>NC_090265.1:1495726061-1501618561 GCF_040414725.1 Anabrus simplex
GAAAAGAACAGAGACTAATAAATAGCCTGCAATTAGTAACTGTGGCCTTTCATAGTTGATTGGAAGTATATATGTGCGTGTATGCATGTATTGGGTCATCTTGAAATAACAGCGATAAAAGACGGTATTACTCGTATATTCGTAACAATGTACAGCAGAGTTGCCAATGTGGCGCCAGAGTTGAAGTCAAGCGGACACGCGTGGCCTATATATCAAAACACTGGAGAACAGTTGCTGTATATAATTGATCAATGTATCTGGTTTATATTAAATACTAAAATGTGTTGTGATGTGAGTGTAATGGGATATTAACATGAGTTGTAAACAAGGAAGGAAGGCACTTTGGAAACAAAATCTGAAATTTGCGCATAAATTAAAGGAAATTGAAGGTGTAAGACAAATTAGCTACGTAAGATTTGAACGAGTCTGTTTATAAGTATATACAGTATATTGGTAGATTTCAGGGTTGCGAGGCTACATCAGCTTTGAGATTATATAATATTCTCTTGGGCATTCGGAGTGTAAGAGGTACGCAATTTAAGAAAACACCGGATGTAAGGAACATTTATGGAATCTAGGATTCCCTAAGTAGGCTAAACTAAATAGCGCATATGTGCATATACAAAAGAAGGATTCAGTGAAAAGTCCATATTCTATACGGGTGCACCAATGGAATAGGATTTTTTGGGGTTTTCTAATATTTAGGGAGAGTTCAACAGAAATGTGTGATTTCTTTGTTGGAGATCCATCTGACAACATTCTACTGAAGTATTTTCTCTATAACAAAGTAAGTCAAGACTTCACCTAAATGTATTTACAAGTGTATTATATATGTTATGTGTATTATATTTATTTTCCTTAGGTGAAGTTTCATACAGCCCAAAATTATGTAAGTTATATTACGAATAATTTATTGCAGAAAACAAGCAAGATTGTAGTTTCACGTGACTGTAGTGAACTGTATCATATCACGGTCCAATTGAATTGATTTAACACTGTGGAACATTTTTGAATTTAGCGTTAAAGAACGAGCTTAGAAACGCTGGGTGACCGTGAACGTCTCGAACCCGTAGCAAGCAGAGTGCGGCCCTTTTCCATCAGATGAACCAAGGCAGGATGCCGCAATTTCACTGGTGTAAACCCCGTCGATGGCTTGGGTACGCAAGGAGAAGAGAGAGTCAGCAAACAGCCTGCAAGATATAGAACGAAAGATTTGAAATCGGGGAACTACCGAACAACACCAAGGTGTCCCTTAACACAAAATATCCAGGTCTGGAATCATTTTAATTCTATCCCTCATATAAGTCACAGAACCATATCCCACAGATCCATGATGGGCACAATTCCCGTTGATATTTTTGGAGTAGAATGAGCCATTAAAACGATGTAACTGTGTCTGTTTTGTTTATTTCCAACAATTGAAAGATCCGTTGCGAGGTAGCTGGCCGAACACAAAAGGAGATTCCTGTTAGACGGGGAATCACTATTGGCGCGTCGGTCCCATCACAAAATATGTGTATGTTCAGTCTTCAGCCCTAAGGCTGGTTGGATCCTCAACAGCTCTGCCATCAGCTGTCATAGATGGCCTAGGCATCACTGAAGAGGCGTACTAGGGAAATGAGAAGTGATGTAGTTTCCCGTTGCTTTCCTCACCGAGCCAGAAGTTGCTATTACATATCATTCTGCCAAGCCCACTGAAATGCATGCACCAACCGACCCTATGAGCAACATTTTCACACCATTCATAGCAGGGACTGGCTGCAGAAGGAATGGCATTACTAGCATCGCTCATACCTCAGTCACTTCCATATACTGTACGCGCACTTTTTAGTGATAGATTTTTGTACTCTGTGAGGAGTAAGAAAGGAGCACTGCCGGTTCCGGTAAATACTGCCAACTGACTGGAAATGAAATCTGAATTGAATCGATAATATGAACGATCGATATGAATTTTCTAAACCTTTATTATCTTAACGCCAACAACTGTGTCACACACACAATATATAATACTATATAATATTTCCCGATGCGAAACGTGTTCCTAGCATGAATTCTATAGTTTAGCTTTGCTGTGTAAACAACAACAGTACTAGTACTTAAACTGTACGCCAGATGTCGCACAGCGATGATAAGCGATTCTTAGTTTGTGTTTCATATGTTGCCAATACGAATCTCGAAGATAACCAACATCGACCGATTCAGCACTAGGGTGTAAATCTATCACTAAAAAGTGCGCAGATAGTAGTCAAAGCCATGGATAAGACAGAGACAGATCAATGAAAGTAACAAAATTGCTCTAGCCCACACCAGGAGACACAGTGCAATGTAAACACTAGGCCCTGCCAGCAAAGGCACCAGACAATATAAGATATACTGAACCCATGACCTTTGTGCCCTAAGAATATCATGTATTAAATTGTCAATTTAATAAGAAGTTCGATTCTTTATAGCATGGAATTGACACGTGGCGAGGGGGTGATTACCTTCGGTCCCACGCTCTGGGATACGTGACGTCATTCGCTCGTGTCAACGGCGGGAGAATCTTAAGTCATGTTTGGGAACTATTTCAAAACGCGTGTATATGGCGTTCCCAAGCCAAGTCGAAAATATAGTGCCTATCAAATGAGGTCATTTATCTCACAAATCGAACACGTATAATTTTTAAATGTCCATAAACACTACTGCTGGAAATGTAGCGAATATGTAGTCACCTTTAAAACTCCCGTAATTACCGTTTAGTTAAGTCAGAAAATTTATAGAAATTTTCTTGGCGGCAAAGGGAGATGCCTGAAGAGAGGGGGTAGCTGCTATATATAAGAATTGACGCCATGACGAAAACCCTGCATTTTGTGTTACGAAGCTGACGACAGAGGGTTGAGCTGCTCTGTGAAATCAAACAACAAAAGTAGACTAAGTCCAAACCGCAGATTTTAGCCATTGTGGCTGGGGTCTTGACTCCATATGGAGATAGTTTTTCTTGAGTTGAAATAGTTGTACCAGATAGGACGGTCAAAGTACCGAATAAAATTTGGAGTGGATGAAGAAAGTAAGTCGTGTGCGGAAATAATTACAGTCTACCGTGTGCGCTCAACAAAAACAAGTGAGGGTATTTTCTTTTTTTTTTTATGCTTTATTTCCAGGAAACCGGAAGAATAAAATGATATGTAAAGCCACAAATGTAAAAATGGCTAAATAAAAATGCCAGGGTCGCAGGTGAGCCCTATGATGAATACTGCCGTGACCACATAAGGTATGTGACTTACCATCTTACTACCTGTTATATCTTGTTTCATGATCTCTAAAATATGTATTGAATGGGGTATATACGACGCAGTGGTCACCCCTATGTGGTTTTTGTAAATGTTAGAATACGACTAAAAAAGGGTCATTTGTTTTATTTTCCACTTGGAAAATTTTTTGAAGTCTTGCGAGTGCCGTATGATGTTGTAAACAGTTATTGAATAGGGTTTCGAAGTGATATCACGTCCAATGTAGATCGTCATTTCCGTGTGTTATTGCCTATATTTTGTGATGTCAAACTAAGATCTTCATTCGACGTAAAATTTTTCTGTCTGAAATTGTGACGTAAATAATATAAAAAATCCATGGTTACTCATTTTCAATCGAGTGGAAGCACGCTGTCGGGCGAGAGTATAGAGTGATGAATTTGGTCACGGAGTGAAACGTTTTTCTAGGCCCATTTAAACTGTGTCTGACTGACAATAAAAAGATCTAGTAGAATTTTTCAGTCATTTCATGAAAATCCAGTTATTAAAATACGATATCGTTTTATGCAAAGTTATTCATTATTAAAGCACTGAGCGTTATTAGACGTCGTGGATTCTAGTAAGGATTTTATTCCAGTTCTTTTATCGGTGATAGGCGTGAGTTGGGAAACAGAGGTAAGTTTTGTCGTGTGAGTCGAGATGAGATTTGTGAATCAGGTTAGAGACCTGTCAATGAAGCCGGGACTTGTGGAAGACCGAGGAAGATTTTATAATGTTGGGAATGGAAAGCAATATACAGGAATCCATGGCGGTATTAATTTGCGACGTGTATAATTATTGTGGGCATCTTGAAGTATAATCTATGTGCATTTTGTTGGTTAGAATATCGTATTTGTTTAATTATGTCGGCGGAGTTTAAAAGGGAGCATTTTGAGAAGCCAGTCAGGTAGAATGGAACAGATGTATCGTATCACTGCCAAGCAGGCTTGGGCGAGAGGCCGTCAGCTGATAGGGGAACACAGCGGATATAACGGGACATGCAAACTGTGTTACGCGTGGAATTGAGATTGTATTTCTCGGCAGAACGTTAAATGATGGATTTAGTTGAAATCTTCATCCGGAAATAACCTGAGTGTTATTAGATACTGTAACATTTGTTTAATTGGGGACGTAATGTGCATTTGATACGACGGACTTAGACTATAATGAACAAGATTAGCCAAATTCAGGGTTGTCCAAAATATAGAGCGATGGTAGTGATGATTGTCTGTGAGGAGTGCGCAAACTTTATAAAATGTTATGACGAGACATGACATCGTAATTATATGGCGAGTTGCTTTTGGTTTGTACGTAAAATTATTAGGGTTATCCAAGTGTTAATAATGGCTAGGATTAGATTAGATTTAAAGTGTGAGGTCATGAAACAGGATATAAACTGGACATGAATGATGCAATAGTTCTTTCCAGACATAGGAATCAACAGATCAAAATCACAGTATTAAAATTTTTACAACACAACTGCGTAGAATTTGTGAAGAAACCAGAGTCTGCGGAGATAGAATTCGTTGTCCTTTAAGATTTCATTAAATCATTTAAATGTATTTAATTATTAAATTCAGTGAAACCGCATTTTAAAGTAACTTTAAATCAAGCGAATAACTTGGAGATGCATTCTAGAAATCTTAGTTTATTTTCTGGGGAATGTGTAAATGTTAACGTAACGATTAAGGGGACATATCCGAAGGTAATGGATTTTATTGCCACAAAGTATTGTGAGCATTGCTATTGTTGTATTATTTAACTTTGATTAATTGAGCAGTGAATGTGCTGGGGGTAGTAAAGTGGAAACTTTGGTCATCAACCGATGTAATTTAATTGTGTTTAGCCTTCAACTTAGAAACTTGGATGGTCTTGTGGTCATCAACCTCAGTGACTTAGATTAGGGCCATATGCCACTGTAGTGTCATTTTCCTTGCGGTCATCATCCACAATGACTTTAAAGTAACTTACAAGTTTAGATGTCGGTCCATGACATAGACGCAGGTCACATCGATTCAATTAAGGGTCCATGCCGTATCACCACTGTGTGGCACACCCCGATTGGACTGCCTTAATTATACCCAGAGTCTAGAGTTCGTGTTACGAGGGCTGGACCATAACGAATCACTATGATGGTACATGTAGTCTCACATGGAAGCAGAATTTAAGTATTTCCAGACTTTCCTTTCTTTAATAAAAAATGAGACAATGGTTTCTAGTAAGAATGCCCATCAGGCAGACACGTCAAAGGCTCACACCAGTGTTCTGACCTTCTATGTAATAAAAATGATTGTGGTGTCCAGTGGACACGATTAATGTCAATGATACCGTTGACAAATCAGAATGCTTCAGAAATTTTATAAATAAATAGGAATATTTTAAACAGACCATTCATTCAAGTAGATAGATTAGAATTACTGAACTCTACCTTACCTCAGCAAGTGACGAAGAACCCGATACGACTCAAGAGACAGATCTCATGAACTTTGCTGATAGGTAATGTGCCCTACAGGGCCCTGTGGTTCCGGCCAGGCGAATACCGGTCTCGAACCAAGAGCACAGTAGTAAAAAAACTCCCACAATCGTGAGCTTGTGCATATAGTCTTATCTGAATACATATCCCCGCACAGCAACTCAGTCACGCACATCTCATGCTCTACCGACTGAGTTGCTGTGCGAGGACATGTGTTCAGGTAAGACTATGTGCACAAGCTCACGATTGTGGGAGTTTTTTTACTACTGTGCCCTTGGTTCGAGACCGGTATTCGCCTGGCCGGAACCACAGGGCCCTGTAGGGCACATAGAAAAATGGCGCCGAGCAACGTGTTGGCCCGATATTTCTGTAAAGGGGAACCATAACGCCATAGAATTTATAGCACCGAGCAACGTGTTGGCCTGATATTTCTGTAAAGGGGGCCCATAACGCCATTGTATCATAACGCCGACAGGTGTGGCCTGACAAGTCTGTAAAAAGGGATCACACTGCCATGGTTTGGTTATGTCATTTGTGACTGTAATTTGGACAAGCTGCATTCACTTTGGTATTATGTTGGATAACTGGATAGATTTTTGCCGGTACGGTTTGCTTCGTGACATTTTAGATATGTCCTGTTGTGAGTTCAGATGTTTTATGACTTCCAGTGCGCAGGAATTGTTGAGGAATTCTTTGTTTTTAGGTCGAGCGGTTGGCATGGTGATATGAGCGTAGGCTGATTAGCTGTCTACCTGGTTGTTTTGGAGAATCGTTTTATATTTTATTATTATTTTTCCAGATATTTGTGTGACTTATAGGGTCTTATGTTTGAATGATATTTTACTTAGCGTAGTGTAGCTAGTGCATGTTGTGTGTTTCCTATGTTCTATGACACCTTATGATATTTGTTTTGTGATATTTGTTTTGTGGTATACTGTCGTGCTGACGGTAACCTTGAATTTTGGTATGTTTATGTTGCTTTGATGTAGCCTACTGAGGCTCCGGATGATTTAAAAATTTTAACAGTTAGGAACATATTTATTTTTCGTTTTCTTGGGCGATAATGGTAGGAAATTTATTGAAATTAAAGGGATACCGATGACATGTGAGGTGGTTTCTCGCCGGAACTTATATATCGCGAGTGAAATGTCGATGGACATGGGAGAGGTGCTGAGGCATCTTACGGAACGGATTCAGGAACAATTGGCTCAGAATAACGAGCAACTAGATAAACGATTTGATACGTTCAGAGAGGAGTTGAACGTAATGAAAGGTCAATTCAAAGAATGCGAGGAACGTATAGTGGCTCAGAACAGTGAACAGTTAGCTCAGAATAGGGAACAGATGAGTGATCGGCTTACGGAACAAGCGGATAGGAACGCTGAGCAGTTACAGAAACTAAAAACTCATTTGGACGAACAATTCACCGAAAGATTCGAGGAATGTAGGGAAAAGGTGACCAGTGCCATGACCGAAAAATTAGTAGACACTGAAAAGCGAGTACTAAGCCAGATAACTGAGCTAGGAGAAAGTACCAACCTCCGTTTCGAAAGCTTGGCCTCCAAAAGCGAAGCTATTAAGGGAACTATAGCTGAGTTGGATACAAAATTAGAAAATGTGCGTCTCTGTTGTGTGACCACAACCGAAGAGTTACGTAAACAATTTGAAGAGTCGCACCAATCAGGAGATAGGCAGTTTCGCGAAATAACCGGCTGCCTCGAGGGAATAGAACAGCGTATAGAAGAAAAGGACAAGGAGACACAGACTGAACTAAGAACCTTTAAAGAAGACCTGGTAGCAGCAGTAGATCGCATAGATTATACGCAAGAGAGGCTAGAAAAAGTAGAGCAGAATGTAGAATACCATATAGAGGCTAGGACTTGAGAAGGAGTTGGAAGGAAAGATCAAACTACGGAAGAGAATAAGGTGAAGATTGCCGAGTTGGAGCTTAATCGATGGCAGACTCGGAAGGAATTGAAGGAATTTGTAGCGAGACAGATAGTTGAGCAAAGGCAGGGAGAAATTTGTGCTCCTCGGGAAGAAGAGGTCACTGATGTACCTAAACAAGAAGGCTTTGAGAAAGAAACGGTCGAAAATAAGGAAGGTAAAATCGACGATAAGGTGTCCGAGGATGAAATTGTTGAAGAAATTCAGCAGTCTGATTCACCGGTTGAACCGCCAGAAATCGATGTGGCGCGAATGGAGCAATCAGCTACAGACTGTCCGAAGGTTCAGGAGGCAGAAGCAGAAAAGGAAGACACACTAGGAAACGAGAAGATTACATTAGCCTTAGAAGAAGTAGTAAATGATACGGCGAGCACGGAAGTGGAGACAGATCAAAGCAAGGAAGCTGAGGAGACGGCAACTTTGGTTTGGCCGCAGGAAGGAGAAGAAAAACTGCTAAAGAATCTCAGTATGCGGAGATCCGGCAACATAGCCCTAGTCCTGCCAGAGGGGGACGAGCTGAAGTACTACGCGACGACGTCTGAGGGCAAAGACCTCGTAAATTCTACAGCGGAAAAAGAGGGTCTAGAATGTGTAATAGTATCCAAGGTCGATGAAGATGATATAGGAAGGGAAATCGCAAACGTCGTTACTGGGATTTCTGGACAAATGAAAAATGGAGACCCGACCAGGGACGCACAGAATAGTCAAAATGAAACGGTTGGAAGGAATCTTAAAGAGATAGCAGACGGAAATGTAAGGGACAATCGATGGTGTAACCAGCGTCCGGAGCAAAAGAAAAGAAAGAGAACTAGGCGATACAAGAGACGCAAGAACCAAAAATACCGATACCAGTTTGGATGGTTCGCAAGACAATTGAGAATACATCGTAGGTGGAAGACTGGAAACGGCAGAAGGAAAAAGAAGCGGCGAAGGGAAGATATGAAAGAGGGACGAATGCTTAAACCAAGAAGCTACGTGGAGCAGTTGAGGAGAAATCGTACAGTTGCGAAGAGGTGGCTTTCCGCGTGTCGTGAAATAAGGCGGAAGAAAATTAGTTGTAAAACCAAGAGAAAGGAATGTCTCTTACTCCACAAAGTAGACAGTGGAACAGAGAGAGGGCACCTCTCGAACAACAGAAGTAAACAAGAACGAAGTGGCTTGAACCTCCGCGTGCTAGAATGCAGACTGAATGAGACTGGGTGTAGGAAAAGTTGCGGAACGGCCGTAACACAGGAGAATTTCTGTAAGACTGATATGTAGGATAGCCATATAGATGATGACCACTGTATATAAGTAGAATAGTAAATAGAAAACGTATTGTATAACCAATAGATAGAAATTTCTTTTGTGGATTGTATTAATGAAATTTTATGAAGAATGAAGAAAATTGAGATGAAGAAGTTAGCAGGGATTGGCATATTTAACAAAATGCGATATTAGGAAGAAAGATATCATAACAGTTACCCACATCAATTTGTTACTCACACATATTGGATTCTATAACCTACTAAACTTGGAGAAGAAGAAGACGAGGAAATGATTGGAGATGGAGTTATCATCGCAGAAGAGGATGGCCAGAATGACGACGGTATACAACCCGAGGTTCCTGAAGAAGAAGAACAAGAAGAAGGAGAAGAAGAAGAGGGAATGAATGTAATTATCTCTGAAGACAGCCAGCTACGACAATCTGCGCAGCGAGAAGATATAGACTGCCCAGACTGTGGCAGCAACCAGAGGAAATTTCTAACTTTACTAGAGGTGTACTATCAAGTCAGAAAAGAAAGGGATGCCTTAATGACCACTAACAAAATTTAGTTTAATCTTGGATGCATAGAGGACTTGCAGTCTGGATGACTGGAGCGAGCAGGTGGTCTCTCATATAAGGAAAATAAAATTCCTTACGTAATTTTATTTTGGTGTCATGGAGGGCAAATGAACCCTATCGGTCATTGTTATAGAGGCATGATTTTAGCCTGTGGTATCACGTACAATCAAGACCAACCTGAAGAACCTTAGAGATCCTTGTATTTTAATTTATTGCCTGGGAGAAGTTGAGTGGTGCAGTGCTCGTGGGAATGGAACAGCTAAATAATTAGGAAATCTTTGGAATCTCATAAGACAAATTTATGACCCCAAGCCAAGCGCGTTAATTTAGACGCAGGACGCTAAACCCTTTACAAAAGGTGGCGTGTCAACAAAGATTTGGAGCGAAAAGAAAATTAATTTATATCTTAAAGCACAGAATAAATGCATTTAATCTGAGAAGAAAATTGCAACCTCCATAAACTGAGCAAAATTTTGATATGCGACATGGGCATAACTAAAAGTGGATATGCGAGATTAGTACTTAGCGCGCTTCTTGCAAGGAGACCGCCGGAGGGAGAATATCGCGGGGAAATCCTTAGCTTGGGCACGCGAGACGTGTTATAAATATGCAGCGGTAGAGCACTCGAGACCGCACTCTTTGACTGTCTCGCGACTGCGACGGTGTGATACTACTCCAGGACATCGTGAATCAGATCTAAGCGGCGAGCTGTTAACATCCAGCACAACCTACCAGGGAATAGAAGTAAGTAAATAATCTGCATAATCAAGTTGAATCTTTCAGACTACATGTGTTTGTTTGCCTGTCATGGAAATGTACTTCCAATAACTCAACTATCTCGCTTGTAATTCGAATAGCTTTAAGGGCCAAGTATTAGAAACGAGGTTCGTAATATTATAGCTCAGATGATTTCTGGCCGTTTGGAAAAACATTTCTGTTATTGAAAGACTGAATCTAGGCACAATATGTGAAAATGTGAATGATGGGTGTACTTGACGTCGTTCTAAAAGGAGCTTTAAAACGTGTGAAAGGGGCGTGAGTGGAGACTGACTGTGTAGCAGAACTCTTGGTAACTTATGTCTCTTTTACAGTTTCCCTTCACGTATACAACGTTGGAAACATCGCAGAGAACGAGAGAGAGGAACAGCAAGCTGTAGCAACGGAGTAGCTGTCGAGACAACCGAGCATCGACGCGGGGACTCCAGGAAGGCGAAGCTCACCACAATACCGGAAGAGACACTGGACCACCTTCACGGAAGCTGTCGAAGAATCATTCACCAGCCAGCATGAACCCAGTGATCTACATAACTTTGCAGTTGGCGGTGTCATCTGTCAACATGTACTAAAAATCAGGGTTCCATAGAGAGCCGCCTCACAATGTCATCGGTACTCCCAGGTCAGACAAACCCAATTTATATTCAACATGGGCTAGATTAAAATTAAAATTCAAGGTGGCGTCAGCCACGACAGTTATGTAAATAATGGTTTGTATAGGATAGGTATGCACAGACCTCGAACTCTGGACGGTAGATATGGTTGTATATTTTTATATTTTCACCTTGTATTATGTTAGTTTCTGGTCGCGGCATCTTTTATGCATTGGTTACGTTAGCAAGGTCTTTTTGCCAGACACGGAATTGCAGAAGCAGAGGATTTTTATTTCTTTGGTTATTGTACGTAAGTTTTTCATACTGGAGACAGATTCCTTGACTTGCACAGGTTGGCATGGCTGGAGGTGTTAGACATGATGCTAGTGCTTCTTATGCACGGTAGAGAGAGCTAATCGCACGCATGAACGTTATATGACTGAGTGCTGTTGATATGATGTATAATTTTGGTAGTGCAGGGAATTGAACCCAGGTGTCATGATGAAAAGCCCTAGGGAGGCAAAGTATATGAGAGTTATATGACTGAGTGCTGTTGAGATGATGAATAATTTTGGTAGTGCCAAGGAACTGAACCCAGGTGTCATGATGAAAAGCCTATGGAGGCAATGTATGTGAGAGTAATATGTATGTCCAAGTCCTATGAAGGCAGATATGATATGATGAGATAATTTCAGCACTAAAAGGTTAGATGTGTGTATGTATGGGGGTAAGAAGTCCCTGTAGTTGAACAGCTGTGCGTAGTGTAGAATGGCGAGGAAAAACACTCTGCTATGTGACTTGTGCGAGACAGGGCAGTCGAGTGTGACGTCATTGGCGGGAAGATTTTGTCTCTGTCTGCGTATTTGTTGTGTTTTCAAATGCTAAAGGGGAGTCGCCCTCGGCTTGTGATCTTGCCTATAGCGGCCGGGTAGGACCGCAGTTCGTTTGTTTGGTTTATATTTTCTTGTCTACTTAATCTCGGCACATGTTTATTTCGCCACGTATTGTTGGAGCGGGGATATTTATGGGTTTATTGATAAGTGTGTGCACCTTAGTTAGGTTGGACTGTGAGCTTTCATCCAGTCCAGGTCTTGTACTGTAAAGCTTTGATTACGGAAGAGTATGGGTTCGAGGTAATGTGACGCAACATTTTTACGCACGGGAGATTGCCTTTTGATTTTTCCTTTTGCCCAGATAGTCCTCTTATCTTCCTATTTCGACTTATTCTGTTGTTCCACCCTTGTTCCAGCCCGGTAGACCGATGGTTTTGTGACGAGGAGGCCCTCGGCGATATCATATTGGAATATATCAGATATTCAAACTCTCTGTATATATGATTTTGGATTTAAATTTTTGTAATAAATTCATCACGTTATTTTATGAATGCAGCTTGGTTTCTCGTATTTTGTTCATTTTTATTTTAGATTATTCTTACCTGATATGTCACATATCCTGTTGTTTATCGTAATTTCCCCCTTTGTTTCCATTGTATCCCTGAGATATGCGTGACTGAGTTGTTGTGCGAGGATATGTGTTCAGGTAAGACTATGTGCACAAGCTCGCGATTGTGGGAGTTTTTTCACTACTGTGCTGTTGGTTCGAGACCGGTATTCGCCTGTCCGGAACCACAGGGCCCTGTAGGGCACAGTAAGAAAGGTAGGTATCCTTCAATATGGACATATTCGTACTGTGCATGTCGTCTGCGAGGTCGAGATAGACAATGGTTTTCATCAGGCAGTGATGCAAGCGAGTCTTGTATTTTTACTTTAGCTCATCCGAGCAGTGTTAACTGTACTAAATACCGTAAATTATACAGAATCGTACCGTAATAAAAATTCGAGTGCGGTAATTGGGGTTACTGCTGCGATGGACTGAAACGTAACCGGGAGATATCCCATAATTAGGTTGCTATTGGTTGACCAGACTAATGTCGCGATAGCGGATATCATAAAATATATCCTAACGTAGGTTGCGAACGTGTATTTCGGATACAAGCTAAGCAGTAAAGATCTACGACATTAACCTGTTTCCAAGTTTCCGGGCAATTATCTACGGAACGAGAGAGAAGTCGACACATCATGCACCCCAGCGGATTCGAACCGAAGACTTCAGGACCTGCCGACAGCACCGCTGTCATGCACTAGGTGCAAATATGTAGCGGCTAAGAGGACGTCGCAGATGGTTTCTGGAGTGAAAGATAAGTTTGACTGATTCATATTGGCATGAAATGTAGTGATTAGATTCGGATTAGGGCCATTCTAAATAGGATGATATTAGCTGTAAATGTAAACCAGACAGGCATTTATGTTTTGCTCATTATATCCAATAAATACGTTTGGGTCTGTGTACATTTTCTTTACCCTTATTTTATTAGAGGTAGATTAGAACGAAGACGAGGGCGGCATAGGATATTTTTATTAGGTGCGCTTAAGAGTATTTTAAAAGTGTCTTTCGGACATTCAAAGTTGTGCATTGTTAAGTCATCACAGCAAACTGGAGGACACTGCGCTTCACGAGAATCGAAGGAAAATCTAAAGAAAATGGTAGATCAAACTGAGAATTAGCACCTGCATGAATAGTGTTGATGCATGTATTACAGCTGGCAGAACATATGCAGAGAGATTACCGTAAACGTTGAATTCAGTAGGGTCATCCTAAGAGAGTGGTAGGCGAACACTACCCGTGCGGAGATTTCGAACCGGGGATTATTGAAAACGAGGCCATGATGAGCCATGATTATTGTGTGTAGGCCTAGAATTGAAGACAGTATTGTGGCTGACTTAATGAGTCGTACATGGTCCGAGAGAGTGTGTACCCCAGACCATGTGGTGAAATGTATGATTTATTTTAGGGCCAGAGCGCCGAGAATAATTATTTCCGCTCAGCAACCTTATTTTCCAAGTATAGAGCGGTGTTAGTTGTGTCTTCACTGAGGACCAGACCAGAAAAAGTGAGCTGTTCACACAATCCACTTGGCCGAGGGTAAGATACGGTATGCAGGGTGACTGAGCCACGCAAACAAAGATTGTATTTTGTCTCCTCTGCGACCAGCTGATCTCATGTTTGGAAACATGAAGACCGAAACAATGTTTGCGTGTTGGAACGCAACCTACTGACTACCAGATGATCGAAAACTCGTGGGATCGTTTCCCGCCATCTCCATCCAGTCAACTGTAAATATTTATATTTTTCTTTTCAGGTACAGTGTTTTGTGTAATTTGTTTGCTGTTGTTTATGACTTGTGATTACGATGTCAAATTGGTGTGTTTGGCAAAGGGGATATTAGCCCAATGCCTGTTTGTTTCTTTTCTTTAGGGGTGGGGGAAGCGAGGTTCTGTCATTGATTCAATTGGAAATGGGTTCGGTTCCCGTCAGTCCAGCCAGTGTACATTTTGGAAGGGTATTTCTGTGGACCAGTCCCAAACAAGTGTATAATTGTATGTGTGTATCCGATTAACTCGGAGATTAGAGTAATTAGGCCCTTATAATTCGAGTCGATCATTAATTTTCACTTGTCTAAAGACGGTATTAAATCGAAGCCTGCGGGCTACGTTTCAGTCAAATTTGTCGGGATCTACACCAGACGACGTAAATTCATTATGTTCCATGTCCCTTTTCTCACGGGCACGTGATCCTATGTATTTTAATGACTATTGGATTCAAGTTGTGTAATTTTCCGTATACCTGTAAATTCAGTTTGAATTTTGTAAGGGATATTTACGGGCTTGTATTTTGATTTGATCTATATGTTTTTAGTTAATAAACCCGTTGTGTTTACTCCCTTATCTTGCCGAGTTCTCATGCACTAAGACGTATTATAGAACCTGTCCCAGTATTTGTGCAATCATTTCAGTTAGACATATTTTTTTAGACCCATTGTTTCGGACGTACCACTCAGCGTCTCCACTGAGCTAGGCCACGCAGGGACAGGGGATGGTGCAGTAGATAACGTTACTGGAACTCTAGTCTTATGTGGAATCCGAATTACAGAGACGTGACATTCCATTTCACACATTCCAAGCGAATTGGTCGGGATTCGTAATCCGGCCGTTGTGGTGAGGATCCGGTTACTATGCCTCTCGACTACCATGCCCTTATTAATTCCTTGTATTGAAGCCCAAGTATACTAGCCTTGTGTCGGTAAATTTACCAGTATGATAAAGATTTCCTGCAAGACAAAATTTTGCAGTACCTCCGCGACTCCGAAAACCGTGAAAGTAGTTTGTGGGTGGTAAAATAAATAATACTTATTGTGTAACAACTCATATACACTTATGTTATCTAATAATTGAAAAATGAAAACCTACAACCTGTTTTCCAGTCTTTGACCGGGTCAGGGATGTGATGAATAAACCAGATATAGGCTATTATTACAATGGGGTCGCCACTCCCAAGGTGATATTAATGAATGATAGATGCTATGAAATGAGAATGGTGAGTGTTGCTGGAATGAAAGATGACAGGGAAAACCGGAGTACCCGGAGAAAAACCTGTCCCGCCTCCGCTTTGTCCAGCACAAATCTCACATGGAGTGACCGGGATTTGAACCACGGTATCCAGCGGTGAGAGACCGACGTGTTGCCGTCTGAGCCACGGAGGCTCTGTTACCTAATAATTATACATTCATATTCAGTTAATTTTCTTGAATATCTCACCTGGTACGACAATGTTTAATAATTATGTAATCTAGCTATACTACTTATTGACCTCGTAATTATCATGTTTATATATATTTTTGTTGTATATGATCCTTTCTGCGGTATTTTATGGGCATTATGTAAACCGTTTACAGTATTTTTTTTATTTTTATTTTTTTGTTATTTGCTTTACGTCGCGCCGACACAGATAGGTCTTATGGCGACGATGGGTCAGGAAAGGGCTAGGAGTGGGAAGGAAGCGGCCGTGGCCTTGATTAAGGTACAGCCCCAGCATTTGCCTGGTGTGAAAATGGGAAACCACGGAAAACCATCTTCAGGGCTGCCGACAGTGGGGTTCGAACCCACGATCTCCCGAATACTGGATATTGGCCGCACTTAAGCGACTGCAGCTATCGAGCTCGGTATTGTTATATTTAATGCAGGTCTTTGTTATAGTATTTTAGTTCTATCTTGTAAATGTACGTACGTTTAAGCTAAAGATAATACAGTGGAAGCCCGGTTAAAAGCGGTCCAATTCACGGCAGATTCGAACCGAACGCGGTATAAAGTACATCTAAGAAAAAATCATCAATAACATTTTTTTTAAATGTAGTAACGAACTGCATTCTTCATTACAATCCGTGTTAAACAGAACTTCAAGGGATGATTGGATGGGGTTTTAGAAACTGCGTGCCTGTCTATTCACAGAAATAACGGGACATGAACAATTGACCAAGGTTTTCTGTATACAAGGCATAGTTAAGATGACCTTTTCCCAGCCCCCTCAACAACTTAAACTTGTTGCCTGCACCCGTGCTTAGGAAACAAGCGACCGTGTTGGTTTTTAGCTTTTATCAGACAATCTCTTGAGTTCAGTGCAGGTGTTGTGATGTTAAAAGAAGGAAAACCGTACCTTGTGAACGATAAATTGAACGTAATCGATCGTGTGAAGCATGGGATGTTGAATGTGTGTATTTTAGGTACAGTGTCTTTTCTTTCATAAAATTGTGTTCTCTTTACCGCGTTTAAGCTGCAACGCGAGGTAAAGCATGCCCCCCGACAACCACGTTAAATCGAGCTTCTGCCAAATATTTATGTACCTTTAAGCCACAGAGATTTTAAAAAAAAGTGTTCTGAAGTATTGAATGTTTAAGATGAAGATACATTTTTGTTACACTGGATAGGAGAAACAATGAAATATCCTTGGAATGAAAGACTCTCATATAAATAAGGTGACAGAGGTGATCTTGTCAATATGGCGACGGGCGAGGTGCAAACTACAGCCCTGCAGAAACAAGTTTAGAATCGGATTCAGTTCGGTCAAAGAACACGATGCGACGGTTGTACTCGGTCGACCATTTCATAGTTGACCAATCTCAACCCTGTCAACACCGTACTTTAAAGGCAACACCGGGTACCTATCATAATACAGCCCAATGCGGTGGTTTAGTACTGCGTAACACGTGTACAAATAAACCAAACCCCATGGCACTACAGCCCTTGAAGGGCCTTGGCCTACCAAGCGACCGCTGCTCAGCCCGAAGGCCTGCAGATTACGAGGTGTCGTGTGGTCAGCACGACGAATCCTCTCGGCCGATATTCTTGGCTTCCTAGACCGGGGCCGCTATCTCACCGTCAGATAGCTCCTCAATTCTAATCACGTAGGCTGAGTGAACCTCGAACCAGCCCTCAGGTCCAGGTAAAAATCCCTGACCTGGCCGGGAATCGAACCCGGGGCCTCCGGTTAAGAGGCAGGCACGCTACCCCTACACCACGGGGCCGGCTAACACGTGTACAAATGCGTACATAAATTAGCTGAGCTATTTCATTATAACAGAACAATCCCTAAAACGTTTGGACCATTTGCAGTATACATATTTGTTTTTGTTTGTTTGTTTGTTTTCCCCTTTTAGTGCAAAAATTGGATTTTGTCCGTACGTGGCACTGGTTATTAACAACGCTATAGATTGTGACAATATGAATTTTTTTTTTTTTTTTGCTAGGGGCTTTACGTCGCACCGACACAGATAGGTCTTATGGCGACGATGGGACGGGAAAGGCCTAGGAGTTGGAAGGAAGCGGCCGTGGCCTTCATTAAGGTACAGCCCCAGCATTTGCCTGGTGTGAAAATGGGAAACCACGGAAAACCATTTTCAGGGCTGCCGATAGTGGGATTCGAACCTACTATCTCCCGGATGCAAGCTCACAGCCGCACGCCTCTACGCGCACGGCCAAGTCGCCCGGTATATGAAATTTTAATCCATAACTCATAAGATTAATGCTATAAGCGGACGGATATATTCTTGTTATAAATTATTTAAATATTGAACATTTTGTATTTTCACAGCATTCTCATTGTCTTAACAAACATAATTATATTAATTAACGACTAGTGTTTGTGGCAGTGGTGGTGGTGGTACGACTCTATGTCAAACACGGGAAGAGAAGGAACACAATACATGTCGCACAGACAAAAAGGACCCGAACATAAACAGACTCGAGCGGATATTTCATGTTCGGTTGTAGAATACAATACTGCTTCCCAGAAACGTGTAGCGGGTTGCTGATCTATGATCTTCATACTCGATCATGCAGGACTTTAGTGCAAACGTCTGCTGGCTACGAAGGTAAAGTAGAGAGAGATACAGAGAGGGGTGGGCCTATAGGTGGCAGCAAGTTATGTCACGTTACGTGCGTGTTCTGTTCTAGATACGTGTGTGAAAGATATGAAGTATTTCCCTCCACATATGGTTGGGATCAGGAAGGGCATCGGGCGTAAAACAGGGCCTAGTACCGGAATTTCGTCCAGTATTTATTTTACGCGCCAGTATATGAACGAACACGAAACTAGAGTATTTGAACAGCTGGAAATACCATCGAACTGAGCTGGGATCCATCCCGCCAACCAGTCCTTTTCGTTCAGAAAATAGCAAAAGTTGAATAACACTTTTCTTTCTTCTTTACTTTCTGCTCATATAGCGCATTTAAGTTTCTGTTGAAATTTTGTATTTCCTCGAGCTATATACGTAGGTTTACCTGGAACGACGTGAGTGCGTTTTCCAGGCAGGAAACGGGACTTCCACTTCAGTAGAAGCACGTGGCCTGAGATTCTGTCATCCTTCAAGTAAAATAAATACTAAGGACAAATGTAGCTAGGCAGAGAGCTTATCTCTTCTCTTCAGATGGTGGAAACCTTTACCTTCCACTACGCCAGGTGCCTTCATGGCTTGTACGAGATGGCTTTGCTATTTCGTTGAAAAATATTATACTTCCTAAAGTTCACGGTTCACATTACACATACCAGGCCGTGCCATGCTGAACAAGTTCATGTCCAGGACCTGATCGTATCCGCGCATTCACATTAGTCGTGACATACCGATCCGAGCAGGGTTGAGTCAAGCATTTTCTGCGGTAACCCACCATGCCGTTTTCAACCAAAAATAGCGGAAGGCAGTAAAAAGTGGATACCGACACGGTTTGGAGTAAATAAAGTGTTAAAAAACGAAAAAATAATGGGAATTTTACACTCTTTATGGAAAAATGGAAGACGACGAAATGAAATTCCATCAATATTTCCACATGTTCCGTTTGGAACACATTGAACACTTCATTCTGGAATTGCATCACGGTTAATGGAAAAAGTCCTGTATGAATGAAGTAAGTAACTGAACCGGTTGATAAGTGCACCTTATCGCCGATCTCATCCAACTGTGCCGAGCCCTGCCGATCCTAGATTACTGAAATCGATGAACGGCACGGAACGTCCAATGGGAATACTACCACTTAAAACGCTTTGAGGATGATCTTGACCAGATCTGGATCACGGCTGTTCAGCACAGCTCGGCACAAGCCTCACTGCTCCCAAGCCATGTTTAGAAAGTTCCAATCAGTAGATTCGTACCTTCAGTACGTTAATTTTGGATTAATCAAATATTGATTTTTGTGTGAATGTTCTTCACGTCGAGCAAGAAGACAGTGATGGTCGTGTTTATTGTTTTAACCATCAGCTATCGAATGTTGATGTTAAATTCACAGGCAGGAGTATCAGCACAACATTTATCTCATTCGAGATCAGTGACGATCCCAAACTCAGCGTTAACGTTTCCTGGAATTATCAGCATCCAAAATCGAAATAGTCCTGATTATGGACACGGCTGCCGGCCCAGCGGTCTATGGGATGCATGTCTGTCTCTCACCTAGAGGTCAGGGATTTTTATCTGTATCAAAGGGCTGGTTCGTAATCCACTTAGCCTACGTGAGAAATATTGAGGAGCTATCTGACAGTGAGATAGCGGCCCCGGTCTAGAAAGACAATAATAATGGTCAGGATAATTCATCACATTGACTACGCATCATCTCGTAATCTTTAGGCCTTCAGGCTGAGCAGCGGTCGCTTACTAGGCCAAGGCCGATTTGTAGCGCCAACAAGTTTGTTTGTACGTCTGCATTCAAGCAGAGCTCTCTGTGAGAACAGGTAGACAAGGTGAAAAAAAAGGTAGGCTAAAGGCTAAAATACATTAAATATTTTCAGGGAAGGCTCTGAATCAACCCTCCACCGCCTCTATCACGTGACGGTGAACAACACCATCTCCGACATGCTGTTAACATTCGGAGGCAGGAGGGACAGTTGAGAGAAGGTACATTGGCACCGAACAACAGTAGAGTTTGATGTAATAGTAAGTATGTTCTGAAGGCTCTGGGGAATACAAGCCGATAGGCAGAAATAGAAAGATACCTACAGGTAAAATCGAACGGTAAGGAGATAGCACGGACAAGAATGGGGTCATTGTTGGTTACTTACTGTTAGTAGCAGGAAATGTGTTATGAACTCATGAAGTAGATCATACCTGTAATGTTGATCAACGAAAAGAGGTCCGTTCATCTCCTCAGAGGCTTGACATTTAAGATCCGTAGTAACTTTATTATGAAATTCTTCGATTATATGAAATTCTTCGATCATCTCCAGATCACAAGGAAGTCATCAAACATAAAATAGTGCTGGAATGGATAGTTTCACTTATGACTTAGTATATTCCACTGTGTTGACGCAAAGTCACGTGGTCAATATTAAACCGTCAATAGCTGCAAAAACGACCAAATCGCTATCATGACGCAAGCCCTACCTTGAAACATCCTGGCATATTTATGTATGTTGAACTACTTTTTATGTTACCACAAGAACATAATTACACGTGTGTTGCGAGGTCAGAACGTTCTCACTGACTGGCCTAATGGGAGGAAGTGGAGTGGCACACTTAGCCACTCGCTGGCACTATATGTATAGTTCGGCTCCGTGGCTAACTGGATAGCATTCTGGCCTTTGGTCCATAGGATGCTGGGTTCGAGGCTCGGGTTGTTTGGAGCTTTCAAGCTTCATTGGTTATTTCCTCTGGCTTGAGAACTGGGTGTTTATGTCGTCTTCAGCAATAGATTTCATCCTAGATAGCGCCCCATCCTCACAGTAGCACAGGTTGACCATGGGCGTCAACCCGAAGGACCTGCACCAGGTTTCTCTAGAGGCCACATGTGGACGTGTAGGACTTGACTCAGTTTAATTATATATGTAAGTTTTCTACATTTTAATAGTAGCTCGCTGAAAACTGCTCCATTGTTCCTCTCTGTACGATATCAGTCGAAATGGGACTTCTAGAAGGACGTCATTAGCAGCACCATTTATACGAATACCAACTGCAAATGTAAAACTAAAAACTTAAATTCACAAATGCCGCGGAAAACCTCTCAATTGAGGACATTAGATAAGAAGAGAAAAGGGAAATTTGGACATGAGTGGAGAAGATTAACCTAGGTATAGTGCACCTGTCCACGGCTCCAGTGCAGAATTAGTTATTCCAGTTCACAAATGCGATGACTGAATAGACTATCTTAGATGAGACCTTCGGAAATAGACCCCGGCATCGAAGTCCCATTACCCCTACCTTCACAATATCCACGACTAAGCTCGAGAGCAAACTGCTCGATGGTCTGTTCGCATAAATGGGCACAAAATTAAATGTCTATAAAGTAGGGGAATCTAAATATAAGAGGAATACGACTTCACTGCTAAATGAGAAGAATGGTGTTCCTTACTTTCAAACACAAAATTTAATGAACTAAGAAAAACACATATTAAATTCTATACGAGAAGATATGCCATAAAATTTATAAAAAAGAAATATATATTTGATTTATGATTGCTGACTAAAATGTCTTTCAGTCTCTGTCTGATTTGCATTTTGCACTTCATAACCTTACGATATCGAAGAGGCATCCTCCTTCTGATTAGTTAACACTCGCTAACACTCATTATGTAATCACACATTAATTAAGCAAATACACATAATAAAAAGAAACATCTCGCAACTATTAATTATTCCTGTATCATGGTTTCATATTTCACAAATTTGTAGTTCATGATGTCATAATATCATTGTGATTGAGGCGTTTAATAAAGCTATATTAAGCACACTTCCCAGAGGTTAGTTACTGTACATCTGTTTTACATAAAACCATGTTGATTTACAGTTATAACTGGTTTTACGCGGTTAAATATCTTACTGTATAAGATGTTTTCAAGTACTTTCCTGGTGCTGACATTACCGTCACTAGTCTGTAGTTACTAATCAAATTTTACTTACCAGATTTAAATATTGGAATTACCTTAGTATGCTTCAATTTACTCGGAAGTTAGGAGTTCGTAATAATAAGATAAAATAATATTAACATTGGAGTCATCAAGATCTCTCCGCAGCCTTTAAGTATATAAGGAGGAGTACCACTCGGGCCTGTAGATCTTTTTAGTTTTACGTTCTTAATAACTATTCTTATTTTATTACACGTAATTCTCTGAATCTGCAGGTAACTGAATGTTCGGCCTGACATTGCAGTAGTTAGGTAACATATAATCAGAGTTATCTTTGACATAAACTGATCTGAAATAACCTGCAAATGCGTTTACTAGGCCCTATATCTTGATTTTGGCTACATTTCTTATCACCGTATTCTATTTAAACATTACAGGTATTTTGCTTTTTTATTGTTTATAAATTTCCAAAATCTGTTTTTTTTTTTTAGGTAATTCCCTATCAATATTATCTGTATATTCCCTAAACGCAGCCTTTATATATTTTTACCCTAGATCTAAGCATGTGAAATTGAATCATGCATTTCCACGATGACACTAATATTAAACAGCAAAAATTTACATCATTCAATTAGTCAGTACTTACAGTAGGCGTTTTCAGTCATTTTTAGGTACATCCACATCCTCACAACATTCAAAATAACATAAAATTCGGACCTCAGTTCCAACACTTCACTCACTCAGCCTAGTGCGCAAGCCGATTACATCTGTACTTAAACACGGAGTTTCGAGAAATAATGTTAAGCCGTTTTCTCATGATGTCCTAACATGCAGACAGACAAACGAAATTTGAAGTGGTATCACCTTCGAGTTTTGTGTACCTAACCTGAAGTAATTCTCATAGCATGCATCAACATATTCTTCCTTAATGTCTACTTGTAACGCGCGCCCAACATCTTGAACAGTGGAAAGAATATTGAATTAAACTTTGAACTGCACAGACAAAATTCCAATTTTATTTATCTAGATAACTGATCACTTCTGAATAGGCTCATTCACTGCAGACCGATGATCGTCGACTTGCGAGTCAAAGTCTTATCAGTGATTCTACAGTGACATTTTACCAAGACGTCCTTGTGGATACCAGTTATTATTATTATTATTATTATTATTATTATTATTATTATTATTATTATTATTATACGTCCCACTAATTACTTTTACGGTTCTTGGAGACGCCGAGGTGCAGGAATTTTGTCCCATAGGAGTTACTTTGCGTACCTATAAAACTACCAGCAAGGGGTAACGTATTTGCCACCGGACTGAGCTAGGATCGAACCTGCCAAATCTAGCTCAGAAAGCCAGCGCCGTAACCGTCTGAACCACTCAGCCCGGCACCGCGTAAAACTGTTAGTTCCGCGACTATTATCACTAGGGTTCGGGTGTTTAAGAGCCAAAAGTCGCCCAAATATGCAGGTGAATATGCTCTTAAAATAACTAAATCTGTCCAAAAAATGGAAAATATGGCCAAAGATATATGCTTCCAACGAATGATGTTTTCCTCTAGTTCTTTTTCGTTAAGGATTCAGTTCATTATATAATCTTACTGCACTACTTCAATGAATTTCCTTACTAGTTCATTAAACTTAATTCCACTTGTCTCTATCACAAATTCTTGATCAGTCACTTAACTGTGGTCAGTACCGATGATATGTTTAATTACTGTAATATTGTAGTCTTATACAATGGTGACAGAGACCACATCGCTGCTCTTGTAACCGACGAAAATCGTATTAGTATCGGAACTGAGTATGCATCAACAGTCGCCGTGGGCACAAAATATTTAATTGAAGTAAAATAGAAAATACATTCCTCTTCTTCTCATTCATCTCAGCACTTCCGTGTCTACCAGTGTTGCTATGCTGCTGACATTAAAACTCTTTACAGCTCTTATTTTTAACTTCGCAAAATTTGCAGGAGGGTTTATCCTTTGGCAAAACATTTCTCCTCGAACTCTTCAATACAATTTCTGAATTTAACACTTTCACTAAATTTCTTTAATGTATCTTTACGCCAGCTTTATCGCTGTTAACCCTAGTGGTGGTGGTGATTATTGTTTTTATTGTTTTAAGAGGAAGTACAACTAGACAACCATCCTCTGTTAACCCTAGAACTGCCAAACGCCCCACTTGCGACGCAATATAATATCACTAGAATGCCAATGTCGCATGCGCGACGCATGGTATATGCATTCCCTTAATCATCTGTAACAGCATTTATTTTTCACTTACGCTATTATAACAAGTAAGACATTGAAGGTAAAGCTTAAAGACTTCATCACCCATTCCTCACTTGCCGCAAGTGACTCAATCAAAGTCAGGGTAGGTATGAATTCAGCTGGTTTTTTTTCCTCATCCTCCTTGTGGTCACAGTTGCTATGTAACTTAGCGCTCGCTCGCTGTTGCTGTTAATTTCTGTGAATTCCTTTCGTTATCCTTCGAACGATTATTAACGATTATTAAGTATTTTTATTTATTTATTTTGAAGTGTAATTGTGGGGTGCAGTAATTCTGGAGACCTATGAGGCCTGGAAAGGAAATAAAACTCTCCGAGAAGTAGTGCTCGGTAGCTGACGGAACTGGGTGCAGCTCGGAACTTTTAATTCTTTTGTGTATTTTTCTGTGTTTACCTCTGAGAACGTAATATTGTTTAAACTAGAAGAAATTTTACGTGTTTTTTATATAATCTAGCGATATTTTTAAATGAGTGATTTTTATTGTTATTGTTGTTATTATTGTTAACGGTGAACTTGAAAATACGAAAAACCGAAACGTATTTAGTTTTCCGAAATTTTGGTCGCCTTATACTCCCAAAATCTTCTTTTTCTTCACCTGTTTACCCTCCAGGGTTGGCTTTTCCCTCGGATTCAGCGGGGAATCCCACCTCTACCGCCTCAAGGGCAGTGTCCTGGAGCTTCAAACTCTGAGTCGGGGGACACAACTTGGGAGGATGGCCAGTACCTCGCCCAGGTGGCCTCACCTGCTATGCTGAACAGGGCCTTGCGGGGGGATGGGAAGATTGGAAGGGATAGACAAGAAAGAGGGAAGGAAGCGGCCATGGCCTTAAGTTAGGTACCATCCCGGCATTTGCCTGGAGGAGAAGTGGGAAACGACGGAAAACCACTTTCAGGATGGCTGAGGTGGGAATCGAACACACCTCTACTCAGTTGACCTCCCGAGGCTGAGTGGGCCCCTTCTAGCCCTCGTACCACTTTTCACTTTTCGTGGCCGAGCCGGGAATCGAACCCGGGCCTCCGGGGGTGGCAGCTAATCACACTAACTACTACACCACAGAGGCGGACATACTCTCAAGATAAGTAAGTAAATTATCTAATACTTATATGAGCATGTTAAGTAAAGTTTTTTGAACAATACTGTATGCGAAATGTCGAACGTGTCTCTATGTAACCGTGTTTACATTTGTTTCAAAAGTAAATGTGCAGGGCGTATGTAATTGGTCTGGCATTTAGGGAAAAACACTCGGCACGTCTAGACTTGATGTAAATATGAAGCCTTGAAATAATGAAATGGCGTATGGCTTTTAGTGCCGGGAGTGTCCGAGGACATGTTCGGCTCGCCAGATTCAGGTCTTTTGATTTGACACCCATAGAAGACCTGCGCGTCGTGATGAGGATGAAATGATGATGAAGACGACACATACACCCAGCCCCCGTGCCAGCGAAATTAACCAATTAAGGTTAAAATTCCCGACCCTGCCTGGAATCGAACCCGGGACCCCTGTGACCAAAGGCCAGCACGCTAACCATTCAGCCATGGAGCCGGACGAAGCCTTGAAAATTGTCTGTGTTTAAATGTTTAAGAAAGTTGAGGGTAGAAAGGTTATTTAGGCGCTACCTGAAATGGTCGCGAGCCACAAGTGCTAATGAAGATAAGAAAATAAGCTCTTGTGGTATTTCCTTTCTCTTAAGAAGGGTGACACTTCAGTGGACGTAAATACCCGCACTGCAAGTTTTAGTCTAAAGGAAGTTATTCTAACAAGCTAGTGATGTAGACTCAGACGAGATCAAATAAGCGTAAAGTATTCAGCTATGAGCTCCAGGCTTCAAGTTTTGTCACAATGCCACAAACACATTTACAAAAGCAACATCGAAATCACATTCAAAGTACAGTACGAGTAGATTTTTCCGATCAAGATATAACCAGACATAACCTTAACTAAAATGACCGAAATATTACCAAAACAATAGAAAAATGTTAAAATATACATTTACATCCCGTATAAAATAAGGCTAAATATCCTTAGAAACGTCCAATTCGTGCTTAATTCCAACAAATAGCCAAAACGGTAGACGGGAAAATATATGACATTTCCTGAACATGCAAACCCTATTGATCACGATTGATAACAGGCACGTGAAGATACAAGCTCGCTTTGCATGCAATGTCCCAGTATTGTTCTAACGTTCTTTTCAACTCTGATACCGCATTCCATGTTACTGTAATTAGCTTTGACTGAAATGTACGGTCTGGAACACAGATACTGAAAGTCACTTATTCCTGAAGTATTCACAGCTTAACCTTGCTGGTCAGGAAAAGCATGGAAGTTTTTACTGATATACGGTGGTGGATTTTACATTCCTGCTTTCCTTAGCACAATTATTGCATGCGCCCTCAAGAATATTTCAAACAACTACAGAATACGGTACACCGTAGATGTATTTACCCAGCACTACCCACACCTCAGCAGCTTCCATGCTGTCACAGCCATAAATGAAATGCGTATGGCACAGGACGGGTTCGGCTCCTCAGGTGCAGGTCCTTTCACTACACACCTATAGGTGACCTGCGCGTCGTGATGAGGATGAAATGTTGATGAAGACAACACATACACCCAGCCCCCGTGCCAGGGAAATTAACCAATGATGGTTAAAATTCCCGACCCTGCCAGGAATCGAACCCGGGACCCCTGTGACCAAAGGCCAGCACGCTAACAATTTATCCATGGAGCCGGACGTCACAGCCATAAATGAAACTGAGACTTCAGTGGAAGCTATGGCATGTGACAACAGGCGGACGCAATAGATGTAACATTATTAAAATTACACAAAATCACAGTATTCAGAATTTGATAACTTCTAAAGATAAAAATAAATTCAACATTCATAGGGGCTGGTTCTCATTTGGGGAGCAGTGCCACCGCCGCTCCTAGGCCCGAGGTTAAAAGGCCTATATTGTAAATCTACCTCTGCAGTGCTTTGGATTACTGGAGGAGAAAACATTAGAGTTCATTTTAAATCAACATGAGAAGAAAACTACGTCTTTTTCATATGCTGGACGATGTTAGAGTTCTTAAAAGAATTACCATTATCATCTTTTCCAGTTTGTGTAAGGTGCTAGAGTGCCAGCCAGCAGGTCTGCTTCCCGGATATTCCAAAGATTTAAATTCTGGACTGAGGACTGGAACGGGGTTCACTCATTCTCGTGAGACCAACTGAGGAGATGCTTGATATGAGAGGCAGAGGATCCGGTCACAAAAACCAAGTAATACGGCTGACGATGTGACACTCTAATATTTGTAGGAGATCTGGTTGAGCAGTAGTCGTCCTGGCAGACAAAGCTCTTTAAGAGTTGTTTGTGCAATGGGTTTGTTTCGTGGTGTACAAAATGACTCAGACACGTAATTTCTTTAGAGTGAGATTTCATTGAGGAGCAAAACAGTATCCGCAATTGGAAGTGAAGGATAGTCATCGGAAAACTCGAAACAACATTTTATGGCACTAGGACGAGAGCCTCGGGCCACCTGACCATCGGTTACATTCCTTATAGCGAAGAAATTAGGAGCATCGCAGATCCCACCGCCTTTAATATCAGCTTGTTCTTTAGGGGCCGCTAACTTTGAGGATCGGATACCTCTTCAGTTTCCTCACCAGTGCCTGCACGCACTGAGGCCGGGGATTTATGGTCGCTTGCCCTTTCTGACACCCCAGCAATACCAACATTCAAACAACGATCGCAGGGGTGGTAGGCAACCAGCTAAGCCGCTGCACTACCCTATTCCCCTACAATGAAATGAAATGGGGTATGGCTTTTAGTGCCGGGAGTGTCCGAGGACATGTTCGGCTCGCCAGGTGCAGGTCTTTCGATTTGACACACGTACGTGATCTGCGCGTCGTGATGAGGATGAAATGATGATGAACACGACACATACACCCAGCCCCAGTGCCAGTGAAATTAACCGATGATGGTTAAAATTCCCGACCCTGCCGGGAATCGAACCCGATATCCCTGTGACCAAAGGCCAGCACGCTAACCATTTAGCTATGGAGCCGGACACCTCCCCTCCCTACAATGTATTGTATATACATCGTCGCTGGGCAAAGGCAACCTTGTAACTCCTTCGAAGTAAAGTTTACAGAAGCCCAAAATTGAGCGGTCAACAATGGCCGGAGAACTGTTCCTGGCATTTTCATCGGTTAACGACAGCCCAGTTACTTCACCATTGGAGTCTTCTGTCTCCTTCTCAGGTAACGCGAACGACAGCCCAGTTACTTCACCATTGGAGTCTTCTCTCTCCTTCTCAGGTAACGCGTCAAGCCTTCACAAGATAGATGGAGAAACGTGTTTTTTTCTCGTGAGTGAAATTACGAGGTTTTCATTGCCTAGCAACGATGCAACAATTATTATTTTACTATGTACATTGCTACTGAAAAAATTGAATGAATGAGTAGATTTCGAAACAAAAGGTTAAGAAAGAGCAATGCAGCATGAGTAAGCATTTGTACATAACTAGTCAATGCGAAGTACAAAGAATGAATAGTTCGGAAAGGAGACTTCGTGTAGTGCTAGACAAAAACACTAAATAAAAACAAGATCTTATTGAAGATGAGCAGGCTCAACTATTCTCTGAACTGCTCATTGAAAACAGTTAGAAGCTAGGATAAATTTGCGTACCCCAAGCCGGCCCCGTGGTGTAGGGGTAGCGTGCCTGCTTCTTAGCCGGAGGCCCCGGGTTCGATTCCCGGCCAGGTCAGGGAATTTTACCTGGTTCTGAGGCTGGTTCGAGGTCCACTCAGTCTACGTGTTTAGAATTGAGGAGCTATCTGAAGGTGAAATAGCGGCCCCGGTCTAGAAAGCTAAGAATAACGGCCGAGAGGATTCGTTGTGCTACCACACGATACCTCGTGATCTGCAGGCCTTCGAGCTGAGCAGCGGTCGCTTGGTAGGCCAAGTCCCTTCACAGGCTGTAGTGACATGGGGGCTGGTTTGGTCTGGTCCTTGTGACGACCCAGCGTACCCCTAGTGGTACGCGTGCCGCACTTTGAATAACACTGTTCTAGACAGCACCTTACAACCGTAACCGCTAGAGGATGGCTGTAGTTGATAATATTATTATTACGGCCTAAATTAGAGCCAAGGCCACGCACAAGAAAACCGACAGATAAAATGCATGCTATCGCTACGCACTCGTGGAATAAGTTCACACACGTAGAACTAGTTTCTAACAAGTAGTAGAAGCTTGAATTATGTTCAAGCGCGCCAGTCTTCACAGACTTGTATATTGTCTTCAGGTAACTAGACCTACAAGTACCCAGATAACGAATAACGCTAACGAAGATCCACTTGCAAGTTTTCAATATGCTCTAACTTATTACCAGCCATTGCACTATACAACAGAGACGATTGTTTTGCACCGTATATTGTAATTGAGGATTTTACTGTCTCCTTTTCCAAGGACGGGTTTCTGAGACTCTCAGGTACCGGTATTTTGTTGTTTCTCTAAATGTTTATGCTGGGACTGTGTCTACTGGATCCTCCAGCCATCTTTCCTGTCCGACCAACCTTAGAACAGTACTTACATTCTTCCGTCCTGCAGTTTTTACAATGCATCATTTACAAATTTGCATATGATAAACCTTAATCATGTTGTCCGACTCGTTGGCTGAATGGTCAGCGTACTGGCCTTCGGTTCAGAGGGTCCCGGGTTCAATTCCAGGCCGAGTCAGGGATCGCTTCTGATTAATTCTTCTAGCTCGGGGACCGGGTGTATGTGTCCGTCGCAACACTCTCCTCATCATATTCAGACAACATATCACACTACCAACCAGGACAGAAACACGCAATAGAGAATACATCCCTCCAATATAGGGTTGGCACCAGGAAGAGCATCCGGTCGTAAAACAGGGCCAAATCCACATGTTCGACGCAGTTCGCACCCGCGACCACACAGGTGTGGGTAAAAGCGGTAGGAAAAGAAGAAGAAACCTTCATCGTGTTCTTCCTGATGTCCTTAGTTTTCGAGGGCTAGTGTCCATCCATTTACCTTCCTCCAACTGTTGTTGCTCCTGCTGATGTTGTTGTTGTTATTGTTGTTGGAGTCATAAGTCCATAGACTGATTTGATGCAGCTTCCATACCACCGTATCCCGTGCTAAAGTTTTCATTTGTACGTAACTGTTGCATCCTACATCTGCTCTAGTCTGCTTGTCATAGTCAAAACTTGCTCTACCCCTACCGTTCTTACTGCCCACACTTCCCTCAAGTAGCAACTGGACAAGTCCTGGGTGTCTTAAGATGTTGCCTATCATTCTATCTCTCCTTCTCTTCAAATTTAATCAGATCGTTCTCCTCTCACCAGTTCGATTCAGTACCTCTTCATTCGTGATTCGATCTATCCATCTCACATACAGCTTTCTTCTGTAACACTACATTTCAAAATATTCTATTCTATTTCTGTCTCAGATACTTATCGTCCATGTTTCACTTCCATACAATACCACGCTCCAGACGAAAGTCTTCAAAAACGTATTTCTAATTCCTATATCAATGTTCGAAGTAAACAAATTTATTTTCTTAAGAAAGGCTTTGTCCGCCTCTGTGGTGTAGTGGTTAGCGTGATTAGCTGCCACCCCCGGAGGTCCGGGTTCGATTCCCGGCTCTGCCACGAAATTTGAAAAGTGGTACGAGGGCTGGAACGGGGTCCACTCAGCCTCGGGAGGTCAACTGAGTAGAGGTGGGTTCGATTCCCACCTCAGCCATCCTGGAAGTGGTTTTCCGTGGTTTCCCACTTCTACTCCAGGCGAATGCCGGGATGGTACCTAACTTAAGGCCACGGCCGCTTCCTTCCCTCTTCCTTGCCTATCCCATCCGATCTACCCATCCCTCCACAAGGCCCCTGTTCAGCATAGCAGGTGAGGCCGCCTGGGCGAGGTACTGGTCATTCTCCCCAGTTGTATCCCCCGACCAAGAGTCTGAAGCTCCAGGACACTGCCCTTGAGGCGGTAGAGGTGGGATCCCTCGCTGAGTCCGAGGGAAAAACCGAACCTGGAGGGTAAACAGATGATGATGATGATGAAGAAAGGCTTTCCTTGCTTGTGCGAGTCTGCATTTTTTATCCTCCTTACTTCTTTTACTAACTAAGTAACAATATTCATCTACTGTACTTCCTTTAAGACTTCATTTCCTAATCGAATAGGCCTATTTCATGCATCACCTGACTTCGTTCGACTGCACTCCATTACTTTTGTTTTGAACTTATTTATTTTCATCTTGTACTCCTTCTTGTACTCACTATGTCCGTACCATTGAGCAATTTCTCCAGATCTTCTGCAGACTCAGATAAAATAACAATATGCTGTAATCGGCAAATTTGATGGTATTGATTTCCTCTCCTTGGATTGTGATTCACTTTCCAAATTCCTCTCTGATTACCTTTAACATCTGTTCTATATAAACATTGAAAAGAAGGGGGGACAAACTGCAGCTTTGTCTCACTCCTTTTTGGATTGCTGCTTCTTTTTCAAAGCGCTCTATTCTTATCACTGCAGACTGATTTTTGATTGTAGATACTTCTTCGTTCTCGGTATCTAATCCCGATCAGAATCTCAAATAGCTTGGTCCAATCAACATTTTCGAATGCCTTTTCTAGATCTACGAACACCATGCACGTGCGCTTGTACTTCTACGTCCGATCCTCTAAGATCATATGTAACTGACAATCTTGAAATTACTGTTCATAAATTTACATTCTGATTAACTTTGTGTTAGATTCGGAGAAATTTATGTCATGTGTCAGGTGTTGTATTTTCAAAGGGACTGTTTCGTTCCCTGTTAAATAGAACCGTCCTATCCTGGAATGAAAATACCAAATAACAGTGCTATTGCTTGTACGCCTACTAACTGCCTGCACGGTTTTCTGAGACTCTGAGGTGCCGGAATTCCGTCCCACAGGAGTTCTTTTACGTGCCGCTAAATCTGCCGTCCCGAGGAGGGCGTATTTGATTATTTTCAAATATTCCTAGATCAACCTGGGATCGAACCCACCAACTTGAGCCCAGAAAGTGACCTGTCTGCTGTTCGGGTTACTCAGTCCAACTGAAAATACCAAAGGATGACGTTATAGTCTCCGTTATTCTTCAAGAACCATACTTGAAGATGAGATTCTAACGAGGTGCTGTAAGGGCGAAATTGTCCTTAATCCACACCTAACTATGGCCCCAGATTCCAGTCATACTTTGCTTCTTGAGGGTGAACTCTGAAAGTTGCTCCAGTCGACCTAAAATCCGTATATTCCATTGTCAGCAGGTCAGTAAGTTCCGAATTTATCTCAGTTAAATAGTTTATTTATATGCCATCAGATGGAGAAAAGGACTACATCATTCATGTCGAGACTTTGCAGATGAAAAGGTTCAGTACCAAATTATTACACTGCGTTGTCTTGAAGGTAATATTCTACAGATTACTTAAAAATATACATTTAAATTTAGGGAAAATATTACTAGTGGCAAAAGCATGTATTTCATATTGGGACATATTGTAGAAATTCGTATTATGTACAGTAACGCAACTGAGAATATTGCAGGTACTGTTCTTCTGCATAATCTAACTTGGTTGTCAACCTTGTGTGTGGAAAAGGCACTGAGAAAAGAAGAAGAATGCAGGTGGTTAAAGGCACGTGAGGTTTCACTTTGTTTTGGTAGAACAAAGTTATTTACTAATATTGGCCCCTACCATTTAGTAATTTGGCTTAATTTCTCCTAGTGGATGTTGTATACACATACATAGATCGTCTTATTTTCATTCTCTCACTTCACTATTTCCATACAGTCCGGTTATAAATTAATAAATTTATACTGCTCTCAGGAAAATTTAATACGTAGGAAAATATTTTTCAGGGCTATTTCTTGGATTCTGATCGGTTCCCAATGCGATTTCTCTCTTTGACCACGCAGATTTTACGTTCTCATAACGATGAGATTCAGCAGCAAATATTCATAAACCCTGTTCTGCAGTTCCTTGAAATAAAATACGTAAATATGACGTTTAGTCGTATGCCGGTGAAGCACGACGTTTATGAAGGATGTGCTCACACGCTAGGAAGTAGTTCATTTGTAAATATAAACATAAATCTGAAACTCCTGCCTGAACTGGGCCTACATCCTGTGAAATCCGGAGGTGCCGATAAACCTCAAGAGGAAAATGTGCAGCATGTGCATTCTACTAGTTGCGGCAAATGGTCTTGAAACGGTTTCTTTTACAGTGAACAGTGCGAACCGCCTTAAAGTCTGTCAGAGAGAATGGACCGCTGTATGCTTGGAATCAGCCTGAGATACCCCTGCGGGTGGGGGCGGTAGAATAACACCCACGATATCCCGTGCCTGTCGTAAAAGGCGACTAAAAGGGGCCTCAGGGACTCTGAACTTTGGAGCGTGGGTTGGCGACCACGGGGCCCTCACCTGAGTCCTGGCATTGCTTCCACTTACTTGTGCCAGGCTCCTCACTGTCATCTATCCTATCCGACTTCACTTGGTCAACTCTTGTTCTTTTCCGATCCCCACCCGCACCCCTTACCGAGCTCGATAGCTGCAGTCGCTTAAGTGCGGCCAGTATCCAGTATTCGGGAGATAGTAGGTTCGAACCCCACTGTCGGCAGCCCTGAAAATCATTTTCCGTGGTTTCCCATTTTCACATCAGTCAAATGCTGGGGCTGTACCTTAATTAAGGCCACGGCCGCTCCTTCCCACTCCTAGCCCTTTCCTGTCCCATCGTCGCCATAAGACCTATCTGTGTCGGTGCGACGTAAAGCAACTGTGACTTCCCCTCTCGGAGAACAATCATTGAACGAGAAATGCAACCATGCAAGCTAAGGGCGCCAATCTTTAAGTTGATGACTTAAAGATAAAAATTTATAATCAAGCTTGGACGGACTCTTATCACAGGGGTGGGGTGATAGTGCACTAATCATTAAGCAGGAGAATTAGAAATCAAAAGGCTAATTAAGGCAGATTGATTAAAGTGAACTAGGAAAATACTATTTATTATATTGGATATAAATGACGACGGTTTAACGAGAACTGAATTTAAAATAGGAAATGAATTTAACAAAAAGTTGAATGACTCTACTTCGCGAACACTTGCAATATTTTTAACTCGCTTGCTCATCATGTAGTCTTGTTCTGCTGGTCCTTGGAAAGCTTCCATCCTTGTAGCTGGAACATCATCGGTCGTCTTTGAGATATCTTCATCTGCAGCTAAGTACCATTCCTGCCTTGCTAAGTGCACCGACCACTAATTGGAAGATGGCTTCGACACTAACACTCCCTATTATGCTCTATCCCATATATTGGAGATGAGCCCTAAGTCATAGTTAGAAAAACCTCCTTGGGTTATGTGGAGAGGATACTCAATTCATAATCCTTCCAACTTTACTGAAAATGTGCCCTGAAGTTTCATTTCTATCTAGTTTAATACTACCTATTGTCTTAGACTGGTACAAACCGGTCTAGTACGTACTTCCTGATAGAGTGGCTATACACCCCTCATTCAGAAATTCCTAAGTACCACGTCGTGGTAACGAAGTAATTAATGTAGAAGTGATAAACTATCACACTAGTCCACTATGGTACAACAACCATAAGACAAGTTCTCAGACCTACAGCGAAATACAAGATAGAAGAATCAAGAATCCAGAAGAAGAATAATAACGAATGCAGAATCCAGAAGAATAAAGCCAAGAGCTCCAACACGCCCTTTTATAACCTTCTCTGGCTCTAATTACAGGTCGCTACACGTGGTCCAATCAGTTGACACGTCTCTCCCCACTCCAGATATTAGAGTTGATGGGTTCCAACCATGATATCAACTGTTCTTCTATTAGCCCTTTCACTCAGTATCCATGGCAACATGACGCTCCTTTGAAAATATAGGCGGTGATCAGTTTGAATTATTCTGGTCGAAATACGGTAGCTGTCGTTACAACGCTTGAACACGTGCTCGTTTTTCCCAGAATTTGATGTCTAAATTTGTCCTTCCTTCTTCCTCGGTGATGTGGCAAGATAGAGGAAATCTACTGCAAGTTAAATTTAAACGAATGTCGCAAGAATCTAAGTTAATATTAGGATATTCAGCCCTCGTTTACAAGTCGTAGTTACAAAGTAATGAAATGATAGTGAGCAAATGATCAAACATGAATTATAATAAAATTACATACCAAGATAAATATCATGACGTTAAATTCCTGAATTAATTACACATAATAAAATTAACATAATTACACTGTGACGTCTGGAACGTTACATACGCCCCCATGAGTTCTTAACAAATATCACATGAGTTGAGAACTCACACACTTACTCCCACATTGACTTGAAATACCTCTATTACCTGCCCATTACGAGCGACATTATTTTCATACAATTAATTATATCTCACTGTCTCCATATCACTCTTAGACTGCTTACCATTGCGAATGTCTGTTATTTCAGTTCATCTTGAGGTTTAGATACTAAATTATGCCCAACATGAGCAACATTCCATTTTTTAAAACAAGATTATCTTTGAGAATATAACATAATATATATACAATTCAGATTACCAACTCTCCCGAGTGTCTATTAGTCCTTTTACTCTCCATCTTTCCGACATTCTTTGCTAGATAGCAGTAACACGTTCTCTTCCAATCTTTTACATTAAAACCATGGAAAACAAATGATACAACCAATTTACACCTTAATCACTCTCTAGAATGTTTCAACCTTATCTTGAAGCAGGATGCAATACACTTCACACGAATACACACGCGATTTAAGCTCACGGTAAAATTATTGCAAGTTAGAAATGCACATACGGGAAGATTAATTATTTTCCGTCGTCAGCTTTAATTAGCCTTCGGTAACATCTCAGAAAACAGATAAGATATAAAATTTCATGGCCTCACATACAGAAAACAGATGATCTATTGTCAATGAACGAGCGTAAATCTACTGCTACACACAAACACCTCCCTTGTTTACAAACACAACTAGGAAATACCACCACAATTGAGAGGTAAACTCATTCCGCTCGTAGTCTGACATAACAGGTAGCAACTTCCCCGAGTTACTGACCTATATCTCACAATCCGGTTCAGCCACCTCACACGACAGGTATCTCCGTAAACTACTGTTATATGAACCATTCATTACGTTCTCGCATTCAATACACAGACGTATTGATCCATCAGACTTAGGCACGATAATTAAGGGATTAACGTATTGACTGTTTGATAATTCAATCACATCGTCTGGTAACATAGCTTGAATTTGATCCTCTACGGCTATGGCATGTTTGTGTGGTATCGGATACCGCGGTCCGCTGAATAGACTCTTATCCAGCACAGAAAAAGAATGCTCGTACAGATGGGTAACACCAGGTTTCTCAGAGAAAATCTCCATGTGTTCATATAACACCTCAAATAACTTGTCCTTCTGGACTTCATTTAACTGATTTCTACTTACGGCTTCTTTCAAGCCACATATTTTATCCTCATTAATCCACAACTGGCACAACTTCAGGCCCTCACTAGCCTCTTCATTAACTTTAGAAACCTCTCTCATTCTCCACACTGTACTAACTTCCGTTTTCCTCTGAATTTCCCCCTCAAACTAGACCTTGATATCCTCATTATTCCACCTCAAATTTAGCACCGAATCATTGTAATTTAACTGAGCCAATTTTAACGTTAACCAGTCAGATCCCAAGATAAGCTCAAATATCAAATGCGGAATTACCAAACATATCTGAACGCTAATAAAATTATTAATACAGATCGGAACAGCTACTTGTTTACAAATTTGCTTAGACCTCTTTCCAACAGCCGTAATGATGAAAGTAGACTTAACAGGCATTTCCTCCAACTGAATACCCTGTTTCACTAATGACTCATACCACTGAGAACTAATACATGATATTTGGCTACCAGAATCAATCAAAACTTTAACCCACGCCCCCCAGACTTTCAATTTAACAACGGGATTGACTACTTTATTACTTGAATCTCCATTATTCTGCTCGGGTTCATACAACAAATCGTCTCTAACATCTAGGTCATATGGTAACACTTTCATGACAAGACACTTCGCTACCTTCGTACTAGGCTGGAATTCTGACCTAAGATTACAGCCTCTAGTTAGTTTAAAGGTTCCCTTTGTGTATTGACGTTGGACTCATTAGTACATTGCTCTGGCCCCCATTGGGAATTTCCTGTCCTATATTCAGGTGCTCCGCTCCTACTGTTATGCTGAGGTCTGAACTGATTGCGAGCTTCGTGATTCTGTGTTCTTCCGTTATGTCTCATTCCGTTGTGATGACTAAAGCTCTGTATATTCTCCGTTCTACTCCTAAGGTTACCTAAAGCATCAAAACTGCCTACTAGGTTCTCCATCTCCTGAATAGTACCAACTCTTTGTATGCAGGCCGCTTCTCTCACCCTGTCCGGAAAATGTCTCAAAAGTAGTCTAACTACATCAGACCCCTCGGTTATACCATCTAAGTTCTGACAAATCATGACATGGGCCAGGAAGTATTCGGTCATAGTGACTCCCTCATGCTGTTTGTACCTCCCAAATACCACCCTCTCTCTCCCGACCTTGTATCGCTTCATTCCAGAATTTCTCTCTAAACTTATTTCTGAATTCTTTCAGGTTCGTCATCGTTTGCCTATATACCATGAACCAAGACCGAGTTTCTCCTACAAAAGCATGGTCAATATTTTCCATAACGTCTTCCCAGTCCATAGACCCTTCCTCTAGACGCTTTTCAAATCGTTTCTCTATCATCTTAAGGAAATCTAGCGGGTTCGTTTGTTTCCCATTAAATTTAGGTAGTTCAATTTCCCTAATGTAGCTATTTCCTAGACATTGCTTTCCCGTGAAAACCTGTTTATCCTTTGCCACCTGTTTTAACTGATTTTCTGCTTTCTCCATCCGGCATTCTACATCTTTGTCTCTCCTATCAATTTCGCTCTCCAAATTAACCTGCTTCTCTTTCAGTGTCCTAATTTCAATCTTATTCTCTTCAGCTATCACAAACTTTTCTTCACTTGCCCGGGTCTCATCTTCTCTTCTAAGCTTTACTGTGTCAATCTCTTGTTGGACGTGGTCTTTGAATACCCGTATTTCCCCTCTTTGAGTCTCAACTCTCTTATCAATACTAGTGACCTGCCTCATTATTTCCTCCCTAGTAGAGTTGTTTTCCTTCCCCATTAATTCCAGGAATTTACTTCTCTGCTCCGCAAACTTTTCTTCTGCCTTTTTCCCTTGCCGTTCATATTCACTTTTCTGGTCCTCTAATCGCTTATTAAAATGTTCATTTTTTACCACCAGATCGCGTAACTGCTTACTGTGTTCGTCCATTCTCCGATTCGCTTCCTCCTTATTTTCCCTCATCTCCCTGCTTAATTCAGCTTTAGTTTGCTCTAACTGTTCTTTAAGTTCATATTTAATATTCTCAATTTTAGTGTTAGTTTGTTCTAATTCACTTTTTATTTCAGATTTACTGTCCTCTATCTTACTCAACATTAACTGCATCATTCCCATTAACTGATCATTATTATTATTACTTTCATTGTTAGTGTTTACTTCCGCTTCGCCCCCCATCCTACTATCATCTGACTCCATACTGACTTCTTTCTGCTTGCCCTCACTCTCCATACTACTTACACTTCTATCTTCAATTTCCTCGACTAGACTACACAACTCTTCCTCTGAACTCAATACGTTATTGCCTTTTATCGCCCGTCCACTGCGCAACATCCTCTCCTCTTTCGTCTGATCAGCCATGACCCTCCCCACAATCAAACACTCCTAATGCAACTTGGATATCCAAATTTTTTCCCATAATACGAATTCTGATATCGTTACTGTCATTAACTGCTCCGTACTTAATGATTTTCTCGCCCTACGTTGGAGCGGCATTTATGTGACTTCCCCTCTTGGAGAACAATCATTGAACGAGAAATGCAACCATGCAAGCTAAGGGCGCCAATCTTTAAGTTGATGACTTAAAGATAAAAATTTATAATCAAGCTTGGACGGACTCTTATCACAGGGGTGGGGTGATAGTGCACTAATCATTAAGCAGGAGAATTAGAAATCAAAAGGCTAATTAAGGCAGATTGATTAAAGTGAACTAGGAAAATACTATTTATTATATTGGATATAAATGACGACGGTTTAACGAGAACTGAATTTAAAATAGGAAATGAATTTAACAAAAAGTTGAATGACTCTACTTCGCGAAAACTTGCAATATTTTTAACTCGCTTGCTCACCATGTAGTCTTGTTCTGCTGGTCCTTGGAAAGCTTCCATCCTTGTAGCTGGAACATCATCGGTCGTCTTTGAGATATATTCATCTGCAGCTAAGTACCATTCCTGCCTTGCTAAGTGCACCGACCACTAATTGGAAGATGGCTTCGACACTAACACTCCCTATTATGCTCTATCCCATATATTGGAGATGAGCCCTAAGTCATAGTTAGAAAAACCTCCTTGGGTTATGTGGAGAGGATACTCAATTCATAATCCTTCCAACTTTACTGAAAATGTGCCCTGAAGTTTCATTTCTATCTAGTTTAATACTACCTATTGTCTTAGACTGGTACAAACCGGTCTAGTACGTACTTCCTGATGAGAGTGGCTATACACCCCTCATTCAGAAATTCCTAAGTACCACGTCGTGGTAACGAAGTAATTAATGTAGAAGTGATAAACTATCACACTAGTCCACTATGGTACAACAACCATAAGACAAGTTCTCAGACCTACAGCGAAATACAAGATAGAAGAATCAAGAATCCAGAAGAAGAATAATAACGAATGCAGAATCCAGAAGAATAAAGCCAAGAGCTCCAACACGCCCTTTTATAACCTTCTCTGGCTCTAATTACAGGTCGCTACACGTGGTCCAATCAGTTGACACGTCTCTCCCCACTCCAGATATTAGAGTTGATGGGTTCCAACCATGATATCAACTGTTCTTCTATTAGCCCTTTCACTCAGTATCCATGGCAACATGACGCTCCTTTGAAAATATAGGCGGCGATCAGTTTGAATTATTCTGGTCGAAATACGGTAGCTGTCGTTACAACGCTTGAACACGTGCTCGCTTTTCCCAGAATTTGATGTCTAAATTTGTCCTTCCTTCTTCCTCGGTGATGTGGCAAGATAGAGGAAATCTACTGCAAGTTAAATTTAAACAAATGTCGCAAGAATCTAAGTGAATATGAGGATATTCAGCCCTCGTTTACAAGTCGTAGTTACAAAGTAATGAAATGATAGTGAGCAAATGATCAAACATGAATTATAATAAAATTACATACCAAGATAAATATCATGACGTTAAATTCCTGAATTAATTACACATAATAAAATTAACATAATTACACTGTGACGTCTGGAACGTTACACAACTAGCAAAAAAAAAAAAATCCGACCCCGACGCTATTAGGTTTGCGAGGGCTAGGGAGTCTTTCATTTTCAATTTCACGCCCTTCGTGGCCCTTGTCTTTCTTTGCCAACAACTTCATTTTTCGAAGTGTCCCGTACCTTCCATTTTTCCCTCTGATTAGTGTTATATAGAGGATGGTTGCCTAATTGTACTTCCTCTTAAAACAATAATCACCACCACACCGGGTGAACAGGAACTGACACCTCATCCCTCCCACACTTTGTGCATACCTCCATCTTTTTCCTTATTCCGATATCTGCAAACGCAAGAATGTTCCGTGTAGCATCTCTCGATTAGATAACAGTGAGACTTTTTATGGTGTACACAGAGCCACAAAATAATTTCTTCCATTTCCCTGTGTGCCCTGTATCGATATTCGTTTAACACCAAGGACGGTTGTCTCCTTCACGTCTTAATCATTTCTATCCTGCAATCACCCAGTTTATACTGAACTGATTGCCAAGACAGGTAAACGAAGAGGGCTGTTTACACAATGCGACCATCTCCATGGAAGATAGAAAGGAGTTGGCATTAGTGTTGGCTATGGAGTGTATTCTTAGAAATAGTGTATCGATTCATTCAACTGTCCGAGTGAATCGAATCACAGCAGCGGCGATCTCATGGCACACGAGTCAGCCGACTCTCAGCAGACAGTGCACTCGGTTCATTGTCGGAACACGGAACACTGGCGGGGAGCCGAACTTCCGCTGCTAGCGAGACATAAGAGAAATGGCTCACTGAAAGAATCGTACGCACTCTCGCTCTCAGCTCATTTGAAAATAATAATAGTTGAAGTCTTTTACAGTGTTATAAAAATGGTTAAATATAATTCGAAAGTAGTTGGTAAGTAAATGAAATGGCGTATAGTTTTTAGTGCCGTGAGTGTCCGAGTGTCGGCTGACCAGATGCAGATCTTTCGATTTGACGCCCGTGCCAGCGATTTTAACCTATGATGGTTAAAATTCCCGACCCTGCAGGGAATTGAACCCGGGGCCCATGTGACCAAAGGCCAGCACGCTAACCATTTATCTATTAAGCCTGACAGTTGGCAAGTAGAAAGGCTATATAGGTTCTTCTATGTATTACTTTAATGAATCTTGATATCATAAATCAGTTGTCATTCGACATTTGATCCAACTCAACTCTAGCCTACGCTATGATCATTTCTTTTGTTGCTATTGGCTTTACGTCGCACCGACACAGATAAGTCTTACGGCGACAATGGGTCAGGAAGGGATAGGAGTGGGAAGGAAACGGTCGTGGCCTTAATTAAGGTACAGCCCCAGCATTTGCCTGGTGTAAAATGGGAAACCACGGAAAAACATATTCAGGGCTGCCGACAGTGGGGTTCGAACTCACCATCTCCCGGATGCGAGCTGACAGCTGCGCGCTCCTAACCGCACGGCCAACTCGCCCGGTCTTTGAAGGCAGTTCATAGAATTAAGACCAGATGAGATAAGTGAGAATTGAACGATGTTGTTGCTGCTACCTGCCAGTACAAACAGATGATAGGAAAGGTGATTCTAATGTGCCGTGTATCGGATCACTGTATCGATTTACTGACGTGAACGGAATCAAATGAATCGATTCAGTAAAACAAATAAAATATCCCATATCCCCTTTACACAGAAAAGAGATGGAATTTCCCATTTAGCTGACTTGGACCCAGCGAAGTTGTTATGAACGTTATACACCTGTATGTCTGGCGCACGTGGAAATTTCCCCGCACGCCTGACCATGTACGCCTCGACCTCGGTGTTGAAATTCAGTACGACTGACACATAAGCGTAATGCCTGAAGTTAACCGTGGAAGTGCTTGGATAGAATAGAACAGTACTCTTCTCCCAATCACAGGTGACTAGCAGCTGGAGAGATAGTAGGCTATTAATTTATATTTTTGCAATCTTCACTGATGCACACAGTTAGTTGTTTTCAAATTGCTCAATTGTTATTAGAATACATACATCATCATTATAACTGTTTTGCCTTTTAGCGTTCAGTCTGCAAGCCTCTGTGAATTTACTAAACGTCGCCACAATCCTCGATTTGCAACTAGTGCTGTGGCCTCATTTAGTTCTATACCTCTTATCTTTGAATCGTTATAAACAGAGTCTAACCATCGTCGTCTTGATCTCCCTCTACTTCTCTTACCCTCCATAACAGAGTCCATTATTCTCCTAGGCAACATATCCTCCATTCGCCTCACATGACCCCACCACCGAAGCCGGTTTACGCGTACAGCTTCATCCATCGAGTTCATTCCTAAATTAGACTCTATCTCCTCATTCCGAGTACCCTCCTGCCATTGTTCCCACCTGTTTGTACCAGCAATCATTCTCGCTACTTTCATGTCTGTTACTTCTAACTTATGAATAAGATATCCTGAGTTCACCCAGCTTTCGCTCCCGTAAAGCAAAGTTGGTCTGAAAACAGACCGATGTAAAGATAGTTTCGTCTGGGAGCTGACTTCCTTCTTACAGAATACTGTTGATCGCAACTGCGAGCTCACTGCATTAGCTTTACTACACCTTGATTCAATCTCACCCACAACACTACCATCCTGGGAGAACACACAACCTAAATACTTGAAATTACAGACCTGTTCTAGCTTTTATCACCAATCTCACATTCAATTCTGTTGAATTTCTTACCTACTGACATCAATTTAGTCTTCAAAAGGTAATTTTCATACAATACTTATTTCACCTATTTTCAAGTTCCAAGATATTAGACTGCAGTCTTTTGGCACAATATGCCATCAAGACCAAGTCGTCAGCATAGGCCAGACTGCTTACTACATTTCCACCTAACTGAATCCCTCCCTGCCATTTTATACCTTTCAGCGGATGATCCTTGTAAAATACGAACAGCAAAGGTGAAAGATTACAGCCTTGTCTAACCCCTGTAAGTACCCTGAACCAAGAACTCATTCAACCACCAATTCTCACTGAAGCCCAATTGTCAACATAAATGCCTTTGATTGATTTTAATAATCTACCTTTCATTCCATAGTCCTCCAGTATGGCGAACATCTTTTCCGTCGGTACCCTGTCATATGCTTTCTCTAGATCTACGAAATATAAACGTAACTGTATATTCCTCTCGTAGCATTTCTCAATTACCTGGCGTATACTGAAAATCTGATCCTGACAGCCCCCCTGTGGTCTGAAACCACACTGGTTTTCATCCAACTTCCTCTCAACTACTGATCGCACCCTCCCTTCCAAAATGCCAGTGAATACTTTGCCTGGTGTACTAATCAATGAGATACCTCGATAGTTGTTGTAATCCTTCCTGTTCCCTTGCTTATAGATAGGAGCAATTACTGCTTTTGTCCAATCTGAAGGTACCTTACCAACACTCCATGCTAATCTTACTACTCTATGAAGCCATTTCATCCCTGCCTTCCCACTATACTTCACCATTTCAGGTCTAATTTCATCTGTTCCTGCTGCTTTATGACAATGGAGTTTATTTAGCATCCTTTCCACTTCCTCAAGCGTAATTTCACCAACATCAATTTCCTCCTCCCCATCAGCTTGTCTGTTCGCAACACCACCAGGAAGATTTCCTTCTACGTTGAGAAGATGTTCAAAATATTCCTTCCACCTCTCCAGTGATTCCCTGGGATTTATTATGAGTTCACCTGAATTACTCAAAACACTGTTCATTTCCTTTTTCCCTCCCTTCCTAAGATTCTTTATTACTGTCCAGAAAGGTTCCCCCGCTGCTTGGACCTAGCCTTTCCAGGTTATTACCAAAATCTTCCCACGACTTCTTTTTGGATTCAACAACTATTTGTTTCGCTCTGTTTTTTTCATCTCGGTCCTTGTTTGGAGCCATTTCTGATAAGCCTTCTTTTTACGTTTACAAGCTGCTCTCACTTCATCATTTCACCAAGATGTTCGCCTTTTCCCATCTTTACACACAGTTGTTCCTAGGCATTCCCTTGCTGTTTCTACTACAGCATCCCTGTATGCCACCCATTCTCTTCCTATATCCTGAACCTGCTTATTGTCTACTGTTCGAAACTTCTCACTAATCATATCTATGTACTTCTGTCTAATTTCCTCGTCCTGGAGATTTTCTGCCCTTATTCGTTTGCAGACAGATTTCACTTTCTCTACCCTAGGCCTAGAGATACTTAGTTCACTAAAGATCAGATAGCGGTCTGTATCATCGAAAAATCCCCGGAAAACTCGTACATTCCTAACAGATTTCCTGAATTCGAAGTCTGTTAAGATATAGTCTATTATGGATCTGGTACCCCTAGCCTCCCATGTGTAGCGGTGAATAGCCTTATGCTTGAAGAATGTATTCGTAACTGCTAAACCCATATCAGCACAGAAGTCCAACAAACGCTTCCCATTCCTGGTGGCTTCCATATCTTCCGCACATTTACCAATCACCCTTTCGTATCCTGCAGTTCTATTTCCAACCCTCGCATTGAAATCACCCATTAGCTCTATTCTATCCTTGCTGTTGACTCTGACCACGATGTCACTCAATGCTTCATAAAACTTGTCCACTTCATCCTCATCTGCACTCTCACATGGTGAATACACTGAGACAATTCTCGTCCTAATTCCTCCAACTGCCTAATCTACCCACATCATTCGCTCATTTACGTGCCTAACAGAAACTATGTTGTGTGCAATAGTATTCCTGATAAATAGCCCTACCCCAGACTCTGCCCTTCCCTTTCTAACACCCGTCAAGTACACCTTAAATCTGCTATCTCTTCCTTGTTATCTCCCCTTACCCGAATATCACTTACTCCTAGCACATCCAGGTGCATCTTCTTTGCTGACTCAGCCAGTTCTACTTTCTTTCTTCCATAAGCCCCATTAATATTGATAGCTCCCCATCGAATTCCACTTCGTTCGCCAAGTTGTTTCCAAGGAGTCCCTCGCCTGTCAAATGGGAGTGGGACTCCGTTACTCCCATAGGTCCGAGGCTTGCTTAAAATATTCTGAGCTCGGTGGAAAAAGCATATTATGAGATTAATTAAACGAAAATATGTTATGTATCCTGGGGAAACCGTTCCCGGATTCGTGCGTGAAATGTCCTAATAACATCCCGTAATCATTATCATACATTCCAAATAATTCCTTGCCTTCAACTTGGCAATAGGGTCTAGGATACCTCCTCATTCAGCAGGTGAATCTTCGTTTTTTTTTTTTGTTTTTTTTTACATAAGTTATATTGTCCCTCAGTTTTCTGTTATTTCCATTCCCACATTTCTCCAACGATAACACAATCTCTCTCTCTCTCTCTCTCTCTCTATCTATCTATCTCGCTCTCTCTTTGTTCTGCTTAATAGCATAAGAAGAGCCTCCATTTTTAATTCTAAAAGAATGCTTCTTATCTATCTGTCTATATAATTATATGCCCCTTGGCTGAATCATCAGTCGCCAAAGCCTTTTATTCAGTGGACCCAGGGTTCAACTCCCAATGTGGTCGGAGATTTTAATCTCGTATGGTAAATTCCTCTGACTTAGGGACTAGGTGTTTGCATTTGTCCCAGGGTTGATACACACACAATACACTGCATTACGAACCAGCACAAAGAAAACACACAATAATGAATATTTACCGCCACATAGGATTGGCGTCAGCAAGGGCAACAAACCGCAAAACAGGCCCAAATCCACATGTGTAATACAGTACAATTTGCACCCGCGAAACCACCGAGGTGTGGGATAAGTGGTAGAAGAAGATTGTGCGAGTCGCCTGCCCCCTTTAAATGTAGTTTTAGGCCACACTTCGCACACACGTATTTTATAGTCACCATTCCGGTGTGCACATACTACTGATGCTACTGAGTACACTCCGTAGAACTCTGACTGACTTATGACATGGAGTGAGGAGTAATAACACTCCTGAATGAACTCATTAGCCACTCGCAACAGTGAATGAAACCCTTACTGTCGTGAAAGAGTGCATTAATTCCACGTGAAGCGTATTGGATAAAGTACCTAGGTCCCTCGTTAGCTGAGTTGGAACTGGCAGTGAATACATGAGGGGCTGGATAAAGTGCGAACTGGTTCGAATCTCCGAAAGTGTTGTTTCTTAATTTAGTATTTCGCCTTACTCAGCGGGTATGTTGTCTCACATACAGTTTTTTCAGCGACTGGATGCTTATGTGGCACTGAAAATGGCCGTTTGATGATCACGTCTGGACGGGAACAGTATAGCCGGTGGAAGGGATGTGAGGTACGTTAACACAAGTTCGCTAACGCAGTATGTGCTCGAAATGGTGATCTTGATTAATGCAATTTTAGGCACGGCATTGAACGGAGATTCTGACGCTGGAGTATGTGAAGTGTAACGGGTTTGCAGGCCTCCGTAATTAGATTTGAAAGGATCTCAGTATCTTCCGTCTGTTGTGCGTAGACTACTTGTTTTAAAAGGGGCTACAGAGAGAAGTTCAACAGTTAAATCTGGTGATCTAACGGGTCAAGGGACAGATCCTCCCCTTCCCATCCAATGACCGGGAGGTGTAGCCTTCAGGTAGTTGCGGACGACTGCTGAATGGTGCGGTGCAGCTCCGTCATGCTCAAACCACACGGTAGGTAATATCCTGTAACAACAGTAGTAATTGATGGCGGAGAAAATGTAGGTAGCGGACTCCTATCAAACGGCCTCCAAAAATGTGGGCCAATTAGGTGGTTACAAAAATATTAGACACCAAATATTTACTCCCCATCGTACCTGAAATGCTGCCTGGGGATTGTTAGTGCTCCAATAATCCATGTTGTGGCGAATCACGGTACCATTACCATTATTGTGAAACCATGATTCGTCCGGAAACAAGATTTTCGAAACGAACGCCTCATCATTTGCTACTTGCCTCAGTATCCATTCACAACAGTTGACTCGAGCTCCGAAATCTGCCCCGTTGAGTTCCTGGTGTGGTTGCAGGTGATAGAGGCGAAAGCGACTGGCATTCAAGATACGTACTATAGACGACTGGCTGATACTAGCCTGTTGTGCCACTGCCCATGTACTGTCTGCAGGCTATCCGTAATAGCGTTCAACAAAACCTCTGCACTAGCTACAGATGTCACAGGTTCCTTTTTAACTGGAGGCAGTCAGGAACTGTACGCAAACGCCGTTCCACATTACTATAGTAACTGCGGCCGATTGATGTCTGTGTGGAAATCTCTCTTGGCAAATGCGTTGTATTTGTAGTACGTTCGCTATTGATTCACCGCAAATTAGGAACATATTAATCATCCGTTGAATACATAGCGAAGAAATGAACAGGACTACTGACACCGCACACTACGGTATTTGAGCGGGGTACGTTAGCATCCATACACAATAAAACAGTGTCTTATTGGTCGAATGTGGCACGAACAGGCGTGTGTTTGATAGCCGAAGTTCGGATTGCAAAGCAAAAACACACACAAATTATTTCGAGGGGAGATTCAAACCATCAGCGAACGGCGCAAAGGCACAGTCGACTGAACCAAGCCGACAATACACGTCAAAACTCGTACTTAAATGTGCATTCACTTTCGTTTCACCAAGTTGAGCACTTTTAATACCTCTGTTTCGTTGTTTTCAACATTCCCCTCATATTTTACAATGTTAGATCATTTGGCACGAGCCGTTAACATCATTGTATGACAGATAGATGCATTTTGTGACAACCGGATGCATAACCTGTTTTACGACGATCTCGCTGTAATCTGACGTCATCTAATCTCAGAAGCTACTTTCCGCTGCAAGTTCTACTCAGTGCCATGGTACAATATTACAGGTAGGCAAAGGAATTTAGACCTTCCATGCTCTTGGCGTTTGAAGAGTGGTCAAAGATCTACCGTTCAAATGGGCAGAGACTGACATGTCGGTGGATGCAGAGTGGGTTTCGGCCCTTGGGTTTCGTCCCTTAAGAGGCTACGGCTTGCCCGTGGCCCAACAGCTCTGCACTCTGACCGGCCAACCGAGCAGAGGAAAGGTGGTCACGGCTCTACCGTGGCTCTACGCCTCTGCATTCGGGAGACGGGCCTGGGGCACAGTGCCGGACTTCACGCTTGGCCGCACCCGTCGGCTGTCCTGAGAATGGTTTTCCATGGTTTTCCATTCTCCTGCCGGGACAGTTCGTAGTATAGGCCACGGCCGCCCACCCCTTCACCTTGTCCGCACATCTGCTTCAACGTAACAAATCTTCCGGCCTAAGAGACGGCGTCACTGTCTAAGAGGTCCGCCTCCCCATTTAGGGGAGGAATGAAAACATTTAGTAGTAGTAGTAGTAGTAGTAGTAGTAGTAGTAGTAGAGACTAGTATCCAGTATTCGGGAGATAGTGGGTTCGAACCCCACCGTTGGCAGCCCTGAAGATGGTTTTCCATGGTTTCCCATTTTCACTCCAAGCAAATGCTGGAGCTGTACCTTAATTAAGGCCACGGACGCTTCCTTCCCACTCCTAGCCCTTTCCTGCCCCATCGTCGCCGTAAGACCTATCTGTGTCGGTGTGCAACGTAAAGCAACTTGCAAAAAAAAAAAAAAAAAGTAGTAGAGACTGACACTATATACATTTAAAGAATATTCAGAACTTTTCTAATAATACTTGTGGAATATAACTTCTCAGACAAGAGATCATTTATATATATTTCCATGCAAGTAAACCCCACGGCAATAAAGCCTATCAAGCGACCGCTGTTCAGTCAGACTACGAGGTGACGAGGCGACCAATCCTCTCGCCCCTTTATTCTTGGATTCCTAGACCACGACCACTATCTCACCATGAAGTTCGGCCCCGCGGTGTAGGGGGCAACGCGTCCGCCTGTCACCCGGCGGCCCCGGGTTCGATTCTCGGCCGGGTCAGGGGTTTTTAATTGTAAATGTTTAATATCCCTGGTCTGGGGACTAGGTGTTTGTGTCTTTCTTAACGTTCCTTTCCTCACATTCAACACTCTACACTTCCGCAATTACACGCAGGTTCATATCACATGGTGCAAGCAGGGGCAAAATATCTCTATAGGTCGACGCCCCGAACAAATAACTTTTTAAAAAGAATCTCACCGATAGCCCTGAAAATGGTTTTCCATGGTTTCCTATTTTCACACAAGGCAAATGCTGGGGCTGTACCTTAATTAAGGCCACGGCCTATTCCTTCCCATTCCTAGGCCTTTCCTGTCCCATCGTCGCTATAAGACCTATCTGTGTCGGTGAGACATAAACCAGCTAGCAAAAAAAAAAAAAATATCTCACCATCAATAGCTCCTCAATTGTTCTCACATAGGCTGGAAACAATCGTCAGATCCAGGTAAAAATTCCTGACCTTGGCCTCTAAACCGAAGGCCAGTGCGCTGACCATTCAGTCAAAGAGCCTAACCCTTAAATTTATGCCATATTGATTATATTACTAATTTGCTCTTTCATTCGAGAGCAGTTACTCGCTGGAAATAGGCCGGATATTTCACATTCTGTTGATAAATTTCATAATGTTAGCAAATGGCGCCACCATCATTGATTTCGTACGTCAGCTCTGAGCTGTTTTCGCTACTTAGGATGGGTGATTTATGTTTCTTCCCCATCTTTATGCTTTTATATTATACTTACATTGATAATATCAAAGAATAATAAAAGAGAAGCAGAGTATGTAATAATTAAAGAATGCAAAACTATGTTTGGTAGCTGCCTAACTGAGGCGGTAAAGGCCTACTTAGATCACCTGGAAGAACGAGGCTTCAGTTCCTTGGCAGGAAGTCGAGAAATTTGGAAACGATAATTCCACATCTTGAAAAACATACTACCCTGAATTTCACGCAGTCTACCTGCAGAAATGCGGACTGGGTTAATTCCTGGGATATTTTTAATCAGTTGTGAACACGGGTATTTTAAAAAAGGAATTAAGTTAGTTAGATGAAAACCTGTACGGCTTCAAATCATAAAAGGAGTGCCGGGGGCATTTATGTTGACAATTAGGCCACGGTGAGAACTGATGTGTAGGTTCTTTTGCGTCGCACCAACTCAGACTTTTTTTTGCTAGGGGCTTTACGTCGCACCGACACAGATAGGTCTTATGGCGACGATGGGACAGGAAAGGCCTAGGAATGGGAAGGAATAGGCCGTGGCCTTAATTAAGGTACAGCCCCAGCATTTGCCTGGTGTGAAAATGGGAAACCACGGAAAACCATTTTCAGGGCTGCCGATAGTGGGATTCGAACCTACTATCTCCCGGATGCAAGCTCATCAGACATGTTTAAGGGCGACGGTGGATAGGGCAGGGCAAGTAATAAGAATGATGTGACCGTGGCTATAATTAAGGTACAGCCTCAGCATTTGCCTGGTGTGAAAATGGGAAACCACGTAAATTCTTCTGCAGGGCTGTTGACAGTGGAATTCGAACCCACTATCTCTCGAATGCAAGCTTACAGTTACACGCCTCGAACCGCGTAGCCATCTCGCTCGGTGATGGTAGAAGGAGCTCTTGGTACTGTAATGTAGGGGTTAGATATGGCTGTAACCTCATACTAATATTGTTCATAGTTTACATGGATAATTTCTGAAAGATATACATTGACAGGGAGGAATTCGGTTCGTGCAAATTTAGAAAGTTCAGACTTTGCTGAAAGTCTGAGAGTAATAGTTTTATAATAATTTGAAGCTCGAAAATATATTCAACGAGTATGATTTTCAAAGGAGCTAACAAGCTGAAACTAAACTGATGTTAGTAGGGGAGAAACCTGAGACGACTGAATGTCAGAACAAAACTAGAGTATATGGATACAGTAATTTAAAGTTCTTAGGATAGCCTATATATTCTCCCAGGACGTTAGTTCATTAAGTGAAATCGAATCATGGTGTAGTAAAGTGAATCCAGTGAGCCTGCAGATGCCATCAACAGTATTCTGTTAGAAGGAAGTCAGCAGAAACGCAAAATCATCTCCGTACAAGCCATGAAGGACCTTGGAGGTGTGGAAGGTAAAGGCTGCCACTACGTAACCTCCACACTTGGTAGGGTTAGCTCTGCGCTTTTGCCCCCAGGAAGTACCCTGGTATTAATTTTTGGTATAGGCTGAGTGAACCTGAAGCTGTTTGAGCGACGTCAGCTCACAGACAAAATTATCTCTATATTGCTTTCTGACTTTCTCGCACGGGAGTGCAATTTGATGGATTCCAGACCACCTTATTTAATCTGGAAGCAACATTCACAAAAGAAACGAGAATATTATTGGTGCAGACAGGAGGGCACTCATTGTGGGGAGATAAAGCTGTTAGAAATGAACTCGAAGGATGAACGTTTGTGGATAAGTCGGCTTCGGTGGTGAGTCATGTGAAACATGTGGAGAAGGACTTATGAAAGAGAATAACGGACTAGGCCGTGGAGGATAGGAGAAGCAGGAGACAAAAGAGACTACGGTTAGACTTAGTTTTTAATGATTAAAGAGTAAGGGGTGTGGGATTAAACGAAGACACAGAGCTTGTTGCAAATAGAGGATTACGGAGTCGCTTAGTTAATCACAGGAGCTTGCAGTCTGAAAACTGAAGAACATACCAGCCTATAATGGGTGTATGTTTAGTTATTCCAAAAAAATAAAGTACTAATTATAGCAGATTTTCAGGCAATCTAACAACTATTCATATTACTGGAAGAGATGGTCCTCTAACACAGAGACACACAAAACATGGCTCTGCGAGTAAGAGCGCATGTTGAGGCTTCTGCCAGCCGCTTCGAGTTCGCATCCTCACTAGTCACCTCGATCGTTGTTGTCTACTGCCCCTTCACTCAAACTGTTGTCGCTCTGCAGCTTGTTTGTCGTGGCAACAAGTTTAAAACCTAGGTTCTTGTAATGTGCTCAAACTCTCTCCCACCAGATGTTGAAATATGAGCGAAAAGAAAAAGGAAGGTTTCGCTAGTCTTCTATTTGCTCAAGCCAGAGAATCAGCATTAAACATTTGATCATTAGCTCTGTCTTTATTTATGTTTCTCTTTGTTTGTGTATTATTATGCATTAACAGATCCCTGAAATGTACCTACAATTGAGTACGAAAAATATTGTAACGCGGCGGGGTGTGGTAAAAAGAACATAACACTGGCAGATTTAAAATTGTATTACTAAGATTTATTCATTACTACTAATAGCTTACACACTACACAGACACACCAAGCCTACAACTTAAACTACACAGTACACACAATTACACCAGTTGCGCTTTCTCAACTCACACTAAGTCAGTCATACCGGTTGTTCACTCTATCGCGCATAAACAAAACACAATCACAATCACACTCTTCCACTACAGTCAGTTATTGTCTAAGCCAGATCCACAGGTATTCTCGCTGTACGCTATCGTGGCCACTAGTTCAGCTAGCGCACAACACAGTCTTGCAATCCTTTATGTAGCACACTATCCGTACACTAACAAAAGACTTCTTTCACTGTCTCTTGTCGGGCTTATTTCACGCTACACCAGAGACATACACGTTTACTCACAGCAGCTGGACACAAGAGACTCATCTCCTCGGTGATAGATGGAACACTCATACGCTCACACACAGCAGCTGGACACGAGAGGCTCAATTCCTCTGCGGTAGACAGAACACTCACTTCACGGACACAGCTGCACTCGACCGCACTCGCCGTCAGTACACACACACACACACACACACACACACACACACACACACACACACACACACACACACACACATACACACAGAGCACTGACAGCACGCAACCGTCACTATCCACTGACGGACGCAGTACTTCACAGCAGCACCCCTCAACTCCAACTGAACCAGTAAACGGTGAACCCACAGCACTGATCCACTGACTGAAACTGACTGACTCAACTCCAATCGAACCACTGAACCTCGTCTGCCCTGCCTTAAATAGGGAGGCAGCCCCTCCAGATATTTCGCGAAAGGAGAAGTCTCCAGTCTTCTCGATTCCGAGTGATCTGGGCTCATCTCCTAGTTCTTTCTTCCACCGTCGGGAGGCCTCCAAACAAATAACGGAGTGGTGGCAGAGAGGACTATCGTTGCGCGCCTGGCTCGTTGCTGACTGGATGTTGCACGGTGAGCGGTGGCGCTCTAACTCGATGACGTCGCCTGTGGCAGGGGCCAGACTAACTTGCTCCTCACAAGGCTTTAGAATAAAGTGGTGGACACCATCCCAATAAAGGCCTATTTATATGTCTATGTATACACCTTAGTCCCACTTTGTTGATACGGGGTCTGGATTGAAGTGAGACGAATTTACATGGCATGTTTCGCGGCCATATTCCCTTCCTGGCGCCAACCTCAGTTGAGGAGCTAATGACGATGAGATTAATGACGGTGAGAAAATGGGGTAACAGGGTGGAAGGAATTGGCTGTGGTCTATGAATAGGGACTGCGTCGGCATTTGCCTGGAAATGAAAATGGGAGACCACAGGAAACCATTGGACAGCCGCAGTGCGTTAACTCCCTTGGCCACTCCACTCGGTGTATATAATATTCTGTCTGTACTTCTTTAGTATTGAACTGCTACTTGATTTTTACACCAGACAGAGGAAATCCTATGTCGGATTCATAAGTTTTGTCTGCTGCAGCATCACAGGAGAATGGTGTAATCGCACAACTTGGTTACAGGCTTCTCTTGGCATTGGTTCTACTCATATTTTATATTCAGATCTTCATCATTTTGACTGTATTGTTAATTAAGCATCACGCATCTCATTTCACCTAATCAATAACGTAAAGTAACTATTCTTGCAGGCATTATAGATGTGTAAAGAAGTGGGATTTGTTGAATTTAAAACACATTAATATTTCAACTTGTAACTAAAGGCATTGTTCAAGAAGTTTAGCATTCAAGAGGAAGTTCCTGCTGACGTAAGAGATTCTACCGTTTCCTACGCGTGGCCACATCGTTGAGAGTCTACTTCAGTGATTAGCCGCTACCGGCAATCTGTGTGGAAGGGATGGTTGTATAAAGGGGAGATACGTGGTAAGACAAAGTTTGTTTAAGCCCATGTCAGGCTTCCCTGGAAGTTCTTCCTTCGTTCAATCGTACAATGATTCCATCGTTCAATCTAATATCTTGTGATCATGGTATCTAGCCATCTGTCGAGCGATCGAGTGAACTGTTTGTCTACTAGCGAGCTGCTTTCTGTATTACTTTGTATTTTTTGTATTACTTCGTATGTCTGCGTAGAATTTCAGGGGCTATGTTCATCTTTCCGGAGATTTATATTCAGTATCGATATAATTTGTTAGTTATATGCATTCAACGCTCGCTATATTACTTCGGATTAATGAGTGAATTCAATTACACAATTCGTCAACTATGTTCTAGAATGAAATTATACTAAAATCTATCTGAGACATCGCGTAGAACTGTTGTATGTATATTAAGAGTCTATATTACCAGGCGAGTTGGCCGTGCGGTTAGGAGCGCGCAGCTGTGAGCTCGCATCCGGGAGATAGTGGTTCGAACCCCACTGTCAGCATCCCAATGATGGTTTTCCGTAGTTTCCCATTTTCACACCAGACAAATGCCGGGGCTGTACCTTAATTAAAGCCACGGCCGCTTCCTTCCCATCCCTAGGCCTTCCCTCTCCCATCGTCGCCATAAGACCTGTGTCGGTGCGACGTAAAGCAAATAGCAAAAAAAAAAAAAACAAGGCGTCTATATCTAAGCTATCAGGACATGTGAAACCTGCTTAGTTTGCCTGAATATTACAGGCTCTTTAATACTGTCTTCCTTCTGATAATCAGTAAGAATGAACGTGACCACATATGGGTCTTTACACTCTTAATAGGGAAGTGGGTCAGGACCAGCTGCAGAAGAAGATGACATAACCAGAGCCGCAGCCCAGAACGCGGACCGGGTTTTCACAGCAGTACAAGTCCAGGACCACGTCGGTAGCAGAGAAAACGTAATTCCCGCACCAAACAACCAAACATGTTATGCATACTTAACATAAGGAACATAGCATTCGGCAACAAATTCCAATTCCTGACAATGCCAATTGCTTCTTGATGTGCCTTATATTTTTATTAATTGTAACAACAAATTTCACGGGATATAATTTTGTTTTAATTAACTAAGTTTAATTTTATTTAAAGTACATACATCAGTTCAGTTTTTCAAATGATACACAGTTCAAAAAAATCAAGGGAGCATGTTTTTTAACGTCTGGTATGTGAAAGTTAATTTGGTAGATGGGGTTCTAATAGTCGTAGCATAGCTACTCAGGGGTATGTCAAATCGAACTTGTACTCCACCTGTAGGCGTTGCCATGCATTAAACTGTCTGGTGACCCCTCAATACAAAGTGAATAGAGGTGCTTCCGTATGTCGTTGTGAGGTACACAGACTACTGCGGTCATATGAGCACGTTGTACGTAAACCAGCACATCCCATGAGACATCTTAACGAGGTTCAAGTCGCAAGGGCCATCACTTTGATTCAGGAAGGATGAACTTTTAGTCGTGTTGCTGTGGATCTCAATGTCTCTCCGTCAGTTATTCACCGCTTATGGAATCGCTACAGTGAGACAGGCCACTTCACAAGGAGGGTTGGACAAGGTCGTGGACGCATGACAATCCCACAAGATGACCGATATCTGACCATCTGTGCGTTGCGGCGTCGTTCAGCAACCACCAGAGAATTGCAACAAGACCTCAGGAGGGTCACTGGAGTTTCTGAGTCTGACCAAACAGTAAGGAACAGGTTAAGAGAAGTGTTCTTACGACCCAGACGTCCTGTTCGAGTGACCCCTTTAACGCAGCAACATCACGCAGCTCGCCTTCTGTTTCCCCGTACCCACGTCAACTGGCAACTTCGCCAGTGGAGACCTGTGTTGTCCACAGACGAGTCCAGATTTCTCCTGACACAGCGTGATGGACGTCAACGTGTATGGAGACGCCGTGGTGAGCAGTACATTCCAAATGTTGTCCAGGAAGGCGACTGATTCGGACAAGGTTCTGTGATGATGTGGGGTGGCATCAATATTGATGGCCGTACGGATCTTGTCGTCGTTCGTGGTAATCTTATCGCCGAGGGGTACATCGAGCAGATACTGCTACAGCATGTGTTGGTTGCTGCATACGGTGTTGGCTCTGAATTCGCACTCATGCACGACAATGCCAGGGTTAATGTAGCGCGCATTGCCAGAGCTGTCTTGCGAGAACTGGACATTCAAGAGATGGAATGGCTAGCAGTGAGTCCCGACCGTAATCCCATGGAGCATGTGTGGGATAGGCTTGACAGAAGTGTTCGTGGGCGTCCTGTTCCACCACAGACTCTCCAAGACCTTGAACGGGCTCCCATTGAAGAATGGGACCTGATACCTCAACGTGACCCCGTCGACTTATACGGAGCATGCCACGTAGGCGGCAAGCTGTGATAAATGCTCGTGGAGGACATACGCCATACTGAAGTTCTCCAACTGTGGTTAAAAACACCACCCTGGAGGACTGTTATCACTTTGTTTTCGCCCCTGTTGGGACGTTTCCATTTGTGTTCTGAAAATGGACGTGAATTCATCGATGTTCTTTTGTATACTTCACCGGTAAGAAATAAAGGTTTAGTTGGTAATATACCTGGGTGTGAGGTATTGTTTAGTGGAGGGTGGCATACGTTCAAAAACATGTTCCCCTAATTTTTTGAACTGTGCAGTAGTTGATACAATTTCCAATTATAGTCCCCAATTGTGGGAATTCGACCACGACATATCTTTCCTGATCCATATTCCAGTACGTTGCCAAGTGTGTGAGCTTATCACCCCACATCTTGAGAGTAGTAATAAGAGTCATGCTCTACGACTTCGTCACTAACAGTTGTGGCTGACACTCAACATATTTGAAGAGTTAATTAAGCGAATGTATGATGTGTGTATATGGTAAAGAAGTATTAATTAAATATGTCGAAAACAGGGCAATTTATTATATAAGAATAGGTATAGTTACAACGTGACTCGCCAGATTAAGTTATTATGTGTAATAGTGGTGGGACAAGCACAATGGACTGGTAAATTTTCATGGAACTTGATATTTAATTTTAGGATAAGGGCGAGGTTCAAAAAATTGAGCAGAACGGGGCCTTCAGACGGAGCCTCAAATAAATGACTCGCTGTATTTCTTTTACGGTTGGTTTTACAGGAAAGTTACTCACGACAACGTTTATTTAGAATATTATTTACCGAAAGCCTCCGTGGCTCAGACGGCAGCGCGTCGGCCTCTCACCGCTGGATACCGTGGTTCAGATCCCGGTCACTCCATGTGAGATTTGTGCTACACAAAGTGGAGGCGGGACAGGTTTTTCTCCGAGTACTCCGGGTTTCCCTGTCATCTTTCATTCCAGCAACACTCTCCATTCTCTCATTTCATAGCATCTATCAGTCATTAATAATAAATCACTTTGGGAGTGGCGACCCCATCGTACTAATAGCCTCTATTTGCTTCATTCATTCCATCCCTGACCCGGTCAATGACTGCAAAACAGGTTGTAGGTTTTCATTTTCATTGTTTACCGAGGAGTTGGCCGTGCGGTTAGAGGCGCGCAGCTGTGAACTTGCATTCGAGAGATAGCGGGTTCGAAACCCACTGTCTGCAGCCCTGAAGATGGTTTTTCGTAGTTTCCAATTTTCACATCAGGCAAATGCTGTGGCTGTACCTTAATTAAGGCCACGGCCATTTCCTTCCCACTCCTAGCCCTTTCCTATCCCATCGTCACCATATGACCTATCTGTGTCGGCGCGACGTAAAGCCTCTTGTAATAAAAGGAAATCTATAAGGGAAATGTTTGTACCAGTCATGTGAAAGTTGTCCGACTCGTTGGCTGAATGGTCAGTTTAGAGGGTCCCGGGTTCGATTCCCGGCCGGATCGGGGATTTTAACCTTCATTGGTTAATTCCAATGGCCCGGGGGCTGGGTGTTTGTGCTGTCCCCAACATCCCTGCAACTCACACACCACATATAACTCCTCCACCACAATAACACGCAGTTACCTACACATGGCAGATGCCGCCCACCCTCTTCGGAGGTTCTGCCTTACCAAGAGCTGCACTCGACTAGAAATAGCCGCACTAAATTATTGTTATGTGAAAGTTTTGAAGTCCAAGAGCCGATAACTAACTTTGTAAGGAGTTGCTATTGAAATCATTCTGGCTTTGTACATCTGTCTGTAGTCTACCAGGTACTTGTTTTTATACCATACGTTAGAAATCAAATGAAGAGCAGCAATTGTGCAGAAAAAGATGGAACTGCTGAGGACTACAGCTAGCCAGGAAGCGAGTAGCCTGAGTATCGACTAGGCGCTAACAGCCATAAGTCAACCTACGTGCCTCAGAATCCCAGGAGTAACTTGAGGGGTCGACAGAAATGTAATCATGCATAAGCTATTGTCCTACAACAGCTAGTCTGTAAATAAACATTTATAAATAACATAGCCTTTGGATTGTTTTTTTTATATGAGCACCACATCTGTCCATCACAAATACCAAACACTGCCACGGCCCATTGTACCACAGTAGCTGTTGTAATGTTCAGTCAGCCAGCTAGCTTTGGAGATAAGCCAGCTCCCTACCTCACAATAGCTCCGAGTGTTCAGTGTGCGCATCCCCACTCGAATATGTCTGGAACTTTATAACTGTGACAAAACTAAAAAATATATAAAAAACGAATTCACCTTAATTACAGGAGAAAATTAAATTGATAATTAGTTCTTTATGTTCTATCACTTTCTCCCAGCGTTCTTTTGATGGCCTGGCCATTTGCAGTCTTCACCATCCCAAGTTTGGCTTTTAGTACCAATAAAAATATCTTATTGATAATAGAGTCAGCACATCGAAATGGAAGGAGAATTACTCAGACATCTAATGTCCTTGGCTATGGAAGCAAATAAGTATCTAAGAGGCGATGGTCAGAATAATTTACTATTTTGCCACGTACAAGTCGGTAAAATTTGGCTATCAGGGTCATTTAAATAGGTTATAGATCATAGCTGTGATTAAGATAAAGAAGGTTGTCCAAAAGAAGTGATGTAGTGAAAATTGCTTAAAATATTCAAGACATTTGGCAAGGTAAATTGCATTTGTGAAAAATAATGTTTTAAAATACTGGAGCCTCCGCGGCTCAGGTGGCAGCACGCCGGCCTCTCACCGCTGGGTTCCGTGGTTCAAATCCCGGTCTCTCCATGTGAGATTTGTGCCGGACAAAGCGGAGGCGGGACAGGTTTTTCTCCGGGTACTCCGGTTTTCCCTGTCAACATTCATTCCAGCAACACTCTCCAATATAATTTCATTTCATCTGTCAGTCATTAATAATTGCCCCAGAGGAGTGCGACACGCTTCGGCAGCCGGCACAATTCCTATCCTAGCCGCTAGATGGGGGCTTCATTCATTCCATTCCTGACCCTGTCGAATGACTGGAAACAGGCTGTGGATTTTCAACATTTTAAAATACTCGCCTTTGTGGTTAGCACAATGTGTTTTAAAACTTAGTCTGCTTAAGGCATTCAGATGCTTTCACCTGCATTATTCCAGTCTATTTCTGGATGCATCTCATTTTTCCCACAAATACAGTTTGGGTATCATCATAATGATGGTTATCAGATTATGATCATGTTCATGATGGTGGTGGTATGATGATTGCTGTTTTAACAGATACATCGAGGCTATAAGCCCCATTTCAATTGTAGTTTTCAAGTAATATAATCTGAGCCGTTATCTTTAAAATGAGAAATAATAATAATAATAACCATTGTTCGACTCATCGGCTGAATGTTCAACGTTGAGGCCTTCGGTTCATAGGGTCCCAGGGTTCCATTCCCGGCCGGATCGAGGATTTTAATCATGTTTGATTAATTCTTCTGGCTCGGAGCCTGGTTGTTTGTGTTTGTATTTTCCTCCTCATATTCAGACAACACACTACACTACCAACCACCACAGAAACACGAAATAGTGATTACACCCTTCCATATATTGTTGTCGTCAGGAGGGGCATCCGGCCGTAAAACAGGGCCGAATCCACGTGTTCGACCCAGTTCGTTTCCGCGACCCCACAGGTGTGGGAAGAGCGGTAGAAGGAGAAGAAGAAGAAGAAGAACCATTATCATCATCGTTGCCAACAAATGTCTCAGCGACTTCCAGTATGGCTCTCAGTTTTGGCTAAGATATGAGATCGGCACGTGTGGGGCCGATGACCTTGATGGTTGGCCCCTTGAAATAACAATTAAGTATCATCATTAGCAGGTGAACTGACCCAGCATCTTGAGGTAATTGGGAAGTTGCTTGGTGATAGAAGTAGTTCCTCCGGTCGAAAAGACAAGCACAAATGCCCAAGGTAAAGTAGTCGTGCACTGTGACGAGTAAAACCATTAAATGGGTGACAGTCACTGTGGGGTGAGGAACATTTGAGACTACCTGGACCTTCCCTCTCTCCGCACATCGCTTTTAAGTTCAACACGACTGATTCTTACCCCTTATTAAGATCCGGATAAGCTTTCCTTCACAGGAGTTATTCGACGAACAACACGAAAGCATGAAGAGTGAGTTCACGATCAAGCCCTCTCTATAAACATATTGTAGAGGCTCCCGCCCCACCTGTGTAAGGTCCCCCATCTGTTCCCGTCTAACCTCCTCTCTTTTTTCTTCTTCTTCAGCTACACCTCCCCTCGATTAATGAAGGGCTCATTATGTCCCATGACCTAGGGGATGAACACAGTGGGGGAGAAACCTTCCTTGAAATTTTACTCTCTTGTGTAAGAAAAAGGGCAAAGGCAATGAGCCTTGTCGACCCATGTTCTAGGAGTGACCACGTCCTCACATCCTTTCAAGAGGAGAAAGAGACCCGAATTTCGACTGCCACAAACATCCCGCTGTAAAGAATTAGTGCACTTGCTCGTTAAACCAGTGAGGGGAGTCTCAAGCAACATGCAATTCCATGTAGAATATACAGAAATGTAAAGAAAGGTTATGCAATTAAACCCTTGCTGTTACTATATTTTAGGGACTAGAAATATTGCACGTCTGCATTTTGTATCTCCGTGTAGTAATATGGTTACTTTGTTTTATTATGTCAGGCTGAGAAAGAAAATTTCTCAGAGCTGAACATAGTGTTCCATCCCACAGTTTTTTTTTTTTTTTTTTTTTGCTAGTTGTTTTACGTCGCACCGACGCAGATAGATCTTACGGCGACGGTGGGACAGGAAAGGACTAGGAGTGGGAAGGAAGCAGCCGTGGCCTTAATTAAGGTACAGCCCCAGCATTTGCCTGGGAAAATGGGAAACCACGGAAAACCATTTTCAGGGCTGCCGACAGTGGTGTTCGAACCTACTATCTCCCGAATACTGGATACTGGCCGCACTTAAGCGACTGCAGCTATCGAGCTCGGTCATCCCACAGTTTACCAGGAAGAAAACGCAAAGAACTGCCATCAATTTGGCTAACGTCAACATTGTAAGAAAAATTAGTACCTTAGAAAATTAAAAGAGAATGTCTGACTCCTTGGCTGAATGATCAGCGTTGAGGCCTTCGGTTCAGAGGGTCCCGGGTTCGATTCCCTGTCGGGTCGAGGATTTTAATCACGTCTGATTAATCCTTCTGGCTACGGCACTGGGTGTTTGTGCTTGTACCAACACTTTCCTCTTCATATTAAGACAACATACTACACTACCAACAACCACAAAAACAAGCAATAGTGATTACATCCCTCCAAATAGGGGTGCGTCAGGAAGGGCATCCGGCCATAAAACAGGCCCAGATCCACATGTGCGACACAGTTCGTACTGTGACCCCACAAGTATGTGAAGAGCGGTAGAAGAAGAAGAAGAATTAAATTAAACGAGAATCTAATACACAGTGGCCTGCATTTATGATAATACTAACAAATGTACCCGTGCTTCGCTACGGTATTCTGCATTGTATACGAGTATTGAAGTAAAAACTGTACATGCAGCAAATAAGATTGTTTTAAAATAGCATGTCTCTTAGCGTTATCCGAGAAACAGCATGGAGAGTTCCCCATACGTTGTTTCCAATGTAATGTGCTTGTTACGGATTTGTGATGATAACGACAGGCTCACTTGCCTACTGCCATTCACAATTGAGTTGGGAACTTTACATTATAATTGCAGGCCCCATTGCCTACTGCGTGGTCACAATCGACAAATTGAGGAGTTTTTATTATAATGGCAGGAAACTTCCCTACAACCAGTCAAAATTGAGTTGTGCAGTTATCATTATAATGACAGGCACCTTTTCCAACTGCCAGCCAGCTTACTGCCAGTCACACCAAGTTGGTGAGTTTCCATCAAAATAGCAGACCACTATGCCTAATGCCAGTCACATTTTAGATGGGTCCATCTGTTTATAACTGCGGGAATGCTTGCCTACAGCCAAACACAATCGGGTAAAGGGAGTTTTGAACAAAACTGCATGCTCCCTTGCCTTCTGCAAGAAGTGAATTATTCATTACAATGGTAGGCCTGCCTTATTAATGCCAGTTACACAGGAAGCGGAGAAGAACCCCATTCCTACTGCCAGTCAAAGTCGGTGTGGGGAGTACTGATTACAATAGCAGACACACCCTTTCTCGATCGCTACAGAATCGACATCAGTGAATATATATAGATCGACATACGAAAGTATGTGCTTGTTTACAATATTGCAGACCTTCACTTACAGATTAACTGCTGCTAAACGGTACATCATATCGAGAAAGGATTGTACCATAAGACGCCGGATTCAGCGGCCTAAATTGCTGGTCTTATGATATCTCATCTATTCATGGGTCAGATTGAGTTAGAAACATGGAATAGGGTAAAATTTGTGTAAGATTATCTCACATTGCGTTACTTTTCGGATAATTAAGTGACAGCTACATACATAGCATTTGGCTCACATATGGCTACTGGGTGGACCAATTTTCGTGTAGAGTTTGATGATTCTATCTTTCCTATAAGTGATGGAAGGTATGAATTATGTATGTGAAAAGTCCAAATTTACTTAACATCGAGAAATAGAGGAAAATAAAACGTAAAAGGGATAGAAATACGACAAAAAGTCGTAAGACCAAGGTTGTAGATCACTCCAAATTGAACGGGGATTGTGCCATCCGTTATGTGATAATACTTCCCGAAGGTCTGCACCATCATTAAAATTGCCTCCATATTTCGATATTCTTCGGGATAAAAAGGGAACAATTTAAAGATCTTGGAAGTTTTCCGTCCGTTACAGGCTAAAACGTATAATTTTGCCAAATTTCAATATCCTTCTTCGACTGGCAGATTATGCCGCAATCTGGGCTTTCGGTGAGGAGTGTAAAAATTAGGACTTTCAAGAAACTAAACCAAAAAATATGCAGATGGTCATTACCCCTTCAACGTGTACCTGTACGAAAATTTCGCCAAAATAGTAATGTACAGGCACACAGTCGTTACGATTTTATTTACATAGATAGATAAGGAACCTGCTCCACGTATAACACCTTTTGGGCTATATCCGCTGGACTTAACCTGAAAAACGGACCGTTTATGGTATCTCCCTTATTAATCCTCCTGTCGAAAAAATGCACATGAAAAAAGTTTTAGAGATGGAATTCCATCACGTTTGGTCGATTTCCAGTCAGGTTGATCTTGTACTGTATATATTGTGTAAGAGTAAAATCATGTAAGAGTAAAATCACCATTTCGGTTCCCTATAAACCGCCAGTCCATTCCGGGAACATGAAATGTTATTGAGGATTAACACCTACCGTTGGACAGGTGGATTTTAATGTCAAGTTTGACTCAAATATCTTCAGTAGTTTTCAAGTTGTAAAAAATACGCTTTACACGCACCCGCTCTTGAGTTAGGTCCGGTGAGATTTGTACCGGAAAACGGTCCGTTAATGATATCTCCCTTATTAATCCTCGTATTGAAATGATGCACATGAGGAAAAAGGCTTAGAAATTAATTTCCATTAAAGCAGGTAAATTTACATTAAGTTTGGTTGTGTATATTTTGTGGGAATGCAAAATCACGGTTTCGGTTTCGTATAATCCCCCAGTCAGTTCAGGGATTTAGAAACAATATTTGCCCTAAAACCTACCAAAGGACAGGTGGATTCTAAATATCAAGTTTGGTGGAAATATATCCGGTAGTTTCCAAGTTATAGACAAACAAACAAACAAACAAACAAACAAACAAACAAACAAACAAACAAACAAACAAACAAACAGACACCAAAACTGAATATATGCAGATGGTCATTATTACACCTGAAACGGATAACTGTACGGAAATTTCGCCAAAATTGTCAATGTACAGACACACTCTAGAAGTGCAGACCTTTATTTCGATAGTTACTGCTTTGAAACTGTACGACGTACCTACAAACGGACTTCATCATCAGACGCCCCTTTCAGTGCTCTACATGGTTGGTCCTGTGATATCTTCTCGTATTTTCTATATTTATGGATTAGATTGAGTTAGAGTTTTTGAATGGGGTGAAATTTTGTACAGTTTTCACATACTATTTTATATTTTTGATACTCATGTGACAGCTAGAATCATAAAATTTGGCTATAACATGGCCAATGGTCATGTCAATGTGCGTGCCGAATGTCATGATTCTACCTTTCCTATAAGTGTACCAAATGATAACATATACGTGTAAAAGATTAAAATCAACTTGAAATCGAGAAATACAGCTGTATTTAACGTATTAGGGGTAGAAATACGACGAAAAGTCATAGGACAAAAGTTGTAGATCTCTCCAAAATGAAACGAAATTTGCTTTCTGACTTGTGATACGACTTACTGATTAGTCACCAATTACCCCGAAACGAAGGTCTGCACCGTCGTTAAAATTGCATCCATATTTCGGAATTTTCCTGGGCCAAAAGTTATACATTTGCATAGCTTAGAATATTTCCTCAAAGAAAAGAGTGTCCAGCATTCGGGATTAGCACCCGCATACATACGTGGTAATTAAGGAAGAAAATAATACAGTTTAGTTAGTTGAAATTAATAGAAAATGGATTCTAACTGAGGACATCCGGATGACGACAAATATGTAAATACCAAGTGAATGTATTGGAAAATCAAATGCTCCTCAATAAATTATGCCGGTGTGAGTTATGGATATAAGAAAGCGGTAATCGGAGAGAAATTTAGGCGTAGGGATTCTTAGGTAATCAGATAAGAAGATGAATATTTGTGTTATTACTTAAGCTATTCGAGGACGGTTATAACCTCCAATGATATTCCGCCAATATCCCGCAGATTGGCCGATTGACGACTCTCTTGCTTTCTACCCAAGGCACAACCACGAATTTAAAGGAATGATGAGGAAAATGGCAATACGTTATTTCCCTGATGGCAAGCAGTCAGAGACGTTGCCATGGTAACCCATATATTCGTTGTCAGTCTGTCGGTCATTCAATGCAGAGCATGGTATCGACAGAAAATAGTAAATTTCTCCGTCATTTGAAGAGTAAGGTAAATTATGAACATAACGAAAGTTGTTTATAATGAACAGACCTTTCACATACGGTCCACAGAGTTTACAGAAAATCAATAGTATAAGAGAATATGGAGGAAAACCGTTGTGGTTTTCCTATAAAACCCCCTCCTTTCAAAGATTTTAAAATGATATGCATATCGAAACCTTCCCCTGGATGAGTATACTCTAAATATGAAGTTTGGTTGAGATCTATCCAGCCGTTTCGACGTGATGGTGGAACAGACAAACAGACACACAAACAGACAGACACGAAAAGTAAAAACCACCGATTCGGTCTTGAGTTGACCTAAAACGGATAAATATTTGAAAATTTGGCAAAACAAAAGGAATTACAGACAGCGGACCCTCTACAACTTTATTTATAAGATTTATTCATTTATTCATTTCCTGAAGGCAATGCCTTGTCGATACAACCATTCGTCTATCTTGCGCAGCTTTTTTTTCGTCGTCACATAACTTATGATTCCCATTTTTTTCCTAGATCTCTTCCATGTATCTTCTCCTAGGCCGACCTCTTCCTTTCTTCCCTAGTACTTTGTCATTAAATATATTCGTGATGAAGCTGTTGTGTCTAATGGTATGTCCTGTCAATTTGATTTTCCTTATTTCCATTTATTTTAACAGCTTTTTCTTCTCTTCGACTTCTCTTAGTGCTTTTAAATTTGTTATTCTTTCAGTCCAGCGCGTTCTTGTGATATGATTTGCTTTCCAGTACTAACAGAAAAGAAGTCCGAAATAAAACAAACAGGCAAGCTTGTAGTTTTGCGTGACTGTTGATATGGTGAGCATAGCCACGGAACCTCCAGTTTTACGTGGATTATGAACCACGGGATGTAGATTTTCGTTTCAAAAATTCCACATGCGCTGGCCGGGATTCGAACTGCTACGTCTGGGTGAGAATCTAATGGCCATGCTGCTCGCGTATCAATCCTATTATAATATCTCCCACTTAATTCTGCTGGGTAGAAATGGCATGGATTCAAGGCGTCATAAACACAAACATCAGGCAAGCTTTCACAGACGTAAATACGCACATTTTAATGAGATTTGCTATAGAAATTCATACAATATTCCTTGGGTTGATTAAAATTATTTCCTCTCACAACGACTCCCCGCAGTCTTAAAATCTTATGAACCTCACTCAGCACTGCTACAGTATTTAACTCTCTAGTTCAATGAATATTAAAGGCCTATAACTGAGTTTACGGGGTGGAAGTGATCGTGCAGTACTGCATAGTATAGATCACAGATCAGCGAGAAATATGAGTGTGTGTGCGCGGCTGTGTGCGTGTGTGTTTGCTTGAAGCAAAATTAAAAGCTAACACATTTTCAAGTCATGCACTCCTATGGAAGGTTCTCCATTACTCTAAGTTCAAATAATTATACAGCAAACTTTGGTCAGGGCCAATTTCAAATAAAGTGCAGCCTGCAGGACGGAGCCAAGTTGGTAAACACCGCTGGATGTTTCATTTCCAGAGCTCCCAGTGTATCTGCCACCTATGGCAATTACCGCACGTTATAGTAATGTTCGGCCCTCCGTAAATTTAGCAAAGTTTAGTCTCCGCCTTGAAGGCTCGTGGAAGAGTGGAAGGTAAAGACTTTTCCTATCCGTAACCATGGCTGTGAGTGGGATAGAGCTGCTAGCACATGCCTGGCCGCCTTTACTTTTTTTAACGAATTAACCTAGTATGGTACACTATTATGTTGTCCGACTCGTTGGCTGAATGGTCAGCGTACTGGCCTTCGGTTCAGAGGGTCCCGGGTTCGATTCCCGGCCGGGAATTGGTTAATTGGTTAATTCCAATGGCCCAGGGGCTGGGTGTTTGTGCTGTCCCCAACTCACACACCACACATAACACTATCCTCCACCACAATAACACGCAGTTACCTACACATGGCAGATGCCGCCCACCCTCATCGGAGGGTCTACCTTACAAGGGCTGCACTCGGCTAGAAATAGCCACACGAAATTATATACCATTATGTTGTATTTTTTTCAATCAATCAATACTGATCTGCATTTAGGGTAGTCGCCCAGGTGGCAGATTCCCTATATGTTGCTTTCCTAGCCTTTTCCTAAATGATTTCAAAGAAATTGGAAATTTATTGTAGACTGATAAGCAAACACTCTGATAGGGTTATAGTTACTTTCTATTTCATCGCCTTTAGAATATGTTTTTTCGTTCCAATGTTGGCAACTTGAGGGCTTTAACGTTGGGAGATTGTGAATGGTGTGACGAGAGTAAGACTTTTTTTAAATGAGAAGTAATCGAAGTTCTTATTATGTTTCCTTGTGTTCATAAGACATCTCCAACTGCGATTATTCATGCATTTAGACACTGCAGTAGTGATAGTCGACAAACAGTTTGTAAAGCACACTATCCACAACCGCTGCCTTTTCGCATTTAATACAATGACCATTCAAATTCCTCTAACAGTAATCAGTTGTGGTTTGAAAATGGTCTTGGTTTCTTGCAGCAAAACTGTCATGTTGGCGCTAAAAATCGCGATGAGAGGAATTGTTGGTATGTAGTGAAGATATTAATTCGCTGTTGCAGAGCATCATCCAACTGTTCAAAATGAAAGTTATGTGAGAAGTAACGTATCATGTATTTGTACAAACAGAAAATTATTGATCCAGGGGTTTAGCGTATATTATGTCGCATTGTGTGATGTTATCTTCATCGTCAATTTGTCAAGCACATGTTGTGCTTCTTCAACAATTTGTCTGACTTTTCGATGTCGTTGTGAACACCGTAGGAATTTAAAGGCGGCAGGTTTCGAGCGTGTGAATAAAGAAGAAGAGCCTCTTTTTAAAATATACATAGCCTGATATTCGCAACCTAAGAAGACCCTAGAGTTGTAGTTTTCACGTCGTGTTTTCTCGTGATGTAATTGTTGTCAACTGTAAAAAAGAAAACGGAACTACGAAAATGTATTTTAGAAAAGCAGAAAAATTCATAATTTTATCTACCCATGATAATGTTTGCTTCTTGAGACGAAACTGAGATCCTTATGTAGACTGTTTGGAGAGGTGAGAGAATTTAGCCTAAAGAACACCTCAAAGTTCTCGGTCGGTATCGAACCTGTGAATGTGGGTACAAGAAACTAATATGCTAAACATCATCATCAATAAGCACGCTAATCAAACGCATATATCGATACGGTACAAAAACTTCTTGATGGCCGAGAATTGTTTCGGGGATGAACGACTAATTCAAGCATCAAAACTGATCCAGTATTGACCAAGTGCTTCCTAATTCTGGAAAGAACAGAATTCCCTCCCCGAAGTGCCACTCATGAATATTAAAACCACTTATGTTTCAAGATTAAGCGTGAAGATGATCCAATACTAAAGTAAGATGAGCAGGTGGGAAACATGAAACTGCCGGTAAACCGCTACGAACTGTGGCCTCACACCTTCAGCCACAAGCTGTGTGGTCCAGGGCGGAGCCGCATCCGCTGCTGCAGGCTACAGGCTATCTGGAGTCGCTTCACTGACGTTAAGCTCTGATGTTCAACTAACATACTCTTTACATAATACGGTAGAACCTCGCTTAACCGAAATGCTCTGACAAAATTGTAATTTACCGAGCTCGATAGCTGCAGTCGCTTAAGGGCGGCCAGTATCCCGTAATCGGGAGATAGTGGGTTCGAGCTGCACTGTCCGCAGCCCTGGAGATGGTTTTCCGTGGTTTCCCATTTCCACACCAGGCAAATGCCGGGGCTGTATCTTAATTAAGGCCACGGTCGCTTCCTTCCTATTCCTAGGCCTTTCCTATCCCATCGTCGCCATAAGACATATCTGTGTCGGTGCGACGTAAAGCAAATAGCAAAAAAATGTAATTTTTTTACCCTCTCATTCTTAGCCCTCGATATTATAAATTCTCTTGTTATATTTGCTGAGAGCTACTAGGCAAACCTTTTTTTTAAATATCGTGACTTATACCAGAATGCACGTGTAGCATAAACAAAACAGTTTCTTACCATGTAGTTCGTTCCATGATACACTTTTTCTTCAACAAGCAGGAATTATTATTATTATTATTATTATTATTATTATTATTATTATTATTATTATTATTATTATTATTATTACTGTACTATTCGTCATGAAGATTATGTAGACTGTGGTTAACGTTGCTTCAGTTGCGGGAGTTTCATCTTGTTTACTGCTCGGACTATACTGCAGCTTCTGTTAGGAAACCAGGGAAGTCCAGCGACTCTTCTCCATTCATATTTTTCTTTCGCCCAAGGTCGTTCCACTGGCCTTGCGGTTTTATAGTGTAGTTCCAATGCTTTTCTTGCCCCATTGCAAAAGAAATTGTTTCATTATTTCAGATTGCTTTGCGCTTTGAATCTTCATATTGTTGATTAAACGGTGGCGCGACATAGCTGCACGACAGCGCTGTACCAAGAAAATTCAGAAGAAAATCACTCATTTTATACAATGAGTGATATTACGTGAAGATTTTAATGTTAATATACAGTATGCACCTTTGCTTAACAGAATTTATGCACTGTCGGCAGCCCTGAAGATGGTTTTCCGTGGTTTCCTATTTTCACACCAGGCAAATGCTGGGGCTGTTCCTTAATTAAGGCCACGGCCGCTTCCTTCCAATTCCTAGGCCTTTCCTATCCCATCGTCGCCATAAGACCTATCTGTATCGGTGCGACGTAAAGCAAATAGCAAAGAAAAAAAAGAGTTTATGCATTTTTATTTCGACATTTAACCTCCGAAAATATTTACTATGTGTCATCCGAAAAACGCGTCAACCGAAGTGGCTCCGCCCCCTTTATTTCGGATAAACGGGATTCTACTGTATGTATCGTTTTCCATAAAAGCAGGTACTGAATACTGAAGTGCGCGAAAGTGAGATATCTTAAAAGAACAGTTGACGTACACCAACTTCGTAAGCTTACACAACTCCCCACTCACAGATTATGTCAGATGAGAAACTGTTTCCGTTGCGGTTGTTTTTAATGGAGTACAATGTTTGGTCTGGTGCAAGTGATACTTAATGCAGTGGAATATTCTGCAGAGCGCATCGTGTTAAGTGAGTGGAATATGCGACACCATAGCAGTCGCTTGTTTGGATAATTCTGAGTAGCCTCTCGAGGATGAAACACTTTCCATTTTGATACAGATTACTCACATGTAACACACAGGAAACTGAATCAAATATATTATTTTCACAAAATAATATCGTGTGAGTATTGCAGCTTGGTACAGCCGTTTGAATCAGAGCATTGCATGAGAGCGGGGGCATCTGGGAAGGGAGCTGCGTGGCTGTGTAGTAGGACATTTTCGAATGTGTCCGCACACTTGGTTAACTAAATGAAACCGCCGGTAAACAGCAATAAGCTCTGATCTTACACACCTCAACCACAAGTTGTCCGTTGTGGTCTGCTACTTCAGGATGGAGGGTGATTATTACGCTTTGTTTTTAACATGTTCAAAAAGGCTCCTGAATTTCTTGATAACTAAATCATGTTAGCTCAGGGAAAAAATATTTCGAAGAAATTTGCTCGCGATATGGATCGTTTGAAAAAAAAATAGCCATTGTAAATAAGAGAACAAATGTTATAAATATTCAAGCATTTTGGGCTTTTCAAACGTTTCGCCTCAGTGGGATTATCACTTGGAATGCTACATACTACAACAACTTAAAAGTATTCATAACGTACCCTGATGGTGTCCTAAACGGTAACGCCGTCTCTCAGGTCAGGTAGATTAGTACTGGTAATGCGGTTTGCAGAAGAGGTGGGGTGGGTCCGTGGCCTATACTAGGAGCTGTCCCGGCATTCGCCTTAGCGCAGGAGAATGGCACACCACGGGAAATCGTTCTCAGGACAGCCGACGGTGGGGAACAGGTCCTCCACCTCCCAAATATAGAACTGCACGTCTAGCCACTAGCCGCTAGCCGCTATTAAACCGAAGCCTACTCTACTCGATCAATGTTAGGCGTCCTTTTTCGCTTTATTTCAAAGCTTTAACTTCCCATCCTGATGGGATGGGACGGACCATCTAAACGTTAACACCCTCTCTCTGGCGGGTGTAGTTAGGGGAAGAGAATAGGTGAGGTAGGTGGAAAGGTCTTGTAGTGTATTTGGGGGAGTTCTTCTGGGCTTACATAACATACGAGACATATACTGTAACGTGTCGTGTACAAAAAAAAAAAAAAAAAAACGTAATTTACGTACATACTAGATTTAATAAACAGATATATATAAACCAAACCCCATGGTACTACAGCCCTGAAGGACCTTGGCCTACCAAGCGACCGCTACTCAACCCGAAGGCCTGCAGATTACGAGATGTCGTGTGATCAGCACGACGAATCCTCTCGGCCGTTATTCTTGGCTTTCTAGACCGGGGTCGCTATCTCACCGTCAGATAGCTCCTCAATTCTAATCACGTAGGCTGAGTAGACCTCGAACCAGCCATCAGGTCCAGGTAAAAATCCCTCACCTGGCCGGTAATCGAACCCGGGACCTCCGGGCAAGAGGCAGGCACGCTACGTCTACACCACGGGGCCGGCTATATATATATAATTAAGTAACTAACTCTATCAGAATAAAAATAATTTCGTGTGCATTTTTCTAGCTGTATGCAGCCCGTGTAAGGTAGACCCTCCGAAGAGGATGGGCGGCACCTAACATCTGTATGTAACTGCGTGTTATTGTGGTGTGTGGTGTTGCAGGGTGTTGGGACAGCACAAACACCCAGCCCCCGGGCCATTGAAATTAACCATTTAAGGTTAAAATCCCCGACCCGGCCAGGAATCGAACCCGCGACGCTCTGAATCGAAGAGCAGTACGCTGACCATTCAGCCAACGAGTCGGGCACTTTATCAGAATGACTATCGATAAGTTGAAGGCTGGGCTGAGTGGCTCAGACAGTTGAGGTTTTGGCCTTCTGACCCCAACTTGTCAGGTTAGATCCTGGCTCAGTTTGGTGGTATTTGAAGGTGCTCAAATACATCAGACTCGTGTCGGTACATTTCCTGGAGCATAAAAGAACTCCTGCGGGACAAAATTCCGGCATCTTGGTGTCTCCGCAAACAATAAAAGTAGTTAGTAGGAGTAAAGCTAATAATATTATTATGTATGTTCAGTCGTCAGCCCTAAGGCTGGTTGGATCCTCAACAGCTCCGCCATCAGCTGTCATAGATTGCCTAGGCATCACTGAAGAGGCGTACTAGGGAAATGAGAAGTGTGGTAGTTTCCCGTTGCTTTCCTCGCCGAGCCAGAAGTTGCTATTACATATCTTATATTTATTTTTATAAGCTGAAGGGACAGAATGAATATAAGGTTACAAGTAGTTACGTGTTTTATTTTAAATGAATTCCACAAAATTACCGTAGTTTCAATGAACATATCATGACTTGCGTGATTGACATTAAAACAACACAGCAAACAACGTCTTAAACCTGATGTTAATTAACATGGAACAATTGACATACAGTTTGATGAAGAGCTGAAGAAATCGGTGGCGAGCTCAAAGCTTTCTTCTTGTCATATTTTGCACCCTTCGTCGTTTTCACATGAACAGGGTGCAGATACTCACCCTACTTGGTATGAAGAGTACACTACATACAATACCGGAGGTTTCACCTCCTGATATGTCTACAGTTTCGGCGTATTGACGTTCCATTTCTTCGCGTCGTGAATACAGTAGTAGTTCACCCTCACCATCGCCAGGGGTTCCAGCCCCTTCTCTTCATCTGGTCCTATCTCATCTATTCTTAGGTCAGACTGAGTTAGAAACGTTGAACAGGGTAAAGTTTTTGTAAGATTATCCCACATTGCATTACTTTTCGGATAATTATGTGACAGCTCACATATGGCTACTGGGTGGGCCAATTTTCGTGAAGAGTTTGATGAATCTATATTTCCTATAAGTGATTGAAACTATGAATTATGCATGTGAAAAGTCCAAATTTACTTAACATCGATTAATAGAGAAAAATCAAACGTAAAATGGCTACAGATACGACAAAAAGTCATAAGACCGGGTAGTAGATCATTCCAGATTGAACGGAGATTGTGCAATCCGTTATGTGATAGGACTTCCCGAAAGTCTGCACCATCATTTCGATATTCTTCGGGGATATAAAGTGAAAAATTTAAAGATCTTGGAAGTTTTCCGTCCGTTACAGGCTAAAACGTATATTTTTTTCAAATGCCAATTTTCTTTTTCGTCTGGCAGATTATGCCGCAATCTGGTTTTTGGGCGAGGAGGGTAAAAATTAGGACTTTCAGGAAACTAAACCAAAAAATATGCAGATGGTCATTGTTACCCCTTAAACAGGTAGCTAGGCGAAAATTTCCCCAAAATAGTCAATGTACAGAAACACAGTCGTTACGATTTTATTTTTATAGATAGATAAGGAATCTGTTCACGTACAACACCTTTTGGGCTATGTCCGCTGGACTTGACCTGCAAAACTGACCATTCATGATATCTCCCTTATTAAACCTCCTGACGAAAAAATGCACATGAAAATAAAGTTTTAAAGATGGAATTCCATCACGTTTGGTCGATTTCCAGTCAGGTTGGTCTTGTACTATATATATTGTGGAAGAGTAAAATCACCATTTCGGTTCCCTATAAACCACCAGTCCATTCCGGGAACATGAAATGTTATTGGCCTTTAAAACCCACCTTTGGACAGGTGGATGCTAAATATAAAGTTCGGTTCGAATATCTTCAGCAGTTTTCAAGTTGTAAGAAATACGCTTTACATGCACCCGCTCTTGAGTTAAGTCCGGTGGGACTTGTACAGAAAAAGGGTCCGTTAATTATATCTCCCTTATTAATCCTCGTATCGAAATGATGTACATGAGAAAAAAGGCTTAGAAATTAATTTCCATTAAGGCAGGTAGATTTCCATTAAGTTTGGTTGTGTATATTTTGTGAGAGTGCGAAATCACGGTTTCGGTTTCGTATAAACCCCCAGTCAGTTCAGGGATATAGAAACAATATTTTCCCTAAAACCTACCCAAGGACAAGTGGATTCTAAATATGAAGTTTGGTGAAATATATCCAGTAGATTCTAGCACTCGCGTACATACGGAGTAATTAAGGAAGAAAATAACACAGTTAAGGAAGTTGAAATTAATAGAAAATGGATCATAACTGAGGACAGGCGGATAACGACAAATACGTTAATGCCAAGTGAATGTATTGGAAAATCAAATGCCCCTCAATAAATTATGCTGGTGTGAGTTTTGGATATAAGAAAGCGGTAAGAGAGGAGAAGTTTTGGCGCAGTGATTCTCAGGTAAACAGATAAGAAGATGACTAATCGTGTTATTACTTAATCTATTCTAGGGTGGTTATAACCTCCAACGATATTCCGTCAATATCCCGCAGACATGCCGATTGACGCCTCTCTGGCCCTCTACCCAAGGAACAACCAAGAATTTAAAAGCATGATGAGGAAAATGGCAATACCTTACTTCCCTGCTGGCAGGCAGTCAGACACGTTGCCATGGTAACCTGTAGGTTCGTTGTCGGTCTGTCGGTCATTCAATGCAGAGCATGGTACCAGCAGCAAATAGTAAATTTCCCCGTCATGTGAAGAGTAAGGTAAATTATGAACATAACGAAAGTTGTTTATAATGAAGAGACGTTTCACATACCGTCCACGGAGTTTGCAGAAAATCAATAGTATAAGAGAAAATGAAGGAAAACCATTCTGGTTTTCCTATAAACCCCCCGTCTATTCAAAGATTTTAAAATGACATGCATATCGAAACCTTCCCCGGGATGAGTGTACTCTAAATATGAAGTTTGGTTGAGATCTATCCAGCCGTTTCGACGTGATGGTGGAGCAGACCGAGAGACAAACAGACACGAAAAGTAAAAACCACCGATTCTGTCTTGAGTTGACCTAAAACGGATAAATATCTGAAGAATTGGCAAAACAAAAGAAATTACAGACAGCGGACCCCCTACAACTTTATTTATATTATATTATATTATATTATATTATATTATATTATATTATATTATATTATATTATATTATATTATATTATATTATATTGGAAGTCGCAAATTATGGTTTCGTCGAGGGATTTTTTTTTTTGCTATTTGTTTTGCGTCGCACCGACATATATATGTCTTATGGCGACGATGGGACAGGAAAGGCCTAGGAATGGGAAGGAAGCGTCCGTGGCCTTAGTTAAGTTACAGTCCCAGCATTTGTCTGGGTAAAAAGTGGTAAACCACGGAAAACCATCTTCAGGGCTGCCGACAGTGGAGTTCGAACCCACTATCTCCCGAATACTGGATACTGGCCGCACTTAAGCGACTGCAGCTATCGAGCTCGGTCGAGGGAATGTAAGCTGAAACGTAACGTTAGATAATAACTGGCATCAACATGGTCGGCGAAAAAATTAAGATAAAAGAACCGCACTTCTTGAGAAAGAAAAGATCAAATTGTTAAAAGTAAGCAATCAATATTAAGAAAGAACCTTACAAAAACCACACTGCTGGTGGAAAATCTAAATATAAGGAAATTTTTCTTAAGAATGTGTGAGGGATTTAAAAACAAACATTCTCACGGGTCTTTAGGAATTATATTGTTACGTGTCAGCTCTTTCGTAGCCCCCTTCGGTATTTCCTAGAAGGAATGAGTAAGTCGGACCGATAACCTCTCAGCCGGCCCGATGACGTGGCCGGCCTCTGCTTGTATGGTTTCTCCGCAGACGTTCTGGAAGCCAAAACGAGAATATTCCCCCTTTAGCCGCACCGCAAGAAACCTAGTACCTCACAACCCGGGATATAAAAGGAGGCTAGCCGCGAACAAAGCTGGAGTAGTTGAAGCTGGACATTCCGCGCTGAGTGGCTCAGATGGTGGAGGCGCTGGCCTCAACTTGGCAGGTTCGATCCTGGCTCAGTCCAGTCCAGCCTCGTGTCGGTAAATTTACTGGCATGTAAAAGAACTCCTGCGGGACTACATTCCGGCACCTCGGCATCTCTGAAAGCCGTTAATGTAGTTAGTGGGATTTAAAAACCAATAACATTATTGGAGCTGGGTGGCAGTAATGATGGAGTGCTGGTGTCTCAGCAGAGTCAGAGTATCGTCGTGTTGGAGTGTTGTTGGAGTACTGAGTGAAGTGCTGTGTGTGTACCGCTTTGGAGTATTGAGTGGCGCACTGTATGTGTAGCGACGTGGGGTCAGTGTGTGGAACAGTTTGTGTGAGCAGAATTGGAGCAGTGTAGTGCTGTTGCTGTTATGTGACCCCTTCACTGTGTGGGGCTGGTACGTTGTCTGCAAGTTAACTGAATTGACTCTGTGAGATACTGCACTCATCTGGAGTCGAACCAGACAACAGTCATCGTGCGTCGTGATTGCTAACAGACTGTTTTCGAACCTGTCTGCATGCAGGTGTTGAGTGAAGTGACTGAGCGTGTGATGTGCAAGCGAAAGTGAAAAGGGAAACCTGGCAAGCAGGATTACAGCCCTCTCAGGTAATACCAGCCAGCCGGACTACCTGCGGTGAGAACAGCGACATTTGTAAATAGACAGCAATTAGCGTAGTGGAATGTAATCGTTCATGATTGAATATAACTCTCTCTCTCTCTCTGTGTGTGTGTGTGTGTGTGTGTGTGTGTGTGTGTGTGTGCTGAATTAAAATTAGACCGATAAAAGTCATTTATTCGTAACAATATATTCAATATTTATGAGCCGAGGATAAAACTGAAAGAAATAATTGTATTATTATTATCATAGTGCTGTCTCCGTAACGAAGGTTGGTGATCTTTATGGCACACGCATTTCTCTCCTGAGCTATTCTAATAACCTGATGTAAATTCAGGCCTGTCCTCTGTAGTGCGTTTGAAAGCCAGGTATTACTTCTCATGTCTTTTTCCCTCCTTCTCACAATTTTCCCTTCCATTCTTATCCTTCATGTCTAAGGACGTTCTTATATTAATGCCTGAAAGCAGCCCTCTCTTTGATCTTACTTTGTGTAGGACTTTTTGGATGGTCATCCGTGCTGTCCAAGGTATTTTTAGCACACGTAATACACCCGTATCTCAAAAGCTTCAAGTTTTTGTTCAATAGCTGTTTTCAGAGGCCATGATTGTACTCCATGTAAGAGTATGGACTAAACATAGCATAATATGACATAATGGTATAGTAAAATTCGTAACCATAATACATATCAGTGGATTTGAAAGCCCCATACACCCAGCGTCTACAGTATGCAAAGGACTTAAACACTTTAACACAATGTGTGAGTTTGTACAACCTGGATATTTCATATTTTGTCATATATTCCTCATTTTATTTGTTCGAAATAATTCTGAGAGCTCGTTTCCTGGAGCTACATATAATTGACGCAGGTATTGATCACATTTTTATTTGCAATTGAGGCCACTGTGTACCTTCTCTGTCATTCCCCTCTGTAAATGTTTTGATATTCCCGTATGTTTGCTTTATTTTGATTACTTCTATTTTAATTATTTCCAAACTCTCCTTCCATTTGTAACAAATAAGCCAATTTAGTCCCTCCTGTTTGACCTGAGGGCACTGCAATATACCTGTCGCCCACCTGATCCCGCCTCCCTTGTTTAAACACCTCAGCACTAAGAGCCTGCAATTCACTTCACATTATCGGGCTGAGTGGCTCAGGCGTAAAGTGCTATCCTTCTGAGCCCAAATTGGTGGGTTCGATCCCGGCCTAGTCCGATGGTATTTGAAGGTGCTCAAATACGCCAGCCTCATTTCGGTAGGTTTATTGACACGTAAAAGAACTCCTGTGAGACAACATTTCGGCACATTGCCGTCTCTGAAACCCGGAAAAGTAGTTAGTGGGAAGTAAAATCAATAGCATTATTATCACTCCGCATGTCGTCTGTGTCACATACCGTCAGAGAAAAACATATTTCCTTCAAAATAATTCACATTGACTGCTTTCGGCACTGGCGTTTCGTGATTTATTCAAATTGATGTGCAGCATTTCTCTCTCTCTCTCTCTCTCTCTCTCTGCCATACACACAAATACGAACATAAACAGAATAGCAGACTTGCCCTTCCAACAGTCGTTGACTCTCCCCATCACACCATCTAACGGTTTAGACCAGGGCCTCTCAGGCTGCATGCGCGTGGTGCATGCACTGTGCATGGTGCAAAAGACGACTTTGCTTGGTTTACCAGAGTGCAGACCCCCACTCCTCGATTTGGAGCAGTAGCGCTGTCTCTCTCTTTCCCCACGCCTGTCACGCTCGCTCCCCCTGTCTCCCTCTTCCTCAGTTGGTTCGCAGCGTACCAAATCCGAGCCGAGTTGAGCCGAGTTAAGCCGAGCTTAGCCGAGTAGCCCAGAGACGAAGCGTTGCTCCGAGCCGAGCCCGGGGTAAGCGATGCACAGTGCACGGAGCACTTGCGCCTTGATTTGAATGCGTGAGATTTTGGGCGTTTGAGAGGCCCTGGTTTAGACCACATAGTGATGAATTAATCCCATTCTACAGTCGTTTCTGTGGCAACTTTGTCCATTACCGGAAACAAAGATGACGAGCAAGTGGCAAGTAGCGGGGGGGGGGGGGGGGGGCAAAAGCCCCTTTCGCTCAATTGGCCTGGTCTAGCAAATGCGAGAATTGCACCTGACTGGTGGTGAGTGAATAATTAGGGTCTTCAGGGCTGCACCCTGACGTTAGCCAGTGATGGTGAAAGTTCTTCGGACTGTGTGCAGGTTTCCTATACCACCCACAGAAACTAGCAAAAGCGCATGCGCAGAACCTATCGCAATTCATAATCTATCCTTCAAATGTCCTTTACGAGACTGGTTTACCCCTGCTCTTCTCTGGAAGTTTTGCTTCCTCAAACTCACACGACCGCTCGCATGAATCCGATATTGCGATTCCGCCGGGAAACAACATGCTCGAGAGAGGTGACAGTAGCAATGGCGAGAGCGCACGAATACTAAAAACATAATTTACATGATAGGAAACTTATATTTTTTTGAAATGCTATTTACTTTAAAATAAAAGCCATGCATAGGCCTATTAACCAATTCGGTTGTGTACTTGGGAGTATGCGAATAGCCAGGAACCACCACTGATTTTCGGGTTGTTAAAGTTCACTTTCGAACCCTGACAGCGAACTTGCCTCTTACCCAGAGGACCTGGTTTCGATTCCCAGCCAGGTCGCGGATTTAAATCTTTCTTTTTTTGCTATTTTGCTTTACGTCGCACCGACACAGATATGTCTTATGGCGACGATGGGAGGGGAAAGGCCTAGGAATGTGAAGGAAGCGGCCGTGGCCCTTAATTAAGGTACAGCTCCAGCATTTGGCTGGTGTGAAAATGGGAAACGACGGAAAACCATATTCAGGGCTGCCGACAGTGGGATTTGAACCCACTATCTCCTATATGGATGTGAAAGCTGGACTCTGAATCTCAAATGTCGAGGTCCTTAGTCGGATGAAGAAGCAAAAAGAACTACTGCTCACCATAAAACAGAGGAAAACACAACACCTGGGACATATTATGAGAGGTGAGAGGTATCAGTTATTACAGCTTATTATCGAAGGAAAGATACAAGGGGAAGAGACCTCTTGGGAGAAGAAGAAATTCATGGCTGAAAGACATTTGAACATGGCACTGCAGTACTTCAGAAGTGGCATTCCATTCTGCGCTGTCAAGATCAGAGCTAGTTACGTGGATCGCCAACCTCCGCTCGGAGATGGCGTCTTAAGAAGATCTCCCGGATGCAAGCTCACAGCTGCGCGCTCCTAACCGCACGGCCAACTCTCCCGGTGATTTTAATCTGTATCTGAGGGTTGATTTGAGGTCCAATCAGCCTACGTGAGAACAATTGAAGAGCTAGTTGATCCTGTTCTAGAAATCAAATAACGACCACTTGTCACCTTGTAATCTGTTGACCTTCAGACTCATTTGTTAGGCCGAGGCCTATGAGGGCTATGAGCACCATGAGGTTTGGTTTAATTTTCACTTACCCTGTTTCAGCAAGGTTTCTTTCCAGATTATATTTTACCCCTCCCTCTCCGCATTCCCACTCAAAGGTTCTCCTCATCCGGTTTGCCTAATTAGGCGTAAGATTGCATGCGGAGTTGCACTTAACCTTCGTCTCCACAGGACCACGAGTAGTGGTTCTGGGGTGCCCTATGCTGCTATAGCTCGCTCCACGTTAAGAAAACAGTACGACTTTTATGAACCTACAAGAAGTGAACACACCCCCTCTGAGACACCCATAATTCCTCGTGATTAAGGGATATAGGCTAATGCCGTACTTTGTAATGTATTATGAAAGATAAAAAGAATGAGGCATTTTTGCCCGTGAGTTATTAAAATAACTACATAACATTTTATTTTTCATAAATGCATTTGTAGGGAGGAAGAACAATGGCGGGAAAAGCCATCGCTTCGTTGCGTTCCTTCCTTTCGCTTCTTTTGTATTGCTCAGGCACAAGCCTCGTGTAGTCCCTCACTCTATGAATCGCCGGCAACTCACTTCTGTTGTGAAGTCATCTATAGTATTTATTTGTTGCGTCGGTTTTCTAGCTTTTATTGCGTGCACAAATTTATTAAATGCAATTAAAAGCATCCCTCACCCCTCGAGCCCGTAAAAAATATTTGCCTATTTTCTCCTCCCAATTTGTCTTACACTTCAGTGCCGAGGTTTTTATGTGGCGTAGTTTACCTCTTGCTTGCTTTTCTAATCCTATGTGTCGGTGAGGTACATGGTCGGACAGGAAAACCGGAACCAAAAACAAACATTACTTCATGGCGCTGCCGTTGATGTTAGTTCACTAGACCAGTTCTACAACCTTCTCGAATAGGTGCGATTGTCCCAAATCTCATTTAAAGGATTAGTGGAAGAACCGGGGCTGTTCGGTCACCATCTTACCACATCAGTTAGATGATCCAGAATGACGCCATTCGTTTTTTAATTCTATTTGTTCGGGGCGTCGACCTGTAGAGTTCTTTTGCCCCTACTTGCACCATGTGATATCAACCTGCGTGTAACTGGAATTGCGGAAGTATAGAGTGTTGAATGTGAGGAAAGGAACGTTAAGGACGCCACAAACACCCAGTTCCCAGGACAGGGATATTAATCATTTACAATTAAAAACCCTTGATCAGGCCGGGAATCAAACCCGGGGCCGCTGGGTGACAGGCGGACGCGTTGCCCCTACACCGCAGGGCCGGACACGCCATTTATTACTTTCGCTCTTAACTACACTGGGGATGAGAGCGTCCAACTCTTAAACAATACTGTTACACTGTGAAGATACCTATCTCTCTCTCTCTCAGTTTAAAGCAATATCCACCATGCTTTCCCCTTGAGTGGGTGACAACGCATTTACCTACACGTTGAGACCGGCCCTCACATACAACAAAGAGAGAGATACTGTGAGAGAGTACCAGAATCAAACAAAGAATATGTTATAGGTCCGACACTCAAAGTTCAATATATGAAATGGAAAGTCACGTCTCTGTGGTTAGGATTCACTTTAAATTGAAGATTCCATAGTCAGCACGGACGTAAAACTATATATAAGGCCCTCCACTGTTTTAGGTACATCAACACACAAATTGCCGGCTCTCACCATCAACACATGGTATAGCACTTTAATTCTGTAGCTCTTTATTCAAGTGACACTTTCACTTGCACAAACACACGCTGTTGGTCTATACTTTGAATCCACACCACAGACTATTGAAAGTTGCCATGAGACATAGAATAGTAAGTATATACACTAGATCAGTTGTATAAGTGTCCATACATAGTACAAAAGTAAATTGTTCGCTGGACCACGTCCTTCAGACGCATATACTATAGTCTTCCTATTTTCTCTACTTCGTCTCGATATCTCCAAGCTCCTTCAGGCGTGTCTATCCACTCATGAGCGAAGGATTTCCCGCGCCAGTGGCAGTTTCCCAACCAGACACGAGCCTATCACTTTCGGGTCCGTAGTTACCTACAGGGTCGACTTCAGGGTATCAATGTCCACGATTTGGATTCTCCGTATGATTCACTAAAACTTCCCATGGGTGTATTTCCAAACCTGGAAATAGCAGTGTGTTTCCCAACTCCCTATACAAAATAAACTACTAGTATTTAATATGGAGACCTTCCAGTTTAAAATATCACTACATTAATACACTAATATAATAATACTTTGTGATAAATACAATGCGAGGGTGTGATACATGTATCATCACAACCTGTGGAGATCGTCGGGCTGCAAACATCCACTTTTTAATAGCTGTTATCGTTAGACCTACAGAAGAGCAGAACTGGAAATGAGTTAAGCATAAGCACAGTGCCTTGTATTTACTGTACTGATGTAAGCTTTTAAGACCGACTGTTTATCCTGAAGGTAAGTTCCTGTTAATATGATGAGGCAAACCTTGTTGTTTACTTTTTGTTTTCGATTAATTTAGCGACGGTTTAATCCATTAGCTTTTTGCCTGATGTGGACCATACAGCCAACATGAACAGTACAGGATCTGGAGCAAATTATAGAATGAATATATCACTGACAACACTTCACTTATGTAAAGTGATTGTCCTCTTCTGATAATTATTTTTGGGAATATCTGGGAAGAGGTTTTTGAGGTTTTTACAGTCGGCGGTCGCGTTTTCAGACATTTCTGGATGGCGGAGTATACAGCACTGTATTTTGTAGCTAGTAATGTGGATATTCTTATTGAGAGTGGTTAATGTACTGTTGTTCTATTAAATTATTTATGAAAGCTACTTGCTGTGCACGAAATCGCCTGCACTGTAGCAACAGATCTTCAGTCGTCACTGGGGTTTTTAATGTGACCTAACAATGCTAGATATCAACGTTCCTTTTTAATTTCTAAGAGAATACACATCATGATATCATATGCAGGCAACTATTCTTTCGAAATTACTTTAATATTTATTTCTTGCAGAGGTTTTTCTTTTCATTTATGTCGCCAGACAATATGTCCCTCCGTTCATATTTTTTTGCACATAACTTATTTTATTTTTCCTTTTATTTTGATTCCCCCCCCCCCTAAAGAATGGCTAAGGAGTGGAAGTGTAGGGACTGTGGGTGTGGCGAGGCATTGAGGGGTATGAGGGAGGAGGTGGAGAATTTGAGGGAGATAATTAGGATTCTCACAGAAAACAGGAAGGAAGATAGGCCTCCCACAAACAATGTACAGGTTACAGTAGGTGTACAAGAGGGAGAGGAAGGAAATGGGTGAGTTGTAGAAGACAGGTGGTCTAATGTTCTGAGGGGAAGGAGATTGCAGGCCAAGGGCTCTATTCAGGATCAGAATTCAGGACAGGTGTCTGTGCCAAATCGGTACGAGCCACTGCAGGTAGAGCAACAGAGGGAAGATGAGGAACAGGGAACTGTTGCTGACATGTGAGGAAGTAGGAGGAAGGGAAAAGGTAAGAAAGGGAAATGTAGACTAGAGGATAGGAAAAGACAGGTGGAACGGGGTCATGGGAAAGAGAAAAGGGAGGAGGAAGCAGTTTCTGCAGCTATCAGGAAAGATAGGTCTGACCAGGAAGGGAGGGGATCAAATGAGGTGTGTAGGATTGAGGCTCTGGTCATGCGGGACTCCATCGTTAGACATGTGGGGAAAGTGTGTGGAGGAAAGGGAACCAGGGGAGAGTGTTATCCAGGAATTAGGTTGAGGCAATGTTGGGAAAGTAGAAGAGAAGGAGGAGGGGAAGGAGAAGGTGGTAGTGTTTCACGTTGGTACCAACAACGTAAGGCAAGCTGATATAAGTACCAACATAGTTGGAGATGTGTGGGATCTGGTAAATGCAGCACGGGTGAAGTTTAAGGAAGCGGAGATTGTTATCAGTGGAATTCTGTGTAGGAGGGATACTGACTGGAGGGTGATTGGAGATTTAAATGAGACTATGGAGTGGGTATGTGCGAAACTGGGAGTGAAATTTCTAGATCATAATGGGTGGGGTAGGAGATAGTGATCTGCGCTCAGATGGCCTTCACTTAAACCGCAGTGGTACGTATAAGTTAGGAAATTTGTTTGGAAGGGTAATAGGGAGGTACATTCAGGGAAAAGGGGTTGTCTAGGGAGCGGTGATAAGCGTACATAGATCTGGAAGTCAAGCAGGGATGACAAAAAATGTTAGTGTTGAACTGTAGAAGTATTGTAAAGAAAAGAATAGAATTAAATAATTTAATAGATATATATTTAAAATTAAAAGATTTAAGTTTCATAATGATAGATCCGTATTGAACTGTGATTACAATAGAGTAAATTAATATATTATTTTGGGTCCACCTTTTCAATACAAAATGTAAATAGTTTAAATTACATAGGGACTAGTTTCGACCTAGTAATAGGTCATCATCAGCCTGAAGTAAATTAAAGCGTAAATATCGAAGAAAAAATAAACAATGTAAACACAAGTACAGTCTTTTTAAAAGTACATACCATGAGGGATATTGAGCAGCAATATATTAAAAATAATAACTCTTCCAATTGACAAAGCACTGAGCGGAAGTTATGTTGTTTATTTATGAATAAAGTTCAGTGCGCCGTATAGCATTAAACGTCCAGTGTGCACTAAAAGATGTTATAAAGAAGAATTATCAGTTGAATGCTGGCTTCTTGAGTTTGCTGTTGTATATTCGAAGACGAATATAGTGGTAAAACCAGACGAGCTCTATAGAGAAACCGAAGTAATAGATGGCATTAGTGATCATGAAGCTGTTTTTGTCGTAGTTAAAGATAAATGTGTTAGAAAGGAAGGTCTTAAAAGTAGGACTATTAGGCAGACTATATGGCTGATAAAGCAGGCATGAGGCAGTTTTAAAAAACTAACTATGATCGGTGGAAAAACGGTAAATAAAAATAATGTAAACAGACTCTGGGATGGGTTTAAGGAAATTGTTGAAACAGTTTTGTACCTTTAAAGGTGCTAAGAAATGGTAACGACCCACCTTATTATAATCTATTGAAACCGTACAGTGTCCTGTACAGCTCCATGGGAATGATATGGGCCCTTATACTCCATTAAAATTACTCCTAAAGGTCGCGTCATTGGTAGCAGTATGGGCGAAGGGGATCGAGCGGCGTTCTGCCAGAATGGAACCCGCGAAAAGAGCGCCTGCGAACAAAGGGAGGACAAAGCAACAGCCAAGCCCCCGCGGAAATACGCTCTCAACTTAGAGAGAGAGATAGAAGGGGACGCGATGCTGGAGTAGTCAGATACGCCCCGAGGTGTGGCCTAGCTTCCCAGAGTTCCAAACGAACATAAGGAACTTCCGGTTTTTTATGCACGTGTCACGGGTGCCAACGTCGGATTTTGGCGCGTAAACAATGGGATGATATTTTAATCCAGACATAGGAAAATTATGTGAGACACACCATTGAATAGAGCGGAATTTTCTGCGTTCCCCAGACTAAAAATATGTAATAACTTATGCAGGGGAAGAAATGAGGTCACCAGCTGTCAAGATGTAACATATCGCTAACACATGTGGATACAGCGGCGTCACCCAAGCTAAGATTCGCGCTCAAAGTTAACTCCACCTCCCGAGGGACGCTAATGAATTAATCAAAGGCGGGAAGCAAATTACATAAAAACTGCTGATCGTAGGTCCAGCACGCCTGGCTCAAATGAAAGAGGAGACAGAGGGCTACAAGATGCAATATTTAGATATCGTCAATTCTTGGTACGAAAGGAGCTCTTGTTCTTAATGAACCGTGAACGTTGACGCCCCCGAGTTTCCGGCGGGCAAGATAATATATGCCAGGCAGGCCAGTGCAGAGACAGTTGTTCTTTCACGGGTCGTGAGACGGACACTGCGTCCCGCGGTGCTCCAGTTACAGTCAGAAACCCTTGTACAAAAGCCTTTGTGTAGTGAACGGGAGGCCAAACGAGCCTAGGTGAATTGTTTCTGTGCTGCGGGTCAAACTAGTAAAAACCGCGAGCATAATTTTCGAACAAGTATTAGAATTCGGCTGAGAAACTGCCGGTTTAATGAGTCAGTGAAATTCATAATTAGGTATCACCCAAAGTGTTACTTTGAATCAGGGGCTCGAGTCTCGTGAGCCACCCGATTCTTACTGTGAACGCGCTCGCCGTGGTTTGAAAGGCCGTCTTATTCGTGGGTGTAAACTCTGAAATAGAGGACGTGTGACGAGTGTAAAAGTGTTACCCACTTGGATTACTGTAAGATTTCAGCTGTGACGAGTTCCCCAGGATGTCGGACTTGTATGGACCAGGGATGAAGGACTGCACGCCCGCCACCTACCGAGTGGTCATGGAGTACTAAGAACTTCACCATGGGTCTCCCGTGGAAGGATAAACAACGGCCACCAAACAGATGAGTGATGTCCAAATTTAATTTCTAAGCATGACATAACCCGGGGATAGGATTAGCGCTCTTTTGTAAATATCAAAATGTTGTAAGTTAATGCATGTCCTAGATGGAAATTTTATTGATTTTTATAATGTTGAAGTAAACTTCAAGGAAGCTAAATTCCCGGACGACTCATATTTCTTTCTTAATGATTAGCTTATCGTGAGGGTTATATTTTTAGTAATATGTAGAATGTCCTAGCAAGGATGGGAACAAGGTTAGGAGAATATTTGAGTTTCCCGTAGGGGCGGTTGGAAAAATAGTGCTGGCAAGCAGGGAAACATGTCGAAATATTGGTAGTCACTGTCCCACGAGGTTGTCGGATATGCCAGGGAAACTCATGGGTCAGTCAGACAATGCATGCCTAGCTTACAGATATAATCAGTGCATGGACTGCAAGAAAGAAGAAAATCCCGACCGGGAGAAGGTACATATTGTGTGATTTAGATAGGTGTGTGGAACCATGTGCAAGTTTCCCGTGATTTTTGATAAATTGGCCATAATGGTTTGGAGTGTTTTTTTTATCTATAGCCGGGGCGGGACCCAGGGGCAGGAGTCCTTGATCTTTGGTCAGAAGGTTTAAATATAAGTGTAGTTATGTGGTATGAACGAGGAGCCATGAGAGCCATAGGCCCAAGGGAAGAAGATACGCGATATGAGACGTAGTGGGAAGGCCGAATAGGAATTTACGATGAGACGATTGAGGAGTGATCGTGCCCACAGTCTCAGTGATAATAATGAGAAGGGAGTGAATAAAAAGAGTATTTCATGGGAATTCCATAATGATATGAATAAGCAAACGAAGCGGGCCATGGATATGTGTGTCCCCGAGATGAAAGGGTAGACGTGTGAGCGAGAGAAGAATCAGAACGGCCGTGCGAAGTGAATGACCGCCCTCCCTTCCTTGTTTTTTTTTTGTTGTGAATGTCAGGCTCTCGCCCTCGTGACAGAGGGATCCCTTTAAACCATTGTGTTAAGACTAACTTGGAGCCCTGGGTCAACCTCGCGCTCCCCTCGGTTGGTTTAAATGGCCTAGCTAAGAATACTTGTATAATGATAATATCACGGTAACTTCTTTTAAAGGTATTTAATAAATGAGTAGGGATCCCCCCGATATCCGGCGAGGTGAGATTGTAGCTATTCTCGGGATCTTCAGAAACCCACAGTACCTCTCGGTCGGGAGTCTGCCAGTTCGACTCCGGATTATGGTGGCGCCTTGGGCGAGCTGCTCCAAGCTTGCGCTGTGGGCCGGAGACAGTGATAACCATGCTGTTTCTTTTCTAGGAATGGTTCTCCTGTGTGCATGAATTGTATATATCCATATATTCTGTGTATGTTTCGTAATTATGTGCACATATTTTTGAGTTCAAACAGAACCTATGTGCACGTTGTGTGGTCTTGGTGATAGGTGAGGAGTCCGGGGTTTAGCAAAAATGGTATTTGTGTTTGTTTGTGCATTATGCAAATGTGTCTTTTAATATGATATTATGTAGTGTAGGCCCCGGTTATGTTCGTGTTTAGAACAGCTAGTAATATTTGTGTATAGGGACATCAGATCATCTCACGGTGTGACCGACAGAATAATGTACAAAATTTCATGAACGGTATGAATTAATGAGGACAAATGAACGATAGCAAGTCGCAAAACCTCAATCATGCCGTTATGCAGGCGACGCCCATGGGCGATTCGTATTTTTTTTAAGTGATTATTATTTTCTTTTCCTCCCATATGTGGAGAGTCATTGTATAGAGAGCTGTATCAACTTCTTTAAATTGTCATGTTTTGAATAAATTCATATTCGTAACCCCTATTTTATGATTCTTGTCATTTGTAGCAGTGTTAAGCAGTATCCAATAGGCATTTGAACCCAGAGATCCTACTTTCATATTATAGACATAAGGCTCCATCTTAAGTATTTGTTGTTTTTGTTTTTCTTTGAACGTACCACTTCCCCAAGTGCTCAGGCTGCCGGGCCGGCACAGAAAGTAGGAAGGGGAGCGGTTCGAAGCTCGTTAAGCAATTCGACCCGCTCTTCAATCAAATCTCATCCGTGGGTGTTTACCCCGTTACGTGGAGGCATTCTTATGCGTGGGTCATCCATTCGAAGCCCGGTAGGGTGTACTATATATATATAAAATAACTTGTCCTGACTGACTGACTGATTCATCATCGCCGAGCCAAAACTACTGGACATAAAGAAATGCAATTTTGGGGATATATTCATATTAGGATGTAGGTGCTCGCTAAGAGAGGATTTTTGGATATTCCGTCTCTAAGGGGGTGAAAAGGGGGGTGAAATTTTAAAATGAGTGTATCTATATCTCAAAACTTTAAAGGTTTACAGATGTAAAAATTGGTATTTAGAATCTTCTTTAAAAATAAGGAAACACGTATTTTTTTGTTTTTAGAAAATTCCAATAGGAGGGGTGAAAAGGGTGAAAATGGGGAAAAATGGGTTGAATGCCTTTAATCAGGATACCGGTACTTATATCTCAGAAACGGAAGATATTACAGACCTGAAAATTGGTACTTTTGATCTCTTTTAAAAATAAAGAAACACGTATTTTTTGTTTTTGGAAAATCCAATTAATGGGAGGGTGAAAAGGGGGTGAATTTTTAAAATGAGTGAATCTATATCTCCAAACTTTTAAAGTTTGCAGATGTAAAAATTGGCATTTAGAATCTTCATTAAAAATAAAGAAACACGTATTTTTTCGTTTTCGGAAAATCGCAATAGGAGGAGTGAAAAGGGGTGAAAAAAGGGTTAAATGCCTTTAATGAGGCTACTTATATCTCAGAAACTGAAGATATTACAGACCTGAAAATTGGTGTTTGGGATCTCCTTTAAAAATAGAGAAACACGTATTTTTTTGTTTCTGGAAAATCCAATTAAGAGGGGGTGAAAAGGGGGTAATATTTTAAAATGAGTGTATCTATATCTCAAAACTTTTAAAGGTTATAGATGTGAAAATTAGTATTTGGAATCTCCTTTGAAAATAAAGAAACATGTATATTTTGTTTTCGGAAAATCCTAATAGGAAGGGTGGAAAAGTCTGAAAAAGTTGTCCAACGCCTTTCATGAGTCTACTTATATTTCAGAACCTGAATATATTACAGATCTGAAAATTGGTGTTTGGGATCTCCTTGAAAATAAAGAAAAACTTATTTTTTGTATTTGGAAAATCCAATTAATGGGGGGGGTGAAAAGGGGGGTGATTTTTTAAAATGAGTGTATCTATAACTCAAAACTTTTAAAGTTTATAGATGTAAAAATTGGTATTTAGAATCTCTTTCAAAAATAAAGAAACACGTATTCTTTTGTTTTCGGAAAATCCCAATAGGAAGGGTGTAAAAGGGTGAATAATGGGTTGAATGTCTTAAATGAGGCTACTTATATTTCAGAACCTGAAGATATTACAGACCTGAAAATTGGTATTTGAGATCTACTTTAAAAGTAAAGAAACACGTATTTTTTCGTTTTTGAAAATTCCAAATATTGGAGGATGAAAAAGGGGGGGGGGTGATTTGTTAAAATGAGTGGGTCTACATCTTAGAACTTTAAAATTTACAGATTTAAAAATTGGTAGTTAGAATCTCCTCTAAAAATAAAGGAACACGTATTTTTTTGTTTGCTGTAAATCGCAATAGGTGGGGTGTAAAAGGGTGAAAAATGGGTTGAATGACTTTAATGAGGATACATATATCTCAGAAACGAATGATATTACAGAACTGAAAATTTGTATATGGGATCTCCTTTATAAATAAAGAATCACGTATTTTTTTATTTTTTGGAAAATCCAATTAATGGCGGTTAAACAGGAGTGACAAATTGGGGTGAATTTTTTGAAAGACTATATCTACAGAATATCTTGGAAACGTAAAATGTTATAGACGTAAAAAGTGGGTGTTTGGAATCTCCTGTAAATGTAAAGAAACATAGGTGATTTGTTTTTGGAAACTCCACTTAAGGGGAACTCAAAAGGGGAGAAATTTTAAAATGAGAATTTTTACAGTATATCTAAAAAAACTTAGCATGTTACAGAAGAGAAAAATGGTATTTTTTATCCTATTAAACATAAAGAAACGTGTATTTTTAGTTTTCGGAAATACCACTTGGGTGGGGGGGGGAGGTAAATGTGACTGAAAATGGTGTTGAATTCTTTTAATTACGCTACTGATATCTCAAAAATGAAGGAATTACAGACGTGAAATTTGATATTTGCAATCTGCTTTAAAAGTAAAGAAACACGTATTCTCGGAAAATCCAATGAGGATGTGTGTGTGTGTGTGTGTGTGTGAAATAATTGAAAATTTAATTGACTTAATTGTATGAGAATACATACATCTAATACAAACTAAAGCTGTTACAGACGTGAAAATTCGTATTTGGATCTCCTTTAAAAACAAAGAAAAACGCGTTTCTGGGAGGAAACCATCTTGGAGGGCGCGAGTGTAAAGGAGTTGAATTCCTTTCATGAGGACACATAAATCAAAAACTGAAGAAGTTAGAGTCGTGATAATTGGTATTTAGAAGATCCTTTACTATTAAAGAAACACGTATTTTTTGCGGGAATATTCACTTAGTGGGGGTGGGGAGTAGTGTGAAATGAAGTGAAAAAATAAATTATTTTTATGGGGATACTTATATCTCAAAACTGAAGGTAATAGACGTGAACATTGGTGTTTGGAATCTCCTTTAAACATAAAGAAACAAGCCTTCTTTTAATTTTTTTGGGGGAGGGGAGTGGGTGGCGGTAAATGAACTTAACGGTGGTGGGGTGTAGAAGGAGGTGAAACCTATTGATCTTACTGTTCTTAATGTACTTATAAGGATCCTCCGTTGCTCAGGCGGCAGCGCGCCGGCCTCTCACAGCTGGGTTCCGTGGTTCAAATCCCGGTCACTACATGTGTCATTCGTGCTGGACAAAACGGAGGCGGGACAGGTTTTTCTCCGGATACTCCGGTTTTCCCTGTCATCAGCCATTACAGCAACACATAATAATAATAATAATAATAATAATAATAATAATAATAATAATAATAATAATAATAATGTTCCGGACCGTCGTCAGTTGTGCGGACTGCGCTGGAAACGGCTCCTGGACTGGTAATGACTAAGAATGCAGTCCGGCCGCGGGTTTAGTGCCGCCAAGGCACCCAATATGACACCACGCCGGTTCTCCTGAAGGATTTTATCCATATTAAAAATGATTATAGGAAAATATGGCAAAGATTTAGGGACCCAACTGACCGGGAGGAATACCTGAGCCTAGCCCGGGAAGTACGAAATCGATTGCTGGAAAGGAAGATTTAAAAATGGGAGGAAACATGCCGAAATCTAATAGAAAACGAGTCAGATCGGGAATTTTGGTGGATTCTCGCCGAAAACGAGTCAGATCGCGAATTTCGGCGGATTATATATCTAAAACAATAAGCATTCAATTATAAATTTCAGTATAATACCGTAGCGAAGCACGGGTATCTTGCTAGTAGAGAAATAAAGAGACTAAGAAGGAGGTGCAGATTGGAAAGAAATAGAGTTAGAAATGGCTGTGGAAGTAAGGAGAAATTGAAGGAACTTACTGGGAAATTGAATCTAGCAAAGAAAGCAGCTAAGGATAACATGATGGCAAGCATAATTGGCAGTCATACGAATTTTAGTGAAAAGTGGAAGGGTATGTATAGGTATTTTAAGGCAGAAACAGGTTCCAAGAAGAACATTCCAGGAATAATTAATGAACAAGGGGGTGTGTATGTGAGGATCTTCAAAAAGCAGAAGTATTCAGTCAGCAGTATGTAAAGATCGTTGGTTACAAGGATAATCTCCAAGATAGAAGAGGAGACTAATGCTAAAGAAGTATTAAAATTTGCATATGATAACAATGACATTTACAATAAGATACAAAAGTTGAAAACTAGAAAAGAGGCTGGAATTGATAAGATTTCTGGGAATATACTAAAGACAATGGGTTGGGATATAGTACCGTATCTGAAGTACTTATTTGATTATTGTTTGCTTGAAGGAGCTATACCAAATGAATGGCGAGTTGCTATAGTAGCCCCTGAGTGTAAAGGAAAGTGTGATAGAGATAAAGCTGAAAATTACAGGCCAGTCAGTTTGACATGCGTTGCATGTAAGCTTCGGGAAGGCATTCTTTCTAATTATATTAGGCATGTTTGTGAAAATAACTGGTTCGATAGAAGGCAGTTCGGTTTTAGGAAAGGTTATTCTACTGAAGCTCAACTTGTAGGATTCCAGCAAGTTATAGCAGATATCTCGGATTCAGGAGGTCAAATGGACTGTATTGCGATTGACCTGTCTAAGGCATTTGATAGGGTGGATCATGGGAGACTACTGGCAAAAATGAGTGCAATTGGACTAGACAAAAGAGTGACTGAATGGGTTGTTATATTTCTAGAAAATAGATCTCAGAAAATTAGAGTAGGCGAAGCTTTATCTGACCCTGTAATAATAGGCGTTTCTTGCTTAAGACAGCAGGACGGTGGCCATGGAAGTCGTAATCCCCTAAGGAGTGTGTAACAACTCACCTACCGAAGCAACTAGCCGTGAAAATGGATGGCGCTGAAGCGTCTTGCCTATACTCTGCCGTCAGCTCGGCAATGAGGGGTGCGCGGTTTCGCTTCGGCGAGCCGCCCCGTGAAGCCCTGACGAGTAGGAGGGTCGCGGCGGTGAGTGGAGAAGGGTATAGGCGTGAGCCTGCCTGGTGCCGCCGTCGGCGCAGATCTTGGTGGTAGTAGCAAATACTCCAGCGAGGCCCAGGGGGACTGACGAGGAGAAGGGTTTCGTGTGAACAGCCGGTGCACACGAGTCAGTCGACCCTAACCCCTAGGAGAAATCCGATGTCGATGGGGTCCGAGACTACAGTGTTAGGACCCCACGGGGCGAAAGGGAATCCAGTTCCTATTCCGGAACCCGGCAGCGGAACCGTAACAATTCGGGCCCGTCGAATGAGTAGCTCGTCGGGGTAACCCAAAAGGACCCGGAGGCGCCGTCGGGAGATCGGGGAAGCGTTTTCTTTTCTGCATGACCGCTCGAGCTCCCTGGAATCCTCTAGCAGCGAGATAGGGTTTGGAACGCGAAGAGCACCGCAGTTGCGGTGGTGTACCTATCTTCCCCTCGGACCTTGGAAATCCGGGAGAGGGCCACGTAGAGGTGTCGCGCCGGCTCATACCCATATCTGCGATTTCCTCAAGGAAGTATTATTGGACCTTTATGCTTTCTTATATATATAAATGGTATGAGTAAAGGAGTGGAATCAGAGGTAAGGCTTTTTGCGGGTGATGTTATTCTGTATAGAGTAATAAATAAGTTTCAAGATTGTGAGCAACTGCAACGTGACCTCGATAATGTTGTGAGATGGACAACAGGCAATGGTATGTTGATAAACGGGGTTAAAAGTCAGGTTGTTAGTTTCACAAATAGTAAAAGTCCTTTCAGTTTTAATTACTGCGTTGATGGGAGCAAAGTTCCTTTTGGGGATCATTGTACGTATCTAGGTGTTAATATAAGGAAGGATCTTCACTGGGGTAATCACATAAATGGGATTGTAAATAAAGGGTACAGATCTCTGCACATGGTTATGAGGATGTTTAGAGGTTGTAGTAAGGATGTAAAGGAGAGGGCATATAAGTTTCTGGTAAGACCCCAACTAGAATATGGTTCCAGTGTATGGGACCTTCACCAGCATTACTTGATTCAAGAACTGGAAAGTCTCCAAAGAAAAGCAGCTCGATTTGTTCTGGGTGATTTGCGACAAAAGAGTAGCGTTACAAAAATGTTGCAAAGTTTGGGCTGGGAAGAATTGGGAGAAAGAAGACGAGCTGCTCGACTAACTGGTATGAGTTTGAGTGGCGTCTTTACAAGTAGGAAAGATCACAATATAAAGGTAAAGTTGGAATTCAAGGTGACAAATTGGGGCAAATATTCATTTTTAGGAATGGGAGTTAGGGATTGGAATAACTTACCAAGGGAGATGTTCAATAAATTTCTAATTTCTTTGAAATCATTTAAGAAAAGGCTAGGAAAACAACAGATAGGGAATCTGCCACCTGGGCGACTGCCCTAAATGCAGATCAGTATTGATTGATTTGATTGTCGCACTGGCTTAGAGAGGTCTTACGGCGACGATGGGATAGGACAGTGCTAGGACTGGGAAGTAAGCGATCATGGCTTTAATTATGGTACTACCCAGCATTTGCCTGGTTTATAAATGGGGAACCACAGAAATCCATCTTCAGGACTGCCGAACGCGAATGCAAGCTAACAGCTAGCCTACGCCTCGAACCACTTAGCCAAATCGTTCGGTGTCCAGAGTTTAAGGGACTATATTTTGATTAGTGGAAAATTAAAAGTTGCAATACATATTTTCTTTACAGAGTATATTTTCCTCTTTAGTCTGAGGAAAGGAATTATTTGACTCCGCTACTTTATTTAGAAGATACAATTGTAAAATTCCAACTCCCTGTACACATTTCGTTATGAACGATGTTTGGATACATTTAAATTCGATCTAAAAAAAAGCGTCAACTTATAATCAGCTGATGTATTTGACAAATAGAAATGGCGTTCTGGGATCCGAGAAACGACCCTGGACCTGCTGAAAAACGGTAAGAGAAAAATAAGGTACCACGTATGTTACTTGCTACTTCCCACTCAGGTATGTATTTTTCTGCTTATTTTCTTTAACATTCATGTTTACACATGGTTTTTCATCATGATTCAAGAACTATTGAAGATGTCTGCAAGAAATGTTCCACAGTATTGCATTTTATTTATGTGTACAAGATTTTCTAGGCTCGTTTCTTCGACACAAGTAATTTAACTTCGAAAAATAAATTAATAGCGCAAAAACAGAGCAATTGATATGGTAGGTAATGATTTCTTAGCTGTTAGCTTCCCACCCGGAAGGCTGAAGTTCCAGTCCTGGTCGATGTTGTGTTGCGATTTTCACCCCAAAAATCATGTGGCGTCAGGAAGAGTATCCGGCCTTAAAACCCAGCCAAAACAAAATGACACCGAATGGTCCAGTGATCCCCCAGAAATAAACAGGATAAGCTGAAGAAAGTATGTCCGACTCCTTGGCTGAATAGTCAGCGTTGAGGCTTTCAGTTCAGAGGGTTCCCGGCTTCGATTCCCAGCCGGGTCTGGGATGAATTTCTCAGATTCAGGGATTGAGTGTTTGTATTTGTCCCAACACACTCCTCTGTAAACATATACAACAAATGACACTACCAGCGTCCAGAGAAACACGCAATACTGAATACATCCCTCCACATAAGGTTAACGTCAAGAGGAGCATCTGGACGTGAAACAGCGACAAGACCGCACTTGCGACACAATTTGCATTCACTACCCTACCAGAGTGCGGGAAAAGTGGAGTAAGAATAAGAATAATGTAAATACGAAATGAATTGCAGTAGTTATAGCAAAATATGTAATATGCTAATTTGATCAAATGTGTACAGGTAATTACTCTTATTCTTTTCTTAAATCTGAACAATATTAAGGTAATGTAAGTATGTTAAAAATGTAAAACTGTGTTGAAGTAGTGTTTGTAGTTGTTTAACAATGACAATTTGAATTAATTTTATAAACTTAAGCTTGCAATAGGTGGAATGATGGATGTCCCTTCAGTACTTGTAAGGAACAGAAGACATTGCCCTTAAACACGGTACGTCCACCATTCCTGACATGTGTAATCTTCGAAAGAGCCCGATTTCGACCTTCATTATAATCATGAACTTATTCTTGATTTGATGACCTGGAACTTGGTTTATTCAGACTCACGAGAACAATCAAGAGACACATTTTCCGTAGACTAGGTAAAGAAAACTTAAACCTCTTCATTTTAATAACATTTTTTGTAAATTTAACAGCTTTATAAACAAAACAAAAAATGGTGAGTAAATCATCATTTAATCTTACATGTCACGTGATTAAACAGCGCAATAATATTCTGATGTCCAGTTAATTGCACAGTTGGCCTCGGGAAAAAATATAATATATTGCTTCTCCTTTTGTTGTGCTTTTAAACCATGATTAGTCGTCATACGCCAGTCCAGTTCAACTCCTCGAAGTGATCATTAGTGTCCAGCAAATGACAGAGAATAGATTATTTTTCCAGGTCACGTAGACATGCATTACGTAGTAAACACAGTACAACACCGACATTAGTCTCCGAGTGGAGACTTGCTCGATACTAACAAGTTCTCTACCTAACATCGATTTTCCAGTCCATTACCAAGTTGCGCGGTCTAAATACTTCACAAAATGTGTATATATGTCCTGTGGTGGATTACCATTATTCATAGACCTGACGGAGTTTGCATATGGTTGTGTATCTGATCTATTGTTAAAAGTACTCAAACCAGCACTTCGACTATCGTTAAAGAAATATGGACACAAAAAGTGCTCACAAACAAATGGACATTCACGGTCATTATATTGTTACTCCACGGTCGGTACTGCGCTTTGCCACTCTAGAATAATTTAGTAACGCGATATGCTTTAAAGCATATTCTCACAATCGGAAATGAAAGAGAAACCTTTCACTGTATACCCAGGAAACCATTTTATAGCTGTAGTTTGATGCAATAATAATAATAATAATAATAATAATAATAATAATAATAATAATAATAATAATAATAATAATAATAATAATAATAATAATAATAATTGCGCATGTACCCTGTTGGATCACGCATTACATTATTTATGATTCGCCTTTCTAACAGACCATATCGCTTTCATTGTTTCACTGTGTGCCTGTTTTCTTTCCTCTGACCACTTAGTGCCCGAACTTTTATTGACTTCTTTCTCTGGCTTTACTACCCATCTGTTTATCCTCTGACGGTAAACGTTTCTGTCCAGTATTTCTGATGTTTCTATCTGGGCCTTTTCCAGATCATTTTTAACATCTTGTATCCATGGAACGAACCTCAGTTTTCCAGTATATGCCAAAATCTTGTGAGTTAGCCTTGAAGACGATAGTCTGTGATCGTGTTCATAGAATTTCAGTCTTCGTTTCCTGATGTCTGCGGCAAGGTTGGACAGTCTTTCCATAGTTTTGCGTGATTTGAGTCCATACCCTTCTTCTGTTTTCTCAAGATGTTCCTTTCCTCCTTCAAGATGTTTTCCAGATCACTTTTATAATTAAGTACCAAGATTTCACTTGCATACAGCCCTTCAGGTTTAATCACCGTATTATAATGTTTGATTTTTGTATGTATGGACATGCATATCTTGTTGTAGATGTCACGGGTTCTCCAATATGCTCTTTTGAGTTTTTGTAATCGGACATTCTGTGCTGCCTTTTCCAACCCTGTTGGTTCTAGGATCCCACCGAGATATTTAAAGTGTGGAACTCGTTTGATCAGCCCATATTTTGTTTGTAATTCCTGAATATCCAATTTAGTTCAAATAAACTTGGTCTTCTTGAATGAGATTTGTAGTCCGGTTTTCTCAGCGCATTCCTTGAGGACTTCAATCTGTTTGATCACTGAAATATCACTGTCTGTTAGTATCGCTAGGTCGGCTGCTAAACAACTGACCTTTATGTCATCGTTCTTTCGTCCAAGTTGAATGGGTTTTCAGTGCTTCTGAGCTTTCAATTCCTTCTCCCATTCTCGAATGACTTTATCTAGAACAAGGCTGAAAAGCAATGGTGACAATCCATCACCCTGTCGCACGCCGGTCTTAATTGCAAAGGGCTCCTATACTTCACCCATGAATTTCACTTTTGACTTCGTGCCCGTGACCGTTTCCTCGATGAGTCCTTAATGTATTTGTATGAAGTCCTTGTTCTTCTAAGATAGAGACTGTCGATCGACCGAATCTTACGCTTTCTTGAAGTCGACGAAACTGCAAATACTCGGAGAGCTTCAGGTTGCTCTTTATTTCAATATCGTCTTCAAGTTAAAAATTTGTTCAACTCAGGAACGCCCAGGTCGGAAACCGGCTTGATATTCTCCAATTTTGTGTTCAAGTTGTTCTTGTACTCATTGAAGAAGACAACACGCGAAGAGAATCTTGCAGGTGACTTGAACGAGAGAAATCCCTCTGTAGTTATTTACATCCGTTCTATCACCTTTCTTGTGTAACGGATGGATAAGTGAACATTTCCACTCTTCAGATAGCTTTTCTTTTTCCCAGATGTCCATGATCATTAGTGTGAGCTCCTGAAGTGTATTTGGGCCTATGTTCTTTAAGAGTTCTGCAACTATGCCATCTTCTCCAGGCGCCCTGTTATTTTTTAGTCTTAAGATGTGTCTTTGGATTTCTTCTTTGGTAGGTTGTGGAGATTCAGGGTTTACGTGTACACGAGTTTCTTTGGGCCATCGTAATGTTGGCTCCTGACAAATTAATAATTCAGAAAAATGTCGAGCCAACTCCTTACAATTATCCTGGTTAGACAGCGCGAGTTTTCCGTCTTGTTTTCGGAAACATAAGTTCTGTGGGGTGTATCCTCGCATTCTTCCTGCGAAAGTCCTGTTGAAGTCTCGCATGCTGTGATCTTGGAAATCTTTTTCTATATATTCCATTTTGTCCTTCATGTATCTCCTCTTCGTTTGTCTGATTACTTTTGACACTTCCTTCCTTGTCTGAAGATGGTGTTGTTGAGTCTCGAATTACTTCTCACAGTTATATTTCTGAAAAGCTCCCTTTCGCTTTTCCAGTGCTTCTTCACATGCAGAGTCCCACCATGGGTGTTTCGTATTCTTTTTCAATGGAATCGTCTCTTTAACTCTCGTAATGATCTTGTCATGGAACTGTTGCCAGGTGTCCACCTTTTCCTTTTCTCATTCTTCTTTTATGTTATTTTCCTTTATCTTTTTCGTGTTGAACTTCTGAAGATGAGATTTCTTGTAGTGGATTCTTTTCGGCGTAAATTTCACTTTGATACGCACTAAACAGTGGTCAGAAACAATATTAGCTTCTCTTCGAACTTGCACATCATGAATTTCTTTCTGTAAAGGATGTATGATAGCCTCATGGTGGATCTGATATTCTCCAAGAGATTGTAAAGGTGATCTCCAGGTCTTCTGTTTTCGAGGATGCTTCCTCAGAGAGGTGGACATTATCTTCAGGTTGTTCTGTTGACACAGTTCAATAAGTCTCATGCCATTCTTGTTCGTGAATTTATGAACTGGGTATTTGCCTACGGTCTTTTAGTATTATTTTTCCCTACCAATCTGTGCATTGAAATCACCTAGTAATATCTTTGTGTCTTCTCTGGGGACTGTTGTCAAGATTTTTTCGAGTTTAGACCAGAATTGTTCTACCTTCTGCAAGTCCTTATTATTTTCAATGTTCGTGGTGGCATGTACGTTAATTAGTGTGTACTTTTTGTTCGCACATTGTACATGTGAGTGACTTCTTTTATCGAATCAACTATGCTTTTGTGAACTACAAAAGCCATACCCTAGAGAGGGGGATGCCACTTCTTCCTATTCGTTTGTCTGTCTTACTTTTGAAAATACGGTAAATACCATAGACTAGTGTGCTTTCATCTGTAGGGCTTGTTTCCTGAAGAGCTAGTATCTGTATCCTTTGTCGATCTAGTTCTGATGTTAAGGTGTGTAGTTTGCCTGGTTGTAGTAATGTGTTCATTTTGAAGGTCCCGATGTATGTGGGTTTCTTTGATGGTAGTTTGCCAGAGTACTCCAGCTTTCTCTGTGATCTTGGCAGCCTAGGTCCCCCAGAATCCGAAAACCTCGTTGCCGTCCATGGACGGGTGGATTGTTTACCACCTGGGGTAATTCTGTAATTACTCTCACGAATCATAATTGCTTGTAATCAAGGATTAGTCCAGTGCTTCCACTGAGAGTTTAGGACCAGGAATTACTAGTTGCTGGAATGTAAGTTGTGCAGCCGCACCTACTAGGTAAACAGACGCTAACCACAATGCCGCTCGATCCAAGTCAGACGCGAAGTGGATTTTATTTTTGGTTCTTCCGCCCTCTCTGCCACTGAGACATAAGTCCTCTTCTGCCATCGAAGCCGTTGAACACAGTTCTATTCACCTCAGTTGATCCGCGAGTGCTTTTTTGACTAGGTCTTATTCGCACCTGTCCTGTATTTCTACAGGAAACTTCCCCTATTAGCCATTGGTACGCGCCGTGTCGGGGTTGAGTTGCCCCATCCCAGTGTCTCACGAAGGGTAATGCTTAGCTCGTACTTAGTTCGGAACTAAACGCCCACGTGAACTGACCCGGTAATAATGCAGTATGCTGTCCAGTACAGAAGTGTCACATTGCCGGTTTTGGAGATGGCTGGCAATAGTGGCAGGCTGTGTGACCTCGGTAACGCCGAGAGTATAAAGAATAGTGCATATCTTATTCGTGGTTTCTATAGAAGTAATGACAAAGGAAAACAAAATAGGGGCAGTTAGGTCAAAAGTGTTATTCAGTTATATGGAATGACCTCTAGATAGTGTTATCTATGGAATAATTGTCGCAATTGGTGGTGGTGGTGGTGGTGGTGATTATTGCTTTAAGAGGAAGTACAACTAGGCAACCATCCTCTATATAACACTAAACAGAGAGAAAAATGGAAGGGGTCCGACACTTCGAAAAATGAAGGTATCGGCCAAAGGAAGATAAGGGCCGCGAAGGGCATGAAAATGAAAGACTCCCTAGGCCTCCATACATAATACCGTCGGGGTCGGAAAAACAAGACTTGACAAAGGGAGGTCGGATGGGATAGATCAAAGTGAGAAGCCTGGCACAAGTAATTGGATGCAATGCCAGGACTCAGCTGAGGGCCCCGTGGTCTCCACCCCACGCTCCATGGCTCAGAGCCCCTGAGGGCCACTTTAGTCGCCTCTTACGACAGGCAGGGGATACCGTGGGTATTATTCTACCGCCCCCAAGACGGCGGACGTTTATGACACAAAATTCATATTAATTATTATCCCAAAAGCATTATTATACAAGAAAAAAAATCATAAGTTAACACTAACACAGTTTTAACACCAAAAGTTAAACCACTATTATTCCTCGGAAGCTACAAACGAAGTACACTTCTTCTGTATAAGCCGACATAAGACGCAGCACCATTATACATGACCTTACCCACTGGGCACGGAATAATAATAATAATAATAATAATAATAATAATAATAATAATAATAATAATAATAATAATAATTACGTCATCACCATCTTCATCAATACCCCTTGCTATTCTAATCGCTACAGCCCACCACAGAGCCTTGGTCTCCTCCACCGCAGATTTGCGCCCACTTAGACCTTGAATCCTAGTTTCGAAAGGTCTAGCCACCTCTTCTTCGGTCGTACCACTGAGTGACGCAAAGTATTTCGTCACATAGCAATTTAGGCGGACAAAATTCACAAGCAAATTACAGAGCGAGGACTAGCCCATTATCAAAACATGGACAGAGGATCGACACGTTATTTTCCATTTTTTTTTTTTTTTGCTAGTGGCTTTACGTCGCACCGACACAGATAAGTCATATGGCGGCGATGGGATAGGAAAGGCCTAGGAGATGGAAGGAAGCGGCCATGACCTTAATTAAGGTACAGCGCCAGCATTTTCTTATTGTGAAAATAGGAAACCACGGAAAACAATCTTCAGGGCTGCCGACAATGGGATTCGAACCCACTATGTCCCGGATGCAAGCTCACAGCCGTGCGCCCCTAACTGCACGGCCAACTCGCCCGGTACGTGTTTTCTGCTGTGCGGGGGTAGGGAAATGATGGAGGCACGTCAACTTTACTCTTACTGTTAAGCAGGGGCGAATGCTGGTCATGAAAGTCAGGCTTGCTCTTCCATTCGTGAAAGTTGGTGGGGTGGGACATGCATATTTCTGAATGAATAAACTTTGTAAACCCAATAATCGCTAAATCACATGAACATTTTAATCATCGGTTACATGAACATGCATTCAAACTGGTTATGTCACACCTACAAGAATGGCCAAAAGAATAACAATCAGACACATAATTATTAACAAATCATGACACGCCAGTGAACGTAAAACTATGTACACAGAAAAATTGCTACTATTTATTAAATCTTCCTACTTGAAAACAAACTCTACTCTGCGGCTTCTCTTTACAAAACCATCAATAACTTCATCATAGAAAGAGGACTGTAATCTAATTTTTGCAAGGAATCTTTTTTCAATCGACAACATAGCTAATGATGATATCCTCTCCTGGCATTGAGTCGATCTGTCATATGTATTAATGCGTCTCAGTGTTGAAAAAGAACGTTCTGCAGAGGATGTAGTAGCAGGAATTGTTGCTACAAGTTTGATGAGCTTGAAAATTTCTGGCATACCCATGTACAATTTATTAGTATGCATAAACTGCATTAAGTCTGAAACACTTTTCTCTTTAAAATCAGAAGATGAATACATCACACTTAATTCTGTTTTTAAGCGAACAATGTCGAAATATGACCCATAGGTCTTTTCTAGGGCAGTAACCTCACTGTCTGGAAACCTATTTCTGTGCTTCTCAAACAAATCACAATCCAACAGCAAGAAGAACACAAATTTCTCTATGCATTTAAAACGCTTTCATATTTGGACAAGTGCATTGTCAATAATTTCATTGAATAGACGTTTGTATTTTGATTTTTCTGGTTCATCACTAATTCTTCGATTTTTAGAGCATAGATGTCCTCCATAAACACCAATTTCAGTATCAACATGTCCATACAAACTATCAAAATCTTCATCTCTCATAGACTGGATATTTAAAAAGAGCTCCTCAACCTTCTTGCCACAGTACTGAATATTCAGACTTTTTGTTTGTAAAATACTGAACACAGTATCGGAGAATGAAAAAATCTTGGAGAACACTGCCAGCAGAAATCTAGTGTTGAACTTAAGTAAGAAGAACAAAAATCCTTGTGCTTTCAATGTAGTGTCTTCATCCCAGTCGTCTGAAGTATCCTGTACATGTTGAAAGAATTTCACCAGCATATCATAATATTCCTTCACAGTATTAATAAGACGTGAAGCAAAATTCCATATCGTTGGTGCTACTGTTGGCAACTTCTTCTGAACAAAATCTCGAAGAGCAGCTGTTCTCTTTGTAGACTTTGAAAGAAAAAGCAGCAAGTCCTGACAGTGTTTGGAAGAAAATTGTACATTCTTTGATTTTTGAAGCAGACTGCTGTAGTGTGAAAATTCAATAGGTGGCTATAACAATGCACAAATGTCGCATATGGATACTGGTCTTGAAGTAGTTTATTAAGCCCATTCACATGACCGGCTAAGACAGCAGCACCGTCATATGTTTGAGCCACAATCTTTTCCTCGCAACTGAACTCTTTTAAAATAGCACGAACATGATTTAAGAGGGCTCTAGCAGTGCGATCTTTACTAACGTCCGCAAAACCAAGAAACCTCTCTTGAATTTCACCACTTTCATCTACAAAACGGAGTAAAGTAGAGAGTTGTGACTTATTAATAATATCGGACGTTTCGCCCAACATTATTGCCACAAAAGTTCCTTGTTTAAGCTCCTCCTTTATTCTTCTCACAATTACTGAACTTATTTCTGCTATTAAATCATTTTGCATTGCAGACGACGCCCCTCTAAAAATGGTGGAGTCTTTCAGATGAGCTGCCAGAAGAGGATCATATTCACTTATAATTTGTAGAAGTTCGATGTAATTCCCTCTGTTTACGGAAGTTGCAGACTCGTCATGTCCGCGAAATAGTAGTTCCTGTTTTGCTAAAAAACACACTGCATCGATCACTCGTTTAAGTATGTCACGATTTTTCTTTACCTCTTCATTATAAATTGGTCACTGATGCGTTTCTGTTCATCCAGCTGGTGGTCGATACTTGTACGCCCAAAGCCCAAAGAAACACTTCATATGGTTTGCAGATTTCTCATGACTTGTAATGGACAGTGTCAATGTGTTCAAATTGTCAAAGCCACTTTTACACCATACACCGTTATCAGCAGAAAATAGTAAACACGGCCAGCAAAATAGTCTATTCAGTTTCTTGAACCCTGTCAACCAGTGCGTATTATTATATTGAGATACAGAGAACGAAAGTACATATTCTCTATTTTTCTCCCTGTGCTATGTCTTTAAATCTGGCAGCGCCTACCATTCTTAATAATGTCTGTTTTCTCTTGGATAGTCCTCCGAGAAAATGGATTTGATAACAAGCTGTCAATAATGCACGGTTCGGAACCAATTGCAGCACGTCAAATCATTCAGAATAGATGGTCAGGAGCTTACAGTACACTACTCACTGACACAACACACTAGACCTGTAGCTCTCAGACCAGAGCTTCCAACTACACATTATAAACGTGACAGCTCGCAACCGGCCTTGGAGAGAAGAAACCTGCGCGCGCATACATTTCTCGCTGTGTCGACAGTTCCGCTGAAGCTCCGAAGACACGAGCAAGCCTCGCAGGACTCGCCAAGATATATGCAACATGCGATTTGTATAATGCAGATCTATTACAGATACGGTACATATTGTATTTTTTTTTTAACTCGCCTGCTTTAGAAAAATATTGCGCTTGCGCAGCAAGCGTAGCATGCTCGTAGAAATCGCCCCTGCTGTTAAGCGATTGGTTTGTGCAAAGAAAGACCCAAAACCTCTTGTATCAGGATAAGCTCGTTCATCAAAGGGTATTTCCTAACGATTTTCATTCGATATGAGCTTCATCAATCAAGGTAACCATGTAGATAGAGTTATAAACACGTATCAACCTGAAAGAGTGTGTGTGTAGATTTTATTTGGAAATTACTAAGGGAGTGTCGCTTTGTCAGAGACAGGAAATTTAATGCACATTTCGAATGCGTATAACGTGTTTTCTAATCGTTTTGAGATTTCGTGGGTTTTTATCTAGAGTGGAGTTTTTCACTATAGGGAGGGAGCGTCGAAATAAACTCGAAGAGAAAATTCAACGTTTCATCTGTTGCTGGCGCACAACAAGCTGAAATTTAAAACTTTATAAAACTAATATTCCTGGAAAACAATGAAAAGTGGCAGACGGCTGGAAGAAGAAAAGACTGTTTTAGAAGTGAGTTAGTAGATTGGTTAAACTGAAATGATTTTGTTATTTTATCAACGTTGAAGATCAAAATGACACAATCTTTGATCCCGACGTTCCCCTCATCCCCGAGAAAAGTTGGCTGCCCCATTAAAGACTTCAAGTAATGCTGCTCAAAAAATCACATCACGAAGTATGAACCAAATAGTGTTTACTGCTCAAATTACTTTCAAGCATAAAATGGAAGAAGAGACGCCACAAACATACTAGAAGCACTGTGTTGTTCGCCAACACTAGCAACGAAAGTACAGAAAAATCTATCAAACCAAAAGGAAACAGCAGGGCAGGATCAGCATCCTTTCACACCAGAGGAAGTCTTACCGCCGTATGTTGACATAATTATAATGTAACACTCACCATCATCATCATCATCATCATCATCATCATCATCATCATCATCATCTGTTTACCCTCCAGGTTCGGTTTTTCCCTCGGACTTAGCGAGGGATCCCACCTCTACCGCCTCAAGGGCAGTGTCCTGGAGCTTCAGACTCTTGGTCGGGGGATACAACTGGGGAGTATGACCAGTACCTCGCCCAGGCGGCCTCACCTTCTATGCTGAACAGGGGCCTTGTGGAGGGATGGGAAGATTGGAAGGGATAGGCAAGGAAGAGGGAAGGAAGCGGCCGTGGCCTTAAGTTAGGTACCATCCCGGCATTCGCCTGGAGGAGAAGTGGGAAACCACGGAACTGGCTGTCAAGGACCCTGGCCACTACGAGAGTGTTATTCAAACGGCTACTTAGCCCTGGGCAGTGCACAGCCGTCTCTATAACCTTGGGGTTCTTAGAAATGTTAGTTCTTACGTTCTATTCAAATTGTATGTAAAATTAAAAACGGTGTTTTCGGTCACATTTAAATAGATATCTCACGATGGGATTACGGAAAAACTGTGATAATAAAAAGGTTAATTGCATTCATTATTGCTCTATTCAAATAATTACGAACGCATATAAACAATAAATAATGTGCATATACTTATAACCGGACTGAGTGGCTCAGACGGTTGAGGCGCTGGCCTTCTGATTCGAACTTGGCAGGTTCGAACCTGACTCAGACTGGTGGTATTTGAAGGCATTCAAATACGTCAGTCTCGTCTCGGTAGAAGTACTGACACGTAAAGGAACTCCTGCAAGACTAAATTCCGCCACCTCTGCGTCTCCCAAAACCGTTAAAGTAGTTAGTGGGACGTAAAGCGAATAACATTATTATCATATTCTTGTAGTGGGAGGGAAGAACTTGTGTATAAAGATACATGTTTTATAACTGAAATTATATTGATCGTAGGCTACAGCAATTATTTTCATATTTTATTTAACGGACGTACGGTCGTTTAAAAAGGAATAGGCGAATGGTACCGGTATCGTACAAGATCCTTGCAGGTACACTTTTCTCATGAACAGCTGAAATGTTGTGATCATCTAGAGGTGTTTATATACATGCGAGGTGAATTATATTTGGATAATAATTAAAATTAAATGTACTAAAATGCCATGCGCTCATTCTGTTTTTATGAGGGACTATACATTCACAAAACATATTTAATATTTTGTAATTATTCTCTTAATAACAAATTAATAATACTTAAATGGCTTCAGTAATCCAAATAAAAGCTATTATACTAATTATACTTTTATTCATAGCCGGGTAGTAGAAAATGTAGGTAAATATCGATTAGCAAGTAGACTGACATAACCAGCTATAGATGACAGTGGACGAGAGACTTTATGATCCCAAATATTGATGGTTTATTTCGGTTTTCGAGACATGTATTGTTCGGAATTTTTAGTTTACATTGGGTTTTTAAGTTGTCTCTTATTTCTGAGCATTGTTATACTGAGAAGTTCCTAACTCTCTTACTGACGTTTGAAACATACGAATCTGAATTTAAATTGAAAATTATGAAAATTAATATTCATCAAATAAAATACACAATCGTCGGACCTTGTACTCACACTTAGTTCTTACCTGCTTACTTACACATACGTTATTTGAAGGGCACCAGCTACCACTCAGTGCAGCAATAATAAAATGAGAATCTTGACTATCTCTAGGGTGTGGGGTAATAAGCTTACTGGTGACAACATACCATATAAGTTCTGGGAAAAGGAGATTGCCGTTCGGTTTCCCCATTAAATTTGAGGTTATCTAATTCTGTCATTGAAATTAAACGCAAAATTAATTTGATAGAACAGAATATATTCTTTAAATAGTATAGAAAAAAATGTAAGTCTTGCTGCGATAAGGTAGATGAGAATATGAAATTATGACATTGCAATTGAAAGAAACTGGGCATGAATTTGAATTCTTCTTGACCGGACTTTTAACAATTATACACGAAATATATCCCTCACTTGTTCACTTGACTGTACCTTCAACACTTTGAGTGTAATTACGACGTATTCCTTTTATCTGGTGTTTACTGTAGATGTGTCACCCCTAAGTTGGTGATGTATCCATGTGACTGCTTCTTCTCCATATCATATGACTTCTTGGTAAGTCTGTATTGTAGGACTTCATTGCAAGTGTATCCTTCTATGACTCCATAGTAAGCCTTTCCGTCCGTATCTTCAACTAAGTGACAGACCAACTGTAGCCTCATTCTCTCAATGACCAATGAGTAATGAATCACTGAGTCCTCTCCTTCCCGTAGACTCCCGTTGACTTAAAAACCGACTGAGGCCTCTCCATCTCGTTCACACTCTGACCAACTGTCGCCTCTCCTTCCAATTGAATAATGACTTCTTCACTGTTCCCCTTCCGTTTAACTAATGACTCTTGACCGACTGAGGCCTCTCCATCTCGTTCACTCACTGACCAACTGTGGCCTCTGCTTCCAATTGAATAATGACTGACGCTACAATATGCAGCCACCTTTTATGGACATTGGTTGACACACGTACGTAATCTCCAGAAATAACTATGATCTACTCCCACCTCGCAACAAATATTACACCCTATGGCGAAATCGCCCGCGGCACCCTAGGTAACTCCCACGAAGTGAGCTCACCGCTAAATACACACGATGACGTAGCGATGACTTGACAGTAACGCCAGCAGTATTTCGCAATGTTACAATGTCACATCCACATCTTATATACATCAACTCTCACTGTACATGTTTTTAGTGTTAATCTACACACACGTATATATGCATACATTTAACTACAATCACGCAAGCGACAAGCATTGCACAATTGAATAGAATAATAATTATAATACAATAATAGTAATCTCACAGATAAGATAATAACAGTACGGACATAATAATAATAATAATAATAATAATAAGAATAATAATAATAATAATAACACAGATGAAATAATAATAATAATAATAATAATAATAATAATAATAATAATAATAATAATAATAATAATAATAATAATAATACAGATATCATCTTGTAGCGGTATTTGAACCGTTACAATACGTAGATTTTGGTAATCCATTTTGTAGTGTTTCTCTTGATTAGACTTTCTTTCTTTCTTTCTTAGGCGATATGGTGGAATATTTAATTAATTGATTTTTGGGTAGAAATGAAACAGCATTCGACAATTCTAACAACGACTGCAGAATTTGTCACAGCCCACCGACGTAGAAAATTTAATCCACCATAGCAGAGTTGGGGGTTGTTAAACAATTATGTCATAAATGCATTTAGCAAGAAGCTGCACTAGCCGCTACACCCTGGGAACAGAAACGTTCTAAATTACCACGCATCTTTGTTAGAGAGAGAAACCTGAGATGTGCGACAAGGAAAGAAGATAGCCGGAATCCTTTGAATTAGATGAGTAGACCCCGAAGAAAAGTGGCTCAGCCAATGAAATTGCTCCATTTGTAAGTGCCGAAATTTCCCGCTGAGAATATTTAGTCTATCTCGGGAGAGTGTATAAGAATGCACGTCAGCTGGGCTTCTAATTACTGTATCAGAGTGTATATAATTTTTGGTGGACTCAGTTAAATTAATTACAACCTAATTCATCGTGTAGGACTGATCACGTGTTGAAGGCGTGAATAGAAAAGGAAGTCAGAAAGTGCCGCCATCAAACAAATGGCTGATGTTTAGTATAATGAAACCCACGCTAAGTGAATTACACAAAACGGTACGATCATATACCTACTTTCAACTCCGTACCGTGATACCAGCAAAATTAGGAACGACGGACTCCAGCTAATGACTTGTCGAAGCCCCTCGATTAATTTGTAACGTTCCGTAATGCACCGGAAGTTTGGGTTGAAATCACGTAGTCGGACGATCTTATAAGACAATATGCAAATACATAGCCGAGATAAAAGTTGCTAGTTTGTCTAAAGACAGTTGAATTGGAGAGGCTAACTTTAGCAGAGACAAAAGGAACGTTCCTAGCAGGTAGTAGAGGGAACATTTTGGTAAATGACAACCGCTTGCGTATTCACCAGTCTCCAAGTTCGCTAGCCTATCCTTGAGCTCATTAAGAACATTCCGTTAACCCGACAGGCAGACGACAATGAAAGAGAAGGGAAGATTGTAAACAATTGCTAGCCATCATTCTAGAACAGGTGTCCCGAAGACCGAGATTTTAAAGGACCACTTCTCTTCCCGCATAGTTGACCAGCTGATAGGAAATTGTATAACTGCAGGAGACAATTTCACAACACCATAATAGAGTGAGATTATCACCAGGAGTGTGTTAGGTTAACAATTAGTATTAGAGCATAGAGTTAATTTGAAGAAGAGTGTTACGCGTGTGCAAAAATAAGGCGTGAGTAATCAGTGTATAAATAATGTGCCAATTTAAATATACAACAATATTCACCATGGCAACGCTAATATTCAACATGGCTTAGAACGTTAGAAGGTGCCGAAAGATATCATGAGATAGCCTGATAACGCAGTTTGGATGATGTGAGTACCAGACTATTGAAATTCTGTTTTAATTCATCTGTAAATAATTAACTATATCCGTGACAGCGCTGTCATGTGATAGATATAATTATGACAATTTTTAATATTATTTTTTAGGAAGGACAGCCAAAGTCGCCTTAAAAATTTTAATGTTATGTCACGTACCATAAATTACGGGCATGTCGTGCATTAATGTTGAGGGCCCGGCATTAAGTTATTGTCTGCTTAACGTGTACGATTTCACTATATTCAGGTTTTGGGGATATCTATCTGTGTCGCTTAATAATCTAAATTGTATCTACTGTGTCCCTAATTTCTAAATCATACGAGAATAATAATAATAATAATATGTTTTGTAGCGATAATAATGTCTCATATTTTGATGGCGTGATTAACAACAACTATTTATGAAATTTTGTGAAGTCAGATAATAATAATTATGTTGCGATTTGCATGAGTTATTTAGCCAAAGCCAAATTATGGCATTTACGAAGTTTTCAACATAACGTCAGAATATGCGAATATTGATGTCCATGGAAGGATCTGTTATTGATAGCCATACAGTAATAAAATAATTAGGAACTTCTAAGAAATAATTGATAAAGGTTTTGTGTTGTTTACGTAAACATTGAGTTAATTAATACCGTGCTGACAGGATGGGTAGAAGTGAGTTGAGGTCTGAAATAAATTAAAAATATCGAGCAATAAGCAAATTTTGTCCCACAATGAGAAAGTAATAAAACCCCACAAGAGGAGAAAAATGTTACGTTGAGGCACCAGTGAAAAAATCCTGGTTTAACAAGTAACGAGCTACGCCCCCGTTATGAGACCAAGGATGGAAAGAATATAAATAAAGCTCCGAGGAAATAATAAGAGAAGTAGAAATTAGAATCTACGTTGAAAATAAGAGATGTAAATAGGGACAAGACGCTTCGTGATAGAGGTAGGCAGATGCCTGCTTATAAATGCTCGGACACAGGATATAAAGTCCATCATAATCACAACATCCAGATGCACTGGGAATATTTAGTTGATAGTTGATTCCAGATTGTGTCCTCTGATATGAAATACAGTTAAACTGATACCCACTTCTTTTATGCTTTAAAATTACACCTGAGAATAATAATAATAATAATAATAATATTAAATAACAATAATACTAATAATCAAATGATAAATACCTGACACGGTAACATTTTGCTACGAAGGTTAAATTATAATACTTATGTCTCTTTATTTCTTTATTTATTCATGATCAGCAACAGCATAACGCTGAATTACAAAGATCCGAGGTATGTACAATAGATACGTATTAATCTGAAATGAAAGATATACAAATATTTACAAAGGATACAAATATACACAAAAAATGCACAATCATATATAACACATGTTTACATAAACAACGACATTGGCATAGGAAAATACATTTACAGTAAATACAGCAGCAGAACAGGAAAGAACAAGAAGGGAAATTAAGTTATATGAGAAATATCATGACAGGAGGAAGGAAACGTTACGAAGTTGTCTAGGTTCTTGTTGATAGGTACGTTATTAAACATTGCTGGAATACGTACAGAGAAAGACCTTTGGGTGAGAGTAAGCCGGGAGTAAGGAATATAGAATGGGGTCTTCATGCTGGTACTACGGAATGGGACGTGGAAGGGGAATAAGGAAAGTAAACCAGGAGACCTAAGTAGACCATTAGCTGCTTTTGTATTACAACTTTAGGTCGGCTACTTTCCTCCGAGCAAAAGAGTCTTGAGTTTCAGTTTCCCAAGCACTTGGATAATGCTTAAGTTGCGGCATGCAGGTACCCTGGCTATGACGTTAGTACAGATAAACGTTTGTACAAGGTCAAGGTGGCTGAGATTTGAAGAAGCAGAAATGAACCAGATGGAGAGGCGTATTCAGCAATAGGTAAGATACATGAAACGTAGGATGCTCTGAGGGCATTTACATCTGTGATGTCAGAAAACCTGTAGAGTAAACCAAGGAGTGACATAGCACGTGAGGTGACCCTGTTTATGTGCGAGACAAACAACAATTTACTGTCAAAATGCACTCCTAAGTCTTTTTGATTGTCAACAATTGCAGACGGTTGGTTCAGTAGGTGATATTTTTGTAGAACGGAGGGTTTACGGAGTGTGAACGAAATTGTGGAACACTTGGAGGGATGAGGTTTAAGACGCCATGTAGTACATGAACCTGACAGTGAATCAAGTGCATTTTGCAATTGGAGTGTGTCTGTGGAAGAATCTGCTTGAAAATTTTACAATCATCTGCAAAGAGAAGGATTTCACATGTATGGTGGGAAACAGTATCAATAAGGTCATCAATAAACAGGGCAAAAAGAAGGGGACCTAGGATACTGCCCTGCGGGACACCAAAGAGGGTGGCGGTGGGAGAAGAACTGCATCCATCAAGGACCACGCACTGTAGTCTTTTACTCAGAAAGTTGTTAATTAGAGCTACGTGTCTCCCGTGCACGTTAAACCGATCAGAAAGTTTGTGCGCAAGAAGCATGTGATCCACGGTATCGAAGGCCGCATTCTTCCCTTGTCTCCAGGCTACCATTTTTTTTTTTTTTAGTTCAGCACTTTTAGTATCACTCTTCTTCCATAGGGGGCATTTTCGGGACATGGAACGAGTAGGAATGAGGTCACGGATCACAGCAGGCGTCCAATCATAAAATAAGTCCACCGCATCTGGAACTTCATCCACATGCAGCAAATGCCATGGTAAAAATGACAGGGTACGGTTAACATTCGGCCAGTCAACTTTACGCCACACAGGAACAGAAATCCTAAGGACAGGTCGATGATATCTTGGAGCACGGGGAGGGGTGAGAATGAAAGTTACTTCAACGGACTTGTGGCTGGAGTTAAAAATATTTCGTCCCACAGAACCAGATGAGGTCTTGTTATAAGAAAGCTGGTAGTCAAGAAGACTATTTCCGCAGGCGTTTTCCAAGACATGCTGTTTGAAGTTCAGTCCAGTAATATAGTGATCCAGATACCATTTGTCAAGGTTATTAGAAGGCTGACCTAATGAAGGGGAAATCCAGGAGACAGACAGATTAAAGTCTCCTAGTAATTTTGCTTCACCTTTCGTTTGTAAATTTATCTAATTATAGGATATTTTACGAGGATCTTATAGTCGGATGTATTCCCGTAAAGTAGGTTATATGCCTATTTAGTTCGATATGACTCTTTTGATGTTAAAATTAAGCGACATTTCGGACTTGTTTTTGTTAAGGTAACTATGATATGAGATAATTGAACTTGGTCACACACCGTCCACGATGAAAAATTACCATAGCCACTGTGACGAGTGAAATCATCCGAACATTTAGTAATATTCAGTCATCTGAATGACAGGTGCGGTCAACGTCTTAGAAGGAAAAATAACAGTCAGATTGGTGCGTGATTGTATTGCTTTGTGTAAACAGTATAGGTTAGATATGATAGGGCGTCTTTTCTTCACGAGTGTATTTAGATGGTAGAATTAGGATAACAGAGGCTTAGCTGATTCTTTCTCGTGTCATTTAGTTTGTTTCCCGGTCAACGTGGGAGGATTCACCCAGACTGTAATGTAAATATCAGGTCGGTAACCTTAGGGAAGGAAGGCATCTTGGTTACTCCTTCTAAAACAACACTTCGCTTACAGTATCCAAAAAAATTGCAGCTGAATAAGTAAAACACTGAACAGACCTCTGTCAAGTGTAAATAAATAAGACTGAAAATGTAAACTTTAGACTTTAAGGCATTTCATTAGTAACTAAGGTAAAATGTTTGAGAATCATGCAGACCCGATCGGGTTAAAAATTTGAGTGTGTAGAATTATCTTCATAGTCAAGTCAATACTGAACCGATAATGAAATTTATAAGTAAATCTTGTTTCCTTACATTTTTCGACTTCCTGACCGGGAATCAAACCCACGTCCTTCCGGACGAACCGAGGACGCATTTATTGCTACGGCCAGGCAGCCCCTAGTGGTATTAACCAGACTAAGCTGAAATTCATGGTACGGCCCGGAATCGAACGCGGGGACCTCTGAACCAAATGCCAACACGCTGATCATTCAGCCTAGAAGGTAGCGTCGCAACATTTCAAGACATTGGAAGAGATTCGAGCCGGAGCCACGTTGAGGAGCAGCCGATGACAGTTGCACTCGGCTATCACACCCCTTGCTGGCGCCGAAGTGATGGTGAGCTATGCACAAAGATTCCTCACAAGAAACGATGATAATGTTTTAAAGCAATAAAACACTGAGTGTCGTTGTGGTCTCAATAGGTCTAGTCATTCTTATCAAATGTTGACAGCTGATCGCTCGTTAATGACAGCGTACACCATGTTTAGTACTTGATTGCATTTCAAGACTAAACATTGAAACGGAATCAATAATTACCCTTCTCATAAAAATTCTTACTGCAGGATTTCAGATAGCCAGCTAATAGGCTTTTGTGGCCTCCAGGCTCAGGAACTGATCTTGCTAGTCGTAGAATTGAATTTGAGCTGAATACTAGAGCTAAATACTGTTCGTAAAGTCGCTCACAAGAAGAATGAGCGCATGGTCCTAGCATTACATATTTCATCAGACTGAATTTTAATTAACGTTATTCACACACCATACACAGGGTCTCTCTCATAAACCCAGACCGTCCAGCGGCGTTTCTACTCTCCGAGAACTAAGCAGCTGTACGGGAGGCGCGCGCATAGTCCTTGGCCTTGTAAGGAGCCTGCACGTGTTCGACTTAGAATCAATGGCCAGTCTGAATCTCAGCTGTTAATATGGTGAGAGAGTTATCAATGCAATACCGTATTTTCGTATGAAAAAGTAATTTTACTTACTAGTCGACTCGACCGGTACGCGACACATTTGTTCAGCAATTTCCTGGTGAAGTCCCACCTTTACGAGCACAGATTCGTGTAATTCTAACTAAATTTCAAACTACTGGCTCACTGATCAATAAACAACATGCGCGCACACGAATAATTTCAACAGAGGACATTGGTGCGAATCTTGAACGGTCACCAAATAAATCACTCGCAAAATTAGCGTAACAAGTAGGGGTTTCGGTTTCTTCTGCACACAGAGCTACAACGTTGTTACACATGAAACCGTAAGGTTTACACGGGCCCATTGTTTAAAACCCGCTGATCCAGCCACAAGAATGAGATATTGTGAGTGGTATCTTGCATCATTGAATTATCGTTTTTTTCGACCCACAGCTTGTGTGCTTTTCGAATGAGGCCTGGTTTCATCTTAAAGGTCGTGTGAACAGTCATAACTCTCGCTATTGGTGTGCAGAAAATCCTAATGGTGTTTATGAAGTCCCTCATTATGAAGGATGACACTTCCAGCATCTTTTATAAGGTAACATTTCGTATAAGATTGTACACACTGAGTCATCCCCTGGATGCCTCAATATATATAATTAGTTAATCAATCAACGCATCCATTAATCGCATACAAAAATGAAATGGCGTATGGCTCTTAGTGCCGGGAGTGTCCGAGGACATGTTCGGCTCGCCAGGTGCAGCTCTTTTGATTTGACACCCGTAGGCGACCTGCACGTCGTGATGAAGACAACACACACACCCAGCCCTCGAGCCGGCGAAATTAACCAATGATGGTTAAAATTCCCGACCCTACCGGGAATCGAACCCGGGACCCCTCTGACCAAAGGCCAGAACGCTAACCATATAGCCATGGAGCCGGACAATCGCGTACAAGAAGCAGGGTACGAACTCTGAAGGTCCGTTATAGCCGAGCAGGGAGCGGCGCGGCATGGAATTTTGCAGAGTTAAAAAGTTAAATGTCAGCCATTATGGCTGCAGTTTTGTGTTTTCACGTAACGATAAATGTTTGGCAGATGGGTGGTGTGCATGTTTTGCCAGTTTAAATTCAAAGCGAGTCGTTGCCTTGGTTACTAGGCACGCCACCCGCACTCCAACTTTCAAATTCAAGTGATTGGTGCGTGGGAGTGGTTAGATTTGAATGAAGGGAACTCCACAACAAGATTTCAGGGTGACCAACTTCGAATTCACAGTAATGCATCTCGAGATTTACAACGATCATTTCACCACTAAGCTAGAATTCCACAGTGCCAAACTAAATATTTCCTGAAGATATAAGTATTATTCACTCCTGGATCACAATAATGTTTGCTTGAGTCCTTGTTTAATAATTTTATTTGAATGAAAAGTCGTTGAGAATGCGAGAGTCAGTCAACCGTCACGCAGCCAGTGTCACACGAGGAGTTACCTAGTGCTACAAAGAGACAAACAGTTTATTTAAGGACCCTTGGAGGGGGAAAGCTTTCTCATTGTTCTGAAGTCGGTGGTGCTAGTAGCACGTAGTGCGCGGATATGAAATTTTCTTTGTGTTAACAAAAACCATATGCGCGTTTATAGCTATTTCTATACTTACCTCGAGCAAGGCAATAGCAGAATAAATATCATGTTCTGATTTTATTCGCCGTAACTGGATAGACCAAGATCTGGTCACGCGAATCTTTGACCGATAATTTCAATTAATCATAGCTCAAGAGCCGAGCGTGAGATTGATGTACATTCAAACTGTGACCGGTATCTCACTACGGTTCGCGTACGGGTTATATGTGAATCGTGTGCGTCTCGTATGTATATTAGCCGCTATATAAACTAATGTCGATTGGATATGAACCCTTGATCTGATGACACGCATTTCGACTAATATCTGTGTGCAGGTTGAGCCAATTACAGCCTAACATCTGGATCGGCATTGTGTAATCGTACACATTAAGCGGTGAAGAAGCTGGTTCTAATCTACTTCCTTTCTGCAGAATCCCCGGAATAAAGGAGACATTATGGATGGACGTAGTATCAACGCCAGGACCTGCCAACCAACTTTCATTTCTGGAGTTATGAGCAGCCTAAGACATGTGGCTGTGGAACCTGGGATGAGTGACTACTGATTGCGAAAGATGAGTACAAAAGTCCAAATTAAATGGCATGAACTTAGAGTAGGCTAGTTCAATCAGGTTAGGGAAATTATCATCTATCTTGTTAAGTTAAATGTCAGCCATTATGGCTGCAGTTTTGTGTTTTCACGTAACGATAAATGTTTGGCAGATGGGTGGTGTGCATGTTTTGAGCCTAGGCCAGTTGTATATATTTATTTTAGTTGGAGGGGATAGAGTGTCACACCATAGGATTACGTAGTCTGTTTGTCTTATTGTGCTTGTGTGTATTATATGTTATTTCGTGTTTTTCTGTAGTTATTTGGGGAAGAGAGTCTTTGTTATGAACACAGGCCACCCGCCATCAGCGTTGGTTAATTTCGCGTAATTAGCAGCATAGTGTTAGTCAGATATTTCTATGCATGCAATATTAATATTATTTCAGCCGTTACGGGAGTAGCTGTGGCAACCTGTCCTTCATTGAGAAAGTTTACTCTCATTTTTATTTAGCGAGAAGACGAGTCAGAGCTTCAGCTTGGGAATGAACCCATGATATTTGAGATAAGAGGCTTGATATGCCAGAGGGATGAAATGAGGTCTAGTGTTTGTGTTAAGGCAAGATATGCCGTTATTAATTGAGGGAGCCTTATGTATTTGACTACTAATTAGTCAGCTGGGAGATGCGAAGAATGCATCCACTGAACACAGAATGTGAGTTGTTCATTTGTTTACCTCGAGGAAAGTTTTTGTAACAGGCTGAAGGTCTGGCTATTTGTGGTCCCGTTAGTCAATGGACCGACTGGCAGAGAACATGTTTCCCCCTCACAGGGAAAGTGAATGCTACCCCGAGACCGTCTTCCCTCGCCAGCCAAGTATTTGTGTATTTCCTTACAGCTGATAGATTAAAGAGCCGAGCATACTGACAACTTTGTGTCTCTAAAGACGCAATCTAACGCAGCCTACAGACAACGAGTTCGATTCCCCATATTGAGTATATATATTTATTTCCACAGGTGTGATCTATTTTGTATGTTTTGTGTATTTTTGTGCCCTGTTATGCTAATTTGGGTATGTCAGCTCGTCAGTTGACTATGTTGTCACCCAGTTCTGCATGGACTGTATTTGTATGAGCCCGCGAGCTCATAGTCGAGTCTGTGTTAGTATATAAGTGATAATTAGGGAACCACCCTATGCCATAGTGTTTTTCGTATGTTTGTATCCGCAGTTAGATGGATTGTAAATATATTGTCTTAGCTATTTTACGAATGTATTAGTCCTACCGGTTCATCATAGAGATGTTGTTTACGACGATGCCTACGGGCAATAATATTAGATTTGTTGTACGCGTCTGGACCACTCAAACATTCAAATACTACGGGTCAGTTTCGTCAATTTTCTTTAAGTCGTCAATTTTAAGGCGTCAATTTTAGTCGTCTTTTAAATCGTCAACCGCTAATAAGTCAGCTGTTGAATCGTCAGCTTGTAATTAATCAACTTGTAATTGTTCAACTTTCAAATACTCAGCGTAATAATGTTGACAACTAACCCCTGTATAAGCACGATCACTGTAATTTTACAGGCCACCATCCGACTTTATTTTGCTTGTTTGTAATTGTAATATTTTCTTGTAAGCGTTTTTTCAGTTTATTTTATATTTTAACGACTAATTTGAGGTCGATTTCTGATATTTTATACAAACTGCATTTAGTATGGACCATTTCTATGTTTTTCGGGATTAATAAATCCATTTTACCCCATATATGTTTCTCATTTCAAGGTATATGTCCATTCTTCCTGTCAATATACTCATTAGTATAAGTTTAGATTAGTTTTTGAGTCGCACATATTCAACGAACAGGACCACCGCTTTACCGAACCCTGAGTCTAGTCGGCACCAAGGACAGGAAATGGCACAACATGGTTAAAGGTGGGCGGCCGCGCGCGATGTAAGTTGGGCTGAAGCAGCTGCTGTAGTGCAGAGAACAAAGAGTTTGTAAGAGAGACGCTGTAGACACAAATCCTGTGGATACCCATAACAAACCTGTATTTATAGGTTCAACTTCTTCTGAAAAAATGCGCATGCGAGGAATTTACACAATACGTGAGTTCATTTCTTTCTTTGAGCGATTGTACGTTATAACAGATATTCACCATATTTTCTTATTTTTTATTAGTATTCTTATACGTATTCTTATTCTCCTCCTCCTCCTCCTCCTCCTCAAGCTTTAGACACTGTGGTCCATTGAGGCTCCACAATTTCTTCGGTAAGTCAAATAATCTACTTCTTTTCCGTACAGGTCTGTAATCTAAGCTGATATTTGAGGCAGCCGATCGTCAGGCATTCTCCGCATGTCTTAACCATTTATTTCTATAATAGCGACCTGCCTAGTTTTTGAATGGGAGAAATTTTGAATCTGTGGTGACAGGACTTATAAGATTGCCTTGTAGGTGATATTAGTTGTTTTCCTTCTGATATATATACACTGGAGAAAAATGAAATCCCAACACCAAGAAGACATTAGTTTAGAGGAATGCAATTTAGGTTAAGCAGTTGTCTAGGTAACATATTTATTTGATTAAAGTTTCCAGCCACAGGTTCAAGTATGCGCGAGAAGACACGTGACACAGTGGTACATCAATAATTGCTGTAGTTGCCAAGATTTTGAATAAAAGCATGCAAACGTGCATGAGTTGTGTTGCACAGGTACCGTGAATCATTTTGTGGGATCGAGTCGTACGTCTGTTGCATATGGTCAGTCAGGTCAGCAACGGTTATTGCTGGTAATGGATGAAGATGAATTTGTCGTCCCTTAATGTCCCATACATGTTCAATGAGAGAAAAGTCTGGTGATCTCGCAGTCCAAGGCAACTGGTCGACACTCTGTAGAGCACGTTGAGTGACAGCAGTGCTATGACGACGAGCGTTATCCTATTGGAAAACACCTCCCCCCCCCCACTGAATACTCCGAACGAATGGCAGCACAACCGTTTCAAACACTAGTCTGACGTACAAATCCGCTGTCAAGGACCTTGTGATAACGGCGAGAGTGCCACAGCTGTCAAACGAAATCGCTATGCACTCCATAACTCCTGGTGCAGGACGAGTAGAACCGGTGTGTCGACGCCCCAGACAACTTGGTTCCAGTCGTTCATATGGCCTCCTTCTCACCATCTATGGTCACCACTGACAGCAGGAAAGAAAAGGCTTTCATTTGAGAACACAACGGATCTCCACTATGTCATCCAATGAGCTCTATCTTGACACTACTGAAGTCGCAGATGGCAGTGATTCGGAGTTACTTGCATGAACGCTACAGAACGTCTGGCTCGGAGCTGTCCCTCAAGTAATCGATTTGTTACAATTTTTTGTGTCATTCTGGTGCCAATTGAAGCTCTAATGTCTGCTGCAGATGCAGTATGATCTACCACAGGCATGCGGCGAATACGACGGTCTTTCCTCTCCGTAGTGGCCCGTGTGGGGCTGGACCTCGGTCTTTTTGAGACAGTGCCTTCGCGTGACCATTGTTGGCAACACCGATGAACGAATGGCAGCACAACCGTTTCAATCACTAGTCTGACGTACAAATCCGCTGTCAAGGACCTTGTGATAACGGCGAGAGTGCCACAGCTGTCAAACGAAATCGCTATGCACTCCATGACTCCTGGTGCATGACGAGTAGAACCGGTGTGTCGACGCCCCAGACAACTTAGTTCCAGTCGTTCATATGGCCTCCTTCTCACAATCTATGGTCACCACTGACAGCAGGAAAGAAAAGGCTTTCATTTGAGAACACAACGGATCTCCACTATGTCATCCAATGAGCTCTATCTTGACACTACTGAAGTCGCAGATGGCAGTGATTCGGAGTTACTTGCATGAACGCTACAGGACGCCTGGCTCGGAGCTGTCCCTCAAGTAATCGATTTGTTACAATTTTTTGTGTCACTCTGGTGCCAATTGAAGCTCTAATGTCTGCTGCAGATGCAGTATGATCTACTACAGGCATGCGGCGAATACGACGGTCTTTCCTCTCCGTAGTGGCCCGTGTGGGGCTGGACCTCGGTCTTCTTGAGACAGTGCCTTCGCGTAACCATTGTTGGCAACACCGATGAACTGTGAATACATCTCTGCCAAGTCGTTCTGCAATATCGCGGAAAGAACATTCGTCCTTTCGTAATACTATTACATGGCATCATTCAAACTCAGTAACCTGTTGATACTGCCTTCTTCGTCTCCTTAAAAGCATGTTTGATTCATACCTACCTCATAACGTCAACGTCGGTCCTATGACTAAGGCTCACGAAGTGTACAGCATCTATTTAAAACAAACTTGCTTTGCAAAGTCATAGTGGCGCTACTAGCACCACTCTTCGATCACTAACGTGAAAATTTGAATAGGTTTTATTTTTTCGATCAACAAACACGCCTCCGGAATTTCGTTTATCTAGCACAACTCCTTCTTGGTGTTTTCCCAAGACCATTCCGGCCGCCTGTCTGTTAGCTCACCCTTTCTCCTCATGCTACATTTGAACCACTCCAGTACTTTCACTAAAACGACGCTAACATTCACGCAAATTATTTACTGAAAAAGGAATTTTTATGATAATAAGATTATTGAGTTGTGTATGCGTGTAGCTGTTAGCTTGCATTCGGAGATGTTGGATCCGGACGTCATTGGCGGCAGCCCTCAAGACGTTCTTTGTTGTTTCCCATTTTTACACCGGACTGTACGTTAATTAAGGCCACGGTCGCTTACTTCCTAGTTCTGGCCTTGTCTTATTCCATCGTCACCTAAGATCTCTCCAAGTCGGTGCGATGTAAAATCAATAAAAGTGTATTTTGTGAATTAAGAATTGATTTTGATCAAGATTATGTCATTTAGTACATTTATGACCATGCCACTCTTCATAATAAAATTGAGGAAGACTCAGTAACTGGAAAAATTCCCGTCAATAGAGCTATTCACCCTGGCATTAAAAATTAATCCAAGAGACTGTCATAGGATTATTAACATTGATGGTAGACCTACCTGCCTGAACCAACTGCGCTCCGTCGATGACATCGTCCTTGTCAGACGTAGTCCTGAAGAACTGGAATCGATGTTGCATGAACTCAAAGAAGTCTCTCAAGCTGTTGGCCTGAGAATAAAACTCAGTAAACAAGAGTTATGAGCCCGAACAGCAGGCGTGTCATCATAGACAATCAAACACTTGAAGTTAATGAAGAGTACTGTACATATACCTGGTGCACAGCATTAACCAAGGGAGGAACAACTAGACGGCAGAAATCGCCAGAAGAATCGGCCTGACCTGGGCAGCTTTCAGCAGGCTCAGCTTCATCCTGTGAAATCCGCAGGTGCCGATAAACCTCAAGAGGAAAATGTGCAGCATGTGCATTCTACTAGTCGCGGCATATGGTCTTGAAACGGTTACTTTTACAGTGAACAGTGCGAACAGCCTCAAAGTCTGTCAGAGAGAATGGACCGCTCTATGCTTGGAATCAGCCTGAGAGTCGAGCTGAAACGAGGAGTTCAGGAGGACTCTCGGGTCGTTAAGATTATGGAGCAAATGGCAAGACTAAAGTGGCGGTGGGCAGGCCACATTGTTAGGAGCTCCTCAAAATGGACCAGGGTTCTGATGGAGTGAAAATCACGAAATTCGAGAAAGATTGTTGGTAGACCACCTACCAGATGGCGAAATGACGTCCAACGCCATGCTGGAAGCATGAATACTCGCTGCCCAGCAGAGGATGATACATTGAAGAGAATGGAAATTGTAACACCTAGAAGGATTGGTGCTACATTGCTGCAATTGAACATGCAGGACGAGCGTTCGGTTGTGATTCGATGATTACACTTTCAGGTCCCTCTGACCGCAAGTTTGGACAACAATCAATACAGGATGTGCCCACCACCAGCTGCAATACATTGATGAATTCGTCGAGGCATGGAGACAATAAGGCCCTGGATCGCTTCCTGAGAAATTGTGGCCCATGCTTGCTGCACTGCACGGGTCAGTTGTTCCAGAGTTGTGGGTGGCTGAGGACGGTTGGCCAGTTGTCGACCCATCATGTCCCACACATGCTCAATAGGACTGAGGTCAGGGATCTGGCGGACCATTCTAAGGTTGTGATGTCGTGGAGAGCTTCTCTGGAGATGCGTGCAGTGTGAACCCGGGCATTGTCCTGCTGAAACGTCCTATTAGCAATGTTCGCCATCATAGGGACAACCACTGGATTGAGTATCCTATCAACGTACTGTCGAGCAGTCATAGTGCCCTCAACAAGCACTAATTGTGATTTCACATTAAAGCCAATAGCTCCCCAGACCATAATGATTGGTGTTGGCCCTGTGTGCCTCTCGACAATAAGATCTGGGCGGCCCCTCTACCCGGTAAGTCGGCGCACACGATTTCGGCGATCACTGCGAACAGAACAGAAGCACGATTCATCACTAAAGACGACCCTATGCCATTCGTCGACCCACGTCAATCTTTCTCGACACCAGGCCAACCTTACACGTCGCTGTTGTGAGGTCAATGGGACACCTTCTGCAGGGACACGGGCTCGTAAGCCAGCTGCACGTAGGCGATTACCAACTGTTTGTTGTGTAACGTGGGGTGCCACAGCTGCTCGAATTTGCGCTGCTGTTGCATGGGGTTCCATCCGGGCCATCCGAATGATGCGGCGATCCCCTCTCACAGTTGTCCGTCGCGCTGGGCCTGTGCCAGGTCTACGAGTGTAGGTACCTTCATTTGACCACTGCTGCCATACACGTTGTACCGTAGATGCCTGTCGGCCAACACGTGCAGCGACAGTCCTTAGCGATAATCCAGCCTCACACAGCCCAATTATCCGAGCCCTCTCAAACGGCGACAGTTGTTGATAGCGTGCTCTTCTCTCTCGTCGAGGCATATTTGACTGGGAACACTTCACTGCACAGACTGCAAGTCAACTTCGCTACACCAGAGTCCGTATACTGGAGTTGATTCCTCCGCGACCAATCACGTGGGGAGACCTGTGGCAATAATCCAATGGGTCTGAAACTTCGTTTACATACCTACATAGCATCGTTCCATATCTTGAAAATCAACACAAACGACCAATGCCTTCATGGTCTTGCAATTTCCATTTTCTTAAGTGTATGTTCGGGGGTAAACGTCAACAGTTTAGAAAAGGACGATGAAGGATTACGTGATATAGTCTGCCTCAAAATGTGGTTTATAAATATAAGTTTTATTTCCTACTGGATTTTTATGTAAGGATTTCTGTGCTCAACAATTCTCCACACAGCGTAAGCCAAGAAACCGATCGGATGGCCAGATTTCTTTTAACTTCGTTCATTAAAATCCCCACTGTTCGAATTCCTCTTATCATAGATATATGTTTCATACTCTTTAAACATTTCTCGATAAATGCATTATACAATGCTGATAACCACATCAAAATCCGTTCGGTAGTTCTTGAAATTAGCCAGCACTAGACACCCAGGTTTATCGATATCTTCAATGATACTACGTGGTTGCAAATTGTTCCTCATAATTTTATTCTTCACGTGTCTCTTTTTGAGACTCTGGCGATTCTGATCTCTGTATTCTGCTTCTGTCTCTAGCCGTCATGATCCATGCTTCGCTTTCATACAATACTCCAGGGACGGTCATGGTCTATAAATTGTATCCATGTGTTTTCTTATGTTACTTGTTGCAAGTTGTTCTGATGGTTTCACACACATATATAGCCAAGTCTCTCAATTATGTGATTAATATCTACTTCTCCCAGGTACCCTATGATATTTTACATAAGATAAGATGTCTTATTTATCTTGGTAAAATTAGGGATGTACTCCTTTCTTACACTTAACCAGTGTAACCTAGAACACTTAATAATAACTGCTACAGTACTTCTAAATTATGCACATTATAATGATAACAATAATATGAAGGAAATAACTATGTTAACAATAAAAGAAGTAATAGTATTAATAAATCAAAGCTAGAGATTTTAAGATAAAATCACATAATATATACAAAACACACCTTATACATAGCCTGCAAAACAAACATATGAATATTAAATACTAGATATTAATAATTAAAAGAACGTTTCAAAAAGACACAGATGTCAAGAAATATTTCAATTCAGAGGCGAAGAGAAGGAATGGGAAGAAGAAGAGGAAGAAAATTATCTGTGAAAAGAAGAGGGAAATAATAGTGAAGGGGACGTAGGAGGAAGAGTTTTGAGATCACAAATGGATGATGCGTTTATGTATGTCTGGTATATCAACACATGCACGTTTAAAAGCTGAGTTGCTAGACATGCTTCTGACGTCCACTGCTAGGAGATTCCATTGTCGGGCTGCAGTAACGGTGAATGATCAGCGTAGTTAGCCGCCCTGTGTACAGGAAGGGATAGACACATGTTGCTGCAGGATCGGGTATTGTTATTATGGTCTGTGGAGAGGAGTTTGATGTGATTACAGAGACAGGTTGGTTGGAAAGTTTAAAAAAAGCATGCGCTCTTGTAAGCGAAGCCACCCGAGCGGCGTGTACGACGATGGGATATGATCAGCGTAGCGAAGCCCACCGAAATATCTCACTCAAGGATTCTGAGCGACTGTAATTTCCTTCCCCATTCTACTCCTAGGTTATCGTAAACTATATTGCAATAATCATAATGAGATAATGCAAGTGATTCAACAATAATTTTCTTTAGTTTAAAGGGAAAGTAATTTTAAATTTACTGAGACAATGTAGCGTTCCGTGTATTTTTTTATACACAGATAGATTATGGAAATACCAGACCATATGTTCGTCAAACGTTACACCAAGATTCCTTACGTTTTGGCTATACTGTATGAGAATGTCATTAATGCACAACTGTGGTTGCGACTATTGGATTGAGTCTGCAAAGTAATTTAAGGTAACCAATAATTTCAAGTCCGTGATGTTTGGCCCATACGTCTATGATCATCATTAAGTACACACTGCCGGTGTTCGGTGAGGTAGGGACTGATCCACTGAAGTACACTCGCGGAGAAACTTAAATTCTTTAATTTGGATATAAGTCTGTCTCTGCCAACATTGTTGAAAGCTTTACTGAAGTCCAGTAATGCCAGAACCGTCAATTGTCCGTAGCTTGTCGTACGTCATCACTCATCGGTCAGAGGTGTTAGTTCACTGGAAGTACAGCGCCTTGCTCTATAAGCTAGACTGGTGGATATCGAAGAGACAGTGTTGAGTAAGCTAGTTAATATTTAGCAGCCAGGGAAGTTGAATCCAGACACTTGTTCAATAATTATTGTGTTTTGTATAACAAATTTGCATTTCACCGGCTAAATCCCGGCAATAAATATTTTTAAATTTTCTTTCGATATAGGATAAAATGTTTGTTTATTTTATAAAGTTCAAACAGTCCTCTTTACAAAGTATCTTCGTCACTTGCTAAAGTTTCCTCACCGTCTGCGTACATGAGAGAAAAAATTATTACGTCTTGATATATGAAGATAATTCAGCTGACGTTTGCATTGCCTGACAGCTTCGTCATGATATAATGTATTAGCTTCTTACTATAATTTCGTGGAAATAGGAGTTCGTCTCTTACAATGCTTCCTGTTGTACTCTAGTAATATTATTCGTTTTAAGTACCGCTACTTTTACGTTTTTCGGAGTCGCCGAGGTGCCGGAATTTTGTTCCTGTAAATACCGAATCGAGGATGATGCATGTAAGCACGTTCGAGTAAATAGTTATCTTCTCCTAAATTCTCTTCAAAAGTTAATTCACACTCAAGCATAAGGCTGAAAGGTTACACCATTCAGAAATCGGGGTTCCATTAGCCAGTGAAGACGGCTACATGCAGGATAATCCCCTCATGTTCACTTATGGAAAATTCTAGGATACTTCTTTTCAGGGAATGTTTCCCAAACCTAGGCCGACTACTTCCGGTTATGTACACTACGACGACCTATACAATAATAGAAGTTACGAGGTAATGTATGTGCACTCAAGTGCATGAAGTTGATACCCAGAGATATCCAGGTTCCTAATATGAAAAAACAAAAACAGAAAACGACCGTTATCAAAACCACTGTTTGACACCACGTGTTCACCAAAGACGAGTGTGAAGTGAAGGCCAGAGGGGCGACAGGTGACAGGCACAACTTCCGTTCCTTGATCTTGACCTTGATAGGTGTTTGTTTCGACTTCTGGGACAGTGGCAGACAGAGTTCATCTAATACGTTACATAGTACTAAACTGTGACCTCAAAAAGGGTTCTACGGGTAGCGTGTCTGCTTCTTAGCCGGAGGGCCCGAGTTGGATTCCCGGCCTGCTGAGGGATTTTATCTGAAGGGTTGTTCAATCAGCCTACGTGATTACAGTGGAGGAGCCATATGACGGTGAGATGGCGCCCCAGTCTAGAAAGTCAAGAATGAAGGCCGAGAGAATTCATCGCGTTGAACACGCGTCGCTTCGTAATCTGAAGACCTTCGAGCAGAGCAGCGGTTGGCTGGTAGGCCACGGCCCATTAGCTCTGTTGTTTGGCTTGCTATTGAACAGAAGGATTTAGGAAACTGTACATGTACATGTTACAATGTCCTCAGCAAGCTGCGGTACTTGAGTAGCAGCATACCAATGATCTGTCCTTGTCAGTGCACTGTATACTGAACAGCCTGTATTAAAGGAGGCACACGCTGACACTATCCATTCTACTCCTACTTTCTCATATTACTCCTCATGTACTGCTAGATACCTTCTGTAGCAGAGGTCGGCAACACAACAGGTTTTTGAGCAGAACGCTGTTGCTCAGTGCCAGTGGCGTATCCTGGGATCAAGACGTGGGTAACCACTAGACTTTTTGACACTTGGTTTAGTGAACGTCAAGCCTTAAACGTTTTGAGCCCCAGACAAAAGCCAACGGAGTAGCGTGCTGTGTTGTCAAGGCTGCTTCACCAGCTACTGTCCTGGCCACTGTTACTGTCAAGAATCAACACCTGATCTGTGGAGATGTTAGCCTCAGGTTTAGCAAATTAAAGTCAGGCCTTGTGGCTAAATGGATAGAATGCTTGCCTTTGGTCCGATGGCCCCGTTTGAATTCTCAGAATCAACCCCCACGTACTCCTAATTTCCCTGGCTTGAGGACTGATTTTTATGACGTCGTTACCAGTCATTTCATCCGCATTATCGCACCACCAGGCCTTTCCAGACGCTATAAACTATTATTATTATTATTATTATTATTATTATTATTATTATTATTATTATTATTATTATTATTATTATTATTATTAACATTCTCCATTTTACAGCATTACCAGCGGTCGTACACATCGTTCGCTAGTTTATTGGCTACCACGAGAAATCAGTGGTGGAGTCTGACCCATGATCACGGCTTCTGTTCCAACCAACAAAAGAGAACACTAAACCTAAGATTGCATTTCATTTTAGCAGAATTACCTATAAAAAGAAAACTATATGATTCTTATAGCAGCAGCCCTGCAGTATCTTCCTACAAGGACGTACAAGTAAACGGGAGTGAAATACCAGCACTCTGTTATCTGTATAATTACAGTAAGTCAGAAGTATGAGGTGAGGAAGTATAGGTATACGATGAGTAAAGTTCTCAGTGGCGATCTGACGGAGCGAAGCCCAGCACCAGCACCCCCCCCCCCCCGCCGGTCCCCGCACCTTTCAGACATACAGTAGCAAGCCGCGCGAGGTGTGGCGAGGGAAGGGGGACGCAGCGCTTGGACTGCAATATCACTCTCCAATGCTTTGCTCTCAGAAATAAGTGCAACGTTTCTTCTCATTGCTTTCAAGTATTGTAAATTGAAAAATGTGTCAGATGCTTACATCATAACGTGCTTTAGATTTCCATCCTTCTTATGTGAGGTTTGAGCTTCACCGATAGCCTTGGTAGTATACGCCACTGCTCGGTGCTGCAGTGGGAGAAGCTTATCTACTCTGTAACGAAGATATACAGATGGGACGCAAACTGACCGCGGCAAGTCAGGTTTCTCTGTGGGGCGTCTAGATGTTCACTTGCATTCACGAGAAAATGAATTCAAACCCCAGCGTCAGCATTCCTGAAGATAATTTTTCAGTGGTTTCCCTCTTCCACACGAGACAAATGCTGGAGGTGTACCTTAATTAAGACCACGGTAGCTTCCTTCCCAGTCTTAGTCCTGTCATATCTCGTCGTCGTCATACTGTAAGACCTATCTGGGTCGGTGCGATGTCATATAAATAACAAAAAAAATATGCTTGTGGGTTGGTAGAATGAAATACGCTATGAGTACCTAGCAACCAAAGATCTGAGTATCATAAACACGCAATAATAATAATAATAATAATAATAATAATAATAATAATAATAATAATAATAATAATAATAATAATAATCCATCATCATCATCTCCTCCCTTTCATGACTGAACGTTTGGTGACTCATCTGTGTCCCGATCATATTGTTCTCCTCAGTCTTATTACACTTCCACCATCCGCAATAACTCTTCTAACGTAGCGTGTCTTCTTGAGTTAGTCTATCCAGTGTTTACTGTGTCTTCCTTTAGATCACTTCCCTCAGATTTTTCCCAAAAGAATTATCTTTTCAAAGTTTTAACTTGATCTTTTTACTATGCGCCGGAAGAATTGGAGAAAATATATATCTTTTATACCTTTAGTTCACGGAGAATTAATGTATTTTTCCGTTTTTTTTTTTTTTTTTTTTAGGAGATTTTCAACTTACTTTGATACGCCCAAATTTCACAAGCGTCAATCCTTGCACAGTCTATGGCTTTCATTGCCCATGCTTCAGCACCTTACAAATGAACTGGAAAGACGAGGGTTATCGACAACTCGGGCATCATGGCTTGATAATAATAATAATAATAATAATAATAATAATAATAATAATAATAATAATAATAATAATAATATAAATACTTCATTATGGTACACTGTTATGTCTTTCAGATTTCAGTCTGCAAGTATCTTGGAATTAACTGTCCTCTGTCTGCAACTAGTTCTGTGACAGTAGTGTAGGGTTTAGTTTAGTAACTTACTGCATGGTTGGCTTGGATTTTCGTGCGATACTAAGACAAATTATCTAAAGGTAAAACTTGTGAGGCTACAGCAAAAGTAGAGGAATTGTAGAAGTGACTACTTTCTCTGTTAAGACAAGCCCTGGAAGCAATAAGTCTTTGATAAGACTCGCAGCAGGTTTCAACCACCTACCGGCAACTCCACCGGAAAAACATTTCCTTTATCACATCCTCGTTATCATACTCCACTATTTTCCTCTTGAGTCATTTGCCATGTTTTGTAGAAGAGTGTCTAGTGTTCAGGAAACAATGACTTTGTCGTGGATATGTGTTTCTTGTCAGTGCTACAGTCTAATATACGAATTTCTAGAAAAACGTTTGAATATTGAAGTACCGTACTGTATGTTAATTAAACATCGTGTACTCCCGCTAAGCGTTCCTAGTTGATGACCACATTGTCCCCAGTACCTTATACCAAGTTGGCGGTTTCGATCCCGGTTCAGTCTGGAGGTATGACAAAAACAGGAAATTAGGCCATATAGACATGACTGGACGACTTTTCCTTCTGCGTAGTTAGGTAGTCAGGCAAGTGAAACCGCACAGATGTCCTAAGACCAAGGACCAAGGACGAACCTAAGACTACGCGCTATATCAGCAGAAAATGGAGATATGCGCTTTCGTTGTTCACTGTAACATTCTTAACTGACCTAGTAGCACGAGAAAATAACGCCTTTGGCGGAGTCTCAGCTCCATAAATGACAGGGTATCAAGGGAAAAGATGTTCGCCATACTGGGGGACTATGGGTTCAAGGGTAGATTCGTGTCAAGAAGATTTTTAAATTGAGCTATATTTGTGACCAAGGAATAGAGAAGGTATCTAGAACGAAATATTCTTGAGCATCACTTACCGCGATACAAATGTCTGAGTGGTTCATAAAACAGAAAAGATTTGTTGAAATAAATAAATTTAAAAATTCAGAAATAATATTTTAAGCATCCCACCTGGTGGCCATGATCGTTAAGGCGCAGATGTCTAAAACGGTCTGACACCGAGGTTAGCCGGTTCGAGTCCCGTTGGTCGAAAAAATTTCACCATCAGAATGTTGGCCGGTTCTATGGAAGACAGTTCGGTTATCTACATCTAATAATCGAAAACAGTCCACAGGTATTTCGTTATAAGGGAGTATATATGAGTCAAATTCATAGGGAGTGGTAAAGTCTGTATATTCATAACTTCAATATCACTGGGGTCCGAAAGTTTTTACTGTGATGAGTGGATCTATAGATTCATCAAGAAGAAGTCGGAGAGATGGTAGAGCGATGAAAATAAGTGTAACTGCAGGGAGAATAGTTCAAATTACTTCAATTGTTTGTCCTTCCAGTAAATAACGATGTGTAAATTTATTGAATAATAGGCTTCCTATGATATAGGCTGCTAGAATAGTAATTATTAATAAAATAAATGGAAAAAATTAATTGTTCTATTAAAGGGGAGGCAGTATTCTGTAGATTTAAATTCGAGCAGGTTGCCATGTTCTAATAAAAGGGTGAACTTTATATGTAGAGCTTAAATCTACCGCACTATTCTGCCATATTAGTAGTTAATATGGGCAAATCAGAGTATGAATGTTCAGCTGGTGGATAAGATTGATATCATTCTAATGAAACTATATTTATAGGGAATTAATACAGTTCGAATTGAAAGTATACTTTATCAGATAATGAAAATAAGGAAGATAATACCAATAAATGAGATAGTTGATCCTAGTCTTGAAACAACGTTTCATGACGTATAACTATCTGGGTAGTCGGAATAGCGACGTAGCATACCTGCTAATCCTAAAAAGTGTTGGGGGAAGAAAAGTTTACTCCTACAAACAAAGTTGTAAATTGAATTTTTAATCACTTAGTGTTTAGTGTTAATCCTGTAAATAAAGGGTCTCATTGGTGGTATACAATTTCTAATCACTAGATTGCGTGCCAAAAGCCTGGATTAAATTCCAAACTTCTCCGCAGTGCTCATATGGAGTGAGGGCATATGACGCTGTTGATGGTGATTCGTCCGTCGGATGAAGACGTTAAGCCTTGAGCAGACCCCTTGGTGCTATTCGACAGGAGTAGGCTATGTGCCGGCACCAGGTTTCACCCTCTCCCTACTATCAGATATCACGTCATTCATTTCATCTAACTCCTCTGATGAGGTTGACGTCAGGAAGGGCATCCGGTCATAAAAACCTGCCACGACAGATTCATCTCGCCTCATCATACCCGACCCCGTAGGGAAACGGTACAAGGGTTGGACAAACATTAATATTTAAGCAATTAATAGGTACCAGATAGTCAAAATAAAACCGGCTCGGAAAATATGTATAAGAATTTAATGAATAGGAGAAGTGCCCATCACAGGAAATGCTGGAAACCGTCATATTGATGCACGAATCGGTTGCTGACTTATGCCTGCGCGTGAGCATCTCCCGACTACTTCGCTGTGTCATATGTGTTACTGAGAGGAGCAGAGGTGTTTAGTGACCAGTAGAATGCAACACAACATGGTGCTCACGATAAAACCTCACGTGTTCATTGTGTCGCGTCATGCGAAGCACAATTCGTGAACAACCTGTGGGGACCTGTTCGCGCAAGAGTTTAAGTCTGGAAGTGTTTGGCAAGACCTACAGTACAGCAAAGTCTGCAATGCAAAACTTAGTGGCAAAATGGCGTGAAATGGACTCTGTAGTAAATAAAAACCGGGACTATCCGAATACAGTTCGAACACCAGAAATCATAGCTGGAGTGAAGGAAAGCCTGCGTGGAACGAAGTCCAACGAAATCTCAACGCTGTTTGTCCAGTGTTGCCAACTCAGCGAATTTTCCGCCAAACTCGGCGGATTTTTAAATAGAACAGCGGATAGATTTTCCATTTAGCGGACAGCGATTTTTTGACGGATTTTCAAACTTCTTTTAGCGATTTTCAGCGGTAACAAATCACCTTTCATCACCAGGAGAAAAAATTAATATAGAACTTACTACGGCGTAATAGTCACCTTATTCCCGTTGTATTGAACTTGTGCTGCATACTACTACTCGTTTTGTAGACCAGCTCTGGCCCACAGCCTCAGTCAGAATTTGTTACAATCGTTAATGTACTCTTGATGACCCGGGTAGTGTCGTGTTTGATAACGTGTTTCTTTTGACATCAGGTTTTTTGGTACGTAAATGTCGAAAGAATAGCTTTAAAAGTAGTCAGATATTTCGTAAAGAGTGGTTAAAAAATTAAACTTTAAAAGACTAGTTAGTTGAGCTTCCCAGTGATTCCAAATACCGACCGTGCATCTATTGGTAGTGCAATATAAATGCGAAATTGTTTGACATTATTTCTTTCCGCACTTATAAAAAAACAATGAAAACAGTAATGAAAGTGAAAACAACTTTCGAAATAGATTTGAAAATTCCCATATATGCTTTGCTGCTGTGAACTGCCAGCATATACTTTGAAAAAGAATGACCGAGCTCGATAGGTGCAGTCGCTTAAGTGCGGCCAGTATCCAGTATTCGGGAGATAGTGGGTTCGAACCCCACTGTCTGCAGCCAACTCGGGCATCATGGCTTAATAATAATAATAATAATAATAATAATAACAACGCTGTTGACAGGAAGAACATAACGTACGTTCTGTATCTTCTATGTTAACTATCTATTGAATTTGTGTCATCTCCCTTTCAGATTTTTCCCAAAAGAATTATCTTTTCAAAGTTTTAACTTGATCGTTTTACTATGTGCCGGAAGAATTGGAGAAAATATATATCTTTTATACCTTTACTTCACGGAGAATTAATGTTTTTCCCGTGAGTTTTTTTTTCTTCAGATTTTCAACTTATTTTGATACGCCCAAATTTCACAAGCGCCAATCCTTGCACAGTCTATAGCTTTCATTGCCCATGCTTCAGCACCTTACAAATGAACTGGAAAGGCGAGGGTTATCGACAGCGTTCAGTTCAGTTAGAAGTGCGACTTGTTTACTTGAATAGTAAAAGGAGAATGATCTTGTCAGATGCGTTCTTTGACCGTTCCCTTAGTGTGACGTCATTGGGCTTTGCCACGCTACTTGGCTGGGCAAATAGCCACCAGATAATTTTTCAGTGGTTTCCCTCTTCCACACGAGACAAATGCTGGGGCTGTACCTTAATTAATGCTTCCTTCCCACTCCTAGCCCTTTCCTATCCCATCATCGCTATAAGACCTAACTATGCCGGTACGACGTAAAACAACTTGTAAAAAAAATGGTACCATGTGGCTTCATATGAAACCACAGGACCTCAACACAGCACATCCGCTTCAGAGCATATAGTGCGAGAAGGGGAAGATAATGAACTCCTGTTCTGAAACTGGTGAGTGTTGAGTTAATCTCTTTAATTAAAACAGGTGGTATATGCTATTTTGCTTCAGTTCGAAATTTTGTGGATTTTCAACTAAAATTTATTTATGGGTTGGCAACACTGCGTTTGTCTGTGCAAGTGGGAATTAAGAGATCGTCGCGTCGAAACATTATCAAAAAGAACCTGCATCTGTATCGTTACAAATTTACTGTTGTGCCTGCGTTAAAGCGTGCAGACGAACCTTCGCGTGTTGAGTTCTGCCGTGTGAAGTGGAGTCGGGACTTTTGGATCCTCAGTTTTTCATTTCTTCAGATGAGGCCATTTCCAGCATCTTCTGTGTTGTTCATTAACATGGGACATCCCGCGTCTGTCCTATTGTAAATATTTTCCGGGCCAGTTTAATTTTGTCCACCCCGTATCAGTAGGCAACATAGGCATGCAAAGAACAAAACGTCTTAGCCAAAATAAAACTACGAGGTACAAAAATCGACGATTACGTGTCATACGCAATAAATACTGTAGGTACCTGTAGGCAAAATACGCACTCATACCAAAATTTAACAGTTTTAGCCAAAGTTAAATGAGTGCAAATCAACTAGAAATGACATAAACATGCAAACACCGAAAACGATGTTACAGACCACCAGTAGAAAATATCAATCAATCAATCAATCAATCAATCAATCAATACTGATCTTCATTTAGGGCAGTCGCCCAGGTGGTAGATTCACTATCTGTTGTTTTCCTAGCCTTTCTTAAATGATTGCAAAGAAATTGGAAAATTATTGAACACCTCCCGTGGTAAGTTATTCCAATCCCTAACTCTCCTTCCTACAAATGAATATTTGCCCCAATTTGTCCTCTTGAATTCCAACTTTATCTTCATATTGAACCATACGGTTCATGGGACAATTGTATTAATTTTAGTATTGGATATTAGGATCACACAAGGCCACCCACGAAGCCATTGTCTTACAGTATATTTCATAAAGGAGTCCGGAAGACGCGTTCTTGTGTGAAGTGAGCTAGAGCGTCATTATGAGAAATCTCCAGAACCTCATTGAAAGGAGTTATGTCCCAAGCCAAGCCTCTTGATGAAGATTGGGGACGCTTCCCAGATCCCGGCAAAACTTATATTAGGAGGGAAGAAAGAATTAAATTAATATCTTTGGTTACGGAAGAGTTGCATTGGATTTGAGACAAGAATTGCAACATGCATAATTTCTGCTTAATTTTGATATGCATTAGGGCTGCATTCATAAATGCATTCGTTAATTAGAGCTCATGATGTACTTTGTGCGGGAAAAACTTCGCGGGCGCGCGTATATTGCACGCGACCAAGCGGCGTGATGACGCTAAAACTGGATTATAAAAATAAGGCCGCCTGGCATATCAGTCTCATTCTTGGACAAGAAGACCGCTTGAACGAGTCGTCATACTGCGTGTTGGTACTGAGACAACGCTTTGTCTTCGAGCTGCACATACTACTAGTACTGCTGTATCTGCGAGGAAGTAAGTAATCAACTTGAATATTCAGCTGAATTTAAGATTTCACCTGTGAGAATATGCTATGGGGAGATGAGGTACTGCTTGTAAGAGACTAATGAACTAGTAGCTTCATATTTCTGTGAGGTCAAGGTATTACTGACGAAAGGCTAGAATTAATATTGGCTCAGGATTGGAATTCAGAAACGACAAATTGTCCGAGTGAAAGGGTGAAATAACAGTGACTGAGAGGAGTGAAGAAACTATTGTGTACCAGGTTAAAACTCTGAACGAGACTTGGTCAATGTAACGTGTGAGACACGATAGTAGTGGAAACAGGCAGCGAATTTGAACAGTCTGTAATGAATGAATTTGTTTCCAGTTACCCCAGCATCAAGTCAGAACGAGTTTTTGACATCATCATTGCGAGGAAGCCACAACCAGGAGCGGAAGCCAACACGACAACGGGCATCGATCCAGGAACGTTGGGAGCACCTGATCAGCGCGACGCCGAAGGGGACATCTTCCAACTACCTAGGGAGCTGTACGAAGGAGCCACACAAGAAAGAATGTCTCCAAGTGGTCAACAGTATCTGATGCCAGCGCCGCAGTCTATCATGATGTGGTAAATTCAGTGGTCCACAGGGAGGGCCGCTCCGTCATGTCATCGATAACATAAGGTCAGAGCTTTCCAATTCTGTTTCAAGCATGTCATTTAAATGTAGATAGGAATATGGGGGCCGTCAGTCAACAGATTAGTTATGGTAGGAGAATTTTCCTTGTAATTAAGAGCTAGGCCTCAAGCTCGAACCCCGTACATTAGGATAGATGATATTTTGTAGATTCCTTGTTAGCGTGTTTATATTTCATTTCGATTGTATTATTTTACGTACGTGTGTTTTTTATGGGTCGGATCGAACTCCTTTGGTCATGGTAGGTGAGTCTTACAGACAGGCACTTTTTATTATATCGCAGTTAGGCATTTGTCTCTGGAGACGTAGATACGTATAGTTGAGACCAGCATGGAACCCGTAATTCACCCCGCGTCACTGACAGGGCGAGCGAGTCCGAATATTTGAGAGATATGAGCATTATGCAGATTGCTGACTGTATGTATTTGAGATGAGAAAGCCCGGCACAGTTTGAGAGTGTATTGGCTGCATGAGAGATGCCTGATTAGGGCCATGTGTTTATCGCATATTGATTTGTGTCTTTGTCGTATCAAGGTTGAGCCCATGAGAGGCGGAAGTGAGATTTGCGATATTGCTGGTGATTTTGAGACGAGGGCAGATAGCCCAGGTGTATTTAAAGGAGGGCTTTTAGCAGCAGATTACGTGAGGTGTTTTTCTTTTGAAAGGCGAGATTTTTTAGCCTGCCGACCAGCTGAGCTCATCAATTATGTGGACTGTCGCTGGTGAAGTGGTTGCAGGGGTGAGGGTGCGGTGTCTGACGTCACAGTCTTGAGAATTGGTTATTGTCGTCTGCAGCTTGTCAAGTGTGCGAAGGGGAGGAGGACCTTGATGTTTTGAAAGCAGGAAGAGATCTTTTTTATGTCCTATTTGTTCTACGTTAATTTTTAACACTGGCCCGGTTGATATTGACACCCGTGGATATTTTGGTTATGTTCTTTTTATATTGTTTGCATATGATTCTTATACGCCTTACTCTTCATGGGACTAGGGTTCGTGACCGAGTCAGGTCACTGTACATTCTGTGTTGATATTTGTTAACACCGGGGTTCGACGGCGCGAGGCATAGTAAATGTTATGGGAATCACTGTTTGATGTGTATTCCAGCAGATATCCATCTTTCTAGACTTCGTTACTTACACTATTGTAACATGCTTGTTACAGCACAGCGGTTTTCGTGAAGGCAGTGAACTGGTTGTCATCGGCTCAGCATTATCTTGACCAAGCATTTTGAAAGCTATCTGATTTGTAAATAACTCAAGTTTATGTAATAAATCCCTATTTGTTAAACTTTGAATGCAGCGATGTTTTCTGTCTGATATTTTATTTTATTTGATTTAGCGAATTCTTACCTGAGTAGGCACATATCCTAGTGTTTATCTTTTGTTGCCCCGTTATCCCCATGTTATCCCTGAGAAGAGCGCTTATCCGGCTGAGTGAAGAGGAATGTGTTCAGGTAAGACTATGTGTACCAGCTCACGTCTGTGAGAGTTCTTTCACTACTGTACTCTGGGTTCGAGACCGGCTTTCGCCTGGCCGGAACTTTAGAGTCCAGTAGGGCACAATATTGTGATCTTTCCTACTTTTAAGGACGCCACTCAAACTTAATCGTAACCCCACTGTCGGCAGCCCTGAAAATGGTTTTCCGTGGTTTCCTATTTTCACACCAGGCAAAGGCTGTACCTTAATTAAGGCCACGGCCGCTTCCTAACCGCTCCTAGCCCTTTCCTGTCCCATCGTCGCCATATGACCTATCTGTGTCGGTGCGACGTAAAGCAAGTAGCAAAAAAATACATTCGTCTACTAATGTCATTCCACACCATCTCTCCGCTGAGAGCTCGGAACATACCACTTAGTCGAGCAGCTCGTCTTCTTTCTCCCAATTCTTCCAAACCCAAACTTTGAAACATTTTTGTAACGCTACTATTTTGTCGGAAATCACCCAGAACAAATCGAATTGATTTTCTTTGTATTTTTTCCAGTTCTTGAATCAAGTAATCCGGGTGAGGGTCCCATACACTGGAACCATACTCTAGTTGTGGTCTTACCAGAGACTTATATGCCCTCTCCTTTACATCCTTACTACAACCCCTACACACCCTCATAACCATGAGCAGAGATCTGAACCCTTTATTTACAATCCCATTTATGAGATAACCCCAATGAAGATCTTTGCTTATATTATCACTTAGACACTTACAATGATCCCCAAAAGAAACTTTCACCTCATCAACGCAGTAATTAAAACTGAAAGGACTTTTCCTGTTTGTGAAACTCACAACCTGACTTTTAACCTTGTTTATCATCATACCATTGCGTACTGTCCATTTCACAACAGTATCGAGGTCATGTTGCAGTTGCTCACGATCTTGTAACTTAGTCTATACAGAATAACAATGCCTTTGCTGGCAGGACCTAGTGTTTACAGTGCACTATGTCTTCTGGTATGGGCTAGAGCAATTTTGTTACTTTCATTGATCTGTCTCTGTCTTATCCTTGGCTTTGACAATATGAAAGTGACTGAGGTATGTGTGATGCTAGTAATGCCATTCCTTCAGCAGCCAGTCCCTGCTATGAATGGTGTGAAAATGTTACTCATAGGGTCAGTTTGGTGCATGCATTTCAGTGGCATTGGCAGACTGATATGTAATAGCAACTTCTGGTTCGGTGAGGAAAGCAACGGGAAACTACCTCACTCCTCGTTTCCCTAGTACGCCTCTTCAGTGATGCCTAGGTCATCTATGACAGCTAATGGCAGCCTTAGGGCTGAAGACTGAACACACACACACACGAATAACATCATCCGCAAAAAGCCTTGCCTCTGATTCCACTTCATATATATAAGAAAACATAGTATAGGTAATATACGTTATTAGACAAAATTCTGTCTAGTCATGAGCCAGGGTCCACATAGCAGGAATCCGAAACACTGGGAAGTACTTTAAAATGTTCACTTACATTGACCAGGACTCAAACTGCTGTCACCTTGGTGAGAAAGAAGTGATGAAGTCACTCAGTTATCACGCTTATCTCACAGATCATTGCGAGTCCTTGTGAACATGGATCAATTGCACAGATATCACACGAAATTAGCAGCATGATGTCCCATACATCAACATATCGTTACATGTGTTTATTAGGTTGATTTACGCTTCAATTAGGACTAAATTGAAGAATATCTGGCTCTCAGTTCCGTGAACGTCAGCTCTACTACCATATCGCCTCTAAAGGCAATAATTATTCCAGGAATACTCATTTTCTCCCACTTCTGATAACGAATTCTGATGAGCCTGACGCTCAGAAATAAGCGTTCTACTCTACTGCTGAGCCACGAGCTAATTCGTCATCTCTAATTATCAGCTGCATTCTCAGCTATCCTGCAACTCAAGTTCTGAACAACACTATGAAACGAAACACCTAGCTTTGATCATTTTATCCTTTCTCTTTTGTTCTCCAACACTTTTCCCTACTTCATTTTTTATATCGTTGCACTAACTCAGGTAGGTTTTCGGCGAGGATGGGACAGAAAAGAACTAGGAATGGGAAGCAAGCGGAGGTGGCCCTGAGATACATCCCCCAGTAGGCAAAATAGGCTCTCACACCAAAAATTGTATGTTTTAGGTAAGCAGCCCGGTGTGAAAATGGGAAACCACAGAAGTATGTTTTCAAGGTTGGCGATGGTTGGGTTGGAACCCATCTCGCTCAGATGATTAAAGCCCGGTTCACACTAGATGTGCCGAGGCGTTCTGAGCAAGTCACGATCCGGGCCGATTCACACTACTGTATACGTGACGCGGTCGAGCCGATCTACGCTCGGTCCCTTGTTCTGTTCAGTTTATCCCCAGTAGGTCCGCTAGTAAACAGTAGTGCCAAAAATTAAAAAAGTATTTTTCAATCGAATTATTAATTGAAATTGTCTTGATTTGGGACGAAGATTTTTTTTTTTTTTTTTTTTTTGCTACTTGCTTTACGTCGCACCGACACAGATAGGTCTTATGGCGACGGTGGGACAGGAAAGGGCCAGGAGTGGGAAGGAAGCGGCCGTGGCCTTTATTAAGGTACAGCCCCAGCATTTGCCTGGTGTGAAAATGGGAAACCACGGAAAACCATCTTCAGGGCCGCCGACAGTGGGGCTCGAACCCACTATCTCCCGAATACTGGATACTGGCCGCACTTAAGCGACTGCAGCTATCGAGCTCGGTTTGGGACGAAGAAGAGGAGAATAAGTCCAGTCGGAGTTTCAAGGTGCATCAAATGCTGACAACGCGAAAAGGAGGAGAAATTTTCACCTTATTTCCAGAGTTAGTTGACGATGAATCAAAAGTCTACCAGTTCTTCCGTATGTCGCATTATGATTTTATGCGGTTGTTGGGGTTCATTGAAGCAGATATTCAACAGACGAATACTTAGTTCCGAGAATGCATCACGCGGCTGAAAATCTTGCTGTATTTTTGTGTGATAAATCATACAGTTTTTGATACGCACGCACTCGTCCATGGTTATCGCAAAAGTGAGGAGTGGCATCCTGTTGGCCCTCCACGCGTTACACTAGACACTAGACGGTCATTGATGATCCTAGCCGAGCCGTTCCGGTCTCAGATAGGATGGAGACCGATGAGACGGTTAGTTGATCTTTCCTTGCACGGCTCGGAACATGAGTGAGAACGATTCCATTGAATTTAATATACGCGATATTTGATCTGTCTTGATTGGAACGGCCCGGCACATCTAGTGTGAACCAGGCTTAATTTTATTTTCTTTGATATCAGAATGCATATTTTGTCAGTAGTGTAATATAGCCCTAACTCATACAGATTTTCGACAGACGCTGGGATAAGAAAGGGTTAGGACTCGATGGTCACCGTGGCCTTAAGTAAGGCACATCCCCGGGCTTTGTCTGGTGTAAAAAATAGAAAACCACGATAAATCATCTTCAGGGATTGACGGTGGGGTTTGAACCCATTATTCGCTGAATTCAAGCTAACAGATTAACCGTCCGTACCGCGATGCATATAACCTTGTTGTTAAGGGTTCGTAGCTTATCAGACTATGTGGCAAAGATTAGGTCTACCATAAATAAGTTGTTATCTTTCAAATTTATGTACAGTCATATCGTGCTGGTCAGTGGTGGTGGTTATTGTTTTGGTAGGAAGTACAGCTAGGCAACTATCCTTCTTAACACTGCTCACAGTACAAGAGCAATGGACGATTTCTGACCATTGGAAGAACGATGATATCGACAAAAGATAGGACCATGAAAAGCGTGAATATGAAAGACTCCCTAGGTTTCGCGAACCTACTGTAATACTGTCGGGCTCGGAAGATAACAAGAGCCGTCCAAGAAAGGTCCGATAGGAAAGATGAAAACGAGGAGGCTAGCACAGTGACGTGGAAACAATCTCGGACTCAGCTAGCGGTTCCATGATCGCCAGTCCACGTACTCAAGTGGGGAATAACTCCCTTCCTTTTGTCGCCTCTTATGATAAACAGGATGTATTGTATTGCCCCACCCCGAGGGAGCGGCGTCGTCCTTCATCAACTCTAGTTGTTTTTCGACCACGATAGGGTTACCTTAGCGAAACCTCGAATCCTTCGTCTTCCCGGTCTTTATGACCTTGTCTTTCTTTATTCGATGCCCTCACTCTTTGTGAAGTTGGAACTATTTCATCATTATTACGAGCGGCGTACTATACTGTTTTACACTTCATTTTTTTGTACGCCCGGGTATGGTTCACATTTCTCTTTTCAAGGTCATGACGTGTAACTAGTGTCTTGTCCTACCTAGGGCTCTCTAAAGACTAGGTATGCTCGCCCGCCATTATGGTTCATTACTGCACTACGTTGGTAAGGCAGTTGACCGCCCCAGCCTTGTATATACCTCTTTTTTTTTTACTGTTCTACGCGCTACAAGATAATGCTGAACTAACATACTGTAAAAATACTCATTCTCAGTATTACTCAAACGGTTACTCAACATAAATATTAGTATATTTCGTACATTAATGTGTAATTTATACTCGAGACGGTGACTGTAAAAGCAAGGTCGTTGATAATTTGTCTTTTAACAATCAAACAAACTAGGCATGTACTCTCACTGGAGCAATATTAGAAAAAAATGGCGTACTAATAAATCGGTGTATTATTATTATTATTATTATTATTATTAATAGGTAGAATAGGTTGTTCGTAAGCTATGCGCCGCGGTACCGTCAAATGAAATGAGGCACACCGTGGTATTGATGTAGGTTAATGTCATTCTTAAATAGTGGAATTTGACATGGTAATCGGCCAGTGTCGAGGATATATAAATTGTGATAAAAGATTTTGATACCATATGATCTCAGTCGCTATTTCATACTTGCGTGAAATTGATTCAGCGCTATTCTCAATGTTGTCGAAATAATAAGAAAAATATTCTTCGAACAAAAATAACGCTGAAATGTGATGTACGAAGACGAACACATGCAAGTAACTGGGATTCTTTAAGTTTATTTCTTTCTTCTAAAATTTAGTCCCTTTTCTTATTTACCAGTATTTAAGAAAAGACATTCCATGTGCAAAATAAACTTAATTTTTTGTGAGTTTTATGAATCTCATCAGCTTATGCAGTTGTAATGAACAGAGGATTTTAGTTTATTCAACCGAACATTCATGAAACAAATGTTATGTTATTATATATTACATTGAGGAAGAGAATAGGAACAGAGTAACTACTTCTGTAACTGAATCTTCTCTCCCGACCTGAAGTATTGCACTGATAATCAATTACCAGTGACTTGTAAGGGGAGTGACCCACGAGATGTGCAGAATATTGAAAATTTTTAACTTTGGCAAAGTTAACAGTACTTTTTTTTTACCGAGATTCCCCTGTTTTGAAGAGAAGTAGTATGATTTCTCAACACGACTCATCTTATTAGCCTTCAAAGGGTTGCAACATTGATTAACTTGCGCAGTATTTACAAAACAATAACATTCCATTCCTTGTTTACACTTTCTCTTCTTTTCCGTACTTTGTCGTTAAAGCCCACCGAAGCATAGGATCGAATTTTGAAGTGTCTAACCTTTTATTCTTTTAAATTACAACACGTTGGAGAACATGTACTGGTGCATTTTATCATTCAAAATTTCTACATTACAATTTTTGCACCATTTTGGATTATATAATGCTTATAGTCCCTAGAGAAGACTTCACAGTTACAAATTAATTTCAAAACTTCACAATTTGGTTTCTTTAGACCATCCAAATTGTTTTAAAAAGTACGAATGTTTCAGTGCTTGAGTCAGAAAGCTGATAGTTTAACCCTTTAATGCATGAATTTTTATTTTAATGTTTAAAAGTTATTTTTGGACTTTCCACAAGGTTTATAGAATGGGAAAAATATTGAAAAAAGATATCAATAATGCTGCTTATGTGCTACATCATGAATAAACATTATCTTTGATACGGTTGCCATTCAACTAGTTCCTACATAAAATATATACAAATGGGTAACTAAGGTCAAAGATATTCTATAAACAACTTGGAACTCATGTGGAACATGCACTGGTTCATGAAATGCCCATCAGAGGCGTGCAAATCAATTTGTTAATCTAAATTAAAATAAATTATCGTATGGCCTCAGCTACCGTGTGCAGACATTTCAATTTGACGCCATCTGGCTGTCTGCTCGTCAATTTCGACGTTCCGTTTTACTCTAGGCCCCCACTAGATGGCAGACCGAGTAAACCGAAACTCTCTTGGGCGTCTATGGCTGAGATTTAATGAATAATCTATGTTGTATATATGCTACATCATGCAATAAAGGGGTGTAGGCTCTCCCATCTCATACCATATGCTACTCTAAGGCCACAGTACAGCCAACCTATGAGTAACTAAGGTCAAGGGTATTATATAAACATCTTGCAACACATGTGGAATATGCATTGGTTCATGAAGTGCCCACCAGAGACGTGCAAAACAGTTTGTTAATCTATGTTGCATATATGTTACACAATGCAACAAAGGGTTAAAACCTGCCTGAATATAGGCCTACCACAGATCTTGGTTTTCAATAATGCATTTGTTATACTACCACCAATTACAATATATTAGAATCATTCCGTAACAACAGTGTTAAGTTATTTCTGTCATATGAAGTTAGTTTTGACAAATATTGCAACTGTGATGTTTGGATGTTGAACTCCTGTTGACAGACTTTGGGGGCAGAACTGAATATTGAATGACCAGTGTGGCTGAATTAAGACGTGTAGTAATGTCTGTGGGAGCTGGATGCAGGTTTAAGTCAGCAGTTGAAGTAGAAGGTGTAGCAGAGGCAGTGGGGGCATAAAGCAGATCAGAAGGATATCTAAACAACCTGTATCATGCACTGGAGACATTACTGCAATTAGATGCAGAACGACCCACCATTATGTATAAATATCCACACAAATACCGGTATAGCACTATTTTGTCCATGGACGCGATGATTAAAGTAATACTTTCAACGTGACGAAGCGAGCGCTCGTAGGAGAAACTAGAGTTTGATCACATGGCCCATTGCGCATGTATGAACCAAAATGGTGGCTAAACATACCCATCTTATAGAGCCTTAGTCCTAACGTTTGGTACCAGCACACGCACAGGAGCCAACGAATGTCTTGTGTCTCGGGAGTGCAGCGTGTGGAGCCACCCGGAACGTTTCGGCTCTCTTCGGTTTCACGAACTATACACTCTCTTCTAGAATTTGGAACAGTGAGGGCCTGTAGATCGAATCGTAAGCCTTTTTGAAATCTATAAATTATTATTATTATTATTATTATTATTATTATTATTATTATTATTAATTTTTCATCTGAAAATCCAACGTCGGCCGTATGTGTGGAAAATTTGCACCTAAACCATTGCACTAACCATGCCAATAATAATAATAATAATAATAATAATAATAATAATAATAATAATAATAATAATAATAATAATAATAATACGAATGTGTTGTCGAGAGAATTGGCCGTGCGCTTAGGGGTGCACAGCTGTGAGCTTGCATTCGGGAAATACAGTTCAAAAAAATTAGGGGAACATGTTTTGTAACGTCTGGTATGTGAACGTTAATTTGGTAGATGGGGTTCCAATAGTCGTGCAGCATACCTTGAGACCTTAGCTGCTCAGGGTATGTCAAATCGAAGTTATACTCCATCTGTAGGCGTAGCCATGCATTAAAAGATCAGGTGACCCCTCAAAACAAAGTGAACAGCGGTGCGTCCGTGTGTCGTGTAAGGTACACAGATTACTGCTGTCATTTGAGCACGTTGTACGTAAACCAGCACATCCCAGGACACAACCTAACGAGGTTCAAGTCTCAAGGGCCGTCACTCTGATCCAGGAACAATGGACTCTTCGTCGTGTTGCTGTGGATCTCAATTTCTCTCCGTCAGTTATTCAACGCTTGTGAATTCGCTACAATGAGACAGGCCAGTTCACAAGGAGTGTTGGACAAGGTCGTGGACGCATGATAACCCCGCAGGATGACCGATATGTGACCATCTGTGCGTTGCGGCGTCGTTCAGCAACTGCCAGAGAATTGCAACAAGACCTCAGGAGGGTCAATGGAGTCACGGTGTATGACCAGACAGTAAGGAGCAGGTTAAGAGAAGTGTCCTTACGACCCAGACGTCCTGTTCGAGTGACTCCTTTAACGCAGCAACATCACGCAGCTCGCCTTCTGTTTGCCCGTACCCACGTCAACTGGCAACTTCGCCAATAGAGACCTGTGTTGCTCACAGAGGAGTCCAGATTTCCCCTGACACAGCGTGATGGACGTCAACATGTATAGAGACGCCGTGGTGAGCAGTACATGCCAAATGTTGTCCAGGAAGGCGATTCGGACAAGGTTCTGTGATGATGTGGGGTGGCATCAGTATTGATGGCCGTACGGATCTTGTCGTCGTCCGTGGTAATCTTACCGCTGCGGGGTACATCGAGCAGATACTGCTACAGCATGTGTTGGTTGTTGCATACGGTGTTGGCCGTGAATTTGTACTCATGCACGACAATGCCAGGGCTCATGGAGCGCGCATCCCCAGAGCTGTCTTGCGAGAACTGGACATTCAAGAGATGGAATGGCCAGCAGTGAGTCCCGACCTTAATCCCATCGAGGATGTGTGGGATAGGCTTGACAGAATGCTCGTGGTTGTCCTGTTCAACCATAGACTCTCCAAGACCTCGAACAGGCTCTCGTTGAAGAATGGGACCTGATATCGCAATGTGACCTCCGTCGATTTATACAGAGCATGTCATGTAGATGCGAAGAGGTGATAAATGCTCGTGGAGGACATACACCATGCTGAAGCTCTCCAACTGTGATAAAAATCCACCCTGCAGGACTGGTATCACTTTGTTTTCGCCCCTATTGGGACATTTCCATTTGTGTTCTGAAAATGAACGCGAATCCATCGATGTTATTTTGTATACTTCAACGATAAAGAATAAAGGTTTAGTTGGTAATATACCTGGGTGTGAGGTAATGTTTTGTGGAGCATGACATAGGCCCTACGTTCAAAAACATGTGCCTCTATTTTTTTTAACTGTGTAGTGGGTTCGAACCCGTCTGTCGGCAGCCTTGAAGATGGTTTTCCGTGGTGTCCCATTTTGGCATCAGGCAAATGCCTTAATTAAGGCCATGGCCTTTCCTATCCCATCATCACCATAAGACCTACCTGTGTCCGTGCGAAGTAAAGCAAATTGTAAAAAAATTAAAAAATGAATGTGTTGAACGGGCCCTCGTCTACAGTATCGGTCATAAGAGACGTTGCAGCGGCGGAATTTGGCCTGAAAAGGGATTCTTTCTCGTAACAAAAAATCTAATGACACGGATCTGCCACGTTTAAGACATGAGTTTCATAGCTCTTGGCTTCTCAGTAACGTGCTCAATCCCGTCTAATACACATTAGTTTTTTTTGTAACGGAAACTCATAATTAATTTTTTTGAAAATGAAAAATGAAAACCTACAACCTGTTTTCCAGTCATTGACCGGATCAGGGATGTAATGAATGAAGCAGCTATAGGCTGTTAGTACGATGGGGTCGCCACTCCCAAAGTGATTTATTAATGACTGATAGATGCTATGAAATGAGAATGGAGAGTGTTGCTGGAATGAAAGATGACAGGGAAAACCGGAGTACCCGGAGAAAAACCTGTCCCGCCTCCGCTTGGTCCAGCACAAATCTCACATGGACTGACCGGGATTTGAACCACGGTATCCAGCGGTCGGAGGCCGACGCGCTGCCGTCTGAGCGACGGAGGCTCTAATTTCTTTTTTTTTTTTTTTTTGAATTCCTGGTAATACTGCATTTCCTATGACCTATGGCTCACAAAGTAGTCACGTAAATCTTCAACACTCTTTTTTAGCTCTCTTGTACAACCAACCGACAGTTTGGAATACGAACCCACGACATTGAGCATAGGAAGAGAGTGCCTAAATTAGCAGCCGTTATTTTTCTCATTCTTATCATTCCACTAATGACTTTTGAACTGCCATCTTTATATCACTATAAATATTCTACTCCCAAATTGGCATTTATTTATTTATTTATTTATTTATTTATTTATTTATTTATTTATTTATTTATTTATTTATTTGACCTACAGTATAATGATCCTGAAATCAAAGAGGGTAAACTTAATTGACTGAAGATTAATTAATTGTACTTGTCCAAAAAAAAGCAACTATGAAACTAACGGATAGAGTGACAGATTGGATCGAATTAGGCAGAGGAATATGAAGGTTGAATAAGACTAGTTTATACTGAGGATATGTTATACATTGGAATATGAACTGGAAAGTGTAACTGTAGGAATCAGATTTGCAGATGACATATTACTTTCCGATTATCCTCTTCCACTTCAGAGGATGATTGTACCCATACTAAAAGAAGGAATAGAAGAGTACGGAATTAGAATAAATAAACGTTATGAAAACGAAGATCAAGAGAGTATAGGATCTACGATCGAGAAGATAGCGAGATAATGACATCAGAAGGCTAAACTGAACAGCTTAAACAGTATCGATATTTGGGGAGCACATTAAATTAAAATTGGACAAGTGATAAAGAGATAAGAGCAAAAGCGACATGGCAACAGAAGCATTTAACAAAAAGAAATTGTTACACATTGGAATGGAGAAATAGACTTGTGAATGTAAGGTAGAAGGAGGAAAGAAAAAAGGACGGAGAAGAATAACAGTAGTGAACGAAGTGAAGAACGGAGGATACCAGACGACCAAAGAAAACATCTGGGGCAGGAGGGGGCGGAGACAGCGGTGGTATCATTAGGCAGAACAACATATGATGATGATGATGATGATGATGTAGGACTATTGTGATAATAACGATAATCTTGGTTCAATATTTACAGCTTCACAATGATCGGAACATGTTAAATCAACAGTCCGAAGGCTGGTTGAATCCTCAGATAGCACCACCAAAGGTTATGCGGGTTATAGGGAAACCACAAATACCGATGGTGGTCCCATAATGAGGCGTCCCAAGGCATGATGAGGAGTGAAGTATTTTTCCGTTGCTTTCCTCATCGAGTGCGAAATTGCTATTGTAGCATGACCGGCCCTACGTGTTGCACCTTTCGTAATACAGTAAGTTTTTCTCATCGGTTGGTCGGCAGGCGCGCCCAGCTTACCTGCCTCCCTTTGACTCATCACTTCCCGTTACACAGCGCCGCGACAGCACGGGAATGCCCGAACTTCGCAGTTCAGGTCCGTGCTTAAAACGCGTATTAAGTGTTGATCCGTCACTCCAGCTGTCCTCGAGTTGTGAAGTGTTACTTCGGGGTATAATTCTCATAATGCCTCCACATGTGTAACACACTTTCCAGGCGTACGCCCTCCACATAGAGAGTCCAAGTGGAAACTCGTAAACAAATGAGAGGAACTGGTTCTTTACTCCATAAGAACGAAGTGTTAAAAACGTGTAATTAACGAGGAAAATGAAATGAAATGACGTGTGGCTTTTAGTGCCGGGAGTGTCCGAGGACATGTTCAGTTCGCCAGGTGCAGGTCTTTTGATTTGACTCCCGTAGGCGACATGCGCGTCTTGATGAGGATGAAATGATAATGAAGACGACACATACACCCCTTCCACCCATTTTCTTGTCAAATTTTCGGAATTTTAATTCTGTAATTTGACATGACAGCATTTCTTCATGGTCGTTCACCACAACCTGTCTAGGTAATCGGCGATATAGTGAATTCCTTCAATAGGAACAGAAGAAATCGCCATATAAGGAAGGGATGTGATAGGGCTGGACTTCTCGAGGAGCATTTTTTTGTTCTTATTCCGGTTCTTTGCTTGAATGGCCAACGTTGTGACCTTCTGTTCAGAGGATCCCGGGTTCGATTCCCACTCGGGACGAGAAATTTGACCACGCCTAATTAATTCCTCTGGTTGTAGGACTAAGTACTTATGTTTATTTTGATACATACCCCTCCATATTTCTTTGAAGTGCTGTTACGAATTAATTTGTACAAGAGTGTCAACACAGTACACACACATCATTATGCCAGTCGTCACACTGACACAATAATGAATACTCCCCCACATGGGGGGTTGGTATCCGCAATTCTACACCAAATCCACATGTTGAACAGACACTAATAATTTGGAAAATTTTAGGAGGAAGGTTCCTTGATAGTTCTCACGTCGGACAATAGACCTTAATTGCAAATACTTTATTAAAATTTGAAATAAAATATAAAGTGCTTCTGCCCTGGTCAGGCTGGTTTTGTAGTGACCAACAAGGAAAATGATCCAGAATATCGTCGCTGCGCGAGCAACACAGCGTATTTGACAACATTCTTCTTATCCATTGTTTTCCTTAAGACTGGCACGCCTTCCAGCCATACATGGATATCCAGTCCATTAGAATAATTTTCGTCGTGTTCATTTTCCTATTATAATGTGTAAAGGAAAATGATTCACTAAGTACATTATACTGTAGGAGTTCGTAAATACGTCATGGCAGGGCTGAGTGGCTCAGACGATTGAGGCGCTAGCCTTCCGACCTTAGCTTGGCAGGTTCGATCCTGGCTCAGTCCGGTGGTATTTGAAGGTGCTCAAATATGTCAGCCTCGTGTCGGTGAATTTACTGGCACGTAAAAGAAATTCTGAGGAATAAAATGCGGGCACGTCGGCGTCTCCGAAAACCGTAAAAGTAGTTAGTGGGACGTAAAGCCAATAACATTATTAAATACGCCATGCAAATATACATTTCTACAGCGCGGTTCAGTTTCCTTTACACACAAGCATAGGAAAATGGACACAACGAAAATTGTTCTGGTGGACTGCATATCCATATGTGGCTGGGAGGCGTGGCCAGTCTTTAGGAAAATATGGATAGGAAGAGCATTGCCAGATACGCGGTACTGCTCGCGCAGTGACGATATGTAGACTGAGATTAATATGCAGAGATTATAGTATTATCTTCTTTTTCTATTAGCACAATATTCTTAGATTTTCATAGCTGATGCATCATCACCAGCTTGATGCTGTTAATTTTAATTAGCTATTTCTTGCCTACTATCTATTATTGAGTAATCAGTTGTGTTATATGTAATATAACCTCTTGATTCTTATGATGTAATTCTGATCCCTGTCACTATTTATTATAACAAAAAATCCAAGGTCAAGTACGATAGCAAGAATGGATAAATTCTCAAGTCAGAAAGACTGGACAACCGGGCGAGTTGGCTGTGCGGTTAGAAGCGATCAGCTGTGAGCTCGCATCCGGGGGATAGTGGGTTCGAACCCCACTGTCGGCAGCCCTGAAGATGGTTTTCCGTGGTTTCCCATTTTCACACCAGGCAAATGCTGGGGCTGTACCTTAATTAAGGCCACGGCCACTTCCTTCCCTGCCGGGCTGAGTGGCTCAGACGGTTTAGGCGTTGGCCTTCTGACCCCAACTTGGCAGGTTCGATCCTGGCTCAGTCCGGTGGTATTTGAAGGTGTTCAAATACGTCAGCCTCGTGTCGGTAGATTTACTGGCACGTAAAAGAACTCCTGAGGGACTAAATTACGGCACGTCGGCGTCTCCGAAAACCGTAAAAGAGTAGTTAGTGGGACGTAAAGCAAATAACATTATTATTATTATTATTATTATTATTATTATTATTATTATTATTACTTCCCATTCCTAGGCCTTTCCTATCCCATCGTCGCCATAAGACTTATCTGTGTCGGTGCGACGTAAAACAACTACCAAAAAAAAAAAGGACTGGACTTGGGTCCAAACATAGCCCCTCCAAGCAAACAATGAAGTCATTGGTTTCATACTTTCTCAAATTTCTTAGAAACCATCAAAACAGGTGAGCCAGGTAAACTTGGAGTACTAATTAAGTATATAGGCCCTATGTATTACGGTGTATATTACTTCATAAGTGAGTGTAAGGCTTATAATGAAGCCGCACGTACTCTGAAACTATTTATGAGTGAGGTTATTGCTCGTCACAAGTTAGCCTCTCGGCGTCTATTACCTGAGGAAACTACTGACCAATGTCTACAAGAGTTAAAAATCATAGCCAAGGACTGTAATTTTCAAGCGGTCACTGCAGATGTAAACAGAGATGACTGCATCCAAGATGAGTTTATGAATGACATACAGAGTAAACGTATACGGCAAACGCTATTGGGGAATCTTACTCTTCCTTTAAAATATACCTATGAACAGGCAAGGGCTCTGAACTGCCTCAAAAGCAGTCGCAGCAACATTGTGTGCCTCCCTCTCTATGCAGTCTGTTGAGTCTGATGAATCTTCTATTTCCCCCACGGTAGCAGCAACATTACCAAAATCTGCAGTCATGATCGACATTTTCGAGAAAGTTGCCTTGCCAGGAATTCCATTTGTAAAATCTATGGAAAGAAAGTTTGTAGATCGGGATCACTAATGAATAACAGTAGTTCAGAACTTAAACGTACGGTTTCGTCACTTTTATCTGTACATTGTCTTCTAACGCTACTGTCACCATCTATATCAATGGACTTGCCAAGACAGCACTCGTGGATACAGATAGTTCCTCCACTTCCATTAGCGAACACTTAGCCAAGAACCTGAACCTTATAATCCATTCTTGCAAAGGAGACATGGGAACTTCCAGGGGGGGAAGAGCACATTAACAATTTTCTTGAATATAAAAACAATTGTAACGTCAACAACATTAATTTGTTTACAGAAATTTCCGGTCATAACAGATGCTAGATGACTGTCAGTAAGTCCAGTTTATGAAATAATCTGATATGATATTAAACAATTGAATATCAACCCTTTTAGAATTCCAAGGGGGGCGGGGGTGGCAAGCAGCGCTTGCGGGCGCCCATGGGAGGAGAAGTAATCCCTTCACCAGAGATGCAATTGAATAGGCCTACTCAAGGCCCAGGTACAGAATGTAGTATTTTCGTCTATAGATAGGCCTAACGATGCTCTCTTCACAATTGAAACGGACGCCGCTAATGCTGCTATTGCAGCCACTTTATCTCAAGCTGGTCGTCCTGTTGCATTATTTTCAAGAGTTCTAACGAAGTCCGAACAAATACACTCTGCAGTAGAAAAGGAGGCACAATTCATTGTAGAAGATGTCCAGAAATGGAGACATTGTGTAATAGGAAGCCACTTCCGTCTAATTACCGACCAAAGTCCGTCTCTTTTAAATGTCACCAACATCAGCATACTGGAAAGTTAAGAAATGAGCAGAACTTATACCGGCGTCTGGAACTGTCGTATTACAAGTATGATATTGTCTATCGACGTGGGAAGGAAAATTTAGTCGGCGATACCTTTTCACGAGTAGGCTACGTGTTTCCATAGACACTTCAAGTACCAAACTTAAAAATCTTCAGAATTCCCTTTGCCACCCAGGAGTCACACGGATTTACCATTGGATTCGTCATAGAAGCCTACCTTTTTCTATGGACCAAATAAGGGAAATAATTTCCTCATGCCGTGTTTGTGCAGAAATAAAGTCTAGATGTGTACGAAGTTTTGGAACACTGATAAAAGCAACAGCTCCTCTGGAACGCCTCAATGTAGACTTCAAGTCCACTTCCCACCAACACAAGAAATCGTTACATTGTTACGATAATCGATAAATATTCACGCTTTCGTTTTGCTTATGCTTGCCCGGTCATATCATCAACTACTTTTATATCTAAATTTACTGACTTATTTTCAATATTTGGATAACCAACCTATATTCATACAGACAGAGGAGTTTCCTTCATGTCCGACTCCTCGGCTAAATGGTCAGCGTTGATGCCTTCGGTTCAGAGTTCCTGCGTTCGATCTCGGCTGGGACGGGGATTTTAATCGCGTCTCATTAATTATTTTGGCTCGAGGACTATGTGTTTGTGTTTGTTCAAGCACTCTCCTCTTCATGTTCACACAAACCACACTGCCAACTGTTGTAACCAAGGTTGAAGTTTACAGAACACAACTTTTATTTGCTTCACTTTATGATATTTACACAAATAACTGAAATTTATTTTGAAGCAAAAAGGAATATTGAATCTTGAGAAAAGTCTGTCTTTATACAATATGTACAGGTTTGCAGTCTTTATATACACTTCTATCTTGAAAAGATAGTCTTTGTGAATTGACACGTTGATAGTCGAGAACTATCTGGCACACTAACATAAATGTTCATGAGAGTCCTTGTTTGTTGAAGTGCCTGAATTCCTAAAAAGCAAGTTCAATTGATTGAAGAAATTCCACCTAGCGAAACTAAGGGAGCTTGCATAAGTTAGGGAATGAAAATGGCTTGTAAAAGAATTACGGAACATAGGCAGCGGAAACAGGTAAGGGAGCGGTGACCAGAGGTGAAACCTCGTACTGCCAGAAATTCAGTCCACCTGGTCGAAGCACATTTTCAAGAGGAGTAGCCTCCGTGCTCGACGTAGGGTGTATTCTGGAGCTGGACACCGGGGCAAGTGGGCAATTGAGCATTTTTTTTTTTTTTTTTTTTTTTTTTTCGGGGGGGCCCCCGAAGCCCGCTCCCCCCGCGTGACCAACGACTCAATCTACATGGCCTCCGACATGCTATTATTTCTAAGAAGAAGAAAGAGATAGCAGGGAAGAGTGGGAAGTGATACAAGGAGTATCTGCCTGTTTCCATGTCAGACACGCTACCAGGCGAGATTGTATTAGGTATATGGTGTTGAAGTATGGTATTGAAGGGTCAGGGAAAAACCACATAGGCAGAAAGAAGAAAGAGCCTACATGTAAAACCTGACATCTTGTGATAGCACATGCAAGGATGTGGGCTGGAAAAAGACCAGAGGTTGTGTTAGTTAGGAACAGGTAACATGCACAATACATAAACCAATTCCTTGCCTTTCCATCACCTGGGGATCAGTCCGTCTGGGCACTGCTGTGACTAGCGCGGTCCTTGCCGGCTGCGGAGCCATGCGTCAAGTACCACTAGGGCCTGTCGCACGACTCCACCTCCTTGGGGTACCTCGTACCCAGTCTCCGATCCCGGAGAATGAGGCCAAGCCCGCCGAGGCGGGGGCCTCCTGGAAGGGGGTGGGTCATGGCGCCGGGCCTCCTTCCTCTCTGCCCGCGCCATGGCCCGGTAGACAGGGCAACTGCGATGGGAGGCCGGGTGGCCCCCCGAGCAGTTGGCGCACACCGGCGCGTCTCTAAGTGTTGCGCAGGCCGTGTAGTAGTGATCACCACCACAGCGGTTGCACCTCACCTCGAGCCCACAGCTAACCTGACGGTGGCCCCACCTCAGACAGCGGAAACACTGCAAGAGCTGCTGAGGGGGACGTTTCACTCTCACCTGACTGCCGCTACCCGCTGAGGTCCTCTCCTGATTGGCTCCTCGGTTGACTGCTGTCCTGGGAGCAGTCCTGGGTTGCTGCTTGGCGGTCCTCTCCTGGTGAGCCAGCGTCGCCTTCTGCTTCCTGGTGCGGCGTCGTCTTCTTCTTCTTCCCGGGGGTTGCTTCTCGGCGGGGGAAGAGGCCTCGTCCTGGTGGCCCTCTTCCCGGCCTGGTGACCCCGGGGTAGTTGGTGGCTCCGCTGCGTCGCCATCTTCTTCTTTCCCCTGGCTGGCGGCGGCGTCGGTCGTTCCCGAGGTTTGCTTCTCGGCGGGGGAAGAGGCCTCGCCCTGGTGGCCCTCCTCCCGGCCTGGTAACCCCGGGGTAGCTGCCGGCCCCTCTGCGTCGCCATCTTCTTCTTTCTCCTGGCTGGCGGCGGCGGTGGCGTCGGTCGGTGCTAACACTCGACTGCGTTCCCTGTCCTGGGGGGCGCACATCGAGGTCTGCAACTCGACAGACGTGCAGGCAGGCTGGACCTGGGCAGCAGTATCAGTACGCCAGGGGGCGTCCTTCTCCACCGCTGTGCTGCTCTCCACCAACACGGGCGCGTTCCTGGTTTGCGCCCGGGTAACAGGCCCTTCCTGGTAGGCCTGCGTCTGCGACCACTTCGCCCTGGTTGTCGCCTTGTTGGTCTGCGTGTACTTCGTGGAGTACAGCTTTCCAACTGGAGTCGCGCCGTCGCGGCGCTCGGGAGCGCCGCCGTCGTCCTCGGTCGTTGGCTCCGTCTGCGAGGCTGCCTCCTGGTAGCCCGAGACGTCCAGGTGCTCCCTGAGTCCTGGTAGCCGGGCAACCTGGAACTGCTGGGACGCGCGCTCCTCGTAGACCCTGAAGCTGGCTGCGTCGTTAGGGCGGATGATGATCGCCCAGGAAGCAACCATAATGCCGATGATCGGCAGGAGTGGCTCTCCGATGAACTCCGCAGTCGCATTCAGGTGGTCGAAGACTGGGCAATTGAGCAGGCAGGGAGCTCCTATTTATAGTACACTCGATGGTCAGGCACGCGCACTGAGGGCTGCGCGTCGAAGCTAGCAGAATGATACACAGGCGCGCGTGCAGCTGGCTGACGGAGCGAGAAGTGAGCGCCGGACATACAACACCAACCATCACAGAAACATGCATAATGATTACATCTCCACATATTGTAGGGTTAGTATCAGGAAGGGCACACGGCCGTAAAACAGGACCAAATCCAGATGTGCAACCCCACAGGTGTTCCTTCACTCACAATGAGTTATAACTAGCAGAACAACATCATTCAATCCTCAAGGCAATGGGCAGACAGCGAGGTATAAAGGGATTATCTGAAGGACTGAGGACAAATGAGCTCCACATCAGTCAGTTCTCGCTCAAACACTTCGTTCTATAAGATCCATTTTATGCTTTTGTGCACATCCAAGAGCCAAACACCCCATGAAAGAATATTTTCTTTCTGCCGACACTCAGGCAATGGACAAACTTCCCCTAGCTGACTACCAAAACAAGGACCTGTTCTTCTAAAGAGACACAATCGGCTATCCAAATACTAGCTCCTAGTAGAAGTCGCCTTAGTAGGAGCGAATCCCGATTATGCCCATATCAGGTAACCCGACGGGAGGGAAACAACTCTATCTACTAGATATCTGGCACCAACTGGAAATGATTTTGACGGACACGCAGCTGTAGATTTTTTGTCTTGTTTTTGCTTGTTGCTTTACGTCGCGCCGACACAGATAGGTCTTATGGCGACGATGGGACAGGAAAGGCCTAGGAGTTGGAAGGAAGCGGCCATGGCCTTAATTAAGGTACAGCCCCAGCATTTGCCTGGTGTGAATATGGGAAACCATGGAAAACCATATTCAGGGCTGCCGACAGTGGGATTCGAACCCACTATCTCCCGGATGCAGGCTCACAGTCGCGTGCCCCTGACCGCACGGCCAGCTCGCTCGGTGTAGAATTTTTAGAATAGAGTACTGAACCAACTCAGGTCCTTTAACTAAATACTCCTGTACAGAGTGGTGGGCGATTTGAGACACATCTCGAAGAAGACAACCAAGTAGATGAGAAGCGAACTTTCAAGCGCAGTTGTCGCACTAGACGACGTCCTACACATCTGAAGGACTTCATTACTGATCGAACTGTGGGAGGGGAGAGTATAGTATTATGTCAATTAGCATAATATTCTTGGATTTTCATAAGTGATGCATCATCACCAAGGCGGTACTCTGTACACTTGATGTTAATTGTAATTAACCACTACATTCCTTGCCTGCTATCTACTAATGAGTAATCAGTTGTGTTATGTGTAATAAAACCTCGTGGATCTTATGATGTAATTCTGATCTCTTTCACAGAGGTATTGTCCGGCTCCTTCGGTTTACAGGACTCCGGGTTCGAATCCCGGCCAGGCAGACGACTTGGAGAAGGAGTGTTGTTTCATGTTCATCTTAATACACTTCTATGTATCTGACTACAACACACCACATTACCAACCACCGCAGTAATGCGCAATTGTACATACATCCCTCCACGAAGGGTTGGCGTCAGGAAGAGCATCCTGCCATAAACTGGGCCAAATTCACACCAAGTGTTGACCCTAATAAAATGGTAAAAAGGTCGATTGAAATGTAGAGATAGGACGAAATGGTAACTCGGTGACTCAGCTCTCCATTAACTTGTTAGAATGTTCAGGCACTTATCGGCTGAAACAGCGGTCTACATTCTGTGAAGGAATGCCGTGCGCATTTATAAGCTTTATATCGAAGTTTGAGTCCTAGATAAGGATGTTCTTCAGATAAACAGACATCTCTCCTGTTGCTAATGATGCAATTGACTACATCGCTGATTACCTCGACAGGTTCAGATGAACAAACATGAGAAAGTGCTGTCATGTCATGTTCTTCACAAACTGTACGCGCTGGCTCTCAAAATCGCTGATAAGGAATAATAACAATACTAAACATTGATTAGATCATTTTGATACCCTATAAATCACTCAGCATTTAACATTATTTATTAAGTGGCTCTGGACTTTAAACGTTCGCGTCACCTACAATAAGACGATTAGTCAACAAAATGATTAAAATTAGAAAACGGAGCGGTCAATTTTGGTGGGCTAATTAAACCAAACCGGATTTTCTGGTCGAATATATTTTGGAGACCTACGTAGGAAATCTTTTACATGCTGGCATATCCACCGGCACGAGCCTGCTGAATTAGAGCACTTGATCCTCTCGTTTGCTAGTGGCTTTACGTCGCACCGACACAGATAGGTCTTATGGCGACGATGGGATAGGAAAGGCCTAGGAGTTGGAAGGAAGCGGCCGTGGCCTTAATTAAGGTACAGCCTGGTGTGAAAATGAGAAAACACGGGAAAACCATCTTCAGGGCTGCCGACAGTGGGATTCGAACCCACTATCTCCTGGATGCTAGCTCACAGCCGCGCGCCCCTAACCGCACGTCCAACTCGCCCGATGATCCTCTCGTAATACTACAGAGCTCATTAAAGGTGGAAGAACGTCCGGACATTTTGATTAGTTGCGTGTTGTCTACTATAAAGATTTTTTAATATTTTGCCTCCGCGTTTCCCACATCTTGATGGGGTCACGGGTGTGAACTGCGTCGCACATGTAGACATGGTCCCGTTTCACGCCGGATGCCCTTCCTGACACCAGCCTTATCCCAAATCAGAAAAATTCTTCAGATGCGGCTTAAATTCCCGATCTGGCCGAGAATTGAACTAGGGTGCTTCCGAGCCGGAGGCCTCGACGCTGACCATTCAGCCAAGGAGCCAGAAATTATTATTATTATTATTATTATTATTATTATTATTATTATTATTTGCTAGTTGCTTTACGTCGCACCAACACAGATAGGTTTTATGGCGACGATGGGACAGGAAGGGGCTAGGAGTGGGAAGGAAGCGGCCGTGGCCTTAATTAAGGTACAGCCCCAGCATTTGCCTGGTGTGAAAATGGGAAACCACCGAAAACCATTTTCAGGGCTGCCGACAGTGGGGTTCGAACCTACTATGTCTCGAATACTGGATACTGGCCGCACTTAAGCGACTGCAGCTATCGAGCTAGGTATTATTATTATTGGAAGTAGTATTGGCTATACATAACTACGGCGTTTGTCAGTACTTTGAGAGAGAAATTTGCCTCCTTCATCAAAGATGTCCGTGTATGTCAATTGACAATTAATATTGGTCGTAACTCTTCAATAATGATGTGTCACGTGTCTGGAGGTAACGACTAGATTAGTACTGTACCTGCAGTCACTCTAATTGATGGCCATGGAGCTACGATTGCGGAACTCTATACCGAAACAGTATGCGACATCCGATTTGTGCATACTTTCCCGCCCGCTCTGAAAAGGGAGATGACACAAATTCAATAGTATGTTCTTCCCGTCAACAGCGTTCAGTTCAGTAAGAAGTGCGACTTGTTTACTCGAATAGTAAAAGGAGAATGATCTCGTCAGATGCGTTCTTTGACCGTTCCCTTAGCGTGACGTCATTGGGCTTTGCCACGCTACTTGGCTGGGCAAATAGCCTCCAGATAGCCTCTGACCTTAGGTTAACACAGCTGGCTTGCTAAGTAAGCAGTAGGTTAAGTTAAGTAACCTGAATGAGTACAGTCTATGTTCTCAACCAAGGAAGGTCGCGCCCTGCCAAACACATCAATAATTCTCACCCGTAACTATTTTCACCCACTCATCGTTAGTGCGACTTCAACTTAGTGATCTCATTAATTGTTGATGGTTAATACTCAGGTGCACCTAAGTTTTCGAAGGTGTAAGATGATCAAATAATAATAATAATAATAATAATAATAATAATAATAATAATAATAATAATAATATCTCGGTCCGCCTCTGTGGTGTAGTGGTTAGTGTGAATAGCTGCCATCCCCTGGAGGCCCGGGCTCGATTCCCGGCTCTACCACGAAATTTGTAAAGCGGTACGAGGGACATAACGTGGTCCACTCAGCCTCGGGAGGTCAACTGAGTAGAGGGGGGGTTCGATTCCCTCCTCAGCCATCCTCGAAGTGGTTTTCCGCGGTTTCTTACTTCTCGTCAAGGCAAATGCCGGGATGGTACCTAACTTAAGGCCACGGCCGCTTCCTTCCCTCTTCCTTGTATATCCTTTCCAATCCTCCCATCCCTACACAAGGCCCCTGTTCAGCAGAGCAGGTGAGGCCGCCTGGTTGAGGTACTGGTCCCCATACCCAGTTGTATCCCCACAATCCAATGCCTCACTCTCCAGGACACTGCCTTGAGGTGGTAGAGGTGGGATCCATCTCTGAGTCCGAGGGAAAAACCAACCCTGGATGGTAAGCAGATTAAGAAAGAAAGAAAGAAAGAAAGAAAGAAAGAAAGAAAGAAAAACAGCTCGGATGTTTGACAATTTTCTTTTGCTATATATACGAAAGAGTTTTATAGTCAAAGGTGGCTATGTTTATAGTAGGGAACCCACCTCATTTTTTTCAAGAGAACCCAAATGGCTTTGCTCAATTCTAAATTATTTTGGAGTTTCAAGTCCCCCCACCAGTCGGATCTCCGATTTGGGTGGGGGGGGGGGAGGAGGGGAAGAAGTGAGACGAGCCTTATTTGATGGTAGACATCTTCGTAAAGAAATGCTGTGTGGAACCTGAAATATATGATTATTCTTCCAGACTTTCTATTGTGGAGAAAGAAATGGCGCTATATGGGCTGCAGATCCTGGGACTTCGCGAAACGCACTGGAAAGGGGCTGGATATTTCCTTGGATTTCCTTGGACTCTGCCACGACAGTTTGAATGGTGCAGTCATCAGATACAGTCCGGCTCCATGGCTAAATAGTTAACGTGCTGGCGTTTGGTCATAGAGGTCCCGGGTTCGATTTTAACCATAATTGCTTAATTTCGGTAGCTCTGGGGCTGGGTGTATGTGTCGTCTTCATCATTATTCCATCCTCATCACGACGCGCAGGTTGCCTACGGCAGTCAAATTAAAAACCTGCATCTGGCGAGCCGAACATGTCCTCGGACACTCCCGGCACTAAAAGCCATACGCCATTTCATTTCATCGGATACAATCCAGTTAATGACAGAATTATTCCCATTAAATTAAATTCAACACCTTACAGGCTGAACATCATTCAAGTATACTGTATGTGCCATCATCTGAGGCTTCTGAAGATGAGATCGAGGATTTCTATGAACATCTGGGAAATATTCTCAATAGTATTCCTCAAAGGAAAGTTCTTAGCATTTCAAAGAGATTGTAACGCCAATATTGGTAACTAATCAATAGAACTAGGAATTTTAGGTGCAAAATTTGGGTCAGAAAGGTGCAAAAGAGGTGCAATAATTTCGTTTTTTTCATCATCATCACCATCTGGTTACCCTCCAGGTTCGGTTTTTCCCCTCGGACTTAGCGAGGGATCCCACCTATACCGCCTTAAGGGCAGTGTCCTGGAGCTTCAGACTCTTGGTCGGGGATACAACTGGGGAGTATGACCAGTACCTCGCCCAGGCGGCCTCACCTGCTATGCTGAACAGGGGCCTTGTGGAGGGGATGGGAAGATTGAAAGGGATAGGCAAGGAAGAGGGAAGGAAGCGGCCGTGGCCTTAAGTTAGGTACCATCCCGGCATTCGCCTGGAGGAGAAGTGGGAAACCACGGAAAACCACTTCCAGGATGGCTGAGGTGGGAATCGAACCCACCTCTACTCAGTTGACCTCCCGAGGCTGAGTGGACCCCGTTCCAGCCCTCGTACCACTTTTCAAATTTCGTGGCAGAGCCGGGAATCGAACCCGGGCCTCCGGGGGTGGCAGCTAATCACGCTAACCACTACACCACAGAGGCGGACTTCGTTTTTTTAATAGTTACAAAAAAAAAGTGCAAATTCAAAACGTAAATATTCATTACAAACTGTATCAAAACTAATAACATTACTTATTAGCACATAGATTCACACATGTATTTAAAATGCTGCCTAAAACAGTCCCAAAACAGTCCCAAAGCACAATAATATTAAAGGCGCTCGTCCAGAAACTGCACGCCGCTCACTAAGTACTTGTAGGTCTATGTCGAAAAGGAACGTTCCACGTCAGCAGACGTAAGTGGTGCATATTTCGTTTGTAGTCGGTGCAACAGTTGTCAGGAAAGAAAAGTCCATCTTACAATTGTTGTTCAGGTGCTAGTTCATCGTCCTTTGTCACAGCCGATGAATAATTCGGTGAAACGTCTAAGAAATCACATGTAGCCTTAAACACTGCAGCCTTCAACCCAGTACCCAGTGAGAATAGAGGAAGGTGGAAGAGAAGTCCCGTAATTTCATCATAAATATCGTGTCCTAGCAGGAACCTTTTTCAGAATTTTCTTAATGAAAGGCACATATACATTTGCATATGAATTTATACAACCTGACAAAAAATGTTAAGCACCCAGAAGAAGTGGTTGGAAGTGAATTAAACTACATATGCTGAAAGACCATGTGCTTTTACTGAACTGACTAGCAAATGTACCCGTGCTTCGCTACGGTATTCTACATTGTATTCAAATATCGAAGTAAATACTGTACATGCAGTAAATAAGAATGTTTTAAAATTGCATGTCTCTTAGCGTTATTCGAGAAACAGCATGGGGAGGTTTACATAATAATTGCAGGCCCCATTGCCTACTGCGCGCTCAAAATCGATTTTTGGAGTTTTCGTTACAATGGCAGCCTCCCTTTCCCACTTCCAGAGAGATAAAAGTTGAGGAGTTTCTATTATAATGGCAGGCAACTACCCTACATTCAGTCGAACTTGAGTTGTGCAGTTATCATTATAATGTCAGGCCCCTAATCCTACAGCCAGCCAGCTTACTGCCAGTCACACCAAGTTGGTGAGTTTCCATCAAAATAGCAGGCCACTATGCCTAATGCCAGTCACATTTTAGATGAGGACATTTGTTTATAATTGCGGGCACCCTTGCCTACTGCCAAACACAATCGGGTAGGGGATTTTTAACCAAAACTGCATGCTCCCTTGCCTTCTGCAAGTCAAATCGAGAAGTGAACTATTCATTACAATAGTAGGCCTTCCTTACTACTGCCAGTTACACAGGAGTTGGAGAAGGACCCCATTCCTACTGCCAGTCAAGGTCGGTGTGGGGAGTACTGATTACAATAGCAGGCACGCCCTTTCTCGATCGCTACAAATCGACACCAGTGAATATATATAGATCGACATAGAAAAGTATGCGTGTTTACAATATTGCAGACCTTCAATTACAGATTGACTGCTGCTAAACGTACGTCATATCGACAAAGGATTGTACCATAAGACGCCGGATTTAGTGGCCTAAATGGCTGGTCCTATCTCATCTATTCTTGGGTCAGACTGAGTTAGAAATGTTGAACTGGGTAAAGTTTTTGCAAGATTATCCCACATTGCATTACTTTTCGGATAATTATGTGACAGCTATATACAGAACCCATGATCTTTCTGCCCTAAGAATTTGAAGTATAAAACGTTACTACATTTCTGAACATTTCTTGATATCACGGGAGTGACACGTGGCAAGGAGGTAGCTACTTTCCGTCCCACGCTCTGAGATGTGATGTCATCCGCACGTGTCGGCAGTGGAAGGATACAGAAGAAAGTTTATGTTGAATAAATATAATTAAATGAAAGAATTAGTGGTGAATGCAACATAATGAGGGTCCTGTATTTATCGTTAAGATAATTGGTCTTTAGTAAGACGGATTTGAGACTGCTAAGCCATTTCTGTGGATTATTTCAGATGGACGCGCGTGTCTAGCTTATCCACGCTAAGTCGACAGAAAATAGTGCCTATCAAATGAGGTCATTTAATCCGTTAATTTAATAGGAATAAATTTTAAATGTCCCGGAACACTACCGATAGCAATGTAGCAAGTATGTGGTTACATCCAAAACTCTTTTAAATACAGTTCATTCAAGTCGAAAAAGTTACGCAAATTTTCTTGGCGGCAAAGGGAAAATGCTTGGAGAGAAGGGGTACTGGCTATAAATATAGAAGGGACGCCATGTTGAAAGCCCTGCATTTTGTATCGTGAGGCTGAAGGCAGAGGGTTGAACTGTTTCTGTAAATCGATGGACAAGTAGACTAAGTCCAACCAACAGATTTTAGCCGATGTCGCTGGGGTCTTGACTCCATGTGGAGATAATTTTTCTTTGAGCAGAAGTAATTGTATAAAAAGGACGGTCAAGATACAGAAGAAGTTTTTATAAAATTGTTGCGTGGTAAAGAAAGTAATTCGTGTGCGGGAAATAAATACTATCAGTCGAGTGCGTTAAAAAAAAGCAATAAGTGAAGGGCATGTCTTTTTTTATGCTCTATTTCCAGGAAACAGGAAGAAAATGCTATGTAAAGCCAAAATGTAAAAATGGCTAATTAAAGGAAAAGGGGTCGCCGGTGAGCCCAAAGATGAACGCTGGCGTGACTTAAGGTAGGTGACATGCCATCTTAACGCCTACTATATCTGGTTTCATGATGTCAAACTTATATGTATTTGAAGTGGGTATTTATGACGCAGTTGGTCACCCATATGTGTTTTTGTAAATGTCAGAAATGTTACGAAAGGGTCATCTGTTTTATTTTCTGCTTGGATAAATTATTGAAGTCTTGCCAGTGCCGTGTAATGTTGTAAAAGATATTAATGAGGGTTTCGAAGTGATATCACGTCCAAAGTAGATCGTCATTTTTCGTGTATTTAAAGCCTATATTTTGTGATGTCAAATTAAGAAGTTTATTCGACGTAAAATTTCCAGTTGGAATTTTGATGGAATTGGTGCAAAAGGGATCCGTGGTTACCCATTTTCAATCGGACGGAAGCGCTGTACGTAGTGTTGAGTAATGCATGTCGGTGAATTTGTTATGAAATGTAACGTATTCTATGTCCGTTTAAACCGTGTCCGAGTGAAATAATAACAGTAAATTTGTCAGTCACTTTCGTGGAAATCCAGTTTTAAAATACGAGATCATTTTATGCGAAGTTGTTCATTATTAAAGCATTGTGCGTTATTAGGCGTCAGGGATTCTAGTAAGGATTTTTATTCCAGTTCTTTTGTTAGTGAGAGTCGTCGAGTTTGAGAAACAGAGATGAGATTTGTCGTATTAGTTGAGATAGGATGTGTGAATCAGGTGACTGGAAGCCTGTAGATGATGCCGGGACGTTGTGGGAGGCCGAGGAAGATTTTATAATGTTTGGGATGGAAAGTAGAGTACGAGAATCCGCGCCGTTATTAATTTGAGACCGGGCGAGTTGGCCGTGCGCGTAGAGGCGCGCGGCTGTGAGCTTGCATCCGGGAAATAGTAGGTTCGAATCCCACTATCGGCAGCCCTGAAAATGGTTTTCCGTGGTTTCCCATTTTCACACCAGGCAAATGCTGGGGCTGTACCTTAATTAAGGCCACGGCCGCTTCCTTCCAACTCCTAGGCCTTTCCTATCCCATCGTCGCCATAAGACCTATCTGTGTCGGTGCGACGTAAAGCCCCTAGCAAAAAAAAAATTGAGACGTGTACAATTGTGGGACATTTAAAAGTAAATCTATGTGCATATTTGTTTGGTCAGAATATCGTATTTTGTTCTATTTTGCGAAGTCAAAGGGATTCATTCTTTGAAGCCAGTCATGTATGACCGCAGACATATGGTTCATGTCGAAACTGACAGAGAGAGAAGGGTGGTTTGTGTCCAGTACCGCCCGCTGATCGGAGTTCACCGTTCGAAGGTAACGGGGATGGGCGCGTGCTACGTGTTAAAACGAGATTGCATTTCTTGGCAGTGGCTACCATTAACTGTTGGATCTAGTTGAAACTTACATCCGGGAATAACGTGTAGATTATTAGATACTGTGAATTTGTTTAATGGAGATTGTAATGTAGATCTGAAACCCTAAAGTTAGAGTATAATGAGCGAGGTTAGGCAATTTCAGGGTTGTCCAAAATATAGAGTGGTGGTATTGATGATTGTTTTGTTTATGAGGGTGCACAAACTTTATGATATGTTATGACAAGATATGACATCGTAATTGGCTTACATTATACGGCGAGTTACTTTTGGTTTGTACTAGATTATTAGGGTTATCCAAGACTCGTTGGCTGAAAGGTCAGCGTACTGGCCTTCGGTTCAGAGGGTCCCGGGTTCGATTCCCGGCCGGGTCGGGGATTTTAACCTTAATTGGTTAATTCCAATGGCACGGGGGCTGGGTGTATGTGTTATCTTCATCATCATTTCATCCTCATCACGAAGCTCAGGTCGCCTACGGGAGTCAAATAGAAAGACCTGCACCTGGCGAGCCGAACCCTTCCTGGGATATCCCGGCACTAAAAGCCATACGACATTTCATTTCATTTCAGAGTTATCCAAGTATTAATAATGGCTAGGGTCAGGTTAGATTTAAAGTGTGATGTCATGAAACAAGATAAATACTGAAAGTGAATGATGTAAATTTTTTCCAGCTACATAATGCCATATAATAAACATTAAACATGAATTGAATAACTGCGTCAAACGTCGTGTAGCGACTTGTGAAAGAAACCATTCGTCCGTGGAGATATAATTTGTTGTTCATTAAGTTTTCATTAAATCAGTTTTTATTTATTTAATTATTAAATTCAATGGAACCGTATTTGTGAAATAAATTTAAAGCAAGCGAATAACTTGGAGATGCATTCTGGAAATCTTAGTTTATTTTTCTGGGAATATTTAAATGTTAACGTAACGATTAAGGGGACATGTCCAAAAGTAACGGATTTTACTGCCACAAAGTATTGTGAGCGTTGTTGTTGTTGCATTATATGACTTTGAGTGATTGAACAGTAAATGTGCTGGGGTTAGTAAAGTGGAAACTTTAGTCATCAACCGATGTAACTTAATTGTGTTTAGCCTTCAGCTTAGAAACTTGGATGGTCATGGGGTCATCAACCTCAGGGACTTAGATTAGGGCCATATGCCACTGCAGCATCATTTTCCTTGCGGTCATCATCCACAATGACTTTAAAGTAACTTAAAGGTTTAGAGGTCGGTCCATGACATAGTCACAGGTCACATCGGTTCAATTAAGGGACCATGCTGTATAACCACTGTGTGACACACACCGATTGGACTGCCTTAATTATACCCTGAGTCCAGAGTTCGTGTTACGAGGGCTGGACTATCAATAATCATTATGATGGTACATGCAATCTCACATGGAAGCCGAATTTAAGGATTTCCAGACTTTCTTTTTTTAGTTAATAACTGAGACAACGGTTTCTAGTAAGGATGCCCATCAGGCAGTTAAGTCGAAAGCTCAAAACAGCATTCGGCCCTTAAGTGTAAAATGATTGCGGTAGAGTGGACACGAGAGAGTCCGAATTATACATGGATTTCAAATTATTAGTTTCTTCGGTAAATTTTTCCTAAATAAAAATGCAGATATTTTATGAATAAGACCTTTCATTTGAGTAGATAGATTAGGATTACTGAAACCTACCTTTACCTCAGCAAGTGACGATGAACCCGATACAACCCAAGAGACAAATCTCATAAAATTTTGCTGATAGGTAATGAAGGTAGGTATCCTTCAGAGTGGAACAAAGGGTTCAATACATAGCATTTGGCTCACATATGGCTACTGGGTGGGTCAATTTTTGTGAAGAGTTTGATGATTCTATATTTCCTATAAGTGATTGAAAATATGAATTATGCATGTGAAAAGTCCAAATTTACTTAAAATCGATTAATAGAGAAAAATCAAACGTAAAACGGATACAGATACGACAAAAAGTCATAAGATCAAGGTTGTAGATCATTCCAGATTGAACGGAGATTGTGCAATCCGTTATGTGATAGGACTTCCCGAAGGTCTGCACCATCATTAAAATTGCCTCCATATTTCGATATTCTTCGGTGATAAAAAGTAAAAAATTTAAAGATCTTGGAAGTTTTCCGTCCGTTACAGGCTAAAACGTATAATTTTGTCAAATGCCAATTTTCTTTTTGGTCTGGCAGATTATACCGCAATCTGGATTTTGGGCGAGGAGGGTAAAAATTAGGACTTTCAGGAAACCAAAAAAATATGCAGATGTTCATTATAACCCATTAAACGGGTAGCTGTGCGAAAATTTCGCCAAAATAGTCAATGTAGAGGTACACAGTCGTTAAGATTTTATTTATATAGATAGATAAGGAATCTGCTCCACGTACAACACCTTGTGGGCTTTGTTCGCTGGACTTAACATGCAAAACTGACCAATCATGACATCTCCCTTATTAATCCTCATGACGAAAAAATGCACATGAAAAAAAGTTTTAGAGATGGAATTCCATCACGCTTGGTCGATTTCCAGTCAGGTTGGTCTTGTACTGTATATATTGTGGAAGAGTAAAATCACCATTTCGGTTCCCTATAAACCACCAGTCCATTCCGGGAACATGAAATGTTATTGACCTTTAAAACCTACCTTTGGAGAGGTGGATGCTAAATATAAAGTTTGGTTCGAATATCTTCAGCAGTTTTCAAGTTGTAAAAAATACGCTTTACACGCACCCGCTCCTGAGTTAAGTCCGATGGGACTTGTACCGAAAAACGGACCGTTAATGATATCTCCCTTATTAATCCTCGTATCGAAATTATACACACGAAAAAAAAAAGGTTTAGAAATTAGTTTCCATTGAGGCAGGTAGATTTAAATTATGTTTGGTTGAGTATATTTTGTGGGAGTTCAAAACCACGGTTTCTGTTTCTTATAAACCCCTACCCCTATAAAACCTACACAAGGACAGGTGGATTCTAAATATGAAGTTTGATGGAAATATATCCAGAAGATTCTAGCACTCGCCTACATACGGAGTAATTAAGGAAGAAAATCATACAGTTAAGAAAGTTGAAATTAATAGAAAATGGTTTATAACTGAGGACAGCCGGATAACGACAAATATGTAAATGCCCAGTGAAGGTATTGGAAAATCAAATGCCCCTCAATAAATTATGCTAGTGTGAGTTATGAATATAATAAAGCGGTAATAGAAGAGAAATTCAGGCGCAGTGATTCTTAGGTAAACAGATAAGAAAATGACTAATCGTGTTATTACTTAATCTATTCGAGGGCGGTTATAACCTCCAACGATATTCCGCCAATATCCCGCAGATAGGCCGATTGACGCCTCTCTTTCCTTCTACCCAAGGAACAACCACGAATTTAAAAGCATGATGAGGAAAATGGCAATACATCACATCCCTGCTGGCAAGCAGTCAGAGACGTTGCCATAGTAACCTCTAGGTTCGTTGTCGGTCTGCCGGTCACTCAATGCAGAGCATGGTATCGACAGAAAATAGTAAATTTCTCCGCCATTTGAAGAGTAAGGTAAATTATGAACGTAACGAAAGTTGTTTATAATGAAGAGACGTTTCACATACGGTCCGCGGAGTTTACAGAAAATCAATAGTATAAGAGAAAATGGAGGAAAAACATTCTGGTTTTCCTATAAACCCCCGTCTATTCAAAGATTTTAAAATGATATGCATATCGAAACCTTCCCCGGGATGAGTATGCTCTAAATAATGAAGTTTGGTTGAGATCTATCCAGCCGTTTCGACGTGATGGTGGAACAGACAAACAGACACGAAAGGTAAAAACCACCGATTCGGTCTTGAGTTGACCTAAAAACAAAAGAAATTACAGACAGCGGACCCTCTACAAATTTATTTATATAGATTACAATATGGGATGAAAGAGACAAGGTTGTTGCCATTTACAGGTGGAATGTTGGCGCCAGGTCAGTAGAATGTCGCTCCCCGAGCCCCTCCCCTGGCCGCAATGCATGCCCTTTATGCGGTTCGGAATGATGTCAAACAGCCCATGGATCATCTCCTGAGGCAAGTCCTTCCAGATCCCGCAGGTTTATACTGGGACGGAGCCCCCTTCCAATGTTCATCCCACGCATGTTCAATGATGGAGAGGTTCGGGGATCCAGCTGGCCACGGGAGGACCTCAACATGCTCTAGGCAGTCTATAGACACACGTGCTGTGTGACAACGTGCATTATCTTGTTGGAACACTGTCCCAGGGTGCTGTGCCATAAGGCGTAGGACATGCGGACGCAGACTGTCTGTGACGTATCGCTGTTCCGTCAAAGTCTGCCGAAGCAGTATTAGAGGTGACCTGAACGCATATCCTATGGCTCCCCACACCATGATGCCAGGGATCACGCCTGTGTGTCTTTCCACAATAAAGGCAGGATCTTCCCTCTGCCCTCGACGCCGCCAAACACGTACACGATGGACATTGGAGGTTATAAAGAAGCGGGACTCATCACTGAACATGATACGACGCCAGTGGTCCTCTGTCCATGCCTCCCGGGCAAGGCACCACTCCAAACGCTGGCGTTTGTGTTCTGGTGTCAATGGCAACCGACGCATGGGGCGACAGGACCCCAATCCGGCGGATGCGAGTCGTCGAGGCACTGTGGGGAAACTCACAGGATGTAATAGAGTCTCCAGTACATGTTCGCGGATGGCGGGTGCCGAAGTTACGGAATCCCGTATGCTTGGCGCACCATACGACGGTCCTCCCTAGGGGCGGTGTTTCTTGGTCGACCCGAACCTGCACAGACATGATTAGGTACCCTGAACATCGGCCCATTGTGACATCCGAGTGGTCCACATGACTGGCATTTGCACGATACGACCAACCAACCTCATGCAGTCCCACAGTCTGTCAAATGCTGTCAGTTGGTGGATAGGCTGTCTAACGCGTCTGCGAGACATGGCGGGTGCTTCGTACAGTACGTAGTCCTCTCTACACGTCTTGCTTAACTGTCCGACTCACAGCAGTTGGCTGGTAGCAAATTATCAACAACAGGCCGGTGCCATAACGAACGCACTCTAGTGGGCGTTCTACACTTTACAGATCCTTGTAAACCTAATTATTTACTCACACATCAATGGTATGCATGCATACCGAAATGGGGTAATATTGGGCCACTTCTTCTGGGTGCCTAACAGGCAGTGTACAGTATTTTCTTACAACTTGCATTACGTCACACGGACACAGATATAGGTCTTATGGCGACGATGGGATAGGAAAGGCCTAGGAGTGGGAAGGAATCGGCCGTGGCCTTAACTAAGGTACAGCCCCATCATTTGCCTGGTGTAAGAAATGGAAAACACGGAATACCATCTTCAGGGCTGCCGACTGTGGGGCTCGAAACCCCTATCTCCCGGATGCAAGCTCACAGCTGCACGCCCCTAACCGCACGGCCAACTCGCCCGGTAGTGTACAGTATATGTAGGTGGTGAGTAGTTCAGGCGATAGAGCACTGGTCTTCTGAGCCCAACATGGAAGGTTCGATCGTGGCTCGGTCGGTGGTATTTGAAGGTGCTGAAATATGTCAGCCTTGTGACGGTAGATTTATTGGCACGTAAAAAAAGTCCTACGGAACGAAATTCTTGCACCTAGGCGTATCTAGAAACAATACAAATATAGTTAGTAGGACTTTAAACCTATTATTATGTTATTATTATTATTATTATTATTATTATTATTATTATTATTATTATTATTATTATTTCCTCACAAACTGTAGATTCAAATAGGTTTCGAGTTGGCAACAATCAACATGTAGACCCTTGGTCCAAAAGCACTAGCCACACTCGATCATTTTAAATTCCTTCAGGCCGCAATAGAACCCATGCATTGTTGAATTTTTACATCATACTACTGGCTCATCTGTTTTGTTCAGAATGTATGTAAAAAATATGAGTTTCACTTGCTGTCCTTTTAACAGTGTTACTAAAATGTTCAAAACATATTTATTCTGCCTGTCAGTGGTTTCATTTAGGAAAAACTGGATTATCGGCTAGTACTTGCCTGATCTGTTTTCATTTTCCTTCCTACAGAGGCTGAAGATATGATTTTCGTAAAGTGCTCTCATCTGGAATAGACTTCCTAGTATACTTCTGCAAATACGATTTCGTAATAGGGTTGTTAAGCTTCGAAAGTGGAACACCACACGCCTCAAAGTCTTTACATTACTAGTAAGACATTCACTTTTGTTTCTTGAATCTGAGGGGGCCAGTACCTCACCAATAAACTGACGTCTCAATCCACCTTCACTACATAATATTTCCTTATTCTTCGCCCATATGCCGCTTGACGCGATTACTTTGATGTTTTTCATGAATCGTTACTGAAATATCACATACATTATACCTCAGAACAGACCCATCACTTTGAACAGACGTCATCACGTAGTTGCTCTAGGAAGTCTGTGTTACTTGCTCCGCTCGGGAAGGGTGTTTGTCATGTGACAAGAGAGCAGCAGTCAGGCGGGTTGCATATACCGTGGCCGTACTGTACTTGCGCCACTGGCCTTCAGTACATACTACGTCATGCACCTCCCCTACTTCCTCCCCTACTAGCTCGCTAAGCTGCTCTCGTTCCTCGAGAGTGGGGAGCAAACTGGCTCCGAACGCTCTCGATTGACGATGCATGACTTTGAATATCATCTGCACTTAACTGTTCAACATCATCACGCATTTTCCCAGCGTTCGTTTTCTGTTTCGACATGCTGGATATTGGCAACAAAGGTGAATGACAAAGACACTACACACTAGCCAAAGTGTACTCTGGATTGAAAAATTACAACAGTTTAAATTCGTTCCCCACTCCAGCAGTCAATGGCGTGTGGCCTGCTGCAGATCTTTTTATTTGACGCTCGAAGGCGACCTGCGCGTCGTGATGAGGATGAAATGATGATGCCCCGTGCCAGGGAAATTAACCAATTGTGGTTAAAATTCCCGACCCTGCCGGGAATCATATCCGGGACCCCTGCGACCAAAGGCCAGCACACTAACCATTTAGCCATAGAGCAGGAGATAGAGCAGGATTCGTTCAATTTAACTTCATCTTTTCTTCTTAAAGTGAACTCGTGTCCTCATCCCGAGGTGGTACAGCTCTTTTCAGGCACACCCCCAATGGAGGTGAGCTGCACGTACCATTCCAATCACATACCAGCCCTCCTGCCATTCTTAAATTTCTGGCAGTACCGGAAATCGAACCCGGGCCCCCGAGGACGGCAGTTAATAACACTAACCGTTACGCTACGGAGGCGGACATCTTTTCTTCCTGCAGTACGATGAAGCACTAATTGATTTGTGGACCTTTTGCTTAATGGGAGTTCAATGAGCGAAAACTAATCTGAAAGCTTTCGCCTAACATGACTGCGCTGAAGCAAAGTAGATTAACCCGCAGACGTTCGGTTTCCTTTGTGTAATGTTTATGGGAATAAAAGGCGGTAAAAGAGCAAAACCATGAGTTAATGCTTTAAGCACTAAAGGAGCTTACATTGAGTTAAGGTCCATAAAAGGCGCTGCAACTGAGAAAAGGTGCAGAAAGGTGCAACCAAAATACAGTTAAGATTACTTACTTCATGTTTTCCTTGTAAGATAAGACAACTTGAAAATTTTAATAACAGAAAATTATTAAGGTGCAGCACCTATAATTCCTAACTCTATTCATCAGCCAGCACACATGTCAGTCGCTCTGGTCTCGGAAAACGAAAGCAGAGTGGAGAGCGTATTTTGTTATTTTGCGTCGACAGTGACATGACCTGTTGTTCCTTATGCACTCTTTGATCATCATCCAAAACGCCGATACACATGGATATCTCCAGGTGACAGAGTACAAAACTAAACTGATAAAAGATCGTCAGAAGTCCTTAGTTCTGAACACTAGAAGGTCCACTGGTGCTGAATTGTGTTAATACCATGTCTTTGTAGTCCTGAAAATACGAGCGACTGAAGCTCAGAGTTTCTGCTAAGGAAAGAGTGTTAAAGCTTAACGATACGGTTTCCCTAATATATTGTGGTGATGCTGTCCAACTCAAACTATAAAAATAATAACTGATCTGACCGTGGTGAACAGCGCAGTTGATGAAATACGTGGAAAAATTTCACTATGTAGAAATTCATGGCTTAGCAGTGAAACTCTGATGTTTATTGAAGAAAGGAAACAACTAATGCTGCGAAGAGTTGTAGGCAGACATGTGTTTAGAAATGGTTAAGAATGATGTCATGCAATATTCACTTGTCTCAGATGGTGAACCAACTGAGGAGTGAGGTAAAATGGGCAATAACACATCTAAAGAACCACAAGGCAGCAGGAAGTAATGGTATATCCGGAGAAATGAACAAGGAAATGGAAGAAAATGGCTTAATGTTAATGCATTCCATCTGCAATAACTTGGAAAATAGTGTATGGCCTGGAGACAGGCTCACTTACATCTTCATACCTCTTCACAAAAAAGGATCGACAAAGAACTGTGGAAATTATCGCACCATATCTTTGATATCACAAGCAAATAAAACTGTATTGCAAATCATAATTGAATGTTTGAAGCTTTGCATCAGCGAGAAAATTCCACCAGAATAGGCTGGTTTTCATAAAGAAAGAGGGACTAGGGAACTAGCACTCAACATACGTCAGCTGTTCGAGAAGTCACGTGAGTTCACTGTTCCATCATTTCTCTGTTCTGTAGATTAAAAGAAGGCCTTCAAATGTATACAGTGAACAAAGTTGTGATGTGTTCTGGAGGAAACGGGAATTCCACCCCATCTTATCTTACTGATAAAAACCTTTACAATAGCAACACGAACGCAATAAGAATATATTGTACCCGACAGGGACATGAACCAAGAACTGGTGATCAAGGGGGACGCTATTTTCTTTGTGTGGTAGCGAGTTCGCGGGAACCCGAAGCTTGGGATGCCACGGGTGTGGCTGAGCCAGGAAATCCCGAAGCTGGAAATAAGGAGAAGTCATCCCCACCGCAGGTTGTTGCCGAGTGGGAGAGGTACATTTTTAGCATCGAAATATGGGAGCCATCTTTAAATCAGCATGACCAACTTCGTCCTCTATAATGAAAGAATTATCGAAATTTATAATAAGGCACCGCATTATGATTCAAAAAAGCTGGTCGTGATTTGGTAATTTATTTAGACTGTGTGACGTCCTTTGTGGTAATAATCCACTGCTAAAAGAAGGAATAGATAGTTACGTAACAACGGGAAGTTACTGGGGCAATGTATTCTATGTCTACACACACACACACTTGACAAGGGGAATCCTGTGAGCGAAGTGGAAGTTGGGTAAATATATTTATTTATTACTAGAGATTGCACGATCGGATTTCGCACGGGTATGTCTCATATATATTACATGATTACTAGTCACCTGTTTGTCGCACTATGACGCCTCAGATACGCCGTGGACAGGCTGTATATGAATTTTGAGAGGGGAAGTTTCTTAGTTAATATCAGGCTGTAGAAGCGTCATCCCCAGGCGGTCGACGGTTTGTTTTCGCGAGAGACAGATGTGTGTTCAAATCGAGCTCCGAATTCTTTTGTCTTGTGAAGTGTTAAAACAAAAAATAGGTAAAACAGCTTAATTCTAGTGGAGTGTAAAGTGAATTAATACGCGAGATACAACTAAGTGCGTAAACTTTGACGAGTCTTGAACAATAAAATTCAACTCGTAAAATTATTATTATTATTATTATTATTATTATTATTATTATTATTATTATTATACCGGTTGGTACACCTATACGCCGCACATTTGAATTTTCCGCCTTAAATTACTTTCTACCGGAGAAACTCTGAACTTTAACAACTGAATTAATCCAACAGTTCCTCAGAAGATGCCACTGTGTGTTTCTATTTCGATTTGTTTTTGTTTTTTTGGTTGATCAAGAAGTGTGGACCTTCTCTGACAGATGTCTCTACTAAAAAACTATGATCATGCACCCTGGTGCGAAGGGAAGGAATTTTTGAAGAAATTTTGTATTCGAAAGTTTGTCTTTACTAAATTTTGTTCTTTCATTTTTTGGGTTGGCAATATTAATCTTTCTTTCCGCCAATTTTGAACTCAGCCAATCCCGAATTTCTTTAATTAATTTTTGACCAATAGTGTCTTTCTTCTTCGATGTTGATGTATAACTTTTAGCTACCCAATAAAGTTGAGTGGGTGTGTCTTAATTATTCATGAAAGGTCTCGAAGCTTCCACGAGGGTTTAAAAACTGCTGATTTTCACGGCTCTTAGCCACTCGAATAACATCTAGCTCAGTGTGTGGATATGTAGCAGGGGGCGGGAAGCGCCTCTTTCTTCAGGCAGCCGTTCTCCAACAAGGTAATGGCCGTTTAACATCTTTATTTCTTGCTAGCTCAGCAGTTTAACCCTAGGGGCAGGTCCGAAACCTTTAATATGTAAACAATCCATTGAAACATGTAAAATCTTTCCGGTCTTTGTAAAATCTTCATATAACTTTAAATGTAAATCGGGGATAGAGAGTGCTTTACCCTCTCGAGCTCCCCTTCATTTCGACTTGAGGTGACTGTTTTCGTAACCGATTTTCTAATCTTTCCTAATGTGTTAAAATTTTCTTATACAAGTCACCTATATAGTGTGGAAGTAGCCCCTTTGTATCGGCCTAGCGCCACTTAGGTTTTAAAATGTGTATTTAGGAGTGCTAATTCACGCCTCCATTCCTTTTGCGTTTTGGGCCGTTTTTATTAACCTAGTATTTGTCCACTAAGGCCCGGTAGAATGGGTACAAGATACCCCTGTTTCCTTGTAAGTATGCCTTGAGGGCAGTTTGTAGTAAAGTCCGTTTATGGCCTTTTGATAGACTTGAAAGATTGAGAGCGGTAAGCTCTTTCTGGTATTTTGAAAGGTGCCTCTAGGAGGCTTGACATTACGAGGTGGGAGCAAATGCTCCATGTAATTAGGGGTTTTCTGCCCTTTGGTAATTTGTGGTTGTGAGCTGAGAGCTCAGAAATTGTTAAGCTTGGGGGCTCGTAGCCCAGAAATTGTAAAAAAAACCTTAACTTGTGCTTTCGTTTGTAAAGTTGCATTGTACCTGATTTTTCTTTGTTATTTCATCTAGTGAAAATTGTGAAATCTTGTTATCAGTTGAAAATATAACCTTTGTTTAAATTTTAAATTCATCTTTCGGACTTGTAGTTAGACACATTCCAGCCCGCACCTTCTTTCATCTCTGCTGATCCACCAAAACACGGTAACAATTATTATTATTATTATTATTATTATTATTATTATTATTATTATTATTATTATTATTATTATTATTATTATTATTATTATTATTACGACGGTCACCCGAGAGAACAAAGGGCGACGTGTATTAATTTGTAACTGAACATTCACGTCTGACTGGACTGAATGTCGGTCAAAACGTCAACGAAATTGTGAATGTTTGGGTGCGAAGTGTAAAACAAGCCGTTCAATTTGGACATTGAAAGATCCACAGCTATATGTTGTTCGAGTAGTGGTAGCAGTGAAATCAGCCCAGATAGCAGGGTAAAACATTGAATCCACCGCCATGTATTTCTCTCAGACTGTAGTTACTGAACTCTTGTGTTTTCGCCTCTTCTGGTTATACAGTCATCAGATCTTCGACAAATCAGTCCTCTACATCATCTGTGGTTTAAACATGAAGTCCAAAGAAATGCTTTAAAAATTTACCTTTTTCTGAGTTTGATTTGTATTCCTTTGATATTACAAGTAACTAATCTCATGGTTGTTCAGTATTGAAGGTAACAAAGGTTTCAGTTGCCTTATTTGGCAACAGAAAGAACACAAGTGGCACGTAAATATAATTTACTAATACATGCGTAGTAAAGAATTGTGTATAAAACTCGAGACATCTACGAAAATTCCACAAAGGCCGGTTAAGTTTGTTCTTTGTTGTGGTTGAAAGAACAGTTATATAGGTTTCAATACGAATGGCTCACTGTTGTCGGTGACGATTTCCATTTCTTGCAGTACGACATGTGTTTCTGTAGCACTTTTTGAGGGCCGTATCTGGCAGCGTTAAAGTTTCTCTGTCACCGTGTTTTAATTCGCTGTGTAATAGTTTTTATGGTATGCTACAAACCTCTATTGTTGCTTTTCTCTTTAAATTATTGCTAAGCTTTTATCTGTTTATTTTCTGTAAGTCTGACCTATCATAGTTGTGAATCTGAAAGCTTTCTACAATAGAATTACATTCACTTAATTGTGCGTAACTCTTACATGACTTCAAGGAGGAGGCCCACCTTTGAATTTCATCTTTTAATGTTTTGTGGAAGCGATACTTGTAACCATCAACAATAAAAAAGTATTTTATTTTTCTCACTGATCTTCAGTTCCATATTGGCCCATTCTCTGTCTGTTCGGTGCACTGAACTGCACTGCACTAAACGTGTGCCTGCTGACTTTACACTAACAGGTGTCCTGTGCTGCATCATGTCGCAAATGCCCTGACATCACGGCGCTGATGGAGAAGACTGGTATAGCCAACCGTAGATGACTCCATTTTCCGCATGGTTTAAAAGCTGTGGGACTCAATTTACGGCTCAGAGAATGGTAAACAACTAATTATGGACTCAATTTACCTAACCCTGAATGAGAGTATCGTTAAGCTGACCACTTGCCAATCCAGTTTCTTGTCTTTGATAGAGAAAACGAATGCACTATTTTTGGTCACTTATTTTATTGTTTCATGTGTTTTCAAACCAATGGAACAACTGCCTTATTCAAATTTGAAAATAACCATTACGCAAACCCCATAAGGCACACATTTCTCTAAATGCAGAGTTGGAGATAGCCTGATCACAGTACACTACTGATCTGGATGTGGTTTAGAACTGCGACATTACCGTAAAATAAGTAGGCTTGCTGTAGGCCTACCATATTATGTTTTCCGTAGTCTAATTTGAATGTGTCCCGATTTCGTAAATGCACACCCTGACTATCCCTGACCTTAAATACTAAGTTTCTGGAAATTCTCTTTAGCCATTTCCCGTGTCACCACAAACATACAGACAGATACAAATTGAAATGAACCTACTTTCTATTTGCGTGTAAATATGAAATATGAAACAAATCTTTCAAGCGCAGACAAGTTCGGCTCGCCAGATGCAGGTCTTTTTATTTGAAGCCCGTAAGCCACTTACGCATCGCGATGAGGATGAAATGGAGATGAAGAAGACATATAGGCCTACACCCAGCCCCCGTGCCAGTGGAATTAACAAATTATCGTTAAAATTCCTGACTCTGCCGGGAATCGAACCCGGGACCCTTGTGAGCAAAGGCCAGCACGCTAACCATTCAGCCATGGAGCCGAACGAAACAATATATGAAGAGAGAGAACATTTAATACAGTAGGTAAAAGGAGAAAATAATCTAATTGTGATGGGATACTGGAATGCTGCGCTAAAACAAGGAATGGACGGCAATGCCGTGGGAGAATTCGGACTGGGACGAAGGAATGAAAGAGGAAGTCGGCTACTTGAATTCTGCACCGATCATAATTTAGTCCCTGTTAATACTTGGTTCAAACACCACAAACGACGGCTGTACACGTGGAAAAGACCTGGAGACACAGGAAGGTATCAAATATATTTCATTATGATTAGGTAGAGATTCAGAAGACACGTGTTGGATTGCAAGACGTTCCCAGGAACAGACGTGGATTCTAACCACAACGTGGTGGTCATGAAATGTCATCTAAAGTTGAAGAAGTTGAAGAAACGAAAGAATGCAGGAAGATGGGACCTAGATAAGATGAAAGAAAAGAGTGTGAGGGATTGTTTCAAGGTACATGTTGCACAAGGACTAAATGAAAAGGATGACGGTAACACAATAGATGAAGAGTGGACAGTCGTGAAGCTTGAGATCAGTATGGCTGCTGAAAAAATGTTAGGAAGAAAGGTAAGATAAAGTAAGAATCAATAGACAACTCGGGAGGTACTAGACCAAATTGATGAACGGCGAAAATATAAGAATGAAAAAAAAAAAAAGAGGAGGGCAGAAAAGAATACAGGCGATTAAAGAACGAAGTAAGTAGAGAGTGCAGGTCAGCTGAGCAAAAATGGCTGAAAGAGAAGTAAGTGCAAGGATGTTGAAGGTTGTATGGCTATAGGAAAGGTAGATGCAGCATACAGGATAATAATAATAATAATAATAATAATAATATTGACTAACTAATTCTAAGGTTTTCGGAGACGCCGAGGTGCCGATATTCAGTCCCGCAGGAGTTATTTTACGTGTCAGTAAATTCACCGACACGAGGCTAACGACTTTGAGCACCTTCAAATACCACCGGACCAAGCTAGAATCGAACCTGCCAAGTTGGGGTCAGAAGGCCAGCGCCTCAACCGTCTGAGCCACTCAGTCCGGCTACACGAAAATCAAGGAAACCTTTGGAGAAACGAAAACTACGTGTATGAATGTTAAGAGTTCAGATGGTAAACCACTTCTAGCGAAAGAAGACAAAGCACAAAGATGGCAGGAACATATAGAACAATTGTGTCAAGAAAAAAGAAGTAGATGTTAAGGTTCTGGAACAAGAAGAAACTGTTGATGCCGACGAAATGGGAGACCCAAGTTTAAGGTCAGAATTCTACAGAGCCTTGAGAGATTTAAATAGGAACAAAGTACCTGGAATTACTGACCGCCTTAGGAGAAAGCAGCATGGGGAGGTTATGCAATTTAGTGTGTAAGATGTATGATAGAGGAGAAGGGCCATCCGATATTAGACAGCATGCTATTATACCTATTCCCAAGAAATCAGGTGTTGGCAAGTATGAAAACTACCGCACCATTACTTTAGTATCTCACACATGCAAAATTTTAACTGGTATGACAGTATTTACGCAAGTTGGAGCTGAGTTGGCCGGCCCCGCGGTGTAGGGGTAGCAATCCTGCCTCTTACCCGGAGGCCCCGGGTTTGATTCCCGGCCAGGTCAGGGAATTTTACCTGCATCTGGGGGCTGTTTCGAGGTCCACTCAGCCTACGTGGTCAAAATTGAGGAGCTATCTGACGGTGAGATAGCGGCCCCGGTCTATAAAGCCAAGAATAACGGCCGAGAGGATCCGTCGTGATGACCACACGACACCTTCGGGCTGAGCAGTGGTCGCTTGGTAGGCCATGGACCTTCGGGGCTGTTGCGCCATGGGGATTTGGTTTGGTTTGGTTTGGTTTGGTTTGGTTTGGTTTGGTTTGGTTTGGTTTGGAGCTGAGTTGGGAGAAGATCAGTTTGGCTTCAGAACAGGAACATGTGAAGCAATCCTGACTTTACGTTTGATCTTAGAGGATCGAATTAAAAAGACAAGCCTACGTACATGGCATTCGTAGATCTAGACAAGGCATTCCATAATGTTGACTGGACCAGGCTATTTGAGATTCTGAAGGTGATCGGGATTAGATAATCAGATACCGGGAAAGAAGAATAATCTACAATCTGTAAAAAAATCAATCTACAGTGATAAGAATCGAAGTCCAAGCAAAAACAGCAGCAATCCAGAAAGGAATGAGGTAAGGCTGCAGTTTTTCCCTCTCCCTTTCAATGTTTACGTAGAACGTACGATAAAGGAAATCAAAGAGGAATTTGGAAAAAGAATCGCAGTCCAAAGAGAGACAAACAAAACTCTGAGATTTTCCACTGATATTGTTCTTCTGACTCTGCAGAAGATCTGAAGAAATTTGAATTGCTGAATGGTATGGACGTAGTCTTAGAGAAGAGTCCAAGATGAAAATAAATATATCCGAAACAAATGTAATGGAGTGCGGTCAAATGAAATCTGGTAATGCAATAAATATTAGATTTGAAATACTTTTTTTTCAATCAATACTGATCTGCATTTAAGGAGTCGCCCAGGTGGCAGATTCCCTATCAGTTGTTTTCCTAATCTTCTCTTAAATGATTTCAAAAAAATTGGAAATTGATTGTACATCTCCCTTGCTAAGTTATTACAATCCCTAATTCCCCTTCCTATAAATGAATATTTGCCCCAATTTGTCCTCTTGAATTCCAAATTTATCTTCATATTTTGATCTTTCCTACTTTTATTTTTTTACTTTTCTTTGCTATTTTGTTTTACGTCGCACCGACACAGATACAGTACCGGTCAAAAGTTTAGGACCACATTAAAAAATCATGAAGTCCCATCTAGGACCTACAATTTTGCTACTAGACCTCTGTATTTTTTTTCTTAGCTCTTGCATCTAATATGATATACATCGCCTGATTTCAGTGATGAAAATGTATGAGTTATACAATTTTAACTGCTGGAAGGTCACGTCAGAAAGTCAATATTTTTGGAAATATTACATACTATATAATCTAATTGGTTTCAAGTATCACCACCAAGATTCTTTTATAGACTTAACAATAGTTAGGGGTCATTTTAGTATAAATATATAATTCCGAAAAAATGCGGCACCGATTTTTGTGGGTTTATTTTGTTTTCAAACCAGCGATAAAATAATCAATTCTTTCCTTGTCCTTACCATCGGTCTCAGTGTGAGCTATGATCATCAGAAATGTGTTCTTAGATGCCACCCGCTGAGTGCAAATGAAACTATCAGGGCAGATTAGTCTGACGCCGATAGCTCATCCTGAGACCTTGAGCCATACATGTCAAAGGCAAAGAAAAATCAACAATTTTGGCCCTGGTTCAAAAAGGTAAAACACGCACACACAAAAAAAACCGGTGCAGCGTATTTTCGGAATTTTTATATTTATACTAAAATGGCCCCCACCTATTCCTAAGTCTACAGAAAAATCTTGGTGGTAATACTTGCAACCAATTAGAGTTTTTAGTACATTATATTACCAAAATTTTTTATTTTTTGGTGTGACCTTCCAAGAGTTAAAAATTCATAACTTCTACAGTATTTGGACGAACTCAATGAAATCAGGCGACATATATCCTATTAGATGTGAGAGCTCAGAAAGAAAATTACAGAGGTTTAGTGGCACAGTTTTAGGTTTTAGATGATATTTCGTGATTTCTTTATGTGGTCCTAAACTTTTGACCAGTACTGTATGTCTCATGGCGACGATGGGAGAGGAAAGGCCTAGGAAGTGGAAGGAAGCGGCCGTGGCCTTAATTAAGGTACAGTCCCGGCATTTGCCAGGTGTGAAAATGGGAAACCACGGAAAACCATCTTCAGGGCTGCCGACAGTGGTGCTCGAACCCACGATCTCCCGATTACTGGATACTGGCCGCACTTAAACGACTGAGGCTATCGAGCTCGGTTTTCCTACTTTTATAGACGCCACTCAAACTTATTCGTCTACTAATGTCATTCCACGCCATCTCTCCGCTGACAGCTCGGAACATACCGCTTAGTCGAGCAGCTTGTCTCCTTTCTCCCAAGTCTTCCCAGCCGAAACTTTGCAACATTTTTTTTTTTTTTTGGAGCGCTACTCTTTTGTGGTAAATCACCCAGAAAAAATCGAGCTTTTATTCGTTGGATTTTTTCAAGTTTTTGAATCAATTAATCCTGGTGAGGGTCATATACGCTGGAACCATACTCTAGTTGGTTTCTTACAAAGGACCTGTATGCCCTCTCCTTTACATCCTTACTACAACCCCTAAACACCCTCATAACCATGTGCAGAGATCCGTACCCTTTATTTAAAATCCCATTTATGCGATTACCCAAATGAAGATCTTTCCTTATATTAACACCTAGATACTTACAATGATCCCCAAAAGGAACTTTCACCCAATCAACGCAGTAATTAAAACAGACAGGATTTTTCCTATTTGTGAAACTCACAACCTGACTTTTAACCCCGTTTATCAACATATCATTGCCCGCTGTCCATCTCACAACATTATCGAGGTCACGTTGCAGTTGCTCACAATCTTCTTACTTATTTATTACTCTATACAGAATAACATCATCCGCAAAAAGCCTTACCGCTGATTCCAATTGTTTATTCATATCATTTATATATTGAACCCTTGGTGGTCCATAAAGGATACCTGCCTTACCTATCACCAATTTGCATGAGATCTGTCTCTTGGTTCGTTTCGGGTTCTTCGTCACTGAGGTAAGGTGGGGTTTCATATTAGGGCAGGAGTGTCCGAGTACAAATTCGTTTCGCCAGATGCAGGTCTTTTGATATGACCCCCGTAGGCCCTATTAAATCTAGCAAATCAAGATCTATTCAAGAAATATTTATGTTTATTAAAGGACTCATGAGAAAAAGAAAAAAATTAAATCAATATAATTTGGACTCATCTTGTCCCACTGACGCCACAATAATTGCAACACAGAGGAGCAGAATACTGGTTTGAGCCTTTGACTTAACTGCCTGATGGGCATCCTTACTAGAAACCATTGCCACATATTACGAATGAAAATAAAGTCTGGAAATCCTTAAGTTCGGTTTCCATGTGAGATTGCATGTACCATCATAATGATTCGTGATGGTCCAGCCCTCGTACCACGAACTCTGGACTCTGGGTATAATTAAGGCAGTCCAATCGGTGTGTGACACACAGTGGTTATACGGCATGGATCCTTAATTGAATCGATGTGACCTGCGACTATGTCATGGACCGACATCTAAACTTCTAATTTACTTTAAAGTCATTTTGGATGATGACCGCAAGGAAAAATGATGCTATAGTGGCATATGGCCTTAATCTAAGTCACTGAGGTTGATGACCCCATGATCATCCAAGTTTCTAAGCTGAAGGATAAACACAATTAAGTTACATCGGTTGATGACCAAAGTTTCCACTTTACTAATCCCAGCACATTTAATGCTCAATCAATCAAAGTCAAATAATACAACAAAAACGCTCACAATACTTTGTGGCAGTAAAATCCATTACCTTCGGACCTGTCCCCTTAAGTGTTAATTTAATATTTGAACCTTCCCAGAAAAATAAACTAAGATTTCCAGAATGCACCTTCAAGTTATTCACTTGGGTTTAAGTTATTTCACAAACACGGTCTCCACTGAGTTTAATAATTTAATGAATTCAAATGATTTTATGAATCTTAATTAATGACAAATTATATCTCCGTAGACGAATGGTTTCTTTAACAAGTCCCTACTCAAATTCTGACGTAGTTATATTTTATAACTGTTTGTAATTGTTTATCGCCATTTGTATTCGTGCAGCTGAAAGAAAATTTACATCATTTATTTCCAGTATTATATCTCGTTTCATGTCATCACACTATATTTTTAATCTAATACTAGCAATTATTAATACTTGGATAACCCTAATAATTAAGTACAAACAAATCTGCATAAGTAACTCGCCGTAAATTGTAAGCCAATTTCTATGTCATATCCCACCATGACATTTTCATAAAGCTTTGAGCACCCCTCGAAAATAAACCAATCACTACTACCGTCACTCTGTTTTGGACACCCTGAACTTGGCTAACTTCGCTCATTATAGTCTAACTTCGTGGTTTCAAATATACATTCAGATCTCTGTTAAACAAATTACTCTTATCTAATAACCTACACGTTACTCCCAGATGAAAATTTCAAATAGTTCTCGTACATTGCGATCTACATTCTAAAGAATACACTCTCATCTTCAACACGTAACAGGCAGCGCTACTCCCGTTATCTTCGAAGAGCGAACTCTCGATCAGCTGGCGGTATCGGACCCTTAGCAACCCTCGCTGTCAGCTTTGAAATAAAAACACCTGTCCTAATGTCCACGCTTAACTGGTTTCACAAGAATGAAATCTTCGACTTCGCAAATAGAATTATAAATACAACATTCCTCACCAAACAGATATGCACATAGATGTACTTTTAAACGTTATTCAATAATTATACACGTCGTAAATTAACACTTACGTGGATTCTCTGACACTTTCCCATCCCAAACATTTTACAAATATCTTCCTCGGTCTCACACAAAGTCTCGGCATCACTACAGGCTTCCAATCACCTGATTCGCAAATCCTACCTCAATTCATACGACAAATCTAACCTCTTGTCTCAAACTCGACAAATCTCACTGACAAAAGAATGGAATAATAATCCCTAGAATCCACGACGCATAGTTACGCACAAATACTCTAATAATGAACAACTTCTCATAACATGACCTCGTACTTTGAAAAAACTGGATTTTCACAAAAAATGACTGACAAACTTTACTGTTATTTATTTGTCAATCAGACACAGTTTAAACGGACATAGAATAACATTACCCTTCGTGACAAGTATTCACCGACCTGCAATACTCAACACGACAGTGCACTTACACCCGATTGAAACTGGGTAACCACGGATATCTTACACTACCTTCATCATAATTCAAACAGAACATTTTTACGTCAGATAAAAACATCTTAACTTGATATCACAAATATACAGGCAATAACTTCACGGAAATGACGATCTACTTTGGACGTGATATCACTTCGTAACCCTCTTTAATGACTATTTACAACACATTACACGGCGCTCGTAATAATTTATAAAATTTATCCGGGCAGAAAAAGGAAACAAATGACCTTCTGTCATATTTCTGACATTCACGAAACAAATGGGTGGCCAAACCGCGTCATAAATACCCAGTACAAATACATATAATTTTTATTTCATAAAACAAGATATTATAGACGCTAAGATGGCATTCCACCTACCTTAACTGCACGTCAGCTTCCATTTTTGGCTCACCAGCAACCCTCCTATATTTATTTAGCCATTGTTTATACTTCTGGCTTCACATTTGGCTTTATTCATGTTTCCTGAAAAATAAAGCATAAAAAAGATATGTCCGTCACTTGGTGTTTTCGCTGATCGAACTCGGATGATTGGACCTGTTGCCCGCACACAAAATACTTTTCTTTATAACACAATATTTTATAACTTCACGAATACTACGTCGGTATCTTGACCGGCTTTACATCAGATTAATTCTGCGATGAACAACTACCTCCATTTGGAGTCAAGACCCAAGCCACATCAGCCAAAATCTATGTTCGCTGGACTTAGTCTATTTCTAGACGATCGATTTACTTAATAGTTCAACCCTCTCGCGCGACCTTCAATGATATAGTGTAGGGGGTTTCAAGATTACGTCCCCTTATATTTATAAATTCTGTTTCCCCCTCTCCGGCATTTTTTCTTGCCGCCAAGAAAATCTGAGTACTTTTCCGACTTGTGGAAATGTATTTAAGAACACTTTTTGCTGTAACCAAGAACTTTCTAACTTGCTAGTGACATTGTTCACGGTAATTTAAAATCATCTCGTACCAAATTAACTGGTTAATTGACCTCATTTGATAGGCACTATATTCTGACGACTCAGCGTGGGTAAAATAGACACGCGATTCCTTCGTGAAATATCCACGGAAATGGCTTAGCAATCCCAAATCTGTCTTACTAAAGAGGTAAAGGCCAATTGTCTTACAGATAATTACAGGACACTCATTATAGTACGTTCATTGCTAATTCCTTTATATGAATATACTTATTTAACCAAAACTTTCTTCTGTATCCATCCACCTTCGACATGTGCGGATGATGTCTCATCTCATAGCATGGGAAAAAAGCAGCCATCTTCCTGTCTCGCGTTGGCTCTGCGATATAAATATATATTCAAGCTTCTCATTACGATTGACATGGGGCCTCATGTGGTAACTTAAAGGCTCAGAAGGGCGCGCGTGTCTAGCGTCACCACGCGAAATTGACAGAAAATAGTGAGCCGTATCCTGCCGGCCCATAATAATAATTAGAATATTATTTGACCCAATATGTAAAATTTATTCATAAAAGTTACAGTCTAACATGTTAAAGCATCGTATCCCAAGATAGTTGATACCGGATGTTGAGCAAGACAGTGAGTCGCTGGACATTGCTTCATATTTCCGTATGACCGTGAGAAAGGATGGTGTAACCAAGCGCGGGCAAGGATCGACACGTGTATTAGATGCTGACCAAGCAATATATTTCAGCCAATGGAAATTAAGGACTTGGGAAACATGGAGGCTACACCGCGCCAAATCTTAATTCCAGAATGACCAACGTGCTCAGCTGCTAAAGTCAGTTTCTGTAGGCAATCGGTTTTCTACAGTTTCAGAAGTCAGATATATTTGGAAATGTAATATAAAAATTGGTGGAAGAGATTTGCTAGTGTTTGAGCTGTGTTTTGTAGATATATCACAATAAGTATTGTGTCATCATATACGACGAATTTTCTGATTGGTGGGTGGTTCAGACACCCGGGAACCCCAGTATTAATGCGTCACCGAAGCCTCCTCAGTAACCTTAGCTCTGGAGAGCGTCACTCTGTGTTAAATGCTTGGATAGTGCGGAAGCACAAACTCTGATTGGTGATCGTGGTTAACGTGGTGTTATTCCAGTAACAGTAACAGGTTCTCAATGATACTTTAAATTGTGCAGTTGGAAGATTTTAATGTACTTGAATAAATGGAATAGTATAATTTTAGCAAAGTTTACTTTCAATCGATAAAGACGGTGTTTAGTGACCGCTGTGTAACAAGTGTAGTGGAAACGTGCTATTGTTTCACTACTTCGCGACGGGCGCGTTTTCGCGTGGAACTTCCGTAACGAACCGTGTGCTGCTTTTCAAACTGTATTTTTACCCTTTAAGTGAGGTGTGTAATATATATGTGAATCAGTGTGTTTAGCTGATCTTTTAAAGAGAAAGGGTATTTCGGCTCGTAGCATTAAGCAGTGAAGATATTGTCAACTAAAGTCCTCTGTGTTTCCAGTGAATTATTTCCAGCAAGATGATGGCTACAACCGTGGAAGAAGGAAGTGCATTCCCACATGTTAATGCTGTGATTAACATGGAATAAATCCCTCACTTAGCGGGGATGTAAGCTGCTATCCTGGTATCTCGAGGGTCGTCGATTCAGTTAAGGCGCATGTGTTATTTATGGCATGATATGTAAATTATGTTAAGGTACTAGGGCAGTGTAGATAGGATTTATAACTTCATGTAAAGTAAGCCTGACGGCATGTGTTTGTTTAATTTTGTTACGATGATAGATTCGGATACGAGAATAATGCATGTTTATTTTATTTTCATTTTGCTTTATGATTAGATGTTTGGGAAAATGAGGGATTGATAGGATCAGTTGTTGTTGTTTGTGCATGCTACTTAGCGTAGGATATTCCGAGTTTTCCTTAAATATATGCTAGAAGGGCTAGATTGACAGGTTCATCTTTATACAACGTTAAACACGTATTAGTTCATTTTATTTCGGTTATTCAGAGAGACAGGTATAGCTATTCTGCATGATGCATGGTTTTACAGAAGCTGACAGAAGGAGCTGCAGAACGCCGTTGTTAAAATAAGATCTTTGAAGTTAAGTTGGAATCTGTTTGCCTGATGGTCTGCAAAGGACACGAACTGCGTCTCATAATGTGGAAGGCCAATGGGATTCATGAGAAATAATGAGATAAAGATTGCATGCTGAATTATAATGTATTGGTGCAGGCTGATTGTATGCCTGACAAGATAAAAAGTATTGTGCAGATGTGTGTGCCTGCCTAGTGTCTTCTGAGTGTATATTGTGATCAGAATGGACAGTGTTAATTCCAGACTATTGAGTCTGATGTTGTTAAATGGCCCAAGCATGCTAAGAAGGAATGAATATACGTGAGTTTCCGTGTAGCCGATGAAAGGCGTTATCTCATGGCAAGCTGATTTCTGGCCTGTGTTTATCTGTAGGTGTGAAGGAGACAATATTTCTTTGTGGCAGCCTCGGGAGACAAAATCCAATCTTTAGCATAGTGGAGTTCAACATTTCTTTTCAGCTCGTAATCTACCCGGAAGTACATGACAGATGACCGCGCTGTTGAGCGCTCAAATACAGCAGAAGGAGGCAATGTTGCCCATTGCTTTCTTCGTGATATCAAGGGTTATTTATATGTTTTTCTCTTACAGGATGATGTTTTACATTGTTATTTGTGATTGTATACCTTGTCTCGTTGTTTTAAAAGGGAACAGCCCGAGTGCTGAAGTATTGATGGTTTATCTAGTTCTATCTAGATCTTTTGCAGTGAATCGGGTTTCACATTAGAATCTGTGTAGCATTTAAGACTTTACTGGATATCCGATGTATATAGATGTGTTTAGTTTGATTATTTGAATTGTTATAAATACAGTATAGGATATGCCCCTAGTATTTTGCATAACTTACATAGCGTCCATTGCGTCTTAATTATTTTTCTTTTCGTCGTAACTTTTCTTTATAATGTAACTTTTATTTAACTGTAATTTCGGCGACTCTCGGGATTAACTTAACTTTGAAATCGTATCGTTGGGATGCGATAGTGTGAAACTCCATACGGAAATACCACATGTCAGTGTTTGCGTACACTTGTTGCCATATAATATAAACATTGGACTATTAGAAGAAGCTCAGTCTTGATGTATATAGTGTTCTTTGTTGAACTTGATTTTGATGTCAAATTTGGTATTATCATTCGAGTAACGTTCTAATTTCGACTTATTTCTAATATTTTGAGTTCATTTTTACAAATTATTTTTCTTGATTTAATTGATCGGGGATATTTATTAATAAATCCATCTTACCCCCTATGATTGTTTCTCATTCGTGTTATACCTCCATTTCCTGTCATTGATTGATATTTTAGAGTAGAACTTCGACTTTTTATCCTGAATCAACCGACAACCAACCTACACTCTGCCCAACCCTGAGTTAGTCGGATATTCATACAGGAATGGAGGCATCGTCCTAGAGGGTATTTACCCCTGGGTACGGTACAATAGTGCCTTTTAAATGAGGTCATTTACCCAGTTAATTTAATAAATTTTAAGTGTTCAGGATCACTACTGCTAGTGAGCTAACAAATATATGGTTATATCTAAAACTCTTTTAAATACGGTTCATTTAAGTCAGAAAAGTTACACAAATTTTCTCGGTGGCAAAGGGAAAATGCCTGGAGAGAGGGGATAATGGCTATAAATATAGAAGGGACGCCATGTTGAAACCCCTGCAGTGTGTTATTGAATCTTGAGCGAGAGAGTTAGACTGTTCTGTAAATCAAGCGACAAAAAGTTTTGGAAAATACGAGATCATTATACGAAGTGTTCATTATTAATGTATTTGTGCGTATTATGCGTCGTGGATTCTAAGTATTTTTTTATTCCAGTCTTTTGTCAGTGAGAGCCGTCGAGTTGAGACAAGAGTCCGACGAACAGATTTTGGCCGATGTGGCTGGTGACTTAAAATCCAAGTGGATTTAGTTTGATAAAAAGACGGTCAAGACACCACAGAAGTATTAGAAAGTTGTAAAATATTTTTTGTGTTGTAAAAAGTAATTCGTATGCGGGCAGTAAATACCATCAGTAGAGTGCGATCAACGGAGACACGTGTGAAGGGTATTTTTTATGTTTTAATTCCAGGAAAAATAAATAAATATCATGATGTACAGCCAGAAATGTAAAATGCCTAGATAAGCGACGGAAGGTCGCGGGTGAGCCGAAAGATGGAATCCGACGTAAACCTAAGGTAGGTGACTTGCCATCTTATCGCCTACTAAATCTTGTTTTGTGGTGTCAAACTTATGTGCATTTGAAATGGGTTTTTATGACGCAGTTGGTCACCCATATGTTTTTTGGCGAATGTCAGAAATATGAGGAAAGGTCATTTGTTTTATTTTCTGCTTGAATAATTTTTAAAATATTGCGAGTGCCGTGTGACATGTAAAAGTTATTAGTGAGGGTTTCGAAGCGATATCACGTCCAGAGTAGGTCGTTATTTCCGTGTATTTATTGCCTATACTTTTGTGATGTCAAATTAAGATATGTTATCTGACGTAAAAATTTTCTGTTTGAATTTGATGGAATTAATGAAAGAAATCCATGGTTACCCATTTTAAATCGAGTGGAAGCGCGCTGTTGGGTTGAGAAATGTAGAGTGGTGAACATTGTCACGAAGTGAAACGTTATTCTATGTCCATTTAAACTGTGTCTGACTGACAATAAATAATAGTAGAATTTTGATAGTCATTTTTGTGAAATCCAGTTTTGGAAAATACAAGATCATTATACGAAGTCTTCATTATTAATGTATTTGTGCGTATTATGCGTCGTGGATACTAAGTATTTTTCTGTTCCAGATTTTTGTCAGTGAGAGCCGTCGAGTTGAGACAAGAGTTCAGATTTGTCGTATGAGTCGAGATAGGATTTGTGAATCAGGTGATTGGAAGCCTGTAAATGTGCCGGGATATGTATAAGCCCGAGGAAGATTTTGTGTAATGTTTGGGATGGAAAGTAGAACTAGAGAATCCACGCCGGGATTAATTTGCGACGTATACAATTATTGCAGGGCATTTTGAAGTAAAATCTATGTGCATTTTGTTGGTCAGAAATATCGTCTTTGTTTAATTATATCGGCAAAGTTAAAGGTGTCATTCTTAGAAGCCAGTCAGGCAAGACGAAAACAGATGTTTCATATCACAGCGGAGCGGGGGTCGTGTTTCAATGCCGTCAGCTGATAGGAGCTCGCAGCTCGAGAGTAATGGGATTTGGGTAGTGTGTTAGAATTGAGATCTCATTTCTTGGCAACGGAAATCATTATTTGCGAGAACTTGTTCAAAATATCATCCGGGAATAACGTGCAAGTTGTTGGATACTGTGAATTTGTTTAATTGAGATTGTAATGTACATTTGAAACCACGAACTTAGAGTATAATGAGTAAGGTGATCCAATTGCAGGGTTGTCCAAAATATAGATCGATGGTAATGATGATTGTTTTGTTTGTGACGGGTGCACAAAGCTTCACGGAAATGTTGAGACAAGATAATGACATCGTAATCGGTTTACATTGTACGGCGAGTTACTTAAGGTTTGTAATTAATTATCATTGTTATACAAGTAGTAATAATGGTTAGTATTAGATTAAATTAAAGTGTGATGTCACGAAACAAGATAAATTGGAAATAAATGATGTAAATTTTTTCCAGCTACAGGAATAAACAACCGACGATATACATCCAACATTATAAAAAATGAATTACATCAAGACTTGTATAGGAACTTGTGAAAGAAACCGTTCGCCCGCGGAGATAGAATTTGTTGTTCATTAAGATTTCATTAAATCGTTTTAAATTTATTTAATTATTAAATTCAGTGGAAACCGTATTTTGAAATAACTTTAAATGAAGCGAATAACTTGAAGATGCATTTTGGAAATCTTAGTTTATTTTCTGGGAAATATGTAAATGTTAACGTAACGATTAAGGGGACATATCCGAAGGTAATCGATTTTACTGCCACAAAGTATTGTGGGCATTGTTGTTGTTGTATTATTTGAATTTGATTGATTGAGCAGTAAATGTATTGGGGTTAGTAAAGTGGAAACTTTAGTCATCAACCGATGTAACTTAATTATGTTTAGCCTTCAGCTAAGAAACTTGGATGGTCATGGGGTCATCAACCTCAGTGACTTAGAGTAGGGCAATATGCCACCGTAGAATCATTTTCTGTGCGGCCATCATCCACAATGACTTTAAAGTAACATAGAAGTTTAGAGGTCGGTCCTTGATATAGTCGCAGGTCACATTGATTCAACTAAGGGTCCATGCCGTATAGCCACTGTGTGGCACACACCGATTGGACTGCCTTAATTATACCCAAAGTCCGGAGTTCGTATTACGAGGACTGGACCATAAAGAATCACTATGATGGTACGTGTAGTCTCACATGGAAACCGATTTAAGGATTTCCAGACTTCCCTTTCTTTAATTAATAATTGAGACAATGGTTTCGAGTAAGGATGCACACCAGGCAGTTATGTCAAATGCTCACAAAGGTTTTTTGAACCTATGTGTAAAATGATTGTGGTGTCCAGTGGACACGATTGGATCCCAATAATACCGATGATCAATTATTAATCATTCAGAAATTATATGAATAAATAGGAATATTTTAAACAGACCTTTCATTTGAGTAGATAGATTAGGATTACCGAACCCTACCTTTACCTCAGCAAGTGACGAAGAACCCCATACGACCAAAGAGACAGATCTCATGAAATTTTGCTGATAGGTAAGGAAGGTAGGTATCCTTCAGTGTGGACCAAAGGGTTCAGTATATAAGAAAACATAAAGGTCCAACAATACTGCCTTTAGGAATTCCCTTCTTCAATCAATCACTACTGATATGCATTTAGGGAAGTCGCGCAAGTGGCAGATACCCCATCTGTTGTTTTCCTAGCCTTTTCTTAAATGATTGCAAAGAAATTGAAAATTTATGAACATCTCCCTTGGTAAGTTATTCCAATCACTAACTCCCCTTCCTATAAACGAATATTTGCCCTAATTTGTCCTCTTGAATTCCAACTTTATCTTCATATTGTTCTTAATTATTACAGGGTCAGATAAAGCTTCGCCTACTCTAATTTTCTGAGATCTGTTTTCTAGAAATAGTGCAACCCATTCAATCACTCTTTTGTCAAGTCCAATTGCACTCATTTTTGTCAGTAGTCTCCCATGATCCACCCTATCAAATGATTTAGACATATCAATCGCGATACAGTCCATTTGACCTCCTGAATCCAAGATATCTGCTATACCTTGCTGGAATCCTACAAGTTGAGCTTCAGTTGAATGACCTTTCCTAAAACCGAACTGCCTTCTATCGAACCAGTTATTAATTTTCGCAAACATCTATTGTAACCAGAAAGAATGCCTTCCCAAAGTTTACATACAACGCATGTCAAACTGACTGGCCTGTAATTTTCAGCCTTGTGTCTTATCAGCCTTTCCTTTATACACAGGGGCTACTATGGCAACTCTCCATTCATTTGGTACAGCTCCTTTATGCAAACAATAATCAAATAAGTACTTCAGATATGGTACTATATCCCAACCCAGGGTCTTTAGTATATCCCCAGAAATCTTATCAATTCCAGGCGCTTTTCTTGTTTTCAACTTCTGTATCTTATTGTAAATGTCATTGTTAACATATGTAAATTTTAATACTTCTTTAGCATTAGTCTCCTCCTCTATCTGGACATTATCCTTCTAACCAACAATCTTTACATACTGCTGACTGAATACTTCACCCTTTTGAAGATTCACACATACACACTCCCCTTGTCCATTAATGATTCCTGGAATGTCCTTCTTGGAACCTTTTTCTGCCTTAAATACCTATAAATACTCTTTCATTCTTCACTAAAAATTGTATGACTGCCGATTATGCTTGCCATCATGTTATCCTTAGCTGACTTCTTTGCTAGATTCAATTTCCTAGTAAGTTACTTAAATCTATATATACCTCTACAGCCATTTCTAACTTTATTTCTTTCCAGACTGCACCTCCTTCTTAGTCTCTTTATTTCTCTATTATAACAATATGGGTCTTTACCATATCTTACCACCTTTAAAGGTACAAACCTGTTTTCACATTCCTCAACAATTGCTTTAAACCCATCCAAGAGTCTGTTTACATTTTTATGTACCATTTTGCACGGATCAGTTACTATTTTAGAACCTGCCTCATGCCTGTTTTATCAGCAATATGGTACTGCCTAATAGTCCTACTTTGAAGAAATTCCTTTCTCTCACATTTATGTTTAACTATGACATAAACAGCTTTATGATCACTAATACCATCTATTACTTCGGTTTCTCTATAGAGTTCATCTGGTTTTACCAGCACCACATCGAATCAGCTGTCCTTCCCATATTAACGTATTTGCCATTTGTTGGTCATGCTTCCTGACGTTCGCAATTCCTTCCCAATTGACATCTGGTAAATTCAGATCTCCCGCTACAATCACATTACTTTCCATGTCGTTTTCCACATAGCTGATTATTTTATCAAGTAATTCTGAATCAGCATCTGCGCGACCCTTTCCTGGTCTGTACACTCCAAAGATATCAAGTTGCCTATTATCTTTAGAGATGAGCCTTACTCCTAGAATTTCGTGTTTGTCATCTTTAAAATTTTCGTAGTTTACAACTTCTTCTTTCACCAGAATGAATACTCCCCCTCCTACCACTCCTATCTTATCTCTACGATACACCCTCCAGTTCCGTGAGAAAAGTTCTGCATCCATTATATCATTTCTCAGCCAGGTACCTCCCTATAACCCTTCCAAACACATTTCCTAACTTACACGTACCACTGCGGTTTAAGTGAAGGCCATCTGAGCGCAGATCCCATTTCTACTCACCCATTATGATCTAGAAATTTGACTCCGATTTCCCCACATACCCACTCCATAGTCTCATTTAAATCCCCAATCACCCTCCAGTCAGTATCCCTCCTACACAGTATTCCACTGATAGCAATCTCCGCTTCCTTAAACTTCACCTGTGCTCCATTTACCAGATCCCACACATCTCCAACTATGTTGGTACTTATATCAGCTTGCCTTACGTTGTTGGTACCAACGTGAAATACTACCACCTTCTCCTTCCCCTCCTCCCTCTCTTCTACTTTCCTCAATATCTGCCTCAACCTATTTCCTGGATAACAATCTACCCTGGTTCCTTTTCCTCCACACACTTTCCCCACATGTCTAACGATGGAATCCCCCATGACCAGAGCCTCAACCCTACCCAACTCATTTGATCCCCTTCTGGTCAGCCCTATTTCTCCTGATAACTGCAGAACCTACTTCCTCCCCTCTTTTCTCCTTCCCATGACCCTGTTCCACCTGTCTTTTCCTATCCTCTACTCTACATTTCACTTTCCTACCTTTACCCTTACTTCTACTTCCACACATCTCAGCAACAGTTCTTCGTTCCTTATCTTCCCTCTGTTGTTCTACCTGGAGTGACTCGTACCGATTTCGCACAGACAACTGTCTTGAATTCTGATCCTGAATAGAGCCTTTAGACTGCAATCTGCTTCCCCTTAGAACATTAGACTACCTGTCTTCTATAACTCCCCCCTTTCCTTCCCCTCCCTCTTGTACACCTACTGTAACCTGTACATTGTTTGAGGGAGTTCTAATTCCTTCCTGTCTTCTTTGAGAATCATAATATTGTAATAGGGGTTCAATCATGGCTGAGAAATGATATAATGGATGCAGTAATTTTCAAAGAAAACGTTGTAAGCTACGAAAAATATAAAGATGACCAACACGAAATTCTAGGGGTAAGGCTCATCTCTAAAGATAATAGGCAACTTGATGTCTTTGGAGTGTACAGACCAGGAAAGGGTAGCGTAGATGCTGATTCAGAATTATTTGATGAGATAATCTGCTATGTTGGAAACGATAAGGAAAGGAACGTGATTGTAGCGGCTAATCTCAATTTACCAAATGTCAATTGGGAAGGTAATGCGAACGACAGGAAGCATGACCAACAAATGGCAAATAAGTTAACATGGGAAGGGCACCTGATTCAGAAAGTGATGGAACCAACTAGAGGGAAGAATATTCTGGATGTCGTGCTGTTAAAACCAGATGAGTTCTATAGAAAATCCGAAGTAATAGATGGCATTAGTGATCACGAAACTGTTTTTTGGCAATTAAAAATAAATGTGAAAGAAAGGAAGAGATTAAAATTAGGACTATTAGGCTGTACCATATGGCTGATGAAACAGGCATGAGGGAGTTTTTAATAAGTAACTATGATCGGTGGAAAACGGTAAATAAAAATGTAAACAGACTCTGGGATGGGTTTAAAGCAATTTTTGGGGAATTTGAAAATAGATTTGTACCTTTAAAGGTGGGAAGGAATGGTAAAGATCACTACATTATAACAGGGAAGTAAATATACTAAGAAGGAGGTGCAGGTTGGAAAAAAATAGAGTTAGAAGTGGCTGTGGAAGTAAGGAGAAATTGAAGGAACTTACTAGGAGATTGAATCTGGCAAAGAAGTCAGCTAGGGATAACATGATGGCAAGCATAAGTGGTGGCCGTACTGAACCCTTGACTTACCATTCCATCGTTGGTCGGCCACAGCTGCTGCAGTAGAGCAATATTGAATATTGCGGGAATAATTCGGTCACCATCTTAACCAAACGATGGGGTTCAGAAGATAGCCTAACTACTTGAAATGAGGAGCAAATATGTGCTTACTAAGTTTTATTGAATCAATTAACTGCACAAGAAATTTATTTACATAAATTCTTGATCAAAAAAGTTATTAAATGTTTGAAACGCAGTCACATTGCATGGCGTTATTTTTGTATTGATTACAATATCGAAGAGTTTTCTTCGGGGAAAAGTAGAAATCTCACAAATTAGTGGACAGCGAAACTGAAAAAGTGAAAAGAAAACCTGATAATCGGGCACCTATTGATCCAAAAGATAAATGAGAATTAATCAACACGATCCGTGGATAATCTGACCTTCAACAAATAGAGTTCCAGAGTTACTCTTATTTCAGGTTATTCACCAGTCAATTACCCTGTCGGATACGGAAACACCCGCCGAATGGACCCTTAATCGAACCAAATTGACTATCAGTTGCCTTGGATAGGTTGCTAGATATTATTGGAAAGCATGGTGTTCACTACAAGTTAACAGCAGCATTCACAGTCGAAAACAAAATTCCACCATGTATTATCATTTCATGACACCCTTAAGTTATAAAATAATCCCGATGCTGAAACGTGCATCATCCAAACAGCTGTTCAGAGGAACCAACAACAACACGATCCGAGAGGATCATACGTTACGTCGTTCTGAAAGAACAAAACTGTGAAATGCAGGAAACACTTATTCATCACGCATTTAGAAGAAATGCCAAACACTGAAGTTAAATAAAAAGTGGTATATCACTTGAAATATATTATTATAAAACCAACTTTCAGGTTATAAGCGGTTACGTTACGCTTAATAAAATTACAAGTCCACTTGGTAAAATAAAATAAAGCACAGAATTCTTTCCTTTATAACAATGACTACCATCATAGATCCATCTACTTATTGTTTCTCCCAACACACTACCTACAAAGTTATCAATTGACCACACTTGTAACGTTCCAGACGTTACAGTGTAATTATGTTAATTTTATTATGTGTAATTAATTCAAGAATTTAACGTCATGATATTTATTTTGGTATGTAATTGTATTATAATTCATGTTTAATCATTTGCTCACTATCATTTCATTACTTTGTAACTACGACTTGTAAACGAGGGCTGAATATTCTAATATTCACTTAGATTCTTGCGACATTTGTTTAAAATTAACTTGCAGTAGATTTCCTCTATATTGCTACATCACCGAGGAGGGAGAAAGGACAATTTTAGACATCAAGTTCTGGGAAAAGCGAGCACGTGTTCACGCGTCCCAACGTAAGCTACCGTATTTCGACCAGAATTATTCAAACGAATCAACGCCTATATTTTGAAAGGAGCGTCATGTTGCCATGGATAATGAGTGAATGGACCAATAGAAGAACAGTTAATATCAGAGTTAAGACCCGTCAACTCTAATATCTGGAGTGGGGAGAGACATGTCATCTGATTGGACCACGTGTTGCGACCTGTAATTAGCACCAGTAAAGGTTATAAAAAGGGCGTGCTGGAGCTCTTGGCCTGATCTCTTCTTGATCTCTACTACTGGACTCTGCTGCATTCTTCGGTATTATTATTCGTTTGATTCTGCGTTAGCATTCTACTTCATTACCACAACGTGGTACTTAGAAATTCTGAATGAGGGATGTAGAGCCACTCTCATCAGTAATTACGTACAGCACGGCTACAAGACCGGTTTGAACCAGTCTAAGTCAAGAGGTAGTATTAATCTAGATAGAAATGAAACTTCAGAGAATATTTTCAGTAAAGTTGGAAGGATTCTTAATTGAGTATCCTCTCCAAATAACCCAAGGTGGTTCTGCTAACTATGACTTAGGGCTTATCTCCAATATGGGATAGAGCATAATAGGGAGTGTTAGTTTTGAAGTCATCTTCCAATTAGTGGTGGATGCAATTTGCAAGGCAGGAATGGTACTTAGCTGCAGATGAAGAGATATCAAAGACGACCGATGAGGTTCCCGCTACAAGGATGGAAGCTTCCCAAGGACCAGCAGAACAAGACTAAATGGTGAGCAAGCGAGTTAAAGATATTGCAAGTTTTCGCGAAGTAGAGTCATTCAATTTTCTGTTAAATTCATTTTTTAATTTAAATTCAGTTCTCGTTAAACCGTCGTCATTTATATTAAATCTAATAAATAGTATTTTTCGAGTTCACTTTAATCAATCTGCCTTAATTAGCCTTTTGATTTTTAATTCTCCTGCTTAATGATTAGTGCACTATCACCCCACCCCTGTGATAAGAGTCCGTCCAAGCTTGATTATAAATTTTTATCTTTAAGTCCTCAACTTAAAGATTGGCGCCCTTAGCTTGAATGGTTGCATTTCTCATTTGATGATTATTCTCCGAGTGGGGAAGTCACATAAATGCCGCTCCAACGTGTGGCGAGAAAATCATTAAGTACGGAGCAGTTAATGACAGTAACGATATCAGAATTAGTATTATGGGCAAAATTTGGATATCCACGTTGCATTAGAAGTGTTTGATTGTGGGAAGGGTCATGGCTGATCAGACGAAAGAGGAGAGGATGTTGCGCAGTGGACGGGCGATAAAAGGTAATAACGTATTGAGTTCAGAGGAAGAGTTGTGTAGTCTAGTAGAGGAAATTGAAGATAGTAGTGTAAGTAGTATGGAGAGTGAAGGCAAGCAGAAAGAAGTCAGTATGGAGTCAGATGATAGTAGGATGGGGGGCGAAGCGGAAGTGAACACTAACAATAAAAGTAATAATAATGATCAGTTAATGGGAATGATGCAATTAATGTTAAGTAAGATAGAGGACAGTAAAACTGAAATAAAAAGTGAATTAGAACAAACAAAATCTGAGCTTAAAGGTGAATTGGAACAAATTAAAACAGATGTAGAACAAACTAAATCTGAGCTTAAAGGTGAATTAGAACAAACTAACACTAAAATTGAGAATATTAAATATGAACTTAAAGAACAGTTAGAGCAAACTAAAGCTGAATTAAGCAGGGAGATGAGGGAAAATAAGGAGGAAGCGAATCGGAGAATGGACGAACACAGTAGGCAGTTACGCGATCTGGTGGTAAAAAATGAACATTTTAATAAGCGATTAGAGGACCAGAAAAGTGAATATGAACGGCGAGGGAAAGAGGTAGAAGAAATGTTTGCGGGGCAGAGAAGTGAATTCCTGGAATTAATGGGGAAGGAAAACAACTCTACTAGGGAGGAAGTAATGAGGCAGGTCACTAGTATTGATAAGAGAGTTGAGACTCAAGGAGGGGAAATACGGATATTTAAAGACCACGTCCAACAAGAGATTGACACGGTAAAGCTTAGAATAGAAGATGAGACCCGGGCAAGTGAAGAAAGGTTTGCGATAGCTGAAGAGAATAAGATTGAAATTAGGACATTGAAAGAGAAGCAGGTTAATTTGGAGAGAGAAATTGATAGGAGAGACAGAGATGTAGAATGCCGGATGGAGAAAGCAGAAAATCAGTTAAAACAGGTGGCAAAGGATAAACAGGTTTTCACGGGAAGGCAATGTCTAGGAAATAGCTACATTAGGGAAATAGAACTACCTAAATTTAATGGGAAACAAACGAACCCGCTAGATTTCCTTAAGATGATAGAAAAACGATTTGAAAAGCGTCTAGAGGAAGGGTCTATGGACTGGGAAGACGTTATGGAAAATATTGACCATGCTTTTGTAGGAGAAACACGGTCTTGGTTCATGGTATATAGGCAGACGATGACGAACCTGAAAGAATTCAGAAATAAGTTTAGAGAGAAATTCTGGAATGAAGCGATACAAGCTCGGGAGAGAGAAAGGGTGGTATTTGGGAGGTACAAACAGCATGAAGGAGTTACTATGACCGAGTACTTCCTGGCACATGTCATGATTTGTCAGAACTTAGATGGTATAACCGAGGGGTCTGATGTAGTAAGACTACTTTTGAGACATTTTCCGGACAGGGTGAGAGAAGCGGCCTGTATGCAAAAAGTTGGTACTATTCAGGAGATGGAGAACCTATTAGGCAGTTTTGATGCGTTAGGTAACCTTAGAAGTAGAACGGAGAATATTCAGAACTTTAGTCATCACAACGGAATGAGACATAACGGTAGAACACAGAATCACGAAGCTCGTAATCAGTTCAGACCTCAGCAGAACAGCAGGAGCGGAGCACAGGAATATAGGACAGGAAATTCCCAACGGAGGCCAGAGCAATGTACTAATGAGTCTAACGTCAATACACAAAGGGAAACTTTAAACTAACTAGAGGCTGTAATGTTAGGTCAGAATTCCAGCCTAGTGCGAAGGTAGCGAAGTGTCTTGCCATGAAAGTGTTACCATATGACCTCGATGTTAGAGACGATTTGTTGTATGAACCCGAGCAGAATAATGGAGATTCAAGTAATAAAGTAGTCAATCCCGTTGTTAAATTGAAAGTCTGGGGGGCGTGGGTTAAAGTTTTGATTGATTCTGGTAGCCAAATATCATGTATTAGTTCTCAGTGGTATGAGTCATTAGTGAAACAGGGTATTCATTTGGAGGAAATGCCTGTTAAGTCTACTTTCATCATTACGGCTGTTGGAAAGAAGTCTAAGCAAATTTGTAAACAAGTAGCTGTCCCGATCTGCATTAATAATTTTATTAGCGTTCAGATATGTTTGGTAATTCCGCATGTGATATTTGATCTTATCTTGGGATCTGACTGGTTAACGTTAAAATTGGCTCAGTTAAATTACAATGAGTTAGTGCTAAATTTGAGGTGGAATAATGAGGATATCAAAGTCAAGTTTGAGGAGGAAATTCAGAGGAAAACGGAAGTTAGTACAGTGTGGAGAATGAGAGAGGTTTCTAAAGTAAATGAAGAGGCTAGTGAGGGCCTGAAGTTGTGTCAGTTGTGGATTAATGAGGATAAGATATGTGGCTTGAAAGAAGCCGTAAGTAGAAGTGAAGTAAATGAAATCCAGAAGGACAAGTTATTTGAAGTGTTATGTGAACACGTGGAGATTTTCTCCGAGAAACCTGGTGTTACCCATCTGTATGAACATTCTTTTTCTGTGCTGGATAAGACTCCATTCAGCGGACCGCGGTATCCGATACCACACAAATATGCAAAAGCCGTTGAGGATCAAATTCAAGCTATGTTAGCAGACGATGTGATTGAATTATCAAACAGTCAATATGTTAATCCCTTAATTGTCGTGCCTAAGTCTGATGGATCAATACGTTTGTGTATTGATGGCAGGGAGATGAACCGACGTATTGGTGCTGATCAGTTGAGATCACAAACCATTGAAGAGTTGATACAGAATTTTCAGGGTAAGAGTTGGTTTTCTACGTTAGATCTTAGGAGTAGTTTTTGGCAGATACCTTTAAGATCAGAAGACAGGCCTCTTACTGCTTTCAGTTATAAGCATAGTTTGTACCAATTTAGGCGTGTTCCTTTTGGGACCCGTACGAGTTCGGCAGCTCTCATTCGCGCACTTAGTATTGCCTTGGGAGATGATACTGGAGATTATGCTACTATTTATATCGATGATTTGGTTATAGGATCTAGTACCTTTGAAGAGCACTTGGACCACTTGGAAAGGGTTTTTTCTAAATTAGAGTATGCTGGTTTTACTCTGAAACTTGACAAATGTGTTTTCAGCAGACGAGAGGTGACTTTTTTGGGGCACCGTGTATCGGCAATGGGAGTGACGCCTGAGAGCACAAGAATTGAAAAAATATTGAATACTACGACACCTAGAAATATTAAGGAGCTCAGATCGTATATTGGTGTATGTAATTTTTTCAGACGATTTGTAGTGAGATTTGGTAACTTACTAGAGCCTCAGAATGAACTAGTGAGAGTGTTAGGTTTGCCTGAGGAACCACCTCGTAATGCTGAATTTTACGTCCGACTGGCACGGGAGAACCTGATTAAATCTGGAGATAAACGTAAAAGGCAACAGAAACGTAAGGTACTGGATAACTTTGAGGTAGGTGATATGGTTTTGGTGAGAGTTCCCATGTTGTCAAACAGTGAGGATAAGGTGACTAAGAAATTTTTTCTTTTATATCAAGGCCCTTATAAAGTACATCGTAAACTAGGACCCTGTGCTTACAAGTTAGCGGATGGCGAGAGCGTAATGAATGGTTCATATAACATTAGTAGCTTACGGAGATACCTGTCGTGTGAGGTGGCTGAACCGGATTGTGAGATATAGGTCAGTAACTCGGGGAAGTTGCTACTTGTTATGTCAGACTACGAGTGGATGTGTTTACGTCTCTATTGTGGTGGTATTTCCTAGTTGTGTTTGTAAACAAGGGAGGTGTTTGTGTGACGGTAGATTTACGCTAGTTCATTGACGATCGATCATCTGTTTTCCGTATGTGAGGCCATGAAATTTTATATATATTTGTTTTCTGAGATGTTACATAAGGCTAATTAAAGCTGACGACGGCAAATAATTAATTTTCCCGTATGTGCATTTCTAACTTGCAATAATTTTACCGTGAGCTTAAATCACGTGTGTATTCGAGTGAAGTGTACTACATCCTGCTTCAAGATAAGGTTGAAACATTCGAAAGAGTGATAAAAGTGTAAATTGTTTGTATCATGTGTTTTCCATGTTTTTAATGTAAGAAATTGGAAGAGAACGTGTTATTGCTATATAGCAAAGAATGTCGGAGAGATGGGGAGTAAAAGGACAGATAGACACTCTGCAGAGTCTATAATCTGAAATTGTATATATATTATGTTATTTTTTCTAGGATAATCTTGTTTTTTTTTACAAAAGTGAAAAGTTGCTCATGTTGGGCATAATTTAGCATCTAAACCTCAAGATGAACTGAAATAACAGACAGTCGCAATGGGAAGCAGTCTAAGAGAGATATGGAAAGAGTGAGATATAATTAATTGTATGAAAATAATGTCGCTCGTTATGGGCAGGTAATAGAGGTATTTCAAGTCAATGTGGGAGTAAGTGTGTGAGTTCTCAACTCATATGATATTTGTTAAGAACTCATGGGGGCGTATGTAACGTTCCAGACGTTACAGTGTAATTATGTTCATTTTATTATGTGTAATTAATTCAAGAATTTAACGTCATGATATTTATTTTGGTATGTAATTGTATTATAATTCATGTTTAATCATTTGCTCACTATCATTTCATTACTTTGTAACTACGACTTGTAAACGAGGGCTGAATATTCTAATATTCACTTAGATTCTTGCGACATTTGTTTAAAATTAACTTGCAGTAGATTTCCTCTATATTGCTACATCACCGAGGAGGGAGAAAGGACAATTTTAGACATCAAGTTCTGGGAAAAGCGAGCACGTGTTCACGCGTCCCAACGTAAGCTACCGTATTTCGACCAGAATTATTCAAACGAATCAACGCCTATATTTTGAAAGGAGCGTCATGTTGCCATGGATAATGAGTGAATGGACCAATAGAAGAACAGTTAATATCAGAGTTAAGACCCGTCAACTCTAATATCTGGAGTGGGGAGAGACATGTCATCTGATTGGACCACGTGTTGCGACCTGTAATTAGCACCAGTAAAGGTTATAAAAAGGGCGTGCTGGAGCTCTTGGCCTGATCTCTTCTTGATCTCTACTACTGGACTCTGCTGCATTCTTCGGTATTATTATTCGTTTGATTCTGCGTTAGCATTCTACTTCATTACCACAACGTGGTACTTAGAAATTCTGAATGAGGGATGTAGAGCCACTCTCATCAGTAATTACGTACAGCACGGCTACAAGACCGGTTTGAACCAGTCTAAGTCAAGAGGTAGTATTAATCTAGATAGAAATGAAACTTCAGAGAATATTTTCAGTAAAGTTGGAAGGATTCTTAATTGAGTATCCTCTCCAAATAACCCAAGGTGGTTCTGCTAACTATGACTTAGGGCTTATCTCCAATATGGGATAGAGCATAATAGGGAGTGTTAGTTTTGAAGTCATCTTCCAATTAGTGGTGGATGCAATTTGCAAGGCAGGAATGGTACTTAGCTGCAGATGAAGAGATATCAAAGACGACCGATGAGGTTCCCGCTACAAGGATGGAAGCTTCCCAAGGACCAGCAGAACAAGACTAAATGGTGAGCAAGCGAGTTAAAGATATTGCAAGTTTTCGCGAAGTAGAGTCATTCAATTTTCTGTTAAATTCATTTTTTAATTTAAATTCAGTTCTCGTTAAACCGTCGTCATTTATATTAAATCTAATAAATAGTATTTTTCGAGTTCACTTTAATCAATCTGCCTTAATTAGCCTTTTGATTTTTAATTCTCCTGCTTAATGATTAGTGCACTATCACCCCACCCCTGTGATAAGAGTCCGTCCAAGCTTGATTATAAATTTTTATCTTTAAGTCCTCAACTTAAAGATTGGCGCCCTTAGCTTGAATGGTTGCATTTCTCATTTGATGATTGTTCTCCGAGAGGGGAAGTCACACACTCAACTACCTATAAAAATGAAAGAACGACAAAAATTGAAAATCAAATATATTACCGGCTGACGAATCGAACCCGCATTCGTAACTCAAGTCTCACCCATTACTATGTATCAACACGCACACTAGCAAAGCACTCGGACTCAGAACGACAAAACAATTAAGTCCGTAAATAAAATAAAATAAAATAAAATACTGAATTCAATGAACTCAAACACACATGGCGAACTGCAATAATATTCCAATCACCGTTAGCTCAGTAGCCAATATTGTACAACCCTCAAGTTCAGGCCAGTAGTGATTCCATAATCTTAGGTAAACTACTTCCAGCTGGTAAAGGGCTGCGCGCAAACACGGCATCAATATTACTTACTGACACCCTTCGCATTGCATACACTACTGTAGACACTACCATCGCTCAAGTCACTTCGCAAAAGCATCTAATCTAAGACTTGAGTATATACAGCTGATATCCCAGACCTATCGTCGGTCCTACCTAATGTCTGCACACCCTAACTCTAACCTCTATGTACACACACCTTCCTACACCTATCGTTGAGCGTGAACTAGGACGTCTCATCATCAGGATAACATGTGACGTACTTAATCTATTGTCGAGCGGAAATTGGGTCGTATACGCTTCCTCTAGCATATCAAGCGAAATCGTAATTTCAAACACACTCTTAGATATTTCAGCTGTAAACCTTGTCGAAGATAATAGCGCACAATGAAATGAATCTTGCCACAGAATAAACGCAAGTCGGGAAATGCAAATAAGTCCCTATCTTGTTACTAAAACGTGGAATTGAAAATAAGTAACGCGTGGCAAGCAGTCCACAACTCAAACACGATCTCGGCATGCGCAATGAAGCTTGAAAAAATAATAGTGACTTCCAACACACGTCTAACATTACGTGAATATTGCCAAAAACAGTAATCATCACCACCGCAAAAATCCACGCTGTAATTTTAGGGTAAAGCCCTGAAATCGCCTACCATCTCATTATTCCAAATATCCATATCCATGACTATCCAGTGAAGCGAAATCCAATGAATTTACACAGCCAAACTATCGCTTTAATAACGTCCAATATTTCATCCCACAATGTTTCCGATTTAATGATAAATTATCGTCTCGTACTTTATGAAATTTACTGATTGGAAACTTGTCATTACAGTCAAATAACACCAACCGTGTATTCAGAATGTTCTTCTACCCTTGAGGTCATATTACTATAATATTCATTATACTGACTTTACGTAACTAGTCACTTGGTCTTTAACTACCACGAGCTACAATCTTCACCAGAAATTGTTTTTCACTTGGGATCTTAACTTGAAATCTTACACAATACTCATTACGAACTAACCTTCTCCTGGTCTCAGTTTTCGGATTGTTAGCGGAATATACTACAGCCTGCCACATAAATATCACATTTAATAAACAGCAAGCCTCAAAAATTCTTCGCCATCAGCAAAGATAGCCTGTCTCAAAAATTCATTCTCATCGCCTTCTCACGGCGGCATCGCATGAAATACAGGCTTCCTCTGCCTTCAAAATCTATACAACTCTTATCTCAACATATATAAATTCTTCGCCATCAATCCCTTTTCTTATATTTCAAGACTTTTCAAACCTCAATCCTCTCGTGACAAACAACTTTTATAAAAATTCTTTTTCATTTTATTTTTACTACAACTTTTGGACCTCAGGAATACAACAACACACCGTTATTTCCCATATCACCGACATACACGATGTCACAAAATTTAACTTCCCATGAATAAAACATAACTTTATCAGATTTCACTAGATTTCGAGACACACGCAAACCTTATTGAACATAACTGTTAAATACACTTTTAACATAGAAAATTTTTATCCTGCCGTAAACATTATTATTATTATTATTATTATTATTATTATTATTATTATTATTATTATTATTATTATTTCGACAAAAAATTTCTGAAATCATACGATATACGAAATTGAGACATTCAGCGCGAATACATGATTGTTATCACCTTCCTAATTTTACTCAATTTGGACAATATCTCAAAGAATATTAACACAATATTTAAACATCGCATTTTATAGTTTCTCGACGTGAATTTTACAGCCCTGAAGAGTTTCACACGACGACCAGAAATGGAATACCTTCGCCTGATCATTATTAAATATCAACCCGAGACACGCAATGAAAATTGGTTGGGACAAACAATATTCTAACTACAACATTGATACAAAGGTTTTTACAGACCTGCAATCGTAGACATCATTCTGGATTCTGGCTGCATTTCAGCCGGCAGGCTTTGTGCCTAGCTCTCCATGGCTATATTTGACATAATCTTCTTATATATATATACAACTTAAATTACACAACAATTTACACTCGGAGTCGATTGACACCGCAAATAACGCACTTTCAACACGTCTAACAGGCGACGAGCACTCTTCCCAAATGGCAACGGCCACTGTTTTCCCAAGATTCTGCTTTCGTTCACCCTACTAAGGGCCAAGTGTTCCAAACAGATAAGAAACCAGACCTCGCGGCCAACCTTCAAACTTCTCTTTGACAAATATTAGACGCACACACTGAATACAGAGAGAAACTGAACTACTTATTTACCCAAATCTTTAAACCTTCAAAGTTTCCATCAGGGGCAGCCCAGGAAAATTTCTATCATCTTCTACTTTAATATTATATTTGAACCATAGACACGAATATATAACAAGTAACTTGGAGAACAAATCTCCGCACTTACCTGCTGACGAGTGACGTGAGCTTGGCCGTTCCAACAACCAGATAGAGAGTGTAAAATGGACGGAGGGGGTTTCTTTTATACCCTCTGGGAGGACGCTACCCTCACCATGAAGCTTGGTGGTGCAATATCCTAATTCCACACCCCTTTGACCAAATTTCTTGAAATTTGTTCCATTATTTCGGACAGACTCACGATTCATTACGGTGTTAATTTCATATTTTTCCCATACTCGCAACGGGCGAAATGAATTATTTCTGCCCTGAAGTTTCGCGGCAATTTTCGTCATCCATCGGCCTTGGTACGTGTCGCTAGTTCGGGAGCCGGACGCAAACTCTTCTCTAGGCTTTACTGCATTTATATTTACCCTGGGAATTCTACCTTCAGATATGGCTTAAGAATAATTTAGATTCTTTATTCCTGGATTTACCATGTCGCCAAAATCTCTCGTTATGAAGAATTTCTTGAATTTGATAAATTGTTCAATATTCGAAGTCCACCGAAGTGTCCCGGTATTTCACGAGCTCGCGGCTTGCTCATCACGGAGAGTTCGTTCCCACGAGACAGCCAGACTCTTGAAATAAAAACATGGCAACTCTCAGAAAGTAGTTTGTAGCTGAAATAAATATTGGGAATAAAAAATTTTCTCATCGTAGATTTATGGGTTCATACTAATTTTAGTGAAAATGGAAGAGTATGTATAGGTACTTTAAGGCAGAAACAGGTTCCAAGAAGGACATTCCAGGAATTATTAATGAACAAGAGGAGTGTGTATGCGAGGATCTTCAAAAGGCAGAAGAATTCAGTCAGCAGTATGTAAAGATTGTTAGTTATAAAGATAATGTCCAGATAGAGGAGGTGACTAATACTAAAGAAGTATTAAAATTTACCTATGGCAGCAATGACATTTACAATAACATACAAAAGTTCAAAACAAGAAAAGCAGGTGGAATTGATAAGGTTTCGGGGGATATACTAAAGACAATGGGTTGGGATATAGTACCATATCTGAAGTACTTATTTGATTATTGTTTGCATGAAGGAACTTAACCAAATGAATTGGGAATTGCTATAGTAGCCCCTGTATATAAAGGGAAGGGTGATAGACAAAAAGCTGAAAATTACAGGCCAGCCAGTTTGACATGCATTGTATGTAAGCTTTGGGAAAGCATTCTTTCTGATTATATAACACATGTTTGCGAAATTAACAACTGGTTTGGTAGAAGGCAGTTGTGTTTAGGAAAGGTTATTCCACTGAAACACAACTTGTAGGTTTCCAGGAAGATATAGCAGATATCGTGGAGTCAGGAGGTCAATTAGACTGTATCGCGATTGACCTGTCTAAGGCATTTGATAGGGTAGATCATGGGAGACTACTGGCAAAAATGAGTGCAATTGGACTTGACAAAAGAGTGACTGAACGGGTGGCTCTGTTTCTAGAAAATAGAACTCAGTGAATTAGAGAAGGTGAAGCTTTATCTGTCCCTATAATAATTAAGAGGGAATTCCTCAAGGCAGTATTATTAGACCTTTATGTTTTCTTATACACTGACTGAGCAAATGTCATGGGATTGCGGAGCACTGGTGCGCAGGTGTGTTGTCTGCGCACCATACACCCCCTGTGCCAGCGGCAGTTGTATAGGCGATCTTGTGAGCAGTGGCTGTGCATGTGACAGGTGTAACATGGAACTTCGTCGTGGGCTGACACCGTTCGAACGGGGTATGGTGGTCGGTGCCCGACGGTTGGGAAGTGCGATTTCGGAAGTGGTGCGGGAATTCGGCTTCACACGATCAACCGTGTCCAGGGTGTATCGTGAATGGTTGAATGCGGGTGTCACCGTCCACAACAGAAGAACGACCGGCCGTCCAGCCACCCTCGATGACCGTGACATCTGAGACGGATTGTCAATAGTGACAGACGGGCAACCGTGCAACAAATCACGGCTCAATTCAACTCAGGCCGTGCTAGACACGTCTTCCAGTGGGCAATCCGTAGATCATGGCTTCTATGGGGTAATGGAGCCGGCGCCGCACATGGGTGCCACTGTTAACCCAACGTCATCGAGCACAACGACGCGCATTTGTCGCCAGTCACCAGGGATGGACACTGGAACAATGGCGTAACTTGATATGGTCGGACGAATCACGTTTTCACCTGCACCATGCCGATGGGAGGCACCGTGTATGGCGCAGACCACATGAAGCGATGCATCCCGCCTGCCTCGAAGGTGTGGTCCAGGGCGCTGGTGTCTCTTTTATGGTTTGGGGTGCATTTTCCTGGTACTGAATGTGCCCTCTAGTTGTTCTGGAAGAGACTTTGAATGGTACGCGGTATGTTGAGCTGCTCGGAGACCATCTCCACCCATTTTTGGCCTTCCAGCGCCCAGACTGTTCTGCAGTGTTTCAAGATGATAACGCGCCGCCACATCGCTCCCACGTCGCGCGGGAATGGTTCCAGGAACATGCAGCGTAGGTCCAACGACTGTCATGGCCACCCACGAGCCCCGATATGAACCATATTCATCATATCTGGGATGTCCTGGAACGCAGGCTCCGTGCCATGGATCCTGCACCCACGAACAGACCAGCATTGGCGCCGCTCTGCAAACGTTTTGGTGTCAACTGCGTCCAGAGGACTACCAGGGACTTGTCGACTCACTTCCACGGCGTCTCACTGCAGTTCGCACGCTATTAGGTGACTATCCCACGACATTTGCTAAGTCAGTGTATATATCAATGATATGTGTAAAGAACTGGAATCAGAGATAAGGCTTTTGGTAGATGATGTTATTCTGTGCAGAGTAATAAATAAGTTACAAGATTGTGAGCAACTGCAAAATGATCTCGATAATGTTGTGAGATGGACAGTAGGCAATGGTATGATGATAAACGGGATAAAAGTCAGGTTGTGAGTTTCACAAATAGGGAAAGTCCTCTCAGTTTTAATTATTGCGCTGATGGGGTGAAAGTTCCCTTTGGGGATCACTGTAAATACCTAGGTATTAATATAAGGAAAGATCTTCAATGGGGTAATCACATAAATATGTTTGTAAATAAAGGGTACAGATCTCTGCACATGGTTATGAGGGTATTTACGGGTTGTCGTAAGGATGTAAAGGAGAGAGCATATTTGTCTCTGGTGAGACCCCAACTAGAGTATGGTTGCAGTGTATGAGACCCTCACCAGGATTACTTGATCCAGGAACTGGAAAAAATCCAAAGAAAAGCAGCTCGATTTGTTCTGGGCGATTTCCGACAAAAGAGTAGCGTTACAAACATGTTGCAAAGTTTGGACTGGGAAGACTTGGGAAAAAGGAGACGAGCTGCTCGACTAAGTGGTATATTCCGAGCTGTCAGTGGAGATATGGCGTGGGAGGACATCAGTAGACGAATAAGTTTGAGTGGTGTCTTTAAAAGTAGGAAAGATCACAATATGAAGATTAAGTTGGAACTCAAGAGGACGAATTGGGGCAAATATTCGTTTATAGGAAGGGGAGTTAGGGATTGAAATAACTTACCAAGGGATATGTTCAATAAATTTCCAATTTCTTTGCAATCATTTAAGAAAAGGCTAGGAAAACAACAGATAGGGAATCTGTCACCTGGGCGACTGCCCTAAATGCAGATCAGTAGTGATTGATTGATTGATTGATTGATTGATTGATTGATTGATTGATTGATTGATTGATTGATTGATTGATTGATTGATTGATTGATTGATTGATTGATTGATTGATTGATTGATTGATTGATTGATATCTCCCTCAAACTCTCAAACTCCTCCCTCATACCCCTGAATGCCTCGCCACACCCACAGTTCCTACAGTTGCACTCCTTAGCCATTCTTTACGGAAAAATGAAAAGAAAAGGAAAAATAAAATAACTTATTTGCAAAAAATGCACGGAGGGACACATTGTCAGGGATAGTACTCAAAGATCACACGACAATAAGGTATTAATATACGACTACACTACAATACTACTTAGTCGTACTCCATTTTTATCCAACAACACAGTAACAGGATAAAAACTGCTGTTAATTACTCAGTACCGAAAGGAATACACAAGAATTACACAATTCTAAACTGTAATTAAGCATATCCTTATTACAACAACAGATTTTTCGTAAGAGTTTCTACGGATGCCTCTACTATACCGGTACTACACAAATATTTTTCAATAATAAAATAAGCACGCTAAATTCTAATAAGACATTACTCGTATACTACTGTACAGTACTCTATCATTATTTTAAACTACGTCCAGACGAATCCTAATTACGGTACCGGTACCGTATATCACTACTAAGCACAAACAGAAATGAAAAATGCAAGTTTGAAATTTGCAAGAACTACTGTACTCAAAGATTACCAACAAAGCTAAATGCTTAGACAGATTATTGTTAGTACTATGCTCTAATAGATACATACGAATATAGCAGGCAAGATACGGTACTATATAAATATACTGTATCTACACTACAATTCTCAGCTGAAATATGGTTATATGACTTATACCGCTGGTGGATTACTATTATTTTCCCTACTACACGGAACGGAGAACAAAAGTGTCCATAAATGCTGAAAAATAAGAGGTTGTCTACAATAATTTCTGTCAAAACTACGCCGGGAATTATTTGGGTAGTAGAATTACTAATGATGACAGTAATACGGAGGACATCAAATACAAACTAGCACAAGCAAGGCATGCCTTTCATAAGAATGGAATATGGAACATGGACGATAACTAGCTCAGAAAGAAAGAGAATAGAAGCTTTTGAAATGTGGTGTTACAGAAGAATGCTGAAGGTGAGATGGGTAGATCGTATCACAAATGGAGAGATACTGAATCGAATTGATGAGAGGAGAACGATTTGGCGAAGGAGAAGAAGAAGGAGAAGAAGAAGAAGAAGAAGAAGAAGAAGGGACAACATGATAAAGAGCATCTTAAGACACCCAGGTTTTGTTCAGTTAGTTTTTGGGCGAAGTGTAGGCGGTATTAAACGGCAGGAGTAGACTAAGGTACGAATGTTACAAACAGATTAGAGTAGGCCTAGTAGTTGCAGTAATATGAAAAGGTTAGCAGAGGACAGGGTGGCATGGAAGCTGCATCAGACTAAACAACAACAAATATGATACAAAACTGCCCAGTCATTAGCATCTACTGGTCGAAATGAAAAGAAACACATGAAGGAACGATTACTGGAATAATTACGGAAAATGGAATCATGTGTGTGTGTGTTTTTTCTTGAAAGCTCAAATACTGCCGAGCCGAAATAAAATAAAATGTGATGACCTACAATGTCTTAAGTCCCTGAAACTGATCTACAATAATATTACACTGACTGTTGTTAGTTGAGGAACTCTGTCTCTTCTGCTGCCATTCTTCACTAGATGGCATTACTGCGGTAATGGTTGAAACTAACCCGTCAACAGCTATTCAAAATACGGTTCTTCTCAAGTGAGCCAATACGACTTCTTCTCTTCTTTTAATTCTACCGCCTTTTCCACACTGGTGTGGTCGCGGCTGCAAACTGTGTCGCACGTAGGGATCTGGCAGCGCGCCGGCTTCTCACCGCTGGATACCGTGGTTCAAATCCCGGTCACTCCATGTGAGATTTGTGGTGGACAAAGCGGAGGTGGGACAAGTTTTTCTCCGGGTACTCCGCTTTTCCCTGTCATCTTTCATTCCAGCAACACTCTCTTTCATTTCATCTGTCAGTCATTAATCATTGCTCCAGAGGAGTGCCTCGCCGCCATCTCTTTCCCCTTCCCAATCGGTCCAATTGTCACTGTCCAGCACCATGATACTTTAAAATAAATAAATAATAATACGATGACACTGGGTGAATTGAAATCTGCTTGCACTACAACATTAATTAACTGCACTACAATGGCATTTATGCACACACATTAACAGGCTAACAGCTAATGCAATCCCGACTACTATGGCACTGCACAGTTACACTGATCACAATCACAAGTGATAATAACAACATTCACGAAAACAAACAAATAGTGCACTCCCCTTGCTCAAATTTCAAAGCATGACAACGTATTTAACAACTTGACCACCCTAGAAATGTGTCGTCACGTCATGGTTACATTTTGAATCTTTATTTTAGCTTATTTATAGAACTGAATCATTTAATCGTGGAATTCATTGTTTTGTAAAATGTTTAGGAATTAATCTCTAACAACAATGAATATAAGCCTAGGTACATTGCAAAGTGGTTAGCGATGTTGCTGAGGGCTCCGCCGTTCAGCGCTTACACCCACCTGCACTCTTCCTTCCCCTGACAAGCCACCGTCGTTCTTCCAGGCTCCTCCCGCACCCCGCTCACGTGCCAAGTCTAGGGACCTACTCAGGGGTCTGCTGCCACAGCCCGAGCGCCTCACGACCAAAGAGAAAAGATCATGCTTGCTGGACAGCAGCCACGGTCAGAAAGCCTTTGACACTTTCTTGAAAATAGAATAAAATATTTACAGCCAAAATAACAAAGATAACATTGTAGAACTGAATATCACACCACGTGAGTTCGATTTCGTTACATTTGTCCATCTCTTTATGTAATCAATTGCAAAGTGAAATAGCGTTAAATGTTTTCGAAAAGGCGGCGGGGTGGCGCCCAAAAGCCCTTCATGCACGCACCGCCACTGGTTGGGGGCTTCATTCATCTCATGCCTGACCCAGTCATTGACTGGAAAACAGATTGTAGGTTTTCATTTTCATTCATTCATTCATTCATTCATTCATTCACCCTTCCTGTGGAGGGATATATTCACTGTTGCTTGTTTCTGCGGCGGTTAGTAGTATGATGTGTTGTGTGAATGTGAAGAGGAATGTGCTGTGATAAACACAAACCCTCAGTCCCCAAGTCGTAGGAATTAACTACATACAGTTAAAACGCCCGGCCCTGCCGGGAATAGAACCCGGGATCCTCAGAACGGAAGACAAGTATGCTGACCATGCAGCCAAGGTGTCGGATTGAGCTAGCACGAAATAATATTTACCAACACATCTTGCAGTCCTATTGACTTTGTAATAGTTATACCTGCAATGTAATTCACAACGAATGAAAAAGCAATGAAGCAGAATAAATATAACCACAAAACATGGTAAGTAAAGAAGGTTTCATTTATGAAGCTCCTGGCTGTGAGGGTGCTATTATGAAGAGACCATTCCGTATCGATCTCCACATTCGTTTGTTTCTCGACCCCCTGTAGCGCTCTATAAATATACAATGACATGACTTTCCTGTGTGACGTAAGGCTGAAACTCCTGAAAATACATAGCATAAAGACTTTGAAGAATGTATTTTACTCATCATTTACATAACTTAGACCATAACCATACATATGGATATTAGGCTGTTTCGCAAAGGGTAGATATTAGAGGGTAATTCATACGACGATGTTTTATGTATATATGTACAATGTATACATAAACGTTTGAGACATTCCAAGAATATGCCCCTCACTTGTCTCATTCTTCTTCTGTCCCACTCTGCTCGCTTGTTTTCTTATGGTGGTTTCCCCTTTTGGCTTTCACGACCAACCGGTTCCTCTCGCCTGTAACACATAGACAGCCACAGCTTTAGCCTTCTCCACTCCTCAAAACCCACCTTTGGTCAGTTGGTCTGCCATGCCCGACCGCCGTATGGCTTGGGGTTCGCTTGGAGCAGTGGCCACTAAGTCCAGGCCTTGCTCCAGCGGTCGCCCCCTTCTCTACCCTCTTGCCAGCTTTCTCTTCTCATCATCATCTCCTTCTCTCTCTATCTCGCTCTCTCGGGCGCAACCCTAAAACTACTCCACCTCCTTCCTAAGTTCGACCTCTACAGCTGTTCAACATGGTTGCTACATTCACTACATCGCTCACGCAGAGAGAGAGAGAGAGAGATGGAGAGACAGAGTGAGAGAGGAGAGTGCTGCTTGCCAACCCGCTTCGCTGCATGCTTCCCTAATTATCTTGCCGACCTAAGTGGAGATGTGGGGAGGCTAGAAGAGGAAGGGGGCTACCAACCGTTCCTGTGATGTAGCTTCATGTTCTGACTTTACTTAGTAAGTTAGACACACATACAGTATAAAACAGTACTTTACAAATGTCTTAGAAATAATGGGTTTTCAAGACGACCGTATTAAGGTCATAGACGAGTTTGAGGTTCTTTTTTCACGCAGATTATTTTTATACAGTTTGTTCAAATTACTTTTATATACTTTGTTCAAATCTGCTTATAATCAAGACATGTATACACTGATAATATCAGTCCAACTATATCTGCATGTTAATTAGAGTTTATTTGCACCGTGTTTCCCCACCCCTTCCTTCTCTCTATTCTCGGAATTCGTGTGTGCTAGTTTTTTTCATACCGGGCGAGTTGGCCGTGCGGTTAGGGGCGCATAGTTATGAGCTTGTGTCCGGGAGATGGGTTCGAACCCCACTGTCTGCAGCCCTGAAGATGGTTTTCCGTGGTTTCCCATTTTCACACCAGGCAAATGCTGGGGCTGTATCTTAATTAGGGTCACGGCCGCGCCTTCCCAGTCCTAGACCTTTCCTATCTCATCGTCGCCATAAGACCTATCTGTCGGTGCGACATAAAGCAAGTAGCAAAAAAAGTTTTTCATCACTGTTAACAAGATTTGAATTTTTGTTGATCTCCTTGAATTAAAGAGTTTTATATTTAACTTTTGAAAGTTATTTTACCTTCAAAGGCAAATATTTTCTCATCCTCCATCTTGACCGCAATGTAAAATGTTCCAGATAAAATATTTCTTATTTTTCCCTTGATCTTTATTTTTGTTTGTACATAGTGTTGTGGGTAAGATTCATTAGTGATGTAGCTCAGCGAGCTTTAAAAACGAGTTAAAAGAATTTTTAAAATAGAAGGGTGGATCAAGGGGTGGATGATTCTAGCTGGAAAAGGGGGTGAATATTATTATTATTATTTTCGACAGTTTAATGAGGGTGGGTTTGTTCTTTTTTATCACTTCTGAGTGAGGAACGGATGGGAAATGAAAAAAAAAAACAAGGGGTGGAGAACATTTTTACATTACGTTTACTGACCATTCGACAATACCATTTTTTTTCAAGAGTTCTGTCCACAGATTTTTTTTCTGAGTTCTACCGTTCTTCGAATAAGGTACGCGATGGGAATAAACCCAAACAGTCATCCTGAATTACAGGTGTGAATTGTACATTACAACATCGAGAGTAGTCTACATGCCCACACCAGCATACAGGAGTGGCGCCTTGCCACCCCTCATCCCTCTGCAATCCCGCTCTGGTTAAACACGTGACTCCCGACGCCCGCACTGACGTATGACGCGTCATTGTTCCCGCAGGGTTGAGCGAGGCGTCTTTCAGTACACCCCCTGCCATAGCGGCGCAGCCAGCCCAGCCCCTAACCAGTCGAGTTGCTCTCCAATACTTTTTGTGCCCTCTCTCTCCCTTCGCCGCGGTCTCTGGCACCTTCATTCCCTCCACGTGGAGTTGATATGTAGCTGTCACCGAACTGCGGGTTGCCAAGCAACCAAGCTAGAAGAACGGCTACGGATTGGTCTCTGGCGGCGTGCTATTGGTATTCCTTGAAAAGAGTCCCGCCTCCCGCTAGCGAAATGATTACGAACGGGTGGAACGAGAGCGAGAACGCACTGCTATTGGCCAAGTGGGCCCAAACTCGGCATTTCATTGGTGGAGAGGCCTGTGACGAGTGTGCTTATGCTAAGGACTCCACGTGGAGTCCTCTTGAAGCTTGTGCTGGCGCGCCTGAACCGATGTAGGGTGATACTGGCAATCCGTTGAGCAGACGAAGGGAGGGTTGGGGGAAGGGTAGGACAGACCTCGCCTGATACGGCTGCCATATTTGGAAAGGAAAATCAGTGAAGAGTATTTGCGAGGGGGAACCTTTTGTGTTGTTCGTAGAGAGTTTTGCAGCAAGCAAGAAGGGTGGGCGGCCATTTTGTGCAGAGTTTTTTATATATTTTTATTTTTTTATTTTTATCCGGGAAAAAAGGGAACGAACAAGGTATAGGGAATCATCAGTAGTGTTGGTGTGAGTTTTAGCCAGTACATGCAGGGGGGAGTGTGTGCGGCACATTGGGAGCTGTAGCGGTTGACGGCAGCCTAGGGGGGTTGTGGGAGGTGGGGAGCGCGCGCTATGTGGAGGGGGAAGGCTCCACTAACTCGGGCTAGCACTGCTCAGTGGCAGTACGAGTGAGCTAGTGGCAGGACGTGTGAGAGCTGGCCTATAGCCACTTGGAAGTTTAGGAGCTGTATTATTCAACCTCATCGTGTCAAACTAAACGTTGTACAACGTGTTCATCCTTTTTTACTATCTACAGGATTTAAGTGGTGATTCATCTCTATTACGAACGTGACGCCAAATGCAATTGGATTACTCTATTAATCTACGTTAGTTTTTCATCTGCCATCACGTCTACCCAGGAGAAGAAGACAAAGGATTATTAGTGTTTCGTTTGTTTTTTCCCCGCAAATATTGTATTTTGAAGTTGGAATTTTTGCTTGCATTAGTTCCATATTTTGAATCGTGTGCATATAGTGATATATTTTGTCTAGTTATTTTTTGGTGGCTACGAAATTTTTTGAGTGTGAAATAAAAATATTGCAATTTTCAGATTTTTTTTTGTCGAAAATCGGGTCTGGTAAACGAATGTGAGTATAGTGTTCGTGTGTGCTAGTTTTTTCATCGCTGTTAACAAGATTTGAATTTTTGTTGATCTTGAATTAAGAGTTTTATATTTCACTTTTTTGAAAGTATTTTTTCGCCGTGAGGAATAAAATTTTTAGCGCATTTTTGTCGGCGTCGGGTTTGCAACAGTAGGTGGCCAAAGCTGGAGGGACACTTGTGGTTTCGAGTGGTGAATGCGACGCCAGGAGTGGTAGGAAGCAGCACGACGCCCGCCAGCCCGGCCGGCAGTAGCTGCAGTAGCGGCAGTAGAGACAAGGGGCGGGCAGTTGGAGGCGGTCATAGTAAGATGCGCTGCTGACATAAGATGTACCCCACTGCAGGCATGAACGCAGCGGCAGCAGCAGCTGCGGCGGCGGCACGCCATCCGGTAAGTCCAACCGGCTTTTGTGTTAAATAGTGTCTCTTGAATTTTGACAAATTGTGATCACGTGTGTCAGCAAATGCCAAGATGTGTGAAAAAAATATTGTGCCATCTGGGGAAAGAGTGGGCATTTTTGGTAAGAGGTTTTAAATACGCCTTTGAGAAGTTTCTAATAAACCATCACTAAATGTTATGCATTTTAATGCACCAGTTAAGAATACTTATTTAAGACGCCTAACTTCGAAAGTATCAATCATTACACTAAAGTAATCAGTTTGTGATCTAGTCAAAGTTATGAGCATGCATTTAGCCGTATTATTTGAATCAAGACTGCGGGTAGAATATTGAGTTTACTCTGGCCATTATTAACGCACCCTTTGTAAAGCTGCTTTCGATTTTTGGGCTTTAGGCATAATTATGGTCGGTGGTGCGTTTTGCAGCATTCAACCAGCCATCGGGCTGATGACAGCACGATGAAAGTTGTTTATAGGATCTGGTGGCCCATTTTAGCACATTTTCCCCACCCATTCCCTAGCACAGAACGTAAGAATTGTATCATGCGGTCATGTGAAGCATGTTTTAGTGTTATAAAAATACCTGGGAAAGATAGATTGGAAGTTATTAGTGCGTTTAAAATTCTGTTTGCAGCCAGGATATCGTTTATTATAAATTATCCCGTTGAGATCGTAAATTTATGGTGTAGGTTTTAATTGCTACAAGAGTTCTTGTTTATATTTGTTCACACGACATTTTATGTAAATATTTTGATAGCTGGTAAGAAAGCAGAAGAAAATAGAGCGCGGATAACGTTTTCGCATGATTTTATTTGAGAGAGTTAGGCCTAAAGTATTCTGCAAATTTTTTGCTTAATTATTTTTGCAAGGGTTCTTTTGTATAAAATAGTCTGGCAGTATTAGCTAGTAAGTTATGAGTAGCACTAACTTTACTGTGATAGTTTACTTTTATGGTGAATTTTACAGATTCTTGGCTAGAATGACGATCGTCATCAAATAGCCCCATATCGTTTTATCCTATTTTTCGGTATTAGTTTCATACATTTAAGTCAAATTTTAAATATAATAATTATCATGATGCGTGCCCAAATTCAAAAGCTACATAATCTAACGTTCAAAATGTCAGTTATGTGTTTTCATTATCAGAATGTTTAACAGAATGATTCTCATTGTTTCGGAACTATCTATTGCCTAATGTTTTGGAAACTATAAAAAGTAATACGATAATGCTGTATTATAAACATGTATAGTCGCTCAAAAAAAGAAATGAGTGCATCGTGTTGGATGTTCCTCACAATTAATATTTTATCAGACTTAATTTTTCATTATTTTCAAAATATTATTCTCCTCCCATGTAGATACACACCCTGTGGATACCCACAACAAACATATCTACCGAAATACGTCCACTTCTTTCTGAAGATTGTACCAGTGAGGGGAAGTTGTACAATACCATGCGGTAATTGTTTTATTGAACGACAATCAGTCAGTCACTACTGATCAGCATTTAGGGCAGTCGCCCAGGTGCCGATTGTACAATCATTATGAAAGACGTCATTGCTCGGATGCTCATGCTACATATGTAGGCCTATATGGTGAATTGAAGTCGGCGTGCTTTCCGTGAGGCGAACTGGTCAATGATGGCATTTGGTGCATGCATCAAGTGGTAGCTTTTCCCTTTCTTGATTGAAATCTCTGCCCGGTTCCCCTGTCATATTCGTTCTCAGGTATGTTTCATTGTTGAGAAACTTATCTGTACCGTGGCAGTAGTAACAGGAGGAATTTTGAGAAATTTCGAAGTGTTTTGTAGAATTTTGACAAGAGAACACTCGTGACTATTTATGAGTAATCGTTTCATCATCTTGACTAAGTGAGTTGGCTACGGCGGATCGTGTCTCGTAGCTGTCAGCTTGAATTCGTAAGATTGTGGGTTCGAACCTCCCTGTCAGCAACCGTGAAGATTATTTAGTTCTCTTTCCGGGTTGAACCGTATTGTTGTTTTCTGTAAATTACGTACAGTTTGCTTCCGTTTCGAATACATAGCAGTATTATTTGTCAAGGCGACTGAAATACCCGTACTCGATCCGGGGTATCTGTCTCCCAAGCAGCAATCGCTACAAGAGTGGTTCCTAAAATCTATTCGAAACGTCGGCAAACTGTACGTAATGTACAGAAAACAACAACACGGTTCAACCCGGAAAAAGAACTAAATAAACCCTGAAGATGGTTTTCTGTCGTTTCCTTTTCACGCCAGGCAAATACTGGGGCTGCACCTTTATTACGGCTATGCTCACTTTCTTCCCAGTCCTAGCCCTTTCCTATGCTACCCCACCGTAAGACTGTGTCGATGAGACGTAGCCTAAAATAAATTAGGTATTTTAAAAAAAATCATCTCAATCATATAATTTAGCAAAAGTGCAGAGGAATTTTTCAATACATCTGAAGGAGAATCAGCAGCAGAAACATTGTGAAGTACAGTATACTGTATTCTCTTAGCTATTTCTGAAAAATATTGTCTTTACCTATAAAAATGTGGTGTTAAATGCTCATTGCGCTCGATATTTTCTGCCTATTTCTATTGCCGTTAGTCATTTCTAAATTCACATTTTTTTTTTCGAAACTTGAAAATCCAGATTTTTGGGCAGGCTTGGGCCCATCCTCTGATGCCGCCACTGGATGTGTCTTCGTTTGGATGCTATTGCTTCTTTAAGAGGAGACTGTTCATAAAAATGTATAATTGCATCAGTTTTTTTAGTTTCCTGTATTCAAATTAAGTTGTGAAACCAAAGAAACATTATTTTATCAGAGTCTGTCATAAATCATTGATGCTTTCACGGCCCGTAATTGTAGACATGATAATACGCTTTTGGCCTTCTGCCGTGTCAGAAAACAAGGTGAAATTCTTTACGTTTTTTCTGACGCGGCAAAAACCCAGGGCTTATTGTCATGTGTAAAATCATTGCTATGTTCTATATCGTTGCTACGTTGCACAACTTTCTAATGTTTCTCATGTGATAACCCTACCGGTACTCAATAGTTTCAATGCATGTCCGTAAAAATACTCCGCAAAGCATGCAGTTTCGTTAGGTTATCCCGTGTTATGTGGTGGTTGGTATGTAAACACTTTGGAATGGAGTCTGTTTCTTCTCTGGAGACAACGAAATGAAAAAAATACTTTAATACAGCACACCTGAAATTTGTTGCATATCGGTATGTCACGGAATGCGGCATTTCAGAGTTTACATTATTGACCTTCTCGGGACTCATCTCTACAATTCTCAAGTGTGCATGGTTGACCATAAACAACTTAGTGTCTATCCAATACATCAGGTGTTTCAAGGAAACACTGTGGGGTGAGAAGATAAATGTCGTATCCAAATGAGGTCCATTACCACTCAATTTCATGCTCAGGGTTCATGCGCTTTAGGGTTGAATTTATTTAATACTGTGAAATGTATGATAACATTTGATTAGAATCCTTGGATACTTATCACGTTACCTCCCATGAATTTGACGTACTCGTAGGTTTCATTAGAAGATTAAATTGGGTGTATTTTATATTCTTAAGAGGCTGACAGATGGGGTCACCCTTACAACTGCCACAATAACTTTACGAGTTCCCTTTATGTGATAGAGCTGAAAACTGTAAAACGAGATGACAGGCACATGCTGTCAAATGGGGCCAGCCTAAACGGGAACTCCCACACCGCAATAAAACTCAATGCAGCAACGCTAAATATAAGCTTTGTGGCTTTTAAAACCATGCCAGGGTAAGCAAATAAAATGCGAGGAGGGGGAGTGGATTGTACTTGCCAAACGGGGAGAATTATTGGATGATATAACGAAGATGAGCAGCTGCCTAGAATTTAGTGGTTCATTTGTTCTTATTAAATGTACAATATTCAATTGGTGTATTGATATTTTAAAAGTACATTAAAGATTAGTCTTGTCATACAACATTTTATACCACGAGCTTCCTCTGGGAACTAATGAAATATTACATAACGCATATGGAAGAGCAAAGGGAATTCATTCGTCATGGTGCATTACACGGGAAGATGAGTGATACAGCTTAGCAGTTTGATGAGCCCACTGGAAGTGATTACGTTATGCGCTTAATTCACATTAAAGAAGATTTAGTCTCATTATGTCGCACCTTTCTTGATTATGTGTTACAGGAAAACACTACTTGCAAATTAACGAAATGGATTGCGTGTGCTCGCTGCTTCTGAATTGTTACTCAGGACAGGTATAATCCGCAGTTACGAATAGGTAAGGGGTTTTTCTGCCCGAAGGCAGGTCCGAACCTCCGCAGAGGTGTTCCTAAGCCGGAGTTTACGTGCGGTAGGATGGCCAGTTCCTTTCCGCTCCTCCATTCCCTTACCCCCCACCAAAAGGGCGTGGCAACCCATCCAACTCCTGACCACGTCCAGTGTTGCTTAACTTCGGAGATCTCACGGGATCCGGTGTTTCAACACGGCTACGGCCGTTGGCAGTTACGAATAATAATAATGTATAAATTGCTGTCTTTTTTTATTAGTTTGGCATCTGTACTTTTCCGACTTTCGGGTGACTCGCTAATTTGCGTAATATTTCTTTGACTGTGTTCATTATGTTAAATCATTCCCACTACGCCTGCTCATAGCCTGTCGATTCTTGCAATGTATATAATAGATAACATTATGTGGCTAACAGGGACGTACACAGGCGGGGGTTACTGGAGTTTAGAACACCCCCACCCCCGCGTGGAACTTTTACAAAATAAACAGAAACTGACAACGAACAAGAGAAATTCGACTCAATGGATTGGCTCTTTTGAACACCCATAGAGAGACAATTGTAAAACCAACAGACCTCTTGAATCTGTTTTTATAAGGACATACCATTCGTTGTAAAACTATTGATCATATTGTGCTTGTTCTGTATTTTAATGTAATAATTTGTAGTGCACTGCAATCTGAATATCAACATAGCCTAATTCAGTTATTTATTTATTTATTTATTTATTTATTGTCTTGTTTTATATGGCGGGACTCAGGCTATGAAGCCTGCTATTCTGTCCGACCATACATACACCTACATGAAGAGTTAAATATACACTAAATTATCTACAGTTTAATATCTTAAGGTAGCAATTAAATGTTTTAATTAATCTAAAACTTAACTATGATCTAATCCTACTATGTTATAAGAAATCATTATTATTTATTAACCAGGTTTGACAGAGTTTCTTAAAGCGGAGGTGGTTTGACACGCTCCTAATTTCAGCAGGTAGGGAATTCCAAATTCGGCTGGCGGTGACTATAAATGATCTACTGTAGCCAGTTGAGCGGTGAATGGGAATGCTTAGTACTGCGGTGGATGATGATCTGGTAGGAATATTAGAAGGTGATGCTAGGTAATGGAATTGTGTGGCAAGGTATTCAGGTGTGTTAAGGTTCAGTATACGATGTAACAGGGAAAGAGTGTGTAAATTTCGTCGCTCTCTTAAGCGTAGCCATGAAAGCCTAGCAAATGCGGGAGAAATATGGCCAAACCTTGGTATATCTGAAATAAATCGAACGCATGCGTTATGTGCCTTTTGGAGCTTGATGGAAAGTGAGGCATTCAGGTTACTGTATACTACGTCACAGTAGTCGAATATTGGCATTACCATACTTTGGATAAGCAGTTTTCTTACATTTTGGGGGAGTAAATCTCTGAGTTTTTTAAGGGAATGTAAGGAATAAAACACTCGCTGACATATACCTGTTACATGATCGTTCCAACTAAGGTTTTTATCCATTATCATCCCTAAGTTTTTAACTGTGTCTTTGAATTGTAACTGAGTGCCTCTTAATGTTACTGAGTGGGTATGGATGTCTGTAAGTCGTGCGTGGGTTTTTTGGGTAGCTAAAAGAATACACTGTGATTTTTGGGCATTGATCTTTAGTGCATGGTCATCGGTCCACCTACATATTCTTTCTAGGTCGTCGTTCATATTATTTATTGCAGTCGGTAAGTCACGAGGGTGTGCATGTGTATATATCTGTATGTCGTCTGCGTACACATGATATTGACAATGTTTAATTACTTGTGTTAGTCCTGAAATGAAGATCGAAAATAGGAGTGGCGCTAGCACTGACCCCTGTTGTATTCCAGTCTCTACAGATTGCCATGAAGAGAAATTTTCACCTGTAGATACACACTGCCGGCGATCAGAGAGATAGGAATACATCCAGGATAGTGTGCTTTGTGAGAAATTAAGAGCACGTAATTTTGCTATTAGTATGTCCGTGTCAACGCAGTCAAAGGCCTTACTAAGGTCTAGAAGAGTTAAAACAGTAACTTCTCCCTTATCCATAGCTACTCCTATGTCGTTTGTAACTTTAAGCAGTGCAGTAGTTGTGCTATGATTGCTTCTAAAACCAGACTGGTATTTGTCAAGAAGCATATTGTTATTTAAATATGCGGTTATTTGTCTGTGAACTATTTTCTCCAAAATTTTGGACAGAAATGGTAAAATGCAAATGGATCGATAGTCTTTGGGTTCCACGGGATTGTTGGTCTTGGGGAGGGGGCGAACAATTGCATATTTCCAAAGGGAAGGGAATATGCCGGTTATCAGTGAGGTATTTATGATGTGGGTTAGAGTTGGTAGGATTACATCTAGAGTTTTTAACAGTAACTGTGGAACAATCTCGTCACATCCTGTCGCAGTTGTCTTTATTGATCGTGCAATTTGTCTTACTTCTTCAGGAGTTACGAGGGAAAAATATAACTGTTCTCCTCCATTGTTAGTATTGCCATTGTGTAGAATTTTGCTAATCGTCTGTTCTTTTGTTGTCTCGTCAATGTTAATGGGTCTTGTAGTAAAGTATTGGTTTAAATCATCCAGTGATATTTTAACGTCAGCAGTATGTATTTTATTTCCGCCTATGCCCATTTTTTTAACGGTTTTCCAGATTGTTGTCGTGTTTCGGGTTAGCAAAATGTTCTGTGAGTGTCTTATTTTAGCATTCCTTACGGCCTGTGTGGTTCTGTTACGAAGGGTCTTGTACAGGTCAAAATCGTTTGGTATTTGGCTAGTTTTAAATTTTCTGAAAGCTTTGTCTCTCTCTGTCATTAAGTTTCGTATTTCCTGAGTTATATCAGTGTCCTTATAATAACACTTATGCATGCACGCACCACACACGCACAAACACCTTCATTATGTTCTAATGTCATTTTGTAACCATAACCCCCCTCCCCCCATCGGTCGATCTTTACTACGCTACTGAGGACTAGTCTTCATCTTAGATGTTTTTGTCAGTATTTCTATGTTGCAATCAGACATCTGTCTTGACGAATGTTAACACAATTGAACCTTTCTTAAATCCTATGCTAGACCATTTTAGATCTGGCAACATCGTGTGACTGCCCAGCTGTAAACCGTGTCATGGAAGTTGAACTATTGAAGGAATGATTTTGGACCTTTCTCACAATTTCGATCGATGTCAGATGAGAATAGTGTTGTAATTCGACCAGTTATTTTATTTTTAGTGTCTGCTCGATTTATAAGGTAAACCTAAAAGAATGTACGCATAATCGTAAAGAACTTATTGCATCACAAGCACATTCTGTGGAACATGCTTTACTCTCACCATAACGTTTAGCTACAGAATGGGAATTATGGTACTCTATGGGTAAATAATCTGTCAAATTCAGTATAATTTATTATTATTATTATTTATTATTTAACAGTCTGACTCAAACTTCGATTGCCTTAAGATACAATATAACACATTTTGGTGTCAAGTTACAAAATGTGGTTTCAAATGTAACGAAGTTGGTGTGTTATAATGGTGATGTCTAAGTATAGCAACAGAGTGCTTTATAATAGTGATCGCGGTTTTGTCCTAGGCTCTTTTCCTCAAATCAACAAAAGAAAGTGAAATTCTATCGCTAGACCCCAAGAAGACTGATTTTCTTTAGATTACATTAGTCTAAGAAATCCGGTAGCTTATCATGAGTTTGTAGATGATTTTCTTTTCTTTATTCACTTCGTCGGGTTCTTTACTTGGCATTCCAAATCAATGAGTGGAATCAATAATTTCTAACTTCAGATTTCTTCCTGTTAATGGAGATAATTTCAGTTCTACGATTACTGGCATTTTCAGCAAGGCAGAGTATCTCTTCATGGACCTACCGGAGTGGTTTATACTGGAAGAGCGCTCCGGACTGGTGCTACCTTCGCTGTCATTTAAACATGTCCCTCCATTCGAAACGCGAGAGGTCTTCATTCCGTACCACCTTGGAGTTCGCACCTCGCTAAGCAGTTCTATTATTTTACCCCTATAGGTAAGCACACCACGCGATGTATTACTCTTCTCCCAGATGTTTCCTCATCTGTATGACTGTTTTGTTTGCTTCTGATGAATCGATAATGTAGTTCTGCGAGGAAACAACGTTGAAAGTACTCACAGTCCCTCACACAGTTGATCAAGGTTTATAAACGCGTTATCTATATCAAGTTGTAAAACGCTTCCCATGAGACTCAAAGGATTGATAGGCCTTTATATTTGTGGCTAGTGTGGAGCATGCTGTTAAGTAGTGTCGCTTGGCATTTGAGTATTTGTCTAACTGAAATCCTAGTCATGTTATCTTCCTTAACCAGAAATTGTTCGGCAACGTGAGCAGTTTGAAATGGATATTTGAGCGTTGGTCCGACGAACTGGTTGACTTTCAGTGTTTTTGCTGGATCTGTAGACGCTGCGTCATAGTGATAGCTTTTAGATTCTCTTGTAATTTTATGGAGGCAATTGTTCCGTTAACAGCTCTGGTAGAAATTTCCTTTACTAATCAAGATTGCACTTGACTTCTCTGGGCTAATTTTCAGTCCTATCTCGCGTGAAAACTTAACTGTCATGGTAACTAGAATGTTGGCCGCTTCAAAGCCTTTCCCAATTAATATGTGTCGTCGGCGAAACAAAGAACAGTTACGGGATCGGTGCTTTCAGATAATTTAAAACCGTACGCTTCTGCTATGTTGTTTTCCGAGAGTTCATTTTAAGATGCGTTGATTTTAATTAAGTCTGTCTGTGTGTCTGTTAAATTGCCGTATGGTATGGTGTTGTTTGTCATAAGATTTATCAGCAGTGGTTTAATAGTGCATGGCAGGGCAGTATTTTCTGTAACAGCTCCTAGGTGGTCTTACCGAATGATTATCTATGTAAGATAATTAAATACTGTAGTCTACAATCATCATGTTCTGATGTCAACTTTGTGCTCAATAAAATTGATGGAAACAGGAATAGTCTTTGCAACAACTGCATCTGGTAACTAAATTTGATGCAAATCTTTTGTACGCTTTTGTATATGTTCCTTGTTTGCTTACCGCCAGGTTGCCTGATCTAGAAATTTTAGAGGGCCTTGTTCTAGCCCGTAAACAGGAGGGTTGTTGCTGTTTTAATTCTGCGTAATTTGCATATTAGAACAGCGTTGTTGCTATTTTGAAATTTGCACGCTTTTTCTGTGTTTGCCAGTGTTCCGTAGAGAGATATCATGCCTAGGTTGTCTACGAGGGTGTCCGGACATTTCGTACCACGGATATTCAGTACCACTTGATTTTTGAGGACATTTCGTACCACCTAGGTCGTTATCTACCTGCGAACGGTTTTCCCGTAATCCCCAAATGTTTATGCCAGGACAATCCGTACCACTTGATGTCAAATTGGAATTCCATTTCCACGCCGGAGGGCGTAATGAGCTTAACAACACACGCACTTTAGAAATCAGAAACGAAAATAATTTGTAACATTTGCTAAAGAAAACTTGTACATTATTCTAATAATTGCCCTTTAATTATACTTATAACTTGTGTTCACGTAAGTATTACAATAAGAAAGTCGATTTTTTAAAGTATAAATTCTGAAACAAAACAATACAATACAAATACACATCGTGTTCAGGCACAATGTGCCTGATGAGCGCAAGGATGGATAATATTACTGTTATTGTGAATATTTATAAACTACTGCATTATTTCATTATCAAGTAAGTAAAATAAAATATCCTGATGAATTGGCCGATATGTGCTTGAAGGTCACACAAAAACAATGAACTGCTGAAGGAGCTTGGTCCCCGAGAATGACAAATACTATATAATTAACACGTGTGTCAGTTAGATCAGTTGGGCCCGACGGAAGGTTAACACCAGTAGTGGTCACACCGTGCGGAGGCTTCTGCGCCACTAGTGGACAATGGATATACAAAAGAATACATTCATTAGGATGTTTTTACTTCGCAATACTTCCTACTCTTTCAAGTGGTACGGAATGTCCTCTCCTAAATATTTTGAAGTCATTAACTGACACTTCGCAGATAATCAGCCGGTCAGCTGGTACAAAATGTCCTAGAACCGTCTACGAGATGTAATCTGTGAAACAATGTATGCACAGTAAGCGATCATGTTTAAGAACAACGATTAGAATTAATGTTATGAAATATTTAATGTTCAGGATGAGAGTGGGGGGTTCATATAAGGTCTGGTAGATTGAGACTGCATTTTTTAATTAGTTTTAGAATCTCCTCGTGATTGACTATTGTATTGTGCATCCGGGCCGTACTTCCTGTCAGACTCAGTGGAACGAACTGGAGTGGGGAGCAGAGACCTCCCCTCTCTGTTCCTTGGGAAATAGATTCTTCACGCTGGTGGTTAGTAAGGCCAGTTATGCCTCATTTTATCATGGTTGGTTTGTCATTTTCAAGCAATTAATTGATCGAATGGTTGCGTCATTTTATGATTCGAGCTTCTCCTTTACATTTTGTTGTGTAGCAAGAGAGCCTTTTATGATCACTTCCTTGACTTTCTTGTTCTGTTATTACTTAGGTGAAATGAATCCAGTTCACAGGTACCGGTATCAGGGGTACTTTACTTTGTATTTCTAGTTCATGGATACATAGCGCGTGCATGAAACCGGTCGAAATTACAGTTCGTTGTTTTATGTTCTAAACTGCTTACATCATTTTTGTTCTACTGCACCTTATGAAGACATGCCAAAAGGTGTCATCGAACTCGTGTTCTATGGAAGATAATAGTGTACGATACATTTCAGGTCGAAATTACATTCCGACCCAAGTTGAAGGTTGAATAATTCATATTATTCTTTCCCAGTAGTGAATATATATCAACTAAGACAGGATTACTAAACAGTGTGGTTATCAGTCATACCCAGATGTTAGTTTTGCGGTTTCGTTTCCATTTCTGGTGCTTATTTTGAAGGAGGAGGGGTTAGGAATTATCGAAGGGCATACTTATAATCAAATCAGTCGATGCCTACGTTCTTTTAATTTCAGAATGGTTTTCTATACGCTCATTTTTCGAACAACATCAACGTTCTCATTGAAATTTATGGGGTTAATTTAGCCTCATGAGACGAACTGAGCTCTGAGGAGCTGCCTGGTATGAGAAACAGCGGCCGGATGACGTAAGCCAAATAATATGGCTGAGGTGTGGCATTCCTATATCAGCAGGGCACTTGGCTGGGTAGCAGCCGTCTTGACAGGCCACGGAGATCCAGTGAACCTGCGGGAGAACAATTGAGGGGCTATCTGACGGTTTGGTAGTGACTCCGGTCTAGAAAGCAAAGATTAACGGTTGAAAAGATTTGTCGTCATCTCGTAATATGCGGGTCTTCGTGCTGAACAGCGCTCGCTTGGTAGACCAAGGCCCATCGAATACTAATGATCATAATAATATTGATTTAACGGCTTTTACGGTTTTCGGAAACGCCTGGATGCCGAAATTTTGTCACACAGGAGTTCTTTAACGTGTCAGTAAATCTACCGACACGAAGTTGACGTTTTTGAGCACCTTCAATTACGACCAAACTAGACCGGGATTGAACCCGCGAATTTGAGCTCAGAAGGCCAGTGCTATCCCGCCTGAACTACCCAGCCCGACAAGGACCTTCAGGGCTGTAGCGTCATGTTATGGAGTTTAGACAGGCCAAACTGTTAGATATACTGATAGAAACTTCGTGACCTACTTCACACATTGTGTTGTTTCCTTGTGCCTGCGTAGAGAGGTGTGCATGCACTTTAGTGACCGTCAGGTGAAAATGTGACCTTTTAAATTCTTGATGCTTGTGAAATTAACCACTTGGACTTACTCCAGTTGACATTTATGCCTCTAACATATAATAGTGTCGTAAAACTCTTTGAAGCTAAATACATCGTGTAGGTTCTATTGGAATATGACGAATGTAGTCTGCAAACGAACGGCCATTTGTATCCGAGTCGCACTGACCCATGAAGGGAACAATAGTAACTTCACGTCATGCTCCTGGGAGTAAATAACCCTTTAGCACGTCCCGCAACGCCACAGCACGTAGACTAGCGCGTTCATGCTAACACATCTATCAATAATTCGGTGGTGTACGCCACTGAACAGAACTCTGCCGGGAGAAGCTAATAATGTACCGTTAATGCCAATTAAAACAAACGTGTGCGTGTACAGCTACGGTATAAAACATTGATGCCAACGTTTTAGATCCTATTCCTCCCATGTCCTGCTTGGTCGTGGAATAAACTATTTAGCGTCTCAAACTTTCCTAAATTTTCGGATCAGGGAAGCTAATGTGAATAATATTTTAAACATACTACTTTAATGATTAACTACTTCCACGAGTGGAAAGTACTGTTGTTTCGGGTACATGCCCGTGGTTAGATTTTCTTTTCTATGCTGCCCTTGAAGCCTGGTAAATTATTTCAATATTATACAGTATATAATTATGTTTTAAGTGCCGTGTACTAATTAAGTAACTCTACCTTTCATATATTTCTCTTAAGGTCAAGATATATTTTCGAAGTTCAGTTTATCAATTCCGTCTATCTTAGAGGTGAAGCTTCCACGGTGTGTAGAATTATTTAGTTTATTTTTTGTACGAAAAACAACAACACGGTTCAGCCCGGAAAATAAACTAAATAGTTATGTCTATGTTGCTGTTCTGTGTATGTGGAGGTAGTGCATGGTTGTTATTAGATATGATCTCAGATACCCTACATTTAAAATCAACAACTCTGCGGTGAAATGTACATTTTAAGTATTTTGTGATATCTAAAATTTCGTTTAAACGGTTACATGTTCTCGAAGAATGCCTATGATTTTGATTGATCGTGTTATTATGAACTTTGCATGGAGAATAACCAACGTGATGTGAGGACTTCCAACCTTCATGAAATTTAGTGGAAATATATTTGGGGCATATAGTGCTTGTGGAAAAGTTTGGGAGCCTGCTTTAGGAACATACTTCGGATTTTTAAAGAACAATTCGTAGGCAAGACGAGACAAATTTCCTCGATGTAATTCTAAAATTGTTCGCGTATGATCCGATATCAGCCATTCTCTTTCACAAATATACAGTATACCCTGGTTTTCTTTCTCTTTTAGTCGAGAATCTCAAACAAGTCTTTTATCGGTCATTGGTGGGTGGGGAATGAGAATGTGACTCAATTCCTCCATGTAGGCAGTAATTCTTACCGAAGAACAAGGAGAGGCGGATTGAAGTAACATTTGATAAATAAGATTATTGTGTACAGAATCGTAAGTACGGCTCTATACGATGGTCAGTTGTAATTACATGAAAAATGTGCAAAAAATACTCTTAAATCTGATTTTTTTTTTCTGAAAACTTTCTCTGACAGAAAACATGTACTGCACTCGGGTGGTTATTGACATTTGTGGTTGTATGATTCGTGTTATATAATTTACAGTATGTTCATTGCATAGTAAATATTATGCTTGTTAATGGCATTGTGTTGTGGCGACGATTACATATTCCTTCTTTTGTGTTGAAACTTCGCCTTATTTGAAATAATAATATTTTTAGAGTGGAATTTCTGACTCAACTAAAGGCAGTGCCACTAAATATAGTAGAACATAACTCTCATTTGACTGCTAACTTTTCTTTTAGGGAGGCATTTGAAATTACCATCATCATACCTAATATTGTTAGTACAGCACTGTACCATGCTGCATAACGTGTAACCTACCTGTCAATCAATGATTGCTTGGTGTGTGCTTGTGAAGTTTTCTTGGGGACAGTCAGCACTTTAGCTTAAAACATTATTCATTAACTTACTAAGTACACGTGGCTGATAGTCAAAATACATCAAGGTGACTTGAGGTGGCAGCAGTTATTTCATTCAAGGCGAACAACATATTTTCTGTGTTAATAATATATATTCAGTTCCACTGAATGAGACTTAAACGAGTTGGTACCATCCTTACTGTAGTTCGCCTTTTCAAGAAATCTGAGTCTGCATTACACAACACTTGGTCTTGTTAGTATTTTTCCTGTAATTAGAAAACCTTGCTAATTCGTTCACTATCACGAAAGCGTTCCTATTTTGTATTGGCATGTTGTGCATGAATTTCATAACGGTTTTAATCTGGGTCACTGAATTCTAATTTATTACTGCACTCTGTCTAAATGAAGTCCAATTTAAACAAGTTTCTTTCTAACGAGAATTTATATTAATTCGGTTATCCTCAGACTTTTGCTCGGTATAGTCATATCGCTAGAGAACAATATCCTGTAGGTTTAGAGTTAGACTACTAGTATTTCACCAGTAATATCTGAACAGTTATCACCGTGTTCAACTCAGACGTAAGATTCAAGTGTTATTCAAATTAGAACTGTGAAACCAACTAACGATTAAATGACCAATTTTAAACTTGCAAAAATAATGCAGAAATTTATCGTTTACAGTACCGTTTCAGTTGTATTCGTTATTTTTGAATAAAACTCGTGTTATTTTCTTTATCTCGCTGTGTAATTCTTGGCGGCTGTGACAGTAGTTGCAATATTTACAAAGTAAATCACTCTCTTCTTAATGATGTTTTATTTTGGACTTGAGAGCTGTTTGTCTGTAGCTTATGATGGCCCTATTCAAATACAGTGTCGTGCGCTACTCCCGGTTTGTCTCCTAGCTGGTTGCAGAGCTGTAAATTATTTAGCATGATCACTGGCGTTCCCAGGCACCTCGAGAAGCCAAGCAAGCAGGACTAGTCGAGGGGGCCATGCTCGGCCAATACAATGAGCCTCCCTCTCTATAAATTAGCGTATTGTTGACACACAGTTGGAGTATGGCAGGCGGGAGAGCCAGAGGGGGACAAACACGGGTCACCATCTGAGTCTGGCCTTGCTTCCGCTTTCGTGCGTCATACTCCTGTCATCTTTTCTCTTCGATTGCCCTCAGTCAATTCGTATTCCTTCCGATCCTGAAGGTATCAGGCTCTCATGGCCTACAGTGTTTTATTTTCTCTTCCACTCTGTATTAGCTTATAGAACTGCCTACATTTTTTGAGTGGGCGGTTCTGTTAATCTTTTGATTAATGTTACTTGAAGGCCATAATCTCGTTGTTTTGCCCCTTCATAATTCTGTTGACAACACGGTTCGTCGTGATTGCTACAACATGGTATTGCTATCAACAAAACAATTCGGCACTACGTGCCCACATTTGTAGTTCCGTATTCCAGCTGTTTTAGGCGCTGTCATTTTGAAGGTAGACTTGCCCGCGGGCTTGTGATAGTCTATAGAACCTGTTACTGTACATTTTCAGTCTCTGTGGTGAGAGTGCATGTGTACGAAATGTAACCTCAATCTGTTTAGGGCTGTCGCCCGGATGACGGATTCCCTATCAGTTATTTACCAACTGGGGCCGATGATCTATATGTTAGGCCCCTTTAAACAACAATCATCATAATCTGTTGTTTACCTAGTCTTTTCGGAAATGATTTCAAGTAACTTGAAAATTTATTGAACTTCTATCTTGGTAAATTATTCCAATCCCTAATTCCTCTTCTTATTAACGAATATTTGCCCCACTTTTGTCTTTTTGATTTCCAACTTTATTTTATGATTTTTCCTACTTTTAAAAACTTCATTCAAACTTATTACTTATTAGTGTACTAATGCCATTTCACATCACTCCGTTGTCAGTTCGAAACATATCGCTTACTTGAACAGCTTGTCTCCTTACTCCCAAGTTTTTCCAGTCAAAAGGTTTGCACAACCCCTAAATACCCTCATAACAATACGAAGGGATCTGTAACCTGTATATACAACCTCCTCATTGTAGGCTAATTACTCCAGTGAAGATATTTTCTTAGTTTAACACTTTGGTACTTAGGCCCACAGAAATCTTCATGAAGTACTTACACTGTATCAAGACTGTAATTAAAACTCAGAACGCTTTTCCTCTTGGTGAAACTTACATCCTGACTTTTCACCCCGTTTACCATCATACCATTGTCTGCTGTCCAGCTCACAACATTGCCGAGATCATTTTGTGGTCATTCACAATCCTGTAAATCATCCGCAAAAAGTCTCATCTGTGATTCCAGTTCTTTACTCACAATTTACGTATGAGGAAAGCAATGGGAAACTGCATCACTCCTCCTTTCCCTAGAACACCTCTTCAGTGTCTAGGCCATCTGTGATAGCTAAGGTGGATCTGTTGAGGATCAAACCAGCCTTCGGGGAGAATACTCATCAGGAGTAATTTATATAAGAAAACATGAAGGTTCAATAATACTGCCTTGCGAGACGCATCTCTTAATGATTACTGGATCGGATAATGATTCACCTACCGTCATTCTCGGAGATCTCTTTGCTAGAAATTTAATCACCCATTCACACTTTTGTCTAGTCCAGAAGCCCTCATTTTCGTCAGTAGTCTTCCATGATCTACTCCATTAAAAGTCTGAGATGGGTCAAGTGATACAATCCATTTTACCTTCCTAATCTAAAGCTGGAATCCAACAAGTTGAGCCTCACTGGAATAACATTTCCTAAATCCGATCTGCTTTCTATCAAATCTGTCAGCAATTTCGCAAACATGTGTACCATAATAAGATCATCAGAAATAATACATTCCCAGAGCATACATTTCACCTGACTGCCCTATAATTATCCGCTTTGGGCCGATGACCTCGATGTTAGGCCCCTTTAAACAACGAGCATCATCATCATTATCCGCTTTATGTTTAGCCTATCATCCTTTCCTTTGGCACCTGCAGGCCATCTGGCTGAGCAGCAGTCGTCTTGTTTGGCTGTATGTGCCACAGATTTGTGAAGTTTTGTTTGGTAATGAATGTTATAAATGCCAAAATGTGATATGGAGTGATTTTCAGCGATTATTGCATGACATGAAATGGTGGTGTCTATAGTGAGGTAAAATTGGAATATGACAGAGGATTTCAAGCTTTTCGTAAGGCATTGCGTTTAGGGTAATTTTTGAAGCTAGTCCATATATATATAGCCTGTAGTTGGGTGTGATTCATCTGGTGTCGCTGGTTTTTCAGTAGGCGCTGTTAAAATCATTGTCAATGTAAGTGAAATTTCCGAAATAGAAGGTCACACATCAGTAGTTAGGCTTGCATGTCGATCTCGGGTTTCTTGTTTTTGCAGGTCTGGTTACAAAATTAATAGTTATTTAAAATTCCGAGTATTTTGATTTATTATAAATTGTCTTTAGTATCGTCAACACTTCATTGATATTCCTTTCACTGCATTTATTTATTTACGTATTTATTTGTTTTTACTTAACGTACTGGTTGGTGATTGATTCAGATATTGCACGGGCTTTTCAGTCACCATATTTGGGTACAAAGCTCCACAATAAGTTTTAACATGGATAACTGCTGACATATGCCATTTATACGGTTGTTTAGAAGGCGGAGTGCATTAGCGTGGAGCGTGGTGGCTGGGGTCGGGCAGCTCGACCCCGGCTGCCTTCCAGCACATGTGAAATATGATCACGATGTTACTACCGGGGCTTTGACACTCGAGTCAACATATTATTTTATGTGTGCACCATGCATTTATAGTCTACAAATTTATCCTTGTCATAAACAAGGGGATATTTCATGAACGTATTAATTTCGCCACCACATTGTCGCTTATAGAATCATTAGCAGATCTCTCATTGAAATTTAGTATTTCACCTGTTCGCCAGGTAGAAGTTGTTGCGAAACCCATTGTTATAGTAACAACTAGCATTCATGTAAGAGGACGTATCTCGGGTGACAAGATGAATATGGTCATAGCCTTCGACAAGTCTCTGAACTCTGTCGGTATGTATGATTGAGTACTCGTTTCATTAATGATTTTTTTAAATTCAGATTTCTAAGATAATGGGCCATATTTCAAATGATGCAGTTTTATGTAATTTCAAATATTAATAAGTAAAATTGTGCTGTTTTTCTAATGTTTTTAATTTCATATTTCTCTGGGGGTGCTATGCCAGGGTTTTGTACTGAATTTTTCTTCGTTATTCGTTTGATGCCATTAAATTTGAACTCTTCAGTGCTTGGGATAGTACATATTTGTTATCTTACAACTATGTCATTAACAGTTCTAACCAGCTATAGGACTGTTCATCATCTGTTAGACTTGCGATAAGGGTCTGTACGAAATTTATGCAAACTACACTGTACGCTTTTAAATTTAGACCAGAAAGTTTAGCTCTCTTTTGATAGCATTTAAATGATACAGTCTTTCATATGAACGTATCTATCACTGCGTTTGCTGTACAATAATTGTCAATCATTATAATCTATGTTTTCGTGCATAATGACACTGGTTTTAATTTATCGCACTTTAGAGGAAGAGAAAAGTCCTGGATTACGTGAATGGAAGCTACGGTGTAGAAGAGTGGAAGAAATGTGCTCTTGTGCTTACAGTCGTTCGGTCGATTAGGTTATTAGGTAGTTAATTCTCCAGACAATTTATTGTTACAACATCGTAAATGCTGTTATTATTTTTATGGTACCCCAGGATTTATTGGTTCTTTTGATCTGGTTACGTTGTCATATAAAAGGGAGAGAGGGAGTCATTGTTACTCGCGTAGAGAATTCTCACCGTGCCATTTCTATTACATTTCGATTTACTTTTCGGGTCATAGAACGTTTAATACTTTTTCGCATAGTAATACGTGGTAAGATGAGGTGTACAACATTGTAGCGCACTGTACCCTCGTCTATCCTTTACTGTAATATAGCTTCCTTTACTATAGCTTCCTTTTCCGTGCGTTCAAAATGAACTAGGCAGATTGCTATAGTACACATCATGTTCATTAACTGTTTCACCAGAAGAGTGATAAAGAGGACTAGATAAAAAGTTCCATGAGAAAATTAGTTTTTATTTACTACTTCTGGTGTAGCTTCTGCAAGGATTTGCAATTTCTAGCTTGGTAATATCTATGCAAGGTGTTGATGTTGGTGATTCTCCACTCGAACTTTGTAGTAGACATCATAGCGGAGCACTTCCTTGCTCTCCATCCCACTGAGGCGGCCGCAAGATTCCTCAGAATATAACGGCATATTTCCCATAATTGGCCTTTGACAACCTCTCAAAGCCATTAAGAGGCAAGAGCTATTAATCGATAACAAGTTCCACTAAAGTCTCTGGCAGAGTCGTAACGTGTAAAGAAATTGATAAGGTTACTTGGGGAAAATTTTACTGAGCATTAAACGTGATTTAAAATGTGACGCACGACTGCAGTTATGGTTAGATACTTAACATCTGTAATTTGCAGGCTTTGATTGCCGAGGTTTAACTCGTAATAAGCCAAGGAATGATTGACCTGTACTTGAGTCTCTGTGGTTGCTTTCAGACGAGAAATGATTGATATATGTTAGTTTACAAATCTGGTTAAGTCATTTCATCAGACCGTAAAACATACCTTTGCTTATTGTATTACTATTCTCTTCGACGTTAATTGTTCTTGAGCATAGAGCAGTATATACTGTAATTCAGTCGGTTACACGCTCGATGTTGCCTACTGGATCATTTCCTGACATGTTTTGCTAATTATTGAGCAGTGGCGGCTGCTAGCCATCAGACTGGGAGGGATGCAAATTTGCCTAACAGAGAATAGTGTTAGTGTTAAATACATCGGCTGAGGTTTCGTCCTGGTATTCGCTACGAGAAGGCATATTCATATTCTCTAGTGTTGCAGTGTAAACATGTGCGTTTAGGCCTTCCTGTCTCATTTGAACCGGTTGCCGCTGTTCTTGAGCATGTTATTTAAGTTATGTTTATTCCTCTTGCACTGAAAGCAAAATTTAAACTATTAGACTTACGAAGTTCCAATTTAGCCCACCTTGTTAATTTTTACCAACTCGCTAACGTTTGAGAATAATGGCTGTATGTTATATTCTTCTTGGTGACCTTTTCTCAGATGCCTACGGTCGGCACTTTGTATGGATTTTAGTCCAGTTTCACGACCGGATGCCTTTCATTGCGCCAGCTCTATGTTGGGGAGAAGATTTTTTTCTGTGATAGTTTGTAGTGTGAAGTGGCTATATGTTACGCTGACTTAAATTATTCTGGTCCCTTTGTTTTGAAGAATAGGTATATTCATTGGAAATTGCCCCCTCTTACTGCTGAGCGAGTACATAGAATAGTAGGCTGTGCTTTCATGTATGATTGATAGTGTGTGAACTGAGGTTACCGTACGTTAACCTTGAGACCTAACATAATACGGGGACGTTCTCAATAGATGTAATGATGTTTTTAGGACCAGGGTGGTGGTCTGTGTTGTTCAGGAAGTCGCCTAATTTCTCATGTTAGGTACTTGTAGTCCGAAAAATCCCTAGCCGTAATTCTGAATATTGGTCCGTGCGTAATGGTTGTATTACTAATATAACAATGATGTTATTGTCTTTACGTCCCGCTAACTAACTTTTAACTGTTTTCTGAGACGCCAAGGTGCCGGAATTTTGTCCTCGCAGGAGTTATTTTTACGTGCCAGTAAATCTACCGACACGAGACTGACGTATTTGAGCACTTTCAAATACCACCGAACTGAGTCTTGATCGAACCTGCCAAGTTGGAGTCAGAAGGCCAGCGCCTCAACCGCCTGAGCTATTCAGCCCGACATTATTATTATTATTATTATTATTATTATTATTATTATTATTATTATTATTATTATTATTATTATTTTGTAATGTGCCCAGCTCCTTGTCTGAAGTTCGATTCCCGGTCGGACCGAGGATTTTAACCGCATATTGTTAATTCTAGTTTGGGGGTTGGGTGTTTGTGATAATCCTCATGCATGTCTTCATTTACGTACAACATATCACACTGCCAACTACCACAGAAACACACAATAGTGAATACATCCCTCCACAGGATGGTGGCATCTGGAAGGGCATACCGCCGTGAAACTGGGCTTAATTCAGATTAATGCTGACCTCGATTAAAAGCCCAGGAAAGAAGAAATAATTTTACAAATTACATACTTTTGTCTTTAGGAAAATTAAGCTCATTAACCTCAAGAGCAGTGAGAAATTCGGAGGAAAAATGATAACATAGTCGTGTGTACAGATAATGAAAATCCTTTTCTCAATCTTCTTTTTATCAGTTTTTATGAATACTCAATCAGTACTAGTCAGGTCTTGGTCAAACAAGACGTCAGCTGTCCAGCCATAAGTTATGGTTTGTATATATTGTATTGGAGTGGCTCGTCAATGGCGAAATCCTCAGCCTTATTGGTTCGCTCTCTTAACTGGGTCCGCTCTTTCCAAATGGGCAACTCCTCAGTTGGTATCACGGGGCGCGGGATTTAAATCGTTGGAATCGAACCCGGGGTTTCCGGGCAACAGGCAGACACACAGCTCCCACACCACGGAGCCGAGTACTCTTCAATAGTTACCCACATCAAATCCACGCACAATTACAGAATAAACGGCAGCCATAATAGCCCATCTGGCCACCCACCATGAACTTTCGTGTGTCTGAGGGAGAAGAATGTGGTAGAAAGTGTTAGCGTTTACCAATTTACTGAGTTTTATTCTCTTGTTATTGTTCCTCGACGTTTGTAGCGAAATCAGTTTCCGTTTATCGCAATGGAATATTTGGTTCAATCAGTCACTACTGATCTGCATTTAGGGCAGTCGCCCGTGTGGCATATTCCCTATTCTTAATTATTTCAAAGAAATTGGTCATTTATTGAAGATCTCCCTTGGTAAGTTATACCAATCCCTAACTCCCCTTCGTGTAAACGAATATTTGCCCCAGTTTATCCTCTTGAATTTCATCTTCATATTGTGATCTTTCCTACTTTTAAAGACACCACTCAAATTTATTCGTCTACTAATGTCATTCCACGCCATCTCTCCACTGACAGCTCGGAACATTAGTCGAGCGGCTTGTCTCCTTTCTTCCAAGTCTTCCCAGTCCAAACATTGCAACATTTTTGTAACGCTACTCTTTTGTCAGAAATCACCGGGCCTCATATCGTCGTTGCGCCTTCAAAAATCGTTATGTGAAATATTTTAGCTTAGAACTTTGGCCGCTAAGGTTCTGTCGTCTGAGGTTCAATACTGTGCGAATATTGTCACGGAATTAACTGGTCCCGCGGTGTAGGGGTAGCGTGCCTGCCTCTTACCCGGAGGCCCCGGGTTCGATTCCCGGCTAGGTCAGAGGTTTTTTCCTGCATCTGACGGTTCGAGGTCCACTCAGCCTACGTGATTACAATTGAGGAGCTATCTGACGGTGAGATAGCGGCCCCGGTCTAGAAAGCCAAGAATAACGGCCGAGAGGATCCGTCGTGCTGACCACATGACACCTCGTAACCTGCAGGCCTTCGGGCTGAGCAGCTGTCGCTTGGTAGGCCATGGCCCTTCGGCGCTGTTGCTCCATGGGGTTTGGGTTTGTCACGGAATTCTCGCTCTTTATAATGTATGTACTCTGGGTCAGTATTTCTCCAGAAGTATTATCGCATAGCGGTTTTCGCGGGCGCAACGACGATATATCCCTTCACTGACAGTTAATATTCACCGTGATGTTCGGCACACATTTGGTCCGTTTATCTTCAAGCAATGCTCAGTTGACTTCGTTAGTCTGTACAAATCCATATTCAACCAGTCACGTCTCTTATTAACCATGATAAGAAGACTAGTTGACGTCTGTTCATAGTCCGTTTATCATTTGTTGACTTTGGCATCGTACTCAATCATCTGGCAGATTATACCGTATATCGCTAAACTTTAATATTCTTCTTTGTTTTAGGATTACGTGTCGTGCAAACTTTCCTCTTAATTCATTCAGGTGTGAACGAACAGTTTTCACCTTCCTATGTTTTAGCGTGGTAATGTTGTCCTTAAGCATGCACGTAACAACTGATATGTAACATAGGTTACTCGTTAATGCAAGGAAGTTAACAAGTAAACTGAGTTTCCATTTGGCTCTTGCTCATTAATTTCCATATCCCGAATGGCTCCAGTTTTCTTCACTCCCCACTTTCCAGACAGCTGTTGCGCATTCATCGTAAAGGTGACTGATGCGCCGTTTATATCTGTGTTCTTCTAAATTAAGATATACTAATTTTGTGTGTATGTATATTGATATGCATATAAAATATTATATAAAAAGTGATAGCCCTTCTCAAATGTGTGCCGAATGTTCCCTTTTCCCTTATTTTACCACGAACAGCTCTGAAGCGTTTCGTAGCAAGTTTAACGAAGACTTCAGTGCTGTTCATACCAACATTTTCCATGCCTGTTTACCCTAATTGTAGTTTCATGACAGACGGTATTGGATAACTACGTTTTGTGTTAAATTATATCGACAAGTTCATATAACTGATGATGAATAGGTAACACCAGCATATTTTTAACTATACCTATTGACTGGTAGGGAGTCCTAAGTCAGTAAAACTTGAGGGATTGTGTTGGTAATGGACGAGATCCGTCTGAGTTATTATAAAACCTTATTCCTCTGACTTGTGAGCCAAATGGAGAAAATGGCAGCCAGTTGGGATGCAGTCGTAGTTTCACGCGGAATATGAACCAGCTTCAGATTAAACGATGACATACATTGCCCGGGGCTAGAACAGCGGCCACCGCCATTGCAGTTCAAGGATCATATTTTGTGTAATTTGTTCCCTCATTGTAGCTAATATGTAGAAAGCCAAACCAAACCCCATGGCACAACAGCCCCAAAGGGCCATGGCCTACCAAGCGACCGCTGCTCAGCCCAAACTCCTGCAGATTACGAGGTGTCGTGTGGTCAGCACGACGAATCCTCTCGGGTTTCTAGACCGGAGTCTCTATCTCACTGCCAAATAGCTCCTCAATTGTAATCACGCAGGCTGAGTGGACCTCGAACCAGGCCTCAGATCCGTGACTGGCCGGGAATCGAAACTGGGGCTTCCGGATCAGGCACGCTACGCCTGCACAGCGGAGCCGGCCGTTTTAGCTTATAATTATTGTAAATGTATGTTACTTCCATCAATTAATCTGCACCAGTGTTTCCCAAACTTTTTGACTTTTAAACACCTTTCACAAAGATCTGAATCGATCGAATTCCTTGACTACTTCGTAAACCAATGGCTACAAAATCCTGAAGTGCCATCTGAATTATGGAACTGCTACCGGCGACGTTATAGAACGAAAAATTCAGTAGGATGGAATCATAAACTGAACAGTCGCATTGGAAGACCACACCGCACAGTGAATGATATCATCAAGTATTTAAAATCTGAAGCTGAGAAATCTAATAATGAGATTCTTGATTTGACTTGACTTTAGGAGTGAAGAGGAGAAAGCTGAATAGGGAGTTGGAAAAAATAGCAAGGATTATTGGAAGGTACGAAGAAGATTCTGATGTTGGAAAGTTTTCTTGGACGATGTCGTACGTTGTGAAATTTGACCAACGCCAAAAGGGCAACAAGGTCTTCTATTGAAGATTAAGTGCGGTTACCCGTGCGGGTCCATGGCGTCCGTGGGTCACTTGACCCCCTGTCTCAAAGCTGCTGCGAGGCGACAAGACAGACACACCTCAAAATAGTTGAGGTGCCTATTTACGAAGACGGCACGCAGTTCTGGCTGGCGCTAACAATGGACCTGTTCGCCCAAGTTGTGCATTCGGGGGATGCGTAGGTTGGAACCCCATCGTCGGCTGTCCTGAGAATGGTTTTCTATGGTTTCATATTTTCACTTCCATATGAATGCCGGGAGAGTTTCTATTCATAGGCCACAACCGATTTCTCCCATCTCATTACCCAATTTCGTTCACAATAATACATTTCATCTTCATTAGCTCCTCAGCTGAGGTTGCTATCAAGAAGGGCATCGGCCGTAGTAACATGCCGTATAAATTCATCTCATCTCATCCCCTACTGCGTGTCAAGAAACGGGACTAAGAGGTAGACATACATACAGGCAGATGAAAGTAGGCGAATTATATTTTGAGCAGTTGTTTACTTAATGTGTCAGTTTGAATATATGTACAGGTTGAGCATGATGTAAGCATTAATGCAATAGTATCCCCTATTGTATAATGGGGGAAAAAGTGTAAGTTTACTGCAAAGTTGGAGATGACCTACAGTTGCTTCATAAAGGTTGACACTGTCGAGGAAACAGAGTGTTACAGCAAATATCTTTGTTTTGAATTTGATAAGTGTAAAATTCAACAGTTTTAATGCGCCCTCTTGTCCTGCTTTTTGAAACTCATTTTGACCGCCTTTATAGCCACAACCATCTGGTAACCCTAAACAAAAGATACATTTGATTCCTGTTTAGTCTCTGTTTGTCCCGATATTAATGCATCAGATTCAAACGGTAAACATAATTTAATTAGTTTCAACATCAGAATCCTAGCATGTAATTTTCGCTAGTTTCTTGAGGGCTGTCTCCTTGTACCAGTCATCAGTAAGGAACTCCCTCGCAGCAACCTGAGTGTTTGTAAGTCATTATGTTCTCTCTGATAACAGGGACAATGCTTAACAAGCAGAAAATAAATTCATTTTTCATTCTTCCTGAGTGATCACAAATGGGACACACATTTAGTCCAAGTGTGTGTTTGGGTAGCTGTATGTCATAGGCGTCATAGCATCTTCACGATACTGTCCTCCGCAACGTTGAATAGTCGCATACCATAGCAGCTTATAAGCCTATTTTAGGCTACTTTACATCCCTGGGCCTTATTAAGGCATAATAAAACTGACTTTAAAAACACCGGCTTTTAATACGATATCTAATAAGCGAATATTAAAACTGTAGTCGTGAAAAAAAATATTGGCATTGGGGATAAAAATTAAGCTGACTTATCGTGGATCCCAAGTAGTATGCACGTTTTCCTATACCTCGAATTTTTTTCATTTGAAATGTTTTCAGCTTCAAGTATTTCGATATATGAAAGTTCGACAGAAATTAAAACACTGTGGTATTACAAGTTGATAAATATCATTATTGATCCGTATTGGAGATACTATATGTAGGTAAGGGTTATTCTGCCCGAAGGCAGGTCCGAACCTCCGCAGAGGTGTTCCTGAGCCGGAGTTTACGTGCGGTAGGGTGGCCAATTCCTTTCCGCTCCTCCATTCCCTTACCCCCCACCAACAGCGCGTGGCAACCCATCCAACTCTTGACCACGCCCAGTGTTGCTTAACTTTGGAGATCTCAAGGGATCCGGTGTTTCAACACGACTACGGCCGTTGGCGTACTATATGTAGGATGCTACAAACTTTGTCACCTATTCAATACATTAGAAATTTTAAACATTTAGGAATTTATTATTATTTCCATATGAGAGACATGTTTCGCCCTTCCTTGAGGGCATCATCATTCATAGTACCACCTCAAGGCATACATCAGGTACCTGATTTATAATTAAATTGCTAATACTCTTGACTTTCCCACTGTAATATGTTAATTTTGTATCTTAGTATTAGCAGTGTAATTACAAATCAAGTACCTGATTTATGCCTTGAGGTGGTACTATGGCTGATGATGCCCTCAAGGAAGGGCGAAACATGTCTCATATGGAAATAATACATTCCTAAACGTTTAAAATTTCTAATGTATTGAATAGGTGACAAACTTTTTAGCATCCTACATACTGCGGTATTATTCAAACAGTTCTTTCGGTAACTTTTCAAATTCTAAACAAACTTCCACATCACTTACATTCAATTGTAAATCACTTAAGCGAATGGGCTTTCAGTAGGTGGTTGAGAATTTCGATATTGGATTTAGGCAAGGCAAGTTGTTACCAAATCTTCATTTAGGGTGCCATCATGTAACTTCGAAATATTATTTGTCTATACTGTAAACCTTTTCTTCTCTAAGACCGTGACATTTGAAGGAGTTAAAATTTTACCATTCTAATACAGTATCATTGGCTTCCGGCACGTTCAACAACTCTGCGGGACTAGATTCCAACACTGGCGTCTCTTCAAATGTATATCAATTTATTCCTTCGAGAAGTGACTAAGCTATTTTAACTATTCGGACGATATATGTTTCCTTGTAACATCACATGTTTCCTGTATAATTTTGGATGACCTCAGATCTTTGTGTATGTAACTTGCACGTCGTACTTGCCGCATGTCCTTATCGCTGACGTTGCACGTGTTGATTCACAACTTCGAGAGAAGTTGGGTGCCTTTCCGTCCCGCTGTCAGAGTATCCTCTCTTGAGGGATACTTTTAAGCGTGATTTGCCTTCTTCTAAAATTTTGTTTAAAATACTTTGATACATTAATCAAATATTTTTAATAGACTCCTACTACAAATTTAACCACACTTATCTCCTGGTTGAAATATCCCGTAGAATTACGGTAGATCTCGTTTTACATTCTCCTAAAAGGGAGTGCGTAGTTTTCTACTTCATTTTAGAGGATTAAGATGCCCTACTCAGTATCTCCGTATACTTTAATGAGTGTGAATTCTGTTTTAAAATCGGTGTAGTCATTGTGATGTTCCGCTGTATTGGTTAATTGAGGCTAGTATTGGAAAGAGATTCCATCTGAGTTTAACTGGAAAACCAATGAAAGCATAGCCGAGGTTGGTATTTTGTTGCTAGGTTTCTCAGTTGTCAGGGGGCTGCTTTTTAAACTCGTTACAACCAGTCGGCTAACTCTGATAATCTAGACTGGAAGCTACAATATTAATCTTATAGATCACTGTATTCAGTGCACGTTAGATTGTATAAATAGAATGGAATTTTTCGGGGGTTTCATATTTCAAACGAATTCGTCGGTAGTGTGGATTATGGTCATATAGCCTACCGTGCTTAAATACATGGTAGATTGGATGTTTCCGTAAGTATGAATTTGAGATGTGTTAGGTTTACATGAAACAGTTATACCTAAACGATATTAAACGGTAACGATTACGTTATTAATTGGAATTTCTATTTCACATAGTTTATCAATTAGGTTATGTCCCAATAACTGTAAGAAGTTAGAGTCCGCCCCAAATGCTTTTGGAAAATGTGTTCTTGAATTAACATTAACACTCAAATCTTCTAACCATTCTTAACCAGATTGATCTGAACGGCTGCTTGAATGGTTTCCGCGTCTATTTTCTATATCACTTAATAACGAGCAGATACGATTTTTGGAAAGGCTTTAGTACACATTCTTACGGGTTCTAAATTTTGGATTTTATATCCAAGATTGTTTAAAAAATTTAGAAACGTCTGTGACATATGGAGTACATTTCTTTCTCCATCTTCTTTGCTTCTCTTACGTATCTGCGCGACATTTGGCCAGGAAATTGAAACCTTTAATGTCAATCACATACTCCAAGAACCAAATCGCATGAATACTGTCAGTTAATCACTTATTTTTTTAATAAGAAAGTGCGGATTGTGTCTGTCATTAGTGGCTCAGATTTACGGTGTAATAAAGCACTAGATCACAATGGTTATAAAACTACTGCAATCTCCAAATTACAGAATAAAGACAACGGAAGACCCTAGGGCAGGTTACGCTGAGGCCACAGTAATCTTCATCCAAACATGAATTGGAACGCCAAGTTGAGTGAGTGCTTTTTGGAGCAAGGACTTCAAAAGTAGCAAAGTGGCCGGGTTTCTTTGCCGCCCATTTCATTTTATGACTGGGGGCCGTTTATCGTCTGGACTCGTTACTGCTGAAAGATAACTAAAAACAGCTCTTTCCCACTCTTTTCTTTTTTATTTACAGAAATTCCTCCTAAACATTCTGCTCCTTGTCTCCTCAGTCTTTTTGTATGCTTTCTCGTGTGTGTTTTTTTCATGTTTTGACAAGAACTCTTGCTACTTTCTTCTATATCTTGAACTTTTTTGTCTTTCTGTCCTTCCGTGGCTGGTATTCTGAATGACTTTGTTTTTTCCTTTCTTATTTTCATCTCTTGCTCCGAGCTTCCCTCAATATTCACCATCGCAGTTGCTTGCATGGTTCCCGCCCATTAAAGTTCTCCTCTATTCTATCTCGTTCTTGTTAAAACTTTTCCAAGATGTTTTGCGCAACGCTTTCTTTTTACGAGTCTCCGTCCAGTAAAACAACTATTTTTGTTTCATAACGTGCTATGTTATGTCTAATTGGTTTGTGCAGCCACAGTGGTTATGAATTGCCTCGCCAGGACAAACTGTATGAGGGTGTCTTTGTATGTGTGTGACGCCGCCCCTCGAGGCTGCAAACTGGAAAGGGGAAGGAGGCGTCGGACAAATAAACATGGGCACGCACTGTGTTGATGCTGTGTACATAAACTAGGCCGTGTGGTAAGGTTGGTTGCTCTAGTGGGTCTGTACTTCGTTAGATGCTGCTCTGTCAGTGCAGGTGTCGAAGATCTCGAAATGAACTGTTACTCGTCGCCAGTGAATTAGCCACGAGTAAAAGTTAATCTGCAGTTCAAGAAGTTCCATAGATTCCTATAGTTTTGGCGAATATAGCCTAAATAAATGTTGAGCGTATAACATCATTAATGTCTGCTAACGAATTGGAAGTGATCCCAGTGTTCAGATCATTGCCTTTCACCACCAAGGCAGGGTTTTTTTTATTTTTTATTTTTATTTTTATTTTATTTATTTAATGATCAGTGAATGTTTCATTTTCAATTGTTCTAAGTTTCGGATCTCTCCGAAACCTTAGATCCCATTTAATATCATTAAGGTTGAAGCATGTTAGCTACTGCAAACTCGATTAATGATATGTGAAACAGCTCCAAACTTCGAATGAGTACGTAGGTACCCTGCATGCCAACATAGTGTATTCAACGAAGGGTGGGATTTTTTTTTCAGATATCTATAATAATGAAGTACTTTCCCATATCGTTATAAGTGCAATGAAGGTAAACTATGGACACAACCATGACACAATACATGCAAGAACAAAAAAGGCTATTACCATTCAGAATTGCTTTGTAATGTAAAGACTACCTCCAAGAATTGATACAAATATTTCCTTTTTGTTCCCTTTTACATTATAATGTGTTTTGGGGTGTGAAATTGCCAATCCCCACCGAAAATAAGTACCGTGTGTCTGTCATAAATTATATGAATGATCTGTACTTCATACCAATCATTAATTTATGTAAATTATGTTCATTTTGCTTACGTCTGAATACATCGCAGAGTTCGTTATCAAGATGACTTAAATCCAGAATGGAACAACACTAGATATAAGCTGAAGCAGCGAGATTAATAACATAGTCGAGACTTAGTCGTCTGAGAAGTATGTATAGTTACCTCGGTTGGGGTAGAGATTTTGAGTCGCCTTGATAGTGAATATTGCAGTGTATTCGTATCTTTGCATATTGTACATATCTAATAACTAGGACCCGGATTCATATGCACTAAAAACTCCGAAAATATGCATGCACATATGCACTAAAAATGTTAAAAATATGCACGAAAATATTCACTAAAAATAAAACATATTGCAATTACCAAACAAATTATTTAATATTAACTCAGTGTTAAATTGATAAACAAGTTTCATTCCTTAGAAAATGATGCATGGCAGCAGGTTTCAACAGTTTTTCAATGTTTTCAGAAGTCAATGACAATCTGTTGTCGGACAGAAGTAATTTATACGCTGCAAATGATCGTTCTACGTCGACGGACGTAACTGGGCAATACTTGTACACCGGCACTGACTGCTCGGAACATTCTTCTGACAAAGACTTTAAGGCATTTTTGCAGTTTAATCTGGTAAAACCAGGCAAATGCTGGGGCTGTACCTTAATTAAGGCCACGGCCGCTTCGTTTCAACTCCTAGGCCTTTCCTATCCCATCGTCGCCAAAAGACCTATCTGTGTCGGTGCGAAGTAAAGCCCCTAGCAAAAATAAAAATAAAAAATAAATCTGATAAAACACTGCAATAGACGAAGAGCAATTTAACAGATGCACGCACTTGTTTATAAGCAAACCTTGAGAGGCTACTGTAAGGAGGAGGAGGAAGGAATGTTAGAAAGAAAGAGATTGCTGTTGTGAAAACGTCATTATCCATCTTCCTACTTTTATTGCGACACTGAAAGCATTTTCCTTGATCAGGGAAGGTTTCTCATGTTGCCAAGTGATGTGCAACATACAGATTTCATTAAATGTTCATTGCGTTCAGAAATCTTAGATAATCGATCACACATAAGAGAAAAATATGTCTGTATATGCACTAACGTTCAAAATATGCATTTGCATATGCGCATATGCATTTCTAAAAAGTCCGGGCCCTACTAATAACACAGTTTAAACAGGACGAAGAATGTAGGCCAATACTTGCCTCAATAATAAATCTTGGCAGCTTCAGCACGAAATGTTTCCCCGTAATGAAATGTAATAAGGGCAAGACAGACTTACGTACCAGCGGAGCCTCAGACGTTGGTCCAGGCTTCACCCCCCACCCACCCAATCTCACTCTCTCACTTTCAAACCGGTACGTCATGGCCTGGAGCTTAAGAAAGTCATGTCCAAACATGCTTCTTTGAAATTTTATCAGAAATATTTGATCTTTACGAGCTGTGTATCTCGTTCCCAAGAGTTTTGAATCCAAGAGTGCACCTTGAGCTATGAGATAAGGTTGGCGTGGGTAACTTGCAGAAAGAAGTATTGACAAGATCACTGTTATTGCATGCCAAGGTAAAGTATCGCATATTGACTAAGAGTAATTGATTATCGCGTAACACGTATTAACGTACATGTGAGTTGTGTTGTTTTATTTTACGTCGCACCGACACTGACAGGGGGTAAGGAGGGCCGGGCTGAGTGGCTCAGACGGTTGAGGTGCTGGCCTTTGACCCCAACTTGGCAGGTTCGATCCTGGCTCAGTCCGGTGGTATTTGAAGGTGCTCAAATACGCCAGCCTCGTGTCGATAGATTTACTGGCACGTAAAAGAACTCTTGTGGGACTAAATTCCGGCACCTCGGCGTCTCCGAAAAACCGTAAAAGTAGTTAGTGGGACGTAAAGCAATTATTATTATTATTATTATTATTATTATTATTATTACTATTATTATTATTATTATTATTATTAGAATTGGGAGGGAAACCACGGAAAACCACCTTCAGAGCTGCCGACTGTGGGGTTTGAACCCACCGTCTCCCGAATGCAAGCTCACAGCTACGTGACCCAAACTGCTTAGCCAACTCCCTTGGTAAATTAAAAAAAAAAAGTGCTTTCATCTCGTACGTGATGTGTGCAGGGAGAGATGCTACAGAAGATCATAATGTGAGAAAATCCAAAGTCTGTTTCCGATAATTTGACCGGGTCAGGAATGGAATGATTGAAGCCCCCATCTAGCGGCCAGGATACGAATTGTGCCGGCTGCCGAAGCCTGTCGCACTCCTCTGGGACAATTATTAGAGAATGACACTTGAAACGAAATTATATTGGAGTGTGTTGCTGAAATGAAATGTGACAGGGAAAATCGGAGTACCCGGAGAAAAACTTGTCCCGCCTCCGCTTTGTCCAGCACAAATCTCACATGGAGTGATCGAGATTTGAACCACGGAACACAGCAGTGAGAGGCCGGCGCGCTGTCGCCTGAGCCACGGAGGCTCATATCATAATGTGAGGAAAATTTTATTTATAAATTACTCCACTTCTGTAGTAAATGAAATGTCGTATGGCTTTTAGTGCCGGGAAATCCCAGGACGGGTTCGGCTCGCCAGGTGCAGGTCTTTCTATTTGACTCCCGTAGGCGACCTGCGCGTCGTGATGAGGATGAAATGGTGATGAAGACAACACATACATCCAGCCCCGTGCCGTTGGAATTAACCAATTAAGGTTAAAATCCCCGACCCGGCCGGGAATCGAACCCGGGACCCTCTGAACCGAAGGCCAGTACGCTGACCGTTCAGCCAAACGAGTCGGACACTTCTGTAGTAATCTATATATATAAAATAAGAGTTTTATCTGTACATTGCTCAGAATTTAAAAAGGATGGTAATTGTGTACCAGCCGTGTCAACAGTAACAAGGAAATGCATTTTTTACTTTTCCGTAATGTCTGTCTGTCTGTCTGTCTGTCTGTCTGTCTGTCTGTCTGTCTGTCTGTCTGTCTGTCTGTCTGTCTGTCTGTCTGTACACGCATCACGAAAAAACGGCTGAATAGAATTTAATGAAAATCTGTATACAAAGTCGGGGAATAAGTCGCTACAATCTAGGCTGCAAATAATTTTATTCACGCTGACTGAAATGGTAGTTTAGGGGAAGGCCTAAAATTTAATTCTCAAATATTTATGTTATTAATGGTTGTAGCTTAACGAAAATCAGTAAACGAAGTCGGGGAATAAGTCGCTACAATCTGAGCCATCTATAATTGTATTCACACCGGGCGAGTTGGCCGTGCGCGTAGAGGCGCGCGGCTGTGAGCTTGCATCCGGGAGATAGTAGGTTCGAATCCCACTATCGGCAGCCCTGAAAATGGTTTTCCGTGGTTTCCCATTTTCACACCAGGCAAATGCTGGGGCTGTACCTTAATTAAGGCCACGGCCGCTTCCTTCCAACTCCTAGGCCTTTCCTATCCCATCGTCGCCATAAGACCTATCTGTGTCGGCGCGACGTAAAGCCCCTAGCAATTGTATTCACGCTGAGAAAAATTGTAGTTTAGGGGAAGGCCTAAAATAGAATTCTCAAATATTTGTTATTAGTGGACCTATCTTAATGAAAATCGGTATGCAAAGTCGGGGAATAAGTCGCTATAATCTAGACCATGAATAATTTTATTCACGCTTAGTGAAATAGTAGTTTAGGGGCAGGCCTAACATTTAATTTCCAAATAATTATGTTGTTAGTGGTCGCATCGATAAATACTACATAACTAAAGTTATATAGTATTAAATTTACGATCATTTATGTCTTATAGATTGTTACCATGCCGGCTATGATCACAGAGATACTCATGAATTTTAATTTTTGTTACTAAGTCCATATCAGAGCCGAGTCACGAGAAAATGGATCAACAGGATTTAATGAAAATCGGTATGTAATGTTGGAGAATAAGGAACTACTGTCTACGCAATAACTAATTTTATAAGACACTCTAATATCACAGAGTCGAAAGAAAACTAGATGTGAAGGCCTACAATATACAAAGCTCATAAAATTTGACCATTGTTTGCTGTGATATGCTTTGTGTTTTCTGTTGCCATTCATCTCCGGTAGATAAGATTACTGCTGCGTACCGAGTATTTTTTTTAAATTTGCCTTACGTCGCACCGACACAGTTAGGTTTTATGGCGACGATGGGATAGGAAATGGCTAGGAGTGTGAAGTAAGCGGCCTTGGCCTTAAGGTATAGCCTAGCATTTGCCTGGTGTGAAAATGGGAAACCACGCAATAACATCTTCAGCGCTGCTGACAGTGGGGATGGAATTCACTATCTTACGGATGTAAGCTCACAGCTGCACACCCCTAACCACACGGCCAACACGCCCGGTCGTACCGAGTGCAACAGTCTTCCTGAAAATTGGCGGGAAGGAGCTGGGGAGTTAGATAACTTTCTTCTTTAGCAGGCCATTCCTCTGGTTCCTAAATTTTCTGATACTACTGGTACGTAACGCACTGGTTCATCATAGCATTCGAGTCATTCAATTCCTACTCTGAGGCACTGATTGGAATGAGCAGTGTGCATATTTAACGGAATAATGGCAGAGGAGTGGTCACGGCTGTCTGCGGCCTGGTCACTCCAGGTCTGGAACTTTGGACTTTTAGACCGACACCGCAGTAATATTTGCTAAACGTGAGAAAATGTGCTGTTTTTTATTGATAGAGTATTTTATATGATAACATTGCTTTCAATCGCTACTTTCCTACTGGCGTTTTTGTAATGACCTATATTGACTGCAGTTAGGAAAGCCACAAAGTCAGTCTTTCTGAGAATCCCGTAGCGAAGCACGGGTACATCAGCTAGTTTGCTATAAACAATTTGATGAGCTACTGCCGACTGCTGTCACCCGCTCTCAAATCTCAGTATCTGCCGGTAAACATTGTGCTGAACTAAGCGAAGATGAGACTGGCATGTGTTCAGATCTTCGGTTTTCTGTCAGTTCATTCATCAACGTCCATCTAGAGCTTGACTGGGCTTTTCAGGGAGCAGGTTTAAATCAGAATATTGAAAAAAACAGACCTATATTAGTCTGTTGGGCCCATTATATCAATCTTAACACTCCCGAAACTGTGCGGTCTTTTCTACGCGGGGATCGCACATCGTTAAGAGACGTTAGCATGTATTTTAATTGAATGAAACAGACTTAAATCTCCCAAACGACTTAAAAAAAATTGTAACTTAAGTTTAATTCTTCTAGTTTTCGAGCCAAAACAAAACCTTTGAGTTCTTCAAAGGGGTACATTTTTGTGGGACTGTTAAAGGCAATCCACTTGGTTTGCTTCCGTTGGATGTTAACAGTGCGAGCTGTGCTTTCAGTGAAGATCTTGTATAATAGCTTCAGTATCTGATTGTTTGTACCGAGCGAGTTGGCCGTGCGGTTAGGGTCGCGCAGCTGTGAGCTTGCATTCGAGAGACAGGGGGTTCGAATTCCACCGTCGGCAGCTCTAAAGATGGTTTTCCGTGGTTTCCCATTTTCACACCAGGCAAATGCCGGGGCTGTGCGTTAATTAAAGTCACGGCCACTTCTTTCCTACTCGAAGCCCTTTCCTATCCTATCGTCGCTATAATACTATGTGTGTCGGTGCGACATAAAGCAAATTCTTAAAATATATATGTGTGTGTGTTTTGTTCATCCTGAAGGCTGGTTTGATACTCAACAGCTCTCAGCTGTCATAAATGGCCCAGGCGTCACTAAAGGGGCATACTACGGAAATGAGGGGCGGTGTAGTTCTCCTTGCTTTCTTCACCGAGCCAAAAGTTGCTGTTTAATATCAACTTACCAGTCCCACTGAAATGCATGCATCAGCCGACCCTATAAGAGTGATGTTTTACACCATTCATAACAGGGACTGGCTGCATAGGAAATAGCATTACTAGCATCGCTCATACCTCAAATCACTTTCATGTCAAAGTCTAGGATGAGACTGAGATAGGTCAAAGAAAGAAACAAATTTATTCTGGCCCATACCAGAAGACAGTGCACTGTAAACATTAGGTCTCGCGAGCAAAAGCACTACAGTATCTGAATAAAGGGTAATTCTAATTGATATTTCTTTGAGCATGATTACACGAGCGAGTGGTTACTCACATTAATCATGTGCTGACAGCTATTTCAAGATAGCGTTGCCGACTCTATAAGGGGAAGAGCGCACAATGCTCTTGGCATTCAGCTGCGATAACCTCTTTCTTTACTCGTTTACTAAAAGCCTTTGAGCTCTCCTAGCACGTGTAACATACGTGAAGAGGGTGGCGGTAAATTTTTCGTAGTTAAGACATTATTTGCTTGCACGGTTATGTAAAAGTGGTATTTTTTTTATTATAGTTATGCTAAAGCAGTCTCACATGGAAATAAATCATTATTTTGTTCAACTAGACTTACTGGGTTCGTTAAATTTAATTGCGTAGACAGGAACGGGTAGGCCTATTTGAAACTGTTACTGCCTTTATGAGAACAGTACATCAGTAATAACCGAGCAAATTGGCCACACGGTTCGAGTCACGGAGCTGCGAGCTGCATTTGATAATAGGTTTCCCATGTTCACGCCAGGTAAATGATGGCGCTGATCTTACCTAAAAGGGCACGGTCGCTTCCTTCCCAGTGCTAATCCTTTCCTCTCCCATCGTCCCCAAAATATCAAACCGAGTCGGTGCGATGGTAAAACATGCATAAATAATAATACTTGTATTATTTCTTCTAATTATTCCCCTCAATGCTTTTAATTTATTTCATACCCAACCACTCTAGTACACATCCGACAGATTTCATTCACGTCACAAGGACACAGTTCAGATGACTAAATTTCCTAGCTTTTTGAATAAAATCAGCTACGACCATTTCAATATTATTCTTGAAAACTGCACCCGAAATTGGGAGCTATTCCCTCATCCACTTGTGGCGTATTTCCCTGTCTTGTGCTTGCAGGACAATGGTGATTATTGCCGTCTGTCAATAGAATCTTATCTCGTGTATTTGCTTGTTGCTCCCTGCTCCTAGTTTATCTCTGTTTTACTAACATCGGCCAGGCTTCCTATCCATACTTACATAAAAGGCAGTTTGGGATTTTCGTGGAATATAATGAATTCCAGTCTTCTGTGCATTTGTTAAATATTGAATTAATATGTATCGTACTAGATGAGTCATCAGGCTAATGCTTGGTTTTGGAAATAGAGAGAGAGAGAGAGTTCGATGGTGTTATGAGTCTATCACCCCGTCACTCAGAAAGAGATTTTTGTTATAAGGGCCAAGTTCTTTATTATTGGTCGGCCAATTATAACAATCGTTCGGTTAGGAAAGTCCAGCTCATTTTACTTGTTCTCTGATATGGACAGTCTGAATTTTGTTTTTGAATCTGTGATTATGTTTTAATTCTCCTGATTTCTTTGTTTCTTACATTTAGGATACAAACGACAAAAATACAGCTTTTCGATCGTGTACGCAGAATGTTGTCAAGGAGAGGGTTAGTTTTTCTCGATGGTCGGTACCAAGGGCCGGGACATTGTGTTTGCAATTTCTTAGTAGCTAGTCTGAGGAAGGATTGTTTGTTTGCTGTAATATCTGTAAACCAATTACATGTTCATTGAATATTTACATTAATTCATGTGTATATTATCAGACCCGGTCTAGAAAGCCAAGAATAACGACCGAGAGGATTCTTCGTGCTGACCACACGACACCTCGTAGTCTGCAGGCCTTCGGGCTGAGCAGTGGTCGCTTGGTAGGCCAAGGCCCTTCAGGGCTGTAGTGCCATGGGGTTAGTTAGTAATTATCAGTGTACTCAAAGACACGTGTTTATTATTATTATTATTATTATTATTATTATTATTATTATTATTATTATTATTATTATTCAAATAGCGCGTTCGAACTTGTTAGTTGGCTTTTGCTTTTTTATCCAAATGTTCTTCATTAATTTACTGTGTTGTTTCTTGCGTTCTTCCGACCATTTCTTACTAGATTTCTTTATAGGTTTCTCCATTAATTTGAGCTTAGTTACTGATGTTCTAAAGATTCACGCAATTTCTTATGAATTGATGTTTTCTATAATATTAATTTATTGTATGTCTTCCTTTGTTGCTTCTAGCCAGTCTATCTTGGGATTCTGGGAGTTCATTAAATAATCCTTTTGTGAGTCTGTTAGTGTCCGTTCAATAGATATGTCCATGGAATTTAACCTCTTGCGTAGGATATTAATGAACTTGTCTGTTAGATTGTAGAGACCTGCAGTTCTTCTCTTGATCAAGATTCAATTTTCTTGCGTGGGGCCGTATATTTTTCGAAGAATTATTCATTCGTGCTTTTCAGTTCCTAAGGTTATAATTTTCGATGTATGCAGGGCTTCTGGCAGGACAACTGTTCTGAAGCACTTCAGTTTTGCGTTACGAGATATTACCATTTCGTTGTAATAATTCCATGTTTGTCTATAATTTATGCCTTCTGAAGTTTGGTGCCTCTTTCTCTGTTGGCCCAATTGCCCAATTCCGATGGTTGAATGATATCCCAGAGGTATTTAAAAGAGGAAACCTGTAAAATCGTCACGTATTTCATCATCATTATTATTATTATTATTAATATGCTCTTCTTATTTCTGGTCACAGGTGTTACTTTGAATTCAATTCAATTCAAGAGATTCAATGAATAGCATTTAGTATATATTGTTTTATGTTTCAGTTTAAAAACAGTATCACCAAGTGTTCGGAGAAGGGGGTGGGAAGAGTCGCTGCAACGTTCCCTTGAACATTGCTGGAAAGGGATATTAGTTATACCAATGTTGCCAGTGGTTTTCAAAGTCTTCGAACATTAACTAGAAGGTGCGTCATTTGTTAACAAAACGTCATTCATATTAGCTGTGTATTTCTCTTTTTGAAAGGGAGAAGCAACGTTTTAGTGGTTCAGATCTAGAACTGCGTGCGAGGAGTACTTTCAGGATCTCGGAATATGTTTCGCCGGGCTGAGTGGCTCAGACGGTTAAGGCGCTGGCCTTCTGATCCCAACTTGGCAGGTTCGATCCTGGCTCAGTCCGGTGGTATTTGAAGGTGCTCAAATACGGCAGCCTCTTGTCGGTACATTTACTGGCACGTAAAAGAACTCCTGCGGGACTAAATTCCGGCACCTCGGCGTCTCCGAAAACCGTAAAAGAGTAGTTAGTGGGACGTAAAACAAATATTATTAAATATTATTATTAGGAATATGTTTCTAATTGTTGCAATGCTATATGTCATCTGCATTCCATAGTTTCTGAGACCTCATTGGGTCGAGGGACCAGTTGTAGGTTCTGTCCTTAGAATTTAGAAAACTTTTCTCCTTTTCTTTTACGGTATAATGTCTCTTAAGGAAAGTAACCCATCCATATCCGAATTTTTTGTTTTTCCATTCGTTATATTTTAATTTCCCTGTACCATCACTGTAAATGATGGATCTCTAGATGACTTAAGGCAATCTGATTATAATTATTTAAATATAATGTCATAAACCTCGGTGTCTCAGGCGGCAGCGTGCCGGCTTCTCACCGCTGGGTTCCGTGGTTCAAATCCCGGTCACTCCATGTGAGATTTGTGCTGGACAAAGCGGAGGCGGGACAGGTTTTTCTCCGGGTACTCCGGTTTTTCCTGTGATAATTAATTCCAGCAACACTCTCCAATGCCATTTCATTTCATCTGTCATTCGTTAATCATTGCCCCAGAAGAGTGCGACAGGCTTCGGCAGCCGGCACAATTCCTATCATCGCCGCTAGATGGGGGCTTCATTCATTCCATTTCTGACCCGGTCGGATGACTGGAAACAGGCTGTGGATTTTCATAATGACATAAACGTTTAGAAATTGGTCTCTACTTCAACCCCTTTTCTCGGCATAAGAAGGAGAGGCTGAAAGGCCAGCAGTAATAGGTTATAATGGGTTTCGTGTTGTGAGAGAGGAGCTTCGTGTTGGTATCGACCTGGGTGTATCGTGACTAGCACGCCCTCTCCGGCAAACACACATTTCCGTCAATTTCTCCCCTGCTTTTAACCCACGCCTTCCTTGGCTCTTAGATGTGGTGGGGAGATACAAAGACACTTAAAACTTTTTGTGTGCTCTAGGGCTTCCCCATCTCTCTTGTCGTTTTCTCGCCCTCTCGCCCGAGACAATAAATCATTAATCAATAAGTTTGTGGCACTCCGCTCCGTTGGTAGTGTTTGTTGTTCTCTCTCTGTCTCTCTCTCGTAGCGTGATAGAGCGCCTGCTTCTACTCTTCCGGGTCGTGAAGCGTGCCTTGTGGTGTGCGTGTTGCAATAAGTTTCTCCACTATTTGTTTTTAATTTCGATCATCATGTTATAATGGATTCCCATGCTTTTTGTCTTTAGAATTTATCAAAACTGTTACGAAAAAGGGCAAAGATCTAAGTATTATTAACAACTGGTTTTACTGGCTCGTATTAGGGGCTTGAGTTTTCTCATTTTGTCAGCCCCTTGCATAAGAGTGGAGCTTATTCATTAATAATGTCGCTCTGTTTATTAGGTTAGAGCTTCTCGGTGTCATATATTAAGCGTTTGTCTTTCACCTCTTTAATTGGAGTACCTTATACAGTTGGGTCTAAGAAAGTGTGCAGTTCTAATTACTTGAGCCCTGAATGGAACTGATGATTTTTTACCCTGGTATTTTCCTTCGGAAAACCGCCGTCAGCACCGGGATTCAGTACTCGGAAATCTGAATGACTTACCTTCCCAGCCCTATCATGGAACTGCCTTAAAACACTTCAGCTTGTAAGGCGGTTGGCCGGTAGGAAACTTACACTGCGGTGGGCGCACGTCTTGCGTTATCGAAGTTTTATTGTTTTACTGCCCCTGGAAGTGGTTTTTAAACATCATCCGTAAGCCTGTACGAAGCCAAAAAGTAACCTTTTACTCGCTCATAAAAATGTCCGCACACGGTCGTTTTAGACCAATCTTACCTCAAAATATTTTGATTTAAGCACTGCTTTTTTTTTTTACGTTTTTATGAAGGTTTGTTCTATTTTGTTCCTAGTTTAGTTCTGAACTAGTAGTTATGTAGGCAGAGTGAGGTACTGTATGTTTCTGTCTGGAATATACCGTTAAAAACGCGTGGAATTACCAGGCCTAACCTAGCTTAACCTCCCAAGTATTGACCCGTGAAATCATGCATATATATAGCAGTTTGATATTAAGGCGTTTGTGTTCTTTATGGTTATTTACAAGGAGAAAACAGACATATAGTTTTCTTATCTTTTTAAAAATGTTCCTGTGAAGTTCAACTTTTGACGACGTCAGTGCTATTTGGTGTCCGGCTCAATGGCTAAATGGTTAGCGTGCTGGCCTTTGGTCAGAGGGGTCCGGGGTTCAATTCTCGGCAGGGTCGGGAATTTTAACCATCATTGGTTAATTTCGCTGACACTGGTGCGTGGTGTATGTATCGTCTTCATCATTATCTCATCCTCATCACGACGCGCAGATCGCCTAAAGGAGTCAAGTCAAAAGACCTGCACCTGGCGAGCCGAACTTGTCCTCGGACACTCCCGGCACTAAAAGCCATAACGCTATTTCATTTCAGTGCTATTTGGTCTCCTTTCTTTAAAAACATGTCTCCAGATTTTTGGACTCCTGTGATTTTGTACGTTGGTTGTTTCAGATTACCTTGCTGTTGATTATATTTTTCAGTGTCTTTTAGTGATCACTAATACAGTTGTGTATGATTTAAATTTAACCTTAATGCAATACATTCATTATCAAGGAGTAGCGGAAGACAGTTTGTTTTGTTTGTATCACATAATAGGTTAAATTTGAATGTCTCTCCGATATGGAATTATTTCATTCATGAATTTTATTAAATACTCACATACTTCAAAATGAAAAGTAGACTTGCAGCTTCAAAAGTAAATGCTACATCAAGTGTAGAATGTCAACAATGCCACAAGAATTTCAGGACAAGAGTGCTAAATATTCATATCAGACGTTGCCACAGTCGAGATATTTTTAATAATATACAACACACACCTGATACAACACCAGCATGCTCTAGTTAATGATACCAAGTCCAGGGGACATGTCTGAGAGACTGACAAAATGCTGTGTATATGGATGGTTTTTCAAAAGCATGAATAGTCACCTTTCCTATTCACATCCAGAAGTGTACCGAAACATCAGTCAAATCCATCAGACTTCAGCCTCGTTCCAACAAAATATTTTTTAATTGTAAGAGACGTAGAGGTGTGGTAGTTATTTTGAGAGTTTTGAGTTAAACAATTGCGTTTATGTAGTGTTCTCATGAGGATGGTTGCCTAGTTGTACTTCCTCTTAAAACAATAATCACCACCGCCAATCTGTAGTGCTCTCAAGGATATGTATAACTTTCCTGCAAAAAATAGAAAAAGAACAACAACTCAGAATAATAAGTCATTTGTTTGACAATATTAATAGCATTAGACTTCAAGCTTTAATGGCTTTAATGCAATATCTAATATGCCCTCATTTGCATTACTTTCATTTTCACAGCATGAAGTTATCCTGCAGTTGGTTGATGACATAGATTTCGGTTGTTTTTTGCTTTGTTTTGTTTTTTCACTGAAGTTGGGTAAGTATGGACGTGATTGGAGGTCATCTCGGTCTAACAGAATTAGACACGACTTTGCGGTATCTTCGAAGTGAAGTACAGTTCTTAATTTAATTTGTCTTAAGTGTGTGTCATGTCGTTTAACTGGCTTATTACAACGGTTGAGAAGCCCTCTAATGGTTCTTGGTGTTGAGGTCAGGCTTGTGCCTGCTTCCATTCTATTCGTATAATTTTAGTTTCATGTGAGAACGTAAAAATAAAATAATAAAGATTCTTACTACTTTAATTTTATGCATATTTATTGCACGGGGAGCTTGTGTATTTACATGATGATATGTTGCAGAGAACATAGTATCCCATAGTTGTTGGTAGAAAATATATCCATCTTCGTAGAAAGGACTGTCCAGATCAAGGGCTGAGAAGCTAGAGGTGATTGATTCCATCCTCTACGTCAGGGGCGGGCAAAGCGCCGATCGTGATGTACAGGTAGATCGTGACAACAGATTTACTAGGTCGCGAGCTTTAAGAAGAGAAAGAATCAAGAAAAGATTAAAATTCCATGCGTTCAATTCCCACGTAAAGGCATGAGGAAATTTGTTTTGCATTTTGGCTTCCCCTTGTTCAGATACGATTAGGTTCTGCAACGGCTGAAAATCTTCGACCTGATGTTCAGCTCAGTTGGCTGCCAGTTGTCCAATGCAAACTGAATGAGATTGAGCTAATCTGGCTTATTTATCTTATCCATTGTGTGATTCTGCAAGAGAATTATATTTTACCGACTTGACGTTGCACTTCGTTTGAGGGCCTCGTCTGCTTCGGCGTGGTTTTGTGAATCCTTATTTTCAAGTACGAAATTAAAAATTAAGTACAGTACTTGATCAGCTGATGAACATTTGAAATCGTGCATTCCACTCATTTTTAGCAGTTTTTCATCCAGTATAAAGTATGAAAGTGATTTCTGCAGCTGTTTGCAGTATAATTTATTTCCATGTGTGTTTTTCTTCAGCTTATCCCAGTTATTTATAGGGTCGAGGGAGCCACCCAGGCTCATTTTGGTTTTGTCTGGATGCCATTCGAGAGGCCACGTGATTCTTCAGATGAAAATATCAACCCAGAATAAACCGGAATTCGAACTTCAGCCTTCCGGCTGGGAAGTCACTGAGATAATCACGCCTCCTCCTTCTATAATTTATTTCCATATGGATAAATGTATTTCATTGTCTACAACTTTTTTACTATTAAATTAATTGACTTTCCGAAAATGTATGTTGGATTGTAATTAAGCTACTTACTGTAAAAGATAGGTTATCTGAAAACATGAGAACATCTCAGTAGATCACTGAAGCATCTAGGTTGCCGGCTGCTGCTGTACATAATCAAATTTTTATAGCTATAATGAATGTAGTTTTCTCCGGGGTTTGTCTCGGGCTCTTGTCTCTTCATACAGTCATCTTTAAATTCTGTACCTGGACCGTTATAACCCATGGCAACTGTCACATTAATCTACTTGTATTCCCACTGATCGTTTACATCGTCCAAGGAATAAGAAATATACCAGGTGACATATCTTTTGTGAAGTTTCATCGACAATGATTATTAGGGCAAACAACGGGATTTCCTGGCACCACAATGAGACTCTCGAGAGTAACATCTTCGTGGAGTTCCCAGGCTAGAAATACCATTTGCATATACTCTAGAAGCAAGGCGAAGTCGTGAGATCTACCCCAAGAACAATAGCACACGAACTAACTGAAACATCCTACACTTGTAAGCAAAGAAGCCTCCTCACATACAGTGATACTATAGAACTGCAAGTTATTACGAAATGTTCGTAGATTACAGTGTACAGCGCCTGTCCAAACTAAACCCCATGGCACTACAGCCCTTGAAGGGCCTTGGTCTACCAAGCGATCGCTGCTCAGCCCGAAGGCTTGCAGATTACGAGGTGTCCTGTTGTCAGCGCGACGAATTCTCTCTGCCGTTATTCTTGGCTTTCTAGTCTAGACAGCGCCTATCATCAGAGCAAATTTTCTCGAATGCAAATCCCTAAAGAATAACGTTTTAAACCCTTTTATGTCTTCTCTTTTATACTACCTTAAGGTTAAAAGGTTGAGTGTGGCTCCATTTCATTGCTAATTTCCTACAATTGAAGCTCAATGTGTTCGTGAAATAAAACATTCCAACGTCAACTCCAGTCGCCCCATTTAGTTCTGTCAAGTTGCTATTAGAATATATACATATTCCTTGGTTAGGCACTGTAGAGATAACGAGGATTCCTCTTCTGTAGACCGAGGATTTACATGCAGCAAAAATGTGCAAAATATACATGCAACTATGTGCTAAACATCTTTAAAATACATTCTAAAAACATTAAATTTGACTCTCAGATATGCATTGAAAATTCGAAGTAAGCAAATTAAGTAGGCCTTTAGCGCAGTTATAAATTATAACAATTAATTGCAGTATAATATAGGAATATTATTTATTCTTCCTCAAATGATTGAGGTTTCCAAACCGACAAAGAATATCACACAATATAAATTTAGTAGTCTAGTTACAGTGCAGAATAAAAGGTATAAAATAATTCTAATAATCGTGTACAGAAAACAAACCTTAGTGACAAAGAAGCAGCAAAAAATACGTTATTTGATTTAATTAAGGTAAGACCGAATGCCCCATCTCGCCAATGTTAATTTTGTATAATTTATGTTCTTTTTTTCTCAGAAACTGCTAAAGATATATGCATGAAATTTTTACAGTATATTCCTCAACTCTTACTAAGTGCTGGGATCTACAATCGGAACTGTGGTTCAATAAATGTGGGAGTAATGATTTTTTTGAAAAGATATATTCCAATTAAAAATCATGAACAATGAGGCATAACTCTCAAGGTGTTAGTCGCAATGACCTGATTGTAGATCCCCAGCTGTATTGTATACATATTAAGTACCTGTCAAAATTTCATGGTTATACATTGTATAGTTTTGAAGAAAAAGGAACATTTATTGAGATTTTTTTATGTTTCAAGAAAATAAACTCCAAAGTTGAAGAGTGAAAAAAGTATCCTAAAAGTTACCCTATACGTTTTCCTAGACCAATTAGAAGCATCCAGCACCATAATCTGACTCGTCACTGGCTAATCTGCTCCTTTTTTTTCCCTTGCTTCTTTTGTTTTCAGATTTGCCGCAAATTCTGCTTTTTGCACCCTTAACCTGTGCAGATGCTGTATGCTTTCCTATTCTACTCCCAGTTCTTCAAGAACCTTAAGTCTGCGTGAATTCCCATGATTTATGATTATTACAACATCTGAGACCCCTAACTAATGTATTATATCCCACAAACCCTGGTCCAGATGATATTACTAAAAAACTTAAATAAATGTGAAACCACAACAAGGATTCAATAAACATATAACTGTATCGCCAATTATTTGTTTGTAAACAACAGTAGGCAGGCATCTTAGAGCGCAACAGTATAGCCAACTTCCGGAACTTTAAAATGAGCCACACCACAGCCTTCTAGGTCAAGAAGTTCCTGATATATCAATTACTATACCAATCGGTGAAACATGAAACGAAAATCCACGCAGTGTAGATGCAAATTTAAAACATAACTAAAAATACTTCTAGGACGAATTTCTGTATAAACGATACACCAAAATGTTCGTCAAAGTCCAAATTGTAACATAAGTCAATAAACGAAAAGAGTTTTTTTAAGATTTTGGCGTTCGGTCTTACCTTAAGTGGGTAGAGCGTAGATGGATATCGAGACTTTCAGTGCCCCGGCACACAATGGTCTCATTCGGCACGCCAAAGCGTCGTAAGTACTTGAGCAGTAGTTTAGTAATGGTGCTCCTTGCACCCAGTATAAACCCTATGACCTCGATGTCCTCAAGACTGTTGTACTGAGGTAATAGATCAGTGGTCAGTGAATATATCCTCTTTTTTTCTTCGTCAACTTCAGCGGGCTGTTGAGCATGTGATTCAAATCTGAGTGTCGGATCGAGAATGAAATCTGTTTTTTGCTCCCGGGTTTAAAGGCGATCATGTCGGTTCGTCTTATTCCACCGTCGACTGCGAGGCCATGGACCTCTTCATGTACTACATACCCTTTTCCACGTAGCGTATCAGTCAAGGAAGACCGAATGTGATGGTGTCTGTTTCGTTGGCATTCGCCGAATGGGCAGGATTGTAAGACGTGTGCCAAAGTTTCAATCTCAACGCATCATCTGCAATGGTTACCGTCTTTGGATCTGCCTGGTATGTCGGACAGGGGGCTACATTCACTGTCATTTTGAGAGCATCTTTCTACTCAGTGCTTGTGAGAGCGTCCTGTTTTTTTATCCACCGGTTGGCTGGAGTAAACTCTTGACATAGGCATACGCCTTTGCTTTTCTGGTTTAATGGACACCATTTGTTATATTCCTGGTCTCTGAGAGATCTGCAATTTGGCAGCATTTTCGGCGAGACATTCGTTGTTAAGGGTAGACGCGCAATGTGCGATTTCGAGTTCGAAGTTTCTCATTGCTTCAATGTTCTTATTGCCAGCTTTGCGGAGGATGTTGCAGCTATTGATTTGTTGTAGAGCTGCTTCCCACCATGTGCCAAAAAGGCTCAGACCTTCAACCGCTTTGCAGAAGAGATTATTGCATCCGATGTATGAGCTAGAAGTGATAGAATCTCCTTGAGAGTATTCTTAATCATTTTGTCAGCATCATCTAAAAACCGTTGGAGATTATTTTCCAGTGGGTTGGAAAGGAACTGATATATCAGTGTGGGACACAGGGATGAATTTATGATGTAAAACGTTTGATCAGGATGTAGCCAAGGAGAAGTTGGCCAGGGCGTTTAGTTTACCTTGCAGTAATGTGATAGATTGCTTAGGATCAAATACAATAGCGTCAGCGAAGTTAACTCCCAGATATTTAATGCATTCATATCCGGAAATACACCACATAGTTGTTCCGTTTGATATGCGTAAGTTCTCACTGCTGATTTTATTAATGTTGATAGCTATTGATTTGTTTGCGTTTATTTTCAGCCCTAATTCTTGAAGACTCTCAATTGCTTGCGTCTTGCCACTGTGCCTATAGCTCTTCGTGCGCTGAACTCGGATTATGTATATTATGCAAAAGTGATCACTGTTAATTTTTGTGTTTCGATTTCACGCACTAAAGAGAATATGGCTTTCTTTGTGTTAGGTATTGCTGTACCAATAATAAAACATAATAATAATAATAATTACTGTATTATTTAAATACAGCATATGCTTAAATATATCAAATACAGTTTTTCGAACCATAAGACGCACATTGAATTTAGGGTGGAAATTTATGGGGGAAAAGTTATACGTATTTCTCAACCAAAATGTAATCAAGGAACATTACATTTTAAGCATAGACGCAAAATATCACATTGTAAAATGAAATCACAACTGATTTTTAGTTCTGAATATGTTCGTTTTCCCTGTCACTCATAACGTCCGTATTTTCACGTCCAGTGTCGAACTCTTCAGAAAGTACATCTTCAGCCATCAAGAGCGTTACTGATCAGCATTTTTCTGTATGTGTCTTTCTGCCCTGTTGTCATGTTCCTTTGCGTAGTCTACATCTTCTGGTTTAATTGCCACCCAATATAAAAATCTCTTAACAAGTGCCATTCTGCAACTTTTTCAAAGCAGAATACAGCACTGTTTGCGTTTGCAACCTAGCAATATACCTAAGGCAACGAAACATTCCCTTCTCTCCAACCCTCTTTGCTGGAGACTCCGACTGTTGTTTACTTGGATAGCTTGTCCGATGCCATGGTTTTATAACAAGAACATTTCTGTATAGTCCGAGACAAACATCTGTATCTTTAGACCTTCAGAAAGGAAGTTTCAGGATGCATTTCCTCGTAAAAGAATGCGTTTTATGGTGCGAAAAATACGGTACAAGCTTCTGTCTTCTATGATTACATTCATTGAATTAAACCGTTTTGAACCCCACGGTCCGGAGCCCCGAAAATTGTTCTTGGTTTTCGCACCTGACAACTGCCGGGGCTGTGCCTTGATTAAGACCACGGCTGTTACCTTCCCAATCCTAGCGTTTTCCCATCCTTGCGTCGCCGAAAACCTTCGATGTGTTAGTGCAACGTTAACCACTAGAAAATATATACTGTATATGGAAGAGAGTTAAGTTTTACGTTCGGACACAGCCATGTGGTTGCCAATATACAGTAAATCGTACGTGCTCACCCGTATGCTTTGTCTCTATCGCTGAACCTGTTGTAGCGTCATTTGCCCTCTGCTTGCACTCTACGCGTTCTGGTGGGACTTGAGCTTGGTATGATTGCACTAGTAGCCTACATTAAGTCATCCTGGCTAACATCTTACAGGGTGACCGTATGCTTAGTCTATTAATAGAAATAAATGTTATCTTCCTCACACAAAGTAAACTTATAGATTATCTTCCCAGAATTACTCGTGACAGCTTTCAGTTCATCAGTAATGTGAAGTTGCAATTTAAAATAGTTGGGCTCCTCAATAATAATTTCTAATCGTAACCTCGCTACCAACCGCCATCTTGTTACTATTGATTTACAGGTAATTACCTAAACGTTGAGTTTCTGTTGCCATACAATACACGTTTCTTGTCACCAAGTTTGTAGCCTGACTTATATTAGCGTTTCTGATGACATGCCTACATTAAATAGCATTTCCTTTGAAATCTAAATGCCAAACTGATTTACATTTTACTGGGCCAGTTGGCCGTGCGGTTTGGGGCGCGCAGCTGTGAGCTCGCATCCGGGAGATAGTGGGTTCGAACCCCACTGTCGGCAGCCCTGAAGATGTATTTCCGTGGTTTACCATTTTCACACCAGGCAAATGCTGGGACTGTACGGCCGCTTCCTTCCCATTCCTAGGTCTTTCCTGTCCCATCATCGCCATAAGACCTATCTGTGTCGGTGCGACGTAAAGCAAATAGCCAAAGATAGCCAGATTTACATTTTCAAATTCGCATTTACATCCATGTGTTGTCGCTAAAGATAAGTTGCATATTAAATTGTGCTGAATGACGCTGATGTAATAATTCTACTCGTCCAGACATAATTTTCCACGGGTTTAGTTTCTTCCCTCTGCCTAAGGTGTGTGGTGTAGCATTAATACGGTTACTTATGGGTATATACCGATTTTTCTTTCTTTGTTCAATGTATTACTATGTTAGGGACAGTTAAGCTATATGTTTTCGTGAAGTTTTAGAACTGACAAGGGGAGATACGGTACCGTCGCGTCGATGAACCCCAAACAAAGCCGCACGCTTGTCAGTGCTATCTGGACTAAGTGTCCCCTTCCAGTCGTTTGCTACGGAGAAAGTCGTCTTCTTTGAACTAAACCATAAAACTTTTCCCTCCTTCCTTCACTTTGAATTTCCATTCTATCAAAGCTCTTTTCTCCTTGCTTGACATACATCAAAAAGAGCTATAAATTTCCCTTGCTTGTTTTCAAAGTCATTGTATTTGCTCCATAGTTCCAACTCGGCCATTGTATTCACGACCCTTGTAGATGTTCCGTAACATTTGCCACTTTTAGTGCTATTTTCATTGTCAGTTACTTAAAAACACCGCTTTTCCTTTTATCAGTCATCACTTCATGCTTAATTACTGTATACGTAACGGATCAATTCATCTTATGATAAAGTGAGATTGCGATCTGTTAATTGGCCCATTTGTTTAGGCCTGTTTTGTTGTATATCAAGTTAAGTTTTTTTATGGATTTGCCAAGACAGTTGTTCACGAACACTGTTTTTGTGGTGCTCTCTTTCCGCTTCATGGTTCCAGTGTTCGCGTCTAATTACCTGGCGAAACAAGCGTCTCTTCTCAGTTCCCGCTGGGGCTACGGTGTAGGTGTGGTCGCCTTGTCGCCATTATCTCTCGGTCTCTCTCTTCCTTACCAAACCCTTTCCAATATAACTACAAAGAAGGAAAAAACAAGGTAAAGGGAATGTTGTACTATTAACACAGGTCCTGTGGAAGGTTAGAGAATGTGAATAACATGTAAAATCAATTAGCATTTTATTGGTTAGGTTCCTGTTATAAGTAGTGGAGCCCAGTGTACAGCATTTAAATTACCAGATCGTGTCGGACATTGGTGAGAACAAGTTATGATTTCCACTTAGCAGCCTCAGGTAGAAAATACTTATTACAAAACGACTGAAAAATACAAGACAAACAGTCGCTCAGAAGAAAGTGTAGGATTTGTTAGCATGGGAGACAAACACGTACTAAACCCTTTTTCTTTTTCTTGTTTTGAATCATGTTACCATGAAAGTATATTAACGACTTACAAAATATGAAGACTTGTTTCATAGACATTAGAATCATTAATCCCGCTCCTCGTAAGGAGAATGAATTTTACTTTTAGCTATAATTGAGAGCACTTGTGCTATGCGTCTTGTTACACGAACTCTAGAAACAAGTTCTGCCCAAATATTTAATCAGTTCGTGTGTCTAACAGGTGAGTCCTTTTGTAGCTCCACCCTGTTGCGGTTTGACGCTGAAGGATATCTTACGTCAGCCAATCCAATGATGTATGGTGTCTAAGCTGTCCTTCACGAAAGTTCTCTCTAAATTAATTTGCCCTAATTATATTGGCAGTTCAGTGTGCGGAACATGTTACAATACCAGTTGCAGAACGATAAGATAACAGAGTATTTACGCAGAAATGGTACCTACTTCGCATCTGCCTCTTTTCCCATACCCAGGTGGGGTAACGAGTGCGATGTGTGCAACATATGCGAACTTGGCCCAGTTTCACGACCGGATGGCACTCCTTATGTCAACCGTAGTGGACGAGTGTGCAAAACATTATGTTCTTGTGGTGGTGTGTTGTGTAAGTGTAGAGATCTGTGATAAAGGCAAACACATACACTCCCTCCCCGAACTAAAGTAATTAACCAGACATTGTTGAAATTCATAGCCTGGCCAGGAATTGAATTCAGGACCCTCTGAACCGGAGGCAGTTTGCTGACCACTCAGCCAAGGAACCAGACGCTCAAAGCTTTGAGCAGAATCCTGTGAATATTATAATCTCTTTGTCACGAATCTACTGTGCAACTCATGTAACACCATTTACTAGCCGGTGATCTTAAGAGAAACTGGGATAAATGGATTTTAACCGAGCGAGTTGTCTTTGCGGTACGGCACGGGTTCTGTAGCTGTAAGGTTGCACTATTAGCTATAAACTCAGTATAGACGATTTTTCGTGGTTTTCTATTTTCACACTTGACAAATATCGGGTTTGTACCATAATAACTCTAGCCCTTTACCATTTCTCTGCTGCTGCTAGTTGTTTTACGTCGCACCGACACAGATAGGTCTTACGGCGACGATGGGACAGGAAAGGGCTAGGAGTGGGAAGGAAGCGGCCGTGGCCTTAATTAAGGTACAGCCCCCAGCATTTGCCTGGTGTGAAAATGGGAAACCACCGAAAATCATTTTCGGGGCTGCCGACAGTGGGATTCGAACCTACTATCTCCCGAATACTGGATACTGGCCGCACTTAAGCGACTGCAGCTATCGAGCTCGGTCTTTACCATTTCAGCGTCCCGGAAAACCTACTTGTGTTTGTGGGACATCAAACATCTAACAGCACTAAATTTAATTCTAGCCCTATGGAGGTCACATTTGATCTCACGTAAACGCCAACCGACTGTGACACGAATCGACTGTAACCTTGGCCACAGAAGTTGAGAGTACCTTACTAACTGCTCAACAGAGCCGAGCTAAATAGTTTCAGGTCCCACAAGCCATAATATTGAGTCATACCTCAATCACAGTACAAAGAGAAGACTAGGACTTCTATGCATTATCTGCGCACTTTTTAGCGATAAATTTACACCCTAGTGCTGAATCGGTCGACTTCGGTTATCTTCGAGATTCGTATTGGCAACCTTTGAAACACAAACTAAGAATCGCGTATCATCGCTGTGCGACATCTGGCGTACACTTTAAGTACTCGTACTGCTGTTGTTTACACAGCAAAGCCAAACTATAGAATTCATGCTAGGAACACGTTTTGCATCGGGAAATATTATATAGTACTATATATTGTGTGTGTGACACAGTTATTGGCATAAGATAATAAAGGTTTAGAAAATTCATATCGATCGGTCATATTATCGATTCAATTCAGATTTCATTTCCATTCAGTTGGCAGTATTACCGGAACCGGCAGTGCTCCCTCCTTAATCCTCAACCGAGTACAAAAATCTATCACTAAAAAGTGCGCATACAATATAGTGGTTCCATACCTGGCGTGGCGACGACTTCCGCCTGCTATACTGTATGTCCTTATTTCCCTGGAACCACTCCGCAAATATCTGAGATGGACCCGAAAAACCAGTCTCCGTAACTAAAACAGTACAGAAGAGGAACAAGAACTACTACTATGGCATGTGTCATTAATTATGGCTAAAATTAGGGAGCGGGGGGGGGGGGTGTTTACGGCCTTCTGAAAAATATCATTCAATCATGTGTATGGCGTTAAAATAGAGAGAGAACCTTGGACAACCATTTCAGGGTTTTTAGCAATACAAATCCACGTGCAATCTGAATCCATAGGTAATCTCCATGCGGATCGGTTACCTGTTTTAAAATAAGAGTTCGTTACAATATTATATTACGGCGTGCCTTCCTGTTCAGTATCAGAAGAGGTATAATTTATAAAGTTGTTAAATCCTATTGTCTTTCAATTCTTGAACGATTACGTTGTTTTTTTTTTTTTTATTTTGCTTATGACGTGCATCCTGTTGGATCCCTTCATCGACTGGAGGAAGATACATATATTTTTTCATGCATAGAGGATGCATATACATTGCTTATCGCTCCTCGTCGAGATATTTCACGTGTAAGCATAGAAACTTCCCGCTGGGTTTGATTTCCGACTTCACAAGTACTACTACTACTACTACTACTACTACTACTACTACTACTACTACTAGTGCAGGGAATGTATTCAGCCTCGTGAACTATACTCAACTCAAGAAGTAGTAGATTTCATTTATTTATTTATTTTAACTCAGATGAATGCCAAGATGATAAATGTAGACCATGGCCTCTTCCATTTCAGACGTGCTCCTAGTTAATTACATACACTTATCGGCACATACCTCAGTCTTACTGTTTATCAGACTTCAGACGCACTAGGTGCACATTCTTGTTTACCACGATGTTCTAGGCCTCAACAATAACGATAAAATATACATTTCGCCCATCACAACGTAAGAGTAAGCTGAGTAATGATACCGATATGTTTTAATTATTGACCTGTTAGAAACGCCACTTCAGGACTCTCTGAAATCTGTATTATTGGAGGTGTCTTTTGCACCGCCCTTAGCTCCTTTTCTCCTGACTTTGACAACGATGTTGCGATTTACAGGTTTAAAATTAACGAAGATTTCATAAAGGAGGAAAGAGAGCTTACAGCTCAAAATAAGCGGGTGTCGTGTTATAAAAGTGAAGGATGGTGGAAAATTATATATTATATATATTATATATATTATAAAACTTAATAAATAAGCAGTAGTACCTTAACGTGCACCCTTCACTGCCGTTAAGTTTCTCTTTAACTGTCGTCTTTGCCGTCTTTGCCGGTTGATAGACGGCCAAGGTCGGTAGCGTAAAAAGCCATGGCACGTACTGTCGTCCTTATGGACATGTAAAAGAATCGGGGGTACAAAATTCTAACCCTCGGTCGGCTTTCCGAATTTTATACAGACTTCTCAATTTTGTTACTACGGGCATTTCATTTAACATTGACAATAATACTACGATCTGCAAGCGTACATGCATGCTCATTTTTTATCTTTTATGGGCGTTACCTTGTTAGAATGCATATTTTTTATGTATAAGAAGTCTCCTTCAGACAACGCATGTCTTGATAATGTGGCAGTTTGTAGAGTAGGCTGATGAGTACTCTACTCATCAGATATTCGAGTGCTGTTGTTTTTCTGTCTTTTCTAGATAAAGTGCTTTGAAATACCACCACAGGAGTGAGTAGGTTATTATCGCTATACGACAATGTACACACTGCCTTAGAAGAGTCTCCACTTTGAGAGAGGATGTTTATTTACGTTGTCTTATCAGAAGCGTATAAACAGCCCTCTGCTCTTTATGAATTGTTCTCTCAGAGCATTTTCATCGCAGTGTATTTACAGATTTTCTAATTTAAATGTTCAAATGTCCAGAAAAATGAGCGAAGGGATATTGTCGGTCCCCGTTTATTATATAATCTTCTACTGTGTTTCATTGAACCATCTCTTCCGGAAACGGTTTACTGCATCTTTCTATTCCAGTTCAGGATCTTTTAACTTCAATGAAATCGCGATAATTTCTTCTGTTAAAATAATTAGCAGACTGGAGATGAAAATAATCATTTTCCAATTTAAGGAGTTTTCTGTCGTGAGTATTTAAGAATATCAGATCCGAATTTTGTCGTTGCTAGCGAATTACTTGTGACCGAAAACTATTATCAGTTCTGTACGTTCTGCCGTGCATGGAACTACAAAGGCATCAGTAGCACATCTGATTTTAAAAATAATCTCGTAAAAATGATATGGATACATGGAACATTCTTGTATTCAGTTCATTCGGTTTTCAGGCGACTTTGCTAAACGAGACAAAAAGCTGGCTGGATTCCGAATAGGTAGTACTGTATTATTAAGTGAAAGTAACATATGTGAAAGTAGGTAGAATGGAAAGAATGGGAGGAGGGTATTCGTAATTCCTAATTAGCAATGGACATGATAGATGATCTGCGTTTGATCCGATTTCGGTGGTAGTCATGTGAGGGGAACCAAGCAAAGTGGATCGTTTAGTACGTATACTAATTGACTCGATCGTAGAAGGGAGGAAGAGCAGAGGTAGACCTGGGTTCAATGCATGGAAGAAGCCATAGCCCCGTTGCCCACGGCGCCTCCGAAGTATCACATTCGGCAATTAAGTCTGTGTACTGTATGTTGGTATCGTGAAAAATGAAACTCGTGTCCTCATACCGAGGTGGTGCAGCTCTTTTCAGGCACACCCCCGTTGGAGGTGAGCTGCATGTACCATTTCAACCACATACCAGCCCTCCTGCCATTCTTAAATTCCTAGTAGTACCGGGAATCGAACCCGGGCCCACGAGGATGCCAGCTAATAACACTAACCGTTACGCTGCGGAGGCGAACTATGCATGGTTATTAATATTATTGGTTTTTACGTCCCACTAACTACTTTACGGCTTCGGAGACGCTGAGGGGCCGGAATTTTGCCCCACTGGAGTTATTTTACATGCCGGTAAATCTACGGACACGAGGCTGACTTATTTGAGTACATTTAAATAACACCGAACTGAGCTGGGATCGAACTCCCAAATTTAGAATGCCAACCGCCTGAGCTACTCAGCCTGGCAGGAAAACAATAAACCTCTCTCTGTCGAGGATGGCTTTTATCATCATCGTAACTCAGCCTGGGTGATATGTATGTATCTCAGTAAAACCAGTTATGATTTTGAAAACAGAAGAAAATATGCTTGATGAATTTCATGCACCCGCATTGTCATTAAATAGAAGTAACTTACTTCTCGACCTGCTTTTGTAACATTTCTCCTGTTATTTCGAAAAGATGAGTGAAATGTAACTTGATGGATATCGTGGGAGAGGTTCAATTGATTGATTATTTTCAGCACAACGGGGAGAAAGGAGAAGGAATAAGTGAAGAGTAAATAGAAGTACTGTACGTATGAAATCTCGGGTGTTTTTATTCTGTAGACGGTCCATGTTCTTTGTTTATGGCTGTACCTCGGAGCCTTACATATTGTCATATTATTTGTTCAACCTTTATTGCATGCCCATAGGAATTGAGAAATTTGCAGTGCGTTATATTGAAACGTGCTGAAACGTAAATCCTGGTAGATTGAAGGATGAAGCGAGGAGAGAGAGAGCGAGACCCATGAAGGATGCGGGTAAATATTGAAAGTGCAACAGCATAGCTCGACTGAAACATCACGAGTTCTAGGACTTGCTGTTTGAGGAAGCTGTGAGAGTTTAAAAACATCGAATCTACTTGGCTACTTGTTTTCATTTGAAGGAAGATGTCTCAAAGGCAGCATTAACCTTCCGCACAGTTATCTTAACAAAATACATCTTTGTCAGGTTGAGCACATGCATACTGTAAATGGACTTTATATTATTGGCACATCACTTTTGTTCCGTCACTACTTGTCGAGTTTAATAAATGTGATCTTTTTCTTGATAGCCATCATTAAATCCGCAGTTTCGCCTGATGGGCATGCAAGGATTGACAGAAAGTTTTAAGAGCTAAGACTTCAATATTTAAATTATGAAATTTAAGCCAACGGCGATGAGTAGCAAAGATACAGGTTAGTACAAAGGAAAAAGAAGAATGCCAGAGTAGAACAGACGCAACGTGAGACGTGCACGGTGTTTCCAGGGATGGAAAGTTGACTGAAATTTTGTCTGTTTGGTGCTTTGAAATATAATGTATCTAGTTTTCTAAATACTCTAAACGGAGAGTGTGAACTCACCGCACTATCTTTATTACTCCATAATTCGATCTGTCACTAAACAACCATCCTAAAGAAATAACCATACAGTGGTGTAAGGTTGCAGTGTAGTTCATGAACGATGATGTACTTGAAATTTATTTATTTATTTATTTATTTATTTATTTATTTATTTATTTATTTATTTATTTACGAAGCGCAAGATTCAGCTACATTGAGCACATTTCACTTGTACTGTCAACAGACTAATTAACAAATGTAAACTTTCATAATAAAATATAACAAACGTAACAAATGAAATATACACTCACACTATACCCCGATGTAGTGACATTCTGAATGAACAGATATAATATAGTTCACACGTGCCATAAGACTACATAACATATCATATACATATATTTCTTAATTCAGTGTTGGTAATGGGCGCAAAACGTTCTCGAGAGTCAGTTCATTGAAGAAAGCGCTTAAACGAAGGAACTTGCTTCCCTTTAAGAAGTGCGGTGCAATAGGCAAAATTAGGCGCACTCTGTTATCACTATGTAATGAATATCAATGTTTAAGAATCGTATTGTAGCTTGTTGACCATTTCGTGGGTATTCTCCTTGAGTGGCAGTTTAGTTATTTCGAACTGAGGTGTAGCAAAGCTGATAGTGAGTCGCACACTAAGTTATAAGTTATACTCGCATATCTTTTTTTTTTTTTTTTTTTTTTTTTTTGACAGACTCTATTGTATATGAGCGAAAGGAAATATTTGGTAAATGTTAGGAATAGGTGGGAATAATGGAGGATATTGATGGTTGGTAGATCTTGAGAGAATCGATAATAGAGCGTGGTAAGACTGTAGTGAATTGCAGATAAGTGACAGACATGCTTCGGGCGAATAGAAAATTTCGCAGGTGCATAGTAAGTTAACAGTATTTGGTGAGTATATTTTGCCAGATGATCCAATAGCTTTGTATTGCTCTATTATTTGCTGCGTGAAGTGCAGGGTTTATTTGGCAGTAGTTGACTGTTCACATGTTGTTTGTGTTTAATTCGTTAAACAGGTGAACTTTTGTCCTGATGTGATGTGCGTTGTTGTTGAGAACATTTTAAAATCTCGAGAACAATACCAAATGACATTCTGTCCGTAAGAAAATACTTCATTCTATAACCGAAATGGTTAAAATGTAAGAATGTAGCTATGTCAAAAATATCTCGAATGCTCAGTGTAGAATTTCTACCGAGCGAGATGTATGTGGGCGTTAAAAACAGTAGCGAAACAAAGACTGCTCTATCAGAGTGGAACTGTGACGCTACGTCTCATGCTCACTAGTCATGACCTACGATAAGGCAGTTTCATTTTGTCTGCTCCAGTAGCCACGGCCCTTTTTTTTTTTCAGTAATATTTTATAGTAATTTGAACTGTGCTAATTTGTGGATGCTAAGCTGTGAAGAGTCTATTCTTCTTTACAGTGATATGATTCAAATAGACGTATGTCACCCTCGTTCAGGAATACATACACGTCAAAGATGAATTGGTCATTTTGATTTTTGTTTCCATGAATAAGATATTTCTGTTCAGAAGTTTAAAAAAGTAAAAACGTAAAGTCATACCCCCACGTAACCAACGCGCACGATCAGATTCAATTCTATTAGTTAATTACGTATTATTTGGGCACCTCTCATATGAATTAATAATAATTTATAAAGATTTTGTTGTGTAAGAAGGAGGAGGAATTGATCTCCCTCCCTAATACGGGCACCTAGTTAGAAGGCCTTCCAGATGTACAAGCAGTTGATAATTGTGGGTGGGAGTCAAATTCAAGTCTCTGACATGGGGATTGTTTGCATGATTTTTGTGTATCCACTTTTAGTGTGTGTTTGCAATCTTTCTTCGGTAATATAATTTACAACTGTACGACACAGAAATATTTTTGAAACGTAAATTATTCGTACCATTCTTCGTAGGACCGAAATTAATTCACTGAGCGAGTTGGCCGTGCGGTTAGGATCGCGTAGCTGTGAGCTTGCGTTCAGGAGATGTTGGGTTCAAATCCCACCGTCAGCAGCCCTAAAGATGGTTCTCTGTGGTTTCCCATGTTCACACAAGGCAAATACTCGGGCTGTACCTTAATTAAGGCCACATCTGCTACCTTCCCAATCCTACCCCTTTCCCATCCGTCGCCGAAAACCTTCGATGTGTTGGGGCGACGTTAAACCACTAGAAAAAATAACAAAATAAAAAAATAATTCTAGACTTAACGCATACATCACTTAGCACGAATAACATTATTAATGACTTAAATTGCTGTACCTTCTCCCTTAAATATTATTATATTTTCGTCGCTATAAGACCTATCTGTGTCGGTGCGACGTAAAACCACTAACAAAAAGTAAAATAAAATATATTAAATATTAATTGTTATGAAATTCGATTCAGCCGTTTTCTCGTGATGTGCGCTCATACATACTAACACACATGACAGAAATTTAAAAATTACATTTCCTTCTTATTCGCGACGTGACCGACACATAAATATCTTTAACAATTCTGACCAAAGTACAGACAAAATTCTTTATTTATTTATATAGATAGATGAAGCCCCAGATTTCTAGTGTCCTTTCTTCGTGTACTGTATGATATTAATAGCAAGGGGGTCGAAATAGGGAGATAGAGAGAGAGAGAGAGAGAGATAATCCGATGCTGCTGTCGCAATGCATAAATAATAAGATACACCGATTACAGACTATTTGCTCTTGCGGTTACAGTGGTTTGCGATCCAATATTAAAGCAGCCTGACAGGCATAAAATAGGTAACCTGGTTCCATTACATCGTTCATATTACAAATGATCCATCCGATGAGAAATGAGTAATACCATTCACATTCCATTTGAGTTAGTTGCCATGTAGCCTATTCCAAGTTTTATAGTAGATGGCTCTTCCCCTCTCTTCGATGTGTGATGAGAATTCACAATGAGAGCATTGTGTCTTAATTAGTTAGCAATTGGCAACAGTCATTTTGACGTGACGTTCAATAAAGAGAGCAAAGTACTGCCAAATAATCAAAAAGCCTGACACAAATAGAAGCAATGCCAGACTGAACTAAGAGAACCGTACAACAGGCAGCGGATATTATGGATGTATTCTACCGCCCCACCCACTGGTGGTTGAGGTGCAGGGGGGTTTAATAACTTTCTTTTTTAATGTTCCTCTGGATTGCACGTATCCTGATAACTACTGGTACTTGACACACTGGTCCTTCTTGGTATTCGTTATTTGTTCGAGATATTCGATCCGTACCATGAAGTTGCTGATAGGAATGTGGATCAGATTTATTTTCTTAATTACCTGAACCGCCTACATGGTCGATCTGTTGAAGACAGGTACTATAGTTAGTTCGGCATAAAATCAAAAGGCTATTTTTATTTGGAGTAATGGACTCTTTCCGAAAAAAGAATATTAATGTAACATGTATAGATATGACGAACACGAGTTGGAAGTGTAAGTAGAGTTTTCGTGTGATAGTTGCTCTAGCAAAGTAGTATTCACATCCAGAAACTGGGAGAATCCGAGTTCAATTCTCGAGATTATTCCTTGTTTTTACTCTATTCCTGTTATAAAATAATTGTTTTGAATACAGCTACGACTCCTTGAAAAAAAAAAAAAGAAAAACGGCATGCTTCGACGAATAAATATTTCCTTAGATGTTTGAAATATTTCATTTCCAATGCCGAAGAGTCGGTTCGAAGTAACTTTTCTCTTCAACGGTATTATTCAAAGGTAGTGGATGGACGACAGTTGACAATGAACATTACGCTTCCTAGGAGGTTGAACGTTGTGGAATGTTCGAAAACAAAGTGTGATTGTACGGGCATGTCGGGATGGGTGGGTGGCTCTTGCGAATATGTAGAGAGAACAACTGGGCTTGGTGCTGTCTGGAAGAGCTGTTATTCCACCAATAACACAGCATGCATAAGTAACCTCAGCAGTAGATTGCATCCACGTATTCTTGCTTAATGTTTTATTGAACTCTAGCACAACATTATTTCACATTAAGCGTACTCCATTCTTCTAAAAGTGCCCTCTTTGTAAACTCCTACCAGGCCGGGATTGAAGCGTTTATTACGGATTCCGGAGGGGCAGCTGAGGGGTAACGACTGACTGACTGACTGACTGACTGATTGACTGACTGCGCCATTGAGGTCGACTTTCTCCAAATAAGAGAGTTCACATGAAGAACGTAGATCACATAGTGTGTTTATGCGTAGTTCCTAAACTCCACATTTTGTATCATATACATTCCGCAAACCCTGCATTTACCAACAAGAAACTTGATGCGGTAATCTTGTTAGCAAAGATGATAATGATCGCTGGAATAGACTGGAGAAGGAAAGAGGAAAAAGTGCAGAAACTTTAGTAACTATTGTTGTTTAGTTTATCATTTCTCGACTTGCAGCAAGCTGCCATGTTCAGCACTGATGAGTAGACTTTGCTTAATTTTAAACTAGATGTGCTCGGTGACGAAAGGAAACGAGAGAGAGAGAGAGAGACAGACAGGCAGAGAGAGAGCAATATTAATCGGAAGTCACTGTATTTTAGATCCTCTTTTACAGAGGTGCAGTTGTGTTCGAGCAGCCGTAAAACATGATTAGGCCTACACACCGAGAATATTACGGTTGACCATGGTAACGACTAGCACTTGCTTGTACTTCGATTTTTTATAATTTACCGGTGGTGGTAAGTGTTTACTGTAAAACAAAACAATGGGATTGTCAGCCCCTCTCAAATCTCACAGGTGAAAGAAGTTCGATCCTTTAGAGAATTAATGGCTGATGAAAGGGAAGGGTCATTGTATTTATTTCGCGCAGCCATGCAAAATGCATGTACTGTAAAATTTAACAGTGTATGTAACATAAAAATAACGGTGAAGGAAACATCAGCAGTTGAAGTTCTCAGCAGCTTACAGTAGTCACAACTGGATATGAAGATCGTGAAGCCAGTGAATATAATTCACTCTGCCTGTGGTTCTTGGTATGAAGGAAGAAAACCTAACTAACCCCATAGCACTACAGCTCTGAAGGGCCTTTGCCTACCAAGCGACCGGTGCTCAGCCCGAAGGCCTGCAGATTACGAGGTGTCGTGTGGTCAGCACGACGAATCCTCTCGGTCGTTATTCTTGGCTTTCTAGACCGGGGCCGCTGTCTCACCGTCATTTAGCTCCTCAATTATAATCACGTAGGCTGAGTGAACCTCGAACCAGCCCTCAGATACAGGTAAAATTCTCTGTCCTAGCCGGGAATCGAACCCGGGGTCTCCGGGTAAGAGGCAGGCACGCTACCCGTTCACCACGGGACCGGCATGAGCGAAGAAGGTAGTCAAATATGTTATGCTGTCATGTTTGATATTTCGCTCTGTAGTCGCAGGTAGGTGAACTACATCTTGTGTGTTTCGTACGAAGTCGATTCATACACGTCTATGTCCTACTGTTCGGAACTCGCTTACTAGGCTGAGGAATGTGACCACCGAAAACGTAGTGTCAGCCAGTCTGACTGGAGCGTAGCGGTACCTGTCTTCCTAAAAACATTGTACCATAACATTCAGAGCACATAAACCACTAATTTGAAAACTGGAACTAAGTCAATCAAGGATGATCGCCTTAATGGTTCGACGTTCAAAGGTCTACAAGAAGTTGCTGAGGCCATAGATTATTACAGTCACTAATTTAATTATGATGATTTAAAAATAAAACCGGATGAGTTAGCTAGAGGGGCCCTTTTTTAACTTTAGCTTCCTGGTTGCACTGCTTAATAATGTTTCCTATTATTTGCTTAGCTTTGCTATGAATTATATTCCATTTCTTGCGAAGGGTTAGACATAATGAAGGCAGAAAATGTATCCACAGAGTCTAAAAAGAAGCTATGTGGTAAAGAAACCCACAAGATTGAGTGATGATGACGACTTAATAAGAGCGCATATACGAACTGACTGATACCAATAAAGAGTGTCTGAAGAGCGGGCCAAATTTTCCGCTACCTAGTAGTAAGGAGGTTGCTACGATAAAGGCAGCTTAGTCTGCGGAGGGAAGAACATTCCTCCAGCTCTCTGCTTCATCCTGCGCTAGCAAACACTTGAGCTCCGAACAGTACGTGGTAGACTACAACCTCCTGCGATATACGGATCAGAGAGTTTATACCATTCTAGAGCTAAGCATGCTCACTGGTGTTTCATTATTTGTTAAGAAGGAAGCCATACCTTCCAGTGTCGACTCGGTTAAATGCAACTTAAAGGCTTTTCATCTGTCGACCACACAAGTTAAATAAAAACATACCGTATTACAAACGCATTATTATTAGTGTATATTGTTATTCCTTGTTTAATAATGTTTTATGTACAGGTATGTTATGTTAGTTTAATAGGCCCTATTTATATTGGCCGGGCTGAGTGGTTCAGACGGTAGAGGCGCTGGCCTTCTGAACCTGACGTTGCAGGTTCGATCCTGGCTCAGTCCGGTGGTATTTGAAGGTACTCAGGTACGTCAGCCTCGTGTCTGTAGATTCACTGGCACGTAAAAGAACTCCCACGGGACTAAATTCCGGCACCTCGGCGTCTCCGAAAACCGTAAAAGTAGTTAGTGGGATGTAACGCAAAATAACATTATTACTAATATTTATATTTAACGTATGCGGTGGACAGACTGAAAAGATTTGAAGTTACATTACACTGATGTTTCATTCTTCAGGAAGCTTTCTCGTTTAGTTCCTCAGCTGTTCTTACTGGTGGGTGACTGATTTAAAATTTCCTCTGTAGGCATCTTTGATATTCCGGTGGATTGTTGGAAGTATGTTTGTGGAGATTGTCTTATATTCTCGAAGAAGAGTGCTTGGGCGGCGACAGATAGAAAATATAGGGAAGAAATGGTAACCAGTATATTGGAATGGATCGAGTAGTGCAAGATTATCATTCTCATAAAAGACGCGGGAACGAAAGACTTCTTAGTCGATGTAAACCTAATACTGTCTTTTCGAAAGAAAAAATACAACAACAAGGCGTCACCGTGAGAGGTGGTGGTCGGGGGGTGGTTCGGACTGGAAAGATGCGAGAAGCCTGACGCAAGTAATAATTGCCGAAGATAAGCGAAAATTATTCATAAGCACCCTATAAGCTTTTGGTTTGTGTTATGAGTTAGTGCTGATGTTGATCCAAGAAATATCACTGTAATATTTGTCACAAATGGAAGATAATAATTGCTTCTACTCAAATAAAGTCTCAAATCGGAGGTTGATTAAGAAATAATCCGAAATATTTTAGAGAATACATACTGCCTTACAACAACTATTCCTGCTACGTCGCAGCGCTTCCGTAAGTGTTTTGTTTGTCTAACACTGTCGTGTGTGTCTTTGCTCACTGAAGATCTTTGGTGTCGTTTTATTGATTTTTTTTAATTCAATGTAATTTGAAGGACTGTCACTTCATGTGCCCTAATTGATTCATTAAACGATTTATTGGTCCAGGGATCATGCTATTTTCCTTATATATATTGGTCCAGGGATCATGCTATTTTTCTTTCAACAAAATACCCGCGCTGGACATATAAATTCGATATAATTTGAAGGGCTGTCACTTCATGTGCCCTAACTGATTCATGAAACGATTTATTGGTCCAGGGATCATGCTATTTTCCTTTTGAAAATATATATAAATGTATTGGTCCAGGGATCATGCTATTTTTCTCCTAACGAAATACCCGCGCTGGACATGAAAAAAAATGAGAATTCACAGACAAAGCACTCCCATTCATCAATGCCAGCCCTGGATTTCAAGAAAGAAACAAAAGACGGCGCGAGGAGCGGAATGCAACGTAATGGAGTCTCTTTTACAGCCCGTAAATACGTATACATATTTCTCGCTAGTAACGATGGTATTTCTTAATCATCCTCCGATTTGAGACTGAGTAAAATCAATTACTATCTTCCATTTGTGGCAAATATTACAGTAATATTTCGTGGATCAACATCATTCATATAACCGTTTTGTTGTTTTTAAAATGTTTCGTTCCGCCTGGAGACATAATTACATAAGAACGTTATATGCATATCAAGGTATGCATATGATATTTGCACCATGTGAGATTAAATATTTATTTGGAAGATATGATAGCCACTTTGTTTCTCACCAAAGAGATGAATCACGGGGCTCGAATCTGGATCAGACCGTATGAGATTTTCAAAACAGAAGTACCCTCTTTGTGAATAAGATCCAACGTAAAATTGATCTCGTCGCTTTTAATCTATAGTTAAAGCCTCTTTAAACTATACCCTTGCTGACAGATTTTTTTTTCTGTTATTACTTACTAAGAATTATTTTTCATCCTTTATATCCATCATTCTCTCAGAATGAAATAAACTCTTGAGTTATTAGTATTACACACCCGCTAATGGTCAGAAGCCTCTGCGGTTAAAAGAATCTCTCTTCAGCACTTTCATCAAATTCCTTCCTATTCCCAGCATATTGCCTCGTCATGCACCAAGAAGGCATTTGCATAGTTATTACATCGAAGGCGTTAATTGCGGCAAACTGAGAGATAATTAAAAACGGCGTTTTACATTTAATTAATGTGTTTTGTCGTAAGCAGCCGTAGGCATCAGAAGTTGGATGATTTTTGAAGTTTCCTTAAGAAACTTATTAATCGCCCTTTACATTGACATTTTAATGTTTACGGCGATTACCTAATTTTCTTCGTGTGATGTACCGGTGTAATGTGAAGTACCTGAAATATTTATTACAATTTCCTTTATACCACAACAACACAGATAAGTCTTATGGCGACGATGGGATAGGAAAGGGCTAGAAGTGGTAAGGAAGCGATCGTGGCCTTAATTAAGGTACAGCCACAGCATTTGCCTGGTGTGAAAATGGGAAACAACGGAAAACCATTTTCAGGTTCGCCGACAGTGGGATTCGAACCCACTTATCTCCCGAATACACCTGAAATATTATTGTGCAGTACAAATAAATAGAGAGGTAATTATTGACATTTGAATCCGCTATTCTTAAAAAATAAACATGCAAAAAACATTTCAGTACGATAAAGTTTCCAGAAAGTGTCCATGGGGGCAGAATTTTATGAAGAGTTACCGTATTCTTTACATAGGGAGTGCCAGCATTATATTGATGCTATCCGGTTTTGTATCTGACTAATAAAATACCATTTATTACCGAAACGAATTTGAAAAGAATGCTGGTCTTGCAGTATTAGTTGACTGAATACTAAATGTCTCTGGTCATGTATTGGTTCAGGCACATGTATCTTCATGCAGCCTGTAGGATTAACAGGGATACGACCAACACGTGTAGCGGCGAGAGAGGGAACTGTTGGGCATAATAGGCTCAGCGAAACCGACAGACCAAGTTTTGTTTGTTCATGAAGACAAATAAACTGGCAAATACCTTCTTTGTGTCACTCCAAATGAGAACATCACTGCCTGCGTTGTCTTTAGTAACTCCGTATAGCTGACTACCGTTTAGCGTGTAACTTAGGTGACTTATATAAGAATTACAATTTGTTGCTACACGCTTGTTGTGCGGTATGATATTTTGTTTCAGATTGGGACTTAATATTGTGGTACATGCAATTTTATCTGGAGTAATATGGTAAGTGCTCAATACGTCCCGCGTACTCTTGTTGGACAGTACATAATTTTTATGTTCAATTTTGGTAAGTAAGGGGCCCAAAACGCCAATATCAGGTTAATATTCAAAAAGTAGAGGCAGCTATAGAAAGCCTGTGAAACGTTGTGAGGATGATCTCCTCTCCACGGACTTATACTGCATATCGGCTCCCGGACATCACGACTACCGCTGATATTTCCTTTATTTTTCACAGTATTCACTGTATCGGAACAAAGTGTTTAACCAAAAAGTTTGTAAATGACATTCCAAATAACCTTGGACATTATCAGTTTTCCTGTAAAGCCAACCATAAGAGAGAGAGAGAGAGAGAGAGATATTGAGTATTTTCTGTAAGGCTCACTTCGAAGCCCCCTTCTGCTGATTTCCTTCGAACAGCATATAGCTAAGATCCTACTTATCCGTATTCCAAACCTAAATACCGAGTTTCATGAAATTTCCCGTGATGCTGTAACAGTCAAATAGGCAACAATTAAACTGAGTCCGACACAGGCTGTTACTTGTCCTAGCCGATGTAAAAACAAGTATCAGGTTAATATTGAAAAAGTACCGACAGAAAGACAATTTTATAGAGAGATAGGTACGCCTGTAAATGGTATATATATTATCGAGCGGAGTGGCCGCCTGTGTTAACACGCTACGGTTATGGAGCCAAGCTCTACATTCCGGAGATGAGTAGGTTCGAATCCCACCGTCGACTGTTCTGAGAATGGTTTTCTGTGGTTTCCCATTCTCACTTCCAGGCAAATGCCACCACAGTTCCTGTTGATAGGAACCAGTCAATTTCATTCACCATCATTCATTTCATCTTCATTAGTTCCTCACCTGAGGTGGGCGACAGGCCCGGCCGTAAAAAACATGCCATAATCTCCGACCCCATATTAGGAAACGGGACTAAGGGGTAGACAGATATACACACATACAAATGTAGGCTACATAAAATGTATTATGTTCCATTTATGAATCCTGTAATTTAACAAACAATAAATTTTGTATATAAAATTATAAAGGAAAAATTTAGAATTTTAATTGATTATTATCTGTTATATTTTTTCAAAATAGTCAACCCAATTTCGGACGATCAGATACTCTGAAACTTGTGTTAATTTAAATGTGTTTTTCAATGGATGATGCTGTTTTTAAACAGTTTTAAGTGGAACTGGTACGTCATAATGAAGATTATAAGAATTGAGTGTTGAAAATTTCCATTATGGTCAGATGTTTCTTTTTCAAGGAAATGTTCCGTAGTTGCATCTACTGCATGATTACAAATTTTCTAGTGCATGGGTATTTGCTTTAGTATCAGGAATGTTTTCATAACTATTTATACTTCTTTCTCACCTCTGCTGTTTCAGATAATCTGGTCAAATTAGTGTTTATTGATTCCAAATATCTGTGACAGTTCGTTTTCTCATGAACTTCTTCGTTCGTGGGAAAGTACATGTCGGCACTTACACACAAGCGGATTATTGTGGTCGTGCACGTAGTTCATTATTCGTAGTAAACGCCGTCTTGGTTTGCCCCTTTTGTCTGTTCTTTATATAAATCACTGGCTTTTACAAGTGAATACAACAAGCCTTTATTATTGTAAATCAAAGGAAGTTATTTATAGTATAATTTAAAACACTCAGAAATGCAAACATTCCCTGATTTGCCTATAGAAAATTGCTTTCATCCTACACTTCTCCTCAATCCGCCAGCATCTCTTGGCCAGAGAAAGGGCTTAACCCTTCAGGTGGCCCGCCTCCCCCTTCAGGGAAGGAATGAAAACTTACGTAATGTATGCATGCTGTTTCATGGTCCACCGTGATCAAAACTTGATATCTAAATTAATTAAACTATTGCATTTGCCTGGTTGATCTAAAATACGTGCCTCATGCGCCATAGCTGGGACTCCGGGTATAATCTTCATTAGGTTGTTTGCTGTTGCCAGTTTAAAAGCATTATTTATTAAAAGGAGTAAAGGAAAATGTTCTGTGACATTGTATTGTGCATTTTATGTTGCCATGGTTCGTAATTTCGTAGGATTTGCGTGTGAAATATTGCCACTATTGTTGCCCGTATTAAAGAGATAAAAAAGCTCGCACACAATCATAGCTTTAATTTTCTTTATTTTTATTCGCTTAAATAAGTTCTCATATTATTGCAATATCACTCAAGCGTTGGTGTATTAAATTTTATGCCATAAAGTGTATAAATCCTTATTAATTCATGCATCCATTACAGATTTTCTCTTCTCGTTTATATATCTTGTTATAAAAAACAACAAACAAGCTAATTCAGGTGGTTTAGTAGCGGAACGTGAAGTGAGCGGCATAAGAGGATTGCTCGCCTAGCGCCAAGCCGGCCCGGCCGATCGGCTCGGCAGGCTCTGGGATGAATAATGCATAGGGGTAGAGGGGAGAAGGGGGACACGCCAGGCGGTGCGTGAAGAGATAGAGCCAGGATTATGATTGCATGTTTGTGTCCGACCTGGGGACGACAGCCAGCGCGCTTAGCGACACATGCAAAAAAACTGACATCCCCGCCGCGTTGCAACATCCCCCAAGGATTTTAAAACAAACATAAAAAGGGTTAGGTAGAGAGAGAGAGAGAGAGAGAGAAAGAGAGAGAGGGGGGAGAGAGAAAAGAGGGGATATTTTATTTTTGCAAATCAAAACCACCACCTCTTTTGGGGCCTGCCTTTTTACTACAGTTTGTGTTTTACACAAGCTCCTATAAAAAGAATGCGGTGGACGTAGTGTCAAAATGTGACGTGGAAAGTGAAACATGGAATGGAGTCTGCAAGCTTTCCGTCATGGAATTGTTCATACGATAAATACAGCCTGAATATGTTTGTGCTCTACCTCTTATTTGGTATGACATATACATTTTGAAGTTCTTTTTGTCAGTTCTGCATGATTTGAGTAGAAATAATTTCTATTTCGTTTCAGTATCGGAATTACAGTAATATTATATAATTATTACATTTATTTCAAGGCATATTGCTTAATGTACTCTTCAATGCTAAGATTTATATATTTTCTTATCAAAACTTACGCGCCGTTGAACTAAGGGATCTCTTGTAGGTATAGGGGAAGATGGGGCCAGTGAGTCCTCTTAAGGATCAAGAGTTGTAACGCATAATACGTCTTTTAAAAAAGTGTTTAATTTTGAATAATGCTATTTGACATAACTACGTTACTTTACCGAGACATTGTTAAGTCATGACTTCATACAGCACAACCATCATTTTATCATAGCGATTCTACAAGAAGTAAACAGACATTTTCTGGGTTATTTAAATATTAATGTAATTGAAAACAGAAATCAGTAAACATACTGTCTCTAATTAAACGATGAACAAAAATCTAGGTTTTTTTTTCACTAAAGCACTTTGTGATTATTGTTGCCAAACACAATCACACTTAGCGGCACATGCCACTCACAAAACTGTGTTCTTCTGGATGGTTGTTCTTACAACCTTCCTGCATTCATTGCCGGCATGCAGTGCTCATAATCCAGTGTTCACTGTTGTATCTCTTACTGTCTCCACAGAATATCAACGGGCATCATCACCTTCCTCTCCTCTCAGACTACAGTAACTTGTTTATTCTATTCAGGTAGAAACTGGCGTTTGCAGAACTTGGACAAAATTATCTTACATTTTGTTTTTATAGCTATTGAGGAGAGTTTCTCAATTCCTTCGGTTTGTAAGGTAAACTGGTTATCATTGATGAAAATTCGCATGATTAATCTTCTGTTTTCTTTTTTCCGTTAATTTTCCTCACAGATACTGACATTACTGACATATAATAATATTATGTAATAATCAGAACGTTTTGGGTCGAAATTTGCCTTATCAATTTATTTGTAGTAATGGAAGAGAAACTACCCAACCTGTATGAAGTGGTGTGAGAGTACTGGACGCATTTGCCCTTTGGATTCATTTACCAAATCACACTCTCAGATAAATAATTAGGCTAGTAGGCTGCGGCCAATTACTTATGCGGTTGATGTTTAGTTCCGTGGTTTTTTTTTTTTTGTTAATATGATACAAAATGTTAAAAACGCCTCACGATGTTTTGTACCTGTAATTAAAATATCACTTATATTAAACCAATATGACCAAAAGAACTTTTGCCATGTGGAACACTTGCTGGTATCACCAGCTGCTAAACTAGCCTCAGTCAGATGCTTCAAATTAATGTGGTATGGAAGAAAATACATGCAAGGGGTGGACGCACTTGCTTCCTGTGACTCACTTGCTCCTCTCTCCCCTACGTTACAAATTCGTATTGCGTGTTAGTAGCCATAGAACGATTATTACTGTTTAATTCAGTTCAAGCATTATCTCAGGAGGAAACATTTGAAGAGCTCTATCAAAGGCTACTCAAGTACATTGCATAGTCCCTTATAATAGAAATACGAGAATTTGAAGAATTGATCAGAACTTCACATTTTCGTTTGGGAAGGTTTCTGTTACACTTTCGACTCATATTCTGACGTCTGATATGAAGTAAATGTGAGTTAAAGCTTTTAGCTCACAATCGGAAACTTCTGTGATTCATATACGCATGTCCGGAATTTGGCTGAATTTGTTAAAAGTTGGAAGTGGTACTAGTTAAACCTGCGGTTTTATTAACAGAATGTCATAACTGTTATCTGACAATAATTCCCCAATCTTGAGCCTCCGTGACTTAGGCAGCAACGCGCCGGCCTCTCACCTCTGGGTTCCGTGGTTCAAATCCCTGTCACTCCATGGGAGATTTGTGCTGGACAAAGCGGATGGGGGATAGGTTTTTCACCGGGTGCTCCTGTTTTCCCTGTCATCTCTCATTCCAGCAACACTCTCCAATATCATTCCATTTCATCTGGCAGCCAATAATCATTGCCTCAGAGAAGTCGATAGGCTTCGGCAGCCGGCACAATTCTTACCCTCGCCGCTGGATGGGGGCTTCATTCATTCCCAACGAGCTAGAAAGAGGACTATAGAGTGGCTATTGGACCGCCATATTTGAATCTACTTGAAAGCCACGTCCACCATATTGTAAGCGATCAAATCGAGTGGGCGTGTGATGAAGCAAGTACAGAAGCTGCGGGAATAAATACAGTTTCACAGTTTTCTTTATTAGAGAAGCACTCAAAGATGCATAATGCCTGTTTAAAAGGACATTAAAAATACAAGGTACAGACTACATACTTACATTTTTTTTTTTTTTTTTTTTTTTTGCTATTGGCTTTACGACGCATCGACACAGATAAGTCTTATGGCGACGATGGGGCAGGAAAGGGCTACGAATAGGAAGGAATCAGCCGTGGCCGTAATTAAGGTACAGCCGCAGCATTTGCCTGGTGTGAAAATGGGAAACCACAGGAAACCATCTTCAGGGCTGCCGATAGTGGAGTTCTAACCCACTATCACCCGAATACTGGATACTGGCCGCACTTAAGCGACTGCAGCTATCGAGCTCCGTCTTACATATTGTATAAAGAAAGAAAATTAGTGCATTTCCAGTACGGTAGCCCTAATTACAAAACATATCACAATAGTGCATTGCCATTAAACAAATTTAGACCTACATACAGGGAATGAAAATATAGAACAGAAAACCTTGAACAAAGTAATATAACAACATCGAGAAATAATTCATACAACTTTAATGAATATGAAAACCTACAACCTGTTTTCCAGTCATTGACCGGGTCAGGAATGTAATGAATGAACCAGATGTAGGCTGTTAGTGCGGTGGGGTCGCCACTCCCAAAGTGGTTTACTAATGACTGATGGATGCTATGAAATGAGAATGGAGAGTGTTGCTGGAATGAAAGATGACAGGGAAAACCGGAGTACCCGGAGAAAAACCTGTCCCGCCTCCGCTTTGTCCAGCACAAATCTCACATGGTGTGACCGGGATTTGAACCACGGTATCCAGCGGTGAGAGGCCGACGCGCTGCCGTCTGAGCCACGGAGGCTGCTATAACTTTAATAATAATAATAATAATAATAATAATAATAATAATAATAATAACTGGCTTTTTGCCAGTTACCTGGATTTGGCATTTGTATGGATTTAGCCTAATTCTACGACCGGATACCCTTCCGGACGACGACGCCAACCCTAGGTGGAGTGATGTATTTACTATTACGTGTTTCTGTGGTGGTTCGTAGTATGTTCTGTTGTGTGTAGATGAAGAAGGTTTTCCAGTCGCCGATCCAGAGGAATTAACTGTCAACTACCCGGTAAAAATCCTCAACTCGGTCGAATCCGGGACCCTCTGAACCAAAGGCCAGCACGCTGATCATTCAGCCAAGGAGCCGGACACAAAGCAACTTGGCAGGTTCGAGCCTAGCTCGATACGATGGTATCTGACGGTGCTCAAATCCCTCAGCCTCGTGTCAGTAGATTTACTGGCACGCAAAAGAACTCCTGCGGGACTACATTCAGGCAACTCGGCTTATCAGAAAAAGTAGTTAGTAGGACGTAAAACTAATAATAATTTACGAAAAATAAGTATTTGTTCACATTACTTCTTTTTCAAAATGCTGGGGAAATGTGCTCTGTAGGATACAATGTAGGCTAATAATAAATAGTGTTATTAGTTTTTCGTCCTACCAACTACTTAGTACGGTTTTCGGAGACGTTGAAGTGGCGGACATATGCCCCGCCGGAGTTCCCTTACGTGCTAGTAAATCTACTGATAGAAGGGTGACGTATCTGAGCACCTTCAAATACCAAATATGCCAACTTAGCTCAGAAATCCAGCGCTCTACCGTCTGAGTCACTCAGCCAGGCAGGATACAGTTTATCATGTCTGGCTATCTGGTCAGTTCCTACAAGAAAATAAAAGTAGGCCTACCCTACACGTGCTGGATTGTGCTACACAGGCAACGTAATTCTGCTAATCGCCCATAACTGTGTACTTTAGTAAAAAAAAAATCTTATTTGAAATATGATTACATTCGTCGTGTTTTTCCTACAATTTATGCATTAGCTTGCCACACACGTAGAGAGCATAATTTATTCGATCTAATCTATTAAAAGTAACGCATCGTAAGCGGAAGAAAGGCGCTTAAACTATGGAGTCGCTATTTCGTCTTGGCACCACCCAGAGCGCTGTAGCAGCCATGTTAGCCACTCTATAGTCCTCTTTCTAGCTCGTTGTTCATTCCATTCCTGATCCGGTCGAATGACTGGAAACAGGCTGTGGATTTTCATTTCAAATACAAAAATCTTCTAATTTTCCTCGTCTAGAAGTTGATTAAGCCTTTATTTGAGGAAGTATATTGCGTTATAGGCTATTATCCCGCTTTCAAATGGTGAATTTTTATTTATTTGTTATTAGATTGTAAATTTGATTAACTACTGGCATTGTCGTCTTCACTGGTCGAGTGTTGTAGTTTATTGTTTGGAAGGGTAATAGGGAGGTACATTCAGGGAAACGGGATGGCCTAGGGAGCGGTGATAAGGGAACAGGGAACTGGAAATCAAGTAGGGATGACATAAAATTGTTAGTGTTGAACTGTAGAAGTATTGTAAGGAAAGGAATAGAATTAAATAATTTAATAGATATATATTTACCAGATATTGTAATAGGAGTTGAATCATGGCTGAGAAATTATATAATGGATGCAGAAATTTTCTCACGGCACTGGAGTGTGTATCGTAGAGATAGGATAGGAAGGGTGGGAGGGGGAGTGTTCATTCTGGTGAAAGAAGAATTTGTAAGCTACAAAAAAGTTAAAGATGAGACACATGAAATTCTAGGTGTAAGGCTCATTTCTAAAGATAATAGGCAACTTGATATATTTGGAGTGTACAAATCGGGAAAGGGTAGCACTGACGCGGATTCGGAATTATTTGATAGGATAGTCAGCTATGTGGAAAACGACATGGAAAAAAATGTGATTGTAGCGGGAGATCTGAATTTGCCAGATGTCAGTTGGGAAGGAAATCCGAACGACAGGAAGCATGACCAACAAATGGCAAATAAGTTAATATGGGAAGGACAGCTGATTCAGAAAATGATGGAACCAACCAGAGGGAAAAATATCCTGGATGTCGTGCTGATAAAACCAGATGAGCTCTATAGGGAAACTGAAGTAATAGATGGTATTAGTGGTCATGAAGCTGTTTTTGTGGTAGTTAAAAATAAATGTGATAGAAAGGAAGGTCTTAAAAGTAGGACTGTTAGGCAGTACCATATGCCTGATAAAGCAGGCATGAGGCAGTTTCTAAAAAGTAACTATGATCGGTGGAAAACGGTAAATAAAAATGTAAACAGACTCTGGATGGGTTTCAAGCAATTGTTGAGGAATGCGAAAACAGGTTTGTACCATTTAGGGTGGTAAGGAATGGTAAAGACCCACCTTATTATAATAGAGAAATAAAGAGACTAAGAAGGAGGTGCAGGCTGGAAAGAAATAGTTAGAAATGGCTGTGGAAGTAAGGAGAAATTGAAGGAACTTACTAGAGAATTGAATCTAACAAAGAAGGCAGCTAAGGATAACATGATGGCAAGCATAATTGGCAGTCATACGAATTTTAGTGACAAATGGAAGGGTATGTATAGGTATTTTAAGGCAGAAACAGGTTCCAAGAAGGACATTCCAGGAATAATTAATGAGCAAGGGGAGTGTGTATGTGAGGATCTTCAAAAGGCAGAAGTAATTGTCAGCATTATGTAAAGATTGTTGGTTACAAGGATAATGTCGAGATAGAGGAGGAGACTAAGGCCAAAGAAGTAATAAAATTTACATATGATAACAATGACATTTACAATAAGATACAAAAGTTGAAAACTAGAAAAGCAGGTGGAATTGATCAGATTTCTGGGGATATACTAAAGACAATGGGTTGGGATATAGTACCATATCTGAAGTACTTATTTCATTATTGTTTGGTCGGAGGAGCTATACCTGATGAATGGAGAGTTGCTATAGTAGCCCCTGTGTATAAAGGAAAGGGTGATGGACATAAAGCTGAAAATTACAGGCCAGTAAGTTTGACATGCATTGTATGTAAGCTTTGGGAAGGCATTCTTTCTGATTATATTAGACATGTTTGTGAAATTAATAACTGGTTCGATAGAAGGCAATTCGGTTTTAGGAAAGGTTATTCCACTGAAGCTCAACTTGTAGGATTCCAGTAAGATATAGCAGATATCTTGGATTCTGGAGGTCAAATGGACTGTATCGCGATTGACCTGTCTAAAGCATTTCATAGGGTGGATCATGGGAGACTACTGGCAAAAATGAGTGCAATTGGACTAGACAAAAGAGTACTGAATGGGTTGCTATATTTCTAGAAAATAGATCTGAGTGAATTAGAGTAGGTGAAGCTTTATCTGACCCTGTAATAATTAAGAGGGGAATTCCTCAAGGCAGTATTATCGGACCTTTATGTTTTCTTATATATAAATGATATGAGTAAAGGAGTGGAATCGGAGGTAAGGCTTTTTGCGGATGATGTTATTCTCTATAGAGTGATAAATAAGTTACAAGATTGTGAGCAACTGCAACGTGACCTCGAAAATGTTGTGAGATGGACAGCAGGCAATGGTATGTTGATAAACGGGGTTAAAAGTCAGGTTGTGAGTTTCACAAATAGGAAAAGTCCTCTCAGTTTTAATTACTGCGTTGATGGGGTGAAAGTTCCTTTTGGGGATCATTGTAAGTATCTAGGTGTTAATATAAGGAAAGATCTTCATTGGGGTAATCACATAAATGGGATTGTAAATAAAGGGTACAGATCTCTGCACATGGTTATGAGGGTGTTTAGGGGTTGTAGTAAGGATGTAAAGGAGAGTGCATATAAGTCTCTGGTAAGACCCCAGCTAGAGTATGGTTCCAGTGTATGGGACCCTCACCAGGATTACCTGATTCAAGAACTGGAAAAAATCCAAAGAAAAGCAGCTCGATTTGTTCTGGGTGATTTCCGACAAAAGAGTAGCGTTACAAAAATGTTGCAATGTTTGGATTGGGAAGAATTGAGAGAAAGAAGGGGAGCTGCTCGACTAAGTGGTATGTTCCGAGTTGTCAGCGGAGAGATGGCGTGGAATGACATTAGTAGACGAATAAGTTTGAATGGCGTTTATAAAAGTAGGAAAGATCACAGTATGAAGATAACGTTGGAATTCAAGAGGACAAACTGGGGCAAATATTCATTTATAGGAAGGGGAGTTAGGGATTGGAATAACTTACCAAGGGAGATGTTCAATAAATTTCCAATTTCTTTGAAATCATTTAGGAAAAGGCTACGAAAGCAACAGATAGGGAATCTGCCACCTGGGCGACTGCCCTAAATGCAGATCAGTATTGATTGATTGATTGATTGATTGATTGATTGATTGATTGATTGATTGATTGATTGATTGATTGATTGATTGATAGTGGCTTAATGTCGCACCAACACACACGAGGTTTTCGGTGACGCTAGTGTAGTAGGCCTATACGGTACTGCCCAAAATACATCATTTTTGATTCCCCGTTGTGACAAGTTGAAATATCTTTGTAAGGACCGCTGCAGGCTTTTACTAACCATATGAGGGTAAATGTGAATGTGTTTGATACAGCATCAGGAGGAACAGGAAAGAACTAGCCACCCTACCGCTCATTAAGTGCGATCCATGACGCCTGTTCAATGGCCTGCAGTGGTTAGGACCTAACTCTCGAGACACGAATAGGAATGAACAACTTTCACGTGTGTTTGGCTGCATTGTGTTACCTACAGACTTGAAGCCGTGCATGTTTAGAATCATATGGCATACTGTTAAGGGACGATTGAGCTATGCATAATAGGAATATCGGTTTCATAGGCCTTTATTTTTGGGATCTGCAGCTAGCAAATGGAGGCATGTTCCTTTCTCTAAACCACGACGTTTATACTCTTCAGAATGTTCTAAACTCAGTTAATGATCACAATTATTCTAAACTACTTAGTTAATATTCTTTAAAATGGCGTAAGTTCAGTTTATATTTATTTTAACGTAAAAAATATTTAATGTTTTCCTATTTTCACGCAATTTTTGTAGCTCCGTTAGTACATTTTAAAACAAAAAAGGTAATACTCTCTCATACAAAATTGTGCACCATGGATAGAGGTTAAAAGAAACATTTAATCTTAATACGCATTTTCTTGTCCTTAAAACGATACAACATTCTCGGTTTAAAACAAGGCATCCTATTAGATGATGCTTTACAAGAAGTTGTTATTGTGCTGAAATTATAAATTAGCCGGGTGCATTCGTGTTGTACGAACGTGTGCATCTTGAACACACATTGAGGAAAGGGCAGTCATTTGTATGGTGTGAGCTGGGTGTTGGCAGTGTTTGATGAAGTTCTCCCGCGCGTTTACTCACGTCTTTGTGTGCTTATCGATGGGTTAATTGTCCTGGCTGCGGATCAGGTAATGAGCACTGCATAATGAATGGCCTCTAATGACGTGATGTCCGTTGACATTTCTAACTTCCAACTTCATTCTGTTACAGCATGCTTTCTGCAATATTTTGAACTGGCTCTGATTGCATCACCTGCACCTGTAGGGTAATAATAATTGGCTGGCATTCTTTCAGTAGGTTTGGATTGCTGTTGATGTCGTCGCTGCTTCAAAAGAGGAACTCAGGGCATAGTAAATAAGTGTCCGCCTCCGTAGCGTAACGGTTAGCACTATTAGCTACAATCCTCGGGAGCCCGTGTTCGATTTGAATCGGCACATACAGCTCACCTCCATTGGGGGTGTGCTTGAAAAGAGCTGCAATACCTCGGGACGAGGACGCGAATTTACTTACTGTACCAATAGAGAAAAGTGCAATATGAATGTTTAAAAGCATAGACGTTACGTATTCATATACGTAACGAATTTATTAAGTTACAAACAAATGGGAGAAACTTCCCACTCCAAAGAGGAGCTGTGGTGCGCCCAACCAAACCATTCAAACCATCCTACAATAGCAACTACACTGAATTCCTGGATGCAGATCCAGCTGTCATTACTACTACATTAACAACTTGAAAGTGAACCAGTAGTGTTACTGGTAGTACATAGTTGTTTTGGATTAGTCCGTGATAAATAACACCATGCGCTAAATGCTAAAATAGATTTGTCTCCTAAACAGCTTAGAACAGGTTTATATTATTATTTTTAAAATGGGCCTTTATAGATTCAATGTTGCATATATTTAATTTGAAACGGAGATCAACACATCTATCCTGGTTTGTTTTTAGCCTACTTAGTGTATCTAAGCCATGTTCTTTGAGACAGACTGAAACCATTAGCCTTGACTGCGATGTAGGGTAGATAATGACACTGGGATGGAGGTTTTTTCACTCCAGTCTATCTGTCTGCTTGTAACTTAATAAATAAGATAGGTATTTCAAATTTTGAATATTTTTTCATATTTTGGGCAAATAAAATTCATATTTCGGGAAAACTTGTTTTATGTTAATGGTTCTGTGTAATAGCAGAAAAAGGACGCAGTGTGCGTAAGGTGCCATAATAGTGTCGACAGGGAAAGAATGACAATATAGCGAGGAGTCTTTCTGTGAGATGATGTAGAGTTTTGATTACGAGTTATTTTACTCACTGTCCACCACTTCGCTTAATGGGTGATCGGACTGAAGGTTGTTGCCTTGTTTTTGTTTCACGTGATTTGGGAACAGTGCACCAAGGAGTGCGGCATTTGAACGAGCTGCTCGATTCTGCCCATTGTAATGAGATGGTATGGACAGTTCGGTAGACTTATTTGTTCAGTGAAGTTGAGTCTTTTCGTCAAACGCTCATTGGCTACAGAGTTCGAGCAGGAAGCTTTGAAAGACTCCTAAATATTGAGCGAGACCTATCTCTTATAAATTAGTTTGAACGAGTCGACACGACGGTTTGCACAGCTCTAGTCTAAACCTGCATAATATGGCGTCTGTAATGGGTGGGTGTTTGCAATTTTGACAAGTGTTTACAATAATAAAAATGAAATAATGCGAATAAAATAAATAAAAGTCATATAAATGAAGGAAGCACCCGTGGCCTAGAGTGAATGTTGGGTTGGTTCTCTATATATCTCTAAAAATATTTCTTTGATGCCTGTTTGCTATTTACCTATTTATTTCAGAAGTCCTCCCAAAATTTCATTCTGGGCATACAGTTAATTTAAGAATAAAGGATATGAGAGACATTTCGTAGAAGACATCTGTTGTGCAACACCTGCAGGACGATACATACTTCCTTAAAGGACGGAGAGTGTATTTCACCGTTATATTTGGACTCGAAACCATCAAATTAATCCCCGTGAATTGGAACAGTTAATATTTCTTATGTTCATTATGATCTGAGGCTTAATTCTCACGCAGTAGCTCGTAACGCGTTCACTAATTATATTTGCACGTTTAAGTAGTCAGTTATGTATAGCCTATTAATTGTGTTGTCACATGATTGCTCGGTTACATAGATCAATATAGATAGCCATGTGTACTACAGCGATTCCATAGGGAGGGATGACGCGACCCAGGGGAAACGTGCGAGGGGATACCACTTTGCCCCACTATGCGCACCAGGGAGCTTTTCCACTCACTAGCGCATATGAATAACGTGTTAAAGTTCAAGTAGGTTTATTTATCAGCCTCACATAAAGAAGTGACACTCTTCTCACTGAGTAGGAAAAAGGGAATGGGGGTAGGGGGAAGAGGACAGTGGCTAGACATGAGTAATATAGAGTGATAAAGGAGGAGTTATCGCCACGTTTTGAGCAAATAATGACACATTAATCTGCGTTCAATTGTTAATTGTTATTATTTCATAAGAAACTAAACTTTGTAGTTATACATTTTAAAAATTCTGTGCGAAGCAGTTAAGGAATTTAAAACACATGTTGAGCTTTAGAAGACGAGCCATTTAAATAGAGGATATTTGTGAACGTTTCGTTTTATTGTATTTTATCTTACCTTTCCAGCGAAAGAAACTGTGGGATACAAATAAATAATTTACGAACATGCTTTCGAAAAAGATACATGGTGGTTATTCTAGTATAAAAATGAAAACAGAGTGTATACAACTCTGTAATTTATATTATTGCATTGAGAGAATATCCAAAAAGAAACAAATTAATATAGAATATCCAGAAAGACATAACATACACTGAAATAAAATAGAAAAATATCGATTGTAAGAAAATAAAAAATCCAAAATTAGAAAATTAATTTTGTAAGATGATCGTTTCGAATTTCGAAGGCCTGAACTTTTTATTTACTGTAATGAATGTGTACACGCAGATTATAACTTCCAATTTATTAACATTATATAAACGCCCCATATCTATATCTCGTTAAGATTGATATATAACCACGTGAAAAGGGAGTTATTTTTCTAGCCGACTTTGCGGAAAACCTTGTATACAACAGGGGCCGAAAGCCGAATTAGGTAGTTGGCAGCTGTGTTTGGCACTTCAGCCAAACGCCATGCACACATCCTAAGCAGGGATTAAGTAAAAGCACTCTTGGTCTAATGGATCTTTACTGTCTTAGTACTTATTTTTTTGCTGTTGTACATCATATATAATTAGGTCAGATTGATTATCTGCATACAGTACTTCCTGTAAGCCTCCGTTGCTCAGGTGGCAGCGCGTCGGTCTCTCACCGCTGGGTTCCGTGGTTCAAATCCCGGTCACTCCATGTGAAATTTGTGCTGGGCAAAACGGAGGCGGGACAGGTTTTTCTCTAGATACTCCGGTTTTCCATGTCATTTTTCGTTCCAGCAACACTCTCGGTTATCATTAATTTCATCTGTCAGTCATGAATCATTGCCCCGGAGGAGTGCGACAGGCCTCGGCAGCCGGCACAATTCCTATCTTCGCCGCAAGATGGGGGCTTCATTCATTCCATCCCTGACCCGGTTAGTGACTGGAAAACAGGTTGTAGGTTTTCATTTTCACTACTTCCTGTAATTAAACTAATTAAACGTTGTCTGTGTCTATTGTCGTGTATGTACTTGTCTGTTTAATAGTCATTCTCTGTGGCACTAAATTATAAGTAAAGATCTTCACCCCTACCGGAAATGCTCGTAATAGTTTATCATCTATAATCTCTTGCTTGAACACATTTCTATTTTGTAGAACATCTGGTTGGTATAATTGAAAACCAGCCGGAATAGAATGGTCGTAAGTTATGAATTTGTTCTAAGTGGCTAGAGGTAATGTTGTAGACTGCTGTGTGTTATATTAGTTAATTTGAGAGCATGATTGGAGAGTGAGCCCCAGCATTAGAAACAAAGTACCGTACCTCCGTTTTCGTAGAGCGAGTCAATGTTAAAACTAGGTCGCTAGTTTGTCGTTATTGCCTTAATTCGAACCTTGGCTCTTCGAATTGTCCATATCTATAGTCTGCAGATCTTTATGCATGTAAAGTATTTTGTTAACTATTGTCTGGACTGAAGTTTCCTGCTATTTCTTTCGCTTCAGGAGAATTGAAATATACATACCTTTCTCGCTAATAGAATAGCATTTGAGATTTGCTGTGGGAAGTTGGAAGCGATCGTGTCGCACAATGTGTTATTCGTACTAGTTATTCGTTACTCTATTTTAGTTCTGGTGTGTAGGATAGTTGTTTCTTTGTTGGATGCTTTTTCTGAATGGAAGTTATCAGATGTTTAAGACATTGTAGTCGACTACTTGTTTTGAAATATGAAGAGCTGTCTTCTTGTTTGCTATATGTGAAGGTCTGAGTCATATCATTATGCTGTTTTATACAGACGTTGCTCTGTCCCACCTCGCACGCGGTTTACAAGAGAGTACGTGGGTGGTAGAATATGAGCTTCCCACATATGCTGCGCTGGTGAACGTTCCAAGCCTCGGATTCTTTTAGTTTCATGTTGTACTGGTATCGACTACAACCTTACATGTGGTGGGGGAAATGTTTGTTAATGTCGATAAATACTCGATTTTAGTGTACAACAAAACGTCGATTTGGTTCATTCATATACTGAAAATTAACATAAAAGTGCATATTTATGCATTTTAAGTACTTTCTGCAATGTGTAGCCAACGGCCGTAGCCGTGTTGAAACACCGGATCCCGTGAGATCTCCCACGTTAAGGGACATTGGGCGTGGTCAAGAAGTGGATGGGTTGCCACGCGCTGTTGGTCGGGGGTAATGGAATGGAGGAGCGGAAAGGAACTGGCCACCCTACCGTACGTAAACTCCGGCACAGGCACACCTCTGTGGAGGTTCGGACGTGCCTTCGGGCAGAATACACCCTTACCTTACCTTACTGCAATGTATAATGTCAGTCCTGTGGCGCGGGGGTAACTTATATGCCTCTTATCGGAAGGCCCCAAGGATTTTAATCCTGGTTGCACAATGTAAACAGGCAATCCAAACTATAACTCGTAGTAATATGTTAACGGAATTACATACTTTCGTACTTATTACTTATTACAAATAACGTGTACTGTCAGTTTTACGACAATTTACTCTTTAAAAAGATATATTTATTTTTTACGACCGAATTGTACTTCAAATGTTTCTTTATTCACTAGCCACCGGTTTCTTGGAAAGACGAGGCAATCCAACTGACGAGCCCACTGTCACACCAGGGTGAAACGCTGGTAATTTCACGATTGAGAAGGCCTAAATGAATATCTGTGATACATTTTACACATCTGTGCTATATTTTAGTTAATCATATGCATAGTTGGCCGGCCCAGTGATGTAGGGGTAGCGTGCCTGCCTCTTACCCGGAGGCCCCGGGTTCGATTCCCGGCCAGGTCAGGGATTTTTACCTAGACCTGAGGGCTGGTTCGAGGTCCACTCAGCCTACGTGATTAGAATTGAGGAGCTATATGACGGTGAGATAGTGGTCTCGGTCTAGAAAGCCATGAATAATGGCCGAGAGGATTCGTCGTGCTGACCACACGACACCTCGTAATCTCCAGGCCTTCGGGCTGAGCAGCGGTCGCTTGGTAGGCCAAGGCCCTTCAAAGGCTGTAGTGCCATCGGGGGGGCATAGTTGAGCGTCAAAGTTGAAGTTACTTTTAGCTGCTGTGAGGCGCAAATGTGATGTTGCGATGTGATGGAAAGGCGAATGAAGTGGGTTTGTTAGATCTATTATACCAGTTATTTAGTTATGTTTGCAATAGTTATTGAAGGCATTTCAGTTTGTGTATTCTTGGCGCAGGTGCTAATTTCACCGACACGGAACTTCTCGTGACTTCTCAGCTGCACGCACAACCAGGATTGTTTTCTTTAGAGGCGTTGCTTAGCTAGTCCGGTTCCTTGGCTGAATGCACAGCGTATTCGGTTCAGAGAGCACCGGGTTCGATTCCCGGCCGAGCTGGGGGTTTTAACCACGTTTGGTTAATTCCTCTAGCTCGGGGGCTGTATGTGTGTGGTCGTCTTGAAAACACTTCATCATTTACATACAAAATATCATTATACTAATCACCACAGAAATACGCAATAGTGAATACAATCACTCCATAATACGGTTGGTGTCAGGAAGGGCATCCTGTCATAAAATAGGCTTAATCTACATTAGTGCCGACCCCAGATAATGGAGAAAGTCCAGGAAAGAAGAATTGTGGCTACTCTGACCACTACTTTTATACTTACATCTCCTTCACACAATATACATAACATTTGTTTGAGCGCCAGTTGCTTTTTTAAGAAAAACAACAAAATTCGGTAGAGCATACCTCTTATATCAATTATCTCAAGGCGTGAGGTGATAAACTCACATATCTGGCAATATACAGGGATATGGATCAGGACAATATTAAATTACTGTTGCATTTCCACAATTGAGGATTGTACATGGAATTGGAATCACTTATTATAATTAAAAATAAAACTGAGTTTATGACTAAATTTACGTCACAATGAACAATCATTTACGTCTTTTAATTTAACAAAAGAAATATATTGTGAGATTTGCGGTACAAAGAAAAGGAAAATTTAATCTAAACAAAAAAACTATTGGCCTGAACTTGAAGTGAGATGTGATATCGCCGCTGATTACACTCTTCTTCATGTTATGAATGCATAACATGTCTGATGCTTTAATTACCTGTTGTCTGCATACACCGCTGTTGAACTTGAAATTCTTGGGAAAACCTGTGAGCTGAAGTCGGGAGCCGTCTGCTGTAATCTTCTTATGTCACAAGGAGTTGGCCTACATACCATGTACGCGTGTAGGGAGCTCCAATGTAATTACGTCCACTCAATATATTATAAGAAATTGTAAAATATTCTTGAAGCACCTTGTGAAGTCCATCCTCACAAGAAGATGATGTTTCTTTATCAGCATAGTACCCGTCTCTGCTCGGATACAACCACCACTTGTAGACTTCCTCGATGATTACCTCTTCAAACACAACTCTTAGCTCTGACCATCACACTAAGACCACTTCTTCCATTTGATACATCTGACTGTTACATATGATCTGCACGATATCAACTGCTTATGATCTGAGTAGATCTGATGAACTGAGTACTATCAACTGATTGATATCATCTGAATCTCTCACTACCGTTGCCTCGACTTATATCACCTCGCGATGACGACTCATCTCCCCACTCACTGTTCATCCCTTCCACTTCCACATACAGTAGTTGGCGAATACTGACACTTGGTCGCAATCACGTGTCCACGCACTGATGTCATCAGTCAAGCGTTGTCTAAGCGTACCCAAGCGGTCCGAGAATGACTGTACCGAATGCGTCACCGGGAAATCTCCTTGTACACAACATTCCCAGTTAAACATAGCCTCGATTGCAAAATACTATGCCAGCTCATCTAGCCAAAGTTACAAGCCACAGCATGACAATATGAAACCAACAAATCTCACTTACTACAATACAGAATAATTACAAACATATTCACTTAACCTATGATGAAATACAATAATATACGTGATACCTAATTATTACAGTCTAAATGATGAGAAACAGAATATATAAAATCTAATGAATCGGGTTAATAATAATAATAATAATAATAATAATAATAATAATAATAATAATAATAATAATAATAATGATAATAATAATAATAATAATAATAATAATAATAATAAATACTGAATGGAATCTGTAACCTAGTTGTACGGTTACAGAACGCCTCCCTCATGAAATAATCGATTAAATGAATCGATTGATTCATGAAATAACTACACAATCACCTGAAATCGAGTACACCATAGATACATGTATAAAAATGCCCTTTACAAATTTGGTACATAGTATCATCCATCTGGATGTTCGTTGTTACACATATAAAACATTTATCAATTATCATTTTCACTTTGATTATACAGTATTATTTACATACAGATTACATTTCTTTCTCACTTCTGTCGTTTCAAACGTTCATTGAGTGTTCAAAAGTAATTCTCGAAGACATTTCATTATATACACTGTCTCCAAGCACTGGAGTTTATTGCACTGCCGTGCCTCACTTATTATCACAACACACGCTAATTTCACTGAAGTCCTGTTCGCAATGCCAGCTTCATAAAATATGGTGAATTAACATAATAATGAAACTTAATCAACAAACTCACATGATATATTTCTTAAGATTCCTTATATTGTATGTGCCTACGATATTTCCTTCCTTGTCTTCTAATGAATAAGCACATTTCCCAATCCGTTTCACTACGGTGAAGTATCCCTGATATAACAAGAAAAACTTAGAAAATTGACCAGCTTCTGCTGATGACGGGAGTGGCACTCTGAGTAAAACCTTGTCACCAAGCTCAAATTCATCGAATGTAATCTTACAAAAATTATCATGCACCATCTTACCGTGTTATCCTTCTTAGGTATAATAACAAGTGGATTTAAATTAGGACTACATGATGGTTCAATTATATTATAATCTAGCATAATGTCAATCTGCTCTTCAACAGCGCTAGCGTATTTTAACGGAATGGGATATTTCGGTCCTACAAAAGTTGAGTTATCAATAACATTAAATTTGTGTTCGTAAAGATGTGTTCTACCAGGCCGATCGCTAAAAACATCACTATGTGATATCAATAATTCACACAATTCGTCCTTCTGACTTTCCGCTAAATTACATTTCTCCACTGTCTCATACAATTCATCTCTAGAATCTCTCTGTATAGACACATGGCAGACATCAATATTTTTCCTCATATTAGGAATTTCACAAGATCCTTCCGTACTAGAACACACTTTATTCGCACTAATTTCTGACAAAACATCATATGGTAAACTGACTTCCCTGCTACTCTTTCCCCAAATAAGGTTGACATTACACAGATCAAAATTTAATTTAGCCTTGTGACACGTTAACCAGTCGGTACCTAAAATAACGGCATAAACTAAATTAGGCACTACTAAGCATGGTTGGAAAATACATTCTCCACTTATGCTAATGGGGACAGCTATTTGTTTATTCACTCTTTGAGACTTGTTTCCAACAGCTGTTACGATGAACGTATTCCTCACTGGAATTTCCGCTACCTCATACTTCTCTCTTAAAACTTCCTCATACAGCTTGGAATTTACACATGACTTCTCACTACCAGAGTCCAACAAAATCTTAACTTTTCTGCCCCATATCAGCAGTTCAATCGTCGGGGTAACAGTAACACTACTTAAATTATCCTCATTACATAATATAAGATCACTTAACAAATCTTGCCTTATATCTAAATTTAAATTACACTTATAAAATTTATTGTCTACGATTAAGTCGTCACTTAAAACATTTGAATTATTGCTACTTAGGTCACAATCATGTTCACTTACCACTATAGGCTGGTCGACATTGCCATACTTATCTACCTTATACGTGAACTCACCATTTACGGACTATCTCAGTGACCTGTTTATACAGTCCGTTGCGCGTTTAAAGTACTTGGTTCGGTTACGACTTGTTGGTTACACACCTCAGTCGGCCTCCCCTGTTGCCTATTTCCTCTAGCGTCATTATTATTATTATTATGGCCTGTATTCTCTCGCCTCCCAGCTTCTGGTTGATTACCATAATCACGCCTCCCAGTCCTGAAATTTTCCGAACTATTTTGATAATTTCTCTCCCTGTGGAAATTATTATTAGGTCTCTCCTGATATTCTCTTCTGTAGTTACGATTATTCATAGTCCTGTCCTGATTATTAGATTGGTTACCCCTTCCTTCTACATTCCTATTTAGTGTCCTATTATTATTCAAGCTACTACCTAAAGCATCAAAACTTTCCAACAAAATCTCCATTTCCTTAATAGTCTCCACTCTTTGCATACAAACAGCTTCTCTTATTCTATCGGGATAGTGCTTAGCCATAAGTCTAACTATATCAGCCTCAGGTCCAATACATTCTAAATTTCTCCACACCAAAACATGAGCCAAAAAGTATTCAGTCATTCTAACACCCTCGTTAGAATTATACCTGCCAAACATTACTCTCTCTCTCTCTCTACTCTGAACACCTTCACTCCAAAATTTAGCCATGAATTTCTCCTTAAATTCAGTTAGACTAGACATCGAGCTTTTATACTTGAAACCAAGACTTAGTCTCTCCTACGAAAGCATTAGATAAGATCTCCAATACAGTTTCCCAGCTAATAATATTGTCTCTTAATTGAACAGCAAATTTCTTCTCTACTACTCTCATAAATTCCATCGGGTTAAATTCTTTCCCAGAAAACTTAGGTAAATCATGATCTCTAGTGATTAAACCATTATTTACAATTATCTCACGTACATTCTTACTACTACGCACTTCTTGCTGGAGTACTCTCTGGCAACTCAGAAATTTTTCTTCCACTGTTTCCTCAGTCTTTTCTTGAATTTTTCTTAATTCCTCCAACTTTTTTTCCGATTCTCTCACCTTCTGTGATAATGATTTCTGCTCACTCCCTAGATCACCTACTTCTCCAAGTTTTCTTTCCACCTGTTCTACCCTACTAATACATTTCCTAGTTTCTTGCCCCACTGTATTGGTTATCTTTTCAAACCTTTCTTCTACTAACTCATTGATTTCTCCTTTATTGGACTCGATCTTGGCGCCTAATTCATCAATCTGTTTGATGCATGTCTCACTAATTTGTTCTATTTCCGCATGGAGATTGCTCCGACCCAATTCCATCTCAGCTCTGATATCACTACACTCCTTATTTACTTTACTTTCTAAATTATTAATTTGCTTACTTATTTCTAACACCTTATGATCTATCTTATTACTAACATCATCAATCTTCTTATTAATACTATTTATGACATTACTCTGAGCTTCAATTTTCCCACTCATAATATTATTCTGAGATTCAATTTTCTCACTAATGACCGCTTCAATTTTCTCACTCATAATATTATTCTGAGATTCAATTTTCTCACTAATGGCATTATTCTGAGATTCAATTTTCTCACTAATGATATTATTCTGCTCAGTCATTTTGGACATCAGCAAATTAAATAAACCCAGGTCAATCACCCCTTTACTTTGATCTTGCGTGACAGCGTTTTCCTCAGTTTCTACTATTTTCTGACTTTCAGTAGGTCCCACCTTAGTCACCAACTTCCTATTTATGTTACCACCTTGGATTTCCTTGGACACAATAACCTCAGCCTCATCACCTGACTGCATATTGCTATCCTTGTCCATCTTCGGTTTCCTACTAATTTTTCGCGATCTCAAAGCTATTTCCCCTTGCACTTCCTCTGACATTACCCCTTAAATACAAACTTCAACAAAATGACCTTCCTAAAATTACTCGGTGAATTTAACATGTGCGTACTCATTAAAAGAACTGATCCATGTATATTGCCATTCAGAAACACTTTTTCTGAACCTTTCGAGTCCCACGTTGCTGGCGACACGTTGTGGCTAATCTTTCCACTACTTTTATACTTACATCTCCTTCACACAATATACATAACATTTGTTTGAGCGCCAGTTGCTTTTTTAAGAAAAACAACAAAATTCGGTAGAGCATACCTCTTATATCAATTATCTCAAGGCGTGAGGTGATAAACTCACATATCTGGCAATATACAGGGATATGGATCAGGACAATATTAAATTACTGTTGCATTTCCACAATTGAGGATTGTACATGGAACTGGAATCACTTATTATAATTAAAAATAAAACTGAGTTTATGACTAAATTTACGTCACAATGAACAATCATTTACGTCTTTTAATTTAACAAAAGAAATATATTGTGAGATTTGCGGTACAAAGAAAAGGAAAATTTAATCTAAACAAAAAAAACTATTGGCCTGAACTTGAAGTGAGATGTGATATCGCCGCTGATTACACTCTTCTTCATGTTATGAATGCATAACATGTCTGATGCTTTAATTACCTGTTGTCTGCATACACCGCTGTTGAACTTGAAATTCTTGGGAAAACCTGTGAGCTGAAGTCGGGAGCCGTCTGCTGTAATCTTCTTATGTCACAAGGAGTTGGCCTACATACCATGTACGCGTGTAGGGAGCTCCAATGTAATTACGTCCACTCAATATATTATAAGAAATTGTAAAATATTCTTGAAGCACCTTGTGAAGTCCATCCTCACAAGAAGATGATGTTTCTTTATCAGCATAGTACCCGTCTCTGCTCGGATACAACCACCACTTGTAGACTTCCTCGATGATTACCTCTTCAAACACAACTCTTAGCTCTGACCATCACACTAAGACCACTTCTTCCATTTGATACATCTGACTGTTACATATGATCTGCACGATATCAACTGCTTATGATCTGAGTAGATCTGATGAACTGAGTACTATCAACTGATTGATATCATCTGAATCTCTCACTACCGTTGCCTCGACTTATATCACCTCGCGATGACGACTCATCTCCCCACTCACTGTTCATCCCTTCCACTTCCACATACAGTAGTTGGCGAATACTGACACTTGGTCGCAATCACGTGTCCACGCACTGATGTCATCAGTCAAGCGTTGTCTAAGCGTACCCAAGCGGTCCGAGAATGACTGTACCGAATGCGTCACCGGGAAATCTCCTTGTACACAACATTCCCAGTTAAACATAGCCTCGATTGCAAAATACTATGCCAGCTCATCTAGCCAAAGTTACAAGCCACAGCATGACAATATGAAACCAACAAATCTCACTTACTACAATACAGAATAATTACAAACATATTCACTTAACCTATGATGAAATACAATAATATACGTGATACCTAATTATTACAGTCTAAATGATGAGAAACAGAATATATAAAATCTAATGAATCGGGTTAATAATAATAATAATAATAATAATAATAATAATAATAATAATAATAATAATAAATACTGAATGGAATCTGTAACCTAGTTGTACGGTTACAGAATAGACGTTGCTTAGCTTGACAGAGGCGCATTTCTTTTTCAGCTTGATAGTTGAACTTGGCCATGATCGAATTGAGAGCTGGATGACTTAATTGTTACGGTTAATTGTAAAATGGATTAAAGAGCTTTATAGTACAATTCTAGAAGGAGGTCGAGTGAGATCGGCATGAACCAACTGATGTCTTACCTTTTATCTGTTAAAATATTAATTAACTCAGGGAATCGACAGTGCTTGTAATTAGGAATGGCTCTATACACTCACGTGCAACACTTTAAAGATAGTAGGGAAATACAATGCACTGGCTGCCTACACAGACATGAAAGTAGTATCTTGTTATAATAGGGCTACTATAGTTCTGTAAAGTGAACGAGAACATATTTGGTAATTTATTAAAACATAATCTCATCTTAGAAATGTGATTCGCTAGGCGCTAGACCAGAGGTGCTCAGCCGGGCGCCCGTTGAGGATAGCCCAGTGCGGCCTGGGTGGCCTGACGTGAATACGGGCTGCTTTACATACGTCACAGTGAAGCGAGAGAGCGATCACACTTGGCAGGGTAGTGAAGCAGTGACGTTCGATGGTGGCTACGAAGCTCTCCTTCACTACTCAGCGAAATGTTGCGTTCAACATTATACCTGTTTGATATAACAGACTGTCCACCTAGCAGGCATTTTGCACGGTCTTCTGCTTGCACACACAAAAAAGACCAAAAAAAAAAAACAACCTGTGTTTCCTAATGGCTTTCTGCCGTCAGATTCGGCGAGGCCCTCTTTCTTTTATTATTTTCTGCCTCCATTTCAAACTCGGGTATCGCCGCAGTAATCGCGAGTGACTGGGAGAACTTCCGCCCAACCTTCACGGCCTGTGACGTAACGACATTGTCACTGTGGCTGAATAGCATACGTCGTCGCCATAAGACCTGTCTGTGTCGGTGCGACGTAAAACAACTTGTGAAAAAAAGAATAGCATACTTTCACCGCCTGCCCGCCCGCTTACAGTGCTGTGGGTCCTAGGGACGAAATGCCCATCGTGAGCACCTTTGCGCTAGATGATGATCCAGCTACGGGCTCCTTCATGTTCTAGGTGTGCTTTTCTGAAGATACAGCTTTTCCAATGATATCTTCATCCCTTTTATTCCAGCTGTAGTCACAGTTAAATTTAATTTTTAGCAAAGATATCACACTTTCCTTCGTCATACTGCCTCTTTCTGTTGTCCAACACTTCTTCATCGTTGAGAATACTCTTTCTACACGTGTTGATGTTCCAGCCAAACATTACATATTCCACAATTGAGTAAGGAGAAGAAATCTGCTGTGGCCTCTGAGTAGGCATTTGCTTGGGGGTGAAAATAGAAAACCACAGAAAACCCAGGACAGCCGACGATGGGGTTCGAACCCATGCGTCTCCCGAATGCAGAGCTTGGCACCATAGCCATAGCACGTTAACACGAAAACCAAAAGCATTATTAACATTTATTAATCCTACTTTCCCTGTTTCGCGTTTAGTCACTGCTTTTTTAATATATATAAATGATCGCACCTTGTCAGAGAGAACGTGGAGTTAGGGTATGAGTGCCTGCACATATCGCCCTAAGATGACAAAATTATATTAAATAATGTATTACTCTGAGAAATGCGTATTCAGATTTGGAAATATATATTAACCCTACCAACTCAATATATGTCTAAAGCGATAGCATTGCATTTCGTTCGGAAAATTCATTTTCTCGTGATATAGACGATGTGTGTCATGCATTTTTTTAGCAATATTTGAACGCTGGCTTTGGTGGGAATTAAACCGGGGTGGTTCTATGCGAATAATAACATGGAGATAAATCTTCGGACTAGAATCCGCCAGGCATCACGTTCTATATAATCCCTGTTCTCTGGCCACTGTGGCTTGTGTGACACGTTGGATGGGCTCAACTAATTACAGTACTGTGTGTAATGCCAGTCAGCCATCCCTGCTTCATCCTAAATGGGGGTCTCTTTTAGTTGGATACCTCGCTTGTCTTCCCTCTTAGGTTGTGGCCTGCTCTGTGTTAGGAAAGCTATCTCATCCCACTGTAGTGAAAGACGTGTTCTTTGCTAAGCCTGTCAGTTGGACGAACTGGATAAACATAGTGGCTCGGCCGCATCGAGGTCAAGATAGTAGGGGGCCGAGTAGCTTGTGAGAATGGGAGAATTGGTCTTGTGTCGTGAGAAAGGCTTCTTGGGTTTCATGTTCACATTTTTAACATAAAGTACTTGTTGAAATTGTGTGTGAAGTTCCATGAGATTGTATTTTACGCTATGTTGTTTTCCTCTTTCATTGCAAAGCTTCTAAACATATTCCGTGACAGCTGCGAATCTGGACGATGCTTTTTACAAATTATTCTTCCTTCATTGGCTAGTTACTGTATTGTAGGTGGAACATTTGCAGACTTGTCTCATCGTTTTATTTTGGAACCACAGAGTGGACTTACGCTCAGCGGCTCAAAACACACGATAAAGAGTGTCGATGGGTTAGAATTTCTTACGCAATCACTTGCCTTATCGATTTTGGAAGCAGTTCCTTGTTCATTTTTCTTTTATTTGTTAGTATGGTTTCCATTCGAGATTCCACCCGTGCTCCTGGAAAATGCCGGAGTGGCTATGGGATATACAGTATAACATTTCTCCATTTTAAGATACGTCAATGTGTCGGAATTTTGCCCTCGAGAGAACTTATTTAATGTTCTATTTAAATGAAGAATATCGTCTCTCCCATTCATTCTTATATGCCAACCGAATGCGCTAGTATGTCATCCCGTACCCTTAAGTATAGAAGACTAGCACATCAACTAAGGACGTTACACAACAATTTATATACTCATGTATACAAGTTGAGAATTCTGTACTGGAAGCGAGCGTCCGTGGCTCAGGCGGCAGCGCGCCGGCCTCTTACCGCTGGGTTCCGTGGTTCAAATACCGGACACTCCATGTGAGATTTGTGCTGGACAAAGCGGAGGCGGGACAGGTTTTTCTCCGGGTACTCCGGTTTTCCCCGTCACATTTCATTCCAGCAACACTCTCCAATATCATTTCATTTCATCTGTCATTCATTAATCATTGCTCCAGGGGAGTGCGACAGGCTTCGGCAACCGGCACAATTTCTATCCTCGCCGCTAGATGGGGATTTCATTCATTCCATTCCTGACCCCGTCGAATGACTGGAAACAGGCTGTGGATTTTTATTTTCTGTACTGGAAGGCGTAATATAACTACAACGTGACTGGCGAAGTTCACATCGACTGTGTTTATGATTTAGAAGGCTGTGAATTTGGCGTGAGTATTGCTTTAGTTGACATCTCTATATGGGCGAAATATAGGAGCCGATATCAAGAAGAAAAAGGAGAAGAAGAAGAAGAAATCTCTGGTTGCCATATGACTTGCTATGTATTGTTGATTGTTTATCTGAGCGGTGTTCATAGTAACAGCTAATATGCCTAAAAGTAACTCTTTTTAGAAAATACAAGAAATATCTTGTCTTATCAATAATATTCGGAGGATGAAATGCAAACCAGGCAAAAGTGACGTAAATAAAGTTGTGGCTAGTATCTCCACACCTCCAAGTGCGCCTAAATCTAAGGTGAAGAAACGCTTGGAAAGTGACAAATTATTACAGTGATGAACTGGAGGAAGATAGTGGATTTAGATTCATTCATATCCAGTCACACTGTCTACCTGAACCAGTTTTATTACCAATAAAGCCGGTCTACCGAACCTTTTTGAAATCCCGACCTTCTCCACCGATGTCTCCATAGGAAAACACAAAATCCCAATGAATTCCTGAACTCAATGATATGGATATGATATCCTAAAATCATCTCTTGCTCCTTCACCACTGTCAGAGTGATCACAAATGATGCTGTTCTTGTGTGCACTGATGGAAATAGACGAAGAAGTAATACTATTCTAAATATGGGCTTCAAGACTGGAGTCTGCACATGCCGCATCCTCAGAACTATCGACCAAAAACGTGTTGCTGCAGCCAAAACTGAAGTTCTGGCTGGAATGAAACAAAGAAGGCAAGAGAAGAGGGGTGAAAAGAGAAGAGCAGAAGATGAGGAAGACAAAGACCAGAGTCCTGGACCTTTTTTCCAACAAATGTTCCTTTTTTCCGACGCTATGAAAGCTAGCTCACTGACATTTCTTTACACTTAATAAACTAATAATAACATATATTTTACCGCAACATAAATGGTATATTTGAAAAAAATAACATTTTTAAAAGGTATTTGTTAAACATTTTTCACTAATTTTAATGCAAAATTTCAAAATGTTTCGTAAACGTTGATGTTATACCAAGAAAAATATCTTTGCACCTATTTGTTTAAACACTATTGGTGAGATAAATTTCAATTTTCAGAACATTTGATTCAAAGGTTTCTTGAAAAGAAGGTACATTAATTGGTATTAAAAATTAAATTTGGCATTTCAATACAAACTCGAAATTTTGAGACAGAAATCTGAAAATTGCAAAACTCGTAGATAATTATACTAGTAATGCGCCTATCAATTTTAATGTGCATGTGAATTGTGGTATGGGAGACGTATGGTATTTTCTGTGCACATGCATAGAATATTGGTTGACGTCCCCCATTGCGAAAGACTGTTTGTAGTAGATTTTCTGGCACAGCAAAGGATTGTTTAATCATTCCGAGCAAAATTCCAGCAGCCTTTCGTCTCATAAAACCGATTATTGAAAGTACATTCACACAAAGTGTAAACAGTGCTTATACTCGCCTTGGAGAAATCTAAAAGAGAGAAAGCTGTTTCCTGTAAGAATGGCTTTACCAATCAAGTACATGAGTTCGTAGAATAAGCAGACAGGGTTGTTTCTCACTGTGGCGTATGGAAGGAAAGAGGATTCCGAGGCTTTCCTTGTATACAGTATAAGGAGTACCAAGAAACCCCGAATGATCAGTTTACATGTTCTCTCGTGTGCTGGACACGACCAACTGCCCCTCCTTTGACCCTGTACGTACACTGTCCGTCTAATGCAGCGTTTCCTGTTGCCTTGTTGGGACCGAGTCAACTTGGCCGAGGGGAGGGGCTTGATAAACATTTAAAGTGCGGTTTCCGTTTTTATGGAGGATGTCACTAGCCTGTATCCACACTGAACTGGAACGGAAGTCACGCTTGGCTGCTCTTGTCAGCTGTGTAGGTGATGAACATACTTTCTTCAGGATTCGAGTTTGACTATAGCACGTGGCAGACTTCACACCGACCTTATTACTTGCTCATTTTATAGCCAGGAGAGTTGTGTGCAACATGGTTTCCGACCTTGAGTATTTTGATTCGAATACCATTGCTGGAGACAGCTACAATAATTGAGTTGTTTAGCCAATAGAGGACAAGTGTCACTTCCGTAGTGTAAAGCATAAAGGTCCCGGCAGACTTGCCCATTAATAAGTTAAGAGCAAATTTTCGTCAGTAGGATGGAAGGTTCCATCATTTGTTTGAAACATATTGAAACGGTAATATGACGAAATATGATGAGATTTTCACCAAAATAGTCTATACGCGGTTTTGCCATTCGTAATATTACATTATATGTTTTAATAACAACTACAGTACAGTTAATCAATATTGACTCTTACTTCTGCATCTATGCAAGCATATTTGCGGTGTGCAGGCGCAATTTGTTATTGTTCCCTCCAAGAACTATCGGCAGGAAAGCTCAAGGTAAAGTTTCAAATTTTCTGTCAAGACTAGTTGTAATGTTCTACAGTCTTTGATTCTTAAGTAATGAACTTGTATTTTAACGCGTTCTGTTTACCCCGCCAACACTCACAGCAGGACTCATTATAACCAACATACAGTCGGTAACAGTTTCGTTCGTACAGCTGGGTTGTGAATATACAGTTTGGCATTGTGAGATAAATACATTTGTTTATACTTTTCTGGTAGGAACATGGTAAAGTATGATATCTATTTTTAACACATTAACTCAAATATTACATATCACGTTCAGAAAATATATGAACAATCTCAGAAAGCTGAACTTCCTTTACAACATATATGTTCGTACAGGCTGCCCTGTTATACCTCAGCCCTACCTGACCGTACGTGTTTACACTCCATTGAAGCATTGGTGCGAGATGGTGAAGAGAAGAAAGCTCTCAGGCGACCTGAAAAAAATAATTGCACAGCTTGCTCTTAAGGGGAAATCAATAAAGGAAATGAGTACGATAGTTGGTAAAATGCATTTAACAGTCCAGTATTATATCGTCAAAAAATTCAAATATTAGGGTTTGTGGAATAATTTGAGACGAAAACCAGTAGAGAAAACATTAAGTGAAAGGGATAAAAGGTATATTTTACATCAAATCAGACGTGATCGTAAGTTAAGCATACTAAAACTGCGCACTCTTGTACAACACAGTCTCCGAAAGGAACTTTTTAACCAGACTGTGCATCGTGTTTTGTGGAGAAATGGCTACCCTAGCCGAATTCAACGCAAGAAGCCTTTCATTAGTGCAACAAACAGATTGAAGATATTGACGTCCGTGAAGGAGCATGTTTCAAAAGGTCAATACTTTTGGGATCGAGTCGTATGGTCTGACGAGACAAAAATAAATCTTTTTGGTTTGGGTGGAAGCTGCAGAGTTTGGAGAAAGCCTAACACAGCCTGCCGTAAAGAAAATACTATCCAAACGAAAAAAAAAAAAGAAGTGTGGAGGTGGTTCCATTCTGTTATTGGCCTGTATATCCTCTCACGGAGTGGAAATCTGCACTTCATTGAGGGGCGATGGACAAAATGTGTACAAGGATATTTTATAAAACTTGAAAGATACGGTAGTGCGCAAGAAAATGGGCTTTCACGGTAATTACATGTTTCACTAAGATAATGACCCTAAACATTCTTCTGAACTTGTAAAAACCTGGCTGATTTGGAATGTTCCCCACCAACTCCTCAGTCAGTCCAGTTGAACATTCATGGCCGATTTTGAAAAGAAGGGTCATAAACTGCAAGAGTACATCCATGCTGGAGCTCCGAAGAATGAATGAATGAATGAATGAATACTGATCTGCATTTAGGGCAGTCGCCCAGGTGGCAGATTCCCTATCTGTTGCTTTCCTAGCCTTTTGAATGGAAGAACATCAGTCCACATCAATGCAGAAACTAGTTTCTTCTTTGCAAAGACGATACGAGGAAATTGTTAAGGCAAAAGGATATGCCACACGATACTAATATTGTGGAAGTATTGATTTGTGTGTGTGTTTGGATTAATTCCTAGAATGAAGTGTACGAATAGATAAGTTCTTAAGTTTTAAAGTTTTTGTGTTTTCTGAGATTGTTCATGTTTCCGAAGAGAATGTGTAAAATTTGAGTTCATGTATTAAAAATAGACGTCATACGTTATCATGTTCCTGCCAGAAAAGTGCAAACAAATATATATGTATTTCGCAAAACAGCCAATTTTTATTCATGTTCCAGCTGTACGAACAAAACTGTTACTGTATTGATAGCAGACACTATCAATCAACCAACCAATCAATCAATCAATCATTCAATCAATCAATACTGATCTGCATTTAGGACAGTCGCCCAGGTGGCAGATTCCCTATCTGTTGTTTTCCTACCCTTTTCTTAAATGATTTCAAAGAAATTGGATATTTATTGAACGTCTCCCTTGGTAAATTGTTCCAGTCTCTAACTCCCCTTCCTATTACCCCAATTTGTCCTCTTGAATTCCAACTTTATATTCATATTGTGATCTTTCCTACTTTTAAAGACACCACTCAAACTTATTCGTCTACTGATGTCATTCCACGCCATCTCACCACTGACAGCTCGGAACATACCACTTAGACGAGCAGCTCGTCTTCCTTCTCCAAAGTCTTCCCAGCCCAAATTTTGCAACTTACTGGCCTTCGGTTCAGAGGGTCCTGGGTTCGATTCCCGGCCGCGTCTAGATTGTAATCGCTTCTGATTTTTTCTGGCTCGGGGACTGGGTGTATGTGTCTGCCCTAATACTCTCCTGTTCATATTCACACAACACACTACATTACCAACCACCACAGAAACACGCAATAGTGATTACATCCCTCCAATATAGGGTTTGCGTCAGGAAGGGCTTCCGGCCGTAAACCGGGGCCTAATCCACAAGTGACCGGGCGAGTTGGCCGTGCGCGTAGAGGCGTGCGGCTGTGAGCTTGCATCCGGGAGATCGTGGGTTCGAGCCCCACTGTCGGCAGCCCTGAAGATGGTTGTCCGTGGTTTCCCATTTTCACACCAGGCAAATGCTGGGGCTGTACCTTAATTAAGGCCACGGCCGCTTCCTTCCAACTCCTAGGCGCCTTTCCTATCCCATCGTCGCCATAAGACCTATCTGCGTCGGTGCGACGTAAAGCAAATAACAAAAAAAAAAAAAAAAAATCCACAAGTGCGATGCAATTCGCATCCGCGACCCCACACGTATGGGAAAGCGGTAGGCAAAGAAGAAGAAGAAGAAGAAGAAGAAGAAGAAGAAGAAGAAGACTTGCAGTGATCCCCATAAGGAACTTTGACCCCATCCATGCAGTAATTAAAACTGAGAGGACTTTTCCTATTTGTGAAACTCACAACCTGACTGCTGTCCATCTCACAACATTATCGAGGTCATTTTGCAGTTGCTCACAATCTTGTGACCTATTTATTACTCTATACAGAATAACATCATCTGCAAAAGGCCTTATCTCTGCTTCCACTTCTTTACTTATATCATGTATATATGTATATAAGAAAACATAAAGGTCCAATAATATTGCCTTGAGGAATTCCCCTCTTAATAATTACAGGGTCAGATAAAGCTTCGCCTACTCTAATTCTCTGAGATCTGTTTTCTAGAAATATAGCAACCCATTCAGTCACTCTTTTGTCTAGTCCAATTGTACTCATTTTTGCCATCAGTCCCCATGGTCCACCCTATCAAATGCTTTAGACAGGTCAATCGGGATACAGCCCACTTGACCTCCTGAACCCAGAGATATCTGCTGTATCTTGCTGGAATCCCACAAGTTGAGCTTCAGTGGAATAACATTCCCTAAACACAAACTGCCTTCTATCAAACCGTTATTAATTTCGCAAACATGTCTATTATAATCAGAAAAAAATGCCTTCCCAAAGCTTACATGCAATGCATGTCAAACTGACTGGCCGGTAATTTTCAGCTTTATGTCTATCATCCTTTCCTTTATACTGCACAGGGACTACTATAGCAACTCTCCATTCATTTGGTATAGCTCCTTCATGCAAACAATAATCAGATAAGTACTTCAGATATGGCTTCACCCCCTTCAGATATGGTTCTATATCCCAACCCATTGCCTTTACTATATCCCCAGAAAATTTATCAATTCCAGCTGCTTTTCTAGTTTTCAACTTTTGTATCGTATTGTAAATGTCATTGTTATATGTAAATTTTAATACTCCTTCAGCATTAGTCACCTCTTCTATCTGAACACTATCCTTGTAACCAACAACCTTTACATACTGCTGCCTGAATACTTCTGCCTTTTGAAGATCCTCACATACACACTCCCCTTGTTCATTAATGATTCCTGGAATGTTCTTCTTCGAACCTGTTTCTGCCTTAAAGTACCTATACATACTCTTCCATTTTTCACTAAAATTTGTATGACCGCCAGTTATGCTTGCCATCATGTTATCCTTAGCCGACTTCTTTGCTAAATTTAATTTCCTAGTAAGTTCCTTCAATTTCTCCATACTTCCACAGCCATTTCTCTCCATTCTGCACCTCCTTCTTAGTCTCTTTATTTCCCTATTATAATACCATTCCTTACCACCTTTAAAGGTACAAACCTGTTTTCGCAGTCCTCAACAATTGCTTTAAACCTATCCCAGAGTCTGATTACAATTTTATTTACCGTTTTCCACCGATCATAGTTAATTTTTAAAAACTCCCTCATACCTGCTTTATCAGTCATATGGTACTGCCTAATAGTCCTGCTTTTTAGACCTTCCTTCCTTTTTTTCACATTTATTTTTAACTACGACAAAAACAGCGCCATGATTACTAATGCCATCTGATACTTCGGTTTCTCCATAGAGCTCATCTGGTTTTACTAGCACCACGTCCAGGATATTCTTCCCTCTAGTTGGTTCCATCACCTTCTGAATCAGCTGTCCTTCCCATATTAACTTATTTGGCATTTGTTGGTCATGCTTCCCGTCGTTCGCATTACCTTCCCAGTTGACATTTGGTAAATTCAGATCTCCTGCTACAATCACATTCCGTTTCATATCGTTTCCCACATAGCTGATTATCTTATCAAATAATTCTGAATTAGCATCAGCGCTCGCCTTTCCCGGTATGTACACTCCAAAGACATCTAGTTGCCTATTATCATTAGAAATGAGCCTTACACCTAGAATTTCATGTTTGTCATCTTTAACTTTTTCTTAGCTTACAAATTCTTCTTTCGCCAGAATGAATACTCCCCCTCCTACCATTCCTATTCTATCTCTACGATGCACACTCCTGTTCCGTGAGAATATTTCTGCATCCATTATAACATTTCTCAGCCATGATTCAACTCCTATTACAATATCTGGCAAGTATATATATATATCTATTAGGGCTAAATTAGTTAATTCTATTCCTTTCTTTACAATACTTCTACAGTTGAGCACTAACAGTGTTATGTCATCCCTACTTGATTTACAGTTCCCTGTTCCCTTAACACCGCTCCCTAGGCCACCCTGTTTCCCTGAATATACCTCCCTATAACCATTGTAAACAAATTTCCTAACTTGCATGTACCACTGCGGTTTAAGTAAAGGCCATCTGAGCGCAGATCTCCTATGCACCCATTAGGATCTAGAAATCTCACTCCCAGTTTCCCACATACTCACTCCCCAATCACCTTCCAGTCAGTATCCCTCCTACACAGTATTCCACTGATAACAAACTCCGCTTCCTTAAACTGCACCCATGCTACATTTACAGATCCCACACATCCCCAGCTATGTTGGTACTTATACCAGCTTGCTGTACGTTGTTGGTACCAACGTGAAACACTACCACCTTCTCCTTTCCCTCCTCCTTCTCTTCTACTTCCTTCAATATCTGCCTCAACCTAATTCCTGGATAACTCTACCCTGGTTCCCTTTTCTCCACACACATTCCCCACAAGTCTTACAATGGAATCCCGCATGACCAGAGTCCCATCCCTACCCACCTCAACTGATCCCCTCCCCTCCTAGTCACCCCTATCTTTACTGACAGCTGCAGAAGCTACTTCCTCCTTCCTTTTATTGCTCCCATGACCCTGTTCCACCTGACTTTTCCTATCCTCTACTCTACATTTCCCTTTCCTACCATTTCCCTTCCTCCTATTTCTACATTTCTCAACAAGTTCCCTGTTCCTCATATTCCCTCTGTTGCTCTACCTGCAGTGGCTCGTACCGATTTCTCACAGACACCTGTCCTGAATTGATCCTGCAATCTCCTTCCCCTTAGAACATTAGACCGTCTGTCTTCTACAATTCCCCCCTTTCCTTCCCATCCCTCTTGTACACCTACTGTATCCTGTAAATTGTTTGAGGGAGGCCTTCCTTCCTTCCTTCCTTCCTTCCTTCCTTCCTTCCTTCCTTCCTTCCTTCCTTCCTTCCTTCCTTCCTTCCTTCCTTCATGTATTACAAATAGACGTCATACTCTTATCATTTTCCTACCAGAAATGAATATGCACGGGTTTTAATTCTCAACTTAACTTTAACCCATTCCACTGCCCTCGCTAACGATGCTATTACGGACTTTCCCAGAGGCTTTCAGAGTCCACAGGGTGAACTGTTTACTATGCTTGTTTCACTAGCCAGTATTTCCATTTTTAGAGAACTCGAGTCAGATTCGCGGGATTTAAATTAAGTAGATTACATGCAAGATGTATATTGACTACATTCGCCTGAGTCATGGGAATGTGCAGCCAGGTACCACGATGGAAAGAAAGTCTTCGATTTTTTTCGGACTTACTAATAACTTTGAAAAGTATGATCTTGAAACACTGTACTTACCCCCAGTAGGGCAAACCATGAAGATAAAGTATTACACCGATTATGTAAATAATATAATTTGGTCAGATCGATTGGAGAACATAATGCCAACAAATTTCTTACTCAATTGGTATGTTGTTCATCTCTTATTGAACTAATAATGCCTCTCCCACGTGTATTAGTCTCGTGATGGTAGTAGTGTATAAAGAATGTATTCGAATTTTTTCTTTTTAGTTAGCTATTTTTATAGGTACACCTTTTGACACTCAAGGATTGGCGGAAATTGTGAAATTCGTGAACAGTGAACATTTAATTGTCAACGATGAAACCAATAAAAGCCTCCCATAACTTTTCTTTTTAAAAGCTGACTTTCGTCGTCCTTTAACGGTAACAATTCGGCTGCTGCGTTTAACGTCTTTTCTGGCTCAAACGCAGTTGGCATCTTTCAAAAAAATATGGTTTCTAAAAACTCTGTAAAAATATCTGAACAGATCTTACGGAATTATATCGAATTTTTTTTCAGTTTTTTAAACGTACTTAAACTGATTTGAGCGTTGAAAGAGCGAACTGGCCTTCGGTTCAGAGGGTCCCGGGTTCGATTCCCGGCCGGGTCGGGGATTTTAACCTTAATTGGTTAATTCCAATGGCACGGGGGCTGGGTGTATGTGCTGTCTTCATCACCACTTCATCCTCATCACGAGGTGCAGGTCGCCTACGGACGTCAAATAGAAAGACCTGCACCTGGCGAGCCGAACCCGTCCTGGGATATCCCGGCACTAAAAGCCATACGACATTTCATTTCATCACGCTATTAATCACTAACGTACTATAATGTTTGTATTTTATATTTTATTGTTAATTTGTTGATGCTTAAGTTGTAACGGAGGGTACATCATCATCTAGACAGCATATCACACTGTTAACTGTTATTCCAAAGGAACTGAATAGAATGGTGATCGATTACCTAGAAACACAAAAGCACAGGAAGGCATACCTTCCTTATCGAGACTAGGTTGCGTGACTTTACCCTATTACTCGTAGATCTAGTAAATAGTCTTGTGTTTGCAGTGAACTATGCTGATATACTAAATTGAATCCGCCTGCGGATATTTCTTGATGGGTGCAGCTTTTTTTTCCATCTTTCTCTTTCCGCAGGCTAGAGTTGAATGTCGCTTCCTCTGAAGCCTGTCTCATTTATGTCTGTGACAGTATATAAGCTGCTGGTGTTGAGGAATGACGGTGAGAGTACGACTAGTGCGTCTGGATGCTGTAAAAAGTCCTACTCATAGTCAGTCGTGCTGCAAGAACACTTTCTGGCTCAGCGAGGAAAGCAGTGGCTGTCTCATTTGTTGATCATGTCTAGTATGCCTCGTTTTGACACCGCCATCAGTGTTCGTCGTTTCCTGACAACTGAAGCGTCCAGAGAAGAAGGATGAATGCCCAGTTTTATTCTTACTTAGACGTGTGGAATTTAAAATTTAAAACGTCAAAGCTTACCTCACTCAGTTATATTTTTACTTAGGAGTATTACATTATTAAATATGTCAGTTGATAAGAATTTACACACATCAGTTAAACTTTTGTATTATTACATAGATATAGAATTTACCAATATTGTTTCTGAAGTCTCGAACTACAAGGGGAAGAAGTTGATTGTCCATTAAAAATGAAGGTCACAAAACGAAACAACACTGTAACGTTGTTACACGCCTTCCATAGCTAATAAATTAATAACAAATCTGAAAGCGATGAATGTTCTGTCTTGAAAATGTACAGATAAACGTTCATTAACTATAGCGTAATTATGATAACTTTAATAGTAAACCAATGCTTTTTATGATATGCAGGACTAATAAGCCTCTGTGGTGTAGTGGTTAGTGTGATTAGCTGCCACCCCCGGAGGCCCGGGTTCGGTTCCTGGCTCAGCCACGAAATTTGAAAAGTGGTACGAGGGCTGGAACGGAGTCCACTTTGCCTCGGGAGGTCATCTGAGTAGAGGTGGGTTCGATTCCCACCTCAGCCATCCTGGAAGTGGTTTTCACTGGTTTCCCACTTCTCCTCCAGGAAAATGCTGGGATGGTACCTAACTTAAGCCACGGGCGCTTCCTTCCCTCTTTCTTGTCTGTCCCTTCCAATCTCCCCATCCGCCACCGAGGCCCCTGTTCAGCATAACAGGTGAGGCCGCCTGGGCGAGGTCCTGGTCATTCTCTCCCCAGTTGTATCCCCCGACCCAATGTCTCACGCTCCAGGACACTGCCCTTGAGGCGGTAGAGGTGGGATCCCTCGCTGAGTCCGAGGGGAAAAACCCACCCTGGAGGGTAAGCAGATTAAGAAGAAGGACTAATAAACTGTTACTTTACTGCTTTGTACTAAAATGTTACCGATTTTTATGATCTCTTGTTACTGGGTTTTGCTGAATTTCATTAGTATTTGGGAATTCCCTGCAGTTCGTCGTCTGGATGTAGGAGCAGGTGTGAATGGCAAACCATCGTAGAAGACACGATGTTCTGGCATGAAAAATCTCTTGAGATGCTGAAGATCCAGGTATTGGCTTCAGACGGGGGTACTTATGCACCGTAGTTCAACTTGGGAAGCCTGAATTCTCCAAGTGGTAAAGTCAGTCGTTTCTCTTTGGAAGTATTGTGATTGAATGTTCTCAAGAACCATTATATGTGTCTCGATAATTGAACAGACGAGGATGTTCCCTGACCATCTTCACTTATTCTTCACCGAGAAAGTCAGTCCAAGAACGAAACAGCATCAGATCCTCACACGAAATTACTTCAAATGGGGTTGGTTTTGTCTTTCAATCAGCAATGACATCATTCCACTCTTCAGGTAACTCTACTGTACATGCGACCGCTGATTCACTAACACCATATTTGGTCACATTCTAAATGTGAATGACCACGAATGCGGAATGTCATCCTAACTGTGTTCAAGCGCTTCACTTTATGTACATTATGATGCAGAGTGCGAAAAACAGTAGTACAACTCTTATTTTGACCTGCAGCTGAGTCGCAAAACACGTGGAGATCTTTCACCTCGGTGTCCAAGTAATCAAAAATGAAATGAAAAGAATAATTGACGATACTTCATCTGCAGCTTTATGACTAGATGTCTCTGAGAAAGTGAAAAACACTGATTTTTGTGATGACAAAATGTGTACATTAAACAAAAAATTGAAAGTTGGCGACTGTAATATACATCATTAGTCTCTCACTTTTACATGTCGAGTCAACCGACCCCACCAAAATTGGTTCCTTCAACGTTTAAAAGAGCTAGTGGACATCTAATCAACTGCGCTCTCAGCCGATCTTGAGGTTCTCATCTGATGTTTCCACGGGTGCGGGGGTAGGGTTCAGAGGGAATGCACGTTCGTAGTAACAGTTTCCAACGCTGAAATTCGAGCCTCGATCTCGGAACAATACATTGTGGGCTACGAAGGGGAATGAAGAATTCCGAGATCTTCGATATGACTTGGCCTGAGTACACCCAGTGAGAGTACTCTCCAATGGGATTAACTCCGAAAGCGATACATTGATTTATTCATTTGCGCGTTGAAATGGGGAAACTCTTCCATAGCCTACTTGTTGTTCAAATAAACACGTGCCTGCTCATGTTATTTGCTTTGTTCATATGTAGGCCTGGACGAGTTAAGGACCGATGCTATCAATGCTGCATCATCTCCGTGGTGATGGATTTGCGGCTGCATGAAATGTATACAGAGTGTAAAGTAGCAAATCAAACGTGGTTAACGTGACGTTGAATTTAATAATCTCCGCTGAGGGCACACAGTCGAAATCAAATCTAGTTTTGGATGTAAAGGTATTTATGATCATTGACGCAACTACAGCATGTACAGTCCAGCACCCTTCGCAGGAATTTTGTTTAAGAAAGCCCTTGATGAGAATATTGGAAGAATTATAAAGCTGATGTTCCCTCTTCCCCACTCCCCCCACATCCTATATTTTTCTTTGTGTTAATCTCCCATCTTATCAGCTGTTTTTGTATATTAGTAACCTGTATTTTCCCCTTTGATTTTCCTCAACCTTTCTGCAACCGAATAACAACTGGGAAATTTGAAATTTTGAAAGTCGGATGAAGTTACTGTTAAAGCAAATTTAGCCAGGTTTTAGTAGACCAGTTTTGGAACGTTTTTCCTGTTCCACCAGGTGCGTCGATGAAGAGATTTTTCCCTCCATTACTTAGACGGTTGACGAAACAAAATGATCATGAGTAAGTCTCTCACAAGGGGAGGTCACGATGTCCGCATCAGCGATTTTGTTCAAACTTTATAGGTTGGTAGTACTACATCACAAAAGCACACGGGCAAAGTAGTAGCGCGCAACTCTCAAAATTTCTCGTAAAAAGGTAATTTGAAAATGTCGAAAAAAGTTACGAGAGGTTTAGCGTACCAGGTACCAATAAGTGAGAGACTGTGGCGTGGTGGTCGAGTAGTTAAGGTTCTCCATTTCAGTTATGAAGATGACGAGTTCGAGTCACGATACTACAAGCACCCCCCCCCCCATTCCCCAGTTGTTCATCTATTACAAATTGATTTTCTTCTATTACTGTCAAAATGGATCAAACATTTTCTATTTTTCAATAATTCGGCCTCTTCCGTATTCTCTATAGAGTCGCCGGGATCCAGTAAGCGATTTATACAAAAGAAGGCGCTCGACGTAAGCCATGGTCCTTTTTAACTGCTTATTTGTTGTTTGCTCTCCCGGGAACTCGTTTGCACTTTGCGTAGCTTCACATTCAAGAACACTTCCGTTCGAACATAATTCAACATGCGAGATCTCCATGCCGATCGAACTTATGATGATCACGTATGGTTACATCGCACACAACCGTTACACAACACAACGCTGTCAGACAGTGACTAGCTGCTGCTCTCATTCGCAACACGAGGAAAAAGGGGATCAGGAAATGTCAGGGAAAAAAAAAAGTTGAGACGAGCGTGACTCGAACTCGCCATCTTCATAACTGAAGTGGAGAACCTTAACCACTCGACCACCGCGCCAATCTCTCGCTTGATGGTACCTGGCATGCTAAAACTCTCGTAACTTTTCTCGACATTTTCAAAATAGCTTATATTTTTGTTGGAAATTTTTGACAATTGCGCGCTACTACTTTTCCAGTGTGTGTTTGTGATTTAGTACTACCAACCTACAAAGTTTGAACAAAATCAGTGATGCGGACATCGTGATCTCCCCTTGTCAGTTGAATAGGCGATTGGGAAATCACTACATCTGTTATAGTATACTCCCAATGCTCATCATTTTAAGGAAGACCTAGTTCTTTGCAAGCTACTGGATATGTAGTCATTACTTGACCATTGACAGTCCGTAAGTCTTCGAAAGAAGTTGGACCAATGATATATTGTAGAAGCAATCTTAGATGAAAGCATTAAGAGTTTCTGGGATGGATACTGTACATTCATTTCTTACAATTTGTTTTACGTCGCATCGGGACATACAGGTCCTATGGGGACGATGGGATAGGGAAGGGTCAGGAGTGGAAAGAAAGTGACGTGGCCTTCAATAAGGTACAATTCCAGCATTTGCCTGGTGTGAAAATAGCAAACCACGTTTTACGAAATGATCCATTCCGCATAGTTCCAAAAATGCCTTAAGAAGTGAAGTAGAGGGTGGTTGTTGGACTCTTTTTATCTGCCGTAAAGTACTCCTTCTGCACGTTTTCTAAATGGACTGACAAATGAACAACTGATAGATATCTTTCGTGAATGTGAAATTTAATTAATCTCCAAACAGTCTCCGATGTACTAATGCATCTGCCGTTTAAATACGTTTTTATTTCACTATGTTTATATTGTACTGGTATTGTTGCTTGATCGGATACTTTATTTACATATACTGTATAGGGCCTACTTGATTGCCTTGACCGAATGATAATACTCCGAGCGATTTCATGACGAACAATAATTCTGATATTTCATAGATATACGAGTGTGTTCGTATGCTTCTTCAAAGGTGCCCCAATTTCCTGATAGCACTTTGAGTGAGAATCTGAAATGATGTGTTATGAACATGTCTTGATTGTGAGTAATACAGTGCCGCCCGGGTGGTAAAGAAGTTGAGCTGTGTAGGTGGATGCTTTAGTTGGAATAGAAAAAATGGGCATATTTCTGTGTTCGCACGCAAAAGTATGCAAAACCAACCAAATCTGCAAATTTTGCACCGACATTATAAATATGGGCGTAATCTAATACAACCTCTGACTGAATGTTCATTTTTGTATGAATGAGGTAAGGGCTTTGACATTATTAAAGAATGGTACCGTACATTGCTTTTGATTGTGGATAAATAGTATTCGAAGTATTATTTCCTTCGTCAAGTTATGGAGAATGGCTAAATAAAAAGGAACCTAGCCTGTTGTATTAAATCAGCTTAGCAAAACGTATACAAGCTCTGGTAGTTCCCCTTGCATACTGATCAGTTATATTACGCCTGTCGTTCGAACCTTTTCAGCAGAAAAAAAAGCTGCTATGTTTTTTTTTTCTCTCTCTCATGTCAACTATGGTGACCGTTAAACCCCGCTCCCAGCCAGCATATTGAGATTCATTAGCTCTCGGCTGTCTACCCATCCCTGCTACCAGAGAATCGATTTAATTGTACCAACTTATATAACATAGCGGGGGAGGATTTTAATGCGAACCGCAAATGTGGGTCGTTAGACCTGATAATAGGAGCATATTTCGTAATTTCCTGATGACTAGCAGCCGGTATGGTATCTACATATTTGGAGTTCCCTCCCTTTCCCGCTGTAATAATTGGAGCTCCCAGTACACACACACGAAGAGAGTGAGAGAGAAAGGGATAGAGAGAGCGCGGGAGGGGGTTTACATCATGATACGGGGTGTCTGCATGGATAATGGGGATTTATCCTTCTAACACGGGGAAGGGAATCTCATTCGGCACAAGAAGTATGTCATACCTCATCTCAATATAAATAGGGCTTAATCGCTATTTCGACAATTGAAACAAGAGACCATCTAGGGTCACATTAGTTACAACTGCCTTCATAATTATACTTAAATTGTTATTCCCGGTCTAGAAAGCCAAGAATAACGGCCAAGAGGATCCGTCGTGCTTGACTGCAGGCCTTCGGGCTGAGCAGCGGTTGCTTGGTAGTCCATGGCCCATTCCGGGCTGTTGCGCCATGGGGAACGAAAAATTACTACTGGTAATTGATACAGCCATCTATGGGCTACGAAGACACAACAGCCTTTCATTCTGTCCTGTAGGTATTTTTCTTTGCTTTTTTTTTCCGGCCAGATCCACTTTTATTTATCTAATTTATCTTGGATGTGACTTACTTCTTACAGGTTTTATTATAAATGGTTATAAATAGGAATAATAATAATAATCGTATGGCCTCAGCTACCGTGTGCAGACATTTCGATTTGACGCCATCTGGCTGTCTGCTCGTCAATTTCGACGTTCCGTTTTACTCTAGGTCCGCTAGATGGCAGACAGAGTAAACCGGATCTCTCTTGGGCGTCTATGGCTGAGATTTAATTAATTTTGTCGGGTAAATACCAAATGTATCACCAGAGATCTTTTACATGCCGACATCGTACGACATGGAGTGTCGAATGGACTTTTTTCCGCCCTTCAAAAATCCGACTACCTCTGCCGGGTTTGAACCCGCTATCTTGGGATTCGGAGGCCGACACTCTACCACGGATCCACAGAGGCAGCTGTTATAAATAGGAAATGTCACTTTTCAATACATCATGTACAAGAACATAGAAACAGATATCTTTATTTTGAAGGATGGGCTTGTTTGTACAAATTGATTAATTATGTCAGAAATAATTTTATGAATGGTTTAAATAGGCACGAAACTTAAGGAATTTGCCATACTTCGTACGATAATATTAGAAATGCACGTACGTTACTCATTTTGGTTGCTTCTTTCGTCGCACCGATAGGTCTTATGGCAACGATAGGATAGGGTACAACTGGGAGAGAACTGACCATGGCCTTAATTAAGACACAGCCCGAGCATTTGCCTGGTGTGAAAGTGGGAAACCACAGAAAACCATCTTTAGGATTGCCGACAATGGGGTTCGAACCCACGACCTCCCGAAACCAAATCAACAGCTACACGTCACGAACCGCTTAACCGAGCTCCATAGCTGCAGTCGCTTAAGTGTGGCAAGTGTCCAGTATTCGGGAGATAGTGGGTTCGAACCCCACTGTCGGCAGCCCGGAAGATGGTTTTCCGTGGTTTCCCATTTTCACACCAGGCAAATGTTGGGGCTGTGTCTTAATTAAGGCCACGGTCGCTTCCTTCCTAGCCCTTTCCTGTGCCATCGTCGCCATAAGACCTATCTGTGTCGGTGCGACGTAAAGTCAATAGCAAAAAAAAAAAAAAAATAGTAGCGAACCTCTTAGCCAACTCACTCGGTGCACGTACTAAATATTGTTGGAATCTTTATAAAGCACCGTGTGATACGGTATTATGCACAATATAATAATAATAATAATAATAATAATAATAATAATAATAATAATAATAATAATAAATCGTACATGGTATTTTAAAGTAGGATTATCATTCATTTTCAAATACTGTATAAAATGGCTCATCGTTTGCTAGGACTATTTTGTGAAACTACCCAACTTCGTTTGCTCAGCTGTAATGCATTAGAGGCATCAACTGTTACTTAATATATTATAGATAAACGAAGTAACGAAGCCGTCAAATTTGCGACAGAATTGGGCCTCCAGAATAGATTAGCCTCAATCGAAATTCAGTTGTTTAGTCACAGATATACGACTGCGTCCAGCAGAACGACATAGGTATTGATGATTTGGTTTGTTCTGTTTTGTTTAGTATTCCTGCTATTTTATTCGTTCTTGGCAAATGCGATTTCGTTGTGTATGAGTGTCACTATTTTTCATTTGATATTCGCGATTATAGAAGCCAAAGCCGTGTTGTACCAATTCGGATAGCATAAATGATCATGTCCCATCGAAGCGCGGATTATGGGAGCCAAATGTTGGCGTACCATGACTGTGTGTAGCTGGAACAATAAATACTGCGGGTGAGACTGAAAACAACGTATTAATATGTACCAGCCACCTGCAACGTAGCTGGCTTGTTCTCATACAGTGTACAGAATTTCTACATCTGACTACATCCTATTAAGGAATGGTATACAGTACAAGTTCTTGAAACAGGACAGATATATTCAGTTCTAGTTGTGTGAACATGTGCAGTTGTAATGTGTCCCCCCGGTCGTTCGTTGAGTGATATGACTGCGTCCAGTTGAACGGCATGCTGTAGTTATTGATGTACTACTTTACTTACGTACGATATATTGACCATAATGTCCGGCTTCATGGCTAAATGGTTAGCGTGCTGGCCTTTGGTCACAGGGGTCCCGGGTTCGATTCCCGGCAGGGTCGGGAATTTTAACCTTAATTGGTTAATTTCGCTGGCACGGGGGCTGGGTGTATGTGTCGTCATCATCATCATTTCATTCTCATTACGACGCGCAGGTCGCCTACGGACGTCAAATCAAAAGACCTGCATCTGGCGAGCCGAACTTGTCCTCGGACACTCCCGGCACTAAAAGCCATACGCCATTTTCATTTTTCATTGACCGTAATCAAAGTGACATGAAGGAACACGTTTTAATTGCTTTATTTATTTATTTATTTATTTATTTATTTATTTATTTATTTATTTAGCGTGTGGATTTTAGTGCCGGGAGTGTCCGAGGACATGTGGTGCAGGTCTTTCTAGCTGGCACCCATGGGCGACCTGCGTGTCTGGATGCGAGATGATGATAATGAGCTAGTGGGGTGATATTCGGTGTCGGCACATAGCCTACTCCTGTTGAATAACACCAGAGGGTCTGCTCAAGGCTTTACGTCCTCATCTGACGGACAAATCACTATATAAGCAGCGTCATCTGCCCTCACACCATATGAACACTGCGATGAGATTCGTAATTGAATCCAGGCTTTTCGCATGCAATCTAGCGTTTATAAATTGTATACAACCACCTCTCCGACCCTACCAGTCAACATTCTGATGGCAAACATATTACCGAGCTCGATAGCTGCAGTCGCGTAAGTGCGGCCAGTATCCAGTATTCGGGAGATAGTAGGTTCGGACCCGACTGTCGGCAGCCCTGAAAATGATTTTCCGTGGTTTCCCATTTCCACACCAGGCAAATGCTGGGGCAGTACCTTAATTAAGGCCACGGCCGCTTCCTTCCCACTCCTAGCCCTTCCCTGTACCATCGTCGCTATAAGACCTAACTGTGTCGGTGCGACGTAAAGCAACTGGCAAAAAGAAAAAAAAAAAGAAAAAAAGAAGTAAACATATTTTCCACCGACGGGAGTCTTACTGACTAACCACGGTGTCAGACCATAGGGCCTATGAACTTGACGTCTTAACGATCACCACCAGCCGGGCTTAAGTGTTTCTGAATCACCTACTTACTCTACCAGCAATTACATTTTCGAAGCTATTAATTATTATTATTATTATTATTATTATTATTATTATTATTATTGAAGAACGAAGTCTCGAATGGAAAAATTGCGTTGGAATTTGTACCGACGGCGCTGCCTTTCTTACGTGTAAAAATTCAGGTTTAGTTATTAAAATTAAGTTTCTGGCAACGCATTAAAGAACCCCTGTTCACAGCAAAATTCCGGCATCTTGGAGTCTCTTCAACGTCGATAGTAATTTTTTTATTTGTAATTTATCCAAAGTGGATTTATTTAGACACGGAATACATTTTTGTGTCATTATTTATTTATTTATTTATTTATTTATTTATTTATTTATTTATTTATTTATTTATTTATTTATTTATTTATTTATTTATTTATTTATTTATTTTGACTTTCCCCAACTGCAGATAGCCTCCGTGGACAAAGTATACAGAAAGTAAGATACAATTTTAAAAGTAATTGTGAGGAGTTGATTACATAATGGTTGATTAGTACATTTGATATATGTTGTATCATTAAAACTTTTAAGAGATGTGATTCTTCAGGATTTGTATTGAATATTTCAAGGTAATCACTGCAACTTTGCTGTGCAATTTTTAGGTAGGCCTATGTTGAATACCATATGCATGATTTCTTACTTCTACTTGCCGGGATTAACAATGCATGCTTATTGTAACATGTTAAACATGAACGTGTGACACTCCGGTTTATAAAATTGATGTAAGAGAAAGAAAGGAGACATTTCTTTCCTCGTGGAGTTCTAAGTTTTAAACATTGAAAGTAGCTAAATAAAAATAATTAATTTAACATAGTCGAAATAACTTTCAGTCAAGAAGTGACTTGAGAGTTTGAAAGAGGGAAGTAAATTAGTAAAAGAAAATACGAAAGAAGAAACAACCAATGCAATCTGCACTGAGAAAGATTTACACCTACGTTTTAATTTCTGTACGATTTCAATTTTAAGAATGTTTCCTCAATATAGCATATTTAATGTTTATATGTTTGATTGTAACAATCTATTTGAAATAAATTTCGGATCCTGGTGGTCCAGCCTGATTGGGACTGACCATATGATTGTTCTTTTCTTTCTTTCTTTCTTTCTTCCTTTCTTTCTTTCTTTCTTTCTTTCTTTCTTTGTGCAAGTTATTTCGGTAACTGGAAATGTCATGCGATACTGGCGTCCATCAGTTCTCTATTAGCTCCCCCTATTCCCCTTCATCGTCGGTCACTGGTGTTGAGCGTCAGCTGCAATTGGCATTGGACAGGGCAGGACAGGACAGGATGGGAAGCGCAGCGCAGTGCGTTCTTGTCTCGTCTGGAGGGAAGGTGTGACGTACCTGGCAGGGTACAACGACACCGCACTGCCATTGTATGTAAATGGCAGCCCACATCAAATATGTATTGGAATCGTGTTGATATGGCTGGCATCAGCGTCACTCGTGTAGACACATATTGATTTCGCATCGAAAATAGTCTTCTGTACCTTGCACGGAGGAGAGGAAGTTGTCCTTGTTAAAGAAATGACTTCCAGTCACGAGAATCGAACTCGTGTGCCACAGATAGAAACCTGGTCGTACTGAGTACCAGACGGAGAGTTGTAGAATCTTGCTTCAGCATGCCATGCATTTAATTAAACAGTTTCCTATTTATATAATCTATTTTTGGAATTTGTACTCTTGTCTTATCCCTGAAAGAGTGCAAAACTTTTTCTCACGTGCTAGTTCAGTTTGTGCGTTATAATAATACGTTAACTGAAATTTCGATATTTCTACGCTCGAATTCCTATTACGGCAGCATTCATCTCTATTATGGAGTTAACGGGCACATTAGCCAGTGTTTCTACCTTAGCTCCCATATTTCTACAGTCATAAACAGTTGGGGCGAACCAACCCGTTCCTCAAAGACATGATCTGGTGTTTCAGTGTGCGAGCATGTTAATAATAATTTGAAGGCATCATGATATTTCAGCACCATGGAGGACAAAGAAGAAATCGCCTCCCTCCGGAAACTTTTTGAGCCTACGTCTAGTAATCGTGCTTCATTGCCAACTTAATTGCCCAGCACTGTTCCGGGTTCGGCCTCACGACGGGAAAGTCCAGTCTCTCTCTCGCCACTTGGCAGCCACAGCAAACACACTCGACCGTTAAACACACGTCTCAAAGAATGTGTATTGTCAACAGACCAGACTTGCTAACTTCCAGCTTTGAGTTCATATACTTAGAACATTCCAATGTTTATATGCCATCCTAGAAAGTAGGATTTTGTTGGAAAACATGATTAATGATGCCGTAGATTGTGCTTTTTCGTTGATGCAATACGAGGCTTACTAGCAAGTGATACCTTCTCAGAGCATACTATCTTTAGATGGTGAAAACTTAGTCTAACCATCGTCGTCTTGGTCTCAATCTACTTCTCTTACCCTCCACGCCCGAGTCCATTATTCTCTTAGCTAACCTATCCACCCTCATTAATATCACGTGACCCACCACTAAAGGTGGTTTACGCATACAGCTTCATTAATCTGATTTATTTCTAACTTAGCTTTTATCTCCTCGTTCCGAGTACCCTCCTGTCACTGTTCCCATTGTTCCAGCAGTTATTCTCGCTACCTTCATGTCCGTTATAAGGTGCCCCCGAGTCCACCTAGCTTTCACTCCCATACAGCAAAGCCAGTCTGAAAACTGGCCGGTGTAAAGATAGTTTCGTCGGGAGCTATTTTTTTCTTTCAGAATATTGTTGATCGCAACACCGAGCGAGTTAGCTATACGGTTAAGGTCGCGTAGCTGTGAGCTTCTATTCGGGAGATTTGGGGTTCGAACCCCACCGTCAGCAGCACTGAAGATGGTTTTCTATGGTTCACACCAGGTCAACGCTGGGGCTGTACCTCAGTTAAGTCCAGGGTCGCTTCCTTTCCAATCCTAGCCCTTTCCCATCGTTGCGTCGCCGAAAACCTTCAGTGTGTTTGTGCGACGTTAAACCACTAGGACAGGGAAAAGAAAAGTTGATAGCAACTGCGAGCTTACTGCATTCCAGTTTTGTATATCCGACCTGACATTAAATCCTCTTAGGTTTGTTCCCTACACATCTCCTTAGTCTTGAAAAATTCATTTTCATATAATACTACTCTCTTCGCCTCTTTTGTCCAAAATATTAGATTGCTGGCTTTTCAGCACTGTCCGTCATTACGACGAAGTCGTCAGCATAGGCCAAACTGCTTACTACATTTCCACCTAAATGAATCCCTTCTCTGCCATTTTATACCTTTCAGTAAATGATGTATTTAAACTATGAACAACGAAGGGGAACTACTCCTGTAAATACTTTGAACCAAGAACTCATTCTACCATCAATTCTCGCTGCGGTCTAATTGTTAAAAAAAATCCCTCTTATTGCGTGTAATAACTTAGCATTAATCGCATAATCCCTCAGTTCGGTGGACATCCTTTCCCTCGGTGCTCTGTCGGATGCCTTTCCTAAACATAACTCGTCTGTTCCTCACGTAGCATTTTTCAATTACTTGGCATGTTCTGAAAATCTGGTCCTGAGTATTCATTTTGCAAATGTTCTAATTTGCACACTTTTATGTCCCGAATATAAGTAGTATTGATTCACTGAGACTACCGTCTGAATCACTCAACCCAGAATATAATATTAGTTCTGTAATTTATAAAATCTGGTGGAAGAGTGGTGCAGACTTTCAAAATATTTGCGTAAGATATTTCAAAAGTAACATTTCTCTAACCAAGATCAATCACATTTAAATTGTTTACTGTCGAAAGCACACAAAAGGAAGCTGAAGTGTATACAGTTTCTGCATAAGATCTCGTCTGGGATTTCACTCTTTCTTCTCACATTTTGTCGGATTCTGCCTAGTAGCGAATGTACTGTTCTTTTCAGACTGGGACAGCTGTATATTAGGTGTTCGCCTTCTATGTTCAAAGGTAAGGAATTGGATCCTGACACAGTCGCTCGGCATTTAATAATAATAGAGTGCGAGAGACGTGTGTCGGGAGAATTACTGGTATTCTATGAAGAACCCCTTTCTTGTGCGAAACTATGACGCATGGTAACCGAAGAATGGATTGAAAAGTAATCAAAAAATTATCATCATTATCATCATCATTATATTGACTTGACTGTTGGAAAAAAAGAGAAGGAAGGGGAAAGTCTCGATAATGTTTTAGCGGGAGTCAACGCCGACTGGCTAGGACGGCAGTTCTCGTGCTGTCTCTGGGGCGTGCAGTCGGCGATACGGGCCACGCGGGACCTGTTAACCTCGGTTCAAGAGCACTCCGTAAACTCTTCTCTTATGTAAACCAATTTGTCCATGGAATTACTGCGTTGTGTTTTAATCTCTCAATTCTGTTAGCTTTGCAGTTAAGTGTATATTGATGATGATTTTTTTCTTTCTAGTTTCTCTTCCAACTTATGTTATAGCGATAGTAGAGCCATTGCTCATTGGTTTGTGTAATTTATTTCGCACCAGTAATACCTACAACTCCTGAAATTGTCACCACAGTCATTACTTTCTGTGTTCAAGGTTGCGGGATCGAATTCTAATGCAGTTGGTTACCATGCAAGAAGAGTTAATGTTATTAGTTTTACGTCCCACTAACAACTTTTACGGTTTTCGGTGACACTGAGATGTCGGAATTTTGACTCGCTAACATGCCAATAAATCTACCAACATGAGGTCGACGTATTTGAGCACCTTCAAATACTACCGGACTGAGCCGGGATCGAACCCACCAGTTTGAGCTCAGAAGGCCAGCGCTTTACCCAGCCCGGCGCATGTAAGAGTAGCCTTATTATTATTATTATTATTATTATTATTATTATTATTATTATTATTATTATTATTATTATTATTATTTCGTGTGGCTATTTCTACCCGAGTGCAGCCCTTGTAAGGCAGACCCTTCCATGAGGGTGGGCGGTATCTGCCATGTGTAGGAAACTGCGTGTTATTGTGGTGGAGGATGGTGTTATGTGTGGTGTGTGAGTTGCAGGGATGATGGGGACAGCACAGACGCCCAGCTCCGGGCCACTGGAATTAACCAATGAAAGTTAAAATCCCCGACCCGGCCGGGAATCGAACCCGGTGCCCTCTGAACCGAAGGCCAGTAGGACTGTAGGTTATAATAATTATAACATTATTGAAATATTATTTGTAACTAGCATGTGCCCGCGGCTTTGCCTGCGTTTATTAATTCAACCGTTAGATGTTTCTAAACCATTCGTTTGAAAGCAAATTAACCGGGCGAGTTGGCCGTGCGGTTAGGGGCGCGAGGCTGTGAGCTTGCATCTGGGAGATAGTGGGTTCGAACCCCACTGTCGGCAGCCCTGAAGATGGATTTCCATGGTTTCCCATTTTCACACCAGGAAAATGCTGGGGCTGTACCTTAGTGAAGGCCACGGCCGCTTCCTTCCTATTCCTAGCTCTTTCCTATCCCATCGTCGCCATAAGACATATCTGTGTCGGTGTGACGTAAAGCAAATTAGAACACTGTATTTATTAACTCACATCGTTTTGACGTAATTTGCATGAAATACACTATTTTATTTTTATTATATTGTTACTTTCAATACTTCAAGATACCGGGTTAATGGATGGTAGATATAATATTTAAAAAATGTAAGAGACCATTTTATATATTACAAAAACTATTGTTTCCTTATAGAACTTCGGGATAAACTATATTAGTGTCCTTCCATTTAGAGGTAAGTTGTATAGTGTGTTTGCCTTTCCAACTCTTGAACAATCGACGTACAGTTGACAATGGCAAAAGCACCGTTTTCGAAGATAGAGCCCTACAATTTTAAGCGCTTGTCCTTGTGCCTTGTTGATGCGCATAGCGAAACTCAGACAAACGGGGGGAATTGCAGACATCTAAATTGAATCGATAGGGATATCCGAAGGAATTATGTGAATCCGCGGAATGAATATCGCTTCGCTCGCGGCATATCCAGTCATGAGAGTGGCTTCGATAATATTTGGCATCATTTTCTGGACTGGGAGTCGTGTTCCGATGCAGAGGGAAACAGGATTCATATTTCTGAGAAGGATAGTTGGTGCCACATTCATCCGCTCCAAGATGTTCAAGGGTATTCGAAGTGACTCCAAGTTGTTCAGAAGCTCTGTCGTGTAGTTGACAGCCTCATCTGTATTATTTATTGTCCCGATAGACTTGTAAATTTGTAGAACACCGTGTAATTCTTGTAAACGTTGCTTGTGTATGACGTTGACAGCTTCATTTCTTGGTGCAAGAATTGCTCTTAGACACAGCCATGCGTCTTCGGTGAAAAGCTGTGCCCACCTATGACAAACATTTCAGATCTTTGCGTGCCGTGGATTTGGCTAGGCATCGCACACAGACAGACAGACATCATGGACTGAAGGAAAATGGCTTCCTATTCCACGGACTTAAAATGGCATCTTGACTGATATATGTATTGTTCCTCGTTTATTATTATTATTATTATTATTATTATTATTATTATTATTATTATTATTATTATTATTATTATTATTATTATTATTGTCTAGCTTGTGTCCTATATGTTTCCTCTAAATGTGTGTGTGTCCAACCCTTGTCCCCTTTCCCTACGGGGTTTGGGTATGCAGTGAGATGAATCTTCGTAGGGAGTTTTTACGACCGGATGACTTTCATATCGTCAACCTCATCAGAAGAGTTAATGAGACGAAATGACTGACATGATATATGATAGTAAGAATGAAGAGGAGGAAACCCGGCGCCGACACATAGCCCACTCCTCTCGAATAGCTCAAGATTTTACGTCCCCATCCGATGGACGAATCATCATCAACAGTCATATGCCCTCACTCCATACAAGACCAAAAGTGGCTTCCTACGTCATGGACGTAAAATGCTCCTTGACTTGTATTACCTATCTTATGTACGTTGCCTAGCGACAGTGAATCTATGCATTTAATCTTGGTGACAGCACGTTGGATTGTCATATCCCAATATACGTTTTCCGATGGTTTTTCGTTCATAACTCACCAACGAAAGCGAAAATGAAAATTCCGGCTTCGAGGTGCATTCAGACCCCCCTCTATCTACCTGTGTTCAAAATTTCAGATCTCTGCGTGCTGTAGATTTGGCTGGGCATCTCTCTCTCTCTCTCTCTCTCTCTTCCTTTTATTATTATAAGATTTCTCCGGAGGTAATTTTTATTTTATTTTATTCCTTATATTTTATTTGGCAGGGGAAGTCTATAGCCGAGACGGCAGGTGCATGATCAATCCACATGGAAGGACATTGGATCGATTCTCCGCTAGGAAGTTGAAACATTTTGAAACAAAACTTTCCGTTCCGAACCTGAACATAGGCCTGAGGTTCGCTTCGCCTATATCAGAAATGCACCATGTTAATGCAGCTTGGCGTAGGGCTAACCATTCTATTCCAGTTAGTGTTAAGATTACGTATGGTAGAAGGCTTTACCTTCCATACCTCCTAGAGCCTTATGCTATATGTATGTATGTATGTATGTATGTATGTATGTATGTATGTATGTATGTATGTATGTATGTATGTATGTAGCCATCGAAATGATCGGAGAGAGTTAAGGATACTTTCTCTGAAACTAAAACAATCAACAATATGACTAGAAACTCGTGGGTAACATAAGCGAGAGGTCAGCCAACAAGTGATGCAACTAAAGAAACTAAGAAAGAGCTATAACACAATGCAAACAAATAATCATTCACATATTTAGTTAATCCAGAATCACAGCATGACTGGACCATTTAGTTATGATCTCCAGTATTTGAGGTAGAAGGATGGAATGTTATTGAGAACAATGATGCATTGTTCGTCCAGGAATAAAAATCATATTGTAGATAGGATAGATTACTATCAAGTGATATTTATCGCCAAAGTAAATGAGAGTTTGGAAGTTGGTGTAACAGGTCGTGGAATTTTCTGGTAATTCTTTTAAGTAATCCTTTACAAATCCTAAGATTTAATGTGGTCTGTTAACGGCCGACTCGACAGAAATGTTTGTGGCATTTCTTCAGTAGAATTTAGTTATTGGTAAGCAATTAATTTTGGTATTCCTATGGCTTTTTCGTTATTTCGTACACGTTTTTCGATTGTTCTTGATACAACTTGACAATATCTACAGAGAGAATAGTCTGAAATCTTGAATTACATGATTTTAAAGTGAAGATGTCTTAAGGATAATGATATCTGGTTCTATAACAACGACTCATATTTTGCGACATTGACCATAATAAGAAATATGAACAAGTTTAAATCGTTACCTGTATAAAATTATTTTACAGTAAAGCTGTAGCTGTTAAGAAATATATCTAACTGCATTGCTGTACTTTAGGTCTGGGTTTTACACTGGAATAACTATGTTGAAACTTTTTCAGTGTAGGCCTAAGTATACGAACAAAATACAGAGCGTGCAAAGGTTTCCTGAGTTTAGTAAGTCTCTTTGAAAGGATGACAGCAGGCTTATGCTGTAGCTTAACATGAAGCCTATCAAATGTTCTACTGCACTGATCCGAGTATACGACAGCTAGCTAAGCGTTTGTGTAAGCACGAATTACATATCCCCTGCTGGGACTTGGTATCTCCCTGAAACTGTGACCACATGAACTCTCCAGTCACTACGCAATTACTGACTAATAGAATATTAATATTATTTGTGCTGCGTAACTTATTGTTGCTGCTGTTCTGTTTCATAATCAGTTTGTACACATTTTATACCGAGATTTTTAAAAGTTTCTTTGAGTTCGTTATTTGATTATTTATCTACAACTTTTTTTCTGGCGTATAGACCAGATCTTTACCGGGTGATTTTTACATGTTCGGCCGCCTTAAAGAAGATCTTGGTGGACAGCGCTTCATAACTAACGAGGTGGTGCAAGAATTTCGTGCGCAACTGGCTGAACACGCAGTTTCGAACTTATTTTGATGGTGGCATCAAAAAATTGCCTAACCGTTGGAAGAAGTGCAGAGATAAGATGGGTAAATATGTAGAAAAATAAGAAAAATGTGCTTTTGAATTAATTTTGACAAACTTAATTTTTGTTAGAAATGGCCCGTTTATATTTGATCCACCTAAGTCCTATAGAATCATTATTTGTCTTATTACTGTAGAATCGTATTTGTCTAAGAGAAATCCGCCGTGCAGTTTTTGAAGTCCTTTCAAATGTACCATACTGTAATTTCGAGGCAGTAAGTTTACCTGCTCTTGTTTCAATTATTGCGTTATTCGTAAAATATAACATAGTATGTAGTCTTGTAATGATAAGGTTTCTTTACTGAACATTACACATATTAGCAACATAACCCATCATCAGCAACAAGTCCAGGAAAAATTTGTTAGGAGCTTAATAAGGAATGATTCAGAGGCAACCTGTTTTTCTTCATGGAAATTAACCGGATTATTCATAGTACCACGGCTGTCTCCAGTCATAGCCTGGCCCACGCTAGGTAGCAACGTCGCAGAGGGAGGTGGTCGCCGTTCTTGAGCTAGACGCAGCTGGGGATAAAATCAAGACTCAGCTGTTTGTATTTCAAAACAATTATGAATGATCGTTGACGTACTTCACTGTCAATATTGTCTTGTAAGCTTAAACATAATATTGTAGAAGTCAATCAACAATGCAAATAGATACATTGCCATTAAATACTTCTTTATTTGTAACATACCATATTGGTTTGCCTGATAACTTAAGGCGATGACACTTCTGTAATTTTCGTTTGTTTTTGCAATGGTCTAAAATTATTTCCTAGCAAATGTTTTTATAAACAGTGGACATTGTTATAGAGAACAAAAGATTTATGAGACAATTTTAAATTTGAGAGGAGTAACTATACTTCCTGAATCTTCAGCAAGTTAATAAAATATTACACGATTTACTGTTATTGCCAGTTATGACACACACAATGTTTTCAGTCCACATAATGCATTTCTCGTAAGACAGCTTTACACATTGTTGCTATAAGACTTTGTTTAACCGGAGTAAGGCTTATTACCTCTCTGAAATGACCAAAAGAAAAAGGAACTGAAAATGCTGTTTTATATCCAACAACATCAAACAGTTGTCGACTTTTTATAGTCTACAGTTAGGAAAATGTTTATTTCCATAGGAAAATGTTTATTTCCATTTTCTGAAGAAGAAAGTACTTCAGAAGAAGCGGATAATTTTCTCAAGAGATCGAGGGTGGGGAAGTGACAAAAGTATTAGTCAATCGTATATCATAGCACTTCGCACTCTGCATATAAATTAAACACGAACTTGTAATTGTCGACAAACCCCACTTCGATTTTTTCTTCTTCATAAATATTAGACCAAACTGATTTCGTAAAATACCTTTTTTAAGCAACTGTCATTGCAGCGTCTTGCAACAACAATTTCAACTTTTGTAAAGAGGCATTAGGGGTACAAGAGGGCTTGTGTTATAGATCCGTTCAAGTAACGTAAACTCATGTCCTCGTTCCGAGATGGTGCTGCTCCTTTTTAGGCACACCCCCAGTGAAGGTGAGCTGCATGTACCATTTTACCGCATACCAGCCCTCCTGCCATTCCGCAACATCTGACAATATCGGAAATCGAACCCGGGCCTCCAGAGACGGCAACTAACAATGCTAACCGTTACGCTACGGAAGCTGACGATATAATTGGAAAACGTAACTTTCATAAAAATCTATGAGTGACGAATGCGGACTCCATTCTGTAACTAAAGAATTTCTGCAGATGTTCAAGTTAAGTCTTAAACACATTCGGTAGGCTTCTACAGTTCACATGCACTTACACGCTAAAATCACTATTTATTGTAATTCGCACAAAACAGGGTGATCCCGTTTACAGAAACAAGTCTTTCCGCCCGTATCGATATATTTCCAATAAAGCTCAAATCATTGTCTTGAAAATGTTTAATACATTTCCAATAAAGCTCAAATCATTGTCTTGAAAATGTTTAATACGCACCATTGATCTGTTCGTTGAGATCAATCTGTGCGTGGAACCGAACATATTCATTTACTGAGAAAACCAAAATCCTTAGACAATCGAAAACAACTTGCATATCCTTCTAATTTTACTGAGACGTTGTAGTTCCTTAAGCAGCCCCCCCGCACTGCACATCTGTCTGGTATAATATTTTCAGATCAACACAGGCAATACAATACAATACAATACAATACAATGGATCTATTTTGTCTGGCAAGATTAAGGCCATTAGGCCCTCTCTTCCATCTAACCAGAAAATACAGTATCTACATGTGAAAAATTGAAATAAATACACTTACAATTGAAACATCTTGCAACTACTATACAATACAATATTATGATAACAAATAAAATAGGGAAAAAAGTAGGAGAATGATGATGATGATGATGATGATGATGATGATGATGATGATGATGATGATGAAAATATCGGTACAAATACACACACGTGGAGAGTGTCTTGCATACCGTCATAGGACACACTAGTCGGCTGAATTGAGGAGCTGCGGCCATGACTAGAGACAACGTGATAATACACGTGAAATGTACGCAACTAATAAAGCATCAAAATAATTAATATATGACAGTGCTGAACCTGCAGAAGAAAGGTCAGTCAATCTCTCTTTCTCTCTCTCAAGAATGGGCGTTGCAGCAGGCTAATTTAAAATTGTTTCACTTTTCATGATGCCATAATTTATTACATTAATGATAAGTTATTATGTCTAATTTGTTATCATACAAGTTTGTTTTCTTATTTAAGTGGCACTGAGTGCAGGAGTCATTACAAACGGATCTCTTCTCTTCCGTATTCTGATCACCCTGCAACTAGGTCCAACTGAAATTACCGTCTCCGGTTTCACGCCAGTATATCTAGTTGGCCGACGTATTTTACTGCTTCGTCGAGTTAATCACTCAGCTTCCCTTATTATAAAGAAGGGAAGAATAATTGCAGTTGATGGCTCCATTTAACGATACATCCGGGAATGCAACCGATATACTGTAGAAAGAACAAAGTTTAGTAATAAGGACCGAGCGATTTGGCCGTGTGGTTAGGGGCGCACAGCTGTGAGCTTGCGTTCGGGAGATAATGGGTTCGAACCCCACTGTCGGCATCCCTGAAGATGGTTTTCCGTGGTTTCCCATTTTCACACTAAGCAAATGCTGGGGCTGTACCTTAATTAAGGCCACAGCCGCTTCCTTCCCACTCCTAGCCCTTTCCTATCCCATCGTCGCCATAAGTCCGGCTCCATGGCTAAATGGTTAGCGTGCTGGCCTTTGGTCACAGGGGTCCCTGGTTCGTGATCGAGATGCAACAGCTGTGGAGGCCAGAAATCGCTTGCAGCTAGTGCGGGGCACGAACATCAGCTAAAAGGACAATAAGGAGGTTGTATGAAGCAGATTTAAAGTCCAAGAGGTCCGCCATTGGATCTCTGCTTACACGTGAGCACCGCGCCTCACGGATGCAATTCGCCAACGCCCATCGAAATTGGGCTGTGGATCAGTGGAGCTCAGTGCTGTTCACGGAAGAATCCATATTCTGTTTGAGGTCACCGGTACCGGTTGGAAGAGAGAGAGAGAACTTCGAAAATCCGTCAAAAAATCCGGTGTCCGCTAAATGGAAAATTTATCCGCTGTTCCATTTAAAAACCCGCCAAATTTGGCGGAAAATCCGCTGAGTTGGCAACACTGCTTGTATGACAGGGTGTACCTTGGACCGGGCGAGAAACGTCACAGCAGTTGCTCGAAGAGACTTCTATCGGCTCGCTAGAGGCAGTGCTGCAGGATGCGCGTTCTCTCTGTAATTAACAAACAGTGTACTGGACCATATTTCTTGGCTTACTATCCTCCTTATCAACGCCCCAGTGACCACCTTGCATTTCGCCGTACAGGAGACCCTACATATATCCGTGTGGTTCGGGTTCTGCGTAAAAAATTGAGGTCCCGTGGCTATGATCTCAATATGAACAGCCAAGTAAAACTAAAAGCCTCCTTTTCGCCTTCTATTGGACAAAGAACGAACACTGTGGATAGCAGTACGTTATGTTTCTATTTACTAGCGTGCGATTGTGAGACGTGACGTCGCCTATGGAGGCGGTGGACAGCGTCTCGACGCTTGCGGTGGTGTGCATACCGCTCTGCTCAGTTAATTGATAATTGGCTAATAGGCTTTGGGGAGCCGCGCCAGTTTGGAAATCAATATGTTGGGAGGAGGGCGAGAGGGTGCTGCCAAATGGCCTGTAATGCTGTGTAATGGTGCAGGACACAGTGCGTGCTGCTTGCTTGTCTTCTTGCTGACCAAGCTAGGCGGGACAGTACTTCTAATAGGGCGGCTCCCTCTACGGAGAGGAAGTCATCTTCTTTTTTTGATTCATTGCAATGTCTTCTACAACGAATAGTACCTTATAACAGAAATACTCCTCGTTGTTTAATTATTTTATTATTTAAGAATGTTCATGTATGATACCTTCTTGAACGTGGATGGACCAGGGCGTTTTGTTGCCTTACTTCTCTTTCTCTCCTCCGAAATCGGTGCTAGTCATGATCAGTAGGGCCCGGATTCTTATGTAATTGCATATTCTTTTACTTGTATACAACTGAAAATGTCGGCGAATTGTGATTCTGGTATTGTTATACCTGTGTTTCATTTTATGTATTTTCATGTTCTTCGTAGTATTAAATATTTTTACATATTGTGTGAAGAATGTAACATTTTGGTACATATCTAGCCAATTATTTTTAGAAAATGCGTCAGCTCGTTTAATTTTAACACTATAGTAAAACATTGGCGAATTTCATCTCATAGAATATGTTTCAATTCCGAAATTCAATTCGGTGCTGGACAGGAACGACGTGTGAGCAGCTGTACCATCTAGAACCATTTCCTCGTCATGAGGTTAAAGTTAAATTAATAATATATTATGGTTCCAACTATTCAATACAATAACACTTAGTAATGCGAGGTTACATCACAAGTCGATCACAAATGGTACCGGTTTCGACCCCCAGATCCGGGTCATCATCAGCCGATCGCCATGGGGTATAGGAGCAAGCGTCCTACGAGAGTAGCTCTGCTCAACACCCGTCACAAGGCACAACGACTGACATAGGTAGAAGGAACACAGCCATTTGACTCTCGAAGCAAAGGTTGTCTGGACAGATGAGCCGAGGTACAGTTGGTACACGCCGATGGACGGGTGCGAGTATTTCGTCAACCACATGAGGCAATAGATCCCATTTTCCAGCACGGTGAAGTTCAGGCAAGTGATGATTGTATCCCTCACCAGCAAACGTTACAGTAACTTGCTGGCAGATCATGTTCACCTCTTTGTTCACTTCAGCACCCTGCAGGCGACCTGTACCTACAGTAAGACGGTGCTCCAACCCGTCGTTTTCGAATGTGGCTAATTGGTTCGACGAGCATTCCATGGATGTGAAGATGCTTGCCTGGCCCCCGAAGATCCTCGATTTCATTGAGAACATCTGAGATGCTGTCGAGAGGTATGTGCATACCTTGGACCCTGCTACGATTAGTCTTCGTGGATTGTGGTAGTCTATGCAGCAACTATGGACCAGTATGGCTCCCCAGCGCATTCGGTGGCTTGTGGAGTCCATACCACGCCGCATCGCCGTTGTTATGAAGGCAAAAGGGAATGCTACCACGCTACTAGCCAGGCATCTCTAATTCAATTGCTCATGAATGTATTTTAATACCAAACTTCATGCAGATGGGAAAAGCATGGAACGGTATTATGTTGTGTATGAAAACTTGTTTTTTACGGTTCTTTCGGCTGTCACTGAATGGAATATTTAGTCTCTGGAAACAGCCTTTATGCATGCATGACGGCAATCTAATTTGAACAGGCTAAGCCACCGTGACGGATTACATACCACAAATAAGATGTGCAAGCAGCAAATTGGAAGCATGAAAAGAAGAGCTTTTTCTTCACCCGGATGCTCACGTCTTCACGACTGCACGACGTAGCGGAGATATGCATTGTCCATTATTATTATTATTATTATTATTATTATTATTATTATTATTATTATTATTATTATTATTATTATTATTACCGTCATCATCAAATAGAGTGCCCATGAATAAAATTCGTCATTGATTTCCTTCCTTCTAAAAGCTTCTTGCGGTAATGAAAGGCTACGAATACCATGAAGCTGAGTATAACATTCATTCAGATAATTCGTTTGGGCTTCTCTTTCTTTCCTTATTCTCCCCTCCGAAAATAAAACATACTATTATTATTATTATTATTATTATTATTATTATTATCATCCGCGGCTTTTGTATTAGTTGTTCAACCCTCTTGGCAAGTACAGTGTATTAAAAATTGTCTACAGTCCAATAATTCTTACAGGGTTATGTTAGACTATTTACTTCATGGCTCCAGTAACCAACCTGGTATAAGAATATTAGAAATTTCAACAAGTCACCAGTTGCCTATCGCTACAATATTATCGTTTTCTTATTATCACTCTCGTATTATCGTACTGCGTGCTGTTATTGTACGGTATATACATTTATCAGATTAGCCCATTCATCTTTATATCTTCTTTGCTCTAATATTGCACTGAAGTGTCTTTAATACATTTACGTAACTGATTCTGAGGAAGCCGAAAGCTGACATATGTGTAGACTGTGGTCCAAAGTGTTTAGATATAAAAATAAGATCGTACATTTCCCTGCTGAAAGTTTTGTTCTCTGTAAAAGTTATGAATACCCATAATTATTTAATTGTGTATTTATTCTCTAAACAGTCGAAATAAAGACAACTCGAGCTCCAGATTCTCTCTAGTTACTGTATATTCTAGGATTACAAATATGTAATGTAATTTTCTCAACCCCCTGTTACTGCTATGATTATTAACCCGCCAGTGAACGGTTTACAATATATTACATTAGTGCACGGGATGGGTCTCACAGATCCATTCTGACGTACGTTCCTAATACTTACTTTACTTTATTCTCGTCAATATAATTATGTTATAAATGCAGCATTATTATCACAAAACCAACAAACGTAATCACAACGACACTGTTTTACAATGCATTTTTGTTACTACTGAAATTTTACACATTGACACAAAACTCAGAAGGTTTATACTCAAAATGGTTTGAACATTGGACAATCTAATCCTAACTCTCAGTTCAATCCAACGGAACATTTACATGTCATATCAAATACATTCCACAGAATTACAGCGTGCTCCAAACACTGGTACTTTTTCACTGGCAGCACGTGTAGCCGCTCTTTGTGTCTTTGCAATACGCACACTACACTCTTTTATTCCCACTATTTTCATGCTCTTCGTCCTTCGCTTCAGGCTCGCTAATAGAACTAACATAAAATGACATTTTCGAACGCAGTTTGAAAAAATAAGACAGAATAACATGAAGAAAAACTTGCATGACTGCAAGGATTGGGTCCGACAGGCTCACAAAATACTAAAATATCCCACAGATCACAAGTAAAAGCGAACACTTCGTCACAAGTATGTCGTGTTACTAAACATGTTTATACAGGAAGGTAGCGAAAACCACAAGGAACCAAGTAGTTCTATCACTGATAAAAACAAGGAAATAGTCGCACATGGGTCTCACAGACCCAAACCGTGCACTGGCGGGTTAATCGAAAATTACTAATTGTACCATGGGCTATTACTGTGCAAGGTCACAGACATTATGGTGTATAAGCCTTAGTGTTACACTGATAACATGTCACTGGACAGCGGGTGTTCCTGGATGATAATAGTTCCGGGTTTTTCCGCGAATGTATGGTTCATTATTACTCAAGCCTTGATAACGAAGCCGTTTGACTTGTGAAATTAACTTTAGCCTCGAGACATGCTATTGATAACGCATGAGATATGTGTTAGTGCATGTTGTTTTGAAACAACACCTTTATCGACATGAAATAGCTGCACTTCTGTACGGGAAGTGTTGAATTTAGAGGCGAAATAGGTTACGTGTGTTCAGCCAATAGTTACGGAAAAAATGTATACCTCGCAGTTCATCTCTCACAAATAACTATTCACTTGGAAGTTTGCCTTGTCTTCTGAAGGAGTTGCTACTGTATTGTTGTTCTTATGAATCAGAGTTGCTTTTCTAAAATTATCTGCATAGATTACATATTTTATTCGTATTAAGTAATCAGAATTGATGAGAAAGGTGCCTGAATCCCGTAAACGACAAGATCCCTGCATTGCCCCTCTGCTTTAAAGAAAGTTCTTTTTCTTAGTAGTTAACGTCACACTAATTCAGATTTTCGGTGACGATGGGATGGAAAAGCGATAAGACTGGGAAGCTGCCGTGGCCTTTCCAGCCCCAGCATTTATTTGGTGTGAACATGGAAAACATCTTCAGGGTTACCGATGTAATGATTCTAACCCCCTATCCCTTTAATGCAAGCTTACGGCTACGCGACCGGAACTGCGCAGTCAGCTCGTCGGTTCTAAGAATGTTTATAAAAATATACTTTTTTATGGCCGAGTGACATCGTCACTGGCTTCTCGCCAAAGTGATCACGATTCCAATCCTCGTCATTGCATGAGGATTTTTAGAAATGAAGAGTAACGACTCTTTGGTTCGTAATAGTGGAGGTCCTGGGGCTATGATCGCACTATTAACAGTTACATAAATCTATAAACTCCCTCGATTTTTTCGAAGTCTCTTTGGTCTGCGATCTTTCTTTTGCAATTATTTTTTTCTTCCATGGGAGCGTTAGTAGCTTTTTTAATCAGTTGATAATATAATCTTCTTTAACGACAATATCCTGAATGTAAACATACAGTGAAGGCGTTAGTAGTGACCATGACTTGTCATTTGGTTAACTCAAACAGATGACGTAATTGTAAAGTTTGAAATTTTTTATTTCGTTTTATGCCGAGTCGTTGGAGTACACATACATACGCACAGAAGCTACGGAGTGTCAAGTGTTTTAAAGTAGATCATTAGCATTTGTTTGGAGAGCAAATAACGGCGGTGCTGACCCCCAGTTTGTGAAGCACACGCTCACACACCGGACGTACAGTTCAATAAGAAACTTGTTCTAATGTATTCTAGACTGTATTTTTTGCTGCTGCAAAGGCGAAAACTGACGCAATTGGAGAATTGGGGTGAGAGGTGTGTAGCTTAAAATACCATGCTTTAGAGGGGCAGACTAGTCCTCCTTTGGTTCAACGCTTAGAGAAGGGGAGATACAAAGCAAGGCTTGAGTGTTTATTAAAGTCACCTTTAATTTCACATTTATCGTTTGGATTTTAAGCAACTAATAAATTACTGCTGCTGCTGCTACTACTACTACTACTACTACTACTACTACTACTACTACTATTGCTGCTGCTGCTGTGCTGCTGCAGCTGTGAGCTTGCCTTCGGAAGATAGTGGGTTCGATCCCCACTGTCGGTAGTCCTGAAGATGGTTATTATTATTATTATTATTATTATTATTATTATTATTATTATTATTATTATTATTAACTTTATTGGCGACATTGATAACATTTAAGGCTGTACTGTTTGGTTCTTGTGACCTGCCCAGCACTTTTTCATTCGTTCCGATCGTAATTTTCTCAATTCGTCTGAAATCGCTGTAGCCCTTATGTGTCATTTCTGCTGAAAATTTGAGAGTCTTTAGAAGGGTGTTAATTTTATTTTTGTTCCCTGCATCTTTTATCTCGAGTCCAACTGCTTTGAGATCTTGCTGAATTTCGTGGATCCATTGTCCTCCTGTCCCCTTTCCAAGATTTCTCATCACTAGATGTCTTTTCTTCTTCATTACGTTGGTGATTGGATCAATTTATCTATTCATTAACAAGGAACATTCCGACTCCTTCGACCTGATATTTTTATTTAATTATGTAAGTTCTGATGATTCTTTTTTCAGTTTTGTGGAGCTGATCAGTTCTTTCGTTTTCAATTTGGAACAGGGTAAGTGGCTTCGGTGAGAGTTACGGTTTTATAGTGTTGGATCTCTCTTTTACAAGCATTTCTTATTTTACGTTGACCTGGTTGGAAATAGGGCTTTTTTCATTTTTTCAATTCTATTTAACCATGTTTATTTCTCGTTTAAGTTGTGTGTGGTGATATCTCCAAGATATTTAAATTGTAGACCGTTTTGATCATTTATAAAGACTTTATTTATGCTCACGCGTTTCATGGGTGGGGTTTCCTTTTGTCAAAGTGTCATGGTGTAATCGAGAGCCATATTCAAAAGCATTGGAGATAATCTGTCACCTTGCTTGAGGCCAGTTTGTATTGTAAAAGCTGTTGACACTTCTCCCTTGAACTTTACCCCGGAATTCGTGTTGGTTAAAGTTAGTTGGTAATTTTTATTTGTTTGAGGCGAAGATCGTATGATCCGAGGATTTTAAAAAGTGTGGATCTATGGATACTATAATAATACTCTCTTTAAATATATGAATGAGATAAAGAGCTATTTCCTTCTGCTCTTGTAATATTCCATTATTAGTTTCAGGCTGAGAATTTGGTCTGGGCAGCTTCTGTATGGGCGAGATACTTCTTGGTATTCTCCAAGTTGTGGTTCCAGAGTGCTTTTGATCCTGTTGTAAATCATATGAGAGCACATTTTATATGCGCAATGGAAGGATTATTCCTTTGTAATCATCTGGGTTGGTTTTATCTCCTTTTTTAAATAATGGGTGGATATTTCCTGTGGTCCAGTGCTCCGAAATTTTCTCCTTGATCCACATATCTACTATATGTTGATGGAGATTTGATAAGATTCCTCACCAGCATCGGAGCCACTCCTTTCCATAAATGATTTCGAAGAAATTGGAAATTTATTGAACACCTCCCTTGGTAAGTTATCACCCTAACCTCCCTTCCTATAAACGAATTTGTTGTTAGTTTAATGAAAGTTACTTGCTGTAAACACAAGATAACAATTTTAACGTTAAAACGCACTATTATTATTATTATTATTATTATTATTATTATTATTATTATTATTATTATTATTATTATAACAGCAATAACAATAATCATTTCTGAAGTCTGTCAGACTAACGGACTGTGGCTCCGAGGTTGGTGTCACATTGACTACACATAGATTAGATTACATAAATATATCTATATGTATTTTTATACTTTTTTTGTCTGTAAACTTTGAATTATATTGTTCCAAACTTAGTTCTTATCCCCGATTAGGCAAACAAAAGACGACGCAACTACTGCTAGCCTAAGCTGTTTTATGAACCTACTCTGTATTGTGCAAGTACTCCACAAGAACACTAGTTACTTTCCATGCTTTAAAGATTAAAACAATACGATCTAAAAATGGTATCTAAAGGAAATGACATCGTCGGGTATTTTTACCTGGTAATCACGAGCCTTGCATGCACAAGTTGTTTTATTATCCCAGTTCAGACCATTTGAAAAAGTATAACGTTGCGGAAATACAGGGTTAATTTATGGAGTAATTTAAATTGGTCTGTTGTGTTTGTGACATTCATTTTCCCGTGGTTCCATGCCAACTGCAGGTAGTGTTGCGGGAAGACTTAAGGAAATTATATAAGAAAAGACTAGATAAATAGTTTATATGGAATCTGCCATCTGGACGACAGCCATAATAGTCGTTTTCCAGCTGATCAGTTGTTCCCCATCCGCCTCTCTTGGCTGACGAGAAATCTTAATTCTTTGGGAATAAATGTTTCCTTTTTGATTAGTGACTCGTTAATTTTGTCTCGTTATCCCTCCCCTAGAGTAGCATCGCGGTACAAATTATTTTCCTTAGCCATAGAGCGGTTCATAGGTTGTATATTGGCAAGAGTGACAGAAGTTTTACGGATTAAGATATAATGTGAACTGATCTTTCTAGCATGAAGTCTGCTCGTGCTGATGTAGGACTGGAAGAGGTTTTTTTAGTCACCCTCCCTACCTTAGGGAGAAGGAACATGTGTTGCACTTGCATTCCCCCCTTATTTCCAAGTTATAATGGGTCCATTGAATGTGTATATCCTTTAAACTCAACTAGGAAGGGAGAGTGGAAGTTTGAGAAGGGTTGGTTAGTATGCGGGGGCAGTGGTATGTGGGGAGAAGTTAAGCGAGGGCAAGCCAGGTATAGTCATTGCTTAGAGAACGATATTATTAGCTCCATTGTGTTTGTAACGGGGTGCGAGTTTCACAAACCGTCTGTCTTGCCTGCAGGTAGTGAACAGAGTGACTTACATATTGCCTTTTATTGGCTATAAAGTAGGATATATATCGGCCTGCTAATGGTAGGGCGAGTGGGTTGAAAATACAAGGGAGGGGTGGAAGGGTTATTAACATGCGATATTAAAAAAAAATTTGTTTGAACGAACTACATTCTTTCGACTTCTGACTTGATACTTCGACCAAACAGAAAATTGAGTATGACTGCGGTGCAGGAATTATGTTTTTATTGAGCTATTCCAGAAAACCATTCGTAGTCTGAAAGGTCCTTGCAAGATTATTCTTGTGATTAATTACATTTTAAAATCATCTCCTTATGACGACGTGAGGAAAATTCGTATTTTAACTTCTGATGATGAGAGATTTTAAGAGTTATTTTATCACTGTATTATATTTAACATGTTATGTCCGTAGTTATCCTGTTTTAAATTTTGATAGATTGGTCTGCTCTCTATTTTTGGAATATCCCTATTTTAGAGGAATGTTGACGTTTCTGTTATCGGAGTTATGGTTAGACGTACTCCTCCTATGCCGTAATTTCCGTTATTTCATTAGATGACCTGTAGTTCGCTTTTTGACTACAATTCGCTACTTTTCGTTAAACCACGCGTGTATTCATTAAAATGGGCTATAGGAATTACGTACACCATTTTGCCCGTCCATTCTTTGTTCTTCTGTTATAACCACTCTCGTCATTTTCACCAACACAAGCAGCCTAACGCTCTCGATTTCTTCTGACGTGGTTGGAGAGGGAGAGAGTGACTCAGTATAAGTACTATGGAAAATGACGCGTTCTGATCCTTATATCATAGAAGCATTTTTTCTGTATGTGCATTTATCATTGTTTCCACCGCTTCCTTTCCAGTCTAATAACAAATGCACACTAGAACAGATATTACTTTAACGTCTTTCTTTATTACTCTGTGTCATCATTACATTAAATTGAGCCCAATTTTACTACCGGATGACCCTCCTGACGCCAATCCTATGTGGAAGAGTGTATTCACCATCGTGTGTTTCTGTGGTGAATCGTAGTGTTTATTAGAGAAGTATGTATTAGACAGACACAAATGCCAAGTCCCCGACGCAGAAGAATTGGGCAGATGTGGCTAAAATTCAGATCAGTGTAGGAATCGAACGCGAAAATGTCTGAATCGAAGGCTACTACCTTGACCATTCAGCCAAGGAGTCGGAGTAGATAGAATAACACATGGTACTATTGACTGTTATTGTCTCTGGACCTGTATTGTCTCGATGTCTTTACTAGTGCGGAACTGGGTGTTTCCCCAGAATCGAAATACTGAATATGTTACGGAGATCATTCACATCTTGCAAATCCTCCTGACTCTTAAATTTGGTAATCACCTTAGAAATGAAGAAGTGGAAACAAAGTGATTACTCTACAACAAGTAAATTCTGCATGAAAAAAAAATAACAAAAACTTCGAGGTTACTTGGATCAGTTCTCGGGTTAACCTAACATAAAATAGTCAGATAGATTGACCATTGGTATCACATAATTCTTTCTTTAATCCTTCACTGAAAGAATGTGGAGAGGGAACTTATCATTTTTCACGTGATGTTACACTATTTGCAAGATGTAGAAGAAAATGGTGATACAAGAAATTGTACACGTAATAATTGCCGTACTGATGAATGGCTACTTGGACATGATAAGCATCTTTAAAATGACTATTGTGGTAGTTATTTGCGTAAGACACGAAACGAGATTCGCTTTTTAGTCATATTAAAGTTGTTACTCCTGAAATGTGATATTGTTCGTAAAATACAATCTTCTGACAGCATTGGGAGCATTTATGCAAGTCATATGGCTGTCTCACAATATTATTAAGTATGAATATTCACGACAGTACCTCATGAACTTTTAAGTCCGGAATACTCGCATAAGTTCACATTGTTCCTTCCTCATAAGTAATAAACTACCATTGTATTTTGCCATTTGCATCATAATGTTCATACTTAGTAAACAGGTAGTTTTTATATTTAGGAAATTGTGTGAGAATTTCCACGAGACAAAATTCACTTACGCATGTTGGCTATGAAGGACCTTCAGCGAATAATACTGGCATTGTATTTTGCCATTTGCATAATGTTAATACTGTACTTAGTAAACAGGTAGTTTTTACATTTAGGAAATTGTGTGAGAATTTCCGCGAGACAAAATGGACTTACGCATGTTGGCTATGAAGGACCTTCAGCGAATAACACTTGAGTATAATATAGGATATTCGCTGGAAAACCAGTCCACTGCAGTAGGGGAATTGGGAACATGCATCATTTTCAAAAATATTTTTTTTGAAAAGTACACCAATGAAATAGTACGTAAACGTATTACATTGTGGTATGTTGCCTTGTTTTCTACCATTAAAAAAATATTTAATAGTGCCTTTCCGCAAGGCGAGTGAAACGGCCTCTGACGTAAGCGGCGCGCTATGACATCACAATCCAGTACCGCATGGAGCTCTACCAGCCGTTGTGCATCAGCCGTTGCTAAAAGCCGATTGTTTATTATTCATGACCGCGAATAACTTCGAAATGACAGAAGAAACGTTCAAAACAGCACAGTCAGACAATCTACCATGTGTAGATGTCATCATTCTTGAAAAATGTGACTGTTGTGGCCGCAGAAATTCGCGGATAACAAGCAAGTTTGTAAGTGGCGTCTTTTATATACGTGCAATGTACTGTAACCCATAGTATTAGGATAACAACGAACCTGGATAGATATCACATCACTTTCAACATTTCCTTCTAGACTGATTCCCCTATTAAAGAATAACATTACATTTCCGGGCTTTCAGCATTTAAAAGTTTCGCACATTCAATAATTATCCACTGCATCTACTTCACACTTTTCTCTTCAATATAAAGCATCCCTGCCCAACGCGGCGCCCGCGTGTGCCATGTCGCCCGCAGTGCCCTTGAATAGCGCCCTTCGCAATTAATTTCCAAATTAAATTTTAATTAATATTTGAAAACAATCCTTTGCATTTGAATAAAGATTATTACTTTCCGTCTTAAAAGCACCGTCCTCAAGCTCAAGGTCAGAAAATTTGGTATATCCTTTCCTCGAAATATAAAGATCTCTGAGCCCATAAAGCCATAAATCTGATCTAGGGCTAAGTGACTAGTGCTCGCAGTTGGTGAAAGGATGATGCGTTAGAGCAGCCTGTTCCACTTACATACCAGATTTGCCTCTAATTGTAGCGAGCATGCAGTGCCAAGTTTCACATTAAATATGTGAGTAAATATTTCATATATTTGTTAATTCTAGATTTATTATGATTATAGTCATTATTACTATTAGTCCTAGTAGTACAGACAGCAGTAGGGTGTGGTGGGGGTGGGGGGAGGCGTGATTAGCTACTGGCTTCCCACCCGCAAGGCTGAGGTTAGAATCCCTTTTCACCTCAAGAAATGTCATCCGGTCTAAAACCCCTAGCCACGTCAAAATTGGCCTGGCTGATCCCAGCGACCCCAGAAATAACTAGGATAAGGCAGCAGTAGTGTCGAAGTAGTGCAGTCGTAACCTGGCGCCCGCGTTCCCTTAGTTATGCGAATGTGCCCGATTGCAAACGAACGTTGGAGCCCTGATCTAAAGGACGTCTCTTGCGAACAACACATAGATTGGTGTACCTTAGGAATTGAAATTAAGGACTAGAGTTCATGAATTTTTATTTGACGAGAAACATATTCAAATTGGGGTCAGGGGTCACCTGCGAAAAATGTGATGTAACGTAAACCATAATGTTATCCTGTAGAGCATACGGGAATAGTTTATTCAGTATATTATTTTAAAGCAGAAGTGCGAGTGCACAAGACGTGACCGCGGTAGCTGACACAATGCGAATGGCGTCATCACAAGATGATTGTTAAGGTATGTTCTGGCGGTCGAAAGTCACTAATATTGCGCGGTGTAAATTAGCGTGTAAATGTCGCACAAGGATAATCTCGACGAGAACACCAGTAAAAGTAAAATGTGACTGTACTATATTGAAGATTTTGAGATTGAAAATTGACTAATTTTTGCATATTTTTTGTAAATGTACAGTCAATGTACGCAGGAATGGAGATATTTATCCCAACTGTATGTGAAGCTTGTTCCTGGGGCTTGTTGATTGTGACAGGGAAGGCTTAATGTAGAGGAAATTGCCTCCGTTGAAGAACGAATAGTATGTCAGAATTTTCAAATACTCGTATATTCATGGAAATAAAACTCGTTACTCCTAAAGCAGAGCCCACCAGAATTTATGCTTGAATTTTTTATCTAGCATTATCACAGTCGACCTCATTCCATTGCACAGATCCAGTCGTCTCAGAACTCACGAGTATCAAAATTCACGAATTTCAAGAACGATATTAAGAGTAGAATTTTTACCTGGGCCAGTCTTAAAATGGGGTAGGGATTAGTAATATATATATTACAATACACGATAGACTTTTTATGTAAATACCTCTTGCGGCTGTACCTAGAACAGCCTACCACGTTTTTTTTTTAAAATGTCATCTGAAATGAGGCCTGTAAATGGTAAAAACTCCGGTTACCTGCGACGCAGAATAAAGTTTCAGTAGATCATTTATCCATTTCCACTTTTTTCTCAGCTTTTCCTTGACTCAATAAAGTTGACAACGTACTTCCTTCTCTTTCGCGTGTCTAATTACTATTTGCCCCTAAGAGTTTTTATTTCATTGTACCAGAAATCCGCATTACTCTTGCATTCGATGTGAATAATCTTCTGTGTGCTTTGTCAGTAATAAGCATCATGCCAGTGAAATTGCGTGTAATGAATCGTGTTAATTAATTCAGTGTCTGGTGGGGATGTACAAAAACTTGAGTGATGACTGGAGTAATTTCATGACGGCACAAGCGGGCAAGAAGAGCGAATACATTACATGATCACTTGGATCAAGAGTACTTGTCTTCACAGGAAACATGTCCCCGTGGGAAAGCGCTCGCAGCGTGCCTTGTAATTTCAAGACGGCTCATATCTCATCGAACGACACTGCATAGACCTATTCATCTGGATACGGTGAGAGTTGATCGGAGAGTGCATTTTTTAAATTAGTCCCGCCATGTAATTTCGACGCCATTTTCGAGTACCTGTTGACAATTAGTTTAGGGTGTTCTGTTCTACACTTGCCTGTTTCCATTAAAAAAGTTTTCATTTGAACATTAACCTTAGTGAATCAGTGTGTAAATGGTGAACATGCTCATTGGTCCCTTAGTTCATTGGCGGCGGCGCCGGCGGTGGTGGTGATTATATATATATATTGCTAGTGGCTTTACGTCGCACAGACAGGTCTTATGGCGATGATGGGATAGGAAAAGCCTAGGAGTTGGAAGGAACCTGCTGTGGCCGTGATTAAGGTACAGCCCCAGCATTTTTCTGGTGTGAAAATGGGAAACCACGTAAAACCATCTTCAGTGCTGCCGACAGTGGGATTCGAACCCACTATCTCCCGGATGCAAGCTCACAGCCGCAATTATATTTTTAAGAGGAAGTACAACTGGACAACTTTCCTCTCTCTTAACAACAAAAAGAAAAAGGAAGAGGTTCGACCTTTCGAAGAATGAAGACATTGGCAAAAGAAAGGGCGTCAAAATGAAAGACTCCCTAGCACTCGCAAACCCTACACAGAATTACAGTTGATTGAAGTAGGTCGGACGGAAGATATGAAAGTGATGGACCTGACACAAGTAAGGGGGAAATAATGCTAGACTCAGCTAGAGGTTTCGTGGTCTGATTATTATTAAAGCGATTTTATTGTGGCAAAGTTAGGGCTCCTGTCCCTCTCTTACAGTTAACCACTTCATGTAAATAAATGAGCACTTTTTTTTTTTTTTTTTTTTTTTTTTTTGCTTTACATCGCACCGACACAGATAGGTCTTATGGCGACGATGGGACGGGAACGGCCTAGGAATGGGAAGAAAGCGGCCGTGTCCTTAATTAAGATACATCCCCAGCATTTGCCTGGTGTGAAAATGGGAAACCACGGAAAACCATCTTCAAGGCTGCCGACAGTGGAATTCGAACCCACTATCTTCCGGATGCGAGCTCACAGCTGCGCGGCCCTAACCACACGGCCAACTCGCCCGGTAGCACCTAATTTACAGTATACATTTTACAATTTAACTATTTCAAAATTTTGCAATTTAATATACAATAACAGTATAAACATCTGAGATGACCTAACCTAAACATATTCAACTTTTACAGCCTGAAGTATAAATTACAACTGCAGTACATTCTGTAACACGTTATAATAAACAACCATAGGCCTATTCACCCTCATTTGTGCATCCCTTTCACACTCAAGGAAGCCTGGAAGTGCTTATAAGATGACGTTGGCATCGGGTTTTAAACTTCGTCCTAGACTTGGCGTCCGTAATATCATAGGGGAGTTCATTCCACCAGCTCGTGGCGGTGATACCGTAGATGTATTCTACTGCCCGCACCTGTAGTGGGTTCCTTACTTCATTGTAATTTACAGTTTCATCTACATGTAATGGGACTTGCAGATAATTACAGGTTGTTTTAGGTCTACATCACTTGAAAAATTGTACTTTCTAGGAGGTATGCGATGTGATATTACCTTGTTTCTAGAAATGTTGTACCAATTTTTGGATATAGTTTTACATATTTGACATTATATGTTATGCTTCGCTATTAAATAAATAAGTCTACACATGATATTCTTATCAGCTCCACAGCTTTCTTTACCTTCACAAATTCTGCCCCACTTTCGTGTTTGACAATATTTATTTTATCGCCCTAACATGCAGTAGGGTATCCTGAAGTTAACTTCTGATTCTAGACGAAGTTCACTTCTGAAAAAGAGGAACTGTTTCAACGGACTGCAGGCTACTACTTTGCTAGTTTGTAGATTATTAACTTGATAAACTGATTCATTAATTTAATGAATTGCGCGGTGCGGGTCATGTAAATAAGCGTACATACGAGGGATCATTGGTTCGAAATAAAATAAATAAATAAATAAATAAATAAATAAATAAATAAATAAATAAATAAATAAATAAATGGGATTCTAGTGAGGAAAACTGACTCAACCGCAGAAATGTTTAATGATGCTTCCGTCACTTGATCAGGGTTATATCTAGCGTACTAAAGTCTCCATTAACTCAGGTAACCAATAGAAATGAACAAAAAGTACAAAAGCGGCCAAACAAAAAACAATTAACCTACAGGAATATTTAACCGTTGCATAGAAATGTGCGTATTTTGAATCCAGACAACATATCACGATAACCTGGACAATTTTAATATCCAGAAACGATCCTCAGTCCTCACCAATAATCGGAGTTGAATGCTTTTTGAAAAATACAAGTTAGTGGACACGTATTTTTTGACTGATGAACACACTTTTCAAAATATCAAACCCTAGATGTTTGATGAATAGTCCTCGGTTAGATATTTTCAGGAATGAACAGAGATTTTTATAGATCACTAGCTATACCTATTACCCGGCATTGCCCGGGCTCTTCATTGGTTGTTTACTTTTAGGTATTTTATAATCTGTTAATTATGTGTGAAGGGAATTTTTGTAGATTTCTTTATTGCGGCGTTGACTATATTACGAACTATTTTGTAGTTTAAGAGTTATTGTTATGTGTTTAATATCAAGTTTTAGTTATATATTATTTTTTTCTCGTTAATTAAACTACTCTTGGTCAGTTTATACCTGGAGGAATTAATTGCAAATTGCTTTCAAGGAAAACAAGGTGTGGCAGTTGGAGGAAAAAGAATTGAATACATTCTATTTGCAGATGATATGGCGGTTCTAGCAGAAACTGAGAAAGTGATGAATGCTATGTTGGAAACATTGAACAGATCCTGTAAGAAGTTAGGCGTGAAAATTAATAGGAAAAAGACCAAGGCAATGATCATGGGGTCAAAGAAGGACTTAACAGATAAAATAATACTTTCGGGGGAGGAGATCGAACAGGTGTCTAAATATTAATATTTGGGAAGCAGGTGATCTTTATTGCTTGGACGAAGTGAAGACTATGGCCAAGGAAGCATTTATGAAACAAAGGACACTGTTGAATGGGCCTCTAAATAGGGACCTTAAGGAGAGGTTAGTGAAGTGCTTTGTGTGAAGTGTGGCGTGTTATGGGGCTGAGACTTGGACGTTGAGAAAAGAGGAAGAAAGAAGACTAGAAGCATTTGAAATGTGGATCGGCGGAAGATGGAGAAAATCAGATGGCATGAAAAAGTGATAAATGAGGAAGTATTAAAAAGAGTGGGTGAAGGGAGGAGAACGATATTGGAATGCATTCAAAGACGAAAGAAAAAATGGTTAGGCCACCGTTTGCGACGGAATTGTTTAATAACCGAAGCGTTGGAAGGGAAGATACAAAGGAAAACTGAAGAGAGGAAGGAAGAAATATCAGTTAGTAGACAGTGTAAAGGTAAATAGAAGCTATTGTAAGACAAAGAGAATGGCTGAAGACAGAACAGCGTGGAGAATTCATGCGAAGACCTGCCAATAGGCAGACCACCAGTGATGATGATGATGATGATGATGATGATGATGATCAGTTGGAACATTTTCTTCATCACTACATCTCACCATGCCTATGCAGCTGAACTGGTACTTTAACGGCATCCGGAGTGTCACAATACAACTCAGCGACCGCGGAAACTATGGATTCGACGCTAATATTGGTCGTCTTCGATTATTCTTGTATGCCATTTCCTCCCCTTGGGCTGCTAGGGGGCGTCCTACCTCTCCAGTACCTTTTCGACATAGTAATTCGCATTTTTACGAAGTGTGGTTTCAGACCACAGAGGGGCTGTCAAGATCATATTTTTAACATGTGCCAGGTAATTGAAAAATGCTACGAGAGGAATAGACAGTTATGTTTGTTTCGTAGATCTAGAGAAAGCAACGACAGGGTACCGAGGGAAAAGATGTTCGCCATACTAGGGGACTATGGGGTTAGGGTAGGTTATTAAAATCAATCAAAGGCATTTAGTTTGACAATTGGGCTGCAGTAAGAATTGATGGTAGAATGAGTTCTTGGTTCAGGGTACTTAACAGGGGTTAGGCAAGGCTTTCACCTTTGTTGTTCGTAGTTTAAAAAGGGCACTAGGAAAGTTTCGCAATACGCAAAAACGGTTGCCTGGACACCCCTGTTATGGTGAGGGATAAAAAGAGGGGTGAAAACCGGTCTAGAAAACAGCAAGGCGCGACCTTCATACCAGTTGTTACCAAGCAGTGGGGTTGAAAGCAAGTTAAGATGTCATTGTGATCTAAAGGTGAATATCGCGCAATTATCCACTACAATTTTACTCGTGTATTAGCTGTTGACCAGTGCCTGGAGAAAATGACTCCTGTGCTGGGGAAAGACTGTCCACATCGGACAACAATTTTCCGCTGGTACAAAGAGTTCCAGACGGGAAATTTTGGGGTTGAAGACGATCCTCGTTCTGGGCGACCGTCTGAATCAGTGACTGAGGAAAACATTGAAGCTGTGAGGAAAATGTTGCAGCAAGAGAGGCGGTTGACATATCGGCAGGTAGAACAGATCCTCCATATCCCTGCACCAGCTATTCATTCAATTCTACACTACCATCTCCATGTTAGAAAGGTTTGTTCCCTTTAGGTGTCCCATTCTCTTTCAGAGGAACAAAGGGCACATCGAGTGAAATTGTGCCGAAAAATGCTAAAACAGTTTGAAAATGGGACTTCGCATAACGTCAATAGCATCGTTACAGGTGACGAAAAATGGCTTTATTATTACAATGTTCCAACAAAATCCCAGAACAAGGTGTGGCTGTTTGATGAGGGTACTCCTGTGACTGTGCGAAAGTCAAGGTCAGTGAAGAAAAGGATGATTGCAGTATTCTTCACTAAACGGGGCATCCTGACTCGGGCTGTACTAGAAACACAAAGGACAGTTACTGCGAAGTGGTACAGTGAAACTTGTCTGCCTCAGGTCACCCAGGCTCTCATGCAGCTCCGTCCAAGGTCACGGCTCAACACTTGGCTCTCGCATCACGACAATGCTCCAGCACATCGTGCTAATGTAAGAATGAATGCCATATCAGGGTTGACTGCTTGATCACCCTCCATACAGTCCTGATCTTGCTCCATGTGACTTCGCACTCTTCCCAAAAGTGAAGAAGTGAAGCTGAAAGGGCGGCGTTCTTCATCCGACGAGGAGCTTCTGGCAGCATGGGATCAAGAGTGTGAAAATGTAACCGAAGAAAAGTGGCAGAGTTGGTTCAGTGACTGGTTTCGACGTATGGAGAAGTGTATTGAGTGTGGAGGAAATTATTTTTAAAAAAGTCGAAAGCGTTCAGTCACATTGCAAAACTTTCCTAGTGCCCTTTGTACACGGATCATCTGATGAAAGATATAAAGTGGCAGGAAGGGATTCAGTTAGATTGAAACGTAGTAAGGAGTCTGGCCTATGCTGACGACTTGGTCTTGATGGCAGATTGTGCCGAAAGCCTGCAGTGTAATACCTTAGAACTTGACAATAGGTGCGAGTATGGTATGAAAATTAGCCTTTCGAAGTCTAAATTGATGTCAGTAGGTAAGAAATCCAAGAGAATTGAATGTCAGATTGGTGATACAACGCTGTAACAGGTAGATAATTTCAAGTATTTAGGACGTGTATTCTCCCAGGATGGTAATACAGTAAGTGAGAGTGAATCAAGGTGTTGTAAAGCTAATGCAGTGAGCTCGCAGTTGCGATCAACAGTATTCTGTAAGAAGGAAGTCAGCTGCCGTACGAAACTATCTTTACATCGGTCTGTTTTCAGACCAACTTTGCTATACGGGAGCGAAAGCTGGGTGGACTCAGGATATCTTATTTATAAGTTAGAAGTAACAGACATTAACGTAGCGAGAATGGTCGCTGGTACAAACAGGTGGGAACAATGGCAGGAGGGTACTCGGAATGAGGAGATAAAGGCTAAGTTAGGAATGAACTCGATGGATGAAGCTGTACGCATAAACCGGCTTCGGTGGTGGGGTCATGTGAGGCGAGTGGAGGATAGGTTACATAGGAGAATAATGGACTCTGTTATGGAGGGTAAGAGAAGTAGAGGTAGACCATGACGACGATGGTTAGACTCAGTTTCTAACGATTTAAAGATAACAGGTATAGAACTGGTTGCAAATAGAGGATTGTGGCGACGTTTAGTAAATTCAGAGGCTTGCAGACTGAACGCTGAAAGGCATAACGGTCTATAATGATGAAGTATGATGTATGTAATATAAGTTCAGAAAGTATGTAAAAGATGTTGTGTGTTAAGTTTTGGTACTTTATTCATAAACAAGATTAAGAATGTTTATTTCTTTTTTTAAATATGGCGTAACCTTTTATTCTATTATTATCTAAACGTCCTTGATCTTATTTGTTTGTATATATTCATCCTCGTGATTACGTTATAGCCGTGTCACTGGCTTCTCGAAGAGGCGGCCGTGTTTCGAATTCTGCTAGTGCATGTGGTATTTTGAAATGAAAAGTCACGTCCTATGGTTTTGATTTCATGTTAAACTGGTGGTCTCGTGGCTATGACTACGATATCAGCGGTCACGTAAAAGAAGCCTGTTTGCTTTATATTTACTCTCCTGAGAAGAGAAGTGGACCTTGTGGACTTCGTACACAAGACACAGCCAACTTCAACCTCTATGAATTAAAATTACAATCCCTTATTTTATCTTCCTCCTCACAGTCTTGTTCGACTACATTTGCCCGTGCAGTAAGTGTGGTAGCGTATGAAGCTGAAGGAACCACCACTCAAACACTCACTACGCCATGTAATAAAGCTCGTTTGCTGTTCTTTTGTTTCTTGTTTCATTGCCTGGCTGGCGTGTGGTTGCTTCCTTTTTTAAATCCTCTTTCCCTTCCTGCTCGTACTTGTGTTCTTTATGTTGTTTCCTTGGCTTCACCTAGCCTAATGGAGCAGCATTTAAACTTTTTGTTTCCACCTTAATGGAGAGAGCGATTCCAAGACCGCATCAACAGACAGTGATCCGTGTCCGCGCGCCCGCTGGCGGTTACCAGATGTACTTCTCGTATGCTCCAGGTGAAGAAAAATCAATGTTTTGGAACTTCAGATGTCATGAACAATGCCTTCGGCATGAAGATCAGAACAACATGAGATTTCAAGCCTCTAATTTGTCGCTTCTTACTTCATAGCAAGAAAAAATGGAGCGGCCATGACCTTAGTTAAGGTACAGCGTCAGTATTTGCTTTATGTGAAAATGGGAGACCACTGAAACCCATCTTTAGGGCTGCCGATGGTGGGATTCAAACCCATTATCTCGAATCTGTATTCTCACAGCTATGCTACCCGAACCGCACAACCAACTCGCTTGGAGAGACAAACATTTTCATTGCCATCATTACTATAGTATATCCGTCACATATGCTCCATTTCTATTATTGTAATACGACTTCAATTAGCATCTCTAGCTTCTATCCAAGATATTTCAGATTTAATATCCAGCTCTGCAAAGGGGCTGTTGTGAGGAAACTAATAGATTTGGATCACTGTTAGAAAGCCCAATTGAGAAAGTTTCCGGGATCTTCAAGGATTATAAATCGAATGTGTACTGTATTTTCTGTCGGAGAATATCCTAGGGTTCGGTTTCCTCAGAGGCTCTCAACTTGCGAGTACAGTACCTAATAATAATAATAATAATAATAATAATAATAATAATAATAATAATAATAATAATAATAATAATAATAATAATAATTATATATTTCAGAACCTGTGAGCTACCTCAGGTTGGATCTAATGAACGTTTCTTATGAAATATGCATCGTAATCCCTTGCAAGGACTTGTTATTGGTTTCATATCCGTCGCTTTGAAAAGAAATACCTGTATGATACTCGAGGGACTTCACGCAGCACTGCGAGTGGAATGGAGTGTGTGCTGCACTAATTTCCGTGACAGGCTTAAACGTGAATCACCTGTAATAATGTAAACTTGTATAATTACGTTTCTTTTTCTGTGAGATAATGTCTGGCCATTGTTAAGTGGAGGCACCGGTCCGTGACGTGGGAACACGGCGGTCGGTTCCAGCACGCAGCCTAGCGTGTCGACAACCAACCGGATGTCGCGCCTCTGTCAGCTCTCAGGACCGGCCAAGTATAGCGCCTTCACTGCAGTCACGAAGAGACGTCACACGTTGTTTATGGTGGCTGCATGCCAGTTGTGTTCTTATGATACGCATGATAATACTGCTTCGTTGCTTGTTCTGTATTTGGCACATAATCTGTAATGTTATGCGTCAAAATATTGTTGGAAGAGAACGTATGTTGTCAAGTTTTATTCACCAATAGCATATGGAAATCTCGCTCATTTCTTCGTAGCCTATATTTCAGTACTCGACAAAGCAAGAAATCATTGGGGATTTTGAAAATCAAGACATTCTAGAAACGGATAGAATTTTTGTGTGGGCCAAATTTGGGAGAACTTTTATGAGAAACCTAGATTCTATTATTGACTTCCGAAATTTGAGATTTTTTAATAACTACAGTATCTTGTAATCGTTTCTTGTTTCCCTAAGGGGGCGTGAACCATACATCAATCAGAAATGCTAATAATTACCAAAAATCGTAACAAATTAAGTTACCAGTCAGTCTAAGCAGAAATTGTAACATAACTTAAGCAATCAATTGCTTTTTAAATGTTGTGTATAAATAGTGTGTTTTACATCATATGTTGCTAATAATTGCTACCGGTAATAATAATTTGTTATAAATATTTTACCACTATACTAAAAACATGGATACATTTGGTGGTAATAAATATACAAACTATTCTAGTGTGTATTCCAGAGTAGAGCGTTGATGCGGACATAACTCCTTGTGAGAAATTACAGTAAAACTGAAAATATTCGGAAGAACATAGCATATCAGAGATACTCGATTTGAGGCAAGTGACTGTAGGTTGGCTTGGAAAGGTACATCGTTGGAGTTTGTTTGAGTGGTGTTTCCCCAGAGTGGGTGTTGTTTTGGAGAGGAGTGTTGGTTGGCAGTGTCGGTGTCTGTAGTGTTGGAGTGTTGTTACTGTCGTTATGTTGTGAAGCTGGACAGCAGTAGTTATTGGAATGAATGAGTGAGTGAGCAATGGTAGTGGGGTTGTCGCTGAGTGTATTGGACGAGTACTTCGGAGAGTAATGTTGGTGTGGTTGTTGTTGAGTTATGTCGTGTTATTGTATTGCCGACTAATATGTGCTGAGTAGTTCACTGTGTGGAGTGGCCACGTGAAATGATCATATGAGTGACGGGCCTCTCTGGAGTCGAGCCAAGGAACGGTCGTCGTGCGTCGTGATTGCTAACAGTGTGTGTGTTCGAACCTGTGTGCGTGAAGCTGCTGAGTGAAGTGACTGGGCGTGCGAAGCGAAGTGGAAGGTGAGCTGTCAATCAAGATTACGGAATGGATCGTCGTTCCAGGTAAATACCAGAGCTGGCGACCTGCTGTGAGGAGGACAAGAGACTCTGTAAATAGCTACTAATTAGGGAACTGCTGTCAACCATTCTCAAATATATTAGTGTATGTACTAATTGGGCCATCCTAAATTAAATTCCATCGATAAAAACAGACAATATGTTTTATTCGTAATAACTGATTAGGGCCTGGCAGCCCACGTCGTCGTCGTCGTCATCATCATCATCATCATCATCATCATCATCATCATCACCACCAGCAGCAGCAGCTGCAGTAGTTGGTACAACAACACAAGAAAATCAACAATGCCAGTTATGGGTTAAGATATGAAAATTTTTGAAGGTACTCAAATGCGTCAACCTCGTGTCGGTAGGTTTACTGGGACGTAAAAGAACTCCTACGGGACAAAATTCCGGAACCTCGGCATCTCCGGAAACCATAAAAAAGTTAGTGGGACGTATAACAATTATTCTTCTTATTATTATTAATATTATTGTTGATGATGATGATGATGATGATGTCGTATGGCTTTGAGTGCCGGGATATCCCAGGACGGGTTCGGCTCGCCAGGTGCAGGTCTTTCTATTTGACTCCCGTAGGCGACCCGCACATCGTAATGAGGATGAAATGATGATGAAGACAACACATACACCCAGCCCCCGTGCCATTGGAATCAACCAATTAAGGTTAAAATCCCCGACCCGGCCGGGAATCGAACCCGGGACCTTCTGAACCGAAGGCCAGTACGCTGACCGTTCAGCCAACGAGTCGGACATATTATTATTGAAAAGGCTAGAATTGGGAATGTAGCGGCAGTGGCCGTAACTAAGATACAGCCTTAGCATTTGCCTGGTGTGACAATGAAAAACCACGAAAAATCCTCTTCAAGACCGCTGACTGTGCAGTTCGAATCCACCATCTCCCGAATGCAAGCTCATAGCTGCATGACCCAAACCGCGTGGCAAACTTGCTCGGTCTTTTGATATTATTGAAAAGAGAAAAGTTTGTTTCTAATGTCAATATGAGAGGATTCGAATTGGACACTCTCGTGTCTAACCACCTTATAATTATAATGTTCTGCATACCGTTACGCTTACGGGACAGTCTTTATGATTATATTCCATCCACGTGTAAAACAAACGTATATAATGGGTTATTAGTTTCCAATCTTGACCTACTTCCCTGTTACAGACTGCCGTGAAATTAAAATCCCGTTAAATTGGCCGTGATAACCATTAGATTTAAATGCACTAGAAGTAATTGATTTTTTCCTTCTCTCCGAAGTAATTACTACGTCTTCTGTGAGCTTGAGTTTATTGGATGAATAAATTACTTGAATTAACATACTGTGAAACAATCTCCATAGCCTGTTTGGCGTAAAGCCCGCCTACTGTTGGGGTAGATTAACCTTTTTAAGCCATCTTTCTTTCTTTCTTTCTTTCTTTCTTTCTTTCTTTCTTTCTTTCTTTCTTCCTGATAATGAGTAGTAAAGTAATTATCGTAGGATCATTTTCTTGTAGTTGATTGTAAATAAGACACTCGGCAAGTGTCAAAAATAATATCATTCATGTTAATCAGTAGGTTGGAACTTATGCTGCAGATCTAGTGTTATGGTACTTGGTCTAGCGGTTTGGAGTGTAACCTTGTGCTGAATTTTGTCGTGGCACAGCATTATATTACTGTACACTTATAAGCAGTTGAATTAAAAATACCTAGATGTTAGCGTGTGACAGCCACATTCGACCGGATGATGGCGGTGCAGTGTGACGTAGACTGTACAACAACACACTGGAAACTTTGGGCAGACATGCTGGTCCATGACAACTGCACAGCCTTCCATAACGCACAGAAATTGGTCGGAAGAGAGTCCAGGGCCTGCACAATCCTCTCGACAGCATCCCAGTACCCAGTGTATTCAGTAGGATTGAGGCTAGATGACACTGGTAGCTAAGCAAGCGTTCTTCTGTCCGTCGAGTTTTCATCGAAAGAACTGGCCACAGTTCGGGAGTGATAGGCAAGTATGTCTTGCTCTAGGTACAGGTCTCTTTCAGGGTACTGGAGGCGAACAAATGGGTGGACAAGATTTGGCAACTCTACACTGTTGGTCACAATTTCTCAATGGGAATTATAGATTATAGCCTGTCGACCTTTGTAAGGCCTTGACTGCTATTTCAATATTTTTCTAACTAGTACTGCATTTCTGTTGGTAGTTTGTGGAACTAAGCTGGCAAAAGGGCTCCTTTGCCGCATGTGCTTACCGACGCATTCGTACCCTGCCATTGGCTTTTACCAACTGGTAAGTGCTCTCATCTGTTCAGGCAGCCTTTTTACCATGCTTTGAGTGTCCAATAGCGCTGTTCCTTTGGCCATGTCAGTGTTTGTGCCTTGTGATGTGCGGTGAGCAGATGTACGCTACTGGAACGGTGGCTTCTTCATCCTATTACGAGGAGATGGTTCTGGATGGTATGCTTGCTGACACTTCGTTGTTGTCCAGCATTGAATTCGCGAGTGTTCTAATGCACTGCGGCCCGTGTATCTGCTCTTTCCAACCCAATTAGTCGACGGCGACCCTTGTCATCAACGCATTGCGCACCGTGGCAGTTAACCTTGGCGATGGTGGTTTTACCTGAATCTGAAGTACTCAGGGTACACTCTTGACACGTGTGACGTGGGAAGTCCTGTACCTTCACGGCTTCAGAGATCGAATGGCCCATACTTATAGCACCGCAAATCTGGCTGCGATCTGATGTCTTATCCATCCTGTGCTCAATTATTATTTATTACTATCATGGTCAGTATAAGGCCTGACGACCTCGTAATCACGTTCCACGCCGTGCTTTTACATTCACCGGGCTGACCAGAGCGTCGCCAAACCGGCAGCTAACCCAAATTAGTTTGGCCATCAGTGTATATGGCACAGTTTTGAAGCCAACTACGTATTTTATAACGTACGGTATACATTTTGTTAACTAGAGGGAAAACGTTTATTGTAAAATGTTGCTGCTTGTTTTGCTAGCAGATGTCAGAGACAAAGCTTACTAAATTCATCATAAATACTGTTAATATTTGTTAATTGATAAGTTATAAATATGTTCAGCAATCCCTGCAGAGTCAACGACAATATTTTCCACTAAGGAGCAAAGGTCTTCCTTATTTATCCCTAAGCTAAACATTATATTTGTCATCAATCGCTGAATCGTTCCCCTCGGACTGAACAGAAGCCATGAACGACGAAGCCTCTGTTGTCGTAACTTCCACAATATTTCTCCTTAAAAGAAAGAAAAAAAGGAATTTTCCTCGTCATTTTCAGCTTGATCGATTGCGTTTGTTTCATAGCATATTTTTGAATAAATTAATTAAGGAAATGTATTTCGTTTGTCAGAGGACAATGTGGAGCGTGAGAGTCTGTAGCTTCTTGTAATTGGTAATGTATATCCTAAACATTTCCCTTGACTTGTCATTGCACGCGATCCGATTGAGGGTGGTTGTGCTGGTGTTGGTCGTTCAGGTTAAAGCCTCTTGATATTTTACTCCAGGTGTGTGTATCCGTATGGTTTCTTCTCTGTAGCTGATCACACACACACACACACACACACACACACACACACACACACACACACACACACACACACACACACACACACACACACACACACACACACACACACACACAGAGAGAGAGAGAGAGAGAGAGAGAGAGAGAGAGAGAGAGAGAAATGCGGTGTTATGTCAAGATTGTCGTGGAATATGTGGACGGAAGACCACGTTATAGCTGTCTCTCGCATTTCATCTATTCAGCTCTGGCTTCGCGGTCCTCTCTTGATGTGTGTGTTTAGTATGAAATAATTTTAGGAAAGATTGTTACTGGTTAAGCTTATAGCTTAAAGATGAAGAGAGAGATCCTTTGTGGCATTGTGCATTGTTTTATTTTGGAAGGAATTTCTTTGTGCTTAAGAAACCAAGCGAGAGATTTTTACGTGCCATAATTTACGCAAGAACGACTTTATGCATATTTAAATTAATGTGTGTGTATTGTGTTCAGAAATACAATATCTACTCGTAATTAGTATTGAGTTCTCGTAGACATGTTTTCACACCATTCATAAAGAACTAAATGCCGTGTAACCACGACTGGTGGCGAAGAATATTGCATTGTTGAGTGCTCAGCCAACACATTCATTTGGGAATTTTCGTTCGCATGATTTCTTGCGAAATTCATGTTGCCTCCTCGTGATGCAGTTTTCTTCATCCTACATTTTAATCCTCTATTTTTATTCTTGTCATAGTCCACTGTAAATCATTTTTGCAAAAAAAAAAATCCGTTTTTCTGCGGAACATTACATCTCACTAAGGCTGGTATTTATATCAATTTAGCGTGCTATTTCTAGGTGACCATGGGCCAGCTCATTAAAATGAAAAGTATGTTGACACCAGTAATAAATTATTTTTACAATGATTTACAGTAAGTGACGAATTAAGAGTCTAACAAGCAAGGTGTCTGTAAAGATTGCCAATAGCACTGGTCAACAAAGGAATAAGTTGTCCGTTTCCTTAACAAAAAACAGTCTATTCCAAGTAAATATGGGTCAAGGAATATTAATATAACATCAGAACACTTTTATTAGCCCTTACGTTTGAATAAAGGATGGTTACCCAGTTGTAGTTCCTCTTGAAAAATAATCACCAATGAACTCGTATTTTTGAGATGTTTGGGTGTATATTTCTATGGATTGAACTCCTTGCACTCTTATCCAACCTTTTCAGTGGAGCGTTGTTGTTTCTATGATTTTCGTTTATAGTCTACTTCTGAGGCATCCTCATCCCATTCCAACAATAGCCTGCAAGTATAAATGAGTTCAGTTACCCTGGTACCTATTTCCACTCGCTGAAATGTTTTGATTGAAATGCTCGTCACTCAATGTGCCACAATTGCTCGGAAAGAAGTCAACATAAGAGTGAAGAAAGTGGATCTTCAGTGACGTATTATAACCTAATTCAACCAACCACGGAGATTTACTGCACATAAATTACAGCAAATGTGTGGTACCGAGGGTTTAACTTATCTATTTTACAGTCGAAGTAATGGTTATATGCTGCGTTTATTAATAGTTATTTCACGTTTCTGAGATGAAAGTCACTTCACTGCCTACATAACAAAAGTTATCCACACTATTTACACATTTATGCGGCATCTTGAGGTCTAAAAAGTCTGGATTGAAAACCAAATATTAAATTACCGTAAGGTAATGTAAAGCGGTTGTTTTAAGAAGTGGAGAGATATAGGCTCTGTTTCCGATAGCAAGAACCGGTGTCCTAAACAAGCTGTCACCGAGGAACAGTTTCAAGATATCCGAGCGAGGCTGGAACTGAGGCTGAAAAGAATGATACGGTGGCTTTCCAAACAATTCGACATGGTTATAAGCACTGCTTATAAAGGCCTTAAAATGATCAAGTTTCACCCGTTCAAAATATCTGCAGTTCATAAATTAAATCGTACTACCGACCCGGATGTGCACTCTTAAGTTTTGCAGGCGGATTTTACAATCCGTACACGACGAAATTGTGGATCACACACTTATTGTTGTGAGTGAGATATATTTCTCGAAAGTGGTGACATTTTTCATTGTTACCCCTCAATTATTTGTTTTTAGCCCTTTTAAATTTTCTTAATAATTGGCCCTCAGCCTTAAAGACTGCGATTTGGGTTTAAATTTCAGTTGATGAATGTGAAGATTTGTGCGCTACACTTTATAGAACGTATAATGGAACATTGATGCATAGTAATAAGCAGTCTTATTTATTTGATGTTTGTCTATATTTTTAAGGGATACTGGAATGGTGTAATTTCTCCCTCAGAACGAGTTCAGGTCTCCCATATTTAAACATCCATAAATGCTAACCGACCTTACTGTATTCTATCTGCAATCTTGAGCATAAAATGAGAGTTACTAATATATTACATATGATTCATTGGTCGGATAATAGAACGGGGCAGCGGCGGTCGTTTTCATGCTAATGTGCTGTAGCACACTGGTACTGTAATTCTATATTACAGGAAAAAACTTGATTTTCTTCCTATTTTGCGCCGTTTTTAAAAGAAACTGATTGAAGTTTCTTGGCTTCGGCTTACAAGAAAATAACCGCGTGTTGAAATTCTGAATACAAGCTATGACGTCAAGCAGGATTCCTCCGATGCATGGCTGTAAATCATATGTGCTACCATATTTGTAGCACACAGTTAAATTTTAGCACGAGCTGCCGCCGGAAAGGAGTAGGGCCTATCTGTAAAATATAAGAGTATAATAAATATTGTGAATTCGCTGGACACTGTAGGTTCAGCCGTTTTATTTCTGAATTTTAGACTACTAATGTAATGAAATCACATCTTGCTGACATTAATGCCGATCGTTAATAATTTACCTGTTGGGGAAATTTTCTTGTAAGACATTTCAGCGGTTGGCCTGGAAGTCGAGATCTTCTTTCCCTAATGTCGCCACTTTAGCGGAAATCTATCTATGGGATTTGAGGAGTTGTGGAAAGTTGCTAATCAGGCTAGGATAGTTTTCTCTCATCCTTAACGTTCCATTTTAGTGAAGTGTTGATCAAAGTTGTGTCTTCCAGTAAAATGAAGACTGCCGTTACCGGTCTGTCGTTGCCAGTACGCTACTACTGAGCAGGCGTGGTGTTATCACTCGTATATATAGATTATAGAACCTTCCAGACCTTAGACGTTTCAGTATTTTTCAGTGTTTACAATTGTTTTCTCTTTCCACACGTTTGTAGATCTACACCGATAACTGATATTCACCTCAAAGCATTCCCGTTTGTAACATGCTCTAGTTCACAACCTTGCACATACATTCAGTGTCTTTAAGTAGTAATACGAATAGTCACGCCGGGCTGAGTAGCTCAGACGTTATAGCGCTGGCCTTCTAAACTCATTCGCGGATTCGATTCTGTCTCAGTCCAGTGATATTTGAGTGGGTCTGAAGAGAGTCAAAATCGGCCGAAATCGACAGGTGTTAGTGTGACGTTAAACGTGCCTGTAATAATAATAATAATAATAATAATAATAATAATAATAATAATAATACCATCTTTTACTACGATGTAGCGCACTCACTCTCTCTTTATATATATATAAACGTATGTATAGTTTTTATCCTCGAAGAAGTACAATAAAATCTTTAAGACAATGCCAAGTATTAAGAGATTGGGCTAGAAATGTCGTCATATCCTCAATTTGGAATAAATCTTAAGAAGCCGAGCAGGAAAGGTGGTTATCGATGTTTCATAAAATATCTAGCTACAGATTTAGCTAGTTTCTTTCATGGCTAGTGGTAAGAGAATTTCGTACACCCAATGTCCATGAAAATTAGATATCTTTACTCCAAATGTAGTAAACTAAAGACGCTTCTAATTATAATTAAAAGTCAGTTAGGTATCTAGTAAGGCTGAGTGTTGATACAATCACTGCGGCCGCCCTTATCGGGTAATCGAGTACCTCTAGGGTAAACCAAACAGTTTTACGAAATGGTTGAATGTCGCAACACCACAACTGTTAGCTTTGTTTCTTTCGTGACAGTGGTGGCAATCTGAACATCTTCTTTGAGGTCTCCGTGGTTTTCCTGTAGATATTTCTGGAATATACGTTCATGGACTGGTGTCTAACACGGCCACATCCTTTGTACTTCACGATTGCATGTAACGGTTGTTGGCTTTTCCATGAGGCCCGAGGCAATGTCGTGACCGTCCGCTAAGTGTTTACCCTTGTGTAATGCTCTCTTGCATTGTTGTTCGAGTCATTAGTACAAGGAGGCCCACTCACCTCATGCCGCGTGCTACTCCTTCATACCAGGACTAAATAGAGCAATGTATTTTGAAAGGATAGCATACTATTCTACTGTTCGGCTTCAGTTCCGTTTCGAGGGTCATACCATTTATTTATTTATTTATTTATTTATTTATTTATTTATTTATTTATTTATTTATTTATTTATTTATTTATTTATTTACCGGGCGAGTTGGTCGTGCGGTTAGGGACGTGCAGCTGTGAGCTTGCATCCGGGAGATAGTGGGTTCGAATCCCACTGACGGCAGCCCTGAAGATGGTTTTCCGTGGTTTCCCATTTTCACACCTGGTAAATGCTGGGGCTGTACCTTACTTAAGGCCACGGTCGCTTCCTTCCCATTCCTAGGCCTTTCCTATACCATCGTCGCCATAAGACCTATCTGTGTCGGCGCGACGTAAAACAAATAGCAAAAAATTTATTTTATTTATTTATTTATTTATTTGTTTATTTATTTATTTATTTATTTATTTATTTATTTATTTATTTATTTATTTATTCATTCATTCATTTATTTCGAGTCGTTTCCAAGATTGATCGCAAGAGAATGAAGAAATACAACATTGTTACTAAGAGGTAAAGCTAATCCTGCATAATGTTTAAGCTGATGGGATTTTCCTACAATGATTCAATGCGAGTAGGCTACAATAAATTAAATATAATTAACATTTAAACAATTTTTTTAGTATATTAATTAACAATAAGTTAGTTTATATGTCTCGTCTGACTGACTGTAGGAAGGTACTCTCTTTTTTGTCAAATATTCGTCTGATTTTGGAATTTGGCTCATTAAGAGACTCATTCGGTTTAGGGAAAGTGGTGAACAAAAAATGTTAATAGTTATATGTACGAGTATACGGTGCTATATTTTATTTTCTCATTGTATATATTATTTTTAACATACAGACATTTTGAATTAATTGTTTAACTAAATTGCGTTTATTTTTCAACATGACGGTCCTTCATCGTTACTTGCACAATGGGTTTTCAGAGAAACTGTTATAACATAGCCTATTTATAGACTGAATTCTAGGTTAGAAATGTCCAAGTTAAGTTTGATCCGAGAAGCTGTTTTCTTTTTCAAGAAATAACATTTTATGGTAGCACGATAAAGGTTATAAAAACCTTTGTTGAACATACTTTCATATTGTTTTATTATTTTTACAGCGATCTTTAATTCTTAACGAACGCAAGAATCTCCCGTCAACAAATAGTTCCTGTGCGTTAATGCATTAAATAATCCAAGGCAATATAATACTATATGGTCCCAGAATAACCTCACTGCATCAGAAACATCCGACTCCGTGGCCTTCGGTCCAAGGCGGGTATTAACTTTTATTGGTTGAGGTTGGGGACTGGGTGGTTGTGCCGTCTTTAACATTAGATTCCATCCTGGTTGCGACTCTACCCTTGCAGTCTCGCTGGTTGCCCATTGTCATAACTCATAATATAGACAAACCTGCACCAGACCTCTCCGAAGGCCATATGTCATAATGTTACATTTTTTTATTATTGTTGTTATTTATCAAAATCGCCGAGTCTTTTGCATATGTGAGCACGCCGACCTTTTTTCGTGATATACTGTAACTACATGTTCTTAATAATTCGTAATTACCTGCATAATAGCTCAACTGTTACAAGATTCTAGTCTAGTAGCACCAATACTCGCCATGCATGTAGGCAGTGTGTCTTTCTTTCCTTGTGACTGACCTCTGTTCACTTTATTCCAGGAGTTTCAGCTGTACTCATGGGTCTATTTCCCTAAATGGCGTGTTGTGTCAGCTTTCCATTTCATCGTCTTCCTTGCCTGGTTTAATGGACAAATATTCCTTTTCGCTTAGTGATTTAAGTAGCTCGAGGGGCTTGAGAAACGTGGCGTTATTTATACTTACGTAGTCTAGATTTTTATCGTCATTGATTTAACCATGCTGTGTTTAATGATCTTTCTGTGTAAATCAATTTCTTTACCTATTAGTCGCGGTGCCAGGTTTAATGAAGTCTCCTTTTTATGTACTTTACGCCATGTAACTTAATGATATGTAGAGTTAAAGCTATCTTGTTAGTATCGCTGTTCATGTGCTGGTCAATTAAGAATAAGTTAAGAGGAAGAAAAGATACGGAAAATTGAATATAGAGTCTCTGGAATCAGGTTCTTTCCTGACTGAACCAAAGGAGAACACCATCGATTTTTTTTGAAACTGCATTCTTCAAGGAAAGTTGGGACGGATCGAGGTGCTCTCATCGTGTTGCTCCTGGCAGGATTTCCTGCTCTCACTAATGAGCTGAGGAGGATGATGGGGGTCGTCTTAGCGAGAAGTGGAAGTCCTAGGTTAGTCCTCCGGTCTCATCGTGTTAATCCTGGCAGGATTTCCTGCTCTCACTAGTGACCTGATGAGGAGGGTGGGGGTCGTCTTAGCGAGAAGTAGGAGACCAATGGTCATAATATTGAAAGATGCGTTCTGACAGTTCTTAGAGGGAGGTCCGTTTACTGTGTACCTGGGCGGGAAGAAGGGAGTAGAGGGTATGGTTGCCATGGAAACGTGAACTTGCCCACTGTGGTTGCCATGGAGTTCAGCTTGCTGGCCGGGTCGAGTTGCTTGGAGTTGCCAAATCTCTCACTTCTGAGCGGTCTGAATGAACTAACAAGTGAGCCGGAAAGGAGGGGAAGGAGAACGGAATGCAGGAATGTGGCAACACCGTGCAGTAGCACGTGCAATGCTCCTCCCTCCAGTCCTATCTGTCAGAATACTTTAAATAATAAGGGTATAGGTTAGTCCTGAGAACGGTTTTGGTGTTCTTTTCAGTGTTAGTTGTTAATACTTGTTCATATCACCAAACTCTCTATCATTGGCAAGTTTATGCAACGTAAACAATACCGTGCATGTACGATTTTGGTGATTCGCTAGAATCTGAGGATGCTGGTGTGAAAATGAGAAACCACGGAAAACCATCTTCAGGACTGCCGAGAGTGGGGTTCGAATCCACCATCTCCCGAATGCAGACTCACAGCCGCGTGACCCTAACCGCACGGCCAACTCGCCCGGTGGGTGCACTTTTCTCAGGAACAATTAAACCTATAGACAGGTCTATTGTGGGTATCCACTAGGTTTGTGTCTACGTGGGAAGCGAATTATATTTTGGTAATATTTAACATTAAATCTCATAAAGTATTAAATGCGAGAAACATACAATACCATGCGCTCTTTTTTTTTTTAAGTGACTATTCATTCTTGTAGCGAGGGTAGCGTCTTGAGTTCACTCTGGCCAGTAGTCAAGGACATCACTCGCAGGTCATTCATCTCTTATGTACCGCTGTCTATACCCTTTTCACTGCCTTGTGCCTCCACTCTCCATTAGTGTTTCTTTTGTTCTCAGTGATTTTACATGTGTGGTAGTAAATGCAAAATGCTTTTGAAGAACACCAAGCTTTGCAAAAATTGCTAATACATCATATAAATTCATTTCAAATCATTAGCTAAACTGAGCATATGGCCCGCGACCAATCGATCAAGTTAATTACCGACCTTGTGTGAAAGAAAGTTCGAGTGGCCTTAGTCTGCATATACATAGCCACAGAAGGAACCGCCATACAAGTGCAATTAAACAGTTCTCAAAAGTCTGCTCTGATTGATTGATAATCTTAATAATGTTATTGCCTATGTCGTGCTTGTAGTCGTACGATATTAACACGTCACAATGCGTGCTTTATTCTTTCTACAGGAAGTATCACGTTATACGAGAACTCGTGTGTCTCCGACTGATACCCATAAAATTTTGGGGCATCTTGTTAATCTATATATTTACATTTCGATTTAGGTATCTAAACTTATACAATATGTGAAAAGATTGAGTCTGCTAGCAAAATGTTGGCAGTTTTGATCGCCAATACACAGCATAACCTGTAAAATTATTGCAGTAAAATCTTTAATGGGCAGGAAGGCCTAAAGAATATTGAGATGTCCAATATTCAGGAATTTTGTCCTCTAGAATTTTATACGTCATATCTTAAGATATTATAGCACCATTTGGGAACACCCAAACACGCTGTATAGAAAAGTGCATCTGAATTTGATTATTTCTTCGCATTGGACTTCCGTTATGTACTTGGCTGTTGATCTTCGAGTTAATCTTCATATTAATTTTGACTTTTCTTATAACAGTGGTAGCCTATAGTTTCTTCACTTGGCATTTTATTTTCTGAATTAAAGAGCTGCTAGCTAATTACTTCCAGTTTCTTGGCTGTATGGAGAGCAACTGTATCCTTCCTATTCCTTACCCAAACACTATTATTGAGAATGTAGTGACATAGATTATTTCGCATACACACAGAAATGTCTGGGGTCTGATGACCTATTAATAAACTTTAAAAAAAATCTCAATTTTCCCGTAGTGTATTTTTGTTGTCCTCTTTTCTTCTTCTTCTTCTTCTTCTTCTTCAGAGTACAATACGAAGTCCCCCTGACGTTGGCGATCATGTGGCGAATGTTGTGCGATATCTTCTTAGATGGAAAAGTCTTTCAACGCTGTGAATTCCAATCCGTTCTTTGACGTTTCCAAGCCATGATGTTCGCCTTCTCCCGACATCTCTTCAACCCTGTATTTTGTCTTGCACAATCCGTTGTAAGATCAGGTAACGGTTATTTCTAATAATGTTATTGACGCCGAGGTACCGGAATTTAGTCCCGCTTGAGTCCTTTCACGTGCTAGTAAATCTACCGACACGAGGCTGACGAATTTGAGCACCTTCAAATACCACCGGACTGAGCCAGGATCGAACCTGCCAAGTTGGGGTCAGAAGGCCAGCGCCTCAACCGTCTGAGCCTCTCAGCCTGGCACGGTCATTTCTATGGATGTGCCCAAGGTAACAGGGCGCTTTATTGTTCGAACGAGTTCCCGATATACCTTTGCCCTTCCGAGTACTTCTTGGTTCGTTAGTCGAGCAACCCACGAAATCCTGAGCATCGTCTCATATGATCTAATTAGAACCAGAAGAAGAACAAAAAGAATAGTGAACTTCCTCTATAGACCGTATATAATTGTGGAAAGAAGGACATTGCGACTAAGCACAACATTACCAGAGCAGTCTGGAATACCACAGCTAGCTTTCCTGGCCATCAGCACCACTTTTATCAACGCGATGCACGTTTCCGAGGAAATGGCTGGACTTGCCTAGCATCGTATGTAATGTACCTGTCTTACTAGCACTACAAAAAGTAAAATAAAGTAGCAGTCACTTGTAAGATATTCCGTCTCCTTAACTTACGGCTGCTCTCCGCGACCTGACATGGAACAAGGAGACTTCCTACGGAGCAGTTTATTACCAGGACAGGCTATTACTGGACCAGGGAACGATTTATTGACTAGAGAAATGTATCATTATTATAAGACTAAAGTAGAGAGCATTTGGAGTTGGGCTATATATCTGAAATAAATTGCTCTTTAGTTTCGTGTACATCTATGGATCAGCATTAAAATGACTGTTAGCAAATGTGGCAAATATAGGGGCAGGGTGTGTGATTTTCGAATACTGTTTTATTTTATTGGTGTTTTTTTTTTTTTAGACCCTACTCTATTAGTCCTGTATATGTTAGGTCTCCGATCTCCACAACCGTTCTTTTCCTCCATGCAGGTCCTTACATTTTGTGATATACGCTCAAGGACAAATGCTGGAATAATGCGTGCAACGAGTCTGTCTTATTTCCTTGCGTGAATACGTCGTATAAATCGGGATGCCAGATTTGCAAACTTGAACGAGACGAAATTGGGGAAGATTATAAAACGTTATAAAATATAATCTGCGCACATTGCAGTCAAGTTGGATATATATATACGCCTACACTACGTAGGGCAAGTTTACGCGCCCGCCAATAAGAACGGTTCTTGAAAATATTCCGAGGTTACGGCGAGGAATCTACGCTGTTCTCGAGGTTTCGGTTCCGGGCGGTCTGTTTACGTTGAGAGAGCGTAGCGAATACACACGTTCGCCGATTTAAGTGGATACATATTTTATGCAGATGTATTGATCTTCATAAAACACCTTTAAAGTGTTATATAACATTGGAAGGCTATAGACTACTAATAGGGTCAAGTCTTGTAAAACGGCCATATTTCGTTCTTTCAAATCTACCGCCTTCCTATCTGGAGAGGAACCCGACAGAATGTTAAAATCATTACCATACTTGTTCGGCTTCCGTTCAGTTGTCTGCTATTGTCATATGTCGGTTTTATGCTTTTCTACGAGTGAATATTTAACATCCACTGTTGTATGTCCGGCGCTCCCTTTCTCGCTCCTCCAGCCAGCTGCACGCGCGCCTGTGTATCATTCTGCTAGCTTCGACGCGCAGCCCTCAGTGCGCGTGCCTGACCATCGAGTGTACTATAAATAGGAGCTCCCTGCCTGCTCAATCGCCCACTTGCCCTGGTGTCCAGCTCCAGAATACACCCTACGTCGAGCACGGAGGCTACTCCTCTTGAAAATGTGCTTCGACCAGGTGGACTGAATTTCTGGCAGTACGAGGTTTCACCTCTGGTCACCGCTCCCTTACCTATTTCCGCTGCCTATGTTCCGTAATTCTTTTACAAGCCATTTTCATTCCCTAAGTTATGCAAGCTCCCTTAGTTTCGCTAGGTGGAATTTCTTCAATCAATTGAACTTGCTTTTTAGGAATTCAGGCACTTCAACACAACTCTCTAAAGACATTTATGTTAGTGTGCCAGATAGTTTTCGACTATCAACGTGTCAATTCACAAAGACTATCTTTTCAAGATAGAAGTGTATATAAAGACTGTAAACCTGTACATATTGTATAAAGACAGACTTTTCTCAAGATTCAATATTCCTTTTTGCTTCAAAATAAATTTCAGTTATTTGTGTAAATATCATAAAGTGAAGCAATAAAAGTTGTGTTTTGTAAACTTCAACCTTGGTTACAACATCCACATTTTAAAGGTAAGTCTGACGAAGCCATTTTTATTTTTCGTGTTCTTGAAATATAATTCACTGTAGCAGTATGAGTTTTGAATTATAAAAGGTGAACATTGCCTGTTAAAGCATGGCCTTCAGTGAAGAGAAGCGTAGTTCGTTACGGTAGATTAGAAAATTTGTGAGATAGGTCGTGAATTAGTTGGAAGTTCCAATTAACCTGAAGACCAAGGTTTATAATACGTGCGTGCTGTCAGTTACAACTTACGGTCTGGAAACGATGACTCTGACGAAGGAAAGTGCTCGCAAGCTTCAGCGAACACAACGAGCCATGGAGCGACAGATGCTAGGGATCAGCCTTAGGGATAAGATCCGTTCAGAGGACATCAGGAGAAGAACTAATGTAACAGACATCCTAGAGATAGTAGCAAGACTAAAATAGCAATGGGTAGGACACGTAGCTCGACAAGAGTACAACAGGTGGACCTCTAGGATTGTTCACTGGAGACCATGGGGACACAAGAGAGGCATTGGAAGACCCCTGAAGAGATGGCTCGACGACATAAAGCTGTTGGCTGGAACACGCTGGTTCGAAGTGGCTCAATACCGAAGACGATGGAAGCACATGGAAGAGGCCTATATCCAGCAGTGGATTGAAATAGGCTAGAAAAGAAGAAGAAAGAAGAAGTATAGTCTTGTAACATGGCCGGGAACCTGGCAGCTGCAGCAACTATGCCCTACGCCTCCTGTACCAAGGAAGAAAAATACAGGCAGAAGTCAAAAAGCCACAATTTTGACTTCCCCACAACACATAAGAGAACGAAGAGCAAAGAAAATGGCGAAAATGAACCCGAAAGCGAAAAAGGGATCCGCACGAAACACTGATGATAACAGATGTGGGTATTATGATGGACTCTTCAACGAAGACCACGACGGGCAAATCTGGGTGTGTTGTGTGAAGTGCACTATGCGGTGTCTTGAGAAATGTGCAAATGCACATGATGTAAGAGATTATGTGTGTGAAAAGTGTTCATAAACAGATTTTCCATAGACGACCAACTCACAAGACTGTCTTCTAATACGGCCGTTTTGCAATGATCCTAAATAAGTTCAAGTAAATTCATCTATAATACAGCTGTTTTGAATTCCTGCATACTAAACATTTAGTAGTTATGTACCTTTCATTTCCACTTTAATTTGTCTTTGTACTCCTTTTCACCTTCGAACAAAATATACCAATATAATATGGTGGCCGTATTTGAGAACCTGACCCCAACTGTGAGGAAAAAGTGCATTGCATGGTGTGAATTTATACAAGTGGAATTTCAGAAAACAGTTGGAAGAAAGGAAAGGTCATGCTAATTCCAAAAGGGTGCTTCTACTTACCAGTGCCGAAAGGAACAAACTACAAGCAGTGGAAGAACATGAGCGCAAAGACGCTGCTTGGCCACATACCAATGAAGGTATTACGGGGTGACATCGATATGAGTTTCGGTGATGAGTCCGTGTATTCACGTTAGAAAGCAACTTGCGGCCATATCGCGAAACAGCTTACCTCATTTTTGTTGCTCGTTTTCTAGTCACCAAGGAACGACGATTTTTTAAAAATATTCTTGACTTGGAAACCGTCAGTTGTTAATTTATTATCCTAAACTTTTTTGAATTATTTCAGTTATTTTATAATATAATTTTTGGAAATAAGTGCACAGAAGTGCCGGTCGTGTGAATTTGAAGTTATAGAGCCAATAACTAACTATGGAGAGTTGCTATATAGATCATCGTGGCAACGTTTAAAGGCTGTGTATATCTGTCTGTAGTCTTGTTTTTTCAAATATTATTCTATTCATGGTTTTTATACTGGAAAGGAAAGATCAAATCAAGAGCACAAATAATGTAACAAGGATGAAACTGCAAAGGGCCAGAAAGAGCCGGGAAACAATTAGACCTACGTCACGACAAGCCTCTGACAGGGAGAGGCATGCCCATGTACGTGCCTCAGAATCTCGGGAACAACAGGAAGGGTAGAGAAAAATGTAATCATGCACACGCTAAGTGACTGTCCCATCAACGACGAATACAACAGCTGTTTAATAGACAGTATACTCTCGATTATCCGGTTTGCGTATTAACCGTGCACGTTTTCACCTTCTTATAAATACCGTAATTGAAATTTAATGCATTTGAATTTGACAGTTTAATTGTGATTGAAGGAAAAGAAAGTGATGAAAGTGTTTCTCATTCTGTGGCTCTGTAGTGTATAGATACCCTGTTGGATTATATGGGATAAAGGGGGTTTGAATATGGTGAATTTATTACCGCACGCGAAATAGTACATCTCGAGGTAAGGAAGCAGATGAACAACCAAAAGCAGAGAACCATTACAGACTTCTTCAGAGCACAATAATGTGTGAGAGTTATCTCTGTAAATGTATTGTAGCCTACTTTATATTGTACTGTATTTAAAAATAGTATAGACGGCCTTTTTCTTCCAATAAGCACATGGTTTCGGATAATCCGTGTTTCCCGATTATCCGTGCCATTCACCCCGGTTATTAGCCTGGTTAACCGAGAGTATACTTTAATTATAACTTCCAATCCTGTTGGGAGTGAAATGACTTTTAATGGCCCTTTCATTTCGCTTGTGTGCGGGCAGTATCCAGTATTCGGGAGATAGTAGGTTCGAACCCCACTGTCGGCAGCCCTGAAAATGGTTTTCTGTGGTTTCCCATTTTCACACCAGGCAAATGCTGGGGCTGTACCTTAATTAAGGCCACAGCCGCTTCCTTCCCACTTCTAGCCCTTTCCTGTCCCATCGTCGCCATAAGACCTATCTGTGTCGGTGCGACGTAAAGCAAGTAGCATTTCGCTTGTACGCGCCTTGATTGGATAAGAAAATGACTCTATACATTGGAACTGATACGTATTTCAAATGTGGACCTCTCAGGCCTATGTTGTGCTTGTATGTAGAAAAAGCGTTACGCATTAGAGGATTAAACTGTATTTATTGAATGTTATTCACAAATGCGGAGACTCGATAACTGGTTTCTGAGAAGTATGGTGTAGAAGTGACCCGATACTCGAGGTGAAGACTCGGAACATGACAAGCGCTGCTGGTCAGCTGACCATATCGACCTCAACATGTTATCTTGTGGTTCACCGGGGTATGGAATCATAGCCATTTGAGTTGTCTCATGGCTAACTCTGGATAGGAGAATGGTTCTCAAACTTCTTTGCATCGCGAGATCCAGTTAATGATGGAACCCTATACAATTTTTTTTTTTTGCGTCGCACCGGCATAGATAGGTCTTATGGCGACGATGTGACGGGAAAGGTCTAGGTGTGGGAAGGAAGGGACAGTGGCCTTAGTTAAGGTACAGCCCCAGCATTTGCCTGGTGTGAAAATGGGAAACCACGGAAAACTATTTTCAGGGCTGCCGACAGTGGGGTTCGAACCTACTCTCTCCCGAATACTGGATACTGGCCGCACTTAAGCGACTGCAGCTATCGAGCTTGGTATTTCCATTCTTAATATGCTGATGGATTTAGGCCTATGTGATATTTTTATATAATCAAGTAAGGAAAAAGTAAGTCAGGCTCCTAGGCTGAATGGTTTGCGTAGTGGCCTTCGCTTCAGGAACATCGGTTCGATGCCCGGCCAGGAAGCGGATTTTAACCGCATCTAGTTAATTTCTCCTGCTCGGGGGTTAGGTGTTTGTGTTCGTCTGAATACCACCGGTGTGTGGAGAAAAGTGATAGAATAATAATAATAATAATAATAATAATAATAATATAAGAAGAAGAAGAAATGATTACTTCATGATGATTAAGGCAATAATAAAAATGATGCCACAGTGTTTAATTAACAGCTAACCATTTAGGATTTGAGATTTACAACTTAAGGACCAGTTTGAGGAACCGGACCAGGTTGCACTCTGCCTCAGGTAACATCACTGAGTAGAGAAATGTGGATTAAAAGCTCGCTCTCGACCACCGTAGATGTTGCTTTGTGTGGTTCCAGGTGAATGCCGAAATGGTACGTACCACAAATAACGCAGAGCAGCTTGCTTCCCAACTAGTGTAGTGCAGACACATCAACTCGCTTCCCAACTACTGCAGTTCAGACACCACAAGGGTACACAAAGTACACAAGGTCTGCTGATCACAATGTCCCATGCAACATTAACATGTCTTCCATTAAATTGTGTTGACAGCACGTATTTTAAGATCATAAAAACGCCTTATGTTGCTCAGTTTACATGGAAGATGCATATCTATATACATCTTTAGCTCTAATCTGTCCCTGGTGTGTTTAGTTTTTTCTTGCTTCAACTGTTAGATTTATCCCATCTTGCGGCGAGTAAGAAGATAAACTCCTGTTTTCTGCAGCCTCCATTTAACATCTTTAATGGTGAGCCATTATTTTTATGGCTGTTTTGAGACTCGCGCTTTGTTACAAGCAGTAGAGTTTCGATAATAACAATATATTGTCTGTGGCACATTAATATCGAACACTGGCTATGCTTCGTGGTGACGTGTACGGTAGGAAGTAGTTGGAAGGAGAAGCTGTTATTGGTTTTTAGGACATTATGGCGATCTTGGACCATGCGCTCCATGTACTAGTGGGTGTAGGCCTACTTGTATCCTTGTGGTAGGGCTAGTGAAAGTAACTGTTCAATTACAGCCTCAACATACAAGGCTATTGTAATTCTTACAATTTTGTTTTGTTTTGTTGTGTTCAGAAAAGAAAAGAAATAATCAAAACCTTCCATGTTTGTATAATGCTGCGAAAATGTGAAAACATACCGTTGTACGTTGTCAGGCATAGTAAATATATATCCACTTAAAAGAACATATTATTTCTATCTTCACAAACCTTTTTAAACAGTTGTCATACTATCCGATTTTACTCACATTTTCTTAAAGGAACGTTCACATACCCCAAGGGATTAAGCTCTGACATTATTGTTTCATTGATTGCGTTACGGTATTTACGTAGAGTAGAGTATGTTTATAATTAATTCTACCACTTTTATTTCAATCTAAGTATTTCCCCTAAATGCGCAGCTAGATATAGCCTAAACGAAACATGTGGACATATTATATGAATAGGTTTATTTTTCTTGTTCTGAAGTTATACTTAATAGTGGTTTATGGACATTATGACCACGCACGCGCTATACAGCTGTCGATAACGCTGCCGGCATGCCACTTTTGATTAAGTAGGTCCTGCGGAAAAAAGTATTCTGCATTAATTGTATTCAATAATACAGGTTACATTCTAAACCTCGGATCAGTGCATATGTTAATTTCTTCCCACTCAGCGTATGCTACCGTAAGTCTGTACTACCAAAAACAAAAACCAAAACCAAACCCCATGGAGCAACAGCGTCGAAGGATCCTGGCCTACCAAGCGATCGCAGCTCAGCCCGAAGACCTGCACATTGTGTGGCCAGCATGACGAATCCTCTCAGTCGTTATGCTTGGTTCTCTAGGCCGAGGCCGCTGTCTCATTGTCAGATACCTCAGTAGTTATTATCACGTAGGCTGAGTGGACCTCGAACCAGCCATTAGATCAAGATAAAAGTCCTTGACCTGGCCGGGAATCGAACGCGAGGCCTCTGGGTGAGAGGCAGGCACGCCATCGCGGCGCCGGCATAAGTCTCCACTACTGCAGCCAATCTCTGAATTGCAAGAAATTCTAGATTGTAATTTTCTTGTAGCACTTTCATGAATCCCTCTCCAGACAGGCACAGATCAATATGTTCCTTGCTTTGTTTCATAATTATGTGCTGCACCATGCAGGTGTTAATGAGGAGCTCTAAAGACAGGGTTTGTAGATGTCAAAAGAAGAAAGTTAATAATAATAATAATAATAATAATAATAATAATAATAATAATAATGCTATTTGTTTTACGTCCCACTAACTACCCTTTTACGGTTTTCGGAGACGCTGAGGTGCCGGAATTTAGTCCCGCAGGAGTTCTTTTTACGTGCCAGTAAATCTACCGACACGAGGCTGGCGTATTTGAGCACCTTCAAATACCACCGGACTGAGCCAGGATCGAACCTGCCACGTTGGGGTCAGAAGGCCAGTGCCTCAACCGTCTGAGCCACTCAGCCCGGCAAAAGGAGAAGAAAGTTACTTATGACAGATGTAGTAAGCTGACACAAACGTGAGAAATTGATGCCGAACTCAGCTACACATTTGCACAGCAAATGTTCAGTAAACATATTTTTTCGTGCATAACAAATACATAAATCTTAGAAACTAAGTTGAATTTCTTTCACTACTTCTTAAATCACGATAATGACAGTAGGACCGCAGTAATCTGGTAGTCGGTAGTCCGACAGACCCAATGGTCCGGCACGCATCAGAAACATATTTTTTCCGGTATTTTGAGAGATTTAGCGGTTGCCACGGTTGGTAGTACAGTCGGACGCGTTTGGGAGATACCGGAACCGTTCGGCCTTTCATCAGTCACTGTTTGCTTCATTGTGCGAGTATGCTCTCGCCGGCATCAGCCAGTCGTTACCTTGGCTTCGTGCTAGGATCTCTACGATTTTTCGTTCACGTAGACCTACAGTTACAGTACTTACATTTGCACCAGTGCTGCGCGATTTTGTTATTTGTTATTTAATACCTTCATTGTACTTTACTGTATGAGAGTTTAGCTATGTGTACGACTGTCAAATAGACTACATGACAGTGAAAAGTTCGTACGTACAGTGAATATGTCTTCTAAATTGAACATCTCTTCCTGGGCTAAGGCTTGGCAAGTCTTATACACCTTCGTAAGATTCGCAGAGAGGAGCCAACAATACGACGGTGCTGAAGTTATGAATCTGCACATTATACAAAATATTTCTTGTCAAAAAAAGAGCTCAATCTAAAAAAAAAATTCTACAATGTTTCAGAGGGCTCGGGAGAAAATTCAAGCTATCGTATCAGTGGTAGATACCAGTCCGACATGTGCCACGCCTTCGACATCATTAGACACCTATGCTAGTCCTATATCCTGTGTTTCAGATTGAACTGTACCGAATACTTGGTATTTAACCAGTTTTATTTGATTAAATTTAACTTGTTCTCGGTTTTTCAAAGCCATGATGCTTTTTTTTAATTTCATAATAGCCCTACACAAATGATTTATATTGAACTTAGCTAAAACTTTTAGCCATAAACTGATTTAACTGTGCAGTACAGTATTTGATTTTAATTCGGTTTCGTTTTTACAGTACAGTCTACATACTTTTAATTTTTAATACTGTAATATCTTCTGTTGTGTTTAATAAATAACAACTATTCGTTTTTGTACGCTAAAACTGTAGTATACCGTTGCTAAAATCTGTTTTTTAATAACCTCGGTAATCCGGCACTGGCAGATTCCCGAGCATGCCGGATTATCGCGGTTCTACTGTATAGTGCAATTCTTAAAGACAGAAGCAGAACGTTATCGATTTCGAGACGATCGTGTTCACGAACAAGGAAAACTAGTATCGGTTTCGATCGAGCTATATTTTCCGTTTCTTCAATTTGCCAGTTTGCGATGAGATGGTAGTCTAATTTGAAGTAACGTTCTATAGGCCCTACCTCCCTGGAGTAAGTGGTTCATAAATAATCGGAGAAACCTTATTCAGGATAGGCATCGAATGTCGCCTTGGTCTGCGTTTCTTAACCTGAACCTTGGTCTTATCATGCAGCCTGACTTGACACGCTATTGTTTTTAAAAAGAATTGTCGAATAGAACAGGCACGAAATGTCTGTCAAGATTAGTTCTACTCTTAAAAGTCACCATCTGAACATCCAGACTACAGTAAGTTTTGTCTTGTAATACGGTGTAGAAACATGGACACTGACTGCAAACACTACAAAACAAAATTAGAAGCATTTGAAATGTAGGTCTACAGACGCATATTAAGAATCTCCTGGACAGACCACCTAACAAATCACGAAGTATTGTGGAAACTCAGGAAGGACGTTGACATTATTAAAACTGTGAAGAAAAGACAATTTGGATATCTGGGACACGTAGTGAGAGACATGCTGAGAGGTGTGGACTCCAGTTAATACAGGGAAAGTAGCTGGCAGTCATGGGCGTGAAAGACATCGGATGAACTGGCTATTTGGAGATTTGGTTCAATGCTTCATCAACAGAACTACTTAAACTGCAGTCAGCAAAAGTAAAATTGTCATGCGGACCGCCAACATCCGGTAACGGATCGGAACTCTAAGAAGAAATTTTATTTTATCGTCGTTAGCTAAAAAACCAGCCAGTCAGCTACAAATACATTTGCAATTGTGTATGTATACACACACACGCGTATAAGGTATCCATGTTAGTGTAGGGCCTACTTGGATTTCCCCACAGTTCGTAACTAAGTTCATAACGTATACTCCCTCTGACGATCTCTCTCTCTCTCTCTCTCTCTCTCTCTCTCTCTCTCTCTCTCTCTCTCTCTCTCTCTCTCTCACTCACACACACACACACACACACACACACACACATACAAAATATCTACAGTGCACCAGCTGTCGGTAAAGTGATATTTTGACAGTACTCTACCGCTAACAGACCTTATATTTGTAAATGTATGTCTTTTATAAACGTGTCAGTCACTTGAAACGCTTCTGATGCGATAATGGAGATAAATCACCTCGTACTATGGAAATAGTACTGAGAGTAAATATTTTTATCCTCTTGATACATGGCATTTTCTTTGGGCCTCTTCTGTAGGGGATGTTGTAATTTCCCCTTAAAACGGCGATTACTACCTCTACCTGTTGGGAACTTCATTTCGTGGTCATGGATCTACTTTTTATGCTGTTTCTCTGCTGAAGTTTGCTTAGTGGTGTTCCCAAGGTGGACCCCCTGTTGAAATTCGACTAGACGTATGGAAATGGTGTTAGTGTAATGTGGCTGGGCAGAGTCTTGCCGGAGACTGACCGGCTGGCAATAATCTGACCACAATGGAGCCCCGCAACTCTATTGGCTGTAATGAGAAAGACGCGGTTACTCGAGCTCTGCCCTCTCTGTCTGTACCCAGGGCGGTTACCCGCGTGCGGTGTCGGGCTTCATTTGTTACATCCAGCCAGCGAGTTCCCGGCTGGAGCAAATGTAATCCCCTCTAACGTGAACACGTAATTAACACTTCCCCTCCCCCCTTTCTCTCTGCCAACCTAACTCTCTCGCTTGCTTCTCTGTCTCTGTCCTACAACCGGCGAGAATTAGCCAGCATCTTCAGCCAGCCACTCCACTAAGTACTAGCCAGACCACGTCAAACCTTTCATTTATATCATAACTTATAGTTAATAATATTTGATAATAGGTAGCAAATATTTTACTTTTAAAGAATAGAGCTGATTACTCACATAGTAGCTGACATTGTTTCAACTTGCTTGCGTCTTCTGTTCCTGTACTAAAAAACCAACAGAATCGTGTATCGGCTACCTTCTTGTCTTTCGACCCTAATATTTTGGCGCCTGTATATTTAAATATACGAATATTATCTGTGTGTAGTAGGGAGAGAAAGAGAGAGAAAATCCATATTCATAATTGTCAACATTAGATTCGAACTCCACTTAGGAAACTATATTCTCTTCCAGCTGTTGCTTGGCTGTGCTGTGCCTCCCCCCCCCAACTCTCTCTCTCGCACACGCACACGCCCTCACCCCCCCCCCCCTTCAAATTCAGTTATGAAATTTGAAGACATTTCTTTTTTTTTCTATTTGCTTTACGTCGCACCGACACAGAGAGGTCTTATGGCAACGATGGGATAGGAAAGGCCTAGGAATGGGAAGGAAGCGGCCGTGGTCTTAATTAAGGTACAGCCCCAGCATTTACCTGGTGTGAAAACGGGAAACCACTGAAGACCATCTTCAGAGCTGCCGACAGTGGGGTTCGAACCCACTATCTCCTGGACGCGAAGACATTCCTCATAATACTGTATTGAATATTGAAACACTTGTCATTGCTATGAAGCATGCGAGTAACACATCGCCGAGCACGTGCTACGATTCTACGCACGGTTTTTTCCGGCTCAAGCTAACTACTCCAATATATAGGCCTAAATGATAATTTAATGCGCTCTTCAATACTGCAGATCATTAGTTCAACTTGTAACTGATGTCAGGTATCGTTTTCTGACCCAAACACATTCATGTTCCCTTTACTGAGATAATGATTAGAAGCTAAGCGTTGCTTTAAAACTCGTAACCTGGAAAATCTCCGTTAGTTTTTAGTCGAGTTCTACTTTTATACCAGTACCAGTCGGTTGTTTTAAAGAGATAATTGCCGAAGTAAATCTCAGTCAACATTGTTTTTTAATTATTTTTTTAATGGAGGACTAGCAGCTGCGCAAGTCTGGCATGGGATGGGAGGTCGATATAATACCGTAACTTTTAAAACATACAAGTGAGTGTAATATATTGAAAATGCACCATGCGATGAGAAACTTCAGAAGCTAAAACTAATATCAAATGTGAAAAATAACTTTTTTATCTCCCAGTAAACATAAACGGTCAGCACTGATGTGCTTGTCATGAACTGTATAATGAAACCATTGACTAGAACTTCACTCTCAATGTTGTAGGGGCAGTAAGTACTGTGAACTGGTGTCCACTGTTGCTTTCATGCTTCCGGAGTGACTTGCTGCCGAGACTTCAACGTCTCACGGGATGTTACTGACAGTTCGTTTTACTGAGAAAATGTATAAAATAAAATGAAATAAAATAAAATAAAAAAGCTTTAAAAATGTAGATTTCCGTTTAACTTGAGCCATGTACAATTTCCCCCGAAAACCAGTACTAATCTCCGAAAAGTAAAATAACTGCTTTGAGCTTCGCGCGAATCCGTGCAGGGTTGCAAATTAGGACAGAATATTGCAAGGCCCACCAAAGAAAACTACAGGTCCATTTTTCTTACCTGATTTACTGCTTATTTATTTATTTATTTATTTATTTATTTATTTATTTATTTATTTATTTATTTATTTATTTATTTATTTATTTATTTATTTACTTTACTTTACTTTACTTTACTTTACTTTACTTTACTTTACTTTACTTTACTTTACTTTACTTTACTTTACTTTAGCAGTGGCGAAGTTAGGGCTCGTGGCCCTCTCTTACACTTAACCACATAATTAATCTACAGATAATACATATATAAAAGAAATGTACTATTCTATCATAAAATCAAAGATAAGCTAAAAATTACAGATTTGGACAACATATAATGAATAAAGAAAGCAGAGTTCAACAAACAAAATAGAATAAAATTTGGAGCGTATAGATAATGAGAGACAAAGTCACAATGAGAAAGTAAGATACAAACTGAAAAAGCAATGCAAAAGAGAACACAATAAGTAATAAAGTAAATGGAAATATAAGTATGGCCATAAAATTGATCTATGTACATGAGTAAGACGCTAAAATTATGTACATTACACTATAATAATAATAATAATAATAATAATAATAATAATAATAATAATAATAATCACACAACCTATCATACGTCATCATACACACGAAACAATCACACTAGACAATCAGCGTATTCAACAGGTAATCTCTACATGCAGTCTTAAATTTCGACATTGAGTTTGAGTTCCTGACAGCGGCTGGGATTGAATTCCAAAGCCGTGACCCAGCCACAACGAAGGATCTGTTATATATTGATGAGTGGTTGATGGGAATAGCGAGGGAAGTGCCAGATCTAGTGTTACGATTATGGAATAAGTATAATAAATGGAATTTTGAAGAGATGTATTTGGGTAGATTTTCCTTCTGAGTTAGATATATCAACGTAAGTACATGGAATTTCCGTCGCCTCTCGGGTTTCAGCCAGGAAAGAAATGTGTAGCTAGGGGTTATGTGAGCATCGTAACTCAAGTTAAAAACAAATCGAAGACCAGAGTTAGCAAGGCCGATATGATTTCTTGAAAGATAAGTTTCATGGGTTCACGTTTTCAAGCCAGTCAGATTTCTCGAATCAGGTATCTTGCACTTGTCCAGAGCAAACATTTCTACCACCCTTTGTTAGGCCTACATGCGTTGCTGGAGGAGCACTGTCGACTCCTGTATGCATTCCATTTTTTAATTTACGATTTGTATACTGGCTTATCGGAAACGCATGAAGAACGTTACATAGAAAATTTACATTTGATGAGGCTGTTTGGATCCTCAAATAGCACCACCAAAGGTTATGCGATTATCAGGAAACCGCAAAAACCAATGGCAGCACCAAAATGAGGCGTAGAGGCGCGCGGCTGTGAGCTTGCATCCGGGAGATAGTAGGTTCGAATCCCACTATCGGCAGCCCTGAAAATGGTTTTCCGTGGTTTCCCATTTTCACACCAGGCAAATGCTGGGGCTGTACCTTAATTAAGGCCACGGCCGCTTCCTTCCAACTCCTAGGCCTTTCCTATCCCATCGTCGCCATAAGACCTATCTGTGTTGGTGCGACGTAAAGCCCCTAGCAAAAAAAATGAGACGTACTAGGCAAGACCAGGAGTGAGGTAGTTTGCCATTGCTTTCCTCACTGGGTCAGAAAGTGCTATTGCAGCACGACTGACCATATGAGCAGCACCTTTCATAATACTCAGATGCACTAGTCGTGCTCTGAATGCCATTACTCAGCACCACCCATACCCCAGCAGCTTCCATATTGTCACAGCCATGGATGAGACTAGGACTTAGGTGAAAGCTACACTGTACTCTGGCCTGTGCCAAGAGATAGATACAAAAGTACTGTATCCATCAAGAAATGACAGCAGGCAAATTTGATGCACTACTACAATCAATGCTTCTCATTTCGGTGGAAATCTTTCGTCTTTTCGCAAAGAAGGACAAAACTTTTTTTGCGATGTGATATACCACTGGTTACTGAAACGAACTCGTTATACGCAATTTATTCAACAAACCTCACAAATGAGGGACGGCATACCCTTGTATATAAACGACGTAATGTTGCCTGCTTGCTTGCTTGCTTGCTTGCACGGCCTCACTGGTGAATCAGGTGGGAAAAATTATGTATTGTAGGCCCTATATGGTCGCACATGCGTATTAGAAAGTTCAGGTCTAACTTGTAGAGTCATAATTAACATAATAGGCATCGTAAAACAATACAAAGTTTTAAAAATTCGAAATATTCATTGTAGAACGTAATTTTTCGGCGATTTCCTTTTAAATTCTGTCGTCCATGTTACTGGAATCTCAGGGGCCCCCGGAAATAATTTAGACGCCCGGAGCGTGTGCCTTAGTCCATCTTGTGGTTTGTAAATGTCCTAATATCTATTCGTGAACTGGAATATTCTGATTTTGTAGTTTGATGTAAATGTATTCACAAATTTTTCCGTCATTAGAAGACTTACAAACGACAAATCCAGTTCTCTGTGTTGATTGTTACACTGAGACGGATAAAATGTCAACATATTACCGGCCTATTTATATAGGTCATGCTTGTACAGTACTACGATTTTTTAAAATGCAATTCAACGACTATCTTGCTTTAACTTTCCTTGAACTTATCTTTAGTTTATACTGATGGAATGCCGCATGTTAGAGCCTGTCTTCCGTGCCTTTCAAACCAGTTGAATTCAGTTAGAATTTTCTAAACTAGCGCCTTGGCGAGTATCCTCTGGATTTATTTCCAGCTTCAATGCTGTAATTTGGAAATTCCTAAAGAGTAAAAATATCCTTATTAGGAACAACTATGATTGAGTTCAAGATACCGGATTATCAATGAAAGAAAATAACTCGATAAATTAAAGTACCGGTACTATGTTTGGAAAAGAGCGTCTCCATCGTCTGGACTTATTCTCGCAGAGGAACGGAGATGTATGTCAAAAAAAGCAAGAGAGGCCAATTAACCTTTTTTAATCACCGTCGTGCGGTTAGGGGCGCGCAACTGTTGAGCTTGCATCCGAGAGATAGTGGGTTCGAACCCCACTGTCGGCAGCCCTGAAGATGGTTTTCCGTGGTTTACCATTTTCATACAAGGCAGATGCTGGGGCTGTACCTTACTTAAGGCCACGGCCACTTCCTTCACACTCCTAGGCCTTTCCCATCTCATTGTCACCATAAGACCTATCTGTGTCGGTGTGACGTACAACAAATTGTAAAAGAAAAATTAAAAATGATAATTACCTGTGTTAAGTCGTAATCAACTGGCAAACACTTGAAACATGCAGTTAGATAGCCACGTGATTTACTGTTACTTAGATGCTAACCAACATTCCCTGTAAGGCTGTGTCTTTGCATTACCTATTTGTTGGCCGTTTTACCAGCTACCTTTAATCGACTTTTACTGCTAGTTATCACTGTGAACACTAACTACACACGTAGGTACCTGTAGATATTAGGATTAAACTTGTAAGGCTGACCGTAGATATGATAAAATACTCTAAAGTATTCTTCATCACCATCTCTACTTCTCTGACTCAGCCCATCGGTTTATCAACTAGGTTTGGATTCAGTAATACTTACTGAACTTTCGAGTTTGTTATTTAGAAATTTTGAATCATGGTGGTCACCTCCAGTTCCAGGCAGACGATAACATTTCTCTCTAATTGTAGGAGTGGTTAACTGCAAGAGAATCCCAACTTATTATTAAAAACAAATTGCACAAATTGCTATCTATCTAAAGACATAGTTTGTATTTGAAATTTTAGTTTGCAACGTCTTGGACATCTTTCTAAAGTAAAATCGTTCTTAATACACTTTTTCATCCCTAGCGGCACCTTTTCTTCCCCTCACAGAACAGATGCGAACCATCCATAGGTTTCATGTAACAGTGATGCTAATACATATATATAATACTATACTGTTATTCTACTATTATAGATATGGGTTAAATAAGGCGCATTACGATATACAAAATCAGCCATTGTTAAACTTCATGAAAATCTGAAAATTGAAGGAGTGTATAGTAAATAGGGATACTTCTTGTGGTCTGTCTCAAAATCGAAGGTAACAGAAGGAAACTGAACATTTACCTCCATATTTGTTCAGTGTGGATTTTGTTTGTGCTGGGTGCTGTTTCTTTCTCCTCCCCAGAGCTGCCTAGTATTAATAATGTATTTTCAAGAAAATGTCGGTGCTTGCCACAAGATACAATTTTGTGTGCCGTCCCTACTCGAGTAGATTAAATAGCTGTCTATTATTGAAAACCTTGAGGAGGTAACCCTGTTTTTGGATGATATTATAACTACCTGCTTTGGATGCTCCTTCACCATTCTCAACCCAGACTCAGTTAATTACATTGGTACAGACTCTGTAGTAGCACCGGTGTTCAAATAGAATTTATACACAGGAAATAGTCGCATTTCTAACAATAATTTATAACCGTACGAACGTCCTTTAAGCTTCATCTGGAATACGGGTTGTGAAATCAGCCAATTACTCGGACCACTCCCTAATTGAGTTGGTAAGTATTGTAAATTATTGTTAGATTTCTGGTCAGCCGCGCCAACCGCAAGACTCTCATCAATCGAAATCCAACAGCTATTTCCTCTCGTACTTGCCAAGAGATTGGCTTGATAAGCATATAGAATCTTACGTCAACATGTTTTCATTATCTGGTAAAAGAACATTAGACAGTCATTAGCATGAACGTTTTTTGAGCATTTTTATTGAAATCAAGTCCACGTGACGTTAGTGAGGTTAGGATCAGGAAACAACGCATTTAGTGGCTTGTACCTACAGTTGGGATTTAAATTGCAAATTCTCTCTCCTTCTCGCTGTGCTTGCGTGTACTTCTTGTCGAACCCCCTCCCCAATCACGTTCTGTATTATATTACATATTTTCTGGCATAGTACTCACCGCGGAAATTAGCTAGTTTTTTAAATTTCCTCTCCCCTGAAGTATCCGTTACAAAATGAATCTAATTTTGCATGGCTGTGTTTTCATGACATTTATTTGGATTCTCATATTTATCGTGTTGAAGCCAGTCCTTGGAACGTGTTCTGCTTGTTTTATAAAGTGTATTATTAATGAGTTCTAATTACTCGAGATTAGTACTGGTTGTAGCGGTAGATCATGTAATGTGTAGGCCGTGATGCACGATAATTTCGATCGATTTACATAAAGCAACCGCGGCAATGCAAGCCAGCACTTTTTTAAATCATGTACAGCGACAGATACGACACAACACCAATAAAAACAAGCGCGAGCTGGCAGTAGACTGTTCAGGGATGGGCAATGGTCGTTGTTAGGCTTCATTTGGCCACCCATTCCTTTCCCTTTATGTAGGGAGGGATGGTCAGTCATCATAATATGTTGTGAGATATGTAAGGAAAGCTCAGTGGCAAAGAGTTCAATACATTTCGTGAAACGAGGTTTCAAAAGTAATTTTGAAATTTACCGCCAAATTACTAGATACATTTTCTCCCTGAATTTTTCAGTTAAAGAAAGCCTAATTCACTTCCCGAAGTTGTTCTGGTCTTCTTTCAAATTCTCATGTTACCTAAACTGGAAGATTTATAGTACATATTTATAAAGCTGCGTAAGTGGTGAATCCTCTTAGTTATCAGTAGAGTTCTGATTTATGTGACGCCATCTTTTTATTCTGGTCTCTTTTGACAAACTGAGGATAAATTAAATACATTTATAACTTTTGTGACCATGATGACACGTATTTTATTCGGTAATATAAATGCATATTTCATTCTATTTTATTAAGTTGTATTTTTGGTTGGTTGGTTGGTTGGTTTGTAATATGCGGTTATATAGAAACCCGAACAACCGATAGCGCCGCCAAAATTATGGCGTACTAGGTAGAATGAGGTAGTTTGCCATTGCTTTCCTCACTGGGTCAGAAGGTGCTGTTGCAGCCCAACTAACCCTATGAGTAGCACTTTTCATAACGCACGCACTAGTCGTACTCCGAATGTCATTCAACAACACCATCCATGCCTCAACAGTTTCCATACTGTCACAGCCACAAATGGGTCTGAGACTTATAATAGTTATTCATTGGTGACAAATTCTCGCACAATTTTTACGTCACATACGAGCTATTATTGCCTGTAACATAATTATTTCTGACCACTACTTATCGGAGCAGTATCACTGTATTACATAATTTGCGGATACTTGTGGTTCAGAGTAACCTCGTGTAAAGATGATACGTGGCCAGGGAAGGTTATTGGGAAACATAGTGTCTATTTGTTTTACAGACTAATTAAGCTATTAACTTGGACTGGCATTAGAACTTGTTGGTTTAGGCTGACGGTAGATCAACAAAGTTATCATTCTAAACAAGGATATGTATTACGTGTCTGTCAGTTGGAGCGATCGTTAGCTCATGTGCTGTTAGCTGATTATTGACTGTACCGGGGGTACTGTTACGGTGTAGGGAACTGTTTTGGGCAGGAAAAGTGTTAATGACCCATGTTATTACTGACAGTTGTAATTTTGAGATTTCGAGACCTTCTTTGCTAAGAGACTCTTTTGGCTTGTCATTCAACAAATGGCTCGTCGAACTTCAAATACTTCATGAACATTGATTAGTATTAAAATTATCATATTAATTTAGTGATTGTCTGTTAATACTAGATGTTATTGGTCACTTGCTTCTTCCAAGTATACTATCAACAATGTCTGATATAAATGTCCGTTTTTTGTGCATTTTGCTGTTTGTTGTATGGCGCATATAGATTTTGTTTCAATTATTTTCAGCAGCTCGTATGCGTTTTTAAATCATCATAACATGAAAGACTTCCGTGGCGTGTAGGAATTACTGAACATCTGCAACTACACTGACTGACAGAGCAAATGCAACACCAAGAAGGAGTGGTTGGAAAGGGATGAAAGTTGGGGAAAAAACAGAGACGGCACGGACGAATAATTGATGTTTATTTCAAACCGATATGCAGGTTACACAATGCGCACGGCATCGTCTCAGTAGGATGTAGGACCACCGCGAGCGGCGATGCACGCAGAAACACGTCGAGGTACAGAGTTAATAAGAGTGCGGATGGTGTCCTGAGGGATGGTTCTCCATTCTCTGTCAACCATTTGCCACAGTTGGTCGTCCGTACGAGGCTGGGGCAGAGTTTGCAAACGGCGTCCAATGAGATCCCACACGTGTTCGATTGGTGAGAGATCCGGAGAGTACGCTGGCCACGGAAGCATCTGTACACCTCGTAGAGCCGGTTGGGAGATGCGAGCAGTGTGTGGGCGGGCATTATCCTGCTGAAACAGAGCATTGGGCTGCCCATGAAGGTACGGGAGAGCCACCGGCCGCAGCACATGCTGCACGTAGCGGTGGGCATTTAACGTGCCTTGAATACGCACTAGAGGTGATGTGGAATCATACGCAATAGCGCCCCAAACCATGATGCCGCGTTGTCTAGCGGTAGGGCGCTCCACAGTTACTGCCGGATTTGACCTTTCTCCACGCCGACGCCACACTCGTCTGCGTTGACTATCACTGACAGAACAGAAGCGTGACTCATCGGAGAACACGACGTTCCGCCATTCCCTCATCCAAGTCGCTCTAGCCCGGCACCATGCCAGGCGTGCACGTCTATGCTGTGGAGTCAATGGTAGTCTTCTGAGCGGAGGCCGGGAGTGCAGGCCTCCTTCAACCAATCGACGGGAAATTGTTCTGGTCGATATTGGAACAGCCAGGGTGTCTTGCACATGCTGAAGAATGGCGGTTGACGTGGCGTGCGGGGCTGCCACCGCTTGGCGGCGGATGCGCCGATCCTCGCGTGCTGACGTCACTCGGGCTGCGCCTGGACCCCTCGCACGTGCCACATGTCCCTGCGCCAACCATCTTCCCCACAGGCGCTCCACCGTGGACACAACCCTATGGGTATCGGCTGCGATTTGACGAAGCGACCAACCTGCCCTTCTCAGCCCGATCACCATACCCCTCGTAAAGTCTGTCTGGTGGAAATGCCTCCGTTGACGTCGGCCTGGCATTCTTAGCTATACACGTGTCCTGTGGCACACGACAACACGTTCTACAATGACTGTGGGCTGAGAAATCACGGTACGAAGTGGGCCATTCGCCAACGCCGTGTCCCATTTATCGTTCGCTACGTGCGCAGCACAGCGGCGCATTTCACATCATGAGCATACCTGAGTGACGTCAGTCTACCCTGCAATTGGCATAAAGTTCTGACCACTCCTTCTTGGTGTTGCATTTGCTCTGTCAGTCAGTGTATGTGCTGATATTCACCTGTTATTATAAAAGCTGTAAATGGCTCGATACTCTGCTTTCGTCACTTAATCGAGCAATACTGCTTACTCTACAAATTGGAAAGAATATTACAGCTGGATATTACCTTGAAATATTCGTAGATCAAGGCTGTTTCATTTTTCCATGGAAAACAAATGAAGGAATTTTGAAGCACCAAAAGTACAGTATGTTAATGTCACATAGGAGAGCGACAGAAAAGTTCTGGATGAAATGTTAAAAACAGGTTAAGAAGTGAAAAATAATTGGATTTATTACAAAGGTCTCATCGTCACCATAAGACCTATCTGTGTCGGTGCGGCGTAAAGCAACTTGTAAAAAAAAACACACACACGCACAGTTTGTGTTGATTGCAATCCCTCTGTAATAGTTATTGTTGTTACATTTTCCCATTTTGACCGAATATTTTGGTGAATATTTTATTTTGAAAACACTTCTCAAGTCTTAAACGCCCCGTAGTTACAGAAAATTACAATTTGGCTCACAAACAGTTTAATATTATCCGGTGAAATCGTATGTTTTCTTTACATTTTTTACTCATTTCCACCGCTTGCGAAAACAGCACCGTGAAGAAGATAGTTGAATTGCGAACGTCGAGTTTCTATCAACTCTAACTTTACTCTTCGAGGTCTTAGAATATTTTTATGAATATTTAATGAAAGTTGAAAACTGTTGACTCGTTGGAGAAATTGTACAAGGGCATTTTTCTAGCGACCTCGTTTGGTCTGGGCTTGTGGTTGTCGGAGGGAGAAGGATGCCTAGCACAAACACACAATCATCATGAATCCGCAAATCGTACACACATTCACACAAGCTTAGCAGACAAACACTAAAACACAAACACGCCAAGTGTATATTTGTACTTTACTAGTCCACACCACAGCCATTTTTTTTCTGTTAGAGCTTGCTAGTACCATTTGCCAAGCCTTTGTGAGTGAGGTAAGCCGGTCGGTTTGAGTTGCAATTTCGATGCCAAAGTAAACAGTTCCCTCGAAGCACATGTTTGCAGCAGTATGTGTGTGTGTCTTGTCCGCGAGTCTTCTCTACTTTTCATTCAGTGAGCAGAGTAATCACCCAAAGGCTAATGGTATTCGCGTGGGCGCCTACTGTTGCGATTGGTGAGATTTTAAGAATCCTTTTCCGTACGTACTAAATAGCTCATACGTAATTAAAGAACTATCGTAGGTCTACAGTACTTGTAATGTATCGGTTGGAAAATAATATAATTTAACGTAATTCAAGTGTCCGCACAGGAATGCAAATCGTATTAAAATGTTGGCAGTGTCCTTCAATGATATTTTCGTGCTATGTGAGAACTGATTATGTAAATAGTACTTACATTGCTCTGTTTCCAACGTATTGTCTATAAAATTGTATACTGTACACACTATCTTCCAGGGAACTTACTGGTCATATAGTACTCAATGGCTGCAATTTATAGAGTATGATATTGAAAAGAACAAAGACAGTTATATAATCATGTGTTTATCAAATTATCCATAGCTATGTTATGGTATTTTGAGGCGACTTGTACCTTAAGTACTGCAAGTAGAAAGATTAATGAAGAATTACAAAACCCGAGGTTTTGGTAGACTGGAATGCAGTTGTAAGTCAAGGAAGGGAAGGTAATGCAGTAGGAAAATTCGGACGGAGACAAAGGAATGAAAGAGGAAGTCGTCTGGTGAATTCTGCACCGATCATAATTTAGTCCTTGCTAATATTTGGTTCAAACATCATAAACAACGGCTGTATAACCCTACGTGGACGAAACCTGGAGACACAGGAAGGTATCAAACAGACTTCATTATGATTAGGCAGATCAGAAACCAGGTGTTGGCTTGCAAGACCTTTCCGGGAGCTGAGGTGAACTCTGACCTCATCTTGGTGGTCATGAAATGTCATCTGAATTTGAAGAAATTGAAGGAAGGAATGAAAGAAAGAAAGAAAGAAAAGAGTGTGAGGGATTGTTTCAAGGAATATGTTGCACAAGGACTAAATGAAAAGGCTGAAGAAAACGCAATAGATGAAGAGTGGACAGTCGTGAAGAATGAGATCGGTAGGGCTGCTGCAAGAATGCAAGAAAATGAGGAGGGCAGAAAAGAATAGAGGCGATTAAAGAATAAAGTAAATATAAATTGCAGAACGGGTAGAGAAGAATGGCTGAAAGAGAAGTGCATGGATGTTGAAAGTTGTATGGTTGGAAGAAAGGTGGATGTTTCATATAGAAAAATCAAGGAAACCTTTGGAGAAAGGAAAAGTATGTGGATGAAAATTAAGAACTCAAGATGGAAGGCCACTTCTAGGGAAAGAAGACAATGCAGAAAGATGACAGGAACATATTTAACAAATGCATCAAAGGAAAGAAGTAGATGATGAGGTTCCTGAACAACAAGCAGCTGTTCATGCCGATGAAATGGGAGACCCAATTTCGGGGTCAGAATTCGACAGAACTTTGAGAGACGTAAATACTAACAAGGCACCTGGAATTGATGACGTACCCTCAGAATCACTGACCGCCTTAGGAGAAACCAGTATGGCGAGGTTATTCCATTTAGTGTGTAAGACGTATGATACAGGACAAGTGCCATCCGATTTTTGACAGATTGTTGTTATACCTATTCCCAAGAAAGCAGGTGCTTGCAAAATATTAACACGTATTATTTACAGAAGAATGGAAAGACAAGTTGAAACTGAGTTGGGAGAAGATCAGTTCGAATTCAGAAGAAACGTAGGAACACGTGAAGCAATCCTGACTTTACTTCTGATCTTAGAGGATCGAATTAAGAAAGACAAGCCTAGGTATATGGCATTATTCGCAGATCTAGAAACGGCATTGGATAATATTGATTGGACCAAGTCATTTGAGATTCTGAAGGTGATCGGGATCAGATACCGAGAAAGAAGAATTATCTACACTCTGTACAAAAATCAGCCTGCAGTGTAAAGAATCGAAGGCTATGAAAAAGAAACAGCAGTCCAGAAAGAAGCGAGGCCAGGATGCAGTTTGTCCCCTCTCCTTTTCAATGTTTATACAGAACAGGCGATAAAGGGAATCAAAAAGGACTTTTGAAAAGGAATCCCAATCCAAGGGGAGGAAATCGAAACTCAGATTTGCCTATGATATTATTTTCTCTGAGTCTTCAGAAGATCTGGAATAATTGCTGAATGGTATGGACACAGTCGTGGAGAAGGAGTACAAGATGAAAATAAATCTAAAACAAAAGTAATGGAGTATAGTCGGTCAAGTGATGGAGGAAATATTAGATTAGGAAACGACGTCTTAAATGATTTAGATGAATAGTGTTGCTAGGTTAGTAGAATAACTAATGGTGGTGGAAGTAAGGGCATAAAATGCAGGCTAACACAAGCAAGGGAGGCCTTTCTTAAAATGAATTTGCTCACATAGAACATTTATATAGGTAACAGAAAGAAATTTCTGAAGGCTTGCATTTTATGGAAGTGAAACATGGACGATAACTAGGGCAGAAAATAGAATATTATCAAAGGCGGTGTTACAGAAGAATGCTGAAGGTGCGATGGGTAGATCGAATCACGAATGAAGAGATAGGCCTACTGAATCGAATTGGTGAGAGCCGAACGATTTGGCAAAATTTGACCAGAAGAAGGGATAGAATGGTAGGGCACATTTTAAGACATCCAGGACTTTGTTATTTGGTTTTTGAGGCAAGTGTAGGCAGTAAAAAAGGCAGGGATAGACCAAGGTACGAATATGACAACCACGTTTGTGTAAATGTTGGATGTAGTAGTTATGATGAAAAGGTTAGCACAAGATGGGTGGCATGGAGAGGTGCATCAAACCAGTCTATGGACTGATGATTCAAACAAAAACAACAACAATTAAGTATTGTAAAACAAATTTAACTCAAGTTTCACCATTGCCTGCTAAATAACAGTTTCATTTAATTCCTGTTCTCGCTAGAATTCCTATTCGGAAGTCGTTATTTACAGTTCAATCACCACTTTGAATATTCCTTACATATGTGTAAACGAGAAGTGCGTTTAAGTCATTAAGACAGAAATCATACATAGTTAAATGCCAGTGATGGTATTTACAAATATCTATGCTCAGCCTATAATTACTGGCCAGAGAAAGGGTATAGCTCTTTTGGTGGCCCGCCCCATCTCTTCAGGGTGGGGAATGAAAGCGTCCTTTGACTTGACTAGAGCTACGTACAACTGGGTTATATAGATAAATGTTTGCTATTGAGCTGCCATCTGGGCTTCGATTAGGAGGGACAGCTGACTATTGAAGTTCCGTTATTTTTATTTTCCGTTTCTCAATCCATTATAGGAATGCTTTACCAACTTGTCGTGTTCCTCTATCAAAGAACTGTAGATGTAAACTAATACTCTCAGGACGAGACTTCAAAACGTTTTTGTGTTTTTCATTGTTCTGTGGAAGATAAACTGTTTTTTTCTTTTTTTTCTTTTTCGATTTGCAATAAAGTTAGTCGCTCACTTCTGTAGGTTGTATTGCTTTCTCCCTGAGAGTGAAATGTAAACATAACCTCATTAAAAAAGAAAGTGTATTCTAAAATAAACATATTTTTATCCATAAAGAACATTAGTCGGAGCTGTTGATCTCTCTCCAGCTATGATGCTACGACAATAAAAGTAACAGTTCATGTTAATTTGTCTGCTTGTTATGTCGTCAGCCCGAAGACTGGTTGGATCCTCAAATAGCTCCACCAAAGTTTATGCGATTGTATGGGAACCGCAAGAACTGATGGCATCAGTGAGGAGCGAGGTAGATTGCCATTGCTCTCCTCACTGGGCCTGAACAGAAAGTGCTATTGCAGCACAACTGACCCTATGAGTAGCACTTTTCATAACACCCAGACGCACTAGCTGTGCTCTGAATGCCATTCCTCAAATCCACCATATCTCAGCAACAGCTGTCACAGCCGTAAATGGGACGGGGACTTCGGTGGAAGCTACGGTGTACTCTTGCCTGTGCCAAGTGGTAGCTGAAAATAACACACACAAAATAGCAACTGGTGGACATGTCAATTTAGAAAACTAAAATTTGAGCGTGGTCTGTTTGTCTTCGTGTAACGCTTCAGTAGGTGTAAAAATCATGCAACCTCGAGCGAGTTGGCAGCGCTGTCGTGTAGCTGTGAGCTTGCATTCGGGAGATAGTAGGTGCGAACCTCCAATGTCTGCAATCCTGAAGATGGTTTTCCACGGTTTCCCGTTTTCGCGCCAGGAAAATGCTCGGGCTGTACCTTAATTAGGCCACGGTTGCTTCGTTCCCAGTCTTAGGCCTCTCCTGTCTCATTGTCGCTACCGTGTATATCTGTGTCGATGCGACGTAAGACAAATACAGGGTCTTTATTTATGCTTGGCAGGGACTTTCTCAGTCGACCTTTGCCGCCAGTGACGGTTCAGTTGCCGGCTACCGCGCGTGCGCATGTACGGCAGAATACGGTGCTCAAAATCATTATCATGCATTTTACTCACCATTTTGACTATTTATGCTGAAAATGTTCCCCATGCGTTGCCAAAATAATCGGTATCTTCTAATGAAGTTTTCGGTTACTCTACCAAGTTCTTCAGTACTGATGGATGCAATTGCAACTCTTATATTGTCTTTAAGTTCATGTAGTGTGTAAGGGTTGTTCCCATAAACTACATTTTTTTTAACATTCCCCACAAATAAAAATCACATGCCAATAAATCTGGGCTACGAGGGAGCCACAGATTTTTACTTATGATCACCGTACCAAACACGCTTCAGTAAGGAGATAACGACCTGTACTTCTGTTGTTATTGTTTATTGAACCTGTAGGTTTGAATCTCTTGGCCAGTTGTTTTATTGTCCGATTGATAGGAATGGGTTTCCCTGGAAATTTCGCTCGAAACTTTTATCTTGTCCTAACGCACGATTTTCTCCACTTAATGTAAGTATTGTGCAGATATACACGTTCATGTAATGAATATTTCACATGCATTACAACGCTATACACAATCACAATAAAACACTACACAATACGACATATAGTACGCAGTAGCTTCATTGAACACCCTACTATCTCGGAGCTCGGCTCTCAGCAACTGCAGAGGGCAGAAGTGCAGGAAACCGCGCGCGCCAGCGTCTGGTAGCGGCCTGTCATCGGCGACCAAGTTCGAGCGATAAAGTCCCTACCAAGCATAAATAAAGACTCTGTAGCTAAAAATTTCATTATACTCATATGTTCGTAATACTTTAAGACCTAGACTGGTTCTGGCTCTGAAATATTTGTCTCTTGTGTTCGGACGCCATAGTTCGTTCCCTAATCACTGTGCGACGTAATTAAATCATCTTTATATATAAACATTCAACTCAACAGAAACTTCTTCTGAAGGATTTTTCATTTTTGTCCTTAGTGATGCCTAAAATACCATCAAGCTTCTTAGCACTAATTCATCCTTGGCTGACAGATTGCGTGGAGCCTCTCACCATTGTCTTATGTATTACAGAGGAACTTGTGACACAGTGTTGTTACAAATTTACGTTGCTCTCGTGTAGTTTCGTTGGCACGTACATTCGTGGTTCAGTTTACGCTCGCTTTGCTGCCAAGAATGGCTGGAACGAGTGCGCCGTCCATCTTGTGGCCTCTCCGCTCTTAGCGATTAACACATTTCACTTGTTAATTTCACTTGTTCCTTCCAGTTTGCGCCATAGTTCAGCCAGGTTGATTATGCTTAGAATAGCAAATAGAAGTTGCAAGGAAACCTCTGCATTTACAACGCTTCATTTAGAACGTATCATGTAGCCGTCAGCTTGCATTCGGGAGATAGTGGTTTCGAACCCCACTGTTGGCAGCCCTGAAGATGATTTTCCCTGATTTCCTATTTTCACACCGGGCAAATGCTGGGACTGTGCCTTAATTAAAGCCACAGTCGATTCCTTCTCGTTCTCAGCCCTTTCCTGTTCCATCGTCGCCATAAGCGCACCAATGCGCCATAAATAATGTTTTTTTAAAGTAGCATGTAAAATTAAGTGTAAATAACGATGTTTTATGCCAAAATATGAATATTTTTAATCCAGGTATGAAGATTGGAACTGGTTGTACTTAGCGTGTTTAAAAAATATCTTGATGTGAAAACAGTTATGCCAAAACATTTACACCATTAAAAGAAGTACAGTAGGTCTGAGAAATCGTATCATTCAAGATTAATAACACCTATGACTCACTTACGAAATTAAATAACTTGGAATTTCAATATTAACAATACTACTTCCATTGAAAATTAGCTGTAAAGCAAAGCAAAGTCATCTCCATACAGACCATGACGGCCCTTGCAGGAGTGGAAGGTAACCTTGGCACTTGGTGGGGTGGAGTGGTTAGCTCTACACCCGGCCGCCTTTATCCGGTGTCGTCCCATTTGCGGTCAGTCTCATTTGCGGTCACTCAGGTAGAATACAAAAATAAACTAGTTTTGACGAGTGAGACATTGTCCCATTTGCGATCACTCTTATCAATGGGGATATGGAATTCCCTACTCAAGGACTGGTACAGGCAGACAGCCTTTTAAATAACTGGCGACAGCTGCGTGCTAGGATTCGGATGCTGAAACTCATTAAATTAATTATGTTTACCGCTTGAGTACGATGCGTTAATATCGGGACAAGGGGACTAAATAGGACTTATTTGTACCTTTTATTTAGGGTTAGCAGATGGTTATGGGTGTAATCAAATGATTTTTTAAATGCAGGACAAAAGCAGGGCGTATTAAACCGTTAAACTTCTTCAAATTCAAAATAAATATTTTGCTGTAACACTCTACTTCCTCGATATTGCGACCCTTTTTGGGTTGTGTCTTGATTGCGGACAAGGCAAAAACCGTCCAGATTCCGAACAACTAAATATACCCTGTCCAGATTGCGAATAAGAGATTAGTGTTGACGTGGAATACATAAAACAGATACAATTTTCAAAACAATCTCATATGAAATTTTTGTTCTAGTAGTAACATTAACTGGTACATTGGGATGTTTTAGATAACCCAGCAATATTTATAAAAATATTGTTCTTATTGAAAATGTTTAATAATTTAGTTTGGGGTAATCTTATGATTTAGAATATCCTTTTTATTGTATAACATAACTTTTTTTTTTTTTTTTTGCTAGCTGCTTTACGTCGCACCGACACAGATAGGTCTTATGGCGACGATGGGACAGGGAAGGGCTAGGAGTGGGAAGGAAGCGGCCGTAGCCTTAATTAAGGTACAGCCCCAGCATTTGCCTGGTGTGAAAATGGGAAACCACGGAAAACTATTTTCAGGGCTGCCGACAGTGGGGTTCGAACGTACTATCTCCCGAATACTGGATACGGGCCGCACTTAAGCGACTGCAGCTATCCAGCTCGGTATATAACATAACTAGAGGGGCATTTGTTTATGGTGGATTAGTGAGAGTTGTATTATTAATAGATTATTATTATTATTATTATTATTATTATTATTATTATTATTATTATTATTATTATTATTATTATTATTATTATCTTTTATGCTACTAGGTCTTATGGTGACGATGGGATAGGAAAGGCCTAGGAGTTGGAAGGAAGCGGTCGTGGCTTTAATTAAGGTACAGCCCCAGCATTTGCCTCGTGTGAAAATGGGAAACCACGGAAAATCATCTTCAGGGCTGTCGACAGCCGAACCCTTAAGCTGCCTGTTCATGGAATTCGGACGAAACGCTACTCGGGCGCTTCGACACCTCAACACGCGCACAGCTGTGAAGATAGGTGTATTTGCTAAAATACGCTCCTTTTGTAGACCATTGGCAGCGTCTGTCTTCGGATCCCATGTAAAAATTCTTTGGTGATACATTTAGGGTTACCGAGCGAGTTGGCCGTGCGGTTAGAGGCACGCAGGTGTGAGCTTACATCCGGGAGATAGTGGGTTCGAACCCCAGTGTAAAATAAGTATTTCTTTCTTTCTTTCTTTCTTTCTTTCTTTCTTTCTTTCTTTCTTAATGCGTTTACAGTCCAGGGTTGTTTTTTCCCTTCGGACTCAGCGAGGGATCTCACCTCTACCGTCTCAAGGGCAGTGTCCTGGAGAGTGAGACTTTGGGTCGGGGGATACAACTGCGGAGGATGACCAGTACCTCGCCTAGGTGGCCTCACCTCCTATGCTGAACAGAGGCTTGTGGGGGGGGGGATGGGAAGATTGCAAGGGATAGGCAAGGAAGTGGGAAGGAGGCGGCCGTGGCCTTAAGTTAGGTACCATCGCGGCATTTGCCTGGAGGAGAAGTGGGAAACCACGGAAAACCACTTTGAGGGTGGTTGAGGAGGGAATCGAACTCCCCTCTACTCAGTTGACCTCCGGAGGCTGTGTGGACCCCGTTCCAGCCCTCGTACCAATTTTCAAATTTCGTGGCAGACCGGGGATTCGAACTCGGGCCTCCAGGGATGGCAACTTATCACACTAACCACTACACCACAGAGGCGGACCATGTAGTGTTTATCCGACATAATTTAAAAAAATCAGCCATTGATCGCCCTTGAGAGGTTTCTTTACCTTCTGGCAGAGTAACTCGTAACGTCAGGATTACACTCAAGCAACCTAATTAGCATCAAATCAGAATGTCTGCGCATGATAGTTGAGACCGTACTACTACAGTTAGTTAGTTAGTTAGTTAGTTAGTTAGTTAGTTAGTTAGTTAGTTAGTTAGTTAGTTAAGGTACAATTGAGGGACGGTGAATGGCGAAAGGTCATAGCCCCACATACACGAATGTGCCTCCATACCTACTTAAAATTACAATATTAAAATATGCAATTATATTCTACATTGTGTGCTTATATACAGTTACCGTATTTCCATAGACATATATTTTCATAATATTCACAAGACCTGTTCAACAGTATATTATTGTTCCAAAGCATACAGTTGTGAATATTTTGCATCAACTGGGGCTGCTTAACTAAGGCGGTAAAGGCGTGCTCCTTTCACGCAAAAGGACATGGTTCGATTCCCCGTCAGGAAGTCGAAAAATGTAGAGGCGAGATATTCACTTCTGGAGAGGCACACTTTGCTGGGATTTACTCAGCTCACACTAAAAGTGAGTACGAAGTAGATTCTTGGGGGACAACGGCTGCCGGGTATAGAGTTAACAATTTACTCCCGATTTTACGAATAGTAGAAGCCTTTATCTTCCACTACTCTAAGTCCTTCTTGGTCTGAACGGTGATAATTTGCTTTGCAATATTTTTTATGATGAATGCCCCCCCCCCTCAATGCATTTGGCACTTTCCCATTATACATTAAATAACGCATGATAGATTGTACACGAAGGAGATGAATTAGTAATTTAGGACTGCGTATACTGACCCAGTTCTGTTCGCAATCAGGACGACACCCCTTTTTGAAGCAATTGTAGCTCATCTCCAACTTAGCAGTAAAATTTCACTTCCTTCTCCCCATTATACAATAAGGGACACTTTTTCTTCCTTTCTTTTTTTTTGCAAGCTGCTTTACGTCGCACCGACACAGATAGGACTTAATGCTACGATGGGATAGGAAAGGCCTAGGAATGGGAAGGAAGCGGCCGTGGCCTTAATTAAGGTACAGCCTCAGCATTTGCCTGGTGTGAAAATGGGAAACCACGGAAAACCATCTTCAGGGCTGCCGACAGTGAGGTTCGAACCCTCTATCTCCCGGATACAAGCTCACAGCTGCGTGCCCCTAACCGCACGGCGAACTTGCCAGGTGGAAGTGATTTTCAGATTTTAATTTTATTTTTATTTTGATAGAGCTATCCAAGACTCACGATTTGAAACATTTTTGGGCCTTTTAGCTCTTTAACTTTCGAGACAATTGAGTAAATAGCTGCATTTTATGTTGTTCGTAGTACTTTGTCCGCTAGGAAATGTTTACAATATTAATAAGTAGTTAGAAGACGTAAAATCAATCACATTATATTCGTGCGAATAGAACTACGGGGAGGGGTTGGGAGAATCCCTGAGTCTAGCCTAATTAGCAGTCTCCTGCTGCATGGACGTTGGAAAACCCCCAACAGGCTGCTGATAACTTTAAAGTGATCGCAAATGGGACACGAACTGGTCTTTCTTCGCATTCCTTTTTTCTTCCGAACTGGAAGTGACCGCAAATGGGACACAACCCTTTATCCCTAGGAGCTAACCTCGTACCCATTTTGGTGTAGGCTGAGGAAACCTCAGGACCATGTGCACTTCCGAAAATGGAAATCTCGTTTCTTACATTTGAACATATCCAGCCATTGGGATGAACAACACTTGTTTAATGATTCAGCTTTTCTATTATTTCCAGTCACATTTAATATGTCTGTGTAGAACACCGAAGAGTTCCCCTAAATATGCAACTTGACGTTGACTCCATCAACATATTGGCTACCCATGATATTTCCAAGATCTTGATTTTGACGAGTTGTTCAATAAAACTGTGAATTGTTAAGGTCATGCAATGTGTGGTAATAGCAAAAGATAGTTTCAGTTTTGCTTTTCTGCTGCGACATCACGCATAACGGTACAGTAGCTTGGAATGAAAACTAGGCTTTGCATTCTTTGAATACTAAGAAGAGGCAATAGAAAGTCTTCATATTTCCGTCCTTATTCTCTAGCAATAATTCTCATTTATTTAAGACACTTTAACAATCTCCGACATTTGTGTTGCTCGGTTAAAGTAATGTTGCAGAAAAATGATAATAATTATGTAGGGAAAGGAACAAAGAAATAAAACTACCACAACTGTAGAGCAAGGCCAGCCGGAATCATGGGAATGTCACTGCATCGTGTTTGTACTGAAGAATGGAAACCAAACTTGGTGGGTCAGTGACTTCTGTGAAGTTTTAAAATTGTAATTCTAGTGATAGTAATGATTTTATTGCTGGAATTTATGAAATTTGTCTTTGTCAATATTCTGTTGTTTAACGACAAAAAAAAAAAAAAAAAAAAAAAAAATCACCGAGCGAGTTCGCTACGTGATACGATTCGTGTAGCAACGAGCTTGCATTCTATAGATGGTGAGTTTGAACTCCTATCAGTGGCTCTGGATATGTTTTTTCATGGTTTCGCATCTTCACCCTAGACATATGCCGGAACTATACATTAAGTCCACGGCTACTTTTTTTCTAGTCATAGTCCTTTCCCATCCCAGTGACCAGCGCCAGAACAAAGAATGAGTAAATTTCGGATGCAGAGGTATAGATAGTGTTATTCGTTTCAAAATCTAGTTGCGAAATCTATTGCCATTTTATAGCTACTATACTATTTCCTGATGAAGGCGCCTCGGACGAATTACGGTACTGAATGGAAGGAAACAAAAGAATTCTTGAGATATGGTTTTTAATTCTGTATTTGCTGCGTTCATTTGGTTGTGAATATGCTTAAAATTGCACGAACTAAAACATGAGCGATGTCCATCTCCCTACGACTGGTGTTGTGGGACCCGAGGCTAGCCTCAACCCGCGTTCCCTAGTTGCTGAACGTCGATCGAACCGTGTTGGCGAGCCTCGAAATATGTTGTGCTTACCGTGGTGCGAACAAACAGTTTTTATTTTAATCTCAAAGCACACATTCACATTCGTGTTCGATAAGATAGCGAGGGAGTATGGTGGCTGACAACATACAGAGGCTTTCATTTCCAACAAATTATGTGGAGGTTTTATCATTTTTTCAGAGGATAAATATCCATAACTCAATATTGACACTGGCAGATGCCCATGTCTCAACTGTTGAACAATCTGTCCGAAAAGCGAAGAGACAAAGCCATGCTATACGATTTAGCAGTGAGTTTCAGTTCTCTCACTGAGCTAAAGGGTAGTAGTCTGTTTCCAGTCTTTTGTCTGATTAGCTAGTAATTACACTCAACTTTTCGTGCAGGAAAATATATATTTTTCAAACAGGGACCTACCACACTTGCTTAGACCTATGATCTGAACATAATAGGCCTACATCGAGAAGTCTGTCGTTCCCCGTGTAAATAAGTAAAATACAGAAATAATGTAGTATTCAATATGTTCTTGCAGGTCAATGAGAAATATTCAGGCAGGAGCTGATCAGCCTCACCCTATGTTATGTATCCTCTCAGTCATTTCAGTGAACATAATATGCCGCAATTTTCTGATACAACATTGAAAATTGGAGCGAAAGATAGCCACCGCTATGACTAGCACTTAAATTCTGTAAACAATAATTCTAGTCGGTCATTGTTATTCTATTAATATTGGTTGTTACGGTATGCACCTAAATGCATGACCACCTACCCACTTCTGTTCTGAAAATTATTTCAGAAACTTAGCTCCTCATGTTTTCCTTCGTACACCTTGAGGACTACGAGAGCTACTTGTCCTTCCTGTTTCCTCTTGCGACAAGAAGTAGATAAATGTAACCTCCCACATACAACAATGAATGGGGCCGATGACCTTAGATGTTAGGCCCCTTTAAACAACAAGCATCATCAACAACGAATATTTGGATAGTTCCATTAATAATAATAATAAAGGCATGTGACCTCCGGAGAGACCTCATGCATGTCTTGTGAACTAACGCCAACAGGCGACCTGCGTGCCCACGAGGAATGGGCCTTACCTCTGATGAATTCTAATGCTGAAGACGGAACACACACGCCGACCCGGCCGGGAATCGAACTCGGGATCCTTTGCACCAGAGCCCAGTACGCTAACAATTTAGCCATGGAGCCGGACACTTCTGTAACTAGAAATACATGATAGCGTCGTCACAAACGTTGTTTGAAGAGCAAATCCCAGTCTACTTTGAACTTTCTTACCACACTACTTCTTGGCAGAAACGGTGAGACTTCACACATTAGAGCGAATGCGCCTCGTAATGTGCGAAGTTCCTTCCTTGGGCGCGGTACTTGAGAAGAAGCCATTACAGTATCTTTAATGCGTAACGTTACCCATATAATTATGTCGTTCAGGCTACCATTTTAGCAAATTGTTTTTGTGTAACAGTTCGTAGAATAAAATGGTGGTCTTATGCTGGCTTTCCAACTTTACAGCAAGGTGGTCGTCTGTTCAGTCTCAGAAGTGCACAAGTATAGGTTGTAAATATGGGCCTGTCAAAACTATATATTTCATATTATGTCAGATCACGCATGTTTATAGTCTACAAAATAATCTGGAAAGTGAAATGTTACGATACTATGGTTGCTCAGCTTCTACCAACATTAAAAAAACATACCTTCAAAAACATTTTTCAATGCGTGTAAAACAGTTCCGTATATAGTACACTGCCACTCTGCGTCCTGCGGGGGAGTAAATGCATTTATCAATTAATTCTTGAATTATACAGATTCTTGCATGGATGGCGTCGACTGTTTTAATGATGGTCCCTGACCGCGCATTATGTTATTTTCTTACAATTGACTTTACGTCCCACCGACACAGATAGGTCTTATGGCGACGAAGGGATAGGAAAGGGCGAGGAATGAGAAGGAAGCGGCCGTGGCCTTAATTAAGGTACAGCCCCAGCATTTGCCTGGTGTGGTGTGTTGTCTGAATATGAAGAGGAGAATGTTGGGACAAGACAAACACCCAGTCCCCGAGCCAGAAGAAGTTATCAGACTCGATTAAAATCACTGACCCGGGACTCTCTGAACCGAAGGCGTTTGTGCTGACCATTCAGCCAATATCCTATCGTATGTGTACGTATTCAAGTATAAAGGAAAGTTCCGTTGTTTACAATGAACTGTGAAGCCTACACACAGTAGGCCTACCTATTGCACTTGTGATCAGTATTTCAGTACGAGAGAGAGACGTGTAACGAAGTAGTTCAATCGAGTCCAGACTATGGAAGTAAATGCAGATAAGAAAAACATGACACATGCGTTATCATTGCGGTAAGCATGCTTACGTTTCGGAAGAGCGATATTATCATTTGCGTGTAGTATCCCTGGACGCGTGCACGCACATCAGAGGGCCAGCTCTGCTCGCCTGACGAACAACAAATACACGCGCCCCGTCCCCTTCCCCTTCCCAATTGCTGCTCCAATATTTGAGCGGCCACATCAAACTCGGATGACGTCAGCTGTCCATACTGCGCCATAGAAATGTACTGTGCCGCGTCCACATATTATTGTGTACCGTGCTGGCTGGGTTGTTTGCCCTGTATCCCATTCCGTTCGGCAAACTTATTATCCTCCCGTAATTGTTTTCATACACTTTGTTTTATTTTTGATGGCTGGATAACGCCGGGCTAGCCCGGAAAATAATGTGTACAGGCCCCACCTCATAAAACAAGTATGGGATTATGTGTTTGTCAGGAATATACATGCTATGAATAGCGAAGTCATGAGCGCGAAGTGCGATCATAGATGAACCTAGCACGCAACTTCTTTTGTGCGATCGTTATCGTTTACCCGTACGTTGCCTTGTCAAACGGTATTGGAATTATCTACAATCTGCAACCAAACAATCATACTAATAATGGATGTTTCGGATTAGTTTAATAGTTCAGCCCCGTAGCAGTTTGACTCACTCTAGCCAGACTCTCGGACATGAGTGATTTTTAAATTACAAGTCATGTACGTGTATCATATTGAAATAGTTGCCCAGAATCATAGGCCTATGCGTGTGAGGTCATAATTATAACTGCTTCCAGCTCCTCATTATTGCCAACCGCAGCGAGAAATGACGTGAGTCACCGCTCCTAAGAAATAACTGTCCAATATATTTGTAAACGTATTTTCATAGTTTCATATTTTAAATTGCAAATCTGTACTATGCTCATATCCGTCTGTGCTAGTTCTGTGCTGTAAAAATAAAGTATATCCGAATTTTCGGCTACAAGAGTGGTGTAATTATTTGCATATTTTGTTGTTAATTGTTGCAGTGTCTTTTTCTCTTATATATTATCCATGTACTTGCTATTTGTGGCTATAATAAAAAGAAACAGTGAAAAATTAAATCCTACAGTATAGTAACACTACTGAAGATGATCTTATTCGCCGGGCTGAGTGGTTCAGACGGTTGAGGCGTTGGCCTTCTGACCCCAACTTGGCAGGTTCAATCCTGGCTCAGTCCGGTGGTATTTGAAGATGCTCAAATATAGCCTCGTGTCGGTAGATTTACTGGCACGTAAAATAACTCCTGAGGGACTAAATTCCGGCACCTCGGTGTCTCCGAAAACCGCAAAAGTAGTTAGTATCATTATTATTATTATTATTATTATTATTATTATTATTATTATTATTATTATTATTATTTACTCTTTCCATTTTGCTGTTGATTTCCGCTTGTTTTCACAACTCATATCGGAATACCTGTCCATAATTGAGATATCACAAGATTTTCAACATTAGCAAAATGTTCTTCGGAATATAAATATTACTTTCAATCTTGATATTTTATCAAATTAACTTCATTATTTGTTTTGTATGTCTGGAGTTTTAAATACTTCTTCACATTTATAAATATTTGAGTTGCTTGAATTATAATTTCATAAAGTATGGTGTTTATTGTTGCAGGGTCCTCCTCAGCCAGGCCAACCGTTCAAGTTCACTGTCGGTGAATCGTGCGACCGCATAAAGGAAGAGTTCAACTTTCTGCAAGCACAGTATCATAAGTGAGTATTGGTTCATTTTCATAGACACACCAGCATGGCTAGGTTTGAGATGGTTTATAAATATGTGGACTTGTTTACTGATTCATTTTAGTCCACCAAAGAAACTGCACCCTGTGGCAATTGCTCTTACCTACATAGACGACTGTTTAGACGACTTCCTGAAATTTGAGCGTCACATGGTAGCGTGCCAATCTTAGCCGCATTTTTCAGCTTCCTTTACAAAGTCCACTGCCTCTCATATTAGACAGTACCTCAGTTTGTCTCCCATTCCAGCTCTCAGTCGTTGATTAAAATCCTTCCATGATCGGGGACCAGGTCCTGCCGGCACCAGGAAGACAGGCTACGGGGCTGGCTCATTTAAAACTGTCTATATACTATTATACCTTGTTTCATTATCTGTATAAGAAGAAGTAACCTTCATTAAAAATGTATTCCATACTAATTATTTTGGACATATTTATTAAAGTAATAATAATAATAACAACAATAACAACATGTATTTTTTTAACCTTCATCACGTACGTCGTGGAGAATACTGCACTTGTGTATTCTAAAGCGATAAATAGCGCTATCTCTGCTTATATTTTTAATTAGTTTCTCTCCCCTCCTGTACGAAGTGATCTGCTACATTATAAAATTCTGACCCGTTTTGTGATGGAAACCTCCAGACGATCATCTATAAACCGAGGTAGCAGAAAATAGGTTAGCATGTGGAATGTTTTGATGCTCTTCTGAAACCAGGGTTTATGCTACAAAGTTTGTAAGCAACAATTTTTATTTAGAGGTATACACTGAAACAAAACAATAAAAGTGAATTGTAAACGGCAGACGACCGTCTTGTCTTCTTCTTTTCTTCATGGGGCCTCTAAATATTAGTTCCTAATTAGCGTCGACCTCTAAGATCTTTTGGTACCATGTTTTTCCTTCATTCCCACCTAGATATACCTGCTCCCTTCACAAAGCTGCAGGTTGTTCTTATTGGGTCTTCTTGGATTCACCTGGTAGTCCTAGAGTGGAGATTCTGATTCTACCCAGCGCCTCACATTCGAAAAGTGTGTGTTCAACTGATTCCTCTGCTGCATTGCATTTCCGACATATGTTGTCTCTTATTACTCCAATTCTGTGTAGGTGTTTTTTTCAGATGGCAGTGTCCTGTCAACAATCTTACTACCCATCTTTTATTTTCTCTGCTGAGTTTCAACAGTTCTTTAGTATGTTTCTTGTTTGGTCCTTTTATCAGTTCCTTTGCAAGCCTGCATCCTGGAGTATTTTTCCAGTTTTCCATTTGTTTCGTTTGTACCCATTTTCCTATGTAGTATCGGGCTTGTCCATAGGAAAACCCGCATATAGGTTCTGGACCTACAAAATGTGTTTCTGCCCCTTTCCTGGCCAGTTTATCTGCTTTTTCATTTCTTTCTATACCTGCACGCCCTGGTACCCATATTATTTTGACAAATTTGTACTTTGAGAGCTTCAGGAAAAGTGAGTGGCAATACCAGATAATTCTGGATACTATCCGGACCGCCTTTAGTGCCTTAATGGCCGCTTGGCTGTCTGTAAAAATGAAAGTGTTCTTATTCCTGTAGTTCATTTTCAGATTTTCTTGTAGACATGTGATAACTATCAATTCAGCTTGAAAGATTGTCGTGTGTGTGTGTGTGTGTGTGCCCAGGCTCATCTGGATTGATCTCTCAGGTCTTCCCCCGTATCACATAATAAAGCCTAGCTTCTGTTCGTACCTAAAATTCAATTTTCTGTAAGACAGGTTAGACTCATTTTCTTTGTAACTCTTAATCGTTCTCCAGCAAATTACGCTTTTACATAAAGCACGCATTCCAGAGCCTTTAAAATGAATAAATATGACATTACACTTACTGATGTCGCCACTCTTCTCCGCTCAAGCTGTTTGCAATTGTACATAACAGCAAGTAGCAATGTATACCGTAATGTTTCAAAAAATAATTACTCATTCAGTTCAAATGAGAGTGAAATTGACAATGAAAAACATGAATGTAAGTCATATCACATCAGTAGCATGTTCATATTCTATTAAATTCTTCATGGAATAGGGTTCCTCGGGTTTAATTCCTTATAAGCCACCTTCATCTCAGAAGTGGTACAGACTGGGAACTAACGAGCTCAAGCTTTGTTCAGCTTGTTTATGTTTCTCGCGCCACTTAAAAATTGCATTACCTCGAGGCTTGTCGCTTTAGTGCATTTTTCTTGGAGCCAAGCGTAGTTCCTCCTTATTTTTATGAGTTATTTTATTACCACGTTAACTTGAGTTGCTGTGGAGAAGCAGTGTCTGAAGAATGCACACAAGTCTGAGTGTACCAAAATGTCTGCCTGTTAGAAAAGTGTTTTTCTTTCTGCATCACTGAAACTATTGAGAAATGGCTTTCTTTAAGGAACATGTACCCTGAAGGATAAGCCTCTTAATAATAATAATAATAATAATAATAATAATAATAATAATAATAATAAAGGCTTACCGTGTGAGTTGGCTGTGCGGTTCGGATCACATAGCTGTGAGCCTGCATTCGGAGGATGGTAGATTCGAATACCACTGTCGGCAGCCCTGAAAATGATTTTCCGTTGTTTTATATTTTCACACCAGGCAAATGCTGGGACTGTGCCTTAATTACGGCCACGGTCACTTCCTTCCCAGTCCTAGCACTTTCCCAACTTTACGTTGCCGAATCCTTCAATGTATGAGTGCGACGTTAAACCACCAGCAAAAAAAAAAAAAATAAAAAAATCGAACGGGGCTGTATCGGTGTCATGGCCGCAAGTTCTGACGTATAATACGTACCACGTGATAGGTATTGTTGATATATAGCATCTAGTTACTATGGGTTTCAAATTGTATTATTGACGTTTTACGTGTTAATTTTAAACATATTTACACGTTTCTAAACAGTGACTTCAAATCTTTTTCACCACTAGAGCAGTACAGTACTGTAGATGTGCTCTGCTGGAGCTCCAGCAGCGCTCGGCCGCCTTAACTTTGAGACGCTCTCGACACGCCTAGACACTCAGCATTGGTGATTTTGTACTTTGTGGAATGCTAACAAGCCGCTGCATTGTCTCAAAAGCATTTTGATCATTTTTGAGATGTTTATTGCCCATATGTCGCAAATTTTTACAGAGGGGTGGGGGAATGAATTCCGAAGTTCTTCGCGCTGAGACGAATCGAATGACACCTCTCAATACATGCTACCACGCCGGAGTCCAGAGCTACATTAATTGGATGCCGTTATGCATCAGTAGACTAAGCGCCATTTGACGAAAATTGAGATTTTAGCGCCATCTTGTAGAGGAAGGCTTGAACTATTTATTAAAAATTCCCCACTGCATTACAAGAGGCCGTTAGTTGTTAGTAAACAGAAAACCTAAGCGACAAGGCGGGAATCAGTAAAAATGTAAATTGCATCATTAGACTAAGCGCCACTTTCCTCACATTGCGCGCGGATGACAGCGAGGGAGCCCGCGTTTTCGATAGTGCTGACATTTTTACGTGGTGATACATTGAGTGGTTTATCAAGTGACGAAGTTCAGCGATGTATCAAGTACTTCCAAAAGTAAGGAGAAGGACAATGCTACTAATGCAGCTGGCTAAGAAGTTTGCGTCTGAGAATCATTCTCTAGAATTTGATGGTGAATCTCAGGAAGTAAATCTAAATAAGTCAAGACAGGGACGACCACGGGAAAGTAGAGTTCCCTTTCACCAGGCATTACTTTGTGGCCAAAAGGAAAACCTATATCTGAAGTCAAACTAAGAGACTTTAGTTCGCTGATGCACCTAATACCTGCACATGCCAAACAATTTTACCAGAATCTTCAAGCAGATTCTGACATCGTGGATGACGTAGATGGATTTAATGGAGATCCTGATTTCGAGATTGAATGAACTGAGAGCAACAGTCTTATTACCTGTCCAGTGATTTGTGTGTATTTATGGGAAAAAATATCTTTAATCACATTTTCTGTCTCAAGCAGAAGAAAACGTACCCAAAGCCTTAAAAATATCACGTCAATACTGTACTCTCAGAATATAATAGGCCTATCGTGAAGGAAAATCCATTCAAAAATTGTATAGACTAAAATGGGTGTCGTCTTACCATTTGTATTTGACTCAGATAAGTTGAAATTCCTCAAATCAGTAAGTCGTTATAGCAACGACTTTAGAGAATAGCTTTCCTTCTAGAATTTCCCCATCTAAAACTTGAATTATGTACCGGATTTGTACCTTTTCAGCCAGTAGGAAATTCAGATTTTAATCATGGCTGCCGCCACGTTATAGTTCTTGAAGTTTTACTCAGTAGATACTCAACAGTTAGCGGTTATTGGTGTAGCATCGTGATACATTATTCGCACTTGCGAAAAACCTTAAATTGCATCAGTAGACTAAGCGCCATTTCTTCAAGAAAATCTATGTAGTGCGAGTATAAAAACGATCAAATTTGGTGAGAAGGTACAATCTATTATCCTACAACAGCAGTAATACCATATTTAGCAAAATTATGTTCGCTCGAATTTACACATAGAACCAAATTTAAACGCGATTATCTCGCAACCAACTTTTGGCGCTTAGTCTAGTGATGCATAACGGCATCCAATTGTTAGCCGTGAACTGTGAACTCGCTATGCGACTCCCCCGGGTGCACACAAAAGGTAATGACGAGTGGTTTGTAAATTGCTTGATTAGGCCTTTGAGACGGATATGCGATTTGTAAAGACGTGCAGACGTCGTTGTGACATTTGTAGGCCCTTCGTTTTCAGTGTTCGAGGAAAGGTTGGTGCGGCTGTTGTGGAGTTTTTGAAATATTGTGGTGGCGAAGTGTGGATGTACCGAAGTACCGGCGGGGTTTTTTTAGAAAGTGGGGCTACTAGCATACAGAAAGGCACCTTGCAGGCATAAGAGTCGAATGCAGGTGTTTTGGGCATACGGTATTTAATGGGGAGGGGTGATCTGGAGGGAATATTGTTGGGGATTAGTTGGGTGTAATAATGCGTCAGCCAATGACGTCGTACCGAGGTCAGAAACTTGTTACTACATGGTCTTTCGTCTTTAAATTGAGGTATTAAGCACTGTCGTTGCACGTGTAGTCTAGAAATGATTTCGATTTGAAAACGTTCTTTTTGTAACGCACACCGGCCCAAGGACGGTACCGAAACCACTGTGCCGAAACTATGGACGTCTTATACGTAAAAAAAAAAAAAAAAAAAAAAAAAGCTTTCCTTATAACTTTATAGTGAGCAACTGTTTTGCTTTCATGAGCATCCTTAGGCAGCCTAGGTGTCACTAAAGAGGCGTAATAGGGAAACTAGGAGAGAGAGAGATAGTTAGTTCCTTTCCTCACTGAGCCAGAAGGTGCTATTGCGTAAGTCTACTCAGCACATTGAAATGTACATATTGAGCGACACTTTCACACAATTCGTTACAGAAAATTGTACTAACATGGTTTACAGGCTACCTTAGATACTTTGTTAAAGTGAGACTGAAACTTGTCAGTGAAAGTAACAAATTCATTTACAACACATACCAGAAAATATAGTGCGCTGTAAACACAGCATCTCACCAGAATTGGATCTGGGCGTGAAATCTTATTTTTGACATACTTAATTGCTTAATCTTACTAATTCATCTCTCATACCTTCCATGGCACATTCTTTTTTTTTTCTTAGAACACTATGAAGGTGGTTACATAGTTGTACTTCCCCTTAAAACAAAAATCACCACCACCAACACGACGAACACTATTGTACACTAACGGCATTTGCAATGTCTTTAACCTACGGAAACTGTATAGGGAATGTTAATGCTGAATTTAAAATAAGTCAAATTATATTTGTCTTCTAATTCGACTGAATAGTATTGGGACAGTCTTTGTTGCAAATCAGCTAGGACTTCTGAATCCATTTAGGGGTGTGTCGGTTAGTACGCTTATAGGGAAGTCTTTCTTGGCTGCCTTTTTGTTAGCGTTATAGGAACTGTACATCCTGCCTGGCACACTCCGTGGTTCTTGATTAACAGGGGCATTCATTCCACGCGTGATATGCATCCTAATCACATGTACCGCGCCCGCGTCCACTGCCAGCTCGAAAGAAATTTATTCACAGTCATGCAGGGCCTCTTTTTATACCTCTGCATTGATTTCATTGCTTCCAGCCAATCTGTTCTCTTTTCGCCTGTTCATATCATTTCTGAAATAACATTCCTTGTTTTAAAATGAGAGGCACGTTTTATGTATCCCTGCTCTTGAGAAACTCTTAAGAGCCATAAATTTCTATTTGAGTGTGTTTGCGCCTGCCTGCTGGGAAGATATGTGACGGAGACTACGGCGGCGATTTATTTTATCGGCTGCTTTATGGCCGCGATGCTGATAGCTGTGGCTTTATAAATAGGGTGCGTGGCGTTCTCTTCCTCCCCAGATGACCCACTAACTTTATGCTTGTTGCGCAGAAAGAAATTTCATGTTAACAACCTACTGTAAGATGTAGATTCAATCCTTACCGTCTTTGAAACGATCTTCGCGCTCACATCTCCATATCACTCACAAGGGTGTTCCTGTTTTATGTGACCAAAGTTTTTCCGAATTCTGCGATGAAAGGAATCTGTATGAACGTTTGTACATGATCATTTCTAGTCAGTAACACTAACTTGTACGTTTGGGTTCTGTTTTTTCCAATTCTTACAATATCTAATACAAACACTCCGTACGATTGTCAGTACGCTATCTAAAATATACAGTACTACTATAGAATATCGTATCCGTAGCTGATCGATAGAACCAATAATCTGCACCTATCTAAGACAAAAATTTCGAATCCCAGGGTTGCCAGAGGCTAGCCTTATTGCGATTCTTTTCCGGGTATTTTATACACTCCAGAAAAATGCGCTAGAATCATATCTTATTTCAGTTTCCGGGTCATAGTTCCTAAAGTACGCCAAAGTTTTTTGTTTTTTTACAATTTGCTTTACGTCGCCCCGACACAGGTAGGTCTCATGGTGACGATGAAATAGGAAAGGCCGTGGCCCTAATTAAGATACAGCCACAGCATTTGCTTGGTGTGAAAATGGGAAAACACGGAAAACCATCTTCAGGCCTGCCAACAGTGGAGTTCGAACCCACTCTCTCACGGATGCAAGTCCACAGCTGCATTCATCTAACCGCACGGCCACCTCGCCCGGTGTACGCCTAAGTAACTGCGGTTACACATAAAAGCGGCCGTTGGGAAAGACCAATGATCGATATCCGGTAGTGACCGGAATTTAAGAACTGTCACCCTCTTTTCTGGCAGATACTGGTTGGCTAAACCTCCTACCTGAGCGAGTACTTACTGGATTTATCCTGGGTGTAGAGGGCGATTATAGTGTGGTGCTGATCCCACTGCCCTCACCTTCCACAGCCTCAGTTCACCTCATTGGTTATAATCTCACTAACTCTACTCACAAGTATGTTTCTAGTTCTTAATATAATTCAACTATGTAGGATTGTAGGATCTTGGAAACCTGGAAGGTGGTTTTGATTGGTACTTAAGCGACTAGCGTAATTAATTGTCTTCAGATGTTATCTTCTCAAAATAAGTTTCAGAAATCATTAGAAGTGGGTGAAAACTATTTCCGACACTGCTGTTCCCAATGGCCTTGATAACAATTCTGTAATCTAAATAAGTAATTTTTCAGGAATGCAATATCCTTGTAAATGTTGAATTCCTGATAAGTAATGAATAACTTCCTATTATTTTTATTATTATTAGCGCGTGATGCATACATATCGCAAGTTACAAAAGAAATATTAAAGTAAAGTTACTTATGTTCGTAGCATTCCTTATGTTGCATGTGCTCTCTGGGTTGCGCTAAATATGTGACTAATTAGATACTGCCGTACTGCTCCACTGGACCTTACGGCCCTGACAGAACACTGATACATTCCTGTGAAGTTCGTATTCCAATGTGAGACAAGTGATCCTATTGATCCGTTCCATCCTCCTCTCGGCAGCTGTCTATGAGTCAGCCCGACTTCCCATAACTGGTTCTGGGTACAAGGTGTTCAATCAACGCGTTATGAAATACCAGATTTTTTTTCCTCTTCTTTCAGCCTGTCGTTGTACCCCGATGTAGTTCATTATTAATTTTGCTGATGCTAGAACTATATCGGTCTGTTCACTTTCCGTTACATTGTTTTCCTTTACTGATTATCTCATGAGAATGTATGGATATTAGTTTTTCTTTTCATCTCGTACTGTATAGTGACTGAATCATTTCGCATGCGGCCGGAAAAACACATCAGGCAGAGCCCTGTTATCGATCGTGGTATTGACGGGTTCGATACAGAAGTAAAAGCAGGCAAGGTAGTTAGGCAAAGCAACATTGCTTACGTTGCGTTGTTTCTTTTGTTTTTATTGATCTCATAATCATAAAGCAGGTTCTCGACCTCTTAAAAGCGGGCCGACTATACCTTATCCTCAGTTATCGCAATAAATTCTCGTTAGTCCTAATTGAATTGCTCATAATTGAAGGCGCACGAACATGGAATTGGGATGGGATAAGATTAAATAAACTGCGTCACTCCTCCCATTAGCCGTCCGTTACGGTTCTTTCGCACTCCATGCATTAGCTTCATGTGACTATTATCATACCTTTTCGTCAAGGTTGGGTTCAGGAGGAAATGGGTAAACCTTATATATAGGGTACATGGTTCTCATTTCCTATTGTTTGCGTGTGGGGAACTTTTAAGATGATTGATACAAAATGTATGCCCATATCTGCAGATGCTCAGAGCACGAGTTTCACATTAAAGCAGATGGTATTATATTATATTATTGTCAAGGAAAATTTGAACGGTGCGAAAATGGTATTGGAGAAGTACAAATTGTCATAAGAATGCGATAAATTGACCGTTGATATTTTGTAGTCGCATGGCTCGATTACCTGGCTCCGATGCTGATTCTTTCTTTTTTAATGGACTGCTGTACTGTAGTCGGGCAGATGTCACTTCCTACTGGAGTCTCAGTGCTACCATCTAAACTGCGAATATTACAGTAGAAGTATGAGCAAAGGCCATCAAAGTAACCGAAGACAATACACGCCAGTGGCACTGAGCATTTACTGATATTAACCTATCACAGGCAACTATTCCTCGAGAACCGCTTTGTTCAGTGCGGTTGTACGGCGTGCTTTTACAACTATTACGTGTGCTGTGTCGTATTGTATTGGTTTGTTTTGGTGGTCTTTTGTTGACTCGTATTTGTAGTGTGATTTTCGTAATTTCTCTTTCTAGTAGAGAATAGCATTCAGTTATAGTAGTAAGACTGTATTTTACAGTTGTAGTTGCAGGTTAATTTTAAGCTCATGTATTTGGAAAGAAATATATGTGCTACAGTACGCGAACTTTTTCTTGATACGAAGTTTTACGGGGGTGAGGAGTAAGGAGGGAACTCTCCCGGTTCCGGTTATACTGCCAACTGAATGGAAATAAAATCTGAATAGAATCGATTCTATGATCGCTCGATAGGAATTTTCTAAACCTTTATTATCTTAAGCCAACAACTGTGTTACACACACATTATATAACATTATACAACATTTCTCGATGCGAATTCTATATTTTGGCTTTGCTGTGTAAACAACAAAAGTACTAGTACGCAAAGTGTACACCAGATGTCTCACGGCGATTCATAGTTTGTGTGTCAAAGGTTGCCAATACGAATCTCGAAGATAACCGAGGTCTACCGATTCAGCACTAGGGAGCTCAGGTATCACGAAAAGGTTCGCGTACTGTAGGCATTATTGTGCAGTGTTGCCAACAGTTGGGACATGTCCCTGTCTTCTTTTTCTACCGCTTTTTCCACACCTGTGGTGTCGCGGGTTCGAGCTCTGTCGCACATGTGGATTTGGTCCTGTTTTACGGCCAGATGCCCTTCCTGACGCCTACCCTATATGGAGGGATGTAATCACTATCGCGTGTTTTTGTGGTGGTTGGTAGTGTAGTGTAGTGTGTTGTGTGAATATGAAGAGGAAAGTGTTGGGACAAACACAAACACCCAGTCCCCGGGCCAGAAGAATTATATCAGAGGCGATTAAAATCCCCGAACCGACCGGTAATCGAACCCGGGACCTTCTGAACTGAAGATATTTTGAGATATCTTAACGAATCACACGAATCTGGTTAAGAAAACGGTGATTTTGTTTTTTGTTTTGGCGAATTACCTACAGCGAACTGAAGCGATAAGGCCAGTTTAAAGCGAAATGTGCTTATTTTGCGATAAGTGCGAAACTGCAGTGAAATTCATAGAAAATAACGAGCTTGAAATTGTATTCCAATATTACGTGTGTGAAGGGAAACAAGGCAAAATAAAGATTTTTCAATTCGACAGAAGTACCTGTTCGTTTTAATATTGTAGGAAATCCCTGGTTTTCCTCTGACTTGCTTCACGTTTTTCTTTCGCTACAGATTTCACTTAACCGAGCTCGACAGCTGCAGTCGCTTAAGTGCGGCCAGTATCCAGTAATCGGGAGATAGTGGGTTCGAGCCCCACTGTCGGCAGCCCTGAAGATGGTTTTCCGTGGTTTCCCATTTTCACACCAGGCAAATGCCGGGGCTGTACCTTAATTAAGGCCACGGCCGCTTCCTTCCACTTCCTAGGCCTTTCCTATCCCATCGTCGCCATCGTGTCGGTGCGACGTAAAGCAAATAGCAAAAATATTCCACTTAAAAGATAGCGTGATAGTAAGTAGCCTATATGTGGGCCGGCACAAGGTTGCACTTGACAGTTGTAATTCACGTTGGCACCACTACAAAAATGAAATGAAGAACGTCACCCGTCAGTCAGAATCACCAATCTACTACTTTATATGTCAGATACAGTTACTCCTTTTATTCATGTTAATTCGTATTTAATTCCGTATATTGCTTATGATTTATTTGCTTACACAAATATGAGGATTTAAAAAAAAAAGATAAATACGAACTATTTTCAGTTGATTGTTGTTGGCAGTATGGGTAGTATAGTGGTGCCATGTATAACTAGCTTGACTACCGTATTGAAGTGTTGCCGTTTCGTGTGTCGCCGCTAGCACGTGGTCAGGTGTGATTTGCGCGTTTATGAAAGCTTTGTTTTCTTGGTGAGATAATTGTGAAATTTTATTTTAACGAATGCAGTGCTATGTCACGGAAACGACAACATAGTTATGAACCGCGAAGTGATAATCCTTTGCGCCGTGGTGTGCTCCTTAATAGTCAGGCATTAAAATTAGTGCGGAGAACTCGTGAGTTTTACGAGAGGGAGAGGAAGTTCTGTACGCTTGTATAGCCGTCGCTCTGTTCCTGCAGATCAAGTTGTGGAACGCATATGTCAAACATTATATATATATGTTGACCGAAGATATCATTTATGGTCATGTAGGGTGAAAGGTCAAGTGTTAATCGAGATTACATAAGGAATAATGAATGATCAGTATTGTTTCTCTTTATATATCTTTCACATAAATATTTCACAGATCACACAAATACGACTTTTACTAAATTATTACAGCGAAATTCAAGAGATGGGGTATGGCCTATTTCACGAACAGCGCGAGAAACTGCTTCCATTTCGCGAAATCGTACATAAATTAATGCGAAAAATCATTTTTCTACTTCTAGGCGTGTAGTATACAGTGCGATAAGCAGGTCACCCATTCTATTTTCCAGGCTGTATTTCCGTTTTCTTAAATATCCCCGTGCGTTAATTAATTAGTTTATTTTGATTTAAGTTTCAACCCCGAAAAAGTGAGGGAAGTTACTGAACTCAAACTGAAAAACAAAGATTAAAAAAGTAGGGTGTTAACTTAAATGTATTACTTTATATCCTCCATATTAGTTGAGAAGGATTGTGTCCTCAAAAATTAAGTTCCCAGAAGGTAACCACAATTTAATTTCATCGATTGCAAATGCTAAGAACATTCAAGCTCTTGAGGTTTTTTTCAGTCATGAATTTACCAGCGTTTCGCCCCAGTGGAGCAGTCGGCTCATCAGTTTGATTATCACAACTTTATGTCAATGTCCATTGGGATTTCCTCGTTTTTATAATAATATCTGTATATTCTATTTACACACTTTTTTTTTTCTACTTGAGTAGGGACTTTTAGAGTCGAGTTAGAAATTTTGACCGAACGAGTTGGCCGTGCGGTCAGGGTCACGTAGCTATGAGCTTGCATTCGGGAGATAGCGGGTTCGAACCCCACTATCGGCAGCCGTGAAGATAGTTTTCCGTAGTTTCCCATTTTCACATCAGGCAGTTGCTGGGGCTATTCCTTAAACGCTTCCTTCCCACTCTTAGCCCCTTCCTACCCCGTCGTCGCCATAAGACCTATCTATGTCGGAGCGACGTGAGAAAGAGTTCGTAGCACTGTTACTCTGTGACGTCAGGAAGTGATACGAATGAGAGATAAACAGTCGACGTCGCCAAGAAAACACGGGACAACCTTGACCAGCTGATTCGTGTACTGTCAGGCCGGAAGTAACACCTGTAGTAATATATACACAATGCGTGATGCAGTAACCAGAATAAAGTTTGAACTAATATTCTTCATCCTTATAATTTTCTTATTTAAGCATACGTCAGCTCTTTACTTTGATCGATATACCCGATTCTCAGTCAAATATCAAATTATGCACCAGAGTTTGGCCTTTTTCCTAAGGCTGGTTGAATCCTCGAGTCACGACACACTACCTCAAGTTACGTGAATATGTGGGCAAGAAAGGACTGAAACTAAAGAGATTTACTAAGTCAGGAGATAATTTGTCTTGGATGACCAGTTCCTTTCGCCCTCTAATAGAACGCTATTGTATTCTAGTACGGAAAGTTTATATAAAAATATGCTTCCATTGTTCTTATGATTTCAAATAAGATATCCAGTAAGATTTCTTCTCTAACAGAGTGACTATCACCTATAGCCAAAATCAGAAGAGAGAGAGAGATGGTTAAAATTAAAGCGAATGCATTTAAAAAATGCCTGTTGATCGTATACTAATAATTATATCAACATTTCATACGTATTCATATTTCGACATGAAATACCGTGGGGCTGTAAAACGCTCAAATGTTGAGATCAAACTTGCACGCTTAAGGCATGTGTCCTTAACACGCAGCGCGTTGTTGACGTCAGCTTTTCACAATGATTCTCTCACTTGCAGTCAAGGAGAGTTCGCAGTTTACAATTCTCGTGTTTATAAGCGATGAAACTTTTAAATATCAGCGTGACATCGAAAATTCCACTAGTTGTGAAACAAATGACGCCGCTCATTGGGGAGAAGCTCTTCGCTGTCTACCGCGCTACTGCCGCCCTCCCCAGACTCGCACTTGAGGCCATTTTGACGAGAAACACAGACCTCCGTAACTAGATAAATTAGTGACTATTGAAGCGTAGTGATTATAATTACAATAAGTGCTAATCATCACACTCATACGTACAGTGCATCTTCAAGGCTGTTATACCTTTCAGCGTTTAGGTTGCAAGCAGCTAGATGCAGAGTGGGTTTCGCCCCTTAAGAGGCCACTACTTGTCCGTGGTCCAACAGCTCTGTACTCTGACCGGCCAACCGAGCAGAGGAAAGGTGGCCACGGCTCTACCGTGGCTCTACGCCTCTGCATTCGGGAGACGGGACAGGGGTACAGGGCTGGACTTCACTTTGTTCCCACCCGTCGGCTGTCCTGAGAATGGTTTTCCGTGGTTTTCCATTCTCCTGCACTAAGGCGAATGCCGGGACAGTTCGTAGTAGTAGTAGTAGTAGTAGTAGTAGTAGTAGTAGTAGTAGTAGTAGTAGTAGTAGTAGTAGTTTGCAAGCAAGCAAGCCATCAAGTGTGAATAAACGACCAGTCTCCACAATCCTTTATTTTCAACTAACACTGTGGCCTCGTCTAGTTCTTGCTGGCCTTTTCTCTAATTCATTGAGTTTGGAGCATGATGTGAATTTGGCTAATCGTACGACCGAATACCCTTCCTGATATCAACTCTATGTAGAGGGAAGTGTTCATTATTGCGTATTTCTGTGGTGGTTGGTAGTGTGATGTATTTAGGTGAAAAGAAGTGTGTTAAGACGAACTCAAACAAACATCTCTCCCCCGATCCAGAGGGATTAACCATGTTCAATTGAAATCCACGACCCGGCTAGGCCCTCTGAAGCAAAGGCCAGCCAAGGAACCGGACTTTGTTCTGCATCTGTTACCTTAGTCTGACCTTAGTTGGCTGGGTCTTCGTTCGCTTATCGCCATCTTATTATAAAGGGATGCTGCCGCGCGAGGCAGTTTAATAAAATAATATGTTTATTTCTGTTATATTTTTAACTGTAATTCTCCTACAACCAATTTGAAAACCGTTATCTAACGATATCTACGGGTTTGATAAATGTGTGTTAAAGAAAGCTAAGGTGGTTTAGAAGTCAGGTTTGTTCCGTGCTTATCCGATTGTTCTAAATGACTGAAACTCTAATTAAAATGTCAAATTAGAGTTTTGCTCATCTTATCTTGAAAGCATCAAACATGGAGTCTTAACTATCGTCTTATAGATCTCCCTTTACTTTTCTTACTCTCCATGACCGAGTCTGGTATGCTTCTCCTAAGTAACCTGTTCTTCCAATCGCCTCGCACGATCATACTTATAGAATTATCTAACGTGTTTAACCTGTTTATCCTTAAATCCTCGTTGCTAAAACATTCCTGCCGTTCTTCCCACCTGTTTGTAACCTCAGTCATTCTCAATACGTTCATGGCATTCGTCTCCGGCTTATACATAATATAACCCTATGTACACTCAACCGCACAAAATATGGCTGGCAAGGAAATAGTTTATATTTTATACATTCTCGAAACGCGACGATATTCGTAAACTGTAGATGGTGGCCGAAGAAATGATACTTGGATTCCTACTATAATATGTTCATCCTATTTCAAACAAGAAGGTTTTGAAAGAAAGCGATTTTCTGTGACAGCCAGTTTTTGTGCGGTTGAGTGTGCATACAGTACAGTGTTATCAATTAAGTTACCCGCGCAAGACAGTTGGACATCATAACTAGCATGTCGATAGACTGAAAAGCGCAAATTATTTAGCATAGAGTACCAATGTAGTAGAGTTGTGCTGTTATTATATTTTTAATTTTAAAGGTACCATTTCACTTTTTTCTTTGAAAGTAGATTGCTAGTTAGAGTACAAATTAGCATAATACTTAATTACCGTTTCACTCTGTTTCATTTGTTATAATTGATGTTTCTCTTCCTGTCTAGCCTTAAACTGGAGTGCGAAAAGCTGGCGAGTGAGAAAATCGAGATTCAAAGGCACTACGTTATGGTAAGTGTTGTTTCATTTTAGTTTCAACGATGTTTAGCCGCTCCGAATGTTTTAAAAACTCGTAACTTTCAGGCGCATGTCTGCTTGCCTGCCTCTCACAATTTTATGATCTCGTAAAAACTTTTTTTTCTGTTTATGTACTGCATGTATTTTAAATTTCGTTTTGTCTTTTAATGAGAAAGACATGGGTTCTGCCGTATTTATACTTGCTATTTCTGTTGCTTTGCTAATTTCTTTAAAAAGAAATAATTTGTTAGAAATGAAGCGTGAAAGATTAGTGCAGAGGAGGACCGAAATACGATTGTGTGGTAGTGGGTTGTATCTTTCGTTAGTTTTATTGTTGACCGTTGAGGAGTGCTACTTGCCTTGTTCGGTCCTTATAAGTCTCGTTCTGGCGGCTTTGTTTTCACTGGATGTAAAGCTGCCACTTGCATCTTAAGTAGACTTGGCATCGGCCATTGTTCCTGTCTGCCATCTTGACGTAGTGATAGATTCGCAAGCGAGTGATGAATCCAAAGTTGCACCAATACTATACAACCTACCTTTCTGATCATTTTGTTAAGCCATCTTCTACTAATCTTAAGATAAAGGAACTTGAATTAATGAAATTTATGTACCCTGTTTAAACCACTTCAAGTAATATTTTATTTTGCCCTCTTGTTTAGTAACATGTATGTCGATGTTGTTATAGACGTAGCGTTATAATATCAGTGATCTCCGTACTCCACTAATACATCTGTTCAGCATTCCACTCAGTTGTCCTTGACTTGCTTCCTGACCAGTTTTTCTACTCAATTGTTCTGTACTACATACTATTTAGATTTGTCTCTCTTTTGCCGTCGTAAGTTATTAATTTGTTAGAAAGAGTTCCTGTTGAACATTCTATAGGTGCGGCATACCTCCTTCCCAAGTTAATGATGTTACACCATGCTCACCAGTGTACAAATAATGTTTTTTCCCCAATAATGTGGTAAGTAGGGGGCGGATTTCTGTGATCTAAAAATGAAGAAATATACATTTATTTCGAGCCGAAAAACATACAGTTATAACCTATAAAACACAACTATGGCTTTATCGTACAAATACAGTACATGCCAATGCATCATTATTACATATAGCATTACAGTTTTCAATCTTAGAAGTAGATATTTGGGATTTACAACGGTTGCACCGTATTTTCCTAAAACAAGAACAAAATTTGTACAACAAAAAAACCGTACTGAGTCGCTCGATTAAAGGTGGTGTTTAGGAAGGAAAAAAACAAATACCGCATCTAATCTGTATTGTTGCAGAGTGTAACGGTAATAACAAGGAAATCTTTCTCCCTGCCAGACCTCCTTTGTGGTGTAAAATGTTTCCGTCCCGATAACTCAGCGTAAATTCTAAATGTCACTAGAAACTGCACATTGTAAAAGAAATTTTCACAAGAATCTCTAAGAAAATGTAGGCATTTTTTAAGGTATCCTCAGAAATGATTTTTCTTGTAAATGCAGCTTATCCTGGTAATTATAGAATTCGTTTTAAAAGTAAATGTGTTCCAAATATGAAAATATATTGTGATTTTGTCATAAATATGCTGTATAACTATAAAATGCCGAAGTATTAATTTAATGTCTGGTAAAAATCATTTCCTTCAGATGTCAAGAAACATATTATATCAGTTTAAACGATTAAATAATGGTGAAATGAAAATGTGACAAGTCATAGAAATACACCCCTTAGTGATGAACGCTTTCTTGGCTGTATTGGATAGTCGTGCAGACTGTATCCACTGTAATATGACGAATATGTACCTTAATGAAGGTAGTGTTGCAGACTTCCTATTTTAATGACCGGAGGGTTGTATTTTCTATGTGACGAACATGTACCTTCTGAAGGTAGTAGTATAATACAGACTTCCTGTTTTAGTGATTGGCGGGTTGTATTCTGTATAAAATGACGGAAAATGCACATTGCTGAAGGTTGTGGTGCAGACTTCTTGTTTTACTGAATGGTTTGTTGTATTCTCTATATGTGGGGAATGTGTACCTTACGAAGGTAGTGGTGCAAGCTTCCTATTTTACTGTATTCTGTATAAAATGACGGAAAATGCACATTGATGAAGGTTGTGGTGCAGACTTCCTGCACTTGCTGACGGATTGTATGCCAGTGAGCAAAGTGTACCTTGCTGAAGGTGTTGTTGTAAACTTCCTGTGGTTACTGACTGGTAGATTTTACGCCGAGACCACAGCGACCACAGAGAGAAGAAACGCTTACAGTGGCCACCTGACAGCAAACAACTACCTCCTGTCCAGGAACATGATGTAATCTTCAGTGTATGCTTTTTATTACATCACCATTTAGTGTGTGAGAGAGAGATAAGAACAAAACAGTATTATTTTTACCACTAACTTTTATTTCCAAATTAGTGCTGGAACTGTTTTCACTCAGGACTGACTGTAAGATCCCAGCCACAGGACTGAGTAACTCATTCGCAGGTAAGGAAAGTTTCATTATTTAGAGATGAGCGAACAGAAGAAAATAATTGTTAACTGCAAAACGAATTATTTCATCTAGACATCAAGCAGTAGTACTACTTACCGGAAATAGTCATTCAAGACACTTTCGTAACTTATCAAAGTTCCATGTTTGCGCCGCTTGTTTTATCATGGTCCCGCGTGATTTGCAGTGTAACTGCACATAATTTATCCACACAATTGCGGAAGGTTAATTTTTAATTTTAATTTCGTGTGGCTATTTCTAGACGAGTGCAGCCCTTGTAAGACAGACCCTCCGATGAAGGTGGGCGGCATCTGCCACGTGTAGGTAACTGCGTGTTATTGTGGTAGAGGATAGTGTTATGTGAGTTGCAGCGATTTTGGGGACAGCACAAACACCCAGCCCCCGAGTCATTGGAATTAACCAATGAAGGTTAAAATCCCCGACCAGCCGGGGAATTGAACCCGGGACCTTCTGGATCAAAGGCCAGCACGCTAACCATTTAGCCATGGAGCCGGACGGAAGGTTAATTGGACGGATGGTATTCTGTTACTTATTCAGTCTACGATTGCACTTCGGTGAGGTGGTGCTATACAGGGTGTTTGTATATTCCCATTAAAGACTTTGAGGGTTTGCAGTGGGGACCAAGACGGTTAAGTTTAGCATAGGAACTTGTGTCCGGAAACGTACCGTATTCCCGCTATCCGCAAACAACACCACAGCACACGTTCAAATCTCTTGCATTTTCGGCGCCACTGACAAGTACGTACGTCATTGAACGATGACGTGATGTCCCATACCCCTACAGGTTTGTTGACATTCTATGCCATTCAGTTGAGTGTGTGATCCACACGGAGAGGTGTTGTACCTGCTGTTGTGCTTGTGATCTTCGTTCATACTACAGTACAGCAGTAATTCTTTACTGCGTACACAGCAGTATGTACTGTACTTCTGCAGGTGATTCATTGGTAGTGTGTTCCTGTTGACAATGGCGTACGCGGTTGCGGAATACGCCGACATGTGGATATTGTACGGCGAAGCTCGGTACAATGGGAGAGCTGCTCGTCAGTTGATGGGAGCGTTTTCCACACCGCCGGACAGCTTCGCACGCCCTCTTTGTCAAGGTGTATCAGCGAGCCTCCGAGACGGGTAGATTCACCGCCAAAAGAGACAACTGTGGTCCTCCACGGCGGTGCCGCACACCCGAGTTTGAAGAGGCTGTATTCCACGCATTGGAAGAGGACGATACTAAGAGTACCAGAAACATAGTAAGGACACTGGATGTGAATCACACAACCGTCTAGAGTATTCTGCATGAACAGCAGCTACACCCGTACCACCCCCAGAGGGTACAGGCAATCCAGCCACAGGATTTTGCGTCAAGAGCCCACTTCTGCAGGTGGTTCTTGCACCGTTGTAGGGATGATCCCCACTTCCCACGGCGGATCTTTTTCACTGATGAAGCAAAGTTCTCCAGGGAAGGTGTTTTCAATTCCCGCAACAGTTGTGTGGGCTGCTGAAAACCCGCATGCTGCGTGCCCCCGTGCGTTTCAGCAACGATACGGTGTGAACATTTGGCCAGAGTTCCTGAATGAATGTGTGATTGGGCCATACCTTCTACGAAATCTCACGGGTGCCGCGTACTTGGTATTCCTTGAGGACGTACAGCATGAGTTCTTAGACGATGTCCCAATGCATGTCCGTCAAAATACGTGGTTTTAGCACGATAGCGCACCACCTCATTGTTCACTTGCGGTCCGAAATCATCTGCAGCAAAGATTTGGGCAACAGTGGATAGGTCGTGGTGGCCCGATTGCTTGGCCTGCACGTTCACGCTACTTGACACCGCTAGACTACTACCTGTGGGGGCACATGAAAACCGTTATTTACGAGACCCCTGTGGAATCTGACGAAGACATACTGGCGCGGTTTATGACTGCGGCGGATGTTGGAGGACTAGGGAATGGTGATCGTGTGTACGAGAAGATGGTACGGAGGTACCGTGTCTATGTTGATGTCAGTGGTCGTTACATCGAGCCCCACCTGTGATTGGATCCAGAGGACAAAGCAGCGGGAGTCGGACAGAGCGCCCAAAATGCGGGAGCTGTGAACATGTGCTGTGGTGGTTGTTTGCAGGTAGCGGTAAGACAATACGTTTCCAGACACAAGTTCCTATGATTAAGTTAACCGTCTTGGTCGCCACTGCAAGCCCCCAAAGTCTTTAATGGGAATTTAGAAACACACTGGATAGTGTTCGTTTATCGCAGTGGGTAGAGGACAGCGTGCCGATCAGTGGGCACATGACTTTCGCATTTCCGACAGTACAAGATGGATTTTAGACAAATATTTGTGAGTGCTACAAACGGGGAAAAATAAATAATTAAATCACCTTACATGCAGTAGCGCAGTACATTACACCAAATAGGTTTGATCTCAGGAAGGACACCTGGCCACAAAACAGGGCCAGGTCTGCATGTGCAATATAGTTCGCACCTCTGACCCCATGAGGTGTGGGGTAAAGCCGATTTTATTATTATTATTATTATTATTATTTTATTATTATTAAATGCGCGATTGAGTTAGATCCGAGATGTGAATTCCAGTTAGTTTCAAGGTGTTTTTATGTCGTTTACACACAATCTGCTATGGCGTTACTTGTCTTCCTTCTCTCACTCGGCTCCAAATACAGAGGGAATAGAGAAATAAGATGCCTTCATTTCTGTATTCTGTTGGTACCTGCGACTGTCGTCATAGCGCCGTTAAATACAGCTCATGTAGCCTACTTCATTATAGAATTCTTGGCTGTCCATAATGGTAATGATGAATTATTGCTTAGTCATACGATATTATTAAACCAGCGAATTTCCATGTGTAGCATTACATGAATTGAAAATGTTTATTGTCGGCTTGTAAATACAGAGTCCAAATGCTACTGTTGTTCTGTTGGTGTACTAGAGGCTAAAAAATAAATAACTACATGGATAACGCTTAAAAGCTTTCAAGAGAAATACCTTGAAACTTGTATGGGCGACCTTAAAAGTTGAAAGAACTGGGCTTAGAGTTGTTAATAACAAAAAGAGCAAGAGCAGGATGGAGAGAGAGAGAGAGAGAGAGAGAGAGAGAGAGAGAGAGAGAGAAGACAAGGTAGGGCTAATCAATATGTGACCTAGCCGAAGTCAGGTATAGCCAAAGTAGAGCCCGTGGGCTTTTAGTGGCACGTTGGGTGGAGGCTACATTAAATGTTAATTGGACGTTTGGTTGGCTAGCCGCATGAGAGGTTACTGACGCTCACAAGGTCTAGGCTTTCTATGCAGAAGTTAATAATAATAATAATAATAATAATAATAATAATAATAATAATAATAATAATAATAATAATACTTGCCGTGCTGAATAGCTCAGATGAGAGAGCGCTGCCCTTTTGAGCTCAAGTTGACGGGTTCGATTCCGCCTGTCCGTTTGTGCGGTATTTAAGGTGTTCCAAATACGCCACCCTCGTATCGGTAGATTACTGACATGTAAAAGAACTCCTGCGGGACATAATTTCAGCACCTCGGCGTCTCCGAAAACCGTACAATAGTCTAATTAGTGAAGCTTAAAACCAGTAAATTATTATTATTATTATTATTATTATTATTATTATTATTATTATTATTATTATTCGGCTCCTTTGCTGAATGTTCAGCGTAGTCGCCTTCGGTTCGGAGTGTTTCGGTTTCGGTTTCGATTTCCGGCCGGGTCTGAGATTTTAATAGTAAATGGTTAACTCACCTGGCTCGAGAGCTGGGTGTTTGTACTGTCCCCAACATCCCTCCAACTCACACGCCACATATAACCCTACCATCCACTACATTAATGCAGTTTCCCATCCACGGCAGATGTCACACACCCTCGTCGGAGGCTTTCAAGGGCTGTACCAGGCTAGCAATAGCCACACGGAATTATTATCAATAATAAAACCATTCATGTTATATTTCTTATATATTAGTGAGAAATTAGCGTAAACAAGGCCATACAGCATCATAAATCTGCCTCCATTTCTGCGCGTACCGAGACGCACTACCCTTAGCGAACAAGTCCGAGTCGAAGTTCAGCGAATCGATCCGGAGCCAGTGCTATATTATTAATATAGAATACACTTTCCATCCTTGTTGACGATGGTCCAGATGGGTGCTGACCTTCGGAGAGAGCGGAATCTTGAAAATCCTGTACGCTGTCTCTGATGAAACGTTGGGAGCTATGAACTCAATGATACCACGGTCTACAAGCCTGATAAATTTCTTCTACATGTAATCATCCTGAAACTGTTCCTGAAAGCTTAAGTTGTTATGTCAGTACCACATTGTTCTTGTTGCTGATGGTTAAACGGCCTGTTTTTTTGTACTTGTGAAGGACTTGGACGTTCATCGGCAGTATGTAGGCCTAATACTTTCTTTTTCTCTCTCTCCGGATGACACCGTATTTCAAGTCTTGGGGCATCTGTCTCATATCCCGATTTAACTGCTTCCTTGTTCTTTTAATCGCTGTTCCTCTACCTGTCGGTTGGCATTAGCTAATTTCGCAAGGGACGTGGTCATCGTTCAATTCATCTTTGACACCCATTGTCGTCTACGCTGTCCTCATACAGACCTGCCAACCATTACGAATTTTCCGTAATTTGTACGGATTTCATGATAATCTTACGGTATGACGGTTAAGGGCATATTTGTTACGGAAAATATTTTTTTTTACTTCTTTCATGAAAAATGACAAACGTTTAATCCTAAATGAAGCGCTGAGTGACTTTGTGACGTCACGGTGCGCAAAGCGAATACGCGCATTCCCATCATGCCTCGCTCTGGTCATATTTTGTTTTTGCCTTTTGCGGCTTCGCATTATGGCGCTATATTCATTCAGCTGTAGTTGGATTTTCTCTTTTCAGTAACCAGCAGTAATCTGCCAGGAATTTCTTGCTCCATTTCTCTTAGATCCTTTCTCCTTTCTCCTTGCTGTTTGCTCAGCATTTCTAGGATTGATTTTTCTTGGAGTAAAGTTGCAAATTTAAAGTATGAAAGTCGTCAAATGAAGTATAACGTACCGGTACTCAGTAAGGTTATGTATGTTGTTTTATCAGTGCCACATAGTAATGCACAAACAGAAAGAATCTTTAGCATTGTAAGAAAAAATCAAACTGAATTTAGGTACTCACTAAGTACAAATACACTGTCATCGCTCCTCATTGAGAAACTAAAGATGGCATCAGATGGTGCTGCATGTTTCAAGAAAAGATTCACTGAGAAACAGTTACAAGAGTTGGCATGCTATAAAACCATATTTACACCATAATAAATAAACAGGTATTTAAATATGTACGTTTGTTTTAGGTTAGGTATATTTTAAAAGTGAAAATTCGAGGCGTCCGTGTCGATGCTTCCCTTTATTCTGCGATTACCCTGATTACTGATTCTCCATTTCAATGATTGGCAGGTCTGCACACAATCTTCCTCGCACTCAGTTGCTGGACGACTACATTCCATGGTCGCTGTAGCAATGTGAGGTCTCACCAGTTGTAATCCATTTGTCCTATCCCTTCTTATTAGCAACTGTGGAATCCGTGAATTTGAACCATGGGGTAGGGTAGAAATTAAAATTATTCCATGAACTTGAGAATAGCTTCCTTTCTGAGCATTTCGATCCTGCTTCAGTCCGGTGGTATTTGAAGGTACTGAAATACGTCAGCCTCGTGTCGTTAGATTTACTGGCACGTAAAAGAACTCCTGCGGAACAAAATTCTGGCACCTCGGCGTCTCCGAAAACCGTCAGAGTAGCCTAGTTAGTGGGACGTAAAGCAATTAACATTATTCGTCTTCCTGAGCATTTTAAGGTGTTTTTGATTTTTCCAGTAAGTCTCTTGAATTTAACTAATGAAACGTGACAGATAAACACACATGACAAACAAACTCGCACCCGAGGCTAGAGATCAGAATGCCTATTAACTTGTAAGTTAACTTATATGAAGCTAACTACTACTGAGAATTGCCGGTCTATTTTGGCTACCACTGTGCATGCTCGTGGTAATAGAGGCTTTTCCGCGTCCGTGTGAAGCAAAGTATTTAATTGTATTTTATTTTTATTTAATTTGAATTGCATGTAGGCTGTGTATTCATCCCGAAGGCTGGTTTTGACCCTCTAACAGCTCCGTCATAATCTGTCTTAGGAGGCCTAAGCGTCACTGAAGAGGCAGACTAGAGAAATGAGGAGAGATGTAGTTTCCCGTTGCTTTCCTCACCGAGCTAGAAGTTGCTGTTACACATCAGATTGCCAAGTCTACAGAAATGCACCAACCGGCCCTACGAGCGATATTCTCACACCATTCATATCAGGGTCTGGCTGAATCACGGTAAACACTACATCTAGCCAGCAAAACAATTTATTTTAACTACACTTGTAAATTTTCTTTGTTACAGTATGTACTGATGTACTGGAGTTTTATTGTTAGGTCCTAGTCTTTTTCATTTTTGTGTGTGCTATGACTCTCTTTCTATTTTGCAATTATCTGTCAATTTTCTGCTTCTATAATCTGTACTAATTTCGAAAGCGAGTACCGTTAGGTGAAATTAAAGGTATCGATGTGTATAACTTGTTCATAAAGACGGACGGAAAAATTCGAGCTGGACGAGTCGGAAGTGGCAACCGTTAACACTCCGATAAACCAATATGTTGGCGTCATAATTATATGTGATAGAGGGCTTTGGCTAACGATGTTTACTAGTATGTCTTGTCCGATAGTGGGATTACTAACCGCTAACTACTGAGAACTGCCGGTCTATTTTGGCTACCACTGTGCATGCTCGTGGTAATAGAGGCTTGTCCGCGTCTGTGTGAAACAAAGTATGAGTGAGCCAGCTTGTAGAACGAGTGTTGGGATATAAAACAGGTTGTTGGCTCGTTGCTTTCTTTTCTTCTCTTTTTGTTTTTTACTCTTTTTGCTCGAGTGAGAAGAGATTATGTAGAAGCTTGCTGTCTTATAAGCTTAATGTGATTGGGATCTATGTATATGTATGAAGAAGGTAGGCCGAGACCATCTGCTGTGTCTCTCTCTCTCTCTCTTTTTCTTTCTTTCTCGCGTGTTTCCGGCTCATTTCCCTCGCACCCAGATACAAGCAGCTGCCACACAACTCCACCCGCGATTACACAATTAATATCTCTTCCATTGACCTAAAACAAATTCCTACCTAACCTAAAGACTACAGTGTGACTTTCTGTAGAATGTTTAAAAAAACTGCAAATTTAAATCCCTCTGTCGCGTGCGCCTTCACTTTATAAATCCTTCTTATGTTATTAGTTACTATTTGACCTGACAGGATTTCTTGGCTTGATGTATGAATCTCTTTTAATACCGTGCCCCTCCGTAGGAGAATTGAAATGTATTGATAAAACAAAGAGAGGTTTAAATGTGGGAAGTACATCAAAGAGAATATTTCTGCCTTGTTTAATATTATATATTAAAGAAATAGTGTTCTTAATATTAGTGTTCCCAATAGTTATCTATCGTCGGGTAGCGTCGCCAGTCCTTTGTTTGTCGGTTACGTGTGGCAACCGCCTGCTTATCTCTCTTTTGTGACCATTCGTTTGTTGTCTGTTATTAGGTACTCGCACCACCTCCATTGCTGTCTGGGTTTCTTGTTCTGGTAATGGATTTACAGTGGCAAGCAACTTCCTTTGCTTGTAGGAATATCTGGAATACTATAGGGGATTTATAGAAACCGTTCTCTATGTGGCAAGATCATAATATCAGGTTGTGACAAGTGAACTTTCATGACTCAATGTGATGACGTGTGTATTAGCACTGATCCATTTCTGGTTCTTGTTTGAAGTCATTAACGTTCTTCACAAATGCCACCTGCTTTCACAGCTGTGCACTTTCTAAGACTGGCAGTGGATCATCACACAGTGACCTTCGGTCGTGAGGACTCGTTTAAAATAAACCTAGTTTAAACTCATTTGAAAAAAAAAAATGTCTTTCGAGGGACGTTGATGTGTTTTACTCTTCACAAACTTCGCACTTCAAGCAACTGTATTATTTTTATTTCAAAATATGAAATGTAATCCCATGATCAAAACAGACTTTTAACTACACCATGAGCAGCCTTCTGACCCCAATTTGGCAGGTTCGATTCTAGGTCAGTCCGGTAGTATTTGAAGTTGCTCGAATACGTCAGCTTCGTGCCGGTCGCTTTACTGGCACGTTAAAGAATTCCTACGGGACAAAATTCCGGAACCTCGGCGTCTCCGAAAACCATAAACGTGGGGCGTAAAATCAATAGCATTATTACTCACTCGGTCTATATCAAGAGCGAACTCGTTCGGTGTGGTGGACGATATGTAAACACTCTTGAAGAATGTTCAATCACTACGGTATGCAAGTGTGGCTTATCAGGTGGTGTACAGTTAGACTAGCCAGTGCAGCGGGCCCTGGCTGTAGTGGAACTGGGAAAATGAGGTTCTGAATGATCAGTGAAGAAAGTTTATGCAGTCAAATAACTTCAAATACTATCTGGCTTCGTGGCTGAATGGTCATCGTCTTGGCTTTCGGTCATCGGGCCTCGCGAGTTCGATTCCCGACCCGACCTTAAATGGTTAATTCCCTTGGTTTGGGGACTGGGTTTTTGTGCTGACCCCATTTCTGCAACTCTCACTCAATACCATCCTCCTCCACTAACATGTAGTAGTTCCCATACACGGCACATGCGTCCCACCCTCGTCGGAGTGTCTGCCTTGTAAGGACTCCCAAACAGGCTAGAAATTACTGCAGGAAATTAACTTCAAATACTGGAAATACAAAGCATGTGGACTGTCACAGACTACCCCAGGATTTGGGTGGTAGAAGTAGCCCATATATTCCGGTGACTATTGGTATCTCTGAACGCAGCAACGTTGCGATACAACTCTTGCTGCCGCTTGGCGGTATTTATTCTTTCTCTTTGTGGACAGAGGATGTAACACTTCACCGAACTCCAAAGAGATGGGTTGATGTTATTACACAAAACACATGAATAAGCAGTACCAGTGAAGTGGATAATTATTTGAAGAATACAACAAGCAAGGAGGGGGCATGAAGGGCAGCAGGTAATCGACATGCTAATTTCTGTACTTGTTATCGACTGACTGACTTATGATTTACAACATGTCCGCTACTTACTTATCCACCGAATTCATGAGCTAGGCAGGCAGTCGACAGACTTGTTTGTCGCTCACCTCAGGTGCAAGCTTATCCATGGATCTCTCCAAAATAAGGATTACGTTCGCGATATTCACAACCCGGTTACGAGCTAAACTCTAATTTTGCCAAATTTCAACTTTCTAGCTCGTCTGGCGGAGTATGTTCGCCATCTTCATTTGCATTGGGGGTGGGGGTGGGGAGCTAAATGTTAGGACTTTCAGGCAATTTTTAAACGCTTGAAAACTATAGGTCATCACTTTGGAAAAACATATCCCACTAGGTGAAGTCATTGCTTACACTAGCGTTTTTATGCTGGGCCCCAATTTTAAAAACCTGTAATGAGTTTGATTCTGACTCAGTTCGATGGTATGTGAAGAGGCGTCACTAGTGGGAAACTGGAAATCTGCAAAGCTTGTGTCAGTAGAACTACCTGAACATAAATGAACTCTTGCGGCACAAAGTGTCCGGCTCCTTGGTATCTTCGGGAAACAGCCTCAGACGCCACAGATTTTTAATGGCGTTCTCTCTGCGAGCGGAACCTGGCTGGCCTGCTATCAGAATCGTTCCCCAAATGTCTTTTTAAATTATTTATTTATTTATTTATTTATTTATTTATTTATTTATGTATTTATTTATTTATGTATTTATTTATTTATTTATTTATTTATTTATTTATTTATTTATTTATTTATTTATTTAATTGACCTTTGTTGGTACAACATTTGGTCATCCTCCACATACAAAAGAATAAATTGTCAGTACAAAGGACATATAAGAATGAAAATCAAACTGCCACAGTCTTCAAGTAGAGAACACTACACTGAATCTCTCTTCCGGAAGAAGAGGGGGAGAACAAACAAAACAACACAAAACACTAAAAAACACAAAACACTGGCAACAATGCGAAGAGCACAAAGTCAAATTCTTATTTCCGCGGTTCTCAAAAAGTCCATCACAGCATTGAGAACTGAACTGTTTTCACCGTGCAACACCAATGCAGCGCTGGTCGGGAACGGCACTTGTAGATCAGATAGTTCAGACAAAAAGCAGTTTCGAGAGGCTTCATAAAGGCCACACTCAAACAAAATGTGGTTGAGATCTCCATCCTCCGCATACTGACATCGACAGCGCGGTGAAGCCAAAACTCCCATGCGATGGAGATGTGAAGGGAATGATCCATGATTGAGCCGCGTTCGGATGACGGATGCCCTTAGACCTCGTGACCCATGGAACTTATAGTACCGTGGCTTAGGTGGGATGTTGGGTTGTACGAGAGCATAAGCTCTACCTTTATGCACTTGAGGTATTTCCCATTCCGTAGCCATTTGTGACGAATTTGTTGTCGAATAGTGGGAATAAAGTCCATCCATGGGAGTTGCAGCGCTGTAAATAGCCCTTCCGATGCACCACGTTTGGGTAGTACGTCAGCTTTTTCATTACCGAAAATTTCACTGTGTCCTTTGACCCAAAGAAATGCTATGGAGCAACCTGAAGAGTAGATGTTAAAAGCTCGCTCCGCGATGTCATACAAGTAACCATGCGTTTGGAGATTCCACTTGAGATTTTGTAATTTCTTCATACCCCAAACGTCCTCTTAAATCTGTCCGCATTCAAACCGGCCACACGTTCAGAAGCATTCTCAGACTCCCTAGACGTGGACTGGTATTTTTAGGCTTTGAACGAAGATTTTGCAAGGACAGCTCGCCTTGTATTTGCCATTGTAAGAGACACCAACTCTCAAAGGTGTCATAACCTACCTATTGACTCTAAATAAATTCCAGTTGTTGGTACGTTATGCGCATAGTATCACTCCAAGGAAAGGGAGACCAGGTTTAGGGATTAGCACTCGCATGCATAGTTGAAGATAGGATAATAACTAAGGACAGGCGGACAGGATAAATATGTAAATACCATGTGGATGTATTGGAAAAATGAGATGCCCCTCACTAAATTCTGATGATGTGAGTTACGGAATTAAGAAAGCAGTAACAGAAGAGAAATTTAGGCGGAGGGATTCTTAGGTATTTAGATAAGAAAATGACTTATCATGTTATTACTTAAGCCTAAAGAGGCAGGAGCAAGAAATTAAAGCAGAAAAAGGAAGAAGAGAAATGCAGTAAAAATTATAGCAAATGTCAGAAAACCTTACGTGTGAAATAATGGACTACACTCCACGGTACTATTGAGATGTTAACAGCTACGCTTAGTACTATTTCTGGACGATTGTAACTTCCAACGGTATTCAGCAAATATCCCGGAGAATGGCATCTTGTCGTATCTCTCAACTTCTACCCAATGAACAACCACGAGTTTGCAGGAATGGTGACGAAAATGACATCACGTTACTTCCCTGCTGGCAAGCAGCCACAGACGTTGCATTGTAACCGGTAGATTCGTTGTAGGTCTGCGTGGGTGTCCGTCACTCGACGTAGAGCATGAAACGCGTAGAAATTAGTCATTTTCTTCGTCATTTAAGAGTAAGCGAAATTATGTAGATAAAAATTACTTAAAATGCAGGGACGTTTCATATATAGTCTACAGATTTTACAGTAAATCTATAGTGTGTGAGAAAATATCAGATAACTCCTTTGATCTCCATATAAATCCCCAGTCTATTAAGTGATTTTTAAATCATACGCATATCAAAACAGGCTCCGATATGAGTATACTCTAAATATGAAGTTTGGACAAGATCTATCCAACCGTTTCGCAGTGATGATGAAACAAACAAACACGAAAACTTAAAAACCACTGATACTGTCTTGAGTTGACTTAAAACTGAGAAATATCTGAAGAACTGGCAAAATAAACGAAAGTACAGACAGCGGACCCTGTACAACATTTTCACCTCCCATGTAGATACAAGCTCTGTGGATACCCACAAACATTGAACAGCAGTGTATTGTAGGCTGTAGGGAGCTTTGACGCGCATAAACACAACATACTATATAAGATGCATGGAACATGCCACATTTCTCAAATTTGAGATTGAACAGCAGTGATTGTAGAGGGCTTTTGACACCAGTTGGCTCATATACACAGCACATGACGCACGGAACATGCGACATGCCATGCTATTTCGACCGAATGGCGCAGAGCATACTTGAAAGAGTGCGTGTATCATGCAGGTAAGATCAGATAGAATATTGGTTCTGCGCAACATTCCTTAACCTTGTCACTAGTGAGTCTTTAGCAATTAGCCTATGTTAGTGAGTCTGGAGTTGACAGCAGTGTGGGCATAGAACATCGGGATGGACGACCAAACTTTAATGTTTAGATTGTTGGTATCGTGGTAGTTTACGATTGTGCAGTGAGTGGCTGATTCAAGAAATACCAGATTGACAAGGTGTAGACTGACATAGCCCAGAAATGAAAAGAGAAACTGAAGGTAACTCATTAATGTAGCCCACATGGCTGTTTTAATTGATAAATATTTATTCAGAAACAGATTGAATCTACACGTATACAGAAGTATCCTGCTGCGTTAGCCGGTGATATTTCAACCTTCATAAATAGGCTACTTGTTGTTCCAAGGTACACCAAGCCTGAGAAACCAATCCATCTCTCTGACAGAGGCCTTCATCTGCAGGTCGGCCAGAATATGGAATACGAACATTACCGATATTTGAAATTGATATGGCACCAGTGTCCACAATGCAGGGTGTCTCAAAATAATGTACTAACACTCCGAATGACCACAAAGTCATGTTGACGTTTTGTTTTGTGTAACAGCATGGCAGGAGATCAACTTAGCTTTGAAGAGAGAAAGTTTGTCTTTAAATGTTATTGGAAAACCGAAAACTCTATGGGAGTGCAAAGACGGTTCAGAAGGGAGTTCGATAAACCGCCACCAACGCATCGGACAATTGATCATATCAGAGATAAATTTGAAGCAGATGGAACCGTGCACATCGTCAACAAGAAACGTTCTGGACGACCACGGACATCCACCAGCCCTCGAAACGAAGAGCTGGTGTGGGAAACCCTACGTCGATCCCCACAGAAATCTCTACGACAAACGGCTTGGGAGATACACCTCTCAAAAGATAGCGCCCATCGCATCGTGAAGCGTCTGCGCTGGAAATGTTACATATCAACACGAATCCATGCTCCCAATGAATACGATCCGGATCGGAGAATTCAATTCTGTGAATGGTACTTGGCAAAATGTGCAGAAGATGCAGGGTTTCCACACAGAATTGTCTGGAGCGATGAGGCCACCTTTAAATTAAATGGCTGAATTAATCGCCATAATTCTACTTACTGGGGTCTTGTAAATCCTCATGTTACAGTTAAACATCATGTACACTTACCAGGGGTAACAGAGTGGTGTGGTATATCAGCATTGGGCATCATAGGTTTTTTTTTTTTTTTTTTTTTTTTTTTTTTTTTTTTTTTTTGGCAACGGAACTGTAAATGGTGACAGTTACTAACCTTGCTGCAGGAGTCCGTCGGTCCACGCATTGAAGAGAAATTTGGTGATGACGACAAGATTTACTTTCAGCAAGATGGAGCACCTCCCCATTACCATCGCGATGTAAGAGCGCACCTCGATGTAGCTTATTCAGACACATGGATTGGAAAAAGGGGTAGCACTGAATACCCTGCGCGTTCCCCAGACCTCACGTCAATGGAATTATTATTATGGGGATACCTCAAGGACAGAGTTTATCGCATAAAACCAAGAACAATTCATGAAGTGAAATTGGAAATTGAAAGATAATGTCGCGAAATTCCAAATGTACTGTTTCGTGTCGTTTGCGAATCCCTTAGTGCGCGTTATTGGCATTGTCTGGACAATAACGGTCATTTTGAACATTTGCGAACGTGATTCTGTAAATACATGTTTCTTCTGTAATTCAAGCCCGCAAACTTGTCTCCGTGTCCACAAATACTGACTCTTCAGTCCTTCTGAGTGTTAGTACATTATTTTGAGACACCCTGCATTTTTCACTATTCTATTCTATTCTATTCTATTCTATTCTATTCTATTCTATTCTATTCTATTCTATTCTATTCTATTCTATTCTATTCTGTGTACTGTGAGAGTACCACGGAATCTAAGTAGAGTGATTCACTTCAAGGCTTTGCCAACTTTTGACGTTTAACGAGATTTTCACTATTCAGTCTGTACACATCTCTCTGTGCACAGGAGAAGAAAAAGAACACACACACTTTGTCATCCAAAGTTTCTAATTTACGGTTAATTGCTGCGTAAAGTATTTTAAATTTGGAAGATAGCGCCCCAAATGCACATTCTACTCTCTTTTTAGCCCTAGATATCCGATAGTTAAGAACACGGCGCTCCATTGTCAGGAATGGTCACATCATGATCTTGAACAGAGGAAATGCCTCCATCTGCGACGAAATAGGATGGAAAACATGCCTTTCTCCTATTGTTGGCAATGGGCAAGGTGGTGGGAAATTTGTTCCTTCATTAACGACGTTATTCATGTCTGAATTCTTCAGCATAGCACTATCACTATTTCTACTCAAATCTCTTTGTAAAAAGTCCATCGGCGTCGGCACACGCTAAAGCAACTACAAAAAAAAGTTTGTAGTTCATATAGCTTGTTCCCGAGTTAACTGGCTTTCTAATTCGTACATGGTTTCCGCGCAGTTAGGGATATTCCACAGTTCTTCGCATCTCTTAGAAATATGTAGCCATTTATCCTCCTGAGGAAACTCCATATTGGTACTTGTCTTTAGTGCATTCCAAATGTTTGCAGTTTCTGTGACAATGTCACATACTGTTGGCACACCATGAAAAAATAAAAATAAACGAACTGATACTGCAGTGCACTGAAGGAATGACCAGATCCCAAATATCTGGACACTAAGGAGAATCTTGACTCCGTTTACTCCACTGGGTGAACATTGGTAAGCACTTCATTTATTTTTATTTCTAGTGGATGGCAGTAAAAATCGCTAGACGGTCCTCCGATCATCATATGTGAGTTCGAAAAATAAAAAGGTGAATAATGGTTTTCGGAGACGCAGAGTTGCCAGAATTTTTTCCTGTAGGAATTCTTTTATGTGCCAGTAAATCTACCGACACAAGGCACGTATTTGAGCACCTTCAAATACCACCGGACTGGGCCAGGATCGAAAGTGCCTAGTTTGGCTCAGAAGGCTAGCGTTCTATCGTCCGAGCTATTCAGGCCGGCACCGCTTGTATGAAGGTTTGCTCTCTTATGGTAGAGGATTTATTCAGCAGGAGAAGGTGATATTTCAGAAGGATGTGTTGGATGTGATATCCATTATTTAGGCTCAAAGAAAACTGCATCCTTTGATCAAAGATCATTGGAATCGCGAAAATCCAGTCGTCGAGTCTGTGTTCAGCGAGTAGGCCTACACTTATTTGGACTATCCAGAGAAGACTTGCGGCACTGCTAGGTCTGGGATGTTATAATAGGGCTCGGCACCTACCTGTTTGCTCATTTTGCTACTAAAGTTGGATTCATAGACTTTGTATATATAAATACGTTTCATGCTTATTGGAGCCAAATGTATTAACGTATCAGGAGTGTACAGGTCTATTTTAACGATTTCTGCAGAAAATGCACAATTGTACTCACGTTCATAGTTATTTCATATTGAGCTGTTCTAGGATACATCTTCTCGCATATGATATTATTTCAGTCAATCTTGTCTTCATTGCTGTGTGTTATTGATTCATCCGTAATGGAGTTATCCTGTAGATGAGAAAGAAATTATGCTCTATTCTAAGATGTGTACTGTGAGAGTACCACGGAATCTAAGTAGAGTGATTCAGTTGAAGGCTTTGCGAACTTTTGACGTTTAACGAGATTTCCACTATTCAGTCTGTACACATCTCTCAATCGAACAGCAGACACAGTAATAATACATGTTATCTACAAAACACTAACACCAGAGTGTACAGGTCTGATGATCTATATATCTTAGCCCATAAATAAATCAGCAGTAACAGCATTGACCCTCTTTTTCCGTGGTTTCCCATTTTCACACCAGGCAAATGCTGGGGCTCTACCTTAATTAAGGCTACGGCCGCTTCCTTCCAACTCCTAGCCCTTTCTTATCCCATCGTCTCCATAAGACCTATCTGTGTCGGTGCGACGTAAAGCAGCTTGCAACAACAACATTGACCCCCTTTTAAACCAATCTCGAAAGCGAATTAGATAGGTACGTGTGGATTTCATGTGTACATATTTGTAAAGCATTGAACGACACGTTGACCCAAGTGACCGCTAATACATCCCCATTTATGCAGGTAGCGAGGAAGGTAGGGCTGCTAGTCGACGACAAAAAAGACAATAGTATATGGTTGTCTCACGTCGACAGAATAATCAGGATTTCGATCGTGGTGGACACTATTTTGAGAGAGTAGATACATGGAAGTTTAATACTCTTAAGCAGAAGTGAGGTGGAAAACGAGGTGCAGCAAAGGATAACGAACGACGTTCATATCTGTTTTGACTTCTGTTCCGTTCGGGTTTGGTATCTCGAAGAAAGATTCGCCTTTATATGAGCCTAGTACGGCCTGTATTGTTGTTTGAGTGTGAGACATGAGCAACTCTACAAACTTTTAAAGACAGAATTGATACATTCGAGAGGAACACACTACGCAGAGTCTGTAAGGTGAGAAAAATGATCTTGATCTACGTTTTGAGCAACCGTATAATATGGTTAGGGCATGTTTGGAGAGTAGAGGTAACTGTCACAGAGTGCTCAGCTTTCAGCCTTCCGGAAAACGACCAAGACTACATCCAAAAACGAGGTGGAAGAATCGAATTCAGGTGATAAAACAGGCGGAGCCACAAACTACTGTGGAGGATGCGAGGGACGGAAGGAGATTAGGCTAACGTCAGTGATGATTGTGACACTCAGTATCTGTAACTTTTGTCTTCTACAACGGGCCTTGAAGTTCTGTTGAGAGTAATAAATGATGATGATGATTATTATTATTATTATTAGAATATTATTATTATTATTATTATTATTATTATTATTATTATTATTATTATTATTATTATTATTATTATTATTATTCTTGAACAACAAAATAAGAGAGAAGGGACCGTAAGGTTTTCTTGGTATAAGGCTGTGGTAGGTACTCACCAGTACACAAACTCGCACGTTTCACATTCCGTTTCCATAATACACAAAGGAGTCAGATGTCATTGACCCTTTGTACTTCTTCCTTCATCATATTTTAATTAAGTCATCTTGTGTGGGAGGTAATGTTGAACGTGTGCGTGCCATGACCTTGCGAGGTTTGGAGGGACCAGTGTCTGAGTTGGGTGTGTTTTATGCCCCAGTCCTCGAGATAAGAGCGCCAAAACATGGATATAACTCTCTGTTAGTGTCTTGGGAGTGGGGTAGACACACCGATCCATCCTTGCTTTTAATTGCTTGTTTTGTGTGTTCGATTTTTATCTCACTTTTTTTTGTTAGGCTGTAGCTAGCAGCTAATACCCTGCATGTTACTGCTCCGCTCGTCTTCCTCCCCTCCACCTCCTCGGCAGAGTAATTTAGTACCCTTGAAAAGCCATTAAATTGTTAATGTAGCATGCTTGTACGAGACTATCATTAAACCGCCTGGCTTCAAATCTACATCGTTTCACAATTTAAATTCCACATAAAATATAGATTCCCTCCTTAGCGTCGCCGTCTCTCTTTATTGTTATTACACTTTTATCGGCATTGTAAGGGTGGCACACTTTTGTGTACTGGGACAGACAGACTGAGAGAGAGAGAGAGAGAGAGAGAGAGAGAGAGAGAGAGACCGTTGTATTCTTCCTGCTCTCGTGTTAACACTGTCTTGATTATAATGTAGTTGGTTCCAGGTTTGGATGTGCTAATGCACTCCGGTGCGAATTCCAGCTTCATTTCCAACCCAAGACTTCTCTCATATATTGAGTATAAAAAGCGATATTTCACAGATGTATCAACTTACACTTACAGAGTCTCTGTGGTCTTCGCTTCCCAGATAACTTAAACAGCAATACAGGTCTAGTTTCTTAAGATTCATGCATTTTCTTCACCTCAGCTCCTGTTTCTCTTTGTTATTCATACAGTATTTTATGTGCAAAACTTAACAACATCTGATCTTCGAGACCTTGAAAGATTCAATAAAATATATTAATACAGTTGACAGTTCTAGAATATATAGCATTTCCTACTTTGAGGGTTACTGGAATTGTAGAAAGAAAACATCCTACTATACCTCAATTCTCCACAACAATCTGACAGATATTCTAGTTTTCAGTCCCTTGTATTTTAAGTATATTAATTTGTCATGTCATATAATCCGTTTTTACTGGCTTCTGTGTTAGTATATTATTGTACTGTAATTCAAGATATTTGAAAATTAGTTGGTTAAATTTCAGTTTGCATTGAAAAATGTTCAGATTCTCGACCTCTCCCCCTCTCTCCCTTCTACACTTAATGTCGTAAACATAGTAAAGAACAGGGGTATTATATAGCTTTGCTGTTTACTGGACGTTTTCACAAAGAAAATAATAATAATAATAATAATAATAATAATAATAATAATAATAATTGTTTTACGTCCCATTAATTACTTGTTAACGATTTTGAGAAACGCCGAAATGCCGGAATTTTATCCACAGAAGTTCTTTTACTTGTCGATAAATCTACCGATACGAGGCTAGCATGTTTGCGTACCTTCAAATACCACCGGACTGAACCGGGATCGAACTGGCCGCGTTTACCGCATGAACCACTCAGCCCAACAAAGAGCATTAGTGTGTGTAGTGTGTCTTGTGAACCAATTCGGACCGATGCAGTTTCATTTACTGGTGTATAGGAAGCCAGACCTCGACTAAGTTGACACTGGAATGGAAAATGTGTCTCCGGGAATTCAGAGAGATACTATCCGAAACTGCATCCGTGGCTCAGGCGGTAGCGCGATGGCCTCTCACCGCATGGTTCCGTGGTTCAAATCCCGGTCATTCCATGTAAGATTTCTGATGGACAAAGCGGAGGCGGGATAGGTTTTCCCTGTCATCTTTCATTCCAGCAATACTCTCCAGTATCTTTTAATTGCATCTTTGTCATCATTTAGTGCCCGTAGTAGTGCGGCAGGCTTCGGCAGCCGGCACAATTATTCTTATCCTCGCCACTAGATGGAGCTTCATTCATTACATTCCTGACCCGGTCGAATGACTGGAAACAGGCTGTGGATTTTCATGTTCACCATCCGAAACTTTGTTGTTGTGGGAGTGGAAAAAATTATACCCAGAAATGACGATGAGTCTTGAGCCTTCGACGGAACAGATCTGACTGTCTACGGTAGGTTGCAGAGAACATTCTCCTGCGATTTAAACAATTCTATCATTTTTATTTGCAGTGACATTAAACCTACGATAATCATGCTGGTGATGAAGGATTTTAAAATAATCAGCTCGGTGAAATAAAAGGTACAAATCAGCATCTCATAATATTCCTCTATGAGGAAAGATAAAATTTTATAATTCATAAGTAACTGCAAGATCGATTAATTTCTCATTTGACAGCGTAAAATATTCTCTCTCTCTCTCTCCCTAACTTGTCGTTGCCTACCGACCTTGTTTGATATATCTTGAAGGTTGGTAACATATGTTTTTATTTAATGTGCTGGCTTCTAAATTAGTATTCCGTTCAGGTTTTTAGGATTCCCGAGTCAACTGCATATAAAGCTGTCAAGCGTCTTAAGTATTCTTCCACAAGCCTCATATTGAATTTAAATCGTGAAATGACGTATAGTTGGTTGTTTGTGGTGATGGTAGTTGTTTTCGTCTTGTAGTTTTGTTGATGTTTAGAAACCTGATGGCCATGTGTTATGTATGTACAGAACTGGTTTTACATCCTTTGCTAGTGGTAAGCCTTTAAGGACGAAATTCCTGTTTCTGGTGCTGAGCCTGTGGTTCTAATAGTCTTAAGTTATAATGTGGTATTACTCGAAACATGTTGTGTTCCTAAATAATTCAGAATGAAGCCGATAGATCCGCTGCAGTAACAGGACTGTGGTGATAACAGTACTTACGGAGAGCGGGTTGTAACACGGACGCCCGCCGGGACAGTTGATTGTTCCTCCTTCCCTTCCATTACAGTGAACACTCAAAACACATACCAATATTAGCAGTTTAATGTCAGGTTTTTAGTTCGTAATTGTATGTCGCCTGTTATTCTATGAATAATAATAATAATAATAATAATAATAATAATAATAATAATAATAATAATAATAATAATAATAATAATAATAATAATAATAATAATAATAATTTGTCCAGTAGTTATACCAAGCTCTGGTGTAGTTCCTGAACTTCTATTATATGTTATTAAATATCTTTATCACTGAGACTTGACGACTGAATGCTGAAAGATATAGCAACTTATGATGATGATGATGATGATGATGATGATAATGATGATGAAATGAAATGGCGTACGGCTTTTAGTGCCGGGAGAGCCTGAGGCCAAGTTCGGTCTGTCAAGTGCAGATATTTTGAATTGACTCCCGTAGGCGACCTGCGCGTCGTGATGAGGATGACATGATGATGATGATGATGATGATGATGATGATGACATATATACCTAGCCCCCGTGCCAGCGGAATTGACCAATTAGGTTAAAATTCCCGCCCCTGCTGGGAATCGAAACCGGGACCCCTGTGACCAAAGGCCAGCACGCTAACCATTTAACCATGGAACTGGAAATGATGATGATGATGATGATGATACAATAATAATGGGAAGAAAGAATAGAGGCGTTGAAATAAACTCTTTAGCATTTGCAGATGATTTTGCTATACTTGCAGAAAACCTGACAAATGCAGCAATGTAAATCAATCTGTTGGAAAAGACTGCCAACAGAACAGGTTCACGAATTTCTAATAACAAAAATTGGTCGAATAAGGAAGATATATAGAAATTTAAATATTTGGGCGAAACAATTCAAGAAAACGGTTTCGAAAAATCCGCTGTAGAAGAGAGGATACACAAGATGGAAAGACCATATGGTATAACTAGGAATATTTACAACAAAAATTGTTTATCCAAAAACCTCAAAATACAACTTTCTATTTTACAATTGGCTTTTCATCGTACGGACACAGGTAGGTCTTACGGCGACGATGTGACAGGAAAGGGCTAGGAGTGAGAACAAAGCGACCGTGATACAGCTCCAGCAATTGCCTTGTGTGAAAATACAAAACCATCTTCAGGGCTGCCGACACTGGGATTCGAACCCGCTGTCTCCAGAATGCAAGCTCACAGCTGCGCACCCCTAACCGTACCGCACGGCTAACTCCTGTGATCAAAATACAATACTACCGAAATTCCTACACCCAAGTGAATGTGCAGTACTGAATTACAAGCTGAATAAATTAGAAGCACGGGAAAAAATAATTATAGACTACGGAAAATACTTTGTCCGCTAAGATCTACAGAACTCTGGATATTAAGAAGTAATGATGAAATATATCGGAACATAAAAAACATAACAGAAATATTTCGGAAGAGCAGTGTTGCCAATCCATAAATCTTTTCTCCGCTAAATTTTAGTTGAAAATCCGCTAAATTCCGCTAAATTTCGAACTGAAGCAAAATAGCATATACCAGCTGTTTTAATAAGAGAGATTAACCCAACACTCACCAGTTGCACTATATACTCTGAAGCAGATGTGCTGAGTTAAGGTCCTGTGGTTTCACATGAAGCCACATGGTACTATTCTTTTTCAAAGAATATGCTGGCAGTTCACAGCAGTCAAGACCATATGGAAATTTTAAAATCTATTTCGAAAGTTATTTTCACTTTCATTACTGTTTTTATTGTTTTTGGTAAGTGTGGAAGGAATTAATGTCAAACAATTTCGCATTTATATTGCACTGCCAATAGACGTACCGTCCGTATTTGACATCACTGGGAAGCTCAACCAACTAGTCTTTTAAAGTTTAATTATTTAACTACTCTTTACGAAATATCTGACTAGTTTTTAACCTTTTCTTTCGACGTACCTGAAGTCAAAAGAAACGTTATCAAACACGACATTAGCCGGCTCATCAAGAGTACAGTAACGATTGTAACAAATACTGTGCTGACTGAGGCTGTGGGCCAGAGCTGGTCTACAAAACGAGTAGTAGTATGCTGCGTAAGTTCAATACAACAGGAATAAGTAGACTATTATGCCGTACTAAGTTCTATTATTTTTCTCTCCTGGTGATGAAAGGTGATATTGTTACCGCTGAAAATCGCTAAAAGAACTTTGAAAATCCGTCAAAAAATCCGCTGTCCGCTAAATGGAAAATTTATCCGCTGTTCCATTTAAAACCCCGCCATATTTGGCGGAAAATCCCCTGAGTTGGCAACACTGCGGAAGAGGCGATTGATATTTTGTGGACATTAATACATAATGGATGACAATAGGTTAACCAAACAGATCTTCATATATCTTGAGAACAAGAAGGCAACAGCAGCCTGGATTTATGAAGTAAAGAACGATTAGGAAAGAAACAATATAGGAGAAGGTAAAGCAAGATAGATTTTTAGAAAGAAAATGCAAAAATGGGAGGATTCCAAGGTCGGAAGGGAAAGCGAACAGGCTCAAAATAGTCCAGGGACTGGAAAAAGACATAGTGAGAAGATGGAGTATTGGAGGAGGCAGAAGAAGGAACAACGAAGAATGAATAATTGACACTGGCACGTGGTCTCTAGAAGATCCTAACTGAGAAAGATAATAATAATAATAATAATAATAATAATAATAATAATAATAATGCAGATTGAAAGACATTTTACACCATGTTTTTATGTAGATGAATGTGGATATGTATGTGTGTCTAAACAAGGGAAACTGGAGATTTTCTGTCATATTTCTACTTTGAATACTGTGTAAATACTAACATGCAAATTTGAATAGGCTATTAAGTGTTGAGTAAGCGAAATTTCATCTTTCTTGATCGATTCATTGATGGTCCAAGATAATTTAGAATTTAGGAAAGTGATTCTCCATCTACTGTGCAGTCACTGGGTCATAACATTCGTACAGTGCCGTTGCTTTATTCGATTTCTCTCATTACATGCGGTCCATTTCCTCTGCCTGAGCTGCCTTGTAAAGGTATTTATTTCGTGTATATATATTTTAGTGGCGTTTTCAAACGATGTGTCTGAGTTATAATTACGGTAGTTTCTGTTATTTCATCTTGAATGTTTCGAAGCAAGAACTTCCGCTCACCTCATGAATATAGAATAAACTTGCACGCTTGAAGTAGCTGCGTGGAATTATGAACAGTAGAAATACCCAGCTACTCGAAGCAGTGAGGGTTCAAACCCTCCTTCACTCACGCCTCTCTTATCTTCATTTCCGTGAGGCATAACATGTCAGTCCAGTGGCCGCATTAGTCGTATGTCGTAATGCGTGCTGTATTTTGTCCGGCTTTCGTGTTATAGTTTTGTGAAGTGCCACCGAACGTGCAGGCTCTGTCAACCAAAGCGGTAGCCGTGGCCGTGTGTGCTAAATCATTAGTTCTTCTGCTCGCCTCTGGTGTGAAGAGCTCGAGTCCCGGTAGGGTAAGATATTTTTATGTTAATCTTTTATTCCTTCAGTTACTTATATAGCGAGTGACGTAACTTCCTTTGTTTAATCAAGCCATTATTGACAGTGAGTGGGCTTATTTGTGGCCCAGCGAGCTCGATAGCTGCAGTCGCTTAAGTGCGGCCAGTATCCATTATTCGGGAGATAGTAGGTTCGAACCCCACTGTCGGCAGCTCTGAAAATGGTTTTCCGTGGTTTCCCATTTCACACCAGGCAAATGCTGGGGCTGTACCTTAATTAAGGCCATGGCCGCTTCCTTCCCACTCCTAGCCCTTTCCTGTCCCATCGTCGCCATAAGACCTATCCGTATCGGTGCGACGTAAAGCAAATAGCAAGAAAATATATTTGTGGCCCTGCAGTACTGCAATCTGATTGGTTTGCCCGCAGTTGCTGCCGACGTAGTGAAAAAACATCCCAAGCGGATTCGAACCAGCAACCTTCCCACTCTGAACCCATTGGACTAGGGCGCTTTTCAAACAGTCACTCATAACATGGCTATTCGTCTGCCTGCTACCGTCCATCTCTCTCATATTTAAAGGAGACGTTACTATCGAATTACTTCCCATATTCTTAGATACTCTAGTTTGATGACTTTTGTATTGATGTTTCATTGCCCCCGGATATTGAACTTGGAACCACAACATCATGGTTGCATGTGCCAGTGTTTGTCATGGTACCTTTTCTTTTAAATCACTTGGTATTCGCTATCACTGTACAGTTGAACTTATTTTTCCGCACGCTCACCTCCTGTATCGCGTCGGCAAGTTTACATAGTGTACTCCTCGCTTAGAGAATGCTTGCAGCTATCTGGGCTTAATAGAGACATGATTCTTTACACGCTGTGGTGTTTGCAGTAGGGCAGATCTGTCTGCACATTCGGGTCATAGTTCTTGTATAGACAACCACTATTATATTCTGTAACTTTCCTAAATCTCTGACTAACTTTTGAGACATATAAATCTGAATTTAATATGGAAATTATGAAAATTAACATTCATTAAATAAAATACACACTCGTCGGACCTTGTACTCACACTTACTTGTTACCTGCTTACTTACACATACGTTATTTGAAGGGCGCCAGCTGCCACTCAGTGCAGCAATAATAGAATGAGACTCTTGACTATCTCTAGGGTGTGGGGTAATAAGCTTACTTTTGACAACATACCATATAAGTTCTGGGAAAAGGAGATTGGCGTTCGGTTTCCCCATTAATTTTGAGGTTAAGATATTTTACTGTCAATGAAATGAAACTATGAATTCGTTTGATAGAACAATATATATTCTTTAAATAATATATCAAAAAATAGTGAGTCTTGTTGCGATAAAACAGATGAAAATATGAAATTATGACATTGCAACTGAAAGAAACTAGGCATGAATTTGAATTCTTCTTGACCGGACATTTAACAATTTATACGAAATATTTCCCTCACTGATTCACTTGACTGTACCTTCAACACTTTGAGTGTAATTACGACGTAATCCATTGATCTGGTGTTTACTGAAGATGTGTCACGCCTCACTTGGTGATACATCCTTGTGACTGCTTCTTCTCCATATCATCTGACTTCTTTGTAAGTCAATATGGTATTACCTCTTGGCAGGTCCAGGGTTGCCCTCTCTGACTTCATGGTAAGCCCTTGCGTCCGTGTCTTCAACTAAGTGACGGACCAACCTCTTGGTCTCACTCTCTCGATAACCAATAATTAATGGCTCACTGAGTCTTCACCATCTCTCGTTCACACTCGTTGACTGACCAACTAAGGCCTCTTGATCTAGTAGACTTCTTCACTGTACTGCATCCGTATAACGAATGACTGACGCTACAATATGCACCCACCTTTTATAGACGTTGGTTGACACAGCTACGTAATCTCCAGAAATAACAATGACATACTCCCACCTACGCGACAGATATTACATACAGTGGTGAAATAGCCCGGGGCGGCTGACTCTCTGAGCGCATATTCTAAAAGCTCACGATGACGTAGCCATGACTTGGCAATGACTTGGCAGAATCGCCACCAATCTTGCACAATGTACCAACGTCACATCCAATCTCTGATATATACAACAATTCTCACTGTACAGGTATTGAGTGTTATTCTACACATACCTATATATGCATACATCTAAGTACAATCTTGCAAGCAACAGGCATTGCAAAATCGAATTGAATAAAACTGATAATTACAATAATAGTAACAATATCACAGATAACATAATAATAATACTGACATAATAATAATAATAATAATAATAATAATAATAATAATAATAATAAAAATAAAAATACAGATATCATCTTGTAACGGGATTTGAACCGTTACAATTCGAGTGATGAGTTCGTGGATATGATATTACTCCACGGAGAAGCAAGTCATAATGCATGGAAGCATGACGCTTATACCTGTAATCCTTTCCTGGTCGAAGACTACCAGCTGCAGATACGTTGCGAAGGGCTGAAAGACTTTCGAGTGGAACGATGTCCGTTGAAAGGGAACCACATGTTCGAGGTACTCCATTGATAAGGAAGACAATGTGGGTAATGCAGTTGAGACAACCCGCATACCACCTACAAGCCATTGAACATAATTTGAAGAAACAAACATTGAAGACTACGTCGAATGTAATATGTGATCAAAATTACCATTGATATTTTTTTTTTATTGGGGCTCCATCGGGATTGAAATAAATGCATAAAAACATTCTGTCAACAGCGGGTTTGCACCTCCGAACACAAACCTCAGCGCTGGCCGTTAATCACCGTGACCACGGTGAAGTCCGGCTCCATGGCTAAATGGTTAGCGTGCTGGCCTTTGGTCACAGGGTCCCGGGTTCGATTCCCGGCAGGGTCGGGAATTTTAACCATCATTGGTTGATTTCTCTGGCACAGGGGCTGGGTGTTTTGTGTCGTCTTAATCATCATTTCATCCTCATCACGACGCGCAGGTTGCCTACGAGCGTCAAATCAAAAGACCTGCACCTGGTGAGTCGAACATGTCCTCGGACACTCCCGGCACTAAAAGCCATACGCCATTTCATTTCACCACGGCGAAGTCCGTTTCGGCCGTTTCCTGTACCATAAAATTTCAGTGTCAAGTGTCAACCTAGTTTCTGATCAGCACGGAGCGTTCCTTTCATACGCGTAACACGGTTCTAGGCGTTCATTCATTAATTACTTCTTCATTATTGTGCTTGTTTATTAGCAACGAATATATGTATTTCAAGCCATGCACCTTCTGTACACACGACAGGGGATAATTATGTTTTCACGTTAGATTACCAACTACCATTTGGATAAATCCGAAGAAACAGGAGCAGCTGACCCACCTGGTATATCAAGTTTTAACACTGCATTAATTCAGTTTATATGCATGATCAGGTATACCCTTGTAATTTTATAACAACAAAATAATCTACTACATTTCAATTTAATGCAGCACATCCACAGCAATCGCTCTGTTGTCTATCCATTTTATTTTTGGGGAATTTATATTTCATTTCCAACACCCTGACAAATTATAAGGCTGTTAAAAATAGGGGACAGTATTATTAATAAGAAAAGGGGTGAGGTAGGCATCTGAGAGGAATGTGAATGGAAGTGGAACTGCCCAGAACCCAGCCCGACTAAGTTCCATAAGTAGCCTACTGTGTTTAAACATAAGCCTAGAATACATAGCATTCATACCCTTGTTGTCGCTGGTTAATGTATAGTAGTCCATAAACAGAGTAGATCCGCTTATTATACAACTCAATGCTGTGCTGTACAGACTAACATTTTAAAACAATCTTTTTTTTTTCTTTCAGTACTACGAGATGTCGTATGGACTCAACGTTGAAATGCATAAACAGGTAAGTTAACTTGTCCATATCCTATGTAATATTGTATAAGAACCAAACCAGTTTATGTATACTCGCTAAGCGGCCTAAGGACGCGTCTCACGTTTGTGCGACGCGAAGAGTTACACTTTCTTATGGTACGTAATGAAGACAGCCAATTAATAGTAGTGTGCAATGGTGATGTTATTGCACCATTGAGAAAGAAAAGAATGCCACAAGAAGGTTGTAATTCTCCGGCCTCTGCCTGAGTAGCCGTTATGTATTCCTCGTGTGTGTTCATGACTAGCTACTCCCCTTGTATACAAACTTCGTTCTTTGTGTTTAAAAGTTGTTCGTACCAGTTTCAGCCGAGCGAGAGAAGAATTGGTCTTATTTGTTCTCCTTTTGAAAAATATGTTGCTGTCTTTGTTGGCGCCCCCCGTGGAGTCAAGCGAGTGAGCCTGGCATGCCAGCCGCCTTGCCACCACTTGCCAACTGTTCTGTTCCACTTCAGCTTCCTGTGCTATGTATGCTTTGTCCCTACTTCCCAGACTAGTCGCCTGGTAGTCCGATGTCCCATGTGAGTGAATGCACAGAAATGGAAATGACAAGCACTTCGTCAGAAAGGAAGGTCCTTTTTGTACCTGTACAGCGTTTTCACTTACATGCCAAATGTTGAATAGAACGTGGATACCGAGAGAAGATAATGTAGATCACGGGAGTCAAAGCTTGCCAGCCGTAAGCGCAGTGCCCGTGTTGGAAATACCTGTGCACGAGGGCGCAGGTTGCTTCCTCTCACTCGGCTTGCTTACTCAGGGTTGTGCAGGCCTACCGGTGACAGACTCCAGTTAACTGTTTTGGTCTACAAGTAATGGTTGAAACATTCAGCTGCATAAGCTATGATATAACAATTGGCACCGTAAATTGTTACGGCGCGCGCGCGCGCGCGCGCGCGTGTGTGTGTGTGTGTGTGTGTGTGTGTGTGTGTGTGTGTGTGTGTGTGTGTGTGTGTGTGTGTGTGTGTGTGTGCGTGTCAACATGGTTGCTTGAAGAGATGCCTCTTTTATCATAGCGTATTTTCTTTTGTTTATGAAAGCATGACGTTTTGCTACAGAAGCTATCAATCAATCAATCAATCAATACTGATCTGCATTTAGGGCAGTCGCCCAGGTGGCAGATTCCCTATCTGTTGTTTTCCTAACCTTTTCTTGAATGATTTCAATGACATTGAAAATGTATTGAACATCTCCCTTGGTAAGTTATTCCAATCCCACGCCATTTCTCCGCTGACAGCTCGGAACATACCACTCAGTCGAGCAGCTCGTCTCCTTTCTCCCAGTTCTTCCCAGCCCAAACTTTGCAACATTTTGTAACGCTACTCTTTTGTCGGAAATCACCCAGAACAAATCGAGCTGCTTTTCTTTGGATTTTTTTCCAGTTCTTGTATCGAGTAATCCTGGTGAGGGTCCCATACACTGGAACCATACTCTAATTGGGGTCTTACCAGAGATTTATAAGCCCTCTCCTTTACATCCTTACTGCAACCCCTATACACCCTCATAACCATGTGTAGAGATCTGTATCCTTTATTTACAATCCCATTTATGTGATTACCCCAATGGAGGTCTTTTCTTATGTTAACACCCAGATACTTACAATGATCCCCAAAAGGAACTTTCACCCCATCAACGCAGTAATTAAAACCGAGAGAACTTTTCCTATTTCTGAAACTCACAACCTGACTTTTTACCCCGTTTATCATCATGCCATTGCCTACTGTCATTTTGGAGTTGCTCACAATCTTGTAACTTATTTGTTACTCTATAGAGAATAACACCATCCGCAAAAAGCCTTACCTCTGATTCCACTCGTTTACTCAATTCATTTATATATATAAGAAAACATAAAGGTCCAATAATACTGCCTTGAGGAATTCCCCTAAGCGATGTGGTAGCGGCATACTATTCGGCGTTACTCTGTTTCATAAATGTTCATAGGAGAGTTGAGCATGTTAAGCCCCTTTTATTTTGTACTTCTTTAAAGTATCGATACACGATGATTGCAAAGCATGTTGTTTGGCACATTTTATACAAATGTCGCGCTGAGCACATTTAATTATGTACGTTCTTATATGAAAGAGTACATACATGTATTGTACGAAGTACCGTAGTTAAGAAAGTGTAATGTACACCCCTCCAGGCTTGCGCTATCTCATAACGTCCTGGACTAGCGCTCGCAACAGCTGTTTCTCGTGCACGCAGATTTGTCAGTGAGCTCGTGAGCTTGACATGCCTGATGTAAATTTTATTGCTTGCGATGTTTACTGACCTGTAGGCTATTGTCACTTTCTACGCGTCTACATCTCGGAGGATTTACGGTCAGTAATACAAATTCCTTTTCTCCTGCTCCTTGACTGAATGGTCAGCATACTGACCTTCGGTTCAGAGGCTCCCAAGTTCGATTCTCGGCCGGGACGAGGATTTTAACTATGGTTAATTACTCTGCCTCTGGGACTGGGTGTTTGTCTTAATACACTCCTTTTGATATACCCTACATAAAACTCCCCACACTACCAACCACCACAAAATCACATAATAGTGACTACAGTACATACCTCTGCATAGGGTTGGCGTCCTACCGTAAAACTGGGCCAGATAAACGTAGAGTGCCGACCCAGATTGGGAAAAGGGTGAAAAAGAAGAAGAAGAAAGATTCCTAGTATAGGATTATTTTTCATTCCATATAACTTATCGGTTTTTGAATTAAAGTTATTCAGTCGACACATTGGTGTATACAGTTTCTACGCAGGTGTGAAATTCCAGGAAATGATATTGCTGATTGATGTTATCAGTGTTATTTATATGCTGGTGTATTCACCGAAGGAATACCTCTTTGGGACCTATTTGAAATTACTGCATCTTTTATTCATTAATCTGCCTGAAATTACATGTGAGCATAGGGATTCAGAATCCTTTTCTTTTTTCTGCTATTTGCTTTACATCGCACGGACACAGATAGGTCTTACGGCGACGATGGGATAGGAAAGGCCTAGGAAGTGGAAGGAAGCGGCCGTGGCCTTAAGGTACAGTCCCGGCATTTGCCTGGTGTGAAAATGGGAAACCACGTATAACCATCTTCAGGGCTGCCGACAGTGAGACTCGAACCCACTATCTCCCGATTACTGGATACTGGCCGCACTTAAGCGACTGCAGCTATCGAGCTCGGTAGATTCAGAATCCTACAGCAAGTTTATACATTAATAGCGTACAACGGTTATGGGTGAAAGTGACATATAAAATTCAACCTGATTTGCAGCACCAGAGTGCGTTAAGATGAGGATGAAATATAGATGACTTCTCAAATTCCTGATTGATACCTTTAGTGGTGTGAGGGCAACAGTATGGATGGCATCTTTGTTGATTCTAGGTCTGTTGCAGAAGTTACGAAGAAATACACAATCGTCCCCCTGGCTCCGATCATCAGCCCCACAACTTCCGGATTTCTGAGGTGGTATTTATCGAGATAGTAGGGCAAACAAGGACTGTGGTCTGTTCTTAATCGGGAGCTTTATCCATTAATCATAACTGAACTAAGTCCGCCTGGTGGCTATGATCGTTTAGGCGTCTGCTTAGTCAGTTCGAGTCCCGTTGGTGGAAAATAAAATTCAGAATCAGAATGTTGGCTGGTAGGGTAGGAGAGGTGGTGGTATACAGTTTCTAACCACTAGATTTCATGCGAAAAGCGTGGATTCAATTCCAAACATATGGAGGGAGAGCGTGTGGTGCCATTGATGGTGATTTTTCCGTCGGATGGAGACATTGAGGCTTGAGCAGACCTCTTCGTGTTGTTAATCAACAGGAGTAGGTTACGTGCCGACATCGGATTGCATCCTCTCCATACATCATCATCATCCAGCATCCAGAAGGGCGTCAGATAGAAAGACATGTACCGGACGAGCTGAACATGCCCTCGGATACTCCCGGGACTAAAAGCCATACGATAAATAAATACTACTGATCTGCATGTAGGGCTGCCGCCCAGGTGGAAGCGAATATTTGCCCCAATTTGTCCCTTTGAATTTCAACTTTATCGTCATATTATGATCTTTCATACTTTTAATAATGCTATTTGCTTTACGTCCCACTAACTACTTTCACGGTTTTTGGAGACGCCGAGGTGCCGGAATTTTGTCCCACAGGAGTTCTTTTACGTGCCAGTAAATATACAGATACGAGGCTGACATATTTGGGCACCTTCAAATATCACCGGACTGACCCAGGATCGAACCTGCCAAGTTGGGGACAGAAGGCCAGCGCCTCAACCGTCTGAGCCACTCAGCCCGGCTTTTACTACTTTTAAAAAGTCCATTCGAGCTTATTAGTCTACTAATGTCATTCCACTGATGGCTTGGTCGAGCAGTTCGTCTTCTTACTCCCAAGCCTTCCAGATTGTGCCCGATTTCTCTTTTCTTTCTTGTCCAAAATTTATTTTATCATTTAGGGATTGAAGGAACTTTAAGCAAATAAATATTTTCAGTTCGAGCTCCATTGGTAATCTCCTGTTATATACCAACCTCGACGGAATGTGTTTCGTTAGACTACGAATATCAGTTTTCTTTGTGTATCCTGTACTCTCCTTAGGGGTCTTAATTCTGAGGGCTTCTAGACTGTGACAGAATAGCGAAATTTTTTCATAGTTAATTTCCGAAATGAGAATGTTCACCTCTTGATGTCAACTATTTTGTATGACTTGGCGGATCATTTATTGCATCACATATATACTTTAGTGGCATAGCCAAGATGCCTATCTCTTCCCGATAACCTCTCAAATCGAATTGTGTGAAAGCTGTGTGTTGGAGCGAGGGACTAGAGTGATTTTTGTTTACGGTTTAATAATTTTGAAACGCATTCAACGGCTCGTCCGATCTAATTATAGACTCTATCTATGCTGGCCAGGCATGCTCAAAAAGAGTGAACACAGCGCCTCCCTCTCCTCTCCCCTCATGTCAAAACGTCCTGATTACCACCCCGCTCCATGCTGGTGTCACCCTTTCGAATCAGTAATCACAGTGTCGCTTTGTGATGAAATTGTCCCACCTCCAAGCCCCTCTCCCGTCCATCCACCCCTCCAGCACAACACGTTGCGTCGAAAGTGGGACACTCAGTGCGTTGTGGTACACCCTGTTTCACTAGTAGTGTAACCTCTGTGTTTCGACGGGTACTCTTGGGGAGCTCCTCTTTAATGAGATGTCAAAGTGGTGAATGTAGTTTTGGAACGCCACTGGTGTATTTAAACCTAACGTTTCCAAGCTTTTTAACACCTCTAATTTTTCAACTTGGGTAACCAGAAAGAGTCTGCCAAGGATCTGTGCATATTTAATTTACTATTTATGTTCTCCTAAACAATCAATTCAAATAATTGAAATGCACATAACCTCAAAGAATTGTTCGGTATTCATATTTTGGAATTTGTTAATTTTATGGTTAGTGGTGGAAATCTGAAGTATTGAAGTACGCCTGAGAAAATTTATACCGGAAAGTAACTACTTATAAGCTGAGGATAAATCACAAGATACCCGAAGTGAACATTATTAATGATTATTAACAATACCATGATTAGAGAACAATAATAAATTTAGTCGAGTCAGAAAATTACTCTTCCGTACTTATTTGATTTGATTTTGACTGTTTTCTTTGGCATTCGGAACAAAGCCCATTCAGCCAGTGAATTATGTAAGTATTTTTTATTTATTTATTTGTTTTTGGGGTACAGGAGGGATGGGTTCATATTCTCGTCATAAGGCCCTTTGACTTTCAGTGGTACTCATGAGTAGGCCACGCAACAGGAGGACGTAGGAATGGTATAGTACTGGTAGGGGTAGATCGATACTAGGTGAAGGTTTGAAATCCGCAATACAATATCGGAAAGAAATATATCTAACTCAAGATAGGCAGATTGGTAACTTTTGTGGAGAACTGACGAGAGAATATGTGGTAATTTGTATCGCAGTGACAATAATTTTTGCAGTAGACAAGTAGTGCGAACAAAGTGGTATTGACATCCTAATAATATGTAATTAAGATCTGCAACTATATCAGCTGAACATGAACAGAACGGAGATCGTAGTACTTGGATTTTGTGGAGGTGCTGAGGGAAATAACCTTGATGAAATATCATTCTTGCGATTGCTATGGTGAATTGGCGCGAGTAGGGACGCATATGGTGTCAAAGTAAGTTTGGAATATCCGGATGGGTAGCGGCATAGTGTTTTCCACGATGTTGGCAGGTATCATGCCACTCGTTCCACGCCGTCAGTCGCCGTCGACGAAGCAAGGAGGTGTAATCCGATGCTGGAACTGTAGTGTATGTCTGTTGTTCTACTTGTTACTACTAGATTAAGAGAAAGTAGTTAATACACTTTTTCCTTTACGCTTCATACATTTTACAAAACACTGTTTTTTTTCTATGCATGTTGTACTCAGGTTTCTTCTAGGGATGAAGTCAAAACAATAATGGTAAAACGAATAAGAAAAAGGTAAGAAAACAGCATAATCCGACGACCCTGAATGGTTCGTAAACAATATTACTATTATGAATATGTAGCAATACGTACCAACTGCATTGTTGTGACGTGAAAAGCGTGTTAAAAATGTCACAAAGCTACAAGTTCCTGTTTTTAACTACAAAATGTAACTTTATGTTATCAGAATACCCAGCTCGGTAATGCCAAAGGCGAGCGCCTAACCAACCAACCAACCAACCAACCAACCATGGCTGGTATACAGGATGGTGGTGTATGCAGGCAAGTGGTTTATGTGTTGAGCAAAACTCAGTTATACAGTATGTATCAAAATTCAGTACCGAAACTTCTAAGGATGATAGAAGGGGTGTATAACTACGCCTTAGTCCCGTATGTTGATACGGGCTCGAGGATAAGGTGAGATTGTTATGGCTTTTACGGCCTGATGCCCTACCTGACACCGACTTCAGTTGAGGAGCTAATGAAAATGATGTCAATGATGACGAATGGAATTGGGTAAGGAGGTGGGAGGAATCTGCTGCGGCTAGTGAATAGGAACTGCCCTACCATTTGCCTGGAAGTGAAAATGGAGAAACCACAGAAAACCATTCTCAGGACAGCTGACGGTGGGGCTCGAATCCACCCGTCTCTCGAATGATTCCATAGCCGTAGCGCGTTAACACGCGCGGCCACTAAAGATAATGAAAGAAATAAAAACGTACTCTGAGTGGCCAAAGTCACGGGAAGGGGTGTCCCGTTAGAAAATGTGCCGTGTATGACCCCTGAGCGTTGTTGCTAGCTGCGGCGTAGCTGAGCAGTCTGTCACAGACACCAGTGTTGTGAAGATGGTAACACGTCGCGAGTTAAGCGATTTTGAACTTGTGATGATCGTCGGCGCACGGTGCATGGGTCATAGCATTGCGCAGTTTACACGCGAAATCGGGTTTCTGAGGTCAGCAGTGTCGAGGGTGGATCTTCAGTATCGCAGTGAGAATGTGCCACCCGCGTAAACCGTTGGACGGGAAGACCGCAAGTGTTGACGAACTGATATCACGTCGCCTCCTCAGAACCATACTGGGCGCTCGACGGGCTATTTTGAGTCAGATCACCGCCCAGTTGAACGTTGCGAGTCAGGAACCCATATCTACCAGGACTGTAAGGAGGCAACTACTCCGCGTAGGCTTCACCAGCCGACGACCAATTCGTGTTCCTTTGCTGACACCTCGACACTGAGTTCAACGACATGCATGGGCCCGCGAACATCCGGAATGGAACGGTGGCGGCGTGTGGTATCGTCCGATGAATCCCGGTGCCCGTTGTATCGAGCTAATGGGCGCGTAAGAGTGTGGCCTATGCCCCATGAAATTATGGATCTTGCATGTCAACAAGGTTTGTGTTCAGGCGGGAGGTGGCTCGGTTCCCGTCTGGGCGGCGACCTCATAGTCGGAATTAGGCCCCATTCTCCGGCTGCAGGTAGCGCTGACAGGTGCACATTATGTGGACATCCTTTCAGACCATCTGCATCCCTTTCTGGCCCTAGAGTACTCTGATGGAGATGCCATGTTTCAACAGGACAATGCGCCATGTCACCGCTCTGTGATGGCACACAGGTGGTTGGAGGAGCACTCCAGTGAGGTTACGACCATGGATTGGCCCTCTAGATCCCCCGATCTTAATCCAGTAGAGCATTTACTGGTGGATGCTCCATGAGCCCCGCACCAAATACACAGGACCAATTATTGTGGGTAGCAGTGCAAGATTCGTGGGTCCAGATCCCTCCAGAACGATTACAACACCTTGTAGAGTCGATGCCTCGCCGTATTGGTGCCGTTTTGAGGGCTCACGGAGGACCAACTGGTTATTACATCACATTCAGTGTCTTCCCTTGACTTTTGGCCACTCAGTGTATGTTTGTTATTGAATAACGGTAGGTCGGAAATCAGTAGTTGAAGTACATTTTGAGGTGGTTGAGAATACAACTATTACACGTCAATTGAATTGTTCTCTTTTACAAACACTGATCAAAAGTGCGTCCTCCTGCTTCATTACACGCTCCGCAACGATGTGCATTGCCTGCGTTCTAAGACTCCAGCCATGTGTGAATTTGTGTTAAACTTTTACGACCGGACGCCCTTCCTGGCGCCAATCTCAGTGGAAGAGCTAATATAGATGAAATGAATGATGGTGAATGAAATAGGTAAGGAGGTGGAAGGAATCAGCTATGGCCTATGTATGGGAACTGTCCCAGCATTTGCCTGGAAGTGAAAATAGGAAACCACAGAAAACTATTCTCCGGACAGCCAAACGGTTGGGATTTGAACCCACGCGTCTCCCGAATGCAGAACTTAGCCCCATAACCATAGTGCGTTAACACGCACCGTTTTAGATATGTCACCGAGAAATAATTATCTTCCTTCCTGGCTTGAATATCCCAATGAACGTATATTTTATTTTTTTTAAGAATGTGCTATTACTCTTTCCGATAAGCTCGAAGAACACTCTTCTATTTATCAAGTTTTGACGCTATGTTTACTGACAATTATTCGCACCCATATCGTGATAGCCGAGTACGGTTTGGGTGAAAAGGTAAGAAATTAACTATCGGTACCTTCTGCTAAGAAAGGATTCCTCATTTTACCCTTGGCATTTTCGTGCTTCAATTGGGATTACTAGTCGAGATTGTCAACGTCCAGGGATTGATATGACGCTAAGCTCTGAGCTGCTTCCTACGTGCTTCATTAAAATTGGAAGGTCTGTGTTGTCATTGCCACAACCAGATTAGCCGGGTTGCTAGCTCAAATGTCACCCGTGTGCCATCCATCGTTGAAAATACTTCTTTATCGCCTTTACAGATAATCCTTGTTTCACTCTGAATCTGCATAGATAATGCTAGTCCATGTTCCCATGCCCGTGAGAGTCACGTGTGAGCGATGGGGAATTAACATCAAAAAGGGGAAGGGCATTAGGTAGTGAGAGAGGGGATATCAGCTCTCATTAAGTGTGGAAAAGCTCTCCGGTGAGATGATTTTGTTGTTGTGGATTAGTAGTGTTTTGCTTGATTACTGTATTATCACATCACAATAGAGGTGATGTGGATGGGGCATTATTTTCAGAGAAACCTAAATTAAAGTTGGCTGCTATGGTAAGGATTATTGGTTAAAAACAGGTCGACAGTCCTCTGCTCCCCTCTGTGTTATCGATTGTTTAACATTAGTGATTTTGACCACAGTGTGGTAAAAGGGTTCCGTGAACCTGTTGCTAAAATTTCCTACGTTTATATGGAATAATGTATTATTATTATTATTATTATTATTATTATTATTATTATTATTATTATTATTATTATTATTATTATACTACCGTGGTCATCTGTCGCATATACGTGTGTGAAACCTGCTTGACAGACTGTGTTTTTGTGGCATCAGTGTACGATAAAGTAGGGCGTGGTAAAATAGTTCGTCGGACTTTGATTATGGTACCATTTTAACTGTTGAACATTTTTTTCGTTTGCGGAATGTTTTTGTTTGTATCAAAGTAACATGTTTTGTTGCACTCTGTAGTTCCTTTTGTGTTGTTGCTACCTTTTAGGAGCTTGAGAACATAGCGTTTTAGTGGACCTGTACGAAGCGCCGTCTGTTAATTGGAGCTTGAATCTGAGGAAAGTGTTTGAAACCATCTTAGTATTTATCTATTATTGTCCGACTTCATGGCTATATGGTTAGTGTTCTGGCCTTTGGTCAGAGGGGTCCCGGGTTCGATTCCCGACAGGGACGGGAATTTTAACCACCATTGGTTAATTTCGCCGGCACGAGGGCTGGGTGTATATGCAACGAGATTGATGAACAATCATGCGTCCGTTGTTTAAAACTGTATGTCATTGAGAATTTGAAAAGAAATTCCTGTTAGTCGAATATAATGATCTAATATAAAAGTAATTTAAATATAAAACATAAAAGCTGATCAACGTAGAATATCAGGTTTCGTCCAGTCAAGTGGACATCTTCAGATTCCGCAAAATCGTATCAAAGAAAATGACGTTGGAAATATGTACAAGCACTACATAACAGTTGTGTTTCTGAATTGTGAACTTGCCCCAGTTCGGGTAAAGAAGAGAGATTATATAACCCATACTTTAAAAAAATTACTACCCAGGTATGTTGTAGTGTGGAGTGTACAGTAAATTATTGTAAATCTGGAGTTTCTGGTGTACAGTATGTCCTCTCACAGTGCCCCACCTTACACCTAATACAAGCTAGTACATCTTCCATCAGACTGAGGATGGTTGTCAAGTTGCACTTCCTCTGAAAACAGCAGTCACCACCATCATCACCACCACTTCCATTCTGTCAGATTGCGTGCTGTGATGATGTACTATTTTTCTTCAACTGGCATCAGGCGTGCAGAGTGGTGGAATTTTACCCTGGAAAAGGCTCTTCAGCTTTTCAGTAAATCTGCCCGCCTCTCCCATGCCAGAAAATTCGCTACACTACTAGTATGCCATGTTGTTAAATTTGATCACGATATACTATTGATTACTTGATTGAGCAGCGGTTGTGTACTTGTAAGTACATTGACATTGTGACTAATTTGTTTTAGTACCTGCTGTTGCGATTGTGATATATTGTTGGTACAATTATTCTAGTTATATTTGCTTCGCCGAATATCATACTGGATTAGTAGCCAGGAGCTTCAAATCAAAGAACAATCTCTTCATACAAAGAAATAGAACATTGAAACTGCGGCTCGAAAGCGGGTGTCCTGGAATTTAACTAGACAATTAAATTGTGTTGCTATTAACTGGTACCATAACGAAGCTATTAAACACCGCTAACTGCCTGTGTACTCCACACAACACAATACTTGCCGCATAGTAATCAAATGGTACATGGCTCGATTATTGAAGGCGGAAACACGTTGAATTGAACTCAACAAATGGCGCTCTCCCCCACATCACATCCCAGCCACCCCTCACCACATGTTGCTGCTGCGGTCTCCGGTACGGATCCCGGCCAGGGCACACTCGTTTTGGGTCAGGAGTTCATGATTAATGAACACCCGTGCTGGATTTAGAAAGCTTTTTAGTGCTTTTCTCGTCACAGAAAAACATGAGGTTTTCTGCTGCAATGCATTATGCACTGTACACACCTTGTTTCTGTGGAACGTAGAGCAGTATGTGTTCGATGTAAAAACTTGGTAAATATACATGGAGCTGGCTCGCATTGGTACTTTGTAATAAAAAAAATTAACTGTGTGAAGATTAAGACAATAAGTTTCTCTTCAAATAGTAAACTAGCGTTTTAGTTGACAAAATCAGTCAGTCAATCAATCAATCAATGAATACTGATCTGCATTTAGGGAGTCGCCCAAGTAGCAGATTCCCTATCTGTAGTTTTCCTAGCCTTTTCCTAAATGATTTCAAAGAAAACGTTCACAAAATTACTTATGCATCCGCTTCGGATACTCATCTTCAGACGTTCTGATTCTATTATTCTCATTGTTTCTTCAGTTGAAATAAAGACGCATTGCAGTCATTACTAACATTTTCTGAACTTTCCCTGTTTTTTCATTACTGTAATAATTTGAAAGTGGGTTTGAAAATGTTGTCATAGAAAATAACACCGTCCCATTATTGTGATTTAGAACTTTCTGCCTTCGTTGTAGAGTGCATTAACTCACTCTCTACTCTACAGACTGAGAAGCAGCTCTTTTCGGAGATCTCAACGCTGTCTACGGTTATTCCTATTTTTCCCCTGTTCTTGGCCAAAACACTTTATTTCGAGTTCCAGAGCGTGTATCCTAATCCCATGTGGAAATAAAATCTAGTTGTAGAGACCACACAGTGAACATAGGTTATAGTGCACTTTATGTACGCACAAGTACTCAGGCGTAATGACCAAAAGGTTCCCAAAGCTCGTATGTTGAATCAACAATAGCATCTGATTTTTTTAATATTTAGTAGTCATTACCTTTTTAGAGTGGAAATGCCCATAGATTGTTTTAACAGTATCTGATTCAGTTTATGATCACATGGTAGATGAATATTTGTAGATAGCCCATCAACATAGGACTATTTGTGTGTTAAGATCTGTGCTTGAAACTGATTAAGGTCGTTCCGAAACTAAGAAAATCCTCACGATGCTTGAAATTATTATTAAAAGAATTGCGCACAATGTGCATCAGTGTTTAGCATAAGTACACAATGATTTGTTTCTCTTTTTGCAAAACTGCAAGTGATATCTGTGACAACTTTCACCCACACAGTTCGCATACACATGAGTCACGAGGATCATGGAATCTCTTATTAGTGCAGACTACATGATGGAAGCCATGACAAGCATACCGGGTCACCACATGTCTTAACTCGTAGTTACACTGTGTCCACGCCTTATCCGCCATGGCGTCAGTGGCATAAAACTCGCACCAAATGTCAGTTCGTTTTTGTTCTCGTTTTCTTAATTCATTTTGGAGGGCAATCGTTGATGGTAGTTGCATAGTATTTCCGATTTGTTGAATTAGTCTTCTTTCGTTAGGACGTATACAAGTCTCGATCGAGTTAATTGTGAAACACCAAGTGTTCTTTCACTTTTTCTAGAGTTTCCAGATCACGTACTTTTAAATGGTCCCATATAATTTCTATTCCATATGTCAAAATTGGAATTATTTTCGCTTGAAAACGTTTCATTGCTATGGATAGAGACATTTTTTACGGGTTTGGAATGTCTTTCATGGCTCTAATCGCTGCTGTTACTTTTTCTTTAACATGTGTAGAGAAGGTGGTCCGAGTCGTCTGGAGACAAATGCCCAGGTATTTGAATTGGTTCACAATTGCTAATTTGTTTCCCTCTAGGTACAGTTGGTCTTTTAATGCATTCTTTCCTCCTTTCCGAAAAGTCATTTGAACTGTCTTCTTAATATTAATTGAGAATTTGTTTTCAGTTGCCCATTCCGAGAGTCTATTGAGTGTATCTTGGACGTTTTGTAGGATTAGACCTCCTATGACAATGTCATCGGCATATATGTACATCACGATGCTTGAAATAACGACGTATTTCCATCTGTATCTATGAATTAAAGTGTTTATGCTGAAATATACAATCAGACTGAGAGAATGTAAAGAGTTTTTTCAAGTTGCTTGCGGTATTTCACCTACCTACTCGTATTCTGTAAGAAAGAAATTAGTTCTTAGATGAAATTATCATTACAGCGCTCTGTTTTAAGGCGACTTTGCTGTACTAGAGTGAAAGCTGGGTGAACTCGAGATATCGAGCTGGAAATAATAGGCTTGAAAGTAACTATGATGTTTGCTAGTACAAACAGGTGGGAACAGTGGCAGGTAGGCATTTGAAATAAGGGGATGAAGGCTAAGTTGGGAATAAATTCTCTGGGTGAACGTATATGTATGAACCAGTTTCGATGGTGGGGTCATGTGAGGCGAATGATGATTATGATGCTTGTTTTTTGAAGGGGCCTAACATCGAAGGTCATCGGCCCCTGAGGCGAATGGAGGAGGATAAATTACTTAAAGGAGAATAATGGATTGAGGTAAGAGAAGTAGAGGGAGACGAAGGCGGTGATGGTTAGACCCGGGTTTTAATGATTTATAAGTGGTGTGAGGCTTAATGAGGCTCTAGCATTGAGGATTGTACAGGTGCTTAGTTAGTTCACAGAGGCTTGTAGACTGAAAGCTAAGAGGCATAAAAGTCTATAATGAAGATGCTTATAAGTAATACATCATATTTATATGTATAAATTAGGACATAACACTTCATAAAAATAACTTATAATGTGTAATCGTTATTATCCCGGTTATCATTCATCGCACGAAATAATAGTATTAGGTATACACAATAGGATCGAACATTATATTTTCTAGTGTATTTTTAACGTGCTATTTTTTATTACTTCTAACATTTCTTTACCTCTAAAATGATCAGGCTATCCTTCACCGTTTATTTATTTCTTCAGCGTATAGCATTACAAACATTACTGCCATAAACATGAGAAAATGAACCAAATAATTTGTAGTCTACGTTTCAATTCTTCCATTTTCAACTCGATTACTTACGGAGTTTTGATGAAATTATGTTGAGCCGTTTTCGTGAAATGTAACAGATAGACTGATTGATAGACGAAAATGCAGCAGAACTAATCTTTAATTTTTATTGCCTAATCTGAAGTTACACGTACTTGGGACAAAAATTCAAAATTTATCCCCATGATATTATATTACAAATAACGTGAACTTTCGCTATGATGCGAAACTAGATCAAGTTTATACTATTTTCTTATAAAGAAGAATAAAATGTAACATTGCATTACCCTGTTTTCTAGATATGCTTATACAGCCAAACTCAGAACGTTATAATGTGGGGAAATGTTAGCTGTGAAGACTGACCTCTTCCCCCCCACCCCCCACCCCCTTTACTCCATTGATTTTTTACAACATGCTGATCCCGCCTGTGGTTCGTCCTTCGTGCAACGCTGTAGACGTGGCGGGGAATGCATAAGTGATAGCTTGAGAGTCATGTTACCGGGCGGCAGCTGAATAGTTGATAGAGAAAAGCGTTGTAGTTCAGTGTTAACCACTTCGCTCCAGTCATCCAACTCCAGAGGCGAATCCGCATAATGTAGGATCATGTAACGTTGGGGTTTTTCGACATTTTCCGTGCTGTGGCTCTGTTTAGGCCTGGTAGAGATTTCAAAGTTTAAAACCTCCAGTTTCCATTTTATAAGCTTGTACCCATGTGAAGTGCCAGGAGACAACTCTATCCTCATGAAATCTGACAATTATTTAACTACTTAATGATTAAATATAGATATGCTTTTCAGACGGTCAGTGCCTTTAGTGAGCATTTTTAGTTACCTTGAGGGAGTAACGCTATTTTAACAATCAAAACAGACGTCTATTTACACATGAACTACATAACATCATCCAATCAATAGCAATTAAATCATGGTTGTCTATTATCATACCTTAAAACGTTTAGCCTCGGAGAAGGAAAGCTTTACAGCTGAAATAGTAGAGCTTATAGCAAACGGTAAAGGACAGATAAGGCCGTGGTTTTTAGGGACCAAACGACGAAAGAAATAAGAAGGGTCCATCCAAAGGAAGTCGCACCTATTCTGAAAACCTTTGTTAGTAGATTTATTGGCACGTTATGGAACTTCTTTTCATTGCATGATTCTGGCACTCCGTTTCTTATAATCTGTAGCATCGAGTGAGCTGGGTACGCGCTTTGAGTCACGCAGCTTGTAGCTCGCATTTGGGAGATAGTGGGTTCGAACCCCACTGTCGATAGCCCTGAAGATGGTTTTTCCATAGTTTCCCATTTTCACACCAAGCAAATGCTGGGCTTGTACCTCTTCCTTCCCACTCCTAGGCTTTTCCTATAAGACCTATCTGTGTCGGTGTGACGTAAAGCAAATTGTATTTTTAAAAAAATACTTTTACGTCCCGCTACTTTTTTAAAGATTTTTGGATACGCCTAGGTGCCGAAATTTTGTCCCACTGGAGTTCTTTTACGTACCAGTAAATCTACCGACACGGGGCTGGCGTATTTGAGCATTTTCAAATACCACCGGCTGAGCCACTCAGCCAGGCACTAATTATTATTATTATTATTATTATTATTATTATTATTATTATTATTATTATTATTATTATTATTATTATTAATTTATTTAATCCACTTTTCCTCTGACATAGGAAGGCTAAGGTGGCAGATATCAAAGATTTGAGCTTCTGATATATCTCGTGTACCTTCGAACTCGAGAAACTTTGCTGCTTCAGGGCCTACACACCAAGCTTTGTCATCTTCAGGTTCAAAGACTCGTTATCTCGTTATCATGTAGTAATTGCTGAAATGTCCTCTTCATTCAATCATTCATTCATTCATTCATTCATCGATACGGGCATCAAGAATCATACGCCTTCTTGAAATCTATTAAGATTTTTCATCGATCTTACTTTGGTTAATGATTTTAGGACATATATTTGCTCTGCACACGAACGCCCTTTCCTGAATCCTACCCGATATTCACCTATCTGTTTGTCAAAATGAGTTTCAAGTCTGCGTCGCAAGGATTTTGAAAATATTTTGTATGCTATGGGAAGAAGGGAGATACTAATATACAGTACTTGCTGAAGTTGGCTCGGTCTTCTGTTTTGTGCAAAGGGTGGATGAGTGCATTCTTCCAATCACTTGGGATTTCTTCTGTCTCCCAGATATGGGCAAATAATTCCTCTAGTTTATTCATCAGATTTTCACCAGCATATTTGAATAGCTCTGAAGTAATTGAGTCCTTCCTCGGAGCTTTGTGTTGTTTTTCAGTTCCTTAATGATATCTTTAATTTCTTATTTATCCGTTGGGAGCGAATCCTTTAATTTAAACGGGGCTTCTCCAAAGAACAGAGCCGGGCCCTTGGTGTATGGGTAGCATGCCTGCCTCTTACCCGGAGGCCCCGGATTCTATTCCCGGCCAAGTCAGGGATTTTTACCTGTATCTGAGGGCTAGTTCGAGGTCCACTCAGCCTACGTGATTAAAATTGAGGAGCTATCTGACGGTGAGATAGCGGCCCCGGTCTAGAAAACCAAGAATAAAGGCCGAGAGGATTCGTCGTGTTGACCACACGACACGTCGTAATCTGCAGGCCTTCGGGCTGAACAGCGGTCGCTTGGTAGGGCAAGGCCCTTCAATGGTTGTAGTGCCATAGAAAAGGGGGAGGGGGTTCTCCAAAGAACAGTTTCTCCTCAGGAGGTTCACAGTTTAGAAGTTTCTGGAAATAGCCAAGTATTCGCAGTTTTTCCTGTTCCCAAGAATGAATTTCCCTTGTTAATTTTTAAAACACAGATTTCTGGGGTGAATCGTTTGATTTTGTTCTTAAACATGCTGTAGAAATCTCGTGTTGGTAGCGTTATCAACGGCGAATCTCCCACAAGGGTAAATAAGCCTTTCATGCCAAGTATATAGGCCCTTTACGACAAAAATTTTAATGGTACACGCTATATTTGACTTGGTTTTGTTATCCGTTTGATATTTTGACATTTTCCTCTGTGTGGAGCAGCTGTTCTTTCTCGAACCTTCTCTTCGTGTTCTGAAGCAGTCCTGTGGTATTTGAAGATGCTTAAATATGTCAACCTCGTGTTGGTAGATTTACAGAAACGTACAGGAACTCACGCGGGGCAAAATTTCGGTATGTCGGCGTCTTCATACACCGTAAAACAAGTTCGTAAAACGTAAAATCAATAACATTATTACATAGCCACAGGACCTCTAAGTTTTGTGTATAATCTGAACTACAGGGTTGTACTTTTCACCTCGAAGCTCCCAGATTTATTGGCCGGACTTCGAATCGTGGCCGCCTTGCTGAGAAGCCAGTGCTATAATCATTTTGTTATCACGTCCTGCGAAAATAAATACCCTACATATGTCAATGAGGTATATACAATAGCATTGGTAAAAACATTTTATGAGAGCTCGTGTACTCGTTGAATTTCTTGATTGTCGTAGCAGTGGTAGGCCCTAGTATTTGAGCCGGAGTCGCGCCTTCACCGCTTCCTCGATACGAGCGCTCGGGGTTCTGGCAGGCGGGAGGGCAGTTCCCTCCGGAAACAGGGCCACCCGGGTACATTGGATCCGAGACCTTTTCCGGTTTCCGGGACGGCATCTCGTCTCAGTTCCGGTCCTACTCACAGCACTGATGCTTTATTCGCTTGAGAGAAGAGCTTTAAACCGCAATAACGCGGCTGGCTTTGAGATTCATTGTTTAATATATGCTGTATATCACTAGGCTGCGAACCCAAAGGCAGGATGTGTTTCCGGAATATGTATGCAAATATGGACTTAAAATGCAGGTTAAGGCAAATAAGTATCGAGTACAGTAGTCTATCATAAAGGTTTGATGTATTGAAGAACCACTCAGGTATTGAACCGAACATTGAAATACATACCAATGTACAGTATAGTGATGGATATATGCACTGAAATGAAAAATCTGGTTTTAATATAGGCCTATCATTTATTAATATTATATACTGTATAAAATGTTCTGAAAATATTACTGTTAGAATTGAGTTTGATATTGTAGAACAAAGACCTATGAGGACAAAATTTACTGAAAACCAAGTTCTTTAAAACATTCCAAAGTGACAATTTTTGGAATTTCTAAATGTTCATGTTCAGGGGTTCCGTAGCGATGTGCTAAAGGCATGCTGGTACATCCTGAAGGACGTGATTTTCAATTCCAATCAGGAAATCGAAAATCTAGAAATGAAACACTTGTGGAGAGACACACAGTCTGGGGTTCACTCAACCTACACCAGAAGTGAATAAGAGGCCAAAGGCGATGGGGCATAGAGCTAACCAATTCCAAGTACTGCTGAGGTTAACGAAAAGTGGAAACATTAACGTTCCACTTTTCCGGAGCCCTTCATGTATTGAGAAGGCTTTGCTTTCTTCTTTCATGTGCCAACTTACGGATTTTTTGGGAGAAATTGCTTCAAGAAAATACAGTACTTAAAGGCAATATGATAGGCAGTGTGTCATTTCGTTTAAAATAAAAAGTCTTAATGCGTAATGCACTGTAGGATGTCATCACTCAGATTTATTAGACTTGGTGATGATTCAAGGCTTTAAAATAAGTTGCAAAGCTACTGCGGTTCCATACAGATTCAGTAATCTCAGATTGCAGTTATTCATATTTTTACGTCATACTTTCATTAGCTACCCACATGAAGCTTCTCTTACGATCTTGTCGTGGTGGCTGCCGAGACCGGTGGATGGAATCGAATCCGGAAACAATATAAGGATCTTTCTTTTTATTCGTGTCAGAAGTATCGTACTTACGGACATAATACAATCATAAATATAGCTAAATATAGAAATTCTGTACACTGCTCTTCACAGATACGTACAATTAAACAGAAATGATTACAAACATAAGATTACTACAGGAGCTTCCTGACCGAAGTGGTAAAAGCGTGCTCGGTTCACTAGGAAGGACGTAGGTTCGATTCCCCACCAGGAAGTCGAAAAATGTAAAAAAAACCGAACAAACAGGATTTCCATTTCGGAAGGTGCACATGGCCCTGAGGTTCACTCAGCCTACATCAAAAATCAGTACAAGGTTAATTCCTGGGGGCAAAGGTGGCCAAGCGTAGAGTTAACCACTATACCTTCCACCCCTTCCAGGACCTCCATGGGCTGTACGAAGATGACTTTGCTTTATAAGATTTCTGCAGAAACTAACACGTACCGGCAATGAGCTATGGACAGATGTTTATGTACAACTTTGAGACAAAGATTAGTGATGATGTGTAGGTTGGTCGTGCAGAATGTTAAATGTTGGGCGATATCAGTAGCATTAGGAGTGCATAAGATTAGCAGAACTTGGTTGCCCAAGGCCCTTCAGGGCTGTAGTGCCATGGAAGGGAGTGGGTGTGTGTGTGTGTGTGTTTTTTTTAAGATTAGGAGAAAATGATTCGTATTGTATGACACCGAGAAGTCGATGTAAATTCCGTGAACTTTGCTGTCTTGATTCGATAATGAGCTCATGAACTATGCACTGAAATGAAAAGTCTGGTTTTAATATATCATTCATTGATATTCTAATATACACTGTATACAATTTTCTGAAAATATTACTGTTAGAATTGAGTTTTGACGTTGTTTGAGTTATTTTACAACTTATCTGTTGTTTTGGTTGACGTTAGAAACGTGCAGAATCACTTGTGAATGTTTGATATTGTAGAACAAAGACCTATGAGGACAAAATTTACTGAAAACTAAATAGTTTAAAAACATTCTGAAATGACAATTTTAATCGAAATGATATGCAGTTAGGTGAGGAGAAAATGGCTACGAAATACTCAGAACCACCAGATACGTTTCATATATATCACGGCGTAGGGAGGCTGTCCCTGGAGACCTATAACCATGATATATTGTACTAGCGTACAAAGAGTGATTCTGTCTTGCGATTAATTTCTTACAATCACGTCGCCGATCGCTACCTAACAATTGTGATTACATGTGGCTTCCGGAGAGGCGTGTGTTTTACTGAGAGAGACATTTGAAACCCGGTGTCGGCACATAGTCTACTCCTGTCGAATAACACCAAGGGATCTGCTTAAGGCTTAACGTCGCCATCCGACGGACGAACCACCATCAACAGCGTTATATGCCCTCACTCCATATGAACATTGCGGGGGAGTTTGAAATTGAACCTGGGCTTTGGCGGTCAACATGTTGCTGGTGATTTTATTTTTGCACTAACGCGCATCGAACCAGCCAACTAAGGTGTCAGACCATAAAAATTTCACACCTTAACGATCATGACCACCTAGCAGACTTAACAATTGCTGACGTAATCGCAAAAGGTAGCTGGAATTATGCATAGTCTAAAAGTGTGACGTAGGCCTACGTATTCTTTGATATACCTGCAGTATTTCATGTTTTAAATCAAAGTGTATAAGGTATAACCAATAATTATATTTTTGATTATGCGTTAATTACTTAAATGTATACATTATTGTATAGTCTTTTCCACGGACGTTCCGATCTTATCATTCCGACGTGTTATGTCCGCCGATAACTTTACTTTACGCGCAACAGACGTGATTCACAAGTCGTTACCCCGTTCTGTTTCTATCCACATAGGCTATCAAAATAGAAACTGTGACTTCTGAAATCGAATGACAGGTTCTACTCTTTGTTTATATTTATTAACTGCATTGAGTACAGCGAATTTCCGAATCAATAAAGCTAAGCTATAATAATAAGGAAATCGTCACGCCAGTATCCGCGGGACGTGTGGCTGGGCAGCAGTTGTTTTGCTTGACAAAGCGCTTAAGTACCTCGTGTTTCGTTTGCCTTTTCCTTCCTTCCTTTCTTTTTCTTTCTTTCTTTCTTTCTTTCTTTCTTTCTTTCTTTGATACAAGTCCCATTTCCTCGTTGAAAACTGGCAAGAATACAATTCATTTCGGTCTTGGACTTTTGTACTTGTCTTTTTGGAATGTTATCTTGCGTGCTTGTATCTGTCATATCCTTTCATTTCTCATTTGAAGTCATTGATTTGTTCCCAGGTAGAACTCCTATTTCTATTTTCGCATATTCATTCTATTAAACCAAAACCAAACCTCATAGCGCAACAGCCCCGAAGGGCAATGGCCTACCAAGCGACTGCTACTCAGCCTGTAGGCCTGCAGATTACGAGGTGTCGTGTGGTTAGCACCACGAATCCTCTCGGCCGTTATTTTTGGGCTTGGGGTCTACCTGGAATCAGTTTAGCGTGGACAGACAACCGACACCATGATAATCAGGCAACCAGTGTTAATCTGTCTATACCAGGGATGGCGAACCTATGGCACGCGTGCCACTAGGCGACACCCGGACACGACTTCCGTGGCACGCCTCACAACATACTAATATGCTTTTAACATGCAGTAAATTGGTCGAAAGTCTATCAAAATAGCATATTTTAACATTCCGCTTTAATAAAGAAGTATGTCATTTAATTCTATGGCCACATTTTTTTGCAAATTTCATTAGATTAAAGCAAAAATATATCTTATTCTTAAAATTTACCTGTTTTTGTAATGCAATTTTCGGCGATGTTTGCAAAATAAAATAATGATTTTGCCGTCTGGCAGAACTCTGCCTTCTGTATACAGTAGGCAAAAATGGCGCCATGTTTTAAACAGATTTCCACTGTCTGACTGGCGTTTCGTGTAGGTCACAGCAAAGCCTCATACACACGGAAACGTCACTGAAGGCAGATTTTTTTTTTCTCATAATACCTATGTTGCGAATATATTTGATCATAAAGTTCTGTTCAGTTCTTTCTGTTCCAGCAAGCCAGGCTTGACACGTGACATGTACTTCATTAGACTGGTATTCGAACTGTGGACTCGTGTCCTAGACCGGATGATTGCACTGAGCGAGTGGACTGTAAGGCAGAGCGAGCGGTCCCAGCACAGGCCACAGGTCGACACCTCGTTAATCGAGTGCGGGAATCGAACCCCTGACCACAGCGACCGGCTGTGGCGGCCCACACGCGCTCGGGCTGCAACCCGATAATAGCCACAGTGCTGTGGTGCCGCCTCGCCTACTGGCGGTCACAGCTCGATATCATACACTAGCCTTAGCGAGGTGCTTCCAACGGGATTTGAATGACATACACCCGATACACTCATGTGAGTTCATCATATGATCACCTTTTTTTTCAGTACGTTATTTACGAGCAGTTTACAAGTTGACAACATTAGCTTTTATATTTTGTTGACAAACAGTTATTCGCCCTAAAACGTATCTGAGCAATAAACTTACTTGAATGTAAAATAATAAATTAACTGAGTGGTTTTTAAAATAATAGAACATGTTGTGTTTACGAAATAATGTGTTTCTGTGGCAGGGATCACGCTATCAGCAATCACCAAAATCTATAATCTACCTTCCTTCCGGTTTTCTTACAAATATATTCTGAGATATTTCCGAACGCTTGCGATATGAATCATGGTCTGTCAGTGTAATCAAATTTTCTAGGAACTATGGATACTGCAGCAGATTACAGGAACATGGACATGGAAAGAAACTGTACTTTATGCTCCATCCCATTTCAAAGGAAATATTGCGAGTGACTTAACTGCTGGCTTCCCACTCGGAAGGCCGAGGTTCAAATCCCATTTGATTCTGGGTTGAGATTTTCAGCTCAAAAATCACCTCCCGGAGGTGGCTGCTGTGGATTGTACATTATAGTCGTAGTCAGTCAAGAGAATCTTTGTATACTTGAACGGCTCTGTTGATCTTGGAATTGTTTACAAAAAACAGTAACAGTAAAGGTAAAGGTAAAGGTCAGAAATAGCGGGGATAAGCTGAAGGAAGAACGTTTAGTGATTATTAATTCCTTTATTACGTGGTTTGTCACGAACAAACTTTTATATCGATATTAATTAGTAAAGTAATGAACCATCATAAAAGTATCATCGGTGGTGAAAAATATGGCGAACGGTCTGTATACGGATGATACCTTTGACCGATTATGTTATAGGATAACGTTTGATTTTTGGCTAACTCTCCTTAGCGTAAGTCACTCATAACTATCATTTATGGAAGATGATATTCAGTTGTCTTGATTGTTTCGCCGTTGATGAATATCGGATCAGTCAAAAGTGAATATTAGTTCCCAGAACTATTTATCAACGGTAACATATCCTCAAAGAATTTGTATGCAGTTATGATGGCATAATAATAATAATAATAATAATAATAATAATAATAATAATAATAATAATAATAATAATAATGCTGAAGAACCTGCTCAGCGCCTCCCAGTTAGAGAACCAGCTAACCCGGACACCAAAGACATCCCTCCTCCCACCTATGAAGAAGTAAGAGAGACCATTCAACTTCTCAAGAACAACAAAGCTCCTGGAGAAGACGGAATAGTGGCAGAAATGTTGAAACAAGCTGGTGAGCAAACATTCAGGCACATACACAAAGTAATCCTGGACACCAAAGACATCCCTCCTCCCACCTATGAAGAAGAGAGACCATTCAACTTCTCAAGAACAACAAAGCTCCTGGAGAAGACGGAATAATGGCAGAAATGTTGAAACAAGCTGGTGAGCAAACATTCAGGCACATACACAAAGTAATCCTGGACATATGGGCTAAGGAAAGGCTCCCAGATGATTGGACATCAGCTGTTATCCATCCAATCCACAAGAAGGGAAGCAAAACAGATCCCAGCAACTATAGAGGAATATCATTCCTTTCAGTATCACATAAAGTCTTTTCCAAGATTCTGGAACAGCACATAACAAGACAACTGGATAAAGAATTAGGAGAATATCAAGCAGGGTTCAGAACTGCAAGGTCTTGTGCTGAACAGATACAAAATCTGAAGACCATCCTTCAGTATAGCAAGAAAAGATGCCGACAGTGGGTAGCTATCTTTGTCGACTTCCAGAAGGCATACGACTCCGTGGATAGGATCACACTCTTCAACACCTTAAGAGAACTGGGACTAAACGAAAAAATTAATAGGTTGGTGCAAGCCACCCTGCACAACACCACTTCCAAAGTTAAGTTTAGAGGTCAATTATCAGAGAGCTTCACAATCAAAACAGGAGTGAGGCAAGGAGATGGTATCTCGTGTATATTATTTAACTGTGTCCTGGAAAAGATCATAAGAGAATGGACCAGGTCATTACCTGAGAACACCGGATTAAGGATGGGGTTTCAATCAGACAACCTGAGGATTCCATGCCTGGCCTTTGCTAATGACCTTACTTTATTAGCAAACGACATGCATGAGGCCACTATGCAGCTTCAAACACTGCACTCTATAGCAGGTAAAGCGGGCCTCATGATCAGCATTGAAAAGACCGAGTTTATGACCAACATCAAAGATGCCCCTACAACAATGGGAGTCATTGATACAAAACACATCAAGAGAGCTAAAAATGTGAAGTACCTCGGAGAGTGGATATCGGAGGACCTAAGTGAAACGATGGTTCTTGAACAAAGGAGAATCAAATTAGACAAGGCCTACCATGCCTGCAGAAAACTGTATGCCTCAAAGCATTTATCAAAGAATGTAAAACTGAGACACTATAATGCAGTAGTCAGACCATCAGACCTCTACGCAGCAGAATGCCTATCCCTAACTAAAAAGACCCCACTGAGAGCCCTGGAAGTGCAAGAACGGAAATTCCTGAGAAGAATAATAGGGCCAAGGATCCTACCAGATGGAAGGCGATGGTACAAACCCAACAATGAGCTCTACCAGCATCAAGAAAACCTCGTAGATGCCATTAGGAGAAAACGTCTGACTTTCTATGGACACCTATACAGAATGGATCCTAATAGATTATCCCATAAGATCTTCAAGGTTGCTAACAAAGGTAAAGCTACTAGATTCCCTTAGACCAAACAAGTGGACAAAGATCTTGCAGAGCTTAATATTAATCAAGCCGCCATTACTGACAGAAATGCATACCGTTTAATGGTCAAAACTAAACCTTTCCTAACATCCCTTACATCAGCTAGCCACAAAGGAGCCGGGAATTGGTCAGAGGAGCGCAGGAAAGAATTCAACAATAAAATGAAGGAATACTTGGCCAACAGGAAGGCTCAAGAGGCCACTAAGAACACAATCCAGTACGCTAAAAGGGGCAGACGACGACAAAAACACAGCTAGAACACAAGCACCGTGGTCCACAGATTGCCTAAACGCAAAGAAAAAAAAAATGGCTGTGGCCTCCGGAGAGGCCTGGTGCAGGTCTTTCGATTTGACACCGTACAGGCGACCTGCGTGTCTGTGAGGATGGGGCTCTAACTATGAAGAAATCTAATGCTGAAAACATCACAAACACCCAGCCACCCAGCCATAGGAATTAACTAATGAAAGTTAAAATCGAACTCGAGACCCCTTGAACCAAAGGTCAGCTAACCATTTAGCCATAGAGCCAGACATTATGTTAGTCATGAATGTTGCGTTCTTCGTGCTATTTTATTATTGCCCAGAGTACTGTATTTTGACTTTTGACACACCTCGTATATGTTAGAAAAATAAACACAGAAACGCTAATATGAACATCATTTACTGGAAGAGAAATATCAGTTACTCTTGAACTTCGTAATATTTTAATTTTAATCTGCTGGGTTGCGAGATTCTTCTAATAAATCTGCTCTGTACTTTACAATTGCAGTACTTTGGTGGAAAGAGTATGATGGAACTAGTTATACTGCCTTGCAGTAATTTGTCACCAAGAAATTTCATATTTATTCATAATATTTCCGCAATATTCGTTTTCCTGCAGAGTGTTTGTGAGATTTTAAGTATAAATAATTACCAAGCTTTCTTTTCGAACTGTAGAAACTTTCATTTTCAGTATCCAGTTTGTTCAGATTTATTTGATTGTAATAAATAGTGCCTTTGGTTGTGTTCTTTTATGCTGGTCATCTCTGGCTTGGTTTGTGTTGGAGCACTGACTTAATCTGGTGCCGTAGCCCATTCTTTGTTCTAATTAAAATTCGTGGTATGGTGGTGTGTGGTTGGTCATCGCCACGGTCCGCGATCCTGGGCTAAGAGCTGTGGCCTCCTCAACCCCACCTCTCTTCTCTCTCTCTCTCTCTCTCTCTCTCTCTCTCTCTCTCTCTCTCTCTCGATAATTTTGCACTAACACCACATTTCTTTTGTGAGATCTTAGGTGAGTTCGAAATGCCAAGAGCATTCGTTCAGGTCAATCTTCCTCGAAAAGAGGTGATATTTTCTCCTCTGTCTGCATCTGTCGATTATATTATTTTGATTTTATTTGATTTACGGAAAGGGACAATACGATATTAGCTAAGTGCTAGTTTGAGTGATGTGTTTGTTATTGTGTTGTTTGTAGTTGCACGCATTTCATTAAACCAGAAGCTAGACCAGGGGTTTCCAGCGTGTATGAGCTCTACAGTCACATTGGAAACCACAGGCATGTTCGCGAGTCGCACTTTAATGATAGGCCAATTTTCGTAAAATCCTGCAAATAGAACATAAGTACTAGTATGAAATAAGATGTATAGTTCCAATGAAACGAAGGTTTAATAATTTTAATTGCCTAAAACACTATTTTACAATTGCATTAAAGAATGGAATTAAAAGTAAACAAAAACTATTATTCCCAGAACAATTGAATTTTGACGAAGAGCACTCAACAATGCCAGTTTATTTGAATTAATATTTGACAAATGGCGAAAAGAAAAAAATACTAACTGAAATAATAATGTAGTCAAAACTTCAAAACGGATAATTTAGTGAGAGTACTGTGGTCGATCAGCTGCTTCTACCAATGAAAGAATGACCGCCTCCTGATCTTTTGTTGCTAATCTCATAAGGTGGAACAAGGAAGTATCTGCAAGTCGATTTATGTGCTAATTTTTAATGAATTTCATAGAAAGGAAATAATCTCTTTCACATATGTACGTGTATCCAAGCAGTGAAATTATTTTTTGGTCTAAATTGTCTTAAGTTTGGCTATTTTTTGGTGGATAGCAGTTTAAAAAATGTGATTCCTTTTCGTGTCTGGTCAAAATCCGAAGATCTTCCTTGTATAGTGAGCATTGATATGCAGTTGCTAGAGCCTAAAATCTATTGCTTGTTGGGTTTGGATGAGCTCTCGTGGGATAGGAATGTTACACGGAATCGAGCAACGTCTCACCGTCGAGCAATTTGTACACATTTTATAGACTATTATGGTCCCTTCCGTGCGGGTGCTTCATCCTGCGGATATTATACAAATTCAGAAGGCCATGTCTCTGATCCACCCCCCTCCCCCGCCCATGTGGGTGGGGGCGGTAGATTAACACCCACCGTAACCCCTACCTGTCGTAAGAGCCCCAAGGGCTCTGAACTTTGGAGCGTAGGTTGGCGACTACGGGGGCCTTAGCTGAGTCCTTGCATTGCTTCCACTTACTTGTGCCACTCTCCTCACTTTCATCTACCCTTGGTCAACAATTCTTGTTCTTTTCCGGCCCCGACGCTATTAGGTTTCCGAGGGCTAGGGAATCTTTCATTTTCACCCCCTTCGTGTCCTTGTCTTTCTTTTGCCAATACCTTAATTTTTCGAAGTGTCGGATCCTTTCCATTTTTCTCTCTGATCAGCGTTATATAGAGGATGGTTGCTTAGTTTTACTTCATTTTAAAACAGTAATCGCCACCACCCACCACCTGTCTCTGATCCGCACTTTCCGATTAGTTCAGGAATGGTTCACAAGGCAAGGCTTATCGATTGGCCTCCTTGTAGCGCAGACATGAATCCCATCGAGAACATGTGGGGAGAGACGAAGAGTAATGATGGGGACCCGGCCTGATCCCGCGCCAAATACGAATGACACTCTCTGAGATGATGTCATCGCGGTCTGAGACGAGGTGGTAGGTGACGACAATACATATTTCTGTCCTAATCTACTCCATGGCCACACGCCTGGAAGAGGTGCACAACGGTAGTGCGCACCCAATGGCCCTTCCCAGGGTCATAAATAAGCTCACTTACTGTCAGTAGAGGTATGATGAAACAAAGGGAGTTACTCGACTCGCCATATAAGTCAGTGTAGGAATAGACATAAACATACCAATATTTTATCCTACTGAGATTCAAATCTTGGCACCAGAGACGAGCGGCAGAACTCACGATTTAGCACGCACGGCCATGGCTACCGTCTTGGCTGACAGAGCCAGTACGTTCGGAGGCACTTCACAAAACTATAACACGACCACTGGACAAAATTTAGTCCATTCTTTACGACTAATGTGGCCACTGGACGGATATTTTGGGCCTATGTCCCAGACCGAGAGGCGTAACAAGCCATGTCCTTTCGCTGTATCAAGACTACAAAATAAAACGTAACTCGATAAGATCATGCTGTATCTCGTATCATATCAGTTGTACGTGATGCGGGCAGTCGTATCTTCCAGTGGACGCTCGCTTTCTGTGTCTGCTAGTGTACCTTGCCAAGCTCCTTTTACAGTTCGTTGAAGAAACGAAATCATTGACATTAAGAGTATCAGTTATTGTATTTAGCCTGTTCAAGCTGTATAATTTTCTTGGTACTCGTTTATCTACCTAAAATATTAAGTGTATTTTAAGCCAGTAAGTTGATAATTTCCAACTGTATTATTATTATTATTATTATTATTATTATTATTATTATTATTATTATTATTAGAGTTACTTTTGATTTTCTGTGAACCTGCTGATCATCTAAAAATAATTTCATTTTAATTTAAAAAATATACAATATAACTTGATTATAATGACATCCAAAGGATCTGATGAGTTGTATCGTTATAAACGAGTGTCGTTATAACCGAGATTTTTTGCTATCAGTTGATTGAAGTGGAAAATGATAAAGATTGTACATATGCACTTGTAAGCCAAACTAACATTAAGCAAGGTGTAAAATATTTTCCTTTTTGAGGAATACCGTACTGTATGTTGGTACCAAAGAATACCTGTTGCTATAGACTAGGTCTCGCTGAAACCAATGTCGCTATAACAAACATCTACTGTACATTTAAGGACATGTTGACTTAAGAGTTAAGATTTTAGAAACCTGTAGTCTCTGGAGCCTGCTATTGCATTATATGAAGAAGTATTACTAGATATGCATTGTAATTGGACTGTGATAGATGACTTAGGTTCATTGGTTTACTTTTGATAATCTCATGATATTCGACGGAAATCTGAGGAGAATTACTGTTCAGGAGAAAAGATTAATATACTAAACACCGTACAGAGGCACTTACTGTAGACTTACAAGTTCGTTTATTTCATCAGAGCGTTCGATAGAGCTCTTGTCAATTCTGTTAGCTAAAATTTAGTGTATAATCGTCTATACCGTGCCCTGCCAATGTTGAAATATGCCCCTCTCTGTTTTATTCGTGAATTTGGGGTTTCTCTTCTCCTTCCTTTATTTATCAGCTAATTGAACCCATTTGTTGTGATGTGAAGTTTTCCCCGGTGTTGATTTTTTTAATGATTTCCATTATATCGGATCCTGTTCTTCGTCTTCATCGCCCATCATTTTTAGCATCTATCATCTCTTGTGTGTGTATGACATAATACAGTTACGCGCTTTTTCTCCTCCCCCCCCTTCTCTCTCTCTCTCCCTCCTCTCCTCTCTTTCATAGCTTAATTCTGGTATGAGCGAGACCCAACCGCCTCCATCCGTCTTCAGTTAGCATGACATCCAATAATCAGCTATCTGTCATTATTTACCATTTCTATTGACTCACTGTGTGTGTGTTGGTATCTCCGAATGTGTGCGGCCTCCCATTGTTTCATTCTTTGTGCCTGCGGTCTTTTATCGTGTGCTAGTATCTGTGCAATCCATCACGTGTCCATCTGTTGCCGCCGCCGTATTGGCGCGTGTCTTGCAAATAAAACCCAATAATAAGTAATCACTCCCTCCGCAGCCATTAATATCGCTCTTTTTTTTCCTGTGTGTTGTGCGTGGTCGTATTGATTCCTCTGGTATTTTCATTATGTGCTGCCATCCATTCCCTTCCATCGTTCTTCCGTTCGTTCGTTCGTTCGGTTCGCTAGTGCTGTGTACCGCACCGCAACAGCCACCCGCTCGTGCCAGCCCAGCTCCAAGAATCGATTTTGTTTCGCTCCCCTCCCTCGCAATCCGCAGCCCGCAAGCCCGGCTGGCGCTGACCCGCGAGCTAATCGATGTTCCCGCGCGAGAGTATCGCCACACGGCGGCCGGAAGTACCCTCTGCGCTGGAGAGCCCTTCGCCGTCGGCACTCACCGAGCCTCGAGGTGGTCCTTGAACGATCTCGTACAGTCACTTCACCTTTAGTCGTCTTGCGACTGTCATAGTAGACATCCTGAGTAACATATCGGCACGCCGTAACAGTCTCGAAGATTGGGAGTGCGAGAGAGGTGATCCCGAAATGCTCTGAGCTGTTAAGGTTACCCTCTAGTGTCCTCGAGTACATTTCAAATGTCTCTTTTGGTTCACTCACAGCAACCATTCATTTTAAAGCTTTGATCCAACGTTTTCTTCAACAGGTACTGTCCACGTGATGCTGGGTTCGATTCTGGCCCTAACCTAGATTTCTAATGATTACTTTCAGAGGAAAAATTGAGAAGATGTTTGTCTTGAGTGATAGCATCCTTTGTCGCGAAGACTTGAAGTCGTTCCGCTGACCTCGCATTATCCGTAATTTGTGAGCCATGAACTAGATATCAGTGATCAGTTTTAGACGAGCCATATCAGACTCGGAAATTGCTGATGTGGATTACACCTTGTCGTTATTCAGTATATCTAAGATATGAGTGATCAGCCTAATGACGGTACCAATAAGCAGGATGAGACCATACATTGAAAAAATGAAATGTCTGGAATGTGGGTTAGGATATTCTTATCTGTAGTAAATCCTCTGAGTTTACGCAGCGTCGTAACCAATCTAGACCTTTTTATTATTTATCACTAAAATTGTCATACAACGATACTATTTTATTCATTTGCATACTTTTATTTCATCAGAATCATTAACTTACATTTACTCCCTAATACATAATAATAATAATAATAATAATAATAATAATAATAATAATAATAATACACGAATGGCGCTGACGGCACCGGCATTGACGTAACCGAAACTTACCGGTGAACTAGTCAACCTATTAAATGCTCATTAAAACATCCCCTGTATAAATTCCAACCAAAGTTGAATACGATACTACTTACTAATAATAAAGCTAAAGTGCAATTCAAAATAGCCGGTGACATTACCGGAATATGACGTAACGGAAAGTTACCGACAAACTAGTCAGCTTGCCTCACGCCAGTGACAGAGCATTATTCCACCTCGCACTCTTTGTTGGATTAGCAAGGGGAGAGGACGTACTACTGGAGCACTTTATTAAGATACCTTCCAACTTTCATGTATTAAAGGGTATAAACGGAATTTAAACATAGATGTTTTTGCATTTTTGAGCAATTTTCATCAACTAAAAGAATGTGATTTGATAGCATCCGATGATGATCTTTCGAAAACGAAACACGTTATTCTTTCAAAGTGTGTATTTTTACAGCTGTATTATAGATGTTATAATTAGTGTTTTCGGCAGACTGAAAAACTTTGAAGTTACATTAACTGAGACAACACTAAAAAGTAGTGGCGTGCACTGAACCCCATCTACCCCAGAACTTTGTATTACTATTTTCTGATTAGAACGCTTTTTATAATGTTAAAAAAATGGCGAACATCTAAGCCAAGCCAAGTACACTGTCTCGACAACCCGCTCGCACTACCGCAGTTTAGCTTCTCAACCGAGCTGGATTTCCTTGCCGGCGCGATAAAGAGCTACCCCCCAGCGGAATTTAAGGTCGCTTGGGTGACACATGCACTTGAATCTTCCTCGAGGCGGAGCTGTGCCCCCTCCCCCGACAGCAATTTACGGCGACAGGCCAGCTAGCTTAGGTAAGAGGCGTTAGTTTTAATACTTGACACTCGAAGTCTTCGGCGCCACACACTAGAGACTGCAAGAAAAATATCGACATCATAACAGTATAGGCATTTGCACATCGTCTTGCTAATAAAAATAGAACCAGTATATGAAATCAATTGTAATATAGAAGAATTTTAGTCTTGGGTTTCGGCATGTATACAGTTTTTTCGAGCAATTCATGGATGGCACGTGCAGAGCACCTGTTCCGATAGCAGCAGAGAAATATTTAGGTTGCCCAGCATGAACACAAAGTTAAGCGCGAATGGTTGTCTGTGATGGTGGTATATAGTGAATTTTTGTAGTGTTCCTCTTGGATTATAGGTGAAGGTTTCGCGAGTTCTGTGGCATTGTTCATGAATATAACGTGTGTTATACGTCGTGACAAATATTTTCCCCCGTTTGTCGTTGATGCACGTACACTCAGTATGCGAGTGAAACTATAAAACTTTAACGACGGTAAAATACCAGTTAATTTTGCTGAATAGTTTAGATTAGGCTTTTTAAGTAAAAAAACCAAATAGTTAGTCCCAGTGTATTTTTGTGAAAACCATGACTGTACTATCACGAAGCGTCACCGGAAGTGCATTGTTTAAAGTCTGCTCTAGATTAAATTATGGTGGAGTCGTCACTGCCGTGAATATCAATTTGGAAGTATGTGCGAGCGTGTGGTTGAAAATATTCTTGAAAGATCTTTCTCAGGTAGACGTTTCCACGAAAAATGCAGCCTTATAAAATGGTAATGGTGACTTTAGAGAGTGTAGTGGGGCTACGATTGTTTATATTTAAAATACTTTTTTGCAGCTGGGGTAATGAATATGTTCACCGCACGCCACTGCTAAAAAGTAAACTTCCTTCTTAACAGAATATTGACAATGAAGAGAGTATCCATTGAATGTTCCAAGAACAAGTTATAATTCAAGTTGGAGTAGTTCAAGCGGTGCCGTGGTGCGCGGCTAGATACTGTATGGCAACTGCCGTAATCTCAACACACTCCGCTACGTACTGTGTGGCAATTCGTATCATAGCTACTAGTGCTATATCGGGAGAATCGTCAGTTTCAAGCACTAGCGTGTTGTAATGTTAAGACGGTATTGTGAAGTTTCTACGAGAAGGTGGAGGATTTGTAACAAACTTACGGAATTACCTTCGCTGTATAAAATTTAATATACAAATCCATATAGTGCTCCGTCTCCGCAGACACGACCGATCCTACAGAGCCTCGCCTGAGAAACTAAGCCCAAAGAGTTTCGACAGCAACTAGTAGATCTTCACGTACACGATTATTGAAGTAGTACAACGAATTGAGACACGGGAAAAGGAAGTTTCATTTGTGTGCTTAAAAGGCCATGTTGGAATCCCAGGCAATGAGCTAGCAGACAAAACAGCACGATCAGTTGCTACTGAAGGCCAACAGACGTAAACTACAGATTCAGTATCGGATTTCACCTCCTTGCTTCGTTGACGGTGTGAAACAACGAATGGCATGGTACCTCCCAAAACTGTGGAAAACACTTTGCCACTATCCATCTAGATATTCAGGAAGTACTTTAGCACCAAAAGCGTCCCTACCCGCGCCAGTGTATCATAACAACGCGGAAGAATGGGATTTCCCTCAGCACCTCCACAAAATTAAAGTATTGCGATTTCCGTTCTGTTCATATTCATCTTGGAAAACCGTTTAGAGTAGTTAGTGGGACGTAAAACAATGTTCGTGTTCAGCTGATACAGTTAAGATCTCAATCACATATTCTTTTAACGTCCACACCACTTTGCTGGCACTACTTGTCTACTACAAAAATTGGCATTAGGATACCAATTTCCGCGTATCCTTACGAGATTTCTCTGCAGTAGTGACCTGTCTACTTTCCTTGAATTATATGCATTTCTCTTTGAAACTGGATTGCGGATTTAAAACCTTCAAATAGCTTCGATCTTACCCTACCACAACTATTCCACTCTCACTTCCTTTTTTTTCTTTTTCCATGGCCTACTCATGTGTTCCACTGAAAGTCATAAAGGGTCTTATGACGCGAAGATGAACCCCTCTCCCTTGTATCCCCGGAAGAGAACCTGCATCGCAAAGACCGGCTGCAGTTTCGCCCAGTTATAAGATTGTTTTAAAATAGGATATGTTGCTCTTGGTAAACCAGATAATACTGTACTTCCCTTGACATAGATTATCCATAAAAATATCATCCGTGGATATTTGTTTATGTAGAAGCCCGAATGATGTGACTTTTTCAACACGGCCACACTGGAAAACTGGACAAAATTTTAAAATAATGCGTTATGAACAAACGGAAGAACACTATATTCCTGTGAGACCTTTTAATCAGCAACGGAAGATATTTCTCCGGTTTTTTCATCTTGCTCATAACTGCTTTTGCGTTATGCACACTTTACTACTGGAGACCGGCCATCTCATCCCGTTTCAAAGCATACCCACTCTTGGTCAAGCTGTTGTACTAAGGATGTTGTTTAATTTCCATCGCCATAAGCTACCTAGTACAGGTTGATTGATCGACGATTCACTCAAGCATTGTGGATATTGCGTTCATTACGATTTATACTTGCCGAGAGCGAAACTGTTGTTTGTTATTCACAGCAGCTTCCGGTTAATTTTTAATTAATTCCCTCCCTCCTTTATTTTCTTGCAGTCTCAATAATACACAACTCTGTGTATGTACGCGTTTGTTGGTTTTGAAATTAGCGACGGCAGTATCGTATTAAGCTTGCGTTGCGGTTATAATCCGCGAGCCTCGGCGGCTTTTTGTAACCTCTTGGCAATGTAGTAATGAATTAGCTTGGTCAGCAATATTCACTACCAAATGAATCGACGGCCAAATGGAATTCTAATTACAGACTTACCTTCCACGTGTCTTCTAGTCTGTTCTTCTTAATGAACTCATATCTTCTCTATCATCGTTTTTCATACACAGCTATCCTCATAGCATACAACATGCTTCCTTGAAAATTTTAGTTACAATGGATTATTATTATTATTATTATTATTATTATTATTATTATTATTATTATTATTATGCTGAATGTGATAAAGCAACAGGAAACTACCTCACTCCTCCTTTCCTTTCACTAATAATAATAATCATCGTATGGCCTCAGCTCTCTCCCTTCCCTCCCCCCCCCCCCCCAGTGTGTATTTGCGAATAAACATCTTTACGGAGTGCACGGATCTGGCCGATCTGTGCCGTAGTCTAGCCTCCCTCATTCTACGAGGTGACGAGCTGATGGATCTGTTGAGGTTCCAACCAGCCTTCGCGCTGAGGACTCATGCATTATGCCAAGTAGTCATTTCGGCTTGGTTCGCTGCAGTCTACGAGTTACATCGGAACTTTCCCCTCGATTGGTTGGGGTTATATTCCCGGCTCTGCTGCAAATATAACAGTGGTTTTTGGAGGTGGAATGGAATACAACTCCACCTCAGACAACACAGTTTAGAAGAAAAAGGAGTGAAATTTCACTCTCGCCCATCCTAGACGTGATTTTCCGTGGTGTCCCCTTCAACCTGAGACGAATTTCAGGATGATATCAAACATACAGGCCACCGCTGCTTCCCTCCCAATCCTAGATTCAGTGAAGTACAAATACTCAGGTGTTCAAAAAAGATGCAACAACAGCAACAATCCAGGTTGTTAGATACACCAAGCGCACCAGGCTCTTGGCCCAGATCCCCTGATATAACACAATAAGAACAATATAATTCGTATACGGCACAGCAATCACGATTCATGTACGACGCAACAATAAGAATTCATTGCAGTTTTAGAATTCAATGTCCATGCCAAATTATTAAGTGATCAAGTTCGACAAGCGGCACTGCAACCTGGCACTTACAAGGGTATCCTGAATACGGTTTATCCGCACTCACGAGACTACTAACCAAATACTATCCACGCTCTTTCTGTAAGTATCTGACTACAGTAAAAACAATTATTAGTTTTATTTGTAAGTTTTAGTTTCGTACTGCTAAACATGTTATAAACGTGTCTCGTTCTTACTCTCACTAGATCTGACCATTCCTTTGTCCTTAGCAATACCTCACCCGTGTTGTTATCCCCATAATATTATGAAGTACTTTTTCACATAATAATAATAATGTGTATATCCTCTGGAGAGGCCTGGTGCAAGTTTGTTTTTCAGTAGACGGCTTACAGGCGGTCTGTGAGGATGGGGCCTTACCTAACGTGATTTCTAATGTTGAATACATCACGAACACCCAGTCCCCGAGCCAGACGAATTAACCGATTAAGGTTAAAATACCCGACCCCGTCGGAAATCAAACCGGGGTCCTCTTGGACCAACGGCCAGTACGCTAACATTTAGCCATGGAACTGGACAAATAGCAGAATACCTTAAATACGTAAAAATGACGGAAAAGATTAACCAAGTAAAGTTACGGGACTCTACTTTTTTACGAAAACTTTAGTGAGAGATACGTAATTACTATAACAATTGAATAATCGACAGAGAAAAGATACGAAGTGGGATGAGTTTGGATACCCGACATTTATAACTTACTTTCAGGAAAATTTGTCCTTTCAGTCCTATTTTTCTTTCATCTTTGTGCTTGACATGCATGTTCTTACACCGATTATTTATTATTATTATTATTATTATTATTATTATTATTATTATTATTATTATTATTATTATTTGTAGACCCCCTTCGAACAATGCATTGCACTCTTGAGCTGGAAACGAGAAGCAATAAACTACCATGACTCCTTAGAAAATTTGTTACATTTTAAATCGTGGCCTCATTAATCCTTTGTTTTTGTGTGAAGAATGAGATTTTTAAAATATCCTCTTGTAAACGTGTCTGTTTTAGAATTGAGGTCGTGATTTTCTTGCGTGTGAAATAACCGCGTATTTTTTGTGTATGTGAGTCCGAATACATATGCCTACTACATAGCCGATCTACGGTATTTGATCGTTGGCGGTTGAAATCACAACTGTAGAGTCAAATCGTGTTTTTCTTTGGAAAAATTAAGCTGGTGAATCGAGGTGGTAATCATTAGTGTTCTTTCTTTACATTCCTTCCCTCCTCGTAACATTAGATTAGACCACATTTCGGGCTCGAATCATCAACGTCTGTTGTGCTTTCCTTTATCGTGTTTAATAAAAGTATAAGTGTACTAATTACTAGTAATTGTGAACATCCGTTTCCACGTTAATTGTGGGGGTGAGGAGGTGAGGTGTGAGACTGGCGGAGAGAGGCAAATAGCCATGAATCAGTAACGACGGGTGGTCCTTAATTGGGCTTTTAATTGCACAGCTCGGGAGTCAAGTTTTTGGTTCGTCTCGCGGTGGATAGAGTGCGCGCGAGCTCTGATCTCTTGCTTTTCTCTAATTACCTCTGTAATTATTATGCAGTTCAAATGGTTTTCATCTTAATGAGCCGCGGAGCCGGGGCTAATAATAGTTGAAGCGAGGGAGCAAGAGAGATTTTGTGTGATGTTACGAGCGCGCGAGGGGCCACGTCACAGCTTAAAATAATTATAACCGTCGCGTCGCTGCTTGCACACTAAAGTGTAGTTGCCATGGAGATGAAGGGGGAGTGTTTGTTCTATTTAACACCAGATGGTGCTGAAATCCGTGTTGGCGTCTTTTCTCGCTTCTGCCATGTTGGATAACGAGCGTCATTTGTTTTCCTCGACCCTCCATACCTCTCACGCCACTCCTCCCACCCTTTCTTCGCCCTTCCTCATTTATATATATACTAAATGAAAATTGATATACAGAGAACAACATGAAGAAGGGTTGGAGTGAAAAGGAGAGAAGAAGCTGAAATATTTTTGGGCCACCGGAAGTGGCATCTGTAAACTAGGGTGGAAATAAACGAAAGAGGCAAGGAGTGAGGGTTACTAAAATTAATGTAGTTTCAATGTTGAAATATTAGGACAAATAGAGAACATAGCGCTCCTTTTTAACCACCCCGTGTAATATCAATGCCTAATCTGGGCTCAGAAGGGGATACAATTTGGTCGCAAGGAAGATCTGATCGTAATTTGTAAATGAATAAAGGAAAACGCCCGTTTGTAATGTGTGAGTTACGAAGATGTAGGGAAATAGCTTGGGAGGGAAATACTTCTCCTTTTTATTGCTATAGCCGTGGGGAGAGTTTGCAGACGTTATACTACTTTATTCATCCTCAGTAGAATAAGCTTATTTAGCGATCGTGAAGAATGTAAACTTAGCGTCCTGAATGAAAATCACAGAAATGTTATTGTTTACAGTAGGATAACTGGTGAAACAATTTTGATTGCACTGCCAGCACTAGGAAGTACTTATAAACATAATTGGGGATTGTAATCAATAGTCTGTTACTATCCTACTGCGTAATTCTTTTGACTGAGCCATGCAATCTCTCGTTTGATTCAAATATACCCAGTTCGAATCCTGTTGGTTGGGAAAATGTTATCCGATTGAGCGATAACTTTGGGGAGATGAAGATGCTCCATTTCTAGAGTTTAGTGAGTCAAAGAGTGAGTCAGTTCTACACCTATCGTAGTGTAGGTGGTTGTAAGCTCTGATGATGGTGATTTATTCATCGGAAGGTGATGTTGATCCGTGATTGAATTCCATCATGATTTTGCGTGGAATCAACCTTGGTTTGGAATAACGCACGGTTTCACCCTCACCTTCTTCAATCACACGATTAATTTACGGACAAGCTCTAGTTATGACGGTCATCCTTCGATCACACGATTAATTTACGGACAAGCTCCAGTTATGACGGCCATCCATATGTACTCGTGGGTTAGCACGATACAACTGTAGCGAAGTCATAACACTACGTCGTTCATCTATATTAACACGTGGGTCTACATACAGTTTGTATGGCAACTCTCTTTTGTAATTTTTTCAAAAAGGAGAGTACAGATTTGTTTACTTTTCCATATGTCACTCTAAATGTATTTGTAGAAAAGAAACCAGCCCGCGACATCTTCTGTATAGTCTGCCATTAATAAAAATTTATTACGTTTGTGAGATTCGAAACCATGTCAACTTACGTGAAACGCACTAAACTGTGCTGGAAGAACTTACGTTTTTTTTTTTAATAAATAATATTATGACTATCGGGGTCTTGCCCATTCAGCCAAGAACACTGTTGTACATTGTTTTATGTAACATGGCCTAAATAATATGACAAACATAGTTCATTTGTTTATGTCCATACCTAAAAAAAAACAGTACCAGCAGGCGAATTATAACAACAATAGAAAAGCAAATTATAATAGACCACTCACGCTATCTCTTCGTTTGTTTATGTCCATGCCTGAAAGAGAAGGCAACAAGAAAAGAACAACTTATTGGGAAGCAGATTATAATAGGCCACTCACACTGTCACTGTCGCTTATTGTGCACTGTGATAGATCACTCAAACTGTAATTTGTACACCAATAAAAACTTTACAGGAGGTCATACGTAGCATAGCTGAGTTCAGTTAGCAGAGTAGGTAGAGTAGTCGGCAACGCAAGATCCAGGGATACAAGTTACTGCAACAGAGCCGTAGACTGCACGTGGCTACAGTTGAAGAAAATGTGGTCCATATCGCCTTCCACGTTATTGCAGTACGAGCAATTAGGTTAACTTATGTTTGTACATGACTCATGCATAGCTAACTGAAGTATAATTGAAAACTCATCGAAGGAGCAAATTAGTTTTATATTTTTATAATTTAAATTTGCTAGTGATTTAACATTCATTACTCTAACGTTAGGTAGGTTTTCGGTGACGGTGGAATAGGAAAGGGCTTGACTTGGCAAGGATGCGGCCTTGACCTTAATTAAGATACAGCTCCAGAATTTGCCTAATTTGAAAATGGGAAATCACTAAAAACTGTCTTAAGGGCTGCTGATGCTGATGCATCTGTGTCGGTCCGACGTAAAGAAAAAAAAAAGTTCGCAGTCTAATAAACAATGAGCTAAAAGTAATAAAACTAAGCTTTGTAACTACTAAAGTAGAACTTTTCATAAACTAATATTTTCCTTATATCCTCCATCTATTAGTAAAATGTGATTAGGATTTTGATGCAACTCTCACAGTTGATATATATACAAGCTGCTTTACGTTGCACCGACACAGACAGATCTTACGGCGACGATGGGGCAGGAATGGGAAGGAAGCGGCCGTAGCCTTAATTAAGGTACAGCCCCAGCATTTGTCTGGTGTGAAAATGGGAAACCACGGAAAACCATTTTCAGGGCTGCCGACAGTGAGGTTCGAACCCACTATCTCTCGAATACTGGAAGCGACTGCAGCTATCGAGCTCGGTGATATATATATATATATATTAGAAACTAGGTTGAAGCCCTGCGTTTTGCAGTCATATCTAAGTGTAAGTAGAAAACGAAGGGAAACGTACAGACTCTGTGTTGCATTGGGTGTAGTCTTTTTTTTACCATATACAAATACAGACGTGTTACAAAATATTTGGAAATCTGTTTCCAAGCAACTGTTCATTTCCAGAATGTGAAGACAGGATACATTTATTTTGTGTTATTGATGCAAGAAGCAGGTCTGTTTCCAGCACTGCGTTGTTACAGTCCATTATAATGATCTGAAGTGAACTTATAGAGTATTTCCAGTTTTATATACACGTTGGAAGTCCTTCGTTTCATTTATCATCTGATTCTCGAAGGTCTGGAAGATTTTTGTATTTTAAATTTGCTAGTGGTTTAACATTCATTACTCTAACGTTAGGTAGGTTTTCGGTGACGATGGGGTATGAAAGGGCTTGAATTGGCAAGGAAGCGACCTTGATCTTAAGATACAGCCCCAGAATATGCCTAATTTGAAAATGGCAAATCACTAAGGTAAGGTATATAAAAGCCTGTTTCTTTTTGTAGTATTATAATTTTAGTAGCCTGTACACATATTAACAACACTGAAAATAGATTTACTTATTCAGTTTATGTAAGCATGTACTTAGTTTCTTGTATAGCTTATGTCGTTTCGAAACAATTTTGTCATTTCGTAGATTTATTTCTGTGCCACGAACACAAAGAGGAATTATAGACTAAATACAGTCCAGGCTTAATTCTACAATATGCTGTAAAGATAGTTAAAATTGTCTTCCGAAACAGTGTATGGCTAGTTAACTAGAAACATGAAGTTCTAACATCCAAACCTCAGCGAGAGAATTTTTGTAAAATGCTGTTTACGTTTGGAGAGGTTGCGAAGCTTAGCATATTTTTTCAAATGGTCTCATCCCGACTATTTCTTGGTGTCGTCCCATTTGCAATCAGTCCCATTTGCGATCACTCAGGTAGAATGCAAGATTAATTTACTTTTGACGTGTTAAGCATTGTCCAATTTTCGATCACTCTTATCCGTAAGAACTTAATGACTTACAAACACTCAGGTTGCTATGAAGGGAATTCCATACTAAAGGATTGGTACAGGGAGACAGCGCTCAAGTTACTGGCGAAACTGCGTGCTAGGTTCCTAATGTTGAAACTCAAACCCTTTCAGACCTGAAAGAAAACTGGAGGTGTGATTTTTTGTTTGTATGTCAAAAACTGACGAAAATGCTCTTAAATACCGGTACATATATTTATAGTATATTTTACAAAATTTAAAAAATATCTGAAAAAAGCACCCAAACAATTGTGCGTGTCAGGACTTAAAAATCACCACTTACAAAAAAAAAATTAACTCAGTACATGTAAATATACATATGCACGTGATAAAATCTTACTGCGGACTCCCAAAGTGTTATGAAGAAATTGCAAAATCTCCAGTGGAATCTCCAAACGCATGGTTACTTGTATGACATCGCGGTGCGAGATTTTAAGATCTACTCTTCAGGTTGTTCCATAGCATTTCTTTGGGTCAAAGGACATTGTGGAATTTTGGGCAATGAGAAAGCTGACGTACTAGCCAAACGTGGTGTATCGGAAGGGCTACTTACAGCTCTGCAACTCCCATGGATGGACTTTATTCCCACTATTCGACAACAAATTCGTCACGAGGTCTAACGGTATCCGTCATCCGAATGCGGCTCAGTCATGGATCATTCCCTTCACATCTCCATCGCATAGGAGTTTTGACTTCACCGCGCTGTCGATGTCAGTATGCGGAGGATGGAGATCTCAACCACATTTTGTTTAAGTGTAGCTTTTATGATGCTTCTCGAAGCCGCTTTTTATGTGAACTATCTGATCTACAACTGCCGTTCCCGCCCAGTGCTGCATTCGCGTTGCAAGGTGAAAACAATTCAGTTCTCAAAGCTGTGATGGACTTTTTGAGAACCGCGGAAATAAGAATGTGACTTTGTGCTCTCCGCATAGTTGCCAGTGTTTTGTGTTTTGTTTTGTTCTCCCCCTCTTCTCCCGGAAGAGAGATTCAGCGTAGTGTTCTCTGCTTGAAGACTGTGGATGATTTGGTTTTCATTCTTATATGTACTTTGTCCTGACTATTTATATTTTTGTATGTGTGCTGTGAGTATTCCTTGTACATGGAGGATTACGAAATGTTGTTCCAAAAAAGGTCAATGAAATAAATAAATAATCAAATGTTTTATTTTACAGTGTAGAATGATTTAAACCAATTAAAATCTTTGTTCTAACATACTGTTAGTGTACATTACATTTCTTACATTGATTATGAGTTTTGCTTTTACAAATTCTTTTGGCGGCAGCACATTGCTGTCAGACCTGAAAGAAAACTGGAGGTGTGAAGTTTTGTTTCGATGTCAAAAACTGACTAAAATGTTTTTAAATACATATATTTATAGTTTATTTTACAAACTAAAAACTATCTTCTAAAAAAATGCACCCACGCAGTTGTGCGTGCCAGGACTTAATTCACTCCTTACTCACAAAGAAAAAACTACAGTAAATTCAGCTCGGTACATGTGAATATACCGTACATGGTGAAATGTTCTGTTTTACAGTGTGGAATAATTTAAAACAATCAAAATCTTATACATTATATTTCTCATGTAGAGTACGAGTTCTGCTTTTACAGTCCTTTTGGTGGCAGCACCTAGCATGCATTGCCTGTAGGGAAACCTAGCCCGCACAATTGTGCACATCAACATTCAAAACCTCGTGGTATTACGTACAATGTTGTAATTTCCCAATTTACGTTCACTAACCAATTTACACAGTTCATTGATTACATTCTGATATTCGGTTGAGCTTCTAGATTAATATGAATGCAATAAATAAATAATTTTTGGCATTGAGTACTGCTTCCCACCATCTTGCCGATCAAATGTATTGTTGAACTCTTCTTCCTGCACCCTGGTGGTCAAGTGCAAAATAAAAACAACTGAAGTACATACTACGTGTCACGCGCAAGCACTGCAGTCCGGTCTAGCACCAAGGAAACTTCAAATACGCTCAGACATAAATAACTATGAACCCGCACAATTGTGCGTACACGGTCTGAAAGGGATAAGTCTTATGTTTACCGTTTTCTGATGCGTTAATATCCGGACAAACAGTGACTAAAAATAGGGCTCAAATGTACCTTTTCTAAGGTTACCAGTGGGTGTAAAGGTGTCATGATTAAAAAAACAGGACAAAAGGAGGGCGTATTAAAGTCGTTGAATTTTACACTTTTTAAAACTCAAAACAATTATTTTTGCTGTGACTCTGCTTCTTCGTCAGTGCTACCCTTTTTGAAGCAGTTATAGCCCATCTCCAATACTATCTGACGCACAGGGTGTCATCCAATACACACATGTCATAACATAGACAAGTTAGAAATCTGACCAGATATGTAAAATTACATTCATTATGAAAATCGACACTGCATTTTGAGTGCTCTGTGACTTCCACTGTCTGAATGAGAAAAGCTAGCCTGCTGAAACGTAATGCTAAAATCATCTCGTTCTTGTGTAACGGAGGTCATCAGCTGTTCCACAGGGAATCTTAGGGTTAAAATTAATTTAAACAAATATACACATGGCCAGAAGAAAAGCAGTAGTCGTACTCAGTCCGTTAACTACAGTATTTCCCCACCGACCAACACCAGCACGAGGATTGAACCTGACTAATGGAGTGGTGGGTAAACCCATTACCTGTATTGTTGGGAGATCAGAAGAATGCACATGCCCGGTGAGGCACGGGGCGAAGGGGTTTTCACGAGCAGAGCCCGCGACGCAATAGTTACCATAGTAACTCCGCTACTACCCAGGCGACTTTATATTATCTTCTACTAATAGCTCTTCGCTCTTGTCAGTTGTAATCCAGCGAACTGCAAAGTGTGATTCAATGTTTTCGTGTAGCAGATAAGAGCAGATAAGAGCCGATCTCTCTGGGCAGAACAGGAAGTTCGTGCTTGCAGACCACATTCCTCATTCTTGCATTCTTCTCATCTCCACACAGTAGATGTTGTGATAATGTTATTCATAGGTTCAGTGGTGTTGCAATAACACTTTGTTGTGGAAAGCAGTAGCTAATTGCCTCACTGCTACATCATTATAGCACTGTCTGTGATTAACTAGCTCGGTCTGTGGGTCAGCGGGAGTGTCTGCCTAGGAATCCCAAGAACTCAGGTTCAAACCCGGCGGAAGGGCGGAAATAATGCCATTTAGGTTTCTGTGTTGAACGATGTCTGCATGTAAAGTATCTTTGGTGTAACACATTAGGATGTATCCGTCAAAATTAATTGAAACTCAGTCACGTGTCGCCCAACAGAGGTCCGTTTTCTCTGCCACCTGGCACGTTGAAAAGACAGCCTAAATGGCATAAAATAAAACGCTTGCACAAGGTAGTGTAGGTTATACTATTATTATTATTATTATTATTATTATTATTATTATTCATCTAAATACAAATGTGATTTTTGAGGATCTAGCCGATCTCCAGGTGATTTCCTGAATCGAGTCGTTATGTTGAATGTAGAACCCTTCATTGTTCTAAAGTTGTTTTCTCCTATCACCCCTCGATGCAGTATTTCGTTCGCTGCTGTGTATTGTCCAGTGGAGTTGAATGTCTGATTGCATGCGTCAGTTATCTTCCAGAATCGACTTTGATGACCGATAGTCGCCATTGATTGTGACGAGCCATATTCTCTATCCGCATGACATTAAGCCGATTTTAAATACTTTTGAAGTTTTATTAAATTACGGTTGACAAAGAGAATATTGATTCTCTGTTATATTTTCAACTCCTGTAAAATACTAATTATATTTTAATACTGTCCGCTCAATTTATAAAGTTTTTCGGTATTCTGTTTCAATATTCAATACCTTTTTGCCTGTACGCGAGCGTAATACAACGTGTACCATTAATGATACGGATTTTAGCAATGAGGGGAATGGGAACAAAACAAAAAAAGTCAGTCCACATTTTTGTGCGGCCCGCATTGATCCTTCAAAGTTTAAATGTACGTGCGTCAATCCAATCTCCCCCGGCTCTCCCCTCTTGTTATAGACATTCGCACATGATCCTCTCACGCCTGGGTGCACACGTGAACACCCCACCCCCTCCAATCCCCTCGTACCCGCATTGGCGTTCCACACCAGCGGGCGTCTGCCTGGCTGCTCATGTGAACACTGGCATTCCACACCAACAAGCAGCAGTGGTGTGTGCCTTGCCGACTCGACCCTCTGCACTTTGTTAGGCATGAGTACAGAGGAGCGAAGTGATTGCGGCTCCTTGTCAATTAATGTGTAATTTAAAGCGCATTGCACTCTTCTGGAGCTTTTTCAGAAGTTATAAATGTAAGGTTATACTGTTTTTAGTTATATTGAACTTGCAGTTCGGTTTCTTCACCGCCACTGCTGTTTGAATATGGACCGAAATCTGCAGTCAGAGGTAGTTGATACGCTAAAATGTTGTATTTGTACTAGACGTATCGTTCTTCGAATAGTAGTTGTAGAAACAAAGCAAGAAAATAGAGTTCAAAGGCATAACGGTCTATAATGAAGATGTATGTATGCATGCAGTGTAAATAGAAGATAGTTGCCCATTAGTACTTCCTCTTAAAACAATCATCACCACTACTGGGCAACCATCTTCTGTTAACACTAATCTGAAGGAATAAAAAGAGATCAGACACTTCCAAGAATGAAGATATCGGCAAAAGAAGGGAAGGGCAACGGAGGGCATGAAGATGAGAGTGAAAGGTTAGTGACGTAAACGTTTCCACCTTTTCAATACTACAATATATTCACAAAATTACAAATTATACGGTACTAGTTTCGACCCATCTAGGGGTCATCATCAGCCGTATTGGAGCAAAGATCATTTGTGGCGAAATCCATGCCAAAATGATCTTTGCTCCAATACGGCTGATGATGACCCCTAGATGGGTCGAAACTAGTACCGTATAATTTGTAATTTTGTGAATATATTGTAGTATTGAAAAGGTGGAAACGTTTACGTTATTATTATTATTACTTATATATTATTCTCAGTTCAATACGGACCAAAAACATGAAATTCATAACCATCAAAAGGTTAGTGGGTGTTTGTCGTGGTGGATCGCAACTCGCTCTTATCTCATATTTCTGTTAGGTCTAATTTCACGTAGCATACACGTAAAGATGTTTTATCTGCCATGGTTTTTTTTTCAGCTCTCTGCCTGTTACTAAATTCTAAATTGTGTATTCACTACGTTTATGCACGGGTTATTCCATTGGAATCAGTCATGTTTTCCGTTTTTTTGTAGGCCTGAATCAGTTGTCTATTGCATTATGATATATGACGATTACTTAGTCCTGTATTATTTTAAATTTCTTGGTGGTGTCGATGGAGTAGATTGTAATACCCTTTACCCTAACTTGACCCACTTCCTTGAAGAAGGTTTTTGTATTTTGCAGTTGACGTATCTATTTTGTTTTCTTTACCGAGGTCGCTATCTCTTTGAGATCTGCCTACTTCCCCAGTTGCCTGTATGGATTTCTGCGAACCTTCTTCCAGACCAATAAACTTTGTTATTATTTCACCTTTCATCTCGTCTTTAATATAGCCAATTTTTTGTTGTTATTACAACGAGGTATATGGCATGGGTTATCTGTTCTGTAGTCACCAGTATCGAACCACAGAGGAAAATCAGATTGAATTTCACTATAGACATATTTCGTGTAAATAAGATACAGGAAACTGTCTGTATCTGTGTAACAGAGAACAAGTTGTCCTGCATGCGGGTACTTGTGTCTCATGTAAACGTAGTGAAAGGATCCAAACCAAACCCCATGGTGCAACAGCCCCGAAGGGCCATGGCCTACCAAGCTACCGCTGTTCATCCCGAAGGCCTGCAGATTATGAGGTGTCGTGTGGTCAGCCGTTATTCTTGGCTTTCTAGACCGGTAGTGAAAGGATGCCAACTTTAATTTTGCCAAGTCAAGAATTTTCATCCCTACTTACATCGGTTTGTCACTCTTAAACTCAAGTCTCTCCATTTCAACAGCAGAACAGTTTCCAGCGAAAATAACTCGCTTCTTAAAATTTGGTTGTGAAAGAAGACGCGCTGCTCCATGCCTACCAGCCCACCGTGAAACAAGTTTGACATCGCGAAACTTCCTAACATTCACCAACGAGCGACCGAAAACAGAGTTATTCATTAGTTTAAAATAATTAGATTCAAACTTAGATGAGCTATTTTTCCGTTTCTTCGTGTTTAACTCGCTATAGGGTCGCATCCAAGCAGTCTGTTTAAATTTTAGTACTCTGTGAATGCGAGTACACTGTAGTTCGTATTTACGACATTGCTTTAACATACTATCATGTAACGTGTACCGCTCTTTATTGTACAACGTACTCGAGAGCTTCTGTGAACACCCTGTACGTGGGACACAGTGGCTAATTTTTTTCCACATCACGAATGTGGGAAGGAAATAGAACTGAGGTCCTCCTCAGACTGGAACTTGCAGCACCTAAATCTAGGCACAGAAGGCATTATACATATTCAGTTCAACAACTAAAAAACAAACATATTTAATCACGAATTTTTGGAAGTTCAAAATAGCTGTAGTCACCAGTTGTGAAAGGCGAATGTAAAACAATAATATTGTGGGAACGTAAATAAAGTCTTTTACAAATTGCATTTCTCGAGATATTCGTGTTGTCCATTATGGATTTATAGTAGCTTTTCTCAGTCCATGAACTGCTAATCTGGGATAAAAGTCACTTCAGTAGTATATTCAAATTAAATCTCTAACTTATAGCTTACCCATCTGCTTGTGAAACTGTGACTGTACTAGGTGTATTTTGTCAGAAATGTCAACACAACTAGTTTTCCCGTAATTATCTTTGTTCATGGGAGCACATTAAAGTAAAAGTTGTTTAGGGCTGATTTGTTATTACAAGCCATTATTTGCTGTCTTTTAGTAAACATTGTCAATTTCTCGCTTTCCGTCCACCGCTCAGCGAACCTGGAAATGAACTAACCTGGCACTTGTTACATAATTCATCCCCGGTGACGCTATGAAGTTGGGAGGAATAGTATTACCGGCCGAGTTATCTTAATTTCCATCGCTAAAGGACCAATTAATCCTGAAAATGCGTTATAGAAAGTAAACGCAAACTACATTTAGTGTTTGTCTGCAGCGCTGTTCATCACTGTAACCTTTCGCCCGCAAAAAGTCGTTAACATTTTGTGACATTAACTGATGGGTCTTACCATTACACTGCTTGCTACGGTGATATTTAGTGAGTGCTCTTACTGGTTCCAGATCACATTCGTTTCGTAGAATTTTGAGGAGCATTTCTAAATATACTTTGCTTGTTTCTGTATATCACCGTATCATAAATTCGACGTCAGTTGCTTGCTGAAAGCCTAGAGAATTTTGAATAGCGGATTCTTACAGTCAGAACTGAAAGTGAAGACCTGAACCTGAATATAAAGAAAACAGAAATCCTATCGACAGCTCTGAATGGTAGTGCAGCACTCAAAATTTAAAACGGGAGAATTGGAACTGTCCATCATTTATGGCATCAAAAATCCATCCTGAAGGAGAATCCAAAACTGAAATAAAGCATCGAATAGCACTTGGCTGTAGTACAGTGCTAAATTTGAATAAGACCTGGAAAAGTAAGGACATCTGCACTGCAACAAAATATCGAATAATCAGTGCCACAGTCTACACCTACACTTGTGAAGCATGGACAGTAAAGAAAATTGATCGGTGGAAAGTAGACGCCTTTAAATTATGCTGCTAGTGGAAGCTCTAGTGCGTTCCACGGACCGCAGAATTCACTAAAATAGAGTCGTCCTTGGCCTTATCAGACTAAGGATGTCATTTGAAGGCAAAATGACCAAACATATTATATAATGCTTGCTGGTTCTTATGAAAAATCGATCATCAATCAATCAGTCAATCAGTCACCACTGGTCTGCATTTAGGGCAGTCGCCCAGGTGGCAGATTTCCTATCTGATTTTTACCTAGACTTTTCTTAAATAATTGCGCAGAATTTTGAAATGTATTGAACATCTCCCTTGGTAAATTATTCCAATCCCAACTCCTCTTCCGATAAACGAATATTCGCCACAATTTTTACTCTTGAATACCAACTTTATTTTCATACTAGCTGATGTACCCGCGCTACGCTACGGAGTTCTACATTGTATACAGAATTCATATGAAGACTGGGTTAGGGGATTTGTTGTCATTATAATGCAGACACTCGCTCTCCACCTGCCTTTTTACATCCTCAGAAAGACTGTGTTAGTGGTTTTCCCAACTGAAATGAACATAGGTCATTACAGTGACGTGGGTAGGAATGGCGCGATTAAACGCAATGCTTTCATTTTCTTACTTTTAACGAACAGTACTACGCTGCCGATCTAACAGCCCGAAGTTCCAGAGCTGGAATGACCAAGCCGCACACAGCCGTGATCCGTGAACTCTCTTTGTCTTTTATCGGCCGGAAGGGGGGGAGGGGGCGAATAGCGGAGAGTCCCAGGGCAAAAACTGTGCCCTTTTATAATATGTTTCCTAGGAATACCCGATGAGTGGGAAAATCTCAATTCACTACACTGGCGGCGGAAAACCCCTCTTCACTGCTAATTCAATCAGTCACTACTGATTTGCATTGAGGGCAGTCGCCCAGGTGGCAGATTCCCTATCTGTTGTTTTCCTAGCCTTTTCTTAAATGATCGCAAAGAAATTGAAAAATTATTGAACATTTCCCTTGGTAAGTTATTCCAATCCCTAAATCCCCTTCCTATAAACGAATATTTGCCCCAATTTGTCCTCTTGAATTCCAACTTTATCTTCATATTGTGATCTGTCCTACTTTTAAAGACACCACTCAGACTTATTCGTCTACTGATGTCCTCCCACGCCATCTCTCCATTGACAGCTCGGAACATACCAGTTAATCGAGCAGCTCGTCTCCTTTCTCTCAAATCTTCCCAGCCCAAACTTTGCAACATTTTTGTAACGCTGCTCTTTTGTCGGAAATCACCCAGAACAGATCGAGCTGCTTTTCTTTGGATTTTTTCCAGTTCTTGAATCAAGTAATCCTGGTGAGGGTCCCATACACTCGAACCATACTCTAGTTGGGGTCTTACCAGAGACTTATATGCCCTCTCCTTTACATCCTTACTACAACCCCTAAATACACTCATAACCATGTGCAGAGATCTGTACCCTTTATTAACAATCTATTTACCACATTGAAGGTCTTTTCTTATATTAACACCTAGGTACTTACAATGATCCCCAAAAGGAACTTTCACACCATCAACGCAGTAATTAAAACTGAGGGGACTTTTCCTATTTGTGAAACTCACAACCTGACTTTTAACCCCATTTATCATCATACCATTGCCCACCGTCCATCTCACAACACTATCGAGGTCACCCTGCAGCCGCTCACAATGTTGTAACTTATTTATTACTCTGTACAGAATAACATCATCTGCAAACAGCCTTATCTCTGATTCCACTTCTTTGCACATATCATTGATATATATAAGAAAACATAAAGGGCCAATAATACTTCCTTGAGGAATTCCTCTCTTAATTATTACAGAGTCAGGTAAAGCTTCGCCTACTCTCATTCTCTGAGTTCTATTTTCTAGAAATATAACCGCCCATTCAGTCACTCTATTTTTTAATCCAATTGCATTCATTTTTGCCAGTAGTCTTCCATGATCTACCCTACCAAATGCCTTAGATAGGTCAATCGCAATACAATCCATTTGGTCTCCTGAATCCAGGATATCTGCTATATCTTGCTGAAATCCTACAAGCTGAGCTTCAGTCGAATAACCTTTCCTAAACCCAAACTGCCTTCTGTCAAACCAGTTATTTATTTAGCAAACATGTCTAATATAATCAGAAAGAATGCTTTCCCAAAGCTTACATACAATGCATGTCAAACTGACGGGTCTGTAATTTTCAGCTTTATGTCTATCACCCTTTCCTTTATACACAAGGGCTACTATAGCAACTCTCCGTTCATTTGATATAGCCCCTTCAACCAAACAATAATCAAATAAGTATTTCAGATATGGTACTATATCCCAACCCATTGCCTTTAGTATATCCCCAGAAATCTTATCAATTCCAGCTGCTTTTCTAGTTTTCAACTTTTGTATCTTATTGTAAATGTCATTGTTATCATAGGTAAATTTTAATACTTCTTTAGTAATACTCACATCCCCTATCTGGACATTATCCTTGTAACCAACAATCTTTACATATTGCTGACTGAATACTTCTGCCTTTTGAAGATCCTCGCATACATACTCCCCTTGTACATTAATGATTTCGTTCCAACCTGCACCTCCTTCTTAGTCTCTTTACTTCTCTGTTATAATATAGTGAATCCTTACCATTCCTTACCACCTTTAAAGGAACAAACCCATTTTCACATTCCTCAACAATTGCTTTAAACCCATCCCAGAGTCTGTTTACATTTTTATTTACCATTTTCCAGAGATCATATTTGGAATAAAATGAACGTAGAATTTAATAAAAGTGAAGACGGAGAAGCATTTCTTAAGAAACGGCTCTTTCCAGTGTTGAATTTTGAATTATTTAGTGAAGTGTGGTGCTATAATTTGTAATAGGCCTAAATTGTAATTCTAGACCAGGTCATTCTACCACTACTACTAAGTGAGCATCTGCCAAATGTGCACACTACTCATTCAAAACAGCGCGTCACAGTTGTAGGGATCGAATAGTTAAAATACTATGATGAACCAGTGTGTCACGTACCAGCAGTATCAGAAAATGTATGAACCAGAGGAATGGCATGCTAAAGAAGAGTACGCAGCAGTAATCCCATCTACCAGAGTTAAGTAGCGGCATAAGAGACAAAGAACAACACAACAAACAATGGCCAATGTCAAGCGGCGCTCAGTGCTGCCGAACTCGGTACTTAGGAACTTTTTTTTTTTTTTTTTTTTTGCTAGGGGCTTTACGTCGCACCGACACAGATAGGTCTTATGGCGACGATGGGATAGGAAAGGACAAGGAGTTGGAAGGAAGCGGCCGTGGCCTTAATTAAGGTACAGCCCCAGCATTTGCCTGGTGTGAAAATGGGAAACCACGGAAAACCATTTTCAGGGCTGCCGATAGTGGGATTCGAACCTACTATCTCCCGGATGCAAGCTCACAGCCGCGCGCCTCTACGCGCACGGCCAACTCGCCCGGTTTAGGAACTAATGAGTGAGTGGTGCTTCGATAGGTGGTGGTGGTGGTGGTGATTATTGTTACACGATTGGTGAGGAGTTGTTCTTGCCGTGCGGACGTTAGGATAGGACCTGGGTAAGACGAGTGATATATGGATAAGCAAAGGGGGTCTGGGGGCGTAAGCCCCCAGGTTAGAAGCCGCGAAGCGTCCCTAGGCCTGTAGTTTTGTGTGGAAACACGATTGGTCAGGACTGGTCCTTGCCGTGCAGGTCTAAGCTTGCCCCCAAGTTCAGTGAGAGCGTCACAGAATGGAAGTCAACAAGCAGAAGCAACGATCGTATATTAAAATAGCAGTTCTCCGTGGGAGAAATGCACGCCAGTGCCATGCAAAGCTGCGGGAAGCATTAGGTGTGTGACTATGATCTAATCCCCAAAGTCAAGAAGCCATTACGTGGACAACGGTTTGCTAACAAAGAGGACATCGTAACAGCATTTCGGAGAGAGGTGTCACACGTTAGCGATACACATGCAGCGCATGGTGTTCATCGCCTGCCCCACCGCTGGCAACGCGCAGTGGAAATCTTGGATGATTATTTCGAAGGTCTGTAACCAGTGGAGACCTGTCCTTTGCACGCAGTCTTGTGCATTTGCTGTCTATACCATAATAAAACAATGTTTACCAATTGCCTGTGTTCTGTAACTTTCCTACGAGAATCTCCTGAAGTCAGTTTTTTTTTTTTTTTTTTGTTAGTTGCTTTACGTCGCACCGACACAGATAGGAAGGGGTTAGGAGTGGGAAGGAAGCGGCCGTGGCCTTAATTAAGGTACAGTCCCAGCATTTGCCTGGTGTGAAAATGTGAAACCACGGAAAACCATTTTCAGGGCTGCCGACAGTGGGATTCGAACCTACTATCTCCCGAATACTGGATACTGGCCGCACTTAAGCGACTGCAGCTATCGAGCTCGGTTCCTGAAGTCAGAATTTGTTTTCAGGCACAATGCATAAGTATTTCCAAATGCATATCTTAGATTTTCCGTATTGTCTCTTGTTCGCGAGAAAAAAAATAGTTGCCATGACTTACGACTCGACCCTCGTATGTACATTAATATTATATTTTTAAAATAGAATAAGCGATCATCATGGTCTGCAGTTACTTTTTAAATGCTTTGTTTTACTGCTAAAATTAATTTAAGCACCTTCCCCTGTTTCATAAGACTATGCTGATATAGTTTAGCCAATTTTAGTAATGTTTGAAATTATTAGGGATATTAGCTTCTTGTTTAGTGGACCTTAACAGGAGCGAAATTCGATATTTCTTTATCTGAACAGATTGGGATTGCTTGCATCTCAGTGAATTTACATTCAGTCTAAAGGTGACTATTTTCCGGCTCTTTGGCTGAACGGTCAGTGTACTGGTCTTCGGTTCAGAGGGCCCTGGGTTCTATTCCTATTGCTGGAAAAGCCGAGGATTTTAACTGTATGTAGTTCATTCCTCTGGCTCGGAGACTGGGTGTTTCTCATAATACACTTCTCTTCATATACATAACACACCATACTACCAACCACCACAGAAACACGAAGTAGTGACTGCATCCCTCTACGTGGGGTTCGTGTCAGGAATGGCATCCAATCGTAAAACTGGACAAAATCCATACCAAGTACCGACCCCAAGAAATTGGTAAACCGGCCAAGAGCTATTATAATAATTTTACTTTAGTGTTCAATGCCTTTTGTAACTTTAATGATGTTTCATTGTGGTAAAGGTTGTTTTCCATAGGGCGGAGTGGGAAGTCTGAAGTGTCTATAGAAAACAGGAAACATGGTCGAAGAAGACTGAATTGTGGTGGTACAAGCTCTGATAAGCATGAATGATTAGAAGAGCCCGCATTTAACAACACGATTTCCTCCTCGAATTTTCCGTGGCACTGCATAAATGCACAACTTCACAGACACAGTAAGAATAAATAATAATAATAATAATAATAATAATAATAATAATAATAATAATAATAATAATAATACCAGTAGTTCGCAAACCTAAACTCACGCTCCACAAATAAAATCCCATGGCGATACTACTGTGATGGACCTTGGCCTATAAAGCGACCGCTGGTAATCCCGAAGACTTACTTATTACGAGGTGAGGCGTGGTCTGCCCGAGGAATGCTCTCGGCCGCTATCTCACCATCAGATAGCTCCTAAGTTTTTCTCACGTAGGCGAGTGGACCTCGAACCAGCCCTCAGTCCTAGATAAAATTCCCTGATATGGCCGGAAATCGAAAGCCTGGGCATACGGGTAAGAGGCAGGTTTGCTGTTCCTAGATCGCGGAACTGATAACTCGCAACAGGTATTTAAACTTTCAAGTTATTTCTCGTTTTGTTTACAGATAATGTATTGTAGAAGGAACCCCTTTCTATTCCCGCGTTTCTGTGAAGCAACGTTACATTTCACTGTCGCGTCAGTGTTTGAATAAGTATTAGACTACTTCGAATATTTTTATTTCGGTTCAGAAAAACTCAAAAGAAACATTGGTTGACATTTCATTTTACTTTTATAAATCATTAATTAGTATAATGTTACGGAAATAAGGAGTAGGAAACTAAAAGTAGCTACGTTCTCAGTTTTTGCCATGCTCTCTCTCCCGAATTCAATTTCCGTTACAATTGTCAGCGCTGTAGTCACTGTAAATAATTTTTACTAGATGTAGACATTTTTGTATTCGAAAAGATGTTTCAGGAGGAAGCCTTACATTTTATGACAAATACATGAACATAAAATCAAATGAACGAGGAAATCCGTAGTGGCCAGTGCTTAAGTATGGAAACTAATGTTCTAAAAGTACACATATTATATTTCAATTGCAACATCCATCAGTGCACTGGAAATCAGCCGACGAAATTATCGGAGTCCTAACGTAACTGTAAGGGGTAAGAGAGAATTAACAATCTAAATCAGTGCTATTTATCAGAAAAATGCACTATAATCTATGTGTTTCTATATCACTTCGAATCTGCATCGTATATGTGAGTAGGGATCTTATAGTAGCCTTGCTTTCACAAATGTTTTTCTAATACTGGCTAGTTTAACTCAATTTGTTTCTTCGCAATTGTGTTCAGCACTTGAGTCAACACACCGCTTGTCGTGGGTGCATTGTTTCTCGTGGTGGAACAAACAGTGGTGGGTATTTGAACAGATGGTCTCCTTACTTACACATTGACATGTTTACAAGTGAAACATCTATCCTAGCAAAATGAGACGGGTTGCGAGGCCGCAACGAAGCGATAAAGACATCTTTGCTTAGACATTAAAAGGAATCTAAAATTCGTCATACTTATTTCCTGTGATGCAGTGGACAGATCAGTTTCCATCTGTCATAAGAGACTTATCCTTCACTCACGAACAACAGGTAGAATAAGCTTGGAATTTTACGTGACTAAATCATTAGTCAAAGGATGTACTAGTTTGTGTGAAATCGGAAACACTGAAACACAACATTCTGTTTCGAAATTCTCTCTTGCATTAATCCGGATTTCAATCACGACTGTCTGGGTGAGAAGCTTGAGACGAAGTCGTATCATATATATCGTGTTTACTTATCAAGAGAGCATTGTTATCAAACTTGAATGATGCGAAACTGGGCTACGGACTACCGGCGGCTGCTTTCGTTTTCACACATTCTCTTGCATGGTGATAGGGTGGTGGTGGACATTTACAGTAAATTTGCAAGGGCAAAGCACAAGCAGTTTCTACCCCTGTTGACGTTAATCAAATAACATGGAGGAAGAATTTGGATACCTGGAAGGGAGTAAGGGTATAGATTTTGGGAAGGAAGTAGGGAGGGGGGCGGGACGTCGACGACGACGACGATGATGATGATGATAATAATAATAATTTCGTGTGGCTATTTCTAGCCGAGTGCAGCCCTTGTAAGGCAGACCCTCCAATGAGGGTGGGCGGCATCTTCCATGTGTAGGTAACTGCGTGTTATTGTGGTGAAGGGTAGTGTTATGTGTGGTGTGTGAGTTGCAGGAATGTTGGGCACAGCACAAACAACCAGCCCCCGGGCATTGGAATTAACCAATGAACGTTAAAATCCCCGACCCGGCCGGGAATCGAACCCGGGACCCTTTGAACCGAAGGCCAGTACGCTGACCATTCAGCCAACGAGTCGGACATGATGATGATGATGATGATGACTCCCGTGTCTTCGCTGGCCATCGGGGTCGCTGAGATCAGAATTGATGTAGTGACTGGAAAGAAGACAGGAGTTACCTGGGAAACGCATAGGTGATAGTAACGCTAATCTCACCTTTTGCCTCATGTTCCCACACACCACTCACAAATTGTGAGACCTTGAGGATTTTTTCTGAAAAAATTGGGACAGTATCTAATTACAAGTAACGGGATATCTTTCTCGGTCTGAGCCTAAAATAACCACATAAGTCAATAGCATGACATCATTGTAAGTTGATATTTCCACAGAAATAGGAAAAAACCGTAATAACTTTGATAACTCTTGTGTAGATCTGCATGCTTATCCAAGTTCAAATACTGGATATCATGATATTTCAAAAGGTAAGCGACCTTGATTGAAGTCAATATTTGGTTCAGTTTGACTGGAGAGGGGGGGGAGTTGTAAGTACTGTACGTACCCACTCTACAGCAAGTGAATTCCGGCTGTGGATGCCTTTTTAGTGATTTCTTACCTGAAGCTTGGGGGGCGCCATCAGGATACCAGGGAAGAAGGTGAATGTGTGGTCATACTCATATACAATATTATAATTACATTAACACCAGCGAGCCAGTTGGCTGCATGGTTCGGCCCGTGTATCTGTTAGCGGGAGAAGGTGGATTCGAACCTCACTATCGGCAGCCCTAAACGTTTTCCGTTCTCATTTTTACACCAGGCAAATGCTCAGGCTGTAAGACTACCTTAATTAAGCTCAGTCCTCGTCCTTTCTCATCCCACTGTCGCCATAATGACGACCTAGTGCGACCTGAAACCACTAGTAAAAACATGATTACCTATGCTTGAACTACTTCTGATCAAACTGTTAAATTCCAATTCGAACGACAAATAGGAGTAAACCGATACTTCGTGTCATATAACTTGGATGTTATGATAATAACACTACTACTACTACTACTACTACTACTACTACTACTACTACTACTAATAATAATAATAATAATAATAATAATAATAATAATAATAATAATAATAATAATAATAATAATAATAATAATAATAATAATAATAATAATAATAATAATAATAATAATAATAATATCGTGTGCCCTCAGCTATCGGAATGCAAGTAATTTTTCCGTTCCCAAAATCCACCGACGTCGGCCGGGATCGAATCCGCGATCGTGGATACCAGAAAGTAGCTTCCTAACTACTCGAACATCATCTTCTGAGAACCTTTTAATTTACATTAAAGACATATTGTTCTAGTTAATCGTGCACTAATGTTAGACGTTTTCTAGGACTTTCATTTTTTCAGTGTTCTGCTTTCATGGTTCTACTGTAGATAATTCTTTTCGCCTGTTTCATGGCAGCACACTAAATGCTTGACGGTTTCGTAACTTCATGAATGGGCATCAGCTATTGTGAAACGTATTTAACACTCGCTAATGCAGACGTATTGAATTCCGTAGTTGAGTGCATTAATTGAGTACTGTGGAACTTCACGTGTGAAATCCCAGTCATCTAGTCCGTGAACGTATCGTTCAACGTGGTCTGCATAGTCTATAACAAAATGTGAAAGTCCCCATGAACAACACATATTTCTTTAGTTCCATGTAATTTATTGTATAAATAAGTATTTAAAAATATATGTTGTTTTTCTAATATGTTTCATCTTCATTTTGTCTAGAATGTTCCTAGTATGATGCAGCTCCGTACTACAGCTACGCTCTATTGATCACTGTACAGAAATTGTGTGTTCGTTACAGATCTTTTGATGTATGTATTTGCTGAAGGAGCTCACCGTAAGATCGACAAAAAAAAGTCACGAATCTTTTTAATATTTGAAAATTATTGTTGCCTCGTTTAAGAGCCTTGTTGCATTTTGATCAGTTCAGTGTTCCCTGTGTTAATATGTGTGTGAATTATCTGTTAATATGTGTGAATATTTATCTGATGACTTTGTCGAGATTGGAAAATTGCTGCTGTCAGGAATTAAATTCGTAAAATCAAATGACCATTTATCACTTTGTTACGGTGTTTAAAGATATTTAAAGAGTCTCAAATTTCCAAGCTCAGTTTTAAACAATCCTCATTTCATGAAGCAAGTAAATTGTATTTTAAAATGTATTGTACCTAAGTATCGTAAGGAAATGATTGGAAATGCAGAGATCATCAACGAATAGAAAGCCTTTTAAACAGGCCAGTAGAGTTTGTTGGAAAGTCGCCAAATGTAACTATGCCCGCATTTCACTACGATTTCACTTTGCAGTGTTTATAAGCTTTTTTTTTATTTTTTTATTTTTTTGTAGGACGTATGATTTTATCATGAACAAAATTTCAATGATTCCGTTTTGACATTTTTTCTAAATCCTCCTTTCACATTGTTTTACCGGCTTACTTTTGTATTCAAGCACTACTCTTGAATCCTCGGCCGTTCGGGTAGCTACAGAAGATATTTTACTCTACGAAGCTACAAAAAAGTAGTGATAAGTTGCGAAAACTTGTACCTAATGTGACTTGATGCCGAAGATGAAACATCTGATTTAACAGGTACGTCTCACAGGTAGTGTCAACTCACTAACAGGGCTTGAATTTTGCAGTTGAGGCTACTGCATTATTATCAAGAGGCAGAGAGATTCGTAATGTTGACCGCATGGTACTCCAAGAAAAACGGTCGTCGTTTCCCCAGACGACTTCAAGAGATGACTTCTTTTCATGTCATAATTGAACATAAAAGTGTGTCAAAACAGTGTAACTCTCAATTTTTTTAAAACTGAGAGCTAAAAAGATGTTAAAAATGCCACAAGAATATTGTATTAACATCTGTTCTCTTTTTATATTCCAACATATTTTAGTAAGATTCAAGAGTGTTGTTATATAAACACAATAATTAAAGATGAAGCTACTATTTCTTAGTTTCCATAGAACATAAACCACAAATTTTGGATATCAGCAAAATTTTATGACCCTGTAAACAATTGGAACACACATCCTTTTCCAGATACCAAGAGATTTTAGCAACATTTATCAGTTATTAGATTGTCTCTAGCCCGATGAACGACGAGAATGCTTCATCATAATGTGGAGAAAATAATGTTGTCACTATCAGCAGCATTGCCTTCAAAACACACGGATACAAGTTTTAACTAATAATTATAATAATAATATATGAGGAAGGAAGGAATAAACAGAAATAAAGAGTTCCAATTTATCTTTTAGTTTGGACGGTACTATCGACGTTCCATCTTCATGTTAATTTAGTATTGTCGAACGTTTAAGGGATTTTTCTCTGCTCAATCATATTCTTCTCCAACGGCATGCACACTTGTAGAAAAAGTTAAAGGACCGAATGAGTCGGCTGCGCGGTCCAAGTCTTATTGCTGTGAGCTTGTAATCAGGAGATGGGTTCGACAATTCCCGCCTCCCGCCCTTCTGTACTTGATGGGTCAGCGCGTTTTTACACTGTTGTTTCTTATTCCGCATGAATAGGCACTAGTCCATTCGTTACATGCGATTAACTAACTGCAGTCTCAGGCACTAGTTAGACCATTATTGATCTCCATGTTGCTTTGGAATGTAGTTTGAAGTGAATAGAATGATTACCCTCCTACTTCATTCTTGTATCCATTCATCTTGTCACACATGTAACACTTCTTGAACAAGCGGGCGTCAGCGATCGTAGCGCGCTCGTCTGGCTGATTGACGTGGTTATCAACTGATCACGTGACTGATTACGCTCGCACCCCTGCTATCTGATTTACGAGCCGACACTAACAAAAAAGGAAAACATTAGCACGATAGCTGACGTGTGGAGAGAAGGATTACATAATTTAGATGATCTCCCTTCCCCTCGGAAATATGTTCCATTGATTCAGATGAATAATTTAATAGTGTGGTGGAGGGGGGTGGCTTTTAGTGTTTATTAGCGATAGGTAGTAAAGCAGGTGAAAACACGGCCAGGGACAGTCCAAAGACGAACTACTATCCTGTATATAGGAGGATACTTACTATGCAGGTGCGGTGCAGTTCTCTGGAACGGTTTACTGCTGGCCCGGAAGTCAGACTCTTCTGATTTTTAAGAGTAAATGCTACATCCGCACTCTGAACATGGCGACCTGACACTATCTTCCATCTAAGTCAAGGGATCTTTGTTGGTTGGGTGACGTGATAGACGGGAGACATCGTTTATAGTTTCTTAATGCGGCGAGGTGTGAGGGGAAGGGTGGTCCTAACCGGCTTGCCGGCGGACTTGAGTGAAATAAAATAGCTCTCGCGGACCAAACACCCAATTCCCTGTGGATGGGGGACGCAGACGAAGAATACACCCACGGTGTCCCCTGCCTGTCCTAAGTGGCGACTAAAAGAGGCGACAAAGGAATGATCGAATTAGAACCATGAGACTACTTGTAATTAGTACCATCACGCGGGGAGTAACATGAGTCGCCTTTACTTGCGAGTAGTACCACTATGTTAGTTACACAATAGGTTTGTGATTAGTAGCAACAGAATGTGAATCAGGATGGGATTTACAGTACCCGTGATTAGTACCATTACATGTGGAACACCACGGGCTTGCGTTGCCTGTAATTAATATCATTATGTGAGAAACACCGCTGGTCTGGGCGTTGCCTGTGATTAGTACCACTATATGAGCGACCTGCCTTTGCTGGCAGGACCTAGTGTTTACAGTGCACTATGTCTTCTGGTATGGGCTAGAGCAATTTTGTTACTTTCATTGATCTGTCTCTGTCTTATCGTTGGCTTTGACAATATGAAAGTGACTGAGGTATGAGCGATGCTAGTAATGCCATTCCTTCTGCAGCCAGTCCCTGCTATGAATGGTGTGAAAATGTTGCTCATAGGGTCGGTTTGTGCATGCATTTCAGTGGGCTTGGCAGACTGATATGTAATAGCAACTTCTGGCTCGATGAGGAAAGCAACGGGAAACTACATCACTCCTCATTTCCCTAGTACACCTCTTCAGTGATGCCTAGGCCATCTATGACAGCTGATGGCGGAGCTGTTGAGGATCCAACCGGCCTTAGGGCTGAAGACTGAACACACACATACACATATGAGCGACACCGTGGGTCTGCGTTGCCTATGATTAGTATCCATACTGCGAGGAACACCACGGGACAGTACGAGTCCCTGTGATTAGTACACCTATGTGAGGAACACCATAGGTTTGCGTTGCCTGTAAGTGGCGCTGCAATGTGAGGAACACCATAAATCTGCGTTACACGCGCGTATTATATTACTTGTGAGCAGTACCATAATATGTGGAATACAGCGAGTCTACGCAACTTTTGATTAGTACCGCAACATGACAAATACCTTGGTTCTACTTTACTAGCGATAAGTACCATTATGAGGGGCCGCTGACCTGGATTTTGGACCCCTATAAACAACAAGCATCATCGATTCAGGATTGTGCTTTAAGGTGCGTCCACACCAAGATGTTTTCGTTAACTTTGTTAATAAACACTGTTCATGAACATTTTTTTAGATGTTAATAAACAAAATAGCGTGTTCATTAACTTTTCGAGCATGTTGATAAACAAGATTTGTTTAACTTTTGTGAATGAAACTTTTCATTAACTTTTCGTGTTTTAGTTAACATTTCGGTTCGCACATGCGCAAGGACGCAGAGCACGCAAATTCGTAGCGCGGAATATAATGATTTTTTATTTTGTACATTTACCAATTCCTTGATATTGTTGTATAAAGCTTCAAACACCTCAGACACAATAACTGAAATTGCTTGTTTTAATATTCTAGACAAATAGGTATATAAGTGAAATGTCATTACTTGCAATTTCCGACCCACTTACTGTCAACAAGAACTGAAAGTCTTGTGGGGGCATTCTCAAGAGAATTTTGAAAGCCTGCTGCATCATGAATTAAAAGTTCTGACATAAGTGTTCTTTCCAAACTTAATTCTCCTCGCTTTTCCAGTATTTTTCTTTGCCACACTTTGCGTCTTCGCTTTTCTCTAATTGTACTCACTAAAATAATGAAAGCTGCAGCTGTTAGTATTTTCTTCTTCCTGACCCCATCAATTGCAACCTTACGAACAGCTGTTTTGGTGTGGAAACAATGTTGAAGAAGTTTGTTAACAAAAGTTTATTACCATGTTAAGAAATGTTTTTATTAACATTATTTATTAACTTTGGCGTGGACTAACCATTAGAAGCAGTTCCTTGGTCGGTAATACTATTGTTTTATGATAGTTTCTGGGAATGTGGTACATTGCGGGTCGGATCCACCGATTGTTTTAAATTCATATTCACCCATTCATTCTTAGTCATCACGTTTTGAATTCTGGTCACTGGTTCGTCTCATTTCGTACTCTTAGGGGCCAGCCCCTTTAAACAACAAGCATCATTATTATCATCATCATCATCATCATCATCATCTTAATACGGCCACAGTTGAAGTCCCCGGTAATGCATTAACGTCCCACAATTCAATACAATACACGTACAGTACACATTAGCACAGGATAATGAACACAACGAACATTGCTCTGATGATGGACTGCATATCCATGTGCGGCTGGGAGGCGTGACCAGTCTTAAGGTGGGTAATTGACAGGAAGAGCATTCTAGAATACGAGGTATTGCTCGTGTAGTGACATGGTATTTTTGAATTGAAAAGTTACATCCCTGTGATTGGGATTCCGCGTAAAACTGAAGGTCCCTTGACTGTAATCTCGATATCAACGGCCACGTCGAGCTACAAGCTTGCTCTTTTTTCCTTTTTTCTAAAGGTAGGAACAACGATTATAAGAATACTCGAGTAGAAATGGGTGTGTTATTGAAGAAAAGTAAGAACAGAAGTACAACCTGCAACTAACAGGATGTTTATAATATCATGTAGGCTATACAAAGTAGAATACCAAAGCTTGGCGCAGGGCTTGAGAAGGTGGCTGTGGCTGTATAGTACCATTCTGTTATTCGACCCCTATTTTCTTTTGTTACCATTGTAGGAAAGAAACTTATAATTTACATAAGGAAGCCGTTCTAGAATCCATAAAAATTGTTTAACAATATTTGTCAGCTGGAAAGACTTTGTAAACTCATTTTCTGTATGTTTTTTCTTTTATATACAGTAATAGTACTTTCTCTGTACACTTTAACGTGGTACTTGGCTTTTATATCGGCCAGAGAAAATAATAGCCAGTGTGCGGTTTGTGTTTAATTTTTGTCTGTTTGTCTCTTGCAACATCTTGCGGAAAACGGGGCGGTGAGACTCTTAATTAATCATTTAGCGATTCGTGCTAAAGGGGATCTTCATTTATACCCAGCACACAACACTGCTAACAACCACAGAAGCTCGTAATACTTGTATGCATTTCTTTCTCGCAGGGCTATGTGAGAAAGATCATCGGGCCGTGAAGTTGGGCCAAGTCCACTTGCACTACACATAGGCCTATCCCATCCGGACCTCATCGCGGTATGGTAGAAGAGGCTGAGAGAGAATAAGAATAAGACCAAGGCTATAGTAAGCGTTATTTCCCATCATTTGTTTCTCGTAAATTTTTTTTAAAAATTTTTTTTTCGACAATTGGGCGTTGGGCGAGACGTACTGTGAAGGAAAGGTACGAATAGGAACTTGCTGACGCTTCTTCCTTCATGTTATTTATGAGTCATTCCGATCTTCGAGTTCGTCGCGAACAGTGCAATACAGCTGAAGGTTTTATTTTTGCGTTACTGGCTGTTATTCTTTATTGAATTGATCGGAGTGTTAACTGGCGTACTCTGTTTGGCTAAAACTAATTCCAACAGTTGTGTAGTTATTTTACTTAGTCGAACAGGAAATTCGTCACCACGATATGATGCCCAAATCCATATCCTGAATTCGGATATGGAGACGGGTACTCTATGCGGTATACCTACTTACTAAAACGAAACCTCGAAAAATTAGGACATTAAGCCTAATTTCGAAAACCTCAAAGTTCTGGCTAGGTGCAAAATGCGCAGTAATTTGTCGATCCGAATCGGGTAGTATAGCGCTGGTCTTCTGAGTTCAAATTGGCGGATTCGATCCTGGCTCAATCCGGTGCTACTTGGAGATACTCATATACGCCAGCCTCATGTGGGTAAATTTGCGGATGCGTAAAAGAACTCACGTGCGACAAAATTTCGCCGCCTCGGCGTCTTCCAAAATCGTTAAAATAGTTAATGGGGCGGAAATCCAATGATGCTATTATTATTATTATTATTATTATTATTATTATTATTATTATTATTATTATTATTATGTCCGCCACCGTGGTATAACGGGTAGTGTTATTAACTGCCGTCTTCGGGGGCCCGGGTTCGATTCACAGTACTGCCAGAAATTTAAGAATGGCAGGAGGGCTGGTATGTGATTGAAATGGTACATGCAGCTTACCTCCAATGGGGGTGTGCCTGAAAAGAGCTGCATAATCTCTGGATAAGAACACGAGTTTACTTTTTTAAATTATTATTATTATTATTATTATTATTATTATTATTATTATTATTATTATTATTATTATTATTATTATTATTATTGGTCTACAGAAGCGTAATCATTTGCGAAGTGATTTTGCCGTCAACGACCAGTTGAAATTAACCAGATATTTGTTTTTTAAAGGCTTAATACCGGTTTATTTCTATTGATTTCGTTTAGCAGACAAGTTAATTTCTGTTTTTGGAGTGTGACGGGCGATGGTAGTAAGCAATCACTTCTTTCCTCCCCTCGTGGAGAGCAGTGGAGTAGAAAGAAGGGTGATATGCGGTTCATTAGGGCGCGGTAGGGAGGAGCGCCCCACACAAATATTAAATGTAATGTAATGATAATAGGCTGTATGTTCCAAGTAGAGGGAGCCCGCATCGTTCTGCGCGCCGGATGACGCATTGTCTCTCCCACTGTCTATTGTTACATATCCCGTTATCATTGTCACCGAACAGCTACCACTTTCACGGCATTCTACGTATTTCACCGAGAAACGAAATGAAGTGCTAAATAAAAGGAAGGTTATAATAATAATAATAATAATAATAATAATAATAATAATAATAATAATAATAATAATCGTATGGCCTCGGCTACCATCTGCAGGCATTTTGATTTGACGTCATCTAGACTGCCTGCTCATCTAGGTTACCAGATAGCAGAGTAAACCAGATCTCTGTTGGGCGATCTATGGCCGAGTTTTAATTACTATAATTTTGTCGGGCAAACACCATATTTGTCACCAGAGATCTTTTACATCATGTCGAATGGATATTTTTCTGCCCCTTGAAAAATTCGACTACCTCTAATGGGATTGAACCCGCAGTCTTGGGATCCAGAAGCAGACACCCTGCCAGTGATCCACAGAGGGACTTCAGAGGAAAGATTAAATTTAGAGTTGAAGTTGAGCACAATGCGAAACGTGGGAATTATGTCGATAGCAATTTCTAAACCATCAAGAGGGGCGGAAATGGTATGAAAAATGAGTATACCTGCACCTGTCGATACAAAATCGTGACTGTGTTGATTTAAGGAGAGGATTCTCGAAGAAAATTCCCATTGGATCCCTCATGTAAACTTTTCTCGTGGTGAACTTGAACGTGAACTTTTTTCTGAGTCTCGAATTCGGTTATGTTCCGGTATTTGGTGTTTAAGATAATTACTGCATTGCTTCGTTTAAGATAATAACTACAGTTGCTTGCAATGAGTATGCTAAAAAAGAATTATACGATTCACATCTCGTTTCGAACAAACGCTGACGGTGAAATAGTTCGAACATCTTTTTCAATTTTGCAGCTCACGAATTGCTGCCTTGATCTCTTAAATTACAACTGACAATTACGGGAAACGACATTCTGAAACATTTCTAGATATCTCTAAACATACGCTACACTCAAGTTTACAGAATCAGATCATATCATATATTAATCCGCTTTCCCGCCGGCGAGAGGGATTTGTGTCAGAGACCAAACGGGTAAAAATCAGAAAGCGACCGATTTACTATTTGAATGATTTTGAATCATATTGAGTACATCCTCTTTCATGGTGAGAAATTTGCGTGCAGAGTATACGAATGATGTACGTATCTTTAACAATGTTATTTGCTTTACGTCCCACTAACTACTTTTACGGTTTTCGGAGACGCCGAGTTTCCCGCAGGAGTTCTTTTACGTGCCAGTACATCTGCCGACACGGGGCTGGCGTAATTCAGCACCTTCAAGTACCACCGGACTGAGTCAGGATCGAACCTGCCAAGTTGGGGTCAGAAGGCCAGCGCCTCAACCGTCTGAGCCATCAGCCCCGCGTACGTATCTGTAATTGTATCTATACTATTCTGTAAAACTGAAGTCACCGAGATCGCAAATGTATCATCCATGTCTTAGGTACAGTATATATTGACATGTATTTTCTTCTTCGGGCGTGTTCTGAGCGACGAAGGGAGAAATCGCGAAGAGTGATACATATTTTTACTAACCACCTTGTGTGTATTTATTCGGTAATCTTTGTAATATTCTCTACGAAAGAAATGGACTAGAGCAGGGATGGCGAACTTTTTCCAGCTAGTGTGCCATTTTAAGTCTGTTTTATTATCCTCAACTGTTTACTGTGCCACTTGTTATTTTCTTTTAAGGAATGGCTATACCGCCCCCCTCCCGTACGACTTCCTTTCTTAGTTCCCAATTATGTTTCATAATATGTTAGTTATTCTTTTAGTGATTTATTTACTTATTTAATATATTTATCTTCTAAACACATTTGACTGCATGTTTCGTGGTTGTATTTTGCAAAACATCAAAAATACATTTTTAAGTATTTCGAGAATACCTAACATTACTTGTAAAAATATATAATAAGCTCCCATTGTAACACACCTCGTCATTAAATATTATTAGGTATAATAATTAAAATACTAATATTGCTAATGAACTTTGAGTGAAATATCGTTCTGACATATAGTACCCATGTAATTTATATTAGGTTCATAACTTCTTGTCTTCAATAACACACAAGAAGCACATAGGTCTGAACCAAGACGGATTCTAACTGTTGACTTCACAACGTTCATTGTAGGGTGTTTAACGTTTTCTTTACGAAATTGCACAAACCCATTATGAATACCCACCATACTTGAGGCTATTCTGTAAGTCAGAGTCCATTTTTAATTCAAGTTCTTGCTTCACATCCTTCATTATATCCTCACCTATTGTCGTATTTAACAATTTTACTAATTCCTCCCTCCCCCCATCATATTTTCACAAGGAAATCAGGTAAAACAGCAGTCCTTTCTTGTAAGGTCACATACATGTTTTCATCAAGACATACTGAATACATCTGGGAGTTATCCGAATCAGCTTTCAAATGCTCCGAAACATCTTGACTCATTCTTATTATTCTACCCTTGACAGTATTTCGGCTGGCTGGCATTTCTTTAATTCTGTTAATTATTTGCTGTTTGTTAGGAAAGTCTTCAATTAATGTATGGGACGTCGATAAGAAAGTCTCTTTCAAGAACTCGCCGTCAAAAATCGGCTTCTCATGCTCTAATATGCAGTGAGACAGATGGAAACAACCGCACTGATATTATTCCTTGGCCTGAAAGTTGATACAAAACAAATAGTTTGCTTTGTGTATTCTTCGATTTTCTGTGAAACGAGCTCTCTGCTTTCTTCATCTGACATGGAACGAACATTTAAATGATTCGTCCGGAAATGGTGCTTTTGGCCTACATTAAATGTGCGGGACACGACGGTTTTCAGTCACAGGCAACACAAAGCGTTATTACTTATTTCTATCACTCTGAATTCCGTTGTACCGGGCGAGTTGGCCGTGCGTGTAGAGGCGCGCGGCTGTGAGCTTGCATCCGGGAGATAGTAGGTTCGAATCCCACTATCGGCAGCCCTGAAGATGGTTTTCCGTGGTTTCCCATTTTCACACCAGGCAAATGCTGGGGCTGTACCTTAATTAAGGCCACGGCCGCTTCCTTCCAACTCCTAGGCCTTTCCTATCCCATCGTCGCCGTAAGACCTATCTGTGTCGGTGCGACGTAAAGCCCCTAGCAAAAAAAAAAGAATTCCGTTGTCCACTGTTCTTGAAGAATCCGGTTACTACTTTTGATAAGTTTCTGTTTTTTCGGCACCGAAAACATATTTGTGAGGTCCGTATACAAACGACATTCAATAAACAGTAACACAACGAATAATTACGCGCTACTGGCTACCACACACACGTCAAATTTCACTCACCGACTAAATGACGGCCAGGTTTTCGATATTTATTTCTTACGCGTGAAACACTATGACTACACGAACCATGTGATATTGTATAGTCTGTAGCACAAGACGTATATAAATACTTTAATATGTTCATGTGGCGTGCCACCGAAATCCTGTTCGCGTGTCACGGCATAGGTTCGCCATCCCTGGACTAGAGTATCATGCCCAGTGCGATCTACGTACGGTGACTCGCAGTGAAAGTAGCTTTACACTTATTGATGTAAAAACTGGAGTTTTGCTCATTAAGTCTTTTTGTAATTGGACCAAGCATTTATCAACAATTACCATACAACATATGCATACAGCAAAACTCCTTATGGAATCATGGGAAAACGTACAAAAAATGAATAGGCCTTGCAGTCTGACGTCACGCCACCATAAGCTGTCTGATATCGAACGAACTAACTTATCGGAATAGTAAGGTTTAATCGCTAAAGATAACTTTTGTAACATATACACTGCCAGAAGAAAAAAAAAAAAAAAAAACATGCAACATCCTCAAGGACTGTGTTTAGTAGCACCAGGGTATAATATGGGCATACTGAGGGGTGGTTGTGTTAGTGATTCATTTAGTGTTAGTATTATTTATTTAGCACAGTTCCGTTCAGAGCTATGGAAGGTCTAAAGAAAAAGGGTGAGCCCCATATACATATAAAGTGTTCCCTAGACCTACTCCTATCTTAAGACGATTTATCACGGAACTCGGCCATCAGATGGCGCTCAGGAGGCCTGTCCATGCGCACTCAGTTTTGTCTCGGCAGTGCTGAGGCACGGCCGACTGGATCCCTCGCTGCGCTCCTAGCTAGCTAGAGCGACGCATAAGGTCGGCCGTGGCTGAGGTTAGAGGTGAACAGGGTTTGCAACATGCATTGTACGGTACAACCATGCCCCGCCGATGAGCACTGCTCCCATTGAAGAACTGCACCCATTTGAACGGGGTCGCACTGCGAGAAGCTGGACGGACGTATCGACGGATTGCTGCACATGTTGGGCACAATGTATCGGTCGTGTGTCGCTGCTTTCAGCCGTGGCCTGTGGAACATACCCGTAGACCAGGCTCTGGATGTCCGCGTAGTACAGACGCACTGTGTGAGTATCGCTGGCTGACCGGACATCATCCAGGAACGAAAGCTGATCATATGTTGCACCTGCTGTGTCACCAAGGACCATTGGGAACCGTCTGCTTGCAGCAGTATTACGATGACGTGTGCCTCCGGCCAGGCTACCACTGACACCACGACACCGCAAAGCACGGCTACTCTGTTGTCGTGGAAGAGTCGACTGGAGAGGGGAATGGCGCTCTGTTGTCTTCAGTGGCGAGTGTAGGTTCTGTCTGTGATGGAGTACACGTGTACAGCGTAGACCTGATGAGTGGCCTATTCCTGAGTGCGTTCGCTTACGACACCCAGGTCCCACCCCTGGCTTCATGGTGTGGTGGACCATCAGTTACTACTCGCGGTCACAGTTGGTAGTGCCCGCTATATTGCACAGGTTGTTGTGCCCGTGCTACTGCCATTTCTTCGAGAGGAAGGTGATGTGCCTTTTCAGCAGGACAGTGCACATCCACATACAGCTGCTGCGACACAGTGTACTCTACCTGGCGTACAACAACTTCCCTGGCCAGTAAGATCACCGGATCTCTCGCCTATTGAACACGTATGAGACATGATGAAGCGAGAACTTTCGCGTTCACCAGAGTATGCGAAAACCATTAGCGAATTCCACCAAAAGGTGCAAGATGCTTGGGACAGTTTATCGCAGGATGTCATTCGGCACCTTTATGATCGTTTGCATGTACGAATACACGCGTGCATATTCGCCAGAGGGGGCTACGCTGTGTAATGATTTACTGTGACGTGTGCTTCATTAGGTCTGAATTTGTCATCATATACTCCTGCAATGATGAACTACCTGTCACGTCGCTTGTGAATAAAATTACCTAGTTCTCGTGGATGTTGCATGTTTTTCCGCGGCAATGGAGAATGATAGACATATTCCTTCAACAAAAGTCCTCTAATTTTCAATGATATTGATGTCTGGGGACTGTGGAATGGAGTCAGGTAGACGAGGAGAATCACATGTATGTATACCTTGCGAGCCTTATGTTTGGGATCATTATCCTGGTAAAATGAGAAACAGTCCTTTGTGCCTAACTTTTCTGCTCTTGGTTCGTTTTTTGGAATGTCCAAATACATGTCCTTGTCGATAGTACCATCTATAAAGTGCTGTTTCCCGACCGACACCTTAATCTTCCGATTCACATACCATCATCAGGAATCCACTACCGTATTTTACTGTTCCTCTTAGATTCTTTTGTTGAAGCTCCGTATTTGGTTTACGCCAGACATGGCCTTCCAACCTGATCTTAAAACAATATATTTATATTCATCCACAAATATTGCTGTTTTTAAGTAATGAGATGTTTTACCTGCTTGTTCCGTAGTAAACTGGAACTTGAGACGTTTTCTTCATGCTGTTAAACGTCATGTTCCTCGCTGTTCGACCATGGAAGTTTACTGTACGAAGAACTCTCCTAAATACTTGCCAGACCTTTTTCGGCAAGGTGATTTGCGAATTCTTTGCGCGTTTTGGTGCACTTAACGTGGAGTTTCTCTTTATTTGAAGTCTAACTCTGTTCATCTGATGTAGAGAATGTTTTCGTGGCACTAAGTTGTTGTTTTTTCCTTTTTCTGTTGTATTCTCCTGTTCAAAGACATTGATAGTACTTTGAACAATTGAATGACTACGATACACTATTTTGCTGATGTCTCGCAAATATTTTCTTTTTTACAGAGGTCTGATCACGTTCATTTTCCATGGTGATATACGACGGGTTACAGGGTTAAGAAATGTGAGCCGTCGTGTACAGGTGGAAGGTTTCAAACAACTGAGTCAGCAGGGCGCATAGTAATCAAATGGATGTACAGAAGTTTTAGAGTACGGTACCACTTTCGATATGACGTTCATTTTACAGTCGCGTCGTTGTTCTCGTTTTTATGCGAATACTTGGAGTAATGACGTGGATCTCTATAAATCCTCAACGCTCGATGGATAGGCCTAACGAATGAAGTGAAAATGAAATGAAATGGCGTATGGCTTTCAGTGCCGGAAGATCCCAGGACGGGTTCGGCTCGCCAGGTGCAGGTCCTTTGATCTGATTCCCGTAGGCGACCTGCGTGTCGTGATGGGGATGAAATGATGATGAAGACAACACATACACCCAGCCCCCGTGCCAGGGAAATTAACCAATGATGATTAAAATTCCCGACCCTGCCGAGAATCGAACCCGGGACCTCTGTGACCAAAGGCCAGCACGCTAACCATTTAGCCATGGAGCCGGACAACGAATGAAATAAATTAGGTTATCAATAATTGGCACCATGCGTACCATTTTCACTGTGAGCCATTGTAGTTGGTTGAGTACTCGCTTAGTGGGACGTATAGCGATTATTATTATTATTATTATTATTATTATTATTATTATTATTATTATTATTATTATTATTATTATTATTATTGAATACTCGCCTCTTTTGCTCAGCATTGCGGGATTGAATCCCAGCACAGTCGGTTGGTATTTAAGAATGCTTAAATTCTCAAGACTCGTGTTACTAAATTTACGGACACGTTGTAAAACACCTGTACAGAGTGAAGTTGTGGGATTTCGCGTCTTTTAAAACTGGCAGTGTTGGTATGACTTTCAATAGATAACATTACATATCAGTGGGAAACAAAATAACCTGCGCAACTACCCTTTTCAAGTGTTCGAGAGCGGCTGTGTAGGTAAAATGAAATGGCGTATGGCTTTTAGTGCCGGGAGTGTCCGAAGACAAGTTCGGCTCGCCAGGTGCAGGTCTTTCTATTCGACACCCGTAGGTGACCTGCGCGTCGTGATGAGGATGAAATGATGATGAAGACAGCACATATACCCAGCCCCCGTGCCACTGGAATTAACCAATTAAGGTTAAAATCCCCGATCCGGCCGGGAATCGAACCCGGGACCCTCTGAACCGAAGGCCAGTACGCTGACCGTTCAGCCAACGAGTCGGACTGGCTGTGTAGGTGAACAACTGATAATAGCTGCGTGGGTTGAGTAGCCTACTCATTCAGGTTCAGAGTTACAGTATATGGAACGGTTGCCAATTCACTTGAGTTCAATGGGGCTCGTCAAATGTCATAAACAATCAGTGCGCCCCCTCATACTTCCAGTCAAGTAATATCAGTTTGCTGATCCGGTTTGGGAACCAAGTGATGAATAAGACGGCCGTTGGGAAGAGCATGTGGCCGAGGATCGCGCTCTTGTGTTTGGGGATGCATTAAGCTGTAGGGTAAAGGATACGCTGAACAAACCATTCTTCCCGACAGCTGTAATAACATAAGCTGGTTAAAATAGTTGAGGGGAGAGAGAAGTCTTGATATTTTTTTTGTCGGTGTGGGGGGAATAGCTCTTTTTGGCCAACGCTCGTATAGCCGGTGCAGGCGGGTTCAGTGCGAGGGAGGGAGTGTTGGTAGACATCACAAAACGTGTGTTAAATAATTCAATACTACAATATGTCATTGTCAACACAAAGGATGTCATCAGTGTATACCATCCGTGTCAATAAATGGCTGGACAGTCTCTGCCATATTGAAGTAGACGGGCTTTATATGCTTGTTACTGATTAAAACATAATTGATAGAATAGAATTACATTGATATATAAAATCAATCAACCACCTAATTCGTTATTGGTAGTAATTATTTTAGTGTGTATAGGTTTAATTAATGAATATCACTGGGAAACAAAATAACCTGAACAGTTGCAAAATGAAATAATTCTCATCAATGATTTAAACGTTAATTATAATTATATTCTGCGTTTAATGGGGGAGATAGCTGCGCCACAGGCAATGCCAACAAAGCGGAGTTCCGTAGTTGTTCGCTCGACCAGCGTCGCACTAAGGCAATCATAATGCTTGCACTCGAACCACGTTCAGTTTGCGGACAATCAGACCAATCTGCACGCGTGGTTCGTTCGTACTATATCCACTCCACTATATCCTGTCTCGTTATAAGCTTCATATTAGCAACTGTGTTGCAACATTTTAGCGAGATTGTTTTTGTGTTTGTTGTACACTGTGTTAGTCATTCTGATGCTGGTAAAAGCTTTACTCGCATACACTTCGAACTAGCCCACAGTGGACAAATTGTATCTCTGTAAATGCGGGCGACTTGTTGGATAAGGTTTAAACAGCGTACAGTTCGTCCGTTGCTTGATTTTCAAAGTATGTTTTGTAGCATCTAGCAATGTCTGCGCGGCTGAAAGGAACTTCGAAGAGCTGCGTCAAAGAATTGAATGTGAATGACATTGAAGTTCAACCATGTGACAACAACAGTAAGCAACGAAGACATTTATTGGTCCTTCATGCAAGGATTTAGGAAATCGTGGTGAACGACCGCGTGTGCTCGGTGTGTGCGAAGTCCGTCTGATGACCAATGTCGATGTTATATTTCTGGTGTGAATTTATGATTAAGCTTGATTTGGGAAAGAAATGCCGTGGCCTGTATATTACGATGCACCTCGACATTGGCTAGGAGTTAAGATCGAGAACACCGAGCTCGATAGCTGCAGTCGCTTAAGTGCGGCCAGTATCCAGTAATCGGGAGATAGTGGGTTCGAGCCCCACTGTCGGTAGCTCTGAAGATGGTTTTCCGTGATTTCCCATTTTCACATCTGACAAATGCCGGGGCTGTACCTTAATTAAGGCCACGGCTGCTTCCTTCCACTTCCTAGGCCTTTCCTATCCCATCGTCGCCAAAAGACATATCTGTGTCGGTGCGACGTAAAGCAAATAGCAAATAGCAAAAAACGATCGAGAACCTCTAAGATCAACGAGAGTGGAATTTTAGCACATTTTTCTACTCAGTTCTGTTATTTTAGGATGAAATCAAGCTCGTTCTCGTCCTTGAAACCTAACCAGGGGCTTGCTTTGCGAGCCCAAACTGGTGGATGCGATCTCGTCTTAGTCCGCTGATATTTAAAGCTTAAATACGTCAGTTTCGTGTCTGTAGATTTAATGACACGTAAAAGAAGTCCTGTGGGACAAACTCCCAGCACCTCTGCCTCTCTGAAAACTGTTAGAGTAATGGACGGGACGTAAAAGCAATGGCATAATAAATTATTGAATTTTAATATGGACTAACCGGTCGAGAAGCTTGTCTCTGAAGTAGTTCACGGTATGGGAGAGTGACCAAGATGTATGAACATGCTAAACGGTGGATGCCTAACGAAGGATTTTTAATGTAAGAACAAAGGGAATGACAGTGCTACTGTGTCTTTTAACATAACTCCTGACGCCGCGCCGTCCCATATCAAGACGTGGAAGTGCCGGAACTTCGCTTCGTCACACTAACTACCGCCAGGCAAACTTCCGTAACGCAAATTTTCAGATGGCTCCCAGCCATAAGACATATTTTGTTAAAAAGAAAAGCAATGTTTTTACTGACTTTAAGTATTAAATATTTCATATTTAAGATACTCTGGTATTTAAAAGAAAGGCACACATCTGCATATTAAACAAGGGTTGTTTGTAACCATAAATCATGTCCTACAACTTTACAGGGAGTTCCAACTACAATGATATGACTTCCACTTCAAAAATCTCGCACGCATTGACTGCTATAGCCTTGGAACATACATTTATGAAACATCATAGTAACGTAACGTACACTTCTCTTATTTTCTGTTGTAGTGCACCAATACTCTTTAATTGTCTACGTTTGTTTGAATGGCGCCTGTTATTTGTTAAACAGTTGAGGTTTTAATTTGCACAACTTGATAGGCGATTAAATACATACTTAGCTCCTCGAAAGCCTTGGTGTTCCTTGTCCATTCTCCTTTTATGATCGTTCAGTGGTTGTTAAGTAATGTGAAATGTGCAAAGCAAGCAACGTTAATTGTTTTTCCGTTTACATAACATCGCTCTGATTTTTAAAAGTGATTTTACCTAATGTATTTGAGGACTGTCGTCTCAAAAGGTGCTATTTCCACTTCAAAAAATCAGTATTTTGTCCACATGCATTGCATTAGTCGAATACTATCAAATGCCATGAGCAGTCCAGACCAGAAAGTTGTACCATATCAGAACACGTGTCTGGTGTTTCCCCTGAATTTTCTTATGGTAGAAATAGCGCCTTTTGAACACACACAGCATATATTGAATACGACACGCGAAATATTCTGAACAATTTATTCCTGTTCACAGCCAAGCTGACTTTTTGCCAAGTGGATATGAATGGAGGGGACGAGCTAGCGGGAGCCAACTGCTTAATGATTGTTATTTTCGCATAGTGGAGAAATAAGATTTATGTTAACAACTCATAGCCACACAATTAATCCGTCTAGACAGGTGAATGCTTTCGTAACTCCCCTCCCCATGTTCTCTTTCTGTGTACAACAGCTTACGTGCAGGTGGCTGTGCATTCAGTCTCTAATCTAGAATAACCAACAAGGGTAGGTCAGTGTGTTAATTCAAATTGATGTAAATACAATTTGGGAGAATCTATAATAAAGAGAAAAGAAGGATAGTCCTTTAGACAGGGGTCTTTTTCTGTATATGAAGGGTTTTTTCCTAATCGTCTGCGTATGTATTAGCCAGCCCTCTGGTGTAGGGGTAGCGTAAATATCTTTTACACGGAGGCCCCGAGTTCGATTCTCGGTCAGTCCGGAGATGGTACTTCTGGACCGAGGACTGGAATGGGATCACTCAACCTTATGAGGCTGTCTAGCTGTCTGATATATAACGAAAGCCAAATAATACGGCTGAGGATGTCGTCGTGCTGACCACATGGCACCTGCAGGCCACCTGGCTGGGCAACACTCGTTTTGGCAGGCTAGGGCTTCTGGGTAGTTATTATTTTATACTTTGTTACCTTCATTAATTTTGTCTGTGGTTTATGTAATGTCGAATGAAATAATTCGCTGACTCTTGAGAAAGGCAGCATCGAATTTTAGGTTGCTATTTTGACTCAAAATAGCACTTGGGTAGGTCTTAGCTTTTTCGTATTTCAGTTTCAGAAACATACTAGAAATGCAGTAGCCTTTAGTTCCAAATTCTGATGCTAATTAGAAATAAATAGCACTTGGGTAGGTCTTAGCTTTTTCGTATTTCAGTTTCAGAAACATACTAGAAATGCAGTAGCCTTTAGTTCCAAATTCTGATGCTAATTAGAAATAAATATAGATGCGGTTACATGACGTATCAGATAGAATTAATGTATGCAGTCAAATGCACGTGATTGACGATTACGACCCCAAACTGTATTACCAAACAACGGGTCACCGCTCCAAAACAGTTCTTATATTCCATGTAACGAATACGGAGATGCATTAGCCAAGGAAGTGTATGAACCTCGACATATTGTGAATAATCCATAGGATTACCTGGACTAAACAGCTGCAATGGTCAAACGTGCTTGTGATCTATGGTGAAAGAAGTGGGAAGCAAGAAAGACTAACAAAGGCAGACTCCATGATTCAACGGGACCCCTCTATGTTCTTGCTTCTCAAGATGGAATTTCCAAATATACTACATCACATCCATTATTCAAATGAGATTCAATCACGCAAGCTTCAGAACTCATCTTATTGCATCAATGTAGAGGATACACCGTACTGTAGACAACGCAGGACCTAAACGACTTTTTTCAAATATGTTCTATACTGCTCAAAACAAAATGCTCTTATAACGTTCCTTGTTCGCACCAAATATCGGTTATCATGAAGCATCATTTCACTTTCTTCATTTAACAATAATGAATTGTACACTATCATTAAGAACTCTGTAATAATTTGTGTATTATTTATAGATAGGCTATGTAATATGTGCACATTTATTATGAGTATAATCATCTCTCTGGCTATTTGGTCTGTTCTAGACCTAAGATCAAGTGAAATAAAATAAAACTTCATATAATATGAACTTTTCGACACATTTCTTTTGCGAAACCTCACTGTTTTCCCCATACAGTACTGCTAGTTTCACTCGTTAATAAGAAGCAGTAGATATTCTCCTTTGTTAGCGAATTGAAAACAAATGCCAATTCCGCCGACAAGAAATATTTGTTATTTGTTTTACGTCGCACCGACACAGACATGTCTTATGGCGACGATGGGATAGGAAAGGCCTAGGAATGGGAAGGAAGCGGCCATGGCCTTAATTAAGGTACAACCCCAGCATTTGCCTGGTGTGAAAATGGGATACCACGGAAAACCATCTTCAAGGCTGCCGACAGTGGGGTTCGAACCCATTATCTCGGTGACAATAAATAAGCAACGTTAATATGCTCAAATTTCGCTACGTGTTTGGAAGGACTGACTGTGGATTCAGAAAGCAAATCTCGCCGTCCGCCATCGTCAGAATGATTTACAGTGGTTTCCTGATGTCATTACTTACCAGATAAATACTGAGATGATAATTTCCTCCAGTCCACAACCTCTTTGTTCCTAATTCTAGCCCCTGTTGATTTTAAAGATACCGTTGCTGTTTTAGGCTGTTGGGTGGAATTTATGCACACATTAAGCATAGACTAAACAGCCTCTAAACTAAATTATCTTCAAATGACTAATTTAAAAGTTTGTGAAAAATGAATCTGTTCAACTTCTTACGTTAGAACACGGCTGGGTCAGCCGTCATGTTTTGAAATAATTTTTACCGAGCTCGATAGCTGCAGTCGCTTAAGTGCGGCCAGTATCCAGTATTCGGGAGATAGCGGGTTCGAACCCCACCGTCAGCAGCTCTGAAGATGGTTTTCCGTGGTTTCCCATTTTCACATCAGGCAGATGCTGGGGCTGTACCTTAATTAAGGCCACGGCCGCTTTCTTTCCATTCCTAGCCCTTTCCTGTCCCGTCGTCGTTGCGACGTAAAACAACTTGCTTAAAATAGTTTTTTTACTATAAGCTTTAAGTAATATTCATGTACTTTCTGCCCACTCTCATGACTAAGGAACCAACCCATTCGTTAGTAGTGTGTTATCACCTCAATTTGTTTTTAACCTGAAGTTTTCAACTACGGTACCATAAATTTGAATATACGTACATTTCGCCTATTCATTATTTATTTTATGTTCAAGTGTGTGCATGTAAAGTTTTTACATAAAGTAGAAATATGAATTTATTTAAGTAGGCCTACTGAATTTTCACGTTGTGAAAACATGTACAAAATAACATGAGGTAGGTTGTTTGATCTAGGGTTGCAATTCACGACGAAGACACCTTTATGTTGCTTTATTGCCATAAATATTCCTCCCACAGCCGCTTTGTTGTGATACCCCTTCGTCATTTTATGTGTATGCTGTGTCTGATAAAGCGCCTGCGATGTACTCCGATGTTTTGTTTAAGTGTAGAATGAAGAAGACGCCTTTTACCTGAATGTGTAACGACGTCAATGGAGGACGCTAGTATAAATAAATAGCCAGGTGCCCGGCAAGAATAACACCAGCACATGGTGGCGAAATGCAATTAGTGACGGCGGACTCTTAATATATACGAGCTCTGGCAATTTGCTCTGCTCCAGGTCGAATGCTTTTCCGAACCATTTGTTTTCACTGGTGTGTAGACATTCCTTTCAGCAAGGGGAATTTATTAATATGTTACCCTTCGTTAAATTCAAGTTCACTTGCACGATAGTGCGTACGTTATGTGTGAAAACTTTTCCGGCGCACAGTAGTTACTATCGTACTTCTAAGGTTACAAATCCTGCTTCTATATCTGACCACTGTGTTTATGGATTGTATTGTGACAGTAGTTCTGGTCAGTCCATCGACTAAGAAAAGCTTATGAATGTTTCATTGGTAACAACAACAATAATTCCCCTACTTCTTTACTCGATACACACATTTTCCCGGGATCTCCAGTTTTATGAGTCAACTATCCGATTAGACCCCCTGTGGGAGGGGACGGCAGAATACATCCATGGTATCCCCTGCCTATTGTAAGAGGTGGCTAAAAGCAATCCCGCAAGGGTTCGCATCTTAGGACCGCGGGTTAGCGACCATAAAATCCCTACTAGTCTGGCATTGCTTCATCTTATGTGAGATCCTCACTTTCATCCAACCTCTCTTCGGCACCTCGTATTCTCTTCTCACTCTGACGGGTGTTAGATTTGCGAGGCATAGAAAATTCTTTTCATTTTCACGTCCGTTCCTTTCTATTGCCGATACCTTCAATCTTCGAAGGGTCTGGCCTCTTCCATTTGCCCTCTGATTAGTGTTAAGAGAGGATAGTTCCTCTTGAAACAATAATCACCGTCAGCCACTCTTCAGTGTATAATAGATCCTTCGTTGTGTCTGGGTCACGACTTTGGAATTCACTTCCAGCTGCCGTCAGGAACTCTTTAAGTCAATATCAAAATTCAAGACTTCATGCAGAGATTACATTTTGAATACCGCTGAGTGTTTCGTGTGATTTGTGACGTATGATAGGTTGTGTGATTGCGGTAGGTAGGCCATTTTACTGCACAGCTGAAGAACGCTTTTGGTTCTTATAATTACTATTATTTTTATTGTTATAGTGTAAATGTACATAATATTTAGCTTTTAACTCATGTACGTAGATCACTGTCTATGGCAACACTTGTACTCGTATTTCCGTTACTTTATTTATGTATTGTGTTCTGTTTATGCATTGCTTATATTTTTCGGTTTGTATGTTACGTTTTTTCATTATGACATTTTTCTCTTTCCTTTTACTTTTATACTGCGGATTTATTTTACTGTATTTTATGTTTTTGTGGAGCTGTGCTTTTCTTCAGTATGTTCTCCAAATCTGTTATTTAGCGTAGTTAACTTTGATTTTATAATATAGTAGTACATTTATTTTATATATTGATTTACGTGGTTAAGTGTAAGAGAGCACCACGAACCGTAACTTCATCACTGCTAAAGTCAAATAAATAAATACATTAATTAATTGCAAGTTCGATCGCCGGCTCAGTCGATCGGCGTTTCTGAGTTCATAAATCGAGAGATCTGTGTTAGTAGTTTTGCTAGGACGTTAATGAATGGGAAAAATCCAGCACTCTGATGTCTTCCACGACCGTCTGCTCTTAAAATGGGCATCAGACCATATGATCACCATCATGGGATCGGCATTTGAAGTGAATTTGACTCAGTTTTACGGCCGCCCTTCTTGACGCCAGTTACTTTTTTCCAAGCAGTTCTCTTTAATTATTTTACTTGACATAGCCCTAGAGGTGTTACAGATCTTGTCCGTTGGTGCACTATTACAGTTCGGCGTAGGTTTTTGTTTGCTAATACCGCAAGTGTGGGAAAGCGCTAGAATTGAAAATGTAGCGACCGTGGCGTTAATTTAAGTACAGATCCATTATTTGCCTGGTGTGAAAATAGGGAAACGATGTAAACCATATTCAGGGCTGCCGACGGTGGGATTTGAACCCACCCTGTTCCGAATGCATGCGTACATTTACGCGACCCGAATCGCTCAATTAGTTCGCCGGGTGTGTAGGGGTTAGGCTTTGTCTACTGGTTAGGCATTTGGCTGGAGAAAAACAACCCAGAGTATTATTTTTCGAATTATCTCTTTATATAGGTAGCCATAAACGAATGCTTTTGTTCTCCGACGCACGCTATTCTAAGTTTACTGGTTTCCATTAATCTTCTCCATCTCGTGAGTCTTACTTGTTGCGGGAACCTGGACTCGTATGGAGAAGAAGTGGGGGACGGATGCCTAGTCTCTTGTTGAATTAGGCAAGGAATTTTGATATTGTCGGACGTCTTGTATATGAATGCTGTAATCCACCGTAACCGAAGGACTATGAAATGTGTTTCCGTTTCTAACGAGAAGTACAACAACTTCGAATTCACTCAGGGAATATTAGAAAAGAAGTGTGAAGAAGGAGACGTTTTCCTCTGTTCTACATTCCAATCTCTCAAACAACATAGCAATTACGCAAGCACATCGACGAATGAGGAGGATAACGAATCAATCAGTCACCACCGATCTACATTTGAGGCAGTCGTCCAGGTGGCACATTCCCTATCTGTTGTTTACCTAATCTTTTCTTAAATAATTGCAAAGAATTTGGACATTGACTGAATATCTCCATTGGTAAATTATTCCAATCCCTAACTCCCCTTCCTATAAAATATTTTACACAATTTGTTCCCTTGAATTCCAACTTTATCTTCATATTGTGATCTTTACTACTTTTAAAAACACCACGCAGGCTTACTCATGTACTAACGTCGTTCCATGCCACCACCTCTCCACTGACAGCGCGGAACATACCATTTAGTCAAATAGCTCGTCTCCTTTCTCCCAAGTCTTCCCAGCTCAAAGTTTGCAACATTTTGGTAACGTTGCTCTTTTGTTGGAAATCTTCCAGAACAAATCGAGCTGCTTATCTTTAGATTTTTTCCAGTTCTGGACTCAATGCTGGTGAGGGTCCCATATACTGAAACCATACTCTAGTTGGGGTCTTGCCAGAAACGTATATGCCCTCTCCTTTACATCTTAACTACAACCCTTAAAACCCTGTGCATATTCAGGTCCACCCTTTATTTACAATCCCGTTTATCGGATTTCCCCAATGAAGATCTTTCCTCACATTAACACCTAGGTACTTACAATGATCCCCAAAAGGAACTTTCACCCCATCAACGCAGTAATTAAAACTGAGAGGACATGTTCTGTTAGTGAAACTCACAACCTTACTTTTAACCCCATTTATCATCATACCAGTGCATGTTGTCCGTCTCACAACATTGTCGACGTGTTTTTGCAGTTCAAATCTTGTAACATTAATTACTCTATACAGCAGAAAGCCTAATCTCTAATCTCTGATTCGAGTTCTTTAATGATGATGATGATGATGATGATGATTGTTGTTTAAAGGGGCCCAACATCTAGGTAATCGGCCCCTGTTCTTTACTTATATCATATATGTACACCTTCTGTATAAGAAAATATAAGTTCCAATAATACTGCCTTGAGAAATTCCCCTCTTAATGGTTACATGATCAGATAATGCTTCACTTACTCTAATTGTCTGACTTCTATTTTCTAGAAATGTAGCTACCCATTCGGTCACTCTTTTGTCTAGTCCAATTGCACTCATTTTTGCCAGTAGTCTCCCATGATCTACCCTATCAAATGCCTTAGACAGGTCAATCGCGATACAGTCTAATTGACCTCCTGAGCCCAGGATATCTGCTATATCTTGCTGGAATCCTACAAGTTGAACTTCATTGGAACTGCCGTCTATCGACCCAGTTATTAATTTCGGAAACATATCTAATATTATAATAAAGAATGCTCTCTCAAAGCTTACATGCAAAACATGTCAACTGACTGGCCCCTAATTTTCAGCTTTATGTTAATCACCCTTTCCTTTATACTCGTGGGCTACTATAGCAACACTGCATTCATTTGGTATAAGTCCTTCATGCAAACAGTAATCACATACTACTTCAGATATGTTACTGTATTCCAACTCATCGTCTTTAGTATACCCCCAGGCATCTCCAATTCCAGCTGCTTTTCTAGTTTTAAACTTTTGTATCTTATTGTAAATGTCTGTTGTAGAATGTTGAACGAGCTAGAGAATGGTATGTTGTTACAAGAGTTCTGCAGTATCTTCGTGATAAAGTAGTTATTACTTATTGAAATTTAGTTAATTTTGTGCGTGGATAATCCATTTAGTTCTCAACATTGGGGTTTATTTGTAGTAATTGAAATCGGTGATTGTAAATACTATGTCTAAAGCCGACAGCGTCATTTGAACCTTTTCGTTTCATTCCATTTTTGATTCGTTATTATTATTATTATTATTATTATTATTATTATTATTATTATTATTATTATCCGGCTCCTTGGCAGAATAGTTAGCGTCGAGACGTTCAGTTCAGAGGTTCCGGGTTCGATTCGTGGTGTGCTCGGGAATTTTAATCGCTTATGGTTAACTTCTCTGTCCCGGGGACGGGTTGATTTTGTTCGTCCCTATACTCTCCTCTTCATACACTCACAACACATTACACTATGAACCACCAAGGAAACAGGCAATAGTGAACACATCCCCCCCACATAGGATTGGCATCAGGAAGGGCATCCGACCGTAAAGCAGGGCCAAGTCCACATGTTCGAAGCAGTTCGCATCAGTGGAAGAGTAGTAGTATCAGTAGTAGTTGGAAGATATCCCGTTGGGAATGCTTGCGACTGTTTTAAAGCAAATGTCTTCTCGATGTAACATACTGTAGTTTTAAGCGATACCTTACAATGAACGCAAAATATAAACTAAGGTATTCATGATTTGTTAAAATTATGGATAAAAGATCCTGTAAAGCAGCGGGAATTTATATTTTAAATAACAGCTGTTTACACCTGCCACACAACATATATACAGTGTAGGGCATTGCAGTAACTTCCTGCTATATAGCTAAACATTGTAATTGGTTCGGATCAACCCTGAAGATGACCTTGCGTGGTTTCCCATTTTACACCTGGCACACACCGTGGCTGTGCCTCGCTTAAGGCCACGGCCGCTACCGTCCGAGTCCTTGACGTTTCCCGTCCCACCGTCGTCAAAACTTGAATATGTTAGTAAGACGTATAAGAGCGGCAAAATTGTGATAATTACAACACTATGATAAAACTATCATTCTGTCTGTCTGTCTGTCTGTCTGTCTGTCTGTCTGTCTGTTAGATCATCAGTTCAGAGGCTGTTTGGATCCTCAAATAGCACCACCAAAGGCTATGCAGTATTAGGAAAACCACAAAAACCAATGGCAGCACCAAAATGAGGCGTACTAGGCAAGATGAGGTGTGAGGTAGATTGCCATTGCTTTCCTCATTGAGCCAGACAGTGCTATTGTAGCACGACTAACACCTTTCATGACACTCAGACGCACTGGTTGTGCTCCGAACGTCATTACTCAGCACTACCCATACCCCAGCAGCTTCCATATAGCCACAGCCATGGATGAAACTGGGACTTCGGTGGAAGATACACTTTACTCTGGCCTGTGCCAAGAGATGGATGCAAAAGTACTGCATCCATCAAGAAACTGGGGCAAATATTCGTTACAATGATCCCCAAAAGGAACTCTCACCCATCAACGCAGTAATTAAAACTGAGAGGACGTTTCCTATTTATAAAACAACGTTTCATGCAGATGATGATATTCTGTACAGAGTAATAAGTAAGTTACAAGATTGTGAGCAACTGAAATGACAGCAGGCAGAAGCGATCATTATACAATTCTTTATAAAACTTACATTGTAAAGAATTACTTTGATGAATTCCAGCTCATCGATTTAAAAACTAATATAAGTTATGTCGTACTCTTTTTATAGCCTTCCTATCACTTAATGATCTACCTTACGTAGTAGGAGCTCTGCTAGTTTCTTTATTCAGTGCAGTCTATTTTGAGTGGACCAAATCTGAACCCCATTGTCCACTGTAACAAGAGTTTCCCCTGATTTTTCCGGCAGCTTTCGATAGTTTATTATTTCAAGTCCTGGAGAATCTTTCTCCATAAAATACTACACCAGTTATAGTTTCGAAGAGACTATCATCATGAAGGGAAATGGACATAAATAGCTTATTCACCAGAGCGAGATCTAACGTGACGTGCTATAAAACCTAGTTTTGAAATGTGAAAAAAATCAATTATATTTTCCAAGGAATATTGCGATTAGAGACCTGAACAGGGATTTGTATATTCCTGGCTGAAAACCTGGTTGAGCCGAAGTGCAGTTCGATCGTCTGCATGTAGGTCTTGTAGTTTCTTGCTACGGATAACTGAAATCCCAATCCAAATGAGTTTTAAAGGTTTGATTTTGTTTCTGAGAACTTAATTTGAAGTTTACCTTATACGCTCACTTTCCCGTTGTGGTGACGCTCTGCGGCGAGTGTGGCGTTGACCGGAATACCCACCCAACTGATGTTTGTTTGCATAGTGGGCAGGCTGTTACCAGTCTCAGTGCTCGTATAGTTAAATCAGATTGCATGAAGATCCTATTCATCTCGTGGTCTAATAGTTGTTCCTAGCAGCATCTAATTCGCAGAGAATTTGGCGTCTGTTTGATGTAGGTCTGTGCAGCTTAGTTTGCTTAAAGCAAGCCGACCCGTCACTCATGTTTCTAATGCTCGGATGGGTAACTTGGTACCGGCGGACTTATCGATTTCTGAATCGATAGTAGGATAACAGTTGGAGGCGGGCAAGGCAGTGAAACAAAGCAAGTATCGGTTCAGTCCATTACTTCCCGTACTTTACCTCGCCGCCATCAAAAAACAAAACAAAAGCTAGGCAGCTAGCGAGGCAGCTTGTGTATTTTTTGTTTTTTGTTGGCAGCGTGTGTACTTTGCGTGCATAATGCGGTGGCTGGCGCTCATTCATTACGCTGTCTACATGTAATAGTTCGTTAAGCCAATGAGTGAGGGGCCGAGTGTCCCCTGAGGCCCACACGGTCGATACTCATTCCCACGCCACACATCGATACCGTACGATACAATCCATCGACCGTATTCGCTCATACCCCGCTTCAGTATTTAGCTTGGTTATCTATATTTTATTCTGTCACGAAGACGAAACTTTTTTTTTTCCAACGAAATAAAACACGTTCAGAAAGGCAACAAGGTTGCATGTTTATGTAGTGAAGTTGTGCATTATTAACTTCTTCACAATCTCCCCCTTACGTGAAATATTTGAATCTAGCACAATCTGTATTTTCACATTGGACATCATTGAATATCTGCTCAGACCAATCTCTGGCGACATACAGTGTGCAGACTGTAGGCCTACAGTGTATCCTGGTATTGGCTAGATCAAATTTCTTTTTTTTTCTTTTCGTCTCACTGACACAGGTAGGTCTTACGGCGACGATGGGATAGGAAATGATCGTGGCCTTAATTAAGGTACAGCCCCAACATTTGCCTGGTGTAAAAATGGAAAAAAACCCACGGAAAACCATCTTTAAGGCTGCCGTCACTGGGGTTCGAACTCACGATCTCCCGATTGCAAGCTGATAGCTACGTGACCCAAATCGCGCAACCACTTGCTCTGTAGCCTATATCAAGTGCAGTATCTTACTTTTACTTTTCTGTATGACGATATGCAAATAGTTAGGGTACCATTCCTTATGCACCCAGTCTCTGTGATGAAATGGTGTGAAAGTATTGCTCGTAGAGTCAGTTGGTGTATGCTTCTCAGTGGGCTTAACAGACACGTGTAACAGCAACTTTTGGCTCAGTGAGAGAAGCAACGGGAAACTATTTCACTCCTCATTTCCATAATATACTTCTAGGCTACATATGAGGCGATCTGTTGAGGATCCAACCAACCTTCGGGCTGAGGACCCAACCATCCAACCAACCAACCAACCAACCAACCAACCAACCATCCAACCAACCAACCAACCAACCAACCAACTTACATACAGTTTCTCGGAGATAAGCAGTGGTACAGTATTGTCCCCCTTCGGATCGACCATGGTATAGAAACGCACTCCTACTTACTGAAGGGAGAAGACCCCCCTCCTCTGCGGTGTGTACTTGTAGTGGTCATCTGACTGTAGTACAAATCTTTACGGCGTGGGCGGATCTGGCCAATGTATTTTTAATTTTTTTAAACCGTTAATTTGATTGAAATATATAATTTCATTTCAAAGGCAGTGCCTTATTCCATTTTAATACATTTTAATTTTTTAAATCATTGTATAAGAAAATAAGGCATTTCAAATTAGATCCACTTGCTATTTTAAATTCAAAATCATTTTTATCGTCAACTTTTCAATTCTAGTCAGTGGGTAAATTTTAAATTTTAATAATTATTTTTTATTACATTTCGTTTCATCTCCTACCATTAGGTGCCGATGGGCCTAGATGTTAAGCCCCTTTAGACAACAAGCACCACCATCGGCATTCGATACCACAACCGAGAACGTAGAATATTATATGAACATAACCAACTAGGCTTCGCAGTCAACCGCAGTAGGCCTACTATATTTATCTGGGTGAATTGAAAATAAAGGTTTTGTCATTTATATTATCATCCCCGGAAGGATTTCTTGATATGGGGATATTTAATCCTTTGTGTGTGGTACTTAAATGGGCAGTGCGTGGCGTGCGATCTTGTTGTCTCGTGGTCAGTGTCCAATTCAACACGTGTTGTCATCGTGTCCGTGTCATTCATTCATCATTCGGGATCGCGCGGCGTTAAATTGTGGATCGCCTCTATTAACCGCGCCGATAAATAAATAAACAATCCCCTGCTGTGTGCCCTGGCCTGGTGTAATCCCGGCCCTATCGTACAAATGTGCGCGTCATCCTTGAATCATTAGGCGCATTACATTTGATACAGTGTTTCACTTGCTCATTTGTCACGGCCGGCTCCTACTGGAACCAATTTGTTTCTCTCTTACTGACAGCTGCGTGTGATTTTCGTGTAAGACATTACCTACGCTGCCTGGCAGACTGTATTAAGGAATAGGCCTGTGCAGTGTTTTTACTGTCGGCTGCTCACTTGGCATCTGTGTTACACTACATGGCTGGCATCCGGGAGGAAGTTGGCTGTCCATCTAGTTTCTAGCGCTTCATGCCAAGTGAGACTTTTAGAATGTTTTCTTAACGTGAGAGCGAACTCTTTAGTGATCCGGTTATTTTAACTTGGTCCAGCAATACTAAATGACTCGTCGTGCTACAACGCCATGATTCAGTGATCATGAGGCATTTTTATGAACCGACATCAACAGGCGACAATTTCTGAGGTCGCTGCCCTTTACTGACTACAGTTTCGTCTGATAATTTCCATCATGATGTATTAACTTCGTCTGGTTAATTTCTCTGGCTCGGGGACTGGGTGTTTGTGTGCGTCTTAAATGTATACGTTCAATTCATAATTAATAATTATCACTACCAGCTGGCCAAATGGTGTATAACCAAAAAAAAAAATTAATAAAAATATTCGTAGTATTTGTTTCATTAACTCGTCTCTATTGTTATATAAAGCAGTTAGTAACAACATTATTACCGGTAGTCTTGTCCATCAAGGGCACCAATACGTAGTACCTTGTACTATCTAACTTCCATTCCTAGTCCAGTTGATTTGTCCGCAGTCCGCCCTTAGCCACTCAGTCAATTTCTTGAATAATTCATAGTCTATTCGGAAGTAACTTACAAATTATTCTCGTCGTCGTCGTGGATAGAGATGTGATAAAATACCGAACTCTGGCCTTTTAGTATTCACTCAGTGAATCCACCTACTTCGACCTAATCGCTGTCTACGTCGTTTCCTCCTCCGTAGTGTGTTAAATGCAGGCATCGTCAATCGAGAGCGAAATGTCTTCGGAGCCAGTTTGCTCCCCGCTCTCGAGGAAGGAGAGCAGCTTAGCGAGCAAGTAGGGGAAGAAGTAGGGGAAGTGCATGACGTAGTATGTACTGAAGGCCAGTGGCGCAAGTACAGTACGGCCACGGTATGCAACCCGCCTGACTGCTGCTCTCTTGTCACCTGACAAGCACCCCTCCCGAGCGGAGCAAGTAACACCGGCTCCCTAGAGCAACTACGTGATGACATCTGTGTTAAATAACTGAGCTAAACCCGCGGTATTCATGCCTGTTATGCTGCGTTGTAATTAAAGAAATGATCGCTCAGAACAGATACGCTAAAACGTCTTGTATGACTATAGAGCATCCGGAGTTAAGAAAAGAATGCAGGCCTTATGGGCTTATGTGTTCCATTGTTGCCATAGTTGCTCACACACCGCCACGCGGACACTCGTTGTGAAGTAGGCTACAGTAACTACACAAAATTATACATCGCCTGGTGCAGCCTGTTGTAACAGTATGTGAAGTATGTAAAGTTGATATTATAATAATAATAATAATAATAATAATAATAATAATAATAATAATAGCCTCCGTGGCTCAGACGGCAGCGCGCCGGCCTCTCACCGCTGGGTTCCGTGGTTCAAATCCCGGTCACTCTATGTGAGATTTGTGCTGGACAGAGCGGAGGTGGGGCAGGTTTTTCTCCGGGTACTCCGGTTTTCCCTGTCATATTTCATTCCAGCAACACTCTCCGATATCATTTCATTTCATCTGTTCTCCATTAATCATTGCCCCCGGAGGAATGTGACAGGCTTCGGCAGCCGGCACAATTCCTATCCTTGCCGCTAGATGGGGCTTCATTCATTCCATTCCTGACCCGGTCTAATGACTGGAAACAGGCTGTGGATTTTCATTTTCAATAATAATAATAATAATAATAATAATAATAATAATAATAATAATAATAATAATTCGTGTCCAGAACCCGGAATGAAACCTATGCTTGCAATGCATTGTTTCTTATATGTGAGAAAGTTTACTGATCGTTGTTGCTTTAACGGGTCCGGGTGCTGATTTCATTAACCTACTGAAACATTTCATTTAAGGCAAATACTGTGTGGTTACAACACAGGAAGCTCCGTTAACAGATCGGTGACAACGAGACATCAGGGCCTGCCTCCTGCCTTCACTCGCTATCTCCGCGATGTAGCCTACAGCTCACGTTAGATAAATGTAGACGACAGATGCAAGGACTTGTAGACAAAATACGCTAAATAGTCTTCCGCAATATAAAACACACAATGTGGAATGCCGTATTTGTATGCGAACGTGAAAATACACATGCACAGATCGACAAATACCGTACAATTTAAATATCGTTTAAAAATAATTCCATCTACTTACACTTTATCCTGGATGATTTGTTTTCAAGTATGACAGTACATTAATCATCATCTGCCGTTCTTTTCTCCTTAGAACTTCACCACTTCCCGTTCAAATTATTACTTGCTGATTGGTAATATGAAATAGGGTACCAATGTAAACGAATACTGAACAGGCGAAACAATATACACTGCATACACAATGAAAAGCAATGCAATCCATGAACAACGAAACCCTATGCACTCCAGAAAGACGATCATAAACTCAAATATATCAAAATGATTGTATGTCTTCTTCAGTAACGTATGGCACCATCAATGCTTGTTTCATAAGGAAAATAAGATAGGATATCATTATACTGTATTACCTACATTTCGACCTAAAGGGGGAAGTACCCATAGAAATAAAAGTCCATAAGACCGGTAGTTTTTCCTTAACCCTGGATGCTCTATAACAATAAGACGTAACAGACAATATGGCTTCCATAGTAGAACATATAAAATGTAATGTTTTGCGATAGTTTACTTCAGTTGGCATTTACTTGCTTACCATGTAGTGACTGCGCTCATGGTTGAGTTAAGCCTCATGAAACAATTGCAACATAGTATAGACTGCTGGATCACCTTAATGTAGCTGGTCTCCCTCTTCCATGTGAGAAGGAAAAAACTTAGATCCAAGAGGCTCCTGTTGATGTAGGCAATCGTATGTGCCGGCTGCAAGCTGACTTTATAGCTTGGCCAGGCGAGAGGGGAGGATGGTATGATTAAACGAATGAATAAAATGTGGACATTTAGTGGTAGCATCTGGCGCCACGCGGGACATTCCTCAGCTGTCGCTACCGAAGTAGCGCGTCTTGGGCAGATAATATCAAACTCGCACCTTCGAACTAAGCTGAATTCGGAGAATAGGTTTCTGCATGTGTGCAAATTAAGAATTGTGTCGGGCTGATAAATGTGTACTAGTCCAGAAAGGGCATTACCATGCCTCTCGGTTTGGGAAGTTGGCACGTTTCTTTTCCAGTGTTTTTGTGTGCCCTAAATTGTAAAAATATTTTGTGATGTTTGCAAACAAAAGAGAGAATGTCTCCAACTCGAATGCTTGATAAGTCACTACCTAACCATATCCCATTTCACTACGCAAGTATGTGCTCCCACTTAAGCATCATACACATAAGACATGCCATTTACGGTGTGATTTCCGCGAATAAATATTTAAATACAGACGAGACAAAAATAAAAAGGCATCGAAAGAAGGCAACTAAGCTTGCACTTTTGAACTGCTTTTACTATTACTGTATGTTTTTAGACATGCGATTTACAATTTTGCCTAAAGTACAAGGATACTAGTGAATCCTCAAGTAGTCTTCTAAGCCACCATAGCACAATCGGCAGAGCATCCTCCGGCGGTAAACTGTAAATTTATTTAGGAGAATTTTCTCCCCTACCAGGCTGTATAGTCGATAATGACGTTAGACTGCAATTCTAAAGGAGTAGGTTTACTATTAAGGCTTAAAGATGAAAGTTCTTCCGTTGTGACTAGTTGGGGTTCGGTTCTCACTGGTGAGCGGCTGACAGTTTTTGTTCTGTTCTTAACGTCTTTTCGGCCTGTATTATAATTATGTGCTAATCACGACTCAATAAGCTGAAAATAGTCCGGCTGGCCTTTGGTTCAAGGTGTCGCGAGTTCAATTCCTGGCCGGGTCGGCGATTTTACCTTTTATAGTTTAATTCGTCGGGCTCGAGGGCCGAGTGTTTGTGCCGTCTTCAACATTTAAATTAGGTAGGTTCCTATCATCATATGCGCGCAGGTCACCTACAGGATGTCAACTCGAAATACCTGGACCAGGCCTCTGCGGAGTCCACACGCCATTATTACTCTATTAACTGAAAGGTTTGTTTTTTAAGTGCAGGAATACTGCTTTCTCTTTCGAAAATCATATGGACTGATCAGAATTCGAGCCGTGGTCACATTCATTAGAATCTAACGACACAGCATTCTGATGAGTTTTTGTAAAAGTCTGAATCCGGCACATAGGTATTATATTTTTTGATGGAGGCATTAATAATAATAATAATAATAATAATAATAATAATAATAATAATAATAATAATAATACCACTTCGAATGACGCATGTATTGTGCTTTCTTTCTTTCTTTCTTTCTTTCTTTCTTTCTTTCTTTCTTAATCTGGTTACCCTGCAGGGTTGCTTTTCCCTCGGACTCAGCGAGGGATCTCACCTCTACCTCCTCGAGGGCAGTGTCCTGGAGCGTGAGACATTGGGTCTGGGATACAACTGGGGAGGATGACCAGTACCTCGCCCAGGCGGCCTCACCTGCTATGCTGAACAGGGGCCTTGCGGAGGGATGGGAAGGTTGGAAGGGATAGACAAGGAAGAGGGAAGGAAGTGGCAGTGGCCTTAAGTTAGGTACCATCCCGGCATTTGCCTGGAGGAGAAGTGGGGAAACCACGGGAAACCACTTCCAGAATGGCTGATGTGGGAATCGAACCTACCTCTACTCAGTTGACATCCCGAAGCTGAGTGGACCCCGTTCCAGCCCTCGTACCACTTTTCAAATTTCGTGGCAGAGCCGGGAATCGAACCCGGGCCTCCGGGGTGGCAGCTAATCACACTAACCACTACATCACAGAGGCTGACATGTATTGTGCTGCTCAAGTTAATATTGTAAGTTATCTGGGAATGATTTATTTTTAACTTAGTAGAAATGTAGTGTTGGTTTTTCTGTAAATTCAGGTCTTAAAGGATGATTACAGTTACTCATCTTCTACTACAGACCTCATATTTCGACAGGCTTTAATATACAATTCCTAAAATAAAAATAAAACGACGGCGGTTACTGTATTCTGTCAACAACAAAAATAACTGCTTTAAATTAATAAAGAAAGAAGCAGTCACGAAGGAACCACTCCGCCTTCTAAACTACAGTGCGCGTGAAGCACTTTTAGCAGCATGGTTCCGTGGCGTAACGATTAGTGTTGTTATCTGCCGTCCTCGCGGGCCCGGATTCGATTCCCGGTCCTGCCAGAAATTTAAGAATGGCAGGAGGGCTGGTAAGTAGTTGAAGTGGTACATGCAGCTCACCTCATTGGGGGTGTGCCTAAAGAGAGCTGCACCACCTCGGTATGAGGACACGAGTTTCTTTTTAGCAGCATGATTGCCTCAATCACTGCTGTATAAATGAACCACGAGTGGCTGCAAGAATATGATTCAGTGTTGTGAATAAAATAATGTGCTGTAACAGTGACCACCCACAATTACGCTTTATGTGAGTCGATAAAAATAACTATAGTTTCGGTCCGCATGAATTTTCGTCGTACACTCTTCCGGCTGTAGCCCAAATGAACTTCATGAACAGCTATCACTTAAAATAAACATATACCATTTACCCTTGTACTTGGTGAAATCTGTGGTGAAATCAGAAATTTATCTTGTGCGATTGTGGTGTTCGCACTTGTAATTTAGCTGCATTGGGAACCGGCCTTGACCACTGTGTTAGTAAATACTATCTGGGTATTCACCTGGAGTTAGCAGTATAACCCTAGAACTGGCAATGTGTTTCTGAAGTACAAAAATCTTGTGTGCAACCATGACCTTTAACACTGATCCTTCAACACTGCAAGAACGATGGATGTTACCGAGATACGCTTTTATGCTTACCATTAAGGGAAAAAGAAAACTGAATATAGTGAAGTAAAATTATTTAGTAGTTAACTTACCTATCTTTTTCAAAAAATAAATTCATAAAAGCAAAGACTCTTCACTGCTACAATAAGCACTTCAGTGATAAAATAAGCCACTGAATTCTTTTATACATTATTAATGAGATATACACAATAGAACAAACAAATCCAACTAGAAGAAACCAAAATAAAGTGATTTTACTAGAATTAGTACAAAATTTAAATTTAAAAACACTGTATGTCGCAACTCCTTTATTAATGCTTGCTCATTATAATGAATAACAAAATGAATATAAACAAACATGAGTTATACGCCTACATATGATTTTGGGTAAATATCAAAACAAACAGTGCGGTTGAACAACGAAACACAAAGAAAGTCGAAATGAAATACAAAATATCCACGAGGTATGAAATAAAGCTACGAATTGATATATATCTACGTAAAGTTAATATACTGAGACGTTGCAGTGCCGGAAGTTTGCCGTTAAATAGGATTAGTGAGCATGTATTTTACCCGGAGGCACCGAGACCGATTTCTGGCCAGGTCAGGATTTTTTTCTACCTGGTTCTGAGGGCTGATCCGAGGTCTATTCAGCCTACGTGAGAACAATAAGAGGGGCTATTGAGATAGCGGCCCTGGTCTTCAAAGCAGCGGAGACCATGCGCAACTCGCTTTCGGGCGGAGCAACGGTCGATTTGTAGGACAAGGCCCTGTTAGGCCATCGGTTTGTTTTTTATTTGTAGTAAACCTGTAGACGCTAGATCTCGCGTGAACTGTAGTGCACCGGGATTCGAACCCATAACCTTGACCCCAGTAAGCGATCCTTTAACTCACTGCATGACTCAGCCGGTCATAAACACAATAACATAGCTTTTCATACCGATAACAAAGTGCATCCCCAGCAGCTAATGTGAATTATTATTTTTATCCCAATAGGAAATAATTGCAAGTCCTTTTTCTCTCGGTTGTTGGCTGTAATGTAATTCGTCACCGATCACCAATCGATCTGTTGTCGTAGCTGTTGCTGGCTGGCTGCACGATAACGTTATTCCCTGTAGAGAATATTGGGAGTGTCCGATAACTTCCATATGTTCCTCTACCAAACTGTCAGTTTCGTTTTTGACGATGCTATCTCCTGCACAGGTCAAACCAAACAAACACTGAGCACATTGAAATTCTGAAAATAGCTTTCAGGGCGCTCCCAGTATCCCACATTAATGAGACTCACTGACGGTTTTATTCTGAGCAATAATTGATAATGGACACTGGGCTTTTGACGTGTAATAAACAGACTACCTAATAAGCTGGTGCCTGCCTTTTTATTCGTAAGCGTACAGTGATCCATCTGTACGGTGCGCCAGTGAATGTTTGAAACGTGATGTTAAGTACAAGTTTCTATTATTAAACCACCCGCCCTCACCCTAGTTTTTAGTATGTACTCTGTCGAACTGTTTCCACATTCTGTAGGCGTTTCCAGAATGAAGGGACAGTTCATGTACTCAGATATGTAGATAGCTTAATGTGTTTCATGTAACTGGCAACAGCTACCAGTACTAGTTGACTTCTTTTTCACCTTATTAGTTTGTCTGTTACGTGCACCATGAATACACGGTTTCTTTACCATAGGCCTGAAATCGGAGAACATTTCTAGATTTAAACTACAGTATTCTGCTCAAAAAAAGAAATTCCATCACTTTCTATATTATCATACCCACATGATTCGCATGCGTATTAAAATGAAAATAGACACGCAATGAAAACAAAACTTTCTTCTTTGCAACAATTAAGAATTAAAATGAAAAGCGTCCTTTGGACACTCGGTACACAATGTCATTGCACGGCGATTCATAAACAAAGTGGCCCCTAGTCATACATAAAAAAGGATAACAGCATGGATAACAGCTTCGCAAACGCCTTTTCATCTTTCGGTCACGGCGTCGAACGGTCAGTTGAGACAGACGTCCCTAATCTTCCACAAGGGAATCTTCAAGGACTTGTAGTGTTTGGGGTGGTGGGTTTCTCACTCGATTGCGTTGCTTCAGGTGATCCAAACTTGTTCGATCGGATTCAAGTCGGGACGTTTGGGTGGCCAGTCCATTCGTTGCACAATGTTGGCATCATAAGCTCTAGCGTTATTATGCATGAATACTGCGTTTTCTCCAAACTGAAGCACATATGATACTAATATCTCTTCAGTGCACCATCGAAAAGTTAAGGATCGATGTGAATGCTAAGGAGATCGGTTTTTGTGCTTAAACCTATGCCCGTCCAAACCATAACAGTTCCACTTCCATAAGCGACGGTAGATTGTACAGATGTTAGATAAAATTTCTCCCCACGTCTTCTCCAGGTGACCGTCTGAACGTTACAACGTGAAAGGGGGTTCATTCGAGAACAGCACATGATGCCAGTGTCTTAGCTGCCAATGCAGATGTTGTCTGTCCAGTGTTAGGTGCTTAGCGGATCGCTGGGATCTTACATAAGCCTCTCGAAGCCGGTTTCTGACTGTTTGATCTCTAACGCGTATTCTACAAGCTTACTGTAGGTCTACTTGTAGTACTCGTGCTGTAACTTGGCATGTAGACGTGCAAAGCGATCGTGCCCTGGGGTTGGTTTCCTTTGGTAGCTCGTAGCAGGGCGCCTGGCAACAATTCCACCCTTCTGGAAACGTTTCCACATATATCAAACCGTATTTTGAGCAACCCCTAGCATTCTGGCAACACACCTCTGCGAGTAAAGCAGTGTAATAGAACCGTGCAATTTGCGAGTCTGAGCTCATTCTGTCTCCACTTCTACCCAGCTCGTTTGGTCTGAGAACGGACTTGTTGCTGGAACGAACAGAGACATAAATGGATGAGTCTGGGCAGACTCGAACCGTATTCATTGCTCTTCAGTCAAAATGGGCGATATTTCAACAGCGAGTAGTGTTAGTCAACCTAACCTCGAAACTCGATGACAGGCTCGGTACACATTTCAGTCAGTGGGTGATCAAAACGGCGAGTGGTTGCATTGTTTCTGGTTCACGCGTGTGCGTTACGCAGTGACTGTACATGAAAATGTGCGGAGAACCAATGCTTCGGCCCTTGTTAACACTGTACCAGTTATCGAGCTTCTCGATCTGTCCAGACTCGTTCATGCTCATTGTGAGGACAGTTCGATAGGCTCATTTGTTCAATTAAGCGCCTTTTCGAGTTCGATTCTTCCAATCACTCATTTAACTGAGTAGAGTACTCGAGTAGGACCCATTTCTTGTAAACGAGTTTGAATGAGTCAAAACCAGCGCTAGTCTAGCCTTGATTCTAAACGTCGTTTTGTATAGCTTCACGGTGTAAGTGCACGAATGGCTTACTTTGATGACAGCTGCTTCCTCCGCTGCCTACCTCAGTCCTCACGATCAGCCATGACTTGTAAACACTTCACTAAACGCACTTTGAATTGAGGCACTTGTACCTTTCAACTGACACCGACACCTCTCAAATGCCCGGACGAGAGTGGAGTCCCCAAAGTTAGCAAAATTTTGGCAACGAAGTTCTTTCTTTCTTTCTTTCTTTCTTTCTTCGATAATTGTTGTTGTTATTTCTAAGATAATTTAGAAGATTTCTTCCGTCTACCAATGACTTTTTAATCGATTTTAATGTAACACTTTATAGCGGTCAGTGACTGTCGGTACTGTATGTTTATCTAATATCCATGAGAATCGTGTATAGATCGAACCGAGTGACAATAATTGAGTGTCGCTCGGGCAGGTAGTTTTATTAATGGAAATATAGCATATGGAGTTGCAATCAGGACAGGAATTGATTATGGTCGTCATATGAGTACTAATGGAGTTAATGGACGTTACCTGAATTTTGTTGTTACCGCCAACAATTTTAAGCGTTCATAATGGTACTCTGCTTGAAACATAGTGGTCTTTAGTGGCTCGCTCGAAATTGATACATCATAACAGCCGTCAATTTTCAGTCGTAAGGAATAAAATATTAAAAATAGGGATATTAGATGAATTTATGAAATTAATTTCTTCATGGTCTTATTTCAGTTTCTTGAGGTCGGCGATTGATGCGGATACGGCCCAGTTATACAGCCGGATGCCCTTTCTGACGTCAAACTTACGTGGAGGGATATATTCACTGTTGTATGTTTCTGTGGTGGTTGCCAGTGTGATGTTTTATATGTAGACGGAGAGAAATTTATTCAGAAGAATACACACCCTAGTCCCCTAGCCAAAGGAATTAACCGTACGCAGTTAGATTTTCCGCCGGCGGAGGTTTTTAACGCGGAGCCTTCTGAATCGAAAGCCAGTACGCTGACCTGCAAAGGAGCCGTACTATAAAGTTACTTAACTATTGAAGCAAAAAAATTGAGAGAGGATAGTTTTATGGTAATTTCTTTCTATATGTTCTTGCATCCTAGTCCTAGAATAGAGGGTAGATTATTGCTCCGAAACACCTGTTTTAAACAGAACAGGCAAGCCAACCAAACTACAACAAAACTTTGGCTGCGTTCCCTTTTCCTTGTTGAATAATGATATTATGGAACTTCAAGAACATAAGTTTCATGTACCGAGCAAAGGGCCGCGTGGTTTGGGTCACATAGCTATGAGCTTGCATTCGGGAGATAGTGGGTACCCCACTGTCGGCAGCTCTGAAGATGGTTTTCCGTGTTTTCCCATTTTCATACCATGTAAATGCTGGGGCTGTATCTCAATTAAGGCCACGGTCCCTTTCTTCCCACTCATAGCTCTTTCCCATCCCATCGTCGCCATAAGACTCAATGTCGATGCGACGTAAAGCCAGTTATAAAAAAAAAAAGTTGTATCTAAGAAGAAGAAGAAGAAGAAGAATATAGTCTTCTATTAAAATAATAATGTCCAGATAGGCTTCTGTTCAGATGATGTGAATTTCAACTATCCCGTCGAAGATTCTAACAATGGATTAAAGAAATGGATGGATAAATAAATAAATAAATTGCAGTACGGCAGTGATATGCACGATGCAATAAGAGGGAACGACACCCTCGAGAGACTCACATTGATGATTTCGGTAATTGATCTTTACATATTTATCATTTTCTGTCTTTCAAGTGCTTTAAATATTCCTTTTAATTCACTTTTCGTCGCTCTTTTTTTTTTGTCACACCTCACCTGTTTATTTGTACATTTCGTCCGTAAAAGTTTCCACCAGTGCAATCAGGTAACCAAAAATAAAAATCTCGAGAAATTTGCACTTATTGGAAGCTTATAGGCCTATTTATTTATCCATGTATATACTTCACATTTTTTAGTGAATTTTGGTGTTTAGTCTGCGATAGTTTGCGAGTTAAGTACACTCTCCATAGAAGTTAATTCAGGAGAGATTGGATATTACTGATTCATTTTAGGGAACTGAGGGCGAACGATGACCTTGATATTAAAATCTAAATGCATGGTGTACTTTATAGAAATGTGTAGAAAAGGAAATCAATGAATGTTAGTGGTTCAAAAGTTCATAGTATGTTCCATGCTATATCGCAAATAAACACGCAATTATCAGTCTTAGAAAATCCCTCTCTGCACATCTTAGTGCGTATGCCTTGTATCTACTTCACAAATATTTGAAAACAAGTTCCAAATTTCTGTCCTACAATAATGCGATCCATTCGTGCTAGTTAGCATTTGTTACTGTAAGTTCGTTCAGCAACCTATTAATATCAGTAACTTTTTAAAGCTTGTTGTAGCACATGGGAAACATACTTTAATTCACGGAATTATCGTCAGAGGCGCGCAAAGTCAGTGTCAGATATGCATTAGGGGTATCAAACATGCGGCCCGCGGCAAAATATGTTCTGTTATGTTAGACCCTAATCTGTTTAGTTTCTGCGTAATGGTAGGAACCAAATATGACGTAAATCACACAATAAAATATATCTTGTTTGGTCGCTGTGTAATTAATTAGCCTAATACTAAAATTGTCACACGGCTTTATGGTCATGTTCGAGCCCTTCAAACCAAGCCTAGGCTGCGGGGAAAAGTCAGCTCTCTAACGTTCACTTTCCAACATTAAAGAGCATCATTGAAAACTATGACACCGAGTTCGATAGCTGCAGTCGCTTAAGTGCGGCCAGTATCCAGTAATCGGGAGATAGTGGGTTCGAACCCCACTGTCGGCAGCCCTGAAGATGGTTTTCCGTGGTTTCCAATTTTCACGCCAGGCAAATGCCGGGGCTGTACCTTAATTAAGGCCACGGTAACTTCCTTCCACTTCCTAGGCCTTTCCTATCCTATCGTCGCCATAAGACATATCTGTGTCGGTGCGACGTAAAGAAAAAAAACTATGATAATATGCTCCGTATCAGCTAGTGTGTAACATTGATATTAGACCTCCGAAACGAAGTCTATGAAAGGATGTCCTATTATTTGACACCTTCATTTTTTCTGTACTGTGTTACCTTTACAGTTGATGTTGAAAGCCAGTGGCGTGATGAATATGATACGGGACCGTCTGCAGGAAACAAAAATTGGGCCCTCTCGAAGACATTTTTTAAAAATCTATCAATAACACACTCAAATTTAACTGCAGCGGATACATTAATGCAATCTATATCCATTTAATATGCATACAAAGTACTTACTATAACAGTAAAAAATAATGAATTTATTACTAGATTTTATTTTGAAAGTGAAATATTTTGTAGCGATTTAAATACAACGTAAATAAATATGTTTCTATCTTTTGTCTTTTCAGTCCTAAAACATTTGTTTATTATCTGGAATGGAAAGCCATTGACTATTTCAGTGATATCCATGTATGACACATTCTATGCTGAGTTTGCAGAGTCTGTTTTAGGTCATGACGTTTCGTAGGTAGTTCTTTATACGTTTCAGTTTCGAAAATAATTGTTCTGCAGAGGAAACAGGAACAGAAATAATTGGGTCTAAACTTTGATATTTTTAAACTAATTTTCACTGTTTCTTTAATAATAACGTGGCTTAGGTGTTTGTGAGAGACCATACCGCTTGTCTTAGACTCAGCATAGTAATAATTTGCCAGCCATTCGACAATTGCTCTCCATACGCACTGCAAAAGCAAACTTTTTCGGCCCATTCTGCAAACACGTCATGATGCCCCGTGCAGGGTGCCATTCGGGTAAAGCCCCGGGCCCGCCTGCATTGCAGGCCCTAACGTAACGCCAGAGCGCTATAGAAGACATAAAGTTGAAGTTATTGATTTCCAGTGTGATTCAACCCTTTAGATAGCATTTTAAAATGTGTCCTTACTAGAATTTTACTGAAAAACGTAGGTGAAAATTATGAAAAATATGAAAGCTGCTAAGGTATTAATGTTCGGTAGCGCACATATTGCGAGCAGTTCGTCTCCCTCTTAAAACTGAACAAATCCAAATTAAGAAGTCAGTTAACAAGAAAACCTTTAAAAAAGTATTATGATTTGTATCAAGCCAAAACATTTCGCCAGCTTTTGGTAGGCGAGAAGGAAGCTAGACTTCAGGTACAGCATTATTTACCCCGCATTCCAAATATTTTTTTAAAAATTGTGTATGTCTGTTCTTGCACTTTGTTCATTTAATGCGTTATATATACCTTTCTTTACAAGTTGTTTTACGTCGCACCGAGACAGATAGGTTTTATGGCAACGATGGTATAGGAAAGGGTTAGGAGCGGGAAGGAAGCTGCTGTGGTCTTAAGGTACAGCCCCAGCATTTGCCTGGTGTGAAAACGGGAAACCACGGAAAACCATCTTCAGGGCTGCCGACAGTGGAGTTCAAACCCAGTATCTCGCGAATGCAAGCTTACAGTTGCGCGCCCCTAACTGCCCGGCCAACTCGATCGGTATGTACATTAGGCCTACGAGTCCCACATTGAGTTAAATAAGATTCTAGTACGGTAACATTTATATTATATCAATTTCAATACCAAAGTATATATAGCCCTAAAGTACAACATTGACGTTATTGTTTCCATTGATGGCCCGTTGTGCTATCTTGATTAGATTATATGGCCCGCACACCAGTTTGAATTTGGCACCCTTGTACTACACTATGCATCTGTGGAAACTTCCCTTAAACTGAAATCAACAATAATTTAAGAGCCTGGGACATCTTGTTAACTCTGGTATGAATAATTTTGAACATAGTGGTGGAATGCAAAAAATACAGAAAAACCTTTAAAGATGGTAGGCTTATCCGCAAAAAGATAATAAAAACTCTGGAACAGTTCCTAGTTTCATAGGAAGCTTTTGCTATTTCGTTAGTACAACAAGATAGTACCATTGAAATATATTTATGCGCACTACTTCATCCGATGAAGTTTTCTCTGATTTGACTTTCTCTTTCTTCCATACTATCATAGCCTACTCCTCTATTGTTTATGGATAAAATATCTCACAACCATCCGCTGACGCTCTTTTCTGACACAGATGACTTAAAATCGGAACTATCTAGGAGTTAATAATAATAATAATAATAATAATAATAATAATAATAATAATAATATATTTGGCTTCCGCTACCGAGTTACAGACCTTCTAAAACACTGCCATTTAAGCGTATATCTATAGATGTCGACATTCCAATTCCGGAGACTAGAATTTTGATCCACCGAGCATCTATCCAAGGGTAGTAAGGTCTGTGACTGACATCCTTCTGGCGAAATAGAGCCGATATCAACTGAAAACTTATTGTCTTAGCATTCCTACGCTTAGATTCCTTTTTTTCATAGCATTATCGTTCGAACATTTCGCAGGACGCTTGAAAAATACCGAGTGAGTTGACTACGCAGTTTGAGCCACGTAGCTGTGAGGTTGCATTCGGGAGAGTTCGAACTCCACTGTCGGCAGTCCTGAATATGATTTTTCGTGTTCCCATTGTCACACCAGGCAAATGCTTAATTAAGGCCACGATCGCCCCAAGACTTGTCTGAGTAGGTGCGACGTAAAACCAATAGTTTTCATGAAAACATCGTGCGTAGGTATTTAGAATATATTATGTTTTGGTGTATGAAAATGAAACTACACAAATATGTAAAATAAAAGAGATCAGACTTGACACACTCCTTTTTAGAGGGACTTTTACTAATCTCAAGATAGGCTGCATAGGGATTAAGCTCATTAATATTACGTAACTATGAACAATAATTAGGCCTACTTTTACTGCCATTACTATTTTATTCTAACGGACAATTATTATTTGCCCTAGAATGCACAAATAGATAAAGAACGATATAATATATTGTGCCCTGACAGCAGTCCCTGTGACCATTTTGTATATTTTAATTCTATATCTCAGTGTTGGGTTCAGCCGCGGCGAAGCAATGCAGTCGGAGATCCATGAAGGCTCCACTCAAGGGACGTGCAAGTCCGACGAGTTGGGACACAGGTTAAATAAGTGGACTGTTATCATCGTGGCTTTTTAACGTGGAATGTAATCACCATTTTCTGTCTAAATTACGTGAATATTCCGCAATAGAGTATTAAGAGATCGAAGATATTGGCATATTCGACGAGACACATTGACCAACATTTTATCTTATCCTAAATTAAATAACTAACCTAGTGTTCCTACGCTACTTTAAATGATAACTCCGTGAAATGTTTTATTTTATGGAAGGATTTCCCGTTTAATGATTTAAAATAACTTTAAATGCATCAACTACATTAAAAACAAATTATTGGCAACACAACGGATATAAAAGGAAAATGTTATGTTAAATTGAAAATAAATACCTAACTTCAAGCTCTTGTTACAAATAAATACAACATCATCAATCGAAACAAAAGAGACAAAGTGTCCCTCTGCTGAAGGCTTACATAGAAAGATCAGTTATCAATCTCGCATTTTCAAAAATAAATCACTGGGAATCATAGAATCGTCCACTTCAGAATGTTATTTCCTACCCAAATATCTCATAATATTCCGTCATTTCTCCTTTAAAAATCATCGCACTATATGTCAGTATCTATCTATCTAGCAACTTGAAAATTACCGTTATTCTAACCATATAAAATCACCATACATGCAATAGAAATGTTTGAAAAACACAGGATCGTAACATAATATGACATCCATCAAAATCATGCTTTACAAGACAGACTCGATCCTCCCGTATATTCATCGGTGACTGCACCTAGATAAAAAGACATCAAGAGACATTGCAACGTCTACGATAACCTTGACTAACTACGTTGATTCTGCGCCTCCGGATACCACTGCGTCGTTTGACCTGGAATACTACATTAGCACTAGGCGTCAACTCAAATGATCTACAAAATCCAACTAGCAAAGAAATGGCTTACTTACCATAGAAGATCATATTTCCTTTACGACATGACCTTAATATCTTTACGTTACCGATTATCTTGCGAAGATCCTAAACATCCCTTTAAAATCGTGCGCTCTGGTCAATCTTGTATTTAAATAGGATAAATGTGACGACCAACTACTAGTGTTCGTGAGTGCAACATCCTATAACATTATTCTAAAATACGGCCTCGTATCTAAATAAATTATTCATCACGACAACATCAAAATTCACGCATGACCAACTTAATTCCAACCGTCAATACCATCATCAGGACCTTCACATAACATCATCATAAAATTCGCAATCCTAATGACACATTTATAATCATCACATCTCTCTATCCACGTAAATATTTTCAAAGATCCTGCCGTAACTAACACCTTATTACATCGCACAACTCGTCATGCACAGCGAATTCACAATACTAAAGAACAATCTATTCAGGCAATTACGTAAAATTACTAAATACGTTGCCGCATTAATTCCATGTCACCACAATAGTATCACACTTCTATTATCAAACACTGTATTTCCACACAAGCACATAACATTTTGAAGACCACAGAATCGCACATCGCAAAATACCGAGCTCCTCCGAGGTATTCTGAGCTACAGGTTAAAATTAACGTTCATTACCATAACACCATTACGGTACCAATGACATCCATGTCGAAGAAACTTTCGCAAAACCTTGCTAGCAAACATTAAAGAAATCTTACACAACTATCGCATATTATCACAACGTAGTCTGGCTCACCACACTAGACGTAACGATCATAAATATTACAACGCAATGTCCAACAAATAACGGTCGCTTTCAAGTTAAAATTGTTCATGTCAAAAATTGACAACAAAATAAATACTACTCTACAACTACAATAAGCAATTACGTGGCGGAATATGTATAAGATATTCAAGTACTCATCCTGGGTTGTTGCTCCACGACGGTGTCACCTTCCGAGTTCAGCTCTCACTCAATAACATTATCAAGTATTGTCCATCACATTTCAGATCAGATCCTTTGAGGTCCCTCTATTTTAGTTGTTCATGTTGATACGTGCACACATTGTATCTGAATAAATAACTGCTGACGGTTCCATGTTACCTGAAACTTAGAGATATCAATTAGAACAAGGTCATACACCTTAATACAATTTTAACAGTTCAAGCGATACACTTGCCTTTTCATTCAATAACAAGATATCTTGTTTTACAATATTTTATGTTTATAATATGCCAATATCTCTTTAATAACTCCTTTCAATACAATCTTTTCCTATGAATTCTTGCTTCTGATCTTTCTGAGGTGCAGATTGAGAGTGTATCAACTTCTACAGAGACAAAACAGATTCTACTACAACATAATAATTGCAGACGGTTTGCTTTTCAGAATTCTTCTCAGCTTTTAGCTCCCATATGTTTCTGACAATCGGAAACATTTGACACATAATGTAAGACGATCTCGTACAAATCAGCTGTATTAGTAAAGGAACTTATTTAATAATTGCCGCCTCGTATTTAGGTTAGTAATCGACAGTTTCCTTTCTTCATCTCGATCGTCGGATCGTGCGAGACTAGATGTACAAGGTATGGCCCTCTCATATAAATTTATTGTTTACATATTTCATGGCCCTCAGTAACATTCTGTCGCAGATATACTGCCGTTCATGCATTCCGGAAACTTTACTTGAAGAATGCGTATTATTCATATAATCCTGCCCTATGTTTCACGATGTTTAACTTTCTGCTAATATTTCCGAGATACCACGGGGTTTAGAGCTGGTTATCAATCTGCTGATATCTTCAATTCGGCGATGCCGTTCACATAATTATACAAGTCAACTGCCCTCTAATTCATCTGGAGGTGTGATAACCGGACATAAGATTTCATTGACATTATTTCCCGACATAAACTTCCAATGTGTTCACCAATCTCATCCTGACATACATTGGAAGGTTATATTCCTCCTCTACTCAAAAAATGAAATTTCGTATGAAAGGAGAAATTTCATATTCATGCCAGATCTTATCATAATTTTCTTCTTCAATGAAATCTTCTTTTATCACGTCTGAGATGAACGAAAATAACTCTGGTCTTAAGATATTGTTATTCCATATCCTGTCTTCCAATCCTGTCTGGACTTTATCATTCGTCATCTGATCCGCCAGTTAGCGAATAAACATCCCAAGCATCTCCGTTTCTTTCGTCTTCCACGATGATATTGACTTCCTCCTCTTCAACGATCGGGAAATTGTACTGTTTAAGACTTGAAGCATTGAAAATAGCAATGTTGTTGGACTCCAAACTCTGTATTTTATATGCGTTATTGCCCAGTACTTCAATAACCTTGAACGGCCCGATATACAAGTGTGCAAACTTGGAATAGAATTTTTCCGTAGGACAAGATACGGCTGGTTTTCTTACAAGAACATAGGCTCCAACCTCCAAAGGTTCTCGAAATCTCTTATGCCTTAACTTCTTTAGACGTTTTTCGGCCTGCCTTTTCATACACGCCTGAGCTTGCTTTATGTTCTCTTCGACGCTAGGACTTTCTTCGGCTGGCCTAGCAATGATCTCGTTCCAGGGACGTCTTGGCTGCTCGTTCATGTGAAGAACGCTTGGAATATTGCCGATAGACTCGTGCCATGTAAAATTTATACAATCGGCTATTGTTGGTAAACACGAAGTCCATGTCCAATGACGTTCATGGCAGAAAATCCTACAATATTTCGCAATTTCCTTCATGACCCTTTCAGCTGCATTGGATTCAGGGTGCCTTATGGAACTGAACTGATGTTGAATGTTCATTTTCCTTAAAGCTTCCGCAAATTCGTTTGACGTAAACTGTGTTCCATGGTCCGTTATTATGCATTTTGGTTTACCCATCTTTGGTATCGTTACTCTTTCTAAACTCCTAATTATGGACTTTGAGTTGGCCTTCCTAATGGGCTGAAGTGATACAAATTTTGACATCACATCGAGGACTACCAATACAAAACGGTTTCCACGTTTACCTACGGGTAAACTCCCATACAAATCCATGGCATATACTTCCCTAGGTCGGTCTGGTATTACAGCTATCGGTGTTTGATATAATAATACGGAGTTGTATTTCACCCTCTGGCATATATCACAGGTTTTTACAATTCTCCCTATGGTTCTCCGGAATCCAGTCCATGTGAAAGTCTCTCCTATTGTAGCCGCTAATTTATCTAGACCACCATGACCAATCATTCTATGGATGTACCATATGAGTTTACATCTTAATTTGCGTGGCACCACCACTCTTAATTTCTTCCGATCTTTGTCTATGTACTTATACAAGATGTTATTCGTCAGCACATAATCATTTTTTTGATCTTCGGGTCCATCATCAGCTGACCTTCCTAGACAATATTCAATAATCTCTTTCAGAGATGAATCTTCAAGTTGCAGCTCCGGCAATCGTTTTAGGCTTTCCAAACATTCTTCATCCTCTTGAGTTATTTCGATAACATTGACCTCCAGAGGCTCTTCTGTTGGATTTCGGCTTAGACTGTCTGCCAACACATTACTTTTACCTGGGCAGAACTCAATTCTTAAATTAAATTGTTGCGCATAAAGTGCCCATCGTGATACTCTCTCGCTGGATAATGTGGTTTTTAACACAAACGTTAGTGCTTTATGGTCCGTCCTAACAACTACCGGATACCCATACACCATTTTCCTCCACTGTTGTAATGCGTAAACAATGGCCAACATCTCAAGCTCAGTGGTCGTATACTTAAGTTCATGGTTTCTTAATTTTCTACTAACGAAGGCCAAATAGTTTATATTATTCTCCCCATTACTCTCCTGATACAACACAGCTCCAACTCCAACTGCTGAGGCATCAGATTGAATGATAAACTCACGATCGAAGTCCGGATATCCAAGTTTTATACTGTTAGCTAGTAATTCCTTCGCGTTAACAAAAGCTCGATCATGACTTTCATTCCACCGCCAACGATTATTGGTCTTCAATAAATCTTGCAGAGGAGCTAATATCTCTGTATACTTTGGACAGTGGCTAGCGAAAAATCTCGTCATTCCCAAGAATTGTCGGATATGCTTAATCCTTCTGGGCTTCGGAAAGTTACATATGGCCTGTATCTTAACTGGGTTTGGTCTTATTCCAGTTCCATCAATTACATGTCCAACAAACAAGATTTCAGATTGGCAGAACTTTGACTTGGATCGATTGATTTTGAATCCAGCCTCATCTAAATTTCTTAACAGCTGTTCCAACTTGACTACATGCTCCTCGAAAGTTGCTGTCGCCAGTACGATGTCATCAACATAAATGGTTATAAATTCTTTTACTTCCGGTTTCAAGTTCCTGTCTAAAGCTCGTACCAATGCAGCCGCAGAGTTAGAAATGCCGAATGGGAGTCTTTCAAAGATATACGTTTGATTATCAAACATGAAACCAGTAAATAGCTTGGATTTACTCTCCAAAACTATGTGGAAGTATGAGGAAGTCAAATCTAAGATCGTGAAAAATCTCTTGTTCCGAAATCTTCTTATTATCTCTTTTATTACTGGGGCTTTATCATACTCAGGAATTAATTTGGAGTTGACCTGTCTCGCATCAATGCACACGCGAATTGATCCGTTGCTTTTTCTTACCACTACCAGAGGGCTAACGAATGGTGTATGTGCTTTAGATATTATACCATTATCCATCATCTCTTGTATTACCTTCCTAGCCTCGGGCATGAATTTATCTGGTATAGGGTACGGTTTAATCTTAAATGGCCTCCAATCTTTCACTAATAACTTGTACTCGAAGTTCTTTATTGCTCCAGGCTGGCTCTTAAAAGCATTGCTATACCTTTTCAGCAGATTCTCAATTATCCCTTGCTGTTCAGGATTTCCTCCTATTCCACTGTCGATTGTCTGTCCACACACAGCATCTTCTGTGTCGTATCTTTCCATTATCTTCTCGGCAACATGGGCAGCTTCATTTATTGAAATGTTCATGGTTTTCTGTAGCTCGCTCGTTTCCTTGTTTTCTATTCTAGCTGTAATGTCCTGTCCTCTTTCACCGTCACATCTGATCCTTATTTCTTCTTTCTTTAAATCAATTACTATGTTGTTTTCCCTGATAAAATCGGATCCAATAATCAAGTTATATTGGATTTTGTCCATGACTACAAATGGATGTTCCATCAAATTTCCCCCAATTTCTATTGGCAAATAAGTTTGTATCTTGCATCTCGTGACCTTGTCTGGAATTATGCCCTTGATTTTCATGTTGGCAATCGGAATTACAGGCAAGTGTGCTTTGTCTTGTAGCTCTGAGAATAGTAGTTTGGAGATGATACTTATACTTGCTCCAGTATCCAATAATGACAATACTCGAATACCCAATATTGTGACGTAAATAACGGGCAGTCCTCTCTTTAATTTCACTCCTTTAGGTAGACCGTCTTCGTGCAACAATTCCTCGGGTTCAAATTCCCACGATTCGATTCCTGCTATGACCCATTCGTGCTGCCTATAATCTGGATTTAACTTACTAATTCTATTATTTGTTATTGATTCCAAAACGAAGTTTTTTTTTTCACCCCGTCATTGCCTTGATTATTCTTGTCAAATGGTGTGGCTGCGGGATTTAACGTTTTATCAACGCTTTCTTTCCTTTGTTCTTGCTGATACAACAGACTAGTCGCGCCCACGCAATCAGCGTTCATATCTTGATTCAATATCGCTCGTTCCCATTGCTTGCACTCCTGCTGCTTCCTTAATTCGCCAAGGTACCTTTCTCTTTCCTTGTTTATCTCCTCGTCCTGTCGAATATCTGATTGTCTTGAATTTTCTCGATACCTATCTCTGCGGTACGGCCATTTATCTCTGTTTCGACTCCACCTTGTATTTCTATAATACCTAGGATATCTCCGCTCTTCGTTTCGAGACGGTGCCCACTTCTGGCGTGTCTTGTCACTCTTCTCATCCCTATGTTCCACTCTTCTGTAGCTTTCATTCGTCCTAGGTCTATCTCCTTGACCATGACTATTGTATCCCTGGTTTCTTTCTACACCTTCATCTCCTGCTGGTGTCGCCACATTTACCGTCGGATCGACGTGTCTTACTATGCGGCTATTAGTATGTGTTGACGTGCTGTCAATTTGCCGAAGTATCGACTCCGCTTGCACGGCTGATTGAATATTTGCCGCCGTCAATAATCTCTGTATATCCGCAGGGAACTGTTTGATTATTGCTCGTACCATTTCTGTTTCTGTAGGTGGAGAATCAAGCTCCTTCAGTCGATGAAATTGCATCGTGAAGTATTCGGCAAACCTACTCGGTCCTGTTAAAGAATATTTCTTCGAGTATAGATCGAGTCTGATTCCTTGCTGTACGTCTATTCCCCAGAATTTATCCAAGAAAGCTTGTTTAAAGCCTGCATAATCCTCAAAAACGTAGCGAAAAGCCTTAAACCAAATGAGTGGTGCACCCTCTAGGTGTTTCTCCACTGTCTTTAACTGGCGCTCTGTAGATACCTTTGTTTCCCTAAAGTATTCTTCCATCTCTCTTAGAAAACCACGAGGAGTCATACTGGATCCTATATTTCCGTTAAATTTCTTAGGCCTATCTTCATAAGTGCGTATAATGTTAACAATCTGGGTTCCACTTCCTGTATGAATTGTCCCGTTGTCATTAATATCAACGCAAAGCTGAGGTATCTCAAATTGACTGTTTACTTCAGTCTTCCTTCCATCCTCAATTATCGTCTGCCGGTCGTTCAACGATGATACCAAATTTCTATTTGTTTCGTTTTCAATTCTCAGGTTCTGTACGTCCTTTTGAATAGCATTTAAGTCGTCTTTTAATCCTTTTATTTGCTGATTCATCAAAGCTTTATTCTCTTCGGATTCTTCCGTTATCAAATTGAATCTGTCATTTATTTGTTCCCTTGCTTGGGTTATCTCTTTCCGTATATTCTCATTGGTGATAATGACTTCATCCGATACCTTCTTGAGTTTTTCATCCCAACCATTATCAGTCTCTTTTATCTTCTCCTGCATCCCATCTACCTCTTCTTTGAGCTCTTTAAGGTCATGGTCGACTTGAACTCGTAACTCTTGGATGTTCGACTTAAAATCATCCTTCAATTCTTCGAATTTTTCTTGAAAATTCCTCTTATTCTCAATCATCGCCGCATTCACTTCTTCTTTTAAATTTAATACTTCTCCTTGTACCTCAGCGACTTTCGATCCTAATGATACAATCTCTTCTTGCATCACCTTCATATTTTCTTGCACCATATCGGTGATTCTGTCGAAAGTTCCTTGCATTTTCTCGTGGGATTCGTGGATTTCTGCTCTAGTAGTCCTCTGTGATTCCTGTATTTTCTTCTCGGTATTTTCTTGCGACTCTCGTACTTCTTGAATCCTTTTCTCGGTACTTTCTTGTGCCTCCTGAATTTTCTTTTCTGTATTTTCTTGCGCTTCCTGAATTCTCTTTTCTGTACTTTCTTGCGATTCTCGTACCTCTTGAATCCTTTTCTCAGTATTTTCTTGTGCCTCCTGAATTTTCTTTTCTGTATTTTCTTGTGCTTCTTGAATTCTCTTTTCTGTACTCTCTTGCGATTCTCGTACCTCTTGAATTCTTTTTTCTGTACTCTCTTGCGATTCCTGCATTTTATTCATTTTTCCAGCGAGCTCCTCCAATAACAGTTTTACTTGAGCAAGAGACGCCATCGTAATTTCCTATATCGTACCTTAACAAGAATATATCACTCTCAATCTCACTCTACAGTCTTTATCTAGTGTTTCCACAACACCTATACCTGTCTAGCACCTCACGAATTAGATTCAATAAATGAACGTATGGGTCTCTCCGGATCTGACCCGAAATATGACGGACATCCTACAATAAGTGACACGGAACAACCTATCGCTTTATCCGAGTTAAATGATTCATTATCCCGATTAACAAGAGCTGAAACTTTACGGAAAATCCTTCCATAATGTCATAAAATGAAACTAAGTAAAATCGTAGTACTAATTAACGGTCAAATCCTTCCAATATTACTCATAACATATATGATTAAATAAATATTTCAAACATTCTTCACCAACAATGTTGTAGATTCAATGTTCTCTGATTACCGATGCCTCTTCGAGTTTTCCTTTCTTTAAGTCCACTGCCACGCGATAAGTAATTCGACTCTAGTCGTTCGGTAATGAAATAATTCAACTCTAGCCCCACAGTTGGGTGTCAAGTAAAATTATATACCTATATGTGCCCTGACAGCAGTCCCTGTGACCATTTTGTATATTTTAATTCTATATCTCAGTGTTGGGTTCAGCCGCGGCGAAGCAATGCAGTCGGAGATCCATGAAGGCTCCACTCAAGGGACGTGCAAGTCCGACGAGTTGGGACACAGGTTAAATAAGTGGACTGTTATCATCGTGGCTTTTTAACGTGGAATGTAATCATCATTTTCTGTCTAAATTACGTGAATATTCCGCAATAGAGTATTAAGAGATCGAAGATATTGGCATATTCGACGAGACACATTGACCAACATTTTATCTTATCCTAAATTAAATAACTAACCTAGTGTTCCTACGCTACTTTAAATGATAACTCCGTGAAATGTTTTATTTTATGGAAGGATTTCCCGTTTAATGATTTAAAATAACTTTAAATGCATCAACTACATTAAAAACAAATTATTGGCAACACAACGGATATAAAAGGAAAATGTTATGTTAAATTGAAAATAAATACCTAACTTCAAGCTCTTGTTACAAATAAATACAACATCATCAATCGAAACAAAAGAGACAAAGTGTCCCTCTGCTGAAGGCTTACATAGAAAGATCAGTTATCAATCTCGCATTTTCAAAAATAAATCACTGGGAATCATAGAATCGTCCACTTCAGAATGTTATTTCCTACCCAAATATCTCATAATATTCCGTCATTTCTCCTTTAAAAATCATCGCACTATATGTCAGTATCTATCTATCTAGCAACTTGAAAATTACCGTTATTCTAACCATATAAAATCACCATACATGCAATAGAAATGTTTGAAAAACACAGGATCGTAACATAATATGACATCCATCAAAATCATGCTTTACAAGACAGACTCGATCCTCCCGTATATTCATCGGTGACTGCACCTAGATAAAAAGACATCAAGAGACATTGCAACGTCTACGATAACCTTGACTAACTACGTTGATTCTGCGCCTCCGGATACCACTGCGTCGTTTGACCTGGAATACTACATTAGCACTAGGCGTCAACTCAAATGATCTACAAAATCCAACTAGCAAAGAAATGGCTTACTTACCATAGAAGATCATATTTCCTTTACGACATGACCTTAATATCTTTACGTTACCGATTATCTTGCGAAGATCCTAAACATCCCTTTAAAATCGTGCGCTCTGGTCAATCTTGTATTTAAATAGGATAAATGTGACGACCAACTACTAGTGTTCGTGAGTGCAACATCCTATAACATTATTCTAAAATACGGCCTCGTATCTAAATAAATTATTCATCACGACAACATCAAAATTCACGCATGACCAACTTAATTCCAACCGTCAATACCATCATCAGGACCTTCACATAACATCATCATAAAATTCGCAATCCTAATGACACATTTATAATCATCACATCTCTCTATCCACGTAAATATTTTCAAAGATCCTGCCGTAACTAACACCTTATTACATCGCACAACTCGTCATGCACAGCGAATTCACAATACTAAAGAACAATCTATTCAGGCAATTACGTAAAATTACTAAATACGTTGCCGCATTAATTCCATGTCACCACAATAGTATCACACTTCTATTATCAAACACTGTATTTCCACACAAGCACATAACATTTTGAAGACCACAGAATCGCACATCGCAAAATACCGAGCTCCTCCGAGGTATTCTGAGCTACAGGTTAAAATTAACGTTCATTACCATAACACCATTACGGTACCAATGACATCCATGTCGAAGAAACTTTCGCAAAACCTTGCTAGCAAACATTAAAGAAATCTTACACAACTATCGCATATTATCACAACGTAGTCTGGCTCACCACACTAGACGTAACGATCATAAATATTACAACGCAATGTCCAACAAATAACGGTCGCTTTCAAGTTAAAATTGTTCATGTCAAAAATTGACAACAAAATAAATACTACTCTACAACTACAATAAGCAATTACGTGGCGGAATATGTATAAGATATTCAAGTACTCATCCTGGGTTGTTGCTCCACGACGGTGTCACCTTCCGAGTTCAGCTCTCACTCAATAACATTATCAAGTATTGTCCATCACATTTCAGATCAGATCCTTTGAGGTCCCTCTATTTTAGTTGTTCATGTTGATACGTGCACACATTGTATCTGAATAAATAACTGCTGACGGTTCCATGTTACCTGAAACTTAGAGATATCAATTAGAACAAGGTCATACACCTTAATACAATTTTAACAGTTCAAGCGATACACTTGCCTTTTCATTCAATAACAAGATATCTTGTTTTACAATATTTTATGTTTATAATATGCCAATATCTCTTTAATAACTCCTTTCAATACAATCTTTTCCTATGAATTCTTGCTTCTGATCTTTCTGAGGTGCAGATTGAGAGTGTATCAACTTCTACAGAGACAAAACAGATTCTACTACAACATAATAATTGCAGACGGTTTGCTTTTCAGAATTCTTCTCAGCTTTTAGCTCCCATATGTTTCTGACAATCGGAAACATTTGACACATAATGTAAGACGATCTCGTACAAATCAGCTGTATTAGTAAAGGAACTTATTTAATAATTGCCGCCTCGTATTTAGGTTAGTAATCGACAGTTTCCTTTCTTCATCTCGATCGTCGGATCGTGCGAGACTAGATGTACAAGGTATGGCCCTCTCATATAAATTTATTGTTTACATATTTCATGGCCCTCAGTAACATTCTGTCGCAGATATACTGCCGTTCATGCATTCCGGAAACTTTACTTGAAGAATGCGTATTATTCATATAATCCTGCCCTATGTTTCACGATGTTTAACTTTCTGCTAATATTTCCGAGATACCACGGGGTTTAGAGCTGGTTATCAATCTGCTGATATCTTCAATTCGGCGATGCCGTTCACATAATTATACAAGTCAACTGCCCTCTAATTCATCTGGAGGTGTGATAACCGGACATAAGATTTCATTGACATTATTTCCCGACATAAACTTCCAATGTGTTCACCAATCTCATCCTGACATACATTGGAAGGTTATAATATAAATAGACATGATTTTCACGCTCTCAAGTTATACTTAACGATGTTTTATATAACTATGACCACGGCAGAGTGCACGCATGCGCTGTAAGGCTGTTGATAACGCTGTCGGTATGTCGCTTTTGATCAAGTAGATCCTTAAAAAATGTATTGTATTTAAGTATTTTTTTATTGAAATGCAGACTGTTCGGACACTGTAAATGTTTTTGAGTTGACGTGTGATTGTGTGGCCCCTAACAAAGTGTGTTTGGTAATTAACATGAATGTAATGTAGCGTGTTATAAAGAATCGAGCAGCACTATATATGCATGTTTAACGGCGCCCAGTGCGAATCGGCTAAATATCAATAATGTGCACGGCGCGCACTGGAAGTGGGCCCCCCGACACCGCACGGCGCTCTTGAGGGACGCGAAACGCCGCGCGCCATTACCAATGAAAAACGGCAATAACGCGTCCAATTGAATTATTATATTGCAGCATTCTCCCCTTCCTCTCCAACCATTGCTCTCCGCAGAAAAAAAAATAGCATGCAAAAATATCTGTTTTAAACGTTGGGTTGTTTGTGCACAGAGGGACGTGAAATTAGCGGGGAATTATTTTCAAACCGTTGGCTGGTCCTATGGGTGGACACCAAGTGGAGGGGATTTGACCAAGCACTCATTATAGTGTTACTGCTTGTGTTTTCGAGTGTGCTGCGCTGGGTTGAGCTGCTCTCAACCAGTTCATCCCATTCAATTGGATTTTAGTAAGTGTTCTTTTTAAACTCATTCTGCTCACATCTATTTAAGGGCGTAAACTTCGTCGTGTTTTATATCATTGGAATATACTGGTGTGTTACTTTGAAGTCGTTGTTGGCAGTTGGTCAATAAATTGTTGGTCGGAAAGAGAACTGCATCTTAACATTAGGGGGCGAATTGTGAAAATTATTACGGATTTCCATGAGATACAAGTATTTTACTCTCTTTATCACAGGGGAATGCCCATCATCAAATCTATAAAACTGATGATATTTATTGACGTATGATTCCGTTTCTGGGATTACCACCAACGTCTTCAGAAACTGTTTCGACAAGGAACGACGGTATCGATAAACGGAAGAGCTGGAAATGACGGAAATGAAGGACTCCTTAAAAGATTTCTGAAATCCAATACCATCTGGTCAGATAATACCAATAGTTGAACTATAATAGTTGTCTTAGAGAGGTGCGGTATTCCAACCGATGAGCCCAATGCCGCACTGGGGCGAACACTTGTACCCGTATTTTTAACGATTGTTTTATTATTTTAATATTTATTCTTCCTCAAATGATTGAGGTTGCCAAACTGAGAAAGAATATCACACAATATAAATTTAGTAATCTGGTTACATTACGGAATAATAATGTACAGAAAACAATCCTTAGTGACGAAGCAGCAGCAAATAAAATACTTTAATTAATTTAATTAAAGTGATGTCTCCAAGATCGATATCGAGACTTTCAATGTATGTATGTGCCAACTCACAGTGGTCTCATTCGGCACACCAAAGCGTCGTAAGTAGGTAATTAGTGCGCCCAGCATAAGCCCTATGACTTCGATGTTGTATTGAGGTAATAGGGAATGGTTGGTGAATATATCTTTTTTTTCTTCCTTCTTCGTCTGCAATGGTTACCGTCTTTGGATCTGGTTGGTTTTTGAGAGAAGTGTAGGTGGTAAGAACGGTAGAGGTAGACCAAGGAATGAATCTGACAAGCAGATTAGAGCAGATGCAGGATGTAGTAGTTACGTAGAAATGAAAAGATTAGCACAGGATAGGATGGCGTGGCCAGCTGCACCAAACCAATCTATGGACTGATGACCAAACAACAACATAAACCATAGATTCATTTTCTAGCCTTTTATATCTTATACATTTTTGTCGTAGAGCTATAAAAATGACTGTATTCACAACTTCGGAAAGGAAGAGTTCGTACTTAGCCGTGGGATTTTGGTCGGGGAAAAAGAGTTGATCTCCCATACTTCGCTTCGTATCCACTCGAGGTTCGGTGGAAGCGCTGTTCAAAGAACTCCCTGTACACACTAACTCGCTCCACGTACAATTAACCGCACACAAATTGGCTTTCTTTCAAAAAATTATAATAAGCTTAGGAAAAGTTCTGTTTTTCATTAAAGTCTCTGTAGATGTACTGTAGAATAGATACCCAGGTAACAGAATAACAATTTTACAATGTAATTTAGTTGAGACTAGCAGTTGTGTACCGTCGTTGACGGGTTCGTCTTTGTACGAGCAGCACTGTCATCCAACCGAGACGAGTGTCAGCAGAAGAGAGAGAGCACACTTTAACAACAACCGTCAGTCAGTGTATTATTACTGTTGATAAGTTTTAGGACACAATGAAGGCCATCACACTGTATACTTCAGGCTCAGCGATATCAGGCGATATTAACACACTCGAGGCCAAGCTTTCAAAACGCACCACCACCCCCTCCCAATCCTATGATTCCTTTTCCACCCCTTATTCTTCAAGAGATCATACTTTCACGTTTTTCTTCACATTTCAATAACCATCTTCATTATATTCCATATTAATAGGGGCTGATGATCACGCGGCCACTAATGGACATAACAGAGACAATCTAAATTCGTGAAACCAACTGAACAAGTCCTAGGAGTCTAAAAATGTGTCCTATCATTATATCGCTTCATTCTCTTCAAATTTAGTCAAATCGATCTTCTTCATTTGATTCAGTATCCCTTTATTCGTGATTTGATCTATCCATCTCACCTCCAGCATTCTTCTGTAACACCACATTTCAAGCGCTTCTATTCTTATGAAATCGTTATCGTCCATGTTTCACTGCCACACAATGCCACACTCCAGACGAAAGTCTTCGAAAACGTCTTTCTAATTCCAAACCGCACAGCCACGTGCTCAGTGGTCCTTTTAGGCCTATTGGTAGATTTACAGGCACGTAATAAAACTTCCGAGGGACAAAATGCTGGCAACTCGGCGTCTCTGAAAACCGTAAAAGTATTTGATGGGACGTTATTATTATTTTAAACTCCTTTGATCATGTTATGAAACCTACAGTTTAATTAAATCCGATTTGGGAAAATATTGTATGCATCAGTCGGAATTCGATCCGCATCCGCACAGGTGAGAAGCTAGCTAGATGCCATTCAACTACCATGCTCACGTGACTACAATATCACGTACTTCAAAATTAGAAAAACACACATTTGTACCTGAGCTGTTAAATCGACTTCACGATACAATTGACTAGTAACGCCGTTCGAGATTAGAATCCTGGTGTTGGTAGACGCTTATCTAAGCGTGGCTGCGCCCGAATTTTCCATGTACTCACTCCAAGGAAGTTCTGGGATAATATGCAATTCAAGAATCCGAGCACATTATCCAACCTTAGGTCTACGAGAGCTACCGGTACACGCGTAACAGAGGATGCTTACCTCGTTGTACTTCCTCTTAAAACACAAATCACCACCACCACCGGTACACACGTAACAATAGTAACCTGACAAACTCAGGTTACCAGTTAATTCTCACAAAGAGATACAAAGTAAACGGGATCGATAACTAAGAAATGTCTTAAGTTCCTGGAATGGTTCAGCTGTCCCTGGAATACAAATAAATAAATAAATAAATAACAACACAAGATTAACTCTCGAGTATTCTACTCAGAAAGAGACTGTCTTTACCGAAATAGCGTACTTATAGTCCACAGCAAAATTAATGTAGAATCAAATCAGCAACCCTACTAAATTAAGCTAAGCGCTTTTAACCCATTAACAGCAGACACGTGTAAGCAACGATCACAGTGGTAGAGGTGATGAAATGATGATGAAGACGACACATACACCCAGCCCCCGTGCCAGCGAAATTAACGAATTATGGTTAAAATTCCCGAACCTGCCGGGAATCGAACCCGGGACCCCTGTGACCAAAGGCCAGCACGCTAACCATTTAGTCATAGAGCCGGACAATTAGTCTAATGTGAAGGAACAACAAAGGATTCTTGAGAATTTTACTCCAAAATCTCACAATTCGAAGGACGTGGGTTGCTGCTACGGACGTCCAATTGCTTTCAATTACTTATGTAGGGGTAGTTTCGTTTTCAACTAGGTCAACTAATACACAAGTTAAGTGCCCGTCCATCCTTAACATCGAATTTTCTAGCGAAAATGCTGTTAAATGCAGAAGACCTATTCGACCCCATGAAATTCAGGAGATCTCTCGGAGACCAAGAATACAAAAGAATGGTGTCTATTAAACCAGAAAGCCAAAGGCGTATGCCTATATCAAGAGTTTGCTCCAGCCAACCGGTGGATAAGGAAACAGAATGGACTCTCAAGCACCGAGTGGAATGATGCTCTCAAAATGACAGTGAATGTAGCCTCTGTTCGCGCCATACCAGGCAGTTGTTTACACTGAAGTGTCAGTGTAAGTGAAGTGTTAGTTGGGTCTCTCTCTGGAAGTGCTAACATGAGAGAGAACTATACATTACAGTGAAGGATTTTCTCTCAGGATGGATACATTAAAAATTGTACGACCAAGTCTTGCAAAAGACAGCTTCATAGAAAACAACGCGGTGCCACTAATTTTTAGATTTATTTACACGTGTGTGATATACATGGTCATCCGGGAACAAAAGGTGTTCAGTGATAACTAAATAAAGATGATGACATAAGGACCTGTTCTAAAAATCTACTTGTAAATTTCGTAGAAGCCTGCCTCAGGATATTCAAAATTCTAATAACATCGTACGGGGAGCAACAATATATACCGTATATGCCTTTGCGACGGTGTAAAATATATGCAGTTCACGGATCAGAATACATCAGTTAAAAAAAAAAATTGTAACTGGTTTTCTAGGCAAGTTCTTGAAGATGTTATTTTGTCTAAAAGCCCAAGTGAAACGTAAAATCATCTATTAATACATTTGCAAGATATCATGGTAAATTTACCGGTCGTGCAGTAGTTGCAGGTTCGCCTTCACGTACGCGTGCAGACGGTAATTGCACTGTTCGAGGAATTTTCCGCAAAGCGTGGACCAGTGTTGCCAACAGTGGAATAGGATTACCTACTAAGCGGCTGCTTGAAAGTCCTCACCTCTCCCGTTCCACTCCTTGAGCTTTGTTGAGTTATGAAAATACTATATGAACATATGAAAATGGAGATGAAAATGAAGTATATCCTCTTGGTCAGAGGTTAAAAGTATTTGAAATATATTATAAGGTGAACTTATCTATGGTCCAGGATCATAGAGTGCACATAAGAAGTAGGAGTAGAAACAGATGTCTGAGAGCCTATGTTTCCACAGTCCCTACTTTTTGTAATACTTCGTTCGGTAGCTTATATGGCAACATTGTTTGTTTCTTCTCAGTCTGGCCTGAATCGATAAAAGCAAACTTATCACTTTGAGTCTTATTCTATTTTTGACATTCGTTTTAATTATACTATATTAGACTTTCTCTCCAATTCTGCATAAGACCCTGAAAATAACAGGCGCGGCAGTGCAAATGTTTGCCAGCTTCTCAAAATTGATTGGTGTTCCTTGCATCGCAGTATTTCATCACTTTACACCAGAAATTAACCGGTGTCCATAGTTTTGGGACCCATTTTTCCAGCATATTTTAATGTTTGCGTTAGCATTCAAGCATTACATGATTCAAGAAAGGAAATCAGCGAGTCCATAACAGCCTTGAGTGCATTTGACACTGAAGAAGTGAAACTTTATTATGACAGAAGAAAGAAAGACGCACTGAAGCGCTCCTTGCTTCCTCATTGTTAAGGGAATCCCCTTCATCTCAGCTCCGCCTACAATTCAGATCCTCGGCTCGCCTTCTGATGGCATCACGACTTTCAAAGTCGGGAACTGAAATTTGAACTATTACATTTTCATACTCTCTACATCATACTGCATAAAACTTGAATTGAAAAACCACCAAAACATCCACTGAGAAGAAGAGGGCCACAAGTGCCAAAATTATACATTCTGGGATGATTTGAATGTAAGATTTAAAAAAGGTCTAGTATATATTGTATATGTTTATATTTAATATATTGTTACATTCATATATGAAAATGAAAACATGAAAATGAAGTATATCCTCTTAGTTCAAAGATTAAAATTATTTAAAATATATTTCAAGGTGAACTTATCTAATAGTAACGGTGATTCACCACGTTATATTTGTCCTTCAATTCAGTAGCAACACGATGATTTTCACAGTCACGACCATTTATTTTTCTTTTATAATGGACTGTTATATCACAGATAAGCTTCACTTTGCAGTTGCTTTAAAGCTTCCGTAAACTCATGGACAGAAGGATGGAGTTTGTAAAATTGTTTTAAATCACTAACACAACAACCCCTGGTGCCACTGTACACAGTACTTGAAGATGTTATGTTTTTTTTCGGCAGTGTATAATTATCAGTATTTTGCCATTTCTTTGAATAGTCCTCATCTTCACTAACGCTGAAATACCTGCCGACGAACCGACATCTGAGTGTAAAATCTTATTTGTTATACTCGTATACAGTGGAGACTTAATGATAGTTACAACTCATGTCACTATCGATTATTGGGAACTTAGTTGTTAGTCTTCGACTTTCAACTGATTCTGTGACAGGGTATGAGGCAGTTATCTTTAGCTCTTACATCTGCGTTAATTCCAGCTGAATTCTTTGTTGTGTGTAAGATGCACAAGAGAAGATATACGTATGTACACAGGGAACAAAAAACGAGAGGCGTCAAGTAATCTTCTTTTTCTTTCTTCTCATGTCAAGTATTTCGTCCTTGTCTTTCTTATACCATGGTAAAAGTTAATGAGGTGCTAGATATCTTTTGTCTACGTATATAATATGTAGACCACTGCATAGCTCAACATTAGACTTAACGCTTCGTTGTCGTCTTTTGTTTGTTTTTATTTCTGGCTCACTTGTTTTTATTTCTGCCTCACTTGACAGCGTGCAGTAAACTATCACGAGATGAAAAGAGGAAGAAGAGAGAGGAGAAGTGAAAAAGATGAAAGAAGCTTTGCTTCTTTTCTTCCTTCTTGTTTTGTAGGTTTCAGTTAATTGAAGCCGAGACAGTCTTTTTTGTGCTTGCAGCGTATTATTTGGTGAGTGGCTGTTTCAATAAGTGCCGGCCTGGCCGTCTTGTGGCCTGTTATTATATTAATACGTGGTGAAGGAGGGACTGCGAGTCCCCCGGCCCTCCCTGCTTCCTCCCAGTTTAATTATGATGAGTCACAGACCGACATATTGCTTCATAAACTGGTGGATAATTTACGGCCGCCGGCCATAGTGGGTGGTAGGGACATGTGTCCCTATTCTCGTACCGCCCGCATCTCACTTAGCTCATATACAAGTTTTACCTCTACCACTGTGATCGTTGCTTACACGTGTCCGCTGTTAATGGGTTAAAAGCGCTTAGCTTAATTTAGTAGGGTTGCTGATTTGATTCTACATTAATTTTGCTGTGGACTGTAAGTACGCTATTTCGGTAAAGACAGTCCCTTTCTGAGTAGAATACTCGAGAGAATCTTGTGTTGTTATTTATTTCTTTGTATTCCAGGAACTGCTGAACCATTCCAGGAACTTAAGACATTTCTTAGTTATCGACCCCGTTTACTTTGTATCTCTGTGTGAGAATTAACTGGTAACCTGAGATTGTCAGGTTACTATTGTTACGTGTGTACCGGTGGTGGTGGTGATTTGTGTTTTAAGAGGAAGTACAACGAGGTAATCATCCTCTGTTACGCGTGTACAGGTAGCTCTCGTAGACGTAAGGTTGGATAATGTGCTCGGATTCTTGAATTGCATATTATCCCAGAACTTCGTTGGAGTGAGTGGATGGAAAATTCGGGCGCAGCCACGCTTACATAAGCGTCTGCAAACGCCAGGATTCTAATCTCGAACGGCGTTGCTAGTCAATTGTACCATGAAGTCGATTTAACAGCTCAGCTACAAATGTGTGTTTTTCTAATTTTGAAGTACGTGATATTGTAGTCACGTGAGCATGGAAGTTGAATGGCATCTAGCTAGCTTCTCACCTGTGCAGATGCGGATCGAATTCCGACTGATGCATACAATATTTTCCCAAATTGGATTTAGTTCAACTGTAGGTTTCATAACATGATCAAAGGCGTTAAAAATAATAATAACGTCCCATCAAGTACTTTTATGGTTTTCAGAGATGCAGAGTTGCCAGCATTTTGTCCCTCAGGAGTTTTATTACGTGCCTGTAAATCTACCAATAGGCCTAAAAGGACCACTGAGCACGTGGCTGTGCGGTTTGGAATTAGAAAGACGTTTTCGAAGACTTTCGTCTGGAGCGTGGCATTGTGTGGCAGTGAAACATGGACGATAACGATTTCATAAGAATAGAAGCGCTTGAAATGTGGTGTTACAGAAGAATGCTGGAGGTGAGATGGATAGATCAAATCTCGAATGAAGGGATACTGAATCAAATGAAGAAGATCGATTTGACTAAATTTGAAGAGAATGAAGCGATATAATGATAGGACACATTTTTAGACTCCTAGGACTTGTTCAGTTGGTTTTTGAGAGAAGTGTAGGTGGTAAGAACGGTAGGGGTAGACTAAGGAATGAATCTGACAAGCAGATTAGAGCAGATGCAGGATGTAGTAGTTACGTAGAAATGAAAAGATTAGCACAGGATAGGATGGCATGGCCAGCTGCACCAAACCAATCTATGGACTGATGACCAAACAACAACATAAACCATAGATTCATTTTCTAGTCTTTTATATCTTATACATTTTTGTCGTAGAGCTATAAAAATGACGGTATTCACGAATTTAGATTGTCTCTGTTATGTCCATTAGTGGCCGCGTGGTCATCAGCCCCTATTAATAAGGAATATAATGAAGATGGTTATTGAAATGTGAAGAAAAACGTGAAAGTATGATCTCTTGAAGAATAAGGGGTGGAAAAGGAATCATAGGATTGGGAAGGGGTGGTGGTGCGTTTTGAAAGCTTGGCCTCGAGTGTGTTAATATCGCCTGATATCGCTGAGCCTGAAGTATACAGTGTGATGGCCTTCATTGTGTCCTAAAACTTATCAACAGTAATAATACACTGACTGACGGTTGTTGTTAAAGTGTGCTCTCTCTCTCTTCTGCTGACACTCGTCTCGGTTGGATGACAGTGCTGCTCGTACAAAGACGAACCCGTCAACGACGGTACACAACTGCTAGTCTCAACTAAATTACATTGTAAAATTGTTATTCTGTTACCTGGGTGTCTATTCTACAGTACATCTACAGAGACTTTAATGAAAAACAGAACTTTTCCTAAGCTTATTATAATTCTATTACAGCAAAGGCAAAACATTATTAAACATCACATTTATTTTTATTTTTAATGTGATGACTTGGTGTAAACTTTGTATTCCAGTGAGAGAGGCACATACTGTAGGTTATGTTTTGAGCCGCCTTCTCTCGCAACACGCTGCAAGCCTCCACGGCACGGATTACCTCGAATAGAAAAAGGTGAAGTTTTTTCTCGTGTGGTTTTATTTTTTCGATTGGCGCAAGTCCAGATTTACACGCCAGCAAGCAGAGAGGTGGCGAACGATGGTTCGAGCTCTCGGGGGAGTCAGCGCGGGTGAAGAAGGGTGGATAAAAGTGGCAGGAAAAAAGTATCAATGGAGCGATGTTGAAGCGAATGCTCCGTGACATTGATCGACAATGAAGGAATGAAGAAATGTGGTTCGAAGTGAGAGAGCTTAGGAAATCTATTCGCTTGTGTGCTTCTCTATAAAAGATGGCGTTGTCATGGAAACAGGATACCTGGATTTGAATCTAGCTGGTTTAGTAACTGTAGCGTCTTTCATTTGAACGATTTAGAGTTCGAGAGCAGTCAGTAGCGATTGGAATCTGCTGGGACTGAGTATATGCAAGTTGATGCCAGTGGGAAGGACTGTTGCGTTAGGTCAGAGATGCTCTGGACCCGTATGTTTTATTCTTTATAGTTTGTAATGCAAGTAATTCGCAAAAATATTACTTTTCATTGAGAAATTGTTGTGATGATCATCATCATATAGCCTCAGCTACCGTGTTGCATATATTTTGATTAAACGGCATTTAGGCTGCTTGCTGATCACTTTCGGTGATTGTTTTACTGTACCAAATAGCAAAGAAACTATACCTATCGTGTGCGACCTATGGCTACGTTTTAATTAACATAGACGAGTGAGCATCAAATGTGTCACCAGACATTTTTTTTACATGCGTACATCGTGCGTCAGGGAGTGTCGAATGGACTTTCTTCCGTTCTTCAAAATTCCGACTGCCTGTTTGAACTCGCTACCTTACGATCAGAAGGCCGACACTACCACCGATCCACAGAGGGTGCCCTAGTAATTACAACCTGTGACAATAATGTTCGGTGAATAGTCCTCTACTATCAACAGAACAATGCACGGCAGTGGCCTTACTGTCCTTCGAAATAGTCCCCTCCCATAACTACGCACTGCTGAGATCGGCGATACATGTCCTGCAAACTTTGCAGGACGCTTTGGTGTTCAAAAGCCTCGTCACGTTTCGTTGGATGTCAGGAATATCGTCAAATCTCTTTCCGTTCAAAGTTTGAGTCGTGGGAATAGGAAGAGGTCTGAAGGATTGATGTTCAAGTTACACCACCTCCCTTTTTGTCATGAACTGTTTGACGGTATTGGCTGTGTGTAGGCGAGCGTTGTCAGGACAAAAAAACCATGAACCTTGTTGTGCGTACTGGGGTCATACCCTGCGTAGACGTTTCATGAAACGGGTCGAAATTTCAATGTACCGTGCAGCATTCAACGTCGTTCCCTCAGGTAGAAATTCCTTGTGGATAATGCCTTGACTATCGAAAAGGTGATGAGCATTGTTTTGATGAGTGACTTTTCGGCTCTGACCTTTTTCCGACGAGGGGATCCCGGAGAAAGCCATTCCATGCTTTGCCGTTTCGTTTCAGGGTTGTACTTGAGACACCAGGTTTCATCCTCAGTGACAATACAGTTCAAGGAATTTGGTGTCCCATCCGCTGTTTCGACAAAATCCTGTAAAGCCTCTAAACGTGTCTGCTCTTGATCGTCAGTCAAGTGACGTGGCACAAGACGAGAACACGTTTTCCTCTTCCCTAAATTCTGGGTAACGATTTGTCGCACGGATTCACGGTTAATCTGCTATTATGCACACAGTTAATCGCCGATCGTTCGTGATTAATGTTCTCACCTTCTCAATGTTTTCGTCACTGGCGGCGGTCGCCGGTCTTCCGTTACGGAGGTTGTCAGAAACACTTTCCCGGCCCCCTCGAAAACGGACGAACCACTCGTACACGCACTTCAAAGACAGTGCTTGTTCTTCATAAATTCGTACCAGCATCGCATGCGTTTCTTTCGGTGTCTTGCCAAGCTTAAAACAAAACTGTACATTGATCTTTTGGTCGTTCATGTACCTGTTCGCAGTTCAGAACCAACGCTGTGTCAAACAGGTCTTACAAGGCACACACACGACGCTCAACAGAACAGCGTTGGGAGCAGGTGGTCAAAACATGCTGCTACGCAGGTGCAGCATTGTGTGTCGCCAATGTTGCCGGATCGACCGTTATGACTTCATTCACCGAACTTTATTGTCACAGGTTGTAGTACCTCTCTTTCTCTTTACTCTACAGGGAAACATTTCATATTTCAACACGCTGAAGTGTCTCAGAATGACTTGCTGACAGGAGTACATGGAAAAAGTTTGTGCAGCTGTTATTGGCTTACTTTCCAACTGCTCTATAGAGAGGCAAGTTGCTTGAATTGTTACATGACCGACTTGATCCCGAAATTAGCCCACAATCATTGCTGAATAGGCATTACGAACATTATTACAAACAATAGAAAAATGTTACCTCGTTCCATGGATACATTCCGGTAAATCTAGACTGGAGACTGGCGAATTAAAGCACTTCCAGATACCACTGGACTGGCTTCCATCAGTTATATTCTGTATCCCATTTAGCAGTAAAAACTGAGTCGTGGGTTCAAGTTCTGCTGTGATGGGATACTCGCTAGGTCAGACCTGATTGTGGGTCATTTGGGTATCTTTGGGAGTTGGCACACTTTTGCCTGCGTTGGTTAGGCTTTATGAAGCTATGCAAGAAGCCATCATTCACAACCTCCCGCATACTGAATTTGTTTATTTTCTGGACGTTCGGTGCAAAGGGTCGGTGAATCATTTGGTTGCAATTATTTTTGCAGCCAACCCCCGGTGGGTGGGGGCATTAGCATAACACCCACAGTATCCCCTGCCTATCGTAAGAGGCGACTAAAAGGAACACCAGGGGCTCTCGACTTGGGTGCGTGAGTTGGCGACCACAGGGCCTTTAGCCGAGTCCTGGCATTACTTTAAATTACTTATGTCAGGCTCCTCACTTTCATCTATCCGACCTCTCTTGGTCAACTCTTGTTCTATTCCGACCCCGAGTATTAGGTGTCGAGGCCTAGGGAGTATTTCACTTTCTCATCCTTCATGGTACCTGTCTTTCTTTGGCCGATATTTTCGCTTTTAGAAATTCCGGATTCCTTCCATTTTTTTCCCTCTGATTACTATTAATAGACGATGGATGCCCAGTTGTATTTCTTCTTAAAACGATAATCACCACCACCACCACCACTCTTAGCAACTAGTCTAAGTAAGAATATGTTTATTGTTTAATATCTGTAAACCATCTTCGTGTTCATTGAACAACCACAGTAATTCATTTCAGACACGTGTATTTGACATACTGAATTTATGATTATTATTATTATTATTATTATTATTATTATTATTATTATTATTGCAGAGACTGACTCCTTGGCGAAATGTTCAGCGTACTGGCGTGCGGGTCGGAAGACTCCAGATTCGATTCCAAGCTGCGCCTGTTTTGATAAATAAATCTATATCTGTCTAGTTAGTTCCTCTGGCTCAGGGACTGGATATTTATGTTCATCTTAACACTCTGCTCTTCATGTACATTCAACACGTTGAAATACTAACCGCCACAAAATACACAATAGTGTTTATATCCCCGTACATAGATTTGATGTCAAGAAGGGTATCCCGTCGTAACACTGGGCCAAATCCACAGCAAGTGCCTTCCCCAATAATAGTGAAAAAGGCCGGTAAAAAGAAGAACCATTATTATTATTATTATTATTATTATTATTATTATTCATTTCTGGTCGCAGGTGTTACCTTGAATGTGGGAAACTGACTACGTACACCAGTGCCTCCCGCGATATAGTTTTTACCTTATTTAATGATGCAGAATTACGTCCCTTCAGATATGTTTTTCATCCTTGGAAAGAGGTAAAAGTTGGGGAAGGAGGTGGGAAAAGCATGATGGTGTAGCATGCCTTTCTATATTTGGCGAGATGGTAGAAAATGTAGCGATGATTGGTGGTATTGTTGTTTTAAGGGGCAAAACAATGTGTGATTTTTGAAACTAAAAGTCTCTTTCCTGTGATTCATATTCCACGTAAAACTGGAGATCCCGTGGCTCTGAATAAGCTTGCATGCTTTGCTTTTTGATACATCTCAGGCTGCTTACGAGGAATAAATTCCCGCAAATGCCGAAATTATCGCGATACGGCACCTAGCTTTCTGTTTTACTCTCATTCATAAACCTGTATTATATTACACGAAGACGCTACACAAAGGGACTTTTCAGCCTCAGTGGCATGTAAATCATCAATAAATTCAAATTTTATAAAATTAAAAAATGTATGAATTCCGAAAGGACGATTCCTTGCGAATCAGAGATGCCCTTTACCATGTCTTTCCTTTTGTTGTGATCCTGTTGGATTTTCTTGGATCAAGGTGAAGGCAGTAATTTCCATGTTGAAGGCGTTTATCTCAATGTCTAAATGAATTTTGTGTAGAGTATACTGCTTTTGAAAATGCATGTTTCTTACTTCGCAGTACAAACGTAACTAACAAAAGAAGAGCTCTTCTGCGCCCACTGCTGTTTTCGCTGTTTGTTGGCGAAACCATTCTAATTGAGGTTAGGGATGGTAGGATGCATTTCAGACAATGTTCCCTTTAACTATGTACTTACTCGGGGTGTACCGAGTGCGTGAAGCCCGCAAACTTTTGCATCCTACTTAGTAAATGGTTGCCTGTTAACAGTGTAAACATGTTTTATTATCATGCAAGCACATGTATTAGCCAATGACCCATTAGTGATCAACCTACCGTCATTACATCTGTTGTCACGCCGAAGTGGAATGGGATTTGTTTCACAATTTATTCGGATTTTGTTGTAGCAGTGAGAGTCGACCCCGTTTCCTGTGTTAGTGATGACTGTCGGTGGCTACGTTTTACCTTCCTCTTCGTACGTGTATTTTTGGTGTGTTGTGTAGTCAAAGTCCACATTGCGGAAACCGGCTGTGTAGGAAGAATCGGGCTATCCAGGGGAGCTGTACATACACTTTATGTAATGTGAGGGAGGTGAAATAAAACACAAGGGGAATGGATGTGAGGGCGAGAGAGTAGGGAGAAGCACGTGAAAAATGAAACAGGCCATCCAGTATTTTCGTGTTACAAGCTTTCCGAGCTCGCTAAAAAATTCCACCGCCAGCACCCCCGCCCCCTTCCCATACTCGTCCGGCCATCCCGTTTTCCCTGTAGCCCCCCTCCCACCCGCTCTCCCCCCGCTGCCTCCGCTGTTCTGCGTTTGAAACCACAGAACGCGCTGCGGTTTGGGGTTGTGGACCAGCACAGCAGTAGCAACATAGACAGTAGCAAACAAGCGCAGCTAGCACTGAGCTTCGTCATGGAAAAGCCTCTCTACACATTGCAAATTGCAATAGAGCTTAACACACACAGACTTGTTTGGAAACGAGAAACGCGGGTTGCCGAAATCGGAGCGACGCCAAACAGCCGCGCGCGCACATACATACTCCGTGACGTCAGGTTACCATGGAAACCTGGGACCCCTCGCTACTTTTTTCCTCACCCCCCATCTTCCCTTTCCCTCCTGTTCTTTTTTTTTTAATCAGCTTTATTTTGGAACAGTGAAAAACGTAGACCGTGCGTTTATCCCGGCCGTTGTTGGGTTATCATGCAGGATGAGCTGCTGTATGTACGCGAACGCAGCTCAGCCATGTTGGTTACCACGTGAAGTGATCGCTAGATGGTGTAGATGCAGCTGTTCAAACTCCACGAGGCCTTGGAAGTATTGCACATTCTCAGTATATTATGTCTGGTTTATCATTTGTGTTCTAGCGTTTTTCGGACACTTGCACATTAAAATCTGGTTTATAAATCTTCTTCGGCGAGTCTGTGCTATATCCAAAGTAGTGAGTTTTAGCATTGCATTGAAGTTTGCCAGCGAGGTAATCGATTTTTCAAACTTGTAGGTAGTTGGCCTTGGGGGAGATTTTCATAGTGAGGAATTTTCTAGCAGTCATTTTTATATCATCCCCATCATAGTTGAGACCTTTCATTACTGGATCCCGGGTGCAAGACTTAGTGAATGCATTCATATCGTCGGTACCTGTTTTCTACGATTTATCTCCTTTAATTTTAGTGATATTCCGTAATTATTCAATCGTTTTCTATTGAAGTCCTGGTGGTGGTGGTGGTGGTGGTGGTGGTGGTGGTAATTGTTGTTCTAGAAGAAATAAGGCTACCAGTTCTTAACCGGAAGTGTGCAACTGGCCTGTTTAAAATTTATATATTCGCAAGGAATCGTCCTTTTGAAATTCATACATTTTTAATTTTATAAAATTTGAATTTATTGATGATTTATATGCCACTGAGGTCTAAATATCTTCCTTACTAAGTAATTTAATAAAAATATATTCATACACACATTTGATGTCTTGTTGTCTGGCACATGCACAAACATATTTTCTGCTTTTCCGACACGTGAGAAAGCAACGTAGTTGACCATTTGAGAAACACAGGAATCTTTCAGATTAACTCTGCAAAAGTGGAATGTTTGATTCTGGGCCTTATTGATAGTCATACTGTAAGCTAGTCTCACTGGAAATTGTAATTCTTTGAAACAAAGTGACAAATCATTTGAGGTCAATGGAATTCTTGGTATGAAAATCAATTTTCATTTCTCTTTACCGTTTAAGATTACTGCCTCAATGATATTGATAAGCAAGTATTTGCTTTATATTCAAGAACTGTAGAAAGTAGGCGCAGATGAATCATAGATGGTATATAAAACCAAGGAGTAGGCTACACATCACAGCATTCAGTAGATTCGTACGTTCTCACTCTGAACATTCCAGCATATTCCCGATTGTTTTAATACATTCAGTGACGAAGTCGACCACATTCAATTCCCACATCTCCCACACCACCACAGCTACAGACACGCAACCACTATAGTGCACGAAGGGAGGCCCGAGGCTACTACCACAAACACCAGTCGTCTGCTATGCATAGTTGTAGCTGCAATGTGAAATATACGAACACACACGTCTATTTTTATATATAGTTGGCTAATTTCAACCCCGAGATCTCCCGCACTATCGTAGCTACCAACACGCAACCACCATCGTGCACGATGAGAGACTCGAAGCTACGACCACACACAAACGCCAGTGATCTGCGATGGGTATTTTGGCTGCAAGGTGAAATATCGGATACACTCGTCTATTTTTTATATAGTCGGCCACTTTCAACCCCCACATCTCCCACACCACCGCAGCTACCGACACACAACCACCATAGTGCACGGTATGAGACTCGAGACTACTACCACACACAGATATCAGTGGTCTGCGATGGGTAGTTGTGGCTGCAATGTGTAATATACCGACACATACATTTATTTATTTATCTCTGTGTGTTTATTATATAACTGGAAAGCTGATATTTGTAAGACATTGGAGTGGTTTGGTTCAGAATATCTTATTACCTTTGTTGAGCTGTGTTTGATTCAGAGGATCACACCATCCCAAGAAATCATTTGAACAAGTATGCTATAAACGTCCGTTGACCAGTGCCTTGCCCTTTGCAACATAAGCGTTCAGCATGGTTCACTACGTTTACCTGGCTGTTTGGTCGACTTCACACGGAATCAGGAGACAGTGTGTGCTCGAAACATACCATCAACTGTTCTTGTAAAGATATTCAGGTTTCTCACTCTAACGGCATACTAACACTGGTATGAAAACCTTAACCCTTTCATTTTATTGAGTTAACTTACATGATTCCCACTAAATTTATCTCGATACTGGCTTTGGTATTCCTATTTCTCACTTCTAATCTGAGCTGCTACTTGATGTGGGTGTTTATAAATCTTCAAAAATTATAGAAATTCTGAGGTTGACTTGTGGCTTCCATGTTAGTTTATGATAGTAGAGTAGTTTATGCAGTAATAAATCCCTGAACTTGAAGTTCATATGGTCTTAAAATATTCTCAAATGAAAATAGCAAGTTATATTTATTCTACTTCTATAGCAGTTGTGATAAGGAAATAAGTGATGTTAATGCAAACTAAGTTCAGGAAAACTATAAAGAAATATAATTGACATACTCTAAACCACCTCTGATTTAATTAAGACTGATATATCATGTTACTACAGTGCATACAAAAAGGATAGAGCATTTGAAAGAATGATGTGTTTCAAAACTATACTGCAAACTTGGGAGGGGGGGTTAGATCTCATCACGTATAGACGAAACAAAAAGGTTATATAAACATGGGTCTAGGAATTCGTAATTATCTAAGGTATCAGTCTCTCGGGTGTGATAAACTGGAATGTTATTAGCTAGAAATTAGTTCGAATTTCCTGAAAGGATTCGCTGTGTTGATTACCTTACGAGAAGTGTTCGAAATGCTCACTATAGCTACCATACTGTAAGCTTCTGCTTGTCGTCTCATTGTGTTCCGGCCAGGGTCAAAAGTGTCATGTTGTACGTATCGTTTGGCAAGCATGCACGATTCTTCCACGAAGTACAAACTCCACTGCAGTCATGTACTCCTGCACGAAAAACGTCCACGATGGGATAGGATAGGACTAGGAATGGAACGGAAACGACCGTGGCCGTAATTAAGGTACAGCCCCAACATGTGCCTGGTGTGGAAATGGGAAACCAAGGAAAACAATCTTCAGGGCTGCCGACAGTGGGGTTCGAACCCACTATCTCCCGAATGCAAGCTTACAACTACATGAGCCAAACTTCGTAGCCACTCGCTTCGTAGTTATGTTATTGTAGTTACTTCAGTTGTAGTGCTCTCCAGACTCGCAGCAATTACCGGAGGAACGACAACCTTTGACGTAAAGTGATGGAGAACCATGCATCCTAGTGCTGTTGTCTGCGTAGCACCTTAAGCTCTCGCACCGAAGTTATCGAGTAACTATTACTATCATTGAAGATTCCTTCAAATAAATTGGATTTGATGAATGGGTATTACTCTCGGGATCTTTTCTTGAAATGGACTACATCGACAGAGGTCGCGATCAGTGTTAGTCATTTCATGCTGTGTTTGTGACTTTGAGAATGCTGATGTTTGCCGCGGTGAGACGCTGCCAGGCAGAGCGTGAAGCGCTGTGTAGACATGCCAACGACACAGCCCATTCATCACCGTGGGCAGGCGAGGCCAGGGGAAGGAAACATTGCATTGAGACGAGACCTGTCCAAATCGATCCGTGTATCGGCCCGCCACGCCTGCCCACGGTTTATCCGATTAGAATGACAGAAACAAGCCAAGTCACGGACGAAGGAATTCCCAGTCGCGCTACCTCGCTCGGTAACCCAAATCGATTCTCGGCTTAAGACGTTCGCCTCCCCTATTCCGTCTTCTCTTGCCGCTCTTTATCTCTTCTCTCCTGTCGTTTTTAGACGAGCATGGAATCCCAGGGGACACACAGGGAGCTTTGGAAGAGGAAATATTGAGTCACCACAGCACCGGTGGTTTCGCAATTCTCTTTCCAGAAAAAACTCTCGGATTTTCTGATCCGGGGCAAACACTGGCCGAATTCATTTTGAATCAAGGAAATTACATTCATCCTATTCAAGTGAAGCGATTGGCTTTCGAACACACTTGTTGTTTGGCCTGTGCCAGTTTCATTTACTCTCTTATGGCTAAACATTTTCGTGTACATTCATTAAGTTATTACGGCACTAATAGTAATAAGACACGCGATGGCGAAGATGATGAAATATCATGGAAGAACACAAGCCCTTATATCCACCGCCGAGACGTGCATTTTTATTTCGAAAGTCCAACATGCATTGGCCGGATTCGAACCACCGTCAAACTGGTGGGAAGCTAGTGACGATGCCATTCTGCCACCAGGACCCTCACAGAGCTAAATCTCCCACTGCCGGCTACTACTGTAATTTGATACAATTTTGTGACCTATAGCCTACTTTATGTTAACCTGTGGCTATAGAAAATGTGGGAATGAGAAAACGAAGTGTACAAATTCTTTGTTTGATTACGATAATAGTGCAGATAAGTAAAAGTAAACTGTTTTGTGCGTTGACAAGCAGTGATGAATGTTGAGAAAGTGATCAAGCTCCTGAGATTGTTTACACTCTTTACATTTTATGTGATTAATCAAGTCGTACTTGTTTCATGGAAGGGGCTTGGGATATCATGGGCAACATCCTCGTGACTGTGATGTCTGTACAGTATTTGTGAATAACTGGCACTGTAACTGAAAAGAAAGAGACTATGGCATGAATTTGCCTCGGGGAAACCCCAGAAAACATCTTCCAGGATGATGGAGTGTAAGTTCCAACAGTAGCGTAGCCAGGATCGGCCGAAGGTGGTGGTGGTGGTGGTGGTGGTGGTGGTGGTGGATTATAGTTATAAAATGATGGTAGGACACAATGAAGGTGCATGCATGACTTGTCTTTATAAGGACACTGATATAAGTGAATTACAGATCTGTTGGTTATACAAATTGTCTCTCTGAATGTTTATTTAGTTTATTGCTTATTGTCAGTTTCTATTTATTTTATTTTTGTAAAAATTCCATGGGGGAGGTTCTAACCCCCAGTAACCAACGCCTCCGTTGGCTACGCCCCTGAGTTTCAAAGCCTTTTCTAAGGTGTTTGTAGCAGAGCCTGGGACTGAACCTGGACCATTTGTAAAGCCCTTCGCGGATGTACAAAATATTATCCGCATCCGCACTTCCTTCATTCGCATCCGCGTATGGTTATCCGCATCCGCGAATGGTTATCCGCGGATATTGTAAATATTTAACTACAGTATACTACACTACCCAAGGTATTGTAACAGATAGATCTGTTAACAGAGCAATAGGTCTGATACCTGGCACCAGAACCCTACAGTCACAGGTTCATGAGGGATTTCTTTGCGACAACTACCGACGTATTGACCTTTGTTTTTCCTTCCATTAATTGCGGGCAGGGGTCAGTAAGGCTTAAGCTATGTGCAGATTTAGCAACACCGCCTCGCAAAGTCATTTAAATTCGTCCGCGGAGAGATCTGTATTGGCTAACTTCAGAAGCTCATAAATTGACAACGGCGAGAGATATTGAATGATTACTTTCAAATTATTTATCCGTATGACCAACCCTCTAACGCTTAAATACCCGGTTCTCCTTGTTTCCGACCACCCTGTAAACCAGTGACATAAGTATTCATACACCTGGTTTGTACTTCAACTGTACAGGTAATGGATACATCCCCCTCCCTATTCAGTGCCCAGCAGTTGTTAACAAGACGTCGATGAGCAGTGCACAGCACCGGTGCAGAGTACAAGCTGGTTTTGTTATCCGAATGGTGCGCAAGACCAAAGAAACTATGGTTGCTGAGAGAGAGATTATGGTACGGCATCATAATCAAACTAAATCATATTCTGAAATTGCAGCCGTCATATTTACAAGCCATGCTACTGTCCAAAGTGTCATACGGTGATTTAAGACAAACATACCCCTTGTAAACAGCGAAAGATCAGCCTGACCATATAACCTGACGATTCGAGAAAGGGGGATGGTAGTGAAAACAGTCATGAAGAATCCGAAGATAAGTGCGACGGAAATAAAAGCCCATGTAGAAGAATATTATGGTCAACAAGCCATAAGTAGGACCATCAGTAGAATCCTTTATTGCACGGAGTATAAAGCTAGTGTCCCCAGGAAGAAAACCTACATTAGTAAGAAAAATCAAATAGCCAGATTGCAGTTTACCTATGAGTATGTAGGAAAAGATAATGGGTTTTGGGACCGAGTTTTATTAGTGAAGAAAGTAACTTTTAAATATATTTCGCAATGATGGACGAGTGTAGGTCTGGAGGAAGTCTTAATACTGAGCTATACATCAAAAATATCCAGGCTACTGTGAAGCATGGAGGAGGTGGAGCAATGGTATGGTGCCCCATGGCAGCTTCAGGTGTAGGAGAACTCTGTAATTATGGACAGACTGGGTTACCTGAATATACTGAAAGAAAACTTGCAGAAGAGTGCCGACAAACTGACATTGGGGACTATTTCTATTTCCATCAAGATAATGATCCCAAACATACTGCGGAAATTGTCCGTCTCTGGCTACTCTGTCATACACCACACACCCTGAAAACCCCAGCTCACTCCCCAGACCTCAGTCCAATCAATCGAGCATTTGTGGAACGAGCTGGGGACAAGAGTAAGAAAGCATGACATTACCAGCAAACAAAGGTTAAAGGAACTGTTGCTACAGAAATGGAACAAAATTGGATCCGAAAAAAAAAAAAAAAAAAGGAAATTGGTATATTTCCTGCCAAAACGGCTTACCCAAGTCATCCATAACAAAGGAGTGCGTACAAAGTAGTAAGAAACGATTAGGTGGAGGTGTTACTTATAGAAACAGCATACGTTTGTTCTTGTATGAATACTTATGTCCTACGTAAAAATTATATTCCAATGAGTTGTATTTTTTATTTAGAAAGGAGTCATATTGTGTTGATTTTCTGTATGTGTAAGTCGAGATGTTAATAAACAAGCGTTCATTACTTAATTGCGTTCTCTGGTATAATTAATTCTGATAAAATATTCCTTTCCATATAAAACCGTATGTATGAATACTTATGTTCCTCACTGTATTTGATTGAAGAATTAGAACACCTGCATTGACGTACATCACTCATTGTGAGGCGAGGTTCCCTTTTTACGGTAAAGCATTCGTCGAGAGAGGTGAGTGTTGATATGCACTGCAGTACGTATTGCCAGCTATCTCCTCGGTTTCTGGCGTGACAATAGAGAATACATCCGATACAGCAGCTGTTTCTTGTTCAGGCATTTCATTTGTTATCGCAGTCGAGGGAGAACTATTCAACACGGCCAAGTTCTGCTGACAGAGCTGAAGGCACTTCATTGATGTTTGTTCTTACCACTGTTACTTGTTAAGGCTTGCTCCATGTTTGTTTTCATGTTGTGTAGAGTGAAACCGGGTTTAAGTTTGCTCAAGTAAGGGTTTTCGTCCTTTTATTTCCAGCAATTAAAACGATCCGTAAACTAAGTAGAAACAGACTGTTGAGTTTTGAAGTTACGCAGGTGGGATAAATACTACTGTCGGTAAATGTTGCTGGTAGATTTACTTAATGTGTAGCATTTTTGATTCAGAAGACTAGACAGTTGTTGGCGGTTTGAATACTCCTACACAGGGATTTAATTTTGACATTTCAATAAGAGATTCTTATTGCTGTGACTTTTTTTTATCTGCGGCCGGGAAAGCCGTAATTAACATTAATTACATTTTCTCTTTGGCGATGCATTATTGCCAACAGAAACTCGTATCTCCGTTATAATAAAGTTTAACGCAACGCCAAACAACATCTCAAAACAATTACATATTTTTCAGTTCAGTCTTCGATCCATGAAGAGCAAGTTAATATTATATCATTGCTTATGAGTTATGAAGTGTCAGGCTGATCCCGCCTAGTGGTCATGATCGTTAAAGCGTCAAGTCTGGTCCGACATCCTGGTTAGCCGGTTCGAGTCCCGTTGGTCGAAAACAAATTCACCATCGGAATGTTGCCCGGCATGGTAGGAGAAGTGGCGGAATACAATTTATAATCACTAGGTTGCGTGCCAAAAGCCTGGCTTCAATTACAAACCTTTCCGCAGCGTTCACAATCAACAATCAGTCATCATCCGTGATCTGCATTTAGGGCGGTCGCCCAGGTGGCAGATTTCCTATCCGTTGTTTATCTCATATTTGCATTCATTTTTAATTGTTTACCTAGCCTTTTCTTAAATATTTTCAACGAACTTCATATGGAGTGAGGGCATGTGGCGCTTTTGTTGGTGATTTGTTCGTCGGATGGAGTCTTGAGCAGACCCCTTGGTGCTATTCGACACGAATAGGCTGTATGCCGGATTTCACCCTCTTCCTTCCGCCTAACGTATCTCACGTTATTCCTTTCATCTCATTAACTCATTTGAAGAGGTTAACATCAGGAAGGACATCCGGTCCTAAAAACTTGTTACGAAGATTTATTTCACTTTATACCCGACACCGTAGATAAACGGGACAAGGGTTTGGACATACCTTATGAAGTGTCCAGTTTCGTGGTTGAGTGGTCAGCGTCTTGGTTTCCGGCCCTCAGATCCCCGGGTTCGATTCCAACATACCTACCCCTCTTCACACCATACACAACAGTACCATCCACCGCATTAGTACGCAGTTTCTCATACACGACTGACACCGCCCAATCTCGTCGTAGGGGTCTGCCTTACAAGGCTAGCAATAGCCACACAAAGTTGTTGCTATACCTATGAAGATCGTCCGATTTAGTTGTGTTACACACAAGAAAAAGAAATGGCGTAATATTTCTGAACACCGACTGACGAAAAAATTGTAGAAGCTGTGTGTTATGTCCAAAATGAAGCTATGAACGTCTGGTTTATAACTTTGTTATAAGCATTTACTGTTTAAACATTTTTGTGGTATCTCTATCACTCTTTCCGCAAAGAAACGATAAGAGGGATCAGTTTAACTACGGAAAGTTATCACACTGTATTAGACTATATGTTCTTCAATCAGCTGACTTCGTCTTTACTCTTTACCCATTAAATTCATATGTAGTCAGGCAAATTGAAGTTTCTGCATGAGGATCAACATTACATTATATTTAATCAAATGTACAGACCATCTGATTAAGTTCTATTACATAAAAGGAAAAGTGAACGGAAGCAAAGTTAAAATGTTACACGAAGTGTGGAAGTGTGTGTGATTGATTTGTATTTTTGCAAAATTATGTACGATGAATGTGATTATTATCGTGATGAAAATGTGTTACCGCGTGCATGTACCTCTATCAATGGATTTGCTTGGATGTGAGCATTCCCCGCGGGATGGAACTGTTTGTGGCTCGCTCTAACCGCTAATTGGGCGAGCAGTGGTCAGGGGCCCGGGATCGCTAGAACAGTCTGATACACATGTTACGAACCCTACTGTTGTGGGGGAGAAAACTTCCATTCGAGTCTTTGCCTTTGTCTTAGTAGGGAAAAAGCAATCGATGAAACAGAATCCGAAGCAAAACACAATTTATGAGAGTGAGATTTTGGAATGACATCACTAGAGAAAAAAGGGTTGATAGTTTCGTTGTTTGGAGATATTGATACCTACTACCATTCTTGGAACTCGCTTCCAGTTGATATTCGAGACAAAAGCAATCTGAGGCTATTTAAACGAAACTAATGTGTTAGAACGTAGATTTTACAAATATAACAAAACTAATATTAAATTCGAAATTACCTATAAGGAATATAAACTAGTAGAGGTTTAGAACATTTAACTAATGATTAAATGTGTAGGGGTCTATACTATTTATAGCAGTCCACCTTATAAGAAAGAAAAATACATAAATAAATAAATAAATAAATAAATAATAATAATAATAATAATAATAATACATCAGCTTGTCTGCCTAATTATGGTAAATGGAAAGATCGAATGTGTGGCCGGGTTGAGTAGCTTCAGCGGTAGAGCGCTGGTCTTCATAGCATAAGTTGGTGGGTTCGAACGGGAAAGAAGGTACTGAAATACGTCATGTCGGTAGATCTACCGGCACGTAAAAGAACTCCTGCAAAACAAAATTCCGGCACCTCGGCGTCTCTGAAAACCGTAAAAGTGGTTAGTCGGTTGTAGAACAATTATCAATCAAGACTGAATGTATTTTTAAGGATATTAACTAATAGTTTCTTTAATATACTAGGAGTAACTTATATTGTTTAGATTGATGTATTCACATTACAGAATAATGGACGTGGTATCGTTTTGGGTTTACGTCGTTTTAAGGACAGAGAAACTGTTGGTAAAACTTCACGTTCTAAAAGCCGTGGTAGGTCGTCGTTCACTTCGCGGGTAATACCTGGGATTCAGTCGATTCATGAAATTTGGCTGTACCAGTGTGGACTCGTGTGCTGCTGCTGCTCTTCTTGTTATTGATGGAACACAATTGTATAATCCTGGAGAGTAAGGGGAAAGAACATTATATTTTTCGCGTGAGTTGGGCCTTTCAGTCGGTAAACACATGATAAGACCTATCTGTGTCGGCGTGACGTATGAATTTTATTTTGTAAACACATAATAAACGTTCAAATTAATTCTCGCGTCGTTGGACTGATGGGGTTAACATTTTAATTTTTAAATTATAAAACATTAATATAGCATTTTAACAATGGATAATAACTCGTTCCGAGATTAAATATGCGTAAAATCAGACCATAAAGATAAAATAAAGTCGCCTAAGCCAAAAATATGGAAGTCGATGGAAGTGTTTACAAACCCGACGAGGACCCTGCTTTTGTTCCGCTGGTTCCAGGCATGTTTGCAGAGAGGAGGATAGTGTGAGTGTGAGAAAGACCGACTGAAAGCGTATGAGCCACATCTTTCACTGGCGATTTCAGCAATTTTTTGAAAACATGTTTTCTTACACCTTAACACTTGTACCCCGCCTAGGGCTATTTTAGAAGCGGAAGAAGTCTTAAGTCCTCCCATGGTCAACTCTTGTTCTCTTCCGACCCCGACGGTATTAGGTTTCAATCAATCACCACAGATCTGCATTAAGGGCAGTCGCCCAGGTGGCAGATTCCCTATCTACTTTCTACATCGTCTTTTCTTAAACAATTGCTCAGAATTTGGAAATTTATTGAACATCTCCCTCGGTAAATTATTCCAATCCTTAACTCCTCTTCCTATAAACGAATATTTTCCCCAATTTGTCCTCTTGAGTTCCAACTTTATCTTCATATTGTGATCTTTCCTATTTTTAAAAACCACTCAAACTTATTCGTCCATTAATGACACTAAGGTCCATTCTACGCCAGCTATATCCTCATTCATCGCAGTAATCAGATCTCTTCTTTTGACGTGAAACGTTTTAGAAATTGTGTCAGCTACCGTAATTCTCATGACGTCGTCGTAAGTTTACCACCAAGTTAACGTATGATTTCGACGGTCGAAAGACCAGCTACCCCTCGGTGTAGCTTGTTGTTTAGGTGCCGTACAGAGATGGGTGAGGTGTCATTTGCTTCATCTTGGCGAGATCTATGAGAAAAAACAAGCGAGTTGGCCGCGTGGTTAGGCCACGTAGCTGTGAGCTTGCATTCGGGAGATGATGGGTTCGAATCCCACCTTCGACAGTTTTGAAGCTGGTTTTCTGTGGTTTCCCATTTTCACACCAGACAAATGCTGGGGCCGTACCGTATTTAAGGCCACGGCCGCTTCCTTCCGACTCATAGCCCTTTCCCATCCTTGCGTTGCCGAAAACGTTCGATGTGCTAGTGCGACGTTAAACCACTAACAAAAAATTAAAATGAAAAACCTATCTGATAGCGCCAGGAAAATTAAAATGTGACTGTAAATAAAACATATTGAAGGTTTGGGATTGAAAATTGACAGATTTTAGTATACTTTGAAAGCATATCCAAGTATATGACCAGTAAAAGCGTAAAAGCTTATAGAAAACATATGCAGGAGGAACCTAAATAAAGGATAGAGAGTAAGACCAGAAGTACGTCTGCAGTACGATGGGAGCTTCACAGCTTCAGCCTGCAGTGCTAAAACGATGTGAAAATTTCAACTTGTTTGTTATTTCTGATTAATTACAATATAAAAGAAATGTTTAATGTATATAACTTAAGTTAGAATAGGTACAGGCACTATCACGTCTGCCCCCCCCCCCCCCCTAAATGCCCACAGATTAGTTTTAAGAGAGGATAGTTGCTGAGTTGCACTTCCTTCTAAAACAATGACCGCCACCCACAAATCAGACCTGAGAGAGGTAACCAGGGATGGAAAAGGTAGATAAATCGCTTTCAAGACAATCGTGTTTCGATATCCACTATCATAATTTAGTACCAGAGCATATCTTGAAGCGAAAAGGCGGCTATACATAATATGGACTAGACTGAATCCATATGAATTGGACGCATAACGTTGACAGTCCACCGCTTCATAGATCTATACAGGATGTTCCCGAACATGTGGGAAGTAATGGGGGGAGGGGGGTTAGATAGTACACCTGAAAACTATACAAAGTCTCTGTGAACGTATGCCCAACGGTCGGTCGTTTACGAGCTAAGCCTGTTAAGCTAGAATGGTGGGGAGAGTTCGTATCTAGGATTAAGTCTGGAGTCAGGAATGCTGTTACGGATACTGCAGTACTTCGCCGGTGTCTATAGAACAAGGTTGCCTTCGATACCTGGAGTGTTTGAACGTGTCAGACAATCAACGAAGTGGCGTGTTCAGGCGTGCATTCTGGCGCATGATTGATATTTTGAGGACTTGTATTAGAATGTGGTATCGCTGCTGGTACACAAACATGTCGACAGCTGCTCAACATGGGATTTTCCAGATGTTTGGTAACATTCTGTGTAGTTTGACCGATTCTTTTCTAACATGTTTATTATTAAGTTTTGCCCTGATAATTTCATTATTTCGTACAAAACATGACGCATGGTAGCACAAGTGTGCGAAGATTGGAGACCAGCGTACATTGAGCCATCGTGCTGCCAGAATTTATCTACCTACTGACAACGTGAAGCGGATTCATGGTTTGCGAGTTCTGGAAATAGTGATCTGAATGTATCGTGAGTAATTTCACTGTCATTAAATGACATTTTCAGGACTTTAGTCGGCGGGGTATTATTCACAGATAAGATTGTGGAACTCGGATTTCTAATTTGAAACAGCAGTGAATAGCGTTAAGTTTGCAATGTTGCTGTTAACCTTGGACGTATTAGCTTTACCTGGTTGAGAAGGACTTCATCCCAATCGTTCACCTCCGTGTACGCCACTGGTCTTAGATCTTCTCACTCATTTATGTCTAAGTATCTCCAGGGCTTCGATATTTCCACGACTGTATTCTTCGTTTATAAATATGACCTAGAATACGTCGATATGATGATAGTCTAAGATTTATTATTCGTGAGTTATTATTCTGCAGTAGTTAAATATTTCATGTGCCGTGTTTCGAAAAATCTAGCTTGCGATTCATAGAGATTCTAGAGTGGTAAGGGGAGTTGCTAAATTAGCCAGGACCTTTGTGTTTTGAGAGGTTGGGCCAGTTATTTCTATCATTACCTAACTATGACAATTGAGTTTACTCATTGACAACGTAGCAACTATTCTCAAAGATTCAGATGAACCATAATCTTGCTGATATTTGTTCGGTTGAGAATGTATACTGAAACCCACCGTGTATTATTCTTGGCGGTTGGCTACTTTGGCACAGTAGAGAAGGTTGTCGGGCGAACTATGGCTCTCGTCTTGTAGGTGGCCCTTGTCGCGCGGAAGGGTCATACAGCCAACCACTTCAACCAGCCCTGTCACCGTCAGCCCTAATGGGCGCGCTCGACTCGAGTGGGGGCCCCTCCAGTGCTTTACCTCATCCCGTTCAGCTCGTGGCTCCGTAAACGGGCTTTTCATCAAGTCTCAGCTTTATTGTTCGTGAGTTATTCTACAGTAGTTGTATATTTCATGTGCCATTTTTGAAAAAGTCTAGCTTGCGATTCATAGAGATGCTAGAGTGGCGGGGACGTCGCCAAATTTGCCAGGATATTTTGTTTTTGAGATTAGGTGACCTGTAAGTGTGGCCACCTCACCAGGTGTATTTCGAGAGGGTAGCTCCCTGGATATTATTCCGTAATAATAATAATAATAATAATAATAATAATTTATACTATTATCAAATAGGGGGTGTGGCTGGGCAAGGATCACACCCACTCACAAACACGCATTTCGCACATACACGCGCGCAGGTGATTAGAACAGGCCGGACTCTCGCCCCCTTAGTCACCTAGTTGATCAAATCTTTATTTATTTAATTTGACATTTATCTTAAAATTGTTAATATAAATACATACTGAAATTGCCAAATGTCTGGTAAAAAGCTACTCAAAATTTATAATTCGTATTTAGCAAATAATCATCATCTTCTTTGCATTTTCCCATTTATATGGGGTCTGCCTTCTTGCAATGTTTTCACCACTTCACTCGATCCATAGCGTCCCGAGGGCTGAGTTTGGTGAACCTCATGTCATATCTCACCCTATCCAGCCAGCGTGTTTGAAGTCGGCGACCCTCTTCTTCTTCTTCTTCACCTCTCTTGTATTTTGTAGTTTATTGGGGTCGGCACTGGATCTTTATTTTGGCTTAGTTTTATGTCTGGATGCTCTTCCTGACGCCAACCCTATGTAGAGGGATGTATTCACTATTGTTAGTTTGGTTGTTGTATGTAAATGAAAAGAAGTGTAATAAACGAACACAAATTCCCAGCCTCAGAGTCAGGTAATCGAACGCGGTGCTTGTTGAACTGTAGGTCAGTATGCTGATCATTCAACGGAAGAGTCAGAATATATCGATATTTAAAATTTGTTTTGCATATTAATAATATAAAATAATATAAACCTAGAAATTATCAATTTATGATATGAATACATGTCCCATTTCTGTTTTATCCAAATGCTTTATTTTTCTTGTGAATTGTTGCTATTTTCGTAGCGAAATATAGAGCATGTACTACTGTTGACATTCGTATATCCATTCAATTAATTTCTTATGCAAAAGCCGGCAGATAGTTGACAGCGTTCCGAGGTCGGGAAGATGATAAACCGCGCGAGTGCCATGTATCTGCCTGTAATCCGGGGCTGCTTCCCCCACCCACGTTACATCATGCCGCACTTCCACAATCCTGGCATGTAATGATTCTGCAGCTTTGTACTGCAAATGTACACATATAATATAAACCAACACGGCCAGTGTAATTTGGATGAATAAACCGTTCCGCGCTCGCTGTTTGCCAATGAGTGAGACGGCTGCTTATGGAACTGTCAGTCAAGTTTTCTTAGTAGCGATTTCTCGATAAGCTGACTAAAGCTTCAGCAAAAGCAACTCCGCAGTGCCGATGTGTCTACAAGCCCAGACCTTACTATTAGGTAAATTTGAGTTAAGGTCATATATAACATGCATCTTTTAGACACAGCTGAGCCTGTCCTCAGCTTTGCTTCACGTCGTGCTTGTAAATGCCTTCAGAAAGTTCAAAATCTGGATTCTGTTATTCATTTAAGTGCAGAATTGAACATCATTGCATATGCTGATGATGTAGTCGGGCTCATCCATGTTTATTAATATTATTATTATTATTATTATTATTGAAAACGCGCACATGCCGTGCAGAATACCAGTATTACATTACTTTTATTTGCTATAAGCTACGATGGATTTCTGTCTGTTCCAGCATTTTACAATATCCGTGTTTAGCAAAACCAGTTAATGAAACTAATAGTCTGAGACTTAAGAGTCGGTGCACAAAAAATAAGAGAAAAAGAAGAAAAACATGCACATTGCCGGTGTACAAGAATGACTAATGGATTATACGCATAAAATTGATCGTTTGGAAGAGTTTCAGATTTCATATTTTTTTTACAATGCTTTAAGGTGGTGGTGGTGATTATTGTTTTAAGAGGAAGAACAACTAGGCAACCATCCTCTATATAACACTAATCAGAGAAGAAAAACGGAAGGGGTCCGACACTTCGAAAAATTAAGGTATCGGTCAAAGGAAGACAAGGGCCACGAAGGGCGTGAAAATGAAAGACTCTCTAGGCCTCCATACGTAATACCGTCGGGGTAGGAAAAGAACAAGAGTTGACCAAGGGAGTTCAGATAGGATAGATGAAAGTGAGGAGGCTGGCATAAGTAAGTGGAAGAAATGCCAGGACTCAGCTAAGGCCCCGTGGTCGCCAACCCTCGCTCCAAAGTTCAGAGTCCCTGGGGCAATCTGCACCGAAACTGATACTGTAGGTCTTACGGCGACGATGGGATCCGGAGTGGGAAACGAAGTGACCATGGCCTTAATTAAGTTACAACCCCAGCATTTACCTGGTGTAAAATAGGAAACCACGGAAAACCATCTTCAGGGCTGCCGAGAGTGGGGGGTTCGGACCCACCATCTCCCGAATGCAAACTGATGGCTAGGTGACGCAAACCGCCCAGTCACATGCTCGGTGATTTCAGATGTCTAGGAGTGATGGATATTGAGCACATTTTAGAAGAGGAAATACAATCAAGAATCAAAAATGATAAATAGATGTTTCTTTGCGTTCAGTCAAATCTTAAGTTCAAAATTGCTGTCTAGACACACGAGATGTAGGATTCAAAACAATTAATTCACCAGTTCGGTATGGTACAGTAACGTGGATAACACGTAAGAAAATCTGTCGAGCTATCATTATTATCGAAAACGAAGTCCAGGGGAGAATCTTGGGCCCAGTTACTGCCAACACTATCCGGAGGATTCACAGTAATCATAAGATTGGAACTTTTTATAATCAACTAGATGTAACTTCTATAATTCGAAACAGACATATGAGATAGTTTGGCCACACTTAGAGCTCTTACATTTCCACGGTACTGAATTTACTGCTGGTGAAACGACCAGAAGTTTTGGAAAGTAGGGTTCAAAGCAAAATTTATCTTTGCAGCTTGGTATTAAACCTTGACTCTTTATTTACGAGAATACGACCTTAATCTCTAGATCGTTGCTGAGAAATATTCCTTATGGCATTATGGGGTACTGTCAGTCTCATTATCTTCTGGAATTAGCCAATGGACTTGAGTTTTCTTAGCATTTCTGCAGAGTATTTATAACAACAATTTTTAGTCATACATTATATCACGATTTAACAATTCCTTCATCTTATTTTCTTGTTCTTATACCATGTGTCCATCTGTTTTATCGTACCCAGGAGAACGCTTCATTAGGAAGTGTTCGTCTAGCGACGTGCAGCATGCGACTTGATCTTTCTATTCGGTCCAGCTCTTTGGACTCCCTGCTTACTTAATGAGGTTGCTCAAGATTGTTAGGGACGGTTGCTAATACCTTTTCTACGGCTGTTGTGAGCCGAACGTCGCCCTTGCTTCGCAAGTATCCGAGCTGATCGATCTCTTGCGTGGAGCCGGAGGGCGTGTGTTTGGCTTCCCTCCCCCGCCAGCTACCCTGCCGAGGTCGTGAACATTTTCCCCGGTGTTTGGCCAGGCCTGGGCAAACAGTCGGCACTTGAGCCCCTCAACCCCCGCCTCCTTCTCTAGACCGTGATGCGACGGAAGGAGAACGGACATATTGCCTCCCTCCACAGAGGGAACTTTTTTTTTTAGATATCGTCAAATATTTACTTCCATTTTATGGGAAATGCCATAATGGTAGAAGGAGAGGGTAGGGGTGCGGTGAAAGGGGTAGCCAAGCAGCTAGAGGAGGACTTGTCAGCAGTATTCGGAAACCTGTCTAAATATCAAAAGTACACAACACGAGATCATTAAATATTTGTGTTTTTCCTTACCTATACCTGTGCATCTTTAACGAATGCGCATTGCCAACTCGCTGGTCTTGTTTCTGGAATGCAGCGTTGCGATGCATCCTTGTAGCTGATTCTCGTCATACTGCCATGCATCCGGTAACTGGATTTATCAGAAACTCTTTAGCTTTACTTAACTCGCAACCCTAGAGGTGATTCGGATGCTGACCCTGAACGGTCGCTCTGAGTGTTATCACATCCTACCCGTGAATGTTTTTTCAGTACACCAGGAATATGTTGGGATGGTGCTTTAGAATAAGTCAAAAATCACACTCTCAATCGTAGCCTCTTGATAATTCCTGATATCCGTACAGGTAGAAATCACGGTACTGAGACAGGGATGTCTCTGTGGGTGATTTAAATGAAAATATTATTTACCGTTCCATCGACTTCTTTTATGGTTTTCGGAGACGCCGAGGTGCCGAAATGTTGGCCGCTGGGAGCTTTTTTACTTGGCGGTAAATCTACTGACACGGGGCTGGCATATTTGAGCACCTTCAAATACCACTTGACTGAGCTGGGGTTGAACCCGCCAACTTGAGCTGAGGAGGCCAGCTCTTGAGCTACTGAGCCTGGCTCTGAGGATGAAATGACCATCATATTTAAAGGGAGAAAGAAACCCACCCAGCCTATAAAGGGCTGTGGGCAAGCTGGAGTGTCACATGGTCACTATAACAACTCATCTGTAGGCCTATTATTACTTCCTCATAGCCGGATTTTCTGGATGTCTTACTAGAAAGCTCTTCAGTGGGTGAGAATGACAATCGCACTGTTTCTACAAGATTCAGACGTAAAAATGTGAGTTCCTAGTGATCAACACGAAGAGGCCTTTTTTTCTTTTTTACTATCTGTTTCATGTCTTATGGACACAGATAGGTCTTATAGCGACGGTGAGATGAGGGACGGCTAGGTGTGGAAAGGAAGCGACCGTGGCTTTAAGTAAGGTACAGCCCCAGCATTTGCCTGGTTTGAAAATAGGAATTCACGGAAAACCACCTTCAGGGCTGCCGACAGTGGGGTTCGAACCCACTACCTCCCGATTGTAAACTGATAGCTACACGACCCAAACCGCACAGCCACTTGGTCGGTACAACACAAAGTGATGGTAGACATAGTGTGTGGCAGTGCTTCCTTACAACAACTTGTTTATTCATGTCAACTACTGGTGTCTTCACAGCGTGTGTCTAGTTACAGTTCCGTATACGAAGATTAATCAGTGTTGTATTGTATATGTCAATGTTGTGCAGAATATTATAAGCTGGCTGTAGCCTATGGTCGATTGGACAAAAGTCAACATTGAACTAAAAAGTAAAATTAAAAAGTGTTGATGTTAATTGCTGTTTTACGGGGTTAAAGATCGAGGTCATCGGTACTTAATGACACGAAATGAAATGGATGATGTAAAATGTACCGATTGACTAAGGTGAGTATGGAAGTGAAGGGAAATAGTCAAGAGGTGTAACAACCAATTCCTTATTTTATAAGGAAAAAATGTGAATAAAATACAGATAACATGCATAAGGCACTCATCAGTTAACATCTAGGTAGTCAAAATGTAGCTATAAAATAATAAATGAAATATATTTTTTAAACACAGGTTTTTTCTGACTTCATTGAATGGGAGGTATCGGCTGAAAGGGGACGGGTCGGGAAGGTCGAGAAAATGAAGTACTCCCGAGGCTTCGCAAATTTAATACCGTCCTAGTCGGAAGAGAACAAGTATTGCCCAAGAGAGATCTGCTAAGAAATATGTAAGTCAAGACATAGACGAGTGGCCAGTGGGAATCTTACCGCGGTTAATGTCAGATTTTCACGACCGTAGTCAATGCTATTGATAAGAGATTGGATTCGAACGCAGAAAACTCCGATATGAAAACTGTAGTTACCAAATGAGAGGCTCGTAAATATATTAACTAAATGTTGCTTCAAGTCACTGTGTTAATTCCAAAATTTTTATAGGTTAATGTATCTGAGGGTTAATGCATTTGTTTAAATATGGCACAGGCGCCCGAAACTACGTTAGACTCCTTCGGTAATCATTATCGTCATCAACCAATACCTTTGTTACCAGTAAAGAGGGATTGGTTTCACTTTTCGAAGTAGCCAGAGACATTTCTTTTCCAAGCACCTGCAGTTTCCGTAAGTCCGCTGACGATTGAGCTTGATCGTCTACACTTGTGCGATAAGCAGATGGACCTGCATAGATCCAAAGTTACGGCCCTGCCTTAAAGAAAAATAGATATAATGAGATAGAACTTAAACAGAATTGTCCTTTGTTTCCTGTGCCATTTCTTTCTAGGCTTAAACTTAGTTGTCCGTTGTAACAGTGGTGTGTGTATTCTTGCTATCTACTGCCCGATAAGGTTTTGAAAGACAGTTGATTACGTTCACATTGTCCCATCACGCAAGCAGTGTTATCACACTGTTGTCAACTTCGTTACTGTCTTTCGTCATGAGTGTTCCCCTTGGGGCTTGCCTCGCCTTGAATTTCTAATGTCGGCATTACCTGCAGTTGCGCTGGTGATGTGATTCTTCAAATTATGGGTGGTTTGGGGAAACAAGCAGTTCTTAATGAAGATTGGGCATTAATATGGTTCATTTGACACTTTGACATTTTTCACGAAGATGAATCCTATTCTCACTTTCAAACAAAGAAATTGATTATTTAGTTTTCTGGGTATTTCAGTCGCCTTGACAAAGAATACTGCAATATATTCGAAACGTCGACAAACTGTACGTAATGTGCAGAAAACAACAACACGGTTCAACCCGGAAAAGGAACTAAATAATTCTACACACCATGGAAGCTTCACTTCTAAGAAAAGAAATTGATTGAATAGGTCGAAGTTTACGAACTGACGTGGCTTCACTCATAGTTCTTACCCCACCACTCTATTTGTCTAGCTGTCTACACCATACATTTATGTACGAGGGCTGTAAATACAGTAGTGACAATGTATGCCAGACACTCGCAGTAGATCGGGCATGCGCAAATAGGATATGAGAGCGGTCAGGTGGCGCTGTTGTCGATGTGTAGTGTGCACTTGACTGGCATCCAGTTGGGAGTAATGTTGCTGTGTAGCGTTGAAGTGAAGAGTGTCGATTTCACCGCTATAAAAGCATGTTTTTAAAAGGTGGTTCCTGGATTAAAATCGAGGTTGTCCGTGGAAAAAAACTCTTATTGCAACGGTGGCATTGGGAGGTCTTGGAACACCCTTCGCACTCACCAGACATGAGACCTTGTGACTTAGACTTGTTTCCGAAGATGAAGGAACCCCTCCGATGCCACCGATTTCCTGACGTGTCATCTGGGCTCCGCGCAGTAGGGCGCTCCGTCGCTGTTATCAACAGAGAACGCCTTGCCAAACGGTCCCCGACGGCTTCCCGATATTTGGCCAAAAGTAATAGACTTTGCGGGTGACTACATTAAAGGAATGTAATGCAATTGTACTTGTTCGTTCAAACCTCAACCGATATTTCTTTTTAAATTGATTTTACAATCGGCTTTATGTCGCACCTACACAGGTAGGTCTTATGGCGACGGTGGGTTAGGAAAGTGCTAAGAGTGGGAAGGAAGCGCCCATGGCCTTAATTAAGATACAGGTAGAGCCCCAGCAATTGCCTGGTGTGAAAATGGGAAACCAAGGAAACACATCTTCAGGTTTGCCGACAGATGGGTTCGCACCCACTATGTCGCGAATGCTAGCTGGCAACTACGTGAACGAAACCGCGCAGCCACCTCCTCGGTTTGCTGAAGTTGGATATTGTGTCAGGGCACTGTGGATGTACCTTTCAGAGCAAAATTGTCTCTAGCAACAGCCGACAGATCGCTGCAGTCCGTTCTAAAAACATGTATGCATCGGGTAAACTGCATCGATCTGTCGTACGGCGAGATCGTGCTAAGTCATCAGGTGGAGTAGGATATGAAAGTACCGTTGGAGTCTATGATACAGACGGGTATGCGTTGGTAAAACGGAAGTATATGTACATTGTGTATGGTTTCTGCAGAGATGTCAAGCGTGGGGCCACTTTCACTGTTGGGTTCGAATACAGCCGAAGCAGAAAATTTGTATTCGCATCCGGAACTTTCATAATCAGGGTGCTCGTGCTACATTCGATAATCAGCACACAGTTTTCGTTAAGATATGAATGTTTACTGCCTTGACTCAGTTGTTGAATGGCCCCATGTTTCCTTTGCTATGTGTTCAACAGACTGGTACGCCAACGTGCTCCTCATCTACAGTGAAACAAGAGCGGTCGCTCAAGCTCAACGCTTGTATCACGAGAGATTCCATAGAGACGCGAATGCGTTTAGGAGTGTGAGCGGCGTTTGCGTATAACAGCGTCATTTTCCCGAATACTTCCTGTTAGAGAGGCGCCAGTGACTTTCGGTAATACTGCTGAGATTGTCTTGGACGCTGTCCGGGGAAATCCTCACACGAGTACCCGGGCAGTAGGAGAACGGGCCAACATCCCAGTCGTCTGTCGTATGGATCTCACATGCCAATCGCTTTCACTTGCATCACCTACACTTTAGGATCTCCATCGGCAAAATTTTGAAGCTCGGGTTGATTTTTGTGCATGAATATTAAGGCAAGTGGCCACTGATCGCGTGTTCGCGTCAAAAACCTTCTTTTCGGACGAGTTACGATTTCATAACAATGGCACTATGAATCGTCATAACATGCACCACTGGAGTGTTGACAGTCCTTACGGGGTACGGCAGGCAGCATTTCAGATACGATGGGGAGTAAATGTCTGGTGTGGTATATTGGATGGCCAACTAATTGGCCCACATTTATTTGAGAACCATTCGACAGGAGCCAGCTAACCAGTTTCCCCGCGTTCAACTACCACTGTTGCTAGAGGATGTTCCCCTAGCCGAGCGTGTGTTATCAATACGAAGGAGTTGCACCGAACATGTCAGCAGTTGTTCGAAACTAAGTGAATGCTACACGCCCCGGTCGATGGATAGGAAGGGAAGTACCTGCCACCTGGCCCGTCAGATCTCCCAGTTTTACGCCACTGGACTTCGTCCTGTGGGGCCATTTGAAACAAATAGTGTTCAATAGCCAGAAGGTCAGGAGAGCCTTTCAGATTTTATTACGGCAGTCTGCAGATCCGTAACACCTACCATGTTCCAAGAGCCCGAAGGTCAGTTCAACGGCGTGCTCTAATGTTCATTTTTTGAAGAAGGCCACCTGTTCGAAAAGTTACCTCGCTAGCAAAAGTTGGTGCTCAGTTACCCTGACCTCGTCCAGCTCTGCTTATTAAAGGTCCTTCTGAGGGCCTCAAGAGAATCCAGTCCCGGAATAAGCAGGTGCGAGACAACATTGTAGTTGTATTACTTTTCTGGTGGAGTGGAAGATGAGGACTGATGGCGTTAACTCTACCGCTGTGAATACGTAAATAAATAAAACTCAAGATACCGGGCGAGTTGGCCGTGCGGTTAGAGGCGCGCGGCTGTCAGCTTGCATCCGGGAGATAGTGGGTTCGAACCCCACTGTCGGCAGCCCGAAGATGGTTTTCCGTGGTTTCCCATTTTCACACCAGGCGAATGCCGGGGCTGTACCTTAATTACGGCCACGGCAGCTTCCTTCCAACTACTAGGCCTTTCTTATTCCATCGTCGCCATAAGACCTATCTGTGTCGGTGCGACGTAAAGCCAGTAGAAAAAAAAACAACAAGATATTAGGGAGACGGAAAAATAAAAACTTTAAACATTCCTGCTGGGGATTTGAACGTGCACCTACGTACGGTAACATCTCACATTGTCCGTGCCCGTTCCAACTGGCGTAGTCGGTGGATGTTAGTTTAGCCAGTACGCCGTATGTGAACCTAATACACACTTACACGTCGACAAAGGTTTTGTTTTCGGTAGCGGTGTGTTATCGCATCCATTGAGGAACAATATTATTCCACAATACATGGCATGAGGCCGTCAGGTCACTCCCACACATCAACAGGGCCCGATGTTTGTAAGTAAGTTGTTGTCTATGAAATGCGTGTGGTTTGAAACTTTTTTTTTTTTTAATAAGGGGGAGCAGATTTTCGCGGTATAATTAAATACGAGTATCTTGTTGAGAAGTCCTACATGATACATGTCACTATGTTTTAGTACGTGTGTTTTTATTGTATCTAATTATCATTTTCCTTTTTGTTACAGACGGAGATCGCGAAAAGACTCAACGCAATTATTGCCCAGATCCTGCCATTCTTATCTCAAGAGGTGAGTCCTTTGTTTCTTAATACGTGTACGAAGATAGAAATTATTTTTCCTAAATGGTGCTAGATTAATTGTTTTATTTACGTTCCATGCATGCTGATAGGTTGTTGGGCAGTTGTTAAGAAACACTCTTTCTGTGCTGAAGGTTGTGTTATCGAATCTCGGAGATATTGGTTGGTAGTTTAAAATGCTTAAATTACAGCGACGCATGACCAAGGGGCATATTGACACGTTAAAGTACCATAATTTCGGTAGCTAATAGATATACACTTTAATCAGCATAAGTCATTGAGAATGTCTATGTAAGGGATTAGTAATTGATCATTATTTACTGAGAAGTACTGTATTGTCTGCGAGACGTTTATAACGTCTGTAACGTTTCGCACTTGTCATTTTCAGCACCAACAGCAGGTGGCCACAGCGGTCGAGCGCGCAAAGCAGGTCACTATGACGGAACTGAATGCTATCATTGGGGTAAGTCTGAGATTGCACAGAGGTTGCTCTTTTAGTGTTAATTCTACAGGAATACGATGACTGTTGTAATGCGATGTATTTGTATGTTTCGAGTGAACATCGTTAAGTTAACAAAAAGGAATTATTTGTAATATTTTGTGAAAGTTTGTCCATATCAGTTACGAGTTTATGTGCTCATTAATGCTTACAATCCTAAATAGCATGAACTGTCACGCCTCTCGGCTTCATTTTAGCTATGAGGTCCAAGGGTTTGAAATTCTCCAACCTTTTTTTAAAAACGATATTTGTTCGTGGCGTCGATCTCTGCAGATCTTTTGCCACTACTTGCACCATATATGAACCTGCGTGTAATTGTAATTCCGGAAGTGTAGAGTGTTGAATGTGAGGAAAGGAACGTTAAGGACGAAACAAACACCCAGTACCCAGGCCAGGGATATTAATCATTTACAATTAAAAACCCACAACCCGGCCGGGAATCGAACCCGGGGCCGCCGGGTGACAGGCGGACGCGTTGCCCCCTACACCGCGGGGAATAGCAAGACTGTCTCGCAAGGGTCTTGTAAACGGGATCTCTTCATTTGTATGAATACCTCAGTTTTAATATTTTACCTTGTAGTTCTTAAGAATATCTGACGGTACCACTATAAAGCGATACCAGGATGCCAGAATTTTGTCTATGGAATCTCTCACTTATTTCAAATACCACCGACCCCATGAAGCCAATGCCTGATGGTTTGGCAGATGGAGGTGCGGAGATACAGTATATTGTGCTCCCTATCAAGTTACAGGAACTTCGGCTCATTACAACTACTTGCATTCCCTTTCTGCCGTCGGCGTGACACTATTAGTTAATCGCCCTCTGAAGGGAGTCTGTCTGTTAGGTCATCAGCCCAGAGGCTGGTTGGATACTCAAATAGCACCACCAAGGGTTAGGCCTATGCGGTTATAAGGAAACCGCAAAAACCAATGGCAGTACCAAAATGAGGCGTACTAGGCAAGACGAGGAGTGAGGTAGTTTGCCATTGCTTTCCTCACTGGGTCAGAAAGTGCTATTGCAGCACGACTGACCCTATGAGCAACACCTTTCATAACAGTCAGATGCACTAGTCGTGCTCTGAATGCCATTACTCAGCACCACCCATACCCCAGCAGCTTCCATATTGTCACAACCATGGATGAGACTGGGACTTCGGTGAAAGCTACACTTTACTCTGGCCTGTGCCAAGAGATGGATACAAAAGTACTGTATCCATCAAGAAATGGCAGCAGGCAACTGAAGGGAGTAGTTGGCATGAAAAAGGAATCGACGATTTTTTTTCCTTCAGATTTTCTCTCGCAACATGATTTACGATGTCCTGATTAAGTTGTTTACTGTAGGCTCTTGTTCTAGAACCATGTGTTTTAAGATGTATACATAGTTGATAAATAGCCTACTATGATGCTCAGGTTTTTTTTGTATATTATAGTCAGGTGCAGAGAGAGAGAGAGAGAGAGAGAGAGAGAGAGAGAGAGAGAGAGAGAGAGAGAGAGAGAGAGAGAGAGAGAGAGAGAGAGAGTGTTTGTTAAAATACATTACAAAGAAAAGCAACATGCAATTAACTGTGCGAAAGCAACGCAAACGCTACAAAAGGATAAATTTGTAATGTGGGGTTTTGAACACAAAATGATCGTTCATTGTGTGGCAGATGAATACCGTGTATAGCCACCTCGAGCCCTGAGATATGACTGAACATGACGGGGCATATAGGCACCAAATAATCCAACTTGTTTTGAGGCATGTTCACTCTTCGATAGCAGCTTCAGTCAATTGCTGAATGGTAGCAGGAGGACCAGAACGGTGGATAATTGCTCTCTTCAATTCACGCCAAGCATGTTCAACAGAGTTCATGTCCGTTGATTTTGCTGGCCACTCTGGCTCGATGGACACGAGTGTTACCATCCACTAGTGTAAAGCCCTCACCCACAGCGGCAGCATATCCTCTAACTACAGATTTGAGGATATTGTCACTATATACCAGACCAGTCATGTTATGTTACCCGGGATAGGAATTAGAGGCGTACGTCGATCAAACATGATCCCACCCCGAAACATCTCGGAACCCCGTTGCTGCTGATGGCTCTCCAGGATGAAGGGCTCGTTCCATCTCTCATCGGATCGTCTTCAGACTTTAATGCTTCTGTTGTATGGGTGCGAGCTTGTGGTGACCCCATCAGGAAAGAACGCACGCTCCCACGCTTCTTAATGATATACGCTATGATTTGTTGCTCACCTCACACGAGGTGCCATATTGTGTAGTTTAAGTGGAGTGGAGTTTAAGTGCAGCCGACTTCACACTGTCTGATCTGACCTATTCACTCCGGCGGCTTTCCGAAGATCCTATCGTAGTTGATAGCACGGTTACTAGGGCTGATAGTAGCAGTGGACCTACGACGTGCTGAGAACCACACCGATCCTCCCTGCAAGTTGTTTTGCGTTAGTCCCGTCCGTTATGGGTCAGCAACCGTTTGTGTCTCCCTGAACTTTTTTTTTTCAAACTCTGGAGACATCACTTTGACTGACTCCAACATCAGCGGCGACATCCACTTCTCGCTTACCTTCTTCCAGAAATGTCACAAATTGAATGCGGTCAGTAGCAGAAATGGGTAGGTTACTCTTGTTTTGTTTACCTCAGTCCTGCACGTTCTGTCTGTACACCAGCGACCTTCCAAATGATAATGCTAAATTGATAAATGCCTCCAGTCGGATAAACATCGAACCTGATCTGGGTTTAGCGTCACTTTGTCTCTCTCCGACATTGGCCTACAGTGCAGGGTCGGGAATTTTAACCTTAATTGGTTAATTTCGCTGGCACGGGGGCTGGGTATATGTGCCGTCTTCATCATCATTTCATCCTCATCACGACGCGCAGTTCGCCTACGGGCGTCAAATCGAAAGACCTGCATCTGGCGAGTTGAACTTGTCCTCGGACACTCCCGGCACTAAAAGCCATACGCCATTTCACTTCACTGTGATCTCCATTTAATTTGATAAGAAATCTGAATTTGCACGTGTAGTATTATCATAGCAAGCTGGTTGCATTTCCAGCAGATTCATTATCAGCTGTTATAGGCAGCTTAGACGTGAGTGAATAGGCGTAGTAGGGAAATGGGGAGTGGTATAGTTACCTGTTGCTTTCCTCACCTAGGCTGTCGTTACTTATCAGTCTGTCAAGCCCATTCAAATGGGCACTCAATTAATTCCACAGAATTCATAACTAGGGATAGCTGTAGGTGACATTTTTAGCAACACTCATACACCCACTACTTTCATGTTGTCTAAGTTAAGAGTGAGAATGAGACAGGCAATGCATGCTAATATCCTAGCCAACAGAGCAGCAATAGCAAGGTTACCGTAGCTCCATGGGTAGAGCATTGGCCATGAAAGTTGTAGGTTTGGGTTTCACTGGTGTCCGTTTGCCCATTTTTTTACTCTGTACTTAAGAACTCTTTAGCATATAATATTAGACACGACCTAATAGTGGAAAATGTCTTTGGACAAAAATAACCTCCACTAGCTGAGTGTATAGCCTATATGATAAATGGGAAAAGAACTTAATTTTTTAAAAATAAAGTTCTAATTGTTGATGTTTCGGAGGTAGAACGATACAGTTCTACATTGGCGAGTTAGCATATTCCATCTCATCTTGAGTCCATCGACTTAAAACAGGATTGAACCCGTGATCCTGGATTTTCATGGTATAATATACACTTTAATAAAGCTTTCGGTAAAATATAACGGTCGCTGGTCATACTCCTTTCTCCATTATACAGAAAACACGGAAACCTAAAAAGTCGGACGCAGCCGTCATTGCAGTTTACATCTTAACCTGTTAAGCAAGAAACACGGAAACCTAAAAATTAAATTATATTAATGATGTTCTTCGCCTCCACAATCCTATTTCAGGGGCTGATGACCTAGATGTTAGGCCTGTGCAACTACCTCTATGGCCCCTTTAAGTTTCAGATCACGTAAATCATTATAAACTAAGTCTAACTGTAGTTTCTTTGGTATCCCTCATAATGCTCTCATAATAATAATAATAATAATAATAATAATTTTTATTTCAAGAAATAGTCTCTAACTTTTGTTAGGAGTCTGATAATTCTGTATTTTCCTACTTGCATTGAACTCCATTTATTTGCCTAACTCACTACCGAGGAAATATCTGGAGGTAGGGATAGTATCTGTTCAAATAGCCTATAGAACAGGGGTAAAATTTAATCGAAACCTTTTGTCCCGATAACGTATTCCATCTCCCCTTAATTCCATCGACATAAACCAGGATCGACCCTGCGAACCTGGATTTGCGTGGTATAATCTACACTGTTATAAAGCCTTGGGTAAAATGTAAGGGCAGTTGGTCGCACCCTTAATGTAGTTTACTTTTTAGGTTTCAGTGTTTCCTGTGTAATGGAGAAAGAAGCTGACGGCTATTAGTGCGGCGCGAACTAAGTCAATATTTGAGTTGGCTGCGGCGCGCATTAAAACACGAGAGTGAGCTTGTCTTCCTGTGTTTGCTGGTCAAATAAAGGTGGGGGGAGAGGTATATAACCCTCTTATACATGTATACACACATTTCGTGCGGCCCCACCACATATGTTAAGTGTAGTGACTATGTAATCTACCTACCTGCCTGCTACACTGCTCTCCACTGCATTTGAAACACACGCAAGCCTCATAAACAGACCGTCTGTTTCTTAGCATGTGGCTTTATTAGGAGCCAGCGAGCTTCAATGATATCTTCGATTTTTCATTAACCACGCGGACATCTGGTGATATTTTCTAACAAGATTCAATCCTTGAGGCGGAGGATATCTGTTGTACTTATTAATTTAGCCTATGGCTTTTAGTGCTGGAAGTGTCAGAGGACATGTTCGGCTCTGCTGGTGCAGTTTGACGCCCATGAGCGAATTTCACGCCTGAGCGTGAGATGAAATGAAATGCCGCATGGCTTTTAGTGCCGGGAGTGTCCGAGGACATGTTTGGCTCGCCAGGTGCAGGTCTTTCGATTTGACACCCGTAGGCGACCTGCGCATCGTGATGAGGATGACATGATGATGAAGACAACATATACACCCAGCCCACGTGCTAATGAAATTAACCAATGATGGTTAAAATTCCCGACCCTGCCGGGAATCGAACCCGGGACCCATTTAGCCATGGAGCCGGACAGCGTGAGATGATGTAGGGATGGGGTAAGACCCGGTGTGAGCACAAAGCCTGTTCCTTCTCAGGGTTTAACGTTGCCATCCGATGGACGATTCACCATCAACAGCATTACATGTCTTCACTCCATATGAACACTGCGGAGATGTCAACTTTCATTCGGGAGGTAGTGAGTTCGAACCCCACTGTCAGCAGCCCTGAAGATGGTTTTCCGTGGTTTGCCATTTTCCCACCAGGCAAATAATGGAGCTGTGCAGTAATTAAGGCCACGGTCACTTCCTTCCCCACCGGACGAGTTGGCCGTGCGGTTAGGGCCGCGCAGCTGTGAGGTTACATCCGGGAGATAGTGGGTTCGAACCCCACTGTCGTCAGCCCCGAAGATGGTTTTCCGTGGTTTCCCATTTTTACAGCAGGCAAATGCTGGGGCTGTACCTTAAGGCCACGGCTGCTTCTTTCCCCACTCCTAGGCCTTTCCTATCCCATCGTCGGCATAAGATCTATTTGTGTCGATGCGAAGTTAGGCAGTGTAGGCGGTGTAGGAGGCAACGCGTCCGCCTGTCACTCGGCAGCCCCGGGGTTCGATTCCCGGCTGGGTCAGTGGTTTTTGGTTGTAAAAAAAAAATAGGCAGATTATAATTTAAAGAAATAAAGCCCACTGCGGAGAGATTTGAATCCAGGCTTTTGGCACGCAGTCACTAGATTACAAATTGTATACCACCACCTACCTCTCCTGCCTTACGTTTTGATAGTGATGCCCCCACTGGGACTGAAACTGGCTACCCACAGTGCCAGATCATATAGGCTTGACGCCATAATGATCATGGCCAACGCGTAGGCCTATGCAGAGTAGCAGTTTGGTGACATCGACGCTTGTTTTCATCATAATAGTCACGGTTCGATTTGCAGACTATTTGAATCATGTGGGATTTTCCGATTTGAATGATGAAGTCGCTGCAACAGCACCTACATAAATTGCACTAACCAGCCCTTCTAAAGAAATAATAATAATTTCGTGTGGCTATTTCCAGCCGAGTGCAGCCCTGGTAAGGCAGACCCTCCGATGAGGGTGGGCGGCATCTGCCATGTGTAGGTAACTGCGTGTTATGTGGAGGATAGTGTTATGTGGGGTGTGTGAGTTGCAGGGATGTTGGGGACAGCTCGAACACCCAGCCCCCGGGTCATTGGAATTAACCAATGAAGGTTAAAATCCCCGACCCGGCCGGGAATCGAACCCGGGACCCTCTGAACCGAAGGCTAGTACGCTGACCATTCAGCCAACGAGTCGGACCCTTCTAAGATGATGACGACGATGATAATTATTAATCATCTACTATTACTACTGTATTTCCCACAGCCGGTATGGTCGCAGGTGCAATCTTTTGCCAAATCTACATCATGTTCCGACCCCTGTAAAGTGGGAGAAAAGGTCAAGAAGAAGAAGAAAGTGTTTGTGCATTTAACACCTGCAGTTGCTGTAGATTCCAAGAGGTGCTGGAGTTTTGTCAGAAAAGAGGATTTTCAACATGCCAATAATAATGCCTACGTGGATCTCTCGCATTTAAACACACTGCACCGAGAATCAGTCCTGCAAACTTGAATTTGGAAGGAGCACCTACAATTACAACGCTGCTCAGCTTTTCACTGTTAATAACTTACATAGTCGTAATGATATAATAATAATAATAATAATAATAATAATAATAATAATAATAATAATAATAATACCGTAAAAATGGTTAATGTAATGTAAAACTATTATTATTATTATTATTATTATTATTATTATTATTATTATTATTATTATTGTTGTTGTTGTTGTTGTTGTTGTTGTGCTTTTCGTCGCACCGACACAGATAGTTCTTTCGGTGACGATGCGGTAGGAAAAGGCCACGAGTGGGAAGGAAGCAGCGGTGGCCTTAATTAAGGTACAGCCCTAGCATTTGCCTGGTGTGAAAGTGGGAAACCACGGAAAACCTCCTTCAGAACTGCCGACAGTGGTGTTTGGACCCACTATCGCCCGGATGCAAGCTCACAGCTGCGCGCTTCTAATCGCACGGCCAATTCGCCCGGTAATAATAATAATAATAATAATAATAATAATAATAATAATAATAGTTTTACATTACACTAACTGTTTTTGCGGTTTTCGGAGACGTCGGAATGCCGGAATTTTGTCCCAGTTCTTTTACGCGCCAGTTGATCCACCGATACGAGACTGGCATATTTGACTACCTTCAAATTCCATCGGGCTGACTACATTTCTTACATTTTCTCCCCTCTGATCCAACCTCCTCCTCCTCCTCCTACAACACCGGGATATCAGTATCACACGGATTAATATACAAAATTCACACACGTTAGATACTCGTAACTGATGACTGCGTTATCTCTTACCCATCAGTTGTTTTCAATCTTTGGTCGCCTCAGTAGTTAAAAAGAGGCCTTGTAAAAGTGAGGAATTTTTCATCGTGCATAATATAGCGATTTTCTTAGAACCTTAGCATGCTGACCTTGTAGACCTGTATTTTATTGTAGATTCATCAAGGGTAAGAATCTGTTGTTTCAGAAAACGGTTACTCGTGACTCGTAAATTCGTAAGATGGACCACGCCGGCAGAAAAAAAGAGCCCAAGGACGATCGGTATCTTCTGCGAGGCTACCCGTTTTTCTCCTCGGACAGAGCCACTGCACGCGATCTAGCGACAGCTCGCGGAACTGCAAACTGAAGCATAATGCCCCGCTATAAAACGCACGCAAACAAACGATTACAGGCCACTCGTCGCCCGAATACAATGGCTAGAGCGCGGTATGCTGGTTCACATGTCGCCATAAAAAGCCTGCGGCGTTAAATGCCCGCTACACTGCGTTAGCGCAAGTGTAAAAACTGGGCGATCGATTCGTGTCGGTTCGTATGACAAGATGATGACTCAGGCTATGTCATTACCAATTATAAAAAGCAGAACGTATTGATTCGCGTTGGTTCATATTCAAATAATGGTCTGGGTTATGATAGAAAGGGTGTAAAAAATGAACTTCAGATTCACTCACGTTACGACTTACACGATAGTTTAAGGTATGTTAATGTCCGTGACATCGTTTCTCAGGTATTCACTGCTCGTACAAATTACGAAAAACATAGCGTTTATTTCTGTGTGACAGTACTAATATTAAGTTAATATTAGTAAATATTAAATTCGGCCGGACTGAGTGGCTCAGACAGTTGAGGCGCTGGCCTTCTGACCCCAACTTGGCAGGTTCGACCCTGGTTCAGTCCGGTGGTATTTGAAGGTGGTCAAATACGTCAGAGTCATGTCGGTAGATTTAATGGCACGTAAAACAACTACTGTGGGACTAAATTCCGGCACCTCGGCGTCTCCGAAAACCGTTAAAGTAGTTAGTGGGACGTAAAGCTATTATTATTATTATTATTATTATTATTATTATTATTATTATTATTATTATTATTATTATTATATGTATGTTCAGTCCATCAGCGCTTCCGTTGGTGGGATCCTCAACAGCTCTGCCATCAGCTGTCATAGATGGCCTAGGCATCACTGAAGAGGCGTACTAGGGAAATGAGGAGTGATGTAGTTTCCCGTTGCTTTCCTCACCGAGACAGAGTTGCTATTACATATCAGTCTACCAAGCCCACTGAAATGCATCAACCGACCCTATGAGCAACATTTTCACACCATTCATAGCAGGGACTGGCTGCGTAAGGATTGGCATTACTAGCATCGCTCATACCTCAGTCACTTTCATATTGTCAAAGCCAAGGATAAGACAGAGACAGATCTATGAAAGTAACAAAATTGCTCTAGCCTATACCAGAAGGCATAGTGCACTGTAAACACTAGGCCCTGCCGGCAAAGGCATATTGTTGTTATTATTATTATTATTATTATTATTATTATTATTATTATTATTATTATTATTATTTTATCAATCAATCTCTACTGATCTGCATTTAGGGCAGTCGCCCAGGTGGCAGATTCCCTACCTTTTGTTTTCCTTGCCTTTTATTTCAAAGAAATTGGAAATTTGTTGAACATCTCCCTTGGTAAGTTATTCCAATCCCTAACTCCCCTTCCTATAAACGAATATTTGCCCCAGTTTGACCTCTTGAATTCCAACTTTATCTTCATATTGTGATATTTCCTACTTTTAAAGACCACTCAAACTCATTCGTCTACTAATGTCATTCCACGCCATCTGTCCACTGCAGCTCGGAACATACCACTTATTCGAGCAGCTCGCCTCCTTTCTCCCAAGTCTTCCCAACTCAAACTTTGCAACATTTTTGTAACGCTACTCTTTTGTCCGAAATCACCCAGCACAAATCGGACTGCTTTTCTTCGGATTTTCTTCAGTTCTGGAATCAAGTAATTCTAATGAGAGTCCCATACACTGGAACCATACTCTCTTTGGGGTCTTACCGGAGACTTATATGCCCTCTCCTTTACACCTTTTCTACAACCCTAAACATCCTCATAACCATGTGCAGAGATCTACATCCTTTATTTACAATCCCATTTATGTTATTATGTGATTTTGGTCAGCGGTGGAGTGTTGATCGGCTTACGCATCCCAAGATCGCAGGTTTAAACTCGACATATGTAGTCTGGTTTTTTGAGGGCGAAAAGTAAGTCTATTCGACACTTCATGCCTTACAGACGTTGGCTTGTTAAAAGTTCTCTGGTGACACAGTGTTTACCCGACAACATTAATTTAAAAAACTGCCATAGGTCGCTCAACAGCGGTACGGTTTTCTCTGCTATCTGGTAGAATAAAACAAAATGTCAAATTTGACGCACAGGCAGCCTGAGTGGCGAGAATTCAAAATGCCTGCGCAAGGTCACTGAGGACATACAGCTGTTATTATTATTATTATTATTATTATTATTATTATTATTATTATTATTAATGCCCAACTCCTTGACTGAATAGCTACGTTGTGGCCTTTGGTTCAGAGGGCCCCGGGTTCGACTTTTTGGCTGGGGGTTTAGGGCTAAGACCCCAAAGAGAGTATGGTTCCAGTGTATGGGGCTCTCATTCGAATTACATGATTCAAGAACTGAAAAAAACCGAAGAAAAGCAGCTCGATTTATTCTGGGTGATTTCGGACAAAAGAGTAGCGTTACAAAAATGTTGCAAAGGTTGGGTTGGGAAGACTTGGGAGAAAGGAGACGAGCTGCTCGACTAAGTGGTATGATTGATTCCTCTAGCTTGGAGTTTGAGTGTTTGTGTTCGTCTTAATACACATCCTTTCATCTACACACAATACACTAGGCTACCTAACGTCACTTGTCAAGACATCCCTCCACATAGGACGGATATTGGGCTGTAAAACTGGGGCGAATCTATATGAAGTGCCGATCCCAAGAAGTTGGGGAGAAAGGCCAGGACAATGTTGTTATTAAATTTCGCGTAGATATTGCTTATCTTGGTGCAACCCTTGTAAGACAGACCCTCCGACGAGTTTGAGCGGCATCTACCCAGTGTGGGAAACTGTGTGCTGGTGTTGTAGTGGAAGATAGTGTATGAGTTGCAGGGATGTTGGAAGAGCACAGTCACCCAGTCCCAGAGTTAAGGGAAGAAACCATTCACGATTAAAGTACCAGACCCTACCGTGAATCGAAATCGGAGCCCTCTGAACCGAATGCCACTGTGCTGACCATTCTACCAAGTAGCCGTTTCTGAAGAATTCAGCATCTTCTAATATTAGAAAAGAGAAGGGGCATTTAAGGCGAGAAAATGTCAGCTCGAAGTAACTTAATACAGTCGACTTCCGTTATAATACCCTTATCGTCTTCTATACTATCGTCAATCCAATTCCATTAAATACAGGTAAACCTACTTGTATGTTAAATCGTGATTCATGAGATTGAAACATTATCCATTGTAGTATTACTGTTCAGTACATTATTTCATTTTCCGGTGCATCTCTTCTAGCTACAGATATTCTCATTACTACAGATATTGAGTATAAAGCAAATTACACACAGAAGTATGGGCATTTCATACCCAGCGACATCGAAAACGGGTGAGTACGTGTGTCTGGGGTGATGGCAGCAGGGTAGGGTGGAGCGTGGCATGCAAGCAGCCGGGGCCGCCTAACCGTGGCGATGAGGCGATAACGTTACTGCTGTATTAATGAAGAGTAGCGTGGAGTATCCAAATCGCCTGTTTATGTAAATCATGTAATTAGTAAGTAGGGAGGGCGGATATGGTTGAACTTTACGTCGATGTTAATGAGGGGATTCAAGTGTTGGAGCCACTTTTTATTAAACTTTGTATGTTTTATTTATGGTCGATGATGCTGTTAAATAATTACACTAATATAGATAGCCTAATTACAATGCTCTTATCACGAGCTTACTTTAACTCTTTTCTCTAGGCCAGCGTGTTTCCGTGGAAATGCCCTTGCTTGCGAGGGAGATATTTGGGTCATTCAGTGGTCGAGGTATCGCTGTGTTACGCTGTCAATCCCCATTTCAAGATTGCAATCAAAACTGCTTCATAATTATATTATTAGTTATCAGCTGCCGTCCTCGCAGTCCCGTGCTCGATTCCTGGTACTGGCAGGAATTAGAGATTGACAGGAGGGCTGGTATGTGGTTAAAAAGGTACAGTCGCTCAAAACAACGGACGCATGGTATTGCACACTTCTCTCAGAAAGAACTGAACCTATACGTATAATATTCGTGGTGGATTTCCACAGGGTTTATGTATACATGGGAGGTGAATTATATATTGATAATAATTAAAATTGTCTGATGATAAAATGTTAAATTCGAGGAACTATGCGCTCATTCCTTTTGTTTTTGTATGAGAGACTGTACATGCAGCTCACCTACGTTGGCGAGTGTCTGAAAAGGGCTACTCTACCTCGCGACGAGGAAACGAATTTATAATATCTTGTAATTCACACTGTCCATCTCTTAGAGCTGACCTTCAGTAATAATATTTAATGCATACTGTCTATTTCTCCAGCCGGCCCCGTGGTGTAGGGGTAGCGTGCCTGCCTCTTACCCGGAGGCCCCGGGTTCGATTCCCGGCCAGGTCAGGGATTTTTACCTGGACCTGAGGGCTGGTTCGAGGTCCACTCAGCCTACGTGATTAGAATTGAGGAGCTATCTGACGGTGAGATGGCGGCCCCGGTCTAGAAAGCCAAGAATAACGGCCGAGAGGATTCGTCGTGCTGACCACACGACACCTCGTAATCTGCAGGCCTTCGGGCTGAGCAGCGGTCGCTTGGTAGGCCAAGGCCCTTCAAGGGCTGTAGTGCCATGGGGTTTGGTTTGGTTTGGTTTGGTCTATTTCTCCGTCATTTTACAGGGTGAGAAATACTATTTCTTACAGATCTCATGTGAGGTATTCCAGTCTGGAAATTCACCTGAGCTTTTCAGGCAATAAGTTCAGGTTTCTCACCTGCAACTGTATCCAGTATCGACCATTTCTTTGTATTTCTTCTTGACCTTCTTGCCAATTGCCTGCTTTTAACTTCCTAAATTCAGCATAAGAGTCTAGTCAGGATACTCAACTATTGTGAATTCCTGCATATTAACAAGGAGAATATTATTATTTATTATTATTATTATTATTATTATTATTATTATTATTATTATTATTATTATTATTATTATTATTATTATCTGTATCGTCTATATTGAACATCTTGATTCCCTATTTAATCAATAATTCAATAATTTCTAATTGTAAAAATATGAGAAGTGCCAATTAAGGCGAGAAAATGTCAGCTCGAATTAGCTTAATACGGTCTACTTCCGTTATAGTAGCAAAATTTCCTTCTGTTGTGTTTTGCAACTTTTCGTTGTTTGAGTGAAACTGAGAATCGAAACAGTTGTAGAAACAGTTTCAGTTTAATTTAGTGAGAATTATAATTTTACGGCTGTATCCTTCCTTGAGTGACTTAACATTCATTTTGCCTTAGGCTGATGTAATATTGACCAACACTTCAACGCAAGCACCAATTTGAGTTTAGTCGACTTTGATGTAAGTCTTCGAAATGATGCTGAACTTATTTGATGAACCAAAAGTTTTTGTAGGAAGCAGAAACATTTTCATAGCAGACCTTTTGTCTGAAATTGTACGTATATTTCTGTAAGATATATTTAGCTACTGCTTCAGAAATATAAAAATAAACAATGTGCCATTTTTAACACAAAATTGTGAAAAAAAATGTTTGCATCGCGTTAGATCATAAAGTCGAATATACATATTTATTTATTTATTTATTTATTTATTTATTTATTTATTTAATTTATTTATTTAATTTATTCCTAGCTACAACAAAGCTTACGCTCCCGTTACAGAAGCAATATATTAATAACAAAGAGGGAATAGAACACAAACTGTTACAATTAATATTACGATCTAAAAATAAAAACTAATTACAAAGGATTAAGAGAAACATGGGGAATATGGAAAATATAAGTAACAAATTCATTTTGGGGCGTATATTCAGGAAATTATAAATAATTGTAGTATTATATTTTTCAAGAGTATTTTATAAATCACCTACGTACTGCCTATACAGAGTAGATTAGGCACATTAAACAAGTTTACTTTTCGAATGTAATATGCATTCGTTTTAGGAGAAAAATGTATGGTGATGGAAGGAGATTTGCCTCGTTATGCCGGACTGTTATTTTCTATCGTTCTTGTTTTCATTCCTGTTATAACGTTCGTGGTTGCAATTCAAATTCGCAGCCTGTACCACCGTTTAAGCCAGCTTTTAGTAGCTAGTGTTTGTGTAGGCGAGTTGGCACCGCCTCCTCGTCTGTTTGCTCATGTGAATGAATAGAAGCTTGCTTTGGCTGCGTCATGCGATTGCTTATGAAGTGGGATCTGTGTTTTGTATGACTAAGGATCCTAGTTCTCTTCTGCTTATTAGCGCTCATCTCTCGTCATGATGCTAATTGTCTGTAAAATGAAACACTTCCTCACTTCTTGCACTCCTTTGTTCTTGTGTGCGGCTAACTGAGGTTGCTAAAGATCTGGTTTTGAAACGTAACTGGTGCGTAATGTAAATGATGTGCGTTATAGGCCTAAGTAGAACATCATGTACATACATCTTGAAAAATGCGACTTTGCAGCTAGGCAATTCTAGTTCCCTAGTGCACAGCGTCATCTAGATCCCAGGTTCTCAAAATGTTGTTCGCAACGAGTTGTTACGGCCTAGACTAGCACGGTTATGACATTAAATGGACAGTATTAACTACAGATTTGTAAAACGCATCAAGACCGCAATCCAGCCCTTGTCCAAAGAGAACTCCGATAGAATAAAGGAAACATTGTGGTCGGAATGGAGCGAGAAAAAATGGCAGACTGTGAAAGGGTATGTCGTGGGAAGTAAATTGGAGATAGGGACCAGATAGGTACGACCAGCACAAACTTACGTAGATTGCGGTACGTTGTCCGTAGTACGGTGGGGCACATATGATTACCCAGAAAGAAACTTTTATCCAGAAGTCTTGAGTTGGAATGCTATGTGTGAAGGCATGTAAATACTTGTTTAATACGATTTAAACACTAAACCGTTCACGTCCCGAATTTAACCATGGTTACAAATGTGTTGATAAAGTAATAATAATAATAATAATAATAATAATAATAATAATAATAATAATAATAATAATAATAATAATGGCTATTGGCTTTACGTCCCACTAACTACTTTTTCGGTTTTCGGAGACGCTGCGGTGCCGGAATTTTGTCCAGCAGGAGTTCTTTTACGTGCCAGTAAATCTACCGACACGAGGCTGACGTATTTGAGCACCTTCAGGATCGAACCTGTCATGTTGGGGTCAGAAAGCCAGCGCCTCAACCATCTGAGCCACTCAGCCCGGCCTTGATAAAGTAATGATTGTTATCTTCATTATTCTCATTTCGATGCAAGCTTTCACACCTTCGTGAAATTGCTCGGCCAATTTCGACCACCCTGTATGCAAAAGCGAAAACGTACCGACTCACTAACTCACTGAATTACTCTATCTCTAGCATCTCGTAATGTAGAAAGTTCAAATTTCGCACGATGATTGCCCTTATGTGATAAATGCTCACTAAGAAAGGGTTTGAAAAAATACTTCCCCTTAGGCGATGATACCCCGAAAATCAAAATATTCATTCCTCCGAAACCGTTCTCTGTACAAAATTGAATTTTCACATAATGCTTGATTGCTCTTTTATGTCGGGGATGTTAAATTTTACAAGGTTTGATAAAAGTATTCATCCCTAGGGAGTTAGGTTGGGGTTAAGACATGAAAATAAAATTATTCATTCTTCCAGAATCGTTTGACATAACAAATTGAACTTCTGCATAATGGTTGCTCTTTAAATGAAGGGCTACTAAATGTTAAATAAGAAATAGTTCTCCCTTAAGGAGTTTAAATGGCAGTTAGCTCCGAAAATAAAACAAAATTAATTCCTCGGAAGCTATTTGACGTACGGACTGAGGGGTGTATTCTGCAGGCTTCTCCGACAGTGGGATATCCAAAATTTAAAACTTTTAAAGAGAACTATCAGTTTAAAATCGTAGGAAAGCACAGGTAGCTTGCTAGTATAGATAACTGGCATTTTTCTATTTTTTTATTGCCTGCCTTTTCAGCCCCGCAAGAAATTATCAGAACTATCACTTTTCTCCGCATTGAAATCACTCTGGATAGAACATTGTGAGAAATATTTGTTCTTGTTCACGACAGCACTCTGTGTTAAAATATTGCTTGATCTATTTTTTACTTATTGTTGTAACTTTTCAAAGTTCGAAATATTTTAATTATGTTACTTTGACATTCTTTTAAACTGTTAAGCGCAGTCTCAGGTTCTTGGCTTTTCGTAACGAACACAATTGCATTTCATGAAATAAAATGCTCTTGCTCGATTTAACTGTATATCAAGAAACATTTCTGCTATGTATATTTTTGTTTGATCAAATATACGCCTAAGTGATAAAATAGGTGCTTAGGTTAAGTATAAGTAATAAGGAGGAGATCACTGGATGACCTTGCTCTGCAACCAGATAGACCCCCTTGTGGGTGGGGGCGGTAGAATAATATCGACGGAATATCCTCCTGTTTTATTGGTTGGATTATGAAACGTTGACTTTGTTGAACAATAATGAAAGCAAACGTTACACGTTTCATGTGTAACTTTTTGATGATAATAATAAATAAAATCATGAATAAAAATATATAAATAAAATTACTCAAAAACTTAATAAAATTAATAAGCATAATTAACCGAAATGTCCGTAGTATGGGCGCCAGAGTTCACCATAATGGATCCCTCGAATTTAGATAAGAGCATGATAAACTTTATATCCCAGGGCGTGTACATAATGCTGCGTACTGGTACATCTGCTGCAGGCCTTACCTAACCTCCTGAAAACGACTAATTAGGTAGGAACTGCACCTAGGTTCATCAATAACACTGATTCTAAAATAGCTAACTATATTCTGAACAAATTCCGTGCATGAGCACCTCATCAACATACAACATTATACATATAATACACACATAAAATATTGCTGGAAGACTCCATATTTACAACAACAACAATAATGAAAACCGTGGGGAAAACGAAAGTGAGAACTAAGGTACCATTTGTAGATAGTCCGATGAACAATGTACATGTATGAAGATAAACACCCTTCACTGTCTCTATATCAATTCGATTTACCGATTCTCATAATCGGCAGTTATCACATCACACAGATACTGTACCTTATACTACTGTGTTCACATATTTTAACACTTGTTGTAAAGATATATACACACGTCTGTCGATCCTCAACATATAAATTTATGGAAAGTCTGAGATAGCTTTCACCAACATATAATGCTAGGCCGCCACAAGTGCTATCATACTTAATGCGCAAGCACTCTCCACAATCAGCCACTTTCCACTAACATAACAAGACTACGCTCCACGAACGTTTGAAGTCCAGTCCATTGCAGCCGTGTCACTCCAGTACCGTGTATCAGCACCACTTCCTTCCCGTACAGTGCCTCAGTTGTAGTTGTAGTTATCTTCCTTCTCGTTCCTTTACCTTCACCTTTACAATCACCCTTACAATGTTTCTTTACCATCTCTCTGGTTGCCGCCGTATCATCAACCTTTATAGACATCAACATCCCCCTCCTCTCAGATGATACGTCTGGATTGGTGCTTGCCAGCCAATCATGGGTGGTCCTCTTCTCAAGCCCAAGCCCTGAACTACTTCTTCCTCCCAAGACAATAACAAACTCTGGGGTATATTCCATGAGTCACTAAATTTTCCTAATACAACAACAAGCTCATCTCATCAGGCTGGGATATATACATGACTCATGAATTTCCCGACACAAGTACATCCCAACAAACACTGGGGTAGCCATATGACTCATTCAAATTACCAGAGTTATTAAAGCAATGTTTTCCCACTCGTGCAAAACAAATTACTCATACCTACATATGTGGATATCTTCCAGCTTATAAATATAAATGACAAAATATACAAATGAAATACCGATAATAATAATAATAATAATAATAATAATAATAATAAATCGAATACTGACAATTATATCTCTACCTTCTACATATAATTCGGGGGTGTGATATATGTACTATCACACATGTTATGGAAGTTTTAGATCTCGTTTTTACCACAAATTACTCCAGTTCAGGGACTTGGTTTTGGGATGTAACTTAAACCGATTTTTCCCCCGTTGTATTTTTAGGCTACTTTGACTAAAGTAGAAATTTAAACCCTTGAATTGGAGTAATTTGTGGTAAATACTACATCTAAACCGTACCATACCACTGCATCTCTGCTACAACCAGTACATACTTTATGGAAGTTTAGTATTGAGTGTAAAGTAAAGCCTAAAAGACGGATTGAAAACTTGTAATACTTTGAAATCTGGGGTAATTGCTTTACCATTACTTGTATTTTGGGGTCAGTTATTTTAAAATCACACATAACTACAAACTTGCTTACTTAATAGTTTCGTTCTGTAAATGAAAATACACAGCCTGTTTCCAGTCATTCGACCGGGTCAGGAATGGAATAAAAGAATCTCTCTTCTAGCGTCGAGGATAGAAATTGTGCCGGCTGCCTTAGCCTGTCGCACTCCTCTGGGGCAATGATTAATGACTGACAGATGAAATGAAATATTGGAGAGTGTTGCTGGAATGAAATATGACAGGGAAAACCGGAGTACCGGGAGAAAAACCTGTCCAGCCTCCGCTTTGTCCAGCACAAATCTCACATGGAGTGACCGGGATTTGAACCACGGAACCCAACGGTGTGAGACCGGCGCGCTGCCACCTGAGGCACGGAGCTCTTATAGTTTCGTTTTGTTTTTTGGTATTTTATGACTTGGCTAAATGTATATTGTCAGAATTTGCCGCAGTGTGAAAACTTTGAGGAAAATAGCTAGGCATTGTCTGTTAAGTCTTCAACCTAGAGGCTGGTTGGCACCACCAAAGGTTATGCGGTTATAGGGAAACTTAAAAAAATCAACGATGGCATTAAGGCGTTCTAGGTATGATGAGTGCGGAAGTGTGCCATTGCTTTCCTCGCTGCGCCAGAAACTGTTATTGTAGCATACTGATGCTATGAGTAGCACTTTTCACAGCACCCAGACGTACCAGTCGTGCTCTAAGCACCACCCACCTCAGCTTTCATACTGCCACAGCCATAAATGAGACTGATACTTTGATGGAAACTACGTTTTACTCTAACTTGTGCTAAGATACAGATGCACAAATACTGCATCCATGTACAAAATAGCAGCAGGCGGATATATCGGATTAGAATATTGGATCTATGCAAGACTGCATCTACCCACACCTAGCAGAATTGGGTTACATTGGTATTTTAACCCATTCCCTTACAATGACTGATACAACAGTAAAGTGTATTTAAATTGGAAATGCGGCACTGTGATTATGCAGATTAATATTGCATCACAGGAACACTAATGTATTTAGACAGTGTTGTTATCCGAAGCCTTCCAAGGTATTCGTTGCTCTATAAAAATTTTCATCTATACTAGACTTAACTAAAGTTGGCGTCTGACAGGTAAGGTTGGAGGGAGGAGCACTGCACGTGCCATTTCACGATGTTGCCACATTCCAGCATTCCTTTCTATATGCTCTTACCCTTTGCTTCCGGCTCACTTGTTCCCTCCTTCATTCTGGCCGCTGTGATCTGTTGTGCACTACCTGGCCAGGCGGTGTCGTCCCATTTGCGATCACTCTTATACAAACAATCAGGTTGTTATCAGTGACAGTGACAGGTTTGGCAACTCCCAGCAAGACGAGCTGCCCTGTAGTTTTATTTCCATGGCAACCGCAGTCGCCCCACCCTCGTTTCCATGGCAACCACACAGCCACTCCCTTTATCCCGCCTCGGCAGGCAGTAAACGGACCTCCCTCTAAGAAATGTCAGACGCCAACTCTTATTATTAGCAGTATAGTTTATACAATGTCCTATTTCATGTTTTATCACGAATTAGGGATGATAACTTATTAGTAATAATAAGTGTTAGTAAGTCTTACCATCGCGAGAAAGAGGAAATACTGTTTTCAAGTTCGAGCAAGTATGACTATGAAAATCTTTAATGGCCGTTCGCGGGATTAGAACACCAGTATGACTTCCCTTACGATCGCCACTTTACAGAAGTGCATCATAACCATAATGTTTTAGTTTAAGGTAGGATTTTAAAATCCAGTATTGTTGATTGTAACATTCATAATTATAACCTAAATTTTAAACAAATAACCGCACTTAAGTTTAAGAGAGGATTTTGAAATGTAAATCCAATGCTGTTGTTTGCAACATTTAAAACCTAAAATTTACAGAAGTAATTGTATTCAAGGACGTTTTTGAAGCGAAATAATTGCATGTAGTGGGTTCAATAACTAACTAGTTAATATTGGAGGGTAGTTCCTTTTTATAACTACCAATATGCCAAATTCTATATCGATTTTCAGGGATGATTGTGACTGCTTATGAGATGTTACAGTCGAGAACAGTGGCTTTGACATATTCATATAGCGATGTTTCATGCTTCACAGCGTTCTTTTCTCGGTTAAACCGAATATTTAAATGTAACTGTTACATAGTCATGCATGACGGCTGGCAGAGGGCTTTTATTAAATGCTGGAAAATGTGCTACACTAAAGAACATGCACTTAACAAGGGGATTACACGGTACACGTGCACCACATCTCCATAACTAGTGTGTCATAGTCAAAATAATTGACACGGTGGCTGGCGGCCTGCTGCAGGTGCGTTGACATTTCAAGGCACTCATCAGCGCAATTTGTTGCGGCTTGCTGGGCCTAATGGACTAATTATTTATCATGCATTACTTATGGGGTTGTCCATTGTATGAGATAAACCTATCGTTTCCAAGTGCACTCTCTATCCCAGAGCACCACTATTCTAAATGTTTTTTGTGTGTTACTTTTCAGTGTCGACTCAATCAATATAAGTTTTTTAGTCTGTCGATACATTAATTATAACGCTTAGAACACTATAACATTCTTGTAAAAACACACGTAGAACCTAATAATAAATGAATGATCTGTTTCATTCTTGAAGAATATCCTCAGAATCTATCAAATAATCTTTTATTATTATTATTATTATTATTATTATTATTATTATTATTAATATAGTGTCACGTGATCAGTATGAGACCTCTTTTATGACCGGGGTCTGTCATATCACACCGCTTCTCGTTTGACCGTACAAGGCTAATAATAACTAAAGCTTGTCCCAAATCTCAGACCAGGATTGAAATCGAACTCAAGAGACAGGGACGCTACCCTTATGCAAGGGTAAGGCTAAAAACTCTTGAGATATGGAGGTTCCCACTCATAAATAGCATACAATGACTCGAGCCCCTGTCTTTAAAATTTGAACGGCCGAGAAAGGAAACTCATGTTACACTTGTTTATTTTCTTACATACGGTAGGTTGTTGCAGTATTAATAATTCGTGTATTTATTATGTTTGTGACTTTTAACACATGTACCACCCTTTACGAGACATCATTTATCGCTCTGTCGAGTACTTTCAGTCTGACAGTTTGTCGTCGCTTGCTTATGACAATGAACATGCCAAATGTGAAGTTGTCCTAATTGCCGGTCTCAGTTGAGGAGATAATGTTGAAATGAATGGCTGTGAATTAAATGGTGGAAGGAATCGGTTGTGGAGTATGAATAGGAAGTGTCCCGGCATTTTCCTGGAAGTGAAAATGGGAAACCACAGAAAACCATTCTCAGGACAGCTGATGGTTGGGCTCGAACCCATGCGTCTCCCGAATGCAGAACGTAGCCCCATAGCCGTAGCGTGTTAACATGCGCAGCCATTGCGCTCGGTATATAATAATAATAATAATAATAATAATAATAATAATAATAATAATAATAATAATAATAATAATAATATCATATGACCTCAGCTGCCTAAACCCAAGTCTTTTGAGTCACGCTACCTTGGCGACTTTCAATTTCGGCGTTCCCTTGCCCCTAACAGGTTGCCAAATGGGACTGGGAGGGCTTACAATGTTACACTACTGAGAGCATAGGCGGCACAAGCCTCTTCTTACCAATATATACCATTACGAATACTCGCCTGATGGATGTAGTTTCAACACTATTTTCTATTGTGTTTGGGGCCCCATATACGTACAGTTCCACCTCCGATCGGCCTGACCAATTGAAGACTAACAGGCAAAACTGATATGTAGGCTATGGTGTGGCCGGCCCAATCGTTTGGAATGTTGGAACTGTGAGAATTCCGTCAGTCGAACTGCAAAACGTGGTGCCTGACAGGCGGAATGGACACGTTATGAGGGAATCACGGCCGACCGGCAGGCCAAATGCTGTCAGTCTAGTCTACGCGTGGATACTAACATATTGTCTTTCTCCCGCATTGCACCCATGGCCACGTGGTGAAAAACCTATTCATCTGAATTCCTTGACGATTTCAGCGATCCCTCTTCGCTGTGAAAAGTAAAAAGTAGCTTATCCATAGGTAAATAATTGTGCCAGTTCTTGCAACAAATTTATATGGGTGTAATTATTCCGGTTCAACCACTCTTCCCTCCACACTGCGTCATTTCTGTTCTCTCCCTTTGCGACATGCAATCGGTGCATATGCCTGCAATAATGCTTCAACTGATGACATTTTCCCCAACGAAAAACGTGAATGCGTTTACTCTCAACCAGATTACAGGGCGAACTGAAGGTGATAGTCTGACAGTTCCATCTGTTTGTGTGTGGCGAGGAGCTGGGACAGGGGCAAATATAACTGTCTCATTTCGGTCTGTCAGTTCAAACTGAACATGAAACTACTAGGTTGTGCAGCCCTGTTGAAGTTACATCTCCAAGGCAGGCGAGCTGCATGTACGTTTCATACTAACGCCTTTGTCAATCTTCAGTCTGTCAGTGCCGCGAACCGAACTCGGGCCTCGAAGGACCGCTGCTAATTGCGCTATACTGTAGACGCGGACGTTTCAACGGTTAAGTTAATGATGTACTATTGATAATAATGGATCTAGGCCTATTCATTCACTCGTTTGGATAGAAGTATGATAGGGGTACCGGTACGCGCTTACAGTAACTCAGATGTCAGATGACAATTAAAAGCTATTAGCTCGTTTGCAAAGGCGCTTTATGTTCGTTCTTGGTAGCGATGATACGAACATTTAACTTGGTCACGCGAGTTGTCAGTGCTTATTGTGCTTTGTAACAACCGAGACATTTGCACGGATATAACCGAGTGTTCTAACTGTCGATTGTATTCCTTCAAATACCAGAATCTTGAATAGCTTTATGCTTACAGTTATCGTGTACAAGTCTGTCTCGCTTACTAATTTAATATACATGATTTCTAGCTTCACTTCTTCTGTATTCCTTTGGTCATGGTGGAATTTATTATTGAAAGTTGTTTTCATAACATTAAGTGTAACATTACCAGTTCTATAGACCCTAAAATGTCGTAGTTTGATCTTTAAGAGCCTTTTAACATCACAGGTCAGGTGGAAGTTGTTAAATACGGTGAGTGGCACTGTAAAGTGAGACGGTGACTTTGAAAGCCAATCCTAATTTTCGCTGTACACGTACTTAATCAGAAGTAAATTTTTATTACAAGAGTTGTTAGTGGATTATTGAACGTTTTATAAATGTTCATCCACATACCGGTTATCGTGGCAGTGAGTACCTTTCCAAGTTAATGAAGTGTTCTTCATGCAGCCTTTGAACTTTGAAGAAAACAATCGAACTTGATATTTAAGGGAGGGTGAATGATAAATGTATTTTTACGAACATAAAGATTACAACATCTTACGAATGAGAGTAAAGACGAGTAGTTATTTATACCCTAAATGAGTGAGGATAAGGACGTACTCTGCTTTTTCTCAAACATTATACTTTTAAAAGTATTATTATTTAAAAATCCGTTCAGCATTGGCTAAGATTTTATCACTGTATCCTTCTACCAAGTGCCTTCCTACTCTCGTGATTTTGCTAACAGGTTGAATGGACCTCAATGTTGCGTGGTCGAATCCTGTATCAGCCAGTTGGCATTAGGAGTGATTAAGTGGGAGAGACCTTCGATATTACCGGGCGAGTTGGCCGTGCGGTTAGGAGTGCACAGCTGTGAGCTTGCATCCGGGAGACAGTGAGTTCGAATCCCACTGTCGGCAACCCTGAAGATGGTTTTCCGTGGTTTTTTCACAACAGGCAAATGTGGGGGCTGTGCCTTAATTAAGGCCACGGCCGCTTCCTTCCCATTCCTAGGCCTTTCCTATCCCATCGTCGCCATAAGACCTTTCTGTGTCGGTGCGACGTAAAGTAAATAGCAAGAAGAAAAAAGACCTTCTATTATTAGAGTTCCTAACACTTACAACACTTCCTTTCAGGACAATAAAACACTCGAATGACTTTTAAGACAGGAAGTTGTTAGAAGAGACGCTAAACACCAGTTTGAAGCTCCTCTTATCCGGCTTCATATTATCTATAGCTCATACAGTAGTAATAGCCAAATTCGAACTTCTCTTTTATCTTGTCCTTGATTGGATTTCTTTTAGATTCACGGGATGATTACCTACGTTCCTGGAAGTGGGCAGAGGGCATTCTTGTGGTCCTCTAGTGTCTCGCTCTGTATCATCTGTGTAGTAGTTCGTAAATGTTTCACGAGCAGATCTCTGTACACAAACTAGATCAGTTGTGTCGTTCGGTTTCCTATACACATTACATGTTCAGGTAGGCACAGTGGGAGACATGTGGGTGGTCTATTACCTGAGTGCTCCAGTTGCCTACTCCCCGGACTACCCTGGAGAGTCTATGCATGGTTAATGGATTAGTGAGTGGCACGATGTCATGTGGCGAGCCATATCGCGGTTACAGCCTGGTGTGAAACAAGCGTGCAGGCGGGGTGGCGCGAGGGAGCTGTAATATGTTATCGACTCGCTCTCCCCCCCTCCCCCCTAATAAACACCGCCCCCACCACGCGCAAGGGTGTGCGTGTTTACCCGACTAATTAGCACAGGAGGCACACTAAATGCACCACCCGCCTGTTTGCTCAGACTCCTACTGCTGACTAAGTTATTCAGCGAGCTCCCGGTTAATGTTAGCTCGAAACAAGGAGGCTTGCGATGTCTTCTGTGTGACCGGGCTTCTCTGACTCATTCTTTAGTTCATGCATATTCAGTCCCAACCTTCGTGAACTTCACCGACTCTGCCGACTTGATTTAATAGCGAAACAAATCTAGTGCACTCCTTAATATGCTCCAAAGTATTATTCTCCAGTACACTTGTTTAACAAAAACATCACTGAGAATGTTTATAGCCCCTTGCCAGGCCCTAACATTTCAGCATTTTCCACATGGATTCGCGAGGTGAGGTTCTGTTGTCATCTTTCTTTCCCGCGAGTTGGGGTCGTCTGCTGAACGTCCTCCGGATGACAGCCGAGTCTTCACATATGGTAGTGGATCAAACTGGTGGAGTATGGGAGTCTTGATTGATCTCGCAAATAACGGACACTTTTCTCTCCATATAAAGACTAAGACTTCTGGCCGTACAAAGGGATATAGCACATTTAAGTGAATAGTAAACATTATATGTTTCTTTAAATTGTCAGAATGTTTGAGATGACTGTTGTTAGCTGTCTGAATTCCTAGTTGACAGCCAGACTTCTGTAAAGTTGTGTAAAAAATGGATTAAATATTGTTATTAGTTACACTTCTTGAGCAGAAATCACAACGCACAGGGGTGTTCGGGACTGTAGATATAAAATCCGAACCAATAATTGAGAATAACATAATATTGAATATTTATTAATAGAATATTCATGAGTACCGGAGCAGACCCCCATTTTCTAACATGCATGGAAACTTCCGCTACCCATTTAGCAGTTTTTTCGAACTGCTGGTACGCGGTACCTGTGAGTGTCGGCCCGGTAACACACATTTCCATTCTGGCGATAACTATAACTTATTGCCTGACAAATTCTGAGCCTTAAGCGGGTTAGCCGGGCGGGCGGGTTGCAGCAATCGTGCAAGAACCTGGGAGCCCCAGTTAAGGGGTTCTGTTGTGGAAATCGGTGATTTTAGGCTGGGATACCCATCGAATCAAACCGAGGGTCATACAATTCATATAATGAATGATCCAAGTATTAGTAAAGATGTCACGGAATGTGAAGATTGTTGCTTTAATGTGCAATTGAATTTATTTACTACTTCAACCGTCCTGGACGTTGACGATCTCGTCACTGCTTCCGACTAACATGATGAATCACTAGTCTGGTATATTTAGTAGGGGTTACAATACAGTAGTCAGCTTCTTTCCACTCTTCCTTCAGACGACAGCAATAAGTCATCTACCCAGGCACCGGTCACGCTCACCTACGGGATCTGGTGTTTCAACACGATGTCGCAATCGACTTTAAACACATACGCTGATAATATTAAACAGACTTGATAATTCTTTATTCCGACAAGTTTCAAATAAGACGTTTCGCACAGTTTAGAAATGCAAGCAATGGCCAAGACGAAAGGGATATTATTGGGTAGCATCTCTCCTTCTTATCGGGAGGTTCTAAATTCGAATTCTGGTTCATCTGAGCTAAATATTGAAACAGTCTCATGTGGTCAGTTGCAGAGCTAAGATTTAGTTACCCCAATTGTGAATGATAAGAAATACGATCGAGGGACCACGTGTTAATCTCATCCAACATTCATCTAGACAGCAGTCGTCTTCGCGAGCCTCAGTCCCTACAATGACTGTACGGGCCATGAGTTGGCTGAATACGACCCTAAGCTGTAGTTCAGTACGTGACTCATTATGATAGAGATCTGATAACCACGCAACATGACGACTGAATATGCTAGGTTGCAGTCCATGCATTATATAACAACTAATTATGATACAATGTATAATGTATTCATAAAAACCGATTGTTTGTATCATTTCAGTACAATAAAATGATAATAGTTCAATACTGATTCCAAATCCTTTAGCTTCTTCAAATAGATTTTTAATTTCATGAGTTTAGGTTTTATAAATCTTATACTTTTGAAGGGATATATTGATGACCTATCAGTTAAGAGGTCCCAAGCATTACGTGGTAAAGATAATTTCTTGTTTGTGCGTCAGAAAATGAGTTATTTCAGTACTCGGCCTTACGGTACTGTCAGAGATTTAAGAATGGCAGGAGGGCTGGTAACTGGTTAAAATGGTACACGCAGCTCACCTCTATTGGGAGGTGTGCCTGAAAAGAACTGCACTACCTCGGTATGAGGACACGAGTTTAGTTTGTGTACTGAAAAGAAAGTATGTGATGAAAGGTAAAAGAGGAGTTTTTCATCTCCAGTTTGCGTTTATGTAAGTGTTAACACGAAAAGTAATCTTCATGACAGTGGAAACCTTGTAAGAACCAACATTTTCACTTCTTGTGGCCTTTATCGTCTTTATCTGGTGAGAGATCATTTTGTTTGGTCAGTCCTATGTAGTTCAGGATATTGTGGCAGTGCTCGCACGTGTATGGGATGCGGGTCAGTCCGCCCATAACAATTGTTCCATGTCCGGTCCTGTCCGCTTTGCTCTGATAACAGAACAATGTGAGCGCCGTGGCGTGGTCTCCTAGGCAACACTTTCGCCTCCCCTGTTCTGCGGGCTGTATAGATACTACTGTAACAGTGTTCCATTTGTTCCACATAGCCAATTACTGTATTCTATTGTTCTGAACTAATATTGCAGACCATATACACAAACAGTTATCTGTCTGTACAGTGATGTAAATTCCGTAAGGGAATGAATGCGGACGAAAAGTTGTCTGTTATTTATTTACGTATTAATTCATTATTATTTTGAAGGATATTTGACTCATGTTTATTCCGTTTACGCATGAAATGACATCATATTGAAATAAGAACAGACAGAGAAAACGAATGTGTTATTATGTAAAAAAGAATCTCTCTGTACATTTATTTATAGTTAATTGAGTGTTGTAATGTTCTAGGCTGCATTCTGTATTGAGTAGGTTTTGGGAGCATCTCACGGTCGTCCTATATTTCGTAGAACTGATGATAGAGGTTGGAAAGGCTATAGAATTGGTCGCGCGGCTTGGCAGCAGATGTCAGCACTTGGTATGCAGCGCGCACCTCTTGAAGAACACGTCGAGGCAATCTCCCGGCAGATCCCGGTCCCTCGGGAACCTCACCCCAGTCAATTCAATCCCTTAAATCTTTCCCTCGCCGCATCGTCTCCCACCCCTTGGAGAGGGAGATCTTGACAAACGGGGGAGCAGCCCGCTGCGGTGGTGTGAGGTAACTGCGGAAAGCACTCCGTTACAGGTCGAGCTCTGTTTTCGTCTTATTAACCCGTTTAGTTGGAGCCTGAACACTTTTTTTTGTTTGTTTGACACTGTTTTCTCACTAATGACATAATTTGAGTCATTATGTACAGTGCGTATATAAATGTATTTACTAACGGACGGAAGGACCGTTATATAGGCAGACGAACTCATTTACTATTAGTAAACTAACAGCGTAGTCTACTACTGCTATTTTATTTGAGTTGCATTTTTGAAACACTTCTTATTCCAAGAAATTTGTATCGGAGTCTTTTAAATAGATCAAAAAGCGCTACTCATCGAAGGACTTCGGCGACGTAAGGGTGGGAAAGACCTAGGACTTGGAAGGTAGTGGCAGTGTCCTCAATTAAGGTACAGCCCCAGCATTTGCCTGGGGAAGGTAGTGGCCGTGTCCTCACTTAAGGTACAGCCCCAGCATTTGCCTGGCGTGAAAATGCGAAACCACGGAAAATCATCTTCAGGGCTGATGATTGTGGGCTTCGAACCCATCCTGTCCAGAATAGAAGCTATATGGCCCATACCGCTCAGCCAATTCACCCCCCTTGATTTTTTTCGATACTGGGGATATCGACTCGCATGGTTTTTTCTTAAAATTGCTTTACGTCGCATCAGAACAGATAGGTATTGTGGTGACGATGGGGTAGCAAAAGGCTAGGAGTGGGAAGGAAGCGATCGCGGCCTTAATTAACGTAAAGCCCCAGCATTCGCCTGGGGTGGAAATGAGAAAGCACGGGATACCATCTTCAGGGATGCCGACTGTGGGGTTCGAATCTACTACGCCCTTCCCGCGTCCAAGATGGGTGACGTAAAAGAAATCCCGACCAGTCTTTCAGGATTCATTGTTTTCATCTTTATAAATGTATTTATTTTTAACGTGGGACCAAGACAACGCTGATACGCAATATAGTTCTATCATTAGGATTGATGGACGTCTCCATTTGACGTATCACTGGGCCGCAAGAAAATCGATAATCCAACAGCTTAAATTTATGTTGACTTACATTACTACAGAACATTTTAAATAATATATCATATAAACTTTAACTACTATTATTTATTCAAGAAATACAAAGGTTGATAAAAGAAAATGAAATTGTGAAATTATATTCAGAAATGAATAAATAAATTAATTAATGTTTGATCTGCTGGTTTAAAATAATCGTCATTGATCATGATTATCTGCGTCGATCATTTTAACATTTCGTAAAGGAAGGTGGTAAAATGCACATCTGCATTGGAAATTATTGGTTACGTTAATATAATACAATTACATTTTCTTTATATACATCATTTTTATCGATCTCACTTAGGACAAGTTCTATTCATCTTGTTTTGTAGTATATCAAGGTAAGCTTCTGGAAAATAAGTTTCTTATTTAACGGCAAAAGTCTGCTTCTATTCACATTGAAGTTACTATGTTCATCAACATTATTTATTATATTAATTCACTTTTCAACGCAAATCACTCATTGAATATAACAAGGTAATCAGATTTTCAAGTAGGCCTATGTCTAAATATATCAATACGTGACCTCGTGCGAATTATTTTAATATATGGAGAACGTTAATCTCGAATTCATTATGTGATATCTATTCAATTATGTTTATTATACAGTGTGGTAATAATCATCCTTGTTAACCTACGTATGTCATCATTATTTTAGGATAATGTGATTTAAGAGTAGAAGTACCAAGTTGAAAATGTCCAAATGAACAAATAAACAATCTTATATGGATTCCTTTTTATGCCCTTACTATGCCATAATATTTTATAAATGTGAAACCACGTCATCATTATCATAGGATATGGATTCTCGAACAAATACAATGTCATTGCATCATGAACATAAACGATCCTAACTTGCGTAAATAAGCTTTCCTTTCTCTTCAAATATTCCATTTTCATCTATTATGTCATCGTAGCAATATATATTCTTTCAACACATTCCTCAATTCTTTCATGACACCTTATTATCTTCTTCATTACTCATTTCATATCATATCTCTTCCTATTCTTCCAAGTATTTCGCGTATGTAACTCATTTGACGCACAAATAACCTTATTCCCGAATATTCACATAATCGGATCTTCTTAAATAACACTAATATGTCTTCTCTCTGCCGTCATATCCATATCTAACATTATCCTAATTCATTATGATAACGTATAAACTCCCTATTAACATATCACGTGGCATATTATCGAAAATCCTAAAAATATTCAACTCATAAACACTTCATAAATGATATGGCATAACATATTGGAATTCTTTGCTTTGATTGAAATATTATCACATTACTACATTGTATTCCCTAACTGGGAACTTGCTTCTTAAGATGATTACCTATTTCCTTATATCAACATGATAATCACTCCCAAGAATATGACACAATTTAGGTCGTTCTGAAGACAATAACGATACAACATCTAGGCTTTAACTACAAATGAACTTTGTTACTATTTACCAACATATATACATTTTATTCAAAAAACTTATATGTTTCCTTCGCTTACGGAATGATATGATCATTCATTCATCATCCACACCTCTGGGTGCTGGTCATCCTGCTTGGCCGGTCATCGTAATGTCATCGAGAACCAGTTCCTCTCTACCGTGTCGGTCCAGCTCGGGATCATCCAGACAGTCTACCCCAAGTCTTCTTAGAGAGCCATGGTGTTCTTGAATTGCTCAACTGAAAAGACAAAACACATTGATGAAATCAGCTGTAACATACTGACGTTTTCAAAGCCTTCTAACATAACTTAATTATTAGATTCCGTTTAATATTGCTTCGTGTAATTTCAATTGCTATCAGACCTCCAATATGTCTGCAATTATTTCACTTTTATCTCGTACAGAATAGCTTTATCAAATATTAAACGTTGATGCAGCGTTATATTGAATATCTTCTCTGGTCAAGGCTTTGTCCTTGCAGTTTTCCACGTCATCGCTTATCAATTCTCCAGTTGTGCATTTTAATATACACTGACTTAGCAAATGTCATGGGATAGTCACCTAATAACGTGTGGGGCCTCCTCTGACCCTGCGAACTGCAGTGAGACGCCGTGGAAGTAAGTCGACAAGTCCTTGGTAGTCCTCTGGACGCAGCTGTCACCAAATCGTTTGCAGAGCGGCCGCCAATGCTGGTCTGTTCGTGGGTGCAGGATCTATGGCACGGAGCCTGCGTTCCAGGACATCCCAGATATGCTCGATAGGGTTCATATCGGGGCTCCTGGGTGGCCATGGCAGTCGTTGGACCTCCGTTGCATGTTCCTGGAACCATTCCCGGGAGACGTGGGAGCGATGTGGCGGCGCGTTATCATCTTGAAACACTGCAGAACCGTCTCGGCGCTGGAAGGCCAAAAATGGGTGAAGATAGTCTCCGAGCAGCTCAACATACCGCGTACCATTCAAAGTCTCTTCCAGAACAATTAGGGGGGCCATTCCATACCAGGAAAATGCACCCCAGACCATAACAGAGACACCAGCGCCCTGGACCACACCTTCGAGACAAGCGGGATCCATCGCTTCATGTGGTCTGCGCCATACACGGTGCCTCCCATTGGCATGGTGCAGTTGAAATCGCGATTCGTCCGACCATATCACGTTACACCATTGTTCCAGTGTCCATCCCTGGTGACTTGCGACAAATGCGCGTCGTTGTGCACGATGACGTTAGGTTAACAGTGGCACCCGTGTGCGGCGCCGGCTCCCCTACCCCATAGAACCCATGTTCCTACGGATTGTCCACTGGGAGACGTGTCTAGCAAGGCCTGTGTTGAAGTGATCCGTGATTTGTTGCACGGTTGCCCGTCTGTTACTATTGACAATCCGTCTCAGATGTCGCCGGTCACGGTCATCGAGGGTGACTGGACGGCCGGTCGTTCGTCTGTTGTGGACGGTGACACCCGCATTCAACCATTCCCGATACACCCTGGACACGGTTGATCGTGTGAAGCCGTATTCCCGCACCACTTCCGAAATCGCACTTTCCATCCGTCGGGCACCGACCACCATACCCCGTTCGAACGATGTCAGCTCACGACGACGTTCCATGTTACACCTGTTGCATGCACAGCCACTGCTCACAAGGTCGCCTATACAACTGCCGCTGGCACAGGGGGCGTGTTGTGCACCTGCGCATCAGTGCTCCGCTATCCCATGGCATTTGCTCAGTCAGTGTATAACGCGTATTTAGTTAATCTTCTTATATATTCTTCCGGTATATTGTTATTTAAACGTTGTAAAAAAACCGTTCGTAAATTCTCTTTTTCAATAGTTTTATGTGACTTAATCAGCCCCTAGATCGCAATACATCCGTTCCCTTAGATTGCTTTTTCATTTGCGTCTTTATACAGTTTATGGTCTTAAGAGTTGTAATTCTTATTTTGTCTTTACCACTGTCATTATTATCTTATACATTTCAATTTCGCGTTATTTTGAACTTCCTTGACATTTTATATAATTTATTCATTATGTTTAACTTCGTTGTCAGTAATCGCGTTCATCCCGACTCGATTGAGTTTTATTTCTGGAATAGTGGAATGGCACCCTGCTATCTCCCGAATGCAAACTGACAGCTACGTGACCCAAACCACGCATGCACTTGCTTGGTTGAAAACCTTATGCTGGTAGCGATTGCTTGCCTGAGTGTTCAGTGCGGTCTATATTACTTCATCTTGTCAGGATGTTATATTTTTGCCGTGCGATAGCTGTAAGAAAATGTTTGCTATTCATGGCGCCTGAGTTGTTCCTGTTTTTTGGGCCCTTTATTCAAGACTGTAGAGCAGCCTCTTGGCGCTAATTAGCAGTGTCATACCAGCTGGAAGAGCCGGTTGTGCTCTTGGAGATTCGAAAGTGACGCTTGTATCCACTGTCGGTTGTGAATGTTCATTCAGCTCAACCTATCAGGGCAGGTGTGTTCTTGGCTGGCAGCTTTACCACAGAAGGTTAAGGTGTGATGACAAACAATACCAAACAAGTCTCCTGCACCGGAGTGTTAGTTCGTTTTATATATATACTGTACAATGGCACTCATCACTTATCGGGATCTAAGAATTACCAAAAATCCGATACGTATGATGATTTAGTGAAGGAGTACGACTATACTGTATATCCTCGGCAGTTCCTTCCTGTATAGAGAGATACGACTTAATTTAGAGAAACGTAAGCTATCGACAACAGGAAGTTGATCTTCAAAGCCTGTCGGTAATTATCTTCATCATCATAATCATCATTATCCATGCAGGTATTAGGCCAAGTTGCCTGTCACAATCGCGATCTATCTCAGCTGGCGTCTGGGCTTGTATCGTAAGATCTACTCTGGAATGCCTTCCCTTGCCATTCTGTTGATGTGGTCCTTCCAGTTCTTCCTGTATCATTCTAGACATTTTAACACGGGTTGTGCCTATCCCATCTTTGAACATCCAGACAGCCTGTTTCCAGCCATTCGGCCGGGTCAGAAATGGAATGAATGAATGAATGAATGACGCCCCCATATAGCAGCGAGGATAGGAATTATGCTGGCTGCCGAAGCCTCTATGGTAAAAGATTAATGACTGACAGATGAAATGAAATTATATTGGAGACTGTTGCTGGAATGAAAAATGACAAGGAAAACCGGAGTACGCGGAGAAAACCCTGACCCACCTCCGCTTTGTCCAGCACAAATCTGACATGGAGTGACCAGGATTTGAACCACGCAACCCAGCGATGAGAGACCGGTGCGTTGCCGCCTGAGCCACAGAGGCTCCGCTAACCCAACTCTATTACATAATGTGTTTAATCTGGCGAGTCACGTTGTAAGTACACCTATTCCTAGTTACAGATTGTTGTTTTGTTGACACATAAATAAACGATTCTTTACTATTGAGTTTCTCTCATCGTTTGGCCGGCAGGGACGCCCAGTTTATCTGCCCCCGTTGACTCATCACTTCCCGCTGCGCGGCATAGCAATAAGGACGGTTCTAGGACATTTCGTACCACTTGATCGGCTGATTACCTGCGAAGTGTCAGTTAAATATTTAGGAGAGGACATTCCGTACCACTTGAAAGAGAATGGAAGTATTGCTTAGTTAAAACGATCTCCTAATGAATGTACTATATTCATTTGTATATCCAGTGTCCACTAATGGCGGAGAAGCCCCGCACGGTGTGACCAATGCTGATGTTAACCTTCCGTCGGGCGCAACTGACCTGATTGGTGCATGAGTTAATTTTTATCTCGTATTCGCCATTCGCAGGGGCCTGGCTACTTCCACCTTTCAGTAGTTTACTGTTTCCGCGTGACCTTCAAGCCCTTATCGGCCAGTTCATCAGAATCTTTTATTTTACTTACTTGATAATGAAATAATGCAGTAGTTTATAAATAATTACAATAATAGTAATATTATTCAACTTTTTGCTCGTCAGGCACATTGCGCCCGAACATAATGTACATTTCTATTGTACTGTTTTGTTTCAGGCTTTATACTTCATAAACCCCGACTTTCTTGTGATATCTACGTAAACATAATAAGTATAGTTAAAACGGCAATTATTAAAATAATATAGTTCTCTTCAGCAGATGTTGTAAATTATTTTTGTTTCTGGTTTCCAAAGTGTGTCTGTCAGGTTCATTACACGCGCTGGCGTGCAAATGGAATTCCAATTTGACATCAAGTGGTACGGTTTGTCCTGGAGTAAATATTTGGGGATTACGGGAAAACCGTTCGCAGGTAGATAACGACATATGTGGTACGAAATGTCCTCAAAAATCAAGTGGTACGGAATGTCCGTGGTACGAAATGTCCGGACACCACAAGGACAGCACTTCGCTCGCTTTATCCGTGCATGACATGAGATAGCAATTAAATTTAAGAAAATAAGCTCGTACCTTATGACAGTAGATATTGGAAATGTTCTCCTACATCCACACATTTCTGGCATCGTCTTAGGAAACTCCATTCACACGTGGAAGTTCGTCTTCCGTAATTGAGGTATGATTTCAATTGTATGGTGTCAATTTTTAACATTTTCGCAGCCCGCCATTCTGAGCACTTCGAAACTCCGGCTTCTTGTGCAAGTAGGGATTTTGTGGACGTATGTTCTAATCTCTCTGCGATTTCATTTACTTTTTTTCCGTTAAATACACGTTTTTTAACACTTCGCTTCTTAGCGAGTAAAGATCCAGTTCCTCTCAATTTCTTTACGAGTTTCCACACGGTCTCTCTATTTGGAGGACGTACACCTGGAAATTGTGTTACAAATCGCCTAACGAATTCCCTGCAAGACTCTGTTTTCACATAATTGTAAATAAATACCTTTTCCTCTGCCGTGTATACATTATGAGAATTATAGCCCGAAGTAAAACTTGACAATTCGAGGACAGTTGGAGCGACAGATCAACACCTGAACTGCGAAGTGCGGGTATTCGCGTGCTGTCGCTACGCTGTGTGACGGGAAGTGATGAGTCAACTGCAGGCAGATACGCTGGGCGCGTCTGCCGCCCAACCGATGAGAGAAACTATACTAGACTTAACTAAAGTTGGCGTCTGACAGGTAAGGTTGGAGGGAGGAGCACAGCACGTGCCATTTCACGATGTTGCCACATTCCAGCATTCCTTTCTACATGCTCTTACCCCTCGCTTCCCGCTCACTTGTTCCCTCTTTCATTCTGACCGCTGTGATCTGTTGTGGACTACCTGGCCAGGCGGTGTCGTCCCATTTGCGACCACTCTTATACAAACAATCAGGTTGTTATCAGTGACAGTGACAGGTTTGGCAACTCCCAGCAAGACGAGCTACCCTGAAGTTTTATCTCCATGGCAACCGCAGTCGCCCCACCCTCGTTTCCATGGCAACCACACAGCCACTCCCTTTATCCCGCCTCGGCAGGCAGTAAACGGACCTCCCTCTAAGAAATGTCAGACGCCAACTCTTATTATTAGCAGTATAGGCCTACTCGCTTAATTAACTTACTCTTAATTGGACGCCGTTATGCATCAGTAGACTGAGCGCCATTTGACGAAAATTGAGATTTTAGCCCCATCTTGTAGAGGAAAGCTTGAACTATTTATAAAAAAAATCCCCAATGCATTACAAGAGGCCGTTAGTTGTTAGTAAACAGAAAACCTAAGTGACAAAGCGGGAATCAGTAAAAATGTAAATTGCATCAGTAGACTATGCGATGTTCCTGTTTGCATCATTAGACCAAGCGCCACATTCCTCACATTGTGCGCGGATGACAGCGAGGGAGCCCGCGTTTTCGATACTGCTGACATTTTTAAGTGGTGATACGTTGAGTGGTTTATCAAGTGACGAAGTTCAGCGATGTATCAAGTACTTCCAAAAGTAAGGAGAAGGACAATCCTACTAATGCAGCTTGCTAAGAAGGTTGCGTCTGAAAATCATTCTCTAGAATTTGATGGTGAATCTCAGGAAGTAAATCTAAATAAGTCAAGACAGGGACGACCACGGGAAAGTAGAGTTCCCTTTCACCAGGCATTAATACATCTGTGGCCAAAAGGGGAAAACCTATCTCTGAAGCCAAACTAAGATACTTTTGTTTGCTGATCCACCTAATACCTGCAGATGCCGAACAATTTTATCAGAATCTTCAAGCAGATTCTGACATCGTGGATGACGTACATGGATTTAATGGAGATCCTGATTTCAGGTTTGAATGAACTGAGTGCAACAATCTTATTACCTGTCCAGTGATTTGTGTGTATTTATGGGAGAAAATATCTGGAATCACATTTTCTGTCTCAAGCAGAACAAAACTTACCCATAGGCTTAAAAATATCACGTCAATACTGTAGGCCTACTCTCAGAATATAATAGGCCTATCGTGAAGGAAAATCCATTCAAAAATTGTACCGACTACAATGGCTCATGTCTTACCAATGTATTTGACTCAGATAAGTTGAAATTCCTCAAATCAGTAAGTCGTTATAGCAACGACTTTATAGAATAGCTTCCCATCTAGAATTTCTCCATCTAAAACTTGAATAATGTACCGGAGTTGTGGCGCGGCTCACGGTGGATCAAGCACTTAGCGGGCCTTTCCAGACAGTGGGAGATTCAGGTTTTAATCATAGCTGCCGCCACGTCATGTTTTTTGAAGTTTTAATCTGTAGATACTCAACAGTAAGGGGTTATCGTTGTAGCATCGTGATGCATTATTCGTACTTGAGAAAAACCTTAAATTGCATCAGTAGACTAAGCGATATTTCTTCAAGAAAATCTGTGCAGTGCGAGTATAAAAATGTTGAAATTTGGTGAGAAGGTACAATCTATTATCCTACAACACCAGTAATACCATATTTAGCAAAATTATGTTCGCTCGAATTTACACATAGAACCAAATTTAAACGCGATTATCTCGCAACCAACTTTTGGCGCTTGGTCTAGTGATGCATAACCGCATCCAATTATCTTGAGCGCCAGCCAGTACTGTTAGTGATGAATAGGGGCGGATTTCTATGACCTAAAATGTATAAATATGTACTTATGACCCAAAAATATAAACATATGACCTATAAAATTCAATATATGGTTTAATGAATAGCTCACAGTTACATACAGAAACACTTTTTTAGGCTTGCAGTGAATGTAGAGTTAAAATAGCTTTAATTATTCGAAATTCTTAACCTAAAAATTATCTATAATGCTGAATAGTTCATGAACTTATGAACACGGCATACTTCTAGGCAAGGATGGACTGTGTGCAAGACACAGACACTGCATTACTTTCACTGTTCAATATTCAATCAGTTTTACGTTATTCACAAAATGTGTGTTATTTGAATGATACCTGATCTAGTCTGCATTATCAGGATAGTTGCAATTCATGACCGCATGCATCTTAAGGTTGTTGTATCCTCTTCTGTTGTCGCTGAGTATCGTCTTGTAGCGAGACAAACTTCTTTCGACATCACATGATGTAACAGGAGCGTACTTGAAAAGAGTTAAATCACTTGGAGAACATTCCTGGAAATCTGCAGATGAAGGGTTTCCACAAAGAATGTCACTTATTACACGCAGGCACAAAAGTCTGCTGTTGTTTTCTAGTATATTTTCTAATTTTCTATACACCCTTGATGCTGCTGTTTTCTTCGCATGCTTTAATTCCTGTTCAGTACACTTTCTAACATCCAGTGCATCGCTTAGTTCTGCACCTGGAACTTCCAGTTGCGTGATTGCTCCAGATAAAGAATTAAAATTGGACTATATGTAAGCCAAGTCCGCTTTTAATGTAGCGCTTGAAAATAAATCTTGAGTAGTTTTTATGAAGGACGATTCTGCATGATCAAAAGACTTTATCTTCTCCACGACATCTAAGTTGCTGCAATGGTAAATGCCATACCCGCAACACGTTATAACTGGGTGGGGAGGTAGGGGTAATGGAAGTGCTTCTCTTTAAAATTTCTGAACGCGAAGTGGAGCTTTGACAAACACTTTCTTACAGTTGGATATTAATCTATCTTCTTCAGGGTAGCTACTTCTAATTTTTTCAGCTACCCTATGTAAGACATGCTTGCATGTAGCCAAGACCCTTGGCTGCCTTCAACATGTAGCCTACGGAACAGGGCCAATTACAAATAGAAAAATGTGCTCTCTCTTTGCCCCGTTTGACCGTAACATATTAATCGAATTGTCGAAGAGAACTGCATTGGTAGAATGATTTGTCTTCTCTAGCGCTTCAAATTCAGGAGGAACGTCCAGGCCGGTCTTATTTGAGCGTTCCAATCCATCACATTTGCTAGATATCTTCCATCCACATCTGTAGTCTCGTCTATTGAAACCCATATCTTACTGTCGCCCACGTCACTCCTTATTATATCCAATATCTCTTCATAACAAGCGGTCAGATAGCCCTTACTGAGAGTAGATTCGTTAAGAATAGGATGCTTAGTATATGTCTCATGAAACTGTCAGAAGCTTTGGTTATTAAGTTTATGTAAATGAATATCAGATAAAACCATCAACCCAGTATTCGGGAGATAGTGGGTTCGAACCCCACTGTCGGCGGCCCGGAAGATGGTATCCCGTGGTTTCCCATTTTCACACCAGGCAAATGCCGGGGCTGTACCTTAATAAAGCCCACGGCCGCTTTCTTCTCGCTCCTAGCCCTTTCCTGTCCCATCGTCGCCATAAGTCCTATCTGTGTCGGTGCGACGTAAAGCAAAATTTTAATAGCAAAAAATAAAAAAATCAACTTGCAGAGATCTTGCGAAAATTGTGAACATTGTGAACTTGATGTCGTGGTTTCGAATAGAAGCCGTTGGCTATTTTCGAGAACAGATTCGAATATTTCGCAGGATTAGTGTTGTAGCACTGTGAACCGGTTTTCGGCAGTAACTTTTACCTCACACAATTTCATCATCATCATCATCATCTGTTTACCCTCCAGGTTCGGCTTTTCCCTCGGACTCAGCGAGGGATCCCACCTCTACCGCCTCAAGGGCAGTGTCCTGGAGCTTCAGACTCTTGGTCGGGGGATACAACTGGGGAGAATGACCAGTACCTCGCCCAGGCGGCCTCACCTGCTATGCTGAACAGGGGCCTTGTGGAGGGATGGGAAGATTGGAAGGGATAGACAAGGAAGAGGGAAGGAAGCGGCCGTGGCCTTAAGTTAGGTACCATCCCGGCATTCGCTTGGAGGAGAAGTGGGAAACCACGGAAAACCACTTCGAGGATGGCTGAGGTGGGAATCGAACCCACCTCTACTCAGTTGACCTCCCGAGGCTGAGTGGACCCCGTTCCAGCCCTCGTACCACTTTTCAAATTTTCGTGGCAGAGCCGGGAATCGAACCCGGACCTCCGGGGGTGGCAGCTAATCACGCTAACCACTACACCACAGAGGCGGACCCTCACACAATTTACAGAATAATATCGCTCCATTCGTACCGAATGTTTTCACCGAACTCGCGAACAAAACTTCGCAACTTCTCAGTAACTGAGAGTTTGGTTTTAGGCATATTGAAAGCAACCGAAATGACTGAAGCACCCTCAGTAACCAAGGTCATTCTGTGAATTGAAGGAGGAAGAGGGTAGGGCGAAGGAGAGAGAGATATGAAAAATGACAGAACTGCAGAATTGCCTTTGCTTCCGTGGAAACAATAGCCCGGTTTCCAGGAATTGACCCATCCAGCAAACAATAGCTCTTACTTGCTAGAAACATTCCATACACTACTTTTCAGTGGTTCTTCAGTCGGAGTATATTCCCGTCTATCCTGAAAAAAAAATTAGAGCTTACTCTGATTTTTATAAAACAAAATTCTAATGATAATTAACAAAATATGCCGTTATATGAGATGTTCTTCAAAATATGCCACGAAACTTAAAAAAGAGCCTAAATATGCATTTATATGCCCACTAAAACATGTGTTTATTATGCTTGGAAACTTGTTGAAGATACAAGACTACTTGATATAATGTTAAGAAAAAAAATTACTTGTCATAGAAATCCGCTCGCTAGTGATGAAGTTGTAGAGCATGATTCTTGTTAAGTACTATTCTCAAGGTGTGGGGTGATAAGGTCACATACTTGATTATGGATCGGGAAAATGATATCGTTGTCGCATTCACACAATTAAGGACTATTACCAGCAGTTGTATTTACTACTATTATTTGAAAAAGTGAGCTCATATATACGTATGTACTTTAAACAAAATTAAACTGTATTACTATCATTAAACAATTATATTATCTGAGATGTGTTGTTGCCAGCCCCGTGGTGTAGGGGTAGCGTACCTGCCCCCTACACGGAGGCCCCGGGTTCGATTCCCGGCCAGGTCAGGGATTTTTATCTGGACCTGAGGGTTGGTTCGAGCTCCACTCACCCTACGTGATTCGAATTGAGGAGCTATCTGACGGTGAGATAGCGGCCCTGGTCTAGAAAGCCAAGAATAACGGCCGAGAGGATTCGTCGTGCTGACCACACGACACCTCGTAATCTGCAGGCCTTCGGGCTGAGCAGCGGTCGCTTGGTAGGCCAAGGCCCTTCAAGGGCTGTAATGCCATGGAGTTTGAGATGTGTTGTTACATGTAATGAACGCATTATGTATATCAAGAAGCTGTTGATGTTTTCGGGAATTCTAATTGATCGCTACTGAATGTTCTCGCCATCATGTTATGTATGAATGACATGTTTGGTGCTGGAATTACCTTGTATCCGCTCCTGAAGTGGTCCTTGATTTGTTCCGCTGTGGAAAACTCGGACTGGGTTCGTGACTGCTGCTTGCTCTTTCTCGTTATGTCATCTCCTTCTGTAACTTGACTCCATATATTGTCACGTTCACCCATTTTAATTTGTCAGGAAGGTTGTTTTTTTTCTTTACGTCGCACCGACACAGATATGTCTTATGGCGACGATGGGATAGGAAAGGCCTAGGAATTTGAAGGAAGCGGCCGTGGCCTTAATTAAGGTACAGCCCCGGCATTTCCCTGGTGTGAAAATGGGAAACCACGGAAAACCATCTTCAGGGCTGCCGACAGTGGGGCTCGAACCCACTATCTCCCGGTTACTGGATACTGGCCGCACTTAAGCGACTGCAGCTATCGAGCTCGGTTTGTCAGAAAGGACAACGTTATTGAAGAGCCTGTGATATTCAGGCATGCTAAGTACGATAGTCACACGTCCTGACGGCTTAAATAGAGACTGTTGATATACAACAGGTCTAATCGATGTTCCAGATATTTCATAGCGCTATTCAGTTCTCGAACACAGTCTGCGTATTATTTAATTGAATTCAGTAATGAATTCGAAGTGGTATAGCAACTGCTAAATAAATATAACTAACAAGTTGTACAGTGAATATACCGGTACTGTAAATCTCCAGGAAGGTGAGCATAGCCCCTGGTTAGTATAAAGTCAGACGAAGTAATACGACGTAATTAGAAGTATAAGCAGTGGCGCATAGACAGACAGATGGCTAGTTCGATACACCGATAGCTAAATCGCTAGATGGAAATAGATAGATCACTCGATCGTTAGATAGATAGATCAAGAACAATCCTGACCCGGGCTTAAATAAACTTCGTCATACCTCGTGTCTCCGCTCTAAAAGTCCACCTCTTCCACACTAATTGCCGGGTGTTAACTAGTCACTGATTCGAAATCTCACCCACGTGGCCGGCCACGCGCCTTTCACATCTAGCCACGGCTCTTCTAGCATTACCACGGTTGAAACTTCTTTATCAACGGGAACTTCCTCTTGCCTGTCGCAATTTCTCCAAACTTAAGAACTGATTCCTAATGCTGTGCCAGCTTCTATATATCTTCAGTTACAAGTTGAACTGTTTAATGTATTTTAAATTCAACAAACCCCACATATATATAATACGTAATTACAAGAAAATATATTATGTTATTGATTAAATGGAATGATATGCCTGATACCTAGTGAATAATACAATCAACATTATGAAAATCTGAATATAAGCTCCAATGTATGAAATTAATAACAATAATAGTTACAGTAAATGTCCAGGGAATTCGGTAACAAAGTTGTACGGTTACAGGGTTCTACCTTCAGTTCTTTCATCACTTCATCGTTACTTATATAGGCCTATACAGCTACATTAACCACTTATCGAGAACTTCGCTGGTGCAGTTTTTTCATTTATGAAATTACTGGAAATTACCATAAATCGATTATGGTTTAATGAAGCAGCTGGGCTGTATATCGTTGGCAAACAAGCATATAATCGCAATTCTCTATTTATCTATAGATAATTTCGCATTCTTATTGGTAGTCCTGAACTATCTCTGTTCCAGTTTGTTTGTTCCAATCTTTGTACACGACGAAATTGTATTACCTTTTATTGTACAAGATTTAGATGCATGCAACACAGCAAATCATCATTGATAAACCCAGTAGAATTCATAATTATTTCAGTGGTTACCATTTTGATATATTCACTGATTTAGTCGCTTCCACAGCAAAGGTAAATTCGTATCCTGACATTTCCCGAGGCGGTGCAACTCTTTTCAGATACACCGAAGGGAGGAGAGCTCCATGGCATTTTAACTATACCATCCTTTCGTCAATCTAATAGGACTTGGAATTTGATATGGGCTTGCGAGGACGGCAGTTTAAAGCAGACCCTACACGGTCAGTAATACTGATCAGTAATACTGAGTCAATAATACTGACAGTGCGCATCAATATTGTAGCGACCTTACACGATCATTATTACTGTCAATATTTTGGTCAGTACCAGTGCACTAGCTTACCATTGCGGTATTCTCACTTTACAAATAAAGTCAATAACCGTCACTACGGAATGATATTTATAACAGGCAATTGTGGTATTTTATCAAAATGGATCGTAAAAGACGGGCATTTTGTAGCTATCATACTAGTACTGCACGAAACGCAGTTTAAACGTAAACGATGGGTTAAAGATTGGCTTAGGAAAAGAGAAGAGTATTCTCATATGAAGTGTTGAGGGAAACACAGTATACCGAAGCAGAAGATTATCAGAACTATCTCCGAATGCGTGAGGGTACTTTTGCGAAATTACTACGAATGGTAGAGCGTTTTGTAATAAGGTAAAATACAAACATGTGGTGCTGTTTATCGGTGGCAGAAAGATTAGCGGTGACAGTGAGGTATCTTGCAACTGGTATAAATGTTGAAGATTTAAAGTTTTCCTCTATAATGTCACCAGTTTTCATCAGTACAACAATTGTGGAAACATGTAAAGTATTGTTACGTTTATTCTGACAGCGTTTTATATAGCTCGATAAACTTTTGCAATAGGCCTACTTGACGGTTCCACAAGCACCTCTACTTGGCCTTGCTGAGAAACGCATTTGTCGTCCACCGCTGCTCCGTTGATACTGACAGAAATAATGACAAGCGCACTCACACGGTCAGTATAACTGTCAGTATCACCACCACTCTACAGTACTGACGCTCGCAGATCGGGAAATCCGGATCTGCTTCAGTACTGACCTTCATTCCATCATTCCAGTCCACACGCGATCAGTATTACTGTCAGTATTTTTCGGTACTGACAGTTTTATTGACCGTGTAGGGTCTGCTTAAGAGTTACGATATGGAGGTGGACTCTTCCATAGTAAACGATGCAAATTAATGTATGAATTTTCTCTCGTTTCATTGTTAAGTTCGTAGTTTTAGTTCTCTATCTGTTTGAGGCTAACAGTCTATTTTTTTTTCAACTGTCTACGTCGCACTGCCAAGGATAAGTCTTATGGCGACGATGGGATAGGAAAGGGCTAAGAGTGGGAAGGAAGCGGCCGTGGCCTTAATGAAGATGAAGCCCCGGTATTTGCCTGGTGTGAAAATGGGAAACCGCTAGTTCCCTATCATTTGTACTCCTGACCCACTCAGTCAACCCTTGTTACAGTGCCATCGTCTGTTCCATAATATTTATATGACATAAAGCGAGAATGACACTAAAATTAAATTTCAGTATTAGAGTACCATAATATTACAATTTTTATTTAATGTTATGACATATATGCTTAATTTCTAATAATACGTAAGAAAATTGATAGAACACAATAACAAATTTATACCGTATTAACTGTAAAAGCATATATCGTGCAATATTTTTTTTTTTTGCTAGTGGCTTTACGTCGCACCGACACAGATAGGTCTTATGGCGACGATGGGATAGGAAAAGCCTAGGAGTTGGAAGGAAGCGGCCGTGGCCTTAATTAAGGTGCAGCCCCAGCATTTGCCTGGTGTGAAAATGGGAAACCACGGAAAACCATCTTCAGGGCTGCCGATAGTGGGATTCGAACCTACTATCTCCCGGATGCAAGCTCACAGCCGCGCGCCTCTACGCGCACGGGCAACTCGCCCGGTCAATATAAAATTAACAGTAGGCTATCTCATCTCAATCTTCTCCGACTACCCCCCAACAGTAATTAATAATGATTAGCAGTAATCTGATGATTTGATTTTGGGAAAAACACACTATATTCACAAGCTTCCACGTGTTTCTTTTACGGACACAACAGCTCTCTTCATTTTGCGCGACGTACCTTACCGTACTGTACTTTACTTACGGCACTGTATTGTGCGACATGACTGCAAAATTGGAAGGGGGTGATTTTATGGCATTGTTTGTAACATTACTCCCTTGTCTGCCGTTTGCCTAGACAATCAGCTACCTGACTTCATTGTCTCTTAAGGTAGGAATTTCTGAAAGTGTAGAAATCCAGCCCTTGTGGTCAAGACAACCATGTTGTCACATCTGCCTCGATGAGCTGTAACAACTGTGTTGCCATAGCTCTCACAAATCCAGGAAAGCCAACAAACTATATTTTAGAAGTACAGTATTGTAAATATATAAGATAGTGCGATTTTGCGGCATAATTTTGTGCATTAAGTTATGTTCGTGGATCATATTGGTACTAAACGAATCCAAGTGATGACAGTTGCATTGTGTATATAGGGTGTATCATAATAGCGCAAACTGAAACAGCTGTAAGTGCGCCATACTAGAAGCAAAAAAGTCTTAGTAAACATGGGTCCGCGAACGAACCGTTTGCGAGGTAAATTAGAATTCGTGGTAACCAGTCACTACTGACTTGAATGTATGTAAACGTCATCCTAGTTGGGAAGAGGTACCAATACAACATTAAGACAAGTCATTAGATACTTTGGTAGAAGTGCAGTTGTTTTTAATGAACAAGACAACAGTCTTACTTAATATGTTATAGTTAAATGTTACAATTACTGTACAGTGTAGTTAGAGGAAGTATGCTATCAATCGAGTTGAGGGAGGTAGAAAATGTTATAGAACAAGAAAAATTGGCTTATTTCAGATAGTACATATTTACTTTTGCTTAACATTAAAGCACACAATTGAAGTACGTGCAACATAAAATACAGTATTGTATGTTGGATATTCAGCCCGAAGGCTGGTTTGATCCTCTACAGCTTCACTAACAGCTGTCATAGATAGCCTGTGTGTCACTGAAGAGGCATACTAGGAAAATGAGGAGTGAGGTAGTTTCCCGTTTTCCTTACAGAACCAGAAGTTGCTATTACATATCAGTCTGCCAAGCCCACTGATATGCATGCACCAACCGACCCTATGAGCGATATTTTCACACAGTTCATAACAGGGATTGGCTGTATAAGGAATGGCATTACTAGCATCGCTCATACTTCGGGTATTTTCATATTGTCAAAGCCATGGATGAGACTAAGACAGGTCAATGAAAGTAACAAATTTAGTCTAGCCCATACCTGTAAACGCTTCATCTTGCCAACAAAAGCATAATTACAGTATTAGTTTTCATAAAATAGTTTTAGCTCGTACAAATACGTTATATAGCAGTACTCACAAATCTTCGTGAACAATAATATTTTTTCTGTCTTTTCCTGCTTTCACATTTCACTGAAACCATTTGCTGAAACCTATGTCGCTATAACAAAGATCTACTATATTACCATAATTTTCTGTGTGTCAGCTGTCCAAGAAGCAAATGGGCGTGTAATAAAAAAAATAAAACTCTAAGTGGTATTTCATAAGCTTTCAGTGAATGAAAAATTGAGAAAAATGTTATTTTCACTTCGAAGTGAAGACGCGCGAAGCACAGAAGCGATTTGGCCCATGTTAGATACCATCCCAGCATTCGACGTGAGCTGAGAGTGGGAATTTTTAAACCTATTTCTCAAGATGAAACACTGTGGATACCATTTTAGACTCTCGATGTGGCCATAAACATGTGGCAGTCTGTAACCGAACGTGGGCCGGCTGGGTGGGAAGTTTCTGTCAGGATGTCGGGCGGTTACATAATTACTACAGTTATCATATTAATATAAGTTATTTTTCCGCTCCCTCTAGGATATGGCCTGATTTCGATTTAATTTCGTGTGGTTATTGCTAGCCTGCTGCAGCCCTTGTAAGGCAGACCCTCCAACGAGGGTGGGCTGAGACTGCTACGTTATTCTAATGGAGGATAGTGTTGTGTATGGTGTATGAGTTGCAGGAATTTTGGGGATAGCACAAATTCCCCTCTCTCCAATTTAAGGGAATGAACAGTTTAAGATTAAAATCCATCGACCCGACCGGGGATCGAACCCAGGATCTCGAAGACCGAAGGCCAAGACTCTGACAACTCAGCCAAAGAGCCGGACGTTGGGCTGATGACCATAAACCAAACCAAACCCCATGACACTACAGCCCTTGACGGGCCTTGGCCTACCAAGCGAGCGCTGCTCAGCCCGAAGACCTGCAGATTACGAGGTGTCGTGGGGTCAGCACGACGAATCCTCTCGGCCGTTATTCTTGGCTTTCTAGACCGGGGCTGCTATCTCACCGTCAGATAGCTCCTCAATTCTAATCACGTAGGCTGAGTGGACCTCGAACCAGCCCTCAGGTCCAGGTAAAAATCCCTGACCTGGCCGGGAATCGAACCCGGGGCCTCCGCGTAAGAGGTAAGCACGCTACCCCTACACCACGGGGCCGGCGGACTGATGACCATAGGTGTATTTAATCCTTGATATGAATCGTCAGTACGTAACAGCGCATTTTCGTAATTCGTTTGCTGAAAATAATTTAGAACATAATTTATTGTTCGGCGGGTGTGACTTCAAAAGCAATATGTGGCGGGACTTGTGGTGCTCTCCCTGCCAGTGTGACAACATGGAAGCCGGTAACTAATCTTCAGTCTCGATTCATATCAACTCAGCTCATCCGAAGCACTTCATTTTGTTCTTGTGCTTGCTTGCCTGCCTGCTTGCTTGCTGCTTGCTTTACTTTTTATCTTTTTCCATCTCTTCCCTCCGAGCGCTTCTGAAAAGCCCTCATCTCCTTTCTTCTCTATTGGGCGAGGTAGTGAAAGGGGTGAAGTAGCGGGTGGAAGCGGGAGCATCTCTTCCAGACACTTGCGAGCCATGAGAGCGCCTGGCAGGTACACTCTGTTCAAACCCACAATCGTGGAAGGTAATATTACTAACTAGTCCAGTTATGTATGTAGAGCTGTTGGAATCATCCTTGAACTCTAGCTATGAAAGGGTATATAATTATATAAATGTACGTGCATGCCATTCCTTTCGCAGCCAGTCTCCATTAGGAATTGTGTCAGAATTTCGCTCTGGTTGATGCGCGTATTTCGGTAGGCTTGGCTGACTAATAAGTAATAGCACCTTCTGACCTAGTAAGATTAGCAAGGGGAAACTATCTCACTCCTCGTTTCCCTAATACCCTCTGTAGTGACACCTCGGCTATATATGCCAGCTGACGTTTTTGCCGTTGGGGATCTAACCAGCCTTCGGGTTGAGGGCTCAACATACACATACGTAATACTCACACTTTAAACAAAGTTCATAGCTTGTGTGGATGGAAGTTGGTGATCCTTAAATGTTCGGGGCTGACTGTAACTTTTCGTGCGATCGGTTTTATTCTTTCCTGCCATATTTCATCTTGATCATAAATCTTTCTTTATATTATCTTCCACGTGGTTTGGAATCATCTGTCCCATCGATTTCGATTTGCTACTTGTGTAATGTCTGATAATAATCTGTCTTAATGTACCGAGCGAGTTGGTCGTGCGGTTTGAAGTGAGCAGCTGTGAGCTTCGAACCCCACTGTCGGGAACCCTGAAGATTGTTTTTCGTGGTTTCCCCATTTTCACACCTGGTAAATGCTGGGACTGTACCTTAATTAAAGCCACGGCCGCTTCCTTCCCACTTCTAGCCCTTCCCTACCTCATTGTCGCCATAAGACCTATCTACGTCAGTGCGACGTAAAGCAAATTGAAAAAAAAAAAAAAAAAAAACAACCCTGTCTCAATGCTGCGGCTGTTATTGTACCTGAATTGTAATGCACTGGGGCAGGATTAGAAAGGAAACGGCCATCGCTTATGCCGGAGGAGCTGTCTCAACATTGTTCCTATTATAGAATTCGAAGGATTATGTTTCGTAGAATGTGAGAACATTGGTCAGCGGTTAAACGCGCTGAGATTTTCCAGTCATCCCGTGCTGTTCATGATACAAATGATACAAATCTGATCTGTTAGATCCATTGCTTTATTTTGGTGGCAGTTCAACTAGTTACCCGGCGCTGACTTGGAAGACACGCAAGTTAGAATTTTATCATCGATTAGTCGTACAGGGACCGATGACCTGATGTTTGGCTCCCTAAAAGAACCATCATCATCACTTTCCTCTTGAAATTCAGGACTTCCGTGCAATAAATTCACCGGGCCCAGGGACGTCTATGGAGAACTTTCTCTCCCGGCCAGAGCACGAGGAGCCGCCAGAATACAGACTGTTCTCAAAGCGCGGGTACTACAAATAAGCGGTAAGACGTACATTGCAGATGGTTGAAGAGCAAGTCCTTTTCGCTTGGTAATACATTGCTGAAATATATCCTTGACTACACCTTCGAGCTTTTCTAGAATGTGTTGGGGTTCGATTTTTACGCTTTTTTTTTCTTTTTTAGATTTCCCTTCAAGTGAGTCACCCAGTGTAAGATCTGAGTTTCATGTACTGTAGGTTAGAAACCATCACTTATCACACTTTGCTCAAACAGTTCATTTACACTAGCTATGTGATGTGTGAGTGCTTGCTAAAACTGATCATAATCCAGTTTCTTTTTAATATTTTATTTATTTATTTATTTATTTATTTATTTATTTATTTATTTATTTATTTATTTCATTAGGTCTTTGGTCCTTCACCATTTAACCAGCTGATAGGATAAAGGATAGGGATTGGTACTACGTCTTCTTGCTATGAGGCCTGTCATGACATTACTACAAGGTGGGAAGGCCGAGAAAGAAGGGTAGTAGTGAGTGGGAGGTACACTTTGAAGAATATCTTTATTGCATATTTTCACTGGAGGGATTCTGCATGGGGTTTTATATTATTAAATTGGCGTCTTGTAGGAACCGGATGAGTGCTCTCTAGATTTTGCTATCGTGGTCTTGAAGAAGAATGTTGGCATTTGTGGGGAATGGATCTTGAAGTGACGGGACTGAGTGAAAATCTTTGTCCGTTCTTGCTCATACCTCGAACTTGCGTCTCTTATGTTAGCTCTCCAAAGAACATGTTCAAAGTTTGCGCAATGTATCTCGCCGAATTCATAGTCGCCATGAAAGATACCAGGTCAATAAACTTCTTCACTCTAATACAGGGCCTCTCAAACGCCCCAAATCTCACGCGTGCAAACAGCGGTGCAGAATTCCTGTGCACAGTGCATCGGTTCCACTCGGCTCGGCTCGGACCAACGCTTCGTCTCTGGGCTACTCGGCTAAGCTCGGCTCAACTCAGCTCAACTCGGCTCGGATTTAGAGTGCTACGGAGCAAGTGAGGAAGAGGGAGACAGTGGGAGCGAGCGAGACAGGCGTGGGGAAAGAGAGAGACAGCGCTATTGCTCCAAATCGAGGAGTGGGGGTCTGCACTCTGGGCAACCAAGCGAAGTCGACTTTTGCACCGTGCGCAGTGCATGCACCAGGAGCATGCACCCTGAGAGGCCCTGTCTAATGGCATAGCAAACATCAATCTTTTGAGCGTAGAACTGTAACGATTGTTATGAATGTTAACATGTCCGCTCATTTGGAATCTAGAGTCATCGGAAAAACGTAAATCTGTTTAAGGCACCACTAAAAGTAAATAATAATATGGCCTCAGCTACCGTGTGCAGGTGATTTTTGTATTTAAGCTTCCTTCTGCCAATTTTGACGTTCCGTTTTACTCTACCAGATGGTAAAGAAATGTACCTTGGTTGGACGATCTGTGGCTGAGTTTTAATTTCCTTTCTGGTGAACACCAAAAATATCATCAGAGATCTTTTAGGTGCCAACATCGTACTGTATGGAGTGCCGAATTGACCTGTGCAAGGTTTGAACCTGCCATCTTGGGATCCGGAGGCCGACACTCCACCACTGATCCACAGAGGGAGCTAAGATATGACTCAATTTTCAGTATACCGAGCGAGTTGGCTACGCGGTTTGAGTCGTGCAGCTCTTAGTATGCATTTGGAAGATAGTGGATTCTAACCCCGCTGTCGGCAGCCCTGAAGATGGCTTTCCGCGATTTCCCATTTTTACGGCAGTCTATAGGCCAACCTTAATTAAGACCACGGTTTTTCCTTCCCATTCCTAGCCCTGTACTATCCCATCGTCGCCATAAGACCTGTCTGTGTCGTGTTGATGTGACGTAAACCAAATAGAAAAACTTATTTTAAAATGTAGTTGTGTAACTTTGTATTCTGACTGGAAAAGACAGCTAATACGCTGTACTAAATGAAGGCTCGCAGTTCTCACTTTCAACTGTTTTCTCAGGATCACGGCCACTTCTAGTCCTAGTCTAGTAAAATTATCGAAGAAGCACTACAGTAAGCTATAATACACACACAGTAAGTACGTGGGACTGTACCTTATCTTCCAAGCAGCTAACATGTATCTACTCCTGGATTGGTTCAACATATGGTGGCCTACCCTTAGTATGTACGGAAAAGTAGGCGAGGTTATTCGAGTAGGTCGTTCATCATCTTGCCCATAAACACGTTTACTTTAATGACATCATACTTCAAACTGGTTGAAATTGAGGTTGAAGGATTGAACTGCTATAGAAGTTCGCACAGTAATACTTTGGGCTTGATCTGTACAAAGATATGGTCATGTTTATAATCTGGATGTTCTCGTATCACCCGACACTAACCTTTGGCGAAGAATTCATTCTTTGAAGCTCAAGTTGCTGTTGACTGCGACTTATCAGCGCTGATATTCAGGAACCTGATCAAATATGCCTTTTCAAGTTTATTTATTTATTTATTTATTTATTTATTTATTTATTTATTTATTTATTTATTTATTTATTTATTTATTTTATAGCATACATGCAGTAATTAGACAAATGTAAAATAGAATAAAAATGTACAGTAGGCCTACTGTATGTACACACGGCAAGAGAACAGTGAAATGCTTAAATTCGTAGATCCAATGACTATCCACTGAATGGCACATCGTGTTGCAAAAAGAAACACGAAAGCTTTTGCTTCGTATGTTGGCGCTCTGCACTCAAACGTGATGTGCTGAACAGATTGAGAGGGAGTTCTGCACTGTGAGGATTAAATTTTACCCCGCTTGAAGATTATTTTTCTGCACAGATTCCCTAATTGGTGCGGATGTTATTAGGTACAGTCCATGTTCTTTTCCAAAGTTCAAACCCAGGAACAGATATATTTTCTCCTAGGAACGATATTATGCTGAGGGCTTATTTCGGTAGCCCACTCCTCTTTCCACAGTGCATTCGCGTCAAAATGGCTATTGACGAATGTGTGGATTTCAGTCTGTTTCTCTGGAAGTCAGGAATATTATAACGGATTTGGCAGGTTCAGATCTTTAATAATTTTTCGGTATTCTCGAACGAGAGATGTCTGATTAGGTCAGTGATAAATTTCACAGTGTAATTAAGCTGTGTATTAATCAGCTTCGCTGGAGGCGTGTGTACTGTTCAACCAAACCGGGGGTGGGGGTGGGGGTGGGGGTGGGGGTGGGGTGGGGTGGGGTTGTGGGGGCAGTATTCGGCTGCAGAGTTGATGTCTCAAGGACCGCCCATGTTTATTTGAACAACCATTCAGATATTGCCTTCAAGGTGGACACACCGACGATTGTACATTTCGTGCCTGCGAAATTCTTGCGTTTATTACATGTGCACATTGCGAAAATTACTCGGTTCACGTGCGATATATTGAATGTTGAAGGGGGGAGAGGGGGGGGGGGGGTGAGGAGTGGTACTTCGTGCGGTTTCCTTATAAGGTAGTCTATGGTACGAAATGGTTTTTTGATTTCTGGTTCCTTGTTAAGTCAGCACCTAGCAACATGGCTTTCTAAATGAACTTTAGATAATAAGACGACAATAAAAATAAATGTAAGGTTATAGGAGAGCACACCCAGCAGAGAGAGTCGACTACTGTGTCTTGTAAGTAAAGTGGGGAACGTTGACATTTTGCTAATTAGTGTTTTACATTGCTGATGCACCTTGCATGTACTGGTTAAGGTATAAAAACTGATATTTTTATATGTTGTTGTAGCCTGTGATCGAAGCACCAACTCGAAAGAGAAGGCAGAAGTCCGACATAAAATATTTCATCCAGTTGGCAAATGTTTCTTTCAACTTGTTGACCTTTAGCATCTGTGCTTAAGTCCACGAGGCGTAGCCTGTGTTACGCACCGGAGAATATAAATTTGCTATTAGCCTTATCCCGGCAAGCAAGCAAGCAACCACCTTTTGAGACACGTATTCTTATTCATGTTAACAATAGTTTTCGTGCCGTTAGATTGCAATCGTGTTACGTTGATACATCCTTCGGTGCTCTGTCAGTCTGATAGCTCGTGAGACATGGCGCTAACCGAACGCTGATCTCTACGTGAAGATAAAACGCGTTGAAAATGATTATCCTCGGGATGAAGAACTGGACAAATGGGATTAGAGGGGGCAGTAATGAATGATGGCGTATACTAACAGTAGAGAATGTGTTTTTGTTGAGGAGCTAAATGAGGTGTGTTGAATATGTTTAACAACAACAATAATAATAATTAAATTAATTACATTTCAATTAAATAATTTCTTTACTAAATTAAATGATCACTTTTTGAGTACTTTACATGAGTCAATAGTTTGTTTAGATACATGTGTTTTTTTAATAGCTGTATTGAATTCAACACTTGTCTATTGTAATTCAGAAACAGAGAAAGGAAACGCTCTTTTCTGATACTTATAATTAGAACTCGTAATTTAGAAGGGCTGCCCAATTGAAACTGAGACTTTTGTTAGTTCCTGCAATGGTTTGTTTCGGATACGTGAACATAAAGGAAATGAAGTGTGATATATGGGCGATAATATATCTGCCTAAATCAAGTCTCTTTGTTCGATCAAAGCAATGTCCCACCTGGTCCACACGATGACGGATAACCCGGGCGAACAACGTCCTTGTTTGGCGCTGGAATCGTTCTTCGACGGCTTCTCGCACTAATCATTGCTTGCGAGCCGGCATCCCTTGATTTTTTTTTTCCTCTTCATTTTCTACCAGGCTGCTCACTGTACCTTACCTGGTTTTGGCATGTCCTTACTCGTCCATGGCGAACTTCCCCAACACCATCTGAACACTGTTCAGCACATTTTTCACATTGATACTACTGGTTTCTTTACTCTCAGTGGAGAGCAAAGCCAATGAAACTTACCTCCTCTGTGAGATGGTATTACGAAGGTATGTTTAGGCCGGTGAGTGAGATAAAGTTGTAGCACTATAGGGAAATCAGGGACACTACTAGCAATGACCGAGTTTTATACTATGAGAAGTTCGGCAAGTTCTTTTACAGTTGACATGTCGCAGACTTTATTTCCAAATATCTAACTCACCACTGTACGGGCCACGATCAGTTTCAATTATATTATCTGCATTACCAGTTTTAAAATCACTCTGTTATGCTGAAATGTCACTAACATAAATGTCAAAATTACTCTGTGGTGAAATGTCACTAAAGCAAGCATAGCATTCCTCTGACTTTTGTGCTGCATTCTCACTTAAATTTTCAACCGACACGCCGAATTCGCATCTATCACAGTACGAAACACTATTGCTACATGAACCTATACTTAAGAAACTTTTTAACAGATTCTTCCTTTTCTCGTTCCCTCTTGGAAACCGGTTAAATACTTAGATTTGCCGGTACTTGAACCCATAATATAAACTAGTACACACGTCACCAAGTCACAAATTGAACTGACCACAACTAACTCTGAATTAGCATCCTGATCTGATTCTATAATAATAATAATAATAATGTTATTTGTTTTACGTCCCACTAACTACTTTTTAAGGTCTTCGGAGACGCCAGATCTGATTCTAATTGTGGGTCGGGGATTTCCCATAGAATGAGGCAATGCAATCAAGTGTGAGTTTCGAGTTCAGCAGGAGGGGAGAGAAGACCTAATCCGAGCCTACAACCTGCACTGATTGCTGGCAAGTACCCTGGGAGACCTGGCAACACTGACTGAAAATGAGGTTCACTGTGTTGATATTTTTGTGCTTGTACGTGCATGTCCCATCCCAGCCCAGCCCAACTGCTAGTTAATACACAGATCGAGGATTCACCAAATTGCTTCAACCCTGTGTCGCATCAGTATATGCAACGTTGTAACACAGAGTTGTATTATCATGTACAACGTGAATCACATCTGTAAGTAGGTGATATTTAGATGGTACGTCAATGCAAAAACAAGAAAATTATTTTATATTGCATAATTTAATTTGACACAGAATTCACTCGCTGATTTCATTTCAAATACACACGAAATTGCGTCTTTGTGGACCCCCTAAACCCGTGGGCCCTCCAGCACGGTGGCTCCTGCGGGCCCATTAGTTACGCCCCTGTCTATCAGAGACCTTAATAGTAAAACGAGACAGGACTGCTTTGACGTACACGCGTGAAAACTGCATTCAGTGCTCCTAGCGGCAGTGGAGTGACAGAATTAGATTAACTGCAGTCTACTGTGGGTTGTGACAGTAATTGAAGTAGCTCTTTACAGACTCTTTTGAAGCTTCAGTATGGGGCCTAGTTCAGCATGGCTGGCCATATGTATGCAATGTATGGACGTTCAGTGGTGTGAAAAATCGATCAAAATCTTATTTTCCTTTTCTTTATTCCTGACTAATTGATATGGGCTGTATTTATTTATATGTTTTATGCGCCGATTTGTTTCTTATGCCAGTCTCGCGGTATAGAGGTATCGTGCCTCCCTATTACTTGGAGACTCTGGGTATGATTCCTTGGCAAGGGCGGGGTTGCTTATCTGGTCTGAGGGTTGGTTCGAGCAGATATCTGACCGTCATATGGCGACCCCGGTCTAGAAAACCAAGAATAACGGCCGAGAGTATTCGTCACACTGACCATGCGTCACCTCGTAGACTGCAGGCCTTCGGGTTGAGCAGCGCCGCTTGGTAAGTCTATCAGGGCTGTTGCGCCGTGCGGTTAGGGGCTTGTTTGCTTATTTATTTGTTTATTCTATTTATTTGTTCAGCCTACATTATATGATGCTGGAAGGGATATAGTCATCATTGCGTGTCTCTGGGGTGGTTTGTACTTTGAGATAATGTATGAATCAAGGGCGCAGAACTGACCATTGTGAGGTGACGCATTGTCAGTGCGACGAATCCTCTCGGCCGCTATTCTTGGTTTTCTAGACTGCGGTCACTGATCACCGTCAGATAGTTCGTCAAATGTAATTGTGTAGACTGAGAGGACCTCTAACCAACCGTCAGGTAAGAAACCCTGCCCTGGCCGGGAATCGAACCCGGAGCTTCCAAGTGAGAGGCATGCACGGTATCCATAGATCGAAGCCTCCGCCGACGGGTGAGAGGCACGTACGCTACCCGTAGACCGCAGAGAACGGTTAAAATATATTTGTAATACCATAAAATCCCCTTCTGAGTCTCTTACAATGAAACATTTTGTAATTATCACCCGTAAATTACAGTTTCAGAAAACCTTCAGAAATTGACTTTACTCCACATCAGCTAGATGGCAGCATCATCAGTCTTCCACTGTTATTATTGTACTTTCCCCCAATCTCCTATCTTGTTCTACTATAAGGTCTTTGATGCATTCCTTGAATACGGGTAACGACTGGAGGTCTATGTGTTGAGTCAGCGAGTGTCCCCAGTCGTTATCTCGCCAAGTAGCTGCGGAGAGAGAGGAACGGAACGGAGTTTGAAGATGGGGTTGTCTTCACTATGCACTTCTTTTCTTTTCAAGAAGGAAAAAAAATAAATAAAAAGAGGCAGGAAGAAAGAATAAAAGAGTTCTCATATGCCACGCCCATTTTAATCTCCGCCCATTGCGCTTTATTTGCTCGGTGGGCGGGAGTAAACTCGTGTCCGATTGTGCCCTAACATACCAATTGAACTAGTTGCGGCGAGTCTCCAACTAGAGCAGTCTATAAGGGCAACTAATGTGACATGCTGTTCTAAGCTTGAAAATTATTAAGGCATAGGCACTTTGTTAAACATGATGCTGTCGACATAATATACAGTGGTTGATAGCTGATACCTTGCATTCGGTAGATGGTGGGTTCGAATGCCACCGTCGACGGCCTTGAAGATGGTTTTCCGTGGTTTCCTATTTTCACACCAGGCAAATGCTGGGGGGTGTACCTTAGTTAAGACCACGGCTGCGCTACCTTCCCAATTCTAGTCCTTTCCCATCCTTCCGTCGCCGAAAACCTTCGATGTGTTAGTGCGACGTTAAACACCTTCAGCATTTTTGTACCTTTAGACTAACGACTCACTGCTTGATGATCTAGGGGTCAGTAGCTTTCCGCCCGGTTTCAAGTAGGTGTTAACCGATATTCCGTTTTGGAAAATCCTTTCTCTTCTTCTTCTACCGCTTTTTCCACATTCTGGTGGGTACGCGGGTGCGAACTGTGGCGCTGGATGCCCTTCCTGCCACCAACACTATGTGGAGGGATGTATTCACTATTGTGTATTTCTGTGGTGGTTGGTAGTGTGGTGTCAAGTCAAACAAATTAACTCTGTCATTAATATCCCCGACTGAGCCGGGAATCGAACACGGATGCCTCTGAACCGAAAGCTTCGATGAAAAGTCCATAGATTGCTCCGTTTCAATCAGCTGTTTTGTTGTTGATACCTTTGTTAGTTTTCATGTTATCGACTTTTGAATTTAATGCTGTAAGGTAGACTTGGCAGAGTGCGGCGTAAGTCAGTTCATTGCTGCACATTATTGTCAATGATCAGTATCAGTTCGTTTTGGCCTTCTAGGGACCACGGGGTTCGTCTTAACTCTTAGCTGTGGTCTTCTGCTATTTCTTGGCCCAGTATGCTTCCTTTTTCACTCTATTCAGTTCCCTCATTAGCTGTTTTCTAGTTTCTCTACTCTCCCTACCCTCTTTGATTTTCCTGTTTACTATTCTACATTTTCTTTTAAATTTTCTTATTTCCCTTGTATAATAAACAGGGTCTGAGGTCATTTTGCCCTTCTTAACAGGTACAAATCTCTTCTCTCCTTCTTAAATGATTCTTTTAAATTTAGCCCAAAGTATATCCACATTACTCCCGTCAAACAACTGAATTGTGATTTAAGGTAAGTCCCAAATTCATCAACTTTAGTTTTTCTGTACAATTTCTTGTCTTGTGTGACCCTCTTATTAAGCCTTTTTGGTACCAGTCCTACATCCATTATTACAGCCTTATGGTCACCTATTCCTTCAATTACCTCCACCATAATGGCTACCCAGGGATGTCCCCTTCGGCTCCTATATCTGAGGATGGTCTTGAGGTTTTGTATCTGCTATGTGCAGGACCTACTGATGCGGGCCGGGCTGAGTGGCTCAGACGGTTAAGGCGCTGGCCTTCTGACCCCAACTTGACAGTTTCGATCCTGGCTCAGTCCGTTGGTATTTGAAGGTGCTCAAATACGTCAGCCTCGTGCCGGCACGTAAAAGAATTCTGGCGGGACTAAATTCCGGCACCTCGGCGTCTCCGAAAACCGTGAAAGTAGTTAGTGGGACGTAAAGCCATTTTATTATTATTATTATTATTATTATTATTATTATTATTATTATTTGCCTTTGCTGGCGAGACCTAGTGTTTACAGTGCACTGTCTTCTGGTATATAGGCTAGAGCAATTTTGTTACTTTCATTGATCTCTGTCTGTCTTATCCTTGGCATTGACAATATGAAAGTGACTGAGGTATGAGCGATGCTAGTAATGCCATTCCTTATGCAGCCAGTCCCTGCTATGAATGGTGTGAAAATGTTTATCATAGGGTCGGTTGGTGCATGCATTTCAGTGGGCTTGGCAGACTGGTATGTAACAGCAACTTCTGGCTCGGTGAGGAAAGCAACGGTAAACTATCTCTCTCCTCATTTCCCTAGTACGCCTTTTCAGTGATGCCTAGGCCAACTGTGGCAGCTGATGGCGGAGCTGTTGAGGATCCAACCAGCCCTAGTGCTGAGGATTGAACATACACATTATTATTATTATTATTATTATTATTATTATTATTATTATTATTATTATTATTATTATTATTATTATTATTTCACTTTTCCCACACCTTTGGGGTCGCGGGTGCGAACTTTGTTGCACATATGGATTTGGCACTGTTTACGGCCGGATGCCCTTACTGACGCCAACCATGTGGAGGGATGTAATCACTATTGCGTTTTTTTCTGTGGTGGTTAATAGTGTGGTGTCTTTTCTGAATATGTACAGGAGTGTTCGGACAAACACAAAAAGCAGTCCCCGAGCCAGAAGAATTAATCAGATGCGATTATAATCCCCGACCCGGCCGGGAATCGAACCTGGAACCCTCTGAATCGAAGGCCCGAATGCTGACCATTCAGCCTAGGAGTCGCACATAATTTAAATAATGGATTACATACTGTACTTAGTGTCTTCAAAGAGAAGATATGATCTACTCACAAGGTAGTCACTGGCTATCATCATCATCATCATCGTCATCGTCGTCGTCGTCGTCGTGATCATCATGATCACTTATGTGTACACAAAGTATGGAAGTCTGCTTTGACGACTGTTATGCTGTAGCCTATATTAAGTGGCGGGACAAGACATTAAGAGGAAAGCAGGGGATCCCCCGGCTGTAGCGTTCGCCTTTAGAGCACTTGGGAGAACCCCTCCTGTGTTCACTCACTTTCCGCTGCTCTTAGCTAAGCAAATTAAGTCGCATTAAGCAAAAATAGGGGAAGAGTAGCGAGCGACGCCGGAGGGAATGTGCTCTCACACTTGGATGCTGAGTGTAGCCGTGCATGTTGGGTTCGACCCTGCATCATCTACCTCGTACTGCAAATAGAGAGACTATTCTTAAGGCAGAATACCATGTTTAAGTATCGATTAGCGCACATCTTGGGTATTTTAAGTATATATACCTAAGCCGTAAACATAATATTATATTGAGAAATGTAACATAACTGTATCCGAAATAGAGTAGCTGAGCTGAGGGCTGAGTAGCTCAGACGGTAGAGAGCTGGCCTTACGAGCCCAAGTTGGCAGGTCCAGTTCAGGCTCAGTCTAGTGGTGGTTGAAGATATTTGGTAGATTTACCGACACGTAATATAACTTCTGCTGGACAGAATTACGGCACCTTAGTGTAGGAGGAGAACGCACATCGTGTAGAGCTGCCTCTGGCGTGCCGACGAAAGTGGCGTTGTTTCGCGACTCGTCCTGCATATTCATTGTGAATAAGGGTGTTTTATTACTTAAATGATATATACAAAAATTGATCATGAAAATATAATTGTTTATAAGACTATGATATTTCATAGTTATATTTAATTTAAATGGGAAAAATTTCGGCAATTATTCCTTCACAAAACGAATGCCAGTGTAATAGTTTGTAAATACTAATAAATAATGATAAAATGTCATAAATAAAAATATATAAATAAATAAAATACTTTGAATAAATTAAATTACTAAACATAATTAATCGAAATGCCCGTAGTATGGGCGCCAGACTTCACCAGAATGGATCCCTCGAATTCTTTATCTCCCAGAGCGTGTACATAATGCTACGTACTGGTACATCTGCTACAGGCCTTACCTAACCTTCTGAAAACGACTAAATAGGTAGGAACTGCACCTAGGTTCATCAATAACTCCCCTGATTCTAAAATATCTAACTATATCCTCAATAAAATCCGTGCATGAGCACCTCATCAACACCCCAAAATACACTTACAATACACAAACGAAACAATACTGGAAGACTCCATATTTACAACAGCAAAGAAAACAGTGGGAAAACGAAAGCGGGGACTAAGCCACCATTTGTGATTAGTCCGTTGAACAGTGTACATATATGTAGATAAGAACCCTTCACTGTCTCTGTATCAACACGACTTGCCGATTCTCATAATCGGCACTTATAATATCACACAGATACTGTACCTCATAATACTGTGTTCACTGAGTATAACCCTTGTTATAAAGATATGTACATTTGAGCAACACTCGCTTGTCGTTCCTGAACATAAATTACGGGAAGTCTGAGATATAGCACCTCCCAGCTTTCAGCAACATGTAATACAAGGCCGCCACAAAGTGATACAATACTCAATACGTAAGCACTCCACAGTTCGTTGGTCAGCCACTTTCCACGAACATAAAAAGACTATGTTCAACAAACGTTGGAAGTCCAGTCCAGTATAGTGCAGCAGTGTCACTCCAGTACCGTATATCCAGTTTCACTCCCGTATCGTGTGTCCGCACTACTTCATTCCCGTACAGCGTGTGTCCTTCCCGCCGTTTGATCATATGCTAAATAGACATCAGCATTCCCCTTCCTCTCACATGATCCGTCTGGATTCATCCTTGCCATCCAATCATGAGTGGGTCCACATGTCAAGACCACGCCCTGAATCTCTTCCAGTGTTACAAGGCAATCACAAGATCAACAAACTCTAGGGTGTTGCACATGACTTATCGGAGATTTCCGACCTCAACAAGAAGTCCATCTCATCAAACACAGGGATATACACATAGCTCATCCAAATTTTCCAAGTTCTATATAGCAATGTTTTCCCAGCCGTTGTACAAAACAAATTACTCATACCACATATGGAGACCTTGCAGCTTACAAATATTAATGACAAAATATACAACTGAAATGCTGATAATAATAACAATCGAATACTGACAATAATATCTCTAATTTCTAAATAGAGTGCGAGGGTGTGATATATGTACTATCACACCAGTTCTGGACAGTAGGAAGAAATAATAGATCCCTCTTATTTTAAAAGTTATTTAGAAACGAAAGTCTAATGAAATAAAGTAAATGGTGAGTGTGTGGGATGAATAGTACGGTAACTGCATGATATGATGAGTTCTCTATCCAGCTAACACAGCCTAACGTCTCCGTCCAGTTCGTAACATAATTAATACATTTGTTTCTGTAAAGGGAACGAGTGGAGAAGTATATTGTCTGTTGATAATACTCTAGCAGAAATACGAAGAAATGCCATTGTTTCTTCGATTTGAAAGTAGCCATTGGCTCGGAGGGTTTGGGGTTTTATGAAAGAGTTCTCATTCTTAAAATTGGAGCGACTGGTGGAGCTGAATAATGGATTGTACAACATGGTCCTATATGCGATCAATTCATATAATACGATAGCAGAAGCCGATAGCAATTAGAACTGAACCTGGCAGTTTGTCTAGCGTCCAATATGGCTAGACTTTGTGAGAGATTTTCTCTTACGACAACTACAGACGTATTGAACTTTGTTCCTTCCTTCCATTAATTGCGGGCAGGAGCCAGTTAGACTTAGGTCAGATTTACGGCTTTATGGTCTCAAGGCACTTTAAATATCTCATTTTTCTTACATCACTCCGAAATAGGTACATCTTACAATGGGATGGGAAAGGCCTAGGAGTGGGAACGAAGTGGTCCTGTACAGTCCCAGCATTTGTCTGGTGGGAAAATGGGAAGCCACGGAAACCATTTTCAGGGCTGCCGACAGTGGGGTTCGAACCCACTATATCCCGGATGCAAGCTCACAGCTGCGCGCCTCTGTATATATCATCATTCTCCCATACCATTGCCATGGGTCGCCTAATCACAAGCTAAAATAAGAGTAGGCCTATACCTGACTGAAAACCAATAACCGCCATTATTTAGAAATTATCCGCACACCCATACAGTTTGTATCTGCCAAGACACGAACTTCGCCGATATCCTCGGATAAATCCGCGGATATCCGCATCCGTGCAGGGTTCTACATATGTCGACGATAGGATAGAAAAAAGGCTAGGCGTGGGAAGGAAGCGGCCGTGGCCTTAATTAAGGTACAGCCCCAGCATTTGCCTGGTGTGAAAATGGGAAACACCTGAAAACCATCTTTAGGGCTGCCGACAGTGGTATTCGAACTCACCAATGTCACGGATACGCGACCCAAACGCGTGGCCAACTCGCTCGGTTACTCCAGTATTCTTCACCAAGGCGACTTTCCATTCTAACTGTTATCAGTTTAGTTTTATATATAAAGAGTTAGTTTAATAATGCCCACTTGGTAGCTATGATCGAGTACGGTAGAAGTACACTAAATCAGTTGCCTCTATCAAGGATACTAAAATGTATTCGAAACATCGACTGCCTGTACATTATATACATACGAGTAGAAGATCGACGCGGACAAAGAATGTAGTCGGAGAACCTTGAAGATTTTGCCGTTCTCGACCACTTAAATGTTGCCATTCTGACAATATTGTTATAGTGTAGGGCCTATGTTAATTGTTCCCTTTCGGCTTCACACGTTGCTCTCACCAGGATTTTCCAGTTGCATGATGTAGATAATGACCGAATGACCATAGTATTCCGAGTTGAGTCTGAGCTAGACTCTACTCTTCTCTCTCTCTCTCTCTCTCTCTCTCTCTCTCTCTCTCTCTCTCTCATATCTGATCTGCTCCCATCAACGAACATGGACTCGGTTGTGGTAGTTTAGGTACAAGATTCCCTGCCTTCATGATTCTTCATCACTAATCAAATCCGACGCTCTTGTCTTTCGAAGTCTGTTAAGAAATCGTAATCTTCAGAGTTCCATTGTTATAATTCATATTATAACTTGGGCTTTTCAGTTGGTCCTCATATGATAAACAGAAATGGTAGTTGACGTGCCTCACATTTTCCAAAAAAGAAAAAAAGTACCATTTTAATACAAATTGTATGTAATGAATATCAGTTAACCTGGCGTCATGTATCTTTCCCACAATTTTATCTTTCTACACTTAGATATTATGTTCATTTTAAGGTATGCATTCGATGTTCTCATTAAATAGCTTTTCTTAGTCTGTGGCAGAGCTTTGAATCAAAGGACGTTAGGCATTGCGTTATTCATCTGTATTTCTACACAACGTAGGATGGTAAGTATCCTTAAGAATCTTTCTCTTAAAAAATCTATAAGAGTAAAGTCAATGTAAAGTTATTCATATATTCATGCACATAACAGGTCTGTGTTGTGGCACATTTTTTTTTGTTTCAATCCGCTTATGTGTCCCAGGGTTTAAAAAGAAGCCGTTTCCTTTTTTAAAAGTAAGGGTGTGGCGTAGGCACATGAAACCATGTATTATACCTCGCTCTTCGTCTCTATGCAGATACATAAGACTTTGAAACATGCAAAGAATTTCAGCAAGCTTAATTTACTATGGATGCCTTACCATGCCCTGCTTGCTTGCTTGCAGGCAGAATTTTCGATCAAGGGAAGAACCAGATTGGAATGTTGATTAGGAGGGTGGGCGAGGGAGGGAAAATGAAGGGTGAATAACGTAAGAGAGAGCCCAAAACTTTCTTGAAAGCTCGCCTCGCCTCGCTTGGCTTCGTCTTGGAGTTTTTAATATAAGCTGAAGTAAGAAGAAGTGGAGAAAAAGGAAGAATGCGAGAGCGCGGGTAGCTTTAGCTTTGAAACAGAAGGGAGAGCTCTGCACAAACTTGTAAAATGAAAATTACAACATTTTTTTCTTTGTGGCGAAATAAGGGGTTTTGTCCACTGTATACAGTGAAATATGCGTTCTTGCATATCAGGATTATTCATAGTTTCTACTTCTATTCTTCACACAGTTATAAATATTTCTCAAATTTATTATTATTGAGATGTAATTGAAAGTTAACCTTCCAATCCGATATTTAAAATATCCGGCAGCTATCCAGCCAGTATTTACATATTTACGTCATATTGCTTGTATTATTGACGCCACTGGACATTGAGGCAGAATCTACGAGCAGTGATATGCCTTCCTCTTCATTCTTCTTCGATACCTGATTATTTCTAGCTACAAAAATGTCTCCTCCGAAAATTTCATTTTCTTCTTGTATCTAGACTACGTCCCGAAAATTCTACTCGTAAGTTATGAGCCCGTAGATGATCTACACATAATTCTCTCTCAGAACTTCTCTGCTGCTATATTTTTCAGTCAGTCGTGAGCGCATTTGATTCTTGGTTATCCACTGCAAATGGTTCATGGTAACGGTGTTAATACGTTGAAAGCAATTCATTGGAAAATCTGTGGATAATTTAAGTCGATTTCAGCAATCGGTATTTAACAACATATAGGCCTACTGTGCACTAATTGAGTCAGATGGGTTGTTGGGGTGATAGCAGAAATCGTTCGAATTTACGGTCGATGATATACAAGAAATGAAGATCAAAATGAATCACAGCCATGGTACTGATGCATGTTATTGCAAACCGGCTACGAAATGAAAAAAAAACATAAATGAAACAGCTCTCGACGTAGAACCTGCTCAAGGAATAGAGCAAACACTTTACTACTTCTCATTTCTCATTTCGTGTTTCTAAGAGGCTTATGTGGTGACGTCGTACAGCTTGATATTTCAAACTGCAGAAAAGCCAGTTATTTTCATCCCCGGATAGTAAATCTTCCGCTTTATTAGCTGCGTAAGCAAGAATTAAGATATTTCTTAAACACAAAACCTTTTCCGAATTTCAGTTCATAGGACTCCTAAACAGTATTTTTCTTCAGATTATTTCGTATTAAGAAAATATGTCACATTTTAAATTCAATTTTCCTCATTATTCGAGTTCACGATGTTCTCACAATAATTGGAATCCAACATTATGGTTTGAAAATACCACTTTTGATACGTATTGTTTTACGCCTCCCTGTACTGTTTTAAATTGACAGTACCCTCTGATAAACGTCCTTTTAATACCTGCCCATTTTATGAGACGCTAGCGTGCAGGGATTTTTCTATTTTTTTTCTGTAAGCTATCATAAAAAAAGAGCTCTATCCGACGGTGCAAGAACTGTTCTGCTCCACTGATTTGGTGCGTAAAAATGAAATGTCGTATGGCTTTTAATGCCGAGATATCCCAGGAAGGGTTCGGCTCGCCAGGTGCAGGTCTTTATATTTGACACCCGTAGGTGACCTGCGCGTCGTAATGAGGATGAAAGGATGATGAAGACAACACATACACCCAGCCCCCGTGCCATTGGAATTAACCAATTAAGGTTAAAATCCCCGACCCGGCCGGGAATCGAACCCGGGACCCTCTGAACCGAAGGCCAGTACGCTAACCGTTCAGCCAACGAATCGGACATATGGTGCGTAGTAGGAGTGTAAAAGGAGCTGTCGGGATTGTTTTAACTGTTTCTGCCGGCGCATGAACCCAGGCAGCTCCTGGAACTGTCTGTTCCTTGCAGCGGCTATAGTTCGACCACTGCGACCGGAGCTTTGGTCTAATCGAGAAGGAAAAACTAAAGTGAGAGAGAGTATATTTGCCACAAGATTATCGTACTCGGGTATAGAACGCGAGTCGCAAGATGTAACACGAACAATGTTTTTGGACTACACAACTCACTTCAAAACCTTCTTCAAAACAAAGGCCAGTCCTCGTAAAGATGAAACCTTGAGTGTGTCAAAATATAGATAGGTGGAATACAACAGCAATGGAATATCGTGCAATGTCAATGCGAGTACCATGGTAAGGGATATCTTTGTTTTGGAGAAAGCAGGAACTACTCTTTCCTTACCAGGCGCATCAAGTGTGTTCTACATCGCAGTGTCTTAAAAGTCGATGCAAATAAGGCACAGGATGTTAAAAATATAGCTTCGAAATATGTTCCTCCTGACTGTTTGTGGTTCTACAAATATGATTGTTTCAAGTGGGAGTGATGGCGCACCCGGTGATGATGTTGGTGCTGAATAATGAACCTCATTTCCTTGGTGTATATAAATCTTGTAACGATATTTACTCACAACTCCAGCGGTTGTGTGAATAAACTGAGAGGACCCCAGTAACACAACCCGTATCATTTCCACTTCAATATGTATGTCACTACTGCTTCTAGCTAGTGTACATAGATAACACTTGCTTTTTCAGCATGAAGTTATGAAGTTTTTTGTGTCTCCTGAAAAGTTTTATATTTTGGAGTTGTCTGGTTCTTGCACCAGGCTCTTCAATTATGATTAAAATAGCAGGTTTATTTATTACTTTATTTTATTCTGTATTACATATTCCTGCATCTTACTCGTTAATTTTGCAGATTTATTTCAGAATTTTGTGAAACAAAGGGAATGTACAGTATAACGAAGTGCAAATTGACGTGCAACTTATGTTCACAGTTGATAAATGCTACTAAATCAACAGCCATACCAAGGGTTAGAGCTATTAAATCACGGTACTATATGCACTTCACCAGTTAAAACATAGTGTATTGAGAATATGTGTGAGTTTTAATTTAGCATTTATAACATTCATAGTACTTTATTTTCCTCTCAATGAGTTATTTAAATGAAGAATCATTATTCCAGACATGTTTTGTTGGTTTAAGGAAATAACTTAGTGAATTCTTGGTATATCGTTCTGTAGAACTGTGTTCACGAATTGAATAACTGCTTCTTAATAATAGTTCAACCGTCATTCCACTGAGATGTATAGGAACACTGTTTTCTTAGTTCTCGCAACAGGGACAAAATATTGTTATAATAATACGAGTGCTGGAAAAAATAGTGGAACCACCATACCTCTACAGGCCTTCAGTGTAATCCCCTGCAAGATGTTCCATCTTCGTCCTGCACTGCGCAGGAAACGTCCCCATTTCCAAACACATACGACAGTGCCCGCTGAAACAATGCTGCTCGTGTGACGGAATTGTTGGCATGGTGGAGATTGGAGGTCCTGGATCATCCACCCTATTCATCAGGAATGAGTCCCTGTGACTGATCTTTTCACCAAACTAACGGAACCACTCCAAAGGAGACGTTTCCATACGCGTCAAGCAGTAGTGTGCTCCGTCGCGGACATCAACAAATGCGGCACTGCTATTGGTAGGTATCCTGCGCCTTCCATACATCTCGCAACATGTTGCAGGGGATTACGTTGATGTACGATAGTTCTACAATAAATGGTTTTGTATATATGCATATGCTACTTCTACTTTTTCCAGCCCTCGTATATGTAAGGGTTTTATACACTGGTGAATTTTGTAATGCTGGAGTCTTGTATTGTTATCACTTATTTATCTTAGTAATTATACCGACACATTGATGCACAATATCTAGATGTTAGATGTTAAAAACGGTCTCGATTTGAGTTGGATGCAACCCCTGATCTTGCACTAAAATAGGTTTGTTCTCAATTGCCTCAGGTATTCAGACTAACTGTAAAGTGTAAGCGCAGTTTTGCGTAGCCTTATTGCTGACGTCACCTTTAAGCAGATTGAGGGAGCAGTTATTCAATTCACTTGTAGTGTATGTTCCATGTGTGTTTGAGGTACTATTCACCTGAGTATATGTTACTTGTTTTTCATATGAATTATTCCCTTGTTATACGGATTCGTGTCAGTGTGCTGGTGTAGAAGTCCGTACAATACAGTCGGTGTTTTTGTTTCTTTTCAGCAACAACGCCCAGACTTACCACGGCTGTTGGTTCGTACCAGAGTATGTCCTAGGCATGGCTCCCTGTCTGTCTTCTCTCTCTCTGTACTAACGTTCATAACTGCACGATTCTTATCTGCATGCGTCATTTTTGTTGCACGACTCGGTTTAGTTCCCGGAAATAATCCCCCAAGGAACATCCTTGACCTGGAACTCTCTGACGCACACAACATGTTTAGAATATAGATCGTCCATCACAAAAACGGTTATCTGTAACCTTTCCGTGCAAAACACACCAGTTGCCTGCTGGCATCATTAGACGATGGCGTGTACTGCAGTACGAGTGCGTCTCTTGGAGTGTTCGGTTGCGGGGTACAGCGTAAACTGCACCACGAGAATTAATTTACGAATGTTGTCAAAATATTAGAGACAAAGTTGCGACGTGCTAAAATATGGAAACAGTCGGAGTCAAGGATATGGAATTCGGGAATATATTATATAGCATAATAATGCAGAAATATAATGGTGATGACAGATATATATGACGATACACTGGAGAGATATACTGATTTTGAAGGAAAGATAGAGCCTGCATCTGAAAGGTGGTTGCTCAGGCAGTACGAGACTTCCATCTACAGAGCAACAAGGACCGTTAAATGAAGGCGAGTAGTAAGTAACTGTCTCCAACTAGAATGTCGAGGCCCAGTGTATTACAGGACATTGGTGACAGCATGCTGTAGAACATTTATGGAGACTGTTAAAATCTTAGCTTCAGCACACTGAGGCACCATTAGTGGATTGGAAGTAAATAAACTGCAAGGGGCCGATGACCTTCGATGTTAGGCCCCTTAAAACACCAAGCATCAATAAATTGCAAGTTAATTTTTAAATTATGTGACTAGCATACAACGAGCGGGAGCTTATTTCAAAGGAAGTAGGCTATAACAATCAAAAACTTGAACAGAGCATGTAATGTCGCAATATGGTAATTGAGGGGTGTATGAATCTAGAGCTCATTATTGGCATCTGCAAATATGGACACTAAAAGAGCCTAAAATGGTTGGCCTGGACAGTTTTAAAGCTTCGATTACTTTAATGGAGAATCTTAAGGCTGATTATGGCATTTCATCCAAGTATATTACTACAGTCCCGGTCTAGAAAGCTAAGAATAACGGCCGAGAGGCTTCGTCGTGCTGATCACATGACACCTCGTAATCTGCAGGCCTTCGGGCTGAGCAGCAGTCGCTTGGTAGGCCAAGGCCTTTCAGGACTGTGGTGCCATGGGGTTAGGTTAGTTATATTACTACAGTAAAACTTGCTCAAAGCGGAATCGCAAGGGACCAAAACAAATTGCGAATTAGACAATTTTAAGTGTTACACAAAACATCGGGTTTCTCCACCTTAAAACCGTAAACAGTAATTTTAAATATTATTTAGAGCTTACTTCTAACTGCCTATGCATGATGCTCGGCTGTCCAGATTGATGTACGTAGTACGTAGTAATTATTATTACCGCGCGTTATTATAACATACAGAATAATACACAGTATATATTTCTGACACTATCACAACACTGTATTATACTATTTTAGAACACTGGATATACGCTCCTTAAACTTATTTCCATCACAAAACTCACAAAACTTCACAACACTAAGCTTTCTTCCACAGATCAAACAAAGAAAGTTGTTTCCTCTTCTTTCTAATCGTGTCTTTCTGAATGCAGTCCTGAATTGAGTACATTAGTTCAAGAAGAATGGAAGAGTTAGATGTAATGGCAAATTGCTTTACGTCACAAAAGCACTGTGGGCCTGTTCGTAGGTTCGAATCTTGTTTTGGTTTTAATCTTCTTGCTCGTCTCCTTCTTCCGCCTCCTCTTTCTCGGCCTTTCTCTCTGCTAGCAGAGCTTTAGCTGATTCGAAACTGTGGTGTGTCGTTGAGTTGTTCATCACTTCGAATGAAGTTGCCTCGCAAGGAGCATTTCTTGCTTGACGCAAGTTGGATATTGCCGTTGCGTTTTCAAGCACTTCATTCGTTCCACCACCTGTATTATCACCCTCTCCAAACACGTGCGCCAGTTTGTCCAAATAATGACATCGATCGATCATACCAGCACCAGAAATACACAAATATTGTACGTAGGACTACTTATGTTCCTAACATTTTCCGTATTGTACAAGTAGATTTAAAATAATTCTTTCATTTTCCATTTCCGCGTTGAGGAGATTTCGCATTACTACAGTCGCGGTCTAGAAAGCCAAGAATATCAGCCGAGAGGATTCGTCGTGTTGACCACACGACACCTCGTAATCTGTAGGCCTTCGGGCTGAGCAGCGGTCGCCGGGACCGAGAAAATATTCCGTAGTTTCCGCTTTATTCAAGTTCCGCTTTGAGCACGTTTTGCTGTAGCCTACATTCATTACACATAAGGACAAAGAATAACATATTATACGTCGGAGGCAGAAAAGTTCTTTGAGGAAGTGAACAGATTTATAACAGAGGAAAGTATGGATGAAGGAATAGTAACCAAAGTCAATTTCATTGTGAAATGTCTTCATTGTCAACACTATCTCGCAGAGGAAACTACAGCTTGTGTATTGCAGTAGTGCAGTACATTGCTCTACGCACAGCTGTGTAATTGATATGGCTTTAAGAATGAGTGGCAGATTAAGTAACAATCTCTACAGTATATCTGTTTTCAGGAGAGACAGGGTGTTTTCGGCATAAATGTTTCTAAGAAACTTGAAGCATTTCGTCCATGAAGTATACATGTGGAGGCAAGCAAAAGTGGAAAAATTACGAAAGACCATACGCAACGTTTTCTAATTTCAGTCCTTGGTGAACATGTAAGTCAAAATATCTAATTTTGTGTGATTTCTAGTTAGGTCTTACTGGTGGGTACCCTTTTAAAAGCAAGTTTTCCAAAAAAAAAGATGTTATACTTACGACATTGCCACCGAAAACAACAAAATATTGCCAACCTCTTGATGTGTACTTGTTTCGGCAATATAAGCTTTGAAGGATCGCTGATTTTGTAAGATTACAAAGCGAAAATACACAATTATAGTTACATGATCGAAATTTGATCATTAGAATTCGTTTTTTAATATACAATAAATTTTCTGCACCAAAGTACAAACCTGTTGCAATGTGCTTGGCAAAAGGCAGGTTAATGACATTGACATACCCATTACTTTTGATATTGGACTGTTTTGTATTCGAAAGTGTTGCTGAATGTAAACATGTGGTTTTAGTGACATATGCATATTGTTCTTTCACTTTGCTTTAACCACTTCATTGGATTCCCACAGCTGCAATTTGAAGACCAATAGCAGCACTATCAGGTCAGTAGAACAAATGTGTTTTACGTATCGTACTTGCTTTAAGCTGAGGGTTTATGACATTGTCAATAGAAAATGTAGAATAGATTATTCAGATATCTCTTAAGGTACAATGTACCGTTTTTCATGTGAATGACTCAGACCACTGTTATTGTGATGAACAATCTTTATTCCAAGCGTGTTTTCGTGCAGTTCTGAGCGTTCGAGGTCAAGGGTGTCCCTTGTTAGTGATATTCGATAAAACACCACGTTTAAGAGCCATGCTCCATGAAATAAATTAACTATGCTTGGATTTAACGACTTTGTGAAGAACCTTCTAAACAAATTATTTTCTTTTCTGATCACTTAACGTACTAGATCTTTAATTTAATGCTTGCAATGAAAATACAATATGTGAAGCGCATGAACTGCTGCATGATATTCGTCGTGTGTGTCATAGGGTGAATAGTTAAATTAACTCTTTCTAACCACCAACAGCCGTACTAAGTCTGCAGTGTCCCAGACTGTTCTGAGGCAACCTGTGGTGTACACATACAGCTGTCTTGTACGGGCAATATTCTTGTGTGAAAGTGTGAAGCTTGTTTGTATGCTTAATACTAGGGGAAACATTCTATGCTGTACTCTTGTAAGTACTGAGATGGTTCAGAGAGCTTTATTCATTTTTACTTGGTTATTTGTTTACACTTGTCTGTATTCTGCTTGTAGAGTGCATTCCAAATGTACGCCGCTTTTAATTTTTGGAGTGTTTTCTATCACCGTAACTAATATGTCAGTCCAACTATGATGTGTCAACGAACTTATCCTTTATTTACCAGGCGTATGCACATGTTTTTACCGGTTTTGTGGTAAATATAACACGTAATTTTCAAGGGAAATTCATTTTTTGTTTATTCAGAATATTGGCCATCGGCTTCTACACACTTCACTTATCTTTCAGGTAAGTTGTGAATACCATGGCAGAAAAACTGCTTGTCTTTTGCGGCAAACCACTCGTCGAGCCATTTTTCAACTTCCTCGAAATTTCGGAAGTGCTGCTGCTCTTCGAGCGCGTGCCCCATTGATGCGAAGAGGCGATAGATGGCACCAGGTGGGGGGGGGGGGGGGGTGCGGCGGGTGCGGGAGGATGTCCCATCCAAGCGATTTCAAGGTGTCTTTCACTGGTTTTGCTGTGTGAGACGGCGCATTGTCGGGTAACGAAATCACTTCTAGCACATTCCGGTCGTCTTTGGATCAATGCGTGGTTTAAATTAATCATCTGTTGGCGATAGCGTTGTGCATTCACGGTTTCGCCTGGCTTCAAGTGTCTTCGCACTTTTGTGGTCTACCAGAGCGCGCACTGTGTTTCACATTGAAATCACCAGGTTTAAATTGTCGAAACAATGTCTCACATGTTCTAATCGATGGAGCGTGTTCACCATATGTTTCTGCCAGCAAACGATGACTTTCCACAGCCTTTTTCTCTTGATTAAATAAGAAAACCAATGCGTGCCGCAAATCTTTTTCAGGCACAAACATCGACATGATCACTGAACGATACAACACAGACGCGAGTGTTTGGCGGACTAAACTTGTGTGTGTTGGTAGGTAAATATCAAACGAACAAGCTAACGTATGTGTCAAATTCATACGCTACGTAATGTTCGCTGGCGCCATCTCTTAGTGACACCGGAAAAGACTTATGCATACACCTGGTAGGATACTAGACAGGTTCATTGTGTGTTTCTAGATACCTTCATCGTCTCTTCCTTTTTTATAACTTGATCCAAGCAACATTTAAACATATGATCTTAATATATTCCATTCCATATTTACCTACAATTAGACTTATAATAAATAAAAAGGATTTAAATAGTTGACGGACTGAAAAAGCTTCAATCGAAATGCTAGGTACTCTCAGACCATTGTTCTCCTGATTACAGTCATTGCTCTGGGTCGTACGTGATACTGTAGTCACTACACTGATGAGCAATTGAGTTAGAGATACCTGGCTAGCAAGCCACTTCATCCGGATGACGGTGACGATTCAATGAGGCTTGGAACCAGTAAAACACCAGACGCGTTGGGATGTCATATTGCTCCTTTACCTGTGCACAGTCTTTCATAATGCTCGAGATTAGTCGGAGCAGGGTCCAGAGCTTGCACGCCCCTCTCGACAGCACACCAGATGTGATCAACAGGATTGAGATTGGATGAACCTGAGTGTGAGACAAGCATCTTCATATTCGTGGAGTGTTCAGCGAACTAATCGGCCACAATTCGGAAGTGAAGGGCTGGTGAATTGTCTTGCTGTAGGTTAAGGTCTCTTGCAGGGTGTTGGAGTTGAACAAATGGATGGGCATCTCTGAGCGTCCCTGTATAGTTCTTCGGTGAGGGTCGTTAGCAAATATACCAGAGGTCCCATTTCATCTCTCGTGAATAGCCCCCATACGAGGATACCACTACCACCAGCCTGAACTGTACCCTACTTGCAAGAGGGATCCATTGTCTCATACACTTCGCGACACATTCGTACCATGCCATCGGCGTGTACAAACTGATACCTTGACTCATCTGTCCTGGTAACCTATTTCCATGCTTCACGAGTCCAATGGCGATGTTCCCTTTTCTAAGTTAGTCTTTGTACCTTGGACGTATGGTGAGCAGATGTACCCTAGTGAAACGATAGTACTGAATTCACGACTTATTTGCTGCATTTTGGCCTGTCTAACCGCTTTTACCATCCAAGCTGCCCGACGACTCCTGTCCTCGACACACTGTACACTACGACAGTTGACTCTTGCGTTGGTGGTTTAGCTCGAATCCACATAATCGCGGAACACTCTTCTTAGGCCACTTGCACACACACCGTTTTTTGGACGCGGGTAAAAAGTTGGCCGATATTTTACCGCACCACCGAGACTTTTCATACAGACTATTTTTTTTCTGGTGTTGTTCCATCAGTTCTCGCCTTGAAACCTGGGGATAAATACCGGTTTGTACTGGATTGTGCAAACATTGTCGCAGTGTGGTTGCACTATCGCCGTAAAAAAAATACGTGATCATCTTCATTGGGTTCATCCTATCAATGAAAGAAGAGAGCAAGTTGGATTATACTACACGTTGTTTGAGGATATGAGAAATGATGAAAAATTCTTTAACTATTTTCGCATGTCCATTCCTTCATTTGATGAGCTACACAGAAAACTCAAGGATGTTCTTCAGTATCAAAATACGTAGATGAGAAACTGCATCCAGCCTGTTGAAATGTAATCGGTGATATTAAGGCCATTAAAACATTCAAGAAATAAAAATTAAAAATTCTAATTTAATAAATGTTTCCGGTTACAACGTAAATTTAATTTTTATTTTCAAAATAGGGAATATTAATAACATCGTATCATTATCCACAGCTAATGGAATAACAGCTAAACGGAGGGTATAAAACACACTTGACTACTTTTCTACTACCAGTGAAATGACAACAATTAGAGAAAAAGTGAACTAAATAGGGCTTAAATTATCAAAGTTCATTTCGTAATAAGTGGACGATTGTGGAGATTCTAAATAAGTGGAATTTGAATAACTATCACTTGCTGGAGAATTGTCTGACTCTGGGGTGTTGGTTCATTTCAGGCACTTCTAGTTGTTACTCTGTCTTTGAATATATCAAGAGTTTTATCCTATAATACAGTCTGGCCATCACTAAAGAAATCAAAACGTCCTTGACAGTCTCTTCTACCATTTTACACCAAAAGTGCAAAACACAACGCACGAACACGAACAAATGAGGAAATGACTTAACTGGAGCGAGTGCGCTGGGGTACTGGACTGCCGACAAAAATTGGTGTGTGTGTGTGTGTGTGTGTGTGTGTGTGTGTGTGTGTGTGTGTGTGTGTGTGTGTGTGTGTGTGTGTGTGTGTGTGTGTGTGTGTGTGTGTGTGTGTGTGTGTGTGTGTGTGTGTGTGTGTGTGTGTGTGTGTGTGTGTGTGTGTGTGTGTGTGTGTGTGTGTGTGTGTGTGTGTGTGTGTGTGTGTGTGTGTGTGTGTGTGTGTGTGTGTGTGTGTGTGTGTGCATAAAGCCACGTACACTACTGTCTCCTTCGAAGGTTACGGTCACACTTGCGTGATTTCACGCTGCATTTCTGCGTATTTTTCACGCAGCTGGACGACAGGGAGCGTGGCCACACTTGCGTGTTTGCACGGCGTAATTTTATTAGTACGTCAATTTTATTATTTTAAAGTAGCAAGGCATCGCCCTTGCTCTGCATAGGGAAGGAATTCCATTAAATAATAACTCCGTTTTTGCGTTATGTGCTACGTTGGTTGTTCGTTGTCATCGTCGTCGTTGTCAAAGAAAATATTGCATGCATCCTATGATAAATAACAGGTCATCAAGCGGACAATTTGTGTTCCTACAAACAATAAACTAAAATACAACCAAGATAAATTTCTTAAGTATTACAAAATGTCCGTGACCTCATTTGAAATGCCTTTCTGTTTGTTGAGAAATGTTATTAGCAAAAGAAACACAGCGTGTCTCCCAACACAGCGCTCGTTACTGTTAACCACGCATCTCTCTCTATTACTGTTTATGAACTCTTGGTCCTTTATGGTCCTTTATTTCGTAAGGGCACGGATACTTTTGTACCTCCATTCTGCAACGTGAAAGTACAAAACGAACGTAGTGTTCAAACAATATCACAATGCCGCAGCGTCTTCTTCCCGCAAGTGTTGCCAGACACTGAATGGGAAAACGCAAACGAAATGGACCTCGGCCTATTCTGGAGCGGTCGACCTTGAAGACGCGCCTTGTCTCTTGTCCCGCCGCAGGAAATCACGCTGTGTTTGGCCGGTCCCGTTCAAGTTAGTGCTGTGCGTTTTTAACGCGACATTTCACGCAGTAACCCAGCATGAAATCACGCAAGTGTGGCCGCAGCAGAACGGCCCTGCACCGTAGCATCTGCAGTGGTAATGGCCGACAGCAAACCGGCGCCGAGTATGCTCTGTGCCGTTGCCGGCCAGTGTGAAAGGAGCCATAAGCTTCTTCACGCTAGTAAAGAAATGTGGACGGCCGACTTTTTACCGGTAGCCCAAAACCGATGTGTTTGCAAGCGGCCTTACGGTGGCCCGTGTCAGTGCCTACATGACTGGAGACGGAATAGGCACCGAAAATCTGGTCGCGATGCTCTGAGCTCTCTTGTCTTACCCAACCTATGCTAAACTATTACTCTCACTGCAAGTACGAGGTCTGACGACATCACAGTCTCGTACCACACCATGCTGTCACATTGGCCGGACCGAACTATAGTGCTATTTCGTCAAAACAGCAGCTATCTCTAATTCAATTCCTCATCATCGTATATCCCTCCTAGTAATTCTCAAGTCTTGCTCAGTCCTGGTAATTGGTCGCTAGTAGTCAGTAGTAAACGAACGATGTTGTTAAGCAATGATTTGTTAAGAGACATGCCATGAAAGTTATAAAAATGGTGAATAATTTCTTACATTTGAAAATGTACGTTTTCTTTTGCAAGCAGTAAGATCACCCTCATTCTGTGTAACGCGTCAGAAAGAGATGCCAAATAAACAAATAATACAAATATATCCAGACGTTCCTTTTTGTAAGTTGTTCGACTCAAAGTCGTGTCAGATGCAGCTGAAAATGCTGACAGTTATACCAATCATTTTGACACATCAGTCGTGTGGATGCGAACACATTTCACTGAGCGAGGCAGACTGAAGTATAATAGCAACTTCAGGCTCGGTGAGGAAACTACGTAAGTCCCTCATTATTAAACGTTAACTTCTTTCCCATTGAAATGAATGCTGCAATAGTGTGGAAAGCAAAATAGCAGCAGTCATCTATTTTTTGATCACACAGGAGTTCTTATATCGATAGTCTACTCGTCGTGGCACTTTTCTCATTTTATATCGATTACTTTTCTCAGCGCTGTCAAACTGTAGGTATGTTGCCTACTAAGAATGCGAGTTTTGATTTTGGCAGTGTGATGAAACTTCAAATGGAAATCGATCCGATGTGAATAAGTTCACTCCAAAATATACCAATCATTGAAAATAATGTAAGTATTCGTGTAAGATAGTGAGTGAGAAAGTTTCTCTATCTATACTTTATTTTCATTGTGTCAGTCTACACCGATTTTTGTTCGATGAATATTTTCGGGCTTTTAAAGGCGTAGTCGAATTGGGCTCCTAGTTACCAAGGTTTCATTGGAAACTGTGGCCAACAATTTCTGGCCTGTACTAAGCCGGTAGTGGATTATCGGGGTACATTTTCCGGTGAAATGTTGGAAGCTAGAAACCCAATTGGACCACGGCTTGAAAGCCCGGATGCGAGCTCACAGCTGCGCGACCCTAACTGCACGGCCAACTCGCCCGGTATTAATAATAATAATAATAATAATAATAATAATAATAATAATAATAATTTAGTTTCTTGTGTGAAGTCGATTGTAAGCCCACGTATTCATTACAGTCCATTCCTCCAGTGTCTAATATGACACATCGCCCATGGTTTAGACATAGAGTATATCGCGACCTACATCGAAATAAACATGTATCAGTGATGATGTATGTAATCAGTAAGGGGGTAATTGAGACTTTTGGCTCATCCTGTGTATTCATCGCGACGCCGGCCGTGAAAGCCGCAACTAGACCTTTAAAATAAATTCCTTACGAATAAATCGTTCATCGAATAATGTTCACTTGCCTACATTCAGTCCCTGTGCTGTAGTGCTAATATACCGTACGGCCGTTTCATGTCTTGTAAGCGGTGCCCACCACCGTACCACATTTTTTGAGAAGCTTAAAGAAAATGTCAAGTATACACATTTATGTTAATAAAATGTTGCAAGTCCTCGATCTTATTCCTAAGGAATGCATTGTGCCGAATTACGCATATCGTAGAGATGAAACATGTTTTAAACACTGCTCACAACTTCGAGTTAGTAAATTTCCTATAGAAGGGGAATTAATGGTTACGTCTGGGGAGGAATTTCCCTTGGAATTAACATACCGATAATGCTGGTACTGAATTTGACTTCTCGTGTAGCAAATTAATCGTCACTGACTGCAGGAAGACATTTGTATTGGTTCCAGCTTAGATCGTGTCATTTATAGGAATTGAAACACGTGTAGGTGTGCTTATAAATCTTCATCAGTGAACTGAGGTGATCCCTTGGCAGTAATCCTAACATATTGATATTTGTAGGTGCTCCATAAACCAGCATATACTGTATATTGTACTCACTGTCCTACAATCAGACAACGCATTGTGTAGAAAGGAATCTAAAAACAAATAAACTGTTCGTCTTCGTATTGAGCTGTTGTCCTTGTTTCACCAGACATGTTTTCACTCTTAATTTTTGGCCTTTTGTTATACACCACTTGGCTAATTACTAATTAATTATTAATTGACTTGACGAATTGAACTTATACATTTAAGACGCACACTAACACCCAGTCCCCGAGCCAGAGAAATTAACCTGACCCGGCCGGGAATCGAACCCGGGGCACCGCGAACCGAAGGCCACTACGCTGACCATTCAGCCAAGGAGACGGGCAGTTTTCGCTCTTCGGATAATGGAACTGGCGCTGTCTGTATGACTGGAATGTATGGGAAGATGGCAATTGGATAAGGAGTGACGTTTATTCTGGGTAATTAAGAGCACGACAGGACATATGCCGATTGCGGCTGCTGGCTAATTTGTGGCAGAGAAAGCTTTAATTGGTGGTTTAATTAGCCGGCTTGCTGTTGTCTTGTCACGGAACGTTGTAACATACCCCCGTGGCTGACACATCTGGTGTCCGAGTGCGGCAGCTCTTTCACTTCTACTGCATGGTTCGCTGGTGGTCAGCTGAGCGTACATGTGTGCTTCTAAACATAATAAATACGATAAACAGTATATGACATCCTTTAGAGCAAGAAGCAAATACGCTGCAATGGGTTATTTATCATTTGTCATCATCATTAATAATAATAATAATAATCATAATAATAATAATAAAGTGAGTCCGAACCTCACTGTCAGCAGCCCTGAAGATGGTTTTCCCTGATTTCCTCTTTTCACACAAGACAACTTAATTAAGGCAACGGTCGCTTCCTTTCTAGTCCTAACCCTGTCATATCCCATCATCGCCGTAAGACCTGTCTGCGTTTGTATGACGTAAAACAAATATAATAATAATAATAATAATAATAATAATAGAAGAGCTTCATTTAAGTCATCCCTTCTTTATTGTCGAGTGCGATAAGACATGTGCAGTGATTGCACTGGAAAAGCCGATTTTAAGAGGTTTCAAACCGGAACCACGATCACTTCAGCAGCTAATGTGAGAGTAATGCATTCCACAATCACTCCAGAATATGGTGGTTCAGTACATAATTTCAAGGCTCGGGTCATATATCCCAGTCCTAGTACCAAAGAACACACGCACACATACCATGTAACTTCGAGTTTAATAAGCACACGTAAAATATACAATGATATGCGATGTTTTTAATCCAAGGAAGCCAATTTTTTCTGGATTAAAGGGACCAAAGATGAAGTGTTAACAAAGCAGGAGACACGGCTGTGTACGAACAAAACATTTTACAAATACGGTGAGCTAAGCTTGCATTCAGAAGAATGTTTAGTCTTTGTGTTTTGCTATTTGTTTTACACCGCTCCGACTCAGACAGGTCTTATGGTGGCGATGGGATATGGCAGGGTTAGGACGGGTAAGGGAACAACCATGGCCTTAATTAAGGTACAGCCCCAGCATTTATTTGTCTGGTACGGAAAACCATATTCAGGGTTTCCGACAGTGGTGTTCGAACCTACCATCTTCCAAATGCAAATTCAGAAGAATCTGACTCTCAACGTCGTCAGCTCTGAAGATGGTTTCCGTGCAGCCCATTTTTGCGTCGAGTACATGTCAAGTTATACTTTCATTACGAACACGGCTGCTATCTTCCTAATCCTACTCATTTCCTGTTCCTTTGTCGTCGAACGTGTCTCTCAAAATACTATTGAACTTGGGCGAGGCGGTGCTACCGTTTATTTATCGCAATGGGTAAAGGACAGCGAGGCGAACAGCGAGCACGTCAGTGGATAGTCGAGTCATCACATGACGCTCACATTACCGATAGGACATGATGGATTTCAGAGAAAAATTGCAAGTGCTGCAAATGAAAAAACGATAGGATGAATTCAGAATGGAATGTTTATTGATCGTTCAGGGGTAGCGACGTTAGAGCTAAAGGAACCACTGTATCACCTAGGATTGACTAACTGAGCAGTCGTATTTATCGCGCTACTGTACCAGGTGACAGAGCTGGACATAAACAAGCAGTAATGTGCAATCGTATTTTAAACGCATGATAGCTAAACAAAAAGAGATATAAGTATTGTCCGTCTGTAAGAAGGAGGATTATAATGATGCTGCTGCTGCTGCTGCTGCTGCTGCTGATGATGATGATGATGATGATGAGGGGATGGGGTACTCGGCAAAGATAGCGTACAAATTAGATACGTGACCAGTTAGTAACAACTCTTAGCACTTCAACCCTTAGCCTAGTGACATCTGCTTCCCTTGGAGCAGCGGTGGGATCTTATGGCCAGCTTGAACTGGCAGCAGAGTGACAAGGCGACCACATTTCGAAACCAGGCCATTGGATGTGTAATTTTGAAATGAAACCTCGTGCCCCTATGGTTCGTATTGCACGTAAAAGTCTCGTGGCTATAGTCACGATGTCAACAGTCTCGTAAAACTGTAAACATGCTTTAACTGCTTCCACCGCCATTTATGCGACTTTAATAAATTGCTACCTTTTCAGACCCTAGACCGAGTTAACTCATACGGAGTTCACGAAGATCAGTTACACATCTGTGGCATATTCGAGGGAGTAACTGCAATGAATTTTAATCCAGAGCATATGTTCAAAAGCTACTTACTTTTAAAAGTGACGATTACATTCGAACTGCGCGTGCGGACTGTCCACTGTTCTATTGTATAATATAGTAGCGTCCTGATCGATTGTGCCATTTCGATTCCAGGTTCTGCTATAAATTGAAGACTGGATTTTACCGGTATAGGATGAACTCAGCTGCGGGTACCCCGTTAATGGAAAGGTGAAGTAGGTTTAAGTCCTATTCTTGGCCATCGTAAAAGTTATTTCCGAGCTTTCTTACGTCAACTCGTGGCGAATGCTGGGATTAATCCAAAAGTATAGGACATGGGCCCCTATTATTCAACCCTAACCCAAATTAATTGCGATTACACCCACCGGTACTCTCGCAACAGCCATACTGCTCATCTAGGCGATGGTCGACTTCGCACTCACCAGGTAGGCCGGCACAGCGCTGTGACCACGTTGCAATACATCCCTTACATGAATCATCATCATAAACAACGTTAATAACAACAATAATAACAAGCAGCTGTACTCATAATCAAATATAAGTTAATGCCATATGATGTAAACATCGCATCAGATCTGAATATAATAATAATTAGACAATATTCTTCCGAATGGTGACTTCCAACTGAGTTCGTGCCACCCTCAAGATTCTTCTTGTTCTGCTTCTTCTATTCGATTTGGGTCACTATGGACCACGGAGTAACAACGTCAGTATGTTGAATTCATGTTCATCTTCTTCCGCCCTTGCCTTTGATGTTCTGTCAATATTACTTCATTCGGTCGCTTCTTAATTCCCTGCGTTCTTCCGAGAAAAACACCTTTTGAGGTTTCCTTCCCATTTCTTCCCGGAAACCCGTGAAGTCTGTTATTATACGTCTGAAACGCGTTCTTTCCTGATTATCGTCTTGTTTAATACCCATTTCCTCCATATGTAGACAGGTTTCAGTGAGCCACCTAGGAACAACTGTCTTCTCTTCAAAGTGCTTCAGGGCCGGGCTGAGTGGCTCAGACGGTTGAGGCACTGCCCTTCTGACCCCCAACTTGGCAGCTTCGATCCTGGCTCAGTCCGGTTGTATTTGAGGGTGCTCAAATACGTCAGCCTCGTGTCGGTAGATTTATTGGCATATAAAAAAATCTCCTGCACGTTGGCATCTCCGAAAACCGTAATAAAGTAGTTAGTGGGACGTACAGCCAATAATAATATTATTATAATTACCGTGTTTCAGGACCTTTCGTGCAAGATTTTTCTTTCAATTAGCTTTATATCACACCGACACAGATAGGTCTTACGGCGACAGTGGAACAGGAAAGGGCTAGGAGTGGGAAGGAAGCGGCGTGGCCTTAATTTAGGTACAGCCCTGGCATTTGCCTGGTTTGAAAATGGGAAACCACGGAAAACCATCTTCAGGGCTGCCGACAGTGAGGTTCGAACCCTAACCGCACGTTTCGTGCAAGTCTTTCATGGTTCATCTTAGGAGAGATCCATGAAACTGGACTCGTCTTTTCCTCATGGATTCCACAATTCCTTCCATTTCTTTGTACATTTCATTGTTTAGTCTCAGGCTGCGTTGTCAATGAACACATCCAAGCCCTAGGATAATCCTCAGAATCTTCTTTTCCTCCTTCTCTAATTGTTCTATCAATCCTTTGCATGTTAGATCCAATGTTTCAGTATCATACAATCCTTTTCATTTAATCACTGCGTTACAATGTCTAAATTTTGTTCTCAAACGAATTGACTTCTTGTTGTACACATCTATTGTTAATTGTTATGCCAGTTTGATCTTTTGGATTTTCGCTTTGAATACTTCCTTTTTCGAAGCCATTGTATTGCATCACTTTCCCAAGATATTTGAAGCTCTTAACTTCCTCCCTGTGTTCATGATTCTTGGAGCCAGTTTTTTGTTTGTCATATATTTCGTTATCCCAAATGAAATCCGTAGACTGTTCTTCATAGTTCCTTCTCTCCTGGCTGATTCGACATCTTTCGCGAGATTGCCATATCATCTGAAAGGCAAGACAACGCATGTTCCTTTATTCCTTGTTCCAAGCCTGACTCATTCCTTTTCTGTTTCATCTACTCTTGGTTGTATTTCCCATTCTCTAATGACCTAACTCCTGTCACTTTCGAAAGAATATGAGATTTTTCGCATGTACTTGACCTTTGGCATGTTGCTTATGGTCATTTTAATCAGATTTCGTGATTTGTTATCTGCAGTCAAATTCTTCTAAGACTCTCATCAGCATTTCCCTATTGATTGAATTAAAGGCTTTCTTGAAAGCTACGAACACTGCTACATAATATTTGCTCTGGATAATTCTGTTTCTGATTATGTTCAAGTTCAGAATGTTCAGCTCACGATCGTGCTTTTTCTACAACCGGCATGATATTCACCAATTTCTTGATCAACTGGCCTTTCAGTTCTATTCAGCAGCACTTTTTAGACAGGACCTTGTATTATATTGGCAAGAGCGATATACAGTATCTCTATACTTATTTACATCAGTCTTTTCACCTTTATTTTGTGACTGAGATTTTTCGCATGTATTTGACCTTTGACAAATACATACCATATCTTGTAAAAGGGTCCCTGTAATGCAACGAACAGATTTCCGCTCCCCGTCTTGAGCAATTCTGCTACGATTGAATCTCTCCATGCTGCCTTGTTTCTCAGTGACATGACGATCTCTTTTATCTCATGTCTATCGATCTCTTATCTCATGTCTGTCTGGCGGTTTGGAATCTGGGTCTTTAACCATAGGTTGTCCTGTTGTTAACCTCTCTTTCGGTTCATCACAATTGAGAAACCTTTTTGGAATACCTTGGTCAAGACCTCACCGTTCTCCTTATTGCTCAATTTCGTGTGGCCAGATTCATCTTTTAAATATAAACTGGATGCTTGAAATCCAGACAGTTTGGTCTTAAAGGTTTGATAGAAAATTCTTGAATTGTTATTTTGGAAGTCACTTTCTTTCAGTGACAACTGTTGGTTACAGTCTGTCTTTGCAGCTTCCCTTCTTACACAACGGCTTGGTAATTATTCCCGACTCAGAAATAGACTTTGAAAAGACCATATGTGCGAATTCTAATCTCCTTCGGCTAAAATTACCATTAGCTTTTCTCCGTACAAAACATCCCTTACACTTATAGTACTGTTCACCGTTATCGCAAACAGAAGTCCTGGTCAACTGTGCTTTGGAGTCCATACTTTACTTCAAAACGATTTGCGTTGCTCACAAACATCTTATAGACTTCTCCCCATAAGAACGAATAGCGTTCGTGGTTCAAACTTCGTATCTCATTCATACTTTAATCAACTCATACTTTCTACTGAATGAGTTTTATAAGGTTTGGAGTCATTAACATTTACACTATTGGACAATGAAGAAAAATGGACGCCTAAGGACTTAATGAAAACGATCGTATTTGCACCGAGTGCTACTAGAAGACAGTTCATGAGATGATAAAAAACGCAGCGCATGAATCGGGTGTACGCGGTACGTCGACGTTTGTATTTAAAGATAAAAAAATTTAGTTTCATGTGCTGTCCTATGAACCAAAGTTGTGTAAAACATAGTTGACAGGACGGCGTAGGCCCCATCCGTTCCCCACGAACCTGCTACGCAGGCGTAGCAGGGGGAGAGGTGATACTCCCACGTGGCGCGTCCCAGGTGGCGGATAGGGGGGTCCTAACCGGCTTGCCGGCGGACTTGAGGGAAATAAAATACCTCTCGCGGACCAAACACACTACCCCCTGCGGGTGGGGGACGCACATGTAGAATAAACCCGCGGTATCCCCTGCCTGTCGTAAGAGGCGACTACAAGGGGCGACCAAGGGATGATTGAATTAGAATCATGAAACTACTCTTGATTCGTACCATCATGCGGGGAACACCATGGGTTGCATGTACTTGCGAGTAGTATCACTAAATTGGTACGAAATAGGTTTGTGATTAGTTGCAGTAAAAAGCCTGGCCTGGTGGATTCCAGTACCCGTGCGTTGTACCCATGTGGGAAACACCGCGGGTCTGGGCGTAGCCTGTGAGGTGTACCGCTATATGAGCGGCACCGTGGGTCAGCGTTGCCTGTGATTGGTACGCACTATGTGAGGAACACCACGGGAATACCGGCGCCCGTGACTAGTACACCTAGGTGAGGAACCTTACCGGTTTGCGTTGGCTATGAGTGGCGCCATTGTGTGAGAAACACCATAGGTCTGCGTTCCCTGTACGAATTGCAATACTTGTGAGTAGTACCATCTTGTGTGGACCACCGTGAGTCTTCGCTACTTTTGATCAGTACCCCAAAATGACAAATACCATGGTTCTACTTTACTCGCGTCATGTACCATTCTGTGGGGCCTTAGACGTGAATTTAGCACCCCTTCAGACATCAAGCATCATTGTGCTTTATAAATGGTCCTTTGGTCAGTAATACTCTAATTAACTACCTTCTTTTTGAGTCTGACCCACTTTTTTTGTAGGGTTCATGGCCATCCATTCATTCTTCATGACTTTTATTTTATTTTGGTAAGTGGATGAATTTGATTTTTTTGTTATTTCATTTCGTACCATTAGGGGCCGATGACCTCGATGTTAGGCCCCTTTAAACAACAAGTATCATCATCATCATCATCATCATCATCATCATCATCAGCCCCATCCGTTCTAACAATTAACGGAGTTTGAGTGAGGTCGTATTGTGGGTCTCGTGAATTCCGGAGAAGATCACTGTTTATAGGATGCATAGCCTATCTGCTTATCATCCTGATTAAATGCAATAGAAAACTTTTCCCACACATCACGTTTGAAGCCTACTGACTTCCTTAAACCCACTCACAAGTTTTCTTGCGGTATAACACCGTAGTGTGGTTGAATACAATTTTCGTCATCTGGGACAAATACTTCCTGGGATATTTTTTCTGTCTTTATTCATATCCCATGATTTGATTCTGTCAATGATATATCCATAATTTCTTCCAATATCTGATTTTTCAAGTCTAAGAACGTCTTGCCTACTACTGTCCCCAAATCACCATACCTTTTAAAGTACTAAACGCGCAATTAGATACCTTAATACCGTGAGAGCCGGTTGGGTAGAACAGATAGTCGGAGAAGTCTAGCATAAGTCAATTGAAGTAAATGAATATTTGATTTTCACAACCCCATCGTAATTTCTTCTTTCTTCGTATGCCTCTCTTAATTGAATCTTCCTTAACCTATCTCTTTTCCTAGACCTTCCTTTTTTCTGTCTTCTCATTGCTGGCATCTCTATTGTACATAAATTAATTTCGTGTGGCTATTTCTAGGCGGGCAGACCCTCCGATGAGGGTGAGCGGCATCTGCCATGTGTAGGTAACTGCGTGTTATTGTGGTGGAGGATACTGTTGTGTGTGGTGTGAGAGTTGCGGAGATGTTGGGGACAGCACAAACACCCAGTCCCCGAGCCAAGGGAATTGACCATTTACGGTTAAAATCTCAGACCCGGCCGGGAATCGAACCCGGGATCCTCTGGACCAATATTTATTTTTTACTGTATTGTACCGTTTCATGTGTGTCATATTAGTATTTATCTTATTGTGCCTAGCTATAAGCTCTTCCTTTTACTTTCGATTAATTTCCCTCATTCTTCTCGATTAACATTATTTTTATTGTTGCTTGTTTTCCTACACTTATCATGTTAGTTTTTTTTTAATTTTCTTCTGCTACTGTTGTTATTAATTGATTTGTTCTTCGTTGCTCTCTAATTTATGTATTTTTTTTTAACTTTGCATTGTGCTACTCCATTGTAAATATCTATTTCACTGCGGAACTCTCTGTAATTCGGCATCTCACTGTTTCGGTTTCCCAAATTAAATAATTAAATAAATAAATAAATAAATAAATGCTAGAAATAGGGTCTTCTAATCTTACGGCTGAATGGGACAGGAGCGAAGTATAGTATAGGAAAAGTGAATAGAGGGAACTATGTTACTACGTTGTTTGAAACTGCTTATATAGTACAGCATGCCGATGGTGGTGGTGATTTTTGTTTTAAGAGGAAGTACAACTGGGTAATCTTCCCCTTAAAGTACAGCATTTAGCTCGCTGGCCGAATGTTACCTTATATGGGAAGAATGGAAACTGGATATCTTGTGGTCGGCTCGACATATTCTACCTACGTCATTGTCTGTACCTTTTTGTGTCAGGTAGTTAAGGTTCCTCAGAAGGCTGAATCCCATTTCAGATTCCCAAACTAACTATGAATTCGTGACAGAGTATGGGACTTTCTAAGCAGCAGCATCGTGGAACATATTGCTCGTGTAGTACGTAAAGATTATTGTGATTTGGGGATAGTAGTAGGCAAGACGTTCTTAGACTTGAAAACTCAGATATTACTGGAACAAATTATGGATATATCATAATCGACAGAATCAAATCTTGATGCCAATGATAAAACTTGCATACTCTATGAATTTAATCGTGTAAACAGACTGCGCAGTAGTATGGCCTACAGAACTCACCAGTGGCTCTTACGTTGCTCTTGCGTCTTCCGTTTGGTGCCATAGTAATTTACCTACTACGGTGCCCTCTGTCCCTCAGTTCCTAGAGGTCTCACCTCTAAATGCATGGACCATACGATTACATCTCTATATTTTATGTAGTTGCCCAAGAATAACCTATATAAAACGTAAGCCTGAATATATAGGACACCAGTCATGGGCTGCCGAACTATACTTAGCCCACTGGAGCTTTATGCCACATCTTGGATCCATTGTTCCCCACTCACGACCCATGAGTTTTAATTTCGTCGCGCTGAGTGGCTCAGACGGTGGAGGCGCTGGCCTTCTGACTCCAACTTAGAGGGTTCGATCCTGGCTCAGTCCGGAGGTATTTGAAGATGCTCAAATACGTCAGCCTCGAGTTGGTAGATTTACTGGCACGTAAAAGAATTCCTGTGGGACAAAATTTCGGCACCTCAGCGTCTCCGAAAACCGTCAATAAGTAGTTTGTGGGACGTAAAAACAATAACATTATTATTATTAGTTTTAAGTTCCTGCTGGAAACCCTGTATTAAGAATTCCTCAGTCTGTTTTGGAGGATTAAAAAAGTGTTAAATTCCACGCAGTTTGCTGATCTCTCCTCGAATCAAATTCATCACCTTCGTCCTATGCACATTGATACTGATCCATGCGTGTTGTTGCAGCAACAGATGCACGCGCAGCAGTTGCCGCACGCCGCCCACGCGCCGCCCATCCCCATGATGCCGCATCCGGGATTGCCAGGTCCACCATCCAGTGCGGCCAGCCTTCTGGGACTGTCGGGTGCGCTAGCAGGGCCCGGCACGCACCCGCTAACCATGCTCGGCTCCAAGCCGGACCTCCATCGGGACGACGTCAAGAGCAATAGCGGTAAGAGTTGATGTTACCTTATACATAGGGGTGTAAATTGTTGGTACTAACGATATACGCGAAATGTGTTAAAACATAATTTTATGCCTAGGAAATCTAAACCCCTTCATAAAATGTCCTAAATTGTGGTAGAGATATCCGCGAATCATCGCGAAATTATCCCATAAGAATGATATTTTCAACGAACGTGCAAAATATTGCTTTCTTTCTAATAGAAAATTATGGAAACGGAAGTTTGCGAAAGAACGTGGAGGAGAAAAAGGTCGTGAGTGCACAGTATTCTAACGGCGTTGCTTGTTCACCGTACCTTTTTCTTCAAAGTCTCTGCAACTTCTGTGGTTTCCAGGAGCAAATGTCGAAAGTAAAAGGGCATTTTCTGCATACAAATACATTGTATCTGATCGTAGGGCATCTGTATCTTGCACAGGTGTCGAAACAAATTCACTTCTATCTGTACCTGAGAACGTGATTGACATTTCTCCCCCACTAACCCTGGGAAAATGGAAGATAACAGCTTCAACGATTAAATTTTCATTCCTTGATATTTTTAAACTCCATTGAAATTGAAACTGTATTCTGGACCCAAATGGTCACCCTCTTTGGAGGACGGATGATTTATTTCTTTAATAAATCTCTCTCTCTCTCTAGCTTGTATGTGGATGAAAAACTAATAAGTATGCAATTAATGTTTATGATTAGTTGTTTAAAGTTTTAATTTCAGTAACGGTTTTAAAAAACACTAACACTTAATTTATAATTTATACATTAAAATATTTTAATACAAATTTCGCCGCAACGATCCAGACTAATGCCTCCCTCTCTTGTGCGCACATACCTTCGGCTGCCTCCCCTTGCATCTCGGGTATGCTAACTGCTTATATCCTAATTAAATTTTACAGATTTTTCAGGGTATATACATTGTACCTTTGTCATGCCCTTAACGCGTGGACCGTCCGAATGGGCCTTCTAAAATAAACTTTTAATGACCATGGGCAGAATTAAAAGCTACATGACTACAAATGAGAAGTATAACCTTAACTGTGAACAAGTATTTATTTGCTTAGGCAAAATAAAAAAAATAAAAAAAGCAAAGCAAAGTCACCTCCGTACAGGCCATGAAGGCCCTTGGAGGAGTGGAAGGTAAAGGCTTCCACCATTGTTAACCTCGGCACGTGATGAGGTAGAGTGGTTAGCTCTACACCCGGCCGCCTTTGCCCCCAAGAATTAACGTGATACTCATTTTTGGTGTAGGCTGAGTGAACCTCAGGGCCGTATGCACATCCGGAAGTGGAAATCTCGTTTCTTAAATTTTACGACTTCCTGACGGGGATTCGAACCCACGGTCCTTCCGGGCGAACCGAGCACGCCTTTACCGCCTCGGCCAGGCAGCCCCTAGGCAAAGTCAAAAGCAAAGATAAAACAAGCAATAAAGATAATGCATGGCAGTCATAAAGAGTTAATAAAATACTACTGCAGTCTCATTGGAGCACTGGGTGCGTTGTTGTGTTAGCGTGGTATCGGATAAGCCTTGTCATCTCCGTTTGGTCCACGGACCATTTCACTTGTATTAATTATGTAGAGAAAGGAAAAGCACATCACACATTTACTACTATCCCGAGCTGTATGAGTTTCAATACCAGACATAACATAGATATAACACTGAAGTGAGACCCTATACAATTTCCTCCAAAAGGTACTGCCTGTGAAACCATGATCGCGGCATGGAAGCACAGAGATGAACCTCAACCACATGGGTGAAACCGACCTCACGAGCACAAGCAAATTACACAAGATGGAATAATACACAGATGAATCTGAAATAGATGGCAAGCAAGGTACAATAGTGCCTCTCCGAAAGGAGGAGATGGAAGTCGAACTCACATCCTAGTGGATAAATTCTCATGATTTTATAACCCGTAAATCCTGTTAATGTAAGCTGTGGCTATACATTTAGATGACCTAGTTATTCCCTCGGTGTGTCCTATTACAGCGAGTAATTGCTGACAGATGCCTGTGGCATAATAACCCGCAGTTCGTTCGACAATTCTTCTGGGTATATTGAGCCGCTCGGACTTCTGAATAATCTGTGACAGGCGGAAAATACTGCCTTGCAAGTCGGCCGCCGCGCTCATTTTCTTTATAACCCTCACTGGGCTTATCAGCTCACCAGTCGGTTTATTACTAGGGTGCTGTGCCACCGAATTTCATTATACGCGGCTAATATTACCGGTGCTCATACTATCCCTTTCTCAATATCTTATTTAGTATCTTTAAACCCTGGTTCCCTTATTCAATTATTTCCATGGGTTATGGAGCTTAAGGTAATATTGTATCCCCGAAAATTCGCGGAATATGTCACCAAATAAAATACGGGCCCATGCCCTACTACTATTGCCACACACAATCTACCATAAAATCCAGCGGGTTAATTGTCTGAATATTCTTGTAAGAATACATGATTTCATTGTACAGATGGCGGTATCTTCTTCACACACAAATACGCGTCTCAAATACATGCAAGCTATGCGGACCCTACCGTATTTAAATGGTCCTATCTGCCAATAATCCTAATTCCATTCTAACATAGGCCATGAAGATCCAGTTGACATGGATGAATTGATAACTAATTCAACGGAAAGCACCACTAAACTGGCGTGATGACTAATCTTCTATGTATATAAAAGAACATGTCACCTAAGTCCGACTCGTTGGCTGAATGGTCAGCGTACTGGCCTTCGGTTCAGAGGGTCCCGGGTTCGATTCCCGGCCGGGTCGGGGATTTTAACCTCCATTGGTTAATTCCAGTGGCCCGGGGGCTGGGTGTTTGTGCTGTCCCCAACATCCCTGCAACTCACACACCACACATAACACTATCCTCCACCACAATAATACGCAGTTACCTACACATGGCAGATGCCGCCCACCCTCATCGGAGGGTCTGCCTTACAAGGGCTGCTCTCGGCTAGAAATAGCCACACGAAATTATTATAATTATTATATCACCTAAAAATTGGTATTTGGAATCTCCTGTAAAAGGAAAGAAACATAGGTGATTTGTTTTCGGAAACTCCACTTAAGGGGAACTAAAAAGGGGGTGAAATTTTAAAATGAGCATGTCTACAGTATATCTAAGAAACTTAACATGTTACAGAAGTGAAAAAAGTAATTTTAACTTCTATTAAAAATAAAGAAACATGAATTTTTTGTTTTCGGAAAAAGCACTTGGGTAGGGGGTAAAAATGACTGAAAATGGGGTTGAATTTTTTTTATTAGGATACTGATATCTCAAAAACTGAACATGTTACAGGCGTGATCATTGGTATTTAGAAGATCCTTTACTAATAAGAAGTATTTTTTCCCCGGAAAATTCACTTAAGTGGGGTGGGGGTGGGGGGAGTGTGAAAGGAAGTGAATTTTATGGGGATACTTAAATCTCAAAACTGAAGATAACAGACGTGAACATTGGTATTTGGAATCTCCTTCAAACATAAAGAAACACGCCTTTTTTGAGGGGGGAGGGGGATCAACTTATCGGCGGTGGGGTGAAAAAGGAGTTGAGACCAATTGATTTTACTGTTCATAATGTACTTGATTCTGATCATAAACCGATCATTTTTAATCTTTCCTGGGTTCGTTTTCAAGAGCCATATTTTCCTTTGGAGAACTTAAAGTTAGAATACAGTAGATTCTCTTGGCATATAAATAAATATTTAAACACGTTTGAAATAAACGATAGGAATTATATTGACCGTGCAATTGTTCACCTCTATAATGAGGTCAGTAATGTACGGAAGTATATCATTCATATCGCCAGAAATCCCGCGCACTTGCCTACGCGGGACAATGGTGCTGGTCACATTGTCAGCAATGGCAATGGCAGCAGATGTAATTTACCGCCAAGTAGCGGTCTTGCATCTTACTGCGGGGTCCAGAACATCAATAATAATAATAATAATAATAATAATAATAATAATAATAATAATGTTCTGGACCGACGTCAAAATGTGCGGACCGCGCTGGAAACGGACCCTGGCCGGGTAATGACTACAAATGCAGTCCGGCCGCGGGTTCAGTACCGCCAAGACACCCAAGACGACACCACGCCGGATCTCCTCAAGGATTTGATCCATATTAAAAATGCTTATAGGAAAAGATGGCGAAGATTTAGGGACCCAACTGACCGGGCGGAATACCTGGAGCTAGGCCGGGAAGTACGAAATCGATTGCTTTGGAATTAGAAATAGATATTAGATATAGATATTAAGCGCATCGTTAGAAAAATGAATGCCGGTCCCAAAATTACAGCTACGGAGTTGGCGGTAGATGTCGCAAATACTAGTGGAAATATTGTTCGTCCTATTACACAACGAAGATTTCTGCACAATCATGAGTTTGGCAGTACAACCAGGCCCCGATTTCAAGTAGTTAGCGCCCTGGGCAAACAATATTTAGCCGCCCGCCCCTCTGCTTGTTTTCCTGTTCATATAAAAAATAAATGTTTACAAATTAAATATTACAGTTTTCAAGATTACAAGTTTTAAAACAGCACATTATGCAAACACAGTTAATTCTCATAATTAAACTTATCAAGCCGAATAAAGATAACAGCCAAATAAGGATGAGGCTGTTTTTATTTTTATTTAAAAAGCCGTTGATTCAGTTTGATAGTTTGTATGTAAGTAAATAATTTTAGAAATAAGACACATTTTCTTCATAAAAATTAAATATATAGGTTAAATTCAGGTTTTAAAGTTAGAATAGTGTAAAGTGTTTTATATAGTCTAATAAAATAATTGGAATAATTTGTGGAATGTAAAAGTAATTTGAGTGTAATGAATTTAAGACGTAATTCACACAGGCCATAATTACTCGATCCGCCGGCCGCCGCCTCTCAAAAACTGGCGCCCTGGGCAAATGCCCAGTCCGCCCATTTGTAAATCGGGGCCTGAGTACAACAGCAAGGAAGGAACCGTTCATAAGTAAGGTAAATAAACAGAGCGCCTAGAATTTGCAATTCTGCATCGAATTAAAGATTCCAGTGTGCTGGAAAGCAAAAGGTGTGGCGGACAAGGAACAAAAGTTTGAAGAAGAAAAATCTTGTCCCATCCGCGAAGCATGGTGGTGGAAATATTCTTGTGTGGGGTTGCATGTCTGGAGTTGGGATTGGGAATTTAGTATTTATTGAGGACATTATGGATAAATGGAATAGCTCACTATCTTAAAGGAGAATTTTGAAACAATCTGTGAGAAACGGTGATTAGGAACAGACTGGGTGTTTCAGCAAGACAATGACCCCCAATCAACGGCCATTGTCGTAAAAGAATGGCTACTTTACAATGTACCAAAACAGTTTCATTCGCCTCCCCAGTCACCAGACATCAACCCAATTGAACATCTTTGGAGAAAACTAAAGCGTAGGATGAAAAAATACAACGACAAAAGCAAAGATGAATTGAAAGCGGCCTTAGTGAAAGGGTGGAGTAACTTTACATCTGCGGACACAAAAAAGTTGGTGGAATCTATGCCTCGATGTTTGGAAGCTGTGATCGAAGCAAAAGGCGGTAATACAAAATATTCAGTCATGCATGAAAGTGAACATCACAGTGTATGTTGACTGTTGTACCAAACCGGTGTTTCATTTGTATCCTCAAGATGTCAGTATATGCAACTATTATTAATTATGCAGTATATATGTTGTTTTTCAGTTTGTAATACGCCTGTTTGTGACACAGAAAGTGAATACATAATATTTTATTGATTGATTTTGCTTTAAGTATTATATTTAGGGTGTATGTAGACCTTAGTGTTCGACTGTATGTACGAATACTTTTATGATGCGTACGAATACTTTTGTGACGTGACGTTGTTATTTCAGTTACATTACTTCACGTTTTGCAGGACAAAACGGTTTTCTATACACGAGGTACCCAACATGGGCTATTACCGAGCTCGATAGCTGCAGTCGCTTAAGTGCGGCCAGTATCCAGTATTCGGGAGATAGTGGGTTCGAACCCCACTGTCGGCAGCCCTGAAGATGGTTTTCCGTGGTTTCCCATTTTCACACCAAGCAAATGCTGGGTCTGTATCTTAATTAAGGCCACGGATGGTTCCTTCCCACTCCTAGCCCTTTCCTGTGCCATCGTCGCCGTAAGACATATCTGTGTCAGCGCGACGTGAAGCAGCTAGCAAAAAATTAAAAAAAAATCATGGGCTATATTGACTGTACATTACCCATTTATATTTGACCAATATTAAAACATCTGACGGTCATGATACTGTTATTCACATTGGACGATGTTTAATATCTCTTGTGTACGAATAATTTTGTAACTGTATAATAAAAATTGTCTCTCAGTAGCAGCCAAATTGAAACGCTACAAAACAGTCATCCAGCCACAAATTGCATATGCATGTGAAACATATTCAAAACAACAAACACAGTTGCAATAGATAAAGCACTCAAGTTAGAAAGGAGAATAGTGAGAATCCGTTTAAACAGAAATTATCAGGTAAACAGAGTCTGGAGACTAGCTTCCAATAAAACAGTTTATAAAGAAATAGAACCTGTGACTATAGAAAAATTATGGAAGAGTAAGAATAATATTAGATGGATCACAGAACTTAAAGAAGACATGAGAGAGTTACATGTTACAATAGAAGATTTAAAATACATTCAGGATATTGAAAGATAAACACACTAGACTGCAGGCGAAAATCAACAAGCAGAGAATAGGAAGAGTGATTCCAGAAGCAGAAAGAAAATTACGTTCAGAAAGGATGAAACGGTATTGGGCTGACAAAAAGAAGAAAAACCCAAAACCAAACCAAACCCCATGGCACTACAGCCCTTGAAGGGCCTTGGCCTTGGCCTACCAAGCGACCGCTGCTCAGCCCGAAGGCCTGCAGATTACGAGGTGTCGTGTGGTCAGCACGACGAATCCTCTCGGCCGTAATTCTTGGCTTTCTAGACCGGGGCCGCCATCTCACCGTCAGATTCCTCAATTCTAATGACGTAGGCTGAGTGGACCTCGAACCAGCCCTCAGGTACAGGTAAAAATCCCGGACCTGGCCGGGAATCGAACCCGGGTCCTCCGGGTAAGAGGCAGGCACGCTACCCCAACACCACGTGGCCGGCGACAAAAAGAAGAAAACCTCCATAAATCTGACTAAAGTAGTCCTATGTTGGCTAAAAAAAATTAAATTATTATTAAAAGGCTCGGCATATTTATTTCCAAATTTCTGTTGCACACTACTGTGCAAGATACACCTGAAAAGTTAAAATTAGATTTGTTTATTTATGTATTTATTCATTTATAATGTTATTTGCTTTACGTCCCACTAACTACTTTTACAGTTTCCGGAGACGCCGAGGTGCCGGAATTTAGTCCCGCAGGAGTTCTTTTACATGCCAGCAAATCTACCGACACGAGGCTGACGTATTTGAGCACCTTCAAACACTGCCGGACTGAGCCAGGATCGAACCTGCCACAATGGGGTCAAAAGGCCAGTGCCTCAACCGTCTGAGCCACTCAGCCCGGCATTATCGAAGATTACTATGGGACTAACTTATTACATGCAGGGTATCTTGATTGGTAATTGGAGAAAACGGACACTAGATTAGGGGAATGATCCTACCGTATTGCAGTAAGTAGCATTAAAACGTTACTGGGAATGTATATCGCTCTTTCCCACAACCAAAAACAAACCCCACCAAATCCCATGATGTTACAGCCTTGGGGCCTTGACCAATCAGGAGACCACTGCTCAGTACCAAGGCCTGCAAATTACGGGGTCACGCAGGGTCAGTGCGCGGCCGTTATTCTTAGTTTTCTAGAACGGGGTCGCTATTTCACAATCAGAATTGTTCTCACGTAGGATGAGTGAACCTCTTACCAGCTCTCAGATCCAGGCAAGCGTCCCTCACTTGAGTGGGAACCGAACCCTGGGCCTCCTCTTAGGCTAACTACCACTAGACCACGGGACCGGTCCTTTACCACAACACCTCCCACGAATTTGCTTTCCTAAGAATGGTGCTTCCCTATGTAAACCGAGTTTTCTGATTTGATCCCCCAGTGCATAAAGTTTGACTTAAATGCGAAGATCTATTCCTTGTCCGGTTCAAACTTGAGGCCTACTTGAAGATAGTCCGGCGTAGATCTGAACTTTGACGTCAAACATCTCGAGACTTAGTTGTTCAAAAGCCATACCGGCTGTGGTGGCTGAAGTTGTCACTAACGAGAGCGGGAGCGAGTTTCCTACGACCGCCGAGAGGTGATCTGGCCAACTTGGAGAACTAATTGGCACGAAGCCGCGTTTGGTTTGGTTTGGTTTTGCGGACGGCGTTGGCTTTCCCTTCCTTCCCAACTTGAGTGCGTCTATTTGTTTGCGGCTGCGGTCAAGACGAGCAGAACATCCAGTGGGATCGCCTCGCTTACATCTCTCACTAGCTAAGAGAATAGAGTGCAGGGTTCGAATTAACGAGCGGGTCAAGGGAGACTTTTCGTTCATGGATAAAGATCTCCGGCTGTAAAATAAGAACTCTTTCCCACTTACGGGAAAGTACTTTCCTCGTAGACCAGTAAATGGAGGGATGACGTATATTTTGCACTTACATTCTCTCGGGAAGAAATCATGAGCTAGAAGCTGGTACCTCGGAGTCGCCGAAAACCGTAAGAGTAGTTATTAAGATGTAAAATGTATTATTATTATTATTATTATTATTATTATTATTATTATTATTAGTATTATTATTTGAGTCATCAGTCCATAGACTGGTTTGATGCAGCTCTCCATGCCACCCTATCCTGTGCTAACCTTTTCATTTCTGCGTAACTACTGCATCCTACATCTGCTCTAATCTGCTTGTCATATTCATACCTTGGTCTACCCCTATCATTCTTACCACATACACTTTCTTCAAAAACCAACGGAACAAGTCCTGGGTGTCTTAAGATGTGTCCTATCATTCTATCGCTTCTTCTCGTCAAATTTAGCCAAATCGATCTCCTCTCGCTAATTCGATTCAGTATCTCTTCATTTGTGATTCGATCTATCAATCTCACCTTCAGCATTCTTCTGTAACACCACATTCCAAAAGCTTCTATTCTCTTTCTTTCTGAGCTAGTTATCGCCCATGTTTCACTTCCATACAATGCCACGCTCCACACGAAAATCTTCAAAAACATCTTTCTAATTCCTATATTAATGTTTGAAGTGAGCAAATTTCTTTTCTTAAGAAAGCTCTTCCTTGCTTGTGCTAATCTGCATTTTATGTCCTCCTTACTTCTGCCATCGTTAGTTATTTTACTACCCAAGTAACAATATTCATCTACTTCCTTTAAGACTTCATCTCCTAATTTAATATTTCCTGCATCACCTGCCTTCGTTCGACTACACTCCATTCCTTTTGTTTTGGACTTATTTATTTTCATCTTGTACTCTTACCCAAGACTTCATCCATACCATTTAGCAGACTCTCGAGATCTTCTGTAGTCTCAGATAAAATAACAATATCATCGGCAAATCTCAAGGTTTTGATTTCCTCTCCTTGGATTGTGATTCCCTTTCCAAATTTCTCTTTGATTTCATTTACTGCTTGTTCTGTGTAAACATTGAAAAGGAGGGGGGACAAACTGCAACCTTGCCTCACTCCTTTCTGGATTGCTGCTTCTTTTTCAAAGCCCTCGATTCTTATCACTGCAGACTGATTTTTATACAGATTGTAAATAATTCTTCGTTCTCGGTATCTGATCCCAATCACCTTCAGAATCTTAAATAGCTTGGTCCAATCGACATTATCGAATGCCTTTTGTAGATCTACGAATGCCATGTACGTGGGCTTGTACTTCTTGATTCGACCCTCTAATATCAGACGTAAAGCCAGGATTGCTTCACGTGTTCCTACATTTCTTCTGAAGCCAAACTGATCTTCTCCCAACTCAGCTTTAACTTGTTTTTCCATTCCGTAAACAATACGTGTTAACATTTTGCAGGCATGAGATACTAAACTAATGGTGCAGTAGATTTCACACCTGTCAGCACCGGCTTCCTTGGGAATAGGTATAACAACATTCTGCCGAAAATCGGATGGGACTTCTCCTGTCTCATACATCTTACACACTAAATGGAATAGCCTTGCCCAGCTGGTTTCTCCTAAGGCAGTCAGTAATTCAGAGGGAATGTCATCAATTCCAGGTGCCTTGTTCCTATTTAGGTCGCTCACAGCTCTGTCAAACTCTGACCTCAAAATTGGGTCTCCCATTTCATCAGCATCAACAGCCTCTTCATGTTCCAGAACCAAATTATCTACATCTTTACCTTGATACAACTGTTGGATATGCTCCTGCCATCTTTCTGCTTTGTCTTCTGTTCCTAGAAGTGGCTTTCCATCTGAGCTCTTAATATTCATACACCTAGATTCCTTTCTCCAAAGGTTCCCTTGATTTTCCTGTATGCAGCATCTACCTTTCCCAGGACCATACAACGTTCGACATCCTTGCACTTCTCCTTCAGCCCCTCTTCCTTTGCTACCTTGCACTTTCTATCCACTTCATTCTTTAATCGCCTGTATTCTTTTCTGCCCTCTTCATTTCTAGCATTCTTGTATTTTTGTCGTTCATCAATCAGGTCTAGTATCTCCTGAGTTATCCACTGATTCTTAGTTGATCTTTTCTTCCTTCCTAACATTTCTTCAGCAGCCCTGCTGACTTCATTTTTCATGACTCTCCACTCTTCCTCTATAGTGTTTCCTTCAGCCTTTTCATTTAGTCCTTGTGCAACATGTTCCTTGAAACAATCCCTCACACTCTTTTCTTTCAACTTGTCTAGATCCGATCTTTTTGCATTCTTTCCTTTCTTCAATTTCTTCAGCCTCAGATGGCATTTCATGACCAACAAGTTGTGGTCAGAGTCCACGTCTGCTCCTGGGAAAATTTTGCAATCCAACACCTGCATTATTATTATTATTATTATTATTATTATTATTATTATTATTATTATTATTATTATTATTATGCCTTTAATTGTATTGGCCTTCTTGATTAAATGTGTAGGTGCTGAAAAGAAATATAAAACGATGAAAATATGGGGTGTTGCCGAAAGAAAAGATAATAACGCTATGGTTTCACGTCTCAGAGACGCTGAGGGGGCGAAATTTTGTCCAGCAGGAGTACTTAACGTGCCTGTAAATCTACCAACACAAGTTTGGCGTATTTTAACGGCTTCAAATACCACCGGACTGATCTTGGATCGAACCTGCCAACTTTGGCTCGTTCATCCCGGTGAAAGGAAAACTGAGGTACCTTCCATCAAAGTGGTGCAAAAATGGAATTTCCCTATCAGGGAAACTAATTAACCAATTATGTCCAAATAGGAAGGATGTCAATATGATGATGATGATGATGATGATGATAATAATAATAATAATCTTTCTGGCCTTATCCCAATTACTTGTGCGTTAAGCCCATATTTACGGCCTGATACCCATCCTGACGCCAAACGTATGTGGAAAAATATATTCACTAGGGTGTGTTTCTGTAGGGGTAGTCAGTGTGATGTGTTATGTGTAAATTAAGATGTGTTGCTATAAGACGTACACCCAGTTCTCGAGCCAGAAGAATTAACCGGACGTGGATAAAATCCTAGGGCCAGCCAAGAATCGAATCCGGGGTCCTCTGAATCGAAGGCCATTACGCTGACCATTCATCCAAGGAATCGGACAGTAATAATAACAATAAACCGCGACAGTTGGCAAGAGGATATGTAGGGATGAGTGTTTTGAGTGATACGTGAATTTTGTAGATCGTAATATGAGTACAGTGTTGTTTCTGTAAACCTTTTTATAAAGCACAACAGGGAAACGGTCGTTAATTTATTGTACACTTCACAAACAATGCGCTATCATCAGTCTGCCGACAGATTTGGCATGTTTGTGCGTATCCTGTAATAATAATAATAATAATAATAATAATAATAATAATAATAATGCAGCCTGTGGCCATTTTAGAAACGGAAAACGGGACCACGATGTACAGTACCTGGCCACATTATTAGACATTATTAGGACCTTTTTAATAATTCTTTTCACTTGACATCCTAACTCTTGTATGTATGTATGTTACAGCAAACCCATTGTAGGGTACGGCATTCTTGATCTCTACAAATGCCCGATTATTTTAACTATTTTAGTTCAGTACCTTAGCGCGTACCTTACCATAAACATAAGTGGTAATAAATCCCGCCTTTTTTGTGTCAATGTGTGTTTGGTTTACTGCTAATAAACTTGAATAGTTCGTCTTGCTCTGGTTTAGATATTTACGCTAAATCTGGGTTGGTAACATGAATGTTATAATGTTGCAGTAAGCCTAGTTTTAAGTTTCTTACTAGGGAAATCAGGTAGTTTGTTAATAAAAAGAGTTATGGGGAAGTCTCAGGAACTTTCTCCTCGCAAAATTTAGTTTGTGAAGGGATTTCTGCACCATAGAAATCTAAAACAACGAGAAATAATTACCCGTTCGGGTCTATAAGTGCGTCATATAAGTGATAATTCTTAACAAATTTATTTTTTTTTTTTTTTTTTTTTTTTTTAGCTTGGGAAATTCCAGCGAGTATTCCCAACTTAAAATTTCATGCACATATCTTCATTTCTAGGTTTGCTTCAGTGATGAATCCACTTTTGAAGTTTAAGCGAGAAGTCCCGGTTTGTAAAAAGATCAACTAGTGAAAAGTATGACAAGAATATTGTGTGATGCAAACAGTAAAACATCCTACAAGGGTCATGGTTTGGTCAGTGATACATGGAACGGGACGTCTTAGATTGTGGAGGGTATAATGCGTCAGGATCAGTACAAACACTTGAAAAGATAATAATCGCGCAATTGAGGGACTGGTTTAGTGAAGGTGATGGGGCTCCGTGTCACACATGAAAATCGATTAGAGCTTTTCTTAATGAGAAAGAAATTCCTCTTTTGGAGTGGCCTGGTAATTTACCCGATTGAAACCATATTGAAAATGTGTGGCAATGCCTGAAAGTCTAATAATAATAATAATAATAATAATAATAATAATAATAATAATAATAATAATGCTATTTGCTTTACGTCCCACTAACTACTTTTACGGTCTTCGGAGACGCCGAGGTGCCGGGATTTAGTCCCGCAGGAGTTCTTTTACGTGCCAGTAAATCTACCGACACGGGGCTGTCGTATTTGAGCACCTTCAAATACCACCGGACTGAGCCAGGATCAAACCTGCCAAGTTGGGGTTAGAAGGCCAGCGCCTTAACCGTCTGAGCCACTCAGCCCGGCGCCTGAAAGTCTGGCTCCATGGCTAAATGGTTAACGTGCTGGCCTTTATAGTCACAGGGGTCCCAGGTTCGATTCTCGGCAGGGTCGGGAATTTTAACCATCATTGGTTAATTTCGCTGGCACGGGGGCTGGGTGTATGTATCGTGTGGATTCGGTTACCAGTTGCAAGTTTATTTAAACATCAATTTCTATGATTCGTTCTCATTGCTTGCTCATGCCACCTCTGCGAATGTTACAGGAAACGATGAACTGTTTGTAGAGAGACAAGTACCGTATGCCGAGAGTTGGAATTTTGCTGAGTAGATTCCTAAAGGCTACACCATGCTTCTTTTACTTGCTAACATGGACGGCATTGCAGGCCATGAATTCGCAGGAATCGAGCATAGTAAACTTCTCGCTAGCTCGCTAGCCAGTCGGCTACCATTGCTGCTGAGAGATGGAAGAAATGATGTTAAGAAATGAAGTCACCGAAAACTGTATGGGAAATATATATTTGAGTCGGGAATGGAATAACTGCATTGCACCCATGCTTGCCATTAAGTCTTCCGCTAATACAAGATTCAGGGCGCGTTCAATCTTTAAGGGCACATGTATGTCTTAACAACATTTAATGGCTAGGCAAGGGCGAGGTACATCATAAGATATCTACACTTTAAATGAGGCGGCTTATATTTGGGAAAAAGGAGTTTATTAAATCTAGGCAACACGAAATTATTGACGTGAGAGTACCATCAATATGAAAATGACAGATAACACTGAGCTCTCGGCTCCAAAGCTAGACCATGCTTTCCTTGCGAAACATTCAATAATCCATTGTTGTTAATCGTGACTGAATGCGTGATAATGCGTAGTAGTAGTGGTGCAGATAAGCTCCCCGTTTGATCATTGGAGCCATACTTCTGCTACCGCTTTTCCCACACCTGTGGGGTCGCGGGAGCGAACTGTGTTGCACATGTGGGTTGGCCCTGTTTTACGGCTGGATACCCTTCTTGACGCCAACCCTACTTGGAGGGATGTAATCACTATTGCGTATTTCTGTGGTGGTTGGTAGTGTGATGTATTGTCTGAATATGAATATGAAGAGGCGAGTGTTGGGACAAACACAAACATCCAGTCCCCGACCAGAAGAATTAATCACACGAGATTAAAATTCCCGACCCGGACGAGAATCAAACCCAGGACCCTCTGAACCCGCTGGCCTTAACGCTGACCATTCAGCCAATGAGTCGGATGATCATATGAGCCGCATGACTCATAATAACTGACTTAATCTCGCCGACATTTAAAATTACTCCCCTGTATCGGACACAAACATTAACACATTGAAAAAATAATGTGAATGAGACCACCATCCTAAAATCAAACACTAACAGAACACTCCCAAAAGTAATCACACAAACAAATCCCATAGAAACACAAATCACCCCGTGCATAAAGTCACAGCTGAGCAATACGAGATCGGAACCCGTATTACAACACACAGAACCAACGTAAATAACATGGTACACAGCATACACAAACCCTGAAAAGGGCATCACATGGCAAATATAAACAGTTCCTGAAAGGAAAACATGAGATTTGTGTGTGCGTCAAATGCGAACCCGTATTCTTTACAGATGACGAAAGACCATCCTCCATATTCATCCATCACTGACCGTCGGCACGCTAGAAAATAAGAGTGACCCTGTTACTCATTTCCCTAACAATGTGCTTTCAGTATCAGTGGTGGTGGAGGTGGTTGTTATTGTTTTAAGAGGAAGTACAACTGGGCAACCATCGTCTATTAACACTAATCAGAGAGAAAATATGGAAGGGATCCGACATTTCGAAAAATGAAGGTATTAGCCAAAGAAAGACAAGAGCTACGAAGGGCGTGAAAGTGAAAGACTCCCTAGGCCTCGCAACCTAATACCGTCGGGGTCGGATAAGAACAAGATTTGGCCAAGGGAGGTCGGATAGGATAGATGAAAATGAGGATTCTGGCACAAGTAAGGGTAATTAATGTTAGGACTCAGCTAAGGGCCCCGTGGTCGCCAAACCACGCTCCCAAGTTTAGAGCCCTTGGGACCCCTTTTAGTCGCCTCTTGCGGCAGGTAGGGGCATATCGTGGGTGTTATTCTACCGTCCCTACCCACAGGGGAGTTGCTTACGATAAAAGTTGCCGGTGTCCTTAAACACTGTAGATAGATGTTCATGTGATAAACGCTAGATCACACTCGTGAGGAACTCCTGGAAACCACGTTGTTGTAGAGACTGTCTTTTTCCTTCCCTAGATTTTTTAAGGTCCTGATCTGTTAGCACTACGACCGTTACATTCTTTGTCTCTTGTACTAACGTTATATGAGGAGTTGGTAACTAATCTGAACCCACAAACCAGCAGTCTTCGCCATGAATTCGTTACATTTGGATTTAAATACTATGATATATCAATTTAAGACGTGTATGTAATTACGGTGATACATTGTGAGGAATTTGAACCGGAGAGCTGGAACGTGGACTTGAGATCTCCAGTTTGGTTGCCTTGACAAGGATAAGAGTACTACATAAAATTAGCTTCATGGTCCTTATCGCACTTCAATAGATTCACAACTAAGTATTTATTTTTTCCACCTAGTCGATACAATTGCTTAAGGTAATTTAATGGTTAAAAGTGGTACATGTTTCGTATATTATCAACATCTTCAGCCACATAAGACTGTTTAGATGAAAATAATGTTGTCAGTCTTATATTAATTTTTAAGGACACTTCCTCCAAAGCATTACTTTGTCAATTTATGTATTTATCATCTAAACAGTGTTATGTGGCTGAATATGTTAATATACGAAACATGTACCACTTTTAACCATTAAATTGCTTTAAGCAATCATCAATCAATCAATCAATCAATCAATACTGATCTGCATTTAGGGCAGTCGCCCAGGTGGCAGATTCCCTATCTGATCCTTTCCTAGCCTTTTCCTAAATGATTTCAAAGAAATTGGAAATTTATTGAACGTCTTCCTTGGTAAGTTATTTTAATCCCTAACTCCCCTTCCTATAAGTGAATATTTGCCCCAGTTTGTCCTCTTGAATTCCAACTTTGTCTTCATATTGTGATCTTTCCTACTTTTATAAACGCCATTCAAGCTTATTCGTTAACTGTCATTCCAGGTCATCTCTCCGCTGACAGCTCGGAACATAGCACTTAGTCGAGCAGCTCTTCTTCTTTCTCTCAGTTCTTCCCAACCCAAACTTTGCAACATTTTTGTAACGCTACTCTTTTGTCGGAAATCACCCAGAACAAATCGAGCTGCTTTTCTTTGGATTTTTTCCAGTTCTTGAATGAGGTAATCCTGGTGAGGGTTCCATACACTGGAACCATACTCTAGTTTGGGTCTTACCAGAGACTTATATGCCCTCTCCTTTACATCCTTACTACAACCCCTAAACACCCTCATAACCATGTGCAGAGATCTGTACCCTTTATTTACAATCATATTTATGTGATTACCCCAATGAAGGTATTTCCTTATCATTGTATCGACTAGGTGGAAAATAAATAAATACTTAGTTGTGAATGATAGGAGTAGTCTGTAAGGAGGCTCTTAATTTCCTTCTCCCCTTCATCTGACTTCCTTCCCTCTTGCTGTAAGGAAAGGGACTACGGAATGGATATTCGTCTTCTGTAGCCGTCAAATGTAATATACTGCAAGACTTCTCCTAGCTGACGACAAACTGGGAAACCAAAATCTAACTTGGAATGCCCATTTAAATGCTCGAAGTCTCTGAATTTGGTAAGAAGTCCTTGGCGTTACTCGCAAACCTCTTTAGAAGAATGCCACAAATGTTAACAACAGTATTCGGAACGAAAAATCTGTATACCTCAGAGGCCGTAATTGAACGTTACTAAGGTCATGTCATGAAACATTATAATCCTAAGCAACTAGATATAATTAACGCAGGGGCCGAGTACCTTCTTTTAGCACTTTTGAAAGAATTGTGTCAATTAGAATGAAACTAGATAGTTTTTCTCACAGGATTTTCATTGGTCATTTAACAAGGTGCGTTGTATTGTTGTTGTTCTAATGTACTTAGGCCCCAGGTTCGATTCCCGGCCAGGTCAGGGATTTTTACCTGCATCTGAGGGCTGGTTCGAGGTCCACTCAGCCTACGTGATTAAAATTGAGAAGCTAACTGATGGTGAGATAGCGGCCCCGATCTAGAAAACCAAGAATAACGGCCGAGAGGATCCGTCGTGCTGACCAGACGACACCTCGTAATCTGTAGGCCTTCGGGCTGAGCAGCGGTCACTTGGTAGGCCATGGTCTTTCGGGGCTATTGGGCCATGGGGTTTGGTTTGGTTTTACCTTTGATTCACTGAACGAATGAGCCGAAATCATGGGAAGCGTGTGTGGCAAACACTAGTTCCCAGTGAGGATGGTACTGCTGTCACTTACTTGTGCCATCTTCTGATTGACCTCATTACTATTCGTGACTCAACCAAGACTAAATACAGTAAACCCTCACTATTTCGGACTAATGAGCACGAGACCTAGTCTGAATTAGTGAACGACTGTTCTAATTATTAAAATGGCTGGAACACACACAATGCTACATTATATTTAATATAAAAGCAACTAATGTTATCACAGCACAGTAGAATTAAACAAATTAAAGTTTCCATATTCAAAGGTCCATTAAACAGGCTTGACAATACACAACTGGACGTATATGTCATAAAAATGAAAAGTCTGTATTGAAACTTCATAGGCTACATTTAGAATGATATTTAGCCAGTTATTTGTTGCTGCCATCTGAATCTACATTGGTATGGTCCGCAGCAGCCAAAGAGGTGTTACTTTTTTTATTTTTTTGGCTTTACGTCGCACCGACACAGATAGGTCTTACTGCGACGGTGGGATAGGAAAGGCCTAGGAAGTGGAAGGAAGCGGCCGTGGCCTTAATTAAGGTACAGCCCCGGCATTTGCCTGGTGTGAAAATGGGAAACCATGGCAAACCATCTTCAGGGCTGCCGACAGTGGGGCTTGAACCCACTATCTCCCGATTACTGGATACTGGCCGCACTTAAGCGACTGCAGCTATCGAGCTCGGTAAGAGGTGTTACTTACCTGATGTAGAAGCCATGACAATGTTATTATGCCCAACATGCTGATTTTGTTATTCATTGAAACATACGTAGCCCATTCCACGTTAAGAAAACAGTATTGGGTATTGGTCTTATGTCACTACAAGGAGTGAACACACCCCCTCTGAGACACCCATAATTCCGCGTGTTTAAGGAATATTATACTGTACATTTTTATGTATTATAAAAGACAGATAAAAAGGATGAGGCATTTTTGCCCGTGAGTTATTAAAATAACTACATAAAATTTTCTTTTTCTTAAATATATTCGTAGGGAGGAAGCACAATGGCAGGAACAGCCATCGCTTCGTTGCCTTCTTTCATTTTACTTCTTCTGCGTTGCTCTGGTACAAGCGTCGTGTAGTCCCTCACTTTGTGAACCGCCAGCAACTCACTTCTGTAGTGAAGTAATCTACAGTGTTTATTTGTTGCATGTGTGTTTCTAGGCTTTAAATCAGTGCATACTTGTCTTGTGAGAGTAGGTTGTATATTGTATACTATTTGTGTGTGTTCTGTTATTTTCGTACTCTACAGAAGTCGTTACTGAAGATTTTGGTGTTGTGGTGTGCAGCGATACGTCATGGTATAACTTTTACTAATAAAACAAAAGCCGTGTGGTTTATTTGTGCCTGATTTTGTTATTTAGCTGTTCTTTCTTAAGCGCATTTTAATTTTGCTACTTATTTTTTCGATCGCATTTTTTACTATCGTTTTTGTGAGCAATACGACAGCACAGTAGTACCCCGCTTTGTCTGGGGAAATTTATTCAGTGCTATTAAATGCAACCATCACCCATCGAGCCCATAAAAATATTATTTTTCTATTTTCTCCCCTAATTTGCCTTACACTTCAATGCTGAAGTTTTTCGTGTGCCATAGTTTATCTCTGATTCTATCTTCTTCTTCTTCTTCTTCTTTTTCTACCGCTTATCCCACACCTGTGGGGTCGCGGGTGCGAACTGTGTCGCACATGTGGATTTGGCCCTGTTTTACGGCCGGATGCCCTTCCTGACGCCAACCCTATATGAAGGGATGGAATCACTATTGCGTGTTTCTGTGGTGGTTGGTAGTGTAGTGTGTTGTGTGAATATGAAGAGGAAAGTGTTGGGACAAACACAAACACCCAGTCCCCGGGCTAGAAGAATTAATCAGAGACGATTAAAATCCACGACCCGGCCGGGAATCGAACCCGGGACCCTCTGAACCGAAGGCCAGTACGCTGACCGTTCAGCCAACGAGTCGGACTTACCTCTGATTCTATACAAACCAAAAATAGCGCCTGTAAACCCCGTACCCTTTACTTCATAAAAATAATTTGCAGCTAGATTCTTCCGCTTTTTATCTGGAGCTTAAATACTGAATTTCAGGAATTCATGTGCCACCGCTTACCCGTGATGGTGTTGAGTAGAGCCGTTCGATATGGCAACCCTGTTGTCATAAGAGAAAAACTATTTTCTTAACATGGAATGAACTTATAGTTAACGCACCGTAATGAAGCTCATTGTCCCTTTAAAACTCTGTACTTTATACTAGGCATATTTAAGTACGGTATATGTTATATTCAGTATACAGGTTGTATCAGAACTCTACCGACAAAAACATCAAGGATGCTCTTCGTGTTATGTTAAGAAGGATCGTGCAGTCGGATTGGCAGAGAAAATTTTTCTTTTCGAGAAAATAAGGTTTTTGTTATGCACAAGTCGCTGCCGTGCTTCAAGGAAGTGAAGTGAAGGAAGGGGAAGTGGTGTGTATGAAGAAGACAGAGAGAACGCTCGTTCGACAGGATTGTCCTTACATACAATATCCACAGTTCGCTTATTAAACAGCCTTACTGCACACACAATACAAGAACACATTGTAATTAGGACACACTTGTCAGTCAAGGAATGCACTAGATCATTTCTCCTCTCGTCTGTTGGTCGCAGTAACGTTCTTTAATATTTAACATGCTTGAAGATGCAACGCTGCTATTTCTTCGCTCACAACATTGTAAATGGAATGAAATACTGAACGAAAGGAACTATAGGCCTAATGGTTTAATTACAGTAGATGTTAATATTGAATTTCGATGCACAGTTTACAACGGTGTAGTAGTGATTTTTGGACTCTGTTCAGGATGTGTGGTGTGTAGCGAACGACCTGTAAAGCTGCCTGTATTCTTGGTACAAGTTCATCTTCTCTTTCTACGGGGTTCGCATAGTAGTCGATTTGTGCAGACCAAACTATACACTACCTACTGGGGCTGGGAAGCGACTGCGAAACGAACGAGACACTTGTGCATTCGCACCAAGCATTACCTCTGTCTCCCTCTCCCTTCTCTGCTCTGTTGCACAGCAACAGGCACCGGCTGTCTCTCTGGCATAGCAAATACGGCGAGTTCGTCAGTTTGAATTGCGCACCAGGAAGTAACAAAGTAACCTCATTTTGTCGAAAAGAAAAATTTTCTCCGCCAATTTTTCTTAACATACCACGAAGAGCATCCCTCATATTTAAACATCCATATCTGGAAACATTTGCGTGACGTATCACCTCCTCTGATGGTTTAAAGAAAAAACTTTTAAATGTATTTTTTGGTTGAGACCCCACTGTTATTTTATCGCTTATTGTCTCATCTCAACGAGATAATACGTTTGGTAGTCCGGATTAATGTCAGTAAAACTGGTAAGTGTGTCCAATATTTCCCTTACATTTCACAGTTTAAACTTCGTACTGTTACTTTCACTGTTATCATGGACTTCCGCCTTGGCGCGAACACGAAGCCCGATGTTTTGCGGTGTTTTACTGTGCGATTGTCAGCCTCTATGGCTAGATGGTTAGCGTGCTGGCCTTTGGTCACAGGGGTCCCAGGTTAGATTCCCGGCAGGGTCGGGATTTTTAACCACAAGTGGTTAATTTCGTTGGCACGGAGGCTGGGTGTATGTGTCGTCGTCATCATCATTTCATCCTCATCACGACGCGCAGGTCGCCTACAGGAGTCAAGTCAAGACCTGCATCTGGCGAGCCGAACTTGTCCTCGGACACTCCCGGCACTAAAAGCCATACGCCATTTCATTTCACTATGCGATTGAAAGCTGCCCGAATGATCGCAAATTCCCAAATATTGAGTGTTTATTAATTTTAGGGCATAATATGTGATGTATCTAATATCAGAAACACAGAGAAGTGGAGCTGATCTTGCTCTCGATCTTCCTGTATGCAGTTTTCCCTAGCGTGCGGATGTTGCCGAACATAGAGGCGACAACAGTGTTCCTCCTAATTCTAAAACAAAGCCATCTGCATATGCCATGAGAGCCACAGGAGGAGCATTATTCGTAACCTTAGATTTCTTTGCCACATTCTAATGTAGGCTGAGTAGACCCCAGGTCCATGTGCCTCTCTAAAAGTGTAATTCCTCGTTTCTGTCTCTACTTTTCCACAACGAATCGAATATAATTTTTTCCACGTGAACCGAGCACGGCTTTTCGGCTTCGGGTAGGCAGCCTCCGTTTTCCAATTCTAGCCCTGTTTAATATAATAACATACTCAACAGCGTTACAGACACCATAGATGGACAGGTAATGAGAGAGACACTACGTATTCAGCGTTTCTATCCACGGTGTCTCAAACCATCAAAATGAAAAAAAAAAACAATAGCTGTGCTTAGCTTAAAGTGCGATATTCCTCTTTTACACAGTAAGTACTCTTGGGACCATGGGAAGGTAGGAGGTCAGTAATCATGAATACGTTATTGAAGCCAGTTTGTTATCCTCTGTGACTACATTTCTTATTACCATTGTTATGTTATTACACCGTGACTGTGCTTAACATTAATCTTGTTATGTTAGTGTGTTTGAATGGGTGCTACATGTTTGTGGAGTAAATACTAACATGCTGCCTTTGTTCTCTCCCCCATGTGCCGTTCCCGTGCTATGCCGTCATGGAAACACCTTGCAGGCCTAAACTCCGCCGAGGAACGCCATGTAAGTACTCTCTTTGATCTTCATTTATTATTCAGTTGTACGGAAAGAAGAAAAACCAATTATATAGAACTTGAGTATTGAGGAGGTTGACTTCACAAGATGGTGATTTTCTTAGTCATTGAAACATACTGTACGTAATACTGAATGTGTACTAGTTAAAAAAAATTGTCCCTTTAAAACTCTGTACTTTGTAGTGGGTAGATTTAAATAATTGACGAAGAATATTATAACAATTTTAATGTTAAACATCCATATCTGGAAACATTAGTGTGACGTATCACCTCGTCTTACCATAGTGCTTCATACCACATAATTTTCTTCTTCAGATTTTATTTCCATTATCATGTATTTTGAGCATCTTAGAACGGCACGTAATATTTGTTCCCTGAGGTCTGAGCAGTCCTTCGATTGTGATTTCCTCTTTTAATACTGTGTGAATGTAAACTTGTTCAAAAATAAAAAATTAGTGCATGGTATTGTATAACTTCCTCGCAGGTATATTTTTCTCAGAAAAAATTGAGCCTATAGATACGTTTGTGGATATCTACAAGGTTTATATCTACGTTGGAGGTTAACTATTTTTTGATAATTATTAAAATTAAGTCTGATAAAATATTAAATACGTGGAACGTACAATACAATGCACTCATTTCGTGTGGTATTAGGTTCGGTAGATGTGATCAAAAGAAATCAGGAGATGAATAAGGTTACGTCTTCCCATTCTACGATGTGTTTCAGTTGGTCACGAGCTTGCACTCAGCAGAATGTTTATTGGCCAGTTCATCTTGCTCTCCTTTTTTAAAATATGCCTCAGTATCTTTATGCGCCTACTGCAGAAGAAGGAGCAACTCTTCATTTTAACGAAGAACAATTGAAGAAGTCTTTTACATATTAGCTGCATTACAAACAATTCTGTTGCTGTCGATACTTCTTGATGGGCGCCGTATTTTTGCGTCTATTCTTCGCACAGGCCAGTACAAAATATAGCTTCGGATGAAGTCTCCATCTCATTTGTGACTGACAGTTTGGAATGTGCTGAGCAGTGGCATAACGTTAGGGTCTGCAAGGCCGGGGATTAAGTGGGTTGCAGACGTTCCCAGAAAAATAAATACATAAAAATACATAAAAAAAATAAATTCGAGAAAACCTATTAAAATTTGAGAAATATTTTCTTTCTTTTCACACTAATATAACAGCGTAGTAGAAACAGAGCAGGAAGCTCAGGCAACAACAAGTAGAGCCCAAGGCTCAGTAATATTACAAAATTGGGATATTTAAACACCAAAGACAGGCTCTTCAGCTCTTTAATACAGGGAGTTCGGAAGCTCAGAGACTTATAAGAAAGAGCTTAACAACTCAGAGTAATTTACTCTACATGAGATAGGAGCTACTTTACAAAGTTACATAGAGAGAATTTTGATTCTTACACGTCGTTACAAGGGTTTACTGCACAGTTTAGAAGAGGTATGTTAAATACCAATTAAGAAAGAAGCCGTAGCTACTGATACGATTTGCAAAACTGGTCTCGATACCAGTAGTTCCATTTACAAAATATTACAACGGTCTAGAACACAGGAGTTTAAATTTACAAAAGCAAGGGTCTTGAACCCAGGAGTTCATTTAATAAAGTTTACAAGGATGTCCACAAATGGGTCAGAAGATAACATTGTTATTTGAAAAGGAACAACCAGTTGCTTGAAAGGAAGTCGTACAGGACCACAAGGTGAAGAAAGAATAGAAAGATTAAATTTACACACACAAAAAAGCTGAAAATCAAAATAAATGGAGGTTAAACCCAAGCACTCTAGGGAAAATATTCATAGTACCTAATTAGGTCATAAGGCCCGATGAAGCAAAGGCTAATCCATACTACTTGGTGACTAAGTAAATTAAGAAAATTAAACTCCGAAAAGATGATTTTAAATTTAACTGTTAGAAAAAGTTAGTCAACAAATTTTAAGTCGAGGGGAAGTTAACAAGGGTACATCACTCGTACTTATATTTTACAAGTTCCCATTAGGAAAAAATGTGTAAGTCCGAAGACGGGGAACGGAGATCTACATAGAATCTAAGTTCACAATTAAAAAACCCTACATCAGAATTTAAAGAAACCTGAAACAGAAAATTACATTATAAAAGGGAGCGTAGAAATCTTCCTTAAGTACGCACGCCGATAGATCACATAATGGGAATTCTGCCTACCTCATAACTGCTCTCTTACGCCGACCGTTCCGCAACCTCCATCATTACCCCCACCCCATCGGGGGAACTCTCCGTACTGTAACACTACCAAAGCTTCACTGCCGTAAGACCTCAGAAAAAGGAACACTAAATAGCTACACAACAGATTTTTCCAGAAGGAATAAGAAAGAGAAGACGTGATAGGATAGGTTTTCAGGAGAGAAGCAATATGATTGGAGGATCATGTTACCAGAGGAGTGCGCCGGCACAATTCCTATCCTTGCCACTAGAGGGGGGGCCTCATTCATTTCATTCCTGACCCGGTCGAATGACTGGAAACAGGCTGTGGATTTTCATTTTTCTAGGTTACTAGTTTGGTCAGTAGTTGCATCAGTAAGTACATCACTGTAATTAAATAACGGGAGAATGAGTGTCTGAATCAATCTCATTTTTAAATTTAGTAGATGTGGTTGTTGATATTTGCCTCATTTTCGCATCGCATTGGTTTTTGCAGTTTCCCCACAACAGCATAACTTTTGGTGATGCTGTTCGGGGATCCAACCGGCGTCTGGGCTTAATAACCAATAGCTACAAACGCACAGGGTCCGTTTCGAGGTTACTTGTACGATTACTCAACTCAATTCTGTCACCGAGTAAGTTGGCTTCACCGTTTTGGGTCACGTAGATATCAGCTTGCATTCGGGAGATCTCGGTTCAAACCCCGTTGTCGCGAGCTATAAAGATGTTTTCCGCGGTTTCCCATTTGCACACCAGGCAAAGGCTGGGACTGTCTCTGAATTAAAGCCATGGTCGCTTCCTCCATAAAATCTGTCTGTGTCGGTGTGACATACAAAATAAAGTAAAATGTAATTAATTATGTATAATAATATATATAATATTCCTCCATCTTTACAATGGTCTACATGTGAGAATTCAGAGCTGTGTCATCTCGAGTGAAATGTACCTGAGTTGAAGATATTTGCATGTTATTTTCCATTAGGGTAGCGTTACAGTATTTTGTAATACAGTATTATTACATCTGAATTTCCGCATTTATAACATATAATGAATAAACACAGCTACGGTAATACCGTATCGAGAGAGCTACCACACGAAGGCAGTAGAAAATGTTTTAGAAATGTAATTAAATGGATTAGCAGACGGAGGCTCCTATTCTTCTTGTCTGATTCCTATAGGTATACGAGTGTCTTTGCATTTCTATAGCACCTACTTCAAATAGTAGAGTAGTGCACCTGCCACTCTATAATAAATATATTAATGTAATATATATACTAAAGACAATGGGTTGGGATATAGTACCATATCTGAAGTACTTATTTGATTATTGTTTGGCGAGTTGGTATAGTAGCCCCTGTGTATAAAGGAAAGGGTGATAGACATAAAGCTGAAAATTACAGGCCAGTAAGTTTTACATGCGTTGCATGTAAGCTTTGGGAAAGCATTCTTTCTGATTATATTAGACATGTTTATGAAATTAATAACTGGTTCGATAGAAGGCAGTTCGGTTTTAGGAAAGGTTATGCCACTGAAGCTCAACGTGTAGGATTCCAGCAAGATATAGCAGATATCTTGGATTCAGGAGGTCAAATGGACTGTATTGCGATTGACTTGTCTAAAGCATGTGATAGCGTGGATCATGGGAGACTATTGACAAAAATGAGTGCAATTGGACTAGACAAAAGAGTGACTGAATGGGCTGCTATATTTCTAGGAAATAGATCTCAGAAAATTAGAGTAGGTGAAGCTTTATCTGACCCTGTAATAATTAAGAGGGGAATTCCTCAAGGCAGTATTATTGGACCTTTATGTTTTCTTATATATAATTATATATATTCTTATATATAATGATATAAGTAAAGAAGTGGAATCAGTGGTAAGGCTTTTTGAAGATGATGTTATTCTGTATAGAGTAATAAATAAGTTACAAGATTGTTAGCAACTGCAACATGACCTCGATATGTTGTGAGATGGACATCAGGCAATGGTATGTTGATAAACTGGGTTAAAAGTCAGGTTGTGAGTTTCACAAATGGGAAAAGTCCTCTGAGTTTTAATTACTGCGTTGATGGGGTTAAAGTTCCTTTTGGGGATCTAGGTGTTAATATAAGGAAAGATCTTCATTGGGGTAATCACATAAATGGGATTGTAAATAAAGGGTGCAGATCTCTGCACATGGTTATGAGGGTGTTTAGGCGTTGTAGTAAGGATGTAAAGGAGAGGGCATATAAGTCTCTGGTAAGACCCCAACTAGAGTATGGTTCCAGTGTATGGGACCCTTACCAGGATTACCTAATTCAAGAACTGGAAAAAATCCAAAGAAAAGCAGCTCGATTTGTTCTGGGTGATTTCTGACAAAAGATTAGTGTTACAAAAATGTTGCAAAGTTTGGGCTGGGAAGACTTGGGAGAAAGGAGACGAGCTGCTCGACTAAGTGGTATGTTCCGAGCTGTCAGTGGAGAGATGGCGTGGAATGACATTAGTAGACGAATAAGTTTGAGTGGCGTCTTTAAAAGTAGGAAAATTTACAATATGAAGATAAAATTGGAATTCAAGAGGAAATATTGGGGCAAATATTCATTTATAGGAAGGGGAGTTAGGGATTGGAATAACTTACCAAGGGAGATGTTCAATAAATTTCCAATTTCTTTGAAATCATTTAAGAAAAGGCTAGGAAAACAACAGATAGGGAATCTGCCACCTGGGCGACTGCCCTAAATGCAGATCAGTATTGATTGATTTGATTTTGAGTTGATTTGTAATAATTTTCATTTTCATTTCATTTTCACTCGACAGGTTCATTTTAATCTGTGCTAATTCGGACTCTTACAAAGAAGTTCAAAACAGTACACACGCTTTAAATTATGGACTCCAATTCTTCACTTCATTTCGAATGGTTATATTCCATTTCCTGTTCAGTTTGCAGGTAAAAGCAACGCTGCTTGCGGCTCGGCTTGGAGACTCTAATGACCTGTTAGCGACTCGTCTCCCTCTAGACATGGTGGAGTAATTAAATAGCCTATCAGATCCTTATTTTAAAATTAATATGCTGCGACGCCGGAGTATCCAATGATTGTTATTAATGGGACTCACTTCGAGAGGTAATTTATTTTGCAGCGCGCTAATAGCTTCTCGCTTTATTAAGAGTTGCTACGCGATGGGCCTCTCAACCTTCCCCATTCCTCGCTTAACTCCGGATACACACTCTTAACGACGCGCGACACCTAGTTATTTTTTAATTTATTTATTTGACTGCCACATTGCCAAAAATAATTGACGTGAAATGCGCAGATGGACTGCGATGGAAACCGAGATGAATGTCTGTATCTACCAAACATGCCTAGTTTCCCGTCTAATTTGTTGTACTTAAGTTGTGTATTATTATTATTATTATTATTATTATTATTATTATTATTATTATTATTATTATTATTATTATTATTATTTACAATTTGTTTTACGTCGCATCGGCACAGATAGGTCTTATGGCGACGATGGGATAGGAAAGGGCTAGGAGTAGGAAGGAAGTGGCCTTGGCCTTAATTAAGATGTAGCCCCAGCGTTTGCCTGGTGTGAAAATGGGAAACCACGGGAAACCATCTTCAGGGCTGCTGACAGTGGGGTTCGAACCCACTATCTCCCGGATGCAAGCTTACAGCTGCGCGGCCAAAACCGCACGGTCAACTCGCCGAGTATTATTATTATTATTATTATTATTATTATTATTATTATTATTATTATTATATTACACTTTTTATCGTTGATAACTATACCAGTACTGTTTGGTGCCTGGCTGCCTCGGCTCTGGAGTATACTTACTGCTATACAGTAGATTCTTACCTTAGGGGTAGTGCGTCCATTCTTCTTGCCTTCTTGGGTACACAATGGGATTTAAACTACGGGCTAAGCTACTCTGAATAACTGTAGGCCAGGCTGATTTTAAATAATTAAACTTATTACCAAAATAATAAATTGAAAGAAAAAATGAAAGTAAACAAATAAAATTGACCAGTGTTAATGACATCTAAACTATATGAAAAGTCTATAAATCTTAAAAAGAGATAATCCTCCCGCTTTTTTTAACCAAAAGAGTTACTCTTATATCGTACTTTAATGATCATAATAAAAATTAAATAACATGTCTATTAAACAAATATCGGTCATGAGCATAACCAAATAAAAATGTTTGTAAGAACAACCTAAATAAACTTATACTGAGTGACAATTTCGTTCCCGCATTGGCCTTTAACTTATTCATACACGATGAGTAAGCTGGTTAACTTATGTGAACTTCCATATTTAAATCTGCCCTACAATTACATCTTTAACCATCGAACATACACATCGGTGGAATTGTTGTTTTTATTATTTATTATATCCATGAACTGGCTTGATCTCGAGTGGCTTAATGTCTTCATTGGACAGTCATAATAAAATAGCCCTGACTTCCTAAATTGAAATTTAACTTGTCACTGTGAAGACATTATTAAATTATTTGAACCAACATTGACTGAACAGACCTTGTAGAATATTACTGCTTATCTGGTTAACTACGTCTAACAAGTATGGATCGTTAGTTGATCCTTCTAACACATAAAAAATAATTCCTATTACCATCAGTCACGCATGTACAGTATGCGAGAAATTTTACAGATTTGTCTGTTCAGCAATTCATTTAACAAGTTGCAATATCTTTCTTGAACTGGTGTAATTTGAAATGCTGTCTTTATGCTATATGCTACTTTGTCGTCCTTTCCATTACACTAACAATAGGGAACATGCATGATCCGGGGTTTTAATTAAAAATATGCTAATCTGATTCAAAATTTCATGCAGAATTCAAAAATGTGATCAGAATGTACAAATAATAACTCCAAACATGATAAAAATCTACGAAAATGTCACGTCACGCAAGTACACGATCTCATTGGTCTGACGTCATCGTACAGGTTGACTGAATTAGCAGACGAAATAGATAACACATAGTGTGCTGTGAGAAGCAGGATACACTTCGCGTATTTCTACTTTATGTTAGTGTCTGGTATGGTTAAATTCGAGGTCTATACATTGGATAATAATCTGAGTGGTATATTTTAGACTTAAAATGAATCCTGCGCAGATAGTGAGGCAGAAAACTTATAAATGGTGTAGAGTTCCGATGTGCAATAGCACATCGCATACCATACCATACCAAACAAATTGTTTATAAATGTTCCAAAGACGCTAAAACTAGGCAGAAATTGATTTTGGCGAGCCGGAGAAATGCTGGTGATATATCGGAAAAGTCTACAGTTTATTTTTTTGAAGATTTTAACGTAAGATGAATTTGTTTGAATTTTCAAATCACTTTTCCATGTCAGCTGTTCTAGTGGTAAAACTTTAAATTTTAATGTATTATGCTTTATTTAAATGCTTCAATTACATCTTGGAATATGAAAGTAATAAACAGTGCATTAAATAATGCTGATTATTAAAGTATTCTCCAAACCTAACCTATGTTTTGGGTGATCCATGTCAAGATAATAAATCAAAGGGGTTATGGACCATTTTGACAGCTCTAATTCTGCCAATATATCTTGGCATGGGACAGTTATGTATGTCTTTATTGAAGAGCTTGATTGGTAAAGAAATTTAGGCTATATCTAAATAATCTATAATGTAACAACGAATAGGCGTGTACGTCATGAAAGGAAACAACGCGAATTTAACAAACGTATAACTCTACACAAAACCAATGCTTGTCTGTTGGGGGTCTTATAAGTTAACAATGCTCAATTATAATAATTATCATAATATTAATGAAATAAATAACATAATTGCACACAGGTGAAAATAGTGATGTAGGTGTTTACAATATTATCCTACTTAGCCAAAGTTTTAGGTTATACAAGCCAAGTCAATAAACCGAAGGGTAAAAATACCGCGCGAGTTGGCCGTGCGGTTAGGAGCGCGCAGCTGTGAGCTCGCATCCGGGAGATAGTGGGTTTTGAACCCCACTGCCGGCAGCCCTGAAGATGGTTTTGCGTGGTTTCCCATTTTCACACCAGGCAAATGCTGAGGCTGTACCTAAGGCCACGGCCACTTTGTTCCCATTCCTAGGCCTTTCCTGTCCCATCGTCGCCATAAGACCTACTATATGTGACGGTGTGACGTAAAGCAAAGAAAAAAAAAGGAAAAAAAAAAGTGAAAGTCACAGCACCCAAAGACATTCCTGTATTGAGCGACTAAAATGTCACCAGGACACTTTTCTTTCCTGATATGCTCAGCTTGTTAAAAGCCAAATGTAATTAATGTTATTGTCTTCACGCCTCGCTAACTACTTCTACGATTTTGGGAGACGCCGATGTGCAGGAATTTAGTCCTGCAGGAGTTCTTTTACGTGCCAGTAAATCTACCGACACGAGGCTGACGTATTTGAGCACCTTCAACTACCACCGGACTGAACCAGGATCGAACCTGCCAAGTTGGGGTCAGAAGGCCAGCACCTCAACCGTCTGAACCACTCAGCCCGACTTGTAAAAACTAGATGAAGTCATATTTATCTTTATCATGTTTAATTTTTCCCTCCACAAAGATATTTAATTCTCTTTCATGGGCCCCGGAAGTGGGTAGGCCAGTTGTCCCAACCATAAATATTTTTTTTGGAGGCGGGGAATGATAGATTATAGCCCTATAGTACTATGATCTTTCTTTCTTTCCTTCTTTCTTTCTTTCTTAATCAGTTTATCCTTCAGGGTTGGTTTTCTCTCGGACTCAGCGAGGGATTTCACCTCTACCACTTCAAGGACAGTGTCCTGGAACGTGAGACTTTGAGTATGGTGATGAAACTGATGAGGAGGGCCATTACCTCGCCCAGGCGGCCTCACCTGTTATGCTCAACAGGGGCCTTGTTGGAGGATGGGAGGATCGGAAGGGATAGACAAGGAAGAGGGAAGGAAACGGCCGTGGCCTTAGGTGCCTGGAGGAGAAGTAGGAAAATACGAAAAACCACTTCGAGGATGGCTGAGGTGGGATTCGAAACCGTTCTACTCAGTTGACCTCCCGAGGCTGAGTAGAGCCCGTTCCAGCCCTCGTACTATTTGTTTTTAACTTTCGTGGCAGAGCCGGGAATCGAAACCGGGCCTCCGGGAGTGACACACATTAACCACTACACCACAGAAGCGGACTAGTACTATAATGCTACCTATATGTTTATGTTAGTGCTGAAATCCGATTTCTTACTTTACTAATGCTGAAAGCCCGAAAATGTAATGTTATTCTTTAATAGGGGAATCAGTCTAGAAGGAAATGTTGAAAGTGATGTGATATCTATCCAGGTTCGTTGTTATCCTAATACTATGGGTTACAGTACATTGCACGTATATAAAAGACGCCACTTACAAACTTCCTTGTTATCCGCGAATTTCTGCGGCCACAAAAGTCACATTTTTCAAGAATGATGACATCTACACATGGTAGATTGTCTGACTGTGCTGTTTTGAACGTTTCCTCTGTCATTTCGAAGTTATTCGCGATCACGAATAATAAACAATCGGCTTTTAGCAACGGCTGATGCACAACGGCTGGTAGAGCTCCATGCGGTACTGGATGGTGACGTCACAGCGCGCCGCTTACGTCAGAGGCCGTTTCACTCGCCTTGCGGAAAGGCACTATTAAATATTTTTTTAATGGTAGAAAACAAGGCAACATACCACAATGTAATACGTTTACGTACTATTTCATTGGTGTACTTTTCAAAAAAAATATTTTTGAAAATGATGCATGTTCCCAATTTGTGCACATTTGACAGTTACTAATAATATTCACAAATAATTACAGGTGCAGAGATCATTAAGCACTACCTATGCTAACACATAACAAACAGCATAATTCTGGAAGAAAACACATCCTAGTCTAGTCTAGTCTAGTCTATTCTATTCTATTTATTTACAAACGGATACGTTCACGTATACGTTCATTATTATCAATTGATGTCATTATTCTCTGCTTATGTGGCCTTTGCGTCTCAGTGACTATAATTTAATTTTTACTGTTGAAGGCGTATAACCACATCTCCACTGTATAATCATGGTCATTTAAGCATTCTTGTGTAACTAACGTAACCACCACTTTAATTAATTTATAGACTCAAACATTTAATTATTACAGGGTTAACACAAGAATTTTAGATATTACACTTCCAATTATCACCTTCACTTGTGTTATTATTTTCCCAGTCCTAGCAATTGGGTCTCAGTTACTCTCGAATTCAATATTCGAATTTAATTATGAATTATACTAACCGTTTAACAGTTATCATAGAAAATTCGATCGCTGTTTGCATCACGTCCTTTCACCGTAGCAGTGAGCACCGAGCATTTGCGTATTGATATTCCTCTGTCAGTCATATATTTTTCTTGATCGTTTATCCCTACTTTATCTTGTGTATTAATCGGAAATCCCTTATCGACGAAGATGCTGGCTCTTATTCAAGGAGTTCATCAGTATAAATGTACTATCATGTCCATACTGTTTGATTTCATATCGGACTTAGCATTCATTCGCTAATCTCGTGACATTACCTCGTATCTCCCTTTCACTTGGGACTTTAATTATTTAGGATAACACATCATTATATGTGCTTAAAGTTTCCTTTTCTCACTGGGCCATACACATGTTAAATATTCTATGCCATGAGCTAGTCAGCCATCGATCCTTTTATTTGAATGGTTATAGGCTATAGTATGTCGACTACCCTTACATGTTTGTCAACAAACCTGCAGTCACCATCCTGTCGTACCAACTAGGAGGGGTGACTAATGTACCATTACTTCGACCTTCACTGACAATCTAGTTTTACCTGGCTTTGTACTTGTATTTCTCATACTTCCCTCTCATGCGGCTGGCTATTTCTAACAAGAATGAATTCTTCTTAGCTACCATTGCTAAATACTGTTCTTAACATCTCATCGGAATAAAAGAAATCGCTTTATTATTGTCAATAACTAAACTGTCTATGTGATGTTCCTCACTGTCAACCTGAATCCTATAATTGCACGTACTTCCAAGGCAATGTTATCCTGGTCAATTTATAATTCGCTGCTGCAAAGTTTATAAAGTTCATCTTACATGATGTTTCTGCGTTGTCAGCGAATCAGTACCGCGACGCGGTTGTTCAACCTTCGCGCACTCCTTCACAATGACTGATTCGGCGTCCTACCACTTTGAAGCGACCGATGAGACTGGTAGACTATGGGGTGACGGTTCCTTCCTGGGCTGGCTTATAAACCCTACCTGGCACTACTTTCGTAGTTGCTGGCAGTGGTACTGGTACTTTTGGTCGACCTGGACGTTGTGGATCATACATTCTGAAACTGTAAGGTGGTCTGCGGTATAGGGTGCCTATTACCGCCGAGTACTGACTCGTTGACTTCTGGAGAACACGTGCTGAGACGAGACGATTACTGCTTTCCCCTCGACCACCTTTGACTGCTCGCCCCCGGCCTTCTATACCAAAACCGGGGTTGCATCTACAATTTATTTATTTATTTATTTATTTGGCGTATGATGAATAATGACAACCTATAAACTATTTACACAACCAGTGAAAGATGAGTACAAAGTAAATACAAATTATCATATCTATACAGTCAAAGAAAGCAATTTACAAAGTTTGAAAGTACAAGAAGAAAACACAATATATTTACATCGCTATCCACCTATCAACTCTGACAGTTCATATATACACACTGAGTGCGAGTGATGTACATGTCACTAAATGTGAATGTCCAAACCCGCCACCCACTTCACTGCTTCGGGTGTTGCTGTGTTGAGGTCTTCCATGGTGCCAGTGAAAGCACGGAGTGGACATTCCTGCACTACATGTTTCATTGTTTGTCGAACCTCCCCACAATCACAGTATGGAGAAACTGACCAGCCCCAGGTGTGTAAAGTAGATGCTGTTCTACCTACTCCACATCTCATGCGGTTTAGTCTACTCCAGGTGCAACGTGGCAGATCAAAGCCTGCCAGCTTTGTGGATGGGTTATTAATATCCACTATTGCCCGAGCTGGGGATAAAGACCACTCTGTTAACCATTTAGAGGTGGGGTTGAATTCACTAGATGTTATCTTCACGGCTGTCTTCCAAGCAGGCTGGCGAGACTTCAGGCGTGTGCGTTTCTGTCTGATATCCTCATGAACAGGTAGACGTTCATTCTTTAGCATTCTGGTCCATAGCTGAAAAAGGGCCTTCTGTCTCCTGATATGTGGAGGTAGTATATTGCTGAGAACCGGTAACCATTGGGTCGGTGTAGCACGAAGTGTACCAGTTATGATTCGCATGGTTTCACGAAGTTGTGAATCTACTAGCTGTGTGTGAGCACTGTTAAGCCAAACACCAGAGCAGTATTCTGCTGCAGAATAGACTAAGGCCAGAGATGTTGTCCTTAATGTGTTTCCATCCGCTCCCCAGGAAGTTCCAGCCAATCGTTGGAGAATGTTATTACGACTTTTTAGTTTGTTGGCGGTTTTCTGCAGATGATTTTTGTACGTAAGAGACCTGTCCAATGTTACTCCTAAGTAATTGGGATTGGCACAATATTGTAGTTCATGGCCCTTGAAGAATACCCTTGGATGGTGGTTTGCTTCTGCGTTGTTCAGATGGAATGTAGATGTCACTGTTTTCTGTGGATTGGGATGAAGGTACCATCTTTGAAAGTAGTCATCCAACAGTTCAAGGTCTCGGTTAAGAACTATTTCAGCTTCTGCGAAGTTGGGTCGTTGAATTGTAAGGCAAATATCGTCCGCATATATGAACTTTCGGGACACTGTTTCAGGCAGGTCGTGGATGTATAAGTTGAAGAGAGTAGGAGATAGAACCGACCCTTGAGGCAGACCATTGTTGACTTTGTGGAATTTGCTTCTGTTGTGTTCTGAGTGAACTTGAAATAGTCGGTTGCTTAACATTCTGTCAATTAGTGTAGTAATTTTTAAGCAAGGAACAGCTTTAATCAGTTTAAGCATAAGGCCTTCCCTCCAGACTGTGTCATATGCAGCTGTAAGATCTAAGAAGACAGAGACGCTTTTCAATTTCTTCTCAAAACCAACCTCCAGATATGTGATCAAGGACAGTACTTGGTCACTGCAGTCACGGCTGGGTCGAAATCCTGCTTGTTCAACTGGAAGGAATGCTTCGATGGCTGGTGCTATTCGGTTTAGTATCAGTCTTTCTAATAACTTGTAGGTGACGCAGAGTAGAGCTATAGGTCGATAGCTTTGTGGGAGAGTTGGATCCTTTCCTGGTTTCAGAAGGGCAATAATTTTTGACTTCTTGAAGATTGGGGGAAGTCTTCCTGACTGAAGTATGGAGCTGAAGAATGCAGCAAGCCATCTTCTTGTAGCTGGACCACAGTTTTTTAGTAGTTCTGGGTAGATTCCATCTAGTCCTGCAGCTTTGCCATTTCGGAGTGATTTTAATCCCTCATCGGCCTCTTGTGATGTGAAAGGTTGTGAATAGGTTGCGTTCGGTTGTGTTTCTCGTTTTGCCCGTTTAAGCTCAGTTTTAACCCATTTCGTGGCCAGTTTATTTCTTGTTGTTTTATACGTGGAAACGAGGTGATTTGCTATTGCTTCTACCTTGATTGGGGAATGTTGCTTTGGTGGTATGGATGTGGAATCTAATTTCCGAATAAGTGACCATGCTTTTCTGCTGGAATGGGTGAAATTCATGTCTTTTACAGTCTTCACCCACTTCTCTTTTCTAGCAAGATCAAGTGATTGTAGTAAATCTGTTGCTTTCTCGTGACTGCTATTTTCTTCGAATTCCTTACTCAGTCTGCTGGACTCTTCACTCCATCCCGGTATATAGTCTTTACGGAATCCTCTAGGAATATAGGTTTTTGCTGCTGATTTTATTAAGCCAACAAACCTCATGTAGTTCTCTGGGACAGGTTTAATCCATCTGATGTTGGCATCAGTAGACTTGGCATAAGCAACCCAGTCTGCTTTCTGAAAGTTCCAGCGAGGTCTGGGTGTAGATTGTATAACTGGGATCTGAATTCCTATTTGGTAGATTATGGGTCTGTGCTGGCTGTGCGGGAAGTTATTGAGCACTTGTCTCCTAACACGGCAAGATGGTAACATAAAACTGTGCGAGACAAAGCAAAGGTCTGGTGTGTAGTCACATTTCCAACGGCCAGAGCGAAACGTTCCCTTATCTTTGGGGTCATATATCAGTGCAAGGTTGTTTACTTCTGCCCATTCTGAGACCTTAGTTCCATTTTCATCATCTCGCTTATAGCCCCAAGATGTATGGTGGCTGTTGAAATCTCCAAGGATGATGTTATTATGAGAGGGTATTATGGGAATGGGATCAGGCCATATTTCATTGGGTGGCTTGTAAATATTCGTTACCATGATGTCTTCTATTTGTACTGAGGTGGAGAAATAGGTTGGATGATCGCTTACTGGTAGGGTACTGTAGTTGCAAATGTTATTTCTAATGTAAGTAGCAATTCCGTATTGAGCATGGTCGTGAGCTGCTATCATTTTAAATCCTGGTATCTTTCCCCTTGCCAATAACTGTTCAGTGTTCTCTGTATGTGTTTCCTGTAGTACAACAATGTCAACTGAGTGCTTCTGTAAAATGCTTGATAAATACTCACTCTTGGCTCTGCTAATGCCTTCGATGTTAAACTGGCAGATGTTGATCTGTGGGCCGATCTTCCGTGTTTGAAATTCATAGTCCTTAGAAGGACTGTTCGACGAATATAGGTTATCATGACCGAGAGGTCGTTTATGACAGTTCGGTCTCATCTTGATCGTAGTTGCTCGCTTAGCACCACCCGGGGGACACGTGCAGGGTAATGGTAGGTAATACCTGCGGACGTGAGCAACAGTAAACAGCACTGACGAGAGCCGTGGTGGCCGAAAGATTCAGCGAGCAGTGTCCCCTGAGGGAGAGGCCTGCCGGAGAAGGGAACCAGTATCCCCCGGCCAGTCGGAGACCTCCCCAGTCGTAAGACCCTCTCAGTGCTGCTTTAAATTCAAAATTACAACCTTGACTGCCCGTAAGGCTAACAAAACAAAAGAATATAAAAAAAACATGAATACATAGAACACAAGGCAAACACACAAAACAGGCACCACTCAGCCCGAGTCATGGATCAGTGCTTTTGAGAGAAAAATAATAAGTCAGAAAGAGGTTGAAGGAAGCACTCCCGGGAGTTCTTCCGTCTGCGATGAGGCTAAGTCCATCGCGGAAGATCCTCTACGTCACACTGGATGCTTGCGCCGCCCGGATGCCGCAACTGCCACGGCCTCTGCCTCGTTAGAGAAAAGCCACGGCTGACCGCGGTCCCCCGGGTGGGCTGTTGGAACTGAAACTCCGGCGACAGAGTCTAGGTGCAGAGCATACTGCCACCCTCGAGTGAGGACACAGTACAATGAGGAGGACCTCGTGACGAAGTATACTCGTTGTCCTAAGTCCATGTGAGGCCACAAGGACAGGCCCCACAAGACTGCCTGGGCGTCGTGTTGATCCCGGCCGATCGGGGTCGCCGGGACCAAGGCTTTCAAGGCTTCGGCCAGTCTAATCACTTGAGGAGTATCCGGAAGCGGCAGCGCCTTACCATATGTGGCTGGCACCAGGTTCCTCCAATTGTAGCCCTGGATGTTGACCTCGGGGATGGGATCCGGTGCCTCCTGCTGCCGATCATTGGAGCGGTGAGAAGCCGTTTCTTCTTCGTCCGCTTGTATGAGTGTATAGCACGCTTCAGTTCTTGCTGGCCGGTCTGGAGTTGTCTTGACGTTACCCACTGCTAACATTATAACACCTGATGCACATTTAACGTCTGAAACTAACACGGATCGTTTCACATAGAACGATGTTGCATCATGTTCTGCCTCAAACAAGTATATTTACACTGCCATAGGACACAAAATGTGTCTTAGAAATTCACTGGACTGAAGTCAAAGTTAGTGTCTACACAATCAGTTGTGATAGGACGATATACTCGTACTTTGTTTGAGAAACAATGTGTTTTCAGATGATGTAGTGATTAAATCCCTTCCACATGGCTGGAGGAAGCCGTTGGTATACCTACTTTCTTCACATGCTAACAGTAAATAGTCAAGCTGGAATGCCCGCCGAAGTTAAGTTCAGTGCTTGCAATCATGGCCTGAATAAAGGAAACAGTTATCGGTAGTGTGGCGAGATACGCGAAACAAAACAGTTTAAATTACTTTAACAATATTTTTGCTTGATGCGCGAACAGCAGGTATGTAGCTCTAGAACAGTGATATTCTAACTATTTGGTTGGCGTATCCCTAAAATCCAACTGTTTTACTTTCGTACCCCCGAACTACGAGCATATTGCGATTAATTCCTACTAGAAATAACAAATGATTGTTGCTGGATGCCAAATAATATTAACTATAATCATTATCATCTTCCGCAGCTAATTCCGCTTGCTCAGGGTCTCTGCACGCAATGAGGCAAGAGAGTTGTGGCCGGGGATTTAAGCTCGCATGCCCTTCCTGACACCACGGGATTTTCCACTGAAAATACCACCCCAGCAACACCAAGAATCGAACCACGGTCGCCGGGATGACAGGCAAGCACCTAAGCCGCTACACAATCATGGCGGGAGTAGATAATTTATAATTTATTGTGTATATATATCAAATCTGGGCAAAGGAAACCTCGTAACTCCTTCGGAGTAAACTTTACGGAAGCAGCCCAAAACTGAGCGGTGAGCAATGACTGAAGAACTGTTTCTGCCATTTTCAGTGCTTAATGATATCCCAATTATTCGACCATTGGAGTATTCTATTCCCTTCCCAGGCGACGCGGTAAGCCTCCACAAGGCAGATGAAGAAACGTGATTTTCTCGTGAGTGGAATTACGAGGTTTTCGTTACCTAGCAACTATATATACACGAGTATAATTATTAATGCACCAATTACAATTTGTGCTATATACACTGCTACTGACGAAAGTGAGTGAATTTCTAAACACAAATTGAAAAAAGAGCATTGCAGCATTGCGTTTTTACATACCTAGTCAATGAGATGTACATACTGACATATTTTAGGATGAATAGTTCGGAAAGGGGACTTTGTGTAATAGTAGACAAAAATACTGAATCCAAACAAGAATTTATTTAAGACGAACTGCCCACCGAAAATAGAAGCTAGGATAAATTTGCGAGGAGACCCCGCACACTCCTAGTGGTGCGCGTAACATACTCGTACATTGAATAACACTGCTCTAGAACACAAGTTGTACCTCCTAAGTTTCTGGACAAGTTGCCTCACAAATGATACACTTAAGAACAAAATACCAAGTAAAAATTTAACAGGGGAAACTATGGGTTATAGAAAATGAAATTACATTTAAATATTTGCCCATAAATGGGGGAAAAATGTATGTGTCAAACAGATTTATCTGCATTGAATGATACATTTCAATAATTAATTTAGATCAAAGTGATAACAATCCACAACACAAGAAGAAACGACCGTATGTCAAATTTAATGTGATAATATAAATGCAGAAATCTTAATAAGATTGTAAACGGAAAGGATTGCAACAATTTATAACAATATTTAATAACTTCGGTGGCAGATACGCACATAAGTGCTTTTCAGGTGGAAATACCTTACTGAACGTTTTCAAGGTACCCTAGAGAAGTGAATCAATTAAATCAAATTAATATTAAACTAATATTTATTAGGGATTCATCGCTTTTATTATATTAATTCTCTTCATGGTAAGATGACTATGTATTGGTTAGTGTGAATACACGTTCCTTCCCAATCCTAAGCTCTATTAACCATTCACGCAACGCTAATGTGTGTGTATTTTATACAGTGTTGGATCTTTAGTGCGCTGCCAATCTTGGTGTCTTCCTACGCCCACGATATACGACTTTAATAGGTATCAAATAGAAAATAATTGATCTCTCAGAAATATAGTATGAACCATGATCCCATTTTAAGTGAAATGAGACCGAAGCGCTGTCTCATTGCTAGGGCCCGGATTTTTAAAAAATGCATATGCGCATATGCAATTGCATATTTTGACATATTTTGAGGGTTAGTGCATATTCTAGACGTAACAGCATATTCCGGTATATAATGTCTGAATTTAAGGATAATTACAAGGACTACTAAAATAAATCTGTCTTGTACATCACTAGCTAGTTGCCTATTTTATGTGCATCCCTCGCTAGTTGGTATTTTCGACTGTCTGTGTAACGGCACTTTACTTTCACAACTGACAATGGCAACAGATAGCTTAGGTGTGGGTAGGCAGGCTGGACTTCCCTGAATTCCTTGGTCAGGACAGAAGTATCTTCAGTTCACTAGTTACGTTCCATTTTAATGCCCTGCATCTCATTTCTAAAAGTGTTAGTTTTTCAAAAATGCCTCAGGAAAAGAGCAGCAGAAGAGATTTACTAAATCAGTGGGTGTCGGGTAATAGGGACTATTCAACAGATGGTGTCATCTTGTACTGTCAAGTTTGCTCAAAGGAAGTGAAATGTGAAAAGAAATTTCAGCTTGAACAACATTCAAAAACAACTGCACGTATTAAAGCAAAGGAGGAGAAGAACAGCACACCACAACAACTACTTCTTACACAGGTAAAGCCCAAGTCCTGTAGTCTTAATACATTTTCAAAGGATCTTTGTAGGGCTTTCGTATGCAGCAACATTCCATGGAATAAATTAAACAATCCAGTTCTGCGATCATTTTTCGAGAAATATTGCGTAAATCAAAAAATACCAGATGAATCAACTCTTAGGAAAAATTACCTACCTCCTCTATATGAATCTACCCTGGAATGGATCCGTTCTGATATCGGAAGGAACTGTGTCTGGATATCGGTGGATGAGACAACGGATTCGTGTGGCCGTTACATAGCAAATTTCGTGGTTGGTAGATTACATCCAGACGAACCCGGTAAGCCACATCTTCTTGCTTGTAAAGTACTAGAGAAAACCAACCATAGCACAATAGCAAGATTTGTAAATGATTCTCTGCGACTATTGTGGCCAACTGAAACTGAGACTAATTGTTGTAAAGTGCTTGTACTGCTCACAGATGCAGCTTGGTATATGTTGAAAGCAGCAAAGGCCCTCCAAGTATTTTATCCAAAACTCATACACGTAACCTGTTTAGCGCACGGATTACACCGCATTGCAGAAGAAATACGCGCGCAGTTTCCAGCTGTTAACAATTTAATTGGATGTGGGAAGAAACTGTTTCTGAAAGCACCAGCTCGTGTCCAGCTCTACAAAGATTGTCTACCTGAAATTCCTTTGCCACCTGAACCTGTCCTGACTAGGTGGGGGACATGGTTATCTGCAGTATCATTTTATCAGGAACATTTTAATGAAGTGAAAGAAGTGGTTACAAAACTTGAAGATGAACATATTGCGTGTGTCCGTGATGCAAAAGGTGTGTTTGAAACCGCTACTGTTTATCAAGATGTGAATTTCATTCATGCACATTTTTCTAAACTTCCAAAAGCCATTGAGAGCTTAGAATCTTCTGGTACTCCCCTCCATGAATCACTTGATCTCGTTGAAAAAGCTGCATCTTCGTTGAATTACGCTCCAGGCGAAATTGGAGAGAAGATTAAATGCAAGTTAGAAAAGGTGTTGAATTCGAACCTATGACTGAAGAAGATTAAGTTAATTAGTCAATACTTTAGTGGAACTAGGGTATCCTTGCCAGATGTATGCTCCGAAACGTTGGTGCCCATGTATAAGTACTGTCCAATTACGTCAGTTGATGTAGAACGATCATTTTCAGCCTATAAACTCATTTTGACGGACAACAGACATAGTTTGTCTCCAGAAAACATTGAAAGACTACTAGTTACCTATTGTGATGCTTCTTTTTGCATTAAATGATACCTGGAAATAGGTAAGTGAATAAAATTGCATGTTTTTAAGAGCATATTTCCTTATTTTTCGTGCATATATTGTAACTTTTTAGTGCATATTTGCATGCATATTTTCAGGTTTTTAGTGCATATAAATCCGGGCCCTACTCATTGCACTCCAGTGCGCCCCGGCCAATATAATCAGATTGTTGCTTCCAAGGGTCGGGGAATGGAATCACTACCGGGATTAATATTCACTTCATCTGCACGTGCCGGAAGCTTGACGCGCGTACATGTGTGTTTTGTTTGGTAGAAAGGCCATGACGTCATAGTGTTTGCTTTGCGTCCCGTGGTCCTTGCGCAATTAGCCTCCCCTATACTCTCATTCTCTCCACAAGCCGTAAGGATGCGGAGGGTAATGCGTTGACTGTTGCTTGATCTAAGTACATTGTCAAGATTTATTTGATTATTCATTTTGAACTTGGAATTTTAGTCATAGTAACCCGTCGAATATAATCCTATTTTAAAAGAATGAACGTAACATATTTTGGGCGGGAGCAGCCAAATATGACCGCCGACGAGTTTATATTGGCTATTTGACATCTAACGCTCCATGTAGCCAACGTATGTTTTGTTTCGTCATTCCTCCGTGAGCCTATTGGTGCCTTGATATTTCACGTGCTATTCTTTTGGATAGTGTTTGTTACCTTTCAGCTTTTGTTATTGAGTTATTGCTTTTGTTATTGTGTATTATTTTTAGTTTTATCTCTTGTTGGTTGTCGTTATTATATTTTCTCGTTTTCGTAATGCAGTAGAGATAGCCAGTTTTCAGTTATAATAGTTAAAGTGCTGTTTACAAATTTAACGGTAACGATTTATCGAAAATGTAGGCGTGGGGTTTGTTTTACCTGTGGAATAAATACTTTGGATCGTAATGTCACAGGTATTATCCAGGGTATGTGTTCTGAAGTGCAGTTGTTCCGTGTGTCAAAGCATTTCTGAATTTCGTTCAGCTCGACAAAGGTGCATTGTAATTGGGGCCTATAATAAACCCTATTTTCTACGAAGGATAAATAAATAAATTAAATAAATAAATAAATAAATGCATCTCTACAATGATCAGAAAGCTAGTTGTTAGATTGCTACAGCTAATATAAAGTTTATATTATCAAGGAGCATGTACAAGTAACTGCTTTGACTTCGCGAAGTGATACGTATTACGGTGGTGGTGGTGATTATTGTGTTAAGAAGTAGTACAACTGGGCAACCTTCCTCTACCAACACCAATCAGAGAGAAACATTGGAAGGGGTCCAATACTTCGAAAAATAAAGGCATCGACCAAAGAAAGACAAGGGCTGCGTAGGGCGCGAGGGATATTCAACTCTATATACCCTACCTGATGAATATCTGTGCATTCTTCAACTAGAACTGTATAGTAAACTGTTTTCTGCTTTTTAATATGTTTAAATATGGTTTGTTATCGATATTGAGAACGAATGCGAATGTAGTTTGAACAGTTTTGATGTGTAAAACAATGTACATATAAAGAGCGATGCATTTATAGATGTACTGATGCACACATATTGACATTGCTCGGGTTGCATGTCCACCTTTAACTTTCGTGAATTTGTGAATGTCCATGTAACGATACGTTTATTGAAAATAATGCTTCAGACCTCCATACAGAATAAAACGAAGGCAATCCGAAGGTCATTGCATATTGTTTATGCATTTTGAACGACTCACCACTCAAAAACCTCGAAATTTTTAATTAAAAATTTTGATGATTAAATTTTACCTTTACGACCCTCTTCAAAAAGGCCAGATTTTGCGATATACAGCTCGCCCTCTTCAAAAAGGCTAGATTTTGCAATATACCGCCTACGTTGACTACACTAGGTATGGCACTTCGGCAACATAATGATTGCTCTTTCGTTGTTAGACAGCACGGCACTTTAATTTCCATATTCTATGAGTACATTTATATTGCTGTGAAGGTGATATGCCTTGTTGTATTGTAATGGGTTGTATGTCGAGTTACAAGGAGCTATAACGAGGCAAGACCTTTCTTTATACCACTCCAAAAAAATGGAGAGACATGTTTTTGAAGTGGAAAAATGCTAGTCCCCGGAAGGACAAAAATCTCACTGGAAAGTACTGTGTGTAATGATAATTTTTATGACAAATACCGTACATTATTAAGGCTGATACATTTTTTATTAACGGCAAAGTGACTTGACTTTCGCGACTGACATGGCTGTCGTTGACCGTAAGGATGAGGAACAGGATAAAATGTAACGACTAGGATGAGTACCGAGAATGAATCCACAATAATAGTGTGAATACAATGCTCGTATCTACGCACTGGGAGTAGAAGTGGTACTGGAGCAGAAGTTCGAGCGGTGTGTTAATATCTGGGAAATTTTCGTCAACACTTTCGCTGGATTTGATCTTACAAGGTAATTAAGTCTTACAGCAACCTCTCAATCCCATGAACACTGCAGGTCATCATTTTGGAAAACAAGGTTTCTCATTGTGTAAGAACTGCTTGCACTTGTCGGCCCAACCTTGCTCGTTGCGGAGATAATAGCATGAACCCAGTATTATTATTATTATTATTATTATTATTATTATTATTATTATTATTATTATTATTATTATTATTATTATTATTATTATTATACTTTTCTTTTACAATTTGCTTTACGTCACATCGACAGATAGGCTTTATGGCGATGATGGGATAGAAAAGGTCTAGGAGCGGGATGGAAGCGACAGTCACCTTATTAGCCCCAGCTTTGCCTGGTGTGAAAACGGGAAACCACGAAAAACTGGACTGCCGACAGTGGGTTTCGAACCTACTACCTCCTTAACGCAAGTTGACGGCTACGTGACCCAAAGCAAATTTAACATCTTGGAATGTGTTTATGTGTACTTAATACATACCTCTGGCTACATTACACATTACAAATTGCTCAACACAGATGTCAGTATAAAACAATATACACAGAGCTATACAGAAAACTTAACAACGCGTATTAAAGTAAAATCATGGTATTTACGTACAGTTTATTCCAGCTTCAAAGCATTCGTGTCCATATTAAGTCCAAATAGTACACATCGAAGAGTAACTAGGACTCGTCCTAGCAGTGGCCGGCGGACTGACAACAATTGGTTGCATGTCAGCATGTGCCATTTACCTCACAAGAAGTTACGAGGAACTTGCAGCTTGCGGTGCATTAACACACACAGTGAATGTGTTTCAAAAGTAGTTCTACTTCAGAAGTAACACTTGGAATACTAGCTGCCTCTGTGGATCAGTGGTAGAGTGTCGGCCTCCGGATCCCAAGATAGTGGGTTCAAACCCGGCAGAGGCAGTCGGATTTTTGAAGGGCGGAAAAAAGTCCATTCGACACTCCATGTCGTACGATGTCGGTATGTAAAAGATCCTCTGGTGACACATTTGGTGTTTACCCGACAAAATTAATTAAATCTCAGCCATAGACGCCCAAGAGAGTTTCGGATTACTCGGTCTGCCATCTAGTGGGCCTAGAGTAAAACGGAACGTCGAAATTGACGAGCAGACAGCCAGATGGCGTCAAATTGAAATGTCTGCACACGGTAGCTGAGGCCATACGATTATTATTATTATTATTATTATTATTATTATTATTATTATTATTATTATTTCGAATACTGGCTGAAAGTTTACTATTTTCTATTCAATGAGTAACAAATATAAATTTTCTAGTGTTTCAATTCTTTCATTTTTTAAAAGCCAAACAATGAAGCAAAAGATAAAGCATGTCAAAATTCTGCAGTTAAGTTTCTTCTAGTGGCGTTGACATGGTTGCTACTAATAAAGCGAAAGGATCTGCAGGTAAAAAGTAAAAGTAAACTCGTGTCCTCATCCTGAGGTGGTGCAGCTCTTTTCAGGCACACCCCCATTGGAGGTGAGCTGCATGTACCATTTCAATCACATACCAGCCCTCCTGCCAGTTTTAAATTCCTGGCAATACCGGAATCGAATCCGGGCCTCCGAGGACGGCAGCTAATAACACTAACCGTTACACTACGACGATCTGCAGGTGATGACATAAGGTTAAGTCCTCCTAGTACTTCAGTGGAAGTAGCTAATATTCCGCCATTTCCAATGATGTTGAAATAGTAGCATGAAAACAGGCGAAATTAAACAAGACCAATGTTTACAAGTAAATAACTTTTCAGATAGCGCTAAGCGGTTAGTCAGTGATGAGCAAAAACTTGCTATAAAATGAATAACGTTACTCGAATGTAATTTTTGGAAGACTCGTGTATTAATTGAAATTAATTATTATTAATTCAAAACAAAATGCACACATGACAAAAACAGGGGAATAACGTAATTGCTGGTGGTGGCTTGCAAGGATTTGCATGCTTAATGCATTTTCAGTGTTTATATATGATAGGAACTCGCTAAATTCTTTGAAGAATGTTCCTTACTATTATATTTGTATGACAATGTTTAATATTGAATGTTTAGTGTAATTTAGATAGTCATATAACAATGAGAACTCTAAATGCTATAATATTCATGAAAATGTATGGAAATATAACATTTTGAATTGTTGAAGAGTATATGTAGCCTCTTAGTAGAGTTTACAAAATGTAAGCTCGTTGTTTTTTCTTTGTGGTTTCGTATGTTTACCAAAAAAAAAGTTACTCCCTCCCCCCCCTTTAGGGAATCCTGGATCCGCTTCTGATAACGACATATATTTACAGCATTTACGGCATTTTTGTAAGGGTGTTCCATTACAAAAACGTTGCGACTGTAGACAGAAAAACTCTTTCGGATCAAAATTTGAATACGCCCTTTGCCTTTTAACATTGCAGATAATCAGATTGTAATTATTATTATTATTATTATTATTATTATTATTAAGTTGAGTCTGTACTCTGTGGCAAAATACAAGGAAGTGAGTGGGGCGATAAGTAGTATAGTAAGCCAAAATGTATGGTCCAGTACACTGGTTATTAAATGCGCGCATCGTGTTGCGTTGTCTCTAGCACCGTTGACTACTGCAGATGATGCTTCCGCGGTACCAAGACATTGTTTCTCACCCGACCCAGCGTACGCCCTGTTATGTTTTTATTTTTTCAATACACGAGGCACAGTTATCAATAGTCTACCCGCAGATTACAGGACGAAAAGGTCTCTTACACATCCACGGTTCACACGCTTAATTGGCGTGTGTTATGAGTGTTCCTCTAGCACAGGGTTTCCCTAACTTTTTGTGCTTGAGGCCCCATCAGCATATCGCATGCATGTATTAATTACTAGTAAATAACTTTTCAAATAGCGCTAAGTGGTTAGTCAGTGATGAGGAAAAACTTGCTATAAAATTTAAAAAATAAATAAAAATAAATCTGAATTCAGTAAACAGAAGACAGAACTAGAATTTTGTTGTTACCACGTTTAATTTTAGTCGTATAAAATTGGTCTAATATTTACTTCTTTTTCAACTTCAAAGTACTTCATTGTACAAAAAGTGGCATTTGGATGTGAAACTTACTTGAGAAAATTCACTTGCTACTGTTGTTGGTTCAAATGGGACGGATGGTGCTGTTTCCCAGAGACCAAGCGTTTTAGGTCTGGTTCAAGTGTGTCACGCGAAGGTGAAGATCAGCCTCTACATTAGCGCTGTTTCTGTACTTCGATTTTATTTGTGTGAAAGAAGAAACGGTACACTCACAGAGGTAAGTAGTCATTAAACGCAGTCTTGCCTTTCGAGAAATTGCATGCTATAGGACACGTGCATGGATCCATAAATCAATCAGAGATGAGAAGTTATGATGCAGGGTCTTCAAAGAAGTCACAAGAAATTTCGGCTAGTTGATCTTCCTCAAGGGCAGGCAGTTCATGTTCAGTTTTCAAGACTGGATTTCTGATCCACGTGATTTTCTGAACTAGAGGGGGAAAATATTGTCGGTGAGTGTAGATCGTAGGGAAAGAATCAAATTCGCTTTTGCTGATTCGGCGTGCCCATAATACTCATTTTCTTTATTACTCCAACTAGTTTGTCTTGGATTGTGAAGACTGTGACTTGCGTTATATTCAGACTTTAATTCAGTTCATCCAAGTGACTGAATATATCTGCTAAATAAGCAGTCTCGCAAGCCACGAGAAATCATTGAAGAAGTCTTTGAAGTTGCATATACCATCAAGAAGAAATATACTAACTTCATCTCTCAGTTCAAAGAAGCGGGTGAAAATGTTTACCCTCGACAACCACCTAACCACTGTATGCAATAGCAAACGCTCATGGTCAGTGCCGATATCCTTGCGTTGCTCCTAGAATTTAGAGTCCTGGTTTTGATTAAATTAATAACTTTCACAGCTTCTTTCAGCACATTATCCAATTCTGTGGGCATGTTGCGAGTTGCTAATGCTTCACGGTGGAAGCAACAATGAATCCACATTACACGAGGGGCGACAGTCTTCACGTGTGCAATTACGCCTTTATATTTTCCACATAAGACCTTAGCACTGTCGGTAACACATTGCTCCCAATTAAGTCCATTATCAGTCATGATTGTGTTCAGGACCTCAAAGATACGTTCGGCATTCGCGTGCATGGGTAATATAACAAAACAGCAAATCCTCATGGATCGTGTTTTCAAATGAACATCGAATAAAAGTTAATGTTTGCATTATTATAAGTATCAGTGCTTTCGTCGAGCTGCAATGTGTTGCATTCGTCAGTTTTCACTTGTTCCAACAATGTATCTCGCACATTCGCTGCCATTTTTTCGCTGGACGGTGATATCAGACAATAATATAGCACCCAGTTGTTTAGAATATTTTTCACCAAGTACTGTATTTACCATACTTTTGCTGCGGGTATTACAAGCCACTCTCCAATGGTATTTAGTTGGCCATGGTTTGCAATTAATAGGGGAACTTGATATGATGCTAAAATTATATTTTCCTTGCCTCCCATAACACTGTCCGTGAGTACCTTCTGCGTTTCATGAAGTTCAGCGAGTTTATTGCGAAAGTAGTCGATTGGTTTGTCAGCTGCACTGCCATGCATGGTTTGGAAATGTTTTAATTTCGATGGTTTCATACACTCGTTTGATAAAACGTCACCACGCAACACACACTGGCGTTTCTCATCATATCCAACGTTCAACACAATAAATCCCAGTTCCAGATATTTATCGTCAAATTTACGGTTTGTGGAACACACTCATACTTCAATGAACCTGTCTTCAACCAATGATCCAAATTATTACACTTTATTGTCCACCTCCGTAGCGTAACAGTTAGTGTTATTAGCTGCCGTCCTCGGGGGCCCGGGTTCGATTCCCGGTACTGCCAGAAATTTAAGAATGGCAGGAGGGCTGGTATGTGGTTGAAATAGTACATGCAGCTCACCTCCATTGGGGGTGTGCCTGAAAAGAGCTGTACCACCTCGGGATTAGTGACACGCAGGTGGTTGGAGGAGCACTCCAGTGACGTTATGACCATGGATTGGCCCTCCAGATCCCCGATCTTAATCGAATCGATCATTTATGGGATGCTGTCGATGCTTGTGTACGCTCTATGAACCCCGCATCAAGTACACAAGACCAATATTGTGGGGAGCAGTGCAAGATGCGTGGGTTCAGATCCGTCCTCAACGATTCCAACACCTTGTAGAGTCGATGCCTCGTCGTATTGCTGACGTTTTTTGGGGCTCGCGGAGGACCACCTCGTTATTAACATCACATTCATTGTCTTCCCATGAATTTTGGCCACTCACTGTATATATACTATATACATACAACGACTGCTTCGCTGTAGACACGACTTTCTTCTGTGTGTGGCATTGCGCTTGATCATGTCGTCATTTCTTACCTGTCTCTCTGGAGTCCAGGGCTGGCACCAACGAATGTCTAAAGCTATGTCTGTGAATTCTGAATATATCTTTTGTCCATCATGACTAGCGTGGGCAGTTCAAAGCGAAAAATGGAGGAGAAGAGTGTCGAGGATATAATAACCTTCTTTAGCTAAGACAATGAACGTATTTTACGAAAATTGCAAAACCTTGTAATCTAATTATATATATGAACTAGCTGATGTACCCGTGCTTCGCTACGGAATTGTACATTGTATACAGAATTCTAGGTTAGGTAGTGTACACGTAGTGAGCAAGATTGTATTAACGTTACCCTAGAAACGCGACAGGGAAGCCATTTTTCATTGTAATGGTAGGCCCGCTTGCCTGCCATCAGTCACAATCAGGTTGGGGAGTTTTCATTATAATGGCAGGCATTCACTCTTCACCTGCCTTTTTACATCCTCAGAAAGACTAGTGGTTTTCCCCAATGAAATGAACATATGCCATTACAATGTCGTAAGTAGGAATGGTCCTATTAAAAGCAGTGCTTTCATAAGAAATACTCGATCAAATGAAAAACTACACATTTTCTCATTTTTAACGAACAGTACTACGCTGCCCAGCTAACAGTCCAAAGTTTCAGAGCTGGAATGACCAAGCCGCAGACAGCCGTGAAGCGTCACCGAATGTTACTCTTGATTTGCCGTAAAACAATAAAATTTCGCTCTTTAAGTAGCCTACTTAAAACTTACATGATGTATTATTGCAGACCCCTTGGATTATCGTCCGTTGGGGCTCCGCGGATCGCAGTTTGGGAATGGCTGCTCTAGCATTATCAGATGCAGGTCTGGATGCACAATTCCTGCCCTAGCAGCATACAGTAGTACTAAAATGGTAGTGAATTGGACTATACATTTTGGCTTTTATACCTTCCTTACCTACCGAATCACACGTTACATCCATTCAGTGTTATAATGAGCAGTCGCCATATGCGTTTTCCCTTATTTGTCATGCCATGGGATGTGTATAGTTGGTTATATTAATGCCGTTATATCTTATTGGGTAACCTGCTTTATGCACTCATTCTTTTGAACACTTGCTTTTAATTAAACAGGACCCACAAATGTAGGTAAATATTCTGTGTATACCTCGTCTGGCTCCTTGGCTGACTGGTTAGCGTACTGGATGCACAATTCCTGGCTTACAATTAGAAGCATTCAGTAGTACCAAAATGAAATTAGAAAAACGGATACTGTTCAGAAGGCCCTGGGTTCGATCCCGGTCGGGTTAGGATTTTAACTGCGAACCATGGCTAACTACTCGGGCTGAGGGACTTTGTGTTCTTAATACACTTCTCTTAATGTGCATAAAACACACCACACTACCAACCACCACAAAAACACGCAGTAGTGAATGCATCACTTCGCAAAGGGTTGGCGTCAGGAAGGACACCCATCCGTAAAACTGAGCGACATGAAGAGCAGACATCAAATCAAAAGGTGAGGGGAAGAAGATTATTTGTACACCTTGCCCCCTCACAGAATTGAACAAACCATTGTAAGTCGTGCACAGATTGACATATTGCGCCCAATATTGTGATCGGCAATTGTAAGATGTTTTTCTGAGGTTTCGTTTTATGTCGAGAAAGAAGTTAGGAGTTTATGTAACAAATAACAATCACAACACGCACTCTTATTGTGTTAGCCCGCCCCATTAATCATTCTCCCTTTTCTTCGTGCTGCGAGCGAAACAATTACTTTTCCTTCGCTCAGCCGCCGATAAAATAAAAATGAAGTGAGACAAACTTATTAGAAAGTGGAAATGCGATCTAATGACGATTTATGAGTCGCTCACCCTTGCGAGCGAAAGAACGAGGCTTGTGCAGATTTCAAGATTACATTAGGATCCGCTGTTACGACGGAGCCGAAGGGGAGGGGGGACAAATGGAGGAATGATTACATCGCCAACTGTACTCGTGACTGCCAAGATGAATTTTAAATTTTATCTCAGCAGCATTCCTCTCACTCTCTCTCTCTCTCTCTCTCTCTCTCTCTCTCTCTCTCTCTCTCTCTCTCTCTCTCTCTCTCTCTCTGTATATATATTTAAAAAACAATTTTACAAGAACTTTTCATCTTTATTGTGAGATAATATTAAAGAACATTTTTCTTAACAAAAATGTTTTTAATAGAGAATGTATATATAAAGACTAATTGTTTAGTTTTTCTCATTACTCATTCATTTAAACGTCAGAACTCTTAATATTTGATGTACTCTCTCAAGGAAGCTTGTGCTCCTTCCTTCTGTACGGGAAGTTTTAAAAGTTTTCTATCTTGCTCTGGTCGTTTTTTGCTAGCAACCAAATGAAATGCGCGCTCAGAGCTGTCTTTCGCAAAAGCGCTCTGGATAAAGTTATAGAGGGACAGGCTTAACTCTAATCAACTCTTCAGACCAAGATTTATGGGGAAATAATCCTTGGAAATGAATGGAGAAAAAGACGAGCATACTAGGAAAGACATTATAATATAATAACCGTGTGCATGGAGGAGTGCTACATCACAAGGCTCCTGCCAGTTCCATATAACCCTTCTTATAAAACTCAAAATGTTAGTGTATTGCACGTTTTGAGATCAAGCGAGTTTACAGTATGTAGTACAGTCAAAACTCGTGTGTTGCTCAAGTATGACAGCTTTTCTTTTATGATTCTTCATTTGGACAGAACGTATATCATCGATTAGTTTATTATTAGAAGTGAATTGAGTTATCTCCTTGGTCGTTTAGTCCAAGACTCTTACTGGATAACGAAGCGAGTAGCTGCGCGATTCAGGTCACGGAGCTCTCAGTTTGCATTCGGAAGATAGTGGGTTCGAACCCCAGTGTCGGCAGCCCTGAAAATGGTTTTCCGTGGTTTTCCATTTTCACACCAGAAAAATGCCGGACTGGACCTTAATTAAGGCCACATTCGCTTCCTTCCCTCTCATAACCCTTTCCTATCCCATCGTCGCCATAAGACTGATCTGTGTGTTTGTGCGACGTAATACAAATCATAAAAAGAAAATCTTACTGGCAAGAAGAGGGGTTCGATTTCAGACGCTGTCGACTTTCAGGGGTTCTCATGAGTGGTTTTTCTTTTATTTCTTTTACATTCTCTTTAGGCAATTACGGATGTCAAATTTTCTTGTTTTTGTCAAAATTTAACTATAGATTGACATACCAGTGCTGATGAAACTACAGTGAAGTATCGGTGTTTTGTGGACAAGACCGTGCGAAGCATGTTCAAGTCAAAGCGAAAAGTGGTTTACCGCGTGCTTTCTTTGTTGTATATTTGTCGATCACATATTCATACTGGTCGAGTTGCTGTTTTGTGCCAGAGTTCATGGAAAGGGTGTCAAGGTTGTTGACTCGATCTTGTGGAATGGGTGATCGTAAATAATTCGCGAGTCTTTTGAGGAGTGAGAAAGAGCGTTCGGCCAAACAATTGTGGTTGCAGTGGTTGATTTAAAAAAATATCGTAATGCAATCTCTAAATTAGGAACCAGTTTTTGAATGTTGTTTTCAAGCAACACTCTATACATTGCATTTAAGGAGGATGTTTTTATTTCGTTGCTCTTGATGTATGTTTTAAAATTAACAACCTAGTCACTCAAAAATTCTTCCAAGTTGTCTTTGTAACGCTATTGCACTTTTCTGGCACATTTTAATAAGTTATTTAAGGTTATTACATGAGAAGGCAAGACATTGAAATAAGTGCTGATGATCACATTGTGACGACTTAACGTTATTACTAAAACAAAACCGGTCCTCTTTCTGTTGCCAGACCGTTCATTCAACTGTTTAGCTGATTGTTGCCAACTTTATTGTTATCCATTTAATTGCGAGTTAAGTTCGTGTTCTCTTTTGGAGAGTTGTGAATAAAGTGTTTAAAATTAAAATAAAATCCCCTTAAAATCCGCTGCCTAGGCCTAAATACGCCTCTAAGCCTATGCATTGTTTCAGGATCGGGAAACTTAATGGGGTTGTCTTCTGTACACTCGAATATGATTCATCTACTGTAGTTCTTCCTGATTTATTTTGTCTGACTTAAAGGGAACATGTACAGATTTTGTCTTCAGTCACATGTTCCACTGAATCATCTACCGTTGTCTTCTGGCATTCATCTCGACGAGGCGAGGAGCTTTTATGTTCACTAGAACACTGAAGTGAAAATTCGTGCTTGTTTTTTAATCTAGTGAAAAATGACTGTCCAGGTTACTGAGATCAAAAACACAGAAAATCTTTCATTGGTGATGGTGGTGGTGGTTATAGCTGTATAACTGTTCAGTCAAGATCAGTCACCGCTGTCGCCCACGTGACAGATTCCCTGTCCGTTGTTTAACTAGTCTTTTCTTTAAATAATGTCAAAGAAACTGGAACACCTTCCTTGGTAAATTATTGCAATCCCACTTTCCTCTTCCTATAAACGAATATTTCCCTCAGTTGAATTCTATTGAATCGTACTGAATTTCAACTTTTACATTCATATTATCTTTCCTACTTTTAAAAACGCTTCTCAAGCTTATTCATGTACTAATGTCGTTCCACGCCGTCTCTCCACTGACAGCTCGAACATACCACTTAGTCGAACAGCTTTTCTCCTTACTCCCAAGTCTTCTCAGCTCGAAGTTTACAACATTTTCGTGTCACTACTCTTCTACGCACACTGAATTCATGCTTGCTGTCAGTCAAATCTCAGTACAGGGATTTTATAACACTGTTTTCGTTGTAATTTAGCCAGTTCCATGGTAGTTTATCTTCCTCTTAGCCGATTGATTTCCGGCTCGTCATGAACTGAGGGCTGGAAAGGCGTTCACTCAGCCTCGTGAAATCAACTGTGGAGCTGGCTGTTATAGAGGCAGGGGAGCTGGTCATGAAATCCAAGCAGTGCCGTTGAGTAGGGCTCTCTAAAGACTAGGTATGCTCGCCCGCCATTTTGGTTCATTCCTGCACTATGTTCGTAAGGATGTTGACCGCCCCAGCCTTGTATATCCCTCTTCTTTACTGTTTACCGAGCCTGAAAATGATACTAAACTAACATAATGTAAAAATACTCATTGTCTATATTACTCAAACGGTTACTGAACACAAATGTTACCATATTTCAGATATTATTGTGTAATTTTTACTCGAGACGGTGACTGTAAAAGCAAAGTCGTTGATACTCGTAATTTGCCTTTTAAAAACAAACAAACTAGGCATATACTGTATCCTCAGTGGAGAAATATTAGGAAAAATACCTTACCGGTACTAATAAATCGGTTTTTTATTATTATTATATTATTGATAAGTAGAATAGGTTTTTCGTAACCTATGCGCCGCGGTACCGTCAAATGAAATGAGGGACACCGTGGTGTTGATATAGGCCTAGACTACTGTCATTCTTAAGTCGTGGAATTTGACGTGATAATCGGTCAGTGTCGAAGATACATAAATTGTGATAGAAGATTTTGATACCATATGATCTCAGTCGGTATTTCATACTTGCGTGAAACTGATTCAGCGCAATTTTCAATGTTGTCGAAATAATAAGAAAAATATTCATCGAACAAAAATAACGCTGAAATATGATGTATGAAGACGAACACCCCAGGTAACTGGGATTTTTAAAGCATATTTCTTTCTTCTAAAATTTAGTTCCTTTTCTTATTTACTTACTTAATCTGTTTACCCTCCAGGGTTGGTTTTTCCCTCGGACTCAGCGAGGGATCCCACCTTTACCGCCACAACGGCAGTGTCTTGGAGCTTCAGACTCTGGGTCGGGGATACAACTGGGGAGGATGACCAGTACCTCGCCCAGGCGCCCTCACCTGCTATGCTGAACAGGGGCCTTGCGGGGGGATGGGAAGATTGGAAGGGATAGACAAGGAGGAGGGAAGGAAGCGGCCGTAGTCTTCAGTTAGGTACCATCCCGGCATTTACCTGGAGGAGATGTGGGAAACCACGGAAAACCTCTTCCAGGATGGCTGAGGTGGGAATCGAACCCATCTCTACTCAGTTGACCTCCCGAGGCTGAGTGGACCCCGTTCCAGCCCTTGTACCATTTTTCAAATTTCGTGGCAGTGCCGGGAATTGAACCCGGACCTCCGGGGATGGCAGCTAATCACACTAACCACTACACCACAGAGGCGGGCCCCTTTTCTTATTTACCAGTATTTAAAAAGGACATTCTATGTGCAAAATAAACTTAATTTTTAGTGAATGTTATGCATCTCATCAGCTTATGCAGTTGTAATTAACAGTGGATTTTAGTTTATTCATGAAACAAATATTATCATAAATTACATTCAGGAAGAAAACAGGTATAGAGTAACTACTTCTATAGCCGAATCTTCTCTCCCAGCCCGGAATATTGCACTGATAATCAGTTACAGTGACTTGTAAGGGGAGTGACTCACGAGCTGTGGAGAATATTGAATTTTTTTTACTTAGGCAAAGTTAACAGTAGCTTTTTTTTTTTTTTTTTTACAGAGATTCCTCTGGGTTGAGGAGAAGTATTATGATTTCTCAACACGACTCACTTTATTAAATTTCAAAGGGTTGCAACATTGGTTAACTTGCTTAGGCAGCACATTTTTTAAAAAATATGAAATTTAAGTAATATTTTTCAAATTTACTGTCTCCCTTTATTACAGTATTTATAAAACAATAACACTCCTTGTTTACATTTTTCTCTTCTTTTCCGAAGCAGTCCCATACATTTTACCTCTTTTGTTACATTCTTGTTAAAGTCCACAACAGCATAGGATCGAATTTTTAAGAAATGTCTAACAATTTTTTTCTTTTAAATTACAACACATTGGAAAACATGTACTGGTACATTTATAACTCAAAATATTTTCTTTTACAAGATTTGCACCATTTTGCATTATATAATGCTTATAGTCCCTATAGAAGACCTCACAGTTACAAATTAAATCCATAACTTCACAATTTGGTTTCTTTAGACCATCCAGATTTTAAAAATTTACTAATGTTTCAGAGCTCGATTCAGAAAGCTTATAGTTCAAAAACTGTCTGCATATATCACAGATCTTGGTTTTCAGTAATGCATTTGTTGTACTACCACCAATGTTGAACAAATGATTTCGGTCATATGAAGTTAGTTTTGACAAATATTGTAACTGAGGAGTTTGTATATTGAACTCTTGTTGCTGGACTTTGGGGGCAGAACTGAATATTGAATGATCCACAGTTACTGTATTAAGGGGTGTAGTAATGTCAGTGGGAGTTGGATGCAGGTTTAAGTCAGCAGTTGAAGTAGAAGGTGTAGCAGAGGTAGTGGAGGCATAATGCAGATCAATAACAGAAGGAGAAATGGGTTCAACAATGTCAATGGGAGTGTGATACTGATCAACAGAAGTGAAGTTAGTGCAGTGACATCAATGGGATGCAAATTAAAGGCAGAAGTTGAAGTGATGTCTGAGGAAGTAGAATTAAATACTGTAGTTTCAGAAGAAAATGCAGTACGGTACTGTCAATGAAAGATGGCATAGGTGGTATAGGAACTGAGGCAGAAAATGGTGCAGATGGTATATTTTGTGGTATATGATCAATTAAGAATGAATCACTGTCACTAAAATAGGAAGATCTCTTTACATCTGAGATAAATTGGGAAACTGTTGTAAGTTTCAATGCTTTGAGGCACTGTAGTGCAGAGGGACAAGAACCAGGCTTTTCTCCTAACTTGTGAGGAAATATTTTCAACAGCATCTTGCGTAAACCTGTGCAGTAGCACAAATTTATATCCTTCATTTAGAAGTTGCTCTGAAATTGAACACAATGACAATGTTGACATAATCATTCCTGTATTCAGAGGTTTCCAGCCATTACTTATTGAAATATTTTGAAAGATCTGTACAAATTGACTAAGGAATTGAAAATTTAAATTTTTGTTTTTACCAGTCACACCTGCCTTTGCAACTTTCGAGGAACATATTGAAAACCACTGTGCAATTAACCGACAAAAGTATGCTGTAGTTAATGCTTCAGGGGACAACATTTTTAATGTTATAGTCAACTCTAGTGCTGCTGCTGTCTTTACTGAAAAGAAGCGAACAGCTGAACCAACATTCATTTTACTAAAATGACTTGGCTCCACATCAGCTCTCTGCAAATAATGAAGTAATCTCAATTCCTTGTTCTTATCAATTTCCGAGTGCCACAGCTGTACAATACATTTTCCAGATACAAAGCTACTCGGAAGCCCTTCATTTCCTACAAGTGACTGAGGGAGATGAAGACCTGTATTTAAAACTGCACTTTTCAAGTTTTTAAGTAGATGGCAAAGGTCTGGTAAAACATAAATTTCATTATTATTAATACTCAACTTGACATTCCTTCGACTTTCATTTCGTGTCACCTCTACACCAAAAGCAGCCCACATAGCTCTGTTGTTATTTACTACCCATATCTGAAGAGATAGAGATAACACGAAGGCCACACAGCTCTGAAAAATGAATACATCTTTCAATAAGTTGTTTTTGTAAAACACCTTTGGTTGAAGGGCCTGTTACTTCACATGCTATTACCTGTTTCCAAGCACTTTTTACACCTCTGATTAGAAGAAGAGTAATGTGGTTACCTAAAGACTCAGTTTCACCAAGAGTAATATTTCCACAAAATGAATACTCATGCTTATTAAAATCAATTGACTTATTTATTTCCATTTCATTGATGGAGAGAGTACACACTCTGTCTAATACATCAAGAGCTTGCACTTTACATCTCAAAGGCTCAAGAAGGTCTTTAAAAATGCCAAACTCTATTCTTAAATGTCTAATTCGTTTAGTGAGTGTACTGTAGGAAGGGATAGGATAATTTGTGCTACGTAAATAATTGTAGCCGTGAATACCTAAACTGAACCTAAGCTTTAAACCATAAACAATGGATTCACTGCTCTATGGTGAAGGCATGTGTTCTAAGGCTGAGATCTGTTCATCATTAAGAAATGTTTTCATTAATACATTTTTCTTGTGAAGTTCACTTCTTAAGGAGTTGATTTCTTCCTGCAACTCTGCTATTGTAGAACTAGTAGAAGGTCCAAAGGCTTCACTATTTGATGAACAGCCTTCTTCATTCTGAAGCTGTTGTTCAGAAACATTCCCTTCTGAATGCTTATTTTCATCTTGTGAAGTCTTCTGGAAGACAATATAAATATTATTATAACAAGGAAGCACATAATGGATCTGAAATAAAAGTGATCTCACATATCCTCCTTCCACTAGGCATTCCTTTTGTCAGAATAATTAAAGACTGGCTCATTTTAGGCAATCATAAAAACTACACATTTAAATTTATAATTATTTGTTAAACAATACATCTGTGCTAAAACATATTTAAAGTAATTTATCTGCTGCTTCGTTGTTTTCTGTACATTATCAATGGAAAGATTGTTTTTTACTCTGTACTCTGAACAAAATTTATATTTTATGGTATTCTTTGTCAGTTTGGAAACCTCAGTCATTTGAGGAAGAACAAATATTATTATACATACCTTATACTGAGACTTTCTGGCAGATAAAAGTCTCCTGGGGGGATTTGTGACATTAAACAATGAAGGAATTGCATTAGGCTTCAGTTTTTTCCAACCATCTGCTCTCTTATGTTCCCCCTGATTATCTTCAAAGTGTACCTAAAAGGGAAAACATTGCACATGAAGATTATGAATCTAGATCCCCAACTGAAAGAAGCTAGCCCTGCATTTCAAGTTAGCATCTCTCATACAAGATAGTACAAGTTTTTATATCTGTGGATTTACACATTATGAATCAATATAAATAATGTTCACCTAGTTATCGTACCTACTAGTGCACTAGTACATCCACTATAAACAGACCTATCCAATATTTGATTTTAGGAGGGAAAGCAGATACATTCATTGTTTTCTGTATTTTTTAACCATGCTCTGCATTATCATGTTCACTCTGAATCTGGTAAAGAAAATTCACCTTTATGAATAAATGTATTACCATCATTGCTACAATGAATTGATGTGTCCACTACAATGAAAGATTAATTTGGACTCATTTGTAAATAATACTGGAACCTCAATTGAAATAGGTACGGTACTACAAAAGATCATGAACCAACTTACAATGGCTTTTCCATCTCCTGACTCATGTTCTTGTTCTGAAACATCATGAATTTCAATATTTTAAGCAGAAACATAGCAATAGACCTAACGTTCTATGTTCGTATGACAATGTCATGAGTTCTAGTACTGTGGTCATTTCAAATCAGACATTTCTGCTAGATAGATGAATACAACTAAGCAGGGAGAAACAGTGTTCCACCTTCTCTGCTTAGAATAGGTACCATTCTATGATATTTTTATAATAACTGATGCCCATCATTACAGATATGAACCTTACAGTAAAGCATTTTAAAATGCTCAAAATATATGCACATACCTAAAATGGTACTCATATCTGTTGACATTATTGTTGAACTGGTACTTACAATTTTGTAACTGATTTGAAGTAGGTACCAGTTTTTATTTCCTAGGCCTGATTAAAATTTGCAATCATGTTACACAGGTACCACAAAATCTTAAGTGTAGACCTATTTATTAACAAAACAAAATCCTCAAACATTTACACCTTACCTACCTCCACATAAAAACTATCAAGGGCTTATGATTATTGAGACAATATTTAAAATATCATAGTGGTAAGGTACACATAGACATTATTTTAATGGAATATTGCTTAAACGGTAAGTAAAATTTCAAATCTTTACTTGGGTGGAGAGAAGTATGACCTTTCTAAGTATGCTATTCATCAGCATATAGGCCTAATATACTTTTATTCTGAATTAGGCATATTACGAGGAAGTTTTAGTATTTTATGATCAGGCATTATTCCCATGCAGACAGCCTTTCTACTAAATCTATGTGGCTATTATCGGTAGTCTGCCCTTTTTGATCAGACCAAAGCTGTATCAGAATTTCGATGCATAAGAAGTGATAATTGCTCGTACTGTGCATACTTGAAAAAAATACCGATAACAAAGAGGCAAGCTATAGCGCAAAAAAAAAGACTCTCAGCATTAATCATTAAAAAGGTACAGTACTTCTAACCCAATGTTTAATGTGAAATAACTTACCTCACAAAGCCTCGAATTTGATGTTGGTTTCCACCTGTCACGTCTACAGTTTTGAAGCCAGATTGCTCTCCTAGAATTTTCAGAAGGGAATCTAAACAACCTGTATCCCGCACTAGAGACATTACTACAATTAGGTGCAGAACAACCCGCCATAATGAAATACATATACACACAAATATAGCACTATTCTGTCCATGCACGTGGTGATTAAGTAAGCGATACGTTCAATGTGATGAAGCGAGCGCTCGTAGGAGAAACTAGAGTTTGATCACATGGCCCATTGCGCGTGTATGAACCAAAATGGCGGCTAAGCATACCCATCTTATAGAGCCTTACCGTTGAGTATGTCGTCACTGTGACCACGTGATTCCAATATCTACATGCCGTCTAACTGGGCAGCAGTCGTCTTGACGGGGTACTTTTTTATCGTTAATTTACGACTAAACGTATGCGTAGACCAGTTGCCAAATTTAATGAATGTAGGAGAACTATTTTCCGACAGCACAGGTCCCCAGTGTACTAACCTTGAACTTTATGTGTAAATATATGGGAACTAGTACGTAGTCTTCGACAGTCGATTAGATTGTGAAATGTAATTGAAAAATTAAAGTGAACATGTCAATGCATTTTACAGTTAGGAGTAAAAGTTGCACTTCGCATGTTACATCATGCATGCCATTTTATAGAATCATAACAGATTATTTTGACGAAATGTCCTTATGAACCATATTGAGTATAGCTGTAGATGGGAGTTGTACTTTGACGTGTATAAATCTGCAAATTCTCGCGAAAGCTGCATATGGTGGTCCAAGGAGAGATTTATCCCAAACTAATTTTAAAATGATTAAATGTACAGTATTTTCTATGCATAAAAACTAAATTTAGAAAAAATTTAAACTATAATGTTACTAACCTTACATTTACATAATATTCATTTAATAAAAAGGGTGCTTCTTAGTGTCATTAATCTCAGTTTAGGAACAATTTCCAACACTCTCTTCTGAATAATTTTAAGTTTCAGTTCTTTGACTTTCCTCCATAAAGACCGGCGACTCATACGTTAAGCAGTACCACCCTCTGACAGAAACCAGATTTATGATTGTCTACACTCGCGTATGTTGTGACCAATAGCAGATAGCATGTTTGCTTTGTCAGTGACAGTCCACGTGGAGTACTTCTAAAGCTTGCTGGTCCTGAAACCGGCTCACTTGTCAGGTCTCCGGTGTTGTAGAGCTGCGCGCAGTTTTGTCCAGTTTCGCTGCTCGCTTTCAGAGGTCAAGTAGTTAAACGGAGAGTTGACAACGTTGTGTCTCGAGTTGGAAAAGTCCTGGAACCCCGCGGACAAGTAATGTAAACACAGCTGGCCAGCTAGGCTTCAAAAGCTTGCCGGTCGTTAACGAGGAAATTGCAAGAACTATACTCATGTTTCTAATTTCAGTTGGGATAGAATTCCAGGAACATATCGTCCCCGGTACAAATGAGTTATACGTACTGCTGTGATGAGTGGGGATGGAGCAGCAAGGATCATATTGATGACCATGAGGGTGCTCTACCTGAGGGGGAGATATAGTATAAATATATTCTGAGGTAATCTGGTTTACCTGTTTGCAGTATTTTATGCAAAAGAGAAACCGCATGGTATAGCCAGAGCTAAGGGCTGCGGCGGATAGTGCTTTGAATGCCTACGCGCAGTTTCGTCTATGCAGTCACGGCTTCAGTGCATAGACCATCGACTTCAAAGACACTTCTTTCTGTTTTGGAGCAGTTCTTTCTGTTTATGGACACTGGAACAGCGGCAACATGTTGAGTGAAATTCTCTTTGCGGAAAAATTCAACGTGCAGAGACATTACTCGCGCCATTACTCGCGCCATGTTGCTGAATTCGATAAATATCCAGAAGGACGTGCTCATATAATCATGATATGTTAAGACAAATTGCTAAAGGACGCAAAAAGAAGAGGAAGACCGCTCAAGTAGTGAATCTAGTGTTCCATTTAAGCTACAAGATTAATAATTTACACATAGCATAGAATTTAATATACATTAAACCTGCTTAGAAGATACCCGAATTACTTAATAATAATAGCATGTACCTCATTCCTGATACATACAATTTCTACACTACCGTATGCAGTGCTTCTTTTACTCTTGCCACTGCTTCGACAGGGATTCGCGGCACAATCTCTGCTCTGTAATACCTGGCTGCCTAGCTGCGGAGAACTACTCGTATATGATGACACAGGGCATTCCGTTGGAGATGACTGCTTTAGCGGATACATAGTAGAGAATGGCAAAAGCTGCTGATACTACTCACGACCACCAGTACCCGGGAAAACATTTGCAACGGGCGGGAGTCGCACTCCTGAACGGTAATCGTGAGTGAGCTACCCGCCCGAAGGTCAATGTAAGGAGAGCGTGTTGAGAGAGGAGTTCGCTTCAGGCGGAAAGAATTGGAACGCAAGTAATATAGATAATTTCGTTTAATGGATGATATTCTCATAAACTCCAAAAGCACAATTCCTCTGTCTTCTTCAGAAAGAATTACATATAACACCATAAATGATAAATAGCGTATTATTATTCGCAATTTATCATTCACAAAATAAAACACCAACCGAAATCCAAATTAAGTAGAAACAACAAACCTAAGAAAAACTACGCACTTTTTACCTTTAACAACACCCACATCCACCCCATAACTAATATTTTCAAAAGACACAATCTAAGAATAGCTTACAGAACCACGCGTAATAATGCTTCCATTTTACATAACACTAAATCTGTCAATGAAAACAACAAATACAGCCACTCAGGAGTGTACCGCATGAAATGCAACGATTGTGAAGCCAGCTACATCGGACGCACCGGCAGATGCTTTTCCATTCGCTACAGCGAACACGTCAATGCCACTAAATATAACCGCTTTTCATCCATAGGGCAACATGTCGAAGAACACAAGCATAAGTTCACTAATATCGAGAACGATATGGAAATTTTAAATACGAACTCCACAGGCCCATTGCTCAACATAATGGAAGATTTTTATATCAATATGGACCAATACGCTAATCCCAACCTCAACTTAAATGAAATCACAGATAAAACTAACACCCTCTTCAACACAGCCATTCCCATTCTAAAAGACGCATATTTAAAAAGAATCAACAGACACAAACCCACACAAAACCCAAAAGAGACAACCCACTCCACCCCACCCCCTCCAGAAGCTGCTTCCCCCTCCCCACCACCTCTCAATCTGAACACTACGACAGCCACACGACGTACACGCAACAAGGTGCAGCACACTCCCGACTACACTTGAAGACATATCCAGCCCACACGTAACACACACTCTGTAGCACACAAACCATTTAGCAGGCACTCTCTGTCAGTTATTCTAATTCCTGCTTCCATTTAGCAGGCACTCTCTATCAGTTATTCTAATTCCACTTCCTTTTTCTTTCTCAGATTTTTTAATTTACCTGAGCACAAATGCAAGTGTGAAGAGGGGAACTCTATCAACCTCTAATTTCAAAATTTCATCCATAGCATGACATGCCTCAACAAGGAACCTGGAAACTAGTATTTATCAGCAACATCATACACTAAGAATGAACAAGCTACAGAACCTCAGTCGATTACGCTCCCCGCAAAATTGCGGCCCAACAAAGCACCTTGATTGTGTATTCACAACGGTTGGTCTCAGTGCCGACATGCTGCATAGACGTTTCAACTTGACACCGAAACCTCAGTGATCCTCTATTCTATAGGAACTGTATTTTCAACCTCTGTTATACAATTTTTGGAGTGTGTGGCATTCAAGGGACTCCAGCAAGCCAAAGCCCTTTATTGCCCCATATGTATATATGTATCTTGTTTGACATAATGTTGGCAACAGCACAAATTTTTGAATGGAACTCCAACGAGTCTAAGCCCCATATTGTACCATATGTATATATCTTAATAGTAATAATATATTAGAATAAGGCATTCTTGTTAAATTGGTTTTTAGTAATGTTTTATGTACAATCGCTATTAAGCAGGTTCACCAACAGCTGATAATGACCTTTTTACAGGTCGAAACCGGTACTGTTTTGATGTAGATAACTTTAAACATTCTGTAATAAAGTATTGATTAGGTGTAAATCTCATTCTTCATACTTGCATTCTTAATTCATCAATACGGACAATGAAGCTGATAGATTATAGTAACGTACAAGTCAAAACTAGTTTTGAAAACCTCTCTGAAGTAGATTACTCCTTGAGAATAGGAATTTTTCAATTCTCCCGAGTGCCTATGGACTTCCCCGCTTTTTTTCCCGGTCCACTGACCTTGCGACTGCCACGAGTGGCTTAGTGAAGCGTAAACAAGCTGGCTTTATTGGCTGGCCGAGACGCAAGGAAGGACAAAGCGATAAAGGTGCCATGACAGATGCAGGGGGCAGGACTGGAAAGGGTGCCCTGTTTGCCCCTTGTATGAACGTAACCTAATATGCTGCCCCTCCCACACTCCTCCTTTACACCTCGTACTTTTAGAAGCCCTCCCAGATAACAAACAGGTCGGGGTGATTGTCTCTCTCACTCACCCTTATCCTATTCCAAACTTCGACCCTCTTCATATAAGTTATAACGCGTCCCCTCCTTCATAACAGCAGGGGAGCAGTGGGCTATTATCCGTCCAACTGATAAGGGATGAGGTTTTAGACGAAGACTGGTGGGGAGAGAAGGGGGTTATAAATTGTGTGGTGAGGGTTAATGTTACAGGGGAGCTACCTGCTGAATGCAGTCTCTTTTTATTCGTCATAAGGGCGATGTGCGGTAAATTGGCAGACCTGACACTCAGTGCTGCAGTAGAATTGCACTTTACCCTTCAGGGGGATGAATGAAGAGCTTTCAAAAGGTCCATGTGGCAGCGTAAATGCATTGTGAGGGATCTCGACACAATTGCACTCAACATATACGAATGGAAAAGACTAGCTGGAGTTGCCACTACCATCATATTGAAAACGAATACCGGTAGTTATTTTGTTTCATAAATAAACATAATTGGAAAATCCTTGCAGTTCTTAGGGAAGGGGTGGTAAATTGTGTTCTGTACTTTGGACCTGTAGATGAATTGGTCATAGCATTTCCTATATTTGTGATCTCTTTCACGTCTTTATACTGTTTCGTACAGGGGGTTCTGCAGTTCCTTTTGTATGTGTGTATGTTCAGTCTTATATTTCAAAAAATTCGGGGCTCGGCTGTATACTGTATGTACGTCGTTCTGCAACCAAAGAAAAAGATTTAAAAACAGTTCTGGATTACCTCTGATTTTCTGTAAACTCTGGCAGTAACTATATAGTACGTAGAAAATATCTACCTTCCACGATTGTTATCAACATCTCTTTTATCGAATTAATTTTATTCATCTTAGCCATATTGTGAATTATCCAGTGACTGGATTATGCGTGCCATATTCGTAAAGTCGACGAACACCTTTAACTGGTGTATTGGTATTGCATTATTTCTACAATATTCATTACGGGTGACAATAATCAAGGAACCTTAGATCCACATACACAACAGTGCTACTTACCGAGCGGAGAACACGCGCGGACGCGTGACTATGGAGTCAAGCTCTACATTCGGGAGCCGAGTGGGTTCGAACCCCACCTTCGGCTGTCCTGAGAATGGTTTTCTGTGGTTTCCCATCTTTACTTCCAGGCAAATGCCGGGACAATTCGTATTCGTAGGCCACAGCCGATTCTTTCCACGTCCTTATTCATTCGCAACATTCATTTCATCTGCATTACTCCTCAACTGAGGTTCTCGTCAGGAAGGGCATCCAGCCGTAAAAATTCATCTCACCTCATCCCCCGACCCCGTATCAGGAAACGGGTCTAAGGGGAAGAGACGTATGCTGTTGAACGGGTTGTGAGAGAACAAGGATTACTCCTTACTTGACGAGCGGATCGGAAGGAGAGTGATGGAGTTGGACAGCACCAGGAAACAGAGGTCTATTTCTTTACTAACAGCTGATAATACTATTGCACTCGGCCATGCCAGGAACTACTGCTCGTTTACGCCCCGTGCTCTATCATCTGACTTTCTCGCCAGGTACATTAGCGCGCTCAGTCTGTAACTTCTGTCTGTTAGTCGTTCCGTCAGTTCTGGGTGACCTATCTGTGTCGGTGCGACGTAAAGCAAAATAGTATTTTAAAAAAAATTTAAAAAAAAGTTCTGGGTGATACTGTGGTTCCTATTACTCCAACGTTCTCTTTTCAATCGTGATCTAAAAGGCGCTACCTCCTAAGCGATCTACACAAATTCCATTCTGAAGTCGCCCTTTTTCATTTTGAAGCATTCCTACATTCTTCTGTAAAATTCATCTCATCTGTAATGTAAGACTCGTGTAATGATTGTACTCGGTCCACTGATGTGCCCGTTGCTCGCCTTGCTGTCATCGGTGTGCTGATGTATGTATTTTCTTTCTTTTCTAAATCAGGGGAATTTTGATCGCCTCTCCGTGGAGTTTACAGTGATTTCTGCTCCACGGGGTAGTCAAGCAAATGGAGAGCGTGTGGCAGAGACAACAGTTCATATTGTATGCAGAACACTTGACGAAAATCTTGTAGCAGTCTGTCTGGAAGAATACATGCAGAACGAATTTGTATCTATTTTCCAGATTTGACACGTTTTTATAAATATTTCCAAATATCAAGCGTACTATGTTGAAGTTTCAGTAGAACTCTGTGCAGAAATAAGTAATTGACCTTCAACGCGATAATGAGATGAAGGCTCGTTGCACAAACCGAAAATCTTTACTGCGGATCTTTCAGATCAGGATTTCCTCTTCTTCATAAACATGCTGCCAAATTATATCTACGTACGGTCCGCATATCTGAGCAGTTTCTTTCTCTTCAAAATAAACAACCTGCTCAAAGAGAGAAATAATTCGATTATTGCCTTCGAAATACCTTGCGCATTCGTGCTGCTGAAACCATAGACGGAGTCAGAATATTTAATATAGAAGAAGAAAAGCTAGCAGCCTATTACTCAGCAATAAACAGCTTGTAATTACAATTTGCAAGTAGCACGTGATTTTTAATGCAAATATTTCCTTCCCCTATGATAAAGTAGGTACATATTTTTCGTCTCGAATAAGACATTAGTAGCTGAAACACACATTATTCAGGTTCTTTTTCATTTTGAATGAATAAGAATTTTGTTCGTGAGGTAAGTAATAAAATGATGTCCTTGGCTGAACGGTCAGTGTAGTGTCCTTCGGTTCATAGGACACTGGGTTCAATTCTCGGCCAGATTGGATATTTTAGTAGCGTTTGGAAAGTATGGAAGTGGTCCGGTACTTCGAAAAATGAAGGTATCGGCCAAACAAACACGAGGGCCACGGAGGGCGTGAAACTGATTGACTCCCTAGATCTCTACAATGTAATACCGTCGGGATCGAAAAATAACAAGAGTTAACCAAGGGAGGTCGGATAGGATAGACGAAAGTGAGGAGCCTGGCACAAGTAAGTAGAAACAGTGCCAGGACTCAGCTAAGGGACTCGTGGTCGCCAGCCCATGCTCCCAAGTTGAGTCCCTGGGATCCCTTTAAGTCGCCTCTTACGATAGGCTGGAGATACCGTGGGTGTTATTCTACCACCTGCACCCACAGGGGGTTACACATACCACAGAATCATGCAACAGTGAACAACTCCCTCCATTTAGTACTTTCATCAGGAAAGATATTCGGCCATAAAATCGGACTTAATCCACATTAGCGCTGATTCCATATAATTAGGAAAAGACCAGCGAAGAAGAACACGCATATTAGAACGGTCTTCATCACTATTAGACATGTTACGTGTAACTAATCCGCTGATGCGAGAGAGGGCATACATACACCTTGTCATAAGCCAGTTGTACCCTGACAATACTCTGATTAGGGGAACAAACAAAGAGGAGAACGCTACTTTTCTCTCGAGCTGTGCAGTACACGTTGTTCTGAATGGAATACCTCTGACCCACGTAGTCCTGGATTATTTTGCAATGTGTCTGCTTCCGCACCTGACATAACAGTGCGACTACCAAATCAGTGTTCTACAAGGCACATCCTGGATAATAATTTCAGAGACTTACGACTTTTGAATAATAACAATACAGTATATTATTATTATTATTATTATTATTATTATTATTATTATTATTATTATTATTATTATTATTATTATTATTGTTTGCCTCCGTGGCTCAGGCGGCAGCGCGCCGGCCTCTCACCGCTGGATACCGTGGTTCAAATCCCGGTCACTCAATCTGAGATTTGTGCTGGACAAAGCGGAGGCAGGTCAGGTTTTTTCTCCGGGTACTCCTGTTTTCCTTGTCATATTTCATTCCAGCATCACTCTCCGTTAACATTTCATTTCATCTCTCAGTCATTTATCATTGCCCCATAGGAGTGCGACAGGCTTCGACAGCCGGCACATTTCCTATCCTCGCCGCTAGATGGGGATTCATTCATTCCATTCCCTACCCGTTCGAATGACTGGAAACAGGCTGTGGATTTTCATTATTATTTATTGGTTTTACGTCCCACTAACTACATTTGTATGGTTTTCGAAAATGCTGAGGTGCCGGAATTTAGTCCCGCAAGAGTTCTTTTACGTGCCAATAAATCTACCGACACGAGGTTGACGGTATTCGAGTATGTTCAAATACCACCGGACTGAGCCAGGATCGAACCTGCCAAGTTGAGGTCAGAAGGCTAGCACCTCAACCGTCTAAGCCACTCAGCCAAGGCCGCATTGGCCTTGACTCAGCCCGGCTTATGACTTTTGAGTCAACGAAGTTGGTGACTGAGGAATTAAATTTTTTCCTCCAGGAATATATTCTAACAGGTCACATGACTCTCTTGTCATGTTTGTTCTATTTAAAGTACTGAAGTGATTATTCTTTGAAGGTTAAAGGCCTCTCTATTTTATTTATCTGTAATCGTTTTCATAATTCCTCTTTTCTCGGAGAATGATTACGCGATTACTCAGCTCAACCCGTTGATCTATTATGCTGAGCCAGAATCGACTGATAGTAAAACGGTTACCTTACTGTTATTCCAGTATCATCAGCAGCAATACAGTCGCATTCATGCACTGACCACTCAAAATGCTGCTTCGAAGATCCGAAGTCAATAATAATAATAATAATAATAATAATAATAATAATAATAATAATAATAATAATAATAATAATAATAATAATAATAATAATAATAATAATCAAGATTTTCGGTAAGAGCTCTGTCCCCATGTCTCCTTGCACTTCCTGTAACCCGGTATACAAAGGGTACGCTCGATTCGCTTCTCGAGTGTAGAAATAACAGGATTGTGATTAAGAGAAACATGCAGGCAGGGTTCTGCTTCACCCTAGCTTGCTGGGGTGGAAGCTTGCGCTAGCCTATCTGCCTCTTCTCGTCTTCCGTACCTCCTTCCTTTCTTCCTTCCCTCGTCCTCCCATACATTGCGGTCTGTGAAAATCGATGTGTTTTGGCAGCCAACAACTCCACAAAGCTCTCTCTCTCCCCTCTTTCTTCTCTCGTCGCTCCCTCTTTAATTACCTCACCCTCTCACCCTGGGGTCTCCCCAGATTCGAAGCAGCTCGCTGGAAAGCTCTCCCAATAATCAACAAGTGGTGTGAAAGACGACAAGTGCCCTCCCCGCACCCCGTGCACTCTAACTCCTGTAATTACACTAATTAGTCCAATTAACAACCGCGTTGCAGCCACCGCACCACACCGCCTCACAATTATATTAATAAAATGGCGGCCGGTTGGCTAGATACTCACTGCCACCGTGAGGTGAGGATATGATTGCGCCTTGTCTTGGCGAATGTGTGTAATGTATACCGTTGAAGGAATCCTTAGAAACACAGTAGCATGATCCTTCTCAGCGGTAAAAGCTGCTGGTACCCATTTGTCTGCTTGCTTTTCATGTGATGACTTTCAGGTGGCGGGTTTCTCTTCCATTGCTTGCCAAGTGTGTTTGTTGAGACGGCTCTAGTAAGTGTGGAATATGGAACGTGGGAAGCTTTCGCTAGATATTCCGGTAATTTCTACATACTGTTTATTATGGCTCTGTCCTGAAGAGCAAGAGACGTTCTCGTTATCAGTATGGTTCACTGTGTCTGTTCTGTATGTGAAACTTATCCAATAACTTGATGTTATTGTGATAATTGCATATCTCAGAAGAAGGGTGTCATTTTGTGTGTAACCGACGGGGAAGTTCACTGTGTCTAATCTGCCGTATTTATTATAAATGGGTTCGAGAGGCAGGTTGGGTGAAATCTCATCAGAAGTATCCTCATGAGATTGTTTAAAGTTATTGCTTATTTTAATACTACAGAACAGTTTCCAGTTAAGCAGAAGGAAGGTGGGGATCAGAAAAAAATAATTGGACGATCTGAGTCTCACGGTTTGACCCGTATCACAACGTACTGACAAGTATTTCGCTTTATTTCCCTATATTAATGTTTCCATGGTCTGCCTATGGTTCAGTAACCCAGGTGCTGGAATTTTGTCTCCAGGATGTTCTTTTACTTGCCAGTAAATCTGCGGGCTTGTCGTATTTCGTTGTCGGTCGTAGTCGAACCCCTCCTTTCGACTTCGGAAGTCAGCCTGCGACACTTTCCGTCCACTTCTCAAGTGTACTCATTTGATACTAATGGGTGATGGATCTTTCATAGTCATCGCCTTCCTGTTCCACTAAAGAGGAATAAATCTGATTAGGTCCATCATTCAAAGTACATACGATAATTGTATGTGGTGTATTATCGCCTCTAGCCTTTGACATACTGTACAGCCCAGTGGGACTCATCGCGACTTCATTCGCTGTATTCTCAGTGGGAAGAACCTTTTCCCAGATGTCTGTTGATTGTCTTCCGCTCCGTGCAAACATTTTAATTAGGGCGCCCATGCGGAGCACTTAGTGGTGCATTGCTGCTCTCCTTGCGTGCTGGGAGCGTGGGGATCATTTATTTACTCCGCGTGCGTGGTGGAACACCAGTGCGTGTTATTTAAATATTCAGAAGCCTTGGAGGAAGATCCCTAACCCTCATTCCCCAGTCTACTTCTTTTTCTTTTTTAATGGCGTACTGGAGCCTCGTTCTGCGCTTCTTTGCAAGAAATAAGAGCAGAGGGAAACATGTTTTTTCTTCTCAGTCTTCTTTTCAACTTTGCATTCGTTAACGAAGATAAAACATTCTTTTTTTGAATATCTGTATGGTTTGAATAAAATATTTGAGTGTAGGTTGTGTATCGCCTGACTGTTACGATGCCTTGTTAGCTCCCGAGAGTTGATTGTCACACAAAGCTATGGTCGCGGAAGCGGAACAATAATAAAATTGTTCTGAGGGACTGGCTCTAATGATGGTGTATTTCCTGACTTGATTTAAAATTGATGTTATCGATTGTGACATTCTTTTGCTGTAAATTACTCCCTCTTTAACTGGCAGTGGGTGCTTCGGTTTGTTCAGTTTTTCTTGCGGTTCTTATCTTTTTAATCTGAAGAAACTAGTGGTTAATTTTCATTTCTGTTTAAATTCGAAGGAAATCTTCCTGGTGGTGTTGCGAACAGCCAAGCTAATGGGGAGGAGGAAAATTATGTTGGTGAAATTACGCTCGAGGAAGTGGAAAGTATGGTAAATAAACTCCATTGCCATAAAGCAGCAGGAATAGATGAAATTAGACCTGAAATGGTGAAGTATAGTGGAAAGGCAGGGATGAAATGGCTTCATAGAGTAGTAAGATTAGCATGGAGTGTTGGTAAGGTACCTTCAGATTGAACAAAAGCAGTAATTGCACCTATCTATAAGCAAGGGAACAGGAAGGATTGCAACGACTATTGAGGTATCTCATTGATTAGTATACCAGGCAAAGTATTCACTGGCATCTTGGAAGGGAGGGTGCGATCATTCGTTGAGAGGAAGTTGAATGAAAACCAGAGTGGTTTCAGACCACAGAGAGGCTGTCAGGATCAGATTTTCAGTATGCGCCAGGTAATTGGAAAATGCTTCGAGAGGAATAGGCAGTTGTATTTATGTTTCGTAGATCTAGAGAAAGCATATGACAGGGTGTCGAGGGAAAAGATGTTCGCCATACTGGGGGACTATGGAATTAAAGGTAGATTATTAAAATCAATCAAAGGCATTTATGTTGACAATTGGGCTTCACTGAGAATTGATGTTGCAATGAGTTCTTGGTTCAGGGTATTTACAGGGGCTAGACAAGGCTGTAATCTTTCACCTTTGCTGTTCGTAGTTTACATGAATCATCTGCTGAATGGTATAAAATGACAGGGAGGGATTCAGTTAGGTGGAAATGTAGTAAGCAGTTTGGCCTATGCTGACGACTTGGTCTTAATGGCAGATTGTGCTGAAAGCCTGCAGTCAAATATCTTGGAACTTGAAAATAGGTGCAATGAGTATGGTGTGAAAATTAGCCTTTCGAAGACTAAATTGATGTCAGTAGGTAAGAAATTCAACAGAATTGAATGTCAGATTGGTGATACAAAGCTAGAACAGGTCGATAATTTCAAGTATTTATGTTGTGTATTCTCCCAGGATGGTAATGTAGAGTGAGATTAAATCAAGGTGTAGTAAAGCTAATGCAGTGAGCTCGCAGTTGCGGTCAACAGTATTCTGTAAGAAGGAAGTCAGCTCCCAGATTTTTACATCGGTCTGTTTTCAGACCAACTTTGCTTTACGGAAGCGAAAGCTGGGTGGTATCCGGTTGCTGGTACAAACGGGTGGGAACAATGGCAGGAGGGCACTCGGAATGAGGATATAAAGGCTAATTTAGGAATTAACTCGATGGATGAAGCTGTACACATAAACCGGCTTCGTTGGTGGGGTCATGTGAGGCGAATGGAGGAGGATAGATTACCTAGGAGAATAATGGACTCTGTTACGGAGCGTAAGAGAAGTAGAGGTAGACCAAGACGACGATGGTTACACTCATTTCTAACGATTTAAAGATAAGAGGCATAGAACTAAATGAGGCCACAGCACTAGTTACAAATAGAGGATTGTGGCGACGTTTAGTAAATTCACAGAGGCTTGCCGACTGAACGCTGAAAGGCATAACTGTCTATAATGATTATGTATGTATGTATGTATGTATGTATGTATGTATGTATGTATGTATGTAAGTATGAGGAAAGCAACGGGAAACTACCTCACTCCTCATTTCCCTAGTACGCCTCTTCAATGACGCCTAGGCTATTTATGACAGCTGTATGACATGTATGTACATATGTATGTACATATGTATGTATGTATGTATGTATGTATGTATGTATGTTTAAATTCGATCGATTCTTGTTTACCGTATTTATTTAAGAAATAATTATGAAGGAAACGGTATGTTCACGTCCTGTTGCCTGTGACTTGCCCGGATAGAATAGTACTAACATAGTTGGGGATGTGTGGGATTTAGTAACAGCAGCACTGCAGAAGTTTAAGGAAGCAGATATTATCAGTGGTATACTGCGTAGGAGGGATGCTGACTGGAGGGTTTGGGGATTTAAATGACTATGGAATGGGTGGGAAATTGGGAGTTAGATTTGTAGATCCAGATGGATAGGTAGGAGGTAGGGATCTACGCTCAGATGGCTTTCACTTGAAACGCAATAGTACATATAAGTTTGGGGCTTTGTTTTGAAGAATATAGGGAGATACATTCAAGGAAACTGGGTGGACTAGGGACCGATGATAACCGTATAGGGAGCATGCAGTCCAAGTTAGGATGACAGAAAATAGCTAGTGTTAAACTGTAGATGCATTGGGAAGAAAGATAGTAGAATTAATTTGATATATACATATTTACCAGTTATCGTAATAGATATTGAATCGTGGCTGAGAAGTGATATTATGGATGCGGAAATTTTCACACGGAACTAGAATGCTTATCATAGAGACAGGTTAGGGACGATAGGAGGGGGAGTATTCATACTGGTGAAAGAATAATTTTTAAGCTACGAAAAAGTTGAGGAACATAAAATACCAGGTGTAAGACTTAATCTGTAAACCTAGTAGGCAACTTGATGTTTTGTGGTGTAGCCTACAATCCTGACAAGACTGGCACTGGCGCTGACGCTGATGTGATAAGATAATCAGCTATGTGGGGAACGACACAGAAAGGAACGTTACTGTAACGGGTGATTTGAACTTACCAAATGTTAATTGGGAAGGAAATGTGAACGAGAGAAAGTATGGCCAACAAATGGTGAATACGTTAATATGGGAAGGACAGCTGAATCAGAAACTGGTTGGAACGAACTAGAGGGAAAAATATTCTAGACGTGGTGCTGAAACCATATGCGATAAAGAAACTGAAGTGAAAGATGGTATAATCAATCATGCAGCTGTTTTTGTCGTAGTTAAATATAAGTTTGATAGAAAGGAATGTCGTGAAAGTAGGACTATTAGGCAATACCATATGGTTGATAAGAGTGGCATGGGGAAATTTTTAATAATCAATTATGATCAATGTAAAATGATAAATAAAAATGTAAACAGCCTATGAAATGGTTTTAAAGCAATTGTTGAGGAGGAAAATAAAGATATTAAGAAGGAGGTGCAGATTAGAAGGAAGAGTTAGGAATGGTTGTGGGAGTAAGGATACATTGAAGGAACTTACTGGAAAATTTAATTTAGCAGAGAAATCTGCTAAGTATAACATGCTGGTAAACATAATTGACAGCCATATGAATTTCAGGGAGCAATGGAAGGATAAATGTATAGATTCTTTAAGGTAGAAACAAGTTCCAGGAAGGTCATTCCAGGGATCATTAACATACGGGGGGGAGTGTATATGTCGAGGACTTACAGAGGGCAGAAGTATTCAGTCAGCAGTATATAAAGGTAGTTCGGTATAAAGATAATGCCAGATAGAGGCGGCGACTAATACTGGCGGATTACTGAAATTTACTTACGATATAAATACATTTACAAAAAGATACAAAAGTTGAAAGTAAAAAAAACAACAACAACAACTGGGATTGATATTCTGAGGGATATATTAAAGGCCATGGGCTGGGATATATTGCCATATCTGAAATACGTATTTGGTTACTGTTTGTATGAAGGAGCAATACCAAGTGAATGGAGAGTAGCAATAGTAGCTCCAGTGTACAAGGGAGAAGGGGACAAACATAAAGCGGATAATTACAGGCCGCCGGGCTGAGTGGCTCAGACGGTTGAGGCCCTGGCCTTCTGACTCCAACTTGGCAGGTTTGATCCAAGCTCAGTCCGGTGGTATTTGGAGGTGCTCAAACACGTCAGCCTCGTGTCGATATATTCACTGGTACGTAAAAGAACTCCTGCGGGTCTAAATTCCGGCACCTTGGCGTCTCCGAAAACTGTAAAAATGTCGTTATTGGGACGTAAAGCAAATAACATTTTCTGACTGTATTAGACAGATTTGCGAAATTACTAACTGGTTTGATCGAAGGCAGTTCGGGTTTAGGAAAGGTTGTTCTAGTGAAGCTCAGCTTGTAGGATTCCAGCAAGATATAGCAGATATTTTAGATGCAGGAGGCCAAATGGACTGTATAGCTACTGACCTGTCAAAGGCTTTTGATATGGTAGATTATGGGAGACTACTGACGAAATTGAGGATTATTGAGCTAGACAAAAGAGTGGTTGAATGGGTGGCTAAATTTCTAGAAAATGGAACTTTGAGAATTAGAGTAGGTGAAGTGCTTACCTGATCGTGTAAAAAGGTGGCCACTCAGGGCAGTATTATTGGACCTTTATGTTTTCCTATATATAAATGATATTAGTAAAGAACTGGAATCACTGGAATCCGCTATTTGCGGATGCTGTTATACTGTAGAAAGTAGTACACGAGTTGTAGGGTTGGGAGCGACTGCAGGGGGACCTAGACAATGTTTTGAATCACTGCGTATAAGCCCAATGACTTAAAATGAATTAAGAATGGCAACTTTAGAGAAAATGATGTCATCTTTTGCAGAAGTGAACGTTTTGCTATAAATTTCAATCACGATATCATCATGTGCCAAAATTCTGGCTGGTAGTTCAATAACATTTGATCCGTCACCATCTACAGAGCGGTAGTCACCGTTACCGATTTCTTGCAATAAGTCAGCGAATTCAATTTTTTTGGCGGTTTTGCCCGCATATTTTTATTTAAGCGGTGTGTTGGAGAAGGGTCAAAGAAGCGAGTATTTAATACAATTATAAATAATTGTTTGGCGATAAGCATGTGGCAAACCAGGCAAAATCTTTATGAAATCTCCCACCAGAAGGATTGGAATGTCACTCATTACCTATGATATGTTTTTTTTTTTTTTTGCTTTACGTCGCACCGACAAAGATATGTCTTATGGCGACAATGGGAGAGGAAAGGCCTAGGAATTGGAAGGAAGCGGCCATGGCCTTAATTAAGGTACAGCCCCGGCATTTGCCTGGTGTGAAAATGGGAAACCACGGAAAACCATATTCAGGGCTGCCGACAGTGGGGCTCGAACCCACTATCTCCCGATTACTGGATACTGGCCGCACTTAAGCGACTGCAGCTATGATATGTTTTAGAAGACGATTAACACATATTAATGACTGACTATTTGCCATTGGGACTTTATCGCTCATTGAGCTGCGCTAATCAAATATCGTGTACTGCTTTGGAATTTAATTTTAATCCAGACACCGAACTCTCATTTAAATTTAGAGGAATTTTTAATGTAATGTGAACTGTTCAACCGCTGGGTAACAACACCGGTACAGCAGCACAGGTAACCAGGAAGACGTCTGACTGTGCATGCGTGCCTGTCCCCTTTTAACTCCTCTATCGTGCCACGCGCTCAGCGCTCTCATGATTCAGACGGCTTTGAAATACTGACAGGCGTTTTGGCCAATCAGAATGCTGCATTTTCTGTAATAATTAAAAATATACAGCAAGAAATGTTTATGCTTTTAAAGACACTCTGCAAATCTACAGGCCAAGAGCTTTCGTCAGAATTCTTTACACTGTCAATCGGTTCGACTGTTCTCTCAAACTCGCGGTCACAAAAATGAGCCTATTGTTTTAAATAATTATGTAGATTATTATTATTATTATTATTATTATTATTATTATTATTATTATTATTATTATTAATGCTTTTTTATTTTGAGTGAGATACCAGCTATTTTGCGCTAAGTGACGCTGAACACTGGTTATTACTGTATTGTGATGATGTCCTGGGCAGAAAATCGAAAAGCGGAGGCATGGGGCTCTGCACTGTGTATTGTGGTGGTCCTATCCATCCCAATTTAACTTCAAAAATGGTGTCATACATGTTGGTTTGTGTAAGTGTCCGGTTCAGTTTCCTTCAGCGGCCACTTTAAGAAAACTGAAGATGTTGTGGGGAGATCATTACATCCTTGCGTCGTCCACAGCTTCCGCTCGGATCAATACAAGCACGCGGATCGCTCCTTGTAAGACCGACGATACGCCTTGAAGTAACCGCAGAACAAGCAGCGTCAGTGTCACTGCTCTCGTTTGGGGATATTCTTGTCTCACTGTAGTTGATTGCTTTCCAGTGCTTGTTTATGTAATTTCATTCCATAATGGATTAGAGCATAGTCCCTCCTTCAGTGCCTCTCCTTATGTTCACCTCTCATGGGAACCCAAATTTGGTAATCCTGTTTTATTTTTGGTTTCATAATTATTCGAAGATTCATCGCTTCTAAAAAAAAAACAAAAAAACAAAGAAACTCATTTTGAAAGCGGCCTTCATTGCAGTGTGCAACATAAATTGCCTTTTATTTTTAAAAAAGTGCCGGAGCCGCGGAGGCAAATAACATTAGATGTCTTCGAGATTCGACAACAGATATATAAATAATGTATAATATGTGATTTCCATATCGTACAGTGTTGTATAACAGTTGAATCATCGAGGAGCAAGCGTGGAATGTCAATGAAGTAGTCAAAATACATTGAAATTGAACATTGTGAACGCCTGATAAGTGCCTCATTCTAACTAGAGAAGAGAACAAGACCTTTTTAAGCCGAGGAAATTGCCTACACTTGCTTTAATATTCGGTCGGAGTAACTCGTTTATTAATACCACCTGTATTATACGCTGAAAATAAGTATAAGAATGTTTGATTGATAGAAGTGTTGAAGTGTTCCACATTTAATGTGGTCTTCTATAGTTTCAAAATTAATACCATAAATATGTTGAAAGTGTCACCGGAATGCGCAACTTTAATATTAGGCCCACCGAGCTCGATAGCTGCAGACGCTTAATTGCTGCCAGTATCCAGTATTCGAGAGATAATGGGTTCGAACCCCACTGTCGGCAGCCTTGAAGATGGTTTTCCGTGGTTTCCCATTTTCATACCAGGTTGTACCTTAATTAAGGACACGGCTGCTTCCTTCCCACTCCTAGCTCCTTCCTTTCCCATCATCGCCATAAGACCTATCCGTGTCGGTTCGACGTAAAGCAACTTGCAAATATATATATATATATATATATATATTAGGCCACTCCATATGTTGACCACTACCACGGCAGTTCTCCGTAATCACTGTAACGAAGTGCTGCTGCAGAACGTCAGTAATATGGGTTGGAAAGGAAAGAATACCATATATGAGCAACGTCAACTTATTGTATTCCATCATGCTAAGGGGATGTCTTAGAGACAAATAAGCAAGCTTTTGAACATACCGAGGAGCATAGTAAGTGCTCCTAAATTAGCAGCGGAATTGTTCCACGAGTGCGGTAAGAAAGTCCATCCTGAAACAGTACGCCGAGGCATGAGGAAATAAGGATACAACGGTAGAGCTGCGAGGAAGAAGCCCTTCATTAGCGAAGCAAACCGAAAGAAAAGATTGCAGTTTGCAAAATACTACGTCAAGAAAGACGATTCTTTGTGGAACGATGTCATTTTTGCCGACGAAAGCAAATTCAGTCTTTCACTCGGATCAAGGTGTGGCGGAAGTCAAATACAGAACTGGAAAACAGAAATATACGGCCCACTGTCAAACACGGTGAAGGAAGCATCATCTGGAACTGTATGTCTTTAGGTGGAGTCGGTGAAATGACTAGGATTGATGGCACTCTGAAGAAATAAGACTCATCTTGAAGGAAAATCTCCATAAGTGTGCTGTTAAACTGGGCATATGGGGTAGTTTTAAATTTAGTAGGACAATGATCCTAAGCACAAAGCTTTTATTGTGAAAAGTTGGCTCTTGTACAACTGTCCCAAAGTGATTGAAACACCGCCCCAAAGTCCAGGTGTCAACTCAATCGAAAATTTATGGGCAGAACTCAAACACAGGGTTCGCAGAACCCCTTTTCGTTCTAAGAATGAACTTCAAAGAAGAAGTGAAGAGGAATGGTGAAGCATCCCGGCTGGCGACACCAGAAGACTGATTTTCAACATGAGACATCGTTTACGAGAGGTCATACGCAGAAAGGGAGGTGCTACAAAGTACTAACAGTCGACTGTAATGTATTATTCAAAGGTGATATACGGGTGGTCAAATATTAAAGTGGCTGTCATATTTAGTACTTCTTATAAAGTAATTTATTTTTCATTCAGTATTCCAAAAGTGAAATTGTATTTGTAATACTGTGTCTTGGAAACATTATATTCGTCCATTAGTATAAATTAATTTTTTGTTTATTATATTATTAATAAATTAATGTACAGTATCAAAATATAACTAGTGGCCGAATATTAATGCGAGTAAGTGTGTACTCCAGGCGCCAGCTAAACACGATGCGATGTTAACCGACTGGCTAGCGCAAGCTTCCTGGAGTTCACGCTGAGAAGTGAACAAGCCCACCTGTTCACAAAGTCAATTCATGACTAGCTCAAAGATCTTAAGGCACACTAGGGAGGAATCCAGAACTCCTATGCTCAGTTCAGTGCGGTTAGATGTTCGCTGAACATGGATGTTATAAATGAAGTCGAGAGTAAAATCAAAAATAAATCGAATGCATTAAAAGAAAATAGTGTTGGAAAGAGTGAAGCATACGAACGATTTTATGTTATTGATGACAAGAAGACATACCAAGCTCAAATCCCAGCGCATTAGCAAGGCATTATTGCACTCGTTCTCCTTCGAGTCAGATGAGTGTTCATGTTAAAATGTGTGCTTTAGACCTACGCTTTTTCAATGTTGTCAGGTACAGGGTTTCAAATGGTAGTACGAGAATTAATGTAGGAAATAACTTCGGTAAAGTAAATGCGTCTGAGGTGCTACTACCATATCGGACGACTGTTTCCCGGCGAAGTCATGAAGTGGCCGATGATATACGTCGTTCTATAATACCGGACGTTCGTGACGCAGTGCATTGTTATCCTTGTGCTCCAACTACAGAGATGTGGCCGGACGATTACAAAAATATTAACAAATAATAATAATAATAATAATAATTTTATTTTCCTTATGGTTTCACTACATTGAGTGAACAGTAAAAAACAGAGGTTATTTTAATCTGCCTCTTCCGCAGTACTCCGATGTCTGGTGAAAACATTATTTACCACCCAATGTGCTGCGTTATGAATTCAGCTGCCAGATTTACAACGGGTTACATTTGTAACAGACTAAGGTGCGAATATTAGGAAGGCCTTAAGGGTTCACGAAGGCTTTACGCGAATAACTTGCGTAGGGCATTGTTAAATACAGTTTTGCGTTACGTATTCTAAGATTATTTTCTTAATTCTCAGGTGCAGGACGTACGACACGCAATTACGGAAAAACAGAAAGCTGTGGATTGTTTCAAATGTACAGGTTAGTCATATCGAGCGTACTCTGTATCAGGATGTAGAAACAAGATGGAATACTAAGCTGAACATGCTGAAATCTGTGCATAACCAGTACGGTAAAATGGTTGAGGTCCTATCGGCTGCAACTGCAGGCGAAAAAGAGAAAATAGGACAAGTGAGAAATAAACTAGAAGAAATCAATCAACAACTCATAAGTGACTATTTACTTCTTAGGAACTTCCAAAGAAGCCGCGATGATTTAGAAGGAGACAGCAGTCCAACAATACAAAACATGTTCTTTTGGTTCCATCATCTAGTACCGGAAATCGAAGGTGGACGCGGATGAGGTGCTAGAACGCTATCCTTAGATTACGGCGGGGTCAGTCTTGCTGATTACAATTACATTATTATTTATAAAACACTACCGAATATATCTTACGCTTAACTAAGAAGGAAAAGGTGCAAACTGTTAGTGAAGGCAGCACGCCAGTAATCGGCCGCTGTGCCAGCCTGGCCGGTTCGCCTGACTTCTGCCAGGCAAATTGTAATATATCACAGGTTATGATTTTAATTTCCGTGTTGACGTATAACTAATATTGTAATATAATAGGATTAGATTCCCTTTGATTTAATTATTCTGCAAGAACTGATGATGACTCCAAAGGAGTCGAAATCCTATTATAAATTGTAAGTTGTTTGTACGTAACGGAGTGAAGTTCGATTATCATATGTTGATTTTGTAAAATTACTTGTAGTTTGTCACTAGCATTTATCACTCTTTAATAAATCACCTTGGGAGTGGCGACCCCATTGTAATAACAGCCTATATATGTTTCATTCATTACATCCCTGACCCGGTCAATGACTGGAAAACAGGTTGTAGGTTTCATTTTTACTTGTAATTTGTCACATTTAAGTCTTACAAAATCATTTTTCCGTCTGGTATAAACCTGATATTGCCTCTAGAATTTGGCAGTATTTGGTTATTTTCAAAGGGAATACATCGAGACTAACGTCGTTGTTGGGTAACATTCGTCCTAAAGGAAACAGCCCTCAAGTCCTGATTCTGAATCACAAAGCAAAAGCTTTGAACATTTGAACTTTTTTCACATATGTTAATTTTGGACCTATTTTTTTTTAGTTTCCTTGACACTGTTGGGCTGAAAGTACCTCTTCTGATTCTTGAATGGAAACAGATTATATAGATCATATATACAACTGAGCAGTCATCCTCTATTAACACTAATTAGAGGGAAACAAATGGAAGGGATCCGGCACTTCGATAAATGAACGTATCGGCCAAAGAAAGACAATGGCCACGAAGGGCGTGAAAATGAAAGTAAGTCCCTAGGCCTCCATACGTAATACTATCGGGCTCGGAAAATAACAAATGTTGACCAAGGAAGGTTGGATAGGATAGATGAAAGTGGGGAGCCTGGCACAAGTGGAAGCAATGTCAGGAATCAGCTAAGGGCCCCGTGGTCTCCAATCCACGCCCCTGTTAAGAGCCCCTGGGGCCCCTTTTAGTTGCCTCTTACTACAGGTGTTATTCTGCCGCCCCCATCCACAGGGGAATACCATTCATAGATGCAGCCACATTAAGGGGATACGGGCAGCGTATCTCGCTGATGTTAAATTAGTTACATTCATGTTCTTTTTTCCCAGGATTTGATAAAGTTATAATACTGGCATTTCTGCCACATTTGATACCTTACTTCACACTTTAACACGCCTTTATTTGATTGTTTGATTGGAGCAGATTTTCAAAGAAATGCATATATTTTAAACAATAAAAACAGTTCTTGTCTCCTGAAACACAAGAGCCTTCTCCCAAAATGTATTTCTTTAGGAAATCCCTCCTTTAATACGGTATGACACAGATTGCTGGTGAAATTTACACAGCTCTATAATAAACAATGACACGCAAAAAAGGAACACATTTAAAGATTGAGAAACCGAAGTTTTCACAGTACGTACGCATCTAATATACAGATGCAAGTCAAGCAGTCGAGGTCGAGGGGCAGGTGTGGAGGTTGAGACACAAGTCTGGAACTAAGAATTGGTGGGTTGTACTCGCTTCGCGGTACAAATACTTGAGTTGGAACGATATAGAGAAGGTCAGCATGGCCCCTGCGCAAGGATGACACCCACAATCGAGAAGCGTTCCACATTTTTCATCAGAATCAGATTCAACCATGGTAGCTTCCGCAGTATTTCGTATTAATGTTGCCGACACCCCGTGTTGTACATGGGACAGAGTCATTGGAGAATCCAGAACATGTTTTTTTTTTCAGTGCAACCGATTTACTTCTCAGCAACAAACACTTCTAAAGACAATGGTATAATTGCATCAACCACTACCAATCAGTCTATCAACCTTGCTCGCTACAAAACATGCCCCAGTGTACTGCGCTATCCAGACATTTCCGAAGAATACAGTTATCTGTTTATAACTCACCCGATGACAATTTCTCGTAGTACCTCGTAAAAAACAAGAGCTCATTGTGTACATTTCATGTAATGTGTATCTGTTATGTTCATTTTCTGTGTATTTTATTGTGTTTCAGAATATGTATCTATGCTGGCCGTATGGTCATCACCAGGTCGAAAGTCATATTTAAACTTTTAAAAAAGAATTGGTGGGTTTTACCGTTATCCCCGTTACTTATCTTGCTCATGCACTACACCGAGTAGCAGAAGAAATTATAAATCAGTTCCCAAAAGTAATTTGATTTAATCTCTTCAGTAAAGGAAGCATTTTAAAAATTAAGTTATAGAGCTGCTGCTTTTAACGAAAAAAAAGTGCCCAAATCTGCCCCTGTTTTAACAAAGTGGGGTGGGGTGCATGGTTATAACCTGCTCAGTATTACAGTGAGAATATTCATTGCATAGAAAACGTCAGCAGTTTCTCAGAAGATGACTCGCAGTGTGTTAAGATGACCCAGAGTGTACTACGAGAGAGGAAACTAGGAGACGATCCGGTATGCTGTATATTCGTGCTAATTTCACATTCCTAGCAAACGCTATAAAACAATCAGAGTCGTCAAAACTCAGTCTTACTGAATCAATGTCTGTGTTTATAAAAGCAGAGTGTCAGCTGAAAAGTGCTACGGGTGACGTCGCAGAAATTGTTTTGAAGAAACTGCCAATTGTGCTTGTCAGAAATCCGGGGTATGCAGTGTTGAAATGTATGTTAGATATTTTTAATGGATGTAACGCAGACCTACCAGAAGGATTTAATCCTGCTACGATTTCATTGTTCAAGTACGTTCCACTGACTCCAGCAGATGCTCCATGACTAAATGGTTAACATGCTGGCCTTTGGTCCAAGAGGTCCCGAGTTCGCGGGCCGGGTCGGGGATTTAACTTCCATGAGTTAATTCAAATGGCTCGGGGGTTGGGTATTTGTGCCGTCTTCAGCATTAGAATTCACCTTAGGTAGGGCTCCGTCCTCACCGACACGCAGGTCACCTATACGGCATCAAATCGAAAGACCTGCACCAGGGCTCTCCGGAGGCCACACATTATTATTGTTATTTCAGCAGATGATGAAATATGATTCTCTGCATTCAAAAAACCTCACCATAACGTTTCTAAGGCCGAATGCCCTTAACGCTGCCACATGCTGGTCCTAGAGAGAGCGAGTCGCTGGAATTCGGACCGGTGATAGCCTACCCGTGTTGGAAGGCGTGTATTGAGACCACAGCATCAGCGCACCCTGATACTGTATTACATATTTGAAAAGCCACAAGGATAATAATCCCCATGTATATTCCTTGCTTTAGCGATAGTTAATAAGAAAGCTCACTTCCACCGTTTCAAATCCTACATTGTATTTCAGATTGTGTGCACCCTGCAGACTTAACAATTCAGCTGTACTTACATTGCAAATGAATCTCGAGCTTGTTTTATTTTTACGGCGAGTAGGATGTGGCGAGCGACTGCTGCCTCCAGGGCATTTCATTATTACAGTGGAGGAAGGCTAAATGGAAAGGACGTGTAGCATAAAACGGATAATGGTATGTCGTGGTTGAGCCTTTCCAGGTGACAGCTATCTCGTTTTTGTTACTGTATCCTGCTTTGTAACGCCGTCAGCGTGCCACACAGTACACTTACTATGGTTCGAATCATTGTGCTAAGAGGATAAAACAAGATCAGTGGTGTCATATCCGCAAGAAAACGTAATCGATTTAAATATTTGAATGCATCAAATACAAATGTTGACAAGAGTAATTTACATTTAACGATGTATTAAGTACTGTTCACTTTATAATCCATTTCCTTTTAGCCTATACTTATACAGTAACGGGATATGGTATTGTGGCCAGTCGTTTTTCTTTTTTCAATATTTGTAACAATCCTACTTACTACTGCTGATAAAAGGGAATGAAGGTTGTGGGTTTCGAAGAAATTACCAATCCATTTTGTTATAGATTAAGTGTTTCAGAAAGGTGTCTATGTATTTTTTTTAATGTTTATTCTAGAGAGGAAATTATTTGTATCGAGGAGGGAACATATTTTCACGGTAGTCGTTTACTATAATATCAGCGACCATATTTGTGATTTTTAGGCGGGTTACCGTTGAGTCTGTGTGCAAAATGGCAACAGTATGTAAGTTTCTCCGCTACACGGAGAAGCATAGAAGCACGGATACTTTTTATTCCTGTCCTAGTATACATAGATTACGTACACTGGCTGCCATGGTAACCGTGGGGTCGGAAAATAGTCCACGGAAAACTCTACGTAAATTCTAGATAATTTATACTCCCAGCCCAAAGACGCACGCATGTTAATATTTAATAATATTGTGTCTTCTGGTTTATAGATCACTTCTCACTACCTACCTCTTGGCACAAAAAGTGATCGACTGAAAAAGTTATCTTTGAAACCCTTCGTTTTCGTTATTGCATGATAGAAGATTTATAGTGTAGGGATTATTGTTTCACATTAACTTGGTAACATGTCAGAATGTTGTCAGATAATATCCCTGCTTAGTTAGGCCTGTGTGTCATTCTATATTATTTTGTATCATCCAGCTTCTTGATAAGAGTGTTCTGTAACTAGCTAAGCAAAGAGCGAGAGAAGCCAATGATAGTGAGGAGAAATAAATGGGCACACGAGTGCAATGCATACAAATAGTTGCTTGCCGCATGCAACATTTAACGTGTTCGTACACGTTACCATTGTCTACACATCAGATTACCCAGCAGCGTTGAACGATGTACACCTTAGTAGCAATGTCCGTGGTTGAGACATTGGGATATCGACAATGTGGAGGCTAGATGATGTTTCGAGATATGAGCAAATTGCGTATAATGCATTGCATTTGTTTCTGTGTTCTTTTGTGATCGACGTTATTGTATATTAAATTAATATTGTGGCATGTTTAAATGGATATAGAAAACAGTACCGTAACTCGTGATACTCTTATCAGACGAATCTTTCTCTCATCTGTTTCTGTATTAAAAAATAAAGGAATTTCGTTGGCAAGTTAACCCATGGCTATTTCAAATTGCCTCCGTTGGCTAACAATTACCGTTATAATTAACAAACGCTTTCCAGAGTTTAGTTCTGACTAAACCGAAGCGGACTTAATGAAGACAGCGATGCGTGTTCTCTAATTAACATTTCAATGAGCAGCGGACAAATGACGATCGCAAAGAGCGAGAGAAGCCAATGATAGTGAGGAGAAATAAATGGGCACACGAGTGCAATGCATACAAATAGTTGCTTGCTGCATGCAACATTTAACGTGTTCGTACACGTTACCATTGTCTACACATCAGATTACCCAGCAGCGTTGAACGATGTATATAGAAACATAATTAATGTACTGGCTCTTGTCTTAATTTCTTCTGCCAGTGTGCTAACCAAGCACTGGAAAAGAGATTGCGCAATTCTTCTGTGCATCTTATTCTCTTGTTTTCGGTCGGGGTTCTGTTTGAGGTCATCTTGGAAGACATTCGTACAATAACTTAACTAGTATTGCGCTCTTGTAGTCTCTCCAGCAGCATGTTTAATTATTTGGGTGAAAGAGTGTGTTGTTAGATACCCCAGGGTGAAATTCTCGGACGGTGGGCGATACAGTAGTTCCATGTCTTAATAAATGTTGGGTAATGTAGTTATAACATTAGCCTGATGTATATTAAGTTCTCGCTATTTGTCTGTTTATAGAGTAGCCTATATGTCGAGTGACTGGATGCATATAGTTCTAGTGTGTTCTTGAACAGTAGCTTTGATTAGGCCACTTTGTGGAGACACTATTACATTTTGATTCCATTCTAGCCAGCTTAAACTAGAATTATTACCAAAAAAAAAAAAAAAAAAAAGCAATTTGTACAAGCCCTGTTGTCTTATCAGCTGATTCTTTCCTTTATTTTCTATAATTATTAACGAAATTATTAGCAGAAATACGCACAAAATGTCGTTCGTCCCGGATAACCGATTTGTATAACGCCAAAGCAGGTAGTGGACACTTTGCATGTGCTGTCAGAAAGGGTAGCAGGGTACATTTTTTGCCAAGGTCATGGACACTGAGGTATGATTCACCCGCTTGCCGCGCGCATTCGTCAGTTTGCAAGTCTCTTTAGTGTTTGTAAGTTTCTTAGTGTGTAGTCAAATACTAAATTATTTTAATGGTATAATCACGCCGTACTTTTATTTAATTGTAATAAATGTGTAATATTGTTCCTATGGTGAACGCTTTATTGTATAGCATTGAATCAGAATCTCACAAAACTATTATTACCGCACTTAAATTGGTAAACTGTCAACCTCTACCTCTCTGTCGAAATTCGCTCAGAGAGCATCAAAAAGCTTACCACTTTGTAGCTTTTTTTCTTCAGTATTGATGAAGTCCCCCCCTTCCCAACCACTATATCCCGCAAACCCGAGTACTGTTTGTTGTCTGTATTTTTTTGCCCCCGCACTTTTAATTCCCAATCGCTGCTACTGGTTCTTGAACAGTCGCTTAAAAAAATGGGCGCATGATATTGTTTAATAAATAAGTCGGATAAAATATCAGATGCGAGGAACATACAATACCATACGCTCGTTCTTACTTTGAGCGACTCTTAAATTTCACCGCTAGTCAAGATGGAGGTAGCTTGTCCGCCTCCTTGGCTGAATGCAAAGGGTCCCCCGTTCGATTTCTGGCCGGGTCGGGGATTTTAATCCAAACCAAACCAACCCCCATGGCACGACAGCCTCGAAGGGCCATGGCCTACCAAGCGACCGCTGCTCAGCTCGAAAGCCTGCAGATTACGAGGTGTGGTGTAGTCGGCAGGACGAATCCTCTCAATCGTTATTCTTGGCTTTTTAGCCCGAGGCAGCCATCTCACTGTCAGATAGCTCCTCAATTGTAATCATGTGGGCTTAGTCGGATTCAGCCTTCAGATTCCATTAAAAGTTCCTGACCTGGCCGGGAATCGAACCGGGGCCTTCGTGTAAGAGGCAGGAACGCTAGCCCTGCACCGCGGAGCCGGCGCGGATTTTAATCGCTTCTAGCTAATTCCTCTGACTCGGGGATTGGGCGTTTGTTCCAACGAATCAGGAAGGCCATCTGGCCGTAAAGCAGGGCCAAGTCCACATGTGCGTCACATATCTCAGCGGCAACTCTTGTCTGGGAAGCTGAATGCTGCTGATATTTAAATCAGTATAACGCGAGCCTTTTTTTTTTTTTTTTTTTTTTTTTTTTTTTTTTTTTTTTTTTTTTACGTCGCACCGACACAGATATGTCTTACGGCGACGATGGGATAGGAAAGGCCTAGGCATTTGAAGGAAGCGGCCGTGGCCTTAATTAAGGTACAGCCCCGGCATTTGCCTGGTGTGAAAATGGGAAACCACGGAAAACCATTTTCAGGGCTGCCGACAGTGGGGCTCGAACCCACTATCTCCCGATTACTGGATACCGGCCGCACTTAAGCGGCTCCAGCTATCGAGCTCGGTGCGAGCCAAATCAATATTATTAGGCCCAGCAATTGAAAATTCCACTTTCAAAGCCCAGCACGTCAGATATTGAACTGCACCGTTCAAATCCCCTCGTTGACGACGACCATTCTGAATGATTATTCTTTCAAGCGGTCTTGTTCTTAGAGCCTAGTAGAACTTCAAGGGAAAATTTTCCTCGTTAATTCAACATTGCTTCCCACGACGACAATAATAGGTAGAAGATAATTTCTGATAATAATAGAAATTAAATTGCTGTTTTAAATCGTAATATTGAATGCTTCACTGCGTTGTCATTTCACCCTCTTCTCAGATTTCATGGTGCTGTTTGAACCTCTGTCACGTTAAAAATCAAAATGGACTCAGTACTTGAGGGGAATCGCTTCATGAAATGGAGGTCATGCTGCTGTTAAGAAAAGCATTTAGAGTGAATAAAAAGTGTTATTTCGAGAATAGACGAGAAGAAAAATAATTGGCACGCTGTGGAGAAGTGCGGTGAAGTGTAATAAACGACACAGAGAGGAAGGGCTAGACTATGTGCACAGCTTTATCACAGAGTAAGAAGTATACAGAAAGGCAACTTCGGTCCAATCCGTGCGCCAAATTTTAGTGGGCGTGAGGAATGTCCGCCATATTGAAACTGAGTAAACTACCATCACGCCTAGCTACGAGTGAACGCTTGTTTTATAATATACCTCATAAGATTTAATTTGAAAATAGCAAACAGGTGTAGTATCCATCTTCAAGTGAACACTTGTTTCATTCATTTTGAATGTTACATTTTTAAATAGGCCTGTTTATAATTTTGCACGCTTGACGATGAGAATTTTTAAGACGAAAAAACGTTCGATGGTGCTCAACACCTAATTGCAAAATCAGCACAGATAAAGAGAAGCTTTTTCAGTTTTCAAAACGAGCAATAGCAAGTAGAATACGTTTATTTATTAATAAATTGTTAGCGATTGAATATTCAGAATTTTAAAAATTGCAATACAAATTAGCTATAGTCCTACTTATAACATTGTGAATCATACATTTTTCCATTGTAAAGAAATGGACTATATACTGCGGAAGATGGAGGTGGTGATTTTTGTTTTAAAAGAAAGCACGACGAGGTAACCAACCTCTCTGAACAAATTGAGTGGGAAAAAATTCAAATAAAACAAAACTATTTATTCATCGGAGGAATTTCAAAATAATGTAAAAAAAACTACAACAAAAATTATTACATTAAGGCGAAAAGGTCACACACGCATCAAAAGGGAACTTACTAATGGAACACTTGAACTTGAATACGTCCTTGATTAATCCACTATCACACACAAAAAGCGAATGATCAGATCAGTAGGAAACTTATTCCCGTCATCGGCTAGTATGAGTTCTGAGTGTTTCCCGAAGGCCGAGATTCCGTTAGGCGAGAGAGATCGGCGCACTCTGTGAGGTGGGCCACGGTAACGTCGGCACGTCAAGAGCACTCTGGAGGATCTTCCCTCTTCAAGAGGTAAGGGTGCGTAGATCTTCCAGACCTATCCTCGGCCTGCAGAACACTACGGCCTCTCTCCGTGAAGGGCGGAAGAGGACGGCCACACGGTAGTTGTCTTCTTAATTGCTTTCAGTTTGTTGTGACTTCGGATAGCCAGCTGCTCCTATTCCCAGGAAGCCAAGATGGTTCGACGTAGCTGACAATATATGTCCGTACTTGGTACCTTGCTGCTTAATCCGCAAGTTCATTTTCCGCAATACCAACGTAGGTTGGGAGCCACGCGAAAGTGATTCTTGTGCCAGCAACACACAATGGTAATAATAATAATAATAATAATAATAATAATAATAATAATAATAATAATAATAATAATAATAGGAGTGATTAGGAAGCGACCGTGATCTTAATTTAAGATACAGTCCCAGCCTGGTGTGACAATTGCAACCACGGAAAACCTACTAGAGTATGGTTCCAGTGTATGGGACCCTCATCAGGATTACTTGATTCAAGAACTGGTAAAAAATCCAAAGAAAAGCAGCTCGATTTGTTCTGGGCGTTTTCCGACAAAAGAGTAGCGTTACAAAAAATTTTGCAAAGTTTAGGGTGGGAAGACTTGGGAGAAAGGAGACTAGCTGCTCGACTAAATGTAAGTGGTATGTTCCGAGCTGTCAGTGGAGAGATGGCGTGGTATGACATTAGTAGGCGGATAAGTCTTTAAAAGTAGGAAAGATATGAAGATAAAGTTGGAATTCAAGAGGACAGATTGGGGCAAATATTACTTTATAGTAAGGGGAGTTAGGGATTGGAATAACTTACCAAGGGAGATATTCAATAAATTTCCAATTTCTTTGCAATCATTTAAGAAAAGGCTAGGAAAACAACAGATAGGGAATCTGCCACCTGGACGACTGCCCTAAATGTAGGTCAGTAGTGATTGATTGATTGATTGATTGATTGATTGATTGATTGATTGATTGATTGATTGATTGTGCTCTGTCAGAAGTTGGTGAATCCTATCCATTGATAACTTTGTATTAGTTGAAAAAGTGGATGTTGACTATAGAAATAATATGTACCTTGTTGAAGTTTATTTTGTGTAAACCTACGCTGTTTTCGCTTTCGGCGATCATTTCCTTGTGCCACACACACAGCAAACATAACCTGCTTGCTGGACGAGTTCATGAGTGCTTGGATGGTATTTCCTTGCTACGCCTGAAAATGCCGATATTATATAGTAACAATCTAGCGGGGGCAAGAATTTTTTTCTCAGCAGTGGATGTTTCAGTAATATAAATAAAAGGCTTCGTTGTTTCCGCTTTAGTGTGACGCGGTTGTTTGACTTATATTTCATTTATCTTGACTCCCAACCACTCCACTGCCTCCATTATCTAAACTGCGCCCATTCGTCACCCGGCCTCGTCCTGTAATCAATTTACAAGACCGCGAAAACTCCTGTTCACGTGAGTTAGGGGCAGCCTATTGTTAAAAAATAAATGAAGGTCCAACTTTCCTCTCCCCTCTCTTGCTGTGTACATAATAGATACTTCCTCCCCTGTATATAAAGTCTGGCCCCGACCATAGCTTTCGCCCTCGTTAAATGGGAAGCGAATATTAAATTGAGTTCCCACCCTCCATATCCAGCCATCTATCTACCCGAGCTGTGCATTCACGGAGAAAAGCAGATTTGGTATTTTTTCCCTCGCAGTCCTTGAGGGAGAGAGAAAGTCGTAAAACAGTCGTTTTCTATCTGGTAACGCTTCGGGACGAGTCTGTCGCGTTGACCTCCCCCCCCCCCACACACACACACACACACGCGTGTCGCGGATATGAGATTTTTTAGGATATGGGGTGAGGGGTGAAGGATGTAAAGAAATAGGCAAGGGAGGGATTTGTGGAGGTTGATGGTCTGTTTGAGAAGCTTATATAGCTATGGTAGAAGGGTAAAAGGGGAGCAAAAGCTTCCGCTTTGTATTTAACAGAGTGTAGTATACCCTCTTCAGTAACTTGTTCCCTTGTTAAAGGTAATAAAAGAAATATTACAGCTAGCTGACAACAAATCGAATTTCGTCCCCATTATTGTAAAAAAAACACACAAAAAAAACAAAAAAAAAACGAAAACAAAATAAACCTCTGCCGGTGACCCAGTTCAGATAGGGGAGGATGGCAAGCACAACGTGTTACGACTGTTTGTGGATGAATCAAACCGTATATTTCAGATGATCATTTCTTTTTTTAAATTTATGTTTTACCTATAACATTTTAAACTTTCATAGAATAAAGATTACCATGTTTCTGTAAATGCTGATTAACCACAATGGATGATCAATTTAGTAAAATTTGCTAATAAGTAAAACTGAAAAGAAAAATTACTCGAGACAGTATTAAGTTAACGATCGGTTGCAAAGCACTCGGTTGTTTTTAAAAATGGCTTACTGGCATTTTTGAAATGTAGCTGCTGATAAGAGTTGAGAAAATCTTATTTATGTTGAATTTTATGATGACATATACTGGAAGTTAGAATCCCTTTTGATGAGCGCTGGGCATGTGTCGGTGATTTGTTTTAAGGGGAAAATTATCAGGTTTATCGACCTCTTTTTACTCTTAATTTTACTCCTCGAGGAAATAGGGTATCGGCAGAAAGATAGGAAGGACGTGGAAGGCAGGAACATTTAAGACATTATACAGGGTGAACAAAAAATGCCGCACTAGGAGGTCGGAATGCGATTCCTCATCCCATTGCAAGACAAAAGTTTCTATAGCCAAATCGGATCTGGTGCTGTTGGAAAACAAGTAGAAAACGAGAAGCTGGCAGCACTGTCGCATCCTGCAGTGCATCGGAATGTAATAGAGAAACTTGCATCATCCTGCTCTATCGTACCCGCCGTCGCAGCTCACTGAGTAGACGACTGGGTTATCAAACCCACATGCACCATGGAGCTACGGCTCGAATCTACGTCAGGTTGTTTTTCTTTTTCTTTTGTGTGACGTCAGGTCCCTAGTTCCCGTCGTGTAACTGCGTTTGTAAGCATGGCATCCTGTTGTCACAGGACAATAGTCGAACAGATGACAGTGTGATCCATTCAACTAAATACATGAGTCGACTAACCACGCACTGCACAACTATAACTGGTCCTGTCAAGTGCATGTAGGGCGGTTTCCTGATGGAGTACACAAACGGCGAATACGTCGATATGCTTTTAGTGTTGGGTGCATCCGATAACCAAGCTTCTACTGCTGCTCGTAAGCATGCAGCACGGTACCCTCAATGGCGCCATCCCGATAAGAATGTTTTCCGTCGCCTTGAGCAACGCCTGCGGGAAACCGGTAATCTTCGTCCACAAGTATTGGACAAAGGTCGTCCAAGGACTAGACGTAATCTACTAAACAGAGGACGACATTCTTGAAGCCGTTCACCAATCACCTCGGCGAAGTACCCCTGATATTGCAAGGCAGTTCCAGGTATCTCAAACACTGGTTGTTGACGTGTTGCACGACGAAAAACTGCATCCATATCATTACACGTTAACTCAACAGCAGCGGCCAGAAGACCGCATTCAACTAGTACAGTTCTGTGAGTGGCTTTTACAACAAGTTGAAGATAACGAACATTTTATAAAGAATGTGATATGGAGTGACGAATGTAGCTTCACTCGGGAAGGTATTTTCAACCATCACAACAGCCATTATTGGTCTGACCACAACCCACACGTCACCCGTGAACGTGGCTTTCAGGCACGCTTTGGCATAAACCTGTGGGCTGGAATCGTAGGAGGGGTGCTTTCAGGCCCTTACCTATTGCCGGACAAGTTGAATGCGCCCCGCTATGGTACGTTTCTGGGCAATACGTTGCCTGACGCTTTAGAAAACGTTCCACTTGGTGTTCGGCGACAGCTGTGGTTTCAGCATGGTGGTGCACCGCCACACTTTGGAATGACTGTGCGTAACTGGTTAAATGCAGCGTTTAAAGGGAAATGGATTGGTCGTGGAGGTCCAATATTCTGGCCTCCACGTTCCCCGGACTTTAATCCACCAGATTTTTATTTGTGGGGACACTTAAAGGAACATGTTCATAGTACTCCACTCATGGGTGTACAAGACCTAATAGCTCGCGTGCATGCTGCATCGGCAATGGTGGATGTAGTTGTGTTGCGTAGGGTCTGGCAAAGTATGCTCCAGCGAGTGGTGAAGTGTTTGCGAATGCAAGGTGGTTGCTTTGGACATCTGCTGTGAAGTGAACGTTGCTCGTAAGTGTACGTACCGGCTCTGTGAAGATAAGACTGGACCTCACACGTACACTATGGAATTATTGTGCGTAGCATAATGGGCAATCCAGTGCAGCCTACCTACTATACTGTATACTGTATTCCTTGTACCGCATTGGATAGATACGATGCTACTGTATCCACTATTATGTTCTACGTATTGGCTTTTTTTGTGCCATGGACGAAACAAAGTGGTCGTTTACGTCTGTAAGAAGTTCATATTATGTTTGAATGTTTAAATAAAGGTAACTGTAACGGTAAGACAGAACATAGTGTATTGCATAGTGTAGGTGTACATTGGATACAATTTGATACATTAACTGAAAAAAATGGCGCGAACGCACAACCGGCATTTATGCCATTACCTCGTCTCACTGAGCTAATGAGGCAGCTCCGGCAGAGCGCCGAGTTCATGCGACCTCTTGGTTGTCACGTCCGAACTTCCGAAAATACCTAACCCTATGGCACTACAGCCTTGAATGGCCTTGGCCTACCAAGCGACCGCTACTCAGCCCGAAGAGCTGCAGATTGCGAGGTGTCGTGTGGTCAGCACGACGAATCCTCTCGGCCGTTATTCTTGGCTTTATAGACCGGGGCCGCTTAGCTCTTCAGTTCTAATCACATAGGCTGAGTGGACCTCGAACCAGCCCTCAGATTCAGGTAAAAATCCCTGAACTCCTGGCCTCCGGGTAAGAGGCAGGCACGCTACTCTTACACCATGGGGCCGACGCCGAAAATACCATTACTGTAAATTTAGTAGCCTACAATTCATCGGGTCGTTCCTTAACATTTAAATCGTTGAGAGAGACATCTTGTGCTTTCTTGTATCAGTGTGTGTGTGTGTGAGAGAGAGAGAGAGAGAGAGAAAGGGAGGGAGAAACACAATGGCGCAGAGTTCGTTTGCCACGCGCATCTACGATGGCGGGAAATAAGCCTCCTTACAAGGCTGGTCAGCGGCAAAGCGAATTGCATTTGTTCAGCTAGAAAGGCAAGCCAAGCGCTTGGGCGTGTGGGAGGTCGGGTGGTGGCGATGCCATCTGTGTTCCGCTACAGCAACTAGCTCGGCCTATCTAATGGCAACACGCTCCAATCGTTTCGCTACGCCTTTACGGGAATTCTTACCCACCTCCCCCGGGGTTTAAAGCTTCATCGGTCCAGACTGGAGGCGAAATTGTCCGGAACGCGAGCTCGATGCCATCGGGCTCGTAAAATGTATTATGTAGGGAGGTTGGGCGGTCAGTGTCGTTTTCTCCCTTTCTTTTCGCTTTCTCTGTCTTCATGCCCCATGGCCGTTGAGGCGTTCCAGGTCTGTTTGTTAGCCAATGAAGTATCGACATTCCGAACGTACTTAATCTACTATGTCAAATATGCAACACTTATTCTATTCTGGAACAGACTTTTATTCTAACGGCATATCTTTATACCGACGGATTCATAACAATGGACTTTAAATAGGGACGGAGTCGATTGGTTAGCGATCCGTGGTACCAAAAAAAATCTTTGTTGTTATTGTATTAAAATCTTTGCTGTTATGTTATTTCATTTTATAGGCGCTGCCGTCATTGTGAACACGCATCAAAATATCCTGTACCGGTACACGCCAATAAAATTGCCAGTCAGAATACAACTTAAGCTTACATGTATTTACTAGCAAGGAAACCGTGCTTCGCTACGGTTTTAAACTGAAAGTTATTCCGAGTTTTACATTTTGGAGAGTCCACTGTCAGCTGAGCCCTCAGTTCGTACGTCAAACGGTTTTGGGGGAATTCTTATTTTCTGATCTAACACTCATTTGAACCCCATACGAAATAATTTGAATGTTTTAAACCCAATCGTATTTAACTTCTAGGATGTAAAAGCGACCATCCTGTGAAATTTAGATTTTGCACGTCGAACAGTATTGGAGGAATGAATACATTTTGAGGGGTGAATGTTGACCACCCTTCATTAAAAAAAGTTCGTGCCTGAAACTGTTTCGGAAGAATGGATATTGTGTGTTTGAGAGTCAACCATCATCTAAAACCCTTAGGGGAGAAATTTTTTGAAGTAAACTATATTTTACACATAGGACATAAAAGAAGACCCTTCTCGTAAAATTACAACTTTGTACTTCAAACGGTTCTGGAGGCATGAATAATTTCGTTTATGGAGCTAACCTCATTTAACACTTTCGGGGTGGAATGCTAAAAGAAATAGCATTCCTATTTCACCCTAGGATTTAAAATATATACCGCTGTTTGGAATTTTGTCTTTATACGTTAAACCGATTCGGAGGAAGAAATGAATATATTTTTCGGATCTTGACCCCCAATTAACTCTCTGAGCGGTTAAATTTGTTTCAGATCTTATGTTATTTAATACCTAGAATATAATTTGAAATTTTAACTTCATAATTCAAACGGTTTCATATAAATGCGTATTTTTGTCATCTTTCCTCACCCCTCAGTCAAAACCACCTTAGGGGTCTGTTGTTTTAAGTCCACTTCTTATACGTATTCTCATAAAAACAACTCCTTTTACACCCCCTTAAGTTGATTCCACCGCCCTCCATCCCCTGCCACAAAATACATGTATATTTAAAAACTAGATTCTACATAACAATTTTCTCGTCCGTAACATCCTTCGTTTTCGAGATATAAGTATCTTCAAAAAAAGAATTCAACTCATTTTTCAATTCATTTAATCACCCCTCCCCTTAATTGGATTTTCTGAAAACAAAAGAATACGTGTTTTTAAAGGAGATTCCAAACACAAATTTTCATGTCTGAAACATCTACAGTTTTTTTAATTATAAGTATCCTCATTTTTCCAAAAAAATACGTGCTAGTTTATTTTTAAAATATATTGAAAATACAAATTTTCACGTCTGTAATACGTTAAGTTTTGAGATGTACTGCAGATATGCTCATTTTCAAAATTCACCCCTATAACACTTCCCCTTAAGTAGATTTTCGGAAAACAAATTATGCGTGTTTCTTTACTTTTACAAGAGATTCCAAATACCAATTTTCACGTCTGTAACATGTTACGTTTATGAGATACGTATATTGTAGATATACTCATTTTAAAAATTCGCCCTCCCCCCCATTGTCACTCCTGTTTACCCCCTCTTAAGTAGATTTTCCAAAAAACAAAAAAAAAAATTTCTTTATTTTTAGAGGAGATTCCAAATGCCATTTTTCATGACTAACATCTTCAATTTTTGAGATTTAAGTATCCTCATAAATTCAAACACTTTTTCACCTCCCTTAAGAGGATTTTTCGAAAACAAAAAAATTACGTGATTTCTTATTTTGAAAGGAGATTCTACATACCAGTTTTTCATGTCTTTAAACGGTTAAGTTTTTGAGATATAGATACACCCATTTTAAAAATTCACCCCCTTAGCGACGAAATATCCAAATCCTCCCTTAGTGAGCACCTGCATTGTAATATAAATGTATCCTCAGCATTTCATTTTCTTTATATCCAGTAGTTTTGACTCGGCGGTGATGAGTCAGTCAGTCAGGACATGTTTATATATATATTGCTTGCTTGTTGTTTAAATGAGCCTAACATCTTGGTCATCAGCCCATATATTGATTAATGAGGACGTCCGGCTCCCTGGTTCAAATTTATGATACCATGATCTCATAACATCAAATCAAATAGCATGTTTTCCTCATGTGACTGCTAGCTCCTGACAAGAAATACGGAATAGCTCAGAGACAGACTGGAGTGCAAATTTTAAAAAAAGTAAAATGGATAAAACGCTAAATTCCGCTATAGTAAATCTAGATTTCCGCCAAAAAATCCGCTGTCCGCTAAATGGTATATTTCTCCGCCGACAATCTTTTAATTCCGCCAAATTTAGCGGAAAATCCGCTAAGTTGGTAACACTGTTAGTGAGCCGGACTTTGATCCTAAAGTAACGCTCTGCCGGTGGATGCAACAAGAAGCTGTAGGCGACCCTAGGTTTGGCAATAATATTTTATTTACAAATGAAGCACGGTTCACTCGTGATGGTATTTTTAATTATCACAATTCTCACGTTTGGAATTATCGAGCCTTAAACCCTTATGCTGTCCATGAGTCGCCACGTTTTTCAGTGAATGTGCGGTTAGGGGTACTAAGTGATCGTCTCATTGGGCCGTACATTGTACCAAACAAACTCAATGGACGTAATTACCTTCGGTTTCTGCGACATCACCTTCCAGGATTGCTTGAGGAGCAAAGCCAGAGGATGCTGTACATGCAAGATGGAGCATCGGCACATTTTGCTGGTATTGTGAGAGAATATTTAATGCGGCGATATGGCCAAAGATGGATTGGGTGAAGATAATCGGTACCGTGGCCTCCAAGATCACTTGATTTTGAACCGTTTGGATTTTTGTGTTTGGGGCCATTTTAAAGGTGTAGTGTACGACACTCCGGTTAACACGGTTGAAGAGTTGGAGCAGAGACTTATAAATGCTTGTCAAGAATTTCAAAATGATCCATGCCTGTTTGAAAGAATTTGAAACTCAATGCGGTGACGAGTACCGTACATTCTTGCATCCGGGTACAAGGACGAAACTTTGAACACGTCCTTTAACTATGACTAAGTACACTGCACAGTCATTGTGTAACATACTAAGTAAGACAGTTTTCTTGTTCATTAAAAACAACTGCACTTCTACCAAAGTAGGCTATCTAATGACTTTTCTTAATTTTATATTGGTACCAAAACAAACTCCATGGCGCAACAGCCCCAAAGGGCCATGGCCTACCAAGCGACCGCCGCTCAGCCCGAAGGCCTGTAGATTACGAGGTGTCGTGTGGTCAGCACGACGGATCCTCTCGGCCGTTGTTCTTGGCTTTTCAGACCGGGAATTTTATATTGGTACCTTTCCTTAACTAGGATGACGTTTACACACAGTCAAGTAAGTGGTGGCTGATAACCATAAATTCTAAATTATCTCGCCAACGGCTCGTTTGCGGACCCATGTTCACTAAGACTGTTTTGCTTCTAGTATCATGTACTTACAGCTGTTTCAGTTTACGCTATTAATTACGATACACCCTGTATATTTGTCTTATTATTTTGTTAATTAAAGGAATATTCATTAGCACTTCATCAGATAACCATAGATGTCACTGGGCTCCATTTATTTATGTATACAGCAGCAGATTAAGCATGATGAAAATGACCAAAGGGAAGACAAATTCAGTTCCTGGAATTTTAAGAATATTAGGAATGAATATATTATGAAAGGTTGGCCACTATGCCGATAAAGGGTGGGAGAAGCAAGTTAGTCAGGCCCCAGCTGCGAGCGATATCACTGAGTTATTAGCCATGCCAGCTTGCCTAAGGAGGAAACCAGTGAGGATGAAGCGAGGAGTTCAAGATCAGCCACACTCTCGACGTACCTCTATCATCTTCCTGGAAGCCTCTAGCCACTACCAGAGATCTCGAGATAATTGGAGATAGTTAATGTTACGGTCGCATCCAGATTCCAGACTGTTCTGAAACTGCTAAGCCTGACTGTGTAAGGCAAATGGGCAGTCAGCGCTGTGTGTGAGTGTACTGCCGTGAATTACTGATTTCTTTGAGTGTACAGCGTAGCAGAGTGCTTTATGTATGCTGCTGTGCAGTACTGATGGTGTGTATGCGAGTACTGCTGTGAAGTTGTCAGTCTGTCTGTCGCTGTGGAGTCGAGTGCGTGATTGGTCTCTCTCATGGCATACTGTCCTGTAGTGCCAGTATAATTGGTCCGTTATAGGACATTATACATTATCCGGCTAACTCATTCCTATTTATAATGTCCAATAAGTGACTAATTATATTGGTATTATAAATTTACTCATTCAGGACTAATATTTCAGGTTCCCTATGGGAATAGATTTCTATAACTGTCCTGTAGTGTCATGGAGTTGGATCTCTCATGTCTGGCTGCAGCAGAGTGAGTGATTTGTCTCTGGTGTGCAATGTGGGAGTTCGACGAGGATCAGTAAGTGACATTAAACGAGGACTGATAGAATGTACGACCAACTAAGAGTGCTGGTGGCTGTTAAGACAGACGGTGCACAGCGTGCAGGTTTATGAAACTGTTTAGTGCTTAACTGGAACTAGTTTGTAGTGGATTCATTTGTAACTGAAAGAGTAAGTGTGACAGAGTTAGTGTAAGTTGAGAGAGAGTGCACACTGTGGACTGATTTGTCTTTTAGTGTGTAAGTACAAGTAGTAAATAATTCTTGGTCATAGAAATAAAATGTTACCAGTTTTGTGTGATTATTTCCTACTCCCATCATGTTACAACATAATGAGGCATCCTTTTACATGTATTACCTGATAAATGGATACTATATCATCTTCCTTCAAATGTCTACTTAGCGATACATCTCTTTCAATGTATAGCCTGTCTGCCTTGAATGTGTAATAAATTATAAATTAATGTTTTGAGAAGTAATAATTATTGGCAGCTTGGCTCTACAAGTAGAGATACTCGATATATTTTGGTTGCATACCTAATACACCTTGATGTATGTACTGTTAATGGTGCATCAGATGTCAAAACTGATTTCCATCTCTCTCCATGTGTTTAGTAGCATTACAGGTTTAACATTTGCGATAGCTGCTGAAATGTGATGGCATAGATCTGGTAGATCATTAACTGGTATTTGGTGCATTAGATTCATGACAAAGTCCCACAGGAAAAAGTCAAGCAGTGTGAGGTCTTGGTTTCTAAGGGTCCAAGGAATTGGATGGCCATCTCTCCCAATCCAGCATCCTAGAACATTCCAGTCCAATAAATTTCACACAATGTCCACATAATGACGTGGCTGTAGGCATTGCATAAGTTAACAGCCTTGAGTTCTGTGAAAGAAAGAACACAGAACACCTTCTGCTGTGGAGTCCATCGGCTATGCCACACTTTTCATAAGGAAGCTAGGAGGACACTTTTTTCTTTTTTACAATTTGCTTTTTGTGTTGCACCGACACAGTTAGGTCTTATGGCGATGATGGGTACAGCCCCAGCATTTGCCAACTAGAGTATGGTTCCAGTGTATGGGACCCTTATCAGAATTACTTGATTCAGGAACTGGAAAAAATCCAAAGAAAAACAGCTCAATTTGTTCTGGGCGATTTCCGACAAAAGAGTAGCGTTACAAAAATGTTGCAAAGTTTGGGCTGGGAAGACTTGGGAGAAAGGAGACGAATTGCTCGATTAAGTGGTATGTTCCGAGCTGGCAGTGGAGAGATGGCGTGGGAGGTGATCAGTAGACGAATTTTGAGTGGTGTCTTTAAAAGTAGGAAAGATCACAATATGAAGATAAAGTTGGAATTCAAGAGGACAAATTGGGGCAGATATTCGTTTATTGGAAGGGCAGTTAGGGACTGGAATAACTTACCAAGGGAGATGTTCAATAAATTTCCAATTTCTTTGCAATCATTTAAGAAAAGGCTAGGAAAACAACAGATAGGGAATCTGCCACCTGGGCGACTGCCCCAAATGCAGATCAGTAGTGATTGATTGATTGGTGTGAAAATGGGAAACCACAGAAAACCATCTTCAGGGCTGCCAACAGTGGAGTTCGAACCCACTATCTCCCACATGCAAGCTCACAGCTACGGGACCCTAGCCGCATGTCTAACACGCTCGGTAGCGGGACATGTGCTGTGCTGCGCAACTGCTTGAGCTGCCTGACCTTCAAAGAAGAGAGAGAGATGGGACAATTATCTCACAGACCAGCTATATTTTGGGTTGCTTACATAATTTTTTTTTTTAAAGTCCATGTTAAATGAAATTTTCACATTTAAATGCAGCATTCAAGCAGTTATCGCAAATATTAATTCCGCAGTACTGCTCAATGTTTTATGATCATCATCATGTACTCCATTGAGAGAGATGGAATACAGATTCTTTGTCTGTCACACCACTAATACGGTGCACATATTGAGGTGTATTAGGTATAATAATAAAAAAAAAAAAATTGAGTTTTTATACTTGTAGAAACACACTGCCAATAATTATCGTTATTGCTTCTCAAGATATTAGTTCGTATTTTATTATATATTCAAACTGGACATACTGTATTTTCTCTTACTACTTGAATACTTTTGCCCTCAAGTAGGTCTCTTTTAAGCATGCCTTTCCATATTGCTGGTAAGTATGTTTATAACTTTGGTGATTATATTATTGTTTGTCCTTTGCACTTAATAAAAGCTGATGGGAAATGATTTTCTTCAATTTGTGTTATAGTTTTTCACGTTACAGATAAGGATGGACATCATTGAAGATTCAAACAGTGCATATGGGGAGGGGAATAATTGCCATCTGTTGTAATGTGTTTATTCTTGTTTTCCAGAGGAATTCCATCTCGCCAGGAGATCGGGAAAAATATCGACCACGGAGTCCTCCTGAACCTGAACATAAAAAGCTGAAGAAAGAGGAGAAAGACTGTCATGTGAGTATCATAATCAATCATTCAATACTGATCTGCATTTAGGGCAGTCACCCAGGTGTCGGATTCCCTATCTGTTGTTATTTTAGCCTTTTCCTAAATGATTTCAAAGAAATAGGAAATTTATTGAACATCTCCCTTGGTACCAAGTTATTCCAATCCCTAACTTCCCTTCTTATAAATGAATATTTGCCCCAGTTTGTCCTCTTGAATTCCAACTTTATCTTCATATTGTGATCTATCCTACTTTTATAAACACCACTCAAACTTATTCGTCTACTAATGTCATTCCACTCCATCTCTCCGCTGACAGCTCAGAACATACCACTTATTGTTTGCAAGTAATCAGCTTCATTTTCTGTATCAATTATTGTAAGTTTCTGTGACATACCACTTAGTCGAGCAGCTCTCCTTCTTTCTCTCAATTCTTCCCAGCCCAAACTTTGCAACATTTTTGTAACCCTACTCTTTTGTCGGAAATCACCCAGAACAAATCAAGCTGCTTTTCTTTGGATTTTTTCCAGTTCTTGAATCAGGTAATTCTGGTGAGGGTCCCATACACTGGAACCATACTCCTCTAGTTGGGGTCTTACCAGAGACTTATATGCCCTCTCCTTTATATCCTTACTACAACCCCTAAACACCCTCATAACCATGTGCAGAGATCTGTACCCTTTATTTACAATCCCATTTATGTGATTACCCCAATGAAGATCTTTCCGTATATTAACACCCAGATACTTACAATGATCCCCAAAAGGAACTTTCACCCCATCAACGCAGTTATTAAAACTGAGAGGACTTTACCTATTTCTGAAACTCACAACCTGACTTTTAACCCCATTTATCAACATACAATTGCCTGCTGTCCATCTCACAACATTTTCGAGGTCACGTTGCAGTTGCTCACAATCTTGTAACTTATTTATTACTCTGTAGAGAATGACATCATCCGCAAAGAGCCTTACCCCTGATTCCACTCCTTTACTCATACCATTTATATATTTAAGAAAACGTAAAGGTCCGATAATACTGCCTTGAGGAATTCCCCTCTTAATTATTACAGGGTCACATAAAGCTTCGCCTACTCTAATTCTCTGAGATCTATTTTGTAGAAATATAGCAACCCATGCAGTCACTCTTTTGTCTAGTCCAATTGCACTCATTTTTGCTAGTGGTCTCCCATGATCCACCGTATGAAATGCTTTAGACAGGTCAATCGCGATGCAGTCCATTTGACCTCCTGAATCCAAGATATCTGCTATATCTTGCTGGAATCCTACAAGTTGAGCTTCAGTGGAATAACCTTTCCTAAAACCGAACTGCCTTCTATCGAACCAGTTATTAATTTCACAAACATGTCTAATATAATCAGAAACAATGCATTCCCAAAGCTACATACAATGCATGTTAAACTTACTGGCCTGTAATTTTCAGCTTTATGTCTATCGCCCTTTCCTTTAAACACAGGGGTTACTATAGCAACTCTCCATTCATGTGGTATAGCTCCTCCGACCAAACAATAATCAAATAAGTACTTCTGATATGGTACTATATCCCAACCTATTGTCTTTAGTATATCTCCAGAAATCTTATCAATTCCAGCTGCTTTTCTAGTTTTCAACTCTTGTATCTTATTGTAGATGTCATTGTTATCATATGTAAATTTTAATACTTCCTTAGCCTTAGTCTCCTCCTCTATGTGGACATTATCCTTGTAACCAACAATCTTTACATACTGCTGACTGAATACTTCTGCCTTTTGAAGATTCTCACATACGCACTCCCCTTGTTCATTAATTATTCCTGGAATGTCCTTCTTGGAACCTGTTTCTGCCTTAAAATACCTATACATACCCTTCCATTTTTCACTAAAATTTGTATGACTGCCAATTATGCTTGCCATCATGTTATCCTTAGCTGCCTTCTTTGCTAGATTCAATTTTCTAGTAAGTTCCTTCAATTTCTCCTTACTTCCACAGACATTTCTAACTCTATTTCTTTCCAGTCTGCACCTCCTTCTTAGTCTCTTTATTTCTCTATTATAATAAGGTGAGTCTTTTCCATTCCTTACCTCCCTTAAAGGTACAAACCTGTTTTCGCATCCCTCAACAATTTCTTTAAACACATCCCAGAGTCTGTTTACATTTTTATTTATCGTTTTCCACCAATCATAGTTACTTTTTAGAAACTGCCTCATGCCTGCTTTATCAGCCATATGGTACTGCCTAATAGTCCTACTTTTAAGACCTTCCTTTCTATTACATTTATTAACTACAACAAAAACAGCTTCATGATCACTAATACCATCTATTACTTCAGTTTCTCTATAGAGCTCATCTGGTTTTATAATTTGCTTGCACATAGAAGCCTACGGACTATTTATAAACACTCCCTTGCCAATAGTTGCATGATCTTGGTTGTGGAACATATTCAAGCAAAAGTCAGTTAATTGCAAAATTTGGATAATATTTATCTGATGAACATCAGATCATTAATAAAATGCACCAAGCCATTGAATTTGATACTGAAGTTTCTATTTTGAAATGCACATTTTGTTCCTAAATCATTTTTAAAACTTGTTTATTTTTTATATTTGAAGCCAACTCTCTTCAGTTTTGACTGGGTTAATTTATAACTGTTAAGTTTTTCAGTCTGCCAAAACTAATTTTGAATAAATATTATACTCTATGGAGGCCACACGCCAATCCAATAGCCCTTATTTTCATCAGTAATCTCCCATGATCTACCCTACCAAAAGCCTTGGATAGGTCAAAAGCGATACAGTCCATTTGACCTCCTGAATTTAAAATATGTGCAATGTCTTGCTGGAATCCTACAAGTTGAGCCTCATAGGCATAACCTTTCCTAAACCAGAATTGCCTTCTATCAAACCAGTTAGTAATTTTGCAAATGTGTCTAAATCAGGAAGAATCCTTTCCAGGGCTTACAAATAATGCATGTCAAGCTGACTGGCCTGTAATTATCTGCTTTATGTTTATCACCCTTTCCCTTGTACTTTGGGACTAACACTGCAACTCTCTAGTCATTTGGTATCATTCCTTCATATAAACAGTAATCAAGTAAGTATTTCAGATATGGCACTCACTATATCCCAACCCACGGTATTTAACATATCCCCAGAAATCATATCAATCCCAGCTGCTTTTCTGGCTTTAAATTTTTTTATCTTTTCGTAAGTGTTATGTTCACCATACACGTGTTAGTGGGATATTGATACGTGCAGAAAGTCGCCACGTGCTAGTAGTAGGACTATGCTACACTGTTTCAACAATGTGTTGCTGTTCCTGCACAGTTTGTTGAACTACACGTTCAGAAGAAAAATGGGAACTTGGAAGATTACCTGTTTCACACAATGTGCTGAATACTCTGGTAAACACTCTATGATCAGGAATTTGATGTGTTGGAAAGCGCTAACGGTATTCCTCGACAGCAGCATGAGCACTACCATCTCAAAAGCCGTAAACATACACCATATCTGCATTTTCTTCATTGATATAGATGTGTGGAATTTTAGCCAGCGTGTGTACAAACACAGTTAACCAATGCTTCTCTCTGATACACTCTCAATCCCTGGCACTACTTAACTCACAACACACCATGGACAAGTGCGCCTTCAGCGGGCTAGTTTAATGGCAGAAAGACATCCCAAACAAAGAAGTTGAAAGTAACGAGGTAGGTTGGGCTAGAGTTAAACGTCAAAGAGGTTGAGTGGGTAAGGCATACGTGCACGCCACTAACTCAAAAACAAATGTATATTAATTGTGTTCTATCTTGAAAACCATTTGGAATGGGGCATATGCCCATATGAAGTTTTTTGCTTGAATGATTGTTCCTGATATATCTCTGAATGCTGACCATTCCTCTTAGGATATTTTGTATATTGCATCATTTGCATCTCTTTCTAGGTAGAACTCACTTGTGGTAATAAGTCAGTGTTTTTGAGAGATCATACTTGAATGGCAACTAAATTTTTACTTACCAGTGAACAAGAAATAACCAGGATTGAAAGACATTTTCACCCTACGGTTAAATCTAGTTGGTGTGATCAACCAGTTAAAAAGCATTTGATTGGTTAATTGAATTTTAAAATTGATCGGGTTATCAGTTTGATAAATCATTTAATTCCACAACATTATAAATAAGATGCTGATATGGATGTAAAGATTTGCCCTTTTCTGTTTTCACTAGTAAGCAAACAATAATGATTTTGTTGATAGTAAAAAATCATACTTAAATTATCTGGTAGGACAATTGATTTAATCATTTATGTGCATAGAACAAGTTAAGGTGGAAAATGAGTATTATATTGTATCACTACCACATTTTTAAACTGTTTATAACTATGATTTCTCTTTTTATGTCTAGGCAAGCGATGGAGAGAAAAGTGATCAAGACTTAGTAGTGGATGACGCTAGTGAGGTAAAGAAACCCTTAAATACATTCTCTTCAATGTATATTTTAAGAACACATCATTGAAATATTATGTTGTTGTTTTTCAATTGTGCAGTTTAATAATAGAAAGAAAAAGCACTTGTGAATTTAGATTAGTTTCTTATCTACACACTTTTGCTCATGATGAGATCGACAGTAGTTTAGTTTTTGGCTGATACAAGGGCATGTGTTTCTGTGGTTACTTTTAGGGTCAGAGAGATTCACGTATTTAGTCACTAAGTAAGCCACAGTGAAATTGGCTCCACTGTTACACTCTGTGGTGTCTTCTTTTGTTAGGATATAAAAGTGAGTGAATCTTTCATGGTCATGGGGTTGGGTTAGCTTGTCACTCTTGATTTCCATTTTAGCATTTTAGCTAAACAGTTCACGTAGCTTAGTCTCTGAGTTACTAATGCATATTTTTGTGGGTGAAAATAACAAGCATAACATGACAATGAACAAAGGCATTCAAATCTTACAATAGGCTTCACATTAAAAGTGATAGCATATACTGTAAAACAGAGTAGGGCTGCAAGCCCCAAGTTTTCTGTATCTGAATTCAATCTACAGTACTGGCAGAAACAAAACTAAGTTCCGTCACAGACATCAAATAGCCAATATATATTCCGAGGTTGCCACTGAAATCCAATGTATTCTCACCAACAACAAAGCAGGCGGAGGAGGAAACTCTTATTTCTTAGTTCCCAATGTGGAGGTGGAAGAAGTCATAACAGATGGATTGGCTGTAAAGGCGCAACTCAATTGTACTCTTGAGTCTGTAGCAGTCTATTGCAGTTCTGGTGCTGGAAACTGCATGTCTCATGCTATATGTGCCCCAGTGAATGACTCCAGGACCATAGCGTGTGGACCACACCCCGGCAAATTGCGATCCACCTTAAACAAACTCATGCCTATGGCATTCTCTCCTGCTGTTCCTCTAAAAGCCCAACAGCGATGGGATAAGGATGACAGAAGCAGGTTTGGGTAAACTGGAAGCTTCTAGTCTGTACCTGCACATTAGTGGCAGATGTGTGATGGTCGCCTTCCTGAGACCCTGTGACTACTCAGGGATCCGGTACTGCATCTGTGACTGGGCAGACCTATTTAGGACCACCGCTGCCCACCCTGAATGAGGAAGGCCGTAGAAAATCTGGGCTGAATATCGGTAGTCACTTCAAAACCTGTCTGGGAAACCGCACTCAGAGGGTTACCTCAATTTGCGGTCAAACTCATGAAAGAAAATAATCTATGTTTATCACTGTTGGTGCATGGAGCGTCAGAATATTATTAGACAACGATAACAGACCAGAAAGAAGAACAGCTCTCATCAACCATGAGCTAAAGAGACTCAACACTGATGTCATTGCCCTGAGTGAAACAAGATTCGCGGGAGAAGGAAAAATCATCGAGGCTTCATCAGGCTACACCATCTTCTGAAAAGGAAAGGAGGAAAATGAACGTCGCATCCATGGTGTGGGTTTTGCAGTAAAGACCAAATTGGTGAATGATCATCGACTCGCTCCCATCGTAGTAAATGGGACTCGTGACTCTCCGCGTACCTTTTGCAGGAAGATAGGAAACTCTCTCATCTCCTCTTATGCCCCCACTCTTAAGTATGACAAGGATTTGAAGAACCGCTTCTACCACCAACTGAACACAGTCCTCACCAAGGTGCCTGTTACAGACAAATTTGCACTACTAAGAGATTTCAATGCCAGAGTGGGGACGGACAATCTCTTATGGGGAAGAGTCGTGGGTAGACATGGAATTGGGAACTGCAATGCTAATGGTCTGTTACTTCTTGACCTATGTGCTGAGCATGAGCTCTTTATCAGCAATACCCAGTTCCAACTGCCAAATCACGTCAAGACCACATTGGATGCACCCACGCTCTAAACATTGGCATATGATCGATTATGTCATCACTCAACAGTGAGACAAGAATGATGTCCTAATCACAAAAACAGTCCAGAATATTGATGACTGATGGAGAGATCATAAACTTCTTAGGGTACGAACATACCGAAGATGCATCGCAGGTCACGGTCGCGGTCGAGGTTTACGTCACGGTCGATGGAGGGTGAACATACCGGGAAGGTTTACCTTTCAGTGTTCTGAGATGTGTTTACAGTGAGTGGACGTAATGTTCAGATCTCTGTGTTCATGTTAAAGATAATTTATCCTCTATTGCTGAGCTTTTACAAGTATAGAGTATGTATTCAAGTGACAGTGGAGATAGTGATTCATTGTGCATAAGCACACGATGGTGGCTACTTTCAAATCAGTCAGCCCGCCAGTGGAATGCTCATCCTATAAATCAAAGAAGGTTGGCGATGGGGGAATATCACAACTTATTTGAAGAATTGAAACACCACCCCGACAGATTCCATTCATACATGAGAATGTCTCTTGAGATGTTCCAATACATATACAACAATGTGGAATCAAAAATTGATACTGTGAAGTGCAATAACTACCACACGAATACACACGCGGGCTCTGTGAACACCAAGATCAAGGGCACAGTAGAACGGGGCGATATATCACGTGGTCTGAATCCGGACAAGCCAATCAGGAGCAAGCTACATCGATGCCTCCCATTCTACAGCGATGAGAACACAAACTTTCTTGTCATCGCGCTAGACCTCCTGGTAAATCGCGATGGTGAATGGAAGCGAGCATCTTTGACATGAACTGTTCCATTTAAAGCTGTGTGTTTGTGTTACCAGGAGGTGACATCGAGGCATCGACCGCGATGTAAACCGCGAGCTGCGATGCATCTTCGGTATGTTCGTACCCTTATTAGTCAATTCAGGATTACCATCCATAAAAAGCCACGAACCCACTTCATGAATCCAACAAGGAAAAAGTTCAACACCTCTAAGCTTCAACTTGATAGTGTTGCCATAGAATACCAAAACTCTGTTCTAGAACAACTAACTCACAATCTGATCAATACAAAGGATGTAGAATGCTGATGGACCACACTTCAAAATATCATTACAGAAAAGCCAAGGAATTTAAGAAATTCTCAGATATTAGGGACTTACGCAACTTTTATGCAGGACTGAAAGAGCTGTATTGTCCTGTCCACTCATCATCAGGAACTCTGAAAGCTGTTGATAATACCACCATTCTTGCAGACATCTTGAAACGATGGAAAGAGCACTTCAGCTCACTCTTGAACCGTAGTTCTGCTGTTGCTGAAGATTTTCTTCAATATGTTCGTCTACATAGTCCGTAATCCTGGATGGACACTCCTCCAACCTTCCAAGAGTTTATCAAGCGCTTTGCAGAATGAAAACAGGGAAGGCTCCAGGATTAGACAACATTCCTCTTGAACTCATTGAAAGTGGAGGCTCACCTGTAAAGACCAGGCTTTTCTATCTGATTCTTCTAATCTGGGAAATCAAATATGTTCCTGCTGCCATGAGAAACTCCAGAATAGTTACAATCTACAAGAAAGGTGATCGCAGTATCTTTGGAAACTACCGTGGTATATCCCTGCTCTCTATAGCTGGAAAAATATTTGCTATAGAGCGTTCCAACCTTAAATTGCAGTACAGAGTAGATGGAGCGCGCTGTTGCGAAATCAACTCGTGAAGATCACGCTCGAGTGTGACTCAAACAGGGTGTCACAGTTCCACATTTTTCGTTTGTAATTTTGTAATTTTAAGTTCATTCATAAATTAATATTTGTAGGATGGTAAAATAAATACAACATACCTTAATCATTGGCGTTGCTCTCAGACATTGGACGTACACCTTCTATCATTTCTGCAAGGCTTGATCTTCCCGCTTTGGATGAACCGGGTTTGGGAGATGAACTTGAGGATGATCCGGACGATGAAGACGACACACACCCCAGCCCCCGAGCCATTGGAATTAACCAATGAAGGATGTCGTATTAAAAACTTTTCATCGTCGACATCGTCCTGTAATTCGTCTGTTTTTCACAAATCTCTTTCATTTTTCTTTACTTCCTTCACGTAATTTGCCCAATTGTCTTATGTTTTTATGGCATAAAAATGTTAATTCAGCATTTGGAACAAAACCATGTTCATTACCAGCGTGGATTAAGGCAAATCACGGTCCTTGGGTTTTCGATGGCCTAAGTCCCGAACTCACCCCTTCAATGGCGTCCTGCCGTGCAATATTCCCTGTCGTATCCTTCCATTCTTCTGTCACTGTCTGCCCAATATTTACCCACGATTCATCTGTGTAAATTATAGCTTTATTTTGTGCCCTCAAACGTTCTATCTTCCTGAGATATCTGTGCCTCCAATTAATAATTTCATCGGTGTGAAAGCTGCTTTGTTATCCCGGAAGCCTATATTTATCATGTAAGAAGCGATACAACGTAGTTTTGGAAAATCGTGGCAAAGAATCTTCTCCATTTACCCGACTCAAAATCACGTTCAATGTCGGTGGTATGTTAGCAAATAAAAGAAAGTGAACCACCCGACGCACTCCACTCCGCACAATTTCATCATATTTAATTTTCCTTGCATTTTTCTGCCGTCCTTCTGTGTTTTGCTTTTTTTACCTACGGAACATTTCTTTTTAATTTGACGATCCATTGTACATCCTTCTGCACTTTTTCTTCGAACTAGCACGAACTGACAACTACACAGACTACACAAACACGGCAAACACAATCCACTTGTCCTCAAGAACTATACATTTATCACTGATCTTGTCCGGCTCCATGGCTAAATGGTTAGCGTGCTGGCATTTGGTCCAGAGGGCCCCGGGTTCGATTCCCGGCCCGGTCGGGGATTTTAACATTCATTGGTTAATTCCAATGGCTCGGGGGCTGGGGTGTGTGTCGTCTTCAGCATTAGAATTCATCACAGGTAGGGGCCGATTCTTATAGACGCGCAGGTCGCCTATGCGTTGTCAACTCGAAAGGCCTGCACTCGTCTTCGGACGCCACACGCCATTAAATATATATATACCACTGATCTTTATGTAATCAATCTTATAATCCTGATTAAATGAACACCACTGCACACGGCTGTCAGTATATTTAAAAGCTCAGCCAGCCGAGTCAATCGTGAAACGTAAACAAACGAGACGTTCTCCTTGTCATAAATTAAGAGATAACGAGATAAGGACTTGAGGTATGATTTCATAATAACTTCCATGTCCGACGACCGTTTGCTTTGCTTTAACCACGCCATGATCCTTCTGCACTTTTTCTTCGAATTTAGATCCCCACGCACGAGCACAAACTCACGAACCACACAAACGAAATACACTTTCCCTCAAGAATTGTACATATGTCACTGATAGGTATTTAATTACTATTATACATACTACCGACGAAATGAGCACTGCAGTGCATGCGACTGTCTGGAAATGTTAAAAGCGCATGTTTGGGAGATCACTACCGGTACTTCAGCCAGCCAGACAGCCAGCCAGCCGAGTCACGCGCGAAACCAAAATTCAAGGAGACATTCTTTCTGTCACAAATTAAGAACTAAGCAAGATAAGAACTTCGGGATTGTTTTAAAAATAACTTCCATATCTGAAGACCATTTGCCTCACTTTGACCCCCCATGCAAATTAAATAGGAAAGACGCTGGCCAGCGACTGACTTTTTCGTGCCTGTACGTAAAATTCCCTGAACATGACTGAAAATAAATGCATATACTGCATTTTGTTATCATTTAAATTTAAAAATAAACTTATCTACATCGAGCTGAAATGTTTCTTTACCAGCAGTGAAAAAATTAGGAAAGTAATGAATATAAAATAGGAGTTATGACATGATAAGTTCTATGCAATGAAGATTTTGCATTTGGCGAAACTTTCCATTATATTACCATTTTCACACTAAATTATTTTTTTACATTTTATTTGTTAACGGCATCGAATGCGTCTCGAAATTCTGTACATAACACAATATTTACCTATTTTAACCGATAACATTCTCATTTACGGATATTTGGCAAACCCGCTGCATTAGAGTAGGACAGCGCTACCCGCAAAACATGGGAGAAGGAAAGATAAAGAATTATCCCATTACTGCTGTACTGCAATTTAAGGTTGGAACGCTCTATAGAATCTTACTGAATCAACTTCAAATTGTTTCTGAGAGGTTACTACCTGAATCAGTATGGGTTTCATGCCTCTTGTGGTGCAATTGACATGATCTTCTGCACAAGACAACTCCAGGAGAAGTGTAGAGAACAAATGGCACCTCTGTTCTTAGTGTTCTATGACCTTGAAAAAGTCTTTGATACGGTTCCTTGAAACGCTATGTGGATGGTTTTGAGGCGCTTTGGATGCCCCAAGCATTTTGTTGGTCTGATCCAAACTCTCCATGATGGTGCGGTTGGTCAGGTACTATATCAGAATGATATCTCAGAAGAATTTTCAATCACAAATGGACTCGAGCAAGGATGTGTACTTGCACCTACACTTTTTGCCCTGTACATGGCAGGTATGCTTTATGAGACAACGCCTGCAAACAACACAGGTGTGGAAATTAAATATTGGTATGGCGGGGGGGGGGGGGGCGACTTTTCAACCAGGCCAGATTTTGCTCCAAAAGATAAACCTATTCCACCCAGGTCACAGAATTGCAATATGCAGATGACCCAGATGACCATGCTTCTCCAGCTCACTCACCAGAAGAGCTTCAACAGTCTTGTCATCTGCTTCAACAGAGCTTATGAACGTTTTGGCCTGACTGTCAACATTCAGAAGACCAAAGTGCTTACTCAGTCTGCTCCTGGAATCACCCCCTCAGATTCTGATATCACCATATTTGGCACAGCTCTGGAAAGAGCGGAGCACTTCTCGTACCTTGGGAGTATTCTCTCAACTCACTGTACCTTTGAGAAGGACGTGGAAAACAGAATACAGGCTGCCCATGTGGCCTTTGGATGTCTCTCACATCGTGTATTCCAGAACAAAGATCTAAGTATCCGCACAAAAATAATGGTGTACCAAGCTATTGTTATTTCTGCGTCACTCTACGGGTGTGAAACTTGGACCCTGTATCGCCAGGACATCAAGAAACAGGAACGCTTTCATCAACAAAAAAGATCCATCGTGAACATCAAATGGGATGACTATATAACTAATATAGCAGTTCTTGAGAAAGCAAAGCTAAACACTATCGAAGCTACCATCGTTGGTCATTGGCTTAGATGGGCAGGCCATATCCATCGTATGAGTGACAGCAGACTCCCTCGACAAATCCTCTATGGTGAACTCAGCACTGGCAAGAAGACTCGTGGTGCTCCTCTGAAGAGATATAAAGACAAACTTAAGCAGACCATGAGAAGAGTAGATATAAACCCAAATACTTGGCATACTCTCGCATTGGATCGCCCTCGCTGGCGTGCTACCATCTCAGCTGCAGTTGCCAGTTTGAGCAGGAATGTCGAAGACAGGAAGAGGAAACTCACCAAACCCTGCCACGTTTCCCACCTTCCATCGGATGCAACATGTGTGGCTGCATGTTTTATGCATGAATTGGTCTGATAAGCCATCAATATAAATGGTCCTATAACGGACCATTTATATTGGTATTATAAATTTACTCATTCGGGACAAATATTTCAGGTTCCCTATGGGAATAAACGTCTATATCATCTGATAAGCCATCAGCACCATCTTCATTGTGTGGACTAAGGATTACGGAACTGCAGGCGAGAAACGAAAGCTCGGATACGAGTATCGGACAACGACGATTTTGAGGTTGGAAAGTGAAGTTTCCTGAAATAGAAATTGAGTTATTTGAGTGTTATAGGATTATGTAACTATGGTGTCTGTGTGTCTCAGGAAATATTAATTCAAAGTGCATTATATAGTGGGAAAAAAGAGAATCGGTATTAAACAATTTAAAGCAAGCAGGAGGTGCATCAATCACTACATGAAGAGAAAAGGTTACCTCTAAAGAGACGGACATCACTATGTCAATGCATGCCAAAGGGTTTTATAGAATTTTCAAAGTTTATAATTGGACTGAGGACAGGAAACAGTTACCAGCTATCACAAATTGGTATTTTGATTCAACTTTATTCTTTGATATGGTGTATGATGGATTGTGAGCAATTTTGATAATACTAATCATAACAGCAGAAGGGAGAAAGTTACCACTGTACCTAATTTTAAGAAGAAAGACAGTGCTGAAAGAGAAGTTCCCTTAAAGCATGCATTCAGAGGAAAGAGTAGATGGATTCTGATGTGCTCCCAGATTAGGTATGCACCAGTCTGGGGTCAGCAGTCAGTACACTTTTTTGTCTGCTATAATTGCTTGTGTTAGACACTTTTTGCATTAATATGATGAACACAACAATTAGAATTCTTTTTGAAATGTAAACTGATGTGGCATAAAGTCCTAGTGGATTAATTTCAATGTTACAGCTCTTGGATATGTGTGTGAACTAACATTTGCAAGACAATGTTAAGAAGGTGTATGCACTACGAATGGCAGATGGTCACAAGATGATGCCTGCAGGAAAGATAAAATGTTCAGTGATGGAAATGTGTAACTAGATAGCAAGAGGGTGGGGCATGGTGATGTTAGGTGTTATTTAGAAGAGTTTCTTGAAAACTGGACAGCAGTAAAGATGACATATAGAATGATTACTGTAAGAGGATGATGCGAAGTGTATCTATAATGGAAAGTAATGTTAGTTTACTTGAAGAGAATAGTGATGATTTAAGTATCATTGAGTTGTCTTTGTTTGTATCTGAATGAACAACAGTTGATCTAAATTGTATATACAGGGTCATCAAAAAAGAATACCCATATTTAAAAAGAAATGGTGCTTCAAGTTGGATAGCCATGAGGCAATAACGGTCTCAGACTGAAGAGGAAAGAAGGAAAGTTTTTTTAAAACCACTGTTAGTAGTCGTTGTCTGACCTTGACTGGGTGATGTAACCTGTGCTATGAATAGCGTGTCTGCACATGTGCTGTGTAGTCAGGTCAGTATGATGTGGACCGCCCAGCAGAAAGTTCAGTGCATGCTTTGGTTTGCGGAATTCAAATTGCATATGCTTGTTCAACGTAACTTTATCAGTTAATCAGTGTAGCAGTGCACTGGTCCATAAAACCACTCAAGGATGGTATAATCAGTTTAAAGAAACAGGATGTGTAACCAAAGGAAAGTCACCAGGCCAGTCAGAAACATCAGAGGATAATGTTGAGCGTATTTGGTTGTCATGTACTACCGATCTCGCGCAAATGGACTTCTGGGGATACATAAAGAACATTTTTTACGGTGGGTGCATCTTAGACAAAGGATCACTGCTGCCATGGCAACTGTTGCTCCAGACATGCTCCAGCTTACAAGGCAAGAAACTGTTTATCGATTCAGTGTCTGCCATGCCACTAACAGGACATGTATAGAAATTTATTAAGGTATATAAAAAATACTCCCGTCTTTCCTTGTCAATTTAAGACCATAACCACCTCAATATGTTGTTATACTTAAAGCAGCAATTTTTTAAAATATAGGTATCCTTTTTTGATGACTGTGTGCTGTTTCTTTGTAATTATAGATAGCTTCATATTTGCATTGTAAATTTTGTTGCAATTTTTTTCACCTTAAATCATGCATCCTATTTTAGGTTAAGAAAATAAAATGGAAAATATGTGTGAAAATTGTGTGGAAACATGTGGTTTATCTAAACTCAAGACGGCAAATTTTGAATATTTTAAACATACCATTTTACAAATAACTTTCTTGAAGTATCCCTAAAACAATTTATTGCTGTCTGAACAATATCCCACATATAGTATTCAGGAATTCATGGAAATGCCTTTACAAGGAATTAAGGTTATGTAGGCTATACAATCTTCATAAATATTTGATTTATGAACATTTTATTTCTTCAGAGATTTATCACGTGTACAATATTGATGAATAATATTGTTTCAGTATATTATGATGTCATCTGTTTCATTTTATAATGTTTAATGGCCAAATAAAATAATAACTATTGATGATAGTTGACGTTTAGTAAATTCACAGAGGCTTGCAGACTGAACGCTGAAAGGCATAACAGTCTATAATGATAATGTATGTATGTATGTATGTATGATAGAGTAATCTCATGCAGTATAATATATTTGATTGTTTGTATAGGACCCAGTGTCACCACCTAACGGTACAGCATCACCTCGAGAGAATGGACTGGACAAGTTAGCGCCGAAGAAAGAACACATTGGGAGTCATAGGTCAGTAAAAACTACTGCAATGTGTTTTGTTGAATTAGTCTCTGAAGTAAATAAATAACCAAAGTGACAATGCATTCATTGTTACAAAATAAATTTATTTTAATTTAAAGCAGGGCTGAATGGCTCAGACAGTTGAGACGCTGGCCTTCTGACCCCTACTTGGCAGGTTTGATCCTGGCTCAGTCCGGTTGTATTTGAAGGTGCTAAAATATGTCAGCCTTGTGCCAGTAGATTTACTGGCATGTGAAATAACTCCTGCAGGACTAAATTCTGGCACCTCGGCATCTCCGAAAACTGTAAAAGTAGTTAATGGGACGTAAAGCAATAATAATAATAATAATAATAATAATAATAATAATAATAATAATAATAATAATAATAATAATAATTTAAATGTTAATACAAGACATAAGACATTAGTAGGGCTCCAAAGTTTATGTCCTAAAAGGGTTAGAGAAAAGCTAGCACTTAAGACTTCAAATCCTGTGGAAATATGACCATAATATGACCTAAAATTTAAAGAACAAAGTTTGCTAATGCCTTTCAAATATTTTATTTCTTGAAAGTGTAAATTTGTTCACATGTTGCCTCTCATTAAAAATGAAATATTACTCAGTATGTTAAGGTTTTTAAGGTTTATGTGCGTATTAAATGTTATCTTAACATCAGTGTATAAGATAGATAACATTTCACTACAAAGATGAAAGAAATTTTATGGCAATGCTGTGGCAAATTACATACATTTTAGCATTTTCAAATAAAAATGACCTGTTCTCACTCAGCATAGCTTTATAACTTGAAAAGATTTGCTGAACATTGCCAGATGTTATTAGGACATAATAGAAAAATGTCAAATCTGTGCTGTTGAATTTATGCTCACCTTGATTGAACGCTGCTGGATTTTCACTCAGAATGTCACCAATCTTCCCGTAGTTCTTGACTAACACATGCTGTAGTTTACCATAAGCACATTCACCACCTTTATTACGTACAGCCTCTAATTCACTTTCCACACTGTTTACAAGCTGAAGGCTATTTTTTTTTCCGATACGCTATAAATAATAGATGTATTGAGATAACAAGATGATTTTATTACCAAAAGATTTGTACATTCTTACTTACGTTTCTACATAATCACCATGAAGGTTGAGGCATTTGTCATAACGAGAGACCAGCTTTCCTATACCCTCTGCAAAGAAGTCTGCCACCAGTGAGCTCTGGTAGGTCCTTACAGCGTCTTGAAGCTCTTCGTTGGTAGCGAAGTGTTGTTCACCTAACCACACCTTCATTTCTCAAAAGAGGTGATAGTCACTGGGTGCTAGGTCAGGACTGTAAGGTGGGAGAAGTTCTTTTGTCACATTGGCACTATGCAGTTGTGCATTTTCATGCATCAGAACCACGCCAGATGAGAGCATGCCTCTTAGTTCGTTTCATATCACTCTCTAGAGGCAACGTAGGGTCTCACAGTAGACTTCCTCATCTGGCATAGACTGGCGGCAGACTTCTTTGCAGAGGGTTTAGGAACGCTGCTCTCTCGTTATGACAAATGCCTCAACCTTCATGGTGACTATGTAGAAAAATAAGTAAGAATGTTCAAATCTTTTGGTAATAAAATCATCTTGTTATCTTTTGGAACTTGGAAAAAAAAAGAAAAAGAAAAAAAAGCAGCCCTCATATTATGCTAAAATTTTATGTTATATAAGTGAGACCCTCGAACATCCTGGCAATTGAAAATATTGCTGTGCCATTTCTGACTGAGGAAGTCTTGCCATCGACTGAGGAAGTCTTGCCATCATTGAAACTATTAATAACTTTTGCAACTGCTCTATAGTTGCAGCTATAGTACCACGAGGAAGAGTATGTGTTTCTGTCCCTATCGTCATGGGATGAAATATAGTGGCACCATTTTGAGCTAGAGAGCAAACGGCAAAGCCAACAACGGAAACATGAAACCTGCCATAAAACACATTCCACATGGAAGGTGGGCATACTGTTGTTACTATCGATCCTGCCAAAGCTGTGATAGGAGAAGTGCATAGTGACAACTCACAGATACTCGCAGTTGTTGGGTTATTTTTTGTTGGTGTGTGGACTGGTCTAGTGTGTTTGTCCAGCTGTAGAAATGGAGGCAAGCAGAGAAGTGTGGTTCATTTTCTGGTGGCCGAGGGTGCTGCAGAACACAAAACCTCATCGTTGCATATCTGCTGTGTATGGTGAACACTGCATGTCCATGACGAGTGTGTATGAGTGGCATAGGAAATTCCAAGAAGGGCCACATCACTGCAAGACGATGCACGCCCAGGACAGGCCGATCAAGCCATTACTCCTGATGTGATAGGGTAGATGGATCGCCTTGTCCGGGAAAACCAACAAATCATGGAGGAAGAAATTTGTGTTCAGGTCGGCATTAGCCATTATCAAAGATCACTTGCATTTCCGCAAAATTTTCGCGCAATGGGTTCAGCAACAACTGATCAAGGGGGCAAAAGATTGCATCATGTTTGAGTCATCTGCAGCAGTACCACAAGGAAGAGTGTGCGTTTCTGTCCTATATAGTAAAGGGATGAAATGTGGTGGCACCAATTTGAGCAAGAGAGCAAATGGCAAAGCTAACAATGGAAACATCGCAATTCTCCCCTGTCAAAGAAATCCAAAGCTGTTCACACAAGATCCAGTAAAGTCATGGTGACCTCCTTCTTTGACTGCAGGGGCTATCTGTTTGTCGACTTCTTCGACTGTGGAACCACAATCAATGTGCAGTGCTATAAAGACACTTTGCAGAAACTGCGGCGCACCATAAAGTCAGAACACCCTGGAATGCTATTGGGTGGAGTCATCCTGTAGCATGATAATGTTTGCCCCCATACTTCCAATCTGGCGAAGGCTACCCTTGGTTGGGAAACACTTTGACATCCTCCATACAGCCTGGATCTTTCACCTTGTGATTTTCACATTTTTGGCGACCTGAAGAAAGACATTCATGGAGATCGGTTTCATTTGGACGAGGACGTGCAAGAGTGGGCGCGGTTGTGGATCTGTCAGCGACCTACCTCTTTCTACAGAACTGGAATTGATCATCTCGTCTCCCAGTGGGATAAATGTATTAATGCTTTCGGTGATTACTTTTGCCCATGATCACATTGTAGTGGGTGTTTGGTTTTCATTTGACTGCCCCTTATACTTAACAGATTTAAGCCAAGTTCTGCAACGTGTGAAGGTGGTATGAGGAGGCAGAGGTATTGTAAGGGCAATTTCTTTAAATTTCTGCTCTTGTAATGGAGCTTTGGTAGATTTCTTTAACTGTTGCAATTAATATGTCAATGTCAGGATAACTTCCTCAAATTTCTTTGTCAACCTTTTGTATTGCATGTACAAGGCATGTTAAGTGTACCATTTTAGGGTACAGAAGCTGCCGACCTTTGCTTGCTTCCACCAGGTAGGGAGCTGCATCAGTCACGAAAAGAAGAACGGTTTTTGCTCTTCACTCCCTCGCAAGAGGTTCGTAGTATTATCAAATAAAACAGCAATTATTGAGTAATTCATTTTCTCCAACAATTCACAAGAAAGGGTCAACTTTTCTCTTAGTCGTAAAGTATTGGAAAGGAACAAGCAAGTGTCAAATCAAGTCATAAGTCACATATATATATAGAGAAACAAAGGACCACATTGTGGGACAAACATAATGGCAGATCAGTTTGGGAGGAGGAGCAACAAAAAGAGATGACGAGGACATTGATGAAAACACAAAAAGGACGAGGACAATCTCCACATCTTCATATACTGCCATCTTCGAACAGATAGACTCTCTTCTCATCAGTTCCATTTCTTGTACATCCATCTCTTCTGAGCCCCTCATTGAGTGTTGATACCCACCCACCTGATGAAACTGAGAAGCAGAAACAAGCTTATTGTGGTTGAAAAGAGATTGATGTAGAAGAAATGGGATTGATAAGGAGAGAGCCTATCTATTCAAAGATGGCAGTGTATGAAGATGTGGAAATTGTCATTGTCCTGTTTTGTTTCAGTGTATGTACTTTTCTCATTTTTCTGTTGCTTCCTCTTCCCACACTGACCAGCCATTTTGTTCATGCTGTTGTGTGCTCCAATTCTTGTTCCTCTCTCTCTCTTTATGATTTTATTTTTCTCCTGGTCAGTCTTCCCTTAAAACCTCAACAACAACAATTGCTACATATCTTCCCTCAGACTCGGTAGTTTCATCCATAGAAACTCAGATCATATCCTATTTAAAACGTCCTTGTAGCAGATAGCCATAGAGTTACTAAGTATTAGTGTTGTAGGGATGTAGAAAATTCCTTCAAAATATCCCAACCCCAACACAGTTTCAGTCCAACAAATATGCAGAGCTCAATGGGTCAACACATAAATAAGCTAAAACTAACATTAAAGACAGAAAAAACAAAAGGAAAATAAGAGTACATAATGAGCTTCCAGAAATTCAGCAACCGAGCTAGATAGCTGCAGTCGCTTAAGTGCGGCCAGTATCCAATATTCAGGAGATAGTTGGTTCGAACCCCACTGTCGGCAGCCCTGAAGATGGTTTTCCGTGGTTTCCCATTTTCACACCAGGCAAATGCTGGGGCTGTATCTTAATGTAGGCCACGGCCACTTCCTTCCCACTCCTAGCCCTTTCCTATCCCATCGTCGCCATAAGACCTATCTGTGTTTGTCGGTGCGCCGTAAAGCAAATTGTAAAAAAAAAAAAAAAAAAAGAGAGAGAGAGATGAGCAATTCAGCAAGGTGGACTCTTTTCCTTATCATTTACAAAATGTACATCTTAAGATCTGTGTTGAATTTGTCAAGGCTAGAGAATAAATCTATGTTAGCACTGACTGAATTGTAAAATGAACAAATTTTTACATTTGTAATTGTTAGGTTCTTCAGTCCGCTGAAACTAATTTTTAATAAGTAATTTATTAACTACGTAAAAAAAAACATTTAAAAATATGCTAAAATGTGCTATATACCTGAAACAGAAACAATTTAATTAAAACAATTCTGTTCCATATGTTTACTTTTTCAAGTAGTTAAATTTATTTATTTCAGATTAGTTTCAGCAGACGGAAGAATCTAACAGTTATAAATTAAATGAGTCGAAACTGAAAAGAGATGGCTTCCGAAATCACAAATTTTTACAACCGGGGAATTCATGTGATATACTGTTCTAGAGTCAAAGGTGTGGAATAATATATGCGGGCATGAGCCTACACAAGGAACATGAAAAAAAGGATGAGACTGAGCAATTCCTAACAATCAGTTCTACCAGTAAGAACGTTTCTTAAGTTTTGCATTGATATTATTGATCTTCTGTTCTTGAATGAAATAAAATTAAGAATGTATACTTATATATCTTCTTTAATGAAATAGTTTAAAATATTCCAAAATAATTGAGTGGAAGTGTCATAAGAATAGAATGTATTAAATGTCTTATATGTATGGTACAATTAAAATTAAAAAAATTGATCTTTATAAAGTTGATCCCAAATTATTGCTGAATATTTAATTTGCTTCTAACTAAACGAATGTACAATGTAACTATTACAACTGGTCGAATAAATAACTTTGAATTTCTGTGACCAGAAACTTAAAAAAAAAGAGAGAGAGAGAGAGTTCGAAATATGCTATTGTATGACCAATAAATACTCCCTCATTTCAATCATGGTTGACTAAAATGTTTGTTTTAAGTTTTCGATTGACATAAAATTTGGGACCCTAGTGATAAGATTGGTAGGTTGGTTAAGATAATAGTGTTTTACCAGATGACTGATGATACATTATTTAATGGAAGAAAGATATCTAATCTCTGACATGCAAATGGTATAACACACATTGAGTTGAATGATATGGAATTTATCATATGTCAGTCACAGGATTAGTGCAGAGTTATTAGAGATGGAATCGGAAATCAACTGCCAGAAAACTGGGGAAGGATAATTGTCTGGTGTCAATAAATTTATAGTGTTTATGCCATGAACTAATGCAGGATCTTGGCACTACCCGAATCAGCAGGGGTACAGTACCTGGAGGTTAGGAAGAAAATTCATATCCAGAAACATCTTGACTGAGCTGAACCACATGTTGAAGGACTACTCCATTCATATTGATGCTGATGTTCATGTTCAGAATAAAAATGTACTCCTCTCTCCCCTTTAGGAAACCCCTCTGATCCTAGGTAATATTTATTTTCAGTCCAAGAAGTGGTACCTCATCCAGTGCAAGCACCCCGTCCACTAAGAAGCTGGATGGCGAGAAGCCAACTACGCCAATTTCGAAGTCTGTAACACCTACTAGTGGTGGCAGTGGTAGTAGTGCAGCGGGTAGCAGTGGGCTTAAGCCAGTGGTGAAACCACCCACGCTAGCTCAGTACCCACATTACTTGGCCGGTGCTGCACCTCACGATCTCCAGGCTGGTGCTTACGGAGCTCTTCATAATAATTTGCCACCTGCACTGAACAGCTATCCTCGTCCTCCTCTGGTCAGTTACGATCCTCACTCGCAGATGCGGACGCCCTTGGGTCCTGGTTTAGGTGGCATCCCTGGTGGCAAGCCGTAAGTAATGTGTGAGATTTTCCCTATCCATAACCAAAATAGTATTTACTACACATTGGATTATGACTCACTTTTACCATACCATAGCATCCTCTCCAAAACGGGTGCCAAACCTTTTTTGTAAGGGGGCCACTACTGTGGTCATGAATTGGTCAATGGGCTGCATGCTTATATTTATATTAATTTTATATTGGATACATACAAATCGTTATGCAATTTAATAAAAATTATGACCATAAACTAAATGGAACAAATTAAATCTATTGAATGTGAATTTTTTATTTATTATTATTATTATTATTATTATTATTATTATTATTATTATTATTATTATTATTATTATTATTGTTATTATTATTATTATTATTATTATTATTGTTGTTGTTGTTGTTGCTAGAGCTGTTGATTAATTAAAAATTTTGATCAGTTAACAAAATGCCTTTAATTGATTAATCCAATTTTGATCAGATAAGTTTGAAGAACACACCTTTTAAAAAATATTTAAAATTTTAATTCTATTGGTGGCATGCAAGTAATAAAATATTGAAAAAGCAGTTAACACATTGTTGTCCATGCGCGCGCTACTCCATTCTTTCCTGTGGACCGGCAACAGAAGCACACCTAGCATGAGAAGTAGGATGAAATATAAATACATGTAACTTTTAAATGACATGAAATAAATTATTGAAACTTGGTGAGAGCACTTCCCAGTGATTCTAGTACTTGTTTTTAGTGTGTTATTGCACGAAGCAGCTGCCCTTGTGCAAAGGAACTTGGCAAGCCAAGCAGATGTACCTTGTGTCCTACCTCCGGGATTTTTGCAGAATTACTGGCCGTGTAAGTGAGGCCTGTAAAACCTGTAAATGTTTCTAGGACTCTGTTTTCATCCTTATTTGTCCATCCATCAACCTCACTGTCACTACTATCACTGGCATCTTCACTCGTATTATTGTCGCCGTCAACAGACTCATCTGAACCGAATGTCGCACTTCCACTTCCACGCGTATATTTTGATGTTGACAGACACACGTCTTTACAATTACTAATACTTACACTTTTGCAATCACTAGGGACATCAGATAAACTATCAGCATGCAATTCTCCAAATATTTCATCATCATTCAAGCCGTTTTTGCTACGGCGCACCATGCTGACACCAGACAATACACTCGGTCATGCGGTACTGAGTATTATGAAGCCACACTTCCTGTGCCGAAAGCATTGTCAAGGAAAGAATATATCTATCTAAATTCTGATCAACAAAGACTTTAGTTTGTAAACAACACACAATATTTTGATTAATACACAGCGGAGAGGATAAAATCGCACAAGAATGAAGCAGTGTGAGAAAACGTTAATTTACGTATCCGGTCGCCCGCTCACCAGTACGAAACTACATTAATTAACGTAGCCCATCATTAATGTGTTAAGTTAATATTTATGATTTAATGGTACAAAAGCTTGAAACTGTGAAGTTGACAGTTGCTTACAGTCACACCTCTTTGCTCCAGGACTTCAGGCATGTCAGTACATTGATATGTTCAGAACTAAGGGCCACCCTTCTCTTAGTAACAATATTTTCAGCATCACTGAACACACTCTTAGAGGGAACTGAAGTAGCTGGAGTGCAAAGCAATTTTTTGCTGTGTGTGTGTGTGTGTGTGTGTGCAAGATGTGGAAATTGGACTGAATGAATTTTCCACCATTGCAAAGGGTCTGCAAAGTCATCTTCTAGTTCCATCAACGACTTGTAGATTGCAATCTCCATCATAAGTGGTGCCAAACTCGAAACCAAAATGGCATGACCAGAATCCTGTTCGTCTTCCTCGGTTTTAAAATTTGGTTTCCTCTTCTTGGCTGTATGGTTTTACTGGAACTTGTACTGCATCCATGTCTCTCTCCGAAATTCTTTTCCACACAGATTCCCAGTCCTTTTTCATACTGCATCCATGTCTATCTCTGAAATTCTTTTCCACACAAATTCCCAGTTCTTTTTCATACTGCATCCATGTCTATCTCTGAAATTCTTTTCCACACAGATTCCCAGTTCTTTTTCAATACATCTAGGATATTTAACTGTAGGATCGAGAACAGTAGCTTCCTGGTATGTCTTCAAATTACACCAATCGTTTGTCCTAGCCATTAAGTCTTCTACAAGAGTTCTTTTAAATAATCTAGCTGATGTACCTAGAATTGACATTGGAACAACGTAAGGAAAATTTCAAGGATGTTTCTGTAGGCAGTACAACACTACCCACCACATTTTCTACTACAAAGGAGATTTGATATTTCTGAACATGGCTTAAGAGACAATAATTTTTTCTGTCGTCTGCCGTTCAGTTCTTGCTGGATGTCAGATATTGGAAGATTAGGTCGACAGGACATCTATAATACCCCTTTTAGCTTTCATAAGGCTCTTGAATGTGAAATATGTGTTATTCCATCGAGTAACTGTGTCTTGTTTTAATTTATATGCATCTTTGTTCTTTATATTTTTTTATCAAGCTGATTTTCTAGATAAGGGCTGTGTTTAAAATGTCCCATTGAAAGTAATGTTTTGATAGCAGCATCCTTGATAGCTTTATTTAAATTTAATTGTAGAGTGGGCTGCACACCAAAAATTTTGAATTGTGAATAGTTTGTGTAATCCTGTTCTGTGACTATAACTTGGTGAGAAGCATTTGTTGTGTTATCTGTGATATAGTTTGTCTGGCATAATCAATTCTCTTCTTTACAGTGCTTACTCATTTCACGTGAGTGCCGACGGGCAGATGCAGCCTGTGCCATTTCCACCAGATGCTCTCATAGGTCCTGGCATTCCAAGGCATGCTCGCCAGATCAACACATTGAGTCATGGTGAAGTGGTATGTGCCGTCACCATCAGTAATCCTACAAAATATGTATACACTGGAGGCAAAGGCTGTGTTAAAGTGTGGGATATCAGCCAGCCTGGTTCCAAGAGTCCTGTCTCACAACTAGATTGTTTGGTATGTTTTGATTTGCACATTTTTTATTGGCTGAGATATATTTTAGTCCTAGGAATTTCACTTCTAAATACAGAAATAAGTACATACACTTCCTTGGATATTTTATGCTGTGTTTAATTTGTGATATCTGAAGCCATCTCTTTTCAGTTTCAACTCACAAGGGAATTAGCACAAGTTGCGATCGCAATTGCAAAAAAGTTTTGGTTTGCAAGTAATAGTTTTACATGTACATTACAAACATGTGCACAATATTTGCCATTGACAATTACACTGCACTTTACAATTGTGCACATGTTCAGTCACAGAGTTCAAAAAATAGATTGTTGGTAGCTCTTGGCAGAAGATTAGGAGGATGAACATGTCCACAGAGTATGAAGTGCCAGAAACAGAGTTGCTTATCACAGTAGGAACACTTTATGAATGCCTGCATTAAGCAGTCTGCCAAGTCACACTACTTTTGAACATCAAAAATACATTCGGGCAGTGTTTTAAACCTCTCTGATCTGAAGTCATCATATCTAGCTACAGTCCAGGAGTACCGAACAAAGTCTATAAAGACTTGAGAACAGAACTGATTGTGTAGAATACACATCAGCACTGAAATTGAATCCCTCGACGATGGTGTGAACTGATAGTTGTTAAGGCTACTGTGATCTTCAATCCACTTCAGCACCACCTTGAACTGTCAAAAGAATAGCACAAGTGGCTGAATGTAAGGTGTGCATCCAGAAGGGATGGTCTTGACTGTGTACACCATTTTTTGAGGTCTGATAGCATTGATACGAGTTCTGTCACAATATGTCCCGAGCGAATCGACCAGAAATAGACTCCTTCGCTGAACGTATCCACAAAGGCACACACGAGATGCTGTCAGTTGGTACAGAATTATTTCTTCACATCTATTTACAAATTCTGTCATTTGGTACAGAATTATTTATTCACATCTATTTACAAATTAATACACACATAACCTTAATCACAGTACCACAAATAAAACACTTCACTCCAAAAACATCAACAAAGCCGTCATTTAAAAAAACAACTGCCTGGCATTCCAATATGGAGACTGCAACTATTGCATGTCAACACGAGATAAATATTCTTGCTACACCATAACTCTACTGAACAGTATATCTTGAAAGAATTGTGTCAGGATTTGTTTCGTGATTAGGCTGGACTTCGAGGCAACTTGAATCAGATTTTGCGGTTTCGGCATGTGTTACACTACTCACATTCCAAACTGACCTATAGGTTCCTGGTAAATTACCAGCATCTTTGGAAACGTGTATCCACTTGCCGACGTAACCGGTTGGATGGTGTAAAAATGAGTTGTTGCATGATCACTCCATATCGAATTTCTTGCCAACTTCTCTCCCTTGAAATACAGAGTTTGCGATGAGTGGAAGTTCTTTCCATATACCACTTTGATCGGTATTACAAATCTGTATACGTTCCATGGTGTTCATTAAGGACATAACCTCATTGTGAAAATCGTTACATCTTTCATTCACGTCACCATCTTTATTCCAGGTTTTAGTGGTTACACATTTTGTTATTGTTTGTGAGCCAAGAGGGTGTCTCTATTTAACCTTTGCAACTCATCCATGGATAGATCCAGTGAATCGAGCCAGTCCTTTTTCTAACCCCCAAGTACGAATATCCCTGTCATGAACATCAGCGCCTAGAACAGTTCTTACAAACCTGAATTTTTCAGCTACATATTCGTCAAGCACGTGAAGCTTTGAGCACTGGCCTTTCTCCACCACGTGACGTAAATATTGTAGATTTTGTATGTCTTGCACCATACGGTACCGTTTCTGCACTGTATTGAAGCTTAATCTTTTAGTTTTCCCAGAATCCTGGAATGCAGTTATCTCCTATGCCTTTTCAAAAGATGTATCATCCCACTTCTTCCTGTTAAGTGGGCTTGGCAGATAAGCAGATGATTGGCTTCCATCACTTCTTAACAACTCTTCTTCACTGTCAGGTTCTGGATCATTCATAACTTTTTTTCACAATTAGGCAACTAGAGAAATGAATTTCATTTTATGGGTCCATATTGAACTTTGATTAAACCAAATAAAATAATAAGTGAGTTATTCCACCTTTTCAATACAAATTAAATATTGTTTATTAAATAAACATTTAATGGGACTAGTTTCGACCTATCTAAAGGTCATCTTCAGCCATATCACGTGTAGAACAAAGTATTTGAAACACAGTTTGTTTTAAAGATGGTCTTAAAACATATAATTTTGACACTATTAAAAATTGTTTATAGAATTTCCTGAAAACATATTTGTTGTAAGAAATTAGTTCACTTAGCTGTAGGAATATACGAGAAGAAGAAGTCTTAAAATATTCTTTGCAGTGATAAGAGCTAAGTCCTTTGGTACCATCTTGGCTCACGAACAATAACACCACAACAACCGTATGCCTATTTCCACATCTCATCAAGACTGTGAATCTTGAATTGTATCTGCATTCTTGAATACTACGAAGAATATTTTAAGACTTCTTCTTGTATATTCCTACAGCTAAGTGAACTAATTTCTTACAACAAATGTGTTTTCAGGAAATTCTATAAACAAATTTTCATAGTCTCTTCTCTCTTCTTCATCCATTCCCTTTTCCAGATTCTCTCTGGGTAGGGTAGTATACCGAAGCCCTCCACCTTACTCGATCTTTCCACCATTCCTCTTCTATTACTTTATTGCTATTGACTCCTCTATTTGCAATACAGTCCACAACAGAGCTCCTCCATCTCATTTTAGTGTCATTCATAGTGTCAAACTTATATGTTTTAAGACCATCTTTAAAACAGTTGTGTTTCAGATACTTTGTTCTACACGTGATATGGCTGAAGATGACCTTTAAATAGGTCGAAACTAGTCCCATTAAATGTTATTTAATAAACAATATTTAATTTGTATTGAAAAGGTGGAATAACTTGCTTATTATTTTATTTGGTACAATCAGACATGTCTTCTTCTGCGTATTCATATTCCTCAATATACGGTAGTCTATTGTATTTTTGTGATGCATATTATTACCATTCATTGCCACTGTTTCATCTATCACATTGATTATGAATGCAGCTGCATTTCTCTCCATTACTGTCATTTCTGTGGATCTTCTTTGGTGTTTGTAATGGCTAACAATCATGCTCACTATATTTGCAGGATTCATTATCACACAATTACGTTGACAGTGAAAGTAACGTGACTCGCTATGAAATTGGTAACACCACAACCGGACGGATTAACTGCCGAGGTTGATGCAACACAGACAGGGGTCACTATTATACTGGTTTCCTGGCTCTTATGCGTTATGTCTGTCTTGTTCCCCTAGATGTCATATCGGACATTTCGTCAGGTGACCTTCAGTACGACACAGCATGTGTCGACCATAAGCATAAGCATACACTGCAAATAACTGCATTAGCTAGAGAAAAAAATATTTACGGTGACTAAGGTTACTAGAGTCACAATATAATGTTAGGTATGGTCCATTGTGAGCGGAATATAGAAACTTCATAGCTTACAGTGTAATTGGCGATGTCACTTAGTTTATACATTTTAATAATCAGCACTTCAAACATATTCATACAAACCACAACTCAACTACAATTGCGATCGCAGCTTGCGCTAACTCCCTTGTCAGTTAATTTATAACTGTTAGGTTCTTCAGTCTGCTGAAACTAATCTATATATATAAAATAAGAGTTTTGTCTGTACATTGCTCAGAATTTGAAAATAATGGTATTTCTGTATCGGTCATGTCCATAGTAACAAGAAAAGGCACTTTTTACTTTTCCGTAATTTCTGTCTGTCTGTCTGTATGTATGTATGTATGTATGTATGTACACACATCACGAGAAAACGGTTGAAGAGAATTTAATGAAAATCGGTATGTGAAGTCGGGGGGTGAGCCTCTACCATCTAGGCTATAAATCATTTTGCTCAGGCCTAATATTGAATTCTCAACTATTTATGTTATTAGTGGTCTAATGAAAATCGGTATGTGAAGTCGGGGAATGAGCCTCTACAATCTAGGCTATAAATCATTTTACACGCTGAGTGAATGGTAGTTTAGGGGAAGGCCTAAAATTGAATTCTCAACTATTTATGTTATTAGTGGTCGTATTTTAAAGAAAATGGGTATGCAAAGTTGGGGAATAAGTTGCTACAGTCTAGGCTATCAATTATTGTATTCACACTGAGAAAAATGGTAGTTTAGGGGAAGGCCTAAAATTTAATTCTCAAATATTGTTGTTATTAGTAGTCCTATATTGATGAAAATCGGTATGCAAAGTCAGGAAATAAGTTGCTATAGTCAAGGCTTAAATTATTTTATTCACGCTGAGTGAAATGGTAGTTTAGGGGAAGGCCTAAAATGTAATTCTGAAATATTTGTTATTAGAGGTGTACTCGATGAATGCTACATAACTAAGGTTATATAGTATCAAATTTCCTATTATTCATGTCTTATACATTGTTACCGTACTGGCTATGATCACAAAGATATTCATGAATTTGGATTTTTGTTACTAAGTCCATATCAGCGCTGAGTAACGAGAAAATGGGTAAACAGCATTTAATGAAAATTGGTATGTAAAGTCGGAGAATAAGAAACTACAATTTATGGTTTACAAATCACAGAGTTGAAAGAAAACTAAATGTGAAGGCCTACAATATAGCAAGCTCATAACATTGATCAACAATTACAAGATATTAGAATCATTCCGTATTGACGGTTTTCACTTTACAATGATGTATTGAATAGGAGGATACTTTCATTTTTCGCCATTGTAAAGTTGATCAACAATAACATTACATTGACCATTGTTTGTCGTTATGTGCTTTGTGTCTTCTGTTGCCCCTCACCTCCGGTAGATAGGATTACTGCTGCGTACAGAGTATTTTTATTTGATTTACGTTACACCAACATAGATAGGTTTTATGGTGACGATGGGATAGGAAAGGGCTAGGAGTGTCTTAGGCCTTAATTAAGGTACAGGCCCAGCATTTGACTGGTGTGAAAGTGGGAAACTACGGAATACCATCTTCAGCGCTGCCGACAATGGGGTTCGAATCCACTATCTCTCGGATGCAAGCTCACAGCTGTGCACCGCTAACCACATGGTCAACTCGCCCAGTCGGACAGAGTGTAACAGCCTGTCTGAATATTGATGGGAAGTAGCTGGGGAGTTAGATAACTTTCTTCTTTAGCATGCCATTCCCCTGGTTTATAAATTTTCTGATACAACTGGTACGTAACACACTGGATCATCATAGCATTCGGGCTATTCAATCCCTACTCTGAGGCACTGATTGGAATGAACAGTGTGCATATTTAGCGGAATAATGGCAGATGAGTGTTCATGGCAATCTGCGGCCTGGTCATCCCAGCTCTGGAACTTGGCATCGCAATCTAACCGCAGCTCTGTTCGTTAAAAGTGATAAAACGTGCGGCTTTCCATTTGATCGAGTATTTTATATGATAGCATTCATACTACATTCATACTTACGTTTTTGTAATGACCTATGTTGATTTCAGGTTAGGAAAACCACAAAGTCAGTCTTTCTGAGAATCCCGTTGCGAAGCACGGGTACATCAGCTAGTTTTGAATGAAATTTATAAACTACCTGAAAAAGAAGACATACGGTAACAGAATTATTATTTTAATGAAGTTGTTTCTCTTTCATGTATAATTCTGTTATAAATGAACTGTGTTTAATTGCCACTTGTTCGGTTTTGAAAATAAATTTGCATGAGGAAGGAGTGTTATATTTATAAGAGTATAATGCAATTAAAAGTGTTCAAACTTTTATAAAAAAGCTAGGTCCACTTCGTGTCATAGTTACTGTGAGGGTGGATCAAATATAAATGGGAATTTTTAAAAAATTTATTGCATCAACCAAAAAAAATACACATATAGAGATCACTTTTCTACATAGTGTTCTGCCTTCGATACACAATTTCTCCATTGGATTTGTGAGTTTTTGATACTGTGCTGATAGAAAGAAGAGGGGCGTGTGTGGAGTCAGTTGCACACGAACTCTTCTACACTTGCATCATCATCGAACCGCTGTCCTCCTAGGTCTTGTTTGAGTGGTCCAAACAAATAATAGTCACAGGGCAATAAATCTGGACTGTACAGAGGGCTTTCCGGAGGTGACCAGTGAATCTCCTCCAGTTTTTCCCGCGTTAAACCAGAGCGTGCAGCCTTGTATTGTCATGGAGAAGAATGACGTTTCTGATTGGTTGGTGGCAGCGCTTGTTTTGATACGCAGCTTTTGCTTCATCCAAAAGGTGACAGTAATAGGCTGTATTAATTGTCCTTTGTTCATGAAGAAAATCCACCAGCGAAATGCCCACGGAGTCCCAAAAAATGGTTGCAAGCACCTTTCCAGCAGATTGGTGTGTTTATTTACATCATAAAAATTACTGCAACGGAAACAGCTTCTCATTTGACCTAGACTATAGAGGCAAATATGAGGTGGGGCAGATTAAAGCCCAGCAAATGTCTCATTCGACTAATACTTTCTGCATGCATGAGGTAGAGCTGAGGAATTATCCTCGACCCGAGCCAGTGTGTTGCGTGAAGGCAGTAATTGACTGACATCATGTCTCCGCCTGAAATAAGAATAAAATGCATGATATTTGTGATCTTGACAGGCTTATTGCAAAAGAACAACACAAGTTAAAGAATTTACATAGAGAGACTGTGAATATTACACAGAAATAGGTCATCAGTGATATCAGAGTTGATACGTGATAAGAAAGCAGGCAGGTTAATAAATTCATCAGAATGTCGACTGATGACTGGAATATGTTGGTGAAAGCTATTCCAGTACAAATGAGATGTTACGTTTTCTTGCAACTGAAGATTCTTGTCTATAGTACCTGTTTTCATAACTGAGCCTTATTCTGATTTTGACACAAACATTGTACATTTCTAATTAGTTATAGTGGAACTGTTGTTTAACACATTGAACACCGTGCCCAAGTGTTGCTTGGATTCTCTTATTTACAGCCATATACAGAGCCCGAGCAGCGCTCAGCCTTTGATTTCTTAGTGATATCATCATATGCTAGAAATATTTCTGTGTTTCTTCTGTTAAAGATAATCGACCCCTTACACTGCCAGTCAGGTGGCCACGATCATTAAGGTGTCAAGTCTTCATGGTCTATTAGAGTCCCGGAAAAAAAGTCACCATTTTTTATTTTTATTCTTTTATTATATCTTCGATGTAGTATGATACGTGGGTAAGAGAGGTGATTGTATACAATTTCTAATCTCTAGATGGTATGCCAAAAGCCTGGGTTCAATTCCAAACCTCTCCACAGTGTTCGTATGGATTGAGGGCATATTACGCTGTTGATAGTAATTCATCTGTCAGATGGAGACATTAAGCCTTGCGCAGACCCCTTGGTATCATTCAATAGGAGTAGGCTATGTGCCGACACTGGGTTGACCCTGTCCCTACATCATCATCACCCCCACCACCACCACATACCCAGATGTGCAGGTCACCCATGGGAATCATCTAGAAAGACCTGCAGCAGGCTGCTCCAGATGCCACACAATGTCACATCACAGTCCTTCATACTGCTGTCAGATGGGACCAGTGTCCATTCTTGGATAGACTACATTCACTTGTTTTGAAGGGCAGAAAGAGTTCTTTTTCTCGCTTGCTTCTACAATGGTGTTGTAGTGTCTTGATTCTCTGAACAACATTATGATAGAAACCCTGATCTCAACACTGGAATGATATTTTTATTTGAGACATATGAAAAGGGGCAAATACATTTATCACGTCTTTCCATTTTTTTATTTACTTAAAATCATGTACCGAGCAAGAGGGTCGCTTGCAAGCAGAAGATGGTGAGATTGAATCCCTTTGTCAGCAGCCCTGAAGATGGTTTTCCGTGGTTTTCCATTTTCACATTGGGCAAATTAAGGCCACAGTTGCTACCTTCCCAATCCTAGTCCTTTCCCATCTGTGCATCGTCAAAATCCTTTGGTGTATTAGTGCAATGTTAAAACCACTAGCAAAAAACAAAACAAAAAAAATCACCACAAAATACTTTCCATTATGAAAGGAAGTGAATTTCTCGTAGAACAACCATTCTATATTTTGCTTTCGTGGTGACTAGGTCTTTTCTGCTCTGATGGCGGGTGGCCTACATGCTGTCAGGGGAAGCAGGCAATCCAGCACAATGCAAGAGGCCATTAAGGGAAAGAGACAGAGCCCACTACTACAGCGTTGCCAGGAGTGCCTGCGCGCGTTAAAATTGTGTTCAAATCCACATAACTGTGAAATACAGAGCTTCGTATGTTATAGTTCGAGTATTGCCTGTGGATGAGTTTTATTATATCTTCGATGTAGTATGATACGAGTTAATTAATAATGCATATAACAAGTGCATTGGCAACAGACCGAAAAACAATTCATTCAAAAGTACAGAGTTACAAAACACATTTTCTTACTTTCTTATTATCTTACTTTACCTTGCCTTGTTCCAGCTGAAGTATCCGTGTTACAGCACTCCGACGCTCGTCATTGCAACCAGAGCTGTTACCGGAAATATCCCCATCAGTCGAGTCCTCACTGTGGCCGTGGTCGTCCAATATCACGTCTCTTTTGTAATCGTCCTCTTGAAATTTTTCAGCATGTGACACACAAGCCTTCCACTCCTGTTCAGTTATTTTATCCAGCTCCTTTTCCATTAAAGATTGGACGTCAGCTAGTTTGGATGTTTTGTTCCTTTTCCCTATAGCAGTTTTAACATTTCCCCAAATCAGCTCTATGGGGTTATATATGACACTGATAGGGTGGCAGGCAAACAACAGTATGACCCTTTCTCTCAGCAAGTGTATCAATTTCATACATTTTCACAAGAGACAACAGACTCTGGTGTTATTGCTGTCATGAGGAATATTCCTAGCAGATAACCATGATATAATATCAGCTTTTCATGTGTTTGTTGTAGGGATTCGTTCTAATTGTACTGAATGGTACATGTCCATTATATCTTTGATGTTGCTTTCTTCAAGAGCGTCTAAAATCTTCAAAAGCCACTCATAAAAATCCATAGCATTCATATCAGTGTGGTAGTCATCACTGGTCGATTTCACCTTTGGCCTGAAAACCAATTTACATTCCTGTAGAAAGCCAGTGTGACTGGAACCTACGTGACAAACAATAATTTGTCCACCTTTCCCCACAGGAACTTTTAAACCTCCTATACCCTCTTTATCTTGCCAGATTTTCATTGGAGCGTAATTCTGATTAATGTAAGTCTCGTCTAAGTGAAATATACGGGGTGAAGGGTCCTTATTCCTCAGAAGATGCATTTTTCTCAAAACTTTACCCTGGCTGTTACTATATCGATTCTCTCCATTAAAAATCTTCTCCCATCATTTTTTAAAATACATAATAATATAATTTCGTGTGGCTATTTCTAGCCGAGTGCAGCCCTTGTAAGGCAGACCCTCCGATGAGGGTGGGCGGCATCTGCCATTTGTAGGTAACTGCGTGTTATTGTGGTAGAGGATAGTGTTATGTATGGTGTGTGAGTTGCAGGGATGTTGGGGACATACAAACACCCAGCCCCCGGGCCATTGGAATTAACCAATGGAGGTTAAAATCCCCGACCCGGCCGGGAATCGAACCCGGGACCCTCTGAACCGAAGGCCAGTACGCTGACGATTCAGCCAACGAGTCGGACTTTAAATACATGAACCCCATAGACTTAAGTATCCTCCACAATGAAGTAACTCCCCATTTAAATTTTATTTTTCTTTCTAAATCTCCACGTAATTTGTACAGTGTTGGGTATTCACCCTTTATGTAATAACTGAGGAGAGTTCTTCTTATTACATCTTTACCGAGCTCGATAGCTGCAGTCGCTTAAGTGCGGCCAGTATCCAGTATTTGGGAGATAGTAGGTTTGAACCCCACTGTCGGCAGCCCTGAAGATGGTTTTCCGTGGTTTCCCATTTTCACACCAGGCAAATGCTGGGACTGTACCTTAATTAAGGCCACAGCCGCTTCCTTCCCACTCCCAGCTCTTCCCTGTCCCATCGTCGCCATAAGACCTATCTGTGTCGGTGCGACGTAAAGCAACGAGCTTATTACATCTTTATGGAATCCGTCGATTGCCTTTGTTATACAGTTTGATTTGATTGAAATGAGATGGAACCAAATGACTGGGTACTGTCTTTACCTTCCTTTACTATATGCTGTACGGTTTGCATACTAACTTGACAAGCTTCCGACACTCTCCGCTACACTTTATACACACTCATTAAAGGTTTATTATTTTCTGCTTCCTTTTGAAAATATTCATGAACATTGCTGATCATTTTTCTACCCTGGCTCCTTATCTCCCTCCTCTTTGCCATTATAAGATATATAGTGCAGTTATTACATACAACAACAACAACATAGGGCAATGCAAATGGGAACAATAGAATAGAAACAAACTAATGTCACATCACATGCCACGAACATGCTAATTGAAGAATGCAGTAAAGGACACAGCAAGAATTACTCATAAAACAAGAATAATCTTAAAACAAACTCGTCAAACAAACTCTTTGTAATATGCACACACACACAGTAAGACTACTCAGCAACACAGCAGTTCGTAGAGCGAAGTGAGCACGGCAAACTCCCCGGGCGACTAAGTAGTTCTCAGCGCCACCGCTAGGTGATCTTTTGTCTGATTGGGCAGTGACATAGTGCCCGCACCCCACTTCCCGCTCGCCATCAGAGCAGAAAAGACCTATAACATGAACTGAATTCACATCTTCAGAGTGCCTGATGCTTGTGAGGCAAGTAGATTTTAGATTTTGAGCCCTTTATGTGGGCAGATCTGTGTTATACATTGAAAACCTTAACAAATTTTACCTTGCAGTACTGCAGTCAGAGCAAGGATCCACTATTGTGTGCATTACTCCTGTTCCCTTAATTGTTTGTTCTACTAGAAGTGGTTAGCCTTGAAATTGAGAATTTAAATGTTTTTATAACAAGAGTATTTATTTTCAGCAACGGGACAATTATATCCGATCTGTGAAGTTGTTGCCAGATGGTAGAACACTCATTGTTGGTGGTGAAGCAAGTAACTTGAGCATTTGGGATCTGGCCTCTCCCACACCTCGTATCAAGGCAGAACTGACATCGAGTGCTCCAGCTTGTTACGCCCTAGCTATCAGTCCGGATTCAAAGGTGAGATTGCAGTTGCCTTGATATATAATCTTTCTTTTGGAATAAGCAGCAAACTAGGAAGCTGTGCAACACATTATTATAAAGAACTACTGTATTACAGTTTCTACATTCTAATTCCATCAGATAGAAAACATATTTTGTTAACATATGATGACATTTTGTAGCACAGACAAATTCAGATTTGTGTAACTGTACTAACTTTTTCAAGATGGGTAAGGATCGATGACACATTTAGCGATCACTCTGTGTTCTTATTACCCTTTGACTGGTGATGCAATGTCATACTTTTTTTTTTAGCATTCTACTCTACTATGTATACATCTTTTGCATTCTTGCTTAGGTAAGTCACTGCCTGTTTGATAATGATAGAACACTCATTGTTACTGGTGAAGCAAGTAACGTGAGCGTTTGGGATCTGGCCTCTCCCACACCTCGTATCAAGGCACAACTGACAAAGGTGAGATTACAGTTGCCTTGATATATAATCTTTCTTTTGGAATAAGCAGTAAACTTACTAGCACCAGACAAGGGACCTGAAATATCCATATTTTGAATTCTAATAATAATAATGTTTTTGGCTTTACGTCCAACGAACTACTTTTTCGGTTTTCTGAGACGCCAAGGTGCCAGAATTTAGTCCCGCGGTTCTTTTACGTGCCAGTAAATCTACCGACATGAGGCTGACGTATTCGAGCACCTTCAAATACCACTGGACTCAGCCAGGATCAAACCTGCAAAGTTGGGGTCAGAAGACCAGCACCTCAACAGTCTGAACCACTCAGCCCAGCATTTTAATTTTTAATTTTAAATTCTAAAATTCTAGTGTTAATTCTGATAGCTGTCATCATGTTGTCATTTCTCCCCCATTCCAAGTGCAACAAGTATGGTTCTTCTGTGTTTTAATCATATCTCCTACACTCATCATTCATCTCTGTATTCTAGATCAGGTCCTGTTGCCTTTTGCTGCTCTGAACCAAGTCCAGGATGTTATTTCCTAGTTTTCTCTTCATACTTTACATAAATATGATGCTAGTTGCTTTACGTCGCACCGACACAGATAGGTCTTATGGCGACGATGGGACGGGAAAGTGCTAGGAGTTGGAAGGAAGCGGCCGTGGCCTTAATTAAGGTACAGCCCCAGCATTTGCCTGGTGTGAAAATGGGAAACCATGGAAAACCATTTTCAGGGCTGCCGACAGTGGGGTTCGAACCTACTATCTCCCGAATACTGGATACTGGCCGCACTTAAGCGACTGCAAATATCGAGCTCGGTGTATAAATATGATGATGATGATGCTTGTTGTTTAAAGGGGCCTAACATCGAGATCATCGGCCCCTAATGGTACGAATGGAATGACAACAAAAAGTTCAAAAAATCCACTGACCAAAATGTCATGAAAAATGAATGGATGGACAAGAACCCAAAAAAACAAAAACAAACAAGAAACAAACAAAAAAGCAGTTGATCCGACTCAAAAAAGTCATAAATAATAGTATAACTGACCAAGGGACCACTTATAAAGCACAGTCCTTAATCGAAGATGCTTGATGTCTAAAGGGGTCCAAAATCCAGGTCTAAGGCCCCTCAGAATGGTACATGTCACGAGTAAAGTAGAACCATGGTATTTGTCATGTTGGGGTACTAATCAAAAGTAGCAAAGACTTACAGTGTTTCACACAAGATGGTACTACTCACAAGTATTGTACTTCTTATAGGTAACGCAAACCTATGGTGTTTCTCACACAATGGCGCCACACATAGCCAACGCAAACCGATGAGTTTCCTCACCTAGGTGTAATAACCACAGGGACTCGTACTATCCCGTGGTGTTCCTCACATAGTGGGTACTAATCACAGGCAACGCAGATCCACGGTGTCGCTCATATAGTGGTACAACTCACAGGCAACGCCCAGACCCGCGGTGTTTGTCACATGGGTACGACGCTTGGGTACTGGAAACCCACAGGAGAACCCCCTCTTGCTGCTACTAATCACAAACCTATTTTGTACCTAATATAGTGGTACTACTCGCAAGTACCTCCTCTGCGAACCATGTGACCTTGCCGCGGTGGGGAGGCTTGCGTGTCCCAATGATGCAGATAGCCGAGCCGCAGGTGCAACCATATCGGATGGGTATCTGTTGAGAGACCAGACTAACGAATGGTTCATTGAAAGGGGGGTAGCAGCCTTTCGGTAGTTGCAAGGGCGGCAGTCTAAATGATTGACTGATACGGCCTTGTAATAATACTCAACATGGCTTAGCTGTGTTGATACTGCTACACGGCTGAAAGCAATGGGAAACTACAGCCGTAACTACCTCCCGAGGACATGCAGCTCTCTCTGTATGAATGATGTACTGATGATGGCTTCCTCCCGGGTAAAATATTCTGGAGGTAAACTAGTCCCCCATTCGGATCTCCGGGTGGGGACTACACGAGAGGGGGCGATCATCAGGAAGATGGATACTGACATTCTGCGAGTCGGAGCGTGGAATGTTAGAAGTTTGAATTGTTGTGATAGGTTAGAGAATCTGAAAAGGGAGATGGATAGGCTAAAGTTAGATGTAGTTGGTATAAATGAAGTACGTTGGCAGGAAGAACAAGATTTTTGGTCAGGCGACTACCGAATTATCAATACAAAATCAAACAGGGGAAATGCAGGAGTTGGTTTAATAATGAATAAGAAAATAGGGCAGCGGGTAAGCTACTACAACCAGCATAGTGAAAGAATTATTGTCGTCAAGATAGACACCAAACCAATGCCCACCACAATAGTGCAGGGCTATATGCCTACTAGTTCAGCGGATGATGAAGAAATCGAAAGAATATATAAGGAGATAGAAGATTTAATACAATATGTAAAAGGTGACGAGAATCTAATTGTGATGGGAGACTGGAATGCAGTGGTAGGCCAAGGAAGAGAAGGTAGCACAGTAGGAGAATTTGGATTGGGACAAAGGAACGAAAGAGGAAGTCGGCTGGTTGAATTCTGCACTGATCATAATTTAGTCCTTGCCAATACTTGGTTCAAACACCACAAACGACGGCAGTATACGTGGACGAGACCTGGAGACACTGGAAGGTATCAAACAGACTTCATTATGATTAGGCAGAGATTCAGAAACCAGGTGTTGGATTGCAAAACTTTCCCAGGAGCAGACGTGGACTCTGACCACAACTTGTTGATCATGAAATGCCATCTGAAGTTGAAGAAATTGAAGAAAGGAAAGAATGCAAAAAGATGGGATCTAGACAAGTTGAAAGAAAAGAGTGTGAGGGATTGTTTCAAGGAACATGTTGCACAAGGACTAAATGAAAAGGCTGAAGGAAACACTATAGAGGAAGAGTAGAGTGTCCAGAAAAATGAAGTCAGTAGGGCTGCTGAAGAAATGTTAGGAAGGAAGAAAAGATCAACTAAGAATCAGTGGATAACTCAAGAGATACTAGACCTGATTGATGAACGATGAAAATACAAGAATGCTAGAAATGAAGAGGGCAGAAAAGAATACAGGCGATTAAAGAATCAAGTGAATAGAAAGTGCAAGGTAGCTAAGGAAGAATGACTGAAGGAGAAGTGCAAGGATGTCGAAGGCTGTATGGTCCTGGGAAAGGCAGATGCTGCATACAGGAAAATCAAGGAAACCTTTGGAGAAAGGAAATCTAGGTGTATGAATATTAAGAGCTCAGATGGAAAGCCACTTCTAGGGAAAGAAGACAAAGAAGAAAGATGGCAGGAGCATATCCAACAGTTGTATCAAGGTGAAGATGTTGATAATTTGGTTCTGGAACATGAAGAGGCTGTTGACGCTGATGAAATGGGAGACCCAATTTTGAGGTCAGAGTTTGACAGAGGTGTGAGTGACCTAAATAGGAACAAGGCACCTGGAATTGATGACATTCCCTCTGAATTATTGACTGCCTTAGGAGAAACCAGCATGGCAAGGTTATTTCATTTAGTGTGCAAGATGTATGAAACAGGAGAAGTCCCATCCAATTTTCGGCAGAATGTTGTTATACCTATTCCCAAGACAGCCAGTGCTGACAGGTGTGAAAACTACCGCACCATTAGTTTAGTATCTCATGCCTGCAAAATTTTAACACGTATTATTTACAGAAGAATGGAAAAACAAGTTGAAGCTGAGTTGGGAGAAGATCAGTTTGCCTTCAGAAAAAATGTAGGAACACATGAAGCAATCCTGACTTTACGTCTGATCTTAGAGGATCGAATCAAGAAGGACAAGCCCATGTACATGGCATTCGTAGATCTAGAAAAGGCATTCAGTAATGTTGATTGGACCAAGCTATTTATGATTCTGAAGATGATAGGGATCAGATACCGAGAACGAAGAATTATCTACAATCTGTATAAAAATCAGTCAGCAGTGATAAGAATCGAGGGCTTTGAAAAAGAAGCAGCAATCCAGAAAGGAGAGAGGCAAGGCTGCATTTTGTCCCTTCTCGTTTTCAATGTTTACTTAGAACAGGCAGTAAAGGAAATCAAAGAGGAATTTGGAAAGGGAATTACAGTCCAAGGAGAGGAAATCAAAACCTTGAGATTTGCCAATGATATTGTTATTTTATCTGAGACTGCAGAAGATCTCGAAGTTGCTGAATGGTATGGACGAAGTCTTGGGTAAGGAGTACAAGATGAAAATAAATAAGTCCAAAACAAAAGTAATGGAGTGCAGTCGAATGAAGGCAGGTGATGTAGGAAATGAAGTCTTAAAGGAAGTAGATGAATATTGCTACTTGGGTAGTAAAATAACTAACGATGGCAGAAGTAAGGAGGACATAAAATGCAGACTAGCACAAGCAAGGAAGAGCTTTCTTAAGAAAAGAAATTTGCTCACTTCAAACATTGATATCGGAATTAGAAAGATGTTTTTCAAGACTTTCGTGTGGAGCGTGGCATTGTATGGAAGTGAATCATGGACGATAACTAGCTCGGAAAGAAAGACAATAGAAGCTTTTGAAATGTGGTGTTACAGAAGAATGCTGAAGGTGAGATGGATAGATCGAATCATGAATGAAGATATACTGAATCGAATTGGTGAGAGAAGATCGATTTGGCTAAGAAGAGATAGAATGATACGACACATCTTTAGACACCCAGGACTTGTTCAGTTGGATTTTGAAGGAAGTGTAGGTGGTAAGAACGGTAGGGGTAGACCAAGGTATGAATATGACAAGCAGATTAGAGCAGATGTAGGATGCAATAGTTACGTAGAAATGAAAAGGTTAGCACAGGATAGCTGCATCAAATCAGTCTATGGACTGATGACTCAAACACTCACTCGTAAGTACAGGCAACCCATGGTGTTCCCCACGTGACGGTACAAATCAAAAGTAGTTTCATGGTTCTAATTCAAACATCCCTTGGTCGCCCTTTTTAGTAGCCTCTCACAACTGGCAGGGGATACCGTGGGTGTATTTTTCGTCTGCGTCCCCCACCCACAGGGGGTAAAGAGAGGGAAAAAGAAGAAGAAAGAAGGGATCCATCACTTCGAAAAATGAAGTAACGGACGAATAAAGGCAAGGGCTACGAAGGGCGTGAAAATTAAAGACTCCCTAGGCCTCGAATGCTCTAATACCGTCGGGGTCGGAAAAGAACAAGAGTTGACCAAGGTAGGTCAGACAGGATAGACGTAAGTGAGGAGTCTGGCACAAGTAAGTGGAAGCAATGCCAAGACTCAGCTAAGGGCCCCGTGGTCACCAATCCACACTCCCAAGTTGAAAGCCCCTTGGGCCCCTGATAGTCGCCTCTTACAACAGGCAGGGGATACCGCGGGTGTATTCTACATGAGTGTCCCCCACCCGCAGGGGGTAATGTGTTTGGTCTGCGAGAGGTATTTTATTTCCTTCTAGTCTGCCGGCAAGCCGGTTAGGACCCCCCTATCCGCCACCTGGGACGCGCCACGAGGGAGTATCGCCTCTCCCCTGCTACGCCAGCGTAGTAGGTTCATGGTTTACATAAATACCAGCTGGAATAGTTGGAGGACTGAACTGTGAACAATTTACTCATTTTAAGACACTGCTTGGATTTGGTGTTCTTTTTAATTTTTTTTTTTTTTTTTTCAAGTTGCTTTACGTCGCACCGACACAGACAGATCTTATGGCGATGATGGGGCAGGAAGAAGCTGGTGTGAAAGCTGGTGCCTGGTGTGAAAATGGGAAACCATGGAAAACCATTTTCAGGGCTGCCGACAGTGGGGTTCGAATCCCGAATCCACTACCTCCTGAATACTGGACACTGACCGCAATTAAGCGACTGCAGCTATTGAGCTCGGTTTTTATGTTTCTTCATATGTATATACAGCTCATATGGTCTTTATCCCAAATTAATAAAAATCATCAATCTAACTTTAACCAACGCAAATTCCAAGGCAAAGTTCAGGGGAGAAGTGTCAAAAGCTTTTATAATAAAGCTTGCGTCAGAGAAGGTGGCAGATTATCTCCGCTGCTATTCAGTATGGCTCTCGATTACATCATAAAACGCTGGCTAAAGGAAAACCCACCTACAATCAAAATTGGAGCAAAACCCTCAATAAGAACAAACTGCCTGGGAATTGTGGACGATTTAGCTCTCTTAGCCCTTGACTTGGAATAAATTTGTGGCCAGATCACCTGTCTCCAAAAAATCACTCTAAAAATAGTATTTCAGATATCTTTGAGAAAACTGAGGTCATGTCAGTGAATCACCTGAGCATAAGTAAAGTCTCCATAAATTATCAAAAAATTAATGTAGTTCTACAATTTAAATATCTTGGAGAAATCATCACTTACAACTTAAATGAGAAAAAAAATGGTGAAGTGGAAGTAACAAAATGAACAAAAGCCCAATTTCTAACCTAATGAACATATAATAAGAAACACCTGTCAATAGACACTAAGATCCAACACTAAAATAATTTAACTCTCCTGAAAGCCACTTACACCTGTGAAACCCTATTCCGAAGTAGAAACAAAAGAACTGATCAGCTCCTCAAAACTGAAAGAAGAATCATCAGAACCTGAACTTGCATATATAAAAAATACCAGACCGAAGGAGCCTGGAGCTTCCTAAAGAAACTGTTGAGAGATAGAGGCTGTCACCAGCACAATGAAGCAGAAAAGAATCTCTTATTTCTTTCACATCTTGCGACTGCCAGAAAACCAGATTTCACGACAACTAGTGATGAGAAATCTTGAAAAGAAGACAGGAGAATAACGGATCCATGAAAGTCAGCAAGATCTCAAAGCAGTTAGACTCGATAAGCAGATGCAGAGAATAAAAATAAAATTAACACCCTTCGTAAGACTCATAAATTTTCAGCACAATTTTTAAATTTTTTTTATACGTGTGGTCTCCGAAGAGGCCGGGTGCAGGTCCTTCGAGTTGACACCGTATAGGCGACCTGCGCGTCTATGAGAATGGGGTCCTACCTGTGATGAATGCTAATGCTGAAGACGGCACACACACCCAGCCCCTGAGCCATTGGAATTAACCAATTAAGGTTAAAATCCCCGACCCAGCCCGAAATCAAACCCGGACTTCAGCAGAAATGACACATAGAAGGGCTATAGCGATTTAAGACAAATTGAGGAAATTATGATTGGAACGAATGAAAAAGTACTGGGCAGATCACAAGAACCAAACAGTACAACCTTCAAAGAGAAAGTGAACGTGGAATGACTAAAGTGGTTTAATGTTGCCAATAAAGTTAATAATAATAATAATTTTATTATTTTTTTAATTTAATAGTAATCAGTAGGGCTTGGATTTGTGACCTAAAAACTCTTAAAATATGCATGCATTTATGTCCTAAAGTATGCATGCATTTATGTCCTAAAAATACCAAAATATGACCTAAAACCCAGAAATTATGACCTAAGAATAAAACCGTTAAACACAAATTTTATTTACTTTTAACAGTTAGTTACAGATGAAATAATTTTCATACCTCTCTTAGCCTTAATTTTCAGTAGAGTTACTCTGGACGACAAGATGCCATTTCAGATGGTCAAACTTGATGGATCCTTAGTTGTCAATAAGTAGAGCCTTGTATGTGGAGAAACTTCCTTCTGCTATGCATGACATAACAGGGGCATACTTGAAAAAGTGAAATTATTAGGGGAAAGTTCCAGTTCGTTGTAGATGAATTTCACTTCTTTTCCGCAAAGAATGTCAGCAAATTTACACAGTGTTGTATATCCAGGATATCATTCAAGCATACTTCATAATTTTTCCCTCACCTTGTCAGCTACTTCACCCTAAGCTTTTGATAACTCACTCTCAATCTCTTTCACATTGCTTAGTGCATCACAACACAATTGCATGTCAGCAGTTTCAAGACGAGTGATAGATTTTGATATCGCAGAGAAATTTGAAATTACGTAGGCCAAGTTTCTTCACATGGTGGATGAAAACAACTCTTGTACATTTTTTATTGCAGATGAATCACTTTTGTCAAAGTCACTGAAGATCTTCTTAGTCTCACTATAGTTTGTGCAAAAGTAGTTTACAGCACCAAACCAGGTTCCCCAACGTGTTAAAACAGGCTGAGGGGGTACGGGTATTGATGGTGCCTCTTCTTTAAATTTCTGAATATGAAGTGGAGCCTTAACAAGAATCTTCTTGGTGTTAGCAATGAATTTATCCACCTCAGGGTAGTTCCCTTGGATCTCTTCAGCTACTCTGTGTAGGGCATGGCAAGACACGTTACATGCACCATTTTTGGATACAAAATTTTAAGACCTTTCACTGCTTTTACCATGTATGGAGCAGTGTCCATTACGAAGATGAGCACATTCTCTCATTGTACTTTACCTAGCTACAACAGATTCATTGCAGTGTCCAAAACAGCAGCAATGGAGGAGTTGTCCACCTTATCCAATACCTCACACGTCAACAGAAATGTTTCTCTAGGCAGGTCATTTTTAAGGGTGCTTTCAATAATATTTGCCACATATCTACCGTCTACGTCGGTGATTTCATCTATGGACACCCATATTTTGTTACTGCCCACATTATTTTTTATTTTGTTCATTGTATCATCGTAACAGGAAGTCAGATAGTTCTTTCTGAATGTGGACTCGGAGCAGATGGGAGAAGTCCTGTACTTCTCTAAGAACTTTCGAAACTAGGTACTTCTACTTTATATAGAATGTTTGATGAAACCATCATTTCACAGAGATCCTTAGAAAACTGAGAAGATGCACTGCCGAATATAAAGAAGCTGTTGCGTGGTTTCTCAAACAGCAATTGTTGCCTGTTTTTCGCTGCTAATTCCCTTTTTACACACCTTTTGTGTTTAACAGTATTGCAGTGTAAGCTTTGGGAAGGCATTCTTTATGATTACATTAGACATGTTTGTGAAATTAATAACTGGTTCGATAGAAGGCAGTTCGGTTTTAGGAAAGGTTATTCCACTGAAGCTCAACTTGTAGGATTCCAGCAAGATATAGCAGATATCTTGGATTCAGGAGGTCAAATGGACTGCATCGCGATTGACCTGTCTAAAGCATTTCATAGGGTGGATCATGGGAGACCACTGGCAAAAATGAGTGCAATTGGACTAGACAAAAGAGTGACTGAATGGGTTTCTATATTTCTAGAAAATAGATCTCAGAGAATTAGAGTAGGTGAAGCTTTATCTGACCCTGTAATAATTAAGAGGGGAATTCCTCAAGGCAGTATTATCGGACCTTTATGTTTTCTTAAATATACAGTATAAATGATATGAGTAAAGGAGTGGAATAAGATGTAAGGCTTTTTGCGGATGATTTTATTCTCTATAGAGTAATAAGTTACAAGATTGTTAGCAATTGCAACGTGACCTCGAAAATGTTGTAAGATGGACAGCAGGCAATTGTATGTTAATAAACGGGGTTAAAAGTCGGGTTGTGATTTTCACAAATAGGAAAATTCCTCTCAGTTTTAATTACTGCGTTGATGGGGTGAAAGTTCCTTTTAGGGATCATTGTAAGTATCTAGGTGTTAATATAAGGAAAGATCTTCACTAGGGTAATCACATAAATGGGATAGTAAATAAAGGGTACAGATCTCTGCACATGGTTATGAGGGTGTTTAGGGGTTGTAGTAAGGATGTAAAGGAGAGGGCATATAAGTCTCTGGTAAGACCCCAACTAGAGTATGGTTCCAGTGTATGGGACCCTCACCAGGATTACCTGATTCAAGAACTGGAAAAAATCCAAAGAAAAGCAGCTCGATTTGTTCTGGGTGATTTCCGACAAAAGAGTAGCGTTACAAAAATGTTGCAAAGTTTGGGCTAGAGAGAATTGAGAGAAAGAAGGAGAGCTGCTCGACTAAGTGGTATGTCGATCAAAAATTAGATGTATGGCTTTTCCGGCGTTTGCTCTATTAACCAGCATTTCGTCTTAGGTCTGGCACTAGAACTTTCTAGTGTTGACACTAGAACTTTCTAGTGTTCAGTGTCAGACCTAAGATGAAACGCTGGTTAATGGAGCAAACGCCTGAAAAGCCATACATCTAATTTTTGACCTGATTTTTGATATGCTCTATTGGTGGAAAAATATCTAATTCCCTCCATGGGAACTTAGAATTTCCATTAAGTGGTATGTTCCGAGCTGTCAGCGGAGAGATGGCGTGGAATGACATTAGTAGACGAATAAGTTTGAGCAGCGTTTATAAAAGTAGGAAAGATCACAATATGAAAATAATGTTGGAATTCAAGAGGACAAACTGGGGCAAATATTCATTTATAGGAAGGGGAGTTAGGGATTGGAATAACTTACCAAGGGAGATGTTCAATGAATTTCCAATTTCTTTGATATCATTTAGGAAAAGGCTAGGAAAACAACAGATAGGGAATCTGTCACCTGGGCTACTGCCCTAAATGCAGATATTGATTGATTGATTGATTGATTGATTGATTTTCACCTCGCACAGTTTACAAAATAAAATATATCAATCAGTACTAAAATATTTTTTACTGATATCTATAACAAAACTTCGTGACCTTGTACTAGCAGAGTAGGTACTTTACTTTAGGTATCTTGAAACTATCCTGAACTACTCATGTATGGTGAAATGTTAAACACTACATAAATGTGATTAAGAGTATGCTCTTATTCGATAATTTGGCCAAAATATGACCTAACACTAAAGTATGGCTAAATATAAATTTATATGACCAATATAAACTGGTGTTTCTTGTTCACACACGTTCGAAACGTGCTTAAATTGACTTAATAATGGAAAATTAAGTCAGGATAAAAATACAACATGTCATAAAAATCTGAGGCCTAGTAAGCAGATACAGATGCAAAGTACTCTGTTTTACGTTGACTGTGTAGCAATATAAAATATTAACAGTAAAAAAACAAACAGTGAAATTTAACAAAGAAGGGACTTAATCTATCCCTATTGATCTGCATTTAGGGCAGTCACCCAGGTGGCAGATTTCCTATATGTTGTTTCCCTAACCTTTTTTAAAATGATTTCAAAGAAATTGGAAATTTAATGATCTTCTCCCTTGGTAAGTTATATTAAAAAATTCATTAAAAATGAAATAACAGATAAAAGAAATAACAGTTCTTTCAAGGAAGATACACGTGTACTGTAGATGTTTACTCAGGTCCAAGATACTGAAACATGACAGAATTTGCTTGGTACTATACTGTCTCAGCTCGAAATTAAGGGCTTTCACAATGAATGCATTGAATAAGAATACGTGGCTAATTTTACTGATATTTATGGGGCCATCTGAAGATCAGACAGGGGAGCAGAAATGAATGATAGGAAGAAAAGTTCAGAAGTACTGTATATATTTAAGAATGTTTTGTCATGAATTTCATTAAATTTGAACTAAAGTCCAAAAGACCTCATGGCACAGGATTTGACTTGGTCTATATGAAGAGAAAAATTTAATTTTCTATCACAAATTATTCCAAGATCTTTGACCTGAGTAACAGCCTTCAGTAGAGTGCTGTTTATTTCATACCTGTGTGTAAGCAGACGTTCATTTAGGCAGATAGACATTTTAACACATTTTTCAGCATTAATTTTCAGTTTCCATCTATTTACCCAGTCCTAGCACAAGTCTAATTTTGAATGCTATCACTGGAGTTCACCATGTTTTTGTAAACTTTTAGATCATCTGCATATATCTATATAGCTCTGTGAGGTTATCTACAAAAAAGAGAAAACAGTAGAGATGATGAAATGTTATGAAGCTCATAAGGAAATATTAATGCAAAGAATGACTTACAATGGCAGATGCAATAAACACACATATTGTACTGTAGAATGTTAAAGAATGAATGGACAAACAGCATTCTTTTCTGTAGGGAGAAGGCAAGACCAGTGTGGGTATGAGTACGAGGGAGTATGAAACAGTCCTGGTCAAAGCAGGAAGTGCCCCAGTTCATTGTTCTTCCTGTATGTGTTCCTTGCTCAGCTTAACATTGTTATCTGAATTATGTGTATGATTATTATCTGTTATAGGTGTGCTTCAGCTGCTGTTCTGATGGAAACATTGCTGTATGGGATCTACACAATCAGACATTAGTACGCCAGTTTCAGGGTCATACAGATGGTGCTTCGTGTATTGATATATCTGCAGATGGTACAAAACTGTGGACTGGTGGTCTTGATAACACTGTTCGATCCTGGGACCTTCGTGAGGGTCGACAGTTGCAACAGCATGATTTCACATCTCAGATATTCTCTCTTGGTTATTGTCCGACGGGTGAATGGCTGGCTGTTGGTATGGAGAACTCTAATGTTGAGGTATGTATTACTTTACAAATTATTCTGAAATTAAAGATTGATCTTTAGTGTACTTTTGTGTCGACAGTTAAGTTTGGATTTTAGATACAAGTTAGTACTCTTAGGAGAGGAGGATGAAAAATTTAGATTGGAAAGATAATATATTATACAGTATATGAGAGAGAAAAACGAAATATTGGATTGTCAGGACTAGGAAGATTGTGGTAAGGCTATGGTAAGGAGAAATGTAATACAGTACATTGGAACAGTTTACAAGGCTTCCTTCAGCAGAAGGGAATTGGTCAGAGAGTGGCAAAAATAATGACAAAGAAAAATATTAAATGGTAAGTTGGAATAAAATATTATGTAAATATATCATTTGCATATAAATTGCTTTTGCATGGATGTGGAGAGTGAACTGTGTGATTACAAGTGAAAGCAGAGGAAGTGATTACGAAGATGAAGGAATAGTAATTATCATTTGTCCCCATTTTATGGCTATATTTGTTTGGTAGCTCTCTCTCTGAGTATGTATACATGTGTACATTGTATATTTTTGGGCCATTGTGTGGGGAGGATGTAAATTAATTCAACTTCCTCCACCAGAGGTTGCTGGTTGTTAAAGTATAATAATGAACTACATAAATTGAAACTATACATTTCAGCGTTAATTACTGTGGCAATATCTCACCAGTGACAGTATAAGTAGTTTCACATTAATTATATGGAACCTATCAGTGCAATTATAACTACTGTATTTACTCATGTATTAGACCCCTCGCATATTACAACCCCCTTGGCTTTTCGAGAAGAAAAAATGAAAAAATAAAACTCGCGTACAAGACCCCCCAACATAATTCATCAAAGAACGACGATTCCGCTTTGAAGCAGCTACAAGTCTTATGCAGCTCTGATGACATCACATGAATTTGTGAATAGTTTCGTCCGTATGACTCGCGCAAGTAAAACACGCGGTCATGCGGTACATCTGTGTTTCGTAGTTAAGAAATGTCTGCCTCCGTAGCGTAGGCCTACTGCAGCTGTGATGACGTCGCACAAATAGGTGAACAGTTCCGTGTCTGACCTGTGTATCGCAAGCACGCATCGGTCATGTATATATGTCTGTGTTTTATAGTTAAGAATGTCCGCCAGCGTAATGGTTAGCACAATTAGCTGCCATTCTCAGGAGCCTGACTTCGATTCCCCATACCGTATTGCCAGAGATTTACGAATGGCAGGAAGGTTGATTTGTGCTAAAAATAGTACATGCAACTCCCCTGGGGGCCTGTCTAAAAAAGAGCAACACCACCTCGGTATGAGGAAACGAGTGTACATTAGTTAAGAAATATTCATGGTTGTTGCTAGGCCTATTAATATAGGCAGGCGAGATCATTAACAAAGTGATCGTTTAATATCTCGTAACTCGGGCCAGTATAGGTTTTTTTTTTAAGAGAAGTAGGTTTAAAACATGATAAAAACAATCCAATTACAATTGTTTTACTCACCAAGATACCTAACAAATAATAATATTAATTTCTTTATGTCCCCACTTACTTTCAATGATTTTTGGAGACGCCAAACAAAACATACTAGGGTATGCGTTAATAAGAAATGGGAGACAACGAACGTACAAAATTAAACTTTATGATAATAAAACGCATTACCGCCACACCTGTAGATAACAGAAAAGTTTGCCGCTTTTATGGATATTTATTTCTATTCTTTCTGTCTTGGAAACAACCTAAACAATGCGGTCTCTCTTATCTCATTTACAGCTGTTTAGGTAAATCCTGATGTGATAAATGTAGAGAAATAAGCATGAAATATACTTAAAAATAAGGGTGTGACTTTCAACAGCTGCAGTTATCAAAAGAATGCTTCCAGTCACTATGTATTACATTCGGAAATACAACTCGTAACATACCCTAGTTATCACTTGGTGGTTTGGCACGCTTTCAACAACATGGCTTTATTCAGAAGGAGTGGCTGCTTCTGCTACAAATACACCAGCTGGGGATATCAGGGACTATCTCCAGAAACCATTTGGGAATAGCTTCACACAGTTTGTACTCTACAGTCGGGAACAAAACTATTTTTAAAAGGTTCAAAAAGACGCGACCTCGAATGCTCTGTCTCGATTGCAGTTGCAGTGCATGGCTGACGAGGTGGCAGTGAAGATGACGTCACTTGGAATGACGGCACACTGGTAGCAGGGAAGTTAGCGGCGCAAGACAATTAAAATAAAAGCAGTGATCAGGTTTACTGTGTAGTAGGCCTGCTGCTCAAATGACAGAGACAAAAGACTGGCCATTGAGTTATTTTGTATCAATATTGCATATTGTGACAATACGATACCCTTACCCCTTACCCCTTTTCTCTATGGGGTCGAGTATGGAGTGAGACAAATCTTTGTAGCAAGTTTTTAAGTCCGGCCCTTCCTGACGTCGAACTCATCAGAGGAACAAATGATGTGATATGTGTAACTAAAACGGATTATATTAATTTTATATATAGGCCTGAAAGTAATGTTCACCATTTATTGACTTTTAACATTTAGAAATACTGCCTTCCAATGAAAATAGCCAGTATAACTTAAATACATTCATAGGTTTTGTTAAAGGACAATGTAGAATGTTTACATGTACAAATTATAGCTCTTTATGGCCTAGAAGTCATGTGTTCACTGCACAAAATTTGAGGTTATAGCATATTGGATCCCCCTTTTTTTTTTTTTTTTTTTTTGGCTGTAAAAGTGGGAAAAAAGGGGCCTAATACGAAAGTAAATACAGTATTTATGATATTAAATTTAGATGAATTTTGTACACTTAAAAGTATCCACTAAAAATTTTGAAATAGTTCCTCTGGCACCTATCATTATTTTCTTCTGTATATTAATTCTACATGGCTGCTTAGCATTGTCCTTAAAACTAACTGTCAGATCAATTAAAAGAGCACAATATTTTTCTGTCATCTGACTCATTAGCTTAATGGTCAGTGTACTGGCCTTCGGTTCAGAGGGTTCCGGGTTTGATTCTCGGCTGGGTTGGGGATTTTAACTTTCATTGGTTAATTCCAGTGGTCTGGGGGCTGGGTGTTTGTCCCCAACATCCCTGCAACTCACACACCACACATAACACTATCGTGCACTACAAGATATTAGAATCATTCCGTATTGACAGTTTTCACTTTACAAAGGTAAAAAATTGGGTGTATCCTCCTAATTCAATTCAATACATCACAAATTTGATTAAGTGATTGATTGAGTGAGAGAGAAAAAACATCTTGGTGGAATGATAAAGTGAAAGAAGCCATAATTAAAAGGAATAAAGCCAAAAAACTTCTTGATGTGGCTAAGTCTGACTGAAGAATCAACAGCGACCAAATAGACAACAATAAATTGGAAGAGATGGCAAAGGAATATAGATACGGAAAGTTGGAAGTCAAGAGAATTGTACGGGAAGAAAAAGAGAAAAGTTGGAAAGAATTTACAACTAAACTGGAAGAAGACAGTAAAGGGAATATGAAAATGATATATGGAATAGTTAAAAGTAAAAGATCAGATAAAGAAGCAATTACAGCCCTGGAGACAGCAGATGGGAATATAGTTCGCAATATGAAAGATATCACGGATACAATGGGGCAGTATTTTGACAAGCTCCTAAATGGCCCTAAAGAGATCTCTGTTCAAGGATAACTGGGTGTACCGGAGTACCTTATTAGGAAGATCCAAATACTATATACTAATTGTAAAAGCTGTGTCAAAATTGGAGATGGTCACTGAATGGTTCAATACAACCAAAGGAGTACAACAGGGAAGTGCCTTATCACCTCTTCTATTCATAGCAGTTATGGATACCATTTTAAAGGAACTAAAAGGAAAATGTAATAAAGATCTTCAGGCTCTGGTGTTTGCAGATGATGTGGCAATATGGGATGAAACAGAGGAGGGAGTGCAAAATAATCTGAATGCATGGTGTAAGAAGTTTGATGATTATGGAATGAAATTGAACCCATCAAAAACAGTAGCATTGAAAATCAGCAGACATAATACAGAATGCAACATAAAAATACAGGACCACCAAGTTGAACTAGTACACCATTTCAGTTATTGAGGAAGCGTAATGGCTAGTAATAACAGAGCTGAGATAGAAATAACAAACAGAGTAACCAAAGGCTCTAACTTTTACAGTATCGTTAGACACCTACTATGGGATGAGAAGGTCCCACAGAGAACAAAAATGACCCTGTACAAGTCATATTTCATTCCCATCCTTACATATTCTCTGGAAACCTGCACACTAACATCAAAGGATTGTAGTAGGATTCAAGCCTGTGAAATGAAATTTCTTAGAACTGCCCTCCAAAAGACCCAACATGATCATGTGAAAAATGATGAGATCCGATCTAACCTAGGTCTAAATGAATTGATGGAGGAAAGACTTAGGTCATCTAGACTGAAATGGTTTGGACATGTTAAACGAATGAATAGCACAAGATTACCATGTGCTTATTTGGAAAAGAGAATAACAGGTAGAAGACCAAGAAGAAGATGGATGGACCAACTGAGGGAAGACGTGGAGAGAAGAGGATGGAATTGGGAATCTGTCTTGGACAACGAAATGTTTTTGAATAGGCAACTCTGGAAGATGCTCGTTTTCAAGCACCCTCGCTGGAAGGGCAAACTGATGATGATGATGATGATGATGATGATATCACAAATTTAGAGTAAAAAGCTTGATTCATTAACACTGAATGTCTAAAACTCAGTGATAACATAACACAATGAGATTCTGACTAAAAAGTTTCATACATTTCTCCTTTCATTCTAATGGTGAGTGAACAACTGTATGTACTATAACATATTAAAATAGAGTCTTGATTAAAACTGCAATATCGTCTCAAACTTAAAACTTATGAAGTTTTGTCCTTATATATACGTGTTAATATGACTGGTTTTGTACTTTAATCCTCATATGATTTTAACACATTAGTCATTAATTAATGTTGACGGTCGAATACATCTATGTTCGTCATTTTTCAAACCATAAACTTAAGGTGACTAGTTGACATTGTAGGGTTAGAAGTGTTAGATTTTTTAGGGGATACAGACGAAAGGGACATTCAGCTACGTAAAACATATGCGTTGATGAGATTGCTTCTACTATGTCCGTTCAGCGCTAAACATCTCAGCAACAGTTAAAGGGATATACCGTTACACACGGACATAGTAGAAGCAATCTCATCAACGCATATGTTTTATGTAGCTGAATATCCGTGTTCACTGTAGCCCCTAAGAAACCTAACAGCTTCTAACCCTACAATGTCAACTAGTCATAGTTTATGGTTTGAAACATTACCAACATAGATGTATTCGACTGTCAATATTAATTAATGACTATAATGTGTTAAAGTCACATGAGGATTAAAGTACAAAACCAGTCAAATTAACACGTATATAAAGATAAAACTTCAGAAGTTTTAAGTTTGAGATGATAGTGCAATTTTAATCAAGACTCTATTTTAATACGTTATAGTACATGCAGTTGTTCACTCACCATTAGAATGAAAGAAGAAACGTATGAAACTTTTTAGTCAGAATTTCATTGTGTTATTTATCATTGAGCTTTAGACATTCAGTGTTAACGAATCAAGCTTTTTAATCTAAATTTGGCACTGTTATTCTAGTCACAATTAAACTGTCAATCTATACATTGTATATTATAACTGCAATTTAGCGATGTGTTTCGCTAATTAGTGTTAAGACTATAATTAAGTACATTTTAATTGCAAGTACATCAAGATTATAATTTAACCTTGAGACATTATAATCGCTGAGGATGCTCGGTAGACGAGCGAAACATGTCCCAACTGTAGTTTTATGTCAAGGATAAAATCCTAACAATAAAAACATTTTATGTATTGAATAGGCGGAAGACAAATAAATATTTGTATTATTTCGTAACGAATTTCAATACGGGCCTAAATATGGGAGTGTTTACATGAACTATAGATTACCAGGCGTATATTCTTGGTATAATTTCTTTTCCTTTTCGGGTAAGTTCACACCATATTTTGTATCACGATTATTCAATTCTTCATGGGCTACTTGGACCTTAAAGTATGCAGGTTCATTATACAGTTCTAGTTTAAGCAGAAAGTCTGATATTTCATCCTTGAGGTGTCTTTTGTCAATCACATGTGTACTTAAAGTTTTAAGTACTTTCTTGCAGTTATTAATGTGTTGCAAATATGCTTCCCATTTTGCACAAAATAGACCTAACCCCTTGAATTTTTGTGCTGTTAACAGTACTTCTGATTAACTTGCACTATCTTCCAGAAATTTATATTCCAAGGGAAGTTGATGTAAGGGAGCACTTTGAAATGGATATACCAACATCAGCCATATATAATTATTGAGAAATATCAGCTTCTGTTGTGACTTGAATAAGTGACTTGTCAATAAAATTTTGTTAGCTAGATTCTGAGTTACAGAAGTAGGATCAAACTTCAGCTCTCTTTTAATATTCATTCCACCCAGCTGAATATCACTGCACAGTGTTCCATTGTTGATAACTATTGCTTGACATTTCTCTGAATTCAGTTGCAAAACAAACTGAGAGAAGGATCTTATGACCATTTGAGTTAGTTCAGTTGCTGCCTGCTTATTTTTGGCTATTATAACAATATAATCTGCAAATCCCAGGAGTTATTTTATCAGGACCTTCCACTAGATCTAAACCAAACTCTTCTTCTATTGAATGTTCTGAAAGCTCATCAAGTTTGTGATCTATTGATAGATTGAAAAGACAAGGTGATAGAGGAGTATCTTGCATTACTCCTTGTTTTAATTCTATTCTCTTTTTTTGTTATTGTTTGTAAAACATTAATTTGTGTAGAATTTCTTGTTAGGAGATATGTGATTAAGTCTTATTGTTGATATAATGTGATCATAGCTAACAGTGTAAAATGCCTTATTAATGTCTAAGAATATCACTGTAATTTTATTTTTTTGACTTTCAGTAATATAATTTATCAATGATACATTTGTACTGGTGCCAGCTATGAATGTAAATCCCCTCTGATTTGGATTAAAATATACAAGATTCATTCCAAACACCTTTCAATAATAATACTGAGAATAGGGCAGATAATAATTTGTCTATAATTACTAGCAGTATTTTGGTTACCATTCTTGTGAATTAAAACTGTTCATACCACATAGAAACATTGGGGTACCCAGTTGTTTACTAACATTTGCTTGCAAAAAGGGCCAGTATCTTAGTACCCTTTTTGCGTGTAATGATGTGCATCAAAATATTGTCAGGGCCCAGTGCCATATCTATGGCTGGCTATCCTTGCATACCTATTAATATGTCTTGATTTGTAGGATTAAAAGTAGAGTCATTCAATTTTGTTTCATCATGAGAGCACTTCATGGGATAATTTTCAAACTTGGAGGTATTAATACTTTTGAATCGTTCTTTAAATAATTCTTAAACATCTTGGATATTGAGAGATTTTCCTTTGTAGCCTGACATTACATGTTGCGTCGCCTTTCTTCTCTCATTGTAAGATAAATACGGAGTTCTCTGGTAGTTATACTTCTCTTTCCATCTATCTCTATCATGCTTCATTGCCCTTTGTGGATTGGATGACTGAGTATCCACAATAGTTTAGGTTTCCTTTTTTCCTTGCCCTGTAATACAGGGTGGATGGATGTTTCGGTCCAGGAAGGTCGACGGTTACATCTGCTAGGAAGTGTATCAGTGTTCTACTTCTTGCTGGAATCTGTCTTCTTCCATGTCCTCTTCAAAAACTTAAATCCATGTAATTGTTATCTGACTTTGATTCATCACTCAACACGCTTTAGTTTTTGGAATCTTTGTCTGATTCTCTGCTTAATTAATTTGATATTTTGAGCTGATATTCATCCTGTAGTAGCAGGTAAGGATCCTCTTTGGAGGTAGCCCTACCCAGGGAGTAGTGCCCCTGAGCCCCAGAGCACACGGACCCACTATGTAACATCTGGTAAGGGTCCCAGCTCAGGGTTACAAGTGAAGATTTCAATGACATTGAGGGCGGAGAAGGTGGACTTTGGTATGGTGGAAATGGCAGAAGATGCAGTCTTGTACTTGTCCCTCATGTAGTCCCTCATGCGACTACCTCTTTACATCTCTCTACTAGGAATGATGGGCAGCCTGATGTCCTACAAAAACAGTAGCAATGAAAGTGAGGAGGCAAGGAGGATATACGAACATAATGCTAGATGGAAGGAAATTAGAAGTCTGACATTTCCAATACCTTGGCAGCATTGTGACTTAAGATGACTGAAGCTCAGCTGAAATCACCAAGAGTTCAGAAAGGAACCCATTTTATCCACCTAGTCAGGAGCCTCCTTTGGGACCATCATGTGCCATCAGGCCTGCTTCGTGTCAATAACAACATATGGAATTAAAACGTGCACTATCAACAGAAAGGATAATAGCAGACTCCAGGCTGCAGAAATGAAATTCGTAAGGTTAATGCTTCAGAAAACAAAATGAGATAAGTTTGGGTACAGGAAATTTATTCTAGTGAGGCTCAAATTGCAGGATTCCAGCAAGTTGTAGCAGATGTAGCAGGGTCAAATGGACTATATTGCTATAAATCTATACAAGGCTTTTTGGGAGAAAGGTGACGAGCTGCTCGACTAAGTGGTATGTACTATTAAAGGGTAGAGAAAGGTCCACCTATTCAATACCATTAGCTTGTATATTGTCTTATAAAAGTGAGACTAGTTTCGACCCCATATATGTTGGGTCATTTTCAGCCACCCTCCAATTGGAAAACATATGCACACATGTAACTGATAAAAATTTAAACACTCTGGTATGTCACAATTTACAGTCTTAATTTAAAACATTGATGAAATTATTACTGGTTATATGTGTGCATATGTTTTCCAATCGGAGTGTGGCTGAAGATAACCCAATATATATGGGGTCGAAACTAGTCCCAGTTTTATAAGACAATACACAAGCTAATGGTATTGAATAGGTGGGCTCTTCTCTACCATTTGATAGTGATCAATTGCAGTATAGCCAAAGCGCTCGACAAGCGAGGACGTATTGAGTAGACGGTCCCGATAGTAAAGGAGGGGAGTGTAAGAAAGAAGTGAGGAGTTTTAAGAAGAAGATTGGTGTTGAACAATACAGGGCAGTAATGGGAAGATGGCTGGGGAGAAAGAAGAAAGAAGTTGAAATTAGGAGGGAGTAGAATGGTATTGGGAATGGAGGGAGAGATGATGCTGACAGCAGCGGTGATTATAGTAATGCTATGGATCGGAGGAGTTGAATTGAACCCCGGGCCGAACTCCAGCGGAACATTATTTCACACTTCTTCACATATGATCCACTCGTGACGTAATCCTTGCCCGAATGGTTTCACGAGATCCGCCTCTGATATTTAACATTCGCACATCTTTATATCTTTATATCTTTATATTACTTTACCTTCATTCCCGTAACCTTAATTACTATGATAATCCACTAATTTTACGCATAGCCAATTCCCATGAGATATCGATCTCATTATATACTAACTTAATATAGTATCAACAAATTATACGTAACACACGTCACTTCACTGTATCACTTGCACTTCTAAGTATTTCACACTTATAATACTTTATACTATATGCATACGCCTAGCTAAATTAAGAATTAAAATATTTATAGTAAAAACTTAGCTTGTCATTCGTCAGGTAAGCCGTCAGTAGCTCTCTTTCTGCGTCACATGTCTGGCCCAACTGGCCACGGTCTGAGGTTCGGTAGGAGTCCTCCTCTCACATTAAGTATGGTCAGCGGGCTGGATCATATCTCCCTCCAGGTTGGTCCATCTCATGTTTAGCAAGACATCTTCTTCATGGTACAGCTGTCAATATTATCAAACAAGTTCGACAAGTAAGCGTTCATTTTGACAATTTGTTAGAATAATATTCTCCCTTTTTAAATATTCTATTTGCTTTTCTTTGCGCTATAGCCAATCAATTATCTATATTTATATAGAATCTTCGGTCTTGTCTTATAGGAATCTATTATTTCAAATTATTTATCTTCTGAAAAATTTGATTTGTTCCTTAATTTTTGTTCTTAGGGAATGATTCTTTCATATTTTTCACTTTTCTTCAACACTTCTAGGTAATGAGTTCTGATGAATTGCTAATCTTGCGTATCGGCTCTATCGGCAAATGTATTTAAATAAATATTCATATATTTCGCCGTCCTTATAGTTTTTGACTGTGTTACAGCAAGTATATTGCCGTCCTTTCTTATTTTGGAGCAATAATTCTTCAGAAATTCTGCTGTAGTCGTGATTATTCCTCTCTTCTAATGCAGTAATAGCGAGTTGCTTCCTATCGCCTCGGGTTCAATTTTTCAAGTGTGTATATCAGTAATAATTTTTTTTTTTTTTTTTGAAACAATTCATCTGACATTGCTCTGTTCTCCACCGCCTTTTAAAAGTAGTTGACCCGAGTTAGTCATGGCCTCCTAGTGTATTCATATCTCAAGATTCTCTTGTATACAGTCTGGGCCTGTGTGGTCTATACCTTTTCTGGACGCCATTTTGTAATACATCCGAAAATGTGATGGGCTCACAAGCTCACAGCTGCGCGCCCCTAACCGTACAGCCAACTTGCTCAGTAAAGTCTTTCCTTTACTCCCTCCTCTTCTTCATTTATTGCATTGCAAAGATCAGGTCTAAAGATCTCCCTCACCTGAAGCCATAGTGTTCCTCCACTAAGGCATTCTCTAATTCTTTTCTAATTCTTGTTTCAAGCATTCATTCCAAACTCTGAACAGTATGAGAGATCAAAGTGACTCTCCTGTAATTGTCAGACATCTTTTTCTCTTCTTTCTGGAATTGAGGAACTCTTCCAAACTTCTGGAACTTACTTTTCCTTTCATACTACCCTAAAGATCCGATGTAATCATATTATTCCCACATGGCCTGAGGCTTGTATCATTTCTGTCGTTACTTCATTTATTCCTGATACTTTTCCTTTTCTCAGCTTCAGTGTCATCTCAGTCTCCAGATATGTGATCTTTTCTGATTTTCCCCCCTCTTTCTATTGCCATTTAGGATTTCTTTTTTTTTCATTAGAAGTCTAGAAAAATATGTTTATAAACTGGTCCTAATGTCATGGACATTAATCAGGAACTTTTTTTATCCTTTACTAATGTATTTTCTCTATTTTATTTCCGCTATATTTTTTTTGGTACCAATATAGCAGCTTCCTCTTGCATCATCTTCTAAGTTCTCTGTGAAGCTTTTCGTACTCATATGTTTTTTTCATTTATAATCCTTTGGTTCTCTTCATTTCTCTATAATGATCTCTACTTCCTTTCCCTTATTTATCATCCTTGTCTTTCATGCCAGCTTATTATTATTATTATTATTATTATTATTATTATTATTATTATTATTATTATTATTATTATTATTATCATTTTTTTTTTTTTTTTTTTTTTTTCACACTACCATCCTCACCTTCTCATTACAGTGTTCATTACTACTGTTCATTTTTACAGGTCTTACATGCAGCCAAGCCAGACAAATACCAGCTTCACCTTCATGAATCTTGTGTTCTTTCTCTGAGGTTTGCTGCTTGTGGAAAGTGGTTTGTTTCAACAGGTAAAGACAACTTACTCAATGCGTGGAGGACACCTTATGGAGCATCTATATTCCAGGTAATTTAAAAATAAAAATCATAACCATATAGATTATATTACTCTTGTATTTCAAAAATTTTCTAATTTAAATTCAAATTTCAGTCGAAGGAGTCTTCATCGGTTCTGAGTTGCGACATTTCAGCAGATGACAAATACATCGTAACAGGTTCGGGGGATAAGAAAGCAACAGTATATGAAGTTATCTACTGACCTAGCAGTGTTCATCGATTATCTTAACAGGGACAACTGTGTGTTTTCATCAAGATAGACATTTTTTCAGTACTGTGATTAAAGCAAGAAACATTGTGGTGATCGAAGTATGGTAGCTAAAACATGATGAACAAGGATGTATATTGACATCCAAACAGTTGTTTGAAAATATTGCCAAATGGCATCACCAACAAAGAAAACGGGTGTGTAATTGACTGAATGTGATAAAAACTTTATTAATTCCCGCGTCGCAAGATATCTCGAGTATACATAATATTGACTGACATTGAGTGAAATATAAATGGTGCCTGCTGAGTGAAATATATGCTATGTGGAGGTGGTTTAATTGTTCTTTTATTGAAATAGCTGTGGTAATCTTGCATCATTGTCTACAAGAAAAGAGCAGTAAAGCACTTGAAAGTACTTGATATAGTTGATGAGTGTTGTGTGCGAACAATACGGCATGAATCGACTTCAATATACTGTCAGGGAAAAAAAAAATAGGTATATGAAAATAAGTGTGATGTCATAAATTTGAGAGAAATAATAAATCTTTAAAAAACTATTTAAAAAATTACTAAATAGGGGCCTACTGTATAGAGAAGTTACATGGCACCAAACTTCAGATTATTTTATTCCCCTACCAGTCTTCTTTTCTTTTGTTGGCACACACACGGAACTTTATCGATGTCGTAACACCTTTTAAACATTTTATCTGAACCTTTTTTGCCCTTTGACGGAAATGTGTGTATGTGTGGTTGTGTTTTATAGGGCCTTTCTGTTTGCTCACTTAAGGCTGCAACATTTTCTGTGTATTGACTAACAATGTGAGTGAAAGAGAAAACTATCCCTTACCCTTCTTCTTTCCTACCCATGTTAGAATTATGTAGAGATTTAATTTGATTTGGTGACACCAGCAATATGAAAATACCACGCTGCTAGTACCTAATTCATTTGGTGGGTCAACACAGGTCTGTGAAATGTAGTGTACATAAGAAAATTTATAGTAAATGCTATTTAGTTTCATATGAAATTAATAACTAATAATAATATTAGTAATCATCATCATCATCATCATCATCATCATCATAAAGCTTTTGTAACTGATACTATCTGATGCTAGTCCTCTTTATAATTTTGGAAGAAATAATTGGATAGTAGAGAGAATTGTTATTGTTGATAGGAGCAGTTTCCCTTTATTTACTCTTGAATCCTATTGTTAAAAATTGAGTACAAAGAGGTTATAAGTACAAGTTATTTACTCTTTTGATTAATGGTGTATTCAGTGTTAAAGAAAAATAAAGATGTTATTGTCCAACTTATTCTCTGTATATAGCATTGTGCAAGTCATCCGTTCTTGAATATGGATGAAGATTTGTGTGACAAATACTAATAAGTAAGGTTCGGATGTTAAGGAAAAGTCATATTTCTTTTCTGAGCTCATTTTACCCAAAATCTGAAAAATAGCTGTGAATTATGCATCCATAACCCTGTTTAAAGCAATTTTATGTAGCATATAAATGCATATTTTGGCCATTTTTATTGCTTTGATCATATTTGTGTCATTTTAGTGTTATACGGTCATATTTATATTTTCAGCATTTTTATTTAAATTGAGGCGCAATTTTTAACAAGGTACATTGTATCTGCGTCGAGTTTCAAACAGAGGACTTCAAAAGACTGTAGTAAATGTATTTTTCTTTCTTTTTCCTGCAACCGGTAGGTAGCAGGTTTAGAAGATGTGATTCTGAGAACGTGATGCTGTACGAACGTACGCTGACAGATACCGAAAAGCATGATACTTTTATTTTTGGTTCTTCTTTAGAAGAACAGAGTGAAAACTGCACCTCGGGGCTATGCTACTGAATGAATGTATAAAGTCTTAACATTCCTACAGTAGCTCTGTCAGTTTGTATGATTAAATATGTCTGTTATATTATCGCTAATAACATTTTTTTGGCATGTTCGATGTTAGTAACATTCAGTAATACTCTGATACTTGCTACCTATCCCTAAAATGCTCAAGTCTTTTTTTTTTTTTTTTCTTAGGTCATATTTAGGGCCTAGCTAGTTTTTAGGCCATATTTGCTTGCATATTTTTTACTTCTTTAGGTCATAAACTTCCGAACCCTACTAATAAGAATAATTTATAGTTGTAAAAGGGAAAAATGTTTTTTTGTTTTAGCTAGCAATTCTTTTCTCTATTGAGATGGACATTCAACATTTGACTGTTTGACTTGAATGTTCAAGATAATCCAGATGATAACTAGATCATTATTGATTTCTGAATTTGTAGGAGTCGTCCACAGAGTTTTCTAAGTGCAAGATCATGTAAACATTCAGATTTTGGAGAATTTCTTATTATGCTTGTGAATTTTCCTTGGTTATATTAAATTTTAAGGGTAGGAAATCAAGGTAGAACTAATCATGCACTCGTTATAGACCTGTATTTGGAATTAAATGGACATTAGTGAATTGCTAATAGAAATCAAGTAACGATTTAGTTACCATAATAACACAGACAGGTGCTGAATGCTCTCTACAAATTGCCATACCTAATTGATTCTGCTTCTTTTCACTTTTTGGCTTTAATGTTTGTAAATGAGAAGTACATTTCTCTACTGTCGAAATGTACTGGCAATAAAAGTAGGCCTCTAAATAGCAGTTGAATTCATTATGTATCAGGTTAAATTAGAAACATAGGAATTATTATAAATAGGTTTGATGGATGGAAAAAGTGTTGGACAAACAGTAAAGATTAACATATATGACCTGCAATTTCTCTGTTCTATATCTCACTTATCAGCATTTGCTTTTCTGAACTTTTGCTTTAAATTTTTACAAGTGACAGTAAATAATCTTCCATATTACTGATCCCTTGCAGACACAACTTTGAAAATACATTCTTTACTGTGTTGACCTATTAAAAGCTGTCTCTGTTTAGTCATCCCATTTTATTGGATATCTTGTATTTACATAGTAGTACTAGCAGCAAAACTATTTCAGAACTAAAAATAAAAATTATGTTGTGGCATTTCCAAAAAAAAAAAGAAACATGTCTGTAAGAGATTTAATTATTCCTTTTTTGTTCTAATTTTCATTGTATGAGTAATAGTGAAATACAATTTGCTTCAGGGATTGTTGACAAGGGCACCAATTAAAACTCAGACGAATTGCGACTAATAGCCAAGCACACAACATGGTACCTCAAAACTGAGAAGTCAGGAACGCATTGATAATTTTCTGAAATTGTACATTTCCCTTCACACAACTTGATCCATATTTTCTTCTTTTTGACCCTTGATGGCACAGATGCTTACTGTGATATGTGTAAATAAGAGCAAAGTGGTAGCAGAAGCAACAAAAACAACATAGTGTTTGCCATAACATAGAGCTGTACAGGGATTTCATGGGAAACTACCTGTGATTCATTTAAATTTTTTGCACTTGTGAGAAACAAAAATAAACCATATTCTACCTCACAAACAATTATAAGTAATTTCTTTGAATTAAATTTTCAGCATTAAAAATTGACAGTTGAAAATAACAACAGAATTTCACATAGATATATTATATATACATGTACTATACTGGATAATGCATTATTTCCTTTCAAAATGTTTTTAATTTCTGTTTCATCAATGAGGAAAGAATCTTGTTGCAACAAATTATGCTAGTAAATTTACCGAATTGGGATTGTGCTGTAACATAATTCATGTATTAATTTTGCAAGAAATGATCTCCTCTTCCATATTTACTAATTAAAAAAAAGGTTGTAATATAACATGGAAAAATGATAGTTGTCTTTACAATATATGTGACTAATCATCTGTGAATAAAACAACTGGAATACATACATTTGAGAGTGTTCAGGGATCATTATTCAACTCTAAATCATAATTAATAGAACAGTTTTTAAAATTTTTGATTATTTACTTTAAACTGATGGTTTAATCTGTATTTTGTTAGAAAATAAACCTGTATTATGCATCGTTTGAATTCCTAGCATATATTTCTGTGACAATATTCTTTTTTGGCTGATACTTGTTATACGGTGAAAATCTGATTTCAATTATAGCTATGTTCTGTGCTGCCCTCTTTGTGTTGAAATCATGGCACTGCCATTTTCTCATCATTTTACAATTTTTGACCTTGTGAAATGACTAGACAGTGAGAATGCTGTGATCTCTCTTCATAAATAGTCTTAGTACATTTGCAAATTTTGTGTGTATGCAGTGAGTATGTGAAGTGGGTGACAATTGCACAGTATTCTAGAAAGCATTTTTGGAATCAGTTCCTATAAGAGGTTATCTTTTTGTATCAACTTCACTTTCTCCGATAAATCCCCCTATATTGACTTTAAAATCCTAATGGATGATGAGGCATGAGTCGTTTTTGATGTGCAGAAACTTTGTTTTACCAGAATTCTTAATCTTTTTGTATTTAAAATATAAAAGTTTACTGTGTTAGGGCAAGATATTTTTGTTGCATTGTGTAAGTATAAATAATACATTTTTCTTTGTGAATAATAAAATATATATATAACTTAATGTTAAAACAAATGTTCTTTTACAAAAGCCCTTTTTAAACCTCCTGTTTCCTTACTTTTCTTCATGTTTATACAGATAAGTATAATTTAATATACAGTGATGTAATTATTATCATTCACTTGTATTATAGATTCAAAATATGGTTGGACTTGGGCTAGGTGGCACTAGTGTTTGTTTATTACAGTTGGGGGGAGTACAGTGGGGGTGAGCAATGGCCACGTCAATAGACCGAGTTCAGTCATAACATGAATTTTGTATTGCTGATAGGACATGATGAATTTTTAGAAGGATATGTGAGTGCTACAAATGCAAAAAACAATAGGACAAATTCAGAATGGAATGTGGGTTAATCTTTTGTGAGCTAGTGGCATTACAGTGAAAAGAACCACTGCCGACTGACTGAGGAAATAATAAACCCCTTGGCACTAGAGCCGTAATGGATCTTTGCTTACCAAGTGACCGCTGTTCAGCTCAAAGGCATGTAGATTATGGTGTGACGCTTGGTCAGTGAAGCAAATTCTCTTGGCCGTTATTTTTGGCTTTCTAAACCGGAGCCACTATCTCACTCTCAGGTAGCTCCTCAATTGTTCTCACATACGCTGAGCAAACCTCGAACCAGCCCTCAGATACAGGTAAAAGTCCTTGACCTGGTCCGAAATCAAATCCAGGGTCTCTGGATAAGAGGCAGGCAGGCTACCATGGACCGTAAGGCAAGCGACTAACTGAAGATAGATTTAGCGTGCTACTGAACCTGGTGACAGAGCACCAGACATAAACGAGCAGTAGTTCCTGGCATGGCTGATTGCAGTCATATTTTGAACATATATCTATTGCATATTATCACCGATTTGTGGTAATTTCCCTTCTCATTATGTTGGTTGTCCAGATTTATCCTTACAATTTCTTAGAGAAAAAATCCATCTATAAAAAATCTTTCACATCATCATTTATAGCAATAGCATAACAATAAACACTTGATATACTCGTACTACCGTAGATAGTATGTTGTTGATGCTATCCTTCTATTCGAAGGCAACACCAGAAATGTACACAACTACTCATTCATATTATAACTGTTCGTGGATGTGGGTGGTTTGAAGTAATACGTTTTGTTTTCAATTAAACCTCGGCTAGTGTCAACGGGTTACAAGAGATTCCACTCGCAGGCATGGTCATTCGGTGAGTTCCAGCCATATCCTTCTTATTCAATGTCAGGCTCATATATGCAGAGTAAATTCTACATCCCACCTATCTACATAAGGCTATTAAATCATAATTTTATGGAATGAGAAGATCACAATATAATTTTGAGAGGATATTCCACTTTAATTAACCATTCATATGAAAGAAAATAATAATAATAATAATAATAATAATAATAATAATAATAATAATAATAATTCAACTAGACAACATGATTGAGAATAAAAAAATATATCGATTAACCTTTGTTGGTTTTCATCAAATATATCATGAACATTTATCTGACGTTAATTTCTTTTAAATTCCATAAATAAATTCATCACAACATTTCTGAAATTTTGACCACAAAATAATGAATTACTTAATAGTTCTTTGAAAATCTGCCAATCATAAACTTAATTCTGCAAACATTCACTTTGTTCATTTATTTATGCCACTTATTGGCCCAAAGGTTGTCCACTCATATTCTATCTGTTTTCCATCGTCTATCTATCTATCTATCTATCTATCTATCTATCTATCTATCTATCTATCTATCTATCTATCTATCTATCTATCTAACATACAACTTGAATATCCCAACGATCCAGTCTTCCTAACATTGCATGATAATGTAATCATCTGCTAATCAGCCAAAGTGACCAAACAGATTCGATAAATAAATCAATCATGGTAATAACAGCACACATCTGGAACCTTCAGCTTCGCCTACCTAGAATAAACAACGTCGAACTACTGACATAATCAATGTAAATGGTAATACTGGGATGTCCTCACAGCGTCTGCTCTACTGTCAGTACATCATATCGCTTGCCTATCCGAAAATCCTTTAAACATCGCATGATGAACATCTCATTTAAACCATCATCAACCTAGGTTCATTGACATTCTCAAAAACTTACTACATTGCCATAGTATCAATCTCAACAAACCACATTATCACAATAATCGCATTATATCACCACAATTTTCTTTACAATACAGAATTTTGAATGGAACTCCAACAAGTCAAAGCCCTATAATTGTACCATATGTATATATCTTAACAGTAGTAGTATATTACAATAAGGCATTCTTGTTAAATTAGTTTTTAGTAATGTTTTATGTACAATAGGGAACATGCATGATCCGGGGTTTTAATTAAAAATATGCTAATCTGGTTCAAAATTGCATGCAGAATTCAAAATGTGATCAGAATGTACAAATAATAACTCCAAACATGATAAAAATCTACGAAAATGTCACGTCACGCAAGTACGCGATCTCATTGGCCTGACGTCATCGTACAGGTTGACTGAATTAGCAGACGAAATAAGACGTAGTGTGCTGTGAGAAGCAGGATACACTTCGCGTATTTCTACTTTACGTTAGTGTCTAGTATGGTTAAATTCGAGGTCTATACATTGGATAATAATCTGAGTGGTATATTTTAGACTTAAAATGAATCCTGCGCAGACAGTGAGGCAGAAAACTTATAAATGGTGTAGAGTTCCGATGTGCAATAGCACATCGCATACCATCCCAAACAAATTGTTTATAAACGTTCCAAAGACGCTAAAACTAGGAAGAAATGGATTTTGGCGAGCTGGAGAAATGCTGGTGATATATCGGAAAAGTCTACAGTTTATTTTTTTGAAGATTTTAACGTCAGATGAATTTGTTTGAATTTTCAAATCACTTTTCCATGTCAGCTGTTCTAGTGGTAAAACTTTAAATTTTTTTTTGCTAGGGGCTTTACGTCGCACCGACACAGATAGGTCTTATGGCGACGATGGGATAGGAAAGGCCTAGGAGTTGGAAGGAAGCGGCCGTGGCCTTAATTACTTTAAATTTTTATGTATGATGCTTTATTTAAATGCTTCAATTACATCTTGGAATATGAAAGTAATAAACAGTGCATTAAATAATGCTGATTATTAAAGTATTCTCCAAACCTCACCTATGTTTTGGATGATCCATGTCAAGATAATAAATCAAAGGGGTTATGAACCATTTTGACAGCTCTATTTCTACCAATATATCTTGGCATGGGACAGTTATGTATGTCTTTATTGAAGAGCTTAATTGGTAAAGAAATTTAGGCTATATCTAAATACCCTATAATGTAACAAAGAATAGGCGTGTACATCATGAAAGGAAACGACGTGAATTTAACAAATGTATAACTCTACACAAAACCAATGCTTGTCTGTTGGAGTCTTATAAGTTAACAATGCTCAATTATAATAATTATCATAATATTAATGAAATAAATAGCATAATTGCACACAGGTGAAAATAGTGATGTAGGTGTTTAAAATATAATCCAACTTAGCCTAAGTTTTAGGTTATACAAGCCAAGTCAATAAACCGAAGGGTAAAAATACCGCGCGAGTTGGCCGTGCGGTTAGGAGCGCGCAGCTGTGAGCTCGCATCCGGGAGATAGTGGGTTTTGAACCCCACTGCCGGCAGCCCTGAAGATGGTTTTCCGTGGTTTCCCATTTTCACACCAGGCAAATGCTGAGGCTGTACCTAAGGCCACGGCCGCTTTGTTCCCATTCCTAGGCCTTTCCTGTCCCATCGTCGCCATAAGACCTATATGTGACGGTGTGACGTAAAGCAAACAGAAAAAAAAATTAAAGTCACAGCACCCAAAGACATTCCAGTATTGAGCGACTAAAATGTCACCAGGACACTTTTCTTTCCTGATATGCTCAGCTTGTTAAAAGCCAAATGTAATTAATGTTACTGGCTTCACGCCCCGCTAACTACTTCTACGATTTTGGGAGACGCCGATGTGCAGGAATTTAGTCCTGCATGGGTTATTTTACGTGCCAGTAAATCTACCGACACGAGGCTGACGTATTTGAGCTTCTTCAACTACCACCGGACTGAACCAGGATCGAATCTGCCAAGTTAGGGTCAGAAGGCCAGCACCTCAACAGTCTGAACCACTCAGCCCGACTTGTGAAAACTAGATGAAATCATATTTACCTTTATCATGTTTAACTTTTTCCCTCCACAAAGATATTTAATTCTTTCATGGGCCCCGGAAGTGGGTAGGCCAGTTGTCCCAACCATAAATATATATTTTTTGGGGAATGATAGATTATAGCCCTATAGTACTATGATCTTTCTTTCTTTCCTTCTTTCTTTCTTTCTTAATCAGTTTATCCTTCAGGGTTGGTTTTCTCTCGGACTCAGCGAGGGATTTCACCTCTACCACTTCAAGGGCAGTGTCCTGGAACGTGAGACTTTGAGTATGGTGATGCATCTGGTGAGGAAGGCCATTACCTCGCCCAGGCGGCCTCACCTGTTATGCTCAACAGGGGCCTTGTTGGAGGATGGGAAGATCGGAAGGGATAGACAAGGAAGAGGGAAGGAAACGGCCGTGGCCTTAGGTGCCTGGAGGAGAAGTAGGAAAATACGAAAAACCACTTCGAGGATGGCTGAGGTGGGATTCGAAACCCTTCTACTCAGTTTACCTCCCGAGGCTGAGTAAACCCCGTTCCAGCCCTCGTACTATTTGTTTTCAACTTTCATGGCAGAGCCGGGAATCGAAACCGGGCCTCCGGGAGTGGCACACATTAACCACTACAACACAGAAGCGGACTAGTACTATAATGCTACCTATATGTTTATGTTAGTGCTGAAATCCGATTTCTTACTTTACTAATGCTGAAAGCCCGAAAATGTAATGTTATTCTTTAATAGGGGAATCAGTCTAGAAGGAAATGTTGAAAGTGATGTGATATCTATCCAGGTTCGTTGTTATCCTAATACTATGGGTTACAGTACATTGCACGTATATAAAAGACGCCACTTACAAACTTGCTTGTTATCCGCGAATTTCTGCGGCCACAAAAGTCACTATTTTTCAAGAATGATGACATTTGCACATGGTAGATTGTCTGACTGTGCTGTTTGGAACCTTTCTTCTGTCATTTCGAAGTTATTCGCGATCATGAATAATAAACAATCGGCTTTTAGCAACGGCTGATGCACAACGGCTGGTAGAGCTGCATGCGGTACTGGATCGTGACGTCACAGCACGCCGCTTACGTCAGAGGCCGTTTCACTCGCCTTGCGGAGAGGCACTATTAAATATTTTTTTTAATGGTAGAAAACAAGGCAACATACCACAATGTAATACGTTTACGTACTATTTCATTGGTGTACTTTTCAAAAAAAATATTTTTGAAAATGATGCATGTTCCCAATTGCTATTAAGCAGGTTCACCAACAGCTGATGATGACCTATTTACGGGTCGAAACTGGTACTGTTTTAATGTAGATACTGTAATTTGAAACATTTTGTAAATAAAGTATTGATTAGGTGGAAAACTCATCTTTCATACTTGTCTTCTTAAATTATCAATCCGGACAATGAAGCTGATAGATTATAGCACATTAGGTTACCCAAGTTGTATATCATTTAAGTCACCTTGATAACATAATAAAAAAATCTAATACTACTATAAGCTTTCTACAGATAGAATAAAGGAAAGGTACCTATCGTTGATGACTCTGGTGTTTCATCCAATCTTCTTGGTTGTTGTAGCCATGGACATTCATTTCCATATCATCTTAGATAATTCCACATGAACTCGAACCCATCAAGACACTAGTCTTGATTTAAGCCCACATCTCTGTCTTGTTTGGATTCATTATAATTATAAACCAGGTCTGTTGTCCTTCCAATCTGAAACTTGTATAAATAATATTAATACATTGCAATAAGATTTTAAAGTATTTCAGTTTTGTTTCGACACTCGCCTTATTTTCGCGTATTCTGTTACACAATATGTTATTGAACTCTTAATATCTTATAATATCTTTCTGTTCTTTATAATTTCCTCAATTTCTTCTCTCAACGTGTATCAGAGCTGTTCTGTTAGTCAACCTTCTTTCGATGTTTTTTTCATTCATTGTCATAAAACATCATCTTATTTTTATAATATTACAATAATACACCAGTTTGCATTTCATGATTCCTATCAAAATTACCATACTGTAAACTCCCTTCCATCTGTTCTTGACATTTGAGGAACATTTTATCTAACACAGTCACTCTTCATTTCAGGAAATATGCAAAGGAACACATTCTGCTATTCATTTATCTTCTTAATGCATACAATCCATAACTCCACATACGCCTTTTTGATAATTAAACTTGCACAATTCAAAACCGTTCCATGGTCTCCGCTGCGTGACGTTCCTGGACTTGAATGTTACATACAAAATTTGACTTCTTCTCAGCTGTTGATGTAATCTTTTATTTGCTGGTCTCTATTCGTATCCCAATTAATGCTTAACTTAATCATCCAAACCACGGGGTTCTGAGCTTATAAATTTCTCCTCATTTTATTTCCATTAAATTTTGTATTAAATGAGTGAATTATCTCGGTTTACGGACCTAGTTGGACGTATAGATTGGACGTATTCTTGCTGGATGTGTACTTCTGCATAGTTTCTGTTGATCTATTCTTATTATAACTTTCAATGGCTCCTTCATACTTGATCTAGAGACCATTGAAAGGTTATAATATCTATAGGTTTTCTTCAGTACACTCAAGTATGAATCCAACTGATTAATCAAAATCCTAGACTTCACTCTTCAAGAAAGCAATCTGAAGTAGAAATTCAAAATCAAAATTGGTAACCAACATTATAGACTCCTAGGGTATACCGAGCAAAACAAACAAGATTCTCATATTAAATAATGAAACAGTTTTGAAATGAGCCCAATTTAGTTTTCAAGTCCAACTCGTTGGTTGAATGGTCAGCGTACAGGCCTTTAGTTAAGAGGGTCACGGGTTCGATTCCCAGCTGGGTCGGGGATTTTAACCTCCATTGGTTAATTCCAATGGCCTGGGGGCTGGGTGTTTGTGCTGTCCCCAATATCCCTGCAACTCACACACCACAAATAACACTATCCTCCACCACAATAACACGCAGTTACCTACACATGGCAGATGACGCCCACACTCATTGGAGGGTCTGCCTTACAAGGGCAGCACTTGGCTAGAAATAGCCAATTAAATTAAAAATTAAGAGTAAAATATTTTCACCTTTTCAATACAAAATCAAGTAATGTGGGTTGCATTACGGAAGAAATATTTTTTCTATTAAACACACAGCTCACCCTTAATAAATTCATATTGGAACTGGTTTCAACCTATTTTTTAAGGTCATCATCAGCCAAATCATGAGTTGCACAATGTATCTGATAGTTCATAAAAGTTGTAAAGAAGTCATGAAAACACAGTGATTTGACACTATAAATGTGAAATAGTAAAAGTTTTTGTAAAAGTTTTGGATAATTCATAAAATGCATAAATTGATGCACTTAGCTGTTGAAGGAAGAAGTCAAAAAGAATAATTTGGGCGTTGAAGATTCTTGAGGTTTGTATATATCAAATCAAAATCAAAATCTCTTTATTTGCAAATGAGGAGTCTACCTCGGTGGCAAATGGTACACTAAAATATATTATTGTCAAGCACTAAATTTTAAATTAACAAGAGAAGAAGAAAATTTTCCTATAAGACAATATTATACAATTTACGCTAACAATTTTTTTTCTATTAAACACACAGCTCATCCTTAATAAATTTATATTGTTTACAAAATTCTACTTATAATATCTCCTGTACTTACAAACATAGTAATAATAATAATAATAATAATAATAATAATAATAATAATAATAATAATAATAATAATAATAACATAGTTATGTTTTATTTTACCTGGCAAGATTAAGGCCTTCAGGACTTCTCTTCCATCTGACATAGTCTACTCATATACAGTACGTGAAATTACTTCAAATAATACTATACAACTGGTATAAGATTAAAATTTACATTGCATTTATTTATTTATTTTTATTTTATTTTACCATTTTGGAACCTAAGTAGCATAACGACCTGCTGCGTCTTAACCAGAGCCCCTTTTGCCACCACTTTTCAGAGTTCCTGAAGGGCCTTCACAGCTACCGTAGCGGTCCCAGGACCCTCGAAGTCCCCACTGTACTTCACCCTTACAGGCAGTCCCCTACTTCGGCTGTCCAAACTCCATAGACCAGGGGATGAAATTAATTAATTTACACACATTTTTTATTTACAATAACCTGCACTGCTTGTATGCCCTATAACATTTCATTTATTTTCTCTCTTGTTGTTTATCTCTTTTTGAATATCTGTACAGATTTTGGAAAGGGATAAAAAACTACCCCTGGTAAACTGTTCCACTCCTTCACGCCCTTCCCAGTGAATGAAAATTTACCCGAATCGCTTCTGCTAAAATTCCTTCTAATTTTATCCATGTGGTCAGTTCTGCCAATATAATTATTTTCCAACTGAAGCTTCTCACGGATTTCTCCCCATGCTTCTTCTCCTGTATAGGCTCTATATAATGCTATAAGTCTAGTTTTCTCCCTTCTCTTACTTAAAGTTTTCCACCCAAGTTCCTCCAACATTTCTGATACACTACTTTTTCTCATGAAATCCCCTGTTACAAATCTTGCTGCTTTCCTCTGCACACTATCTATTTCTTTTATTAGGTATTCTTGGTGAGGATCCCAAACACTGTATATTCCAATAATGGACGAACCATAATTAAGTAATTTTTTTCTTTTAATTCTTTATTGCATCCTTTAAGTAGCCTCATTATCACATGTAACGATCTGTATGCTTTCCCAACAATGTCATCAACATGACTCTTCCAGTGCAAATTACTTTCAAATCTGATACCTAAGTATTTGCACTTGCCATCTTTTGGGATAACTTCCTCATCCAAAGTATATTCAAATTCAGTTTTAAAGATCTTGTTTGTAAATGTTGTAACAGTTGATTTGCCTCCATTAACCTTCATATTATTTTCTTCAACCCATTGTTGTATACTCTCAAGGTCCCTTTGTAATTCTGAACAAACCTCAGTGTTATTTATTTCCCTATAAACAATTGTGTCATCTGCATACAATCTTATTTTTGATGTTATATTGTTCCCTAAATCATTTGCGTATGTTAAGAAAAGTAACAGACCGATTATACTACCCTGTGCAATTCCCTTCCAAACTTTCTCTTCCTGTGAAATATTATTTCCTACTTTGACTTTCTGAACCCTTGAATTCAGAAATGTTCTTATCCACTGTATATAACCCTTACGTCCAATCTTATTCCCTCCAATTTCTTTAATAATATTCCATGTTCCTCTCTATCAAAGGCTTTGGAAAGATCTATGGCTATGCAATCTAACTGGCCTCCTGAATCCAACTGATCTGATATGTCCTGCTGAAGTCCCACCAGCTGTGCCTCACAAGAAAATTTCTTTCTAAATCCATACTGGCTCCTCATGAACCAATTTTTATCATCACATATCCCTCTGATGTACTTTGCTATTATACTCTCCAGTATTTTACAAACTATACTGGTCAGGCTGATTGGTCTGTAGTTCTCTGGTTTCATTTTTTTACCTTTTCCTTTGTAAATTGGTATTATTATAGGTTACTTCTATTCCTTTGGTATTACACTATTATTTATGACATAATCAAAGATAAATTTTAAATAAGGCACTATGTACCACCCTATTGTCTTTAATACCTCCCCAGTAATTTGATCACTTCCTGCTGCTTTTCCTTGCTGAAGCAGTTGGATTTCTTTGAAAATATCTTCATTTGTGAATGAGAAGCTTCTTGTTTCCCTATGTGTCTCTCCCTATCTATCTTCTGTTACGGTTTCCAACTCCTTACAATCTTCTACTGAATCTTTGAATTCCCTACTAAATAGGTTTGCTTTGTCAGTATCTGTTGAATAGTGTTCGCCCCCTTCTCCCACCATTGTAGGAATTTGGATTCCTTTTCCTTTTTGATGCCTAATATGTGAATACAGCTTTTTCCATTTCTCTTTGTGGTCATTACCCTCTTGAAGTATGCCATTCATATAATTCTCTTTTGCTGCCTTTTTCACTCCATTCAGTTCCCTCATTAGCTGTTTTCTAGTTTCTCTATTCTCCCTACCCTCTTTGATTTTCCTGTTTACTATTCTACATTTTCTTTTTAATTTTCTTATTTCCCTTGTGTAATAAACAGGGTCTAAGGTCATTTTACCCTTCGTAACAGGTACAAATATCTTCTCTCCTTCCCAAATGATTCCTTTAAATTTAGCCCAAAGTGTATCCACATTACTCCCTTCACTTATCCAACAACTGAATTGTGATTTAAGGTAAGTCCCAAATTCATCAACTTTAGTTTTTCTGTATTTTTTCTTGTCTTGTGTGACCCTCTTATTAAACATTTTTGGTACGAGTCCTACATCCATTATTACAGCCTTATGGTCACCTATTCCTTCAATTGCCTCAGTTTTATCAACAATTTCCAATGGTTTAACCACGAATACATCTAGCAAGTTACTGAGACGAGTTGGTTCTTGTACTACTTGTGTAAATCCTCCCTCACAAATTAACTTATTTGCCAGTTTCTGTTCATGGGCTTCACTTGTAGCTCCATTCCATTCAACTTCAGGCAAGTTTAGATCTCCCCCAATTATTACCATATCATTATTATTGTTTTTATTAGTATAATCTATTATTTTCTCAAATATTTCCATATCTCTTTCCTCTTTTCCAGGCCTATATGTTCCTGTAATTCCCACCTCCTTCATATTATCACTAACTAATTTTATCCCTAATATTTCATCCCTTTCATCAGTAAACCATTCATGTGAACAATGTTTCCTTCACCAGAATAAACATCCCTCCCCCCTACCATTTTATCTCCTCGGTCTCTACGATAGACTGTATACCTTTCTGGAAATACTTCTCTATTACCCACCCCTTCTCTCAACCATGATTCCACTCTTATCACCACATCAGTCTCATAAGATTCCATCAATGTACCAAATTTTAATTGTTTATTTTCTACACTCTGACAGTTTACCAAAAGCAATCTCAGACCCCCTTCCTCCCTCAAACTTGTCTGTTGCAATTGGGTAACATTTGACTCATGGGTTGAGAACTTCCCTGGAACCCAGATCCTTGTACATAGATCTTGATTTAAGGATCTGTATTTTCTGGCAAGTTTCCCTGTATGTGCCAGTTTAGTGATATGGGTTTTCTTAAGTGCAGTTTAGTTTGCAGATCTCTGTTGATAATTGTAGCAATTTGTCTACAGAGAGTTGCTTTTCCATTACCATTCAGATGTAACCCATGCCTAGTGAACATTTGCCTGCCAAGACCTAAAGTGTCTACTACATAGTGAACCCGACAGGGGCATGATCCAAGGACCTTTGGTTGATATTGATTTCCGTAATTACGCACGCAATGCTATTTAAGGGAAAGAATGCTGAAAATGATTAATATTCATATCATTAATAGAGGTCATACCGAAACTAATTAATATTCATACCATTGAGATAGATAAATTGTGTCTTAAAATTATTCTACGAGATTTCTTTGTCTGCGACGTATGGCGCGGTATTATCCTTTGTGTAGCGGGGCCCCGCAGATGAAGCCAAGCCAACTTAGACCCGGGAGGGGTTATGAATGGGGATTCCCTGTGACATCACTCGAGAGAAGACATCCCTCCTCAAGACTCACAGAATGAGGGGAAACTAACTCTTTCGAAACGAAATATAGGAGCCATCTTGGATTCGGACTGGCCAACTTAATTACCTACGATTTAGAAAATTAATGAAACTCAAATTATGGTGTCGTTTCCCGATTTAAAAGGGATAAATGTCACTGGTACATTTATTTAGAGTGTTTAATGTCCTCTTCCGTGATAACTTTCAGAAGAAGAAAGAATACTGTGTGGTTTCTGCGTGGAAAAGTACTGGGCCATCTGTTTATTCTCACGACACGTCCTCGAAGAAGGGAATTCACCACGCAAGGAGGGGGAAGCAGAACTGATTTTAATTAATTTAAAGAGATTCACCGAAGGATAAGTGAGTGGTTATGTCTCAATCGCATCAACTAAATACTGGTCACCGATTAACCGTACTATGATACCTCGAGTACGCCGGGAATAGGCGCTATGCAAATTAGTGGAAGGGGTATCGCTCCCTTGTAAAAACTACTGCAGTAAGGGACAAGCGTCATTCGGGGTTAGCGGCTCATCGATGGCGAAGCTATGCTCGGTTAAGCCCTCGTTAGTTCTTTGTTCAAGTGAAGTTAACTCCTATTTTAAGTGAAATAATACAATTCGCATAAACAGTGTATAGTTTTGATCTCTGTGACGCCTGTGTTAACTTTTTAGAAAACTGTGATGTGTAAAGTAATATTATTATCATTACGATAGTATAATAATCTGACGTAGCAGCAGACTGAATAGGAAAACCGAGAGATAGACGAGATTCGGTACTGAACCGCGGACTACGTAATAGCTTACGAGATCGTGACCGGACGTTCACAGTGAACGCTGTTAACCGAAGTGTGAATTAAACAGTGACGTTGTGTGTGTACAGGATTAGCTGACAGCGGCTCCACCAGCATCGAACAATGGATCTTCAACTCCAAGATGGAATGGAAAATGAAGTAATCACCGTGGTGCCCATGGAGGAGGAGTAAGCTCAGGATGGACCTCCTGAGTTGACGAAGGTGTCATCATGTGAAAGAGATGAGTACAAAGTTCTAATATCTGGCATGCATAGAAGGGATGGCAATATTTATTGTAAACTGACGCTATAAGAGATTAAAGATGTAGTCCTGTTGAAATAGAGCGCCGGAATGGGCGCGTAGTTATTGATTTTTAGTTTAGGAAACCGACGACAGGTCTGTGTAATTGATTGTAAATAATTTAGGGAAAATAATACTCTAGCTTTGCATGGGATAGAGATTCATTCAATTATTTCTTTCTTGGGAGATTCTGTTTGTTTATTTGCGTCAGAAGACCAGGAGTAATTAGTTTAGGTGAGTGCAATGAGAGTAGTTATTCGATTATTCATTAATTTGATAAGTTTATGGTATGTAAAACGGTAAGTACTACAGTACGTAAGGCACGTAGCTACGAGGCCCAGCGGCCGAACTGACAGCCACAAAAACTCCACCCTTTGAAATACTTAGATAGGGAGTGATAAGATTAAATTGATTATGTGATTAAATTTACCAGGAAGTGATCATAATACGTGTGTCAAATATCAATTCGTGTGAATATTAATTAATTAATTAATGAATGTATTGCCGTGTGATGATAAAGTAGCCATGTGCCGACCATCGATTAATTAGCAGTCAGTAATCAGATGTTAATTGCCGCGCGAGTGCTTAATTGTGTTGTAATTGCTGAATAGATTCCGCACGATGACCATGTATAAGTAATGTAGCGGGTAAGCTATGTAGGACGGCAGGAATAATAATAATAATAATAATAATAATAATAATAATAATAATAATAATAACAATCGGGCAAAGATTACCATTGTAATACCGGAGTCGCGATGTGAGAATGACGTGATACTGTTGGGTAAATATGTGTTGAATTCAAGGTGATTTGCGCGAGTCTTTCAAGACCGCAGTTTATTGTAGATGTACCTCCGAGTGAAGTGTTACTGTTTCCTTTGAAAGGAAATGTTACGCCTGTATGTGGGTGTTGACCCTTGGGGTGGTGAACCGCCGTCTGGCCTTGGCCCAGTTGTGTTCCTTTTTTTGTGTGTGGGCGTTCCGTAAGCGGAGGAAGGAGCGACATTGCTGTTAAAGACATTGGAGGAGAAAGATCGCCGTGGACGGAAGTGACGCGTGGCCATTTTAGGCCTAATGTTAAACATATGGGAGAAACTACGTACAACTTAAAACCGGGAAAAAACTCTTTGCAGTGCCAAAATATATTTCAGTTATTGCAGCAAGTTCGAGAAGAAGACACACCAAGTTTTCCAAATAATTTTAAATCCAGTGTAGGTAAGAAAACCAACCGAAAGTCAAGATCGCCAAAGATTCATCTCTACGCAGACAGTCAAGGGCGGGGTATGGCAGAAGGCATCAAGGATGAGCTGCAGAATCCAGAGACTGAGGTTTTAGGACTAATAAAACCAGGTGCCAAAACCGAAGACGTCCTTTCAAGTTGTGATCCTGTGTCAGAGAAGGACAATTATGTGGTGATTGTGAGTGGTACAAATGACATTGCTGCAAATGAGGGTGAGGAACTAATTACGACTCTCAGAGGTAAGATTTCCAAACTACCTGACTCAAAAGTAATTGTAGTAAATGTGCCACGCAGGTATGACCTTTTAGAGGACTCATGTGTGAACAAAGCTGTACATGATGTAAATATAAAAATCAATAGACTATGTAAGAGTTTTAGAAATGTCTATGTAGTAGATACTTTAGGTCTTGGCAGGCAAATGTTCACTAGACATGGGTTACATCTAAATGGTAATGGAAAAGCAACTCTCTGTAGACAAATTGCTACAATTATCAACAGAGATTTGCAAACTAATCGGTCCTTAAGAAAACCCATACCACTAAACTGGCACATACAGGGAAACTTGCCAGAAAACCCAGACCCTTAAATCAAGATCTATGTACAAGGATCTGGGTTCCAGGGAAGTTCTCAACTCATGAGTCAAACGTTACCCAATTGCAACAGTCAAGTTTTAGGGAGGAAGGAGGTCTGAGATTGCTCTTGGTAAACTGTCAGAGTGTAGTAAATAAACAATTAAAATTCGGTACATTGATGGAATCTTATGAGACGGATGTGGTGATAGGAGTGGAATCGTGGTTGAGAGAAGGGGTGGGTAATACAGAAGTATTTCCAGAAGGGTATATAGTCTATCGTAGAGACCGAGGAGATAAAAAAGGAGGAGGGGTATTTATTCTGGTGAAGGAAACTTATTGTTCGCATGAATGGTTTACTGATGAAAGGGATGAAATATTAGGGATAAAATTAGTTTGTGATAATATGAAGGAGGTGGGAATTATAGGAACATATAGGCCTGGAAGAGAGGAAAGAGATATGGAAATATTTGAGAAAATAATAGATTATACTCATAAAAACAATAATGATACGGTAATAATTGGGGGAGATCTAAACTTGCCTGAAGTTGAATGGAATGGAGCTGCAAGTGAAGCCCATGAACAGAAACTGGCAAATAAGTTAATTTGGGAGGGAGGATTTACACAAGTAGTACAAGAACCAACTCGCCTCAATAACTTGCTAGATGTATTCTTGGTTAAACCATGGGAAATTGTTGATAAAACTGAGGTAATTGAAGGAATAGGTGACCATAAGGCTGTAATAATGGATGTAGGACTCGTACCAAAAATGTTTAATAAGAGGGTCACAAAAGACAAGAAATTATACAGAAAAACTAAAGTTGATGAATTTGGGACTTACCTTAAATCACAATTCAGTTGTTGGATAAGTGAAGGGAATAATGTGGATACACTTTGGGCTAAATTTAAAGGAATAATTTGGGAAGGAGAGAAGATATTTGTACCTGTTACGAAGGGTAAAATGACCTTAGACCCTGTTTATTACACAAGGGAAATAAGAAAATTAAAAAGAAAATGTAGAATAGTAAACAGGAAAATCAAAGAAGGTAGGGAGAATAGAGAAACTAGAAAACAACTAATGAGGGAACTGAATAGAGTGAAAAAGGAAGCAAAAGATAATTATATGAATGGCATTCTTCAAGAGGGTAATGACCACAAAGGGAAATGGAAAAAGCGGTATTCATATATTAGGCATCAAAAAGGAAAAGGAATCCAAATTCCTACAATGGTGGGAGAAGGGGGTGAACACTATTTAACAGATACTGAGAAAGCAAACCTCTTTAGTAGGGAATTCCGAGATTCAGTAGAAGATTGTCAGGACTTGGAAACCGTAACAGAAGATAGAGAGGGAGAGACACAGAGGGAAACAAGAAGCTTCTCATTCACAAATGAAGATATTGTCAGAGAAATCCAACTGCTTCAGCAAGGAAAAGCAGCAGGAAGTGATCAAATTACTGGGGAGGTATTAAAGACAATAGGGTGGTATATAGTGCTTTATTTAAAATTTCTCTTTGACTATGTCATAAATAATAGTGTAATACCAAAGGAATGGAAGGAATCTATAATAATACCAATTTATAAAGGAAAGGGTGATAAAAGGAAACCAGAGAACTACAGACCAATCAGCCTGACCAGTATAGTTTGTAAAATACTGGAGAGTTTAATAGCAAAGTACATCAGAGGGATATGTGATGATAAAAATTGGTTCATGAGGAGCCAGTATGGATTTAGAAAGAAATTTTCTTGCGAGGCACAACTGGTGGGATTTCAGCAGGACATATCAGATCAGTTAGATTCAGGAGGCCAGTTAGATTGCATAGCCATAGATCTTTCCAAAGCCTTTGTTAGAGTGGAACATGGAATATTATTAAAGAAATTGGAGGGAATAGGATTGGACGTAAGGGTTATACGTTGGATAAGAACATTTCTAAATTCAAGGGTTCAGAAAGTCAAAGTAGGAAATAATATATCACAGGAAGAGAAAGTCTGGAAGGGAATTGCACAGGGTAGTATAATCGGTCCGTTACTTTTCTTAATATACGCAAATGATTTAGGGAACAATATAACATCGAAAATAAGATTGTATGCAGATGACATAATTGTTTATAGGGAAATAAATAACATTGAGGATTGTTCAGAATTACAAAGGGACCTTGGCAGTATCCAGGAATGGGTTGAAGAAAATAATATGAAGATTAATGGAGCCAAATCAACTGTTACAACTTTTACAAACAGGAGCTTTAAAACTGAATTTGAATATACTTTGGATGAGGTAGTTATCCCAAAAGATGGCAAGTGCAAATACTTAGGTGTGAGATTTGAAAATAATTTGCACTGGAAGGGTCATGTTGATGACGTTGTTGGGAAAGCATACAGATCGTTACATGTCATAATGAGGCTACTTAAAGGATGCAACAAAGAATTAAAAGAAAAATGTTACTTAAGTATGGTTCGTCCATTATTGGAATATGCAAACAGTGTTTGGGATCCTCACCAAGAATACCTAATAAAAGAACTAGATGGTGTGCAGAGGAAAGCAGCAAGGTTTGTAACAGGGGATTTCAGGAGAAAGAGTAGTGTATCAGAAATATTAAAGGAACTTGGGTGGGAAACTTTAAGTAAGAGAAGGGAGAAAAGTAGACTTATAGGATTATATAGAGCCTATACAGGAGAAGAAGCATGGGGTGATATCCGTGAGAGGCTTCGGTTGGAAAATAATTATATTGGTAGAACTGACCACAAGTACAAAATTAGAAGGAATTTTAGCAGAAGCGATTGGGGTAAATTTTCTTTCATTGGGAAGGGCGTGATGGAGTGGAACAGTTTACCAGGGGTAGTGTTTGATCCTTTTCCAAAATCTGTACAGATATTCAAGAAGAGAATAAACAACAACAGAGATAATAAATTAAATGTTAGAGGGCATTCGACCAGTGCAGGATATTGTAAATAATAAATGTGTGTGATTAAATTAATTCCATCCCCTGGTCTAAGGAGTTTGGACAGCCCAAGTAGGGGACTGCCTGTAGGGGTGAAGTACAGTGGGGACTTCGAGGGCCCTGGGACCGCTACGGTAGCTGTGAAGGCCCTTCAGGAACTCTGAAAAGTGGTGGCAAAAGGGGTTCTGGTTAAGACGCAGCAGGTCGTTATGCTACTTAGGTTCCAAAATGGGTAAAATATAAATATGTAAATAAATTCAATGTTAATTTTAATCTTATACCAGTTGTATAGTATTATTAGAAGTAATTTCACATACCGTACTGTATATGAGTTGACTATGTTTGTAAGATATTATAAGTAGAATTTTGTAAACAATATAAATTTATTAAGGATGATGTGTGTGTTTAATAGAAAAAATTATTAGCGTAAATTGTACAATATTGTATTCTAGGAAAATTGTCTTTGTCTCCTGTTAATTTAAAATTTAGTGCTTGACAATAATGTATTTTAGTGTACCATTTGCCACCGAGGTAGACACCTCATTTGCAAATAAAGAGATTTTGATTTGATTTAAAGAGATGTTGGTGTCTTTGAACGGCGAAATAATATGATTTACCTAACACGGCAGAGCAGTGTAGTAATTAACAAGCGACCCGGCCGATAATGGTAATGTTTGCCAATGAATCATTGTTAATTGTGCGAGTATAACTAGATAGGGATTACAGGACCCTGCCTTCATCGCGAGAGGTTGTCAGTTCGATGCTCAACGTAGGCATTGGAGGCCTACAGCGTCAGAAGAAAGATCAAGGTGCCTTTGACGTATTTTTCTTGCATATCATGTACCATTTTTGTGTTCTTTATGTCATGCTTGGTTGTATATAAGGTCAGTGGTGGTTCTGTCCATCAGCTTGGCGATGTCCAGAATAGCGAGGGTCGGTTCGAACCCAGGTGTTGTATCATATGTGTGTATTTTATTTTTACGTCATTTCATTGGGAAATCTAGGTCTTCATTAGAATAGGGATTGCTCAGACGTGTTGTCGGACGCATGTTAGTTTTATGTGTTAGTGATAATATAGCCTCAGCGTTATGATAAAATTTCCATTCGCTATATGTCACGATACACCGCTTCGCGATAAACGTACTCGTTTCTATCACGTATAACGGACAGATGTTCACCAAACAAACTACAACAAACATTTGTAAATTTTAATGTAATTCATTAGTGTTATTTAATGCGTCATTTCCCATCATCATTAAGGTTCAATAAACTGGTTTGTGAGTTAAATATCTTAATTCGAATGTGTTCTCATTTTAGTTATGTATGCCCCGCTTCTCCTCCCCTGTACGCCTTTAAGTTTACTTTAGTTCAGCGCCTATTTATTTCATACTTCTTGACCCGTGTGCCACCCTGTAGATTCCATGCCGGTGCCATATAGGGAGGAGGCGGGTGCAATAGACATTTCTAAAACTCTTAAGGGTCCCCTAGATGGTCTGTCTTAGCGTCCGTCTTACCTGCGCAGTTCTAAGATGACAGGTAAGATGGACCGTGTGTGGTAGAATTTTCATCCCTGTACTGTCTTAGGCTTGGCTCGAAGTGAATCTGGCAGCGCCTGATTTTTCTGTGCATGTACAGGTAAGTCGGCGAGCAAGTTGGAGCATGTGTGGGGTCTTCAGACTTAGTGCCAGTTTTAACCAATTGCTCCTACAGTGCAGTTCGCTCGTAGGACATAATGTCGAATTTAAGAATCATGCCTCGAGCATTTCTAATGGAATTCATACAGCTATACCGTTGTAATCCGTGCTTGTGGAAAATCAAAAGTAAAGATTACATGGATAAAAAAAAAAGGTTGCTTATGAACAGTTACGCATAAAGTTGTCGGAAATTGATCCCGAAGCTACGAAAGAAGCAGTGGTAAAAAAAAAAATCACTTCGAAGTTGTTTTCGAAAAGAACTCAAGAAAGTCAAGGAGTCTCAGAAGTCAGGCAATGGTACAGATGACAACTATATGCCAAGTTTATGGTACTACGAGGACCTATTGTGGAGTGGATCAAGAACTTCCCAGACAGAGTGTGAGCAGTTTGTATTCCCCAAAAGAGGTAAGCATAAATAAACTAACGGTATTTAGTGATAGATTTCAGTTTTGATAAGCACTGTTACAATACCTTGTCTCTACATAAGGAATAAAATGCATGTTATTTATACTGAATTTAAAAAGATCTTAATTGATGCAACAACTGTGCATTCCGAAATAGTCACCCTGCTGGAATTGTTGAGTATGTTTCTACAAGTACATAGTGCTTAATCGATGAGAGATGTAACAAATGGAGATACTCGCTATCTGACTGCATTTGTCTAATACACCGAATATGCGTGCCTTTGTTTCTCCATCTTTAACTCGTTTAATTATTTCTAATATATTGGTCACAGTGTATTTCTTCTTTTTATTCACCTGCTATTGCTCTGTTCTAACGGACATAAGGAAATACTTTGCCTTCATTGCTTACTGTAGATGTTATTATCCCTAGGGTATTTACGTGGAGGTGGTGGTGGTGGTGGTGATTATTGTTTTAAGAGGAAGTACAACTAGGCAACCATCCTCTATATAACACTAATCAGAGGAAAAGAGGGAAGGTGTCCGACACTTCGAAAAATGAAGATATCGGTCAAAGAAAGACAAGGGCCACGAAGGGCGTGAAAATGAAAGACTCCCTAGCCCTCGCAAACCTAATAGCGTCGGGGTCGGAAAAGAACAAGAGTTGACCAAGAGAGGTCTGACAGGATAGATGAAAGTAAGGAGCCTGGCACTAGTAAGTGGAAGCAATGCCAGGACTCAGCTGAGGGCCCCGTGGCCGCCAACCCACGCTCCAAAGTTTAGAGCTCCTGAGGCCCCTTTTAGTCGCCTCTTACGACAGGCAGGGGATACCGTGTGTGTTATTCTACCGCCCCCACCCACAGGGGGATTTACGTGGAGGATTCGTGGGATTCCACATCCAGAAATAGTACAGGGATCTGCAAAATTCCTTTCAACACTGAGGGTGTGCAAAACTTGTTTTCAGCTCTGAAAAATTCTCACTGCAATTATATTGAATTATACTCCAATCGTATGTTAATTGAATATTTATTGCTGAAACGGGAGACATGAGAGAGTCCAAGTTATATCCGATTCTGCTCTATTATTTTAATTATTATTGGGGGCGTGATAGCGCAGTGGCTTAGCTGCTGGCTTCTCACCCAGGTGTGCGGGGTTTGAATCCTCGTGACTGCAGGGTGGAAGTTTTATCTGAAAAACTACGTGGCATCAGGAAGGGCACCTGGCCTTAAACTCCCACCAAAAAATCCAAATGAGCCAGGGTGAAATATGCGGAAGATAATTATTGTACCAGGAGGTACACCTCTACGCGCACGTTCAAAATGAGCGCCTAAAATAACTCCTCTATCTATCAAATGTGAATCCCATAATACAAGAAGTTAGAACTTTAATCAGAAGATATCACCACCGAAATATTATGTAATTTTGTTATTGTGCAGTTGCCTAACCTGAGTGAATTTCTCCTTGTTTTGTTTGACATTCATCAAGAAGTTTGGACATTTTTTCACAGAGGACACCACTAAAAACTATGATGATGCACCCTGGTGCAAAGTGAAAGAACCTATAATTTAAAGAAGTTTTGTATTTCTAGATTTTTTTAAACTATTTGATGTTCATTTATTTTTGGGTTGGCAATATTTACCTTTTCTTTCTGCCAGTTTTGAATCCAACCAATCACTAATTTCTGTATTTAATTTTTAACCTATCACAGGCATCTTCTCCGATTCTCAGTGTTACTTTTGAATCCTACCAATAAAAGTGAGAGGGTGTGGCTAGTTTATTCCTGAATGATCTCGAACTTTCCCTGAGGGTTTGTAAACTGTGGCTTTTTTTGATTCTTGGCCAATTGATCGACATCTTCTGAGTGTGTGTGTGTGTGTTAAGCAGGAGGCGGGCGTCATTTTTCGTCGGCAGCTAGAACTGCTACAATGTATGGCCACATAATTACATCTTTCTTGCTAACTCCGCAGTTTAACCCGGGGGAAAGGTCCGAATCGTTAACTATGGAACCTACTTTTCTAAAAATGTAACTTTCTGCCGGCTAATGTAGAAACTTCATAAAATATTTAACTGTAAATCGGGGATAGAGAGTAATGTACCCTCTCAAGCTCCCCTTCATCTTGGTTTGAGGTGACTACGTTTTGTAACTGTTTTTCTTCCTTTCCGTAATGAATTAATTTATCCTTATACGAGTCACTCAGTAGTTTGGGAATAGCCCCTGTTTCATCGGCCTTGTGCCCTTTAGGTTTAAAGTGTTCATATCTAGGAGTGCAAGTATTCGCCTCCATTCCCCTTGTGTTCGGGCAATTTATTTAACTGTTATTCTTTTTCCATGAAGGCCCAGTAGGTTGGGTATTAAATACCCCTGTATAATCATTTTCCAATTGTAAGTTGTGCCTTGAGAGGCCAGAAATTGTAAGTTTATGTTGCCTTGAGTAGGCTTGGAAAACTGAGAGCCTGTTAGCTATTTTTCAAAGTTTTTTAATGAATGCCTCTTGCAGCCTAGATGTTATAATTTTGGGAGCAAGTGCTCTTTTGAATTAGGAGATTTCTGCCCTTGTATAAATTTGTGCTTTTTGTAAATTTGAGCTAGTAGCTCAAGAATCGTAAAGCGAGGGGCTTGAAGCCCAGGTCTTGTAGAATTCACTATATTGTATTTTCCTTGCCTTGTTTCTAAATTGCTCATTGTACCTGTTTCGTTGTTATTTGTTGAATTTTGAAATTCTAAAGAAATATAACCTGTGTTAAAGTTTTAAATCAACTTTGATATTGTAGTTAGACCCATTCACCCCAGCACCTTCTTTCACCTCTGTGTTCCACGGAAACCCCGGAACAATTATTATTGGAGAAGATTATAAATTAACGTTACGCACCTCGGTAGTGTAACGGTTAGCCAATTGGCTGCCGTCCTCGGGGCCCGAGTTCGATTCTCCGTATAGATTTGTTGAACACCCCTACACTACATTTGTACATCAGGCTTCCCGGGTGAGGAGAGATAATAATAATAATAATTGTACCGGGAGGGACACCTCAACGCCTAAAGGAACTCCTCTATCAATCAAAAGTGAAACTAATAACACAACAAGTTGGAACTTTAATCACATGTCTCCACTGAAATATTAATTAATTTTGTTATTGTGCTGTTTCCTGATCTGACTGAATTTCGCCTTGTTTGTTTTGATACACATCAAGAAGTTTGGACATTTTCCTACAGATGACACCACTAAAAATTATGATCATGCACTCTGGTGTAAAGTGAAAGAACTTATAATTTAAAGAAGTTTTGTATTTCTAGGTTTTCGTAACTGATTGATGTTCATTTATTTTTGGGTTGGCAACCCTCCTTTTTTCTTTCCGCCAGTTTTGAATCTGGCCAATCAAAAATTTCTGTAAATAATTTTCATCCTATCACAGACTTCTTGTTCGATTCTGAGTGTAACTTTGAGATTAACCAATTAAATTGAGAGGATGTGACCACGTTTTGTAACTGTTTTTCCTTCTGTAATGTGTTCAAGTAATTTCTATAAGAGTCACCTCGGTAGTTTGGGAATAGCCCCTGCTTCATCAGCCGAGAGCCCTATAGGTTTTAATATTTCATTACCTGGAGCGCAGTGTACGCCTCCTTTCAGTTTGTGTTTTGGGCCGTTTACTTAACTGGTTATTCTTATTTAACAAAGGCCCTATAGGTTGGGTACTAGATACGCTTGTTTCAATTTGTAAGTTGGGCCATGGAAGGCCAGAGAGTGTTAGAATTGTGTGTAATGTTGCCTTAAGCGGGCGGTTAATATTGGATGAACGTTGGAGAGCCTGTTAGCTTTTTTTCCAAATTTTGATTATTGTAAAGAGTGCCTCTGAAAGGCCAGGTATTGTATTTAGGGAGCAAGTGCTCTTGATTTAGGAGATTTCTGCCCCTGACTTAATGGTTCCTAATTTTTAACTTAAATGGTGTAAACTGGATCCGGTATATCTGACATTGTGAAATAGGGGCTTGAAGCCCGAAATTGTTAAAGTTCTGAATCTTGGATTTTCCTAGTCTTGTACCTGATATTGTTATGTGTTGACTTGTTTCTTTTTTTGAAGAAATATAACCTTAAGTTCAAATTTTTAATTAAGTTTGATATTGTAGTTAGACCCATTCAAGCCCGCACCTTCTTTAACCTCTTTCTACTCCACGGGTAACCCGTAATAATAATAATAATAATAATAATAATAATAATAATAATAATAATAATAACGTTCCAAATGCTAAATCATAAGATATGCTTTTACTTACTAAACAAATTTTATTTAACAATAGTATACACTACATCAAAATATAAAAATACATAGAACAGAAAGTATAATATTTCTATTTACTTCTTCGTAGGTTGATGATGACGGCGTTGATGAGACTGCAAGTGTGAGTGCATCAAATTCAGAAATTTCACTGTCAGGAGGATGTTCATCAAGGCAGTCGTTCAGAAAGAGAATGAGGCTTGATCGATCTGATGAGGTACTGAATTATTTGGTCGCTACGAAGCTGCAGTCCAGCGAAGGCGAATTCTCTACATACGGCAAGCATCTTGCACAAGAGCTGGAAAGCCTTCCCAACGAAATGGCAGTGTTCTGCAGAAAAGTAATGAATGACGAACTTTTCGAAGCACAGATGGGCACATTAAATAGGACATCCCGAGTTGTAACTGATCCTCCCTATCCACCATCAACAAGCACACCACATGAGTACGTATGTCCTGAGCCATCGTCCCACACCTCTAATCCCTACATCTTGGTGGGACAACTCTTCACAAATTTTCTTCAGTGATAACTGTTACTGAGGTAGGCGGTTTTTAATCTTGTTTAAGGAATAATGTGTTCACAACAGTGGTTAAGGAAACAGCTGATTACTGTATTTTGCCATGGCACTTGACTTCTTCATTAACGTACCGGTAACTCATGAACTTGTTCCTCACAATTTTGCCCTCTCCACCATGATGCCTACTGTGCCCACATTGTAACGGTGATCAGATATTTAAGTTCTCTTCCATTTCATCCCCTATGTCAGCCGCATAGGAACTGCATGAACGACGTAAATAATTGTATAAAACACAAGTCAAGACAACTATTTCTATTCGATCCAATCTGAAATTAATGCCGTGTAGAATATGCGGAATCTTGAAGCCATTATTCCAAACACATTTTCTATAACCTTCCGTGCTCGTGACAAACGGTAATTAAAAATTCTTCTTTCATTTGTAAGGTCTTTCTGACTGAAAGGTTTTAAAAATCTTTACGTAACGCGAAGATTTTCATTCACTAGTTTGGAATAAAATGCTATGTTCTCAATGACCCCTCCATCTGAAATTCGGACATTTGTTCCAATATCACAATATACGAACTCGTAATTAGCATTCGCAACTGCCATTAAAACTAAACTGTCGAAACCATTGTAATTCCAATAGTATGATCCACTTCCAACTGGTGGGGTTATTTTTACGTTTTCCATCAACCGCACCCAGACAATTCGGAAAATTCCATTTTCTTTCAAACTGCTGTCCAATACATATCCATTCATCTTCTTTTGTTGGAAACAGAAACAAAATAAAATTAAAATTGTTATTATTAAATCATGCAACTAAAATATAATTTAACACAAGGTAATTAATTATATTTTTTTGTTTTTAGGTTGGTTGGACGAAGACTGTTCATTTTCACATTCCGTTATATAATTCTTTCTTATTGTACTGTAAGCATATATTATACCTTGTTTTATATTAAATTAACATGAAATATATTTCCGTTTACCTTGTACAAGAAACATATAAATAAATTTTACTTATTTTGAGATACTGTTTATTGAGCACCTTATATATTGCAGCGCAAATCTCAGGAATAATTACACCCAAAGACTGGGCTGAAATTGTAGCGGAAAATTTCAGATCTTTGTAACTTATTCCGGTTGCTAGGAAACGAAGTGTGACGCTGAGTTGTTCATGCGGTGTTATTGCCCGTCCCATTGCACTGTCACCATTTCTGATATGGGGCGCTACCAAGTGAAGAAGGTGTAAATACATTTCACTGTCCATCCTCAAATAATAGTACCAGTCACCTGGTTCAAGAGTTAAATCTTTAATTAAATATACATGCGACAGTGTATCTCGTTTAAGTGACCAAGCTTTTGCCCATTTTGATCTAGTTACTTTTTAGATCTCAAAGCTAATGCTAGAGTGGGATAAATTAGAAGTCCCTCTATCATGTTATCCGTGCACGACTAGCGAAAACTGATCACAAGTTTGACAGCAAAACGGAGCGTCTGTGTCCTCTTCCGTGTTCCGTCTTACCTGTCATCTTAGAACCGATTTTTATATTTACATCATGTACAGCTTTGTTCACACACGAGTCCTCTAAAAGGTCATACCTGGGTGGCACATTGACTACAATTACTTTTGAGTCAGGTAGTTTGGAAATCTTACCCCTGGGCCCTGTTTCATAAAACATCTTTCACTAATATTATTGGTAAGAAACCAATAATAATAACTAATAATATTAGTATTATGTTTCATAAAATTATTAGTTAATAATATTAGTTATTAGTTTATGAGTCAAAATTATTAGTAGATGTTCCTAATAATATTAGTAAATTGTTTCATAGACAACATGACTAATAAAAGTTACTCATATTATTAGGATTATTTCCATGAGTGTATTTTGACTCATAATTCATATTATTAGTGAAACCAAAGTGAGCGGTATTTTAATATTTTGGCATAAAATCATGAAGATCACTGAAATGGTCGACTTTGATTCAAATAGTGATAAGGAACCAGTGTAGGTATTCACCGTTCAATAAATGTTACGTCAAAAACAGCCTGTACTGACATGTAACAAACATATGAATAGTGATGGGCAGTCTGAGACGCGGTCTCGAGATTTCTCGGGATTTCTCGAGACTAGCGCAAGCACTATTTCTCGCGAAAAATTTCGAGAGATCTCGAGAGCGTTGTCCCCGCATTGTGCGGCGAGCAGCGTGTCGTAGGCCTACAGGTAGTCGGAGGTGAATGTTGTTTGTGCCGAGTATGCGAATAGCCAACCACGGGCCTTCCCAATTTCGTAAATACGTGTCAACAAGCGACTAGAGCGTTCATTTCTACCGAGGTCTATTTTGACGCAGTAGAACATAATTATAAAGGATACGTATTCTGGCATTGTATGCACTGGTAGGTACACGAATGAGTGGTTTAAGTACAGAACCTGACGGCTACTGTAGGTACACGTACTAGATACTAGAGGCGTGCATTATTCGAGCTCAAGATTGGCCAAGATGCGCCTTGCTGCATATGCAGCCGCCATTACGCATGAGTGGAATGTGTAATCTAAAATGCTTCAGTTTGCTCCAATTCTTTCGACAGGTAGGTATACATCGTTATGAGACCCCTCATTCAATAACATACAGTATGGCCACTGCTTGTGTTTACCGATGTTTTGGTGACGAAGGAAATAATTCATTACAATGTTATAGAGTATTCGCGTCGATATATGACGGTGCAATGTGAAATTGTGTCTAGTTGTACGCGACAACTTGAAGACGATGTTCGAAACTCAACGTAAATCATGGATGTCAGTCATTTTGAAGAGATGTCACATAGCACAGTCCACTGTGTTGCTTATTCAAAAGTAAAATACATCGGCAGAAAAACTTCTGGGATGATCCGGCACTTACAAACCGCATATTATCAATGAAGAGGAATCGTCACAGAACACCTCCGGCCCCGTTTGAATCACAAGAAGCTACCCTGCTGACAACGATTGTGAGGCATGCAGGTAGGTTTACATCCCAATAACAGTTATTAACAAATTATACGGGTTATTCAGCTAAGAAGTCCACCTGACATAACTCGTGAACAGTTTAAGATACCGGCATTCTGTATTCACTTTCGTTAATGGTATTAAGGAGCTCATAGTTAAACATGCAGTGCTTTCCTAGGCTTTTCGCATAATTTATCGTCACACACGTTTCCATATGAGAACTGCTAATGATAACTATAAAGCTTACACTCGTAGTCACTCGGACGTCGCACAGCTCGCAGCACACGAGAATCGGACTCGAGAGCGTTGTCCTTCACCCCTGCTGAAAGAATTGGAGCAAAGTCGGGCGTTTTAGATTACACGTTTCACTCATGTGTAATAGGGGTTGCATATGTAGCAAAGCCCATCTTCCCCGTCTCAGGTTCGAATAATGCACGCCTGTACTATTCAAGTAGGTGTACATCTTATTTACAGTTATTCACCAATTATGCAGGGTTATTCAGCTAAGATGTCCACCCCAAATAAGTTGTGAACAGTTTAAGATACTGTCATTCTGTTTTTACTTTCGTTAATGGTATTAAGGTGTTCATAGTTGAACATGCAGTACTTTTCCAGGCTTTTGACAAAATGTATTGGCTCACACGTTTTCATATGAGAATGTTATTTCACGCAATAACTGCCAATGATATACTATCAAGTTTACAGTCGTAGTTACTGGTACGTCGCACAGCTTGCACTACAGGAGGATCGATCTCGAGATTGTCACTAGAGTCTCGAGATCTGCGACGTCAGTCTTGAGAGTTTCGATCGAGAGCGTTGTCCATAACTACATATGAATACCGGTATAATGGGAGATTTAGGTAGGATTACATAATTTTTGAGTATTTGCTTGATAGGATTGGTAGGTAATAGAACGTTCCACTGCAAAGAATGAAGCATAACCTTAAAATAGTAGCTTCGCATTGCATTCCACCGCTTGGTAGTAATACACAGTATCATTGTGTTTCTCTAGTGCAGTTCTGCTCGGACACTCCAAGTATCTTTTAAAATCTTAGCTCATAGCACCAGTAAACCAAGATGATGCTGGTGATGATTATTGTTTTAAGAGGAAGTAGGCTACAACTAGGCAATCATCATCAATAATAAAACTAATCAGATAAAAAAATGGAAAGGATCCGACATTTTGAAAAATGAAGGTATCGGCTAAAGAAAGAGAAGGGCCACGAAGGGCGTGAAAATGAAAGACTCTCTCGGCCTCGCAACCTAATACTGTCAGGGTCGGAAAAGAACAAGAGTTGAACAAGGGAGGTCAGAAGGGTAGATGAAAATGAGCCTGGCAGAAGTAAGTTGAAGCAATGGCAGGACTCATCTCAGTGCCCCATGTTTGCCAACACACGCTCCCAAGTTGAGAGCCCTGGGACCCCTTTTAGTCGCCTCTTACGACAGGCAGGGGATACCATGGTTGTTATTCTACCGCCCCCACCAACAGGAGTAGTATACAAAGATTTTGCTGGTCCATCTCAACAGAGATTTTTAAGAGCACATGAAATAAAAAAGTAAAAGGAACAAGGAGAGTTATATTGTGCAAAAGTCTGCGAATAGTTGACGCTTTAACTCATACTTTCCGCAAATAAGTTTTCTTCTCTCATATTATTTTCATTTCTTTTATCCATTTTCATATGTATTGAAGTCACAACAACGAAAATATCAAGTGAGCCTTTTGAACATGTGGATTGTAGTCGGTTGTAGTCAAGCATTAGCCTACTGCTAGGAACAAACCCAAACCAAGAACACATGCAGCAGACCGATTCTAACCTCCATTTGTATCAGCTGACTAATCTTCTTCTTCTTATAAATAAAGTTGTTCGTGTCTGTTTATCTGTTTGTTTGTTTGTTTGTTTGTTTGTTTGTTTGTTTGTTCCACCATGACGTCGAAACGGCTGGATAGATCTCAACCAAACTTCATATTTAGAGTATACTCACCCCGGGGAAGATTTCGATTTGCATATCATTTTAAAATCTTTGAAAAGACGGGGGTTTTATAGGAAAACCACAACGGTTTTATACTATTATAGGCAAAATATCGAATTTGTCGTATAAGGACGAGACAAAGCTCAATTTAATCCTCTTGACGCAAAGAACAAAACTCGGTAAGCCTTTCGGGCCCGAAAACCATGTTTTAAGGCCCTAAAACCAACCGTTACGGAGATATTTGCACCACACTACCCCTCGGATAAAGAAATGAACTGCCGTAACCATGGCAACGTCAGCTCCAGGATTCTAGAGCAGTGAGATTATGTATGTACGTTTGGGCATAGCTGCCAACCAAAATTGGTACAAATAAGACTTAATATCTGGAAGAAATATACTGTTGTGTAAGGCATTCATAGGAATCCTTCGGGCAGGGATGGAAAGGGGGTGAAGTACGAGTATAAAAATCTTACTATATAAAGAAATGGAAGTGTGTGTGTAAATGACACATCTCCTCCTCAACCACTGGAGCAATTTCAACCAAACTTGGTACACGTATTACTTACTATCGGGAGACGATCACTGTGGGGCGTAAGCCATCCCTAGCGCCCTTAAGGGAGTGGGTCAAGGGCGGGGGGTAGTTACAATAATAATCGAGAATAGTGTCGAATTCATAGTTTTCGGGGTCACTGAGTTGAAAAGTAATACTCTAGAATTTTTTAAAGTCCAGCCCCCTTTTAGGTGGGGAGCAAAGGGGGGGGGTGAGATACAGAAATAATTAAAAACAGTTTCGAATCCATAGATTTCAGGGTCTCTGATATGAATAGTATTACTCCGGATTTTTTGCAAGTCCAAGTGGGGTGCGAAGGGGGTGAGATATAAAATTAATCGAAAAACTACATATAAAAATATTATCTTCTTCTTACTGTATATAAAATTGATGTATGTGTGTGCGTGGGCGTGGGTGTGTAAATGACACATCTCCTCCTAAACGACTGGAGCAATTTCACCAAACTTGGTATACTTATCAATTAGTATCAGGAGACAAACCGCGTGAGGGTAAGACACCCCGAGCACTCTTATGGGCAGGGGGCGAGGGGAGTGGTATAAAAATAATCTAGAATATTATCGAATCCATAGTTTTCGTGGTAGCTGAAAGAATTAGTGACACTCCAAATTTTTTAAAATTCATGTTCAGCCCCCTTTGGGGTGTGGGTGATGGGGGAGTGAGATATAAAAATAATCGAAAATAGTGTCGAATCTACAGTTTTCTGGGTCACTGAGATGAATGGTGACAATCCAGATTTTATATCTCTTAGTGGTGGAGGGCGGGAGGGGGACAGTCTCATTGACAGTTGAAATCCTGTACATCGTATTTATAGTGCGACGGCTAAATACATATAGTTATCACTTATTATTTTTTGACAGGATCAAATACTTCCCAGTCGATTCGAGCTTCCATAAGGACGAAGTTTTACTCGAAAATTAAATAATCTAAAACTTGAAATCAAACACTCCTAAATAATTTTAAAACTACATAATAGATCATAACATATTAATCTGCAAGTCAAAAAGGAATTCTATAAAAATTCACATCACACATAACTAACTGGTAATGCAAATCGTAAAGGTAAATATTCAGAAACTATCCGGGCAACGCCGGGTACTACAGCTAGTGATCTAATATTATTAGTGAGGGTATTTTATTAGTCATGTGTAAATCTTTATGAAACAGAATTTGGTTAACTAATAATTACTTTATGAGTTCTAATATTATTAGTTAGTTTTTGAAACAAGGCCCTGAGGGTCGTAATTAGTTCCTCACCTTCATTTTCAGCAATGTCATTTGTACCACTCACAAGCACCACATAATTGTCCTTCTCTAACACAGGATCACAACTTGAAAGGGCGTCTTCAGTTTTGGCACCTGATTTTAATAGTCCTAAAAACTCAGTTTCTGGATTCTGCAGCTCATCCTTGATGCCTTCTGCCATACTCCGCCCTTGACTGTCTGTGTAGAGATGAATTTTTTGCGATCTTGACTTTCGGTTGGTTTTCTTCTTCTGTATGTTACCTCCACTGGATTTAAAATTATTCGAAAAAACTTGATGTGTCTTCTTCTGGAACTTGTTGCAATGACTGAAATCTATTTTGGCACTGCAAACAGTTTTTTCCCGGTTTTAAGTTGCACATAGTTTCTCCCATATGTTTAACATTAGGCTTAAAATGGCTACGCGTCACTTCCGTCCACGGCGATCTTTCTTCTCCAATGCCTTCTTTATCTTCCAGTTTCTATATTCTGTCCTTTAAGCTTTCATTTTCAAGTTTTAGAGCACACAAGTCTTTTTGTAGCACTCCTAAAATCTTAAGTATAGTTTCGTCTCTCTATCTTGTTGTTCTGCCTCACTATCAGTTTGTTTACACTCGGGACACGGCCATACAGTTTCTTCAATATCAGTCCTATTTACAATATTTGCACAACGGAAATGGTACCATTTATCACACTTACGACACAGAATCCCATTTTAAACTACTCTTCTGCATTTGCCACATTTTTCACTGCATCTTACACTATTATCCACTACGGGTATCACAGACTCACACACACAGTAGTCGCCATCTTGAAGAAAGAAACAGTATATCACTCCTTATGAAGTTCCGATAGTTGCGCTGCGATGTGTTGGACGTATTGCAGGTAAGGTCTCATTGGTGATCAAAGTTTCAGATTATGTTTGAAAATGCATACATCAATGCATATAGTAGTTGTTGAAGGATAACGAAGATTCTTGAGAATTACGTAGCACACGATGCGGAGTTTTAAAAGCTGCAAATCCTCAACGGTATTAGTAGTGCTGAGAAAACAATCCATGCACACGCAGTGGACAATGTAAAAAGATGGTAAATAGAAATCATTCAAAAAAGATTAAAATCCTTAAAAAAAGTGAAAGTAGAGCTTGAAAGTTATTTAAAAATTAAAATGGTGGAGAAGATTCTCAGTTCAATGCGGAAATAAATGAATAAAGTTGTAAATAGTAATAAAAGCCAAATTAGTGAAATAGTAATGGGAAAAGAGGAAAAATAGAAACATTTTTATAAAGAAAATATGTAATATGTGACTCACCTTGCGTTGCTAAGTGTTCGACATATTGGATAACTTATGTGACGGGAAGCACATGTGAGGGGAAATTTCGGAGAGAAATGGGGAATGGAAGGGGGAACAAGAGGGGGTTAATTTAAAGGGAATGGAAATGGGGGAAGAAAACGAATAGAATAGGTAATAAAATATGTAATATGTGAATCATTTTGCGATGCGAAATATTGGACGTATTGTATAATTTATGTGAAAGGAAGCAAGAATAGGAAGATAAGGAAAGAGAAAATAGGCAGGATAGTTCGGACATAATTGGGAAGGGGAGGTGGAAAAACGAGAGAGGTGGGACTAATTAAGGTGGGGCTGAGGAACGAGGGAACAGGAGTAAACGCTGAGAAAATTTGCCATTAATAGAATGGAAAATTGATTTTAGATTAGTTCTAGTACCCTAGATGATAGAACATTTCTGGTCAGATTTCTAAGCTGAAATTTAAAATGTTTAAAAATTGTCGCCGGTGGTGGGATGTTAATAACGTGGAAATTGTCAATTTATCAAGATGTGATCATTTAATTCTTGTCTTGTCATTGTTCTAAAATTTTTGTAAAATTGGCATTGCAAAAACAAAGGAACATTCAAAGACATTTTCGAAGAAGTCAATGAAACATTTGTTTTGTGAATTTATGTAAGAGTTAATAAGGTTTTCAGTACTCACAAGAAAGACATTAAGTTGTATTTATTTAATCATCATGACTGTTGATAGAAAGAATTATTATTTTGGTATTTGAAATTTCCTGTAGTTGTGCGTGTTGTAACTTGCAATCTGTTAAACAATATTTTGTATCACCCTGTATTTGCCACGTGGAGATTTCGATAGCGAAATTGCTGCGTTTCGTAATCGAATCCTCTAGAATTTGTCTATATATGGTAATCTGTTTTAATTGGTCAGAATAACTACCTTCTTCATTGGCGAAAATTTTGGGTGAATTGTAGTAAGCTTCCCTGATTGGCTGTTTGCGTGTTTCTCAATTTCCGGCCTTTGGCTCCTCGATAGGAGCAGGACCCTTGTCCGCGTCTTTGGTTTTCGCACGTCCACACAGTCGGACGCACTTCGGGTGTGGTCCTGTCAGCGGCTCCAGCCACCTCACGGTAAGCATGTTTTTTTTTCTCAAACTTTAAATGAACATGTAAATTTATTTGCTTTGGAGTTTACCTTAGACCCTGGTTTTCGCCGTTTTGATTTGTAATCCGTTAGCTCGTCAGCAAGGAATTCCCTTTTCACTTTGGAGGCAATTCCCTTTCATTAACATTTTTGGTTGTCATGTAAAAAATTAATTATCCATCCGGTGTTGCCTTCCATAGTCCTGCTTGGATTTAATGTGTGCTGTTTGGAACTATGCGTCTCTCACTGATGTGTATAAGGAAAGAAGCAAGTCAAAAGGCCTCTGCATTAGAGTTTAAAGCCCTTGTCAATTTCCTTTGTAAATCAAATGTAATAGTCTTTAAATTTCCTTTTCCATTTTCCTTGTAAAATTGTTGTAACAGATTTTGAATTCCTGTTAAATTTTCCTTGTAAATTTTAATTGCAGAATTTGATCTTAGTTTCTTAAATGTGACCTAAATATTATCGTTTCTTGTAGAGATGAACTTGTAATATAAAATGTTGGTTTTCTGAAGAACCAGACATAGGGACCTCGTGGTCCGTTTCACCTTTGTTATTCTTTATTAATCATGTTACTTTATTTTAAATTGCTGTTGTTCAATTATGTTAAGCTTTCCTTATTGTGTTAGTAAATAGACTGAAGGGTAACCGCTTGCACGTCTTTTTCCCTACAACGTAATGAAAGATTACATCCTCCTAGGGAAGTGGTCGTGGTGATTATTGTTTTAAGAGGAAGTACAACTACGCAACCATCCTCTATATAACATTAATCAGAGAGAAAAATGGAAGGGATCCTTCGAAAAACAAAGGTATCGGCCAAAGAAAGACAAGTGCTTGAAAATTAAAGACTCTCGTGGCCCCGGGAACCTAATACCATCGGGGTTGGAAAAGAACAAGGCTTGACCAAGAGAGGTCAGATAGGATAGATGAAAGTGAGTAGCCTGGCACAAGTGGAAACAATGCCAGGGCTCAGGTAAGGGCCCCTTGGTCGCTAACCCACACTCCAAAGTTCAGAGCCCCTGGGGCCCCTTTTATTCGCTTCTTACGACAGGCAGGGTATACCTTGTGTGTTATTCTACCGTCCCCACCCACAGGGGGATCCTCTTAGTGATCCCAGCCCGCTTTTCCCACATCCTTTCTCTAGTTGTCATATTGGTAGTCCTGCTTATCTTTATTTCTAGCCATGTGCATGTTTTCGAAACTTCCGATGTTATAATTGGTGTCTTATCGGTTGACATATGTTCCATCAAGTTTATTACATTGATTTAATGTGTTTTTAAAATTAATGTTACCTGTGAAGGGGGGGCTGATAAAAATAATAATCAGGAGGTCAAATAGAATGTTGGTTTTCTCAAAAATGTCATTTAGGTTATAGTCTGAGTTGAAATATTGATTTAAATGTATGGAACAGTTTTCTGTTATATCGAGTAGGGGGCCTTTGTTTAATGTTTTAAGGATTTCCACATCTTGGATTATGTTGGTAAAATTATGGTTGTAGTCTTGCATGTGTTGACCTACTGCTGAGAATTTGTTGTATCTTATTCCATTAATATGTTCTGAATATCTTGTGGTGAAACTCCTTCCAGTTTGTCCAATATATGAAAAATTGCAATTATTACACATGATTCTATAAACTCCTGATTTCGAGAACTATTAATTCTGTTAACAGAAGTGGAGTTGTATAAGACATCTGCATTTTTATTTATAATTTAAAGGCTATTTTTACATTGTATTTCTTAATAATGATAGTGATTTTGTAGATGTCCTTATTAAAGGTGAAAGTGGAAATTAAGGGGATGTTGGATTTTTCATTTTTTAAGTGGATGCGGGGAGATATCTGTATTTGTTAATTATTGTTTCAATGAAAAACCTATTGCAACCATTGGATTTTGCAATGTATCGAATTATGTTCAATATGTTATTTAGATCTTTCTTAGACATAGGTACAGTGAAGGCTCTGTGAACTAAGCTGCTGTAAGTTGCCCGTTTGTGAAACTCTGGATGTGTTAAATCATGGCGAATTGTAGAGACAGTTTGAGTGGGTTTTCTGAAGATTTTGTAATTTAAAAAGAATGGTTGTCTGGTGATGGTTTGATCTAAATAGTTCATTTTTTGGTCTTGTTCGGATTCTAGTGTGAATTTAATATGTGGATCAATGTTGTTATGATTCATAAGGGTGGTAGTAACGTTGACTGTTTTCTCATCTAAAATAACTAAGATATCATCTACATATCTGGCCCAAAAGAGAATGTTGTTAAAGTTTTGTTTGTAGTCAATCTTATTATGTTCTAGGAAATATAGCTATATTTAAGCTAGGATACTTGAGGCGGGCGAGCCTATTGCTAGACCTTTCTGTTGATATATAACGTTATCAAACGTGTAGAAATTGTTATTAACAACTAATTTTAAAATATACATAAAATCAAATATTTCTAATTTACTCAAGTGACTGTATTTATTTAAATTATTGTCAATAATAGGGCAAAGTTTTGATATATGTATACTGGGATACATATTAACTATATCGAAAGAATGAAGGGAGCGATAGGTTTGGATATGGAAGTTATTTAATTTATTAATTAGATCTGAAGTGGTTTTTGTTGAAAAAGACACGAAGTTTCGGAAAGTAATTAGGTCAGCACGGTATATTTAGAATAACACTGTTTATTACATACGTAAAACACAGATGGATGCATAGACATGGAGATTACAATCGTGACATGTCAGAATGGAAAAAGAAACCATAGTGTATAGGTGGCGCTACTTGATGGTGGCTCAGCCAGAGTCATATGAATATATATATTCTCAACTCCCCGCTCGAAGACTGGACCAAATTCAAAGTTTCAGTGTTCTGACACCCAGACATTCTAAGCACTCCAGTGCTTATCCCTCGGTAGTCCCTTGGTAAATATATCTGCAGGCATCTTCTCAGTTGACAAGTATTCGAGATGAATGTCCCCAGGTGAGAGAACCTCTCGTACAAAATGATGTCGCACAACAATGTGCTTAGTCCAAGAGTGGAAAACAGGATTTCCAGCAAGCTTCTGAGCTCGAATGTGTCGTTATATATTTGTACAAACGACACGCTGTTAATGCCTATCTCCCTTGCTAGTCGTAGTAAGTGCACTGCCTCGTTTGAAGCTTCACTCAAGGCCATATATTCAGCCTCCGTTGAGGATAATGCCACCGTCCGTTGTTTCCTGGATTCCCAAGATACGACTCCGCCATACATGGTAAAGGCAAAGCCGGTGTATGATCTGGGATCATTGATGCATGCAGCCCAGTCAGCATCTACATAGCCAGTTAAATTATTGGTATCGCTTCCAAAGGTGATTCCCACACCAGAAGAACCCTTCAGGTACCTCAGTACCCTCTATGCCGCTTGCCAGAGTTCTTTGCCAAAAGAATCATTGTATTGGCTTAAGACACTCACTGCATGAGAAATGTCTGGACGTGTTGCAGTTGACAGGTACGTAAGAACACCTATGAGCTATCTGTAGGGGGCTTCTCGCCATCATCCTTGGACCAAGCACTTTATCTTGACAGTTTAGTTCCAGCTTCAATTGGTGTGGCCACGGGCTTGCAATCAGAGATTCGAAAGCGATCTAAGATGTTCATAACGTAACCTTTCTGTTTCAAGGTGATACCCGATTCATCTCGAGAAAACATAATCGCGAGACAGTACTTGATGTCTCCTAGGTCTTTGACCTCAAACGACTTTTGTAGAAATTTGTGGACCTCATCAATTTATCTCGAGTTCCGTGACAAAACTAGAATGTCATCAACATAAACTATGATTAGGAGAGCATCAGCATCTGAACCCCACGTTGGTCCGACACCAAGCTTTAGTAGTTCGTTCAAGCGTTGGTGCCAACAGCGGCCAGCCTGGTTCAAGCCATACAGAGCCTTTTTAATACGGCACACACAATCCTTGTTCAAAATCTTCAGCATCATCTTGGCTTCAGCTATGATCTCGGATGTTGCATTGCTTTCCTGTACGATGAATTCGAATATTTTTCTGGTGTAGTTTGGTACCTCCATAAAGATTTCCTCTTTAACAATTCCATTTAACTATGCAGTTGCTACATCGAATTGTCAGACATACATTCCATGATGAGCATCGAGCGCAATAGCCATTCGTATTGAGCTGAGTCAAGCTACTGGTGCGAATGTTTCAGTGCAACCTATACCTGGCCTCTGGAAAAAAAACCTAGCCACGACTCTAGCCTTCCTTCTTGGAATCTCGCCATTTGCTCCGTACTTATTCCTAAGGACTACATGACTTCCAATTGTCGTCCTATTTTCTGGGCGGTCTACGAGATCCCAGGTCTTGTTTCTTAGAATAGAGACTAATTCATATGCCATCGCCAGCATCCACTCATTTTTCTCTGGACCTGAAAATTCCATCTGAATTGGAACCTCAGCCAGACATACCGAATCAATTTGTCTTCCACCGTGTTCCTGGTAAAGCTTTCGAGATCTGCCTCGTGTTCCAGAACGAATCATTTTTGGTCTTTCTGGAGCATGTCGAGATTGTCGTATTTCTGGTTCTAGTTCATTTTCAACACCAAGAAATTCTTCTTCAGAACTATCCGGATCTTCGTTGCTTTCTGTACGTTTTGCGTCTCTAGGAGTTATGTTTACATTGATGAAAGGATCAACCTGCTCTGGCTCTATCCTGGGATGATCATCAAAGTGCTCTATATTTGGGCGCTGACTTTGGAAAAATATCAAAATCGTAATTTTGTTCTTTTCTGTCTCCTTTCAAAAACCTGATATCACGTGAGATTTCCACTTTTCGTTCCTGTGGTATCCAAATTCTGAAGCCTTTGGACTGCTCCGCATATCCGAGGAATATGCCCTTTTGTCCCCGAGGATCGAATGTTTCTATATTCGGCGATCGATTTAGGCAGTAGGTTTCACATCCAAATTTTTCGAATTTAAAAACATTTGGAACTTTTCCAGTCCAGGCTTCGTAAGGAATTCGTCCACCCAGTTTACTTGTAGGACACCTGTTCCTAATGTAATTCACTGTTGCAAAAGCCTCTGCCCAGAAAGAAGGGGGAAGTACGGACTGCATTAATAAACATCTGGCCATCTCGACGAGTGTACGGTTTTTCCTTTCCGCTACTCCATTTTGTTCCGGGTTACGCGGAATCGTCGGTCGTCGTAGTATCCCGCCGATTTTCAACATTGAGTCGAATTGGGAATTCACGTACTCCGTACCATTATCAGACTGCAAAATCTTTATCTTTGCGTTTTTCTGTGTTTCCAGACGTTTTCTGAAGTCCTGAAACTCATTAACGTCTTCATTTTTCTGACGAAGAAACTTCACTTCGCGCCATCCAGTCGTATCGTCGACGAATGTGACGAAGTAACGCGCGTTTTCATTCGAGCAAACCGTCATAGGACCACTAATATCGGAATGAATCAATTCCCCTGGTTCCATTCTCCCATCGGACTTCTTCGGAAAAGGGGTACGTGTCATCTTTCCTTGGAGACAGATCTCATATTCAAAATCCTCTACAGTGTCGATGACTTTGATTCCTCTATCCTTTTATTCTCCACTGCCTCACGTAGATCCGTTATGTTTAGATGTCCCAATCGAATGTGCCAGTCCATAATAGACCCTTTGCGCGAATCTTCAGCTCGGACAATTTTTCCCTGCTCTTCGGTGTACAACCCATTAACGAAATACAACCCGTCTTTTCTATGTGCAGTGAATAAGGTACTATCGTTCACATCTGTAACTCTAGCGGATGTTTTGTGAAACACTACGCGGTGACCCCTGTCTACGATCTTCCCGACTGAGAGTAGATTAGTACGAAGATCAGGTACTTATAATGTATCGCATAGGGTGAAACATTTATCACAACCGTCAACGCTCATTGACGTTGTCATAAAACCTTTTGCACTTATTTTCGTTATAAAACTGTTCGTTAACTTTGAATCGCAAGAAACATCGGATTCTACTTGTAAAAAATAGTCCAGATTTTTTACACATGTGCGATGTACAGTCACTGTCGAGGCACCACACGGTATGTGCGTCGCGGTGCGTCACGAACTTGCACGAGTTTAGTTATGATGTAATATATAGCGAGGTACTTCCTTTGGCCTTGTGAGCACTGTCATGATCATTTTTACTCGATTTGCACTCCTTCGCCTTATGACCTATCTTTTTACAACGATAGCAACGAAGAGGTGTGGATCCTCCTTTTTCGCCTTTATCGACTTTGCTTGTGGGCTTTCTATAATTCTTGTTCTTGTATTTTCTTTCAACAGTCAAAGAGTTTTGCATCATGTTGTTTCGATCACTGCTCCTCGCTTCACTTTCCTCGACAGTTTTTATATGTAATAGCTCGGGCTTTGGAAGATCGACGCGAGATTATATCGCGCACCGAAAGTATTCGAAACTGACTGCCAAGCTATACAGAAGTAATATGGATAACAAATCATCGTCGATTGCCACGTTCATACCAATAAGCTTGTCCACGGCGTCGAAAAAACTGCGCAAATGAATGCCTACATCCCCATCTTCACTCATTCTTTGAAGCACTATCTGCTTTAATAATGTTGCTTTCTGCGCTGGCGCCTTTGATTGGTAAATAGACTCTAGTTTAGCCACAGTTCGCGCGAAGTGACACAATCTTTTACCTGTTTCAATTCTGAGGGTTGAATCACCAAGATGATATCTGACATTGCTTCACTGTCACCTTCCCATTCTGTAATAGCGGCTGAGTTCTTGCTGACTGGTTCAGGCTTAACCTTTATCCCAGCTGCGTACGCCCACGTACGATTTTTTACTAACACAACCTTCATGTGAATTTTCCACGTGTTAAAGTTGTCCTTTGACAACGTCTCATTGCGCACCATACTTGAAGTGTTCATCTTTCTTCGCAGAAGACACTTGGCTAAATGTTTAACTCAACCTCCCCAACCGTGCGCGACGCGATATCTTCACGCGTCTATTCAGTGTTTTTTTTATCGCTACACATTTAATCACTTTCCAAACGCGCATCCTGGGCCCGTAACCTGTTGAAAAACGCACGATGTTTCGGAAAGTAATAAGATCAGCACGGTTTATTTAGAATGACACTGTTTATTACACACGTAAAACACAGATGGATGCAGTCAAAAATAGACATGGAGATAACAATCGTGACTGTCAGAATGGAAAAAGAAACCGTAGTGTGTAGGTGGCGCTACATGATGGTGGCTCAGCCAGAGTCATATGAATATACAGTATATAAATATTCTCAACAGTTTTGATGGATTTTTACACATAAATTGATAATTATTCCCCAATTTTTGGGATAAATTGAGATATTTTATATAAAGGGCTTGGTATAAAGTTGAAGATTGGGCGAATAGGTACACCGGTTTTGTGTATTTTTGGAAGGGCTTTTGCAGTAGGAAGACTTGGATTCATAATTAATAATTTTGTTTTTTCTTGGTCTGTGAATTGGTATGGGATGTTCTTTAGGGTTTGTTTGAGCAACCGTTGAATTCTCTGGGTGGGATCCTTTTTCACTGTGGAAAATGAAATGTTTGAAAATAATTCTTTGTTTTACTAACGTATACAGTTTTATCCATTACGACGGTAGTATTACCTTTGTCGGCTTTGGTGACATTAAGATCATTGTCACTGATTTTCTTTTTAAAATTGCGTATAATTGTTTTTGTAGGGTGGATACATTTTTATTACTGTTAGAGTTAAAGGGGTTGTTTGAAATTTTCGGAAAGAAAATGTTGTTCAGTTTCTTTATTATTTCTATTTTTAATTCGTCCTGTTTATCAATTGCCATTTTGTTAATGGCTAGTTCAGATTATGTGATCAGGGTAGTAGCTGTGTTAAGCGCCTTAAGGTTAGGCCAATTATGTTTGAGGCCTTTAGCTAATCTTGAATTTTCATTTTCATTTAAATGTACTTTTGATAAATTTAAACTGGTGGATGAAAATGCTCAGTTACGTTTTTGGTTATTCTGGTTGTTTTAAACCGGCTGTTGTAAGAGTTAGAGTTTTTCAGTGAATTAAATTTTCTTTCTAAGATTTATTGTTTTTGGCTAGCTCGTTAAATAATTTGTCATCAATTTGGGATTGGAAAATATTCCGTTGAGTCTCATATAATTTCTGATTTAAGAAGAACTTCTTCTTGTATAAGAATTTAATTTCTTCTCTTAGCCAAATTTTATTAGTTTTAATGTGGTGTTAATGGTTTGAGGTTAATAACGATGTTTTTATAGTGCGTTTGAGAAAATTACGTGTTAAATTTAACGAGGTACATTGTTTAAGGAAATCAATGTCTTTTCCTTACTTGGCAATCTTGATTTTTAAGCTTAAGTGAAGAAAAGCTTTACGTTTTGCCTGGTAGGGTGTATCATTAAGAGAAATAAATTTCATTTTGAATGGTCCGTATTGAACTGATTACAATTAAACTGAAGAAAATGGAAATTGCAACACCCAGAAAGAGTGGTGCTACATTGCTGCAATTGAACATGCAGGACGAGCGACCAATCACATGGGGAGACCTGTGGTAACAATCCAATGGGTCTGAAACTTTGATCGTTTGCATACCTACATGGCATCGTTCCATATCTTGAAAATGAACACAAACGACCAATGCCTTTATGATGTTGCAATTTCCATTTTCTTAAGTGTAAATTAAAAATTAGGAGTAAAATATTTCCAATTTTCCAATACAAAATCAATCAAGTAATGTGGGTTACATTACGGAAGAAACGTTTATTGGGACTAGTTTTGATCTATTTTTTAAGGTCATCAGGAGCCAAATCGCGAGTTGCACAGTGTATATGATAGTTCATAAAATTGTTAGAAAAATTGTGAAAATGCAGTGATTTGACACTATAAATGAAAAAAGTAAAATTATTTATAAGTTTTGGATAATGCACAAAATGCATAAATTGATGCACTTAGCTGTTGACGGAAGTATTCAAGAAGAGTAATTTGAGCGTAGAAGATTCTTGAGGTTTGTATATACAGTATATCTCTCCTAATGAAGTTCTGAGAGTTGTGCTGCGATGTGTTGGACGTATTGCGGGCAAGGTCTCATTGGTGATCAAAGTTTCAGATTATATTTAAAAATGCATACATCAATGCAGATAGTTTTTGAAGGATAACGAAGATTATTGAGAATTACGTATCACACGATGTGGAGTTTTAAAGGCTGCAAATCCTCAACGGTAGTAGTAGTACTACTGAGAAAATAATCCATGCATACACAGCGAACAATATAAAAATATGGTAAATGGAAGTAATTCAAAGTGAATAAAGTCCTTGAAAACTGAAAGTAGCGCTTGAAATTAAAAAAAAGTCATTTAAAAATGTAAAATGGTGGAGAAGATTTTCAATTCAGTGCGGAAATAAATGAAATGAATAAAATTGTAAATAGTAATAACAGCCAAATTAGTGAAATAATAATGGGAAAGGAGGAAAAATATAAACATTTTTATAAAGAAACTCTGTAATATGTGACTCATCTTGCGTTGCTAAGTGTTGGACATATTGGATAACTTATGTGACGGGAAGCAAGACAAAGGAAGAAAAAGAAAGAGAGGGGGAAATTAGGAGAGAAATGAGGAATGGAAGGGGACAAAAAGGAGGGGTTAATTTAAAGGGATTGGACATGGAAGAAGAAAACGAATAGAAGAGGTGATAAAATATGTAATATGTGAATCAGAAAACCCACTCAAACTGTTTCCACAATCCGCCATGATTCAACACATCCACAGACCTACAAACGGGCAACTTAAAACAGCTTAGTTCACAGAGCCTTCACTGTACCCATGTCTAAAACCATCTAAATAACGAATTGAACACCATTCGATACATCGCAAAATCCAATGGTTACAATAAGTTTTTCATTAAAAGAATAATTAACAAATAGAGACATCTCCCCGCGTCCACTTAAAAAATGAAAAACCCAACATCCCCTTAATTTCATCTTTCCCTCTTAAAGACATCAACAAATCACTAACATTATTAAGAAATGCAATGTAAAATAGCCTTTAAAACAAATAATAAAAATGCAGATGTCTCAGACAACTCCACTTCTTGTAACAGAATTAATAGTTTCTCAAAATCAGGAGTTTATAGAATCAAGTATAATAATTGCAATTTTTCATATATTGGACAAACTGGAAGGCGATTCACCACAACATATTCAGGACATATTAATGCCCTAAAATTCAAAAAATTCTCAGCAGCAAGACTCTCACATACAAGACTACAACCATAATTTTACCAACATAAACCAAGATATGGAAATCCTTAAAACAGCAAAGGCCCCCTACTTGTTATAACAGAAAACTGTTTCATACATTTAGATCCATATTTCAACTCAAACTATAACCTAAATGACATTTCTGAGAAAACCAACATTCTATTTGTCCTCTTGATTATTATTTTTGAACATTTTAATAGAACTAATCTAAAATCAATATTCCATTCTATTAATGGCACCTTTTTCAGCGTTTACTCGTATTCCCTCAGCCCCACCTTAATTATCCCCTCCTCTCTCGTTTTCCACCTTCCTTCCCCATTTATCTCCGAACTATCCTACCTATTTTCTCTTTCCTTACCTTCCTATCACATAAATTATACAATACGTCCAATACTTCGCACTGCAATTGATTCATATATCACATATTTTATTACCTCTTCTATTCGTTTTCTTCCCCCATTCCCATTCCCTTTAAATTAACCCCTCCTCTTGTTCCCCCCTTCCATTTCCCATTTCTCTCCGAAATTTCCCCTCCCTTTCTTTTTTTCCTTTATTTTACTTCCCGTCACATAAGTTATCCAATATGTCGAACACTTAGCAACGCAAGGTGAGTCACATATTACATATTTTCTTTATACAAATGTTTCTATTTTTCCTTTTTCCATTACTATTTCACTAATTTGGCTTTTATTACTATTTAAAACTTTATTTATTTCATTTATTTCTGCATTGAACTGCGAATCTTCTGCACCATTTCCAATTTTTAAAAAACTTTTTAAACTCTCAAGCGCTACATTCACTTCCAGTTTCTAAAGGATTTTAATCTCTTTGAATGACTTCTATTTACCATCGTTTTACATTGTTCACTGCGTGTACATGGATTGTTTTCTCAGCATGACTACTACCATTGATGACTTGCACCTTTTAAAACACCGCATCGTGTGATACGTAATTCTCAAGAATCTTCGTTATCTTTCAACGACAACTATATGCATTGATGTATGCATTTATAAACATAATCTGAAACTTTGTTCACCAATGGGAACCTTACCTGAAATACGTCCAACACATAGCAGCGCAACTATCAGAACTTCATAAGGAGTGATATACGGTATACACACCTCAAGAATCTTCAACGTCCAAATTATTATTCTCTTCCTTCAACAGCTAAGTGCATCAATTATGCATTTTATGCATATCCAAAACTTTTACAAAAATGTTTACTTTTTCACTTTTATAGTGTCAAACCACTGTGTTCTCACAACGTTTTTTACAATTTCTACGAACTATCAGATACATTGTGCAACTCGCGATTTGGCTGATGATGACCTTAAAAATAGGTCGAAAGTAGTACCAATGAATAAGTCTTCCGTAATTTGACTCACATTGCTTGATTTTGTATTGAAAACGTAGAAATATTTTACTCTTACTTTTAATTGTAATCACAGTTACTCCAAAACAGCTTATAGAGTTTAATCCTGCTTTTATGATCCCATATTCAATGTTTTTCCTCTGTTTATAACCTTTTTTGGTCTTCTCAGATGTCCTATGCTCACAATGTATTAAAATTCTCAAATTTAAATTTGCAACATTTTATGCTTCCCACCATTTATGCCATGCTAGACTGTTCGAAACGGGAAAAATATCGAAGTAAAATGACGTTGCAACTAACCTGTAACGCTTCGAGTAACCACGGCATAATGACCAAACCGAGCAGCACACACTTTTTAACGATATCAGAGGAAGCCACGCATATCGCACAATTCTGATGAGCATGTTGCCTACTCAACAAAATTATATTTTAAATTAGTGTAAAACGACTGTGGTTTTTGATTTTTAACACGAAAACGTAAAATTCTCAGTCTTATATCAAAACCAAAACAGTAATAGGCAATCCCAAAACCTAAAATGGCTTTTTGTATGTAAGGTGCTACATCTGTTCTGGTCTCGATAACATAGGCCTAATCGTACACGATAATATTAAAAATTGAAAATACTAAATTTGTGCAATATTTGTGTTAAGAAGGAGCTGTTTTCATTCCTGCCTGCAAGCCCAGTTACTATACAGTGCTCTGAGGATAATGCCAAAAACCTGTTCGGTAATACATCGAAAAAAGTAAAAATATAAACATCTAACCCTGGACATAATGTGGACGGCTTATAAGTGCGAACATTTGACGAAACTCGTTCCGTCTTGAACTAGAGCTGTCGAAATTCTCTGTATCTTCCTACAACAATTGTTGTGGCCACTCTCCGCTTTATAGTGGATTCTCTAATCAATACCACCCGAATTCGATGCTAAGATGGTTCCTTATGCAAGTTCACTGCCGATCGCTTTTCCAGTACAGTATTTGCTCTAATGATCGCAATGACTGGGCGTTAACGCCAAGATCCATAAGCATGCCATAGCCGTCCTTTCGTAAGATACAGTTTACTGAAAAACGCTTGATCGCTGATTTAGCGTTGATGGGACAAATTTCTGGACGGTTGATCCGCGAAATCGTTTCTTTGAGGAACGGATAATGCGGGATTTTTACAACGTGATTTAATTACGATGGTCGCGGGACCACGTAATTTGAAAGCATGATCCGGAAAATCATAGGTTCCGGGATCGGATAATCGAGGATCCACTTTAATTTTCGCACGTTACATGTAAATTGTTTCTATCATTTCCAACTCGTACTGACATTTGCTGCGAGCGCGCTTTCCAGCTGAGAGTAAGATCACGAATAATCGTAATTCTTGAAGTTTTGATTAAATTTTTTTCTCTTTCCGATTTGATTGGATTAGTGACGGGCAGAATGCATTCGAGAACTTCTGAGAATGTTGTCAAGTTCAACACAACCTTTAAAAAGTCTAGGCCTAATTTACGTCGGTACAAGATTTCCAGAACTGACTACGAATCAGGGACCAAATTACAATGGAAGATTAAGAAAAGAAGGTATTTCGCCACCATGCTGGGCGTTTTTGTATCTAATGTGCTTTATTTTATTAAATGAGAGAATTAAAAACGTGGCTTGGCGTTGTTAGATTTTTGGAAGAGTTTGGCTAATCAAAGTTGCTTAATTGAAAGAAGTTTTCACGGGAAACTGACAGTTTCCCCTGTAAAACTGAATATAAAGTATCAAGATTTTGAACTAGCAGACCGGTAATTAAAGTTTGATGCTGGTTTCGCCGTCTAACTTGTCTGCCTCTCATCCAGAGGGTCCGATTTTGATTCCTGTCCAGGTCAGGCTTTTTAACCTGGATATAAGGGCTGCTTCCAGGTCCACAATGTCTGCGTGATTACCTTTAATTGACGAGCTATCTAATGGTGAGATGGCAACCCCGGTCTAGAGAGCCAGGAATAACGGCCGAGAGGATTCGTCACCCTGACCATGCGTCACCTCGTAATCTGCAGGCCTTCAAGCTGAGCAGCGGTCGCTTGGCAGGCAAAGGCCCATTGGGGCTGTCGTTTGGTTTGATTTAGGAGAGTAAGATTATAATTATAAATAAAAATATTTCATTTCTGTGATGTTTCACCAAATTATTAATGGCTTTCATTCATTCCCGGATTTTCCGTTTTCCAGTGATGACCATTTTATTTTAATGGTCCCTCCAAAAACGAAGAATCGAGGTTCCACTGCCAAATTATGCTATTCTAACATATTCTTCACTACAACTGTTAGACAAAATCCTTAGGGCAAAGCAAACAGAACTCAAGAGATTTCTGTATTTTTTTATGTGACAATTCCATCTTAATTTTTTCTACATGGACACCTAAGATTTTGTGGTCAGCATCTTTACAATTGCATTTCCATTTAATGTAAGGTTGTCATTTTTAACAGTTTTGTCATGAGAGTTTGAAATCTTGAATTCCATGTCTTGGGTCTTTTTAAAATTCTATGTTATCTGTTGTTACTGAAGAATGAATCTTATTTTAACAGGACTGCATTCACTGTAGATGTAGGATCAGGATTATTAACAATTATATTTGTGTCGTCAGCATACAGAACTGCAGTTTCTACGTGAATATTGTGCCTTAGGTCATTCACATAGATTAAGAAATGAATAAGTCCCAAAATACTACCCTGCGGAACACGTAAATATATGCTTTTCAACTGAGTTATAAATTCAGTTATGCCTTTTACCTTTTACTTTACTGTTACAATGTTAAATTTTGACAAACTGGGATTGTTTATCCAGGTAAGATGTAAACCAGTCATTAACAATTTCTTTAACACCTATCTGATATACGGTAATGTATGTAACAACATTTTGTAATCAACAGTATCAAATTTATTTATTTATTTATTTATTTATTTATTTATTTATTTATTTATTTATTTATTTATTTATTTATTGGTGATAAAAGGTCCCATGAGCTTCTGGCTCATGATAGGGACAACACAGTACATACTTTTCTTAAGGCGACACAATAATTACATTTCATATACAATAGCCTTTTCTGTAAAGTGACAAGTACATTTTTGCATAACTAAGACATACCTTTTTTACATATTAGCATCATAGTTTTTCAGAAGTATATTTAGATATTGTATGGCTATAATATATTAAATTGGAAAATATATTATTGTATTAAAGCAAGTTATATATATTAAGATATCTGTATAAGTGTAATATTCCTTCAGTTTTTCTTAAAACATATAACCGATTTAGAGTTCTTTATAACAGGAGGCAACACATTATATTCCCTAAACATTAATGATTCTATGCCTTTCATTCCATACCTTACTGAATTAGAGTGAGAGGGATATGTCCTTAATGATCCTCTAGTTTCATATCTATGAATTTCACTAAAATGGGAGAAGTTAACAGTAGAGTGGGTTAATTTCCTGTCCAGCTCATACATAAAAACTGTTGATGAAAATACAATTTGTTTATGGAATGGAGAATATTTAACTCTGAAAAACCTTCATGTGACAATTTGAGGAAGGGGAATCCATACATGATTTTGATGGTTCTTTTTTGTAGGATTTCCAAATTATTAATATAATCTTTCCTACATCTTCCCCAAATAAATCTTGTGTATGTTAGATGTGGGTGGATCATTGCATAATATATACACTTCAATTGGTGATGAGAGAAATTACTGTGTCTTAATCTGTGCATTATTCCTATCAAAGGGGTAATTTTTCTGATTACATAATCAATATGGATTTTCCAGGAAAGTGTTCAGTCTAATATTGTACCAAGATACTTAACTGAGTTGACTCGCTTTATTACTTGGTCTTTTAGGGTAACAGTGTTAGCCGCTGTGATCTTATGGGCTGTTTTATGAAAGATTAAAGATTTTGTTTTAGTCATAATTATCATTATGATCATTTTTGAGATAAAGCCCAGTCCGATAACTTGTTCAAGTCACAATTTATATCTACCATAATTTGCGTTTCACTTAGTCCTTTATGAGTTATTAAGATATCATAGGCAGATAATTTACGTCTTCCCTTTAGTGTTAAGGAATGCACGCCATTAATATAAATCAAATATAGAATAGGACCTAGTACTGAGCCCTGCGGCACTCCCGTTTTTTTTTTGCTGCTTAGGGCTTTTAGTATCATTAATCATCACATATTGTGTTCGGTTTGATAATTTTGAAACCATTTGTGTGCTAAACCCCTAATTCTTGCTATTTTTAACTTGCTCAGAAGTGTTTTGTGGTCCACCAGGTCAAATGCTTTTTTAAGATCTCTGAGTAGCACTGCTGCTAATTTATTTTCATCTAAGGTCTTTTGATCATCTATTACTCTATCAAATACGGCATTATCAGTTCCTCTATTTGGGAGAAACCCATATTGATTATTGGAAAAGTAATTAGTTTTACACAGAAAATTTACCAATCTAATTTTACTACCATTTCTATGAGTATTCCGATTGCAGATAATATACTAATTGGCCTGTAATTGGATGGATTTATATTATCTCCTGATTTAAAGATAGGTACAAGTCTGGCACATTTGAAAATTGGGGTATTTCTCCACCGAGAATTGAACGGTTAATAATTTCCACAATATATGGCACTAAACTTTCAACACAGGTTTTTAACATGACATTGGTTACTTTATCTTCTGTTGAATAATTTTTATTTTGTTAGAGAAGTGATAATTTTGAGCACTTCACATTCATCAGTTGGAGACATAAAAATACTATTAGTTTGACTTTCAGCTGTTGTGCTGCCATGAATTTGCTCATCTTCACGAAGACCTTATCTTATATTTTCAGCTAAGATAACATATAGTTCATTTAGATTATCAATCAATCAATCAATCAATCAATCAATCAATCAATCAATCAATCAATCAATCAATCAATCAATCAATCAATCAATCAATCAATCAATCAATCAATCAATCAATCAATCAATCAATCAATCAATCAATCAATCAATCAATCAATCAATCAATCAATCAATCAATCAATCAATCAATCAATCAATCAATCAATCAATCAATCAATCAATCAATCAATCAATCAATCAATCAATCAATCAATCAATCAATCAATCAATCAATCAATCAATCAATCAATCAATCAATCAATCAATCAATCAATCAATCAATCAATCAATCAATCAATCAATCAATCAATCAATCAATCAATCAATCAATCAATCAATCAATCAATCAATCAATCAATCAATCAATCAATCAATCAATCAATCAATCAATCAATCAATCAATCAATCAATCAATCAATCAATCAATCAATCAATCAATCAATCAATCAATCAATCAATCAATCAATCAATCAATCAATCAATCAATCAATCAATCAATCAATCAATCAATCAATCAATCAATCAATCAATCAATCAATCAATCAATCAATCAATCAATCAATCAATCAATCAATCAATCAATCAATCAATCAATCAATCAATCAATCAATCAATCAATCAATCAATCAATCAATCAATCAATCAATCAATCAATCCCTTAGATAGGTCAATCGCAATACAGTCCATTTGGCCTCCTGAATCCAGGATATCTGCCATATCTTGCTGAAATCCTACAAGCTGAGCTTCAGTAGAATAACCTTTCCTAAACACAAACTGCCTTCTGTCAAACCAGTTATTAATTTCGCAAACATGTCTAATATAATCAAAAAGAATGCTTTCCTAAAGCTTACATGCAATGCATGTCAAACTGACGGGCCTGTAATTTTCAGCTTTATGTCTATCAACCTTTCCTTTATACACAAGGGCTACTATAGCAACTCTCCATTCATTTGGTATAGCTCCTTGAAGCAAACAATAATCAAATAAGTATTTCAGATATGGTACTATATCCCAACCCATTGCCTTTAGTATTTCCCCAGAAATCTTATCAATTCCAGCTGCTTTTCTAGTTTTCAACTTTTGTATCTTACTGTAAATGTCATTGTCATCATAGGTACATTTTAATACTTCTTTAGTATTACTCATCTCCCCTATCTGAATATTATCCTTGTAACCAACAAACTTTACATACCGGTACTGCTGACTGAATACTTCTGCCTTTTGAAGATCCTTACATACATACTCCCTTTGTTCATTAATTATTCCTGGAATGTCCTCCTTGGAACCTGTTTCTGCCTTAAAATACCTATACATACTCTTCCATTTTCACTAAAATTTGTATGACCACCAATTATGCTTGCCATCATGTTATCCTTAGGTGACTTCTTTGCTAGATTCAATGTCCTAGTAAGTTCCTTCAATTTCTCCTTACTTCCATAACCATTTCTAACTCTATTTCGTTCCAACCTGCACTTCCTTCTTAATCTCTTTACTTCTCTGTTATAATATAGTGGATCTTCACCATTCCTTACCACCTTTAAAGGTACAAACCTGTTTTCACATTCCTCAACAATTGCTTTAAAACCATACCAGAGTCTGTTTACATTTGTATTTACCATTTTCCAGCGATCATATTTACTTTTTTTAAAACTCCCTCATGCCTGTTTTGTCAGCCATTTAGTACTGCCCAATAGTCCTAATTTTAATACCTTCCTTTCTTTGACATTTATTTTTAACTACGACAAACACAACTTCGTGATCACTAATACCACCTATTACTTCGGTTTCTCTATAGAGCTCATCTGGTTTTATCAGCACCACATCCAAAATATTCTTCCCTGTAGTTGGTTCCATCACTTTCTGAATCATCCCTTCCCATATTAACTTATTTGCCATTTGTTGTTCATGCTTCCTGTCGTTCGCATTACCTTCCCAATTGACATTTGGTAAATTGAGATCAGCTGCTACTATCACATTCCTTTCCATATCATTTGCAACATAGCTGATTATCTTATCAAATAATTCTGAATCAGCATCAGCACTACCCATCCCCGGTCTGTACACTCCAAAGACATCAAGTTGCCTATTATCTTTAGAGATGAGCATTTCATGTTTTTCATCCTTAACTTTTTCGTAGCTCACAAATTCTTCTTTCACCAGAATGAATACTCCCCCTCCTTCCATTCCTATCCTATTTGTAAGATACACACCCCAGTTCCGTGGGAATATTTCTGCATCCATTATCACTTCTCAGCCATGATTCAACTCCTATTACAATATCTGGTAAGTATATATCTATGAAATTACTTACTTAGATCCCTTTGTTTATAATGCTTCTACAGTTGAGTACTAACATTTTTATGTCATCCCTACTTGATTTCCAGTTCCCTGTTAGCTTCACACAGCATATATCCTCTGTGTTTGTATTGCTGACGTCATTTACAATAATAATGTTATTTGCTTTACGTCCCACTAACTACTTTTTAAGGTCTTCGGAGACGCCGAAGTGCCGGAATTTAGTCCCGCAGTTCTTTTACGTGCCAGTAAATTTACCGACACGGGGCTGTCGTATTTGAGCACCAGTAGGTAGTGATCACTTAAGTTACAGTATTTATTATATTGAATACATGACAATTTTTACTACTCTTTGTGACAAGTATGTGATCAATTAATGTGGAGGTTGTTTTCGTTACTCTAGGTGGTTATTACATGTTATATAGCCGTAAGTTGTTATTCAATTGTCATACAAAGATCTGTTTCTGGAGGTTGAGAGCAAGTCTATATTTGTATCTCCAAGTATTATTGAAGTATGGCCTGAACTACAATTTAGGATATTTTCTAGATCGAACATAAAACTCGGCGAGTTACTTTCCTGTGGGTTATAGATGGTAATGATTTCATATCTTAGATTTCCTTTTGTAATCATGACTTATAGTACGCTATGAGATTTATTTACTTCCTTTATGGCATTGCTTTTCCATTTGTTTGAAACATAAAGCGAAACATCCCCATCTATCTGCTCTCTTACCACATGATGAGAAATGTAGTTTTTTATTTCAAAAGCGTGGGTTAGTTTGTTGGTTAACCATTTTTCGGAGATTGCAAGAATATCTATATCTTTAATCTAATCTGAGATCATATGGATATCATCAAATTTATTTTTCATGCTTTGTGCATTTATGTGTAGGCCTTTCAATTCACATGATCTACTTTCTAAAACTCTATCTTTAATGTAATCATTTAGGGTTTCACATTTAAATTCGTCTACTTTAAGACATTTGTTTTCAGGATCCAGGTTTGGTTATGTAAGGACAAAATTTGTAATTAAGAGAAGAAAACTTGGAATTGAAGTGGGTACAACACAAGGAAAGATTACCTCGTTGTTTCCAGATCAGCTGAAGTGAGCAAGTTCATGCAGAACTTCAGGGTTTGCCACTAACCTCGAAGGACCGTCCTGGAACTTACGGATATACACTTTACAGTCCCTGACCCATGTGCCAAATATTTTCTCCTGATGCTATAGCTCGCGGCATTTTTTTGGCGAGGGTCTCATTCCTAGGCGTTAAGTGCTCGTTGAGATAGATGTTATTTACCGAACTATATCCGATTTTTGTTCGTTTTCAGTGTCTTTTTTTGTCGTCTGCTACTGAGGATTTCTTCTTTCATCCATCGATTAACAAACTTCACGATGATCGGTTGTGGTCCAGGTTTCGTGGATGGAAGTCTGTGTGCAGCGTCAATATCTTCCGGCTTTATATCGACTCCCAGCGCCTTTCCTAAATTCAGTTACTTTCTGGAGCACTTTTTCATCCTTTTCAGCAGGAACTCCATACACTAGTAAATTGTTTTTGCGTTGATACTGCTTCAAGTCTTCCAGCTCGTTCACGGCTGCCGTTGTCGCAATTTCCGCATTTTTCTTATTTTTCCTCAAAATGTCTAGTTCGTTCTTGAGGCCATCATATTTTTCGGAAAGAAAGGTTGCTAATTTCCGTAATTCTTTGTTTTCTTCCATTAGTACTTTGATGGACTTTAAAATTTGTTTGGAAAAGTTCGCCATAACCTTATTTATGTTAGGTTGTGCAATGCAGTCTTCACGTTTACACGACCATTGGAATTGCTCTTCCTTACGGAAATTTTGGAGAGATTCTTTGTTCATTTTTACACATGTTACGTGGAACCAAAGTTCGCATTTACCATCACAGCCTACAGCCTGTTGACTGTTTTTTATTTTCTTGCCACACGGGGAGCACACGAACACCATTATGTTGTTTATCTTATTTATTTAGTTGTAACTGTTTGATTGCTAATTTGATTTGGTATGAATGATTTCCTGAGTTATTAATGTTACTAACCTGCAGTATATTCCTGTAGAATTGTGGTTATTACCAAATACTTTAATATGAAAATACCGGACAGCTTGCGGTTTTTAGCGAGAATGTCGATGGTGCTGCTACCTACATGACTTGGTGTGACCAACTCTTCAATAACATATTGCCATCTGTATGATTCTTGGCGCACTGTCGTGTTGTTTATAGTGTATCAGTGTTTGCCACTAAATAATCTTACATTGCAGTTATATTCAAAGAGGATAGAACAGAGATGAAACTCAATGATAAATTTCGGTACGAAAACACTCGGCGCTAGTAGTTTCAGTCTCCCATCAGAGATAGCGCCACAGTGCGCATTTTGTGCACTATTTTACTGCTATTATCAACAGATAGCGCAGAGAAGCGACATCCAGCGCAGTGACGCACATCCGGGTATGCTTACAGCAAATACAGTAGAGACAATACGCGACACTTCCGGATTTAGCCTTGTTAAAATGGGAGACCAAGTTGCAAGTGGCGCTCCTAGTGGTTTGACCTGAAAATTCGCGTTATATTCAAATATCAGTGGAAATGTATATACGGAAATGGATAAATAAATTACGTCTAGAAAGAAAGTGTTAGTAAGATATTAACTTCAAACTTGCTAAAGCAATTCTGGATATATGATTGAAGAATTATTTAACAGGTTATTATTTAAAGACTGAAATTAGACATATAATTAAGATGTGAAATGGACTGCTCTGAAAGGGCTTGATCAATCATTTATGCATTACTTTTTTGGCTTTAGAATTCCTGCCTGAACGTTCACGGCTAGATTGTTCTTTTTTCTCATTTAAAAGCATTGTATCATCATATTAAAAGACCAACTCGTTGGCTGAATGGTCAGCATACTGGCCTTCGGTTCAGATGGTCCCGGGTTCGATTCCCGGCCGGGTTGGGGTGTTTGTGCTGCCCCCAACATCTCTGCAACTCACACACCACACACAAGACTATCCTCTACCACCAATAACATGCAGATACCTACAGATGGCAGATGACGCCCACCCTCATCGGAGGGTCTGCCTTACAAGGGCTGCACTCGGCTAGAAATAGCCACAAGAAATAAAATAAATCATATTATAACACTTGCCAACAAAAATATCGGCACATTCCTTACACACATGATTCAATGAATTTACATTTAAGAGCTGGACAATTATCCTTTTAACTTGAAGCCTACTAACAGGAAAAAATCTATAAATTTAGCATCAAACACATTCAAACTTTCCCTATAAGCAATACTTTCCATAATGCAGGGTAAAGCAAATTTGCATCATCATATTGTTTCAACAAAATATGTACATTTCTTAAATCACCCATATTTTCTTCAGTGCTTGACAACACATTACAGCATTCCAAATATGCATATGCATATGTATTTTCCTGAATTAAATCAAACCCACAGATCACACCTACAACAACACATCGGTATTGAAGGTTAACTGCTGCACTATACAATAAAATATGCGTACTATATTTTAAGCCAGTTAAAATATGGGTCGAGCAGGTCAGGAGATTATGAAGTACTATAAAAATCTCTTTGTCACTGGAAGAATATATATGCAAACACAATATTACTTACATTTTCTTGTCACAACGGAAACTGAAGAAAGACCGTGCATTCTTTCATATTTCATAGTTACTGCAGCCAAACACAGCACATACCTTTCCCCTCATGTAGAGAGGAAATATCAAGGAATGACACACGCTACTCTTTAATTATGTCAACTCACTGAAAATGCATAAATAACACCAAAAACTTTACACACAAATGCACGTGCTCTTATGACAGAATCAGTAGTTCTCAGGTCAATCCGCTAGAGAGAGCTCTAATAGCTGTTCCTCGATATCTCACTGAGTGTGCGTATTGTCTCCACTGTATTTGCTTACAGCTCCTCCCCCCTCCTTTCCCCTGCCCCTGACCCCCCCCCCCCCCAACGCCTGGGGATAACTGGTACCAAAAAGGCTTAATAAGAGGGTCACACAAGACAAGAAATTGTACAGAAAAACTAAAGTTGATCAATTTGGGACTTAGGCTGCGTGCACACCGAGTGCGCTTCGCATAGTGTGTCGTGTCTTGCTCAACGCTAAGCGTCACGCTAAGCAGAACCAGTGCTTTATTCCTAAGCCAGGTGTTCACACTGTCGCGCTCTGCTGCGCTGAAAGCCTACCTTACAGCTAAGCGAAGCGCCAGACAACGCGCAATGTTGGTTAATTGCTTAGCGTTACCTAGCTGGTTCTGAAGTTATGGAAGAAGAAATTATTCATGCAGTGTTTCAGAGAGAAGAAATATGGAACCCAAGACACAAAAACTATGAAAATGTAACTTTTTTGCCAAATAAGTGGACTTAAGTATCTACAACACAGTTTTATCGCATTCCTACAGTGAATATATACAGTAATATTATTTCTACTGTCACACTTTACTGGGCTTAACTTTGTGACAGGGTGAAATTGCGTATGGATTTTAGTGTCGTAAGTGTTCGAGAAGAAGTTCGGCTTGCCAGGTGCAGGTCTTTTGAATTGACTCCCGTAGGTGACCTGCGTCGTGATGAGGATGAAATGATTATAAATACACACATACACCTAGCCCCCGTGCCAATGGAATTTACTAATTACGATTACAATTCCCGACCCTATGACCAAAGGCCAGTACGGTAACATTTAGCTATGTAGCTGGACACTTTGTGACAAAGTGCATAGAATCTCCCAGACTCTGTCATATCGGTTTATAATTTTGTCAATGGAGGGTGGTAACATGAAGAATATCACTGTTCAGGCTAGTAGTGGGCTTGGAAGAAAATATTTCTGTTTATGAATTATATTTGTCACACATTTACTCAACTTTTGCAACGATGATAGATTGTGTATCTTAATTGTAACAATATCGTATTGAAAATACTATTTATAATTATTACATAAAGAGCGTGATTTAGCCGGAAATTTAATTTCCACGTGTTTGCTGCCTGGTGCTCCTAGACAACTGGGAAAATTGAATTTCTTCCAATACTTCTCTTCTATTTGTCGCTACATTTCATTTGCAGGGTTTGGAAGGTCAGAGGTATTTTTTGTCATTCTTAAGTAATCATAAAATTTATCGCGATAAAGTCTTGCATCTCTGTACAAACGATGGAATTCTCCGAAAGTAATTAGTTCTTCATTAAATTCATGAACCCACTTTCGATTCTTCTTTCTAATTTTCAATTTTAGGTAACTGTTATCCATCAGTAAACTGTTTCTAGTGTACTTGGATAACGGCATTAGTTTGTGAGCGCCCTAAAACGCCTCGCTCCAAACTAAGTTGAGAGCACAGCGTAGATATTTCGGTGTGAACAGCAAGCATGCCTTGCGCTATGCATAGCATTAACACAACACGCGACACACTATGCGAAGCGCACTTGGTGTGCACGCGGTCTTACCTTAAATCACAATTCAGTTGTTGGATAAGTGAAGGGAGTAATGTGGATACACTTTGGGCTAAATTCAAAGGAATCATTTGGGAAGGAGAGAAGAGATTTGTACCTGTTAAGAAGGGTAAAATGACCTCAGACCCTGTTTATTATACAAGGGAAATAAGAAAATTAAAAAGAAAATGTAGAATAGTAAACAGGAAAATCAAAGAAGGTAGGGAGAGTAGAGAAAGTAGAAAACAGCTAATGAGGGAACTGAATAGAGTGAAAAAGGAAGCAAAAGAGAATTATATGAATGGCATTCTTCAAGAGCATAATGATCAAAAAGGGAAATGGAAAAAGCTGTATTCATATATCAGGAATCAAAAAGGAAAAGGAATCCAAATTCCTACAATGGTGGGAGAAGGGGGTGAACACTATTTAACAGATATTGAGAAAGCAAACCTCTTTAGTAGGGAATTCAGAGATTCAGTAGATGATTCTCAGGAGTTGGAAACCGAAACAGAAGATAGAGAGGGAGAGACACAGAGGGAAACAAGAAGCTTCTCATTCACAAATTAAGATATTTTCAGAGAAATCCAACTGCTCCAGCAAGGAAAAGCAGCAGGAAGTGATCTAATTACTGGGGAGGTGTTAAAGGCAATGGGGTGGTACATAGTGCCTTATTTAAAATTTCTCTTTGACTATGTCATAAATAATAGTGTAATACCGTGATGATAAAAATTGGTTCATGAGGAGCCAGTACGGATTTAGAAAGAAATTTTCTTGTGAGGCACAACTGGTGGGATTTCAGCAGGACATATCAGACCAATTGGATTCAGGAGGCCAGTTAGATTGCATAGCCATAGATGTTTCCAAAGCCTTTGATAGAGTGGAACATGGAATATAATTAAAGAAATTGGAGGGAATAGGATTGGACGTAAGGGTTACACGTTGGGTAAACACATTTCTAAATTCAAGGATTCAGAAAGTCAAAGTAGGAAATAACGTATCGCAGGAAGAGAAAGTTTGGAAGGGAATTGCACAGGGTAGTATAATCGGTCCGTTACTTTTCTTAATATACGTAAATGATTTAGGGAATAATATAACATCAAAAATAAGATTTTATGCAGATGACATAATTGTTTATAGGGAAATAAATAACATTGAGGATTGTTCAGAATTACAAAGGGACCTTGAGAGTATCCAACAATGGGTTGAAGAGAATAATATGAAGGTTGGAGGCAAATCAACTGTTACAACATTTACAAACAGGAGTTTTAAAACTGAATTTGAATATACTTTGGATGGGGTAGTTATCCCAAAAGATGGCAAGTGCAAATACTTAGGTGTAAGATTTGAAAGTAATTTGCACTGGAACGGTCATGTTGATGACATTGTTGGGAAAGCATACAGATCGTTACATGTCATAATGAGGCTACTTAAAAGATGCAACAAAGAATGAAAAGAGAAAAGTTACCTAAGTATGGTTCGTCCATTATTGGAATATGCAAACAGTGTTTGGGATCCTCACCAAGAATACCTAATAAAAGAAATAGATAGTGTGCTGAGGAAAGCAGCAAGATTTGTAACAGGGGATTTCAGGAGAAAGAATAGTGTATCAGAAATGTTAAAGGAACTTGGGTGGGAAACTTTAAGTAAGAGAAGGGAGAAAACTAGGCTTATAGGATTATATAGAGCCTATACAGGAGAAGCAGCATGGGGAGATATCCGTGAGAGGCTTCAGTTGGAAAATAATTATATCGGCAGGACTGACCACAAATATAAAATTAGAAGGAATTTTAGCAGAAGTGATTGGGGTAAATTTTCATTCATTGGGAAGGGTGTGAAGGAGTGGAACAGTTTACCAGGGGTAGTGTTTGATCCTTTTCCAAAATCTGTAGAGATATTCAAGAAGAGAATAAACAGCAACAGAGAAAATAAATGAAATGTTAGAGGGCATTCGACCAGTGTTAATATAAATAAAAAATGTGTGTGAATAAATTAATTCAATCCCATGGTCTAAGGAGTTGGACAGCCAAAGTAGGGGACTGCTTGTAGGGGTGAAGTACAGTGGGGACTTCGAGGGCCCTGGGACCGCTACGGTAGCTGTGAAGGCCCTTCAGGAACTCTGAAAAGTGGTGGCAAATGGGGCTCTGGTTAAGACGCAGCAGGTTGTTATGCTACTTAGGTTCCAGAATGTGTAAAGAAAAAAAAAAAGTAAATAAATGCAATGTAAATTTTAATCTTATACCAGTTGTACAGTATCATTTGAATTAAATCCACATACTGTATATCAGTTGACTATATTTGTAAGTAGTATAGAAGATATTATAAGTAGAATTTTGTAAACAATATAAATTTATTTAGGATGAGCTGAGTGTTTAATAGAAAAAATTGTTAGCGTAAATTGTATAATATTGTATTATAGGAAAATTTTCTTCTCTTGTTAATTTAAAATTTAGTGCTTGACAATAATGTATTTTAGTGTACCATTTGCCACCGAGGTAGACACCTCATTTGCAAATAAAGAGATTTTGATTTGATAATAATGCAGTTCTACTACTTCCATGCCCAATACATTGTAATTCATATATTTTTATTTCCAAGTACTTACTATGTTGTAAATAATGATCTGATACCCCTAGTTTGTATGGCATACTATGTTACTGAGAAAACCACACACCTCAAAGCAGCTTTAACTTCAAATGAATGATTGGCACATTAACACAAAGCTGATATTATAACAAATAAGAAATCCCTTCGAAAGCAAGACAGCAGAGCACACCATATGCAAGAGAATGGGGTATCACATCAATATCCAAGTACCACATGAAAATAAAAATAACAGAAGTAAATGCACTGAGGCAGGAAATATATAGAACTACATTAATAGAACCATTCAGCTTTCAGCCCCTGATGTGTACTCAAACAGGAAATACAGGATTTCAGGAGGACTGGCGAAGATATATTTCAATCAATCAATCAATCAATACTGATCTGCATTTAGGGCAGTCGCCCAGGTGGCAGATTCCCTATCTGTTGCTTTTCTAGCCTTTTCCTAAATGATTTCAAAGAAACTGGAAATTTATTGAACATCTCCCTTGGTAAGTTATTCCAATCCCTAACTCCCCTTCCTAAAAATGAATATTTGCCCCAGTTTGTCCTCTTGAATTCCAACTTTATCTTCATATTGTGATCTTTCCTACTTTTATAAACGCCATTCAAACTTATTCGTCTACTAATGTCATTCCACGCCATCTCTCCGCTGACAGCTCGGAACATACCACTTAGTCGAGCAGCTCTTCTTCTTTCTCTCAATTCTTCCCAACCCAAACATTGCAACATTTTTGTAACGCTACTCTTTTGTCGGAAATCACCCAGAACAAATCGAGCTGCTTTTCTTTGGATTTTTTCCAGTTCTTGAATCAGGTAATCCTGGTGAGGGTCCCATACACTGGAACCATACTCTAGTTGGGGTCTTACCAGAGACTTATATGCACTCTCCTTTACATCCTTACTACAACCCCTAAACACCCTCATAACCATGTGCAGAGATCTGTACCCTTTATTTACAATCCCATTTATGTGATTACCCCAATGAAGATCTTTCCTTATATTAACACCTAGATACTTACAACGATCCCCAAAAGGAACTTTCACCCCATCAATCCAGTAATTAAAACTGAGAGGACTTTTCCCATTTGTGAAACTCACAACCTGACTTTTAACCCCGTTTATCAACATACCATTGCCTGCTGTCCATCTCACAACATTTTCAAGGTCACGTTGCAGTTGCTCACAATCTTGTAACTTATTACTCTATAGAGAATAACATCATCCACAAAAAGCCTTACCTCCGATTCCACTCCTTTACTCATATCATTTTTATATATATATATAAGAAAACATAAAGGTCCGATAATACTGCCTTGAGGAATTCCCCTCTTAATTATTACAGGGTCAGATAAAGCTTCACCTACTCTAATTCTCTGAGATCTATTTTCTAGAAATATAGCAACCCATTCAGTCACTCTTTTGTCTAGTCCAATTGCACTCATTTTTGCCAGTAGTCTCCCATGATCCACCCTATCAAATGATTTAGGGTCGTATTCATGAACGAGACTTTGACTTAGACTTAGAAGGCGGTAAGTCGCCATTTCCATTTCATAATCGCTACTTGGAGGTAAGTAAACTTAAATGGCGACTTTACTTCCAAGTCGCCGATGTTCCGTACTTAAGTAGACTCTGAGATCAGAAAAATAACGAAATGGCAGATATTGCTGGTGTAGTTAATTTTGTAGACGAAATTGAAGAGATCCAGGGAATTATTCAGTACGCTCGGCGTATTATAAGAGATGCACGGAACTTAGTTGAATTTTATACAGAAAATGAGTTCAGAAAGCGATATAGATTCGACAAACGTACAGTATTAGATGTGTTAACGATGTTTGAAGACGAATTACAGAAATATAATAATCGAGGATCACCCATACCTCCAATAATACAGTTGCTAATTTCGTTAATTTTTTTCTGTTTGCTTTATATCACATCGTCACAGATAGGTCTTATGACGACGATGGGATAGGAAAAACCCAGGAATGGGAAGGTAGCGGTCGTGGCCTTAATTAAGGTACAGCCCCAGCATTTGCCTGGTGTGAACGTGGGAAACCACGGAAAACTACCTTCAGGGCTGCCGACAGTGTGGTTCGAACGCACTCTCTCTCGGATGCAAGCTCACAGTCGAGCGCCCCTAACCGCACGGACAACTCGCCCGGTCGTTAAGATATTATGCTAAAATTATTGTTACTACAGCGCAAAGTTTTTACACTTTCTACTCATCGTGTTATCTAGTTAGGTTAAGGGAAGATCAGTACAGATTAATGCATTCTTATGGTAAATACAATAGCCTTTCACACTTTCATGGTTTTCAGGTAACTTCCACATTGATTCCGCTGATTTACGAGGAGTAAGCCAGCCCTCAGTATGTAGAATAATCAGAAGAATATTGATCCTGGCTGCCCGAAAGAGACCACAGTTTGTTTCGTTCCCAAATTCTGGTTTATAATTTTTAAGACATAGCGAAAAGCACGGATAACATATCGTCGCTCCGGAAGAACAATGATGCAACTGCACAATTTGATCAAATGGAGTTTCGTGGTTGTCTGCGCTCAGAAATACATAGCGCACACATGCGAATATCGTTCGAACTGTAGTTATGTTCTAGGCCGCTAGAGGGCAATTGCGTCGTAGAAATCATAGCTGTTTGTGACCGCACTTCAGAGCAATATCGCCGTATATCTCAGTTATGTCTTTAACTTCGCGAGTGATACTTCATGTCCGCTGGAACAATGACGTAAGTGTGATTTCTGGTCGAAACTTCATTGGTTGAGAAGCTCATTACACTTGACAGTTTTTTAAAAATTACTTTCAGTGTTTATAGTTTGTATTTCATTCATCCTATTTCGTTAGCAGAACGGTACCAAGACGTAAGGTCTTTTTCTTCCTGATACTACTGTCAAACTTCGCTACATATTGATCACAGTTTCAGAAGAACAATGACGCATTTGCAGAAAAGGGGTCATTTTGGGCTAAAATGAAGTAATAATTTTGAAAACATTTCTGTATCCTGTAGTGCGCTTGTATATGTTACAATTTTCCCTGGTTACAATTTCCTACAAAATTAATTTTTGGCGTAATTGAATCTTAATGAAAGATAAATCGGTTTTTTGCGTCTCCTGTACAATTGCAGTTTTGACAGTTATGTCACTGTTCTTCCGGAGCGACGATATTGCACGTTTGGAGGTTTATGAAGGAGGCATTTCATATTTTTAAATTTCATTCTTAATTATTATGATTATTGAAGTATTTTAACAAAATTATTTCCAATAAGTGTAGTGCATTCCCATCAACTGTAGCATAGACAAGCATGCAGTTCACACCAACATGCTAGATGTCACCACCATCGCTGTTCGCACTCCACTCAATGCTGTTCAGATAGAGCTGTCCGGTATTGGTGTATTAAAGTATTTGATATTACTCACATAAATTTGTTTTCTTGCGCCACTTCACTATATATCACACAATCACTGCTGCCATTTTCTCTTGGTGCCTTTGAAAGGTCTAGAAATAGACATATCACAGTTTCATCATTATCAAGAGCATTTACGACTAACTAAATAAAATGTGAAGAAGTAGCTGTGAACCCATTTGATTAAAACTTTAGTAAGCTGATCTTTCAGAGCACATTCAAATATTTTTGAAATAACAGTAAGCATTGGCACAGGTCTGTAATTATGTAAATCATATAAGTTTCTACTTTTACAGACCGGGATAAATTATGCTATTTTTAAGAGATTAGGGAACTGACCACTGAAAAATTATTCACTGATAAGTTAATGACTTAATCAGATAAGAAGCAGAGTATTTAATGAATTTAGTACACAAGTTTTATTTTTCAAAGATTGTATGATTTTTACTTTTCTATAATTGGCTTTACATTGCATCGACACAGATAGGTCTTATGATGATGATGGGATACGAAAAGGCTAGGAGTGGGAAGGAAGCAGCCATGGCCTTAATTAAGGTACAGCACCAGCATAATAATAAGGCACTTTCTGAGAACTACAGAAGAATAGCATAACTGTGTCATTGCATGAAGATTTATGAAAAGATAATCTTACAAAAAATCAAGAACAAGATAGATTCAAAATTAAGAAAAGAACAACAAGGATTTAGACCTGGAAGATCAACTATTGATGCCATATTTACAGCTAGACAGGTAGTAGAAAATGAATGGGAATTTGGGAAGTTGTATTCATAGATGTACAAAAGGCTTATGACACGGTTAGAAGAGAAGAGTTATGGCAAAGGTTGAATAGAATGGAACTGTCAAGAGAAATGCAATTCATAATTAGAAACATGTATAACAAATGTCTGAACTGTGTTATGATAGATGGCAAAAAACAGACAGAGGAGTTTGACAAGGAAGTGTACTTTCACCAGTGCTCTTTAATATAGTGATGGACAACATTATGAGGAAAGTTCGCTAAGGGTCAACAGCAAATGATATGAAAGTCATAGCATATGCAGATGATGTAATGGTATGGGGGAAAAATGAAGAAAAATTGGAAGAACAACTAAATACCTGGCAGAGGGCAATTGAAGAAGCAGGCATGGGAATAAGTTTAACGAAAAGTGAGGTAATGAAAATCAGTAGAGAAAACAAAAAAATGAAGGATGATAGGTGTATTGGAAAAATTCTTAAAGAAGTAGGTCCTTTTAATTATCTAACTGGGAAAGGAAACATCAAAGAAGAAATTTCGGAGAGGATAGGAAATTGCTCAAAATTTTATTAGTGTGTATCAGACATAATTAGAAATTGGAAAGTACCTACCAAAGCCAAAATCATGATATATAAATCGTATTATTTGCCAATACTGACCTATGGATCAGAATGTTGGACTTGGACAAAAAAAGATCTGAGTAGATTACAAGCGACAGAGATGCGCTTTCTGTGAGGGATCTTGGGTAAAACAAGGAGGAACAAGATAAGAAATGAAACCATACGAAACATGCTACAGATCAACCTTCTAAAAGAAAATATGGAGAGAAATAGGCTGAAATGGTTAGGCCACGTCAAAAGAATGGGACAAGAAAGATTACCAGGAAGAGCTCTGGAATGGACAGAATCTGGAAGAAGACCAACTGGAAGACCACGGACAAGATGGAGGGATCAGGTGGAGGATGGCGTAAATCTGAGAGGACTACAATGGGAGACAGTGATGAACGACAGAATGTGGGAAAAAAAGAGAAGATTGGAAGAGGCTCTGTGAACGAACTGCACAAGCAGAAATGTATCAGGAAGAAGAAGAAGAAGAAGAAGACCAGCATTTGCCTGGTGTGAAAATGGGAAAAACCATGGAAAACCATATTCAGGGCTGCCCACAGCGGGGTTCGAACCCGCTGTCCCCCGAATGCAAGTTCACTGTATGATTTTAAGAACTTATAATTCTTTTACTGGAGTTAATTGCATATAATTTTGCACAAGAGTTGGGAGTTCTGGTAATATATCTGTTTTTGCATTTTGAAGTTTGTATGGTAAAGATACGTATAAAGAAATACTTTATATAATTGGCCAAGTGATGAGAGTCATTCATTTGCATTTCCTGATCATTTTCTATGCCAACAGCTATTTCTACACTTATTTTCAATCCACATTCTTCAATCTTCCCATTCAACACATCGAACTGTTCTCGAACCTTCATGTCCTCTTCTCCCCAAATCACAATATCATCTGCAAATAACATGATCTTCATTTCTCTTCCTTCATATGTTGCTTTTGCTGTTCTCATGATGTCATCCATTACTAAACTGACCATTTTTTCCAAGGCACACACAGTGGGACACACTGATTCCGACAGCCTACACATAAATGAGAGGTCAAATTTTGACACAGCTATTTTTTACACGTTAAAGTTGGTATTGCAATATTTCTCCACTACACATTTTAAGATAAAATTATAATAATACAATACCTTCCCTTGCGATACATTCCAGTGTTACTCGTACTTCTCAGAGGATATAATTAACTGTAACAACTGTGATGATGATTTCAAAAACTTATGAAACTCTAAACAATTCTGCGAAAAGTTAAACTTGATCATTAACAAAGCCTTAAGAGTAGAAAGTTTCAGGTGAGATTTTTCAGATGTCCACAGTTCGTTCATTTGAGAGAAAACTCTTTCAACTGAAGCATTAGTTCTGGGAAGAGAATAAAATATACTGTGCCACTATTGAGCGTTGACTGTGTCTTATATTGTTTTCCTTGAAGTGAGAAAAACCTCTGTCCACCTTTTTTTCTAGTGAAACTTCTGCATCATTCCAATTGGATATTTTCTCTGCAGTGGCATATTTGGTTAAGCAGGAAAATTGATCAAATAGTTCTGAGTCATTCCCATTGACAAAAAATCCTTTACTTGCCACAAAATCACAACATTTTTCCACATCAGACCATTCAGGAACAGTTTCTAGTGATGCCCACTGGAAATTGTTCATGTCTTTAAAATGACCAGATCATTGGTCTATATTCTCTGTTGAGGTCTCATAAAAAGTTCCTGCCACTTCTTCAACATTCTTCCTACTTGCTAATCCTTCATCTTCAAGCACACCAACAAGAACTCTTACCTTATGTGGTAAAATCTTATGACACAACTTATCTGAAAGATTGTCTTGTAGATCACTGATGGCTTCCATAACCTCTGTTCAGAAATTAGCTCACTTTCAATTTTCACTACTACTTTGTGAAAAGAACTGGCTTGTGTGAAGACAATTTTTTTTTTTTTTGCAACTGGCTTTACGTCGCACCGACACAGATAGGTCTTATGGCAATGATGGGATAGGCCAAGGAGTTGAAAGGAAGTGGCCATGGCCTTAATTAAGGTACAGCCCCAGTGTTTGCCTGGTGTGAAAATGGGAAACCACAGAAAACCATCTTCAGGGCTGCCAACAGTGGGATTCGAACCCACTATCTCCCAGATGCAAGCTCACAGCTGCGCAACTCTAACCGCACGGCCAACTCGTCCGGTAAGACAAAATTCAACCACACCTCTGGAATAGGATCTTCAAAGAAACATCTCAAGGAAACCAGACATTTTGTTTGACTTAAGAAGTATGATTTCAGTCCTTGGTACATGTCAATCATTCTCTTCACTGCTGGCATGAGTGTTAACCACGTTGTTTTGCTATACCCAAGGACTTGTTTATACTCAATTTCCACAAAATCACAGAACTCTCAACTGTTCAACTCTGACTGTGTGGATATAAAAAGTGAGAGTACACCTTAACAATTATGTTCTCTACATCAATAGGTAAACAATCACAAGAAGACTGTATTACATTATGTATAATATGAGCACCACATCTTATACCAATTAAGTCCCTACCCAAAAAACTGTTCAATTTCCTGAAAGTATTGTTAAGTCCTTTCCTTGCTGACCCTCCAAAATTACTGATTGTATTATCACCACAAAACCTGATGATTTTACTTGAAATATTTTTTTGCTAGCACTTCTTCCAAGTATTTCACAACAATGTCTGATGTTTCACCGGGTTGAGATTGAAGGTCGAGCAGTTTCACTTGAACACCGACATAGGAGTCATAAAACCGAACAACAACCGGGAACACTTTACCATTCCCGTGGTTCGAGGCATCCGTTAGCAGTGTAAAGCAATGTGCCTGTCCGAGTTGTTGTTTGACTTGTTGCTCAGATAAGGGGGCAAACACTTCAGTAATTACACATTCACATTTTGTCTGTGCGCATCTGAATTTGGGCTCGAAACATGTTTGGAGAAGTTTCAAAGCGCAGTCACATGAGCGAAAGCTTCGATTTTCTTTAGCTGTATGTTAAACCCAGGCTCCTTCAGCAGCTGCGATTCGCAAGTCCTTGGACATAGGTGTTGCACTCTTGAAATAACTCGTCAATGCTTTGCTTGAACTTGCAGTACTTTCAGCAGATTTATGTTTGGTAGATTGCAAATGTTCGGTTATATCATGTCCACCACCATGTGCAATGCTAAATGGCACCCAACAAGACTGACATCGAACATCACTGTCGGATATTGTTCTCTTAATAAATGGGAATTTATTTTGCAAATCCGTATTAAATATTCATTTGCGTTTAGGCATTGTGCAATCACAGAAAAGAAACCAAACGTTCCAAACCACACCATATCAAGCCAGGAAGCAGGAACTATCGTGAAGTCTGAACAAGAAACGGAAGTTTCGAGTATTGATATCGTGAATAATGAATCTATATAGTTTCTACTGAAGTGCGACGTTTAAAACTGTCAATTTGCAAAGCGGGACATTTAAGCGTCCCCAGAGTTTTCGAGGTGACAGCGGGACAGAATGCTTAAAAGCGGAACTGTCCCGCGGAATCTGGGACGTCTGGTCAATTTATCCATTACTATTGTAAAGAGGATTGGTGATAGAACACTTCCCTGTCTCAGCCCACTAGTGATTTTGAACCAACTTGTCTTGCCAACTTGTGTTTGCATGCAACTACAACATTCCTTGTACATTGCCATGATCATTTTTATTAATCCCTGTCCAATTCTTTCAATCAATCAATAATGATCTGCATTTAGGGCAGTTGCCCAGGTGGCAGATTCCCTATCTGTTGTTTTCCTAGCCTTTTCTTAAATTATTTCAATGACATTGGAAATTTATTGAACATCTCCCTTGGTAAGTTATTCCAATCTCTAACTCCCCTTCCTATAAATTAATATTTGCCCTAATTTGTCCACTTGTATTCCAACTTTATCTTCATATTGTGATCTTTCCTAATTTTAAAGACACTAATGTCATTCCATGCCATTTCTTCGCCGACAGCTCGGAACATACCACTCAGTCGGGCAGCTCGTCTCCTTTCTCCCAGTTCTTCCCAGCCCAAACTTTGCACCAGACTGTCCCAAACTTTAGTCCTGGGGACATTGTGAACCCTGTCAAAAAATCTAAGCCCAGTAATACACTTATCACATACCTATTCTGCTCTGCCATGTACTCATTCCATCAAAACATTTTTTGTGGACATTGTAGGGCCCATTACTTGTTTAGCTTGAGGCAATATCTATTTTTTACACTATTATATGTTTTCTCAAAATTCCTAATTCTTTGTCCACTACAGAAAATTGTTAATCTTCTTCAAGACCAAATCTTTCCTCTAATCAGAATCCAGAAAGCCTTGGTCTCCAACAATGCTACAATTTTTAGCTGTAAGAATTTTCATGATCTGTGCTTTTTCTTAGGCTTAAAAGAATCTTCACTACTCAATCCTATTCTCAAAGTAACCTTGTTGAGCGATATCATCACAATTTAAAATTTCTATATCTTCCATTCTAACTAGCAAAAGCACTGGGACACTTGAGTTATTGTACCATTTTTTGCCTTAGCCTTCAATTCCACTGTAAGCTCTGCAACTGAGCATACCCCTGCTGAAACTTTTTAGAATGATCATTGCCGACCCCCCTTTCTCTTACCTGGGATTTTCCCACTTTATTTTCTAATCCTCCTGATGATTTTTTTGTTTTGCAAGTTGCTTTACATCGCACTGACAAGGATAGGTCTTAGGCGATGTGGGATAGAAAAGGGCTAGGAGTGGGAAGGAAGGGGCCGTGGCCTTAACCCTGGAACTGCGTACGTTTTATCTGTCAAATGCGGCAGTAATTTTCCACAACACACACAGTAAATGAAAAGAATGTTTGAAAGCATACCATAGTCATGATCTTAACATACATCAATATAAAGCTGAAAGACTGATCTATAAAATTTTGATAAAAATAAAGAAATCATTGTCATTATTTTGAATTAATCATTAAAAGGATTTTTATAAAATAATTTAAATTAAAAATTACTGATTTTCAAGCACTAAAGGAGTATATTTTCACAAAGAATTCTTCTCCAAAACATAATAGGCCCTACTTGCGATGTTCAAAGTATCCTTTTCATTATGCAACAACCAGTTCCATTATTTCTGTTCGTTACAGAAAATAACATCGCACTGGCTGCCATTTTGCTCAATGCAACCTTCAATGACAACATAAAAGTTATTTCCCTTTTGCAGCCAAATAATGGCCTATGATCATTGTTTGTTTCATGAAGGCTTCGAATACGAAAGACAAAACTATCTGGAACCAGCATGACTTAACATTAATGCCATCTGGTGATTTACACTAAACCTGTTTGAATTCAGAGATCCGATCACACTTGAAGAGCAGTTCTAAGGTTAATTAAAGTACATCCTAGTGTGAAAATTGGAAACCATAATTTGCTAGAACTGTGACATAAATTTGTTTCCATTTCAATCAATCAATACTGATCTGCATTTAGGGCAGTCGCCCAGGTGGCAGATTCCCTATCTGTTGTTTTCCTAGCCTTTTCTTAAATGATTTCAAAGAAATTGGAAATTTATTGAACATCTCCCTTCGTAAGTTATTCCAATCCCTAACTCCCCTTCCTATAAATGAATATTTGCCCCAATTTGTCCTCTTGAATTCCAACTCATATTGTGATCTTTCCTACTTTTAAGGATGCCACTCAAACTTATTTGTCTACTAACGTCATTCCATGCCATCTCTCCGCTGACAGCTCGGAACTTAGTCAAGCAGCTCGTCTTCTTTCTCCCAATTCTTCCCAGCCCAAACTTTGCAAAATTTTTGTAATGCTACTCTTTTGTTGGAAATCATCCAGAACAAATCGAGCTGCTTTTCTTTGGATTTCTTCCAGTTCTTGAATCAAGTAATCCTGGTGAGGGGTAAATTAGTTACCATGTATTAGTATGCTAAATTGTTATGTGAACCTGCATACATGTTCAAGAAGTGTCATTTCAAATTTCAGCAGGACTATTTACTTAATTTTAAGTTCTGATGATGCAAACCAAGACTGTTAATTTTAACTTTGCACACACCTATTTTAACATTGTTTATATGTCATGACTTGTCAAGTGTATATAATCATTTTTGGGTGAAGATGGTCTCACAAGATCAAAACTAGTTCCAAATTGATGTAATCCTTACGTAAATAAAAAGTATTGAATAGATGGAACTATTCTAGTTTTTTGCTTCTCTATTTGTAATTGCATTTCAATACAGATTAGCATGAAACTCATCATTTATGATTCAACAATAAGGAAAATCATTAACTTTCAACGTGTGCAGTACCTTCTATGTTTTCGATTTTACCTCTTCCATGGATTGAAAAGGAGTTCCTTCAACACACTTTTCACTTTGGGGGTGTAAACAAACTGTGGTTATATCTGCCACAGATAGGGCATTGTGAGCTGGTGCATTGTCCTGATGTAAATTCCATGTGTTGATTTTTCAGAGATCTGGCCGATTCTTTCTCACTCGTTCTTTTGGTCTTCGCAAAACCTCAATATAACAGTGATGGTTAACTGTTTGACCTTTAGGCACCCATTCAATCATAACAATACCCCAAATATTAGGGAGAAAAAAAAAAATCAGCATAACTTTATATTACGTCCTGCTCATTCTTGCTTTATCGTTATTGGAGAACTCTTCCAGCGTTTTGATTACCTCTTCATCTTACTTTTGTGATATCTGAAGCCATCTGTTTCACTTTCAACTCAGTCAATTTATAACTGTTAGGTTCTTCAGTCTGCCAAAACTAATTTTCAATAAATACACTTACACATTAGGAAAACATATGGTACCGGTAACAGAATTATATAGTACAATTTATGAACTTCATCATATGTTTAACACATTCACTCCCGTAGACGCCTTAAGGCGTTTGAAAGCTGCCTATGTGCAAGACCGTATCCGAGTTAAGGCGTTTAAGGCCGCACGATGTAAACGTAATTTGAATTTAGCGCAAAATTCGCACGAAGTTGTAGTTCGTGGTGAAAACCATAGACGGCATATAAATGACCAGTCCCTCGCCCTGACTACCTGACCAGAGGGTACATTCCAATGCTTTCTCTCTTTTTTTCTTTGAGTAAACACAAACCCAAGCCAGTCGTGATATTCTTGTGAGGGTTTGTAGTGAAGTGAGTTTTTGTGTCGCGACAAGATGACGAGCTACAAAGACAGTATTCGAAGTGAGGAAATTGAAGACATACAACTGAACGATGATTCCAGTGATGGACTCATCCCTGATTTCAGTGATAGCGATAGCAATTCCGATGATGACATACCAGACTATGGGCAATGTGAAATTCAGCACATTCAAATAACCGATACGCACCCGTCTTATCGCCCGCCTCCAATCAATTTCACTGGCCGGGTAGGATTAAATGTTGAGATCGAAGATGGCAACGAAATTATATCTTTCATCAATTTATTTGTAAATGACGATTTCCTTGAATATATATGGGATTAGACAAACCTTTACGCGGAACAAGTTATTAGTGCAGCGCCGCGTCCTTTCACTAAACATTCTATATTTCAGACGTGGAAACCAGTGTAACGGGAATAATGCAAAAACCAGATTTGAAAATGTACTGGACAGAGGACACTATTTTCGGGTCACCAATTTTTTCAAAAACAATGGCACGAACCCGGTTCGAAAACATTTTGTCGTTCTTGCACTTTAGAGACAGCAGTCATTATGAGGGGAATTCTGATAGGCTATAAAAAATTAGGCTGATTCTCGAAAGGCTCAGTGACCAGTTTCAGTTGTGTACACTCCGGATTGGAAAATCGCCCTTGATGAAGGAATGTTAGCTTGGAGGGGCAGTTTGCGTTTCTGAGTTTATAATCCAGGAAAAATAACCAAGTATGGGATTTTAGTAAGAATGGTGTGTGAATCCCCTGCAGGGTACATATGCAAGTTGAAGATATATGATGCAAGTGGCATGAACATCTGGGACACTATATTTGACTTGTTAGATCCTTACCTTGGCCAGGGGTTATACAGTGGCAATGGACAATTTTTACAATAGTGTAGGCTTAACCAAGGAACTGCGTGAATGAGAAAGGGCTGTATGTGGGACAATAAGGCAGAATAGGGGACTTTCTAAGGAATTAAGTGAAAGGCAGAAGTTAAAAACAGGGGAAATGACTTTCGATAGGGACAATGAAGTACTGCTATATTCATGGAAGGACAAAAAAGTAATTAGCATGGTTTCAACAGTACATTCTGCAGAAATGGCCAAAGTTCCGAACAGGTTTGGGAAAATAAAAATGAAACCTGTAAGCATCATTGATTATAATCAGTTTATGCACGGAGTGGATACAGCCGACCATTATTTGGCAATGAATCCGTTCATGCGAAAAACAGTGAAGTGGCCGAAAAAAATGTTTTTCTACATTTTACAGTGTACATTTTTTAATGCATTCCGGCTTTTCCAAAAATCAAATCCGAACTCAAAATGAACTCTCTTGACATTCATGCAGACTATATGTAGAAACTTCTTACAAGACAGTGAACATGAAGAATTATCAGAAGCCGCAAATATTTCTGTGTCACCGGTCCCATCTCAAGTCTTCAGTAGGCTCGTCAGCATCTATGTGTAGCCCAATGGTGCAGCCTCCTAAGCGAACTCCGGCTAATGATCCACCATTTTGACTTGATGGGAAAATAAAGGAGCATGTACTTCATAAATTCCCAGGCATGAAATCATACTATTTCCCAACTAGACGGTGCAGAGTATGCACGAAAAGCAACATCTGGCGCGAAACCAGGTGGTTCTGCAGAAAGTGTGGTGTGCCTCTCCATCCAGGAAAATGACAAACCCGGTACCACAGCCTCAAGCACTACTAGTTATCATCCTAAAGGTATGTTGAAAATTTCAATATTGTACTTACGATAGTTTTCTTACAGTAACATTTAATGTAACATAGTGCGCTATAGAGCTGAGGGGATTTAAAAAGGCTGGGCTGGAGGTTTAAAGCACCCGCTGAGGAGCCGGTAGTGAACATGTTAATATGTTTTTATATTACATAGTTTTTGCTTGTAAAGTGAGGTGTATTGATTGGGTGGACCATTGAACCTAACTTTGTTTCTTATTTTAACAGAATTATACTGGAAAAAGATTGGTTTTTAAATGCTACTTTTTCAAGTATAATTCTGTTACCACAGGTTTTCCTTTTCAGGTAGCTTGTAAATTCATTTATTCAAAATTAGTTTTGGCAGACTAAAGAACCTAACAGTTATAAATCTTCGTCTTATGATCATACAGAAAGATCAAATGTTTAGTTATGTTATGACTTTTTGGAGAAAGTCTGCCTGCTCTTGGACAAGCAGCAAATTGTTAGGGCTAATTGCTTTCTTACTATCCTTTTGTTCCAGAGTGAAATTTTTGGGGACCAGCTTCGAACAAAGTTTTCTCTTGATCAATTTGTCATGCAAAATTTCTCTTCGCTTTGATTTGATTTATCATTGTTTAACAAATATGCAACCTTCCTTATACTCAATTATCAACTTGCGCTCACTAATTTTTGTAATGTTTTCATCAGATTTTTGTGTGACTGGATGTTGCAGATGCTCATCGTTTCCAACCTCCTTCTGACACTCACTAAATCTTTCATGCCACTCAAAAACTTGTGTATTGTGACACAAAAGAATCCCTGCATTCCTGCTCCATTGAGTTTAAGAATTTTTTTTCTTTTCCCAATTTCACAAGGAATTTCAAATTTGCTTACTGCTTGAACTTTAAACTAGCCATTACTTCCAGCAACTGGATAAAATAGCATACACTTCAAAAGCAGACTAACAAAGACTGCAAGAAGAAACCACCTGCACTGCATTCCTGTATCTTTTAAGGTCAACAGCTTTCTCTCTCAATCCTATTTATTAATAGCCACACTTCTTATTTTTAGTATGCATACTATATCTCTCCAGCTTACAATAATTTAGAGGGATAAAGGATCATAAGGATTACTCTGAAAGAGCTGTAGGAATTTTAAACACACATATTATAAAAAACTGAGATTTCATGTTTATTTCACATTTACTGGTGTTTGTCCCAATAAAAAAAGATCTACACAAGGTATACTTGAGACAGATCACAAAAAGTTATATAAAGTTTCAGACTCGAAAACTAAGAAACAAAGACATCACATTTGAAGGCTACCTTACATTATACTAGTATTGTTTTCTCTGACAACTAAACTGTATAACTTTTCTGTACAAAATGCATAAGGTAAAATGCACCAAAATATGTACAATATCATTACAATCAAAAGTAATATTTTCATTCAAATCACACATTCACTATCAGACATGGAGAATTAATTATAAAAGTCTCACAGCATGTATTGGTTGTTTTATTAAAAAATGTCATTTTGCTTTGTAAAATGATATCTACCAATTCATTTGGCAGAGAGCTAAACATTCAATCACATTTAGCACTAAGATATCTAGGAATTGTTTAACAGCACAAGAACGCTTCCTGAATGTGTGCGTTCTGTACAGAGTGACCATTCCACTGGATCACTAAAACCTGAGTGTGCTTGCCTGAATGACTGAGAAAAACAATGCTAAACATAGGACAGTTTTTCCTATGTCCCAACAAAATTTAACTAAGTCCTTACTGGATCCTAGCTGAAGTCTTTTCTCATCTCCCTTAAGTTGTATTACTTGAACAGGCATTGTATATTTGTGCATTAGTCAGAGCACCAAATAATGGTAACTGCCATACTTTTAACATTCACAACTCACTATAGCCTGGAAGTTTGATCAGTATAGCTTTCTTAATTCTTCGGGAATACTGTAGAAAGATCACACTTTCTCGAAGTAACTATCTAATCATTTCCAAATATTTCTGTTTGTGTTTGCTGAGCATTTCTGTCACAGTGACCAATTTCTTGATTGTAGACTGAAAAGAGAAGTGAAAATTAATTTTCATCACAATAGTACATAATCCGTAGAGCAAAGAATAAATCAAGCATCAGGGAAAAAGAAGCAGCTAAGAAGTTTGTAAACATACACTACTAGAAGTCAAACATCAAAACTCTTATTTAATAAGTCTGAAAATCATCAGCAGACATTTATGAACAATAGTGTTGGCTACTGAATGCATTATTTGAAGCAGTGTATTGATTCATTCAAGTGTCTGAGTGAATCGATTCACAAGAATGGCAAGATTATGGCACACTGAAAGAATCGTGCCCAAGTACGGCTCAGTGAGACACAAAATACACATGGCTCCTTATCGGCACACTGGAAACTTGATATAGATGTTGATTCCCTCCACGGTATGCACTAGCCATGCATCTTGGTAGATGTGCTAGGTACCAACTGATGAGCCCAACCTAGTACACGGGGGTGAAACGCTGGCAACCAGGAATGAGTTAGCTGGAAAATTTATAATGTCCAATAACGGACCATTTATATTGGTATTATAAATTTACTCATTCGGGACAAATATTTCAGATTCCTTATGGGAATCAACATCTATTTCATCTGATGGCCAAGCAGGCATCAATTTTCGGTAGTGAGACAAAGTCTCTCATAGTGCATTGGCACTGCCGGTGGCTCCAATTAGCTTACGCAGTGGCCTCCATAGTATGCATCGATACAGTGATCCGATTCACAGCACATTAGAGTCACCGCTCCTACTGCATCTGTGTAGTATGTACTGGTAAGACAGCAGCAACAGCATTCAGTGCTCGCTGCTGCCATCTGGTCTTCATACTATGAACTCCTTTCTTATACGTTGTCTAGCTTTAAGGTTCAGGTTGCTCCTACAGCCACGTCTTCGTATCTAGTGTTGATGTTACAAGGCCTTCCCCCCACAGTGACAACTTCATTAAATAAAAAACATCTGTACACACAATAAACAATAAACAAAATCAAGTGAATCGATTCAGTAGTGGCCAGTTCCTTTCCGCTCCTCCATTTCCTTACCCCCCCCCAGCAACAGCGCGTGGCAACCCATCCACTTCTCGACCACGCCCAATGTTGCTTAATAAGACAATATTGTCTTAGGATTTCGCCACAAATGATCTTTGCTCCAATACGGCTGATGATGACCCCTAGATGGGTCGAAACTAGTACCGTATAATTTTGTAATTTTGTGAATATATTGTATTGAAAAGGTGGAAACATTTAAGTTATTTTTATTATTATTACTTATATATTGTTCAATACGGACCAAAAACATGAAATTCATAACCATCAATTATAACCGTAAATCAACTATGCTGAGTTATGACAGCGTTTTTGAATAGCAGTAGGTTTGCAGTATTCTCAAGTGTGAGTGGCATTTCTAATATTAAAGGTGACCATGACAGGACCAGGAGAAAATATTAGGGACTTAGATCTGCATATATTGCTAGCAAGGTTGGGAAAGAACGTATAAGAAATGACAGAATTGGACATGAAAATTTCCACCAATATATTAAACAATACGGATGAAATGAAAAATGAAACGGTGTATGGCTTTTAGTGCCGGGAGTGTCTGAGGACATGTTCAGCTCGCCAGGTGCAGGTCTTTCGATTTGACACCCGTAGGCGACCTGCATGTTGTGATGAGGATGAAATGATGAATACGACACATACACCCAGTCCCCATGCCAGTGAAATTAACCAATGATGGTTAAAATTCCCGACCCTACCGGGAATCGAACTCGGGACCCCTGTGATCAAAGGCCAGCACACTAACTATTTAGCCATGGAGCCAGACAACAATACACATGACTTCACAGAAGACAAATTTTGCTAAGACATATTAACAGAAAAATCTTACGGTTACACATTAGAACTCTCGGCACGAGAAGGATCGAAGAAAGCAGTGGTTTGTATTTCAATAAGAGGAGGAATTTTCAACCCTTATGATCAGCTGTTGATAAGTGACGTGAAAGAACACTGCAAATATGATGAGGGTTTTGAAAAATTATACCAAGATGCTGAGTAACACTGGTTGAAAATTTCATTATTTGGTTCAGGCAACAGTAAACAATATTCATTTACAAGAGGAGATGTTGAAATTGCAAAGAACGAACTTTATTACGGGTCCATATTGACTTACAAACTCTTGGCTTCAATTCTTACGAATTTCAATTTTTGGGCCTACCTTTCAATACTTCATAGACTAAGACTCATAATTTAAGAGATAAGTTCAGTCATATTTTGTTTGGGTACATGTTTCAACCTAATGTGGTCATCACCAGCAACATACAATTAACAAAAAAAATGGAAACAATTATAAAAACACTCAGTAAAGTGTCTGTCATAAAACCATCTTCTGACCTTGTTAAAATTCACAATGTATTTGTTAAAACTACTCTTGTTGATTTTACGAAGTTGACATGTTATTTTCTGGAAACTTCTCGTATTCCTTAAAATGGCCCTTGAACTTGTATAGACAGCTTCTGATTAATAAATGCCAGTGTGGAAACGTTGGTGTGCTGTTTGAAATAGTGTTTACAAGTTCATTCTGTTTTGAATGGAGGAGTCTAGAAATGAGTAAATGTACTAATAGAAAATACGAAAGAAACAAAGGAAAAACAAATTGGATGAAGGGAAATCTAAATTACTTACTCTCCTTTCTCTCGGTTGTCGTATGTGCTGTCTGATCATGTTCTGTTGACACTGAAACTAACAATGGCAGACAGCGGTTGGGAGCTGATGTTATTGAGGGGTGGTGGTGGAGCGGAGAATGGGAGGGAAGTGACGGATAACTGGTCCCATGTTGTGATTGCTTTATTAGCTTTAATGTCTAATTATTCTTTATTAAAACATCGAAAAGGATGTTTCTTCCCCAGAAATCTAATTCTGATTAAAATTGGGGTTGTTCCTTTGATCAAGGTGTATATAAATATTCTCCAATATGTTTAGCAGAATACCCTAATTAGCTAAGTAAATGATGTCTGAGATTAGACTTAGTCATATGATCACTCATAGCTGAAAATTTGTTGTGTTTTTTGGCATCAACAATGCTCCTTGTATTGAACTGAAAAGTTTCTCCCATTTATCCTATGTAAATGACATCACAATGGGAGCATTTGAGTTTGTAAACACCAGAATTTTCAATATTTGTGACCTTAATTTTATGTGTGTGTACTATAAAAAAAAACCTTGAATTACTGTTACTTTTTCTGAATGCAATGTTGAAGTTTCTTAAATGTCTGTCTGGTAGGTCATCAGCCCAGAGGCTGGTTGGATCCTCAAATAGCACCACCAAAGGCTATGCAGTTATAGGGAAACCGCAAAAATCAATGGTAGAGCCCAAATGAGGCGTACTAGGCAAGATGAGGAGTGAGGTGGTTTGCCATTGCTTTCCTCACTGGGCCAGAACGTGCCACTGCAGCATGACTGACCCTATGAGCAACACCTTTCATAACACTCGGACACTATTTGTGCTTCGAATGTCATTACTCAACACCACCTTACCCCCACCCCCCATGGCACAACAGCCCCGAAAGGCCATGCCCTACCAAGTGACCGCTGCTCAGCCCGAAGGCCTGCAGATTATGAAGTGTCGTGTGGTCAGCGTGACGGATCCTCTCGGCCGTTATTCTTAGCTTTCTAAACCAGGGCCACCATCTCACCATCAGATAGCTCCTTAATTGTAATCAAGTAGGCTGAGTGGACCTCAAACCAGCCCTCAGATGCAGGTAAAAATCTCTGACCTGGCTGGGAATCGAACCCGGGGCCTCCAGGTAAGAGGCAGGCCCACCCATACCCCAGCAACAGCCATGGATGAGACTGGGACTTCAGTGGAAGCTACTCTTTGCTCTGGCCTGTGCCAAGAGATGGATACAAAAGTACTGCATCCATCAAGAAATGGCAACAGGCAGAGTTTCTTAAATGTGTTTGAGGTATGATATAACTGTTGTTGAATGTAAAAGTGACAAAAATCCTTTTTCTTAGTCTGTTAGAGTGGTATTCAGTTTAGTTTTTACTTTGTAGACGATTTTGTTGACAAAGCTTCTGTTGTAACCGTTATTCAATACTATAGCATATATGTTATGTATTTTTTTCTGTAATTTTTATTGGATAGTGGGATGCTAGTGGCTATGTGGATCTTGCTGTAAAAGACAGCCCTTTCGCACCTTCTGAGCCATGTGAATGGTGTTTATTACTTCCATTAATCAATAGGGGCAAGATTTCAACAACATCTTGGTTTTAATTCTTACGAATTTCAATTTTCAGCACTTAATATACACTAACACATAATTTAAGAGATAAGTTAAGTTGTATTTTGTTTGGTACATGTTTCAACCTGTTGTGGTCACCTGTTGTGTAAGCTGGGTAGTAGATGAAGCCGCAAGGGCTTTAGGAATTTTGAGGTCTTCCGTCTTCAAAATAAGAAAGGAAGCCAGTGAAAGGCCACTCCAGAGTCCAGCAGGAAGCGGGAAAGGAAATCTCTACGTTGCTGACAAGGTATGAAGAGTAGATGCATTTATTTTAAATTTATATTTACATTTTTACTGTATTTGTCTATTTGTGCTTGTGTGTGTCCATGTTCTCATAAGAATAGGTCATTCGGCATTCTGTACTGTATGTTGCTGAAGAATATTTAAGTTATCGTATTTATTCTGTTGTCAGTTATGAGTAAATTTCTCTGAAGATACATCACTGGGATAGAGATATCTCTCTGTCATCAATCCTTAATGGAGCTTCCTGTGTTGTACCCACACAGTATTTGCCTTAACAGTGACATGTTTCTGGGGTCTAATAAACTCAGCACTGCACTACTTTAAAGCAACAACGATCATGAAACTTTCTCAGATATAAGAAGCAAGACATAATCATTTTGGGTTCTGGACACGCATGTTATTATTTATGTTATTTTTATTTAGTTAGCATCCCTACATGTTCAAACCCTTACTCTTTTGAATGATAGAGTCAGTGAGCTGATATCCTTAGAAACGTTATGGCAAAACAAAATTTCATAACTGTAATTTCATTCATGACTGGAGATAATTGTGCATTATTATTATTATTATTATTATTATTATTATTATATCTACTACATAGTCTTGAAACAGCTGTACCAAGCGCAAGCGATATATAATTTTATGTCATCACTGTATTTCACAAGCAGTGTCCAAGCCGCGGTGAGTGAGCGAATATGACAACAGTGGAAGGCAGCAAGCCCCTAGGGCCTGTAGTCTTTTCTTAACTCTGGATGGTCTATAGTTTGTTGTTAAACCTTTGTGATGAGATAAGTCTGTTGCCTTCTTAAATTACGTTGTAGGAGTGAGGAAAAATGTTTGAGAGTAAGTAGCCATAATTATAAAGTTCTATAAGAACACAGTTCATTCTGTGTTGAATTGAACTTTGTTAGAAGTTAAAATGGTAAGGGTGTAAGAAATAAATATGGAGCTTAAACAGTTTAATCTTTAGAATAATGACGAAGAAAAGTATTTTTGATCACTCCAAGTGGGGTATGAAATAAAATTTAAAGTTGCTAGTTTGTTGTTAATTTCGTGTGATGAGGTAAGTCTGCAGTTTTCTTAAAGCATGTTGTAAGAGCGAGGAAAAGATCTTGATGGTAAGTAGCTGTATTTATATTAGTTAGAAGGTGTGGCTGCGGCTTCTTATATAGAGAGTTGAAAGGGAAATGTGGTTTAAAGTCTGTAACAAGAGGAGAGTTTCATATTAAGGAATGAAATTGAAGGAAAGTCCAAAGAAAAAACGATGTGTGTAAAATCACTTACCCCTTTGTCAATTGTGATGTTAATTGGTTACAGTAAAGGTGAGTTAAAGAAAAACGTTAAATATAATTTTATTTATCTTTTTGACTGTTATAGTGTTAATTAGTTGCTATGGTAGCGTTGAAATGACTGACACTTGCGCTTCTGGTGTTATATCGATATGAGATTAGGGGAGGTGAGTGTGGTGGAAGGGTGTGTGTGTGTGTGGGGGGGGGGGGTGCACAGATACACATTTCCAACTTCCCAACCGCTTCAAAACAACATCGATGCACCCATGATCCAAACATTGGCATCTCAATGACTATGTGATTACACGGTAACATTACAGAAGAGATGTCCTGATCACGAAGACAGCAAGAAACATTGATGACAGCTGGATAGACCATAAACTACTTCTTAATTGACTTAGGATTCCTATTACAAGATATCCATCAAAAGCCACGTGTCTATCTCATGCACTCTCCAAGAAGGAAGTATGCCATTGGTAAATACCAGAACTTGATTTTAAACCACTTGCCACACAACCCAGTCAACTCAAAAGATGTAAATTCTGAATGGACCACATTCCAAAATATCATCAAATGATCAGTAGAAGGTGTTATTGGCTTTGAGAAAAGGAAAAGACTAGTTCAATGATAATAATGAACCGATAATCAACACTATCAATGCCAAGTGGGATGACTCTTTTGTCCTTCACACAAGATCCATCTTCTCAGATGAAGAAAACATGCTTTCAAGAGCTGAAGCAGAAATGTCAGGCTCAAATTAGGGACATAAAGAACAACTGGTGGCAACAAAAAGCCAAAGAACTAATGAATTTGACAGATGCTAGGGACCAATGTAATTTTTATGCTGGACTAAAACAGATTTATGGACCTGTCCACGCCTTGTCTGGAAATCTGAAAGCAGCCAACAATACTACCATTCTTACAGACAGCCAAGACATCCTGAGATGCTGGAAAGAGCAGTTCAGTTCAGTTTTAAACCACAGTTTCACAGCTGCTGAGAACTTCCTCCAGCATGTCCCACAATGTCGTATGCAACCTTGGACGGCAATGCCACCAACTTTTCAAGAATACAACAAAGCTCTTCTCAGCCTCAAACTAAGAAAGGGTCCTGGACCAGACAACATCCCTCTAGAATTCATTCTTAATGAAGGCTTACCTCTTAAAACAAGGTTATTTTCTTTGATCCTAATGATATGGGAAACCTAAATATCAGTAGTAAAAACCATGGCATATCTCTGCTTTCCATAGCAGGTAAAATATTTGCCAGGATCCTGTTGAATCGACTTCAGATTGTCTCAGAGAAGATACTTCCTGAATCACGTGTGTGTTTTGCACATCCAGATGCACCACTGACATGATCTTCTGCGCTAGACAGTTGCATGAAAAACGCAGAGAACAACAAAACAATTGTTCTTTGTGTTTTATAACCTGGAAAATGCCTTTGATACAGTGCCTAGAGATACTATGCTGATGGTTCTAAGGCAGTCTGGCTGCCCTGAATCTTTTGTAGGACTTGTCCAGACACTCCACGATGGTATGGTTTGTCAGGTTCTCTATCAAAACAATGTCTCAGAAGAATTTCCAATTACTAATGGGATAAGCAAGACTGTGTGCTTACACCTACACTTCTAGCACTATATCTGACAGCTACGTGGTATGAGAAATCTGCCAACAACACAGGTGTAGGTATTAGTTATCGGTTTGATGGAGGTATTTTTAATCAGGCTAGACTCCGTTCTAAAAGACCAACCCATCTCACCCGCCTAACAGAATTGCAATATGCAGATGATAATGCTTCTCCATCTCATTCTCTTGAAGAACTGCAAATGTCTGTTGACTGCTTTAAAACAGTTTATGAACACTTTGGTCCGACTATCAACATTCAGAAAACTAAAGTTCTTGCACAACCTGCTCCTGGAACCAGTTTGCCAAACTTCAACATCACCATCTCAGGTACATATCTGGAACAAGTAAACCACTTCTCCTACCTTGGGAGTATTCTCTCAAAACGTTGTACCTTGGAGATGGTTGTAGAAAACAGAATACGAGCTGCTCATTGTGCATTCAGACGTTTTTCCATGAATTTCTTTCAAATAAAGATCTAAAAATATCCACTAAACTAATGGTGTACCAAGCTGTTGTCTCCACATTACTATATGGATGTGAAACATGGACTCTATGCCGCTGTGACATCAAGAAACTAGAAGGTTTTCACCAGCAGAAACGGAGGATATTCATGAATATCAAATGGGAGGATTATCTAACCAATGTTGCAGCTCTGGAAAGGGCTCAGATGAACAGTATAGATGCCTCCATCATTAGTCACCAGCTCAGACGGATTGGACATGTCCAACGCATGAGTGACAATATCAACAATTACTGTACAGTGAGCTCAGTTCTGGTAGGAGGACTTGCAGTACCTCTCTGAAACGGTACAAGGATCAGCTGAAAAGACCATGAAGAACACAAACATCGACCCAGTACTTGGCACACACTTGCTGAAGATTGTCCTCACTGGCATGCAACGAATGCATTGCTCTCCAGTAGTTTGAAACAGAGTTGTCAAAAACATATCAGATGTAAGGCTTCTCAGGCGTTTGCTCTATTAACCAGCGTTTTGTCTTAGGTCTGACACTAGACTCACGGAATTGCTAGGCGGGCAATAATTCCATTGTGGAGATTTATCTCCCGTATGCAGTTATCAGACTGTGCCTCTTAATAAGGGCTTCTGATAAGTTCATCTGCATACATCCCAGCGTCAGTGGGTAGGGTCTGACACATCCCACTCTGATGAGTCTAGTGTCAGACCTAAGACGAAACGCTGGTTAATAGAGCAAACGCCTGAGAAGCCTTACATCTGATATGTTTTTGACATTTTTGACATGCTCTATTGGTGAAAAATATCTAATTCCCTCCACGGAAATTTAGAATTTTCCATTTGAAACAGAGTGTCAAAGATGGAAACAGAGGCTCGTCTTAGAAGAAAACTCTGACAAACCCAACCATGCCCACCGCCCTCTCTCAGGTGCACCAAATGTGGTCGCATGTTCTATGCAAGGATTGGCCTGTTGAGCCATCAATGTCATCTGCATAAAGCGGACTAAATGTGAACTGCAGGTGAAAAATGTATACTCGGATACGAGTAACGGCCGCCGCCACCGCCGACTGTAGATGTCCAATAAGGTAGCGTTTTTAGCCCACTATTGTTTAATATTATCATTAATTACCTAATGACCAATATTCAGAAAGTAATTGCGTGGAATATTTTATAAGCGGATGATGTGTACAGATCTCCAAAAGCAAACAAGTAATTCAGGAAGGGCCTGAGCAGTGGAGAGAGTCCCTTGAGAATAAGAGTTTACGTATTAGCAGAACCAAAACAGAGTACAGTGAAACTTCACCAGATGATCACATCTTTATGCTATCTGCACTAATTTCTGACCACTTTTATCCAACATAGAATGATATTTTTGTAAGACCAATGTATTTGGTCATAAAGCAACAATATTTTCCCTTTCAGATGACCAGAAAATGGTGAAAACATATTTTCAAAATGATATTGTACACAGGTGTACACTCCTACATGCACTATTCTTGGGATGTCTGATCCACATTGTTACCATAGAACAGCAAGTGTTTACGATATTCTTTCACTAGAAGAACAAATTTCTATAATAAGGGAGAATGATAAAAGGAAGACCCCAATGTGACATAGCAAGCGAGTTTGATGCAGAAAAAGCCAAATCCTAAACTGTATTGCAAAACGAGAAAGCCTTTCTCGTGGACAGTCGAGAATTCTTCTGGGGATGCAGAGCACAGTTTTCTGCGAAATGTTAAGAATTTCACCTTATTTTCTTGACACGGCACAAGCCCAAAAGCCTATACAATATCATGTCTATACGTACGGACCGCGAAAGCATTAACGGCAACTTTGATCTGTTATCTCAGATGATGGGAAGATAGATGCAGAAATTATATGTAGAAAACCACAACTTGGAGCAAATGGGGCTCACAAACTGGAATTTTATGCAATGCAAGAATGCCAGTTAGAACAAAAGGCAAAATTTATCAAGCAGCCATGAGGATTGCCCTGTTGTACAATAGCAAGGGCTGTACAGAAAAGAAGCTCCATGAATAAAACCTGCAATGGGCTAGCAGGGTCATGCTTAAAGCCAAGGTGTGTAACAAATATATATGGGTAGTTTAACTATCAGAATCATGTCTGAGATGGTATGGATATGAGATTTTCAGAACCGATGATTACATTGCGAAGAAATGCTCATTCATCGCTACGGGGAGAAACCGAGGTACACCTGTAACCACCTGGCTGACAACTGTCTCTAAAGGGACACGAAAAGGTTGGGTTTCATTGAAGAAAACATACTACAAAAAATAAATTATTTTACACGAAAAAGAATGTAATTTCTGTCTAATTACAGTAGTTTATTTATATTCAATATGTTTAAAAAATATCCAACAAGAGTTGCACGAAAATGTCAATCATTATAGCTATTATATTCAATTATAAGGTATTGTCGTTATGGATGTTTGACATATCTGATCAGTAAGGGAAGTCAAATTATTAATGAAGGAAAACAATAGAGACAAATGCTTCTAATACAGCCCACATTCAAAGTTCTTCTCCTCATTCCCCAAGCAGTTGTACATCAGGTCAAACAAATACACCTATGCTTTCCCTATAACTGATTACCACTCTCACAAGGCTTCGAGTTAAAATGAACAACTGCTGTTTCACAACATAATACTACATTAAGGAATCTAGAATATTTCAAGACAGAAGGAAAAATAGATGAAACAAAAAAAAGTCAATCAGTACTGATCTGCATTTAGGGCAGTCGCCCAGGTGGCAGATTCCCTATTTGTTGTTTTCCTAGCCTTTTCCTAAATGATTTCAAAGAAATTGGAAATTTATTGAGAGGAGAGTAATGGAGGGTGAGAGCTTTCACAAATGCAAGAAGTTCATAGATGATGAACAAGGACAGCATCTGAGGAAGATTAAGAAAGATGGACGAATAAAGAGGATAGATTACACATAAAAACAGAAGATTTATAGAAAACAATTCTTCTCGTGACAAATTTCTGACAACAAAACCATTTCCAATGCAGTAAACGTACCTGTGTTTTGCTAAGCACCTGAAGTTCTTTAAGATGTGAAACACAGATATGGTGCAGGGTGCCCAAATCTCGTGCTGGATCACCTTTTATTCGAGCCTCCTCTGGTTCAGGTTTCTCTGTCAAGTTCTATAACAAACATATACCATAAAAAAAAAATAACAGAAGTAAATAACCATTCTCTCAGTTCATGCACTAATTTTTTAACAGTTCGGCAGCCTCCTCAGAGTGATATCATACCTTACCCAACATAATTTAATGCTGCCTACATGTGCAAGCTTAACCTCAGACTGCAGTAACCTAACTGGCTGCCCTTCCCTACACCAGTTTGTAGGCCTGGAGGAGCCTAGGCTATCTGTGTAGGCTTAACCTAACATAGCTAAGAGTGCAGACTTAACCTCACACTGACCATGCATTAACCTAATGGGCTGCTCTTCTCTACACCAGCTTATTGTTGGCACTTTGCAACATTGCGGTCATCAGACTAGTGTACTTAGAATTTGTTTGATAACCTGCATTACTATAGTAGTATGTTAAAATGTACTTGTATCAGAGAAGGGGTGAAAACACCCTTAAACTAAAAACTCAATATCTTTCAAACCAAAACAGAAAAATGATTTTTCATTTAAAATTCATTAAAAATATCCTCTAACATGTGATATAGAACAACTCACCCCTTGCATTACTATAGTAGTATGTTAAAATGTACTTGTATCAGAGAAGGGGTGAAAACACCCTTAAACTAAAAACTCAATATCTTTCAAACCAAAACAGAAAAATGATTTTTCATTTAAAATTCATTAAAAATATCCTCTAACATGTGATATAGAACAACTCACCCCTGACTGTTTCTTTTCAAAGTTTTAAGGTAAAAATGACTTTTAAATGTCAAAAGAGTCCTGAGTATACTTTAAATGAGTTTTAGAGTAAAAAATAAGTTGGGGTGAAAACATCTCTTAACTTAAAGATTTAATAACTCCTAAACCGATGGTCCTAGAAAACTGTTTTAGCTTAAAATTTTTCAAAAATTATTCTCTAACAGGTATTATATATCAATTCACCACCAACTGTTTATTTTAAAAGTTTTGGGATATAAAGAAAGTTTAATGTTAAAAATGTATAGGATCTAAATGTTTAGTGTAAAAAATTAAATTTGGGGTGAGAACATACCTTAACTTAGAAATTAATTATCTCCATAACCAGTTGTTGTAGGAAGCTGTTAGTGAGTTTAAAATGTTTCATTTTACCTTCACATAACGTTTCTGCTCTTTATCTGTACATTTGCAAAACATTATGGTGGCAGGAGTGCTTAGAAAATAACTAATTTTAAATTTATAGGTTATCCTGTGCATATTCTTATAGGATTAACTCAAGGTCGATGCTTGTATGTTTTAGCTAATGAGCAGGGGCTAAAGGGCTAATGAGCAGCAGATAAAGGGCAAATGAGCAGTTGCCAATGAGCAAGGGCTAAAGAGCTAATGAGCAAGAACAAATGAGCAGGGGCTAATGAGCAGTCATTAATGAGCAATCGCTAATGAACAGAAGGGCTAATGAGCAGTTGCTAATAAGCATGGGCATATGAACAGGGGCATTTGAGCAGGACATTGAAAGTTTTAGTTTGTTCAATCATTTTCTCACACCTCAGCAAAATTCTACACCTAGAGTTCCAGGTCATTGGCCCCCCATAATGGTACTTATTGCTAGGATAGTAGAACCATGGTATTTATCATGTTGCGGTACTAATCAAAAGTACCGTAAACTCGTGGTGTTCCACACATTATGGTACTACTCACAGGTAATGTAATGCGCACATGTAACACAGACCTATGGTGTTTCTCACACTGCAGGCTTTTGGCACAATCTACCACTAAGACCAAGTCGTCAGCATAGGCCAGACTGCTTACTACATTTCCACTTAACTGAATCCCTCCCTGCCACTTTATACCTTTCAGCAGATGATCCATGTAAACTACAAACAACAAAGGTGATAGATTACAGCCTTGTCTAACCCCTGTAAGTACCCTGAACCAAGAACTCATTCTACCATCAATTCTCAATGCAGCCCAATTGTCAACATAAATGCCTTTGATTGATTTTAATAACCTACCCTTAATCCCATAGTCCCCCAAGTATGGTGAACATTTTTTCACTCGGTATCCTGTCATTTATGTTTTCTCCAGAACTACGAAACATAAGCATAACTGTCTAGTATTCCTCTCGTAGCATTTTTCAATTACCTAGCGCATACTGAAAATCTGATCCTGACAGCCCCTCTGAGGTCTTAAACCACACTGGTTTTCATTCAACTTCCTCTCAATCACTGATTGCACCCTCCCTTCCAAGATGCCAGTGAATACTTTGCCTGGTAAACTAATCAATGAGATACCTTGATAGTTGTTGCAATCCTTCCTGTTCCCTTGCTTATAGATAGGTGCAATTGCTGTTTTTGTCCAATATGAAGGTACCTTACCAACACTCCATGCTAATGTTACTATTCTATGAAGCCATTTCATCCCTGCCTTGCCACTATACTTCACCATTTCAGGTCTAATTTCATCTATTCCTGCTGCTTTATGACAATGGAGTTTATTTACCATCCTTTCCACTTCCTAAAGCGTAATTTCACCAATATCATTTTCCTCCTCCCCATGAGCTCGGGTGTTCGCGACACCTCCATGAAGATTTCCTTTTACGCTGAGAAGATTTTCAAAATATTTCCTCCACATGACCAGTGATTCCCTGGGATCTATGAGTTCACCTGAATTACCCATAACACTGTTCATTTCCTTTTTCCCTCCCTTCTTGAGGTTCTTTATTACTGTCCAGAAAGGTTTCCCTGCTGCTTGACCTAGCCTTTCAACATTATTATCAAAATCTTCCCAAGACTTCTTTTTGGATTCAACAACTATTTGTTTCATTCTGTTGCTTTCATTTACGTACAATTCCCTGTCTGCATCAGCCCTTGTTTGGAGCCATTTCTGATAAGCCTTCTTTTTACGTTTACGAGCTGCTCTTACTTCATCATTCCACCAAGATGTTCGCCTTTTCCCATCTTTACACACAGTTGTTCCTAGGCATTCCCTTGCTGTTTCCACTACAATATCCCTGTATGCCACCCATTCTCTTTCTACATCCTGAACCTACTTACTATCCACTGTTTGGAACTTCGAACTAATCATATCCATGTACTTCTGTTTAATTTCCTTGTCCTGGAGATTTTCTACCCTGATTTGTTTGCAGATAGATTTCACTTTCTCTATCCTAGGCCTGAAGATACTTAGTTCACTACAGATCAGGTAGGGGTCTGTTTCATTGAAAAATTCCGGAAAAACCTGTACATTCCTAACAGATTTACTCAATTCGAAGTTGGTTAAGATATAGTCTCTTATGGATCTGGTATCCCTAGCCTCCCATATGTAGCCTTATGATTGAAGAATGTATTCGTAACTGCTAAACCCATACTAGCACAGAAGTCCAGCAAACACTTCCCATTCCTATTACCTTCCATATCTTCCTCACATTTACCAATCACCCTTTCGTATCCTTCAGTTCTATTTCCAACTCTCGCATTGAAATTGCTTATCAGCACTATCCTATCCTTGCTGTTGACCCTAACTACGATGTCACTCAATGCTTCATAAAACTTGTCAACTTAATTTTCATCTAAACCCTCGCATGGTGAATACACTGAGACAATTCTCGTCCTAATTCCTCCAACTGCCCAAGAACAGTCCTATCCCATACTCTGCCCTTCCCTTTTTAATACCCGTCAAGTACACTTTATAATCTCCTCTCTCTTCCTCCTTATCCTTCCTTACCCGAATATCATTTACAAAGGAGTAGTGTTATGAAACTGTTGCAAACTTTGGGCTGGGAAGACTCAGGAGTAGGGAGAGATCAGATGCTCTACTATGAAGTGTGTTTCGTGTTTTCAGTGGTGAGTTGGTGTGGAATGACGTAAGTAGAAGAGTGGATATTTTAAAAGTAGGAAAGATCATAATATGAAGATAAAGTTGGAATTTAAGAGGGCAGATTGGGGCAAATATTAAGTTTGTTGAAAATATTTAAGAAAAGGCTAGGTAAACAACTGATAGAGAATCTGCCACCTGGGCGACAGCCCTAAATGCAGACCATTGATGCAGATGATTGATTTGATTGAGCAAAAAAGAAGGTGGGGGATAGTGTCGAGGAACATGGTATACAAGGACTAAATGAAAAGGCTGAAGGAAACGCACTAAGGAAGAATGGACAGCTGTGAAGAATGAGGCCAGTAGGGCTGCTGAAGAAAGGTTAGGAAGAAAAGAAAGATCAACTAAGAATCAATGGATAACTCAGGAGATACTAGATGTGATCGATGAACGTCGAAAGTACAAGAATGCAAAAAATTAGGAGAGCAGAAAAGAATACAGGCGATTAAGGAATGAAGTGGATAGAAGGGGCAGGACAGCTAAGGAAGAATGGCTGAAAGAAAAGTGCAAGGATGTTAAAGGTTGTATGGTCCTAGGAAAGGTAGATGCTGGTTATAGGAAAATCAAGGAAACCTTAAGAGAAAGAAACCTAGGTGTATGAATATTAAGAGCACAGATGGAAAACCAATTCTAGGAAAAGAAGACAAGGCAGAACGATGGCAGGAACATATTAAACAATATCATGGAAAATAAGTAGATGTTAAGGTTCTGGAACAAGAAGAAACTGTTTATGCTGATGAAATGGAAGACCCAAGTTTGAGCTCAGAATTCAACAGAGCCTCAAGAGTTCTAAATATTGCATAAAATGAATTTCATTATAAATCCTGTAATGTCATACGTATACTTAAAAGGTATGGTCAAATGTTCCACCTTTACAATACTAATTTTTTAAATTTAATTATTTAAATAACATTTAAAAAATAACAGAACATGTTTCATCTATCTTGTAGACATCATCAGCCAAAAAGTTTAAAGATTAAACACAAAGGACAAGGACAAAAACACATTAAAAATAATTGGGACTGCCGAATGCGTCAGTTAAAATGTTGAAGAATATGCTAGAATGATCTGAGCACAACACTTGAATACTGTTGAAAGTGAAAATTAAAATATTGAACACATGAGACGATTCAATAAAATTGGTAGCAGAGGCCTCTTAACGTGATGATGCTGTGTTGACATACAGTTTGCCGATGAGTTGGTAGAAACTTGGTGATATAGAGCACAGAGTTTAGTTTCAGTAGAATGAAGACAATTGTTAAACGTATGTTAAACACGAGTGAGGATTCCAGTAAAATGGTATTGAGTTCATCTTGTTGGCGTGATAATGTTCACAATTCTTGATAAAAAAGTAGACGGAATATCTGATCATTATTTTGTAAGTGGAATGTGCAATGGAGTCCCCAATGGAGTGCCCTAGAACGAGAATGACAGCTATTATTAGCGTTAAAAGTAGGCAAGTTTTTGAAGCATCTTATAATACAAAAGAATGAATGAAAATAAAATGCGGCACATGTGATTACTTACGTTCCCGCCTAACCAAGAAAGGCTCGCCCAGCGTGTGTAGATGTTTATGGTTGACTGGAGGCGAACTGTGGAGGCCGTGTGTGTGGAAGCTGGTATGAGGAGAGAGTAGGGAAAGGCTGGAAACAATAGGCGGGCTGCGACTGTGTGTAGGCTTGTTACGAGGCTTGACAAAATAGGAACTGTTGAGTAATGTTCACAGTTTCTGAAATTTCATTTAAATTGTAAGCAGGATTGCATTTTTGGTCTATATTAATAAAGATGTTTTCTAAAACTTTGAGTAAATTGCCCTTGTAATAAAAATATTCTTTTTAAGTCCTGCTCTATGGAGGTGAAGGAATGATGGGACTCTGTTACATGAGTGCTCATGGCGGAATATTTTTTGTGGTTGGCGACGTTGACATGTTCTTTATATCTAATTAAAAAGCTTCTTCCAGTTTGCCTAATGTAGCTCGCAGAACATTGGTTACAATTTAACTTATATACATCTGATTTGTTGTATTTATTCCTGATGTTATTGATTTTGTGCTGGTTATAAAAGAGACTAGTATTGTTGTTGACTGTTTTAAAAGCAATATTACCGAGCTCGATAGCTGAAGTCGCTTAAGTGCAGCCAGTATCCGTATTCGGGAGATAGTAGGTTCGAACCCCTCTGTTGGCAGCCCTGAAAATGGTTTTCCGTGGTTTCCCATTTTCACACCAGGCAAATGCTGGGGCTGTACCTTAATTAAGGCCACGGCCGCTTCCTTCCCACTCCTAGCCCTTTCCTGTCCCATTGTCGCCGTAAGACCTATCTGTGTCAGTGCGACGTAAAACAACTAGAAAAAAAAAGCTATATTGTCATTATGTTTCTTAATAATACTGGTGATTTCATAAATATTTTTATTGGTGCAAGTGAAGGTGATGTAGTTATCTATTTTCCTTTTTTTGTTTCTCTGAGCAGAGTTGAAGTGGATTTTGTTAACAATTTTGCTGACTATCCTGTCTATGAAATTCCTGCCAAAACAGTTTTTTCTCGCTATTAAGTAGATGGTATTGAGTTTTTTTTAATGCTCTGCCAGATAAAGGGACGTAAAAAGCTCTATGAATTAAGCTATAAAAAGTTGCTCTTTTTTGAGAGTCCGGATGCATCGAATCTTGACTAATGGTGTTTACGGTTTGGGTGGGCTTTCTAAAGATAGTATAAAAAAATTTCTTGGAGCTGCTGTTAATAGTGATATCTAAAAAGTTTAAAGAATTATTGATTTCAACCTCAGAAGTAAACTTGATCAATGGATTGACCGCATTTAGCTGTTCAAGGATGATATTGCCGTTGGTGCTATTATGATCTATTATGGCAAACGTATCATCAACATAGCATGTCCAGAACACAATACCTTTAATTTTATTATAAATTTTTGTGTTTTCCAAATGGTCTAAATAAATTTCCACCTACTTTTAAAAAATCAAGAATTGTTAACATCATCACGCCATCATCACGTTAAGAGGACTCTGTTACCAATTTTATTGAATCGTCTCATGTGTTCAATATTTTAATTTTAACTTTTAACAGCATTCAAGTGTTGTACTCAGATCATTCTAGCGTATTCTTCAACATTTTAACTGACGAATTCGGAGGTCCGAATTATTTTTAATGTGTTTTTGTCCTTGTCCTTTGTGCTTAATCTTTATAAACTTTTCGGCTGATGATGTCTACAAGATAGATGAAACATGTTCCGTTATCTTTTAAATGTTATTTAAATTATTAAATAAAATTTTAGTATTGTAAAAGTGGAACATTTGACCATACCTTTTAAGTTCTAAATAGGAACAAGGTACCTGGAATTGATGACATACCCTCAGAATTACTGACCGCCTTAGGAGAAACCAGCATGGGGAGGTTATTCCATTTAGTGTGTAAGATGTATGATAGAGGAGAGATGCCATCCGATTTTGACAGAATGGGGTGCTGTCAAGTATGAAAACTACAGCACCATTAGTATCTCATACTTGCAAAATTTTAACACATATGACATATTTACACAGGAATGGAAAGACAAGTTGAAGCTGAGCAGGGAGAAAATCAGTTTGGCTTCAGAATAGGAACACTTGAAGCAATCCTGACTATCTCGGGATCAGATACCGGGAAAGAAGAATTATCTACAACCTGTACAAAAATCAATCTATAGTGATAAGAATCAAAGACTATGAAAAAACAGCAGCAATCAAGAAAGGAGTGAAGTAAGGCTGCAGTTGTCCCCTCTCCTTTTCAACGTTTACGTATAACAGGCAATAAAGGAAATCAAAAGTATTTGGAAAAGGAATCACAATCCAAGGAGAGGAAATCAAAAGCCCAAGATTTGCAGTTGATATTGTTACCGGTATTTTACCTAAGTCTGCAGAAGATCTGGAGAAACTGCCGAATGGTATGGACAGGGTCCTGGAGAAGGAGTACGAGATGAAAATACATAAGTCCAAAACAAAAATAGGAGTGCAGTCGAATGAAGCTAGGTGATGCAGGAAATATTAGATTAGGATATAGAGTCTTAAAGGAAGTAGATGAATATTGTTACTTGGATAGTAAAATAACTAATGATGGAAGAAGTAAGGAGAACATAAAATGAAGAATAGCACAAGCAAGGAAGGCCTTTGTTAAGAAAAGAAATATGCTCACTTAAAATACTGACGTAGGAATTAGAAAGATATTTTTGAAGACTTTCGTCTTGTATGGAAGTGAAACATGTACAATAACTAGCTCAGAAAGGAAGAGAATAGAAGCTATAGAAATGTGGTGTTACAGAAGAATGCTGAATGTGAGATGGGAAGATAAAGAGATACTGAGTCAAACTGGTGAGAGGAGAGAATGTTTTGGTTAAATTTGGTGAGGAGAGGAGATAGAATGATAGAATACAACTTAAGCCACCCAGAACTTTTTCAACTGGTTTTTGAGGGAAGTATAGGCAATAAGATGATAGGGGTAGACCAAGCTATGAATATCACAAGCAAATTACAGGAGATATAAGATGATGTAATTACACAGAAATGAAAAGGTTAGCATAGGATAGGGTGGCACGGAGAGCTGCATCAAATCAATATATGGACTGGTAATGCAACAACAACAACATAACCATTTCTTTATTTCCATACTTTTTTCTTCTCTGTTATTTCTTTTTCACTTTTTTTCCTACCACTACTATGGTCTCCATCAAATGCTACTTCTGACAAGGCTGTTACATCTAACTGTGTATGATTTGCTTTTTCCACCAAGAAATCATTAATTACTGTCTCTGTCCTTCTATTTTCCCCTATCCATATCTTAAAATCTTTCCACTATTCTTCTTTTTGAACCACAAATTGCCCACATTTAACCCATTTCTCAAAACAAAAATCCACCAAATTCACTCCCTCTTCATTCTTCTTTCCATATCCAAAAGGTCCAATTACTACTTCTATCACATCCTACCATTGCATTACAGTCTCCCATGTCAGTCACTTCCACATCCTTTATTTCCCTCTGCAGTGTCTACAGGAATTTGTACATCTCTTCTTCTTTGCATCCAGTCTGGGGTGCATATACACTTGGATGAAATCCTTTACTCCATTCTCTGTTCTTTACTGTATCTTTATTATTTTATCACTTATCTACATACTCAACCAACATATTGTTGGATATCCCTACTTTATTCTGTGCCGTATGTCCTCCACTCCTGAAGTACTACTTTCTTTTTCTCCTTCCCACTCAACTTTAATCAATCCTATTATATTCTCCTTCTCCATGAATTCAATCATCTCTTCTGATTTTCCAATCAGTGACATGAAGTTGATTGTCACCTTCAAACTGTTCTCTACTGGTCGCCCACTTCTCACAGTTTTCCCAGAATAAAAACTGTGTATCGCTTCTGGGGAATGCCCTACGCTTTCCTGAGGCTGATCTAAAAGTGACATTTTCATTTTAGGCTGTTATTATGATGGGGTCGTCACTCCCAAAGGCACATTTTAGAGCTACTGCCAACAAGTGACCAGGCCACTCGTACCACGGAGTACAGACACCTTCTGCAGCCGCCTCTAACCTGGGGCAGACACTACTCGATGGGTTCCATTGTTATTTCCTACACCAAGGGACTATCACCTCACCTAAGGAAACTCGTCCACTGAAAGCTGTTGGTCACCTTAGGGAATCAGGTTATTTACTACCGCCCAACACTCAGAGTTGAGATGCTGGCTGTATGGCCTACTCATTCCCATGGCGAGATAACCAGCCAGACAATTAGGGCTGAAATGTGTAAGAAAAATTATGTTTAAAATGAAATACGATAAGGTCATTTTTATATTTTAAAAGACTTTTTACATCTCTGTAAAAAAAAAAAAGGCAGATTGTCCACACAATGATGTAGATGTAGATGTTGATTCCCATGGGAATCAACATCTACATCATTTGATGGCCAAGCAGGCATCTATTTTTGGAAATGAGACATAGCTCTCTTAGTGCATTGGCACTGCTGGTGGCTTCAAATAGCCTATGCAGTGGCCTCCATGGTATGCACTAGCCTTGCGTCTTGGGTGGTGTGCTAAGTCCCAACTGACGAGCCTAACTTAGCACACGAGGGCGAAACGCAGGTAACCAAGAATGAGTTAGCTGGAAAATTTATAATGTCCAATAACGGACCATTATATTGGTATTGTCCACACAAGTAAATTACACGTATATCATGTAAAAACTGTAAGAAGTAACTTGCCAAATCTGCTTATACCATACCATTCTGTCAACTGAATAGTAATGATGCTCTTATAAAGACCCACAAAAATAATCTAAACCTACAAATATCTATATGAGACATTTCACTTTCAAAACTTACAACAAGATATTTCTAAAAATACTACCACTAATCTTAAAGAACTGAGGCACACAATTTTCACTTGGAATTTAACCTTTTAAGTGCTGAGTTACCAGTTGACTGTTTGGTACCTCAGTGCTCAGTTTTTTCATTTGTATATAAAAAATTTGTACAAGCCTCAATTTGTAACTTGTCAGTCGGGTGGTTAGCTTAAAATGTTTATAAATGTTGGTTCTTTATAAATCTAAATGCAAATGGAAAATCCTACACTTATGTTCAATATTATTTTGAGAGAAAACAAAATTACACTTTTGTGCCCATGCATGCATTATCTTTATACAAAGTAAAGAGCCCAAAATAATAATATTTCCTAAAATCTGTAGGCAACTAATACATGTAACTTCTTAGAAGTACATAAGTTGAGATCTTAAAATACTTTCTAAACCTCAAATGTGGTGATAGTTAAATGTTTTCTACTGGTGGTTTGTGACGCCGATTTGTAGCTGCACCAACTTCACTGGCACAAAAGTTTTTAAAAAATCAATGATTTTTGGGTTGTGATCAAACACTACTTGGCCCTCAGAGCCTGTCACAGTTATTCGAAAGTCTGGTGAAGAAAAGTAATCTATCCGCCACGAAAATAGTGATAAAACAGCTTTTGAACTCATTGTGTTTTTCTTCTTTTGTTTAGAAAGAGGCTCTGTTTCTCTCTCATATACAATATTTTCAGCACTCTCTGTATCACTCACACTTTCAAAATGGCTTAACAATTTATTAAAATCATCGTCTCCATCATCACTTTCTGCTGTGGTTAATAACTGAAAGATTCTGTGATCTGAAATAACATCGCTGCAAGAGCAACTAGATTGTTGTTCAGCCACGTTTGTTTACATAACAGATGAACTCCACAGACGTCTACAGAAAGCTCCGTAAGTTACTTCCCAAAGCTATAATCTCTGATCAATTAGTTCTACATAATGCCCAACAGATGGCAGAACATGTCAGAGATCAAATTGGCACTCAAAAGTGAACTGGGAAACTGAAAAAATTAAAATTCTCCAAGCATTAAAACCTAATCTTATTTCACATAAAAACACATATTGTAAAAATCTATAATAAGCATATAAATAGGCAATATTTGTTATTCAATAAAATGTAAAATGTTTCTGTGCTATAATGGTAATGCCAGCGAAAGGCAATCACGGAAAGATAAGGCGATGGAGATTACTGTAAATTAAACTGCACACTGGCCGAGTGGGATTGTGTCACTCCTGAGAGCAAGTTTAGTTACTCAGGTCCTTGTATCATTCCTAAGGTTGTGTGATTTTGTCTGAATTTCTAAGACAGAAGAAATATTTCCTTCAGTGTCTACTGCTATTCTTTTTTACTGATCAGTGATTCACTGTAAATTTGTGTGTAACCTGCAAAACAATGCCGAAAGTGAAGTCTACTACACGATCGCGTTTTCAACAATATGCAGAGGAATTTAAAAACATTTTCACTACCGATGGAAAAGTATTATTCTGCCAACCCTGTGGTAAAACAATAAGTGCAGATCAACGTTCTCAACTAACCCAGCATTTGTTTAGAAATAAGCACATTGCAGCTGCTTCGCGTGTGTGGTTGGGATAATTACCAATAGATGGACCAGCTACTTCAAATGTAGGCTCATCCAAATACTCCCAGTATTATTTAGATTTATGTAGAGCATTTGTCTGTGCCGACATTCCTCTTGGCAAAATAAATAATCCGGGACTGAGAAAATTCCTAACAAAATACATTAATTTTAAAATACATACATGTTTTTAAATTCCTCTATGTATTGTTGAAACTATCTCCCAAAAGTTACAAACAAACTTTACAAAGAATTCAGGCAGTATGTGATAGCAAAAAAACTGTGGGTGAGCATTGACGAAACCACTGATTCAAGTGGCAGAAAACTAGGAAATGATGGTGTGTTGAAGAATGACAAAACTGCTTGTGAACATTCTTATTTGCTAGCCTGTGAAGAAATGCCTGCTGCAAACCATGTCACTGTAGCTAGGTTGTTTAATCCTCTTGCATGAATTATTTCTTGTTTGTGTTTGGTGATAAACTCTTGTACGTGATGTGATTTACCATAATGGAATGTATATACAATTTTTTGTGAATACTATTCTAAGGCCCGGTTTCTTCAACAGTATGTTAAATTTTACTTAACAAATGTTAACTAACAATTGTTATTAATTTAACACTTTGTTTAAAAGTGCCCTGTTTCACGAACACATTTCCAACATTTGTTATGAAACAATTGTTAAAGACAAATTAACACATTTCAGTGAGATTTCTGAACGCGTTTGACAGTGAGCGTCTTTTGTTTATTTACATAAAGCGCTCTTAGTGGTGTGTTGAAGTAGTATTTTGTCACACAGACACATGGTTCACATTATTATAGGTTATGGTTAGCGGAGACCAATAAGACGTAAACATGTCAAGTAAGAGGCAACAAAAGCATTATGATGAATGCGAGTTTATATTTCATTTAATTTTAATTTAAAATTATGCGACTGTGCTTAAAAAGTGAAAGAACGGACTGTTATATCGCAACATTCGATATAGCCTATTCTTATATTCTTAACACCGGGAAAATGTGATAATTTATGTGTTTTGAATGGTTTTTGAGCATTATTTTATTGCGGGGAAAATAATGTAATGCCTTGTTAATGCTGCAGTGGCAGCAGGAATCCTTTGCAGGATTCTACACACTTTTTTTTTGTACTCGTGAACATGGTCGCCTACAATTACATGAAAAGTGTCTCAAGCATAATATCTAACAAGTATAGCCCAGACCCTGTAGTCAACCGATTTCACTGAGCTTCAACGTACCTGTGGGGAGACATTCAATGGTAACTCGTGTATAAGGGTGTTAAAAGACGAACAAATTTTACTTATACATGTCAGGTCCACAACCTAATAACTTCTGAAAAATTGATGAATCCCCGATTCCAATACAAGGCATATATACTTAGGAGTTACATCACAGCGGAAGGGAGTGGTGGCCAAGTGGTCATCGTATTTGTCTGCGAACCATGTAGCCGTGAATTCGAGTCTCATCACAGCTATGATTTTTGCACAAAATAAATTAATATGTCCGCCTCTGTGGTGTAGTGGTTAGTGTGATTAGCTGCCACCCCTGGAAGCCCGGGGTGGATTGCCGGCTCTGCCACGAAATTTGAAGAGAGGTACGAGGGCTGGAATGGATCCACTCAGCCTTCAGAGGTCACCTGATTAGAGGTGGGTTCGATTCCCACCTCAGCCATCCCGGAAGTGGTTTTCTGTGGTTTCCCACTTCTCCTCCTAACTTAAGGCCAGGCCGCTTCCTTCCCTCTCCCTTGTCTTCCCTTTCCAATCTTTCCATCCCCTAACAAGGCCCCTGTTCAGCATAGCAGGTGAGGCCGCCTGGGCAAGGTATTGGTCATCCTCCCAAGTTGTAACCCCGACCCAGAGTCTGAAGTTCCAGGACACTGGAGGGTAAACAGATAAATAAGAAGAATAAGAAGACGATTAAGTTAATATTTGAGGGAACGTTAAGATAAAAACTGGAATAAGAATATTACAGAAATTGCAGTACAGTTTATTTTCTACCTGAAATTAATATAGGCCTAAACGTTCTCACAGTTACTCCTGGATCTCTTTATATATATATCTGGATCTCTTTCTATTAACTTTAGGTAGAAAATAAAGTTCCACTGCAATTTGATTATTCATTTTATTCACATTTTACCTTCATATTCCCTGAAACAATAATTTAATTTGTATTTTAAAAGTATGTCTATGGCTGGACTCGAACTCACGTCGTCGCAGTTAGGAGACAAGTACGATGACCACTGGCCCACTGCTCCTCTTGTCGGTATTGCAACTTTTCAAGTATATAGATGTTGTATTAGAATCGGGGGATTCATAAATTTTTCGGAAATTATTAGGTTGCAGACCTGACAAGTTTGAGTAAAATGTGTTCGCATTTTAGTGTTCTATCACCTCCATGTGGTCCGAAGCGGATCCTGCCTCATGATCTTTGTCCTCACTGTTGGAAACTCCGTATTTTCAATATTGTCTAGTATCTTGTTCATTATGGCTTTGGTAATTAGAAATATAACTTCTGACAACTCTAGAAAGTAGTTATTTCTTAGTATGGGTCGTCCTTTGCCTTCTTCAGCTTATAAATAGTCTTCATACAGCAGTAAAGCTTCAAACTTACGTCTTCTACATGCCTCCATTTTGAAATTTTAGCAGTTGTTAAGAGGTTTAACATAGGGCTGCTGCCAGGTTAATTTAACACAAGTATTAACATTTGTTAGAGTTAACAATTCTTGATGAGACGACCATTTTGTTAAATTATGTGTTAAGTCTCCTTAACAGCTGAGTTAACACTTAAGATTCGTTGAAGAAACCGGGCCTAAGCTTTTAACATTCAGAAATGGATCATTTCTGCCTACAGGCCATGGGTACGTATTCCAAAGCGTAAGTATACTTGCAAGACCGGAGGTCTGTAATACCTTTGAGGTTGATGCAAGAGGTACTCCTGGCCTGTGGTAACTGGATGGGGAAGGCCCACGGAAAAAAAAATGGGGGTTGGTAGGCATGGATGTTGACAGGTTTGTAGGAGTACCTTTGGACGTAGGGCTGTTTTACCATCTGTTATATAAATAAAAGCAAGGTATCACTGGTATATGTGTCATATTGACTGTAATGTTGAGAAGGCAATAGGGAAAATGTACAACTGAGATTAAAAACGCATAAGAACTCCACAACCTCATATGAGGTCATCATGCACGAGAGGGTTAATGAAGCCGCGCACATACTTCAGCCAAAAGGTGTAAAATATGACAGTGTATTACTTCTAATTACTGATAGTGCAGCTTACATTAAAAAATCAGCTGAAGGCCTTCAGTGGTATACTATGCAGGCAATTTTGAAACTTTTGCAGCCTTCGTGAATGCATTAGATAAAAACGATACGTCGTCAATTGAGATTCTTCAAGAGTTACTGAAAGACAGCTCTCTGAAAACCGATTTGGTGTTTATATCTGCTAATATAAGCTTCCCGTGTAAAATCATAAGCATACTTGAAAAATCTACTAATCTGTTGTCCAAAACAGTGAAGGAAGTGCGTGCTGTTGAAAAAATAGATTCACTTTCGGCTTTGCAGGTACATAGACTGTTAAATGTCAAATATCAAACTTTGTTCTGTAAAAACAGAGGGTTTAAAAAAAATGTGCGAAGTTGCTAAAGTATTGGAGAGTGCTCATGTTGGTGAAAATGAAGGTGTCAGTGTTGGTGACATTCCTCTCTTTAATTATGCACATCCGACATCCTGTGATGTGGAGCGATTATTGTCTCAGAATAAGGCATTCTTTAGAGATAATCGACATGCATTTGTGATGGACAATTTGGAGACAACCTTTGTTGTTCACTGCAATTCGAAGATTACTTCTAGCAACTAATATTCCAGCATGTGATTGGTGAGTACAAACTGCTACAATTTTTTCAGAGATGACAGGTTGTTTTAGCTATATTTAAACAAAACATTACTGTTACTGTAAATATCATATCTACTTGGACACATTAAAAATTAATATACCGACCGTACTGTACTTTTCCATATACAGATATCCATTTGCCTTAAGGAGCACGTTTGGTAGCACCATATTTTAATACAAAACTTTATATTTATTTACCTCTTGAACACAAGTAGTTATGTGACATTTAAAGCAGAATATTTTACAATTTTTATTAAATATTTTAAGTTTTTTCCCACATAAAGAATTAATATTTTCACTTTTTTTTTTTTAGCACATACAAATCTGCTCCCTATAAATGAGGTATTGTATATGATGGATATTAGATGATAAGGCAGGCAAAAATGAAGGCTGGAATGAGATTACCTAGGAGACTAATGGATTCTGTCATGGAAACTAAAAGTACCAGAAGCAGATCTACAATATGATTAGAGTCTATTTTACAAGGATTTCAACGTAAGAAGAGTAGAACCAGCTGAGAAATAATCGCAAGCAGGGGATATACCGGTAGTTCATCAACTGTAGTTTGAGCTCTTAAGGGCATAACAGCCTTTAACGGCATTTTGTATATTTTTGTACTGTAGTTACATATGATTAATATTTAGAAAATCTACTTCTTTTAACTAACTCCTTATGTAAAAAAAAAAAAAAAAAAAAAGTAGTATACTAATATATTAAAAGGAGGCAACACTTACTGAAAGCTGGTCCAGAAACACCACCATCCGTTCTTTGTTTTTAAGGATGAAAGGGTTGACAACTTCCATATACTGCTCTTTGCCTCCAAACTCTACCAGATTTGCCAGGTTCTGTAGGCACTTGGCCACCATGATGAGTGACCGGGCAGCCATCGGAGGTGGAGGCTCTGTGGCACACAGGCAATGTGCCTCATAGCAAGACCATCTGTGTAAAATAACCCTGTTTGGCAATCAAATGTCTTGTGTGGAAATTACCCAATTATTACAGTAGCTGGTATACATGGAGAGAATAAAAACATTTCTTTTCGTAAGGAGGAAAATTTCAATTTAGCGCTGATCAATATTTTTATTCTATTGTAATTTTGTAAGCTTTTCTGTGCATAACTTTTAAAATGACAACTTTGACCATTACCAAAGTCTTTGCATCATAGGACTACAGTCCTATTCACCAAGTCAAAGAAAATAGCAATTTTTTAAATTAATATTTAATATGAATTTCTATTCTTTCCAGCAACTTATTTTACCCTTAACAAAGGTTAATCATTAAATTGTGAAAACAATTATATCAAAATGAAGAATTTAGCAATCAATAACAGAATTTCTGAATTAACTGAGCCACACAAGACTTCACCTTTAAAGCCATTTACAATTACCTTAAATTATCAAGTACCAGAACATAGTGCATTGATACAGAGCAGTCATTATTCCAAACATGGCAGATGTTTCACAATTTGGAATGACTGAATCAATGAGGTTGGTTAATAAATATTTTGAGGGGGACATTAATTGATATACAATGTCAAAAATAAGAACAGCTACATTTTGAAGTACCAGTACGTTCTAGACTTAGACCCTGCTTACAACACATACATACTCTTAACTAATCTTATTTTTCCCCCCTCTCACAAGGACTGTCAGCATAGTTCTAGAAACTGGATGCATTGTATCTACAGGCTTAATGTACTACCTTATGTGGTAAACACCAGTCCATTATCCCTGTGTCAATAACTAGAGAATACAATACCATTTTTTGAATTCAGATTCACATAGTCTAGTTTTATTTTGTGTCTCCAAATATATTTCCTGTGGGCTGGAACCTCACAAGAGCAAACTCTAAGTTGCTATTCAGGATTTTCATCTTGTTTAACAATTGTCGCCGACTTATGGAACTGTTCCATACTAACGTATATACACCAGTAGTTTAAGTTACTGGCAAGAGATGGGTCTTGCGGAACAAAGAGATTACTCCTTGTTCACGGAATCTTCTATATAAAATGCACCCTACCAAGTTCATAGAATGCTGTATAAAAAGATAAAATGCAATCTGCCTGCACTTGTAGTAAATAAACATGGTGACAAAGATATCACGAAGTGGCTAAAAATGATGATTTTTCATCAGGGACAAGAATGGGGCCATTTTCCAGTTCTTATACCCCCAACAGAAAGGAAAAATCATCCTTCCAGGTCCTGCAAAGCGTGAAAGGCTCATAAATTAAGGTCAGAAGTTAGGCAGCTATGTGAAAAATGTGGTGTGTGCCACTTCATCTGGAAAGCTGTCAAAAAAAAAAGAGAGACGATGATTCATGATTCACTACTGAAGACTGGAAAACAGTTACTGAACGTTTAGACATCGATCTGTGATGAAAGCAGCTCTCTAAAAATGTAAGTTTTCTAATAATTCTCAGTAAACCAAGTTACTGTATAATTCTCAAAAATAGAGTTTTCTGTCCCTGCAGGAGGAACAATTATTCAGGTTCCAACAGGTTAAGTAAGTCTCTGCAGGGGCATATTCTATGAGGAAAGCTGTTTTTTTTTTCTTTTTAAATGCTATTTGTTCAGGGCGTCGACCCATGTGGATCTTTTGCCCCTACTGGCACCATATTGGATGAACCTGCGTGTAATTGGAATGGCAGTAGTGTAGAATGTTGTGTGTGAGGAAAGGAAGATTAAGGACGTCACAAACACCCAGTCCCCAGGCCAGGGATATTAATCATTACAATCAAAAAACCCTGACTGGGCCGGGAATCAAACCCGGGGCCACTGGGTGACAAGCAATGCGTTGCCCCCTACACCGCGGGGCCGGACAGGAAAGATGTTACAGATCTTGTGATTTATTCAGCATCTGAGAAGTATTCTCATTGCTTTTTCTTACACAGTCCTAGGAGGAATACTTTTCCATATTTTATACTGGTGGTTGTTTTCCAATTTTAGCAAGTGTTTTTCCTTGGACTTTTTGATTGCTTCTGAAGTGCGACACTTGTATTCTAGCACATGAAAGCTAAATCCTGATCCTTGACAAACAAGCTTATCAACTTTCTTCACTTTGCTCAACGCCTCTGTGACAAGAAGCCCACGGAGTGTTGCAGAATACTCCTACCAGCGAAAAGTCACTTCAGGACTTGATAGAGCCTTTAGTGCTGCTCTACTGTCTGAGATTATCAGAGATGCCAACTATTACGATTCAATCGTAATAATTATGAATTACCCATCACAATTACGCCTTTACGAATCACACACCACAAATTACGATTTTTTGTTGATTTTTAAATCTAAGTGTAAGAAGTGTTCAAAAGGATACACAAGGAATGCCATTACAGCTTGAATTCTCGGAATATTATTTTCAGATTTCTCAGTAATAATTTATATCTATTTCCTGTCCCTTGTTTAAGAATATTTCGAGTTTTCACGTGCCGAACGCAGTGTGTGCTTCCAGTATTGGAAAAATAGGCACCTGTGAAGTGGTATATCTTGCGGAGTTGTTGTCTTTGTTCGTCATATGACCAGACTTCCATGCAAGTATGCGAGTTCTTTTGTCATTGTTTTGGCGGCAAAGTGGTGACAGACTCCGTTTCATTGTGGATACTGTGTGCATGACTGTTTAAGAAGTATTTATACAGATTTTTGTTGCCAAATTTACATATATTGCTCTTCTAGGATATATGCTAATCATGTGTAACAAAATGCGAAAGGTTTGAAATAATGAAGCGATTTCTTGTGCAGGAAAATACGTGTGGTAATGTTACCATGATTAGTGACGCTAGTAATAAACCAAAAATAATTCAAAAATTTAGGGAGGAACACTTGAAAGAATGGCCCTGTTTACTGCGTTTCTCAGAATCTCATTCACACATGTTTTGTAGTGTGTGTAGCTGCGATTTTTCAGTTGCGCATGGTGAGGAAGAACAAGACTGAGTTCCGTGTTAATATGAACACCGAACTGTTAAGTGCTCTGTTAGTGCAGAGGAAAAGCATGTCACCAGTGAATGTTTACCAAACAGCAACTACAAGCTGCTAAGGGAGCAACTACAGTACTCAACAAAAGAAATGATCCTTCAACCTCCACTCAGATATGTACTGCAGATCATCTGTTACTTTAGCATGTAAGAATCATTCACTCTTTATATGCCAGTCTTTGAATATGTGGTTGAATTGTATGTTGTTCATTGATTTTCCAATGATATGGAAGTTAGTAAGATAGTAAGATCTTGAAATTTATATATATATATATATATATATAAAACGGCTGCATTACGAATTGCCATTCTTGAAAATTGGCATCTCTGGATTATTATAATCTGTGTATATGAATATATTCTTCTAATACCTTCATATAGACACTGTAGAATTAGCATAGTAATATCTCAAACACTATTGCACATTTTCCCAGGGAGAAGTTTGTACTTGTTCTTGATCTTATTCTGTATACCACAGAACATGTTCCCAAGTACATTCTTGACCTGTCAGTGGGCTAGATCAAAGAACGATCATGATGAACAAGTTTTTTATTCCAGTAGTTTGTGTCTATAATGACCTTTCATTCTTACTGAAGTGACAAGTTACTGAAGCACACTCTGACTGATGTTAAATTTGGGATCACCTACAAAAGAACTTTTTGACAATGATCACAGAATGTTTAGTTTCTTACCCTGCTGCATTCTATGGGATGTCATTCTATCCTCCTCAATAATAGATTAAAGGGGTGAGACTTAACAGCACCTCCATAGTAGCTGTTACGGTTATTTTGCAAGCTCCAGTTTTTTGGAGTTTACCTAGATGTAAAAGGGAGTTTATGTTCAGTGTCATGTTCACCAGGCCAAGGCACCAAATAGTCTAAATGCCCTTCATACTGAGCCCTTATTGAAGTGCTCATTTAATTAATCAGTCATTTATTCGAATGTACAGAGAATATTTCATTTTATTAAGTACTAGTAGCTGGCAGGAAACATCTACATTCAACAGCACATGTCGCAATTTCTGCAGGGAGTGTGGAACTCTGGTTTGTATGCTCACCAGCTAAGTTTAGAAGGTGGTATTTCGACATGACGCACACAAAGCCGAACAAAGGAACAACAGAACTCCAACGGACATTTCGGATGCCCGGGCGAGAGGCTAGGGTCGCTTATAAGAGATGTTTGAAGTAAGCGTCAGGTACGCGATGCATCGAGCCAATGAAACGATAGAGCCACCGTCAATATGGCGAGGCGGCCCCCACCAAGGATTCGACGGCGTCTTCGAGGACGAGTTAATAAAAACGATGACCGAGTCAGTTAGTTACCCTATTATTTGACGAGATTTTGTGCAGGTAACATCGTAAGAAGAAGTTGTTATTTACACGAGTGATCGTGTGGGGACTCGTAAGATTTCGTTGGAAGATGCTCAGTCTACCTTTGATATACTCAAGTTTTCTAATACTGGGAGGATGGTATTTAACTTGCGACTACCAAAGGGAGAGAACAGTTCCATTTAATCATTTCAAAATGAACAATAGCTTGCCGGTGTAAATAGTTTTCCGAGGGCATAAACTATACAATTTTCAGTCTAGCCGTTTATAAAATGAGAAATATTTGACATAGTTACAGGAGTAGATAAGATGAGCGGTTCCGCTACTGAGTGGGAACTGGTTTCACGGTCAGTGGAATTTACCCCCCGCTGTAGTATTCTAGTAACCGGCCGGTTGATCTTGACCTAGTTTCTACATTGTGAACGAGGGGATGTTTTAGACAACATCCAGAAGCAGAAGCAGCAACGGAAAATATGACATCACCTTTCTACCCCTCGATGGAGACAAAAGGACTGATCCAAGCCTTTTCTGAAGGGAGCATCATAATCGATATGGCTGACTAAAAACAAGATGGGGTCGGCTGTCTGCTGAGGACGAGCGGCCATAAGTCAACATAACAGATGAGTACAGAGTTTTAAAGTAATTATGTGAGTGTGAACGTGTTTAATGTTGCAAAAGGGGATAGGTTAGTTTGATATTTAATTTCTGTAGATGTAGCTTTGTTTGGAAGGACTACACCCCATTTAAAGTAAATGATAGGAAGTTTGTTAATGTAAATATAAATTGTAACATAAATGTGGACCGTTTTCATGAGGTCGCAGCTTGCTTTCTTACATTTTATTCTGGTTTATTTAGCTGAGTGGTTAGCGTCATTTCTTTGCGAGTCAGTTTCTTATTTTAGCCTGATATAATATTTTGATTTGTTTGCTTTGATGTTTGAGACGCAGTGTACATCTCGGGGCTTAATTGTAAATGTAAATAAGGATTCAAATTAAAGTCAGGAAGGACTAGATTAAAGTATTGTTAATGGGAGTTCAAAGTGTACGGAAACATGCCGTCATGTTTTCTGGGATTCATTGCATGATGTGTGAATGAGAGTGTGTAAGACGGTGGAGTGTGGATCCACGAAATTGTTAGCATCATCTTCACGACTATTTTGTATATCTAGGTGGTAAATTAGTAATTGGTTCACGAGTTCCATGAACGCTGTTTCGTATTTTAAGTTCCGAATATTAGAATAAAATTTCTATAAAATTTATTATTATTATTATTGTTATCAATATGAGTTTCTCGTGATGTAGGAATGAGATATTTCAGTAACTTTCTGATGTTCAGACATGATCGATTGTCAATGTGGCAATTTCTTAGTTTCAGTTTATCATATTTATTACAGAGTTGGCCACTTTATTATTCATGTTTACTTTGTACGCGAGTGCTTTGATTTGAGACCAGCGCGGTCGTGTTTCTTTCATGCAATCGTATGTTAGACGAAGTCCTTCATACTTCTTCAGTTTTACGCAACTTTAAGACATGAGATATTATTTTGTGTGATTTTGAGCAAGAGGACGCGTTCCTCATCTGAAAGGCCTGCATTTTCTTGATTGTGTGACTTGCCTCGGGTAGACTGTTGAGCAGCGTGTGTAAAGGGTTGGACCCTGTGGTTTTGGTATTGCTGCTTTATTTTGGGAGACGTGGATCTCCACTTTGAGTCATTCCGCCGTGTGTTGGCGAGGGTGATATGTTTGTCTACCGAGGAGAGTTTTATTTGAGCGGCCTATACTTTGTGATTTTACTGCTTCTGTCCATGTCTCTATGGCTGTTTCAGTTAATGAGAGTTTTATACTGCGATGTTTTGTTAAGATTTTCTTTTATTGATGTAACCGCGGGGAGGAATATTTGTGTCATGTAATCTCTTCCAGGATACCGCGTTGAATTAGGTATTGAAAGGTAAAGCCTACTGTGTTTTTTTAAATTTTTATGAATTTAGGTCACGTAACTTCATTTCAGGAATCCACGTTGATTTGTGCGTGATATTGGAAAGTCCACCAGTTGATTGATTTGGTGTCATGTAATTATTTTTCAGGAACCTGTGTTGAATAGGAAGTATTGCTTAACGTGTAATTATGTTTCCTTTCATTTTCGTTGAGGCTTTAAGTGGATGCGAGTTGCGTGAATGCTGCATGCTTTCCTTGGTGAACCCTGGAAAATATGATATGTTTTTGTTTCTTTGAATGTATATATTGCCATTTACATGTGTTTATTTGGTGTGGTTCCTATCCACATTGTTTACTGCGGTCATGAGATTCCTCATGACTCCACGATGTATATATTTTGTGCATAGGATGTTTTACCACTCAGCGTGTTATATATATATTGTACAGCTAGATTAGTTTGTCCGCCCATTTTGTGCATTAGATCATGTCTTTTCTTAAGGTTAGGAACTCCACTGCAATGTCAAATGTGCAGAAATGGGGAAAGTACTCATCTACAGTTGAAAGTGTTAACAAAAAGTAAAACCAGGAGCGCGGTGCGAGCACGCAAGCTCAAGTGTTAAAATTAATGAAACTTCAAGATAAGATTTCATTTGATATGGTAAGTATGTGTGTCGGCATACATTGTAAATTTGTAATATATTCTGATTCTCAAGATGGACTTTATCAAGCTGAGGGAAAATAAACAACAATCTGAGTCATGTAAATCTGGATCATTTGATACTTTTGCTATTTTAAAATTATTTATCTTGTTTATTTTAATAAACAGATTTTACCCCAAACTGACGTCGTGTTTCGCCTTGCTTTATTCGTAGTTTTAATTGACCACACCGTGTCCATATTAAGTTATATGTTCCCCATCAAGATCCAGGGTGTATGTATTTTAGGGTATTATTTTATCATTGTTCGGACCGAGCACGCCTGGGATCGGCTGACTAGTCTGGGGCAAATTACCTTGATGGTAGAAACGGGGACAATACCCTGGTACATAACAATAATCATACTAAGTCTGAGTTCCCATCCATTGCCATACATTCATCTGATGAATTTGTTGTAAAGTTCCTTACAATGATGGTTTCAGATAAACTTGCAGACAAGGGCTACTCTGAAGTATTTAACCTCTCTCACCATTTTAATTTCTTCTCCATTCAGCACAGGTAGTTTCTTTGGGAGAACTACTTCTCTTACTGAAGCTTTGGCTGTGTCAAGATCGCTAATAGGTATATGCTGGGTGGTCCAGGTAATGGACAGCATGGTTGCTAACTCGTGCTACACTGCGAGTGTTGTCTACAAACATCACCTGCCCCATATTGCATGCCCAACAAGCTCCATCACATTTACACATTACGTGGGCATTTCTGTGAAACATTTAATTGCAAATACTGTATTGCTGAATTATTCCTCTCAAAAACTTTCAAAATGTAAATGTATGTTTCCATTTTTGGTTCAATTTCTCTGTACTTACAAGTGTTACAAATAGTAGCTATCCGGCAATTTACTCCCTCACACCCTTTAAATACTATCATTTGGCAATATTCTAGTCTTGATATCTTAAACAGCTGAGGAAATATTGAGGGGTGTCTGCATTTGCTAGACCACCTAGTATATTTCAAGAAGAGTCTAAATGGTATGGAAGTCCAGTGTAATCAGTTGCTATATCACAGAAATATACCCAAGATATAATTTATATTTTGTGCCTTCAAGATGCTGGAAGTTTAAGAACTGAAGTACATGTTGGATATGACAAGTCAATGGTATTTCAATGTTGGCAGCAGTGATCAAAAGAACATTCCCATACTCTTAGACCAGGTTCTGGACAACAACGTTATACAGATACCTATCAAATTGAAGCATTCTTAAGATAGTAACACAAGACCACATGGTTTCCACAGAACAGATCTGAGCTAATGTGGCTACAGTAAACCACTAGATATATTTAACTTGCAAATGGTCAATGGGCATGCATGGCTCTGGCCAGATTTTCACTTATGCTGCATGAACTTCTAATTCATCTACAGTGATGTCTTGAGAGGACTGCTTAGAAGATCAAACATAGTTAAACAATGCTCTTGCAACTGAAGAGCATTCACATAAACAATGCAGACCTCAGAAATGTTTTAGAACTTACTGTTCTGCAGCCATTCCTGCAACAGGAATCAGTATATTGTGCCAGCAGGACAGTGACCACATACATACTGCTCACTTCATTCGACATGCTTTTCAAATATTCAATAAGACTGTCTGACCTCTCCACTATTAAACAGGTATCAAACATAGTGGTTTAACACCTGATGCAATGTCAGATCACCTAGGTCACAAATGCAAGAAGCATGGAACAACATGATTCATCTGCATGCAAGAGTAAAGGTGTAATTGATGCTTGATGGAGTACTATTGATACAATACCTTTGGCATACTTCGTAACTCAAAACTTATGAATGTAGTGAGCTGGTTATGTGATAAATTACCATAACCCAACTACATTACTTGAAGATGTAATATCAACGTAACTGTAACTTGTGTTAAAGGACTGCAATTTCATTTTTCTGGCAATGTATAAATTATTTTTACAGCATTTTATCTTATGGAAAAATATTGAGCTGCTTATAACAATTTACATTTTAAAAACAATAGAATATACTAAACTATATAAAACAGTAATTTACACTTAATAAACATCATAGCTGGTAACACTGAAGTGAGGCTAGGTTCTATGGGTATTTCAGAAAATTACAAACTGATCTCCAGAGTACTGTTATATGTATGTAAATAATTGAGTATTTTTTGAGGTATATATTGTAACTCTATACACTGAATAATAATTTTATTAATAATAACCATTGATAAGAATGACTCAAACTCTCGAAGAACCATCTTTTACAAAATTCTGTTGCTGACTGATACATAGGCAATAAACCTGGCTAGATAAAGATCAGTCCTGAATGAGGCAAGACTGGAAACACTTCCACACAAGTATTTTGCCTCAACAATATATATTTTTATCAATGTGCCAGTAAATCTACTGACAAAGGTCTTCACACTGAAGCACTGTTTATAAAACTAGGTTACTGCTAAACCTTCCTTCAATCAGGGGCTGCCTTGCCAAGACAGTAAAGGTGTGTCGATTCACCGAAAGGACATGGGTTCGCTTGCCCGTCAGGAAGTCGAAATATTTAAGAAACGAGATTTCCACTTCCGGATGTGAACATGACCCCAAGGTTCACTCAGACTAAACCAAAAATGAGTACCAGGTTAATTTCTGGGGAACAAAGGCGACTGGGCATACAGCAAACCTCTCTACCCAACCAAGTGCCGAGGTTAAGGATAATATAATTCTTTACCTTCCATACCTCGAAGGACCTTTGCGTCCTGTATGGAGATTGCTTTGCTTCCTTCAATTACTGTAGATTTGAAGAGTGTCGGATAGTCAGAATTAGTCCCATACAAATTTTTAAACATATTGGGTGCCATTTCCAGAAATACAATAACCATCTAACTGTGCCATTCTGATCAGCTGCAGCACTCTTTCTTAGATGTTCACTGAAAGCACTGGAATTTGATCCTGCAACCTTGTATTCAAACAACTGCACATTACAGCCAGCAGGTATTAAATGGAAATCAGCACTTCCAAGACTATTGCTGGTAGAGAAGAAATTATGTGTACCATGTAGAACATTGTACTTTTTAACAGATGGTGCATAAGTTAAATTTAAGGACCTGTATACCAGCTTCTACTATAGTGACTGAGCATTGCAATCCCAAGAAGTAAATGTTAATGGGAATCAGGCAAGCCAAAAATTTGTTCAACAGTGTGAGGGCTCTATTCACCAGTAGAGATCTCAAACTTCAGCTCAGAGTTTGCATGTTGCGATGCTATGTTTCCCTGGCCTTCAGCATGGTTTTGAACTATGGATGGTCAACTTTTTGCTGGAGAGGCAGATTGAAGTTTTTGAAACATATCTGTACAGAGGAGAGTTTTGAATATCCTGGGTAGAAAGGAAGACCAATGGGGAAGTCTTCAACTTGTTAAATAAGAAAAAATGAGCCTTTAACAACCATCATGGAGCAAAGGCTCAGGTACACCCAGCACATCATGAGAGGTGAACAATATGAATTTCAATTCATCATTTTGGGGAAAATTGAAGGGCAACGATCTGTGGGGAGACAGAGAAATTCCTGGCTTTAAGATTTGCCTGCTGGCATGGACAAACTTCTACAGAAATCTTTCAAGAGCTGTTTTGCGAGTTAACATAATCAATTGGATCGTCAACCTTCGTAGCAAGATTGTGTCCTATGAAGAAGAATACAATCTTTTGGTTAGTTATGTAATTTAAAGTAATTACATAGAAAATTTATCATTTAAAGCAATTAATAGTTGTAGTAACTTTCCTGTGAAAAAGAAAAGCTTCTGGACTAACAAAGAAACTTTGCTTTGATAATCTCATGTCTCCTAATTATTTACAATGATGGTCAATATCCCAGAGTGCATATATCTTCTAAAATATATTAGCATGATTGTTCTTAATTTAGAAAACATATGAAGGGTTTATGTTAGAAACTAGGTTTAGCTATCAAAAGACTGAGATGAGTAAGAAACAATGAGAGTTTTCAGAGCACCATTTTCAGTGAAAAAGTCATACTATATATTTCCTTGAAGTCTAGCTGTCGTAACTGAATTAAACAATAATATGGGAAATAAAAGGTCAAAAACATACCAGAAAACAAAATAAATATAATGATCCATAAATCTCTCAAAAAATGTTAATAAGGTAATGTTAGAAGTGAAGCTTCCACGGTGTGAAGAATTATTTAATTTCCGGGTTGAACCGTGTTGTACTTGTACGCATATATGCGCATATATGCGCACATATGCGTGATATGCGTACAAGTACAACACGGTTCAACCCGGAAATTAAATTAAATAAAGGTAATGTTAGTGTTATGCTTGTTAAGCGAAATGTAAAATAAAAAGTGTGGACATTAAAAAAATAAGAATGTACAAGGAGAATTTCTGGAAAGACTGAAACAACAAATTTCAGTTACTGAAATAGGAAATGTGGAAAATGAATGATCAAACTTCAAAAGGGCATTTGTAAGTGGGACAGAGAGTGCCTGGTGTAGAACATCTATGAGAGTGAAAGAAAATGAGACATGGTGGTGGACTGAGAAGGTGAGAGAAGCAGTGAAAGAAAAGCATGGCATAAATGGAAGAGAGATAAAAAAAAGAAGAAACCAAAAATAAGTATCTTGATGATACAAGGAAATGTAAGAAACTGGTAGGAGAAGAAAGGTAAGGAAGAATTTACATGAAAGATGGAAACAGATAGAGCTGGCTGTAAAAGAATATAGTATGTAATTATACAAAGTAATAGGAAAGAAAGAGTTTATACAAAACTGATGAAAGAGGAAGGTGCAGAACTGGATAAACTACTGAATGTAAGAAATTAAGAAACTGTGTGCAGAACTAGAGGCGCATGCGACCAAAAATCACAGCGCAGAACTGTACAAGGTGAAATACTTAGCATGAGAGTTTATGAGTAAGACTCAGATTATTAAAGATGACCAAGGGAATATCATCATAAATGCAGCATGCATCGCCAAAGTATGGAGTGAATACTGCATCAAGCTGTTCACTGATGACCCACAACCAATGCCAGGTCACCAGAACCCAACAGACTTTGAACCAATGATCCTTAGAGAAGAATTGGAACATGCAATAAAAAAGCTCCGGAACTGGAAAGCACCAGGCCAAAATGGAATCACTGCTGAAATCCTAAAGAACATGGGTGACCTAGGTCGACATTTTCCACAAGTTATGTCAGAAGATGTAGACTTCTGGAAACTGGCCAGTGGTGCCACTCCGTCTTCGTACCACTGTTCAAGAAAGGTTCTCCACTTGACTGTGCAAACTATCAAACGATAGCCCTCATCTCCCATGTTAGTAAAATCATGCTCACGGTGCTGAAAAAGAGTCTGAAGACCTTCTTACTTCCACAAATCTCAGAGGAACAAACCGGGTTTGTTCCAGGCAAAGGAACTCGTGAACAGATTCTCAACATCCGGCAGCTCATAGAGAAGACAAGGGAGTACAATATCAAGATGTTCCTGTGCTTCGTGGACTACAAGAAAGCCTTCAACAAGGTAAAATGGTCAAAGCTCTGGGCTATACTCATTGAGACGGGAATGCCGAGACATTTAGTGTACCTGATTCAACAATTGTACTCTTTGAACAATGCGGCGGTGAGAGTTAATGGCAACTTCTCAGACATCTTTCCTACTAGTGCTGGAGTGTGACAAGGTTGCGTTCTTTCCCCCCTCCTATTTAATGTATACAGTGAGTACATTATGAGGGAGATTCTTGAGGACTGGAATGACGGCATCACAGTTGGTGGCAGGAAAATAACAATCTCAGATATGCGGATGACACTGCGATAATTGTAACAGATGATCATGAACTAGAAGCCATCATGCGGAGGTTAGATGAGCGAAGCAGAGAATATGGTCTTGAAATCAACAATAAAAAGACCAAAATGATGATTGTAGACCGTTTTAATAACAGACCTGCGGATTATGCGGTTGTCAGTCGCTTAGAGTATCTAGGATCTCTTGTTACAGATACTGGAGACTGTGAACCTGAGATTCGCAAGCGCATTGCGATTGAGAGAAATTCAACAGCAAAACTTACTCGCATCTGGAAGGACACCTCCATCACTTCCAAGACAAAGCTCACCCTCATTCGAACTCTGATCTTCCCTATCGCGACCTATGCAGCAGAAACCTGGACAATGAAGACGGCGGATCGCCGCAGGATTGATGCTCTAGAAATGTGGTGCTATAGGAGATTACTGCGAATACCGTGGACAGCACACCGTACAAATGAATCGATCCTGCAACAGCTCAGCATCAGAACAAGACTGTTGACCCTTATCAACCAAAAACAACTCAGATATTTTGGTCCTATTGCCAGAAGACAGGAGGCAATGGAAATACTTATCATAGAGGGAAAAGTCGAAGGCCGAAGACCTAGAGGATGTGCACCGTTACGATGGATGGACCAGATCAAGAACTTAACCAGGATGAGCTTACAGCAAGCAAGTCACCATGCCCAAAGCAGAGACTCCTGGAGGAAGATCACCAAAAGGATTGTCACGTGATGCCACTACACCCTTACGAAGAGTTGGACTAAAAGAGAGAGCAAGTAATTGTGCAGGGGAGACAGTAGTAATACGGTGTGATGACTCAACAGCAGATGATATAACCACGTTAGAGGTTGATTAGCAGCCTTTCCTTCTTCTTTCTTTTTCTACTGCTTGTGGGGTTGTGGGTGCGAAATGTATTGCACATGTGGATTTGGCCCTGTTTTATGGCCGTATGCCCTTCCTGACGCCAGCCCTGTATGAAGGGATGTAATCACTATTGTGTGTTCCTGTGGTGGTTGGTAGTGTAGTGTGTTGTGTGAATATGAAGAGGTATGTGTTGAGATAAACACAAACTCCCAGTCCCCGGGCCAGAAGAATTAATCAGAAGCGATTAAAATCCCCGACTAAGCCGGGAATCAAACCTGGGACCCTCTGAACCGAAGGCCTCAACGCTGACCATTCAGCCAATGAGTTGGACAGGTGGATTAGCAGACTGTAAAAAGAAAATGGGGAAGGCACCTGGGATGGATAAAACTAGTGTGGAAATGATATAGGCTGCTGGACATGTTAGACTACAGTGAATGTACAGATTGTTAAAGTGCATATAGAAACAGAAGGTATGCCAGAAGACTGAGGAATGGAAATAATACCAGTCTTAAAGAAGGGGGACAAAAAAGTGTGTGATAGCTCTAGAGGAATTGCACACTTATCACAAATGGCAAAAATACTGGAGAGACGAGAATGAGAAGAAAGGTAGAAGGAGAGTTGTAAGAGGAACAGTATGGTTTCAGAAGCAGATCTACGGTGGACCCAATCTCCAGTAAGAGGCAATTAATGGAAAAGAATTAGGAATATGGAAAGGATCTGGTCATGACATTCATAGATATAACAAAGGTGTACAATAGTGTTCCCAGGTAGAAGGTGTGGGAAATCATGGTCAAAAAGAGAATGGGTACCCAAACTGTAGAATTGGTACAAGCAATGTACAAAAAACTGTGTCAGCAGCGTACAGATTCTGTTTGGAAAGACAGAATCGTTTAGGAATGAAACTGGACTAAGACAGGGGAGTGTGCTGTCACCTCTTTTGTTTCTAATGGTTATGGACAAAATTATAAAGGAACCAAAGGAATCATACAGAAATAGGAAGAGGAAGTTATTACTATTCATAGACGATGCTGTGGTCTGGGGAACAAACAGCAATGAAGTAAAAGAACAACTCGATGCACTGAACATGAAAATTGAAATGGTATGAAAATCAGCGCAGAGAAAAGTAAGACCATGTTAATATCACGAGAAGAAAGACAAGGGAAAGGCACTGTGAAAATTGGTGGTCAAAGCCTTGAAACTGTTGACAATTTCAAATACCTAGGGAGTGAATTAATGTAGAATTCAAGGCTGGACATGGACATTAGCGAAAGGGTGCAACAGGGCAATGCATTCTACCAGTGTAAGAAACCTTGTATGGAATAAGGAAGTACCAAGGAAGTGTAAAGAGATAATGTACAAAATGTATTATGCACCCATATTGATCTACGCAGCTGAGATCTGAACAATGGCAAGTAGGAAGGAGAGTAGAATTCAAGATAGCGAAATGAAATAGCTAAGAAGTATGATAGAAAAGACAAGGAAAGACAGATTGAGAAATGAAGATGTGAGGAAGGAGGTTGGAATGGAAAACTTATATGAGAGAACTGATGGGGGTAAACTAAGTTGGTTTGTACATGTAAAGAAAATGGAGGAGGAATGAATACCAAAATAGATGACGGAGATGAAGTTCAAGGGAAAGAGAACGAGAGGGAGACCTAGAACAAGAGGACTGCAAGAAGAAGAAACCTTGACAGACAGAATGATGAGGAGGAATGACGGAAGGAAACAGGAAGGTGGAGAAATGCCATAAAAGTTCCAACCCGGGAGGAGCTGGATAAGGGGCAAGGAGGTAGATGATGCTGTTTCAACCATTGGGTCCATACAAGTTTATGATCTCCTTTTTCAAGAAGGTACACATTTCCCGATATCTATTGTCATTTTCACATCATGAAGCCACATGATGTAGATGTTGATTCCCATAGGGATTTGATGGCCAGGCAGGCATCAATTTTTGAAAATGAGACATAGCTCTCATAGTGCATTGGCACTGCTGGTGGCTTCAAGTAGCCTATGCCGTGGCCTCCACGGTATGCACTAGCCTTGCATCTTGGGTGGTATGCTAAGTTCCAACTGACGAGCCTAACTTAGCACACGAGGGCGAAACGCAGGCAACCAAGAATGAATCAGCTCGAAAATTTATAATGTCCAATAACGGACCATTATATTGGTATTATGAAGCCACATGGCGTGAAGCGTGGACCCTGAGGAAATACGAGAGAAGAATAACTACAGCTAAAATGAAATACATGCGGCGAACAGCAGGAGTCCTAAGTGGGAACACAAAAGAAATACAGAAGTGCTGAATGATCTTGAAAGCAGAATTGTATTGGAATACATCTATACATACCAGAGAAATTGGCTAGAACACCTAAACAGGATGTACAGAAGCAGGATGCCCAAAGCAGTCATAAACTACTGCCTCAGTGGGAAGAGATCTCTGGGACGCCCCAGGATGAGATAGCGTGAAAATGCAAATCATTGTATTGAAATGGGAATGCACTGCGAGCATTCGCGTTCATGTATTTCTTGAGAAGAACACGCTAACACCCAACTGTATGGATTCAAAAGGAGCGCCGAGCGCGCAGGTATCATGAGGGACAGCATGCAAGCAAGCGCTGCTATAGAGTGCCAGCCAAGGCCAAGTGGCGTCACACTGAAAGTTCTATTCGATTCTATGGCATTTCATCACGAACGGAAGGTTAAACCATAATTTCGAGAACGTCACCTTGTAGGCCTGGACAACAAATGCTACTACCCAAACTTTCATTAAAATTGGCAAAAGGATGGCCGAGATATGAATTTTTTTTGAAGCTCATATTTCCAGTCTCGCCGTCCGGCCTTGAGCAATATAAGGGGTTCGCCAGCCTCGAAGAGGTCAGAATGTGTCAGTGTGTCACAGTGTGTGTCACAGTACTTCGTCATGAACCAGTCGTCTCGCTGATGTGATACAGTTCGTTACTCTGTCCGGCTAAGGACCGGGGTTTGAAAGTACGTAATATGAGTGTTGAAAGCCTTCTCTGTGGACTAACTTTGGGTGTAAGCGAAAGCTTATTCACTGATAATATCGGTCTGTCGAGCCGAGTAACATTATTTTGTTTCATAAATTGTGTAACTGAAGAGACTATACAGTAATCACTTGATATTTCGAAACTGTGCTTAAAGGACTTAGGGCATAAAGACTGTGCTTTAGTTATTTCCTCTACAAGAGACTGTGTTAGGCTATTTTGTAAAATTGTGCCCTAGTGAAAGTACAGTTCTTTTTTTGGACAGTGTCAATCTATTTCATAAAGGACAGTGCCTACTTTACTTTCAAAGACTGTGTCAATTACTCCGTGAGAAAACAGTGTCGACATTTTCCTTTCAAGGACTGTGCTGATTTGTGAAATACGGTGCCTTTATCTCTTCTCAAGGGACTATATTAATTCCCCTCATAAAGACTGTGTTTACATTTATGTGTAATATTGTGCCTCAGTGGAAAATTTACCTCTGAGAAATTACGTGATTTTTGTTAAGACTGAGTCGTAACAGAACTTGGTTCTCTTTCACAAGACTGTGTCATAAACTATTTCTTTCTGTCTTCGCAGAAACTTTAATTTATTTCTACGTGTGTGTGTGTGGTAGAGCATTGCATGTACTCATTACAAACAGTGCAGAGACTGTGTCCGAAGGACTTAATTTATTTTCTTTCGCACCGAGATTAAGTGAAGTGGTAAACCATCGTATCTCAGAAAGTTCCAGATTATTTTCATTGCCTATCACTTCAAGTTTGATAGTGACTATTGCACGAACAATATTAATCATTCTGACAGAACTGTGATTTTAAATTCATCTCTTTTTTTTCAAATGTGCGTCCAACACCATTTATAGTGGAACTTATTCGGCCAGTAAACAGTGTCTCGCCATAATTTGCAGTGTAGTGCGGTCGAGAAGTGTCGTATCAGATTCCATTGACATTCTGTGCAAACGTTTTACATTTCTCTGCTCCTTTCATAGGACTTAGTGGAATACAAAACTCGACAACTATTCCACGCTGCACTATCGCCAGACGACCGCCCCAGGTTCGAGTCTCCTTCAACATCAAGGGCTAAGAACCACCGTGGGACGATGCCGATGATGTGGGACGCCGCTGACGCCGCATAAAGATGCCTTCTCCACATCTTCGAGGACATTCAAACTATTCGTCTGTAAAAGGTGATACAATTTCCATGCACTTTTTGAATAAACTGCAATTTCCACTTTATACTTGAACTCATTTCACTACCCTTCTCTCGTACTCTCTAAAGCACAAACCGTACACGCCTTGGCATTATCCATGCTCTCCAAAAAACTGAAGTACGGGCGTTCCTGTTTTAGAGAAAAGGTAGTGAATAGTAAAGTGGCATGCATGACGTTGGGGCCCGAGAGAGTACAAAGTGACAATAATTAACTTTGATGAAATCAGTGATATCTTTACTTTCAAGTTCAAATAGAAGTGAATACTTTAAACTTTAACTTCAGTTCAGCGAATAAATTTTACCAAGTTCAATTCAATGACTTTGATAAAATCTTGAACTCTTGAACTTTTTATGGCACAAGTGATGGTTGTTTTTTCCTAATTGTACTTAAATATTTCAGGCACAATATTTGATTTTATGCACAGTCTCATATAAGTGTTTAATATTTGTGTTAGTGAACTACTGAACTCTACCATTGGACAATAATGGTGATTTTACAAATGAATTGAATGATTGTATTTTCTGCATTTTGTGAAAATAACGACATTAATATAGAGAATATACTAGCTGCTATTGAGGCTTTAAAAGTCAGTCTAAATGACAGGATCACAGAGAGTAATGCTAATTTAGGGCGTAGGATTACTGAATCAAATGCTGCATTAGGAAGTCTTATTGAAGCCACTAATAATACGTTAGGGACTCAACTTAGAGAAGCTAATGAGGCCACTAATACTAGCATGAACCAACTTTGTGTTAACCTAGAAAATCGTATTGAGGCCACTGACGCTAGTATAAGTCAGCTTAGGGAGGCTAATGAGGACAACCTTGTAAAATTAACAGAGTCTGTTGACAAAAGGTTTATAGAAGTAAATAATAATTTGGAACTTAGACTCAATAATGCAGGTGCCGAAATTGAGAAACGATTTAAAGAGTCTAACAAAAGAATGGATTCTAAGTACAGATATAAATGAAAAATTAGCACGCGACTTAGAAACCATTAAACAAGACATCAAATCAGAAGTAGCGGAGGACTTAAAAATTGCTTACTCTTCTTCTCAGGAAGTCCTTAAAGAAGTAGAAAATTTAAAAGGGGAATATCAAGAGTCCCATGCTCAAGTATCACTTGCGCAAACGAAAATGGCTTCTATTCACGACAAACTCCACGAATCTGTTAAAAATAATTTCGTGAAGTTGGGAAACAAAATTACTCTTCTGAAAACTCAGCAAGAGGAGGCCGATAAACGTGTCAAGACACAACTAAGATAGTGCTCACACGCAGATTACTCGTATCTGTCGCGATGTAGCAGACATTAAGACCGACTTAGAGAAGGAGGTCAAGGAAATTGAGAATTCCGTACAGGGGAAAATTAAAACCCTAAAACTCGAACTCCAAGGAGGTATGGAATTTCTCAACAGCAAAGTATCCCAAATTGAACAGGGTGTTTCATCTAGCCTTCACAATCATCCATTCACAATACTAGTGGAGAATCCATGAATGTTTCCTGTTACAAGTGAAATATGTAATTCGAGTGGAATGTTTTTTTTTTTTTAAGTCTTTGTTTGTAAAATACAATATGATGTTTCATTTTTATTGACCTAACCTGTACTGTATAATGTTGTAACATAGGCATTTGTAAATAGTAGAATTCTGTCTATAGTTCCTGGAAAGATCTAGAAAGTTACATAGCATTTGTACAGGGTGTGTTACTTTGTTGGTATGTGTTCTAGAAAGTGTGTTCTGTCTATTCTGGAAAAACACGACTTTCACGATCATGCGTATTCTAGAATGTTAGTCAAAGTTCTTGATCGAAAGTAAGGTTGTGATTGGTGAGTCTAGGTGGCGATAGGGAACACGTGCACGCTGATTGGTTGCCTCCAAGGCCAGTAATTCCTATATATAGTGAGCGAGGCAGTGTTCGAATGAATTCTGTATCCTGAATTCTGTCGGTCTCGGTTTATCTGTCTGCGAGCAGCCTATCTGGATGACGTCCCTCCGGTTTTCGGGATGGCACACCCCTCGGGTAAGCACTCTTGAATTCCGTTCCTTCTAAAAATTCCGTAATGTTCCGATTTGGTTTCCATACAGGAGTCTGCCCTAACCTCGCCTAGATTCACCAAATTAGTAACTTATGACGCCTTAGTTTTTCAGCTAGACTTACCTGTTCGTTTCCGAGGCATTCCCGTTTTGTTTCACTAAAATATGTATATTGTAGTTTAATAGTATTTCCCTTGGGGTTTGCCTCTGATAGTTCTGTATCACTTTAGGTACGCTACATTTTGGATTTTGGATAACCTGTAAATTGCTTTGTACTACTGCATTGGTAACTAGATGTACAGTTGATTTGTAATTTGAATTTACACTGCTACGAATAACCTATGTATATCACTGAACTTATAGCTCATAACTTGGAATGTATATGTAGAATTATCTTGTAAATAATATTTTAAAAACTAAGGATCACGGTGATTCATTTCGGAATCCGCTATCTAAGCCATGTCCATGCCTTTGGTAGGTTCCCAGCCCTTCCATCTTCCCGTTCTGTCGTTCACTAGTTGGCCCTACTGATAGTTACGTACTTGTTTTTAACTGTGTTTGTGCCTTGTTTGGTGTTACCACTGTAGAAGAGGTAACATTTCCAAAGCTTTTAAAATGCCCAAGGGAAAACCAGCCAAATTTTCGGGGAAGGAGTATACAGCTAAAGAGTTTCTCCTTAACCTTGAAGAGTATTTTCAGGAAAATCACATTAAGACAGACTGCCGATTACATATAGCATCTCGATTGTTAGAAGGCAGGGCGTTAATGTGGTGCACTGCTTTCAAATTTAGTATCAGCACTTATCAAGATTTTATAGAAGCCCTACTTAGACGATTTTGGAGTTCTGAGACTCAGCACTTGATAAAACTCCAATTATACTCTAGAAAGTATAACACTTCCGTCAATTCCTCACGATACTCAGATTATCTTATATCTCAGCTTAAAAAGATGCAGTTTTTCGACCCTCCTTTGCCGGAGCAAGAACTTATTCAGGTCATAACACTGCAATTCCCTCCAAACGTTCAGGAGATATTGGTAGTGGCAAACGTCCAGGACTTAGAGCAGCTCGATGACGTCTTGAGGAAACTCGATACTGCGCATACTCAGAATGTAACAAAAGCAGGTAGAACCAAAGAAACTACGGCTAACTCCGCGGAAGTGAAGACTCCGATTCAAGTAAATCCAGAACCGCAAGAAGAAAGAGAAACTCATCGAGACATTCCGTTCCGATATAGAAGATATAGAAAGCGTTCCTACGAAGAGAGGGCAACGTTTCAACAAGGACCTTCGGGGAGGCAGACAGCTAACCAACCTAATGACAATAGAACTCCCAGTGGGAAGAATTAGAGAAACGTTGGAGAGAGACTAGAGAATACGTAAGGAATAATAACAGGGAAGAAGGTTTACCTGGAGCAGCTTCTTTGGAATACCAGGCACAGGTTCAAAGAAGAAATGAGAGAACGAAAATGGATCCCGAAGCTACAGGTGAAAAAAAACTTTGACGAAGCAATAAGGAGATTGCCTGAAAACATGGAGGAAGGAGAAGTAATATGTAGCACAGCCATCAATCATTGGAATTTAGAGGATACGGATTTACTGTATGAGGATTCAACACCATGACAGCCTCAGATACAACGCGGCTTACCGATCATAATTACTAAGTTGGGCAATATGATTGTCAATTCTTTAGTGGACTCAGGATCATTTCGCAAAAATTGATAGATGTAGCGCTAGAGATGACCAACATTTCCATCCTGCCTGTTGCCCAAGTTAAGGTTAAAGGCATAGTTCCCGACAAGGCTATTAAATGTAAATTTCAGGCGTTTCTTGAGTGAGAAATTGGTGGTGTTAAGTTCCAACATCTATTTTTGATTTTGACTCAAATCAAATTTGATTTAATCCTTGGATCGGTCTTCTTCATTCAACATGGGGGAATCATCGATTATCCTGCTAACATGATTAAATTTCTCCACGTCGAATCTGTAGAGCTACAGTTGGTTGCTTGTAATGAAGTGAAGCATCTGGAATTTGAGACCGCGGTGGATATAGTAGAAGGCAAGACGAGCGAGGCTCCGCCTGTCGAAGAATGCGTCCACGAAGAGGGGAGACCCGAGGAAGTGGGACCCTAGAGGACCAGATGGCGTCCATCATCGATGACGAGTTTAACACAGACCACGACGACTTCACGATTTATGACAGTATAGCTGAAAGCCGATTATGATGATGATGAAGCAGCAGAGGCGATCCAAGAACTTTTCGAGAAATTTCCAGATGTATTTTCTGATAAACCTGGAGTTATCAAGGGTTTTGAGCACCACTTAGATGTTACTGACACTTCACCCTATAAGAAACGGCCTTATCTGATACCCATGAACTACTTGGAAGAAGTTTGGGTCATCATTGAACGGTAGGAAGAACAGATAGCAACGTCGAGGGAATTTTCAACTCTGCCAACCTCAAGAAATACTTTACCGGTACATGATAAAAAGAAAATCGTCCACCATTTCGTTTTTCCTGAGCAGGGGGGAGATGAAACGGGAATGCACTGCGAGCATTCGCGTTCATGTATTTCTTGAGAGGAACGCGCTAACACCCGACTGTACAGATTCAAAACGAGGGCCGAGCGCCCAGGTATCATGGGGGACAGCATGCAAGCAAGCGCTAATACAGAGTGCCAGCCAAGGTCAAGTGACGTTACACTGAAAGTTCTATTTGATTCTATGGCATTTCATCACAAACGGAAGGTTAAATCATAATTTCGAGAACGTCACCTTGTAGGCCTGGACAACAAATGCTACTACCCAAAATTTCATTAAAATCGGCGGACGGATGGCCGAGACATGAATTTTTTTTGAAGCTCATATTTCCAGTCTCGCCGTCCGACCTTGAGCAATATAAGGGGGTCGCCAGCCTCGAAGAGGTCAGAATGTGTCAGTGTGTCACAGTACTTCGTCATGAACCAGTCGTCTCGCTGATGTGATACAGTTCGTTACTCTGTCCGGCTAAGGACCGGGGTTTGAAAGTACGTAATACGAGTGTTGAAAGCCTTCTCTGTGGACTCTAACTTCGCGTGTAAGCGAAAGCTTATTCACTGATAATATCGGTCTGTCAAGCCGAGTAACATTATTTCGTTTCGTAAATTGTGTAACTGAAGAGACTATACAGTAATCACTTGATATTTCGAAACTGTGCTTAAAGGACTAAGGGCATAAAGACTGTGCTTTAGTTGTTTCCTCTACAAGAGACTGTGTTAGGCTATTTCATAAAATTGTGCCCTAGTGAAAGTACAGTTCTTTTTTTGGACAGTGTCAATCTGTTTCATAAAGGACAGTGCCTACTTTTCTTTCAATGACTGTGTCTATTACTCCGTGAGAAAACAGTTTGGACATTTTCCTTTCAAGGACTGTGCTGATTTGTGAAATACAGTGCCTTTATCTCTTCTCAAGGGACTATATTAATTCCCCTCATAAAGACTGTGTCTACATTTACGTGTAATATTGTGCCTCAGTGGAAAATTTACCTCTGAGAAATTACGTGATTTTTGTTAAGACTGAGTCGTAACAGAACTTGGTTCTCTTTCACAAGACTGTGTCATAAACTATTTCTTTCTGTCTTCGCAGAAACTTTAATTTATTTTTACGTGTGTGTGTGTGTGTGTGTGTGTGTGGTAGAGCATTGCATGTACTCATTACAAACAGTGCAGAGACTGTGTCCGAAGGACTTAATTTATTTTCTTTCGCACCGAGATTAAGTGAAGTGGTAAACCATCGTATCTCAGAAAGTTCCAGATTATTTTCATTGCTTATCACTTCAAGTTGGATAGTGACTATTGCACGAACAATATTAATCATTCTGACAGAACTGTGATTTTAAATTCATCTCTTTTTTTCAAATGTGCGTCCAACACCATTTATAGTGGAACTTATTCGGCCAGTAAACAGTGTCTCTAAAGTTAAGAACTTCATATTTGGGTTCCGTATTGAAGCAGAATTCACATCAAAGAAAAGTACAATAAGTTCCACCTTTTCAATACATTATATTATGTGACAGTTTTACGTTACAGTTAAACCTTCACATTTTTATACACTCGGGACCGGTTTCGACAGTGTCCCTGTCATCATCAGCCAAGAACAATTAATCGAGGACAATAAACCTTACAATATTTCAGGTATGATATAACAGTGAATATAAAATTATACATTATCTATCTACAAAAAGGTGTGAACATGTCCAGGTAAAAAATCACGATTAAGAAAAATCATGTCCTGTAGGGTGTACATTTATAAAAATTTTTTTAATTGAAATGACGTGTTAAAAATCTGCTGTTATATTATAGCTATAGCAGAGTATGTTTATAGGTGTAAATCTATGAAGTTTTGGCACTCAAGACATATAGCTATGTTTGACAAGTTAAAGGTGTTCAAACATTTAGTTAAATGGTGTTCCACTTAAAATATGTGATGTAGTTCAGCTAAGGTTGTAGTAAATATGTTTGTAGGCTTGATTTTGGTGTTTTTAACACTCGAGATATATAGTCATGTGTGACAAGTTAAAAGTTGATAAAACATTTAGTTAATGGTGTTCCACTTAAAATATATGGTAAAGTTCAGCTGAGGCTACAACTTGGACTTGAGGAGCAGATGATTATGTAAAATATCAATATAAGTAAAATTGAACAATTTAAATGGGTCACTGCTTGTTGATGTAGATGATCAGCAAGTCCTATTAAACAATTATACATATCGACAGTGGTTGTATATCATCTTGCTGAGAAGTAACAAAAGTCCTGGCTGAAATGGTGCTTGTAGATCTTATATTGTAGGTTGTGATTACATAAATTGATTAGAAAGGATCCTGATCCAAGTCGGAACCTATAAGAAATAAAATAAAACGCAATATAAAGTTACCGTATTTAAGAACGAAAGGGAGTTAAATTTCGCGAAGTGTTGATGAATGAGAAACTCACCTCAGGTGCCAAGTTGATGGTAGACGGAACGTAGTGGAACTGACAGGCTGAAGAGGGACAAGGCCTAGAAGGGAGCAGGGAGGGGCGGAGTTACTGAGTTAGGGGAAGGAGGCAACGCGGTAGAGGCGGGACTGTGATCAGGTGGGCGCGTGCGATGGTAGGGGAAATATGTAAGCGTGTTGTGTATTGTTTTGAAGATGGATCGGTTTTTTGGTATTTTAAGAGTGTTCATTATTTTGATAAAAGTGTCAAAAAGTATTGTAGGTTTTTCGGAAAGATCGTTAAGGTTAAAATTTGGGTTATTGTATTGATCGAGTGAGATGTAGAATTGTTCGGTGAAATCGAGTGTGGGGCCTTTATTTATTATTTCAATGATGTCTATGTCGTTATTCATACCATAAAATTTATGTTTATAATCATGTATATGTTGGCCTATTGCGGAAAATTTTCTGTATTTTATCGCATTTACGTGTTCAGTATATCTAATTTTGAACGATCTACCGGTCTGTCCAAGGTAGGTGCTGAGACAGTCGTTACAGTGGAATCTGTAGACGCCTGATTTGTCAGAAGGGTTAGAGGTATTGATTGAGTTAGAATTGTACAGGATATCTAGATTTCTGTTATTAGTTTTAAAGGAGATGTTAGTTTTCTGTTTCTTAAATATATTTGTAATTTTGTAAATATTACGGTTGTAGGTAAAGGTTGAAAAAGATTTCGATTTAGTAGCTTCTTTAGTTAAGTTCGATTTTGGGCGATGTCTGAATTTGCTGATTATATTTTCTATAAAATTCTTGTTGTATCCATTATGAGCTGCGATATTACGTATGGTATTTAATTCTTTGTTAAGGTCTGATTTCGACATTGGGACATTAAATGCTCGATGTACTAAGCTATTATAAGTGGCCCGTTTATGGCTTATAAGAAACATGTTTTACCACATCAATATAAAGTTAACCGTAAGACTAACAAATTATGGCTCAAAAATGAATTGAAATTTCTACATAAGAAAAAATCACTCTTAAACAACCGATTGTATGAAACCCACCTCGAAGTTGCCATGTTGTTATCAGACTCACAATGGAACATTTTCCAAGAGAAAATTTACAGTAAACTATCCACTTTGCTTGTCCAAAAACAGTCCACATTAGATAACAAATTTCAAACCCTCCTCAACAGATCTTCCATAACCAACAAACCATCTAATAACCTGATCAACCCAAACACTGCCAGTCACCCTATAGCTGACTTTCACTCTCCTTTCATCAATTTATCTAATACAACATTCGATGATGAAGAGATCACTATTTTGTCAAAAGGCCCTAAACACAACTGGCCTAATTATAACCCATTAAATGTTGTGAAAACACTAATAGTAGAAACGGAAACAGCGATAAAGAAGATGCCTCATGATATACAAGATGAGCTCAGACACGAAGCCAACAAACAGCTTAAGAAAACCTTTACATCACCTACCCAAAGCATGACCAAATCTCAACTCGAAGATAGAAATAAAATCATTCAACTTAAAAATAAAATTAAAGATACTCATACTATCGTCACGAAAGCAGATAAAGGCAACACCACTGTTATTATGAATCAAACAGAATATGTATCCAAAACCAAAATGTTTTTCACAGACAGCACTTTTACAATAATTAACAAAGATCCTACACAAACCATTCAACGGCAATTAAAACAGACGCTTAAAAACACATCATTTCTTTTAACCGACAGTGAAAAAAGCAAATTAATTAAAATGAACCCAGGACTTCCCACCGTTAAAGCACAACCTAAAATACATAAACCTAATGTCCCGATACGTCCTATAGTAAACTACAGACCGAGCCCATTGTACAAAGTAGCACAATTCACCCAACAATTTCTTAAAAGACACTACACCTTTAAGTCTAGAAAATCTATCAAGAATACACTACAACTTATCAAACAACTGAATGACTTTACACTTCAACCATACCATTCTTTACATTCGTTTGATATCACTAATATGTACAGTAGTATTAAACCAGAAAAACTTCTTAAAATTATCCCTCAAAATTTGCATAACCATAGTCAACTTAGTCAACTTGAGATCACTGACTTTATGTCTATCTTGAAACTTTTAATCAATAACAACTACTTCACCTTCGATAAAATAATTTACAAGCAAGACGGCCTAGCCATGGGATCCCCAGCCTCCGGCATTTTAGCAGAAATATACTTAGATTTTTTAGAACATACAAAAATTGACAATAACACAACATTTAGCAATATACATCTTTGGTCCAGGTACATCGATGATGTATTTATTATTATGGACCAACGCACTACAGATGCAGCTACCACCCTAACGCACCTTAACACTATTGATACAGACATAAAATTTACACTGGAATCCGAAGCCAATAATACTATTAACTTTCTTGATCTCACCATCACCAGACTTCTATCTTCCTTCAAATATAATGTCTATAGAAAACCTACACATACTGCCACTACAATACAAGAAGACTCTATTCACCCCCTAAGCCATAAACGGGCCACTTATAATAGCTTAGTACATCGAGCATTTAATGTCCCAATGTCGAAATCAGTCCTTAACAAAGAATTAAATACCATACGTAATATCGCAGCTCATAATGGATACAACAAGAATTTTATAGAAAATATAATCAGCAAATTCAGACATCGCCCAAAATCGAACTTAACTAAAGAAGCTACTAAATCGAAATCTTTTTCAACCTTTACCTACAACCGTAATATTTACAAAATTACAAATATATTTAAGAAACAGAAAACTAACATCTCCTTTAAAACTAATAACAGAAATCTAGATATCCTGTACAATTCTAACTCAATCAATACCTCTAACCCTTCTGACAAATCAGGCGTCTACAGATTCCACTGTAACGACTGTCTCAGCACCTACCTTGGACAGACCGGTAGATCGTTCAAAATTAGATATACTGAACACGTAAATGCGATAAAATACAGAAAATTTTCCGCAATAGGCCAACATATACATGATTATAAACATAAATTTTATGGTATGAATAACGACATAGACATCATTGAAATAATAAATAAAGGCCCCACACTCGATTTCACCGAACAATTCTACATCTCACTCGATCAATACAATAACCCAAATTTTAACCTTAACGATCTTTCCGAAAAACCTACAATACTTTTTGACACTTTTATCAAAATAATGAACACTCTTAAAATACCAAAAAACCGATCCATCTTCAAAACAATACACAACACGCTTACATATTTCCCCTACCATCGCACGCGCCCACCTGATCACAGTCCCGCCTCTACCGCGTTGCCTCCTTCCCCTAACTCAGTAACTCCGCCCCTCCCTGCTCCCTTCTAGGCCTTGTCCCTCTTCAGCCTGTCAGTTCCACTACGTTCCGTCTACCATCAACTTGGCACCTGAGGTGAGTTTCTCATTCATCAACACTTCGCGAAATTTAACTCCCTTTCGTTCTTAAATACGGTAACTTTATATTGCGTTTTATTTTATTTCTTATAGGTTCCGACTTGGATCAGGATCCTTTCTAATCAATTTATGTAATCACAACCTACAATATAAGATCTACAAGCACCATTTCAGCCAGGACTTTTGTTACTTCTCAGCAAGATGATATACAACCACTGTCGATATGTATAATTGTTTAATAGGACTTGCTGATCATCTACATCAACAAGCAGTGACCCATTTAAATTGTTCAATTTTACTTATATTGATATTTTACATAATCATCTGCTCCTCAAGTCCAAGTTGTAGCCTCAGCTGAACTTTACCATATATTTTAAGTGGAACACCATTAACTAAATGTTTTATCAACTTTTAACTTGTCACACATGACTATATATCTCGAGTGTTAAAAACACCAAAATCAAGCCTACAAACATATTTACTACAACCTTAGCTGAACTACATCACATATTTTAAGTGGAACACCATTTAACTAAATGTTTGAACACCTTTAACTTGTCAAACATAGCTATATGTCTTGAGTGCCAAAACTTCATAGATTTACACCTATAAACATACTCTGCTATAGCTATAATATAACAGCAGATTTTTAACACGTCATTTCAATTAAAAAATTTTTTATAAATGTACACCCTACAGGACATGATTTTTCTTAATCGTGATTTTTTACCTGGACATGTTCACACCTTTTTGTAGATAATGTATAATTTTATATTCACTGTTATATCATACCTGAAATATTGTAAGGTTTATTGTCCTCGATTAATTGTTCTTGGCTGATGATGACAGGGACACTGTCGAAACCGGTCCCGAGTGTATAAAAATGTGAAGGTTTAACTGTAACGTAAAACTGTCACATAATATAATGTATTGAAAAGGTGGAACTTATTGTACTTTTCTTTGATGTGTAAACAGTGTCTCGCCATAATTTGCAGTGTAGTGCGGTCGAGAAGTGTCGTATCAGATTCCACTGACATTCTGTGCAAACGTTTTACATTTCTCTGCTCCTTTCATAGGACTTAGTGGAATACAAAACTCGACAACTATTCTACGCTGCACTATCGTCAGACGACCGCCCCAGGTTCGAGTCTCCTTCAACATCAAGGACTAACAACCACCGTGGGACGACGCCGACGCCACATAACGACGCCTTCTCCACATCTTCGAGGACATTCAAACTATTCGTCTGTAAAAGTTGATATAATTTCCATGCATTTTTTTAATAAACTGCAAGTTCCACTTCAAATATGAACTCATTTCACTACCCTTCTCTCGTACTCTCTAAAGCATGAACCGTACACGCCTTGGCGTTATCCATCCTCTCCACAAAACTGAAGTACGGGCGTTCCTGTTTCAGTATAGACCGTAACAGTTCTTCTATAGGACTAATACATTAAAGGATGATGATGATGGCCAATGCTTTCCTTATGGGGGAATAAAGCATGCTGTAGCCAAATAGGTTGATTTTTAAAATTAGCTAGAACAGTTTGATTTGGCACAACATTTTATAGAGAGAACAATGGTTAGTAAAAAAACAGGTACTTATTTTATATACTTATTAGATATGAACGAACGTACAAACACTGTCAGCCTACAGCTACGGAACTCCAGCAGCTGAGGCGATAACATACCATTTATCGGAACCTTAAAACATAAGCATGCAGTTTAACAATTAATTAGATTGAGAAATAACAACAACGATAATAATAATAATATTCTAATTGTCATAGTTATCCTGTACTTTCTTGTTCTATTTATAGCAGATATATGGCCTAACCTTAGCTATCTGGCCTTAATCTGCCCTGCATGTATTTCAAAATCTTGCCACTTTCTTGTGTACATATTTCTATTTACTAATAACTTACTGAGCTTGCTAGGCTTAGTCCACTCTTTGTTTATCATTCTGATGATTCTATAATCACTCTCTTTCTGACGTAGTAATGTGACGTACACACTCTTGCCCACAGCTGTGTGACAACTTTGTGACGTGGCGGGTCACCTTAATTTTAACATAAATAAATAATATCTCATTGTTTCTCCATAAACAATATCCCATGGGCGCCAGCCTTCAAGCTTATGGCTTGAAAACGATAGTTGGTAAATAATAATAATAATAATAATAATAATAATAATAATAATAATAATAATAATAATAATAATAATAATAATAATAATAATAATAATACGTAATGAGACTCTAACAACTCCCAGGGGTGGGGTGACGGGACACTAACCATTTAGTACACTAACTTGGAAGTTAAGGATCATTAATAAGAATTTCCTAAAATACAAATTAAAACAACTATTTATTAGGATGAAAAACGTGATGTAACGGCGTATTAAGGGAATCTGAACTTACGGAAGCAAAAGAAGAAAAAAATGAATGAAATAAACTCTAAGAACATGAATTGTTACGCGTAGACTTGCAGCAATTTATGCCATTAGCTCACCATTTGTAGACTCTGCTATCTGGATACAATCTATGTAGCAGCTTATGATTGATGGATCTCTCGTACAGGCGGCGTCATCTCTTGTTGTGGATTCCAGTCCTACTTCTGCTTTGTGCATAGTACACTAGCTGTAATACGACTTTTCCTGACTTCAACACTTCTTACATAAAGTCGTAATGGGTCCTAATTTTAATAGCAAAACCACCATGGGTTACGTTCATGGAGAGATTACACTTGTATTCTTCCGTATTATGGAAACATAGTGTAACCAAATTCATAACAAAATCTCTCCTGCCCTATACCAGTCAACACCGGTGTCCTGTTGACTAACTCTCATCACTGAGATAACAGGTCTCAATGAGAGTATATTTTGAGTAGTACACTACTCAGATGCGAAGTGAACGAAGTTAAGATCTTCTCCGATGTCAAGACGTACAGCCCTCTTCCGATGATAGATTAGAATTGTAGAATCTTCCTCTCCAGCTCTTGTTGTCAATGTATATAGGCTCCAAAGTTTCCCTTTATCAACTGTATCACATGGTCCCATAAGACTTGAGGTCTTATCCCTTCTCCTAGGTATTGCTCTAAATCCAGCATGTTGTTTCATTACGTCCATTCACATAGGTTGAACTTTCCCGCGGAAACATAGCGTCAGGTAGCGAACTTTGAAAAGTAGGCATTAACAAGGTTTTTTACTGTCTCCTCAGAGTATGGAAGGGGTACGGTCTCTCGTAAGCTTGATGTCGTACATTTCCTGGTAATTGGCTGAAATTAGCCTGCTGACTCCGGTCACCTCACGACTGTTATTGGAAAATTTACTGCAAGCTATTAATACGAATGATGTTGAAATACTTTACACAATAAGTCGTTCGTTCAGAATACGTTATAGCTGCAATACAAAGAAATGAAATGATGATGTGAAATGGATGATTAAAACCCTATATATATACACATAATAATTTAAAAATGACCTACCAGTATCTTAGAAGTGAAGCTTCCACGGTGTGAAGAATTATTTAATTTAATTTCCAGGTTGAACCGTGTTGTATGCACATCGCGTACAGTTTGCTGACGTTTCAAATACATTGCAGTATTCTTTGTCAAGGCGACTGAAATACTCCTACTCGATCCAAGGTAATCAGTCTCCCAGGCAGAAATTACACTACTAGAGTGGCCTTGATCTTGGCCTTTTATATCCTAGCCTTTCTGGCTGACGTAAGCCCTGGCTGTCTCATGAGAATTCTGGAAAGTATATGCCACAGCCAAGTAGTGGGGGCTTGCCCGCGCTTTTATGTAATGGGGATGCGGCCCGTGTGTTTATGTTGTGGTCTGCATGTCTTAAACTATGAATGATAGGCATCCAAGAATTACTGACTTTATATCCTTCTTCTAAATTTATGTTGTTCAGATGTTTCTTGATTTCGATAGCCTCGCGGATTTTCCTTTCCAGATTCCAAGGGATAGCTGCTAGGATCTTGATCTTGTGTCAAATGATATTCCGTGCCTAGTTTCATAGGAATGCTTGGCTACTGCTGAAATATCTGCGTTTTGGTTCTTGGTGTGACGGATATGTTCTTTTAGGCGGGTGGAGATCAGACGTTTTGTCTCACCTACATAACAAGCTCCGCAGCTACATTCAATGTGATATATTCCAGGGGCCTGTAGTTCTATTGTGTCTTTTACTGGTGGTAGATAATGGGCTAGAAGAGAACAAAGAAAAGGCCACCGCAGGAGAAAACAACGGGAAAGAAGAACTGACCCGCCAGAAAACAGTGATACTGCCATACATTAAAAACACTACAGACAGGATCGGCAAGATACTGGACAAATACAACATAAAAACTATCTATAAACCTCACCGGAAGCTGAGGACTCGTTGGTTAGACACCATTAAAACAAGACACAACCCTCACCCTGGAACACGTAAAGGAGGCAGGACAACTTGGAGAGCACTAATTCATAGAATCGCTTAGGGTCAGATCCGACTGAACGGATGATATCATCATGCATTTTAGATGCCCTGTACTTGTACGGAAAGTACCCGATGCCCTTAAAACATTGTGGCTTATCAAACTTTCCAACGGCGAGGGGAGGAAGTCTCTTGCTTCTGTGTGCATTGCAACACAGTACAATGACCTCCACCCTTGTACGATTTTCAGGCTGGCACTTCTCTCCTTTAAAATCGTAAGTCCGTTTGGGATCGGCATTAAAAAGGCAATGGAGTTTCATTTGCATTGACAATATTGTTCGGTGTGTGCGAATTATTACATGAGTCATGCTTTTTCGCCAACTGTCGGGATCGCCAGTGTTCACAGGTTCTGCTTGTATGCACACTGCCTGCTACGTGATATTGTGGCGTTCCTTAAAATACTAAATACATAGAATTATGATTTCACTCAAACTTAGCAAATATGAAGCACACTGTAGACACACCGGAGTGAAATTGTATAAAGCTACCCCTGCACGTTCCGAAAGACGCATTCTATCATGATGCAGATAAATTTTGAATTTAAACTACTCTATAAAATACTATTTAAAAAAAAAAAATGTAAATGCAGTTTGTATTAAAAGTCTGAATTTTGGTAATGGGACCGACATTGTTCTTCAAATTATGATTTATCCATATTTTGAATTAAACAATTTAAATAATATACAAAACCATACCTAATGTTACCAGGAACGAGAGCTTTTTCGAATTAGGCAGAATTTTGAATTAACTGATTTCAAACTGTTGAGGTTTTACTGTACATACAGAATAAACAGGTGGAATAAACTGCAGTTATTGAATACTACAATTATCAACTGCAGAGACCAGAAAATTAGGGTATCTCTACATCAGTGGTTCTAAAATGATGTGCCCTGAAATTGTCTAGCTGTGCCATGAAAGAAATACTACACACAAAAACAAGCATGTTTATAAAATATTTTATTAATTTTATTTATTGTAAATTTGTATAGTCTCAAGGTGGTGCAGCTTTTTAAAGGTACAACCCCCAATGGAAGTGAATTGCGTGTACCTTTCTAACCACATACCATCCCTCCTACCAATCTTAAATTGTGGCCAATGACCTAAATGTTAGGCCACTTTAAACAACAAACAACAACCAATCTTAAAATTCCGGCAGTACCAGTAATCAACCCAGGCTTCTGAGGATGACAGCTAATGGTGGAAACCATTTACACTATAGAGGTGAACATGTTATTACCTAACAGAATTGCAATGATGTTACAGAAACTGAAAAAATGATGTTCTATTAGTAATTATATCATCGTTACAATCCAATGGGAAATGAAGGGCTATTTACTTCTGCATAACTGTTCAATAAAGGGAAGAAGAGCAGACAAATACATCTTTAATTTTCAATGTATACAAAGAAACCTCTCCTGTTTCCTATTTTAATGTTGATCAGTGCCAAAAATTGCTGTTCACATAGGTACACTGTTAAAAACTGTAGGTATAGATAAGGCATGAGTCATATGCTATGTTTCTCAACCATTCCAGCATACTTTCCTCTAGGGTCTGTGATCTATCGAGACTGCTCTTTAACATATGAAATCCCTCTAAATCAGGCCAAATGTGCTGCAGAACTTCACAAAGCAGTGTGCTGTGAACCAAAAATGTTCAGAACCCCTGCTATAGTTAGTGGTGAACAAAATAAGCATCGAAATGCTACGCATTATTTAGATATAAGCAGAACTGCTATGCTTGACTGGCACAGGTAATTTTCTCACTAGTAATATGCTCCACTATGTAACAAGGCAGGATGCTACACACTCACTGTACATTCATATCTGTCACCAATTTACCGAGAGCTGCGAGCTTTATCATTCACAATTTAATTATTGAGTATATTAGTGAAGGCCTCCGAAGATATATATACTTACTATTTCACTTTCACTGACATGCTTCTGTGATACATCTGATATTGAATATAAGAATATTCAAAGAGGAAAAATACTGAAGGTCCAGGGATTGAAAAAAAAAAAAGGTTTCAATATAACCCGATCGAAGTTAGCAATCCTTCAGGACAACATGTTGGAATCTCAACAGCTATTGCTGTTATCCCAAACACAGAATTTCTACAAAATATATTTCGTGCTATAGAAGTTTCCAAAAACATTCAAATGGGTATACCACAATTTAACACTTATCATAAATACCTGAAATCAGATTGAACTGTCGAGGATTCAAAATGGCTGGGCAGAGGAGTCGCAGAAAGATGAATCCACTGACTACCCTAGTTCGAACTAGACGTTCATGAGGCCACTTTCCCATAACTGCTCGCTGTAGGCAACCACAAATGTACCTGACAGTCCTTAAAACATTAAAAAAGTGATATATTTGTTTGTCAATATCCTGAAATATTAAATAGATTCAATTAAATTAGAAAGAAGTCATACTTAGGACATGCTTCTGCTGACATGAAGATAGACAACGTTACTTCATCTAGAATCTGGAGGAGGAACTCGGCATTAGCACATGCATCATCTGGAGATTCCATTTTTGTAGGATTCAACTGAAAACAATCATAAACCAAGGTAAACATATAGCAGTGGGAATGAGTAAGGTAATAATTAGGAACATTACAGATATTAGATCTTCAGACAGAAGTGATCAACATAATCTCTTCTTTTAGACATAAATGTGAAATATGTTCCTTAGCTGAAGCTAGAAGTACATGTTTCATGTGAATTGTAGGGGACCAATGACAAATTTTTAATGGGAATTTTCACTAATAATACAAAGGGCACTAACAAAGTTTTGCAATGTTTTAACGCTTTAAACTTTTTCAAAATGATTTGCACCACACTCAATACACTTCTCCATACGTCGAAACCAGTCACTAAACCAACTGAACCAACTCTGCCACTTTTCTTTTGTTACATTTTCACACTCTTGATCCCATGCTGCCAGAAGCTCCTCGTCGGATGCAAAACGCCACCCTTTCAGTTTCATCTTCACTTCTGGGAAGAGTGGGAAGTCACTCGAAGTCTCTGTATGGAGAGTGATCAAGCACAGTCAATCCTGATCTGGCAAGAAAAGCCATTGTTACATTAGCACGATGTGCTGGAGCACTGTCTTGATGCAAGAGCCAAGTGCTGAGCCATGACCTTGGACGGAGCTGCTTGAGAGCCTGGATGACCTGAGGCAGACAAGTCTCACTGTACCACTTCGCAGTAACTGTCCTTTGTGTTTCTAGCACAACCCGAGTCAGGATGCCCCGTTTAGTGAAGAATACTGCCATCATCCTTTTCTTCACTGACCTTGACTTTTGCACAGTCGCAGGAGTACCCTCATCTTAAACAGCCACACCTTGTTCTGGGATTTTGTTGGGACATCGTAATAATAAAGCCAAGTTTCGTCACCTGTAACGATGCTATTGACATTACGCGAAGTCTCATTTTCAAACTGTTTTAGCATTTCTCTGCACCATTTCACTCAATGTGCCCTTTGTTCCTCTGAAAGTGAATGGGGCAATCCAAGCGAACAAACCTTTCTAACATGGAGATGGTCGTGTAGAATTGAATGAATAGCTGGTGCAGTGATGTGGAGGGTCTCTTCTACCTGCTGATATGTCAACCGCCTCTCTTGCTGCAACATTTTCCTCACAGCTTCTATGTTTTCCTCAGTCAACGGTCGCCCAGAGTGAGGATTGTCTTCAAGGCCAAAACTTCCCCTCTGGAACTCTTTGTACCAGCGGAAAATTGTTGTCCGATGTGGACAGTCTTTCCCCTGCACAGGAGTCATTACCTCAAGGCACTGGTCAACAGTTAATCCACGAGCAAAATTGTAGCAGATAATTGCACGATATTCACCTTTAGACCACAATGACATCTTAACTTGCTTTCAATTCCAATGCTTGGTAACAACGGGTGTGAAGGTCGCACCTTGCTGTCTTCTAGACCGGTTTTCACCCTTTTCATCCCTCACCATAACAAGGGTGTCCAGCCAACCGTTTTTGCGTGTTGCAAAACTTTCCTAGTGCCATTTGTACTCTTAAAAGTCTGGTGCTGGATTTAAAAATTGGCCTGTTGGGCCCAGGCTGCCAAATTTTTGGGAACAGAGTGTTTGCAAAAAACGGAATTACTGTTCCATGAAGCAGCAATATTTGAATGTTAATTTACTTACTTATTAGGTGAAATTAAATAGCTACTACATTTTATATAAATAAATAATTACAGAAAACAGAAGGAGGAATCCTTAGAACAATCAAACAAAAATACCAAGTAGATGGACAATGGCGATTTTTACCTAATGAAGTTATACACCAGGAAACTGAGTCAATAATAGACACAATGCAGAAAAGGAGGGTTGCATTTTTCTGCCACATATCGAGACTACTAGAAACCAGGGTACTGATACATCTTTTCAACTACTTTTGGAAAAGGTAATTTTTTTTTTTGCAAGTTGCTTTACGTCACACTGACATAGATAGGTCTTATGGCGACGATGGCATAGGTAAGGGCTAGGAGTGGGAAGGAAGCGCCCATGGCCTTGATTAAGGTACAGCCCCAGCATTTGCTTGGTGTGAAAATGGGAAACTACGGAAAACCATCTCCAGGGCTGCCGACAGTGGGATTCAAACCCACTATCTCCTGAATACTGGATACTGGTCACACTTAAGCGAATGCAGCTATCGAGCTCAGTTGGAAGAGTAAAAAAACAAGAATAATTGGTTCAAAGAAGTCCAAGATGATTCAGATGAGTTAGGCTTGACAATGCAGCAAATTCAAGACCGAGAAGAGAAAAGAATCATAAGAAACAAAGACTTGAGACTTAAACTAAAAACTTTTTACATGCAAACAGTGCACCATAACTGATGAAGAAAGGGCAGCCAGGTCGGAAAGAATGAAGAAGTTCTTGGAGCAGAAGAAGAAACATAAACCAAATTTGTAGCTAATACTCTTCAGACTTAAGCACGTTTCGTAATGACATACCAAGTATCTTTCCTGTACAGCACAGAACATGTTATAGAACAATGTAATCATCATTATGAAACAAAACATACAATACATGCAAGACGTATTATGAAGTGGATAATATCTGCATATGAATGTTACACTGTGGAACACATGGTTTCTTCTCGACACAGCTGACGATAGTAATCTCTATTCTTTACCTCTAAGTAATCACAGAGCGCCAGCAGATCCTCCTCCTTTTCTGCACCGATATGATGATGCTTCTGCACATGGGGAAGATGTGGTGGTGGAGGAAGCCTCCACATTTTCTTTGTTTTCTTAAATATCTTGTAGGACACCCAGTCACTAGCGAATTACGTTCTGACATGTATTACTTTAGGGTGTTGGTTACTTACTCTACTGTGTGAGGCTTTACTGAGCTGCAGCTTGATAGTATTGATGTACTCATTGGCGAGAGCTCCACAGTCAAACCAACATCTTTACCCATTTTAAGTATCTCGATTGGTTTTTTTTGGTCTTGCGGACTTAATAACGGCCTCTAGCTCATCTGGGATCATGGCTTTCATTACTCGTTTCCTTTTCTCAATGAGACCGAATTCCCTGTCGTATGTCATGAAACTATGTCCGGACAAAGAATTTTAAATTAATAGTATCAAAATGGTCTTTAGCAACTAAATAAATGAGTGTCATAATCATCATCCTGTTTTTGTTTTGTGATGCGCAGTTGTCCCACCATATAACGTTTCGTTTGTATATCCGGACGTCATCACTTTGAATAAACAAGATGACCTCCGCTCCCTTCATCCCACAACAAGATGAAACTGTCATTGGTGCCTGAATCATGTATACATTGATTATAGCAAGCTAGTTGTCGTGAGTAAAACATACTGGAATATGTGAGGGTCGGAACAAACAGAACCTGCTGCATATCCATACTCAGTGTGCAGGTATTACTGGTGGGTAACCGAGATCACAGATATCACTTTTCATACGTGTTTTTGTTTTTTATGCTCGCTCTACGTGTAGCTGTAGTTCACTGTTGGCCTTGCGTCGTTCTGACTCTGAAGATGTGGCTTTCACAACGGCCTGTAGCTTATCACAACACTGGCATATGTCTGTTCTGGGTTTAGCAATGGAGAGTGTCTTAAAATCGGTCTTGAAGGTGCTACATGCTACAATAGTATTTGTATGTCACCTTATTGTCTGGATACTTTTCTTTGAATGCAGTAAACATCCGGTGGTAACTTAAATCCGGACTGAGGTATTCTTTCTGCGAATTCTTCCTACCGTTACGACTGCATTCTCGGGGAAAGGAATTTATACGGTTTTTCACCAGAACCCTATCATTTGTGGTGAACTTACCCTTATGAATGTTTGAGCCTTCACTTTCCCCCTTCTGTCCTCATAAACCATAATAACTTTCTTTTTCTTTTCTTGAAGTGTCCGAAGCTGCCGATTTGTCATAGCAAAAATGTCCTTGAATGTCTTACTGCACACTTGCACATGCTCACCTCTTCCGTTAGGGACACTGTAGCACACTGTTGCTTGTCTCTTACTTTCTGTCGGATGGTTGTATGTTCTGTGTCATTTTCTGTTTACGTTTACAAGTTCCAGTCTATTTGAAAGGTATGTACCTTGCTCATTTTTTCCCAAAGTGTAGAACTGGGTGAACAGACTCTCCCTGTACTCATGCAGTAATGTCTTGCATGCATATTTACACTTACATGCAAGTTGTTCTGATGGCGCTTTCTTGCCAGGAATAACACGACCTGTAGATGTTGTGTATGGTATACCAGCGGTACGTTTCTCCTTACGCTCTTTGTTTATCGTTGATTTGTAAACCTTACGAGAAGTACGAGGTTCCATGTCGGTTCATCTGCATTACACACACACACACACACACACACACACACACACACAATGTAATAACGTGTCACACAACCACTGTAACAGCACTGGCTAGTACGATGTAATGCAGTGCGAGCTGCGGCACTACACATATTGATGACCGGACCTCCCTAGGCACTTGCGTCACTCTCCAGGCCACGGTCACTGGCATCAGTGTCTGCCCGAAATGCTAACGCTTATCAGTGTACCGTGCTTGGAACGAATATAAATGTTTCTGGTACACAATTCCTTTCCAGAAGGATCACCACAACACACAGACTCAAGTCGTAACAAAAACCTCAAAATGATATTTGCGGCACTTACGTAGTTTTCCATTTCCACTCCTCATTTATGTTTATAAAAACACAAAATTTTGCTATAGAAGTTAAATAGTGTCAGCATTTTATTCAAGAATATTCTGCTTCAAAATTATTGATCGTAGGAGAGTTGAGCATGTTAAGCCCCTAAAAAAATAGGAGCCTTTTATTTTGTACTTTACTTCTCATGGCAACCTTTAATGTAATTATTTACTTTCCTGGTCCAGAGTGATTACAAACACGGTATTTCACATATTTTATGCAAACACCATGTGGAATACAGTTATTTATGCCCTTATATGAAAGAATATAGCCTGCCTGGTAGCCATGATTTTAAGGCATCTCTAGGGTTATGAATTTCATGTTGTTGGTCCGTATTGAACTGAGATTACATATACATTAGAAACATAAAAAAGTTTTCCTCCTATTCAATACATAGTTTTATTTACACTGCGTGTATTTACATTACATGGGACTAGTTTCAACCCTACTTGGGGTCATCATCAGCCATATTTAAACATACACAATATTTGACAAAATCCTAAAACATGTTTCTAATAAGCAGTAAGAACAGTTGAAACAAATATGTAATTAACACTATGATGTGTGGTTGAATTATGCGAAGTGCTATGGTGCTAAAAATGTTGCACATGAAAGTGAAATATTGCGAGTGACAATAGGTGAGCAATATGTAATACAAGTACACAACGTTAAAAAGTCTGGGTTTCATCTAAGCTATTTAAAGACAGCTGAAGGTGACCACTAAGTGGTCGAAACATGTCCTGTATATGATGTTTTTATAATTCTGCCAAAAGGCAAGAAATAAAGTATTGATTAGGTGGTGTTTTAAATTAATTTGTTGATTCAAAGGCTATGTCGGAGTCAATTAGTAATACCCGTCAACTGCTGTTCCATAAAGAAAATTAGAAAAGAAAGAGGAGAACATGTTTTCATAATAAATGCGCAAAAAACATGGTCTATAGCAGTTGTTAACTCGTTAGAAATAAAGGCTAAGTAAACGATCACTTAATTTTAATACTCCACACTGAAATTAAGAAAGAATATGATACACGTCAAGGTATGGCAGAGCATATCACTGAATTCAGAGGTTAGTTTATATTTTATTGCATCTGGTTAAATTTCTAAGAGGCTATTCCCATATAAATTTATAGTGAGATGGTATAATTTCTCTACTGGTGCTTGGAATATGTTTTCATGATACATATAGTACAGTCAAGTTTGCCACAAAATGCGATCGATCATCGAACTGTATTGTATTGTATTGTTTTCTCGCTATTGAAACCGTACAGCGTCCTGTACAGCTCATTGAAATCATAGGTGCCTTTCTACCCTATTAAAATCAGTTCAAAAGTTGCGTCATTTGTAGGATGATGGGCGAGGGGACCGAGCAGCGTGCGGCCAGAACAAAACCCGCGAAAGATCGCCTGGAAAACAAAGGAAAGGTTGGGCTGGAGCCAAGCCCTCGTGAAAATGCCCTCTCAACTTGCAGAGTTAGAGATATGACGCGATGCTGCGGTAGTCTAATACACCCAGAGGTGGGGCCTAGTTTCTCAGGGTTTTACACTAACAGAAGGAACTTCCGTTTTTTTATGCACGTTCCACGGATGCCAACGTCGAATTTTGGCGCATATAAATTATAGGATATTTTGATCCAGACATGGGAAAATTATGGGAGGCACACAAATGAATAGAGCTGAATTTTCTGCGTATCCCAGACTGAAAATATGGAATACTTTATTCAAGGGGCGAAATGACGTCACTGGATGTCCAGCTGTAATGGATTACTAACACATGTGAGTGTAGAGCGTCCCCCAAGCTAAGAATCATGCTCAAATAAGACTCCACCCACTGAGGGACACTAATGGAATAATTAAAGGCGCGAGCCAAATTACATGAGAACTGCCGATCGCAGGTCGATCACACCTGGCTCAAATGGAAGAGGAAATAGAGGGTTACAATACGCACCATTTAAATGTCTTGAATTCCCGGGATGAAAGGAGCTCTTGTCCTTAATGAACCGTGATATGTTTATGCCCCCAGTCTTCCGGCGTGAAAATAATAAAGGCTGGAACCCAACGAACCTTAGTACTTTATCAGATTTTTTGAGTTAATTCTAATTTTGTTCTTCAGGTTCTTTGGGTTCCGACTGAATTGAGACTTCCTTTAAACACAGCATTTGCTTAAGCTACATAGAACAAGTCCAGCTTTTTCAATTCGTCAAGTCTATATTGGTCATATTGGACAATTTCCTCTGCGCCATCGTGGAACTTGCCCCCAGAACATTCCAGAAAACTAAGACTTCACTTGAATTTAAATGTGCAACACGAGTCCAACCGTCAACCTAGACTTTGGCATCAAGAAATTTTAAACGACATCACAATTATTTTATTCATTTGTTAATTTTAACATTCTGGTCATATTTATTGTAACTTATGTATAAGGTTTTTACTTGTATGTCATTCCACTACCATCCATCCTCTTGTTCATCCATATTAATTTAGTTTTTGTCTTTTGCTTGCAATTTCGGCTAGGCTGATGATGGTCCAAAAAATGGACCGAAACTAGTACCTGACACTATCATATTGTAATGTTTTGTTAAACGTTGAATGATTTTAAGTATTGAGAAGGTTGAGCAATAAATCTTGTATTCATTTTAAGTTTTATCGTCAAGCCATCTGTGCACTTGCACTCAATGACTTATATATATTTACTAACTAATGCAATTAACAACTCTTTTTCGAAGGAGGAAAAATTAGAACTACTATTCCGTTTCACTTCACGCGCCATATTTTACAGCTGTACTCAAACAAAAGCGCATCGGAGCGCGCTGTAAAACAGCATGTTTGTACCACTGCCTCGTTGATTCGCACCAGTTCACAGTATTAGGAGAGTTAACAGTCGATTACTTAACAGTTCACAAGAAGAGTTTGATGAAATGCAAGAAACCTAACAAGATGTTAAATTTTTAACTAATTAACTACTTGTTAGCATATATTTAACATGTGTTGATGAAACCGGGCCTAAACGGTACACAAAAGAGCTGCAACTTTCCTTTCACAACATCAAGGTCCTTAAACCTCCTATCCTGTACGGATGTGCATGATACTGCTCATAATGACACAAACGACACGTCTTTTACACTAAGCACTGAGCTTCTCCTTCGTGTTTGTGTCTTAGGAAACAGTGTGAACTTTCTGGGTCGATTCTACCATAATTTTTCCTCTCAGCACTCTCGTCTTGCATCACCCTTTTATTTCACGTGGCACGAACAGATCTGGTTTCCTCATCCCTACCGTGAGCAAATTTACTGTCAGTTCAACTCCCTTCGCTCCCGCCTAGAGAGGAGTAGAGATGGGAGTTACATATTGTAATATGATACTGTATCCTAATCCATAACAGTAAGCTGTTCCAGAAATATTATGTTCCTCCGGAGACCCTAATACTAAAGTAACTGTCACAGCGAAACCAAGGGAAGGGTAGGGAGTTTCTGATTGGCTAATGGGTATTAAGGAGCATAGCAGCTCGCTTTAAGCATGCACTCCTGCGCAGGCACGAGCAATACTTTTGTAACAGTTAAGTGGCAATACTGATATTCATATCCTGTCACTTGCTGGTCGGTTATAGATATTGTTTAGTTATTCGAAGTGCTTTGTATTAGGCTTATTAGTGGTAATACATACAGTAGCTTAAGTTCCTTGGAACAGTTAAGCGTGGTCTTCCCACCTTACATCTCGAGTTTCACTCCGTGTTCTGGACAATGGGTGAGTGGATGTAATATTAAATCCGATACGATTTATGTGGACAAAAACTCAATTACAGGAAAACAGTTTCTTAGAAATGCGTTGAAATAAGGTACCCAATAATAATAATAATAATAATAATAATAATAATAATAATAATAATAATAATAATAATAATAATAATAATAATAATAATAATAATAATTTTTCTTAAAAAATTAAAAAATTCTACTGGTTCAAACAGTTCTGTAATGTACACACGGTACTCAAATATTAGGTCCTGAAAAGCTATTGCAAGTCCCATCACGTGAATCTGTGTCTCCTGAAATTTCATCATCGACTGCAACCTGTGAGGCAGTGCAGCAAAAGCTCTATCATAATTTTTTCCCAGAACAAAAGAGAGTGATATATATAGAGAGAGAAAATAAAAAAGTGCTGGGCAAGTCACTTACACTGTTGTATACCAAATACCCACAACCTTGAATATTGAATTTTCATGACTGCATTGTAATCAAAACCGGCTTTCAACCTATTAGGTCGTGTTATGTACATTTAGTACGTGTTGAAGAGATGTTAAGTACAGAACAAAAATGGCCAACCGGACACCAGTGGGATCCGGTTGCAACCTATGCGAAATCGGGAGGATGTGGGTTTGGATCCCACTGGTGTCTGGTTGGCCATTTTTGTTCTGTACCTAACATCTCTTCAACACATACTAAATGTAAGACGACCTAATAGGTTGAAAGTCGGTTTCGATCCACAACCTTCTCTATATGACGAGACTATTTTGGAGCCTTTTGTACTGGGTTTACAGAGCGAGTTGGCTACACGGTTTGTGTTACGTAGCCGTTAGCTTGTATTCGGGAGATGGTGGATTCGAACCCCACTGCCGGCAGTCCTTAAGATGGTTTTCGGTGGTTTCCCATTTCCACATCAAGCAAATGCTGGAACTGTTCCTCAGTTAAGGCCGTCCGTCCGTCCAGATCTGCATTTAGGGCAGTCTCCCATATGGCAGATTCCCTATCTGTTGTTTTCCTAGCCTTTTCTTAAACGATTTCAAAGAAATTGGAAATTTATTGAACATCTCCCTTGGTAAGTTATTCCAATCCCTAACTCCCCTTCCTATCAATATTTGCCCCAATTTGTCCACTTGAATTCCAACTTTATCTTCATATTGTGATCTTTCCTACTTTTAAAGACGCCACTCAAACTTATTCGTCTACTAATGTTATTCCATGCCATCTCTCTGCTGACAGCTCGGAACATACCACTTATTCCATGTAATAAAAATCATTTTTGGTCCTATTGCTGATATTTGATTAGAATAATAACAGTAAGTTATTTATTAACCACCTAATCAATACAATAAGTCATTGTCTTGGATGATTTACATTGATCTATTAACTAAAAATTGTACATGTTTCGCCTAGTATGAAGGCATCATCAGCCATTGTCTTAACCTCGGCATAAAAATAAGCACTTGATTAACATATAATAAACCGAGCTCGATAGCTGCAGTCGCTTAAGTGCAGCCAGTATCCAGTATTCGGGAGATAGTAGGTTCGAACCCCACTGTCGGCAGCCCTGAAAATGGTTTTCCGTGGTTTCCCATTTTCACACCAGGCAAATGTTGGGGCTGTACCTTAATTAAGGCCACGGCCGCTTCCTTCCCACTCTCAGCCCTTCCCTGTCCCATCGTCGCCATAAGACCTATATGTGTCGGCGCAACATAAAGCAACTAGCAAAAAAACATATAATAAGATGAAATTAATTTTAAAAATCTTAAAGAGACAAACTAAAATTAACATTAAAAATAACAATGTTGGTTTTAACATTTTTTTCTACAATGTGAGGAATTACAAAGGCAAAAGTATTAAAATTATTGACATTAAAAGGCTGCTATTACAAGTAAAATGGACAAAGCAACAGATTGTGATGAACAAGTAGTAAGATTGCTATAAAATTAAGTTGACCGATTGGCGGTTATAATTAGACTCTGACGAGAATGATGATCTGTCATATTTATTCAAAAAGTAATATTGAGGAAATAATGTTAAAGGTTTGGTCAAGAGATCACTATATTCCTTTCAAGGAGACAAAAGACGAACGTCATAGGCATATGGTAGAAATGTAGAACACATTGATAAGAAGATAAAAAGTTGTAGATTAAAGGTTGAAGAACAGTGTTAAAATTGGACCTCTGTGGACCATCTCAATTTGAAGCAAAGTTAAAATGTTGTCAATAATATGAGTTTATTGACAGTTGAATCTGTAAAAGGAAACCAGAAAAAAGATTTTTAAAAAGTTTAGCGGAGATCGTGTATATTTACCATTTGACGAGTTGAAGGTAGCTTGTACGTTCTGAATTAAGTGTATTGACAACTGTAGACTTCTTACTACGAGTGTTGTAGCTGAAGGTTTGTGTTGGAGGGGGAACTGTTTGCGGAGGCGTGATTATTGGCTTGTTCGTAGTACTTGGAGGGGAGCTGCTATTGGTGGGAGAGAAGGAGGAGAGTGTATTACTGCGCGTGTTGTATCGGTGAGAAGCCATTGGAGGGAGCGATATTATAGTGTGTGTGGCTATGGGTTTATTGGATGCATTTGAATTAGAGGTACTAGCTGTGAGGGGAAGGGAGGGGAGTGTGTTAGCTGTAGAGGAGGTGGGAATGCTTATTAATTTGAGGTTGAAAATTTTTAAGAATATATTGGCGAGGGAAATTGAATTTTGTAATAGAATTAAAATCTGTTCATATAAGGGGGCTTTTTTTTAAAAAATCAATAATGTCACTTAGGTTCTTATCTTTATTGAAATGTTGGTCGAGGAAAATGAATACATTTTCGTATTCTGTCATAAGTTTACTTTTATCGACTCTTTTGAGAATATGAAGGTCTTGTTCTATTGTAGTGAATTTATGTCCTGTGTCCCTCCTGTGGTTGGCCATTGCGAAGAATTTATTGTGTCTTTGAGCATTGTAATGTTCGGCGTATCTGGTGGAGACGCTGCGGCCAATTTGGCCAACATAAGAAAAATGTAGAGCATTTCAATCTATATCTTCCTGATCCAGAATAACTATTGTCTGTGATGTTGTAACTGTTCGACCTTAAGGTTCTCACTAGAGGAGACGAAAGTTAATACCTTGGGACACATGAATATCAAATAAACTATATGTGGCTTGCCCGCAAATTGCCACGCAAACAGAAACAATTAACATTCCATGGTTTCCCATTTCTCTGTGTGATGTATGGGCGCCAGCGTTACAGTTTTAAATAAAACTGTAAAGCAAAATTTATATTTACTAGCATAGAGACTTATACTTAAATCACAGGGGTAGGATTTTAAATAATTAACCATTAAGTATCGTTTGAGAAAGAAAATTAATGTAATATAAAATACAAATGAATTTATTATACAATTTATTTATTATACAAAAAATGAGATGAATCAGAAAAGTTCCTTAAAGCGTGGAGGGATTTAGAATTTACGTTACTCAAATTACTATTGCTTGCTTTATCTAACTGAAGCTCACCAATTGCAGTTTCCGTTGAAGTCATCTGGTTTCCGTGGTTACTCGTTCTCTTCTTCTCGATGTAGAATTGGCTCCATGGGACATCCTTCCTTCTCTCATGTGGTACGGGCTATCTGGACTAACACTCCCTAATTGCCTAGTCTTTAAATTAGACATTAGCCCTATACTTGTAAAAACTGATCAGCGTTGATCGTATGAGGAGAAAATTCAGAGATATGAATTTTTCCATGTGAGTAGAAATATCAATCCAACTGAGCTATTCTATTTCTACAGACTTGTACCAAATTCCATGAACTTGAACTAAACATAGTTCTTCGTCCAGAAGATTTACTGAATATAACGCAAGCCATAAGGTTGTTTCGTCTCACGCAGATCTGATAACATTACCGCAGCTGAGTTAAGTGTTGAAGCGACAACACACTGTACAAAATAACTATGTCTCGGAGAGACCACACACTGTCTCAAAATCAATAACGTCGTTCAAAGTAGATGTTCACAGTTGAAGTTCTAATCGTAGTTAGGTTCTCAGCAGAAGTAGCGATGTGAGTGAGTATCCGAGACTCTGTGAATCGAGGAATGCTCCGCGCTACATAATATATCACCGGGCTCTCCCCACTCTTGATAATAGCTCAATATCAATTCTCTATATAACGAAGCATCTGATTCGTAGATCGCATTATCATCTCCCTCTTCTTTCTTCTTGACGAGTCCAGTAGGCGTGGCGATGATGTAGTCTGCTGGTATGCAAGCCTCGCGCGCGAGTCGCTGTTTACTGCCTTGGCTCATGAGTTTAACCCAATGACTCATATAATTTTCCCCTGCTATAAGAATAACCTTTTCCGTATACACAAGTATGAGATGAAATGACAACAACTATGTCTCAACATATTGACCATATTTACAGTACATAATGAATTCCAATCCTACCTAATATAATAATTTAAATAATAAATGATGTTATAATTATATAATATGATTGCATAAGCCTTATTTACAAATGCTTGACATTGAATAAATATGATATTACGAATAATTGCCGATGGAGGATAAACTTGATATCGAGTGATATCGCGTAAAATGATAGTATATTAAATTAGTCTGGCTGGAGAAGCCTGGACGGTTTCAATGTTAATGAAGTTATGATTAAAGAAAAAATTGTGATTAGTATTTTTTGTTGTGTAGGCTATTTTTACATCGTGCTTCATTAATGGATTGGTTATCGGATAAATCTTATGGTTAATGAACGTGAATTTGGCGTATTTTGGTTTGACGGGTTTCAATGGAGTTAAATTGGTAGCTAGTTTTAATTTGGTTTTGTTGATGATATTGTCAATTATATCTGTGTTAAATCCGTTGAATTTAGCTATTTCATTAATGAACAGTAATTCTTTAAATTAGTAGAGGACATTGGAATTTTTAATGCTCTATATATTAGACTGTGATAAGTGGCTTTTTTATGTGAGTTGGGATGTAATGAATAATTTTTTATGGTTGTTGGAGAAAAGGTGGGTTTTCTGTATATTTGGAAGTCGAACTTGTTTGATACTCGTGTGATTTTGATGTCTAGGAAATTCAAAGAGCTATTGATCTCATCTTCTTTAGTGAATTTAATGTTATTATCCAAATTGTTAAGAAATGATAGTATGTTAACGCTGTTGTTGATCTGTTTATCTATGATTGCTATGGTATCATCGACATAGCGATGCCAAAGACAGAGTCCATTGATGTAATCAATGATCTTACTGTGTTCAAGGTTATCTAAGTATATATCGGCTAATATACCAGATAATGGGTCTCCCATCGCCAAACCTTCCTGTTTGTAAATTTTCTTATTGAAGGTGAAGTAGTTGTTGTCTAAAACAAAACTAAGTACCAATTAGTCAAGCAGCTCGTTTCTTTCTCTCAGTTCTTCCCAGCCCAAACTTTACAACATTTCTGTAATGCTACTCTTTTGTCGGAAATCACCCAGAACAAATCGAGCTGCTTTTCTTTGGATTTTTTCCAGTTCTTGAATCAAGTAATCCTGGTGAGGATCCCATTCACTGGAACCATACTCTAGTTGGGGTCTTACCAGAGACTTGTATGCCCTCTCCTTTACATCCTTACTACAACCCCTAAACAAAAAAGTACTGGATTAAACTCTGCTTACGTCTTGCATGGTAGGGATATTTTCTCACAACTCATTCCGGTGGCATCTGAAGTGTATATGGCACTCATTCATCAACATATTTTATAAAGTCTGGTCCTAATGTCTGTTCAACTACAGTTCCTTGGACATCTATGAATGCACACAGCAGCTACCGCGCGTTTTATACATGAAGGTTTCGAGGTATTGGTTCTCGGAATGTAAATGGGTCATTGCAAATATTTTTCTAGGAATAGTTAAGAATGTGAGTGACGAGCTGGTGAAAGGGACGGTGGGAGAGAAGGAAGCGAGATGAAGAAATAGTATTGCTATTTGTAAGTACTTATTAAGGTGCGGTTAGGGGCTACAAGAGACAACAGGTATAAGGCATGTTCCTTCCAAAAGTTGACTTGCAACTTTTATTATGTTACATTTATATCCTAATACGCCAACCTAATACCACAGTGTAATGGATACACAGGAAAATGATAATGGAAAGTAACCATTTGTCCCATCCCTAGAGAGGAGTAGTTCTGCCCACACACGTGCAAGGTCATTTCTAGGCCGTGCAATGTCTCACTGCAGTCTGTTTGACATGCCTGGTATATATGAAGGTATATGTATGGTCAAATAGAACAGCATTCCATGTAGTGTGAGTTCCAATATGTGAAATAAGATATTAAATATATAAATACTACTCTCTCTTTACTTACCGAGTTTCATACATTTTCAAGGCTATAGTAGTTGGAAAAGAATAGATGACAAACACTGTGAGTAAAAAATGTACGGATATTAAACTCACTTCACAAGACTGTTTGGCTTCAAGAAGCTTAAGAATAGTGTCTTGAATAGCCGAATGTAGGAACCCTGTGCAGACGGACTTCATGTAGAGGTCCATAAGCGTTGTAGTAAGCGATGCTGCACGAAACAGTGTGGATGTTTCTTCTTCCTTTTCGATTTCAGCTTCATTCAGAGACTTGAGCAGATCAGCTTCTTTGCGTTCATACCTAAAGCATTATTTAAATGAGGTTTAGTTAGCTGTTATAAAGAAATAAAATTACAAATAGTGTATTAAGCACTGGGAATACATATTAATCAAAACGAAAAAGCCTACAATGCAACAAGGAACTAAATCTTTATCTTAGAGTTTACATTCCCAAATTTTAGACTATGCCTTTCCAACCTTACTGTATGGAATGGAAGGATGGACTGTAACATACTGCAACTATAAAAAACTAGTCTTTTGAAATGTGGTGTTACAGGTGTTCTATGCTTTGCAACTCTTGTGCTGAAATAAATCAATAATACAGTGGTGACGGAGAGGATGAAATAAACAACAGAGGTTCTACTTTTCACCAAGGCTTGTAAACTTGAAAATAACAATCATAAATATACCTACAACTTCATGGTATGTCAAGAAGAGGATATAGATGGAAAACACTGAACAACTACACAATTCTAAAATACTTGTGTCAATGTAACTACAAGATGTGCTTAGTTACACATGGCACACACCTATACAGGGGCATGATAGCCAAGTGGGATTGCACTGAGGTAAATTAATGCATACGAAGAATCCAACTCTTTGTTAACAAAATTTATAAAACATCTTATCAAGTTCCTGAAAGTTTACGATGACTAGTGGTCTATGCAGTGAAATCTACAATTAAATTTTATAGTCTCAGTTACCATCTGCATTACATTAGGACATGACTGGAACAGGAAAAGCAATAAATGAGGAAAACAGCTTTCACACGAATAAGATCCAGCCTCCTACAGTAGAAAGCATTATGTAACTGCCCAGAAGCAAGAGTATTTGTTATGTAAGGCAGACTGCACACTGAACTTTCAGACACACATTTATAAAATATTGTTCCAGTCAGACATTAGACCTCATTCAAATAAGCACAGAATAGGGATTAAGACCCAGAGAGAAGAAAATCTTCAGATTTGAAGATGAATTACATGCTCCTTTATAACTTCATAAAAAGAAGTCAAGCTTGTAGAGATCTAGACATGACATGGAGATTGACAGCATGAAGAGCAACACGGCAGTTTATAAGATATATTGATGTTAAAACTGATAGACTGAACCCTCATCAGAAACAATGCAATGCATTAAAACAGATTTGAAGCTAGTAATGAAATGTTCAACTCAAGTAATCCCCAGTAAAAACAAATTCAAATGATAAATTATTTAAAACAATCTGGAGCAAATTAGAAAAGGTTCATTCATGTGTGCAAAAGAAAGAAAGAAAGAAAGAAAGAAAGAAAGAAAGAAAGAAAGAAAGAAAGAAAGAAAGGAGATGTCTTAATGAAAACAGAATTCATACCTAAATATCCGCAGGAGTGAATTTGCTAGGGGTACTCGGTCCAAGTGACATATATCTGCAAGAGCCCTTACAACTTCCAGTGAGGGATCAAGTACAAGCTGTTGCATGGGTGAATATTCCTCTTGGGGCATTATTAAGTCATGCAAATAACGTGTGCGTAGGCGTAAGGAACCCCACTCTCCAATTGGTGTGATTCCTGAGAGTGCATACCAGTCTTCAGTCTGGAAAAAATAAAATTGGTTAAAATACAAGTTTATGGGAAATGATAAATTTGTTTATTTCCATTTATATTAGGTAAATCCCCAACATTCGAGTCATATGCGCGAACAAACATCTATGTTACATTCCCTATACGTTTAGAAAAACAGCAATAAAGATGACTGTCGACCGCGGGACATGGCTGCACGAGAGAATGTAACATAGACTTTTGTTCTGTAAACCAACAGGTTGGAAGTGCATGCGCTCACTCATTTGCACATAATGGATGCATACAGAGGAGAATAGTGTTATTTTAAAGTTTTAGCCTAATTATAATGATTTGGTGCGTACAAATACTGTTCCATTAAATATAAAATGTAATTGAACTCATTTCTTTACAGTGGTTAAGATTATTTTAGAAAGTAACTACTGTGCTCTTCCTTCTGGTACTTCAACATAATAATTTGCACATCTTTATAATATTATTACATCATCTGGTTACACATTAATGGCAAGATTTAAAAATGTATAACAAATATATTTAAATTGATATACACAGAAAATAATGAATAATAGCAACACTGTAAGTTATATTTTTCAACTCACTTGTAGTTTATATTCTAATGTTACACTGTTTTTAGGTTTACATAGAAACTATGATACACCTCCTTCAAGTATTTCACCATATCCTGAAGATACTTCTATTTTTCCCTTGTAATCAGCAGGTCATCAGGATACAAAGGAACAAGGTCAACAACTGAAAATGTCTCACCAATGATGGCATTTCTTGGTGTCACATTTGAATAATATTGGAATGGTATTATTGTATTGTACGATTTTCTAACGAATACACCACTAGGCTCATCTTTAGTAAATTTTATCCACCTAGCCTCCGTGATTTTTCTTTATTCTTCATGATACCCCTGGTCAATGGTTCAAAACTTTTGAAGTCATTTCTGTCCAACTATACTCTTTTATAGTTTCTTAAAATAAAAGATTCTCCTATCACATACTTCCATTCAGAAGGAATGTGGACTATAGAAACCTTTTTCTGTTTTTCAATTAATATGAAGTCTCTGTCGCATGGTAGGAAGCTGTGTTCCGAAGAGAGAAATTTTTGATGAATTTCATCAAAACATCCCGAGGTAACAAGTTTCCTGAAAAGTACCTGTAGCCAGTTATTATTTTGTCCTATGCATCGATCGGTACAAGATGTAGCCAGTTATTATTTTGTCCTACGCATCGATCGGACCACACAATAAGTTTACTGCTCTGCAAACTGCTTGGTTGCAAGTTTTCAGTGATGTGTTTTAATAAACATGATGCTATTTCTGTCAATCCTCTCTTCCCAATTGTTTCATTCCAAAGATAGAAAGTTACCTTTATTTCGTCCCTTGTCATGTATAGCAAAATTGTAGGAGGACAGCTGGCATTGGTAGTACATGCAGGATTGCGTGAGTGTAGGGCAGAACAGAACTTGTTGTAGATCGACAGAAAGCACAGTTACATTTTCATTCCTTTTGGAAATTTCACCATCGTTGTGCATGGCGTTATACGCTTGATCAGCTTTGTAATGGTGCAGCATACTATCAGTCTGTATTTTCTTCTGCTCTTCTTCTGTTTGAGCAGCTTGAAGTTTGTTAAACAATAAGTCACAGTATTTACACGTGTCACTTCGTGGAGAGCCTATTTTCAGATTCATTTCTTAAAAGGTTGATTGATAGTACATAAGGCGTACTTCAGCCTCAGGGTGACAGGTACTCTTTCTCAATTTTGTGTCAAGAATAATGACTGGGCTGCCTAGGGAAGCTGTTTATTTGTTCTGTAACTTTGTTTTTGATTTCATCTGGTCTTTAGGAACACTGACCTCATCTTTCATATTTCTCTGGAAAGTTTGGATACGTCTGTGCGAAATTGAAAATGTGTGCATAAGGGTAGTTTTACAAACTTGCAGGGAGCCTAATCTGTAACGAAATGTTGCTTTTTTTCCGAGAAGTTACATCTGTTAGTCATTTCCTTCATCTGTTAGATTTCTCTAAGTCAACACATTTCATTAAATAAAAGGTCTGTTCATCATGAGATAATTTATAAAATTCCAGGAAATAGGACAGTTTTAATTCGCAACTCTATTCTTTACACCCAGACCTCCTACATTTACAATCAAAATTATCTGTTGGTTTCTTACGTTCTTCTACATGCTTACCTCTTTTACTGGTGTAAGCTTTCCCACTGTCCCTTAATTATTTACGTTTTACATCATTCCACTCACAGGGGTCATTTTTCCTTTTCCTATATCTGTTTTTCGTCAACTTGTGTACACTGTTTGGGGACAACATTACATTACGATCACTACTATCGTCTGATTGCATGACTATGGTGTTGATGAGAAACTAAATAAATCAATAATATAAGACTGAACACACCAGAACAGTCTCCGGACTAGAATGTGTTCATTACATTGCATTCAATTCGTGACACCCTCAAGCGCTCGCATGGGGAAACGATGTAACACAGACTTTTGTTCCATTATTTCAAGTACATTTCTCTTCACAATTTCCAGAATACTATAGCCATCTGTTGAAATATGCTCAAACTACCTGCAAATACAGATCCAGGACACATCACAGATCTTTGTTCCGTGAATATCTCAAATGCCACAAAATTGTAACAGACGTTTGTCTGCGCATACGACTCTTTTCATATTCAACATGCAGTTTGATTGAAAACAAATCATACGTTCAACAGTACTTTTATGAACACTATTAAAATAAAATTTTGTGCTGGATAAATAAGTGAGGCAGGTCTTCTCAAATTTTGCCTTTCTCTTACCATTGTCAGTGTCCCACAACTAAATACTCTCTCTTTGGGCTGACGCAGTTAGTCATCAGTCCTTTACCACAGGGTCCTGGGTTAAAAGTTGTGGCAGTCCATGTGAAATCTGAACTAGACACAAAAGAGTCAGTCAACATTGTATCACTATCAGTCTTTCCTTGGATTTAGGCAGTTGACAGTTATGCACCATTGGACCCCAGATTGTAACGATTGCATCCTACCTTGATATATCACTGTGTCAGCACCATGGAAGTTTGCCACTCTCCAACATGACTATCTGCTGCCTATGCTATGCACAGACTGAACTCAGTGCTGCTTCATAATTGAACCTTCAAAATCACACCAATACAGACAGTTCCAGATTGTATAAACTCTAAGCACTTGTGCTCTATAAGTTTCTGCCCCATCTGGTGAGTCAAAGACATGTAATTTAAGAAGTCTTCGGAACTGGACTCTGTACAACACCAGCTCTGATCTTACTTTATTCTCACGTCGAGACGAAACAAATGTTAGTATGGTAGTGTTCAATTTGTAAGAGCTGGATGTTTTAGATTTTTGTGATTGTCTTAAAATTCATTGTCAGGTTTATTTTTACTATCTTCATTGCTTGCAATGTAGCACGGTTGCAAATGATTTGTAGCATTGTGGGCAACTATTTATAATTGACACTGATCATAGTACTGGTAGTAATAATAATAATAATAATAATAATAATAATAATAATAATAATAATAATAATAATAATAATAATAATAATAATAATAATAATAATAATAATAATACCCGTGTGGGGATTTACCGGTTACCTCCATCGGGCACGTCCCATGGGAATTGGGGAAGCTCGCTGGCTCCGCCGCCAGCAGAGTCAGAGGGTAGTAGGGAAATAAAATACCACCGTGAAAAAAAAACTGGTCCCTTGCCAGGGTTACGGCGAAGACTGGTGAATGACCAGAAGCCAGAAAACATCTTGAGGCAACCTCTAGGGCTAACAACCCTAGTTGTAAAAGGATGGGTACCCGTCCAAAGCAAAGTCAAGTCAAAAAGCATGATGGCACAACATTTCGAGAAACATACCCCAGGGGGTAAATCTTCGGATAAATCCCTCGTCGTGAACGCCACGGCGCACGAGTCTTGTTCGGATTCTGGGGGAGACTCGACATCATGCAAGAGACGAGTCGGAGCGTCTCGGTGTACCCCGAAGAGTCAAAAACTCCGGCCAAAATTTAAAACCTTTCTAGCAACTTCCAACATAAATTCACTTACACAAACTGGCAAGCTGAAAACCCTCACCAAAGCTCTTCAGGAAAATCAGATATCCATAATGGCCCTACAGGAAACAAGGTACCCAGATGAAGAGATTTTTGAATCCGAATGCTACCGATTTTTCAAGAACAAAGCGCAAAGAGGAATCCTCAATGGAGCTGTGATGCTTGGAACCGCGTTTGCTGTTAGAACCAAGATCCTTAAATCGGTTGCAAATTTCAAACCTGTGAATGACAGATTGTCTATACTCACAATTAAATGTGTGAACAAAACCTACGCCCTAGTTAACGCACATGCTCCTACAAACGATAAGAACAAGTCTGATCCAGAAGAAGTTGATAATTTCTGGGACCTACTGGATGAAAAATTAAACAAAATCCCCAAACACCGTGTCAAGCTTCTTTTGGGTGACTTCAATGCCCAACTAGGTCGTGAACAGAAGTACAAGAAAGTTATAGGAAATTACCCTGCTCACAAAAGAACCAATCCCAACAGCAAAAGACTGGTGTCCATTTGCGAAAATCACAATCTGCAGGTCATGTCGACCCACTTTCGCCATCTACCCAGAAAGCAAATGACTTGGCGTTCTCCCGTCCAAGCTCTCGGAGAGTTCCAAATTGATCATGTTGCAATCTCCAGGAGAAACAGCCCTGAGATTATGAATGTCAAGGTAAAGAAAGGCATCAATGTGGCCTCAGATCATTATATGTCTCTTATCAAATTCAAACCAGTTCCCACAAACACAAGGAAGACAACCAAACAGATCACACGCTTCGACAATGATAAACTTCGGCAAAGGGTCGAGGAGTTCCAGGAGAAGGCTAGACCAAATGACTGCGACTTTAACAACGCCAAAAGTCTCCTTGTTGAGGCCGCTAAAGACGTTGCAGAAATCAAGAGAAGCAAAAAGCATGCCTGGTGGAATGGTACCTGCGAATCAGTCCTCCAAGAAAGACTCAATGCGTGGAAACAGTACTACTCTACGAAATCAGAAAATGATTGGGAAACCTACAAAACCCAACGTGCCCAAGCAGCTAGGGTGTTCAGAACTGAGAAACGTAAATACGAAAAATCTCTCATTGAAAAGATAGAACAAAACTTTAGGAAGAATGAAAGCAGAGAGTACTACAGAGCCTTCAAACGCAAACTCACTGGCTATAAACCACCATCTCTATGCTTTGAGCGAAAGGACGGCACACTGGCGACGTCAAATGAAGAAAATGCAGCATTCTGGCAGATTACTTCAAGAATTTACTTAACTGCTCTAAACCGCAAAGCACCATTGAGACCAAGGAACCCTTACTCAGACACCCAGATTCCAGACCACCCGACAGAGATGAAATCAAGCGCCACATTGCCCGTCTCAAAAATAACAAAGCGCCGGGGGAAGACTCAGTAGTAGCAGAACTATGGAAATATGCCCCAGAAGAATCACTTGATATCTTGCAAAAGCAAATAGAAGAAATTTGGAACAAGGAGACCCTACCCGAAGATTGGAAAATAGCTTTGATCCATCCATTACACAAAAAAGGCAGCATGAAGAACATCAACAACTACAGAGGAATATCTTTGCTACCCGTGACTTACAAAATTCTATCACTTGCCATCCTGGAGCGTTTGGAAGCACAAGTCGAACATCAAATAGGTGAATACCAAGGAGGGTTCAGAAAAGGTCGCTAAACAGTTGAACAGATCCAAAATCTCAAAACGATCATCAGATATTGTACACTAAGGTCCAAGCATTATGTGTCTGTCTTTGTGGACTTTAAGAAAGCGTATGACTCCATTGACCGGGAAGTCCTGCTAAAATGAATTTGGAGTTCATTTGAAACTGCTGGCATTAATTAGAGCCACCCTGACCGATACAAAATCCAAGGTGAAGTTCCACGGATGTCTCTCGCATTCCTTTGACATCAAAACAGGAGTCCGACAAGGTGATGGGCTATCCCCAATACTCTTCAACTGTGTTCTTGAAAAGATCATCAGAACCTGGCGGGTGAGATTACAGGAAACCAACTACAGTCCATTGAGAATAGGAACCAAATCCAAGGGGATCGCAACAGACTGCTTAGCATATGCCGATGATATTGCTGTTCTCTCAAACGACATAGAAACCGCTAGAGCTCAAGTTGAAATTTTAAAGGAAATTGCCGAACAAACTGGTTTGCAGATATCGTTTGAGAAAACAGAAGTAATGACTAACATCAAAGAGGCTCCACCAAAACTCCATACAAAATACGGGGACATCACCCGAGTAGACAAATTCAAATACCTGGGTGAGATCATCATGAAAAATGGACTGGACAAAGAAGCACTTCAGGAGCGAGTACGCAAACTGGAAATAGCCTACCAAACATCCCGCACAATCTACAACAAAAAATGCCTGTCCCAGAACACCAAGATACGCAACTATGAAACAGTTCTGAAGCCAGTAGTTCTATATGCAGCCAAAACCTTGTCTCTAAATGCCAACAAAGGACTCCTTGAAGAACTGGAGAAAAGAGAACGCAAAATTGTGAGAGGAATCTTGGGATCAAAGTACAGAAATGGAATCCATCAAAAGAGATCCAACAAGGAAGTCTACAGCAAAATAGAGAAAATTACCGACACAATAAGAAACAGACGGGCACGATTTTACGGTCATCTGAAAAGAATGGACGGAAGAAAGTTAACTAAAGAAATCTTTCACTTTTTTGATTCAAACCCCAAAACCACAATTCCCTGGTTTAGAAAGACCTGCAAATGCTACATATCTCAGCTGAAGACGCCCTTAACAGAGATCTCTTCCGCAAGAAAATATTGACGAACGGGCTAAACCGAGACGAGCAACCGAAGAGAAGACACGGTGCCCCTTGGACAGAGGAGCGTAAGCAGGCCCACTCACAAAGAATGAGGGAAATTTGGGCTCTAAAGAAGGCCAAGTTCAGTGTCAAATGCAACAAGACTTAACGTGGTCCTTGATGGCCCCAGCGAATTATATATAATAATAATAATAATAATAATAATAATAATAATAATAATAATAATAATAATAATAATGTTATTGGCTTTACGTCCCACTAATTACTCTTTTGGTTCTCAGAGATGCTGAGGTGCCAGAATTTTGTCCCGTAGGAGTTCTTTTACGTGCCAGTAAATCTACCGACACGAGGCTGACATAATTGAGTACCTTTAAATACCACCCGACTGAGCCAGGATTGAACCTTCCAAGCTGGGGTCAGAAAGCCAGCGCCTCAACCGCCTGAGCCACTCAGCCTGGCATAGTACTGGTTTTAAACATATTGGTGTCATTCATTTGCATTATTAGAACCTACATATGGATATATAACATGCAAACCAACTAATAAATGTAAACAATCATATGCTTTCGAACAGTAGCAAATATTAGTACAGTACATGCATATTACATCAAAACACGGAGACCACACATACTAAAAATGCAATACTAGGATTTGATGAAATACGAGAATAACTCAAAACTATTGCTGTAATACCTGCTTGTCTAGTATTACAAATCATGGCTTTGAACAATCAGCTGATGCTCGCACACTTCACCTGAGTGGTGGTACTAATCAAACAGCACCAAAAGTACAAAAAGTTACTATATATTCAAGATAAACTGGAGGATTTGTGGTATCTAAGACAACTAAGTACACATTAAAGCCGTCCACTATGAGTACTGGATTAACATTTTAAAAATTGTGAAAATTGAATGGTTGAAAACCATAACGGTATAAGTTACATTCATTTTAAAAATGAGTTAAGTGCAGAATGTAACTCCGGGGGGGATGTATTGTTTCACCAGCAAAGAGATACAAGTGATAGCGGTAATATTCTGTGCTCTAGTGATGGATGGTATAACTACAAATAGCATGCTTTATATGGTGGTTGAGAGAAGGGGTGAGTAATAGAGAATTATTTCCAGAAGGGTACACAGTCTATCGTACAGACCGAGGAGATAAAAAGGGAGGGGGGGGGGGGTGTTTATTCTGGTGAAGGAAACTTATTGTTCACATGAATGGTTTATTGATGAAAGGGATGAAATATTAGGGATAAAATTAGTTTGTGATAATATGAAGGAGGTGGGAATTATAGGAACATACAGGCCTGGAAGAGAGGATAGAGACATGGAAATATTTGAGAAAATAATAGATTATACTCATAAAAACAATATAATAATGATATGGTAATAATTGGGGGAGATCTAAATTTGCCTGAAGTTGAATGGAATGGAGCTGCAAGTGAAGCCCATGAACAGAAACTGGCAAATGAGTTAATTTGGGAGGGAGGATTTACACAAGTAGTACAAGAACCAACTCGTCTCAATAACTTACTAGATGTATTCTTGGTTAAACCATGGGGAATTGTTAATAAAACTGAAGTAATTGAAGGAATAGGAGATCATAAGGCTGTAATAATGGATGTAGGACTGGTACCAAAAAGGCTTAATAAGAGGGTCACACAAGACAAGAAATTGTACAGAAAAACTAAAGTTGATGAATTTGGGGCTTACCTTAAATCACAATTCAGTTGTTGGATAAGTGAAGGGAATAATGTGGATACACTTTGGGCTAAATTTAAAGGAATCATTTGGGAAGGAGAGAAGAGATTTGTACCTGTTAAGAAGGGTAAAATGACCTCAGACCCTGTTTATTACACAAGGGAAATAAGAAAATTAAAAATAAAATGTAGAATAGTAAACAGGAAAATCAAAGAAGGTAGGGAGAATAGAGAAACTAGAAAACAGCTAATAAGGGAACTGAATACAGTGAAAAAGGAAGCAAAAGAGAATTATATGAATGGCATTCTTCAACAGGGTAATGACCACAAAGGGAAATGGAAAAAGCTGTATTCATATATTAGGAATCAAAAAGGAAAAGGAATCCAAATTCCTACAATGGTGGGAGAAGGGGGTGAACACTATTTAACAGATACTGAGAAAGCAAACCTCTTTAGTAGGGAATTCAGAGATTCAGTAGATGATTGTCAGGAGTTCGAAACCATAACAGAAGATAGAGAGGGAGAGACACAGAGGGAAACAAGAAGCATCTCATTCACAAATGAAGATATTTTCAGAGAAATCCAACTGCTTCAGCAAGGAAAAGCAGCAGGAAGTGATCAAATTACTGGGGAGGTATTAAAGACAATGGGGTGGTACATAGTGCCTTATTTAAAATTTCTCTTTGGCTTAGTGATGAGCGATACCGTGATTTGTGAGTCACAGCGTGATTTGATATCGTGATTTTTTGATATCAGTGATTTTTAGTCGTGATGTGATCACAATCACCACACCACCCGTGCTACTTTGACTATGTCATAAATAAAGTGTAATACCAAAGGAATGGAAGGAATCTATAATAATACCAATTTATAAAGGAAAGGGTGATAAAAGGAAACCAGAGAACTACAGACCAATCAGCCTGACCAGTATAGTTTGTAAAATACTGGAGAGTTTAATATCGAAGTACATCAGAGGGATATGTGATGATAAAGATTGGTTCATGAGGAGCCAGTATGGATTTAGAAAGAAATTTTCTTGTGAGGCACAACTGGTGGGATTTCAGCAGGACATATCAGATCAATTGGATTCAGGAGGCCAGTTAGATTGCATAGCCATAGATCTTTCCAAAGCCTTTGATAGAGCGGAACATGGAATATTATTACAGAAATTGGAGGGAATAAGATTGGACGTAAGGGTTACACGTTGGATAAAAACCATTTCTAAATTCAAGGGTTCAGAAAGTCAAAGTAGGAAATAATTTATCGCAGGAAGAGAAACTTTGGAAGGGAATTGCACAGGGTAGTATAATCGGTCCGTTACTTTTCTTAATATACGCAAATGATTTAGGGAACAATATAACATCAAAAATAGGATTGTATGCAGATGACATAATTGTTTATAGGGAAATAAATAACATTGAGGATTGTTCAGAATTACAAAGGGACCTTGAAAGTATCCAACAATGGGTTGAAGAAAATAATATGAAGGTTAATGGAGGCAAATCAACTGTTACAACTTTTTCAAACAGCAGCTTTAAAACTGAATTTGAATATACTTTGGATGAGGTAGCTATCCCAAAAGATGGCAAGTGCAAATACTTAGGTGTGAGATTTGAAAGTAATTTGCACTGGAAGGGTCATGTTGATGACATTGTTGGGAAAGCATACAGATCGTTACATGTCATAATGAGGCTACTTAAAGGATGCAATAAAGAATTAAAAGAAAAAAGTTACTTAAGTATGGTTCGTCCATTATTGGAATATGCAAACAGTGTTTGGGATCCTCACCAAGAATACCTAATAAAAGAAATAGATAGTGTGCAGAGGAAAGCAACAAGATTTGTAACAGGGGATTTCAGGAGAAAGAGTAGTGTATCAGAAATGTTAAAGGAACTTGGGTGGGAAACTTTAAGTAAGAGAAGGGAGAAAACTAGACTTATAGGATTATATAGAGCCTATACAAGAGAAGAAGCATGGGGAAATATCCGTGAGAGGCTTCAGTTGGAAAATAATTATATCAGCAGGACAGACCACAAATATAAAATTAGAAGGAATTTTAGCAGAAGCGATTGGGGTAAATTTTCATTCATTGGGAAGGGTGTGAAGGAGTGGAACAGTTTACCAGGGGTAGTGTTTGATCCTTTTCCAAAATCTGTACAGATATTCAAGAAGAGAATAAACAGCAACAGAAAAAATAAATGAAGTGTTAGAGGGCATTCGACCAGTGCAGGTTATTGTAAATTTTTTTTTAAAAATGTGTGTGATTAAATTAATTCCATCCCCTGGTCTAAGGAGTTTGGACAGCCAAAGTAGGGGACTGCCTGTAGGGGTGAAGTACAGTGGGGACTTCGAGGGCCCTGGGACTGCTACGGTAGCTATGAAGGCCCTTCAGGAACTCTGAAAATTGGTGGCAAAAGGGGTTCTGGTTACGACGCAGCAGGTCGTTATGCTACTTAGGTTCCAGAATGGGTTAAAAAATAAAAGTAAATAAATGCAATGTAAAGTTTAATCTTATACCAGTTGTATAGTATCATTTGAAGTAATTCCTCATACTGTATATCAGTTAACTGTATTTGTAAGTAGTACAGGAGATATTATAAGTAGAATTTTGTAAATAATATAAATTTATTAAGGATGAGCTGTGTGTTTAATAGAAAAAATTGTTAGCGTAAATTGTATTGTATTATAGGAAAATTTTCTTCTATTGTTAATTTAATATTTAGTGCTTGACAATAATGTATTTTAGTGTACCATTTGCCACCGAGGTAGACACCTCATCTGCAAATAAAGAGATTTTGATTTTTTGGTTTTGAGTGTTAAGATGTTTAAATGCCTTTTTCTCTGAATGACCAAAATGTTACTTATACCGTTATGGTTTTCATCCATTCAATTTATTCCCTTACAACCGGTATTAAAAAAAAAAAAAAAAAAAAAAAAAGACTTCTGAAGTAGACACTAATAAAGTAAGTTGAACATGCATATAAAAATAACACTTCTCTGAACATTGATGTGACAATTGTATATTCAAAAAACCATTGCAAACAACAAAAATATACACATATTACTCATCAAAACAAGTCTTTAAAAGTACTTAGAACCATGGAAACGGTACAACTCGGAGCAGTTATTCTGTTACCATTCACAGCTTCCTTTGTTCCAATTCACAATCCCTTTCCATTGCCAAGCTTGTTACCCCTAAAAAATCTATTTCTGGGGCTAGTTTTCGTTCCACCGTGTTTCATTCATTTAGGGAGATAGCCAGCATCTTTTAAAGTTCCTGTGATGCTTTCACAGCTACTGTACTGATCCCACAGCTCATAAAATCCCCACTATACTTCACCACGTTAGGCAGTCCCCTACTTCGTGCCTCCTGTCATTACTAAGACTGTCACCGCCTGTGGGGGTTTTCTTACCTGTTCCCCTTTCGGGCACGTCCTAGGTGGCGGATAGGAGGGCCCTCCAGACTTATCTGGAGGGTCTGAGGGAAATAAAATACCCTCTCATGGACAAAAAACGGGTATTGCCCGAAAACGTCTTGAGGCATTGTGTAGCCCAAGTCAAGGCTTGGAAGTGGAGGCCTCGCCCACACATGCTAGAGACGCATCTATGGTTCCTCCACGTGGATGATACGGTGGTTCAGGAGAAGTGGGGCTGGTGATTGAGGTGAAGGCTCACTGTGGGTGCTGGAAACAACACATCACTTTGCTCTACATAGCCTGGACAAGCCGCAGGTTGGGAAAGGGGCGATCCCAACCTAGGGGGAAAGTCATGGCTGCGAACTCAGTCGTGATAATGCCAAGTGGAGACCACGTGAGTAGGCCTACTGAAGGGGGAACAAACCTGGCTAGGTTCAGGCCAGGGGCAGACCGCTGGATGGACGACTGTGGGGCGTGGTCTCTGCTATGGAGAGCCTGAGTAGCGGGAAGACAATATCTGGCTTTATACCTCACCACGGACAGTGAAAACGACGCTCAGGACCCTAGAAGGAGCAAAAGCCCTATGATTGATTGAAATATGGATGCTTATAAAGAACCAATTTAAAAAACTTCGACATCAAGAGAAGCCATGGAATCTCCAGTAGAGCAGATCCGGGAACAAGCCCAAGATGAAAAAATGGAGGCAAAAGTCCCAATTGGACAGGCTGTCACCGACTCAAAACAAGAAATTGCAACAAAAGCTCCAGTAGAGCAGACTACCACCAGAAGCAAACCAGGAACGTCGGTAGAGACAGAACTGAAGATCTCTGCATCGAGAATCAACAGATTTCATATTGACAGACCACCTCACAACAGTCCATATTACAAGGAAGGGAAGAGAGCGAGGAAGGAAGCCAAAATAGCGGCTGGAACTTGGACGGAGAAGAAGCTGAGGAACAGGGATCGGCGAGAGGCTATCCCTCCGACAACGCCCAAAAGGCCAAGGTCGGGGGATAGTACGCCATTAAGTTTGGCTAAAAATCGCCCGCCAAGAAACAGAAAAAAGAGATGGTCATGTCCTTTTCGGAAAGAATAACTAATCAAGGTAGCAATAATACCCAAAACCTTTCCAAACGGGAAAATGAAAGAGGAAGACATAAAGGAACTTTCATCTGCTCTGATAGCGCAAATGAAACCGCTTTCGGATGGATGTCTTCCAGGCTTTTTCGAGTCTCCAAGGCTGGAAAGTAGAGCAATGGTACTGATCTGTGCAAATCCAGAAAATAAAAGCTGGCTGGAACAGACAGTGGCCAATTGCAACTCTTGGAAAGAGGAGAATTTGGAGGTGGCAGAAGCCAAGAAGGTGCTGAATACTACAAAGGTCATCACCAAGTTTCCTCCTCCATTTGACGAGATGAAGGTAGATGATGTGCTTGTCAGGATACATCAGCATGACACCAAACTTCCGACAAAAGAGTGGAGTGTGCTGAATGCAACAAGTACTGATGACACAGAAAGGACAATTGTTTTGGCCCTTAATGAAAGAGATTTTGCAGAGCTCATTAAGAGGCCAAGCTTGGACTTGGGAAAAGGGAAAAACAAAACCTAGCGTTGGCAAGGATGGTACTGAAAGTTCTACAGGCCAGCCTACAACATAAAAAATCAGCTGTTGCCAATTTCGTCAGGAAATTCAAGTCCGAGGCTATCGATGTGGCTCTTATACAAGAGCCATGGGTAGTTAAGGGCAGAGTAGCAGGACTGGCGGAATCTGGAGGTAAGCTAATGTACGATACTACATCGAATATGCCTAGAACATGTTTACTTGTGAGCAGAAAACTAAAATGCCTTCTGTTGCAGGAACATTGTTTGAAGGACTTAGTGGCGGCCAAGATAAAACTTGAAAATTGGGAAGGTCCCAGAGAAACAACCATAGGCTCTGCATACCTCCCATAAGACTCAACTAATCTATCCCCATCAGAAGAAGTGACAACCTAATTTGCAAGCAAAGAGGAAAGGCGAACACCTAGTCCTTGGAGCAGATGCAAATTCACACCACACGGCATGGGGCAGCACAAACTGCAATGCAAGAGGTAAGTCTTTACTAGAGTTTATTATTGGAACTGATCTGACAATACTAAACCTAAATTTATACATAAAAATCATAGGGAGGTAATAGACATTACACTAAGCACTACACATATTGCAAACTTTATTAAAGACTGGAAGGTGCTGGAGGAACCATCATTGGCAGACCACCAGCACATCCAATTTGCAATAGATGCAAGACAATGTGGAATTGAGATGTACAGAGACCCAAAAAGAACTAACCGGGATAAATACAGAGAAGTTCTAGGGACGGCTGTACAAAAAATTTCAACTAAAGTGAGAGGACAGAAAGAATTGGATGAGGCAGTGGAATTATTAAAGAGGCCATTATAGACTCATTCCATGACAACTATCCTCTCAAAGAAAAGAAAAAAAAAAAACCACCAAAAAAGTAAGGTGGTGGAACAACAAACTAGCCAAAATGAAAAAAGGATAGACATGATATTGTATAGGCTTTTGGGCTTGTGCCATGTCAAGAAGCCTTTCTCGTGGACAGTTGAGAGTTCTTCTGAGGATGCAGAGCACAGTTTTCTGCGAAACATTAAGAATTTCACCTTATTTTTTTGACACGGCACAAGCCCAAAGGCCTATACAATATCATGTCTATAAGTAAGGGCCGTGACAGCGTAAATGGCAACATGAAAAAAAGAAGTTAGGATGTTGTATAGAATATCATCTAGAAATGGTATGTGCTCAACGAACAGGGTTTCTATACACAATGATACGCCGATGACCTAGTGATTGTGGTACGAGGTAAGGTGATGAGTGTTATCCAGGAAACTCACTGAGTATAACCTAGAGATATAGAAAACAAAAAGAAAATCTTGAAGACTGTTCTGTGAGAAAGTGGAATCACACAGCAAGGCTCCAGAAGGTTCTGAACGCAACCCATATAAATCAGGTGGGGACACTGGAGAAACCAGATGGGTCGTTTACTCAGGCAAGGAAGGACACGCTGGAGATGCTAATGGCGTGTCACTTTCCTGAGGCTGAGGAGATGACAGAAGAAGAAACGGTTAGAACAGAGACTGGAGCTTGAAGAGCAGATTGGAAGTGTGCCAACAGAATAAAACAACCACGTAAAATGGGCAATCAACACGTTTCACCCTATAAAGGCTCCGGGACCAGATGAGATACTTCCGATACTCCTACAGGAAGGATGGGAGATTTATTTATTTATTTATTTATTTATTTATTTATTTATTTATTTATTTATTTTTTTGCTAGGGGCTTTACGTCGCGCCGACACAGATAGGTCTTATGGTGACGATGGGATAGGAAAGGCCTAGGAATTGGAAGGAAGCGGCCGTGGCCTTAATTAAGGTACAGCCCCAGCATTTGCCTGGTGTGAAAATGGGAAACCACGGAAAACCATTTTCAGGGCTGCCGATAGTGGGATTCGAACCTACTATCTCCCGGATGCAAGCTCACAGCCGCGCGCCTCTACGCGCACGGCCAACTCGCCCGGTATATTTATTTATTTATTGATCTGAAAGTACACAGGTTTTACACCCAATTAAGTACATTCTTGACATTCATTAACAATCTGTATCTATGAAGTTAAAGTTTAACTAAAACAAAGTTAAAAATCAACAAACAAAAAAAAAAGAACAAAATTAACATTATATCTGATACCATTTTCAATTTATAGGAAATGAAAAATTCACTACGATATCACACTGTAATACAAAGCAAAAGACAATAAATAAAAAAAACAAAGAAACTTAAAACACGAATGAGTACACTGGGAAATATGGTGAGTACCAGAAAGAAGGAATTATTAAAAATTTACAAATTGTAAAGGCAGGCTTCTAGTTTCTTACTGAATTCATTATCCGATTCGGTGAATATATCGACTTCTTTGGTTATAGTGTTATAAAGTGTTGTCATTTTTACAAAAGGTGAATTTGACTGATGCAAAGTTTTTGACCTTTGAACATAAAATAATTGGTGCTGATGTGATCTTGTCTGCGGAACATGGAATGAAATGCGTTTCAACAGATCCATAGAATCAAATCGTCCTATTACAATTTTTCTTAGTATTTGTATAGAAATTAGGGACTGTCTGATTTTCAATGAAGGAAATAGAAATAAATTCCTTAAGAACTGGGTTGATGTGTCGAAAGGGCAAAAAGTTTTAAAAGTTTTGAAATAAAGATAACGTAGGAACTTGTTTTGTACAATTTCAATAGCATTCACTTGTTGCTTTGTATACGGGCTCCAAATGATTGCAGAATATTCCAGTATGCTCCGTACTAAGGTAATGTATAATTTATTCAGTACAGATGGCTGGGTAAATGGTCTCGAAGTTCTTATCAGAAATCCTAGCATTCGGTTAGCATTCTTTGTTATTGTATTAATATGATCTTTGAACATTATTTTTTTTTGCTAGGGGCTTTACGTCGCACCGACACAGATAGGTCTTATGGCGACGATGGGATGGGAAAGGCCTAGGAGTTGGAAGGAAGTGGCCGTGGCCTTAATTAAGGTACAGCCCCACCATTTGCCTGGTGTGAAAATGGGAAACCACGGAAAACCATCTTCAGGGCTGCCGATAGTGGGATTCGAACCTACTATCTCCCGGATGCAAGCTCACAGCCGCGTGCCTCTACGCGCACGGCCAACTCGCCCGGTTCTTTGAACATTAGCTTACTGTCAAAAATTATACCAAGGTCCTTAAACGTTAAAACTCTATCCAATTTTTCCCCCCCCTTATATGATAGGCTGAGACATCATATGCCTTCTTCCTGGTAAACGTCATGCATTTACATTTACTAACATTCAAAGACAAATTATTAATGTCACACCAAGAAATGACATTATTAATGTCCTTTTGCAACTCGTCCTGGTCTTGGTGGTCGCTAATATATTTAAAAAGTTTCAAATCATCTGCAAAAAGTAAACAGAGTGGCAAATATTGTCTGGTATATCATTAATTAGAATTAAAAACAAGAGAGATCCAAGATTTAAACCTTGCGGAACACCAGAAGGACTGATAAAATGATCTGAAATTTCATTGTTAAAATAAACAAACTGCTGTCAATTTTTTAAATATGAACACATTAACTGCAATAGCTGTTTAGAAAAATCAAATTTATAAATTTTTGTAATTAAAATTCTATGGTCGACTTTATCGAATGCCTTTTCAAAATCCATATAAACAACATCAGTCCTTCCGTTGGTATTAATTGCATCATACAAATTTTGAGTATAACCCAGAAGATTGGTGAAAACTGATCTGTTAGGTACAAATCCCTGTTGAAATTCAGAGAGAGCAATCTTAACATGGTTATAAATCTTACGGTGCAATATATGTTTGTATACCTTAGCTACGGCGTTGATAATGCACACTGGACGATAATTAGATATCATTACAAAACTGCCTGTCTTAAAAATGGGCGTAACTTTAGCGACTTTCCATTTCTCAGGAAAGGATGAAGTACGAATAGAAAGATTAAAAATGAAAGTTAATTGATTAGCCAATAAATCGGCACAAGCCTTAATTATATATGGAGGTATGCCATCAGGACCACTCGATCTTTTAGGCTTTAGTTTACCATTAATAGCCTTTTTCACCTCTTCAACAGATATATCGCCGACATGTAATATATCAACAGAGGGAAATAGAGGAACGTCATCTAAAGCCAAATTATCCAGTATATAATTAAAATCTGATCTGACGTAAACCGACAAAAAATATCAAGCAAAGCCATGAACAACATTATCGCCTTCGTAGCTCTCACCATTATACTCGAACGTAGTTCCTCCTGATCTCGTAAATCGCTTATTTTTAATGTGCCACCAGAAATGTGTTACATCACGTTTTAAAATAACCTCTAATTCACTGATGTAATTTCGATATGCAGAATTTATTTTTACTTTCAAGTCAGATCTGAGCTGTTTGAAACGTTCATCATAGTACCTAGAGAATTTCCTCTTTTTGGCACACTTCCTTTTCTTTTTGATTATCTGAATGATATCGTGATTGAACCAGACTGGAAATTGATTTTTTAATGACTTGACCCTTAGGTATGCAATTATTGAAGCATCTATATATTGATGAGTACCGGAAATCCACAGCCTCATCCACATCCTGATATGTAGCCTATACAACGGGTTCCAATCAATATCTCTTAACTCGTAATACAGTCGTAGAAAATCCGCTTTCTTGAAATCGTAGTATTCTCGATTTATATTTTTTGGTAATGAACATCTCTTTACTGAAGGTAATGATAAACAGAGTGGGGGATGATGTAAATCTTCAGACACAAGAGCAAATTCCTCACGTTTCACGTCAACTATGAAATTGGCCAGTACAAGATCCAGCGTCCTAGAATTGTAATTAAGAATATTATTGTACGACGTTAAACCTCAATGCCCTGATGGACCTCTTCAGAGCTAGTCTAGCTTTAGGGTACTGCTGAAATCATGGTCTGAAGCTAAAGCAGTATTCATACCCAAGCCTGGAAGGGCAAACTATGCCCAAGCCAAAGCATACAGACCATTATGTTTAACCTCCTTCATGCTGAAAGCAATGGAGAAAATTCTGGATAAATATATCAGAGGAACCGTACAACTGAACTCAACATTACATGAAAATCAGTTTGCATATAGACCTGGCAGATCCACTGAAGTAGCACTCCACCAGTTGGTTTGTAAACTAGAGGAAAGGCTAGAATATAAAGAAATTGCACTGGCAGCATTTCTAGATATAGAAGGAGCCTTCAGCAATACAACCATGACTCTATGATCAAAGCATTGGAAAAGAGCAAGGTGAGTAAAACCATCGTCAAATGGATTAAATCCATGTTAGATGGAAGGAAGATAAAAGAACCCTATTTGAAGAAACGCTGATGGTTAGGGCCACCCGAGGTTGTGCTCAGGGAGCAGTTCTTTCGCCTCTGCTGTGGAACCTCTGGTGAACAAAATCATAGCTATGCTCAACGAACAGGGTTTCTATACACAAGGATACGCAGATGTCCTAGTGATTGTGGTACAAGGTAAGATGATGAGTTATGCAGGACCTCATGCAAAGATCACTCAACCTTGTGGAGAACTGGTGTCGGGAAGAACAACTATCAGTCAACCTGAACAAGTTAACTCTTGGTCCCTTTTACAAGGAGAAAATTAGAGGGAAAGAGATCACTGAAGCTCTTTGGGCAAGAGATATATATATATTATATATATGGAAGAACAGGCACTGCACCTAGGTGTAGTGTTAGATAAAAATCTAACCTGGAATCCACATATAGAAAGGAACATAACCCAGGCCAAGAACTTGCTGTATGCATGTAAAAGAGCTGTTGGGAAGACATGGGGCCTAAGATATACACAATGATCATTAGACCATTGATGGCCTATGCTGTAATCATCTGGTGGCAGAAAGTAAGTCAAGGAAAAGTCAGCAGTAGATTGAATAACCTACAGAGAATGGCATGCATAGCCATAACTGGGGCTGTGAGAACTACGCCAACAGAAACCTTGAACAATTTTTTTTTTTTTTTTTTTGCAAGTTGCTTTACTTCGCACCGACACAGGTAGGTCTTATGGCTACGATGGGACAGGAAGGACCTAGGAGTGGGAAGGAAGCGGCCTTGGCCTTAATTAAGGTACAGCCCCAGGATTTGCCTGGTGTGAAAATGGGAAACCACAGAAAACCATCTTCAGGGCTGCCGACAGTAGGGTTCGAACCCACTATCTCCCGAATACTGGATACTGGCAGCAATTAAGCGACTGCAGCTATCGAGCTCGGTCCTTGAATACTTTACTAGACTTCCCATCATTATGTAGTTTCATAAGGACAGGCTAGAATGAGTTCATAAAGACTGGCACAATCAGAGTGCTTGAATGCACGAAGACCCACAAAAGAAACAAATGGAAAACTGGAAAAAAATACTCCAGGATGCAGGCTTGCAAAGGAACTGATAAAAGGACCAAACAAGAAGCATACTAAAGAACTGTTGAAACTCAGCAGAGAAAATATAGGGTAGTAGGACTGTTGACAGGACACTGCCATCTGAAAAAACACCTACATAGAATTGGAGTAATAAGAGACAACATATGTAGGAAATGCAATGAAGCAGAGGAATCAGCCGAACACATACTTTTCGAATGTGAGGTGCTGGGTAGAATCAGACTCTCCACTCTAGGACTAACAGGTGAAGAGAGAGAGAGAGAGAGAAAAAAAAAAAAAAATCCAAAACCCAATAAGAACAACCTGCAGCTCTGTGAAGGGAGCAGGTTTATCTAGGTGGGAATGAAGGAAAAACATGGTAGCAAAAGATCTTAGAAGTCGACGCTAATTAGGAACTAAATATTCAGAGGCCCCATGAAGAAGAAGAAGAAGAAGAAGAAGAAGAAGAAGGAGGAGGAGGAGGTTGTCACGAGTCCCAAATGTGTTCCCTACAATCAATCAGAAATCCTGAAATATCGCAAAACATGTCATATCCTAACACGGTACCATATTTTCACATAATTAAATTCTATAGCTGGTTGAATGTACATAAGTTTTGTAGGAAATGAATTTAAATATTTAGAAGTTAGTGAATTGAATCTTGCTTATCGATACTGAGGTCTTCTTATATCCCTGCACACACGCACGCACGCACGCACGCACGCACGCACGCACGCACGCACGCACGCACGCACGCACGCACGCACGCACGCACGCACGCACGCACGCAAGCTCTCTCTCTCACATGGTTTAATCCTATTATAATTGTTACTTTTGTGTTGTTTGTTTAGAGCTTTTATACAAAATTTTGGCTCCGAGGCATTATCTTTATAAACACAGTAAGATACTGTAACGGACTCTTCACTTCACCGGCAACTACTGTTATGAACCTCGCCACGCACATAACCTTTTTCTACTATTAATATGGACTTACCCTCATCAGGATACACACCGCATTTTCTCTTCAACTGGAACTTACATACTTATGTGAATTTGCACACATCATACCTTGCACGAACTCTGCTCTATCCACCTTTACGATCTACGATAAACTAACTTCCCTTTTGCTGCCTGACGTCATGTGACATCGCCCGCTTTGTCACGCATGCTCCACTAACCTCTGGAATCTTCCAGACATATTTCTCATTATTCCACACTATAAATACCCGGCCTTCCTCTGAATGTGTTGAGATGGACTTTGGCCTGTGTGGAGGGAGGAACCTTTAACATCATCTCCGTCCTTAGCGACATGTGCCCTGGACTCTCCATTTTCGGGCAGAACTACTTGGTTCAAGATGAGGTATGACAAACTGATAATGTCCTTATTGTAAATACTTCTATGTTGCATTTGGAGCTATTTTCTTTACATATTCTAACTGGGAGCAATGCATTTCCAGGCCGAGATTTCACTTGTATTTTCAATATCTAAGCCTCTATTGACTAACTAGTGACAATTTGCTTTCCAAATGTGCGTGTGGTATATCGGCAACTCTGCGACTCCTATACACACTTGTGCTTAATCAGTGCTTCACCATTTATGTTTTTGCATACTTTGAGACTGTTTTATTATAGTATACAGTGACTTACGCCAGTATGACAACGTTAATTTGTGCCTATTCGGGTGATAATTGAAGAGGTGGCAACTTTCATATTACATTTAGACTTTTGCTTAGAAGACTTCATGCTGGTATACTCCAATCTGGTAACTGTGTACATCCTTTTCTTATTCTCGATGTTCAACATTTCTCTTTATACCGCGTATTCATCCCTTTCTTGTCCATCCCTTTCCTCTCCTGGCCTATTCTCTTATTTGCTTTCATTCTCTTGGATATTTTATTCTTGGTGTAACAAATTTGTATTACATGTGGTTGGGAAAATTCCGTATTTGTACAGACTTCTATTCATCTAATATTGTAAGAGCTTGATTTAATTCTTCTAATATATCTATTTCCAAATTTTATATTGGTTTCATCTATTTTCACCCATCATGTCCCTTATTTCTCCTGCCATTTTCTTTTCATTTTTTAAAATATTATCTAGCATAGTTTCCACTGCGCCATCTGTGGTTATTCTGGAATGCTTATTGGAGAACTTTTTTTTTTACCACGGCCTCCATTCTCAATTTGGCGTTTTACTCGCTGCGTAAATTTACTGCCTACCGTTTGAAAGTACTCGGTGTCACCGATACTTTGGATTTCCCTCGGCTGGATTTATGAATAAATATATATATATATATGCATATACCCCCATAAAAGGGTTACACATGGTAGCAGAGTACAAAGTCGCAGTTTACTACCACTCTAAATCTTCACCCTGTTACTGCCTTAGTTCTTCTATTTCTTTTTTCTGAGGTTTAGTGTTTCTCCTCGCTAGACTTTGCCTTTCTTTTTGTCATCTCTTTCAACATGGCTTATTTTTCTGATAATTTTTCTCCTTATACTTCGGACACTTCTGACATTTCGTTTGATTCCCCATTTCAATTTTTCTGATCCAAATCCTTTTACTAATGTGTCTTATAATCCTTTTTTTACTTGTAATTCTGATCTTACTTCCACGTCTAGTACTCTTACTACTACTGTTTCTTCTAGTTCACCCTCTGAACTTTTACCAACCCCGCCTCAACCTAACACCCCTCTCTATCCTGATCTTTCTCTTTTTACTGCTGAATCCAAACTTCCACTTAATCGAGCACCTCCGCCTTCTCCCAATAAAACTCAATCAGCACAGCATTACTCTCCCGATTTGCGAACTCCACCGCCATCCCCTTCTCAGCAATATTTTTATGAATCTCCATATCATCACACCCCTTCTTCACATCAACCACTTAATTTCCATATTTTGACTAAATGTCTTGACCAGGTACCCCTCATTCAGTCTACTGATCCTGATACTTTGACACAATGGCTTTTTTTAGTTCACAAATTTCTACAGACTGACTTGGCTCCATTTTCCCAATTGCTTTCGTTGCTTTACCCAAAAACCTCTGGTCATCTTAGTAATTTTTGGCTCAAGTATGTGAAGTCTTCTCATGATTGGGCTCATTTTCGCTCGGTTTTACACACTTATTTTCTGCCTTATGAAATTCGACAACAGCTGAGTAACAAATATATCAGACGTCATCAACGTCCAGACGAATCAGCTTATGATTATCTTGACTCCATTATCGGCTATTCTGATGTGTTAGCTATTGCTGAACATCCCCAGGAAATTATTTCTCTTATTCGATTTTATGCCTCTCCAGCTTTCTGTCAAATCATCAATCCCTTTACGCCACCCACTACTATTCCTCAGCTTTACCACATTGCTCAACTAGATATTCTAAATACCCGTAGTAATTTTTCTTATTATTCTTCTACCCCACCTCCCCAGTTTAACACTTCAACAACTCGCATGCCTTCTACCACTTGTCCACCTTCTCAGAGTGATATCTCTCGTCTTCGCTGTTATCGGTGTCAGGCTATCGGGCACTTAGCACGAAATTGTACCAATTCTACCTTGGGAAACTTCAATTCCCGTCGTCAGTAGGCAGCTCACGACCTCTTGGGCAAAATCTGCCTTATGTTTTCTCAACTTTCTCGCCTGCTACTAAATCACAGTCGTATACTCTTGTACAGTTACATAACACTCCCTCCTTAGCTTTATTAGATTCAGGTTCTGCAATTTCCCTAATCAGTTTCTCCTTTTTTCAGCAACTTTTACAAACGCATCCGCATCTTCAATTGCGCCCTTCTACCCTCAGATGTCTTTACATATTTCAGCACACTCTTGAAATCGTGGGTCAACTAAAACTTAATGTTAAAATTTCCCAATTTTCTTGGCCGTTTGAATTTCAAGTGGTTAATAATTGTTCATTTCCTGTTATTCTGGGGTGTGATTTTTTTGCTCATACTGGCCTTATTTATAATACTGCTATGGCCTCTATCTCCTTTTTTTTCAATCCGCGCGTTCAAATTCCTTTGGTAGACCCCCTCGATTTCCCTATGAACCACGTATTCAGTCATCAGCATATTTATGCCACTGCTCCCCAACTAGATGCAATTGAGGCCTTGAAATCTGAATTTGCCGATGTTATCACAGATACTTTAGGCTCTGTTGTTAATTATCAGGCTCACATTGATTTACTTGATGAAACACCTGTTCGTTCGCCTCCTTACCATCTTAGCCCTCCTCGGATGGCCAAAATGGATGACATTATTGACAAAATGCATCTGGATGGTACCATTGTCCCATCTTCTTCCAATTACGCATCTCCGGCATTTCTTGTCGACAAGCCTGATGGTTCTTCGCGCCTGATAGTTGATTACCGTAAATTAAACTCCAAAATCCTCTACGATTCCTATCCTATTCCTAAAATGCAAAACGCTTTCTACTTTTATTCTAAAGCTAAATATTTTTCTCTTTTAGATCTCAATTCTGCTTACTACCAAATCCCCTTGGACTCTCGGAGCAGTCGGCTTACTGCTTTCATCACCCCAAATGGCCTTTTTCAGTTCACAAAAGTTCCTTTTGGATTGAACTTGGGGTCACAAATCATGCAGAGATTAGTAGATTCTTTATTCTCAGATTTCAAGTACAAATTTCTCTATCCTTATATTGATGACCTTTTAATCTTTAGCCCAGATTTTGAGTCCCACATGTCACATCTACACCAAGTTCTTTCCAGATTACGTTCTATTGGTCTGACAGTTAACCCCTCTAAAATTTCTCTAGCTCAAACCTATAAAGTTCTTAGGTCACATTGTGTCATCTCAGAGAGTAGCTGTCGATCCCGAACGTACTTCTGCTATCTCTAATATTCCACCTCCCAAAAATCTCAAACAAACACGCACCTTTTTAGGCATGGTTTCTTTCTACCACCGGTTCATTCCTAACTTTTCTCACATTGCTGAGCCTCTCAATTATCTGAAACGTAAAAACGTTCCTTTCATTTGGACTCAATCTCAACACAACGCCTTTCTTCAGCTTAAGTCTCTTTTGATGCATGCTCCCATTCTTCAATTTCCTGATTTCTTCCTACCTTTTGAAATACATACTGATGATTCCAATCTTGCTGTTGCTGGTGTTCTAACTCAGGTTGTTAATGATGTTCCTCTACCTATCGCCTATTTCAGTCGACTTCTTTCTCCTACTGAGAGGAAATATTCTATCTTTGAGCGTGAAGCCCTGGCTTTATTAAATTCCATTGAACACTTTGCTGAATATTTGGAGCATAAAGAATTCCTTGTCAAGACAGATAATCAGGCTCTCTCATGGTTGTTACATAACGCACCTAAGATTGGTAGAACTGGCCGATGGCTCATGCGATTGTCCAGATTCAAGTTTTCCCTTAAGTTTATTTCTAGCACTGAGAATTCTGTAGCTGACGCTCTTAGTCACTTATTTGACACTTCCACTCCTCAGTCAAGTACTACTGACGATTTACCCCCGGATGTCTCTATGATGCCTTCATCTTCCTCCATTAATGCTGTTTTTTCGTTAACAGACTTTCCTCTTTCATTTCAATCCTGTCAGTCGCATCAGCTCACCGATCAGTTCTGCATCCAACTCAAACAATCCATCTCTGATCCCTCTTATCAGAGTCCCTTTACTATTTTTAAAGATCTTTTGGTTTACAAACCCACTAAGAAAGCTTCTCCTAAAGTGGTGCTTCCACAGGCTCTTCAACCCATGATCTTGCAATATTATCATTCCTCCCCTGTGGGCGGGCATCTAGGCATCACTAAAACGTACAACCGTATAGCCTCTCTTTTCTTTTGGCCTCAAATGCGCAAATCTATTCGCAATTTTGTTCAAACTTGTGAATTGTGTCAAAAATCTAAACCTTTAAACATAAAGTCTGCTGGTCTTCATTCTGCCCTTCCACCCACTCATCCTGCCCAAACCTTTTTCATTGATCTAGATGGACCCATAGTTCGTTCTTCTCGTGGCAACTTGTATATTTTTACCTTGTTGGATGCCTTCTCAAAATTTCTAGTCCTTCGACCCTTACGGAAAATTTCTACTAAGATCATCATTAATTTACTCACTGAACAAATCTTTCCTCTTACCGGTTTGCCTGCTAATATTGTTTCTGATAATGCTTCTATTTTTACTTCAAGTGTTTTTTTTAATATGTGCTTTCAACTGGGTATCAAACGTATCTTCACTTCTCCCTACCACCCTCAGTCCAACATGTGGAAAGGTATCACCGTAATCTCAAAGTTGCTTTATCTATATTTCATAATTCTTTCCAGAAAGACTGGGATTCTCATCTTTCTTCTTTGGCGTTAGCCTTTAATTCCAGTATCAATAGTTCTACTGCTCAAACTCCGGCTAAGCTCTTTCTTGGTCGTGATCTTCAAACTCCTCTTTCCCTAACCTGGGATCTGCACAACCTCCTTGAATCTTCTGATCAGCCATCCTCTTCATCACTCTGGAAAGACGCCTTTGATCAATTGCTAAAAGCTCAACAGGTCCACAAAAAAGCTTATAATGCTCGTCATAAGCCATCCACTTTTAAAATTGGTGATTTAGTCCTCGTTGCTAATCATCCACACAGCTCGGCAATTAATGCCACTTCTGCCAAACTTGCTCCTCGATGGCTTGGACCATACCGTATTTTGTCTTTCCCTACTCCTGTCACTGTATATTTGCAATCTACTACTGATTTGTTTGACACTAAAAAACTATATCTGAATCAGCTCAAGCTATTTCATCCTTAAAAACTTTCATATCTTGATCTTTTTTCTTTTGCCCCGTGTTTTCCTTTTCTTGTTATTACCTCCTCTTCTTTCTGATTTTTTTCCTCTCTATTCTCCATCTGGTCTGGAAATGTCTATTGCTCCCAGTGTTATTTTTTTTGTTCTTTTCTTTTTTTTTTTGTTGTTTGTCTACCTCATCCCCCCATTCTTTTCTCACCCTTTATGGAATTTCCTTTTTTTTTCTCCCTCCACACAGGTTTCTCCAGTCTCCCTCCCAGCCCAATTGGCACAGGTTGTAATGGGAGTGTACATACAACTTCCCAACCATTTTATTTTTCTCTTTTGTAATTGTTCTTACTTTTTCTTGTCATTTGTGATATTTATATTTCTATGTTAATTTATCACTACCCTTCTCTCCTTACCCTTTCCCTTTGCTAACGCGTTAGCCCTTTTCTTGTTTCCTTTCCTCCTCTTTTTGTATTTTCTATTTCTCTATTTAGGCATGTTTATTGTGTTTGGACATTTTTCTGCCGCCTCTTGTTTTGTTTTGCAGTATTTTTGCTCTCTGATATACCGTTGCGGCTGTTATCGACCCCCGCTCCAGCTCATGGAAGGGCCCTCCATTGCTGTTCCTGGGGCCGCCTCGCCGTCGCCACTCAACTGTATCTTCCGTTTCTCGTCTTCCACCAGCAGTCTTCATTTAACTCCAACTGCTTCAACAACGACAACAACAACAAAAAAATCCTTTGGATTTTTTTCTGGTGCCCGGCGGATAATGTAACGGACTCTTCACTTCACCGGCAACTACTGTTATGAACCTCGCCACGCACATAACCTTTTTCTACTATTAATATGGACTTACCCTCATCAGGACACACCGCATTTTCTCTTCAACTGGAACTTACATACTTATGTGAATTTGCACACATCATACCTTGCACGAACTCTGCTCTATCCACCTTTACGATCTACGATAAACTAACTTCCTTTTCGCTGCCTGACGTCATGTGACATCGCCCGCTTTGTCACGCATGCTCCACTAACCTCTGGAATCTTCCAGACATATTTCTCATTATTCCACACTATAAATACCCGGCCTTCCTCTGAATGTGTTGAGATGGACTTTGGCCTGTGTGGAGGGAGGAACCTTTAACGTCATCTCCGTCCTTAGCGACATGTGCCCTGGACTCTCCATTTTCGGGCAGAACTACTTGGTTCAAGATGAGGTATGACAAACTGATAATGTCCTTATTGTAAATACTTCTATGTTGCATTTGGAGCTATTTTCTTTACATATTCTAACTGGGAGCAGTGCATTTCCAGGCCGAGATTTCACTTGTATTTTCAATATCTAAGCCTCTATTGACTAACTAGTGACAATCCGCTTTCCAAATGTGCGTGTGGTATATCGGCAACTCTGCGACTCCTATACACACTTGTGCTTAATCAGTGCTTCACCATTTATGTTTTTGCATACTTTGAGACTGTTTTATTATAGTATACAGTGACTTACGCCAGTATGACAACGTTAATTTGTGCCTATTCGGGTGATAATTGAAGAGGTGGCAACTTTCATATTACATTTAGACTTTTGCTTAGAAGACTTCATGCTGGTATACTCCAATCTGGTAACTGTGTACATCCTTTTCTTATTCTCGTTGTTCAACATTTCTCTTTATACCGTATTCATCCCTTTCTTGTCCATCCCTTTCCTCTCCTGGCCTATTCTCTGATCTGCTTTCATTCTCTTGGATATTTTATTCTTGGTGTAACAAATTTGTATTACATGTGGTTGGAAAAATTCCGTATTTGTACAGACTTCTATTCATCTAATATTGTAGGAGCTTGATTTAATTCTTCTAATATATCTATTTCCAAATTTTATATTGGTTTCATCTATTTTCACCCATCATGTCCCTTATTTCTCCTGCCATTTTCTTTTCATTTTTTTAAATATTATCTAGCATAGTTTCCACTGCGCCATCTGTGGTTATTCTGGAATGCTTATTGGAGTTTTTTTTTTTTACCACGGCCTCCATTCTCAATTTGGCGTTTTACTCGCTGCGTAAATTTACTGCCTACCGTTTGAAAGTACTTGGTGTCACCGATACTTTGGATTTCCCTCGGCTGGATTTATGAATAAATATATATATATATATATATATGCATATACCCCCATAAAAGGGTTACAATACTGTATGAAGCATAATTATTTAGCATCATCTCCTCTGTTGCTAAGGTATTTTTGATTTGTTTATATGCTTGCTAACAAAATTATTTGTCAGTACAATTATATATATTATATATATTCTCTTAATGCGATTTTATTTGACGTAAATAAATACCATACGAGAACACATTCACTTCCTTGTGTAAATTACTTTATTGTCACTGTAAGTCACAACATACAATTGTACACAGTAGCAAGTGACACTACAACACTGAATAGCGGAATACCCTGAAGTCGATTCTGACAAATACAGATATCAACAACACTGACTCGTGCAATATAACATACGCTCTCTTGAACTCACCGCCTCACTGACTGATGGCTCGATATATATACTGTTGGATCCACTGTCTAGAATTGTTGATTTCTGGAAGGGTTCTTACAACACTCTAATGGAACATACTCGGAACATCGATCGACTAACTAGTTGAATGGAGTGCTCCAGTAATGGATCCAGCTAGAACCTTCATTACTGTTTACCAATACACATGGAAATTTCTACAACATTCCTAACGTCTCTACATGTATCTGGATAATAAACCTTACAGTAAGTTTCCAGAACCCTTCATACATACCAAATTATAGTAGAATAAATTTAATAGATGGACATTATAGAGTTTTCTACTGCTTTCGACTATAGATTTTGAGGTTAAACCTATACATAATACGTATTTGAGGTTATACAAATTTATAATACATATTTACAGGGAAACCATGTATTAGTCATATTTAACTATTATTAAAAGATAATTTAGCATTTAATAAAATATGACCAACCAAAATAATTGAAGGTTTTACACCAGTTACGATGTTGTACCTATGACAAGGTATTTTTGATTTGTTTATATGCTTGCTAACAAAATTATTTGTCAGTACAATTACTTGTCAAAATCAGCTGATATACCACTTATGTCACATGAATAGCTAAATAGTATATTTAAAGTTAAGAACTTCATTTTGGTCCGTATTGAATTTGGATTTAGACTATAAATTGAGGATAGTTATGTCCACCTTTTCAATACAAAAACAATGTGAGGTCATTAGCACATCACATATTTATTACCTTTCAAACATTGGGACCGGTTTCGGCATTATTTGTATGCCATCATCAGCCATAGGAAACTTAGTGACAAGGCCTAAGTACAATATTAACATAACTTACAACATACATATATATATATATAAAAAAATGAGCATATTCTTACAATGACTATTAAATTTTTTTTTTTTTTTTTTTTTTGGTGTACACCATAAAACCTTAGATTAAGATTGGTAGCATATTTTATGCGACATATTATGACTTTATACAATTATTTGATTAAAGTTAAAGCTTTTGTCAGTTTTTCTAATTATTACAAAGTGTTAAAAGAGCATCCAGATAACAATTTTCAATCTTTAAAAACTTTTATAACTACTAGGCGTTAAAGATAATAGTGCATTTGTTTGGTCGATAGTAATAAATTGACATGCATTAAAATGAAATCGCCTACTGACAGATGGGAAACAGTGACCTATTTGTACTAGGTATGGAGATAAGTTACACTGTAAGTCTGTAGTAATTCTATAACTTGCGTTCACTCTCATCACCAAAGCGGACAAAGGAAATACCACTGTTATAATGGACAAAACTGATTATATAACCAAAACAAAAAACTTTTTTACTGACAGTTCGTTTACAATAATAGAAAAAGATCCAACCAAATCTATTCAAAAACAGTTAAAACAGACACTAAAAAACATAACCTTCCTGTTGACTGATAGCGAAAAAAACAAGCTGATCAACATGAATCCTGATCTTCCCACGGTCAAAGCCCAACCAAAAATCCATAAGGAAGGAGTACCTATACGTCCCATAGTAAATTTTAGACCGAGCCCTCTCTACAAGACAGCGCGATTTATACAACAGTTCCTAAGAAAACACTACACTTTCCAAGCAAACAAATCCGCGATGAACACTCTAGAATTAGTTAAAAAACTAGACAACTTTAAAATGCAACCCCATTATACGATGCATTCATTTGATATTATCAACATGTATGCAAACATAAAACCAGAAAAATTACTACCAATAATTTCAAAAAACTTACGTACTCACAGCAAACTCAGTCAATTAGAAATAGCAGATTTTATGACCATCCTTAAACTGTTGGTTAATAGCAATTACTTTACATTCAACAAAGTGATATACAAACAAGATGGACTGGCCATGGGGTCACCAGCGTCTGGTATTTTGGCTGATATATATCTTGATTTCCTTGAACATACTAGAATAGAAAATGATAAGAAATTTAATAACATTCTCTTGTGGATCAGATTTGTTGATGATATGTTTATAGTCATGGACCAGCACCTTTCAGACGCACCTACCACCCTGGCACACCTTAATAATATTGATCCAGATATTAAGTTGACAATAGAATCCGAGGACAACAGAGCCCTTAACTTCTTAGATCTAACAATCACTCGGCTCCCGCATTCCTTTAAATATAAGATCTATAGAAAACAAACACACACCGCTACAACCATTCATAAGGACTCCATACACCCACCCAGCCAAAAGCGAGCAACCTATAATAGTATGATACACCGGGCTTTTAGCATTCCCATGTCAAAATCAGACTTAAATAGAGAACTAAAAACAATACGTAGTATTGCAGCCCATAACGGCTATAATCGTAGTTTCATAGAACGAATAATTTATAAGTTCAAGCACAGACCGAAATCAAACCTACAAAAAGAAATAATTAGACCAAAAGTCTACTCAACATTCACATTTAACCCTAATGTCTATAGAATCACAAACATTTTGAAGAATAAGATCAGCATCTCTTTTAAAACCAACAACAGAAATCTTGACATATTTCATAACGCTAAACTAGTCAACGCACCAAACCCATATGATAAATCGGGCATATACAGATTTCACTGTAACAGCTGTAATAGTACATACATTGGACAAACAGGGAGATCCTTTAAGGTTAGGTACAATGAGCACGTCAACGCCATTAAATACAGGAGATTGTCAGCTATAGGACAACACATCAATGACTATAAACACAGTTTTCATGACATCAACCATGATATTGACGTCGTAGAAATAATGGAAAAAGGGCCCTTACTTGACATAACGGAACAATGTTTCATATCATTAGATCAGTATTTTAACCCGAATTATAATCTGAATGAGGTATCCGAAAAACCCACGATATTGTTTGATACGCTCATTTCAGTGATCAACAATCTAAAAAGACCAATAAATCAACCAGTACACAAAATGGTGCGCAATATGCTCATATACCATCCCCTCCGTAATCCACGCCCTCCCGACCAATAACCTCGCATTATCGCGATCCCCCTTCCCCTACATAACATGCTCCGCCCCTCTTCTAATACTCGTAGTCTGCTTTCTGCCTTTCCGGTAGACAGTTCCTCATCAGCTTCATTCTCGACAACACAGTGCTTAGGGTGAGTTTCTACTTAAATGAAAATAATGCCTATTAAACTTAGTTATTCTTACGCTAATACATAGTATATATATTCTTTCTTCTTAGGTCCGTCTTGGATCGAGATATTTCTAGAACCTCAAAGACCTTGAATGTAATGGTCCAAGAAATTTTGGTTCACCAGTCCACTTCTATCAAGTCGATCTACATTTTATGAACATTAGCATAAATGACGGAATATTACATTACGAACATTGCTCAACGACATTACATTACGAAATAAGAAATTTATTCAATCCAAAATCCACCTAAAATAGAGTGAACCTGCAATCGATTCTAAGAGGAACTGCTTTGCTCACTATATATCTTCACTGAAAAAGGGACCTCTACAATGGACAATTAATGTTTTAAAGTTTAAAATATCAGCCGAATTTATCATTTTATTCGACTTGTTATTAAATAACCAAACTATATTAACGCAAGTTATAGAATTACTACAGACTTACAATGTAACTTATCTCCATACCTAGTACAAATAGGTCACTGTTTCCCATCTGTCAGTAGGCGATTTCATTTTAATGCATGTCAATTTATTACTATCGACCAAACAAATGCACTATTATCTTTAACGCCTAGTAGTTATAAAAGTTTTTAAAGATTGAAAATTGTTATCTGGATGCTCTTTTAACACTTTGTAATAATTAGAAAAACTGACAAAAGCTTTAACTTTAATCAAATAATTGTATAAAGTCATAATATGTCGCATAAAATATGCTACCAATCTTAATCTAAAGTTTTATGGTGTACACCAAAAAAAAAAAAATATTTAATAGTCATTGTAAGAATATGTTCATTTATATATATATATATATATATATATATATATATATATGTTGTAAGTTATGTTAATATTGTACTTAGGCCTTGTCACTAAGTTTCCTATGGCTGATGATGGCATACAAATAATGCCGAAACCGGTCCCAATGTTTGAAAGGTAATAAATATGTGATGTGCTAATGACCTCACATTGTTTTTGTATTGAAAAGGTGGACATAACTATCCTCAATTTATAGTGTAAATAGTATATTGCAATGATTTCTATCCTACAGTTTTCACAAGTTTCATAGTTAAACCTCTTTTCATGAAACTATGATATTGGTTTCCTAACATTTTTTAAATTAGATTTCTTACTGCAAGTATACTATTTCGAATTTATTTCTGTAAATAATGGCCATGCAATGAGTGATGTTAACAACATCCTTCTACTTCAACTACTAGAGGAACTGAATTAGTAACTTATGTTATTTGCGGGAACCACTTCACCAAGTGGGGATATTAAATGTTCATATAGAGAGTATTTGTCACAACGCCTCACAAGAGACAGCAACAGGAGATGTACATAAAGTGAGAACTAATAGTTCTAAAGAGAACTCTACAAGTAAATCTAGTAAATCTTGCTCTGGTCGGAGCCAAGGCTGCGTGTCTTAGACGCAGCACACTGCAGCACCTAGGCAGTCAGCAGCTAAGTGAGGACTATTTTCCCATCATAACGAGACTTTCTTTCGCATTAAAACATATCTAGCCACAGGAAGAACTTTCTCTTGAAGTTCCCTCTTCTACTGTAGCCAGACAGGGCTGCTCTGTCTTCATGATGTATATAAACAAAGCCCAGCTACCATGACATCACAAGTTTACAATCTTAAATTGCCACAATCACAACCTCAATCAACAGTACCATTTTTTAACCTAAGAAGATACAAGTTTTAGAAATACGTATACAAGTGTATGAGAGTGCTTTCAAATATTAACTATCAAACACAACAAACAAAAACATTATTTTACCCACTATGAAGTTTTAATAACACAAATGTCAAGTGCACTTAAGTGCTCATTTTATGTAAATATGTGTGTTCTTGTAATAATTCTTTTCATGTTATAAGCCATTTTATGTATCACTTTAAGTTTAACCTAATGTTTAGCCTACCACTTTAATTTTAATGTTAAGGACAATATGGCTGAAGATGCCTATTACATTATAGGCAAAATACGTCCCGTTATTTTAACATGTAACATCGATTTTGATTTTTAATAAATCACGAAGTATATATTGGGAAAGGTGGACTTCTATGAGATAATTCTTTCATTACGGATCTCAATATAGAATTTATAACTTTCAAACAAAAAGAAACTTAAAATAGTTTTAACAACCAATATCAGTAAAAGAAGGCAAAAATCCAATCAGTGACCGTAACTTCAAAAGCAAAGACAGATCCAATCTTCAAGAAACAATGAATACTTGGCACAAAGTGTTTCATATCATTCACTGTGATACTGAATCTCTTAATTATAAGAATTTAATATTAAAATTAAATTCCTTTCTTTTTGTGGATCAAATGCTAAATTATCAGGACCTGAGCATCCTGCAACTTGTTATTATCGAATGAAAAAGGAAAATAAAGAATTATGGAGAATTAATCACAAACATTAATAAAATCTTCAAAGATCATGAAGGGCTCGAAGGAAAAAGACTCAAGATCGGTACAAGTATGAACTAGCTCCTATCATAGTGAAGCAAATTCTGGCAAAGGAATTTGTGAGTGTTGGGAATTTACCTGGAACAAGTATTGAAAGTTCAAATATACAGGGTTTGGGCCCAGCTGATTTGACTAACCAGCAGTCACAAAAGAGACTACACCTGTTCGATTCCAGTTCAAGTAGTGATTACAACAGTGACAGTAGTGATAATACTCCAACTTCGTCAACCTGGACTGAGAGTGGACAAAGAAGGTCCTGCTTTGATCTAAAATTTCATCATGGGCAAGTTTTTAGGGAAAACAAAACCAAGAGAAATACACTGAGTGGCACAAAAAATGCAACACTTTAATTTATTTCAACTGAAATTTATTTTAAATTTGTAACACTTTTATAACACTAATCCACTATCTTATGATAGAATATTGTGGTTCAGTCCCATCTAAGGGTCTAGCAATGGAAAGAAATGATAATTATAAACAAATTGAACAAATTAAGCCAGAGATGCACATTTCAAGGAAATACTGAGTAAGCTCATAAAAGCAATGCACTCTGTCTCTCTCTTCCATTGGTGATCGGAGGCCAAATCACAACTCATCAGTGAACAACACTTGATTCCATTGTTGTACTGTCCAGCCAAGATGTTCCCTTGTGAAACGTATTCGAGCTATGTGAGGCTCTCTCATGAGTTCCGGACCTGTAGCAGGTCTTCTGGACTAATGACTGGCTTCTCCAAGTCTTCTTTGAACGGTTCTCTCACTAACATTGACCCCTCGAACTTGGTGGAGTCAATTTCGTGCTTCAGATGTGGTGGTATGATGGTTGCAGAGAACTTGACGTTGTAAGAAGCGGTCATCTCTTTCCGATGTTGCTCTTCTCGGGCCTGATCCTGGTCTCCTTGTAAAGCCTCCAGTTTCCCTGTACCTTCGTACGATTCTGGAAATCATTGAAGGTGTAGTCCTCAACACTTCTGCAATGTAATTCATGCTGCGACCATCTTCTACCAAAGCAACAGCTTTCACAGCTTGTTCAGGGCTTAACGGCATGTTTACTGCAGAAAGCTGATTAAGACAATCACAGAAAGATCCTACAAACACGTGTGATTGAAAGGGGTACAATTACAGGTACAACAATAAGCATTACAAGAGCAGGAAAACATTATTGGCTCACATCCAGCGATGTGTTTTCCAGATTGCGTGGGAGAAAACAATTGAGGCTAGTGTAATAAACAATCAACACTTCACTGTTTGCTCGCAAAGCAACGCCAATAACATACCCTGTCTTAAAAAACTGGTTGAAGTGCTTCACTTTGATTAAATAGATAATTACACATCATTTAATGGGTGTTGCGTTTTTCGTGCCGCTCAGTGTATTTGAACTGATGATGAGATATGCCAGAACATAGCTGAACAGACAAATATTCATGCCCAGTAAAAAATCACACATAAAACCCGGCTTAGTAAGATGAAACGAAGGAGTCGAGACCAGGACTGAGTCCTGACTAATAAGGATGAAATAAAGCTTCTTATGGGAAAACCGTTGCTGCAGGGGGATTGTACAGAACCTAAATTAGGACACTATTTTACTCAATTGCTTATTGGCCACGCCTATTTTCTATGAGCTGATACAGAGAAGAGGTTTATCCTCCTCTTCAACTTTTTACATTTCTCTGGTCATAAGTGTATAATGGAGAAATTTCTCCCAAAATTTACAAGATAAAGTCAGTGTTTGACCACATGGTAGCAAATTTTTGGAAGTTATATTCCTGATGACAAGAGGTGCTCATCAAGCAAGCCTGTTGTAGGTGTTTACAAGCCTGCTCCAGTGTGTGATGCAGGTATGTATGGAACATGATCTGGTATACGGGAAAAAGCATGGAGCTTCTCACTGTGGTTCTCAGAGTAGATAGTTAAAATATTTCAAAACCTTTTAAGGATTGTGTTCACATAGGCTGAACACATTTTGAATTAGGGGTATCTTATCAGCAAGGACAATTATTATAGCTATTGGCTTTACGTCACACCGACACAGATATGTCTTATGGCGACGATGGGACAGGCAAGGGCTAGGACTAGGAAGGAAGCGGCCGTGGCCTTAATTAAGATACACCCTCAGCATTTGCCTGGTGTGAAAATGGGAAACCACGGAAAACCATCTTCAGGGCTGCTGACAGTGGGGTTCGAACCTACTATCTCCCGAATACTGGATACTGGCCGCACTTAAGCGACTGCAGGTATTGAGCTCAGTAATTATTATAGCAGTCCAGAATTCTTCGATCTTGTGAACAAGTCGAACACAGATGCCGTTAGTACTGTATGTAGTAACTGAAAGGAATTCCTAAAAGAAGATATGAAACGTAATCTCCAGAGGGTAAGTCTCAGTTTCGTACAGGAAAAAGTTGATGGTTCTCAAGTGAAAGGATATGCTGAGTAGCATCTACAATAGCAAAATGAAGACAGTCCTGGCTAGAAAAGGGGGGACGAAACAGAAACCCCTCGTATGCATCGATTACAATGATGATATGGGGGATGTCGAGCTATCTGATCAATACATTGTTACATCTGCCATTACAAGGAAGAGACTGAAGAAATATTATCAGAATAAATTTAGACATTTACTGAATGTCATGGTTTTCAATTCCTCCATAAAACACAGGTAGAATGGATGAAAGTATGCTAATATGCAGTTCAGAATGCACCTTATCCAAAATATTCTGGACAAATACGTAGGATCTACTCCTAAAGAGGCACTTCTCGTGCGAATCGTATGCGTACATCCTCCAGATCCAGATGCAAGGTTCATGGATAGACATTTCCCTGAAATGAATTCCCCTTCTAAGTCAGAGAAAAAGAAGCACAAAAACAGGAAGAGTGTGGTATATCATTCACAAAAGGCAAAGCGACACACAATCTTTGTGTGTGTGGACTGCAAAGTGCCCCTGTGTCCCACTCCCTGTTTTTGTGTGTATCATACTCAACAGCTGTAAAAGACATAACATTGTGAAGACTGTAAATATTACCTGTCATGCTGTGAAGTGTATATAGTTCTTGTCTGTCAGTTATGAACTGTGGGTGTATATATATATTGGATCCCTCAAAATGCTAACCAACATACAGGATGTAACAAAAGGTTATGACAACATACGTCCAGAAACATATACTTGCAGATTTATTCAAACTTTTGTACATTTACACCATACGTCTGTAATGGCAGCCGGAACACTTTGAGCATGTGTCAGAAGAAATGTTCAAAGTGACGACCTTGAGATTGAATACAAGCCTCCGCTCATCGTCGCATGGAGTTACGAACGTGATCAAAAATGCCTGGTGTAGTGTGTACTTCCTGAGAGGTTGTCACTATGTGCTCACAAAGTTGCTTCATCAGGAACAGGAGTCGCATACACGAAAGACTTAACGTGTTCCCACAGGGAAAAGTCCAAGGGGTTCAAGTCGGTAGAGCATGGTGGTGGCCAAGAAATCGGCCCTCCTCCACCTATCCAGCGCTCAGGAAAATGGGTATTCAGGTACCTGTGGACAACAGAATGAAATGTGCGGGAGCACCATCATGCATGGAAAAACATTTGTCAGCGGGATGCAAGTTGCATGTTTTCCCAGTAATCTGGCAATGCAGTACGCAAGAAATTTGTTTAATTCTGTCCAGTAAGCCTATTCAGAAGAACGTAGGGTCCCAACAAGTAATCATCTACAATGCCTGTCCAGATGTTAATGGCGAACCTCTGTTGACGAGACGATTGGATGATTGCAGCATGAGGACATGTAAATTATTACTAAAATTAATTTGTGTCAAAAAGTTTGAATAAATCTGTAAGTATATGTTTCTGGACCCATGTGTTCATAACCTTTTTTCCTTCTCTCTATGTGAGGAACCCATTCCTAAATTTATGCCGTCGAGTTTTGGTACACCCTGTATAACAGAAAATTTCATCATTATTATAATTTAATCCATTATCAATCTTTTAAGAACATGTAAACTTATTTCCAGGCAGATATTGTTAGTAAACTGCTCTAAATTTTTAGGTATGATACTGTATAAAACAAAACCAGAGTTTTTCTGTTAGGAAGAATAAGTTCAATATCACAGTGCAAAAGCACTTAGTATGTTCTAGCACTAAGTACCAAAAACTGAAATAGAATTTTTTAAGAATTAATGCACCATTATAACCATCAATTCTCTGGTCCAGCAAGCCTGGTGCAGGTGTTTACAAGTCTGCTCCAGTTTGTCCTGTCCACCCACAGATGATGTTCTGCTGCCAATTTACATCACGTTTTGCAAGGTCTTTGAAAATTTTCTTTACCCAAACATCACGAGATCTCCCTCTGGGCCTCTTATCAACAACATTACTTTCATGGGGTCCTAGTTGAAGCCAACTGTCTCATATGTACATACTATCATAATCGCCTTAATTCTAAGGTTTCTAATAGACTCTTGTCCAATCTAAGGTGTTGCCAGATATTTTCATTCCTTATTTTGCCTTTCCTTGTCTTTTGGAGACAAGAATGAAGGAAATTTATTTCAGTGGCTTGTAGGTGACTTTTTACAGGTCTAGTCAATGTTGCTGCTTCCAGTCTGTATGTTAGAATTAGTACAGGATATTTTGTACAGTGTGAGCTTGGAAGCATGGGGAAAGCAGTCATCCTAAAGTAAATAACGAATGGAGTGGTGGTATTTTGATGCAGCTTGTATTCTATAGCCTATTTTTTGGTTTGTTGTATTTTCAGAAGAAACAAAGCTCCCTATGTATTTGAAGTTATTCATGTCTAATTCTTAATTTTGTACTCGCAGGTGGACTGCTTCAGGATATTGACTCATCACAAACCAATGGTTTTTGTTAGGCTGATGATCATTCGCATTCTTTCAAATTCTTCTTGACAAAGGTCTTTTTTTTTTTTTTTTGCTAGGGGCTTTACGTCGCACCGACACAGATAGGTCTTATGGCGACGATGGGATAGGAAAGGCCTAGGAGTTGGAAGGAAGCGGCCGTGGCCTTAATTAAGGTACAGCCCCAGCATTTGCCTGGTGTGACAAAGGTCTAGTTTAGCTTGAACTTCTGTTTCTGTCTCACCCCATCGCATAACATCATCAGCAAATACAAGTGCAGTTATTGTCTGGCCCTTCATTTTTACTGCTTTTATAAACTCATCCACTATCGTCATGAAGAGAAGTGGTGATAGGCAATTTACTTGCTGGACTCCGCTCTTGGTTTCAAAACCTGCCTCCTTGAACTTGCACACAGCTCTTTGTTTTTCATTCTGGTAGCCTTCTAAAGATCCAACGATAAACTACAACCGTTCTATTCCTATCCAAACGTTTTTCAAAGAGCATACTTGTTGAAGAAAATGAGGTAAACAATTAATCTGTTTGGTCTAAATTCATGTTGGTCTTTCTCAACAAATTTTCTGATTTTTCTCTCTAGGATGGACTCGTATATCTTTAACTCATGAGATAGAGGGGTTATACCTTTGTACACTTCCTTTGGTCACCTTTCTCAAATAGTAGAATGATCACTCCTGGCCTCCAGTCACTGAGGATTTCATTTTCTTCCCAAACGTTAGTATGCTGTACAACCATTGTATTCCAGATTCTCCAAGTGCTTTTAACATGTCCACACTTCGCTCATCCAGTCTAGCAGACTTTTCATTTTACATATTGCTGTCTCCACTTCCAGGCAGGTCAAACTTTCTACATTATTGTTTATAGGGTTTGGGGGGTCATCTTGTGGTTGTCAGTTGTATTGCAGTTCAGTAACTGGTTGAATACCCAGCTCTATGGCTAAATGGTTAGCATGCTGGCCTTTGGTCCAAGAAATCCCATGTTCGATTCCCAGCCAGGTTGGGGATTTTAAACTTAATTGGTTAATTCAGATGGTTCGGAGACTGGGTGTGTCTGCTGGCTTTATCATTAGAAATCTCAGGTAGGGCCCCGTCCTTACAAACATGCAGTTCGCCTAAAGGCCGTTTACTCGAAAAAGATCTGCACCAGGCCTCTCTGGAGGCCATATGCCAATATTATTAGTGGTTGAAATATCTACTGAACTCCTGTAATATTTCATTTTCATTTCTAGTTGCCTCTCCATTCGGAAAATCTACTGTGTTGATAGTACAATTATAATTTCTTTTGTTTTTAAGAATGCTATACAGGAGCTTCTTATGTTTGTCTTGCCCTATTCTGTTTGTAAGATCATCTTTGCATTTTTGCTTTAAAATATCAACTACTCTTTTGACCTGTAATCTTTTTTCTGTGAAAATTGATAGATTATCCTCAATTTCATTAGGATTTCCTCCCACTCTGGCATGGTACGAAGCTCTTCTTGCACTGTTTCTAACTTTGACAGCTGCTTTTACATTCTCATCATCATCATCATCATCATCATCATCAACAACAACAACAACAACAACAACAACAACAACAACAACAACAACAACAACAACAACAACAACAACAACAACAACAACAACAACAACAACAACAACAACAACAACAACAACAACAACAACAACAACAACAACAACAACAACAACAACAACAACAACAACAACAACAACAACAACAACAACAACAACAACAACAACAACAACAACAACAACAACAACAACAACAACATTGCATGGAACAACAGTCAACCATTAATCACCAAATATGGAAATATAACTCAAGTAGACAAATTGAAGTGTCTATGTGAAATTACTGAACCAGCAGGGTTAAATATGTATGCTAACAAAGAAAGAATTGCAAAACTTCAGAGAGCATACAAAATTACTTGGAACAGATACAATAAAACAAATGATTTAAAGAAATTGAAAAAGATCTAGTAGAATTAAAAATTACCGAACATTCACTATTCGATCGAACAGGTAAAGTAATAACTAACGATGAAAATATAAGGTTCCAAACTTATCTCGGGAGACGAGAGGAAATGAAGATCAGAAATGAAGAAATACTGGCACTAAGAAAAGAACAACACGCAGAGAAATGATTGATTCAATGTTACTGCAAAGAGGGTGAAACGAAAGAAGAAAAGAACTATATCAGAAAAGGCAAAATTATGACACTGTAACACAGTAGTTAAAACTGAAGTAATTTATGCATCTGAAACTATTGTAATTGTGGCAGACCGCAAATAAAGATGATCAAAAAACAAGAAAGAAAAATCCTCATGAAAATTTTAGAACCAAAATGTGAAAATGAAATTTGGATGAAAAAGAAATCACATGAAATCTATCAAGTTACAGAAAGAAAAAAAAAAAATCACAGATACAATCAGGAAACTGCATTTACAATTTTACGGTCACTTATTTATAGAAGGGATAATAACAGGTTCACAAAGAAAATTTTAAACTTAGCCTTATCAATGAAAAATCACAATAATTGGCTAAAAGAAATCAGTGAAGACCTAAATGAAGTGGCATTAATGAAGAAACCAATCAAGATAAAATAAAGTTCAGAAACTTAATTCACAAACGCTAATTTTCTGTGAAGCCCACCCGATTAAATACAGGATGGAGTGAAGGTAAAAAGGAACACAGCGAGAGGATGAAGCGATATTGGAAAGAGAAGAAGAGAAACCAATAAAAGTTATAATAAGTTCAAACACGCTCCTTAGTTGGGCATAACAAATGAAATCTCAAAAATTGTTTTACGTTCCACTAACTACTTTGATGACTACCAGGAGACGCTGAGGTGCTGGAGTTTTGTCCTGCAGGAGTTCTTTTACATGCCAGTAAAGCTACCCATACGAGGCTGACATATTTGAGCACCTTCAAATACCAATGGACAGAGCCAGGATAGAACCTGCCATGTTGGGATCAGAAGGCCAGCGCCTCAACCATCCAAGCCACTCAGCCCAGCTTTTATATCCTCATTCCACTAAGCTGTTTCTTTGATTTTCTTATTTTGGTCTATTGTCAACATACTCTCTCAGCTGTCTTCAACAATGCTCTTCTGAGGTCATCCCATTCCTCATTTGCAGATCTCAGGTCATCTTTCGATAACATCTTCTGAACATTCTCTTGAAACATTTCCTGCACCCTTCATTCAGAAAGACTCGAAGTTTTATTTTTGGTGTTCTTTTGTTGTGGTCTTTAGGAGGTCTTCTCTTTGAGATATCTGCAGCCAACAATCTGTGGTCCCCATCTAAATTTTAACTAAGAATTACTTTCACATCACTTACATCCTTCCAAATTTCTTGGTTGGTGAGTACGTAATCTATCACAGTTACAGTGTTAGAACATTCAAGTTTCCAATCCAACAACTGGGTCTTGATTTGGATTTTGTAGCTGGTGAAGTGTCAGGCTATAAGCTGTCATGTGCACCTAGCTGTTGTCGCCTTAATTTCTTCAATCCAAGGCTTGTATTTGTCTTGAAAGCATGCTTAATCTACCATTGGCCACTTATGTCTAACATAGCTCCTCCACCAGAGCCCTGTTAACAGTCACTTTTCAGGGTTCCTGTAATACCTTCCCAGCTACTATAGAGGTTACAGGGCATATAATTCCCAATGTATTCACCCCTAGAGGCAATCCCTTACTTCATATGTTGCCCATCTGCTATGACGTGAATGAGGGGTTGGACTTGTGCATCATCATCATCATCATCATCATCATCATCATCATCATAGAACTCCTCCAGCATGCCAGGTAGGCGGTGTTGAACGAGTCTTCGCCATCATTGTCTGTCCAGTAATGTCTTCTTTTTCACTACTGACTCCCAATTCCCTTCTCTTCTCACCACAACCTCTTTCAGCTGATGTAGCCATCTTTTCCTAGGTCTGCCCCACTGGCCTTCTTCCTTCAACTGTTCTTTCTAGGCATGCATGTGGTGTTCTCGAGCAAGGCATTCACTTTACATGTCCATACCATGTTTGTATCATAGTCCTTAGCTTCTCTTCTACAGAGTCCACTTCCAGGTCCATTCTGATGTCATCATTCCTTACATGGTCCTTGCGTGTTTTTCGGAGGGTAGTTCGTAGAAATTTCACATCCTTATATTTTACTAACTTCTCTTTCAGTGTACATGTTTCTAGACTGTGTGTGAGAATGGGCCCACAGCACTACTTTTACAGAGTCATCTTGATTCTCATATGCACTTTGTTATCCCAAAGTATGTCAATGTCTTACAAGGTTGTAGAAGTTGGAACTGTTAGCTACTCTGTTTACTATTTCTTTACCTGCAATACCCTTATTGGAAATCATAACTTCTGAGGTATTTGAATACCAGTACACATTGAATGTTTTCACCTTCCAACTTTATGTGGCAGCCAATATCTTTCCTACTCATTTTCAGTGCAAAAGTTTTTGTTGTGCTAACTTTCATCTGATAATATTTGAACTTTGCTATCCATTCATCCAGCCTAGTTTGTACCTCTATCTGTCTCTCCCCAGATGGCTAAATCATCACCAAACACCAATGTGTGCAGTTCTCCATCTCTTTCTCTTTTCAGATTTTTAAGAATACTGTCTATGACATTAATAAATAGCAATGGTGAGAGTGCACTCCTTTGTTGGACACACTGTGTGACATTAAACCATTCTGAATGGCCATTCTCAACACGCACACAGCTGATAAAGTTGTGGTGCAACACCTCGACCTTGCCTATGAGATTCAAACACTCCCAGTTCTCTGAGGCACTTTCATATGACTGGTCTAGGCACCCTATTGCATGCCTTTTCTAGGTCTAGGTAATGGTCTTTCCCTCTCTCCTAGTGCTGTTTCATTGACATGCTTAGGTTGAAGATCAGGTATGTTGTTCTTCTATTGGTTCTAAATCCATACTGTTCATCTTCCAGGGCAGGTTCTATCACTAGATGCAGTCTGATCTCAATATTTTTTTCCATTATTTTCAGGCCATGGGAGAGAAGTATGATACCCCTATAGTTGTCACACTTTCTTTTGCATCCTTTTTTAAATAAAGGGATAATAATGTAATGGTTATAGCATCTGCCATGCCAACTTACTACGTGCCGGGGGCGTCACCGTATTGGGCCCACCCCCCTTACGTTCGAGCGCGCCAATCACAAGCAAGACTTAAGGGCTAGGCCGGCCCTCTCGCCTCCGTCCGCGGTCCCACAGCAGAGGACGACGGAAATTACTCGACTATCAATCTGGAGTCTTCCATCTCGCAAGGTTCCTGGATACATCTAGCAGTTAAGTAAATAAATTTCATTATTCGTCCGTATTGAACCAAGATTACAATTTATTAAAAATTCGTATCCACTTTATTCAATACATTAAAATGTTGTTAAGATGAAATTACAACATGTATATTTATTTTATCAGAACTAGTTTCGACGCTTTATATTGCGTCATCATCAGCTGATATGCATTGGAAATATTGACAAACATATGCAAGTTTATCTACGTCACACAAATTATAAAAATCATAATGAAGATTTAAAACCATGTTATAATAATACTATTTCCAAGTCCATATTGTCCAAGACTTGCAAGTATTAAACTTTGAATTGATAAAATCAGATATAATTTGGTTTAAATAATCATAAGTTAAACAAAATAAACTGAAAACACAATCTACATAAAAACATAAGCTCTGTTTGACACATTTAAAAAGTGTTTTTGTAGAACCATATTAAAACTATTCAATAAAGTCTTCACTCTGTTGTAATGTAGTAATCATAAAGAATCAGAATAAGGTTAAACAACAAACATTGAAGGCACAATCTTTTTAAAAACATTGTCTCTGTTTGACACTTTTAAAAAATGTTTGTAAAACCACATTGAAACTATTCCATAAAATCTTCAAATTGTTGTAATGTAGTGATCGTTAAGAGGCGGATAGAGAAGTCGGTGCTTAAGGAAGTTAACAATTATCTCAACAAAGACAAAATACATTGATCATGACTCCCATAGTAATATCACAATAATAGTTCAAGAAATATACATGATAAAGCTAAAATGATATTTATATATACAAGTTGATTGTCAGTGAGATAAAAATGGTTGTTTTTCTGTAGGGTGTACACCTTAGTATTACTAATTAAAAGAATGACTAGTTAAAAGAAATTAATTCTTCTTCTTCTTCTTATTTCGGTGCCTATCCGTTTCGGATGTTGGCGATCATGATGGCTATTTTCGTCTTGTTTGTGGCAGAGCGGAACAGTTCAACTGATGACATATTGCACCAGCCTCTAAGATTGTCAAGCCAAGATATTCTTCTTCTTCCAGGACCTCTTTTGCTGTTGATTTTCCCCTGGAGTATTTTTTGGAGTAGGTTGTATCTATCTGTGTTGCGCATTATATGTCCCAGATACTGCAGCTTTCGGCATTTCACTATCTTGATCAACTGAGGTGTTGTGTTCATCCTTCTCATTACTTCCACGTTTGTAATTCTCTGGGTCCAAGATATTCTCAGGATCCGCCTATAAAGCCATGTTTCAAAGGCCTCCAGCTTCTTCTCTGTGTTTTTATTTAAGGTCCATGTCTCTACACCATATAAAAGAACAGAAAATACATAACAGTGCAGAAGTCTGATTTTAGTCCCTAAAGTTAGATTGTGGCTTTTAAACACATTACTCATTTTCTGGAACACACTTTTTGCTTTTCCAATGCGTACCTTGACTTCTTGTGAGCAATCCCAGTCTTCATTTATTATGGTTCCAAGGTATGTATATTGTTTTACCCTTTCTATACTTTTTGATTTATAACCAAGTTTATTCCGGAAATATTTTCCGTACTTATAACCATAAGTTTTGTCTTTGCGGTGTGTATTTCAAGCCTGTATTGGCTGCTGACTCTTACAATTCTATCCATTAGTGATTGTAGCACTTGGATAGTATCAGCAAATACAATTGTATCATCAGCATACCGGATGTTGTTTAATCTCACTCCATTTATCAAAATTCCTTCTTCTATATCTTCCAAGGCTTCTCTAAATATGTATTCTGAATACAAATTAAATAGTATAGGTGACAAGATACATCCTTGCCTCACTCCTCTCAGGATTTTGACTGCTTCAGTGTGTTCTCCTTCAACACGCAACACCGCTGTTTGATTCCAGTACAGCGTCTTGATGATTCGCTGATCTCTTTCCTCCATTCCAATATTTCTCAAAATATCCATCAATTTTTCATGTTTTACACAGTCAAAGGCTTTCTGGTAGTCTATTAAACAAGCAAATACATTCTTATTTACATCTCTACATCTCTGAAAGAGGACCTGCACACTGAACAAAGCTTCTCTCGTACCTACTGCTTTAATAAACCCAAATTGATTAGGGGCTACCTGATCTTCACACAGTCTGTATATTCTTCTGTGTATCACTCTCAAGAACACTTTCAAGAGATGACTCATCAAGCTTATTGTGCAGTAATCTCCACATTGGTTTGCGTTTTGCTTTTTTGGCAAGGTGATGAACTCTGATTTGAGCCATTCCGATGGAATATTCCCGGATACATAAATTCGATTGAAAATTGTGGTCAACCATTTTACATGATGTTCATCCATCAGTTTTAAGAACTCTGCTTCTACTTTATCTGGTCCCACTGCCTTTCCGTCCTTCATCTGATTGATGGCTGTTTGAACTTCTTCTTCTAATATATCTGTGCCACTTATTTCATTTGTATTTTGTGTAAAAGCACATCTAGTGTCATAAAATAAATCTTCTATATATTTTTTCCAGATCTTTTTCTTGTCTTCTAAATCCACCATCAAGTTCCCGGCTTCATCTATTAACTTTCCACCAGTGCCATTCCTGTATTTCCCTGTTACTTCTCTTACTTTCCTGTGTACATTGAAGCTGTCATACCTACTTTGATATAACTCAATCTCCTCACATTGCTCCACTTTTTCTTTTTCTTTTGCCTCCCTGATCTTTCTTCTGATGTCTGCATTTATCTTTCTGTATTCTGCAGGTTTTCCTTTATTGACTCTTCGTTTCTCCATTATGTTCAGTATTTCATCTGTCATCCATGACTTTCTCTTTTTCTCCTCTGGTTTCATGTACTTCTCTTTTATTTGCTGAAAGGCGTTTTGTAGTTTAGTTAATTCTAATTTGACATTATTGCTGGTGATGTTTTCCTCTGTGATAATCTTCAAGTTAAGTTCTACTTGCATGTTCTCTTTCATTATTGGGTCTTTGATTTTTCTCAAATTGTAGTTTTGCCTGTTCTTCCTCTTCACTTTCTTCATTTTGACTTTGAAAACTCCAACAAGTGGTGTGTGATCTGAGTTGACATCTGCACCAGGGTAGGTTTTCACTGCGGTGCAACTGTTCCTGAAACGTTTATTTACCAATATGAAATCAATCTGGTTTCTCACACATTTCCCGGGTTTGTCCATTGGAGACTTCCATGTATATAGTCTTCTAGGTGGGAGTTTAAACCAAGTGTTCATGATCACTAAATCATTTGACATCGCAAAACTTTCAAGATCATCCCCTCTGGAATTCCTCTCTCCTAGTCCAAACGGTCCTACAATGTCTGATGTCCTACCTTCCCCCACTTTCGCATTGAAATCTCCCATCACAATTGTCAGATCATGTTTGTTAAGGTTTTTCAAAATCCCATTTATGCTTTCGTAGAATTCTTCTACCTCTTCATCTTCCTTGTCCATTGTAGGCGCATACACTTGTATTATGTTTATGTCAATAGGCCTAGCACTCAGCTGTAACATCATTACTCTGGCTGATACGGGTGTGAAACTTTTGAGACACCTTGCTACTTCCGCTGAAAGTATTACACCGACTCCATGTTCATGCGTTCCATCAGCTCTACCCGAATATAGCACTCTATGTTTATTTATGGAAACATCTCCCGTATTCAGCCATCGCATCTCACTAACACCAAGTATATCTAACTCCATCCTATCCATTTCTTTAATCGTATTATGTATTTTTCCTCCTTGGCTCATTGTTCTCACATTCCAGGTTGCCACTTTAATTTTTTCTTGCCACTTGATTTTCTTCATGCCTGTACTCACTACTGTTCCTCTCGGAGATCCGACTGAGGAACTTACTCCAGATGATGATAATTTCGACATGAGCATAGCCATAATGATTACTAGGACTTGCCATCAGGCCTTTAATGTAGTCGTTGTCCAGTGTGTTCTACATCCTTATGCCGTTGACCACCTTTGTGGTTCCTCCGCCTTTAAAGCCAGTTTCCCAACTCAAGGACAAAAGAGTGCCCTTTAAGAGCCAATTAAGGCGAGAGAGGATATTTCTGTCGGGGTTTTCTCCCTTAGCCTTTGATAGTCCCCTATCAACCTGCAAGGCAGCAGGATGTACTCGTATTAATCCCCAAGTACAGGGCTGCCTCTTCCGCAATCTCCACCGTTCCGAAGTCCATCTTCTCCGTTAAAGATTCCGTTGAGGTCTTCACTCGTAACCCTCGACATTTAGTCTGTCAGTTCCTCCCAGTTACATCTGCTATCTACTTGGCACCTGAGGTGAGTCTTCTATTCCTTTTCCTTTAATAATATATTTTTTCCGGGATTACGTAATTCTAAATCGCGTCTCATTTCTTATAGGTTCCGTCTTGGTTCAGGACCTTTCTAGATCAACTTATGTATTTACAACTCGCATCATAAGAGCCTTTCTTCAAGTACCAATTCAACAAGAACCTTGGCTACTTTACTATGTTCAGCCTACTCCTTAATACGATATAAACAAACATATCAGCATATGTATAACTTTCCAATGGACACTTTGCTTGTCCATATCAACTTGCAGTGACAACTAATCCATTGGTTACATTGGACAATACATTAAAATTCTACATTTGTTAAGTCCAAGTTGCAGCCCCATTACAATAACTTTACTTTTTAATGTGCACTTATTCATATAGAACACTCTAAGTGTTTGTTCACTTCTTTTAATATGTCAAATATCGCCATAAAGCCTTATAATATGACTCCGACTGTTCAACAGATGGAAACAACATAGATCAAAAACTGACCATTTTTTTTGCTACAAGTAGAATTAATTTCTTTTAACTAGTCATTCTTTTAATTAGTAATACTAAGGTGTACACCCTATAGAAAAACAACCATTTTTATCTCACTGACAATCAACTTGTATATAAAAATATCATTTTAGCTTTATCATGTATATTTCTTGAACTATTATTGTGATATTACTATGGGAGTCATGATCAATGTATTTTTGTCTTTGTTAATTTGTTCTTGGCTGATGATGACATGGAATCTTGTCAAAACCGGTACCAGATGTACAAAAAATGTGACGATTTAACAACAATGTAAAATTTTCAAGTAATATATAGTATTGAAAAGGTGGATATTATCTTTTTCTTTCTTTATTGTGAATCTTGATTCAATACGGAACCTGAAGAATGAAATTCTTAACGTTAAACACTGCTAGTAATGCTAAATCGTCAGCGAAACCCAGGCAATTTGTTTCGATTTTTTGGCCAATTTTATTTTGGGGGTATATTTCCTAAACCATTCCCTCATTACCATTTCTAGAGCACAATTAAATAATAGTGGTGAGAGCCCATCTCCCTGCCATAGTCCAGTTTTAATTTCAAATGTCTCTGATGTTTCACCCCTAAACTTCACTTTTGATTTGGTGTTAGTAAGAGTCAATTTTATGATGTTTATTAATTTGAGGTGTAGTCCAAGGTGTCTTAAAATTTTGAACAGAGATTCTCTATGGATGCAATCATAAGCTTTCTTGAAATCTACAAATGTTATCAGCATATCTCTATTTCTTCTCCTGTTATAGTCCATTATCAACTTAAGACTCATGATCTGATCAGGACAGCTCCTCCAGGGTCTGAAACCTCCTTGATATTCTCCTAGTTCTTTCACAAGTTGTAAACTTATCCTATTAAGGATGATTATTGAAAATATTTTGTATGTTATGTCTAGCAGCGAGATTCCCCTGTAGTTATTAGGGTCAGTTTTGTCTCCTTTTTTGTGCAGTGGGTGAATGAGGGCTGTTGTCCAGTGTTCTGGTAGTTCTTCTTTAATCCAGATAGAGACAAGTTGTTGATGGAGGGCAACTTTTGCTGATGTTCCTGCATATTTCCAGATTTCCGCAAATGTCTGATCTTCTCCTGGTGCTTTGTAGTTTTTTAATTTATTCAGAGCTTGGTAGACTTCCTTTATTGTGGGGGGATTGATGTTCTCTGGTGGTGTTTTTATCGGGGTGTTGGTGTCCAAATGAAGGAGTTTTGTAGGTTCATCACAATTTAAAAGCTTGTTGAAATATTTAGCCAGAATTTCTGCATTGTCTTTATTGTTATGAGCCAGCTTACCATTTTCATCCTTCATCAGTAGGGACGGGGGGTCATATTTTTTGAGCTGCTTTCTGAAGGTTTTGTAGTAGTCCCTTGATTGAGTTTTATTGAACTGTTCTTCAATTAACTGCAGTGTGTCCTTATAATGTTGTCTTTTCATTCTTCTTAAGGCTTGGGTAGTTTCTTTTCTCTGTTTTACTAGATTTTGATAGGATATTTCTGTTTTTTGGGACTGATGTAATAGCCATGCCTGATGTCTTTTTCTCCACTGTTTCATCACATTATCTGTTGCACCACTGGTGTTTTTTACGTGGTTTAATTGGAGCCAATATAAAACTTATATCACCTTTTGTGACTATTATTCATCTTGAACTTTTAACTTTATAGCGTCAAACCACAATATTCAAATCTGTCTAATTTTAACTCTTACATGTTTCTTATTAATGTTCACGGCGTATGTACATTGTTTATGGACCATTTGATATGTTGTGTAATTTGTGTTATTGGCTGATGACGACCTTGACATTAGGTCGAAACTAGTACCAAATAAAATGTTTCACTTGTAATGTAAACTGCATTGCAAAAATTTTGTATTGAAAACGTGGAACTGATAAACTCTTTTAATTACCTATGTATTCACAGTTCAATACAGACCAATCAACATGAAGTTTATATCCTATAAATAAATAAGTGTACCAACTGACAGCATTTTGTGTATGTGTGGATACATCACTGGCGACTGTGACAGGACGTAAGAATTTACGAGTGAATACGAGTGTACTGCGAAATAGATCAAAGTGCACATGACACTAGGAAATATGTCCGTACAACAACTCTAAGATGAACTTGCCAAGAGAAATCTCCCAACGAATGGCAAGAAGAAATCGCTGCAGACGCGGTTATGGGAAGATCTCGTTGAAAAAGGAGAAGAATAAAGTCAAAGAAATATTAATGTTTATTTTATTCCACCTATTCAATACATAAAGAGTGATTTTAATTAAGAATTAAATCTTACAAAAAAAAAATTAATATTTCTTTGACTTTAATGTACAATTCAATATGAACCAAACTATGAGAATTATAATGTGTAAAGGAGAAGATCCCGAAAAGTTTTTCATCGAGGTCGACGAAGACGAAACATCGGAAGAAGAGGTAAATATTCTCAAAATGTGTTCTAACCTAATGACCTTGATGCAGGCACTCAATGACAAAATCTCAGACGTTGATTCACGAGTTAATTCCACCTTAACGGAGCAGAAAGAAAAACTTGCAGACTAAATTTCGAAGGTAAATGACAAAATTTCAGACATCATTATTATTTATTAATGACATTTTCCATTCCGAAGGCTTTGAGAAAGGAGTATTTCCATGTCTCGAGAACCAAGACATTCTGGGTCTTATCTTCACAGATGATATTCTGCGGCTCACATTATCCCCTGTCAAAATGCAAAACAGTATCAATGGAATAGTAAGGTAAGGGTGTATTCTGCCCGAAGGCAGGTCTGAATCTCCGCAGAGGTGTGCCTGAGCTGGAATTTACGTACGGTAGGGTGGCCAGTTCCTTTTCGCTCCTCCATTCCCTTACCCCCCCCCCACCATCAGCACAAGGCAACCCATCCAAATCTTGACCACGCCCAATGTTACTTAACTTCGGAGACCTCACGGGATCTGGTATTTCAACACGGCTACGGCCATTGGCAATGGAATAGTAAATTACTGTAAAGAGTGGAATCTAAAAGTCAATCCAAAGAAAACCAGAGTTATGGTGTGTAAGAGGGGAGACAAACTCTCAAAAAGTGAACAGTGGTGGATGGGTAAGATGAAATTAGAAGTTGATAAAAAAAATCGAATACCTAGGGACGATCATAAGCAACAATGAAAGATGGTCAGAACAGAAAAAAAGAGCTAACTAAAATGAAGGGAATAAGTGCTCTGGCTAGTATAAAAATATTGGATAAGAAGATGCCTAACATCGAATGTGGAATTCAGAAAAATGTATTTAATTCAGTAGTTAAAACAAAGTTATTGTATGGAGTAGAAATATGGGGAGTAGATGAATGAATTGTAACACTGGATATAGTTGTAAGTAAATTTGCCAAAATAATAATGGCACTGCCAAGTTGCACTACAAACAGGGGAGTGAGAAAGTTGTGTGAAGGGATAAGTATACGGGCAAGTATTGTTAAACGAATAATTAAATATTGGTGGATGCTAAAGATAGGGGCAGGGGGTTAAATTCTAAAGATAGCATACCAGCACCAAATGAAACACCAAAATGCAGGTTAGTGGGTGGATGGAGCGAAGAAGCTACTGGATGACACAGGAATGGGGTATTCTTGGGAAAGATATTTATCAAGATATAACAAGGGATTGTGTAAAATGGTGGTTCAAGGAGTGAAAGACACTGAAAGACAAACAATACGGTCAGAATGTAACAGAAAGAGAACACTGGTTGAATTTTGTAAAATAAGTGAAGATATGACAGGAAGGATTGAAGTGTTAACAAAAAGGGAAATAAGAGGGATAATTTGGTGGCTGATGGGAGTACCATATAAGAATAAAGCTCTAAGACAAAAAAAAAAAAAAAAAAGACAAAAAAAACCCTCTGCATTTTATGCAATAAGGACATGGAAGTTGATCACTTACTAAGACACTTTAAATAAACAAAAAAGGTAAGAGAGACATATATAGAGATGGAAATGATATAAGTAAAATCAATAATGAACATGAATTTTACACCACTGCTAAATTAACAGAGAATGGAAGATAACAGGAAAAACAGCAAAATTTTGTAATATCATAAGAGGAATGTGGGAAAAGAAATTAAAAGAGGATGAAAAAAGAGAAAATAATGAAGGATAAGATACATAGTTACGTGTAGGTGTAAAGATATTATTAAATGTAGCAATAGATAAATTGTTATATTGTAGGGTTGCTATTCAGTATTTCTCAAGTTAACTATTAAACTGCACGTGAATTAAATATCGGCACTCAGGCATTCTTCCAGTTATTCAATTCATTCAAAAGGTAGAAAATTTAAGCACAAAAGCAACCTAGGGAGGGTAAGATACATGCATGTCCTAGACTATACACTGAGGTTTACGTCTAGGACAAAATAAATACTCTGAAAAGATAAAAAACAAAATATAATTTAGAAATAGATTGAAATAGTGAATAAGTTTAATTGTAAATGTTTCATGTTGTATATGCATGTACCAAATCATATTGGAGTACAATAAATGATTACTACGTCCCCAGATTTGGGTGATCCAAGATTGGGGAGGGGAGTATTCTATTCTATTGCCTCTTTTACTCTGTCATTTCACCAGGATGTCCCTTATTCATTACTTTCCTGCTTGTTCTTTTGCACACTTCTTCTGCACTACTGATGAAACTAGTTTTAAAGTTATTCCAATCCACACCATTACAGCTGGACTCTGACAACTTGCTTTTGATCATTTCTTGGAACTTCTGTTTATAGTCCTCTTCCTTTAGCTTCCAGGCTTTAATTATTGAAATATTTCTCCAGTTAATAAATTTAGACTCTGTAACAGTGTCATCGAACTTGTATTTTCTTGAGTGAAGAGTATTTTCAAATGATCGAAACATTTCTGCAGATAACAGACTTAGAACAGTGCATTAGGATTTGTGTTTATTCAGATGGAATTTAAATGTTAGGAAAGACTTTACGTGTGAATAAACCTGGAACTGTTAGTGAACAGAATTAATTTCCATTATCAAAGTATTTGCCAGCATTATTATTCATGACAGCGCATGCGAACGAGACTAACTTCACGAGCAAAGTATTTAGTTTCTTTTCTGACAAAGTGATTGCCATCAGTGTTAAACAAACAGTGTAAATACTTGTGAGTAATTGCTGAATTGTAGGACTCTATTCTATGAAAACTTAAATGAACTATTTTGTGCCAAGTGTCACGTACTTTAAATTTATTTGCGAGGCTGATTTCACTCACATTCGGCCGCATGAAAGTGTACTGCACTAATTTCTTCCAAGTGGGAAATTTGTTCGCGAGTTCGATTTCATTGACATTCGACTGCATGAAAGTTTTTCTCTTAATTTCTCAACTGTCACAAATTGATTGCGTGTTCGATTCCATTAACATTCGACCACTTAAAAGTTTACTTCTCTGTTTTCAAGTGACCAATTTAAGTCATGGGTTCGATTTCATTAACATTCTACCGCATGAGAGCTAATATTCTACTCTTTCGAGTTAATTGTTTATTGGTGTTGCAGACACATTTTGTCCTTGAGTTCATCATTTCATTTATTTTCCTCTGTGCAGAAGATGCACCTCAGATCAACACATCCAAGGGCTTAAGTACATGTGTTCACGCCATTCTTCCAAGTCAGTGATCTCAACATACTGAACTACTAGACCTTCCAGACCTTCCTGAATTTCTAGACCTTCTATAACTTCTAGAGCTTCCATCGCTGGAGGAGTCGTGGTTGCATGGTGCTGAGAGCTGATCCATGGTGGTACAAGAGGAGTAGCGGATCAATGTGGGACATCGCCAGCCACAGGATAGGAGAAGTCACACCCCATTATTCTTCTGTACTGAGGAGATATAAACTTGAATTTCCTCAATAAATCAGACAGTTTTAAAATTCTTCGAACTTCATTTAAAATAAACCTCTCTCCCTCTCTCTGTACCACTCCAATAAATGTACCATACACACCCTCTGTAAAATCTCATGACCTGCAAGTAGATCTGATTTTTATACATATGGACAGATGTATTGATGGCTTAAAAACAAATTATAATAAATTTGTTACTGGATAAAGTTAATAGTTTCAGATTTACCTTGAATGTCAAATATATTTAATTCCGCTGAGTTACGAGTTCTGCTATTAATTATTTAAAGTCTGCCTTGTCAATACAATTCAACATCTAGTACATTTACTAATACATCAAATACTTAAAAAAAAAAAAAAAAAAATATATATATATTAGTACATGTTTTGAAAATTCATTAATATTCTCTTCTTCAGCTTACAGATTAAAATCACACGCATGTAATAGACCTTATTTAAAAATTTTAATGTCTTAACATAAAACTTGGTTAAAAACAATACAATAAAAATTAGAAGTTCAAACATGAATATCCTATGAATGATATAAAACTGTTTAAATATTTTGAATAAGGTCAATTATATGCATGTGATTTTAATCTGTAAGCTGAAGAGGAAAATATTAATGAATTCTCTACACATGTACTTATACATATTTATATATTCGATGTATTGGTAAATATACTAGATTTTGAATTGTATTGACAAGGCGGACCTTTAAATAATTAATAACAGTAACTGAAGTCAACTCAGACCACTGATGGCTGTTATGGTCAAGATTATGGATAATGACCTAGAATTGTGCAATTACGAAGGTAGAATATTAGTACCAGTTCTTCTCTTCAAGCTGACATTAAAGCTTTGGCGCAAGGTTGAGCTTAACACCTAAAAAAGGTTTCTCAAGAGTGAACACAGCATTGAAATGCGCATCAGTTGTTTGATACTTTTACCTGACCAGAAGGGAAGGAACTAGAGAATTTTGGAGAAAAGGAGATTGAAACATTAGCATAGCATTTTAAGAACTAGCTTGCAGGTTCTGTTATGGACTTGAAAAAAGTAAATCAAAGCACTCTACACAAATGATATGAATTCTAAGTGCTTGGCAAGGGGATGAAGTGAAGCAAGTTTCTGAACAAGTTTTTGGTAAGTTACTTCATACTGTGTTGGTATTACCTGTGTCAAGTGATATAAGGTTTAGTTTACTGAACCTAAGGCTATCAGTGGGGTCGGACAGCATTCATTATTGAATGTTTATTAACATGAATGGCGATCCATCCAGAATAATGAATAATTTGTATTTCAGTGCTCAAAATACAAGACGGACCTAAAGCATACACCGCTGCTTTGTTAAGTTTCACTCGTATTGCCTTTATTTTGTATCTTCAAGGAATAGCCTCTGTACAAAGGTAAGCTTGTAATTTTTATACCAGAAACGATAATTTAAGGCCAAAAAATCACACTGTATTTTACTGTTGTGTCCGGTTTACAGAATTGTCAGCTAAGACAACAGAACATTTTTTGAGCCCTGTTTATTACTACAGCCAAACATGACATAACCTCCCTACATGGACAATTTTCCACAGAGTCAAATTTATTTTATACGAGAATTGTGTTAAATAAGCCTCAATTTAAGCGGACATCTCAAAACCTGGACAGCTGACGTCGCCATTAGTCTCATCCACTTTTGTCAAGTGGGCACATTACACGTTTCAAATTTTTTTAAACACCGGGCTGTCATCCTTATTTTAAAAAACCATTCTGCAGACATAAGGCGAGTCCTTTTGAATGTTTGTACTATTTTGAGTCTAAGGAAAAGAGAGAAAGGAATGCTGTAGTAGCCACAAAGTTAATTTTTTTGTACAGGTCTCTTTCCATCTTTCTTTATGGTTGTCTTGCTTTCTAATTAGTGTATGTTCAGAGTATTCTAGCTGCCCAGGAATGCTGCCAGTGATTGTTTACTCAAAGATATAAAGGGATTTTCCAACCCAGCTTGCATAATTCTATTCATAAAGATTGTTGCTGATAACATCAAGGCCAAGTACTGTAGTATAGATAAACTTTACAAGGAAGGGACATATGCATTAATTGTTGAGACAGAAATACTGTAGCATTTCAATCAGCCAGGAAACGTGAGTACCAAGGGATGAGTGTGTTTAGATCTCGAGACAAGAACAAACAGATTTATATAAAGTGCAAAAAGGACTTTCAATGAGAAACCTTGCTTTGAAATTCAAATGCAGAAAAACTTAAATAAACATAACTGTGTAGAATAAAAATGAAATTTTAAGTGAGTGGGAGGAGAATAGGAATTGAGTGAAAATAAAGTGGGAGTCAATTTTTGCAGAAGTAGAGGGCCTATGTTCCAAGAAAAAGCACAAGAAATCGCAAATAATCTGGAAATTGATCATCATCATCTGTTTACAGTTTCAGTTGGGATGAAGAATTTGTGTGTCATGCTGGATCGCAAGTATGGGGACAACACAATGGAACCATTTAACAGAATTTTTTTTTTTTTTGAGAATAACATGGTTAAAAAAAAATGCTAAATTAATACAGACAATGCTGTAATGTTTGTAAAGGCAGTAAAATCACTTCTAATATCTCCCACACAAATATTTGATTAGAAATGGTTTAGAATAATCAAAATGAAGATGAATAATTATGATATTTTAAGTGGATTATCTCTGCCATTGAAATATTTAAAATATTTTTTTCAGCACTGTTTCAGCAACTACCTCTCATAACAGATATTCCACAGAATGGTGTCCACAGAAGAGATGTTTCATTGTATTGTTATTTATTAATATTAGGCCTATGTAAACTTATATTTACTTTATAATGCATATAAAATTAAAATTCTCAGCTTATTTAATAACTTTATTTCTCACTTTATCATTGTAATCGTGCAAGCGAAGAGGAAGGCTGTTGAGTGAGTGAGTGCTGACATGGGGATTTCAACAGAATTGTACCGGGCGACGATAGGTCATTGGCACGGTAGAGGCAGACCCACGAGGCGCAACATGGGTTGCAGAGCTGGACAGCAGGTGAGTTTGATTTCAATTTTGATGGCTGCTTCAGTGATGCTTAAAGTAAATACAAAATTTTAATATTCCACCTACTCAATACTATAGTCTCAACTCAATACGGAACCTAACAATGAAGTTTATTACTTTTAATGCTTCAGTGATGGCAGTGTTGTTGGTCATTGGAGGGGTCGAGATGTACCCCGGACCTATCATGATAATGCGGTTGGATAGGAAGAGATGGAGAAGATAAGGGAAATCGGTAAGGCTCAAGCTCAAGCTGAACAAATGAGAGAGTTACTACGAGAGCAATCAAGTGAACTTCGAGAAATAGTGAAAGAGGAGATAGGCAAGGTGACAGAAATGGTGGTCCAAAATAATAAGGAAATATCAAGTTTGAGGGATAAGGTGAGAAGAATGGAGGAAGAGATAAAAGAATTGAGATGGCAGGAGAAAAAGCGACAGCAGGAGACCCATAAGAAAAATATTTTTTTATATGGGCTACCTGAGGACACTAAAGAAGATCTGGTATCCAAAGTGTTGGAGCTAATTAACGAGAGGTTGAAGATTAGCTGCAGGGAGGCCGATATAGACGAGATACAGAGAATGGGGAAAGCAAAAGGCAAGAGACCAGTGAGAGTGAGGTTCGTATCAACCCTACTAGTGAAGAAGAATTTGTATAATACAAGCCGATTGAAAGGTGAAAAATATTGGATCAAACAGGAGTTGGAGAAAGAAGCCTTAAGGAACCAGAAAATGCTACAGTTCCACCTAGGAAAAGCTAGGCGTGCAGGATTAATGGCCTACATAAGGCGCAACAAATTAGTGGTGGGTGACCGGAAGTGAATCAGAACATGGGGGGTAGAGCAGTTAAAGAATATGTACTACACGGTGAGTACATTGGCCGAGGAGGAAGGTGAACGCACGAGGCAGCTGAGATCAGCAGAAGGCGGAGCAGCGAGTGATGACCAGGTAGTGAAGTGACAAGGACAGAGAGAGGAAGAAGCAGACGCAGAGACAACTAAACGGGAGGGCAGTCCTGGTGATCTTCAGCGACAGCTGAGTGCTGACTCCATGAGAGAAGCAACACTGAAACGCAGACCTGTGAGTCACAAGGACTTCAGGCACAGGAAAGATAATTTAGATGAGGGTGGCCTCGATAGGGAATGTGTTAATACCTCTAGATGAGAACTTTGATGAACTGGGTGTTACTTGGATTACGAGGTCTAAGAAGAACAGCCAGAGTGAGGGGCAGGGGGGAAAGAAATAACTAGAGATAATAGTAGGGTACATCAATATTGAAGGCCTTAGAAGTAAGTTACAGAATGAATCTTTTAAAGAGTTGTTACGTAGCTTGCATATCCTCGCATGTGTGGAAACCTGGATTCCACCGAAAAGTAATGTAGAGATAGAAGAGTTCACAGTCTATTATAAGGCAAAAGAAAGACGAACTGGCAGGGGTAGATATCCGGGTGGGATAATGGTTATGGTTAGGGAGGATTTGCAAGCTAGAATAGTCCAAATTGAATCAGAAATGGAGGAGATGATGTGGGTCAAAATAAAGATGTACGATGAGAATGAGCCAGATTTAAGTATTGGTTTTGTCTACAACCCTTCTGAAGCCTCGCCATTTGCGAAAAGGGATTTCTTTGATGAGTTGGTATTAGAAATTAATAGAATTCAAAACATTTTTGAGGATGCAGGCAATCTAATAATGGGGGACTTCGATGAGAGGGTTGCAGTTCAGAAGCTGGTGTACGACAAGGAGGCAGAAGAAGTTTATATACAAAAGAGAGTGAGCCAGGATAAGGGCTGTAATAAAAATGGAGAAAAATTGCTAGAGCTGTGTGGTACGGTAGAACTATATATTTTGAATGGATGGTGGCATGGCGACGAATTAGGGAACCTGACATACATAACGGAAACAGGGGGTAGTAGCATAGACTTGCGCTATGCTCTAGGAATGCGTTGCCTGTGATTAAATGCATGAAGGTTAAGGAATGGGGTGGGTCACATCATCTACCAATTATTGTCAGTGTAAAAGATAGAGAGGGTAGGGCATTAACAAGTAATACAATAAAATTCAAAGAAACGTTAGCTACTAAATACAGGTGGAGAGAGGAGCTAAAGAAGGAGTTTATGAACTATTATGAGGGAGAAATAGGCCAGATAGTGAAAGCTGGAATAGACTCAATGTTCGAGATTAACCAAACGAGTACAGCAGTTAAAATATTAGAAAACACTATAAAGATGGCAGGGGAGAAGATGAGGATAAAGGAGGGGCAGAACATAATAGGAAAATGTTGGTAAAATGACGAATGTAGGCATAAAAAGTATGAAGTACTGAAAGCATTGAAGGCATATAGGAAGCATGGGGGAGAAAACCATAGGATGGAATTCTGTAACTTGAGAAAAGAATATAGGGAATTACTGTATACAACTAAGTCTGAATGGCAGGACCAAAGACTTGTTGAATTAAATAGCAAGGCAAAACAGAATGATAGTAGGAAAGTATGGAGTACAATTAGGAGGATTTGTGGAATGCGGAAGCTTCCACGGCAGACTGAAATAAGTCAGGCTATCTGGGTGGAGCAATATTAGAAAATATTAGAGATAGGTGGAGACCGAGAATAAATGAAAACGGAATATCGGTAGGGCTGGAGTGTACTGTGCCTGCATTAGACAAGGAAATATCGGTGGAAGAAATAAGAGAGTCTTAAGGAAAGCCAAGAAAGGCAAATCAGGAGTGATTTCGGCCATCACTAACGAATATTGGAAGCAGGTGGCGCAGAATAAGGATATTCTAGAAAGTATGGTGAAACTATTTAACATAATATTTGAAGGAGGGGAGTTTCCAAAATCTTGGCAAGAGGGAGTGATCTGCCCAATCTACAAGAAGAAAGGAGATAAATCTAACCCAAATAATTACAGGTGTGTTAGCAATAAAGTTAATGAAGTGGGCAGAGTGGGGATCGATCCTGGAGAGACTTCAGTCAGGCTTTAGAGAAAGGATGAGGACAACAGATAATATTTTTGTAGTGAAAACAATAATGGATAAGTATATAAAAAAGAAAGGTGGAAAATTGTACATTACTGCTATTGACTTGGAGAAAGCATTTGATTCTGTGAACAGAGGGGCGGTCGTAGCCAAGATGAGAAGGATCGGGGTGTCTCAGAAGATAAGAGCGTTGAAAACGTATATTTAGAAGTGAAGTGCTCAATTAAAACTAAGGAGGGAGCAGTATTTGGGGAAATATTCTCTAAAGTAGGACTAAAACAGGGTTGTAAGTTGTCACCAGTACTCTTCCTACTGTTTAGAAATGATATCTTTCAATCGAAAGGTTTTGAGGCAGGGGTTTACCCAAGTCTTGAGAACCAGGATATTCTGGGTCTCATTTTTGCTGACGACATCATCCTGCTCACTTTGACACCCAATAGTATGCAGGGTAGTATAAATGTAGTGGTAAATTACTGTAAAGAGTGGAATTTAAAAATTAATGCACAGAAAACCAAGGTAATGGTGTGCAAAAAAGGATATAAACTGTCAAAGAATGAAAAATGGTGGATGGACGAGACGAGGTTAGAAGTTGTCAAGAGAGTGGAATACTTGGGTTTGATATTAAGTGGAAATGGGAAATGGGCAGTGCAAATAAAAAGATCGAAGCTAAAAGGTATGAGTGCACTGTCAGCCATTAACATACTGGAGAAGATGATGCCCAACACAGACTACAGAGTGTATAAAAATGTTTTTAATGCAGTAGTTAAATCTAGAGTGTTGTACGGAGCGGAAATTTGGGGAGTTGAAGGGAGGGTTGATTCACTGGATACAATTACGAGTAGATTTGGTAAAATAATTATGGGTCTACCCAGTTGTACAACTAACTGTGGAGTGAGAATGATGTGCAAAGATATAAGTCTGCAAATGGATATTATTAAAAGGATAATGAAGTATTGGCTGAAAATGAAGTTGCGAGAAGTGGGCGAAGTACTACAGATAGCATATCAACACCAAATGAAACATCAGAACCAAGGATACTGGGTAGATAAGGTACGGAACATTTTGGAAACGATGGGAATGGGATATTACTGGAAAAGAGACTGTATAGAGAAGATGAGAATATGTAACAAAATAGTTCTAAGAATTAAGGATATTGAAAAGCAATGTATTGATGCACAATGTAGAAGTAAGAGGTCATTAGAAGAATTTTGTTATGTAAGTGGGAGAATGAGGATAAATGTAGAGATTATAACAAAAAAGGGAATGAGGGGAATAATATGGTGGTTAATAGGGATACATAAAAATAAAGCATACAGACAAAACAGAGATGAAAATAAATGTTTACTATGTTCTGAAGAAATGGGATGGGCACACCTGATAAAAGATTGTTCAATGACAAAGCAAATACGAGAGAAATTTATAGATGAGGAGGATGTAAAGAAAATTGAGAACGAAAATCAGTTGTATACAATTGTAAAGTTATTGAACAGGGAATGGATATACCCGGGGAGAATCGCAAAATTATTTAACATTATTAGGGGAATGTGGAGTAGGTAACTGAGGGAAGGAAAGGATGTGATACATGTCAGCTAGGAACTGAATTGTATCTAAGGTAACCTAGATAATATAACTCCGTTGAAGTCTAGAGCCATTAGGTACATAGGCTTAAGGTATAGTATGGAACTACCTTGTTGTAGTAGTTCTATTAGTCTGCCGTATTCTAATTTTCATTTTCTCTCTTTTCTTAATAGCCCATAAAGGCAATATTGAAATTCTTTGAGGTTTTATTTATAATCTGAAAAGATGTCAATATCCATAAATATTTCGGTTTATCTTTCAAAATGCCATCTATCAACATAACTCCAACATTGTTTACATTATTCTTTCTTTGTTCAATCTCTAATCATCTGTTTTATATTAATATTCATTGAATGTACCAGTACTGAATGTACCATTTATTAACACAATTCTCATTAATTATCTCAAGTTACTCTTAATTTTGTATACTGCATGTATCACAAATTATGAAACGGTTACAATAAACAATACCCTCTCCCCAATGTATGGTTTTTGAGATTAAGGGAGACGGGTATCTCTGACTTTGACTTTTCACTTTATGCCTTTCTGTCCTTTTTAAACACATTTTTTCAACATTTAAAGTCTTTTTTCCACTAAGAATTAAGCATTTTGTTCACAACTTTCTAGGGTCCCAATATATACTCCATTTCTTTTGATGTGTTTATATCTACCACACGATCAATATTACATGGTTCAATAGGTAATGCACATAATTTCTTTTTTCTCATTGGAGGTTTATTTGCTATACAGAATAGATTACATTATTCCACAATTCACTAGCTACAAATACCTTTTATTTAACATAGTCTCCATTCAAATCTAGGACTTTCCTCCATCAAGATGTAAGAACTTGTATACAGCTGCTGTACCATTCAGATAGTTTGCTTCTCAGCCATGTCCGGACTTCATCTATGACCTCCTCATTGGTGTTGTAGCACCTCCCATGGAGAGTATCTTTAAGGGGACCAAACAAATAAAAATCAAATGGTGCAAGATCAGGGCTGTAGGGTGGATGAGGAAGAGCAGTCCATCCAAGTTTGCGATTGCTTCACGGGTGCACAGGTTTGTGTGTGGCCTTGCGTTATGTTGGAGGAGGATGTTTTTGACATCTTTATGATGATGAACATGTAAAAATAGCCTCTTCAAGTTTTTTGAGATTCTCTATATAAACTTCAGCGGGCAAGGTGCCAATAAAACTCACTCCTTCAGAATCCCAGAAGGGTCCTGACTTGAACTATTTTCCCCGAGGAGAATTTGTGTGACGCCAACTTCATGGACTGTTGTTCGGTCTCAGGCTCAAAATGATGAATCCATGTTTCATCCCATGATGATTTTGGATAAATCATCATACGCCTTGTGATGTTCAAGCACCTCTGCAAAAATCGTCCTCCTTTGGTTCGTATTGTCGTCAGTTAGGCACCTAGGAACACAGCTGGACCAAACCTTGGAATAACCTAAGCGATGTATAAATGTGTTGGCACTACTCACAGAGATATTAAGTTGAGTACCCACTTCTTTGACTGTTATTTGCCTACTGTTCCATGTTGAACAGTCGTCGGTGTCATAGCTGTATGTAGCCTCCTCAAAAGTTGAATACCTGATAGTCCTGCTTTATCTGATACTCTGCTGACCCAACGACTAGTTATACTTTTATCCACTGCCTGAACTCCATACACTTTTCTCGAAGTGCTTGTGAATGTTTGCAATGGACTCCTGAGGCACAAAAAGAAATTCAATCACAGCTCTCTGTTTTTTATGTACTTCATGTATGTGCAGTAGCCATTTTACTAGAAAACTATTATGTTACCATGACTGAAACTTCATAGCATTGCCAAGGAAGGTTTGTAGTTGCTGTATATAAAATTTGATCCTTATCCAGTACGTCATTAAAGAAACTCACCAGGATGTGCATTACTTACTGAAATGCCCTTTAACAACAGTGAAACACTCGCTGAAAGTAACACTGTTGATGCAAATGTGAATGAGAGTAAATAATTTCACTCCAAACTCTTTCTGCTCGTGTAAATTAAATGTCCAATATTCTTTTATAATGCTTTCCCTAAAGATTGTGCTTTTTACATGTCCTTATCCTGTCACAACATACATTCAATATCTTTCTTTTCCTGATCTTTCCTTTCCTATTCACTATTTTACTCATATTATGATGAATCAAAACTATGCTACACTCTTGAAAAATGAAACAGGACACACAGAAAAACTCAGATTGTAAATAATGGTTTACAGTATGAAAACGACAGGCAAGTGAAACAGTGGTTGATGTTCATAAAACATGAAAACAAATGAAAGTATTATACTACTTGCAACTAATGTTACACCATTGTTGTCACAAATACAGCTCAAGATTGTACGAAAAATAATGGTGTATCTTGTTGACCAATAAAACATTCCAGGTTGTCTTGCAAACTTAATCATTCACGAAACATCACAAGTGGTTTTTGTAATGTAATTCCAGTTCCATAAGGTCATATTTTTCTGAACACACTGATTTCATTTTCTGCTAGTGTTATTACTGGTATAAAGAAATTATACAAAAATAGAAAGACGTTACAGAAACTCACTATTTAGTGTTCCATGGATACAAAGGATAATTGAGAACATTACATTGTCTTATCAGTATCAATTTCAATCATGTCTATTATCTGTGCAAGCTCTATTTTTACTGCCAACAGAATATATGTTAGTATACCTCATCTCCATTTGTTAATGTGCTCAGCTCTACTGTTAGCTCAGCAACTTCAGTATCCTTCGACCTCTTGCCTTTATTGTACACAGTAACAGTAAATGTTATCACATCAGGAGGAACATCACTGCAAAAACAAATAAAACATACATACAAAACTATGCAAAGGGATATAAAATATTTACAAACTGTTTACAATGTTATGACTTCAAAACCACGAATGTGCATGGAAACAAACATGTAACAACTATATAAAATTTATAATAATGTTATTCATCTTTAACGTGCTAGTAAATCTACTGTGATGAGGCTGACACATTTGAGCACCTTCAAATACCACCAGACTGAGCCAGGATCAAACACGCCAAGCTGGGCTCAGACGGCCAGTGCTCTACCGTCTGAGCTACTCAGCCTGACTATAAAACTTGCAACAAGAGTTTGAATATAAATTTAGTTTACCATAGAAAGACAACTGGCACTGAATACCATTTCCACAGGCATAATTAATTCATTATTCCTCGTTTCTAGTTTCTATTCATTGGAAATTATTCTTCCTTCTTGTTTGTTCAGTGTTGACTTAGTTAAAATATGATAATGATGTTTATTTAAAGCGGCCTAACATCTAGGTCATCTGGCCCTAATGGTTTGAGACGAGATGAAATGAAATTATAATTTAAAATTACTCAATGACTAGGGTTTAAAAAATAATGATAAAGAAAATTGTTATGATCTTAGGCCTTATTCCTGACTGTGACTTATTTATAAAGAAATGATTATGAATTTAAAATAGATTAAAATGCAATAAAATTAAATAAGGCATTGCCTCTAAAGCAAAATTTTATATTTCAATCACATAAAAAGTTAAAGAAGAGAACATATTAAAAATACATAAAGATAAATACAAACACAGTCAATGGAATAAAAACTTAGTTAACAATAATATAAAAATTAAAAACAAACATAAACTTCACTTTTAAACATGAAAAAACAGACCACTATCCCCCACAAAATGGACAACGAGGTTTACTGACTGCTCATCATCTCGTAAGGTGAGGGAGATGGTACTCCGAAGTTTCAGGCTACGGCGCAGATCGGCCAGGTCCGTGCACTCAGTAAGGATGTGTATTGTGGTCAGATCAACGCAGCAAGTATACACTGGGGGGGGGCTTCACCCTTCAGTAAGTAGGAGTGCGTTGCTATACAATGGTCAGTCCGAAGATGACATAATACCACTGCTTCTCTCTGAGAAACTCGAAGGGAAGTCTTCCGTATCTTCGCAGTTCCTTTAATTGTTCTCAGCTTGCCACTCCAGCTCTCATTGGGACATCACCAAATATCTCAGCTAAGAAGCAGTATCACTGGCTGGAACCTTGTAAGGCAACAGGGGCAACATGATTGCCCCTTTGGCAGCCCTATCAGCTAACTCGTTCCCGCTACCTCCATGTGGCTAGGGAGCCACAGAAATGTGATTCTGGTGCTAACCTTCCAACACCCGTTCAGCAGGTCCTAGATCCGCTGCACAGAGGATGCCATGGGAAAACATGCATCAATAGACTGTAACGAGCTCAAGGAGTCAGTAAACAGCAGAAAGCGCTGACATTCACTGGACAGCGTGTACCACAGAGCTTCAATGATAGCACAGAGCTCTGTTATGTCAATGCCACCCAGATTAAGAAGGCCTGTGCGCTACCTACAAACAGCATGATGGGCATGCCAAGATGAGTCATAACAACAGCAAACGCCTGGTGTTGTGTAGCACTATGCTGAGGTTAGGAATGTATGAATGTTTCATAGTGTGACTGTTTTAGAAGAGTGAAGATGAAAACTGAGTGTTAATGGGTTGTTTTTAATGTGTATTTATGTGATGCACAGTTCAAATTCGTTTCAGTAAAAGACAAGAAGCCCTACAAATGTTGTGTGACCAGGTGTAAAGGAAATTAACCGACAGAACCGAAAGTGCAAGTTGTTTCATTTCCAAAGGAAGAACAGTTTTACTTAATTTTTTGTGTGATTATATTGTAGCATGAAATTAATAACATGAAGCATAACGTTAAGTTCACACATAACTTAACACAAGAAAACTGTGTTACTGTTCTGACAATTTTGTAGTATTATTATTCTTGTTATCATCATCATTAATATATCCTCACTGATTGTTGAAAGCAATATTGAAATAGAAACTTACCAAGGGGAAAAATAACTTAATTAGGCCCATACACATGTTTGTAACTACACATGTTCTAGGCTGGTTCTCAAGCTTGTTACCAAGTTCACAGATATAGTATTGTATACCTGTAATATAAACTGGATTGCATCTTATATTATGGACTAATACACTTGGTAACTTATCTGTTTTAACACGCTAAATCCAGAAACTTATAAAGGGGAAACATAACTTAATTAGGCCTATACACATGTTTATAAACAAGCATGTTTAATAATGAAAACACTAATGCATCTTTTTTTACTATTTGTCTTACGTCGCACCGACACAGGTATGTCTTATGGCGACGATGAGACAGGAAAGGCCTAGGAATGGGAAGGAAGCATCCGTGGCCTTAGTTAAGGTACAGCCCCAGCATTTGCCTGGTGTGAAAATGGGAAACCACGGAAAACCATCTTCAGGGCTGCCGTCAGTGGGGTTCGAACCCACTATCTTCTGAATACTGGATACTGGCCGCACTTAAACAACTGCAGCTATCGAGCTCGGTAATGCATCTTTTTATTTAAGTAATAGCTTTGTTAATCATAATAGTTAAGGAATATAGGAAGGAATTAAGGAATGAATAAAAATATTGTTACATCTAATATGTACAGTATGCACTGCAACCATATTCCAATATATAAATTCAGCATACTATATATACGAGGGTTGGAACTTAAATAGTGGCAGCACTGCTGTGGAGATGCTATGCAACGGAATCTAATATTATCGCTGATAGCACACGTTGGTTACACACCTATCTTACCTCAGAGCAAATGGACTCGCCCTTCCCACACCACCTGCGTGCGTACAAGCTAGAGAAACAGTCACTTGTGAGCTAGCAGTCTAACATAACGTTGTCACTATGTTTTCCAAACAGGAACAACGGAGTTGGATCAAGATTGAATGTGCCAGAGGTCGTACAGCACAACAGTGTCATCAAGGTCTTCAAGAGGCTTGCAGGGAATCTGCATTGCCTTACAGAACAGTGGCACGTTGGGTAAAAGCCTTCAACGAAGGTCAGCAAACTGTGACGGACATTCATCGCGCAGGTCGTCCTACGGGTGTCAGTGAAGAAGTAGTGCATGCTCTTGCCACATTACTGGACAGTGATCAAAACCAGATGATTCGTAAGCTCGCCCAAGAAACAGGATTAGCGCATACGACTGTGCTTCACATCCTGGGCATGTGAAAAATTGCATCATGAAGGGCTCCGCATGATTTAACGGAAATGCACAAATGGTTGCGTTACGATGCTGCTAAGATGCACTTGGAGTGCTATGAGCATGAAGGAGAGATGCTGTATCATAACCCTGGATGAGACATGGGCCAAATCGTACGAGCCAAAACTGAAACGCCAATCGAACGAATGGCATCATTATGGGTCACCACGAAAGTCGAAAGTTCGTCAGAGCCCCAGTACGGTGAAAGTTATGGTGATCCTCGTGTACGACTGTGATGGTGTTATCCTAACGCATTACATTCCTCCATGGCAAACCGTCAATGCACAGTATTACTGTTAGTTTTTGGAGCACCATCTGCGACCAGCTTTGAGAAAGAAGCGGCAACACTTTCTGCAGAATTCACCTATCATTTTGCACGACAATGCTCGGGCGCATACAGCGCAAACTGTGGCTGATTTGTTCAGTCGATGGGACTGGGAAGTACTGTACCATCCACCATACTCCCCAAACTTAAGTTCTTGTGACTTTGATTTGATTTCGAAGATGAAGGAACCACTTTGAGGCATTTGCTTCAGAACTGTTGCAGAGATTCGACAGGCAGTAGACCGCTCCATTCGCACCATCAACAGAACAGGCTCTGCTAAAGGTATACTAAGACTTCCACATTGCTGGCAACAGGTTATACACAATGCTGGTAACTACACTGAAGGACAGTAAAGGTCCTGTATCTTTTGTATCTGTTGTAAATAAATAGTTGCCACTATTTAAGTTCCAACCTTTGTAATTAAATTCAGGCTTCACTTACTTTTACAGAATATATATTTTTTTGTAGGGACAGCATAGTTTATTATGTTTTCATTTCTTTTACAGGAATTATTGAGAAATACAGTAGGACCGCGATAATCCAGCACGCATCAACAATTTTTTCACGTATTTTCCCCATAAAACTCACATCTCATGGGCTGATGCTTCACAAGCCTTCAAGTTTGCAGGGAGGAGCCAACAATATGACCTTGCTGAAGTTATGAATCTCCACATAATACAAAATAATTTTTGTCAAAATAAAAGAGCTCAATCCAAGAAACAAACAACTGGACAATGTTTCATAGGACTCGGAAAAAACTTCAAGCTACCCCATCAGTGGTAGATACCAGTCTGATATGTTCCACACACTAGACGCCATCAGACACCTATACTAGACCTAGATTCAGCGATTCGAATTTAACTGTACCAAATTCCTGGCATTTAAAATACTTTTCTTTGATTCAAATTAACTTGTTCTTGGTTTTTTCAAATCCATGGTGATATTTTATTTAATAATACACTTGCAGAAATTATTTATATCGAACTTTGCTAAAACTTTGAGTCTTAAACTGATTTAACTGTGTGGTACAGAATTTGAATTTATTTTAGTTTGTACAGTACAATGCTACATAGGCCTACTTTTAATTACTGTAATATCTTCTTCTGTGTTTAATAAATAACTATTATTTGTTTTTGTATTTTTAATACTTTAAAAATATTATGTACATATTACAAAATATTTTACAAAAGAGGCAAAACATCTCTCAATTTATAATACTATAATTAATGAATTTAAATTTACTCATCATCATCCTAAACCATCTCCAGTTTCCCGGGTGTGGTATATGAGCCTCCTCCATCTCATCCTGTCCTTGTACCATTCCTCCTCCACCAACTTGTTCCAATCATGACCTCTCAGCAGTACATCATTCTTAACTAAATCTATCCATTTCCTTCGTGGCCTTCCCACAAGTCGTCTTCCTTCTACTTTTCTGTCAAATTCCTTCCTTGCAATTCTGTTAACTGGCATCCTCTTCATGTGACCACACCACTTCAGTCTTGATATCTGAATCATATTGAGGAGAGAATCATCTATTCCTACTTCTTCTCTAATTTTCTCATTCCTAATCTTGTCTTTCCTGGTTTTCTGGATCATAGTGCGTAGAAATTTCATTTCAGCTGCCTGGAGTTTAGAATTATCTCTATTGGTTAGTGTTGTGGTTTCGAGACTGTATGTAAGAACTGGTGTATAATAGGACTTGTACAATGTAATTTTTGTTTTCATAAGTATTTGCTCATCCCACAGCAGGTGTCTTACCTGGTAGTAAAATTGTGCTGCCCTATTGATTCTGTTACAAGTGAACTATGTAGTGTGAGTGGAATGTTATTTTTTTTTTTTAAAGACTTTATTGGCGAAATACTATATAATGTTTTATTTATTATGACCTAACCTGTACTGTTATTTGTAGAGCATAAGATAACGTAATGACCTAACCTGTACTGTGTAAGATTGGTGACGTGCATTTGTAAATAGTAGAATTCTGTTCTATAGTTCCTGGAAAGATCCAGAACGTGACATAACTTTGTACAGGGTGTGTTACTTTGTTTGTAATGTATTCTAGAAAATATTTCTGACCGTTCTGGAAATACAACATTTGCGATCAGGCGTATTCTAGAATGTTAGTCAAAGTTCGCAATCGAAAGTAAGGTTGTGATTGGTGAGTCTAGGTGGCGATAGGGAACTCGTGCACGCTGATTGGCTGCCTCCAAGGCCGGAATTTTCTATATATAGTGAGCGAGGCAGTGTTCGAATTAATTCTGTATCCTGAATTCTGTCTGTCTTGGTCTATCAGTCTGCGAGCAGCCTAGCTGGTTGACGTCCCCCGGTTTCCGGGATGGCACTCTCCTCGGGTAAGCACTCTTGAATTCCGTTCCTGCTAAAATTTCCGTAATGTTCCGATTTGCTTTTCTTACAGGAGTCTGCCCTAACCTCGCCTAGATTCACCAAATTAGTTACTTATGACGCCTTAGTTTTTCATCTGGGCTTACCTGTTCGTTTCCGAGGCATTTCCATTTCTTGTTTCACTAAAATATGTAGATTGTAGTTTAATATTATTTCCCTTGGGGTTTGCCTCTGGTAGTTCTGTATCACTTGAGGTACGCTAGATTTTGAAAACACCGTTTCACTTCACTGTATTTTGCATTGTACAACTGCATTGGTAAATAGATGTATAGTCGATTTGAAATTTGAATTTACACTGCTACGAAATAAGCTATGTATATCACTGAATTTATAGCTCGTAACTTGGAATTGTATGTGAAATATATTTGTAAAATTATTTGGTAAATAATATTTTTCAAATCTAAGGATCACGGCCATTTATTTCGGAATCCGCTATCTACGCCATGTCCATGCCTTTGGTAGGTTCCCAGCCCTTTTCATCTTCCCGGTTTGTTGTTCACTAGTTGGCCCTACTGACATTTACGTTCATGTTTTGTTGGAGATCCGCGTAATGCCAGCTACTGTTTTTCCGAGTGTGTAGTGATTTCTTATGTAGTGTAGTTTGCTCTTACCTTCCCCTTTTAACTCTGTTTGTGCCTTGTTTGGTGTTACCACTGTAGTAGAGGTAACAGATTCAATTCTTCACCTCATGTTTTGCTAGGTTGTCATTTGATAGAACGCTACCCAAGTATTTGAAAACTGGAACGCTGTCCAGTTGGGCTTCATTTAACGTGACTATTGGTTCTGCTCCTTCCCCGGACACTTTCATCACCACCGTCTTGGTCTTGCTGTTTAAACCATATTTCTTAAAATCCTCATTCCAGCTTTGCATTCTCCCTCCCAATTCCTCTTCTAAGTCACTCCAGATTGCATTATCATCTGCAAATGTGAAGGCTTTGATATCTCCATGTTCTATTCTTTTAACCTTTTCACTGCTAAGTTTTGATGACCAGCCGAGCCCTGTCGGCCGGTTTTTTCTTAAGGAAGGTGCACTTCGACAGATACATATTTACTGATACTATTAATGGAACGCATATTGTCCCTTTAGCCCTGTAGCCCAATACGATATCTTGGATGAAGTGAGGTTGTATTTTACACCATATTTTTACGACCAGATGCCCTTCCTGATGCAAACCTCAGTTGAGAAGATAATGAATAAGAAATGAATGATGGTGAATGAAACTGGGTACAGAAGTGGAAGGAATCAGCTGTGGCTTATGATTAGGAACTGTCCTGGCATTTGCTTGGGAGTAAGAAAAGGAAACCACAAAGAAAAGAAATTCTCAGGACAGCTGACAGTGAGGTTTGAACCTACTAGCCTGCCAAGTACAGAGCTTGGCTCCATAGCCATAACACGTTAATACACGTGGCTACTCCGCTCGGTGACACTATTACTGAAATATAATATAAAATTCTTGAGCCAAGAACTGGTAATATCAAAATCATTTACATTAGGGGAAAAAATAATTTATCTGAAGAAGGGGTGACAATTCCACACGAGACTTATCATTACTACTTTGTCTCGCACTTTCTTGTAGTTCAATATCGCCACTTAGAAATTCTCCATCTTCATCATCAAAATATAGCTCTCCAGAATCACTATTTATGAGGAAACATTCCATTTCTTCGTCAACAAGAGATGAATGTTTACTTCAAGATGCCACGATGGCTACATGTTAGCGGGAAAGATGTTCCACTCCAATGAAGCTGAAATAACACCAGATTGCTTTCAAAACAGGCGAAATGGAGTGGTATATCTGCAGTACAGAACTTCTTTGAGCATTTCCACGGAATCTCAAAGCATGACACTATATCGCGTTCATTTGTGAGATAGGTGAAGTACACACTGCACTAAAATGTATATATATGGGTTTGGCAGATGTGGCACGGCGTTCAATAACGTACGAGTACATATACGGGTTTGGCAGTGAATGGGTAAATAGATTTCATTACTACATCCATCACAATAATAAATAGAAGTGATGACAATGATCTGCTGCACTCCTCTCTTGGTTTCAAACTAGTCCGACAAACCACGTCCTACTCGAATACAACTTCTATTCCCACTACAGTAGACAACATTTTCACTTTGTCTATGAGGCTGTCTCGCACTTGAAGTTCTTTCATGTATTGCCAAATTCTGTCCTTTGGTACAATGTCGTAGGCTTTCTTAATGTTAAAAAATATTAAAAATAAAGGCTTGTTCTTCTCCCAGTATTTTTCCATTAGGATCCTAATTGCAAATATAAGGTCTGTAGTTGACCTTCCTGGTCTGAAACCATACTGCTCTTCTTCCAAAATTGGTACAACAATATCTCTGATTTTGGTCTCTATTATTTTTTCCAATATTTTCAGGACATGAGACAGTAGAGTAATACCACGATAATTAGTACATTTTTGTCGGTTTCCTTTCTTGAACAGAGGTACAATGATGCCCATCTTCCAGTCCTCAGGAACAGTATTTTCCTCCCATATCTTGTTGAGCAGTCTGTAGAGCCACTGGATTCCTGGAATTCCTACCGTTTTCAACATATCTGCACTTAGTTCGTCTATGCCCACCGCCTTTCCTTTCTTCGTGCTCTTGAGCGCATTTTTAACCTCAAGGCATGTAATTGGTGGTTCAGTTGTGGTTCCTCGACTTGACTCTCCTCTATCTGTTATGTTTTCTGTATCTCCATTCAGCAACTTTTTGAAATAGATCTTGAATTCCTGTTTAATTTCTCCCTCTTCTTGCCAGAGTTCCATCATCACGTTCTATTGCTTTTATGGTTTCTTGATCCCTTCGCATGTTTTTTACTACTCTGTATAGCAATTTCATATTTCCTCTACTGTCCCCTTCCAGTTTGTCTGCAAAATCATTCCATTTCTTCTCTTTTTCTTCCCTTACAATGTTCTTTACAGCAAGTTTCTTGTTCCTGTATACTCCTTGGAGTCTTTGTATTTCTTGTTCATTGCGTTCTTGTCCCTGTTTTTGTTTTATCTTATCCAGTGCCTTCTTTATTTGGTTTCTTTCTTTCACCGCTGTTTTCACTCTATCATTCCACCATGGTGTCTCCTTTTTTCTTTTGATGGAACTTGTAACTCCACATAGGGTTTTGGCTTCTCCCACAAAGGTGTCTTCATTAACATTGGTTACTTCACCCTTCGGCAGACTGTTGAATCCTTAGTTTGTATTCTTCCTTTATTTGGACTTCTTGCAACTTCCAAGTTTTAACCCTTGTTTTTTTTCATAATAATTTTCTGCTTTTCATTAGTCTTGTGTTTGAAGTCTACTACCAATAATCTGAGGTCACTGTCCATGCTTTCACTAGGGATGACCTTTACATCTGTGATGTATTTACCACCATCTTTATTCGTGATTACATAGTCAATCAAAGTTCTATATTGGCCACCCCCAACTGTACCTTGTTACTCTGTGACTGTCTCTTTTTTTTTAAGAATGTATTTTTGATTATAAGATCATTTCTTCTGCACAGATCTAATAGCTGTTCTCCTTCTGGGTTTCTTTCTCCAAATCCATGTGGACCAATGATGTCCTCGTACCCCAGTCTGTCTACCCCAACTTGCCCGTTTAGATCTCCAATAATAATGTTTTCCTCATTAACGGTATCTTCCAGGTCTTGCCAAAATTTCTTTTTGTCTTCCTCACTGCAGCTTTCTGTGGGGCATACACTTGCATGACGGTGTACTTAGTGTTCTCCAGTTTCATGAACATTTTAATGATTCTATCACTTTTGCAGATAATTTCAGCTGTAGCATCAGCCCCTTCGTTAATTAAGAATCCAACACCATTTTTTGCTACCTTCTTAAAGTTACTATAATTAGTGAATTTAAAGTCCACTAGGTTAATTTTGTCGTGTGTGACACTGCCATTGGTATTTATCTAATGAACAGTCCTAGTAAGTAACCTCTGTACATGTACATGTACAATTACAATATTAAAATTGAACCTGAGCTGTTACACATACAATATTAAAATGGGAGATGAGCTGTTATACTGGTGATGAAAATTAAAATAATGATCTTGTGTGCTTGGTTGGTAAAAGTCTGTCTTGCTGAGTAACATGAATCGGTGACAGTTGTGCCAAATGCAATACAGCTGTGCTTAAACAAGTATACACGTAATGAGTAGACTTAAGATAATACAACTGAATAATTTGATAAAAGGGACCTTGCAAAACCAAAAGGATTCGAGTCAAAATTGTAACTGACGAGCTGTTTGTCAATAACATTTGTGCTGAGCAAATAGATCTAAAAACAATTTTGACTGAAGTCTTTTTGGTTTTGCAAGGCCTTTTTTATCAAATCAATGTGTCACACATAACAAAATTCGACTAGTGGACTAAATTCACTTAGACTGAGAGATTTTTTTGCCTCTTTTGTAAAATAATTTGTAATACGTACGTAATATATTTGTTTTTTTGCTAGGGGCTTTACGTCGCACTGACACAGATAGGTCTTATGGCGACGATGGGATAGGAAAGGCCTAGGAGTTGGAAGGAAGCGGCCATGGCCTTAATTAAGGTACAGCCCCAGCATTTGCCTGGTGTGAAAATGGGAAACCACGGAAAACCATTTTCAGGGCTGCCGATAGTGGGATTCGAACCTACTATCTCCCAGATGCAAGCTCACAGCCGCGCGCCTCTACACGCACGGCCAACTCGCCCGGTCGTAATATTTTAAAAGTGTTAATTTGATTGAATTTGTACTATATCTAAAGCTATTAAAAACTATTTAAAATAGTAAGTGTTTGGTTCACCTTGTCAATACACTTTCAATAACTGAAAATTATTTATTCACACAAGTTACAGGACCATAGCACATTCCCTTCATCAGTGAAATCCAATCAAAGAATAAAAACAATTACCACAGGTTCTCATCTGTACATTTTTCGTTCAAACTTGATTCAAAGTGGTTTTTTTTTTAAGCAAGAGTAATTTCTAAACTTTCTAAAACATTAATGAATTTTCCCTTTTTGGCCAAATGCATTAATTCCATGTCATTATAAATCAAATACCTATTATGGTTAAGTTTATCAACAGTTTGCACTATATATCGTCAATTGTAGTCCATGGCTGAAGATGACCCGTAATGGGGTTGAAGCCAGTACCACTGTATAAGTGATTTGACATATTACATCGTATTGAATAGGTGGACCTTCATTTTAATTTCTTTTAATTTCTTTTAATTTCTTGACTAACACGCTCTCTCTCTCCTTCTATGCATTAATTTTATCTAATTATATCTACCATTTATTCAGGTTAACTTCATGGACACCGCAATGAACTGCGAATTTATATCAGCCACAAATTAAGAATGTGTCAGTTTTAATTATATCTTCATGTACCGTCCTGACAATATCCAACAACATTTCAGCACGATTTTAACAAGCATCACAGGAACATTTATTTCGATGTGGAAACACCATCTAGCAGTTCTGTGTCAGCTGGTGGTTATTTACAGTGGCTTGCATACTCCTAACACCACTCAAATAGATTTGGTGACTGATGATCTGACTACAGAATCAACTTTTACCAGTTCCCGTTTTGCAATTGAAATTGTAATGATTAGCAGTGATGGAACTAACAGTTCTATGAATATCAATACAAGAAAGAATCTGGATGATGAACATACTCCAGATGCTAAGAATTTGGAGCCTAATGTATCTTTCAGATTTTACACCTAGTTCATCCCAGATTTTAATGTTAAATTGTGTGTTTGTACATTATTTCCATGTCAATTGTGTGTTTTTATCCTTTTTTGCTAGTTGCTTTACGTCGCACCGACACAGATAGGTCTTATGGCGATGATGGGATAGGAAAGGCTTAGGAGTTGGAAGGAAGCGGCCTTGGCCTTAATGAAGGTACAGCCTCAGCATTTGCCTGGTGTGAAGATGGGAAACCACGGAAAACCATCTTCAAGACTGCCGACAATGGGATTCGAGTCCACTATCTCCCGGATGCAAGCTCACGGCCGTGTCCCCTGACCAACTCGCCTGGTTACATATGTTAAGGTATTAGATGTATTACATTAAGGCTGAAGATGGCCAGCCAAGGCTGAAACTAGTCCCTAGTTTAGTAATATAATTCAATAATATTGCATAATATAGTATTGAAAAAGGTGGACCATACGACATTAATTTAATAATTATTATTGTGATCACAATTCCATACGGATCAAAACCATGAAGTTTATATCCTATCCAACCTCATCACATGCCTGTACCACCGTAGTCTGGATGAGCCGATTCGGTCTAATAGGGATGGCTTTATTCCGGCGTACTTATTCCTTAATAATATTTGCCCTTTTTTTTTTTTTTTGCTTTATTCTGGCTTCTTTCCTCACCTCCTCATTTCTTAACTTGTCCACCTTGGTCTTCTAGATGGTGGATCTAAGAAATTTCATCTCTGATGCTTGCAGTCTTGATGAATCTCTTTTTGTGAGAGTGCACGCTTCAATACCATGAAATAGCTGTTAAACATCATCTGTTTGGCTGGTTTTGGAATCATGTTATCCTACAAAAGTGTTCTTACTTGTTGGTAGAATTCTGATCTCTTTTGCACTCTGTAATTTCCTTCCTGACCAAATTATTACTGGAGATTACACTTCCAAGGTAAAGAAAACTATCCACACACTCTAGCTGGTGGTCTCCTAGTTTTACACTTGCTGGATGTCCTCCTCTGTTGACTGCCATCACCACTGTCTTGGTCTCGCTGATGTTGAGATTACATTCCTAGAATTGGGATTTCTATATGTTGAGTCGGGTCTGTACTTCCTCTTCTGTTTCACCCCAAATCATGATATCATCAAAGGCCACAGCATTCAGTTCACCAAACTTTTCCTTGACGTTCTTCATTATATTGTCCATAACAGTGATGAACAGTAGTGGGGACAGTGCACTTCCATGCTGAACTCTACTCTTGGTCTCAAACCATGATGATAGACCTTTCCCAATTTGTACAACATCTGAATTTTCCTTACCAGTCCTTCAGGCACATTTCTTTTCCGCAGGCACTCCCACACCTTATCACTTATAACACTATCATAGGCCTTTTCTTTTTTTCTTCTTTTTTTTGCTATTTGCTTTACGTTGCACCGACACAGATATGTCTTATGGCGATGATGGGATAGGAAAGGCCTAGGAATGGGAAGGAATCAGCCATGGCCTTAATTAAGGTACAGCCCCAGTATTTGCTGGTGTGAAAATGGGAAACCACAGAAAACCATCTTCAGGGCTGCTGACAGTGGGGTTCGAACCCACTATCTCCTGATTAATGGATACTGTTTATTTTATTATTTTACATGTAACTAATCTCATGATTAGACCCGTATTGAATTTGCTATAATATGGAACCCACTGCCTTGTGGGATGAGGAGGGATCCTCAAAGGCTAAGGGAGTAAACCCCAAAAGAAATCACAATATTGTAAGCATATAATGGATACTGGCCGCACTTAAGTGACTGCAGCTATCGAGCTCGGTAGGCCTTTTCTATATCCTTTATCATGTCTGCATTCACTTCATCTGCACCTGAAGATTTTCCTTTAGGCATAGATTTTTTTTTTTTTTTGCTAGGAGCTTTACGTCACACCGACACAGATAGGTCTTATGGCGACGATGGGATAGGAAAGGCCTAGGAGTTGGAAGGAAGCGGCCGTGGCCTTAATTAAGGTACAGCCCCACCATTTGCCTGGTGTGAAAATGGGAAACCACGGAAAACCATCTTCAGGGCTGCCGATAGTGGGATTCGAACCTACTATCTCCCGGATGCAAGCTCACCAGCCGCGCGCCTCTATGCGCACGGTCAACTCACCCGGTGGCATAGATTTTAAGGCTGTCTCAGTTTCTGTCCAGGTGATGGGAGATTCCTCATTGTAGGCTTGGATTTCCAGTTCTGTATTTTGTTCTTGAACGGGTATATTCAGTAGGTGGTCGAAATGGTTCTTCAGGACTTCTCTCATGTCACTTTCTGTCCTAACCAGATTTCCATTTTCATCTTCAAGTGCCTTTATGGTATTCATTGGTTTCCTTTTACCTCTGATAACATTATACAGTAGTTTCTTATTGCCTCTGCTGTCTTCCTCCAGTTTCTGAGTGAAGATATTCCATGCCTTTGTCTTTTCTTCTGTTTTTTTTAACGTTCAGTTTCTTGTTTCAGTATAATTGTTTGAGGTTTCTGATCTCTGCCTCGTCTCTAGTAAGATCCGGCTTATTTTTCTCCCAATCCATTTCTTTCCGCAAGAGAGTTATTTCCCTGATTGCAGTTCTCACTCTTTCATTCCACCAAGGTGTTTCCTTCTCTGTTGTTTTCGTACTTGTCTTTCCACAAACTTCTCTTGCTATTTGTTTCACTTCGCACCGACACAGATCTTATGAATAATAACACAGTAAAGGTTTCCACCTATTCAATACTAACATGTATTTACAATATGTATTTACAATATTAGTATTGAATAGGTGGAAACCTTTACTGTGTTATTATTCATACGTTATTCTCAGTTCAATACGGACCGACAACATGAAATTCATAACCCTTGACAGATCTTATGGCGACGATATGGGACAGGAAAGGCCTAGGAATGGGAAGAAAGTGGCCGTGGCCTTAATTAAGGTACAGCCCCAGTATTTGCCTGGTATGAAAATGGGAAACCACGGAAAACCATTTTCAGGGCTGCCGACAGTGGGGTTCGAATCCACTATCTCCCGGATGCGAGTTCACAGCTGCGCGCCCCGAACCGAACGGCCACAAACTTCAGCTGCTTCCTTAAACAATGTGTCCCTTAGTCTAGTCCAATCTGCCTCTCCATTTTTCCTTTCATATCTTGGTATGAGTGTTTTTATCTGGTTCTGATACTCACTTCTCTTATCTGTTTTCTGGAGTTTTCATACTTTGATTTTTGGCATTTTCCTGTTCTGTACTTTTGGCATATAGAAGTTTCTCAGGTCCGCTCCTAATAGACGGTGGTCACTGTCAAGACTCGCTGGGTATTACTCTGACATCTGTTACCATTCTGCTCCTTTCTTCATCTGAGATGACATAATCAATTATAGTATTTTGTAATCCATCCCAACTGTATCGTGTTATCTTATGGCTCTGTCTCTTCTTAAACCGACTATTTTTCACCACCAACAGGTAACTTGTAGAGACCCTCTTAGAGGCAGCCCTGCCCGGGGAGTGGCGCCCCTGCCTATGTGAGTCTTAGAGCACACTAACCTGGTGTGTAACATCTGGTAAAGGGTCCCAGCTCAGGGTAATGAGTGAAGACCTCAACACCAGCAAAAGCGGAGAATATGATTTGGTACGGTGGAGCTGATGGAGGAGGCAACCCATTCCTCGGGGGTAGTACATATGGAACCTACTGCCTTGTGGGATGAGGAGGGATCCTCATAGGCTAAGGGAGTAAACCCCAAAAGAAAATCCTCAATTATGTTAGGCCTACTATAATCTAGCAAGCCAGTAAAAGAGCTTATTTGTAGTTGCTTTCAAAACACATAAAAGCCTCGGAACACATTTATCAACTTAATTAAGACGCCAGCATGAGCAGACTCATGTCAGGGATGATAGTTTATGGCCTGATGATAGACAAGGTATTGCAAAAATGTAAAAAATTCCGGAGGAGACAGACAAGTGGACCTCATGGAAAGGAGGAAATTAATGATACTAGGGCTCAGTGAAACCATATGGAGAGATGTTGATTCCCATAGGGAATCTGGAATATTTGTTCCGAATGAGTAAATTTATAATACCAATGTAAATGGGAATCAACATCTGTATCATCTGATGGCCAAGCAGGCATCAATTTTTGATAATGAGACAAAGTCTCTCATAGTGCATTGGCACTGCCGGTAGCTACAATTAGCCTACGCAGTGGCCTCCATGGTATGCACTATCCAGCGTCTTGGTAGGTGTGCTAGGTACCAACTGATGAGCCCGGCCTAGCACATGGGGGCGAAACGCTGGCAATAAGAATGAGTTAGCTGGAAAATTTATAATGTCCAATAACGGACCATTTACATTGGTATTACCATATGGAGAGGGAAAGGAATGAAGAAATTAAGAAAACAGTATACACTGTATTGGCATGGAAATGACAAAGAGATGAGGAATGGTGTTGGTTTCATCATGAGTAAAGATCTAGGAGGAGTCGCTGATATTCAGTATGTTAGTGAGAGAATAATAAGGATGACTGTGCATTTAGGAAAAGAAAAACTAACTTTGGTACAGGTAACTGGATGTTATCAAGAGGATAAGAACCAGTTTCTTGATGATTTGGTAAAAGCTATTAGTAAAGAGAGAGTAATGCACAGATTGGGACAGATAGAACAGGATATGAGAACTAATGGGACCTCGTGGATATGGTGGAAGAAATATAGAAGAACATGCAATGTTCAAACTATGTTTCTACTGGGCGAGTTGGCCATGTGGTTAGGAGCGTGCAACTGTGAGCTTGCATCCAGGAGATAGTGGGTTTGAACTCCACCGTCGGCAGGCCTGAAGGTGGTTTTCCGAGGATTCCCATTTTCACACCAGGCAAATGCTGGAGCTGTACCTTAATTAAGGCAACTATGTTTTATGAAGATGTTGGTTACGTGATATAAGTTACCGTATTCACTAGTGTATTAGACCCCTTTTTTACCCATTTTTACACCCAAAAAAGTAAGGGGTTCCAACATGCAATAACCACACGACTTCTGGGCTATAAAGAGCTGTAGATTATACATGTAAACATTCTACTCTATTCTTTAACAAACTTATGAATGTATTTGAGTTATACTGGCTATTTTCGTTGGAAAGCAGTACCTCTAATGTAAAACGACAATAAATGGTGAACACAACTTCCTACATATAAAGTAAATATACTGTAGTCAGTTTTTTTACTTATATCACGTCACTCGTTTCCTCTCATTAGGTTGATGTCAGGAAGGGCATATAGTCGTAGAAACCCACTACGAAGATTAGCCTCACTTCATACTCAATCCCGTAGAGAATATGGATAAGGGTATTGTATTATCATATTATGCAATATTGATACAACAGAACTTAATGGCCAGTCATTTGTCTCTGTCAGTTAAGCAGTAAGCCTACCCACACAGTAAACCTAAGTAAACCTAATCACTGCTTTCATTTGAATTATCGTCTTGTGCCACCAATTCCCCTGCTACCGGCATGTCGTCATTCCAAAGGATGTCATCTCACCAGCCACTCATCGAGAGCATTCAAGGTCCTTTGGAACTTTTAAAAATAGTTTCGTTCCTGACTATAGAGTCCAAACAGTAAGAATCTATTCCCAAATTGTTTCTGGAGATCTGGAGATGGTCTCTGATATTCCAGTTGATGTATGTGTAGCAGAAGCCACTCCTCCTTAACAAAACCGTGCTATAGAAAGCATGCCAAACCACGAGCTGATAACTAACGTATGTTACAACTTGTACTTCCGAATGTAATACATAGTGACTAGAAGCATTCTTTGAAACTTTATTCTCAAAGACTTGCAACTGCAGCTGCTCTTTCTTGGTTATACTCCATGTCTCGGAACCATACAGAAGTACTGGTCGAATGATTGTAGTGTAGATAATCAGTTTTGCATTACTTGTTAAAAACTTGGAGCCTAATATAGGGCTCTTAGAGTAAAATGCCTTCTTTGTATTCTTAATTCTAGCTGTGTGTTCCTGTTGCCTTGAGCTTTGCTCACTGATTAATACACCAAGGAATTTAAACTCCTCTAGTCTTTTAAATACATATTTTCCAATCTTCAAAGGCAATCTGTCTCTGTACAACCATGTAATCTGTCTTGCTTTGGTCTCTGTACAACAATGTAATGTCTTTTTATCATTTACCCTTAAGCCAATTTTTGCTGCCATTTCTCCTAGTTCCATAAAAAACTGCCTAATTTCTCATTCATTGCGGCCAATAAGAATAATATCATCCGCATAAGCAAGGACTTTATGTTGTCTCCCCAATATGATGTCAGCTGGTACAGGAGCTAATTTCCTGATAATCTTCTCCAGTGCACTGCTGAATAGGAGATAGTGCATCCCCTTGTCTCAGACCAGTTTTAATCTGGAAGGAACTTGATTTTCTGTCCTTGAGCAAAACAAAGTTAACATTACCATCCATACACAGTCTGCACATGTTAATTAATTTTATGGGAAAGCCATACTCAATAATAATAATAATAATAATAATAATAATAATAATAATAATAATAATAATGAGCACTCGAACTGGTATTAAGTTTAAGTGAATTTCACACTTTCCTACATTCAGTAAGTGTTTTTTTTGTCTGTTTTTACATTTTACGAGGTAGTACCTATCACACACGTCATTACATAGTAAACAAACACAGTCATCTGTTGGGTTGTGGAATTTTGTCTATATGCATATTTTATTGTGGAAGGCATGTAGAAAAGTGATTAGAAAACCTGAGAACACAATATAGGCCTAATTCACTAAGCTCGCCATTCCCCAACAATAGATAAGTAAAATTAAAAATCCACCTTTTCCATACTAATATTAAACTAAACAAGTTATAATATTTACTTGGAACTAGTTTCAACGCTCGTAAGCGTCATCTTCAGCCAAATATGAGAACATGCAATCGTAAATAAACATATAATCATTATATCAATGCACATATAAACACTCTTAATATGATACTTATGATGCCCCCAAAAGTATCTGGAGAAAACTTCAAATAATCACAATTTCAAAATCTTGAAGTCATGATTAGAACGACACTTAACACAACATAATTCTTTTCACTCAAGTTAGCATTTTGAAAATAATGAGTTCGACTTAGAACTGTAAGATTCTCAAATAAATAAAAAGTCTAGTCATAAATGAAATGTTATACAAAGCTCGAACCATATATAGAGTTTCTCTGTAAATATTAGAACGACATTTTAACATAACATAATTATTTAACTGAAGATGGAATCTTGAAAGTCCTGAGTTCTACTTAGAGTAGGAAAATTCATAATTTAAATAAAAGGTCTTGTCACAATAGATCAGATGTACAAATGATGAAACATGTATAAAGTTCCTTTATAAACATTAGAATTATTCTTGAAAAACAAACTATGAACAGTCGCCTATTTTAAATGTTGTACATTGTTTCTATGGAAACTGTACTACAGCTATGGACAGTTTCCTTTAATTTGAATGTTGAAATCTATTTAAAAAGGTGGAAGTTGTAATATTAATAAGAACCTTCAAGGGAATTTTTCTCAGTTCAATGCAGGGTCAAACGAGTACAAAGAAGAATTAAGAGAAGTAGATAATAAAAAAGAAACAAGGGGAAGTAAAAGTTGAAAATAAAATTAAGTAAATTGTCAGGTTGAAAAGGAAAGAGAAGAAGGTAGGGGGACAAGAGAAGGTGAAACAGGTAAGAGAGAAGGGAACTATGGATGGTATAGCGAAGGATATGCGTAACATAAGAGGGTAAAATATTCCAGAAGTAAACTAGTCCCCCATTCGGATCTCCGGGTGGGGACTACACGAGAGGGGGCGATCATCAGGAAGATGGATACTGACATTCTGAGAGTCGGAGCATGGAATGTTAGAAGTTTGAATCGTTGTGGTAGGTTAGAGAATCTGAAAAGGGAGATGGATAGGCTAAAGTTAGATGTAGTTGATATAAGTGAAGTACGTTGGCAGGAAGAACACGATTTTTGGTCAGGCGACAACCGAATTATCAACACAAAATCAAATAGGGGTAACGCAGGAGTTGGTTTAATAATGAATAAGAAAATATTGCAGCGGGTAAGCTACTACGATCAGCATAGTGAAAGAATTATTGTCGTCAAGATAGACACCAAACCAATGCCCACCATAATAGTGCAGGTCTATATGCCAGCGGATAATGAAGAAATCGAAAGAATATATGATGAGATAGAAGATTTAATACAATATGTAAAAGGTGACGAGAATCTAATTGTGATGGGAGATTGGAATGCAGTGGTAGGCCAAGGAAGAGAAGGTAGTACAGTAGGAGAATTTGGATTGGGACAAAGGAACGAAAGAGGAAGTCCGCTGGTTGAATTCTGCACTGATCATAATTTAGTCCTTGCCAATACTTGGTTCAAACACCACAAACGACGGCTGTATACGTGGACGAGACCTGGAGACACCGGAAGGTATCAAATAGACTTCATTAAGATTAGGCAGAGATTCAGAAACCAGGTGTTGGATTGCAAAACTTTCCCAGGAGCAGATGTGGACTCTGACCACAACTTGTTGGTCATGAAATGCCATCTGATGTTGAAGAAATTGAAGAAAGGAAAGATTGCAAAAAGATGGGATCTAGACAAGTTGAAAGAAAAGAGTGTGAAGGATTGTTTCAAGGAACATGTTGCACAAGGACTAAATGAAAAGGCTGAAGGAAACACTATAGAGGAAGAGTGGAGAGTCATGAAAAATGAAGTCAGTAGGGCTGCTGAAGAAATGTTAGGAAGGAAGAAAAGATCAACTAAGAATCAGTGGATAACTCAGAAGATACTAGACCTGATTGATGAACGACGAAAATACAAGAATGCTAGAAATGAAGAGGGCAGAAAAGAATACAGGCCATTAAAGAATCAACTGGATAGAAAGTGCAAGGTAGCTAAGGAAGAATGGCTGAAGGAGAAGTGCAAGGATATCGAAGGCTGTATGGTCCTGGGAAAGGTAGATGCTGCATACAGGAAAATCAAGGAAACCTTTGGAGAAAGAAAATCTAGGTGTATGAATATTAAGAGCTCAGATGGAAAGCCACTTCTAGGGAAAGAAGACAAAGCAGAAAGATGGCAGGAGCATATCCAACAGTTGTATCAAGGTAAAGATGTAGATAATTTGGTTCTGGAACATGAAGAGGCTGTTGATGCTGATGAAATGGGAGACCCAATTTTGAGGTCAGAGTTTGACAGAGCTATGAGTGACCTCAATAGAAACAAGGCAGCTGGAATTGATGACATTCCCTCTGAATTACTGACTGCCTTAGGAGAAACCAGCATGACAAGGTTATTTCATTTAGTGTGCAAGATGTATGAGACAGGAGAAGTCCCATCCGATTTTTGGCAGAATGTTGTTATACCTATTATCAAGAAAGCCGGTGCTGACAGGTGTGAAAACTACCGCACCATTAGTTTAGTAACTCATGCCTGCAAAATATTAACACGTATTATTTACAGAAGAATGGAAAAGCAAGTTGAAGCTGAGTTGGGAGAAGATCAATTTGGCTTCAGAAGAAATGTAGGAACACGTGAAGCAATCCTGACTTTACGTCTGATCTTAGAGGATCGAATAAAGAAGGACAAGCCCACGTACATGGCATTTGTAGATCTAGAAAAGGCATTCGATAATGTTGATTGGACCAAGCTATTTATGATTCTGAAGATTATAGGGATCAGATACCGAGAACGAAGAATTATCTACAATCTGTATAAAAATCAGTCTGCAGTGATAAGAATCGAGGGCTTTGAAAAAGAAGCAGCAATCCAGAAAGGAGTGAGGCAAGGCTGCAGTTTGTCCCCTCTCCTTTTCAATGTTTACATAAAACAGGCAGTAAAGGAAATCAAAGAGAAATTTGGAAAGAGAATCACAGTCCAAGGAGAGGAAATCAAAACCTTGAGATATGCCAATGATATTGTTATTTTATCTGAGACTGCAGAAGATCTCGAGAAGTTGCTGAATGGTATGGAAGAAGTCTTGGGTAAGGAGTACAAGATGAAAATAAATAAGTCCAAAACAAAAGGAATGTAGGCCGTGCGCGTAGAGGCGCGCGGCTGTGAGCTTGCATCCGGGAGATAGTAGGTTCGAATCCCACTATCGGCAGCCCTGAAAATGGTTTTCCGTGGTTTCCCATTTTCACACCAGGCAAATGCTGGGGCTGTACCTTAATTAAGGCCACGGCCGCTTCCTTCCAACTCCTAGGCCTTTCCCATCCCATCGTCGCCATAAGACCTATCTGTGTCGGCGCGACGTAAAGCCCCTAGCAAAAAAAAAAAAAAAAAAAAGGAATGTAGTGCAGTCGAACGAAGGCAGGCGATGTAGGAAATATTAGATTAGGAAATGAAGTCTTAAAGGAAGTAGATGAATATTGTTACTTGGGTAGTAAAATAACTAACGATGGCAGAAGTAAGGAGGACATAAAATGCAGACTAGCACAAGCAAGGAAGAGCTTTCTGAAGAAAAGAAATTTGCTCACTTCAAACATTGATATCGGAATTAGAAATATGTTTTTGAAGACTTTCGTGTGGAGCGTGGCATTGTATGGAAGTGAAACATGGATGATAACTAGCTCAGAAAGAAAGAGAATAGTAGCTTTTGAAATGTGGTGTTACAGAAGAATGCTGAAGGTGAGATGGATAGATCGAATCACGAATGAAGAGATACTGAATCGAATTGGTGAGAGGAGATCGATTTGGCTAAATTTGACAAGAAGAAGAGATAGAATGATAGGACACATATTAAGACACCCAGGACTTGTTCAGTTGGTTTTTGAAGGAAGTGTAGGTGGTAAGAACGGTAGGGGTAGACCAAGGTATGAATATGACAAGCAGATTAGAGCAGATGTAGGATGCAATAGTTACGTAGAAATGAAAAGGTTAGCACAGGATAGAGTGGCATGGAGGGCTGCATCAAACCAGTCTCTGGACTGATGACTCAAACAACAAGAAGAAAGTGTTATGCATAATATGAAAGACAGAGCTGCAGTTAGGATTTTTGTGATTAGTAAGATGTAAAATAAGAAAATCACACAAAATTTTAGGTTTTTCGGAGATGTCATTTAAATTTAGACCCGCCTTAAAATATTGGTCCAAGTGAATGTATTCTCGGATCAATACGGACTTAAAAATGATATTCTTAAATGTAAATTCCCCAACAACACAGAACTTTCAATAATAAGCAAATCAAAACATTGAAAATTCAATCGATCAATCGATCATATAGTTATTGATGCTATCAGTTAATTGACATTCGAGATTACCCTTTTTTTTAAAATGTTATTTAAGTTTTATTTACAATTTATTTACATTAATGTTATGTTATAAATAAAATAAAAACTGAAAAATGTGCTTGTATTACACGGATAAATATGGTATGTCAATTTTATCTGGGAGAAGAACGAATTTCCAGCTTTTTACTGCATTCCCTGCCATTTCCAAGTTTTCCCGTTATTTATTGGTTTTCCTGGTTTTCCATACAAGTGGACACCCTGCCATATTGTCCTTCCAGTCTCCTCCTGCATCCTTGCTAACTCTAGTAACCTACTGAGGGCTCTGCCGTACAGACCATACACCTGCCTGCACTCTTCCTTCCCATAACAATGCAACATTTTTTTTCCCTTCCAGGCTGCTCCTGCACCCTGCACACTTGCTAAGTCTAGAGAGCCATTGATGGTTCTCCTGTCACAGCCCGAGCACCTCAAGAATAAAGAGAAAATTCTGTGCTTGCTGGACAGCAGCCAAGGTTAAAGCCTTTGCCATTTCCCAAAAAAAATAGAAAAGCCAAATATTTACAGCTGAAATAATAAAGATAACAGTGTATAACTGAATAGCACTCCATATAAGTTCGACTTCGCTGCATTTGTCCATCTCTTTAATGTAATCAATTACAGAGTGAAATAACATTAAATGTTTTTGAAAAGGTGGTGGGGCAGTGCCCAAAAGGCCTTCATGCATGAACCGCCACTGTTTCAGATTTTACAGTGAACTATTTTTTTTTTTTTTTTTTTTTTTGCTACTTGCTTTATGTCGCACCGACACAGATAGGTCTTATGGCGAAGATGGGATACGAAAGGTCTAGGAGTGGGAAGGAAGCGGCTGTAACCGTAATTAAGGTACAGCCCCAGCATTTGCCTGGTGTGAAAATGGTAAACCACAGAAAACCATTTTCGGGGCTAATGTCAGTAGGGTTCGAACCCATTATATCTCGGATGCAAACTCACAGCTGCGCGCCCCAAACTGCACGGAGTAAACTAACTAGTGGAGGATAGCACCATAACTAGCTGATTCAAAACTAGTTGTGGTAACTACTATATTTCACATTCAATGGTTGGTAAAAGCATCAATACAAAAGTTCCTCTTTCACTGTAATACCCTTCTGGAGCTTTAAGAACCAATGTATGACAGTTTGAGTATATTTTGTTCTAGTGGAAGCCATAGTGATTATCTCTTTTTATTTACTCAATACTGGACATCACAGGTAAACTATAGTAAATTCAAAAACAACAATTTCAAGGTGACTTGTTTTGGTTGTGTCTTCTTATGGGCACACTACTGTATGTTTTGCAGGAATGAAGTTATGCGATACTATCATATGTGCAACGAGAACAGATGATAAAGTCAAGTGACCATGCAACAGTTCAACCTTATGCCATCTGCCACACTCCTTATTGTACTGGCTCTTACGATAGTTCACCAGGGTCAGAACTGTTGATTTGACTTGCCTTAAAGGCACCAAATTATGTACCTCAGTAGCTTCATTCTGCTCTCCTGCGAAGTTAGTGAAATGTCACATGATAGTTTACCTCTGACGTTCAGAATTAGTCTATACAAGGACCAACTCTGACCTCCAAAGATACAATGATATTTTAAAGACAATCAGAAATTCATGCTTTCAACTATCACCTTCATTTATTCACAGCTAAAGTTACATTATCTGTTTCATGAAGAGATAGAAGTTTTAATATAATATATAAAAGGTGACGAGAATCTAATTTTGATTGGAGACTAGAATGCTCTGGTAGGCCAAGGAAGAAAATGTAATACAGTAGGAGAATTCGGATTGGCATAAAGGAATGAAAGAGGAATTTGGCTGGTTGAATTCTATACAGATCACAATTTAGTCCTTGCTAATACTTGGTTCAAGCACCACAAACAATGGCTGTATACCCGGATGAGACCTGGAGACACTGAAAGACTATTATGATTAGGCAGAGATTCAGAAACCAGTTGTTGGATTGCAAAACTCTGCCAGGAGCAGACGTGGCCTCTGATCACAACAACTTGTTTGGTCATGAAATGCCATCTGAAGCTGAAGAAGTTGAAGAAGGTTTCCAAGGAGATGGGATCTAGACAGAGTTGAAAGAAAAGACTGTGAGGATTGTTTCAAGGAACCTATTGTAAAAGGACTAAATGTGAAGACTGAAGAAACCACAGTAGGGGTCATGAACAATGAGGGCAGTAGGAATGCTGAAGAATGGTTAGGAAGAAAGGAAAGATCAACTAAGAATCAATGGATAATTCAGGAGATACTAGACCTGATTGATGAATAATGAAACTGCAAGAATGCAAAATGGAGAGGGCAGAAAAAAATACAGGTGATTAAAGAATGAAGTGGGTAGAGAGTGCAGGATGGCTAAGGAAGTATGGCTGAAGGAGAAGTGCAAGGATGTTGAAGGTTGTATGGTCCTAAGAAAGGTAGATGCTGCATACAGAAAAATCAAGGAAATTTTTGGAGAAAGGAAAACTAGATGTATGAATATTAAGAGCTCAAATGGAAAATCATTTCCAGGAATAGAAGGCAAGGCAGAAAGATGGCAGGAACATATCCAACAGTTGTATCAAGGTAAAGACGTAGAAAATATGGTTCTGGAACAAGAAGAGGCTGTTGATGCTGATTAAATGGGAGATCCAATTTTGAGGACAGAATTCGACAGCGCTGTGAGAGCCTAAATAGGAACAAGGCACTTGGAATTTATGACATTCCCTCTAAATTACCGACTGCTTTAGGAGAAACAACCATGATGAGGTTATTTCATTTAGTGTGTAAGGTATGAGACAGGAGAAGTGCCATCCAATTTTCAGCAGAATGTTATTATACATATTCCCAAGAAAGCTGGTGCTGACAAGTGTGAAAACTACCGCGCCATTAGTTTAGTATCTCATGCCTGCAAAATTTTAATATGTATCAGGCTTAACAGAAATGGCTCCAAACAAGGGCCAAGGCAGACAGGCATTTGTACGTAGATGAAAGAAACAGAGCGAAACAAATAGTTGTTGAATCCAAAAAGAAGTCATGGGAAGATTTTGGTAATAACCTGGAAAGGCTAGGTCAAGCAGCAGGGAAACCTTTTCTGGACGGTAATAAAGAATCTTCGGAAGGGAGGGAAAAAAAGGATATGAACAGTATTTTTAGTAATCCAGGTGAACTCATAATAGATCCCAGGGAATCACTGGAGAGGTGGATGGAATATTTTGAACATCTCAATGTAAAAGGAAATCATCCTGGTGGTGTTGCAAACAGCCAAGCTCATGGGGAGGAGGGAAATGATGTTGGTGATATTATGCTTGAGGAAGTGGAAAGGATGGTAAATAAACTCCATTGTCATAAGGCAGCAGGAATAGATGAAATTAGACCTGAAATGGTGAAGTAAAGTGGAAGGCAGGGATGAAATGGCTTCATAGAGTAGTAAAATTAGCGTGGAGTGTTGGTAAGGTACCTTCAGATTCGACAAAAGGAGTAATTGCACCTATCTATAAGCAAGGGAACAGGAAGGATTGCAACAACTATCGAGGTATCTCACTGATTAGTATACCAGGCAAAGTATTCACAGGCATCTTGGAAGGGAGGGTGCGGTCAGTCGTTGAGAGGAAGTTGGATGAAAACCAGTGTGGTTTCAGACCACAGACAGGCTGTCAGGATCAGATTTTCAGTATGCGCCAGGTAATTGAAAAACGCTACGAGAGGAATAGACAGTTGTGTTTATGTTTCGTAGATCTAGAGAAAGCATATGACAGGGTACCGAGGGAAAAGATGTTCACTATACTGGGGGACTATGGAATTAAAGGTAGATTATTAAAATCAATCAAAGGTATTTATGTTGACAATTGGGCTTCAGTGAGAATTGATGGTAGAATGAGTTCTTGGTTCAGGGTACTTATAGGGGTTAGACAAGGCTGTAATCTTTCACCTTTGCTGTTCGTAGTTTACATGGATCATCTGCTGAAAGGTATAAAATGGCAGGGAGGGATTCAGTTAGGTGGAAATGTAGTAAGCAGTCTGGCCTATGCTGACGACTTGGTCTTAATGGCAGACTGTGCCGAAAGCCTGCAGTCTAATATCTTGGAACTTGAAAATAGGTGCAATGAGTATGGTATGAAAATTAGCCTTTCGAAGACTAAATTGATGTCAGTAGGTAAGAAATTCAACAGAATTGAATGTCAGATTGGTGATACAAAGCTAGAACAGGTGGATAATTTCAAGTATTTAGGTTGTGTGTTCTCCCAGGATGGTAATATAGTGAGTGAGATTGAATCAAGGTGTAGTAAAGCTAATGCAGTGAGCTCGCAGTTGCGATCAGTAAGAAGGAAGTCAGCTCCCAGACGAAACTATCTTTACATCAGTCTGTTTTCAGACCAACTTTGCTTTACGGGAGCGAAAGCTGGGTGGACTCAGGATATCTTATTCATAATTTAGAAGTAACAGACATGAAAGTAGCAAGAATGATTGCTGGTACAAACAGGTGGGAACAATGACAGGAGGGTACTCAGAATGAGGAGATAAAGGCTAATTTAGGAATGAACTCGATGGATGAAGCTGTATGCATAAATTGGCTTTGGTGGTGGGGTCATGTGAGGCGAATGGAGGAGGATAGGTTACCTAGGAGAATAATGGACTCCGCTATGGAGGGTAAGAGAAGTAGAGGGAGACCAAGATGACGATGGTTAGACTCGGTTTCTAACGATTTAAAGATAAGAGGTATAGAACTAAATGAGGCCACAACACTAGTTGCAAATCGAGGATTGTGGCGACGTTTAGTAAATTCGCAGAGGTTTGCAGACTGAACGCTGAAAGGCATAACAGTCTATAATGATAATGTATGTATGTAATTTACAGAAGAATGAAAAGACAAGTTGAAACCGTGTTGGGAGAAGATCAATTTGGCTTCAGAAAAAATGTGGGAACACATGAAGCAATCATCACTTTACGTCTGATCTTAGAGGATCGAATTAAAAAAGACAAGCCCACGGACCGGTGTTCGTAGATCTAGAAAACACATTCAGTAAGGTTGACTGGACTAAGCTATTTGAGATTCTGAAGGTGATCGAGATCAGATACCACGAACAAAGAATATTATCTGCAATCTATATAAAAATCAGTCTGCAGTGATAATAATAGAGAGCTATGAAAAAGAAGCAGCTATCCAAAAAGGAGTGTGGCAAGGCTGCAGTATGTCCTATCCCCATTTCTACCATCAAGGTAATTCGCCCCAGACTAGTCAGCCGATCCCAGGCGTGCACAGTCCGAACTATGATAAAAATAATGCCCTAAAAATATATACACCCTGGATTTGATGTGGAGCATATAATTAAATATGGACACGGTGAGGTCACCTAAGAACTACAAATAAAGCAAGATGAAGCATGATGTCAGTTTTTGGAGGAAGATCTGTTTATTAAAATAAACAAACAAAATATTATTAAAAAAATAGCAAAAGTATCAAATGATCCAAGTTTTTACAAGACTAATGTTTTCTTTCAGCTTGATAAAGTCCATCTTGAGAATCAGAAATATATTACTAATGTACAAAGTATGCCGACACAAGTACTTAACATATAAAATCAAATCTTGAAGTTTCATTAATTTTAAACCTTGGGCTTGCGTGCTCGCACCATGCTCCTGGCTTTACTTTATGTTAACACTTTTAACTGTAGATGAGTACGTTCCCCATTTCTGCACACTTGACATTGCAGTGGGGTCCCTAACCTTAACAAAAGACGTGATTTCATGCGCAAAAAGGGTGGGGTACAAAACTAACCTAACTGTACAATGTTATAACATGCTGAGTGGGAAAGCATCCTACGCACAAAATCTATACACTTCGAATCATGAGCAATCTCATAAGCACAACAAACAATGTGGATCGGAACCACACACAATCAAAATCACATAAATGGCAAAATACTGTATATACATTCAAAGAAACAAAAACATGATGTCATATTTTCCAGGGCTCACCAAGAAAAGCATGCGACATTCACGCAACTCTCAATCACTCAAAGCCTCGATGAAAATATAAGGACACAAATTACACTTTAAGCGACACTTCCTATTCAACGCAGGTTCCTGAAATAAATTCCATGACACAAATTAAACAAAAAAACAACAACAAAAAAAACCAGAGCAGGCTTCAACATTCAACACATAATTCAATGTTTTATCCTGGAAAAGATTACAAGACAAAAATATTCTTCAGCGTGGTTATATCATAAAAGAAAATCTAACAAAACGCTGCGATATAAAACTCTCGTCAGCTGCAACAACCGTAGAGACATGGACAGAAACAATTAAATCACGAAGTATAGGCCGCTCAAATAAAACTCTCCTCGGTAGACAAACATATCACCCTCGCCAACACATGGCGGAATGACTCAAAGCGGAGATTCACGTCTCCCAAAATTATGCAGCAAACACCAAAACCACAGGGTCCAACCCTTTACACACACTGCTCTACAGTCTACCCGAGGCAAGTTACACATTCAAGAAAATGCAGACCTTTCAGATGAGGAACACGTCCTCTTACTCAAAATCACACTAAATAAAATCTCATGTCCTAAAGTTGCAGAATCTGGAAAAGTATATAAAATGACGTCGTCTAACATAAGCTCGCATGAAAAGAAACAAGTCCGCGCTGGTCACAAGTCAAAGCACTCACGCTCAAAGTTAAACAAGAATAATAAAGTGGCTAACTTAGTAATAAATATGATAAAGAGAAACTAAGAAATTGCCACATTGACAATCGATCATGTCTGAACATCGGAAAGTTGCTGAAATATCTCAATCCTACAACTCAAGAAACACACCTTGATAATAATAATAAAAAAATAATAATAAAATAATAAAAATACATTTTCTCAATTGCAAATTTACAATCTTGATATACAAATAGTCGTGAAGATGAAGCTATCAAAATTCATGGATCTAAACTCCACCGTCTTACACACTCTCATTCACACATTATGCAATAAATCCCAGAAAACATGACGGCATGTTTCCGTACACTTTGAGCTTCCATTAATAATACTTTAATCTAGACCTTTCTGGCTTTAATTTGAATCCTTATTTACTTTTACAATTAAGCCCCGAGACGTACACTCAAACATCAAAGCAAAACAAATTAAAAAAAGTATATATGAGGCTAAAATAAAAAGAGAGACTCATAAAAGAAATGACGCTAACCACTCAGCTAAATAAACCAGAATAAAATGTAAGAAAGCAAGGTGCGACCACATGCAAACGGTCCACATTTATGTTACAATTATATTTACATTAACAAGCTACATATGATTTACTTTAAATAGGATGCAGTCCTTCTAAACAAAGGCTAAATTTACTGAAATTAAATATCAAACTAACCTATTCCCTTTTGCAACATTAAACACGTTCACACTCACATAATTACATTGAAATCTCTGTACTCATCTATTTCGTTGACTTATCGCTGCCAGCCTTTCAGGAAACAGCCAGGCCCATCTTGTTTTTAGCCAGCCATATTGATGATGATGATGCCTTCAGAAAAGACTTGGATCAGTCCTTTAGTCTCCATCGATGGCGTAGAAAGGTGATGTATTCTCCGTCGCTGCTTCTGCTTCCGGATGTCGTATAAAACATCCCCTCGTTCATGATGTACAAACTAGGTCAAGATTGACCCGCCGGTTACTAGAATACTACAGCAGGGGTAATTTCTACTGACCGTGAAACCAGTTCCCATTCAATCGTGGAACCGCTTCTCTTATCTAATCCTGTAACTAGGTCAAATATATCTCATTTAAGAACTGGACTGGAAATTGAAAAGTTTATGCCCACGGGAAACCGTTCACACAGGCAGGCTATAAGGCATTCAACATGATTAAATGAAACTGTTCTCTTCCTCAGAAAATTGAAAGTTAAATGCCATTCTCCCCATATTAAAAATCTTGAATAGATTAAACGAAGACTGCGCGTCTTCCAACAAAAATTTACAAGTCCCCACCTGATCACTCGCGTAAATGAAAACTACTTCTCACGATGTTACTTGCACAAAATCTCGCCGAATAAAGGGGTAACTAACTGACGCAGTCATTGTTTTTATTAACTTGTCTTCTAAAATGCTGTTGTATCCTCAATCAGGGGCATCACTTCCCTAGACAAATGCCTAGCCATATCGACTGTGGCTCTATCATTTCATTGGCTCAAGACATCACGTACCTGACGCTTACTTCAAACATCTCTCGCAGGCGCCTCTAGCCTTTCGCCAGGCATCCGAAATGTTGCCCGTTGGAGTTCTATCGTTCCCTTGTTCGGCTTTGTGTGCGTCATGTCGAAACTCCACCTTCCAAACTTAGGTGGTGAGCAAACAAACCCAAGCTCCAATCTCCCTGCAGAAATTGCGACATGTGCAGCTGAATGTAGATGTTTCCTGCCAGTTACTAGTACTTAATAAAAATTAAATATTCTCTGTACATTCGAATAAATGACTAATTAATTAAATGAGCACTTCAATAAGGGCTCAGCCCCCTCCTTTTCAGTGTTTATATAGAACAGGCAGTAAAGGGAATCAAAGAGGAATTTGGAAAGTAAATCACAGTCCAGAGAGAAGAAATCAGAAACTTTGATTTGCCAATGATATTGTAATTTTATCTGAGACTGCAGAGTATCTGGAGAAATTGCTGAATGGTATGGATGGAGTCTTGGGTAAGGTGTACAAGATGAAAATATATAAGTTTAAAAGGGAATGGAGTGCAGTCTTATGAATTCAGGCGATGCAGATAATATTAGATTAGGAAATGAAGTCTTAAAGGAAGTAGTTGAATATTGTTACTTGGGCAGTAAAATAACTACGATGGCAGAAGTAAGCAGGACATAAAATGCAGGCTAGCACAAGCAAGGATGGCCTTTCTTAATAAAAGAAATTTGCTCACTTTAAAAATTGATACAGGAATTAGAAAGATGTTTTTGAAGACTTTTGTCTGAATTGTGGCATTGTATGGAAGTGAAACTTGGACGATAACTAGCTCAGAAAGAAAGAGAACAGAAGCTTTTGAAATGTGGTGTTACAGAAGAATGCTGAAGGTGAGATGGATAGATTGAATCAAGAATGAAGAGATACTGAATTGAACTGGCAAGAGGAGATTGTTGTGGCTTAATTTGACAAGAAGAGATAGAATGACAGGACACATTTTAAAACACACAGGACTTGTTCAGTTGGTTTTTGAGGGAAGTGTACGGGATAAGAATGGTAGGGGTAGAACAAGGTATGAATATGACAAGCAGATCAGAGCAGATGTAGGATGCACCAGTTATGTACAAATGAAAAAGCACAGAATAGGGTGGCATGGAGCATCAAACCAATCTATGGAATGATGACTCAAACAACAACACCTGTTTCATTATCTTTATCTACTTAAATTGCTGAAGTATTTCACATAATTAATACTCTCTTCTTCTATACTTCAGACATGTGCTTACAATTATTTTATTTATTCAGGATTCAAATAAACTTGTTACTTACTCTAATATAAATTCTTCATCCCATACTGGGTCAGGTCCTGTTTTCACCTTCGTACGGGCTACTTTAACTTGGTTCAGCGAGATAATACAAAAGGGGTTTGGCACTAACTTATAAGGTAATCTAAAAGAGAAAAGAAAAAACACAGTGTAAGACAGGAACGTAATCAGAACCAGAGTTTTCTACACAAAATCATTTAAAAATTAATACTACTGCTATGTTACCCCTTTTACATAACATTTATAAAGCCTGAAATTATATTAAAGTATTTCTCTAATGTTATGCTTAGTTTTCTGAAAGCCCGCGAGTCAAAACTACTTTCCTGAGTTCATTTTATAACCGTTAGGTTCTTCAGTCTGTGAAAACTACTCGTAATTTAACTACCTGAAAAGGAAACATATGGTAAGAGAATTATACCTGAAGAAGAAACAACTTCAGATATCGCAAATCTTTCCCGAAATAACACTGAAATGGCAACTCCCCACGGATTTCCTTCTTCCACTCTTAGAGTGATATGTTAATGTACTTGGAAATCTTGATAATGCTATGCTTTAAATAAAAAATAAAAAACACTGAACGGGTAGAGTTCTTGAAAGCATGCTTAAATATATTGGGATTCTGAAAAGAGGTTTAATGTTTTTTCTAACCAGAGGTGTGATGTTGCACTAACATATCGGAGGATTTCTCTGTGGCGTACTAACAATCGAACACCAAGACAATCAACAACTGATGGCACAACACTGTAACTCGTGTCTTCGATTGTCAGCAAACCACACGGGAGACTAGAGGTCAACCCAGCACGAAATCACACCAACTACTTAGAGTAGGCCTCGATTCAAACACAAGACACGGACTGGGAGGCGATGGAATCTGGGCAAAACCAAGGGTCTAGGACCATAACAAAGGGTGGATCAAGGAAAAAAAAAAGAAAAAAGGATAGAGGATAGAGCAATACCACTACAATAATTCACCATCACACTTAAGGACCAAATTTCATATAAATTAAGGAAAAAAAAAAAAAAAAGGTGGGTGGACTAACAATTAAAGTAGAATTCAAAATTGACAAAGATATGAAATACCTTCCTACCCAGTTGTTTTTCTTTAAGAAAAACTACTCAAATGCATGATCATCAACTTTAATGTCTTCAGACACACTGGAAAGAACAGGACTTCAAGTAATTTTAGAATTCAAACAAAACTTGTAATTTAAATCCAACATGGCGATTATGTTACCTTCCAAGTTTGGTTTTAAATAAAATTAGAATAATGAGTGATCTCAAAATTTATAATTTATGTGCACAATTTCTGGGTAGTAGCTGTGGTCTTTGCCTGGTGTGAAAATGGGAAAACACAGAAAACCACCTTTAGGGCTGCCGGCTGTGGATTAGAATCCACCATCTACTGAAAACAAGCTCACAGCTACGTGACGCTAACTGCAAGGACACCCTCCTCAGTATGGTTTAATGTCTTCACGTTTCAAGGATTAGTTTCTACTGGCAGGACCAGCAAATACTCTGGGTGAATACAATAGCCTGCTAACTCTAAAATTATATCTTCAGCAGGTTTATACAGCTAAATGGTGACAGAACAAATGATACAACTGTATTCCTTGAACACCTTGGTCAGAGTGATTCAGGCTGGAAGATGGATTGACAGGAAGGCACCTTTGTCAACTACCACTCCTCCATCCTCTTCTGGCTTGCTATCATGTCACAACAACCGTTAATGTGCAGAAGATAAATGAGAGAGTAAACATTTCCTACAGCACATTTGGTCTCTGTATTTAGGTCTTCCACTCTGCCCTTCCTCACTTCCACACGGACTGCAAAATTCCTGCGTATAAACCATGTACAGAATTGGGTTATTATAAAAAGGAAAGAAAAAAATCAGAGACTGGTGTACAAAGCCTTTGAAACATTGTCAGGATGTTCTCCATAGCAACTCACTAAAGATATTTATCGGCTCTTGGATTTAAACTTTCACACTACTACCACTTACATTTCCCTCATTTTTAATAGATAGCCAAATTTCTGTATATAAACCAAGTACGATATCAGGTTGATATTGAAAAAGTAGAGATAGGTGTACAAAGCCTTTGAAACGTTGCCAGGATGATCTCCATAGCAACTCAATACGGAGTTATACATCGGCTTTGGGCCAAAACCTTCACACGACCACAGCAGGTACAGTATTTCCATTTTTCACTGTATCAGAAAAAGGTATAAAAATCAAAAAGTTTGCAAATTATATTCTAACTAACTTTCATTACTAGTAATTTTCCTGTAAAACCAACAGTAAGAGAGAGAGACTGAGTTTTGTGTTTTACGTTTCCTCTGAAGCCTCCCCCCCTTCTGCTGATTATTTTTCGAATGGCATGAAGCTAAGATCATATGTGCACTTGCCCTAAACCTGAATACAAATTTAATGAAAGTACACACCTGCTTTCCTGTAATGCTGTAACAAACAAGAATTACATGAACCCAAAATAGGTCATTATTTGTCCTACCCAGTGTAAAAACCAAGCATCCGGCATTCTAAAAGTACAGACAGAAAGGCTATTACATATACACACTCAGCGGCCAAAAGTCACGGGAAGGGGTGTCCCATTAGAAAATGTGCTGTGTTGCGGCTAGCAGTGGCGTAGCTGAGCAGTCTGTCAAAGACGCCAGTCGTTAAGTTGGTAATACCCTGTGAGTTAACAGACTTTGAATGTGAGATGATCATCAGTGCACAGTGCATGAGTCATGGCACTGCGGAGATTACATGCGAATTCGGCTTTCCGAGGTCAACAGTCAACAGTGGGTCTGACACATCCCACTCTGATGAGTCTAGTGACAGACCTAAGACGAAACGCTGGTTAATAGAGCAAACGCCTGAAAAGCCATACATCTAATTTTTTATCTGATTTTTGATATGCTCTATTGGTGGAAAAATATCTAATTCCCTCAATGGGAACTTAGAATTTCCATACGAGGTCAACGGTATTGAGGATGGATCTTCACTATCGCAGAGAGAATGTTACCACCCGTGTAAACCGCCGCACGGATATACAGCAGGTGTTTAACGATAGGACATCACGTCACCTCCGCAGAACCATACTGGGCGTTTGACGGACTACTGTGAGTCAGATCACTGCCCAGTTGAATGTTGAGAGTCAGGAACCCCTTTCTACCAGGACTGTAAGGAGGCATCTGCACCGCATAGGCTTCACCAGCCGATGACAAACTCTTGTCCCTTGCCGACATCTCGACACAGTACTCATCAACGTGCATAGGCCTGTGAACATCGGAAACAGACCATGGAACAGTGGCGGCAAATGGTATGGTCCGATGAATCCCGGTTCCAGTTGTATCGAGCTGATGGGCGCGTGAGAGTGTGGCCTATGCCCCATGAAACTATAGATCCTGCATGTCAACAAGGTTGTGTCCATTACAAGTTATAAATCTCATTATAAAACCGTATTGGATTTCAGAATAAGAAGTTATTATATTGTGCATATTGTGTATTGGAAAGGTGGTTTTATTAATATAATAACTTCTTATTAGGTTGTGTCCAGGCGGGAGGTGGCTCAGTTCTGGTCTGGGCGGCGTTTCATGGACGCAATTAGGCCCCATTGTCCAGCTGCAGGGAGCGCTCTGACAGGTGCACGTTCTGTGGGCATTCTTTCAGATCACCTGCATCCCTTTACGGCCCTAGAGTACTGAGACAGACCTAGCAAAATAATTTCCTTTATTGACATAATCGTATTGGAACTTATTTCCGTAGAAATTAATTTCTGGTATTTTGCTGGGAAATGTGGACTTATATTATCTTTAAAGTGATTTAAAATCATGAACTGCTCCCTTTTCCTACGTATGAGTATGTGTTACTACTCATTTGAAATTTATTTATGCGCCTACCTGAAGGTATGTTTCGACTGTAAGCCTCTGTCAGCTACCATGCTCTACCGGAGGTAGATTGAGTTTCCTTGCCTAGCTCTCTGGCGCATCGTTTCCCAGGTGAGACTAGCTAACTTCTTGTTAATGAAGCGAGCAAGGAGCCTGTCTGCTGTGAAGATGGAGAGCGAATGGACGCCTATTTCACTGTTCGCTATGAAGCATGCTTAAAAAAGGATCCTGGTTAATTGAGTGGATACTAGGGAATTTATTCCCCTTCTGAAGTGCCTTTCTTCTTTGGACCTATTTCTGGAACATCTCTGATGTAGTATATATTTTAAATCATTTAATTTTCTTTTAGCCTGATCGGCGTAAGTATGCCTTCAGACTTCAACTACACCTTCAAGACCTTAAGTTCTAAAAATTGTTCTGCTTCATATGTATTAATATTTCGCCGAAGTGCTTGTGGTGCGTAATATGTGTTACATGGAAAATCTTACCTGAAACACTAAACTTGGAAAATTTTTTGGAATTTGAGTTTGTGAATAATAATAATAATTATTACTGTTAATGTTTGGAAATCAATTCCCATGGATTAATATTGTTGTACGATTATGAACTTTTCAAAATTGGAATTCTAAACAAAATTTTATTATTATTGTAAAATTAATATTATTATTATTATTCCTTTAGAAAAATTGGTAATGCCTTAAGCCTTTGCTAGAGGGGCTGTGTTCGGGTAGTTGAAGGATACTAAGCGAGGCAGTATTCATAAGGTTTTATTTCGTGGTTATTCTCCAATTCTGTTCAATTGTTTTCTTTTCTTGTTTCCTTTCTTCCCCTGGGGTATTGCTATTCAGATTTTCTTTGATCCCTAATTTGCATTGTTGCGCCCCTGATTGCGATTGGCTCTACTCTTCCTACGGTGAGTGTGCATTGTGGTTGTTGCCATGGTGATTATGAATTAATGTTGGCTGATAATTTATTAATGTTTCTCTGGTGGGATGTTGTAATGTTGATTGCTGATCTCGCTTCATCAGATTTTTCGGCAGATAATTAAAGTTCGATTGTGTTAATTTCACCATTTCTCTGTTTATCCTCAGGATATTATTTTTCTGATTTTCGTCCCATTTATTTGTGGGATTTTTCTTTGTTTCTCTCTATTCGTAAGTGGGCGTGAGAATCCTTGAGATAACTCCTCGCCTAGTACCTTAAGAAGATTTTAAACCTGCCTAATGAATTTCACAAGAATAGATTTTTTTTTTTGCTAGTTGCTTTACGTCGCGACACGGATAGGTCTTATGGCGACGATGGGATAGGAAAGGCCTAGGAGTTGGAAGGAAGCGGCCGTGGCCTTAATTAAGGTACAGCCCCAGCATTTGCCTGGTGTGAAAATGGAAAACCACGGAAAACCACCTTCAGGGCTGCCGACCGTGGGATTCGAACCCACTATCTCCCGGATGCAAGCTTACAGCCGCATGCCCCTGACCGCACGGCCAACTCGCCCGGTCACAAGAAAAGAAAACTATCAGTTAACATATGATTCCAAGCAATTAGATAACCTGAACTGATGATTTGTGTAGATTCAATCTAAACCAAAGGCATCAAAGATTGTTATTATTTATTTGAGTTCCATTAAAGAAAGTTAGTTTAGCTTATTATTAATATTTGGTCCCAATTGGTAAATGTAGGTCTGATCGATCCGTAGGGTAGATTGTTCAGTTTTTTTCTTAAATTCCTATTTTAATTTTAATCCTCGATGTTCTGTTTTCTTGATGTCCAGAGATTTATTTTAATTAAATTTACATATTTATTTCAAAGTACCCCTGTGTATGTCCTTCTTGTTGACATTTTAAATCCATACAGTGACAGTTTTTTTCTTCTTTCCACGAATAGTGGCCACCCGATCTATCTGCAGTAAGTACTGCATTTTTCTTTGTGTTGTGTTTTCCTTGAAAGGTGACGTTGGCTTCCACTTGCTTTTTTCTTTCATTCTTGTAAAGTTTTGGTTGCTGCCAGTGCGGGCATTGTGGGGATGGGTGTTCACACGGGTCAGTACCCTGATGGAGATGCCATGTTTCAAGAGAATATGCACCATGTTGGCAAGCAGACGGTTGGAGGAGCACTCCAGTAAAGTTACGACCATGGATTAGTCCTCCAGATCCCCCGATCTTAATCCAATCAAGCATTTATGGGATGCTCTCGATGCTAGTGTATGCTCCATAAACCCTGCACCAACTACACAATACATACTGTGGGTAGCAGTGCAAGATGCGAGGATTCAGATCCCTCCAAAATGATTCCAACATGGTGTAGAGTTGATGCCTTGCCATATTGCTGCCCCTCTGAGGGCTCGCGGAGGAGCAACTCGTTACTAATGGCTAGAGTAGACACGTGCAAGCTTAGTGCTGCTGCAGCTTGTGTTGTTTGTGTGGTAATAATCAGAATTCTTGCGCTTTACAGTTCTCTGCACGGTTCTATTCAAGTTAAGGAATCAGTGTGTGCAAGTGAAAAAGATAGTTCTCCTTTTGCATGGCTACTAGCAGAGAGAAACTACTACATTCCGGCGTTTTCTCTGACTGGATGCGCCATTTTCTAGACTTATATAGGCGCCTCCCTACTAGCTCCAAGCCGAATGAGCCTAGGCCTGGTCGCTCAGCGATTAGGGGCTTCCTTTGCCTCCTACTACTGGCTGGAGATGTCCACTTAAACCTCGCTCCCACCACTTGTGAAATGAAAACAGACATAAAAATCTATTGTCAGAATGTGCAAAGCCTAAACAATAAGCCGTCTGATTGTGAACTATCCCTGCCAGACTTAAGAGAAGTTGAAGTGATCAGACTTACTGAAACATGGCTCTCGTGGGCTAGTGACAGTGAGCTACCACTCAGCGCTAATTACAGCATATTCCGTCGTGATCGTGCTACTTTAGATGGTGGAGTGATGCTAGCAGTAGTGAACAGTGCGTTACCATGTAAACGAAGGACAGATCTTGAACGGAACTGTGAGTTAGTGTGGGTGGAGGTACTCTCTCCTCGACGCCCTTACTTGTGGGATGTTACTACAGACCACCAAACAACCCATTCTGGACCTTGAACAGCGCCTGGACTCAGTCATTGCAGCTCTCCCTCATGGTGAAGTAATTTTAATGGGCAACTTTAACTTGTCTATAAAAGTGGTCTTCTCCAACTACCTGACTGTCAGCTAACAACTGTGACACATATTTTATGGACAGTTTTAATTATGGACAGTTTTATTAATGGATTCGGACTGAAACAGTACAGAGAAGGACGGAGCGGATTCCTGTCAGCATGAACCACAACGATGCAACAGCAGACGGCAATGATCGCAATGAAGTGTTCAATAGGTATTTCTTCTCCTACTTCTCCCCTCCCTTACAAAACCAACCGCTCCCTCCCGTAGGTACAGTTTCAAACAGAAACCTATCAAGCATAACTACCACACCAAGTGAAGTTCATAACCTTCTTCAAACTTTTCATACCAACAAAGCTGCCGGTTCTGACACTATTGGTCCTCTTTTCTTAAAAAATACTGCCAGCATCCTTTGCATCCCTCTCTCTAAATTATTTAAGAGATGTTTTGCCGCGGGTTATTTTCCTATTACCTGGAAACAGGCAAATATTGTCCCACTTTTCAAATCAGGCAACAAATTTAATGTTTTATCTTTCCGACCAATTTCTATTTTCCCCACACTATCCTTTATCTTTGAAAAAATCATACACCAGCGTCTCCTCGCATTCACCTTCCCCTATATCTCAACCAAGCAGCATGGTTTTCTACCAAGTGGCTCTTGTCTAACAAACCTGGCCACTCTGCATAGCTTTGCATCATATACCATTGCAGCTAAATCACAGCTGGATATCTGCTACGTAGACATTTCGAAAGCCTTCGATCTGTAGACCATACTCTGTTGCTCCATAAACTCTCTGAACGATTTAATATCCATGGCAGTCTTCTGACCCTTCTTGCTGGCTTCCTACATAGCCGTTGGCAGAGAGTGGCAATATCAGGCACTTCATCCTCATGGTTACCAGTCACCTCTGGTGTCCCACAAGGCAGTGCTCTTGGTCCCTTGCTGTTTTCCTTGTTTATGGACGATCTGCTGTTCAAACTCAATGAAACAGCGAATACCCTACGTTTTGCTGATGACTGCAAGACATTTAGGGAGATCAGGAATCCAGCAGATGCAGCTCTGCTACAGTCCTCACTTAATGCCTCCTCGAACTGGTGCCGTACTTGGAAACTTGCCCCAATCCACAAAAATGCAGCCACATGACCATAACACTAGGTGAATCTCCTCTACAGACATCATATTACCTACTCACGAAGCCCATCACTATAGTTACGCAACAGCGTGACCTAGGTGTAATATTCGATACAAAATTACAATTTAAGACCCACATAGAAACATATACAACCAAGGCTATCAAGGAAGTTTTTAATACTAAATTCTCTACTGCTTCACAGAAATTTCTGACCCCATTGCTCTTCGTCACTTCTTCCTCACAATCATTCAACCTCTCTTAAACTACTACTCTCCGATTTGGACAACAGCCTTCCCCTCCAATACTAACCAGTTAGACAGGGCAGTGTCCTTCTTTGCTGCAATTGTTAGGAACAAAAACCCCAAGCTCAGAAATCTGTCTACGCAGCAGGTATTAAGGGCAATAAATGTGTCACCGCTGCACATCAGGCGACAGGTAGCTGACCTGAGTTTCCTCCACGGGATCTTAAATGGGCATTACCGCTCGGAACATCTTGTTTTACTCTTCTCTCTCCATGTTCCTTCCCGCTCCACCAGAACCAAAGACCTTCTCGACATTCCCCAAACTCAGCACTCAATACTTCAACGATCTTTCCTAATCCGCCTCCCAACACTCTTTAACAATATTAATAGGAGACAAGAGCTTGACATAGCATCAAATGAAAGCATAATCGAGAGGGGTGTAAACAGTTTCTTAAAGATAAGTTGATGTGAAGGGATTATACCGTCATCTTGACCCACGACGACTTGGCTACGAACGTGGATATTCAATCAATCAATCAATACTGATCTGCATTTAGGGCAGTCGCCCAGGTGGCAGATACCCTATCTGTTGCTTTCCTAGACTTTTCCAAAATGATTTCAAAGAAATTGAAAATTTATTGAACATCTCCCTTGGTAAGTTATTCCAATCCCTAACTCCCCTTCCTATAAATGAATATTTGCCCCAGTTTGTCCTCTTGAATTCCAACTTTATCTTCATATTGTGATCTTTCCTACTTTTATAGACGCCATTCAAACCTATTCGTCTACTAATGTCATTCCACGCCATCTCTCCGCTGACAGCTCGGAACATACCACTTAGTCGAGCAGCTCTTCTTCTTTCTCTCAATTCTTCCCAACCCAAACATTGCAACATTTTTGTAACGCTACTCTTTTGTCGGAAATCACCCAGAACAAATCGAGCTGCTTTTCTTTGGATTTTTTCCAGTTCTTGAATCAGGTAATCCTGGTGAGGGTCCCATACACTGAAACCATACTCTAGTTGGGGTCTTACCAGAGACTTATATGCACTCTCCTTTACATCCTTACTACAACCCCTAAACACCCTCATAACCATGTGCAGAGATCGGTACCCTTTATTTACAATCCCATTTATGTGATTACCCCAGTGAAGATCTTTCCTTATATTAACACCTAGATACTTACAATGATCCCCAAAAGGAACTTTCACCCCATCAACGCAGTAATTAAAACTGAGAGGACTTTTCCTATTTGTGAAACTCACAACCTGACTTTTAGCCCCTTTTATCAACATACCATTGCCTGCTGTCCATCTCACAATATTTTCGAGGTCACGTTGCAGTTGCTCACAATCTTGTAACTTATTTATCACTCTATAGAGAATAACATCATCCGCAAAAAGCCTTACCTCTGATTCCACTCCTTTACTCATATCATTTATATATATAAGAAAACATAAAGGTCCGATAACACTGCCCTGAGGAATTCCCCTCTCAACTATTACAGGGTCAGACAAAGCTTCACCTACTCTAACTCTCTGAGATCTATTTTCTAGAAATATAGCAACCCATTCAGTCACTCTTTTGTCTAGTCCAATTGCACTCATTTTTGCCAGTAGTCTCCCATGATCCACCCTATCAAATGCTTTAGACATGTCAATCGCGATACAGTCCATTTGACCTCCAGAATCCAAGATATCTGCTATATCTTGCTGGAATCCTACAAGTTGAGCTTCAGTGGAATAACCTTTCCTAAAACCGAATTGCCTTCTATCGAACCAGTTATTAATTTCACAAACATGTCTAATATAATCAGAAAGAATGCCTTCCCAAAGCTTACATACAATGCATGTCAAACTTACTGGCCTATAATTTTCAGCTTTATGTCTATCACCCTTTCCTTTATACACAGGGGCTACTATAGCAACTCTCCATTCATCTGGTATAGCTCCTTCGGCCAAACAATAATCAAATAAGTACTTCAGATATGGTACTATATCCCAACCCATTGTCTTTAGTATATCCCCAGAAATCTGATCAATTCCAGCCGCTTTTCTAGTTTTCAACTTTTGTATCTTATTGTAAATGTCATTGTTATCATACGTAAATTTGATTACTTCTTTGGCCTTAGTCTCTTCCTCTATCTCGACATTATCCTTGTAACCAACAATCTTTACATACTGCTGACTGAATACTTCTGCCTTTTGAAGATCCTCACATACACACTCCCCTTGTTCATTAATTATTCCTGGAATGTCCTTCTTGGAACCTGTTTCTGCCTTAAAATACCTATACATACCCTTCCATTTTTCACTGAAATTTGTATGACTGCCAATTATGCCTGCCATCATGTTATCCTTAGCTGCCTTCTTTGCTAGATTCAATTTTCTAGTAAGTTCCTTCAATTTCTCCTTACTTCCACAGCCATTTCTAACTATTTCTTTCCAGTCTGCACCTCCTTCTTAGTCTCTTTAGTTCTCTATTATAATAAGGTGGGTCTTTACCATTCCTTACCACCCTTAAAGGTACAAACCTGTTTTCGCATTCCTCAACAATTTCTTTAAACCCATCCCAGAGTCTGTTTACATTTTTATTTACCATTTTCCACTGATCATAGTTACTTTTTAGAAACTGCCTCATACCTGCTTTATCAGCCATATGGTACTGCCTAACAGTCCTACTTTTAAGACCTTCCTTTCTATCACATTTATTTTTAACTACCACAAAAACAGCTTCATGATCACTAATACCATCTATTACTTCAGTTTCCCTATAGAGCTCATCTGGTTTTATCAGCACCACATCCAAAATATTTTTCCCTCTGGTTGGTTCCATCACTTTCTGAATCAGCTGTCCTTCCCACATTAACTTATTTGCCATTTGTTGGTCATGCTTCCTGTCGTTCGCATTTCCTTCCCAATTGACATCTGGCAAATTCAGATCTCCCGCTACAATCACATTTCTTTCCATGTCATTTCCCACATAGCTGACTATCCTATCAAATAATCCAATCAAATAATTCCGAATCCGCATCATTTGGACAGTTGTTATTAGCAGGCTGTCTACCTGATATTGTTATATTTTGTTATGTTTGTTATATTTTACTGTGAAAGTTTACATTTGTTAATTAGTCTGTTGACAGTGCAAGTGAAATTTGCTGAGCGTAGTTGTATCTTGTGCTTTGTGTATAAATAAATAAACATTCAGTGGCTTCCCATGACTTCTTGTCACTCAGTGTATATATGTCTGTCTATACAGCAAAATGTAGCACCCTCTGTGGATCAAAAGCAGAGTGTCTGCCTTCAAACGCTGCGGATGTAGTAGGATCTTTGAATGGTGGAAAACAGTCCATTCAGCACTCCATGTTGTTATGATGCTGGCATGTGAAGGATCTCTGACGAAAATATTAGATATTTACTTGACACAATTAATTAAAAAACTCAGTGACAAATAGCCCAACATAGATCTTTTTCTCTGTCATCTAGTAGAGAAAAACAAAATGTGTCAAAATTGACATGCTGGCAATCTGAATGGCATAAAAAAAAGTGTCTCTATATGGCAGCTGAGGCCTTACTATCATGACTATTAATATAGCAAGATGTTATTATTGCAACATTTTCTTATCTACATTTGATATTTGAGATTTACAAGGTTTGATTCCTTGATATCTGCCAACTTTCCCGATTTAGGCGGGAGACTCCCGATTTTAGACAGTTTTTCCCACATCCCGATTATTATTATTTCTCCCGATTTTAGCTTATTGTTTGGTGAACTTCAAACATTTGTCTTCAAATCCCACCATTTCAGTTTTTTTACACCAGTGGCCGGACGTCATTCGCTCATTGGCCGCTTCCAAACGAAATATCGGTGTTTATTAATATGAGAAATGTGCGTGAATGTGCGATGCTTATTGAAACATGTATATTGCAACGCATATATCGATTGTCAATCTCTCATTCTGGCGTGCTATCCTTGTCTTCGTTCACATCAGTCTAGTCAATTCTAGAGAGTAGTTGCTAGATATGGAGTCTTTTTTAGTAATTTATTGACAGAATTTCAATGATAATGACTAGTGACTTTTCTAGAGATTTTCAAAGACATTTGGAGACAATTCTGACTAATTTTAATTTACCTCAATATAAATAAAATAAAAGTGTATGTACATTGCTCAGAATTTAAAAAAAATGATATTTCTGTACCGGTCGTGACCACAGTAACAGGGAGAAGTGCAAGTTTTAATTTTCCGTAATGTCTGTCTGTCTGTATGTACGTACGTACACGCATCACGAAAAATGGTTGAAGATAATGAAAATTGATATATGAAATCTGGGAATAAGTCGCTACAATCTAGGCCATAAATAATTGTATTCACTACAATCTAAGCTATAAATAATTGTATTCACACTGAGTGAAATGGTAGTTCAGGGGAAGGCCTAAAATTTCATTCTCAAATATTTGTTATTATTGGCCCTCAAGAAGTAAGCATAAATAACCACCTAATCGATACTTTATTAATGCCTCAGGCAAAATTGAATAAAATTAAAACTTACAGGACATGTTTCGACCACTTAGTGGTCCTCTTCAGCTGTACAAATAAAGAACTGAAAAGAAAAACATTATGACAATAAGCACAAATAAAAGTTCTTTGGAGACTCCTTTGATAAAAATGGAGGTCATCAGAATAGGTCATCTTGCCTCTCGTTCTTGTTTGGAAAAGATGTTTATTCTGTGCTGTCTAGAGGGTCTGTCTTTGAGCGCGACCTGGTGAAGTAACGATGTGATACAGTTTGACAGTTCATGGAAAGCTCTGGAGAGAAGGGAAGTAGAGTTTTATCGTCATCTAAAATAACATGTGCAGGAGGAGGGAGATTGGGCTGTGCTTCTGCGATGTCGTGTTTGATTATATCTCTTGTTCGTCTAGTCTGTTTCATGTCTACCCATTCTAAGTATTTGCTAATATTCTCATATAAGATATTTTTATGCTCGTTTTCGTTGAGATTCTCTTCACCGTTTTCCAATTTATCAAGATGACGATAAAACTCTACTTCCCTTCTCTCCAGAGCTTTCCATGAACTGTCAAACTGTATCACATCGTTACTTCACCAGGTCGCGCTCAAAGACAGACCCTCTAGACAGCACAGAATAAACATCTTTTCCAAACAAGAATGAGAGGCAAGATGACCTATTCTGATGACCTCCATTTTTATCAAAGGAGTCTCCAAAGAACTTTTATTTGTGCTTATTGTCATAATGTTTTTCTTTTCAGTTCTTTATTTATACAGCTGAAGAGGACCACTAAGTGGTCGAAACATGTCCTGTAAGTTTTAATTTTATCCAATTTTGCCTGAGGCATTAATAAAGTATCGATTAGGTGGTTATTTATGCTTACTTCTTGATTAAACATCGATACGGTCATGAAATGGACAACTTGTAATTATTGGCCCTATCGAAAATTACTACATAATTAAAGTTATATATTATTAAATTTCCTATCATTTATGTCTTATACATTTTTACTGTACTGGCTATGATAACAGAGATATTCATGAATTTAGATTTTTGTTGCTAAGTCCATATCAGCGCCGAGGTACGAGAAAATGAGTGAACAGAATTGAATGAAAATTGGTATGTTAAGTCGGAGAATAAGGAACTAACGTCTACGCTATAAATAATTTTATTCACCCTGTTCAAAATGGTAGTTTCGGGGAAGGTGCCAAAAATTTAATTTTTAATTACCTACTTTATTGATCATATCAAAAGGTACTACATAACAAAAGTTATAGAGTACAATTTCTGATTATTTATGTCTTATCACTTTTACCTTAGTGACTATAATAATATTGGTGGTGATGGTGATTAAATTGTGAAGATGATTATAAGAATGAGAAAAAAGCCATGAAGGAACGATAGCTTGAATAATAACACATGAGAGTTTCATGAAAGAAAGGAGGACTCACTTTACATTAGATGCTCTAATATCACAGAGTCGGAAGAAAACTAACTGTGAAGGCCTATACCACAGAAAGCTCATAAAATTGATCAACAATAACATTACATTGACCACTGTCTGTTGTGATGTGCTTTGTGTACGCCATTTATCTCCGATAGACGAGATTACAGCTGCGTATCTAGTAATACAGCCTGCCTGAATATTGGTGGGAAGTAGTTGGGGAGTTAGATCCCTTTCTTCTTTAGTATGCCGTTCCTCTAGATCATAAATTTTCTGATACTACTGGTATGTAACACACTAGATCATCATAGTATTCCAGCTATTTGATCCCTACTCTGAGGCTGTGATTGGAATGAGCAGTGTGCACACTAAAATGGAATAATCACGAACCTACTATGATGGCATAGCAGGGGGAGAGGTGATACTCCCATGTGGGTGATACGGGGGTCCTAACCGGCTTGCCCGTGCATTTGAGCGAAATAAAATAGCTCTCACGGACCAAACACACATCCCCCTGTGAGTAGGGGACGCAGGCGAAGAAGAGGAGACTAAAATGGGCGACCAAGGGATGATCGAATTAGAACTATGAGACTGCTTGTAATTAGTACCACCACGTGGGGAACACCATGGGTCGCTTTTACTTGTGCGTAGTACCACTATGTTATGTAAACAATAGGTTTGTGATTAGTAGCGACAGTGTGTGAATCAGGGTGAGGTTTAGAGTACCTGTAATCAGTACCACTCTACGAGCGACACCATGGGTTTGGCTTGCCTATGATTAGTACATACTATGCGAGGAACACCACGGGGTAGTATGAGTCCCTGTGATTAGTACACCTATGTGAGGAACAACCTAGGTTTCCGGCGCCTGTAAATGGCGCCGCAATGTGAGCAAACACCATAGGTCTGTGTTACATGTGTGCATTACATTACCTATAAGAAGTACCATAATGTGTGGAATACCGCGAGTCTACGCTACGTTTGATTAGTACTGGAACGTGGCAAATGCCATGGTTCTACTTTACTAGCGATAAGTACCATTATGAGGGGCCAATGACCTGGATTTTGGACCCCTTTAGACTACAACCATCATCGATTCAGGACTGTGCTCTAGGAGCAGTCTCTTGGTCAGTAATACTATTGTCTAATGCTAGTTTTTGGGAATATGGAGGACTGCGGGTCAGATCCACTGATTGTTTTAAATTCATATCCATCCATTTCTTCATCATCACGTTTAGAATTCTGGTCAGTGGATAATTTTGGACCTTTAAATTGTCGTTTGTCATTACATTTCGTCTCATTTCGTACCATTAGGGGCCGATGACGTAAATGTTAGGCCCCTTTAAACAAAGAGCATCATCTTAAATGAAATGACACACGAGTGTTCGCGGCTGTCTGTGGCCTGGTCATTCTAGCTCTGGCACTCTGAACTGTTAAATCGACACCGTAGTACTTTTCTTTAAAAGTGAGAATATGTGCTGTTTTTCATTCTATCGAATATTTCATATGACAGCATTACTTTTAACCGTGGCATTTGTACTGACGTCATTGTAATGATCTATGTGGACTTCAGTAGGGAAAACTATAAGGACAGTCTTTCTGAGAATACTGTAGTGAACCACGGGTGCAACAGCTAGTTATTTGACACAAATATCATTGCGCTTCGCATAATCGCTCGAGCGCTTGACGAATTTGATGCTATTTTCTGAAGGCTTATCAGAGACCGATCATCTCACATACTTCCTGTGAGGCAATAGAGATGTGTAATTTTTTGCCTTGTAGCCTCGAATAGCAACAGTAGGGTTTTGAAACAACAAGCGTTATAAATATATCATAGTACTGTACTGCGCAGGACAAGTAGAATAAGCAGTTTTGTACTTTAAAGGTATGGTCAAATGTTCCACTTTTACAATACTAAAAGTTTTTATTATTTAATTATTTAAACAACATTTTTTAAAAATATAATGGAACATGTTTCATCTATCTTGTAGACATGGTCAGCTGAAAAGTTTTAAGATCAAGCACAAAGGACAAGGACAAAAAAAACACATTCGGACTTATAAGTATTGAATAGGTGGAACATATTCAAACACCTTTATTATTGCTGAACTGTAAAAATTTTCAATACGGACCTACAATGAGGTTTATAACGTAATAATTTGGACTGCCGAATGTGTCAGTTAAAATGGTGAAGAATGTACTGGAATGTTCTGAGCATAACACTGAATAGTGTTAAAAGTGAAATTAAAAAATTGTACACATGACATGATTCAATAAAATTGGTATTCGAGTCCTTCTTGACTTGATGGTGCTGTATTGGCATACAGTATTCCGATGTGTTGGTAAAAACTTGATGATGAGGAGCACAATGTTTAGTTCCAGTAGAATAAAGACGATTAATAAACATGTCATAAACATGAGTGAGGATTCCAGTAAAAAGATATTGAGATCTTCTTATCGGCGTGATGATGTTGATAATTCTTGAGAAATTATTTGGAATATCTGATCATAATATCGTATATAGAATGTGCAGTGGCGGGCCCCAGAACGAGAATGACGGCTATTATTAACGTTAAAAGTAGGCGAGTTTTTAAAGTATCTTGTAATACAAAAGAAGAATGAATGAAAATAAAATGCGGCACATCTGATTACTTATGTTCTCGCCTACCCAAGAATGACTAGCTCAGCGTGGTGTGGATGTTTGTAGCTAACTGGAGGCGAACTATGGAGGCCGTGTGTGATGGGACCTGGTATGAGGGGAGAGTAGGAGAAGGCTGGAACCAATAGGCAGCGAGCTACTGCGCGGAAGCTTGTTAAAAGGTTTGTCATAATAGGAACTGTTGAGTAATGCCTCGAAAATTATGTTCACAGTTTCTGAAATTTCATTCAAATTGTAAGCAGGATTGCATTTTTGGTCTATATTAATAGAAATGTTTTCTAAAACGTTGAGTAAACTGCCCTTGTTATGAAAATAAAGAATTTTTTAGTTCTGTTCTATGGAGGTGAAGGAATGATTGGACTCTGTTATACGAGTGCTCATGGCGGAGTATTTTTTTGTGCTTGGTGGCATTGACACGTTCTTTATATCTAATTAAAAAGCTTCTTCCGGTTTGCCCAATGTAACTCGTGGAACATTGGCTGCAATTTAATTTATATACACCTGATTTGTTGTATTTATTCACAATTGATTTTGTGCTGGTTATAAAATAAATATTATTGTTGAGTGTTTTAAAGGCAATATTGACATTATGTTTCTTAAGAATATTGGTGATTTTGAAAATCCTATTATTAGTGTAAGTGAATGGGTGTAGTTATCTGTTGTCTTTTTTGTTTCTCTGAGAAGGGTTGAACTGGATTTGTTAACAATTTTGCTGACTATCCTATCTATGAAATGCCTGCCAAAATCGTTTTTCCTCGCTATTAAATGGATGGTATTAAGTCCTTTTTTTACAATTTGCGTCAGATAAAGGGACGTGAAAAGCTCTACGAATTAAGCTATAAAAGGTTGCTCTTTTTTTAAGAGTCCGGATGCATCGAATCTTGACGAATGGTATTTACGGTTTGGGTGGGCTTCCTAAAGATAGTATAAGAAAATTTGTTGGAGCTGTTGTTAATAGTGATATCTAAGAAGTTTAAAGAATTATTGACTTCAACTTCAGAAGTAAATTTGATCCATGGATCGACCGCATTTAACTGTTCAAGAACGATGTTGCCGTTAGAGATGATGTGATCTATTAAGGCAAACGTATCATCAACATTGCGCATCCAGAAGACAATACCTTCAATTTTATTATGAATTTTGGAGTTTTCCAAATTGTCTAAATAAATTTCTGCCATTATTCCTGCCCATAGGAAGACCGTCATGCTTGTAAATTTTTCCATTAAAAGTGAAATAGTTATTGAAGTTACAAATTCTAAAATATTTAAGAACTCTTCTATTTCCTGTATGCTTAATTTACTATGTTTTTGAAAATTGTCCTTGATGATCTTTAATGTTTTTTTGACCGGCATATTAGAATACATGTTTTTTATGTCAAAAGAGTACATTTTTTGTTGTGGTTATAACACTAAATTTTTAGTCAAATTACAAAATTTTACAGAATTCCTAATAGAGCTGGGGTTTTCAAACTTGTAGTATTTTTTCAAAAAGTTGTGGGTAAATTTGGAGGTTTTGTAACCTATAGTTAACTATGGGTCTTATGGAAATATCTGTTTTATGGACTTTAGGCAATGCTTTGGCTTCAGGAATACTGGGGTTCATGTTTATAAGTTTCTGAGAATCATATTCACTGAGAATGAAGGATGTGTGTTTCAATATTTATTTTAAGTTCTTTTGAATATTATTAGTTGGATCTTTCTTCATCAGTTTAAATGAATTTTCAGAAAAGAATGTTTCGGTTTCATGCAAATAAATCTCTTTGTTCATAATAACTGTAGCATTTCCGCTTTCGTGACTATCAGATCATTCTCGATTTTTTGTTTTAACGAATCAAAGGTTTTTTTAGGGAATAAAGGAGCTGTGGATTTGTTGACTTCAATTAGGTTGGAGAGTTTTTTACGAACGTTGAGTCTAATTTCTGTTTGATTGTCAACTGGCAATTTTTGTATAGCACTTTCAGCTTCAGCAGTAATGGCAATGGCATCTTTTAATTTAAAGGCAGTAGGCCAATTAAATTTAGGGCCCTTTCCCAAGATGTTGATATCTGAAGTGCGAAGTTGGGTATCAGAAAGATTTATAACAGGCTCGTGGAGCTTCAAGTCTCCCGAGTCGAATTCGTTAATGTGCCTATTGTGTGGAAGTGAGTTTTTACTAGAATTATTATTATGCATGAGTGTGTTGAATTTGTTGTCTAGAGTGGTCTGTTTTTTTGATAATAACATTCTCTATTTTCATTCTGAAAAGAATCCCATTCTAAAGGGGTTAGGGTGGACGAAATAACCAGATGTGCTTCATATAACTTTGTGTTGAGTAGAGATTTTTTCCTATATAGCAACTTAATTTCATTTCTAATCCATAATGAATTAGACTTGAACTGGGTTTTTCTGTGCCAATAAGAAGTATTGTTCTTTTTTTGATTAAACTTCAAGAAATTAGGTACACGTTCATTATGTAAACATTTCTTCAAGAATACAATGTCCATGCCTATTTTTAATAGCTTAATCTTGTAATTCAAGTAGGTGTTAGCTTTATTTGCCTGGTTGGCATAATCATTGCATAAAATGAATTTCATTATAAAGCCAGTATTGTCGTACGTATACTTTAAAGGTATGGTCAAATGTTCCACCTTTACAATACTAAAAGTTTAATTATTTAATTATTTAAAAAACATTTTTGAAATATACAACGGAACATGTTTCATCTATCTTGTAGACATCATCAGCCGAAAAGTTTTAAGATCAAGCACAAAGGACAAGGACAAAAAAACATTAAAATAATTCGGACTGCCGAATGCGTCAGTTAAAATGTTATAAATCTTTCTGATACCCAACTTAGGGCTTCAGATATCAACATCTTGGGAAAAGGCCCTAAATTTAATTGGCCTACTGCCTTTAAATTAAAAGATGCCATCGCCATTACTGCTGAAGCTGAAAGTACTATACAAAAATTGCCAGTTGACAATCAAAGAGAAATTAGACTCAACATTCGTAAATAAAACTCTCCAACCTAATTGAAGTCAACAAATCCACAGCTCCTCTATTCCCTAAAAAAGCCATTGATTCGTTAAAACAAAAAATCAACGAGAATGATCTGATAGTCACGAAAGCGGACAAGGGCAATGCTACAGTTATTATGAACAAAGAGACTTATGTGCAAAAAACCGAAACATTCTTTCCTGAAAATTCATTTAAACTGATGAAAAAATCCAGCTAATAATATTCAAAAGAACTTAAAACAAAGATTTAAACAAACATCCTTCATTCTCCGTGAATATGATTCTCAGAAACTTATCAACATGAACCCCAGTATTCCTACAGCCAAAGCATTGCCGTAAGTCCATAAAACAGATATTCCCATAAGACCCTTAGTTAACTATAGGAACTTACAAAACCTCCAAATTTATCCACAACTTTTTGAAAAAATACTACAAGTTTGAAAACCCCAGCTCTATTAGGAATTCTGTAGAATTTTGTAATTTGACTAAAAATCTAGTGTTACAACCACAACAAAAAATGTACTCTTTTGACATAAAAACCATATATTCTAATATACCGGTCAAAAAACTTTAAAGATCATCAAGGACAATTTTCAGAAACATAGTAAATTAGGCATACAGGAAATAGAAGAGTTCTTAAATATTTTAGAATTTGTAACTTCCAATAACTATTTCACTGTTAATGGAAAAATTTACAACCAGAACAGTCTTCCTATGGGCGTATTACATTCGTAAAAAAACTCTCCAAGCTTCAGGAATAATGGCAGAAATTTATTTAGACCATTTGGAAAACTCCAAAATTCATAATAAAATTAAAGGTATTGTGTTCTGGATGCCCTATGTTGATGATACGTTTGCCTTAATAGATCACATCATCTCTAACGGTGACATCGTTCTTGAACAGTTAAATGCGGTTGATCCATGGATCAAGTTTGCTTCCGAAGCTGAAGTCAATAATTCTTTAAACTTCTTAGATATCACTATTAACAACAGCTCCAACAAATTTTCTTATACTATCTTCAGGAAGCCCACCCAAACCGTAAATACCATTCGTCAAGATTCGATGCATCCGGACTCTCAAAAAAGAGCAACCTTTTATAGCTTAATTCGTAGAGCTTTTCACGTCCCTTTATCTGACGCAAATTGTAAAAAAAGGACTTAATACCATCCATTTAATAGCGAGGAAAAACGATTTTGGCAGGCATTTCATAGATAGGATAGTCAGCAAAATTGTTAACAAATCCAGTTCAACCATTCTCAGAGAAATAAAAAAGAAAACAGATAACTACACCACATTCACTTACACCAATAATAGGATGTACGAAATCACCAATATTCTTAAAAAACATAATGTCAATATTGCCTTTAAAACAGTCAACAATAATATTCATTTCTTTTATACCGAGCTCGATAGCTGCATATACAATATTAAATAGACGGAAAGATCCACTTTTCAATACTACATTGTTAAGTTGAACCAAATAGAGGTTTTAACCTGTTCATTTGGAACCGGTTTCAACACATTTGAAGTGTCATCATCAGCCAATTAGCAAAGTAGTGCAAAAATTAAGTCATAAAGGTCTAAAAACAACTAACACAGTGATCACAGGCAAAAAATTAACACTATTTAGTGCCGAAGCAATTAAAAGAGAACACCACTATTTTGTGCCGAAACAAATGCAGTTGAAGTTCATAAGCAGGTCTAGTACAATCCTGTTATGCCGCATTCACATATTAAGACGTAAGATGATGATGTATTTGAGATCGATAAAGAGTTAAAGGACTTGTTTTAATACGCAAACTTGAAGGATAACTCGTTATGAAATTGAACTTGTGATACGCAGTTATGTTGCTAAGCAGGTCTTGTAGGCATTTGTTTCTCCGGCCGAAGAGTAAAAGGTGACGTAATTGAAGTCTTAGGAAAACAGTGTAGGACTTAATTTAGACAATTCGAAGCGGATATATAAATTTAAGTTTAAAACCAAATAAAAATACTGTATATAAGAAATAGGAAGACATTTTTCAAAAATTACAAAGTGAGGCTCAACTCAAAACAGCTTGCCGTGGTGACTGATAAATGAATGGGAGATGATAAATAGAGAAAAGGATGGGGAATAATGAGTGCTTATTAGAGGTTGGGAGGGAAAGGAAAAAAATGGGGGATTATCTAAGGAGGATCATGGGAGTGTTGCAGAAGGGGTAAGTGGCATGAGAGGGTATTGTGTAAACTGTGAAAGATTGAACGCTTGCTTGTTGACTTCAGCTTATCTAAAATGGAGATAAGAAAATCGAAAAGGGCATTGGGCTTCTCAGAAATATCATTCAGGCTAAGATTTGGATTGAAAAACTGGTCGAGGTGTATAAAACAGTTTTCAGTGATGTCTAGGAGAGGGCCGTTATTTAGTGTGCTGAGAATTTCAATATCCTGGTTTATTGTAGTGAAAATATGTTTTGTGTCATGTATATGTTGCCCCACTGCCGGAAATCTGTTTTATTTTATTGCATTAACGTGCTCAAAGTACCTAATTTTGAAGTTACGACCAGTTTGACCTATGTAAGAAGAGTTACAGTTGTTGCACTTAAAACAGGTTGTAACCTCTATTTGGTTCAATGTAACAACAGAGTATTGAAAGGTGGATCCTTACTTCTATTTAATATTGCATATTTCTCTATTCAATACGGAACAATCATGTTTTTACTTTACTCGATAGCTGCAGTCGCTTAAGTGCGGCCAGTATCCAGTATTCGGGAGATAGTGGGTTCGAATCCCACTGTCGGCAGCCCTGAATATGGTTTTCACACCAGGCGAATGCTGGGGCTGTACCTTAATTAAGGCCACGGTCGATTCCTTCCCACTCCTAGACATTTCTTGTCCTATCGTCGCCATATGACCTGTCTGTGTCGGAGCGACGTAAAAAAAAATTCTTTTATAACCAGCACAAAATCAATAACATTGTGAATTAATACAACAAATCAGGTGTATATAAGTTAAATTGCAACCAATGTTTTGCGAGTTACATTGGGCAAACCGGAAGAAGTTTTCTAATTAGATATATAGAACATGTCAATGCCACCAAGCACAAAAAAAATACTCCGACATGAGCACTCGTATAACAGAGTCCAATCATTCCTTCACCTCCATAGAACAGGACTTAAAAATTCTTTATTTTTGTAACAAGGGCAATTTACTCAACGTTTTAGAAAACATTTTTATTAATATAGACCAAAAATGCAATCCTGCTTACAATTTGAATGAAATTTCAGAGACTGTGAACATAATTTTCGAGGCATTACTCAACAGTTCCTATTTTGACAAACCTTTTAACAAGCTTCCACGCAGTAGCTCGCTGCCTATTGGTTCCAGCCTTCTCCTACTCTCCCCTCATACCAGGTCCCATCACACACGGCCTCCATAGTTCGCCTCCAGTTAGCTACAAACATCCACACCACGCTGAGCTAGTCATTCTTGGGTAGGCGAGAACATAAGTAATCAGATGTGCCGCATTTTATTTTCATTCATTCTTCTTTTGTATTACAAGATACTTTAAAAACTTGCCTACTTTTAACGTTAATAATAGCCGTCATTCTCATTCTAGGGCCCGCCACTGCACATTCTATGTACGATATTACGATCAGATATTCCACCTAATTTCTCAACAAGAATTGTCAACATCATCACGCCAATAAGACGATCTCGATATCTTTTTACTGGAATCCTCATCATGTTTATGACATGTTTATCGATCGTCTTTATTCTACTGGAACTAAACATTGTGCTCCTTACCATCAAGTTTTTACCAACACATCGGAATACTGTATGTCAATACAGCACCATCAAGTCAAGAAGGACTCGAATACCAATTTTATTGAATCATCTCATGTGTACAATTTTTTAATTTCACTTTTAACACTATTCAGTGTTATGCTCAGAATATTTCAGCACATTCTTCACCACTTTAAACGACACATTCAGCAGTCCGAATTATTTTAATGTGTTTTTTCCTTGTCCTTTGTGCCTGATCTTAAAACTTTTCGGCTGAGGATGTCTACAAGATATGTGAAACATGTTCCGTTATTTTTTTAAAAATGTTGTTTAAATAATTAAATAATAAAACTTTTAGTACTGTAATGGTGGAACATTTGACCATACATTTAAAGTATACTGAACCCGACAGGGGCATGATCCAAGGACCTTTGGTTGATATTGATCTTCGTAATTACGCACGCAATGCTATTTAAGGAAAACAATGCTGAAATTGATTAATATTCATATCATTAATACAGGTAATACCGATACTAATTAATATTCATACCATTAAGATAGATAAATTGAGTCTTTCAAAGTTATTTTACGAGATTTCTTTGTTTGCGACCTATTGCGCCATATTGTCCTTTGTGTAGCGGGGGGCCGCAGCGGATCGCAAGCCCTTCTGGACCCGGGAGGGGTTATGAATGGGGATTCCCCATGACATCACTCGAGAGAAGACATTCCTTCCTCAAGACTCAGAGAATGAGGGGAAACCAACTTTTTCGAAACGAAATATAGGAGCCATCTTGAATTCAGACTAGCCAACTTAATTATCTACAATCTAGAAATTAATGAAACTCGAATTCTGGAGTCGTCTCCCGATTTAAAAGGGATAAATGTCACTGGAACATTTATTTAGAGTGTCTAATGTCCCCTTTCTTGATAACTTTCAGAAAAAGAAAGAATATTGTGTTGTTTCTGCGTGGAAAATTACCGGGGCCATCTGTTTATTCTCATGACACGTCCTTGACGGAGGGAGTTCATCCCGCGTGGTAGGGGAAGCCGGACAGATTTTAATTAATTAAAGGAGATCCTCCGAAGGATAATTGAATGGATATGTCTCAATCACATCAAATAAATATTGGTCATCTGATTAGCTGTACTGCTACACCTCAAGTGTGCCGTGGATAGGCAACACGCAAATTAGTGGAAAGGGTATCGCTCCCTTGTAAAAACCATTGCAGTAAGGGACGAGCATCACTCGGGACTCGCGGCTTATCGACGGCGAAGCTATGCTTGGTTAAGCCCTCATTAGTTCTTTGTTCAAGTGAATTTAACTTCAATTTCAAGTGAAATAATAGAATTCGTTAAACAGTGTATAGATTTGGTCTCCGTGACACCAGTGTTAACGTTTTATAAAACCGTGATGTGTCGCGAACAGTCAGTGCTGAAAGTAATATTATTGTCAGTACTACAGCACGATAGTATTACGTACAGGCAGACTGAATAGTGGCTGAGAGATAGACGGGATTCGGTACTGAACCGCGGACTATGTAGTCGTATCCGAGATCGTGACCGGACGTTCACGCTGAACGCTGTTAACCAGAGTGTGGAATTAAACAGTGATGTATCTGTGCACAGGATTTACTGCCAGAGGATCCACCAGCAAGGAACCATGGACTCTCATCTTGAAGGTGGTATGGAAATGCAAGTAATCACCACGGTGCCCATAGACCAAGAGCAAGCCCAGGATGGACCTCCTGAAATGACGAAGGTGTCGTCATGTGATAGAGATGAGTATTAATTTTAATATCGGGCATGCCTAGTGGGGATGGGAAATGTTTATCGTAAGCTGACACTATAAAAGGTTAAAGATGTAGTCCAGTTGAAATAAAGCGCCGAAATGGGCGTGTAGTTGTTAATTCTTAGTTTAGGAAGCCGACGACAGGTCTGAGTCATTTATTGTAAATAATTTAGGGAATATAATACTTTAGTTTTGCATGTGGTAGAGATTTATTAAATTATTTTATCTTGGGAGATTTTGTTTGATTATTTGCATCAGAAGACCAGTAGTAATGAGTTTAGGGGACTGCAGTTAGAGTAGTTATTAATTAGAGTAATTATTCTAATTTGATAAGTGCATGGCAAGTAAAAATGGTAAGTACTATATGGTGTGAAGGCATGGAACTACGAATCGCCGGCAGAACTGACAACCGAAGACCCCCCCCCTGAAATACTTAGATAGGGAGCGTTATGATTTAAATTGACTATGTGATTAAATTTACCAGGATGTGATTATAATGCGAGTGTCAAATATTAATCCGTGTGAAAATTAATTAATTAATTAATGTATAGCCGTGTGACGATAAAGTAACCAGGTGCTAACCATCGATTAACTAGAAGTTAGTAATTAGATGTTAATTGCTGTGCGAGTACGTAATTATATTGTAATTGCTAAATAGATTCCGCACGATGACCAGGTATGATCAAAGCAGCGGGTAAGTCATGTAGAATGGCAGTAATAATAATAAAAATAATCGCTCAAATATTAGCATTGTAATACCGGAGTCGCGTTGTGAAAGTGACGTGATACTGTTGGGAAAATATGTGTTGAATTCGAGGTGATTTGCACGAGTTATGAGACCTCAGTTTATTGTAGACGTACTTCCGAGTGAAGTGGTCTTGTGTCCTTATGAAAGGAAATGTTACGCCTGCTAATGGTGGGGCTGTTGACCGCATGTGGAAAGGGGAGGAGATCGTCTGACCCTGCCACCAGTCGTGTTTTTGTATGTGTCCCAGCTCTGTGAAAAAAAGGGGCTTTTAAAGTAAAGAGAAATAGGCCTGTCTGGACGGCTAAATATGTGATTTATTCAACACGCCAGAGTAGTGTATTTATTAACAAGTGGCCCGGCCGAGAATGCTAATGTTTGCTAGTGAATAATTGTTAATTGTTTGAGTATAATATAGATAGGGATTACAGAACCCTGTCTTCATCACAAGGGGTTGTCAGTTCGATGCTCAACGTAGGCATTGGAAGCCTACAGCGTCTGAAGGAAGATTAAAGTGCCTCGCGTATTTTGCTGCATATCATGTATGATTTTTATGTGTTCTTTGTGTCATGTTTGATTGTGAATAAGGTCAGCGGTGGTTTTGTCCATCAACCTGGCAATGTCTATACTAGCGAGGGTCGGTTCGAACCCAGGTGTTGTTTCATATGAGTGCATTTTTCTTTTACGTCATTTCATTGGGAAATCTAGGTCTTCATTAGAGTAGGGATTGCTCAGACATGTTGTCGGTGCATGTTAGTTTTATGTGTTAGTGATATAATATAGCCTCAGTGTTATGGTAAAATTTTCCATTCGCTTCATGTCACGATACATCGCTTCGCGATAAATGTACTCATTTCTATCAAGCATAATGGACAGACGTCCACATGATAATTCACAACTATTATGAATATTAATGTAGTTCATCAGTGTATCTTAATGCGCCATTTCCCATCATCAATAAGGTTGAATAAACCGGTTTGTGAGTTAAATTTTTAATTCGAATGTGTTCTCATTTTAGTTAAGTATGACCCGCTTCTCCTCCCCTGTACGCCTTTAAGATTACTTTCGTTCAGCGCCTATTTCTTTATAATTTTTCTTGACCCAAGTGCGACCCTGTAGATTCAATGCCGGTGCCTTTTAGGGTGCAATACGTACCACAATACGGGCTTTGTAATGAAATTCATTTTATGCAATAAGCAGTTTTGACCAAATGTATGTCCTGTTTTTTCCTGTTTTTCATGTAAGAATCTCCTGATTTTTGTTTTTGGAAGGTTGGCAGTTATGTACAAGTAAATACTGAATGATCAATGTAGAAACAACTGTTCAGCTTATAAGAGGTATTTCTGGGGTCACTGGAGTAACCCCGTCTCGTGTTAGGTGTAAGGCTGGATGCCATGCAATTCCTCAGATGAAAATTCCAACTGGGGATTCACTGGGATTTTCTTGGCTATCATTATGGAAAGCCAGCAGCTAAGCCACTGCACTAGTGATACCCTCTATAATGGACATAGTACACAAACACGTTAATTCAGGTGGTAATCATGAGAATGGAATGATTTACCCCATTACTTACAATTTTAACAGATCGAGAAACCAAGGCTTGATAATTAGGCCCTATTTGCCAAATGATCAGGATGCTGTTGGCCTAATCCAGCTATATCTTTTCCTTTAAAAGAAAATGTTGAACATGGTACCTGCATTGCCATTCTCATTTTAGGAAACTGACATGTATGAGATAGTGTCAATATTGTAGATGATCATTAACAGAAGGTGTTTAACAGTTATAAATATATCAAAATAGCAGAAGTACCCGTTCTTTGTACAGGTTATCAGAAACTGGCTTTAGTTACTCATACTATCGGTGTGACAGACTTCATCAGATAATTATATCAATGGTGTACTTACTTAAGCACGTAGAAATTAATTGTCATGTTTGAAATTATAGTGCAAGTACACTGCCGCTAGATAGTACCACAAATATAAATACTGTATTACAAATATCAAAATAAGATTAGGTTTATGTTATTGATGAGCAATCTAGGTACATGAGCGCAAAGTTTTAGATGAAGTGCTGCTATAGTTGATAAACCACTTTTCTTTTATAATACTAAAAAATACACTATTTGTGTACTTAATTGATTGAATGTTTATGCCTAATATATGTTACTTCTGGATAATGTAGTGTTCTATTAGTGAAAAAATTATTAAAATCAGTTTAGTAGTTTCATAGATTATCGATTATAGCTTCCCTGTAAACAATAATTTATGTAGTTTTATTTTGTGGTAGCCAAATACATTGATTTTTGGGAGCTCTGACCTGCGATAGGCCAACAAAGTTGGCCATGAGTAAAGCATTCTTTTCGTAGGTCAATCCCTACTAAATTGAAGATTTGGCCCTGGGACTTGTTAATTGTTAAAGCAAAAGATGTTTTCACCAGAAATTGAAGTCGTTTAAATGGAACTGGCAAATCTGTAGGGATTATGGGTATCCTAGGAATATGAGCTAACTGACCGGCTGCGGGGCCGGTGATAATGATCGCTACGATTAAATTGTCCTTCAATTCCTTTATAAGTAGCCTCAACCCATTGCAGATGCTACAAGGGCTTAAATTTCTCAAAAGCATGTTTGGCGTTCCGATTTTTAATGTTAATTCATAAGGTGGCAGTCCAGAAGGGTTAAGTGCATTTAAAAGTTCCTGTGGGTAATGGACTGTCTCTTCGAAATTAGTTACTGTGTCAATCGATGTATGCTTTTTCACCTGGCCGGGTACTGTTTGTATAATCAAATTGTTTATTTTGTTGACATAGTCATTCATAGGTGAGATTATCGCTCTAGAACACAGCCAATGAAAGTCCCTTTCATGTAACATTTTGATGTCACGGAATACTGCATCTATTAAACTTTCTAAATTATGGCCTATTCAACAAAAAGACTTATCCAAAAGGACGTCATAATAACTGCTTACATTTGGAGAGGGAAAAATGCCTTCTCAAAGTTTTAGCAATTGTGGGAACTTGCTATGCTTGTTTCCACGAATATGAGCTCCCATATTCGTCCGCAAGTTTAAATTTTGAATTGATATCCATAGGGGCGACGATTTCAAGCATGCTGTAATAATATCTATACGAGTCCCTCTGTTAACAATGGGGAGAGTCTGTCGGAAATCTCCAGCAAATACAAAAAGTAATGCCACCCATGAGGCAGCTGAGTTCCTGAGATCCTTTAAGGTTCTGTCCACAGTCTCTACATGTGCTCTACGAGTCATGGGGCATTAATCAAATATAATCAATGATGCATCTTGTAGTAATTTACAAAGAGGCCCATTTTTACAGATAGAATATGTGGATCATTGTTCTAGAGATACAGACAGCGGAAGTTTAAAAATGGAATGAGCAGTTTTTCCATTGCATATTGCAGCAATTCCTGATGAAGCAACTGCTATTGCTATTTTCCCTGATTGTCTTATATTGTGTTGTTTGAGTCATCAGTCCACAGACGGGTTTCATGCAGATATCCATGCCACCCTATCCTGTGTTAACCTTTTCATTTCTACATAACTGATGCATCCTACAAATGCTCTAATCTCCTTGTCATATTCATACCCTGGTCTGCCTCTACTGTTCTTACCCCCTACACGATCTGCAAACAAAATACTGAACAAGACCTCTGTGTCTTAAAGTGTGTTCTATCATTCTATCTCTTCTTCTTGTCAAATTCAGCCAAATCAACCTCCTCTCACCAATTTGTTTCAGTATGTTTTCATTCATGATTCTATCTATCCATTTCACCTTCAGCATTCTTCTGTAACACCATATTTCAAGAGCTTCTATTCTCTTCCTTTCTGAACTAGTTATTATCCATGTTTCATTTCCATACAATGCCATGCTCCATACGAAAGTTTTCAAAAACATCTTTCTAATTACTATATCAATGTTCGAAGTGAGCAAATTTCTTTTCTTAAAAAAGGCCTTCCTTGCTTGTGCTAGTCAGCATTTTATGTCCTTACACCTGTCATTATTAGTTATTTCACTACACAAGTAACAATATACAACTACCTCCTTTAAGACTCCATTTCCTAATCTAATATTTACTGCATCACCTGACTTTGTTCAACTGCACTCCATTACTTTTGTTTTGGACTTATTTATTTTCATCTTGTACTCCTTATCCAAGACTCTGTCCATACCATTCAGCAATTTCTCCTGATACTCTGCAGACTCAGATAAAATAACAATATCATTGGAAAATCTCAGGGTTTTGATTTCCTCTCCTTGGATTGTGATTGCCTTTCCAAATTACTCTCTCTCAACCTGTCTTTCCATTCTTCTGTAAATAATACATGTTAAAATTCTGCAGGCATGAGATACTAAACTAATGGTGCGGTAAATTTCACACTTGTCAGCACCGGCTTTCTTGGGAATTTGTATAATAACATTCAGCCGAAAATTGGATGACACTTCTCCTGTCTCTACATCTTACACACTGAATGAAATAACCTCACCATGCTGGTTTCTCCTAAGGCAGTCAGTAATTCAGAGGGAATGTCATCAATTCCAGGTGCCTTGTTCCTATTTAGGTCTCTCAAAGCTCTGTCGAATTCTGACTCAAAATTGGGTCACCCATTTTGACAGCATCAACAGACTTTTCTTGTTCCAAAACTAGAACATCTATGTCTTTACTTTGATACAATTGTTGGTTATATTCCTGCCATCTTTCTGCCTTGTCTTTTTTCCCTAGGAGTGATTTTTCCATCTGAGCTCTTAATATTCATACACCCAGTTTTCCTTTCTCCAAAGGTTTCCTTGATTTTCCTGTATGCAGCATCTATCTTTTCATGTACCATACAACCTTCAACATCCTTGCACTTCTCCTTCAGCCATTCTTTCTTAGTCGTCCTGCACTTCCTATCCACTTCATTCTTTAATCGCCAGCTATCTATTGATTCTTAGTTGATCTTTCCTTTCTTCCTAATACTCATTCAGCAGCCCTACTGACCTCCTTCTTAATGACTGTCCATTCTTCTTCTGTTGTGTTACCTTCAGCCTTTTTATTTAGTCCTTGTGCTACATGTTCCTTGAAACCATCCCAAACGCTGTTTCCTTTCAACTCTGTCTAGATCCCATCTCTTTGCATTCCTTCCTTTCTTTGATTTCTTCAACTTCAGATGGCATTTCATGACCAACAAGTTGTGATCAGAGTCCATGTCTGCTCCCGGGGAAAGTTTTGCAATCCAGCACCTGGTTTCTGAATCTCTGTCTAATCATAATGAAGTCTATTTGATACTTTCCAGTGTCTTCAGGTCTCGTCCACCTATAGCCTTCGTTTGTGGTATTTGAATCAAGTATTAGCAAAGACCAGGGCTTTTTTTCTGGAAAAAGAGGTGCCGGAACTCACAGGAGGAAAGTTAAGGAAGAAGAGATGGGATTTACCGAACATTTAAGAAAGCATGTAATTTTCATCTAAACCTACTTACACTGAATTCAAAACAATTCCAATATTTTTGACATGTCATCATCCTCCTCAGTTTGTTTTCTGGTCTTGCTTTTTGTATCCATGGCTGAATGACGACATTGTAACAACCAAGTTTTGACATACTTCTTTGGATCAAATACCGTCAAAGGAGGTCCAACAATTCTTATAAATAGTAATGAGGTAATGGTTTTCACTGACAAAGATGATCTTTCTGGAGTCACAATCAAGTTCATCTGAGAAAATCCCCTTTTACACTCACTTGAAGATATAACTATTGTGTTGAGAGTCCTCCGAACCCGAGAAAGTTCCCTAGGTATTTCTTCTTTGAATTTCAGATCTCTGAAGGCTCGAATAGCTTCTCTTTCCTTCAGTTGGAATCTTCTTGCCAGTTTGCCTATTTCTGCTTCTCCATACAGAATATTTTCTCTTGAGTTTGCTGGCCAATTCTTAGAATCCAGAACTCTTGCACATCTTGACAGTTCAGTGTCTTCTTCGGAAAATAATCTTTTCTGTAGAGAAGTTTTAAGTTGTTCATAGAAAGCATTCGGGGAGATTGGTGGATCATATATTCTGTTTTTCTTATGCAATGGAACACCCTTAAACTGTAGATTTGCAGCTGCCTCAAGAGCTTTCTGATAGTAAGGCCCTGGGACAGACCTCCTCTTCTCACAAATATCAACAAGACACTCAATCTTGCTGTGGGCTTTGTAAAGATAGGCATTTCTCTCCTGCAGATCTAAGCTTAGTTCAGACAGTTCTTCCAAAGCATTGCAAATTAATCCCAGATCCAAAATAAATTACACAGACGTTATTTTCCTGTGAAGACCTCCATTAGTGCATTTTTCCTTTCTGTCACAACTATCTTCTGATTTACGCCTGTAAAACTGATGTACCAGTGCTTCAAAATTCTGCTAAACAGCCAAAACAGTTCTATAGCTGGATGCAACCCACGTTGTGGACAGAAGTTTCCAATTTTTAAAATCTGCATCTCCAGTGTAGCTGCACATGACTGGGAGCTGCCTTGCATTCTTTGGAGAGGCATGATACATAACATATAATTTGTCCATAAAACTCTTAAATCTATTGATGCCAGAAACCTCTTTCACAACATTGTGTGCTGATAATTCCAGTCTACGGCTAGCACAATGCCACAAAACAATGGCAGGAAATCTGTCTTTGAAAAGTTTTGAAACTCCTCCACGTACTCCGAACATTACTGCGGCACCATCACACGTCAGTGAAACTAAATTTTCCTTTAGAAAATCTTCAGTGAACCCTACCGCTCCTATAGAAGACATCAAGCTTTTGTTAATTTCATTTGCTGTTAAGTCATCTAACTCAATTAAATCAATGAAAGGTTGACCGGTTCTGCCATTTTTATTTCTTCAATGTAGGTGCGAACATACACTATCAGAACAGACTTTTGATTTAGAGTTGTTGATTCATCAAGAATAAGAGAGAACTTGCTCTTTGAATCAAGTACATTTTTTATCAATCTTGTTCTCATTTCACTGCCTATGTGGTTTACTATATTTATACAGGCATAACTTAAATGGAAAATTCTCCCATTCAATTCTTGTAAATCAATTTCAGTTTCAAAATTGTAGAAAGACTGGTTCTTTTTTGCCACCTTATATGCAGTACCAAATACTTTACAAGTAATTTCCTTTTCTCTCTCTAATGACTTTAGACATACTGTCTCAAGTTCTTTTTTCCCTACTTCAGTTATTTTATTAACACTTTTATGTCCAGTACTTTCTTTGTGGTCAAAAATCTTTTTCCATAGAGATGTTAGCTTCTGTTTACTATTTTCTCCATAAGACACAATTTCACAGTTTATCTGCTCTTTTGATAGTCACATACCCACATTCTTCTGTACACCTAAACTTCCAACATTTTTGCACACTGAGCAACCTAACTTGCCGTCATGAAAATACAACCAATCGTTTTTCTTTACAAAGTTGTTCTTTTGTTCTACAGTCCAACAAATAGGCCACAGACTTTGAAATTCACTTTGAACTTTACAGACCATTATGGAACTCGTCGACACATCTGTTATTTCAAGTTCCACACTTGAGTTTGATGATACTCCAGCTTGATGGACTGCGAACTGCTTGGGCAGTTTTTGAGGCACACAAAAATGTTCTGAAATTCTTTTCATTCTCGCCTCGTGGTCGACAAATTTAGGTTATGTCTATTGCAGTGTAAGAAGTAGTACAAACTATGGCTGAGAATGCAACAAACACAGGCAATTATCTACATCAATGAACAACAGTACTCTATACTGAGGGCAATTCAGATGAAACATACCTAGAACTGGGACCAATATACAAAACAGCTACAAAGTGAGCAAAGAAAGAACAAGAAGGAATACCGTATATCCATGCTGCCCGCAAACCGGAAGAATGTTTTCGATTTCGATACTTGAAATAACAAGGCGATATGTGATATTTCCTTTTCAATTAAGGTCATTTAGAGCGGGAACAGTAAAAATAATATTTTTAAAATTCCTTAACCTGAAAAGAAATCATATTTGAAGTCTAAATATTTTTTAGAGATTTGTATCCACGAAGAGGTTCCGGAACGCTGTGCCAGTGCGTTCCGCCAGAAAAAAACCCTGGCAAGGACTATATTATGATTGGTGCAGAATTCAACCAGTCAAATTCCCCTTTCACTGCTTTGTCCCAATCCAAATTCTTCTACTGTATTACCTTCCGTTCCTTAGCCTACCATTGCATTCCAGTCTCCCATCACAATTAGATTCCTGTCACCTTTTATATATTGTATTAAATCTTCTCTCTCTTCATACATTCTTTCGATTTCCTCATCATCCATTGAACTAGTAGGCATATAGGCCTGCACTATTGCGGTGGGCATGGGTTTGGTGTCTATCGTGACAATAATAAACCTTTCACTCTGCTGGTCATAGTAGCTTACCCGCTGCCCTATTTTCTTATTCATTATTAAACCAACTCCTGCATTTCCCCCGTCTGATTTTGTGTTGATAATTCTGTAGTCGCCTGGCCAAAAATCCTGCTCTTCCTGCCAACGTACTTCACTTACATAAACTTTGGTCTATCCATCTCTCTTTTCAGATTCTCTAACCTCATTCAAAATTCTAACATTCTACGCTCCAACTCGCAGAATGTCAGTATCTATCTTCCAGACGATTGCCCCCTCTCGTGTAGTTCCCACCCGGAGATCCGATCTGGGTATCGTTGAAGAAACATCGAGGTGTTTTTTTTTTTTTTTTTTTTTTTTTTTTTTTTTTTTTTTTGTACAGATGCTATTCTGAATAAGAGGGTGCTGCTAAATTGTGCTCTCCGTATGGCCCATGCACCATATTTTTAGATACCTATATCGTACAATACCGGATTGTTTTGTTGGTCAGGTAGTTCAGCAACTATAACACTATCAATTTTGTCTGCCTCGAATTTTCTTTCTAGCCAGAACAGCATATGACAGTGTGGTAAACCGCGCATCTGCCATGTAACTTTTCACTTTGCTGAATTTTTGAACTTTGGTGAATAATTTTATGAATCTTTTCATCCTTAAATGAAATACACTTGAAAGTATGTCATGAAGGTCAAATGACCGTTGACCAGATAACAATTCCACTTTAATTTCAGCCCATTCCAGATTGCATGTAAACGCGGCAAATAAGTTGGGTCTCCCATAATTTCAAACCTAAGTCATTGCGTCCTGCGTTTCTTCATGTACATAACGGGGAGAACCTGTGAATGAAGATGGCAAGATTACATGTTGACCGATATTTGATGGATGTAGTCATCAGCCCTCAGTTATCGTTAATATCATGATAGAACGGAGTAGACAGCCAATCGGAGGAACAGTTAGAGAAACCTACCGACCCAACTCAAGACACTGCAAGCGGGAGCAACCCGAACCCGACACCTAATGGGGAAAATCAGTACGAAGAAGATAGATGACCGAAGAGAAAACTAACAATATCTGTTGGACCAACACGGGAAACTGCAAGTAGCAGCAACCTAAATCCGACACCTAGCGGGGAGACCCAATACAGATAGGACGGCAGGAAGGCAATCACTCGACAAGAAGGACAGATAGTGACATCTACAGACTCGGCGCACGAAGCCACAAGCACAAATAATACAGACCCGACATCTAACGGGGAAATACAATACGGAGAAGATAGCCACAAGAAATCAAGCGACAACCCGCTTGAACCAGATCTCAGTAGTCGGAACGCACCTGCTACCACAAATACAGCACAGAATAGAGGGAGCAGTGGCAGCAAGTCAACGGCAGACATAGAGCAAACCAGAGACGTCAATAGCGACAGGTTGGAGAAGCAAGTGGGCCAAGTAAGCAAGGGCGACAAAGTACTTAAAGACGAGGAGTTGGAAGAAAAAATTATGGAAAGAATCAACTGGCAACTACAAACCATGATGGAGGATATCACAAACAGCATTAAAACATTAATAAAAGAGGAAATAAGGAATGAAACCGGAAGATCAATGACATCACAACAAACAGATGCAAACACAGCGGAAGCAATAAACCCTATCACAGAGGAGGACAGAATACGAAATAAGGGAAGAAGAACGCAAGACAAGGCAAACATACTCAAGAGGAACAATGGAAACCAAGGAAAAAATAGCGATTGAGATGGTTACCGGAACCGAAAGAAATGCTAAACCCAGTGTGGATGAAAACATAAAGCGGAGGGAAGAAGAACGACAGTGGACGAGAGTGATGAGAGGAAGAAAGGACCCAGGAGCAGACGAGTATCAGAAGAGGAAGGAGAAAAAGAAACAAGAGAAAGGATAAGGGGCACAGGAGAAGGGGAAAGCAAGTTGAAAGTGCAGGGAGACGCGTGGCTATATCTGGGAAATCTGACCCCGGAAACCACGCAAGAAGACATAGAAGAATACCTAAAGGAAAATGGGGTGTTTGGAACAATAAACTGTCGAATGGTTAGTGACACCAATACCAGGAGAGCATTCAAAATAGGCATCCCAATGAAAGAACATGACAAGGTATATGAGGGGCCATTTTGGCTAAAGGACGTCATATGCCGGCCCTTTCGAGATCCCTGGAGGTACAGGAATAGATCATAGGATGGAACCGGATCAAGTGAAAGTTCTCAACTGGAACGTAGAAGGGCTAGAAGGCGTATCAAGACAAATACCGAGAGACATTTTCAGTGAGTTCGACATCTGTATACTGACAGAGACATTCATTACAGCGGAATCAAAGTGTGAAGTGAAAGGATTCTATAACATTCACGCATTTGCGAGGAAAGGCGATAGAGGAAGGCCGTCAGGTGGAATAACATGCCTAATCAACTCGAAATTTACCCCCTTTGAAACAATTCTCAAGGAGGAGAATCAATTGGTGATTAAAACAAAAATAGGAACATTAGTAGGCGTATACTACAGACCAGAGTACAGCGCAGTAGACATAGTAGACGGTATACAGAGAGCATTAGACACTATACAGGCGAATGAAAGAGTGATTATTGCAGGTGACCTGAACTGCCCAATAAATAAAGCAAATAAAAAAGCGGAAATAGTACTGGACTACCTGCTAGGGGAAGGGCTCACGTTAGTGAACGACAAAAAGGCACTCACATAAATATGCCACAATGGAGGAAGCGCCATAGACCTTACACACATTAGAGGTTTTGATGCATTGGAGCATAACGTCCTAATAAGAAATGAGGCAGTGTTAATCAGGAAACTTATACCGGTAAGAACGACACTCAAGACAAACACACACATGAATAAACAAATTTTAAAAAAAGGATACAAAGAAGGTTGGACCCACATATGCTCCAGGAGAACACTGGTAAGATACCATGTATACTACAAGATATCAGTGAGGGAAATCTGGACAAGGCCATAGCAGGAATAACGGAATTCATCAAAGTAGGAAATGCAGAAAGGGAGGACACCAGGAAAGCGAAAAAATGGTTCGACAAGGAGTGTTACATTGAAAGGCGAATTACACTAGAAAAATTGCACATAGCTAGGAGAACGAAAGATAAAAGAGACCTGGAATGCTACCAGACAGCGAGGAAGAAATTCAAGGCGCTACTAAAGCTGAAAAAACCGGTAATTTAGGGCAAAGGAAGACGAAAAGCTTGTAAAGGATGCTGAAAAGAACCCTTATAAGGCACTCAGACCACGGCAGCCGCGATTTCCAGCAGACATACCCATGGAGACCTGGGAGAATCATATGAGAGGTGTGTTAGCCCTTAAGGAAACCAGACTGAAGTTAGAGGAGAGGAAAGTGATAGAACTACAATCTTCACAAGTGAGGAAGTGAGAAAGGCCATCTCAACAAGCAAGGTAAACAAGGCACCGGGAATAGACGGACTTTGCGCAGAGCATCTAAAAGCTACATTACCCTACCTAGAACCAGTGTGGACAATGCTAATGAACAAATGCATGGCGGAAGGCAGTCATAAAGATGCTATATACAGGACAAGGGGACACAAGCAAACCAGAATCTTACAGAGGGATAGCCCTGGAGTCGGTGGCATTTAAAATACTCACCAAACTATTAGCACAGAAAATAAGTAACCTGATGGGACCACTGTTACCTGATGAACAATTTGGAATCCGGAAAGCGAGATCCACCCTGATAGCGGCGAGCTGCCTGCTAAATGACATACAAGAAAGTACACAAGCCCACGGGAAGAAGTATGTAATCTTCATTGATTACACCAAAGCCTTTGACATTGTCAATAGAAGGAAATTAATCGAGAAACTGGAAAGCCTCGTCAGACGATTGGATACGATGAATTTAATAGCTAATATACTAGCAGCAAACCAAGTGCAAATTAGTGACGGTGTATCCAAATCAGACTGGATAGATCAGACCATCGGAGTGCTACAAGGGGACCCCTTGAGCCCTTTATTGTTCAATGCGCTGACCCAGGATCTCCCTACAAAAATCAAAGAGGGAGCACAAAATGTAAGCATATACATACAGTATATGCGGATGATATGGTACTAGCCGCTGATAACATAAAAGATTTGCCAAACGGAATGGAGCTTGTCACGCAATGGGCGAATCACAACGAGCTAAGGATGAATCTAAAGAAGACAGAATTAATGGTATTCAGGAGAGGAGGACACTTATCGAAAGGTGACTACATTGCATGTGGGGGACACACATTAACACCGAAAAACCAGTTCACGTATCTAGGGATCACACTACAAGTCTCCGGGACGACCTTCTCAATACACATAAAGAAGACATTAGCTGCTGCACTTAGAAACCTTCTTGATAGAGGATTTAAGACTATAAATGCCTCTACAGCAAACTCCGCCATACGAGGAGCTGTTACGAGAACTATGAGAGAAAAGGGACTCGATCGAGGAAAGCTTTTACAGTACAGACGCACTGATAAATAAGGATTGGATGAAAGAGGAATATGAGTTGAGACATTTGGTGACACGCTTTGCAATACACAGCTTTCATCACCGTATCTGTGCCAAGAAGTCCTACCACCGGGCCAGCCAGGAGTGTGTATGTGTACTGTGCAACGAACAGAGTGATACATATCACGTAATGAAGTGCAAGAAGAGAACAGTCTCTCTGAAGCAATTTTGCTCTGAACAAAGTGCTCCTTGGGTGAATTGTAATTTACTTGATGTAATATGTAAATTTTGCACATTGTGTGCAGTAAAATTTATTATTAATATCATGATACAAATGTTATCATCTTTCGATTCTACCCGTGTTTTGATTGAGTAATTTGAACAAAAAGTGATGCGAGCTTACGTATCCGTGCTATTGACTTTCTCAACGTAGTAGTATTTACACTAATGGTATCCTAATGAACTTCCACCTAAATATATTTGAAAATACACCCAAATTGAAACGTAAAATATTTTTCCCAGCAAAATTTAATGTTTATTTTATTTTACCTTACAATGAAGATTCCTATTCTTGTAATACGTACGATGCTGTAATTGGTGTAAAACCTTAAATTATTTTGTTTAATATATTTTAATTATAGTTTATTTAATGCTAAATTATCTTTTATTAAGTGTTAAACATGACTAGTATATGGTTCCTCTGTAAATATGTAGTATAAAATTGTATAACCTCAAATACGTATTGTTTAACCTCAAAATCTATAGAGTCGATAGCGGTAGAAAATTCCATAATGTTCGTATGTTAGATTTATTGTACTATATTTGGTGTATATGAAGGGTTCTGGAAACTTACTGTAAGGTTTTATTATCCAGATACATGTAGAGACATTACGAATATTGTAGATATTTCCATGTACATTTTTGAAAGAACATTCGAGTACCCATTCAACTAGCTGGTCGATCGATGTTTCGAGTGTGTTTCATTAGAGTGTTGTAAGAACTCTTCCAGAAGTCAATCATTCTAGATGGTTGATCGAATAATATAAATATCGAGCTGTCAAGTCAGTGAGCCAGTCAGATCATTGAATTCGAGTGAGTGAGTGAGGCGGGGAATTCAAGAGAGAGTATGTTATAGTGCGCGCGTCAGTGTTGTTGATATCTGTACTTGTCAGAATCGACTTCAGGGTACTCCGCTATTGAGTGTTGTATATAGTGTCATTTGCTACTGTGTATAGTTGTGTGTTGTGACGTACAGTGTAAATAAAGTAATTTATACAAGGAAGTGAACGTGTTCTCATGTGATATTTATTTATGTCAAATAAAATCGCATCGTAGAACGATAAATTGGCGACCGTGGACAGGACACTTCAAGACTCGGCAATGAAGATCGAACAAATGACCGTGGCGATGTTACGGAAAGCGCTGGCATCCCGAAGTTTACCGACAGCTGGAAGCAAAGCAGACCTGCAGGAGAGGCTGCGCCAGGATTTGATAGACAGCGAGGAGGACCCAGGCAGTTTCGACTTCGAAGTCACCTCGGAGGAAGAAACCAACGATCGGGTAAGCATTATGTTCGCTCAACTAACTGCATTGATTCAGGCCCAGTCCGAAAAACTCGAGGGTAAAATTGAGGCCCAGTCTCAAGAAATAAAGGGCCAAATCAATTCTTTCGTCAAAGATCTGAAAGAAGATATTTCAAAAATTAATGATAAAATCGACAGCTTAGAATTAGACATAGATAAAGTAGCAAACGATATGCACACCTTGGAAAGCAAAGTCGAAGAGAAAATTGGAGAAACTGAGCGGGAACCTAACAATCTCAAAACCGAAGTAGGCCAGAAAATTACGAAGTTTGAATCTGAAGTTAATAGAAAAATTTTATCCTTGGAGAAAAATAAGGTTACAGGCAGTAGTTAACCTGGCAAAGGTATGGACCTCCCCCTTGGGATACCAGTTAATCCCAGAGTTATCAAAGACAGCTACCGGAATTTCATGGGAGGCTCGGGGAGTGTCCTAAAACTTTTCTAAAGACATCGGAGTCTCTGCTGGGTAGGACAAATATACCTGCGGAAATATATTTGCAGATTATCAGCCAGCAACTAAGAGCGTCAGCAGAGACTTGGTGGCAGAACATTAAAGAACTCAGCCTCGACTGGGAGGAATTCAAGAAAGAATTCGTCCAAAGATTTGACGCGGAGGCTGTCCAAAATTCAGTACAAAAGAAGTTCCTAACTGAAGCACAATCCAGCAGAATGAGAGCAGGAGCGTTCGTAACACAAACTCCAGCTCTTTAAGAGAGCCCACGAAGGGAAAAATATTGACACGAGCGTCCCCTATATAGTTGAACTGTTACATGATAAGGTTCGATCACTTGTTAAGGTGGCGCAACCAAAAACATTTGAAGAGCTCCGTCACATCGTAGCAAAATTAGACGAAGAAACAAGTTACCATGCCTCAAAAACGAAAACCTCAACCACGGAAGAACCCCGGAAATGCTACCGATGTGGGCCGACCGGACATCTAAAAGACCGCTGCCCGGAAAACTAGATCGGGACCGTTCGAGTCGGGGCAAGGGTGGTTCCGGAAGAAAGACGAAGCCCCGGAGACATTACACCTGGCTAGAAGGCCAAATCTATAGTGATGATGAACCCAATTCACCCCATCCAGCTATTAACTTGACGATTAATGACAGGCCTTCCATCGCTATCCTGGATACTCAAGCTTCACACTTGTTTGTGAATGTGAATGTAGCAGTTATTAAATCCTCTTCATCCTGCTACAGTGACAACAGTCAAGGGAGCAACCCATGACATACATTACAAGATTGAGGGTTGTACCCTTCTTCAAGCCAAATGCTCTACCGAAGTTATAGATATACCAGTAAAGGTTGTGAAGGATTTGATACTCGACATAATATTAGGACATGACTTATTAACTAAATATGGGGTAGTAATAGATTATACAGCCAACGAAATATTATTTGGTAATAAAAACAGAATTAGGTTGGCATGGGTAGAAAATAAAGCCTATGAGTCGGAAACGTTGGAAACCAATGTATTGGCCGAACTGAAAACAGGGCCGTTGAGGGCGGAGGAGAAGGAGGACCTTGAGAAGTTGCTAGGATAGGATTGGATTTACCACAACTGTAAAATAAAATTATTTGTAAGGATAATGCCCCGGTTAAACAAAGGACTTATCCACTTCACCCAGATAAACGAAAATTCGTAATAGAGAAAGTCAAGGAAATGGAAAACCAAGGATTGATTGAACCTTCAGCATCAGGATGGGCTTCTCCAATAGTACTACCTAAGAAGAAAAATGGTGATTATCGACTTTGCGTAGACTTACGGCAGGTAAATAACAAGACTATATCAGATGCCTACCCCATGCCGGATCTCTGACATCTGATAAAACAAGTGAGTGGGGCAAAAGTCTTCAGTACCATCGATTTGAACTCTGGCTACTGGCAAGTAGAGGTCGAAGATGAGTCTCGACCGATTACCACTTTTTCCACCCCAAGAGGACTCTATCAATTCTGAGTCATGCCCTTTGGTCTTAAGAATGCTCCAGCCACCTTTATGCGTCTAATGGATGAAGTCTTGTCTGGATACGCAGGTGAATTTTGCCAGGTCTATCTGGACGACATCCTCGTGTACAGCTAGATGGTTTCGGACCATTTGGAACACCTAGCTAGAGTCCTAGAGAGGTTGAGGATTCACGGACTTACCTGCCAAATCAAGAAGTGTCAGTTCGCATCAGACACGGTTGTGTACCTAGGTCATGTATTGACGGACAAGGGCTCGGAGAGACAGAGAAGAATAGGGCCATTGAGGAACAGGAAAGGCCTCGCATGAAACGCCAGGTACATCAATTTTTAGGCCTTTGTGGGTAGTACACTAGCTTTGTACCACACTTTGAAACAAAAGCTGCTCCGCTAACCGACCTCCTCAATAAAAACATACCATTTAAATGGACCCAAAGGGAAGAAACAGCCTTGCAGGAAATTAAAAGATTTATTTGTGATGCTCCAAGTCTAGCTTATTTGGATGCAGGCCGGGAGGTCTGCTTGCAGACAGATGCGAGTGACATTGGTCTTGGGGCTATATACTGTTCCACAAGAGGGAAGGTGGAGGCAAGGATATAATTGAGTATGCCAGTAGGAAACTCTCTGCCTGCGAGAGAAATTATTGTACAGTCGAGAAGGAGGCATTAGCAGTTGTATGGGCGGTTGGGAAGTTCAGAGGATATCTAGAAGCAAGGAAGGAAGTTCAGACTCTTTACAGACAACTCCTCACTTCAGTGGTTGGATTGAGTTTCTGGGACTAAGTCCAAGCTGATGCGATGGGCCTTGATCCTTGCCGATTTTGACTTTGAAATTTGTCATGTTCCAGGCGTAGCCAATCAAGCTGCTGACAGACTATCAAGAAATCCTGAGGATGGACAGAACTCAACCATGAACTTACCAGAGAGAGAGATTCCTGGGCCAATTAAGAAATCCCAAACCGACCCCGTGCTTCTCGCTATCCAACGAGGAAACAATGAGATCGATGTAGATTTAATAAGGAAGTGGCAGACTGACATGTCCTGTAACAGAATGGCATCCTGGATCAGCAAACGCAGCACTGATTGTCGATCTGTCCCAGCTTAGTTTAAGATGTGCTACAAGAACTTCTGACTTGAAGATGGTATACTTAAGTATACTTCCCACCTGTCTGGATCTTCTCCAGTTATCATAATTCCGAGGTCGCAGACTGCGAGGATTTTGGGAAAATATCACGATAATCCAAAAGCCGGTCATCCTGGTCAAGAAGAAACCTACTCTTCAATTCGGTGACGTTTCTTCTGGGTACACATGCATCAGGACATCAAGAATTACGTCCAAGCCTGTGCAATCTGTGCTCGCACTAAGGCGAACAACCAGAAGGCGAGTACCAGCATGAGAGGACGCCGACCGCATCAGCCTTGGGAGGTTCTCGCCATTGACCTTATGGGACCCTACCCTAGGACATCTCGGGGAAAGACAGGGATCCTCGTGGTGGCTGACCTATTCACCAGATGGGTGGAAGCATTCGCCATCCCTGAAGCTACATCGGGACGTATCATTCAACTCTTGAAGACGGAAGTCTTCAGTCGGTATGGGTATTCTCGGTGTCTACTCACAAACAATGGCAGCCAGTTCACCTCAAGACAGTGGTTGCAAGCTCAGTCGGAGTGGGGAATTGAATACTGGACTACACCGATCTATCATCCACACGCAAATCCCACTGAACGGAGAAGCCAGGAGCTAAAGAAGATGCTTCGGATTCACTTGGTCGACAGAGAACATACCAAATGGGACCAACACCTACACGAGTCCCTTCTGGCCATAAGACAACGGGTTAACCGCATCACGGGTTTCTCACCTGCAGAACTTTTCCTTGGATGTCCAATGAAGAGAACTGGTGACTGGAATTTTGTCTATGGACAAAGAGAGGGACCAGAGGATCCTGATACCTGGTATACACGGAACCAGCAGCAGATTCAACAGGTGCACTGCCAGGCCGAAAAGCGTTCAAGGAGAGAAGCCGAGAACAACGATGCGCCAGAGGAAAGGGAGTTCAGACCTGGAACACTAGTTCTTCGTCGAAACCATCCCCTTAGCAACAAACTTCAGAAGTTCCATGCTGGGATGGCTCCCAAGTGGCTTGGACCTTTTGAAGTGGATACAAAGTTGGGAAATGGGGTGTATCTCCTAAAGACTACACCGCCGACAAAGGTGCATGCATCGGAATTGAAGGCCTTACCTCAACCCCTACAAGAAGTCGGAGAGACCGAGGAGTCGACGCTCTCTACGGGGCCCCAGAAGAAGGCAGACTTCATGGAGGCTCAGCACACACCGATACCTACCTTGGAGGATGAGCGAGACGTAGTCATAGATATAAGGACACCTAGATATAATTTAAGACCTAGAGTAAGGAATGTACAGCTACGATGCTGTAATTGGTGTAAAACCTTCAATTATTATGTTTAATATATTTTAATTATAGTTTATTTAATGCTAAATTATCTTTTATTAAGTGTTAAACATGACTAGTATATGGTTCCTCCGTAAATATGTAGTATAAAATTGTATAACCTCAAATACGTATTGTTTAACCTCAAATTCTAGAGTCGATAGCGGTAGAAAATTCCATAATGTTCGTATGTTAAACTTATTGTACTATATTTGGTGTATATGAAGAGTTCTGGAAACTTACTGTAAGGTTTTATTATCCAGATACATGTAGAGACATTACGAATGTTGTAGATGTTTCCATGTACATTTTTGAAAGAACATTCGAGTACCCATTCGACTAGCTGGTCGATCGATGTTTCGAGTGTGTTTCATTAGAGTGTTGTAAGAACTCTTCCAGAAGTCAATCATTCTAGATGGTTGATCGAATAATATAAATATCGAGCTGTCAAGTCAGTGAGCCAGTCAGATCATTGGACTCGAGTGAGTGAGTGAGTGAGGCGGGGAATTCAAGAGAGAGTATGTTATAGTGCGCGCGTCAGTGTTGTTGATATCTGTACTTGTCAGAATCGACTTCAGGGTACTCCGCTACTGAGTGTTGTATATAGTGTCATTTGCTACTGTGTATAGTTGTGTGTTGTGACGTACAGTGTAAATAAAGTAATTTATACAAGGAAGTGAACGCGTTCTCATGTGATACTTATTTATGTCAAATAAAACTGCATCATAGAATGATATTTTGTGTGAAAAGTTGAAACCCGTGATGGCTGGAGAACCTACCATCAGGCTATACTGCCATGTCTGTTGACTGCACAGTGGCTCTGCCATCAGGGACAGTGTGTACTTTGGGAAGCTTTCTTTTTCAAACATTACAAATAAGACATCATAATTATGACTTGCCAGAATAGAAGTATTCAATGAGAAACTTTGTATTAAAGATTTCTTACTATTCTATTCTACGGCTGCTTGCTCACACTGCGGCATTTGTCTCACTTTTAGCCTTTTTATACCTGTCATAACTTTTAAATGAAAGGTCTGATTCGAATAATTTAAAGGGGAATTTATATGTACATAAGGATTAATATCATGATATGAATGCCACCATCTTTCGATTCTACCTGTGTTTTGATTGAGCAATTTAAACAAAAAGCGGTTATTGTGATTTAACTATAATACATGTACAGTCTGGGAGACCTTTTTGTGGTTAATGATGAGTATCATTAAGATGTAGTACATTATTTTATGTATCATCAATCGTTTTTGCATCACAGGCCAAATTATGACTCTTGCAGGCAAATATTTTATACCTTCGGTTACATTATTTCCATTTTTGAAGGAATCTCTAATTGTTTTGAAAATAAAATACAGCCCGTGTTACTGGTGAGCTTCCTATAGGTGAGAGAATTTTTAAAATCGGTTCAGTAGTTATTGAGTTTATACATTACAAACAAATATACAAACATACACATTTTTTTTTGTCTTTATAATATTAGTATAGTAGAAGTGCAAGAAGTAATTCATGCTGCAACTTTTGGAGAGTAGTCTAGATCATTACCTTTTGCCGGTTTTCTGTTTGTCTAGGATTGGTTAGTTTTCATCATCATTAGGGACAGGTATTTCTTGCAATTGTGATAAAAATATATTCTTTAAAAAAATATTTTTAATGATCAGGAAACAAATTCTAGGCATAACATGGATTAATAAATTTGAAATTTAGGTGTATCATTTTGAGGGAAATAAAATGAAATGGGACCGTTAAGGAAATACGTTTACACCGAGATATTTATTTAATGTTGGCTGCATGGAAGGAATAAAATTATTGACAAGATGGTGAATAATATGAGAGGTATGTAAACAAAAATGGTCCCCTGGGCTGGATACAATATTCTGCAAACTTCATGAAGAAAGCCATCTGATGACACCAGAATGAGGTAATATGATATATTGTACTGATATCTTAATTATCATGAATCTGAACATATGTGAACAAGAACAATTCATCATTTGAAAGCTTATGGAAATTTCGTAGCTTTGCTTTAAATACAAATCAAATCAAACCAAATCAAAATCTCTTTATTTGCAAATGAGGTGTCTACCTCGGTGGCAAATGGTACACTAAAATACATTATTGTCAAGCACTAAATTTTAAATTAACAAGAGATGAAGTAAATTCTCCTAGAATACAATATTATACAATTTACGCTAATAATTTGTTCTATTAAACACACACATCATCCTTAATAAATTTATATTGTTTACAAAATTCTACTTATAATATCTTACAAACATAGTCAACTCATATACAGTATGTGAAATTACTTCTAATAATAATATACAACTGGTATAAGATTAAAATTTGAATTTATTTACATATTTATATTTTACCCATTTTGGAACCTAAGTAGCATAACGACCTGCTGCGTCTTAATCAGAGCCCCTTTTGCCACCACTTTTCAGAGTTCCTGAAGGGCCTTCACAGCTACCGTAGCGGTCCCAGGGCCCTCAAAGTCCCCACTGTACTTCACCCCTACAGGCAGTCCCCTACTTGGGCTGTCCAAACTCCATAGACCAGGGGATGGAATTAATTTAATCACACACATTTTTTATTTACAATATCCTGCACTGGTCGAATGCCTTCTAACATTTCATTTACTTTCTCTGTTGTTGTTTATTCTCTTCTTGAATATCTGTACAGATTTTGGAAAAAGATCAAACACTACCCCTGGTAAACTGTTCCACTCCTTCACGCCCTTCCCAATGAATGAAAATTTACCCCAATCGCTTCTGCTAAAATTCCTTCTAATTTTGTACTTGTGGTCAGTTCTACCAATATAATTATTTTCCAACTGAAGCCTCTCACGGATATCTCTCCATGCTTCTTCTCCTGTATAGGCTCTATATAATCCTATAAGTCTAGTTTTCTCCCTTCTCTTACTTAAAGTTCCCCAACCAAGTTCCTTTAACATTTCTGATAAACTACTCTTTCTCCTGAAATCCCCTGTTACAAACCTTGCTGCTTTCCTCTGCACACCATCTAGTTCTTTTATTAGGTATTCTTGGTGAGGATCCCAAACACTGTTTGCATATTCCAATAATGGACGAACCATACTTAAGTAACTTTTTTCCTTTAATTCTTTGTTACATCCTTTAAGTAGCCTCATTATGACATGTAACGATCTGTATGCTTTCCCAACAATGTCATCAACATGACCCTTCCAGTGCAAATTACTTTCAAATCTCACACCTAAGTATTTGCACTTGCCATCTTTAGGGATAACTACCTCATCGAAAGTATATTCAAATTCAGTTTTAAAGCTCCTGTTTGTAAATGTTGTAACAGTTGATTTGCCTCCATTAATCTTCATATTATTTTCTTCAACCCACTCTTGGATACTCTCAAGGTCCCTTTGTAATTCTGAGCAATCCTCAATGTTATTTATTTCCCTATAAACAATTATGTCATCTGCATGCAATCTTATTTTCGATGTTATATTGTTCCCTAAATCATTTGCGGATATTAAGAAAAGTAACGGACCGATTATACTACCCTGTGCAATTCCCTTCCAAACTTTCTCTTCCTGCGATACATTATTTCCAACTTTGACTTTCTGAACCCTTGAATTTAGAAATGTTCTTATCCAACATATAACCCTTACGTCCAATCCTATTCCCTCCAATTTCTTTAATAATATTCCATGTTCCACTCTATCAAAGGCTTTGGAAAGATCTATGGCTATGCAATCTAACTGGCCTCCTGAATCCAACTGATCTGATATGTCCTACTGAAATCCCACCAGTTGTGGCTCGCAAGAAAATTTCTTTCTAAATCCATACTGGCTCTTTATGAACCAATTTTTATCATCACATATCCCTATGATGTACTTTGCTATTAAACTCTCCAGTATTTTACAAACTACACTGGTCAGGCTGATTGGTCTGTAGTTCTGTGGTTTCCTTTTATCACCCTTTCCTTTATAAATTGGTATTATTATAGATTCCTTCCATTCCTTTGGTATTACACTATTATTTATGACATAGTCAAAGAGAAATTTTAAATACGGCACTATGTACCACCCCATTGTCTTTAATACCTCCCCAGTAATTTGATCACTTCCTGCTGCTTTTCCTTGCTGAAGCAGTTGGATTTCTCTGAAAATATCTTCATTTGTGAATGAGAAGCTTCTTGTTTCCCTCTGTGTCTCTCCCTCTCTATCTTCTGTTATGGTTTCCAAGTCCTGACAATCTTCTACTGAATTTCTGAATTCCCTACTAAAGAGGTTTGCTTTCTCAGTATCTGTTAAATAGTGTTCACCCCCTTCTCCCACCATTGTAGGAATTTGGATTCTTTTTCCTTTTTGATTCCTAATATATGAATACAGCTTTTTCCATTTCCCTTTGTGGTCATTACCCTCTTGAAGAATTCCATTCATATAATTCTCTTTTGCTTCCTTTTTCACTCTATTCAGTTCCCTCATTAGCTGTTTTCTAGTTTCTCTATTCTCCCTACCCTCTTTGATTTTCCTTTTTACTATTCTACATTTTCTTTTTAAGTTTCTTATGTCCCTTGTATAATAAACAGGGTCTGAGGTCATTTTACCCTTCTTAACAGGTACAAATCTCTTCTCTCCTTCCCAAATTATTCCTTTAAATTTAGCCCAAAGTGTATCCACATTACTCCCTTCACTTATCCAACAACGGAATTGTGATTTAAGGTAAGTCCCAAATTCATGAACTTCAGTTTTTCTGTACAATTTCTTGTCTTGTGTGACCCTCTTATTAAGCCTTTTTGGTACCAGTCCTACATCCATTATTACAGCCTTATGGTCACCTATTCCTTCAATTACCTCAGTTTTATCAACAATTTCCCATGGTTTAACCAAGAATACATCTAGTAAGTTATTGAGACGAGTCGGTTCTTGTACTACTTGTGTAAATCCTCCCTCCCAAATTAACTTATTTGCCAGTTTCTGTTCATGGGCTTCACTTGCAGCTCCATTCCATTCATACATACATTATCATTATAGACTGTTATGCCTTTCAGCGTTCAGTCAGCAAGCCTCTGTGAATTTACTAAACGTCGCCACAATCCTCGATTTGCAACTAGTGTTGTGGCCTCATTTAGTTCTATACCTCTTATCTTTAAAACGCTAGAAACCGAGTCTAACCATCGTCGTCTTGGTCTACCTCTACTTCTCTTACCCTCCATAGCAGAGTCCATTATTCTCCTAGGTAACCTATCCTCCTCCATTCGCCTCACATGACCCCACCACCGAAGCCGGTTTATGCGTACAGCTTCATCCATCGAGTTCATTCCTAAATTAGCCTTTATTTCTTCATTCCGAGTGCCCTCCTGCCATTGTTCCCACCTGTTTGTACCAGCAATCATTCTTGCTACTTTCATGTTTGTTACTTCTAACTTATGAATAAGATATCCTGAGTCCACCCAGCTTTCGCTCCCGTAAAGCAAAGTTGGTCTGAAAACAGACCGATGTAAAGATAGTTTCGTCTGGGAGCTGACTTCCTTCTTACAGAATACAGTCGATCGTAGCTGCGAGCTCACTGCATTAGCTTTACGGCACCATTCCATTCAACTTCAGGCAAATTTAGATCTCCCCCATTATTACCATATCATTATTATTGTTTTTACGAGTATAATCTATTATTTTCTCAAAGATTTCCATGTCTCTTTCCTCTCTTCCAGGCCTGTATGTTCCTATAATTCCCACTTCCTTCATATTATCACAAACTAATTTTATCCCTAATATTTCATCCCTTTCATCGGTAAACCATTCATGTGAACAGTAAGTTTCCTTCACCAGAATAAACACCCCCCTCCCTTTTTATCTCCTCGGTCTCTACGATAGACTGTGTACCCTTCTGGAAATACTTCTCTATTACCCACCCCTTCTCTCAACCACGATTCCACTCCTATCACCACATCAGTCTCATAAGATTCCATCAATGTACCAAATTTTAACTGTTTATTTACTACACTCTGACAGTTTACCAAGAGCAATCTCAGACCTCCTTCCTCCCTAAAACTTGACTGTTGCAATTGGGTAACGTTTGACTCATGAGTTGAGAACGTCCCTGGAACCCAGATCTTTGTACATAGATTTTGATTTAAGGGTCTGGGTTTTCTGGCAAGTTTCCCTGTATATGCCAGTTTAGTGGTATGGGTTTTCTTAAGTACAGATTAGTTTGCAAATCTCTGTTGATAATTGTAGCAATTTGTCTACAGAGATTTGCTTTTCCATTACCATTCAGATGTAACCCATGCCTAGTGAACATTTGCCTGCCAAGACCTAAAGTATCTACTACATAGACATTTCTAAAACTCTTACATAATTTCTTGATTTTTATATTTACATCATGTACAGCTTTGTTCACACATGAGTCCTCTAAAAGGTCATACCTACACAACACCAGACAGCGAAGTGTGATAAACGCCACATGTCTCACAACTCTCTCAATATGCGCTTAACCTAGCACCACCGACTGGCCAAACTGTGAACTAACCACAACTTCTTGCATAGTTATAAGTTATCGATAGCTCTTGCCAGTGTCACGATCTATGGAGCAGTGTGAACTACATCATGTTACAACTGAATACCTCAAACATGAACTATTCCGAGAAACAGAAGACTACATAAAGAGAGCTACTCTCAAGAAAGTCTTGACACATTTGCAAAGATTTTTTAATTCACGAAGTATTAATATAGACACCTCACTCGTGCAAGTTAAGCGAAACAGATTACTTACAATAAATAATGAATTCAAACAAATCCAAGATGAACTGAAATTTAATTATGATGAAACTTGTGCTGCCTGCCAGGAAGATTTCAAAGATACCGTATAATCCCAAGTACCACCCGCCCCAGAATAAGACCTACACCCTATATTTCAAAGGACAAATTTTTAAAAAAAGTTTCACTCAAATTTATTTACAATATTTGCTACAGAACAAGTGTCATTTCACTACGTATGTTTCATGAATTTAAAATAGTTTCAGACAGTTTTTAAGTGTCCTTGAAATAATACCCAATACATTATTTAAAACACACAGAGAAAAAGTTATCAAAGAACGATAGTAAACACTTCATTCATCATCAGAAGTACCAACTTTGGAGTTTTCACTATCACTTTGACCATCACTTCCCCACACAATGTCGTCTTCGCTGCCATCCACAGCATTCGAAATACTGCACTTCTGAAAAATTTTCCGGAAGAGGTCACCAGAGATACGATCCCACACAATCTTTATCCATGAACAAAGCAGTTAAACTTCCGGGCAATTAATACAACCAGTTGGCGTCAGTGTATGATTGCCAGCCACTACTCACGCGGTATACAGCTGTTCCAAGTCTGTCTTGAATGGAGTGTTTACACAGACATTCAGAGGTCGATCCGCCCGGAGCGATTGCTAGATCGGTTTTTGCGTCCTGTTGTGTGACCTGTTTCTGTTGTGTCACTGCGGTATCTGTTCATAACAAGCAAGGTTTTCTGTCCAAGCAATGCACAAGGGCGACATTGCCAAAAAAATTTCAGCCAGTTTTCCACTATAGTACAAATACTTAGTAAACATCCTTCTGAGTGATTGGTGGAGCGTGGTCATGTAGGTAGTGTGGGAGGATTGATTAGCGCGCTCTTTCTTCCCCATTCGCTATCTTGGTTACTCGCTTGTTAACATGTTGTGTTCAGCCACTGCGTACAGTGCCTAACATGATGTGTAGACGAAGACTGGATACAGAGAGGAGTGGGGGACGAGGCAGCTCTCTCCGATTGCCCCTCCCCACACGCTCGGTTGATTCCCACGCAGGACGTTTACAAAGTATTTGGACTATAGTAGACTGTCCATCCAACTGGAGCCCTGAGTTCTGACAATAACACCAGCTGGTAGATTTTCTTTCAGAAGTGTATTTCTCTTGAAGACAACATACGGTGGAAGTTTAATTCCATCAGCAAGTGTACATAACATTACTGAACACCTCTATTTTTCATTACCACCCATTCTGATGGTAACACTTTTTTGACCCCTTAACACTCACAATACTGTCTAACGACATTTCAAAATAGACAGGCATCTAATCTGCATTTCCAATTTGAGAAAGCAGATAGGAATTTTTCTTTCGCAACCGAACAGATTTTCTTCTTAGGCAATAGGAACATGCTGTGATATTGTGGTATGCCTTCTGATACCCAGTCCTTTCCTTTTACAGAAATTTCTGATCCACCCTCGGCTTGCTTTAAACTCTGGTGTAGGAAGATTTTTTGCGATTTCTAATGCTTTTAATTGCCACATTTCAGTCGACACGCCGTATCCCAATTGCCGCCTTTCTGTTACGCATTTGTATAGAATCCTTTCAATGTCAGGTAACTGTGCACTCTGTCCGCAGAAAGCTCTAAGATCACCACTACTGTTTAAAAGAAAATCTTTCTTCTTTCTCCAATCTTGAATACAAGATTCCACTATATCGTATTTCCTACCGGCAGCACGATTTCTGATAATTTCAGTTTCCTTTATAACTTTCAGTTTTTGACTTACAGTAAAAGACTGCAAATGCTTTGTTGAATTTATGTTTACACGTGGCACTCTAAGAACACCAGACGGTAGACTGACTGCTGCCGAGTGCTTACGGTAAAAGAAAAGTGGAAGTGTAGTTGGGGTTGGGGGAGCACACACTGAGAAGCTCTGTTGCCAAGTCACAGTGACCATGAGTGTGCCGATGTTTGATTTCAGGGTTGTTCCCTACTTAGAAATAATTTTACTGAGCTTATAAACTACAGTAAACTTTTAGAAAAGTTTTACACACATTTATATTACAGAACAAATATACACGAAATACATAAGAGAGAACAATACGGTACACATATATCCACTTGTCATTTTCAAATGCTGTTGGAAGACGTGGTCGAATCCAGTGCCAACCCTTGAAAATAAAATACACTAAAAACGTAACATCGTCTAAGATGTGTGAAGTATTGCGTCGCGAAATGAAAGGTATAACACCAGCACCCAATTTTTAAAAGCAATATTTTTGAAAAAGAAGGGCAGGTGGTATTCGGGATTATATGGTACTGTACTCTTGATTTATTAGAATTGAAGTTCAGAAGCACCGCTAATACATAAGGTTCACTGGTGAACGATGGAGTAATATCTCAGTCATCGTGCGGTTTTTCCAAAAACATAAAACTTACTAATATTGACCTCCTTACTTTCAGTGGAGCACTAACCACATGGTTACATTTTAAGGATACCTTTGAAAACCTGGTCGTCATTAACAATGATTTGCCGGACATTGAAAAATTCCACTATCTTACTCTCATCACACAAAGAGGCAAAGGACACTTAAAAACAAAAGCACATCCGACACCAACTTAATAGTGACCTACATCATTGACAGCAATTATCATTCTTTAAAATTAACAGCAGCAGAATACATCAAATATATACTAGAACCCCAAAACAAATTAGGATGATAAATTTCAATAGTGTAGATGCACTTCAAGCTCTAAATGCCTAGCCAAGCATTCTGGATCATTTGCTGCGTGATTTCTTGTTATCCAGATTCAACAAGAAATTAGGGCTGAAATTCAAAAGTACTCATTTGCATGTGAAAGCCGTGAAATTTAAGAAAACCCTAGTTTTTAAACAGTCAGAATCAGGTCAACAAACCCCAGCAAAGGTTTTCAATGCAGTTTGTGTATATTACAACATCGGAGCGAACATATATTACAACATCTGTTCAGAAGGACACAAGTTATACGAATTCCCTGACTTCCACACGCTATCTCTAGAAAAAAGGGTAAAATTTATAAGAAAAAAATAAATAAATAAAAATTTACTGCAGCAAGTGTCTCGGTTCCTCCCGTATGTGTAAGGAATGCAAGTCAACAATGCCATGCAAAATGTGCAAGAAATGTCATCACACACTACTCCATCGTGAAACTGAAGCAGCAATACCAACAAAATTCAACCAGTCAAGCAGCAACCATTCAAAACTATCAGTAGATGATGTGACTCATCAAGCATCTTACAAATCATTGAGGAGTACACTAAGGACTCAAGTACAGTACTTCTAAGCACAAAATTGATTCAGTCTGCAAAATTGAAGATTCTCATGGAAGACCACACCTGTTTTGTGCTATACTCAACAGTAGTTCCTAGAGCAGCAACTTTATCTCTAAGCAAGTTGTGTAGCTTTTGAGACTAAAAAGAAGAAGACAGCAATTTTGTTAGAAGCTTTTTGGTAATCTGAGATAAGTGATGGGCAATACTCTCACTCGAGACTCTCGAGAGTTGTGTCACAGATCTCGAGATTCTCCAGAGATCGATTCTCCTGTCCTGTGATCTGTGCGATGCCCCAGTAACCATGAGCGTAATCTTGATAGTATATCATCACCAGTTATTATGTGAAATAACGTTTCCATATGGAAACGTGTGTGCCAATAAATTTTGTCAAAGGTCTGGAAAAGTACTGCATGTTCAACTATGAGCCCGTTATTACCATTAATGAAAGTGATAACAGAATGTCAGTATCCTGTACAGTTCACAAGTTATTTGAGGTCGACATCTTAGCCGAATAACCCTGTATAATTTGTTAATAACTGTAGATAAGATGTAAACCACCTGGATACCTTGCAATTGTTGTCAACAGGGTAGATTTTGCGATGCAGACTTGGCCATAAGTGTTCTCTGTGACGATTCTCCTTCAGTGATATTATGTGCTGTTAAGTGCCGGATCATTCCAGTACTATTTCTGCTGACGTATTTTACTTCTTTAGAACTAAGAACACAATGAACTGTCATGTGATCTCTTTAAAATAATTCCACATCCATGTCTTACGTTGGGTTTCAGACCGTCTGAAAGTTGCTGCATACAATTAGACAAAATTGCACGTCATATACCACAGTACTTAATTATGATATGAGCACTCTATAAAAAAAAAAAAAGCAAGGAATTAATTCCTCCGTCACCATAATGTCGGTGAACACAAGCACCGGTCAAATGGATATTAAATGCGGAGTCTGATAATTATGAGTGATGACTATGTACACCTACAGTATCCGTCAGCTTCTGCATTTAGCCTACACAATTAAAATTGAAATAATTGATAAGGAGATTCCACCTATTCAATACCAAAGAATAAGAAATGTAGTGAATTACATTCTCATTTAATAATAATTAGAAATGGTACCGGTTTCAACCCTAGTCCAGGTCATCATCAGCCGATTAAGAAATGGAAAACAATGCATAAGATCAGTAGAAGAGGCAATATGAAAAGGAAATGAACGGGGATAGACACTGTAAAAATTTAGAAGAAGTAAAATACAAGTCATTCAAAAGAAAAACAGTGCGCAATTCTCTTAGCGGCAGCAAGGCACACGCAGCGCTAGGCAAAGTCCCACAATGATTACGAATAGCGGAGAACTGTTCAAAGCTAGTTATTTAAACACTGTCATGCATAAAAGTCACATCACAATCGAACACATACGAAGGTCCATATTCGTGTAGGAGTTGAAGATGAGCAGATTCATTGAAGCAACTTGCCAGTCAGGCAATGTGGTTTCAAACGCCAAAGTAAAATGGAGAATAGCTTGATGATCCAGTTATTTTCCTTGGTTGCGGGAAAGTGAGTATATAGATAAATATAATACAATTCAATATAATTGAGTAAGTAATTGTGCTCCTATAGAATTCTTAGACCAGTTGACGTGAAAAAAACAATTGTGAAGAGAAAAAAATATAGTAAAAAGCGCAATACCGGAAACAAATGAAAACGTATATGCACAGTGCGCAATTTTTAAAAAAATCAGGTCTAGATTGAAGTAGTCGAAATCTGCGTAAGGCAGGAGTCGAGTATGGATGAGAAAAATTGAAATGAAGGTGGAAATGAATTTCTTTTTTGAGAAAAGATAGAAATAATAGAGGAAGAGGAATAGTGGAAAAAAGAGAGAAGAGTGAAAGAAATTGAAGATTAAATGGTGTTTAGGGTGGGTTAGGAGGGTGGGTTATTGGAGGTAGAAAATGTGGGTAGGAACTTTGTAAGGCATGGAAAATAGAATTGGGCTTTTGAAATTTAGAATTTTTGAGAAGAAGTATTAGGAAGTCGAAAAGGATATTTGGTTTTTCAGAAATGTCGTTTAAGTTGAAATTTGGGTTGAAGTACTGATCAAGGTGGATAAAGCAATTTTCAGTAGTGTTTAAGAGGGGACCTTTGTTTATGATTTTAAGTATTTTCATGTCTTTTTCAATATTGGTGAAACTATGCTTGGAGTCTTGTATGTGTTGTCCTATGGCGGAGAATCTATTGTATTTAATGGCGTTGATATGTTCGGAGTATCTGATATTGAAGTTGCAGCCGGTTTGTCCGATGTAGGAGGAATTGCAGTTGTTGCATTTGAATCTGTACACTCCGGATTTAGAAAAAGCATTAGATTTATTTAGTGATTTAGAGTTGTGTAAAATATCCAAATTTCTATTGTTAGTTCTAAAAGAAATTTTCACATTGTGTTTTTAAAAAATATTAGTTATTTTATAAGCATCTTGAGTGAAAGTGGAAAATGCAGTTGGTTTTGTTGTGTCTTTAGATAAAGTTTTAGGACGGTGTTTGAATTTGTTGATGATGCAGTTTATGAAGGAGTTATTAAAGCCATTGAGTTTAGCAATGTTACGGGTGGTGTTCAATTCATTATTTAAATCTTTTTTAGACATAGGGGTGTTGAAGGCGCGAAAAATTAAGCTGTTATAGGTAGCACGTTTATGTGCTTGAGGGTGCGAAGAATCTTGTCGTATTGTGGTTGCTGTTTGGGTTGGTTTTCTGAATATTTTGTAAGATAAAGAAGAAGGATGTCTAGTGATAGTTAAGTCTAGAAAGTTAAGAGTTTGGTTGTGTTCTGATTCAAGGGTGAATTTAATGTTAGGGTCTAAGTTGTTGAGATGAATAAGTGCAAGAGGCTGCGTTGGTTGATTCTTCATTTAAAATTACTAAAGTGTCGTCGACATATCTGTCCCAAAAGAGGATGTTGGAGAAATTATAATTATTATTATTATTATTATTATTATTATTATTATTATTATTATTATTATTATTATTATTATTATTATTATTATTATTATTATTATTATTGATTTTTGTGTTTTCTAAGAAGTCAAGGTAAATTTCAGCAAGAATGCCTGAAGCTGGTGAGCCCATAGCCAAGCCATCTTGTTAATAAATGGTGTTATCAAAGGTAAAATAATTATTATTAAGAACCGATTTTAAAATAGACATGAAGTCTTGAATTTCGAGTTTACATAGGTTACTGAATTTGTTTAGGTTGTTAATTATGGGGAATAATTTTGAAATTGGAATACTAGGGTACATGTTTACAATGTCAAAAGAATGGAGAGAAAAATTTGGTTGGATATTAAAGTTCTTTAATTTGTTGATTAGATCAGAAGTGTTTTTGATAGATTTGTTAGATAAAAAATGATAGTTTTTTAGTAAAAATGTTTGGATGAATTTAGAAATATTGTATAGGTGACTGGGTCTGTAACTGATTATTGGACAGATGGGAATATTAGTTTTGTGAATTTTTGGGAGGGCTTTGGCAGTGGGTAGGCCTGGGTTCATGTTTATTAATTTAGTTTTTTCTTGATCTGTGAGGAGAAAGGAAGTGTTTTTTAAAGTTTGTTTGAGTAGGCGTTGGATTTTTGTGGTTGGGTCTTTTTTTATTACAGAAAAAGAAGAGTCACTGAAAAAAATTTTGGTTTTATCTAAGTAGTCAGTTTTTTCCATTATGACAGTAGTGTTGCCTTTATCAGATTTGGTGATGATAAGATTATTGTCATTGATTTTCTTTTTAAGGTCCAAAATGAGTTTATTATTATCATTTTTATTATTATTATTAAGAGAAGTGTTTTTGTCATTGTTAAGGAAGATTTTTTCGAGTTTTCTTTTTTACTTCAAATCTGATCTCATCTTGTTCATCTGTTGGCATTTTGTTAATGGCTATTTCAGATTCAATAATTAAATTAGTGGCTACATTGAAAGAGGTGAGGTTGGGCCAATTGTGTTTGAGGCCCTTCGAGAGAATTGAGTTTTCATCATCACTCAGAGTTGTTTTAGATAAATTTACAATAGGAGGATGGAATTGATGAATAGTTTTGGAGGGTGTGTTAATGTTCTTAAACTGAAATTTATGTGAAGAAGATTTGTTCTTAAGAATGTTGAGTTTTTTTTTCTCCAGGGTTTGTTGTTTAATTGACAAACTATTTCATGAATATTGACTAAGGCTTCAAGCCATCATCCATACTACTGTACCATCTAATGCCGTCCTATTCATCAAGTGTACTACACATTGTTCATCATTATATTAGATTCTTAGTTGTTTTATGAACATTTTTATAATAGCTGTAGAATGTTTGAAATATTGTCTGACAAAAGTAATAAGGTTTTGATTAGTGACTGAAGATGCCTCACAGTAAGAGGCGAAACATGTCTCACATTTGAAAAATGTTTTGACTTAAATGTCAACATCTTATATTGCATTGAATAGGTGGAAATAAATTTTAAATATTTTCCTATATATTTTAAATGTAATTAAACCCGAGAATAAAGTTATCATAGCCAACAAGATTGAATCACGGGTAACAAATGTATGCCAAACAAAGTTGAATGCGAGAAACCTGTTTGCAGCAATAAACGAGTATGCGTTGTCAACTATTAACTATTATATTGGCCTGATCCCGTACGAGCACGAAGAATTTAACAACATTGATCTGAAGGTGAGAGGAATCTTGAGACAGCATAATATCGTCAGAACAGCAGGTAATATGGAACGACTGTACCTGAAAAGACATGAGTTAGGAAGAGGACTACAAAATATTTCTGAGAAGGCCGAATTGATTTTACTAGAACTATGTAAATATTTGGCAACAAACACAAGAACGAAGTTTATCGCAGAAAGTGAAAGAAGAAATGCAATCCATCTTGGACTGATTGAAGAACATTTGAAACGGAAGTACCTAATTGAGGAAGGAAACAATGTCACGGTAAAAGTAGTTAAGCAGAAACAAAAACAGATGCGAATGGATCGAATCATGGCTAAGTCAATGCATTCCACATTGTTCCGTGAACAACAGGAGAAATTTGTTGACGTAAAACAGTCATCGTTATGGCTAATGAGGGGGAATATATCTCCACAGGAAGAAGGAATGTTCTGTAAGATACAAGACAGAAACATGTTCTTTAGTCATGGGAGTATATTCCAGAGGTGCCCACACTGCAACCAGGGCAATAAGACACTAGATCACCTGGCAACACAATGTGGACGAATGCTTAATTTGGACTACAAGAAACGCCACGATGACGTTGTCAGATGCTTGCATTTCATGTTCACCAAAAAGTATGGGCTGAATAATTCTAAGAAAATAAAGAACTATAAAGTTGAAAATGTCATATCCAATCAGCGGATTAGAATAAAGTCAGACGTCATCATACAGACTGAGCTTCGCATTGAACACAACAAACCGGATCTGATGATACATGACCTTGTAAAGAATGAAATCCTATTAATTGAAGTTAGAATCACAAACAAAAATATCCTAAAACAGACTGAAACCACTAAAGGAAGAAAGTACGAGATGCTAGCCAACTAACTCTCACTTATGTACAATGGAGCCAAGGTGACAATGGTCCCTGTGGTAATAACATGGGACGGGCTAGTCACCAACTTGTTCAAGAAGCACATGGACAAATTGGAAGCGAGCAAACAGCTACAGGCCTACCTACAGACCATTGTACTAAAAAGAATGTGTGAGAGTGTGCTAATCGACTTCAGACGAGGCAACTTGGATAATGAGTTGTGGACGGAGGACTTGCAAACAATGATGGACCAGATGGAGGCGGTCCTGGTACCGTAAATGGTGTGCAAGAAGTGTGTATACAAATGCGTAGAATCATTGGATGTAACATGGACTTGAAAACTAATTGAATAAATTTAATATTACTACTATTATTATCATGATTTGTGAGAATAGGACAGACTACTACTGTAACGCACATCATTGAATGCAGCACTTCCTCACCCATCAAGCAACGTCCATATTCAATCAACCCAGATAAAAACAATGTCATACCGAAGATTCAAGAGATAGAAGAGCAAGGTCTCATAGAACCTTCTACATCCTGTTGGGCATCGCCTATCATCCTACCAAAAAAGAAGAATTGGGAGTATCGACTGTGTGTGGACTTCTGCAAGTTGAACGAAAAGACCGTTAGTGACACCTTCACCATGCCTGACCTGAAAGACTTGCTGAAACAAGTAAGTGGGTCTAGGATTTTCAGCACGCTGGATCTCAACTCCGGACACTGGCAAGTGGAGGTCAAGGAAAGTTCTAGACCACGGACTGCCTTCCTAACACCGAGAGGATTATACCAGTTTACAGTAATGCCTTTTGATGAGTGATAGATAAGGTATTGTCAAGATTTGTTGGAGATTTCTGCCAATTGTATCTCAACATCTTAATTCACAGCAAGAATTTTCAAGAACACCTTGCACACCTGAAGAAAGTGCTAGAATGATTGAAAATTCAAGGACTGACCTGCCATCTGGAGAAGTGCCATTTTGCCCAGTCTTGCGCAGAATATCTTGGCCATGTCCTAACATCTGAAGTTTCAGAAAGGAAACCAGAGAAGAATCGAGCTATCGAGGAAACTGAACGCCCGTAGACCAAGCGACAAGTACGTCAATTCCTTGGCTTGTGTGGATGGTATAGCAGCTTCTTGCCACATTTTGTGGAGAAGGCAATACCACTCACTGATCTACTCCATAACAACTGCCCATTCCGATGGATCAGCAAGGAAGAGGTAGCATTCCAAGGCATTAAGGCTGCAATATGCAACGCTCCTAGTCTAGCCCATCCCAACCCTCAACTGAAAATGTGCCTGCAGATGGACACCAGCGATTCCGGCCTAGGAGCAGTGTTATTCCCGGAGAGGAGGGATGGCAGAAGGGACATCGAATATGCCAGAGCAGAAGACTATCTCACACCGAACAACACTACTGCAGTGCCGAGAAGATAGCCTTAGCTATGATGTGGGCCATGAGCAAATTCAGAGGCTACCTGAAGAGAAGGTAGTTCCAGCTCTACACCATAACGCAGCTCTCAAATGGTTGAACTCAATCTCTGGCTCAAAATCTAAATTGATGCGTTGGGCTCTGTTAATCATAGAATTTGATTTTGATGTGTGTCACATCCCAGGACCGAAGAACATACAAGTAGACAGTTTATAAAGGCACCCGGCAATGGAACCTGAAGCCAGGAGCACCACTGCCGGGAGGGAGTTTCCGCAAAACACCAGAGCGAACCCAATAAACTTGTCCTTGATCTGGAAGTACTGTAATTAAGCAAGAACAAGAAAAGCCTTGTAGGACCATGACGCAGTGGATTAGGAGACGGAACACCGATCGTCGACTTGTCGCAAGAGAATTCGAGATGTGCTACAAGAACTTCCGGGTTGACGGAGGACTCTTGATGTACAGATCTAAACTCCCCAACATGCCTGCAGTAGTGGTGATCCCTAGACAGCACACGACGGACATCCTCGAGAAGTTCCATGAGAGCACTGAAGCCTGAAATCCAGGAGGTGAAGAGACATATCAGTCTATACTACGAAGATTTTTCTGGGTCAACATGCGGAAAGACATCCTGGACTATGTGAAGGGGTGCTACATCTGCGCCTGCACCAAGGCGAGGCGAGCAACAGGAAGTCGGATTCCAATCAGCGAGGAAGATGGCCGCAACACCCTTGGGAGGTCATAACCCTGGAGGGGGTGAAGCTGATTCCTGCTCGTGGTGCCCCTGCATAGGTACCTGGATTAAAATTCCAGTACTGAACTGAACGTCAGCATTCCAGAAGTATCTACCAGTCAATATGACCCAATCGCTATATTCAGAACGGTCTTTATCAAGACCAACACTAACCTTTATATCTGTAAATATTGAAGGTTTATCTCCATCTAAAGAAAGAATATTACACCAGCTTTGTCAAACTTACAAATGTGATATATTATGCCTTCAGGAAACTCACAGGGATGAGCAACTACGGCGACCAAAAATAGCGGGAATGAGACTTGTGGCCGAGATTCCCCACAGACAGTATGGCAGTGCTGTTTTTGCCAAACCAAATTTACAAACTTTGTTGCAGCCACCAATGAAAATCAAATCGAGATAATAACTGTGGAACTCAGTAACTGCACCGTTTCGGGCGTCTACAAACCACCAAAAGTAGATTTCTCCTTTAAAATTCCAGATAACTACTTCAAGCAAAAGACAAACTTTGTGGTTGGAGACTTCAACAGCCATAACAGTGCATGGGGATATACAGATGATGATGATAATGGAGAAGCTGTGTTAGAATGGGCTGATGATTACCAGTTACAACTTATTCATGACCCCAAACTACCTCCATCCTTTAACAGCAGTAGATGGCGACGAGGCTTCAACCCAGACCTGATATTTGTGAGTGAACATGTGGCACAGCAATGTGTGAAATCAATGTGCAATCCTATTCCAAATACCCAGCATCGGCCCATAATGTGTCAACTTTTCTCTGCAATTCAACCAATAAAGGTTCCGTTTTGAAGGAGATATAATTTCAAAAAAGCAGACTGGGAGAAGTTCAGCTCAACCCTTGATAAAATAATATCAGATATCCAACCAACACCAGAGTTTTATGATCAGTTTGTTGAAGCTGTGAAGAAAGCTTCCCGCGCTTCCATACCACGAGGATGCAGAGTTAACTATATACAAGGTCTAACTTCAGACACAGCTGCCCAAATGAACACATATATTTCACTGTTTCAGGAAGATCCACTAAGTGAAGACACTATTTCAGCTGGAAGGAAACTGCTTTCCTCAATTGCAGAGGCAAAGAAAGATGCTTGGATCAAACTTATGGAGGAAACTGACATGTCAAGGGATAGCCGACAGGCTTGGAAGCTTCTCAAATGACTTAGCAACGATCTAACCAAGGGACCAGTCCATGCAAATGTTACGGCAAACCAAATCGCAAATCAGCTTGCCATCAATGCAAAAACAAATCACCCAATAAGGAAGATGGAACATAATATTCTAAAAATCGAGGTAATGAAGTCCAGTAACCTATCCCGGCCATTTGAAATAACGGAATTACAGAAAGCAATTCAATGCGCCAAAAATTGAAAAGCGGCAGGATTAGATGATATCACAATAGAACAAAGAAAACACTTCAGTTCAACCACACAGGCATGGCTTTTAAAATTCTTCAACAACTGCTTTACTTCCCTATAAATTCAAAAAATATGGAGAAAATCCAAGGTGATCGCATTTCTGAAACCTGGAAAAGAACCTTCGAACCCCAAAAATTTCAGACCAATCTCCTTACTCTGCCACCTATACAAAATAATGGAAAGAATGTTGCTCAATCGCTTAATGGGAGTAGTAGACTAAGTCCTAATCCCTCAGCAACGTGGCTTCCGCCCAGGAAAGAGTTGCGCAGCACAGGTTTTACATCTAACCCAGCACATCGAGGACGGGTTTGAAATGAAGAAGATTACTGGTGTGGTTTTTGTGGACCTCTCAGCCGCCTACGATACAGTAAATCACAGGATATTATTACACAAACTTTATAGAATGATTACAGACATCAAGGTAACCAGGATGATAGCTACTCTCCTGGAAAATCGTCGCTTTTTTGTCGAATTCCAAGGACGCCGAAGCAGATGGAGAAATCAAAGGAATGGACTACCTCAAGGCAGTGTACTGGCTCCTATTCTTTTCAACATCTACACTAATGACCAGCCATTACCAGAAAATACTAAAAGCTTTATCTATGCCGATGACCTTGCACTTACTACTCAAACTGATACCTTTGATGAAGCAGAGATCTCTAACTGCTGCATTAGAAGAGCTAGGTACCTATTATGAGAAAAACCAACTCAAACCAAATCCAGCTAAGACTCAAATTTGTGCGTTCCATCTGCAGCATGCGCAGGCCTTTCAGAAACTCAAAGTACTATGGAAGGGGAACTTACTGAAACACTGATTTACACCAAAGTACCTGGGAGTTATGCTGGATCGCACATTAACATATAAGAAACATTGCCAAAACCTGAAACAAAAGATAGCTGCCAGAAACAACATTCTACGAAAGTTATCAGGAACAAGTTGGGGAACACAACCATAAACGATTAGAACATCAGCTCTAGCTCTATGCTATTCTGCAGGAGAATATGCCTCCCCGGTTTGGTACAGGTCAGCTCATACGAAGCAGGTCGACATCGCTTTAAACGAAAGCTGCAGGATCATTACTGGATGTCTGAAACCTACACCCATTGAGAAGGTCCAACTTTTAGCTGGTATTGCTCCCGGTGAGATTCGTAGGGAGGTAGCAGCTAACAAAGAAAGGCTCCAGGCATCTTCTTCAGAAGCACATCCTCTCTATGGATACCACCCAGCCACACAGAGGCTAAAATCTAGGAAAAGTTTTCTCCGCACATCAGTTAACCTTGAGGGGAACGCAGAGAATGCTAGAGTCACAATGTGGAATGAAAGAATCCACCACCTTTCCAACTGGATAGAGCCGAAGGAAAGTCTTCCATGTGGACACCAGGAGAAGTGGACAGTATGGAAAGCCCTTAACAGACTCCGTACAGAAGTCGGCAGAACCAAAGTAAACTTGCGGAAGTGGGGCTTCTCAAGTGATTCATCACTTTGTGATTGCGGAGAGCAGCAGACGATCCAACATCTATGTCAGTGTGTTTTATGTCCTTCAATGTGCACTATGAAAGACTTGATTGCAGCCTCCCCCAACGCTACTGACGTCGCCCAATACTGGGCAAGCATCATCTAGCTCTCGAATATTGTTGCTCTATCTGTGATTGTATAATAGACTTGTATATTTGTATAGTAGGAATGTAGATATCTTGTTGGTTTTTGTTAAATATCTGTAAGTAAAGTTGATACTTCTGACACGAATAAAGAAAGAATAACCCTGCAATTGATGGATCCTTACCCTAGAAAATCACTGGGTAAAACAGGACTCCTAGTAATCACCGGCCTCTTTACAAGATGGACTGAGGCATTTTCAATAACAGAAGCCATGACGGGACGCATCACCAGTCTTCTACAGGACGAGGTATTCAGACGCTACGGTTATCCACGGCTTATTCTGTCAGACAACGGGAGTCAGTTCACATCAAGGAAGTGGCAGCAAATGATGACTGAATGGGGTGTGGAGCACTGGAACACCCCTATCTACAACCCAAGGGCCAATCCAAGGGAACGACGGAACCAGGAGCTAAAAAGGATGCTACGGGTCCACCTAATAGACAAGGAACATTGACTGTGGGACTGTCAGATACCGTAGTCACTCTCTGCCCTGCGACGGCGTATCAACTGCGTCACTGGCTATTCCCCAGCGGAGCTGTTCCTTGGTTGACAGCTATAAAGCAACGGGGATTGGGAGATTCGTCCACCACCCACTTCTGGTCAAGACGATGCCGCTGTTTCCCTGGCTGAGTGGTAGCATAAGCAGCAGCAGGACATCAAGAAAAAGCAAGCTTTGGCTGAGAAGAGACCCCTTACCCAGGCCAAGAATCAAGATGTCAAAGAGACCCAGATCTTCCTACCAGCCCAACAAGTAACCACCCACTCAGTAATAAGATTCGAGAGTTTCACGCAGGTCTCGCACCTAAGTGGGTTGGTCCTGTCAAGGTGGATAAGCAGTTGGGACAACCCTCCGGTCAAGGTCCACACATCGGAGTTGCGGCGTGTCACCCAACCGTTGCGTATACAGAGTAAGCCTGGTACTGCCGTGGGTCCACCTGGAGGAGAGGCTACTAATGACACAGCACAATGTGGTGATGAGAAGGAGAACACATCGACTACCACCGAGGAAGAGGCTGGCGGCAAGGTGACACCAACCCCCGACATGGCACGATCTGGTCAAGAGGAGAACACATCCAGCGACGTCGAGGAAGATAGAAGATACAATCTACGACCTAGGCAAAGTCGATGAGTGTGATAGACTGTAGAAATTGTTTCAAGTTATAGTGGGGATATTAACGCAAGTGTAATAGACTAATATAACTTGGAAATAATATTCTCTAACCCATAGGTAAATAATGCAAATATATTATTATTACTTGTGAGGTGTGGCTATGAAGTTGTTTGCTTTTATTAGTATTAGTGTTATTATTAGTTACATAGTTATGTACATGATCGTATTATTTGTGAGGTTATGTCATGAAACATCTGCTGTACATATATTAATATGAGTTTATTTAATGTAAGAACATGTAACTAACAGTATATAATTTATTATTACCTGTATATATGATGTATAATCCAATGTAACATTGTGCAACACACAGTAATAAATCCAGAACAATGCAATGTATGACTAGATTTATGTAGAAACTTCCTTACGTTGTAAATAGGCTATTGGAGACTCTCAAATTTACGAGAAAACATACTGTGTCATTTTCTTCTAGAAGCGTGGCCAGGCAATGTATATTAAAGAGGCAGTCTTGAGGGTAGAGTTGAGTTGTTTTAACGAGACTTGTGTGGAAGTCATGTTAGCTGAGTGTTTGAAGTCAAATACGCTTTAGTGTGAAATATGTAAGTAACTTGTAGGCCTAAATAAAACAGTGTACATAATTGACAGCATTTTGTGTGCATCTTTGTGGATACATCAATGCTTGTAAACTAGATTCACGTGCCCCGCGCATGATCCGCACTGAACGTGTTAATGACATTAGCCTGACATGTATAAGAAAAAAATGCTTCAGGCAAAGAGGCATTAAAACAACAAAGGAAAAGAAAATTTAGGACTAGAAGAAGAAAACACCATCTCTAGTTTATGTGCCTTGATTACTGCTCAAATCAAACTACAAGATTTTGTCAATATGGAACAGAATGTATCAACTAAGCCAGATTTCAGATCTTGGGCAAACATATTGAAGCGAGAGTAAATGCATCTGAAGGAGGTGGTGAAGAAGAAGGAAAAGCAGGAATGGGTAACTCTGAAACAGCTGTAGTTATACAGTAATTGTTAATACAGAACAGCATCATGAACATGCTAAAATTTTATTTTCATATTACTGTATAGTAAACAAACACAGTACTCCAAAATTTTGGACTGAGCTTTGTAGTATCTGACTGTTGCTATTTCTTGATGGATACAGTATTTCTGCATCTGCTGCTTGGCACAGTCCAGAACAAAAGTAGCTTCTATTGAAGTCCAAGTATCATATATGACAGTGACAGGATGGAAGCTGCATAGGTATGAGAAAGGTGCTGCTCATACGGCTGGTTGTGCTGCAGTAACACTTTTTGATCCAGTGAGGAAAGCAATAGCAAACTACCTCCCTCCTTATTATGCCTTATACTTTTCATTATGGCAAAGACATGGGTTTTTGTGTTGGTAGTGGTGCTATTTGAAGAATCAACTAGCCTATCAATTGAAAACTTTAAAAAATTAACTCTGTATTAACATCAAATGTGTCCACGAACCAACAGGATGAATATAAATCACAGGAAATCAGAAAAGAGGGCAGGAATATACGAAAACTGTGAAAAATGTCAGGTCATTGTAGGTAATTATACATAGAGGGAGTGACAGAAAGCAGGAACAAAGTGAAAATATAAAAGGACAACAAACACATCATGTCTTCATGTTTACATACTGCCATTTATAGATGGGCTCTCAGATTCTGTAAACGTCCTCCTCATCTGTTCATCTACAAAAAAAATTATTTAACAAGGAAAGAATCCTTATACCATTACATCAAGTTTCAAAATAACTTACCTATGAGCATCAAGAATATGGAGATGTAGGCAACGCAATTCTCTCAATCGTTGAACTTTAGGAGATCTTGTCTGTTGTGTCACACACAATGGTTTCAGAGCAGTAATCCAATCCTGTATTGTAAATTATTTTAATTACAGTCTAACTCCGATTTAACAATAAAAAGCAGCAAATGTGAAGAAATTGTTTCCATTTGTTGATTAGTCAGTTAATAATAATAATAATAATAATAATAATAATAATAATAATAATAATAATAATAATAATAATAATAATAATAATAATAACAACAACACAAACAACATGTCATATCTGATGAAGAAAGGGCAGCCAGGTCAGCCAGAATGAAGAGGTTTTGGGAAAGGAAGAAGATGATGCAAGCTAAATCTTCGGTTAATTCTTTGTTACATATCCTGAACAAATTCACACCAACATGAAGCTTGCAGACAATATAGTGGAACAAGTCACCAGCTTCCCGTATCTATGAAGCCTAATCACATAAAGGCCCAATAAACTCATAAAAATATTTTGTTACTGTTTTTAATTAATTCAGTTAGATTTTGTGTAGAAGAGTGGAATGCTAAGATCAGAACTTAAAAATCACAATTAGCTTGCGAGATATGAAGGTCGTAAGTTTCAGGTACAGAACAGTGTGACGTCACTGTTGCCTTATGACGGGATATCGCGTGCCACTTCTGTCTATGAGTGTTTCTCAGTGTCAGCACATTGTTTGGATTGTATAATCATGTCCAGAAAAGTGAAGCCTTATAAATTTGAACTTAAGTGCACAAAACCTAGACTAGAAAATGAACCACCAGCATCTGTTTGGGAAAGACGGGTAAACACCAACTGGTGTAAGTGCGAACAATGTGAAGCGATGCCCACTTTCTGCTGTAAAAAGAGTGAAACAATAAATTAAATGCGCAGAAGTGTGATATGTATCGCTCAGTACAACGACTCTTCTAATGTGTTAAATCATGCACGTTGTCTTCATATGGATAAAACTAATTTCCCTTATGTGAGGGTAAGACTGGCTATGAAAACTAATGTTAACTGGCAGTCTATAGCATTTCGCCAGTTTGTATACTGGGTCAATTCACGGACTCCTTTAGGAAGAGAGAAGAGTTATACCACCTTGTGTAGTGGAGGCGATCCGAGAACAATATCCTCGATAAGGAGGCACATACATAGTAGGATTCCAGGCTGCTGAGGGGCAAGAACTGGAATACTTTGATTAATAACAAATTTTGAAAGTATAATTAGGATATTTAAAATTACTTCCTAATATATGTAGATGCACACTTTGTAGCAGGAACAGATTTAATTCTCCTCATATTTATTGTGGGCACAGAGCTATTTTTTAACACGTTTTCTATTTTGTCTCAGGATTTCAGCTTTATATTTTATAATAATCGAGAGTTCATAGGCCTACTCTCTGAAATGTGTAGAGCATATGAAACTATGTCAGGTTGGTGGAAAATTAGCGCGACTAATTTTTTATAGCTAAGTGCAATATCTCTGTGGAGATTTCTCTCAATTGGGGAGTCTGTGAAAACCTCTTCCTTCAATGTTCTTGAAGTGCTTGGGTGGTTGCAACCACAGAAAACACAGTAAAGCACATTTTCACTTAGGTATCGTTTACAGTAGTTGAATATGCCGAACCAACAGTTCCACTGTCTAATTCTGATATACCTATATGTATTCTTAAAAACCATATTTGTTGAGTTCTTAACTCACGTTTGTACGATCGGATTGCTATTTTATTCACCTTCCATGTGTTGTTCTGATAATGACTGTCAAGTTCTGAACTTGTGATTGAAAATCTATTCACTAATTTTATTCCCCATTTTACTCAAATTTAAGCATAATGTTACAATATTTTGTGTATTGTGTATGTTTGTACATATGTACCTATGCTTGTTCTCACATTTTGGCTGAAGATGCTAAACAGTGTTGAAACAAGTCCCAAGTAAATATGTTGTAACTTAACCATTATTTGTATTGAAAAGGCCGACCCTTTAAGTTACCTCTTTTATACCTACTAATAGTGCGCAGGAGGCGGCTCGCCAATAGTGATGTCACTTGCTCAAGTGTTGAGGAAGTTTTCCGTTTATCTCCCTTGAACAAGATAAAATAATGTAATAGGGTTTTCAGCACAATGATTAAAATTTAATCTTGCATTCAATGAGTTAAGAAAATAAAACTCCAAAATAAGTTACCTGGGCCTTTGTTAATAAGACCAAGGTATTACGTGTAAATAAAAATCCTTCACACCAACATCAAGCTTACTGATAAGATAGTGAACAAGTCACCAGTTTCCTTTATCTAGGAAGTCTAATCACCAATGATAACAGGCACAGCAAAGAGATCAGAAGGCAAATAGCATGTGCCAAACGGGCATTTAGTAATGAGAGAAACCTTTGGATCAGTGCAAATTTAGATTTTGGAATTAAGAAGAAATTTGTAATGTCTTTTATATGGAGTGAGCTATTGCATGGATGTGACTCTTGGAGAATCAGAGATCAGGACTGGAAACTACTGCAAGTGTCCGAGATGGGGGTCTGGAGACAAACACTATGGATTAAATGGACTGAAAAGAGAACACACAAAAGCATTCTGCAAGGGGGAAGAGAGAAGTTATGCTAACGATACAGAGAAGAAGAGCTAACTTCAGTGGCCACATCTTGCGAGAAAACCAATCTGCCGGAAAGGAAAATCATGGGGAAGAAAGTTCGAGGATGACTGAGGAAAAAATAAGTTCCTTCAAGCCTTAATTATGGTACATTATGCACCCTTGAAAATTGGTTATTGGTTTGTTTGGAAAGAATATTTTATTACTGGGGTGGAACAATGCATAAAATTATCATCCAGGAAGGAGATTTCAACTCTGCACTGTCTCTGCTAGCCCGCAGCGGAACAGGTTTTCCCCCACCGTGTAAGCGAGTCTGGGTTTTTTTTTGTGTGCCTTGTTGAAGACACCAGATGAGTAGCACGTGGACACGAACTCTACCAGACCAAAAGCGATCAATACTTTGAGATTTTGACGTCATATTTAACCAATTGGATCGCAAGGTTAGCCCGATCGCTAAATCTCAGCCAATAAAATTCAACTAACAAACACACCTACGTCTTGAAGAAATAAATACCCATGTATCTGGGGGAATCTTGCTTTTTTGTCTCTTCACTTGTCTACGTGAATAATTGCTTCGTACAAGTACAAGTCATCGTGTTGTAAGAGCACATGTGTAATTGAAGACGGCATATACGACGTTGAACATTACAAGCATTCATTTGATGAAAGATATTTTTTCTGCTTCTGAGGAAATTTTGAGATACGGAAATATTAGAAACGCAGCAGTTCAGATTTCCTTAATTTTATAAATCTGAGGAAATTTTTAAAGTACGTAAAAACTGTGCCAGCTTGGAGAATCGAGTGTGTGTTGGGAACTATTACTAAAACAAACCTTTTAGTTTCAGCTTTCACCAGAAGACGGAAGATCACTAGCAGTCCTGAACTATTTCGGAAGAATGGAACTTCAACATTACGACGGAGTTTGTAACTGTCCTAAGTCCTCGCCTGCTGCAGCCATGTGTAACTAAAATGTGAGGCATAATTCAGCCCAGGGGAGAATAATATCGGAGATGGAGTTTGGTTTAATATTCACTGATCATCAACCGAGTCCAGAAGCCAAGTCTACTACAGCTAAGATTTTAAATTATACTTTTCTCTATTTTCTGTTGTAATAATTATGTAGACGTAGTCCTTGCTTGAATATTTCTAATAGTCTTTGTAGTTAGGAATTTCACTCTTCTTTCACTGGTGTTGGTAGATTTGATGTGTGTGAGAGTGTATTTGGGACCTATATTTTGTTCTATTTCAGTGAGTGCTTCGTGACATTTCTCACTGTCCCATGATAAGTCGAGGAAAGTGTTAAAAATATTTGACCCACGCGATAACATTTATTAATTTATATAATAATGATGGAATAATTTTTGAATTATTTGGGACAGAATATTGACGTGTTCTGTGAATTTAGGATTTTTCCTTGATGTTTTTGTGGTTTATCATAGATTCGAGATAGGATAGAGTCATCTATGATTTCATTAAACCATAGCCTACGATGACGCGACCGCGCGCGTATAATAATAATAATAATAATAATAATAATAATAATAATAATAATAATAATAGACATTATTACGGTCTAATAGAATGTTTAAAGGTCATGAGTGTAATTATTACTGTGCTTATAAGTGATTAATGTGTGCTATATTGAAGTAGATGTTGGCCTGGAATATTGGTCGTGGCTTGAATGTCCACAAATTTTGCATTTACTGTTATTGGTATTTTTGAGACTTGTAAATGGATCTTAAGATAGGATTTTATTTGTGTGTCCATTACATGAGTCAGTTAAGGAAGAGAGTGTGTCTTTGAACATAATTTCTTCTTATGCAGCACATATTGATCAATAATTTGAGATAATAGGAGATTAAAAATAACGTAGTCGTGACTCACAGACCGTATGCACGAATGCTTATTTATCTATGACTGTAGGCAATTCTATGGAATTTTTAGTGATGATTTCTACCGTAAAATTATCCTGGAACATCGTTATGGAATCTATTTTATTGGAAAAGTGATAATCCTGTTACAATCACACGCCAAACGATCGTAATGGTAGCTCTTGTCTGATACCGTCATCGGGAGAAACTCATATTTCAAATAAAATTTAAAATTAAAAATCAAGAGATAGGTTTCGATAAATCTATTTGATAATATTACCGTGGACCAAAGCTTGAATGTGAGATGGATGAATGACTGATATTTTGTAAATGTGATTTTCATGGTGATATTTCGTCATGATATGTGTACGCTGTGCGCGTAAAGTTTTCGATTTTCTTGTTGTTTTGGGGCGAGCATATTTAGCTCAATTATAAATCTTTAAGCAATTTTATGACGGAATAAGATAGATTAGGATCTTTGCTTCGAGGGAAAATACTTAAGCAAGGATCGTGTCAATGAACTAAGCTCACAAAATGTAAAATGTTTAACTTTACAATGCGAGATCTTTAAGTCTTTATTGTGAGTTGTGCACAACACTAGGTCAATTGACACAAGAGTAAAAATCTAATGAGTTGAATATTGGACTTCAAAATAATTTAATTGAATAATTTGAAGCATAAGTAATTAATTAGAATAATATTTAATTAATAGAAATGATAATTTGATTTTTCGTGTGGGGTAAAAATTTGACTCATTGCAAAATAAATCGCAGAGTATTGTTAATTTAAATAATAATTTTAAAAATCAGATTTTTGATATTTTGAGATAGGATATTCTCAGATAATAAGTTAATTAATTTTCTAATACAATTTATTAAGACTCAGTTTCGTATCTTTGCAGAATGCAATTTAATGAAGAACTGTGGGTGAATTCCAGCAGGGAAGAGCTAAATATTTTTTATTCAAGATTTTGAAAATATCAATGGAATTTTGGAAAGTGCTAATAATTTTTATAATAAATGTTAAAACCCATTTTTTTAATTAGTGTTTTCATTTGTCGTCAGTCCTTAGGTTGTCCCTGTCCCCAATAATTTAGCGTTGCCTGTAAGCGAACGTTCCGCCTCTGGGACTTTTGCTTACCGGCTGAGCTGCCCGGCAAAACGGGGGCATTACTATGAAATGAAATGAGGTGCTGAGGACAGAACAATGGTTGTATAGACAAGGCATTGGCTTTTAGACGATGATGAATATGCCAACAGAATCCAACTCCAGCACATAACCTATGAGAGGTGGCACTGAGTAAAGCAGTGGAAGGTTGGGTAAACATTCCCAGCTGGAAGATGGGATGAAGCCAATTAGTAGCTGCGGTGTTCAAGGCCCAGAACCTTGGTAGTCCTTCCTCAACTAACTACACTTTTTATACTGGTAATATCACGGAGGAAAACTCAGAGGAATCTACTAACCCAAGCAGTAAATCAATCCACTGGCCGGAGTGATAGATGCAGGCATTCAGATTCTAGGGAACCTACACTGAAATGCTTGAATATATACACTGACTTAGCAAATGTCATGGGATAGTCACCTAATAGCGTGTGGGACCACCTCTGGCCCTGCGAACTGCAGCGAGGCGCCGTGGAAGTGAGTCAACAAGTCCCTGGTAGTCCTCTGGACGCAGCTGACACCAAATCATTCGCAGAGCAGCCACCAATGCTGGTCTGTTCGTGGGTGGAGGATCCATGGCACGGAGCCTGCGTTCCAGGACATCCCAAATATGCTCGATAGGGTTCATATCGGGGCTCCTGGGTGGCCATGGCAGTCGCTGGACCTCCGCTGCATGTTCCTGGAACCATTCTCGGGTGACATGGGAGCGATGTGGCAGCGTGTTATCTTGAAACACCGCAGAATCGTCTGGGCGCTGGAAGGCCAAAAAAGGGTGGAGATGGTCTCCGAGCAGCTCAACATACCGCGTACCATTCAAAGTCTCTTCCAGAACAACTAGGGGGACCCATTCCATACCAGGAAAATGCACCCCAGACTATAACAGAGACACCAGCGCACTAGACCACACCTTCGAGGCAGGCGGGATCCATCGCTTCATGTGGTTTGCGCCATACACGGTGCCTCCCATTGGCATGGTGCAGTTGAAATTATGATTCGTCCGACCAGATCATGTTATCATGTTGTTCCAGTGTCCATCCCTGGTGACTGGCGACAAGTGTGCGTCGTCGTGCCCGATGATGTTGAGTTGACAGTGGCACTCGTGTGCAGCGCCGGCTCCCATACACCATAGAACCCATGTTCCTACGGATTGTCCACTGGGAGACGTGTCTAGCATGGCCTGTGTTGAATTGAGCCGTGATTTGTTGCACGGTTGCCCGTCTGTCACTATTGACAATCTGTCTCAGATGTCGCCGGTCACGGTCATCGAGGGTGGCTGGACGGCCGGTCGTTCGTCTGTTGTGGACGGTGACATCCGCATTTAACCATTCACGATACACCCTGGACACGGTTGATCGTGTGAAGCTGAATTCCCGCACCACTTCCGAAATCGCACTTCCCATTCGTCGGGCACCGACCAACATACCCCGTTCGAATGGTGTCAGCTCATGACGACGTTTCATGTTACACCTGTCACATACACAGCCACTGCTCACGAGGTCTCCTATACAACTGCTGCTGGCACAGGGGGCGTGTGGTGCGCAGACAACACACCTGCGCATCAGTGTTCCGCTATCCCATGACCAGGGGTCGAAAAATACCGGGCGCCCAGTCGCCATGGCGCCTGAAAATTTTTACCTGGCGCCTAAATTTTCAAATTCGGTTTTGAAAATTTATTTTTTGAAATCCGGAGTTCCCTTACATGTACGTTCCCATCACTTTACAAAGTAACAAGGCGTGTGGTGTTTCACGTTGTTTTCTGTAGCTCATATATTCTAATATGTGCAATAAACATTTTCTGTGCTTCTGGTAGTCTTGAATTCTGTAATTGCTCTTCGTACCTTGGAACTGGACATTTCAGTTCTGCGCGGGAGCTGCCTAGCGGTCTTGGGAGATATCGGTGTAACTCGTCCAACAAGTGTTAGACATATCGTAACACATCGAGTTCCATTACAGATGATCAGCTATCGGTAGCCGAGTACAAAGATCAGACCAGAGTTGTGGAGAAATGCAGAGAACTACTAAGTGAAATAATTCCACAAACACTACATTACCGCCATCCTTCCCGTGACTAGCCGTTCCTCAACTATTGCTGTCTAAGCAGTGCTGATAAATTCCCGTGGAATTCATTCTTTGCATTTAGAACATATGGAATGACGTGTTTATCAATTCTTGTATTTTCACCGAACAATATTTATACTTTTAATTTAATTACAGCATCTTGGTATTGAACGGTTTGCACTTTATAAATACGGTTGTGTTTATTCCTGTGCGTTTACGGAAAATTTGCAACGGAGCATCAGACATCGAAGCTCGCGAACTCGGAAGCCATTTACCGCTGGTGTATTTTACTATACTTGAGAAAATCGGCAAAATGAAACGAACAAAACCGCACAAATTGACTGATGTGAGTAACAGTGTCTTCTTTCAGATTTCTTCATAAGTAGGGCCCGTAAATGTAACACAAAGTGATACAAAAGGGCGTGAATGTGAGAAAACACTTGATGGAAGTGCCGACTGTAGAGTTCAGGACGACAATGACCAGCGTGAAATTTATGGTGTTCAAGACAATGATAGGTCAAACATCAAAAATATGTCGAAATTTCAATTTTCAGGCAAACGGAAATTTCAGCACTTTCAGCGAAGTGCGTAAAGAAAATGAATGCTAATGTTACAGCATATGAATGCATTGTTCATGGCATCTTATTATATTGCAAAAAATAACAGACCCTACACTGATATTGAAGGTTTGGTTACATTGTTAAGCAAGCTGAATGTTACTGATTCAGAGAAGTATGAGAATGATACACAATGCAGAGAATCGTAGCTTGAATGACTACCGTGGCTGTGCTATGAAGAAAGAGTTGCGAAGTGTAAATTATGCATTAACTTTCGTAGTATTGCCGACAAACATTCTAAAGGTGTATCCGGATTTTCAGGACCATTTAAACTGGAAATGTTTAAAACAAACGAAAAATTCTATCCTCACTCGAAATGTTAGGAGGCTGAAAAAATGGTGTAACAGCCCCAAAGTGCCTTGGCCTACCAAGCGACCGCTGCTCAGCCCGGAGGCCTGGAGATTATCAGGTGTCGTGCGGTTAGCACGACGAATCCTCTCGGCCGTTATCCTTGGTTTTCTTGACCGGGGTCGCCATCTCACCGTCAGATAGCTCCTCAACTGTAATCATGTAGGCTGAGTGGACCTCGAAACAGCCCTCAGATCCAGGTCAAAATCCGTAACCTGGCCGGAAATCGAACCCGGGGCCTCCGGGTAAGAGGCAGGCACGCTACCACTACACCGCGGGGCCGGCAGAAGGCTGACAGTTTCATGAAAAATCCTGAATGTGCACTTTTAGCGAGGTGCGTCAAGAAAATGAATGCTAAAAAAACAGACCCTACACTGATTTTGAAGGTTTGTTTGCATTGTTAAGCATGTTGAATGTTACTGGTGGGAAATCAAACAGGCACATGTAGTGTAATTTTAAAAGATGCTGCCCTTGAAGGTGACTGGTGATTATTTGGGTTAGTATATCTTAAAATATAAATTTACATTCTTATATGCAATGAGACTATACTACTTAAGGTCACATTTCAAAAATAATACGTAGCTTTATCCTAGTCTAACCTGTGGTGTTCATAATGTATATTTGTGAAAAATGTGCTGGCTCCTGATGAAAAGGGGTTGGCTACTGAATTATTTCTATTTTCTTCTACCCCTACCCATGACATTTGCTCAGTCAGTATATAACAAATTCCAACTTGTACATTTGAAAAGTTCCACCTTTCCACCACTTTAAAATCTTATGATTTTTCTTAGATTAAAATAACATCAAGACAGCTGCGTGGAAAAGGACGGACAGATAAAAACACGACAATACCGCTCATAAACCTGTCCCTACCCGTAATAAACCATGGCTAAGAAAGAGTACAGACGAAAGAGCGCATTGTTTGCCCAGCGAAACAATGCATCCCAGGAGACAAAGCCTGGACCGATTGGATATGCTTGATAAGAGGGTGCGCAAGAATCTAAGATTTATAAAGAATTCCAGAAGAGTGTCACAAAAAGAAAACGAACCTTGAGAGAAGGCTGAGGCTTCAAGCCGAAAGGACGGAAGACGAGAACAACTGATGCCAGGGGGGGATCAAACTTGGTGACCAAACCACCCGATAAGAAAGTGAAGCCAGGACCAATAAGGGATAGCGCGGGAAGAAGGATTGAAATATGACTAAAAGAGAACCCGGGAGGTGAATCTGAAAATCTAGCTTAGGAGGAGCAACGGAAGTGATAAAAAGTTATCAGATGTAAGGCTTTTCAGGCGTTCGGTCTATTAACCCGTTAAGTGGGGAGCGAGCTCTTCCTCTTTACACACTACGGTGGGGAGGCATTGCATTTTAGCCGCATAAAAAAGAAATTAAATTCGCAGTTCAAATGTAGGTCCTACCATTCTGTTTCTAATTTCTTTATCCCCCAGTCCCCGTCACTGTCTACACGCACGCACGCACACACACACAAGTTTACACAATTAGGGACACTATTCACAATACACGTTCAATGGACGCCTCTCAGTTCACATTTTAGCGGAGCGGTACACTCCGAAACAAGGAGCTGGGCACAGTGCTACATCGCAGATTGTGTCTCCTTTCTTTTATTATTTGCATTGCAAACAACACATCTCTTGCTTCCAATGGGTTTCGTCTTTGAGGGAGCATTGAAATCCGGGAAGTGCCTTCCCAAGAATCAATCCGAAGGGTCATTTGACAGTGACACTAATGATCTGACTGGCTGGGCTTCAGCAGGGGTTGATTTATCATACTTGTCAAAAAGCTTCTGGATAACTTGCATACGAAATTGTGAGTGAATTTTCCTTCAAGTTTTTGATAAATAACGAAGGAATTGAACATTGTTATGTCTAACAAGTGCCGGAAAATCTTTTGGTAGAATTTCTTGATTCGCTTTCGGGCTGTACTATACGGGACCATACACTGATCAGATAAATCGACCCCACCCACTGAGTCATTGTAATCTATACACATGACAGGCTTTTCTACTGTGTCCCCTTTCCTGTTTTTCACAGTGCGCATTTCGGCATCATGTATGCTACTTAGCATACACACATCCCTCTTGTCTCTCCACTTGAGAGCAATGAGTTTGTTATGATAAGCAAACGCAACTTCCCCCTTTTTTAGTTTCTTCCCCACAACATCTTTTGGGAGATTTTTTCTGTTCGGTCTTACGGTGCCTACAGCATCTGTCTGAAGGTCATTGAGCAGGTCAAATAGCTCCGGACTACTGTAGTAATTATCGACAGCTATTAGATAACCTTTATTCAGCAGACCTTCGGCCAGTGTAAATACAACTTTGGAAGGCTTAGTGTATTCAGAAATATCTATTCCACAAACTTCGTTTACCAGATCAGTTTCCTTCCCCGTATACCATAGGAGGTTCCACACATACCCAGATTTAGCTTCACATAACTTATAAGATTCCATACCAAAGCGCGACTGTTTCTTCGGTATGTATACCTTCCATCCCAGTCTACCTTTCCACAATAACAGGCTCTCATCGATAGATAGGCGGTCGTCTGGAGTATATGCGTTTCTGAATTTTGATAATAGGTCGTCTAGAACTGGCTTCACTTTATACAATTTGGGGTGAACCTGTCTATTATATGCTTCATAGTCCGCAAAATGCAAAACTTTAAGTAAAAGGAAAAATCGTTTCTCAGACATAATTTCATAAAATACAGGGTAGCTAACAGTTTATTACGAGAAAAGAAATGGACTATTTTTGGCTTCTGAACAATACCCTGCAGTAATAAGATTCCTAAAAAAAGTATTATTTCATTTTTGTTAGTGAGTACCCAGTCTCTCTCACGACTTCTTCTTTTCACTTTTGCCATCAATGAATTCGAGGTAATTGTTTGCTGAGCATACAGATTTGTTTGCTGTGCAATAAGATCACAAAGTCCGTCATCTATAAAAAATTCGTAAATTTCTTCGGGCTGTTTCTTATCTAAAAGTTCACCCTGTATTCCAGCATCGTAATTTATTGGAAATCTTGCTCGCTTACAACCCCGCACATCCCATTCACCCTGTACAGCAGCAGGATTACAGTCATACGTAGACTCAGTTTCACTGCTTTCACTGGAACTCGAACTCCGCACCGATTGAACCGGTCTTGGAACACTACTAGAAAAGCTACTTCCCAGAATATTTACTAATAACGGAGATTCATCGTCACTTTCCGAGCTGAAGTCACTACAACTTTCATCTTCGCTATTTTCAAGGATATCACGAATAGTACAATCACTTGGAATATCCCTCGCCCTTTTAAACATACTGTAATACGACATAAAACAAAATAAAACTCTAACACATTTCAAAAACGCAAAAGGAACACACTGAAGCTTCTGTTTATTGCGAACTTAGTACAGCGCAGGGCCAGTCATGCGGTCTACTGACGAATGCACGGGCTGAATGTGATGCAGTGCTTAAGCGATTTTTGCATTGAACAAATACGAACGAAACAAATAGGGGATTCCCTGTCGCAATACTGTTCTTACTACGTAGTTCAAAAAAAAAAAAAAAGTAGCGATGGCAGCACCTTCCAAAGCATGTGAGGAAAGTTTCAAGGCTCGCGCCTAATATTGAAGATTAAAAAAAAAAGACAGTCGCGCGTCTGGAGCCGCATCGCCCACCCTAGCGGCGCAGAGTTTGAAGTGCGGATGGAGCCGCAAGCCCCGCTCTACGGGTTAACCAGCGTTTTGTCTTAGGTCTGACACTAGACTCGTCGAGTGGGATGTGTCAGACCCTACCCACTGACGCTGGGTGTATGCAGGTGAGCGTATCAGAAGCCTATATAAGAATTGCTAGGCGGGCAATAATTCCATTGTGGAGATTTATCTCCCGTATACAGTTATCGGACTGTGCCTCTTATATAGGCTTCTGACAAGCTCACCTGCATACACCCAGCGTCAGTGGGTAGGGTCTGACACATCCAACTCTGACGAGTCTAGTGTCAGACCTAAGACAAAATGCTGGTTAATAGAGCAAACGCATGAAAAGCCTTACATCTGATATGTTTTTGACATGCTCTATTGGTGAAAAATATCTAATTCCCTCCATTGGAATTTAGAATTTTCCATTCGTGACAAAAAGTACCAACTCGGAGCGAGGAGGATTACCATTTGTTTTATCTTGTCTATCAGTAACATTTTAACGGTCTGTTAGCAGTCAGGTACTACATTCGATCTCCAGCGGAGACTTTAACCATACATAACTGTCCTCGCACAGTTGAACTTTGGGGGAGCATTTCTTCGGACATAGGGCGCATGCTAACTGAATGTCTCATTTTCCCGACTGAGTCGTAATATGTATACGGCAGTGCCACAGTGTTAGAGTGTAGGCGCATGTGTGAAAGACCTGAACAAATTGACGAGTGCAAGTACAGAGCACAAAAACGCGACAATACGCGAGCGTGCGGAAGTTGAAGTGCCGAGTTCAATTCCGATATTACAGAATGAGTGACGGAGTGCGGGTGTGTTCTGTCAGTCATCCAACGCCGTAATTCCCGAACTATGGGTATGCAGAGACATATTGTATTAGCGGGTGAATTGACCCTAGCCAGATGTAACGTATAATCATCACATAGCCATAAATTTTTTATAGCAAAGCCAAATAGCTAACGGTCACAAATTTGCATATAAATGTTACCAGGCTATTATTCAGTCAGCAGTGAACGAAATTCAGCACAGCCGGTTCCAGTACCAGCAGCTTCAGAGAGGATTCGCGATTATGGAACAAGACGTCAGGACCAGACCCATGGAGAATGAGTTTCCGGAACATCCCCTGACGAGGAAGATGAATGAGTAAAACAGCATTGGGCCGTCCAGGAGACAGAGTATTACCTGAGATGAGTAGCTTTTTAAATTCCTAAGAACGTACGTAGTTACGCAGTTAATTAGATGAGCTGTCTTGTACATAATAGTCATAATTAAATAATTTCTTTGATCAATTCTTAGTGATGAGGCAACCACCACATTTATTTAACTAGAGATAATGATAATATGGTCTGTGAATTGTATTCGTTACATCTCCATTTCATTTTATTTGTGGGAAACAGTAAAGTAACAAGCATGCAATTTGAAGTAATTTTATATAAGGGAATGTTAGTAAAGTAAGCATTTAAGCCTCTAAGATCATGTCAGGTCTAATGCAGTTGAGTAGTACCATGTCCAGTGTTATGAATGCTTGTGAAATCCATTCTGTGAGTGTGATTTTGAATGAAATTGTTGCCATTTCCGGTTTGTGTTTAGAGACTCATCGTTGAAAATCTTGTGTGGTTCAAATTGAACAAGGTTCAGTGTGAATTTAGATTAGATGTGAACCTCAAGTTTAATTAGAAATCAGTTGAATGCGGTAGGTCATGGTTAAATAATTGCTGGATGTAGAGAGGAATCATCGAACGAGGTTAATCAGTTAGGTCGAAAGAGGTCATTTATACGTTATGAGAAAATAGACTGATAATGTAGTTCATGTCTGACTGTGGAATTATTTTATTGTGAAGTTCATATAGAAATTCCGATAGAATTCGATAGTGCCATGAATAGACAATTAATTGACAGGCCTTGGGGATGTACTTCTGCCTTCTCTGTGGCAAAGCTTGTAGTAAGTTGTGCTGCATAATATATCGACCTATATGCAAGAAGTATGTTTCTGTTGTAACTTTCAAATATCTAGGCTAAATAATAACTGCAGACAATAAAACCTCTGTGGAAATACAGGAAATGATAACAAGTGGGAACTGATGATTTTATACCTTGCAAAATATGTTTAAATCCAAGAATGTCAGTAGAAATACTAAAATAAAAATATACACAACAGTACTAAGACCTATAGTGATGTAGGGCTCAGAATGCTGGGTGACGAGTACTAGAGAGGAACAGTGGTTGTTACGATGAGAAAGGAAGATATTGAGAAAGGTATTTGGAGCAGTTAGAGATCAGGATGGATGGAGAATGAGGACCAATGCAGAGCTACAAAGATTGTTTGGCCAGCCAGATATTGTTGTTAAAATTAAGCAGGGAAGAATTCGGTGGGCCGGTCATGTTCAGAGAATGGCAAAAACTAGTACTGTCAAAAAAGTCTTTGTAGGAAAAACAGAAGGAAGAAGGAAGAGAGGAAGGCCCAGGAAGAGACGGATTGATGATGATGAGGATCACCTTAGAAAGATGGGAGTTAAATGATGGAGAAGGAAAGGCGAGGCCCGGGATGAATGGAGGCAGGTGATTAAGGAGGCCAAGGACCTACATGGACTGTAGCGTCGACCAGTAATTAATTAATTAAGTAAGTAAGTAAGTAAGTTAGTTTCTGTTGTGGTTTCTGGTGGATGTTTGCGGCTTATTTTGATGTGCTGATGTAGTGTTTGTGTTGTGTAGTAGTTTTACGTTCTTTATTTGCTATTATTAGGGTTATTTTAGTGAAAGTTTTAGCCCTAAGTGACAGCCATATTGGATTTCCTATGATCATTCCATAGATAACAGGGGCTGCCTGGCCGAGGCGGTAAAGGCGTGCTCCGTTCGCCCAGAAGGACATGGGTTTGAATCCCCGTCAGGAAGTCGTAAAATTTAAGAAACGAGATTTCCAATTCCGGAGGTTCACATGGCCCTGAGGTTCACTCAGCCTACACCAAAAATGAGTACCAGGTTAATTCCTGGGGGCAAAGGCGGCCGGGCGTAGAGCTAACCACTCTACCCCATCACGTGTCGAGGTTACAAATAGTGGAAGCCTTTACCTTCCACCCCCCCCAAGGGCCTTCATGGTCTGTACAGAGATGACTTTACTTTTATTCCATAGATAACACTAGATAGAACGGCAATTTATTATATCTATCTATAGAATCTTGCCCTAAGTGTCAGCCATCTTGTCCGATTCAACATAATTGCCATAGAAACCCCGATTCGTATAGGAACTCCACACTACATATCCAGTGTTACCTAGACCACAGAATCTGTTCTGATATATGGAGTAGATCGTACAGCGAGCGTCTCAACGCCGAATGTTGGGCGACGGGAAATAACCTGATCACCCTAAAAGGCCAACGGCTTTGGGCGGTTGAGCCTTTAGGGTGGGATATGGTCCATCAGTGGAGGAAATGCCATTGGAATCCATAATGACTGAGTGCAGCAGCTTTGTTATTAGTGCACGTTGGCGCCAGCCAAGGCATCAGCTAATAGAGGAAGGCAATGGGAAACCACCTCGTATTTAATCCCCAGGAAAATCTTAAGCATGACTGGAAAACATAAAACCAAGGCCCCCAGTCCCCGGCAGCCCTTCAGTGGGCAGGGGGTGCTAAGAATCTCCAGGCCAGTATGAGAAGGATAGCAATGTGGAATGTTCGTAGCTTGTCTCAAAGTGGACTCATAATGCCATCAGAGAGATGGAGAGACTCAAGATCGACGTTCTTGGCAATAGCAAAATGCGTTGCCCTCATTCAGGAAAGAGTGTAGTCAGTGGTTATTAGGTATACTATTCTGGTAATGACGATCCTCGCCATCTTAATGGCATGGGATTCATTGTACAACGAGACATCAGTAAGTCTGTGAAAACTTTTGTACCAGTATGATAGATGGATAGATAACAGAGAGATGATAGATAGAGTATGTTTATTACAGCTTAATGCATGACCAATTGTAGTGAATATCATCCAAGTACATGCTCCAACATGTGATGCGTCAGACGGTGATATTTTTATTTTATTTTTATTTATTGATAAATAGGGTTCCAGAGAGCAAGAGCTCTGTCAAGAGGAACAATACATAGATAATCACAACAATGGCGGATTAACGCATAAGGTCTAAAAGTGAAAGAGTAATAATAGTGGTTTTACATATACTTTAAGTATCACAATTTATCTAATGGATAGGATTATATTAAGTGGATTATCATCAGAGTAACAATACATGAGGAACAACTTTTTGACTTTTAAGATTTGGAAATGAAAATATCAGAGAAATAACTGTTACACATTTATAGTGCCTAACAGGTACTTCTTAAGCTTATTACGAAATGGCACAGTTTTAGAGATGATTGCTATGTTGTCAGGAATGCTGTTATATTCAGATATTAGTAAGTGTTGCACTCCCTTAGTGCCAAACCTTGTTGTATAATTTTGATGAACATGTAATTTATTTTTTTGCCTTGTCTTATATGAATGGATGTCAGTGACTTTAGGAAGTTCAGAGTTGGTGAACATTTTGTTATGCAAGACTTTATGAATAAGAAGTGATGCGTTTAATGAGATTAATTTCTTAAGAGGTAATATATTTGTTTCAGAGTACATTTTATTTCGAGAATATAGTTGATGAAATCCATACATAAATCTAATAACCCTGTTTTGTAAGACCTCCAAAGTATTTAAGTTATTTTGGGTTGCTTTGCCCCAAATGAAACACAAGTAAGAAAGTCCAGATTGTATCATTGTGAAATAAATTAGACGAAGAGTGTCAATTGTTAGTAGGTACTTAATCTTGCCAATGATACCAACCAAGACAGAGATTTTATTTTTTACGTTTAATATATGAGGTGTCCAGGAGAGGGCACTATCAATAATTAGTCCAAGATATTTAACTTCTTTAACCCATTTCAACTTCATAGTGCCAAATAATATATTTGTAGTTGCATTTAGGTCATTTTGTGATTTATCGAACATCATACAGACAGTTTTTGAGTAATTGGCTGTTAGAAGATTTTTTCTCAGCCATTCATCTAAGATATAACAGTCATGCTGGATATCTGCAACTATTTCATCTTCAGAATTTGATGAATAGAACAGTGAAGTATCATCTGCCAAAAGTGATATTTTACCCTTAAAAGAACACAGGGCTATGTCATTAATATATATAAGAAACAAAATTGGACCCAATATGGAACCTTGTGGTACACCAAAGCAGATCTTTTGTAGCTCACTTTTATTCATGCCAATCTGAACATATTGTTGTCGATTTGATAAGAAATCCTTAAACCAGAGCAGCGAGGGACCTCTCACACCTGCCTTTTCCAGTTTGTATATCATAAGTTCATGGCTAACAGTATCAAAAGCCTTTTTTAAATCAATAAACAGCCCAGCAGTCTTGTAACCTTTATCAATATAATTTTGAAGCTCAATTATAATGTCCATTAAGGCAGGATTCACCCCAGCCTTTTCTCTGAAGCCATATTGAAATCTGGAAAAATAATTGCATTTTTCGAGGTAACTAATAAGCCTAACTTTGACAACAGTTTCTAAGATTTTAGATAATTCAGGTGGTATTGAGATGGGTCGGTAGTTTCCAGGGTCGGATCTATCATTCTGTTTGTATATAGCAACCACTCTAGAGATCTTTAATGAATCAGGGACAATGCCTTTTGCCAAAGAGCAGTTGATAAATTCAGATATTGGACCAGAGAGTGCTCGATTACAGATTTTGAGAAGTTTACTGGAAATACCATCACTAGCAACTGAGCGAGCATGTTTGAGAGAATTGATTATTGTAGACACTTCTTCTGGAGAACATGGTTCTAGGAAAAGGGAATTAGGATGATTATTGATTGTAGCAGTATGTTCAGGATGTGGAACAATATTTGAAGATAGTGTGGCAGGGACTGAGATAAAATTATTATTCAGGGCATTACAAATGTCACTTTTGTCTTCAAAACATTCATTCCCTAGCTTGATACGTGTAATATTGATTGTTGACTTTGAAGGTTTACCAAGAACTTCGTTTATGAGTTGCCAGGTGTGTTTAGTGTTGTGTAGATTGTTTTTAAATTGATTATCATAGTACGACTTCTTGAGAGTCCTTTTCAGGGTTGTAACTCTATTGCAGTAACTTTTATATTCTTCTTTAATTATACTGTTGTGTGGGTGTTTTCTCAATTTACTGTAGAGAAGTGCTTTATGCCTGCAGAGTGATGCAAGTTCTGGTGTGCACCATGCATTCAGAATGGTGTTTGCATTTTGATGATGAAATTTTCTAACTGTCGATGCATAGTCAAGACCACTTTGAATGTATCTGGTTAAAGCAGCATATGAAGCATTTATGTCCCCACCATCTACCCACTGGAATTGGTGTTGCTCAAAATATGATCTAGCCCTTTCATAATCTATATGTTTATATGAGTGTCGTTTTGGCTCACTGGGAGTAGGCCTATAATTAGATGTTTTTGAAATATCTAAACTAAAGAGCAAGAGATTATGGTCACTCATATCATCAATTATGTTATCTACAGACCAGTTATTAAGTTGTATGCTGCATAAAAAGTGGTCGATTAGTGAATTGTTCGAACTCAGTCTGGTAGGGTATATTGTGTTACAGTTTTTAAGGCCATAGCTCTGCATGAACGATTTATATTCATTAGTTAATACTGCATTTGAGAGTAAATTTATGTTAAAGTCACCAACAACAATTATATTTCTATGTTTTATTTTGTTGAGTATTATTTCTATGTCATCACATACCTGTGTCCAGTTTGAAGTGAATGGATTGTAAACAGCTATAATAATATAACTACACCCTGACTTAGAAATCTCCAGAACCAGAATATTATGATGCTTTTGGACATTATAGATGATATTACATTGCCACAATTTGTTTTTAGCGTAAATTGATACTCCCCCACCCTTAAGTGATTTTTCAGAAGGAATTCTAAAGGAATGAAATGCTTCATAACCTGGGATATTGTAAAAGTTAGACTCATCACCGTTTACAGACAACCATGTTTCGACAACAACTATAAAATCGATATTCTGAATTAACTCTATGCGATCAGCAATCATCTCTAACTTACCATTTCGTATGCTACGTGAATTGAGATACATTATTCTCAAGGTTGGAGCAATTGTTACAAGTGAGGTAACCAAATCGCTATATTGAAAGTATGAGTTCCATTGTCTTTCTGTCATTAATGTAGTTTAAAAGAAGAGGAAGAGAAACAAATATACATAAATATAAAACATAAGAAGGAATCTGTGAAGACTGACAGCTCATTTAGGCCTAGATGCTGCGAGCCTAATCAATTTTTCAATATCGTCTTCACATTTTATTGTAAATACTTCGAGGGAGGTGGCAGAGATTTTTGCCAGAATCCTCCCTTGTCTCACAAATGCACGTTCAATTCCCTTTGTCCTAGCATCACGAGCCTTCTTGAAGAGAGATTTATTGTAGGGTGTAAGGTGTTCGTTCAAGTATATATTCACTTTTGGACCACCAAAGCCTAGGAGAGAAGAGGTTAGGATCTTCTGGCGTCTTGCTGATTGCAAAAGAGCATCCTTTTTCCAGCGTTGGACAAATCTGACTATTACGGGCTTCACACTGGTTTTGTTGAAAGAAGAAACCCTGTGAACAGTGTCGATGCTGTCCGGATGTATTGGTACATCAAGGATTTCTCCAATTTTCTGGACAATTTTGGTTAAGTTTTCTTCTGAGTGGTACGGAATCCCGGATATTTTCATATTATTAGCTCTTGAATATTGTTTTAGTTCTTCAACGTCGAGTTTCAGCTGTGTCACTTCTCCGGAAAGGGTGCGGTTATTCGATTTTAAGTCTTGTACTGTGTTGTTCAGCACTATGAGTTCTGATTGCATTTTGCCCACCTCAACACTAAAATCGTCAAATTTGTCACTGACAAATTGAACAGAAGTCTTCAGTTCTTTATACACTGACTCTAGTTCACCAAGTTTTCTTAATATTACGTTGAATTTTGTGGAAATGGAATCTTGTAAATTTGAGTCAGGTGGAACGTCAAGCTCAGGTTCGAGTGACGCCGAGTTGCAGGTCAAACATATCCATAGCCTATCCTTTTTTGGAAGACTAAGGAGGCGATCTATTTCGTGTTTGGTTGACCTCATGCATTCTTCCTTCATGTGAAACCACTTAAGGCACTTTTTACACTTTACCTTCATATTATTATCTTTAAATTTCTCGGAGCACTTCACACATCTATCCACCATGTTGCTAAGTTATCAAAGTTATCAAAGATTTTTACACGAAAATCGAAGCAGCCCTGTCATACACCAAACCATCAGAGATAAACATTGTGATGGGCGATTTCAATGCTAGGCCAAGGCCGACAGGCTGATGTAGTCTGTGACTATGGATTAGGAGCAAGCAATACTGGAGGTGATAGACTGGTCCAGATGTGCCAGGAGGAGGGCCTTATTATAGCAAACACATATTTCCAGCTACCTCCACGTTGCCTCTATACGTGGACCTCTAATGCTGACAGCAGTTATTAGGAGCCAGATGGATTACATCACAATTAACTAGCAGATCAGAAAATCCATCAAATGTGTGAAAACATACCCTGGTGCTGATATCAACTCAGACCACAGCCTACTGTTTGCTTCCATGAATCTCAGGCTGAAGAAATGCCATTTAAAGGGGAGTTTTAGTCGGACTGAGATTCAGAAGCTTCAAGATCAAGCACTGAAGGATGAAATTCAGTCAGCCCTACGTGTAAAACTTGCAGAAGTTCAAAACAGCGTTAAAATGATGTTGAAGGCACTTGGAATCACATCAAATGTGCAATTAACGACGTAAGTCAAGTAAAATTAATGTATGCTAGAAGAAGGAAAAACAAACCGTAGATGACAAAAAAAATCCTGAAGCTGATGGACCAAAGAAGGTAAGAACAAAGATCCTATAAAGTACAAAAGTTTGCAGAAGTTAATACGACAAAAAATAAGGAATGCAAAAGAACAACAACTCTCTGAGGAATGCAACGAAATAGAATTAATGAATTCAAAACATGATTTTTTCAACATGTACAAGAAAGTGAAACAAGTAACCGGTGCATATAACAAGAAGGGTAGTAAAGTCCTCCTTAATAAGAATGGTGACATCTTAGCGAGCACAGACGAGAAACTGAAGGAATGTATGGAATATGTACAAAATCTCTTCTTGGATTGCAGAAATGTGGATCATGGTGCTTGGGCAGACGATGGTGTGGATATCACACGTGCAGAAGTAGAGTTTGCCATAAGAACAGCGAAGAATGGGAAGGCTCCAGACCCTAATGAGATGTATGCCGAGATACTGAAACTGCTTGAGAAAGAAAAATCCCTTTCATTATTAGCTGACCTATTCAACAGTATTCAAATCGACTTTCGTAACATTGCCTAAGAAAGCCAATGCAAAATTCTGCAATGAATGAAGAACAGTTAGTTTGATGAGCCACGTTCTGAAAGTATTCCTAAAGGTCTTGCATGCGAGAATTTACCATAAATGCGAGGAAAATATCGGAACCTCACAGTTTGGCTTCAGACATAGTTTTTTGGTACTAGAGAGGCATTATTCAGTCTGCAGGTATTAGTCCAACGGTGCAGAGATGTCAATGTTGATGTTTTTGCTTGGTTTCATCGATTACGAAAAAGCCTTCGATACAGTCTGCCATGATGAGCTTATGAACATTCTTCGAGAATCTCTACTGGAACCAGAGTGCTGACATAAGAGTTGATGGTCGTGTCTCGGAAGAAGTCTGAATTTTATTATGAAAGGAGTTCGCCAAGGCTGTATTCTTTCTCCCCATGCTTTTCAACATCTATTCAGAAATTTTTTTTCGAGATGCTCTTTACGGAAAGACTCAAGGAGTTGTGGTTGATGGTTTCATCATAAATAACATCAGGTACATCGATGACACTGCTACTTGCAACCAATCTCCAGGATCTACAGGAACTATTTAATGCTGTCACTGAACCCAGGAGCACCATGGGCTTGAGACTCAATGTAAAGTGGATGGTTATAAGTAGAAAGGAAGACGGCATTCGAGGTAATCTCAGAGCAGCAAAGGACCAGATCGCAAGAATGGCAACATTTAAATACCTGGGATGTCACATCACTGATGACTGGGACCTTACTCACGAGATCCAATGCAGAATTGAGCAGGCCAGAACTTCTTTTCAGAGACTTAGAAAACTTTTGACAAGCCGTGACCTTTCCATTACACTACGGACACGACTACTCCGGTGCTACGTTTTCAGCATTCTTTTATACGGCGTTGAGGCACGGACACTGAGACCATGTGCAAGAAGTTGCAAGCATTTGAAATGTGGACGTACCAAAGGATGCTGAAGATACCTTGGACAGCTAAAATGACCAATATACACGCTTTGCACCGTATGAACAAAGAACCAGAAATTCTCACTACCATCAAGAGAAGGAAGCTAGAAATGAAATGGCGTATGGCTTTTAGTGCCGGGAGTGTCCGAGGACATGTTCGGCTCGCCAGTTGCAGGTCTTTTGATTTGACAATCGTAGGCGACCTGCGCGTCGTGATGAGGATGAAGACGACACATACACCCAGCCCCCGTGCCAGCGAAATTAACCAATGATGGTTAAAATTCCCGACCCTGCCGGGAATCGAACCCGGGGCTCCTGTTACCAGATGCCACCACGCTAACCATTCAGCCATGGAGCCGGACAGGAAGCTAGAATACTTTGGTCATATGATGTGGAACAGTAAATACCACCTTCTGCAAGTAATACTCCAACGAAAAATTAATGGAAAACGTGGTCCGGGGACAAGTAGGACATTATGGCTCGGCAACTTGAGCCAGTGGTTTGGGGTGACAAAGGTTACTCTGTTCAGAACAGCTATGAACAAACAACAGATCATGCTACTGATCGCCAACATTCTGCGAGCACATGGCACATGAAGAAGGAGGGGACAGTAACAATGACGTTTAACAAAATGTTCTTCGAAGTGAAAGCAGGGCCGTGGTGGCCTGAGTCTTAGATAAATAAATATGAAGATTTGAAGCTTCCACCTATCAATACATATATTTATATATTATTGTTCTACAGTACCGGTTTCGACCTTGTGAAGGTCATCTTCAACTGACAATCATAACGTACAATTAAAACATCACAATAAGAATGTCATATGGTATGGGTGAAAACATAGTCATTACAATTGTTCTAGTTTAAATAATCGTCTACAATAACTGATATAATAATTAAAAAGTTAACATTACTATATGTTTATGAATGATGTATGTTAAAATACGTTTTCTTAAATTATAAAGGTGTCGCATAGTATGGATAAAAACGTTATCAAATGTTTTTCGTCTTATCTTCGTCTATGTTAATAGGTATCAGAGTTAAAACTTTGCACTACTATTATGTGCACCGGTGATATATGTTGAATATACAATATTCTTGAATTGTGAAGTGTCCACTGTTCCACATTAAAACTTATGGCTAGATGAATAAAATAATTTGAAGTACAGATTAATTCTTGCGGCACCGGGCGAGTTGGCCGTGCGCGTAGAGGCGTGCGGCTGTGAGCTTGCATCCGGGAGATAGTAGGTTCGAATCCCACTATCGGCAGCCCTGAAGATGGTTTTCCGTGGTTTCCCATTTTCACACCAGGCAAATGCTGGGGCTGTCCTTTAATTAAGGCCAAGGCCGATTCCTTCCAACTCCTAGGCCTTTCCTATCCCATCGCCGCCATAAGACCTATCTGTGTCGGTGCGATGTAAAGCCCCTAGCAAAAAAAAAAATTCTTGCGTCTTGCGGCGTGTTGTATAGCTCTCACGCTAACTAAAAACACAAAAATATGTTGAAATCAAGTACCAGTATTATAATACATATTGACATTTGACGAAATCAAATACAGTAACATAAAACTAAAGGAAGCACGTCGCTAAAACAACAACTTATCTACATTTATATACCGTATTTTATGGTCAATTCAGTCTTAGCATAAACTATAAGCTTTGTGTATATATCGACGAAGTCCCGCACTAAGCACCGGACAACTACCTGATTTCAACATAAGTGTTCATATTACTTCAAGAAATTTATACTATTATACCACCAGTAGACAAACACAGCTGATCATATAACATAGTTGCATATACAACACGCCGCAAGAATTAATCTGTACTTCAAAATGTTTTATTCATCTAACCATAAGTTTTAATGTGGAACAGTGGACACTTCACAATTCAAGAATATTGTATATTCAACATATATCACCTGTGCACATAATAGTAGTGCAAAGTTTTAACTCTCATACCAATTAACGTAGACGAAGATAAGACGAAAAACATTTGATAACGTTTTTATCCATACTATGTGACAACTTTATAATTCAAGAAAACATATTTTAACATACATCATTCAGGTACATATAGTAATGTTAACTTTTTAATTATTATATCAGTTATTGTAGACGATTATTTAAACTAGAACAATTGTAATGACTATGTTTTCACCCATACCATGTGACATTCTTATTGTGATGTTTTAATTGTATGTTATGATTGTCAACTGAAGATGAACTTCACAAGGTTGAAACCGGTACTGTAGAACAATATATAAATATATGTATTGATAGGTGGAAGCTTCAAATCTTCATATTTGTGACTATAATCAATACGGAAATGAAACTTATAGATTATGATGAGTCTTAGATATGCGCAGAATCTTTGAGAGGAATTCATGAATTAGAGAAGCCTGTGATCGCCCGCGTGCACTGGATGTAGAATTGTCCAACGAGAGAAATATAGCCTCAAGGATTGTTTATATAGTAGCCTATAAGCAGGGAATGTCCACAGTAATTATATATGAGTGAGTAATCATTGCCGTTCTGATCCTTTGCACCAGATTAGAAACGACTATGCACAATTAGGAAATTAGTAGAGGAGATTGAGGGAGCATAAATTGAGTTTCATAGACAGTTTAATCAGCATCGGTATGCATGAGAAATGATGAAAGTGGAATGGCGGAGGTCTCTCTTGGTCAGTGTGTGTTTTCTTTTGGGTATGCTTGTGAGAACGAAGATGTTACAGGTGCGTGTGCTACAGGCCCATTTATTGATTTAATTTGTTGTAAATATGTGTTTTATGGTGGTGAACTGAAATCCATGTGAGGGTTTTACGTGACTGTATGTAATTTTATTGTGTGTTGTTATTATTTATTATTATTATTATTATTATTATTATTATTATTATTATTATTCGTTTCGCCCAGCTATGGACCATGTTATTTCAACCGTTTGCATCCTTGACCTTTAATTCTTTGCCAGTATTCCCGCATTCGCTTTCTGTGAGCCTCCTTTCTTTCCTCAATCCACTTTTTGCCTGTTTTCAACCTCGGCTTTTTTTTTTTTTGGAATCGCTGGTATGCTCGAACTTTCTTCTGGAGAGGAACACGTTCCTGGATGTCTTCATGTGTGATCCCTATTCCTTGAAGGTCTTTTCCAACTTCTTGTTTACAAAGTAGGATAAGATCTGGTTGGTCAATCTCTGTGAGCTCATACGTGTTATGTGGCCATAAAAATTAATCTTCCGTTTCCGAATGGTGTTCGTTATCCTTTTCACATGCAGGTACAGTTCATTGTTATGCCGTCTCCTGCACTCACAATTTCTCTGATTGGTCCTACTATCTTTCTCAGGATTTTTCTTTCTTTGGCTTCTAACTTTTCAATTAAACCCTTTCTGTTCAATACAAGGCATTCTGCTGCATAAAGGGCCTCTGGACGAATGACTGAACAATAATGCCTAAGCTTGGCCTTGATAGACACTGATCTTTTGTTGTAGATTTTTCTAGTTAGTTGGTATGACACTTCCATCTTGTTGATTCTAGATGTGATTGCTAGTTTCTCAGAGTTGTTAGGTGCTATCCACTCGCCTAAGTATTTAAACTTTCCTGCTTGTTTAATTTCCCCTGTTCTAAAATTAACTCTCTAGGACCTGGCTTGATATTCATTATAAACTCTGTTTTTTCAAAGGAAATCTGGAGGCCAGCCTTTGCTGCTTGGGTTTGAAGTAGGTTGATTTGTTTTGCAGCGAATCAGAGAATATCGCAAGATCATCAGCAAAAGCTAGGCAATCTATCGTCAGGCCAGTTCTCTTGTATCCTATTTGAAGTCCAATCCCGACCTCTTCCTTGGACATCTCTTTGCGCCATTCACAAATTATTTTCTCTAGTACACAGTTGAAGAGTAGAGGCGATAATCCCTCTCCCTGCCTTACACCTGTCTTGATTTCGAAGATGTCCGAAATCTCTCCCCTGACTTCCACTCTAGAGGTTGTGTTGGTTAGAGTCTGTGTGTAATTAGTTACTGCGATTCATGTATGATTATTAAGATAACTGTAGGCTAAGTGATAATACCCCCTAAATAAGTACGTAAAGATGGTTAGGACTTCACCACCGTGTCTGCGGACATAAAATTTTAAGCTACTCATTTCTCATAAATGAAATACAAGTCACCCATGATTAAATTGCAGGTGTAGTTTGGTTATACTTGAGTTATTTGATTCTGAACTGATAAGCGTTTCTACGCTGGATTAAGCGTGTTGATGGACTCGTGAACATCTGCTGATATAATGTAAATTTATCTGTGTGTGTTTCTGTTTGGTCATTTTCATTGAGTCTGATAATTTTGTAGTTTCATGTCTGTTTATATGAATAAACCTATTAATTCATTTAACCGACTGTCACTCATTATTTAAGTAGATAGCTTCACCCAATATTAATGCCGGTCTGTCGAAATATATGTTTCCCAAAATCTGTATTAGCGGTAAAATTTTAGACTTTGCTTAGAGAGTTAGGATCAGACATGCCTGAGTGACTGGCTAGATGGGGTATCACCAGATTTTGGTGGCGATATGGGGGCAATGTTTCATTTTACATAGAAAACAACTTCAGCCATGATCTTTAATGACAGTTAAAATATGCACAGAAACACCGGTTACATACGTAAAACACAATTAACAGCTCACATTAAAAACAAGTTGTCCTCGACAAGATAAAAGGTCTAAATGTCTAAAGAGAGTTTGGTTTTTACCTTCACTGTCACTATTTTACGTCTCTTGATGTAAAAGATGTGTTATTCATGACAACTAACCCAATATAAAGGGATCTTAAAATTTCTTAATGAATAAATGAAACAGTGTACAACTATACAACATTTTTTGTAACACTCAACCCTTGATGTGAATTGAAATGGGAAATTTTCTTGTCAGATGAAATGGACTAATTGTGTTTGAGATGGAAGGCAACTCCCTATGATGTGGCTGCATCCAAATCTGGAAAGGAGAACATACTTTTGAAGCTTGATAATGAAAGTGATTTAGCTGTTGTGTTTAATGAAACCCCAAGTTTACTCGCCACCTGACAACTCTTAAGGCTGACTCATACCAGGCCTCCTACTGTGCTCGAAGCTGCTTTTCTCCTAGTAGTGTATCTGTATGTACTCGCGTGGTCTGCATGCTTGGTGGAGGGCGGGGAACAACAGCTGCGGAAGGAGGTGGAGGAGAAATGTTTCCTTTAGGTGGGGGAAAATTCTTCCTTCTGTAGACTATTTTGTTATTGATGCCGAGTAGATTTAACAAGGGAGGTATTCAATCCAATAAAGGATTCCTATTTTCTATATTTTCATTCAGATTATGTTTATTATTATTATTATTATTATTATTATTATTATTATTATTATTATTGTTTCGTTTCGGCCAACTAAGGACCACGTCATTTCAACTGTTTCCCTTGAGCTTTAATGTTGGTCCAGTATTCCTTCATTCGTATACGGTGTTGCTCCTTTCGCTCTTCCGTCCATGCCTTTCCAGTTTTCATCTTCGGCTTTGGAAGGAAACTCTGATGTTCTTGGAGTTTTTTCTAAGTGGGACACGTTCCTGGATATCTTCAAATGAGATCCCAATCTCCTGCAGATCTTACTGTACCTCACTGAACCATGCCCCCTTTGCCTTTTTCTCTTGGTTAACCGTGTTGAATTCATTCGGGCCATGTGTCCATAAAAAGTAATCCTCCTTTTTCGCATCACATCAGTTATTTTCTCTACATGCGAGTACAACTCCTGGTTGTGCCGTCTCCTAAACTCGCCGTTGTCTTTGACTGGACCTAAGGTTTTTCTCAAAATGTTTCTTTCCTTGGCCTCCAATTTCTCCATCATGCTTTTTTTGGCGAGACATTCCGCTGCATATAGAGCCTCTGGAGGATAACAGTGCAATAGTGTTTGATTTTTGCATTCAGAATTATAGATCTTTTGTTATAGACATTTTTAGTCAGATGGTAAGCCATTTCCATTTTATTCATGCGTGAAGAAAAGGCTTCTTTTTCGGACAAGTTAGGTTCTATCCATTCACTAAGATACTTAAATTTTTCAACTCGCTTGACTTTTCCATGAGTACCTTCTCACTTGGTGCCAGTTTGATGTTTGTAATGAATTTTGTTTTCTCAAAGGAGAATTGGAGGCCCGCCTTTTCAGCTTGTGTTTGAAGCTGGTTGATCTGCTTCATGGCCACATCCAAGGAATAAGCGAAAACCACGAGATCGTCTGCAAATGCTAGACAGTCAATTGAAAGGTTCTTGTTCTTGTGGCCTAGTCTGACTCCGCTTTCGACTCCTTCATAACTGATTTCTTTGCGCCATTCACGGATCACTCCTGTCCGTATTTCAAAGGCCTCTGAAATCTCTCTTCTAAACTTCACTTTTGAGATGGTGTTGGTGAGAGTCTGTCGGATGATCACTCTTGTTTTACCGTCTGAGCCAAATTCCTTTAAGATCTGAAGTAGGGTAGTTCTATCAATTGAATCATAGGCCTTCTTAAAGTCGATGAACGTTACTACAAAAGGCTTGCTCCTTAGTTTAAGATATAAAAGGACAGATTTCAGATTCATAATCTGCTCCACACATGACCGTCCTTTCCTGAAACCTCCTTGGTAATCACCCAGCTCTGGATCTAGCTGTTCTTCTGCCATGATTTAAAGAGCTTTCGAGAGAATTTTGTAGGTTATAAGTAAGAGGGAGATGTCGCGATAGTTGTTAACATCCGACTTGTCGCCTTTCTTATGAAGTGGGTGGATTAGGGCAGATGTCCAGTCACTTGGAAGTCTTTCAGTATTCCAGATTTCATTATTATTATTATTATTATTATTATTATTATTATTATTATTATGCTGATGGAACTTGTCCAGGAAAATAAATAGGTTCTCCGTTGTATTCGTGAGGCACCCTTTCTTCACTCTTTTTATTATTTCCAGATCTTGTTCAATTGAGGTAAGTGTATGTCCGGACTCTTCCATGTGGCTACTCATAGCAAAGAATTTTTGGTGTTTACTGGCATTTACATGTTCCATGTATCTAGTTGCCAAGTTTTGCCTGGTTTGTCTGACGTATGCGGCTCCGCAACTACCACAATCAAGTCTGTAAACACCTGATCTGTATAGTTACTGTTTTTTGGGTTGATGCTACTGTGATTAAAAAATGTACAGTAGAAGTCTGTTATAGCGAGAATTCATAACAGCGAAAAAATTACTTGCTATAACGAATTGTCGTTATATCCGAATTTTGTATAAAAGTTGGAAAACCCTTAATGAACTTTAAAATCGGTATGAAACAGCAATCAGTTTGTTCAAAACTTGAGTTTCCGCAGATGATATCCACACTAGAGCTTACTTGTTTGTTATTTTTCGTAATCCGATATTACGTGAAAGTGTATGTTTAATTTCATTCTGAAAAAAAAAAATACAGTACCGTATTTCTCCGAATCCAAGATTTTTTAGCTCTTTGTCTTCACACCAAATATTGGCTTTAGTTAGGCCTATGCCATATTTTCTTGCGGCTGCACAATTATTCTACATTTCCGAGTGTTTAATAAACATTATCATAATATCGACTAGAACCCGTTGAAAATTTGCCGGCAATACCTTTTCCACGTATATTTACAATACGACTATCCATCACGAAAATATTCCTGCTGTCTATAAACCTTAATTTTATTAAGCGTCACAATCTAAAGAGTAATATTCGCAAATCAAACAGTCAACACGGCCTTTTACCATAACATAATGAGTAACATTTAAGGAGATATCATCACAAAATACAAACAACAAATACCCGAAGACTGGAATATACTCTGCATAGACTTTTTATTCAAGACCAAGTGTTTTTAAAAAGTGCCTCACCATAGACACTTGAAGAAAATTTTTCAAATATGTTTAATAGTAAATAAGTCTTTTTAACATCACGTACATACATACATACATACATACATACATACATACATACATACATACATTATCATTATAGACTGTTATGCCTTTCAGAATTCAGTCTGCAAGCCTCTGAGAATTTACTAAACGTCGTCACAATCCTCGATTTGCAACTAGTGTTGTGGCCTCATTTAGTTCTATACCTCTTATCTCTAAATCGTTAGAAACCGAGTCTAACCATCGTCGTCTTGGCCTCCCTCTACTTCTCTTACCCTCCATAACAGAGTCCATTATTCTCCTAGGTAACCTATCCTCCTCCATTCGCCTCACATGACCCCACCACCGAAGCCGGTTTATGCGTACAGCTTCATCCATCGAGTTCATTCCTAAATTAGCCTTTATCTCCTCATTCCGAGTACCCTCCTGCCATTGTTCCCACCTGTTTGTACCAACAATCATTCTCGCTACATTCATGTCTGTTACTTCTAACTTATGAATAAGATTTCCTGAGTCCACCCAGCTTTTGCTCCCGTAAAGCAAAGTTGGTCTGAAAACACACCGATGTAAAGGTAGTTTCGTCTGGGAGCTGACTTCCTTCTTAAAGAATACTGCTGATCGCAACTGCGAGCTCACTGCATTTGCTTTACTACACCTTGATTCAATCTCTCTTACTATATTACCATCCTGGGAGAACACACAACCTAAATACTTGAAATTATCGACCTGTTCTAGCTTTGTATCACCAATCTGACATTCGATTCTGTTGAATTTCTTACCTACTGACATCAATTTAGTCTTCGAGAGGCTAATTTTCATACCATACTCATTGCACCTATTTTCAAGTTCCAAGATATTAGACTGCAGGCTTTCGGCACAGTCTGCCATTAAGACCAAGTTGTCAGCATAGGCCAAACTGCTTACTACATTTCTACCTAACTGAATCCCTCCCTGCCATTTTATACCTTTCAGCAGATGATCCATGTAAACTACAAACAGCAAAGGTGAAAGATTACAGCCTTGTCTAACCCCTATAAGTACCCTGAACCAAGAACTCATTCTACCATCAATTCTCACTGAAGCCCAATTGTCAACATAAATGCCTTTGATTGATTTTAATAATCTACCTTTAATTCCATAGTCCCCCAGTATGGCGAACATCTTTTCCCTCGCTACCCTGTCATATGCTTTCTCTAGATCTACGAAACATAAACACAACTGCCTATTCCTCTCGTAGCATTTTTCAATTACCTGGCGCATACTGAAAATCTGATCCTGACAGCCTCTCTGTGGTCTGAAACCACACTGGTTTTCATCCAGTTTCCTCTCAACGACTGATCGCACCCTCCCTTCCAGGATGCCAGTGAATACTTTGCCTGGTATACTAATCAATGAGATACCTCGATAGTTGTTGCAATCCTTCCTGTTCCCTTGCTTATAGATAGGTGCAATTACTGCTTTTGTCCAATCTGAGGGTACCTTACCAACACTCCATGCTAATTTTACTACTCTATGAAGCCATTTCATCCCTGCCTTCCCACTATACTTCACCATTTCAGGTCTAATTTCATCTATTCCTGCTGCCTTATGACAATGGAGTTTATTTACCATCCTTTCCACTTCCTCAAGCATAATTTCACCAACATCATTTTCCTCCTCCCCATTTGCTTGGCTGTTCACAACACCACCAGGATGATTTCCTTTTACACTGAGATGATGTTCAAAATATTCCCTCCACCTCTCCAGTGATTCCCTGGGATCTATTATGAGTTCACCTGAATTACTCAAAACACTGTTCATTTCCTTTTTCCCTCCCCTAGTAAGATTCTTTATTACTGTCCAGAAAGGTTTCCCTGCTGCTTGACCTAGCCTTTCCAGGTTATTACCAAAATCTTCCCAAGACTTCTTTTTTGGATTCAACAACTATTTGTTTCACTCTGTTTCTTTCATCTACGTACCAATCCCTGTCTGCCTTGGCCCTTGTTTGGAGCCATTTCTGATAAGCCTTCTTTTTACATTTACAGGCTGCTCTCACTTCATCATTCCACCAATATGTTCGCCTTTTCCCATCTTTACACACAGTTGTTCCTAGGCACTCCCTTGCTGTTTCTATTACAGCATCCCTGTATGCCACCCATTCACTTTCTATATCCTGAACCTGCTTACTGTCTACTGTTCGAAACTTCTCAATAATCATATCCATGTACTTCTGTCTAATTTCCTCGTCCTGGAGACTTTCTACACTTATTCGTTTGTAGACAGATTTCACTTTCTCTACCCTAGGCCTAGAGATAGTTCACTACAGATCAGATAGTGGTCTGTATCATTGAAAAATCCACGAAAAACTTGTACATTCCTAACAGATTTCCTGAATTCAAAATCTGTTAAGATATAGTCTATTATGGATCTGGTACCCCTAGCCTCCCATGTGTAGCAGTGAATAGCCTTATGCTTAAAGAATGTATTCGTAACAGCTAAACCCATACTAGCACAGAAGTCCAGCAAACGCTTCCCATTCCCATTAGCTTCCATATCTTCCCCACATTTACCAATCACCCTTTCGTATCCTTCAGTTCTATTCCCAACTCTCGCATTGAAATCGCCCATTAGCACTATTCTATCCGCGAATTTTAATTTAAGTAACCCTCTCACAAATGCCTGAAGACTGTTACAAACATTGATTTTTTTATTCATGCCACCTAGTGTTATAACGGAAGGTGTATCACCACAGACGCTTTAAATATTTTAAATATGTATATTAGTTAATAAGTTTTTTCAACACAATTGTAGATGCGAATTGTAATTTAAGTATCATCCACACATTTTACCTTACCCCCAACCCCGAACCTCCCTTCTTTTAGAGCATCTAGAGCAATAGTTTTCAAGATCCCATGGGACATAGTTTTAAGGTTTAATGTGCTCACAGTCCAAATATTTTTCATCTCAACTATCTTTATACAGCTGGAAATGACCACTAAGCATTCAAAACATATTCCGTGTGTGTGCTAATGTATTTTAAATTTTGCCCAAGGCAAAAAAATGAAGTATCGATTAGGTGGTTTTTAAATTAATTTGTTGATTAAGAACTGTTATCGGACACGTTATTTATGCATTTATTACAAAATTATGTTCTCTTTCATTTCAAATTTTCTTTACGGAACAGCTGTCGATGGATATTAGTAATCGATTCCTATATCGCCTTCGAATGTCGATGAGAGAAATCTCTAGTGCACATAGGGAGGAAACGATGTCGAAGGTAATCGATTGCAAGCAATATCATCGCTGGGGTGCATAAATATCGGTAACGGAAAAAATCGCGCGCTTAATCAGTCGTATTACGGATGTGCCAGTGATAGGGTTCTCGCTGTAACCGAAGGACGATACACAGTTTAATATAGGAATTTTGAAGTCGTCGCTATAAAGGAGTTCTCGTTATATGCTGTACTCGCTATAGCGTACTTCTACTGTAGCGGGATTCCTATTATGGGCGAAGTATGCCACTTGACTTCCTTTTTTAAAAAACATGTTTGCAGGATTATTATACGAAAAAACAGCAAAATGGTATTTTTTATTTGTATCCGGGGTCAATTTTGAAAGACGAAGTTTCCTTTTTACCTTATGGCTTTATTTACCAACTTTCCATCGAAACCATTGAATGTGGCTACATTACATAAATATTTCAACTCTTTGGAACGTTCATCTTTAGAAAAGGTCATTTAAGAGCTCGATATACTGCACTATAATAAGCTGCTTTCTTATGCCCAGCTTGATGCATAAAGTGATATTTAATTGTGATGGGTGAATGATCTATTTCCTGTATACTTAGTATATGAAATTCTCTTGGACTCTCGTGATAGTGACATCTAAACAGTTTAAGGAATTATTTACCTCATCCTTAATGGTGAACTTGATGTTTTTATGTTACGAATTAAGATACTTAAGAATAGTGTCCTCCTCTGTGAACCATGTGACCTTGCCGCGGTGGGGAGGCTTGCGTGTCCCAATGATGCAGATAGCCGAGCCGCAGGTGCAACCACATCGGATGGGTATCTGTTGAGGGATCAGACTAACGAATGGTTCATCGAAATGGGGTAGCAGCCTTTTGGTAGTTGCAAGGGCAGCAGGCTAGATGACTGACTGATATGGCCTTGTAATAATACTCAACATGGCTTAGCTGTGTTGATACTGCTACATGGCTGAAAGCAACGGAAAACTACAGCCGTAACTAACTCCCGAGGACATGTATGAATGATGTACTGATGATGGCTTCCTCTCGGGTAAAATATTCCGGAGGTAAACTAGTCCCTCATTCGGATCTCCGGGTGGGGACTACACGAGAGGGGGCGATCATCAGGAAGACGGATACTGACATTCTGCGAGTCGGAGCGTGGAATGTTAGAAGTTTGAATCGTTGTGGTAGGTTAGAGAATCTGAAAAGGGAGATGGATAGGCTAAAGTTAGATGTAGTTGGTATAAGTGAAGTACGTTGGCAGGAAGACCAAGATTTTTGGTCAGGCGACTACCGAATTATCAACACAAACTCAAACAGGGGAAGTGCAGGAGTTGGTTTAATAATGAATAAGAAAATATGGGAGCGGGTAAGCTACTACGACCAGCATAGTGAAAGAATTATTGTCGTCAAGATAGACACCAAACCAATGCCCACCACAATAGTGCAGGTCTATATGCCAGCGGATAATGAAGAAATCGAAAGAATGTACGAGGAGATAGAAGATTTAATACAATATGTAAAAGGTGACGAGAATCTAATTGTGATGGGAGACTGGAATGCAGTGGTAGGACAAGGAAGAGAAGGTAGTACAGTAGGAGAATTTGGATTGGGTCAAAGGAACAAAAGAGGAAGTTGGCTGCTTGAATTCTGCACTGATCATAATTTAATCCTTGCCAATACTTGGTTCAAACACCACAAACGACGGCTGTATACGTGGACGAGACCTGGAGACACTGGAAGGTATCAAATAGACTTCATTATGATTAGGCGGAGATCCACAAACCAGGTGTTGGATTGCAAAACTTTCCCAGGAGCAGACGTGGACTCTGACCACAACTTGTTGGTCATGAAATGCCATCTGAAGTTGAAGAAATTGAAGAAAGGAAAGAATGCAAAAAGATGGGATCTAGACAATTTGAAAGAAGAGTGTGAGGGATTGTTTCAAGGAACATGTTGCACAAGGACTAAATGAAAAGGCTGAAGGAAACACTATAGAGGAAGAGTGGAGAGTCATGAAAAATGAAGTCAGTAGGGCTGCTGAAGAAATGTTAGGAAGGAAGAAAAGATCAACTAAGAATCAGTGGATAACTCAGGAGATACTAGACCTGATTGATGAACGACGAAAATACAAGAATGCTAGAAATGAAGAGGGCAGAAAAGAATACAGGCCATTAAAGAATCAAGTGGATAGAAAGTGCAAGGTAGCTAAGGAAGAATGGCTAAAGGAGAAGTGCAATGATGTCGAAGGCTGTATGGTCCTGGGAAAGGTAGATGCTGCATACAGGAAAATCAAGGAAACTTTTGGAGAAAGGAAATCTAGGTGTATGAATATTAAGAACTCAGATGGAAAGCCACTTCTAGGGAAAGAAGACAAAGCAGAAAGATGGCAGGAGCATATCCAACAGTTGTATCAAGGTAAAGATGTAGATAATTTTGTTCTGGAACTTGAAGAGGCTGTTGATGCTGATGAAATGGGAGACCCAATTTTGAGGTCAGAGTTTGACAGAGCTGTGAGTGACCTCAATAGGAACAAGGCACCTGGAATCGAAGATATTCCCTCTGAATTACTGACTGCCTTAGGAGAAACCAGCATGACAAGGTTATTTCATTTAGTGTGCAAGATGTATGAGACAGGAGAAGTCCCATCCGATTTTCGGAAGAATGTTGTTATACCTATTCCCAAGAAAGCTGGTGCTGACAGGTGTGAAAACTACCGCACCATTAGTTTAGTATCTCATGCCTGCAAAATTTTAACACGTATTATTTACAGAAGAATGGAAAAACAAGTTGAAGCTGAGTTTGGACAATATCGATTTGGCTTCAGAAGAAATGTAGGAACACGTGAAGCAATCCTGACTTTACGTCTGATCTTAGAGGATCAAATCAAGAAGGACAAGCCCACGTACATGGCATTCGTAGATCTAGAAAAGGCATTCGATAATGTTGATTGGACCAAGCTATTTATGATTCTGAAGATGATAGGGATCAGATACCGAGAACGAAGAATTATCTACAATCTGTATAAAAATCAGTCTGCAGTGATAAGAATCGAGGGCTTTGAAAAAGAAGCAGCAATCCAGAAAGGAGTGAGGCAAGGCTGCAGTTTGTCCCCTATCCTTTTCAATGTTTACATAGAACAGGCAGTAAAGGAAATCAAAGAGAAATTTGGAAAGGGAATCACAGTCCAAGGGGAGGAAATCAAAACCTTGAGATTTGCCAATGATATTGTTATTTTATCATCTCGAGAAGTTGCTGAATGGTATGGATTAAGTTTTGGGTAAGGAGTACAAGATGAAAATAAATAAGTCCAAAACAAAAGTATTGGAGTGCAGTCGAACGAAGGCAGGTGATGTAGGAAATATTAGATTAGGAAATGAAGTCTTAAAGGAAGTAGATGAATATTGTTACTTGGGTAGTAAAATAACTAACGATGGCAGAAGTAAGGAGGACATAAAATGCAGACTAGCACAAGGAAGGAAGAGCTTTCTTAAGGAAAGAAATTTGCTCACTTCAAACATTGATATCGGAATTAGAAAGATGTTTTTGAAGACTTTCATATGGAGCGTGGCATTGTATGGAAGTGAAACATGGGACGATAACTAGCTCAGAAAGAAAGAGAATAGAAGCTTTTGAAATGTGGTGTTACAGAAGAATGCTGAAGGTGAGATGGATAGATCGAATCACGAATGAAGAGATACTGAATCTAATTGGTGAGAGGAGATCGATTTGGCTACATTTGACGAGAAGAAGAGATAGAATAATAGGACACATCTTAAGACACCCAGGACTTGTTCAGTTGGTTTTTGAAGGAAGTGTACGTGGTATGAACGGTAGGGTTAGACCAAGGTATGAATATGACAAGCAGATTACAGCAGATGTAGGATGCAATAGTTACGTAGAAATGAAAAGGTTAGCATAGGATAGGATGGCATGGGAGGCTGCATCAAACTAGTCTATGGACTGATGACTCACACAACAACAAGAATAGTGTGGCTATTGATTTTCTCCGATCAATGATGATAAACGTATCATCAACAAATTTCCAACAGATCTCCAGGCCCTGCACTTGTCCGATAATTTTCGATTTTTCCAAAGAATCTAGAAAAATATTGCCTAAAATCCTGGAGGCCAGCGCTCCCATCGGAAGTCCATTTGGTGATAAATTTTGTGTTATATGTACAGTAACTGTTGCTTAAAACAAAATCTAAAATATTGATACAATACTCTATTTCTAGCTTGTTTAATTGATTTTGGGCCAAAAGAGTGTCTATGATTATGTTAATAGTTTCTTTAACTGGAATGTTTGAGTACATATCCTTGTTGTCATAAGAACACGACATGAAACCGTGACAGTTTAAATTGGTTCAATTTCTCACAGAAATCTATTGAGTTTCTTATGTATGTTTTCCTAAGAAAATTGTAGTGTTGCTTTAAGAAATTATGTATATTTTTTAGAGATCTTGTAAGTATGACTGTTTTGAAAGTTAATGATCGGTCTAATGGGAACTTTGGTCTTATGCAATTTTGGGGAAACTTGGGCTGTCAGAGGCCTGACGTTCAAGTGGCATACTCCACTCACATTACGAATGCTAAATCGTCTACAGAAGAAAGAATTTTCCCCCACCTAGAAGGAACATTTCCCCTCCACCTCCTTCCACAGGTGTTGTTCCCCTCCCTCCACCAAGCATGCAGACGATGCGAGCACACACAGATATAACACCAGGAGGAAAGCAGCTTTGGGTGCAGGAGGAGGCCTGTTGTGAGTCAGCTGTAAGAAGTGTCAGGTGGCGAGTAAACTTGGGGTCTCATTAAACACAACAGCTAAATTACTTTCGTTATCGAACTTCAAAATTTTGTTCTCCTTTCCAAATTTGGACACAACCACATCACAGAGTGTTGCTTTCCATCTCTAACACAATTAGTCCATTTCATCTGACAAGAACACAGGACTGCACATGAGTCGGCCGGACAAGAGAGAGAGAGAGAGAGAGATAAACAGGGTGGAGAAAACTTTTCACATACCAATAATATATGGATTGCATGATTTGTCCAGCTACATAACGAGCATACTGAGAAATTCCACCTAGAAAAAACAAGCCCTGTTTAACCAGACACATACGTACTCGAGCTTCCATAAATTTCAGATGATATCAACCTAATTTGAGATTTATTTCTGCTTTCAGAACAATGTGATCATCACATTATTTTCTATTTTGAGTATCAAAACTCAATGGAACTGTTATCATTGAATAATTTGTTCCTATGACGATTTTTAAGAACATGAACTCTTTCTATAATTGTTTATATATGACGGATTGAGTTATTTTGGCACAAACATTTTAAGAATAAATTATTGTTTTTAGTGTTATCAAAAATATCACATGTTTATTATAATAATAATTAGGCTGAAGATGCCTCACAAGGAAGAGACGAAACATGTCCCTTTATAAAATAAAATATGATGATGCTTGTTTAAAGGGGCCTAACATCGAAGGTCATCGGCCCCTAATGGAACAAGATGGACAACATGATATATGACAGTTAAAATTTTAAAATGTATCCACTGACTAGAGTTAAAAAAAATGGTGATGAAAAATGAGTATGAGATTAAAACAATCAGTGGATTTGATTCGCAATGCCTTATTTTGTAACAAAATAGGAGAAAATACAGGAGACAGAGGAATAAGGCATTGCCTGCTAGGACAGATATATATACATACTTTACTTTAGACATTAAAATAACACATTAAAATACGCAACACAAACTAAAATGAAGTCAACAGAATAAAAGCGCAATTGACAAAAAGACACAAGCACAAAGGACATCATTACATACGATAAAACAGACCACTATCCCTAATAAAGTGGATGATGAGGTCTGCTGACTGCTCATCATCTCGCAAGATAAGGGATAAGGTACCAGGGAGGTTAAGACTACAGCAAAGATCGACCAGGTCCATACACTCCGCAAGGATGTGTACCACGGTAAGATGGTCACCGTAGGTACACATTAGAGGGGGTTCTCCTTTCAAAAGATGCGAGTGAGTCATGATACCATGGCAGTAGTATAATGGGAGAGTTCTGCGGCCTCCTCCCGCGGGAAATTTGAACTCTGGCGGGAAATTTGAATTTTGGTGCGAGATTTGAATTTGTAAACAAAGCCACGTGCCTTTTGACAGCTGTCATCGACAACAACGCATCGCTAACCTCACTGCTGCCATCTTGACGGGCCTAAACCTCAGTAGTGCCAACTTAACCTAACTAGCGAGAGGTAAACAAAGCCACGTGTTTTTTGACAGACAACAACGCATCGCTAACCTCAGTACTGCCATCTTGACGGGCCTAAACGTCAGTAGTGCCAACTTAACCTAACTAGCGCGAGGTAAACAAAGCCACGTGCTTTTTGACAGCCACGTGCTTTTTTGACAGCTGTCATCCGCCATCTTTAAACCACAGAGCACTGTGCTGCCCTCTTTATCGTAGTAGATGTAAAATTCGTCACCTGTCATCGGCAGTGCTGCCATCTTGGCGGGCCTAAACCTTAGTGCTACCAACTTAACCTCACTAGCGTGAGATAAACAAATCCACGTGCAGCTGTCATCCACCATCTTTAATCCATAGAGCACCGTGCTGCCCTCTTTGTGGTAGCGGATAATTTGAAAAATGCTTTTTGACAGCAACCATCTTTGAGCACCGTGCTGCCCTCTTTAGCTACTTACCTTTGAAATGTGGCGGCGGTAAATTCCACGTGCTTTACAAACCTATATGCTTTTCTGACAGCTGTCATCCGCCATCTTTAATCCAGAGAGAACAGTGCTGTAATCTATGTGGTGGCAGCAAATTCCACGTGCTCTTGTTTGGAAACAAAGCCATGTGCTTTTTTGACAGCTGTCATCCACCATCTTTAATCACCGTGCTGCCCTCTTTAGCTACTTACCTTTGAAATGTGGTGGCGGTAAATTCCACGTGCTTTACAAACCCATGTGATTTTCTGACAGCTGTCATCCGCCATCTTTAATCGAGAGAGAACAGTGCTGCAATCTTTAGTTGAAATGTGGTGGCGGCAAATTCCACGTGCTCTTGTTTGGAAACAAAGCCATGTGCTTTTTTTGACAGCTGTCATCCGCCATCTTTAATCAACAGAGTACCATGCTGCTATCATGCGGGCAATTTCGTCAGCTGTTATCCGCCATCTTTAATCCACAGAACACCGTGCTGCCCTCTTTATGGCTACTACCTTAAGCACGTAGTAGCGGGCAATTTGAAAAGTTCTGTTAGCTATCATCCGCCATCTTTAATCAAGAGAGCACCGTGCCGCCCTCTTTAGCATCTTTAATCCAGAGAGAACAGTGCTGCAATCTTTAGTTTGAAATGTGGTGACAGCAAATTCCACGTGCTCTTGTTTGGAAACAAAGCCATGTGCTTTTTTTTTTTGACAGCTGTCATCCGCCATCTTTAATCAACAGAGCACCATGCTGCTATCATGCGGGCAATTTCGTCATCTTTAATCCACAGAACACCGTGCTGCCCTCTTTATGGCTACTACCTTAAGCACGTAGTAGCGGGCAATTTGAAAAGTTCTGTTAGCTATCATCCGCCATCTTTAATCAAGAGAGCACCGTGCTGCCCTCTTTAGCTAGATACCTTTGAAATGTGGTGGTGAAAAATTTCACGCGCTCTTGTTTGGAAACAAACTCACGTGCTTTTTTGACAGCCATCATCCGCCATCTTTAAGCAACAGAGTACAGTGCTGCCCTCTTTGTTGTGGCAGTAAATTCCACGTGCTCTTGTTTGGAAGCAAAGCCATGTGCTTTTTTTTGACAGGTGTCATCTGCCATCTTTAACCAACAGAGCACTATGCTGCTATCATGCGGGCAATTTCGTTAGCTGTCATCCGCCATCTTTTAATGAACAGAGCACCGTGCTGCCACAGATTCTTAATTCCAGTTCTTTGACGTCAGGAAGGGCAACCGGTTGAAAACAATAGTGTATGATGTAAGAGGCTAGATACTGCTAGTTTTGTGTCAGGAAGGGCAACTCAACAAATTCTTGCGATTTAAAATCTTAGTTTTGCGTCAGGAAGGGCATCCGGCTGTAAAACAATAGTTCATGATACAGCGATTTAAAATCTAAGAAGAGCATCTAGCTGTAAATCCCCGATTCTCGTGTTAGAAGTTGTAAAACAGATTCTTAATCCGAGTTCTTTGACGTCAGGAAGGGCAACCGGTCGAAAACAATAGTGTATGATGTAAGAGGCTAGATACTACCAATTTTGCGTCAGTAAGGGCAACTCAACAAATTCTTGCGATTTAAAATCTTAGTTTTGCGTCAGGAAGGGCATCCAGCTGTAAAACAATAGTTCGTGATACAGCGATTTAAAATCTAAGAAGTGCATCTAGCTGTAAATCCCCGATTCTCGTGTTAGAATTTGTAAAACAGATTCTTAATCCTAGTTCTTTGACGTCAGGAAGGGCAACCGGTCGAAAACAATAGTGTATGATGTAAGAGGCTAGATACTACTAGTTTTGCGTCAGGAAGGGTAACTAGTCTTAAAACAAATTCTTGCGATTTAAAATCTTAGTTTTGCGTCAGGAAGGGCATCCGGCTGTAAAACAATAGTTCGTGATACAGCGATTTAAAAATCTAAGAAGAGCATCTAGCTGTAAATCCCCGATTCTCGTGTTAGAAGTTGTAAAACAGATTCTTAATCCAAGTTCTTTGACGTCAGGAAGGGCAACCGGTCGAAAACAATAGTGTATGATGTAAGAGGCTAGATACTGCTAGTTTACGTCAGGAAGGGCAACTCAACAAATTCTTGCGATTTAAAATCTGTAAAATATATTTTTATTCCCAAGAGAATCGAACCCGAGACTGCCGGGTGAGAGGCATGCACACTAAACCAAACTGTAGGCTATAGGTTACATTTTTTTTGTTCCACAGTCCTTGAAGTTGTATCGGCGCAGTCATTCTGAGCGAGGCGTGGAATGCATGTGTTAGCTGAAATTGTACACGTATCTTCCTGCTGTAGTAACCTTGAACGAAGACACGGTGTGCTGATAAGCTACTTGTAACTCACCGTGTAAGCTCCTAACATGATTGTACGGAGAGGTTAAAACACACAGTGCTTTTTTGCACACCCGGCTCTTAGATCATACACCATAGTTTTACGACCGGTTACCCTTCCTGACTAGGATTTTAAATCGCAGTATACGCGATAAATTTGTTATAGCGGGTTTTATACCTAGATATCCCGGTACCGGCACATAGCCTACTCCAACCGAAGAAGCCTGCACAAGGCTTATTGCCTCTATCCGGCAGATGAATCAACATCAACGTCTTGTACTCAAAATCATTTTCGAAGGAGTCTGCACAAGGTTTAACGTCCCCCTATCAACAGCCCAAACTTAATACTGGCTTTGTTGCACACCCCGCCTCTTAGATCATACACCATACTTTTACGACCGGTTGCCCTTCCTGACTAGGATTTTAAATCGCAGTATACGCGATAAATTTGTTATAGCGGGTTTTATAACTAGATGTCCCAGTGCCGGCACATAGCCTACTCCTACCGAAGAAGCCTGCACAAAGCTTATTGTGTCCATCCGACAAATGAATCACCATCAACGTCTTGTACTCAAAATCATTTTCGAAGGAGTCTGCACAAGGTTTAACGCCCCCTATCAACAGCCCTTACTTAATACTGGCTTTTTGCACACCCCCGCCTCTTAGATCATACACCATACTTTTACGACCGGTTACCCTTCCTGATTAGGATTTTAAATCGCAGTATACGCGATAAATTTGTTATAGCGGGTTTTATAACTAGATATCCCGGTACCGGCACATAGCCTACTCCTACCGAAGAAGCCTGCACAAGGCTTATTACCTCCATCCGACAGATGAATCACCATCAACGTCTCGTACTCAAAATCATTTTCGAAGGAGTCTGCACAAGGTTTAACGTCCCCCTATCAACAGCCCTTACTTAATGCTGGCTTTTTTGCACACCCCGCCTCTTAGATCATACACCATAGTTTTACGACCGGTTACCCTTCCTGACTAGGATTTTAAATCGATAACTAGATGTCCCGGTACCGGTACATAGCCTACTCCTACCGAAGAAGCCTGCACACAGCTTAACGCCTCCATCCGACAAATGAATCACACTCAACACTCTTCAATCATTCTCGCTGCTTCGGAAGATAGCGGGTTCGAACTCCTACTGTTGGAAGCCGTAAAAAATAGCAAATGCTAGGCGAGGGGCCTGCGCGATCGTCATAACATGATCTAGCTAAATGTAGTTTTAGCTCAATACCTTTAAGTGCCTACAGGTAAGGAATACCGCGGATGTAGCTTAGTACCCTCCCGTTTAAGTCCAGAAGTCGAGGATCGCGCGCTAACTTTCCAAGGCTCGATCCGCTGCAGAACTCTTAAATTCTGACACCTCAGCATCAACAGGAGGTTCGATTCCGGCTTAAATACGTCAGCCTGCGGGACTTCAGGAGAGCTCTTGTTGCATAAACACTTCGTTCCGACTGTACTGCAGTTATCAGCGATTTTCACATCCGCTTGGTAACAAGCAGCATATTTACTCGCTGCAGTCTGCGTGAAGCGCTCACAGTTCTCTGTATGCGTTTATTACGTACACACATCTCCCGTCTAAGTACTGTCTGCTGTGAATATTATTCTTCAGCCTTTATCTTAAGGTAAGCTAGAACTGTTAGATACTTTTTGCAAAGCAACTTCTACGCTAGGTAATAGACATCTACATTCATATATGTTCTTTTCTTTTCTTTTTAGGTACCGTTCGAGTTACAGGCTTGAAAGTACGCATTTTATTCATCCGAGTAACAGTCTGCAGTGCGAAGATTGTAAGGTATGTCTGACCTCTATTCATTGAAACCTGGTTTCTTCCGAACATCGTAACTTGAAGCTAATCATAAATAGTTGTTCTCTTCAATCCTCATGCTATAGACGAGGTTAATTTTATAATTTCAAACACGCACACATAGCTATGTCTGTCCTCAACAGGCTGAAACTTGGTTTCTTCTAAAACATCGTAACTTTAGTCTATTGATAAATAGTCGTTCTCTTCAATCCTCATGCTATAGACGAGGTTAATTTTATAATTTCAAACACGCACACATAGCTATGTCTGTCCTCAACAGGCCGAAACTTGGTTCCTTCCGAACATCGTAACTTTAAGCTAATCATAAATAGTTGTTCTCTTCAATCCTCATGCTATAGACGAGGTTAATTTTATAATTTCAAACACACACATAGCTATGTCTGACCTCAACAGGCTGAAACTTGGTTTCTTCTAAAACATCGTAACTTTAGTCTATTGATAAATAGTTATATTCTTTAATCTGCATGTCATAGAAGAGGTTAATCTTTTCATTTCAAACTCACAGCAATGTCCGACCTCTATACGTTGAAACTTGGTTTCTTCCGAACATCTTAACATTAAGCTAATCATAAATAGTTGTTCTCTTCAATCCTCATGCTATAGACGAGGTTAATCTTATAATTTCAAACTCACAGCAATGTCCGACCTCTATACATTGAAACTTGGTTTCTTCCGAACATCTTAACTTTAAGCTAATCATAAATAGTTGTTCTCTTCAATCCTCATGCTATAGACGAGGTTAATCTTATAATTTCAAACTCACTGCAATGTCTGACCTAGACAGGTTCAAACTTGGTTTCATCCGAACATTGCAACTTTGGTCTATTGATAAATAGTTGTTCTCTTCAATCTTTCATGCTGTAGAAGAGGTTAATCTTATAATTTCAAACTTTCAGCAATGTCTGACCTCTATAGGTTGAAACTTGGTTTCTTCCGAACATAGCAACTTTAGTCTATTGATAAATAGTTATTCTCTTCAATCTTTCATGCTGTAGAAGAGGTTAATCTTATAATTTCAAACTCACAGCCATGTCTGACCTCTATAGGTTGAAACTTGGTTTCTTCCGAACATCGTAACTCTAGGCTAGCACACTTACCCTTTTATATCCTATTATTACTATGTGTGATGCAAGTGCTAACGCTACATTTATATATTTGTTCTTTTTAGAAAAACCATGGAGAAGATTAACCAGCTAGGTCATATTTCAACTCCAACTACCAAGCCGTTAACAAGTCTACCGCTAAATGAGCTATTTAAAGTAATTTCACTACGAAGATTAAAAACGAAATTTGGAGAAAGGATTTTATGTGTCTGCAAAGACTTTCAAGTTTTTTTACCTAATAGATTTAGCATGCTAACTGATTTAGAAATAGAAGAACTAAATCAACGTTCTATTTTCATTATATATCGCGGCATAGAGAACAAATCTTGTGTTATTAGTTTTACTGATGCGTAAAAGCATGTACATACAAGAATTACATCGAGAAACAAAAGTATGCAAACATCACTACAAGTAAAATCATTCATGATAAAACTAGTACATACAAGATGTGAATAAATACTGTAGAATTGGCATATTCTTTTATTTTAGATTAGGTATTACCTTCTCCTCCTACTCCTTCCTCTCGAAGAAGAATAAGAGCAAGAAAGAAGATGTTGATTAAATTCGTAAGTATGTTAACGTCTAGCACAATAAGTATGTTGAGAAGAGATTTTTTCCTAAACGGTGCTTGATTCTAGTCTTGTAATATAGTGTACTACAACATCGCACTATAGTATGTGTATATGTTTTTTGAACGGTAGTATGTATTCAAGTCTAAACTTGCACACTCTCGCTTTGCGATGCATGTTCGATAAAGATGTACCTCAGCAGAGTAAGTAAAGGTAAAGGAAGTTATACACATCAATTAATGTTCTGATCACATGTAAAGGTTAACGACATCGAGTGCAGTGTTCGATTCTAGTTTTGATCACTTATCTAGTGTTTTGAGCACATCAATTAATGTTCTGATTACATGTTAAGGTTAACAACATCGAGTGCAGTGTTCGATTCTAGTCTTGCTATGTTTTAATCTCATTTCATGTTCTAATCACATGTTGAAGTTAACAACATCGAGTGCAGTGTTTGATTCTAGTCTTGTTATGTTTTACAATCTTGTTTTTTTGCAATACATATTCGATAGAGGTGTACCTTGAAAGAGTAGGAAGAGTTCGATTCTAGTCTTGCTATGTTTGAACCTGATTTACTGTTCTAATCACATGTTGAAGTTAACATCAAGCACAGTGTTCGATTCTAGTCTTGTTATGTTTTACAATCTTGCTTTTGCAATGCACGTTCAATAGAGATGTACCTTCACTGAGCAAGAAGAGCAGCTCAGTAAGTATGTTGAGAAGAGAATTATTTGTTTTTCTAAACAGTGCTTGATTCTAGTTTTGCAATGCTGTGTTCTGCAACATCGAACACTAGTATGCAGTTCAAGTTGTAATAAGTTTTGAACAGTAGTATGTGTGTGTACAAGTCTAAACATGCATCACTGCGGGTATGCGAGCGGATGACAGCTGACTAAATTGCCCCGCATAGGGCAGCACGGGGCTCTGTTCATTAAAAGATGGCGGATGACAGCTAACGAAATTGCCCGCATGATAGCAGCATAGTGCTCTGTTGGTTAAAGATGGCAGATGACACCTGTCAAAAAAAAGCATATGGCTTTGCTTCCAAACAAGACCACGTGGAATTTACCACCACAAAAAAGAGGGCAGCACTGTACTCTGTTGCTTAAAGATGGCGGATGATGGCTGTCAAAAAAGCACGTGAGTTTGTTTCCAAACAAGAGCGCGTGAAATTTTTCACCACCACATTTCAAAGGTATCGAGCTAAAGAGGGCAGCAAGGTGCTCTCTTGATTAAAGATGGCGGATGATAGCTAACAGAACTTTTCAAATTGCCCGCTACTACGTGCTTAAGGTAGTAGCCATAAAGAGGGCAGCACGGTGTTCTGTGGATTAAAGATGACGATATTGCCCGCATGATAGCAGCATGGTGCTCGGTTGATTAAAGATGGCGGATGACAGCTGTCAAAAAAAAAGCACATGGCTTTGTTTCCAAACAAGAGCACGTGGAATTTGCTGTCACCACATTTCAAACTAAAGATTGCAGCACTGTTCTCTCTGGATTAAAGATGCTAAAGAGGGCGGCACGGTGCTCTCTTGATTAAAGATGGCGGATGATAGCTAACAGAACTTTTCAAATTGCCCGCTACTACGTGCTTAAGGTAGTAGCCATAAAGAGGGCAGCACGGTGTTCTGTGGATTAAAGATGGCGGATAACAGCTGACGAAATTGCCCGCATGATAGCAGCATGGTACTCTGTTGATTAAAGATGGCGGATGACAGCTGTCAAAAAAAGCACATGGCTTTGTTTCCAAACAAGAGCACGTGGAATTTGCCGCCACCACATTTCAACTAAAGATTGCAGCACTGTTCTCTCTTGATTAAAGATGGCGGATGACAGCTGTCAGAAAATCACATGGGTTTGTAAAGCACGTGGAATTTACCGCCACCACATTTCAAAGGTAAGTAGCTAAAGAGGCCAGCACGGTGATTAAAGATGGCGGATGACAGCTGTCAAAAAAGCACATGGCTTTGTTTCCAAACAAGAGCACGTGGAATTTGCTGCCACCACAAAGATTGCAGCACTGTTCTCTCTGGATTAAAGATGGCGGATGACAGCTGTCAGAAAAGCATATAGGTTTGTAAAGCACGTGGAATTTACCGCCGCCACATTTCAAAGGTAAGTAGCTAAAGAGGGCAGCACGGTGCTCAAAGATGGTTGCTGTCAAAAAGCATTTTTCAAATTATCCGCTACCACAAAGAGGGCAGCACGGTGCTCTATGGATTAAAGATGGCGGATGACAGCTGCACGTGGATTTGTTTATCTCACGCTAGTGAGGTTAAGTTGGTAGCACTAAGGTTTAGGCCCGCCAAGATGGCAGCACTGCCGATGACAGGTGACGAATTTTACATCTACTACGATAAAGAGGGCAGCACAGTGCTCTGAGGTTTAAAGATGGCGGATGACAGCTGTCAAAAAAGCACGTGGCTGTCAAAAAGCACGTGGCTTTGTTTACCTCGCGCTAGTTAGGTTAAGTTGGCACTACTGAGGTTTAGGCTCGTCAAGATGGCAGTACTGAGGTTAGCGATGCGTTGTTGTCTGTCAAAAACACGTGGCTTTGTTTACCTCGCGCTAGTTAGGTTAAGTTGGCACTACTGAGGTTTAGGCCCGTCAAGATGGCAGCAGTGAGGTTAGCGATGCGTTGTTGTCGATGACAGCTGTCAAAAGGCACGTGGCTTTGTTTACAAATTCAAATCTCGCACCAAAATTCAAATCTCCCGCCAAAATTCAAATTTCCCGCCAGAATTCAAATTTCCCGCGGGAGGAGGCCGCAGAACTCTCCCATTATACTACTCATGGCCAATCCGAAGACGACATAATACCACAGCTTCACTCCGCGAAGCCCGAAGGGAAGTCTTCCATACCTTCGTTGTTCCTTTTATCGCTCTCAGCTTATTGGGAAGTGGAATGGCCTGCCACTCCATCTCCCAATGAGACATAAAATAAATACAAACTTTTTTAAATCCACCTTCTCAATACTTGACAATCATGCGATGTTTATAAAAACATTACAATGTGCTATACAAGGTACTAGTGTATAACCTTGAATGACGACGTTAACCAAGCAAAACAAAAGTCTTTCAATACCTAGGCATTAAACTAAAAATAGCCAAGATATGTAAAGATATTGATTTCCTTAAGCAGTGCGTCCGGTTTGATTTAACGCCAAATTTTCTAAGAAACAACAAAAAGAAACACTGTATTACGTCACAAACTATCAAAACACAAAATAAGACTAATAAAATTTGGTTGAAAGATGAAATTAGATTTTTGTACAGGAAAAAATCATTCCTTAATCACAAACTATACGAGTGTCACCTTGCAGCAACAAAACTACTATCTAATGCGCATTGGACACTTTTCTTCCAACTAGTTGAAGACAAATTATTTAAAGATTTAGCCAGGAAACAACATAATTTGGAGAATAAATTGGAAAAATTAAAGTGATCAAAATTGTAAGGCAATCAAATCAGACACTTTAGCAGACCAGTGGATGATTGTAATCAGTTCCATCCACCTGTAATCAATTTATCCAAAAAACCGTAAGTGAAAACAAAGAAATAATTATAGCCAAGGGACCCAAGCACAACTGGCCCAATTCGAATACAATTAGTTCAACTGTTGCAATGATAACAGAATCAGAACTAAACATCTCAAAAATGCCATTAGATACACAAGATGAATTAAGATATGATTAAAAAGAAGCTCAACAACATTCTTTTTCATAATCATTCACCTAATTTCCCCGCTAACACTAGTAATAAGAAAGTACAAGGCGACCAGAAACTTCTACATGCCCTAAATAAGAAAATAAAAGACAACGATTTAATTGTGACTAAAGCCGACAAAGACAACACGACAGTAATTATCGATAAGAATGAATCTCCAATCAATAAATGAAAAAAAGGTTCCACCTAATCGATACTTTCTGTTTTTTATTTAGCCTTGGGCTATTTATAAAGACATTAATAATCACAGAACATGTTTTACGTGTAGCTTAGGTAAAAATAACATAAAAATCAATCTCATTATTTACATTAAAACATTAAAAACAGGTGTTAGTAGAAAGTGTATAGGTGGGAGAGGGGGGGGGGGGGGGGAGTGCATTGAGGGCGGCTGTTAGTTGGACATTAAACTTAATATTAAAAACACTTATTGGACTAAAATGTCTTAGGTTCACTATAAGTCCTCAGAGCTTTTCCAATAAAATCACTTGCTGTTAAAAACTTGGAGATGTTTGGTAAAATGCTCCTGTTGAAATGTTTATGAAGTGTGTCTCCTTAAGAGGCGGACGGAGTCAGTTCTAGATTCACATTTTATTTCAAAATATCGCCACTAGTCTCGTTGCTGTCGACAGCTAACTCCACTGATAGTTACATCGCGGGTGCATAGATGTCAGTAAGACAGGCCAAGGCCGAGCGAGCGATTCCCCTCTCACCCTCCAGCGTCACATAGTCTGTCACCAGGAAGTTGTGATACAGTACTTGCACAGAGCTGATGGTGTTGACATTTGTACGGAATGCGAAACATTCCAGGAAATTATTGAGCATGGGTTAGTGCTGAGCAAAACAGTCAAAATAAGGTACTGTTTCCGACAAATATAAATGACATGGCGTATGGCTTTTAGTGTCGGGAATGTCCGAAGACAAGTTCGGCTCGCCAGATGCAGGTCTTTTGATTTGACTCCCGTAGGCGACCTGCGCGTCGTGATGAGGTTGAAATGATGATGGAGACGACACATACACCCAGCCCCCATGCCAGAGAAATTAACCAATTATGGTTAAAATTCCCAACCCTGCCGGGAATCGAAACCGGGACCCCTGTAACCAAAGGCCAGCACGCCGGACACTGTTTCCGATGTTGAAATGAAGTAGAGCATCAATCCCGTCCCCGCCTCACGTCTTTCCCTGTACCGGCCAGTCAGTGATACATAATTCGTATATTTCTATCCAATGAAAATACAAACTGATATAACAGAAGTTAAGTCATTTACGAATTTTTTAGTCACACAGTGATAATTTGGACATACGATAAATATTGTAACGCGACCAAGAACGGAATTTTCCAACAACCCTGAGTAAAAAAAGAGCCTTACAAATTTATAACAGTTTTTTCCTCTTGGAAACAAACAGTTCTGAAATATATAAACAATGTATAAAACATCCCATTGCATACTGTGTTAAAATTTGAAATTCGATCAAATAACTTGTTTTCGGAGACACAGAGGTGCAGGAATGTTGTCCCGCAAGAGTTCTTTAACGTGTCGACCTTCCAATACCACCGCCCTGAGCCAGGATCGAACCTGCCAAGGAGCAGAAGGCCTGCGTTCCCGAGCCGTTGTGAGAGTCCCTTTGTCTTTACAAAGACGGATTTGAAGTCGCATGTTTTCGTATACGTTTTAAATAATAAATGTTACAGCATCTAAATATCCATTAGTCCTGTATTTCATGACTTGAGTGGAGTGTAATTGGAGTAAATACTAAGCTCAAAAATATAGGCCTACCACTTCATTCTCGCTCTCGGTGATGTCAGGCGCTTTAGCCAATAGCAACGCTGCTCACCGGAATGACCTATTTGACCTGTGAGTTATTCCAGTTACGTTGGATAACCCAATTTCCAAGAAATACAAGGACTGTAAACGACGGTTTTGTATACCTACCCGTTATGAAACTCGGAAACGGTGCTGGTAAAGAACGCAAGAGCTGAAGGGCACTGCACTGCAACTTCCCTCTGTAGGTGGGGGGTAGTAGAATAACACCCACAGTATCCCCTGCCCGTCGTAAGAGGCGACTAAAGCGGGCCTCATAGGCTCTGAACTTGGGAGTCTGGGTTGGCGACCACATGGCCCTTACATGAGTCCTAGCTTTATTTCCACTTACTTGTGCCGGGCTCCTCACTTTCATATATCCTTCTTCTTCAAGTGACATCTCCTTTTTTTTGCTAGTTGCTTTACGTCGCACAGACGCAGATAGGTCTTATGGCGACGATGGGATAGGAAAGGCCTATGAGTTGGAAGGAAGCGGCCGCGGCCTTAATTAAGGTACAGCCCCAGCATTTGCCTGGTGTGAAAATGGGAAACCACGTAAAACCATCTTCAGGGCTGACGACAGTGGGATTCAAACCCACTATCTCCGGGATGCAAGCTCACAGCCGCGCGCCTCTAACCGCACGGCCAGCTCGCCCAGTGTTAAAATTTTTAATAAAGTTTAAAGTATTATTACAAATCAAGCATTTTGCCATTCCATTGCACTCGGTAAAAAGATACGGCATATTAAAACACGACAAAATATAACGTGCTATTGAAAGGTCAAACCACAACTAGCGAGTAACAAAGTATTGTCAGCGTGTCCACTGCCGCTTGTTATGAAGCAAGGGTGAGGAAGCGACTGATAGCAGCAGAAGATCTCGCTCACCACATCCCTGCGTGGGTAAGAGCTAATCTGTCATCATCCCTCTTCAAGGACAAGGCGCTGCGGCATCTGACGGAAACTGGCTGAACTACCAGCACTAGCATTCGGCCGACACTCGTAAGTCAATAAGCAGAGCTTTATTGAAATCACGATTAAATATGTAAAGAATCCCTAATTTTGAAGAATGTTAAAGTAGCCCCTTAGAGAAAAATATAAACTTCGCTACGGTATAGTTTGCTTCCAATTTGAACACCATCTTGACTTAAAACAAGTTTAGGAAAACCGCGGTTCAGAGCTCAATTTCATATGGAGATTCGTTATTTTAATTACCATTTTATAACTATATTTGCATTTCTTTTTGAAATGTTTTTGCACCAATGAAAAGTGCATCACAGACTACCGTGCGCTATAAAAACAAAATCATTTTACCTTGTTCCGTTTCCTTACAAAAACTCTTACAAACTTTTGACCCATGTTACAACAACTACTGAGCTGGTGGTCGGCCGTTCCAGCTCCGGCCGCCTCTTAAAACGGCTTCTGGTTTTCTTCCCCGTCACTTGTCTCTTATTAGGTGGAAAAGTGTAGCCACTGTTGAATGAAGTCTACTATTTGGTGTTCAAGAACTTGTTAAGTTAGATCGTCTGTATTACGACCTGTAACCGGGCAGAAAAAGATTGCGTCAATTAGTTGTGGTCGCCTAGAAACGCATTGCCTAGGGAGGTTATTTAGTATTGGAATATGTGGAAATATAAATTTACCCTTGTCCTGTTTGTTTTCTTTACTTCCCGTGCTACGGGTGTGGGTTTGTTTCAGCTGTACTCGACCTTGTGTTGTAGCGGTGTGCTGTGGTCTGTAAGCTAGCTTGGTTCAGAGGGAGGGGGGGCAGCGAGGACGTGTCGTCATTTGCTGTTTCGGGCGGGGAGGTGGCTTCTGTCTGTAACGTAGCAGCCTCGTGATTGCTTAGTGCGTTCACTGGGCGTATTTGATTCCTTTCTAGTTACTTTGTGTATCTTAGTATGTGTTTGAATAAGGGGTTTCTCTGCTCATTTATTTCATTTAAGTTCTTTTCCCTATTAAATGACTTGTCTAGAAATATGTCAATACTTTCTAGACTGTTCACTAGTCTTCCCTTGTTCAGTCTATTAAGAATTACCAGGTCTTGTTTAATATCTGTAAATCTATGGCCCGTCTCGCTTATATGTACTCCTATTGCGGAGAACCTTCTATGTTTCTCTGCATTGACGTGTTCTTGGTACCTTATTGTGAAATTGTGTCCTGATTGCCCGATGTATGTGGCCCTGCACTGGTTGCATATCAATTTATAAACACCTGAATCCTGGAAACACTCTTCACTGTTCTTATTAACCATATTATGGTTGAAAAACTTATGTCTCGTGTAGTTGTTTGTTGAGAACGCTACCTTGATGTCATGTTTCTTAAATAAATTAGTAATTGCGTAAATATTAGGGTTGTTGAAGGTGAACCTCATGTACTTTTATGTTTGCTCTGACTGTTTTAATAAATTTGTTTGTAGTTTGCGTTTACGTTTGGTAATTAACTCGTTAATAATTTTTAAACTAAAACCGTTATTGAGGGCCTGTTGTCAGATAAAAGCTAGTTCTTTATTCCTCTCTTTATTGGTTAATGGGATTTCGAAGGCTCTATTAATAAAGCTGTAATACGCAGATTTTTTCTGTTAGTCGGGGTGTAGAGAATTGTTATGAATTGTAGTTGGAGTGAATGTAGGTTCTCTATAAATTCCAAAGTGAAATTGGTTGTCTTTTTTAGTTGTAGTAAAGTCTAAAAAATTGATCGAACCGTATTTTTCTTCTTCAACAGTAAACTGTATATTAGGATCTAAGGTGTTTAAAGTGTGCAAAATACTAAGACTATCATTGAGATCTTTGTCAATTATAGCATATGTGTCATCCACATAGCGTACCCACAAATCAAGCCCTTTGATGTGGTCTATGACATAAGAATGTTCCAGGTGATCCAAATATATATCAGCCAGTATGCCTGAAGCTGGAGCACCCATGGGGAGGCCATCTTGTTTATACATCTTGTTAAATAAAAAGTAGTTCTGGCTAAGTACGAATTTAAGGATTGCCATAAACTCTTCTATTTCGGGTATGCTTTTCCGTTTGTGTTCTAATAAATTAGTTTTTATGATTTTGATCGTCTTCTCTATGGGGATATTAGTATACATATCTTTTATATCGAATGAGCATGTTACATGAGAGGATTTGAGTTTAAAGTCCTTAATCTTCTTGCTGAAACAAACCCACACCCGTACCACGGGAAGTAAAGAAAACAAACAGGACAACGGTAAGTTTATATTTCCACATATTCCAATACTAAATAACCTCCCTAGGCAATACATTTCTAGGCGACCACAACTAATTGACGCACTCTTTTTCTGCCCGGTTACAGGTCGTAATACAGACGATCTAACTTAACAAGTTCTTGAACACCAAATAGTAGACTTCATTCAACAGTGGGCTACACTTTTCCACCTAATAAGAGACAAGTGACGGGGAAGAAAACCAGAAGCCATTTTAAGAAGACAAACACTTCATAAACATTTCAACAGAAGCATTTTACCAAAAATCTCCAAGTTTTTAACAGCAAGTGATTTTATTGGAAAAGCTCTCAGGACTTATAGTGAACCTAAGACATTTTAGTCCAATAAGTGTTTTTAATAATAAGTTTAATGTCCAACTAACAGCCGCCCTCAATGCACTCCCCCCCTTCCCCCCTCTCCCACCTATACGCTTTCTACTAACACCTGTTTTTAATGTTTTAATGTAAATAATGAGATTGATTTTTATGTTATTTTTACCTAAGCTACACGTAAAACATGTTCTGTGATTATTAATGTCTTTATAAATAGCCCAAGGCTAAATAAAAAAGAGGAAGTATCGATTAGGTGGAACCTTTTTTCATTTATTGATTGGATTACATTATCGATACGGGAATGAAGTGGATAGTTTGTAATAAGAATGAATATATCAGTAAAACTTCAGATTTTTTCAAAAATGGTTCTTTTTCCATAATCAAAAAAGATCCCACGCAAAAAGTTCAAAGACTCCTCAAACAAACTTTAAAAAACACTTCTTTCCTCCTTACCAAACATGAAAAAGTCAGCTCATAAGTATGAACCCTGGGCTTCCTACGGCCAGAGCTCTTCCTAAGATACATAAGACCGGTGTTCCCATTCGACCAATCATTAATTTTAGACCGAGTCCTTTGTACAAAACTTCACAATTCATCCAAAAGTTCCTGAGGAAAAACTAAACACTTTCAAGCTTCAACCATATCATTCAATGCACTCCTTTGATATAGTCAACATGTATCCCAGTATAAAAACCAACTCATTATTCCCGATCATCGAAAAGAACTTACTTGCTAACAATCAACTAAGTAAACTAGAAGTTCAAGACTTTATGACCATATTAAGATTACTAATTAACAATAACTATTTCACATTCGATAAGATCATTTACAAACAAGATGGTTTGGCTATGGGTTCACCAGCCTCAGGAATTTTAGCAGAGATCTACCTTGATTTCCTAGAGCACACCGCCATCGACAATAACATCAAATTTGCTAATATCCAAATCTGGGCGAGGTACGTAGATGACACATTTATAATCCTAGATGAACGCTCCATAGACGCGCCTTCCACCCTCAAAAACCTTAATACCATTGATCATGACATTAAATTTACCTTAGAATCAGAGATAAACAACTCCATCAACTTCCTAGACCTAACAATCAATAGGCACCCCTCTTCGTTCACAAGAAATGACTCACTACACCCCCAAACACACAAAGCGGCTACATATAATAGCTTAGTAGACCGAGCATTCAAAATTCCGATGTCAAGAAAAAACTTAAATAAAGAATTGAACACCATTCGCTCTGTAGCAAAATTTAATGGATATAATGAATCCTTTATTGAAAGAATAATCAATAAATTCAGACACCGCCCAAAAACCACCCTAATAAAAGACAATACTAGCACTGCCACGTTTTCCACATTTACCTTCAATAAAGAAATTTACAACGTCACTAATGTTCTTAAAAAACACAACGTTAAAATAGCCTTTCGTACTAACAATAGAAGCACAGAGATCCTACACAACTCTTCATCAATAAATAAAAGTAGTCCTTTTTCTAAATCAGGTGTATATAGGTTTTCTTGCCAAGACTGCAAAAGTTCTTACCTAGGGCAAACAGGACGCAGCTTTAAAATCAGATATGCAGAACATGTCAATGCCATAAAACACAACCGTTTTTCCGCGGTCGGCCTACATATAAAAGAATTTAAGCACAACTTTACTGAAATAAATCAAGATCTTGAAGTATTAGATATTCTAAACAAAGGTTCTTTCCTAGACGTCACTGAAAACCTCTATATTCATTTAGACCAATATTTCAATCCCAACCTAAACTTAAATGATATCTCAGAGAAACCAAAGATCCTATTCGACTTTCTCATTTAATTTTTCAAAAACATGAATATCCCGAAAAACAGATCTGTCTTTCACATTATGCATAATACTTTGTCACGCCACACACTTTCACCACATCACCCTCCATATTTCCCCTCCTTCCACTCCTCCTCCCCTACCGCTCCTTCCCTCTCCCCTCCTAATCCAACAATGGCCGCTCCCCAGACCTAAACTATCCAACATGCCCTGCTCCTCTTCATCTCGCGCCACAGCTTTACCGCCTTATGTCCCGCAATAAACATCATAGAAACCTGCCCCCACCCTACACGTAACGCTGCAACAATACACCACAAATACTGGCACAGTCAACCTCCAAACTCTCAGAAAACGAATTCCTTAATACCAATTTTATATTCTCGTCGAGCTGAATACCGGACCTGTGAAGATTACAAGATTATTTTGTGCATCTACAGAAGGGTGGTGTTAATGAAGCTACGTAATATAGAGAGAGGCTTTCAAAGGTGATTAAATGAAGAAGTTATATCATGTTCAAGATCATGCTTTCACGTCTCTGCACAATATTTAAAATACAATTTACCGTTGGTCTTTATAGCTATTGTTGAGAGTGAAGGAGTTTTTCCTGTTGTGTATGTTTATCAGGAACTCAAGGGAGACTTCATTAGTTAGTCCGAACATAAAGAAAATGATGAATTCTTCTCAGAAGAACTCTTAAGGTTTCACCTTACTTTTACCTGCCTGCTGGCTCTTCAGAAGTGTGTACACGTGCGTTTTGTATTCAGGAATCATTCAAGGCAAATATTTTCGCACTGCAAGATGTGTGGTTAAGGTTATTTTTAATATGTATAACTTTTGCTTTCTCAATGATTCATTTGTTTCTATATTCGTCCCTGTTTTTATCTCCTCGTAAGATGTGTATTGTTGAATGTAACACCTTGTGTAAAAAATTGGGTTAAATGAAGAAGTTATATCATGTTCAAGATCATGCCTTCATGTCTCTGCACAATATTTAAAATGAAATTTACCGTTGGTCTTTATAGCTATTGTTGAGAGTGAAGGAGAATTTCCTGTTGTGTGTATTTATCAGGAACTCAAGGGAAACTTCATTAGTTAGTCGGAACACAAAAAATGATGAACTCTTCTCAGAAGAACTCTTAAGGTTTCACTTTACTTTTTCCTGCCTGCTGGCTCTTCAGAAATGTGTGCGCGTGCGTTTTGTATTCAGGAATCATTCAAGGCGAATATTTTCGCACTACAAGATGTGTGGTTAAGGTTATTTTTAATATGTATAACTTTTGCTTTCTCAACGATTCATTTGTTTCTATATTTGTCCCTGTTTTTATCTCCTTGCAAGATGTGTATTGTTTAATATAACGCCTTGTGTAATATAAATGTCTACATGCTAGCCTATTTCCCACATTTTGGCTGAAGATGATGCCAAACAGCGTCGAAACTAGTTCCAAATGTAAATATATGTTGTAATAAACTATAACAATTTTGTATTGAAAAGGTGGACCGTTTTAAGTTTCCTATCTTCCATTCTCAGTTCAATACGGACAAAAATGAAATTCTTAGATTTAAATGAGAACTTAGACGATGACCATATCACTCTTCAAGCTCTAAACAACATTGACTCTCATATTAAATTTGCCTTGGAGTCAGAAACAGATCCAAAAAAAAAAAAAATTCTAGACCTTACCATTATTAGACATCCGGAATCTTTAATCTATAAAATTTATAGAAAACCCACCCAATCGGCTGTTACAATTCGACAAGATTCAGCTCACCCCTACCCTCACAAAAAAGCAACATATAACAGCCTTGTTCACAGAGCATTCAATGTACCCGTAACTAAGAAAGATCTTTATACTGAACTGAATACTGTCCATAGCATAGCAAGATTCAATGGCTTCAGCAGCCATTTCATAGAAAGTATTATCAACAAACGTAAATTCCGTCCCAAAACCACACTTACAGGCTTAAATGTAACTCCCATTCTAATATTTCTTATGTAGGGCAAACCGGTAGAAGCTTTAATATAAGATACTCTGAACACTTCAATGCAGTCAAATATAACAAATTTTCGGCTATCGGCCAACATATGGTCGACTATAATCATAAATTTACGAACATCGAATTAGACATGGATATCCTTGAAATAGCTAATAAAGGCCCTCTACTTAATATAATCAAGAATTTTTATATACATTTGGACCAATACTTTAACGCTAACTACAATCTCAATGAAATAACCAAGAAACCTAATATTTTATTTGATCTTTTCATCACTTATTTCAGAAAAAGCAAGTCAGTAGACCAAAATTCTTTCTTTAAGTCAATAAAGGTCCCCCGCCAACACAAACATCACTTTCTTCCCTCCCGTCTACCTCGCCTTAAGCCACTTCCCATTTCCCCGCCCCTCTCCACTTACGTCATTCTATGCTCCTCCCCTCACTAACTTCCTTCCCTTCTGTTTTATGCTGTTCTCACTCTGTTAGTTGCACTCAACCAGCAAGCTTGTTTCACATTGCGCAAGGTGAGCCCTCAAGGTTTGTTCTTTTTTCGCCAGTCTCGTCCCCTCATATCAATTCTTTCATGCGTTAACTCAAACTTTCTTTTCTCCAGGTTCATTTGGTTCCTATTGAATTGGGATTGCTCCTTTGTAACACAGTAAGATTTCAATCTACCACAAGATATGTCCAACAGTTTTACATTTAACCTCTGTTGTGGATTTACTGGACAAAATAATTCCCTCTGCGCCAATGTTGAACTTCATATCTTCTAGAACTTAATAGAAACATTAGACATCGTTTAAAATCCGACATAAACCAATTTTTAAATGTGCAACCTTGGACTATTTGTCAACTAGAGATTATTTTATTCAATTTTGAGATAATTGCTGTTTAATATTGTAATTTTACGAGACATATACCAAAAGATTTTATTTGTCACTGTTCAACATAACTTTGCTACATCTTCAACAGTTCATATTTTCACCATTTTATATGTATATCATTCCACCACATCCCTAGTCCATTCTTTCATCTCTCATCTCACCGCATAACTCTGTTTTAGGACTATGGTATACACTTATGTATCTTGGCTAGGCTGATGATGGTCCTTATAGGACCGAAACTAGTACCTTGTAATAGCACATTGTAATGTTTTTGTAAACATCGTATGATTGTCAAGTATTGAGAAGGCAGATTTAAAAAAAATTGTATTAATTTTATGTGTAATCTTAACTCAATACGGAACCAACTATGAAGTTTATATCCCAATGGGACATAACCAGATGTCTCAGCTGAGAGCGAATATCACTTGCTGGAATCTTGAAAGGCAATGGGGACAGTGTAACTGCCTCCTTGGCAGCCTGATCGGCTAACTCGTTTCCCTCTATGCCCATGTGACTTGGGAGCCACAGAAATGTGATTCTGGTGCCGGCATCCGAACACCTGGCCAGCAGGTCCTGGATCCGCTGCACCAGAGGGTGCTGAGGGAAACAGGTATCAATACTGGAGCGAGCTCGAGGAGTCAGTACACACAAAGAAAGTGTCGGCACTCATTGTACAGTGCGTACCGCAGAGCTGCACAGATAGCACAGAGCTCTGATGTGTACACACTACAGGTTTCCGAGAGAGCAAAAAGAAACCTATCGTTGTCGACAACGAATGCGCAGCCCACCTTCATATTGTGACCGTATAGTCACAGGAATAATTATTTCGAAGTATATATTGAAGAAATTAGTAGGCTTGTAGCTTCCTTTGTGTGGATGCTGGCAGTAGCGTCACATTGCGTAACACTTCGCGACATAGAGGCGCCAAGAGCTCCCAGGGGGTGGCTCAGAAAAAACTCCCGAACTGCGCGCGTATCATGAAAAAAGGGGAAGAATACAATTTTGCTAACTCCATCTTGAAAACAAACGCCAACGCACAGCGATGCCAAAGCGATGGGGTGATTTCAGGGGTATTTTCAGCTCAATAAAGGCTAAACTAACCAGAAAACATACGTCAGAGTAATAAGAGGAATATTGGATGAATGGCAAAATTGAAAGTCAAGGTAGAATAATCTCACCTACGAAAATGCATCTTCATAAGGTTACATAACCACCTCGGCGTACCCACCCCTACAGTGTCGCCAAATGCTAATAGCGAGTACTACCCCCACCCCGATTGTATTGGAATTAATTACTACAAATCCACCGATCATCCTGAGTTCCGCATCACATCTGGTATTTCGGAGTAGTTGGCCACACAAGTTGCCGCATCGCTGGGATTCGTAAGCCTTGTGGATCTGGAAAACTGAAATGTGTAGGAGGGAGATGTCTCCCAAGCATTCCCCACCCTAGGGAGCCCTTATATTTGCCTGCACATATGAGGGTGGAGCCCAGTCTTCGAGGAGTCTACGAGGTGACCACACGGCCGATTTTTGGTCTGATTTCCCTCTCTTTGTACGGTAAATTTTCAGTGAGCGGGGGTGTGAAAAGTCGGATTTCAGTGCGAATCTGCAATAAAAATCTGAACTGTGTAAACATGATGTGCGCATCTATAATTTGATCACGGTGCGACACGAAGGATCGTGAGCGACATAAATTCGCACCGAGAACTGTGAAACAATGAATTGCCGTCTGTCGAACGTGGAACGTTATTTTTCAATCAGTATCCCGTAGTGGAGGCAGAGAGCCTCTTAATTATAATCTATGTTAGAAACTGTGTAAGCGGCAGGCGAGTGAATAGTGATAGTACGAAGAATTAGTGGTTATCACATAAACAAAATTGTATCAATGTTTATCGTGCTTCAGAACAGCGTAATCGCGCTGAACGAAGCATACAAGACAGGGTTGAGAATAAACATAAGTACCCCACCTTAGGGTAATGCGGGAGGTTAAACTGTTTCGGTAATGAAACTGTGAGCTCGGAATTGCATATGTTAGATTTAGGCTAGCCGCGTCCTGTGCCAGGGTATCGTAGACATTCATAACTTTCTTTCTGGTTAGAAGAAAGGAAAATTTGCCTGTAACGTGAGTGGAGGAAGTTTTGTGAAAACAGTGTAAACAGTGTCATTTTCAGTGTTCAAACCCCAACGCTATGGATTATTCCAGGAGCATCATGGAACGTCCTGAACCAGCGATCTCCCACTTCAGCAGAATGGGCTAAGACCTTCAAGGGATCCCTCATTCTGGGCTCGAACGGCGGACGATGGACAACGGACCAGCATTGTTGAGTACAAAATTATGATCTTATGATATTGATATTCCCTGTAGATAAATCATATCAGAATACAGGAATAGCATGGGATGATTTTATATTGAACAATTAAAGTAGTAAGATTAGAGTGGTCGGTATTTTTATTTTAACCTTTTAAAGTTGTTTGGGAAGGAAACAAATTAGGAATAGAGTATGAATTTCCCATCTAGTTGTCTTTATTGCATGAGCATGGTTGTATCCTTGTTTTATGAGTACTGTCAGAGGAGACGGGGGGAAAAGGCTAATTAATTTCGTTGAGATAATAAAGGAGCCTTCGTTCTTGGGAAGATATATGAAAGAAGTCAGGTTAAGATGACGCAAGAATCTTTGCCATATATCCTGTGAACCAGATAAAGTTGGATAGGTGAAGTACTCGAATTAATGTAAAGTAGTTGTATTTTATGCATGATAACTTAAGGCGTTGCTGCATAATATGTGTGTGAAGAGTCATGGCACCGAGGTACAAATGTCCACCCCCACCAACACTAGCTAGGGCCCCTGTTAAAGAAAATTTTTGTGTGATTGCTTAAGTACCTTTTGTTAGTTCACTTTATTTCATTTAATCAGTTTGGTCAGATAATTTTATGCTGATCTAATGAAGGTAATATAAATTCATGTCAGGTACACAGTCATTATTATTATTATTATTATTATTATTATTATTATTATTATTATTATTATTATTATCATTATTGTGATTATTATGACTATTGTTATTAGTAAATTCTGTGAGATTATTAAACTCTAGTTTGATAGCCCGTGGATTGTGGTAGTTTTACTATGAGAGGCACGAGGATGGAACTCCGGACTCCTATGAGAGAGAGAGAGAGAGAGAGAGAGAGAGAGAGAGAGAGAGAGAGAGAGAGAGTAAAATAATGTAACGGCCCAAAAGTTGAGAGATTGGTCCGATGAAGAATACCTGAGCGGGCTAGAGCATAATTCTATGCACCTGTTTGTATTTGTTATTTTTGTTCGCGTGAATAAATTGGCCAACTGAATAGGCTTTTGTAAATGTACTACTGTTGGGTTTAAAGAAAAAAGTATGTGGCCGGTGTGCCGGCGGTTGACAAGGAAATTTATGGCATCCCACCCCGGGAGGGTCGGAGCTCGCTTGTGTCAAACTAGGCCGGCTAAAAGGCAAATGTATGGCCGTCTTTCTCAAGGAAGTGTTTTTCCTCGAACCCTCTTGTGCTCTGCTAGTAAATGTTTTTTTTGTTAATCGATTACCACATTCTAATCAGGCTAATTTGGGTGAATTTAGTAATACTTAGTTCATACACATGTAGAAGCGATCGAGAGGGTCTTGATTTTTCAGGTTCCCCGACTCGAGAGACCTGTTGGTCTCCCGTTCGTACCTCGGACATGACAAAAGGGAGTCAGTCACACAAACGACGGCTAATGGTAAACCAGATGCAGTTACCATGTATAGGAAATGTTATAATATGTGTTTTCTCTTCCAGGTGTGATAATAGTGTAAATAGGATGTTGTTTTGATGCTAATTGATTTGTTTAATTGAGACTTCGTGAAAAATCCTTTGGTAGTTCGTTTGAGTGGAGGGTTCAGGCCCTATGATATGTATAGTTAGTCCTCAAATGAGGTGATTAGAAGTAACTAGAATTGTGTGCATTTCGTGTTTTTGCGAGAGGTTGTAACGCCGTGAAGTTGTTTATCATTTTATGATTTTTTAAATTTCTTTAAATCTTATATTTCTCGTGTTATGTTTGATGTAGGTGGCCAATCTAATCTTAGGGTAAATTAGTGTAACTTGCTGTGTTTTAAATATGTAACTTGGGAATTAATCCCGGGAATATTTATATCCGTAAGGTCATAGTTTTCTTATAATTTTTTGTAAAAAGTTTGGTTCATTATAATAGTGTTTACCGTACTCAGCAGGTAAAATAATCGTGTCCGTAAATTCGAAACCAAGTTTATCAACCAAGAGTGTAGTAAATGCAACTCAAATTTCTCCGAGTTGTTTGAAGCTATATGTGAACACCCAGGTGCTTAATCTGAATAGGTGATTGTTTTGTGTTATAATATTCAACAGCGTAATGTCAATAGACCACATAATGAATCTTATAATGATGTGGATCAAAATTTCACTTGGGTGATAGCCCAGACATGGTTGTCCGTTGCTGGTATTAAAATTCAATGGATGTAATTTAACTTTGATGTTCAAGGTTGTAGATTGTAAATATGTTCAACGGGAGTGAATTAAATATTCAGAAAATTTATTCGTGCCTAATTTTTTGCCGATAATTAGCATCTAGAACCTCTTCCGTTCATGTTATGCCTTTAAGTTAGTTGTAAGATATTTTATTTTTATCGCCGCGGACGGTCTGCGACTCTGAGTAGCCGGGGTTCAGATCTTAGGAACGGGAGAGTTAGCAGCGACCTTGCTGCGCCGCAGGGCGTTGACCTCTCATGTGAGTGGATTACTTATTCAATCCCAATGAGAGGGAATCGTCACAGGCCGAAAAGGTCCCTTGACCATCGCCTTCCGTGGAGCATGGTGCCATGTGTTCATGACCCGACAGGGTCACCTCTTTGTCGGCACAGGGTACCGTGAGCTATGGGGGATGGTGGGAAAGGTCCCAATATCTGTCCTTGAACCATCCGTATAGACGACGACTGAACCTGGATAGCGGCCAACAACAGACAGAAAGAGCCTCCGACAAATCGAAGGGTCCGTGTTTTCCTTTGGGCCAGTGTGCAGATCCAGGATTATTTCAGGTCGTCGTACGACCCATGGAGTTAACCCACTTGGTTGTCTGACAAGGCAAGGAACCGAAGGTATGTCAAACCATCTGTAACTGCTATCCAAGCGTATTCCAACCGGCCGCGTTGCTCGAGAACAAGCGGCGTACAGGAAACGGTTGCCATTGTTGAAAACGCAAGGATAGCTGGGATGAAGTAGCATGTTTTGCAAATTAGCAGCATAGGAAAGAAGCATTTGCTGGCGCCTCAGGTGTAAAGGCAGCACACCAGACTCAGCGAGCAGGCTAGCTATGGTGCTTGTTCGAAAGGCTCCCGTCGCCAACCGAACCCCGCAGTGGTGGATGCTGTTCAGGTTTGAAAGGACACTTGGTCTTGCTGAGCCATATGCTGCACAGCTGTAGTCTAACCGGGATAAAATGTGTGCCCTATAGAATCATAGGAGCACCGTGCGATCCACTCCCCAATTAGTGCTGCTAAGAAACTTCAAGAGATTAAGCCTCTTGGTGCATTGCACTTTTAGCTGCTGCATGTGTGGCTCCCACAATAATATACTATCGAAAATGAATCCAAGAAATCGGTAAGTGTCAACAACTGGAAGAATGACATTTCCTAAATAAAGCTCAGGATGGGGGTGAAGAGTACATTGACGAAAAAAGTGGACAACAGAAGTCTTTGCGGCAGAAAACCGAAAGCCATGTTCTAAGGTCCACTGCTCCACCCTCCTAGTAGCTTGCTGTAATTGTCGCTCTGCGACTGCCATACTGCACAAGCTATAGTGGAGAGCAAAATCGTCCACATATAGCGATGGTATTACTGCTGGACCAGCAGCAGCAACAATACCGTTTATGGCAATCGCGAACAGAGTGACACTAAGGACCGATACCTGTGGGACTCCATTTTCTTGAACGTGGTATTGCGAATATGTCCTCCCTACTTGAACACGGAATAGACGGAGGGACAAAAAATTCGCAATAAATGCCGGCAAGTTACCCCGGAATCTCCATTGATGCAGGACTGAAAGGATACCATATCGCCATGTGGTATCGTAGGCCTTCTCTAAGTCAAAGAAAACAGCTACCAAGTGCTGTTTGCGGAGAAACGCATCCTGGATAGAGCTCTCCAGGCGTACCAAGTGGTCAGTGGTGGATTGAGCGGCTCAAAAACCACATTGCTACTCGGACAAGATTCCTTGTTTCTCCAGACACCACACGAGTCGGCGATTTACCATCCTCTCAAATAGCTTACACAAGCAGTTTGTAAGACAAATAGGTCTGTAACTTCCTGCATACTTAGGATCTTTGGCAGGCTTGAGGACAGGAATGACTACGCCCTCTCGCCACTGAGACGGAAAATCACCCTCTATCCAGATTCGGTTGAACACACGAAGGAGATATAGTAGACTATCGTCACTAAGGTGTTTCAACATCTGGTTATGGATGTTGTCTGGTCCAGGAGACGTGTCCTTGCAAAGTGCCAAGGTGCTGCGGAGTTCCCACTCCATAAAGGGCACGTTGTAGTACTCTGAAGCTTGAGTGGCAAAACTAAGGTGATGACGTTCTGCCTCCCGCTTCAGAGCGAGGAAATCACGATGGTAATTCCCAAAGACAGATACATTCGCGAAATGACTAGCTAGATGGTTAGCAATCGTGAGAGGGTCAGTGGCGACACTGCCTGCAATGGAGATTCCCGGTACAGGAGATGATCCTTGTATATCCAAAATCCGTGTCACATAGAAGACACACATCTCTTCCATGAAGCCTTCTTACTTTGGCGAATAAGAACTCGCGCCTTAGCGCGGAGTTTCTTAAATGTTACCAAGTTGGCCGCAGTAGGCTGTCTATGGTATTGTTTGTGAGCGCGAAGGCGTTCTTTGATAGCTGCTGCTATTTCTTCGTCCCACCAAGGAACGAGTTTTCGGTGAGGAGTCCCCGACAAGAACGGAATGGACTCCTCAGCAGCAGCAAGAATAACTCGTCGACGGTCCGCCGGATATCGTTGTTAAAGACGGCTAGTGATGTGTACGATGGCCAATCAGCATGTTTAAGAATCCATCGAGGGGGAGCCTGGAAGGATTTTTGTTTCATCAAAGTAAGAATGATGGGAAAATGGTCACTGTCACAAAGATTGTTGTGTGTATTCCACCGAAACAGCGGAACCAACGTTCGGCTGCATAGACTTACGTCTATATGAGAAAATGTGCCGTAACGTACACTAAAGTGAGTTGGTTCCCCTATGTTCAAAATACATAAATCCAGCTCTGTTACTAATGTTTCCAGCTCTCTTCTCTGGGGGCAAGGCGTCTCAGAGCCCCATATGGGGTGATGGGCGTTAAAATTTCCCAATAAGAGGAAGGGAGGTGGAAGCTGATCTATAAGATCAGCGACATCATTTATGTTAAGAGCCTGGCCTGGTGGAAAATAAACATTACACACTGTTGCTATGACAGGCAGCGGAACGCGAACAGCTACAGCCTGAAGCGGCGTTCTTAATGGAACCTCTTCGCTGTAGGTATCGGAACGTACAAAAATGCCAACGCCACCGGAAGCTCGGTGAGCATAGTATCATTCTGTTGAGTATAGTCTGAAATTTCTCAAGACCGTACGATGACCAGGTCTGAAATTGGTCTCCTGAATACAGACTATACTCGCTGCGTACTCACTAATTAGCTGACGTAACTCAGCAAGATGCCTGTCATAACCGTTACAATTCCACTGTAACAGTGCCATAGTGTGGACTATATAAGGAGTGTTAGGTTATGAGCAACAAAATGCTCGGAAGCCTAAACACTATCAACATCTACATCCGTAGATGTAGAGGTCAGCGCGACATCCATCCCGTCATCAACAGACGGCGGGGATGCTGCCCAGAACTTCAACGCTTTTCGGGGGCAAGCAGGTCCCCTACAAGGAGAGCGCGCAGGTTCGGGAGCAGGAGTACCTCCTGGCGCAGACTCATACCCCCCAAATGAGGGGCACGACTTCTCCTTTGCAGGGGAAGTGCGAGAGCGCTCAGCAAGGGCGCTCTTCTTCGCCGCCTTCTTCTTTTCTAGTTTAGACAGGCTGGGAGATAGTTTCCCAGCTCTAGTCGACGATGCCGCCTCCGCCAGCTGGGGCACGGCTTTCGCCGACCTCTTAGGGAGGGGAGACTTAGCCTTCCCCTCTTGCTGTGCCGGCTGGCAATTCCCAGCTGGCACAGACTTCTGGTTAGTCGAAGGTGGGGTGGTCCCCCCCTTCGAGCTTTTACTCTTTGCGACGTTGGTGGGAGCAGCAACAGTCGCCTTGGACGCAGTGATCAGCACAGGTGACGATGATGAAAATGACGAACCTGGAAGACTCTGAGCTATCATGCTGCAGTCGAGTGTACGGGCAGGTGTATTCGTGGAATTAAACTTACGGCGCACTTCCTGGTAGGAAAGACCATCCAGGGTCTTGATCTCCTGGATCTTCTTCTCACTCAGATATGTCGGACAGTTCCGATCCCGAGGAGAATGAAAACCGGAGCAGTTAGTGCACTTGTACGGAGTTGTGCACTCCTCCACGCCATGAGCTACTCGTCCACATGTACCACATACAGACTGATTTGAACAGCGAGATACCATATGTCCGAATCGCTGGCATTGATAGCATCGCATAGGAGGCGGGATGTACGGCCTCACATCGCAACGATAAGTTGTTACCTTGACTTTCTCTGGTAACACTGACAACTTGAGACAATGAAGGCACCAGTGGCAACGTCTTCACCGTTGACCTTGCACGTAATGCGCCAGACGTGTGTCACGCCATGGTTCTTCATGTCTTCCATCAACTCATCGTCAGTGTTCAAAATAAGGTCGCGGTGAAAGATGACTCCGCGAACCAGATTCAAGGACTTATGCTCCTCCACTTTGACGGGGATTTCGCCAAAGTGGTTGCACTTAAGCAACTGATCAGCTTGCAGTGCTGCACGAGTCTTTATAAGCAAACCACCGCTGCGTATTTTCTTGAGGTCCTCAAGTTCGCCGTAGATGCCTTCGATGTGTCTACTAAAAAGGATTGACTTTACCAGTTTAAAATCATGCCCATCGGTTCTGGTAGCCACCAGAAACCTAGGTAAGCTGGATCCCATTCCTTCACGCTGAACCTCTCAGGGAAGCAAAAGTTAAAGACTTCCGTGGGGGACCACCTTGAGAAGGGTGACTTCGTTTGGAAGCCATGCCCGAAAACTTCCTCCCCGAATGCCACCCACTCCAATCAGGGGTCTCTGTAGCCAAACCAAGCAGCCAAGGCAATACTCACCTGGTCATAGCAGGTACTGCCCGGGGTGCTATGTTGGACGATGCCTAATATCGGATGACTGAGGCAATGAGCACTAAGACTCCCTTCCTCCAGTCACCCGCAATAGCATGTACCCCATAGCGTGTACAGAGCACTAAATATTAAGAAAAATAATAATAATATGTCCTTCTGGCATTCGGCTGTGCGGCTACCTGTGTTGTCAGGCGGATACTACTGCCAAGGTAAATGGCGCTCCCACCCACAATGTTCCTGGGTGGGTAAAATAAAATAGAAAGGAATAACATTGTACAGTTTTGTAAAGGTGGAGTCACTCAATTATTAACACACTGCGGACTGGGTGCTCATCACACTGCTCAACCCCTGTACCCAGCCATCTTCTGTGTTACTTATTGCTACAGAGCATGCACATAAACATATAAGTTTAGCTTCACAAGCATTGTACTGATTATGGTGAAATTTACAGGAGAATTTTTGTAAGAGTCCTAATAATGTTTCCTGGTGTGGTAGGCTGTGTAGCAATGACCTCTGTGAAGGGATACACAGTGACTTTTGAGGGGCTCTGTTGACCAGTAGTCTTTCCAACATGACTTTTCTTACCTTTCCCATCAATATAAACAAAGCAAAAAATTTTTGCATCTTACTACTAGTTACATCAGTCCATTTCAAGCTCTTAGGGGATATTTTATGTGATGAAGCAGTTTGCTGGTAATACAAGTTCATTTGCTCGGCAAGAAGTTCATAGAAATCATCACAAAAAATAAGCCCAACTATTTCGCCAATGTATTGAGGTTCATCAAGTCTTACCATTATGCCAAGAACTCCTGGGAAATCCTCTAAAGTCGGTGAACTATTACCGTATTTATGCGAATAATCCCCGCACCGTAACTTTAGGAAGGCTGATTTTGAAAAAGAAATGCCAACATTGACTCAAAATCTGCACCCCAATTTCGTGCCTCAATTTTTAAGAAAAAATATGTGGGTATTATTCGCGTAAATACGGTATTTTCTATCAGAAGAAATAGATATATCACTTCCATTTACACTCACATCATCACTTTCAGCCACGTTCTCGACTACCACTACTTCACATATTTTGGAGGGCGTACATCATTATCACCCGAGACACTTTCGTCAAAATAGCTTTCAACATCAAACTCACGATCATCAACATCAATGGGGCAATCGGAATACTTATCCACATATAATTCATTAAAAATCTTGTCACCGAGCTCGATAGCTGCAGTCGCTTAAGTGCAGCCAGTACCCAGTATTCGGGAGATAGTAGGTTTGAATCCCACTGTCGGCAGCCCTGAAGATGGTTTTCCGTGGTTTCCCATTTTCACACCAGGCAAATGCTGGAACTGTACCTTAATTAAGGCCATGGCCGCTTCCTTCCAACTCCTAGCTCTTCCCTGTCCCATCGTCGCCATAGGACCTATCAGTGTTGGTGCGATGTAAAGAAAAAAAAAAATTGTCTGCGTCTACGCTCGTGTTCAGTCTGGGAAGCACCATCTTGCGCACCACATGGCTCCTTGAAGGAGGAAAACATGAGGTCGGAAAACTTAGCAAATGAATCATGAAACAGAAGAAAAACATAAAGCAAAGCTAGCATGGAATAAACAAAAGCTTCAAAAGATTCTAGTAACCTTGAGCGTCAGCAGTTTCAAAAGTTTTGACAGATGTCACTGAGCGTATGGGTCTTGTGAAGACGAGTAAACTCGTCTCCCAACCGCAATGTGTTAAGACCTTTTATCTTGTTGAGGCTGACAATACGGATTTATTATGAAATTTATTTCTTGTGGAAGAAAATTCCCCCTTTCAATTCATATCAAGTGTGAATGTTACAAAAACAAGCATAGTTGTACACTACTGTTTCATTTATTCATTAAGAAATTTTAAGATCCCTTTATCTAGGGATAGTTTTCAAAGTGGTATTTCATGAATTATCTTTTAATATTGAGAGATGGAAAAAAAAAAAAAAAATAGACCTTTCATCTTGTCAAGGACAAGTTGTTTTTAATATGAGTGGTTAATTGTGTTTTCTTTATGTAACCTGTGCTTTTTTGCATATTTTAACCATCATTCAAGAACATGGCTGAAGATGTTCTCTTTAAATACAAGGGATGGAGATAATGTTTGCATTATGAAACAAAACAATGAGAATATCAGACCCCTTTAAATACAAGTCAAAACTTTAGGATGCATTCTAAAGGGTTCAGAGTTTTTACGGAAATGATTCTTACGAATACCAAGGAGCAAGGATTTCCTTTGCTCAGTACCATGCTTAAATAATTTATTCATAGACCCCCTCACACTTTCTCAATCAAATGAAATCACCCTAAATTAGTATGAGAAACAAATACCACTATAATATGAATAAATGCAGTAATGAGAGCAATCTTCAAGCAGAAATTTTTGCAAGTTATATAATGAAAAGTACTGTTTCTAAATCTAATCAATTCACAGATCTAAAAATGTTCCAGTGTGAATTCACAACAATAATTCATTCAAAACATTTGAATTTCAATAGCTCCATTAACTATAGTTTAATTTACATACGAGAAAAGGTAACTAAAAGATATATATATATATATATATATATACACATACCTGAGTAAGATCAGCTGAATTAGAACACAAATAGGTGATAGTAGCCAGGCATGGTAGAGCACGCTCTACCAGTTGAAAGCAATGGGGTCGATCAAATACACTATCATGTACTTGATACAAATAAGCACAGCTCAAATCAATAAGTCCTTTAGGTTTTGTGCGCTGAAATTAAAGTAACATAATTTCTATTTAAGGATATATTGTAAATACAAGTAAGAATAAAAATCTTAAAAAAAGCTTTTCATAATGTCCTAAATGCCACATTGGTTAACAAGGCTCTTAAAACATGCTCTCAATACAGATTGTCCTTAAGTCACTTAATATCTTGCTCCACTTGGTTTTATGATCTTTGTGTTTACAATGGTTTTATGTGGTCTGGAAAAAAATTAGATATCTTACGCATTTGTCATTTTATCAGCTGCTGAAGTTGTCCAATCATATCGCTTCGCGAGATTTGAACATGGTCCTCTGAGCTGAAAGGATTGCACCACAGCAAGTACACTACAGTGACAACGGTTAAAAACCCATCGATCTTTATTTCTCGGCATGACTCTCAAGCTGGCCTTAAACCACGTGCAGATTTAGCAACATCACCTCGCAAATCACATTTGAATTTGCCTGCAAAGCGATCTGATTGGCTAATTTCAGCAGCGAATAAAATTACAACCGTGCAAGATATCTTAATTTTTTCAAGTTATTTATCAGTATGACCAACTCTAACACACAAATACCTCGTTCACGTTGTTTACAACCACACTGTATACCCAAGCCATATATGAGTCAACCATCATCTTTCAAGTTAATACATTCTCAGTTATAGTCTCAACTGCCTATGTGATATAGCTTATTTTTCTAGTTTCTTTCTGTTACTACAAGGACAACAGATGCTCCTGAGTCATAGGCTAGAGGCAAACTAGCTGAAAGACCTCCTCATCATCATCATCATCATCCTCCACTTGGTCAGCTATTGTAGGGTTCAGGTGTTTCTGCCACATTTCCCTCTATCTGACAAAAACTGTTCCTTAACTGTATTCCAAGCCAGGTTTCTTCTTATTATACTATTCTTGATCATTTTCAACCCCTTAGTCTGGGTCTTCCTCTTGCCCTCCCTCCTCCTGTCTGATCTCCATCATCTGCTCAGCATTCTTCCTTCTTCCATTCTATCAAAAAGCTTTTCCACTCCAATTTCCTTCCTGATGTCCTCATTTCCTACTCCGTACTTTCTTGTCTTTCTTATCATACTTCTTATAAACTTAAAGTCATTAACCTGGATTTTATTCTCCTCTTTTTGTCAGTGTCCAGGTCTCCCCTGCAAATGTCAGTATTGGGCATTAGTACATCTTGCAAATAACTTCAAAATTCATTGATACTTCCTTCCTCCACACCAGGTTTCTCACACTCCGACAGAATGCATTTCCTTGTTGAATCCTTTTACTGATCTCATGTCCAGCCCTGCATCAGTTACAGTACCGGTCAAAAGTTTAGGAAAAAACACACACACACACACACACACACACACACACACACACACACACACACACACACACACACACACACACACACACACACACACACACACACACACACACACACACACACACACACACACACACACACACACACACACACACACACACACACACACACACACACACACACACACACACACACACACACACACACACACACACACACACACACACAAAAAACCAACTGACAATTCCCGAATCTCTTTAATCTGGTTCATGACAAAAGCATCCCATGCTTCACTTCGCTGAATCCAAGCGAGAACAGTTGAAGCATCTGTCCAAAAAATTGCCTTAATATCGGGAATACAATAATCCTTGACAATCGATGCATATAATCTCGTTGCTATTGAAGCTGCTGCTAAAAGTTCTAACCTGGGAATGGTCAATCCCTTGCCTGATTTTCCTGTTGGTGCAACTCTTGACTTGGCAGCCACCAAGTGAACATTCACTTTTTTTTATTTTTTATTTTTTTATTTATATATTTTTTTACATTTTTACTAAATTGATCTACAAAAGAACCTTGTTGGTGATACAACCAATTAGAGTATAATTACAGTATATAATATTTCCAAAAATTTCTGATGTGATCTTCAAATCTTTTCTCCAGATCAGCATTTTTTGAGATTCTTATGGTAAGACAGAAATGGAAATCTCAAAACATACAAACATTGTCGTGTTGTTTTTGGAGTCTCTCCAAGTCCTTTTCTATTAGAATCATGCAAAACTTCACCTTGAAAATACATTAATACTGTGTGAGGAAGGGAAGTCACCATGGCCCAAGTCATCTGTGGAACTTCTTACCCATAGCTCATATGTTGATAATTGCCTTGCCAGTTTGGACAACGAAGAACAAGCTAAACAGTTTAGTGATGTAGCTTCATGTGTCATGAGGGAACAGCAATATTGTCTTCGAGGGTGGAAGTTGACCGGAAGTAATGACGTTTCCGGACCTACCAATATGTTAGGACTCTTATGGAACAAGTCGATGATTTCCTAGCAATCAACATAGATAACCTTCTTTCGATTAGCTTCGAGAAAATAACAAAGAAAGTTATTTTGAGTGCTGCCCATAGTATTTTTGATCCCGTGGGTGTCACATGTAGTGTAGCATTAATACCAAAATTGTAGCTTCATTGACATGAAGAAGTCAATGAAGATATCAAAATGAAATTCTTGAGTTGGCTTGAAGAAGTTCCTCTTCTAGCTCAAGTTAAGATTCCTCGTTGGGTGTCTAACTGCAACAGCCCAGGTGACTCCTGGACACTTCACATTTTTTCAGATGCCTGTCAGACATCATATGCAGCAGCTGTATTCCTGCGTGTTGAGCAAGAGGGTGAAGTGAGTGTTCACTTGGTGGCTGCCAAGTCAAGAGTTGCACTAGCTGGAAAATCAGGCAAGGGATTGACCATTCCCAGGTTAGAACTTATAGCAGCTTCAATAGCAACGAGATTATATGCATCGATTGGCAAGGATTATTGTATTCCCGATATTAAGGCAATTTTTTGGACAGATGCCTCAACTGTTCTTGCTTGGATTCAGCGAAGTGAAGCATGGGATGCTTTTGTCATGAGCCGGATTAAAGAGATTCGGGAATTGTCAGTTGGTTGTGGATGGCAACATGTTCCTGGAAAAGAAAACCCATCAGATCTTCCATCACGTGGATGTTCTGTGAAGAAGTTGACACAATGCCGTTGGTGGGAGGGCCCTGGTTGGTTGCGAGAAAATCCAGACTGCTGGTCACAAACTGACTATTCTTATGAGGAAGAGAAATTCGGAGAGAAAGAAGAATGTCGTTTCACTGACATCAAGTAATTCAGAAGACATAAGTGAAGACTGGTATTACCGTCACTTTTCTCAGTACAAGAAAATTGTAAGGATGGTAGGCTGGATGTTGCGCTTTCTGACCAACTGTCGCATCAGCAAAGCTCAACGCATACATCGTGACCTGGCAAGTGAGGAATTTGTCACGGCAGAAAGGAAGATTTTACGGTGGGTACAGGAGGAAATGTTCATAGATGTTTTCAATTCCAAACTAAAGAGCTTACTGCCATTTGTTGACAAACAGGGACTGATTCATTTGATGACCCAGATATCTAACCGGGAGGATGTCAAGGACTCCCAAAAGTTGATTACCCAGTCGTTCAGCGACTGATTATGGACGCCCATCTTAGCAACTGTCCTGCTGGTACGCAGATGCTTTTGTCAATTCTGAGGCAACAGTATTGGATTCTAGGAGGCAGACATAGAATTAGAGCTGTTATTAACTCCTGCATGATTTGTAAACGTCACAGCTCAAAGAGGTTGGCAGCTCATCCTTCACCATTACCTGAGAGTAGAGTGCGTGACGCAAGAATTTTTTAAGTTACTGGAGATGATTTTGCTGGTCCTCTCTACATCAAGGCCGATGATGAAACTTCGAAGAAGGCATGGATTTGCTTATTCACTTGCGGAGTTTACCGTGCGGTTTGATTTTAACTGGTGTCTTCGTTATCCACAGACAGCTTTCTACAAGCTTTCAGACGTTTCTGCAGCAAACAAGGAAGACCTGTCATTGTCTACAGTGACAAGCGAACAAATTTTGTTGGGTTCAAGAACTCGTCACAAACTGGATTGGAATGCAATCTCTCAGTACAGTTCAGCACGGAAGATAGATTGGCGTTTTAATCCTCCAGCTTCGCCATGGTGGGGAGGTTGGTGGGAACGACTAGTAGGAATGCTCAAAACTCTTCTCCGTCGAGTGCTTGGTCGATCATCTGTCAACTATGAAGATGCAAACAATCCTCTGTGACTGCGAAACTGTCAAATTTTCGGCCATTAACCTATTTGCCCGACAGCCCATCAGATCTGGCTGCTCTAACTCCAAACATGTTTCTACACGACCTAGAAGAAGTAGGAGTACCTGAGCATGACCTGTCCGAAGCCACTGACCTTCGGAAAAGGCTGCAGTATCGCCATCAGCTGAAAAGGAATCTTAGAGAAATATTTCGTTCTGAGTATTTAGGTCAGCTGAAGTTATTTGCCAGCAAGGATAAGCCACATGATCTCAAGTTGGGAGAAATTGTTTTGGTTGGCAATGATAACACTAGAAGAATGAATTGGCCATTGGGATGAGTTGTTGAGCTTGTTAAGGGAAAGGATGGCAATGTTAGAGAAGTTTGTGTCGCCACTGCTTCAGGCGAGCTTATAAGGCCAGTTCAAATAATCTACCCATTAGAACTCGAGTTTCAACCACCTGAGGATACCCAGGAAACCCGAAACCACCTAAGGAAAGACTTTTTCCAAGTGAACAAAATATAAAGGATAATTACAAGGCCGGAACATGCGACTCTTCTACTACTTCTGAAGACGGTCCTCAAGTTTGAAAGCAGGCAGTGAAAATAACTCGTCTATGATGATTGATTCACAAGCCAAAAATGTTAAATTTGTGATGTGTGTCAATTAACATATTTATTTGTGTTTATGTTATTGAATTTTATCATTTTGTAATTGCTTCACGACTATATTTTATGAAAGTGGAATGTTGTAAGTCAATTCGTGTTAACATTCATTTGACTTAGGTAGGAGGATGATGTGTGAGATCAGTTAGTGTAACCTCTTTGATTCTTGTTACTCCTTAGATTTATTTTTGAGGGCCTTGAAATAAGCAAAGAAACATACTTCGAGAGTAGATTGGGATATTTTGTTGTTTTACAAAGAAGACTACGAATCATTGTATGCTGCCAAATCAAAATAAATACATATTGATATTGTAAGTATTAAAGAGTGTTTAGTAGCGAGAATAAAGGTAGTTTTTTCCCACAGTGCCATAGGAAATCAGAGTAGGATAATGAAGATGTGATGAGAATAATTAAGAAGAGATTGGATTAATCAAGTGAATAATTAAATGATTCCAAGCGTCAAGTTGAGATACATATGACAGTTTTTGGGAAGAAAAGGAAGAAATATGATATATGAGAAGAAAGTGATATTGAAGTATTAATATAAGGAAGAATAGAGAATTGGAATATCTGTTGCTACGTTGGTAAAGAAGAAAATGATTAATTATAAAGAAAAAGGGGAGGGTATATGATGCTATTCAGGATCATTAATCTTCATGATACCATGATCATCAATCACTGACAAGTAATTCACATCCTACGATGGTGAAAACATATTGTGGTGTATATAATAGGTTATGGCATACATAGATCATCGCTATGAATCATTTTAGGAAATGTTCAGTAGTAATTTGATTAATTTTAACCTAGAGATCTATCATAATGTTGAATTTTCATTGAAGATAAGCGCAGCATACACCGAATCAGATGCACAGGCATTATTATTTCTTTATAAATAATTCCAGGAGGTTAGATAATTCATGGACTCTTCATGAATGATATCCTATTTTAGAAAATGACACAAGGTAATATATTAGAATTCAGATATTCATATGAGAATATATCTCGTTAGTTACATTTTTATGGTCAAATTGAATTGAAGATTAATGAGATGACATATTTATGTTGACAAATGATGTTAGATATTAATGTGAACATTAGCACATGTTATTGCTAACTTGATATACTTATCTTTCTCCTGACGCATTTGAATGAATTAACAATCCTTCAACAAACGAAACCTAATGCTCATCCTAAGTAATTACAAGAAGAAGAGTGAAATATGATGCTGAAATACGATACTTTCCAAGATGATTTGTAAATAATTCAAAGAGACTTTGATTTTGATTAATGAACATTTTTATAATGTGACTGATAATGTGAAGATGTTATGCGAGTTCATTTCATTTCAAATTTAAATAATTATTTTTACTGTACATAATAATTATATTTTGATCAACAATCCTAGTTAGTACGACGAAGCAGAATTAATGAAGTTAATGAAAAATGAAAATTTCCCTTCAATTACATTTTTCTTTTCTCGATTTTTAATATTTGAATAAATGATTATGACTGAGATATATTGGTATTCCTAAGCATCATCTAGCTTAAGCATTTCATATTTTCAGATTTAAGGTGTGATATGAATTATTTTCTTGCTGAAACTAATGATTCATAGGATTGAGATGTCCATTGTTAATTTTGGGCAAATGATTCGTTTGCCACGAAATCTTTCATGTCTTTCCCGGAATTCAAGTTAAAAAATTATGACTGAACTATCCCTGAGAGTATACTAGTCTAGATTTCTTCGCGACCGGCCCTGGACACAGGAAAGGCGCAGTTTGATTGATAGCACGTGTATTAAAGAAATGGAAAAATTGTTTTTATTTGTTTTAAAAGCTAGTTGTTGGTTATGTTTATATTATTGAATGTGAAGGAGGAATATGGTTTTTGTCTTCTGATTCTCTGTTTAAAGTAGAAATTTGACATCTTAGTTGTGTTGATTTTATTGATAAATTGTGCATTATACTCATTTGATTTAGCTATTGATCGTATGACATTTAGTTCACTTTGAAGGTCTCTTTTGGGTAAGGGGAGGGTGAATGCTCTATTTACCATACTATAGTATGCTGCTTTTTTATAGGATTAGGGATGGAGAGAATCATTTTGAATTGTACTAACCAATAATAATATAAGAGAATTTATTGGACTCCAATCTATTCAATAAATAAATTCTTTTATATCACTATAATAATTATTATTATTATTATTGAGATTCTTTCAATACAGAAAATAAAATGTTTTTCATTACTTGTACTAACCATTCAAGTTGGTTTTCTAAAGATACTATAAGATAGTCGGTTGGGATGTCCGATAATACTTAAATCTAAATAATTTAGATTCTGTTGAGATTCAGATTCCAGTGTAAAATTGATATGCGGATATAGGGCATTTAAACTGGATAGGGTATTTGGCCGCATTTCCAAGGTCTTGATTTAATATAGTCAGAACATCATCCACATAGCAAGCCCAGCAGATATTATTGAATAAAGGTTTAAGATCTTTGTGTATTCTAAATTATCTAAGTAAATTTCTGCAAATATCCCTGAGGCTGGAGATCCCATGGCCAAACCATTCTGTTGGTGAAAAACGTTATTAAAACTGAAGTAGCTGTTATTTAGAACAATTTCAGAATGGACATAAATTCCTGAATTTCTTTTATGGATATTTTACAATACTTTCTTAAATTATTGTATATTACATCCATGGTTTCTTTTATACGGATATTTAGGATACATGTTTTTAATATCGAAAGAGTGGATTGTGTAGTTAGGTTGAACTTCAAAATTTTAAAGATTTTAAACTAATTCTATTGTGCTTTTAATGGATTTGTTGGCTAGAAACCAGTAATTTTTCTTTAAAAACTGTTGTATCTACTGTGAGGTTTTATATAAAGGGCTGGGAATGTCAGCGTTGTGGTTCTTGGGTTGTCCTGGATTCATATTGATTGGTTCAGTGGTTTCTTTGTCATTTGAGAGGAACGTTCGACCTTTAAGCAATTGTTTTAAGTTCTTTTGAATTTTAGTCGTAGGATCTTTTTTGATAATGGTAAAAGTTTTGTCAAAAAAAAAGGTTGGTTGTTTTTTTAATGTTAATCCCTTTACTCATGACGACAGTTACGTTTCCTTTGTCGGTTTTTGTCACAATTAAGTTGTTTTCTTTAATTTTCTTTCTAAGCTATGAAACAATTAATGGTGTTGACCCGATTAGTTTGAGAATTGGTATTATGTAGTTTCTTATTTTTTAACCGCATAGGATCATTTCAGTCAGTCCATTTTCAGGTCTCTTTGAAGGGATTGTTTGGGCTTTGCGGTCCTCCTAGTACTTCTTCAGACGCTCCAATCTTCGTGCCCTTTCCTCGGTTGAAAATATGCATGTTGTTGAATTGTTTTGTGTAAGGGTAAAGCGGAGGTTTGTATTCTTGAGTTTTGAAATCAATTTTATCATATTTGTGGTGTCTTCTGTTGTAAGGCCTATTTCCTCCCGATCCTTTCTTACTTCTTTGATCTATTTACACCCTGTTGTGGTATTTTTTGAGACGAGATTGTGTTTTACTAGTTGTTTCAGAAGTCTCGAATCCTGCATCCTCATGATATGTCCGAAGAATCCCAGTCTCCTCATACACATAGTATCTGTAATGGGTTCTAGCTCTTTGTACACGACTTCGTTAGGTATTATCCGCCACTGTCCATCTCTCTGGTATTTTTTGTTGATGCAAGTTCTTCCAATCCTCCTTCCAATTTTCTGAAGTCTGTCAGTCTTTGATTGTTTATTCAGGTGAAAAAGTGTTTCTGCTGCATATGTAGCTTCTGGTTTCATAACTGTGTTGTTGTGTTTTATTTCTGAATTTATTGATAAACATTTCTTTTTGTATATATCCCATGTTAATTTTTGTGCTTTAGCTAATCTATTTCTTCTTGTTTGGATTGAGACTTTTTCATTTAGGTTATGTGTTATTACAGTATGCGCCAAAATATACAGTACTGGATATTATGTTAAGTCTTATTGTCATTACCTTACTTTGCAAGTGACTAATCTCATGTTTTAATCCGTATTGAAATCTGTTAGTATACAATAATAAAGTTTTATTATGAATCCACCTGTTCAATACATTATAATGTTGTTACATTAAAATAACTTCATTAGTTAAAAAGTTATATATGGGACATGTTTCGCTCTCTTATAGAGCATCATCAGCCAAATCCGAATCTCAAACAATTGTTATTTACGTAACAAAGACTTAAGAACCATTAGAACACTTTTGACACACTTAAAACTTATTCTATTCAAAAATCATAAAATATAAAATCCTTGTATACATGGCTCAATTACATGTGCTTAATAGGAACATACATTAAAATTATGGAAGAGAGAATACTAAAATATAAAATAAATAATATATATATCATGTCCAAAATCCTAGAAAGATGTGAAGATCAATCTTAGGAGCTAATTTGTGGATCTTCTTAGTAATGAGATCTGGTAAAAAAGTTATTTATCCCTTGTGGATAAGAGTCTATAAAGATTCAAAATTTATTGTCAAATTTGATGATTGAACTTATAACAGGATAAATGTTGGTCTTCAAGAAATTTAAATGCTTGTCATGTGACCTCGGCGAATGCTGTTGGAAAGATATGTTCTTATAGTTGTCAATGACCGTTCGTTGAACTAATGGATTTTATAAAGATGATTGAAAGGGACGTAAATCAATGTTTGTATTGAAAGCTGCTGCTTGGTTTATCTTGTTGAATGTCTGTAACAAGAAAGGGAATCTTGTAAGTAATCGGAATTTGTGTTGCTAGTTAAGAGTGTGTTTCTAGAAACTTCACTTACCCCTCCAATTGCTGTTTGGTGTTGTCCAAGGTTATGTGGTGACTGTCTGTTCTGTGTCTACTCCTTGTGTTGTAAGAGTGAGGTGGTGGGGGTTGAGGGGAGGGAGTAGGGGTAGGAGGAGAAATGTTTGTGGGTGTGGATTTTGGAAGGGGAATGTCTAGTAGGAGCGCAAGGAGGGGTTGAGTTTTTTAATGTTGGATGATTATTAGTTATTTTGGGAATGAAAACTTTGGCAAAATTACTTTTTTCTAGATTAAGCGTCTTTAAGAGTTTCGGTAATTGTTCGTGCAACGCATTTCTTATTTCAATTTCGTCATTTAAATTTTTTTCTTTATTGAAATACTGGTCTAAGTGGATATAAATATTTTCTAATTCTGTCATTAGTTTACCTTTTTCTATCTTCTTTATAATTTTTAGGTCTTTCTCTATGGTTGTAAATTGGTGGCCTGACTCTCTCATGTGAGCACTCATCGCAGAATGTTTGTTGTGCTTTGTAGCATTAACGTGTTCTAAGTATCTTGTGAGAAAGTTACGGCCAGTTTGGCCAACATATGAACATTTACATTCTACACATGTTAATCTATAGATGCCAGAGCTTAGATAAGGGTTCTTGTTGGAATTTATACTATTGTGGTTGAAAAAAATGTTTCTGTTTGTATTTTGTGTTTTGAATGCTACATTTACTTCTCGTTTTTTGATAGGATTAGTTATTTGAAAAATGGCTGGATTGGTGAATGTAAATGTTGCGAATTTGGACTGCTTAGTTTTTTCGGGAGTAAGATTAGTTACTAACTTTTGTTTTACTTTATTGATGATCCGATTGACTGTATTTATTTTATATCCATTAATTGAGGCCAGATCTTTTATAAAATTGAGTTCCTTTTTTAAGTTACTCTCTGAAAGGGGGATTTTGAAAGCTCTATAAACTAAACTGTAAAAAGCCGCCTGTTTATGTGATTTTGGGTGAAGAGAATCATTTTTTATCGTTAGAGGGGCATATGATGGTTTTCTAAATATTTGAAATTCAAAACTATCTCTTATTCGTGTTACATTAATATCCAGGAAGTTTATTGAGTTGTTAGTTTCATCTTCTTTCGTGAATTTTATATTTGGGTCAATATTATTTAAGAAACTTAGGATTTTTTCACTATCATTTTTTTGGCTATCTATTATGACAAAGGTGTCGTCTACATACCTGATCCAAAGGCAAAGTCCATTTATTTTTGTGTTTATTTTGTTTTGCTCCAAATGATCCATATATATGTCTGCCAGTATGCCCGACGTGGGGTCTCCCATTGCTAGGCATGTTTGGTGGTAAATCTTTTTATTAAATGTGAAGTAATTATTGTTTAATACAAATTTCAGTAGGTTTACGAATTCGTCTATTTCACATCTACTTAATTTGCTGTATGTAAGAAGATTGTGTTTGATGATATTGATGGTTTCTTTAACCGGTATATTTGGATACATGTTGGTTACGTCGAATGAAACCATTTTATGTTGTGGTTGTAAATTGAATTTTCTTAGTTTATTACAAAATTCTACTGAATTTTTGATTGTTGATTCGTTGTTAAATTTGTAATGTCTTTTGAGGAAATAGTGTATAAATTTGGATGTTTTATACGTGGGACTATTTCTACTGTTTATTATAGGACGTATGGGTACGTTGGGTTTATGTAATTTGGGCAATGCCCTAGCTGTTGGTAACTTTGGATTCATATTTATCATTTTTTGGTGTTCTTGTTCATTAAACAAAAAAGTAGAATTCTTGAGGATAATTTTTAGATTCCGTTGAATCTTATTTATGGGATCCTGGTTTACGAGAGTGTAGGTTTTGTCTGAAAAGAATTCTTCTGTTTTTTCAATGTAGTCATTTTTATTTAAGAGGACTGTGGTTTCACCTTTGTCTGCTTTGGTAACAATTACATTATTTTTGTTTAGTTTTGTTTTTAGTGTCATTATTTCTGTTATGAGAGTGGAATTAGAACTTTTGTTTATTTCCCTTACGAAAGCCGGTAGCTTCTTTTTAACTTCAAATCTGATGTCGTTTTGTATATCTGGTGTTAATTTATTCAAGTTTGATTCAACTTCTGCTACTACATTGATTACGTCTTCTACTTTTTGAGAGTTAGGCCAATTAAATTTTGAACCTTTATCTAATAGGTTCATCTCATTATCAGTAAAGTTTGTGTTTGAGAGATTGATAGTGGTGGGAATGTTTTTAAGGTTAGAATTAGGATTATTTGCTCTATTGTTAGATTTGTTATGATTTGGTTTGTTTTCTTTTAAGAGTGTAAGTTTTTTATCTAGGGTTTTTTGTTTCTTGTCTAAAACGTCTGCAAGTTTCTCTGTTATATGATTTTGGATAGATTCCCATTCTAAAGGAGATAATTCTTGTGCAATTACCAAGTGTGTACGATATAATTGCAAGTTCAAAAATGATTTCTTCCTATATAGAGCTTTAATTTCACTTTTCAGCCAGATCTCATTTATTTTGTTTTGAGTATCTGCTACCTTTGAATTAGATACGTTTTTTCTTTGTATAGATTTTAAAAACCTAGGTACTAATTTACATTTCAAACATTCTTTCAAGAACCAAATATCTTTGGATATCTTACTGATTTTGATTTTGAGATTCAGATATCTATTCTTTTTGTTTGTATTAGCCTGGTTGGCTATTTCATTGCAAGTGACTAATCTCATGTTTTAATCCGTATTGAAATCTGTTAGTATACAATAATAAAGTTTTATTATGAATCCACCTGTTCAATACATTATAATGTTGTTACATTAAAATAACTTCATTAGTTAAAAAGTTATATATGGGACATGTTTCGCTCTCTTATAGAGCATCATCAGCCAAATCCGAATCTCAAACAATTGTTATTTACGTAAGAAAGACTTAAGAACCATTAGAACACTTTTGACAAACTTAAAACTTATTCTATTCAAAAATCATAAAATATAAAATCCTTGTATACATGGCTCAATTACATGTGCTTAATAGGAACATACATTAAAATTATGGAAGAGAGAATACTAAAATATAAAATAAATAATATATATATCATGTCCAAAATCCTAGAAAGATGTGAAGATCAATCTTAGGAGCCAATTTGTGGATCTTCTTAGTAATGAGATCTGGTAAAAAAGTTATTTATCCCTTGTGGATAAGAGTCTATAAAGATTCAAAATTCATCGTCAAATTTGATGATTGAACTTATAACAGGATAAATGTTGGTCTTCAAGAAATTTAAATGCTTGTCATGTGACCTCGGCGAATGCTGTTGGAAAGATATGTTCTTATAGTTGTCAATGACCGTTCGTTGAACTAATGGATTTTATAAAGATGATTGAAAGGGACGTAAATCAATGTTTGTATTGAAAGCTGCTGCTTGGTTTATCTTGTTGAATGTCTGTAACAAGAAAGGGAATCTTGTAAGTAATCGGAATTTGTGTTGCTAGTTAAGAGTGTGTTTCTAGAAACTTCACTTACCCCTCCAATTGCTGTTTGGTGTTGTCCAAGGTTATGTGGTGACTGTCTGTTCTGTGTCTACTCCTTGTGTTGTAAGAGTGAGGTGGTGGGGGTTGAGGGGAGGGAGTAGGGGTAGGAGGAGAAATGTTTGTGGGTGTGGATTTTGGAAGGGGAATGTCTAGTAGGAGCGCAAGGAGGGGTTGAGTTTTTTAATGTTGGATGATTATTAGTTATTTTGGGAATGAAAACTTTGGCAAAATTACTTTTTTCTAGATTAAGCGTCTTTAAGAGTTTCGGTAATTGTTCGTGCAACGCATTTCTTATTTCAATTTCGTCATTTAAATTTTTTTCTTTATTGAAATACTGGTCTAAGTGGATATAAATATTTTCTAATTCTGTCATTAGTTTACCTTTTTCTATCTTCTTTATAATTTTTAGGTCTTTCTCTATGGTTGTAAATTGGTGGCCTGACTCTCTCATGTGAGCACTCATCGCAGAATGTTTGTTGTGCTTTGTAGCATTAACGTGTTCTAAGTATCTTGTGAGAAAGTTACGGCCAGTTTGGCCAACATATGAACATTTACATTCTACACATGTTAATCTATAGATGCCAGAGCTTAGATAAGGGTTCTTGTTGGAATTTATACTATTGTGGTTGAAAAAAATGTTTCTGTTTGTATTTTGTGTTTTGAATGCTACATTTACTTCTCGTTTTTTGATAGGATTAGTTATTTGAAAAATGGCTGGATTGGTGAATGTAAATGTTGCGAATTTGGACTGCTTAGTTTTTTCGGGAGTAAGATTAGTTACTAACTTTTGTTTTACTTTATTGATGATCCGATTGACTGTATTTATTTTATATCCATTAATTGAGGCCAGATCTTTTATAAAATTGAGTTCCTTTTTTAAGTTACTCTCTGAAAGGGGGATTTTGAAAGCTCTATAAACTAAACTGTAAAAAGCCGCCTGTTTATGTGATTTTGGGTGAAGAGAATCATTTTTTATCGTTAGAGGGGCATATGATGGTTTTCTAAATATTTGAAATTCAAAACTATCTCTTATTCGTGTTACATTAATATCCAGGAAGTTTATTGAGTTGTTAGTTTCATCTTCTTTCGTGAATTTTATATTTGGGTCAATATTATTTAAGAAACTTAGGATTTTTTCACTATCATTTTTTTGGCTATCTATTATGACAAAGGTGTCGTCTACATACCTGATCCAAAGGCAAAGTCCATTTATTTTTGTGTTTATTTTGTTTTGCTCCAAATGATCCATATATATGTCTGCCAGTATGCCCGACGTGGGGTCTCCCATTGCTAGGCATGTTTGGTGGTAAATCTTTTTATTAAATGTGAAGTAATTATTGTTTAATACAAATTTCAGTAGGTTTACGAATTCGTCTATTTCACATCTACTTAATTTGCTGTATGTAAGAAGATTGTGTTTGATGATATTGATGGTTTCTTTAACCGGTATATTTGGATACATGTTGGTTACGTCGAATGAAACCATTTTATGTTGTGGTTGTAAATTGAATTTTCTTAGTTTATTACAAAATTCTACTGAATTTTTGATTGTTGATTCGTTGTTAAATTTGTAATGTCTTTTGAGGAAATAGTGTATAAATTTGGATGTTTTATACGTGGGACTATTTCTACTGTTTATTATAGGACGTATGGGTACGTTGGGTTTATGTAATTTGGGCAATGCCCTAGCTGTTGGTAACTTTGGATTCATATTTATCATTTTTTGGTGTTCTTGTTCATTAAACAAAAAAGTAGAATTCTTGAGGATAATTTTTAGATTCCGTTGAATCTTATTTATGGGATCCTGGTTTACGAGAGTGTAGGTTTTGTCTGAAAAGAATTCTTCTGTTTTTTCAATGTAGTCATTTTTATTTAAGAGGACTGTGGTTTCACCTTTGTCTGCTTTGGTAACAATTACATTATTTTTGTTTAGTTTTGTTTTTAGTGTCATTATTTCTGTTATGAGAGTGGAATTAGAACTTTTGTTTATTTCCCTTACGAAAGCCGGTAGCTTCTTTTTAACTTCAAATCTGATGTCGTTTTGTATATCTGGTGTTAATTTATTCAAGTTTGATTCAACTTCTGCTACTACATTGATTACGTCTTCTACTTTTTGAAAGTTAGGCCAATTAAATTTTGAACCTTTATCTAATAGGTTCATCTCATTATCAGTAAAGTTTGTGTTTGAGAGATTGATAGTGGTGGGAATGTTTTTAAGGTTAGAATTAGGATTATTTGCTCTATTGTTAGATTTGTTATGATTTGGTTTGTTTTCTTTTAAGAGTGTAAGTTTTTTATCTAGGGTTTTTTGTTTCTTGTCTAAAACGTCTGCAAGTTTCTCTGTTATATGATTTTGGATAGATTTCCATTCTAAAGGAGATAATTCTTGTGCAATTACCAAGTGTGTACGATATAATTGCAAGTTCAAAAATGATTTCTTCCTATATAGAGCTTTAATTTCACTTTTCAGCCAGATCTCATTTATTTTGTTTTGAGTATCTGCTACCTTTGAATTAGATACGTTTTTTCTTTGTATAGATTTTAAAAACCTAGGTACTAATTTACATTTCAAACATTCTTTCAAGAACCAAATATCTTTGGATATCTTACTGATTTTGATTTTGAGATTCAGATATCTATTCTTTTTGTTTGTATTAGCCTGGTTGGCTATTTCATTGCAAGTGACTAATCTCATGTTTTAATCCGTATTGAAATCTGTTAGTATACAATAATAAAGTTTTATTATGAATCCACCTGTTCAATACATTATAATGTTGTTACATTAAAATAACTTCATTAGTTAAAAAGTTATATATGGGACATGTTTCGCTCTCTTATAGAGCATCATCAGCCAAATCCGAATCTCAAACAATTGTTATTTACGTAAGAAAGACTTAAGAACCATTAGAACACTTTTGACAAACTTAAAACTTATTCTATTCAAAAATCATAAAATATAAAATCCTTGTATACATGGCTCAATTACATGTGCTTAATAGGAACATACATTAAAATTATGGAAGAGAGAATACTAAAATATAAAATAAATAATATATATATCATGTCCAAAATCCTAGAAAGATGTGAAGATCAATCTTAGGAGCCAATTTGTGGATCTTCTTAGTAATGAGATCTGGTAAAAAAGTTATTTATCCCTTGTGGATAAGAGTCTATAAAGATTCAAAATTCATCGTCAAATTTGATGATTGAACTTATAACAGGATAAATGTTGGTCTTCAAGAAATTTAAATGCTTGTCATGTGACCTCGGCGAATGCTGTTGGAAAGATATGTTCTTATAGTTGTCAATGACCGTTCGTTGAACTAATGGATTTTATAAAGATGATTGAAAGGGACGTAAATCAATGTTTGTATTGAAAGCTGCTGCTTGGTTTATCTTGTTGAATGTCTGTAACAAGAAAGGGAATCTTGTAAGTAATCGGAATTTGTGTTGCTAGTTAAGAGTGTGTTTCTAGAAACTTCACTTACCCCTCCAATTGCTGTTTGTCGGTTTGGTGTTGTCCGAGGTTATGTGGTGACTGTCTGTTCTGTGTCTACTCCTTGTGTTGTAAGAGTGAGGTGGTGGGGGTTGAGGGGAGGGAGTAGGGGTAGGAGGAGAAATGTTTGTGGGTGTGGTTTTGGAAGGGGAATGTCTAGTAGGAGCGCAAGGAGGGGTTGAGTTTTTTAATGTTGGATGATTATTAGTTATTTTGGGAATGAAAACTTTGGCAAAATTACTTTTTTCTAGATTAAGCGTCTTTAAGAGTTTCGGTAATTGTTCGTGCAACGGATTTCTTATTTCAATTTCGTCATTTAAATTTTTTTCTTTATTGAAATACTGGTCTAAGTGGATATAAATATTTTCTAATTCTGTCATTAGTTTACCTTTTTCTATCTTCTTTATAATTTTTAGGTCTTTCTCTATGGTTGTAAATTGGTGGCCTGACTCTCATGTGAGCACTCATCGCAGAATGTTTGTTGTGCTTTGTAGCATTAACGTGTTCTAAGTATCTTGTGAGAAAGTTACGGCCAGTTTGGCCAACATATGAACATTTACATTCTACACATGTTAATCTATAGATGCCAGAGCTTAGATAAGGGTTCTTGTTGGAATTTATACTATTGTGGTTGAAAAAAATGTTTCTGTTTGTATTTTGTGTTTTGAATGCTACATTTACTTCTCGTTTTTTGATAGGATTAGTTATTTGAAAAATGGCTGGATTGGTGAATGTAAATGTTGCGAATTTGGACTGCTTAGTTTTTTCGGGAGTAAGATTAGTTACTAACTTTTGTTTTACTTTATTGATGATCCGATTGACTGTATTTATTTTATATCCATTAATTGAGGCCAGATCTTTTATAAAATTGAGTTCCTTTTTTAAGTTACTCTCTGAAAGGGGGATTTTGAAAGCTCTATAAACTAAACTGTAAAAAGCCGCCTGTTTATGTGATTTTGGGTGAAGAGAATCATTTTTTATCGTTAGAGGGGCATATGATGGTTTTCTAAATATTTGATATTCAAAACTATCTCTTATTCGTGTTACATTAATATCCAGGAAGTTTATTGAGTTGTTAGTTTCATCTTCTTTCGTGAATTTTATATTTGGGTCAATATTATTTAAGAAACTTAGGATTTTTTCACTATCATTTTTTTGGCTATCTATTATGACAAAGGTGTCGTCTACATACCTGATCCAAAGGCAAAGTCCATTTATTTTTGTGTTTATTTTGTTTTGCTCCAAATGATCCATATATATGTCTGCCAGTATGCCCGACGTGGGGTCTCCCATTGCTAGGCATGTTTGGTGGTAAATCTTTTTATTAAATGTGAAGTAATTATTGTTTAATACAAATTTCAGTAGGTTTACGAATTCGTCTATTTCACATCTACTTAATTTGCTGTATGTAAGAAGATTGTGTTTGATGATATTGATGGTTTCTTTAACCGGTATATTTGGATACATGTTGGTTACGTCGAATGAAACCATTTTATGTTGTGGTTGTAAATTGAATTTTCTTAGTTTATTACAAAATTCTATTGAATTTTTGATTGTTGATTCGTTGTTAAATTTGTAATGTCTTTTGAGGAAATAGTGTATAAATTTGGATGTTTTATACGTGGGACTATTTCTACTGTTTATTATAGGACGTATGGGTACGTTGGGTTTATGTAATTTGGGCAATGCCCTAGCTGTTGGTAACTTTGGATTCATATTTATCATTTTTTGGTGTTCTTGTTCATTAAACAAAAAAGTAGAATTCTTGAGGATAATTTTTAGATTCCGTTGAATCTTATTTATGGGATCCTGGTTTACGAGAGTGTAGGTTTTGTCTGAAAAGAATTCTTCTGTTTTTTCAATGTAGTCATTTTTATTTAAGAGGACTGTGGTTTCACCTTTGTCTGCTTTGGTAACAATTACATTATTTTTGTTTAGTTTTGTTTTTAGTGTCATTATTTCTGTTATGAGAGTGGAATTAGAACTTTTGTTTATTTCCCTTACGAAAGCCGGTAGCTTCTTTTTAACTTCAAATCTGATGTCGTTTTGTATATCTGGTGTTAATTTATTCAAGTTTGATTCAACTTCTGCTACTACATTGATTACGTCTTCTACTTTTTGAGAGTTAGGCCAATTAAATTTTGAACCTTTATCTAATAGGTTCATCTCATTATCAGTAAAGTTTGTGTTTGAGAGATTGATAGTGGTGGGAATGTTTTTAAGGTTAGAATTAGGATTATTTGCTCTATTGTTAGATTTGTTATGATTTGGTTTGTTTTCTTTTAAGAGTGTAAGTTTTTTATCTAGGGTTTTTTGTTTCTTGTCTAAAACGTCTGCAAGTTTCTCTGTTATATGATTTTGGATAGATTTCCATTCTAAAGGAGATAATTCTTGTGCAATTACCAAGTGTGTACGATATAATTGCAAGTTCAAAAATGATTTCTTCCTATATAGAGCTTTAATTTCACTTTTCAGCCAGATCTCATTTATTTTGTTTTGAGTATCTGCTACCTTTGAATTAGATACGTTTTTTCTTTGTATAGATTTTAAAAACCTAGGTACTAATTTACATTTCAAACATTCTTTCAAGAACCAAATATCTTTGGATATCTTACTGATTTTGATTTTGAGATTCAGATATCTATTCTTTTTGTTTGTATTAGCCTGGTTGGCTATTTCATTGCAAGTGACTAATCTCATGTTTTAATCCGTATTGAAATCTGTTAGTATACAATAATAAAGTTTTATTATGAATCCACCTGTTCAATACATTATAATGTTGTTACATTAAAATAACTTCATTAGTTAAAAAGTTATATATGGGACATGTTTCGCTCTCTTATAGAGCATCATCAGCCAAATCCGAATCTCAAACAATTGTTATTTACGTAACAAAGACTTAAGAACCATTAGAACACTTTTGACAAACTTAAAACTTATTCTATTCAAAAATCATAAAATATAAAATCCTTGTATACATGGCTCAATTACATGTGCTTAATAGGAACATACATTAAAATTATGGAAGAGAGAATACTAAAATATAAAATAAATAATATATATATCATGTCCAAAATCCTAGAAAGATGTGAAGATCAATCTTAGGAGCCAATTTGTGGATCTTCTTAGTAATGAGATCTGGTAAAAAAGTTATTTATCCCTTGTGGATAAGAGTCTATAAAGATTCAAAATTCATCGTCAAATTTGATGATTGAACTTATAACAGGATAAATGTTGGTCTTCAAGAAATTTAAATGCTTGTCATGTGACCTCGGCGAATGCTGTTGGAAAGATATGTTCTTATAGTTGTCAATGACCGTTCGTTGAACTAATGGATTTTATAAAGATGATTGAAAGGGACGTAAATCAATGTTTGTATTGAAAGCTGCTGCTTGGTTTATCTTGTTGAATGTCTGTAACAAGAAAGGGAATCTTGTAAGTAATCGGAATTTGTGTTGCTAGTTAAGAGTGTGTTTCTAGAAACTTCACTTACCCCTCCAATTGCTGTTTGTCGGTTTGGTGTTGTCCGAGGTTATGTGGTGACTGTCTGTTCTGTGTCTACTCCTTGTGTTGTAAGAGTGAGGTGGTGGGGGTTGAGGGGAGGGAGTAGGGGTAGGAGGAGAAATGTTTGTGGGTGTGGTTTTGGAAGGGGAATGTCTAGTAGGAGCGCAAGGAGGGGTTGAGTTTTTTAATGTTGGATGATTATTAGTTATTTTGGGAATGAAAACTTTGGCAAAATTACTTTTTTCTAGATTAAGCGTCTTTAAGAGTTTCGGTAATTGTTCGTGCAACGGATTTCTTATTTCAATTTCGTCATTTAAATTTTTTTCTTTATTGAAATACTGGTCTAAGTGGATATAAATATTTTCTAATTCTGTCATTAGTTTACCTTTTTCTATCTTCTTTATAATTTTTAGGTCTTTCTCTATGGTTGTAAATTGGTGGCCTGACTCTCTCATGTGAGCACTCATCGCAGAATGTTTGTTGTGCTTTGTAGCATTAACGTGTTCTAAGTATCTTGTGAGAAAGTTACGGCCAGTTTGGCCAACATATGAACATTTACATTCTACACATGTTAATCTATAGATGCCAGAGCTTAGATAAGGGTTCTTGTTGGAATTTATACTATTGTGGTTGAAAAAAATGTTTCTGTTTGTATTTTGTGTTTTGAATGCTACATTTACTTCTCGTTTTTTGATAGGATTAGTTATTTGAAAAATGGCTGGATTGGTGAATGTAAATGTTGCGAATTTGGACTGCTTAGTTTTTTCGGGAGTAAGATTAGTTACTAACTTTTGTTTTACTTTATTGATGATCCGATTGACTGTATTTATTTTATATCCATTAATTGAGGCCAGATCTTTTATAAAATTGAGTTCCTTTTTTAAGTTACTCTCTGAAAGGGGGATTTTGAAAGCTCTATAAACTAAACTGTAAAAAGCCGCCTGTTTATGTGATTTTGGGTGAAGAGAATCATTTTTTATCGTTAGAGGGGCATATGATGGTTTTCTAAATATTTGAAATTCAAAACTATCTCTTATTCGTGTTACATTAATATCCAGGAAGTTTATTGAGTTGTTAGTTTCATCTTCTTTCGTGAATTTTATATTTGGGTCAATATTATTTAAGAAACTTAGGATTTTTTCACTATCATTTTTTTGGCTATCTATTATGACAAAGGTGTCGTCTACATACCTGATCCAAAGGCAAAGTCCATTTATTTTTGTGTTTATTTTGTTTTGCTCCAAATGATCCATATATATGTCTGCCAGTATGCCCGACGTGGGGTCTCCCATTGCTAGGCATGTTTGGTGGTAAATCTTTTTATTAAATGTGAAGTAATTATTGTTTAATACAAATTTCAGTAGGTTTACGAATTCGTCTATTTCACATCTACTTAATTTGCTGTATGTAAGAAGATTGTGTTTGATGATATTGATGGTTTCTTTAACCGGTATATTTGGATACATGTTGGTTACGTCGAATGAAACCATTTTATGTTGTGGTTGTAAATTGAATTTTCTTAGTTTATTACAAAATTCTATTGAATTTTTGATTGTTGATTCGTTGTTAAATTTGTAATGTCTTTTGAGGAAATAGTGTATAAATTTGGATGTTTTATACGTGGGACTATTTCTACTGTTTATTATAGGACGTATGGGTACGTTGGGTTTATGTAATTTGGGCAATGCCCTAGCTGTTGGTAACTTTGGATTCATATTTATCATTTTTTGGTGTTCTTGTTCATTAAACAAAAAAGTAGAATTCTTGAGGATAATTTTTAGATTCCGTTGAATCTTATTTATGGGATCCTGGTTTACGAGAGTGTAGGTTTTGTCTGAAAAGAATTCTTCTGTTTTTTCAATGTAGTCATTTTTATTTAAGAGGACTGTGGTTTCACCTTTGTCTGCTTTGGTAACAATTACATTATTTTTGTTAAGTTTTGTTTTTAGTGTCATTATTTCTGTTATGAGAGTGGAATTAGAACTTTTGTTTATTTCCCTTACGAAAGCCGGTAGCTTCTTTTTAACTTCAAATCTGATGTCGTTTTGTATATCTGGTGTTAATTTATTCAAGTTTGATTCAACTTCTGCTACTACATTGATTACGTCTTCTACTTTTTGAAAGTTAGGCCAATTAAATTTTGAACCTTTATCTAATAGGTTCATCTCATTATCAGTAAAGTTTGTGTTTGAGAGATTGATAGTGGTGGGAATGTTTTTAAGGTTAGAATTAGGATTATTTGCTCTATTGTTAGATTTGTTATGATTTGGTTTGTTTTCTTTTAAGAGTGTAAGTTTTTTATCTAGGGTTTTTTGTTTCTTGTCTAAAACGTCTGCAAGTTTCTCTGTTATATGATTTTGGATAGATTTCCATTCTAAAGGAGATAATTCTTGTGCAATTACCAAGTGTGTACGATATAATTGCAAGTTCAAAAATGATTTCTTCCTATATAGAGCTTTAATTTCACTTTTCAGCCAGATCTCATTTATTTTGTTTTGAGTATCTGCTACCTTTGAATTAGATAAATTTTGAATCTTTATAGACTCTTATCCACAAGGGATAAATAACTTTTTTACCAGATCTCATTACTAAGAAGATCCACAAATTGGCTCCTAAGATTGATCTTCACATCTTTCTAGGATTTTGGACATGATATATATATTATTTATTTTATATTTTAGTATTCTCTCTTCCATAATTTTAATGTATGTTCCTATTAAGCACATGTAATTGAGCCATGTATACAAGGATTTTATATTTTATGATTTTTGAATAGAATAAGTTTTAAGTTTGTCAAAAGTGTTCTAATGGTTCTTAAGTCTTTGTTACGTAAACAACAATTGTTTGAGATTCGGATTTGGCTGATGATGCTCTATAAGAGAGCGAAACATGTCCCATATATAACTTTTTAACTAATGAAGTTATTTTAATGTAACAACATTATAATGTATTGAACAGGTGGATTCATAATAAAACTTTATTATTGTATACTAACAGATTTCAATACGGATTAAAACATGAGATTAGTCACTTGCAATGAAATAGCCAACCAGGCTAATACAAACAAAAAGAATAGATATCTGAATCTCAAAATCAAAATCAGTAAGATATCCAAAGATATTTGGTTCTTGAAAGAATGTTTGAAATGTAAATTAGTACCTAGGTTTTTAAAATCTATACAAAGAAAAAACGTATCTAATTCAAAGGTAGCAGATACTCAAAACAAAATAAATGAGATCTGGCTGAAAAGTGAAATTAAAGCTCTATATAGGAAGAAATCATTTTTGAACTTGCAATTATATCGTACACACTTGGTAATTGCACAAGAATTATCTCCTTTAGAATGGGAATCTATCCAAAATCATATAACAGAGAAACTTGCAGACGTTTTAGACAAGAAACAAAAAACCCTAGATAAAAAACTTACACTCGTAAAAGAAAACAAACCAAATCATAACAAATCTAACAATAGAGCAAATAATCCTAATTCTAACCTTAAAAACATTCCCACCACTATCAATCTCTCAAACACAAACTTTACTGATAATGAGATGAACCTATTAGATAAAGGTTCAAAATTTAATTGGCCTAACTCTCAAAAAGTAGAAGACGTAATCAATGTAGTAGCAGAAGTTGAATCAAACTTGAATAAATTAACACCAGATATACAAAACGACATCAGATTTGAAGTTAAAAAGAAGCTACCGGCTTTCGTAAGGGAAATAAACAAAAGTTCTAATTCCACTCTCATAACAGAAATAATGACACTAAAAACAAAACTAAACAAAAATAATGTAATTGTTACCAAAGCAGACAAAGGTGAAACCACAGTCCTCTTAAATAAAAATGACTACATTGAAAAAACAGAAGAATTCTTTTCAGACAAAACCTACACTCTCGTAAACCAGGATCCCATAAATAAGATTCAACGGAATCTAAAAATTATCCTCAAGAATTCTACTTTTTTGTTTAATGAACAAGAACACCAAAAAATGATAAATATGAATCCAAAGTTACCAACAGCTAGGGCATTGCCCAAATTACATAAACCCAACGTACCCATACGTCCTATAATAAACAGTAGAAATAGTCCCACGTATAAAACATCCAAATTTATACACTATTTCCTCAAAAGACATTACAAATTTAACAACGAATCAACAATCAAAAATTCAATAGAATTTTGTAATAAACTAAGAAAATTCAATTTACAACCACAACATAAAATGGTTTCATTCGACGTAACCAACATGTATCCAAATATACCGGTTAAAGAAACCATCAATATCATCAAACACAATCTTCTTACATACAGCAAATTAAGTAGATGTGAAATAGACGAATTCGTAAACCTACTGAAATTTGTATTAAACAATAATTACTTCACATTTAATAAAAAGATTTACCACCAAACATGCCTAGCAATGGGAGACCCCACGTCGGGCATACTGGCAGACATATATATGGATCATTTGGAGCAAAACAAAATAAACACAAAAATAAATGGACTTTGCCTTTGGATCAGGTATGTAGACGACACCTTTGTCATAATAGATAGCCAAAAAAATGATAGTGAAAAAATCCTAAGTTTCTTAAATAATATTGACCCAAATATAAAATTCACGAAAGAAGATGAAACTAACAACTCAATAAACTTCCTGGATATTAATGTAACACGAATAAGAGATAGTTTTGAATTTCAAATATTTAGAAAACCATCATATGCCCCTCTAACGATAAAAAATGATTCTCTTCACCCAAAATCACATAAACAGGCGGCTTTTTACAGTTTAGTTTATAGAGCTTTCAAAATCCCCCTTTCAGAGAGTAACTTAAAAAAGGAACTCAATTTTATAAAAGATCTGGCCTCAATTAATGGATATAAAATAAATACAGTCAATCGGATCATCAATAAAGTAAAACAAAAGTTAGTAACTAATCTTACTCCCGAAAAAACTAAGCAGTCCAAATTCGCAACATTTACATTCACCAATCCAGCCATTTTTCAAATAACTAATCCTATCAAAAAACGAGAAGTAAATGTAGCATTCAAAACACAAAATACAAACAGAAACATTTTTTTCAACCACAATAGTATAAATTCCAACAAGAACCCTTATCTAAGCTCTGGCATCTATAGATTAACATGTGTAGAATGTAAATGTTCATATGTTGGCCAAACTGGCCGTAACTTTCTCACAAGATACTTAGAACATGTTAATGCTACAAAGCACAACAAACATTCTGCGATGAGTGCTCACATGAGAGAGTCAGGCCACCAATTTACAACCATAGAGAAAGACCTAAAAATTATAAAGAAGATAGAAAAAGGTAAACTAATGACAGAATTAGAAAATATTTATATCCACTTAGACCAGTATTTCAATAAAGAAAAAAATTTAAATGACGAAATTGAAATAAGAAATCCGTTGCACGAACAATTACCGAAACTCTTAAAGACGCTTAATCTAGAAAAAAGTAATTTTGCCAAAGTTTTCATTCCCAAAATAACTAATAATCATCCAACATTAAAAAACTCAACCCCTCCTTGCGCTCCTACTAGACATTCCCCTTCCAAAACCACACCCACAAACATTTCTCCTCCTACCCCTACTCCCTCCCCTCAACCCCTACCACCTCACTCTTACAACACAAGGAGTAGACACAGAACAGACAGTCACCACATAACCTCGGACAACACCAAACCGACAAACAGCAATTGGAGGGGTAAGTGAAGTTTCTAGAAACACACTCTTAACTAGCAACACAAATTCCGATTACTTACAAGATTCCCTTTCTTGTTACAGACATTCAACAAGATAAACCAAGCAGCAGCTTTCAATACAAACATTGATTTACGTCCCTTTCAATCATCTTTATAAAATCCATTAGTTCAACGAACGGTCATTGACAACTATAAGAACATATCTTTCCAACAGCATTCGCCGAGGTCACATGACAAGCATTTAAATTTCTTGAAGACCAACATTTATCCTGTTATAAGTTCAATCATCAAATTTGACGATAAATTTTGAATCTTTATAGACTCTTATCCACAAGGGATAAATAACTTTTTTACCAGATCTCATTACTAAGAAGATCCACAAATTGGCTCCTAAGATTGATCTTCACATCTTTCTAGGATTTTGGACATGATATATATATTATTTATTTTATATTTTAGTATTCTCTCTTCCATAATTTTAATGTATGTTCCTATTAAGCACATGTAATTGAGCCATGTATACAAGGATTTTATATTTTATGATTTTTGAATAGAATAAGTTTTAAGTTTGTCAAAAGTGTTCTAATGGTTCTTAAGTCTTTGTTACGTAAATAACAATTGTTTGAGATTCGGATTTGGCTGATGATGCTCTATAAGAGAGCGAAACATGTCCCATATATAACTTTTTAACTAATGAAGTTATTTTAATGTAACAACATTATAATGTATTGAACAGGTGGATTCATAATAAAACTTTATTATTGTATATTACCTTACTTATCGAGATGATAGTGTAAATGTTCAAAATATGCTCCATTGCGCTGTAGGCAGTGTTCATAACAATCACACAGATTTTCCAACATATTCTGGAACACAGGTTGCTGCAGAGTCCCGAAGAACGAGACGATCTTCTGACGTAATGCAGGCACAGTTTTGGGTGGATCTGGACAATTGAAAATTTGCTCCTTTAACATTCCCCACACGTAAGCATCAGGTGGTGTGAGATTGGGGGAATGTGATGGGTAGGGGAACTCAGCCCCGCGGGAAATTACTCGTCCTGGAAAGGCTTCTTGCAGCATAGCCATAGTCTGTCAAGCGGTGTGGCAGGTCGCCCCGTCTTGTTGGAACCACTGTCCATTCATCTTCTGCATGTTCCTGGCACGACAAAACCTTCTTAGATCCTGAATAAATGGCCTGATCACCATGTTCCTATAGTGTTCCTGGTTAACAGTAAGAGGTGCACCATCATCATTCTCTATGAAATACAGACCTAGCACACCGTTTCCTGACACTGCACACCAAATCGTCACACACACACCATGTAGCGGTTTCTGTACTATTATGTCTGGCCTCTTGAAACCAAGAAAGCGAGTTGTTTGGAGATTGATAAAACCGTCCAAGTGAATGTGACTTTCGTCGGAGAACCACACATTGAACAAGAAATCTGGATCCTTGTACACCATGGCCAAAAATCGTGCACAATATTCCACCCTGACATGCCTATCGTCCTCCGTCAATCGTTGCCCAACATGTATTTGGTACAGAAATCCACCTATTTCTTTAAACAATCGTCGAAGTGACGTAGGACTGATGTTTAATTTCAGGGCTGTTCGCTGAAGACTTCGCTTTAGAGACTGCAACATCTGATTGAGGACACGTCCATGATTTTCATTTGTGGACACAGTTACTTGCCTACCAGACCTTCCCTTGCATTGACACAATACACTATTCGTACGACAAAATCTTTTAACAATAGATAGCATAACTGTGTTGCTAGGTACTGGCTTATTGAAGTGTTCACGATATTGTTCTGCCACTAACTTTCAACTCGGCCCACCTTGATAACCGCCGTTTCAGTATGAGGGAAAATAATACTCAAAATTCTGTTTTTCCAAATGATATTTTCAGGCCAATTTTATTTGCAATATTTTGAAGTTCTGTCTGGGGTTTTGCTTCTTTTATGTTCACTGCTAGTAATCCTAAATCATTGGCGAAACTCAGGCAATTTGTTTTGATTTTTCGGCCTATCTTTATTATTGGGGGACATTTCCTAAACCATTCCCTCATTACAATTTCTAGAGCACAATTAAATAATAGTGGCGAGAGCCCATCTCCCTGCCGTAGTCCAGTTTTAATTTAAAATGATTCTTATGTTTCACCCCTAAACTTCACTTTTGATTTGGTGTTAGTAAGAGTCAATTTTATCATGTTTATTAATTTGGGGTGTAGTCCAAGGTGTCTTAAAATTTTAAACAGAGATTCTCTATGAATGCCATCATAAGCTTTCTTGAAATCTACAAATGTTATCACCATATCTCCATTTCTTCTGTTATAGCCCATTATCAACTTAAGACTTGTGATCTGATTAGAACAGCTCCTCCAGAGTCTGAAACCTCCTTGATATTCTCCTAGTTCTTTCTCAAGTTGTAAACTTATCCTATTAAGAATGATTATTGAAAATATTTTGTATGTTATATCTAGGAGTGAGATTCCCTGTAGTTATTAGGGTCGATTTTGTCTCCATTTTTGTGCATTGGGCGAATGAGGGCTGTTGTCCAGTTGTTCTGGCAGTTCTTCTTTAATCCTGATAGAGACAAGTTGTTGATGGAGGGCAACTTTTGCTGATCTTCCTGCATATTTCCAGATTTCCGCAAAGGTCTGATCTTCTCCTGGCGCTTTGTAGTTTTTAAAATTTATTCAGTGCTAGGTAGACTTCCTTTGTTGTGCGGGGATTGATGTTTTCTGGTGGTGCTTTTATTGGGGTGTTGGTGTCCAAATGAAGGAGTTCTGTAGGTTCCTCACAATTTAGAAGCTTGTTGAAATATTTAGCCAGAAATTCTGCATTGTCTTTATTGTTATGAGCCAGCTTACCATTTTCATCCTTCATCAGTAGGGTCGGGGGTTCATATTTTTGGAGCTGTTTTCTGAAGGTTTTGTAGGTAGTCCCGTGATTTTTAATGAATTCTTCTTCAATTAATTGCAGTGTGTCCTTATGATGCTGTCTTTTTATTCTTCTTATGACTTGGGTAGTTTCTTTTCTCTGTTTTACTAGATTTTGATAGGATATTTCTGATTTTTGGGACTGATGTAATAGCCATGCCTGATGTCTTTTCCCCACTGTTCCACCATTGGTGTTTTTTTACGTGGTTTAATATGTAGTTTAATAATAAGAATAATAATAATCATTATTGTAAAATAATAGTTATAATAATTCTGGGGAACCCAGGCAATTACAAACACAGAGAAAGTCGGAGTTCTCTGGCAAACTAACATGCAAAACCTTCACATACATTGGCATGTTTGATGTAAATACCTTAATCCAACCTGGTAAATTGCACAATCTTGTAACAGAACTAGATCAACAGAAAATCCAGATACTTGCCCTGCAGGAAACGAGATTCACTGATGAGGACACAACTGATTAGGAAACTTCTGGATCTTCAAGAGTAAAATGGACCGGAGAGTGGTAAGGGAACTCCCTTACTAGGAATGGCTTTCATGATACATAAAAGTTTAGTAGACTCAATAAAAGAAGTCAATCCCATAAGCAACGGGCTCATGACAATGTGAATCCAATGTGCTAACAAGAAATATACAACAGTAAATGTACACCCACTAATGCGGACAATAAAAAAGAACTGCAAAATACTGATGCATTAGGGGCTAAAACTGAGAAAATCATGGCGAATATTCCAAAAGAGGATACAAAAATTTTTCTGGGCGACTTTAACGCACAAATTGGTAAAGAAAAAGAACACCAGAAAACTGTTGACAAATTCCCTGCTCACAAATTCACGTACAAAAACGGGTTGAGACTCACTGATCTATGTCAACAAAACAATCTTAAAATCATGTCAACTTCTTTGAGAAAATTACCACAGAAACAGAAGACCTGGAGGTCTCCCGTTCCAGGAATCGGTGAATTTCAAATCCATCACATTGCCATCTCTCATCCCATGCAGAAAGAGGTACACGATGTACAGGTACGCCGAGGAGCAAACGTCGATTCCGATCATTACCTAGTGAGAATAAAGGTAAAATTCCCCCCAAAGAAAATTCACCATAAGAGGCCACACATACCGAAGTTTGACACGATACAGATTGGAAACACTAATCTGCAAGAAGTGCGGGAAAGGAAACATGCAGGCACCTGGGAGAAATTCCGCAACAAAATCATTCAGAAAGCTCAAGAGGAAATTCCCCTGAAAAAGAATACAAAACACCCTTGGTGGAATTCTGAATGTGAACGTGCCTTGAAGGAACGAAAGAAGCATTCCAGAAATACAACAGCAAGAAATCACCAGAAAATCAAACATATTTTAATGAAATTAGAAAACGAGTAGCCAAAATCATCAGGCATGCCAAAAGAAAACACTTGAAGCAACAACTGGACTCGATTGAAGATTAACTACAACACACAAGATTTCTACAGGGAATTCGGAGGACAAGTCCGTGGGTATGCTCCTCAAAATCTGGCTTTCAAAAGATCAGATGGAAAACTTGCACTCAGTAATCAGGAAAATTGTCAGGAACTAGCACTTTACTTCGCTGATCTCTTCAACTGTCCAGAGCCCCTCAGAAGATTCCCTCAAGAACCCCCAAGGCACACTTTCCCAAACTCTCCACCACCGACAAAGGAAGAAATCCACGGCCACATCCTCAAACTTTAAAAACAATAGGAACTCTGGAGAAAATGGCATCATTGCGGAACTTCTGAAAAATCTTGGACCTAACTGCCTCAAGGAACTTACTTAAATCATTACAGATACCTGGCAATCAGAAGAATTACCTCAGGACTGAAAGTGCGCCCTCATCCACCCATTACATAAAAAGGGAGATAAGACTGACGTGAACAATTACAGGAGCATTTCTCTTCTCCAAGTGGCATACAAAATTCTTTCAGCTTGCCTTTTGAAGAGAACGCAAGAACAACTTGAACAAAGTATTGGCGAATATCAAGTAGGCTTCCGCCCTGCTCGTTCGTGTGTAGAACAAATATTCAACTTGAAGGCAACACTTAAATACAAAGCATTGAGGAACAAACTGGTCATCTGCATTTTTGTTGACTTCAGGAAAGCGTACGACTTGGTTGATCGACAGTCTCTCTTAGTTATTCTTGAGGAACTGGGGCTTCATTCCAAGACTCTCAACCTCATCAAGGCAACACTCACTGAGACTATCTCCAAAGTTAAATTCATGGGGGAGATCTCTGAACCATTCCCGATTAAAACTGCCATCCAACAAGGTGATGGCCTATCTCCGCTTCTTTTCAACCTCGTCCTACACAAAGTCATCCGCGAGTGAAAGAAGGCATTGAAAGACATGGGATACTGGCGCCTCATACAACTAGGACGACCCAAAGACGGTGTTGATATATCCTGCCTCACTTTTGCAGATGACCTGGCCATACTGACAGATGATGTAGTCACAGCCATTAAACAAATTGAAACCCTTAGCGAATGTGCTGGAAAGGTTTGCCTACAAATTTCCTTTGAAAAGACCAAGTTGTTCTGCTCAAAACTTGACATCCAAAATTTGAACATGACATATGGGCAAATCAACCGAGTACCACACTTGAAGTACTTGGGAAAAATGCTTGAACCAACGGGTGGCGAGAAGGCTGCCCAGAAAATTCGCCTACAAAAATTTTGGAAAGCCTACGGTAGGGTTCACAACATATACAATAAAAAGTGTTTGTCCCGCCATGCAAAGATCAGGTACTATAATACAGTAATCAAGCCCGAAGTGCCAGCGAGACCCTTACACTAAACGGGAAAGGTGACATAGAAAACATTTTTTTTTTTAAAGAAGAAAGAAGAATCCTTGATTGTCAGGTCAGGAATGATCCTGCTACCGTATGCAACAGTAGACGGTACTACCTGCAACTGTCTGGCCGAGGGTTGGGCGGCCAACACCAAACCCGACAAACTAGGGGAAGACCAACAGCTACGGGTGGAGGAGTTTTTCCCTAGAAGGTTTGATGAGACCCTTGTGTAGGAAATGACACATAAATTCATCAGCTGCTGCCTTGCAGTGAGGTAGGGGTCTGCCAAAGGCTAAGGGAGAATACCCCTGACAGGAAATCCCCAGCAATGTTAGGCTTAGCAAGTCAACTGAAGGGTTATATCGATTGCTTTCAACTACAAAACGAGCCTTGGAACGCAAAAATACCGGATAGACACATCTTCTCAAACATTTGCAACGTATGATGACCGTAAGGCTGATGTTAAGTACGATGTTCTGAGAAGAAGCCCAAAAGAAAGAGTCCTAAACACAGAATTGGAACATTAAGTATCCTGACCCTGACTGGCAGAAGTGAGGAGCTGATAGATATGATGGCAAGGAGGAACCTCTGTATTCTTGGCCTGAGTGAGGCAAAGTGGAAGGGAAGAGGAACAAGAAAGCTAAGAAAAGGATACAAACTACATTGGAATGGAAATAAAACAGAAGCCAAAAATGGTGTAGGTTTTATATTAAGAGAGGACATTGATGTCATCAGTGAGGTAATATATGTTAATGAAAGAATTATTAAGTTGAACATCTCTCTTAACAAGAGTGTGCTGAGAGTCGTCCAGGTGTATGCCCCACAGACTGGCTGTAACGAAGAGGAAAAAGGACAATTCCGAACTGATTTAGAAGAAGCTATAGAAAGAGGAAAATATCATAGTAATGGGAGATCTAAATGCTCAAGTTGGATCAGAGGCTTGGATATAAAATGTACTAGGTCCACATGGTTATGGAAACAGGAGCCCAGAAGGAGAAAGTCTTCTATCAACGCAATACTCCCAATGTTGACACAAGAAGTCATTCAAACTCTGTGGGCGGATACAAGCATCTCTCTGCAGTAGATAGGAGCTTGCGAAATGACAATCTGTTGATTCATTCATGAGTTATTGAAATAAATACGTCACTCTGCTTTACGAGCTGCCCTGCGGTATGCCCGGCGTGCAAGCTAGCAGTGAGGCCCGCGTCAGGGATGAGTAAGCTACAGTATGTCCTCCGCCAGTAAAGCGTGCGATCTTACCGAATCCGAGGTTCTAAGAGTGCTATCCATGTTAGAATCGGAAGATGAATATTCCGGTTTTAGTGATTTCGAGAATAATGATGATAGTGATGACACCGATTATAATGTAGGCTACCCACAGTTCTGGAATTACCAGTTTTGTGCAACCCTTGATTAACTGGTCTGGACCATTTTTTATTTTGATATCAAACCAAGATGTATAGGAATTTTTAATGCATTCTCAGTGTTTTATCTTGAATAATATTTTCCTGTGAAATTTAGACACCCCTGAAGTTATTGTCTTCAGTTTAGTTATATATCAGTGCTTGGAAGTGGGCAGCTAGGACAACCTGTAGCCACTGAAACATGTAAGTTGAGCTTTTTACTGTTATTTTTAATTATTAGTTTGGTTTTTGTTCAATTGTTGGTCTTTTATGTTGGACAACCTTGAATTTCCTGCGCAACATACAGCTAATTTTGTGTTAGAAAAAACAGTTTAGAACCTTCCATATCTATCTATATATAAAAATGTATGTATGTATGTATGTATGTATGTATGTATGTAAATGACATCTCCTCCTAAACCACTGGAGCAATTTAAATAAAATTTTGAACACACATTATTTGCTATCTGAAGACGAGCATTATGGGGGTAAGCCACCACTAGCCCCCTCAGGGCGGAGGGTTAGGGGGTTCAGTTAAAAATATAATAAAAAATAGTGTCAAATCCATAGTTTTTGGGGTCGCTGAGGTGGATAGTGGCACTTCCGATTTTTTGAAAGTCAATTTTCTGCTCCCATTTGGGTGGGGGGCAAGGGGGGGGCTGATGATGGATGTGTGTAAATGACACCTCCTCCTAAACCACTGGAGCAATTTCAATCAAATTTTGAACACTTATTATTTGCTATCCGGAGACGAGCCCTGTGGGGGTAAGCCACCTCTAGCCCCCTTAGGAGTGGGGGGTTAGGGGGGTCAGGTAAAAAAATAATAGTGACACTCCGGGTTTTTTAAAGTCCAAGTTCAGCCCCATTTGGGGGGGGGGGGGGGTGAGGGGGGAGTGATATATAAAAATAAACGAAAATAGTGTCGAATACATTGTTTTCGGGGTCGCCGAGGTGAACTGTAAACTTCGGATTTTTAGTATCAGGAGATAAACCACGTGGGGGTAAGACAGCAGGGGAACCCTTAGGGGGGTGAGGGGGGTCAGATATACAAATTAACGAAAACAGTATCGAATCCATACTTTACGGGGTTGCTGGGATGAATAGTGACACTCCGGATTTTTAGTGTCAGAAGACAAACTACGTGGGGGTAATACACCCTAATAAACCTTAGGGGCAGGCGTGCAAGGGGCTCAGATACAAAAATCATCAAATGTAGTGTTGAATCCATACTTTTCGTGGTCGCTGAGATGAATAGTCACACTCCGGATTTTTTAAAGTCCAAATTCAGCCCCCTTCGTGGTATGGGGCGATGGGAGAGTGATATATAAAAATAATGGAAAAGAATTTCGAATCCATAGTTGTCGGGGTCGCTGAGACGAATAGCGAGACTCTGGATATTTTATAAGTTCAAGTTCATCCCCCTTTCTGGTGGGGGGTGAGGGGGATTCAGATTTAAAAATAATCGAAAATAGTGTCGAAGCCATAGTTTTCGGGGTCGCTGGGATGAATAGTAACAATCCCGATTTTTTGAAACTCAAAGTTTAAGCCCCTGTAGGGGGGAGGGGGAGTGAGTTATAATAATAATCGAATATACTGCCTAATCCATAGTTTTCCGGGTCGCTGAGATGAATAGTAATATTCCGGATTTTTAAAGTCCAGCTTCAGCCCCCTTTGGCATAAAGGGTGAGAAAAGGTAAAAAAATAAATTGTCAAAAACGCGCCCCCTTTGGCATATAGGGTGAGAAAGGGTGAAGAAAATAAATTGTCAAGAATGCCCAAGGTAGTAGACGTGTGTATGTTCCAGTATGACTTTCAAGTATGACTTACTATGCGGAAAACATACTGCGGGAGTAAGACGCTCCTAGAACCACTTTGGAAGGGGGTGAAATATATAATCCATATTAATAAATAGAAGTCAGTTTGGCGCAATCTATGTATACTGTACTATACATATATAAATTAAGGCATAAAAATCAAAACAGGCGTGAATTAATGAGACCATTCTAGGCATCCTAGAAACTTAAAACTTGGTAGTACCAGACAACCTGATGACTTCAGGATCCCTAGAAAAATCTAAAATTCTCAAAATTCTCTAAGAGGGACAAGTTGGGAATTTCAAATCTGCATAAGAACATAGTCGGTGATATTTATCCAAAACGATAACCTATAGGTTTCATGGGCTTAAACGTTTCCTGAAAGTCCTAATTTTTAACTCCCTCCCCCATATCAAGATGGCAGCACAATTTCCCAGACGTTAGAAAATAGAAATTTGTCAAAATTATAGCTTTTTGCCTGTAACCGATGGAATACGAGGTGTTTAAAAAATCTATTTTTTTACCCCAAAAAATATCGAAATATGGAGGCAATTTTAATGGCGGTGCAGACCTTCCTTTCGAGGTATTTGTTGGCTAAATGGTAAGTCGTATCACAAAATGGATGGCACATCTCTGTTCAATTTGAAGTGATCTACAACTTTGGTCGTATGACGTTTTATCGTATCTATATCCCTTATGTTAAATTTGGCTCTTTTTCTGGATTTACCTAAATTTTGCACTTTGTATACGTATAATTGATGGTTTGATTTACTTATAGGAAAGATGGGATCATCAAAATCCACACGAATATTGGCCCACCCAGCCAAATTCTATGTTTGAAGCTGTCGCATTAAGTATCTGAAAAGTAATTCACTGTGTGAAAACCTTAAACAAATTTCACCCTATTCAACGTTTCTAAAATAATCTTGCCTATAAATAGATGAAATACGAGGAAATATCATAGGGTCAGCCATTTAGATAGCTAAACGAGGCCAGAGTCGTCTTTTTATAAGATCCGTTTTTCAATATGAATGCACCGTTTAGCAGCAGTTATTCTGTAAATGAAGGTGAACATGCATATACTTCCGTATGTCGATCTACATTCATTAATTAAAGTCGATTTGTAGCGATCTAGAAAGGGGTGTGCCTTACATTGTAATTAATACTTTACAAATCAATAGTGACTCTCCGCAGGAGGGCGTCTGCTGTTGTAATCAGTACTCCCCACATCGACTTTAACTAGCAATAGGAATGGGGTAGTTCTCCAACGCCTGTGTACCATTGTAATGCATAATTCCCTTCTTGATTTGACTTGCAGAAGGCAAGGGAGCGTGCATTAAAAAAAAAAAAACTATTTTACCTGATTCTCTTTATCATTAGGTACAGGTGCCCTCGATTTAAACCAATTTACCCATCAAAATGTGACTGACGTTACGCATAGTGAATTGCGGCAGACAAGTGGACCTGTCATTATCATCACAACTCTGCAACTCGCACTTCACACTGGAAACAACGTCTGCGGACCTCCCTATGCTTTTTGTCGGATAACGCCAAGAGACATGCAATTAAAATTTTTTTATTCACTTCATGTACAGCAATTTACTTCGATATCCGTATACATTGTAGAATACCGTAGCGAAGCATGGGTACATTTGCTAGTTTAGTATAAAAATATACGACAAGCAGGCAAGAACCCTCAGGTTTATCCCATCTTATTTCCAACTTTTATGTATTGAAGTTAATTATTAAAAATAATTCAGCACAGGGCTTTTACAAAAGAGAATTTATCTCAGCAATGAAAAGGTTAAGCTGCAATGATGAGCCTGACCAAGAGAGCCCACCAACATGGAAGGAAGTAGAGACGGCCCTTAATAGTATGCCCAAAGAAAGATCAACAGGATTTGATGAAGTCAGTGCAGATATGATCAAAGCAACTGCTGCAATAGGAATACAGTGGCTTCATAGAGTAATTAATGCAATATGGAAGAACAGGAAAGTCCCAGATGATTGGAAAAAAGGAATAATAATACCTCTCTTCAAAAAAGGAAGCCGGAAGAAATGTAGCAATTATAGAGGGATAACTTTATTATCTCATGGTTTGAAAATATTTGAGAAAATACTTGAAAAAAGGCTAAGGAAAATAATAGAACCACAACTACAGGAAGAACAATATGGATTCAGAGAACACCGATCAACTACCAATCTCATATTTGCACTTAAGACTGTTATAAAAGCATTGGGAGAAGGACAAAGACTGAACGCTAGTGTTTTTTGGATCTCGAAAAAGCATTTGATAGTGTTCCAAGGAAGACTATGTGGGAATGCTTAAGAAAGAAAAATATACCCAAAGGGCTTATTCAGAAAGTTAAAATGCTTTACAAAGACTGCTGCAGTTGCGTACAGTACCTTTACTAAGGTGGTTACACCAAAACTAGTACTAAACACAATAAAGGAGGGAAGTAAGAGCAACTACACACTATCGGAAAACACTATACACTCAGAGAAACATCAGCTGGCCTACGCGGAGCTCAGCCAACAAAACATAATACGAAATATCAGTAGGGCCAACTAGTGGATAATAAACAGGAAAAGTGGAAACAGGCAGGATCCACCGAGGGCATGGATGGCTTAGGTTGCAGATTCCGAAATGAATCGCCGTGATCCTTAAATTTGAAAAGTATTATTTACAAGTAAAATTTTACAAATACATTCCGAACAAAATCTACCAAATTACAACTTACGAACTATAAGCTCCGTGATACACATATCTTAGAAGTTCTTTGATAATGGGCTTCACTACGAGTTACAAACTTCAAACCAAACATACAATTAGTTACAAATCCAGTAGTACAATGCAAGTTAGTAGGTTAAACGCAATTACAATGTACAGTGAAGTGAACGTATTCTCCTAAACTCGTACATCAAGTGACACTGAACTACCAGAGGCAAACCCCAAGGTAAATGTATTAAATTACAATCTACATATCTAGTGAAATAAGAAATGGGAATGCCTCGAAAACAACCTGGGAATCCCAGCAGAAAAGCTAAGGCGTCGTAAATAATTTGGCGAATCTAGGTTAGGCTAGGGCAGACTCCTATACGAAATAGCAACCGAACATTACGGAAATTTTAACTGGAACGGAAAGTAAGAGTGCTTACCCGAGGGTGCCCCATCCCGGAAGCGAGGCATAGCACACGACGCAGATCAACACAGACTAAAGGCAGGTCAGGCCAAGACAAGACCGAATTCTCGCGAACGCAGCCTCGCTCACTATATATAGGAAAACTCTGGCCTTGGAGTAGCCAATCAGAATGCATGAGTCCACCCATCCCCTCCTAGGTTCACCAATCACGAATTCCTACTTCCGTCACGAACTTTAACTAACATTCTCGAATAAACACGTTCGTGAATCTTCCATTTCCAGAATAGTTAGAAAATTCCTTCTAGAAAACATAACCCACAAAAGGCACACACCCTGTTCAACAATTTTCTAGATACTTCCAGTAAGTACAGAATAGAAATCTACTATTTACAAATATATATGTTACAAATATTACACAGTACAGGTTAGGTCATTACGAATAAAATATTATATCATACTTTACAAATAAAGTCTTCGAAAACACTTTCCACTACCACTATATTATTCACCTGTGACAAGACTGTTAGAAAAGCATTGGGAGAAGGGCAAAGACTTAACACTAGTGTTTTTGGATCTCGAAAAAGCATTTGATAGTGTTCCACGGAAGACTATGTGGGAATGCTTAAGAAAGAAAAATGTACCCAAAGGGCTTATTCAGAAAGTTAAAATGCTTTACAAAGACTGCTGCAGTTGCGTAAAGATAGGAAACGGTAATTCTGATTGGTTCCAAACCACTAAAGGTGTGCAACAAGGCAGTACTCTTTCACTCTTAATTATTTTTTACTGTCATGGATGAAGTCCTGAAAGAAATTAAGCAGAAGAACAATATGGACATCAATGCATTTGCATTTGCAGATGATGTAGTAATTTGGGGAAATACAGAGAAGGAATTCCAAGAGAGGCTGAACACCTGGAACGAACATTTGAAAGCACACGGATTAACAATAAATAAATCGAAAACTGTTACTATGTCTGTCAACAGGCAGAAGAAGAAAGGAAAAATAATGCTGGAAGATACACAGCTGGAAACAGTAGACCAATATAAATATGTTGGGTGCATCATTTCAAGTGATAACAGAATACAGCATGAGATTAACAACTGCATTCAAAAATCAGCTCAGTTTTACCATCAAGTTGGGAACCTCCTCTGGAACGAACAAGTTCCCTTAAGATCAAAGCAGATTCTATTCCAATCATACTTCACCCCCATAATAACATATGGCCTAGAAGCCTGCACAACAACCCAACAAGTGGATAGCAAACTACAAGCCGCAGAAATGAAGTTCCTACGAAGTATGGTACAGAAGACAAAAAGGGACAGAGTAAGGGAGGAAGCTGGTGTGTACCCAACGAAAAAGTGACAAGGGCCCGTTTGAAATGATTTGGCCTTGTCAAACGAATGGAAGATAGAAGGACAGCAAAACAGTGGCTACACACAGTTGTGGCCAGAAAACGACCGGTAGATAGACCTAGGAAGAGATGGCTGGACCAAGTGAAAGAGGACATAGGAACAAGAGGAGTCAGCTGGGATGTCGCCTTGAGAGAAGAGTGGTACATGGACAGACAGAAGTGGAGAGTGCTCATAAAGCACACCCGGGCAACTGGAGTGGAAAACTGATGATGATGATGAAAGAAGAATCCTGAGGAAAATTCTCGGCCCCCACAAAACAGAAGATGGTTATAGACTGAGGTAAAGCAAAGTGACAGAAGAACTTTCCAACACTGCAGCAGACATCCGCAAAAGACGTCTGAGATTTTATGGACACATCCGCAGACTGCCGGCAAGGAGACTCACGCACAAGATTCTCACCTACATAGAACATCTAAAAAATATTCCACGGGTACTGGAAGTGAAGAAGGATCTGGAAAAAGCCCAGATGAACTCAACTGACACCGCGGACAGAAGTCTCTATAGGAAAAAAATTAATGGATGGAAAGTGCAACCAGAGAACGAAGTGAAAAAGAAGACTGGAGCAAGTGGACAGAAGAACGAAAAACGATCCACGGAGAAAGGATGAGAGCTATTTGGCAAACCAGAAAACAGAATCGTCAGAGCTTTGCGTGATCCATTGGGTCCATACACACATAATAATAATAATAATAATAATAATAATAATAATAATAATAATAATAATAATAATAATAATAATAATAATAATAATAATAATAATAATAATAATTCGAGCTCGATACTTGCATTATTTACCCATGGGTGAGAGAATGTTGTTTTCAAGTTATATCAGTTTATCACACTTGCGTCAACATGCAAGATATAGGCACCTTTTAGCTTTTCAAAGAATAGAGAAAAAATAAATTACAATACTGGGTTTTAATATCAATAGTTAGAAAATTATCTTTCAAAGTTGCACCTAACAGCGACAAGATGGAGGAAAAACAGCTCTGCTAGTATGATCACGTCAGAAGAATAAATGAACACCATTTAATACACAAAGTTCTTGCCATCGAAGAGCTGAAGAGAGGAAGAGGGTGTCCTAAGGCAACATGAAAACTAACTGCTGAGGCTGCCTTAAGAAAAAGTCAAGTGCCATTATATTTGGTCTAAGAACGTTGGACATGCTCTCTCCGATTCAGACGAGCCGACCCAGAGTGAACTCGGGAGTACCCATTCAATGGGTACATATACGGCCAGGGAGCCTCCGTGGCTCAGGCAGCAGCGCGCCCGCCTCTCACCGCTGGGTTCCGTGGTTCAAATCCCGTTCACTCCATGTGAGATTTGTGCTGGACAAAGCGAGGCGGGACAGGTTTTTCTCCGTGTACTCCATTTTTCCCTGTCATATTTCATTCCAACAACACTCTCCAATATCATTTCGTATGTCATTCGTTAATCATTGCCCCAGAAGACAACGACAGGCTTCGGCAGCCGGCACAATTCCTATCCTCGCAGCTGGATGGGGCTTCATTCATTCCATTCCTGACCCGGTCGAATGACTGGAAACAGGCTGTGGATTTTCATTTCATATACGGTCAGGAAAGAAGTAGTTAGAAAATCATCTCTACATCATATGTATAGTTATTTACAATACCATGGACAGTACCATATTTCAATTATTTCAGAGTAATAATACATAATATTTTAAAAGAAGATAACAAGATTACTTTTTCTTGGCAGAAGATTAAGGAAGTTTTTTAGACTATAACAAGAGGGAATCTGTTTGTAATATGGTAGAAAATATTTAGTGCCTGTGTCTATTTCTATGTAAATAGTGTTTTAGGATTAAGTTCTTATGGATTTTGGAACACACTGAAGATCACTGAGGCAGAGAACTGGTCCGTTCCCGAAACACGTACGATATACACTAGTGTCCAAAAGTTCAGCATAAGTTATGAGTAACCAGGGCAACAGGAAATAGACTGCAAATCGCACAACATATTCACCTACCAACCTTAAGTGTTCGTTCTGTATAGGAAAAGAGTGTTCCCTGCTTTGACTAGCGGCGTAACCGCAAGGTAAACATAGCCAGTGCTTGCGCCCCATATTCCCTCAGTCATGTTTGCCCTGTTATAATGTGCAGAGTGTAGCCTCGTGGTGAACGTGACAACATAATGGCACAAGGACGGCATTTGGACCCCGTTTTACAGGGTAGAATACTCGGTCGCCTGGAAGCAGGCCAGACACAGACCGAAGTCACCGTATCCTCAAATGTGCCACAAAGTGTAATTTCCAGGCTTTGGAAACGATTTTGAGACACAGGAGATGTTAGTCATAGGCTAGTACCACGTCGACCAAGGGGAACCACCCTACAGCAGGACTGATATCTGGCCTTCACCGCCCGACAAAATCGGAGTGCACCTGCAAGACAACTGTCAGCGGAGCTTGCAGCAGTCTCAGGGGTTGCCGTTTCCCAGCAAACTTTGTACCGGAGGCTCAGAACAGCTGGGCTGTTTGCCCGACGTCCAGCGGTATTCATCCCGCTCACTTCAGCACAGAAATGGGCCCGTTTACTGAGGAGCCATCAACATCGAAACTTGACCATGAATGAACGGAGGCATGTGCTCTTCACAGATGAATCCCGCTTCAGTCTGCAGAACGATTCCCGTCGCACGTTAATCTGGAGAGAACCGAGTAGCCGATACAACCACAGGAACATCATGGAATGGGACCAGTATGGTGGTGGCGGCGTCATGGTGTGGGGCGGCATCATGTTGAATGGCCATATGAAACTGCACACTTTCATGGGTGGTCTGGGGAACACTGTTAACGCTCGGATATACAGGGATGAGGTACTGAGACCACATGTTTGACTCTTCAGAGGTGCGGTTGGGCCAGACTTCCTCTTAATGGACGATATTGCACGACCGCTCTGCGCTGCTCTGGTGGAAGAATTTCTGGCTGAGGAAGACATTCATCGCATGGACTGGCCAGCGAAGTCTGTGGATCTGAATCCTACAGAACATGCCTGGGATGCATTAGGGAGGCGAATTGCATCCCGTCAACCTCCACCACGGACCCTCCAAGACCTTCGCATTGCCCTTTCGGAAAAATGGGATCGACTGCCACAAGAGCTCTTGGACCACCTGATAGAGAGCATGCCACGTCGCTGCGAAGCATGTGTGGCCGTTAGGGGTAACCATACATCCTATTAATAGCGTATTTTGTTGTGGAAGACATTGCCTAGTTTTGTTAGTTGTTGTCAAAGTTGTACCTTATCTATCAGAACCTTTCTGACAATGTCTTTTTGGACAAGTTGTGTGACATATTGTACCATTTCATCGTCCTAATAACGAAATAAACGCGGTAATACGGCGCTAGAATTTGCCATGCACCATAGTAAGATGACAAACATTATGCAGTAGAACAAGTAATATGAGAAATACCAAAATATCAAGTTAAATAGGCCGTGATTACTTCATAAAATACGGACAGATAGAGTCAAAGAAATCATGAATGCCGCGAACAGAATACTAATTTAACGAATCAATTAAGCCATGATTGCGATGTAAGACTTACAGAATCCACGTGGCCGTGAAAAAAAAATGCAGGGTGTTTCAGATTGTTAAAAAAAATTATTACTACTATTCACGGAAAGAAGAAGGCATTAAAAAAAAAAAAAAAACTTCTACGGAGCAAGAATTCAAGAAGAACTAATACGTCAAGTAGTATTAAAAATTGCGCCAACCACATACATATATTTCAAGTCTAACGGGGAGGAAATCTTAAAGAAATGAGGAGGAAATCGTAATTAAAGAAGGAGGATATATACTATCGAAGAATAAGTTTAACACCGAAAGTTGACGCGAGTCACCAGTTAAAAATAAATTATCGCCAATTAAGAATATATTAACGAAAGGCTGAAAGTGGACTAGAATACTATTACAAAGTTTCTGACGTAGAATTAACATTGAATTTTGGTAGAATAACTTGTTAAAATTGTAGTTAGATACAAGAGAAGTTCCTCAAGAACAACTAGATTATGTCACTAACTATGATGTTGGATATGTTTCCATTACATGCAATCAACGGCCTCGTCATGAGTGGCTAAATCCGAGATGGGATTGATAACTGACCAACTCCACGCCAGCTGATTCTACAAGCCCGTAACCAGTTGCTACTTCTAATATCTGACGCAGCCATGACCTGAAGGCAGCCAGCTGCCTAAAGATGACGAAGTCTAGCCCAGTCCAGTAATGCCTGCGGATAAAGTTAAGTTCCATGTAATTTTATTTATTCAAAGTAAATAGTACGTAAATTATAGATGTAGTAATTAGAGGTTAGAGGCATGATTTTCATGAAGGTTGCAATTAGATCTTCGAGATATATTTTCAGTGAGCAGTGTCGTCGCAAAGAAGTTACCATAATCGTTTTAAAACTATGGAAATAGGTAATCTTCATTTACGGAAACCAATATCCTTATGTAGGAATGTTTTTAGACAGATATGGAGAGATTTGAAATAATGCTTCGATGATTACCAAGGAAATGTGAAACGCATAATGTGTTATAATCTAACCGTAATACGAAGAGGAGTTAGATGTTTTTATTGGTTATTAAGATCTGGTTATCGGCAGTACGCAGTCACATGTGAGTAAATATGAACTTGATTTGTTCATACTTGTATTTCTCTTACTGGGATGAGTAATTATGTGTTTTTGAGTAGAAATATAACCCATTAATGCAATGTTGTCACTCGGTGATAGAATATTGAGACTTTACGCCGCTTAGAAGTAATGTTAAATATTTATATGAGTAATTAAGAGTTTATTCGTCGTAAATATGAGATTATAAATATAAATATTCTGAGGGATGTGTTTGTACGGATGAATTAGGTGAAGTTGTAATGTTTACAGTTGAGATATGGAGAGAGATGCATACTTGAGATTTATTGGTAGTAATTACATGCTGTAATACTAACCACTGATTATATCTGACGTGTCGGCGGCATGAATTTAATAACATAAGATATTTTTGGATTAATGGGATATTCTTGCGGTAAATACGTGACGCAATTCGTAGGTTGATAACCATATATATAACCATATTTACTCATCGAAATAACATCTCCAAATAATAAATATTGAGGTAAACCTGAATTCTTCTAACAAGATTTCGCATGTTGTAACAAGTCTTGATTGGTATTGGTTGTCAAAGTCATCATTTATGAAAGGAAGCATTTTCTTGAATTAAGTCTCTGCCGTTGGTAAATAAATTTTGTTACTAACTATATTCTCTAAAATTCCATGAAATGGTAGTTGAACTTAGACGCAATCTTGAATCTCGACATATGTAAGACCTCATAGGATTATGACAATTTATTGTTAAGCAATACCTACATCTATTTCTTAGGAAATAATATGGACATGTTTATCCAGTAACTTGGAGAAACCGATTGATATATATCGGAATATATTTAAATAGCCATTGGGAGCTATAATAATGTGGAACTTCGCTGTCTCCGCTAGCATTACATTTGGAGATCATAGATGTATGGAATGATGAATAATTTAAAAAAAAATTCAAAATAAACAATTTCAAGTTAAATGAATGCAATTCAATTTTGATGTTAACCATTTTTAATTTATTTGCTTACGACTTTATTCATACTTTAACGTAAATAATACTTTGATTACATGGATATTCAACAAGAATACTATCTAATGAGATTGTTAGTTACGACTTATGCCATTCCTTAAAGTTTTCTTTGTTTTTACGTTGTATGAATTATAATTTTTTTTTAAACGAGAAGAATGATTAAGCTTAATCATAAATTTTACCGATTTATCCTTTCAATGAAGAAATACTGAATGTAATTGGATATTATTTTACGATTTTATTTCATCCCATATTAATTCTTTGAATAAACCAAGTATTTACATATTTAATTTAATACTATTGTAGTTTATTTTCATAAATATAGCAGATAAGCTTACGCCGAACAATTACATGATTATTCTTAGTTGAATGAGTTTGGATGATGACTCTATTGGTATTTAAGGATCAATGGATGTGCTGGTAAATCATATCAAAGGAAATGCGGGTTTCCAGTCGGCCTCACGTTAAAATAATATACCTTATTGATGCACATTAATTACCCCTGAGAGGTATTGGATAGCAAGTCGGAGATGATTTTTACGCTTTCAGCAGAATGTAGAATGGTGAAATCTGCTTAAATTGGAACTTGTGCAAGCGTGATGAACTTATTATACACCGATTAATGGAGACAAACATAGCTGTCGATACTTGACATCACTATTAATGCATGATCTATTCAGTTGACTCCAATTTCTGATGCAATTGTAAGGGGGAAAAAGCCGGTGCAATACATGGGTCGCCCGATAGGGTTCTAGAAAGAGTTTCCCCCGAAGGATGGTGCAGTATGGTGTGCGAGTCAGCTTCCGTTTGTTCAGCAATTCGTCTGACATTCCTATATCAGGTGGTATGGCCTCGTTTAGTGATTATACTTAACTTTTGGACATTAGTGTAATATGTAATAAATAAGTTTTATATATATATTTTGTATCCTTCGTCCCAATACGAATTCTCTTCCTTGCCCTACTACTGCATTCGAGTCTCCCATCACAATTAGATTCTAGTCACCTTTTACATATTGCATTAAATCTTCTATCTCTTCGTATACTTTCAATTTATTTGCTGGGCTGATAGGTATATAGACCTGCACTCTTGTGGTGGGCATTGGCTTGGTGTCTAACTTGACAACAATAATCCTTTCACGATGCTGGTCGTAGTAGCTTACCCGGTGCCCTATTTTCTTATTCATTACTAAACCAACTCCTACATTTCCCCTGTTTGATTTTGTGTTGATGATTCTGTAGTCACCTCACCAAATATCCTGCTCTTCCTGCCAACGTACTTCACTTATACCAACTACATCTAACTTTAGTCTATCCATCTCCCTTTTCAGATTCTCTAACCTACCACAACAATTCAAACTTCTAACATTCCACGCTTCGACTCGCAGAATGTCAGTATCCATCTTCCTGATGATTGCCCCCTATCGTGCAGTCCCCACCTGGAGATCCAAATGGGGTAATATTTTATCCGGGAGGAAGCCATCATCAGTACATCATTCATACAGAGAGAGTTGTATGTCCCTGGGAGTAGTTACAGCTGTAGTTTCCCGTTGCTTTCAGCCATGTAGCAGTATCAACATAGCTAAGCCATGTTAAGTAATATTACAAGACCATATCAGGCAATCATCTAGACTGCCACCCTTGCAACTTCCGAAAGGCTGCTATCCACATTTCAATGAACCATTCGTTAGTCTGGTCTCTCGACAGATACCCATCCCATATGGTTGCACCTACGGCTCTGTTACCTGCTTCATTGGGACATGCAAGCCTCTCCACTGCGGCAATGTGAATATATGAGAGTCTCATATATTCTCACAGCTAAGTGAACAAAAGTGTTTTAAGGAAATTATAAAATCATTTTTTTCATAGTGTCAAACTTTATGTTTTAAGACCATCTTTAAAAAAACTGTTTCAAATACGTTGTTCTACACGCGATATGGCTGAAGTTGACCTTTAAATAGGTCGAAAGTAGTCCCATTAAATATTTAATAAACACTATTTAATTTGTTTTGAAGTGGATTTAACTCACTTATTTTAATTTGGTTTAATCAAAGTTCAATATGGACACATAAAATTAAATTCATTTCTCTCGGATCAGAGGAGTTAATGAGATGAAATTAATTATGTGATATAAGAAAAATAGTGGTGTTCTCTTTAATTGCTTTGGCAGTAAATAGTGTTAATTTTTCGCCTGTGATCACTGTGTTAGTTGTTTTTAGACTTATAACTTAATTTTTGCAATGCTTTGCTAATTGGCCGATGATGACACTTCAAATGTGTTGAAACTGGTCCCAAACGAACAGGTAGTAACCTTTATTTGGTTCAGCTTAACAACGGAGTATTGAAAGGTGGATCCTTCCTTCTATTTAATATTGTATATAAGAAAAAGTTAAGCCAACTGATTATATTAACAGTATATGTAGGCCTAAAATTCATGTGTTCACCATTTACAGTTTTCTTAATTTAAAAAAAAAAATTAGAAATACTGCCCTCCAACAAAGGTAGCCGGTAAGACTCAGAGTACAATCATAAATTGTTTTTTACAGAATAGTGTAGAATACATATACATGTACAATTGATGGTTCTTCATAGCTAGAAGTCAAGTGTTCACTGCAAAAAATTGGAGGCTATCGGATACTGGATCCCCCCTTACATTTTATGGCTATAAAATTGATCAAAATGGCAGTCTAATACACAAGGAAATATGGTAATTAAGCATTGTTTTTGAATCTTTTACTCTCTATGTACTCCTACAATACTGTTACATCAACAAAAGCTGTAGTCTGAAATGATTTTAGATAAATACCAAGTAATAAAATGAGAACTTACTTTAGGATTGTCATAGAAGTACAAATGTGTGTCCGTACCATCCACAAGCAAGACAAAATACAGAGACTTCCACTTCTTATTCTTCTCACTCTTTTTGTTCAGGTAACCTTGCATTTTAATACCTGTACAAAGAATATAATACATCAAAGTATATTCCAAATGACTAATACAGTCAACACATACTGCCAGAAATCCCAGAAAATCATTATATAATATGAGAACTATATTTCTCTAACCCCCAATAGGACATAAAATAAAAGTGTGAATCACAAAAATGTTTTATTACCAGGAGTCAATTACAATAAAGTTACTTTTCCACATAGTCACCATGAAGATTCAGACATCTGTCATACTAGTGGCCGTGTTTTCCAATACTCTCTTCATAGAAGGTTGCTGTCACCATATTGAGGTACATCCCATGAACCTCTTCCTACCAAGCGAGTTGGCCATGCTGTTAGGGTTGCACATCTGTGAGCTTGCATTTGGGAGATTTTGGGTTCGAATCCCAATAGTTGGCAGCACCTAGATATTTTTCTGTGATTTTCCATTTTCACACCAGGGAAATAATGGGACTGTACCTTAATTAAGGCCATGACCACACCCTTCACAATCCTAGTCCTTTCCCATACTTCCGTCCCCGAAAACCTTTGATGTGTTAGTGCGACGTTAAAAATATATTGTCCATGATGTGGAAGAGCTAGCCTCCTAGAACTTTCTTCAGCTGTCGAAAAGGTTGATAGTCGCTCGGCGCTCCATCTGGGCTGTACGCCGGGTAATCAAACACTTCCCAGTGAATTCAAGCACGAAGCCGCGGGGTTTCTGCAGCAATGTGTGGTTTGCACCATAATTTCTGCTGCCCTATTCCCTTCTGCCTGTACATATCGAATGATGCTGTCCAATTTGCACTTGGCAGGAGAATCAATGATGCCGGGCATGTTTACGTGCCTACAACTCAGCTCCAACTAATGTGTTGAACTCTGAAATCGCAGACATTATAGTGGGGATAGTTACGCAGTAACACAGTGCGCAGATCGGCCCCTTTCTGCCTGTCTGGTCACTTTACAGCATGTTTGGAGGTTGAAGAAAAAAAATGGTCCTCGTGCATTGTACAGTTATCGGTAAAAAAGGAGTTACAAGTAAGACGTCAGGCTGAGTGGTTCGGATAGCAAAATGTTCTGTGTCCAGTTGCCATGTTTGATCAGTGCAGTGGTAACTGATGGGGCTCAAACACACCAGTCTAGCATCAGAAGATTTACCAGCACAAAAAATATAAGAGAGAAAGTAAAGAGACTAAGTAGGAGGTGCAGGTTGGGAAGAAACAGAATTAGAAATGATTGTGGAAGTAAGGAGAAACTGAAGGAACTTACTAGGAAATTGAATATAGTGAAGTCAGCTGGCAAGCATAATTGGCAGTCATACAAATTTTAGTGAAAAATGAAAGGGTGTATATACAGGTACTAAAAGGCAGAAACAGGTTCCAAGAAGGGCATTCCAGGAATCATTAATGAACAAGCAGGGTGTGTATGTGAGGATCTACAGAAGGCAGAAGTATTCAGACAGCAATATGTAAATATTGTTGTTTAGAAGGATACTATCCAAACAGAGGTGACTAATCCTAACAAAGTATTAAAATTTACCCACGATAAAAAATACATTTACAGTAAGATACAAAGGATGAAAACTAGAAAAGCAGCTGGAATTGATAAGAATTCTGGGGATATATTAAAAGACAGTGGGTTGGGATATAGTACTGTATCTGAGTTTTTTTTTTTTTTTTTTACTTTATGTTGCACCGACATAGATAGGTCTTATGAAAGAGTGGGAAGGAAGTGGCCGTGGCCTTATTTAAGGTACAACCCCAGCATTCGCCTGGTGTGAAAATAGGAAACCACAGAAAACCATCTTCAGGGCTGCTGACAGTGGGGTTTGAACCCACTACCTTCTGAATGCAAGCTCACAGCTGCACACCCCTAATCGCACGGGCAGTTGCTTGGTATCTGAAATACTTATTTGATTACAGTTTGCATGAAGGATCTATACTAATGGAGAGTTGCTGTAGTAGCCTGTGTGTTATCCCAGTGGGGACGTGTTTTTAGCCTCTCTCCACTACATTTTAGGACCGGCTATCTTGCCTTTGAAATCCGTGTCACTTAGGAATTTAATTCCAACTTGCTTCTAATATTATGTCCTGTGTGGCTTATGCCGCTAAGTTTAATTGCATCCTCTCCGTCCACGGAGTTATATTCCATCATTTATATACAATGTATTTCCCTACTGTCACCTGTTATTTTCCGGTCAGCTGTTGGACCAGCTGTAGGGCGAGTCTCTCTAGAGAAATCTGATCAAAAATCTGATCAAAAAAAAAATTTTATTCCCTCCATGGGAACTTAGAATTTCCATCTCTCTAGAGACTCGTTCGCTATCCAGCCAGCTTGTGTTTCGCGTTGCTTGCTGGCGTGCTTTGAGTACATTGTTGGCCGCCATGGATGTTGGATGCGTTATGCAGTGGCTCGTGTGGATAGCCTGTAAAAGATGAGGGCTTTATGCCCTCAAGTTTTGACTAATTTCCTGGAGTGGATGTCCACAGCTTATTTTTCCCAGATCTAGTTTTCATACAGTTGTGAGTAATAAGTACTCTGCTGACACTAAGCATTAGCTCCTATCCTAGGATTCAAGTAAGTCATTTTCATCTAGCTTATTATTTTTCTCCCTGGAGCTGGACTGCCTCGTCTTTGAAACCTTTTAAAAAGGGGGATTTTACGCCGTCCTGTTGATATCAATTTTGATTGATCTTCAGTCTTTTGAACTTTAAAATTGCCAAACATGAAAGAGTTGTAGGCTTACTGACTGCACTGTTTAAACCTCCATGCGAGAGGAAGAATTCTCTATGTTTCTACCTTTTCTGCGAGATGACTCTTCGTAGTAAATGTTATTTCTGTTTGAGATCAAGAAAATGGTTTAAGTGCTATGAAAATTATTTTAATGATGTGTTATTAATAAGGGATGAAATGGTATTGATAATGTGAAGTTGTCCATTAAAAAGATTGAGACCATGTGATTTTCTCCGGGAATCGGAATCTCTTTATTCCTTTAAATTTTCTTTCTCTGATTTTCATTTTCCTTTATGCAATGTATCATTTATGCTTTGTAGCTTTTGTACATGTTGTCGTCTCCATGGCAACCGTTGCCCATGGGAATGTTTGTTTGGATTATTGATGATTTAATTAATTGTTGTGTATGTGTCCTTAAGATTGGAGCTGTTAGCTCTTACTTCTTCTAGTTAATTGATTGATTTGAAGTGGGCATGGTCCTTGTAATTGGAGTGCTTTTCTCTTAATTATTGATGAATAATTAATTGTGGTGGACGTGCCCTTAAGATTCGAGATGGATTGCTCTTACTTCTTCACATTTGTTAATTGTTTTGAAGTGGTAGCGGCCCTTGTGATTCGAGCTGCATTGCTCTTACATCTTGATGTTTTAAAATTAATTTGTGTGGGCGTGTCCCCATCTACTGAACTGCTTCATTCTTTCCTATTTGAAGTATGTGGAATTTTTGGGGTCGTTTGGTGACCTATTTTATGTTAACCTATCATTGTGACTTATTTCTGCCTTTGGACATGCGGTCAGTTGTGTTAATTTATTTTCCTGTTGTGTCCTTTAGATCCGACTCTCGGAAGAATCTCGTGGCCTCCCTTTACTACGTCTTATAGTAAACTAAAGAGAAGGAAAATCTGTTTATTTTTGAGCCTTCAGCCAGGAGGCAATTTGTTCTTCATTTAATTAATTAATTAATTTTTATTTGTTGTCGTTTTCTGCTAAAACAGATTCTCATTTTACTTCAGTCTTAATTTTATTAACTAATTATTTACTTAGTTAATTTCATTTTTTTTTTTAAGGTGCACCGTAGGTTTCTCAAAGGTAGTAGGTTCTTGTCTCAAATGTAACCTTCTTTCAAATGAATTATTAATTAAATTATTATTGGTTTAAAGGAGATATACTTGTGTTGTTCTTTCAAAACTTCTGTTTATTTCTTGCTGTGCCAAAACTTTTCTTTCGGTCCAAGTTCTCTCTGGGTTGTGTCCAGTTCCTGCACAAGTTTGGTGAGTATTTTGCAGTTAATTTTTTAAAATGTTTTTCGAGGGTATTTCTCTTGTTAATGTGTTACTTGTACCAAAAATCAATGATATGGCTGGTACAGTGTATAAAGGAAAGGGTGACAAAGTGGAAAATTACAGGCCAGTTTGACATGTTGCATTTAAGCTTCGGGAAACCATTATTTCCTATTATACTAGACCAAGTGATTCCAACTGAGGTGCTCCCACGACCCCGGCCGGCCCCGGTAGCAGCCCCGGTGCTGTGCTATAGCACCGTTGAGGTGGTGGGGGAAGGAGGGGAAGAGGCAGAGACAGAACCACGGGTCGTCAAGTCAGCGCGCAGCTTATGAAAACAATATTATTTATGACAGTTCTGTGAACACATAAACACACAATTTATTCTGTACATACTTTGTGTTTGCCTTAATGTACATTTAGCGTTTAAGTCGATTGCTGACATCGTCTTGCGACAAATAATTTACCAATAATGGATACAATTGATTTGGCAGTAGATATTCTAAGTACAGCCTCTAAGTCCGCATCAGACAGAGAAGTCCTAGTTCTCCATTTATTTAAATTCAGAATTGAAAAGATCTGTTTTTTTTGCAATTTTCAGAGCAACAAAAGTCCATAACGTGCTTGAACTGCGCCTTCTAAAGTGTTGGGTTCAAGTCCCCCTGTGGGTGGGGGCGGTAGAATAACACCCACGGTATCCCCTGCCTGTCGTAAGAGGTGACTGAAAGGGGCCCCAGGGGCTCTGAAATTTGGAGCGTGGATTGGCGACTACGGGGCACTTAGGTGAGTCCTGGCATTGCTTCCGCTTACTTGTGCCAGGCTCCTCACTTTCATATATCCTATCCGACCTCCCTTGGTCAACTCTGCTTTTTTTCCGACCCCGACGCTATTAGGTTTGCGAGGGCTAGGGAGTCTTTCATTTTCACGCCCTTCGTGGCCCTTGTCTTCCTTTGGCCGATATATTCATTTTTCGAAGTGTCGGACCCCTTCCATTTTTTCCCTCTGATTAGTGTTATATAGAGGATGGTTGCCCAGTTGTACTTCCTCTTAAAACAATAATCACCACCACCACCATGTTGGGTTCAAGTATATGTGGGACAGGGAGATAAAACAATTTAAATAATTATCATTGTGGGTTCTTTTTTGCAGTAGGTCTTATGGCGATGATGGGATAGGAAAAGGGTAGGAATGTGAAGGAAGCGGCCATGGCCTTAATTAAGGAACAGCCCCAGCATTTTCTTGGTTTGAAAATGGGAAACCACGGAAAACCATCTTCAGCGCTGCCGACAATGGGGTTCGAACCCACTATCTCCCGGATGCAAGCTCACAGATGAGCGCCCCTAACTGCGCCGCCAACTCGCCCGGTGTGTTCTCTTAGCAGCATATCTAAGCACATCTAAGTCTAATTCTAAACAGTTCTTAATAATAAAAAACCAAAAACAAATCTCCTAAATTGCATGTAAAACAATTCCTAATGAATAAGTTATTACGTATCTCTCAAGAACTTAGCAATTCCGATTTTAACTTAGCAATTTGTTCGGTTCTTGCTGTGCCAACAATGTCATCATAGGTGGAAACATGTTTATTGTGGTAGTGTCGTCGTACTGTTGAAGACTACGTTTAAAATGACATGAAAAATTAAACACTGAGCTTTCCCCTCGGTAGTGAGAACAAAATATGAATCCACCCATGAAGGATTAAACGACATTTTTAACGAAGATGAAACCAACTGCTCCGCTATCTGTTCTGTCGAATAGATTCTACTGAGAATGACACACACACAGAGAATGGGAATGAATGTACTGTCTCTTATGCACACATGCACCGACCACTGCGTGGGGGAAGGAGGGGAACGGTGCTGCTGAGTGCAGCGCTGGTGCGCCCCAGCACTAAGAGCTCAAGTTGGAAAGGCCTGTATTAGACAGATTTGTGAAACTAATAACTCGTTCGATAGAAGGGCAGTATGGGTTCAGGAAAGGTTAATGCACTGACGCTCAACTTGTAGGATTCCAGCAAGGTATAGCAGATACCTCAGATTCAGGAGGTCAAATGGACTGTATTGCAATTGACCTATCTAAGGCATTTGGGAGACTACTGGCAAACATTATTGCAATTGGACTAGACAAGAGAGTGCCTGAATGGATGGTTATATTTCTAGAAAATAGAACTCAGAGAATCAAAGTAGGTGAGGCATATTATCTGATCCTGTAAACATTAAGAGGGAAATTCCTCAAGGCAGAATTGTTGGATCTTTGTTTTCTTATACATAAATGATATGAATATAGAACTGCAATCAGAGATAAGGCTTTTTGCAGATGATTATGTACTGTATAGAGTAATAAGTCACTAGATTGTGAACAACTGCAAAAAGACCTTGACAATGTGAGATGGTCAGCGGGCAATGGTATGATGATAAACGGGGGTCAGCTTGTGATTTTCACATACAGGAAAAGTCCTCTCAATTTTAATTACTGCATTGATGGGTTGCAAGTTCTTTATGTGGATGACTGTAAGCCCCTAGGTTATTAATATCAGGAAAGATCTTCACTGGGATAATCACATAAACATAATATAAACATAACTGTAAATAAAGGGTACAGATTTCTGCATATGATTATGAGGGTACTTAGGCGTTGTAGTAAGGATGTAGCCTTTAAGACTTGGTGGAAGACATGCCTGGACATTGACCTTCAGAAATATAAAGTGCAGAAATCAGCAGCGAAAAGAGCAGTGGCTGCTGCAAAAGATCATTTTTACTGGGATCTGTACGACCACCTTGACACACCAGCAAGGAGAAAATAATGTTTATAGCCTTGCGAAGTCCCGTAACCATTCAACCCAGGAGATTGGATACGTCATGCATATCAAGGGAGCTGTCAAGAGACCAACAAGCTATCCTTCAACGATGGTCAGACTATTTTTCAGATATCAGCAACAAAGAATTTTATCATCCACCAATTGCAAGCTCTGATCCCGTCTATGGACCCGTGCCATTGATTATGGCAAAGGAAGTAATGATTACCATAAAGAAGATGAAGAATGGTAAAGCAACTGGCGCAGATGACATACCAGCAGATCTGCAAAATTCTTGGCAAGCCCGCTGCAGAATTCCTTGGCGCACTCTTCAACCAGATTATCATCGAGAACAAACTTCCCTGTGCATGGACAACTAGCACGACAGTCCCAATCTGGAAGGGTAAAGAAGACGTGAGCAACTGCTCAACATACCACCCTATTTGACTCCTCTGCCATACAATGAAGATATTTGAACAAGTGCTGGACAACAGGCTCAGAAACACTGTCACAGTAACATACAACCAGTGTGGATATGTTAAGGACTGCAGCACAATCAATGCCATCCATGCCACACGTCTATTGATGAAAAAACATAGGGAGAGGCAGAAGAGTGTACACATGGCATTTCTGGACCTTGAAAAAGCATTTGACCGAGCCCCGCATGACCTCATCTGGCGAGCTCTTTGTAGTCATAAAGTCCTGGAAGCCTATGCAAGCTGGGTACAACTTGTGTATCATAATACAAGTAGTGTGGTCTGGAGTCAAGCTGGAATCTCTCCGCCTTTTGATATCACTGTGGGTGTACATCAGGGCTCAGCTCTATCGCCTTTATTATTTATCCTCTGCTTGGATACAGCAACGGCTAACATACAGACATCGCATCCCTGGACCCTTCTTTGTGTGCATGATGTGGTACTTGCCCAACAAACAAGCCTTGGACTCCAACGCCACACACAAATTTGGAGCGACAAATTAGCTGAGAATAGTCTGTGCCTCAACACCCAGAAAACCGAATACCTGGAATGTGGCCCCCAAACTAGTGGGATGATAAGGATCAATAATCAAGTCTTGCAGAAAACCATGCATTTTAAATACCTAGGATCAGTTGGCACTTCGAACTGTGATGCCACTTTTGATACCCGAGCGCGAGTAAATGCAGCCTGGCTCAAGTGGAGACAAGTCACCGGAGTCCTCTGCGATAAAAAGATGCCTCACCATCTAAAGGCAAAAATTTACAAGACCGTGGTACGCCCAGCAGCTATTTACGAGGCAGAATGTCGTCCAATGACAAAAAAGCACGAGCAAACTCTTCATACAATGGAAATGAGGATGCTTCGATGGACTATTGGAATGACTTGATGTGACCACATAAGAAATGAAGATGTTCGACAAAGGCTGGGCGTCGCTTCAATTGTGGAGAAAGTGAGGGAAGTGTGTCTCAGCTGGTACGGTCACGTTATGAGAAGGCAGGATGGCTCAGTTGCTAAAACAGCTCTTCAAGTTGATCCGGGAGGAACACGACCATGTGGAAGGCCTTTAAAGTGGTAGACTGACAATATCAATGCCGACATGCACGACGTTGGTTTAAAACCTTAAGATGTTAACAATAAGATGAAATGGAGGAGATGTAGCAAAGCAGCGGACCCCATACTTTGGGATAAACGCTAGGAAAGAGAGAGAGAGAAAGGATGTATTTGTCTTGAAAGCAATTGCTAGGCATAACGTTAGAGATGATTTTCTGTCAAGCCTTTAGCAGTCCACTGCTACATCTGCAAGGCAGCAGCTTCCTGTTGAATTTATATGTCATCTCCTACAAAAGTGCTTCAACAAGCCCCCTAAGGGTTACCTCCTCTGCCCATAGCCACTGGTTCTCATTTAATTTGTCAGGTTTGGTAACAGCTGCCCAACCTTCGGCCAGACAGTCGCAGGTAGTACCGTCTACTGTTGCATACGGTACCAGGATATACCTGACCTGTATTCTTGGACACTGAGATGGCACATGATCATGTACCACGTAAGCACATATGGGAGTGTCAGAGACATAAAGAAGTGCCAGATGAGATTGTAGCTCGAGTGAAACAATTATATCGAGAGACAAAGAGCTGTGTGTACAAATTCAAGGAGGCAGGTCAAACTGTTTTGAAACCAAGAGCGGAGTCCAACAAGGAAGTTGTCTATCACCACTTCTCTTCATTACTATAATGGATGAGGTTATAAAAGCAGTGAAAATGAACAAATGCACTTGTATTTGCTGATGATGTTATACAATGGAAGAGACAGAAGCAGAAGTTCAAGCTAAACTAGATCTTTGGCAAGAAGAATCTGAAAGAATGGGAATGATCATCAGCCAAACTAAAACTGTCGGTTTAGTGATGAGTTGAAATCCTGAAGCAGTCTACCTGCGAGTGCAAAACGAAGAAGTCGACATTATCAATAACTTCAAATATTTAGGGAGCTTTGTTTCTTCTGACAATACCATAAACCAAGAAATAGGCAATAGAATACAAGCTGCATCATAATTCTACCACTCTGTTCGTCAATTACTTTGGGATGACTCATTTCCCCAAGCTTGCAAGCCCACACTGAACAAAACGTATCTTGTACCAATTGTAACATATGGACTGGAAGCAGAAATGTTGACTATATCTGCACAAAGTCTCCTACAGGCCACTGAAATGAAGTTCCTTCGGTCATGTCTCCAAATATGTTAAATATTAGTATCGAAAATGTGGATTTTTAATTTTACTTATCTATTATTCTCGGTTCAATACGAACTTAAAAATGAAATTCTTAAATTTAAATGAAGCAGCCAACCAGGCTTGGGCCTTAAGATCAAAACTGGGAAAGTAGGCAAAGATATTAAGTTCATTAAGCAATGCATTACCCAAAATTTGACCTCTAATTTCCTAAAAAGTGTCACAAAACAATGTCAACTGCCTCCACATCAATACAGAATTCAACTTAGAACTGACAGACTTTGGTTAAATAAATGAGTTGAGTTTTCTCTATAAGAAAAAAAGCCTTCTTAAATCAACGTCTGTACGAGACTCATCTTATGGCAAGGTCGGTGCATCTCTTACTAGCGCTCAGTGGAACATCTTTCAAGATATTGTTCACTTTAAACTGTTCAATATACTGTCCAAAAAACAAACCACCTTAGAGAAAAAACTAGAAGCGCTTAAGAGTAAAAAAATTCCTCCACTTAAGATGATTTAAAATTCTAGTTCAACTGATGACACACTAGTAAAGTTTCACCCCTCGGTCATTAACCTCTCCGGGTCTAACTCAGATGAGGAAGAAAAGCTTATTCTTTCAAAGGGCCCAAAGCACAATTGGTCAAACTTCAACTTGGCCAATGTAGCTTTTAAACTCATTGTTGAGTCAGAAGTTGCTATCGGAAAAATGCCACATGACGTACAAGATGAAATCAGAATGGACAGAAGCAATTAAATAAAAAAATTTCTTTCAAAAAATAGAATCATACCCTCTAACACCAATTTTATTAAGGGATCCTTGAAAGATAGGAAACACATCTTAGATCTTAAAAAGAAAATTGAAGATAATCAGCTTGTTATTACTAAAGCTGATAAGGGCAACACAACAGTCATTATGGACAAGGCTGATTATACTCTAAAGACCATAAACTTTTTTGATAATGAGACTTTTTCAGTAATTAAGAGGGATCCCAAAACAGATTTTGAAGACCACCACCTTTCAACTGTCTGAACAAGAAAAAGATGAATTAACATGTATGGACCCAGGTCTGCCTACAGCTAGAACACTTCCCAAGGTCCACAAGGCAGGTATCCCCATTTGACCAATCATTAATTATAAACCTAGCCCCCTATATAAATTGTCACAATTCATTCAACAGTTTCTTAGAAAACATAAGTTTTCTTCAAATCAAGAATACCATAGAACTAATCAAAAAGTTCGATAACTTTAATCTTCAGTCATTTCATTCTAAGCATTCCTTCGATATTGTTAACACTGACCCGAGTATTAATAGCTTACTTTTTTCCAATTATTGAAAGAAATTTACTTGCCAAGAATCAGCTTAGTGAACTGGAAATTCGAGACTTTATGACCATCTTAAGATTTTTAATTAATAATAATTACTTCACATTCGACAATGTTGTTTACAAACAAAATGGTTTGGCAATGGGGTCACCGGCCTCAGGAATTTTAGCTGAGGTTTACCTCGATTATCTAGAGCATTCCGTAATTGATAACGATGTTAAATTTGCTAATATTCAGTTCTGGGCCAGGTATGTGGATGACAAGTTTGTAATCCTTGATGAACGTTCTATTGACGCACATTCTACCCTAAAAAACCCTAACAGCATAGATCAGCACATTAAATTCACGCTGGAATCGGAAACTAATAGATCAATCAACTTTCTGGATTTAACTATTAAAAGACATCCCTCATCTTTACTTATAATATTTACAGAAAACCAACTCAAACGGCTACTACCATTAGATATGACTCATGTCACCCTCAAACGCACAAGAACGCCACACATTATAGTCTCATAAATCACGCTTTCCAGATCCCCATGTTCAAATCTGATCCGAATAGAGAATGAAAAATCATCCGTTCTATAGCTAAAGCTAATGGCTTCTAAGAGGCCTTTATTGAAAGAATAACAAATTTAGACATCGTCCTAAAACCACCTTACCAAAAGACAAACCAAATCCTGTTAAGTGTTCAACATTTACTTTTAACAAAGATGTACATAAAGTCACAAATATTTTCAAAAAACACAATGTTAAGATTTCTTTTTGTACTAACAACATAAATTTGGATATTTTGCACAACCCCATCTCTATTAATAAGGACAACTCTTTTTCAAAATCAAGAGTCTACAGGTTTTGCTGTAATGACTGTTCTTGCTCATATGCAGATCAAACAGGTAGTTGCTTCAAAATCAGGTATGCGGAACACGTTAATGCAATTAAATATAACCAGTTTTCTGGAGTAGGCCAACATAGGAAGGATTCTAAACATACCTTTACTGAATTCAATCGAGATATTGAGATATGGGAGGTCCTAAACAAAGGTCCCTTGCTTGATGCTACTGGAAATTGTTACATTCACTTGAACCAATATTTTAATGTGGGCCTAAATTTAAATTACATCTCCGAAAAATCAAAAATTTTGTTTGATTTTCTTATTTTACTTCTTACTAATAAATAAACATTTATTGCAGCTAAATAGCTATACATTAGTGAAAGGTGTTATAACAATTTAACACTTGCACCACTGGTAGCATAGTCTCTGATTAATCTAGTCCTCTTGTTGCACAATTCTAAGTGATATCATTCACATAACTGTCCACGTAATGTACACTTGAATGAATTTGAAGGTTCGTGGCATGATGGGTTTTCGTAAATGGCATGGTGGAATCCATGTACTGCAAGTCTTGTAAGCACGAGCCTCGTGTCAAAATTTGCTGCTGTCCATGTACGATCGATCATGGCCCCTGTTCCATAGAATTCCATGGGTACTACTTCTCTTTTCCTAGTTAGTGTTCTTAGTAGGTTCTCCGATGCTGTTGTGTTGGGTAGGGGGTACATTATCCTTAGATTCTCTATGAGGAAAGTTTCCTGCGCGAGAAGATTAATCTGGATCTTGTTTTTGCCACTCCAATTGCTCTTTTGATGCATGTTGCTTTAACTCCTTCCAGTGTCGCTAAGTTCTTTTCATTCAGGTGTGTCCATATAATTTCAATACCATATGTAAGTATTGGTACGATTTTCAATTTGAAGAGCGCCATTGCTGTATCTAGATTTAGTGATCTGATGAAGCTTATTTTGTTTGTCGCTCTAATGGCTTGTGTCGCTTTCTCTATTGTGTGCTTAGTGAAGCAATTAGCAGATGGCTGGAGTGTTATCCCTAGATATTTGTATTCTTTGGTGATAGATATTATTTTTCCTTCCAAGGTGATTCGTGTCGATTTTGGTATTTGCCCTCCTGATCTGAACACCATCATTTCTGTCTTCTCAGTGTTAATTACGAACTTGTGTTCAATGCACCATTTTCTCACATCGTCTATAATAGTGTTCTGCAGTTTCTTTAAGCTTTTTGAGCCCATCACAATACCATCCGCGTAGGCATATGCTGCTACATCTTCATTTTGTGCAATTTCCATAATGTCCTTTGCTGCCAGGATGAACAGCAGAGGGCTTAGTGGGTCCCCTTGGAGTACACCATTTGTTTGAATTATTGGTTCTGAAAGGTCTAGGCTGCCCGAGATCCTTATCCTGTTCCATTCATTTATGGAGTTTATAATTCTTGTCCAGGTGCTGTCTCTTCCTAGAGATTCCTCGAGCTTCCTTTGTACTAATGTTTAGTCCAGGAGATCAAAGGCTTTTGTGAAGTCTATAAAGATTGTATAGTATTTTTCCTTCCTTTCAATAGCTTCCCATATGTTGTTTAGCAGTAGTTCCACTGCTTCGACAGTGGATCTTCCTTTCCTAAACCCGAATTGAGATTCTGGGAGGTGGTGTTCTACTGTGTCCCTTATTATATCTGTGTTTAGTTTTGTGAATACCTTAAAAGGATTGTTTTCCAATGCTATTCCTCTATATTTAATTGTGTCCTTCGGATCTCCTTTCCCTTTGAACATTACCTTTACTATTGATTGCCTCCACTGATCTGAGATTTTTGTTGTTTCTATGCATTTATTATAAAGCTTTGTCCAAATTGGTGTTAGTAGATGAGCCATGTCTTTAAGGAATTCATTATATATCATATCTGGTCCTGCAGCTTTTTTCTTTTTTGTGGATTCAATAATGTTTTGAACCTCATTTGTAGTAAATGGAGACCATGCTGCCGTCTCATGCGTTGTATGTTCTTGTTTGGTTTCCGGTGTTCCTTCTCTTCCTTCTTTATTGAGGGTGTCTTTGAAATGTCTCATCCATTCCTCTATGCTGATGTAGTGGGTCTGAGCCTGCTTTCGAGGACGGATTGCTATGAATGGGTCTCTCCTGGCTTCCTCAAGTATTCTTCTCCCTTCTTCCCTGTATGACGTTTTCTCCGATGTTTGTGTTTTGTAGCGTCTTCTTATCTTGGTGTACGTCCGAAGGAGTGTATGATTCTCAATGTCCGATTTTAGTTGGTGTAGAGCTTGAAGCACCTCTTTCCTTAGTAGGAAGCACACTTGATCGAACCATGCTTTTGCTTTTTGCACTTTCCTGGGGATGGCAACTTGTGTTAAGAGTTTTTCCAGTTCTTGAACTGCTTCCTCTACATTTGAGTTGTCAATTAGTGTTTTGATTTGTTTCATCTGTTCTTGGCATTCTTCCACTTTCCTGACATCCAATCTCCATGAGTGTTCTTTTTTTGTTTGTTCTTTGCCTTCCATTTATTTTGTATGTTGATGCTCATTGGAATGTGTTTTCTTATTGGTGTGTGGTTCGCGTTCCAAAGTGGGTTGGTATCCCCTTTTATTTCTCCTCTTATGAGGTCGATGTCTATAGAACTTTTGTCGTTGTGGCAAATATATGTAGGGACATTGGTGTCATTTAGCAGGATGAAACCTTCTTCTTGAAGTGAATCTACCGACAATTTAAATCCCCTGCAGTAACTAGAGGGATGTCTTTCTTGCTCTGTGTTATTTGTTGGCTCAATTCGTCTATTATGTCTATAGCCGTTGCATTTGGCTGAAAGTAGGTTGCTAATATTGTGATGTAATTTGTTTCTATTAGAATGGAGTGGTTCTGCTCAGATGTCAATACAATTGGTGTTATCCACGATTTAAGAAGGACTGTTATTCCTCCTTGGGGTCTTCCTCTTTCTCCTTGTTTCGCTAGCTGGTGTATGCTATAGTATTCCAGGTGTTGCCAATGGTCTGTGAGAAAGGTTTCTGTGAATATAGCTGCCTCATGTCCTTCAAGAAAGTCTGGTGGATCTATGCACGCTGCGTTTTTTAATCCTTCTACATTCCATAACATAATTTTCATACTTCTTCTCCCATCGATTTCTCCAAGTCTTGTAATTTCCGAAAGCTGCTGAATCGTTTTATTCAAGTGATGTCCCTGTGTCCTTTTGAAAAGACTGAATAAAACGGTAGTGTCTGTTACTCCCGTTGGCCAGAATTCCGTCTTGTTTGCACTTTCAAGGGAGTTAAAAGGTATTCCTACCCTGAAAGCTTTGGTGCTGTATGTTGTTTCTATCTCTTCGCAAGTAACATTCTCTGTGATTCCCTTTTTGGCTAGGAATCTTTTTGCGGTATCTTTCGTAGTCTTCTGTGTTTAAGAACAAGACTCCAAACTGCAACTCTATCTTTCGTATTATGCATAACACTTTCTTATGTTATGCATATCCTTCGCTATCATTATCATCAACGTCCCACTCCAGTCGCCTGGGTGTGGTTAACAAGCCTCCTCCACTACTTTCTGTCCTTCCAATTTTCCTGCTCCATTACTTCCGTCACATCCAATCCAGCTTCTCTAATGTCCTTTCAAATCTGATCCATCCACCTTCTTCTCGGTCTTCCAACTGGTCTTTTTCCCTTAACTTCTCTTTCCAATTCCCTTCTTGCTACGCATTCCTTTCCCATTGTTTTTACACGTCTGAACCATCTCAGTACAGAAGATACAGAATCCTTCGCTATACCCTCCTTAATTCCCTTCTCTCTCTTGCTTGTCTCACCTCCTCTTGTCCCCCATGTTCTTCCCTTTCCTTATCAACCTGATAAATTTACTGAATTTTGTTTTCAACTTTTACTTCCCATTGCTTATTTCTGCATGATTTACTTTTCTTTATTCTTCTTTTTACTCCTTTGACCCCGAATTGAACTGAGAAAAGTTCCCTTGAAGTTCTTATTAATGTTACAACTTCCACCTCTTTAAATAGATTTCAATATTCAAGTTAAAGGAAACTATCCACAGCTGTAATACAGTAATACAGTTTCCATAGAAACAATTTACAACATTTAAATAGACGACTGTTCACAGTTTGTTTTTCAAGAATAATTTTAATGTTTATAAAGAAACTTTATACATGTTTTATCATTCCTGCTTCTGATCAATTGTGACAAGACCTTTTATGATACAGATGTTGATTCCCGTAGGGAATCTGAAATATTTGTTCCGAATGAGTAAATTTATAATACCAACATAAATGGTCCGTTATTGGACATTATAAATTAATATCTCATTATGAGACAAAGTCTCTCATAGTGCATTGGCACTGCCGGTGCTACAATTAGCTTATGCAGTGGCCTCCACGGTATGCACTGGCCAGCGTCTTGGCAGCTGTGCTAGAGGTACCAACTGATGAGCCCAGCCTAGCACACGAGGTCGAAACGCTGGCAACCAGGAAGCTGGAAAATTTATAATGTCCAATAAAGGAACATTTGTATTGGTATTACAAGACCTTTTATTTAAAAAGAGAATCTTCCTACTCTAAGAAGAACTCAGGACTTTCAAGATTCCATAAGTGCTGTTCTAACTGTGACTGTCGTATTTACAGAGAAACTCTATGTGGTTCGATCTTAGTATAACATTTCATTAATGACAAGACTTTTTATTTATTTGAAAATCCTACAGTTCTAAGTCGAACTCAATAATTTCAAAGTTCTAACTTGAGTGAAAAGAATTATATTGTGTTAAGTGTCGTTCTAATCGTGACTTCAAGATTTTGAAATTGTGATTATTTGAAGTTTTATTCTTCAAATACTTTCAGGGGCATCACAAGTCCCATATTAAGAGTGTTTATATGTGCATTGATTTAATGATGATATACTATGTGATCAAAAGTATCCGGACACCCCCAAAACATATGTTTTTCATCTTAGGTGCACTTTGCTGCCACCTACTTCCAGGTACTCCATAGCAGCGACCTCAGTAGTCATTAGACATCGTGACAGAGCAGAATGGGGCGCTCTACGGAACTCACGGACTTCGAACGTGGGCAGTGATTGGGTGTCACTTGTGTCAGAAGTCTGTCGGCAAGATTTCCACACTCCTAAACATCCGTAGGTCCACTGTTTCTGATGTGATAGTGAAGTGAAAACGTGACAGGACAAGTACAGCATGAAAGGGTATAGGCCGACCTCGTCTGTTGACTGACAGAGACCGCCGACAGTTGAAGAGGGTCGTAAAGTGCAATAGGCGGGCATCTATCCAGACCATCACACAGGAATTCCAAACTGCATCAGTACTGCAGTACTGTGACAGTTCGGCGGGAGGGGAGAAAACTTGGATTTCATGGTCGAGCGGCTGAACATAAGCCCCACATCACGCAGGTCAATGCCAAGCGACACCTCGCTTGGTGTAAGGAGCGTAAACATTGGACGATTGAACAATGGAAAAACGTTGTGTGGTGTGACGAATCACGGTACACAATGTGGTAATCCGATGGCAGGGTGTGGGTATGGCGAATGCCTGGTGAACGTCATCTGCCAGCGTGTGTAGTGACAACAGTAAAATTCGGAGGCAGTGGTGTTTGGTGTAGTCGTGCTTTTCATGGAGGGGGATTGCACCCCTTGTTGTTTTCCGTGGCACTATAACAGCAAAGGCCTACATTGATGTTTTAAGCACCTTCTTGCTTCCCACTGTTGAAGAGCACTTTGGGGATGGCGATTGCATCTTTCAACACAATCGAGCACCTGTTCGTAATGCACGACCTGTGGCGGAATGATTACACAACAATAACATCCCTGTCATGGACTGGCCTGCACAGAGTCCTGACCTGAATCCTACAGCACACCTTTGGGATGTTTTGGGACGTCGACTTTGTGCCAGGCCTCACCGACCGACATCGCTACCTCTCCTCAGTGCAGCGCTCTGTGAAGAATGGCCTGCCATTCCCCAAGCAAACTTCCAGCACCAGGCTGAACGTATGCCTGCGAGAGGGGAAGCTGTCGTCAAGGCTAAGGGTGGGCCAACACCATATTGAATTCCAGCATTACCGATGGAGGGCGCCACGAACTTGTACGTCATGTTCACCCAGGTGTCTGGATACTTTTGATCACATAATGTATGTATATTTAAGATTGCCTGTTCTCATATTTGGCTGAAGACGACGCTTAACAGCGTCGAAACTAGTTCCAAGTAAATGTTATAACTTATTTGGTTTAATATTAGTATTGAAAAGGTGGATTTTTAATTTTACTTATCTATTATTCTCGGCTCAATACAGACTTAAAAATGAAATTCTTAAATTTAAATATCTCCAAAAGACAAGGAGAGACAAAATAAGGAATGAAAGTATTCGGCAACAACTTGAATTGGACAGGAGCCCACTGGAAACCTTAGAATTAAGCAGATTATGATGGTATAGACATATGAGAAGAATGGCTCCAATTAGGACCCGAAGAGCATACTATGAAAGGAATGTTATAAGAGGCTCAGAAAGGAGGTGTTGTGATAGTTGGGAAAAGCAAATTTTCAAAGACCTTGCTAAACGTGATGTAAATTGGCAACAAAAGGTAGAACATCAGCTGTGGATGGACAGGACAAAATGGAAGAGGCTCGTAAACACCTACACCTGGCTTTTGGAGCGGAAAATCGATGATGATGCTGATGAGTAAGGATGTAAAGGAGAGAGCATGGTAAGACTGCAAATAGAGTATGGTTCCAGTGTATAGGACCCTCACCATAAATATTTAATTCAAGAACTGGAAAAATTCCAAAGAAAAGCAGCACGATTTGTTCTGGGTGATTTCTGTCAAAAGAGTAGCATTACACAAATGTTGAAAAATTTGTGCTGGGAAGACTTGGAAGAGGAGACGAGCTGCTTGACTAAGTGGTATGTTCTGAGCTGTTAGTGGAGAGATGGTGTGGAATGTTAATACACAAATAAGTTTGAGTGATGTTTTTAAAAGTAGGAAAGATCACAATACGAAAATAAAGTTGGAAATCAAGAGGACAAAATGGTGCAAATATTCATTTATAGGAAGAGGAGTTAGGGATTGGAATAATTTGCCAAGGGAGATGTTCAATAAATTTACAAATTCTTTCAAATTAAGAAAAGACTAGGTAAACAACAAATAGGAATTCTGCCACCTGGGGCGATGTATTGATTGAGCTTCGACAAGGCCAAGGCAAATCACATGACATGTCTATGCACTACCCTGCCACGCGTGAACGACAGACAGCCTGATTCCAGAATAGTCTGAGCCAATTAAAGGAGACCTAACGACCAATTACCGTTCTTGTTGGAGTACACGCCTTCCAAGCCGAGAATATAAAAAGCCTCGTTCCGAGTAAATCACTCTCTGAATGCTCTACTCTATTCTCTGAATATTCTGCACTCTGCATTGTCTGTACTTGCTATTCTGCTGTGCGACGCTACGACCACGTGGAGAAGTAACTTTTCAGTGCAAGCAGACACCCGTTCTGCCACAATTTAGTGAACTAATTAGCTAGCTCCTACGGAGTAAAAATCATCTCAAAACCCAAGTTAAGTGTGACTATCTAGAAGAATAATCAATATTCTGCGTGTGTTTGTGCCAATATTTACTCTTGCCATCTCAGTTACAGCTTACGTCCGGAACTCAACAGAAGTCGTCTTGAAAGCCACAGCACATCAACATGGATAATCCAGCAATCATCTGCAACTCAACTTCGAGGGACCTCGACTAACAAGTCTCCATGGATCTCTAAAATGTGAGGCGTCTCTGGTCATTGGAAGGAAACTGACCGGGGAAATGCTGGAATGATTGACTGCTACCTGGGATCGAACCTCATCTAAAACTTGAGTACCATTTAATTTCTGTCTCATCTTTTGTAAAACTAGAGGTCTTTCTTCTTTAAATCATAGATCTATTAGTTTTGTTGTAGTTAGAAACATTTCATTCTTCCATTTCTTAAGGTGCCGTGGTAGACGAGTTACGTGTGTGAATGAAATTTTGAACCTGTTAGAGTAGACATGTACCGGGCGAGTTGGCCGTGCGTGTAAAGGCGCGCGGCTGTGAGCTTGCATCCGGGAGATAGTAGGTTCGAATCCCACTATCAACAGCCCTGAAAATGGTTTTCCGTGGTTTCCCATTTTCACACCAGGCAAATGCTGGGGTTGTACCTTAATTAAGGCCACGGCCGCTTCCTTCCAACTCCTAGGCCTTTCCTATCCCATCGTCGCCATAAGACCTATCTGTGTCGGTGCGACGTAAAGCCCCTAGCAAAAAAAAAAAAAAAAGAGTAGACATGTAGTCTGTCTTTGAATGATTTCCCGTGCTTATGAGCTAAATATCTAAAAATCACTGACCACGCGATAAATCTATTTTTTTGTAATGTTGAAATTTATCAGACTTGAATTTACGTGTACATTTTGTGAGATTGGGTCGAACCTAATGTCTTTTCAAGATCACTTGTATTCTTTAGGATCGAGTCATCTAATTTTATGATATTTCACGAGGATTGGTAGATGTAATAATCACTTGAGTAATAATAAAAATGACTAAAGATCGGGTAAAAGAGAATTAAACGCTCGTGAGCCATAACTTTACAGTAGATTCCTTATATGTGAGATTGAATGTGCTCTGTTTATGAAGTGTCTGGAATATGACCAATCCTGCGGGATATTCATTATGTAATTGAGCGATTGGATGATTTATTTATGATTGACTTGTTCTTGTGTTATTGGGAGCGCAAGATAAATTATAATTAATGGAGCACGTGTTGCGTGTGCATTTCACGGATAGGGAATAATAATGCGATTGAGGCTCACGGACGCGATAGTTTCAACTGGTAACCCATGTGCTGGTAGCGATTACGGATTTTATTGGAATCTTCAATTATAATTTCAAAAGTTAGATGAATCTCCATCGTTGTGAGAAGCATATTCCTACCCAAGTGATATCCCTAACTTCGATCACTAGTCACCATTAATGATAAAAATAATTTCAGTACACAAATTATCTCCTACTGGATATGACGTGACCTGACCATTCTTAAAAGTCACGAGTAAACTTGCAGGAACAGGATTCGACGTAAATAATGTATATAAAATACGTGTTTCCCAGTATGAATGAGTGTGTGTGTGTAAATATGTGGATTTTTTCTTGTATCATGTTTGTTCTATTTAACTTGATCTGGTCATGTACTTGTGGCGACGCAGATTACATTCATTGTTGTGTGCTACCTTAAGAAGTAATTTTCGTGCCCTTAAGAGAAAATTTGATAAGTTTAAGTCGAGGTAGACTAGGAAAGGATTTATTTTGTTGATGAACGTGATTTAAAAGTAAAGATCATCTCGTTATTTTCACAAAGGCAATCGATTTGTAAAGTAAACTATTATTTAACTAGCTCACACGTGGATAACAAAGTTTTTCTAACGCATTTATATTTGAATTTTGAAATATTTTAAAACTAATTTGAAACGTAAATGCCATGCAAAGATCAGAAGTAGATGTTCACTAGTTGCATAATTACTTTGAATTCGGGTGATAATGAATCACAATAAATAATTGGAGAATAATTATTTTGGAACGTAAATGACAATTGCTATGTGAATGATGCAGTGAGAAATTAATTAGAAACACGATCGTGTGATGGTGAAGAACGTGTTAATTAAATAAGGAGAGAGATTGATAACAATAAGAAGAAGAATAATTAATTAATTTTGAAGTTTTTGAAATTAATTTCGATTTTCTATTAAAGCTTATACTGGTGTTATTGACCAATGTTAAATACTTTAAATGATAAAACTTAGTAGAATTCAGCTTAAACCACGTGTTGAGGCTACTTTAAAGTCATGAAGCCTTTAACTACTTTACTGTAAAAACATTAGCAAAACAGTTATCTAGTTATTTTGTGAACCTCTTTGTTAAGTTCTTGAATTCTTTCAGCCGAATATTTTGATTTTAAAAGGCGGTAGGCCTAATTTTTCTTTTGATTTTCGTTACAGAACAGTAAGGCTGGAGGTTAAGAAATACGTGTCTCTCAAAGACTGAGGAAGAAATGGATATTATGAAAGTTACTCAGAAAGTAATATCAGTAAGAACATTTTCATTTGTGATCTGCTTGTGTTAATAAATGTCAGAGTGTTGTTTTAAATTTTTTTTTCTTTGCTTGGTCATCAACCCTTCTTTTTCCTTAAATGCCTCTAGAAAACAGTAGCCAATGAACGAACGGTCCACCTTGGGATCTCTTGCTCACTGGCTGGGCTTAGCTAGGCAATAATGGGGGCAATATATACGTACCTTTATTCTTCTTCACACCCGACTGCTCCCTGCACTCTCGAAGTGTTGCATAAATCTTTTCAGCATGTTGTACTTCTTTGGGTTTGACAGTTCCTTCACCATCTGACATAGACTGCAAATACATTACTTTGTGATTAGTGAACAAGTGATGAAGAGCTTAGTATACAAAATAGTTTGGTTCCATCCTTAGCCCTCCAAGTGCTATTGTCTCGCTACGAGACGATTCGGATCCCAGCTCAAGTGCTATCGTCTTACAGTCATCAACTCTTAAAATTGGTATAACAATTGATTTTACAAATATTCTCGCTGCAAAATGAAATTTTCTATCTGGTAGGCAGTCCAAGTAGGCCTTTATTTAGGGAAGGAAAGCAGTAAGCGGCGATCTTGTCAGCTGTGAACTGGTCTTTGTTTACGTTTACTCAAACTGTCCAGTTGCTTCGAGCGTTTGATGATTATTGTTTGCTAGCCTTGGGTTACATCGTAATAGAGGGCATCATGTTCTCGTGGATAAGAACAACCGCACTGTGACTGTCATCAGGGCAAATTCAAGTCTGGAAGTCATATATAGAAGAACTGTTCAACGATGATAAACCTAACGAACATGGTGTGCAAACACAGGTTCTGCCATTTTGAAGGACGAGGTGAGGCGTGTCATCTGCCAAACGAAGAATGGAAAGGCCCCTGGACCTGATGAATTGCATGCAGAACTCCTCACACTCCTGGACGACAATGGTATCAGTATTCTGACAGAGCTATTCAGTAAAATCTACTCCACTGGAATAATCCCAGAAGACTGGCTTAGGTCCATTTTTATCACTCTCCCCAAAAAGGCAAACGCTAGACGATGTGAAGAGCACAGAACCATCAGTCTGATGAACCATATCCTGAAGGTATTCTTAAAGATCATTCATTGCAGAATCTGCGCTAAGTGTGAAGAAGTGATAACTGAAACACAGTTCTGATTCAGGAATGATCTTGGGACTAGAGATGCACTTTTCTGTATTCAAGTACTTGTCCAGAGTTGCTTGGAAATGAACAACGATGTATATGCATGTTTCGTAGACTACGAAAAGGCATTTGACAAAGTCCAGCATGGGAAGTTGATGGAAATTCTGCAGAACATCAGACTTGTCGACTGAGATATTTGGATTATTGCCAACTTGTACTGGGGTCAGAAAGCAACAGTCAAGATTGAGGAAAACCTGTCAGAAGAAATAGATATCCGCCATGGCGTTCGACAAGGCTGTGTATTATCGCCTCTACTCTTCAACATTTACTCAGAGGCTATCCTTGCAGAAGCTCTGAAAGAACCGTCTACCATAGGCATCGTTATCAACGGGGAATGTCTAAACAACCTCCGTTATGCTAGTGACACGGTATTGCTAGCAGACAACGCAAGAGACCTTCAAGTATTATTAGACAAAGTGAATGTTACTTGCAACTATAGAGGACTGAAGATAAACATTACAAAAACCCAGTTCATGGTCATCAGTAAACGGCAAGACGTCCATGTGCAGCTCACTTTCGACAATGAACCCATCGCTAGGGTTCACCAATACCAGTATCTAGAATGTTACCTCAACCAGAAATGGAACTGCAGCCAAGAAATACGGGTCCGCATTGAACATGCGAGAAGCATCTTCATGAAGATAAAAAAACTGCTCAACAACCGCAACCTACAACTAAACCTAAGGCTCTGTCTGGTCTGTGCCTACGTCTTTCCCACGTTACTTTATGAAATGGAAGGCTGGACACTTACTCAAGCCCTCTGTAAAAGACTGGAAGCATTCAAAATGTACGTGTACAGATGGATGCTTCGCATTTCGCGGACAGACAGAATCCAGAATTCCGAGGTGTTAGATCGACTTGGAAAGAAGACTGAAGTCATGCTGACCATTGAATGGCGGAAGCTGGAATATTTCGGCCATATAATGCAGAATGATAAGTATAAAATCCTGCAGCTTGTTATACAAGGAAGAATAGAAGGATGTACGAGTCCTGGTAGATGACGAACTCCACGAAGAAGAACCTCGTACACTGGCATGGGTTGGACACAATGGCTTTGTTCCGTGTCGCTGCATCCAAATTCAAGATCGCCATGTTCACCGCCAACCTTCGCTAGAAGATGGCACATTAAGAAGAAGCCAATTTGTGATAATTGTGTGCCTGATTTACTCTATTTTAATTGGTTTATTCTAGTTTAGTGATCATTGTAATATAAACATGAGTGAACTAAGTGGTACAAGTGCAATTAGAGAAGCATTGGAGGAGCTTGGGAGTGATGAAAGTGAGGACGACAATGATAATGTAGAAGATTTTCCTGATGATTTATCATTAGACTACCTTTCTTCTGGAAGTGGGGAAGAATATGACCCTAATTTAGATACCTGTGACTATAGTGATGCGTCAAGTAGTGATGTAGACATTTCAAACGTGCTAACCCTACCAGGCACTTCTAGACCTAATGACCCACCACACAGACTCTCTCCGAGTCTTTTTATCTGTGACTTTTTTATTATTCATTTAGGTTTTGATTATTATATATCATTGTGCTTGTAATGAAATTTGGGACATTTTGTATATTTTGGAATTTAATTTCAGATAATGTAGTGCTTGTGACCCACCTCAAAATCGGGAATATCTATTGATTAGTTTTTTAAAATATGACTAATCATCCATTATACTTTTACTGGATACCTGTAAAACATCCTACTATTATCTTATTCTCTAATTCTTCCTGAACAAATTGATATATAATATGCCATATATAGTTACAAATTTGTATTTATTATAATTTTATTTAAAATGTATCTGCACACTGCCTTAAGAATGCTCAGCACTTTAAGAGTGAAACGATCAGCACTTGGAGGGTTAATAAAAGACCTTCATGAAGCTAAACAAAAGTCATAGTAAGCAGGCTCATCTTTAACTAGAAAATTGAAACATATCTGCCCATATTTGTACTGACATTTATAATATTTGGTCGATTTGATAACACACAAAAATAAATACCTACAGATAATATTTTCAAATTACCAACTGTACCAAACAAAAATATAATGATGCTCCATTTACTGACATTTACTTTAGACCAATGACTATTAGGAAAAGAATTAAAACATTTACCCTGCCAACTGCTAGTACAAGAGTATGTCCTTCAACGATTTGCTCCTTCCGATATCTATTAATAACTGCATCCAAGCATTCAAACGTTCGACCTCCCATGAGGTACCTTACACCTTTCTTCTGAATGCGAAAACGCTGAATCTGATTGTTGATATGGAAGAAGAGTGAGTAATCCCCAGGCGAGTTGTCACTTGGGCGAACTAGAAAGCTTCCAGGGCCAGCTGAAAAATTTCATTTCAGTGTGACAAACACATAAAAATGAATTAAATTTTAAAAAATCATACATACATACATACATACATACATACATACATACATACATACATAATCATAGACTGTTATGACTTTCAGCATTCAGTCTACAAACCTCTGAGAATTTACTGACAATCCTCTATTTGTAACTAGTTCTGTGGCCTCGTTTATTTCCATACCTATTATCTTTAAATTGTTAGATTCTGAGCCTAACCATTGACTTGCTCTCCCTCGACTTCTCTTACGCTTCATAATAATTCCATTATTATCGAAGCCTTTCGGAAGTTGCAAGGGCGGCAGTCTAGATGATTGACTGAAATGGCCTTGTAATAATACTCAATATGGCTTAGCTGTGTAGATACTGCTACACGGCTGAAAGCAACGGCAAACTACTGCCGTAACTAACTCCCGAGGACATGCAGCTCCCTTCAAACATTGATATACGAAGTAGAAAGATGTTTGGAGCGTGGCATTGTATGGAAGTGAAACATGGACGATAACTAGCTCAGAAAGAAAGAGAATAGAAGCTTTTGAAATGTGGTGTTACAGAAGAATACTGAAGGTGAGATGGATCGATCGAATCACGAATGAAGAGATACTGAATCGAATTGGTGAGAGGAGATCGATTTGGCTAAATTTGTCAAAAAAAGATCAGATGCAAGGTTTTTCAGGCGTTTGCTCTATTAAACAGCGTTTTGTCTTAGGTCTGATACTAGACTCATCAGCGTGGGATGTGTCAGACCCTAACCACTGACTCTGGGGTGTATGCAAGTGAACTTATCAGAAGCCCTTGTAAGAAGCACAGTCTGATAACTGCATACGGGAGATAAATCTCCACCATGGAATTATTGCCCGCCTAGCAATTCTGAATGGAAAATTCTAAATTCCCATGGAGGAATTAGATATTTTTCACCAATAGAGCATGTCAAAAATTTCAAAAACAGATTGGATGTAAGGCTTTTCATGCGTTTGCTCTATTAACCAGCGTTTTGTCTTAGGTCTGACACTAGACTCATCAGAGTGGGATGTGTCAGACCCTACCCACTGACGCTGGGGTGTATGCAAGTGAACTTATCAGAAGCCCTTATAAGTGGCACAGTTTGATAACTGCATACGGGAGATAAATCTCCATAATGGAATTGTTGCCCGCCTAGCAATTCCAAATAGAAAATTCTAAATTCGCATGGAGGAATTAGATATTTTTCACCAATAGACATGGTTTTTGAAGGAAGTGTAGGTGGTAAGAACAGTAGGGGTAGACCAAGGTATGAATATGATAAGCAGATTAGAGCTGATGTAAGATGCAATAGTTACATAGAAATGAAAAGGTTAGCACAGGATAGGGTGGCATGGAATACTCCATCAAACCAGTCTATGTACTGATGACTCAAACAACAACAACATTCTCCTAGGTAACCTATCCTCCTCCACCTGCCTCACATGACCCCACCACGATGCTGGTTTACGCGAACAGCTTTCATTCATTCATTTTTAGGTATCGTCATTGTTCCCATCTGTTTGTATCAGCAATTGTTCTTGTTAAATTCATGTCTGTTACTTCTGACTTATGAGATATCCTGAGTCCACCCTGCTTTCAATCCTGTAAAGCGAAGTTGGTCTGAAAACAGACCGATGTAGACAGTTTCATTCAGGAGCTGACTTCCTTCTTACAGACTACTGTTAATCGCAACTGCAAGCTCACTATATTGGTTTTTTATTTTTTCTATTTGCTTTACATCGCACTGACACAGATCTTGTTGCAACGATGGAATAGGAAAGGGCTAGGACTGGGAAGGAAACAGCTGTGGCCTTAATTAAGGTACAGTCCCAGCCTTTGACTGGTGTGAAAATGGGAAACCAAAGAAAACCATCTTCGGGCTGCCGACAGTGGAGTTCGAACCCACTATCTCCCGGATGCATTGGTTTTACTATGCCTTCATTCAATCTGTCTCACTATACTACCTCCTGGGAGAACACACATCCTAAATACCGGTATTTAAAATTACGTATCTACTTGTTCCAGCTTTGTAACCCCCAAATCTGACATTCAGTTCTCTTTGATTTCTTACCTACCAATTTAGTCTCGGAAAGGCCTATTTTCAAGTTTCAAAATATTAGGTGCAGGCTTTCAGCACAGTCAGCCATTAAGACCAAGTCGCCAGCATAGGCCAAACTGCTTACTACATTTTCATCAACTGATCCCAATCTGCTACTTAATATCTTTCAGCAAATGATCCATGTAAACTATGAACAACAGAAGTGAAAGATTACAACCTTGTCCAACCCCTGTAAGTATCTAGAACCAAGAACTCATTCTACCATAAATACTATAAATTCTCACTGCTGTCCAATGGTCACCATAAATGCCTTTGATTGATTTTAATAATCTGCCCTAAATTCTACAGTCCACCAATACAGAGAACACCATTTCCCTCGGTACTCTGTCATATGCAATATCTAGATCTACGAAACAAACTTAACTGCCTATTCCTCTCATAGCATTTTTCAATAATTACCTGGCACATACTGAAAATCTAATCCTCACAGCTGCTCTGCTGTCTGAAGCCACACCAGTTTTAGTCCATCTTCCTCTCAACCACTGACCGCACCCTCTCCTTCAAAATCCCAATGAAGACGTTGCGTGGAATATTGATCAAAGAGAAATCTTGATAGCTGTTGCAATTCTCCCTGTTACTTAGGTTATCGATAGGTGCAATTTCTGCTTTTGTCCAATCAGAAGGTACCTTAGTAATACTCCATGCTAATCTTATTACTCTATGAAGCCAATTTCATCCCTGTCTTCCCACTATAATTCACCATTTCAGGTCTAATTTCATCTACTGCAACTTTATGACTATGGAGTTTCCGTCCTTTCCACTTCTTCAAATGTAATTTCACCAACATCATCATCCTCCTCCCCATGAGCTCAGTTTTTCATGTCACCAGAAAGATTTATTTTTACTGTACATTGAGAAGATTTTCAAAATATTCCTTCCACCTGTCTGGAATTCTCTGGGATCTATGAGTTCACCTGATTTACCCAAAACACTATTCATTACCTTTATTTCTCCCTTCCTAGGATTCTTTAATACTGTTGAGAAAGATTTACCTACTGGCTGATCTAGCCTTTTCAGGTTATTACCAAAACCTTCCCACGACATAATCTTAGATTCAATTATATTTGTTTCGACCTGTTTCTTTCATCTACATAGAATTCCCAGTCTCCATCACATCAGTCCTTTTGTTCCGAGCCATTTTTGATATATCACTCTCTTTTTTTTTTTTTAATTTTTCATTGTTTTACAATCTGCTCTCACTTCACCATTTCAAGATGTTCGCTTCTTTCCAACTTTACACTCAGCTGTTTCTAAACATTTCTCTGCTGTTTCGACTACAGCATCCCTGTATGCCACCCATTCTACTTCTATATAGTGATGGGCAGTCTGAGACGAGGTCTCGAGATTTCTCAGGATTTTTCGAGACTAGAGCAGGCACCATTTCTTGCGAAATCTCGAGAGAGTTGTCCCCGCATTGTGCAGCGAGCAGCGTGTCGTAGGCCTACAGGTAGTCGGAGCTGAATGTTGTTTGTGCCGAGTATGCGAATAGCCAACAACGGGCCTTCTCAATTTCGTAAATACGTGTCAACAAGCGAATAGGGCTTTCATTTCTACCGAGGTCTATTTTGACGCAGTATGACACAATTATAAAGGATAGGCATTCTGGCATTGTTTGCACTGGTAGGTACACAAATAAGTGGTTTGAGTACACAACCTGACGGCTACTGTAGGTACACGTACCTGGATACTAGAGGTGTGCATTATTCGAACTCGAGACAAGGCAAGATGCGCCTTGCTGCACATGCAATCGCCATTACGCGTGAGTGGATTGTGAAATCTAAAATGCTTCAGTTTGCTCCAGTTCTTTCGACAGGTATGTGTACATCATTATTAGACCCCGCATTCAATAACATATGACAACTGCTTGTGTTTACCGATAATTTGTTGACGAAGGAAATAATTCCTTACAATGTTAGAGAGTATTCGCGTCATAATTCGGTACTCCGATATATGACGGTGCAATGTGAAATTGTGTTTAGTTGTACGCGACAACTTGAAGACGATGTCCAAAACACAACGTAAGTTGTTAATGTCGGTTATTTTTAAGAGATGTCACATAGCACAGCCCACTGTGTTGCTTATTCAAAAGAAGTAAAATACATCAGCAGAAATACTTCTGGGATGATCCGGCACTTACAAACGCATAATATCAATGAAGAGGAATCGTCACAGAACACCTCCGGTCCGGTATGAATCACACGAAGCTACCCTGCCGACAACAATTGTCAGGCATCCAGGTAGGTTTACATCCTACTGAATGAATGAATGGCGTATGACTTTTAGTGCCGGGAGGGACCAAGGACAAGTTCAGCCTGCCAGATGCAGTTCTTTTGATTTGACTCCCGTAGGCGACCTGCGCGTCGTGATGAGGATGAAATGAGAATGAAGATGACACATACATCCAGCCCCCGTGCCAGCGAAATGAAACAATGATGGTTAAAATTCCCGAACCAGCCGGGAATCAAACCCAGAGCCCCGGTGACCAAAGGCCAGCACGCTAACCATTTAGCCATGGAGCCGCACTTACATCCTAACAACAGTCATGAACAAATTATACGGATTATTTAGCTAAGAAGTCCACCTGACATAACTCATGAACAATTTAAGATACTGGCATTCTGTATTCACTTTCGTTAATGGTATTAAGGAGCTCATAGTTCAACATGCAGTGCTTTCCTAGGCTTTTGACAAAATTTATCATCACACACGTTTCCATATGAGAAATGATAATGATAACTATCAAGGTTACACTCGTAGTTACTGGGACGTTGCACAGCTCGCAGCACACGAGAATCGTTCTCGAGAGTGTTGCCCATCACCCCTGCTGAAAGAATTGGTGCAAAGTCGGGTTACAATTTCCACTCGTGTATTGGGGGTTGCATATGTAGCAAAGCACATCTACCCCGTCTCAAGTTCGAATAATGCACGCCTCTAGTATCCAAGTAGGTGTACATCCTATCTACAGTTATTCACAAATTATGCAGGGTTATTCAGCTAAGATGTCCACCCCAAATAAGTCGTGAACAGTTTAAGATACTGACATTCTGTTTTCACTTTCGTTAATGGTATTAAGGGGTTGATACTTGAACATGCAAACTTTTCCAGGCTTCTGACAAAATGTAATGGCTCACACGTTTTCATATGAGAACGTTATTTCACGCAATAGCTATACTATCAAGTTTACAGTCATAGTTACTGGTACGTCGCACAGCTTGCACTACAGGAGGATCGGTCTCGAGATTCTCGCGAGAGTCTCGAGATCTGCGACGTCAGTCTCTACAGTCTCGAGCGAGAGCGTTGCCCATCACTAATTCTATATCCTCAACCTGCTTACTGCCTACTATTTGGACCTTTTCACTAATCATACCCATGTACTTCTACAGTAATTACCTGACCCTGGAGATGTTCTCTCCTTATTCGTCTGCAGAAAGATTTCACTTTCTCTATCCTAGGCCCAAAGATACTTAGTTCACTACAGATCAGATACTGGTCCCAATCATTGGAAAATCCCCGGAAAGGTCCGAATCATCACGAAATTCCTGGAAAACCAACAAATTCCTAACAGATTTTCTGAATTCAAAGCATTTGCCTGGTGTGAAAATGGGAAATAATGGAACACCATCTTCAGGGCTCCCAACAGTGGGGCTCAAACCCACTATCTCCCAAATGCAAGCTGACAGCTGCACAACCCAAACCATGCAGCCACTTGCTCGGTTACATACGTTTCGTAACAGGCAACTGAACTAGTCATTTTTCAAATCGATGGCTCCAAGTATTAAAATAGTTTCTTTTCCTGGTACAATTATTGTAACTACAGTGGAATCGGTGCATGCTAAAAGGGCGTTAGTCGAAGCAACACAGTTCTGAGAGAGAAAAAAACCAACTGTGTCTAAGAAACCCTAATCGTTTTAAAATCTAATTAACGTTAGTGGAAGGTAGTAGTTACCTCAATGTTACCCTTTTTTTTTACTATTTTAACATTATTTTTTGTTTAGTTACTTTTCAAGCTAGGTTTAAAAACTGTGGGCTGAGGCCCTTGTAGCATACTGCAGGGTTTTCACAAAATAAAACCAGAAAATCTTTACTTTAAAAAAATTCTGTTTACTAACAATCAAAGATTATGAGTACCATATTTACATAAAGGTAACGAACGCTCAATGTATCAGTACAAAATGTCATTTAAGTTGAACTTAGTCATCATTCCTGATTTCAGTGGTGGGCCAGGCTAGAATTTCAGTATAGAACTCCAGAAACTCATGAGGAATGTATTGAATTAATTTTTTAATGTCATTTACATTGGTAGATTTTATAGGAACTTTGTTCAGTGGGTAAGCTACTTCATCTGGAAGCTTAACCTCTTGAATTCAGTTGTTTAGGGCAAGATGTGTGGGTTATCACAGAATCAATGAAGTGTCTAGCGACAATCTGAAATTCAAACCTGGACTCGTAGGTAAGGTGCATGCATGTACTGATCATAAAATTAACTTTTTTGCCTCTAGGAACAGTCTTGGTTTTAGTTTCTTATGAGATACAGTTTCTTTTATAGTAGCGTGGCCACCAATTTTTTAACTCAACAATTTCTGCAGATTGAACTTTTTTTACTATGAACTTGTGAGTTTTACTTGACTGGATGATAATGTTTGTCAGTTCATGGATGCCATAAATTCTGCTGCGTTTTTTTTAAAATATGACAAAATCCCTATCACATGATAGAAAAGAATGCTTTGTGTCAGTAATAGCCAAAAGCATTCTGGATAAAGCATGAATTTTATTTTGCTCCCAACAGTTGTCTGAATACACATGGCTATGTATTGTGGGGGGACACTATTCAAAAATCATAAACAAGTGAGCCTACTACATTGGGCCCTTTCTTTGCTACACCTTCACTATACAGATAAATAACTGCCTCATTTTTTAAATGTCGTATATACATAACACACTGGTAGGTAGAAGGTTCCTTGAACGGGTATATCAGGTAGTTGGATATTCTGCATGTAATCAAAGTAGATAGCGAGGACATGTGGTTCGTCTTTGGTTTCTACTTCCCTTTTCTAACGAGCATAAAACATTGAGACTTTTCTGTTATGAACTAAAAACTCCACATATGCCACTCGTTTAGCTGCTTCATTTAGGTGAGGCTTTTTAACTTGACTTTCATTTCTTTACAAGTGCAACAACAATAACTCTGTGGTATTCCAAAATGCAAGTTACAATTTTCATCAAAAAATCTTGAAAAGAATGATTGGCTTTGTTGTTTGGATTTTTTTCATTGTAAAGAGTGCACAACAGTTTTTTGTTCAAACTTGCATCTAAGTAGTTATAAGTTTTTGATGCATTACGGGTTTGTTTTTGAGGGAAACTTTCAATATGCTTCCTCAAATGCTGTTTTGTATCTGGTAAGTGGACTTCTTAAACATGTTTTCAATGTTTGTCAACAGGACTTTCACCCAATATTTTTAAGGATTTCAGTCTTAACTTTTTTTACTGACGCTGAGTGGAGAGCTAAGAAAACTTTAAAACATACCTGTTGTCTGTTTGATCCTACCATCACATGATAACGAAAAGTGTTGCTATTTTCTCTGACATCATCTCCTTTTCGAGGATGTCTTCATTGTACCGCAAGAGCATCAATCAAATGTTGGCAGATGCAAATCCTGTAAATCTTTGGAGGACAAATCATAGAACTTCACCAACATTTCAGCTTGTTCATCTTCGGTTATGATTTTAAAACAGTTCCTTCTCTTGCAACTGAAAGAGAACAAACACATTAGTAACAGAGACTGAAAATGCAAACAAAAACACTTTGTGTATGTTGGGTTAGACACATATGTCATCAAACTAGGCTATATTCTTCACATTATAAAAGGTGTAGGTATCAAAGTATTTAGGCCTATGTTTTTCATTAAAAAGAATTTGATTTCAAGTTCCAAATTACAAAATTTTATGTGTAGGTTAGTTTTTATAATAACAGCTAAGTTTTAAAACTAGGTTGCATTGTTATTACAGTGATATATCTTACCTGCAGGCAGTTCCAGTAGTTTTCTTAGGTACATCATCATTTACTCCTGAGTTGGCAAATTCTTCATTGTTAACCCTAGCCCTTTTAATTCTATTCCTCTTCCACAAGTCTTTGTTGCCTTTACGCTTCTTACCAACACTCTTCACTACTCTCTACTAAATCTTCCGTTGATATTATTAAGTACAACAAACTTAAATCTATATAAATAAAGTTGTAGGGGGTCTGCTGTCTGTAATTTCTTTTGTTTTGCCAATTTTTAATATATTTATCCGTTTTAGGTCTCACTCAAGACCGAATCGGTGGTTTTTACTTTTCGTGTCTGTCTGTTCCACCATCACGTTGAAACGGCTGGATAGATCTCAACCAAACTTCATATTTAGAGTATAATCATCCTGGCGAAGGTTTCAATATGCATATCATTTTAAAATCTTTGAACAGACGGGGGGATTTATAGGAAAACCAGAACGATTTTCCTCCATTTTCTCTTATACTATTGATTTTCTGTAAACTCCGTTTACCGTACGTGAAACGTCTCTTCATTATAAACAACTTTCATTATGTTCATAATTTACCTTACTCTTCACATGATGGAGAAATTTACAATTTTCTGCTGGTATCATACTCTGCATTGAGTGACCAACAGACTGACAACGAACCTATAGGTTACCAGGGCAACGTCTCTGACTGCATGCCAGCAGGGAAGTAACGTATTGCCATTTTCCTCATCATGCTGTTAAATTCGTGACTGTTCCGTGCGTAGAAGGCAAGAGAGGCGTCAATCGGCCTATCTGCGGGATATTGGCGGAATATCGTTGGAGGTTATAACCGCCCTTGAATAGATTAAGTAATAACACCATTAGTCATCTTCTTATCTGTTTACCTAAGAATCGCTGCGCCCAATTTCTCCTCTGTTACCACTTTCTTATATCCATAACTCACACCAGCATAATTTATTGAGGGGCATTTGATTTTCCAATACATTCACTTGGCATTTACATATGTCGTTATCCAGCTGTCCTCAATTATAATCCATTTTCTATTAATTTCAACTTTCTTAACTGTATTATTTTCTTCCTTAATTACTCTGTATGTACGTGAGTGCTAGAATCTACTGGATATATTTACACCAAACTTCATATTTAGAATCCACCAGTCCTTAGGTAGGCTTTAGGGCAAATATTGTTTCTAAATACCTGAAATGACTGGGGGTTTATACGAAACTGAAACCGTGATTTTGCACTTCCACAAAATGTACACAACCAAACTTAATGGAAATCTACCTGCCTTAATGGAAATTAATTTCTAAACATTTTTTCTCATGTGCTTCCTTTCGATTTGAGGATTAATAAGGGAGATATCATTAACGGACTGTTTTCGGTACAAGTCCCATTGGACTTACCTCAAGAGCGGGTGCGTGTAAAGCGTATTGATTACAACTTGAAAACTACTGAAGATATTCGAACCAAACTTTATATTTAGCATCCACCTGTTCAAAGGTAGTTTTTAAAGGTCAATAACATTTCATGTTCCCGGAATGGACCAGTGGTTTATAGGGAACCGAAATGGTGGTTTTGCTCTTCCACAATATATATAGTACAAGACCAACCTGACTGGAAATCAACCAAACGTGATGGAATTCCATCTCTAAAACTTTTTTCATTTGCATTTTTTCGTCCGGAGGATTAATAAGGGAGATATCATGAATGGTCAGTTTTACAGGTTAAGTCCAGCGGACATAGCCCAATAGGTGTTGTACGTGGAGCAGATTCCTTATCTATCTATATAAATAAAATCGTAACGACTGTGTGCCTGTACATTGACTATTTTGGCAAAATGTTTGCACAGCTATCCATTTAAAGGGTAATAATGACCATCTGTATACTTTTTTTTGGTTTAGTTTCCTGAAAGTCCTAATTTTTACCCTCCTCGCCCAAAATCCAGACTGCGGCATGATTTGCCAGACAAAAAAAAAAAAAAAAAAAAAAATGGAAATTTGACAAAATTATACGTTTTAGCCTGTAACGGACGGAAAACTTCTAAGATCTTTAAATTTTCACTTTTTATCCCCGAAGAATATCGATATATGGAGGCAATTTTAATGATGGTGCAGACCTTCGGGAAGTCCTAACACATAACAGATTGCACAATCTCCGTTCCATGTGGAATGATCTACAACCTTGGTCTTATGACTTTTTGTCATATCTGTATCCTTTTTACGTTTGATTTTTCTCCATTAATTGATGTTAAGTAAATTTGGAATTTTCACATGCATAATTCATGCTTTCAATCACTTATAGGAAATATAGAATCATCAAACTCTTCACAAAAATTGGCCCACCCAGTATCCATATGTGAGCCAAATGCTATGTATGTAGCTGTCACAATTATCCGAAAAGTAATGCAATGTGAGATAATCTTACAAAAACTTTACCCTGTTCAACGTTTCTAACTCAATCTGACCCAAGAATAGATGAGATATCATACGTCCAGCCATTTAGGCCACTAAATCCGGCGTCTTATGGTACAATCCTTTGTCGATATGATGTACGTTTAGCAGCAGTTAATCTGTAAATGATCAATCCCCCCACAATAAAGGAAGTCTACCAAGCTCTGAATAAATTAAAAAACTACAAAGCGCCAGGAGAAGATCAGACCTTTGCGGAAATCTGGAAATATGCAGGAACCTCAGCAAAAGTTGCCCTCCATCAACAACTTGTCTCTATCTGGATTAAAGAAGAACTACCAGAACACTGGACAACAGCCCTCATTCATCCTCTGCACAAAAAAGGGGACAAAACCGACCCTAATAACTACAGGGGAATCTCTCTCCTAGACATAACATACAAAATATTTTCAATAATCATCCTTAATAGGATAAGTTTACAACTTGAGAAAGAACTAGGAGAATATCAAGGAGGTTTCAGACCCTGGAGGAGCTGTCCTGATCAGATCATGAGTCTTAAGTTGATAATGGACTATAACAGGAGAAGAAACAGAGATATGGTGATAACATTTGTAGATTTCAAGAAAGCTTATGATTGCATCCATAGAGAATCTCTGTTTAAAATTTTAAGACACCTTGGACTACACCCCAAATTAATAAACATGATAAAATTGACTCTCACCAATACCAAGTCAAAAGTGAAGTTTAGGGGTGAAACATCAGAGACATTTGAAATTAAAACTGGACTACGGCAGGGAGATGGGCTCTCACCACTATTATTTAACTGTGCTCTAGAAATGGTAATGAGGGAATGGTTTAGAAAATGTCCCCCCAAAATAATGATTGGCCGAAAAATCACAACAAATTGCCTGGGTTTTGCTGACGATTTAGCATTACTAGCAGTGGACATAAAAGAAGCAAAAACCCAGATATCAGAACTTCAAAACATTGCAAATAAAATTGGCCTCAAAATATCATTTGAAAAAACAGAAATTATGCCCCAAAAACCAACACAGCTAAAAGAAGTCACCATAAATGGTAATAAAATCAAAATAGTAACTCAGTTTAAATATCTTGGAGAAGTAATAACACATAACTTAAATGAAAAAATCTCAATCCAAGTAAGAACAAATAGATTAGCTAAAGCACAAAAATTAACATGGGATATCTACAAAAAGAAATGTCTATCAATAAATACAAAAATAAAACACTACAACACAGTTATAAAACCGGAAGCTACATATGCAGCAGAAACACTCTTTTACCTGAATAAACAATCAAAGACTGACAGACTTCAGAAAATTGAAAGGAGGATTGGAAGAACCTGTATCAACAAAAAATATCAGAAAGATGGACAGTGGCGGTTAATACCTAACAAAGTCGTGTACAAAGAGCTAGAACCCATTACAGATACTATGCGTAAGAGGAGACTGGGATTCTTTGGACATATCATGAGGATGCAGGACTCGAGACTTCTGAAACAACTAGTACAACACAATCTCGTCTCAAAAAATACCACAACAGGATGTAAATGGATCAGAGAAGTAAGAGAGGATCTGAAGGAAATAGGCCTTACAACAGAAGACACCAAAAATAAGATAAAATTGAATATAAAACTCAAGAATACAAACCTCCGCTTTACCCTTACACAAAACAAACCAACAACACGCACATTTTCAACTGAGGAAAGGGCACGAAGATCGGAGCGTCTGAAGAAGTACTGGGAGGACCGCAAAGCCCGAACAATCCCTTCAAAGAGACCTGAACGACGGACTGACTAAAGTGATCCTATGTGGTCATAAAAGAAGAAGAAGAAGAAGAAGAAGAAATGAAGGTCTGCAATACTGTAAACACGAATATACTTTCGTATGTCGGTCTATACATATTCACTGATGTCGATTTGTAGCGATCGAGAAAGGGTGTGTTTGCTATTGTAATCAGTACTTCCCTCACCAACTTTGACTGGCAGTAGGAATGGGGTCCTTCTCCAACTCCTGTGTAACTGGCATTAATAAGGAAGGCCTACCATTGTAATGAATAGTTCACTTCTCGATTTGACTTGCAGAAGGCAAGGTAGCATGCAGTTTTGTTTACAACTCCCCTACCCGATTGTGTTTGGCAGTAGGAAGGGTGACCGCAATTATAAACAAATGTACTCATCTAAAATGTGACAGGCATTGGGCATAGTGGCCTGCTATTTTGATGGAAACTTACCAACTTGGTGTGACTGGCAGTAAGCTGGCTGGCAGTAGGAAAAGGGGCCTGACATTATAATGATAACTGCACAACTCAATTTCGACTGATAATATGGTAGTTGCCTGCCATTTTAATAAAAACTCCCCAACTGTTATCTGCCTGGAAGTAGGAAAGGGGGCTGCCATTGTAATGAAAACTCCCCAAATCGATTGTGACCGCGCAGTAGGCAATGGGGCCTGCAATTATAATGTAAACTTCCCAACTCGATTGTGAATAGCAGTAGGCAAGTGAGCCTGCCGTTATATCACAAATCTGTAACAAACACTTTACATTGGAAACCCGTATGTGGACCACCCCATGCTGTTTCTCGGATAACGCTAAGAGATATGCAATTTTAAAACAAATCTTATTTACTGTATGTATAGTATTTACATTGATATTCGAATACAATGTAGAATACCGTAGCAAAGCACGGGTACATTTGCTAGCGTTTTATAAAACCACAGTAAAATAACGTTTAATTCTTTTTTTAACACAATACACACAGTGAAGGCTTCCTAAGTAAGGGTAGGTTAGAACAACACCAAACAAGTATGGCAGCTGATCAAGTGCGAAACAGTCAGGCAGTGTTGCCACCAGTGTATTGCTAGAAGGGCCTCAGTCACGGACTGAAAACCTTTTAGCGTACGTTAAAGAATTTCTCTACCTAACATTAGGTAAGTTACATGCAATTAATCTTATAATGGAACCGTATTGAAGTTGATATATTAAATTATAAAATTTTATTTCCAACCACCTATTCAATACATTACAATATACTCACTGGATTATAGTCATGAAGTATCTTAAATAATGGGACATGTTTCGTTCGGCATAGCAAACATCAGCCATTAATGCACAAAGACTAGGTCAGGGCCCTGAGTTTAAAAATGATCAACATGGTATCATATCAAAAGAGAAACCATGTCATAATAAAAGAGTGTTCATCAAACGATCAACACAATATAAACAATAGACTTGTGATTGTAACAAAATATGTTCAATTATTAATTTTTTTTGCAACTGCTTTACGTCGCACCGACACAGATAGGTCTTATGGCGACGATGGGACAGGAAAGGGCTAGGAGTGGGAAGGAAGCGGCTGTGGCCTTAATTAAGGTACAGCCCCAGCATTTGCCTGGTGTGAAAATGGGGAAACCACGGAAAACCATCTTCATATGTACAAATTAAAAACAAGTATTTATCGGGAATTGCATTAACAATAACAATCTGTAAATTAAAACAATCATGGGGTTATTAAATTATGTCAATAGACATTGTGGGCATTAAAATATACATCAATGCATGAAGCGTGGATTAAATAAAAAACTGTGGGGTTGGAATTCCTTCAAATTAATTAAAGACAAAAGTTAAAATAGGGTTCGTTGAATCATCACGTGTCCAAGTTGAACCAGTCAAAAGGCACATAACAGCAATACAGACTAAGGTGTACGTATGACGTGAACATCAATATTTGTGAATTCCATAGGAGAGAGACAATCTTGATACCACGAGAATTCAAGTTGAACTAGTCAATATGCACATGCTAGCAATAAGACTAGGAAACTGTATGTGATGTGAAATAACAAATAGTGGACTCCTATACATTAACGACAATTTTGAACATAGGGGGAGTACTAGCAATCCTTAGGTGAAAGAGAGCAGATTATGGCACGTGTTGGAGTTTAGAATCTGAAAAAGAAAAAAGGGGGAATGAAAGTTGAGATGACAGAAGATGAAAAGGAAAAATTGAAAAGGAAGCTTACCCCTGGGGCAGGTATGTGGTGTCTGCTAGCGTTAGCTGCATGAAGCAAACTGGGGAGTAGCCTTTATTACTGCTTCCAGTATTGTACTTTCTTCTAAATGAACAAGAAACTGCAAAACTTATCATAATGAACTCCAAATTACTGACCGCCAAAGCTTAATATAAGAAAATATAATATAATATAATATAATATAATATAATATAATATAATATAATATAAAAAAATGATTTTCATTACTTACAACGCCAAAGCTTACCCGAAAATTCACAAAGAAAACATACCGATGAGACCCATTATAAACTACAGAACGAGTCCAACTTACAAACTGTCACAATTCAATCAAACATTTCTTTTTAAAAAAACTGTATTTTTAGCCCAAAGAAACCAATATGAAATACAACAGATTTCAGCAATATTACAAAAGAATTGAAAATCAAACAACACCACAGCTTAGCATCATATGATATAAAGATGTACCCTAATATACCCACACACAAAACTATAAAATTACTAGAATCCAATTTTAAAAATTACAGTAAACTAAGTATCCTTGAAATAGAAGAGTTCATAAAATTACTCCACTTCACTATCAACAACAATTACTTCAAAATTTATGACACCATCTATCAACAACAAGGCTTACCAAGGGGATCCCCAACATCAGGCATACTAGCCAAAATTTATATAGAACACTTAGAACATCAAGAAATCAGCAAAATAGACAAAATTTGCTTCTGGTGTAGATTTGTAGATGACATATTTGTTATAATAGACAATAGATTCACCAATGAAATCAGATTACTAGAACAATTAAATACAATAGATCCACACATAAAAATCACCATGGAAATGGAAAACAACTATACCATAAATTACCTAGACATATATATAACCAGGCATGAAAGTCTTCTAACATAAAATATACAGAAAGCCCGCACATACGTCTAACACAATAAAAATAGACTCTATCCACCCTAACACACACAAAAAAGAAAGAAAAGAAAAGCTTTCTTGTCGCTGCATGGTATTACTAAAGCAAGGGTGCGACGGATTACTCTGTTGGTTTCCGAAGGAGTTACGTCCCCACATGATAGACGAGGTGGTCACCGTGAAGGGAGATGCGTTTCTGATGAGTTAAAAGTGCAGATGTCTAATCATATTTCGTATTTTTCATACCATGTTGCACATTAAGGCAAAGCTAAAAGTAAAACAAGGTACCTGAGCACGGAACTTAGTGTCCATAAAATGTGGATACATCGTTTGCAAAAATATGAACCAGACTCCTATTTCGCTGTAAAACAAAACGTTGTGAAACCAAAAGTTAAATAAGAGTTTTTTTAATGATATTACTAGGAATATTTCAATTACCCTTTTGGATGACATTGAGTGGATGTTTGTGCTACATGTGAAAAATTTAAAGTAGATATTCAATGTGAGAATGTAACAACAGTACAAGAAAAGTTAAAAACTGAATTAACACTGCATAAAAAGAAAGCTCAGAAATTCTATGACTTGATGAAGGAAAGTGAATTAATGGTAAAAGTAGGGAATGATCATGGCATTTCAGAAGCCATAGCATTGGATTTCATGCAAAATATCCCATATCCACAAATTCCCATAACAAATGCTTTAAGCCAGGCAACTCTCTTTTCGGATGGTGAATGTTTTATGTATCCTTACACACAGTTGGTTGGGAAGAAGGGTCCCAATGAAGTGATTTCTTTTCTGCACCATTTCATTAATAGTATTGCCCCGGATGTAAGGAAACTTTACAAATTTAGTGATCCGTGAACTGCACAAAACCGAAATAACATGATTGTTAAATATTTAACTGATCAGGGAAGATTTTACTACATTCGCCATGTGTACCCAACAAAAGGACACTCATACATGGCATGTGATTATAACTTTGCTCAAATGGAGCTAAGCAGGATGATGTATACACGGCTTATTATTTGATACAGATCAAACAAAATACATCCAAGAACATTAACGTGATAAACATTGAACAAAGCATGATTAAAGATTTTAAGGCTGGATTTTCCAAAGTTAAAGCACCATCTCCTCTTACTAAAAAACAAGAACAATGGAAAGTGACATTTTATAAAATAACTGAATACAGGTCAAAAATCATAACTGCAAGCAAGACATCAAGCAGCTGAGTTACAAGTGATGAATGGAAAAACAAAATTTGATGAGAATAAGATGAAGAGAGCATACAGAGCTGAAATCCCCCTGAAAGTTGCTAAAGCTAGGGATATTAAAAAATCATGTCCTCAATTTTACCAACAAAGGAACCTTATTTTCAGAGACTTCTGGACCAGTATGGTAAAGACCAGGTGCCTGATGCTTAGGAATCAGGGAGTGAAGTATGGGACTCTGATTAAGCAAAGGAAAAAGATATCTATCAAAGGGTAGGAAGGGTCCACCTATTCAATACTATTAGTTTGTATATTGCCTTATAACACGGGGATACCAACTCCCAGATCAACTCAAAAACAATGGCTGCTGTAGAAACTACAAAATAGTTCGCCATCAACCACATCTTTGATATGTTATTTAGTTTAAAGTGTAGATATCTTATTCAGACTTCATCAATGGTTTAAATTAAAAGTATAAATTGTGTCATATCAGTGTTTATATCATTATTGGTAACATGTGTGCTTATGTCTTCCAATTGGAGCATGGCTGAAGATGACCCAATATATATGGGGTCGAAACTATCCCAGTGTTATAAAACAATATACAAACTAACAGTATTGAATAGGTGGACCCTTCCTACCCTTTGATAGTGATCAACTGTCGATGAAGTCAATAATGAAATTCATAACTTGTGAAAGGAAAGATATGGTAAATTATATGTTATATATTGAAATTAAAGACTGGATTTATGCAAACTTCTTGTAGTGTTCTCTCGTGTCCAAAATGGGTATATTTCTCTCTCAGATCACAGTTATACTATCTCCAATCAATGTTAGGGGCTAAGGAGTTCCAAAAGAACTTAAGTCCAGCATTTTCACGATTTTATTACAAAGAATGTACTTGTAATAGTATTTTAATACTTGATGAAATTTATACTTAAGCAAAGTATAACCATGCAAAAAAGTTAATTCTAATTTGAATTTTTTAAAGAGTTATGTTTTTATTGATTTTCTCAAAATCTGTTTAGATGGACTTGTGCTCTTATGGAACGCACTGCTTTAATTTGACTTCTTTTACCTACAGGTAGTAATGAAATCCCTCTCTCCAGTTGTGTGTCAGTGGAAGCTAAAAATCCATTGCTGTGTGATATGGGTAATTTTCATCCTGATGCTGATAATGAGGAAGATTTCTTGAACTTTGAAAGCTATTAACTATACATAGATATTGTTGAGGGGCCCTTAACAACGGGACCCATACATGAACCGGAAGAAACGGAGTTGTTAAGGATGGAAGACTTGAGCCAAGAATGGTATGATGATAAACGGGGTTAAAAGTCAGGTTATGAGTTTCGAAAATGATTGGGGATCATTGTAAGTATATAGGTGTTAATATAAGGAAAGATCTTCATTGGGTTAATCACATAAATGGGATTGTAAATAAAGGGTACAGATCTCTGCACATGGTTATGAGGGTGTTTAGGGGTTATAGTACGGATGTAAAGGAGAGGGATATAGTCTCTGGTAAGATCCCAACTAGAGTATGGTTCCAGAGTATGGGACCCTCACCAGGATTACTTGATTCATGAACTGGAAAGAATCCTAAGAAAAGCAGCTTGATTTGTTCTGGGTGATTTCCGACAAAAGAGTAGCGTTACATAAATGTTGCAAAGTTTGGGCTGGGAAGACTTGGGAGTAAGAAGATGAGCTGCTCGACTAAGTAGTATGTTCCGAGCTGTCAGCAGAGAGATGGCATGGGATGACATTAGTATACAAATAAGTTTGAGTCGTGTCTTTAAAAGTAGGAAAGATAACATTATGAAGATAAAGTTGGAATTCAAGAGGACAAACTGGGGCAAATATTCATTTATAGAAAGGAGAGTTAGTGATTAGAATAACTTACTAAGGGAAATGTTCAATAAATATCCAATTTCTTTGAAATCATTTAAGAAAAGGCTAGGAAACAACAGGTAGGGAATCTGCCACCCTGCTCTAAATGCAGATCAGCACTGATTTATTGATTGATTTATTTGAAACAGACGACGTAAACCTGGATGCAATTTAAATTAAATATCTTGCAGGTTGTCTGGCATTCAAATGTCGTTCTGGAGATGACAGCTTGGGTGATAAACGTGAAATGTTTGAGTTTGCCTTGCCATAGGAAGTGCCTCAGGACTGGTTATCAATCATTTGAAAGGGAGGCCTTACTCGTCCAACCGAAGAATGGTACCAAAAAGCTATGCAATTTGAGGTACTGTTCGGCAGTTTTCACAGGCTTTATATTTATAAATGGTCCACCCCTGTGGTGTAGTGGTTAGTGTGATTAACTGCCATCCCCGGAGACCCGGTTCGATTCTCGGCCCTGCTACGAAATTTGAAAAAGTTGTACGAGTGCTGGAACGAGTTCCACTCAGCCTCGGGAGGTCAATTGAGTAGAGGGGGTTCGATTCCAACCTCACCCATCAATGAAGCTGTTTTCCGTGGTTCCCCGCTTCTTCTCCAGGCAAATGCCGGGATGGTACCTAACTTAAGACCACGGCTGCTTCCTTCCCTCATCCTTGCCTATTTCTTCCAATCTTCCCATCCCGGACGAATCCCCTGTTCAGCATAGCAGGTAAGGCCACCTGGACGAGGTACTGGTCCTCCTCCCCAAATGTATCCCCAACCAGATGTCTCACGCTCCAGGACACTGCCCTTGCGGCGGCAGAGGTGAAATCCCTCGCCGAGTCAGAAGGAAAAACCAACCCTGGACGGTAAACTGATTAATAAATAATAATAATAATAATAATAATAATAATAATAATAATAATACTAATAATAATATATAAATGTGAAACAGTGATGCAGACTGGCCTCTATAAGTAATCAAAATTTCCCGAACTTGACGAGAATATTACCTCTCTTTATGTCAGAACTGAGACTTGCATTAGAATATGTCACCTCAACAAAAACGTCAAACAGATGCTCTGAAGAAGTATTCAGCGCAGATGAGTCGACTGTAGGCAGCTTCAGCTTCTTCTGCGACTTCCTAAGACATTAAATCGCGAGTTCTAAATACAATTAAACCAACAACTATCCCAGTGTTTCTATGCATACATTGTACTTACAGTCTGTTTTAAGATGTAATTATTCAGAGTTTCTTCCATTATCTATTTACAGTATTATATGATTGATTGTAGATGGTATGTAAAGTACTATTTTATTTTAATAATGCCAACCTTTAAAATATTCATTAAAAATTATTTTTCCTCATTACCGAAGTTCATGCTGCATGCAGGCAAATGCAGGCGCGCACTCCTAGCCCTCCAGTCTACATCACGCACGTCAACCAATGACAGCACTGTGAGCGGGAATGGCCTACCTAACATACTCTACCAACCTTGGTGTTGATATTCATCAAAATGAATTAAATGCAGAGTGATCATTGGATGATACTTGAGAGTGTTATTTATGACAGCTTCGAATGAGTTAATTGTTGAATCAACGGTAGAGTTATCTGTGATCAAAGTTAGAAATCACTGTAATTTCAATGTGTTTGTACGGTTAAAGATTATGTGTAGGTGTTCAGTTTATTAAGCGAACTGAATGAGAAGATAGAAATCATCAGTCAAGGTCATAAGTGTAGCTTGTGAGTGATATGTTTACAGGCCTTGGGGGGCAATTTATAGTTAGCGCTTTCTTCGATATGTAGGCATGGTTAGAGATGCGATGGTCTTTGATATAGTGGAGTGATTGTAATGCTAATGATGTGCACAAGGTTATAAGGAGCACATGATCCCCTCATTGATTTTCCATTGAGGTTGAGAATTCCGATGGGGTAAGGTGGCCCGTTTGTTACTTTCTGACAGTGTTCTGGATCGTAATTACGCAAATCCCTGCCGTTGACTTATGCCCGCACCCTAATAATAAGAAGGTTCATATTGAGAAAGAAAAAAAAATGAAATGAACTAAAAATCCTTCCACTGAAAGAGTAACGTAAGCAAAAACAAACATTTCATATCACTTCGCGAGGTCCATGTGGTCTTTACGCCAATACGAACATAAATTTACGGATATAGCTGCTTTGCCTAGGTGATAAAAATACATTAACACCGCTACGAAATAAATTTGCCATGAAAATTAACAAGTAGGTCTACTTAAATTTGCCATGAAAATTAACAAGTAGGTCTACTTACGTGACAGATATTTAATTAATCTGAACTTGCAATAGGCTAGATTCCCTGTGGATCGTAAAACACGTTACCCCTTGCATCACTAGAATGCTCTCTTAAATTACTTACAAATTTGTCACACTCCATGTCTAAAACACTTCTCACACACGATCTCTTTTTACTTGGAAAGTAACACGACCTATGGTGGATAATTCTTTTCGTGTAATGTAAACACTTGAAACAGACACACCGGCGATTTCAGATATTCGTTTTGCAATACAGTACAACCTTATTAATTCAAAGTCTTTGGGGCACAGAAATCAAACTTCGAATTATGTGATTTCGAATTAACTGCCAACTCATACTTCAGAAATGCCAACCCTTGCCACCTCACAAAATATTCTAATACCCATTGTTACGGGGATACCTGTGGAATACAGAGGTGAAAGAAGGTGCAGGCTGGAATGGGTCTATCCACAAAGCAGAGATATGAATTAAAATTTCACATTTTCGAAAATAGCAAAACTTAACGATTTTCACATAGAATTTGAAAATTTAACAAGTAACAACAAGTGAACAAGTAACCGACACTCAGGTACAAGACCAGGAAAAGCCAAGATTTAGAGACAATTTAACAAGCTGGGCTTCCAGCCCCAAGTTTTACATTTCCTGAGCTCTCAGCTCACAAACACATATTACCAAAGGGCAGAAATCCCCTAATTACATGCAGCACTTGCTCCCACCTAGCAATGTCAAGCCTCCTAGAGGCACATCTCCAATACATAAAAGAGCTGACCCGCTCTCAGTTTTCCAAGCCTATTAAAAGCATACCATACCTTACAATCACTTGCCATCAAGTCACAAATTACACCACTGAAACAGGGGTATCTTGTACCCAATCTACTGGGCCTTAGCAGAAAAAGAATAGGTTAAGTAAATGGCCCAAAATACAAAATGAATGGAGGTGTACACTTGCACTCCTGACTGACACTTCTTAAAACCTAAGAGGCCCAAGGCCGATGGAACAGGGGCTATTCCCAAACTATGGAGGTGACTCGTATACAGAATAAATTTAACACAGTAAGGAAGAGTAGAAAATCAGTTACGAAAACGTAGTCACCTCAAATCAAAAATTAAGGGGAGCTCGAGAGGGTAAAGCACTCTCTATCTCCGATTTACAGTTAAAGATATATGAAGTTTTACACAAGCAACGGCAAATTACATGGTTGAAGACAGGTTACATAGTAAAGGTTTCGGACCTTCCCCGCGGGTTAAACTGCTGAGCTAGCAAGAAATAAAGATGTTAGGCGGCCATTACCTTATTGAAGAACTGCTGCCTGAAGAAAGAGGCGCTTCCCGCCTCCTGCTACACGTCCATACACTAAATTAAATGTTGATGATGTGGCCAAGAGACAAGAAAATCAGCAGTTTTTATACCCTCGGGGAAGATTCAAGACCTTTCATGAATAATTAAGACACACCCACAGGCGTTTATTGGCTAAAGTACACAGTCACACACAAAATCGAAGAAGACACGATTGGTCAACAATTAATTACAGAAATAATTGATTGGCTAACTTCAAAACTGGTGGAAAGAAAAGATTAATATTGTCAACCCACAAATGAAAGAACAAAATTTAGTAATAAGGAAACTTATGAGTACAAAATATCTTCAAAAAAGTTCCTTCACTTTGCCCCAGGGTGCATGATCATAGTTTTTTTTGGTAGAGACATCTATAAGAGAATGTCCACACTTCTTGATCAAATGGGAAACAAAACAAGTTGAAATCCACAAAGTATTGACAACTTCGAAATCACAAAATTTAATGGCAGTGACATCTTCTGAGAAACTTATGAGTTGATCCAGTTTTTAAAGTTCAGAGTTTCTCCTGTAGAGGAGGACTTTAAGGCGGAAAATTCAAATGTGCGGCGTAGAGGTGTACCAGCCGGTACACCCATTACTGCATGCAATTAACATTGATTCATAGTTTAAAACTTTCAAATGCCATGAAAATAACTATTTCCAAAATGTATCCAACAAGGTGCATTTACAGTATTCAAATAATGGACTTGGATAATTCACTGGTAAACATAACCTCAAGCAACGAAGGAAAAAGAATTATTCAAGGCGAGGAGAAATCTATGCTGGCTCCCCTGTGCAAGTGCTTTATTCACTGGATTACTGTACAGTATGCATTTTAGATGCCTCATACTTGCACAGAAAGTATTCGATACCCTTAAAACATTGTATATTATCGAACTACCCTATGACGAGGAGAAAAAGTCTTTCGCTTCTGTCTGCATTCCAACACAGTACAGTACCAAAAGTTTGTTTGGGCTCGGCATTAGAGAAACAAAACAACGCAGCTTCATCGGCATTGACAATACTGTTCGGTGCATACGAATTTATTATAATTATGAGCCACGCTTTTTCACCAACTGTCAGCATCGCCGGTGTTAGCGGATTCTTCTTCTCCACATGCTGCTTGCTACGTGATATTATGGCGTTTCTTAAAATGCTGAGTACAAAAGAATTACGATTTCACTCAAACTTAACAAGTATGAAATAGACTATTGACACACCACAGCGAGTGAAAGTGCGGAAAGCTACTCTTGCACGTTCTGGAAGACGCATTCTATTGTGATGAGGATAAATTTTAAATTTAAATTACTCTGTTCAAATACTACTTTAAAAAAAATTAAAGGCAATTTAGAATTAAAACTCTGAATTGTTTTCTGTTTAAATATAACATATGATGACAGTTTTCTTGCATCTGTGGTTACGCAAAGCGTAACTGTACACCCAACATCGAAAACTAGGCGAGCCAGGAGCATGTTGCGAGTTAAATAAAACCCGCACCCCAATTTTGTGCCTCAATCTTTTTAATATGTGGGGATTATTTGCATAAATACAGTATGTTTGCGGTGAATTCTACAACAATAGACTTTAACATTTAAATGTTCTTTATGTAAATAGGATCAGGCGTGTTCAGGATATACTCTATATTTGATTTCTATGCGCTGGCCGTGTGGCAAACAACAGGTGATGATGATGATGATGATGATGATGCTTGTTGTTTGAAGGAGCCTAATATCTAGTCATCGGGCCCAAATGGTACAAAATGAAATTTAATGATACACTAATTAACATTTTAAAATTTATCCACTGACTAGAATTTAAAAAATCAATATGAATTTACAATAATCAGTGGAACTCATTTTCAATGCCTTATTTTCTTATAAAACTGATTTTAAAATTTCCTTTAAAGTGCAATTATATTTTATGCAAATTAAAAGTTTTAAAAACATATTAAAAATACAAAAAGACTAAAACAGAGTCAATAATATGTAGTTACCAATAAAATAAAAATTAAAAACTAAATAAAATTCACTTTTAAACATGATAAAATAGGCCACTATCCCTCATAAAATGGATGACTAGGTCCGCTGATTGCTTATCTTGTAGAAGGAAGGAGATGGTACTCAAAAGTTTTAGACTACAGTGTAGATAGGCCAGATCCACACACTCTACAAGGATGTGTATCATGGTAATTTGACCATCACTATTACATACTGGGGGCTTCTCCATTCAGTAAGTAGGAGTTCGTTGCTATACTGTGGCCGATCTGAAGATGGCATACCACTGCTTCTCTCCACAAAACCCGAAGGGAAGTCTTCCGTATCTTAGTAGTTCCCCTAATCATTCTCAGCTTATATGAATAAGGAGTGGCCTGCCACTCCAGCTCCCAATGGACATTACCAATGTCTCAGCTGTAATGATTATCACTGGCTGGAAGCTTGCAAGGGAACAAGCAGCCTTATCAGCTACACTCATGCGGCTAGAGAGCCACAAAAAAGTGATTCTGGTGCTAGCACTTCAACACTGGGCCAGCAGGTCCTGGATCCTTGGCGCCAGAGGGTGCCACGGGAAAGATGCATCAATAGACTGTAACAAGCTCAAGGAGTCAGTACACAGCAGAAAGTGCCGATTTCTGGTAGAGGAAAAAGAAACCACTCATTATCAACAACAAATGCACAGCCTACTTCTGCAGTTGAACCAATCTTGTGTAAATAACTACTGAACCTGGGTACCGGCCAACAACGGACAGGAAGAGCATCCAATAAATAGAGGGGTCCATGTTCACCTTAGACCTGATATGTAGATGCAGGATGATATCAAGTCGTCGAATTAACCACGGAGTTACCTAACTTCGTCATCTGACAGGACAAGGAACTGAAATGATCTGTAAACGTTATCCAAGCGTATATTAACAGAATGCTTTGCTCGTACATAAACAGCATATAGCAGACTGTCTGCATTGTTGAATATGCAGGGATAGCTTGGGTGAAGTGGCATTTGTTGCAAATTTGCAGCATAGGACAATACATATTTATTGGCATCTCAGGTGTAAAGGCAGCATACCAGATTCAGTGAGCAGGCTAACAATGGGGCTTAAGAATGCTTCTGGTGCCAACCTAACTCCACCGTGGTGGATACTAATCAGTTTCACAAGGACGCTTTGTCTTGCTGATCCATATGCTGCACTGCCATAGTCTAACCTGCATAAAATATGTGCCCTATATAATTGTAGGAGCAAAATATATTCAGTTTCTTAGTGCAATTCACTTGTAACTGATGCATGTGTGGTTCCCCATGGCAATTGACTATCGAAAAGGAACCAAAGAAATCGGTATGTCAACTTCAGGAAATATTAACAAATTTGACCATATTTTGGCCCTATATTGGTCTGTATTGACTGAGATCATAAAATAAATACAATGGGTTATTAATGGGTCTGCCCTGCCAATATTTATTTTTACTAATTAATTTACATTATAAATTAACCGTACATGTTTTGAGAAATTTGTACCATTCTCTTAATTAGCGATATTACAAGAAGCTGTAAAACGTCCTTACTTTAGAGGACATGTTAAAAATTACAATATTATTACACATATATTGCTAATAATCTAAAAAGCACTAAAATAAATTCTGAAAAATCTGCCTGTAGAAGAAGGGCCTGTAATGAGAATGAAACTTTTGCTTCGATTACATTTGTAAATCGTATACAAGCCAGACTTGCTGTGTAAATTAATTTTGGTTAAAAAAATAAGACGTGTTGTTTGCTGCATTTTCTTCTGATAGGACACAATACACACTATCACTGGGGCAGCTCTCATTAAGGAGAGATAAGTAGGAAGGAGATTATAAAGTGTTTGAAACAGATGATAAAAGGGAAAAGGGCAGAGTGAGGTGGGATTGTTTATTACAGAAAATCATAGCAGGCAGTACACTTAAATGAACAAAATAATGATGCGGCTACATTGGGTGATCGCAACAATGAGGACGAGAATCATCTCCAAGAATTCACCATGCCAGGGAGAAAATGAGCCAGCCACGTGGTGTAGGGGAAACGTGCCTGTCTCTTACCCGGAGGCCCTGGGTTTGATTCCTGGCCACGCCAGGGATTTTTACCTAGGATTGGAAAGGGTATTAGTAGATACTAAAATGCAAGGGATTGCCAGGGTTGGGATCATGTAAGGTAAATGAATGAGAACATACTATGTAGGGAAACAAGGTACAGTCACAGAAAGTAATAGAAGCAAGGGAAGTTTAAGACTATTATAGTTATACTCAGTTTAAAACAGAGGATTGCAGATGCATGCAGATGCTCGCAGAGTGGACATTAAAAGGCTACCATTATAATGATGAATCCATGTTGACCACAACATACCTAAAACAGATGCCAAAAACAAAATTACCATAGATTCAAAATGGTTACACAAATCTGATGCAATAAATATTCTAAAATGTGGGTGCAGTAGGCCTATATAGGTTTGATGACTTAGATTTAAAAAACAGCAAAACAAAGGAGGAGTTTACTACATTATATAGAACAGAATTTATATTTACAGTATTTACTCTCAACATCTATTGCAATTACTTTCTCCTGACCTGCTATGAAGTCCAATTTAAGTGAATTCTGAAAGACCAAAATATTTGCATTTTCCCAAAGAGAACTCATAATATACTAGGTGTTCAGTTCATGATCACCTCTCCAGCAAGGGGAGAAGTAGAGGTCCTCAGATCAGAATAGGCCAGTGAACAAAATAAAAGTCGCAAGCAGGAACAACCAGCAGATTATGGAGCTAGCGAGTATCACAGTAAATCAACACATGACAGCAACAACAAAAGGTCGAGATTCAATCCAATGAAGGCAGTGCTATTCAAAGATCAAAAAGTCTTCATAAGATTGTGTAAGATAATTCTATTTACAATAGAGTACAATTTCTACCCACATATTATTGTAAGAGATGTTTTATTGGATATTAAACATCAACCAATTTCATATAAAGTCACATGCCTAGCTGGAAAAATTGAGAATAAACTGAACTGAAGGGGGTCATAGGAGGAGAAATTAAATTTCTTACCTTTGACTAGCATATCCACAGCTTCACTCTTTGTGACATTGGGGTGAAACCAGCTGAACACAGTATTAGGATCAATATTTTCATCCAAGTCATCCACCAAATCTCTGAAGATCATTCCCTGTTCGCCAGTGCGATGAGCAGTCACCCATAGCCAACCATCGCCCATATCATTGTGCACAAAGAAGATATCACCCTTCTGAAAGCTGGAAAATGTAATTCAGAGACACTTGTTTAAGCAAAATCTGTAAGTTATGTGGAATCTCAATCTGAAGCAATTACACGAATTCAAAAAATTCAAACCAAACTCCATGGTGCAACAGCCCCAAAGAGCCATGGCCAACCAAGTGACCAATGCTCAGCTCAAAGGTCTGCAGATTAAGAGGTGTAATGTGGTTCGCACAACAAATCATCTTGGTCGTTATTATTATTATTATTATTATTATTATTATTATTATTATTATTATTATTATTTTTTTTTTTTTTCAGACCAGGGACACTACCTCACTGTCAATAGTGCCTCAGTTGTAATCATGTAGGCTGACTGAACCTTGAACCAGCCCTTAGATACAAGTAAAAGTCCCTGACCTGGCTGGGATTTGAACCCAGGGCCTCTGATTAAGAGGCAGGCACACTATCCCTATACATGGGGAGGCAAACTAATCCAATGCCCACCTTGAAGTTTAATAAAACAAAGCTGAATGGAATATATTGAGAGAGAGAGAGAATTGGACTTAAAAATAGCCTGATTTTCATCGTAAAACCTAAATGTCTCTTGATGATGCTTGTTGTTTAAAGAGGCCTAACATCGAAGGTCATCGGCCCTAAATGTCTCTTCACTTTGAGAAATTCTATGGGTACAGTTCATTAATCATTTCTGAGAGAACAAGGAAGACCTACACTTTACGTTCACAGTTCAACACCCATACTTTGTCACTTGTTTGTTCATTGTCATTACTTATATTTTGAAAAGGCATAGGCCATTTACTTATACCGTATGAGGCATAACACAAGATATCAGACAACACAACTTCTTCCAACTTCTCTGTAATGAAATACATTATTAAGACATCGTGAAGATACTGCTCTGCTTCAAATTCAGTCTGCAAGCTAGTTCCCAAATTAACCCTCATAATATTAACATATTAATCTGATGCCATAGCATTTTTCTGCCATCACGGAATTATTAAAACTAACATTCAGAGAACTCCGACCACAGTTTTTTTAAGCTACATCATTTATCTATTGTACTTCACTGCTATAACCAACCTGGCAATAAAACCATGTGGAAGACAAATGTACATGAAAAAAAAAAAAAAAATCATAAAGGCTGACAATTATCTACTTGTCATAAAGCACATGAACTTAGCTGACTTATGATTAACAAATGTAAGTATAGGCCTGAAATAGCTTGAAAGAAAACAAACCCATCCATTCCAAAATGGACTATGCTGATACACATCAAGATAGAATTATTGTTTAGAAGCACAAGAGGCTCAGCTAAGGTTCAGTTATTGCTTATTAACACAGTTGACTTGACTGAAAACACTGCTGACCAAAACAGTGAACTTTATTACGGATGAACACATCAGGACTCAAGGGACTCAAAACAGCACTAATAACTGAATATGCTGCTATTTCGCTTTTTAAAACAGCCACTTTCCAACCACTTATCAGTACAGGACACACTAGTTCCCTCTACATTATTAGCACATAGAATAGTTAAACGTCATTGTGGATTACAATGGCATACACAGAATTTCATCAAAAGTACATTGTTTGAATTAATGAAAGAAAGTATCAAAGTCACTCAGAACATTATGGTGAATTTGCACTCTATGAAGATGTCTTACATTTCTCCACTTCAATTTAGTCTATTATTGTGTTGAATATATCAGTTTACAAAAACTCCAGTACTTAATGAAATCAACATAACTAGCTACATTGTATGTAGTCTAAGTAAGAAATCCATGTTTATCAATTAATATCTGTAAACTACATATATGCTCACTGAATATTTACAACAATTTGTTGTTATATTGTGACGGAGCATGCCATTTTAATGTATGGCTTTGGGAGGACCAAGTTACCCTGGCTCAAGTTGTGAGCGCATCACCAAGTTAGGGCCCCTCCAAACAATCAGTCAGAGACGAGTCAAGTGCGCAAGGCCAGTTCCCCATGCCACCACTATTGTCGTAGCTATGCGATTTCATTACAAGCCTCCCTGATGACGTTAGAGGAACCTAGAGCTTTCCGATTCCAGAGATTCTCGTGGTTTTTATCTCGCAAAGTATCTGGAAGGGCTGGCCTCCCTATAGGCCTATAAGGCAGGCCGGATCAGCGTGAGATGGTTCAGTACGGGCTCTGTTCTGCTAGTGATTCAATATAGAGACATTGCTGTGAGTGTTGTAGAGCAGAGGGAGTGCTGCTGAGGAATACTGCATTAGTGGGTATACAGTGTTGATGGAGTGTTGTCTGTGTACTGGCAGCGAATGCGGAACAGTGACCGAAGACTGCAATGAGCTTGCAGACTGCGTGAGTGGTCTAGTCGTAAAGCGACTTTAATCGTAAACTGCTATAGAGTCCAAGTGTCAGTTGCTGAAGTATGTGCAGTGTAATTGTTTTAACCTGTAAGTGAGAGTGGATACCTAGTGCGACAGAATAGTGACAATGAACAAAGAGCGCAACTAGTGTGATTGTGTGTCTGTGTAGTTGTGTAAGTAATTAGTGTTAGGCTTACAGTAAATGCTACCAGGGATGTATTTATTTACCTAGTACCCGCTTCCACGTTACAATATTTTCAGCAATCAAAGACATGTTGGGATTCAAGCAGTTTATCATCATAATCATCATTTCCACTACCATTATTAGGATATTAGTATTTCTGATTGCAGGTGTTATTAACAAAGAGATTGGTAGCAAAAGATCTTTGAGGTCGACACTAATTAGGAACTAATATTTAGAAGCCCCATGAAGAAAAGAAGAACAAAGAGATTCAATATAAGTAATGGAAAGGAAGAAACATATTTAAGAAAGAGAATCAATAATATTTATTATAAATTGTTCAATATCTGAATTAAAAACAGGAAAACCCACCCTACATCGTGAATGCCACTGGAAGAGTATATACCAACCATTAAAGTGAATAGATAGTTCCCTCACAGAAACTGTGATTTGGATAGTAAATGAATGTTTTCTTAATCCTGATTTCCACTCGTAATAACATTAAATCGTTAAAAGTAGAGAAGGCACAGAAGATACAAAATCCTTGGAAAACACATAAAGCACAATTTTTGAAACAGTCATCTAAATGAATTGTCAAGATTATATTTTTAGTATTAGAATGGTCTTCAGGAAACACCTGTACCACATTATCAGATTCAGCAGTGGTGGTCGCAAGTCACAAATCGGTTACTGGATGGTAAAGAAGGATCCGGACTGTTAAGTGATACCATCAGAAAAAATCTCTCCTCAGAATAGACTCCTGGTTCTCAACTTTTCAGCTTCACCTTCGCTTACCTGTCAACGCCACAAAATGCATCAAGTTGTGGAAGCTTCATGCCAAAGCAACAGACATAACAGAAACCACACGTCCCCTCATGAATACTGACTGGCTTGCAAAGCACACATGGGATGACACTGCTGCACGAATTTGAATGTGTCCAAAATAAATAGTACGAGTGATGAAATCAAGAAATCATTTTGGGGACAAACAGGTCTGGTGATGAAATGATGAGGTCAAGCACACAGTGAAATCCAAGAATATCGCCAAATTCAGTACAGACAATATGCAACACTTCCGGATTTAGCCTTGTTAAAATGGGAGACAAGTCGCAAGTGGCGCTCCTAGTGGCGTGACCTGAAAATTCGTGCTAAATTCAATGGAAATGTATATACGGAAATGGAGAAATAAATTACGTCCAGAAAGAAAGTGTTACTAAGATATTAACTTCAAAGTTGCTAAAGCAATTCTAGATAAATGAATGAAGAATTATTTAACAGGTTATTATTTAAAGACTGAAATTAGACATATAATCAAGATGTGGAATGGACTGCTGTGAAAGGGCTTGATCTTTCATTTTTAGCTTTCTTACCTGACCCTTCACGGCTAGATTTGTCTTTTTTCTTATTTAAGAGCATTGTATCATCACATTAAAACACTTGTCAACAAAAATATCGGCACATTTCTTACACACATGAATCAATGAATTTACATTTGACAGCTGGACAATTTTCCTTTTAACTTGAAGCCTACTAACAGAAAGAAAATCTATAAATTTAGCCTCAAAAACATTCGAACTTTCCCTATAAGCAATACTCGTCATAATGCCATTACATTAGGGTAAAGCAAATTTGCATCATCATACTGTTTCAACAAAATATGTACATTTCTTAAATCATCCATATTTTCTTCAGTGCTTGACAACACATTACGGCATTTCAAATGAGGTAACTTGGAACACAACCAGGCGCACACATATGCATATGTATTTTCCTGAATTAAATCAAACCCACAGATCACACCTACAACAACACATCGGTATTGAAGGTTAACCGCTGCACTATACAATAAAATAAGCTTATTATATTTTAAGCCAGTCAAAATGTGGGTCGCGCAGGTCAGAAGTTTAGGAAGTACTATAAATATCTCTTTGTAACTGGAAGAATATATATGCAAACACAATATTTATGTACATTTTCTTGTCACGAGGGAAGCGGAAGAAAGACCGCGAATCCTTCTGCACTTCATAGTTATTGCAGCCAAACACAGCACATATCTTTCCACTCATATTGAGAAGAGATATAAAGGAATGACATGCTACTATTTACTTATGTCAACTTAATGCAAACGCATAAATAATGCCAAAAACTTCACAAACAAATATACATGCTCTCATGACAGAATCAGTAACTCTCAGGTCACTCCGCTAGATATAGCTCTAATAGCTGTCCCTCGATACCTCGCAGAGTGTCGCGTATTGTCTCTTCTGTATTTGATATCGCCTAGGAGGAATGGCTCAGAATGAGAACTGACACAGGTCTGATCTGCTATAGGGAGCTCAAATCTGTCGCCAAACAAACAGTAGCATCTGCCAAGGATAATTACTTTTGCAATATCCATGAGTGATTAGGTCAACGCACAGGAACCAATGCTATCTACAGGCTTGCCAGATATCGTCATCACTCTGAAGATATTGGTGATAATATTCACATTAGGAACGAACATGGCCAGCTCCTTCAAAACCTATTGGATATACTTAGATATTGGCATGAACACTTTAATACAATTTATAATGTGGAGTTCCTACATCTACCTATCCTCATGGCCAATCCAGTGAGGGGTACAATTCCACCCCTCATGCCTGCCGAGATTGCAGCTGCCATCTGTGCAATGAAAAACGGCAAAGCAACTGGACCTGAGGACATCCCTGTTCTGGAAAGAGATGGGGTAATGTGGGACTGAATTTCTAGCAGAATTCTTCAACAAATGCATTGAAGACTATGACATAGCATCCATTTGAAAGACCAGTATTATCGTGCCCATCTGAAAAGGCACGGATGATGATACTCTATGCACTAACTATTGCCCAATTTGTCTCCTCTACCACACTATAAAAATCTTTGAGCGGGTGAATGACGCATGCCTACGAAGTATCATTATGGTCTCATTCAACCACTGTGGCTTCGTCAAAGTCCGTGGAACAACACATGCTATCCACGCTGTCCAATTGGTGGCAGAGAAAAGCACAGAGAGAAGAGAAGAAAGGTTCATATGGTTTTTATATTTAGAAAAGGCATTTGACTGGGCCTCCCATGAACTCATCTGGTAATCAATCTATAGCCATGGTCTCCCAGAAGAATATGTCTGTTGGGTCCAGCTGCTCCACCATAACTCTACAAGTTCTGTCTGCTGTGCAGCTGGTGTCACAGCACCATTCGACACTGAAGTGGGAGTTTATGAAAGATCTTCTGTCACAACCCTGTGCATGAACATAGTAACCATAGACCTGCCAACAACCCACCCAAGGACCCTTCTTCCCCATGTGAGGGAATGTGAGAATAACATCCACACTATTCCCTGCTCATTGTAAGAGGCAACTAAAATGAGGACCAGGGGACCTCAACTTAGAATCGTGAGTTAGCAACTATAGTTCCCCTAGCTTAGTGTGGCACTGTTCCAACTTGTGTCAGGCTCCTCACAATCATCTGTCTTATCTGACCTTCCTAGGCCAGTTCTTTGTTCTTTTCAGACCCTGAAGGCATTAGGTTTTCGAGGCCTAGGGAGTCTCATTTTCACAACCTTTGTGCTCCTACCCTTTCTATTGCAGACACCTTCCTTTTTCAAAGTGACAGACCTCTTCCATTTTTTCCCTCTGACAGAGGATGGTTGTCTAGTTGTACTTCTTTAAAACAGCAAATCGCCACCACCACCACCATGGACCCTTCTCTATGCAGATGATGTTAGGCTGGCTAGCAACTAATGGAACACGCTTAATGAACTGGTTACCCATTGGAAAACAAGGCTGGAAACATTTGAACTGCAGCTAAACCTTACAGAAACAGAATGCCTGGTATGTGGCACACAGACAAATATTTGTAGATGACATCCCACTACTGAAGATATCTGCATTCGGTTACACCGATTCCCAAGTGGCAGCTGATGGTGACACACTTGCAGACGCTCAAGCACGAGTTAACGCTGCCCAGTTGAAGTGGTGCCGGGTCATGGGTGTCATTTGTGACAGCAAGATTCTGCTGAGACACAAATCAAAGAACTATCGACCAGTCATTTTCCCAGTGATACTGTATGGGGTGGAATGTTTGCCTGGGATAAAGAGACACAAGCAGATCTGGCACATAATGGAGATGTACATGCTTAGATGAATGCATGAGACATGGAGACATTGAACTTGACCCAAGCAAGCAGGTCTTTACCACTTTCTACAAGGGTTTCATACACCAACGACTTGATGTAATTCCAAAGGAAAAAGACCAGAGGTATGAGATCCAGCGATCGCCCTGGCCATGGGACAGGACCTCCCTTTCCAATCTAATGATGAGAATGAGCGTTGTTCACGTGCTCGCTAACATTAACATCCAAGTGGGCAGGTGCACCATCGTGTTGAAACCACATCCTTTCACAGACAAGGGGTACACTCTCCAGGTACTGTGGCAGCACATCTTGCAGGAAAACCAGGTAACGTGGACTAGTCAAATGGGGAGACAGCAGATAAGGTCCTATTAGGTGATCCTGGACAATGCCCGCCCATATGTTGACAGAGAATCGTTGCTGGTGGCCACTCATGTGGGTGGCGTGGGAATTGTCCTCACTCCAAACATGGCTGTTGCGGCTGTTGAAAAAACCATCACGAGTGAATGCGGCCTCATCCGTCAACAATACAAACTGCACAAAGTTCAGCACTTCAGCACCACGGTGGATGATCCATCGACAGAAGTGAACGCGGGGCTCAAAATCCGTTGGTCCCAGTGCTTGCACTAGGGATGCAAAACCTGTTTCGCCAGTACTCTCCACACTGTAATCTTCGAAGTCTGTGTTTCACAGGCAAGTTGATGGGTGTTTACTACTGGGCGGTCGACCACACGATCCAACACCATCTCTTCAAAGTCTGGCATCCGGATATGTCTTTAGAGGGAACGTTGGCCGGCTCTCTGTGACGTGAACTACCCCGTCTCTTGTACGCTGGTATCCACAGAGATAAACTTCTTCCAATTAAAAATGACACCTGTTGGGAAAGCATTCTCTGTACATTCGTGCTGTTTTACGGGCACTAAATCCTGCTGCACCATAAATTAAATGCATGTCTGCCAACTCTCGAGGTGAGTAACATTCCATCCTCGACTATGCACTGTGCACAGTAACACACATCCCCATGGACACATCACAAGCTGTCCGATCCAATGGACAACTGATACCAGGGATACTGGTATGCATGCAGCACAGATTAATGTATTACAAGTTACAAATCTCATTATTGATCCGTATTGAGTGACAATATATCTTTTACTTAAAACTTTGATTTGAAATAACAACCTTTTCAATAAACATAGTTTATAATCCATATTAAAAACTTTACATTGTCATTGTTTATTATGGGACATGTTTCACCCATATTTTGGGCATCATCAGCCATGTTTCTTAACTCAATGAATCAAAATATCCAGGATCTGAGTATTTGTATCCTTATAAAATTAATGCTCCCTTGCAAGTTTAAAAATATATTTTTGTAAAACTATATGATTGATGTAGACTTCAAACTTTTTTTTTTGACAACTGGTGGAGTATGCAAAACAATTATAACTACACTTATTCTGTTAAAAAGTAAGCATTGATTAAAAATAAACAGCTATGTTAAAAAGTAAGCATTGATTAAAACTAAATAGCTATGTTTATAATTTGTTGAAAGACTTTGGCAGGTTTAATTGTTCAGTCTCTACTGTCCCCTGGTGTGTTATTCCTTGGTTGATTGAATATGTAATCTTGAAGTAACAATTTTTGTGCTCCCATTGGAATATTGTCGAACTTGAGTGTCACAATGAATAATGCCTATAATTATTCTGTTAGAAACTGAAGTACACATTTGATAAATATTAAATAAAACCAACTGTTATGTTTATATCCTATTAAAATACATTAACTAGTGTAATTCTGCAGTCTTTAATGTTCAAAGGGCATATTATTTCAAAGTTGATTGAATACGAATTCTTGAAATGTCACTATTTTTGTTTTCCCATCAGAAATGTTGTCAAATCCAGGTGTCACCTTCTGAATGTAACTTTAGCAAGCGTATATTGTCAAGTTAATTGTGTTGCTGAAATTGTAGGGGACAAATTTAAGAAGTCTCCTATTGTAGAGGTTCGAATAGGAGAGTTCTCAAATTTGTTATCTCGCCATAAGACCTATCTGTGTCGGTGCGACGCAAAACACCTAGCAAAAAAAAAAGTTATCGATAAATGTTGGAATCCTGTGGCTTCAATTTGAAGATTAAGTTAGTTGATTGAGCGTTTGTAATGAGAAAAAATGTATGTCTTAGTAGTGGAGTGTGTTTAATTAAGTATGAATGGGGAATCGCGGTGGCTCTTACTTAACCCATCGCCTGTCTTGCGGCTAGCTTGCCTTGGCTACACTATTGGTTCAACTGGCTGTAGCTGACCCTGAGCACCTCGTATTGTATATGTGTGTGATGAGCGGAGGGGGATGGGTAGAGGAAGGGTGGGTGGACGATGTATTGGTTGTTCTTGGAGGAGTTTTTCCTGTGGGTGGAGCTTTTGTGTGTGTCAAAGTTTTGAAAGGTACTCTCTTTCATTGTAATCTCTTTTACTTTTAATAATTGTGGGATTTGATTGTATAGAGGGCTTTTGGTACCTACTGCGTCATTTAAATTGAGGTTTTCATTAAGATACTGGTCTATAAAAATGTAGATGTTTTTGTACTAGTTCATTAATTTGCCATTTTTTATATTCTTTAGAATTGTTAAGTTTTGTTCTATGGTTGTGTACATGTATCCAGTTCCCCCTCATATGTACGCTCATGGCTGAAAATTTGTTATGTTTATTTGCATTATAGTGTTCTAAATAACTTGTGAGAAACTTCGTCCTGTTTGTCCAACATATGAGGCAAAACACTGAGAACATGTGAGCTTATAAATCCCTGAACCTGAGTATTGGTCTTTATTGGAGCTGACAACATTGTGGTTTAGGAACATACTTTGGTTGGGGTTTTGTGTTTTGAACGCGATTTTGAAATCATGTTATTTGAATAGGTTTGAAACTTGATACATATTGGAATTATTGTATGTAAATGTGGTGAACGCAGACTTTTTTGTTTTTCAGGAATTGAATTTGACATTTGTCTATTCTTGACTTTTATTATTATATATTCAACCATATCTATATTAAATCCGTTAAACTTGGCTATGCTCCTTGTATATTGTAGGTCCTTGAGATCTTTAGGTATGAGGGGTATTTTGAAAGCTCTATGTAGTATGATATAGTACGCTTACTGTTTTTGAGAATAAGGGTGTAATGAGCAGTTTTTGATTATGTTTGGTGCAAAGGTTGGCTTCCTATAAATTTGATATTTGAATCTATCTTCCTTACATGTAATGGTGATGTCTAAAATGTTTATGGACTTATTGATTTTGTCTTCTATAGTGAATTTTATAGTTTGATCTAGTGTATTAAGGTATTGCAAAATATTGTCGATGTTGTTGCCCTTTTGGTCTATCATGGTAAATGTATCATCGACATAGCATAACCATAGTCTTAAACCTTGTATATATTTTTTTTTTTTTTTTTAATGTCTGCCAAAATTCTTGAAACAGGATCTTTCATTGATAATCCCTTCTGACTATATATTTTCCCATTGAAGGTGAAGTTATTGTTGAGCAAGAAATTTAATATGTTGATAAATTAATCTATTTCCATTCTGCTGAGATGACTGTGCTTAGTTAAATTGTCCCTAATGATGCTGTTTCTTTTGTTGGAATGTTTGAGTACATATTGGTTATATCGATCAAGCACATGATGTGATTTAGTTGTACTTTAAATTTTTGTAACTTTTCACAAAAATCTATCAAATTTTTAAGCGGAGAACTATTATGAAATGTATAATGCTTTATAAGAAAGCTACGTACAAACTGTGCACTAGCCATGCTGCTTGGTAGATGTGCTATTTACCAATTGACGAGCCCAACTTAGCACACTGGGGCGAAACGCTGGCAACCAGGAATGAGTTAGCTGGAAAATTTATAATGTCCAATAATGGACAAACTACCACAAATAAGATAAAATTGAATACAAAACTCAAGAATACAAACCTCCGCTTTACCCTTACACAAAACAAACCAACAACACGCACATTTTCAACTGAGGAAAGGGCACGAAGATCGGAGCGTCTGAAGAAGTACTGGGAGGACCGCAAAGCCCGAACAATCCCTTCAAAGAGACCTGAACGACGGACTGACTAAAGTGATCCTATGTGGTCATAAAAGAAGAAGAAGAAGAAGAAGAAGAAGAAGAATGGACAAACTATATTGGTATTATAAATTTACACATTTGGGACAAATATTTTAGGTTCCCTATGGGAATCAACATCTGTATCATCTGATGGCCAGGCAGGCATAAATTTTTGAAAATGTGACAAAGTCTCTCGTAGTGCATTGGCACTGCGAGTGGCTCCAAGTAGCCTACACAGTGGCCTCCACGGTACGCACTAGCCATACGTCTTGGTAGGTGTGCTACTTACTAACTGATGAGCCCAACTTAGCACACTGGGGCGAAGCGCTGGCAACCAGGAATGGGTTAGCTGGAAAATTTATAATGTCCAATAACAGACCAACTATATTGGTATTATACTTATGTATTTGCATTGAAAAGGTTGATTCTTTGTACATTGATCAAGCAGACTATTTGAAGAGTGTTTTAACTGAATTTAATATGTTAGATTGTAGATCAGCAAGAACTCATATGGATAATAACTTTAAAATAAGAGAAGATTTTGTATTCATTCCTGACAATAAAAAATTGTGTATGATAGGTTTTGTATTGGGTCTTTAACTGGTTCAAAACCTGACTTAGCTCTTGCTATGTCTTATTCAAGAAGATTTCAAGATAAACCCTCTAATGAATAATGTTGGCTTTGAAAAAGGTACTTGGATATATAAAGCGAAGCTTGAATTTAAAACAAATACCATAAATCAGAAAATTCTGACGTTTTGATTGGTTATGCGAACTCAGACTTTGCTAGACTCTGATCGAAAATCAACTTCTGGATTTTTCTTTAGGATTTTTAGTAATAATGTACTATGGAAATTGAAGAAGCAGAGTGCTGAAGCAGAATTAATTTCTTTATGTCAAGCTTCTGAAAAAGCTGTTTCTATTTCTGTAAGCTTCAGGAGAAAAATACAACTCAGATCCAGACCAATTTCAAGAAAACGAATCCCATTAAATTACGCCGTGGCATAATGCAAGGATCCCCATTGTCGCCAGTTTTATACAATCTCACAACAGATCACATTTTTTGAGAAATTGGCGAAAAAGAACTATGTGACATGCATGGTTATTATTGCCAACGGACTGCAACCTTTAACAATATTAGGCTTCGCAGATGATACGGTTATTGTAGGAAAAAACCAAGACTCTGCAAATAGAATTGACGAAACTAGCTCTACAAAGGTTTCGTGAACTTGGTCTAACAATAAACACTGAAAAATCTAAAGTTATTAATATCAATAGAGGAGAAATAAACTAAGGGCTCATTATAGTCTAAGAAGGTATGGAGATTAAATGTATTTCGAAGAACAATTGTGTCAAATACTTAGGGGTAAATTATGCAGATACCATGTTATTTGATCCCAAGAAATCAATGACACCCCTTCAGCAGAAACTCAGCTCTTTATCATCCTGTTCCTGGTTTCATCCGGATCAGAAATTTTCAATTCTAAATTCTTCAGTCTGCCCTATGTTGACTTACCAGTTCCTCTGCGTTCCTGCAGGTAAAATACCATGGCAATTTCTGGAAGATGCCGATAAACTCGTTAAGAGTACACTAAAGGAGATCTTATCCCTTCCTACTGACACTCCGGATTCTACGATTTACTCAGATAAACGGTACAAAGGGTTAGGTGTTTTCAGAGCAAGCTGGAAAGCCTTGATTCAGAATATAAACAGCTCCAACATTCTGAAACGGGAGGAGAACTGATATACTGAAGCCACCAGAAACCTAGAGGAAGAAATTAACAGATGTTTAACTGAGTTAAACATAAATGGTAAAACTGAGGATATGAAGAACAGACACGGTGAGTATGACACCAAGAAACTCAGAAACAAATTACAAGAATCTGAATTTGAAAAATGGTGCCAGTTGAGAAGTAAAGGTCAGGGAGTGTGTCTGTACAAGGAGTTCCCTCCTGCAAACCGTTGGGTTAGAAACCATGATGGCCTTTCTAGCATGGAGTGGAGAGATGCGCTGAAAATGGCATGTAACGTTGCACCTGTAAGAGCTGTACCAGGAAGGTCCCTTGATGGTAACGCTGCAGAAGATGTAGTGAGACTGAAACATTACCTCAGTCTTGGGTTCCTGTGCCTTCGGTGAAGCTCTTCGAAACACTAGACATCACAACATCAGGTCATCCATAGCATAGACGCTCCGTGAGAAAGGATATAAAGTGCATGAGGAAGTCCATGGCATCGGAGTAAATGGCAGCACGAGGAGGATTGATATGATCGCAGTCAAAGGGAAGAAAGGATACATATTAGACCCCACAGTAAGATTCGAAACACACTCCAACCAACCAGACGAAGTGGACCAAGAAAAGAAGTCTATCTACCAGCCTACAGTGCCGTATTATAAGAACAAATACGAACTGGACGACATAGAAGTGAGGGGTCTCATGATCGGTGCGAGAGGGACAGTCCGTAAGAAGACGATAGAACTAATGAAGACCTTTTAACATCAGTACCAAGGAGTTCATTGACTGGGGGCTGAAAGCTCTCAGGGTTCTCTTTTGATACTCAGACACCACTTATACTTGCCAGATTGAGACATAATTTACTTATTTTATTTTTGAATGAATTGTTTGTGTATTCTTTGTCTTTGGCAGCCTCCAAGTGGAGGAAGATTTTGAAAATAAAAAATAAATGTTAATACAGGGTGTATTACTATTTTTGAAGACAATAAATACACAATTAAGACAGGTAATGATCCTGAGGAAAACATTTAGATATTAAGTACGGTAGAATTATATGTTCAAACACAAAGGCGATTGGCTGATGTATTAACCAAACCACTCAGTCCTGTAACATTGGGAATTTTTATGGTAGATCTTTATTTGTTCAGATGTTATATATATTCAAGTCAGCATACTATAAGTGTACCATTGAGGAGAGGCAAAGCGGGGGATTTGGGAGGGGGGGGGGGGTTGAGTTTCAATGTATTGATGGGTCGTTCATGAACGAACTGACTCTTTTGAACGACTCATTGGAGAGAGCTGGGTGTTTGTGTTTGTCCCAACACTTTCCTCTTCATATTCAGACAACACACCACACTGATAATCACCACAGAAACACGCAATAGTGATTACAACCCTCCACATAGGGTTAGCGTCAGGAAGGGCATCTGGACAGAAAACAGGGCCAAATCCACATGTTAGAAACAGTTCGCACCCGCGACCCTACAAGTGTAGAAAAAGCGGTAGAAAAGTAGTGTAATCGTGTAAGGAGTGCCACTATATTGAACAAACGTACCGTATGGTGCATTCAGTCTTGAAAGACAACATTTTAAGAGAGAAGCAAATGGGACTTAAATGAAGTCGTATTAGATGTCATACATTACTACTGTATATTTGTGCATATTTTTGCTTTATGTCAAACTGACAGGGATAGCTCTTATAGCAACGACGGGATAGTCAGGGCTAGAAGCGGGAAGGAAGCGACCATGGCCTTAAGATACAGCTCCAGCATTTGCCTGGTGTGAAAAAAGGAAACAACGGAAAACCATCTTCAGGGCTGACAGTGGGGTAGGAACTATCTCCCGAATGCAAGTTGACAGCTACGTGATCCAAATCATGCGGCCACTCGCACGGTGTATTTAAAACTATATCATATAATTAGTTGCCAACAGTGCATGTATTGGTCGTTCATTCAACTGGACATTCTGTTGCCTTTACCTTCTGTTGTGGGAAACGTGAACTGTCTCGTTCCTTCAAAAAAACACGGGTCATGAGTAGTCTAGAAAGTTTAAAATAACACTATTTTGGGCTTTAATGAATTTTTTACCATTTTTTTTACTATTTGCTTTATGTCACACTGACACAAATAGGTTTTACGGCGACGATGGGACAGGAAAGGCCTAGGAATAGGAAGGAAGCTGCCATGGCCTTAAGTAAGGTACAGCCCCAGCATTCGCCAGGTGTGAAAAATGGGAAAACATGGAAAACCATCTTCGGGGCTGTTGAGAGTGGGATTCGAACCCACTATCTCCCGGATGCGAGCTCACAGCTGCGCGGTCCTAACCACACGGCCAACTCGCCCGGTTAATGAATAAACAACTCATACCTTAGTAACTTAAATCGCATTACATTTTTGAACAATTATTTATTAACATGTACGGTATGTAGTGCCAATATCTCGAACATGTCTCGTACAGTGCACTCAGTCTTAAAAGACATCATTTTATGAAGAATGGAACTTAGGGAAAGTAATATTAGATGTCATCCATTAATACTGTACATTTGTGATAAATTTCTTCGTTACTGTATATAAAGCTCTATCGTTGGATTAATTGCCAATGTTGCTAGCAGTGCATATATCAGTTGTTCATTTGTTTTATTCCGAGAGTAGCACGCTAAACTGGACATTGTGCTGTCATCTGTTGTGGAAAATGTAAACTATTTGCGCCATCTCATTCGTTACTGGAAGTCATGAAGAGCCGTCTGCCTTCAACCGGATGAATGAACGAACCTGGAGGCAGAGAACGAGCTCTGACTTCCTCGCCTCGCTCCAACCTTCCTGCTCCTAAGAGTCGACTCTCTTGAACAACTCTCAGTTAGGAGCAGGAGCGAATGAGCTAGCCCCTGAAAAGAGCAAGTTCGACCCCCCCCCTTCACTAGTTCAATGGTACTGTATTGTGACCGTTCAAAACATCACCTATAGTATGTCATGATACCCAGGAGATGAAATATGCCATTTTCCACGTCATTCTGCGGTAAAAACTGTCCAATTTAGGATTTATCCACCCGCTCCAGGATGCGATTTGCAGTATGCCGCCTTGCGCGACCTAACTCTAGCTATCAGTAATTAGCAGCGAAACATTGCAGGAGCGCTGGTACTTGAAGTTTTCTCACTCCAACCACGACTGAGACGGAAAGAGGCGCGTTATTACGTGACAGAGGATCTAGGTCACTAGCAGAGCTCATGGGGTACATCCAACGTGAGAACTAACATTATACCGTATTTCCCTCATTCATTCACCACTGCCAACTCATTGAGTTCAATTGTTTTTCCCCTGATAATTATTATAAATCATGAAATACTCAACGGAGAGTCACGTGCAAACATTCATTTGAATCAGGGAATTTTACACATAATTATGAGACCGAGAAGTGCTCTAAATAATTGAAAGAATGGTAGCTACGCCGTAACAGGGGCACGTCTAAATGGTTACCAGATGTTGGGTCCTAACCGTGGCAACGAGCTCAAGGATTCCCCTAGCACTCATCATTCACTGACAGAGAAAAAAGGACGCTTTTAAGATTGCTTGAGAATCCATGAAGCTATTTTAATAATATTCACTCCGTGAAAATGGCAATACAGGAGCTACAATTTGATATCCTGTTCGTCACTCTACGTTGTGTATTACCCGAGTGCATTTTAAGAAGGGGTTGTGTTTTTCCCCCACTGCAGCACCAGGGCCTCTCGCCTATATAGTAAGGAGCTGAGGAACGGACACCACAAGTTCATTTTCAGTTTAACGTCAGTTCGTTACCAGTTCGTCGTGATTTGTGTGCGAGTATTTTATGAAAATATCATTCTGTAATGTGAGCAGTGTAATGCAGTGATTTATTAAAGTTTGTGAATGTATGTGGAAATAACCACAATCTGAGAAAGCTGTTTCCGCGTACAGTGTGGCGCTAACAGATATAGTAGGAACGGTACGAAACCGTGATGATCGCTGTCCGTGTGTCGAAGAGGTCGTGCATCGAGCCTCACATATGCCTAAACTAATACGGTTCAATTAACGTAAATAGGCACATATTTAACTAAGTGCGTGGAGCGAGTGTACACGATATGAATGTGAAATATAAGGAAGGTGAAAGAACGGCTCATTGTCGGCATGATTAAGGGCAGTGCCATGTTAGATCAATCCCTAATGCAGCAGAGAGCTCAACTTATGTATGACTAAGTGCAATAGAGTATGCCTGAATTATTGTTGTGTAATATGAGAGTGCTAACACATTAGTGGCCTAACCAGTGACGTTTCTAAGTGAACCAGTGGAGCTTCAGAACCTAGAGTAGCTGTCAATAAGAAGGATAGGTATATGAGAAGGGAATAATGTCAGGCTTCAGGGTCACAACCGACGTTAGGCTGGGTTGCTTGTGTCATTAGGCAGACCCAACCATATATTTAATCTGTGATGTGTAATATAAACTAATGCATTCACATGAGATAACTTCCCCTCATTTACATAAGTAGTCTACAAGAACGTCGGAGTGAACGAGATATCTAGCTGTCTGCCGGAATTCTGCCCTGTATAGCAGAGAGAACGAGACATCTAGCTGCCTGCCGGAATTTCGCCTGGTGTAGTAGAGATCGTCTGGAACTTCGCACGAGATCAAGCCGTCTCGTGACTTGCCAGCTGGTCATCAAAGGAGTTCACATCGCTCATGCCACATGGCATCATGAGGGCTGAATAAACACATGGGTGTGCCCTCCTGTAAGCTGTGTTCGTGGTTTTTCCGGAAGGATGAGTACATTTCCAAGTATTTGTAGCTTTGAAAGTAGTTTCCAATTGTAAATATACAGTAAATTTGCATGTAGATGTAACGTAGGTTGCCAATATGCTAATTCAAAGGGATAATAATAATTTCATTTTATCTTAGGTTTTTATGGAATACCTTCAATATTTACTAATATTTAATGTGCTGCCATTGTGGCCAGGAAAGAATGAATTGAAATTATTTGCCGTGAAGCAAAAGTATGAGGACCCAGTGGCTCGCTATTTGGAAGTGGGTCGAGGGCGACTCACAACTGGGTGATTTATGAGCCCGTTAAAAGGGACGAAGTAAAGTGTTTGCTCCATTGAAAGGGAACAAAATACAAGTAGCTGGTTCATTCCTCTCGGCACAGCGATTACGTGCGTCAATTTAAATATTACCAACGTCGCATAGATTCCAATGTGCATTAAAGGAAGGATCCCTCCAATTTCTTTCCTTAATTATTTACAGTGTGCAGGGAAGTCCAGGTTAAATATACCCTGTCTCAGAAGATTCTGAGTTCATTCCAGGAGAAAGTGAAAACTTATACTCACTGTCACTAGCAGCAGATGACTTGTACCATCTGTGACTCATCGTGTGTGTTTGAAATGTATTTGTTCTTGCCCATCTCTTACAGGAAGTGCTATGATACTCTGTTCATGATTGTTGGATATATGAGTCGCTTATGATTGTCCACAGGTAGCAACGTAGTGTAAATAATGTCGTGTTATGTGTATTGATAAAAATCCTAATGAAACGAGCGTGTGTATTATATTGCATATTCAGCAATGATTAAATTAGGGAAGTGTTGTGATACGACTTTCAAAGATTTGGGAATGTACGCATAACTGACATACGTCTACTTCAGTTCATCCGATCATAAGATACTGTAACTTGATATAATTTGAATATATTAATTCTCGACAAGTAACCAGAATTATGGCAGGGTATGCCCATACTAATTAAATGTGTGCGCAAAGTGGTAAGTGTAGAGTGCAAATAATTCAAGAGGAAACGCCTCGCTCAGTCTAAAATAGTGTAAATAGTTCGAGAGGGAACGCCTCTTAAGTTTGAAATAATTGAACATAGAATGAGGTGTAGAGAGAGATTACCGAACATTTAAACGTCAAGATCACCTTAGATACCATATGTAAAGTGTTTGTATGGCACATCCATGTGAATAAGATGTGTTTCACTAGTATAGTAAAATTGTTATACAAGATATTGTTTCTCTTCTCATTAGTAATGAACTAGTGTTCCTCTCAAAATTAATATTCCCCTACTATAGAGATTATCATAAGATCATTGCCCCATTGGACGGTCCAGTCAGACCCAAAAATGCTATAACGACTCAGCTAGCGAATCATTCTAGTAGGGGAGGGTGAGACTTCGATAACAGGGCTGAGTTCGAAGCTCATCGGAGGTGCTCCATTCTAATATCATATTAATGAACCGCGGTAACTTGTTTATGTACTGAAGCCTTGGACAGGTACAGTATATTACATTATTTACCTTATATCATACATATATACTGTAATTTCTTTTTGGTCACCAGTTCTTCCTTTTTTCCTAGTGGCTTTACGTCGCACCGACAGGGATAGGTCCTATGGCGATGATGGGATAGGAAAGGCCTAGGAGTCGGAAGGAAGCGACCGTGACCTTAATTAAGGTACAGCCCCAGCGTTTGCCTGGTGTGAAAATGGGAAACCATGGAAAACCATCTTCAGGGCTGCCAACAGTCGGATTCGAACCTACTATCTCCCGGATGCAAGGTCACATCCGCGCACCTCTAACCGCACGGCCAACTCTCCCAGTGGTCAGCAGTTCTGATTTAGTTTGTGCTAGTGAAATTCTTAATAATAGTGAAGACGTCGAGTGGTGTTTAGATATAAATTGTCCTTACATTTTATACGATCAATAAACAAAGTGTAAGCATTTCTTTCACCCAGCTGGATATATTTTTTCAAAGCTATGACCTATTATTTTCATCGGCTTATTTCCGGAAAGTGTAAATTAAGTTTTTAATATCAAACCCCGAGAAAATACTCCACTCCTTCAGGGGTTGTTATTCAAATTTATATGTATGTGGTTCTAACACCGTAATATAAATAAAGTCCTTAAATCGACTTCCATTTACTCTCCTTAACACCTTGAAAATGCCTCTCAACACTTCCTTGTGGTATGGTAAATATTAATTTTGACTTTCAGAAAACTTACATGCTCAGGAAAACTATGGGTCATCGCTTTAGAGGAAAAGATCCAACTGGGAGGAAAAATGCTTATACTTACATACACTTGTGCTGATCCCCAAATTTGAAATCCTGCAGCCTAACCCCCTGGAGGGAATACAGGTAATTTTCAACTTTACTAGGGAACCTGGGGGTATAAGCTTCTCTGGTACCAAGTTTAAAGTTTCCCAGATGCCTGAAATTGCCTTATGTGTATTTTCATTAAAATTTTACATGTGCATTGCTTCACATTGAGTTCCATTTATTAGTATCCTTAATATCTCGAAAATTTCCCTCAATGTATTCTCAGGGTTTGATGATAAAACCTAATTTGGACATTGAGGAAACTTATAAACCCATGAAAATTATATGTCATCACTTTGGAAAAACATATCTGACTGGGTAAACGCTTACACTTGTGTCCTTATGCCGAAACCCCACCCAGCCTGGCTCCTTCAAGAAATTTGAGAATTTTCAATTTCTGTAGGGATCCTGAGGGCAACAACTTCTCTGTTACCTTTAAGTTTGTAGGATTCCTGGAAATGCCTCATTAATTCATGTTTATTTTTATACTATGTACAAATTGCTTCACATCCCGTTCTATTATTAGTACCCTTAAACTGTAACAAGCAGTAGGAAAGGGGGCCTGCCAAAGTAATGAAGGATCTCCAACTCAACTGTGACTGGCAGTAGGCAAGGGAACTGCCATAATAATGAAATCGCTCCAATTCAACTGTGACTGGCAGCAGGCAGTCTGTCATTATAATGAAAACATCCTAAACACATTGTTACTGGCAGTAGAAAAGGAAGCCTGCCATTATAAACAGAACTCCCCAGCTTGACTGACTGGCAGTAGGCAAGAGGCCTGCCATTATAACGAAAAGTCACCTACTAGATTGTGACTGGCAGTAGGCAAGGAGATCTGCCGTTATAATGGAAACTTCCCAACTCGAGAGTGACTGGCAGTAGGCAATAGGGACTGCCATTATAATCAAAACTCCCCAACTTGACTGTGAACGGCAGTGCAAAAGTGGGCCTGCCATTCTAATGAAGAATCCCCAAATCGACTGTCACTGACCTTATAATGAAAAACTCTCCAAGTCGATAGTGAGTGGCAGTAGGCAAGGGTGTCTGTCACTGTTAATCAAAACTCCCTAATTCGACTGTGAATGGCAGTAGGAAAGATTATCTGCCATTATAATGAAAACCCCCTAATTGATTTGTGATTGGCAGTAACAAACAGGGGCCTGCCATTATAACAAAGAAACCCAACTCGACTGTGACTGGCAGGAGGCAAGAGGGCCTGTCATAATGAGAACTCCCCAACCTGACTTTACTGGCAAAAGAAAAGGGTGCTTGACATTATGTGTACTGTGACTGCTGGAAGGAAAGGGGGCCGTCATTATATGAAAACTCACGATCTCATCTGTGACTGGCAGTAGGAAAGCGTGCCTGCCATTAGAATGGAGACTTCCAATCTTGATTGTGACTGGCAGTAGACAAGGAGCCCTGATGCTGTAATCAAAACTTCCCAACTCAATTGTGACTGGTATTAGGAAAGGGGGCCTGCCATTACAATGAAAATACCACAGCTCAATTTTGACTGGCAACAAGGAAGGGGCCTGTCATTATAATGAAAACTCCCCAACTGGAATGTGAATAGCAGTATGTAAGGAGGCTTGTCACTATAATAAAATTTTCCCAACTCAATGATGAATGGCAGTAGGCAAGTGAGCCTGTCACAGTGAAAACTCCCAACTCTATTGTGAATGGCAGAACCACCTATGATGATGATTACATCACAAGACACAGATAAATCTTATGGTGATGATGGAATGCGAACGGACTAGATGTTGGAATGAAACGGCCATGGCCTTAATAACGGTACAGCCTTTGCCAAGTGCAAAAAATGGGAAACCATGGAAAACCATCTTCAGGGCTGCTGACAGTGGGGTTCGAACCCACTATCTCCTGAATGCATGCTCACAGCTGTGTGACACTAACCATACAGTCAACACACTTGGTGTAATGTTATTTGTTTTACGTTCCACTAACCGCATTTTTATGGTTTACGGAGATGCAGAGGTGTCTGAATTTTGACTCACAGGAGTTCTTTGGCATGCCAGTAAATCTTTTTTTTTTTTTTTTTGCTAGGGGCTTTACGTCGCACCGACACAGATAGGTCTTATGGCGACGATGGGATAGGAAAGACCTAGGAGTTGGAAGGAAGCAGCCATGGCCTTAATTAAGGTACAGCCCCAGCATTTGCCTGGTGTGAAAATGGGAAACCACGAAAAACCATTTTCAGGGCTGCCGATAGTGGGATTCGAACCTACTATCTCCCGGATGCAAGCTCACAGCCGCACGCCTCTACGTGCACGGCCAACTCGCCCGGTCAGTAAATCTTTACGAGGCTGACTTATTTGAGCACCTTCAAACACCACCGGACTGAGTCTTACTGAATATGCCAAGTTGGGCTTCGAAAGCCAATGCTCAACTGCCTAAGCTACTCGGCCAGGCAAAATTACCCAGAACAAATCATGCTACTTTCCTTTGGATCTTTTTAGATTCCCGAATCAAGTAATTGTAGAGAGGGTCCTATACACTTAACATACTTAAATTGCGGTCTTTCCAGTGACTTATATGTCCTCTTTTGCATTCTGGCTATAATCCCAATATGAAGAGATTTGTAACCTTTACTTCCAAACTTCGTTAATGGGATTACCCCAATGAAGATCTTTCTTTATATCAACAAAGTATCTACAGCAATCCCATGAGTTACTTTCACTATAACAGTAATTAAAACCACAGGGACTTTTCCTTTTGGTGTAACAAGGGAATGAAACCCTCCAAGTTGAGTTCAGGAGGCTACCACTACTTTCTGAGCTAATTAGCCCAATATAGTTACACCATTTTGAATTGGGTATCCTACAGCCTTTTCTTACAATAAATAAAAGTAAATGGGATTGATCATCATCATGCTCCAAGCTCCTTACATGCAGCAACAATAAAAGCAACAGTAATATTATGATCCCTGGAAATTATTAATCACAGAAGTAATCCAAGGCCTTCAAGTAGGTCTAAGTTAACAGGCAGAGAGACTATTGCACACTAAGAGGATGGCATTCTTATAGCAATAGGTTTTGAAATTTGAGACAAAACCTAAAAGGATTCAAATTAAGAATTTATTTCAGCTGAAAGGCCATAAAGTGACATACATGTATGATCGGTTTAATTTAATTTTCACTATATTCCACCAGTGATTTAGTTCTTTCTTTACACTTGTTGAAGTGATACCGTTCGCATAAATTCCCACACAAGGCACACACACACACACTGGTCGCTTGGTTTATGAAAACCTGTTCGTAGGCATATCTTATGATGGGAGCCGTGTACTGCTAATCTTGTAAGGGCACTGCGCATGGAATTATTTGGTCCTGTCCAATTATGATCTAACATTGCATCTGTGGAGTAAAAGTACATGCGAATCTTCTTTCGTTTTCCTTCTCTGGATTTGAGGAGTTCTTGTTCTAAACAGATAGAAGGCAGCTGTAGTTTGAACCTGAGCTCTTCTATTGGGAAAGTTTCATTGGCTAGTTCATATGCTAATCTTGAGGCTGTCATTTTTGAGATTCCTAAAACCTGTTTTAAATATCAATTTTGGTGTTAAAAAGTATCATAGCTGTTTTTATCAATAATCTGGTAGGCACTTTTACTTCCTATATGCTCTTGATTGCCGCGGCTGTTCATTCTCTTATGTGTATTCTGAAGGAAGTTGCTGTAGTTTGGAAGGCGATTCCTAGATACTTAAAGGAGTTTACAATTTTTATGCTTTTTGTTTTGTACACTATCTTGTCCACAGTGGCTGTTCTTTCACCTTTTCTGAATATCATTAGAACTGTCTGATCAGAGTTTATTGTCAGTCTATTGTTATCAAATGGCAATGATTAAATTCTAAGCCTAACAAGTAGCCTACACATGTATTTAAGTGCTAACTTCCCTAGCAAAATTATTAATATCTCAAAATTTTGCAAAATAAAATAAAACGTATCCATTTCAGATATCTGAACTCTTAGGGTACAAATAGGCTTACTTATGGTATGAAAGTACAAAACAGGGAACTGTTTCAGGCTCTCTGCACAACAACCTAGCAAATGAGGACCAACTGAATACTTAAGCCTACCGGTAAATAGTTTGAACTTAGCAGCCTGAACGAAGTTCCCTAATTAATTTCAAAAGCTTGCTACAACTTTCTTCTGGATTCTAAATAACACGTTTTGTTTTCTACCACTAGGCCTACCTAATGCTATGAGATTTCTCATTTGAAGTTTTTTCAATAGCCCTACACTTTCATTTAACAAACACAAAAGGTGAATGAATAGACTTCAAAACTACCTTATGTCAATCCCCTGAAGAAGTCCAATCCATGTTTTCAAACATTGTCAATTATCTATTGAAGTAACAAAATGTGGGATAGAATAGAAGAACAAAACTGGGTACCAAATGTCTTTTTTTCTTTTTCTTTTACAAGTTGCTTAACTCGCACCGACACATATGTCTTATGGCGACCACGGGACAGGAAAGGGCTAGGAGTGGGAAGGAAGCAGCCGAGGCCTTTATTGAGGTACAGCCCCAGCATTTGCTTGATGTGAAAATGGGAAACCAAGGAAAACCATTTTCAGGGTCGCCGACAGTGGGGTTCGAACCCACTATTTCTTGAATAATGGCCGCACTTAAGCGACTGCAGCTATTGAGCTCGGTGATACCAAATGTAAGTATCAAGAACACTGATCTACAGAAATTTGTAATATACTAATTCATGCAAATTGAAAACATCATGTTAAAACACTAAGTTACAGTACCTTAAAACACACTGTCCTATTAATCATTCATATTTCCAATGGTTGTTAACGACGACAGGACGACAGGTGTCTCACGATCTGGGCTATAAACATATACGCTTAGCCTTATCAGAACTTTCAATTCAAGAGCTAGCCATTAAAATGCATGCAATATTCATTGTCCTATAAACTGCCAATGGCCTTCCTACTAGAATGTCAGAACTTTGACCTGATGATATCTCTGTCCTTAAACCTATTGAAATGAGGATACCTTTCAGAACCCAGCATTATTCCAACAAATATTTAGTTACTTAAATGTTATTAGTCTAAATTTACCTCAGTTCATCAGTGTCAGGCATCTTAGTATATGGTAAAATCGCAACAACTCGTTTCTTGTCATTTACCGGTTCTGGAGGAGGAACAGGATGAATTAACCTTTCACGCTTCAAGAGATCAGAACAGCTCGTGTAATAGCCAATAAGATCTGACAGTGAATCAAACTGTCTGCCTCCAATGTAGAAATCTCCACATACTGCAGTTATTCTGAAAGTACAATATAAACATCGGTCTCTATAAGACATGAATACAATTACTTTCAAACGAAATTAACATAGTTTAGCCTAATCGTACCTAAAGTGATTAATCCCTGTTCTTCCTAAGTACGACAGAACATAAGATCCCGGCTTTCTGTCACTTTCTCTGACGAGGTAACTTCCCATTTTTGCTGCTTGCCATAATCGCTCCTCAGCCGTATACCGATCCAGTCGACCATGGTACCATCTATGGAAAAATATACAGAAGGCTTTCTTAACTAGTATATTTCCTTAAAAACCAATGAAGATTTCACCTGATTAAAGAAACGTCATTCCAATTACAAAGTGGGATGATTCACTCACTGGCTTTCTGGCGGAGCAACCACAGTTGAAACATTTGTGGCTTCCACTTCTTCCGTATCTGCCAGGAATGGATCAAATTCCTCTCCGATAGCCCCATCATGTCCCTCATCACTTCCCGTGCTAGGTGACCCCTGAAGCTTTTCCTTAGGCAAAATTACGCCAGCTCCAGTGACACCTCTTACGAACTCCGCCATCTTGGCTTCCACCCAACCTCCCTCCGTCTAAGAACTTCAGATTATGGACCAGTCAATGAAATTCAACCATATTCATTTGCCCAGCTGTCATCAACTACTTCACATCTTCTTTCTCTATGGAATGAAATCAGCTGGTTGTTTCGTCATAAGAAGTATTCGCGCGAAATAACAAATTTCGGCACTGTGTAAACTGTATAGACGTGGGTTTTATACTGATGTAGACATTAAAGTTAGCTTGATTGATGAGCTTCGTACGCGAAGAAAGGAATACATTCTGCTACCCCACTGTTAAAAATCACAGCACACAATTTTAAACGTAGGATCTACACGTTACATTTGGTTCTGAAATATGTCACTCATGGACAATCAGCTTGGTAGAGGAATGAAAGGTAGTATCTCTCTCTTAATTTCCTGAAATATTGTTATAGTTCGATGTCTATAGTCCTACTGCATTTTCAGAATTCGTTTTATCATTCCAGAAAAATTTAAAGAATACGCTGTATCATCATGTGAGGATCAATTACTTGAAATAATGCGCGCCGCTGAAGAAATGGACCACTATCCCGTTAAAATATCGTAAGTGCGTGATGATTATAATGATTTTCAAGTATGATATATTATTTCATAATGGTAATGGATTATATTTTCTTGCAGTTTTGGAACTCTGTTTGATACAAGGATAGAACTAGGTAATAGTATACTGTCGAATCCCAAACATTATTTGCCTGTGTTTGACAAAGCATTAATTGATGCACAGGCTTACCTTTTAGAAAAGGAATCTGAAGAAAGTAAAAAGGATTTAACAATCAAGACCAAAGTCCATGCTCGTATTACAGGTATGAATTAAAGTTATATTGTTGATTGGATTTGCACATTTTTTGACAGGTTATTGAAATGTTTATTTTATTTTCAGGTCTACCATTGTGTCCGGAATTGCATCGAACAATATTTCCTAAAAATGATGACGTAGGTAGTTTCTTAAGGGTATCTGGTACCGTTGTCAGAACAACAACACCAAAAATGCTTGAATTTCAGAGAAACTATAGATGTTCAAAATGCAAATATGTGTGTTTAATCAAGGTTAGTTGCCTTATCTTTGGATTCTTTCTTCAATTTTATTTGATAACATTAATCATTCTGCAGTCTTAATGCTAAAATTTTCTTTTATAGGCTGATTATGAGCAGTTTTATATAATTACTCCACCTAGGCTATGCAAGAATCCAGAAGGTTGTCGTGGGACAAATATTGCACCTCTCAAGACCATTGATAATTTGAATTACAGGGACTACCAGGAGATAAAAATTCAAGTAAATAGCTCAGTTAATTTAAGTATAAGTTTAAGTTATAATCATTCATTAATTGTATGCAGTTTCAGTTTGCTGACAAATCTTTCTTTTCATGATACATCATGATATCAAATAAGGATATGCAAATCATATAGTATTTTGTTTATTGCAGCCAGTGGCCATTCATAAATTCTAAAATCTAATCTTAAAACTAAAATACATTCATTCATTGTAAAATTTAGTTAGCTCTTTTTGTTGTCTGCATGACAATGCATGATACCTCTCGCATATGCATCCACGCTGCTGACAAGTACACTGAGAGCTGGGTTCATGTTATCCTGTAGTCCTACAAATTTTGTAGTAGAACCCACGTGCGCAAAGCATATTATCGAGTGCCTTAGGTCTATAGAAATGGTGCAAGCAATGTATAAAAACTGTGTCAGCAGAGAACAGACTCCATTTGGAAAGACAGAATGGTTTAGAAATGAACCTGGGCTAAGACAGAGGGGTACCGGGCGAGTTGGCCATGTGGTTAGGGCCGCGCAGCTGTGAGCTTGCATCCGGGAGATAGTGGGTTCGAACTCCACTGTTGACAGTCCTGAAGGTGGTTTTCTGTTGTTTCCCATTTTTCACACCAGGCAAATGCTGGGGCTATACCTTAATTAAGGCCATGGCCACTTCCTTTCCACTCCTAGGCCTTTCCTATCCCATCGTCACCATAAGACTTATCTGTGTCGGTGTGACGTAAATCCAATTGTAAAAATGAAAAAGTATGTTGTCACTAGAGCCTGGATTTCCACGCACTATCAAATCTCAAAATATGCATGCATTCATGCACTATCATACAGCAAAACATGCACGATAAACTGGAAATATGCACAATCAAAATTCACTTCCTTTTGAAACGTTTGTACAACAACTAATTTCTCCAAATTGCCTTGATTTAAGCTTGTTCGTTTATCTGTCAGCACATCCTTAAGCACAGAAGTTCTACGTCACAAAAAGTTAGGTCAAATTGTACGTCTTTTACATTTTTACTACAATATGTCTTATATAAGCTTTATTATTTATAAGTTTCATATTCTGTATTGATTGGATTCAATGTAATAGACAAGAAAAATGTTCCACTGATCAATACATTTATTGTGAATGAATTATTGCACTAGTACCGGTTTCGGCCTATCTTGGCCATCATCAGCTAGCACACAAATTTACAGTCATTAGACAAAATTACAAAGATGTTACGTTAGAGCATCCGGATGTCTAATGAAAAATGGAAGTAATATATATTGCAGTATGTTGCGTTAAAATATCTCTGATTAAAAGTGGTGATGGTTATAATAAACTAAAACCTATTGATTAAGCATGGACATGAGTACATAAACACATTAAAATATATATGCCACATCATAAGACACTAAAAAATATAGCACATTAAACACATTAAAAGCATGGTATATTTTAAAAACGTCTATTAAAATTTGAGTTCATGTTGCGTTGCATTCATTCTTCAATCCTCTTGTAGTTCTTGTGTTGATTAAGTTGTATTAGGTGATCATCGAGAATGTTCTATGGCTGATATACTTTGTATTGGTATGTTATAAGAACTCTTGTCATTAAAATTTGAAAATTGAGTACTGTGCAATTCAACTGTTGATGTAGTCCAGTAAGATTTATATATACAGCGAGATAGGGTTTACTTTTAGAGCAGTTGGTGGTGACTCCTCTCTCGTCTATGCACGTTATATGGTTGTTATTGTTGTTGCTGTGGAGGTTGTGTACCGATATGTTTGGAGATTTGTTGTGTTGTGCCTCCACAGCAACCTCCACAGCAACAACAATAACAACCATATAACGTGCATAAACGAGAGAGGTGTCACCACCAACTTCTCTAAAATTAAACCCTGTCTCGCTGTATATATAAATCTTACTGGACTACATCAACAGTTGAATTGCACAGTACTCAATTTTCAAATTTTAATGACAGGAGTTCTTATAACATACCAATACAAAGTATATCAGCCATAGTACATTCTCGATGATCACCTAATACAACTTAATCAACACAAGAACTACAAGAGGATTGAAGAATGAATGCAACGCAACATGAACTCAAATTTTTAATAGACGTTTTTAAAATATACCATGTTTTAATGTGTTTAATGTGCTATACTTTTTAGTGTCTTATGATGTGGCATATATATTTTAATGTGTTTATGTACTCATGTCCATGCTTAATCAATAGGTTTTAGTTTATTATAACCATCACCACTTTTAATCAGAGATATTTTAATGCAACATACTGCAATATATATTACTTCCATTTTTCATTAGACATCCGGATGCTCTAACGTAACATCTTTGTAATTTTGTCTAATGACTGTAAATTTGTGTGCTAGCTGATGAAGGCCAAGATAGGCCAAAACCGGTACTAGTGCAATAATTCATTCAGAATAAATGTATTGATCGGTGGAACATTCTTCTTGTCTATTACATTATATAAGCTTGACGAATCAAAATCAGGATTTGAACGGATCACTTTTTTCAACTTATATTTAGCTGCCGCAGTTATACTTCTCCATGGAATGATGGCAGACACATTTGTATCTCCTCAATAACTGGCATTGATTGCCTACTGCGATAACAAAGTGACGAGTGACAGTTCCCGGTAGGAAAATCCAGGATAAGGAAGAGGGTTCTATGCAAAACCAGCTGCTAGCTCAGCAACGCGGCGTCACAGGAATGCGATACAAGTTTTATTTTGTTCGTCTAACACAGATGAAAGAATGAGCCGTCAATGAGTAATGCACAATTTATGGTTCGATTTATAACAATGTATAACTGGGACAATTTAGTCCCAATAATTACACAGATCGATGTGCGGCTTTCCGGCTTACGTCAATGTTTACTCAAGCAGCAGATAAGAACGCGTTTGGTTAATTGGATTATGTACTAATTTTGGTTGTCATGTAGGATGCCAGGAATTCGTTCTCTCAGTTTCTCAGTAATAGATTTTCTGTATAACGTAGAAAAAAGGCCCCAAATTCTGCAAACCAACATTCCTAAAAGGCACTATCATGCAAGTTAGCATTATATATGTGCCAAAGTCACAAGAAAAGTCGTATTATGCAATAATAAACGTCCAAATATTCGCTATTAAATCCAAAATCTTCAAAATATGCATTATGCATGAATTTTGTCCTAAAAAGGCCAAAACATACAAACATGCACGGAAAAGAACGGTTATTTGGAATCGTTAAGCCATAAAACGAATATTTGCAAAGTTTGAGAATTGTAACCAGCTTATTTAAAAACATGCATTTGCATGGAAATCCGGGCTCTAGTTGTCACTTTTTGTTTATGGACAAAATTGTGAAGGAGACAAAGGAAGCATGTGTGAATAGGGAGATGAAATTATTATGTGCAGATGATATTGTGGTCTGGGGAACAAACAACAAAGAAGTACAAGAACAACTTGATGCACTGAACAAGAAAACTTGAAAAGTATGATATGGAAATCAGCACAGAGAAAAGCAAGACCATGGTGATATCAGGAGGATAAAGACAAGAGAAAAGCATTGTGAAAATCTGTGGTCAAAGCCTTGAAATTATTGACAGTTTCAAATACCTAGGGAGTGAATAAATTGCATTATACAAGGCTGGACATGGAGATTTGCAAGAGGGTCCAACAGGGCAATGCATTCTACGAGAGTGGAAGAAACCTTGTCTGGAATGAGGAAGTACCAAGAATGTGTAAAGAGATAATAAACAATGTATCTTGCACCCATATTGACATATGTAGCTGAGATCTGGACAATGACAAGTAGGGAGGAGAGTAGAATTCAAGCTAGTGAAATGTAATACCTAAGAAGTATGATAGGAAAGGTACATCAAGAAACGAAAATGTGAGAAAGGAGGTCGGAATGGAAAACTTAAATGAGAGAATTGATAGGTGAAAACTGAGATGGTTTGGATATGTAAAGAGGATGTAGGAGGAAAGAATACCAAAACAGATGATGGAGATGAAGGTTGAGGGAAAGAGAGCAAGAGGAAGACCTAGAACATGGTGGATCGATCCAATAAAGAGAAGTGCAAGAAGAAGAAACCTTGACTGGGACAGAATGATGGAAGAGGATGGTGGAAAAGGGCCTTAAATGCCCTAACCCAGCAGGAGCTGGATAAGGGAAAAGGAGGAGAATGATGTGTATATGGCAGATCCAACTGATGGTGTAGGTCTTATAAAATGTTACCCTTGCAAGTTCATAAACATGGTTGCAGTGGTGTAAATTTGGACGCAGAGAGTACTTTCTTCAAGTAGGTTGCTTTAACTCTTTCTATGTCTTTGAGGTGTTTTTTTCATCATCATCATCATCATCATCGATTTTCCCCTACAACAAGCTGGGTGCGGGTGTTTATGAGCCTCTTCTAGTTTGTCCTGTCCATCCACAATGGAGGTTCTAACTTTTGCTGCCAATTTTCATCATGTTTGACAAGGTATTTGAAAATTTGCTTTTCCCAACTATCACGAGTCCTCCTTCTGGGCCTCTTACCAATAACATTCCTTTCATAATATGCTCTTGGGGTCCTAATTGGAGCCATCCTCATATGTCCATACCATCGTAATCTGCTTTATTCTAAGGTTTCCAACAGGCTCCTGTCCAATTCAAGTTGTTGCCAAATACTTACATTCCTTATTTTGTCTCTCCTTGTCTTTTGTAGGCATGACCAAAGGAACTTCATTTCAGTGGCCTGTAGGCGACTTTGTGCAGATATAGTCAACGTTGCTGCTTCCAGTCCATATGCTACAATTGGTACAAGATACGTTTTGTGCATCGTGAGCTTGCGAGATTGGGGAAATGAGTTATCCAAAAGTAATTGACGAATAGAGTGGTAGAATTTTGATGCAGCTTGTATTCTATTGCCTATTTCATGGTTTTTGGTATTGTCAGAAGAAATTAAGCTCCTAAGTATTTGAAGATATTGATAATGTCTACTTCATTTTCCACTCGCAGGTGGACTGCTTCAGGATTTCAACTCATCACTAAACAGACGGTTTCAGTTCGGCTGATGATCATTCCCATTCTTTTAAATTCTTCTTGCCAAAGATCTAGTTTATCTTGAACTTCTGCTTCTGTCTCACCTCATAGCATAACATCATCAGCAAATGTAAGTGCATTTGTTGCCTGATCCTTCATTTTCACTGCTTTTATAACCTCATCCATTATAGTAATGAGAAGTGGCGATAGACATCTTCCTTGTTGGACTCTGCTCTTGGTTTCAAAACAGTTTGACCGGCCTCCTTGAATTTGCACACAGCTCTTTGTCTCTCGATATAGTTGTTTTACTCGAGCTATAATGTCATCCGGCACTTTTTTACGTCTCGGACATTCCCATATGTGCTTACGTGGTACATGATCATATGCCTTCTCAGTATCCACAAATACAACTATAACCGTTCTATTCTTATCCCTTCTTCTTCTACTCCTCAACTGTTAGATTGGTGGGTGACATGCATGTCTTCCAAGCGTCTTCTTTCTTTAGCCAATAGCTTTAAAGTGGCACTAGGTGTATTTGCCTTTAATGCCGTCTATAAATTGAGTTCTTGGTCTTCCTTTACTCCTCCTTCTTTCCAGCTTCCCTTTAATAAAGGTGGTGCACCAATCAGAATGACGAATCAAATGGCCAATAAAGCTATTCTTTCTTTTGTTCAAGAATTCAACCAAGATGTGTTTTTCACTTACTCTTTTGAGAACATTCTCATTTTTTACTTTATCAGTCCAAGGTATCTTTAGTATTTGTCTCCAACACCACATCTCAAATGTCCTGAGTTTCTAAACATCTACTTTTCGCAGGGTCCATGTTTCAAAGCCATAGCTTACAATACTCCATATAAAACTTTTCATGCCGGGTTGAGCGGCTCAGACGGTTAAGGGGCTGGCCTTCTAACCCCAACTTGGCAGGTTCGATCCTGGCTCAGTCCGGTGGTATTTGAAGGTGCTCAAATACGACAGCCTCGTGTCGGTAGATTTACTGGCACGTAAAAGAACTCCTGCGGGACTAAATTCCGGCACCTCGGCGTCTCCGAAGACCGTAAAAGTAGTTAGTGGGACGTAAAGCAAATAACATTATTATTTATTATTATTAAAACTTTTCACAAAGTGCTTCCACAACTCTAAGTTAACATACTTCGATGTTACTAGAGACTTCTTTTTTGAGAAGGCTTCTTTTGCCTGTGCGATTCGAGTATTTACTTCCCTCGTACATTTTCCATTAGATGTGATCAGGCTCCCTAGATATTTAAATTCCTTTGCTTGGACTAATTTCTCCATCCATTAGCACATTGACGGTTCGATCACCCTCCCTAGTGCATACCATTACCTTGGTTTTCTTTTTGTTTATTCTCATATCGCACCTGTCTTGTAGTAATTTGTTTATCTGATTTAGTGCCTTTTCCATTTCTCTTTCATTCTCAGCTATCTGGGCTATATCATCTGCAAAACGTATGGCACTGAACAGTTTGCCAGTAACTTTTATACCATGACTGTTCATAGCTAAAAATTCTGTAATGCTTTCTTCAATGTAGGTGTTAAATAAAACTGGCGGTAGTCCACATCCCTGTCTTACTCCCTTCCCAATTCTTACTTCCACTCTTTCCTTGCCAATTAATGCTGTCTGGTTCTTGTAAAGTTGATAGTGTTCTTCTGTCCCTGTAGTCTATTTTCAGCTTTCATAGGGTTTCAAACAGTACATTCCAGTTTACATTATCAAAGGCTTTCTCTAAATCAATGAAAGCAATTACCACAGGTCTATCAATTTCCAGGGACTTTACATTAATTACTCTGAGACTTAAGATGGCTTTTCGTGTACCTCTCCCCTTCCTAAATCCAAGCTGTTCTTCTGAAATATTATCTTCTACTTTTCTCTCAATCCGACAGTAGATAATACGTGTTATGATTTTGGAACCATGGGAGAGGAGGCTCAACGTTCTATGACCCTCACACCTCTGTGCTTTTTTGGTATGGGAATAATAAACATTCTTGTTCCGTATGATGTTCATCATGTTCTTTCTTGTTCGAAACTTGTTTCTATATCTCGGCGCATGCTCTCTCACTGTTACCTTTCGCCATATGTTCGTCTATGTCTTTGCACTTCTTTTCATGCCGTTCTTCCCTTACTTTCTTTGCTTCTCTATTAATCTTGTTTCTAAGTCTTGCATATTCTTCATAGTTTCCTCTTGCTTTGCACTTCCAACATTCTTCCATTAAATCCAGTATATATCCAGTGAGGTTTGTATACCACCTTTTCCTGTCTACTGAAATATGCCTCAGCTGTTTCAGTTATTTCGTTTTTTATTTTGTCCCATCTTTCCTGTATATTTCCAGACATCATCTTAAGGTCAATTCTTTTGTCAGTTTTTTCTTTGAACTCATTTAAAGCTTGCTTGTCATGTTTTACCTTGCTAATATTCCATCTCTTATAGGGTTGTTTTATAACATTTCTTCTTAATCGTAGTCGACTCTTCATCAACACCAGATTGTGATCTGAATCCACATCTGCACCCAGATAGCTCTTACATGATTTGGCTTGGTTGCGGTAATGGTCTTTTATCAATATGTAATCTATCTGATATCTGTCATCATTACCTGGCATTGTCCAAGTGTATCTTCTTCCTTTTGGTTTTTCAAAGCAGGTATTGCCAATAAACAACATATGACTTCTGTAGAACTCAATAAGCCTGTTTCCTCTTGCATTCATATTTCCAAGTCCATACTTTCCCACACAGTTGTCTACGTTACCTTCTTCTTCAACAGCATTCCAGTCTCCCATGATGACTAGGATATCATCTTTAACTTTCATCAGTACTTCCTCCAGTTGTTCATATATATATCTTCCACTTCATCATCAGCATGACTCAATGTAGACATGTATGTCTGTATTAATACTGTATCCTTAGGTTCTGTTTTGAGTGTAATCATGATAATTCTTTCGCTAAATCCCCAAATGCTTCGGACTTGATTCACTAGTTTTCGTTTTAAGATAAAGGCAACTCCATCCGTTCCCATTTCATCTCCTGAATAAATAATTCTGTCATCACCACTCCAGAAGTCTCCATTATTTGGCCATCTCACTTCACTTAGTCCTAAGACGTCAATCTCAAGTCTATCCATTCCTTTTTGACATTTTCCAGTTTTCCAGTCCTTTTGAATGATTGAAAATTCCATGTTCCCATTTTACATATTTGATCATTTCTTGGAATTTTCTTACATTATCCCCTTTCGGAAATCTGAGCTGGCGACTACTTTACCTCTTGATTCAAATTGAACTTGGGAGGACTTCATCATACATGTTTATTCTTAGGATATCCTGGGGATCTTTAATGCAGTGGTTTCCTCTTGCCTTCTGCATCCTATGCCGTTGGCTATCTAGTGGCTCTTCCGCCTTTAGGGGTAGTTTCCCATCCCAAGGACAAGAGGGTGCCCTGAACCTCCGCCCTCCAAGAAGGCCGTTGGCACTTGGTAGAGGGAGACCTCTTATACCGGTGGTCACTTGGTCCATGGGTGCCAACCGGGGGTTTGCTCTTCCGCTCTCTGTGCCGTTGGGAAAAACATTCTTTCTCTTCCACCATTGAGATTGTTGACCATTTTTGCCTAGTAACCGTATATAGGGGCCTTATAACAAGGTACTACCATCCCCTGCGAACCATGTGAACTTGCCGCGGTGGGGAGGCTTGCGTGTCCCGATGAAGCAGATAGCTGAGCCACAGGTACAACCATATCGGATGGGTATGTGTTGAGAGACCAGACTAAAGAATGGTTTATCGAAAGGGGGGTAGCAGCCTTTCGGAAGTTGCAAGGGCGGCAGTCTAGATGATTGACTGATATGGCCTTGTAATAACATGCAACATGGCTTAGCTGTGTTGATACTGCTACGCGGCTGAAAGCAACGGGAAACTACAGCCGTAACTAACTCCCGAGGACATGCAGCTCTCTCTGTATGAATGATGTACTGATGATGGCTTCCTCCCGGGTAAAATATTCCGGAGATAAACTAGTCCCCCATTCAGATCTCCGGGTGGGGGCTACACAAGAGGGGGCGATAATCAGGAAGATGGATACTGACATTCTGTGAGTCGGAGCGTGGAATGTTAGAAGTTTGAATCGTTGTGGTAGGTTAGAGAATCTGAAAAGAGAGATGGATAGACTAAAGTTAGATGTAGTTGGTATAAGTGAAGTACGTGGATCAGTGGTAGAGTGTCGGCCTCTGGATCCCAAGATAGCGGGTTCAAACCCGGCAGAGGTAGTTGGATTTTTGAAGGGTGGAAAAAAAGTCCATTCGACACTCCATGTCGTATGATGTCGGCATGTGAAAGATCTCTGGTGACACATTTGGTGTTTACCCGACAAAATTCATTAAATCTCAGCCATAGACGCCCAAGAGAGTTTCGGTTTACTCGGTCTGCCATCTAGTGGGGGCCTAGAGTAAAACGGAACGTCGAAATTGATGAGCAGGCAGCCAGATGGCGTCAAATTGAAATGTCTGCACACGGTAGCTGAGGCCATTCAATTATTATTATTATTATTATTATTATTATTATTAGTGAAGTACGTTGGCAGAAAGAATAGGATTTTTGGTCAGGCGACTACCGAATTATCTTACATGTTATAATTCTCTTATTTTGGTCCTATTGAAATGTACAATTAAGTCAAATAAATATTAAAGTTTAATTATTCCACCTATTCAATACATAAAAAGAGATTTTAATAAAAAATTAAATCTGAAAATAAAATTATAGGGACATTTTTCGCCCTTTAATTAAGGGCATCTTCAGCCTTAATCTCAATCTGAAAGATAATTAATCAGGTACCTGATTGTAATTAAATTACATATGAATGTGAAGATGAGAAGAAGAGATAGAATGATAGGACATATCTTAAGACACCCAGGACTTGTTCAGTTGGTTTTTGAAGGAAGTGTAGGTGGTAAGAACGGTAGGGCTAGACCAAGATATGAATATGACAGACAGATGTAGGATGCAATAGTTATGTAGAAATGAAAATGTTAGCACGGGATAAGGTGGCATGGAGAGTTGCATCAAACCAGTTTATGGACTGATGACTTAAACAACAACAACAACCATCTGGAGCCAGATGGACCCTGGTTTTTTATGAGGGTAATACTCCTGTTCCTTCTTCCCCATGATGATCATTGCCATTCTTTTGAATTCTTCTTGCTAAAGATCTAGTTTAGCTTGAACTTCTGCTTCTGTTTCACCTTATAGCATAACATTGTCAGCAGATATAAGTGCATTTGTTGTCTGATCCTTCATTTTCACTGTGTTTATAATCTCATCCATTATAGCATTCTTGTCGAAAAATAAGGTCTAGTGTTGACCTACCGAGCTCGATAGCTGTAAGATAGGAAACTTAAAAGGGTCCACCTTTTCATTACAAATAAATGTTATAAGTTTATTTACAACATTATTATTTATTTATTTATTTATTTATTTATTATTTATTTATTTATTTATTTATTTATTATCTATTATTTATCATTTATTATTATTTATTATTTTACAACATTATTTACAACATATATAGCTGTAGTCACTTAAGTGCGGCCAGTATCCAGTATTCGGGAGATAGTAGGTTTGAACCTCACTGTCGGCAGCCCTGAAAATGGTTTTCCGTGGTTTCCCATTTTCACACCAGGCAAATGCTGGGGCTGTACCTTAATTAAGGCCACGGCCGCTTCCTTCCCACTCCTAGCCCTTTCCTGTCCCATCGTCACCATAAGACCTGTCTGTGTTGCTGCGACGTAAAGCAACTAGCAAAAACAAAAAACAAAAAAAAAAAAAAAAAAACCTGTTGATCTGTTCGCTCTAAATCCATGTTGTTCTTCCTTAAGTTTGAGTTCAACAAATTTTCTGACTTTTCTTTCCTGGATGATCTCATATAGTTTTAACCCATGAGATAGAAGGGTTACGCCTCTATAGTTGTTACATTTTTTTCGGTCACCTTTCTTAAATAGAATAATCACTCCTTGCCTCCAGTCACTGGGGATTTCATTTTCTTCCCAAATTTTATTTAGTACTCTGTACAACCCTCCAGGACACTGCCCTTGAGGCGGTCGAGGTGGGATCCCTCGCTGAGTCCGAGGGAAAAACCGAACCTGGAGGTTAAACAGATTATGAATGAACTAACTCTGTATAACCATTGTATTCCAGGTTCTCCAAGTGCTTTGATCATGTCAACACTGAACTCATCCAATCCTGCAGACTTGTTGTTTTACATTTTACATATTGCTGATCCCACTTCCAGCCAGGTCAAACTTTCTACATTATAATTTTTAGGGTTTAGAGTGTCATCTTTTGTGTCGTCAATTGTATTACAGTTCAGTAAGTGATTGAAATACCTACTGAACTCCTGTAATATTTAATTTCTAGTTACCTCTCTGTTTGGAAGCTCTACTGTGTTGATAGTACTATTATCATTTCTTTTGTTTTCAGTGCTATTTGTGTTTGTCTTGCCCTACTCTATTGGCAGGATCTTCTTTGCAATTCCATTCTTCACTGTCAAGTATTCCTTTGACCTGTGATTTTTTTCTCTGTAAAATGATAGTTTATCCTCAATTTCACTTGGATTTCCTCACACTCTGGCATGGTACAAAGCTCTTCTTGTTCCATTTCTAGCTTTGACAGCAGCTTTTACTTCCTCATTCCACCATGCTGTTTCTTTGGAATTTCTTATTTGGCTCTGCCTTCCACATATTCTCTCAGCTGTCTTCACCAATACTCTCCTCAGGTTATCCCATTCCTCATTTGCAGATCTGAGATCTTCTTTTGGTAACATCTTCTGAACATTTTCTTGAAGGAGGGGTAGTTCAGGGTGGGTTAGGAAGGTGGGTTATTGGAGGTAGAAAATGTGGATAGGAACTTTGTAAGGCATGGAAAATTGAATTATCTCCTTTAGTTCCCTATCTTATCCTTTCCCATCATCTTTTAACTTCAAATCTTTTTAATCTTCTTTTATCTACTAATCCTCTTCCTTTATTAACTTATTCTATCTTTTCTTTTCACCTCTCCTAAAAGCAAAAAACAAAAAACAAAAAACAAATAAAAACCAACCTACTTCCCGAATTGAACTGTATACTAATATACTACAGTGCCACCTGCATATTGGGTCTTCACATTCAAATTTAAACTCATGCCCCTTGCGCTGACTTTGACTACTTCAATTACGACCTGAATTTTTACCTTCAAGAAATAGTGCACTGTGCATATACGTTTTTCATTTGTTTCCGATATTGCGCTTTTTAACATTTTTCTCTTCACAATTGTTTTTTTGCGTCAACTGTTATAAAAAATCTACAAGATCTAGTTACATATTCCAATTATATTGAATTGTATTACATGTATATGTATATGTACATTTCTGCGACCGAAGCAAGTATTGGATCATTCATCAAGTTCCGTTGGCGTTTGAGAGCACAGTGCTTGACGTTGAATATGTCGCGCTGATCTTTGGGAGCTGCCAATTTACTTCAATTGAGCTACTCGTCTTGGGCTCCTGCAAGATTTTGGATCTTCTTATTTGTTGGATTGTGTTATGACTTCGCGCCTAATAGTGTATGCAAGCTGACTCATCTAACTGTTCTCTGCTTCTTGTAAACATTATGAGACGATGTTGAACTTTACGTGTGCTATGCTGCTGCTCAGAAGATTGTGCCTTGCTTCTTTTAAGTGACTTACCTTCTACTTCTTCTGAATTTTACAGTGCCTATCCCCGTTGTTTTACATTGCCTTTTCAACTGTTTTTGTGGGGACTTGATCTTTTATTTTCTTTCTTTCTTACCTATGCATTGTTTTTTGCGTTTTATTCGGCTGATGATGACCCGGATTGGGGTCGAAACCGGTACCGATTCCACTTATAATGAAATAGGAATGTAACACTACATTTCGTATTTATTTGTATTGAATAGGTTGAACTACCTTATTTATTATTTCAATTTAATTGTGATACATTTCAATACAGAACATTATGAAATTTTTATTTTTAAATTAGGCATTTTTGACGTACGGGAAGTCTCATGCACAGTACTATTTACTAACTTTCTTTAACATTTTATTTCAAGGGAAAAAACTCGATCATTTCTTCCAACAAATGTTTCAACGGGGTTAATAACGCCCAGTTGACCTTCTTTTGGATCCAATTGATTACCACTCCAACATGATTACTGACATCAGCTAGCTTTGACACAACATTTTATCGTTAACAATGTCTCCACAAGAAGTCCCATTTTCTTTTCTACGACTTTCAGATATATCAACCGTACATATTTTAACATATTTGATACGCTCACACTTCTGTTTTAATTAACTGACAGTGATTTTACTATCTTGAACTCATGCTATGGAATGGAACAAACATTCTCCCTTGGATGATTGTACTTAAACTCAAGGCCGTCACAGTCTTAATGATGTATAAGAAGAGGGTCCATTTTGGTTTTAAATGCTCAAATATTCATGATTAACCACGTTTTAATCTTCAAAAACTGTTAATTCACAGTATTTTTAACATACTTTCTGTGCAATATCGTTATTTTAGACATTATAGTATAATATTTTATGAAATCATAGTCCAACATTTTACTCTATAGTTTATAAGATTAGAAAGATTCCATATCCATTAATTTTTAAGATTGATATAGGCTGATGATGCCCGTTAAAAAAAAAGGGTGAAACATGTACCTATGACTTTTATGTATGATGTATAAATTTTAACCACATGAAATAGTGGATTATATTGTATTGCATTGAACAGTTGGATCTATAAATATTATAATAATATTTGAGATATTTCTCATGCCTATCGCACAATATCTACACAAGCAGCACCTGTCATCACTGAATAGAGCCCCTGTTCTTATCTGCCATCGGAACAGTCAAACTCATGTTAATGAAGAGCACATAACATCATCTGCCCCATTTCCTGAAACCACAGTGGAGAAGAACTGTCACTTCCTGCAATCCGGTCACCCTAGTAACTTCAAGACTTATGTTTGCAATAGCTGGTTGTTGAGCCATGACTACTATATCTACATAGACATCTCTTGCACACCCAATAACACCGAATCTGACAAAGTGAGATGCGCATTCGTTGTCTATGAGAATAACAGGGAAGGAGTTTTCAGTCCAATACAAATTGTCATCCAGCTGCTCAATATTTCAAGCCAAGCTATGGGCAATCAAGTCTGCTGTGGAGTGGTGTGAACACAACTGTAGTAGTGTTCAGATACTAAGCGAGTTGCAGTCTGCAATGAACACAATCAATGACAAGCACAGAGTCAGTCGAATAGCTGCTACTATAAGATATAGAGCACAGCAGTGCCCCATGTCTGTCTTTCCTGGATCCGAGGACATACCAGTTCTCCTGGAAATCAAAAGGCAGACATCTTTGCAAAAGCAGCTTCTTCATCCAACATAGAAATACCCACAACAAATCGCTCCCAAGATCTGCAAAAGCCCAAATCAAAACACATCTACCTAAGACAGTGGAACAACCTCTGGACATAAAGTACAAAAGGGTCTTTCGCCAGAAAATTATTTTTTCCCAACATGTATAGCCGGCTCCAGTACAAAATGTTAGTGCCCGAATTCATTCTCACTCAGTGTCTCTCCGGCCATGGAAAGATTAAATTCTACTTTGAACACTTCAAAATTAACATTGCAGGCGAATACTTGTGCTTTTGTGGATCTGACATAAATGGTACGTCAATACGTTACATAAGTTCCGAGGCTTACCTTGTAAATTGACTACAGTGTATGGGCATGTAGTTGTAAGTTTGCATTTGGGAAATGGAGGATTCAGCCCTGAAATTGATTTTGCTATAGCTCATCATTTTCAATCAGACAAATGTCAGAACTGTACCTCAGTTAAGGGCATGGTCATTGCCCTGCCAGGCCTTACCCTTTCTCATCCACAGCTCACTGGAAACCTACGTCAGTGCAATATTAAACTGCTAGGAAAAGAAAAAATAAGTATATACAGTGAAACCTTGGAATACGAGTAAATTGGTATACGAGTGTTTTGAAAGACTAGCAAACATTTTAATTAAAGAGCTCTTTTTCTTTTTTTGGTACATTTACATAAGCTCTGAGGCTTACCTGATGAGTTGACTACAGTGTATGTATGGGCCATGTAGTTGTAAGCTTGCATTATGAAAATGTTCATCATTCGGATGTAACTTGATAAGCAAGTGAGATTCCGTAATACGAGCCTCACATGCTTATGTTTTCCCCTCTCTACCTCTCTTTTTCTGGGAGGAGAGTGTGTATTATTCTCCCGCCCTGGACTTCAGTTGGCATGCCTTGCTCACATAGTCAACACCGTACGAGTGTTCGTTTTGTTTCTTTCATTAGTGTTATAACTGTACTTCACCAATGAGCCCAGTGAATGAAAAGGCTGAAAAGGAATTCGGTCGAAAGAAAGGAGATGATTACAGTGGAAGTTAAGAAGGAAATGATCGAAAAGCATGAAGTATGAGAGTGGCTGATATCGCGAGATTTTGTAACAAGTCTATGTCAATGATTTGCACAATATTAAAGAAGGAAGAAGAAATAAAAGGGGTAGATGCAGCAAAAGGAGTCACAAGACTATCAAAGCAACAGCCACGTGTTCTGGAAGATGTAGAAAAGTTGCTTCTCGTTTGGATAAATGATAAGCAACTAGCAGGTGATACTGTCACCAAGAATTTAATCTGTGAGAAGGCAAAGACGTTGTACACCAACCTCGTAAGTAAATTACCATGTAGTACACGTATGTCAACAGAAATCGAAGAAAGCTTAAAGGCCAGCGGGGGATGGTTTGATAACTTTAAAGAGGAGGAGTGGCGTCCGTAGTGTTGTGAGGCACGGGGAGGCTTCCAGTTCGGATGCTAAGGCAGCTGAGGCATTCACTGCTGAGTTCCAGAAGCTCATTGTTACTGAGTGTTACCTGCCACAGCAAATTTTTAATTGCGATGAAACATAACTTTTTTGAAACAGATGACGAAGAGGACCTACATTACAGCAGAAGAGAATTCAATGCCCAGTCACAAGCCCGTGAAAGACCGTTTAACCCTCTTATTGTGTGTTAATGCTAGTGGGGATTTAAAAGTAAAGCCTCTGCTTGTGTATTATTCCAAGAATCCACGAGCCTTCAAGAAATGCAAGGTGCAGATGAGCCAGTTAAATGTTGTGGGGAGGTTCAACACTAAGACTTCGGTCACTCGTATTTTCTTTGTTGAATGGATTAATGAGGTCTTTGGTCCTGTAGTAAAGAAATACCTTTCAGAAAATAATCTATCGCTCAAACTCTTGCTGGTTATGGACAGTGCTCCTGCTCATCCTCCAGGCCTTGAGGGCGACTTACTGGATGAATTCAACACTACTCCCCTACTCCAGCGTATGAATCAGCAAGTCATTTTGAACTTCAAGAATCTATACACCAAAGCATTATTTCAGCGATGCTTTGAAGTGACCGAAGGAACAAACCTTATCCTCAGAGAGTTTTGGAGAAGTTATTTCCACATCGTGAACTGCCTGAAGATCATTAATAAAGCCTGGGATGGGGTCACCAAGAGAATTCTCATTTCTTCTTGGGGAAAGCTGTAGCCTGACTGTGTTCTTGGATATGACTTTGAGGGAATTTTTGGTGACAATGAGCCACCGATTGTCATTGAAATTGTGTCCTTAGGGAAGACCATGGGGCTGGAGGTGAATGACGTGGACATTCAAGAGCTGGTGGAAGAACAGAGCCAGGAATTGACCACCAACAAACTGATGACCTGCATCGGAGGAGGTTATGGATGAGATGTCATCTAGGGAAGAGGAGGAGGGAAAGTCAATAGAATCTCTCATTTCAACTGAGATTCGGGAGAAGGGCAAAATGTGGGAAACGGTGAAAAATTTTGTAGAAAAACACTACCCGAATAAGGCTGTAGCAGTGCGAGTGATGAATCTGTTCATTGACAATGCAATCCTTAAAAAGAGGCAAAAGCAAGTCATTGGACAGGCTCCTCGTTAAAGTTGCATGAAATGAAAACAATTCCAGTGAGCCAACAGATGGCAGTGATTCCGTTAGTGAAATTCATGCTATACAGTAACTCTTCTCATGTCATATCTTGTCTCCCTCACTCCAACAATGATTCTATTGTAAGGTAAAAGTGCAGTTTAATTTGTTTTGCGTTATATTTTGTTTAAGAAATGTTATGTGAATAAATATTTTTGTGTTGTGAATGAATCATCCGATTTCAGTTGTTTCTTGTGGGAAAATTTGCTCTGATATACGAGCGCTTTGGATTACAAGCATGTTAGGCTTTTCAGGCGTTTGCTCTATTAACCAGCGTTTTGTCTTAGGTCTGACACTAGACTCATCAGAGTGGGATGTGTCAGACCCTACCCACTGACGCTGGGGTGTATGCAGGTGAACTTATCAGAAGCCCATACAAGAGGCACAGTCTGATAACTGCATACAGGAGACAAATCTTCACAATGGAAGTATTGCCCACCTAGTAATTCCAAATGTAAAATTCTAAGTTCCTATGGAGGGAATTAGTGAATTGGTGAAAAATATCTCCCTCCGTGGGAACTTAGAATTTTCCATTACAAGCATGTTGCCGGAACGATGTTATGCTCGCAATCCAAGGGTCCAGTGTACTAATTCTACTGCTGCTTGATTTTCTAAAAAAATGTTTTGCTCAGACCGTACGTGCAGCTAACAGTAATAAGTTGGATATTTCTTTGGTCAGTCGGTTGTCTGTTCAGCAACAGTAAGATTCTTTACATCGTAGTCCTTGATGAATGCCGACAGTTTTTCCTGACTTCTCATTTTTTGTGTCAAATTCTGTTATCTCATCAGTTTTGTACGTTACATCAGTCAGTGGCATCTACAGAAACAGTTTGACCAATTATTACAGCATGAAATATCGCTAAGTTTGGGGTGATGGTTATTGTTTATATTTAATTAAACATTTCAGGCGTAAGGATGTGGCGACCCCATCGCCCAGTGGGAAACCACTGCAATCAGCTACCAGAGTATTGGCAGGAAAACCATAATGTTTGTGGGGTTTGGAGGAAATGCCTACTCCCAGTCCTGAACAACTAGGATGAAATAAGGCAGAAAGCCTTCTTCACAATTTCATAAAATCATCCTTCATCTCTCATCTTCACCTTTCTAAATAATCTATAGAATTGTAACTTGAGGATTTATCCTCAACTCAAGGTGACACCTTAGACACTTGACTTTGAAAAGTCTTTTGAAGAAGAATTCCACCAACTGCAATCATATATTGCAGAAAAGACAGCTTTCGGATGGAGTGGGCTGTCATTCGGAAGATTATGATGGATCGGAGCATGTGAAAACTCAACAGCCACCATCTACACAAAAACTTCAAAGAAATAAACCTAAACAAATCTCTTTCTTTCAGACACACAATGTTAACTCTTTGTGCCAAATTGGAAAATTAAAGATTGTCACTGACATCATGAACAGATATAAAATTCTAATCATGGCCCTTCAAGAAATAAGGAATAGTGATCACCCAATAGAATCACAAGGGTACTGACTGTATAAAGGAATCCCTGGAATATGATTGATGAAAAACTGTTCGCAGTTTGGTAATGGATTTCTAATAAATCTCAGAATCATAGATTGAGTCATGGAATTTAAATCTTAATCCCCCAGACTTGCAACACTAACTCTAAAATTTGCAAATAAAATCTACACAATTATCAGTGTACATGCTCCCACTAATCAGAAAAATAACACTGTAAAGGATAAAGAAGAAGCACAAAAATTCTGGGATCTCCTGGATCAAACTTTATTCAACATACCTCCATCATACGTTAAAATTCTCCTTGGCGATTTCAATGCACAAGTGGGACAAGAAAGAAGGTACCGGGATATTATTGGAAAATGACCAGAACATAAGAGGATAAATAAAAACTTTCAAAGATTGGTTGAATTATGCAGAAACCAAAATCTTACCTCAAAATCAACATACCTAAAAAGGAAACCTCACAAATGCAAAACTTGGAAACATCCTGATTTCCGAAAAGGTGAATGGCAATTTGACCACGTTTGCATGGATAAATTTCACCATTGTGAAATCTACAACGTCAAATTGCATTAAAAACATGTTTACAAATGTCCTTGAGAAGACTCAGGGTCAGATCACAATGTTGTTAAGATCAAAATAAAATTAACTCCAAGGGTTAAGAAAAGACTTCCAAATAAAAATAGAAAAAAATTTGACTGTACCACCTTAATAAGTAATAGGGAGTACTATAGGAAAACAGGAGAAGGACCTGTCAACACTAATGCATCAGAAGAACTAACCACCAAACTAAAATCGATAGCAGAAGAGTTAGCTCCAACAAATCCTAGGAAAAAACATGAATGGTGGAATGAAGAATATAACTAGGCAATTGGGAGAAGGCACCAGGCTTGGATAAATCATAAAGCCCAAAAGTCAGACAAATCAAATTGAGAACTAATAAAACAAAGAAAGTCAACTCATAAAATCATCAGACAAACCAAAAAAATACCTTACAAAAGATAGAAGAGAGTTATAACAAAAAACAAACAAATACCTTAAAAAATATCCTCAGATCATATGGTCTTCATCCTAAATTAACAAAAATTATTGAACTAACATCAACCAACACAATTTCAAAAGTAAATTTCAGGGGAGAAATGTCAAATGATTTACAATAAATACAGGCCTCAGACAAGGTGATGGATTATGCCCACTGCTTTTCAATGTGGCTCTAGATTTCATCATGAAAATTAATGCTGAGAGATAAATTAGGAAGGTTAGCCCATAGTAAATCAAGAAAATGCAGAGATCCTCGCAGATATATTCAACAATCTTTTAAATTGCTATGACCCACTGGAAACGTTGAAAATAAAAACTGACACACCCATTTTAACCACCACAGATCTAATATATCCTCCATCTATCAATGAGATAGAATTTGCAATTAAGGAACTAAAAAATTATTAGGCATGTGGTGAAGACCTAGTCTTTGCAAAAATCTGGAAAAATGCAGGGAAACCAGGAATCATAAATCTACATCAGCATCTAGTGAAAATGTGGATCACAGAGAAAATCCCAGAACATTGGACTTCAGGTGCAATCCATGCATTATTAAAAAAATGGAGATAAAACTAATCCAGACAATTACAGAGGAATAACCCTTTTGGACTGCACTTACAAAATTTTCTCCCGTATAATTTACAATAGGATAAAACGCATTCTGGAACCAGAACTTGGGGAACACTGGGGAGGATTTCACCCATACAGAAGTTGCCCAGACCAAATTCTCGGCCTGAAACTAATAATGGAATATTACAAATATAGAAATAAACAGCTGTTTATTTCATTCATAGATTTCAAAAAGGCATATGTTAGTATATACAGACCCACTCTTTTAAAAATCCTCAGATCATATGGTCTTCATCCTAAATTAACAAAAATGATTGAACTAACATCAACCAACACAATTTCAAAAGTAAATTTCAGGGGAGAAATGTCAAATGATTTACAATAAATACAGGCCTCAGACAAGGTGATGGATTATGCCCACTGCTTTTCAGTGTGGCTCTAGATTTCATCATGAAAATTTGGCAAAAAAGAAAACCCACCTAAAATCAAAATTGGAGTAAAACCTCTCAATAAGGACAAACTGCCTAGGGTTTGCAGAAGATTTAGCTCTTTTAATCTTGACATGGAAGAAGTCTGTGCTCAGATCACCAGTCTCCAGAGAATTACATTAAAAACAGGATTACAAATATCCTTGAGAAAACTGAGATCGTGCCAGTGAAACCCCTTAACATAAAGTCATTATAAATGATAAAAAATTAACATAGTCCTAAACACCTTGGAGAAATCATTATGCACAACTTAAGCGAGAAAGCAACATGGATAAATAGAACCAACAAAATGAAAAATGCACAATTTCTAACCTGGTCAACTTATAACAAGAATGCTTGTCAATAAACACAAAGATCCAACACTACAAAACCCGAAGCCACTTATGTTTGCAAAACCTTGTTCCAAATTAAAAATGAAAGAACTGATCAGCTCCTCAAAACTGAAAAAAGAATTATCAGAACTTGCATAAATAAAAAGTGCCAGGTTGATGGAGTCCGAATCCTCCCCAGTGAAACTGTCTCTTGAGAGATTGACCCAGTTACCAGCACGATGAAGAAGGAAAGAATTTCTTATTTCTTTCACATCTTATGATTACCAGAAAACAGGATTTTATGACAACTAGTGATGAGAAATCTGGGAAAGAAGACAGGAGGGCATTGGATCAAAGACATTCAAGGGATCTCAGAACAGTTGGACTCGAAATTACAGATGCAGAGAACAAGATTAAAATTACCACCCTTCTTAACCCTCCAAGTGATATGAGTCATTTGTGAAATGATAAAGTCGTTATTAACGACTCTTTTTTTTTATAGCTATGTTGCTGGGCAACCATTTAATGAATATTGTTGAACTTTGCACTAATCGATAGTTCAGTTCATTGGCTATTTTGTGTTGATAACGGTGACAAAAGCATTTATCATCTGTCCTGTAGCAGAACCAGTAAAAAATACTGGAAAATAAATTTTTCAATCTTCTCGACATCGCTGTATTTGATGCATTTGTTTGTATTCTAAGAATACAGATAAGCCTATAGACAGAGATGAGTTTGTGGACTGCATTGTATTAGATTTAGCAGATGGAGTTCAGCCTGAACATCCAAGACTCAGCCAACAAAAGGAAAGATTATGCATAGTTTGTTCGGAAGATCCTGCCATAAAAAGAAAACGAAGCAACTTCTCGTGCCGTAAGTGTAATTGTGGCATTCATCCCACTTGGTACCATAAGTCGAAACACTTCTACAGGCCCATAGTAAAGGGGCGGAAAACAAAAACTCTTCCAAGTGACTCGAAGTAAACAATTATGCCCAAAGAGATGTACATAGTTTTGGTTTTTTGTACATAACTTTCTGTTCTTTAGTTTTATGGTAAATATGTACTTTGAGTCTTTTGTTGCTAACAGAATGGTGAACATTTTATACATTTACCTCTTGTTTTGGTCTTTTATAGTTTGGAAGCTATGTACAGTGAAAGTTGAAACATTGTTTTTTTTTTTTCAAAAGTGAAAAATTGTAATTCACCGCCCCCAATAAAATGGACTCAAGGTATGTACCCAAAATTATTATATAATCACAGTCTCTAGTTTATACTGAACAAAAATATATGTAATATGATACATTTTACTGTCATTTTTTATGAATTAATAAAACGTGTACGAGGTCGTTACAGTCGTTTATCACTTACTGGTACAAGGTATTTACTTATCACTTGGAGGGTTAAGAATCGCACATTTTCAACTGAAATGATGCACAGAAGGCCTGTAGAGATTTCAGACGAATTAAGAACACTGCAATCAGAACGAATGAAGAAGTACAGGGTAGGTACGAAGAATCAAACAGTACAACCTTCAAAGAAATAGTGTACATGGAAGACTCAATTGGTCCAATGTGGCCAATAATAATGGTAATAATAATAATAATAATAATAATAATATAAAACATTTATTTCATTGAGTGGTGGAGGAAGTGATATGATTAGCTTAGTGGGTTAGGTACTGGTTTTCCACCTGGAATACAGAGGTTCAAATCTAGTGGGTGTATATTCTTCCCCTAAAGGGCATCCAGCAGCAAACCTCCAACAAAAAGCCAAAATATACCTGAGTGGTTCCAGTAAACACAGAATTAAGTGGGATGAACTGAAGAATGATTTTTAAATTTTTTTATTGTTATTTCAAATTGTTTGTTTTTATGTGAAATAATTGAAAAATAACTCTTGTTTGGCATCATATCAACTTTTGTGGAACTACCTTTTCATATTTTATAGGAACAAGTGGCCAAGCTCAATGTTGGGGCAATTCCTCGTTCTATGTGGGTCACCTTGGAAGATGATTTGGTGGATAACTGTAAACCTGGGGATGATATTGTAGTCTGGTATGCCATTTATTGCCACATTCTTATACCTTTTGCAGAAATTCTTGCTTAAGTCTAGTTGTCATATTGTGAATTTGCTAAAATTATACCTTCATTGAGCTAAGATGTTAGTACTGAATTCTGGATTTCATGAGATGATAATCTATTTTGAAACTTAAATAGTTAATTTTCACTCGTTCTTCGAAGGGTAGTCATCAGTCTGCATCAGCTTGTTGGAAACTTGACCAGTAAACTTAATACCAGATATCAGACTAAGTAAATCTTCAGATTTTCCTCCTTTTTAAAATATTTTTGTTAAATGGTAGAGCACTGAAAATTTATGCACTACTGAAATTTAAATAAAAACTGTTATATTTCTTTTAACTCTAGAAATATATTTATACATGGGGAGTTAATGCACTGATTAAATTTTCTTCAGTTTACAGAGTGGTCCACTAGACCCTTACAGTTCAGGACAATGCACAGCCCGTCTAACACTTCTATTCCATAAGGTCAATATTGCTCTGTTAGGTTCCTACGTATCAGCAACATAAAATGAGCCAACCTTGCACAGGAAAACTGACTGTATGCAATCTTCACATCAAAATGAAAGGTCCATTTCACAAATATACTGTTTATTGCATGTTATATTGCAGGTACCACTAACACGATCAAGTTAGTAGTAATAATAATAATTCATTCATTCATTCATTATCATTATAGACTGTTATGCCTTTCAGCGTTCAGTCTGCAAGCCTCTGAGAATTTACGAAACATCGCCACAATCCTCGATTTGCAACTAGTGTTGTGGCCTCATTTAGTTCTATACCTCTTATCTTTAAATCGTTAGAAACAGAGTCTAACCATCGTCGTCTTGGTCTCCCTCTACTTCTCTTACCCTCCATAACAGAGTCCATTATTCTCCTAATAATAATAATAATAATGATAATAATAATAATAATAATAACGATTTTACATCTCATTGTACCTGCGTACGACACTGTGTCTCCTTCGTGATAGTAACACAGTGTGATGTTAACCATGTGTGCTACCCGAAATCCACAGGTATTACATTTGTTCACAACCCAAAGCTTATTTATTCACTCGTGTACTGGGAGCATACATAATTTACACCCATTGATGAATATGTCGATAATATCGCAACATGTTATGTTACACATCTGTCGAGATACTTGGTAGAAATCATTAAATTTGTTACCCTTTTATTAGAAGCAATTTCCTGAGAGAAGGAAACTGATAGCCTAAACGTTCCAGAGCCTTGAACAATGTCTGTATTCAGCTAAGGCACTTGGAAGGAAATCTCCCACTGGTACTGTGTCTGTTACTTAGAAAAAACAGTGCTCTACCATCTGACCTCTTAAGTCTGGCATTAAAAAAATATAAATTAATCCTTGACATCTTGTTGTTAATGTTACACTGTAAAGTGGAGCATAGAGCAACAAAAAGCTTTTAAACTTAAGGGAGGAATTTGTTCTTGATCTCTATTTTTTATTTTATACAGTGGAACGGTGCTGAGGAGGTGGAGACCCATTACTGGTGGAAATCGATGTGATATTGAATTGGCATTACAAGCTAATCACATAGAAGTTTGCAATGATCAGCGATCCTCTGTGCTTATAACGCAAGAAACTCATGATGAATTTGCAAAGTTCTGGGAAAATCATGCTTCTGCACCTTTGGTTGCTAGAAATCTTATTTTAGCATCTTTTTGTCCACAGGTAAGACATGCAACAGATTTATTTTTATCATTATATAAATTTTTACATCTAAGTTGATAACTAGGTAGTTAAATATTAATTCAGGCAAGAAAAGAAAGCTTTGTTCACGAACATAGAATAGCTCACAAATTATTATTTACATGAGATTAAAATATTGCTGTAAAATGTATCCATTAAAAAGAAAAGGTATCACATGAGCATTGTGTTATATGGTATGTTGACCATTCAGGTGATATCTATTGCTACTGAAGCTTTAATTATAATTGTTACTGTGTTGTCATGAATTACTTCTCTGACATGACTTTCTCACCCTTTTACAGACATTCTGAAACTGGTCCCCTCTTGTGTACTTGGAAACAGGCTTTTGATACTGCTGTCCTTAATGTTGTGGGTTCTTTCAGAGAATGAAACTGTGGCAAGGTATAACTTTCTAGTGTGGTGGGGCCAGTCATTTTTGATTCAGTTTTATTTTCTTCTTAATGGACATGAAGTTGATCTGATAATTGCTATCATATTTGGAAGGACAGGCCCTGGGCAACAGCACATTTTCTGGTTGGGAAACCTGCAGCAGTGGTCCAATTCATAATCAGCTGGCTTATTTAGAGCAGCTGTTAGTAGGGAGCTCTGAACCAGATTGACTGCCAACATCCTTTGAGAATAATAATAATAATAATAATAATAATAATAATAATAATAACAACAATAACAACAATAATAATAATACTTCACTAGTAGAGGGATTTGAACGCGGGCCTCCTAGCTATGGAAACAAACTTCATTTAAGTTTATATCTTTGAATGGGCTTTGGGAGGCGGTGTTACTACATTTGCATGTGGCTTAAGAATGTGTTGAGAGCATCAATCAACATTGACTAGCCTTGTGTTGCAGTGTCAGTCTAATTCCATTGTATACATACCACATGGCTGCTTAATGAACATTTCTGTAAACGACTGATCACTGAACAGCTACCAGTGCTGAGAAGAAACAGTAACACAGCTAGGATTCCAGCCGGTGTTAACATAGCATACTTGCTTAACGTTCTACGTTGCGATTTTATTTGACTTAAATAAACATCAACAAATTAATCTAAAAAACCACCTAATCGATACTTTATTGTAGTATCGATTAGGTGGTCTTTTAGATTAATTTGTTGATTAAACTCATTGATACGGCCATGAAGTGGACAGCTTGCAATTAAATAAACATCACACGAGAACACGTTCACTTCCTTGTATAAATTACTTTATTTACACTGTACGTCACAACACACAGTTTTACACAGTAGCAAATTACGCTGTATACAACATCCAATAGCGGAGTAGCCTGAAGTCGATTCTGACAAGTACAGATATCAACAACACTGACGCGCGCACTATAACATACTCTCTTTTGAATTCCCCGCCTCACTCACTCACTCGAGTCCAATGATCTGACTGACTCCATCTCGGAGCCCAACAGTCACTCCCAGTCCATCACCAAGAACCAAGATCTGCGAACTTGGTACTGAGAACTGCCTTCACTGCCTGACAGCTCGATATTTATACTACTCGATCAACCATCTAGAATGATCGACTTCTGGAAGAGTTCTTACAACACTCTAATGAAACACACTTGAAACATCGATCGACCAGGTGGTCGAATGGGTACTCGAATGTTCTTTCGATTTTAAAAATGTACATGGAAATATCTACAACATTCGTAATGTCTCTACATGTATCTGGATAATAAAAGCTTACAGTAAGTTTCTAGAACCTTTCACCTATACCAAATATAGTACAATACGTCTAATATACGAACATTATGGAATTTTCTACCGCTTTCGACTCTATAGATTTTTAGGTTATACAATATGTATTTGAGGTTATACAATTTTATACTACATATTTACAGAGAAACCATATACTAATCATGTTTAACACTTAGTAAAAGATAATTTAGCCTTAAATAAACTCTAATTAAAATATATTAACCATACTAATTAAAGGTTTTACACCAATTACGATGTCGTACCTACGACATGCTATGGTGCGATCCTGTCAGCTAGGAGGCCCGTGTTCAAATACCTCTACCGGTGAAGTGTTTTTCTTAGAGTGATGCTTTCAAACCACATACAAATTTAGCTGCACCATCTTGCAAAGCCATTTGAATTCGCCCGCGAAGTGATCTGATTGTTTAAGTTCCAGCAGCTGGTAACATGAAAATGGCGTCGAATTATTTCTTTTATATTATTTATGTATGATCAATGCTCTAATGCTCACATACCCAGTTCATGTTGTTTCTGATCACCCTGTATATGTATATTTCGCTCCTGTTAGCTTTATTACCTGAGCACTGGTGAATACTGAGATGCATTTGGTAACATTCTCTTGTTTTAGCTTTCCTCTTCCTCTCCTTCTCCTTGGTATATGGTTCGATCCCCAACAGTTCCACTCTCAAATGTCTCTGAAGGGATGTACTTGGGAAGTCAGGAGAGAGTTGGACCAAGTGTGAGGACTCGGCCATTATAGCATGGTAGTTCGTGGTCCCACCACTGCAAGCACTGCAAGCGATTATATCCAACACTTGCTCCAGTTGTTCTGGCAAGCTGGGTATAGAAATGTGCAGGAGACTTTACTGTGTGAGATATATCGGTGATTAAGTTGAATTTTCTTTGCTTTCAGTTCCTAAGCTCACTTAATTGTGTGTTGTATACTTTTGAGCATGTATCTTATGTGGCTTGATTAATTTAATACACAGTAAAAAAAAATAAAAAAATAGGGGAACACGTTTTTGAACGTATGCCATGTTCCATAAAACAATACCTCACACCCAGGTATATTACCAAGTAAACCTTTATTCTTTACCGTTGGAGTATACAAATGAACATTGATGGATTTGCGTTCATTTTCAGGACACAAATGGAAATGTCCAAATAGGGGCAAAAACAAAGGGAGAGCAGTCCTCCAGGGTGGATTTTTATCACATTTGGAGAACTTCAGTATGGTGTATGTCATCTACGAGCATTTATCACAGCTTGGCATCTACGTGGCATGCTCCATATAAGTTGACGGAGGTCACATTGCTGTATCAGGTTCCATTCTTCAATAAAAGCCTCTTTGAGGTCTTGGAGAGTCTGTGGTGGAACAGGACGCCCACGAACACTTCTATCAAGCCTATACCACACATGCTCGATGGGATTAAGGTCGGAGCTCATTGCTGGCCATTCTATCTCTTGAACGTCCAGTTCTCACAAGACAACTCTGGTGATGCGTGCTACATGAGCCCTGCCATGATTGTGCACGAGTATGAATTCAAGGCCAATGCCGTATGCAGCAACCAACACATGCTGTAGTAGTATTTTCTCGATGTACCCCGCAGCGGTAAGATTACCACGGACGACGACAAGATTTGTACGACCATCAATACTCATGCCAGCCCACATCATCACAGAACCTTGTACGAATCGGTCGCCGTCCTAGACCACATTTGGTATTACTGCTCACCATGGCGTCTCCATACACTTTCACAATTAAGTATTTAATTTATTTTCGACTAGGTGGAAAATAAATTAAATACTTAATTGTGAATCTATTGAAGTGCGATACGGACCATGAAGCTGATTTTATGTAATCCATACACTTCGACGTCCATTACGCTGTGTCAGGAGAAATCTGGACTCATCTGTGAACAACACAGATCTCCATTGGCGAAGTTGTCAGTTGACATGAGTATGGGCAAACAAAAGGCAAGCTGCGCGATGTTGCTGCATTAAACGGGTTACTCAAACAGGACGTCTGGGTCGTAAGGACACTTCTCTTAACCTGTTCCTTGCTGTCTGGTCAGACACCACGACTCCAGTGGCCCTCCTGAGGTCTTGTTGCAGGTCTCTGGCAGTTGCTGAATGACGCCGCAACGCACAGATGGTCAAATATCGGTCATCCTGTGCGGTTGTCATGAGTCCATGACCTTGTCCAATCGTCCTTGTGAACTGGCCTGTCCCATTGTAGAGATTGCACAAGTGTTGAATAACTAACAGAGAGACATTGAGATCCACAGCAACACGATGAAAAGTCCATCCTTCCCGAATAAAAGTGACGGCCCTTGCGACTTGAACCTCGTTAAGATGTCTTATTAGATGTCCTGGTTTACGTACAACGTGCTCAAATGACCACGGTAGTCTGTGTACCTCAGAATGACACACAGACGCACCGCCATTAACTTTGTTTTGAGGGGTCACCAGACAGTTTAATGCACGGCTACGCCTACGGATGGAGTATAACTTCGATTTGATATGCCCTGAGTAGCTAAGGTCTCAAGGTATGCTGTACGACCATTGGAACCCCATCTACCAAATTAACGTTCACTTACCAGATGTTACAAAACATGTTCCCCCAATTTTTTTGAACTGTGTAGTTCAGCATGCTGTACTGTTGTGCTGTACTGTAAGTCAGTCTGTGGTGAGTAGTTGCTGATATGCGATTTTTTTTTCACCGCTGAAGGATAGAAATCAATTTGTAAAATGGGCCAGACCTATTCCACGGAAAAATACTGAGTTAATGCGTATTAGCAGAATTTGTCATGTTAATTTCTCTGATGATTTGATGGTAAAATCAGATAATTTTAAAGTGAATGGTGAAAAAGTGGATATCTCTAATGCGAGATGGAAACAACGTCCATGTGAAGTGCCTCATATGTTCCCTAATTTGCCAAAATATATTTCAAGTGAGAATAAGTCCCGTGAAACTCCAAACAGAAAAAAAGAACCTAGACACCATCAGGAAAGGAAGTTTGAGGATGGGGGTGCAGCAGCGAATTGGAAATTTAAAGGTCAGTCTAATGTTGATAAAAATTTGGGTCATTCTAGCCAATATTATTGCTCAAAAGGTGCCTAAAATGCTATTCAAAATATAATTTGAGGTAGATCCAGTTTCAGCTAAGCAAAACCAAGAATTAATTTGCTGGAGAAGCAGTTTAGAAATACACAGGTCTTTAATTATAGAGATAACAAGCACCTTGGCAAGAAGGAAAAGATAATCGACACCATGTTTAAGAAATACCAGGTGAAATCTTCTAATGGAATGAGGTACAGCAATGAATTCGTTTTAGAGAATTTATCGTTGAGAATAAAATCACTGAAAAGATTCCGTCATTGTTGGCAACATAACTTCTTGCCTCTGCCCTCAGAAAGTCACTTGAGAAAACTTTATAAAGGGCTTAAGTGCCCTTATTGAGTTAATACACATAGCTAGAGGCACCTGTTTTTTCAAAATGCAAAATCGCAAAATTTTTTGCAAAATTTCACAAATTCAGCTCGAAACACGAAACCTTAAAATAATCGCAAAATAATCCACGAAATTATGTGGATTCACTATTTGATCTTGAGGCATAATGAAAGGTGATTTAGAAAATGATGAATGCTCTCGTCTAATGAAGCAAATTCCCATCGTATGAGAACTTTCAACTAGTGTTTAGGGATCCAGTTGGTAGTTCATGTAGAGCAAAGAAAGATATTGACATGACTGCCATTCTTCTTTCCTTGAAATCAGAACATGCGCATTTTGTGGAAGCTACAGTGAAGGCTTTATGGATCCCAGTGTTAATAGTGAGCGCTTATTTTCAACGTTTTGTAATCCAATTTGATAGGAGAATGACTCTGACTCGCAGTAATATCGAATTCATAATATCTGTTTTTTTCAGACTAATGTGTGAATTATGTATGTAGGATAGGCTCCACTTGTTAAAGTGGCAAGATAATTTTTTTCCAAGTATCCTTGCTTTGATATATGTAATACGGTTTCTCAGCAGAAGAACGACTCTCGTGTTCCTTGTACATATATATAATATCTTTTACTGCAAATATGCTATCAAGTATCTTTTGGTTTTCTTTTTATTACTGTAAAGTGGAAATAAGAATTTAGTGAAATAATTGACAAAATAAAATATAAATAGCAAAAAAATGTACTGAGAAGACATATATTCAATGATGAGATTAGTCAAAAAAATTTGCCACAAATACGTTCAATCAATTTTCAGTCACTACTGATTTGCATTTAGGGCAGTCGCCCAGGTGGCAGATTCCCTATTTGTTGTTTCCCTATCCTTTTCTTAAATGATTGCAAAGAAATTGGAAATTGAACATCTCCCTTGGTAAGTTATTCCAATCCCTAACTCCCCTTCCTATAAATGAATATTTGCCCCAATTAGTCCTCTTGAATTCCAACTTTATCTTCATATTGTGATCTTTCCTACTTTTAAAGACACCATCCAAACTTATTCGTCTACTGATGTCCTCCCACGCCATCTCTCCACTGACAGCTCAGAACATACCTCTTAGTCGAGCAGCTCGTCTCCTTTCTACCAAGTCTTCCCAGTCCAAACTTTGCAACATTTTAGTAATGCTACTCTTTTAGCGAAAATTGCCCAGAACAAATCGAGCTGCTTTTGGATTTTTTTTCCGGTTCCTGAACCAAGTAATTCTGGTAAGGGTCCCATACACTGGAACCATACTCTAGTTGGGGTCTCACCAGAGACAAATATGCTCTCTCCTTTACATCCTTACTACAACCCCTAAATACTCTCATAACCATGTGCAGAGATCTGTACCCTTTATTTACAATCCCATTTATGTGATTACCCCAATGAAGATCTTTCCTTATATTAATACCTAGATATTTACAATGATCCCCAAAGGGAACTTTCACCCCATCAACGCAGTAATTAAAACTGAGAGGACTTTTCCTACTTGTGAAACTCACAACCTGACTTTTATCTCCGTTTATCATCATGCCATTGCCCACTGTCCATCTCGCAACATTACCAAGGTTATTTTGCAGTTGCTCACAATCTTGTAACTTATTTATTACTCTGTACAGAATAGCATCATCTGTGAAAAGCCTTATCTCTGATTCAACTTCTTTACACATATCATTGATATATATAAGAAAACATAAAGGTCCAATAATACTGCCTTGAGGAATTCCCCTCTTAATTTTTACAGGGACAGATAAAGCTTCACCTACTCTAATTCTCTGAGTTCTATTAGAAACAGAGCGACCCATTCAGTCACTCTTTTGTCAAGTCCAATTGCAGTCATTTTTGCCAGTAGTCTCCCATGATCTACCCTATCAAATGCCTTAGACAGGTCAAGCTTGATACAGTCTAAATGACCTCCTGAATCCAGGATATCTGCTATATCTTGCTCGAATCCTACAAGTTGGGCTTCAGTGGAATAACCTTTCTTAAACCCAAACTGCCTTCTATCAAACCAGTTACTAATTTTGCAAACATGTCTAATAAAATCAGAAAGAATGCTTTCCCAAAGCTGACATACAATGCATGTCAAACTGACTGGCCTGTAATTTTCAGCTTTATGTCTATCACTCTTTCCTTTGTTTACAGGGGCTACTATAGTAACTCTCCATTCATTTGGTAAAGTTCCTTCATGCAATCAATAATCAAATATGTACTTCAGATATGGTACTATATCCCAACTCATTGTCTTTAGTATATCCCCCTAAACCTTATAAATTCCAGCTGCTTTTCTAGTTTTCAACTTTTGTATCTTACTGTAAATGTCATTCCTGTCATAGGTAAATTTTAATACTTCTTTAGTATTAGTCAACTCCTCTATCTGGACATTATCCTTGTAACCAACAATCTCTACATATTGCTGGCTAAATACTTCTGCCTTTTGAAGATCCTCGCATACACAGTCCCCCTGTTCATTAATTATTCCTGGAATGTCCTTCTTGGAACCTGTTTCTGCCTTAAAGTACCTATACATACTCTTCCATTTGTCACTAAGATTAGTATGGCCACCAATTATGTTTGCCATCATGTTATCCTTAGCTGACTTCTTTGCTAGATTCAATTTCCTAGTAAGTTCCTTCAATTTCTCCTTACTTCCACAGCCATGTCTAACTCTATTTCTTTCCAACCTGCACCTCCTTCTTAGTCTCTTTACTTCCCTGTTATAATATTGTGGATCTTTACCATTCTTTACCACCTTTAAAGGTACAAACCTATTTTCACATTCTTCAACAATTGCTTTAAACCCATCCCAGAGTCTGTTTACATTTTTATTTACCATTTTCCAACGATCATAGTTACTTACTAAAAACTCCCTCATGCCTGTTTTATCAGCCATATGGTACTGCCTAACAGTCCTAATTTTAATCTCTTCCTTTCTTTCACATTTATTTTTAATTACCACAAAAACAGATTCGTGATCACTAATACCATCTATTAGTTGTGTTTTTCTATATAGCTCATCTGGTTTTACCAGCACCACATCCAGAATATTCTTCCCTCTAGTTGGTTCCATCACTTTCTGAATCAGGTGCCCTTCCCATATTAACTTATTTGCCATTTGTTGTTCATGCTTCCTGTCGTTCGCATTACCTTCCCAATTGACATTTAGTAAATTGAGATCACCCGCTACAATCACGTTCCTTTCCTTATCGTTTCCCACATAGCTGATTATCTTATCAAATAATTCTGAATCAGCATCTGCGCTACCCTTTCCTGGTCTGTACACTCTGAGGACATCAAGCTGTCTGTTATCTTTAGAGATGAGCCTTACACCCAGAATTTCATGTTTTTCATCCTTAACTTTACAGCATAAATGCTATTTAAGATTTTCTTAAGGGCAAAAACAGTGATAATTCACATTATAGTGTTTTTTTGGTGAAGTTAAGCTAAGAGAAGAAATCCAGTTCAGTAGTTTTTCCCATAACGTAGATGGATTAGTTGATTTAGATGAACACACACCAGACCTCCAGAAGAACTTGCTTGCAAATCATGCACTAGTGTTCATGTTCGTACCTTTTATGCATATTTGGGTGCAACCCTTCACTGTTTATGCAAGCAGAAATGCTACTCTAGGAGACATTCTCGCAAAAATTGCAATACAGGTGATTTTGCACTTAGAAGAGGCTGGATCTTTACTTATGATGGTAGTCAGACGAATAAAAAGGCCTGGAAATTGTTATGAGTCAGTGGCAAGACAAGTTCTCTCCAACTTCACATCCTTAATCCTGCAGATGTTAAGAGAGAGATCTGGGCTTTCTCAGACTTCGTGCATGTGTTGAAGTGCATTAGAAACCACTTTCATGATAAAGTGGTACTTCACTATAACGACAAAGTCATTAATTTCAATTTTTATAGAGAACTGTTCAAAAAAGATCTCTCAGGATATGCTGGGCTTAGAGCCTGCCCCAAGCTGGCAGTTGCTTATGTAGATCAATCATCATTCCAGAGAATGAATGCTAGGCTTGCCTTTCAACTTTTTAGTGACACTGTTGTCAAAGGTATGGAATTTCATTGAGAAATGGGACTGGCAGGATTAGAAAGTAATGAGGACACTAAGACATGTACCAGTGTTACAAATATTGTTGCTGATGCACTAAATGCATTCATCCCTTCTCAGGCTCTTCATAGAGGTTTGCGTTCTCATACAGATGTTGTTAATTTTCTTCAGATTGTGAGATCTACTAATAACACCTTTGCCCCCAACAGAACCATGGAATCACTGATGGTAACCCTATAGAGTACTTTGGAAATTTGTGAATGGCTTTGGGAATGAGGTTATAAGTATGTGTTAACAAGAAAGCTCACCCAGGATCCCTTGGAATGGCACTTCGAAATTATGCATTCTTTTGGTTCAGATGATCATCCATCGACAATAGATTCCCTTCATTTTCATCTACTTCAATCTATCTACGTGCCTATAAAGCAGGCTTTAAATGTTGGAGGAAATTGCGAACCTAATTGGGATCTGATCTTGACCTTGTATGTTAATCAGATGTGTATGTTAGCCAGAAATGTGGAAACGCATATCAAGACAGTGAAAGAATCAGTGGAAACTTCCATTAAGCAAAAATTTGTGGTTCAAGATGCAGTAAATACCGAAGGCTGGGAAAACTCTGTACCTGAATTTTATAGCACCATTAGAAACTCTTTGAGAAGTGTTTACTGTACCATTTGGCTGGGTATGTTGTTAATTACTCTTCTAAATTTATTACATGTTTGTTCTGTGTCCATTCTCTACATGAGAATAATCAAAGTAATTTTTCAATTCTCACCGAAATAACATACTATGGTTCAAGCAACAATGAAGTGTTTTTAACACGCCTTTGAAAAGTGTATGCAACATACTTTACCAGGCCGAGCAAGTAGTGAATGGAAAACTGAACTCAAAATTGATGTGGGGCGAAATTTTTTTGAGTGTATCGATTCCATTAATCCTTCAGGAGCTGGCTGTTGTCTTCAACATGTTATCGATTTAATCTCCAGACTTGTTTATCAGTATCTGAAGTGCCAATTTTTCTTCAGAACAAAGGAAAACCTGTGAGATTTACAATCTCGAACATCTGCCAAATCTTCACGCAAGCTTTTGGAAGTCCAGTAACCAACAAATTGAGTTGGTAAGTAGAGTATTACCTTTAAATAGTTCATGGGTGTTTGTTTTAGTATGGTGGGAGTTATGTGCTGTTTATCTGTATATGTACATTCTGCTAATCCGTGTTTTCCACAACGTGATGAAGGCCATAGCTCTTATTTCCATGTATGATATTTTTGCATTGCATTGTTTGCCATGGTATTTTAATTGTAATCTCTGATTGTTTTTTAAAAGACAGTGTATATCCTTATCAGTTATGGAGTAATATGCTTCCTCAGACATCATTCCTAAGACCAGCTGATCGGTACTGTGGAGCTTGCCCACTCTAATGCTGCCTGGTGGTGTGCGCTTGAACTCGAGGAGTCCTCACACTTTTTATTAAACTTGTCATGGTAATAGTGTACTAGCATCACTCTTACCTAGGTCATTTTCATATCATCTGACTTAAAGGGCAGCCTGCGACAGAATAATGAAAGTAGTGAACTTATTTTAGCTCACACTAGAAGATTTAATACAGTGCTAACACCGTATCTCACCAGAGTTGGATATGGGCTTCCTATGCTACTAATGAAAATACACTAGTATGAATACATTTATGAACACCCAGTATACATTTTCCAATAAGAGCAGGTTTCATAGCACAGAGTTGTCTGTATAATGGGCACACTCTTTGTAATTGGAACATACTGCAACTGTTTATAACCGTGTGACTGAGACCCTTATACAAGGTTGGTTCACAATGCAGAATGTAGTTTGGTGTGGGATCTGCTGTGTCTGAATCAGAGTGCATATATTTAAGTGTTTCAGTCCCATTGGCAGCAAACAGTTATTGTGCAATTAAGTGACTTTGAGTTGGGGTTGTGTAAGTCCAGTTGGGTATTACACAGAATTTCATCTGTGGGTTGTGATAGTTCAGTGGTCCGTTACAGGTGGAGACAATGGGGGATAGGATTTTCTCACAGTGGACTTGCTGTAGCAGTGTCAACTGAAAGAACTGATGAGCACTTGGACACAGGGTTTATTAGGATGTGCTCACTGACAGGACTTCGACCTCTGGTGCAATTGGCCCACCTAGCCACCCATGTCTCCACATGAGCAAAACAGTATTTTTGAAGGTAGGTTTATGTTCCTGTATTCCTCTGGCATGTTTAGCTTTGACACTTGCTCATCACTAGGAATGTTTCTGATGTCAGGAGAGCATGCATTGAAGAAGCAAATGGAGGGTTTGTTGTATTTAGTGATGAGAGTTGTTACTCTCTTGGACAAAGCGACAGTTGTACTCATGTCTGTAAATGAGCAAGTGAGTGCAGAAAGTATGTATTTGCACCTGCCATTCAGGACCCATACCTAGAATTGGGATATAGGAGACTATAAGCTACATGTTCCAATTGCCTTTGTATTAATTCAGGAGACCACAAAGAGTGCTACATACTTTGATATGGTCAGTCCTGTCCTGTGAGCATATCTGGACAACACTTTCTGGGAATCAGTGTTCTGGCAGGATAATGTGTAACCCCACGCTGCAAGGGTTGCATAGGTATACTCCTGTTCTATATGGAATACTATGGTATACTCCTTCTCTGAGCTGCTAGATATCCAGACTTGCAGCCATATTGAACATGTTTAGGGCTTGATAGGAAGGTTCCTGAGCTCCAACCTGGCTTCAGCAATGATAAGTGCTCAGCTACACTGAGATGTACAGTTAGCATGGGACACCTTACCCCAGATAGTCAATATTTTTGTGATAGGTTACCTGCCATATTGACTACATGTATAACTGCTCAGGCTGGTCACACATATTATTAAGGTGTCTACTGTGTGTGTTTTACCACCCTGTATTAAACGTTCTGGATTGTCCAAGGGCTCCATGTTTTGATCAACACCACATACCATCACCTTTTTGTGTACCAAGTTTGGGACAGATACATGAATTCTTAACTGGAATTCTTACTCGGTATTCTTCAATGCATTTTCATTAGTGCATTAGTGGGAATATTTTGTCCTCTATAATTTTTGTAGGTTAGTCTAATAGAAATGTTTAGCTGCGTGTTGGCCATAATTGTTAAAGCATGAAGTCCATATTGCCTGTCACCTTTTTTATCTGGTTTGAGTATCATTGATCGAAAAAAATATCACAATTAGAATATTGTCTGGCAGAGTAGGAGAGGTGGTGGTATATAATTTCTGATCACCAGATTGCATGCCAAAAGCCTGGATTCAGTTCCAAACCTCTCTGCAGTGAGGCCATATGATGTTGTTGATTGTGGTTCATGCATCAAATGGGATTGTTAAGCCTTCAACAGACCCCTTGCTGCTATTCAACAGAAGTAGGTAATGTGCTGGCACCAAGTTTCACCCTCTCACTTCTTACTATCATGTATTATCACATTCATTTCATTCCATTAACTGCTCGGATGAGATTGACGTTGTGAAGGGCTTTTGGTCGTAAAACCTCGCTACAAAGATTAATCTCCCTTCATACCCAACCCCATAGAGAAACGGGACAAAGATTGGACAACAAACAGTGTAATAGAACTGTTTGGCAGAAGATATGTGATTCTTGCATCCCATTTGTTCTGCTATATTGTGTTGGCTACTGAATGCATGATTCGAAGCAGTGTATCGATTCATTCAAGTGTCAGAGTGAATCGATTCACAGGAACGGCGAGCTCATGGCACACGATTCAGCTTACTCCCAGCAGACAGTGCTGAGTGGAGCACTCACTGGATGTTGACGGGGAGCCGAGCTTCTGCTGCAACGAGACATTGAGTCATGGCACATCGAAAGAATCGTGAACGAACGCGGCTCAGTGAGACACATGATACACACGGCTCCTTATCGGCTCACTGGACACGCGGAGAGCCGAGCTTCCGCTGCATCGAGACATACAGTGAGCCATGGCACATGGAAAGAATCGTGAACGAGCCGGCTCAGTGAGACACAAGATACGCACGGCTCCTTATCGGCTCACTGCAGCCAGACATGCAGTGAGCCACGCTACACTGAAACAATCGTATGCTATAATGGACTCTCGAGCTCAGCTCATTTAAAAATAATACCCATTTGCATTCACTGTCCTCTTCTTACAGGGAGGTTTAAATAATAGATGGATTTATTTGCAGTGTTAAAAAGGTAGTCACAACATAATTCTGAAGTAGGTAGTAAGTAGGTAAGCTATTAGGTTATACTATTTATTAGTTTAATGAATCTTAGTATTATAACTTGATTGACATTTGACAATTAAACTCGACTCTAGCCTGCCCTATGACTATGAGTCATGCTCATGACCACTCAAAAGTACCTGTTTTATACTGGGAAGAACGGCTCAGTATTTTCTCGGTTCATATGTCACATAGTTGCACAAGACTTCAATCATATGTGGACAGACGCAATAACAGTATGTTGAATCAGAAAACCAGCGGGCTACTGTATATCTCGGGTAGCCTATACAAAATATGACGATTTTAAAAAGTCCTCATCTGATAGAAAAATACATATTTTCAAAAATGACTGAGCGAGTTGTCGTGCGGTTAATATCGCGTGGCTATGCGCTTGCATTCGGGGGATGGTGGGTTCGAATCCCACCGTCGGCAGCTGTTAAGATGGTTTTCCGTAGTTTCCCCATTTTTACACCAGGAAATGCTGGGACTGTACCTTAATTCAGGCCATGGCTGCTACCTTCCTAATCCTAACCTTTCCCACCCTGCGTCGCCGGAAACCTTCGATATATTAAAGTAACTAGCATTTTTTCTAAGAAAGGAGTTCATAGTATGAAGACCAGATGGCAGCTGCGAGCACTGAATGCTGTTGGTGCTGTCTCAGCACATACTACACAGATGCAGTAGGAGCGGTGACCAATGAGCCGTGAACCGGATCACTGTATCGATTCAGTAACGTGAACGGAATCAAATTAATCGATTCAGTAAAATGAATCGAATGTCCCATCACTACTGCTATACCACTGTACCTTAAGCCATTTCAGCATTAACTCAATGCATGAAAATCAGACCTAACTGACAGATAGGTGTCAGATATAAAAAGTAATCGGATATTATATACCTTGGTTCTACCGTATTGTGCTAGTAATCACCAACATTTTAATTATTTTTGTCTGGAATTTGTATACATAGTGTATATTGCATTCATATTTTATGAAGTTCTAGATACATTAATTCAGTTGGCTTTCATTTGAATACCAATGTTGCTGTGAGCTATTTGGATAGAAACTTTATAAAATGTTCATTTGTGCATTCATTTTAAGTTCTGATTGTTCTTTTTATGTATATTGAACCGTAGGGAGCAGTTCCAGTAACTTCTGTCCTACCTCTAGTGTGGACTTTTGTAAATTGTACTCTAAGCAGATAAAATGACTTACCTCATCAGTGTAGATTATTACATAAAAGTTGCTTTTTGGTTCAGGTGTACGGCTTGTACCTTGTCAAACTTGCAATCGCAGTTGTCCTGGCTGGAGGAGTTCAGAAAGTTGATACATCTGGCTGTCGAGTGAGAGGAGAATCTCACCTCCTTCTTGTTGGAGATCCAGGAACTGGGAAGTCCCATCTTTTGAGATTTGCATCTAAATTATGTCCTCGTTCGGTTTTGACCACAGGTGTTGGTACTACGTCTGCTGGTCTTACTGTCAGTGCAGTTAAGGTAAGTTTCTGATAAGTAGATATAAATTATCTTGATACTCTTTGATTCATTTAGATATTAATACTTGATATTAATAATCTTGTCTTGAAATATTTAGAAATGTAAAGGATGTTGTGTGTGCTATGTGTAGCAAAACATTGGAAAGGTATCCAAATGTGTAAATTATGTCAGGTATGGTTGCATGTGGACTGTGAAAATAACCTAATTGAAAAGGATAACTATTTGTATTACAAATGTAGGAACGATTTTAAACAAAGCTAATGGCATAGCGAGTGACTTCCATAGCGAGAAATATGTTATTGGACCTTTGATAGGGGGCATTTGTAATCAAATTGTTATTATTGCAGCAATAAAAACTGTTATCAATGACTTAGAAAAGGAAACTGAAGAATTGAAGTCTTCGGAAACAGGAAGATGGAATGATTGTGATTTTTGTGCACCAAAAGTTTGGTCGTGTGCTCTGCGTGACGCCTGAAAAGGACAAAGTTGAGACAAGAAATAGCTTTGAATGTCTAGTAGATATAAATTAATACCTTCCAATTGAGTCAAATGAAGAATAAGCTGTTCATCTCATGCACCGAAAAAACACACAGATTTAGTCGAAGGTTAGCCCTAACCTTACTTCACAGGCATGTACAAGGCAAGACAGTGCTCAGAAGGATATGGTTATCCTAGCTGACAGTCATGGTAGAAACTTGGTGCATTGTATTAGTGACAGGCTAGAAGATAACTGTTTTTTATATTTTATATTTTTATATTTATTTCGTCAAGGGCACCTGAGCCGTGACTCAAATAGGTGCAGTACATATCTGATATACATGTAGCAAAATTAGGAGATAACACAGAATCTGAAGTACACTGATGTTTTACATGAGAATAGACAGAAAGTAGAGGTGCAATAGATTTGTAACATACAAGTTACATAGTCAAGGTAACTCAGATGTACTTATAGACATGATATAGGCTTTTGGGCTTATGCTGTGTCAAGAAAATAAGGTAAAATTCTTTACATTTCGCAATGATCTTTGCTCTGCGTCATCAGAAGAAAATCTCGACTGTCCATAAGAAAGGCTTCTTAAACAATGAGCTTTGAATTTGGATGTTATAATAGAAGTGGAAATGGTACATTCATTAGTCACCAGATGGCTCCCCGGACGCGGTACAGCACTAGCGTTCGAAGCGGAAGCTGACGGAACCATCAGACTCAGTCAGAAGGTCACGTAACATAACATGTGTAGGTAACATATGACTTTGACAGGTGTATGATATTCACAATCCCGGAACGAAACATCTGGCGATGAGGAATGCACAAATTTGGAAAATACCAAACGAAATAACAATAGTGAAGGGAGAGAAAAGGGAACTACCTATGTAAATCCTTAATGACTGGCAACCAGGTATTACTTAACTAATAGCCAGTGTCCCTGTTGAAATTGTTAGGATTTCTACATATTTTCATACCTTCCCGTAAAATCCTGGACCTGTAGTATCTAGTGTGGGTAAAAGCTCGAGCATCTTGGAACATGACATCATGACCCGACGATAGAATGTGCTCAGCTATTGCCGATTTTGTCTAGCTGGTTGAGACGAATATTACGTTCATGTTCCTTGATACGGGTACCAATGGACCAGCATGTTTGGACCAGTATATACCTTACCGCAAGTACAGGGAAATTCGTATACCCCAAGATGTAAAAGTGGGGACAAATTGTCCTTGGTTTTACCCAGACTGTGAGCAATTTTAGTCACGGTGTCAAACACTGTTTTTATATTTTGCTTTCGGAGGACCTTGGCAATTCAATCTGCGGTGTTGTGAATGTAAGGCAAGTAGGCAGTTCTCTTCACTTCTTCTGTGAGCTTTGCTTGATCATTTCTCTGGGATGCAGGGCTCTATGAATCTGCAAATCACTGTAACCATTACCCTTGAATGTGACTTTGAGCGTGTCCGTCTCCACCTGGATATTTGATGGCTCACAAATTCATCTCGCCGTCTTGGTGAGTATTGTGAGAATGCCTTGTTTTTGTGCTGGATGAAGATAGCAATTTGTGTGGATAGGCTTATGATAGATGGTATGTCCTAAGGAGCCGTCCACTTTCTTTTTTACTAGAACATCCAAGAAAGGAAGGCATCCGTCTGACTCCATCTCCATAGTGAATTTAATTGAATGTTGCTGATTTAGGTGGTTTAGAAGTAGATGAAGTTTCTCAGGATCTTCTGTCCAGACCACAAATGTATCATCAACATACCTCCACCATATAATCGGTTTAACAGGCGCCGAAGCATTGGCCTTCCCTTTAAAGTGGCTCCATAAAGAAATTAGCCACTACGGCCGAAAGTGGACTTCCCATAGCCACTCCGTCCGTCTGTTCGTAAAAATTCCCACCCCACAAGAAATAGCTGAAAGTCATGCAGTGGTAAAATAGCTTAGTAATGTCCTCAGGGAACAGGTGTTAAATGAGAGACATCACCGAGTCAATCGGCACTTTAGTGAACAAGGACTCCACATTGAAACTCACCAAAAGTGCATTAGGTTGAAGGGTTATGGTTGACAGCTTGTTGCTGACCAGATGTTCTTAGCATCTTACGTAAATATTTTGTAAGTTTATGCTTAAATACAGAAAATGAAGCAGCCTGTTGAATATATTCAGGAAGTGAGTAATACACATGTGCAGAGTAGTACCATACAGATTTGTTACCACATTTAGTTGAGTTAGTTAATTCAGTATGAATTTTATTGATACCTCTTGTACAAATGAATGTCAGAATTTCTCACACACAAAGTATTGGAGTGAACCAAATTATTTATCAATTTATAGACTGTCACAGCTGAAGCTTTCTGATGTAAAGCCTCAAGTGGAAGATCATTACACCATTTGTATAGATAAGCAGTTGGCGTCAATGTAGGTAGCTTGGAAAGTACTTTTAATGCTCTCTTGTGTAGAGTTTCAACAGTCTGAAATAGCTCTTGACTGCAACAAGCCCAAATACGTACCATATAAACTACAGTATATGACTTTGAATAAGAGCGTGATAAATATTATTTAGTAGAGTGTTAATAAGTTTGTATTTAAGTCTAGTAAGAACGCCAGCTGCTGGTGTAATTTTATTACATATCGCCTGAACCTGATCACTCAAAGAGAGGAATTTGTAAAGATTTAATCCTCAGAACTTTGTCGCTCTAGGTATTTTGCAGTAAAAATTTGGAGTGTAATTTCAAGAGAGCCTGCTGCCTGGTTTATGAAAGATGATAAAATTTGTTTTAGTCAGATTAGTAGACGATTTACAATAAGCCAATTCTGAAGTAAAGTAACATCTGACTGCATCATGATGTCAGTTATCTGGATAAGTGTCTGTGTAAAACATGTTAGTGTTGTCAGCAAATAGAGACAATTGTCCATACAATTTTAGTTATCCTATATCATTCATAAGTATGACAAAAGGAATGGTACCTAGTACTGAACTTTGAGGTACACCTGTATGTATAGGCAGTGGGATACTGTTCACATTATTACAGGACACAAATTGTTCTCTGTCTGTAAGGTAGTTGATAAACCAGTTTAATGCTGTTCCTCTAACTCCAGCAGCTTTATCTTCCTAATTAAAATATTATTATCCACTGTGTCGAAAGCTATCTTCAAGTCAATGAATAATCCCGCAGCTCTATTTCCTGACTCTAAAGTTTTCTGAAGTTGAATTAATATATCCTCTGTTGCATTGTATATATTAGAATTTGGTAAAAATCAATGCTGATATCTGTAAAAATAATTATTTGTAAGTAAAAAGCTCAGCAATCTCTCATTAACTATGTTTTCTAAAATTTTAGATAAGATGGATAGTATAGAAATTAGACTAATAGTTGTTTATGTCAAATTTATCTAAACCTTTGTATTGAGCCCAAAATTCTACATTGCAGAAGAACCCAACGAACGGCTATGTAGGGCCAACTGCAAGAGGGGAAAACGTGCATCCATTTTTGTAAATAGCTAGCCTGATGTTCCTTGCTTGTTACTCACAGCAGGAGGTGACCAAAACATCAAGCAAGAACGGAACATTTCGGAAGACCTGGAGAAATTGATTTAAAAATGTGCGTACCGAATTTGATGATTCTATCTTCCCTATAAGTGTGTCAGACAATAACATATATGTGTAAAAAGTACAAAATTAACTTATAATTGAGAAATACAGCTCTATCTAACATACAAGGGATCAAGATACGACAAAATGTCATAGAACCAAAGTTATAGATCTTGTCAAATTGAACAGCGATTGTGCTATTTGTTTTGTGATATGACTTAACAGTTTAGCCAGTAATTATCCCGAAAAGAAGATCTGCACCATCATTGAAATTTGTCGTAGGTCCAATATCCTAATTGTGGTAAAACCTTCAATAATCATATTTAATATAATAGATAAAATACTAAGAGTTACGATCATCTATAAATTGTGTTAATATATTAATCTCTTGTGTCCCTGGACATATAACGTCCATATACTTATCCTGCTTATATATAAGCATGCTCAGTTTACGATGAATAAGGTACCAGTGGACAGGATTTTTAAAGACTTGTGCCATAGCAATGGACACAAAGACTTCCAACATGGTGCCAAGAAACATCACCAATAGGTTATTGGTGTGAAACGTGTATATATTCTTTGTAGATTGTTTTAAAAAAGAGAGCAATTTTTTTGGAATAGAAAAAAAGGACGATTGAAGAGAATAGTATATGTATCGTAGTGACAATAAAGTTGTAATACAAAGAAGTAAATGTGTTCTCGTGTGATATTTTTCTTATTACATGTTACAGACTTCATAATTATTCCGTATTGAAAGTTGTTATAACTTAAAATCCAATTAAGGTATTTTATTAGTCCACCTATTCAATACTATCCACTTATAAGTGGTTACAAATACACAAGTACAGACACCTTTGGGACATGTTTCACCCCTTCTATAGGGCATCTTCAGCTTTAATCAATCTTAAAATATTAAAACAAGAAGCTACCTAATTAGCCTTATGACCTTATATGCTTAACTCTCTTGGTGCCAGGCGATAGTGCGAGCATCCGCCCTTCAAATTGCCAGAGCCGATCTGGTCGGCCGTTAACAATCCAGTCGGAAGTTGTCAGAGCCGATTACATCGGCCGGCTTAAAATTCTGTGATATACATAATTTTGAGGCAACCTATAGTGACGTGCATACTTTTGTTACAACCTGTAGTAAAGGGGCTGCACGTTATTGTGTGCCTGGCCTTGCTTTGGCAGTTCTAAGAGGGTGTAATACCTTTCACAAGAGTCGTTTCCTGTGTTTACAAATACCGCTAACCGGTCAGTAAGAGATTGCTCCTTGCAGGGAGTGGATTTGTGACAGGAAAATGGTATCTTGTTCACGTGATAATATTTCAGCAGGTATTGATGACAATAAATTAAGGCAGTATTTAGAACAGTGCGAAGTCAACGCGGATGATTTATCTGATAGCGATAGGGAATTTAGTTCAGAGAGTAGCGACGAAATTATACCGGACACGTCCGCGGAATCACCGCAGCTAAAGAAGAGACGTTTAATTGTGTCTAACAGCACTAAAGCTACTCTGAATATGGTGGTAGATGAAACTAGTGATAACGAATATGATGATGATGATGATGATGTCTCTGGAGAACATTTTGTGGAAATTTGTCCCAATGAACCCGGCAACATTCCTCAACCTCCTGTCTCCTTCAAGGAAGCTCTTGGATCTAAACATGCCCTACCGTCTGATTCTCCGCCCATATCACAGTTCAATTTACTTTTCACTTACTCTCTGCTAAACCTTATAGTCACATATAGTCCTCTATCATTACCTAAATGCCGATCTCTGCGGGCCAAGTGTAGCGTGCCTGCCTCTCACCCGGAGGTCATGGGTTCGATTCCCGCCCAGGTCAAGAATTTTCGCCTGGTCCTGAAGGTTGGTTCGAGGTTCACTCAATCTAAGTGACTCTAAGTGATTGCAATTGAGAAGATATCTGAGGGTGAGAGGGCGACCCCGGTCTGGAAAACCAAGAATAATTACTGAGAGGATCCGTCTCACTGACCATGATTCACCTCGTAAACTGCAGGTACCGAACTGAGCAGCGATCGCTTAGTAGGTCAAAGTATCACGGCTTTAGTGCCATACATTTCTTAATATCGTAAATTCTGTTGTATTGTAGAATTATTTTTCTAATATATACTAAACTGAAAACGATAAACTATTTTTTCTGAAAACAAAAAACTATAATATTAACTACTATTTTTTACTTATTTAATAATTCAGAATTATGTTAATACTGTGTTGTCCGCACGTAGAAAATTTGTTGTCAGTATTTGCCAAACATCGATACATACACGCGAATTTTATCGGTGAGTAAAATTGTCTTGTTTTTATTAGTGACATATGTTTGAATTTTTATTTTTTACGTTTTTATTTTTCTCGTTCAAATTAGTTATTCTATAGAATTGTATTTAGAAATACATTATACATAATTACATATATTCTTCTGTATCGTAAATTATTTTTCAAAGTAGATATTGAGAGAGAAAATGCGAAAATATTTTTCTCTTCCTAAAAATAAACGTTATCGACAACTATAAATCAACAATAAAACGTCTTTGACTCTTTATATCACTCCAAACCAGTTTCTTATTCTACGTGGTCGATATGTAGAAAATTTCATGCCGGTATTTGCTATACACCGGTAGATATACGCAAATTTTAAAATACATGTATTTCCACTGAAAACGGCCTGGCAATTTACAGTAGTAGAGTGGAGGCGGAGCTCTGGCCTCTTCCAGCTGATGGGGAGCGGCCGACCAGATCGGCTCTTGGCTCCAAGAGGGTTAAAATTCTGGTACACTAAGTGTGAAATAGGACTACACTAAATAAAAATTGTGATAAAATGTAATTGAAACACTATCACTTAGTCATTAAACCATGTGTTCCGAGACTAAAACCGGATCCTCTTCTTATACGAAATTGTGAAATCCTTATGGAATGTCACTTTGAACTGTCCCATATTTCTCCAAATGCAATGATAAAAACATATGTCCTAACAAAGGAAAAGTGATTTCATAAACACAGGAACTATGTCTTGTGTAAGACGTGGTCATGCAGCTACTGTTGTCATTAGATGCTAAAGCAATTCAAACTTCTCCTAGGGTAGTTGTAAAATGAGGTATGAACTGGAACCTCTGTATAAGATCGTGAGGCTAATATGCAGACTACCATGTGGTCACATTGTGTGTAGGGCTCCTTGTAGAGAACATTTGTTAGCTTACTGGACCATCCGTTCTCTGAAAGGAGAAGGGAAGGGAATCTTTAATGCAGAAATCAGAAAGAGAGAGGGGTCTTCTATTTGACTGAATTAGAGCGAGTACGTATGTGTTCGCCGTGAAGTGTTGCACATGACCTTCCGTTATAGCAGTATTCACTTGTGTGTTAGCTCTGTTCCTCGTGTTGTATCTATGCGGCAGAGGCAGTGGGGAACGCGGGGGAAAAGGGTTAAGGTGCGTGGTAGGGAGGAGGAGGTAGGCGGGGCTATCAGCGTCAAGGCTGTCGAAGGAGGGGAGTTACTATGGTTGGCAGGGGCATAATACTCAGAGAGACGGAAGAAGCCTTTGAGCGTAAAGAATTAAATATATGAGGGGTCTTTACTTTCCCTGAACTAACCGTATTTAATAAACAAGGTGTTATTTCATGTAATGAGCTTTTAATGTCCGTGACATCTTAGATTCTGATCTTTATTATATGTCTGATCTAAATAGATATATAAACTTTCTAACTCATTTAACATTCTCCCTTTTCCCATTTTCCTAATTATTGTCAGATCTTTCTCTTTAGATTTGAACCGGTGACCAGTCTCCCTCATATCTAAACTCATTGCTGAGCATTTCTTGTGCTTTTCTGTGTTAACGTGTTCCATATGTCTTGTCAATGCCATTTTATCACAATTTTTATTTAGTGCAGTCCAAATGTCACACTTAGTGTACCAGAATTTTAAGCATATAAGGGCACAAGGCTAAGTAGCTAGCTTCTTGTTTTAATATTTAATGTTAATATTTTAAGATTAAGGCTGAAGATGCCCTATAGAAAGGGCGAAACATGTCCCAAAGGTGTCTGTAATTGTGTATTTGTAACCACTTATAAGTGGATAGTATTGAATAGGTGGACTAATAAAATACCATAATTGGATTATAAGTGATATTTTTCTTTCATAAGAAAAAAAATCGCATATTGAGAACGATAAATTGGCGACCGCGATAGGATTTTCGAAACTCAGCGATGAAGATTGATCAAATGACTGTAGTGATTTTATGGAAGGTGCTGGCATCCCAAGGTTTACCGATGACTGGGAGCAAGGCGAAGTTAAAAGAGAGGCTGCGCCAGGATTTGATAAAAAACAAGGAGGACCCAGGCAGTTTCGACTTCAAAGTCACCTTGGAGAAGGAAACCAACTACTGGGTAAGCATTATGCTTGCACAACTAACAACTTTGATCGAGGCCCAGTCTAAAAACATTGAGAGCCAATCTGAAAAACTCGAAGGGAAAATCGAGGCCTAGTCTCAAGAAATAAAGGGCCGAATCAATTCCTGGGTCAAAGATCTGAAAGAAGATATTTCAAAAATTAATTACAAAATCAGCAGCATAGAATTGGATGTAGACAAAGTAGTAAGTGATATGCACACCTTGGAAAACAAAGTCGAGGAGAAGATTGGAGAAATTGACTGGCAATCCAACAGTTTTAAAACCGAAATCATCATCATCATCAGTTTTCCACTCCAGTTGCCCGGGTGTGGTTTACGAGCACTCTCCACTTCTGCTGTCTGTCCATGTACCACTCTTCTCTCAAGACGACATCCCAGCTGATTCCTCTTGTTCCTATGTCCTCTTTCACTTGGTCCAGCCACCTCTTCGTAGGTCTTCCTACCGGTCGTTTTCTGGCCACGACTGTGCGTAGCCATTGTTTTGCTGTCCTTCCATCGTCCATTCGTTTGACAGAAATTTATGAAGTTTGAATCCGAGGTTAATAGAAAAGTTTTAACCCTGAAGAAAAATTTCTGAAGGCAGTGGTCAACCTAGCAGAGGTTACTGGTCTATCCCAGAGTAATCAAAGTGATAACGCACTGCCTTGAGGTAATCCGCTTTTTTTTTTTTTTTTTCCTAGTGGCTTTACATCGCACCGACAGAGATAGGTCTTATGGCGACAATGGGATAGGAAAGGCCTGGGACTTGGAAGGAAGTGGCCATGGCCTTAATTAAGGTACAGCCCCAGGATTTTTTAGCATTACTCGCATGTCATTTCTTAGTTTCATATCCTTGGTGGTGTTGTATAGCTTGGCAATGAGCTTCTTATGGTTCACTGTATCGTATGCTGCATTGAGATCTGTGAAGGCAACATCATTGATCAGTTTATTCTCATATCCATCCTCATGCTGCGTTCCTGCGTTAGGTTCAAAACTTGGCTGCAACAAGATTTCCCTGGTCTAAATCCTGCTTGATCTTGAATTAGCTGGTCATCTATGATTGATACACATCTCTTATGGATCAACCTTTCAGAAGACTTGTATAGGTGGCACAGGAGAGAGACAGGCCAGAAATTCTTTGCATCTGTTGGTGCTTTGCCTGGCTTTAGCAACGCGACATCATGAGCTTTCCTCCACAGCTTTGGTAATTGGAAATTCTCGACACATCTATTCATCATATTTACCAGCCATTGAATTGTCCCTGGAGCAAAGTTCTTAATTTGTTCTGACCTGATGTCATCTGGACCTGCAGCTTTGTAGAGCTTCAGAAGTTTGATGGTATGTCCTAATTCTGCTGATGTGAATGGATGACCGAGGAAATTATTTTCATCTGCAGTAGATTTGAGTTTCACACGCTCAATTTTCTTGGTGGTTTTCCCATTACAGAGCAACTGGTGAGCTATTTGGTTTGGTGTAATTTTTGTAAGATCCTCTGGTGGACCCTTGGGATCGTAGCTCAAGTTCTTGATCAGCTTCCATGCTCTTCTACTATTCGGGGCCTTGTCAAGGTCTGCAAGTAAGTTCAGCCATCTTTCCTTACTTCAGTCGGCGATGCTCTTCAAGAGTTCTTCAACTGTCTGAATGGCGTCGTCCGCAAAAGGATCCTTCTCATACTTCTCCCGGTAGTCTTTTAACAGACCCTTGCAATCAGCATTGAGACCAGCAATGAACTGGGTACGACAACCTCGGGGACTTCATAATGACTTGGCTCTGGTTGTAAATTGGTCAGTGCCTCATCCAGCTCGATGGAAACGGTCTCCCAGTTTGCCTTTTTAAAATTGAAACTACGTTTGAAAGGAACTTCCTCATTGCTGACCACTCCTACAACTGAGCAAGTGATTGGGCTATGTTGAGTCCTAGGGATGGACTCCTTTACCATGTGAATAACATGTTTAGTTACTTGGTCGCTTATAAATATGTTATAATATGCTTACAATATTGTGACTTTTTTATTCCACCTTTTCAATACAATTGGTTTTATTTTGTTAGATCATAATGCTACAACACTATTTTATAGGTAAATGTTTCACTTGAATTTCAAGTATCCTCAGCCTATATAATCATCTCTCATTTCAATTTGCTTTGACAAATTTGTGCTTAATTATAATTCTAAAATTAAGTAATAGAATATATAAACATAGGAATTTATAAATACATTAATAGTTTAACAATGTGAATGACTATAATAAAACTGGAATAACCGTTAATTCTAAAGACATTGACGTCCAAAACACAGTATCTTCAAATGTTGAAATCATCATCATCATCATCATCATCATTTCCCTTTATCCAGCTGTAGCCGGGTAGGGGCAAATATGGTTCCTCTCCACTTTCTTCGGTCTTTCCACCACTCCTCCTCCAACACTGTGTCCCAGTCCAGGTTTCTTTCTATAATACTGCGTTGGATGGTATCCTTCCATCTCAATCGTGGTTGAAAATTTGGCTAAAATTGTTTTCTCAAAGTTCTAATTTATTAAAACAATTGTAATTTGACTGGTATGTTAAAATTTGAATCGTAATTATGGTTAAAACTTATTGGTGTCTGCAGATTAAAATCTTGGATACGTTGGAATTCAGCTTCAGGTTTTAATTTTGACGCTTGCTGCTGTAATTTATAAGTAAAATGTTGAATTAGGTAGATTCATCAAACTAGATTTGTTTTGAAAATCAGATTTTCCGTTGGTAGTAGTTTGTATTTATGAGGTTTTACTTAAAAGGGACGTCAATCCAAAGTCTTGAGGAGTTGATTTGTTTCTTTCATGATACTTGAATGATGGTGCGTCTGTAACAAAGTAAATTTACGTGAATAATGTTGTGTGTTATTGTGCTTTTACAGTGATCTGAAGGTATGTATTCACTTACCCCTTTGAGTGCTACTACAAAACCTTGTGGAATTTGTTACATTACGGTGACTGTTATCTGTTGTGGTTCTACTCCTTGTGTTATACGTATGGAAAAGCTGTTGTGAAGGGCGGGTAGGGGATTTAGGAGAAGAAATATTAGGCGGAGTGTTAGACATTGGCGTATCATGTGATGAGGAGTCCTTATCTGTTTTCGAGTTGGGGGTAGGGGAGTACACGGTAGGCGAGGCGTTGGACCTTGGCGTGTTGTGTGGAGGGGAATCGTTATGCGTTGTCGAAGTAGTTTCTGTGGTGGGAGTTTTCAGATTAAATATCTTAAAGAATTTACTATTCTCAGATTTGAAAGTTTGTAATAATATTGGCAGTTGCTCTATTAACAGACTTTTTATATCGACCGCGTTATTCAGGTCTTTTCGTTATTAAAATATTGGTCCAAATAAATGTATATATTTTCAAACTCCGTCGTTAGCTTCCCCTTTTCAATCCTTTTGATTATTGTGAGGTCTTTGTCTATTGAGGTATATTGATGGCTGGTTTCTTTCATATGGTTACTCATTGCGGAATATTTATTGTGCTTTAAAGCGTTAAAGTGTTCCATGTATCTAGTAAGGAAGCTGCAGGCACTTTGGCCAACATATAAAAATTTACATTGTGTGCATGATAGTCTATATATTCCGGAGCCTTTAAATTTGTTATTGTTGGAGTTTACTATGTTATGATTAAAGAATAAGTTTTTATTGGTGTTGTGTGTTTTGAAAGCTATTTGCATATCCCGTTTTTTCAGTGGTTTTGTTATTTGATGAATCATTGGACTGGTGTAAGTAATTTTTTAGTCTTTTCCGGTGCGAAGATTTGTGGCTAATTTGAGTTTTATTTTATTGATGATTTGATTTACCATCTCTATTTTGTATCCATTGACTAGTGCTAGTTTTTTTTATAAAATTTAGTTCATTAAATTCGCGGGTGATAAGGGTATTTTGTGAGCTCTGTAGACCATACTGAAAAAGGTTGCCTGTTTGTGGGATTTTGGGTGGAGTGAATCATTTCTTATTGTTATTGAAGTGTGTGTCAGCTTTCTGAATATTTGAAAATCGAATTTAGAATTTAAGCGTGTTACGATAACGTCCAGGAAATTTAATGAATTGTCTTTTTCGTCTTCTTTAGTAAATTTTATGTGACTGTCAATATTATTTTAAAAATCTAAGATTTTTTCGCTGTTATTTTTCCGGTTATCTATTATGACGAAGGTGCCGTCTACGAATCTTAGCCAAAGACAGACTCTTTCCATATTCGGTTTAATTATTCTATGTTCCATGTTGTCCATATAAATATCTGTTTATCCCTGAGCTGGGGTCACCCATAGCTAAACTCAACTGGTGGTAAATTGTGTTGTTAAAAGTGAAATACTTATTATTTAATACTAATTTAAGTAGTTTAATAAATTCATCTATTGCAAGCTTACTTAGGTTACTATGTTTGGAGAAGTTTGAATTAATAATTTCCACTGTTTCTTTAATAGGGATGTTTGAATACATATTAGTAATATCAAATGTGCTCATCCTATGGTGGTGTTGTAAGTTGAAATTCTTTAGTTTTTTGCAAAATTCAATTGAATTTTGAATTGAGGAAGTATTATAGAACTTAAAATGTTTTTTAAGAAACTGATGTATAAATTTTGACATTTTATATGTTGGGCTATTCCTGCTGTTTATGATTGGTCGAATGGGTGTGTTGTTTTTGTGTATCTTAGGTAGTGCCTTTCCCTTAGGTATTGTTGGGTTCATGTTAACCATTTTAGTTGTTCTTGCTCATTAAATAAACAAGTTAAATTTTTAAGAATTGTTTTTAGATTTCGTTGAATTCTAGAGACCTGGTCTTTATTTACTATAGTGTAAGATTCATTAGAAAAGAACTCTTTGGTTTTTTTAATGTAGTTGCTTTTATTTACTAGGACTATTGTTTCGCCTTTATCCACCTTGGTTATGATAACGTTGTTATCCCTTTTGTTTTTAATTCCTTTATTTGTTTTAGGATGGATCAATAGTCCTAGTAAATAAAAGGGACTACATTAAAAAAAACTGAAAAGTTCTTTTCTAATGAATCTTACACTATAGTAAAGACCCGGTCTCTAGAATTCAATGAAATCTAAAAACAATCCTTAAAAATTCAACTTGTTTATTTAATGAGCAACAGCAACAAAAAATGGTTAACATAAACCCGACAATACCTAAGGCAAAGGCACTACCTAAGATACACAAAAATAACAAACCCATTCGACCAATCATAAACAGCAGGAATAACCCAACATATAAAATGTCAAAATTTATACATCAGTTTCCTAAAAAACATTATAAGTTCTATAATACTTCCTCAATTAAAATTTTAATTGAATTTTGCGAAAAACTAAAGAATTTCAACTTACAACCCCACCATAGGATGAGCTCATTTGATATTACTAATATGTATTCAAACATCCCTATTAAAGAAACAGTGGAAATTATTCATTCAAACCTCTCCAAACATAGTAACCTAAGTAAGCTTGAAATGGATGAATTTATTAATCTACTTAAATTAGTATTAAATAATAAGTATTTCAGTTTTAACAACAAAATTTACCACCAGTTGAGTTTAGCTATGGGTGATTCCAGCTCAGGGATATTAGCAGATATTTATATGGACGGTGGTTCATGTTTGTGGGTTACTGTAGTCACGTCCTAGTTCGTGAACCATGGGCAACGGCTGAGTGGCCTAGTAAGTGGTCCTGAGAGTTGGGATACCAGTTGTTATGGAACAGGAGTGGCCATCTCGGACATATTCTGAGTCATGGCCCTCCTTGTGCTCAGGCGGCTAGGACTATACAATTCACCGGTGGTCCATAACCCATTAGAGGAGAGATCCTCACTTGGACTATGTGCAAGTAGGGTAGCATCCTGCTTCATGAATTTACCGAGCTCGTATAATTTTAAGCAAGCCTCGGACCTATGGGAGTAATGGAGTCCCACTCCCATTTGACAGGCGAGGGACTCCTTGGAAACAACTTGGCGAACGAAATGGAATTCTATGGGGAGCTATCAATATTAATGGGGCTTATGGAAGAAAGAAAGTAGAACTGGCTGAGTCAGCAAAGAGGATGCGTATGGATGTGCTAGGAGTAAGTGATATTTGGGTAAATGGAGATAATGAGGAAGAGATAGGAGATTATAAAGTGTACTTGATGGGTGTTGGAAAGCGAAGGACAGAGTCTGGGGTAAGGCTCTTTATCAGGAATACCATTGCACGCAACATAGTTTCTGTTAGGCACGTAAATGAGCGAATGATGTGGGTAGATTTGTCACTTGGAGGAATTAGGACAAGAATTGTGTCCGTGTATTCACCATACGAGGGTGCAGATGAGGATGAAGTTGACAAGTTTTATGAAGCATTGAGTGACATCATGGTCAGGGTCAACAGCAAGGATAGAATAGTGCTAATGGGCGATTTCAATGCGAAAGTTGGGAATAGAACTGAAGGATATGAAAGGGTGATTGGTAAATGTGGGGAAGATATGGAAGCTAATGGGAATGGGAAGCGTTTGCTGGACTTCTGTGCTAGTATGGGTTTAGCTGTTACGAATACATTCTTCAAGCATAAGGCTGTTCACCGCTACACATTTTAACCCCTCAGCGTCGCAGCCATTTAAATAGATTCCTACCCCGCGACCGGATGAGATTTCAAGTACGCGCGACTGAAATACATCGATTCACTTAAAGCGTTACTGCAAGTATAAGAGTAGCCCGATTTTCACGAAATTTGGAATTCCTTATGACAGAACTATGTACATGCAGATAACTACATAATTGTTTCACATTTCCTTAGTAATTTAGTTCCGTGTGATAGAGTTCGAAGCACTCTTTGAGACAGGGACTCAAGTCACACTCCTGGCAGCAGTACACTGACGTCTTCTTTTCACCGTGTTTTGAACACAGGATACAATGTCTCTGAGGTTTGGATTTCCAACTCTTGGGTGCAATTTCCTGATAAAATATCTTTCCTGCAACCTTGGAACTGTATTATCTGATGCACGCCGGCCTTAAATATTTCGTTCCCCTCCCGAGCGAGCGTATTTTGTAAACAAACCTTTCACCAGCTGAACCCGATAAGGTAATTGCTCAATATTTGTCTCTGTGACCTGTGTGAGTATTATTAGAGAATTTAGCAATCAGAATTCAACGTTGAAAACTTCTGTTTGACCTGTATAATTATCTAGAGTCTCTTACACGAAATTTCCAAGTACTGTTTCCTCCTCATCGTCACTCTCATCATTTACCACTCCCACATCATCTATTTCATTATCACTGCTGCTTATACTGTCACTACTACTTCCGACTAAACTTTCATCTGAATTATACAATATTTCAAGCACGTTACTGTCAGTCATACCACAGCTGAGCGCCGTGCGTCACCCGGACTGATGAAGCTGCAGCGAGACCGAAAGCAACAGGACGAAACTGAATGAGGGGAATAACATTTATGACGAAACAAACCAACTCGATACATATTTCAGATAAAAGGTCGAGACAACGTCTTTCAAACGAGATATATACCATGAACAACTGGTTCTCGTATCGTATGACAGAAAGCAGCACTAACTGATGCCTACACAGAGCGCTCGTGGAGAATTACGAAAATATTACAAGCTGAGAAATAAAGAAAAATAGAATAAATAAATCGCACTCCCAATGTACAAATAGAGCAAAGAACATCACACGAAAAGACAAACTTCTCAGATCATCATTTCTTTATTTTATTCTGTGGGAAAGAATGAAGCAAACAGACTTTAAAAAAGCAAGAGATTAGTGCTCAGATTTATTTGACAAATACACTGACTGACAGAGCAAATGCAACACCAAGAAGGAGTGGTCAGAACTTTATGCCAATTGCAGGGTAGACTGACGTCACTGAGGAATGCTCATGATGTGAAATGCGCTGCTGTGCTGCGCACGTAGCGAACGATAAATGGGACACAGCGTTGGCGAATGGCCCACTTCGTACCGTGATTTCTCAGCCGACAGTCATTGTAAAACGTGTTGTCGTGTGCCACAGGACACGTGTATAGCTAAGAATGCCAGGCCACCGTCAACGGAGGCATTTCCAGCAGACAGACGACTTTACGAGGGGTATGGTGATCGGGCTGAGAAGGGCAGGTTGGTCGCTTCGTCAAATCGCAGCCGATACCCATAGGGATGTGTCCACGGTGCAGCGCCTGTGGCGAAGATGGTTGGCGCAGGGACATGTGGCACGTGCGAGGAATCCAGGCGCAGCCCGAGTGACGTCAGCACGTGAGGATCGGCGCATCCGCCGCCAAGCGGTGGCAGCCCCGCACGCCACGTCAACCGCCATTCTTCAGCATGTGCAAGACACCCTGGCTGTTCCAATATCGACCAGAACAATTTCCCGTCGATTGGTTGAAGGAGGCCTGCACTCCCGGCGTCCGCTCAGAAGACTACTATTGACTCCACAGCATAGACGTGCACGCCTGGCATGGTGCCGGGCTAGAGCGACTTGGATGAGGGAATGGCGGAACGTCGTGTTCTCCGATGAGTCACGCTTCTGTTCTGTCAGTGATAGTCACCGCAGACGAGTGTGGCGTCGGCGTGGAGAAAGGTCAAATCCGGCAGTAACTGTGGAGCGCCCTACCGCTAGACAACGCGGCATCATGGTTTGGGGCGCTATTGCGTATGATTCCACGTCACCTCTAGTGCGTATTCAAGGCACGTTAAATGCCCACCGCTACGTGCAGCATGTGCTGCGGCCGGTGGCACTCCCGTACCTTCAGGGGCTGCCCAATGCTCTGTTTCAGCAGGATAATGCCCGCCCACACACTGCTCGCATCTCCCGACAGGCTCTACGAGGTGTCCAGATGCTTCCGTGGCCAGCGTACTCTCCGAATCTCTCACCAATCGAACACGTGTGGGATCTCATTGGACGCCGTTTGAAAACTCTGCCCCAGCCTCGTACGGACGACCAACTGTGGCAAATGGTTGACAGAGAATGGAGAACCATCCCTCAGGACACCATCCGCACTCTTATTGACTCTGTACCTCGACGTATTTCTGCGTGCATCGCCGCTCGCGGTGGTCCTACATCCTACTGAGTCGATGCCGTGCGCGTTGTGTAACCTGCATATCGGTTTGAAATAAACACCAATTATTCGTCCGTGCCGTGTCTGTTTTTTCCCCAACTTTCATCCCTTTCGAACCACTCCTTCTTGGTGTTGCATTTGCTCTGTCAGTCAGTGTAATTATCCTTGCAAAAACAACTACATTATAACGATTTTTCACTTCTTATTTACAACACCGATAAAGCCGAAAATGTCTTCTTGGAAACAAAATAATTTGCATATCAGTAACTCCAAAACTCTTCGCGCTATAGCCGTAAATGTGAAACCATGTATGGGTCTATACCACGTATAGAGGTCGGCGGCTACGGAAGAAAAGAGGATCTATACCACGTATAGAGGTCGGCGCTGAGGGGTTAAGCAAGCCTCGGACCTATGGGAGTAATGGAGTCCCACTCCCATTTGACAGGCGAGGGACTCCTTGGAAACAACTTGGCGAACGAAATGTAATTCGATGGTGAGCTATCAATATTAATGGGGCTTATGGAAGAAAGAAAGTAGAACTGGCTGAGTCAGCAAAGAGGATGCGTATGGGTGTGCTAGGAGTAAGTGGTATTTGGGTAAATGGAGATAATGAGGAAGAGATAGGAGATTATAAAGTGTACTTGACGGGTGTTAGAAAGGGAAGGGCAGAGTATGGGGAAAGGCTCTTTATCAGGAATACCATTGCACGCAACATAGTTTCTGTTAGGCACGTAAATGAGCGAATGATGTGGGTAGATTTGTCACTTGGAGGAATTAGGACAAGAATTGTGTCCGTGTATTCACCATGCGAGGGTGCAGATGAGGATGAAGTTCACAAGTTTTATGAAGCATTGAGTGACATCATGGTCAGGGTCAACAGCAAGGATAGAATAGTGCTAATGGGCGATTTCAATGCGAGAGTTGGGAATAGAACTGAAGGATATGAAAGGGTGATTGGTAAATGTGGGGAAGATATGGAAGCTAATTGGAATGGGAAGCGTTTGCTGGACTTCTGTGCTGGTATGGGTTTAGCTGTTACGAATACATTCAGATCAAAAATTAGATGGATGGCTTTTCCGGCGTTTGCTCTATTAACCAGCGTTTCGTCTTAGGTCTGACACTAGACTCTTCAGAGTGGGATGTGTCAGACCCTACCCGCTGACGCTGGGGTGTATGCAGGTGAACTTATCAGAAGCTCATTTATGAAGCACAGTCTGATAACTGCATACGGGAGATAAAACTCCACAATGGAATTAATGCCTGCCTAGCAATTCCAAATGGAAATTCTAAGTTCCCATGGAGGGAATTAGATCCTTTTCCACCAATAGAGCATATCAAAAATTCCCTCCATGGGAACTTAGAATTTCCATTTACGAATACATTCTTCAAGCATAAGGCTGCTCACCGCTACACATGGGAGGCTAGGGGTACCAGATCCATAATAGACTATATCTTAATCGACTTCGAATTCAGGAAATCTGTTAGAAATATGAGTATTTCGTGGATTTTTCGATGATACAGACCACTATCTGATCTGTAATGAACTAAGTATCTCTAGGCCTAGGGTAGAGAAAGTGAAATCTTTCTGCAAACGAATAAGGGTAGAAAATCTCCAGGACGAGGAAATTAGACAGAAGTATATGGATATGATTAGTGAGAAGTTTCGAACAGTAGACAGTAAGCAGGATCAGGATATAGAAAGTGAATGGGTGGCATACAGGGATGCTGTAGTAGAAACAGCAAGGGAATGACTAGGAACAACTGTGTGTAAAGATGGGAAAAGGTGAACATCTTGGTGGAATGATGAAGTGAGAGCAGCCTGTAAACTTGAAAAGAAGGCTTATGAGAAATGGCTCCAAACAAGGGCCGAGGCAGACAGGGATTTGTACGTAGATGAAAGAAACAGAGCGAAACAAATAGTTGTTGAATCCAAAAAGAAGTCATGGGATGATTTTGGTAATAACCTAGTAAGGCTAGGTCAAGCAGCAGGGAAACCTTTCTGGACAGTAATAAAGAATCTTAGGAAGGGAGGAAAAAAAGGAAATGAAGTGTTTTGAGTAATTCAGGTGAACTCATAATAGATCCCAGGGAATCACTGGAGAGGTGGAGGGAATATTTTGAACATTTTCTCAATGGAAAAGGAAATCATCCTGGTGGTGTTGTGAACAGCCAAGCTCATGGGGAGGAGGAAAATGATGTTGGTGAAATTATGCTTGAAGAAGTGGAAAGATTGGTTAAAAAAAACTCCATTGTCATAAGGTAGCAGGAATAGATGAAATTAAACGTGAAATGGTGAAGTATAGTGGGAAGGCAGGGATGAAATGGCTTCATAGAGTAGTAAAATTAGCGTGGAGTGTTGGTAAGGTACCTTCAGATTGGACAAAAGCAGTAATTGCACCTATCTATAAGCAAGGGAACAGGAAGGATTGCAACAACTATCGAGGTATCTCATTGATTAGTATACCAGGAGCCGGGCTGAGTGGCTCAGACGGTTAAGGCGCTGGCCTTCTAACCCCAACTTGGCAGGTTCGATCCTGGCTCAGTCCGGTGGTATTTGAAGGTGCTCAAATACGACAGCCCCGTGTCGGTAGATTTACTGGCACGTAAAAGAACTCCTGCGGGACTAAATTCCGGCACCTCGGCGTCTCCGAAGACCTTAAAAAGTAGTTAGTGGGACGTAAAGCAAATAACATTTTAAAAAAATTATTATTAGTATACCAGGCAAAGTATTCACTGGCATCTTGGAAGGGAGGGTGCGATCAGTCGTTGAGAGGAAGTTGGATGAAAACCAGTGTGGTTTCAGACCACAGAGAACCTGTCAGGATCAGATTTTCAGTATGCGCCAGGTAATTGAAAAATGCTACGAGAAGAATAGGCAGTTGTGTTTATGTTTCGTAAATCTAGAGAAAGCATATGACAGGGTACCGAGGGAAAAGATGTTCACTATACTGGGGGACTATGGAATTAAAGGTAGATTATTAACACATTGCTGTCCGGCCCATCTGACGTATAACTGGCCCCTGTGGCCGGAAGGTTTTGGCAGAGACATGGAGTTATTGCACGGTATCATAATTTAATAATTTTAGGTTCATTCACAGTTATATCTGTCCACTGTAAAGTTTTTGGTGAGATTTTATATTTCGGTTCATTCTGGTATTGATATCTGTTTGATTCCTCCACCATATACGCCAACAAATCATTACAAATGAACAACTTGACATCACAACCTATATTTTCAGGTTCACTCGGCGAAATTTTAACGCCAGGCGTCCACGAGAAAGACTCCAAAAACAGTATAATATCCTGTTCGGCCACTCACTGCCAGAAATAGGGAGAATATTATCAACAGTACTTACATCTAGACCATCTTTGGTATCTGAAGCATCAGGTCATTGCTCACATGGTGCAATAAACGTGTCATTCAACGCATCACTTCCACATAAATGCATGACACTAGCACTAGAATTATCATTAGACAATTCATCTTCACTCTCCTCATAATCATGGGAAACATATAACAAATTATCAGCATATAATTCATGTATAATATCACCAGGAGTCAGTCCACTGTTTTTGTTTACCGGGGCTCCCATTCTTGTTTACTAGCATTGATGGATACACGGAAGATATTCGAAGGCAAAAACAAATGCAACTAACGCACTAAAATGGGCAAAACCAGTACTAAAAGAAGCGTAGTTTTTCTACCATTTAGGCACATCAACGATAATCTTCAAATAGTTGCTCAATAACTGTTAGATGGTATCAGAAGACAGACTTGCACAAACATGTATTTATACGTGATCGGCTGCAGAGCACCGTGCTTGGAAACACGTATTTATACGTGAGCGGACAGCATTGTGTTAAAATCAATCAAAGGTATTTATGTTGACAGTTGGGCTTCAGTGAGAATTGATGATAGAATGAGATTTTGGTTCAGGGGTTAGACAAGGCTGTAATCTTTCACCTTTGCAGTTCGTAGTTTACATGGATCATCTACTGAAAGGTATAAAATGGCAGGGAGGGATTCAGTTAGGGGGAAATGTAGTGAGCAGTTTGGCCTATGCTAACGACTTGGTTTTAATGGCAGACTGTGCCGAAAGCCTGCAGTCTAATATCCTGGAACTTGAAAATAGGTGCAATGAGTATGGTATGAAAATTAGCCTGTCAAAGACTAAATTGATATCAGTAGGTAAGAAATTCAACAGAATTGAATGTCAGATTGGTGATGCAAAGCTAGAACAGGTCGATAATTCCAACTATTTAGGTTGTGTGTTCTCCCAGGATGGTAATATAGTAAGTGAGATTGAATCAAGGTGTAGTAAAGCTAATGCAGTGAGCTCGCACTTGCGATCAGCAGTATTCTGTAAGAAGGAAGTCAGCTCCCAGACGAAACTATCTTTACATCGGTCTGTTTTCAACCAACTTTGCTTTACGGGAGCGAAAGCTGGGTGGACTCAGGATCTCTTATTCATAAGTTAGAAGTAACAGACATGAAAGTAGCAAGAATGATTGCTGGTACAAACAGGTGTGAAAAATGGCAGGAGGGTACTCGGAATGAGGAGATGAACTTGATGGATGAAGCTGTACGCATAAACCGGCTTCGGTGGTGGCGTCATGTGAGGCGAATGGAGGAGGATAGGTTACCTAGGAGAATAATGGACTCTGCTATGGAGGGTAAGAGAAGTAGAGGGACACCAAGACGACGATGGTTAGACTGTTTCTAATGATTTAAAGATAAGAGGTATAGAACTAAATGAGGCCACAACACTAGTTGCAAATCAAGGATTGTGGCGACGTTTAGTAAATTCACAGAGGCTTCTAGACTGAACGCTGAAAGGCATAACAGTCTATAATGATAATGTATGTATGTATGTATGTATATTATATGGACAACATGGAACATAAAATAATTAAACCGAATATGCAAGGACTCCGTCTTTGGCTAAGATTCGTAGAGGACACGTTCGTAATAATAGATAACCGGAAAAATAACAGTGAAAAAAACCTTAGATTTTTTAAATAATATTGACAGTCATATAAAATTTACAAAAGAAGACGAAAAAGACAATTCATTAAATTTCCTGGACGTTACCGTAACACGCTTAAATTCTAAATTCGATTTTCAAATATTCAGAAAGCCGACACACACTTCACTAACAATAAGAAATGATTCACTCCACCCAAAATCCCACAAACAGGCAACCTTTTTCAGTATGGTCTACAGAGCTCACAAAATACCCTTATCACCCGCGAATTTAACGAAGGAACTAAATTTTATAAAAGAACTAGCACTAGTCAATGGATACAAAATAGAGATGGTAAATCAAATCATCTATAAAGTAAAACTCAAATTAGCCACAAATCTTCGCACCGGAAAAGACTAAAAAATTACTTACACCAGTCCAACGATTCATCAAATAACAAACGCACTGAAAAAATGGGATATGCAAATAGCCTTCAAAACACACAACACCAATAAAAACTTATTCTTTAATCATACCATAGTAAACTCCAACAATAACAAATTTCAATGCTCCAGAATATACAGACTATCATGCACACAATGTAAATTTTTGTATGTTGGCCAAACTGGCCGCAGCTTCCTTACTAGATATATGGAACACTTTAACGCTTTAAAGCACAATAAATATTCCGCAATGAGTAACCATATGAAAGAAACGGGCCATCAATTTACCTCAATAGACAAAGACCTCACAATAACCAAAAGGATTGAAAAGGGGAAGCTAACGACGGAGTTTGAAAATATATACATTTATTTGGACCAATATTTTAATAACGAAAAGACCTGAATGACGCGGTCGATACAAAAAGTCTGTTAATAGAGCAATTGCCAATATTATTACAAACTTTCAAATCTGAGAATATTAATTCTTTAAGATATTTAATCTGAAAACTCCCATCGCAGAAACTACTTCGACAACGCATAAAGATTCCCCTCCACACAACACACCAAGTTCCAAGGCCCCGCCTACCGTGTACTCCCCTACCCCCAACTCAAAAACAGATAAGGACTCCTCATCACATGATACGCCAATGTCTAACGCCCCGCCTAATATTTCTTCCCCTAAATCCCCTACCCGCCCTTCACAACAGCTTTTCCATACGTATAACACAAGGAGTAGAACCACAACAGATAACAGTCACCGTAATGTAACAAATTCCACAAGGTTTTGTAGTAGGACTCAAAGGGGTAAGTGAATACATACCTTTAGATCACTGTAAATGTACAATAACATACACACAACATTATTCACGTAAATTTACTTTGTTACAGACGCACCATCATTCAAATATCATGAAAGAAACAAATCAACTACTCAAGACTTTGGATTGACGTCCCTTTTGACTAAAACCCCCATAAATACAAACTACTACCAACGGAAAATCTGATCGTCAAAACAAGTCTAGTTTGATGAATCTACCTAATTCAACATTTTACTAATAAATTACAGCAGCAAGCATCAAAATTAAAACCTGAAGCTGAATTCCAACGTATCCAAGATTTTAATCTGCAGACACCAATAAGTTTTATCCATAATTACGATTCAAATTTTAACATACCAGTCAAATTACAATTGTTTTAATAAATTAGAACTTTGAGAAAACAATTTTAGCCAAATTTTCAACATTTGAAGATACTGTGTTTTGGACGTCAATGTCTTTAGAGTTAACGGTTATTCCAATTTTAGTATAGTCATTCACATTGTTAAACTATTAATGTGTTTATAAATTCATATGTTTATATATTCTATTACTTAATTTTAGAATTATAATTAAGCACAAATTTGTCAAAGCAAATTGAAATGACTGATGATGCTTGAAATTCAAGTGAAACATTTACCTATAAAATAGTGTTGTAGCATTATGATCTAACAAAATTAAACCAATTGTATTGAAAAGGTGGAATAAAAAAAATCACAATATTGTAAGTATATTATAGCAAATTTCAATACCGGTCTTCTCATGAGATTAGTTACATGTAATATAAATATGTTGTCGGGGTTATAACCTTTGCGCCATCTTCCACTGTTGAAAGATGGTCTTAGTTTGGGATTGTGAATCGGTCTCATTCCTTCCTTTTCTGCCCATTTTTCGAGTTCCTCCCCTTTCTTGTCTGTGCTGTTATATCCCCAAATGATGCTCTTACAACAGAGCTGCAACTGAGCACCGTTTATCCCAAGGCTTGTTGCAATGCGTGCAGACTACTATTGTCTACAACAAAACTTAAAAACACGCCTTGTATAAAGGTATTTCATTGATCAATATACTAAGCAAGGTGTGCACTGGAGTTTTGGAAGGGAAGGTGCGAGCAGTGGTTGAGAGCAAGTTGGATGAAAGCACGTGTGGTTTCAGACCACAGAGGGGTTGTTAGGATCATAGTTTCAGTATCATCATCAGTTCCCCGTTTCCAGCTGATACCAGGTATGGGCAAATATGGTTCCTCTCCAGTTCATCCTGTCTCTCCAACATTCGTCATCCAACACTGTTTCAGTCCAGGTTCCACTGTCCTATGCTGTTCTTCACAGACTTTGTCCATTGTAATGTTGGTCTCCCTGTTATCTTTCTTTGAAGTGCTTGTCTTGGCAGTCTGTCTTCTTTCATCTGCTTGACACATCCAGACCACCTCAATCTGTTCTGTGTCAGTTTGTCATTTAGTTTTTTCACATTTAGCTCTTTTTATATGTCTTCATTTCTCATTCTCTCTCTCCTCATACTTCTGAAGAATTTTGTTTCAGCTGCCTGTTACTCTACTGTCATCTCTCTGAGTCATTGTCCAGGTTTCTGCTGCATATGTCATTATACATAAGTAATATCCCTTGTACTTAACTTCTTTAGCCATCATTGGTATAGTTTTATTCCATATTAATCTCCGTACCACCGGGCGAGTTGGCCGTGTTGTAAAGTTGCATCCGGGAGATAGTGGGGTCGATCCCCACTGTCGGCAGCCCTGAAGATGGTTTTCTGTGGTTACCAATTTTCACACCAGGCAAATGATGGGGCTGTACCTTAATTAAGGTCATGGCTGCTTCCTTCCCACTCCTAGGCCTTTCCAATCCCATCGTTACCATAAGACCTATCTGTGTCGGTGTGACATAAAGCAAAATTGTACAAAATCTCCATCCCTGGTGGTAAAAGGCACTGTCCAGTTTCATCTTTCTACTCATTTCCATATCCAGTCTTCCATTTTCTGTCAGTTTACTTCCCAACTATTTGAAGTGTTCTACTATTTCCAGTTCCTTGTCTCCAAGATTGATAGTCCCTTTGTCTTCTTTACTTCCTCTACTCATCATCATTGTCTTGTTCATCTCCATGTTGATCCTCAGTCTGCATTGTTCACTCCTTCTGTACATTACATTCATTGTCTTGTTCATCTCCACGTTGATTCTCAATCTGCATTGTTCAATCCGTCTGTACATTACATTCAGCTGTTGTTGTACCTTCTCATCTTCTTCTCAGGTCACATCATCCGTAAACCTCATTACATTAATTTTTTCCCTTCTATAATCTTCTCTTCCTGCCTTTACAGTGCCATTCATGACCATTATGAACAGTAAAGATGACAACTTACTCCCTTGCTTTTGCCCATTGTCAATTCAAAACCATTCTGTTCTACCCACTGTTGTCTTCACACAGCTGAAACAGTTGTCATATCTTACTTTTATCATTATTATTTCCTTCTCAATGCTCTGTATGTCAGCCTTTCCCAAACTTTTGATCTGGGGATGCTATTGTATGCCTTTTCTAAGTCTGTAATAGTCATTACTATCTCCTTTCAATATTCCCAGCTCTTTACCATGATCTGTCTCAGATTGAAAATGGGTTCTACTTTTGACCTTCCACTTCTTAATCCAAATCATTCCTCTTGTAACTGACTTTCCACCTTTTCTCTAATTCTTCTTACCAATATCCTTTTCATTATCTTGGTAACATGGGAGAGGATGGTGATTCTTTACTAGTTACTGCATGTCATCTTATCTCCTTTCTTGAACATCTGTATTAAAACCTCCTTTTTCCAAATCTTTGGGCTGTATTTTTCCATCTCTCATTATCTCTTCAAGTTTTATCAGTATTACTCCTTCATTCTTCACAAACTCTGTGTTCACAGTTTCATTCCTACAGTTTGTTATAATTCCAAATAATAATTCTTTTCCCATAGTTACAAATCTTCCTGTACTTCCAGCTTTTATTTTCTTTGGCTATTACTTTTTTGCAAACTATTCTTGCTTTCATGTATCTGGTTCTGTTTTCTTCAGACTTCTGTGTTTTCCATTCCTTCCAAGTTTTCTTCTTTTCCTTTACTTTTTTTTTTTTTTCTTTTTTAATACATCGAGTTGAGCCTCTATGGACTACGTGGTAACAACCAACTTTATTTCAGTGTCCAGGTCTTGTTCTTGTTCCGGCTTTAACTTCCTGCCAGTATCTTCTGAGCCCAGCGACGAGTGCCTGTTTATGCTCATCAGACAAAGGTCCTTTCCGTCTTCTGGAACTTGATGCCATTTGGAAACCTTGATAGTTGTTCACCAATCTTCTTACCTTATCTTTCATCCTATCATTCCAACATGTTCTCCCTTTCTTACCTTTCTTGATGTTCTACCAAATGGTATCTCTTCACATCTTACAAATGCACTATTAAAATTATTCCATTCCTGTTCAACATGACTAATATCTGTTCTTTGTATCAGTTTTTGTAGTTCTTTTCTGAACTCTTCCTGAACCTCCTATTCCTTGAATCTCCAGACCCTAATCCTTCATTCTCTTATAATTTTCTGACCTTGTCTACTTTCATCTTTGCTGTCGCTACTCTATGGTCACCCCCAAACGTTTCCTCAGGCTTAGCTGCAACATCCTTAAGATTTTTCAGATATCTTTATTCCACTAATATGTAAGCAATCAGTGTTTCCACCTGGCAGTCTCCTGGTTGCTTTTCTTCCTGAACCATTTATTTCTTATTAGTTGGTTCCTGTGGCAGAAATCCATTAACATATCCCCTTGTTTCTTGTTGAATACCCATATGGTTCCAGAATCTTCTCTTCCCAGTCTGTCTCTTCCCACTTGTGCGTTCAGATCTCCCATTATAATCACTTCCTTGTCTTCTATGTATTTCTCCACTTCTTCAAACAATTGTTCTGTATTCTATTTATTTCCAGTTTGTGGAGCATTTACTTGGAACAGATCTTGTGTGTCTGTCTCTAACTCTATCTTTACTATGATCATTCTGCTATTAATCTTCTTCCCCTCCTGAGCATATTTCAGGGCATCCTTTCTAATGATCATTCCCACTCCGTCTACTGCAGCATGTCCTCCACTATAAACCAGCCAGTTTTCTTCAGTTTTCTTTCCCCTCTTCTTCTCCATTTTGTTTCACTTAGATGAAGGATGTATATTTCCTTCTCTTTCATAAACTGTATCAGATCTTCGGTCTTGTCTTTCGGAATTAGGATGTTGAGTGTCCCGATTCGGATATATTGTGATATTGGTCACCCACTTCTCACAGCTGCCCCAGTACCTGAAGAACTGCATGTTACCTGCAGGGGATGCCTTAGCATTTTCTGAGGCCATAGCATATTTGCAGTAATTTTTACGCTGTTATTATGATGGTTTTACCACTCCTAAAGGCAATTTAGAGGTGCTGTTAGCAGGGGCTGAAGCTGCTCTTAACATGGAGTACAGGTGCCTTCTGCAGCTGCCCCTAACCTGGGAACAGGCCCTTTTCAGTATGCCACAGTTAATTGAAAAATGCTACCAGAGGAATAGAATTTGTATTTTGTAGGTCTAGAACAGAGGTGCTCACGCTGGGCATTCTGTCCCGCGCGCAGCCAGCTCTGTAAGTGGGCAGGCTGGCAGGTGATGAGCACAGCGTATGCTATTCTATATAAGAAATAAATTGACAAGAGGGTCCACCTTTTAAATACACTGTATCAAGTAAATAATATTACATCAGTCTTGGGACTAATTTCAGCCACTTAGTGGCCATCTTCAGCCAAATAAAAATTAAACAGATCATGTGATACCTAAAATATATATATAAAAGACAAAGACAGTGTTGCAGGAATAATTATAACATTAAAATACATATAACAGAAATTATGGTTGTGATCTTCTTGTCATAATATGATGCTTTTAAGTTGAATTAGGACCTCAGGCAAAGAAGTAAATCTGGAAATGATAACCAGAATTAGGAATGAATAAACATACAGAAAATAAATTAAAAAGGAGAAAAAAATTATTTATGAGACTCACCTTTATAGTGAAATATACTGTACATCTAATGTCTGAAGGAGAACAAGCACTGACATGCTGGAGGAAGCAGGCAGGCCATGTAAACCAAGGAGTGGATAGGAAACAAGCAGTGACTTGTTGCAGGTAGCAGGCAATGTAAACAAAGGAGTACATAGGAGAGGAGGTGAGATAAAGAAGGTGGTGGGAGGGGTGGGGGAGGGAGGGGTGAAGGAGAGAAGCGATGTTGGAGGTGGGGTTGAAGGATGCGGAAAGATAGACTGCTGCTGAGAGGGTAATTTAAAGAGATTATTTATATATTTTAATTTTTTAGCCAACATAGGATTACGTTAGGTTTATGGAGGTTTGTCTTCTTTTTGCCATCCCAATACTGTTTCACCATTTCTGAACATAATTTTCTTTCTGCTTCTGGAATCACTCTGCCTATTCTCTGCTTGTTGATTTTTGTCTGTAGTCTAGTGCGCTTATCTTTCAATATCTTGAGTGTATTGTTTTGGATTTTAAATCTTCTTCAGATACTGCACGCAGGTTAGAGAGATTATAAAAGAAAGAATTATTTTTATCTGAGACATGATTACTAAATATAGGAATTAAAAGGTCAAATAAAATGTTTGATTTCTCTGAAATTTCATTTAGATTGAAGTTAGGATTGAAAAACTGTTCCAGCTGGATAAAACAATTTTCTGTAATATTGAGCTGGGGGCATTTTTGTATAACTTCGAAAATTTTCATTTCTTGGTTGATATCAGTGAACTTAGGGTTAGTATTGCCCATGTGCTGTCCCATGGCCGATAGTCTGTTATATTTCACGCTCGTGAACTATTCAACCACAGTGGCGTTATGTTTCTTGCAGTTTGTGTTTTGACCAGATACAATAGAATTAGGCCCACTATCTCAAATATGTTTATAATGTACGTAATGAATTTCAATTTCCACTACTGCATTTTAAGAGGTGCTTTAGAAAGAGTTTTAATAACATACGGAATTAAGGTGGATACGCTTTGGCTTATGGTTGTTTGGGTTAAAATTATCTGATAAATTTGCCAACAATCCAATCATGCTTACCGGGAAGAACATCAATGAGGTTATTTATTTGAAGGCATACCATCTACCTGGTAGATATATTTGCGTTGTTGTTGTTGTTGTACTTTAATCTTGGATAGTAAATATCTATTTCCTCTCTTGTGATAAAACTCCCTCTCGTCATTTACAGGCTAGCTATTACCACTGGATGCCTGTTAAATTTTAAATACTATTTTCAGAAATTTAGTGAAAAGGGAAAGGCACATGACACTACAACACTGCAAAGTACTTGTTGCATTATGTAACTATATTAATTTTTGCTTAATGAATAACAGGAATCTTACTTTGTAAAATTGAAAATACAGTCATTCCCATGCAAGGAACTGTAAATTGTAGCTTGTAAAACCTGGTACCTTTGTAGATGTTAACACAAACATTATAACGTGTCAGTTTTCTTTGAATGGATAAATATAAGAAAATAAAACTGACTGAAAGGTCAGTTTTGTTGTTGCGGTTATAGAGTTTTATTTTAAATAATGTATCCCAATCAGCAGTTCATTGAGTAGTGAGTTTCGTACTCACAATCAAACATCAATGCTCCCTCGCTTTCCTGCAGAGTGTGTTCACTCTCTCGCTTCACTGTGACATATGTTTGTTATGTAAGCTGCCCACATCTACGTCACACCAGCCGGTCACACTGGGCTAGCCTCAACGGGCGCCCAGCTGAGCACCTCTGATCTAGAGGAAGCATATGACTGACTATGGAAGGGAAAGCTGTTCAGTGTACAAAGGGCACTAGGAAAGTTTTGCAATACGCAAAAACGGTTTGCTGGACGCCCCTGTTATGGTGAGGGATGAAAAGAGGGGTGAAAGCTGGTCTAGAGACAGCAAGGTGCGACCTTCACACCAGTTGTTACCAAGCAGTGGGATTAAAAGCAAGTTAAGATGTCATTGTGGTCTAAAGTTGAATATCGCACAATTATCCACTACAATTTTGCTCGTGGATTAACTGTTGACCAGTGCCTGGAGGAAATGACACCTGTGCTGTGGAAAGACTGTCCACATCGGACAACAGTTTTCCGTTGGTGCAAAGAGTTCCAGAGGATGAATTTTAGGGTTCAAGACGATCCTCGTTCTAGGCGACCGTCTGAATCAGTGACTGAGGAAAACATTGTAGCTGTGAGGAAAATGTTGCAGCAAGAGAGGTGGTTGACATATCGGCAGATAGAAGAGACCCTCCACATCCCTGCACCAGCTATTCATTCAATTCTACATGACCATCTCCATCTTAGAAAGGTTTGTTCCCTTTGGGTTCCCCCATTCACTTTCAGAGGAACAAAGGGCACATAGAGTGAAATGGTGCCAAGAAATGCTAAAACACTTTGACAATGGGACTTCGCGTAACGTCAATAGCATCGTTACAGGTGACGAAACTTGGCTTTATTATTATGATGTCCCAATAAAATCCCAGAACAAGGTGTGGCTGTTTAAAGATGAGGGTACTACTGTGACTATGCGAAAATCAAGGTCATCGAAGAAAAGGATGATTTCAGTATTCTTCACTAAACGGGGCATCCTGACTCGGGTTGTGTTAGAAACACAAAGGACAGTTACTGCGAAGTGGTACAGTGAGACTTGTCTGCCTCAGGTCATCCAGGCTCTCAAGCAGCTCCGTCTAAGGTCACAGCTCAACACTTGGCTCTTGCATCACGTCAATGCTCCAGCACATCGTGCTAATGTAACAATGGATTTTCTTGCCAGATCAGGTTTGACTGTGCTTGATCACCCCCCCATACAGTTCTGATCTTGCCCCATGTGACTTCGCTTTCTTCCCAGAAGTGAAGATGAAGCTGAAAGGGCGGCATTTTGCATCCGACGAGGAGCTTCTGGCAGCATGCGATCAAGAGTGTGAAATGTAACTGAAGAAAAGTGGCAGTGTTGGTTCAGTAACTGGTTTTGATGTATGGAGAAGTGTATTGAGTGTGGTGGAAATTATTTTGAAAAAGTCTAAAGTGTTCGCTCACATTGGAAAACTTTCCTAGTGCCTTTTGTACTGGGGGACTATGGGTTTAAGGGCAGATTATTAAAAGCAATCAAAGGCTTTTGTGTTGACAATTGGGCTGCAGTGAGAACTAATGGTAGAGTGGGTTCTTGGTTCAGGGTACTTACAGGGGTTAGACAAGGCTGTAATCTTTCACCTTTGTTGCTCATAGTTTTTACAAGGATCATCTATTGAAAGGTATAAGATGGCAGGGAGGGATTCTGTTAGATGGAAATGGAGTAAGCACATTGGCCTACACCGACGACTTGATCTTAATGGTGATGTGTGCTGAAAGTCTGCAATCTGATATCTTACAACATGGAAACCTGTGTAATGAGTATGAAAATTAGCATTTCCAAGACTAAAGTGATGTTATTAGGTAAGAATGTTAAAAGAATTGAATGTCAGTTTGAGAATACAAAGCTGAACAAGTAGATAATTTCAAGTACACTGACTGACAGTAACAATGCAACACCAAGGAGGAGTGGTTCGAAAGGGATGAAAGTTGGGGAAAAAACAGAGTCGGCACGGAAGAATAATTGATGTTTATTTCAAACCGATATGCAGGTTACACAATGCGCACGGCATCGACTCAGTAGGATGTAGGACCACCGCGAGCGGCGATGCACGCAGAAACACGTCGAGGTACAGAGTCAATAAGAGTGCGGATGGTGTCCTGAGGGATGGTTCTCCATTCTCTGTCAACCATTGGCCACAGTTGGTCGTCCGTACGAGGCTGGGGCAGAGTTTGCAAACGGCGTCCAATGAGATCCCACACGTGTTCGATTGGTGAGAGATCCGGAGAGTACGCTGGCCACGGAAGCATCTGGACACCTCGTAGAGCCTGTTGGGAGATGCGAGCAGTGTGTGGGCGGGCATTATCCTGCTGAAACAGAGCATTGGGCAGCCCCTGAAGGTACGGGAGTGCCACCGGCCGCAGCACATGCTGCACGTAGCGGTGGGCATTTAACGTGCCTTGAATACGCACTAGAGGTGACGTGGAATCATACGCAATAGCGCCCCAAACCATGATGCCGCGTTGTCTAGCGGTAGGGTGGTCCACAGTTACTGTCGGATTTGACCTTTCTCCACGCCGACGCCACACTCGTCTGCGGTGACTATCACTGACAGAACAGAAGCGTGCCTCATCGGAGAACACGACGTTCCGCCATTCCCTCATCCAAGTCTCTCTAGCCCGGCACCATGCCAGGCGTGCACGTCTATGCTGTGGAGTCAATGGTAGTCTTCTGAGCAGACGCCGGGAGTGCAGGCCTCCTTCAACCAATCGACGGGAAATTGTTCTGGTCGATATGGGAACAGCCAGGGTGTCTTGCACATGCTGAAGAATGGCGGTTGACGTGGCGTGCAGGGCTGCCACCGCTTGGCGGCGGATGCGGCGATCCTCGCGTGCTGACGTCACTCGGGCTGCGCCTGGACCCCTCGCACGTGCCACATGTCCCTGCGCCAACCATCTTCGCCACAGGCGCTGCACCGTGGACACATCCCTATGGGTATCGGCTGCGATTTGACGAAGCTACCAACCTGCCCTTCTCAGCCCGATCACCATACCCCTCGTAAAGTTGTCTGTCTGCTGGAAATGCCTCCGTTGACGGCGGCCTGGCATTCTTAGCTATACACGTGTCCTGTGGCACACGACAACACGTTCTACAATGGCTGTCGGCTGAGAAATCACGGTACGAAGTGGGCCATTCGCCAACGCTGTGTCCCATTTATCGTTCGCTACGTGCGCAGCACAGCGGCGCATTTCACATCATGAGCATACCTCAGTGATGTCAGTCTACCCTGCAATTGGCATAAAGTTCTGACCACTCCTTCTTGGTGTTGCATTTGCTCTGTCAGTCAGTGTAGATCGACATATGACAGTATATGAGTGTTTACAATATTGCAGACTTTCATTTACAGATTAACTGCTGCTAAACGTACCCCATATCGACAAAGGATTGTACGATAAGACGCCGGATTTAGTAGCCTAAATGGCTGTTCCTATGATATCTCATTTATTCTTGGGTCAGATTGAGTTAGAAACATTGAACAGGGTAAAGGTTTTGTAAGATTATCTCACATTGCATTACTTTTCGGATAATTATGTGACAGCTACATACATAGCATTTGGCTCACATGTGGCTACTGGGTGGGCCAGTTTTCGTGAAGAGTTTGATGATTCTATATTTCCTATAAGCGATTGAATGGATGAATTATGCATGTGAAAAGTCCAAATTTACTTAACATCAATTAATAGAGAAAAATCAAACGTAAAAGGGACACAGATACGACAAAAAGTCTTAAGACCAAGATTGTAGATCATTCCAAATTGAAAGGAGATTGTGCAATCTGTTATTTGATAGGACTTCCCGAAGTTCTGTACCATAATTAAAATTGCCTCCTTATTTCGATATTCTTCGGGGATAAAAAGTGAAAAATTTAAAAATCTTGGAACTTTTCCGTCCGTTACAGGCTAAAACGTATAATTATGTCTAATTCCAATTTTCTTTTTCGTCTGGCAGATTATGCCACAATCTGGATTAAGGCGAGGAGGGTAAAAATTAGAACTTTCAGGAAACTAAACAAAAAAAATATGCAGATGGTCATTATTACCACTTAAACAAGTAGCTGTGTGAAAATTTCCCCAAAATAGTCAATGTTAAGGCACACAGTCGTTACGACTTTATTTATATAGATAGATAAGGAATCTGCTCCATATACAACACCTTTTGGGCTATGTCCGCTGGGCTTAACCTGCAAAATTGACCATTCATGATATCTCCCTTATTAATCCTCCTGACGAAAAAATTCACATGAAAATAAAGTTTTAGAGATTGAATTCCATCATGTTTGTTGATTTCCAGTCAGGTTTATGTTGTACTGTATATATTGTGGAAGAGTAAAATCACCATTTAGGTTCCTTATAAACCGCCAGTCCATTCTGGAAACATGAAATGTTATTGACCTTTAAAAACCTACCTTTAGACAGGTGGATGCTAAATATAAAGTTTGGTTTGAATATCTTCAGTAGTTTTCAAGTTGTAAGAAATACGCTTTACACGCACCCGCTCTTGAGTTAAGTCTGGTGGGACTTGTACCGAAAAAGGTCCGTTAATGATATCACCCTTATTAATCCTCGTATCAAAATGATGTACATGAGAAAAAAGGTTTAGAAATTAATTTCCATTAAGGCAGGTAGATTTCCATTAAGTTTGGTTGTGTATATTTTGTGGGAGTGCGAAATCAGGGTTTTGGTTTCGTATAAACCCCCAGTCAGTTCAGGGATTTAGAAACAATATTTACCCTAAAACCTACCCAAGGACAGGTGGATTCTAAATATGAAGTTTGGTGGAAATATATCCAGTAGATTCTAGCACTCGCGTACATACGGAGTAATTAAGGAAGAAAATAATACAGTTAAGAAAGTTGAAATTAATAGAAAATGGATTATAACTGAGGACAGCCAGATAATGACACATACGTAAATGGCAAGTGAATGTATTGGAAAATCAAATGCCCCTCAATAAATTATGCTGGTGTGAGTTATGGAAATAAGAAAGTGGTAAGAGAGGAGAAGTTTAGGCGCAGTGATTCTTAGGTAAACAGATAAGAAGACGACTAATTGTGTTGTTATTTAATCTATTCAAGGACGGTTATAACCTCAAGCAAAATTCCGCCAATATCCCGCAGATAGACCGATTGATGCCTCTCTTGCCTTCTACCTAAGGAACAACCACAAATTTAAAAGCATGGTTAGGAAAATGGGAATATGTTACTTCCCTGCTGGCAGCAGTCAGAGACGTTGCCATGGTAACCTGTAGGTTCATTGTTGGTCTGTCGGTTACTCAATGCAGAGCATAATATCTGCAGAAAATAGTAAATTTCTCCATCATATGAAGAGTAAGGTAAATTATGAACATAACGAAAGTTTTTTATAATGAAGAGACGTTTCACGTACAGTCCACAGAGTTCACAGAAAATCAATAGTATAAGAGAAAATGGAGGAAAACCGTTGTGGTTTTCCTATACCCCTCCCCCGTCTATTCAAAGATTTTAAAATGTTATGCATATCAAAACCTTCCCCGGGATGAGTATACTCTAAATATGAAGTTTGGTTGAGATCTATCCAGCCGTTTCGACGTGATGGTGGAACAGACAAACAGACATGAAAAGTAAAAACCACCGATTCGGTCTTGAGTTGACCTAAAATGGATAAATATCTGAAAAAATTGGCAAAACAAAAGAAATTACAGACAGCGGACCCCCTACAACTTTATTTATATAGATCTGGTCGAATAGTGGTTCTTGGTGACCGTATCTCTACTCTGCACATAAGCACAAAGGTGGCATGATGTGTTGAGGCCAGAGAAAAGGAAGGATTAGCAGTCTGGCCGCACAACAGCAACTCAATCGCCTTGCTAGCTCGCCTGATAGTTCTTTTTCAAAGAGGTATCAAGAATTCAAACGGTTCGAAACTGACTTTGATTTATTTATCTCACTTTAAGCTGAAAATGTTCCCCATTACTTCCAGCATGAGCTGATAGATCTGCACTTCAACACTCAGCTTGTGGAAAATATAATTCTGCAATCTTGAAATGTGCATGATTTTCATAAAATACAGGGTGATTTATATAAACCAGGTGGTTTTCAAAATGACCCCATTTCTCTCTGGTAGCAGATACGTTGATGATGATTGTTGTCTTAAGGGGCCTAACATGTAGGTCATCGGCCTGATAGCAGACAGGAATACTTAACTACATTCCAAATATGAAGAAACCGTGGGAGATTCGCTTGACATTACAGCAGATGCTGGAAATGATCTCCATCTTCCTTTAGGCACAGCTGTACACATCATCCCATGCTTCTAGATGTTCATTGCAATATTACCTTGTCCTGTTAATTTCAGTTATGATGTTGGGCTTCAAATCTTCAATTGTTCCTGGTCGATTTCGATACACTTTTTCCGTGAGATAACCTCACAGGAAATAATCTGGTGTCGTTCAGTCCACTGATCTTGGCAGCCACAAATTCTTAGAGATTACTCTTTCCTCAAAGAAGCTGCTGATCAGAGAGAAGGACTCAGTTAATGTGTGCAGAATTAGCTCATTTTCATGTAGTTACTCAATAAATTGCAAGAAATTGTACCGGTCCTTGTTTATTGTATAGAAGGAGGAATAGGAGAAGCAGCAGCTCACTATTTGGTTTGCTGGGATTGTACACCAAACTCTGTCATCTTATGTGGTGGAGGGGTCTTTCATGTGTACCATGTGGGTTATGTTTTTGAGAATTCATGTAATCGGTCAGATTGAACCACGTAATGTTCAGAATTCCGGTTGCCGTACAGTAAAATGGTTGAATTGTGTGCAGTAACAGACACTTTTTTTTTTCCTTATCCAGCTACTGCAACTCGTGAGTGGCAGTCATCTTGCATGGCTGCAGTTTCTTCACCTTCATCACTCTTTGACATATGGAATATGAATACCCTGCCTCCTAAAAAATAAAAAATAAAAACAAAAAAAAACAGTGTAATGATTTTTTAGAAGAGTGAAGCAAATGAGTCTGAACGTCTGCTACGTTTACTAAACCAGATGTGCAGTGCTTGCCACACTTACTCATTGACCTAGTTGTTTCCAACATTCTCACTGTAGCCAGTATTGTCTCTCTTTTAACGTATACTGGGGAGCGCGACTTAAGTCAATTGAGGAAATAATCAGCCGGGTGGAGAGAGCGACTTCAGTCGTATGCTGCTGTTTTATTTTTTTTCCTTAACTCTGAGCCTATCCAGAGTTATGAAATTCGGTCCTCGTTATCTGCATGCCTCTGTCATCAAGTGCAATTTTTAGTAAATACTTCCACTTGATGATAGAAACAGAACAGACAGAGCTGTATGTCATTCAACAAAATTTGCTTTCGTTCAAAAGTGCACCACGTGTTCGCCTCATGCGGGAAGTAATCAGAAGCGTTCTTACTATGTGCTTACTCGGATGCCTTATAGTGTTTTATGAGACTGCAAAGTGTATGGTATATCAGTGTGAAAAGGAGTAATTACGGCGAAGAGTGAATTCAGATTTATAGATGCATTGCACTTCTGTTGTTTCATGACAGTACTTTTCAGTCATAATATTGTCTTCTAAACAACGTCGAGTTGAAGAATTACGTGATGAGAACTTGCGCTCACTTGTACATGAAATGTTGGAGTTTAGCGACGAGGACGATGACTTCAGTGACTTCCATTCAGATGGTGAAAATAATTCATTCTCTGGAGAAGGAAACAAAAGTTTTACAGGACAACATTCCTGTGCTTTCACAGCGAATGGTTGCGGGTTTGAAAGTGACACCTCGGGTGACAACAGTGATGATGGATAGACACAGGCAGACTGGAACGGCAGTAATATGTTAGGGCCTATTATGTGGGTAGAAGATTGACAAAAAAGGAGTAGATTTCCAGCAAAATTCATTCCTGGACAAAAAGGACAGTTCTTGGATGTAAAGACTCCAGAGGATATTTATGAACTGTTTGTGGAAGATTCTGTCAGTATATTGCTGAGCAAACTAATATTTATGAGTAAACTAATATTTATGCTCAACAGAAAATTCATGGGAAAACACTGATGAGTAAAATGAAATGGAGGAGTAGGAGAAAAAGACTGGATTCCTACAAATAAGGATGAAATAAAACTTTTATTCAGACTTTTGCTTCTTCAAGGGATTATCCACAAACCTACGGTGGGGCTTTTTTTTTTTTTTTTCTCATAAGAGGTTACTGCCATGCCCATATTTTACGGGATCATGATGGAAAAGAGGGTTTTCCTTCTACAGAAATTTCTCCATTTTTCTGATAATGAGCCTTATGATAGGAAGATGACTCCCAAGCTATACAAGGTAAAGCCAGTCTTCGATCACTTTGTGAAAATGTTTCAAGAGGCTTACGTCCCTGATGATCAGCTGTCCATAGACGAAAGCCTTCTCAAATGGAAAGGTCACTTTGGTTGGAAGGTACGCATTCCAAAGCAAAGGTCTCGGTTCGGAATGGAATCTTACAAAATTTACAAAGTGAAAATTTGTTAGGTGTGGAATATGTTGTGGTACACTGGAAAATCAACAGAACTCAACAATGAAGTCCATGGCATTGATGTATCACAGTCTTCGAAGCCGACTAGAATTGTGTGTACTCGGGCAGATAATCTACTGAAACAAGGATATGTGATAGGAATGGACAACTATTATAGCAGCCCTGAATTATATGACCTATTAAATGGTCTCGATTCTGATGTAGTGGGCGCAGTAAAAACCAACCAGAAAAATCTCCCTAAGGAACTTATGAGTAAAAAGCTGAAAAAAGGAGAAGTAAAAGCTGCTTATTGAAAGAAACTCATAGTTCTGAAATGGAAGGAAAAGATGTTTGCATGCTCAGTAGTATCCATGTTGCAGAAATGCACCTGTCCCTATCAGAGGAAAGGACGAAACTAAAGAGAAATCTGTAGTTTTCATTCACTACAATGATTCTATGGGGGGAGCTGATCTTTCCGATCATTACGTCATTATGTACTCCACAGCAAGGAAACGGATGGAGAAATACTACCAGAAAATTATCTGGCATCTTCTGGACCTCATGGTATTCAATTCATTCATCATTTTCCAACAATTTGGAGGAAAATTCAATCAACTGCACTTCAGAATTCACCTCGTTGATAAAATCCTCAAAAAGTACACAGGATCAAACCTCCCCATTGAAGCTATGCCTGTCCTTTCACTTAGACCACTCCTGGTGCTTCCACAGAAGGATTCAGCAGTAGGCATTTTACTGATGTGAATCCTCCATTGGGAAAATAGCAGCAGGGTATGAAGAGGTGCGCAGTGTGTCTGGCGAAAAGAGAGAGACGTGATCAATCTACAGGTGCAGCGACTGCGATGTTGCTCTCTGTGCAGCTCTGTGTTTCTGTGCGTATCACATGCAAGAAGTATAAAAACAGTGCGTCAAATGCAAATTGTGTGAATAGTGTAAATAATATTATTAGTGAAATCAGTCCTGATGAGTAAATTCATTGCGATAAAGAAGTAATTATTGTGAGAAGATGATTAGAACCAGGCTACAATTGTAAGTACTTACTTCTAACGTATTACTGAGGTTGCAAACCATGCAAGAAATGTATTTTTTGCAACCGGTATTTATTTCAGAAATTTGTAGATTAGTTTATGATAGAGTGCATTTCCAGTATACATGTTTTATAATTTTCCTCAAATAAGTACGAAAATAAAGATATTCCAAGAATAAATTTATATTTGTAATATACATAAGCTAGTAAGAGATTCAGGTTTATTATAAAGTATTTCAAAATTTGGAGAGTTTCTTGAATTTATTTGATTACTTTTCAAGTTACAAAAATTCGTCCCCACCAGAAAGGAGTTACTACTTCGCACGCTCCCAGTTAACGGGTTAGGAGTATCTCCTGAACGCCCCTTGTGTGGCTATGATGGACTTCATGATCCAATAATTTTTCACTAAAAACACATGTTGAAGCAAAGTGTACTGCACTTTAATAAATGTATGGTAAAACAACAAGCAGAATTGAGGAAATGAAATCGTTGATGCCTAACAAAGAATAACTTGAGAATTGTTGGCGAATGGTAAGTGAATCTAAGTTTCTTCACATTTAGCAATCGTATCTTCCTATCTGCTATCAGACAGAAATGGGGTCATTCTAAAAACCACTTGGTTTATGTAAGTCACCCTGTAGTTTCTCAACAGCAAAATTCTTGACTGCTCAGGCATGCTGCTAAAGTTCTTTTACTGCTTGGTTCCATCTTTGTATACAAGTGTTTTTCTGAAATTGACGGGATCCTGGCAACGTGCAGGTTTAATGGACTTTAATATATGTAACACCTTGCAGTTTGCTGTATTGCGAACCCTAGATCCAAACATACAACACATTGTATAGTCCAAACATAAATCTGTGGTCATAATATTCTTTGTTTTGCTGGAAAGAGTGAATTCATAAATGAGCCAGTCCTCGGTCACTGTGTATACCGGGTTGTCCAACAGCTCCTTGCGATCCAGTTTTATGCATCCCTTCACATTTACTACAATTCTCAGAGACATTAGTCCCTCTCTCTAAGTTACATGTAATTAATCTCATATTAAAACCGTATTGCATCTATTTCTTTTTGAAGCCTGGTAGGCTGCTAAGTTACATGTAATTAATCTCATATTAAAACTGTATTGAATCTATTTCTTTTTGTTCCAGTGGCCTCAAATTGTTTTTAATGCCACAGATTGCCACTGTTACTGTACTCTACGACAAATTTTGCTTTTAACTTGCATATATTGTTACAACCTCAAGTCTACTGTTTTTATTGTATTGATTGTTGATTTTCACTTTTTATTATGACATGGTTCATTTTCTAATATGATGATAACATTCTCTATATTTTAAGCTCAGGGCCCTGACTTAGTTTTTGTTGCATTAATGGCTGATGATATTCATTATGTCGAATGAAATATGTCCCAATATTAGACACTTCGTTATTGTATTATAATTCAATGAGTGTACTGTAATGTATTGAATAGGTGGTTATATATAAGAGAATTTTACAACCCTCTCTCTAAACTGGGGTAATATAACAAGATGTGTGTTTATGGGCTAGAAGACAGCAGGAATCATGAGTGCCACTATTAATTAATTATGGTACCTCGAATGAACCCATAAAATGATCACTGATGCGCAGAACACGTACTTTAAAACCAGAGGTGGATGCAGAGACCTGGAGCACGGTACTATATAGGCTGGGAGGTGTGCGCCATAGGTCAAGTGTCGCAGTAGCTCACATTGCAAGCGGGCGGGGAGATAAGTGATAGTGGACAGTGCTCGAGGTAAGATATTCGAATCCCACATGAATTTTTTTTTTAACAGCCAGTTGCCTGGGATGTGGTAAGGTTGCATACGTCTTAGCTTCCATAGACTGATTTGTTTATTTGACCCTGTAAAAGACCGTATGTATCATTGCATTGGGTATAGTGCTGGGTTGGATGAGGATGAGGAGATGGTAGTCTGTGGCCAGTTTTAAGATTCGACTACGAATACTTGAACGTTTTTTAACATATGTTTTTATATCCACAGTAACAAATAAGAACTTCACACTATTCCTCAACTTCAAGTTTTTATATATTATCTTAAAACTCTGTTCAACATTGTACACATTGTACAAACACACTACAGTTATATGACCTGGATCCTAGGATATTCTTTAAATTTTAATGTGTTTTTATGTCATATAACCCATTTCAACCATTTTAACGGTATTTAGAGGCAGATTTCATGTTGATTGTTGTTAAGTTCCTTTTTATTTATTTATTTATTTATTTATTTATTTATTTATTTATTTATTTATTTATTTATTTATTTACTGTGAACTGATGATGATTCCAAGGGAATCTATACCAGTTTTCACTTAAAGTTATGTATTATATAAAGTGTTCAATGGTGGAACATCCTTCAGTCGATTCCTATTATACAAGTTAAACATCAACACGGAAATTAAAGTTATAAATTATGATCCATTGGGCATATCGTTAATTTCCACTTTCTCTAATCTTTTTTTAAATGATGTTTTATTGTTTTCTGTGTTAGACACATCTCATCCACTGGATGGCAGCAAGATTCCTATCTTGCAAAAGATATGTTCTTTTCATGTTTCTGTCTCTGACTTTGTACGCCTTGGGGATCCTCCCCTATCTGAGAGATGAAAAATGGAGGCTTAAATTGGTCAAGTAGCCTGTTGTTCTACTTCCATATATTTTGTCATTTCAAGCTTTGAATATTTTGGGAAACTAGCTTGCGATGGCTTATTTGCTGACTTTCTATCAATTTGGTTTAGTGAGTAGTCATAGCACTTACCTTTAGTTTCTTGTTATTATTGTGTTGCTTTGTATGTGAAGTTCCATGGCTATTAGGTATATTTTGATGGAGCCGTTTTAAAGAAATTAACCTTCATTTCATTTGCATTTTGATTTATAACTTTGACATTGAGGTAGATATGTTCTCCGTTTTTACTTAATGTGCTCTCTGTGCTCTATTTTTCTCCCTGTAGTGCAACTACATATGGTTTATTATTGTGTACATGTGTGTGTGATTGTATTTTATGTGCCTTTACTGAGGTGCAGTTTATGCTCTCTACATCAGGGTTTTTTTCTGTGTTTGCTGTATATGGCCCCGTTCTGATAATCTGTCACGTGCCTTGATATAGGCTATTTCGGGTACTTTACGAGGCTAATCGTAGGAGGTGATGTGTGATACGGCGATTTCTGCGATGGTAGGTTTTGAGTATGATAATGTCTTGGGAGGGATATTGGTTCTGCGAAATGAGTTTTGGGACTGCCATAATATTACATCCCTGGGATCTGTGAGAGCAGTTGACTGGCTCCTTTCTCTTATGTTTGCAGGCTCCTAGTTACAAGTGGGGATGGTATGAGTGATAAAATGTATGACTGTTAGCTCTCCGAGAAAGATTGTTTGTTTCAACGTAACTGTTTTGTTTTTGTTTTTGTTGTTGTTGTTATAATATTTGATTGGTGTGTGTTTTTTTTTTTTTTTTTCCTGGCTCTGTTTCTTTGTTTTGCCTCTTGTTTATGTGAGACTTCATGGAAACTTCATGTGTTCGCATTTTTATTATATTCATGCGGCCTCCATCTTGGCGCTCAACCTGCAAAGGCCGTCCTTTTTTGTTTCTTCATTTGGGCCTGCTTTTACATAACTTTCCCCTTTTCTTTATGTTGGGATGTTTTTTTAAAATATTCCATGATGGTACGCTTATCTGCGTGGACTTAGTCTTCTTTCTGGATTCTGCGTCATGGGCCGGTGTAAAACTGGCGTTAAGGGATTTTTCTTCCCTTTTCTCATGGTAATGTCCGTGGTTACCAAACTTGATGATTGTGTATTGGTTTGAAGTGAGCTGGGTTATGGCTGGCTTCTGGTTGATTAATAAAAATACTACATGTGGGTGTGGATTTTAATAAATTATTATGTTGTGATAGCTCACCATCTTACCTAACTTGACTATAAGAAACCATGTAGTTTTTCTTGCATTTTGTTTTAGGTCCATCTTGTTTATTTGTCTTGAATATTAACTTAGTCTGCTATTTACTGCTTTTTGTATGCTATGTTTTATAAATCACCACTCATTTTGTAGCTTGGACTGACCTTAGATAATTTCTTTTGCTCTGGTTGCTTTGTTTTGATGTCTCTGCTTTGTTTTGAGTCTTGCAATTTTTTTCTTTTTAAATCTTTAACCGTTGCATCAATCAATCAATCAATCAATCAATCAATCAATCAATCAATCAATCAATCAATCAATCAATCAATCAATCAATCAATCAATCCTGATCTGCATTTAGGGCAATCACCCAATTGGCAGATTCCCTATCTGTTGTTTTCCTAGCCTTTTCTTAAATGATTTAAAGGAATTGAAAATTTATTGAACATCTCCCTTAGTAAGTTATTCCAATCCCTAACTCCCCTTCCTATAAATGAATATTTGCCCCAATTTGTCCTCTTGAATTCCAACTCTATCTTCATATTGCAATCTTTCCTACTTTTAAAGACGCCACTCAAACTTATTCTTCTACTAATGTCATTCCACGCCATCTCTCCATTGACAGGTCGGAACATGCCACTTATGATATAGATGTTGATTCCCATAGGGAATCTGAAATATTTGTCCTGAATGAGTAAATTTATAATATCAATATAAATGGTCTATTATTGGACATGATAAATTTTCCAGCTAACTCATTCCTGGTTGCCAGCGTTTCGCCCTCGTGTGCTAGGTTGGGCTCATCAGTTGATACCTAGCACACCTACCAAGACGCTGGCTAGTGCATACCGTGGAGGCCACTGCATAGGCTATTTGGAGCCACCGGCAGTGCCGATGCACTATGAGAGAATTTGTCTCTTTACCAAAAATTGATGCCTGCAATGGCCTACGCAGTGGCCTGCAGGGTATGCACTAGCCAGCATCTTGGTAGGTGTGCTAGGTACCAACTGATGAGCCCAACCTAGCCCATGAGGGCGAAACGCTGGCAACCAGGAATGAGTTAGCTGGAAAATGTATATTGTCCAATAATTTACCATTTATCTTGGTATTATAAATTTACTCATTCGGGACAAATATTTCAGATTCCGTATGGGAATCAAATTCTGTATCATCTGATAGCCAAGCAGGCATCAATTTTTGGTAAAAAGACAAAGTCTCTCATAGTGCATTGGCATTCAATCAATCAGTACTGATCTGCAGCACTGCCGGTGGCTCCAAATAGCCTACGCAGTGGCCTCCACGGTATGCACTAGCCAGTGTCTTGGTAGGTGTACTAGGTACCAACTGATGAGCCCAACCTAGCCCATGAGGGCGAAACGCTGGCAACCAGGAATGAGTTAGCTGGAAAATGTATAATGTCCAATAACTTACCATTTATATTGGTATTATAAATTTACTCATTCGGGACAAATATTTCAGATTCGCTATGGGAATCAACATCTACATCATCTGATAGCCAAGCAGGCATCAATTTTTGGTAAAGAGACATGACGTATCAGAAAGGAGCACGGTGATAAGCAATGGAAAAACAAAAATCGCCGCATACCAGTCTGCATCTTGATGATATCATCTGCATCCTGCTGCAGACACGGGCAATAAGACACTGCATGTTCCATTTCTATGCGTCATGTCTTAAGCAAACACTTTCTGGTATAGTTCTGTTCCTGTTTTTTCTGAGCAGTGCCAGTGAACACAAGTGCCAGCATGAATGAAGAACTAATCAATAAATTAGTGCAATCCGTGGAGAAATATCAAACAATATGTGATTATTCGCTACCAGGACATTCGAATAAGAACGAGGTGGATAAAGCATGGCATGCAGTGTCTAAAGAATTAAATTTAAATGGTAAGTAACTTACATTCAGTAACATATTTATTAATAAGGTCTGTGTACAGTAATAACATGTTTAATTATGTAAGAATAAACATTTCTTGCACAACCAGAATTACTGATAGCCTAATGTATAGTGCAGCTATATTTATATTTATTCTATAGCGTACCTATTTTGCCAAGAGGGGGCTACGTTTGGTTTCATAAAGTAAGAACACAAGTGATTTCTTAATTCAACAACCTCAACTGTTGCCCTTCTGTTGCAGTATTGCAATCTTTGTAACACACACATTGTATTGTCAGTATTTTCATCCTTATCTCGTACACTCGGTTCACTAAAAACGCCTTCTTTTAGTCTAATGAAGTTATTATGCAGAACACAAATTGCTCGTATTATGTTGTCTATTTTATCAGGTTTGCAGGCTATAGCTGTACCGAGAACTCTAAATTTAGAAGCAAGCATTCCAAAACCACATTCTACACTCTTTCTAGCTCTGCTAAGCCTGTGGTTAAAAATCCGCCTTTCATTTGTAAGTTCTTTTCGAGGATAGGGTCTCATGATATGTTTCTGTAATGGGAAAGCTTCATCACCAATGAAAAAATAAGGAAATGGTGAACAGTGATCATCATCTTTTGGTAGCCTCTTGGGATCAGGTATATTCAGTGTGCCCTGCTGAAGGTTTCTTCCTAAAGCTGAGTTTTGCAACACGCCACCATCACTATTTCTGCCATAGTCACCAGCTTCTATAACAATGAAAAGCCCATCTGCATCAACCAAAGCTAATAGAACAATAGAAAAATAGCCCTTGTAGTTATAGAAGAATGAGCCACTGTTTATCGGACACTGGATACGAACGTGTTTCCCATCTATGGCACCAATGCAGTTAGGCATATTCCGGAGTTCCAAATATGTTTCAGAAATATTCTTCCATAAGTCCTTTGAGGGTGCAGGCATAAACTCAGGTTGAAGTGTTGTCCATACTGCCGAACACACTTCATCCACAATTTTGCCGATTGTTGTTTCTCCTCTTTTAAACTGAAAGCTCAAGCATCTGAAGCTGTTGCCAGTAGCTAAGTACCTGGAAATAAAGGACCATGAATACTATTACAGCTAAATTAAATTTAAAAAAGCTTGTAAAAAATTATTTTGCCAAATTAAACTATTGACAATTGCACTAAGATACATATATTCTATAAATTTAATATTATTGAATTGCACTGCTTTTGTTATAAAATGTTTGTTGCAAATTTATTTATTATGTGTTAATACGCATATAGCAATTGTATGTATAATCCTACTATAGGGCTCTGCCCTCAAGGACATCCTTTATATGAAATTAAAAGAAAAATTAAAAATTAATAATAACAACAACAATAACAGCAACAATGATAATTGTATTTTCTCATTGCAGTGGCCACCTGTAAAGATAAATGGAGAAACTGTAGGAACTGTTGGTCCAGATACTTAAGGCAAGCTCTTACCACAGGTTTAGCAGCAGTAACCAAAAAGCCCTACTATCTTGCAGACTACTTTGCGTTTTTGCCACCATTTACCCAAATCAAGAAGAGAAGTGGGAAAAGTAGGAAATCCGTATGAAGAGGAGCAATCTTCTACAGGGGAACAACCATCATCAGCGGCCATGACAGAAGAAAACTATGAGGAGAATAGTGCTCAAGAAATTATGCAGCTGCTACCTCAAACATGTAGAAGAGATACAAAAAGAAGCGCGACGAAAATGGATATTGACAAAGTTTTCTCTTCATATATTCAGATGAAAGCTAAACGTATGGCTGAAGCGGTGTGTAATAACCCAGATGAGGTTTATCAAAAGCCTGCTACCAGATGTGGCTAAATTATCACCTGCAGCTAAAAGCTCACTTAAGTTGTTTGTGCAGCAAAAATTAAATGACATGCTCTACGGATCAGCCAGTAATGTTCAGTGTAGTGATACTCTCCATCAACTCCCATATTGCAATACGGTGGTGGACAGCTGGACTGCTCATATACTATCTCACCATTATCGTATGCAGTGAATTTACCAGAAGAAAACGAGGAAGAACGTGGTCACTCATACTGATAAGGCGTAGTTACAAAGACAGTACTGTGTGATATAGAGTTATGCGTGAAAAAAACAACATTGCACACATATTATTTATATACTTTGTCAATATGAACAATTTCATAGCTGTGTTCATTATCTAATAAATAATTTAATTTTTTTAATAACAAATTATTATTCTAAGCTTTGAACTTACCTTAGTGTCATGAGTAGCTTTTCATCAGGACTTAAAGCCTTCCTGTAGTTTGTCTTGTTTTCTTAATAATGGAGAAATTTTCTGAAGAAGTTCTGTATATCTTTCGGGGTACATTTGGTAGTATGACTGGAATTTGACTGGATCTTTTAGTAAATCATGCGCTAAGATATATGCACCATGCTGAGCACATCACATATTAAAATCATGAACCCATTTTCTTTTCCTCTTGTTACGCAATTTCAACCACATGTACAGCAAAACATAATCTTCACTCGAGGAGGCCATGTTAACAGCTGATAATGCGTTGTGTATTGATGCTGACACATGCTTCTCCGGTGTGCGGGTACAGGTCTGCATCATGAGTATGACAAAAAGCGAGTCTTTTTTTCATGTTGCGTTGCAGATGTTGACGCGTCCGGTGTGCTGCCTCACATAGTCTCTCATAGTACATTGGCACTGCCGGTGGCTTAGGTACCAACTGATGAGCCCAACCTAGCACATGAGGGCAAAACGCTGGCAACCAGGAATGAGTTAGCTGGAAAATTTATAATGTCCAATAACGGACTATTTATATTGGTATTCACATAACACTATCCTCCACCACAATAACACGCAGTTACCTACAAATGGCAGATGCCGCCCACCCTCATCGGAGGGTCTGCCTTGCAAGGGCTGCACTCGGCTAGAAATAGCCACAAAAAATTATTATATATATTGGTATTACATACCACTTAGTCGAGCAGCTCGTCTTCTTTCTCCCAATTCTTCCCAGCCCAAACTTTGCAACATTTTTGTAACGCTGCTCTTTTGTCCGAAATCATCCGGAACAAATCGAGCTGCTTTTCTTTGGATTTTTTCCAGTTCTTGAATCAGGTAATCCTGGTGAGGGTCTCATACACTGGAACCATACTCTAGTTGGGGTCTTACTGGAGACTTATATGCCATCTCCTTTACATCCTTACTACAACCCCTAAACACCCTCATAACCAGTGCAGAGATCTGTACCCTTTATATGCAATCCCATTTATGTCATTACCCCAATGAAGATCTTTCCTTATATTAACACCTAGATACTTTAAATGATCCCCAAAAGGAACCTCACCCCATCAACGCAGTAATTAAAACTGAGAGGACTTTTCCTATTTGTGAAACTCACAACCTGACTTTTAACCCCGTTTATCAACATACCATTGCCTCCTGTCCATCTCACAACATTATCGAGGTCACGTTGCAGTTGCTCACAATCTTGTAACATTTATTGCTCTATACAGAATAACATCATCTGCAAAAACTTCTTTACTCATATAATTTATATATATAAGAAAACATAAAGGTCCAATAATAGTGCCCTGAGGAATTCCCCTCTTAATTATTACAGGGTCAGATAAAGCTTCACCTACTCTAATTCTCTGAGATCTATTTTCTAGAAATATAGCAACCCATTCAGTCGCAGGTCTTGAGTTTGTTGCATACAATGTTTTTGTAGAATGTTTATTAATGAAGGCTGTGAACACAGATTTTGCTTGGTCAGTCCAATTTCACAATAAATACACCTGCTTACCCCGTGTGTTGTGACTGGCAGCTTGTACTGCCTCTCTCACACATTGTCATCATATTCAGGAGATAGTAGGTTCAAACCCCTTTGTTGGCAGCCCTGAAAATGGTTTTCTGTGGTTTCCCATTTTCACACCAGGCAAATGCTGGAGCTGTACCTTAATTAAGGCCACGGCCGCTTCCTTCCCACTCCTAGACCTTTCCCGTCCCATCGTCGCCATAACCCTTCCAGACCTGAAAGAAAACTGGCGGTGTGAATTTTTGTTTGTACGTCAAAAACTGACTAAAATGCTCTTAAATACATATATTTTTAGTTTATTGTACAAAATAAAAATAACATCTGAAAAAAAGCACCTGCATAATTGTGCGTATCAGGACTTAATTCACTACTTACAAAAAAGAAAAATTACCTCAATGCATGTGAATATACATATATAAATGATCAAAGGTTCTATTTTATAGTGGGAATAATTTAAAACAATTAAATCTTCATTCAGACACAAGTAAACGTTACATTTCCTACATTGAGGAAGAGTTTTGCTTTTAGTGCCCTTTTGGCAGCAGCAACTTGTCGTCAGACGTGAAAGAAATCTGGAGGTGTCAGAAATCAAAAACTTACTAAAATGCTCTCAAATACATGTTTTTACAGTTTATTTTGCAAAATAAGAACTATCGGCTGAAAAACAGAACCCACACAATTGTGCGTGTCAGGACTTCATTCACTACTTGCAAAAAATTAAAAATTAAAAAAATTCAACTCAGTACATGTGAATATGCACATGCACATGATCAAATGTTCTATTTTACAGTGTGGAACGATTTTAAACAATTAAATTCTTATACATTACATTTCTCATGTAGAGTACGAGTTTTGCTTTCACAGTCCTTTTTGTGACAGTATCCAGCACTCCTGCATGCATTGCCTATAAAGAAACCTAGCCCGCACATATGTGCGTATCAACATTCAAAACCTCATGGTATGAGGTACGATGTTGTAAGTTCACAATTTACGTTTGCTACACAATTTACACACTTCATTGATTATATTCTGATATTCAGTAAAGCTTCCAGATTAATATGAATGCAATAAATAAATACTTACTTCAGGTATTACTGCTTCCCGCCATCTTGCTAATGAACTGTATTTTTAAACTCTTCTTCCTGCCCTCTGGTGGTCAAGTACTAAATAAAAACAGCTGAAGTACATGCTACGTGTCCCTCACAAGCACTGCAGTCCGGTCTAGGGCCAAGAAAACATCAAATAAGCTCAGACATAAATATAATACGAACCCGCACAATTGTGCGTACACGGTCTGAAAGGAATAAGACCTATCTGTGTCGGTGCATCCTAAAGCAACTAGCAAAGAAACACATTGTCATCGAATATTGCAGTGGTGATAAAGGTGATAGCTGGACTGGTGGCTAGGTTTAGTTGCGTCCTGGTGTGTGATAGTGCATGAGACACTCATGGTTTGGCCACCTCTGAGTTAAATGTCTATTGTTATATAATTTATTTTATCAAATAATGTATTTAGTGATGAGAGGGTATGAGAACCCTGTAATTTTTCTCTTAAAACCACCACCACTATTACTTATGTATTTGTAAATTTTGTTTAAAGGAAAATGGAGAATGGCAACTCGAAGCTGGTGCTTTAGTTCTCTCTGATGGAGGTTTATGCTGCATTGATGAATTTAATTCCATAAAGGAACACGATAGGACCAGTATACATGAGGCTATGGAGCAGCAAAGTATAAGTGTGGCAAAGGTAAGTGTTAGAAATGTCCATCATCAACAAAGGTGGACCTATTCTTTTAGCATAATTTAATTAAAAGGTATATGAAAGAATTTCATATGTTATAGATAACAGTGATGTTAATGAAAATTTCAAATCATCTCTTTCTGTTGTTGTCACAGTTGTTAAAAGGGAAGTTGTTTTGGAAAGTAATAATATCAGCATGGTTTATATTAGACTAGCTATATTATAAATGTCGGTCACAGATGGATACGACATCTATATATATATAAAATATGTCCTGACTGACTGACTGACCGACCGACCGACTGACTGACTCATCGCCCAGCCAAAACTACTGGACATTAATAAATAAAATTTTGGGGATACATTTATATTAGAGCAAGGGGCTCACTAAGGGAGTATTTTTGGATATTCCATTGCCAGGGGGCAGGGGTAGAAAAAGTAGAAATAATTCAGTAGCCAGCACCTTTTTATCAGGAGCCAGCATATTTTTTGCAAATAAACATTACAAAAACCACAGGTTAGACTAGGATTAAGCTATGTATTGTTTTTGAAGTGTGTCCCTAAGTAGTCTAGTCTATCAATTCATATAAGAATGGAATAGAAACAGTTTATATTTTAAGAAATACTAACCCAAATAGTCACCAGTCGCCTTCAAGGTCAGCATCTTTTGAAATTATACTACATGTGCCTGTTTGATTTCCCACCAAAATACCAACGATCAATACATTTTGTAGCATCAAAGTCCTTTATAGATGGTCCGTTCAAAGATATCATCATGAGATCACTTAAGTTCTTCACAGCAAGCTTGGTTCGCAGTTTGTGTTTAATTATATTCATTGTACTGAACCCTCGCTCACATGATGAGGTCGATACAGGAATTGTTGCCACTATACTGAGGAGCTTTCCTAAAACCGGAAATCGTCCTTTCATAGTCCGCGATTTTTGAAGTAGATCACTCAGTGGAAGATCTTTCCCGACTATTTTGAACTCGTACCACTCGCTCAGTATGTCTTCTACGTTGTTCTCCTCAATTTGAAGGTGTTTTGAAAAATGAGTGGCAAGAAGCTGTATTTCACTGTTGCCATAATTTTCCAATTGTTTTCCTGAAGGCCAGGAATATGTGTCAAAAACACCAGTGGCACTTTGAATATCTTCATTTTGAAGAAATGTGTCTTTCAGAAAGTTAATCCCACTTGTCAAAATATGTTCCCTGTCTCGTGAAATTCTTATCCGACACACCTGATAACTGTATTCCATCAAAAACTCCTGAAAGTGTTGTAGCAGAAACAAATTTTTCTTCCATTGGGCCCTTGGTGTTCTGAATTTGCTGCAATGAATTAATTGCATTATTTACATGCACTCTTATCTGACTTAAAATCAGATCATGCCTCTGAAATACAAGTGAAAGTCTTTTGAATATACTCAGATAATCATACAAGAAGTGAATTGTGATGACAGATTTGAAGTCCTTGATCTTCTTTAGAAGACCTTTAGCCGTGATTCCTTCCTCACCTTTCCTTTCAGAAATATTCTCTAAATGCACCACTAGGCATTCCCAGTCTTTGACAAATGCATGCAAAGCATTTAATTTGCTTGCTACCCATCTAACTTGGTGTAAGTACTGCAATTTAGATATTTCACACTCCAGTAACTCCAAAATTTTCTTCAGTTCGCGAAGTCGTTTCGGCGAATGTCGATAAAACTTGTATAGTTTCCTGAGTATAGAATCAATTTAATCAATAATTTTAAGTTTCACATTTTTCAGTGAGTGAAGAACGGTGAGTTGGAGTTGATGTGCAACACAATGAACGTTTACCAAGTTCTCAAGTTTTTCAGATATTTTTGTTACCAAACCATTACGAACACCAATCATACATGGTGCTCCATCAGTTCCTATGCCGATTAGTTTTGTACCTGTGAAGAGTTCTCCAAGCCCTAACTGAAGCAATTCTGTTTACAGAGCTTCCATATAGCCATCACTTGTTGCATCCTCCAATGACACAATAGAAAGAAATGTCTCCTTCACCTTATTTTCTTTTAAAAAATGAACGTAAAGTATGAGCTCCTCGTCATCAGATTTATCTATTGATCCATCGAGTAAGATACTGACATATGAACTTTCCTTAATTTCACATACCAAATCTTCACGAAGATCTGAGACAATGTATGAAATAAATTCTCTGAATTGTTTATCATTCACATACTTCTCAGAATCAGTAACATTCAACTTGCTCAACAATGCAACCAAACTTTCAAAATCAATGTAGGGTCTGTTATTTTTTGCAATATGGTAAGATGCCATGAACAATGCGTTCATATGCTGTAACATATTAGCATCCATTTTCTTTACACACTTAGCTAAGGGTGCACATTCGGGATTTTTCTTGAAACTTTCAGCCTCCTGACACTTCGAGTGAGGATAGGATTTTTCGTGTTTTTTAAAAGTTTCCAGTTTAAATGGTCCTGAAAATCCGGATACAACTTTAGAATTTTGGTCGGCAATACTAGGAAATTTACTGCATAATTCACACTTCGCAATTCCTTCCTCATAGCGCAGCCACGGTAGTAATTCAAGCCACGATTGCTGAAATTTCCGTTTGCCTGACTGAAATTTCGACGTATTTTTAATGTTTGACTTATCATTGTTTTGAACACCACAAATTTCACTCTGGTCATTGTCGTCCTGAACACTACAATTCTCACTTCCATCAAGTGTTTTCTCACATTTACTCGCTTCTGTATCACTTTGTGTTACATTTACGGGCCTACTTACGAAGAAATCTGAAAGAGTACACTGTTGTTTACTCGCATCAGTCAATTTGTGCGGCTTTGTTCGTTTCATTTTTCCAATTTTCTGAAGTATAACACAGAAACGTAAAACACGTAATAGACCACAATAAATCACCAGAGTTAAATGGCTTACGAGTTCGCGGGCTTCGATGTCTGATGCAACGCTGCCAATTTTCCGCCGCCGCGCAGGAATGAAAACAACCGTATTATTTTCTAAAGTGCAAACCTTTCAATACAAATATGCTGTAATTAAATTAAAAGTGAAAATAATGTTCAGTGAAAATACAAGAATTGATAAACCGTCATTCTGTATGTTTTAAATGCAAAGAATGAATTCCACGGGAATTTATCAGCACTGTTTTGACGGCAATAGTTTAGGAACGGCTAGGTTGGCTAGTCACTTTTGTTCTAGCGCCTGACATTCAGGGGCCGTCATCGGGTAAAATCGCGCATTGTCGTCGTGGCAGGATATTTACATACACCCTCCCTTTGCTTGACCTTTTCGAAACTAAGGTTTTTAACTTTCCTCCAGCTCAGAGTATTAAGGAGTATTGGGAACATAATTATACTGTAGGCTCACGCTGACAATGCTACTATACTGCAGGCTCACGCTGACAATGCTACTGCGTGCCCAGTTTATCATCAGTTCTAATGCTACTTCGTACACATGCATCATTTCTAACATCCTAAACAGAAAATAAGTGGCTAATATTATTAGAAATATTACAAATATTCACATTATCGTATCGTTATGGTGGAAGCCCATATGATATTGTAGAAGCAGAAGTTACATGTAAATATCACTGCTTGAATGTTTCATTTTAAAATGACGATTCAATTTTCTATAATTAAAGCATGTACAACACATGTTGAGCACACCAAGTTATTCACGACTACTTTAGAATTAAATAATACACTAGCTTCATTAATAATTTCACTCAAGAATTCTCAAAAATGAAATAAAGTCCTCGTTTTAATAAACTTCATCAGACTACCGCAAGCTACAGGTTGAGAGAAAACCTATTGTTGCGCGGCATCTTCGGGAAAGCAAAACACTACAAGAAAGGAAAGAAAGTCTAGTCTGTCTATAATTAAAGGATGTACCGGTAGAACATACTGGGCACACGAAGTTATTCATGACTCTTTTATAATTCAATAATACAGATTCTCAAATAATCAAAGGTGAGTGGAACTAGTGACGACACGATGCGTTTGGCTCTATGAGCCAAGTAACAACGAATATAGCCGAGACGGCTCCTGAGTGTCAGTCGCTAGACGGAAGTCACGGGAATGAAGGCGGTAATGTGATGTTCGTGGAATTATTTAACGTAGTAGTTCTCTGCATTTCTCCATATGTCCCCATGAAAAGCTACTTGTTTGACGGGTTACAACGATGTCTCTCATGATCGCGAGGCAGCCCTCACGCAGCTCTCCTGAGGACGTACATGTAAAGGAACTCCGGATTTCGGAAAATAAATTTTCAAAACCGAATTTCAAAATTCAGGCGCCAGATAAAAAATTTCAGGCGCCATGGCGACTGGGCGCCCGGTATTTTTCGACCCCTGCCAGGGGGGTTAAAAGGGGGGTGAACTTTTAAATGAGCATATCTATACTTCAAAAACTTGAAAGTTTACAGACATAAAAATTGGTATTTATAATATCCTTTAAAAATAAAGAAACGCATGTTTTTTTGTTTTAGAAAAATCCCCTTAATGGGGATGAAAGAAGGTGAAAAAAAGGTTTGGATACCTTTTATGTGGATACTTACATCTCAAAAACTGAAGAAACATGTAATTTTTTGTTTCTCGATAATCCACTTACTGGGGTATGAATAGGAGTAACAAAGGGGGTGAATTTTTAAACAGATCTACAGTGTATCTCAGAAATGTAAATTGTTAGACGTGAAAATTGTTGTTTGGAATATCCCGTAAAAGTAAAGAAACGTTGATAATTTATTTTTGGAAAATTTACTTAAGGGGAACTGAAAAAGGGGGTGAATTTTTAAAATGAGAATATCTACAGAACATCTCTTAAACTTAATATGTTACAGACATGAAAATTGTTTTTTTTTAATCTTTTAAAAATAAAGAAACATGCATTTTTTGTTTCTAAAAAACTTGGGAGGGGGTTGTAAAAAGGTCTGAAAAGGGGGTTGAAATCCCTCTATTATGATAGTGATAACTGAAAAACTGAAGCTGTTACACAGGTGAAAATTGATATTTGGAGTTTCCTTTCAAAATAAAGAAATACTTATTTCTTTGTTTTTGGAAAATCCACTTGGGGGGAGGGGGATGAACAAATTGAAAAATTAGTTGAATTATTTGATGAGGATACTTATATCTAAAAAACTAAAGATGTTACAGACATGAATACTGGTATTTGGAATCTCTTACATATAAAGAAACGCACATTTTTGGGTGGAAGTCAACTTGGGGGTGGGGGTGAAAAAAGGAGTTGAATAATTTTTATGAGGATACGTATATCTCAAAAACTGAAGACGTTACAGTCATGATAATTGGCATTTGCAAGCTCCTCTATAAATAAAGAAATGCGCATTTCGGGGGATCAACTTGATAGGGGTGTGGGGGGTGAAAAAGGAGGTGAATTCTTTTTATAAGGATACTTATATCTCAAAAGCTGAAAATGTTACAGGCATGAAGATTCGTATTTGGAATCTTCTTTCAAAGTAATGAAACATGTAATCTTTCCTTTTTATAAAATCCACTTAATGGGGGTGAATGAATTGAAAAATTAGTTGAATATTTTTATGAGGATACTTGTATCTAAAAAACTAAAGATGTTACAGACGTGAAAACTGGTATTTTGAACCTCCGTGAAAAGTAAAGGAACACTTATTTTTTCCTTCGGGAAATCATGGTTCATGGTGTGGGCTACTGCTGTCACGTCCTAGTTCGTGAACCATGGGAGATGGCTGAGTGGCCTGGTAATTGGTCCTGAGAGTTGGAATACCAGTTTCCATGGAATGGGAGTGGGCATCTCAGACATTCTGAGTCATGGCCCTCTTTGTGCTCAGACAGCTAGGACTATACAATCCACCGGTGGTTCCTAACCCGTTAGAGGAGAAATCCTCACTTGGACTATGTGCAAGTAGGGTAGCATCCTGCTTCATGAATTTACTGAGCTCAGAACATTTTAAGCAAGCCTCGGACCTATGGGAGTAACGGAGTCCCACTCCCATTTGACAGGTGAGGGACACCTTGGAAACAACTTGGCGAACAAAATGGAATTCGATGGTGAGCTATCAATATTAATGGGGCTTATGGGAGAAAGAAAGTAGAACTAGCTGAGTTAGCAAAGGAGATGCTTCTGGATGTGCTAGGAGTAAGTGATATTCGGTTAAGGGGAGATTGAGAAAGAGATAAGAGTTTATAAAGTGTACTTGACGGGTATTAGAGAGAGAAGGGCAGAGTATGGGGTAGGGCTGTTCATCAGGAATACTATTGGACGCAACGTAGTTTCCGTTAGGCACATAAATGAGCGAACAATGTGGATAGATTTGTCAGTTGGAGGAATTAGGACGAGAATTGTGTCAGTGTATTCACCATGTGAGGGTGCAGATGAGGACGAAGTTGACAAGTTTAATGAAGCATTGAGTGTCATCGTAGTACTGGTCAACAGCAAGGATAGGATAGTGCTAATGGGCGATTTCAATGCGAGAGTTGGAAACAGAACTGAGGGATATGAAAGGGTGATTGATAAATGTGGGGAAGATATGGAAGCTAATGGGAATGGGAAGTGTTTGCTAGATTTCTGTGCTGGTATGGGTTTAGCAATTACGAATACATTTTTTTTGCATAAAGCTATTCACCACTACACATGGGAGGCTAGGGGTACCAGATCCATAACAGGCTGTATCTTAACCGACTTCAAAATCAGAAAATACGTTAGGAATGTACGGAGATTTTTCGATGATACATACCACTACCTGACATGTAGTGAACTAAGTACCTCTAGGCCTAGGATAGAGAAAATGAAATCTGTCCGCAAACGAATAAGAGTAGAAAATCTTCTGGACTAGGAAATTAGACAGAAGTACATGATATGATCAGTGAGAAGTTTCGAACAGTAGACAGTATGCAGATTCAGGATATAGAAAGAGAATGGATGGCATACAGGGATGCTGTAGTAGAAACAGCAAGGGAATGCCTAGGAACAGCTGTGTGTAAAGATGGGAAAAAGCGAACATTCTGGTGGAATGATGAAGTGAGAGCAGCTTGTAAACATAAAAAGAAGGTCTATCAGAAATGGCTTCAAATAAGGGCTGATGCAGATGTACTGTAGATAAAAGAAACAGAGCAAAACAAATAGTTGCTGAATCCAAAAAGAAGTCATGGGAAGATTTTGGTAATAAACTGGAAAGGCTAGGTTAAGTAGCAGGGAAACCTTTCTGGACAATAATAAAGAATCTTAAAGTAGGGAGAGAAAAAGGAAATGAACAGTGTTTTGGGTAATCCAGGTGAACTCACAATAGATCCCAGGGAATCATTGGAAAGGTGGAGGGAATATTTTGAACATCTTCTCAACGTAAAAGGAAATCATCCTGGTGGGTGGTGTTGCTAACAGCCAAGCGCATGGGGAGGAGGAAAATGATGATGGTGAAATTATGCTTGAGGAAGTGGAAAGGATGGTAAATAAACTCCATTGTCATAAAGCAGCAGTAATAGATGAAATTAGACCTGAAATGGTGAAGTATAGTGGGAAAGCAGGGATGATATTCAGAGCACGTCAACGCAGTAAGATATAACAAGTTTCCTGCTATAGGCCAACACATTCACGACTCTAATCATAATTTTACTGATATAGAACATGATTTTGAGATACTTCAAATAGCAAACAAATGGCCAATTACGAACATTGTCAAAAATTGTTTCATCCATTGCGATCAATATTTCAACCCTAACTATAATTTAAATGAAATTTCCGAGAAATCTAATATTCTTTATGATCTCTTAATTAAATGGTTAAGAAATATTAGACCACCTAAAAACAATTTGATCTTCCAAACCATATGTAGTATACATCCACATCACTTACCCCCACTACCACATCCTTCCGCTCCACCTTAGCTCCGTGACAGTTGCTCTGCCTCTACCCCTCCCCTCTCCTCCCTTCCACCTCGCCCCTTAACCTTATGCTTGCACTCATCAGTCCAGCTCCGTCCGCCGATCACTCAGGCTACTCAAGGTGAGTTTGTTACTAGTATTCTCTCGGTTTTTCTAGACTTTTCTTTTTAATCTTTACTTCCGATCTTTTGCCTAATTCGACTTTTAATTTCTTCTCCAGGTTTCAAAACCCATATTGAAGTGGGAAATAATTCTTTGGATTTAATCAAGTTCCATGTTTGTTTATTTTTTGGAACGAAACTACAGAACACACATAGTGTCAACATCATATGACATTAAACTCCGCAGCATAACTTATCAGTTTACAAAAACTAAAGACATATATAAGCTGGACAAACCACCATGGGTATACAACAACGGAGTCATCATCATTTTAACGGATTTTAAACTGAAATGCAACATCATCAGGTATTTTATTTCATATTCATCCATGCAGGTGTTATAGTGTATTTAAAGTTGTTTTAAGGTTATATTGTGTTTGCCCGATTTGACTTGTTGGCTGATGATGGCACATAGTTTGGTGCCGAAACTAGTACCTCATGTGAACAATATGTGATTTATTCACGTTAATAAATATCTTTGTAATGAATAGGAGGAACCCTCTTAATTTCAATTATTGTAATCTTCAGATTGGACAAAAGCAGTAATTGCACCTATCTATAAGCAAGGGAACAGGAAGGATTGCAACAACTATTGAGGTATTGATTAGTATACCAGGCAAAGTATTCACTGGCATCTTGGAAGGAAGGGTGCGATCAGTGGTTGAGAAACGTTTGATGAAAACCAGTAAGTTTCAGACCACAGAGGGGCTATCAGGATGAGATTTTCAGTATACGCCAGGTAATTGAAAAATCCTATGAGAGGAATAGACAGCTGTGTTTATGTTTCGTAGATCTAGAAGAATCATATGACCGAGGGAAAAGAAGTTCAGCATATTGGGGGATTATGGAATTAGAGATACTGTAGATTATTAAAATCAATCAAAGGCTAATGTTGACAATTGGGCTTCAGTGAGAATTGATGGGTGAATTAGTTCTTGGTTTCAGGGTACTTACAGGGTTTAGACAAGGCTGTAATCTTTCACCTTTGCTATTCCTAGTTTACATGGATGTTCTGCTGAAAGGTATAAAGTGGCAGGGAGGGATTCATTTTGGTAGAAATATTTGGCCTATGCTGACGACTTGGTCTTAATGGCCAATTATTTCGAAAGCCTGCAGTCTAATATCTTGCAACTTGCAATGAGTATGGTATGAAAATTAGCCTTTTGAAGACTAAATTGATGTCAGTAGGTAAGAAATTCAACTAAATTGATGTCAGTAGGTAAGAAATTCAACAGAATTGAATGTCAGAATGGTGATACAATGCTGGAACAGATAGATAATTTCAAGTATTTAGGTTATGTGATCTCCCAGGATGGTAATATTGTACCGAACCCAGGGGTAACAACACACTAGGACGATGCCTCCATTCCTTTTTAAATATCCGACTAACTCAGGTGTGGGCAGAGAAGTGGGTTGGTTGTAGAAAGGCAAGTCTAAAAGTCAAAGTTTATCACTGAATTATAAGTATATGACAGGAAATTGAGGTTTAACTCGAATGAGAAGCAAATATATGGAGTAGGATGAGTTTATTCATAAAATAACCCCGAATGATATACTAACACCAAAGAAATCCAAATAATAAAATGATTAGAAAATTCTCACAGAGATAAAATTGAAAAGCAATGGACAACCAAAACGTTAATTACTTAAATAATTAAATGCAAAATGAAAGTTCAAACACAACGTTAAATACTTGTGAATTTCAAAACGTATTTCACATTATTGTCCAAAGTTCATGTCCATATTTGTATTCGTATGCGTATACATATACGTATTTGATTCATATGGAGTAGCACGATCTTAAGTATCGCAATGATACGGTTTTAAATTCAGGTGAATTGCCACAAAAATTAACATTGAACGAAGATTAAGACGCAATGGGACATGATCTGAACTATGAGAAATACTAGTGGCATTTACCTACGCTATATTTACCATGATCACAACATAAGCAAAGTATCTCAAATATCTACATCGGATTAGGAAAGGGAAAACTTATATACTACACTGACTCGACGTAAAACGCGGTTCACCAAAGGGATCTAGTGAGAAGCAGTTTGACCACCAACATTCACTCAGCACTCGGGCTGTTCCCCGTTAAACAAGAAGACAACATATCATAACAACATGAAATTGCACAAAACACCATCCTGTAAGAGAAATAAACATATAATATCCTTTATTAACATGTGGAAAGCAATGAGCAACATTGCATTCCTCTGCTGCATTTGCGCACTGGAAAGTGCGTTCATCTGCCACATATTTCCCGCTGTGCTGTAGGCTGAAAAGAAATGTTAAAACTCAATACTGCACTGAGGGCTTGGTCACTGTTCGACACGATTGTATTACGGAAATGACATCTCGTTTCACACTGTCTATGTAAACACGGCTGATAAGTAAACCTGTAAGGCGAGCTCGTATTTCCTCAACTGCTCGGAAATTCACATACAATCGTACCTCTAGCTAGCATGCTATTATAATTCAACACACACGTCAGATTCACTGGCCTGACATTAATTTCCCGTCAATTCTGATTCTCATTAATCTCTCAGAATACAATTGCAGGACTATTCTCACTGCACATCATTCTTATCACATCATCAGGCATACGATCGGCCTGCATAATCAACTTCATAAATCAGCATGCATTAAATTCTCTTGTATATCTTACGATCTCGTCAGCCATTCTCATTATAAATCCAGGTTCAATTCACGCACAAATCATTGTACGAAACAGTTTCCAACCCACATTTAAGAATCCTTATCTAGTCAACGTTGCGATGCAGCTCTACACGTGTCAGAGCTCCTGAAATAACATGCGTCGTGCAATCTAACTGTTACTAACTTTTTAAATGATAAACAAAATTGAATTTACTCTCAACGCAGCAAGTGTTTAATTCGGAAAGTGGATGATCTTGTCAATCTAATCCTCCTATCTCTAACATACAAAAATATCGGAATAATTCTAAGCTAAGTAACATGCATAATGACACAAAAACAAAATAAATCCTAACAACTCCCTCAATATCCCATCACCGAGCTCGATAGCTGCAGTTGCTTAAGTGCGGCCAGTATCCAATATTCGGGAGATAGTAGGTTCGAACCCCACTATTGGCAGCCCTGAAAATGGTTTTCTGTGGTTTCCCATTTTCACACGAGGCAAATGCTGGGGCTGTACCTTAATTAAGGCCATGGCGGCCTCCTTCCCACTCCTAGCCCTTCCCTGTCCCATCGTCGCCATAAGACTTATCTGTGTCGGTGCGACGTAAAGCAACTAGCAAAAAAAAAAAAAAAAAAATCACTATCCCATCTAACTAATCGTAAAGTAAAAGGAAAATGGAGAAATCATGCATTCCCCTCCTATCCGTATCTACAGCATCACAAATGTAAAATAAACACATGCCGTCCAGCAAAAATTACGTTAAAGAAAAATCCCTACACTAAGCTTCACTAGTATTAAACATAATTCATATAACATGCCATCTAATTTAAAAACATGCGTCTTATCTTTAACAACTCCCTGGACATGGGCAACGGCTCACATCCTCGCACCGATGATGTCCTACTACATGTTCACCACAGCTTTAACACATGGAAACAATCTTCTTTCTTCTATGCGCAGTGCCATCTTCTTGATGAAAGTTCTGGTACACTGCAACACAGAAGACTTCAGGTAAATGCCTCTTCACCGCTCTATGTGCACATGCCGAATAAACCCTTGTTAGCTGTGAACTAAGCCAATATTAATCTGACAGAACAAATATACGTAAAATTAATAACACAGTTAATTATAGTGGCTCGCGGGTCGGTACGAAAGTCCATCGCGATACGCGGCTGACACAAAATTGCAATACAGCTGAGCATCTCTCCTTCACTCACCAGTCTGCGGCTGATATTACCGTCTATGATTTTAGAGTAAAACTTTGTGTCATAATGTAATCGGCAATTTATCGCTGCATCAGTTTATTTAACACTAGAACGGCTGAACATTCCTCATACCTATAAAGGCCGCAGGCGGTCATTTTGACCGCTGCCGCTTACTGACATATACCTAGGATCCAGGATCTGGGAAACATGAGAATGTTCAATCATTTATTTTAAAACAACAGTTAACAATTAGGATGTGTTGTATACAGATCAATTCAATGTTAAATATTAATAATTGTTCATATTCTCTCACTTCTAATAGGTAACAATGAAATATTTCGGCGGACTTGCTATTGAATGCCTTTGTGAAAAATTATGATAAAAATAACGGTCTCTTTGTTTACAAGCCTATTTAGGCACTTGACAAGCAATTTATGCAAGTTATTACCTTACACGAACATTTTCCACAGACTACTTTGTTGCACGAAGAACATGTGTCAGAGGTTTTGTTCTGTTTACAATTGGAGTTCACTTGACATTGTCGTCGCTTACGACTGGCACATTGAACCTGAATCTGAGGCTCAGGCTGAAGTGTAGGTAGTTCAATCAACCGGGATCATGTCTTCACAAAATCAGATCTTAGTTCTTGTATTACTTCAAGAATATAATCATGTCGAGAGATTCTCTGTCCCGTAACTTCCTTGTAGACTATCCATGAATTTATTACTGCTAGATCAAGTACGTTGTCAAATACATGTACAGGCCACCTTCGGCATCCAGCTCTAGTGGAGTATTTACGCGCCATTTGATCAACTACATCCACACCATACTTAGTTCCGTTATAAAATTCAGTAGTACTAGGGAGCTTCTTGTTATCTTCACTGACTTGAACGCTTAGGTGTAGAGTGCTTAGCAGAAGCACATTCTTGTTCACTTTTCCTTGATATACTGTGAGAGTAGTGTGATCTTCCTTCTGACGTACGACAGTCTCGTACAGATTCATACTTAGTGCTTTGATTGACACCGGGATTTCCGTCCTCACTCCATTGATTGTTCCAACAATACTAGTTTTCTTCTCTTTCAGTCTCTCAGCCAACTTTACCGATATAAAGAAGCTATCAGTGGTCACGTTACATCCTTTCATGAGGTATGGGTCCATAAGTTCCATGACAACATTTTCAGGCAGTGATTCATTGGCGGGTCGCATTTCGTCTTTCCCAAGATAAGGAAACCCATTGCACACAGACGTAGAATCAACGTCTACCAGTAGCCAGAATTTTATGCCAAATTCATCTGGCTTGTTGGCCATGTACTGCGTGAACCTGCACCGAGCTTTGCTGGGGAAGAGTTGTTCATCAGCTGTGACATTCGCTCCTGGTTTATAGCACGCATAACAATTCTCAATAAATCTATTCCAAATAGCCGAAGCCAAAGCAAATTTATCTGTCTGCAAACGAGTGGATGTAGTTTTACGGAGATCAAAGCGCAAATACCTTAGAAATTCTTGCCATAGTGTTAGTGAAAACAGGGGGGCCCCATAAAGAAGACCACATATGATCTACAGCTAGACTAGTAAGTTTATAAGCTCCACGGGCGTATAACAAAGCAATAAAAGCATCTAATTCTTCCAAAGACATAGACCAATTATTATCCGTTGTCTGTCTACGAGCTTCGGTCTCTGTGCACATCTTTACATGCTTCAACATGGATGCGTCAATGAATAAACGCCAGCCACTAACCTTGCTGTTAGTCTCTACGTTACGCTTAGCGTGAGAAGTAGGCCCTGCTGCCGCTTTCCGTACATTCTGAGCAGCCATCCTTCCAGGGGGGTTCCCACTACTCTCGACAACAGTCCAAATAGTTGTTCCATCATTACCACATAACTGATTCCCTGGTGCAAATGAAGAAGACTTTACCAGTTCATGACCTCTCCCACCTCGTCCCCTTCCTCTTCGAACAGGTTGCCTGCTGCTAAGAGATCGCCCTCTGCTGCAAGATTGATCACGGCTGGTTGAAGGAGTAACTGCGTCTGTCGTAGGTGCGAAGTCCATTGTGTGCATATTTTCATCAGCCGAATCACCATCACTATCCGACATATTATCACACTGTTGAGGTATAAAATCCTCATCGTCACTCATTGCGTCTATATCTGATAATGTATCTTCGTCACCTGATTCGTCTTCTCCTAGCTTTTCAAGTTCTGCTAATAATTGAACAGGAGTAAGTTTTTGCCGCCGAGCCATTATTACGCACTATACGACACAAGGGACAGGCACTAACTCGTCCACTCGCAACCACTGCTAGAGGCATACTATTTAGTTACATCATATGCCCCTATAGCGCCACTTGTAAATATATCACAGGAAGCAAGCAGTGAGCAGAATAGAAGTCTCCGTATCAAGGAAGTGAAGCGGTCAAAATGACCGCTTATGGCCTTCCTAGGTATAAGGGACAATATCGGTGTTCCCTTATTATCTACGGATGTAATTTTTGGCGTGAATGTACATAACCCTAAAAGATTAAAAGTCACAAAAGAACAACCTCGTGCGTAAAAAATTACGAGCGTGGAAATACCTTGAAATTTGCTAACGGTCAAAATGACCGCTCTGGCTGTTCTAGTGTTAATAAATTTCACAACTAAATGCACTGTTTCTCGTTCGAAAAGACCGTGCACTGTTATATGTTGAACCACGTGGCAACATTCGCGCACAGGTATAAGAGCAGTATATAACAACGTTCACTCCCGGTGACTCACACTATCAGAATGTCCGCTCCCGGCAATTCACTCTACAGCTAATGCCGTTGTCGCTAGGGGATTCCTGTATATTCAAAGAATCAACCAATCAGCATGCTTTGTGATTCACAATGACTTTTATATTAATGAAAATTAACATAAAACACACTCCTGATGACTTAAAAATGACTCAGATTATTTCTATAGCATATTCCTTATTATTTCACACTTTCAGACCTGTGGAAATCCATCAACTAACAGAACTGATTCCTCTATAGCGATGTCTTTTTCACGCAGATATCCATGTTGGTCAACCTGGGATTTTAATTCCGCGCAGTCCAGACTCCATATTGGCCACACCCACGCTTCCTAATTGGCTGAATGTTCCTTTTGGCCAACGTCTTCTACATGTGCCGAGATGTGCTAACTTCTGGTAACGTTGAACCTTTTCCACGGTCCCAGGGAAGCATCACGCAGTATTCAGCGACTTTGTCTCCATGGACTTCCGGTCTCAACTATCTTGCAATCTACTACTTTTACAATGCGTGACTGAAATTTATCTCAATAAAGTTATTTAATATGGCAAATATGTATCTGATTGTCTCTTATGGGCCGTCAGGATACGGCTCAATATAGTAAGTGAGATTGAATCAAAGTGTAGTAATGCTAATGCATTGAGCTCGCATTTGCAATTAACAGTATTCTGTAAGAAGGAACTCGGCTCCCAGACAAAACTATTTGTACATCGGTTTTCAGACCAGCTTTGCTTTACGGGAGCGAAAGCTGGGTGTACTCAGGATATCTTTTTCATAAGTTAGAAGTAATGGACATGAAAGTGGCGAGAATGATTGATGGTACAAACAAGTGGAAACAATGGCAGGAGGGTACTTGGAATGAGGAGATAAAGGCTAAATTAGGAATTAACTTGATGGATGAAGCTGTATGCATGAACAGGCTTTGGTGGTGGGGTAATGTGAGGCGAATGGAGGAGGATAGGTTACCTAGTAGTATAATGGACTCTGTTATTGAGGGTAAGAGAAGTAGAGGGAGACCGAGATAATGATGGTTAGACTTAGTTTCTAACGATTTAAAGATAAGAGAACTAAATGAGGCCACAGCACTAGTTGCAAATAGAGGATTGTGGCTTCATTTAGTAAATTCACAGAGGCTTGCAGACTGAATGCCAAAAGGAGTAACGGTCTATAATGTTCGGAAAATTTACTTAAGGTGGAGGGGGGAAAATAAGTAAAGGAGTTGAATTCTGTTTATGGGTACTTATATCTCAGAAACTGAAGATGTTACAACCGTGAAAGTTGGTATTTTGAATCTCCTCTAAAAATAAAAAAACACGTATTGTTTTTGGAAAGTCTATTTAAGGGGGGAGAGGGGTGGAAAGTCGTGGAGAGAAGTTGAATTCTTTTTATGAGGATACTTACATCTAAAAAACTGAAGATGTTACAGCCATGAAAACTGGTATTTGTCCTTTAGTAATGAAGGAAAACATTTTTTTGTTTTCAGGAAATCAACTTAACGGGGTGAAAATGGAAAAAGCAGGTAGATGTTTCAGATGTGGAAATAAGTATTTGGAATCTCTTTTAAAAATAAAGAAACACCTTGGTTTCATTTTTTTTTTTCGACTTGAGAGAAGAATGTTTCTCACATGTACAGTTCTATGTCGCATGGTCATCTTAGCCCCAAATGGCAATACCACAAACATGGTTTACAAAGAGTTTATGGGTTAAATATAATTAAATTTTTTTGGTGACTTTTTATACTTCAGGGATTTTCAGATAATGTTTTAGTACACTGAGGAACAAATTTTGACAAATTACAAAATTCACGTGAGCAAAGCCACAGGTAACAGCTAGTTAATCTATTGTATACAAAAGAACATGTCCTGACTGAGTGACTGACAGACTGACTTATTCATTATCGCCGAGCCAAAACTACTAGACATAAGGAAATGAAATTTTGAGGTTACATTTATATTACAATGTGGGTGCTCGCCAAGGGAGGATTTTTGGATATTCAGCCGCTAAAGGGGTGAAAAGGGGGGGTGATGTTTCTAAATGAGTGTATCTATATCTCAAAATTTTAAAAGTTTACAGATGTAAAAATTGGTATTTAGAATCTCTATTAAAAATAAAGAAATACTTTTTTTCCTTTCGGAAAATCCCACTAGGAGGGGTGAAAAAGGGTGAAAAATTATTTGAATGCCTTTAATGAGGATACTTATATCTCAGAAACTGAAGGTATTACAGACCTGAAAATTGGAATCTCCTTTAGAAATAAAGAAATGCTTATTTCTTTGTTTTTGGAAAACCCAGTTAATGGGGGTTAAACAGTTGTGACAAATGGGGTGAATTTTTAGAAAGACTGTATCTACAGTATATCTTAGTAACGTAAAATTTTACAAACATAAAAATTGGTATTTGGAATCTCCTGTAAAAGTAAAGAAACATAAGTGATTTGTTTTTTGAAACTTCACTTAAAGGGATGAAATTTTAAAATGAACATGTTACAGTTGTGCCCGTTGCATTTTCGGACATATTCCAAAATGGCGCCTAACATAGGTGTATTATTATTTATAAGTTTCATATTCCGTATTGATTGGATTCAATGTAATAGACAAGAAAAATGTTCCACCGATCAATACTATTTATTGTGAATGAATTATTGCACTAGTACCGGTTTCGGCCTTTCTTGGCCATCATCAGCTAGCACACAAATTTACAGTCATTAGACAAAATTACAAAGATGTTACGTTAGAGCATCCGGATGTCTAATGAAAATGGAAGTAAAATATATTGCAGTATGTTGCGTTAAAATATCTCTGATTAAAAGTGGTGATGGTTATAATAAACTAAAACCTATTGATTGAGCATGGACATGAGTACATAAACACATTAAAATATATAGGCCACATCATAAGACACTAAAAAATATAGCACATTAAACACATTAAAACATGGTATATTTTAAAAACGTCTATTAAAATTTGAGTTCATGTTTCGTTGCATTCATTCTTCAATCCTCTTGTAGTTCTTGTGTTGATTAAGTTGTATTAGGTGATCATCGAGAATGTTCTATGGCTGATATACTTTGTATTGGTATGTTATAAGAACTCTTGTCATTAAAATTTGACCGGGCGAGTTGGCCGTGCGCGTAGAGGCACGCGGCTGTGAGCTTGCATCCGGGAGATAGTAGGTTCGAATCCCACTATCGGCAGCCCTGAAGATGGTTTTCCGTGGTTTCCCATTTTCACACCAGGCAAATGCTGGGGCTGTACCTTAACTAAGGCCACAGCCGCTTCCTTCCCACTCCCAGCCCTTTCCTGTCCCATCGTCGCCGTAAGACCTATCTGTGTCGGTGCGACGTAAAACAACTAGCAAAAAAAAAAAATTAAAATTTGAAAATTGAGTACTGTGCAATTCAACTGTTGATGTAGTCCAGTAAGATTTATATATACAGCGAGATAGGGTTTGATTTTAGAGCAGTTGGTGGTGACACCTCTCTCGTCTATGCACGTTATATGGTTGTTATCTGTAAAGAAAAGCTAATATGAGTATAGCGTGTGTATGAAGGAATGCCTGGATGTATGTGTGAAATGAAAAGAGTACTTACTGTTGTTGCTGTGGAGGTTGTGTACCGATATGTTTGGAGATTTGTTGTGTTCTGCTACGAGTACGTCTGGGGCTCATGTTAGCTGTGTGGAGGGATGTTGGTGGAGGGGATGGAGGAGTGGCTATTGTGGAGGTAGGGGCGGGGTTAGGTTTCTGATTCGTCGGTTTGTTATGACGTGTGTTTACTAATTTGAGATAGTCATTTTTTATTGCAGGAATGGCTTTGTCAAAGATGATACTGGTTTTCTCTGTAATGTCGTTAATGATATGATTGGGGTTAGCGTATTGATCCAAAGAAATGTAGAAATCTTCGGTTATGTTGAGCAGCGGGCCCTTAGAGTTTATGTTTAATATCATCATGTCATTATTGATGTCTGTGAAATTGTGCTTAGATTCTTCTACATGTTGGCCTATTGATGAGAAATGGTTGTGCTTTACTGCATTTATATGTTCATTATAACGGACGGTGAAGTTTCTGCCTGTACGTCCAATGTAGCTTGTGTCACAGTTGTTACATTTGATACGGTAGACACCTGATTGGTTGTATTTATTATTATTATTACTGACTGTTTTGGTGTTGTGTATAGTGTTGGTGCTGTTGTGTGTGGTTTTGAATGCTATTTTCAGGTTGTGCTTCTTAAAGATATTAGTTATAGTATATATATTGGTGGTGTTGAAGATAAATAGGACATAATCTTTTTTGGGTTTGGCTGTTTTGATTAATTTAGTTTTAGGTTGGGATTTTATTTTGTGAATGATTTTGTTGACCATTTCTTTGCTGTATCCATTGTATTTGGCTATATCGTGGATTAATTATTATTCATTATTTCGGTCTTCTGTTGTCATTGGGATATTGAAAGCTCTATGTATCATACTATAATAGGCTGCTCTTTTATGTGTGTTAGGATGAACGGAGTCATTTTTTATGGTATTTAAAGTGTGTGTGGGTTTCCTATAGATCTTGTAAGATAAGTGAGTGTCGTGCCTGGTTATTGTCAAGTCCAAGTAATCTTTAGAAAATCTATATATTTATTTAGAACAAAAAAGTAATCAAGACAATAACCTCAATGAAACTATTGATAATAGAAACCCTTTATTTGAAGGGACATTATCAAGTCTCGAAGCATTAGGCAAAAAACACAATACAAATAGTAGAAGGATAAATAAGACAGAGCCTCCGCCATTTTGTACATCCCCTCTACCCAGCCCTCCTAAAGTTGATGCCGTGACTGTAACCGACACGCCCCCTCCCCTCTCCGCAGCCCCACCTCCCCGTAGGGAGGAGCATACAACGGAATACACACACCATTACTTCACCAGACGCAAAGCAGCATCAAACGTCCCTCCAGGGTCACAGTAGAATTGGAATTCAGCTATAGCAAGGTAAAGGAACTTTCTTATACATTCTATTATTACGCAAAGACGCATGCTTTCGAACAAATTCCCACTACCGTATTTTATTTCATTTCAGGAATTTGAAACGAGGCTCCCTTCACATTAATAGATCAGCAATCAGCTCCAAAGTTTCCACAATAGACTCAATTAAAAAGCACTATAAGCAAGCACACAACATACAACAACTTACCTGGAAGGAAAGGAAGAAAAACTTTCAACAATTCAAACAATGTTATGAAGTTAAACATTTAAAAAAAAAATTTTAATTGCATACAGACTTTTTATGTAACAAAGTGAAAAAATTTTTGAACAACTATTCTAATGAATAGACATAGTTTTAAGACAATCAACCATGTAATCATCTGCTCTCATACCAGTAACACACTAACCCCACATTGTTTTTAATATCATCTATCTTAATTCGTATTTCGTTTTTAAGTGAATTAATGTATTTGTAGATCTATGTGTTTGAAATCTTAACCATTCACCTAAGCCACTATAACAGCTGAGGATGTTCCTAAATAAGGAACGAAACATGTACTGTTGACATATAAATAAAAATTTGCCAAAAGGCAAAATAAAGTATCAAAACGGTGGAAGACTCTCAATAGTGTAAAATTTAGTGATTACAGAGAAAACCAGTATCATCTTCGACAAAGCCATTCCCGCAATAAAAAATGACTGTCTCAAATTAGTAAACTCACGTCATAACAAACCGACGAATCACAAACCTAACCCCGCCCCTACCTCCACAATAGCCACTCCTCCGTCCCCTCCACCAACATCCCTCCACACAGCTAACATGAGCCCCAGACGTACTCGTAGCAGAACACAACAAATCTCCAAACATATCTGTACACAACCTCCACAGCAACAACAGTAAGTACTCTTTTCATTTCACACATACATCCAGGCATTCCTTCATACACACGCTATACTCATATTAGCTTTTCTTTACAGATAACAACCATATAACGTGCATAGACGAGAGAGGTGTCACCACCAACTGCTCTAAAATCAAACCCTATCTTGCTGTATATATAAATCTTACTGGACTACATCAACAGTTGAATTGCACAGTACTCAATTTTCAAATTTTAATGACAAGAGTTCTTATAACATACCAATACAAAGTATATCAGCCATAGAACATTCTCGATGATCACCTAATACAACTTAATCAACACAAGAACTACAAGAGGATTGAAGAATGAATGCAACGAAACATGAACTCAAATTTTAATAGACGTTTTTAAAATATCCCCATCGATGGTATCTTTACCTTGTCGTGGTGGTGGGGCTTGTGTGGTCAAAAGATCCTGAGAGCTATGCTGGCGGTAGCTTAGCTACTGGTAGGGCCTCCCTTGCCGGACAGGTCGAAGGTGATGATCCGGACTAAAAGGGATACCCTGGTCCTCCAGGTTGGGGGTTGGGCATAGGGTTGACAACTCTATCCCATTAAAAAAATAAACTGTTGAGAAGCCGCAAAGAGTAAGAACAAACCGGACGGATAAAATTGACAAACGACCTAGGCGAGGAAATGGTTGTGGATTGGTATTAGCGACTTGGAATGTGAGAAGCCTACTCCAGCCAGGGAAAAGCAGAAAACTAGAAGAGGAACTAAGAAAGTATAATGTTGAAATCGCTGCTCTACAAGAAATTGGATGGCGGGAAATTGAGATGTTCGATTTACAGGATTATACTTTAATCAACAGTGGGAATGGCGATAACATCTGTGGAACAGGCTTTATGATATCTAAACAACTGAAGCATACCTTAATGTCTTACAAGGCAGTAAATGAAAGAATCTGTATCATGAGAATCAGGGGCCGCTTCTTCAATTATACACTTATAAGCGTACACGCACCTACGGAAGAAAAGGAGGATGAACTAAAAGATAAGTTTTATGAAGAACTAGAGAAACAATACGATGAGGCACCTAGACATGACATTAAAATAGTAATTGGGGACTTCAATGCAAAAGTGGGACAAGGGGAAGAATTTAGACCCACAATAGGAGCACAGAGTTTACATTTGGAAAGTAACAACAATGGGTTACGGCTTATTGACTTCGCTACAGCAAAGGATATGGTAATCAGTAGCACTACATTTGAGCACAAGAGAATTCATAAAGAAACTTGGGAGGCACCAGATGGGAACACCAAGAATCAAATCGACCACATACTGATTGATAAAAGACATGCGTCTGATGTACAAGATGTGCGTACTTATAGAGGTGCAGATATAGATTCAGATCACTATTTGGTGAAAGCTAAATTGAAACAAAAGCTTGCGGTAAGAGTCAGAGGTAAAGCAGAAAGGAGGAAAGGATTTAACCAAGAACAACTTAATGATGATGCAAGGAGAAAGGAGTATGAAAGACAGGTTGAAGAAGGTTTGAAAAATCATAAAAATGCAGTAACAGTGGATGAATCATGGCGGGTGATTAAAGAAGCCATCACAAATGCAGCCCAGGAGGTACTAGGAGAAAGAAAGAAACAGCCAAAGAAGGATTGGTATGATGAGGAAGTAAAGATAGCCTTGGAGAAAAGAAATAGAGCAAGGATGATATATATGCAACGGGCAACAAGAGCTACTCACCAAACGTATGTGGAATGTAGAAGGGAAGCCAAGAATCTTTGTAGAAAAAAGAAAAGAGAAATGGAAAAAGATCTGATAAAAGAGATGCAACAAGATTATGAGCATAAGAGAAGTAGAAAGTTTTATAGAAACGTAAAGCAGAGAAAAAGTGGATTTCAACCGAGAGTAAGCTGCATACAAAATGAGGATGGGCAACTACTTGGAAATACCCAGGAAATATTAGATAGATGGGCGGAATATTTTGAGGAGGTTTTGAATCCAGTTAAAATACAAAATGAAGAATATGAATTAGAATTGCCAAATAGTGAATCTAATGAAGATGAATCTGAGGAATGCAATAGTGAACCACCCACTTTGGAGGAAGTAAAAGGTGCCCTCATCGATGAAGAATAATAAGTCACCAGGAGAAGATGGAATAACAGCTGAGTTGTTAAAATATGGTGGAACAGTATTGATACAAGCATTGTATAAGTTGATACTGGAAATCTGGCGAACAGAGAAATTACCAGAAGAATGGAAAACAGCTTTGGTGTACCCAATTCTTAAGAAGGGAAATAAATTGAAATGTGAAAATTACAGAGGGATATCTCTGCTTTGCATAGGCTACAAGATCTTTTAGCATAATAATAGCTAAGCGTCTAACACACAAAGCAGAGCAGGATCTTGGAGAATATCAGTGTGGATTTCGTGCAAACCGTTCAACAATAGATCATATCTTTACAATGAGGATAATCCTGGAGAGGTGCTATGAATATAACATACCACTGTATCAACTGTACGTTGATTTTAAACAAGCGTACGATTCAGTGCAAAGAGGAAAACTACTCATCGAAATGAAAGCCCTTGGTTATCCTGGGAAGCTGATTAGGTTGGTAAAAACAGCTTTGAGTGGAAGTAAATCTAAGGTATGCGTACAAGGGAAAGTATCGCGAACCTTCGACGTAAAAGTGGGTTTGAGGCAAGGAGATCCAATGTCTGCTGTCCTCTTCAATATTGCTTTAGAAACAGCTGTGCGTACCATCACTGCAAATCGTGAAAGGAACATATATCATAGACTAATTCAAATATTGGCATATGCAGATGATGTGGCCGTTATTTCTCGTACAAAGAATGCACTTCTCGAAACCTATGAAGAATTGGAGAGGGGAGCACAGCAAATTGGCCTGGTAGTGAATAACAACAAAACTAAGTTCCTAGTGAGTTCCAGATCTAGTCAACCTCCAAATGCACTTAGGTGTGGAGAAAAGTGTTTTGAAAGGGTACAGGAATTTAGATATCTAGGCTCTCTGATTACTTCACAAAATGAAACAAAAAAGGAAATAAATTCTAGACTGGCTGCAGGAAATCGATGCTATGCTACCTTAATTCCAACATTAAGAAATAAACAAATATCCAGGAAAGCTAAGTTGACCATTTATAAGACTGTCATTAGACCCGTGGTTACATTTGGAGCTGAGACCTGGGTATTAAATAAAACAGAAGAATATAGGTTAATGACATGGGAAAGAAAGGTATTGAGGAAGATTTTTGGGCCAGTTAAAACTGCACTGGGATGGTGTATTAGATCTAATCAGGAGCTTAGAGACCTGTACCAAGAGCAGGATATAGTATCTTTCATGAAGACTGCTAGAGTGCGTTGGCTAGGACATGTCCATCGAATGGAGACTACAAGAGAACCTAAGAAAGTGCTGGAGGGGCATCCAGGTGGAAGACGATGTAGAGGTAGTCCAAGAAAGCGATGGATAGAAGAGGTGGAGGCTGATCTATGTACCATGGGAGTCCGGAGATGGAAGACCAAGGCAATCGACAGAGAGCTTTGGAAGAAGATTGTTGCGGAGACCAAGGTTCTGCAAGGACCGTAGCGTCAAGGAGTAAGTAAGTTTTAAAATATACCATGTTTTAATGTGTTTAATGTGCTATATTTTTTTGTGTCTTATGATGTGGCCTATATATTTTAATGTGTTTATGTACTCATGTCCATGCTCAATCAATAGATTTTAGTTTATTATAACCATCACCACTTTTAATCAGAGATATTTTAACTCAACATACTGCAATATATTTTACTTCCATTTTCATTAGACATCCGGATGCTCTAACGTAACATCTTTGTAATTTTGTCTAATGACTGTAAATTTGTGTGCTAGCTGATGATGGCCAAGAAAGGCCGAAACCGGTACTAGTGCAATAATTCATTCACAATAAATAGTATTGATCGGTGGAACATTTTTCTTGTCTATTACATAACATAGGTGTAGACCACTCAAGCTAAAGAGAATACACAACGAAATCTTAATATTGAGATGATAGGAGGCCGTGTCTAACTTGGAACGACAGCATTCCAAAGGCAGTGCAGAACAGTGCAAGGTCAAACAGATTGTTTCGAAAAAAAAAAAAGTGAAATAGAAGGGATTATTATAAAAATTGACTTGAAAAATTGAAATCGTCAAGACGAGAAATGAATTGCGGTTGCTCCATAAAAATACGAAGATTGTCAAGATTAAGGCAGAAATTCTTAGGAAAAACTAGCTTAAACTAGAAGGAAACGATAAAAACATCCCGTAAAAACACTGTGGAATATATAAAATACGTTGAGATAAACGGCAATTTATTCAAATACGCATATTGGTAAACCCAAGGTGCAAGTCAAGCGATACGGCTGGAAATGTAATTTGGAAACTGCGAGAAGAGAAGAGAAATAAGAAAAAATCATTCCATTAGAGGAAAATTTAAAGAAGAAGAAATATTTGTGAAAAATAAATAATCTAAATTTGAAGATTTTTACAGAACAAGATAAAACATCTTACACGAAGTTAGAGAGTTAGCCGATTACGTCGCAGAAGAAAGCTAAAGAATAATTGGAGAGAGATATTATTCTGACAAGAACTTACAATGAATATTCACTTCTCAGAAATGTTTGATTTCATTGGCAGCTATTTGAAGAAGATGATGTTCTGCTAAGCATTCAGATGGACCGACCTGGAGGGAGGTATCATCCGACCAGATGAGCTTACCCGAGATTAGAGGAGGATATCGCCTACCTAAACCAACTTGAGATGAGAGGAAGAGTCCAGACCAACATCAGACCGAGGCCGTAGAACCAGCCATGTGACGGGCCAAACGAGAGCAACTGACGTCGGATGTGGCGAAAGACTAGCTAAGTTTTTTTACAATTAATAGCATAATTCTTAATTTTGTTTCGGCATATGCAGTAGACTTGAATATTTTAAAATGAATTACTTAAGTGTGCAAGTGAAACCATGCAGTGAAGTGTATTATATTTAAGATGCTAGTGCAACATTAAGATAGTGTTTAATTATATATATCTCGCATCGGATGACTATGTTTGAACAAGTGAGTCAATGAACTAGTTGAGAATACGATTCGGAAAGAAAATAATGTAACAGCTGATTGCTAAGATTGTCATATGATAAAGAGTAACGATGAATATTGCGAAGTTATTCATCTAAAGATTACATCACAGATGGACCGCGCGTGAGAAGGGATTAATTAAAATAGAGTATTCCTTGTAAAGCAACATTATTAGCTGCACAATTAACGTATTTAAGGTTATGCATCATAAATATTGGAAAGGAATTGAGTAATGAAAGGAAGTATTTTGCGCATTAAAAAGCTATATATCTCAGTAATTGTGAGTTACATGAAGAGGGACTGGGACACAGTGTTGGAGGAGGAGTGGTGGAAAGACCGAAGAAAGTGGAGAGGAATCATATTTGCCCCTACCCGGCTACAGCTGGATAAAGGGAAATGATGATGATGATGATGATGATGATGATGATGATGATGATGATGATGATGATGAAGAGGGTTATGAGAGTTGAAAATAGATAATATGGAAGTTGAGATTGAATTATTTGATGGTTATAAGAGGTAATATGAAGTTGTATGAAATGATTTAAAGAATTATAATGTGCGTCGTGGTAATTTCGAGATATACACGAGGTAGATTAGCGTAAAATATGAATGATATTGGTTCAATTGGACGATGCGATTATTAAGAAGGAAATACACCACGGCACTGACTGGATATAAGGTATGGATTATGAATATTCATTTATAGATGAGATTTAGGAGGTAATATGATAGTAAAAACACCTGTTAATGTAGAGACATGTGAGTTGTGTGATATATTCTCAATACATGTGAAATATGAAATAGGTGAGATGTTACATGTAGTGATGTTGACGCGAAACATAGCACCGAGGTATTATACTGCAAATACTTAGTAAATGACTTGCACAGTAGGAATTTGAACTTGGCGAAGGAATGCATATTGAGTCAAAATATTATAAATTAAGAATTATGTGAATAGGGTAGGAAGATAGATTATTTATATATTGAGTATTATTTTATATTTGTAAAAAAATTACTAGATAAGGAAATAATAGATTAGGAGCCAGATTTAAGAGGCAATAGGGTCGTAAAACCTTAGCACGTTAGTCGTCCCAGTTTAATTTCCTAAAATGATATTCTATACCAACGAACTCAGATTTCATTACATATAGAAGATGTAATTATGAAACTGAACTCTAAATTTTCTTAATGTTGTTATAATTGCAGCATAATAACGTATACGAGTGATTAATTTAATTTTTCAAGAATAATTTGGACAATTTATTGCCATTTGATTTCATTTCAGAAGAATTCAATTCATGTTATGTTATTTTTGGTGATTGTAGGATTTTATGAATTTATCATCAGAATTCAATTCATGTTATGTTATTTTTGGTAATTGTATGATTTTATGAATTCATCATCATCATTTCCCTTTATCCAGCTGTAGCCGGGTAGGGGCAAATATGGTTCCTCTCCACTTTCTTCAGTCTTTCCACCACTCCTCCTCCAACACTGTGTCCCAGTCCAGGTTTCTTTCTATAATGCTGCATTGGATGGTATCCTTCCATCTCAATCGTGGTCGTCCACGGCCTCTCCTTCCTTGGATTTGCATTTCCATCACCTTTTTTGGCATTCTTTCGTCGCTCATTCGCTTTATGTGCCCAAACCATCTTAGTCGGCTCTTCACTATTCCATCATTCAGTTTTTCCGCTCCAATTTCTTCCCGGATTTTCTCATTCCTTATTTTGTCTCTTCTACTCTTCTGTATCATACTCCTCAAGAACTTCATTTCGGCTGCCTGTATTCGACTCTCATCCTTCTTTGTCACTGTCCAAGTTTCTGCTCCGTAAGTTGTTATGGGTACGTAATACATCTTATAAATAGTATCCTTTGCTTCCGTTGGCACATCTTTGTCCCATAACATGTTTCTTACACTATGATATAAACAACTTCCAGCTTGAATCCTTTTACTAGGATTTTATGAATTATTTATTCCAAATAGCGATTAAGGAAGTTTATGATGAAGACAGTTCCCATTTCTTTTTGGATTTTCTTAATTTAATAAATATGATTTTTCATTATTTTTATAATTCTATGAGTAATAATTTATAGTAATAGTTAGTACATAGACTTAGTTTATAAGGGGAATTTCTTGCGGATTGCGTATACGATGTTGCGGTCGGTGGTGAATTTTACGCTTATGCGATAGAATGAAGACGTTCATTCGGAAATTATTGCGTATTGTTGAGTCATTTTCTCTCGGAATCCACGTAAAGCGAAATCTACAGAAAAATTAAATACTTTTCCTATTCAATGGCATACCCTGGGATTACGTTCTGACTGTTGGGAGTTATTTGTGTCCTGCTTGGACGCGAGCGGGTACACAGTATATCTCAAAAACTTACCGTAACATGATTCAGAAGTGAAAATTGGTATTTTTTATCTCTATTGAAAATAAAGAAACATGTTTTTTTTGTTTTCAGACAAACCACTTGGGTGGGTGGTAAAAATGACTGAAATTCCTTTGGAGACCTGAAAGTTAGATTACAGTAGATTCTCCTGGCATATAAGTAAAAATTTAAACACATTTTACATAAACAATGCAATTGTTCACACCTATAATAAGGTCAATAATGCACGGAAGTATATAATTCGTATCACCAGAAATCCTGCGCTCTTGCTTACGCGTGACAATGGTGCTGGTCACATTGTCATCAATGACAATGGTAGCAGATGTAATTTACCACCAAGTAGCGGTCTTGCATCTTGCTGTGGGGTCCAGAACATCAATAATAATAATAATAGTAATAATAATAATAATAATAAAAATAATCTAAATTCAACTAATATCACCCACCCGAATAATAATCATAATAATGTGCGGACCATGCTGGAAACGGGTCCTGGCCGGATAATGACTACGAATGCAGTCTGGCCGTGGGTTCAATACCGCCAAGGCATCCAAGACGACACCACACCGGATCTCCTCAAGGATTTGATCCATACTAAACATGCTTATAAGAAAAGATTTAGGGCCCCAACTGACCAGGAGGAATACCTGGAGCTAGCCCTGGAAGTACAAAATCGATTGCTGGAAAGAAAGATTGAAAAATGGGAGGAACTTTGCCATCAGATCGCGAATTTTGGTGGATTATATATAAAACATTAAGCATTCAATTATAAATTTCAGTATAATACCATAGCGAAGCACGGGTATCTTGCTAGTATATATATAAAATAACATGTCCTGACTGATTCATCATCACCGAGCCAAAAATACTGAACATAAAGAAATTAAATTTTGAGGATACATTATTTTATATTACAATGTAGGTGCTCACTAAGGGAGTATTTTTGGGTATTCCATCGCTAAGGGGTGAATTTTTAAAATGAGTGTATCTATATCTCAAAAACTTGACAGTTTAAAGACCTGAAAATTGGTATTTGGAATCTTCTTTAAAAATAAGGAAACACATTTTTTGTTTTGTTTTTGTTTTTGGAAAATCCTCTTAAGGGGTGTGAAAAAAGATGAGAAAGAGGTTTAGTACCTTTTATGAGGATACTTATATCTCAATAACTGAAGATGTTACGGTCTTGAAAATTGATATTTGAAATCAAAAATAAAGGAACACGTATATTTTTGGTTTTTGGAAAATCTTCTTAAGGAGTCACAATCGGGGTGAAATTTTAAAATGAGTATATATACGATATATCTCAAAAATATAACATGTTACAGGCATGAAAATTGGTATTTGGAATCTCCTGTAAAAGTAAAGGAACACGTATAATTTTTTTTTCTGAAAATCCACTTAAGGGGAAGTGTTAAAGGGGGTGAAATTTTAAAATTAGCATATCTACAGTATATCAAAAAACTTACCACATATTACAGACTTAAAAATTGGTATTTTCAATCTTTTTTAAAAATGAACATAACAGGTTTTCGAAAAAAAATCACTTAACGGGGAGGTAAAATGGTTAAAAAAAAGGGTGGAATTATTTTTATTAGAATGTTGGTATCTCCAAAACTGAAGATATTACAGACGTGAAAATTGGTATTTGGAATCTCCTTTAAAAATAAAGAAACACATATATTTTGTTTTCAAAAAATAAAAAAACACTTAAGCGGGGGTTAATATGACTGAAAAAGGGGTTGAATTATTTTTATTAGGATGCTGGTATCTCCAAAACTGAAGATATTACAGACGTGAAAATTGGTATTTAGAATCTCCTTTAAAAATAAAGAAACACATACATTTTGTTTTCAGAAAAAAGTTTTCAGAAAAAACACTTAGGAGGGGGGGGGTTAATATGACTGAAAAAGGGGTTGAATTATTTTTATTAGGATACTGGTATCTGAAAAACTGAAGATACTACATATGTGAAAATTGGTATTTGGAATCTCCTTTAAAAATAAAGAAACACATATTTTGTTTTCAGAAAAACACACTTAAGAGGGGGTTAATATGACTGAAAAAGGGGTTGAATTATTTTTATTAGGATGCTGGTATCTCCAAAACTGAAGGTATTACAGACATGAAAATTGGTATTTAGTATCTCCTTTAAAAATAAACACATATTTTGTTTTCAGAAAAAACCACTTAAGGGGGGGTTAATATGACTGAAAAAGGGGTTGAATTATTTTTATTAGGGTACTGGTATCTCAAAAACTGAAGATACTACATATGTGAAAATTGGTATTTGGAATCATCTTTAAAAATAAAGAAACACATATTCTTTTGTTTTTGGAAAATCCACTTAGGGGGGTGGGGTGGGTGAAAAGAACTGAAGAAAGTGTTGAATTATTTTTGAGCATACTTATATATCAAATAGTGAAGATGTTACAGACGTGAAAATTGGTATTTGGATTTCCTGTAAAAGTAAAGGAATATGCATAATTTGTTTTCTGAAAATCCACTTAATGGGAGGTGTTAAAGGGGGCGATTAAAAAAAAAAAAAAGAGCAAATGTACAGTATATAAAAAAAACTTGCCACATATTACAGACATGACAATTGGTATTTTTAATCTATTTTTAAAATAAAGTAACTCATATTTCTTGTTTTGAAAAAATGGGTGAGGGTTGTAAAAAGGACTGTAAAATAGGATGAATTCTTCTTATGAGCATACTTATATCTCAGTTAAGATGACACAGACATAAGAATTTGTATTTGGAATCTCCTTTAAAAAAAAGAAAGGCTATTATTTTGTTTTCGGAAAATCCAATTAGTGAGTGGGGGTGGAGAGAGATAATTGAATTGAAAAATGAGTTTAATTCTTTGTTTGAGGATACTTACGTCTCGAAAATGGAGGATGTTACGGACGAGAAAATTGGTACTTGGAATCTCCTTTAAATGTAGAGACGCACACGTTTTGAGGTGGAGGAGCGTGGTGTAATCAACTTACGGAGGTGTAAAAGGAGTTGAATTATTTTTATGAGAATACAAATAGGAAGTGGACTTAAAACAATACACCCCTAAGGGGGTTTTGTTGGTGGTTGAGGAATTTCTAGAGATTATTAGTTTCTTAAAGATTGCTTGAAATTAGAGTTGGTACCCAAGTTTCTCAAATCTTTACAAAGAAAAGGTCCTCCCCATTCAAAATCTAATGTCACTCAAAAGAAAGTAAACAGCATATGGTTAAAAAATGAAATCGGCTATTGTACAAGAAGAAATCTCTACTAAATTTACAATTATATAGGACACATTTGACCATCTCTCAATCTCCACTTGAATGGAGTTCATTTTTAAGGTACACTGACCTTAAACTCTCATACATATTAGATAAGAAACAGAAAACCCTAAACCATAAATTAATTTGTTTACAAGAAAACAAACACAAAACATCTGACCGAAATACAGCCAACAAAGTGTCCCCTTCCCATTTGACTAACATTTCCACTACAATTAACCTGTCTAACACAACCTTCTCTAATGAAGAGATGAATCTATTAGACAAGGGCATTAAACATAATTGGCCTAATCACAAAAAAGCAGAGGACATAATCACTACCATCGCTGAAACCGAAACTAATATCGATAAACAAATTCTGATTGACAAACAAAATGACGTACGTTATGAAGTAAAAAAGAAGCTTCCAGCATTAATCAATGAGATAACATCTAACAACAATTACAAAGTCTTGAAACAAATTTTAAACCTGAAATCCAAAATCCATAATAGCAACGAAGTAATAACAAAAGCAGATAAGGGCAACACCATAGTAATAATGAACAAACAGTATTACATAGATAAAACAGAAACCTTTTTTCAAACAAAACCTATACTATAATTAATAAAGATCCAGCAAACAAAATACAGAGCAACTTAAAGAACCTTCTTAAAAATTCTACTTTCATTTTAAATGATCAAGATTATCAGAAATTAACTATAATGAACCCAAAATTACCTACAGTAAGATCATTACCCAAAATTCATAAAAAGGAGCTCCCCATTCGACCTATAATTAATAGTATGAATAGTCCTACCTATAAAACTTCTCAATTCCTACACAAATTCCTAAAAAAACTATTTCAAATTCCACAACTCCAACCCCATAAAAAAACTCGATCAAACTTTGCAATTCCCTAAATAAATTCAGTCTGCAACCGAACCATGTTTTATGTTCTTTCGACATCACCAACATGTATACAAATATCCCTATCAATAATACTATTAACATCATAAAGAACAATCTGTCAAAACATAGCTCATTAAGTAAAATCGAAAAAATCAAAATTGACGAATGGTTAAAATTACTTAGTTTCGTTTTAAACAACAGTTACTTCACCTTCAATATTAAAATTTACAGACAGGAAGGTTTGGCGATAGGAGACCCGTTACCAGGAATATTAGGTGATATATACTTAGATAATCTCAAACACAGTAAGATAATTAATAACATCAACGGACTCTGTCTTTGGCATCGCTACGTCGATGATACCATAGCAATCATAGATAAACAAACAACAACAGTGATAACATTTTATCACCGAGCTCGATAGCTGCAGTTGCTTAAGTGCGACCAGTATCCAGTATTCGGGAGATAGTAGGTTCGAACCCCACTGTCGGCAGCCCTGAAGATTGTTTTACGTGGTTTCCCATTTTCAACCAGGCAAATGCTGGGGCTGTACCTTAATTAAGGCCACAGCAGCTTCCTTCCCAGTCCTAGCCCCTTCCTGTCCCATCGTCGCCATAAGACATATCTGTGTCGGTGCAACGTAAAGCCAATAACAAAAGAAAAAAACAACATATTATCATTCCTTAACAATTTGGATAATAACATTAAATTCACTAAAGAAGATGAGATCAATAGCTCTTTAAATATCCTAGACATCAAAATCACATGACTATCAAACAAGTTCGACTTCCAAATATACAGAAAACCCACCTTTTCTCCAACAATAAAAAATGATTAACTACATCCCAATTCACATAAAAAAGGCCACTTATCACAGTCTAATATATAGGGCATTAAAAATCCCTATGTCTTCTAGTAATTTAGAAAAAGAATTACAATTCATTAACGAAATAGCTAAATTCAACGGATTTAATACAGATGATGCACAATGTAAAAATAGCTTATACAACAAAAAACACTAATCGTAACTTATTCTTTAATCATAACACTATTAACATCACAGACAATTGCTACTCTGGATCAGGTACATACAGACTAAAATGCTCTACATGTAATTTTTTTTATGTTGGCCAAACTGGCCGCAGCTTTTCAGCCAGATATGCCAAACATTTCAATGCACAAAGACACAATAAATTTTCTGCAATGGCTGACCACATGAGGGACACAGGGCTTAAATTCACTACAATAGAACAGGACCTTCATATCCTCAAAAGAATTTAAAAAAATAAAATAAACTCATGACAGAATACGAAAATTTTTTCATATTCTTCGACCAGCAGTTTAACATAGATAAGAATTTGAACGATATCATTGATTAAAGAAAAGCCCCTTTTACAAACAGATTTTATTACTATTACAAGAATCAATTCCCCTCACCCATACATTCTTAAAAATTTTCAACCTTAAATTAATAATCCTCTATAACTAACACACTCCCCTCCCTTCCCCCCACTGCTAGTACCTGCCATTCAAATACAAACAATAGACCCATAGCCATACCCACTCTAATATTGCTCCCTCCAACGGCATCCCACTGCTACAATACACGCAGCAATACACTTTCCTCTTTCTCCCCTACCGATAGTAGCTCCCCTTCAAGTACTACAAACAAGCCCATAGTCATGCCTTCGCAAACAGATCCCCCTCCATTACAAACCTACAGCTATAACACTCGTAGTAAGAGCTTGACAGTTATCAATAACTTTAGCTCATAACAAGTTACCCTCACCATCGTCAAATGGTAGGTGTACACGATTTCCACCTTAAAAAGATTTATTATGATTTTTTCATAAAATTAACACCACGCTTCTGGTTTCCTTTTACAGATTCTGCTTCTGATTCAACATTCAACAAGTTAGCTTCATTCAACTATCACATTGCCTTTTCGACCAGCATTCAATAAACCCATATTCTTAACAATGTTATAGTGTCGTATCAAATGAGATGGTCCATAGAGGTCCAATATAAACATCCTATATTAACCTTCAACTACAACCTCGTACTTCTTCATCAAAGTGAACCACAACTTCACCATATGCTATTGACGTTTATCTTATGTAAACAAACAATTACAGGTCATCTGTCAATATTATTTTATTGAACATTATGTTTTAAAACATACGATTCTGATTGTCATTCTCCTCATTATCTAATTCTAACCGCTAGTCGGTCAACATCATTTTATAGCAATTTGACCACTTGTCTATAACAAACTGTTGCTTTAGTTATTTTACTTACAACAGTGGTATTCCAATGTCAATATTGCAAATACTTTCACCACTTGTCAACTTTTCACTCATAGCAATATCTTTAAAACCAACATTGTACTAGTCTTTACCCTTTTTTTTTTTTTTTCCAAGTCTCTTCAAGGTTTTTTATAAATTAGTTTCATTTTATTTATATGTAAAGCAGGTGCCTGATTTTATTTCAAGGTTAAACCCATGGCTGATGATGCCCATATGTAAGGCAAAACATGTACCATTTTAATTAACATGTCAGTGTAATTCAACAAAGACAAGATTTATTGTATTGATAAAGTGGTCAAATTCATAAATTAATTTATTGTTATTATTTCAATAAAATATCATCAATACGGTAAAAAGATAGTTGTCACGACTTATGATTCGACCCTTGTGTTTATTATAGAAGATTGTACTGTTCACTTATCACTTTGCTGAAAATATTAAAAATATCGAGTGGAGTTGGGGTCATTCTTGAAATATATAGGGTGAAAAAATGAAAATGTAAAAATAAACCAACTTGTTCTGATTTATTTCAAATTATTGTTTACAATAATTGAACTTATGTCAGTCGTAATCACTATCAGAAGGTGTTTCTGTATTTTCTTTTAAGTTATGGATAAAGGTAACTGTATCTGGTGCTAAGTAAACACAGAGTTTCTTTTAGTCATTTAGCTTTTCTGAGTTAATAGCTATTAGCTCATCATAACATTTAATAGATTGAGAGGGGAGTTCTGGGTTGGCATTGTTTTGAGCAAAGGAAACATGCATGTTGGTGCAATGGCAGACATGCCTTTACTGACACTTATTTCATACTTGTGCAACTGTTGAAATGTAAATGTTTTGTACTCGCTCATCTTAAATTTCTCATTATTTTTGGTTACAGATGTTTCAAAGAATGTAAGTGATCTGTGAAATTTAGTATCATGTCCCATTCCACGCTGACAACTTCAAACTTTGTTTCAACAAGTTGCACCCAACCTTCATACATCTCCATCCTTTCTACCTTTTGTTTCATTTTTCAACAATGGCAAATTTCCAGTCACATGGAAGGAAGCTGTGACCCCTTATTGGTACCTTGTATACAATATTGGTGAATTTACCTGTGAATACCAGCATGAACATAATCTGATCATTGTGTAATTCTGGTTTTGATCCTTGCAACCATCTGAAAGAAAAAGCTTAAGTATTTTTACATCTTTGTTCAAGTAAACAAGCATGACAAAACTTCATTAAGACCCCTGCGTGCCTCTGTTTCAGGCTACATATACATCACAGTTTTTTTTGTTTTACAACTGTATATGCAATAATTATGTAACCACAACTGCCGAGAATAGAATACTTCACCTACTTCCAAATTGGGAAAAGGAATATTCTGTTCAAAGTCAAAATTCTGTGTTGGCATGAGTCTGTGATTCTTGCTCGGCTTTCTCAAGTTCTTTGTAAAAAGTATTTGCGCTGCATTTATGGACTCTTAAATCTGTAGCCAGCTTCTCTTTTATGGTGGAATTTTTCTCATGGTCAGTTTTGCATTTCAGAAGGGCACATGTGCCACAAACTTGTTTTTGGTATTCCAAAACCATAATTAAAGTGAGTACGAAAGTAATCAAGATGAAATGCATAAGTAACCTCACACTTAAGTTTATGTACATCACCCCCAGATTTCAGATAAAGAAAGGCATCTGGATAATGTTCTTTGCTGACAAGGGTATACAGTTTCAGAACATTCAAGCCACTTGACAAAAACCTGCATTTACAATGGTTTCTTTTGTAGTGAGAAACCGTATAAGGAAATTGTCTAATATGTCTATCAATCTTCTGGAGGATTTCTTCTGCCTTCTATTGAAGGCGTCTTGTGAGGACCCCGACCATCAATGGGATGACAGTCCTGCAGTACAATAGTCACAGAGACGACTTATCCTCCGCAGAAATATGTTTCCCCACTCTATTTACATATGCTTGGCCTGATGCTCGTGCTTTCTTTTTTATATTGTTATCCCAGTCACTTTAATTTCTTCATTTTTTGACTTGAATTTTAGAAGAATCTTCATTACCATTCATTTCAGCACCACCAGTGGACTTCATTTTGTCACATATGTGAACAACGTAACACCAGAGACATCTGACGGGAAACTGTTCAGAATTTCAAAACTGTTCCAACTCCATACATTGGAACGTTCTTGAAATATACAAAAATTTTGTGATGTTACACAAGCACTTTGCACTTTGAGTTGGGGCGTTTTCTCCATCTACAGTACAAACACGTGTCCGAAGTTCAGCTATCCATACATACCATAAAGGGAATTTTGTTAAAAAGTGTAGTTGGGACGTTCTTGAACTCTCAAGTTCAATTGTGTATAGCCGCTCAGCTGTTTTTGCCAGGGCATGTTTCCTAGGCGAGCGAAGTATGGCCTCAGAGTGGAGGGGTGAGGAGATGAGACTCCAGACCCTTTGTTTGTATGTGTTTCTTTTTGCTTGCCTCGTCCCAAGCATATGGTGTTCCTGACCTGCAGAGATAGTTTCGCCCATTTAAATACATACTAAAATATTCACTGGAGTAGTAATTTGTCTTTGCCAACGGAAGGCTCTGTGTTAATGAGCCGGTAGTTAATGTATTTCCTCCATTTAGGGTATTAAAAATAAATCCGGTCATGGAATTTCAGCTAGCACCTCAAGTCAGAATGGCGTGGTTCGATACCCGACTGGTATCGAAGTTCTTGTATCGATACCAGAAGACCTTTGTGGGGTCACAGAATCTGGAGAGCACTGGAGTGTATTTTATTGTTTTCTTTACAGGAGAAATTCTCCACCGTATTATGTATTTTATTGTTTGTGTGTTATGTAATTGTGTGGATATTCATTTTTTGGAGTTACAGGCTCACCAGTGTTGTAATGTCCATATTGTAAATATTAGTAATAAGTTTGTTATTCTCGAGAGACACGTGTATTCGGTAGTATGGTAATGTGTAATGTGATACTGTTGGAACCATTAGTAATAGGTGACAGCATGATTTTCATGACTACGTAATTTGTTGATTTATGTGGAACATACTTGTTAAATATTCTCAAAATTGCTAACATAAAAACCAGTAGAGATGCCAACGTCTTTGTATAATCTTATAATTTATGTTGTTCTTTTACAATAATAAGTGGATGGTGTATCTGCCTGAGGGCAAACAAAGTAATTGACCCGTGTAATAAAGTGGATATCCAAATGATATAATTATCTTAGTGAAAGGGAAAAGTCCCTAATATCTGGCAGTGAATTTGTATTATATGCAGTGTTGAATGGTTTCGGGTTGGGAATGTCAGAATGCAATTCAAGAGTGAATGATGAACTCATAAAGACGTAAGATGGCATTACCCACGCGATAAGTTAAGTGTAGTATTCTTAATACGTAGATTTTCATGGCCACTAAATGACATTATGATAATTATTTGGGGATATTAGGTCGTGTAATAATAAATAAATACCAGCTGACGCGTTTCAATCCTGCGACCAGGATCGTCTTCAAAGCAACAACAAAGCAAAATGACTACGGTCTCTCCATAGTAACCAAACTCAAGATAGAGAGACCCTGTTAGAAGTATAGTTCATTCCAGGGCCTCCAGAGTCACGGAGAAAGATGTTGACGAGTTAACTATGGAGGGTAGCCATGATCTACTCAGTATATAGCCGTCACCTTTGTTAAAATTATTCAGGAATTTAGCAATTTCTATCGCCTCATGAATGATTCTGGAAATAAAATGTTTCTCTTTACAAATGACAGAAGTTGCATCAAAAATTATTTGATGGTCATTATGTATGGCATGTTCTGCCACAGCAGACTTCCCTGGCTGGCAAAGACGTAAGTGCCTGCGATGTTCGTTAACCCTTGTTGCTACTTTCTTACATGTTTGGCCGACATAAACCGATCCACAGGAGCAAGGAATCATATATATTCCAGCGCAGTTTAAACCGATAGGATCTTTGACAGATCGCAAACAATTGCCTATGGTGATATTAGGCTTAAAAATGGTCTTGATATTGTGCTTTCTGAGAATATTGCCAATCCTATCCATAACAGATTGCACGTATGGCAAGAAGGCCAGATTCAAAGGACTAGAATCACGTGACAATCTGTCTTTTGGCTTAGGATGTAGCACTTCGTCAATCCGTTTCCCTGAACAGCCATTGCTCAGAAATGTTCTGGTTAGGAACTCAAGTTCACCGTTTAATTTATCCTCCTCACAAACCTCCCTTGCTCGGCTGATAAGAGTGTTAAGCATAGCACGCTTTTGACAAGGATGGTGATGAGAGGACCCATGAAGGTATCTGTTAGTATGGGTAGGTTTACGATAAACCGAATGACCTAAAGTTCCATCTGATTTCTTAGAAACCAAAACATCCAAGAATGGCAAACATCCTCCACGTTCAGTCTCCATGGTAAATTTAATGTTTGGATGTATGCTGTTCAGGTGATCCAAAAATATGGATAATTCGTGTTCACCATGGGGCCAGATAACAAATGTGTCATCGACATATCTCAACCAGATGGACGGCTTGAGCATGCAAGATTGAAGACAACGCTCTTCAAAATCTTGCACATAGAAATTAGCGATGACTGATGCCAATGGCGATCCCATGGCAACACCATCCATTTGTTCGTATATTGTACCATGAAAACTGAAATATGTGGTAGTGAGGACAAGGTGAAACAGATTAACAATGTCACCAGGAAAGATTTTATCCAACAGAGACAAGTTGTCTATGATTGGAACCCTAGTGAACAGAGACACAACATCAAAACTGACTAGAATATCACCAGGAGAAACACGCAGATTGGATAAAATGCCAATAAAATGCGATGAACTCCTGATGGATGCCTCATTACCTATGTACGGCTTGAGAAGTCCTCCAAGGTATTTGGCCAGGTTGTATGTAGGGGAACCTATACTGTTAACAATAGGTCTAAGGGGAACTTCGTCTTTATGGATCTTAGGAAGGTCATAAAGTCGGGGAATTGTGGAAGCCTGCTGTCGCAAACCACGAGAAACATCATTTGGAATTGAGCTAGCTTTAAGAAGAGACGCTGTTTTCCTATCAATGGCGTTGGTAGGATCATTTTTTAGCATCTCGTGTGTACAGAATTTTTCATCAATGATCTCTCAGTGAATAAAATTGTGTTTTGAATTTGGTAAAAATCCATTCTTATTATTTCTTAGATTAATATATTCCTCTTGCTATAGTGCCCTACTTTCAAGATATTCGTTACATGCCCACTTTATTTTCACCAGACGAAACCATGACCCATATGTTCTCGAGCAAAGCCGTTGCTTTGAATGAATGTAAGGAGGATAGAACTTCGATGCCCAGATTTGTTTCTCTGAAGTTCTTCATCCAAAAAATGTCCATCCATGACATATTTGTTAGGTAGGATTTTTATACTTAGTACTTTGTAGATGTCCAGGACAGATACAATATAATCTGTCTTTCTGAGATTGAGTTAAAGCCCTAATTTGCCAAGCTCATTCTTTCCATTGCTGTATTTTCTCTGGGAGGCCTTCATGTCTTAAATCCACCAAGATGTCATCATTGGTGTAGAGGAGTGTCCACTGGTGGGGAGTTCGCAGGTTACACATAATATTGTCCATGCTAAGGACAAACAGTAAGGGCAAAAATGCTGATCGCTGATGTAGTCCAACATCGATTGTGAAGGGAGGCGATGTTCCTGCTCCACATCAGACTGTATTGTAAACATTGTGGTACAGTAGATAGATCCACTGGACATAACCTTCGCGGATATTGTGGGACTGTTGAGTGTGCTAGATGATGTTTGCAGGACATGATCGAAGGCCTTCTCCATGACAAGGAACGCCATATGGACCGGTTTGGTCTTTCCAGCGTGATTGGGATCTATCGTTCCACACCCTTTGACGAAACCACATTGGTTCAGAATTATGGAAACAATTTTATGGAGCCTGGCATCAACTGCCCGTTCATATGTTTTCATGACATGACACAAAAGCCATTTAAAAAAAGATATATGTGTAGAATATACGTCTCCAGTCTGGATTGAAGCTATCAACAGAAAACAAAATGCAGTAAAACTTGAAAGAGTGCAGGGATTAATCAATATTAGAATATCAAAGGCATTTAGAACTAGATCAAATGAAGCATTGTATTTCCTAACCAGAAGCACTCCTATTATCTTAGAAAATCATAAGTTAGTAATCTTCTGTGAACTTAAAAAAGATAGTTACCAGGAAATAACAGTGGATAACCCAAAGCACTATTTGACTTGGCCACATCCTGAAGATGTATACAGTAAAACCTGCGTTAACGGACACCTCTCACCGGCGGACACCCCTCATTGGCGGACAGTTGTCTAGGTCTGTAATTAAATGCCATGTTGTGTATGAGTAATTTACCCCTCTTATACGGACACCCTTTATTACGGACGCAGACACACCATAGCCACGAGAAATGCCAATTTACCCCTCTTATACGGACACCCTTTATTACGGACGCAGACACACCATAGCCACGAGAAATGCCAATTAAACCTCTCCTAATGGACACTTTCTTTTTTAAAAAATGTACTGTATTTGTGACCTTTACAGTATGTATTCGCTTACTTTTTGCACTGGTGGTACTTCCAAGAATTGCAGACACCATAACTTTCGATCCAGGCTGTACACATTCTTGGAAGGCAACACTAAGCTACGCTATTACTTCCGGAAGTTGTTTGATCTGACATGCTCGACAGCGCTGGAATTCGTACCTTCACTGTCAGGTTACTTTTCATTGACTCGTGGGCTTTTGATGTGTTCAATTTTACGTTAGTAAGTTGTTGTAAACATGGCTCCGAGGAAGTTTTTAACTTTAAAAGAAAAGGTAGGCATAATAGACTATCATAAAGTTTAGAAGTGTGGTGTGCGTAAACTGTCCGAAGTGTTTAAGATTGGAAAGGCACAGGCAGCTGAAATTGTGAAAAAGCAAGAGGAACTAGTGAAAGAATGCATTTACATGGCAACGAACAGCGCATTAAACTGTTTCAAAGTGGTAGTGAAGCTCTCATTGACAAGGCAATGCTAGAGTGGTTTGCTAAAATAAGAAGTCAGAATGTCCCTGTGTCAGGACCAATGATACAAGCAAAAGCATTAGAATTCACGACAGAACTAGGTATTGGAGATTTCAAAGCCTCGAATGGCTGGCTAGAAAGATTCAGAAAGTGACATGGTATCAACTTCAAAGTGATTTGCGGAGAATCATCCAGTGTTAATATGGAGATTATTGAAAACTGGCAAGGAAAAGTACCTTCAATCATAGACGGGTATGCTCCGGAATATATTTTGAATGCCGATGAAACTGGATTATTTTTCCGTGCTTTACCCGACAAAACTTTGTGTTTCAAAGGAAATCATTTTACTGGTGGTAAAATTGCGAAAGAACGTCTTACGGTCTTGTTATGTGCACGTATGAGTGGAGAACGGGAGGAGCCCCTTGTGATAGGGAAAGCTGCAAAACCAAAGTGTTTTAAGAATATGGACGTTACAAAGTTTGGCATTGAATGGAAGGCAAATAGGAAAGCATGGATGACCAGAGAAATAATGACAGAGTGGCAAGGACAATTGGACAAAAAAATAATACGCCAAGAGTGAAAAGTGTTATTATTCCTCGATAATGCAGCATCGCATCCGGATACAACTAAGTTGCAAAATGTGAAGATCGCCTTTTTCCCACCAAATGTAACATCAGTTTCTCAGCCGCTTGACCAAGGAGTGATCCAGAACTTCAAGGTTATGTACAGACAGTTAGTGATGAAGCACATAGTATCAGAACTTAACGGGAATAAAGTAACCCTTCAAACAGTGACAAAGGGACTGAATGTTCTCCAAGCAATTTTGTGGATAACCAATGCATGGAAAAACGTTACAGCCTCAACAATTCATAACTGCTTTCTAAAAGCTGGGTTTCCCGATAGTGGTGGACATCCCGAAATAGAATCGGATACCCTTCCTGACAGCATGGAAACCACACAACAGTCGATTAATGCAGCGGGTTACAGTGTACAAGTGAACACCTATATCGAAATTGATTCAGATATTCCAGCAGAGTGTTAAGAGTGGAGACATGAAAACGAATCTTCAGTCAATCCAAGGGAAGAAGGACAAAAATGAAGATTCTGACGAAAACGGGAGTGAAGGCAATGCTAATGACGACTTTGAAGAAAATATGGAAATTAATGTGCTGCCAATAACCTCGTACAGTGAGGCTCTTGGCTTTGTTAAGCGACTGAAAGAATTCTATTATAAACAAAACGATGAAAAAGGTGTAAATTTGATCCAGGATTTAATTGCACATAGTGAAAACATCATTGCTAAACCGAAATGGACAAAACAAACAAACATTAAGGACTTTTTTCAAGTGCTAATGTTTTACTGTACTGTGCTAGAGATTGCTGCATCTACATACTGATTTAAAGTTTCAAAACCTCATATGTTCTCCTAAATTTTAACATGGTGAACGGTAATAGTGTACAGTGTGTTCAATAGAGGTTTTCATAGAAGTGATTTTGTCCCTTTAATACAGTACATCGCAGCTGCAGCAGCCTATCTACAACTTTCTCATGTTAGTACAGTGCAGTATATTGTACAATACTGTTTACAGTATACAATGAAAGGTACATTTGCGAGAATTGTTAACACATAGTATACATGGGTTATTGTGTTCCAACTTATGTTTAATGGTACTGGTTTCATAACCTCTCTCTCGGGCGGACACGCCTTCATAACGGACATTTTTCGGTCCTGAAGGTGTCCGTTATGGAGAGGTTTTACTGTATATAAAAAAAGAAGCAAGAGATATAGATTATAAAGTTGACATATACTGCATACCTATGGAAGTAAAGGAGACACAGGAGTTTGAGCTGCAATTGCAATATTTATAGATAGAGAACTAGCACATCAGTTACAATACAGGATACAAGACTACTGCTCTAATAACCAAGTGGAACGGTCAGCAATTTTTAAAGCACTAGAATGTTTAGAAACAAATCAACAACTTCCAAATTACCAGAAGACAGCAGAACTTCACGCAGACAGTAGAATAACTTCAGATTCACTCGAAAATAATGCTATTCATTGCAACCTAATATCATTAATCAGAGAAAAATTAAGAAAACTGGAATCTCAGAACAGGGTGATTCATTACACTTGGATTAAAGCACATAATGAATATATTGCCAACGAAATTGCGGATAATGTAGCGAAAGAAGCAGTAGTGAGGAGGAATCTACCAGACAGTTATGACCATAAACCAGCTAGCGTCATCTTTAGTGAACTGCAAGTAGTGGATTTAAATATGTGGGAAAACGAATGGAATAACATAACGTAAGGGACAAAATGAGTTTTTCCATGTGTAAAGGACAGACTGAAGTTAAGTTTCCATTAACCAGGAAAATAATGTCTTTATTAACAGGGCATGGGAAAATAAACTCATATTTCTATTGATTTACAATAAAAGAGAGTCCTTTATGTACATGTGCAACAGAGAATCAAACAGTTCATGGTATTTTATTTAGGTGTGGAGAATATGAAGGAGAGGCAATTATTAAGGAATAAAATGATAAATAAGTATGGAAAGTGGATATTTGACAAAGTTAAATTAATGATGTATTTTATGAAAGAATTTGTTTTCTACTTAAATTTGATTGATTTAGATGGTAGTAGATCAGATTATTAAATGTTAGTGTATGTAAATAATAGATTCAGACAGTTTCTAGAGTAATATAGCAGAATTTGTAATGTTAATAAAAATAGAATTAATTATTCATGATAATTATGAGATTAGCAAATCACCCTAAAATAATATACAGTGAAAACCCTTTAATTCGAAGTTGATTAATTTGAAATATGTGTATTTAGAAGAAGTGCCATTCTCTGAATTCAAATATAGTCCTTCATGTGGTATTTCGATCAGTTAATTCAAAATACAGTTAATATGTAATTTGAAGTTCTCATCAGGCTCCTGAACTATGCAATTCGAAATCAGTACTGTAATCTGGTTGCTGCAGAGCAGCGAACAAATAGTCATTGTGGATGGCAGTTAATGACAATGAGTGACTGTCTCGTATCCCTCGTTGTCGCGTACGCACCTGGATAGTGGGTTGTTTTTTTTGTTTTTGTTTCAGGAATTAAAGTTTATGATTGCTGCCTCTTTGTTAATTTTTTAATTGCATTGTCAAGGAGCCTTATTTTTGTCATGAGGTACATGTATGGTACAATCGTGAAGTTGCTTTTGTTGAAGTTTCATAGAGCCTAAATTGGTTTATGATGGAATCTCAAGCAGACCAAACATTGGAAACGGCGTCTCTTCTCATGCCTCCTGGCTAAAGACACAATAATAATACCAATATAAATGGTCCGTTATTGGACATCATAAATCTTCCAGCTAACTCATTCCTGTTTGCCAGCGTTTCGCCCCAGTGTGCTAAGTTGGGCTCATCAGTTGGTAAATAGCACACCCACCAAAACGCATGGCTAGTGCATGCCTTGGAGGTACAATGCCAGCCTGATCGATTCTGGACAATGTGATCTGTACCAGCAATGCTGCAGAAAATATTGTGAATGCAATGGATGTATAGAAGATTTTATTTCGACAACTTACAGAAATGCACTTAAGCAGCGCACCATTGACTCGTATTTCAGAAAAGAATGACATTGTTTCTCAGTGTTTGCCTAACGAGGAAGGTGTTGAAATGCATTATTGTTGGAATTTAATTTCTATGTTGGCTACCACATTAAAATAATTTCATATTGACCACCCTGGCATACATAGTTTTTTTTTTTTTTCCGTGTGTTTTGAACATCGAGGTATCGATGGTTTCATTCAAAGTCAAATAGTACCGGGCGAGTTGGCCGTGCGCGTAGAGGCGCGCGGCTGTGAGCTTGCATCCGGGAGATAGTAGGTTCGAATCCCACTATCGGCAGCCCTGAAGATAGTTTTCAGTGGTTTCCCATTTTCACACCAGGCAAATGCTGGGGCTGTACCTTAATTAAGGCCACGGCCGCTTCCTTCCAACTCCTAGGCCTTTCCTATCCCATCGTTGCCATAAGACCTATCTGTGTCGGTGCGACGTAAAGCCCTTAGCAAAAAAAAAAAAAAAAAAAAAAAAGTCAAATAGAGTATCGTGTGTGCATTGTATCAGGATGTAAATATGTTTGCATCCTGGATTATAACCAACTTACAATAGTTATGTGAGATCTTCATACCATAGATAACTGTAGAATTTATTTTTCTTCATAAATATCGGGTATAAAGCACCACAGACCGGAAATGATTTGGTGGCACACTTAACCCAACTTCTGGCCTGTCAACCGTGCATAACTCGTCATTTTCAAAGTTCTTGCTGCATCCGCATTTTATTACCGTATTCTTTTCGTGCTTGTAGACACTGCCTGTGAATTGTTTCAAATTGTCTAATGGAATTCGCTACAACCGCACATCCTTTCTGCCAATAGTAGGTGATTGACAATAGTATTTTTGTTTCAGTTTATAGTTTCGTATTTACGAAAAAGTAATCAAAATAATGGATAGGTGTGTTGTAAACATTCAGGAAGAATGGGCCAGTCTATTTAGGTTTGTACATTTTAAGACTGATTAACCCTGGACTTCTTTGTTATTACATACATCTCTGTATGTTACATAATTCAAAGTCCAAATTTTTTGGTCCCGATCACTTCAAATTAGCAAGATTTTACTGTAATTATGCAAGTTTATCTGTGCAAAAAATATTTTGAAGTTTCATACAGAGCATTTTGTATTATTTCTGATGTATAGAACATGCTAAGAATTAATAAATTTAAAAAGAGAGGTTTGAAAGAAGATTCCACCCTCCAATACTTAATCTAATATTCAAGTTTACAAAAGCCATATCAGCTGATAATCTGTGCATTCAGTCACATCACCCTTGCCATTCTAAATTGGTACTGTGATGCTAGTTGTCCAAATTGCTTGGGCCACTCCATCATCGATGATTCAGTTGAAGAGAGCAACAAGGACCTTGACTCCTAGATGGTGGCCAAGTATCTTTCACACTTCAGCTGGGATGTCACTAGTGCTGGTTGCCTTCCTACTCTTCATCTTCTTCGCCGCTTCTTCAACCTCCTTTGTGGTAACTGGCAATACAGGCCCAGAGATTGGATTCACACTTTGGATTGGAGGATGGTCGAATTCCTCATTACTCATTTTGGAGAAGTAGTCACTCCATCGACGAAGGATTGTGGGTGGGTCTTGGAGGAGACAGTGGTTTTCATCCTTAATGTGCTTGACATATTTAGTATCCTTAGGTGCCTGATGGTGTGCGTGGTCCAAGTGATAGATTTTTATTTTCTTCTTCTGGCGAGTCCAGTTCAGCATACACATGGTCGTAGTAAGCTGCCTTGGCTGCTGCTACTGCCCGTTTGGGCACTTATTTTTGTGCCTTGTTATGCTGAAGATCTTCATTGGTGGTAGACTGAAACCATGCTTTAAATGCCTTCTTCCTGTCCTTCGCAGCTGCTTGCACTTCATCATTCTAGCACCACACTTGTTTATCGATAGCTTTTTCCCCTGGCTTTGTTTCCCCCAGAATGGCAGTGGCTGCAGTATGTACTTGCCCGAACAAATTGTCCCATGTGGCAGATGCTGGTTGGTTTGTGTCGACATTAAAGGGACCAGTGGCAGCCATGGACTGAGTTCTGCATTCACGTAAGCGCTACAATTTTATCCGTTCGACCCCATTGATCCGTGACCACTTGTGGCCTAGATTAGTCGTCTGGAAGTCCATGACAAGAGGCCAGTGCTGGGGAGTAGTGCATTCTCAAGGGAATAATTTAACATTGGTCAACCACTTCAAGTCACATCGTCTTACAAGCAGATAATTTTTTTGAGTGTTGTGCCCACCTCTAGTGTAGGTGGTGACATGAGTGGGCCACTTCTTGAAGTATGTGTTGGTCACTATGAGCTCATGTGCTTCAGCACAGTCTAAAATTTGGGTATCATTTTCATTGTGAGTGTCAAATCAGTTACCTCCATGATACTGGTTATAGCCATCTCTCACTGATCCAATATGGCCATTGAGTTCTCCTTTAATACCAGATCCTGATTAAACCATGTTTTAAAAATCCTGCATTATGTCGTCCTTGAAGAAATGATTTCCTGCACCAACCATCCAGAAATTTCAATCCCATTAGCATTTTTCATGAAATGGTATCTAACGATCAGGTGGCTACATCATACCTATAGATCTTCACATTAACGTCCTGTCATTGCGGTAATTAGATAAGGTACCAGTAAAGCAATCGGCGTGAACTTGCTTAAGGGACTATCTTTGCATCGTGTTCGCCTGGAATGGTGTGGTTGGTCGGCATGGTATTGGTAAATGCAACGCTAATGGACATGCATAGCTCACTTTTTATGCTGAATTCAACTTGAGCATTACAAACACCTCTTCCGACTCCCTACTGCTACTGCATCTTGCATCAACACCGCTCTAAACATTGGTAATTTCTTTCTATATAATCGTTCGTAGAAGAGATCTTAGGATATATTAATTATTAGGACCATGTGTGGACCTCAGTTTGGACTAATCACGACCTTATGAGATCCAAGATGAGGTTAGTATTAAAGCCCCTGCTAAGAGTAGGGCACAAAATTTCTCTAAGACTGTTAATTGATGAACTGATTCACTGCAATGATACAAGAAAGAAGCTTGATGCTAAATTTGAGTATGCACAACTCTATATTGAAAGTGCATCAATTGACGAAAAATGGCAATCTTACGCTGGAACACTTCATAAAGCCACTCGTTGAGCTATTGGTACACCACAAAAGAAGAGGTAGGATTGGTTTGATGATTCTGGTGCTTAACTATGGAAACTCTTTAACGACTTGAGACATGGTTTAAAAAACACAGCAGATGTTGAACTACACAAATATTATAATCAATCAATCAATCAATCATAGTGATGGGCAACGCTCTCGCTCGAGACTCTCGAGACTGACGTCGCAGATGTCGAGACTCTCTCGAGAATCTCGAGACCGATCCTCCTGTAGTGCAAGCCGTGGGACGTACCAGTAACTACGACTGTAAACTTGACAGTATATCATTGACAGTTATTGCGTGAAATACCGTTCTCATATGAAAACGTGTGAGCCAATACATTTTGTTAAAAGTCAGGGAAAGTACTGCATGTTCAACTATGAACCCCTTAATACCACTAATGAAAGTGATAGCCGAATATCAGTATCTTATACTGTTCACGGCTCATGAGGTGGACATCTTAGCTGAATAACCCTGCATAATTTGTGAATAACTGTAGATAGGATGTACACCTACTTGAATACTAGAGGCGTGCATTATTCGAACTTGACACGGGGAAAGATGTGCTTTGCTACATATGCAACCCCCATCACACATCCGTGGAACGTGTAATCTAAAATGCCCGACTTTGCTCCAATTTTTTCAATAGGGGTGATGGGCAACGCTCTCGAGACCGATTCTCGTGTGCTGCGACGTCCCAGTAACTACGAGTGTAAGCTTGATCGTTATCATCAATAGTTCTCATATGGAAACGTGTGTGACGATAAATTTTGTCAAAAGCCTAGGAAAGCACTACATGTTGAACTATGAGCTCCTTAATAGCATTAACGAAAGTGAAGACAGAATTATAGTAGGGCCTATCTTAAACTGTTCACGAGTTATTTCAGGTGGAATTCTTAGTTGAATAACCCGTATAATTTGTTAATAACTGTTATTAGGATGTAAACCTACCTGGATGCCTCACAATAGTTGTCGGCAGGGTAGCTTCCTGTAATTCAGACCAGGCCGGAGGTGTTCTGTGACGATTCCTCTTCATTGATATTATGCGTTTGTAAGTGCCGGATCATCCCAAAAGTATTTCTGCCGACGTATTTTACTTCTCATGAACAAGAAACACAGCGGGCTGTGCTATGTGACATCTCTTCAAAATAACCGACAGCCATGACTTGCGTTGCGTTTCGGAAATCGTCTACAACTTGTGGCGTAAAACTAGTTCAAATTCATATTGCACCGTCACATATCGAAGTACCTAATTGTGACGGGGATACTCTTATTACATTGTAAGGAATTATTTCCTTCGTCGTCCGACTCGTTGGCTGAACGGTCAGCGTACTGGCCTTCGGTTTAGAGGGTCCCGGGTTCGATTCCAGGCCGGGGCGGGGGTTTTATCCTTAATTGGTTGTCTTCATCATTTCATCCTCATCACGACGCGCTGGTCGCCTACAAGCGTCAAATAGAAAGACCTGCACCTGGCGAGCCGAACCCGTCCTGGGATATCCCGGCACTAAAAGCCATACGACATTTCATTTCCTTCGTCACCAAAATATCGATAAGCACAAGCAGCGCTCATATGTTATTGAATGTGGGGTCTGATCAGTAGCGGCGATTGGGAATTAAGGGGGGGGGGGGGGGGCAAAAAATGTACAGACAACAAAAAGTACATGGGGATATAGCGGGGGGGGGGGGGGGGGAAGACGGCGTTGTGTATGCATATAAACTGAAAAAAAAGAAACCTCCAAAGTGGGAGTTATTTATGCTCTCAGAGCTAATTTCCACAGAGAGGTAAATGTTTTACCAACTTAAGTGTGGCAATAATTTGAGATTCTGATTCAATAATAGACTATACAATAAAAATTTCACCAAAGAATAATATATACATCTATTACAATTAAATAAAAGTACTGCGTGATTATGCAATTAAAATCATTTAGTATTTGACTAGGCCTATAGACTAAGAAACTAATAGACAGTAAAGAGACTGCTAGACGGACGAATATGCGCGGCAAGTCGGTGAATCATACTTCAGTGTCCATGATCTTGGCAAAAAATTATACCCCTGGTACCCTTTCTCACAGCATATGCAAAGTCCCCACTACTGTACTTGTGGCGCTATGCAAATCAGTTAACCGCGACGAGCGACATTTTGTGCGTATTTCCGCTAATAATTAACGGAAATAAAGTAAAGAATTAGCTGATAAGAAAACAGGGCTTGTACAAAGTGCTTTTATTTAAAAAAAACCTATATTCCTATTTTCAGACGGCTAAAATGGAATAATTTTTTCTCCACAAAGTGGGGGGGGGGGGCAGTTCCACCCCCCCGCTCCCCATTGTCGCCGCTACTGGGTCTGATAACGATGTGCACTTATCTGTCGAAAGAATTTGAGCAAACTGGAGCATTTTAAATTACACATTCCACTCATGCGTAATGGTGGTTGCATATGCAGCAAGGCGCATCGTGCCTCGTCTCGTGTTTGAATAGTGCACGCCTCTAGTATCCAGTTACGTGCGTGTACCTACAGTAGCCGTCAGGTTCTGTACTTAAACCACTCATTCGTGTACCTACCAGTGCATACAATGCCAGAATGCGTATCCTTTATAATTATGTTATACTGCGTCAAAATAGACCTCGGTAGAAATGAACGCCCTAGTCACTTGTTGACACGTATTTACGAAATGGAGAAGGCCCGTGGTTGGCTATTCGCATACTCGGCACAAACAACATTCAGCTCCGACAACCTCTAGGCCTACGACACGCTGCTCACCGCACAATGCGGGGACAACGCTCTCGAGATCTCTCGAAATTTCTCGCGAGAAATAATGCCTGTAATTGTAGGTGGTCTTGGCCTGCGCTAGTCTCGAGAAATCTCGAGACAAAGTCTCAGACTGGCCATCACTAATCAATCAATCACTACTGATCTGCATTTAGAGCAGTCACCCAGGTGGCAGATTCCCTATGTGTTTTCCTAGCCTTTTCTTAAATAAGTGCAAAGAAACTGGAAATTTATTGAACATCTCCCTTGGTAAGTTATTCCAATCCCTAACTACCCTTCTTATAAATTAATATTTGCCCCAATTTATCCTCTTGAATTCCAACTTTATCTTCATATTGTGATCTTTCGTACATTTATATTTTGAATTGTTGACCGACTTCTTAATTCTCATACAAAGCAATTCTTACCTGAGAGTCAGTGTGGTTTGCATTCAATTAGAGGCATTGGTGATGCTATATTTGTTGTCAAACAGCTACAGGAGAAAAGTCTTGAACAACATACGTGCTTTGTGGATTTTGAAAAGACATTTAATTGAGTAGCATGGACTGTGCTATGGTTGATTCTTGAGAAAGCTGGATGTCCAGGGAAGTTTAACATTGTGTGCCATTTTCATGATGGCATTAGGCCTCAAGTTCAGTATGATGGCAGCTTCACAGACCAGTTCCAAGTTACTAGTGGCATCAAGCAGGGATGTGTTACGGCCCCTCCACTCTCCGCAATATATAGGTACTTTGTGACTGTGGCAAATGATACACTTAAAAAAACTGCAACTGCAGTGATAAGATTGCTTTGAATGTCAGGTGTGATGAAATCATCTTTGATATCTCCCATACCGGGCGAGTTGGCCGTGTGGTTAGGGGTGCGCGGTTGTGAGCTTGCATCCGGGAGATAGTGGGTTCGAATCCCACTGTCGGCAGCCCACCAAGCAAATGCTGGGGCTGTACCTTAATTAAGGCCACGGCCGCTTCCTTCCAACTCCTAGGCCTTTCCTGTCCTATCGTCACCATAAGACCTATCTGTGTCGGTACAACGTAAAGCCACTAGCAAAAAAGAAAAAAATATTTATATTGGCACGGGTGCTGGCATTTTATAGTTACTAAATTGTGAACATACCGACCACCAAGGACCATCTGGGCTTTAGAAGAAGATATAAGAGAATAATTAAGTGCAATTAGGAATGTACATAAAGGAATAACATGATAATATAAATTAATTGTCAGTCAACATAGAAGGAAATGAGAAAAAAATAAATTGAATAACTTATAAGATGAATAATTCTTGAATTGTAGCTTTTTTTCGAGTCAAGCGCTGGTTCATTCGAATTATTCTTCTACTGGGACAATACACAGTTTATGAATTGGTCTTTTCAACGCACCAAAGTTAGATCGAACTATTGCTACATGTTCTTCATTATCACACCTGGCTACAAAGGGAAGCCATGAAATTCTGAAGCACACCAACAGCTTTAACCATAAGGAGGAATCTGAACAGGTAAACTAAGTCTGGTTTGTAGTCCTGAAAGCCTTAAATCCTGGAGGACACGATGGCCGCAGCAGACCATAAAAAGTAACGGGTGATCAGTTTCCTGTTTTCGCCAAGGCAAGTCAATGTACATCTGGCTCCTCAATGCTTCAATCATTGGCTGAAGAACAGCCAATCGTTGACCACCCCTCCAACGTGGAGGGCCAATAAGCGAGGAGCGCATTGTAGCCTGCACTGTATAATGAGGTGGAATTGCAACACCACTCCATTCCACTGTGAGCTTCGCTGCTATCGAAGTCAGTCAGAAGCCTTGATAATGCTGAGCGCAGTTTTCGGTGAAAAATTGGAATCATCACATGCTCCTGGACCACGGCCTACAAGCCCGGAAAACACAGACATGATTTGTAACGCTGGCCGCATAAGCCTCAGTTGCTATATTATGTCCAGGATTGGATTTTTTTGGACAATTTTTATTTTTTATGATTATATTTCTGAACAGGTTTTCAACACCTCTCAGGGCATTAGTAACTGGACTTTCGGACAGGAATCAAACTCACTCCTTCCTAACATAAGTCTAGTATTTTAATATGGTCAAATACGTACGTTATTCGAGTTGCCCGCCTGGTGGCCGTGATTGTTAAGACGCTGAAGTCTAAACGATCTGACAACGAGGTTAGCCAGTTCGAATCCCGTTGGTCAAAAAAATTTTCACCATCAGAATGTTGGCTGGCAGGGTAGGGGAGGTGGTAATAATAATAATTTCGTGTGGCTATTTCTAGCCGAGTGCAGCCCTTGTAAGGCAGACCCTCCGATGAGGGTGGGCGGCATCTGCCATGTGTAGGAAACTGCGTGTTATTGTGGTGGAGGATAGTGTAATGTGTGGTGTGTGAGTTGCAAGAATGTTCGGGACAGCACAAACACCCAGTCCCCGGGCCACTGGAATTAACCAATGAAGGTTAAAATCCCCGACCCGGCCGGGAATCGAACCCGGCACCCTCTGAACCGAAGGCCAGTACGCTGACAATTCAGCCAACGAGTTGGACAGGGGAGGTGGTGGTATAGAATTTCTAATCACTAGATTGTGTGCCAAAAGCCTGGATTAAATTCCAAACCTCTCCACAGTACTCATATGGAGCGGGGGCATACAACGCTGTTGATGGTGATTGGTCCGTCGGATGGGGACGTTAAGCCCTGAACAGACCCCTTGGTGCTATCCGACAGGAGTAGGCTATGTGCTGGCACCGGGTTTCACCCTCTCCGTACTATCATATATCACATCATTCATTTCATCTCATCAACTCCTTTGATGAGGTTGACATCAGGAAGGGCATCCGGTCATAAAAACCCGCCACGACAGATTCATCTCGCCTCACACCCGACCCCGTAGGGAAACAGGACAAGGGTTGGACAAACAACAAACACGTACGTTTTTCGAGTCTTGAGAGTTTGCAGTATGCTTGGAAGCTGTCTCATGTCTTGAGATATTCGTACTGCCTATGTGCAGCCTAGCCGGGCTGAGTGGCTCAGACGGTTAAGGCGCTGACCTTCTAACCCCAACTTGGCAGGTTCAATCCTGGCTCAGTCCGGTGGTATTTGAAGGTGCTCAAATACGACAGCCCCGTGTCGGTAGATTTACTGGCACGTAAAAGAACTCCTGTGGGACTAAATTCCGGCATCTCAGCGTCTCCGAAAACCTTAAAAAAAAGTAGTTAGTGGGACGTAAAACAAATAACATTATTATTATGTGCAGCCTAACATTTAAATTTTTTAAATCATTTCCCACCTGTTCTGGTTTGTGCACAGAGTGTCTCAAGATGCTTCTTAGCAGAACTGAAGGTCACGAATAAACATCAGTTTTTTGAGTTTTGATGTTTTTCTCAATTTTTGCCTGGCAGAGCCTACGGGGTTGGGTATGAGGTGAGATGAATCTGTCGTGGCGGGTTTTTATGACCGGATGCCCTTCCTGACGTCAACCTCATCAGAGGAGTTAATGAGATGAAATGAATGACGTCATATATGATAGTAGGGAGAGGGTGAAACCTGGTGCCGGCACATACTTGCATTCAAAACCATATTTTTTAGTACATTACCTTTAAAAGTCGAATAATCCTAATGGTAATTTGTGGTACAAGACTTGCAGAAACTTGCTACATATACCAGTGACCAAATAACAAGGGAAGATGAAAGAAGGGATTTTGCCATCATGTTGGGTGCTTTTTTTATCGGATGTGTTTAAATTTATTGTATAATAAAGGTAAAAAAAACTACTTGTGTTGGCTTGTTGCATGGCTTGGACTTCTTTAGTAGCATATTTTTATTTTATAAAAACGACTTATCAAACTTACTGACCTGAAAGATACCACACGGGAAAGTGACAAAGTTCCCTTGATAAAACTGAATTTAGAGTATCAAGATTTATAACTCATCATTTATGTAGGCGTGTTTGTAAGATTATAATTATGGTATACATATTTCATTATTGTGGTGATTGGCCAAATTGTAAATGGTTTTAATTCTTTCCCAGATTTTCCATTTTTCCTTCTTGTACATTCTTTTCCATGGTCCCTCCAAAAATTGAGAATCAAGGTTCCACTGTAAACTGTTATTTGTTGTCTGTTGCCAGCTCCTCTTTTTCTTTCTTTTCAGGCAGGACTAGTATGCAGGCTTAGCACAAGGTGCACCATACTGGCTGCTACAAATCCAAAAGGTCATTATGATCCAGAGCAATCCATCAATGTTAACATTGCCTTGGCCAGCCCACTACTAAGCCGATTTGACTTGGTACTTGTACTCCTGGACTCAAAGAATGCCAACTGGGACAAGTATGAATCAAACTTGATAAAAAGAAATTCGAAATTGAGTTATTAGGGATAGTATAGTGACTTATTACTACTTATAAGTCATTTTAAATTTCATGTAATTTTTGTTTCTTGTTTTAGTGTATTTCTTTTTTATTCTTCTTAAGTAAACATAGATTTCTTAGTTATTCCTTGTAAAACAGCATTTTGTTTTCATGTAATTGTTTGCTGTATTTTTATAGTTGCTTTTGTAATTCATGTTTTGATTTTATTTTTCTGCTGTACCAGTGGACAGAAAACAAACTCTGTGGTAACCAGGCAACCACTGTTCATCATTTATCTATACTAAGGCTTCGTATTCCTCCTCCATACTTTATTAGCGTGTCAGTACTCTGTCTTCTATGTACAGCAGGTACAAATGACACCGTCTTTTAAACAAGTTTCCCCTGTCTTTGATTGGTGTTTTGTCTGGATCACAGCAAAACCCCTTACACATGGTAACACCACTGAAGGCGGCAGAATTTTTCTCATAATACTACATATCTTGCAAATATTTATGGCCATAAAATTGTGCTAAATCAGCAACCGTGTTGTTGGATGTAGATCCTGATAGGTCAGGCAATCTTGTGATATGGCATGGGAATGTTGTGCACTGGATCAGCTGCTGTATATTTGGACTTAGATCATAATGCTACATTAGGGTGATCAGATGTCTCATTTTTAACAGGACTGTCCCTTTTGTTTCCCCGACTGTTGTCCCGTTGTCCCCATGAAACTCAATCAGGACAATAAATTGTCCCTTTTTATAACTTCCAGTTCTTTTCCTCCTTTTTCTTAATAATGGCATGACCGCAGTAATTGTAGAAGCTTTGAATGTTACATACGCAGAAGGCTCTGCTAATGTTGCGTTAAGTAACCGCCATGTTCCGAGAACGAACATGTGTACCTTGTGCGATTGACAACTACAGTAATTTCGTCCCAGTGTGCTAATTTGCTCTCATCAGTTGGTAAATAGCATACCTACCATAACGCATGGTTAGTGCATACAGTGGAGGCCATTGCTCAGGCTACGTGGAGCAACGGGCAGTGCCAATGCACTATGAGAGACTTTGTCTCATTTTCAAAAAATGATACCTGCCTGGCCATCAGGTGATATAGACGTTCTCATAGGGAACCTAAAATATTTGTCCTGAATGAGTAAATTTATAATACCAATACAGTTGATCCGTTATTGGACATTATAAATTTTCCAGGTAACTCATTCCTGGTTGCCGGTGTTTCCCCCCAGTGTGCTACAGTAATTTGGGCCCATTAGTTGGTAAGTAGCACACCTACCAAGATGCATGGCTAGTGCATACCATGGAGGCCACTGTGACCACTTGGAGCCACTGGCAAGAATCAGTTTTTGAAATTGAGGTGAAGTCTCCCATAGTGCATTGGCACTAGTTCACTAGGGCAAAACGCTGGCAACCAGGAATGAGTTAGCTGGAAAATTTATAATGTCGAATAACGGACCAACTAGATTGGTTTTATAAATTTCCTCATTCGGAACAAATATTTCAGGTTCAGTATGGGAATCAACATCTAGTGCCAATGCACTATGAGAGACTTCACCTCAATTTCAAAAACTGATTCTTGCCAGTGGCTCCAAGTGGCCACAGGTAGACATCAATTTTTTAAAATAAGACAAAGACTCTCATAGTTCATTGGCACTGCCGGTGGCTCAAAATAGCCCACGCAATGGCCTCCGCAGTATGCACTAGCCATGCGTCTTGGTAGGTGTGCTAGGTACCAACTGATGAGCCCAACCTAGCACATGAGGGCGAAACGCTGGCAACCAGGAATGAGTTAACTGGAAAATTTGTAATGTCCAATAATGGACCATTTATGTTGGTATTATAAATTTACACATCCGGAACAAATATTTCATGTTTCCTATGGGAATCAATATCTTTATCATAAGTGGTATGTCCCGGGCTGTCATTGGAGAGATGGTGTTGAATGACATTAGTAGACTACTAAGTTTGAGTGATGTTTTTAAAAGTATGAAAGATCATAATATGAAGATAAAGTTGAAATTCAAGAGGAAAAAATGGGGAAAATATTCCTTTATAGGAAGAGAAGTTAGGGTAGGAATAATTTACCATGGGAGATGTTCAGTAAATTTCTAGATTCTTTGCAAGTATTTAAGAAAAGACTATGTAACAACAGATAAGGTATCTGCCACCTGGGCAACTGCCCTAATGCAGATCATTGGGAACTGATTGACCATCTCCTGCAGTGTTCTTCATCACCAGCCACTTGCACCAGGAAAGATCTGATGGGAGTGACAGCTTGGGTTTCCACAGTGCTGTCTGGACAGATAAAGATTGTCACAGTCACCATTCTATGTACAACCCCATCTTTTGAATATAGTCTTGATTTTAGACATTCCAGGGTACGTGAGAAAGGCCTCCCTGTAGCATATCCTGGCCAGTGTTCTTTAGCAGAATGGCTAACATTCTTGATACTGAACATCCTCAAGTCTCTTGAATACCATTGTGCTAACATTCAGGCTTTTCCTAAGCCTACAAGCTTAGCTGTGGCACTGTATGTTATGAGACTTGTGCCGGGCTGTCTGCCTCCAAATGAAACAGAGTGCAGAATTGCATGATTTGAGTACTTGCCTTACTCCTTTATATGGTCACATGCACTGCAGTGCACCATCAAGGCACATTAAGTGAGCAAATAAATTCAGGACTAAGAACTGCTGTATACAGGTATTAGAAAAATGTGAATTAGCCTCAAAATTAACATTTAAAACACAAGATGAAATGTTTCTCTAAATTAAACCACATTTTGGGAAATATCATCAAACTTCCTAGCCTACATACTGTAGTACTCTGTTTTGATAGCAATATGTTTTGTAACTATATATACACCATACATCGTGGATGACGTTTGAACATACATTGATCTTAAGTAATATAAAAGCTGCATTTTTTAACAGAGTAGTTGCAAATTCCATTGTGAACTCGATAATATATTGTAACATGATGGACCAACAGGGTGATGGTCTCTGCATTGCTGAGAGCAACAGATGAATAGACATCATCTCCATCGACCCGACTATCCGGTTTGAGACAAATGAAGCTCAACCTGAAGAAGTTGACCTTGAAAAACGACTAACATATGAAACTATTACAGAGACAAATACAAGCTTGAGTCCATAAGCATCACTGGCCTCATGATCAGTACTTGAGGGATCATTTCCCAGCTACTCGTGTACTTCTGAAAAAATTTGGACTAAGACCTTCTGCATATGGAGCTTCACACAAGCAGTATGCTGGTGACACCTTGTAGCTTAGTTGACACTTCCTCTGATAGGGAACAGGAATCTGTCAACAGAGCTTCATGCAGGAGGTTAGGAGGGGAAGAGGAAGTGAAATGGAGGTTGCATGTCGCAAGCTACACGCAATGCAAGTCGCAAGGTTGAAGCGACAAATCCTCTCCACTTGATTGTAGTGTTCCGGGTCAGCTGGAAGTGCAGTTCGTTGAGGAATTTGAGAAGGGACATTTTGTACGATTTCTCAAATCTCAGTTATGCAAGAAAGAATTTAACCTAACAGGCATGGTCAGTTTAATAGTGTGCATTTTTATTACTTGTTTGATAGTGTATGTTTACAGGTATGTTATAGTATAATATTTATATTGAACTTGTGTGTTCGACAAACTGAAAAGCTTTTAAGATACGTTTTATATTACAACTACAAAGTGAACATGAAATATAACTTGCAACCTTTGCCCGCAATATTTCCATTGCCAGTCCAGTGCAGCATGGTGGGGGGGTTATGAAATAGTTTCATAACCTTTTCAGTTTCGACAACAAATGGGGTTTATGAGAACATGAAATTTTTCGGCCTATTACGAAAAGTGCATTTTGTTGTCTTCTTTCAAAGACTTAATCTGTAATTAAAAATTTCTCTTGACGTTGTCTAGACCTCTAAACCTCTTAAGATGTGATGTGATGTGGTTGATCAATGCTTCCAGCATATCCACATTCTGTCTTCATAAAAAATTCCATCTTGGCGTGTGCTTTTAGAGTATCTACACTTAACTGCTTTGCACGACACGGGGCATAATACAGTAATCAACATACATATAAAATATCAAGAAAAATGGAAACACGCTTTCCTTAATCAGTTCCAATAAGTGTGTAAAACGATACCAAAGTCTGGTCGGTTAGATCAAAGCTACTAAATTTTGGATAAAACAAAACAGACTGAAAGGAGAAGGCTTATTTATGAGGATGTCAAAAATGTTTAATTAAAGAATTGAATGATTAATTACAAGCTTTGGTTAAAATCCCATTGGTCACAAAATAAAAGATACGGATCATTGATAGGTATGGTACACTTGATCCAAGTCAAAGTTTTACTAGTAATTTCAAACCTATTTAAAACTGAAATGTTCTTGAAGTAATTGTAGTGGTAAAACAAGTTGCAAACAGATTTCTTGTGTCTTACTTGAAAAGGCTTCCTTCTCACACATGCAGAAATAAATTGGAGAAAGGCTTAATTTAAAAAAAGATTAAAATAATTAACATTTTGCAAGTTAACCGTATGTTATGTACCTGAGAGAGAGAGAGAGAGAGAGAGAGAGAGAGAGAGAGAGAGAGAGAGAGAGAGAGAGAGAGAGAGAGAGAGAGAGAGAGAGAGAGAGAGAGATCAGGCGACACACGAATTATAACCAATATGAGAAAATGATAGGTTGAAGATGTAAATTCAGTTAAAAGAAGCTAAAGGTATTAATAAAATTCCAAAACAACGTAAAATAATCAATTAACTACATTAGGTCATTCTCACAGATCAATAGTCAATGACACACTCATATTCAAGATCCATCAGACAAGAACAAAACAGAATGCATTGCATAATTGTTAATAACACATGGAAACAATCATCACACTCGCTTCATAAAACAGCTGAGCAATGGCATGACAAGCAAGTGACATCGAAGAAATAGAAATAAAATGGCAGGCAATACCCAGGGTGAAGCAAGCCAAAAGAAACAATTTACAACTTATTTAATTATGAAAGAATATCTTGGTGGTACTCAAGTAATAAAATAAAATGTGAAGATAGAATACTAATTAAGAAGTACTATCCAATATTTAAAATAACATATAATTTCAAAGTAATTCAAAATAGGAAACCATGTCCGTATGGACGACCCATTACAGTTAATACCTTAAATGCGACCCTAAAATAACCCAAGAAGAGTACTATTTATAATGTGGAAATTATTATTATTATTATTATTATTATTATTATTATTATTATTATTATTATTATTATTATTATTATTATTATATAATTATATAATTATATTATATTATATTATATTATATTATATTATATTATATTATATTATATTATATTATATTATTATATTATATAATTATATTATATATATATATATATTATATATATTATTATATTATATATTATATTATATTATATTATATTATATTATATTATATTATATTATATAATTATATTATTATATAATAATAATAATAATAATAATAATAATAATAATAATAATAATAATAATAATAATAACCTCCAATGGTAATGAGAATGAAGCACTGAAGGAAAAAGCTAGGAAGATGGAATTGGCTTTTAAACTGAGTCAGGATACTTACAAATCCAAATCCCTCTCTTTTGAGGCAAAACTGAGGCACTACAGCACAGTAGTTACACCAGCATGTCTCAATGCAGTGGAGACACTTTCTAAGATAGAAGACTCCTTAATTGAGAAAACAAAGAAATTTCCTCAGGAAGATCTTAGGACCAAAGAAAGTTTCTGGAGAATTTACCTTCCATCTGAGGTCCAACAAGGAAGTATATGACAGGATTGAAAAAATAACCACCCAAAATGAGGAGGAGGAGATTGACATTGTATGGACATTTGAAGAGAATGAGCCCAGACAGACTGGCATATAAATTAATTATTCTTCAAGAAAAATGGAAAGCTCATCCCCGCTGGTTGAATGAAGTGCATAAAGATGTCAACAAAGGAGGTATCACGCCCACAGAAATTCAAACTAGAAATATCTTCTGACAGAAAGTTGCAGAACTGAGAAACAACCTGCTAAACCATGGAACATCTCGGTGGAAGAACGGCAGAGGAGGAACCAAAGGTTAAAGAACCTTTGGAGAGAAGGGTATTACCTTTAGGAAGAAACATGGTAGGTAGCTGATGTATTCGTAGCCAAAGGTTAGCTTCTTGAAAGAAAGAAAAAGAATTTTTAAAATGAGTGAACAGACCAGAGAGATTAAGTTTAGAATATGTAATTTCAAAATACCAACTTCCTCTTCTGATCTTGTCCATCTTGGTTTTGTCCAAGCACATTTGTTCTTATGAAATGGATCAGAAGCTGCCCCAGACTGCTGCAAAAAAGTAGAAGGTGAAGATTGATCTTGAGTGGCGAGGGGTTCTGATGATGATGGTTGAGGTTGTGGAAAAAGTGGTCCTTTAAGTGTGGATGGTGGCAGCGGTAGTGGTGCAGAACAGTGAGGTGATTACTGTGCTGTTGGATCTCATGACTGACGGGTACTTGGGTCATCAGTGTCTAGTTTGACATATGCCTAAGGGCTGGTGATGTCATCCGAGTGTATACTGAATATATTTTCGGTTGTTGAACATATAGTTACATGTTTGCCACTACAAAACGGATGTATCCTTCCAAAAAAAAAAAAAAAAAAAAAAAAAAAAAAAAAAAAAAAAAAAAGGATTAATGCATTATAACCAAAATATTTCTACGAGTAAATATTTGACACCATGGTTATCCCCTGCCTGTCGTAAGAGATGACTAAAAGGGGCAACCAAGGAATGATCGAATTAGAACCATGAGACTACTTGTAATCTGTACCAAAACGCAGGGAACACCATGGGTCACTTTTACTTGCGCCTATTACCACTACATTAGGTACATAATAGGTTTCTGATTAGTAGCGACAGTGTGTGAATCCGGGTGGGTTTTACAGTACCTGTGATTAGTACCACTCTGAGTGACACCATGGGAGAGCAACACAATGGGTCTACCTTGCCAATGACAATGACTATGTGAGGAACACCACGGAATAGTACGAGTCCTTGTGATTAGTACACCTATGTGAGGAACACCGTAGGTTTGCATTGCCTGTAAATGGCGCCACAATGTGAGAAACACTATAGGTCTGTGTTACATGTTCGCATTATATTACCTGTGAGTAGTACCAAAACATGCGGAATATTGCGAGTCTACGCTACTTTTTATTAGTTCCGCAACACGACAAATACCATTGGTGCTACTTTCCTAGCGATAAGTACCATTATTATTATTATTATTATTATTATTATTATTATTATTATTATTATTATTATTGTTGTTGTTGTTGTTGTTGTTGTTGTTATTATTAAAGCGTCTTTATTGTGGCGAAGTTAGGGCTCCCGGCCCTTTCTTACACTTAACCACTTCATGTATATACAATGTAATTTTTACATAAAATTTAAACATATGAAATCTTTACAACCTAAAGTATAACTAAAGCAACTAAAGTATCACTAACTAAACTAAGGTGAGTAAAGTATAACTAAATTATATACAGGAACACATTGCAATAAACAACCATATTCACTCTCATTCATGCATCCCATTCACACTCAAGAAAGACTGCAAGTGCTTAAAAGATGACGCTGGCAAAGGATTTTAAATTTTGTCTTAGATTTAGCTTCCCTGATGTCATTGGGGAGTTCATTCCACCAGCTCATGGCGGTGATGGTGAACGATCAGTTGTAGGTTGCGGTTCGATGCACAGGAATTTCTAGCGTACAGCCTGACCGGGTATTGAACAGGTGCAGGGAACTAAGGTAGCATGACGTGGATTTTGGACCTCTTTAGACTACAAGCATCATCGATTCAGTATTGTGCTTTAGAAGCAGTCCCTGGTCAGTAATACTGTTGTTTAACGCTAGTTTCTGGGAATGTGGGGCATTGTGGGTCGGATCCACTGTTTTAAATTCATATCCATCCATTCATTCTTCATCATGATGTTTTGAATTCTGGTCAGTGGATGATTTTGGACTTTTAAATTGTCATTACATTTTGTTTCAGATATTAGGCCCATTTAAACAACAATCATCATCATCATCATCAGTAAATATTTGAATCGAGTGAAATGAAGCCCATGATAAGATACTAAAGGATAGTTGAGAACTACAAAATGAAGCCAACACTTATAAGTGCTTTCATAGGGTTTTGAGTCCACCATTTGCTAGGTTCTTTGAAATTTGTCAATATAATGTAGAATTTAGTTTAATTATTCTAATCTCACAGCATCAGAAGCACAACAGTTCCAAGGTCTTTAAAGGTATGAAACTTACTTCATGGCTTTTAATACAAACAGAACAAATAATACTTCCACCAAATGGGTTGACGATACTTATGATGTAATAACTAATTAAAAATGAGGAAAAATGCTTCCCTTACAAGAAGCATCTAAATCATTTTTAAAACAGAGATATAAATTATCACCCAGGGTCTACAGATATCCTCATAAACCACATTTTCCCAAAAATAGGAAATGACATTTGGCAGCTTACGTGGAAGCATCATGCTTCCCCGAACACCAAGCCAAATAACGGAAGATTGCTCCATTCTTGGCTGCTCACCAATAATATTCAGGTGACTGTTTCTTGTTAGTTGCTTGGTCAATTGCCAGCGCATGGACAGCAGTAAATTCTCGTAGCTTACCGCTCAGTGGGGAGTAAATGAATTAAGAAGATGGAACTAAGTTCAAACACTAAGGTTCAGCAGAAGAAATAGATAGGAAAATGCTGTAAGCTTCAGAAACAAGCAAGTACATATAATTTTTTGAAGTACATTATAACTTAGCCTTTTAAGTGCTGAGTTACTTGACTGGTACCTCAGTGCTGAGTTTTTTTCATTCGTGTGTAAATACTTTGTAGAAGCCTCACTTTTTAACGTATCAGTGAGGTTATTAACTTAAAATGTTTATAAGTTTGTGTTATTTATAAATGCAAATGTAAAATCCTACACTTACGTTTAATATTATTTTGAGATAAAACAATAATTACATGTTTTGTGCCCACGCGTACCATCTTTATACAAAGTAAAAAGCCCAAAATACAATTAATTCAAAAAAACTGTAGGCAACTAATATATGCAACTCCTTACAAGTAAATGAGTTGACATTTTAAAATATCTACTTTCTAAACCTGAAATATGGGAACAGCTCAATGTTTTCCGCTAGTTGTTTGCGAAACCGATTTGTTTCATCAACAACCAGCTGCACCAACTCCACTGGCAGAGTAGTCTTAAAACATCGTTGATTTTGGGTTTGTCATCAAACGCTACTTGGCTGTCAGAGTCTGTCACAGTTACTTTGAAAGTCTGGTGGAGAAATGTCATCCGTCCGCCACGAAAATAGTGATGAAATAGCCTTTGAATTAACAGCGTCTTTCTTCCTTTGTTTAGAAGGAGGCTCTGTTTCTTTCTCACTTACAATATTTTCAGCAGTCTCTGTATCACTCTCACTTTCAAAATCACTTAACAATTCATTAAAATCATTAAAGTAATCATCTTTATCATCACTTTCCACTGTGGTTAATAACTGAAAGATTCCTGGATCCGAAATAACATCACTGAGAGTGCAACTAGCTTGTTTTTCTGCCATGCTTGTTTACATCACAGATGAGCTCCATAGACATCTACCAAAAACTCTCTCTGTAAGTTACTTCCCGAAGCTATACACTAAGCCGTCATCAATTAGTTCTACATAGTGCCCAACAGATGCCAGAACATGCCAGAGATCAAATCAGCACTCGAGAGTAAACTGGGAAACTCAAAAAATTAAAGTTCTTGTGCACCGCCTATAGACGGGCATAGCAGTGGTGGATAGACCACGTCAGCCCGTCTATAGGCGGGTGTAGCACTCATCGGGTTAAGGAACTAATAATTGAAAATGAAATGAAAAAAAAAAAAAAAAATTCCAAAGTCTGTTTCCAATCATTCGACCGGGTCAAGAATGGAATGAATGAAGCCCCTATCTAGCGGCAAGGATAGAAATTGTGCCAGCTGCCGAAGCCTGTCACACTCCGCTGGGGCAATTATTAATGAATGATAGATGAAATGAAATGGTATTGGAGTGTGTTGCTGGAATGAAAGATGACAGGGAAAACTGGAGAACCTGGAGAAAAACCTGTCCCACCTCCACTTTGTCCAGCACAAATCTCACATGGAGTGACCGGGATTTGAACCACGGAACCCAGCGGTGAGAGGCCACCCGAGCCACGGAGGCTCACGAACTAATAATTACAGGCAGAAATTTCTACCAGTGTTTAGTGGCTAAACATGTTAGTTTCTAAATACAATTACAATCTGCATCACAGCATGCTATTAAAATGGTTGGATGATAATGTTTATAATTGAAATTTGTTGACCTGGTCTTGGGAAGCTTCTCTGTCTGACATGTTTGCCTTCGAGTGATCCCATGCACTTAGGAAGATCCCTCAATTGATTCAAATTGTTTTGCTATGCTTCTGCATTCCTTTTCATCTCTTGGTAGGGGCATGTATACATCTTTCAGAACTTCCCACATCACCTTTGTGGTTTCAGCTACAATCTGCCCAACTGTCATCTTGCCTGTAGCAAAGTACAATGGAAGCAAGACAGAAGAATCTTTACTTGCATGGTACCTGCAATACAAGAAATATTTCTGTTGTATACAAGAAGCACTATATACAAAACACAACATAAAAGTTTATTAGTTTGTAGTCTTTTCTACAATATGTACAAAATGAAAGGAATTGAGACTTGTGTCTTGGAATGTGGTGCACGCTAGATAACACATAAGTTAAGTGACAGTTTGTCGAAAAAAATATATACATATATACCATCTGAATTTATATGTACAATGAAATCTATCTTGATGAGAAAAGGTGTCCAAAGAAGTGAAAGTTCTCGATAGCAGATGGCTATCTGTAGTTTGAGAATCTTGAAGGGAACTTGGAACAAGTTCGTGTTAGCAGAATGCTAGATACGTATATGTCAGTGACACGGGAGGCGGGTATCTTGAGGCGCAAAGTCCTTAGGTGAAACCTCCCGACCAGCGTAAGTCCACCTGTTCAGTACACGTTTTTAAGAAGGTACCTCCGTGTCTGACATACGGTGTAGTCTGATCGCTGGACACAGCTGAATGCCTGGAGTGGTGAAAACGTCGCCTCAATATATACACGCTGGCTGACGTCACACAATTACGTCAGCGCACTGCTGTCCACACTTCGTAGCATTGAGTAGATTCCATGCGGGAGCGGGTTGCGAACCTCCCAGGCGGAGGACACACAACACCCTCCCCTCCTAATTGTGCCGGTACGGTGTGAAACGGCGACAGCGCTGGCGGCGGCAGCGATACTGGGCTGGAGAGTTGCCCGTGCTTGCTGTGGTGTCTGTAGCCTGGTCCGGGCATTGGAGCGTAGAATCGTCCTGAAAAGAACCCATTGTGATTAAATGGTCCAGAGCTCTTTCTGCGATCTATTTCTTAGGTGAGAGAAGGGAATCAGCATTGGGAGATGGACGATAGCAGAGGTGGATCTGGTCCTGGTGGCGGCAGATGCATTTCTTGGCGGTCTGGATGTCGTAGAGACGATGTCCCAAGGTACGGCAGATGACACCAGGTATCCAGGGCAGATGGGACTTGAAAATCCAGACATATACCTTGTCTGCGGTGTTGAACTTTGGTTGCGAGCAATGCGGCTGGGCAGAAAGAGGCTGCAACAAAGAAAGCAAAGTTCAGTGAGGGTGTCCATGGAGCTTGCGAGCTGGAGTGAGGTTGCCGGTACCAAGCATAGTCCTATATCATCCTAGTAGTTGTAATAATGCTTGATCCTTGGTTAAACCTGAAGATACAGAATTCTTCATGTTCTTCTTGAAAGTCTGGACAAGACGTTCAGCTTCACCATTGGATTGTGGATGAAAAGGAGGTGCCAAAATAAGCCTAATGCCATTATGGGTGAAAAAGTCCTGGAATTTAGTGGCAAAAAATTGAAGTCCATTGTCAGAAATTAATACTTGAGGTAAACCTTCAGTAGTGAAAATCTTTTGAAGTGCTCGAATAGTAGCTTCTGTAGTTGTAGAATGCATTTCCACGACATAAGGGAAATTAGCTAGTGAGTCTATCACGACGAGCCACATAGAGTTGAGAAAGGGTCCTGCAAAATCTATGTGTACTCTTTCCCATGGAGAATTAGCTGGAGGCCATGGCGCGAGGTCAGACAAGAGTACTTGACAAGGGTCACAGTGGCGGATGAGTTTCTCGATGTCAGCGTCAATACCAGGCCAATAACAGTGTTGTAAGGCTTTTCAGGCGTTTGCTCTATTAACCAGCGTTTCGTCTTAGGTCTGACACTAGACTCATCAGAGTGGGTTTCCATTCAGAATTGCTAGGCGGGCAATAATTCCATTGTTGATATTTATCTCCTGTATGCAGTTATCAGACTGTGCCTCTTATAATGGGATTCTGATAAGTTCACCTGCATACACCCCAGCGTCAGTGGGTAGGATCTGACACATCCCACTCTGATGAGTCTAGTGTCAGACCTAAGACGAAACGCTGGTTAATAGAGCAAACGCCTGAAAAGCCTTACATCTGATTTGTTTTTTGACATGCTCTATTGGTGGAAAAATATCAAATTCCCTCCATGGGAACTTAGAACTTCCATTCAATAACAGTGTTGACGGGTGAGTTGCTTGGTGCGGGATATTCCCCAATGACCTTCATGTAACAAGTTGAGAAGATGGTTGCACAGACTAAGTGGGATGATCACTCGGAATAGTGTGCCCGTTTCTAACAGGATTACTCCGGCACAAACTGTGAGACGATGCTGAAGACCATGTTAAGGGGCAAGGCTGGTAGGAAGTTTATGCTGAAGCGGCCAACCATTGCGGATATAAGTATGAATGGTAGCTAGTGTACTATCCTTATCAGTGGCTTTGGTGATGCAAGTGGCATCAACCGGAAAACTGGAGACTGTGTCTTTAAGTTCTATGTCTAACTGAAGACATTCAGATTCTTGAGTATCGAAAGGAGTATCAGGACCAGCAGGTAGGCGAGAGAGAGAGCATCAGCATTAAAATGTTGGGATGTGCTACGTTATGTAATCTGATAGGAGTAGTCAGAGAGAAATATTGACTATCTCTGAAGTTTCCGGAGAGAATGTTCAGGGATCTTACTTCCAGGATGGAATAAGTGAACAAGAGGGTAGTGATCAGTGATGATAAGGAAGTGGTTACCATACAGATATTCATTGAAGTGGTGAATGCCAAAGATAATAGCTAAGGCTTCTTTCTCTATCAGAGAGTAGTGACGTTGGTGTTTGTTGAGTGTCTTGGAAGCAAAGGCTATAGGACTTTCTTGTCCATGGCAATCCTTCTGGGAGAGAACGGCGCCGAGTCCATAATCAGAGGTGTCATTTGCTAGGGTGAGTAGCTTACCGGGTTGAAAATGAGTAAGCTTGACAGCGTGGACAAGGACCATGTTGATGGTTCTCCAGGCATGCTGACATTGCTGAGACCAATGAAATTTAGCACCTTTTTTGCGTAAGGCATTCAGAGGAGGAGCTGCTACTGAAGCAAAGCGAGGAATGAACTTGCTATGTTGTTGTTTGAGTCATCAGTTCATAGACTGGTTTGATGCAGCTCTCCATGCCACCCCATCCTGTGCTAACCTTTTCATTTCTACGTAACTATTGCATCCTACATCTGCTCTAATCTGCTTGTCATATTCATACCTTGGTCTACCCCTACCGTTCTTACCACCTACACTTCCTTCAAAAACCAACTGAACAAGTCCTGGGTGTCTTAAGATGTGACCTATCATTCTATCTCTTCTTCTCGTCAAATTTAGCCAAATCAATCTCCTCTCACCAATTCGATTCAGTATCTCTTCATTCGTGATTCGATCTATCCATCTCACCTTCAGCATTCTTCTGTTACACCACATTTCAAAAGCTTCCATTCTCTTTCTTTCTGAGCTAGTTATTGTCCATGTTTCACTTCCATACAATGCCACGCTTCACATGAAAGTCTTGAAAAACATCTTTCTAATTCTGATATCAATGTTTGAAGTGAGCAAATTTCTTTTCTTAAGAAAGCTCTTCCTTGCTTGTGCTACTCTGCATTTTATGTCCTCCTTACTTCTGCCATCGTTAGTTATTTTACTACCCAAGTAACAATATTCATCTACTTCCTTTAAGACTTCATTTCCTAATCTAATATTTCCTACATCACCTGCCTTCGTTCGACTGCACTCCATTACTTTTGTTTTGGACTTATTTATTTTCATCTTGTACTCCTTACCCAAGACTTAATCCATACCATTCAGCAACTTCTCAAGATCTTCTGCAGTCTCAGATAAAATAACAATATCATTGGCAAATCTCAAAGTTTTGATTTCCTCTCCTTGGACTCTGATTCCCTTTCCAAATTTCTCCTTGATTTCCTTTATTGCCTGTTCTATGTAAACATTGAAAGGGAGAGGGGATTGCTGCTTCTTTTTCAAAGCCCTCGATTCTTATCACTGCAGACTGATTTTTATACAGATTGTAGATTGTAGATCTCAGGGGTGTCGGTTCATTATTTAAGTCATCAAGTATAAATATAGAGGCATCAGTGAACACGGGAATGAACGGAGCAATTAAAATTAAAATGGGGAAGGCTCAATTGTAAACTTGAATTTAAGGACTCCATGATAGGACTAGAAAGTTGCAGTTAACTTTAAAAAGGGTATCATCTAACTACAATAAAAAGAATATGAGAATGGTTTCCTTTGAAATAATTGCCAGAAGGAGCAGTTTATTACGCCATCCGACGTACGAAACTTTGATACATTTGGCAATGATATTTAAATTTCCACACGTTACTTAAATAAATCACTTGCTATACCGCAAGTGGTATCAATATGTTGCTGGGTTGCTTCTGAAAGAAATTACAATTGGAGTATAACTTATGGGTCGATTCCATTTGAATCGAACCGTTGTTCAAGGATATAGCTTCCATCTATCGGGAGCCCGAGCATAACTCATGTTACGGTCGGCTTCTCGATTTAACTAAGATGACGTACCCCGGCTATATACATTTTTCCGAGACCGGTACTCGGACTGGGTAATGTTTCTCGTGAATTACGAAAAATGGATTACACGGACAGTTCCTATCTTACGATCTCCAGCTGATGCCATACCACTGAATTAGCATTTATATTTTATTTACACATGATCTGAAATGTTACAAAGTAGCCTCAGTAGACTACTGCCACAGATGAGATAACGAGAAGCGATGGGAAATACCGTGCCGATGACCTTCCCTCGCATCGCAAGCGAAGTAAACAAACACTCTAAGTATTACTGTAACTCATCCCGTGCGGAAACTGAACGATAACGAGGTAACAAATGACTATAATATTTATTATTCATATTATTCAAACATACGAGTAGAGGGATGTTGTCACCAATTACTTAATTCACTATCGTCAGAATATTTATTTATCCATGAAATTATCATCCTTGAAATTATTATTATTATTATTATTATTATTATTATTATTATTATTATTATTATTGTTATTATTGTTATTGTTATTATTATTATTATTATTATTATTATTATTATTATTATTATTATTATTATTATTATTATTATTATTATTATTATTATTATTATTCTCAACGGTTCCTGACACTGTCACGTTTGATTAATATCATCATTATTATGTGGGACGCAAACACAAATGGTTATTACTGTTATTATTATTATTATAATTATTATATCCCTCTTGTGGTTATTATTATTATTAATGAATAGGTGACTCCAGATTTTATTATTATTATTGAACCGGTTACTTCCGCCCAAAATGCATTAGGATATCGTTCGCGATTACAATAATTTAACTGATCAACCAACGACATCATTACTGTTATTATTATGACAATTATTATTAATCTGACCGCGACGATTTGACATCGTCCTAACATTGTTACTATTATTATCGGTTGCATATTCTCATTTAGATTCCCGTTTAACATCTTTATCAACGCTCAATTAATTAAGGCGGTCCAATCCTTTATCTGCAATATTTATTATTATCATCACGCCATCATGATTGTCATCACTCGTCATTACAATGATTACATTATACGATCATTTATGTGGAATCTGAACTCTCATTATCCTTAGATCCGTTGTATCTCAACGAATAGCTACGCAGTCGATTTATTTCGTACATGCTGTCACGGGTTCGAATTCTACCCGCTACGTAACTCAGTATTTCTCTGTGACACTGCCCGTACATTTTACACTCATTTCAATATCCTAAGTGTCTCTCGTACGGAATTTATATCCCTTTCTATCTCAATATTCCTTGATTCATTTATTTCTCACAGAATTATCAGCTGACTTATTTATTCCACTTCTGACATCGTACGACCTTTTATTATCTGACTGCAGATCCTTTAACATTTTTCTATCTCATTTTGATCTACGCCTTAGTTCGTTCTCCACAAATAATCGTAACATCTTGAAATTATATTTACCAAAATTTGACAATCATGGTTTCGTAACATTAGTCCTACGTGTTCCGGCTACTGAATTGCAAATTTAAGACACGACATTTATACGTAAAAGAAATATTGGACCGCAATTTAAACCACACGTTCATTAACATGTACGGATTATTAGCACCGATCTACATTTCATTATTATTAATTTATCAAGTTAAATTACCACACACTTTATTTCCGAATTAAAAACGACATCCCGTCAGTAAATGATTCCCGATAAACTCAACACCTGATCACTTAAATTTTATTATTACGCACTGCTCACTAAAATTCCAATATCTCATGAATTATTATTATTATTAATATCGCTTCTCACAAATTTAACAACTTCACTTTGAAAATATGAACACACTAATCAACAACAAAACCCCACTGGTATGACAAGGCTGGACTTTCCTGCAATGTCATTACATAACTTGTTAAAATGACAAACAGAAAAGCACATATCGGGTCTATTTGACTATGATAACAAAATCAAATGTAAAGAAAATTATTCTTGAATACAAAGAAAATATGAATGCATGCATGACTTAACATACTAACCTATATCTACAAAATTTACACCTACAACAAACTGAATACATAAAAAGACCCGATTATTTACATTGTTATTATTTAATACTGTCCGTGCTACAAATTTAGGATGGGGTCGTTAAGTGACTCATCTTGTTACAGAAGGTAACCAAGTCTGATCAAATTATTCCCATTTTTCCAATCACGCTAACATTTCCCAAATATTATCTACATTTTAGTACTCATCTTAGTTATTGGTAATCCATTGCAGCTTGGCAGATGAGAGGCTCCTTTCGGCCCCTCTCCGCCGTATTACTCCTCCATTCTTGATGGCGTAGTTCCACAAATGATTTCCTGCCACATTAGCATTTTTACACTAATACCTTAATAATCACAATACTTCACCATTGACAATGTTAACACTGAAAACTTTACTTTTATAAAACAAATTAATACCCTAGACCCAAAATTTTAATATTTGACACTGTTTTAAGCTTCGTCCAATTACCGCACAATGGACATGGACACGTACGACGGTGTGTCGAATTTTACGCCCGTCGCGATTTATGTCGTCCGACGCGATACGCCCGTTTCATACGGCCCTCTTGAAGTGTTCACGATAGCGGTTCGATATTCCAAAGTACAGGCTATTATTCCCTCAAAGTACTGTTCGTCACACAGTATGTTATTTACGTACTTATTGCGGTGCAATTTATATTACTCACTCTTACAATGCAATTAATTGACTTCACTATGATATTTATAACTGGCAAACACTGTCTTAAGTTAACTACTTTCAGTTCATGTTGCTTGAGCGCGATCACATTTTATAAGTACTGGCGGATGCTCGCGCCGTTAAATGTTGAGTGACTGTACGCCCGACGGATTTGAAGTCAGCTGCGAACGACGGTTCAGCTCCAGAGATTCATTTCAAGTGTGGGGTCGAGTATCCCTTGCGCCCGTATATATGGATGAAGCTTTTCCTCGCGGATTCATTGACGTCATACCCATGAGGGAGGGGGTGGATTTTTAATATCGGCACTTGCACTCCGAATTGGACGTTAAAATTCATATCAAATTAATCCACTCCTCTAGCTTATTTGCTGGATTAAATATGAACTCCTGGCGATCACAGATTTAAGAGATACGGGTGGATTTAGCTCCTCACATTTCGCGCCTTTGGAAGCGTCCCTTACAACGTGGTTTTCGTCCAGCCAATGACATTCAAGCTGTCTGGTTTCCAAGAAATCCAGCCTTCAATTTATTTAATTTGCCAATAATTATTGATTATTTTTCCATGCGTGACATCTAATAAATTCATTACATTGCTCCGTGTACTCACAATAATTTATTACTGATTACTTTTGAAGTTACGAGAATATCTCATCCATCATTCCTTAAGATGGTATCCCTGAGTCTCCATCTAAATTTTCGTGATTGGCCTGCAAGTGGTCACGTGATTTAAGTTTCCACCTGCGATAACCTAGGCTAGCGAATGTCCTCGCAACCACTGTACTTTTCCATGACGTCACGGAAATTTCCGTCCGCCAAAAATATCCCAGCGCACTACTCATGTTGCAAGCTTCCTTTGTGTCAAACTACCCCCTTCTCTTTCTGACCAAGACTTATTTGTGGACTTGTATTTTTCCTGGTCGCCAACTAATGGGATCCCCTGCTGTGAAGTAGCTAAATGTTGTTGTGTCGAGCTAATCCGTCAGGCTCCAGTCTGTCATGTTCCTTAGCTCATATTTCAACACTACACAGATGAAATATTTTCAACTACACTTCTGTATTTCAATAAATGTACTATTTCCCTTCATAAATCAAATCATGATTGACTTTGGGCCTAAGTCACTCGGGTTCAGTATCTGACCCCTATCATCTTCAGAATCATAAATAGCTTGGTCCATTCAACATTATCGAATGCCTTTTCTAGATCTACGAATGCCACATACGTGGGCTTGTCCTTCTTGATTCGATCCTCTAAGATCAGACGTAAAGTCAGGATTGCTTCACGTGTTCCTACATTTCTTCTGAAGGCAAATTGATCTTCTCCCAACTCAGCTTCAACTTGTTTTTCCATTCTTCTGTAAATAATACGTGTTAAAATTTTGCAGGCATGAGATACTAAACTAATGGTGCGGTAGTTTTCACACCTGTCAGCACCGGCTTTCTTGGGAATAGGTATAACTACATTCTGCCGAAAATCAGATGGGTCTTCTCCTGTCTCATACATCTTGCACACTAAATGAAATAACCTTGCCATGTTGGTTTCTCCTAAGGCAGTCAGTAATTCAGAGGGAATGTCATAAATTCCAGGTGCCTTGTTTCTATTTAGGTCACTCACAGCTCTGTCACACTCTGACCTCAAAATTGGGTCTCCCATTTCATCAGCATCAACAGCCTCTTCATGTTCCAGAACCAAATTATCTACATCTTTACCTTGATACAACTGTTGCATATGCTCCTGCCATCTTTCTGCTTTGTCTTCTTTCCCTAGAAGTGGCTTTCCATCTGAGCTCTTTATATTCATACACCTAGATTTCCTTTCTCCAAAAGTTTCCTTGATTTTCCTGTATGCAGCATCTACCTTTCCCAGGATCATACAGCCTTCGACATCCTTGCACTTCTCCTTCAGCCATTCTTCCTTAGCTACCTTGCACTTTCTATCCACTTGATTCTTTAATCACCTGTATTCTTTTCTGCCCTCTTCATTTCTAGCATTCTTGTATTTTCGTCGTTCATCAATCAGGTCTAGTACCTCCTGAGTTATCCACTGATTCTTAGTTGATCTTTTCTTCCTTCCTAACATTTCTTCAGCAGCCCTACTGACTTCATTTTTCTTGACTCTCCACTCTTCCTCTATAGTGTTTCCTTCAGCCTTTTCATTTAGTCCTTGTGCAACATGTTCCTTGAAACAATCCCTCACACTCTTTTCTTTCAACTTGTCTAGATCCCGTCTTTTTGCATTCTTTCCTTTCTTCAATTTCTTCAACTTCAGATGGCATTTCATGACCAACAAGTTGTGGTCAGGGTCCACGTCTGCTCCTGGGAAGTTTTGCAATCCAACACCTGGTTTCTGAATCTCTGCCTAATCATAATGAAGTCTATTTGATACCTGCCAGTGTCTCCAGGTCTCGTCCGCATATACAGCCGTCGTTTGTGGTGTTTGAACCAAGTATTGTAAAGTAAAGTAAATGCCTTTATTTTCCTCCGATCTACAGCATTGAAGCCTTATTAATCTGTTAAGGAGAAATTTAATAATGCCCAACCTAGGCGGCTTAATCTAACAAACGCATATAATAATTCCTGTAAAATAAACATATCTGACACCAAAGCAAGGAAAAAAAGCCATATTGTTATAAATAATAATAATCAATGGCAACGAGGCAGAATGGTCTGTTGTCCCTAGTATAAGACAGTATGGCAGTATGGCAATGAAAAACTAACTGGTAACATATTGCTATGTAGAGTACGATGTTGTGTCAGATTTGCATCTGCACTTTAAACAAGACAGTATGACAGTATGGCAATGAGAAGCTAAACTGGTAACATATTGCTATGTAGAGTATGATGTTGTGTCAGATTTGCATCTGCACTTTAAACAAAGAGTATATCACTTCCGGCCGGGTTCGCACTCAGCATATTTATTCTTGAACACTGACCTCTCTGGTTTTCTACTTGAGTTGCAAACCTGGCTTCGTATTTCCTCCACTGTAGTGCCAGTGTGCAATTTTTCACCTTACGTTTCGTTACTGTTGACCACTATTTGAACTCTATTGTCTCACTATATTTATTATCTTTAGAATCCAGACAAATCACCACCTTAACTGAAACCATATTCGCTCACCATTAACTTGGACCGTCAGCTCATATACCAACCATCTCCACATATTAGCTTTATCCTTGACACCTATCCAATTTACAATCACTCTCTTCCTCATTCACTGCACACTTTACCGCCTACGAATTTAACTATTTAATCACTCTTGTCATAGTTACGAATAACACGCAAACTCCGCTATTCTCATGTGCACACCAATTTACTCTCTGCTGCAAATTGCCTTTTTTGCTTCTTGTCACTTTGCCTTCGTCCAATTTGTTCTTCTTACCCCATATCTCCCTTAGGCTCAAACTTCTCCCTTTCGCCAGGGTACCCCATGCTTCTTCTTCCTGCCTCCCAGCCGTAATTTCACTTCCTTTGTGTGCTCTTGTCACATCTTGTGTTTCCGCCCCCACAATCACTTCCTGTATCTTCCTTTCTTCTCTCCCACAGGCCTTCGTCCTCAGCTCCTTATTTACTGCCCTGTGAACCAAGTATTGGCAAGGACTACATTATGATCAGTGCAGAATTCAACTAGCTGACTTCCTCTTTCGTTCCTTTGTCCCAATCCAAATTCTCCTACTGTACTACCTTCTCTTCCTTGGTCTATCACTGCATTCCAATCTCCCATCACAATTAGATTCTCGTCACCTTTTACATATTGTATTAAATCTTCTATCTCGTCATATATTCTTTCGATTTCTTCATCATCCGCTGAACTAGTAGGCATATAGACGGGCACTATTGTGGTGGGCATTGGTTTGGTGTCTATCTTGACGACAATAATTCTTTCACTATGCTGGTCGTAGTAGCTTACCCGCTGCCCTATTTTCTTATTCATTATTAAACCAACTCCTGCATTTCCCCTGTTTGATTTTGTGTTGATAATTCGGTAGTTGCCTGACCAAAAATCTTGTTCTTCCTGCCAACGTACTTCACTTATACCAACTACATCTAACTTTAGCCTATCCATCTCCCTTTTCAGATTCTCTAACCTACCACAACGATTCAAACTTCAAACTTCTAACATTCCATGCTCCGACTCGCAGAGTGTCAGTATCCATCTTCCTGATGATCGCCCCTTCTCGTGTAGTCCCCACCCGGAGATCCGAATGGGGGACTAGTTTACCTCTGGAATATTTTACCCGGGAGGAAGCCATCATCATTACATCATTCATACAGAGAGAGCTGCAGGTCCTCGGGAGGTAGTTACGGCTGTAGTTTCCCGTTGCTTTCAGCCGTGAACTTGCTATAGTAGTTAGCTTTTCCGATGAAGGATTGTAGTTGCTTGATATTCTGTGGTGCGGGCATGTTGGTAATGGCAGAGACGTTCTGTTCGCTGGGCTGGATGCCATGTTTATCAATGATATGACCCAGGTGTTGAACTTGAGGTTGAAAGAAGGTGCACTTAGCAAGATTAGAACGTGAGCCATTTTCTTTCAATTTGGTGAGAAGTAGGCGTAGATTATTCAGATGATCGTGATGATCTTTTCCTGTCACAATAATGTCATCAAGATAATTAGCACAACCGGGATGGAGGCTGTAAGTTGCTCTAAATATCGCTGGAAAATCGCAGCGGAGGAAGATACACCGAAAGGTAGGCAGTGGAGCTGGAGCAGACCAAGAGGGGTATTCAGCGTGAGGCACTGTTTAGATTCTTCATCTAAGAGTAGCTGGAGATAAGCTTCTTTCATGTCCACTTTAGAGAAGAACTGTCCACCGGCTAAACGGCGAAATAAGTCTTCAGGATGGGGAATCGGAAAAACATCGGTTTCAATTTGAGAGTTGATTGTAGAGCGAAAATCACCACAAATGCGGATATTACCATTTGCCTTCTTAACTACGATGAGCGGTGTAGCCCATTTACTAGAGTTAACTGGAGTTAACTGGAGCTACAATACCGGCTGCGAGCCACCTCTGTAGTTCTTGTGTAACTTGATCCTCAAGTGCAAGTGGGACTGGAGGTGCCTTAAAAAACGAGGTTTGGCTCCTGATTTAAGCTGGATATGAGCTGTATAGCCTTTGGCTGTGCCTAGGGTGGAGTCGATAACTTCCGGAAATTGTTCTAGTAGATTAGTGACATCAGAAGTTGGTTGCAAGGCGGAAACGACATTGACATTTTCATGTATTTGAAATCCAAATAGATTAAAGAGATCCATGCCAAGAATGTTGGATGCAGTGTAGTTATTGACAACCAGTAAGGTAACAACTTTATGAATATCCTTATAACTTGCAGGAACAGCAATTTTTGCCTTTAATGTCAATTTTTTTCTTGTTAAAAGTAACAAGCTGGACATCAGCGGGAGAAACTGTCGGCGATCCTAAGCTGTGATAGGTAGCAAGATTGATGATGGAGATGGGCGATCCAGTGTCCAATTGAAAATCAGTCAAATCATCTGGGAAAGCGATCGGAATGATGATCTTACTAGAATTGCTTGTAGGTAGAATGAGGTTGATTTGATCAACTTCCATGTCCTGTCATGTCTTCTGAGGAGTTTTCTTCGCGGAAGGAGGACGGTCATGGCGGGACTTACTCTGACAGACAGTCTTGATATGCCCTATTTTATGGCAGCGATCACAGGTAGACTTGAAGAAGCGGTCACAGGTAGACTTGAAGAAGCGGCAATCACAGCATTCGTGATGCTTAAAACATCCTCTGCAGGAAGGCAGGAGCTGAGGAGCTTGCTTCTTGATGCATGTCTTTGAAGAAGAGCGAGAATGAATCTGGCAGGAGCGCTTCGAAGCGAGCGAGCTGACCTGGCGGTTCGAAGGAGCAGAATGCTGACTGGTCGTATGAGTCACCTGAGCGACTTCATATTTGGTAGCTATCTCAGCTACAGTCTTAGTAGTCATTTGATAGACTGTGGCAATACGCTGTACTTCTTCTGAAGAAGGGTTACTGCTTTTGACAGCGTCGAAACGGACTTTGTCGTGTGGCGTATGGAGAATGATCATGTCTTGAATGAGCAAATCAGTGTAGAGCGTGCCTCAACCATCCTTAGAACAGAGAAACTTGCAGCTCTTGGCGAGACCACGAAATTCCGCAATCCATTTTGTGTGAGTCTGGTATGGTTTCATTCGGCACTGAAAAAATTTATAGCAAGCTGCTACAATGTGGAGATCCTTAGAATAGTGCTCATTAAGGCGAGCTAGGAGATGAGCGAAAGGAACTTCCGATATCTGTTCTTCTGGGCTTAATTTCTGTAGTAATTCGCAGGTTGCATTTCCTACAGAACTGAGGAAAAGAGCTCGTTGATGCTTCTCATCAGTAATGGTGTGACAGATGAAGTGCTGTTGTAGGTGAGCAAAATATACGGAGCACTCTTCTTTCTCGGGGTCAAAGGCAGTAAATGCAAGAATGGCAGTGTTCTGTGGGGATGTAGAGAGAGCCTGAAGCGCTGTAATCAATGCTGGTTGCTGTTGATGCATAAATTGCTGTTGCTGCTGCTGCAAAGCCTGCAGTATAGCTGCTAATTGTTCTGTATTTGCCATGCTTGCATATAATACGTATGACACAATTGGCACGACTTTGTCAAACAGGGTGTAGCAAAACGAGCTGTAAGCGTGACCTTCAGCGAGCGCTGGAGGAGTGTCTGGGCGGAGAAGGAACTCACTGGAGAAAACAAGTGTTCTGGCCTTGATGTGAAATGTTGCCTGATGTTCGATGCCTGAAGCTGTTGTCTGGTTGACTGGGTGCACACACTGGGAATAAACTCATGAAATTCACAGGACTGGAAGATATGTCACGGCACTAATGCGGAAGTGTTGGCGATGCAATTGCGTCCTAGTGAGCTCAGGGATCCTAATGTGGCACTGTTGCGAATATGTTACGTGTTCTCATCATACTGTCGTGAATTATAAAGTTCCGAATTTTTCTCTTCGCCATATTTTGTTAACGGGGGCATTCCGAACTTTTCCCTCGTCGCCATATGTTTTGTTGTATACAAGAAGCACCATATACACAACATAAAAGTTTATTAGTCTGTAGTCTTTTCTACAATGTGTACGAAATGAAAGGAATTGAGACTTGCTTATTGGAATGTGGTGCACGCTAGGTAACACATAAGTTAAGTGACAGTTTGTCGAAAGAAATATACACTTATATATAAAATGTGAATTTATATGTACAACGAAATCTATCTTCATGAGATAGGGTGTCCAAAGAGGTGAAAGTTCTTGATAGCAGATGGCTATCTGTAGTTTGAGAATCTTGAAGGGAACTTGGAACAAGTTCATGTTAGCAGAATGCTAGGTAGGTGTATCTCAGTGACGCGGGAGGCAGGTATCTTGAGGCGCAAAGTCCTTAGGTGAAACCTCCCGACCAGAGTAAGTCCACCTGTTCAGGACATGTTTTTAAGAGGGTACCTCCGTGTCTGACATACGGTGTAGTCTGATCGCTGGTCACAGCTGAATGCCTGGAGCGGTGAAAACGTCGCCCCAATATATACACGCTGGCTGACGTCACACAATTACGTCAGCGCACTGCTGTCCACACCTCGTAGCATTGAGTAGATTCCATGCGGGAGCGGATTGCGAAGCTCCCAGACGGAGGACACACAACAATTTCTTTTCTGTTTCAGTCAGCAAATGCAAGGACAAGTGAAAGAATATTAGAAATTCACTTGTCAGGAACCTGAGACCTTGTAAAAGAGGTAGGAAAGTGAAGAAACCATACTATTTGAAAGCTACTTTGCAGTTCATAATACCCTACGTAAAACCAGTACGTTCAGCTACCAGAAATATACCTAGTATACCCTTGGATGACATCACGAACCCTTAAGCGCATCAAGAACTAGTGTTTTTTTTTCTGTTGGTTTTACGTTGTACCGACACAGATAGGTCTTATAGCGACAATGGGGTAGGAAAGGGCTGGGAGTGGGAAGGAAGCGGCTGTGGCCTTAATTAAGGTACAGCCCCAGCATTTACCTGGTGTGAAAATGGGAAACCATGGAAAACCATCTTCAGGGCTGCAGACAGTGGGATTCGACCCTCTATCTCCTGGATGCAAGCTCACAGCTGTGCTCACCTAACCGCACAGCCAACTCGTCCGGTAGAACTAGTGTTAGGTTTAATGGTCTATCCAATAATACACTCAATACACACACTTGAAGTGTATTGATTGGGTGGACCATTAAACCTAACACTAGTTCTTAATTTAAACTGTATCAATAGGGGTCTATGTGATGAAGTTCGTAAATTGTAACTTAAGCGCCTGTCAAAATTGACACTGATGATCCAAGTACCCGGCAGTAATGAGATCCAACAGCACAGTCATCACCTCATTGTTCTGCACCACTACTGCTGCCACCATCCACACCTAAAGGACCACTTTTCCTACAACCTCAGTCATCCTCAGAACCCGTCATTACTCAAGATCAACTTTCATCTTCTACTTTTTCGCAGTAGTTTGGGGCAGCTTCGGATCCATTTCATAAGAACAAATATGCTTGGAGAAAACCAAGATGGATAAGATTAGAAGAGGAAGTTGATATGACTGTGAGGGAATACTTTAAAGCGAAAGAAAATCAAAACTTCATCCCCAGCAAACCAACAAGTAGAGGGAATTAAAATGTCCCTGTTATCCCTTATTCCTGACCTTAAAAAACTTTGATGTGCTATTGCAAAAATTTAAAAGAAAAATTCTGGTGGTTCCTTAAGCCTTCGTTCCATTATCATCCTTCCACTATCATTCACAAATCATTCCACAACCCAATACTGAAACAGTGTCATCTTCACATTATTCTGCAAGCACTGGCAGCACCGAGCACTTCAAATGTTCCTCTCTGCCGTCACTTCACTCGCAGCATTCACCAGAAGAAAATCAGCAATGCTCTTCTGACAAATTGAACAACTACTTTGTATTCTGTAACATATAGCTGAAAAATACTCCATGTTTTTCTGTACTTTCTGTCTCTTCATTTTATTCCCACTACTTTGATTCAATTTGAACTCAAATTCTATGTTGTAATGTATGTTTGTGTATTCTGGATGGTGTTATTTAGATAAATACACACGTTTTAAGAAATACTTTTAACTATAATTCTTATCCAACAAATAATTACTTCATACAAACAAAATGGTAGCAAATATGAATATGTAGTAAGCTGGGAAACATTAAAAGTAGAATCATCTTCAACAGGGCTTACCTCAACATGATAAATATCCACTCCTCAGGATTTACACATTCTCACATATTTGTACCATGTTTACTTATGGCAGAAGAAACCTTTTCTACCAAGAGTAGATATGATTGCTTGGACATTCTGTAAAATGCCTAGAACTTGGAATCTGATGTGTTTACAAAATAATGCTATGATAGATACTGTTGGCAGCTTCCATATGAAACAACTGTATAATCTTATTGAACACACTAATTAGATTTACAAATACATGCAATTTTTATTGGTTGGACACATGTTGAAAGCTGTGTGATTATTAACTGTGAGAGCTTAAATACATAAGACATTCTAGCCATCTTGTAACAGTGTAACCTAACGGTCACCTACAACCAATGCAGTGCGTGGTACTAAACCAGTCCATGGTGACAATACACAAACTATGAACCTGCAGTGAATAAATACAAATCTGACATACTGCCCACCAAAAGGCATTTTGCCTTTTTCATTTCACAGTTGGCAAGGGACAGAGTTTGTGAATATACCTCTTACATTAACAGTTATTCATCTTCATAGTCACTACATGAATTAATCCATCTCTTTCAGAATGCAATTTCTTGATTACTGCCATCTTCCACTGCATAGGATGTATGTTATCTTCTTTCATTATCACTAGGTCTCCAGGCTGAAGATTGTGATGTTTCATTGCCCATTTATTCCTTTGCTGTAAGTTACTGAGGTATTCATTTGACCATATCCTAGAAGTTTTGAGTTAGCTGCTGAATACATTGCCATCTGGACAAGGTGGTGATGGGAGAAGTAGTATAATCATGATCAGGGAGTGTAGTAATTGACTCTCCTATAAGGAAGTGGGTCAGAGTGAGGTAAGAAGTGTCAAAATGATCATCATTTAACTTGGTAAGAGGATACAAGTTTAGGCAAACTTCAATTTGTGTTGTAAGAATGGTCAATTCTTCATACGTGAAGCAATCAGAACCCATCATATTTCTGAGGTGATATTTCACACTTTTGATGGCTGCTTCCCAGATTCTGCCAAAGTGTGGCGCTGCAGGAGGGAAGGACTGAGGATCGCCTACAACAAGACAAAGACATTGAATACCACTGAGGATTGGACAACACCGGAAGGCACCGTGCAAAAGGTGGACAAATTCAAGTACCTGGGAGAATTTATAACAGGAAGGAATAGGAGCAATGAGGGAATAACAGAGAGGATAAAGAAGATGCGATCAGCCTTCTGTATGACCAGAGATATATACAATAAAAAGAATATATCTACAGACGCAAAGATTAGACATTACAAGGCAATGGTGAGAAATGCTGTATTATATGCTGCTGAGACAATAGCACTAGGAAGAAATGGTGCGGAACAACTAGAGAAAGAGGAGAGAAAAATATTGAGGAAAATACTAGGCCCTAAGAGAGGAGGTGAGAGATGGATGAGGAGACCCAGGGAAGAACTATACCGGAACATGAGGACAATCTCAGAAGAAATCAGACTGAAAAGAGCAAGGTTTGCGGGACATGTAATCAGGATGAATATGGATAGAATGACGAAAAGAGTATGGGAAACAACAGCGAGGACACGAGGAAAGACAGGAACCAAGTGGGTAGTTGAACTCCGGAAAGATTGGTCAGAATTGGGGATCAAGGTGGAAGAAAAGGAAAATTGGAGAAGCAAGTACATACCAACTAATATGCCAGAGATCAATGATAGGGATGGGTACAGGAAAAGGATTGAGAGTCACCAGTGGAGTAGACAAGAGAAGAGGATACTGAATATCTCGGAAGAAGAGCGGGAGAGAAGAAGAGAAAGGATGAAGAGGTTCTGGGAGGACAAGAAGAAAATGCAATCCATGAAGGAGCTGTCCGTGGTCCTACAGAAGCCGTAACGCAAGAAGAAGAAGAAGAAGAAGAAGAAGAAGAAGAAGAAGGGATAAAATGTCATGGCAATCCCATGCCTGCAGTTGCAGACAAGAGTTGATTTTTGTAGATAGGCCTTTATTTCTTTAGCTGCTCCGATAAAGTTTTTGCCGTTGTCGCTGTAAGTGTTCAGAGATTGACCTATGCAGGAGCTAAATCGACGGAGAGCGGCGAGAAATGCAGTTGTTGTGAGATATCACCTCTGTGTGGTCTGGCTCCATGGCTAAATGGTTAGCGTGCTGGCCTGTAGTCACAGGGGTCCCAGGTTCGATTCCCGACCGACCCTGTCGGGAATTTTAACCATCATTGGTTAATTTCTCGGGCACAGGGGCTGGGTGTATGTGTCGTCTTCATCATCATTTCATCCTTATCACGACACGCAGGTCGCCTATGGGCGTCAAATCGAAAGACCTGCACCTGGCGAGCCGAACATGTCCTCGGACACTCCCGGCACTAAAAGTCATGCGCCATTTCATTATACCTCTGTGTGGACAGCCTTGGTAGTTAGGCAAATGAAAATTCCATTACATGCCTTCAGTCTAGTTTTGTTCAATCACACATTAGTTTTTGAGAATTGGGCCAGCATAGTCTGTTCCAGTGTTAAGGAATGGGCATGTTGGGGTTACACACCCGTGGCATATTTCCCATTAATTGCTTGGCAATATCAACATTCAACTTGCAACATGTAAGACACACATGAATTTGCTTCTTTACAGTTCGTCCTGCTGATGGGATCCAAAATTTTCCTCTCAGAGATGTGATTAAGAGTTGAGTGCTAACATGAAGTACTTGAAGGTGTTCTGCTATGATGATTAGCAGGGAATAGGTTTATATGTACTTATAATTTATGAAATATGTACATATTTACTCAGTTATTTGGATTGAAATATGGAATTATATATATGGACTTAGAATTGCAATAAAATGATTTCTATTCAATATCAAAGTTCAATGAAGCTAAATAAAGTATGCCTACATAAAACATAATGTTCCACTTCACATTTCGATATGAATCTCGAAGAACACACAATACTGTATTTTATGCTTTTACCAAAACAGTGGATTACAAAATGTTTTTTAAAGTGCTAGAAAGTTGAATCTTCTTTTGTATCTGAGGACAGATTTGTATTGACTGAAACAGCATTAAACATCACAAGAATTAATAGGGGCATGTTTGAAATTCACAATATCTCTGGGTTTAAGTCCAACGTTAACTCCACACAACATTGTAGCAACCTGTTCCATTTCTTCATATCCAGGATTCTTTGAATGCAGAGTATCCATCTTCATTTGTGCTATATCTGCAACTTTACCTCTTCCATGATTTGGTTGCTCCACGGTATTATTCGCAATTTTGAAACATTTAGAAAATGACCGATGCAATTTATGGAGACTTTCGAGTGCTTTTGTGATGTGTGAAAAGTTATGCTGAACATAACTTAAGTCATTCCTAACACTTATGTCAGAGACAACTGTTTTTGCAGCTTTAGTTGAGGCTGGATCTTCAGAGTCCATGGTATACAGAATGTTCTTAATAGAGTCTATATATTCAACATAATATTCAACTGCTTGTAGTTATGTACCCCTCCTAATTAGAAATGGCTTAGGTAGCAATACAATTTCTGGGTAAATTTCTTTCAAAAATGAACTTTTCTGTTTTTGTTTTTTTCTTTTTCTTTTTTTTAATTTTTTTTTTTTTTTTTTTTTTTTGTTTAGAGGAAAAAATCACTGAGTAAATCAACAAATCTACTTTGGGGTAATTTCCTTTTACCATTGCCACATGACAATAGGCATGTACTATACAAGTTAAATGAGTCGTCTTAGGATATACAACACTTCTCTAGCTTGTGTCATATAAGGTGCAGCAACACTAATAAGAAGTAACATATTAATAAACTTAATGCCCTGTGGCCAGAGGATACCCATAACTTCAATGAACAGTTTTGTTATAGCTTCGTTGTTGAACTTTTCTAGAACATACAGTGTAAATAAGTCTGTTTACAATAATCTTCACTTAACAAACCAGTGATTATGTCCTTAATTTCCTGTCTTATCTTCTCAACAGTTTCATCATACATGGCTGAACAATAGCTTTTTCTGAATGTTGACTCATCTGGGATAGTTTGTTTGGTATATTTTTCGAGGAATTCCCCGAAGCACTGATTATTCAGTTTGAAGAAAGGAGTGTTAGCAGAGATGAGAACACTGCAGAGATCAATTTCGAACTTTGGCTGAATATTCAAAGTTGTTGACTGTGTCAGAAACAGTTGTCACTGCTTTGAATTTCCTGGTTTTCCTGATGTTCACTGGTTGAAATGTGTTGTTGTACCAGAAACCTTTGAGCAGATGTCAGCCTACACTGACACAAATTACAAAATAATATCTTACGTGCCAGTAGATAAATCATTTTAAAATTCTAATACGTAACTTCAATTTTAAAGTGGTTGACTGTGTTACTTTCGGCATATTGTAACAATTTTAATGTCTTCAACGGATTCACTATGCAGCTAAACACACTGTACTATTAGATGTTATTTTTATGACAAACCATACTCTAAAAGCTGCTAAGCGCTAATTTAAAGAGTAAGTGTTGTCCAGATGTTATGTAAGTAGAGCGAAGATTGAGGGAGTTTTTAAATGTGAATGGTCATTTAGGTTGGTTTCATGAGGGTTGTTTTTTTTTTTGGTGATGTAAATTTCAATTGCTTCCTATTTTCGATGTGTAAAATTTTTAGATCTGTGTTGATGTCCATGAAATGGTGTGAACTGTCTTATATGTGCTCTCTGAAGGCTGAATGCCAATTATATCTGATCACGTTTTTGTGTTCTTTGTATCTTGTGTGGAAATTACCGGTGTGTTTTGTTTGACCTTAATATGTGGCATTGCAGTTAGGTTCTTGGCACTTGAGTTCATATACTCCTGACTTTGATAAAGGTTCTTTCTTTTTGTTTAGGTTGCACTTGCTGATGTGTGTCTGCAGTGTATTTTTCTTTCTAAAGGCTACTTTTAGACTTTTTTTTTTAAATATTAGCTATTTTGTATGTGTTCTTGTTAGCGTAGTTGAGAACAATGTATTTTTCCCTGTCCTGTTTGGTGGTTTTCTGGGCATTTTTCTTATGTTAATTTAATAGTTTTCCTACTGTGCCCGGAGGGTGGTTGTTTTCTTTCGCGATTTATTTAATGTTTTATATCTCTTCATTGAAATCCGTTGTGCTCATTGGTATGAAAATAGCTTTGTGTATCATTGTACTGTATTCAGTCCCGCTATTTTGTGTGTGGTTGGTTCGACTCATTGCCAATAGTGTGCGACGTCTAAGTAGGCTTTCCGTATACTTTGTAAGACAGGTTGTCAATATTCCTACTGATTGTAACATCTAAATAGTTTATTTTCTTGTTAGTTTCTGGTTCCATTGTGGACCTGACGGACTTGTGTAAATAATTTAGTATATTTCATAACTGGTGTGCATTAGTGATGTCATTATTATATATGCATATTACATTATCTACATATCTGCTCCAGTGTAAGATTTCTTTTGAATGCTGGCCTGTTGAGATCTTTCTAAATAACTTTGAAAATATTACAAAATAATGCTATGATAGATACTATTGGCAGCTTCCATATGAAACAACTATATAATCTTACTGAACACACTAATTAGGTTTACAAATACATAAAAAAAAATTTGTCAGACACATGTTGAAGGCAATATGATTGTTAACTGCAAGAGCTTAAATACATAATATACACATTCTAGCCATCTTGTAACAGTGTAATTGAACGGCCGCCTACAACCAATGTGGTGCGTGATACTAAACTAGTCCATGGTGATAATACACAAACTACCAACATGCAGTGAATAAATACATATCTAATACGATGTGTTCCGTTCTTTTGCTGTTACGAATAGCCTACAGTGTACATTCAGTTTTAAGTAGGGATAATAATAATAATAATATAATAATAATAATAATGATGATGATAATGATAATAGTCACTACACAGCTAGACTCACAGTTAGGTGAATACCAAGCTGGTTTCCGTAAGACTAGATCTTGTCCAGAACAGATACACAATCTTAAGACAGTTCTCAATTACAAAAGCCGAGGTGGACATCCCTGGGTGGTGGTCCTAGTAGATTTTCAGAAAGCTTATGACTCTGTGGACAGAGACACCCTTTTCTCCATACTATGGGAACTTGGTCTGGATGGGAAGACCCTACGATTGATTCAAGCCACTCTGAGGAACACGACGTCCAGGGTCAGGTTCAGAGGTGAACTATCTGAAAGCTTTCCAATCAGAACAGGAGTTAGACAGGGTGATGGTCTCTCCTGCATTCTCTTCAACTGTGTCCTGGAAAAGATCATTAGAGAATGGAGAACTATGCTACCACCGGGAGCTGGACTGAAGCTTGGGTACAAGAGAGACAACCTCATTGTCCCGTGCCTAGCCTTTGCCGATGACCTCATTCTACTGGCAAACAATATAGAGGAGGCTACCTACAACTTACAGAGTCTTTATTGTGTAGCGGTTAAGACTGGTCTGAAAATCAGCATCCAGAAGACTGAATTTATGACCAATATCAAGGAGGCCCCTTCTACAATTCCTCTCACAGATGCTACCATACGAAAAGTACCTGCGGTTAAGTACTTGGGAGAATCGATCTCTGTGAATCAGAGCGAGAACCCAGCCATAGATGCCAGATGTACCAAGTTTGAAAGGGCTTATCACTCGTGTCGTAGTATCTATTCATCTAAGTACCTCTCCAAGAACCTCAAGCTCAGACACTACAACTCGGTAGTCAAACCATCTGTTCTGTATGCTTCTGAGTGCCTTGTAATGGCTAGGAAGGGCCCACTCAGAAAGCTGGAGTTAAAAGAGAGGAAGATCCTGAGGAGGATATTAGGACCAATCAGAGAGGAAGGAGGCACTTACAGAATCCGCCATAATGATGAACTGTATGAACACCAGGAGAACATCGTCACGTCTATAAGGAAAAGGCGCCTGACCTTTTATGGACACTTGGCCCGTATGGATTCCGAAAGACTCATCAACAGGATATTCACAGTAACAGGAAGAGGCAAGGCTTCTAAGAACAAATGGATCACGTCAGTTAAGTCAGATATGGAACAACTAGATATCCCACCGGGACAAACTCATGACCGACTACTGTTCCGTCAAGCTATCCGACACGGAGTTTTCCCAACGTCCCTTATAAGTAAGAAGTCTACTGGAACTAAGTGGACCGAGGAGAGAAAGCTGGCTCATAGTCAGCAAATGAAGGAGTATTGGAAGAAGAAGAAAGCAACAACTTTACCCAAGAGTAGATACGAGCCCCGTGGTCCTCAGTAGGCCTAAACGACAAAGAAGAAGAAGAAGAAGAAGAAGAATATGGCCTCGGCTACCGTGTGCAGACATTTCAATTTGAAGGCTGTCTGCTCGTCAATTTCGATGTTCCGTTTTACTCTAGGCCCACTAGATGGCAGACCGAGTAAACCGAAACTTTCTTGGGCGTCTATGGCTAAGATTTAATGAATTTTGTCGGGTAAACACCAAATGTGTCACCAGAGATCTTTTACATGCCGACATCATACGACATGGAGTGTCAAATGGACTTTTCCGCCCTTCAAAAATCCAACCACTTCTGCCGGGTTTGAACCCGCTATCTTGGGATCCGGAGGCCAACACTACCACGGATCCACAGAGGCAGTAGGGGTGAACCTAGTATTATCTTAATTTCCTTTGCCTCTGCCATAGTGCTTTCTAATAATAGTAGAAAAGTATATGAAGAAACCAGAACAACACCAAAGTAGGTACACAAATTACAGCACAGAAATACACAAATCGCGTGATCTCTTCCCAGGTTGTGTCGCTCTGTGTCACTGAAAAAGTAGCATGCCTGTGGCCTACATGCATGCAGCTAGTAATTTGATCCTGTGTCGCACAGATCGCATGAAGCTCCATGTGCGGAAGGCCTAAGTGCTGGCCTCCTCCACTCAGTTGTGACACCCTCATTAAAGGGATCAACAGCCATCTTCAGAAACCACACCTATAGACCTTAACAACCACTATGAAGCTAGGCTGTTTTCATTTAAGTACAGTGTTAAAAAAAAACTTTTGTGAAATAATATCTATTGGTTAAGGTACTGGTACTCTTTGTCCTTATGGCAGCCTGTAAGTGTTGCAAGAAGATATAAAAGAACTCCTGCGGGACTAAATTCAGCACCTTGGCATCTTCAAAAACCGTAAAAGTAGTTAGTGAGACATAAAAACCAATAACATTATTTATCTCTAAGGTGACGCCAGAGAGAGTGCCAGCACTTTCACTTCTGACTCATCCTCCAGAATGATGGACCGCTGACTGTGGTCGGTAGGCGGAGCCAATAGTTAAGCAGCAATGTCACTCGCTCATGGGCAGGGCCAAACTAATCTGCCCCTCGCAGACCCTGACAAGGTCTACAAACAAAATCGTGGACATCCTGTGATAGTATGAAACTAAAAAAGTAAACTTGTGTCCTCATCCTGAGGTGGTGCAGCTCTTTTCAGGCACACCCCTATTGGAGGTGAGCTGCATGTACCACTCCAACCACATACCAGCCCTTCTGCCAGTTTTAAAGTCCTGGCAGTACCAGGAATCGAACCCGGACCCCCCGAGGACGGCAGCTAATAACACTAACCGTAACGCTACGGAGGCGGACAGTTTGATACTAACTGCATAAGTGTTAATGGGTGGTGGCAATATAATACCATTAATTATTAAGCCCAATAATACATTTGGATAAAACGTAGACATTGTGTGTGTGTGGGTGTGGGTGTGGGTGTGTGTGTGTGTGTGTGTGGAGCTAAAGGTCTTAAGACACATTACAGTCCTTTAAGTTTCCATTTGTTTTTTTATTTGAATTTCTTCCTTTAATAACTTCTAATTAAAATTGCCTCTCACCTTAAATGAAATTAAGTTTAATTTAATTTAATGATTTTAGAATATACACTGTTTCTTTTTTTTAAATTTAGATTTAATTGTAATTGTTATCTTGAATGCACAGTAGTGTTTCCTTTTAATAAAATGTGATTGAACTATACTTGTGTATAAGTTGTTGATCAAAAGAATTATGCACTGAAAAAGCCTGAATAAAGTCAAATATGTCTGCTTAAATACATAATAGGGACTACCTGGCCAAGGCAGTAAAGGCATGCTCTGTTTACACAGAAGAAAGTAGGTTCATTTCCCTGTTAGGAAGTTGAAAATTTTAAGAAACAAGATTTCCACTTCCAGAAGTACACATGGCCCTATGTCTGAAAGGTTCAATCAGCCTATACCAAAGTTGTGTAACAGATTAATTCCTGGGGGCTCATTTAGCCGAACATAGAGCTGACTACTTCACCCCATCAAGTACCGAGGTTACGAAAAGTGGAAGCCTTTACCTTCCACCCCTCCCGGAGCCTTTATTGCCCATATGGGAAAGACTTTGCTTTGCTGTAAATAACTATATTTAATAGTATTGAATGGCTGTGAGAATTCATCCTGTTATAAAGAACCATAAAATTGAATGTTTGGGTCATAAAATTAAACATCAAGTCAACCATTACTATTCAGGTTTGTTAAGAATTAGATCCTATCCAGATCATTAACCATGTACCATTCTGATTATGCAGAAAGATAGATTTGAGGAAACATTGAAAGGAAACATTATTATTATTATTATTATTATTATTATTATTATTATTATTATTATTATTATTATTATTATAGGTACTTTAAAACAGAACATGTTCCAAGAAGGACATTCCAGGAATCATTAATAAACAAGGGGAGTATGTATGCGAGGATTTACAAAAGGCAGAAGTATTCGGTCAGCAGTATGTAAAAATTGTTGGTTACAAGGATAATGTCCAGGTAGAGGAGGTGACTAATGCTTCTTTTTAAAAAAATTTTTTTAATGGTGTTTGTTTGGGGTGTTGACCTATAGAGATCTTTTGCCCCTACTTGCACCATGTGATATGAACCTGTGTGTAATTGGAATGGAGGAAGTGTAGAGTATTGATTGTGAGGAAAGGAACATTAAGGAAGACACAAACACTCAGTCCCCAGACCAGGGATATTAATCATTTACAATTAAAAACCCCTGACCCAGCTGGGAATTGAACCCGGGGCTGCCGGGTGACAGGTGGACGCGTTGCCCCCTACACTGCAGGCCCGGACTTGACTAATGCTAAAGAATATTCAAATTTACATATGATAACAATGACATTTACAATAAGATATAAAAGTTGAAAACTAGAAAAGCGGCTGGAATAGATCATATTTCTAGGGTTATACTAAAGACAATGGGTTGGGATATATTACCATATCTGAAGTACTTATTTGATTATTGTTTGCATGAAGGAGCTATACCAAATGAATGGAGAGTTGCTATAGTAGCCCCTGTGTATAAATGGTGATAGACATAAAGCTGAAAATTACAGGCCAGTCAGTTTGACATGCATTGCACGTAAGCTTTGGGAAAGCATTCTTTCTGATTATATTAGATATGTTTGCAAAATTAATAACTAGTTCAATAGAAGGCAGTTTGGGTTTAGTAAAGGTTATTCCACTGAAGCTCAACTTGTATGCTTCCAGCAAGATTAACATTATATTATTATATTATATTATATTATATTATATTATATTATTATATTATTATATTATATTATATTATATTATATTATATTATATTATATTATATTATATTATATTAATATTAATTAATTCATATTATTATATTATATTAATATATTATATTATATTATATTATATTATATTATATTATATTATATTATATTATATTATATTATATTATATTATATTATATTATATTATATTATATTATTATTATTATTATTATTATTATTATTATTATTATTATTATTATTATTATTATTATAGAAACATGTTCCAAGAAGGACATTCCAGGTATCATTAATGAACAAGGAAAGTACTATGCGAGTATCTACAAAAGGCAGAAGTATTCAGTCAGCAGTATGTAAGAATTGTTGGTTACAAGGATAATGTCCAGATAGGGGAGGTGACTAATGCTTTTTTTTTTTTTTTTTTTTTTTAATGCTATTTGTTTAGGGGTCGATCTATAGAGATCTTTTGCCCCTACTTGCACCATGCGATATGAAACTGGAATGGAGGAAGTGTAGAGTCCCTTACTCAGTGGAGCAGGGATAACACGAGGGGACCCGTCACTGCTTCGGCCTGGCAGCCAGGTTTTAAATGAAATGCTCAAAACACTTTTTAGCTCTGTGACGAGAAACCCTTGAAAATGATTGTTTCTCCTCCACTCACCGTGGAGAGAACGATCGAAGAATGAAAGAAAACTGAATGATGGATCACTCGGCTCCCAACTTATTTATTACTCTATACAGAATAACATCATCTCTACAGAATAACATCATCTGCAGGTACTGGAAAAAATCCAGAGAAAAGCAGCTCGATTTGTTCTGGGTGACAAAAGACAAAAGAGCCGGTGGCTCCAAGTAGCCTGTCTGGCTCAATGGCTAAATGGTTAGCGTGCTGGCCTTTGGTCACAGAGGTCCCGGGTTCGATTCCCGGCAGCGTCGGGAATTTGAACCATCATTGGTTAATTTCACTGGCACAGGGGCTGGGTTTGTATGTTGTCTTCATCATTTCATCCTCATCACGACGCGCAGGTCGCCCACAGGAGTCAAATCGAAAGACCTGCAGCTGGTGAGTTGAACATGTCCCGGGCACTAAAAGCCATACGCCATTTCATTTTTTTCCAAGTAGCCTGTGTAGTGGCCTCCATGGTATGCACTAGCCATGCGTCTTCGTAGGTGTGGTATTTACCAACTGATGAGCCCAACTTAGCACATTGGGGCGAAACGCTGGCAACCAGGAATGGGTTAGCTGGAAAATGTATAATATTCAATAACGGACCAACTATATTGGTATTAAGTGGTATGTTCCGAGTTGTCAGTGGGGAGATGGCGTGGAATGACATCAGTTAAGTTTGAGTGGTGTCTTTAAAAGTAGGAAAGATCACAATATGAAGATAAAGCTGAAATTCAAGGGACAAATTGGAGCAAATATTTGTTTATAGGAAGGGGAGTTAAGGATTGGAATAACTTACCAAGGGAGATGTTCAATAAATTTCCAGTTCTTTGCAATCATTTAATTAAAGTCTAGGAAAACAACATATAGGGAATCTGCCACCTGGGTGACTGCTCTAAATGCAGACCAGTAGTGATTGATTGATATTGGAGACATGAATATTCAGAAAGTGTATGAGAAATATATTCGGTCCAAGGGAAACTGACTCCTTGACTTCAGTTTTAGAAACACTGTAATTGTTATTGACAACATGATATCATAAACTAAAATGATACACAATCATCCAGTATGGGTTAAATGGGCAGTAGTTGGAGCTATCCTGGGGTTGGGGCAAGTGGGGGTGATCACTGCAGGCCCTGCACTGTATGAGCACAACACCAAGGGAGAAAAGAGCTAGTTTCTTCAGAAAAAGTAACTAGTCGACGATTTCTAATTATTCTTGGCTTTCAGAATATGTAGACTGTCATTTAGAAAGACAAATCAACAGTATAAGATGATGATCATAATAGTGATTATAGTTATAATTTAATCAAATTCTTAGAAATCCTTTGCTAAATTAAATACTTTCTAGGCCTGCTAGTGCTAGTATCTGTTAACAATCAAGTAAGCAGTCATAACTTTAGCATTCTCTCAGTTTTCTTAATGGTGACACAAGTATAATGTTGTTAATTTGTCAACTTTTATCTACACTCTAATTTGTACAAAATGAGATGTCCCATTTGAAATTGATCTTACATGGTGACTGGATAGTTACTGAAGCAGATTTTCAACAGGCAGAAAAAGCTTGTCTCAGAAACCAAATGGAGGGTAGTTTATGAAGATCTGTTTGAAGGTTTCTTGTTCCTTTTAATTGTTGAAGCAAAATTCTGATGGTCATATAACAAGGCAATTCAAGAGACTGCATCATCTTAAAGACAACTGAAATAATTCCATTGGTTCTCAGCTCTGACAGTTTCTGATAATTCAATTTTTAGTTCAGTCTGTGCAAATACTTCTGTATAAAAGTGTTTTACTCAATAATCCACTGTTCCTTGAACTCTATCAAAGATCAACTTGCCAGGTAGTAAAGAAATCTACTTAAAGCCACATCATGTGATGCACTCACTATACCCAGAAAAATGTGGGAGTTTCTCTTGAAATATCATCTTATATGCCTATTGCTTGCAAAAAATCAACTATAAATCATTATATAAACATCTGGTTGCAGTTAGACCCATCAATTGTGTACAAAATCTAGGATGATCTTGTGGAACATTTTCGAAATGTCAAATGAATGTTCATGGAGGGCATGATTTGGATTATTGTCTTTAGGTATTCCTGCACTTTGGCAGTATTTATTGTTTGATTGTATAGGTATCCTAAGTTACAAAATTCATTCTTATGTACTTTTTTATGTCTGACTAAATATCAAGTAAAATAACAATTCTAGATTATTATACTTGTTCACTCTGGCTATTGAGTTTATTGGTTACTTGTGATAATATTTATATTTATTTTTTCTTCAGATTGGTTTCAGGATTTATCCTTGAAGGTAAAGATCCTTTGAAAGAATTCTCAGAGGAAAAGATGTCGAAGTCAAAGGATTTGTGGGAATTAGAAAGACTACAGGCCTACTTCTGTGTAATTAAACATATTCATCCAGTGTTCACTGAGGGAGCTAATATTATCCTGAGAACTTACTACCAGGCTCAGAGAAGAGCTGATACTCGGAATGCAGCTCGGACCACTGTGAGGTTACTGGAGAGTTTAGTCAGGTAATATTGCATTATTACATCTTGTACAAATTAACATTTCCAAGAATGTTGCTGTTTTTATGTATCAAGTCAATAAATTGGAAGTTCATGTTGCTTTAAGCTTACATTTGGGAGATGGTGGGTTAGAACACTGTCTTTATGTGTCCTGACAATTGCTTATCATAATTTTTCAACCATTAAATTTATATTGTTTTCTTTGTAATCCTTTACAGCCTAGTAATACCATACAGTATAACAATTTTTCAGTGCACAGAAAATTATGTTTGATACTGTTCATTACTCGAGTAGTAACATCCAACTCATAATTCCATGAATGCATAAAATGAGGCAAAACTTTTGATTTACAGAACTGTTTTGTGGCATACCAAATGAAGTAGGTCATCATAAAGCATTGAACGGCCTTCTTTTTGCTGTTTAAATTATTGTGTTTCCTTTTCATTTTACCTGGTTGTAGCAAGGATGTAAAAGAGAAGGCGTATAAGTCTCCGGTAAGATCCCAATTTCAGTATGGTTCCAGTGTGTGGGATCGAGATCAGGATAATTAATATGAGAATTGGAAAAGATTGAAAGGAAAGCAGCACAGTTTGTTCTTGGAGACTTCCAACAAAAGAATGTATTACGAAAATGTTCCAAACTGGGAAGGCTTGGGAGTAAGGAGACGGGCTGCTCAACTGAGTGGTATGCTCTGAGCTGTCATTGGAGAGATGGCATGGAATGACATTAGTAGACAATTAAGCTTGAGTGGATCTTTTAAAGGTGCCGGGCTGAGTGGCTCAGACGGTTGAGGCGCTGTCCTTCTGACCCCAACTTGGCAGGTTCGAATCTGGCTCAGTCCGGTGGTATTTGAAGGTGCTCAAATGCATCAGCCTCGTGTCGGTAAATTTACTGGCACATAAAAGAACTTGCGCGGGAGTAAATTCCGGCACCTCGGCATCTCCGAAAACCGTAAAAGTAGTTAGTGGGACGTAAAACGCTTAACATTATTATTGATGTTTCAAAAGTAGGAAAGGTAGTAATATGAAGGTAAAATGGGAATTTAAGAGGACAAATTGGGGCAAATATTCATTTATAGGATGAGAATACAGGTTTGGAATAATTTATCAAGGGAAATGGCTGATAAATTTCCTCTTTGAAAACATTTCATCTTAAATGCAGATCAGTGACGGTTGATGATCGTCATTCTGTTATTAATCAAACATTTTCTTTTCCATGCATTTTCTAATGGATTCTGTTATTAATAAAATATTTTTCTTTTCCAGGTATTTTCTAGTGTTTTCTTAACCTTGTATTAGTCTCTACAGACTGAAAAACATAAAGGTGACATGGTAAATAAGTCGAAACTGAGAAAGGCTTTGAATAAAAAATATGTGGTGTAAATAAAATATTACTTTCATGTTATTTTCGTCTCCACAGTTTTCTGAATTTTATAACAACAACAAAAAAAGGAATAGGAACACATTGTAGGATAAACACATGACAGTTCAGCATTGGAAGAGTGAGCAATACAAGGAGAGATACGAACAAACATGAAGGCAGGCTTCAACACTCATGGACAAGCCATCGTAAGAGGTTGTTAATCTTGATGTGGGAGTGTGTGATCAGAAGTAAGCTGAAATAAACACAGGAAAAGGGAAGACATAAAGCAATAAAAATTAATACAATTGGTAAAATACTAGAAACATGGGACAAACTAGGAGAAAACCCAGTGAGTCAATATAAGAAATGGAAAGGTACAAACAAGTGAGAAATTAAGTCTTGTATAGAAAGATAGGAACACATAATAGAATAACATGTATGACAGGTCAGCATCAGAAGAGGGAGCAATAGAAAAGGGAAAAAGGACAAACATGAAAACACACTGCTCCCTCTTCTGATGCAGGCCTGTCGTGTGTATCATACTATGTGTCCGTAGAATGTGTTTACAGTAAACCAGTCCAGTCCAACAGATGGGCTTGATTGGAATGAACAGGACTGGGCCACTCTGAAGCAATAATTCTTTCATTACAATTCAGCCACAGCCAATAACAAGCATGAATACTGCAGCTTTAGCTCAGTTATTTATCATAGTGTGGAGGAAGAGATGATGTAGACAGGGATTGGATCGAAGTAAGTGGATTCAACCAATAAATACTAAAAGACCAGAGTTCTGTTCTTTCTCACATCTCCATTCCAATTCACTCCATGATGAAACTAAGTTTTTAAGTTCTTCTGATGGAATGTGAATCATTTAAGAAACTGGTGAAATTCCTACAAGGATGGATTCTAGACAAATTTACAAAAATCAGCTCCACAAAGAAATGTAGACAGTACGAGGTATTGATGCGCTTGTTGGACAAGACTAATACTGTTATTAACCCCTTGGCACTTAAGTCAAACATATAGACCTCCTTTTCTTCACATGCTGCCAACTTCCATGTGTGGAACTTATTGTGTCATAAGTTTTAAAATTATGTTATGTCTTTGAAGGTGATGATCTCTGCTTTCCATGTATGTATGTATGTATGTATCGTCACAAATCTGTGTTTCTTCTTTCTTTTCAAAGAGTTTGAAGTAATCTGACCTCTTGTCACTTGAGAGCATATAGACAAACTTCTGCTGCATTCTAGCGGGTGTATGTATCATGATACAGCATTTCCTTACATAGATAGATAGTATAAATCACCATCTTTTACAGATATGCATATTTACATCATCTGGTGAGGATTACTATAATTCTTTCAAAGCCTTGAAACCTCTTATGACTCGTAATTACTTGACTCGCTGTCACTTTGAAATACTATATTGCTTGGCGCAGAAGCATGGCATGGTGCAGTTTGAACGCAAGGGAAGTAATTAAGTTTTAATAAATCAGACAATAAAGGCAGAACTAAGCAGACTGATCTGAATGAAGTGACAGTGGTCGCATAATATAAGGAATGGGATTGCAAAGTGCGTGTAACCAAGTAACGGACAACAAAGCACGCCAAAGTACATGCTGTCTTCCTCATGAACTAATCTTCCCATTAACCTGGGAATTGTGCTAAATGAATCTTTGAACTATTGTTCCAGGATCTTCTACTCAAAGTTTCCGAGGCAAAGATTACCCTGGTTTTCATTGCATTGTGAAACAACCCATGCAAATACAAGAATCACTTTCATTCCATATAAAATGTAAACTACATTATTTTGAGCCTCTACTTCTAACATTTTAAAATAACCTGAGCTAAACTGTTATAAAAGTGAATTTTTAAAGAGATTTTCTCATTTTTCACACCTGAATTGCCTCCGTCCGCTGGGTGAAACAGCACTCAAATGTTCCCCGTCACTGAGGGGTTAATAGGTGCTTGATGGAATAATATAGTATATGTGTGCTTATTACCATCAGCATCCATTTCAGAAGCAATACTCTATCATATACCCACAATTATTACACTTTAGTTGTGAATATTAGGTTTATGTTGCATACATTCATATGCTCTCACTGAAATATAATCTTTTCGATGTTGAATTCCACTGTCCGGCCTGTTTGATCGGTTATCCCGCAATTTAAAAGTCGAATGTTGAGTGGAGCTAAATAACCTGATCCTCTAAGGTAACCAATGGCTTTGGGTGGATGAGTTTTCTTAAGTGGGGGGTGATGATCCCCTCAATGTAGGAAATGACACTGGAACCCATTGTGTAGTGTCTGACCCCAGAATAGGTCTCCCTGTGGGTGAGGGCGGTAGAATAACACCCATGGTATCCCCTGAAATGACTGAAAGGGGCCACAGGGGCTCTTAACTTGGGAGCGTGGGTTAGTGACCACAAGGCCCTTAGCTGAGTCCTGGCATTGCTTCCACTTACTTGTGCGGGGCTCCTCTCTTTCATCTATCCTATCCGATCTTGGTCAACTCTTGTTCTCTTCCAACCCAGACGGTATTAGAGCATTCAAGGCTTAGGGAGTTCTTCATTTTCACGCTCTCCATGGCTCTTGTCTTTCTTTGGCCGATGCATTCATTTTTTAAAATATTGGATCCATTCCACTTTTTCCTTCCGATTTGTGTTAATAGAAGATGGTTGCCTAGTTATACTTCGTCTTAAAACAATAATCACCACCACCACCACCTCCCCATGTTAGGGGAAGCTGCAAAAGGCATTTGTTCTCCATGTTAGGAGTGGCCTGATCACCTGTGGCAGTAGCTCTCAAATGCCTTTGGGAGTGGGGACTCCATTCTAACCAAAGCCTAAAATGAAGATGGTACTTATAAATCAGCCTTGGAAAAAGGCTAGGTTGTCCTCCAGAAGTGACGTTCAGTTCCAATGCTGCGGGAACTGTGAGAAGTGGGCGACCAGTATAGAACATTATGATGGAGGCAGTGATCAGCCTCATGTCACTGACTGAACATGAAGTTTATATCCTTTGACTGACTGAAAAGTCAGAAAAGGTGAGTGAATTCATGGACAAGGATAATATACAGGGTGTCTGAAAATGTTACGGATACTGAAAGAGGACATTTGAACTAAGAGTTGATCTCTGGCATTTTTTTATGCCCTCTGAACGGAAGCTCTTCAGAAAATCAACAGAGGAATTTAAGTTCAATTGTATCCTGCTTCTGTGTCAGCTTATAACTGAATCGACCAGTTTTGCTGGCATGCTTGATAACCTTTGGCATGTACTGCCATGACATATCACTGAATCCTCCCACCCCCCTCTCTCGCTCTCACTCGTCAACTAGCATACTTACCTGTGTTCACTGATGGTTATATTCCCTTTCTTGTATTATATTGCCACCACACTCAATTCATGAATCTAAATTCCTGTATGATGGCCTTACTGCTACAGACATGTCATACATATCAACAACCCCTTCTTTAAACTTGCTGAACACCACCCGATTAAAAACCCTAGGTTGCAGAAATCTGTTATCTGTTCTTGAACAACCTCCTGGAGCTATCCCTCAAATTAAGTGGGACAACTTGCAGGAAATATCAGTTTCTTCTTGTTTCTGAATTTAGCCGCCTATGGACCGCATTGAACTTACGGCTTCTTCTCCTTCTTCTTCCTCTTCTCCTCCTCCTCCTACTACTACTATTCTATATATACATTGTTGAACAGTTTTATGATTTTATCCAGAAAATGTCCCACCTTTACAATAATTAAAATGTTTATTCTTTAAAATAATGTTACGGGAACATGTTTTGTCCCTCTTACAGACATCTTCAGCCTTACAATGAACTGAAGTTTTATGGTAAAGATATACACATACTTAAAATGTTGTTGCAGTTCATGTCTTCAAAAAACTTAAAATCAAAAGATCTAATCAGTGTTGTGTCTGTGCATCATTAAACAACAAAGTGGCAACATGCAATTAAGATTATACTTGAAAGCTTAGTCACTGATCAAACTATGATAAAGATAAGAAGAAAATAAAAACATGAAGATTTTAAAGAACAGCATGTCTACGGGAAGACCAAAAATTACAAAACTTAAGAACCAAAATGGAGAAATAGTCACAGATAGGCAAAACATTACTGAAGTTATTAGAGATTTCTACTACAAGCTGTATACATCAACCATTAATAAACCATCCAGTGATGAACAACTAGCCCAGAATTATACACATGAAGTAACACCGGAAGTAACCACTGCTGAGATTGAAAATGCTCTTAAACAACTAAGGAATAAAAAATCCCCTGGGGAGGATAAAATAATGAATGAAATGCTGAAATTAGGTGGAAGAGATCTGCTAGAAGCCATGAGAATACTCATGAACAAGTGTATTAACTCTGGAAGAATACCAGAAAATTGGAAAAATGCTGAAGTGATACTTCTCTTCAAGAAAGGTGATAAGGAAAATTTAGAGAACTATCGTCCTGTGAGTTTGTTATCACACCTTTACAAGCTCCTGACTAAAATTGTAACCAACCGCCTCACAAGAGAACTGGATTTTTATCAACCTGCCGAGCAAGCGGGATTTCGTAAAGGTTTCTCAACTGTTGAACACATCCAGACTATTTGTCTTCTTCTTGAGAAAACCACTGAGTACAACATCAAGATTCATCTGGCCTTCATTGATTATAAAAAAGCTTTTGACCCAGTGGAGATCTGGGCAATCATGAAGGCACTTCAAAATGCCATGATAAACTCAAGGTATATAAAGCTTCTGGAAAACATTTATGATCAAGCAACAATTGTAGTCAGAGTGGACGAAGACCTCATCACCAATAAAATCCCAGTTGGCAAAGGAGTTCGACAAGGTGACACAATCTCTCCAAAGCTGTTTACCCTTGCCTTGGAAGATGTATTCAAAACCCTTCATTGGGATAATAAAGGAATAAAAATCAACGGGTTATATTTGAACCACCTGCGTTTTGCCGATGACATTGTGCTCATAAGTGAAAATCTAGATGAGCTAGAAAGCATGATCCAAGAATTAAAAACTGCTTCTGCTAAGATTGGTTTGGAAATGAACATTAATAAAACGAAAATTCTAAGCCCAGAGAGTCGACCACTTAAAATGGGAAACCAATACATAGAAGCTGTCGATGAGTACATCTATCTTGGACACAAGATAAAACTTGGAAAAGACAACCAACGTGCAGAAATTCCTCGCAGAATAGGTATGAGTTGGACTGCATTCCGAAAACTAAGATTCATCCTCACCAACAAGGCTGTTCCAATTAACCTGAAGACCAAGGTTTATAATACGTGCGTGCTGCCAGTTACAACTTACGGTCTGGAAACGATGACTCTGACGAAGGAAAGTGCTCGTAAGCTTCAGCGAACACAACGAGCCATGGAGCGACAGATGCTAGGGATCAGCCTTAGGGATAAGATCCGTTCAGAGGACATCAGGAGAAGAACTAATGTAACAGACATCCTAGAGATAGTAGCAAGACTAAAATGGCAATGGGTAGGACACGTAGCTCGACAAGACTACAACAGGTGGACCTCTAGGATTGTTCATTGGAGACCATGGGGACATAAGAGAGGCATTGGAAGACCCCTGAAGAGATGACTCGACGACATAAAGCTGTTGGCTGGAACACGCTGGTTCCAAGTGGCTCAAGACCGAAGACGATGGAAGCACATGGAAGAGGCCTATATCCAGCAGTGGATTGAAATAGGCTAGAAAATAAGAAGAAGAAGAAGAAGAAGAAGAAGAAGAAGAAGAAGAAGAAGAAGAAGAAGAAGAAGAAGAAGAAGAAGAAGAAGAAGAAGAAGAAGAAGAAGAAGAAGAAGAAGAAGAAGAAGAAGAAGAAGAAGAAGATTGTATCATTCTGTTGTAATGGAGCTTCTAAGTGGATTTCTAAATGAAGGTCATATTCTCTGCGCTGATAATTTCCCCACCAGTGTACCTCTGGCAGAAGAACTTCTGAGAAGCAAAACATTTGTGTGTGGGACCTTTCATAGCAATAGACGTGGATTACCATGGATAGTAAAACAGAAAATGAAGAAGGGAGAGGGGTTGGGTAAGATGTATCAGCATGGTACTAGAGTAATTAAGTAGGTTGACAAGTGACCTGTTCTAATGCTTTCAATACTGCCGAGCCATAATGACTGTCTAGTAGACTCTTGAAAGAAAAACAAAGCCATTGAACCTGTCAGGAAGCCTCTCTTTATTCTTGATTACAATGGAGCTACAATTTCATATTTTTTAGGAAAGGATTAAAATGGTACAGGAAAGTAGCCCTAAAAGTTATCACTGGAATGGCCTTGGTTAATTCTTGGATATTTCATATCACGATGTTTGTGTAAAAGATGCCGCTACTGCAATTTCAAACGAATTTCACAAGAAGCCTGGTTGGACCACAGTTGGAACCTGGCATCAATCCTGGGAGGAGATACTGCACATTCTGTCAAAGATGGAAGGACCAGCCAAAAAAGTCCAAAGACACTGCGTAGTTTGCTATAAAGCTCAGTGGGAAAGTGACACATTGAAAGACATTGATAAGAAAACAAAGCAGGTGACAACGTACTGTGAGGATTGCCAAAACAAACCGTTTATCTGCATTGGATGATGTTCTAAAAAAGTTCATAAATGCTGAAATTGAACTTACTGTTTTCAAAATACAAATTGCCATTGTATAATGATAATAAGATTAGTGAAATCATGAGTGTAAATATTTTAGAGACTTTCAAGATCAGTGAAAAAAATAAAACAGTTCGGTTCAGATATTATAAAGCAAATAAATATGTTCATTTATTGTTTGTCTAAATATGCATTTATATTCATGCAAACCTACCTTTACCAACAGGTAGAAAGGGATGTTAACGCACTGCTCTGTGCTACACAAGGCATGGGTGACTTGTGGACTTCAATGATTATTGCCACTAAACCAAACGCCAGTGGATTGCTCTGCTGAGGAATGTGAGAACTTGACAAGACTTGCAGCTGCCAATCTCATTATTCTGAAATAATATATTTTTGCCATCCACTGGCAGCACTCAGAACTGCTTCATTAGAATGAGTCACACATGCCTTGTAACGCACACCAGCAAAGTACTGTATGATATGAGACATTGGTGACTCATGACACAATCACGCTTAATGTCGACAGTGCAACAATAGCAGCGAACATGTTAAAGGCTAAATTTAGTACCTACAAAGTATCCAAGAATATTCTACAAGGAAAAACAAATTTGATGTAGTTCCATAAATTATTATTTTGTTTTGATAGACACTGTATTGATCACAAACTACATCGCTGTTACACCAAACACCTAACTTCATTTCAATTCCCTGCTTTTACCGGCCAGGCATTTACCCCTCAGTTTTAGAGTCCATCGATCATTAAGGATATAAATTGATATTATTGATTGCTATAAGTGAGGTATGTATCATACAAACTCTGAACATTACTATGTTTTATTTAAGTTTTGTAGTGTGTTTCATTCAGTGCAAGCCTAAGACCACTAGGGTGAGACTCCACATGCAACTGGCTGGATTTGAACCCAAACATTTACATGTGTTTACCAGTGTTTATTTCATTTGCATGTTTTACAAAGTATGTACACTTGTTAGACAGTTGGGTAAAATACAAGTTTGCATTTCCTATGTTCGTTACAACAAAATAACAATATTCCTGTGCCTTCACAATTAATTTTAATATTAATACAACTTCCCCCATGCAGAGGCTGCCACAAGGACAAAGTATGTTGACTGCACAGTATTTTGTCTTCTAAGTTACTGTTGAGTGTGCTAGTGTGTCAGAAAAAAATAACCACCACAAAGCTCAGGAATAAATTTGCAATGAATTTGAGATATGGCATGATTCATGATTCTTCAAATGTTACATAGATGATTGCGGAGTATGGTCACTGAACCTCGTATTGCGGTGATAATGGTGGTGTGAAGACATGTCTGGTTAAGACCGAGATAATCCCATAGCTGTACAAGAAATTTAGGGATTGTGCCTCGAGCTCCGATCATGAGTCCATGGATGGAAATATTGTCTAGGTGATGTTTATCTTTATAATAGTTTACACTTGGCTGGTAAATTGACTTCTTTTCGGCGTCCACCACTTCGGCCTGGCGAACGTGTGACTCGAAGCGTATTGTGGGATCTAAGATGAGTCCTTGCTTGCTAGCTGGTTCAAAGGCTATCATGTCAATACACCTGTTACTCCCGTCAGTAGCTAGGCCAGAGACCTCTTCATGCACCGTGAAACAGTGATCCCTCAGCGAGGTCGCAATCGTGTGTCGTATTGTATGATGGCGGGAATTTCTCAATACCTTCCCATGAGGACAGGCTCCCAGGACATGGGCAAGAGTTTTGTGCTCTCTGTGGCAACGCCGACAGAGGGTGTTGTCCTGGGACCTTCCTGGTATGGAGCGAACGGGCACACATTCGCTTACAGACTGTAATACTGTGCAAAGTAATAAACATACTGTTTTTGCATTATATTTTAATATGAACTGTTGATCTTAGTCATTGGTTGATAATAAGAATACTTATATTCTTTATTCTAACTAAATGTGAAATAACATAAATGATGGCTGTTTTCTATCATGGTTGGAAATAAATTAACACACAGTATACACTATCAACAAGGATGAGAAAGTCCACCTGTTCAATATTATGTATAATGTGTTAATATTATTTATTACATTGGTGGCCGGTTTCTGGAATGACAGTTATCTGTAGATGCGTAGTTATCAGTGATTTAATATGGTGATACGTTTAAAATGAGTTTCCAAAACAACAGTTATCGGCTTCTACACAGTTATCTTCGCAACGACTGATAACTTCAGCTAGTGCTGTAGGTACCTCTATGTTAGAGCTGATTCCAACAAATACTTCATACCGTTTCGTACAAGGTCTTATATTAGTTTTGTGAACATTAGTAAGTGATAATGAATTGGTTATGATATACTTACAGTCATTCATTGTAGTTTTAATGTGCTGTGGTGTGCTGGAGTCGACAATATTTCAGTCAGTATGTTTACTTCCATGTTATCACTGGCTTTAGTCACTGATTTCACTTGTATGGTGTCATCTGTCCCAGCTGTTTAGAGGTTACAATCTCTTCAGAGCATGACGCCTGTACTGTAGATGTATCATCCAATACAGGAAATGAATCGCCAAATAAAATAGAACTCAAATCAAACAGATTTTCATCAGGCTCAAATTGATCTTTCAGTGTAGCTATAATGTTAAGATCTCTTTCGTCAAGCTTTGAATCATGAGTCCTACCAACAGTTAGTGAACACCCAATCTGAAATTATGGAGTATTTACCATTAATATTTACATTTGTACTAAATAATAAATATCTTAGGTATAAGCCTGCTGAATAATAATTATAGATTTTTCATTGCTTTTTTAACGTTATTATATCCTCTAACCAGTGACGTGAGGTCTCATAGACTCCCAATAAACATAAAACATCTGGACTTACTTAATTAAAAATCTTGCAGGGAGCTGAAGTTTGTTACCTTCTTATCTGTGTCAACACACTTCACACTCAATCAGGGTTAGCTCGCTACGTTTGATTGAAATTCTCAAGTGGACTTCACGTCAGCAGTTACGAGAGTATTTTAGTCAATGCATGTTGCGTGGTCAGTGTAAGTAAAACACCTCAAATTACTAGTCCGTTGCAATTATTAAGAACTTCAAATTCTCAGTTCGAGGAGTACCTTAGGAAACCACTAAATGAAAAATTTAGGGATATGGCTATTGGCGATCGCAGTTTTAATGCTTTTGTATTGTTCAAGTTGTGCTACGAAATCCCAGAAAAAATTGAAATGGAATTCTTAAAGGGTTTGGCATCTGATCAGGTCAAATTAGATGTCAAGGAAGAATGATAAATGAGCGAGTTCCCGAGAGATACAAGCAGGAATAAGGAAGATTTTGCACGTAAGACTCGGCGCTGAGATACGGAAGAAAAACTGAAGAAACGGCAATCTTGCCGTACATGTCCAGCATCCTTGAAGAGAAAAACAGTATGTGCGTGTTTTAAGTATGAATTTTCTGTTTTTTCGATATCTACTAAAAAAATCTGCAACAGCTGCAGTGAGAACAAATGGATATCGCATCATCAGTGCCAGAATGATAGGTTCCAAAGTGTGCTGCATGTTTTCATTTATGTGATTATTTTCGTTTACGTTTGTTGTGTTCTGGATCAGTGAAAAGTGATCTGTTTGGTAATTGCTGTGTATTTTTATAATTTTACTGACGACAACGATCAAGGTGAAATTTAAGACTATATCTGCGTATTGTGAATAAGAAAGAAGGGGAAATATATCTTTGCATTATTAGATCATAAATATATTCATATTATGAGAGATTATTACATGTTGAATCAGATTGATTGACATGACTGTGTTCATATTTGCCAATCATTTTTCATTGTAGAAAACTTCTGCTGATAAAAGTAACTAAGTAGTTCTATTAGTCTGCCGTATTGCTGAATACTAATTTTCATTTTTCCCTTTTCTCAATAGGCCGTAAAGGCAATACTGAGATTCTTTGATGTTTTGGTTTTTCTTTCAAAGTGCAACGCAACTTCAACATTCACTTTAGGTTATTCTTTCTCTGTTCAATTTCTAATCATCTGTGTATATATTAATATTCAATGAATGTACCATTTACACTGACTGACAGAGCAAATGCAACACCAAGAAGGAGTGGTCAGAACTTTATGCCAATTGCAGGGTAGACTGACGTCACTGAGGTATGCTCATGATGTGAAATGTGCCGCTGTGCTGCGCACGTAGCGAACGATAACTGGGACACGGCGTTCGCGAATGGCCCACTTCATACCGTGATTTCTCAGCCGACAGTCATTGTAGAACGTGTTGTCGTGTGCCACAGGACACGTGTATAGCTAAGAATGCCAGGCCGCCGTCAATGGAGGCATTTCCAGCAGACAGACGACTTTACGAGGGGTATGGTGATCGGGCTGAGAAGGGCAGGTTGGTCGCTTCGTCAAATCGCAGCCGATACCCATAGGGATGTGTCCACGGTGCAGCGCCTGTGGCGAAGATGGTTGGCGCAGGGACATGTGGCACGTGCGAGGGGTCCAGGCGCAGCCCGAGTGACGTCAGCACGCGAGGATCGGCGCATCCGCCGCCAAGCGGTGGCAGCCCCGCACGCCACGTCAACCGCCATTCTTCAGCATGTGCAAGACACCCTGGCTGTTCCAATATCGACCAGAACAATTTCCCGTCGATTGGTTGAAGGAGGCCTGCACTCCCGGCGTCCGCTCAGAAGACTACCATTGACTCCACAGCATAGACGTGCACGCCTGGCATGGTGCCGGGCTAGAGCGACTTGGATGAGGGAATGGCGGAACGTCGTGTTCTCCGATGAGTCACGCTTCTGTTCTGTCAGTGATAGTCACCGCAGACGAATGTGGCGTCGGCGTGGAGAAAGGTCAAATCCGGCAGTAATTGTGGAGCGCCCTACCACTAGACAACGCGGCATCATGGTTTGGGGCGCTATTGCATATGATTCCACGTCACCTCTAGTGCGTATTCAAGGCACGTTAAATGCCCACCGCTACGTGCAGCATGTGCTGCGGCCGGTGGCACTCCCGTACCTTCAGGGGCTGCCCAATGCTCTGTTTCAGCAGGATAATGCCCGCCCACACACTGCTCGCATCTCCCAACAGGCTCTACGAGGTGTACAGATGCTTCCGTGACCAGCGTACTCTCCGGATCTCTCGCCAATTGAACACGTGTGGGATCTCATTGGACGCCGTTTGCAAACTCTGCCCCAGCCTCGTACGGACGACCAACTGTGGCAAATGGTTGACAGAGAATGGAGAACCATCCTCAGGACACCATCCGCACTCTTATTGACTCTGTACCTCGACGTCTTTCTGCGTGCATCGCCGCTCGCGGTGGTCCTACATCCTACTGAGTCGATGCCATGCGCATTGTGTAACCTGCATATCGGTTTGAAATAAACATCAATTATTCGTCCGTGCCGTCTCTGTTTTTTTCCCCAACTTTCATCCCTTTCGAACCACTCCTTCTTGATGTTGCATTTGCTCTGTCAGTCAGTGTATTAACACAATTTCAATAGTTATCTCAGGTTACCCCTTCTAATTTTGTATACTGCATGTATCACAAATCATGAAACGGTTACAATAAACAATACCCTCTCCTCAAGATTAAGGGAGATGGGTATCTTTGACTTTGACTTTGTAAAAGTAACTAGATATTACCAAAATAACCCTAAGAACATTTGCGTAGAGACATCTGTTGGAGGACAAGAGATATTAAACATGACGATAACTGTACTATTTATTACCAGGGCTTTTAAATCTGAATTTAAGTTTCCGGAAACTTATTAAAGTTAACAGTGCAGTTAAAGTTACAAGCACATTTAGGTAACTCACAGGTAGTTGTGGTGTACCAGAAAACCAGCCACGGGACTAGTTTCGACCCTTGTATTGGGTCATCTTCATTAATGTTTTTTTCCATTAGTATAACTTGAAAACACAACACCTAATCTAACACTATTGGCATGTCTTTTAGCATTGATGTAATATGATATGGTTACACGAGTCCAATCAATTTGATGTCCCTTGCACATATGTCCAACAGTTTTGTCACCTTTTCTTTTAAGAAAATCATAGTCTTAATATAAAGCAGTACATTGCACATCCGGGCGACTGGAGTGGGACACATGATGATGATGATGATGATGATGATGATGACATTGCACGTATGTCCAACACTTACATGCCGCTTTTCCTTTTAAGGAAAACATAGTCTTGATATAAAACAGTGCATTATTATGATGTTCATTCGATGTAGCTTTTATCTTGCATTGTTGTTGGAGTTGAAAAGATGGTCTATATGTGATGAATGTCTTTGGTCTTCAGATTTAACTATTGCTAAGAGTATGTAAACTGCCATTTTTGTGGTATTAATAGGGACATTTACAGTTTGAGTCTGGGACCTTCTGATCTGATGGAGTGATTTTTCAAATTATTCCATATAAAGTGAAAATAAATGGGAAATTAAACAATAGGAATAAAATATGAGATACATCTTCAGGTGCCTTCTGAGCTAGTGTGTAGATGCACAATACCAACACCAGGCAGATTGGATAGTGGGGTATAGAGGAATAGCTTATGGTGGTTGTGGGTGGTGAAGGTCAGGTTCAGGTGGATTGGGTATTGGTACATGAATTGGAGGGTTTGATGTTGTACTTTTATTTGGTTTTCTTTTGATGTAAATAAGAAGAATTACAGTGTGTCAAAAAGAATGTTAGGTTTCTCATTAATTTCATTGATACTGTAATTTGGATTGATGTACTGTTCAAGATGTATGTAAAGGTTTTCCAAAATGTTAAGCATTGGACCTTTCTTTTCTGTCTTTAGAATGGATAGATCTTTGTTAATAGATGTAAAATTATGATAGGAGCCTGTAACATGTTGCCCTATTGCTCAAAACTGATTATACCCAACAGCATTAACATGTTTCATATAGTTGCCATTGATGCTTTCATGGCCTGTACTTACAGACATGATACTGTATAGGCTTTTGGGCTTATGCCGTTTCAAGAAAATAAGGTGAAATTCTTTACGTTTTGCAGAGAATTGTGCTCTGCGTCATCCAAAGAAAATCTCGACTGTCCACGAGAAAGGCTTCTTAAACAATGACTTTTTGAAATTTAGACATTATAATAGAAGTGGAAATGGTACATTCATTCGTCACCAGATGGCTCCCCCGGACGTGGCACAACGCTAGCGTTCGAAGCGGAAGCTGACCGAACCATCAGAATCAGTCTATGAGGGTCACATAACATGTGTACATAACATATGATATTGACAGGTGTATGACATTGACACAAGCCTGGAATGAAACATCTGGCGATGAGGAACGTATGATTTTGGAACAGAACAGACGGACGGAGTGGCTATGGGAAGTCCATTTTCGCCCGTAGTGGCTAATTTCTTTATGAAGCATTTTGAGGAGGAGGCTATTGCTTCAGCGCCTGTCAAACCTGTGATATGGTGGAAGTATGTTGATGATGCATTTGTGGTCTGGACAGAAGCTCCTGAGAAACTTCATCTATTTCTAAACCACCTAAATCAGCAACATCCTTCAATTAAATTCAAGACGGATGCCTTCCTTTCTTGGATGTTCTGATAAGAAAGAAACTAGGCGGCTCCTTAAGACATACCGTCTATTGTAAGCCTACCCACACAAATTGCTATCTTCATGCAGATTCTCACCACCATCCAGCACAAAAGCAAGGCATGCTCATGACACTCACCAAGAGGGCGACACTAATTTGTGAGCCATCAAATATCCAGGTGGAGATGGACATGCTCAAAGTCACGTTCAAGTGTAATGGTTACAGTGATTTGCGGATTTATAGAGCCCTGCATCCCAGAGAAACGACCACGCAAAGCTCACAGAAGGAAGAAGTGAAGGGAACTGCCTACTTGCCTTGCATTCACAACACCACAGATCGAATTGCCAAGGTCCTCCTCAAACACAATATAAAAACAGTGTTTGGCACTGCCACTAAAATTTCTCACAGTCTGAGTAAGCCAAGGACAAATTGTCCCCACTTTTACATCCTGTGGTATACAAAATTCCCTGTACTTGCGGTAAGGTATACATCAGCCAAACATGCCGGTCCGTTGGTACCTGTATCAAGGAACATGAACGTAATATTCGTCTCAGCCAGTCAGACAAATCGGCATTAGCTGAGCATGATCTATCGTCGGGTCATGATGTCATGTTCCAAGATGCTTGAGCTCTTACCTACACTAGACACTACAGGTCCAGAATTATACAGAAAGCTGTGGAAATACGTAGAAATCCTAACAATTTCAACTGGGACACTGGCTGTCAATTATGTGATACTTAGTTCCCAGCCATTAAGGATTTACATAGGTAGTTCCCTTCCCTGTCCCTTCACTATTGTTATTTCGTCTCTGTGTTTTCCAAATTCTTACTACGTTCCTCATCGCCAGATGTTTTATTCCAGGCTTGTGTCAATGTCATACACCTGTCAATGTTACGTACACATGTTATGTGACCCTCTTAGACTGATTCTGATAGTTCGGTCAGCTTCCGCTTCGAACGCTAGCGCTGTGCCACATCCGGGGAGCCATCTGGTGACGAATGAACGTACCATTTTCACTTATATTGTAACGTCTAAATTTCAAAAAGTCATTGTCATGGACAGTCAAGATTTTCTTCTGATGACGCAGAGCACAGTTCTCTGCGAAACGTAAAGATTTCACCTTATTTTCTTGATGTGGCATAAGCCCAAAAAGCGTATACAGTATCATGTCTATGTTCCATATATCTTATTGAGAAACTGCGACCTGTTTGGCTTTCATATAATGTTTGGCAGGCAAGTCTTTGTAATTTATAAACTCCTGATTGGAAAAATTTGTTGCTTTGATTGACTGTGTGTGTATTGTAAAAAATAGAGAAATTCTTAGTTTTAAAGGCTATTTTTTATCACACTTTTTGAAAATATTGGCAACTATATATATATTTGGATTATTGAACATGAATGAGGAGTAAATTTTTGTGTATTGATTCTCTAGTTAGGGTGAAAATTTTGCATCTTGAAGTTATATCTTTATATTTTTAATGAACTGTTTATTATAACCATTAGATTTGGCTATTGATCTTATGTCTAGTTCTTTTAGATTTTTTTAATAAGTTTTTTTTAATAAGTTAATGGTAAGAGCTCTGTTTACCATACTATAATATGTTGCCTTCTTGTGTGAATTGTGGTGGTTGATTGAGTGGGTTTTCTGAAAATACTATAAGATAACTGGTTTGGGTATCTGATGATGTTTAGATCCAAATAATTTTAGACTTTCTTGATTTTCAGATTCTGTTGTAAAAACGATATGTGGGTCTGTGTTATTTAAATGAGATAAAGTTGAGGTTGTGTTTCCTAGATCTTCATTCAATTTTACTATCACATTGTCTACATAACGTTCTCAAAAACAGACAGATATTGTTAAATTTGGGATGGTTTAGAATTATAATATGTTCTAGATTATCTAAATAAATTTCTACTAAGATCCTGAGGCGGGTGATCCCATGGCCAAACTATTCTGCTGATAAATAGTATTATTGAAACAAAAATAGTTGTTGTTTACCACTAATTTTAAGAGAAATAAATTCCTCAGCTTCTTGTATGGACAACTTACTAAATTTCTTCAAGTAACTGCATATTATGCTTATGGTTTCTTTAATGAGGATACCTGGATACATGTTTCTGATGTCGAATGAATGGATTGTGTGGCGGGACTGAAAAATTTTTTAAGACTGTGTACTAATTCTAGTGTGTTTTTGATGGATTTTTTAGCTTGAAAGTTAAAATTTTTCTTCAAAAAAAAGTCGTGTAAATTGTGAAGTGTTGCAGAGTGGGCTTGGTCTGTAAATAATTATGGGTCTCGTGGGGACGTCTATCTTAGATAATGCCTTGTAATACAATAAAAGAAACGACTAAGTAGTCGCTGGGCTAGCTCGCAGAATAGCCCTCAGTTGCGTTACAATTCAACCCAGACTGGATACATACAAAAATCAAAACAAAACATAATACTGTACACATCAATAACAGATAAATAAATTAACTTGCCTGTAATGTATCCCGACCGGAATAGTAAATCTAAACCAACATGGAAAACTCTGGGCTCCAGAGATCTGTTCAAGAATTAAATGCCAACATGCAGAAGAGTAAGTTAATAGGATGCTGCACTAATTTACTCAAATGAACCAGATACTTAAACTCACAAAATATATTGATAGACATGAACCAAGACCACTGAATATTGCACACACAAGAAACAATAAATAACAGGTAACTTACTTTAAAAACAGGCCCAGTCCTGCTTCAAGAGATAATAAATGAAACGGGTGCAAGGAGGCAGTAGATTTAGTAGCTACTAGAAATAAATGGAACTAATACCCAATCTGACTGAAAGAAAAGCTCTTCATTTAGAGGAAAATATTTATTTAAACTAAATAGAAATGACAATGAGTTTACTAAAGACAGATTATTTATTTATTTATTTATTTATTTATTTATTTATTTATTTATTTATTTATTTATTTATTTATTTATTTATTTATTTATTTATTTATTTATTTATTTATTTATTTATTTATTTATTTATTTATTTATTTATTTATTTATTTATTTATTTATTTATTTATTTATTTTATTTTTATTTTTTGTTTGTTTGTTTGTTTGTTTGTTTGTTTGTTTGTTTGTTTGTTTGTTTGTTTGTTTGTTTATTTATTTATCACAAGATACAGCTACACTAAACAAATTTGACTTGTACTGTCAACAGACTAATTAACAAATCTAAACTTTAATGATAAAATATAACAAAAATAACAAGATCAGGTTTACAGCCTACTAATAACAACCACCTTGAGAATGTCCATGTTCATAGGAAATTCGTCGTGGGTCAAGATGATGGTATAACCAATTCACATTAACTTATCCGTAAGATGCTATTTACATCCTTCTCAAATATGCTTTTATTTGATGCTGTATCAAGCTCTTGTCTGCTATGAATAGTGATAAAGAGAGTTGGGAGGCGGACGAGGAAAGATTGTTGAAGTATCGAGTGCTGAGTGTGCAGGATGAGGAGAAAGTCTTTGATTCTGGTGGAGCGGGAAGGAACACAGAAAGAGAAGAACGAGACAAGATGTTCCAAGCGGTAATGCTCTTTAATGATCCCATGGAGGATATTTAGGTCAGCTATACCTGTCGCCTGATGTGCAGGGATGACACATTTATTGCCCTTAATACCTGCTGCGTAGACAGATTTCTGAGCTTGGGGTTTCTGTTCCTAACAGTTGCAGCAAAGGACAACGCTCCTTTGTCTAACAGGTTAATATTGGAGCGGGGTCTGTTGTCCAAATTGGAGAGCAGTAGTTCAAGAGAGGTTGAATGATCATGAGGAAGAAGTGACAAAGAGCCGTGGGATCAGAAATTTCTATGAAGCAGTAGAGAATGCCTAGTAATTTCATAGTCTTGGTTGTATATGTTTCCATGTGGTTCTTGAATTGTAATTTTGTATTTAATATTACACCTAAGTCACGCTGTTGCTTAACCTTGGCTGTGGGCTTGTCGAGTAGGTAATATGATGTCGGTAGAGGAGATTTACGTAGTTTTGTGATCATGTGGCTGCATTTTTGTTGATTGGGAATAAGTTTCCAAGTACAGCACCAGTTCGAGAGGACTTTAGGTGAGGACTGTAGAAGAGCTGCATCTGCTGGATTCCTGATCTCTTTAAATATCTTGCAGTCATCAGCAAAAAGTAGGGTATTTGCTGTTTCGTTGAGTTTGGACAGCAGATCGTCCATAAATAAGGAAAACAGCAAGGGGCCAAGAGCACTGTCTTATGGACACCGGAGGTGACTGGTAACCATGAGGATGTTGTGCCTGATATTACCACTCTCTGCAAACGGTTATGTAGGGAGCCACCAAGAAGGGTCAGAAGACTGCCATATATATTTAATCGTTCAGAGAGTTAATAGAGCACCAGTGTGTGGTCTACAGAATCGAAAGCTTTCGAAATGTCTACGTAGCAGATATCCAGCTATGATTACCTGCAGTGGCATATGATGCAAAACTATGTAGAGTGGCCAGGTTTGTTAGGCAAGAGCTACTTTGCTATTTGCTTTACGTCGCATCGACACCGGCATTTGCCAGGTCTGAAAATGGGAAGCCACGGAAAACCATCTTCAGGGCTGCCGACAGTGGGGCTCGAACCCACTATCTCCTGATTACTGGATACTGGCCGCACTTAAGCGACTGCAGCTATCGAGCTTGGTAGGCAAGAGCCACCTGGTAGAAAACCATGCTGGTTGATTGAGATACAGGTCGAGGTGAATGCGAGGAGACGCTGGTGTATAATTTTTTCAAAGCTAAAGGATAATGTGGGGAGAATAGGAATTGGTCGGTAAGATGAAACATGAAATTTGTTGCTTGATTTGAGAAGTGGGACAATATTTGCCTGTTTCCAGGTCATAGGAAAATAGCTCATAGCAAAACATCTGTTAAATAATTTAGAGAGAGTGACATAAAGTTTGGTGGCAGTAATTTTCAAGAAAAGAGGAACTGTAGTGTTGGGACCAGCAGTTTTGTTGGTAATGATAATAATTTCGTATGGCTATTTCTAGCCAAGTGCAGCCCTTGCAAGGCAGACCCTCCAATGAGGGTGGGGGGCATCTGCCATGTGTAGGTAACAGCATGTTATTGTGGTGGAGGATAGTGTTAGGTGTAGTGTGTGAGGTGCAGGGATGTTGGAGACAACCCAAACACACAGCCCCCGGGCCATTGGAATTAACCAGTGAAGGTTAAAATCCCCGATCCGGCCAGGAATCGAACCCTGGACCCTCTGAACCGAAGGCCAGTATGCTGACCATTCAGCCAACGAGTCGGACAGCTTTGTTGGTATGAAGAGTTTGAAGAAGGTTATGAACTTCATTTGATGTGGTAGGTATGCTTGATAGGGTTCTGTTTGAAACTGTACCTACGGGAGAGAACAATTATTTTTGTGAGGGAGGGGAGAAATTAAAGAAATACCAGTTGAACAGTTTGTTGCGATTGGTGGCGTCTGCTGTTGCATTGTTGTGCTTCACGCTGACAAGAATCTGCTCCGTCCTTCTCCTTGTGTTGATGAGACTCCAGTAGCGCTTGGGATTGCTCCAGACATTTTCAGTGACTGTGTCTATGTGTATTTTGTAATCTCTTCTGACCATAAACCTTGCATGGCGGCAGATTTTAATGAATGTAGATTTTAATGAATGTATTCTGAGTGTGTGGGAGAGAAGTCTTTCCACAAGCGCCAAGCTCTCTTCTTATTATTTCGTATCAGTTTGGTCTCCTGTGATATTCAGTGTTGATATTTGCTGGTAATAGCCCATTGTGCAGGTATGAAGTCTTTAATTGCAGCTTCAGCCAGTCATGCAGCAGGTCAAGAGCTGATTCAATATCAGCTATTTTGAGAAGGCTCCAGGGAAGGCATTCCAGGGCATGACAAATTGTAGGCTAGTTGGCACAGTGCCAGATGTAAGTAGAGCGGGAAAATGTCCTGCTGTGGAGCTTTAAAGAGGGGTGGGGTAGGAAGAATGTAGCATCAAAGGACTGGTGGTTGCAGAGAAAAAGGTTTCTGCCTGGGGTTATTGTTTTAAGTTCTAATGAGGAGAGCATGAGGTCCAGGATTACAACCAGAGGGTAAGATGAACCTTCACTGAAGTACAAGGTATGAGCCTTTTAAGAACTCAAGATTAATAAATTTCTTTAAAAAATAAAAACTTTCTGACTTGAAAAAAGAAAAATTAATTTAATGGGAAATACAGTAATTGAATTTCAATGTAATTAACCTAAGGAGGTAATATTCGCATGAACTGAGATAATCTGAAGATAGTATCAAATTTTAAAGGTTCACTTTCCTTTTGAACTCGCACAAATGAAGTAAATGATTAATTAATTAATTGGTATTTAACTTGAGAACAGATTGTAGCACAGTAAATCACAATTAAAGTAACTGTAACTTCACAAGAAAAGCAGGAAAGAAATGGTCAACACCTTCAGCCATCATTAAATCAAATCCATAAATATCATCATAATCATTCCAAAACAAAGAAAGTCTCAAACAATCAGCAATAGAAATCAAGGCCTCGCCCACTTTTACAAGGAACAGCAGGGGCCATGCAAGACATGAACATAATAAAAAAAAACATTAAAGCATGTCTGAATATGAAAAGAAAAAGGGGTATTCAGTTAATAATAATCTTCAAATTACCTAAGTTCGCAACCACTGAGTAATTAATTTTCTTCCTGAATAGTTACATTAATGAAAGAATAAGGAGGAGGTAATCTTCTAGAAACAATAAATGGAATTGGTTACTATCATAGGTGATCATGTACATGTGTTCAGCCTTAATATGGACTAGTTGACAACACAAGCTATCTCAATACAGCATAATATATTATAGTATTTAAGATTTCCTTCACATAACAACAATAATAAGGTAATTACCTAATAGTACCAAAATAGGATTTTTGCCTAACCAATGTGTGATTTTGATTTAGAGTGTTAAGTTAATGCACAGGAAAATGGGAAGAGTAGGAACAGCAAACTGAACCCAAAAAATTGGGACTAAAACAAACACAAGTATCCTTGGTAAACACGGAGATGCAGATTATTACAGTAAACAAACATGAAGTTGTTATGCAACACAAGATATGCAATTGAATTAGCAGGTGCATATTATACATACAGAATTACAACGTTTAAATAAATTCTTAAATGAAGCTCAATTTTGACTTTTAACTGAAGAGTTGGATTCCAAAACGCACTAAGTCAATTTTCTGTTATTTTGCATTTTGCATTTGTTGTTGTTTAGAAGGCATAGATGTATTATTTGAGAGAAAGATATTTGCCAAGTGGTTCTTAGTCATGTAGATAATGAGGTGGAAAAATTGAGATATTCTCCAAACTGTGATAAGGCAGTTGATGGAGAAAAAAAAAAAAAAAATCCAGTTTCCAGTCATTTGACCAAGTCAGGAATGGAATGAATGAAGCCCCCATCTAGGGACGAGGATAGGAATTGTGCCGGCTGCCGAAGCCTGTCGCACTCCTGGGACAATGATTAATCAATGACAGATGAAATGATAGTGGAGAGTGTTGCTGGAATGAAATATGATAGGTAAAACCAGTGTACCCAGATAAAAACTTGTCCCGCCTTTGTGTTGTCCAGCACAAATCTCATGGGAAGACAGGGGTTCAGAACTGGTTAACACCAGTAAAGAACCATTTGCAATGTGTATTTCTCTTGCCTCCTTTTTATTTAATGGTTTTACTATTATTTTCAATGTCTAACATTTTAAGATCTATGATGATGTTCATTAAGTGGTGGCCTTTATCATATATCTGTTCACAGAAAGCTGAGTGTCTGTTGCGTCTAATTACATTTTTGTGTTCTTGGAACATGGTGTGATAATTATGTTTCGTTTGCTCATGAAAAGAAAAGTAATGAGTTTGGAGATTAATAACACCGCAATATTCAGAGCCTGTCCTGGCGTCTCTGCCATCAGAAAGCATATAGACTGAAGGAATTTGAAATTAAATAGATAGCTCATTGATCATGAACCAGAGGTCGGCCTCCATATTTGCTCTCTTTATTAGCCCAGCTCCTTTCCTTTCAACATCTATGTCATAACGCTACTCAAGGTCTCCACGTTTCCATACTGAACTGGGAATCGTGACGTTAATTCAAATTATGATCTTCACAAGACCACATTGTTGGCTTCAAAACCACCTGAATTAAGCCTGTTAATTACCGCAACGTAAGAGATAACACTGATAACATATGAGGCCTTATGATTTATGCACTTCAAGCTGGACTATTCTCTTGTTTATCAAGACTCAACAACTGGGATACCTTCTCAAAAATGTTATGTTTTACAGTCACACACGCACACACCACATCATTTCAACTGGTTATAATCTAACAGTGACTTTATATGTGCTGTTATATGTTTTAGATGGTTATACGCACCAGACCCTCATCATTTTAATGTTATATTTAAAATTTGTCTTAGTTGGTGCATTTAAATGTTGTATATCAATACACCTTATGTTCTACAAACCTCAAGCTGGACTACTTTCTCGTGTATCGTACCCTAACTATTGTTACTTTCTCTGTTTTGATTTCATTGTTTTAACTTTTGACAATTTAGCTTTCAACATTAATTCCTGTATTTGCTGTCATGTGTTTTATATTTCAACTAGTCACAGTTTAACATTTGTCTTGTAGGTGCTATCATGTGTTATATATTGCTATTTGATAAGTTGCATTTTGCTCAATTGATTTGTTGGCTGATGATGACGCGCAATGAGCGTCGAAACTAGTACCAACCTTCTCTAGACGTTATGTGATATATATTCATATCAATAAACATTCATGGTATTGAAAAGGTGGACCTTTAACATTTTCATTTTACTACAACATTACTTAGAATTCAAACGAACACCATCGGTCGAGGTGTTAGCGCAGCGCTCACGACTTCACAAATAAGCAGTCTAGGTCACTCTGATGACAACTTGGCAGCCGTTAACAGCACTATTCGATTGTTGACATATCACCGGTCAGTTAGATAGCAGTGGCCAGATAAAATCTTTTGTTAGTGCTGTGCTCCCCCCTCGACCGATCTTGGGTTAAGGCCTCATTTCAAGAATTTCTTAACAACATTGAAGAAAGTGTATAATTTTATGAATATTTGTATTTTAGACTTTATTAAGGCCTGATATTAAGAATTTCATAACTACTTTCAACCATTTCGCACTTTTCCAACTTTTCCTTCACATTCATATGTAAGTTAATTATTATAGTGACATTCAATCTGTTTAAGACCCAAAAGTTTCCTCTAGTGTATAAACTCACGACTACTTGTATTTTAAACTTCATTAAGGCCTCATTTCAAGAAATTAACTACATTCAAGAAAGTGTACAATTTTACGAATATTTGTATTTTAGACTTATTAAGGCCTGATATTAAGAATTTCATAACTACTGTCAACCATTTTGCACTTTTCCAACTTTTCCTTCACATTCATATGTAAGTTAATTAGAATCAGGTACCTGATTAATCAACTTTCAGTTTGAGATTAAGGCTGAAGATGCCCATAATTAAAGGGTGAAACATGTCCCTATAATTTTATTTAATTCATTATCTTTTTTATGTATTGAACAGGTGGATTAAATAAACTTTAATATTTATTTGACTTCATTGTACATTTCAATACGGACCTAAATATGAGAATTATAACATGTAACATACCACTTAGTCGAGCAGCTCATCTCTTTTGTCGGAAATCGCCCAGAACAAATCAAGCTGCTTTTCTTTGGATTTTTTCCAGTTCCTGAATCAAGTAATCCTGGTGAGGGTCCTATACACTGGAACCATACTCTAGTTGGGGTCTCACCAGAGACAAATATGCTCCCTCCTTTACATCCTTAATACAACCCCTAAATACCCTCATAACCATGTGCAGAGATCTGTACCCTTTATTTACAATCATATTTATGTGATTACCCCAATGAAGATCTTTCCTTATATTAATACCTAGGTATTTACAATGATCCCCAAAGGGAACTTTCACCCCATCAACACAGTAATGAAAACTCGGGGGATTTTTCCCATTTGTAAAATTCACAACCTGACTTTTAAGCCTGTTTATCGTCATACCATTGCCTACTGTCCATCTCACAACATTATCGAGGTCATTTTGCAGTTGCTCATAATCTTGTAACTTATTTATTACTCTATACAGAATAACATCATCTGCGAAAAGCCTTATCTCTGATTCCACTTCTTTACATATGTCATTGATGTATATAAGAAAACATAAAGGTCCAATAATACTGCCTTGAGGAATTCCTCTCTTAATTATTACAGGGACCTACTCTAATTCTCTGTTCTATTTTCTAGAAACAGAGCCACCCATTCTGTCACTATTTTGTCAAGTCCTACTGCACTCATTTTTGCCACTAGTTTCCCATGATCTACGCTATCAAATGCCTTAGACAGGTCAATTGCGATACAGTCCAATTGACCTCCTGAATCCAGGATATCTGCTATATCTTGCTGGAATCCTACAAGTTGAGCTTCAGTGGAATAACCTTTCCTAAACCCAAACTGCCTTCTGTCAAACCATTTATTAATTTTGCAAACATGTCTTATATAATCAGAAAGAATGCTTTCCCAAAGCGTACATCAATGCATGTCAAACTGACCGGCCTGTAATTTTCAGCTTTATGTCTATCACCCTTTCCTTTATATACAGGGGCTACTATAGCAACTCGCCATTCATTTGGTAAAGTTCCTTTAATCAAACAAGTACTTCAGATATGGTACTATATCCCAACCCATTGTCTTTAGCATATCCCCCGAAACCTTATCAATTCCAGCTGCTTTTCTAGTTTTCAACTTGTGTATCTTACTGTAAATGTCATTGCTGTCATAGGTAAATTTTAATACTTCTTTAGTATTAGTCAACTCCTCTATCTGGACATTATCCTTGTAACCAACAATCTTTACATATTGCTGACTGAATACTTCTGCTTTTTGAAGATCCTCGCATACACAGTCCCCTTTTCATTAACGATTCCTGGAATGTTCTTCTTGGAACCTGTTTCTGCCTTAAAGTACCTATATATACTCTTCCATTTTTCACTAAAATTTGTATGGCTGCCAATTATGCTTGCCATCATGTTATCCTTAGCTGACTTCTTTGCTAGATTCAATTTCCTAGCAAGTTCCTTCAATTTCTCCTTACTTCCACAGCCATTCCTAACTCTATTTCTTTCCAACCTGCACCTCCTTCTTTGTCTCTTTACGTCCCTGTTATAATATAGTGGATCTTTACCATTCTTTACCACCTTTAAAGGTACAAACCTATTTTCACATTCCTCAACAATTGCTTTAAACCTATCCCAGAGTCTGTTTACATTTTTATTAACCATTTTCCACCGATCATAGTTATTAAAAACTCCCTCATGCCTGTTTTATCAGCCATATGGTACTGCCTAATAGTCCTAATTTTAATATCTTCTTTTCTTTCACATTTATTTTTGATTACCACAAAAACAGCTTTGTGATCACTAATACCATCTATTACTTCGGTTTCTCTATAGAGCTCATCTGGTTTTACCAGCACCACATCCAGAATATTCTTCCCTCTAATTGGTTCCATCACTTTCTGAATCAGGTGCCCTTCCCATATTAACTTATTTGCCATTTGTTGGTCATACTTCCTGTCGTTTGCATTACATTCCCAATTGACATTTGGTAAATTGAGATCACCCACTACAATCACATTCCTTTCCTTATCATTTCCCCACATATTTGATTATCTTATCAAATAATTCTCTGCCGGGCTGAGTGGCTCAGACGGTTAAGGCGCTGGCCTTCTAACCCCAACTTGGCAGGTTCGATCCTGGCTCAGTCCGGTGGTATTTGAAGGTGCTCAAATACGACAGCCCCGTGTCGGTAGATTTACTGGCACGTAAAAGAACTCCTGCGGGACTAAATTCCGGCACCTCGGCGTCCCCGAAGACCTTAAAAAGTAGTTAGTGGGACGTAAATCAAATAACATTATTATTACAAATAATTCTGAATGAGCATCTGCGCTACCCTTTCCTGGTCTGTACACTCCAAGGACATCAAGTTGCCTATTATCTTTAGAGATGAGTCTTACCCCTAGAATTTCGTGTTTGTCATCTTTAACTTTTTCGTAGCTTACAAATTCTTCTTTCACCAGAATGAATACTCCCCCTCCTACCATTCCTATCCTATCTCTACGATACACATTCCAGTTCCGTGGAAAACTTACTGCATCCATTATATTATTTCTCAGCCATGATTCAACTCTATTACAATATGTGGTAGGTATATATCTATTAAATTAATTATATTCCTTTCTTTACAATACTTCTACAGTTGAGCACTAACAGTTTTATGTCATCCCTACTTCATTTCCAGTTCCCTGTTCACTTAACACCGCTCCCTAGGCCACCCTGTTTCCCTGAATGTACCTCCCTATAACCCTTCTAAACAAATTGCGGTTTAAGTGAAGACCATCTGAGCGCAGATCCCTATCTCCTACCCACCCACTAGGATCTAGAAATCTCACTCCCAGTTTCCCACATACCGACTTGTTTGTCCAACCCTTGTTTGTCCAACCCTTGTCCCGTTTCCCTACGGGGTCGGGTATGAGGTGAGATGAATTTGTCGTGGCGGTTTTTTATGACCGGATGCCCTTCCTGACGTCAACCTCATCAGAGGAGTTAATGAGAGATGAAATGAATGACGTGATATATGATAGTAGGGAGAGGGTGAAACCCGGTGCCGGCACATAGCCTACTCCTGTCGAATAGCACCAAGGGGTCTGCTCAAGGCTTAACGTCCCCATCCGACGGACGAATCACCATCAACAGTGTCATATGCCCTCACTCCATATGAGCACTGCGGAGAGGTTTGGAATTTAATCCAGGCTTTTGGCACGCAATCTAGTGATTAGAAATTGTATACCACCACCTCCCCTACCCTGCCGGCCAACATTCTGATGGTGAAAATTTTTTCGACCAACGGGACTCGAACCGGCTAACCTCGGTGTTAGACCGTTTTTAGACTTCAGCGCCTTAACGATCATGGCCACCAGGCGGGCTTGCCACATACCGACTCCATAGTCTAATTTAAATCCCCAATCACCTTCCAGTCAGTATCCCTCCTACACAGTATTCCACTGATAACAATCTCCGCTTCCTTAAACTGCACCCGTGCTGCATTTACCATGTCCCACACAGCCCCAACTATGTTGGTACTTATACCTGCTTGTCTTACATTGTTAGTACCAATGTGAAACACTACCACCTTCTCCTTTCCCTCCTTCTCTTCTACTTTCCTCAACTCTGCCTTAACCTAATTTCTGGATAATACTCTACCCTGGTACCCTTTCCTCCACACACTTTCCCGACATGTCTAACAATAGAATCCCCCATGACCAGAGCCTCAACCCTACCCACCTCATTTGATCCCCTCCACTCCTGATCAGTCCTATCTTTCCTGACAGCTGCAGAAGCTACTTCCTCCTCCGTTTTCTCCATCCCATGACCCTGTTCCACCTGCCTTTTCCTATCCACTACTCCACATTTCCCTCTCCTACCTCTTCCATTGTTGGATATTATAGTAAGAGAAACTGGATAGCTCGTTAGGGCACACAGTATATCATAAGCCTACCCACACAAATCTCTGTCTCCATGCAGATTCTCACCACCCTCCAGCACAAATACAGGGCAGTCCCATGACCCTCACCATGAGAGCAAAACAAATTTGTGAGCTATCCACTATCCATTAGGAGATAGACACACTTAGTCATGTTCGAGGATAATGGTTACAATGATGTACAGATTTATAGAGCCCTGCATGCCATAGGAACAACAAAGCAAAGCTCACAGAATGAAGAAGCGAAGGAAACTGCCTACCTTCTTTTTATCCACAATACCACGGATCAAATAGCCAGATCCTCTGCAAGCACAATATAAAAACCGTGTTTGGCACTGTCACAAAAATTGCTCACAGTGTAGGTGAAAGAAAGGATAAATTGTCCCCAGTATTACACCCTGGGGTGTACAAAATTCCTTGTGCTTGTGGCAGAGTATACATTGGTCAAACATGGCAGTGCATTGGTACTCTTGTCAAGGAACACCAAAAAAATATCCGTCTCAACTAGCCAGACAAGTCAGCAATAGCTGAGCACTCCCTGTCATCAGGTCAGGATGTTATGTTCCAAAATGTTTGAGCTCTTACCCACACAAAACACTAGGGTCTGGGATTATACGGGAAGCAGTGGAATTATGTAAAGATCCAAATAATTTCAAGAGGGACCCTGACTATCAGTTAAGTAATATGTGGTTGTCAACCATTAAGGATTTATGTAGGTGGTTCTTTTTTCCTGTCCTTTCACTATTTTTATTTTGTCTGTTTTTTATCCAATTTTGTACTCTGCTGATCAGTAGGTGGTTCACTCTAGGCAATGTATCATACTTTGAAAACCCGTGCACACCTGTTACTGTATTATTCTTGCTTCTTTTCACTTTCATGTATTACTTCGTTGTAGCACATCCTTCTTTCTGCCTCTTCTCCCGCCTGACTGCCTCACACATTTTTCCCTTCTACACACTTTTTTTTAAAAATCCTCAGTTCTATTCTTGTCAGTCTTTCATTGCACTTTATTTTATTTATTTCTTCTGCCACATTAGGCTTTGATTCATCTGATGACCTTGCTGTTTATTTCACACTGCACATGTGTATTGAACAGGTAACATCTGAATTGGAGCTTGAAAGGCTAGCGCACAGTGAGCCATCTGGTGGTGAACGGGAGTACCACTTACAATAGACCAATGGTAAAGTATTCTCAAATTCAAACTGTCATTATTAAAGGTCTTCCTTGTGGACAGTCTCACCAAAATATAAAAGAATTTCACTGTGTTTTCTTGACTTGGCAAAAGCCCAAAAGCTATCTTATCATGTCTTGTTATTATGGGCTGTGAAAGCATAAATCTAAACTTCAGTAATAGTAAAGGTGACAAGTAGTTAAATGAGGAAATAGGTTTTTAAATACAGTATGAAACTTAGTGAACGTATGTCTGGAAGTTCATTCCATTATAAAAACCAGACACAAACCTAAAAACAAAGACATTAGATGATCTATGTTTCACCGGAAACTGATAACAAACAAGAACTGTTGATGGAATAATAAAGTTAGCGATGCACAACCTTAATGATGCAATTTATATACGGTTCGTCCCATAGTAATGTATGATAAACAGATACTAAACCAAAACTGTTCATGGAATATTCAAGATACATACAACCCTCATCATCATCATCATCATCATCATCATCATCATCATCATCATCATCATCATCACAGTCATCATTAATGTCCCACTCTAGGCACCCGGGTGTGGTTAACAAGCCTCCTCCACTCTTTTCTGTCCTTCCACTTTTCCTGCTCCATTACTTCCGCCACATCCAATCCAGCTTCTCTAATGTTCTTCCAGATCTGATCCATCCACCTTCTTCTCCGTCTTCCAACTGGTCTCTTTCCCTTAACTTCTCTTTCTAATTCCCTTCTTGCTACTCGTTCCTTTCCCATTTTTTTTACATGTCCGAACCATCTTAGTCTTGCTTTCTGTATGTTCTGTACTAATGGTTCTATATTTAGCTCTTCTCTGATTTTAATATTTTAATTCTATCTCTTCTTGTCTTTTTAACCGATGTTCATAAAAATTTCATTTCTACTGCTTGGATCTTACTATCTTGTTTCTTATTAGTTACCTGCGTTTCTAGTCTGTATGTTACAATTTGTATGAAATACTGTTTATATAATGTTAATTTCGTTCTTTTGGGTACTTTCTCATCCCATGAAAGCTCTCTGGCTTGATGATAAAATGTTGTACCTTTACTTACTCTGTTATTAATTTCAGGGTTGATTTCATTACTTCCATTAATAATGCTACCCAGATATGTAAACTGTTCTACATTCTCTAACCGTTCTCCGTCTATGTTCACTTGGCTTCTCCTTTTCTCTTTTCCACAGTGCATGACTACAGTTTTCTTTTTACTAATTACCTTTCAAAACTCCTTCAGATTTTCATTCTAAATGTCCAATCTCCTTTGTACTTCCTTTTCTCTCTTTCCCCAAATCACCACATCATCTGCAAATACCAAAGCGTTCACTTCATCACTAGTGATACTCTGTTTTACACGTTTTATGATTTCATTCATCAATATAATAAACAATAATGGCAACAGTGCACTTCCTTGCCTGAGACCATGTTTTGTATGTTTCAGAGTCACCACTTCCCACTTGTACACTGCTTTTACTCTCATACAACATTATCTTATTAATTTATGATTTTGGTACATTCCTTTTCAGTAGGCATTCCATACATGTTTTCTCTTAAGTGTATCATAAGCTTTTTCCAAATCCAAAAATACGGTTATGATTTCCTTGCTCCTTTCCAGATGTTTCTCCATTACCTTTTGCACTGTAAATATCAAGTCTATTGTTGATCTATTTGGTCTAAAGCCATATTGGTCTTCCTCTAACTATGTTTCTGTTGTATCCCTCAGTCATTTGTCTATGACTTTCTCCGTTATTTTTAGCCCATGTGATAATAGGATTACACCTCTATAATTTTCACATTTCTTTCTATTTTCTTTTTTGAACAATGGTACAATGCTTCCTTCTTGCCAGTCTTCAGGTATTCTTTCATCTTTCCATATGGCATTGAGGACTCTGTGTAGCAACTGTAGTCTAATGCTTGCTGCTGCCTTAATCATATCAGCAGTCTTTTCCACTTGCTTTACCTTTGGTCATTGCTTTTACTGCCCTTTCAAGTTCCAACCATGTTATCGGGTTCTCTTCTTTTTCTCCATTTATTATTGCCATTTTCTTATCTCCTTCTTCCTCTGAGCAGTCATTCTCATTATAAAGTTTTTCAAAATACTTTGCCATCATCTTCTGTAGACCCTTTTCGTCATGTACTATGGATCCATCTTCCCTCTCTAATGCCTTGATTTTTTCTTGATTTATTCTTTTCGATTTTATTACTCTGTATAATAGTTTTTGATTTCCTTGACTATCTTGCTCAATTTTGTTGGTAAACTCTCCCCAACATTTCTTCCTTCACACACCTCTTTACTTGTAGTTTCAATCTTTTATATTCCACATGTAACCTTTCTATCTTATTCTCATCCCTCTGATGCATTTTTTGTTTTTCCTTATCTATTCCTTTCTTTCTTCACTTTGTTCCTTTCTTTTATTTCTTTTTTTTATTTTGTCTGTCCACCACCTTGTGTCCTTTCCCTTAACCTTTGCTTTTCTTTTTCCCCCCGCATACCTCTATTGCTGCTCCCACAAAAATCTGTCTTAAATTGTCCTACTCTTCTTCTCCACTTTGTATTTCTGTGTTAGGCAACTTCCTTTTTATACAATCTTGGAATGCCATTCTTTTATCCTCCTCTTCCAATTCCCAAATCCTGATCTTTAGTTTCTTCTTCAATACAATTTTAGGGATTTTTACTTGTTTTAATTCTACAATCAATAATCTGTGATCACCTTCCATACTTTCACTGGGGATTATCTTGTATCTTATTATATTGTATTTTCCCCATTCTCGGTCTGTTATTATAAAATCAATGAGTGTTCCATACTGTCCATCTCAACTGTATCGGCTGATCTTATGGCTATTCCTCTTCATAAACCATGTATTCTTTACTATCAGGTTATTTCTGATACAAAAGTCCAATAGTTTCTCTCCATTTCATTTCTATCGCCATACCCATGTGGGCCCAGAACATTCTCATATCTCATTCTATCGGTTCCCACATAAACATTCAGATCTCCCATTATCATGATCCCATCTTCAACAATATGTGTTTCCAGTTCATTGAGGAACTATTCTTTCATTTACATACTCAACTTCAGCTATTGGTTCAACATTCTAATTCACTACAAATCCCACTCCATTTCTTTTCTCTTTACGGTTACCCATCCAGTACAAGGTGTACCCCTCTCTTAGTTTCTTCATTCCTTTCCCTTTCCATTTTACTTCACTTAATCCCAGGATGTTGAGTTTCTGTCTCTCCATTAGGTCACTCAATTCATTTACCTTCCCATTAATTGTTAAAATATTTATTGTTCCAAATTAGATTTTTGCACTTGTACGAACATCAGCATTGCTATCATACTGTGCAACTGTAGTCAGAGACTTTTCCATTTTTAAACTTACATCTGAGGCTTGTATTGTAGTTGACAGCAAGTACACATTTACTCATCTCCTGACCTGCTAAGTCTCACGCATCTGAGGATTTTCTTTCGGGGCTTACTCCCTTAGCCTTCGGAGATCCCTCTTCTGCACAAGGCAGTGGTTTCTTTTTTCTAATTTTCCCCAGAGAGGATGGGTTGCCTCATCCACCATCTTCGCCATTCCGAAAGTCTCCTTCTCTTCTTAAGATGCTGTTCAGGTCTTCACCCATAACCCTGGGCATGGGTTCCACGTTATACCCCGTGAGACTGGGTCCCTGCCTGAACTTAGCTCTCCTTCACACCAGCCTACTGATGTGGAGGATACCCACCCCCGCAACGTGGATGCTCCAGACAAGAATTACTCAAGTGAAGGATAGGGAAGATGACCCTATCTCCCTTGAGCCGGGTTACACAACCCTAATGATGGCATTTATATAGTTACAATAAGTTGTGGTTTTGTATAAAAATACAGAAATGAGGTTACTTTGAAATCTTTCTTAATATAGTACTATTTCTTTCCCATAGGTTGGCTCAGGCTCATGCTAGATTCATGTTCCGAGATCAGGTGACAGTTCAGGATGCTGTAGTGGCAGTCTCCTTAGTTGAATCTTCCATGCAAAGTGCTGCTCTCTTGGGAGGAATAAATGCTCTCCATACATCATTCCCTGAAGATCCAACACAAGAATACAAAATTCAAGGTAAATAGAATTATATTTTCATTCTGAATCATAAAGAACATTAACTATGAATTAATTAATCATTAATTAGTTCATAATATATTGAATCAGCAGATAAGAATTTTGAATGAGAATAAGCATGAAGATTATTTTATTTTATGTATTTATTTAGTGTATGGCTAATATCACATTACAACAATTGAACTAGAAAATAGAATATTAATACTGGATAACCAACAAACGGAAAAGAAAAAGTTCCTTAACTAATACGATAGATATTTACAATAAAGATACATTTGTATTACATTGAAAAATAAGACAGCTAACAGGAGTGGAATAAGGAAATAACTTATCTACACCGGATATAATTAAAGTTATTTATAACTAAATACGTTCAGTTTTTCTACAGAATCGCAGGGTAATGTCTAAATTTTGAATGTAGTCAGTTGCTCTTGTAGTTGCCATAAGATCTCAGCTGGGTCATCAAGAAATGATCTCAGATGTCATTCTTGAACTACTATATATGCTGGACTGTTTATTTTTCTGCACCGCAATTGCAGTTTGGAGAGGATATTCCGCTCCATTTATGCAACAAGTCCACACACCTGCCACAGTTGGTCCTTATCCTATTGAGAGCAGACAGTGTTCTTTGATTTAAACCAAATCCTGGTGGTTTTTAAGCTGTTGGGGTGTTGCAGTGGTTTACAATATTTTCTTCCATCGGTCATTGACATTATATGTGTGTGTTCAACAAGCGCACTTCCATTTCTGAGGTGAGGATGATGGGAATGAAGCCTGTTTCTGTTGACAGAAGGAGCCTTGCTTATCATACGAATGGAGGAGGTATGTGGCTGAGAATAGGTAACCAGAAAGTTGGAGTAGGTCTGATCATTCCTCTTATAATGTGCTAAATTTGATTGAACACTTCAGTAAAATCGGAGTGCAGTATTCTGCCACAGGGTAGACTAAACCAAGAGTAGAAGTCCTGATTGTTGAAGCTCTGGAATCCCAAGTTGAACCACAGAGTTTTTGCAAAATGTTGTTTTTAGTTCAGATCTTTGCAGTTGTTTTAAGATGTCGCCTGTACTTGTCAGTTGTATCATGTTTAACCCCAAGATATTTTGAGCACACGGTGTAGGAAAGTAATGTCTTCAAATACGATCCTAAGTTTTCTATTGGCCAACTTGTTATTTCATAGGTTCCAAGAAGGACATTACAGAAATCATTAATCCATTCAAGTATGATTTGTTGAAATATGTTCGTGACTTACAGTACCAGTTTTTGAATGCAATTACAGCAGCTATATACAATGAATTGGAACATATTTGAAACAAAATAACAACTGGAAAGGTGTACCCTCTTCCCAGGTTTACTTTGAAAAGTCTTTTACTGTATGGAATATCATAAAACAGTTCTACACATGTAGGGACAACTTGCATTTATGGCATTCAAAAGACGATTTATTCTCTCGGACAGTACAGACTTTGCATTTTTTGGATGCAATGTTTTCCATTAAAGCTGGGGGTATTTTGGATGGAAAATGTTTTCACTGCTTTCCCTGAAGTCTTAGTGGTGTTTTACCTGGTATCTTTGGCAGCTGATTCCAAAAATAAATTAGTATCAGCATTGGTTTCCCTAGTTACTTGCTCCCAGAACGGTTCAGTCAGGAATGCATTCACAACTTGTAATTCACTAGCAGCTTCTAACTGTCTGTGAATTACGACATCAATTTCACCAATAACACTGAAAGTATCATGCTGCGGAGATTTACTCATTGGTCCCATTTCCACTTACTTTCATCTGAAATAAAACCAGAAACAGTTGGTGATACATCAGGAGCAAGCCTAACATTCAGCAGCTTTCTTACCAATAAAACTGTATTTTTTTTCATTGTCACTAACAAATTCATCACTGTCGAAGGAATTGCTGTCATTTTCAACCTAAACTTTATCTGGAGTTTCTTCTAAAAACTTTAGTATCTCTTGTTCTTTGGTTTGCTCGGAAGCTGCCATCTTGATAGACATGCGTCAAAACCACGGTTGTTTAGATATAAGTAGACCTGGGATTTTAGGCTCTAAAAATATTAGTTTTAGGCGCCTAAAATAGGCTTTTAAAACAAGTAAATAGGCTTTTAAAAGAGAAAATAGGCACTTAAATGTTTTTTTAATGTGTGGATAGGCAGAAAATAGACTTTAAAATATTACAATGTACACTTAAACTGTAACGTGATACTCTTTTACTTTAACAAACGTGGTATCCCTATTCTTAACCGAAATAACTGCAAAATTAGGACAGAATAAAAAACAATATAAAAAGTTATGTGTCAAAAAAATTATGGATTATATGATATATCATTATCAGTACTGATCTAAAACCTTAATACTAAAATCACTGTACACAATTACAGCACTGTAGGCAATCAGTAACGGTGTAAACGCGAATGGAGTATGTGTTTATTATTTGTGAGGAACATTCCTACAGTACTTTCATTCGTAGTTTGCTTTACAGTACATAACAATAATCTTCTGCAAATTTTCCACAGTAAGGCGGTGTCTTTTGTCTGTTAAAATCATTTTGAAATCAGAAAAAGAGCGCTCCATACTCACAGATGTTAGAGGGGCGTAGGGAAATTTACCTACATTTTTCAATTCAATTTCACTTGGTAAGTCTACCTTTTCCCCATCCATTACTTGGTGTACCCTTTTCAGCACTGAATAACCTGGGTTCTTCTGCAGTACACTAGACCACTTGTCTCTTATTTTATCTCCTACCTTTCCCCTAGCACATTGTATGTTATTCTCAGCTTCCTCAAATAGAGAAAATTGCTGTTTGAGACTGTTTCCTTTTTCCTCCATTTTTGTAATGACTGGAAGAAATGAAAAATTTGCCTGAATATACGCAATGTCTCTCTGAACACTGGAACAATCATTTAACAGCTCTTTGACAGACGACACACATGCAGAATTGTCCGCTAAAGGCAAATTGCCTATCACAGTCATGATTTCCTCAAGATGTTCTGCATAATACACGGCAGCTCCATCCAGGAACCCCAACGGGTGATGATTGGCTGTGGTGGAAGGGAAATGGAGGGGAGTTTCTCTCGAAACATGGCTATTCTTGATGGAACCTTACAGAACACTTTCTTCATTGTTGAAATAAGAGTATTTACTGAAGGAAACTCGGCCCTAACTGTTTCTGCGAGTCTATGAAAGGCATGGGCCATGCAAGTAACATGAATTAAAGAAGAATAGAAAGTTTTCAGCAGAGGTGCAGTGGCAATCTTGTAGGAAGCAGCATCAGAGACAAGGAGAAGGACTTTATAATCATCAACACTCTCAGGATACAACAATTGCATCCCCTTGTTGATGAAGTATGCAATGCTTTGACTATTGACTTTCTCAAGCTGTTGAGAGCAAAGAAGGTGAGCGGTAGATGCCTGATTGGGTTTCAGTTTTCCTACTATAAGGTTAGCAATGTACCTGCCCATAGAGTCGGTGGTTTCGTGCACACACAACCATATGCAAGACTCCCCAATATCCTCCCTGATTGACAAAATTACCCCATTGTAACAAATATCTAAGTAGCTTTCTTTAATGTAGGTGCTGATGGGATGTGCTGCTTGGTGTATTTCTGTAAAAAATCTCTGAAAACAGGATTATGCACAGCATTCCAGGGGATATTTGCTGCAACTAGGGCTCTAAACATATCAGCATAGAAACCATTATGGGTTGTAGGAGATATAGTTTGTGTGAGCAGAGTCTGTCTAATGTTACTTTTCATGGCTGCTTTCGCTTTGTGACTGACAGTATCTGCATGCTGCTGAAGGTGGCATTTTTTCTCATGTGAAATCTAAAACACAATAAAGTTATGTCAATTAGAAACTAAGATGATGAATAGAAAAGGTGAGCTATTGAATAAAATGTGTAATTTTGAACTATTTAAATTAAGCCATTATTACTCGAAAGTTCATTAAGAACAAGAACACTACAGTCCCCGAAGGGCCTTGGCTTTCAATAACGGTTGCTGCCCAGCTCATGGCCTGCAGATATTGGGTGGCGTGTGGTCAGCACGATACATCCCTCAGCCGTATTGCCTTGCCTCCGTGAACCTGCTCACTGTAGCTTCTCAGTTGTCCTCACGATGCTGGGTCAACACCGTTCCAGAGCTCACAGATTTCTAAATTACTGCCGATACTGGAAATCAAACCCAGGTCGCATGGGCTACGTCTCTACAATTAATTAGAAGACCCAATATCAAAACCTTAGTTTTAGATTAATATGAAATTTAAGATATATGCACATACCCGTTTATTGCAGTACTGGCAGAAAATAATCTTGCCATCAAAAGTCATCCCTGGAAATTGTACAAGCCATTGTTGTATAAGCGCACTCTTAGATGATTTCGTTTTAGGAATGATGAACTATATTCACTGAAACAGATGTTCCTTCACTGGTGACTTGACACAGTATGTCCCTTCTTACTACCCGCTCCTTGTTCTTCCCAGATAGTCCTCCCCCTCACCCCGTCACTCGACACAGTACGTCCTTTACTACCTGCTCGTTGTTCTTCTGAGCTAATCCTCCACCTCCACCGTTCACTCAGCATTCCTTTGATGACAGTTGTCTGGGAAGAACACATTTCTGTGAAAAACCCACCCTCTGCTGTTCTGCTCGTTCTAGGGATGTCCAGTGTGTGATTGTAAAAATTACAGAAGTTGAATTTTATTTTAAATGTAGAAAATAGGCATTTTAGGCACTAAAATAGTAAAATAGGCTCTAAAGGTCCAAATAGGCATTTTAGGGCACTATAAAACTCTATTAATGTAAGGGATTTATCATGAAATGTCAACATATTTAACAAAAATCATGTTATTTCGTAAGGAACGAAATAGGCATTTGTCTTAAAATCCCAGGTCTAGATATAAGATATTCCACTCACTCCTATTATTTTCATTGCAAATATTCCAAGGAAATTGCATATGTTAAACATTATGTCATCTATAACAAAGCTCTTCTAGTAATACGGAGTTGAGAAACAAAAGATAGCGTTGGTAAACATGACGGACAGATCCATCTTTGTACGGGATTGGGTTAATGAACATGAGGAAGGTATACGAGAGGATTTACAATAGACAGAAGTATTCAATCAGCAGTATGTAAAGATTGTTGGTTACAAGGATAAAGATTACAAGTGACTATTTTCATATTGACCCTATTGAAATTCAATATATTATGACCACTGATTTCCTTATCCACGATTGCTAGCTTTCCCAGCTGCAGCTCCAATTTCTCTTCGCTCAACACCTCATTTTTACACTGGGGTTGCTTATCCAACATTCTACTGAGTTGTTAGACTTAACAGGGGCTCCTCGTATAGGTCGGAAGGTGGAGAACTGAGGTGATGGAGGTTAGGAGAACTCTCTTGGTGAGTTCCTGTATTCGCAGATCAACCCCATTTTTGCCAGAGCTCAAGATATTCACAGACTTCCCCAATTGAGATATTATGGTAAATTTCAGTTTTGAAAATACAATTTCACTACATGAACATTATGCAATTCTTTAGATATTTATTTACTTCCATCTATCCGTTACTCCTGAACACTGTTACTTTGTAAGATATAAAGTAGGCTTAAGGAGCTCTGCCATAAAAATTTATTCTAAAAAGGGCTCTGCAAGTTAAGGGTAGGAACCAGTGCACTGTTTTCTTCAAAATCTAGTGCTCTACTCCATATGTTGGTACTGACATGTATGTATATTTTGTGTGGTGAGACAGATTGTATCCCATAAGCTTCTTAGAAGTATGGAGACTTGTGATCTGTTCATTATCTCGATTCTTGTGTTTTTACTTGATATCTATACCCCAAGGCACGTAAATTCATCTACATTTTGGAGGTTGTAGTTTCCAATGCCTAGTACATTCTATCTGCTCTGCTGTTGATAGACTTCTCTTCTACCAATTCTCATATGAATTTTCTTATATAATTTATTTTTGTTGCTAATAACTTTGGCTTGTCTAATTCTTCAGCAATAATTGTTAAGTTCTTAACAAAAGCGAGTTCCTACCTTGATCCCAATGTTTGAGTTTCTGATGTGCTGCCCACTTCTTCCATTGCCGTCTTCAAGAGCAGAGGTGACATACCATCACCTTGTCTTATACTTGTGTTTACTGAAAAACCTGAAGATAATTCTTTTGTGCCAGGGCTAAAGTGTGTCATATAATTATTCATAGTACAAATCATTGATATTTTATTTTCAGCAGTTAGCAAAAGAAAATGATTATTAAAATAAATCAATTTTCTGGACTATATTGTTTTTTTTGCAACTTGCTTTATGTTTTACCAACACAGACAGGCCTAGGAGTGGGCAACAATGGGATAGGAAAGGCCTAAGAGTGGGAAGGAAGTGGCCGTGGCCTTGATTAAGGTACAGCCCCAGCATTTGCCTGATGTGAAAATGGGAAACCACAGAAAACCATCTTCAGGGCTGCCGACAGTGGGGTTGGTGTCTCTGTTTTTAAAACTTGAAACTTCTGTCCTGAAATCTAGCTGTTTGTGACTTACTTTCTCACTGTTTAAGCTAACATTCTTTGTTATATTCCCAATACTTTACCAATGACTGAGAATAAATATCTCATCTGTTGTATTCTTTTGGTGAAACCTGCCTGGTGTTCTCTTATAGTTGTTTCTGCATAGCTTTCTAAGAAAGAATAAAGGCCTTACAGGAGGTATTCAATAGCAATATGCCCTTATAAATGCTGCATTCTTGTCTGTCACCTTTTTATGTATGGATATAACAATAACTTGGTTCAAATCCTGAGGTACCACTTCTTTCTCCAAGATTTCAATAATTAGTTTATGCACTATATTGCTAAGTTTCCTCCCATGTGCCTTAAAAACTTCTGCTGTTATCTCATGTTCTCCTGGAGTTTTATTGTCCTTGAATTCTTATATAGTCTTTCTTATTCTTACCTCTTGTAGAGGTGGGTGTGTGATTAAGGGTTATGTGGATTGATGACTACAACAAAACGAGAGCAGAGAAGAAAACAGGCAGCGGAGATGAAATTCCTAAGAGGTATTTAGGGCAAGATCAGAAAGGATAGAATTAGAAATGAAAAGATAAGGAAAAGGACAGGAATCTTGAAACTTTAAGACAGGATAAAAACAACAAAGCTAAAGTAGTATGGGCATATGATGAGAATGGGCGAAGAGAGTGTGCCAAAAAAAGCTTCAGAGAAGTTAACAGGAAAGAGACCACGAGGAAGACCCCGAAGGAGGTGGACAGATTCAGTATAGGAGTGCATAGAGAAGAGGGGAGGAAAACCAGAAGATGTACTTAAAAAAGGAGAAGAGTGGTGGAGAGACAAGCAGCGATGGAGGTCCTTGATTCACAACCAGACCTGGGAAGCTGGAAATGGGATATGAAGATGATGGATTGATGATGCATTCACCCTGGCCATCACTCACTTTTCCATTAAGAAGCTCACAGAAATAGTCCTGCCAGATCTGTAGTCCTTGGTTGTTTTACACAACTCTTTCCCCATCTTTGTCTTCGACTCTTATTGAATTTGGTCTGTAACCCTTCCTGAAGAATCTCTTGAATTGTTTGCAGTACGCTCTTCTTATTTCCTAGCAATTTGTCTATCCACTTGCTTTTTTTTTTTTTTTTTTTTTTTTTTTCAAGATTAAGTTATACTCATTGCGATTTGGTTTCCTTTGGTCGCAACATCTAATTTTTCTAACAATGAGCCTTTTGCCTCTTCTTCTCATTGCTACAATCATTAACAAATCATGGTTTTTCATTTCTTCTTGCTTGCTGTCTACACACTTCCTGTGCAAATTCCTGTAGCGTATTCCTAAATTATACCCATTTTCTTTTTTACTCCTGTTCTTTCTATGTCATCATTTATGTCTTCCAGTGCTTGGAAATAGTTTGAGAGTTACAACTTCAAATCTTGAGCTGTATCGTATCACTTCAAGTTTTTCTGCTGCAACACTGCTTCCACTATTCAGTTTCCTTTAAAAAAAAAAATACATATTCTTTGTTTAATTGGAACCAATACCAAGTTATGATCGGATCTACACTCAGCCCTCAGTATTAATAATAAAAATATTTTCGGTTTTACATCCCATTAACTAGTAGTAGTAGTAGGATTTATTGAACCTTACAGGCCTTCGCCCAATACAGTGTTCAAATCCATAATAGCCTAAGCAAATACAGAATGTACAAACTCCCCTGCTTAAGAACAATGACAAAATAATAATTCAATTAAACAAAACAATATAGGATTTGGAAACAAATGGCCCATGGTCAACTCGCTTCCGGAGAGCCGTTAGCCCTGGGAATAAATCTAATCTACAGTTATAAGTAATGAAGAAGCTATGATATAGCGGGCCCTCCACGCAGTGATCACTGCCCGGTGGAGCCTGTTGTATTCGGCGATTGCCATAGAATTGCGAGGCCTCACGATGATAATAATAATAATTTGTAATAATAAAGATAATAGCTCCCTCGTGCAGTGATAACTGCTGGAAGGAGCCTGGCAATTGATAAAAGATTAAACTGTAATAGGGATAGTGGGCCCTCTACGCAATGATCACCGTGTGTAGGAATCTGGTGATTACCAGATGTTTGACGATTGCCAGGAATCGCGAGGCTACTCACGATACTATAAGGATTTTGAACTACTAAGAAGGTTACATAACATGAAGAGGTAAAGATAAACTAAGGTGAACGGCTACTGCGGCACCTGGCATTGACCCACATTTTCCTTGCCTGAGTTGGCAAGTCTGGTATTGCAATACCCTTCCTAGCGAACTCTGACATCACACTTTCTGCTGAGTGCACTGACTTTTCTGCTGTCTCAGGACCGTCCTCATTACCATTTAAATTCCTTTCCACTTGTGTGTTTACATACTATTTCTTATCTCACCACCACATGCTGCTCTCACTTCTCTTTCACATAGTTTCTTCACGGCACTTAGGAATAAATTCAGATTACCCTTGATGTTCCATTCTTTGGAGATCCATGCAATAACTTTTAGTTTATCACCAATTCTACACATTTCTTGTTGTTTATCACTCAGGAACTTTTTCCTTAGCTTCCCTGTTTCTACACACTCTGCTACTAAGTGTAAGTCACCTGTTCCAGCATAGAATGCATAGTGTATTATCTTTCCTCCTGATCCAACCCTTATTCTTGTGTAACCCCAAGAGCCATCAAGTTAAACCTCTTCTCCACCTCCTATCTCCAAATCTTATGCTAACATTGGAGACCTGGACTACCTCATAAAATAAACTCAGAAAAGCTCTTTTCTTACATTCTTCCAAACACCTTTGCTTTTTTATATCCCTTATTCTAGCTAAGAGCGCTCTATGACTGCTGCTTCCTTTCCCTTTCCATGTCTCAAACCAGACATTACTCATTCCTACATTTTCAAGATAGTTTTTGATTTTTGCCAGCCAACTCTCTATATACATAAATTTTTCTTGTTGTTTATGTGCCTCCTGTACCACACTGCCACCTTCCCCCCATTTCAGTCCCATCCAAGTAGTTCAACACTCTTGTGACACACACTACTTCTATGTATTCTCCACATAATAGCAACGCCCCCATATTCGCTCTACACTGAGGTAGACCCATAATAATCTTGCTAAATTTACAAATAGTTTCGTTTAATGTGTCCTTTTTCCGATCGAGTCCCCATAATTCCGCCCCATATAATGCTCTACTTAACACCAATGTCTTTAATACTAATCTCAGAATCTTATCTATCTCCGGGAATTTTGCCACTAATATTTTAACCGTAGATAGTGCTGTGACACCTCCCCATTTTCCCTCTTAACCGTTTCCGCTCGTGTGTCGACCTGAGGTCGACAGCCGTCATTTAGCGTTATAGCTCGTGTGTTGACCGTGAGTCGACACAATGTTTCGCCGTTCGTTGCTAGGTTACCTAGGATGCAAGGGCTTTTGTGCTTCGTTTCATAAGTGCTGGACCCTTCCAGAATCCTAAAGAAACCGAATAGGTGTGTTTTAGTTTCTCTTTGCTTGGCAAAATTGCTCCGATTACTTGACAATGGAAAGCAGTCGCGTGAAGCAACATGGCGGCGCACAGTCTGACCGAAGCAGAGATTCTTGAGTCTCTTTCGGCTGATTTTGATGATAGTGACTATGAAAGTGTTAAAAATTTTGAATCTGGCCATGAAAGTGATATATCCATTAGTGATTCAAATGACGATATTGATATCAGCGTCGCAAGAATTCATGGAGGATGTGATAGTATTGTGATTCATCCCAGTCCCAGTCATACCGTGTTGACTTCAAGCATACCTTGGAGATAGCGGAGAATGGGTGATGCAGGATTAGCCAAAATTCCTTACAGATTAGTCAGTGATTCATGATGATTCATGAATTGTGGCAATAGGCCTAAAATAGAACTAGAGTACTGGTAGCTATTTTTTACTGATCAGTTGATAACGTCTATTGTCCATGAGACAAACAAATTTGCCGAAATGAAAACAGAAATAAAATACGAGTTGGGAGAAATCAGGACTTACAAATAATTCGAGTGACAAGGGTTAATATGGTCTTCCCACCCTCCTCTTCTATTTAACAGCTTTATTTTTTTTCTTCTGGTGTGAAAATGGGAAACCACAGAAAACCATCTTCAGGGCTGCCGACAGTGGGGTTTGAACCTACTATCTCCCGAATACTGGCCGCACTTAAGCGACTGCAGCTATCGAGCTCGGTTTATCAGCATTCCTAAGTACTCTATTTTATCTACTTCTTCTATTCTTTCCCCCTATAGTATCCAATTCCTCTCCTTATTTCTTTTGAATAATTTTTAAAGCCCACTTCCCCGCGAACTCCAACTTTTTCAAACATTTTGTAGACCCCACCCTGTTAAGGCCTTAAGAATGACGTCATCTGCGAATATCATTCCTGGGATCTCTAGCTTTTGTACTATCCGTACTGCCCATTTTGTTCCCCCGTGCCCTTCCAAAACGTCATTTATAAATAACAGCGGCGAAAGTTTACATCCTTGTTTCAACCCGATCTTACACTCTATAGGCTCACTGATTACATTTTTTTCTATCTTGATACAACAATATACCTTTCGGTATATCGCCTCGATCGCCCTATCATCTTCTTGGAGGCTCCCAACCTGCTTAATTTCTCAAACAGTGCTTCCCTACTGACCGTATCAAATGTTTTTTCAAAATGTATGGCCACCAAGTACACACAGCCTTTTTCCCTACTTAAGTCTATTATTATCTCCACCATCATGATGTTATCTGAAGTCCTTCTTCCTTTTTGAAAACCTCCCTGTAGCATTGATATTATTGAATGTTCTTCTGTCCAAGTCATTAACCTATTTGCCAAAACCCTTGTGTAAATCTTACTCAGCGAGTCAAGTAGCGTTATCCCTCAGTAGTTGCCCGGCAAGTTTTTGTTTCCTTTCTTTTTGTATATTGGGCAAATGATCCCTCCTTCCCACTCTTCGGGTATTTTACCACCATTGGATACCCTGTTAAACAATTTTGTTATTCCCTCCCTCATGTCTGTATTTACCAATTCTTTCCATACCAAGTTATTTATGCCATTGATTCCCCCTACTGATTTACTCTTTAGTTTGTCTAATACATCCTGGACTTCCTCTACGGCAATATCTTTGTCGAGTTCATATATACTAACCTCTAGGTTTCGCCCTGCACTCTTTGTCCCCTCTCCCAACTTCCAACAGTCCTTTCCCCCTAATAAACCACTGAAGTATATCACCCACTGGTCATAATCAATCCTAGCTTGGACCACCCTATTCCCTCCTTTATTAATTTTATGTATTCTTTCCCATACTCTCTCCCCCTGATTTAACCTGCATTCTTTATTAATTAATTCCACATGTTCCACTAACCATGCCTTTTTCCTCTCGGTGATTTAACTTTTTTTTAATACTCCTTTCTTAATCTACAGAAAGTTTCTCTTTCATCCTTACCTTCACTTAATCTATATTTTTTCAACGCCTTCATTACTGCACACCGTAATACCTCACATTCCTTATTGTACTATCCACTCCCTCTACAGTTACTTCTTTTTTGTCCTTGCCACCCTCCTTATAGGGTATTCAATTAGGTCCAAGTCTCTGTCAATATTATTTTCCTTCAGGGCTACTTCCCATCCACATCTGATTAAATCTGTCTCATTTTTCATAAGGCCCTCAAGTTCTCTTTGTGAATTCTCCGCCCATCCATATTTATTATATCTCTTACCCCGCTCTACTGCCCTCATTTTGACTCCCTCCCTTTCTTTCAAGCCACACCTCTACTGGCGCATGGTGTGATTCGATCCAATCTTCGATCATCCTTACGATTTTTTCTAGCATATCTTCCATACACATTACTAAGTCAATCGCACTTCTCCCTTGTGCCATAATGTATGTCAATTTACCTTCTCGGTCCCCCTCCCAAAAACCATTTAGAATATAGAATTTTCCTGCCTCACAAAATTCCAGGAGCCTTCCTCCATAACTATTTAATTATCTTTACTTTTCCTTTCTACCCTTCTGACTGTCTCATCTTCTTTGCTCCCCTATTCTAGCATTCCAGTCACCAAGTAATATCACTCCGTCCTCTTCATACTTCCTCGTTATAATACTGGTTGCTAAAAGTAGCTCTTCGAAGAAATTGTTAGCATATGGAGATCCCTTGGGGTGGCAGTACGCATATGTAATACATACCTTTCTTTCTCTACCCTTGTCTCCCCCTAAGTTCATTCTCAAACAGACAACTCCTTCCATTTCACCCCCAACTTCTTCTACTAGTTCCTCGATTTCTTCTTTGTTCAGCACCACTATTCCCCCTGGCGTTTGACCTTTATTACTTTTTTTCTTTATTGATTTGCATTTGTCAATACAACCACCCCAGGTTATTTCTTTTCCTATTGGTAACCAAGTCTCCAATAGAGCAATGATATTGAAACTTCCAACCACCTTTATCACCTCGGTATTACTCATTTTACTTAATAAACCTTCAATATTTACAAATTCCACCATTCTTTATTTTTACTCCTTGTCACCATCGCCCTCTCCTTTTCTATCTATCTCCCTTCATAATTTGACAATTTCTGGTGATCTATCCTATCTTTTTCCTCTGTACACTTGTTTTTCTTCCCCCACAAATCTTTTAAGCTTCTACTTCTCCCCTTCATGAAATTGCCTTTCCCCTGCCTGTCATCCCTCGATAGACTTCCTTCTTTATTATACCCATCTCTCCTGGGCTATGCTTAGGTTTTTCTTGGGCATCACTCACCACCTCCAGTTTCCTTTGGCTTACCCCCATACTACCTCTCGCACTTGCCTCTTCATTAGTTTCAGTTCTTACCTCTATCCTTTGCTCCTCTTGAACAGCAGCCTGCCTTCCGTCTTCCTTTGAACCCAGGTCCTCTTCATTCTTGAGCTCATCTTCCATGGCTTTCAGATCTCCTATGGTCCAAAATCTCCTTCATTTTCTGTTGGAAACAACCAGCTGCTGCTCACTTAGATGCGCCTTCAACGCCTGTGATCTTGCTCTTCCCTGATGTTTCCTCAGTATTCTCAGATTCTCGCTATCTTCTCTTCCCAAGTCTCTCTTAATCCAGATTTTTTCTCTTGAAGAATGCTCGAGTTTCTTAATATTATCTCCGACATTAGGGTAGATATGAGTTGGACTTTTATTGGTCTGTTACCCTTCGCTCTACATATTCTTTCCACATCGCCAATGTCCGCCTCATTAAAATTAATCTTCATCTTATTTTGTATGACTTCCATAACTTTATATATATAGTCACTATCTTCGTTTCTACTCCTTCTTCCTGCACCCCATATAAGAATAAACATTTTTTCATCCTCTCTTGGCCGTAGGCTACAGTCTCTTTCTTCAATCCGACCACCTCCTTTTCTAAACTTCTGATTCTCTCTCAGAACTGCAATTTATTCCCCGTCTCACCTTTGCTGTTGTGTTGTCTGCTTTATCCTGTAGCCATTTCTTCATATCCTCGCGCTCCTTCGATTGCTCCTGCATCATATTTTTAATTTGCTCGACCTGGCCAACTTCTTCTACCAACTCTTTTACCACCTTCCTAATTACTTCCACTTCTTCCCAGCCCATGCTTCCACTCAAAATCAACCCGGGGTTCAATTCCACACCCCCGATACATAGCAGTACTAAAATCACAGCTGCAGAGAGCATCATCTCCACCTTCATTCCCATTTCCATCATGTTTCCTCCACTTTTCACTTCTTTCATATTTTTCACCATTTGGAATCTTTTACATAAATATACCTATAACTGGCTATTTTTGGGAGTGCAGATGTCTATTTTTCTTACAAATACCTATTTATTGTTTTAAACATTATTTGCAGAATTTTATTTCGCGTAACCCTCAATTCTGTAAACTTGGTCAGACACTTGAGTCAGGTTAAATGATGATTTTTTTGGTTCTCGGGCCAGTTAAGAATGTTGCACCCAAAATTGAAATTGTCTTGTTCAACTATTTCTCCAGTGATAAACTGTTCTTTACCCTGGCCTTTTTCCCAGTTATTTGGTTTTGGCACTACACTTGCATTAAATGAAGTTTTTTGGCCTGAGACCAATCCGTATTAACTAGTCAAGGCTGTTCAGGCATTTGCTCTATAAAACCAGCATTTTATCTTAGGTGTGACTCTACTCGGAGTGGGATATGTCAGGCCCTACCCACCAACACTGGGGTGTATGCAGGTAAAATTTATCAGAAGACCCTTCGTAGAGACAATATCTGGTAACTGCATACAGGAGATAATTTCCACGATGGAATTGCCCACCTAGCAATTTCTAACAGAATAATCCTGGTCTGGTTGGGAATTGAACCCAGGGTTCTCTGAGCAGAAAGCCAGTACACTGACCATTCAGCTCAGGAGTCAGACTATTTCTGCAATTACAGCAGCTCTGTATGTTCATTATCTGCAGATGATGCACATAATCTATGGACTTCGGTAATAGGGCAATGGAGTATGTTGATAATTCAGAGGCATCTACTTGAATAATAATGCTACTGGTTTTAAGTCCCACTTACTAGTTTTTTCAGTTTTTGGAGATGTCAAGGTGCCAGAATGTTGTCGTGCAAGAATTTTTTTACTTGCCAGTAAATATATCGAAATGAGGCTGACGTACTTCAGCTCCTTCAAATACCACTGGACTGAGCCGGGATCAAAGCTGCCAACTTGAGCTCAGAGGGCCAGCGTTCCACCACTCTCCAGCACCGCCTGAGCAACTCACCCTGCAGTATCTACCTTGGGGATTCACTTCCCCAATATACCTAAACCACTCTACTATGCTGATATAAAGTTAACTGAAATCCTGTGAGGTAGACCATTTTAGGAAATATAAATGTTATTAATTCAGGAGAAGGCGGATTTGAAGCCCATCATTGGCAACCCAGAAGATGGTTCTCCAGGTTTCCCATTTTCACACCAGGCAAATACTGGGTCTATACCTTAATTAAGGTTGCAGTCGCTTACTTCCCAGTCCTGTTAGGCTGAGTGGCTCAGACTATTGAGGCACTCGCCTTCTGACCCCAACCTGGCTCAGTCTGGTGGTATTTGAAGGTGCTCAAATACGTCAGCCTTGTGTTAGTAGATTTACTGGCACATGAAAGAAATCCTACAGGACTAAATTCTGGCACCTCGGTGTGTATGAAAACTGTCAGAAGTAGTTAGTGGGACATTAAAACTAATAACATTATTACACAGTTCAAAAAAAATTAGAGGAACATGTTTATGAACATATGCCATAGTCCACAAAACAATACCTCACATGCAGGTATATTACCAACTAAACCTTTATTCTTTACCATTGAAGTATACGAAAGAACATCGATGGATTTGCATTCATTTTCAGAACACAAATGGAAATGTCCAAATAGGGGTGAAAACAAAGTGATAACAGTCCTCCAGGGTGGATTTTTATCACAGTTGGAGAGCTTCAGTATGGTGTATATCCTCTACGAGCATTTATCACAACTTGGCACCTACGTGGCATGCTCCGTATAAGTCGACGTAGGTCACGTTGCGGTATCGGGTCCCATTCCTCAATGAGAGCCTGTTCGAGGTCTTGGAGAGTCTGTGATGGAACAGGATGCCCATGAACACTTCTGTCAAACCTATCCCACACATGCTCGATGGAATTAAGGTTGGGACTCACTGCTGTCCATTCTATCTCTTGAATGTCCAGTTCTCGTAAGACAGCTCTGGTGATGCACGCTACATGAGCCCTGGCATTGTCGTGCATGAGTACGAATTCAGGGCCAACATCATATGCAGCAACCAGCACATGCTGTAGCAGTATCTGCTTGGTGTACCCCGCAGCAGTAAGATTATACCACAGACGATGACAAGATCCATACGGCCATCAATACTGATGCCACCCCACATCATCACAGAACCTTGTATGAATCGGTTGCCTTCCTGGACAACATCTGGCATGTACTGCTCACTACGGCGTCTCCATACACGTTGACGTCCATCACGCTGTGTCAGGGGAAATCTGGACTAGTCTGTGAACAACACAGGTCTCCATTGGTGAAGTTGCGAGTTGACGTGGATACAGGCAAACAGAAGGTGAGCTGCGCAATGTTGCTGCGTTAAACGGGTCACTCGAACAGGACGTCTTCGTCGTAAGGACACTTCTCTTAACCTGTTCCTTACTGTCTGGTCAGACACCATGACTGCAGTGACCCTCCTGAGATCTTGTTGCAGTTCCCTGGCAGTTGCTGAACAATGCTGCAGTGCACAGATGGTCAGCTATCGGTCAACCTATTGGTTTGTCATGCATCCACAACCTTGACCAACCCTCTTTGTGACCTGGCCTGTCTCATTGTAGCGATTCCACAAGCAGTGAATAACTGACGGAAAGACATTGAGACCCACAGCAACACGAAGAAAAGTCTATCCTTCCTGGATCAAAGTGACGGCTCTTGCGACTTGAACCTCGTTAAGATGTCTTATGGGATGTGCTGGTTGACGTATAACTTCGATTTGACATACCCCGAGTAGATAAAGTCTCAAGTTATGCTGTACAACCATTGGAACCCCATGTACCAAATGTTCGCATACCAGACGTTACAAAACATGTTCTCCGAATTTTTTAAACTGTGTATTATCATCAACTTGCCGGTCCTATCCTATCGTTGCCAAAGACTTATTTGTATTGGTGCAACATTAAACCCTTAGCAAAAAATAAATGGATTTTGATATTTAACAACATGCTAATCATGAGTATTATTTATGATGGTGAATTCATTTCTTTTTTTTAAGTTGCTTTTACGTCGCACCGACACAGATCGGTCTTATGACGACGATAGGATAGGAAAGGGCTAGAAGTTGGAAGGAAGTAGCCGTGGTCTTAATTAAGGTACAGCCTTTGCCTGGTCTGAAAATGGGAAACCTTGGACAACGATCTTCAGGGCTGCAGACAGTGAGGTTCGAACCCACTGTCTCCTGAATGAAAGCTCACAGCTGTGCGCCCCTAACTGCACGGCCAACTCGCTCAGTTAATCACAAGTTATGCATGAATGTAATCTATCTTCTTACTTAGAAATCTTTTTCATGTCCAGTTTGACATGTTGGAGTACCTACCTACCTACCTACTTGCTTGCCTGTTATTAAAGTTTTTAATGCCTATCATTTCTCTTCCTAGTTTGAATATGTTTCCATGGAATTGTGTATATGAGATCTTTATTAATTGGAACATGGTCACAGTGCTTTGTAATATCATACCATTTAAATGCAATTCAACTAAAATACAGTAGAACCCTTATTTGGCATTTTACAGGGACCTATTTTTTAATCTTAAATGGGGGTTTACCTTAAATTGAGGTTTCAGTAGAAAACACATTATTTACACAGTAACAGCAGTAAAACAAGGACATATCTACCCTACACACTGTGCTGTAGTTACAGCTTTGTACTGTTTACCTACACACTGTGCTGTAGTTACAGCTTTGTACTGTTTGTGCTGAAGATTACTCTTGTGCTAAACTGCCCTTCTATCTAAGCCAGAGGCCTGTATTGCACTATAACTAGCTTTAGCTCAGATGGTTCTTTGAAAATAAATAATTAATGCATGCTTGGAAATAGCCTAATAATAAATTATTCCTTTGCATTTTCATCAGATTAACAGAGCTATGCTATTTGCAGAACCCAACCAAATAAATGAAAGGCACATACACGAGGAAATGTGAATTAACTAAGTTCTTCCATAATCCTCTGTTTGTAACAAGCTCTGTAACTTCTTTTAGTTGCACACCTCTTAAAACTTGGTATTGGCTCTCTTATGAGCAAGGAATCAATATAGATGTTCGATTGCATTCATTGTAAACGCTGGAGTATGTGTATGAATAATATTGAAAATGGAAAACTAACATGCCGGAATTTGCCTATAATAATGGATGAATCAGTAAAAGGGTTCTCATTGTAACCAAAGGATATTGCACATAATAATATAGGAATTTTCGAAGGTCATAATATTTTCATTAAAACGGGGTTCGCTTCTATGGTGGCCCGGTCTTATGTGCATCTAAGTCTGACATCTCACTTTAGCCCTAAGTGCCTGCGCTCTAAATTCCTCTTCTGCCTTGAATCATTTACCAAAAATGACGTTTTCATAGGTTCTTAATGTCCCATAACCATAATGAATAGGATTGAGTACTTCTGAATTTTAACATTTCCTTACGCTAAATCGAATATAAAATTGCATTAGTCTTAGAGAATAATTTTCGGCACTTAACATTTCTACTGCTAAATGCGGGTTTACACTAATCAAGTAGTAAATATTTAAGAATAATTAAATATTATATTTAAATGGTCCGCCTATTCAATACATATATAATTTATGAAATCTAGTACATGTTTCTTCCCCTAAGGGAAACCATCAGCTAGAATAAATTACACAATATATCAGATACAAAAATTACATTACTAGATTGGACAGATAAATTAAAAAGTTTTTATACACAAGGACATTTAAAATAAATTAGCAAACTTTGTTAAAGTTTAAAGTAATATAGTCAATAAAATTAATTGAACTGTTAATTAAACTCTTATCAAAAGTTTGTGGAACTAACAGTTGTATTCATAAAATCGTAAGATGATCATTGTTGTGAATAAAAACCTTTGATTTAAAATATTTCTTGATAAAAGATCCTTAGATCTTTGATAGACATCCGTTAAATTGTATTTAAGATGGAATGCTTCAGGATTTCAAGTCAACACGGGGCCGAAGCAGTAAAGTTATTTGTGGAACTGAATAATGTTCTGTCTGAAATTAGAGAGATGGAGGATGAAATAATATATCATTTAAATTGTTACTTCCTTGTTATTGGCCCTGATGCGCCAAAAAGGACTCGCTTCTGTTGAGGTAAGTGTCTGAATTCAAAACAAGTACCGATAGTTGCTACATTGAGCGGGGAGTGTGGAGGGAAAGTGAGAGGGCGTGTTCTAGGCGGAGGAACGACCTGAGTGTCACCGAGCGTGTGACACATTAAAGTTTGACGTTTCTTTGTAACTTCACTTTAATCAGTTCCTCATATAAGATGATATACTTCTCAGAGAGATCGTTTATATTACTCGGATTGTTCCTCTGGTCTAGATAAACGTAAATTTCCTCGTATATGTTCAATAAATGGCCTTTATTTATGGTTTTCAAGATTGTAAGGTCATTGTCTGTGTCTGTAAACATGTGATTACAGTGTGTCATGTGATCACTCATGGACGAGTATCTGTTGTATTCCTTGACCCTGTTGGCATATTCCTGATATCTTGTGACGAAGTTTCTTCTGATTTTTCTGATATACACAATTAAACGACTCGCACATTTCAATTTGTATACACCTGAATTTTGAAATTTATTATTATTATTATTATTAACGATATGGGTGTTATAAATAAAATAATTTTGAGTTCGTGTTGTTGGTCCCAAAAGCGATTCTTAAATTATGTATCTCGAATAAATTCGTAAACTTTATTCTTTACTGTTATTATATGTGAATACGGCGCATTTCTTATTCTATTCTTCTTTCCGTTCTTTTACTTAACTTGAGGATGGTTGCCTAGTTGTACTTCCTTTTAAAACAATAATCACCACCATTTTACTTAACTAGTCAGATTTTTTATTTATTTTATTAATAATTCTGTCTACAAATTATTTATTATAGCCGTTGTTATATGCTATTTATATATTAATTTCTCTTTTTAGATCTGGAGGTGAACAAGGGATATTAAATGCTCTGTAAACCGTACTAAAGAATGATATAGATGTTGATTCTCATAGGGAACCTGAAATATTTGTTTTATAATACCAATGCAAATGGTCCATTATTGGACATCATAAATTTTCCAGCTAACTCATTCCCAGTTGCCAGCATTTCACCCCAGCGTGCTATGTTGGGCTCATATCAGTACAATTTACGAACTTCATCGTATAGCAGTAGCATGGCGAGAAGCAAGTCAGAGCGAGACTCAGTCGTAAACCAGCTATAGGGAGTTTCATCCAATTTGATAAACTTGCTTTTTAAAACAATTCTTTTTCTTTAAAGGAACATTCTTAAGCCACGAATATGGTGGTCATGCAGCGCCGATCTTTGCCATACGACAGGCGATCTCATAAGGCCTCAGATTTCTTCTACACCAGAATAGCTCAATTTGAAAGTATTCTTTACAAGTTAAAGTTTTTAAATGTTCTGATGTGGATTTGTACCAATCCTATTTCTGAGGCCAGAATTTTGATCTCCCCAGTCAACACACTGAAACTACTGGATTCCAACAATGCTTGCGACATTTTCAAGCAAGGTCGTACATATTTAACATTGCAGAAAGATATTTTGCAAGATTAGCAGACACCAGGATATTGAAACAACTATTCGATTACTTTTTGAAGAATAAAATCAATAATAATTGGTTCAAAGAAGTTCAGGACGATTTGGAAGAATTGGGTATAACTCGGCAACAAATCAAAGACAGAAAAGAGAAGAGGATTTTGAAGAACAAAAGCATAAGTCTCAAACTAAAAGCAGTTGAACGGAAACAATATACTATATCGGACACACAAAGGGCTTCCAGGTCGGAGAGGATGAAAAAGTTCTGGGAGAAGAAGAAGAAGAAATTAACTCAAATGTATTGATTTCAGTGCTCCAATGTGGGCGTAAAATATGTAAATAATAATAAATAACTACCTCATTAAATGTGTGTATATTTGTTCTCCAGTGTTTTCTCAACAGTTCATAAAGGGACTCCATTTTAAATACGGACAACAACAATGGATATTGTATTCCATACGAGCCGTTATGGCAGGCATATCACATTTCAAAGTTATATTTCAATTTTAACATTGAAGACAGCAAAAGTTTTTGCAAGATATGAGGTCATTTTGTGTATATAATATACCGTATATATATTTTGCGTTTCTCAAATAATCCTTAAAAAGGCATTTGGTTCTTCCATTTGTTTCAATTTCTGAACAGTGAGTTTTGTAATCTACCACGTGATTTTATGGGTGATGAAGTCTCAAATAGAGACGAAACATGTCCCTAATTAAATAGTTTTTAACTTGTAAAGTGATGTGTATTGATTAGGTGGACCAAAACCTAACATTGTTTTTTATTATTTTTTTTTAATTTTTTTTTATGAGCTCCCGGGTACATAGAATAATTTTTGATCATGTTCATGGTCTGCATTGGTTTCCTAAAAATATTAAATGATGGGTTTTTATTATTTCTAGTAACTTTCAAGTCTAAATACAGTAAAACCTTGTTAATTCTAAGTCGTTGGGACGCAAAAATCGGACTTCGAATTAGGTGATTTTGAATTAACCGCCAACTTGTAATTCAGAAATGCCTAACCTTGCGGCGTCACAAAATAGTCTGAGACCCATTCACAGTTTAAACCTTTCAAATGCCATGGAAAAAATATTTCCAAAATGTATCCACCCAGCAAGATGTATGTACAGTATTGAAATAATGCACTTGAATAACATTCTGACAAACAATTCTATGCAAAAAAAAAAAAAATTCTAAGACTAGGAATACTGGCTCCCCTGTGCAAGTGCTGTATTCATTGGATTACTGTACTATATGCATTTTAGATGCCTTGTATTTGCATGGAAAGTACCAGATGCCCTTGAAACATCGTGGCTTATTGAACTTTCCCATGACGAGGGGAGAAAGTCTTTCTCTTCCGTCTGCATTACAGCTCAGTACAGTGACTAACCTTGTATGATTTCCCGCCATGTCACTTCTCTCGTAATTCATAAATGCCAACCCTTGCCAAGTCACAAAATAATCTGAGAGCCATTAATGTATGCAATCACCTTGATTCTCAGTTTAAACCTTTCAAATGGAGAACACTATTTCTGAAATGTATCCAACAACAAGATACATTTACATTATTCAAATAATGCACTTGGATAAAACCCTGGTAAACATGACCTCATGTAATGAAAAAAAAAAAAAAAAAAAAAAAAAAAACATGATTCAAAGACATGGACAAATTATGGTGACTCCCATGTTGAAATGCTTTATGACTTGGATTACTGTACTGTTTGTATTTTTAGATGCCTTGTACTTGCACGGAAAGAGCCCGACACCCTTAACACATAGTGGCTTATTGAACTTTCATATGACGAGGAAAGGAAGCCTCTCACTTCCGTGTGCATTGCAACACAGTACAGTGACCCCCACCCTTGTACTATTACCTGGCTGGCACTTCTCTCCTTTAAAACCACAAGTCTGTTTGGGCTTGGCATTAAAATAAAAACAAAAAACAATGCAGTTTCATCCGCATTGACAATATTGGTTGGTGCATACGATATGACTATATGAGGCATGCTTTTTTGCCAACTGTCGGCAGGCCAGTGTTGGCATATTCTGCTTCTCCGTGCACTACGTGATAGTGGCGTTCCGTAAAACACTGAATGCGAAAAAATTACGATTTCACTGTATTGGCAAATATGAAGCACACTGTAGACACACTGAAATGAGTGAAAGTGCAGTAAACTACCCCTGCACATTCTGGAAGATGCCTTCTTTCATGACGCTGAGAAATTTTGAGTTTAAATTACTCTCTAAAATACTATTTTCTTTTTAATGTAAAGGCAGTTTTGAATTAAAAGCGTGAATTTTATTAATGGGACAAACAGTGTTCTTCAAATTATGAATTATCCGTATTTCGAATTAAACAATTTAAATAACATACAAAACCGTAACTCATGTTTCTGGAAACAAGAGCTTCTTCGAATTAGGCGAGATTTTGAATTAACCAATTTTGAATTATCGAGGTCCTACTGTAATTCAAAGTGTTATCAACTTCAGAATCGACTGTGAACTTAACATATGAATCAAGAGAGTTAAGATGATATAAAAAGGTCTGATAATTAGTTATTCTTTAATCTAATATTACGAAGGTGTCATCTACAAATCTAGACCAATGGTATAATCCTTCAAGTTTATCAATAATTTTAGTTTCTTCCATGTGGTAGATATAAATTTCAGTTAAGATGCCCAATGCTGGGGCATCCATCGGAAGACGTTTTTGTCGGTAGACTTTGTTGTCAAACATAAAATAATTAATGTTTAAGACAAAGTCTAGGACAATTAAAAATTAATTTATTTCTTGAAGACTCAAGTAGCCAAATTGGCTCAAATTCTCTTTATAGTCCATCTTGGTTTAAAGCGCCCTGCGCGAAAATTGATTGCGCATGCAGTGATGGGAGCTGTCGTCCCCCCCACTCCTGCAGCAGATCCCGTTGCCAGGCTAGCGCTGAAGTGAAAACGTGTCTCAAGCGGTGCATTGTTACGTGCGGGCTAAGTTGAAATTACTGAAGTTACGAGTATAGCTTCTAGGCTGTCTTCTAAATCTGGGAGGACCACTGAAGAGATCAGGCACGTGAAATTGTTTATAAAGTGAGTGAACATATGAAAGTTATGAAGCGAGACACGACTGGAAATTGAATGTTGTGCAGACAGTTTCAGAAGCGACAAGAGTGGGAACAACACTGTTGAAGAAGATAATGAAGGAGGGATTGTCAAGTCTGGCTAGGGGTGAACTTAAGTTGAGGACTCCAACAGGAAAATAAGGTGAAAGAAAGAAAAGAGTTCCAGTTGATGATTTCATAAAAGCAGCTATTAGGAGAAAGATTCATGAATTTTACGCTGTGAGAAATGAAGTGTCCAGTTTAAAAAAACCTTTCTGAAGCTTTGGAAGTGGATGACATAGTGCAGTGCACTTGTTCACGCTGCAAAGAAAAAAGGCTATAGAGAGCCAAAAGAATGACCTCTTTTGCTATACACTGAGATATATTTGACATTGCATCGAAAGCATCGCCCTATATGAATTCTTTTAGGTATTATCCTCTGATTTCTTGAGGTCACCAACATTTACTACGAAAGATACGAAGTATTTCCATACTGGAATAAAACTGAAATTTTAGAACGTTATGCTCAAAGGCCTGTGTAGTTAATTGACAAGGTTTAACACAGAGAATCGAAATGTAAGACTATTTGTAAAATGTACGGTATTTATTTATTTTCAAAAGTTTATCATATTAAGTTATTCTTACACATTTGAGTTAATGTGGTGCATGTACACCGATGACCATCCCGACCCGGGAACATTTCACGCCTGGAGCGGGGAGATTAACACAGGACAAGCTTACCACACTATTTCAGTCAGCTTCCTAGGCTACATCCACTGCCTGAACTCGACTGTGTCAGCTAGAGGAAAGGATAAATTTCTTCCCTCACTACCAGCGCCAATGCTCCCATAGTTCCTTGCACTCGAGGCCAGGCCACACATCCGGTCGTCCAGAAACACGCTTACTATGAAGATGGATTGTAATAATGTTAATGGTTTCTTTTATCGGAATACTAGGATACATATTTTTAATATCAAATGAGTGTATTGTGTGATTGGAATTTAAATTTTTAGTAGCGTTACAAAATTCGACAGAGTTCTTTACAGATTTATCGTTGTCAAATTTGAAATGTGTTCAAAATAATTTGTGAACATATTGTGACCAAGAGTCCAAGACGGCGGACAATATGGAAGCGCGAATCAAATGTGCTCTAAGAAGTTTAGTGAACATAGCAGAAGCAAAAGGCTACCTACGCAAAGACGTAAAGGGAAAACGTACATCAAGCGGTGAGTGTTATCAGGGTATGTTTTATAGCAATGAAATGTGCTATAGGCAATAAGTACAAGTGTAAGGAAATGCCACAAAATGAGGTTAAGGAAAAACAAACCTATCAGATAGAAGGGGGAACAGACAGCCAGTCAGAGGGACAACTAGTGGCATCTGTCGGCTCAACGCATGAAACTACAAGAAGTAGTAGCATGATCCTGACACCTAGCACCCAATCAGGACAACTAACGCGACCTCTTTTGATTCAACGCATGAAACTACTTTTGATTCAACGCATGAGCCTGACACCTAACACCCAATCATCTGTAGGCTCAACGCATGAAACTGCAAGGAGTAGCAGCATGATCCTGACACCTAGCAGGAAAAGCCAATACGGAGCAGACAGTCGATCAGAGGAACAGTTAGAAAAACTTACCAACCCGACTCGAGACACCGCAAGCGGCAGCAACCCGAACCTAACACCTAATGGGGAAAATCAGTATGAAGAAGACAGACGACCGAAGAGACAACTAACAACATCTGTTGGACCAATACGGGAAACTGCAAGTAGTAGCAACCTAAATCCGACACCTAGCGGGGAGACCCAATACAGAGAGGACGGCAGAAAGGCAATCACCAGACAAGAAGGACAGATAGTGACATCTACAGACTCAGCGCACAAAACCACAAGCACAAATAATACAAACCCGACATCTAACGGGGAAATACAATACGGAGAAGATAGCCACAAGAAATCAAGCGACAACCCGCTTGAACCAGATCTCAGTAGTCGGAACGCACCTGCTACCACAAATACAGCACAGAATAGAGGGAGCAGTGGCAGCAAGTCAACGGCAGAAACCAGAGACAATAGTGACAGGTTGGAGATGCAAGTGGGTCAAGTAAGCAAGGGCGACAAAGTACTTAAAGACGAGGAGTTGGAAGAAAAAATTATGGAAAAAATCAACCGGCAACTACAAACCATAATAGAGGATATCACAAACAGCATTAAAACGTTAATAAAAGAGGAAATAAGGAATGAGACCGGAAGATCAATGACATCACAACAAACGGATGCAAACACACCGGAAGCAATAAACCCCATCACAGAGGAGAGAGAATACGAAATAAGGGAAGAAGAACGCAAGACAAAGCAAAAATACCCAAGAGGAACGACGGAATCCAAGGAGGGAAGAAGGACAGTGGGAGATAGTGATGAGAGGAAGAAAGGCACCCAGGAGCAGACGAGTATCAGAGGCGGAAGGAGAAAAGGAAGCAAGAGAAAGAATAAGGGGCACAAGACAAGGGGAAAGCAAGTTGAAGGCAGTACAGGGAGACACGTGGCTATATCTGGGAAATCTGACCCCGGAAACCACGGAAGAAGACATAGAAGAATACCTAAAGGAAAATGGGGTGTCTGGAACAATAAACTATCGAATGGTTAGTGACACCAATACCAGGAGAGCGATCAAAATAGGCATCCCAATGAAAGAACATAACAAGGTATATGAGAGGGCATTTTGACCAAAGGACGTCATATGCCGGCCCTTTTGAGATCTCTGGAGGTACAGCAATAGATCATAAGATTGAACCGGATCAAGTGAAAGTTCTCAACTGGAACGTAGAAGGGCTAGAAGGCATATTAAGACAGATGCCGAGAGACATTTTCAGTGAGTTCGACATCTGTATACTGACAGAGACATTCATTACCGCGGAATCAAAGTGTGAAGTGAAAGGATTCTATAACATTCACGCATTTGCGAGGAAAGGCGATAGAGGAAGGCAGTCAGGTGGTATAACATGCCTAATCAACTCAAAATTTACCCCCTTTGAAACAATTCTCAAGTAGAATCAATTGGTGATTAAAACAAAAATAGGAACATTAGTAGGCGTATACTACAGAGCAGAGCACAGCGCAATAGACATAGTAGACGGTATACAGAGAGCATTAGACACTATACAGGCGAATGAAAGAGTGATTATTGCAGGCGACCTGAACTGCCCAACAAATAAAGCAAATAACAAAGCGGAAATAGTACTGGACTATCTGCTAGGGGAAGGGCTCTCATTAGTGAACGACAAAGAGGCACTCGCATACATATGCCACAACAGAGGAAGCGCCATAGACCTCACACTCATTAGAGGTTTCGATGCATTGGAACATAACATCCTAATAAGAAATGAGGCAGCGTTAATCAGGAAACATATGCCAGTAAGAACGACACTCAAGACAAACACACACATGAATAAACAAATAAAAACACAAAGGATACAAAGAAGGTTGGACCCACATATGCTCCAGGAAAACACTGGTAAGATACCACACATACTACAAGATGTCAGCGAGGGAAATCTGGATGAGGCCATAAAAGGAATAACGGAATTCATCGAAGAAGGAAATGCAGAAAGGGAGGACACCAGGAAAGCGCAAAAATGGTTCAACAAGGAGTGTTACATTGAAAGGCGAATTACACTAGAAAAACTGCACATAGCTAGGAGAACGGAAGACAAAAGAGACCTGGAATGCTACCAGACAGCGAGGAAGAAATTCAAGGCACTATTAAAGCTGAAAAAGCGAGAATTTAGGGCAAAGGAAGGTGAAAAGAACCCTTATAAGGCACTCAGACCACGGCAGCTGCAATTTCCAGCAGACATACCCATGGAGACCTGGGAGAATCGTATGAGAGGTGTGTTAGCCCCTAAGGAAATTAGACCGAAGTTAGAGGAGAGGAAAGTGATAAAAAGAACTACAATCTCCACAAGTGAGGAAGTGAGAAAGGCCATCTCAACAAGCAAGGTAAACAAGGCACCGGGAATAGACGGACTTTGTGCAGAACATCTTAAAGCGACATTACCCTACCTAGAACCAGTGTGAACAATGCTAATGAACAAGTGTGTGGAATCTGGTAACATACCTAATGCATGGCGGAAGGCAGTCATAAAAATGCTATATAAAGGACAAGGGAACACAAGCAAACCAGAAACTTAAAGAGGGATAGCCCTGGAGTCGGTGGCATTTAAAATACTCACCAAACTATTAGCAGAAAAAATAAGTAACCTGATGGAACCACCGTTACCTGATGAACAATTTGGATTCCGGCAAGCGAGATCCACCCTGATAGCGGCGAGCTGTCTGCTAAAGGACATACAAGAAAGAACACAAGCCCACGGGAAGAAGTATGTAATCTTCATTGATTACACCAAAGCCTTTGACACTGTCAATAGAAGGAAATTAATCGAGATACTGGAAAGCCTCGTCGGACGATCAGATATGGCGAATTTTATAGCTAACATACTAGCGGAAAACCAAGTGCAAATCAGTGACGGGGTATCCCAATCAGACCATTGGAGTGCTACAGGGGGACCCCTTGAGCCCTTTATTGTTCAATGCGCTGACCCAGGATATCCCTACAAAAATCAAAGAGGGAGCACAAAATGTAAGCATATACATATATGTGGATGATATAGCACTAGCCGCTGATAACATAAAAGATTTGCAAAATGGAATGGAGCTTGTCACACAATGAGCGGATGACAACGAGCTAAGGATGAACCTAAAGAAGACAGAATTAATGGTATTCAGGAGAGGAGGACGCTTATCGAAAGGGGACTACATTGTATGTGGGGGACTTACATTATACATTAACACCGAAAAACCAGTTCACATATCTAGGGATCACACTACAAGTCTCCGGGATGACCTTCTCAGTACACATAAAGAAGAGATTAGCTGCTGCACTTAGAAGCATAAGTGAAATCAAACATCTGCAAAGAGCGTCACTGGAGACGGCCATGAAACTTTTCCAAGTCAAAGTGCTACCAACGCTCACATACGGATTAGAAGTAATATGGGAGTATCTATCATGTAAACAGCTATGAGAACTGGAAAGCATGAAACCGAGATACCTTAAGAGGGTTCTAGGGGTATCTAAATTCACCCGATCCCAGTACGTATATGTTTTAGCACGGGAAAACTTCTTGATAGAGGATTTAAGACTACAAATGCATCTACAGCAAACTCCGGCATACGAGGAGCTGTTATGAGAACTACGAGAGAAAAAGGACTCGATTGAGGAAAGCTTTTACAGTAAGATGCCCTGATAAATAAGGATTGGATGAAAGAGGAATATGAGTTGAGACATTTGGTGACATGCTTTGCAATACATGGCTTTCATCACCGTATCTGTGCCAAGGAATCTTACCACCGGGCCAGCCAGGAGTGTGTATGTGTATTGTGCAATGAACACTGTGATACATATCACATAATGAAGTGCAAGAAGAAAACAGTCTCTCTGAATCAATTTTGCTCTGAACAAAGTTCTCCTTGAGTGAATTGTAATTTACTTGATGTAATATGCAAATTTTGCACATTGTGCACAATAAAATTTATAATTAATATTGTGACACTTTGTAAGTTGGGCTAGTCTTGTAATTTATGATAGGTCTGATGGGTATCCCTGGTTTATGTATTTTTGGCATTGCTCTAGCAGCAGGAAGCCGTGGGTTCATATTGAACAGCTTTTTAGTTTCCTGTTCCTTCATTACAGATATTTTTGTTTTTTTTTCCAAAATTTGTTTCAACTTCGTTATAGAGTCCATTAGAGGGATCTTTCTTAACTATTGAAATATTGCTTTCTGAGAAGAATTGCTCTGTTTTATCAACATACTGAATTTTGTCCATAATGACTGTAAACATTATTTTTATCAGCCTTTGTAACTATAAGATTATTATATTGAATATTTCGTTTAAGTTATTTTAATTGTCTATTATTAGTATGTTTAGGTTCATTTTTTCTATCAGAGTTGACTAAGACATCCTTTAGTTTCTTTCTAATTTCAAACCATGTTACTTCTTGTTGGTCTAGGGGTAATTCTTGTATTGATTGTTCTGTTTCTGCAACTGTATCTATCTTGTCTTTTAATTTATTGGAATGGGGCAATTATATTAGTATCCGTTACTAAGGATAGTTTCTTCTGTTATATTGTAGGGAATGTCAGATAAATTCTTAATGAGTGGATGGAAATGGGTTTCTGTTTTTGTGTTCTTCCTTGGTTTAGAAGAAATATTAGGAGAGACTTCACGTTGTTTAAATAGTGCTCTTAATTTCTTAAGCTAAATATTGTTTTAAATTTAAAATATGGTTAAGTTTAATGTTCAAGTGTTTTTGGTAAGAGTCCCATTCAGTCGGGTCCAATGACAATGGGGCTTTGAGGTGTGCCTCAAAGTTTTGAGTTTAATAAAGCTTTTTTCTTGTAGAAAAATTTCATTTCACTTTTAATCCAAATTTCATTGGTTTTCTTTTGAGTTTTGAGAATTCTCTCTGGTTTTTTGAATTTCATCTTCCTATGTCTCAAAAAAGTGGGGACGAGATTGTGAGTTAGACATTGTTTCAAAAAAGTTATGTCTTTGGCAATCTTTAATATTTAAGTTATTCTTAAATATTCGCTACTTGATTTTATAGTCATTATGGGTTTTTATCTAAAATGAAGCTGTTAAAGCTTGTTACATGTAATGTAGCTTTACACTAAACCAAGGTCACACAAAATAGGGGTTATATTGTATTACTTTCAAAATGTTTTGCATTTTTACATATATGCTTTATTTGGAAAATTATCAAATATGTTAGAAAGGAAAGATTGTAAGAGTCCAAGCAGCCAGTTTCTGAAGTGAAGCATTCTTATTTGTCAACTGACCATCCTTAGTATACTTGTTCTTTAATCTTTAACTTCTTCCTTGAGCTGAAGAGTTAACTTAGCGAAGACAAATATTATAAAATAGAATCAACTGAAGGATGACTAATGCACTGTTGATTAACTTGATTCAATATGAATTTTGATGAGTCAAGGTAAATGGATACTTGATTAAAGTTCTAGTATATTGCGTTTCAGTGCAATTATGACAGAGAAAAATATATTTCATCCCATACTCTGCAGTAGAAACAAGTGAGATTTATCTGCAAATTCCCATTGTTTTGCTCAAATGTTCTAATAGTTCTTTTTCTTTTCCAGTGGACCTAATCTTGCAAAAATTGGGACTTCAACAAATTTTACAAGAGGAATTACTGCACTTGAGTAAACCTAATAAAATAGAAACTGCACCAACTGTCTTCAACAACAATGCTAGCAGCTCTGGAGAAGAGGCGAGTGATGCTGAAAGTAACTCAGATTCTGAAGATACTGAACTGATCAAAGATCCATCAAGGCTTAAATCTGGCTATTTAGAAAGCTTAAAAGGGAAGTACGCTTCAATGAACAACATAACTTCTCGGAAATGTGCCTTCCCATCTTCAAAATCCTTGGCTGTGTCACAGAAATTAACGGCAGTTTTAGAAAATATTCGTCAAAGCAAAGATAGAAATGCATGCAAAGCAGCTGAATATCAAAGTAAAATGTCTCTAGAAAAAATGAAGAGAAGGAAAAGGAAGATCATCGTAAGTGATTCCAAGACTGATGACAGCAAGAAACAGAGATCACAAAAATATTCTGAGAAAATTCAGAGTGCAAAAAATGAGGGAAATACAACTCTGATTTCACAAAACCATCATAGTAATTTAGGTTCATGTGGTGATATTAATGAACGTGAGAAAGGACCAACATTGTCATCCTCAGTGACTGCCACAGAAGACTGGCAAAGTAATAAAACAAACATGGATGATCTTAAAAAAAAGTTCACTTTTGTAAAGAAAAGCCAAAGTAAAATCATTTGCAATGAATCAAACAAGAAAGACTTTGTAGTAGCTGAAGACCCAAGAGACAGCAGTAATAGTAAATCACCAGTCACGAAACTGTCTTCAAAAACTTATTTGAAACTTCAGCAGTTCAGCTGTAGAAATTCTGAGACTCTTCCACCTCCTACAGTACATAATAGTGATGCAGAAAAAGATAGTTCTGCACAAATGAAAAATTCCACGAATTTGGACATTTTAACCACCAGAGAAGTAAAAACTATGAAAAGTCACACTGATTCCAATCAGATCTCTGAAGAAGAGTCTAATGTTTCACAAAGACTTGAGAAAAGCAAGTTTCATACATTCAAAGAGCTCATTGACTATGGAAGATCTCTTTCCACTTCTCAGAAATCATCTGGAGAAGCAGTTACAAAAATGATGCAGACCTAATTTTATTTTGTACCAAGTTAATTACGAATAGTTCACAACTGACACGGCTGAGCAAGGATGCAAAAGATGCTGCAAAGTAGGGAGCTAAAATTATTTCCATGTTTTTGTTAGAGGAGAAAAAAATTTTCTAGCTTAAGTATCCTCCAGAACACATGTTAGCCTGACCTGACCAAGAGACTACTAATACTACTTTTTAGTATTGTTGTAATGTACTAGGACTGCCTTTTGCATTCTTGCCACTTGCATAGTTCTTCCTTATTAAGCTTGAATTGTACGTTTTCAGTGTTTAATTTGGAAAGAAATATTTATCCCTAATCTTTTGTTTAAAAGGTCGAGGTGTTAAAGAGTTTATGTACTCTGAACAATGCTAACTTTAATGCCACATTATGGTACCCTGACATGATTCTATTCGGAACTTAAGACTAAGAAAATTAAATATAACGGAAGTAATTAGACACTGTTTACTTAATACCCATCAATTTGGATTCATGCACGGGGCTTTCAACCAACAATACAATTCAGAATACTAGTAAAAATGCCATGATGGAAAGATCTTTACAGGGTTTTTATAGATCTGCAGAAAGCCTACGGCCGTGTCCTTAGGAATACAGTTTGGGCCATTCGAGAGCAGAAAGACCCAGCGATGTATGTAAGGATCATTCATTCCCTGCCTAACGAGAGTCCAAAGTGGATCTAAAACCTTGGAAAGCTTCCACGTTGAATTAGGCATGCATCAAAGATAGGCAAAGTAGGGCATGCCAACTGCTGAGTAGTCATCAATTACTTGACCGAGAATTTCATGTCAGCCTTGCCTCTGACCATGCTGTATGCAGATGACAGTCTTAATCAGCAAGAATCAAGGGCAGTCTTAGAGAGATGGTGAACAGCACTAGAATCAAATAGTTTGAGAACCAGTCAAACGAAGATAAGTACATGTAGCGTATGGTCTCCAAATAAATTAGACCATATTATACCATTTTTTATTTTTTTATAACAAACCACTAATGGTGATAGAGAAATGATCTAGGATCCTTAGTCACTACTGATGCTACGTCAGATGCAGACGTTAAACCCCACATTTACATCAGTTGGATGAAATAACATGTGCTAAATGGAATCATGTGATAGGCAGATGCTGGTAAATCAAAGGGCAGGCTGTATAAATCTCATCCACCCAACTCTTCTGTGTGGCTCTGAATGTTGGGCCAGGAAAAGCATGATCAACAACTGCACATGAGGAGTTGCAAATGTTCCAATGGTTTGCTGGCATTACTTTGAAGGATACACTCTGGAATGAACACCTGTGATGAATGTTTAAGGTCACTCCTATCAACAAGAAGCTTCAAGAGCAGTAGTTTCACTGTTATGGTTATGAATCCTACCTTATACATTGTTCCTTAGATATGGAGAAACTGAACAGAGGAATGTCAAAGGTGACCTGAAGACCTACCGATTCTGCCTTACTGAAAGAAGGGGTACCAAAAGTTATAGTGGCAGAAAGAAAAGTCTACAGTCTCGGGATTAGACGTGTCAATGGTAAGTGCTTAATTAAAAAGTAAACTCGTGTCCTCATCCCGAGGTGGTGCAGCTCTTTTCAGGCAAATCCCGGTGGAGGTGAGCTGCACATAAAGTACAGAAACTCCAGCAAAGAAGTAGTGATTTGTATTAAATTTGTTTTTAAAAACACGATTCCATCACAATCTTGCCATGTCGTGTGCTTGTGACCGATGTAGCCAGGACACACAAACCAGAACCACGAAGGCTGAACATTGGTTTTCATTGCAATCAAGTAGTCAAGAGGGTTTGATGTTCATAGGAGATATTTCTCTGCCAGATAATGTTGCACCTCCATATTAATGTTTTTCTCCAGTTCTTTATAAATATAGAATATGCATTGTCCCATGGTGTATAGTCCACCCTGCGAGTGGAAAAGACAACTACAGTAAAAGTATCCTCCTACCACTGCCTTACTATGCTCATCAACTAGTACAAACTAATGGCATATTTAACCTATTGCAGCGTAATATGAGATATGGTTTGTACTGTATCGCTGAGAATGAGACAACCTATTGTCAACACCTTGACCCACTTATAATCACAGTACTGCTAACAGTATCTTGACAGTATGTCATAGCTTCATAACAGACAAGGACATACTTTCAAGATATCTCAGATTTTCCTTCCCGTCCATATTACCAATCCCGTTACACAAAATATCCTGTTAAAAAGCTGGATGTTTAGAAGTTTATTTGAACTAAGCTGCCTTGGATATCATTCATTTGTTTATACACCCTTAATCAAGAATTCTGTTACTTGAGGATGGCAACCTATATGTAACTTACTACTACAAGAAATTAATCTTTCAGTTTTTTTATTGTTACTTTTTACCATTACAATTACAGCAAAGCATCTTTGAAACAGCATTAATATAAACAGAATTTTTACAGAACATTTCAGTGTTGTATAATTTTGATTCCTGCTGAAGGAAAGGGTGTTATTATTATGTACAATATATAAATAGCCTTTATTACACTATCTTGAAAACTATATTTAAAAAATCTTGGATTAACATCCAGATCGCTCCAAATAAAAACCTGTAGAACTGGCTTCAATTAATATATTGTTTTATAAAATGAAAAAGAGCAATAGCCTAAAATCAACTGCAGAATGTAGTTAACTTATTACAATTCAGAAAGGAATTATATGCTGAATGATCATGATTAAAATTAGAATAAATCTATTATGTGTGTGTGTGTTGCATTTGCTGTAAAATTTCACTTACAGAGTCTTTAATCAAATATTCTGATTTGCACTGCACTCATTCAAAATCACTTCATACTAAACTAAGCTTTATGAATAACCAGTCTTCCACATGTGCACGTTCATCAATAACCTTTACTTGGGCTATTAACTGGAAACCACCAGGTCACTGAAGGAAAAATGAAATGTTTTACAATCCTCCCTACGCATCAGAGAACCACGTGCTTTCTAACAGATTGTCAAACAGTCATATAATGGAATTCACATATTATCTACAAGCCAAGAAACATCAGGACTATTGTGTCATAAGAAGGCAGGTATGCAAATATTCACTTACTCATGTCCATACATTCACGATTCATACAGTTATACATATACAGGTGACATCCACACATGCCCTGATCTCAACTGTTCTGCTATATACTCAGTATTTAATATACTATAGAGAATCACTTCAGAATACAGAAACATTTCAAAGACTTTTTTTTTTTTTTTTTAATTTCAAAATGTGCCTGTATCCAGTAATTATTCATTCTACACAAGATCATAAAAGTACAAACTTCCCATACCTGGAATTTTCCTTTTTCATATTGTTTTGGTGCCTTACATATTCTCCAATCTATCAAGAATGAGGAGTGTACAATATGATGGGTTATGGAAAGCAAGGTTTAAAAAAATGGAATAATGAAACAACCTTCATAAATAACTTATTCTTAGGCTTGATTTTTTTTGTTCTACCAGTAGTATCCTATCAAAAGCAAATCATAAGCAGTATGTATGTATACACTGAAGTATGCAAGTGGACTAAAGAACATTAGTTCACAAGAATATTTAAGTATGAATAAAAATTTATGAAGATGCAGACCACCAGGAACTCAATGAGAATGAGCAACACCCTACCCACTCTAAAATGAGAAGGCATTTTGAACAAGAGATGAAAGTGACTCAGTTTAATGATCGAATTTCTGTATAAAGAAGGCATAAACTCATTGTTAGATACAATTCTACAGCATTTTCAAACAAAAATTGTTTCCTCTTAATTTGAGCACATTTCATGTTTCAATTTGTTATGCCTTTTACCATCAACACTAAAACTGAGTAAGAGTACTTTATTTGGCTATGAAAGTGTATGTGTAGTTTATACATGGAAAGTATTCTTAAGTTTAGCAAGGGAGGGGCTATTCATATTCCAAATCCATATTGAAATCGGTGCATGGATGTGAAGTGCGACTGCTGCTACTGCTACTGCCGCCAGAAGTGCTAGATGAACCAGATGATGAAGATGACGATGATGTTGAGGAGTTTCTGCTACTAGCCGAATCGTTTGCAGCCCTAAAATAATGAAAAAATATTAGTTGATTAGATAATAACCACACACACACACACACACACACACACACACACACACACACACACACACACACACACACACACACACACACACACACACACACACACACACACACACACACACACACACACACACACACACACACACACACACACACACACACACACACACACACACACAACTGAGAAAATAGTAGAGTAGATAAACTCAATAAAGAAGTACCAGCTTGTATGCATGTTATTCCATCTCGCAAGGAAACCCAAACCCTTTCACTTGTGTGTGTCCAAACTGATTGACAAGTGATACAACAACTTCAGTGGAAATGCTGTATTTGGCAATATCAAAATTAGATCTCCAATCGTATATTAAGCACCTGTTTTTGGGTATTAATGTTTAATCATTTGAGCACCACATTGACAGGAATGAAAAGCAGGGAAGCAGCCAGAGGCAGCGTGGCACGCCAGGACATCTGCCACACGCTCTCTCACACACAACAATCATTTCCTGGAGCTGTAGAGCACTCAAGGCAATATTAAACAGGCGCTACTAAATACTCCATTCCTTTGTGACATGAACTGGATGTGTTTAATTACAATAACTGGTAAAGTTATACAGAAATGTTATATATACACTGTATACGTGAACAATTTTGTACATCATTGTTTACTCATGGATACTTTTAAACTATGAAGAAAAGACAATGGAACGAGTTACTGCATCCTGCTATCTATTAATGGCTAGAATGTTGTTCAAAGCCCAATGGCCTTATTTGCTGAACATAACCATCAGGAAACTGCAATAAACAAAGCCACGGCTGATCTGGCTTCTCAGATATACAGTAAGTTTTCTGCACACAGTCATTTACCAAGAACAAGTGGAAAGATTACGTGTTTATTTTCAAAACTCATACAGTGTGCTAAAGACAAAACCATTGATTTTATTATCTGACTCCTAGGCTGAATGCTTAGGGTGGCCTTCGGTTCAGATTCCCGGCCAGATCGGGAATTTTAATCTTAAATGGTTAATTCCTTTGTCTCGAGGACTGGGTATTTTGTGCTGTCTTCATCATCTCGTCGTCCTAAAGTACTGTATACTGTTGTGTTGTGAACCACCGTATTTCAGAACATTATAGTGATCCTAGTGTTATGTTGTTCACGTTCCATTTATCCAACAACTACTGATGTACCCATGCTTCGCTACGGAATTCTGCATTGCATACGAAATTCTAGTGTACACGTGAGCAAGATTGTATTAAATTGCATAGCTCTTAACGTTACCCTAGAAACGCGACAGGGAAGTCAGCAAACACCTTTTCTCATATGACTGAGTTAGGGAATTTTCACTGTAATGGTAGACCCACTTGCATACCATCAGTCACAATCAGGTTGGAGAATTTTCATTATAATGGTAGACACTCACTCCCCACCTGGCTTTTTACATCCTCAGAAAGACTGTCTCAGTGGTTTTACGAACTGAAATGAATACACATTACTATGACATCCATAGGAATGGCACGATACAAAGCAATGCTTTCACATGAAATACTCGATCAAATGGAACACCGCAAAGTTTCTCACTTTTAACGAACAGGACTACACTGCCGATCTAACAGTCCAAATTTGCAGAGCTGGGATGACCAAGCCGCAGACAGCCGTGATTCGTGAACACTCTTCGTCTTTTTGCGGCGGGAAGAGGTTCGAATAGTGGAGACTCCCAGGGCACAAACTATGCCCTTTTACTAATCTGTTTCCTAGGAGTACCCGATGAGTCGGAAAATATAAATTCATTACACTGGCGGCGGAAAAATCTATCTGGCTTGGAGGCAATTTTTCCCTCCAAGCCAGAGGAGAAACCCCTGATAATTTGGAATAGGCCTAAAATGAATGTAGAATTTAATAAAAGTGAAGAGGAAGAAGTTTTTCTTAAACGGTTCTTTTCATGGTTGAATTTTGAGTTATTTAGTGAACTGTGGTGCTATAATTTGGAATAGGCCTAAAATGTTATTCTAGAGCAAGCCATATTACCAAGTCAGCTTCTGCCTTAACCCCTTAACTGGGGAATAGTTTCATAACATCAACCAGCCAGTGGGTAATTATTCAGCGCAACGCACACTTTTGGAATGCGTACAGAAGCGTGCAGCAGATGTAAATACAAAAAACAAAAACAAACCCCACGGCACTAAAGTCCTTGAAGGGCCTTGGCCTACCAAGCAACCGCTGTTCAGCCTGAAGGCCTGCGGAATATGAGGTATCGTGTGGTCAGCATGATTAATCCTATCTGTAGTTATTCTTGGCTTTCGAGACCGGGGTCGCTATCTCATCATCAGATAGCTCCTAAATTCTAATCGCGTTGGCCGAGTGGACCTCGAACCAGCCCTCAGGTCCAGTTAAAAATCCCTGACCTGGCCAGGAATCGAACCCGGGGCCTCCGGGTAAAAGGCAGGCACGCTACCCCTACACCACGGGCTGGCGTAGATGTAAATACTTAACAGAAGAATATATTTTACTCGATTTATTTAAATTATGAGTGATTAGTAGAAAATCAATAGCATTATATTATTGCCGTTTTTCTTGCAAACCGGAAAATATATACATATATACACAGTGTGTTCATACAAAAGTGAATTTAAAAAGTGTTCCTTTCATTATTAAAATGCCATTTTTCAAGTTTTCAGATATGCATCAATAGGTTCTACATACTTTCTGGTTCATAGGTCATTCAGAAATTGCGCACAGTGTGGTAAATACAGAAGCAAGGGCAAGCACAAAGTGCCACGTCACATTCCTCACAGTAGTAGACAGTTTCCCGTCGCCTCTGGTTTGACAGGCACACAACATAACGTTTTCTGGAGTGATTCCTACATCCGGTCGGCAGATTCTCAGATAATTCAACGTCTTTCCTAATCAAGCCATTATCACGTCACACGGAACAGTTTACAATCATATACAGACCAATTTACAAAAAGTTATCAGAACATGGACAATGGAGTTCGCGGAACAACTGTATCGTGGTAACAACAACGACGACGACAACTCGCAAATTTAGTTATTTCAATGTACATATACACAAATAAATTCTTTACGAAGAATTTGGCGCAGACCGTACGAGGCAACACGAGACAGCTGTTGGACTGCCGCCTAGGTGTGAACTACCCGACTGGCGTTAGACCGGATAAAAATGAATAGGACAGCAATAATCACATCTAATATGAATGGAATTTGTTTTAAATTACAGTAGTAGAAGTGATTAAGAATAGTCAGACGCCTATAGGAAGCTAACCCTACGTAAGAACACATTTAGAAGTACAAGAACGCCTAAAGGCGTCAAACCCAATACTCGTGCGACAGCTGTTGACGCCTTCAAACCCAGTTAAGGGGTTAAGTATGTACACTGCTCATTCAAAACAGCGCGTCAGAATAGGGATCGAATAACTGGAATACTATGAAGAACCAGTGTCTTATGTACCAGCTCTATCAGAAAATGTATGAATCAGAGGAATGGCATGCTAAAGAAGAAAGTTTTTTAACTCCCCGGCTATTTCCCGGCAATATTCGGTGAGGCTATTATACTCGGTATGCAGCAGTAATCCCATCTATGTAGGAGGTTTGAAAAGTTCTTTGTACTAGAATTAACCCTCTTAGTGCCAAGCCATTTTCTGAAATTCTGGCTAAGAATGCCAAGCTATTTTTAATGGTTCTGCAAACTTTCACAAAAATATTTATAAAAAAATTATTTTGAAAAATATATGCATTATTCTCTCAGTATTATATAAAATATACTTCGTACTTTACCAAGAAATGCTTATAAATTTGAAAAACATCTCCAATTTATTTTTAGGTTTAAGTCTAATTTTGGAAATACAGTTTGTGACATTGCCCAAATCCAAGAACATGAGTAAAATACACACACAATTCTAAACAAAACATTAAAAATTTGATTAACTACCACCTCACCAAAAAGTTTTTTTTTATCTGCTCTCACCATGTTCCTCACTGAAATCTGTGTTCGACTGTCAATCGTGCCTTGCATTGAACAATAATTTAATTCACAACACTTTTGTAGTACACAATGATTATTAGTGAAAACTGTAACAATGAACATTTTTCAACAATATACACCCTTAAAAATTACAATCAGAAATGCCTTTATTTCCAATACAGAAGTAGCCCACCAAACTTTAACCCTTGATTGTGGTGAAAAGGTATATGTTGGTATTTTTGGGTATACCTATTTGTTTCATTTACCATCAAATTTAGCAATGAAGCAGTGAAGAGGAACTGAAAATAATCTATTGGAGGGGCATTACGTGGAGGCACATGTATAGGTCCAGAGTGTTCCATGTAAATGATGGGAGTGGTAGGCCTATCGGAATGGTTCAGAAAAATTTCTCGGTAACGAACATTAGCATTCACATTGCCTTCATTATTACTGTCGTTTTCACTCGCATCTTCCATAGCTCCATCATCATTACTGTCACTTTCTGAATCACTCATATTTTTAGTCGGTCCTACAGACTGCAACTGAATACTAACCTGAACACCTGATGTACTGGGGCCAGAATAGCACTTCCCTGTCGGTACTGGTTATAATGGCGGTGTTCCTGGTATCACGTCACTAACAAAATCACTTTCCGATTCTAATTCATCTGCTATTATATCATTTTTCTCTAAAGGTGCGTTTTTCAAGATGCGACTAAAGCCGCCACGGCGGCTAGAGCCGCAACGACTGGGGTCGCCATATACGTTGGCGATACCAGCCGCAAGCGACGGGCACGTGGGGTGTTTTCTTATAGACACGACTCCAGCCGCCAGTTGTGCAGTCCAGTCCATCAGAAATGGACAAGAGCAAGGGCGATTTCGTTCGTGGCAGGGCTTTCCTTAATATTTGAATGGAAGAAGAAGAAGAAGAAGAAGAGATATTGTTAATGTGGTATCTCGGCCCGAAAAAAAGGAAAGTCAACAGTATATTTGCATCGCACTATAAGAAACGATGATATAACATTTTAATTAACAGGCATCTTTTACGTGATGAGACAAAGTACAGGAAGTATTTCAGACTGAGTGTTAGTTTAGTTATATTCTCGAACTTATAAAAAGTGAAATTTTGAAAACCCCGTACAATTGGTACAATAAACCTATCAGCCCAGCTGAGAAACTTACACTCACTCTCAGGTACGGACATTTTAATCTAAAGACGTCAAGATTATTTTGCTAATGGCTTTATGTCGCACCGACACAGACTGGTCTTATGGCGACGATGGCATAGGAAAGGACTTGGAGTTAGAAGGAAGCGGCCGTGGCCACATTAAGGTACAGCCCCAGCATTTGCCTGGTGTAAAAATGGAAAACCATCTTCAGGACTGCCGACAGCGGGATTCCCACAGCTGCGTACCCCTAACAGCACGGTCAACTCGCCCGGTAAACTTCAAGTTTAACAAACCCACAACTTAATTGAGTGACACAACATTAATTGCAGCAATATGTTAATTATTTACATATTTAGACATTACGTTATTATTGGATTGCCCAAAAAAAAAGATTCAATGGATCCATTAAAGAACTACATAGTGCCTCTACAGAAGCAGTGGACTGGCTGAAAAGTCTGGACATTAAGTTTTGAATGCTGACTTGTAAATCACATACTTATTTAAGAAATATGTATTTATATGTACTTATAATGTATCCTTGTTTTGCCATACGAAATAATAATAATAATAATAATAATAATAATAATATTTAGACATGCCATTCCATCGGTGTAATTTCGTGGAAGCGATATAATTTAATTTATGCAGTTGCAAAACTGTCTAGCATACTACTACTCAATCTAGGGAATGAAGGAATCAATAGAAACGCATAAAAATAATAATGCAGAGTGGGATTTACATGTTATTTAAAAGTACATATTGCACTGCATATTCATTCCTATAAATTATGATCCAGTAATCTTAACAAGATATCATGCACGGCTGGGCTTTTATCGGGCCTTGGTTGACAGAGGAGAATGGCAGAGAGATGTTGAGCAATATTCACTTGCTTCTGTCGCAGCGACTGCGGCCACCAGCACTGCTCACTGCACCAGCGTGGCGGCTCAAGCCGCAATCGCCGCCAGTCGCAGACCAAATTCAAACTGCGCATGCGCGGAGATGGAGGCTGCTGTCGCCGTGCGGCTACAATCGCACCTTAAATAAGCTATTAGCTTATAGTCGTTCACGCGGCAACTAAACTACCTATATTAGAGCTCGCCATGTTGTCAACATCTCGGAGCCTGTGAATATCACAGATTATTAACTCCCTCCGTTCCTGTCAAAGATCTCCAAGGCCAAAACTATGCCACTCTCATGAAAGCTTGAAACCTCAGCTTTCTAATGGAATGAAACACCCGGAGGCATCTGTTAACACAAGCCGTTGAAATCATCGCGCCGATTCAGTCGGCTCTGGCATTTTTCACGCGAGGAGCGAAAGCCGATCTGATCGGTGCGTGGCATTCAGGTGGTTAAGTATCTTACCTTGGTGGAACTGCTTTTATTTTTCAACGTGTCTCCCTGTAGACTAATGCATTTGGTCCAGCGATGTTCCAATGCCTTGATCCCATCTCAAAAATGAGATTCCTCCAGGCCTGCAAAATACCTCTCCAATTCGGCTGTCAGTTCTTCCCATGTAGAAAATCTCCGTCCACTGAGGAAAATTTTCAGCTTGGGGAATAGATGAAAGTCTGATGGGGCCAAATCAGGTGAATAAGGTGGATGTGGCAACAATTCATACCCCAGTTCATGAAGTTTTGCCATGGCAATAACACTTGTGTGCGGCGGAGCGTTGTCCTGATGAAAGATGACCTTTTTCCTTGCCAAACCAGGCCTTGTTTCGAGTATCTTTTCCTGTAGTTGGTTTATGAGGTTTGCATAGTATTGCCCCGTAATTGTTTGGCCAGTAGGAAGTTAATCTATCAGCAGAATGCCTTTTGCATCCCAGAAAACTGACATCCCTACAGCTTCAGCAATCTCCCGCATTTTCAGTCAACGATCCTCCATGACCATTTTATGCACTTTTGCGATAAATTCTGGGGTCGTAACACTTTTTGGCCGTCCACTACGCGGATCATCATCCAAGCTCTCCCGACCAAATTTAAACTCGCTGGTCCACTTGGCAACAGTTGAAAATGAAGGAGCAGAGTCCCCCAGTGTGTTCTGAAAGTCGGCATGAATTTCCTTTGCTTTCATACCTTTCTTTACAAAGTATTTAATCACTGCTCGAATCTCAGTTTTTTCCATTGTCACAAATCACTACGCGGGAACAACAACAAAGAGTCATCACTACCACACTCCTGCAGCTAGAGCGCTGACGCGCCACGTGTTCACTCACAAAGGATGTGCGATTATTGCACGGGAACCTCGTTGCTCTAGCACTGACATCTAGCGGTGATTCCGAGAACTTTTCAAACCGTCCTCGTATCAGAGTTGAGAGGCAGCATAAGAGACAAATAACATCACAACAAAAAATGGTCAATGTAATGATATTGTTGATCAATGTTATGCGCTTTCGATGTTGTTGTAGGCCTTCAATTTAGTTTTCTTCCGACTCTGAAATACCACTCTTATCATAGTCGGTACCGTAAAACTGAATAAGACACAAAAGATCGGAAATTGTATTCTCTGTAACTTTTGTTATGTAGTACTTTTCGATAGGACCAATTACATAGGTATTTAAAAATTAAATTTTATGCGTCTAGGGTGAATAAAATTGTTTACATATTAGACTGCAATTTCTTATTCCCAGACTCTATATACCGATTTTCATTAAATTCTGTTAACCCATTTTCTCGTGGCTCAGCATCGATATGGACATAGCAACCAAAATACAAATTCATGAATATCTGTGTTATCATAGCTGGTACAGTAAAAATGTATGAGACATAAATGGTCAGAAATTTAATTCTATGTAACTTTGGTTGTGTAGTATTTATCGATACATAATATAAATATTTGAGAATTAAAATTTTAGGCCTTCCCCTAAACTACCATTTTATTCAGCCACTGCCTGCTCGATATGCATCCCATGGCTGCTTATACTGCCTGCTCATTACAACATTTTAACATGGCACTAAATGAAACATCCCGTTTACAAATACCTGCAGCAGGTGGCAGCACCAACTGGCTCCAGACCTGTCGGAATGAAATAGCGGGAAATAGGATACTTGTTTTCAATGAAAATGGTGTACAGCTGCGTGCCTTTCTGCAAATCAAAGAACAGGAAACAAGAATGCCGTGATATTTCATTCCATGAAATACCTTCAAGTACACAACTGTGTCGAAAATGGTTAAGTATTATATCCAGGGAAGGAAACAGCAAGGGAAGTAAATGGATTCCTTCTGATTATTCCGTGGTGTGCAGTCTACATTTCGTAAATGACAATTTCAAAGTGACCAGCAAAACGCGAAAATTAAAAACAGGATCTGTACCCAGGCCTTTTCTTGATTATCCAGGTTATAAACAACCGCTAATTTCAGCGATGATTAAGAGACGGGATTCAAGCTCAGAGACGTCTAACAAGAGCTCTTCAAACATCATTGCAGAAAATGGTAAGCGTTATATAGGGATTGAAGTATTACATACTAAGTAATATAATTTCTGGGGACAATTGTACTGTTAATGTGAAGGTACAAAACAGAATAATATGCTGTCATAAATTCCATTGTCCACCTCTGTGGTGTAGTGGTTAGTGTGATTAGTTGCCACCCCCGGAGGCCCGGGTTTGATTCCCGGCTCTGCCACAAATTTTTTTAAAGTGTTACGAGGGCTGGAACGGGGTCCACTCAGCCTTGGGAGGTCAACTGAGTAGAGGTGGGTTCGATTCCCACCTCAGCCATCCTGGAAGTGGTTTTCCATGGTTTCCCACTTCTCCTCCAGGCAAATGCCGGGATGGTACCTAACTTAAGGCCACAGCCACTTCCTTCCCTCTTCCAATCTTCCCATTACCCGCAAGGCCCCTGTTCAGCATAGCAGGTGAGGTACTGGTCATCCTCCCCAGTTGTATCCCTCCGATCCAGAGTCTGAAGCTCCAGGACACTGCCCTTGAGGCGGTAGAGCTGGGATCCCTCGCAGAGTCCGAGGGAAAAGCCAACCCTGGAGGGTAAGCAGATTAAGATTCCATTATGAGTCGTTTGCTAGCAGTATAAAATCGTGTCAATACCCTGCTCTTTTTATTACTATTATCATTTACGCAAGTAGGGCCTATTTAGTTGTTTCGGTTTTACAGTTATAGGTAAACTAATGTCAGGTTCTCTCCACCGATGGTGCTAACGTTATCCACAAGCAAAATTAAAAATTTTCTGCCTCAGTATTCTCTCCCGGACTTGACGAAACAGAACCAGTGTTGCTCCTTGAGTATGTCCAACTCGTTGGCTGAATGGTCAGCATACTGGCCTTTGGTTCAGAGGGTCCCGGGTTCGATTCCTGGCCGGATCGAGGATTTTAACGTTAATTGGTTAATTCCAGTGGCTCGGGGGCTGGGTGTGTGTGGCGTCTTCAGCATTAGAAATCATTCTAGGTAGGGCCTTTATCTTCACAGACATGCAAGTTGCCTAATAGGCCATCTATTATTATTCCCTGAGCATGTACTTGATTTACTGGAAGATTTTCATAAGCCCCCTGAATCAGTGTGTGTCACTTTGGAAACTGCTTACCAGGCATTAGTGTGTGGTTATTTAGTGCGTGTAATCGAAGAAAAAACAGAATGCAGCACGTGCTTGAATAACGTTTCCACCTCATTTAATGCATCCCCATTGATGAACTTAATCAGTCAGATAGAGGAGGCCTGCGCTATCCCCAGGAACGATTTATTGGCCTAATTATGGGGCTACAGAAATTTGTTGAGGTGGCTCTATCGTACTGCAAGAACTCTGCAACTCTGCTCCAGACTATAAAAAACTATGTTCTACCTTCTTTGTGCCAATGTCAGATTTTAAAGTGTTTTAGTAACAATAAGCACCAGGAACTTGTGTCAGAAACTGTGCTGGCCAAATTCGTGAAACCTCTACTTAGTAATGTAGGGAAGTACCATACAGACAAAGTTTCCAGGTCTTCTTGTTCGTCGAAACCTCTTTCTCGAAAAGTGCTGAAGCTATAACTCTCTACAGCACTACTTTATATGTAAAATTCTTTAATTTTTCTCTTACTTTCAGATTTTAAATTTTGCTGGTATGCTTATCTAGTTGTATTCACGCGATAACTGGGTATGTCTGGTGCTGCCATCTAGCGGCAGATTGTTTGCAAGTCGTGTTACACATTTGAATATGGAATGAGCAGGCAGTATAAGCAGCCATCGGATGCAGATCAATCACACAGTGTATTCAGCATGAATAAAATAATTTGTAGCCTAGATTGTAGCAAATTCTTCTCCGACTTCGTATACCAGTTTTCAATGAGATAGGAACACTAATAACGTAAATCTTTAAGAATTAAATGTTAAGCCTTCCCCTTAACTACCATTTTGCTCAACATGAGTAAAATTATTTATAGCCTACATTGTAGTGACTTATTCCCTGACTTTGGATACCAATTTTTATTAAGATAAGACCACTAATAACATAAATATTTGAAAATTAAATTTTAGGCCTTCCCCTAAACTACCATTTCTCTCAGTGTGAATAAAATTATTTATGGCTTGAATTGTAGCGAGTTATTCCTCGACTTTGCATTCCGATTTTCATTAAATTCTCTTTAGCCGTTTTCTAGTGATGCGTGTACATACATACAGACAGACACACAGAAATTACAGAAAATAAAAAAGTTCATTTCCTTGTTACTGTGCACATGACCGATACAGAAATACCATTATTTTCAAATTCTGAGCAATGTACAGACAAAACCCTTATTATATATATATATATATATATATAATCTATACAATCTATATATATCTATATATATATATAGATATATATATATAGATTGTGTGCTCCTTCCCTGCGAACCATATGACCTTGTCGCGGTGGGGAGGAGGAGGCTTGCGTGTCCCAATGAAGCAGATAGCTGAGCCGCAGATGCAACCATACTGGATGGGTATCTGTCGAGAGACCAGACTAAGGAATGGTTCATCGAAAAGGGCGTAGCAGCCTTTCGTAAGTTGCAAGGGCGGCAGTTTAGATGATTGACTGATATGGCCTTGTAATAATACTCAAGCTGTGTTGATACTGCTACAGAGCTGAATGCAACGGGAAACTACAGCCATAACTAACTCCCAAGGACATGCAGCTCTCTCTGTATGAATGATGTACTGATGATGGCTTCCTTCTGGGTAAAATATTCCAGAGGTAAACTAGTCCCCATTTGGATCTCCGGGTGGGGACTACACGAGAGGGGGCGATCATCAGGAAGATGGATACCGACATTCTGCGAGTCGGAGCGTGGAATGTTAGAAGTTTGAATCGTTGTGGTAGATCAGAGAATCTGAAAAGGGAGATGGACAGATTAAAGTTAGATGTAGTTGGTATAAGTGAAGTACCTTGGCAGGAAGAACAGAATTTTTGGTCAGGCGACTACCGAATTATCAACACAAAATCAAACAGGGGAAATGCAGGAGTTGGTTTAATAATGAACAAGAAAATAGGGCAGTGGCTAAGCTACTACGACCAGCATAGTGAAAGAATTATTGTCATCAAGATAGACACCAAACCAATGCCCATCACAATAGTGTAGGTCTATATGCCTACTAGCTCAGCGGATGATGAAATCGAAAGAACATATGAAGAGATAGAAGATTTAATACAATATGTAAAAGGTGACGAGAATCTAAATTGTGATGGGAGACTGGAAAGCAGTGGTAGGCCAAGGAAGAGAAGGTAATACAGTAGGAGAATTTGGATTGGGAAGGAACGAAAGAGGAAGTCGGCTGGTTGAATTCTGCTCTAACCATAATTTAGTCCTTGCCAATACTTGGTTCAAACACCACAAGCGACGGTTTTATACGTGGGCGAGACCTGGAGACACTGGAAGGTATCAAATAGACTTCATTATGATTAGGCAGAGATTCAGAAACCAGGTGTTAGATTGCAAAATTTTCCCAGGAGCAGACGTGGACTATGACCACAACTTGTTGGTCATGAAATGCCATCTGAAGCTGAAGAAATTGAAGAAAGGAAAGAAAGCAAAGAGATGGGATTTAGAAAGAAAAGAGCGTGAGGGATTGTTTCACGGAACATGTTACAAAAGGCATAAAGGAAAAGACTGATGGAAACACAATAGAGGAAGAGTGGATAGTCATAAAAAATGAAGTCAGCAGGGCTGCTGAAGAAATGTTAGGAAGGAAGAAAAGATCAACTAAGAATCAGTGGATAACTCGGGAGATACTAGACTTGAGTGATGAATGACGAAAATACAAGAACGCTAGAAATGAAGAGGGCAGAAAAGAATACAGGCGATTAAAGAATCAAGTGGATAGAAAGTACAAGGTAGCTAAGGAAGACTGGCTGAAGGAGAAGTGCAAGGATATTGAAGGTTGTATGGTCCTAGGAAAGGTAGATGCTGCATACAGGAAAATCAAGAAAACCTTTGGAGAAAGGAAGTCTAGGTGTATGAATATTAGAGCTGAGATGGAAAGCCACTTCCAGGAAAAGAAGACAAAGCAGAAAGATGGCAGGAGCATATCCAACAATTGTATCAAGGTGAAGATATAGATAATTTGTTTCTGGAACAAGAAGAGGCTGTTGATGCTGATGAAATGGGAGACCCAATTTTGAGGTCAGAGTTTGACAGAGCTGTGAGTGTCCTAAATAGGAACAGGGCACCAGGAATTGATGACATTCCCTCTGAATTACTGACTGCCTTAGGAGAAACCAGCATGGCAAGGCTATTCCATTTAGTGTGTAGGATGTATGAGACAGGAGAAGTCCCATCGGATTTTCGGCAGAATGTTATTATACCTATTCCCAAGAAAGCCGGTGTTGACAGGTGTGAAAAACTATCGCACCATTAGTTTAGTATCTCATGCCTGCAAAATTTTAACATGTATTATTTACAGAAGAATGGAAAAAAAAGTTGAAGGTGAGTTGGGAGAAGATCAATTTGGCTTCAGAAGAAATGTAGGAACACGTGAAGCAATCCTGACTTTACATCTGATCTTAGAGGACCGAATCAAGAAGGACAATCCCACGTACAGGGCATTCATAGATCTAGAAACGGCATTCAACAATGTTGATTGGACCAAGCTATTTAAGATTCTGACGGTGACTGGGATCAAATACTGAGAACGAAGAATTATCTACAATCTGTATAAAAATCAGTGTGCAGTGATAAGAATCGAGGGCTTTGAAAAAGAAGCAGCAATCCAGAAAGGAGTGAGGCAAGGTTGCAGTTTGTCCCACCTCCTTTTCAATGTTTACATAGAATAGGCAGTAAAGGAAATCAAAAAGAATTTGGAAAGGGAATCACAATCCAAGGAGAAGAATTCAAAACCTTGAGATTTGCCAATGATATTGTTATTTTATCAGAGACTGCAGAAGATATCGAGAAGGTGCTGAATGGTATGGATGAAGTCTTGGATAAGGAGTATAAGATGAAAATAAATAAGTCCAAAACAAAAGTAATGGAGTGCAGTCGAATGACGGCAGGTGATGCAGGGAATATTAAATTAGGAAATGAAGTCTTAAAGGAAGTATATGGGTAGATAGTTGTAGATAATTCTTTGTTCTCAGTATTTGATCCCAATTGCCTTCAGAATCCAATCAACATTGTCGAATGCCTTTTCTAGATCTATGAATGCCCTGGGTAGTAAAATATTTAATGATGGCAGAAGTAAGGACGACATAAAATGCAGACTAGCAGAAGCAAGGAAGAGCTTTCTTAGGAAAAGAAATTTGCTCGCTTCAAACATTGATATAGGAATTAGAAAGATGTTTTTGAAGACTTTTGTGTGGAGCGTGGCATTATATGGAAGTGAAACATGGACGATAACTAGCTCAGAAAGAAACAGAAGAATGCTGAAGGTGAGATGGATGGATCGACTCACAAATGAAGAGATACTGAATCGAATTGGCGAGAGAAGATCGATTTGGCTAAATTTGACGAGAGGAAGAGATAGAATGATAGGACACATCTTAAGACACCCAGGACTTGTTCAGTTGGTTTTTGAAGGAATTGTAGGTGGTAAGAATGGTAGGGGTAGACCAAGGTATGAATATGACAAGCAGATTAGAGTAGATGTAGGATGCAGTAGTTACGTAGAAATGAAAAGGTTAGCAGAGGATAGGGTGGCATGGAAGGCTGCATCAAACCAGTCTATGGACTGATGACTCAAACAACAATAGATTGTGTACCGAGTCCAGATTTCACTACTTCTGCCGCTTTCTGTTCGTCAGTGGGGTTGCAGGTGCGACTATATCGTAATGTAGATTTGACGCTGTTTTATGGCCAGATGCCCTTCCTAATGCCAACCCTATTCAGAGGGATGTAATCATTATTGCATGTTTCTGTGGAGGTTGATTCCAGATTTCATTTTTTTTTTTTGTGAATAAACTCAAATTCATTCCTGCAAAAGATATTAAAGGGGAGTTATGACAATTTAGAAATGTATATTTTGATTCTATTTATACCAAATTAGAGATTTGTAGGTGTACTGGTTCAAACAACTTTTCAGTTTTCTCTTACACAGTACTAGCAAGATACCCATGCTTTTCTATGGTTTTAAACTGAAAGTTATCTTTCAAAATTTTGCATTTTGGAGTCTCTCGTTGGCCAGCCTATAAAATACACCCTTAGTTTATATGTCAAACAGTTTTGAAGGAATGTTTACTTATTTTCGGATTTCACACTCAGTGGAACACCATAGAATTGGAATGTTTTAAAACCGTATGTTATTTAACATCTAGGGCATAGATGTGACCAACTTGTGAAAATGACTTTGTACATTGAAAAATAATGGAGTAATGAATGTTTTATTTTCTGGGTGGAATGTAAAAACAATATTTCTGCAACACCTAGGACATGGAAGACCAAATTTGATATAAAAGTTTTAGTTTGTGCGTGAAGCATTTTTGGAAAAAATGGATATTATAATTTTCACAGCCAACTCCATCCAAACTTCTTAGGTGTGAAACACTCTGTAATCAGGCTAAGTTGCTCAGATGGTTTAGGCGCAAGCTTCGTGGGCCCCAGCTGACAGGTTAGATCCTTGCTCAGTCCGGTGGTATTGAAGGTGTTCAAATACATCAGCCCCGTGTCGGTAGATTTATCGGCACGTAAAAGAACTCTCGCAGGATAAAATTCTGGCACCTCAAGGTCTCCAAAAACCATAAAAGTAGTTAGTGGGATGTATTTGTGGAGCTAACCTCATTTAACCCGTTAGGGCTGGAATGTTTTAAAATATTTCCTTTCCACAACTAGGATTTAAAAATATATACTGCCATTTGGAATTTTATCTCCATACGTTGAACGGTTTTGGAGGAATGAGTATTTTTGTTTTCGGGTCTTAACCCCCATTTAAGAGAGATTAATATTTTTTCACACCAGGCAAATGCTGGGGCTGTACCTTAATTATGGACACAGTCACTTCCTTTCTGATTCTAGCCCTTTCCTATTGCATCGTCATCGTAAGACCTATCTGTGGCAGTTGTGACTTAAAGAAAATTGTAAAAAAAATAATAATAATTGCAATTAACATTTTCAAACATTGTGTTATTTAACACCTATAATTTGAAATAGCGTGCTCTTTGGTGGCCTTATTTGATTCAATTTCGGGTATAAAGTTCAAAGCATTAAATCCATCATAATATCTCTCGATCACTCCAGGCTTATTACTTATGTTTGCAACTTTCAGGATTAGGCTACAGGATAACTCAGGAATATCTCCTAGAGCGCTCTGAACCTCGCAACTTGCACCACGTGGACATCTCTTGCAAGTGGTCATTATTGTTTAGCAAGAAGAAAATGGCAGTTTTGGCCAAAGGGTTAAGGAAAGCTTGTTCGAAGCCTCTAAAACTCGATTTGTGGGTGGGTCAGACAACATTAAATTGGTATTATTTGAAGGAAAAGAAATATCTGTAAATACAATTCAAAAGGGTGTTACGGGACTCATCCTGCCTAGATATTTTTGGATTCCATATATGGAAGTAGTTAATCAGGATGTTCTATAGTCTTTCTCAGCATGTCAGAGTCTAGGAAAGCAATCGCAAGCAATGTATTCTGAAATACTACCTGTTCCGAAACATTTCTCTTTCGTACATTAGACTGTTCCCCCGTGAGGTTTGTAGTAGACAGCCTGGAGGTAAGGACAACCAAACGTTTAGCCATATACAAATATCACGCCAGCCATAATGCGCCTAATTAGATATACAAACTCAATGGAATAACTATAGATAGCAGTAAATTTCTTGGTTTAATCCCTGTACTGCAGTTGCTCGATTCCTTCTATGTCAGTGTTGTCATCGGTATTTGTGTCTGGCAAAGTCGATAAAGCATTCAAGGACTTCCTCTGCAGCTTCCACATACGCATATTAGCTTCCTCCATATTGATAACATGTTAAACGCACAATTTTCTGCAGTCAGCAGTGACAGTATCGAGTCCTTCAATCAATAGTTATAGCACTTCCTCAATGGTAAAACTGACATTATTTTGAGCCATGTCCCTTAACCTGGCCCCATACAAGCTCTGTTGGGTTTAAGGAGGAATGATACAGAGGTCTTCTTGATACAAGTCGGCCTGACTCCATTGCGGCCTTGTCAAAAGGTACTCGTTACAAGCATCACATCACGAATGTGCTGTGGTACGTACTGGCACCAGGAGTTCAACTTTAGTGCACTCCGGGTCATAGCAAATTCCTTTCATGTCTAGCCAGTTCTGTATGTTACAGTTTCTCCACGACTTGTTCAGAATTCTCTTGACTTTAACAGAGTGGTAGGCAGCATTGTCTAAAACAATCACAGCATTGCTTTCTAGCTGGGCAAGAATGTCAACAAACCCTTTCTTGAATACATTTCCGTCCATTTCCTCATGATAATCTTTTGTAGACTTAGACTCGAATAATAACAACAACCACCTCTTCCACAAAACCGTTTTTATTTCCTATGTGAAGAACAATAAGCTCTTTACCCTCGCCAGAGAGAAATTTCAACCTACTCTATAATGACCTGAGAAAACAATCTTTGCTAGATTTTATAGTTCCACTTTCTAAATTTTCATAGGATTATAAGAAATAAGGGAATGAGGGATAAAATACGGTGGTTAATGGGGATACATAAAAATAAAACATATAGACAAAACAAAATAAATGTTAAGTATGTGCTGAAGAAATGGGATAGGTACACCTTATAAAAAATTGTTCAGAGATACAGCAAATACAAGAGAAATTTATAGATGAGGAGGATGTAAGAAAAATTGGTAACGAAAATCAGCTGTATACAATTGTAAAGTTATTGAACAGAGAATGGATGCACCCGGGAAGAATCACAAAATTATTTAACATTAGGGGAATGTGGAGTAGGAAACTGAGGGAAGGAAATGATGCGATTACATGTCAGCCAGGAACTGAATTGAGCCTAAGGTAATCTAGACAATATCACTCCGTTGAAGTCTAGAGACATTAGGTACGTAGAAGTAAGGTATAGTATAGAACTACCTTGAAGTAGTAGTTCTATTAGTCTGCATGTACCCTATTTTTGCCGTATTGCCAATAGTCTGAAAAGACAATATTGAGATTCATTGAGGTTTTCTTAGCATTTTATATTAATATTCATTGACGTTTTGGTTTTTCTTTTGAAGTTCCAAGATAGCGGGTTCAAACCCGGCAAAGGTAGTCGGATTTTTGAAGGGCAGAAAAAAAGTCCATTCGATACTCCATGTCGTACGATGTCGGCAGGAAAAGATCGCTGGTGGTACATTTGGTATTTACCCGACAAAATTCATTAAATCTCAGCCATAGACGCCCAAGAGAGATCTGGTTTACTCAGTCTGGCATCTAGTGGGCCTAGAGTAAAACAGAACATCGAAATTGACAAGCAGACAGCCAGATGGCGTCAAGTCAAAATGTCTGCACACGGTAGCTGAGGCCATGCGATTATGTTTATTATTTATCACAAATTATGAAGTGATTACAATAAACAATGCCCACTTCCTAATCTATGGTTTCTGAGATTATGGGAGACTGGTATCTTCAATTTTTTTGATAAATTTTCATAGTAGTGTGCCCTGTATATACCCAAGTTTCATGAAGGAAATACATAGAACTACCCTCTTCACAAAATTTCTGTATCTGACAAATACTTTCCTTTTCACAACACTATTTCATCCTGTTCAATAAGCACCCACTGGCAATTTCGAGACACATAAGTGAAGTTTATAAAGTCTGCAGAGTTGCATGAGAAAATGTATGCAATGCATTCTCACTATTAACTGGGCCTAATATTTTATTAGAAGTTGGTATTTCATTTCTTAAAAAGAAGTCTCAAATTTTTTGTAAAACCGTCATATTTTTACTTAGCTTTGTATGTTTTCTTGGGATCAACCAGTTTCCTATCAACCTTATGTTCTTTCCTAGCAAGGTAAAGCCCTGCCTTAGAAACACCTGTTACATCGCCCATTGCATGTGTTACTTCATCCAGAGTACTTCTAGGATTTTCTTCACGAAATTTGGAAAACACATTTAACACAAGTCTTCTCGCCACTTGTTAGTGATTTTTTTTTTTTTTTTTTTTCCACAGACTGCAGGCTTTCGGCACAATCTGCCATTAAGACCAAGTCGTCAGCATAGGCCAGACAGCTTACTATACTTCCACCTTACTGAATCCCTCCCTGCCACTTTATATCTTTCAACATATGATCCATGTAAACTACGAACAACAAAGGTGAAAGATTACAGACTTGTCTAACCAAAGTAAGTACCCTGAACCAATAACTCATTCTACCATCAATTCTCACTGCAGAATGATCCCATAGTCCCCCAGTATGGTGAACACCTTTTTCCTCAGTACCCTGTCATATGCTTTCTCTAGATCTATGAAACATAACACAACTGTCTATTCCTCTCGTAGCATTTTTCAATGACCTGGTACATACTGAAAATCTGATCCCGACAGCCCCTCTTGTTGTCTGAAACCAGACTGGTTTTTATCCAACTTCCTCTCAACCACTGATTGCACCCTCCCTTCCAAGATGCCAGTGAATACTTTGCCTGGTATACTAATCAATTCGGTACCTCGATAGTTGTTGCAATTACTGCTTTTGTTCAATCTGAAGGCACCTTACCAACACTCCATGCTAATCTCATTAATCTACGAAGCCATTTCATCCCTGCCTTCCCACTATACTTCACTATCTATTCCTGTTGCTTTATGACATTGGAGTTTATTTACCATCCTTTCCACTTCCTCAAGCGTAATTTCAACAACATCAATTTCCTCCTCCCCATGAACTCGGTTGTTCCCGACACCACCATGAAGATTTTCTTTTATGTTGAAAGATTTTCAAAATATTCCCTCTACCTGTCCAGTGATTCCCTGGGATCTATTATGAGTTCTCCTGAATTACCCAAAACACTGTTCATTTCCTTTTTCCCTCCATTCCTAAGATTCTTTACAACTGTCCAGAAAGTTTCTGCTGCTGCTTGAGGTAGCCTTTCCAGGTTATTACCAAAATCCACCCATGACTTCTTTTTGGATGCAACAACTATTTGTTTCGCTCTGTTTCTTTCATCCTATGTACAATGTGCTTTCTGCATCAGCCCTTGTTTGGAGCCATTTCTGATAAGCCTTTTTATATTTACAAGCTGCTCTCACTTCATCATTCCACCAAGATGTTTGATTTTTCCCATCTTTACACACAGTTGTTCCTAGGCATTCCCTTGCTGTTGCTACTATAGCATCTCTGTATGCCACCCGTTCTCTTTCTTTATCCTGAAATTTCCTCACTGTCCACTGTTCAGAACGTCTCACTAATTATATCCATGTACTTCTGTCCAATTTCCTCATCCTGGAGATGTTCTACCCTTATCTGTTTGGAGACAAATTTCACTTTCTCTATCCTAGGCCTAGAGATACTTAGTTCACCACAGATCAGATATTGGTCTGTATCATCTAAAAATTTCTGAGAAACCCGTGCATTCCTAACAGACTTCCTGAATTCAAAGTTGGTTAAGATATAGTTATTTGGAGCTGGTACCCCTACCCTCCCATGTGCAACAGTGAATAGCCTTATGCTTGAAGAATGTATTCGTAACTGCTAACCCCATACTAGCACAGAAGTCCAGCAGACTCTTCCCATTCCTATTAGCTTCCGTATCTTCCCCACATTTACCAATCACCCTTTCGTATCCTTCAGTTCTATTTCCAACTCTCACATTGAAATCGCCCATTAGCGCTATCCTATCCTTGCTGTTGATCCTGACTACAATGTTACTCTATCGTTCATAAAACTTGTCAAATTAATCCTCATCTGAACCCTTACATGGTGGATACACTGAGACAATTCTAGTTGTAATTCCTCCAACTGCCAAATCTACCCACACCATTCGCTCGTTTACGTGCCTAATAGCAACTATGTTCCGTGCAATAGTATTCCTGATGAACAGCCCTACTCCAGACTCTGCCCTTCCCTTTTTTAACACCCGTCAAATCATCATCATCATCATCATCATCATCATCATCATCATCATCATCAATGTCCCACACCAGTCTCCCGGTTGTGGTTAACAAGCCTCCTCCACTCCTTTCTGTCCTTCCAGATTTCCTGTTCCATTACTTCCGCCACATCCAATCCAGCTTCTCTAATGTCCTTCCAAATCTGATCCATCCACCTTCTTCTCGATCTTCCAACTGCTCTCTTTCCCTAAACTTCTTTTACCAATTCCTTTCTTGCTACCTGTTCCTTTCCCTTTCTTTTCACATGTCCGAAACATCTCAGTCTTACTTTCTGTATGTTCTGTACTAACGGTTCTATATTTAGCTCTTCTCTGATTTTAATATTTTAATTCTATCTCTTCTTGTCTTTTTAACCGATGTTCATAAAATTTCATTTCTACTGCTTGGATCTTACTATCTTGTCTCTTATGAGTTACCAGCGTTTCTAGTCCATATGTTACAATTGGGTATGAAATACTGTTTATATAATGTTAATTTCATTCTCTTAGGTACTTTGACATCCCATAAAAGCTCTCTGACTTGATGATGAAATGTTGAACCCTTACTTAGCCTGTTATTAATTTCAGGATTGATTTCATTACTTCCATTAAAAATGCTACCCAGATATGTAAACTGTTTGACATTCTCTAACCGTTCTCCGCCTATGTTCACTTGGCTTCTCTTTTCCTCTTTTCCACAGTGCATGGCTACAGTTTTCTTTTTACTAATTACCATTCCAAACTCCTTCAGATTTTCATTCCAAATGTCCAATCTCCTTTGTACTTCCTTTTCTTCCTTTCCCCAAATCACCACATCATCTGCAAATACCAAAGCATTCATTTCATCACTACTGATACTCTGTTTTACATGTTTTATGATTTCATCCATAAATATAATAAACAATAATGGTGATAGTGCACTTCCTTGCTCGAGACCTTTTTTTGTATAAAATGTTTCAGAGTCATCACTCCCCACTTGTACACTGCTTTTACTCTCATTATACAACATTTTTATCTTGTTAATTAATAATTCTTGGTACATTCCTTTCAGTAGGCATTCCCATACATGTTTTCTCTTAACTGTATCATGAGCTTTTTCCAAATCCAAAAATATGCAGATGATTTCCTTGTTCCTTTCTAGATGTTTTTCCATTATCATTCGCACTGTAAATATCAAGTTAATTGTTGATCTATTCGGTCTAAAGCCATACTGTTCTTCTTCTAACTGTGTTTCTATTATATCCCTCAGTCTTTTGTCTACGACTTTCTTCATTACACTTTATGATCTCCTGTCTCTTCCTCATTATCTCCCCTTACCCGAATATCACTTACTCCTAGCACATCCAGATGCATCCTCTTTGCTGACTTAGCCAGTTCTACTTTCATTTTTCCATAGGCTCCATTAATATTGATAGCTCCCCATCAAATTCAATTTCCTTCGCCAAGTTTTTTCCATGTAATAGAATACAGCTACCGGCCAGTCTGCTTCACGCAGCGAACGCTAGCGGACATCTCATACCAATCCCAGGGGATTCAAACTCTATTTTGCACCAGAATATGCTTTCTGTCTTATAAGGACCGCTAAAACTCTCCCCACTTTCAAGTTTCATTGCCACTCTTAAATATGAGTTTATTATATAAACTTCTAGTTTTATTTGCTAGCATGTATACATTAACTAGTTTAACTGGTATTTTTCTGACAGCAAGATTGCACCTCTCTTATGAATTTTGCTTCTGCTGAAGTTCACGTTATACATCAAATTTAGTTTGTTCAATGTTATGTGCCTTTGACTAGTTCAACTTGGACTTGTGACAAGTCAATGAACTCTATTTTAACCCTTATTTATGAATTCAAAGGAACTTCATCCTCACAATAGTAATCCACGCTTCACACATTGACGTATATTTATGTCACAATATCCATTGTCATGTTCCAGTGGCCTCATAATTGTTTTGAATTCCACTGATTGCCACCGTTAATGTACTCCATGACGAATTTTGCTTTTAACTTGTATATACTGTTACAACCTCAAGTCTTAATGTTTTTATTGTATTGATTGTTGATTATAACTTTTTATTACAACATGGTTCATTTTTTATTATGATAACCTTCTGTATATTTTAAGCACAGGGCCCTGACCTAGTTTATCTTGCATTAATGGCTGTTGATGTTCGCTATGTCAAACTAAACATGTCCCAATATTAGACACTTCATGATTATATTATAATTCAATTGAGTATTGTAAAGTATTGAATAGGCAGTTATAAATAAAACAATTTTTTAATTTTAAGTTGTTTCCAAGGAGTACCTTGCCTGTCAAATGGGAACAGGACTCCGTTACTCCCATAGGTCCAAGGCTTGCTTAAAATGTTTTGAGCTCAGTAAATTCCTGAAGCAGGATACTACCCTACTTGCACATAGTCCAAGTAAGGATCTCTCCCCTAATGGGTTAGGGACCACAGTGGATTGTATAGCCCTAGCCGCCTGAGCACAAGGAAGACCATGACTCAGAATATGTCCGAGATGCCCACTCCCCTTCTGTAGCAACTGGTATCCTGACTCTCAGGACCACTTACTAGGCCACTCAGATGTTGCCCATGGTTCACGAACCAGGACGTGGCAACAGTAACCCACACCATGAACCATTTATTTACACAAGATCTGATAATTCTTCTTTCAGTTTTGGGGAGCTGATCAGTTCTTTCATTTGTAATTTCGAGCAAGGTTTCGCAAGCGTAAGTGGCTTCAGGTGAAGTTACAGGTTTTTAGTGTACGATCTTAGTGTCAATTGACAAGCATTTTTGTTATAAGTTAACCAGGTTAGAAATTGTGTGATGATAAAATAAATTTAAAACACAATTACCCAACAACAACTACTACAACAGCAGTACAACAAACAATTCCAATTAATATTACAAGAAATACTACCAGTTTAACATTCTAAATCCTGAGTCATCATAAGCAAATTCACACTTACCTTAAGTATTTCAAAATTTTGACTTACAGTAGATTGAGCAGTCCAATTACTATTGTTTTAGTACTGTACATACAGCATATTCATGTATAAATTTACTTATACCTTAAATAATTCAGGCGCCTCAATACTACAATTTACAGTGTGTTGAGTGTTGTATTAAAATATGACACCATCACATAGAAATTTACACACAATTTACAGAATGCTGGAGTCTATTCTTGAAGCATCTTAGATTTTTGGAACAAAGACTAAGACAGCTGCAAGTAATGCAATCCAATAATCAATTCCCTGCTTCACCAACGAATATTCACCATAGCTAGTCTTCTCTGATCTACCTTTTACTTTATGCAGATGATGTGTGTGTACTTATGTAACAGGGCTTTTCCAGTCGACTGTTCAACTCTCCCCAAGCTGGCTTATTCGTGTAAGCATTATACGTGTCACATAAACGAGTGTTTCATTCTCGCACCCAGTGTCTCCCACCCTAATTTTTCTATCATACTTATCACATTACTTCTAGGATTGAAATCCTTAAGCATGAATCTTGCAGCCTTTCGCTGTACCATCTCAAGTTCCTTATTGAGTCACGTTTGGTATGGATCCCATACGGCTGCTCCATATTCCAGAACTGGCCAAATGAGTGATATATATATATAGCCCTGAGCATTTACCTACGAACTGCTGCCCTTTAGCACCCTCATCACAAAGTGTGGGGACTTGTACGCTTTAGTAGCAATTACATTCTTACATGCGTGTCCCAATTTAGATCTCTCTTTACGTGGATTCCTAGGTACTAGCACGAGTCACACTCTGCCAGAGTGTCCGATCCAACACAATACCAAAAGTTTCCTTGCCCATGTTTCTTGCCCATTCTTATGAGACTGCATTTTGGAAAATTTATTTTCATGCCCATTCTTATGAGACTGCATTTTGGAAAATTTATTTTCATTATGTTATCAAGTGCCCACTTACTGGGTATATTAATATTGGCTTCTAATAACCTATTATCAATAGCATTCTGTATTTTTCTGTACATTATGCAGTCACCCCCAAACAATCTGCCATTTACTGTGAATTTCGTTTGGCAGATCGTTGATAAAAGCCGTAAATAGCAGTGGCCCTATAATACTGCCCTGTACTACTTCCGACATTATAAGAACTTCTGACTATTTACTTCCCACCTTTAACTTCTGCGTGCAGTCTGTCAAAAATTCCCAGATCCACAGAACCATCCTTTTATCAATGTTTGTTTCCACCAATTTTCAGATCGGAATGCCATCCACCCTTTGCTGTTTCCACAGAGACGCACACAAAATGCTATCACTTGCATACACGTTTTATACTACAACTTATATACACAAATTCACACACAAACTAATAAGCTGCTATCATAAAAGCAAAGCACTACTACGAAAAAAATCATAAGAATACGACTACCACCTTGAAACAGTTGACTGCTACAGGAGCATGTCGACAGAATCACAAGAGTTCACAAAATCAACTCCAACTAACTAACTCTTGACTCACAAGACTGCCTCTTCATATATATGTTGCCTGGCCAGGCTTTTAGAAGAAAGTGACACACTATATCACCTCAAATTCTAGTGCCCAATAGCATAGTTATAATATAAGGAAAGTTCTACATAGTTCTCGTCATACATAGCGTTGTTCTGAATATTACGGTGTTGTACTATATTGTAGTGGATTATACATCATATATACAGCTAATAATAAATTATATACTATTAATTACGGGTTCTTACATTAACGAAACTCAGTAATATATATACAGCACGTTTCATGAGATAACCTCACAAATAATACGATCGTCTGTACATAACTACGTAAATAATAATAAATCTAATACTAAATGAATGTAAACACTTCATAGCCATCCTTCACAAGTAATAATAATAATAATAATAACAATAACAATTGTACCGGGCGGTACACCCCTACGCCGCAGTTTTAAATCTTGCGTCAATAAATCCTCCTCTACAGGTGAAACTCTGAACTTTAAAACTGGATCAATTCCAAAGTTTCTCAGAAGATGTCACTACCGTAAATTTTGTGATTACGAAGTTGTCAATACTGCGTGGATTTCAACTTGTTTTGTTTTCCACTGAATCAAGAAGTGTGGACATTTTCTTATAGATGTCTCTACTAAAAAACTATGATCATGCACCCTGGTGCGAAGTGAAGGAACTTTTTTGAAGAAATTTTGTGTTCATAATTTTTCTCTTTACTAAATTTCGTTCATTCATTTGTGGGTTGGCAATATTAATCTTTTCTTTCCGCCAGTTTTGAATTGTGCCAATCCAGAATTTCTGTAATTAATTTTTGACCAATCGTGTCTTCCTTCTTCGATTTTGAGTGTACCGTATATACTGACCAATAAAATTCAGTGGGTGTGGCTGTTTTATTCATGAAAGGTCTCGAATTTTCCCCGAGGGTATAAAAACTGCTGATTTTCTTGTCTCTCGGCCACTTCATCAACATCTAACCTAGTGTACGGACATGTAGCAGGAGGCGGGAAGTGCCTTTTGCATCAGGCAGCAGCTCTTCAGTAAGGTAATGGCCGTTTAACATCTTTATTTCTTGCTAGCTCAGCAGTTTAACCCTCGGGAAAGGTCCAAATCCCTTTACAATGTAAACTATCTCTCCGACATGTAATTTTTTTTTTTTCCATCTGATGTAAAAACTTCATTAAATCTGTAACTGCAATTCGGGGATACAGAGTGCTTTACCCTCTCGAGCTCTCCTTCATATTGATTTGAGGTAATAATAATAATAATAATAATCGTATGGCCTCAGCTACCGTTTGAGGTGACTATGTTTTGTAACTGGTTTTCTTCCCCGCTGTAATATCTTAAAATTTTTCTTACATGAGTCACCTCCATAGTTTGGGAATAGCCCCTGCTTCATCGACCTAGTGCCTCTTAGGTTTTAAGAAGTTTCGTGTAGGAGTGCAAGTACATGCCTCCATTCATCCTTGTATTTTGGGCCATTTACTTAACCTGTTCTTTTCTGCTAAGGCCCAGTAGGTTGGGGTACAAGATACCCCTGTTTTCTTGTAAGTTGTGCCTTGAGGGCAGTTAATGGTAAAGTCTGTTATGGCCTTTAATAGGCTTAGAAAATTGAGAGCAGGTCAGCTCTTTTATTTGTGGTAAAAGTGCCTCAGAGAGGCTTGATATTAAAAGTTGGGAGTAAGTGCTCCATGTATGGAGGGGATTTATGCCCTTTGGTAAATATATGTTGTAAAGTGAGGGCTTGTAGCCCAAGTTCTGTTTATACCACCAATCTTGTCTTTCCTAGACTTAAATTTTTGTTATTGGTACCTTGTTACTTGTTGTTCCTTTTAAAAGAGAGAAAAAAATATAACCTTTGTTACAGTTTTAAATTAACTTTGATTGTGTAGTTAGACCCATTCACCCCAACACCTTTCACCTCTGCTCTTCCACAGATACCTCGGAATAATAATAATAATAATAATAATAATAATAATAATAATAATAATAATAATAATAATAATAATAATAATAATAATAATAATAATTCGTGCTCGATATTGGCATTATTTACCCATGGGTTAGAAAATATTGTTTCCAAGTTATATCAGTCTGTCACTTTTTCATGACCTTTCATCAATGTTTGTTTCCACCAATTTTCAGATCAGAATGCCATGTGATACTATATCAAATGCTTTAGCAAAATCAATAGTATCAACTTGCACACCTTTGTCTAATGACTCGCTAATATCTTGAAAGAGCAACAACATCTGGCTCTCACAGGAGAACCCTTTTCTAAAACAATGTTGACGGCCATTAATCCACAAAATTTTCTCCCAATGTTCCCTTAGATATTCTGAAAATAGTTGTCCATTAGCAGCCTTTTGCCCCCTTTAAAAATCGGGACTACAGTTGCTTTCTTCCAGTCATCTGGACTTGGAGTGTTGTTGAGACACACAGTAAATAGTATTTCCAAATAGCGTAGAATAGCTCTACCTCCCAGTTTCAGAACCTCCCCACAATACTATCAGGCCCTGTTGACTTATTTTTCGTAGTTCTTAACATTTTCCTGAACATTTCTACGGCTAATTTGGAAGTGAGAACAATCAGTGTTATCGATAATGTCTCTCGCCAGGCTATACTGTTCATTAAATATGTTCTCATACCAATGATTTAATTCCTTAGCTATTACTTTTTTATTAACGAATATATCGCAAATGGGAAATGCGCCAGTGGCAATGGTCACTTACAATAGTGTAATAATAGAGTTAACATAATTACCCAAAAACAAACAAACAGGCAAATAATTCCATGGAAAGAAAATATGACAAGAAATACTACTAGTTTAACTTTCTAAATCCAGCGTCATTATATACAAATTCACACAAAACTGAAGTATTTCCAGTACTTAACAGTACGGCTTACAATTCTATAGGTTCAACTTGCTACTAGCTTAACACTACAAGTGATAAAGTTAAAAACATAACTACTCAACAACTACAACGTGAGTACAAAAAGCAATTTCATGGAAAAAAACATTACTAAAAATACTACTAGTTTAACATTCTAAATCCAGCATCATCGTATAAAATTTCACACACAACTGAAGTATTTCCAGTGCTTAACACCACGGCTTACTATACTATAGGTTGAGCTTACTACTAGCTTAACATTACAATGACAAAGTAATGTTAAAAACCATAATTACCCTACAAGAACAACAGTGCAACAAGCAATTCGCTGGAAAGAGAATACCACAAGAAAAACTACTAGTTTCACAATCTAAACCAAGCAGAAAATCACAAATTCAGTGTCTGTAATTTACAACATTAACTTTTCACTGAACACTAGCACTAATGGTCTTTTTAAATGACTAGATACCGGAATGGAATCTATCAAAGACTGCTGCAGGTAATTTATTTCAATCCCTTATGGTCCTGTTTACGAAGGAAAACTTGCCCACGACCGTATGCTAGATTCTGGCCCTAATTTTATGCTTATGATCATTTTTCGATAAGTATGAGGGAGGTTCCAACCTATTCCTAATACTACTCCAGGTAGCCCTTCCGATATAGTTTTTACCACACAGGCGAGCTCTAGTTCTTCTAGAGTCAAGACTTTCCCACTTAATAGTATCCCTCCTATTCCCGGTTACAAAATGCATCGCTCTTCTTTGAACTTTTTCTAGGAAATTTATCAAACCCACCCTGTACAGATCCCAGCACGCAGATCCATATTCGAGAATCGGTCTTATCAAGCATTTATAAGTTTTTCTTTTGGCACCAGAATTGGCTTTCTTGACATCCCGCATAATAAAACGTCACCATCTCCAGGATTTCTTAACTACATTTTCCACTTGCCCTGACCAGTTGAAGTCTTTTCTAATAGTAACACCTAAGTACTTACAACTATCAACTTCAACAAATGTCATTTTCTTTTTACTGAAACACAATTTCTTGCTTTTTCCACTCTAAATTTTCATGCGCCCATTTTTCAATTTATCTAAATCCTGCTGAAACAATAGTTCATCCTCTTCTGTCTTTATCTCCAGGTATAGAGGCACACTTCCAATTTTATCGAGTCATATCATTCATAAAAAGTATGAAAGGAATTGCCCAATAACGCTACCCTGAGCCACATCAGACGTAACACTTATTGGAGAAGACAGCGTTTTTTCTATGCACACCCTCCGAGTTCTTCCATTGAGGTGTTCTCATACCCAGTTCACAACTGATGTCGATGCCCATACGCGCTAACTTGTTAAGGAAGATGTCATATGGCACAAGTTCGAATGCCTAAGCAAAATCAATTACTATTGCATCAATCCACCGTCAATACAACCCAGTGTCGAGCTTATACGATATAACTTGACGTACGGAACAGAGCTGATTTTTGCAGGAGAAGCCTTCCCTAAAACCATACTGCCCCTTAAATATCATTCCAGAAGAGTCCCATTTTAACCTCAAATAATCTACTATTAATTACTCCATTTGTTTGCATACGATTGACATCAAACTTACCAGTCTGTGGTTATTCAAGTCGCTCATCACCCCCTTTATGAACAGGAACTAAAATGGCCGATTTCCAATCTTCTGGAACCTCCGCATTGTTTAGTGATATATTATAGATTCTTATAAATACAGTAGGATCGCTTCACCCCCAGAGTTTAAGTGCCTCTCCGGAAACAGAATCTGGCCCACAAGATTTACTTGTTCTGAGTTTAGAAAGACCTTTATGCAATAATGAAGCTTTAATCTGGAAATCATTTAGTTTTCGGAAAACTGTCTCTGAATAACTGAGCCGCCGGATTAGAAACCTTTCTGCAGTGCTTATTTAATGCTTCCGCTTTATCCATATCTGTTCTCACCAATAAATCCTCTCTTATACAAAGAGAAGGAACTAACTTGTTCTCTTTCTTCAATCTTCATATATATTTAACAAATGGGATCCAGGAATTTCAATTTTCATTTAGGATATTGTCAAGATATTTCTCTTCAGCCATTTTCTTTTCTGATAGCAAAAGTTCCACCAAACTTCTATACTCCGCTTTGCACGCATCGCTATTGTTTCTTCTGTTGAACGCTCTCCCAGTCTTACGTTTAAGTTTCCTAATAGTCGTGGTGTAGTATGGCAGACCTGAATTCTCCCATATGTCATTTATCCCATTGCCCTCCTTTAATCAATTAGTATAGCAAAAACTCGAATAGTTTTGAAAACCTATGGAGTCTTCCAGCGCATAGCACCAAATAGCCTTAGAAATTCTCCCTTGCCTTGCATTAAAAGTTTCCCAAGAGAGATAGAGTACAACTGCACTGTGGTCACAAATTCTCTAAAATAAGTCACGGGATATAACTATGTCATCCGGTCTGACTGGAAAAACATCTAAAAGTTCTTTTTTACGTGTGTTCTTTGTAACAACTTGGAAAAAGCCATTATACTACACTAATAAGTTAACTGCTTCCTGCAATAAGCCCCCTGTAGTTGACCCAGCCCAGTTTACTGACCGTACGTTTAGATCTCCTGCAGTCATAGTTCTTTTCCCATAGCTTATATTTGCACATGTCAATTCTGAAAGATGAGCGATCATGTTTAAACCTGATTTTGGCGGGCAATAAGCTTCAATAATGACTACATTTTGTTTATTGGGTGCATTATTTACCTCCACCCCAATTATTTTGCAGTCATCAAGAACACATTTTAACAAACTGCTTAGCTCTGACCTAATACAAATGAAAATTCCCCCTCCATTTGAACCTCTATCCTGTCTAAACGTTAGAAATTTTGACCTGAGTATTTCTGAATTATATATGTTATCCGATAACCAACTTTCCGTTCCCACAATTATATCAGGGTCACTCGTATCAACTAAGTTCGCAAATTTTGTGATTTTATTACCAATACTTCCGCAGTTTACCTGCAACAATCTAAGAAACTTACCCAATCCGGTATCACTGCTCTCACAATATTCTGTTGGTGGCCCCATTGTCGGTGAACTTGCATCGAAACTGCTCCCGTCGTGGATCGTCATTCAGCTGCCTGTTCTGCGCGGTCGTCCGTTTGGGTGAAAAAGGACTCAGTAACCCTCGAAAAGCGTTCACCTAGTCTCGCCACTCCTCACACGTTCAGATGAAGTCCATCCCTGCTGAAGTCCCTGTCGTTGATCCAACTGTTGCTGTCTACAAAGAGTGATCTGGAACTTTCAGCCACCCAATGAAGCTCTCCGTTCAATCGGCCAATCTTCTTCCCGGATACATCTGGTCTCCTTAGTATACCACTAATTAGAACATTTGCCTTCGGGAACTTTTTCTTATGATACAGATGAAAAAGCTGTTGATTCCCATAGAGAACCTGATATATATGTTCCGAATGAGTAAATTTATAATACCAATACAGTTGGTCCGTTATTGGACGTTATAAATTTTTCAGCTGACTCATTCCTGGTTGCCAGCGTTTGGTATTATTATTGTAAATTTACTCATTTGGAACAAATACATCAGGTTCCCTATGGAAATCAACATCTTTATCATCTGATGGGCAGGCAGGCATCACTCTTTTTTAAATGAGACAAAGTCTCTCATAATGCATTGGCACTGCCAGTGGCTCCAAGGAGCCTACGCAGTGGCCTCCACGATATGCACTAGCCATGAGTCTTGGTGGGTGTGCTATTTACCAACTGGTGAGCCCAACTTAGCACACTGGGGCGAAACGCTGGCAACCAGGAATGAGTTAGCTGAAAATTTCTAATGTCCAATAACGGACCAACATTTCCTTAGTCGAGTTCACTAGATCATAAATGTCCCCCGTTACATACTCAATCTGTTGCCTTTCTAAATCATTAGTTCTACGTGGAGAATTACTACCCCTCATTTCTGCCGCATAAGTCCTATTTTCCTGTTCAACTGTTCTACTCATATTCCTGGCATGCACATCACTTTCACTGACCTATTTTCTTGTCCAATATGCCACACAATAGAATAGCGTATTACCACACAATTTACAGGTCTCATATTCTCCACAGATGAATGAGTGCCTGTATTTCTCATATACACCACCTGTAACTTCTTTTGTAGCACTGCAATCATGAGATTTGCTTAGTTCGTCAATTTTTGCTTTGTCGCTAATCGCATTCCCTTTCATGAAACACTTGTTACATGCCATCCCTTCCTTATCACTGTCTAGGGCCTGTAGCTTACCACACTTGAAATGAAACCACATTCCACACATATCACACTTAACACCAGCTCGTAAGTTCCTCTTACAGCCTACACACTTCACGTTCATGTTCACTACATCTGAAGCTGGTTGAACTGGGCTCGGGTTTAACTCCAAGCCTCCTACAATACTCCCCGGGTAACTGCCTGCTGCAGGTCCGCATTCCAGCCCACTGCCTGCTTGCCCATGTCCCGATTGCTGCTCACCAAGCTGATAAGGAAATACCCTATGCTGCACAGACACGTCTGCTCCCTTCAACAGTCAACTAACTACTTTGATTGTCAGTAATTACCTCACCTTCTCTGGACATTATCATTGACACATCATGGCTGTCTCCTTTCCTTTTCCTGACATACTTAAAGAGATTTTTCCCACCCATTTTCCCTGGAAAAAAAATATACCTTTCATATATTTGTGCCAACGGCCGTAGCCGTGTTGAAACACCGGATCCCGCGAGATCTCCGAAGTTAAGCAACATTGGGCATGGTCAGGAGTTGGTGGGTTGCCACGCGCCGTTGGTGGGGGGTAAGGGAATGGAGGAGCGGAAAGGAACTGGCCACCCTACCGCACGTAAACTGCGGCTCAGGAATACCTCTGCGGAGGTTCGGACCTGCCTTCGGGCAGAATAACCCTTACGTTACCTCACATATTTGTCATGAGAAACTTTCTTTTCGGAAGCAAGTTCTTTGGACAGGTTGTGAAACCTATTCATGTGCTCCAAACTAAACTGCCTCTTGTTGTACGCTTTCCTTTTAAGGATTCTAATTTTCCTATTGTGTTCCGGATCTGGGTTCCGTTTTAGTAAATTTATGGGCACAAACTGCTCAACTGCCATAATAATATTAATGAAATTATCCCACATTACATTTATGTGCCCCTCTTGTGATGCCCAGCTGAGGAATATTTGCCACAGAAACTCTTGGAATTTTACTACACTGGTATACTTTTGTTTTTTCCTCATTATCTAGTATAGTGTTTAATGGATATCTATCTGCAGCAGAGTGGTCATTAATTCCTGGTACTGTATTACAGCTAATGTGTAAGTCATCGGGTCTTACAAGATAAACATATTAAGTGTTGTTTCATCTGGTACGAAAGTCTACTACTTGGGTAAATCCACCATCCCTAATTAGGTTGTTTAGCGACCTGACTGAAGCCCCTTCTCATAGCCTTGCCAAACGAGTTTATGCCCAGAAGATTTAAGTCATCTGCAATTATTAAACTTTTCTGCATATTGTTGCTTGTACACATAACATCATACAGCCTAACGAGTACTGAGAATTTGTTACCAGTTGCCCTATATATTCCCGCGATCCATGATTTGCACACAAAGTATTTTGAGATCCTCATAAACCCATTTTAAACAATTACCTATGTTCTTTAGCGCACAGATAAATACTCTACCACCTCTAGACTCTCTGTCCCTTCTATGTATCATGAAATCACCCTGATTTACTTCGCTACTATTTACATTCCCATTCAGCCATGACTGTACACATGACAATATCCACAGGGTATGATCCAGCAATATTTCAAAATTCAATTTTACTTTGGATGCTTCAATAATGATGGTGTTTGTTGTTTAAAGGGGCCTAATATCTACGTCATCGCCCCCTAATGGTACGAAATGTAATGAAATTTGAAAGTCCAAAATCATCCACTGACCAGAATTCAAACGTGATTACGAAGAATGAATGGGTGAATATGAATTTAAACAATCAGCGCATCTGACCCGCAATGCTCCACATTCCCAGAAACTAGTGTAAAATAATGGTATTACTGACCAAGAGACTGCTTGTGAAGCACACTGAATCTACAATGCTCGTTCTCATAAGGGGTAAAAAATCCGGGTCATCGGCCCCTCATAATGGTACTCATTTCTAGTAAAGTAGAACCATGGAATTTGTCATCCTGCGGTACTAATCAAAAGTAGTGTAAACTTGCGGTATTCCACACATTATGGTACTACTCACAGGTAATGTAATACACGTTTGTAACGCAGTCCTATGGTATTTCTCACATTGCGGTGCCACTTACTGGCAATACCAATATAGTTGGTCCATTATTGGACATTATAAATTTTCCAGCTAACTCCCTAGTGTGCTAAGTTGGGCTCATCAGTTGGTAAATAGCACACTTACCAAGACGCATGGCTAGTGCACACCGTGGAGGCCACTGCGTAGACTACTTGGAGCCACCGGCAGTGCCAATGCACTATGAGAGACTTTGTCTCATTTCCAAAAATTGATGCCTGCCTGGCCATCATATGATAATCAACTTACAGGCAACGCAAACCTATGGCGTTCCACACACAGGTGTACTAATTACAGGGACTCGTACTATCCCGTGACGTTCCTCGCATAGTGGGTACTAATCATAGGTAACACAGGCAATGCCCAGACCTGTGGTGTTTCTGACATAATGATACTAATTACAGGCAACGTAAGTCCGTGGTGTTACGCACGTAGTGGTGCTAATCACGGGTACTGTAAATCCCACCCTGATTCACACTCTGTTGCTACTAATGACAAACCTATTGTGTACTAAACATAGTGGTACTAATAGATAAGTAAAATTAAATATCCACCTTTTCAATACTAAAATTAAACTAGGTAAGTTATAACATTTACTTGGAACTAGTTTCGACGCTGGTGAGAGTCATCTTCAGCCAAATATGAAAACAGGCAATCGTAAATAAACATATCACCATTATATCAATGCACATAAAAACACTCGTAATATAGGACTTATGATGCCCCTAAAAGTATCTGGAGAATAAAACTTCAAATAATCACAATTTCAAAAATCTTGAAGTCATGATTAGAACGACACTTAACACACCATAATTAAATTAATTCTGAAATGGTCCACCTTTCACTACTATAATATGCAATATTTTGAATTACATTAACTAGGGACCTGTTTCGGCCTGGGCTGGCCATCTTCAGCCTTAATGCAAAACAACTAACAGCTAAAAAAATGCACAAACACATGATTGACATAAAACAAATGAACAAATATACAATTGACATTAAAAACTGGGATGAAATTGGATGGTGTTATGCATCAATTGACCAAGCGCCAAAATGGAATTTTTTTAGATTATTGCACCATCTGGTAGCTAAAGGTCTTACTTTACATAGGTTATTATTCGGACTCATTCACAATATGATTTCGCGGGAAATTAATTTTGACCAAACGCCAACCTCTCAACCATTAAATTGAAGTTTTGCATCAAGTGACCAAGCACCATTTCCGAGTCTGAATTACGCATCAAATGACCACATGACAAGCGTATAGTCGCTTGGTCGTGTGATGCTAAATGTAGATTCCCGCGTAGGTTTTCTTCCCTGTGGTGTACGCCCAGAACCTAAAAACCTCCGATATGGAAAAATTGAAGTTGGATGAAAAACTGGAAAAGCTTTGTTTTGACATTGAAAAACACTGCCATTGCCCCGTATTTCCACAGATGTGGTTTTTTACAAGCGTCAGTTGTGGTTATATAACTTAGGGATTCATAGTAGGAAAGATAATAAATGTCATTAAAGTATGAAGGCTTTCACGGCCGGTGTCAATATAATAAAAATCTTCCGGGCTATTATGCTGTAGTCCACTCCTCTCGTTTCCACCAAACGTTTCGACTACTGCTGTGGTAGTCATCTTCTGTGACGTCGTGTCGATACGCTCTCCTGTATCCCGTTGGCGACTGCCACAGAAGATGACTACACAGAAGATGACTACCGCAGCAGTAGTTGAAACGTTTGGTGGAAACGAGAGGAGTGGACCACTGCATAATAGCCCGGAAGATTTTTATTATAATAAAGGTCATTGTTATGTCTGGTTGGGAGGAGAAGCAGGACGAGGGGCTCAGGAGGTTGGATCCTGCTTGTGCAAGCATCTCCTGGAAAACGTGCACAAAGCCAAAGAAGTAATATTGTGGTCAGATTCTTGCAGAGGCCAGAATCATAATATAAAGATTGTTCTACTTCTGAAAACAGTTTTGGAACAACACCCTACCATTGGAAAGATTACACAAATATTTCTATTTCCAGGCCGTATCTTCTTCCCTAACGGCAGCAACTTTGTAGATATAGAACGTGCTTTCAAATTTCAGCAGCGCCTCTATACCACCGAAGACTACATAAATGTAATGAAGATGTGCCGAAAGAAGAACCCGCTTGTTGTGCACAGAATGACGAGACCGGATTTTCATAGTACAGTTCATCTCGAGAAGCACATTGTAAACAGGAAGACAGGCACAAACTGTGAGAAGGTAAACTTGCTGCATGTGAGAGAAATAGAGTTGAAGAAAGATAAACCTTTCAGCAATTTCTTAAAAATGCATTTTGATGCAGAACGCACTGTTGAAGTGGGCATTAAGAAATCTATAGTTCGTCGCCGGCTTCAGAATGAACATGGATCAGTTTCTCATGGTCTGCTCACTCTGTTATGGTCCAATGGAAAACCAGTTTCAGAAACGAAACTGAACGACCTGCGCTCTCTCATGAGGCTTGTTTAGTGATCCTAGAATATACGATTATATAGATAGGTTTGATTGTGTAAATATGGATTTTGAACTTGAAAATTATTAAAATCCTGCATTATATTATACTTGGAGAAACTGTGTTTATGAAGCCTTAATACTATGATCTACCAGTGTAATTTCTATACTACTGTATATTCTAAAATTCATGTTTTTTCTGTCATGTTGTATGCTGTTATGTATAATTTAATTCTGTACTTAAATAAGAAATAACATTAGTTAATAAGTACCATATTTTAAACTGCACTGAATTTTAAAAGTAAAATCGATCACTAAACTACAATTTTATTTGTTGGCCAAGTGATGCAAAACAAAAAACTAAGGTAACCGCAATAAAGCATCAAGTGACCAAGCACCATTATCTCAGATTACGACGATATCCATCAAATATCCCTAAATTGAATACATTAATAAGAAAATTTATGATTTTATCTTCATTTTGGTATATAATACCTCACATTTAACAGGAAATATGAATTAATACAAAGGATATTGAGTTTATGTCAATATCTCAAAATCTACTTTTGACGCTTGGTCAAGTGATGCATAACACCATCCAATTATGAGTAAATTTGAAAAATAAATTCTCTAAATTCTTAGCATCTTGAGTATGCTCATCATAATCTTTCATGTACTAATATACATAGAACTGTTAGTCCATCATTGCTAATCATTACAATTTCTATTGAAAAACAGAAACTGGTAAGAGGTGATTCTGTAGTCAATCACCAAATCTACTTGAGTGGTGTTAGCCGTATGTAAGTCACTGGACGCCACTGTAAATAACCACCAGCTGACGCAGAACTGCTAGATGGAGTTTCAACATCAATCGACGTAATAAAATGAAATGCTCTCGTAGTGCTTGTTAAAATCATGCCGAAACTTTGTTGGACGCTGTCAGGACGGCACATGAAGATATGGTTAAAACAGATACATTGTGGCTGGTATAAATTTGCAATTCATTGCAGTGTCCATGAAGTTAACCTCTCATTGCAGTATGTGGTGTGTGGCCTATTGTTGTGCCTCATACTCATCTGTTTTATGTCAATTGTGTGTTTGTACATTTGTTTAGTTATTAGATGTTTTACATTAAGGCTGAAGGTGGCCAGCCCAGGCCGTAACTAGTCCCTAGTTAATGTAATTCAAAATATTGCATATTATAGTATTGAAAGGTGGACCATTACGGCATTAATTTAATAATTATTGTGATTATAATTCAATACGGATCATAACCATGAAGTTTATATCCTATGATTCCCATGTAGTAATCGGTGCAAGTGACATTTTGATGCGATGGCTGAGAAAGAGCAGCACTTATAAAGGCAGCAAATCATTGGCAGAATAATATTAGAGAAAAAATGTTAAGATAGGCACTGCTGGAACAGACAGGTCCACCTAGTATGAATTGAACAAATAATCTTAAGATCCCTCCCAAAGACCAAGCAACACATCAACGGGAATGATATTCATACAAGACTGTATCAAGTATCTAGGATGTTCCTTCTCAATTAAGCAGCAGCCTAAAACTAAGAAACAGCCTAAAATTGTACTCTTTACAATTCCTTGTCGTTACATAAGCCCCAAAGTAAAGACGCTTACAGTTTCATTCAAAAGAACGTTCTTGACCAGTCTATATATAAAAATCAGGTTTCCACTAGTGTTTGACAACACATTTCAACATTAGTTACGTCAAGAACTGAAAATGAAATATGTGGGTCAAATAAGCCCCTGTATCAAAATCCTCTTTTCTCAAGACTTATGTTAGAGGAAGAAGATCCATTTTCGTTTTGACCATATTTTTAAGTTAAATAGAACAAGACTGACAAGTTTTAACTGTGTAAAAAAAAAAAAAAAAAAAAAAAAAAAAAAAAAAAAAAAAAAAAAAAAAAAAACCCACCGTTAAATTTTATATTTTTCATTCACAACAATCTTGACTCTAGAGTCATTGACTTCTAGAGTCATATATGAAACTTATTACGTACCAATCCTGACCTGTGGTTGCAAAAAATAGACCATGAGAAACAAAGATGTTAATAGAATCAGGCAGCAGAAATAAAATTTGTCCGTAGCCTGATCGGCAAAACACGGAGGGACAGAGTCCATAATGAGGAAATCCGCAAGCAGGCTCAAGTTGTAAGACTGCAGGACAAAATAACAGTGCAGCGACTGAGATAGTATGGACATAATGCGACACATGGGTGATAACAAATTACCAAAACAAATTGAAGACAAAAGACCAAGAGGGCGACCAAGACTCAGGTACAAGGACATGGTGAAGATTGACATTCAACAGAGAGGACATACTTTGGAAAGCATTGAAGAAGGAGAGAAGTTCAGGGACCAGGCCCCGATTTCAAGTAGTTAGCGCCCTGGGCAAACAATCTTTAGTCGCCCCAACAACCCCCCATCCAATCTGCTCGTTTTTCTGTCCCTATGAACAAATTATTGTTTAAAAATTAAAGATTACAGTTTTCAAGATTATGAGTTTTACAACAATATCAAAGGAAACGCTATGTAACTAACACCACTCGAGTTAGAATCTTGAAACTTAGCACACTGATTTAAAATACATTGTTCTTAGCTATAAACATTAATAAGTTAATTTACATCAAATGTTTTTGAAAAAAAAAAAAAAAAAAATCCGTACAGAATACTTTCCCAGTTGACTGTGAATACAATAACGAATCTCTTAAAACAACGTCTCAATTCGGAAGAGTACTCTTATACATGTTTTGAGACAATGTTCTTTTACCATCATTGTAAGTTCGCAGAGATTTCCTAAAGTCCACTATTACGTTTTTGTTTTGGACGATGTTTAATAATATTCTCAACTAATTAATTTAACTTGACGTTCCAAGTAGCAGGATCGATAGAAGATGAATTAGGCACTTTAAGTAGTTCAAGTTCGCCACTCTGCTTTTTAGCAGCGCGTTTTTGTTTTGTTTTTCTGTTTTTTGTATTCAGCACCACTTAACTTTTTCTCTTGGATAAATACTGAAAAACATGTAAGAATTGCACGAGACAATGAGTTGGCTAGGTGAGGTTATCAGGTTGATGGTGAGCGGATGTAAACAATAATACGCATACGAACCGTCACGAGCCAATGACAGACAGGGCTGTCTAGACTAACAGGGTTGCGAAGCTACCAATTACAACTGCCCTCGCAGCACCCGCACGAGTTAAATAATACCTTTCTTATTTCTTGCAGTTATTAATTTTACTTCATAAAATTTAAATATACTGTATAGATTAAATTCTGGTTTTAAAGTTAGAATAGTTTAAACTGATTTATATAGACTAATAAATGAATTGAAATAATTTGTGGAAAGTAAAAGTAATTTGAATGTAATGAATTTAAGACGTAATTCACGCAGGCCATAATTACTCGATCCGCCGGCCACCGCCCCTAAAAAACTGGCGCCCTGGGCAAATGCCCAGTCCGCCCATTTGTAAATCGGGGCTTGTCAGGGACCGCAACTGGTGGAGAAGCCTCGTTTGCCGACCCATCGCTTAAGATGGAACGACGTGGGATATGTATGTATGTAACAATCTTGACCAGCCTACAACTAACAATCGGTTCTAAATCTCCACTTGTGGTTGACAACACATTTTAGTTACGGTACGTCATGAGCATGAAATGGTATAGGAGGGTCAAATGAACCCCGGTTTGTAATATCCTCTATACCCAAAACTTATGACAGAGGAAGAAGATCCATATTAGTTTTAGACATATGTTAAGTTAGATAGAATGGGACTGACAAGTTTTAATTGTGTTAAAACACCATTAATTTGTTACCCACAGTTATGTTTTGTTCACATTTTGAAAATTATTATCCTGGTATGTTAGTCTTAAGAAATTATTAACGTTTGTATACTATGTTATATATGGTTAAAAAGGTCCCAAACCTTGACCTAAAGGTTGTCTGCAGGCTGAAGATGCCCAAATAATGGGTGAAGCATGTATCTGACCAGGTAAGTCTACATAAATTCATGTAGATTCAAACCACATTAAAAGTGGAAAGTATTGAATAGGTGGTTTTATTACATTATCCTTGAGATTCTATGCCTAGAATAATATTATGCGAATCTGTTAAATGTTGTGGAATCTGTTACAGCATTTCTCAAGGGCATGGGCCACCGATTGATACTTCTAAAATAAAATTAGAAAGTGTGCAATCGAAAAAGGCATGGGCAGGGTATTTTACGGCACTTAAGGTAAATATAAATGGGACAGCTTACACCAGAACCAAAGATACTCACAAATTCATGCAATAGCATTTGGTCAACATAACAGAGAGCAATAATTTTCAGACTCAAAAAATATCCTTCCAGATATCAAAATAATAATAATAATAATAATAATAATAATAATAATAATAATAATAATAATAATAATAATTTTCTTCTTGGTTTCCCTGCAAATTTATGTTTGTTTACTAAGCTTCTAAATTTCATTCTATCTTGAATGGTTTCATCCTCAATACCCATTTCTTGTAGATCTTCATGAATTTCTAACCAATTGTTGCGGATTTTCAGGGTTAAAACTGGACAGAAACACGCAGAAAGGAACACAGTGAAAAAATGAAGATATATTGGGAAGAAAACAAGAAACATTGTGCAAAATAAGTTCAAACGTGCTCCACAGTTGGGCACAACGAATCAAAAAAAAATTTTTGTGTGGCGATTCCTAGCAGTCCTTGTAAGGCAGACCCTCCGATGAGGATGGGCATCATCTGCCATGTATAGGATACTGTGTGTTATTGTACTGGAGGATAGTGTTGTGTGAGAGTTGCAGGAATGTTGGGGATTTAAGGTTAAAATCTCTGACCCAACTAGGAATCGAAGCTGGGGCCCCATGAACTGAACAGCACTATGCTGACCATTCAGCCAAGGAGCTGGACAAAGTGAATAATGAAAGCCTTGAAGAGTTGTTAGTTGTATCTTACACATAACCATGTTTTGTTTAGGCCTTTTCCATGATTGTGAATTATTTATGAAGAGTTAGTCGTATTTTGTTCATGAAGCAAGAAAGTAAAAAGAGTGCCCTGAGACATAACTACAGTCTCTGCAAACAAATAGGAATATGTTACAAGAAACAAAGTGAGTCATATGTTAGCTGTGTGGGTAGAGGCATTGGGTGGAACTGACAATGTGGCAGTTAGGGGCCATTGCAGGTTCAAATCCTCCTAGCAACCGTTTTTAAATCAGTGATTTTCCCATTGCTGGGAGAGATATGGTCACTATCATATGTTTATTTTATCATACTGTTGGATGTTCATTTAAAATTGGCACTCTGTATTTCTCTGAACACATGATCCAGCAGCGTACAGAGGAACTAAATACTTAAATCTTCCTCCCCAGCAAGTTTCATAACAGTAGCTCTGTCAGTCAAGCTATGGCAGCTGTTAAAAACAAGTGTGCAGTTTTTGGCGGTTCTGAAGCACGTTTTGAAAAATGGTTTCTTGCATGTCTTCCAAGAATGGTGGTGGGAGAAGTGTGTAGCATTGAGAACATTAAAAATAAAATTTTCACTCACCTACAAACCATGAATTACTCTTTCCTATTCCCTCTCCCGCACAAGTGCATACCGGACCACCCCAGCTGCGGCTGCTTCTCCCTCCACTCGTTCTGCACTTCGTCAGCAGGTACTTGAAAATCCTCATCTTGAAGATGCTTGGCCATGTTATGTAGTATGATGCAGCAGATTACAACTGAAGGCACTTTCACTATGGGTAGTCTTATTTTACTTTGAAGGATTGGGAAACATTGTTTCAGCTGCCCGAAGCACCTTTCTATTATAACACGCTGCTTGTTTAGTTCTCTAGGCCAGAGCCAAAAAACAAACTAATAAGCAGAGTAACCCCATACTAATATATACTGGTAAACCCTAACACAGCTGTACAAGTTCTTGGGACTTTGCAGAAATAGTTATCAAGAGTGCACACTTTCTTTTTCTTTTTTGCAATTGTGCATTCATCACGTTGAAGAGCAGATAAAATAGACACTGAGTGAGGTAACAAAATTGACAGCAAAGATACTACAGCATTAATGGCATATTCCAATCCAACAACAGGAAATGGAACTTAAGTTAATGGGTAAGTACGGAAAGATTACGAAAGCTAACAGGAATGGGAAATATTTACTGCTCCATATTTTCCCATACAGTGAAAACTAGGCATCTACCGTGCTGGTAACTTTGGCATCAGAAGTCTGCAAAATCTTGAAGTCTATGGATATGAAGAAATCATGTGGTCCAGACAACATTTCAGGAATTGTGTTACGTGAATTTACTGACGAACTGGCAATCCCATTAGCCAAATGGAAGAAAGGATCTTAATCCAGAGTTCAAGAAAGGTGACAGGTCTTTTTCTGTCAATTAAAGACCGCCAATTATTCTTTCACTCATTCCCAAAGAAGCAAAAAGAGTAATGTAAAATGCATTGTACAGTGTAGTCAGTAGATCGATTAATGTTAACCAGCATTGTTTTGTCCAGCATTGCTCAACAATCGCCAATGTTCCTGTGATTATTTGCGCAATTCGTGCAATAAATCAGATTTTGCAATATTTTGCAAGTTCATTTTGATAAAATACGGTACTTTAAGTCTCTAGAAGGTCATATATAGGCAAGAAGGAAAGTATGAAAAAATATGAAGAACAAAAATACTGCTCCTAACCAAGGGAAAGAAGTGAACTGTGTTAAATAAAATTAATGATCTTGTTATTCTTTTTATTAAGCAAAACAGTTTATCTTTCAGTGAACATGAATATCAATAAGACATTTATAAGAAAATAAATTGCAGGAGTTTAAAATCTACTATCTCACAGAAAAAACCTGTATTTCTCACTCATATGGTTGGGGTGTGGACCCTTTCACAGCAATACTTATTTATTTCTTTGCAATTTGATTTACTTTGCACCAATACAGATAGGACTTATGGCAATGATAGGTGAGGAAAGGGCTAGGAGCTGGAAGGAAGCGTCTGTGGCCTTAATTAAGGTACATTTCAAGTGTATTTTCCCTTTTTGTATTTTTTCCTGCTCATTTAATGTTGCATTAACACATCGAAGATTTTCAGCAACGGAGGCATGGGAGAAGACTATGATTGGGAAGGTAGTGGCCGTGGCCTTAATTAAGGTATTTGTCTGGTATGAAAATGGGAAACCACGGAAAACCATCTTCAGGGGTACCGACTGTGTGGTTTGAATGCACTATCTTCTAAATGCAAGCTCACAGCTGCACGACCCTAAATGCATGGCCAACTCACTCGGTAAATGTCTTTTTCACAAGAAATCGGTGTCATTAAAAGTACACCTGACATACAGCACAGTGATATTCTGATAAAATATAGTTTTCTAAAGGTGATAGATCATTATAACTCCTGGGAATAAAACCTGTCCTTAGTAGAATACTATGAAATTGTTTCCTTTCAAAGACAATCATGAGACTGCAACAGATCTCTGGAGATCATGTGATGGAAATCAGTCAGTAAGCAGAATGAAGATTAATTTTGGGTTCAAGTGAGAAACTAATCCTACTGCCCCCAGGCTCATTTGTGCAAGTGGAGTGCACATTTGAAGGTAAAACAGATCTTGTTTTTGTTCTTGTTCTTTGAGTCAGTAGTCCATAAACTGGTTTGATGCAGCCCTCCACGCCACCCTATATTGTGCTGTTTTCATTTCTACATAACTACTACATCCTACATCTGCTCTAATATGCTTGTGAATATCATACCTTGGTCTACCTGTATCATTCTTACCACCTACTCTTCCCTCAAAAACCAACTACACAAGTCCTGGGTGTCTTAAGATATGTCCTATCATTCTATCTCTTGTCAAATTTAGCCAAATCTATATCCTCTCACAAATTCAATTCAATATCTCTTCATTTGTGATCTTATCTATCCATCACACCTTCAGCATTCCTCTGTAACATCAAATTTCAAAAGCTTCTATTCTCTTTCTTTCTGAACTATTTATTATCGTCCATGTTTCACTTCCATACAATGTCACGCTCCATACAAAAGACTTCAAAAACATCTAATTCCTATATCGGTGTTCAAAGTGAGCAAATTTATTTTGCTATTAAAGGCCTTCCTTGCTTGTGCTAGTCTGCATTTCATGCTCCCCTTACTTCTGCCATTGTTATTTGACTAACCGAGAAACAATATTCATCTATTTCTTTTAAGACTTCATTTCATAATCTAATATTTCCTGCATCACCTGACTTTGTTCAATTACACTCCATTACTTTTGTTTTGGACTTGTTTTCATCTTTTAGTCCTTCCGCCAAGACTGTGTCCATACCATTCAGCAATTTCTCCAGATTTGCCGCAGTCTCAGATAAAATAATATTATTAGCAGATCTCATGGTTTTGATTTCCACTCCTTGGACTGTGATCACCTTTACTCCTTTCTGGATTGCTGCCTTTTTTTCCTTCTCTTTTCCTTTTTTTCAAAGCCTTCAATACAGATTGTAAACAATTCTTCGTTCTCGGTATCTCATCTGGGTAGCCTTCAGAATCTCAAATATCTTGGGCCCAATCAACATTATCAAATGCCCTTTCTAGATCTATGAATGCTATGTACGAGGGCTCGTCCTCCTTAATTCGGTCCTCTAAGATCAGATGTAAAGCTTTACATGTTCTACATTTCTTCTGAAACCAAACTGGATTTCCTCCCAACTCACTTTGATATATCCACAAAGATGCACACAAGATGCTGTCGGTTGGTACACTTATTTATTTCACCTGAACTTCACATAAACACACACATAACCTAATCAACTGTTATCACAAACAAAATGCACACACCAACCAACTGCCATCTTTAACAAATGCCTACCACTAAGCACCTGTCACATGGAGATCACAACCTTAAAACACAGTTGAAACAGTTGACTGCTGACAACATGTGAGTTCAACACAAGGTCAAAAGTATACTCCTGTTAAACCAAAACTCCAACTAAGTAATAACTCATCTATACCATCAAGACCACCTCTTTATATATGTGCCCAGCCAGGCTTCTAGAAAGACTAGAGTGCTTAAGGTCCAGATATAATGTACAGAATATTCTATCGAGTTCTTGTCTACCCAGTACCATTCTGGATGTCACAAGTTCACAATTCTGTAATGGATTATAAATCATTAATACAGGTAATAAATTATATAATATTAATTACAGGTTCTTACATCAACTCATATAAATGTCTGTATACAGCAAATGTTTTATGACATAACCTCGCAAATAATCGAACTGTAATAATAATAATAATAATAATAATAATAATAATAATAATAATAATAATAATAATAATAATAATAATAATAATAATAATAATAATATCTCGATACTCGTATTATTTACCCATGGGTGAGAGAACATTGTTTTCAAGTTATATTAGTTCAACACACATCCGAGGTGGTGAGACTTCATAAGCGGTAGTAATCTAGCAACTCCTGTAGACAAACGAATGGCTTGCTTCGCTGTCGAGTATGGCTGAAAAATTCTCGTTGCCAATCCTTAAGATGATAGCTGGGCGGGGTTTCATTCTTCTACTCAGTATCTGACCAATCCCTCTCCTATATGACCAGGGTTGGTTATCTGTAAGGTCTTGAAGCACATTCCTATTCCCGGTCCCATCAATCCAGAATGGGCTGGACCTAGTTTCTGGACATCAAGGTAGGGCACTTGTTCTTCAGGTGTCCTGTTCTTCCACAGTGGTAGCACTTCCTAACTGCGTTGGTCTCTTCCGTAGCTTTACTATTGTGTTCCTCTTCAAGCTGGGTGATGATTCTGCGTAGATCATCAAAGGATTTCTGTTGTGATACTTTCAATACGGGTCGAATCTTATCATGGAGTAGCTCTGTAATGTCTGGTAAGATCGCGATTTTGCTTCCTTTCGGGTGCAGACTCTTGAATAGTTGGTATTTCTGTAGGACGAAGGCGTCAGCTCTCATGCCAGTGGGTTGTGCCTCAGTCAGTAGCTTCTTTTTCACGGAGCTCTTCACCCCTTCGCAATTAAACCTAGCAAGGAATTCCCCCTTTAAGTCCATCCAGTTAAAATTTAGACCCTTCAAGTTATTCCACCGTGTAGCGACTTGCCCCTTTAATCGCGGTGTAATGAGTTGCACGAAGATGTCCTCTGGTAGATTAGTCCTTCCTAACAGACTGACCGATCCGTCGATGAAGCTAGTTGGGTTTTCTTCCGTCACCCGTGGAATTCCGGAAGGCTCTCTATAATCACCTTCGGGTCTAGGTGCGCTGTATTGTCGGTTAGGTTTGAGGGGGTTAGAGGTGTGGTGATACGTCCTTTTTGAGTTTATCTTCTACTGCATAAAGGATGTTTCCCCTTATATATTGCATATATCCCTTGATGGTCGAAAACTGGTTTTCTAACCTTCCTTCAACAGCAGAAAATTTCCCTTAACGGCGGAGATACGGCTTTCAGAATTTCCCTCAACGATAGAAATCCTCCCCTCAAACCGTTGCTTTATGCCAGAAACCTGGATTTCCACCTATTACTTGAGGTCCAAGATATCCCTATCCAGCTGGCTTACCCTACTATCGATCTGTTCAACCTGTCCCAGTTTCGACGTGATGATAAACCTTTCGGGATCTTCTCCTTTTTCAGTGAGATCTTTCCGTAATCGCATCTGCAGTGATTTCTTCTTCCAGTTCGTCGTGAGATTTCTCTTGGTGAGTTCGTCTTTGAGCTGTTTCACTGATATATTCGCTAGTATCACTTTCATTTTTGATCATTTTGCATTTACACTCGTATTTACTCGTAAATGTTTACATCCTCATCATGGTCGCCAGTTGATGTATCCACAATGATGCACACAAGATGCTGTCGGTTGGTACACTTATTTATTTCACCTGAACTGCACATAAACATACACATAACCTAATAGCAACTCTTGTCGCAAACAAAATGCACACATCAACCAACCACCATCTTTAACAAATGCCTACCACTAAGCACCTGCCACACAGAGATCACAACCTTAAAACACTGTTGAAACACTTGACTGCTGACAACATGTGAGTTCAACACAAGACGAGGCTTCTAGAAGATACATTTTCTAAAAGTGCTTAAGGCCCAGATATAATGTACAGAATATTCTACGGAGTTCTCGTCTACCCAGTACAATTCTGGATATTACAATGTGTTTCACAATTCTGTAGTGGATTACAAATCATTAATACAGGTAATAATAAATTATATAATATTAATTACAGGTTCTTACATTAACTAAACTCATATAAATATCTATTTACAGCAAATGTTTCATGACATAAACTCAGAAATAGTACGATTGTAAACTAACAATGATACTAATAAGTGGTTGTACATCACAAGTAATAATAATAATAATAATAATAATAATAATAATAATAATAATAATAATAATTCTAATTCTAGCTGATACTTGCATTATTTACCCATGGGTGAAAGAATATTGTTTTCAAGTTATATCAGTTTATCTCGCAGTTGTGTCAACTTTCAACTCGTCCTTCCATTCTCCAATAAATAACACATGTTTAATTCTTGCAGGTGTGAGTTACTAAACTAATGGTGCGGTAATTTTCACACTAGTCAGTACCAGCTAGTAACAATCTGCCGAAAATCAGATGACACTTCACCTCTTCCATATATCTTGCACACTAAATAATGCTAGCTTCCCCTAAGGCAGTTAGTAATTCAGAAGGAATGTCCTCAATTCCAGGTCTGTCAAAGCTTTGTCGAATTCTGACCTCAAAACTAGGTCTTCCATTTCATCAGCATCAACAGCCTTTTCTTGTTCCAGAACCATATCCATCTATATCTTTACCTTGATACAATTGTTAGATATGTTCCTGCCATCTTTCTGTATAAGTAGTTTTCCATCTGTGCTCTTAATATTCATACACTTAGTTTTCCTTTCTCCAAAGGTTTCCTTGATTTTCCTAGGACCATACAACCTTTAACATCCTTGCACTTTTCTTTCTTTCAGCCATTCTTTCTTAGTTGTCCTGCATTTTCTATCCACTTCATCTTTAATCACCTGTATTCTTTTCTGCCCTCTTCTTTGTTTGCATTCTTGTACTTTCATGGGTTTTTTTTTTTTTTTTTTTACAGAATTATTTAAAATAGTTTTATTTGAATCCGCCTCATCAATACACTTATTAATGAAAGAAAACTATTTAACCATACATGTTTCGGGAAGTCAGCCATTCCCTTCATCAGTGGTTAGTTCAAAGAATAAAACAATATAACACATCTTTTGTTTTTCAATTCAAAGAAGTATTGTGTCCTAATACACCATATCAATGAATAAAGAAATCTTTTTTAGTCTGGTCTCTCGACAGATACCCCACCGATAAGGCTGCACCTGCGGCTCGGCAATGGGAGACATATGGTTGAAAAGAATCATAAATTTACAGACATTTCTAATGACGTGAAATTATTACGTTCGGCCAAAGAGGGAAAATTAATGACTGTCTTGGAAAGTTTAGAAATTTATCTTACACAGAAAATAATTTTGAATAAAGTTCAAATGAGAGAAGTGCAGAAGTTAACCCACTGTACAGGCTAGCATATGATCATTTAAGGGGAAAAAAAGAAGAAAAACTTGAATATCTTAAATTTATATACGTATTCTCATTCAACAAAATTTTATGTATTGAACATTTTTATAAGATTTTGTAAGATTTCTTTATTCATTGATATGGTGTATTAGGACACAATACTTCTTTGAATTGTAAAAACAAAAGATCGTGTTATATAGTTTTATTCTTTGAACTGACCACTGATGAAGGGAATGTTTGACTTCCCAAAACATGTATGGTTAAATAAATAGTTTTCTTTCATTAGTAAGTGTATTGACAAGGCAGATTCAAATAAAATTATTTTAAATAGTTCTGCAATACATTCAGACTAGTCAATACGGATCAAACAACCATATTAACCTATCATGGTTAAGTTTATCAACTTTCATGGTTTATCAATTAGGTCTAGTATTTCCCGAGTTATCCATGGATTCTTGATTGATCTTTCCTTTCTACCAAAGTTTCTTCGGCAGCCCTACTGAGCTCATTCTTCAAGACTGGCCATCCTCCCTCCATTGTATTTCCTTCAGCCTTTTCATTTAGTTCTTGTGCAACATGTTCCTTGAAACAATCTCTCACGCTCTTTTCTTTCAATTTGTCTAGATCTTTTCTCCGTGAATTCCTTCTGTTCCACTTTTTCAACTTCAGATGGAATTACATGACCAACAAGTACTGCTCAGAGTCCATGCCTGCTGCTGGAAAAGTTTTGCAATCCAAAACCTCGTTTCTGAATCTCTGCCTGATCATAATTAAGTCTATTTGATACCTTCTGGAGTCTCCAGGTCTCGTCCACATATCCAGCCATCGTTTGGGGCGTTTCAACCAAGTATTAGTGATCGGTGCAGAAATCTACAAGCAGACTACCTCTTTCATTCCTTTGTTCCAATCCAAATTCTCCTACTGTATTATGTTGTCTTCCTTGGATTACACCAGCATTCCAGTCTCCCATCACATGTCTCCTTTTACACACTGTATTAAATCTTGTCTCTCTTCATATATTCCTACATTATCTTCATCCGTTGAAGTGGTAGGCTTATAGAGCTGCCCTATTGTGGTGAATTGGTGTCTATCTTGACAACAATACTTCATTATGCTGATTGTAGTAGCTTACCCGCTGCCATATTTTCTTACTCATTATTAAACCAACTCCTGCATTTTCCTTGTTTGATTTTGTGTTGATAATTCTGTACTCACCTCACCAAAAATCCTGTTCTTCCTGACAACATACTTCACTTGTACCTACTACGTCTAACTTTAGACTATCCACCTCCATTTTCAGATCCTCTAATGTACCACAACAATTCAAATTTCTAACATTCCACGCTCTGACTCGCAGAGTGTCAGTATCCATATCTTTCTGATGACTGCCCCCTCTCGTGTACTCCCCACCCGGATATCCGAATGCGGGACTATTTTACCTTCAGATTATTTTACCTCAGGAATTAGTTACAGTTGTAGTTTCCTGTTGCATTCGGCCGTATAGCAGTATCAGCACAGCTAATCCACGTTAACCCTGGAACCCTGGAGTGGTCGCGCAGCACCAGAGACACCACATTAGTTTGTCATTGCAAAGATACTACCAAGGCCACTGAGTGGAAATGTCACCTACCTTTCTGATGGACGCCACGCGAACATCGCTACAAATAAGTTCCCATTGTGAAGCATTATATTCCATATTAACCCGTAGAGAGCCAGACAACGATATATCGTTGTTTCGTACATACGCGTAAAGTGCCAACCACGATATATCGTTGTTTGGATAGCGCGCAATTATATTATATACGAGTTAGTACAACTTGCGCTGCCAGATTGAAACATCTTATGTGTCAAGTCCATAGAAAATTGTCATTAGATTTTAACTACGCCGCTAGATAATGCATAAATTCATTTGTTATCATGCATTGAATATCTAACGTCCGGGTTCATCTACGACCTATGATCTCCATGCCGAGTGAGTAAAATGTCGACCGACAGGAGAAGTTATTTTGTTAACGATGACGAACTGGCCATATATCTTAATAATTTTTAGTGAAGAAGAGGATGATGAAGACCCGGATGAGGAATTCATTCCTCCAACAAGTGAGGAAGGGAAATGTGAAAGTGTTATTGGGAGTGATAACGGCGAGTTTTCTGTAAACACTCAACCACTTGCTCATTGTCCGAGTGTAAACATTGGAAGTGGTAATGATCATCTGAGTGATAGTACTGATGATGATGATGATGGCTGTAACAATATCAAACAGCAACAACTTCCTCTTTTCTGTGAAATTCAATTAGGTCAAGATGCGAAATACAAACCCTCACCTGATTATTATGATACTCCTGGCCCGAGACACGCCCTTTCGTCAGACGCAAACCTATAGCGTATTTTTATTTTATTTTTCACGGCTCAATTATGGAACCTCATAACTACAGAGACAGATATGAGAATTCATGTCTTGTTACCACATGCCAGAGCACAGCAGTGGCGCCCGGTTACACGGACTGAAATGAAGGTTTTCATTGCTGTTTTGTTTGAAATGGGTATAACTAGAATGCCAAGCATATTTTCTTATTAGGTCAAAAACTCCTGTTATATTACATGGTTTGGAAATATGTTCTCAAGAAACAGATTCCAATTGATCTTGAGATTCTTTCATCTTGTGAAAAATGATAATCTATCACCATCTGGTCATCCTGACCATAACCCATATGCCAGGTTCGATCCCATTGTTGAACATGCCAATTGTATATTACGATACCATTGTACATAACACTTAAAATACAGAAGATAAAAATGTGGAACTTTACATGTTTATTCATCTGAAATAGGATATTTCAAAGAAGTCATCAATATTTATCGTTGAGTGGAATTTTCTGATTTTTTCTGTTTTGAGTCTGACTTTTAATTTTTGATGTTTTAAAATTGTTTGGAAAATATTTTTTTTTCAAAATACCTAAGAGCATTTTAGTGCTGTCATTTAGTTCAGCAGTAAGAGTTTCTTCTTGTTAACATTTATAAAAAATTTCAAGTCATAGTTATAATATTTGTGAACTATATACAGTAGAACCTCGATAATTCAAAATCAGTTAATTCAAAATCCCACGTAATTCGAAGAAGCTCTCGTTCCCGGAAACATGAAATACAGTTTTGCATGTTATTTAAATTGTTTAATTCGAAATATGGATAATTCGTAATTCGAAGTACATTGTCGGCCCCATTACCGAAATTCAGACTTTTAATTCGAAACTGCCTTTACATTTTAAAACAATAGTATGTTACAGAGTAATTTCAACTCAAAATTTATCCGCGTCATAATAAAACGCGTGTTCCGGAACTGGAGGGGTAGCTTTCCTCACTTACACTCACTTCGCTGGGTCTACAGTGCGCTTCATGATTGCCAAGTTGAATAAAATCGGAATTCTTTGGTATTCAACCTTTTAAGGAATGCCGTAATATCACGCAACAGGCAGTGTGCGGGAAAACAGAATGCGCGAACACTGGCGATGCCGACAGTTGACGAAAAAGCGTGGCTCATATAATAAATTCGTAGGCACCGAACAATACTGTCATTGCCGATGAAACTGCATTGCTTTATTTTAATGTGAGCCCAAACGGTCTTATGGTTTTAAAGGAGAAAGTGCCAGCCGGAGAATGGTACAAGGGTCGGGGATGGGGGTCATTGTAGTGCGTTGTTGGTGCGTTGCAATTGCAATGCACATGGAAGCGAGAAACTTTATCTCCTCGTCATAGAAAAGTTCAATAAGCTACAATGTTTAAAGGGCGTCGGGCACTTTCCATCCCAGTACAAAGTATCTAAAAATGTAAACAGTACTGATATCCAAAAAATAATGCATTTGCACAGGGGAACCAGCATAATTTATCCTCGTCTTTGAATTGTGTGATTTTTTTCTTTCGTTGCGTGAGGTTATGTTCGTCAGTGATTTATCCAAGTGCATTATTTGAACATTGTAAATGCACCTTGTTGGATACATTTCGGAAATTGTTTTTCCATGGCATTGGAAAGGTTTAAACTGTGAATCGAGGTGATGGCATGTATTAATGGGTCTTAGAATACTTTGTGACGTGGCAAGTGTTTACATTTCTGAAGCACAAGAGAAGTGCCATGGCGGGAAATCGTACAAGGATAGAGTCATAGGAAAGTTTGATTTTAAGGGCATCGGGTACTTTCTGTGTAAATACAAGGCATCTAAAATGCATACAGTATAGTACTCCAATGAATAAAGCACTTGCACATGGGAGCCAGCATAGATTTCTCATCGTCTTTGAATCGTGCTTTTTTTTTTCTTTCTTTCTTTCTTTCGTTGCGTGAGGTTATATTTGCCAGTGAGATATGCAAGTGCATTATTTGAATACTGTAAATGCACATTTTTGGATAAATTTTGGAAATATTTCTTTTTTCATGGCATTTGAAAGGTATAAACTGTGAATCAAGGTTAACTGCATGCAGTAACGGGCCTTAGAATATTTCGTAACGCGGCAAGGGTTGGTACTTCTGAATTGCGAATTGGCGGTTAATTCGAAATCACGTAATTCTAAGTCCGATTTTTGAGTCCCAACGACTTCGAATTAATGAGGTTTTCCTGGTAGTCCAGAGAGTGAGAACCTGCAAAATTCTCTAAATCTGCCTGGGACTCTTGGCATACTGTGAGCATCCGGGCCTGACACTAAGAGGGTTAATGCAGCAATTATTCTTCTGAATGCACGATTTTTTTGCTAAAACGTAAATTTCTCATCATCTTAGGGCTGAAAATGAGTGGAAAGAACAGGAGATATAACCTGGATCGCCTTGAAGAGAGGATTGTGCAGGGTTTGCCTGAAGATGATGATGCTATTGGCTTTACGTCACACCGACACAGATAGGTCTTATGGCGACGATGGGACAGGAAAGGCCTAGGAGTGAGAAGAAAGCGGCCGTGGCCTTAATTAAGGTACAGCCCCAGAATTTGCCTGGTGTGAAAATGGGAAACCACGAAAAATCATCTTCAGGGCTGCCGACAGATGATGATGGTGAATTGTATAGTGATGAGGAGGAAGATGTTCTAAAATCCAGAAGGGGATGTAAAGACACTTAACAAGATGCAGACAGGAGTGATGAAGCAGGATAAAATGGAGAAATGGAGTTTCTCAGTGGCATAAGGCTAATCCCTCCAGGATTGTTCAAACACAGAGATAAAATATCACCACGCATATACTTTGTGTGAAAGGTGTTGTGAAGCTTGTTAAAACACCTAACGAATGCTGGGAAATAATTCTTTGATGACACAATGCCGTCTACTGTAGTTGAGTGCAAAAATGGGAAAGTTAAAGAGGTTCAAAGGAACTACAGTACAGAAAGGGGCACTCCATATAGCGACATGTTAAACAAAGACCCTAACTGGCATACTGTATTTACGAGCTACAAAGAAAAGCATAACCACACAAATGCAAAGGACATTTTGGCTAGCAATTAGACTGGTGTAGAGCTGTGCCGCTTGGTTATGTCACACAGACATTTTAGGTTCCTACATATTGCTTGATGTCCATCGTTAATTGTTTTCATATCAGTAAATTAGATTCCATTATTTATATTCATCCTTTCAAAATGTCCTAAAATGAATGTAAATCATCATTCAAAACATGGGATGGCATAATTGCCTCAGAAACGAAATGACGTCCCTCAGTTGCCATGCAACCTTCCATGACACAGAATTATGTGTGACCATAGAGTTAAGTATTCGTACAAGGCCATATCAGCCAATCATCTAGACTACCACACTTGAAACTTCCAAAAGTGTACTACCCCACCTTTCAATGAACCATTCCTTAGTCTGGTCTCTCGACAGATACCCCTCCCATATGGCTGCACCTGCGGCTCGGCTATCTTGCTTCACTGGAACACACAGAAGCGTGTCCACCGCGACAAGATAACATGGTTTCATAATTTATGAGTTTCATGCTCCGTATTGATGGTACGTATAAATATAATATTGGAGGATGTTCCTCCTATTCAAGTTCAAATTAGTACACAGTTATATTGTATGGTACTCGTTTTAGCCCTATATTTTTGGGCTATTTTTAGTCATATAACTACAAAATATCCTAAAAATGAATTAGCCTATGCATAAAAATATTCCTGGAAGTATACACTTAAAATCTAGTTAGTTTGTTACTTTAGTGCATGATGTAATGAGTCTGTTATGTTGAAGACATTAAAATAGTATACACTTAATTTCTTCTTTTTTAAAAATCAATTTGTTACATTAGTGCTTGATGAAATGAGTCTGTGCTTATGTTGACGACATTAAAACACATGCTTGAATTCTTGCAATTCAAGTCACTTATGGTGTTGAAATTTATGTTGACATTGTATCGTTCGTGTTGTCCATACGTTATCGATAGATTAGCATCCACAATGTGGTGCAAGTACACATTTTTAAGGGTATACATACAATATGCAGGTCACAACGTGGACATACAGGACAAACTCTCGTTACGTAACAGCACCGGCAATCCCCTCCTACCTGGCAAGTGACACACAGATGTTCCAGACCTTTCAAGTAGTACCCACAGGGCTAACATCAGCCAGAGTGAGAAGGCTACTTAAAGGCCAAGCACAAGAACAACAACAACAACAACGACTAATGTAGTTTATTTAGCTACCTGACAGACCGGATTACCTTGGAGTGAGTCGAGACATTTAAGTTACGTTGACGAAAAATACTGCAATGTATTTGAAACGTTAGCCAACTGTATGGAATGTACAGAAAACTGTTCAACTTGGAAGGAGAAGTATATAACTCAACAAATGATGGAAGCTTCACATTCAAAGAAATACCTACCTATATAATTGTTGCAATCCTTCCTGTTTCTTTGCTTACCAATAAGTGCAATTACTACTTTTGTCAAGTGAGAAGTTCTATGGTAATACTGTTACTATGTGAAGCCTCATTCCTGCCTTTCCACTATAATTCACTATTTTAGGTCCAATTTCATCTATTTTGGCTGTTTTATGATATAATATATTTATCATCATCCCTACTTCATCAAATAAAATATCAATGTATGCATTATTCTCCTGTCAATGAATTCCATGGTTCGTGATGTAACAAAAACTATTTTTTGTGACTTCCACAGAGAGGTATGAAGAATTAAGTGCATTATTTGTTAAGGACAAAGATGGAGTAAAAAACTGACAACAGCAGAAAGCAACCAGACCAGATGAGAAAAATATTTACAAGACTTGTAAGATATAATCACAGGCAGAAATCTATTAATGATGTCTAACCAACAAGAGAAGAAATAGAAACAAAACAGGCGCTGATTTTATATGTGATTCTGGGTTGTTGGGCCATGTCGATCATTCAGTCTTTCTGAAGGAATGGTAGGTGGCAGGAAAACAGAGTACATATTCTTTGCAGAAAATCCTAGACGAGATGGGTGTTGTGATGTCTGACACAAGATATGAAAGCCTACTTCAGTTCTACAGCTATCTAGAATTGTCTGGTCTGCAGTATCAAAAATGAGTCAGGAGAGAAGTAAATGAAAATAAAAGAAGTTTAAAACTAGATTCAATTTCCATTACAAGGAAAACATTTTTGGAAATTTTGGAGGGAAATGGTGATCTCTGTTGATTTAGATAAGTATCAGACAGCATCCCAAAACTAAACTATAATTCGAAACAATACACGAAAAGAAAAGCAGCAATAAAAGATGGAGAAATATATTTTAAATGCTCCATCAGTACCTAGGCACCAAGGGGCAAAACAGGATGATTTGAAACTGTAACTACACTAAGAAAGAAAAGTTTCAATGGATAGATACAGTGAGAGCAGGAACTGCAGTACATGAATATACAAGAATACAGTGTCCATTGCCAAGGATGTAGTGATTTCAGGAAAAGAAGATGTTTCCAGGAAAAAAGACTGACAGTAAAATGGAAGACTGAACAATGGAAAATGAAAACCATAGTGGAGAAAACTGACATGAAGGTTACAAGATTAAAGATAAGAGAAGCAGTGAGGAAGTGCTTAGGAAATGAAATTAAGATGAATTCAGTGCTAGGCATGGAGGATATGAGAGTACAAAACCACCAATGGAACAAGTGGGGTGAATTTGGTCAAGAGGGACAAAGTGCAAGAGATGATCTCTGAGGGGTTAAGGAATGAAAATGGTCTGATAGACATGTGTCCGGAAGTGACTGGGTCCCTTGCTAGACAACAGTACTGTTCCCCATCAGGCCAGCACACCCTCTTATTGGTAACTTTAGGTGCCTGTTTGTCCGACTCAACCTGGAGTGGGCGTATAGAGCAACGCTGTGGGATGATGGCCCAGTATTCTGATCAGGAACAGGCCGACATGGTCTTTAAAATGGTTTTCTCGTTGCTTTGTTGAACAGGCCACCACTAGCCTGGAATTTCTGTCATCTATCCTGTTCACTGATGACGCCAGACTCATGAGGAGCAGTATCATCAATCTCCACAACACTCATCTGTGGGCTACACAGAATCCCTGTCGTATGGTGGTAAACCATCAGCACCAGTTCAACAATGTGTGGGCGGGGAAATTTGGTGACAGCCTCGTGGGACCAGTTGTCCTTGTACAACGCCTCACAGGCAAGGCATATCTGCACTTCCTATGGTTAACCCTGCTGGAAGAGGTGCCTCTGGTGGTAAATCCCTGTGTAGCTGCTACATGATGGTACTCCAGCCCACTTGCACATTACTGTGCGGAGGCAACTCAATGTCTTTCCCAGATGATGGATCAGACAAGGAGGTCCAGTTGCATAGTCTGCCCTGTCGCCAAACTTGCACCCTTTACATTTTTACCTGTGGAACCCATGCCGGACATGCAGACACTCCAACAACACACTCATGTTTCATGTGGCACTATTCGAATGCAGGATGGCATGTATGAACACGTGCAACAGTCTCTCCTGTTTTGTGTAAGCACATGGAAGCATGTGGGGAGGGGGGTCTCTTAAATTTGTCTACCGGTGGCCCCATGACAGCATCGTGCACACATTTTACTGTACAGGAATGATGAACAAATAAACGGTCTCTAGCATAAAACCTGTGCATTTTTGGACCTACGTCCATACAACCTATTTTGTTCCTGATCCTATACCAAGAATTGTCTCCTAGGCCGGTATTCATAGTCGCAATAAGTAATACTTACGTTTAAGTCGAACTTAAATCTCGACTTTTTTCAGATTCCGGCACAAATAAGTCCTACTTAATAGTGATATACTTCATAAAGTCTAACTTCATGAAGCTGGACTTATTGGAATTCATAGTCATTTAAGTGTTGCTTATGTGATGAAATAAGTTGAACTTCGTCAAGTCAAGCAGACCCTTGACTTATTTCGCATCTTAACCTATAAAATGGATGAAGATTTTGAGGAAGTGTTAGAAGAAATCCGTGCTCCAAAGCAATACTTGCAAAATGTTGAATTTTACAGTGAAGTGGAATTCAGAAAGAGGTTCCTGTGATGGCATTTCATATTCGCCCATACCTCCCGCAATTGTCAGCATCTCGCTATAATAAATTATAACCAAATTAGTGCTATGTATAATAATACTTGAATTGAATTCTTCAGCAATACTTAACCAAGCATCTTCCTTTTGCTTAGTAGATACCGCGTTCGTCTTCTTATTCTCTACTAGTAAATGTACCCGTGCTTCGCTACGGTATTTTACATTGTATACAGATTTCTACGTGAATTACTGTACACGCGGTGAGTGAGATTTTATTAAATAGCATGTCTCTTAGCGTTATCGAAGAAAGGCCACGGGAGGACCCCGTACGTTCTTTCCCGTGTAACGTACGAGTTGTGATAACGGCAGGCTCACTTGCCTACTGCCATTCACAAACGAGTTGGAAAGTTTCACTATAAAGGCAGGCCCCCTTGTCTACTGCCAGTCACAATCGATTTGGGGAGTTTTCGTTACAATGGCAGGCCCCTTTTCCTACTTCCGGACACATTACAGATGAGGAGCTTTCATTACAATGGCAGGCACCTTACCTACTGCCAATCAATATTGAGTTATGCTGTTATTATAATGACAGGCCCCACTTTCTAATGCCAGTCAGCTTACTGTCAGTCACACTGGAGTTGGTGAGTTTCAATTACAATACCAGGCCACTTTGCCTAATGCCAGTCACATTTTAATGGGTAAAATTGTTTATAATGGCGGGCACCCTTGTCTACTGCCAGACACAATCGGGTAGGGGGGATTTGAACAAAATTGCATGTTGCCTTGCCATCTGCTAGTCACACTGAGAAGGGAATTATTCATTAAAATGGTAGGCCCTTCTTACTAATGCCAGTTATACAAGAGTTGGAGAAGGACATTTTTTTTTTTTTTTTTTTTTTTTTTTACAAATTGCTTTACGTCGCACCGACACAGATAGGTCTTACGGCGACGATGGGATAGGAAAGGGCTAGGAGTGTGGGAAGGAAGCGACCGTGGCCTTAATTGAGGTACAGCCCCAGCATTTGTCTGGTGTGAAAATGGGAAACCATGGAAAACCATCTTCAGGGCTGCCGAGAGTGGGGTTCGAGCCCACTATCTCCCGAATACTGGATACTGGCCGCACTTAAGAGACTGAAGCTGTCGAGCACGGTGGATCCCATTCTTACTGTCAGTCAAAGTAGATGTGGGGAGAATTTATAACAACAGGAGACGCCCTCCTGCTGACAGTCATTATCAATTTGTAAAGTATTAATAATAATGACACACACTTTCTAGATCGCTCCAAACCAACTTGCTTTTATATATAAATGACAGATAAACATGAGCACGTTTGTAAGTGCAGACCTTCATTTCTAGATATACTGCTCCTAAACGGTTCATCATATCGACAGACGGTTTAAGCCGTCAGACGCCACTTTTATCGTTCTACATGTTTGATCCTCACACATTTTCTCATATCTCCCATATTTATGGGTTCAACTGAGTTAGAAAATTTGAACGGGGTGAAATTTGGATACGTTTTAACACTTTATAATATTTTTCGCATACTTACGTGGAAGCTAGAATCATGAAATTTGGCTCGCATGTGGCCAGCATTGGCCGTGTCAGTTTGCGTGCCAAATTCAATGACTCTCTCTTTCCTATAAGTGTATCAAACTATGAAATATACCTATAAAAATCACAAAATGTACGTACAATCGAGAAATACAGCCACATCTAACGTATAAGGGGGAGAGATACGGCAAAAATCGGGAGTAAAAAGTGGAAAATTAAAAATTCTTGGAATTTTTCTGTCGTTTACAGGCTAAAACCTATAACTTCGCCAAATTTCAATTTTCTAGCTCGTCTGGCAGATTGTGCCGCCAGCTTGATTTGGGGGGAAGGGGGATAAAAATGAGGAATTTTCTGAAAGTTTTTTTTAAGCCCACTAAACCTATACGTTATTGCTTTGGGTAAGTATATATGAGTGCGTTTTTATGCTGAGCCCAAAATTTGAAGCCCTCAGGGAATTTTGAGAATTTTCGATTTTTCTAGTAAGTTGTAAGTTTCTGAGATGCCTGGAACTGCCTGTTTAATTCAAGTCTATTTTCATTTTTGTATCTTTATATATATATATTTATAGACCGATTTGCTTATATTAGATTGATATATGATTTGAGAATGTTTCAATAAAATATCCTTGAAAGCCTCCTTTTCAACGGAAGTAAAATGGTTGCGACTGCTTTTCATATCCATTTAAGAAAAAGTAACTACAATTTTAGTCGCAGAGGAACAGGAAAAAGACAAATAAATAAACAAATAAACTCGGAATAAGGAGCACAGCATGGATCTAGTTGGCCGTGTCTGAAGGATGACTCGCATATTCAATTGTTGTGATGATGGCTGTACTATTTCTCATACTATAAAGTTCAACTTAATTGTGCAGAGCGTCTGCATGATAAGTAACGCTTTATCAAGTCCAGCTTAATAAAGTAGAACTTGACCAAGGACTATGAATACGAGAAACGTTTAAGTCGACTTCACGAATAAGTACAGCTTTGTTAAGTCGTTCTTATTAGAGAAATAAGTAGCTGACTATGAATACCGGCCCTACAGTTTGTCCCTATTGCTCAAAATCACCATGTGTATCAATAAAAGCTGAGTTTTACACTTCACTTTTTTCTTATTTTCCTTCTTCTTTATGGTATTCTCTTGTCTTGTCTTTCTTGATGTTCTAAGACACTCTTTCTGCATTACCAATAAATGCACTAGAAAGGTCTCCCATATCTCATCATCCATCCATCATTAATATCAGTTGTTACCATTCCTTTGCAGATGCTTTCTAAAACCTGTAACCCTTCAACTTCTACAATCTTAATTTCCGTTATATTTCATCTTGTACATAAACAATCCTACCTATATTCAGATTAGCAACGTTCTCAATGACAATCATCAAATTCTTTGTAAGACATAACTATTATCCTTTAATGCTTTGTGACTTTTCCTATCAAAATGCTTACCATCACACCGAAGGGCTTGTGTACCTCAATGTTTTTATTACATGATGCATCCCAGTGTCTAATCTTTCTACACTGAGGGTTTAATTCTTTTGTGTGGACAATATAACTTTTATAGTTCCAGTGAAAAAGGGTCAAGGACGACCCAGAAGACGATGGATGAGTAGCATTCAAGAAACTATGAAACAGCAAGAGCTTATGAAGGAAATGGTTCAGGACAGACCAACGTGGAGGACAAATATCCACATGGGCTGCAGAAGAAGATATATCATGTTCATTTGATGCAGGCTCCATGAGCAGCCTAAAAAGTGGAAGCTTGACTGATTAAAAATTATTTGATGTCCTCAATTGATAGAAATGGAAGTCGACAATTTCTCTAGTAGTTATCAATATTTATGAATGTGTTCACAAATAACTTTGGAATTGTATAATTCCCTCATGTAGCTATCATAGAAGGTGAGGCAAGTATGATATTTAAAATGCATTAAATTATAGTCTTAATATAATGACAGATTGAATTTTAATTAGAAACTGAAGTCAAATGTGCCATTACATCTTCCTTATTCTTAAAATAAAAAAACCCATACATATGAGCATCAAAACAGGCTTTACTTAGGCAGGAGTCTTCCAAGTCATACTGTTCAACACTAAAATATTTCATTCTAACCGGAATAATGCAGCAAGACTTGGAGCAACATTGGTCATATTGGCCCCTCCTAGTCCTCCCAGTCCTTGCGAGTGGTCATCCAGCCCATCATCACCAAGACTCTTCCTACAGATTGGGCATGTACCATGCTAAAACATTCAAAAGAAGAAAAGATAAATTAATAACAAAAGCCATGTCATTTATTTAAGTATATAAATGTTCTGTCTGTACACTCTTCATCTCTAATTATGAACCAGAAATATAGGTATATGACTGCAAAATTCCAGTGTATTTGGTGCAAAGTAATACACCAATCACACCTCCAAAGCATTGTATCTGCAAGCATGCAACACACAATTTTTCACCGAGATACAATGGACAAAAGATTACACCTCATATTCAGAGTTAGGAAGTAACTGAGTAAAAGTAATCGAATTACTTGTAACAATTACATTCTAACTAATTTTTACTTGTAATGGTTACCTTTCACACAATCTAATTTTAATTTGTGTTTACTTCTTGAAATAAAGTCATAATCATTACATTCTAGTAATTGATATCCTTTGCATGGAAGCAGAAATCTGATAAAGTAACTTATGATAAAGATAGCTTCTCGCAAGCTGGGCCCGTTATTTTCGTTAGGATATACTTAAAGATTGCCTTTGTTGGCAGGACATAGTGTTTACAGTGCACTATGTCTTTTGGTATGAGTGATGCTAGAAATGCCATTCCTTATGCAGCCAGTCCCTGCTATGAATGGTGTGAAAATGTTGCTCATAGGGTCAGTTGGTGCATGCATTTCAGTGGGCTTGGCAGACATATGTAATAGCAGCTTCTGGCTCAGTGAGGAAAGCAACGGGAAACTACCTCACTCCCCATTTCCCTAGTACACCTCTTCAGTGATGCCTAGGCCATCTACGACAGCTGATGGCGGAGCTGTTGAGGATCCAACCAGCCTTCGGGCTAAGGACTAAACATACATACATACATACATACATACATACATACTTAAAGAATAAGAGTTTTCTCATTTGGCCTTATCATACAGTGCGCATCTTCTACATTAGCTACGATCTTGCGGAGGCGTTCTGGCTTACTGCCGTCAAATTCATGTCCTGTTAATTTATGACCTTCTGCGGCTGATATATATAAGAGTTTCTCTGCATGCACACTATTAGCATCAGATCCTGAGTCCTGTTAATTTATGACCTTCTGCAGCTGATATATGTAAGAGTTCCTCTGTATGCACACTATTAGCATCAGATCCTGAGTCACTAACACGATCTACCATATTACTAGATTCTGCCATGGTGGTATAAAATTTGCAATTCATTGCGGAGCCCATGAAGTTAATCTCTCAATACAGAATGTGGTGTGTGTCCTAGAATTGCAAATTTTATACCAGGCACAATATATCTGTTTTAACCACATCTACATGTGCCATCCTGACAATGTCCAACAACATTTCAGCACGATTTAACAAGCACCGTGAGAGAATCTCATTTTATTACGTTGATTGATGTTGAAACACCATCTAGCAATTTGACGTCTGCTGGTGGTTATTTACAGCGGCGTCCAATGACTTGCATACAGCTAACACCGCTCTAGTAGATTCGACGATTGACTATGGGATCAACATTTACCAGTTCCAATTTACAATCAAATTAGTAATGATTAGCAGTGTTAGAACCAACAGTTCTGTGAATATTAATACGAGGCGTGTTTTTTAAGTAAGGTCCGTTTGACAACAAGTACACAACGAAAGGTTATTTCAAAAAAGTAAATTTATTTTCAGAAAGTAGATACTTCACTCTATTTCTTGACATAGTTGCCAAGTTTGTTCAAACCCTTATCGTACCTCATAACCAATTTTAAAATACCTTCTTCATAGAAACTTGCCGCCTGCTCCGATAACCAAGAGTTCACTGCCGTTTTCATGTCGTCGTCATCATTGTAATGTTTGCCACTGAGGTGATGTTTGAGGTGGAGGAACAGTTGGTAATCGCTCAGTGCAAGATCAGGATTGTAGGGTGGGTGGTCTAAAACTTCTCAGCCAAAACTGTCCAATAAATCGCAGGTCTGACCTGCAGTGTGAGATCTTGCATTGTCATGGAGAAGGACAATCCCTCTGTCAGCATGCCACATCTTTTGTTTTGAATTGCTCTGCGTAGCTTTCTCAGGGTTTGGCAGTACGCTTCTGCATTGATAGTGGTTCCTCGTTGCATGAAGTCTACCAACAAAACACCATGCCTATCCCAAAACACCGACGCCATGATTTTGCACTGGGAGAGAGGAGAGTCTGTTTGGCCTTCACTTTTACAGGCGAGTGTGTACCATTCCATGCTCTGTTGCTTCGATTCGGGCATCATATGTGAAACCCATGTTTCGTCTCCAGTTACGATACGACTCAAGAAGCCGTCCCCTTCTTCGTCATAACGAGTCAAGAACTTCATCGCACACTCAAATCTTTGGTTTTTGTGGTCCTCTGTTAGGAGTTTCGGGACCCAATGGGAGCACAGTTTCCTAAACCTTAGGTGTTCAGAAACAATGTTGTAAAGCACTGATCTCGACACGGCAGGAAATTCGTTTGAGACACCTGTTATTGTGAAGCGCCTGTTCTGACGAATCCTCACTTCAACTGAAGTCATCAAACCATCTGTAATCAAAGAAGGGCGACCGGAGCGGTCCTCATCATGGACGTTGTCACGGCCATCTTTGAATTGTTGTACCGACTTCCGCACTTTGCTTTCACTCATAACAGTATCACTGTACACTTCGCAAATCTGTCGAATTTCTGCAGCAGACAGGTTCCTTGCTGACAAAAACCGTATCACTGACCGAACCTCACACACGGCAGGCGAGCTGATAGTCTTAAACATTTTGAAAGCACAGAACAGAATCGTACAGGTTAGCTAAAGAGCTGAAACTGAGCACAGTTGTTCCCGAGGCATGCTGGTACACGACACACGCTTGTTGCAATATGTGCGCGAACTACTACTGTCTACAACAAAACGGACCTTACTTAAAAAACACGCTTCGTACATCAAAGTCTCGATGATGAGCATACTCAAGATGCAAGAATTTAGAACCTAGTTATTTTCAAATTTACTCAATTTCATCCCCCAGTTTTTAATATCAATTTGAATATATTTGTTTCATTGTTTTATGTCAATTGTGTGTATGTACATTTGTTTAGTTATTAGATATTTTACATTACGGCTGAAGATGACCAGCCCCAGCCGAAACTAGCCCCTAGTTGATGTAATTTAGAATACTGCATATTATAGTATTGAAAGGTGGACCATTACGACATTAATAATTGTGGGAACCAGGAATGAGTTAGCGGGAGAATTTAAGTCCAATAATGGACCATTTATATTGGTATTATAGATTTACTCATTTGGGACAAATATTTCAGGTTCCCTACGGGAATCAACATCTATATCATCAGGGCCAATAACATAAATATTTGAGAATTTAATTTTAGGCCTTCCCCGAAATTACCATTTCACTCAGCGTGAATAAAATTATTCATGGCCTAGATTATAGCAACTTATTCCCTGACGTAAAAAAAAATTTTCATTAAATTCTCTTAAGCCGCTTTCTCATGATGAGCGTACATACATACATACAGAAATTACAGGAAATTAAAACGTGCATTTCGCCTTGTTATTGTGGTCAAGACCAGTACGAAAATACCACTCTTTTTAAATTCTGAGCAATGTACAGACAAAATTCTTATATTACTTATACTGAGATAAATTAAAATTAGTCAGAATTGTCTCCAAATGTCTTCTAATATCTCTAGAAGAGCCACTAATCGTTATCATTGAAATTCTGTCACTAAATTACTAAGAAAGACTCCATATCTAGCGACTAGTCACTAGAATCGACTAGACTGATGTGAATGAACACGAACATAGCACGCGAGAACAAGAGATTGACAATCAATATACGCGTCCCGATATACAGGTTTCAATAAATCTCTCACAATTGCGCACATTTCTCGCGTTAATAAACGTCGATATTTTGTTTGAAAGCGGCCAATGAGCAAAAGACTACCGGCCACTGGCATAAAAAAGCTCAAATGGCAGGATTTGAAAACAAATGTTTGAAGTTCACCAAAGAATAAGCTAAAGTCGGGAGAGAGAATAGAATAATCAGGAAGCGGGAAGAACTGTCAAAAATCGGGAGTCTCCCTCCTAAATCGGGAAAGTTGGCAGGTATGGCTTCTGTTAAAATTCACGGAGCAGTTGCAAGTAGAATCCCTGTCGAATGACAAGACGATTGCGCTACCAATAATAATGAAAAGTTTTAACCTATGGCTTGCCTGGGCGACTTCAAGCTCAAGACTCAGTCATTCAAGAGTCTTATTATATCTGTACATAGTGTACATACTTCAATCTTCAAGATTTAGTAAAATTACATAGAGGGAGTTCAACATCTTCTAATTATCCTTTCTTCTCCTCACCTAGTTGGAGCTTCCTAAGCAACTCGTTCCAACCGCTCGGGAACTTTATAATCATTCATCCAGCCAACCTACCAACCTCCTACGAGATCCAAACCCTATCACGACATTAGGACGTCAATTCCGCCTTATCAGAACAGACTTTTAAACAAATTTCGAAGGTAGATGAAGACTTCCAAACAAATGTCGAAGGTAGATGAAGAGATTTCTGAAGGTAATACAGTTTTAACTAGACAAATATCTCAAGTGTACACTCAGGTTTACAAAGTGGAACAGTGCCTACAATTGAAAATTTGAACCGTAGATGATAAAATTTCATCCCAAATTAGTGACGTCTCCAATCAATTAACACAGCAGATATGGGATAAGAGGTCAGAACTGGGGCAAGTTGAGCAGATCAATAGTAGGGTAAGCCAGCTGGAAGGGGACATCTCAAACCTCAAAGAGGAGGTAGAAATCCAGGTTTCTGGCATCAAACAACAGGTTGAGGGGAGAATTTCTACCATTGAGGGATATTTTGGGAGCCGTATATCTGCCAATGAAGCAAGGTTAGAAAACCGGATTTTTCGCTAGAGGCTTCACGTCGCGCCGACACAGTAGGTCTTATGGCGACGATGCGATAGGAAAGGACTAGGAGTGGGAAGGAAGCGGCCGTGGCCTTAATTAAGGTACAGCCCCAGCATTTGCCTGGTGTGAAAATGGGAAGCCACGGAAAACCATTTTCAGGGCTGCCGATAGTGGGATTCGAACCTACTATCTCCCTGATGCAAGCTCACAGCCTCTACGCGCACAGCCAACTCGCCCGGTGCCGGATTTTTTCCATTAAGGAAGATGTGCATATGATAGAGAGAGAGAGAGCATTCTTCACGTGGTAGAAGGTAGATTAACTCAAACAGGACCTATCACCACACCTTCAAACCCCACAAACCTAACCAGCAATACAGGACATGTAGACCCAAAGGTGATTAAAGAGAGCCTTCCGGAATTCCATGGGCGACTGGAAGAGAACCTGACTAGCTTCATTGAGGAATCGGTCAGTCTACTAGGAAGGACTACTATACTGGAGAACATCTTCGTTCAACTCGTCACAGCGCAGTTAAAGGGGCAAGTCGCGACTTGGTGGAATAATTTGAAGGGCTTAAACCGGACTGATTTCAAGAGGGAATCCCCTGCTGGATTTAATTCTAAAGGAGTGAAGAGCTCTGTGGAAAGGAAGCTACTGACTGATGCAGAACACACCGGCTTTAGAGCCAGCGCTTTCGTCCTCCAGAAGTACGAGCACTTCAAGTGGCTGCATCCTGAAGAAAGCGAGAACGAGATCTTACCAGAGCTACTCCACGAAAAGATGATACCCCTAGTGAAGGTATCGCAACAGAGATCCTTTGATGATCTGCGTAGAATTATCGCCCAGTTGGAAAAAGAACACAGGAGTAAAGCCAAGGAAGAGACCAGCTCGGTTAGAAAATGCTATCAGTGTGGAAGAAAGCAGCACCTGAAGAACAAATGCCCCACTCTGGTGTCGCAAAAACTAGGCCCGGCCCATTCTGGATAGAGGGGGGGGACCGGGAACAGGAATGTGCCTCAAGACCTGACAAACAAGCAACCCAAGACAAGTAGGAAAGAGATTGGTCAAATTGTGAGCAGAACAGGCCAACCTCGCCCAGCTATCATCTTGAGGATAGGCAATGAGAATTTTTCAACCATACTCGACAGCCAAGCAAGCCACTCATTTGTAAATGGGACTGTTGCCAGATAACTACCGTCTATGAAGTTTCACCATCTCGGAAGGGTAGTGAGAGCAGCGGACGGGGTAACCTATTCTATCCAAGGACAGTCTAACTTATGGAAATGGGGAGTATCAACTGGGCGTGGACTTCCACAAGTTTAACGAGAAGACTGTTAGTGACATCTAACCCATGCCTCGCCTGAGAGACTCACTGAAACAAGTGAATCTAGGATTTTCAGCACAATGGATCTCAACTTCCGATACTGGCAAGTGGAGGTCGAGGAAAGTTCTAGGCCACTGACCGCCTTCATGACACCAAGAGGATTGTACCAGTTTACAGTAATACCATTTGGATTGAAGAATGCTCCTGCAACCTTCATGCGACTGATGGATAAGGTACTGTCAGGATATGTTGGAGATTTCTGCCAAGTGTACCTCGACAACATCTTAATCCACAGCAAGAATTTTTAAGAACACCTTATTCACCTGAAGAAAATGCTGTAACGACTGAAAATTCACAGACTGACCTGCCAACTGGAGAAGTGCCACTTCGCCCAGTCACGCGTAGAATATCTTGCCCATGTCCTAACATCTGAAGGCTTAAAAAGGCAACCGGAAAAGAATAGAGCTATCGAGGAAGCTGAAAGCCCGCGGACCAAGCAACAAGTACGTCCGTTCCTTGACTTGTGTGAATGGTATAGCAGCTTCATGCCACACTTTGAAGAGAAAGAAGTACCACTCACCAATCTACTCCATAACAACAGTCCGTTCCGATGGACCAGCAAGAAAGAGGCAGCATTCCAAGGCATTAAGGCTGTGATATGCAACACTCACCGCCTAGCCCATCCTGACCCTCAAAGGAAGATGTGCCAGCAGACGGACACCAGCGACTCTGGCTTAGGAGCAGTGTTATTCCAGGAGAGGAGTGATGGCAGAAGGGACATCGAGTATGCCAGCAGAAAGCTATCTCCCACTGAATAACGCTACTGCACTGCCAAGAAGGAAGCCTTACTGCCTATTCAATACATTAAAATTTTATACAATTAGGAATTCATCATTGTTACCTTATGAATGTGAGACATGTTTTGCCTTTCATAGAAGGCATCATCAGTCACTGTACCTCCTCCAGGTTAAATCAGGCACCTGATTTAAAATTAAAGTATAATTACCAAGATCTAATATTAACATTTTAACAAAAGGAGCAGTCTACAGAAAAGAATACAATATTGGGTATTATTGTGTATCTTCAATACGGAACCATAATGATATTTATCACTTGCACGGAAGCCTTCTCCGAGGTGTGAGCCATGGGCAAATAAAGAGGCTACTTGGACGGAAGGAAGTTCCACCTGTACACTGATAACGCAGCTCTCAAATGGTTGAACTCTGTCTCTGGCTCAAAATCTAAGCTGATGCGATAGGCTCCGTTAATTTCAGAATTTTATTCGATGTATGCCACGTCCCAGGACCGACGAACATACGAGCAGAGAGTTTATCTAAGCACCTGGCGATGGAACTTGAAGTTAGGAGGACCAATGTCGAGAGGGAGTTGCCAAAAAAAAAAAAAAAAAAAAAAAAAACCACACACCAGAGCAAACCCAATGAACCTGTTCTTAAACCATCAAGAAGGTACTTGATCGGGGAGTAATAGTGCAATGGCAAGAAGAAGACTGTAGGACCATGACGCAGTGGATTAGAAGACAGAACACCGTTAGTTGACCCGTCCCGAAGGAATTAAATTTGTGCTACAAGAACTTCCGGGTTGACGGAGGACTCTTAATTTACAGATCTCACTGCTCCAAAACCCTTTTAGTAGTACTGATCCTTAGACAGCACACGACGGACATCCTCGAGAAGTTCCACGACAGCAATGAAGTTGGATATCCAGGAGGTGAAGAGACCTATTAGCCTATTTGACTAACATACCAGAAGCCACGATGTCATGTATCACCAGTCTTCTACAGGATGAGTTATTCAGCCGCTACGGTTATCCACAGTGCATTCTGTCAAATAACGGGAGTAAGTTTACGTCAAGGAAGTGGCACCAAATTATAACAATGGGGTGTGGAGCACTGGACCTTCCCTATTTACAACCCAAGGGCCAGCCCAACGGAACGACAGAACCAGGAGCTAAAAAGGATGCTACGGTTCCACCTAATGGCAGTAAACAGCGGCAGGACATCAAGAAAAAGCAAGCTTTGGCCGAGAAGAGATCCCTTACCCAGACCAAGGCTCAAGATGGCGAAGAGACCCAAATCTTCGTACCAGGCCAACAAGTACTGCGACGTAACCACCCAGTCACTAAGAAGATTGGAGGGTTTCACGCAAGTCTTGCACCTAAGTGGGTTGGTCCCATCGAGTCAATAAGCAGCTGGGCCATGGTGTCTACCTACTGAAGACCAACCCTCCTGTCAACGTTTACGTATCAGAATTGTGGCGAGTCACCCAACCGCTGCACATACAGAGTAAGCCTGGTACTGCCACGGGTCCACCTGGAGAAGAGGCTGCGGATGACACGGCACATTCCGGGCGTGAGGAGGAGTACGCATCGACTACCACCGAGGAGGAGGATGGCAGCGACGAGACATCGACTCCCGACATGGCACAATCCGGTCAAAAGGAGGTGAGCACATCCAGCAACAATATATCAAGTAAATGAATTTACATAAGTCTTGGGACTAGTTTCGGCCACTTAGTGGCCATCTTCAGCCAAATAAATTTAAGAGACTAAAACATGTATAACAGACAAAGACAATGTTGCAGGAATAATTATAACATTAAATTACATAGAATTACAAAATTGTTTATGATCTTGCCATGATATGACGTCTTTAAAAGTTCACTTAGAACCATGTGCTAAAAAGTAAATCTGGAATGGATAGCCAGAATTAGGAAGGAATAAACATACAGAGAAAAAAAATTGAAAAAAAAAAAAAAATACTTATGACACTTCTAATGACTGATGGAGAACAAACACTGACTTGCAGGAGGAAGCAGGCAATGTAAACAAAGAAGCAGACAGGGGGGAGGAAGGGAGGGGAAGGGAAGGGGGAGGACGGCAGAAGGGGTGTCTAAGGTGGGGCTGAGGTATGTGGAAAGAAAGACTGCTGCTGAGGGGGGAATTGAAAGAGATTATAAAAGAATTCTTTTTACCTGAGACATGATTATTAAACATAGAAATTTAAAAAAAAAAGTCGAGTAAGCGAGAAGATATAATCTACGACCAAGGCAAAGTCGACGAGTACGACAGACTGTTGAAATTGTTTCAAGTTATAGGGGGGATATTGATACAAGTGTAATGGACTAGTAGAACTTGGAAACAATTCACTAAACCCATGGGTAAATAGTAGAAATATCGAGCTCAATTAGTAGGTTTTAATAATAATAATATTATTATTATTATTACTTGTAAGGTGTGCCTATGAAGCTGCTTACGTCTATTAGTATTATTATTATTATTATTATTATTATTATTATTATTATTATTATTATTTACGTAGTTATGTACGGACTTTACTTGATATAAATCGTGGTCGTGTTATTTGTGTGTTGTACGATCTGTCTTGTGCAACAAAACATGTGAGGTTATGTCACAATACATCTGCTGTATGTATATAAATAAGAGTTTATTTAATGTAAGAACACACAATTAATAGTATATAATTTATTATTACTGTACCTGTAAATTTGATGCATAAATCCAACGTAATGTTGTGTAACACAGAGTAATAGTCCAGAACAACGCATCTTTGTCGCTAGGGGTTTACAGAATATTTGATCCATTTGTACATAGGTTATTGGAGACTCAACAAGATTCGGGAAAAAAAACCAACAACACCATGTTGGGTCTAGAAGCCTTGCCAGGCAATTTATATAAAGTGGCAGTCTTTGGAGACGGTGTAGAGTTGTTAGCAAGACTTGTTAGTGATAGCTGTTAGTCAAATGTGTGAACTCTTGTTGTGATTTTGTTGTGTTAGTAATCGGCTGACATGCTAATGTGGCCTCCTCCTTCTAAGAGTCAGTTCAAGATGGTAGCTTATTAGTGTGTGCGTATAATGTGTACATAATTTGTAAATAAAATAGTATACACAATTGTTTAAGTTCTAAAAACCTGCTTGGATAGCCGTCCAAATGCCATATGAACAGCATGGAGTCTTATTTAGTTCTTTTTCTAAGTTGAATCATATTGTTGTTGTCTGTACATTCTGTACAGTTTGCCGACATTTTGAATACATTGCAGTATTCTTTGTCAAGGCAATTGAAATACCCCTACTCGATCCGAGGTAATCAGTCTCCTAGGAAATGTGATTGCTGCCGTGGGAAGATTTTGGTAATAATATGGAAAGGCTAGGTAAACCAGCAGGGAAACCTTTCTGGACAGTAATAAAGAATCTTAGGAAGGGAGGCAAAAAGGAAGTGAACAGTGTTTTGGGTAATTCAGGTGAACTCCTAATAGATCCCAGGGAATCACTAGACAGGTGGAGGGAATATTTTGAAAATCTTTCAACATAAAAGGAAATCTACATGGTGGTATCGCGAACAAGGGAGCTCATGGGGAGGAGGAAAATTATGTTGGTGAAATTACGCTTGAGGAAGTAGAAAGGATGATAAATAAACTCCACTGTCATAAAGCAGCAGGAATAAATGAAATAAGACCTGAAACTGTGAAGTATAGTGGAAAGGCAGGGATGAAATGGCTTCATAGAATAATAATATTAGCATGGAGTGATCGTAACATACCTTCGGATTGCTCAATAGCAGTAACTGCACCATCTGTAAGCAAGGGAACGGGAAGGATTGCAAACAACTATCGCGGTATCTCATTGATTAGTATACCAGGCAAAGTATTCACTGGCAGCTTGGAAGGGAGGGTGCGATCAGTGATTGAGAGCAAGTTGGATGAAAACCAGTGTGGTTTCAGACCACAGTGGGGCTGTAAGAATCTGATTTTCAGTACGTGCCAGGTAATTGAACAATGCTACGAAAGGAATAGACATGTGTTTCTATGTTTCGTAGAACTAGAGAAAGCATATGACAGGGTACCAAGAAGAAAGGTGTTCATTCTGGGGGACTATAGGATCAAGGGTAGATTATTAAAATGAATCGAAGGCAATTGACAACTGGGCTGCAGTGAGAACTGATGGTAGAATGAGTTCTTGGTTCAGGGTACTTACAGGGGTTACACAAGTCTGTAATCTATCACCTTTGCTGTTCGTAGTTTACATGGATTATATGCTAAAAGGTATGAAGTGGCAGGGAGGGATTCAGTTAGGTGGAATGTAGTAAGAAGTCTGGCCTATGCTGACGACTTGGTCTTAATTGTAGATTGTGCCGAAAGCCTGCAGTCGAAAATCTTGAAACTTGAAAATTAGGTGCAATGAGTATGGTATGAAAATTAGCCTTTCGAGGACTAAATTCATGTCAGTAGGTAATTCAACATAAATGAATGTCAGATTGATGATACAAAGCTGCAACAATTAGATCATTTCAAGTATTTAGGATGTGTGTTCTCCCAGGGTGGTGTTTTAGACCCCCTCGCGTATTAGACCCCTTGGCTTTTCGAGAAGAAGAAAATGAAAAAAACAAATCTTGCATACAAGACCCCCCACGTAATTCTTCAGAGAAGATGTACGATTCTGCTTCGAAGCAGGTACAAGCCTTACACAGCTCTGATAACATCACGCAAATTTGTCAATAGTTCCGTTCGTACGACCCAAGCAACAAAAATGTGTTTCGTAGTCATGTGGTACGTCTGTGTTTCGTAGTTAAGAAATGCCTGCCTCTGTAGCATAGGCCTACTGCAGCTCGGACGATGTCGCACAAATAGGTGAATGGTTTCGTGTTTGACCCGCGCATTGCAGCAGTCATGTATATATGTCAGTGTTTTGTAGTTAATGTCTGCCAGTGTTCTCGGGAGCCTGAGTTCGATTCCTAGTACCGTATTGCCAGAGATTTACGAATGGAAGAAAGGTTAATTTGCAGTAAAAATGGTACATGCAACTCCCTTCCACTGGGTGGCCAGTCTAAAAAAGAGCTGCACCACCTCGGGATGACAAATCTCGTAACTCGGGCCAATATAGAGTTTTTTGGTAGAGAAGCAGGTTTAAAACATGATAAACAATTGAACCACAATTGTCTTACTCGTCAATGTACCTAACAAATAATAATAATAATATTGATTTTATTATGTCCCCACTTACTTTCAACGATTTTCAGAGATGCCAAACAAAACATGATAGCTTAATGCATTAATAAAAAATGAGAGACAATGAACGTACGAAATAAACATCATGATAATAAAATGCATTACCTCCACACCTGTAGATATCTATAAATGTGGCAAACTTTCCTGTTATTTATTTTTATTCCTTCCGTCCTGGAACTTTTGACACTATCCGGGCGATAGCATACCTAACTTAAACAGTGCAAGTCTCTCTTATCTCATTTACCGCTGTTTTGGTCAATTCTGATGTGATAAATGTAGACAACAAGCATGAAATATACTTAAAAATAAGGGCCTGGCTTTCAGCAACCACAGTTATCAAAAGAATGCTTCCAGCTACTATGTATTACTGGTAGATTCAGAAATACAACTCGTAACATAAGCTAGTTATCAGCTGGTGATCTGGCACGCTTTCAACACCATGGCTTTATTCAGAAGGAGTGGCTTCTGCTACACATACACCAGCTGGGAATATCGGAGACCATCTACAGAAACCATCTAGGAATAGCTCCACACAGTTTGGACTCTATAGTCGGGAGCAAAACTTTTTTTACAAGTTCAAAAAGATGCGAATGCGACCTCGAATGCTCTCAGCATTGATTGTAGTGCAAGGCTGACGAGATGGCAGTGAAAATGACATCACTTGAAATGACAACACGCCGGTAGCAGGTAAGTTTGTGGCACAAGACTATTAAAATGAAAGCAGCGATCAGGTTTACTGTGTGGTAGGCCTACTGCTCAACTGACGGAAACAAATGACTGGCCATTGAGTTATTTTGTATCAATATTGCCTTATATGATCATACAATACCCTCTTCCCTACAGGTTGAAGTATGATGCGAGACGAATTTTCATAGTGAATTTTTACGACCTTCCTGACGTCAACCTCATCAGAGGAATTAACGAGATGAAACTTCATATGAGTAACTAAAACGGATTATATTTACTTTATATGTAGGCCTAAAAGTCATGTTTAATATTTAATGACATTTTAATTTAGAAATATTGCCTTCCAACAAAAATAGCCAGTGTAACACAAATACATTATGTTGAACAGTGTAGAACGTACAATTTATAGCCCTTTATAATCTAGAAGTCGTGTGTTCACTGCACAAAATTTGAGGTTATCACATATCGGACCCCCCTTTACTTCTTTGGCTGCAAAAGTGGGGGGGAAAAGGGGTGTAATATGCGAGTAAATACAGTATTAAGTGAGATTGAATCAAGGTGCAGTAAAGCTAATGCAGTGAGATCGCAGTTGCGATCAACAGTATTCTGTTACAAGGTAATCAGCTACCAGACGAAACTATCTTTGCATTGGTCTGTTTTCAGACCAAATTCAGTTTACAGGAGCGAAAGCCGGGTGGACTCAGGATATGTTATTCATAAGTTAGAAGTAATCGACATGAAGATCTCTGCACATGGTTATGAGGGTATTTAGGGATTGTAGTAAGGATGTAAAGGAGAGGGCATATTTCATCAAGGGTTATGAACTTCATGTTGTTGGTCCGTATTGAACTGAGATAACATATAACCAATGCACAGGAGAGCTTTCTACTTATACAATACTAAATTGTATTTACAATGTTATTTCCATTACATAGGACTAATTTCAACCCTACTCGGGGTCATCATCAGCCATATTAAATATACACAACATCTGGCGAAATCGTAAAACATGTTTCTAAGCAGTAAGAATCTTATGAATATATAATTTACAATATGAAGTGTGGTTGAAATAGGCATGGGCTATGGCGCTCAAAATGTTGCAAATGAAAATGAAATATTACGTGTGACCTAGGTGAGTAATAAAAGTACACCGAACATGCTAAAAAGTCTGGAATAAAAGTACAAATGAGGTGCTCTGTGTTGTAGGTTAAATTTTTTTTAGTATGATTATAGACTCATGGAATTCAGTAAGTCCTGGTATGTCAAGTCCAGGGACACGAACCTCCATCAAGTAGCATTATATAAGTAGTACAGAGTGATTACTTGAAAACTCAATCCATTGGCCGTGCTGTCTAAGGAGCCATGTGTTGGGGTGATAAGGAATGAAGTTTAAAACAGTCTTGTGAGTTCAGGAGGTCTTACAAGGAAGTCAATACGGACAATCTAAATGGTCACGTCCTACCGTCTGGAGATAGCAAGAAAGGGGCTAGTTTGAAGGATCCCATACTTAAAATTAATGGGCTACCCAATTACGTGATACAGGACGGAGAATCATGTTTATGCTGACGAGTATTAGAAATGGGGGAGTTATTTTATGAGAATAGGATTAAGGGCGAGAAGTCAAGTTCATGATTATAAATATTGCCACGTGCATAGCGTGGGAGTTGCGATATATCGGGGAGGTGGGAGAACCAATTGTGAGCCAGTAAGGCTTTATCTAAAAGGAGGGGAGACCCTCATATCAATTGCTAGTTCCTTTCAATGCGTATGTAATTGAAGGAACAAGCGTCTTATTGCATTTGTCTTCGCTTTGGAAGCCTTACCTTCCGCTCACGTCAGGGAATCACGATCGATTCTCCAAGAGGTCTCGCTACTTAGAATATTTCTTAGTAGATCAAGTTGAACGGTGGTGCTAACACTTGGTATTCATCATTCATACTTTGATTCTCAACTTAAGCCCTAGTTCTTCTGGGTTTTATCGTAGTTGGCAACTTAAAGCTTGAGGAATCTCGGTGAGATTCTGCGATACTCTGTTTTTACATCGCTTTAGCATTTCAGTGGTACTCTAATGTTTTAGGGTCCACTTGCATTTACTTGGAGTAGCCGTTCTGAGGAAGGCTAGTTCCAGTACATTACACTAAGTGACCGACTTCAATTGTACGTGTATATTCTTCGTACATCATCTGTCAATATACGCACATTAAGGTGTCCCTTATTTTTCAAACTTTTAATTATGCAATGCATAGGTTATTGTTTTATTCATTTGGGCCTAAAACACCCACCCCTTATTTGGAACAGTGCAACCCATGCCGACTCGCGTGCAAACATGTCCATACAAGTTGCGTCACAAGAGTGGCGCGCTCTCATTGTTATTGTCACTTAGTTTTTGTTAATCGGGTAGCTAGCACGGATTGTTTTATATTTCAAAGATGTCAGTGGAACTAAGGAGCAATTAAAAAAGCATTTTCTTGGTTGGTGAAGTAAATCGCCAAATAACAGGCGCAAAATTACCATCTAATAGTCAAGTTCTCACAGTTCTATTTTTCAACATACGTGAAGTTAAGTTGACTGTTGGTGAAAGAGCAAGTCTAGACATTTGGGAGTGCAATATATTCTGGGAAAAGGCTAGAATACCTATCAGAGCTGTGCCTAATTGTGTTAAGAAGTTAGTGGATCTTTATCAGGTTTGGCGAGAACTGCAAAACAAAAGCAAGAAGATTCAGGATTTACATAGGCGCCGCGAAGAGAACTTTAACATGTTCACTGCGTATTAGCAGAGCGTGACATACCCGCCAACCTGAGCGAAATATTTGTGTGAGACTCTTTAAAAGTTGTAATTATCGAAGTTTTGTACGTTCGTAGGACGAGTTCTATCGAACTCGTGGATTTATCCTACTCGCGCGCCTGGTGCATGACCTGCACGGTGGTTGAAATCGAGAAGTAATACTGGTCACCAGACGGATCACGCGCCATGCGCGTTGGTAGATTACTGTGCATTATTTACCGCGGATAGCAAACAAATGCATAAAGTATGTTACAGAAATAAATATATTCATATTTACACTTCTTTATTACAGAATTTGACAAACAAAAATGAAACACTGAGGCTATTGGGTGGGTCTCCTGATGTTGAAGGAACCACATTGTTGGCCATCTGAGAAACATCAATAAAATGATAACATAATCATCACGACGCAGTCAAAAATGATTACTGCACATTCTTTCAAGTTACTTATAAATATGATGCAGGAATAAATGACAATTAGAAGTACTCTCGTATTATACACATATATGATGCAATAATAAATGACAATTACAAGTTCAGTTCTTTTACTGAACATATTGCACTAGTGGAATTTATTTCAAAAGCAGAATCACTCGTAATTCCCTTGAAGTAAAAATAAACAGAAAATGCAGTGTCTCACGTCGCATTAAAGTGGTCTTTTACAAGATATTAGAATCATTCCGTATTGACGGTTTTCACCTTTGTAAAGTTAAAGTGGTCTTGCTGCTCAAAGATCTCATAAATGAATGACGACGTATGACAACAACTCTGGAGAGTAAATGCGCGGGAAACGGAATACGCATGTGCAAATATGGCTACGGATGAATCTGCTAGTAGACTGGACTTACATGATGTGCGGGATGATAATCAGAGCCTTTATTACCATGCGAAAAACCTGTAATTTACATTTCCTAGCAATCGTTCCATGACGCGCTAGGCGCATGCTCCGCATGTTCATATAAAGTTAGCACCCAGCGCGTGATCCGCAATGAACGTGTTAAACTTGAATTAGATAATTTATTCGATACTGCACATGCTGATTCTCTTGAAATAATAAAAATCGGGTGTTGACAAAAAGTTGGCTGAGAAAACTCGCAGAAGATAAAAAGAGACTAAAGCAAATGCCTTCCGCAAGCTCATTGGAATCTGCAACTTTTGATACACATGAAGACATAGAAGAACAATCCACAAGCTCTGAAGAAAGCCTAGAAGAATCTCTGCCATCCACAGTGGTGGTGATTATTGTTTTAAGAGGAAGTACAACTAGGCAACCATCCTCTATATTAAAGTATGAAGGCTTTCAAGGCCGGTGTCAATATAATAAAAATCTTCCGGGCTATTATGCCGTGGTCCACTCCTCTCGCTTCTCCCAGACGTTTTGACTACCGCTGCGGTAGTTATCTTTTGTGGCGTCGTGTCGATACACTCTCCTGTATCCCGCTGGCGACTGTGAAAGTTGTTTGGGAAGCAGCTGAATTTATATGTAAGGTATCGGCCAAAGGAAGACAAGGGCCACGAAGGGCGTGAAAATGAAAGACTCCCTAGCCCTCGCAAACCTAATAGCTTCGGGGTCGGAAAAGAACAAGAGTTAACCAAGGGAGGTCGGATAGGATAGATGAAAGTGAGGAGCCTGGCACAAGTAAGTGGAAGGAAGCTGAGGGCCCCGTGGTAGCCAACCCACGCTCCAAACTTCAGAGCCCCTGAGGCCTCTTTTAGTCGTCTCTTACCACAGGCAGGGGATACCGTGGGTGTTATTCTACCGCCCCCACCCACAGGGGGATGCCATCCACATCTCAATCTGCAAGTTCTTTAGCTATGTCAACAAGAAGAGGAAGAAAAGATTTTATCACATCTAAATTAGTTGCAACCTGAGACAGATGTCAACTAAGCATCAGAGATTCTGTTAATATAATTCAGTCTGTAGTAGAAGCACTTGGTCTTAGTTCTGACAATTACCCGATCAACAAATCTTCTATTCAATACATTCGAACACAAATGAGACAGAGAGAGATCCATTAAATCCGATTTTCAGAATAACGTGCCCGAAGTAGTTACTGTTCATTGGGATGGAAAATTGTTACCTGCACTGGACGTAAGAAGTTCTAAAGAAGAACGCCTACCAATTATTATTTCATATGACGAGGAAGAACAACTTCTTGCTGTGCCGAAGTTAGACAACTCTTCCGGTAAAGAGCAAGCGAAAGCAGTGTCAAATGCCCTTCATGACTGGAACCTGGATGATAAGGTGCAAATAATGTGCTGTGATACAACAGCATCTAATACAGGACGCTTGAACAGAGCTTGTGTGCTTTTAGACCAAAAACTAGAAAGAGAGTTGTTACTCTTTCCTTGCCGCCATCATATTTACGAACTGGTGCTCAAAAGTGTGTTTGAATCAATCAAAGATCCAACAAATCACTAGTAGTCCTGATATTCTGCTGTTCAAAAAGTTTAGAGACAACTGGAAGAATATTAATCCTAGTGCCATCGAACCGTGCACTGATTTTGTCCAACAACATCTCTGTGAGGCAAATATAATTGAATTGGTGACTTTTTTTACAATGAGTTGGCAAAATTGACTGTACGAGATGATTATGAGCTCGCTATTGTTTTCCTTGGTGGAGACATTAAAAATAAAATAAAAATCAGACCTCCTGGTGCAATGCATGAAGCACGATGGATGGCAAGAACTATTTACTCCTTAAAAATGTGTTTATTGAAGTTCCAGTTTAAAATGATCGCTAAGGACAAACAAGCTTTACAAGATGTTTGTTTATTCATTGTGGCAGTTTACGTGAAGCCCTGGCTTGGATGTAGTTTGACGATAAAAGCGCCGAATCAAGATTTTTGTTTTTTTTAAGACCTTAAAAGATTACGAGAAAGTTGACAAGTTGATTTCCAATGCGTCTTTAAACAAGTTCAGTCAACACTTGTGGTACATGTCAGAGGAAAAAGCCATCCTTTCAATTTTTGATAATGAAGTTGATGAGCAGACTAAAGGAAACGTTGTAGAAAACTTTGGCGATTCCGGAAAGAGATATGTTCCATCGAAAGAAGAGAGATCTGGCTCTCTATATGGTACGTAGTAGACTAGTAGTGTTTAATATGGCATTTAATTTAGAACTTATTTTTCTTTATAGGCACTACAAGTATTTTTTATCTTGTTTCAGGGAAATCTTTGAGTGATTTTGTTTCTGTCAAGAGTCAAGGTTTATTTTCACAACTGAAACTTGACAGTGGTTTCCTTCAAGAAATTGTATCTTCATGGAAAGACAACGTGGCGTTTGTGGAAGCTAAAAAGAAGGTTTCTACCTTAAAAGCAGTTAATGACACAGCTGAAAGAGATGTTGAACTAACAGACTTTCATGGTTTGATTACCGCAGATGAAGAACAGAAGCAGTTTTTATTACATTGTGTGCAAGAACATAGAATAATTTACCCAGACTGTAAAAAAGAGACTTTGAAGAAGAAATATCCAAATTAATAACTATAAAAATTGTATCCTTTTTGTTACTTACAAGAAGAGCATTATGATATAGATGTTGATTCCCATAGGGAATCTGAAATTTTTGTCCCGAATGAGTAAATTTATAATACCAATATAAATGGTCCGTTATTGGACATTATAAATTTTCCAGCTAACTCCACGGTATGTACTAGCCATGCGTCTTGGTACGTGTGCTAGGTACCAACTGACGAGCCCAACCTAGCACACGGGGGCGAAACGCTGGCAACCAGGAATGAGTTAGCTGGAAAATTTATAATGTCCAATAACGGACCATTTATATTGGTATTATAGAAGAGCATTATATAAATTTCTGTTTTCATTTATATTTCTATAAATAATTGTTTTGAGTGACCATCTACAACTACATTTAAGAGACCCTTTAAGCAGCTATTTTCTAAAACTTTTAGGCCCCATCGGCACGGGTTAATGTAGGAGGTTGAAATTCAGTACTTGGGTAACTAATAGACTAATAAACACAATAATGGGGTATGCGTTTCAATAAATGAAAAAAGATTTTTTTGCCCTTTTAAGGGACATCCTATCGCACATATATAGGAAATCATATGAGTTTCAACTCTTAACAACCAACTTACCTAACGCCTATAAATTACCATCTTATATCCCTTTCGTTTTTAGTACTGTTGTTAACCATCAGGTGATTCCACTCACCACTCGGTGTCTCACCTGCTGGCGGGGATACGACAGGTAGTGTGTAACGGTTGTGGACCGAGTGCTATGGTACTAAGAATGAACACAATGTAAACTAACACATATATAAAAATATAACATGTACAGTGGGTAATGTCTGAGTAACAAAATGTATAGTTGATACTCTCTAGGAGAAGAGTCGACTATACACTGTATTAGCTTAAGTGGAGAATTTGGCACTTGGTGTATTAAGTAACCAAGTCGTGTTGATTGGGCTGCATGGTTGATTGTTGGAGTTGTGCAGAATGCAAAGTTTTTGAATTCTTGTTGACAAGAAAGGAGACACTGTGCTTGGTGATACTGATTATGGAATTCTCAGTTCATAGCGGAAAACAAATTGGACCTATTAAAATTGAGAAAAGCCAGTAAAATGCCAAGTTCGCGGAAAGAGGAAAAGAAATACTAAACAAGTATGCAACCAGGTTACTCGAATCACTCTTTCGATATTGTAAATATGTACCCAAGCATACAAGTAACAAAATTAATTCCGATAATTGAAAACAATTTAAACAAATACAGCCACTTAAGCAAACTAGAGATACAAGATTTCATAGCAGTATTAAAACTTATTATCAACCATAACTTTTTCACTTTCGACAATGTCATATACTAACAGGATGGTTTGGCAATGGGGTCACCGACCTCAGGCATCTTGGCAGAAATATATCTAGATTTCCTTGAATACACCAAACTTGACAATGAATTTGACAACATTCACTTCTGGGCCAGATATGTTGATGATGTTTTTGTAATCATGGATGAAAAATCAATCAACGCTTCCACCACCCTCCTAAGACTCTACAGTATTGATCCTCATATCAAATTCACACTAGAATCCGAATAAAATCAAAAAAATAACTTTCTAGATTTAACTATCACTAGAAACTCAGATTCTTTCAGTTATAAAATATTCAGAAAACCTACTCAAACAGCCTCCACCATTCGCCAAAATTCAATGCACCCCCAGTCCCACAAACGAGCTACGTACAATAACCTACTTCATTGAGCTTTTAGCATACCTATGTCCAAGAAAGATCTAAAGAATGAACTAAACACAATCCGCAGAACTGCAAAATTCAACAGCTTCAGCAATCATTTCATAGAAAGGGTAATCAATAAACACAAACATCGCCCTACAACTACCCTAAAAAAAGAAATAACTAAACCTCTAACATTTTCCACCTTCACGTTCAACAAGTTAACCAATATCTTTAAGAAACAAGGCGTTAAAAATAGCTTTCAAAACCAACAATAAGAACATGAACGTTTTACACAATACTTCACATATCAACAAGACCAGCAGTTTTTTTAAAAATCAGTTTATAGGATCAAATGCAATACCTGTGAAAAATCCTACATTGGGCAGACCAGAAGGAACTTCAATAAACGATACCATGAGCACACTAACGCAATAAAATACAATAAGTTTTCAGCTATCGGCCAACACATTCAAGATTATCACCATAATTTTACCAATATCGAACAGGACATGGACATCCTTGAATTATCAAATAAGGGTCCTTTACTCAACATAATGGAAAATTACTACATACACATAGACCAATATTTTAATGCCAATTACAAACTTAATGAAATCTCAGAGAAACCCAACATACTTCTCTATTTATCACTTTTCTCAGAAACAATAATTCAGCCAACCAGAACTCAATCCTGTCTGTCTGTCTGTTAGGTCATCAGCCCAGAGGCTGGTTTGATCCTCCAAAGGCTATGCAATTATAGGGAAACTGCAAAAACCAATGGCAGAGCCCAAATGAGGCGTACTAGGCAAGATGAGGAGTGAGGTAGTTTGCCCTTGCTTTCCTCACTGGACCAGAAGGTGCCACTGCAGCAGGACTGATCCTATGAGCAACACCTTTCATAACACTCAGACACTAGTTGTGCCCCAAATGTCATTACTCAGCACCACCCATACCCTAGCAGCTTAGATATTGTCACAGCCATGGATGAGACTGGGACTTTGGTGGAAGCTACACTTTGCTCTGGCCTGTGCCTGTTCCTGATGGATACAAAAATACTGCATCCATCAGGAAATGGAAGTTTAATTACATGTACTTTTCCGAAACAATTACCCTTTCTCCCACACCCTTCAGCTCTGCCTTAAATCCCCCCTCCTCTCCCTTCCAAAACCCCACCCCCCTGACCCCATCCCCTCCACTCTACGCAACCCGCATGCACCTGCCCTCCTCCCCGCCCATAAGTGGTATGTTCCGAGCTGTCAGTGGAGAGATGGCATGGGAGGACATCAGTAGACGAATAAGTTTGAGTGATGTCTTTAAAAGTAGGAAAGATCACATTATGAAGATAAAGTTGGAATCCAAGAGGACAAATTGGGGCAAATATTCATTTATAGGAAGCGGAGTTAGGGGTTGGAATAACTTACCAAGGGAGATGTTCAATAAATTTCCAATTTCTTTGCAATCATTTAAGAAAAGGCTAGGAAAACAACAGATAGGGAATCTGCCACCTGGGCGACTGCCCTAAATGCAGATCGGTAGTGACTGATTAAAAAATGAAAATCCACAACCTGTTTCCAGTCATTCGACCGGGTCAGGAATGGAATGAATGAAGCCCCCATCTAGCGGTGAGGATAGGAAATGTGCCGGCTGCCGAAGCCTGTCGCACAATAATAGACATGAAAGTAGCGAGAATGATTGCTGGTACAAACAGGTGGGAGCAATGGCAGGAGAGTACTCGGAATGAGGAGATTAAGGCTAATTTAGGAACGAACTCTATAGATGAAGCTGTACGCATAAACCGGCTTTGGTGGTGGGGTCATGTGAGGCGAAAGGAGGAGGATAGGTTACCTAGGGGAATAACGGACTCTGCTATGGAGGGTAAAAGAAGTAGAGGGAGACCAAGACAACGATGGTTAGACTCAGTTTCCAACGATTTAAAGATAAGAGGTATAGAACTAAATGAGGCCACAGCACTAGTCGCAAATAAAGGATTGTAGTGTCATCAAGTATATTCACAGAGGCTTGCAGACTGTACGCTGAAAGGCATAACAGTATATACTGATGATGTATGTAAATCTTCAGTGAAGTCAAGACACATGCACATGGAAGAAAGTGAATGTAAACCGATATACGAACCTGATGCAATGCATACTTGATATGAGATGTAAAATATACTGAAATGAACGTGTTCCTGACCTGATATACCCCGTGTGTATGAAAAGTGTGGTTAGAGGTGTGTGATGATGATTTGGCAATAATAAATCATTTACATCACAAATTAAATAAGCTACTATACTTTATTCTTTCCATAGCTAAAATCCACTTCCTGCATGTGTCCAATTCCCATGGACAACCAGGAAATCTATGAAATAAAATTCCCTTCCCATGCGTTTTTTTTTTTTTTTTTTTTCCCACGACAGTTTCTATTAGATTTAGGCATTTTTACCACAATTTCACTCCCACAGTAACACCGCCTGGACTGACTGCTTAAGACTAGCTCACCAATAACTTGCCGATTTCTTCCGCTAGAGGCACTATGAGCGGCCGTGCACACTCCCTATATCCTGAAGCTGATGACTGTTCACCTCGAAGGTTATGAAAAAGGAACAGCGATCCTGAAAGGAGTGAGGCAAGACTGCAGTTTGTCCCCTCTCCTTTTCAATGTTTACGTAGAAGAGGCGATAAAGGAAATCAAAGAGGAATTTTGAAAAGGAACTACACATTCTCTGGAAGGTGAGACTAATCATATCCATGTACGTCCCACAAATTTCCTTGTCGTAGAAATTCTCTACCGTACCAGTCTGTAGACAGAGTTCACTTTATCTACCCTAGGCCTAGTGATATTTAGTTCAATCCAGATCAGACAGTGGTCTGTACCATCAAAGAATCCCTGTAATGCCAATATATTCGTAACAGATTTCCTGAATTTGAAATCCAAGATGATAATAGTCTATTATTGATCTTGTGCCCCTTCTCTTCTGATGAACAGCCTTTTTCCTGAAGAACGAATATACAACCAATCATCCCATACCAGCACAGAAGTCCAGTAAACATTCCTATTAGCCTCCATACCACATGTATTCATCACTCTTCATATTCTTTTAGTTCAGTTTTATTTCAAATTCTCACTTCAAAATTATTCAATAACACTACTGTATTCCTTCTATTGACACTTGACCAAGTCACTCAGTATTTCACAAACTAACTTCATCATCTGCTCCCTCACATGGTGAATACACTGAGGTGATTCTTATCCTCATTCTTCCATCCACTAAATCTATCCACATTATTCGTTCATTTACATGACTAACAGAAAATGATGATGTGCGCTATGACTTTCCTGAAGAACAGCTGTACCCCAAATCCTGCTGTTCCATTTTAACACCTACTGAAGGACACTTTATAATCGCCTTTCCTTGTTAATTTCCCTTACCCAAACAAAATAAACACCAAACACATTCAGACACATCCTCCTTCCTAATAGATCCTATTGGTTATAGACAACTGGCCCACTTATCCTAAGAATGTGGAGCCTGCCCTTTTCCTGGCATGCACAACCAGCAACCTGCAGCTTGTGGACAAAGGGATAGTAAGAGTACTGATGCACTTTTATAGCAAGCGACTTCTCCTGCAGTACATGGAAGACACTGACAGTGGAAAATATAAGCTTTATGCTATGAACTACGTGAGCACAACATGGGAAGATGTCAGCCCCCATATGATCACAAACTGCTTCAGGAAGCTGGGTTTGATAAGGGAAGGAACTCTGATTACCTTCATTAGCGGTATTGTATCGATCATACCTCAACATACACTCTCGCACTTACCACTCCTCTTTTAATTCTGACATAGGCCTATTTGATCACTCAGTTGTTGAAAATACCCATTTCTAATGGAATCAGTGATGATGACTGGGCTAGTGTCAATGAAAAATTGGGAGACTGAAGATTTTATGATAGTAGACAATGATTTCAATGACAACAGACATTTTGAACCTGCAAGGTGTAATAGAAAACCCAGCCAACTTGGAAGCCAGCCTTTCCATATATTGGTCTCTTTGCCTGGTTTCCTCACGTGTTTCTGCGAGGTGCAGTGAGAATGTTCTGTCTCTCAGCACATCGTGAATATACCAGTATACATCACCCGAGGTATAATAAGGAGGCTAGCTGCTAACAGTCAGTCAGCCAGTAATGGAGTCTGAGTTGGACTCAGTATGTTGGGGTTTGGTGGCTGGGCTGAAGGAAACAACAGTGTTGGTTGTTGCTAGTATATGAACAAGTAGTAGCAGTAGTAGTAGTGGTGGTGGGAGTAGTTGTGTCAAGTGAGTAGCTGGACTGAGGATGGTTGTTGGCTGCCATCACTGTCCCACTGGAGTCAGAGTATCATAGAGTTGCAGAGTCAGTGGCTGGAGCAGCTATTGTGAGTGTAATTGGAACAGTATTAACGGCTGTTTTGTGAGGGGTACTGTCCTGGTGTTTAGCACTGTTGAACTGTTGCTGTTTAGTTGTTCACTGTATGTAACGATGTGAATTACTGGAGTCGAACCAAGGAACAGTCATCGTGTGTTGTGCGGCCAGTAGCCCTGTGTTCAAACCTAGTTGTTTGTACACACCTGTAATGTGGGATGACTGGACTTGGAGAAGTGACAAGCCTGTCAATAGGATTACAGCCCTCTCAGGTAATACCAACAAGTCAGACCACCTGCTGTGTGAAAAGAACAGACACTTGTAAATAGCCAGCAATTAGTGAGTGAGGTCAGTGACGACTGAATAGAATTGTGTGTGTGTGCGCATTTACTGGGTCACCCAGAAATAAATTACGAGTGAAACAGACGAGTGTCTAAACTGTAACATACCCGATGGCAAAAAAGTCGTTCTTAGACAGGGAAGCAAATTTAATTATTCATTGACTGAGACCACATACAAGACAAACCTTAATCAGTGGCTTTCTTTGAAAGTGGTCAATGTCAGTGCTTCTGCTACAATACATTAACCTTATTAAAATTCATATATATATAAACAGTATGTACAATAAAGAGTATTTTAGTAATAATATACAGCAAGCTGTATTTAAATGAAATAGTATTTTTTTGCTATGGGCTTTACGTCGCACCGACACAGATAGGTCTTATGGCGACGATGGGACAGGAGAGGGCTAGGAGTGGGAAGGAAGCGGCCGTGGCCTTAATTAAGGTACAGCCCCAGCATTCGCCTGGTGTGAAAATGGGAAACCACGGAAAACCATTTTCAGGGCTGCCGATAGTGGGATTCGAACCTACTATCTCCCGGATGCAAGCTCACAGCCGTGCGCCTCTACGCTCACGGCCAACTCGCCCGGTGAAATACTATTAACGTACAGTCCATTTTACCTTTACACAGCTGAAATTCCTATGTATGAGTATCTAGGATACTCTGCCATCCTAACTTAACAAAACAAATTGTGATCCCTTAAAAGGAGTTTTATCTAAGGTTTTACTATAGTCATACAGTATCTACCTAACTATTGCATAGGAACAAACAAGAGTCAAGTCATATAGAGAGATAGGAACATGAAATCCCCTTGTGGGCGAGGGCGGTAGAATATACTCACGGTATCCGCTGCCTGTATACGAGGTGACTAAAAAAGGGATCAGGGGCACTAGCCTTGGGAATGTAGCTTGGCAGCCATGGTTCTCCTCGTCCAATCATACATCCACTTACTTGTGCCAGTTTCCTTACTTTCATCTTTCCTATCTGACCCCAACAGTATTAGGTTCGTGACACCTAGGGAGTATAATTTTTTCACCCTTTCTTCTTTGGCGGTATGTTCATTCTTCAAAGGATCAGACTTCTTCCTCTTTCCCCCCTCCGATTAGTGTTACCCAGTTGCACTTCCTATTAAAACAATAATCACCCCTACCATACGGACATGAAAAGGAACACTGAACAGGATGAACACAATGACAGGTCAGCATGGGGAGAGGGAGTAACACAAAGAGGAGATGAGGATAAATATGAAAACAAAAACGGATCAAAGACAATCCCCGCATCTTCATACAATTTATAGACTGCTGTCTTAAACTTACATTCTACTAGTAAACAGTGTAATGTTTCATTAGTTATTATGAGTGTATCAAATTATCTATAAAAATCTGCTGAAAATTTACCACTTAACTTACAAGCTCAAGCCAAGGGATGATGCAATTTTCGTGATAAACATGCTCGCAAGTAAGTTTCCGAACTGGTTCATCCAAGTTGAAGTCTTCCCAGCATACCGAACATTGTAAATTCTTACCTGAAATCATTCATAACATGAAAATCAGACTGAAATAACGTAAATGTTAAAATTGGCAAGGGATACATGTGTAAAAATCACAAATTCACACTGACTTACAACCATTTTTAATGGATATATAACCTGGGCATGAGGGGAAAGAGTATTCTTCCCCCATGAATTGTATCATGTGTATGCATAAGTCTTTTCCGGTTTCACTAAGAGATGGCGCCAGCAAACAGTACACACAGTATGAATAATGACACACATCAGTTTGTTTGCCTGACATTAACCTACCAACACACACAAGCTGAGTCTGCCAAACACTAGCATCTGTGTTGTATCATTCAGTGATCATGTGAACGTTTGTGCCTGAAAAAGAACATTTGAGGCACGCATTGATTTTGTTATTTAATCAAAAGAAAAAGGCTGTGGAAAGTCATCGTTTGCTGGTAGAAACATATGATGAACACGCTCCATCGATTAGTTTATGTGAGGCATGGTTTCGACAATTTAAACAAGGTGATTTCAATGTGAAAGACAGTGTGTGCTCTGGTAGACTGCAAAAGTGCATAGCCCGGTGAAACTGTTAATGCACAACACTATTGCCAACAAATGATTAATTTAAAGTACGCATTCATCAAAAGACGATCAGAATGGGCCAGAAGACATGGCAATGTGATTTTGTTACACGACAATGCGACGTCCCACACAGCAAAACCTGTGAAAGACACCTTGAAATGGTTTGGATGGGACAAGCTTAAGCATCCACCATACTTCCCCGACCTGGCGTCATCTGACTATCACCTCTTCGCATCAATGGGGCAAGCATTCACAAAGCAGCACTTCAGCAATTATGGCAAAAACTCATGCAAATACCTGATACAGTAGATCTAAATAAACAATAATAGTAATGTTTTAATTTATTTTTTTATTTTGCTATTTCATAATTATGTACATTGTGACACAAAAACTGAGCAGACTCTTGAACACTGGATTTGGCATCAAAACTGTATACCTCGTCTTGCATAATTTTTTTTTCTTTTTTTACTTTTTAATATACATTCTTCAATACACACTTTGCTAAAACTTGAGTAGTTCAATTACTGAAGAAAAGTGACAAGCAACATTCAGGGCAACTAGTGGCACGTTACCATTTGACCCCGTTCTAAAGGCACGGAACTTTTACCGGTGAAGTGCAGATAAACCTCCCTGTATTAAGTAGCTAAGATATCCCTATAACAATGTGCTACTTCATTTTGGTTGTGCTTGTAGTCAGGGACTTAAGGAAGTGTACAAGATCATGTCAGTCAACAACATCAATGTAGTAGGAAGGTGAAAACTGTATTTAATAATACTTCCTACTGATAAAAGGTGGTAGCATAATCCAACTGCAATAAGAGAAGTTCGACATTTCATATGCATAAGCAGCTCAGCACTGATCATAGGAACTGTGGTTGACTATACAATCAACAAATCGCTATTGATGCAGTTTCGAGGTCAGAGGTCTCCTTGCAGTGGATACCAACAAGGAGATTTATCCTATTTAACGTAAGTGTTTTTCATGTTACAGTAAATCCTCGTTGATTCAAAGTTGTTCGAACGCAAAAAACAGACTTTGAATTAGGTAATTTTGAACTAACTGCCCAACTTGTAATTCAGAAATGCCTACCCTTGCAGCATCACAAAATAATCTAAGACCCGTTACTGCATGCAAATACCTTGATTCTTGGTTTAAACCTTTCAAATGCCATGGAAAAATATATTTCCAAAATGTATCCATCCAGCAAGGTGCATTTACAGTATTCAAATTATGCACTTTGATAACTCACTAGCAAACATAACCTCACGGGAAAAAAAAAGAAACATGATTCAAAGACGAGGAGAAATCTATTCTGGCTCCCCTGTACAAGTGCTTTATTCATTGGATTACTGCACTGTATGCATTTTAGATGCCGTGTATTTGCACGGAAAGTACCCGATGTCCTTAAAACATCATGGCTTATCAAACTTTCCTATGACAAGGGGAGAAAATCTCTCTCTTCCATCTGCATTACAACACAGTACAGTGACTCTAGCCTTGTATGATTTCCCACCATGTCACTTACCTCGTAATTCAGAAATGCCAACCCTTGCCGCGCCTAAGACCCATTACTGTATGCAATCACCTTGAATCTCAGTTTAAGGGCACGTGTCTGTGAAGACCATAGCAAAATAGTGCAAAATCACTATATCTGCCATCATAATTTGACCAGATACACTTGTTCAAGGTGGACAAATAATATTATGTGCAAGGAATGAACATTGTAGATTACTGTTATATCATTAATTATTGGTTGAAGCTCATTGTTAATTTCTATGAGAGTTTATTTCTTGTGATGTATTTTAAGACTGCAAAATCACTCCAAACTGTTGGAAGGGTAAACTTGGAAACTACTTGTGTGATAAATGATATTTTTACAGATACTACCCACAGCATGTAGCTACAAAGTAGACTACAAATATGATATTTGGTAAACTGGTTCTTTTGTGGGAAAAGTTCTCAAATTGTTATTAAAATTTTCATAAATTTTGTTGAATATTTTGTGGCCTATTTTTCATGATTGTAGTCTACTTTCAGATAATAGCACACTAAAGCTGTGTGCTAAATTTCAGTGGTCTATCATCCTGCTGTCTTTTTCTATTCCTCCTCTTTGTTCTGGCTTCTTTAGAGCTTTCAATTAACAGCCCCCTCAGCGTCAGTTACCCTACGACAAACAATTGCAGCTAATGCTGAGGCCATATTTTCCCCTGGGGACATTCCTTAAGACTCCAGTAACTTACATCTGGATGCAGCACCTGCTTTGAAGCAGATAACTGCATCCAATACACCAATTTTTAGGGTAGGAAGACCTACAAATACACTTTTTGGCACACGTTCCCAAATGCAGTGATGGTAACTCTCATTAGGGCTCTTGTGTTCGTCCATGTAAACGTTTTTCCAAGAGATTTTTGGCCACTAAGATCTCTATAAATAGGTTTTCTGGCTTCAATAACAGCATAAGGTAATGAGTGTTTGTGACAACCTTTACCCTCCGCCTTTGGTCTCTGGTATCCACACCAGAAGTCTGGACCTTGTGGACATAACAGGTGTTGTGGGTGGTCATCAGTTGATGCTTTGTGAAGTAAACTAGCCCATACAGATTTTCTTTAAGCTTCCAAATTACCCTGTTTTCTCCTTATAGCTAAGCCATACTACAGTTTTAATAAGCCCCGAAGGAGGTTTTCTGTGGTTTCCCATTTTCACACCAGGCAAATGCTGGATGTTTATAAATACAGAATGTCATGCACGCTACTAGCTTCTGTTTGCAACCTAGCACATTGCGGCTGGCAGGTCTAAGAGCAATCAATTATTACGCAGGGCAGCCAATCGATAAAATACTACTTGATTAATTAATTTCATTTGTTCCATATTGATAATTACCATATATCATAGAAAAGATTTCTTTTCTACGATATATAAAAATACTACTTACTGCTTTCCGATATCTTTACTGGTGGAAAAGTTATGACACTTTCAAATGTTTGATATGTAAAGGGGCTTGTCTAATTAACGCAGACATTTCTAAAAACAACATTTTTTTGCTAGTTGTTTTACGTCGCACCGACACAGATAGGTCTTGCGGCGACGATGGGACAGGAAAGGCCTAGGAGTGGGAAGGAAGCGGCCGTGGCCTTAATTAAGGTACAGCCCCAGCATTTGCCTGGTGTGAAAATGGGAAACCACGGAAAACCATCTTCAGGGCTGCCGATAGTGGGATTCGAACCTACTATCTCCCGGATGCAAGCTCTCAGCCGCATGCCTCTACGCGCAAAACAAGATTCAAAGACGAGGACAAATTATACCGACTCCCCTGTGGAAATGCTTTATCACTTAAATTACTGTACTGTTTGCAAATTTAGATGCCTCGTACTTGCACGGAAGGAGCCGGACGCCTTTAAAATATTGTGGCTTATCGAACTTTCATATGACGAGGGAAGGAAATGTCTCGCTTCCGTGTGCATTGCAACACAGTACAATGACCCCCACCCTAGTAGGCACTATTAGTCCTTTTGGGTTAGGCATTAAAAAAATGCTATTCCATCGGCAATGACAATACTGTTCGGTGCGTACAAAATGACTATGAGCACACGAGTATAAAGAATGATAGTTTTCCACCTAATCAATACTTTATTATATAAAGTGTCTAAAATATTTCAATTACATTAAAACACAGTACCGGTTTTGACCTGTTAATTAGGTCATCGTCAACTGCTGATAAACCTGCTTATTCAATAACTATTGTACATCGTAAAACATTACTTAGACTACACATGAATGCCACATATACCAATAAAATATAATGCTATAATGTTAAAATATAAAACAGGGTACAGTTCTTAAAGTCTAAAGAGTCTGTGACATCCTTGTATCAAGTTTAAATTTAAAAATCTAGTACTGCAATGCCAACATTATATCCAACGGTTGTAAGGTAAATTCAAAAATGCATTGTTGGGCGGCAAATATGCGGGAGAACTTTTTGTTCAGTAGTATATAGGGTTCTGTTCTTGTTTCATAGGTACTTATGCTCATCCTCAGTCCATTATTCTGCTTATAGAAATGCTTGTTTTTACTAAGACTTCTTGTTGAGATATAAGTTGCTGTATATGAAGTATTGATATCAAAAGTAAGTGTGAGTGCTCCCCTTTTCATACTTGTGTGTTCCACTCAGGCAAAGTGAAATGATCTATGAAAGAAGAAAAAGAAAGGTAGAAATTAGATTATTTACTAATAGAGAGTGCGTATTGAATGCGTTGTGAAGTATCATGTGTGTGTGTGTGTGTGTGTGTGTGTTACTTACATGCAAACTTGATATGTCATTGAGCATGGTCGGGAGCGTACCGCACACTGTTCCGTGTACGTCGTGTGGCTGTCGTAGGATGGGTAATGGGGAGGGGGAAGCAGCTTGTGGAGGGGGTGGGGTTGCGTGGAGTGTGTCTTGTGGGGGTTTGTTTGTGTGTGTGGATTTATACTTGCTGATTCTTTTTAGATATGTATCTTTTAGAATAGCAATAGCTGTGTTAAAAAGAATGTTTGCTTTATCTATGATTTCGTTTAGCATGAAGTTAGGATTAGCATACTGGTCCATATTGATGTAGAAATCCTCCATCATTTTGAGCAATGGGCCTGTGGGGTTCATATTTAAAATTTCCATGCCATTCTCAATATTAGTGAATTTATGCTTATAATCCTCGACAGGTTGCCCTATAGATGAAAAATGATTGTTTTATGGCATTGATATGTTCTTTGTAGTGATAGAAAAACTTCTACCGGTTCGTCCTTCACAATCGTTGCATTTTATGCAGTATACTCCTGAGTGACTGTATTTATTGTTTTCTTTAACAGATTTAGTATTATGTAAAATGGAAGCATTGTTATGTGTGGTTTTGTAAGCTATTCTTAAATTGTGTCTTTTGAAAATATTAGTTATGGAGTGGACGTGAGTGTTGTTAAAAGTAAAAAGTGCATAGTCTTTCTTAGGTTTGCTGTTTCTAATTAGTTTAGATTGCATTAGCAATTCAGGGAGGATTGGAATTGAATCAAGGCTTTTGGCACGCGATATAGTGATTAGAAATAATTGTATACCATTGCCTCTCCTACCCTCCCAGCCAACATTCTGATGGTGAAAGTTTTTCGACAAACAGAACTCGAACCGACTAACCACGGTGTCAGACCATATAGACTGCACGCCTTTACGATCATGGTCACCAGGTGGGCTACGAATTCTCACACTGCTGTTGCTGAAGCTGGAGATATCTTTCTGGAGTATACTTAACCCATTAGCGCCGTACATTGCCATATGGCAACGATTTTCGTTCTTTTTTTTTTTTTTTTTTTTTTTTTTTTTTCTTTTCAGTACTGTTGGCAGCATGAAAGAATCTGGAAAGCTGTGGTGTCACCTGGCAATTAGAGAAGTTTTTGTAGAATGGATAACCACGCTTATTTAATTTCAGGATATATTGTTGTGACACAAGGAGTGGTGGACTGCAAAATGGCTGCCAGCTTTGTGTAAGTAGGATATACAATTTATAAATGAAGTTGTTTCATTAGATTATATTTACAATAGTGTTGTGCACACTTAATTATATATGTTGTAAGCATTTGAAATAGTAGGGCATACAATGCTGTAGTAGTGCTTGTTGCTATTTGCTTTACGTCGCACCGACTTATGGCAACGATGGGACAGGAAAGGGCTAGGAGTAAGAAGGAAGCGACCGAGGCCTTAAGGTACAGTCCCGGCATTTGCCTGGTGTGAAAATGGGAAATCACGGAAAACCATCTTTTGGGCTGCCGACAGTGTAGTCCGCACCCACTATCTCCTGAATACTGGATTCTGGCCGCACTTAAGCGACTGAAGCTATCGAGCTCAGTAGTGCTTGTTGAATCTGCAGTATCGCCATATGAGAACACTAGGCATTTATACTCAGTAAAATAATTGCTGCAGCTGTCAGATCACGTTAGTTTATCCTAATTCATACATCATCTTTGCAGGAAGGAATTTTTCCCTTTCAGAAGCACTGGATATGCTGCTGAAGAAGTCGATGGTGATATTTTTGTGGAACCACCCGATATAAGTGTACTTACAGACGGAGACTCTGGTGATGAAGATGATGGTGGGCTTATTGATAATCTCAGCTCTCTACAGTTGCGTGTCAGTGCTGAAATAAAGACTGTAAATAATTTAAATAATTGTAATTAGTTTCGATGGCGAGGGTGTGTTACCAGAGGGCGAAGTGTCTTTCGTGTCTACTGATGCAAGATCTGTTTCAATACCTTAAACTGCAAAAGATTTGATAACTGACAGAGAAAGGAATAAATAAAATTACAAACCAAGATGGACCAAAGGGGCCAATTTCTGGAGCCTAATTATAGCAAGTACAAAAACATGACTATTGTTGACAGTTTTGAAATTATTTACGGATAAGCAGCTGACCGAGAAACCAAAAAGTAGAAGATAGGAAACTTAAGGAAACTTAAAAGGGTCCACCTTTTCAATACAAATGAATGTTATAGTTTCTTTACAACATATATTTACACTAAATAAACTATAACATTTATATGTATTGAAAAGGTGGACCCTTTTAAATTTCCTATCTTCCATTCTCAGTTCAATACGGACAAAAAATAAATTCTTAGATTTAAATAGACCAAAAAGTATGCAATGTTTTTAAATTGCAGTGTCTTTAGTCGATGAGGAGGGACAGACTTCTCCAGATATGTAGATTTCTCCTCTTTGCATATAATGCGCAGGTCAATCAGAAGGATAAAACGGCCAGTAATGTAAGTGTTGAAGGAGAAGTATGTCAAGAATTTTTATGCCAGAGAAAGATTTGTCATATGATGAATGCATGGTTCAATACTTCGGGTCGCACAGTTGCACACAATTTATTTGCGGTAAGCCAATATGGTCTGGTTTTAATCTTGGATGTTTAAATTCAAAGGATGGTTACTTGGTCAATTTTGATTTATACCAAGGCAAGGGGCCCAAATCTAAACAAGAGTATGAAGGTGCATTCGGTAAAGCTGCAAGCCTTCTGCTAGTGAGATTCCAGACGAGAAAAGGAATCTACAGCACAATTTATTCATGGGCAATTTCTTCAGTGGTGCAGCGCTGTTCTTGTATCTGAACTTTCTTGGTTATTCTGCAATTGGGACTATAAGGGAAAACAGAACTCCTCAGGAATGCCTAATGACAAGCAAAGCTAGTTTAAAAAAAAAAAAACGGAGTTCATTTGAGACAGCTATGGAAATAAATGATGGCCACCTCTATGTAAAGTGGATGGAAAAAGCCATCGTCACAATGCTGTCTACATCATGTGGCATCCAAGACGTGGTTCAAGTGAAGAGGTTTTCTAAGAACCTGAAACGAACAGTAATGGTTGAAAGACCTATGTTTATTTCCGAATACAATTCTGGTATGGGCCGAACTGATAAAATAGACAAAATTATTGGCTATTATTGGGTCAGGATTTGAGGCAAGAAATTGTACTGGCCCTGTTTACGTGGGTGTTGGATGCAGCAATGCAAAATAGCTGGCCATTGTATAAGAAATTTAAGAATCAGAACACACCACAATTAGACTTCAGGAGGGAAGTAGCCAGCATGTGTCTAAGGAGATATAAAGGGTTGTCTAGAGGTTCTGGAAGGCCATCTTCTTGTGTAGAATCTTCGTCACACTGCCGTGTTTCTGGTGGAATAAGGTATGATGGGACTGATCATCATCTTGTCCAGCACATGCCAGAAAAGAAAAAAGATAAAGTGTGCAAACCATTCTTTTTCTTCTATTGCCAGAACAATGTGTTCCATGTGTGAAGTTAGTCCCAAATACAGTAAGTAAAAGACTGCCATTCTCTATCCCTGTGCCTAACATGCAAGTATTGAGAGTTGGCTTTTAAGTGTCTCAGAAAATATTGACTACTGCAGTTACTGGTACTCTGTAGTGTGTACCTGCATCTAAAGTTATTCATTTTCTTACTACTGATATTATTCTAACATTCCAGTGAGTGTTTTGTTTTGACAGGCAGCAAACGATACACACTCTGTACTGCAAACAAATACATTTTCCTTAATTCAATAATACTATTTTTTAGCTGTGTTGTGAATAAAAAGTGATACTGTATTCCATATTGTTACAATAAATAATGCTACGATTTTCAACACTGTTATTGTACAACAAACAAGAACTACTTTGTAACCTAAATTTTTCTTCCAAAACTCATTATTAAAAAATAAGTAGTGCAAGCGCCTAGCATTGCCATATGGCAACATCAAATATCTTATGACCTAGCAATCCCAAAATTCTGAAACTTGTTTCATTAGTTTATATTGGTCTCAAACATGTGGTAAGACATAAATATAATAATGTGGAGGGGAAAAAAAAGAAAAAAAACAAAGAATTAATTACAGTACTAATGGGTTAAGTGCAAAAATCAAAACCACAAGCGTGAAGGCGCGCACTTCTCTTTCCTCTTTCATTTTACACTGCACACCCTACTTTTCCAGGCCATAATTATATTTGCAGTACACTAAAACAGTCTCCTCCAAGATTTCTGGTATGGATCAGTGGTGTTTGTCCATTAAAACTAGCTTCAATACAGAGAATAATCTCTCTACATCCACGGATGTGACAGGACAGTACTTCAACTCAGGAGCGAGTGTAGGTATTAAACATTAAACATTCCACATTATCATTATCAGCCAAATATTTGTTTATAGCAACCTAATGTTGTGGCCTAGAATTCGTTTAAGGACATCACGATACTTTGTTTGCAGATTGAATCGGAGGTTTCCTGCGATACCTTCCAGTTCACGCTTCACGTTCTCTTTAATATCCAGCAAATCACCCACGTGTTTCTAGCTTCTTGACTATGATTAGGAAGAAAGCCTTGACAAGTGCCAGTTCCCTCTAAACCGTTTCATTGCCGAAAGAGTTCACAGCATTAATTACTTTACATTTTCTTGAAGACTGCTTGTATAGTATGTTAAAATATGCATAATTAAAGTCAAAAACATGTACAATAAATGAAATGCACTAATCTCAAATATATGCAAAGAAGCATATATATATATGCACTACTGAACTTAATAATTCATCTAATTTCACACTCAAATGCACTTCCTTGTCAGTTTTAGATGTCTATATATCGGCAAACAAAACATGCACTTGCACACAAATCCCGATGTTTATTGATCACTAAAAGAAAAGGAAAAAAGAGCTTAGTTTCTCTAATTACTCTTTGGTGAACAACAATGTGATTCAGGGGGGCTCATTCTCAACTCCCGCACTTTTCTTCCTGCGTAACATCGCCTCATGCTGACGTCACGTGGAAGGCTCCTGTCAGTAAGGAACTCTCAGTATAGATCTATATGCAGTCTTAAATAATTTTTAAAATTTTTTTTTCAACTGTTGTATTTAACATGAATAAGGATTCTAAATATGGATTGTGAGAATGGCTGTGCAGTTAATTGCCAGTCGCACAGCTCTGGCAGTACAATGTACTTTAAATCACGACGTTGAAAGTGACTTCATCGAGCTGGTCAATGGCACCTTTGACGTGTTGAACTCCAGGGCACCTAAATATGAAAAGACTCCCATTAGAAGTGGATATGGCTTCAACTCAATGAGCCACGGAATTACTCTGAAGCACTTCCTGAAGGTGATTTCACAAGTGAGAGTTTGTTGGTAAACGGAAAACTTTACTGTGTTTCAGAAGAGGTTCGTAATTTCTATAAACTCTTTCTTAGGACTTTTTGAAGACAGGAACAGTGCAAGTATGTCTCATATTTTGTAACCGTATGTATGTACGATCCCCGAGCTTTTAGGTTAGGAAATTTTCGTATATAGTTTGTAAGGTTAAAATCATGTAATTTTGTTTATTTACCATGTAAAAACGTAATATTATAAGAAGAATGTATAGTTAGGGAATATTGCATATGTTCATTATTATATTTTGTATAAATTTCCGTTTGGGTAAGAGTCTGTAAATATGGCCTAGCCGTAAGGATTGTGCAACCGGGAAAACTGCGACTATATCGGGAAGGACGGTTGAAGTCAGTTGGATGTGTTGCAACAAGTGGCTTGAAAACACGGGGTACGGCAGGTTGTATCGGTTGTAGAATTGGAGTGAATCAATGTGGACATACATGAGTGGACGGTCTATGTCACATCATATACTCGATAGCCAATGTGAGGGCTTTGTTTTGAGCGAGGTTTGGGTTGACAGAGTGACGCGGGAAGAAGTGCTGGTGTGAGCGTTGCTACCAGTGAACTTTTCAGGACGCTATAACCACGTGTAGCAAGCATATATATGTGGGTACGCGTGTGCGGCGAGTCATTCTGATTCTCATTCTCATTCTGATTCTGATACTTATTCTGACTCTGATGCTGATTCTGTGTGTTTCTCATTTGTACTGGTCTGCGGGAGCGACGTATTTGCGCAGATTGCTATACAATCTGCTATTGTTCGTGAGTATCTGTTACGGAGTGAACATGGTATAATCTCAACGACTTACTGGCTTTGCAGTGGACTTTCTGAAAAAGAAAGTGTTTGTTTGGAACTTGTCACCCGAGTATGCAGCTTCAGTTGATGGAGAATTTTGCTGTTTGCTTGCCTCCGGACATGTAACGCTTTCTGTCCAGCCAGCAATTGGAAAGAATTCAAGACGTCGACGAAGAAGTGTAAATAAGGTTAGGGATGCTCGTCTTAAAGAAGGTTGCATCCATATGTAGAGAAATAGTCGTTGTACTTTTCTCTACCAGATTAGGATTCACGGTAACAGTGGAGTGCGAAGGGGCTCTTACCTGGAGGTATGTTAAAAGTATAATGATGTTCTATTTTTTATGAGTGATTTTAAGGATTTGTAATTTGCCTTTATAGACGGCAAACGAGTAAATCTCGTGAAGAGATGATTTTGTTGGGTTGTATTGTGTATATTTGCTCTATGTAAACGGCAAGCACTAAGTGGGTTGCATAAGTGTTGATTTTTGTTGGTGTTTGTCACATATTAGTTCTTATTCTGGGAGTAAAGTCATAGAATCAAACTTAAAGTGAGTCTTTTGTCAGTGGAGTAAGGGTGAACCTGGCATGTTACCCAAATTTAATTTCAGGGGTTATATAGCAACAGGTAAGGTTATAAAGCAAGTCTGGAGCCTCGTCAGCCTGATGACCGTCGCCTTGGGAGAGGGAGTGGCTCGTTGCTCTACATAATTAAATATTCCAGCAATTGTTTTGCAGGTGGCGCCCATTATCCTTGTTATTTACACTTAGTTGAGTCAACGTTTATCTGTTCAGTATTTCAATAGCTTGCAGTAATTACAATTTTAACTGCCAGATTAAACCAATTATGCTCGGAGAATTTTTTTTCACGTGCCCGTGGCCTAGGAGCATAGCAATTAGTCCTCTTTTGAAGGTTGTAACAGAATTAGACTTCTATTACTTCCACAGAGAAATGAAATCCCTCTCTCCAGTAGAGTGTCAGTGGGAAGCTGAAAATAATCCATCGCTGAGTGATACGGGTAGTTTTCATCCTCATGCTGATAATGAAGATCTCTTGAACTTCGTAAGCAATTAATTATGCATAGATGATGTTGAGTGACTTTGAAACTGAAGACATAAACCAGCATGCAATTAAATATCTTTCAAGTTACCTGGCATTCAAATATCGTGCTGTAGATGGCAGCTTAGGTAATTAATGGCATGAGGTCTCCAGATAGGCTTGGTGCAGGTATTTCGAGTTGACGCCATTTAGGCGACCTGCGCGTCTGTGAGATGAATTCTAATGTTGAAGACAGCACAAACACACAGGAATTCATTTATGAAAGTTAAAATACTTGACCCGGCCGGAAATCGAAGCCGGGACCTCCTGGACCAAAGGCCAGCACGCTAACCATTTGACCATGGAGCCGGACGCAGCTTTAGTGATAAAAGTGAAATGTTTGCGTTGCCATAGCAAGTGCCCCACGACTGGACGTCGTAAGTCATCAAAATGTGAGTTCTAAATACAATTAAACCAACAACTATGCCAGTGTTTCTATGTACGTACTGAACTTGTAGTCAGCTTTTAAGATGTAATTACTCAGAGTTTCTTCTATTACTTATCTACAGTATCATATGACTGCTTGCAGGAGATGTGTACAGTACTATTTTATTTTAACAAGGCCAAATTTTTATTTATTAAAAATTGAACTTATTTTTCTTAATTATTGATGTTTATGCTGCAGGCAGGAGTGTACTCCTAGCCCTCCAGACTATGTCACGTGCAGTCAACCAATGAGACCGCTGTTAGTGGGAATGGCCTACCTACGGGTACGTCCAAGATGCGCGCTGGTTGTCCGACTCCGAGCGGCAGGTGGGATGTAGCCATTATGAAAGATGGTTGTCAGCGCAGACAGAGCTGCCACAAAAGAAAAGATATGAGATACAACTGATCAGTGTGCCATGGAACTAACAAGAGAACAGGCTCCAGCTCTACTGCTGCTAACTGGCAATGTTACAACCAGGTTAAAACGAATGAGAAGTGATATACGCCCAATTAATGAATTAAGATCTATTTACGGGGAGTACTAACACCTTTCTCCACAGTTACTATAGAAATCTTTTCCCTACAGCCATCGACGATGTTCCTATTGGAATCATCTTTAATTCGCTTATCCCATATCAGAGAATTCAGTTGAACTTTTGAAATCAAATACTCTATATCCATCATTAACAAAATGCCCGACTCGTTGGCTGAAGAGTCAGCGTACCGGCCTTCGGTTCAGAGGGTCCCGGGTTCGATTCCCGGCTGGGTCGGGGATTTTAACCTTAATTGGTTAATTCCAATGGCACGGGGGCTGGGTGTATGTGTTGTCTTCATCATCATTTCATCCTCATCACGACGCGCAGGTCGCCTACTGGCGTCAAATAGAAAGACCTGCACCTGGCGAGCCGAACCCGTCCTGGGATATCCCGGCACTAAAAGCCATACGACATTTCATTAACAAAATGTCAAACACACTCAGCACGAAAATCAACAGTCTGCGCGGCAGGTTGTCTGGATAATACAGATGTTGATTCCCAAAGGGAATTTAAAATATTTGTCCCGAATGAGTAAATTTATAATACCAATGTAATGGTCCGTTATTGGACATTATAAATTTTCCAGCTAACTCATTCCTGGTTGCCTGCGTTTCGCCCTCGTGTGCTAAGTTAGGCTCGTCAGTTGGGACTTAGGTGTGCTAAGGTGTGCTTAGGTGTGCTAAGTCCCAACTGACGAGCCTAACTTAGCACACGAGGGCGAAACGCAGGCAACCAGGAATGAGTTAGCTGGAAAATTTATAATGTCCAATAACGGACCATTACATAGGTTGTCTGGAACCAGAATGAACTAATCATTCCGGTAAACATCTGAGTCGGACTACCAGTACGCAGGTGCATTATGGCCAGTTCCGCTTAGCAATAAAGGATATACTTATGCCGACTCGGCGCTGACTGACTCAGAAAACCAGCGTGCATTTTGGACGTATCCTAATATACTGTACTCTCCTAACTTGGATGTGTTTACCCTCCCAATTTATCCAGGAAGTACGAGAAATATCTATGAGTGAGCGAATATATCTGCACAATAAAAATAAAACAATGTAAGCCTCGATTATATCACAAATAAGAAATAATATGAAGGCGAAGAGAAGAGAGCATAAATGATGTTGGAAAATAGAAACTGAAAATTAAAAGCATACCAGTACTCACGAATATTACACAGAGAGGTCTAAAAGAGAACAAGAGATGGCTAAGAGATGTTTGGCGCAAAAGGCAAAGCACAAATAGGACCAAGCTCTGACAATGCCCTTTATGTTTCACTAGAATGATCCTTGCAAGGTAAGACAATAATGTGTGCCCAACCCTTGTCCAGTTTCACTACAGAGTCGAGTATGAAGCGAGAAGAATATTTGTAGCAAGATTTTACAACTGGATGCCCTCCCTGATGTCAACCTCATCACACATGTCAATGACATGAAAAGAATGATGTGATGTACAATAGTAGAAAAGCAGAGGGTGAAACCCAGTGCCGGCACATAGCCTACTCCTGCCGAATAGCACCAAGGAGTATGCTCAAGGCCTTGCATCCCAATTCAACGGACGAAAGAGGCTAGCCCAATATGAATATCATACTAACACTGCCTGGCGTGATGGGTGGGTAGCTTCAAACCCTGACAGGTCAAGTCTAATTTCGGATCCAGTTATGCAACCTCCTGGTTTCAACTTACCCAGAAAAATCTGGTCATCACTTAATCGGATCAGAACTCAACATGGCAGATGCAACTTCTGGAAACACAAGTGGAAGATTACAGCAACCCTTATTGCGACTGCTCTGACGTGCCTCAGACCGTTCAACATATCGTCAAAGAGTGCCCACTCCGAAGATTCAGTGGGACAATAAAGGACATCCAAGAGGCCAGTGATGAAGCTGTGAGTTGGATAACAAAACTGGATATTCAGCTTTAGCAGCAATGCAGATATTGAGCTCAAATGTATAAATATTGTTTATTACGTACTTGTTCTGTGTGTATAGATGAAACTTTTTTCCCCTGTAATTGTACATATTTGTAAATAACCAAATTGTAACAATGTATCCTCATGCCATACGAAATATATACCATATATACCACACTCCTCAGTTAAAAGGAAAACCCAGTCATCAGTTTCACCCAAAGAAAATGAAACTACTCATGATACGAAGACCCATGCTTTGTCACATGAAGAATGACTGTTCATGTTCCTTCCATTAAATTTACATAAATCTTTGTCTTTTTCACTCAAGTTTATGGATATTTTGAGAATCCAAATGTAGCTCTTCAATCAAGTATGCTGCACATCCACTTATTGAAGTCTATTTTGGATGAACTATTGAAGAATGTGATGGCAAGTTTTGTGAAAACACACGTTATTAAAAGCTCCTCCTCTCTCCTTAATGTAGATTATCATACTGAAGCAAATCAAAAAGATGATTGCGATCTGATGATAGGGAACTCTGCACTTGTTTTGGTGAACACTTTGAAGTCCGAGGAAAAGTGCATACTCTTCATCATGTGACTGCATGGTACACAAATTCGCGTTGAAAGATGAAGTTTTAAATAATGCAGAAGTTGCAAATATTTTTGATAGCCCTTTCAGACCGTGTACGTACAATTGTGCGGGTTCGTATTTAATTTATGTCTGAGCTTATTTGACGTTTTCTTGGCGCTAGACCGGACTGCAGTGCTTGTGCGGGACACGTAGCATGTACTTCAGCTGTTTTTATTTAGTACTTAACCACCAGGGGGCAGGAAAAGAGTTTAAAAATACAGTTCATTAGCAAGATGGCAGGAAGCAGTAATGCCTAAAGTAAGTGTTTATTTATTGCATTCATATTAATCTAGAAGCTTTACTGAATATCAGAATATAATCAATGAAGTGTGTAAATTGTGTAGCAAACATCTCACTTGCTTTGAAAGGACTAAACTTACCTTTTCACAAAAAAGCTACTTACCATCAAACACACTTCCTCACTCTCACTTGCTTTGAAAGGACTAAACTTACCTTTAGAAAAAACATACCTTAACACACATACAAAAAAAAAAAAAAAAAAAAAAAAAAAAAAAAAAAAAAACTTTGCTTCGCCGAACTATTAATACTACAATTTGTTTTCTTATACCCTCAACCCTTTACATAACATCTTTTAGTGATATTAACTGAGTTCTTATAGAACTTTATAAATATAAACGTTTACTGTCACACTTTCCCTCACTCCCAAACCGTAGTTCGAGAAGAAGGCTAATTTATCTCCTCACAAAGGATTAACTATAGGCTGGCTCTAACTTTTATTTGAAATCCACTTGATACTGATGATATCGTTTCTCTTTATATTGTTCTAAGAATTGAACTCTTTTCTCGCTACCCGCCACGACCAATAACTTATAAACTTGACACACCACTTCAACCCTCTCCTCCATTAATCTCACATCTTCTGTAACACCAGTAACTTAAATATGTCATGTCAACGCTAGCATCACTATTACAATTAAAAATAAATGAAATTACACACAAAGTTTTCTCTCCAACTTATCTTTACGTTAACCAATTTCAACATTAATTAAGAGGTAAGCGTTTTTACACACTTCGATTTCTCTTAGAACTCTTTCATTCAAATTCATTCTTTAACACTATTTCTCCTATTGTTACAGACTTCAAACCTAATTTCCCTTTCGACTATATACAAGAGACTTCAATCGTTCCTTCCAGCTAATATTTAACACAGCTGCTTACCATCAAGCACTCATCTTCACTCGTGCTTTTAGAAGACTACAGTTTTATCTCTTCGCACGAGAGTTACAACAATAACCATTTTTATATTATTATAAACCCCACTTCTTCTAAGGAGCAGAAACGTCTCTTTACTATTTTTAAAAATTGTGTTTAAACTCCACTCGGAGTTAACTACATTCTTCATCATTATCCTGATGCTTGAACTGTTCAAAACCCGATAATTTTACCCAACACCCTCAACCTTCACAAGGCCCCGCTTTACTTGTTCCAACGTAACAATTTTATTATAAACTTCACTTGAAGTGAGCAACGGTAACGTCTCTTTACTAACTTGAATATGTTTTAATACTCCATTTAGAATTATCAACATCATTTTCTTCTTTTATCATTATTCTAATGCCCTCAACCTCCACAGGACGCCACTTTACAAGGTTTAACGTAATAATTTACGTCCTTATAAAATTACCAGTATACAACTTGTTACCAATTTTTAAACAAGGACTTTCAAGAAAGCGTATAAATTTACGACTGTTTTTTAGGACTTTATTAAGGCTTTATTTTAAGAATATCATAACTATTGTTAACCATTTGCTCACGATTTGAAGCACATTTCCAACATCATCCTCACATTCATATGTAATTTTAATACAATCAGGTACCTGATTAATTACCTTTCAGATTGAGATTAAGGCTGAAGATGCCCTTAATTAAAGGGCGAAACATGTCCCTATAATTCAAGATTTAATTTCTTAATTAAAATCTCTATCTGTTGAATAGGTGTAATAAATGAATTTTAATATTTATTTAACTTCTTTTTAACCGCAACACATAATATCCCACGGACTTTGTAGGGTTTCCCGCCTGCTTCCTATGTCCTTTCTCATAGTTGTCATGTTGGTCTACCTGATGTTTATTTCTCAATGCAGATTCTGGAGTATAAATCCAGTGTGTGTTTTAATTAACTTGAAGGTGCTCGAAATTCATGACCTTTAAGGTTCATTATTATTATTATTATTATTATTATTATTATTATTATTATTATTATTATTATTATTATTATTATTCTTGTTCGTCATGTGTCATGTAACTGCTGCAGGTTACATAGGCCCTAGTTTCTTCACCGAATATTAAGTGTTAACACTGCTGTTAAGGAGGCTTATCGCATAATTTAACAAAATGGTCATCTCATAAGAATTGTTAACTCTAACAAATTGTTAATACTTGTGTTAATTTAACATGGCAGCAGCCCTGTGTTAAACCTCTTAACAGCTGCTAAATTTCAAAACGGAGGCATGTAGAAGACGTAAGGATGAAGCTTCACTGCTGTACGAAGACTATTTATAAACTGAAGAAGGCAAAGGACGACCCACACTAAGTAAAAACGACTTTTTAGAGTTGTCAGAAGAAAGATTTCTACAAACATATCTAATTACCAAAGCCATAATGAACAAGGCACTAGAAGAAATTGAAAATAGGTTAGAGTTTCCAAAAGATTGAAAATTATCAGTGTCTCCAGTAGCTTACAGTTTTTATAATGAGAGTTCAGACCTAGTGTTCCTTTAGGTTGTATAACCCCTAAACAAGTGGTCAATGCTCTGATGGTTTCTCAAATTTGTGAAAATGTTTCACAGATGAGGATATCTGCGCCTGTTACATTACAGTCGAATGCTAGTCCTAACCTCACTTTCAGTACCCTAGTCTTTTCTCAAGGGCACTTGAATCAGGGTTACTATTGTGTGTAATTCCTTCTCAGGATCACTAGTCCTTCCCAGGTACCTCCTACGCCTGCCTTCTCCCAGATTATAACCAATTTACCTCACCATACCTACCAACTTTACAAAACCAAAAATCAGGAGATACAATTGGTCAAAACTGCTTATTCTACGTGTCTTGCGCAATACAATACTATGATATATTTATAAAACTTATTGTCTCAAAGCAGGACTGTTGCTATAACGAGGCTACAAGGCTGAAAATGACACACCTCTATTACCTCACAGGAAGTATGCGAGTGAGATGATCAGTCTCTGATATGCCTTCGGAAAATAGTACGAACTCGTGCTCCACACATATGAATCGGTCATGCACATAAATGCCATTACTTAGCAAATGCATAGATTATTATATTGCATCAAATGCCCGTCCAATTATGAGAAGCACAATGCTATTTGTATGAAATAACTAGCTGTTATACCCATGCTTTGCTTTGGAATTCTCAGAAAGACTGTCCATACACTTTTTACAACTAAAGTCAACATAGGTCTTTACAATGATGTCGGTACGAATGTCACAATTAAAATTAATGCTGTCATATGAAATATTTGATAAAATGAAAAACAGCACATATACTCAATTTTAAAGAAAAGTACCACAGCGTCGATCTAACAGTTCAAAGTTCCAGAGCTAGAATGACCAGGCCGCAGACAGCCGGTAACACTCTTGTGTCATTATTCCATTCAAGATGATGCTTGTTGTTTAAAAGGACCTAATATCTAGGTCATCGGCCCCTAATGGTACAAAATGTGATGAAGTGTAATGACAATTTGAAAGTCCAAAATCGTCCACTGACCAGAATTCAAAACGTGCTGTTCCTTACACAGTGGCTACTAACCACAGGTAAGGCAGACCCATAGTGAATGCAAGTATGAAGAATGAGATTTCCACCTAATCAATACTTTATTACAAAATGTTTAAAGTTATCTACATTGAAACAGTACCGGTTTCGACCTGTAAAAAGGTCATCAGCTGCTGGTGAACCTGCATAATAGCGGTAGTACGTAAAACATTACTAAAACTAATTTAACAAGAATGCCTTATTCTAATATAATATTACTTAAGATATATACATATGGTACAATATGGGGCTTAGACTCATTGGAGTTCCATTAAAAAATCTGTGCTGTTGCCAACATTATGTCAAACAATATATATATATATATATATATACATACATACATATGGTGCAATAAAGGGCTTAGGCTTGCTGGAGTCCCTTGAGGCTGATAGATTATAGACCCATAGTGTCACTCATAGAGTGGTACTAATCACAGGTACAGTAAAACCCACCCTGATTCACACAATGTCGCTACTAATCACAAATGTATTGTGTACCTAACATAGTGGCACTACGCGCAAGTAAAAGTGACCCAGCGTGGTGGTACTAAATACAAGTAGTCTCATGGTTCTAATTCAAACATCCCAAAGTCGCTCCTTTTAGTCGCTCCTTTTAGTCGCCCCTTAAGACAGGCAGGGAATACCATGGGTGTATTCTTCGCCTGCGTCCCCTACATACAGCGGGTGTGCGTGTTTGGTTCATGAGAGCTATTTTATTTCGCTGAAGTCCACCGGCAAGCCGGTTAGGACCCCCCTAACCACCACCTGAAACGTGCCACGTGGTAGTATTACCTCTCTCCCTGCTACACCAACGTAGTAGGTTCATAGTTATTCCATTTAAGTGTGCACACTGCTCATTCCAATCACTGCCTCAGTGTAGGGATCGAATAGCTGGAATACTATTATGATTCAGTGTGTCATGAACCAGTAGTATCAGAAAATTTATGAACGAGAGGAATGGCATACTAAAGAAGGGAGAGATGAGAGATCTAACTCCCCAGCTACTTCCCGCCAATATTCAAGCAGGCTGTTATACTAGGTATGCAGCAGTAATCCCATCTATTGGAGATAAATAGCAGCAGAACACACAAAGCACATCGCAACAAACAATGGTCAATGTAATGTTATTGTTGATCAATTTTATGAGCTGTATATACTGCAGGCTTTCACATTTAGTTTTCTTCCGACTCTGTGATATTAGAGCATCTGTTGTTAAAATGAGTCATCCTTTCTTTTATGACTCCCTCTTGTGTTGTTATTCAAGCGATCGTTCCTTCGTGAGTTTCTTCTCATTCTTATAATCATCTTCACAATATTATTATAGTCAGTACGGTAAAACTGAATAAGACATAAATATTCAGAAATTGTACTCTCTATAACTCTTGTTATGTACTACTTTTTGATATGACCAATTAGATAGGTAATTAAAAATTAAATTTTGGCACCTTCCCCTGAACTTCCATTTCAAACAGGGTAAATAAAATTATTTGTAGCGTGGACTGTAGTTCCTTATTCCCAAACTTTACGTATGGATTTTCATTAAATTCCTTTCACCCATTTTCTCGTACGTCAGCGCTGATATGGACTTAGCAACAAAAATTCAAATTCATAAATATCTCTGTTATCATAGCCGGTACGGTAAAAATGTATGACATAAATGATAGTAAATTTAATAATATATAACTTTAATTGTGTAGTACTCATCGATAGGGCCAATAATAACAAATATTGGAGAATTAAAAGTTAGGCCTTCCCCTAAACTACCATTTCAATCAGTGTGAACACAATTTTATGGCCTAGATTATAGAGACTTATTCCCCGACTTTACATACAGATTTTCATTAAATTAACTTCAGCCGTTTTCTCGTGATGCACGTAAATACATGCAGACAGACATACATTGCGGAAAATTAAAACGTGCATTTCTCCTCGTTACTGCGATCACGACCGGTACAGAAATATCATTCTTTATAAATTCTTAGCAACGCACAGACACTTTTTTTAGTTATATTGAGATAAATTAAAATTAGTCAGAATTGTCTCCAAATGGCTCCTATGTAAAATATCTAGAAAAGTCGCTAGTCGTTATTACTGAAATTCTTTCACTAAATTACTAAAGACTACTCCATATCTAGCTGCTAATCTTTCGAATCGACTAGACTGATGTGAACGAACACGAACATAGCACGCGAGAACGTGAGATTGACAGTCGATATACGCGTTGCAATAAACAGGTTTCAATAAACATTGCACATTCGCGCACATTTCTCGCATTAATAAACATAGATATTTCGTTTGAAACCGGCCAATGAGCAAAGGACTTCCAGCCATTCGCGTAAAAAAGCTGAAATGGCAGGATTTGAAAAGAAATGTTTTAAGTCCACCAAAAAACAAACTAAAATCGGGAGGAATAGAATAATCGGGAGGCGGGAAGAACTGTAAAAAATCGGGAGTCTCCCGCCTAAATCCGGAAAGTTGGTAGGTATGCCTCACCCATTGACTACTACATTCAAGGGAGTCTCTAAATTTACTACTAATTCTATTGACGAGGTTATTTCCTTTCTTTGGTTTTTAATTGAATTTAAGAATCAAGCTATTGTGTACAATTTAAGTAGCGATCACATTTTTCAAGTCTTATATCCACGTGTATCTGGAGCTCTTCCTGAGCATATCATTAGAGACATTTCTGAAAGATGGACGGTGGATCAGTTTCATGCACATGTACTTGAATTCTTCATTCCTACTCTGCCTTGTCGTCGTTAGTGCAGAAACACTATTTCAGAGTGCAGGATTTGAACAAATGGTTGTCTGATTATAATTAAGGATATTAAATTGTATGCTAGAATTTTTATGTTTAACTACTGTGAGTCTCAAATGGTTGCCAGCATTGTTGAGGGTCTTGCCCCTAACTATTGGTTGTATCTTGATCTTTCGCCGCAACCAGCAACTTTTGCTCAATTGGAAGCTGTCACTGTTTCTGCCAAAGGTATTAGATATGCCGACCAGCTACGCGTTGCTCCCCCTCCTATGAGTATGTCTTTTCCTGTTACATTAGTCTAACGCTAGTCCTAACCTCACTTTCATTACCCCATCCTTTTCTCAAGGGCGCTTGAATCAGGGTTACTATGCTGCTGTTACTAAAACTGCTCCTCCTCTTTCTTCCAAGCCACGTAATTCTCGTGCATGTTTTAGTTATAGTTCCGTTGAACATTTCCAGAGAAAATGTCCTAAGATTGGGCCCTTAGGCACTTCAAAACCTGATGTAGGTACAGTCTCTTCCACCAACAAGTCTTGTCAATACTGTGGGTCGAATAGGCACTTTTCTAGACAGTGCCCGCATACTACTTCTGAGTCTGGGCATCCAGGCAGTAGTAATTCTATATGACTAACTGCCAACCCTTGTGATAAACCTCAACGTGTTGCTTCATCTTTTGTCTGTTATAACTGTATGTTAAAAGATGATTCACCTAATTCTGAGGCTGATAATGGGTCCCAATTTGAACCCAGTGTAAATTTCCTACAATCCTGTGGCATTTCTGCTATCCTCCTTATAAATTACCTTACATACGTATGCTTAGAGGTAAATAATGAACCTGCATGTGCATTGGTAGATTCAGGAAGTAGCATCACATTGATGAGTGAGAATTTGTATAATTCAATGAAAACTGTTTGCAAGTTACCTCTATCGAAGTTTGTATCTTTAACCTGCCATACTGCTAACTCTAACTCTTTGAATAAAGTACGATCTTTAAATGTCAAAATCAGAATTCGTGATTTTACATGGAAAATGCCAGTAGCAGTTGCAAAAAAACAAAAAAAACAAAAAAAATTTATCACCGGGCGAGTTGGCCGTGCGCGTTGAGGCGCGCGGCTGTGAGCTTGCATCCGGGAGATAGTAGGTTCGAATCCCACTATCGGCAGCCCTGAAGATGGTTTTTTTAAGCTGTGTAATTGCTCCCCTTTTCTTCCTTGTCATATTAATGCTGTTCTTGAAGATACGGGTGAACCCAAGGCTTTTGATATTGAACATTTGCCTGATGATCAGGCCAACCAACTTAAGAATCTCTGTGATAAATTCCCAGATGTATTTAACGACAAGTTAGGTGTAACTAATGTTTTGGAGTACAAAACCGAAGTCACTGACAACGTTCCTGTTTGCTCTTATCTGTATCGCCTGTTGCCTCCCAAAATGAAAGCCCTTAAGGCTATTATTGACCAAATGCTTGCTAACAGTGTAATATGTCCTTCTAAATCAGCTTATTCTTCTCCCATGTTTCTTGTCCCTAAACCACACGGTGGTTTTAGGCCTGTCGATTAACGGATGTTGAATACGAGAGTTGTCCTTAAATCAGTTCCCCTTCCTGACCTGAACTCTTGTTTTACTTGGTTCGCTAATGCCAAAATCTTTACCACTTTCAATTTGAATCAGGCATGTATCAGATACCTCTTGCTGAGGAATCCAAACACCTAACTGCTTTTGCCATTGATTGGAACCTCTATGATTATGAGAGGGTGCTGTTTGGTCTAAGCACAGGCGCTGCTGTCCTTACTCTGTTACTAGATAATGTTTTGTCAGACATTAAATTCAAGCTTGTATACAATTACCTTGTCGATTTAGCAATTTTCAATGAAATATTTGAAGAGCATCTTGTCCACTTCAATGAAGTCCTTGAGAGACTGCGCAAAACAGGCCTAACCCTTAAGGCTAGCAAGGTTACCTTTGCACAACCCCAGATGTCATTTTTAGGGCATACTGTGTCTGAGAAAGGTGTCTCTATTGATCAATCTCATACAGCCGCCATCCAAAAAGTTTCTACACCTAAAGATGTCAAAGCTGTAGCCAGACTCATTGGCATGGGTAAGTTCTTTCATAAATTCATCCCCAATTTTCCTGAATTAGAAGCTCTGTTAAATGCTTTGAGAACAAAGGATGCTAAATTTGTGTGGAGTGATGCCCAACTTGAAGCCTTTTATGACTTGAAGTCTGCCTTGTGTAATGCTCCTGTTCTGAAAATGCCAGATTTTTCTGAGAGTTTCATTCTCCAAACCGATGCCTCCTAAACAAGTATATCTGGTGTTCTCCTTCAGGAATTTGTAGAGGGACGTCGTCCCATTTCTTATGCATCATACAGTTTAAATCCTACTGAGCAAAATTATTCCATTTATGAATTGGAAGCCTTAGCTCTTGCCTTTTCTTTAGAACAGTTCAGGATGAACCCTGAACATTTCCCTTTTGACCTTGAAACTGAGTCAGGCATTGAGGTGCGTACTGGCCAAGAAGGACCGGTCGTCTTGTGCGTTGGGCAGTACGCATGTCAGCTTTCCACTTTGAAGCTAGTCACATTCGTGGCACTGAAAATGTTCTGGCTGATAGTCTCAGTAAGATGTTCTACATGGGCCGTTCTGAACAAGTTTCGGCCTTTGTGAATGAAGTTCTCACTAACTCTCGTTTCCTTTCCAAAGATATCACATCAGGAAGACTATGCAGAATTAAAGACTATTATTGACAGGATTAAATCTGGTGAACATGTTAAACGTTATGTTTTTAAGAATGGTGTTCTATGTTGTCCTGCTCACGGTCGCAGAGACCCCAAAATTGTCATCATATCTAACTTAGTTCCGGCACTTTTCAAATATTTTCATGAATCCCCAGTTGGTGGTCATCTTGGGGTTTTCAAAATTAGAGAAAAAAATCCATAAGCATTTCATTCGGAAATCCATGAACGGTGAAATCCGTACCCTTGTCAAATCTTGCAAAATTAGTAAACCTGTACCTAATACTCGCCTAGGTCTGTTGTCATCTGAACAAGCCTTCTGTCCTATGGAGAGATTATTCACCGATTACATTGGTCCTTTCCGAGGTCACCGACTGGCTATCGTTTCATGCGTGTCGACACATTTTCGCGCTTTTTGCGGCTGTTCCTTACTCGTATGGCTAATGCTCACGCTACCATCTCTTGTTTGAAACAAATCTTTGCTACCTTTACACCCTGTCAATTTACCAATTTACAAGATTCTAATCGGTGAATGTGGGTGTCTGGAGTGATGCACTTTACCACCTGTGATCGCACGATTCCCGTTTTTGGGCTCCTTGCGAGAGCGAGGCAAACTGTCCGCATCTTTTTCCGATGACTGGCTTTGGGAGCAGGCGCGCTTGTCGTCTATCCCATGATGGGGATACCAGCCTCTGGGGTAAGCGCTATTTCTCCTTTTGAACTTTAACCTTGAAAGTAAAATTTACTTAGTGCGTGCGAGTTTACCCTAGGTACCTATATTCCCCACTTTGTTTCATAATCTATCACTTGTTTGTCGAAATTATTTAGTTTGCCAACTAGTCATTTATCCTTTTGTTTTGGAGGCAATTCCCCTTTTCTTTGATTTTATGAACTGTGTAATTAATATATATACATTTTAAGTTCCCTCAGGATCACCTCCCGTAGTTCAGCATCCCTCGATTTATGCTAAATTATCCCCTGCTCCATTCCAGAAGTGTTTTTGGCATGGGCGCAGCATAGCTGCCAACTTTCAGAAATAAAAAAATAGAAACAATCTTATCCTTGAATTTTGTCACATATATTGCACCAGGTCTAAGTGAAAAAAGGACAGGATAAAAGGCAAACATATTTACAGTTACAATGAGAACTGATCATTAAATTTATAATCTTAAAACTAAAAAAAAACCACATTAAAATGGTTACAAGAAAATGTACCTAATCACTCTCATTTATGACACAGACATACAAATAATAATAAAGTCGAACATCGATATCTCGACCCTCCATTACTCGAATTTTCAGTATCTCGAACTAACTTAGACTTGCACGTTATAATTCTTGTCTTAGGTCCGTATTGAAATGTACGTAAATACAAAGTATGTTACAAGTGTTATTTTTAAAATGCACCTATTCAATACAAAGAGATCTAGTAAATTAAGAATTAAATCTTATCATAAGAAGTTACAAGGGACATTTTAAGGGCATCATCAGCCTCAAAATCAAACCTGAATGGTGAATAATCAGGATCCTGATTTGTTCTTACAAATCGTAAGAAGAGGATATAAATGTAGGTGTTTGTCTAACATAAAATTATTAGAATGTCCTTGGTTAAAATCATAGTATCAAGCTGCATATCACAAGTTCACAAGATTACAATCTCCAGAGCGGTGAGTCAATGCGCCCAAAACCTGTTGAGAGTATAGCAATAAACAGCTCAATCTTTATAATGAAGTAGAAATGTGTTTCCTTGAATAGGTACTCCTATTGGAGGATAAGAAAAAGTAAAGCTGATAGACTGTTAAAGATGTTCATTTTGTATGTTAAGACAACAGTCTTCTTTAAGTAGCTGTTCAGCTGTCTATAGTCATATAACTAGCTTGAAGGAGTGAAAGTCGAATGTGTTAAGATAAGATAGCAGTCTTCTTTAAGTAGGTAGTTGTGGCAGCAAGGAAAGGTATTCGGCTGTCTATAGTAGTATTTATCTTGCTTGAAGGAGAGAAAGTTGAAGGTATACCGACACTGATTAAGCTTTTTGGTGAAAAGTATGTAACAAGAGGAGAGTGAATGCTTAGGAAAGGTATTTGTGAAGAGAATTTGGGTTTAAAAAGAAAAAAATGTATGTATAAACACTTACCCTTTCGTCTGTAAAGATGTAAATCAGTTATGGAACGGTTAGTTGAAGAAAAACGTTATGTGTATGTTCATTTATTTCCTTGACTGTTATGGTGTTAATCAGTTGCTATGGTAGCGTTGAAATGACTGACACATGTTGTATTGAATAGGTGGATATTAAAAATAACATTTGTAAGATACTTTGTATTTAACCCCTTAACTGGGTTTGACGCCTAAAGGCATCAACAGCTGTCACATGAGTATTGGGTTTGATGCCTTTAGGCATTCTTGTACTTCTAAATGTGTTCTTACGTAGGGTTAGCTTCCTATAGGCGTCTGACTATTCTTAATCACTTCTGCCATCTACTATCGTAATCTAAAACAAATTCCATTCGTATTAGATGTGATTATTGCTGTCCTGTTCATTTCTATCCGGTCTCACGCCAGTCGGGTAGTTCGCGCCTAGGCAGCAGTCCAACAGCTGTCGTGTTGCCTCGTACGGTCCGCGCCAAATTCTTCGTAAATAATTTATTTGCGTATATGTACATTGAACCGCCTGTTGCCATTTCTTGATGGATGCAGTATTTTTGTATCCGTCTCTTGGCACAGGCCAGAGCAAAGTGTAGCTTCCACCAGAAGTACCAGCCTCATCCATGGCTGTGACAATATGGAAGCTGCTGGGGTATGGGTGGTGCTGAGTATTGACATTTGGAGCTTGACTAGTGTCTGAATGTTACGAAAGGTGTTGCTCATAGGATCAGTCGTGCTGCAGTATCATCTTCTGGTCCAGTGAGGAAAGGAATGGCAAACTACCTCACTCCTCATCTTGCCTAGTACGCCTCATTTTGGTGCTGCCATTGGTTTTTGCGCTTTCCCTATAACTGCATAGCCTTTGGTGGTGTGGTTTGAGGATCCAACCAGTCTCTGGGCTGATGACCTAACAGACAGACATATATATTGAAATAACTAAATTTGAGAGTTGTTTTCATCGTTGTTGTTACTACAATACAGTTGTTCTGCAAACTCCATTGTCCATGTACAGATAACTTTTTGTAAATTGGTCTGTATATGATGGTAAACTGTTCCGTGTGATGTGATAATGGCTTGGTTAGGAAAGACGTTGAATTATCTGAGAATCCGCTGACCGGATGTAGGAATCACTCAAGAAAACTTTGTGTAGTGTGCCTGTCAAACCAGAGGCGACGGGAAACTGTCTACTACTGTGAGGAATGTGACATGGCACTTTGTGCTTGCCCTTGCTTTCGTATTTACCACACTGTGCACAATTTCTGAATGACCTATGAACCAGAAAGTATGTAGAACCTATTGATGCATATATGAAAACTTGAAAAAAATGTCATCATCATAATAATGAAAGGAACACTTTTCAAATTCACTTTTGTATGAACACACTGTATGTATATATTTATGGGTTTACAAGAAAAACGGTAACAACAATGCTATTGAATTTCTACTATATCACTCATAATTTAAATAAATCAAGTAAAATATATTTTTCTGTTGAGTATTTACATCTATGCCGGCCTATGGTGTAGGGTAGCGTGCCTGCCTCTTACCCAGAGACCCCGGGTTCGATTCCCGGCCAGGTCAGGGAATTTTACCTGGACCTGAGGGCTGGTTCAAGGTCCACTCAGCCTACGTGATTAGAATTGAGGAGCTACCTGACGGTGAGATAGCGGCCCCGGTGTTGAAATCCAAGAATAACGGCCGAGAGGATTCGTCGTGCTGACCACACTACACCTCGTAATCTGCAGGCCTTCGGGCTGAGCAGCGGTCGCTTGGTAGGCCAAGGCCCTTCAAGGGCTGTAGTGCCATGGGGTTTGTTTTTGTTTTTTGTACTTACATCTGCCGCACGCTACTGTACCCATTTCAAAAGTGCTCGTTGCGCTGAATACTTACCCACTAGCTGGTTGATGTTATGAAACTATTCCCCAGTTAAGGGGTTAACTTAGACTTTCCGACCGTTTGTCCTATTCTTCACGTATATTTATTTCTCTAAATTCGGTTATACAAATTTCTCGAAGCAAACATTTCCTCCCTTGAAGCAAAAAATACTCTAACTCGAATTTTGTGCAACATTCACTGTGCAATATGGCATTTGTGGTTTCTGAGCAACAGTTAACAAGTAAATAAAAGGTTACAGTGAAGCTGGAAACTAATATGACGGGCACCGAAAAACTCGAACCTCTAGTGATCGGCAAATCCTCACTGTTTCTCGGGTGTCAATTACCGGTCACGTACGACAGCAAGCCCAGAATTCGCGGATGACAAGCTCCATTTACGAACCTCAGCTGCGTTGTATTGACGAGAAGTTTCAACGTGAAAGGAGGAAAGGTTAACCGCAACAAACAGAAGAGACTAACGGATTTTTTTCTAAGCGTGTTAACGGAGCTATGTTCCTTGTTTCACTACTGTATGTACTGTATCCTGTCTTCTAAAAAGTTACTGTAATAAGTGCTATAATTAAAGTGATGCCGTTAATGGAGTTTCTTTGTATATTTTTAAGTACCGTTGAACATAATGTATTCAGTAAAAGCCCGCAGATACACATGATTTAATTATGTGCTATACATGCTAAAAAACGGTATTCTCTAAATCTCGAAATTTCAATAACTCAAAATAAAATTTATATCCCGAGGTGATTCGCATAATAGTTTTCCTTTATTAGACAGCAAAATTAATGGAAATTTAATTTTATATGTAACTCTGAACACTTGAAGATAACGTTTGTTACGTCTTTTGGTCATAACGCGACGAGAAAATACCAGAAACTGTCACCGACAGAACTCCCTGAAATACATTCAATTCATTAAAATTATGAAGTAAGAATAAACAAAAATGCACTGAAATAAGTGAAAATACCACATACAAAAGAGATCGGTATGTCTCATATTATTAACAAACGACTTTGACATGGGGAAAAGAACAGAACCGCTTGAAGAAAAAAAAGTGGTATACAACTCTAACGAAATTACGCATAGAAACGATGTTAATAGTGCGCGAACCACACGATAAGAAACTCATTTTTTCGTCCCAATTAACTGAGTCCCTAGCGCTCACTAGCCTCTCTTGCTTGTAGGACGATTGCCGTCCCAAATCCCCAGCCGTAAAGCACACGTGCTGCTCTAGAGAGCAGAAAACATGATACACGAAGGCACAATACACTCACAAAATAAAGCACCAATTAAAAACCGTTGAAAATGAGGTTGGGTAAATTACACAAGCACATAAGAATTTATCGTTCATCCTAGGGGAAGAGTATTGACTGTACTGGAGATTATATTGGTCAAAAATAGGAAAAATTAAAAACAATTCAGAAAATCGGAAGACGAGTGAAAAAACGGAAGGTTTCTAGGTAAATCGGAAGGGTTGGCAGGTATGCGCAAGGTAATTATGCCTCTGTGTCAAGTTTTCTTGCTTCCATTATTTTGTTTCATAATGTAGTGCGCTTATCTGAAAGCGCCGTCAACTTTCATCTTGTAATTGAATTTTCGTTGTGTGCTTTCTATCTTCCTTCTATTGTTTCATTCTGGATGTGGTGTAATGTTAACATGTCCCTTTTCTTTAATTTCATTATTATGTCATGTCAGTTCTTACCTTTCTTAAATGTAATGTTAAGTGGACATCGTCCGCAACAACCTTTACGAAATTACCCTGTGATATTTGGTTATTCCTGTTAATTGGCGCAATTTATATCTAAAAATTGTTTATTTGCTATGTTAACTACATTTTATTTTATTGTTGACTTTTGTTTGTACCGCCATTTTCCGTTTATTTACTTAGTAAATTAAGAGCTCAAGGGATAACCGTCAACTTCCTTTTAACCGTAACGCATAATATCCCCATAGACCTTGTAGCATTTCCCTCCTGCTTCCTATAGGCGGGCTGGCATATGGTTGCACATGACAGGTGTGCACAATGTTGGTCACACTGCAATGTCGCACGAAGCGATGTTGCCACCGCAACAACAGCTGATTGCACAATGCGTGAGTTTTTAAAAACATGGAAATGTTTTTAATGTCATCGCGATGGTACACAATACAAATGAAATCTGCCGACAAAAACGAACTTTGAACTCGCCGATTATTCATCACACAAAATTATAAGAGAGAAATGTACTACGAAGTTCTTATTATCGCGATGTTTGAAAATACAGAAGTAATCGGCCGATAAGAATGTAATTTTAAATACACCAATAAATGTTGGAATAATATACACCGGTGTTAACAGAAAAGGTTTCAAGTAAAATCTATAAAATTTACAAAAATTCAGAAACCTTATTTTCATACCTCATTCACAAAGGTAGAGGCTTGAGAACCTCCAGATCACTGCCATCACTACCGTCGCCTTCGTTGTCATTGTCATCATTGTCTAGGCAGATCAACTCCTGACAGTCACTGATGATGCCATGTATTGCCATTGCCGAGTTAATGAATGTTGCAACATGGCTAACTTTCTTCATCCACAAAGCCGCATCCATTCGAGCAATACTCTCCTGGAACAGTCCTTCCACTTCAGTAATTGTGAAGGACTTTTTATTAGTGCGCACGTAATGTTTTACTTCACCCCATACCGTACCAACTCATTGAGGTTGAAGTGTCAGTGGTACGGCAACAACCTAATAACCTCGTCCCCTTGTTCCTTCGCTACCTCGTCGACTAATTTAGTCATACACATCAAGTCAAATCAAAATCTCTTTATTTGCAAATGAGGTGTCTACCTCGGTGGCAAATGGTACACTAAAATGCATTACTGTCAAGCACTAAATATTAAATTAACAAGAGAATAAAATTTTCCTATAATACAATATTATACAATTTACGCTAACAATTTTTTCTATTAAACACACAGCTCATCCTTAATAAATTTATATTGTTTACAAAATTCTACTTATAATATCTCCTGTACTACTTACAAATATAGTCAACTGATATACAATACGTGGTATTACTTAAAATGATACTATTCAACTGGTATAAGATTATTCTTTACATTGCATTTATTTATTTATTTATTTATTTATTTTTACCCATTCTGGAACCTAAGTAGCATAACGACCTGCTGCGTCTTAACCAGAGCCCCTTTTGCCACCACTTTTCAGAGTTCCTGAAGGGCCTTCACAGCTACCATAGCAGTCCCAGTGCCCCCGAAGTCCCCACTGTACTTCACCCCTACAGGCAGTCCCCTACTTTGGCTGTCCAAACTCCTTAGACTAGGGGATGGAATTAATTTATTCCCACACATTTTTTTAATTTACAATAACCTGCACTGGTCGAATGCCCTCTAACACTTCATTTATTTTCTCTGTTGCTGTTTATTCTCCTTGAATATCTGTACAGATTTTGGAAAAGGATCAAACACTACCCCTGGTAAACTGTTCCACTCCTTCCCACCCTTCCCAATAAATGAAAATTTACCCCAATCGCTTCTGCTAAAATTCCTTCTCACGGATATCTCCCCATGCTGCTTCTCTCGTATAGGCTCTATATAATCCTACAAGTCTAGTTTTCTCCCTTCTGTTACTTAAAGTTTCCCACCCAAGTTCCTGAGCTGTGTGTTTAACATTTCTGATACACTACTCTTTCTCCTGAAATCCCCTGTTTCAAATCTTGTTGCTTTCCTCTGCACACTATCTATTTCTTTTATTAGGGATTCTTGTTGAGGATCCCAAACACTGTTCGCATATTTCAATAATGGACGAACCATACTTAAGTAACTCTTTTCTTTTAATTCTTTGTTGCATCCTTTAAGTAGCCTCATTATGACATGTAACGATATGTGATGCTTTCCCAACAATGTCATCAACATGACCAGGGGTAGAAAAAAGTAGAAATAATTCAGTAGCCAGCACCTTTTTATCAGGAGCCAGCACATTTTTTCAAATAACCATTATAAAAACCACAGGTTAAGCTAGGATTAAGCTACGTATTGTTTTTGAAATGTGTCCCTAAGTAGTCTAGTCTATCAATTCATATAAGAATGGAATAGAAACAATTTAAATTTAAGAAATACTAACCCAAATAGCCACCAGTCACCTTCAAGGTCAGCGTCTTTTGAAATTATACTACATGTGCCTGTTTGATTTCCCACCAAAATACCAACGATCAATACATTTTGTTGCATCAAAGTCCTTTATAGATGGTCCATTCAAATATATCATCATGAGATCACTTAAGTTCTTCACAGCAAGCTTGGTTCGCAGTTTGTGTTTAATTATATTCATTGTACTGAACCCACGCTCACATGATGAGGTCGATACAGGAATTGTTGCCACTATACTGAGGAGCTTTCCTAAAATCAGAAATCGTCCTTTCATAGTCCGCGATTTTTCAAGTAGGTCACTCAGTGGAAGATCTTTCCGGACTATTTTGAACTCAAACCACTTGCTCAGTATGTCTTCTACGTTGTTCTCCTCAATTTGAAGGTGTTTTGAAAAATGAGTGGCAAGAAGCTGTATTTCACTGTTGCATTAATTTTCCAATTGTTTTCCTGAAGGCCAGGAATGTGTGTCAAAAACACCAGTGGCACTTTGAATATCTTCATTTTGAAGAAATGTGTTTTTCAGAAAGTTAATCCCACTTGCCAAAATATGTTCCTTGTCGGTCGTGAAATTCTTATCCGACACACCCGATAACTGTATTCCATTGAAAAGTCCTGAAAGTGTTGTAGCAGAAACAAATTTTTCTTTCATTTGACCCTTGGTGTTCTGAAGTTGCTGCAATGAATTAATTGCATTATTTACATGCACTCTTATCTGACTTAAAATCAGATCATGCCTCTGAAATACAAGTGAAAGTCTTTTGAATATACTCAGATAATCATACAAGCAGTGAACTGTGATGACAAATTTGAAGTCCTTGATCTTCTTTAGAAGACCTTTAGCCGTGATTCCTTCTTCACCTTTCCTTTCAGAAATATTCTCTAAATGCACCACTAGGCATTCCCAGTCTTTGACAACTGCATGCAAAGCATTTCATTAGCTTGCTACCCATCTAACTTGGTGTAAGTACTGCAATTTAGATACTTCACATTCCAGTAACTCCAAAATTTTCTTCAGTTCGCAAAGTCGTTTCGGCGAATGTCGATAAAACTTATATAGTTTCGTGAGTATAGAATCAATTTCATCAATGATTTTAAGTTTCACATTTTTCAGTGAGTGAAGAACGGTGAGTTGGAGTTGATGTGCAACACAATGAACGTTTACCAAGTTCTCAAGTTTTTCAGATATTTTTGTTACCAAACCATTACGAACACCAATCATATATGGTGCTCCATCAGTTCCTATACCGATTAGTTTTGTACCTGTGGAGAGTTCTCCAAGCCCTAACTGAAGCAATTCTGTTTCCAGAGCTTCCATATAGCCATCACTTGTTGTATCCTCCAACGATACAATAGAAAAAAAATGTCTCCTTCACCTTATTTTCTTTTAAAAAACGAACGTAAAGTATGAGCTCCTCATCATCACATTTATCTGTTGATCTATCGAGTAAGATACTGACATATGAAATTTCCTTAATTTCACATACCAAATTTTCACAAAGATCTGAGGCAATGTATGAAATAAATTCTCTGCATTTTTTATTATTCACATACTTCTCAGAATCAGTAACATTCTACTTGCTCAACAATGCAACCAAACTTTCAAAATCAGTGTAGGGTCTGTTATTTTTTGCAATATGATAAGATGCCATGAACAATGCGTTCATATGCTGTAACATATTAGCATCCATTTTCTTTATGCACTTAGCTAAAGGTGCACATTCGGGATTTTTCATGAAACTTTGAGCCTCCTGACACTGAGTGAGGATAGGATTTTTCGTGTTTAAGTTTCCAGTTTAAATGGTCCTGAAAATCCGGATACAACTTTAGAATTTTGGCTGGTGATACTAGGAAATTTACTGCACAATTCACACTTCACAATTCCTTCTTCATAGCGCAGCTACGGCAGTGATTCAAGCCACGAGTGCTGAAATTTCCGTTTGCCTGACTGAAATTTTGACGTAATTTTAATGTTTAAATTATCATTGTTTTGAAAATCAGATCAAAAATTAGATGGATGGCTTTTCCGGCGTTTGCTCTATTAACCAGCGTTTTGTCTTAGGTCTGACACTAGACTCTTCAGAGTGGGATGTGTCAGACCCTACCCACTGACGCTGGGGTGTATGCAGGTGAGCTTATCAGAAGCTTATTTATGAAGCACAGTCTGATAACTGCATACGGGAGATAAAACTCCACAATGGAATTAATGCCCGCCTAGCAATTCCAAATGGAAAAGCCATCCATCTAATTTTTTATCTGATTTTTGATATGCTCTATTGGTGGAAAAGAATCTAATTCCCTCCATGGGAACTTAGAATTTCCATTTATCATTGTTTTGAACGCCATAAAATTCACTCTGGTCATTGTCATCCTGAACACTACAATTGGCACTTACATCAAGTGTTTTCTCACATTTACTCGCTTCAGTATCACTTTGTGTTACATTTACTTACGAAGAAATCTGAAAGTACACTGTTTTTTACTAGCATCAGTCAATTTGTGCGGCTTTGTTCGTTTCATTTTGCCAATTTTCTGAAGTATAACACAGAAACGTAAAACACGTAATAGACTACAATAAATCACCATAGTTAAAAGGCTTACGAGTTTGCGGGCTTCGATGTCTAATGCAACGCTGCCAATTTTCCACCACCGCACAGGAATGAAAACAACCGTATTATTTTCTGAAGTTAAAACCGTTCAATACAAATATGCTGTAATTAAATTAAAAGTGAAAATAATGTGCAGTGAAAATACAAGAATTGATAAACCATCATTCCGTATGTTTTAAATGCAAAGAATGAATTCCACGGGAATTTATCAGCACTGCTTTGGTGAAATTAAGCTTGAGGAAGTGGAAAGGATAGTAAATAAACTCCACTGTCATAAGGCAGCAGGAATAGATGAAATTAGACCTGCAATGGTGAAGTATAGTGGGAAGGCAGGGACGAAATGGCTTCATAGAGTAGTAAAATTAGCATGGAGTGTTGGTAAGGTACCTTCAGATTGGACAAAAGCAGTAATTGCACCTATCTACAAGCAAGGAAACAGGAAGGATTGCAACAACTATCAAGGTATCTCTTTGATTAGTATACCAGGCAAAGTATTCACTGGCATCTTGGAAGGGAGGGTGCGATAAGTCGTTGAGAGGAAGTTGGATGAAAACCAGTGTGGTTTCAGACCACAGACAGGCTGTCAGGATCAGATTTTCAGTATGCGCCAGGTAATTGAAAAATGCTACAAGAGGAATAGGCAGTTGTGTTTATGTTTCTTAGATCTAGAGAAAGCATACGACAGGGTACCGAGGGAAAAGATGTTCGCCATACTGGGGGACTATGGAATTAAAGGTAGATAATTAAAATCAATTAAAGGCATTTATGTTGACAATTGGGCTTCAGTGAGAATTGATGGTAGAATGAGTTCTTGGTTCAGGGTACTTACAGGAGTTAGACAAGGCTGTAATCTTTCACCTTTGCTGTTCATAGTTTACATGGATCATCTGCTGAAAGGTATAAAATGGCAGGGAGGGATTCAGTTAGGTGGAAATGTAGTAAGCAGTTTGGCCTATGCTGACGACTTGGTCTTAATGGCAGACTGTACCGAAAGCCTGCAGTCTAATATCTTGGAACTTGAAAATAGGTGCTATGAGTATGGTATGAAAATTAGCCTCTCGAAGACTAAATTGATGTCAGTAGGTAAGAAATTCAACAGAATTGAATGTCAGATTGGTGATATAAAGCTAGAACAGGTCGATAATTTCAAGTATTTAGGTTGTGTATTCTCCCAGGATGGCAATATAGTAAGTGAGATTGAATCAAGATGTAGTAAAGCTAATGCTGTGAGCTCGCAGTTGCGATCAGCAGTATTCTGTAAGAAGGAAGTCAGCTCCCAGACGAAACTATCTTTACATCGGTCTGTTTTCAGACCAACTTTGCTTTACGGGAGCGAAAGCTGGGTGGACTCAGGATATCTTATTCATAAGTTAGAAGTAACAGACATGAAAGTAGCAAGAATGATTGCTGGTACAAACAGGTGGGAACAATGGCAGGAGGGTACTCGGAATGAGGAGATAAAGGCTCATTTAGGTATGAACTCGATGGATGGAGCTGTACGCATAAACCGGCTTCGGTGGTGGGGTCATGCGAGACGAATGGAGGAGGATAGGTTACCTAGGAGAATAATGGACTCTGTTATGGAGGGTAAGAGAAGTAGAGGGAGACCAAGACGACGATGGTTAGACTCGGTTTCTAACGATTTAAAGATAAAAGGTGTGTGTTTGAGTCTTCAATCCTTAGACTGGTTTGATGCAGCTCTCCATGCCACCCTATCCTCTGCTAACCTTTTCATTTCTAGGTAACTATTGCATCCTACATCTGCTCTAATCTGTTTGTCCTATTCATACCTTGGTCTACCCCTACCGTTCTTGCCACCTACACTTCCTTCAAAATCCAACTGAACAAGTCCTGGGTGTCTTAAGATGTGTCCTATCATTCTATCTCTTCTTCTCGTCAAATTTAGCCAAATCGACTCCTCCCACCAATTGAAATAATAACATTAAGTTATTTATTAGACCACCTAATCAATACAAAATCGTCTTGGATGATTTACATAAATTTTACTTTACTTTTATGCAATCTTACTACTTGTTGTATAACAATCTGTTGTTTTATCCACTGTACTTATTTTAGCAGCCTTCTAATGTTAATTTTGTTAATACTTCCACTGTTGTATCTTATCACATTGTATTTTTAAACCATCATTGTTATTTTTAATGTTATTTTACTTCAAATCTCTTCAAGATTTTAAAATTCATTTCATCACTACATGTTATTTAGACTCTTATTTTTAATTTAAGGTTAAGACTATGGCTGATGATGCCTTCAGGGAAGGCGAAACATGTCCCACTATTAGCTAACAAATTTATGTAAATCATCCAAGACGATTTTGTATTGATTAGGTGGTCTAATAAATAACTTAATGTTATTATTTCAATCTAATATCATCAATACGGACCAAAAATGATATTTATTACATGTAATCCTCCCACCAATTCGATTCAGTATCTCTTCATTCGTGATTCAATCTATCCATCTCACCTTCAGCATTCTTCTGTAACACCACATTTCAAAAGCTTCTATTCTCTTTCTTTCTGAGCTAGTTATCGTGCATGTTTCGCTTCCATACAATGCCATGCTCCACACAAAAGTCTTCAAAAACATCTTTCTAATTCCCATATCAATGTTTGAAGTGAGCAAATTTCTTTTCTTAAGAAAGCTCTTCCTTGCTTGTGCTAATCTGCATTTTATGTCCTCCTTACTTCTCCCATCGTTAGTTATTTTACTACCCAAGTAACAATATTCATCTACTTCCTTTAAGACTTCGTTTCCTAATCTAATATTTCCTACATCACCTGCCTTCGCTCGACTGCACTCCATTACTTTTGTTTTGGACTTATTTATTTTCATCTTGTACTCCTTACCTAAGACTTCATCCATACCATTCAGCAACTTCGAGATCTTCTGCAGTCTCAGATAAAATAACAATATCATCGGCAAATCTCAAGGTTTTGATTTCCTCTCCTTGGACTGTGATTTCCTTTCCAAATTTCTCTTTGATTTCCTTTACTGCCTGTTCTATGTAAACATTGAAAAGGAGAGGGGACAAACTGCAGCCTTGCCTCACTCCTTTCTGGATTGCTGCTTCTTTTTCAAAGCCCTCGATTCTTATCACTGCAGACTGATTTTTATACAAGTTGTAGATAATTCTTCGTTCTCGGTATCTGATCCCTATCATCTTCAGAATCATAAATAGCCTGGTCCAATCAACATTATCAAATGCCTTTTGTAGATCTACGAATGCCATGTACGTGGGCTTGTCCTTCTTGATTCGATCCTCTAAGATCAGACGTAAAGTCAGGATTGCTTCACGTGTTCCTACATTTCTTCTGAAGCCAAATTGATCTTCCCCCAACTCAGCTTCAACTTGTTTTTCCATTCTTCTGTGAATAATACGTGTTAAAATTTTGCAGGCATGAGATACTAAACTAATGGTGTGGTAGTTTTCACACCTGTCAGCACCGGCTTTCTTGGGAATAGGTATAACAACATTCTGCCGAAAATCGGATGGGACTTCTCCTGTCTCATACATCTTGCACACTAAATGAAATAACCTTACCATGCTGGTTTCTCCTAAGGCAGTCAGTAATTCAGAGGGAATATCATCAATTCCAGGAGCCTTGTTCCTATTTAGGTCACTCACAGCTCTGTCAAACTCTGACCTCAAAATTGGGTCTCCCATTTCATCAGCATCAACAGCCTCTTCATGTTCCAGAACCAAATTATCTACATCGTTACCTTGATACAACTGTTGGATATGCTCCTGCCATCTTTCTGCTTTGTCTTCTTTCCCTAGAAGTGGCTTTCCATCTGAGCTCTTAATATCCATGCACCTAGATTTCCTTTCTCCAAAGGTTTCCTTGATTTTCCTGTATGCAGCATCTACCTTTCCCAGGACCATACAGCCTTCGACATCCTTGCACTTCTCCTTCAGCCATTCTTCCTTAGCTACCTGGCACTTTCTATCCACTTCATTCTTTAATCGCCTGTATTCTTTTCTGCCCTCTTCATTTCTAGCATTCTTGTATTTTCGTCATTCATCAATCAGGTTTAGTATCTCCTGAGTTATCCACTGATTCTTAGTTGATCTTTTCTTCCTTCCTAACATTTCTTCAGCAGCCCTACTGACTTCATTTTTCATGACTCTCCACTCTTCCTCTACTGTGTTTCCTTCGGCCTTTTCATTTAGTCCTTGTGCAACATGTTCCTTGAAACAATCCCTCACACTCTTTTCTTTCAACTTGTCTAGATCCCATCTTTTTGCATTCTTTCCTTTCTTCAATTTCTTCAACTTCAGATGGCATTTCATGACCAACATGTTGTGGTCAGAGTCCACGTCTGCTCCTGAGAAAGTTTTGCAATCCAACACCTGGTTTCTGAATCTCTGCCTATCATAATGAAGTCTATTTGATACCATCCAGTGTCTCCAGGTCTCGTCCACGTATACAGCCGTCGTTTGTGGTGTTTGAACCTAGTATTGGCGAGGACTAAATTATGATCAGTGCAGAATTCAACCAGCCGACTTCCTCTTTCGTTCCTTTGTCCCAATCCAAATTCTCCTACTGTACTACCTTCTCTTCCTTGGCCTACCACTGCATTCCAGTCTCCCATCACAATTAGATTCTCGTCACCTTTGACATATTGTAATAAATCTTCTATCTCCTCATATATTCTTTCAATTTCTTCTCCGCTGAACTAGTAGGCATATAGACCTGCACTATTGTGGTGGGCATTGGTTTGGTGTCTATCTTGGCGACAATAATTCTCTCACTATGCTGGTCGTAGTAGCTTATCCACTGCCCTATTTTCTTATTCATTATTAAACCAACTCCTGCATTTCCCCCGTTTGATTTCGTGTTGATAATTCGGTAGTCGCCTGACCAAAAATCCTGTTCTTCCTGCCAACGTACTTCACTTATACCAACTACATCTAACTTTAGCCTATCCATCTCCCTTTTCAGATTCTCTAACCTACCATAACGATTCAAACTTCTAACATTCCATTCTCCGACTCGCAGAATGTCAGTATCCATGTTCCTGATGATCGCCTCCTCTCGTGTAGTCCCCACCCGGAGATCCGAATGGGGGACTAGTTTACCTCCGGAATATTTTACCCGGGAGGAAGCCATCATCGGTACATCCTTCATACAGAGAGAGCTGCATGTCCTCGGGAGGTAGTTACGGCTGTAGTTTCCCGTTGCTTTCAGCCGTGTAGCAGTATCAACACAGCTAAGCCATGTTGAGTATTATTACAAGGCCGTATCAGTCAATCATCTAGACTGCCGCCCTTGCAACTACCGAAAGGCTGCTACCCCCCTTTCGATGAACCATTCGTTAGTCTGGTCTCTCAACAGATACCCATCCGATATGGTTGCACCTGCGGCTCGGCTATCTGCATCATTGGGACACGCAAGCCTCCCCACCGCGGCAAGGTCGCATGGTTCACAGAGGAGGAGATAAAAGGTATAGAACTAAATGAGGCCACAACACTAGTTGCAAATCGAGGATTGTGGCGACGTTTAGTAAATTCACAGAGGCTTGCAGACTGAACGCTGAAAGGCATAACAGTCTATAATGATTATGTATGTATGTATGTATGTATGTATGTATGTATGTATGTATGTATGCTTTGGCAGCAATAGTTTAGCAACGGCTAGGTTGGCTATTCTAATCACTTTTGTTCTAGTGCCTGACATTCAGGAGCCGTCATCGACTAAAATCGCGCATTATCGTCGTGGCAGAATATTTACACACACCCTCCCTTTGCTTGACCTTTTCGAAACTAAGATTTTTAACTTTCCACAAGCTCAGAGTATTAAGGAGTATTGTGAACATAATTACAGGCTCACGCTCACAATGCTACTGCCTGCCCAGTTTATTATCAGTTCTAATGCTACTTCGTACACATGCATCATTATTTCTAACATCCTAAACAGAAAATAAGTGGCTCATATTATTAGAAAAGGCATACATCTAATTACAAATATTCACATTATCATATCGATATGGTGGAAGCCGATATAATATTGTAGATGCAGAAGTTACATGTAAATATCACTGCTTCACTTGAAGGTTTCATCTTAAAGCGACGGTTCAATTTTCTATAATTAAAGCATGTACAACACATGTTGAGCACACGAAGTTATTCACGACTACTTTAGAATGAAATAATACACTAGCTTCATTAATAATTTCACTCAAGAATTCTCAAAAATGAAATGAAGTCCTCGTTTTAACAAACTTCATCTGACTACCGCAAGCTGAGAGAAAGCATATTTTTCCGCGGGATCATCGGGAAAGCATACACTACAAGAAAGGAAAGAAAGTCTAGTCTGTCTATAATTAAAGGATGTACGGGTAGAACATACTGGGCATACGAAGTTATTCATGACTCTTTTATAATTCAATAATACAGATTCTCAAATAATCAAAGGTGAGCGGAACTAGTGACGACACGATGCGTTCGGCTCTACGAGACGAGTAACAACGAATATAGCCGAGACGGCTCCTGACTGTCAGTCGCTAGACGGAAATCGGCTAGTCACGGGAATGAAGGCGGTAATGTGATGTTCGTGGAATAATTTAACCCTTTCCCGCCCGCATTTTCACTCCGTTTATCCCCAGGTTTCAACCTATTATTTAGCAAAAACTGAAACAGACCGTTTTGTTTCAGAAAAAGTTAAATACTGTAAAAACTATTGATCAAAATGAATTCAAATTTTCAAGAACATTAGAAAATATACCATCACATCCATGGCTCTGTTTATTGAGTCATAATGTGTTTTTCACGCACCCCTCCCATCCTCGTGATACTTGACACAAAGACAGTCTGCATTTGTCACATTCCCATGTTGTCTGAATCCCTCAAAACCAATAATCACGTGATTTTGGAAGTGGAATTATGCCCATGTTTATAAGATTTTATTTCATCTGAGCAAGGGTCTTCCCATTCTGTTTTCATCTTACCGGAATGCGACTGTTTGAAGGCTGCATTGTTATATGCGCAATAGGCTATGTCACTGAATGTTTTTTACGTATGTTAGTAGGAGAAAAACTAATCTCTTTCCCCTAATACTCTTTCCGAATTATGCGCAGGTTCAACATCAACCATTTGATCATTCGGAGTAACGAAACGTAATATTTGTGTTACCTGAATTGCCGTGGCATCGCCATCAGGTCCGATTTATCGATATTCGTTTTCATTCATATCACTGTTATCACTAAAATTATCTTTGTTGATACATTATTCACTCATTAAAAATTCACCTGCACCCCTACTCAAGGACTCTGTGTCACTTTTTTCGCCCATATGCGGCTCAGTTTCAATATACGCGATATTCAATCCCGCCATGTTTACGAACGAAACAGCTGACCCGCGCTCGCGGAAGTTCAAGACCGTTGCCTAGGTAACGTCAAGACAGATTATCTCTCTTCCGTTATTCCCTAAGACTTGTAGATTGCACTGCGTGTTCATAAATGCCTTATAAACACTTCACTGATGAGAAAAATAAAAAACTATCCCACAGATCGCAGACGAATGCAGATAATGTAGCCGGGCGCTTTCGGGCGCTAAGGACCGGAACGCTAAATGAACAGTCGGGCGCTTTCGGGCGCTAAGGGCCGGAAAGGGTTAACATAGTAGTTATCTGCATATCTCCATATGTCCACATGAAAAGCTACTTGTTTGACGGGTTACAACGATGTCTCATGATCGCGAGGCAGCTCTCGCGCAGAACTGAAACGCCAAGTTCCAAAGTACGAAGCTCCAATTACAGAATTTCAAGACTGCCAAAAGCAGTGAAAATGTTTACTGCAGATATTAGAATATATGACCTACAATAAACACGAGAAATACCATAAGTTACGACTTGTTACTTTAAAAAAGTGGTGGGGACGTACATGTAAGGGAACTCCGGATTTCGGAAAATAAGTTTTCAAAACCGAATTTCAAAATTCAGGCGCCAGATAAAAAATTTCAGCGGCCATGGCGACTGGGCGCCCGGTATTTTTCGACCCCTGAACATGACCCTTCAGTACAAATTACTTTCAAATCTCTCACTTAAGTATTTGCACTTGCCATCTTTTGGGATAACTACCTCATCCAAAGTATATTCAAATTCAGTTTTAAAGCTCCTGTTTGTAAAAGTCGTGACAGTTGATTTGCCTCCATTAACCTTCATATTATTTTCTTCAACCCATTGTTGGATACTTTCAAGGTCTCTTTGTAATTCTGAACAATCCTAAATGTTATTTATTTCTCTATAAACAATTATGTCATCTGCATACAATCTTATTTTTGATGTTATATTGTTCCCTAAATCATTTGCGTATATTAAGAAAAGTAACAGACCGATTATACTACCCTGTGCAATTCCCTTCCAAACTATCTCTTCCTGCGATACATCATTTCCAACTTTGACTTTCTGAACCCTTGAATTTAGAAATGTTTTTATCCAAAGTGTAACCCTCACGTCCAATCCTATTCCCTCCAATTTCTTTAATAATATTCCATGTTCCACTCTATCAAAGGCTTTGGAAAGATCTATGGCTATGCAACCTAACTGACCTCCTGAATCCAACTGATCTGGTATGTCCTGCTGAAATCCCACCAGTTGTGTCTCACAAGAAAATTTCTTTCTAAATCCATACTGGCTCTTCATGAACCAATTTTTATCATCATATATCCCTCTGATGTACTTTGATATTAAACTCTCCAGTATTTTACAAACTATACTGCTCAGGCTGGTTGGTCTCTAGTTCTCTGGTTTCCTTTTATCACCCTTTCCTTTAAAAATTGTTATTATTATAGATTCCTTCCATTTCTTTGATATTACACTATTTATGACATAGTCAAAGAGAAATTTTAAATAAGGCACTATGTACCACCCCATTGTCTTTAATACCTTTCCAGTAATTTGATCACTTCCTGCTGCTTTTCCTTGCTGAAGCAGTTGGATTTCTCTGAAAATATCTTCATTTGTGAATGAGAAGCTTCTTGTTTCCCTCTGTGTCTCTCCCTCTCTATCTCCTGTTTCGGGTTCCAACTCCTGACAATCATCTACTGAATCTCTGAATTCCCTACTAAATAGGTTTGCTTTTTCAGTATCTGTTAAATAGTGTTCACCCCCTTCTCCCACCATTGTAGGAATTTGTATTCCTTTTCCTTTTTGATTCCTGATATATGAATACAGCTTTTTCCATTTCCCTTTGTGGTCATTACCCTCTTGAAGTATGCCATTCACATAATTCTCTTCTGCTTCCTTTTTCACTCTATTCAGATTCCTCATTAGCTGTTTTCTAGTTTCTCTACTCTCCCTACCCTCTTTGATTTTCCTGTTTACTATTCTACATTTTCTTTTTAATTTTCTTATTTCCCTAGTATAATAAACAGGGTCTGAGGTCATTTTACCCTTCTTAACAGGTACAAATCTCTTCTCTCCTTCCCAAATGATTCCTTTAAATTTAGCCCAAAGTGTATCCACATTACTCCCTTCACTTATCCAATAACTGAATTGTGATTTAAGGTAAGTCCCAAATTCATCAACTTTAGTTTTTCTGTACAATTTCTTGTCTTGTGTAACCCTCTTATTAAGCCTTTTTGGTATGAGTCCTACATCCATTATTACAGCCTTATGGTCTCCTATTCCTTCAGTTACCTCAGTTTAATCAAAAATTTCCCATGGTTTAACCAAGAATACATCTAGTAAGTTATGGAGACGAGTCGGTTCTTGTACTACTTGTGTAAATCCTCCCTCCCAAATTAACTTATTTGCCAGTTTCTGTTCTTGGGCTTCACTTGCAGCTCCATTCTATTCAACTTCAGGCAAATTTAGATCTCCCCCTATTATTACCATATCATTATTATTGCTTTCATGAGTATTATCTATTATTTTCTCAAATATTTCCATGTCTCTTTCCTCTCTTCCAGGCCTGTATGTTCCTATAATTCCCACCTCCTTCATATTATCACAAACTAATTTTATCCCTGATATTTCATCCCTTTCATCAGTAAACCATTCATGTGAACAATAAGTTTCCTTCACCAGAATACCCCCCCCCCCTCCCTTTTTATCTCCTCAGTCTCTACGATAGATTGTGTACCCTTCTGGAAATACTTCTCTATTACCCACCCCTTCTCTCAACCACGATTTCACTCCTATCACCCATCAGTCTCATACGATTCCATCAATGTACCGAATTTTAACTGTTTATTTACTACACTTTGACAGTTTACCAAGAGCAATCTCAGACCCCCTTCCTCCCTAAAACTTGACTGTTGCAAGTGGGTAACTTGAATTTCCTTACTTTCCTGAATTTCATTTTCTAGTTGACTGAGCCAGCTTGAAGTACAGCTGGCTCTTTCTACTAGTTTTCCTGGTCAGTATTATAACTCAAGGGAGTTACCTGTTTTACAGTACATATCTGAAGATTAATAAAATCTAGAACAATATTTGCTATCTTTCGTGTACCTGAATTGTTTAGATGACAGCCATGTTTTGTATAACAGTATCTCTCAAAACTGCTGCATTCAGTAACCTGAGTATTCCAAAAATGTTTACAAATTTTAACAATATCTGTATTGACCTTGTCCACTTCAATGTTCACACACGAGTCTCTATTCAAATCATGCCTGTGGGGCAGGTTCACTACAAGGACGTTAGTGTGAGTCAGCTGCCCTAGTGTATGTTTAAGTTGTGATCTTTCATTCTTGGCGTCGTCGTGAGCTACGTCGTTCGTCCCACTGATGATAAGCACAGCATCGCCGCTCCCGAAGTTCCTAGTTGCTTCTTCTACGTTTTCCAGGACACTGGTGATAGAAACTCCTGGATATATTTCTCCGGTTGGTGCTATATTCTTGTCGTTTATCACTCCTGCAATTCCCCTTCCTTGGCTATCACCAAACACAGATACCTTTGCTGATTTAGGCCTAACTGGGTCTTGAATCTGAAATCTAAGCCTAAATTTTAACCTCAGCACGGCAACGGCAGCGGATCACGGCGATTTGCTTTCATGCGCGCGATCACTTTCTTCCAGAATTAAATTTTTTAGGCCAGAAAACCTATTTCTGATGTTTATTTCCGGAAATTCAGTTGTAGATTTCTTCTCAGCCGGCCATCCATGAACTACTTGACACCACGTGCTCGAGTTCGTTACTGGTACAGGTATATCACTCGAAGAATGGTCAGTCCCAAATTCTAGCGATCGCAGTCTTTCTTTTATTTAAAGTTTAAAACTTCATGATCGTTCCGTATTGAATAGAGAAATAAGAAGATGTACAATATTAGAAGGATCCACCTATCAATACTCCGCTGTAAGTTGAACTAAAAATAAACAAGTTGTGACTTCTTTTTAGTTCAACTTACAACGGAGTATTTAAAGGTGGATCCTTCTAATATTGTACGTCTTTCTTTTAATTCTTGATTTTCAACTTTAAGAGCCTCATTGTTCTTTTGTAGAATGTTTATCATTTCTAATGCACTTTTGTATTCCTCATCGATTGTTTTCGGTGCTTCATCGTCAACGCCGTCGCCAACATATGCGCTGTGATATTTCTTTACTACAGGCATTCCACTAACAGTTCTTTACGGGCGCTCGAAATAGGGGTCTTGTTCATTATCGCTTTCAGACCGTGTACGCACAGTTGTGCGGTTTCGTAGTTTATTTATGTATGAGCTTATCTGACATTTTCTTGGCGCTAGAGCAGACTGCAGTGCTTATGCGGGACATGTAGCGTGTACTTCAGCTGTTTTTATTTAGTACTTGACCACCAGGGAGCAGGAAGAAGAGTTTAAAAATACAGTTCATTAGCAAGATGGCGGGAAGCAGTAATGCCTAAAGTAAGTATTTGTTTATTGCATTCATATTCATCTAGAAGCTTTACTGAATATCAGAATATAATCAATGAAGTGTGTAAATTGTGTAGCAAACGTAAATTGTTAACTTACAACTTTGTACATAATACCATGAGGTTTTGAATGTTGATACGCACATATGTGCGGGCTAGGTTCCTTACAGGCAATGCATGCAGGAGTGCTGGGTGCTGTCACAAAAAGGACTGTGAAAGCAAAAACTTGCACTCTACATGAGAAATGTAATGTATAAGAATTTAATTGTTTAAAATCGTTCCACACTGTAAAATAGAACATTTGATCATGTACATGTGCATATTCACATGTACTGAGTTGAATTTTAAAAAATTTTTGCAAGTAGTGAATGAAGTCCTGACAGGCACAATTGTGCGGGTGCTTTTTTTCAGATGTTAATTTGTATTTTTTTTTAATAAACTAAAATATATGTATTTAAGAGCATCTTAGTCAGTTTTTGATGTACAAACAAAAATTCACACCGCCAGTTTTCTTTCAGGTCTGAAAGGGTTATTACAGAGTGGTAAGGTGCATTGTCAATAACAATGACAAATGGGACTGTGAGCTGTAATAATCGTACCGTGTCTTCGTATTGCATCAGCCTGGAAATAATGAATTCCTGTTACAGGAGATAGCTTAATTCGTTTATTTCCTGAAGTGCTACTGCTATGTACCCCAGTCCCTTTTCACTTCTATTCTTGTAGGCGAACACCTCTTTGAATAACAGTACGCTTTGAAAGCCCTACTGTTTGACATATGCGTTCCACAACATGATCTGCAGGAACAAGAGACGGCTAATCAAGCGTACAAATTTCCTCTCCCTCTCCTAAAACTCGCGAGTTCTGCACACTATTAAGGGACATTCCGCTGTGCAAAGAATTATCACTTCGCGCTTCATGACTATGTTGTCGTTTCCGAGACATCGCACTGCATTCGTAAAATAAAATTTCACAATTATCTCTCAAGGAAAACAAAACTTTCATAAATGTGCGAATCACACCTGACCACGTGCTAGCGGCGACAGACAAAACGGCAACACTTCAATACGGTGGTCAAGCTACTTACAGATGGCACCACTATACTACCCATACTGCCAACAACAATCAACTGAAAATAGTTTGTATTTATTTTGTGGCTCGCTTAAACCTTATAACATTTTTTTTAAATGCTCATATTTGTGTAAGCAGATAAAAGATTATAAGCACCATACAAAATTAAATACAAATTAACATGAATAAAATGCGTAACAGTGTCCGACATAAAAAGTTGTAAATTGGTGATTCTGATAGATGGTTGACGTTCTTCATTTCATTTTTGTCATGATGCCAACATAACTTGCAACTGTCAAGTGCAACCTTGTGCCGGCCCACCTACATATCCTTTCCCATAATTGTCATGTTGGTCTACCTGATTATTTCTCAATGCAGATTCTGGAGTACAAATCCCGTGTGTTTTATTTAACTTAAAGGTGTTCGAATTTCATGAAGTTTAAGGTATTATTATTATTATTATTATTATTATTATTATTATTATTATTATTATTATTATTATTATTCTTGCTCGTCATGTGTCGCGTAACTGCTGCAGGTTACAAATTTACCAAATGTCAACTGGAAAGGTAATGTGAATGACACATGAAGCACAACCAACTAAAAGTTAATCTGGGAATCAGCATCAGAAAGTGATGGAACCAAATAGAGGGGAGAATATTCTAGACATGGTGCTGATGAAACCATGAGCTCTACAGAGAAACTGAAGAATAGATGGCATTAGTGATCACAATGCTATTTTCGTCTTAGTTAAAAATAATAGCAATATAAAGGAAGCTTGTATAAATGTAGAACTATCACAGATAAGAAAAGCATGAGGTAGTTTTTAAAATGCAATTATGATCTGTGAAATATGGCAAATAAAAATGTAAAACAGATTATAGCATGGGTTTACAGCAACTGTTGAGGAATGAAAAAACAGGTAAATATACCTTAAAAAGTGGTAAGGAATGGCAAAGACCTGCTGTATTAGCAAAGAAGTAAAGAGGCTGAGAAGGAGGTGCAGGTTGGAAAGAAATGGTTAGAAATGGTTGTCAAAGTAAGGTTAAATTAATTGAACTTACTGTGAAACTGAATCTAGTAAGGAAGTTGGCTAAGGATAACATGATGGCAAGCATAATTGGCAGCCGTATAAATTTTAGTGAAAAATGGAAGGGCACGTATACATACTTTAATATGTTAACTTCGAGGTGAATGGTTCCTTTATACTGATAAAATGCGGAAATGCAATATACGTATTTCAGCTTGTAATGGGCTAGAAATGTGCATAATTTCACTCCTAGATGATAATCGAAGATAAGATCTTTGGTTCAAAGTTACTATTTGAGTGTTTCCCGTATTGGGGTGACATACTGTTATTAGGTTGGCAGTGGGGCATATTTTTCTTTGTTGTTGGGAAACACTGTCGTCAGTGTTGATCATGTTGTTTACGCATCATTCAAAGTTTTCCATGTAGTTTACAGTTCTGTGAAAATAACTGAATTGCAGTTATATGTATTTCTGTGCCAAGTGAGCCATGGACAATGGAGAACCATCGGTCCATTATAATACTTTCTGAAGTGATGGAACAACACCATGTGTGTAGCAATAAAGCAGCAATAGACGCAAAGTCACATCATTTTCCTTGCCACTAATAATTGAATTTTGGTAATTGCATAAATGGGTTGATAAATATCAGTGAAATTCCATCACCTGTTGTGCACAGGCGGAAAAGGGCAACGCACTGCAATCTATGAACACCTTACGAAAATACACAATGCAATGCAATGACAGGTGGTAGCAATAATTTTGCGCAATAACTTGAAGCTGAGAAGCGTGGACACAGTACCGTGTCACCCAATGAGACATGACATCATCTTCAACATGAAACAGGTTCGAAGAAGAATATTCCAGGAATAATTAATGAACAAGTGGAGTGTATATGTGAGGATTTACAGAAGGCAGAAGTAATAACAATACAAATGGTCCGTTATTGGACATTATAAATTTTCCAGCTAACTCATTCCTGGTTGCCAGTGTTCCGCCCTGGTGTGCTATGTCGGACTCATCAGTTGGTAAATAGCACACCCACCAACGCTGGCAACCAGGAATGAGTTAGCTGGAAAATTTATAATGTCCAACAACAGAACATTTATATTGGTATTATAAATGTACTCATTTGGGACAAATACAGTAGAAGTCCGTTACAGCATGAATTCGTAACGGCAAAAAATTTACTCGCTATGGCGGATTGTTGTTATACCCGATTTTTTGTAAAAGTCGGGAAAACCCCCATACACATTAAATTCAGTATGAAATGGCAATCAGTTTGTGCAAAATTCGAGTTTTCACTGATAATATCCACACTGCGGCTTACTTGTTTGTTGTTTTCCGAAATCCAATATGTGATGGTGCGTGTTTAATTTCATTCTGAAAAAAAATATATTACCGTATTTCTCAGAATCCACGACAACGCCCACTTTTTCCTTCAAAAAATTATCAGGCTTAAAAAGTGCTTTGTAAAATCATATATCTTTCTTATACAGTACGCATTTTTAGACTGTAGACGCCGAACACTGGCTTTAGTTATGCCGTAATTTTTTGCGGCTGTATAATTATGCTTTATTTCAGCGGGTTTAATAACCATTAACTTAAAATTGGCATCATAATATCGAAAGGAACTTGTTGAAAATTTGCCAGCAATACACATTCCAAGCGTCTCTACAATACGACGATCCATCAGGAAAATATTCTTGCTTACTATAAAACTGTTACTTTCACTCAGCGTCAGATATAACTGACTGCCACTACACACACGCACGTCTTGCTTGCCAGATTCGGCCAACTTCACAGCTAGCAATGTACAGGTCTTAATCGCGGACTTTGAAAGTCAACGAACGAGTTTATTGCGTCGCGGTATGACAATTCCGCCCATGCATTTTTGTGCACATACCTCACAATTTCATCTTCGACTTCTTTAAAGAGTCCCGTGTTGCGGGCCACCGAATGCATTTTTTGTGCAGTACGCATTTCTAAGCCGAATACTGCCTTTAGTTAGGCCTATGCCGTATTTTCTTGCAGCTGCACAATTATTATACATTTCCAAGTGTTTAATAGCCATTAACTTAAAATTGGCATCATAACATCGACGAGAACCCGTTGAAAATTTGCTGGCAAAACCTGTTCCACGTACCATATCTTTACAATACAACGATCCATCATAAAAATATTCCTGCTGTCTATAAAACTTAATTTTACTAAACGTCAGGTACAGCAGACGCGTTGTAACTCTGCTACTGAGTAGCCTTGGCCTTTCTAAGAATCTGAAGGCCCGTATGTTTTGAAGCCATTCTGCAGATTTGAGAAACATTTTTGTAGAGGATAATAGAATGTCAAAAGAAGGGAAAAGAAACTCCTTGGTGGAACGATCGCGTGAAGATTGCTGTGAAAGTGAAAAATGAAACCAGGAAAGCCAGAGACAAAGAAATGTAAAAAGGAAGTCAAAGGAACGAATCTAGAGTAAACGAACTGCAGCAGAAATACAGAGATCAGAAGTTACAAGTAAAGAAAATTGTGGCCGAAGAAAAACAGAAAGCTTGGACTGATTTCACAGATAAACTAGAGCAAGACAGCAAAGCTAATTCTAAACTACTTTACCGAACAATACGAAATATAAGAAGAGACAATGAATACATAACAGGAATACAGTGGCTTCATAGAGTAATTAATGCAATATGGAAGGACAGGAAAGTCCCAGATGATTGGAAAAAGAGAATAATAATACCTCTCTTCAAAAAAGGAAGCCGGAAGAAATGTAGCAATTATAGAGGGATCACTTTATTGTCTCATGGTTTGAAAATATTTGAGAAAATACTTGAAAAAAGGCTAAGGAAAATAATAGAACCACAACTACAGGAAGAACAATATGGATTCAGAGAACACCGATCAACTACCGATCTCATATTTGCACTTAGGATACTGTTAGAATAGCATTGGGAGAAGGGCAAAGACTTAACACTAGTGTTTTTGGATCTCGAAAAAGCATTTGATAGTGTTCCAAGGAAGACTATATGGGAATGTTTAAGAAAGAAGAATGTACCCAAAGGGCTTATCCAGAAAGTTAAAATGCTTTACGAAGACTGCTGCAGTTGCGTACAGATAGGAAACGGTAATTCTGATTGGTTCCAAGCCACTAAAGGAGTGCAACAAGGCAGTACCCTTTCACCATTACTTTTTATCACTGTCATGGATGAAGTCATGAAAGAAATTAAGCAGAAGAACAATATGGACATCAATGCATTTGCATTTGCAGATGATGTAGTAATTTGGGGAAATACAGAGAAGGAAGTCCAAGAGAGGCTGAACACCTGGAATGAACATTTGAAAGCACACGGATTAACAAGAAATAAATCGAAAACTGTTACTATGTCTGTCAACAGGCAGATGAAGAAAGGAAAAATAATGCTGGAAGGTACACAACTGGAAACAATAGACCAATATAAATATCTTGGGTGCATCATTTCCAATGATAACAATACAGCATGAGATTTAACAACCGCATTCAAAAATCAGCTCAGTTTTACCATCAAGTTCGGAACCTCCTCTGGAACGAACAAGTTCCCTTAAGATCAAAGCTGATTCTATTCCAATCATACTTCACCCCCATAATAACATATGGCCTAGAAACCTGCACAACAACCCAACAAGTGGACAGCAAACTACAAGCCGCAGAAATGAAGTTCCTACGAACTATGGTACAGAAGACAAAAAGGGACAGGGTAAGGAATGAAAGAATAAGGGAGCAAGCTGGTGTGTACCCATCCCTGAATGAAAAAGTGACAAGGGCCTGTTTGAAATGGTTTGGCCATGTCAAACGAATGGACGATGGAAGGACAGCAAAACAATGGCTACACACAGTCGTGGCCGGATAACGACCGGTAGGAAGACCTAGGAAGAGGTGGCTGGACCAAGTGAAAGAGGACATAGGAACAAGAGGAATCAGCTGGGATGTCGTCTTGAGAGAAGAGTGGTACATGGACAGACAGAAGTGGAGAGTGCTCGTAAACCACACCCAGGCAACTGGAGTGGAAAACTGATGATGATGATGAATAGAATGTCATTCTCTCTTCACTATTTCTCGAGATCCAGTCACGTTACACATAGGCACTGTGCGACCGTTCGCCGCGGCCAGCGAGGTATGCCTATGATGAAGAGGTGGTCATTTATTGTCAATGAGTTTTGTGTGAGCGCGCGTGCACGCGGGGGTGAAAAGAAACAGCGTGGTTACTGCAGTAGTTGCCAGTGGTGTTCATTACTATCAGGCCGCGAATTCGAAACGACCCTTGATTTTTCACGAGATTCTGAGGAAAAAACGCCGTCTTTGATTCAGAGAAATACAGGGTCACTCCAGAGGCTTCTGTGGCAAACATTTCAGTTTTCTTATTCAAACGGCATCACCTAACCTAACCGTATATGCATCATGAAAACCTATTTGAAACACATGTAGAGAAATGATAACCTCCTCGCTAACAATTGACATGGGAATAGCTTTCTGAAATTTAACTAGACGCGAGAAAATATAAACTATCCTCTGAAATCAGTGATGTACCCTGCCATATCTTGAGGTGTATCACTTTCTTACTTATTTTCAGTATACAGTATACCATTAAAATTAAGAGATCGTTTACTTCAGCCTTTATTTTTAACGAGTTAACTACTGCTATCGGCCAAGTTATTTACGCATTTATTACGAAAACTTGTTATCCTCTTTCACTTCGAATATTCTTTTGAGGACAGCAGTCAACAGGTATAACTAATAGACTACAATATGGCCTTCGAATGTTGGCGAGAGACCTCACAAATGCACATGGCGCGAAAACTATAAGCCTACCGTACTGAAGATGATCAATCGCATTTTGTGGCAAATGTTTCAGTTTTGTTATTCAAATAGCGTCACATATCCTAACTTATCACTACTATATGTATGATGAAAACATACTTCTAGCGGAAGTAGAAAAATTATAACCTTCCCGCTATAAATTTACATGATAAAGCCTTTCCGTAATTTAACAGACGCGAGAAAATATAAACCAACCTCGTAATCAATGACGCACTCTGTCATATGTTAAGGTGTAGGCCTATCTCATTCTTACTTATTTGCGGTATTTAGCATTAAAAGTAAGCGATTGTTTATTCAGCGTTTATCTTCAACGAGTTAACAATGGTTATCGGACACATTTACGAAAACATGTTCTCCTCTATCATTTTCCTCGGAGAAGAGCAGTCGACGGGTATTACTAATAGACTCAGACATTGCCTTCGAATGTCGATGAGAGAGCTCACTAGTGGGCATAGCGAGAAAACGATACGGTACCTAAGATGATCGATCGCATGCAGTATAATGGCTGGATGCATAAATATCGGCAACGGAAAAAATAGACCGCGCATAATCTCTTGTAATAACGGATGCGTCAGTGATAGGGTTCTCGCTGTAACCAAAGGATAATACACGGTTTAATGTAGGAATTTTGAAGGGACGGACAAAAGTTATCGCTATAATGGGGTTCTCGTTGTATGCCATACTCGCTATAGCAGAATTCTACTGTATTTCAGGTTCTCTATGGGAATCAACATCTATATCATCTGATGGCCAGGCAAGCATCAATTTTTGGTAATGAGACAAAGTCTCTCATAGTGCACTGGCACTACCGATGGGTCCAAATAGCCTACGTAGTGACCTCCACGGAATGCACTGGCCATGTGCCTTGGTGGGTGTGCTATTTACCAATGAATGAGCCCGACTTAGCACACCAGGGCGTAAGTTTACAATGCCCAATAACGGACCATTTATATTGGTATTATAAATTTACTCGTTAGGGATAAATATTTCAGGTTCCCTATGGAAATCAAAATCTATATTGTGAAGGCAGAAGTATTCGTTCAGTAGTATGTAAACACTGTTGGTTTCAAGGATAATGTCCAGATAGAGGTGGTGACTCATTCTAACACAGTATTGAAATTTACCTACGATTACAAAGATATTTACAATAAGATACAAAATTTGAAAGCTAGAAAAGCAGCTGGAATTGAAAAGATTAATGGAGATATACTAAAGGCAATAAGAAAAGAAATTTGCTCACTTCAAGCATTGGTATAGGAATTAGAGGTTTCTGAAGACTTTCTTCTGGAGCGTGGCATTGTATGAAAGTGAAACGTGGAAGATAACTAGCTCAGAAAGAAAGAGAATAGGAGCTTTTGAAATGTGGTGTTACAGAAGAATGCTGAAGGTGAGACTGCTAGATCGAATCACAAATGAAAAGATACTAAATTGAATTGGTGACAGGAGATTGATTTGGCTAAATTTGATGAGAAGACTCGTTCAATTTGTTTTTGAAGAAAGCGTAGGCAGTAAAAAAGGTACAGGTAGACCAAGATATGAATATGACAAGCAGATTAGAGCAGAAATAGAATGCAATAGTTATGTAGAAATGAAAAGGTTAGCTCTGGATATGGTGCATGGAGGGCTGCATCAAACCAGTCTATGGACTGATGACTCAAACAACAACATGGATTGGGATATAGTACCTTATCTGAAATACTTATTTGATTACTGTTTTCATGACAGAGCTATGTCAAATGAGTGGAAAGTTGCTATAGTAGGCCTTGTGTATAAAGGAAAGGGTGATAAATAAAGTTAAAAATTAGAGGCCAGTCAGTTTGACACACTGCATGTAAGCTTTGGGAAAGCATTCTTTCTGATTATATTTTACATGATTGCAAAATTAATAACTGGTTCGAAAGACGGCAAGGTTATTTCAATGACGCTCAACTTGTAGGATTCCAGCAAGATGTGGCGGATGTTTTGGATTCTGGAGGTCAAATGGATTGTATCACTGTTAATGTATCTAAGGCATTTGACATCATGGGAGACTTATCATCATCATCATCATCATCATCATCAGTAAGAGCAGATGAAGTCAATTGTCTAATAATTTAATTAAGTTCTCCCATTTGTTTCTTTCTCATTTATATGTATGTTGCATGTTGGGCATTCAGCCCGAAGGCTGGTTTGATCCTCTGCAACTCCGCCAACAGCTGTCATAAATAGCCTAGGCGCCACTGAAGAGGCGTGCTAGGGAATTAATGAGTGAGGTAGTTTCCCGTTGCTTCCCTCACCGAGCCAGCTGTTGCTATGACATATCAGTCTGCCAAGCCCACTGAAATGCATGCAACAACCGACCATATGAGCGATATTTTCACACCATTCATAACAGGGACTGGCTGCAGAAGGAATGGTATAACTAGCATCACTCATACCTCAGTCACTTTCATATTGTCAAAGGCAAGGACGAGACAGACAGGTCAATGAAAATAAATTTGATATAGCCCATACCAGAAGACATAGTGCACTGTAAATACTACATCTTGCCAGCAAAGGCATGTCACTTACATACACAAAGAAAATTTTATTCAATTTCCACTTCTCATTAGTCCATTAAATCTGTAACAGTTCAACTTACCAACTTGATCTTCTGTGATAACAACAACTGGTATTTCTTTAATTTTATCCTTAGCTAAAGGAGGAGGTCCGGTGCCATCCATCTGATTCAACAACTGGGTAACGATCGCATCCAGTCCTTCCCTGCCCCATGCATAATCTCCTGGGTTCCCCAGGAAAAACCTAGAATCAGATCAATGAGAATGTCTCAAAAAACCAAATTCTACAGACCAGTTTATCACAACAAACCATTAATTTTTAAAACAGTATCACAGTACTGTCACTCATACAAACTGAATAAAAAGTTCAAAGTCCTCTGCCTTAACTATGGTTGGGTGTACAACAATTTGAAAATCAGCTGTCAGAGAAAGGCATCACTTAAGAAGCAAACTAAGGAAATGAAGAGGGGTAGTTTTTCACAGTTCCCCTTCTGAACCAGAATATATTATATCAAATCCACAAAAATGCATACCTCAACTGTACTGGGAATGGCTGTCTAAGGAGCCAAGAAAGAAAAGTTTTGACATTTTTAAGTTGTTTACATTTTGAGAGAAAATGCAAGGTAGGCTTTACCAACACAGAAAATTGTGAAAGCGACTAATTCCACACACTCTCCATGAACATAAACCCAAGTAAAAATAATTGCTATTTATTTCCGTTATAAATGGAAGAGTAAGGGAAATAAAGAAAATAAGGATAGACCATACAGTCAGAGACCCAATGCCAAGTGCTAGGTGGTGGTAATTAATGTCATAAACCATGGGAGACCAAAAGCTGCAGTCAGAGGAGCTTCGCATGGAAGGTTTATAGGCCCTCAGTGGAGGAAATGAAACTGGAATCTATAACAGCAAGTGTGTCTACCCAGGTTGGGTGGTTTTCAGGCAGCAAGACCTATGGAATGACTTTTAATGCATTATCTTTCAGGGCTAGGGCATCCCCCTCCTTAACACATTCGTGCCTGTATCTGGTATATTGACTGTAGTAGTGTCTATGCTGCGGACCATGACAGAGTTAGGCTGGATAAGCGTGCTTTGAACTGAAGCCGTTCCTACACAGCTATGGTCCATTTTTGTTACGAATATGTGCGAGCGAGATGGGGATAATACCCACATGAATGCTTCTACTCACCAGAAACCACATGGCCACAGAGATTTCCCCTTCAAATGCATTTTTGTTTTCTTTTCTTTCTGAATTTAGACTAGCACTGGCCCTGCTAGCTACATAGGTGGTTTGCAATTGCACAAGCGTATATAATCATGCTTAATATAACCATGGCATTTAGGGAGAGTACAAGTGTTGCTGAAATTGCCGACATCTTCTTCCACGACTACTCACTAGGTCAGGTCACATATCAGGAAACTGACTATCTTAGGAAAATTCTGCATGCATGTTGAATGAGTTAATAACATAACGGCCAATACAGTATACTTATTCGAGAAATTAAATCATGCAACCTACAGAAAGCGTTGAGGTTCATACGTTTGAATTAGCGCACTTGGCTACGCGGGAATGTGCCGTGTGCTGGGGTCATTCGTTGATGGGTCACTACTCCATACACTAACCGCAACTCGCACAATCTAACAGCTGATCTGAGACCACACTGACAAATGCTTATATTCGTTGCATGGAACAAGTGGTTGTTTGTATAATAAAAATCAACACAGAGGAAGTTATTTTTGCATTGGAAGAAAAATATGGAACATGTGGTATTAAGTCTCTCAACCAGTGCTGTATTTAGGCATGACCTTATGGGTCAGGGACCACAGTGGCAAATTTATGGCAAGGTCTAATAGTTTTTTGTTTTTTTGTTTTCCCTGCTAGTTGCTTTACATCGCACCGACACAGATAGGTCTTATGGTGACGATGGGACAGGAAAGGCCTAGGAATGGGAAGGAAGCGGCCGTGGCCTTAATTAAGGTGTGAAAATGGGAAACCACGGAAAACCATCTTCAGGGCTGCCGACAGTGGGGTTCGAACCCACTATCCCCTGGATGCGAGTTCACAGCTGTGCGCTCCTAACCGCACAGCCAACTCGCCCGGTAGGTCTAATAGTTTGAAAACTAGTTTTTAGAATGCGTGCACATGAATAACTGAATTTTCGTTTCTTTATGTGAAACTTGCCGGTAACATCATAAATACCACTACGATGTTGAACATAGCTCCCTGGGTTCTGCGTACAGGTATCATAACGACTTCGGGCTCTAAATGATAAGAATTATTATAAGTTAAAAACTTAATTTTTCTGTATTGAACTGATTCACAATTGAAACTGAGGAAAAGTTCAACCTATTCAACACAAAGTATGTTTAAAACATGTTATTTATTAGTTTTAAGCACCGGTTTTGACACAGTAGCGTTATCTTCAGCTTGAAGTTACAAGATGGGCAGGATACTTACCATATTACCGTGTACAATATACATGCAATGCAAAGTACAAATGGTTACAATTTTACATTTAGTACTAAATAAACAATAGATAAAATACGATGGAGTGATGTAACGCATTACGGGCGTTATAGTCTAGTATGGTACATTGGTGCTGTATAATAAAAGATAGTATATGAGAGTAAAAATCAGAAAACGGTTTTATTCGTTTAGACCAATTTTTCAATCCCAATCTAAACCTCAACGAAATATCAGAAAACCTAACATTCTTTTAGACTTCTTAATCAAAGTCTTTAGAGGCATTAAATCCATGAATAAGAAATTGATTGTTTACACTCTGCACACACTGCTGCACACCACCACCACTCCATCCCCCTGACCCGCCTTAAACCCCACCTTCTCACCCCTTTCCCCTCTCCTTCACACGCCCCTCTACCACACATTACAAGATATTACCACACATCCAACTCGCTCACGTCTCATCCACGCTCAGTCCACACCTCTTCTCACAACATACAAGTACGCTGAACAAGGTGAGTCCCATACTTGGTCATATGCAGCCACGAATTTGCTTTATCCCAATTTCAAGCACTCCACTTTACTAACGTAGCTTTTCTTTGCCCTACACATGGGGTTATTATTCTTATCAATAAAAATATCAAGGAATTCATAGACAAGATGATTTGTGTCTCTCTCAGAGTGGCATATATATATGATTTTTCATGAGAGTTTAATCCTGATGTAAACAAATAGGCGGAGCACCTTGGCTTTGCATGTGGACACAGACGTAGTTGATTGGAGAAGCAACCGTCGCACTCACTGGACTGTATGCGAGCTCGAAGAAAATTAATACGTCACATTAATTTAATCTTAGTTTATTACATTTAGATAGTCTGAAAGAGTACGTAATCAAATTAAAATATGGTTGTCATATATACCGGTGTGTATCTATATGTTTTTTTTAATAAAACAGTGATTAAATAACAAGATATGAAGGCAGAAGGCGTGGTGTAATGCAGGAAGTTTTCTCATAGTGAGGGGAAGTCCCAAGCTGTACAGTGTGGAGATAAGGTGTTGCATCTTGCAGCAGCTGTCAGTGTCAGTATTCACAGTGAGAGAAATGGAGCAAGAGGTAGGACCATCGCGTGTAGTGAAGCACAGAGGAAAACCGCTCAGAAGTGACCATAGGCAGTGCGTTGTGAATGTTTTTAATAAAATAAGTGAACAGAATCCAGGTTTAGCCGTAAAAGAGGTAGAGAAACTAAGTGCAGAGTTGTGTGGTGTGTCGGCTAGTTCGGTTCATAACATGCGGACAGAGTTTAGAAAGACAGGGAAATTAACAACGCCGGGAAAGGAACGTAAACGACCTCAAAGAGTCGAGAAGTACGACGATATCGTCAAAAGTGGTATTAGAAGGAAAATTCATGAATTCTTTTTTCGGAATGAACCACCTACTTTACGCAAAGTATTAGACAGTGTGAATAAAGATAAAACTTTACCCACCTTCAGTTTAACTACATTGTACAGACTTTTAAAGGACATAGGGTTCCAGTTTGTTAAAAGAGAACGTAAACCTGTGTTAATGGATAGGGAGGATATTGTATTGTGGAGACGGAAGTATTTGCATGAAATTAGGAGATATCGTGCAGAAGGTCGCAAAATTTATTACTTGGATGAAACGTGGCTTAACGAAGGACACGTAACTTCGAAAGTATGGGTTGATTCCACTGTTAAATCCAAGAAACAGGCCTTTGTTACTGGACTTTCAACTGGCCTGAAGCAGCCGACTGGGAAAGGCAAAAGGCTTATCATTGTTCATGTAGGTAGTGACTCCGGTTTTGTGGAAGGTGGAGCTCTCGTGTTTGAATCTAAAACGACACGAGAGTATCATGAAGAAATGACAGGTGACGTTTTTTTATCGTGGTTTTCGTCTATCCTACTGAAACTCGAACCCGGCAGTGTGATTGTAATGGACAATGCATCTTACCATTCTGTTAAAGTGGAACGAATCCCTACAATGGCAATGCGGAAAGACCAGATCATTGCCTGGCTCGACAGTCACCAAGTAGAATACAAGGCTGATATGGTCAAAGCAGAACTCATTGAATGGGTGAGGTCAGTGCGAGACCAGTATGACAAATATATTTGCGATGAAAGAGCACAGAAAGCGGGCCACTGCATGCTACGACTTTCACCCTACCATTGCACTCTGAATCCCATTGAACAGATATGGAGTCAAACGAAGGGTTACGCTGCGAGAAACAACACGACCTTCAAGCTACAAGACGTATGAGCTATAATTGGCACAGCCCTTGAAAATGTGACAGCAGATAACTGGAAGGACTGCATTAGAAATGCAACGAAAGAAGAAGACCAGATGTGGGAGCTAGATGGCCTAACAGATGAAATTGCCGAGAGATTTATCATCACTGATAGCGGCCAGAGTAGTAGCGACTCATCAGGCAGCGACAGTAATGAGAATGGAGGAGATACATCGTTTGATATGGAAGGAATTAAGCCCCTGCAGGACGACTAAGCAAGGTAAGCATATACAGTATGCATGGACTTCTTACTTTAAGACCGCAACTGCCTGTCTATCTTGTCTTTTTGAGTTGTTTGTTTTCGATAGACGTTGTTACAGAATTATCAACAGTTCCGCCTGACATGTCCAATCATGCTATATGCTCTATCAGGATAGGAACTCTACAACATAAGAAATATATATTTCAACTCGAAAGTTGGTATTCTATTAGGTTACAGTCTTCCGGGCGGACATTTCAAATAGCTGTCCTAAGATAAATCTTCGTACGCGTGTAATTTTGTGCTCTAGCCTACGATAGCTTTCTTTAATATTCAGAAATGAATAAATAAATAACGTAGGCCCTAATCTTCAGCAGTAATCTCCCTTCAGACCCCTCTGTTTAGTTTCGCACAGCTCAAAAACTGTTCCTCGTCAATTTTAGTTAATATGCGCAGCACTGTATGTCCGAACACGAGACGTTGACGGGGCGGAGGTTGATACTACGCGCTCAGCGAATCACAACTCTTTCTTTGGCTGAGGCGTGGACATGCCTTGTTTACATCAGGATTAAACTCTCGTGAAAAATCATATAGTCCTCAAATTGAATAGTAAATTCTCCATACAAATCATGCACATCTATGCTCCAACCAGTACTTCTGAGGAAGAGGAAGTGGAACAGCTGTATGAAGATATCACCAAAGCGAAAAATTTAGAAAAGACAACTCTGTATCATCATTGAAGACTTCATTGCAAAAAGTGGGTCAAAAGGAAATCGGAGACCCAGAGAACTTTGGTACGTATGGACTAGGCAATCGAAACGAAAGTGGTGAAAGATTGCTAGAATATATCTCAGCCGAAAATCTCTATTGCATGAATCCTTTCTTTAAAAAAAACCATCCTATGAAAATGGACAGGGAAGAACCCTGATGGACAAACCAAGAATGAGATAGATTTTATCCTGACCAACAATAAGAAATATTGTACAGATGTTACTGTTCTCAAAAGATTTGGTACAGGAAGCGACCATAGGCTAGTTTGAGCAACCTTCACATTTGACCTCAAACTTGAACGGTCCAAACTGACAAAGGGGCACACTTTTCCAAGAGTACAGGACTTAGAAAAACATCATCATTTCAACAAGCTCTTACCAAAAAACTTAACCCAATAGAAGATTTGAAATACTTGGACGTGAACAAACTCGGACTGCTCCATCATTGAACACATGTGGGATGACATTGGAAGGGGACTAGTGTTAGGTTTAATGGTCCACCCAATCAATACACTTCACTTTACAAGTGAAAACTATTTAATATTAAAATATATTAAACATACTTTATAACATGTTTCGTCTTATTCTAAGACTTCTTCAGCCATAACATTTAGTAACAGATTACGATACTCATTGGAAGAACCCATGTCCTTTAAGAACTGTATTCTCCACATGTACGTAGATTTCCTTGTTAGATCGTGGCCTGTTGTATTCTGCTTCTGCTTGCTGAAAATGATGCGATGCCAGTCGTCCTCTGCCCATGCCTCCCGGGCAAAGCACCACTCCAAACGCAGGTGTTGGTGTTGTGGTGTCAATGGCAACCAACGCATAGGGCAGTAGGACCCCAATCCGGCAGATGTGGGTCAAGACACTGCGAGGGAACTCACAGGATGTTGTCTCCAGTACATGTTCCGGATGGCAGGTGCCGAAGTTATGGAATCCCGCAATCCTTGGCGCATCATAAGACGGTTCTCCCTCGGGGTGGTGTACATGGGCCAAGTATGCTTCTGACCAGACTTCTTTCTATGTTCATTATTTTGTATCTTTCTGCATTAGTTTTAGTGTTTTAGCTCCATAAAGTGCCTCAAGACTCACCACTGTATTGTAATGTTTAATGTTGTTGTCCCATGATAATGCCTCTTTTGTATACATTATTAGTGATATGGAATACTACGTTCATATTCTTTGCTCTTATCTCCAAGCTGTTCTTTTTTATATCCATTCAGCTACATATTTAAAGAAGTTTTGATTTTGATTTTTGATTTCATTTTCGAATTTGTTTTGCTCCATGATTTTGTAAAAGAAATGTGGAAAGCACTAGGAAAAATTTTTGTTCCATTGGTAGTGGGAAGGCTTTGACCCAGCCATGTAATCCAGGCATCTCTCTGGAGAGATTAAATGCTAATTTATCTGATATTAAAATTAAACCTGAAATGCAAACAATATCTCAAACGATAAATTAATTCTCTTTTGAACCAACCACCACCGAATAGGCTCTTCTCTGAATTTCCCAAAGTCAGAGAGGTAAACGTGAAACACGAACTACTATCAGTCACATCATCTGCTATAGGACCTGATGAAATACCCATATTCATAATAAAACACATCACTTACACTATTCTTCCTGTAATTACTTTTATATACAACACCTGCCTCACAAGTGGCCTCTTGTTAACAATGAGGAAAAATACCATTGTGAAACCTGTTCCCAAAACTTCCTCACCTTTTCTATAACAGATTATCGACCTATTTGCATAATTTCATCTCTCTCTAAGCCTCTAGGATGCATAGTACATGTGCATTTAAAAAAATAAGTTCTTGTTGTAACGTCCCACTAACTACTTTTGAAGGTTTTCAGAGACTCTGATGCCAGAATTTGGTCTCGCGCGAGTTCTTTTATGTAATAATAATAATAATAATAATAATAATAATAATAATAATAATAATAATAATAATATTTGCTTTACGTCCCACTAACTACTTTTACAGTTTTCAGAGATGCTGAAGTGCCGGAATTTAGTTCCACAGGCGTTCTTTTATGTGCCAATAAATCTACCGACACGAGGCTGAAGTATCTGAAGCATCTTCAATACCACCAGACTGAGCCAGGATCGAACCTGCCAAGTTGGAGTCAGAAGGCCAGTGCCTCAACCGTCTGAGCCACTCAGCCTGGCACATGTGCAATTAACAAACTACTTAAATAGTCACTTATGTGACCCTTTACAAATGGGTTTCAAAGAAAGGACAGCATGGCCACTGCCCTACTGAAGGTTACAGATGACGTGAGATGTGCTATGAATGAAAGACAGGTGATGATACTTGCACTTCTTGATTTGAACAGTACCTTTGTTCAGTAAATATAGAAAAACAGGTTGCTAAATTGAAATCACTTCACCTTAGACAGCCCTAAGATTCTTTCTCTCATATCTTACCGAACAAAAAGAATGTGTAATTCTTCGGAATAGGTCATCTGATTGGGAACGAAATAGCCACAGGGCTCAGTATTTGAACTGCTACTCTTCGTTATTTATATTGATATATCAGCACGGCTGACAATGTAAATACCACTTGTATGCTGACGATCTACAAATCTACTATCACTGCAAAATTTCTGATATACGAACTCTTGACTTAAATAATATCTGTGCATACACTCATGAAAACGAAATTTTAAATTAATCCATCAAAATCTAAAGCTATTTTGTTGCAATGAAACAAATCAGCGTGGTAAAGAGCAAACACATTCCTCCACTCACTTTTTCTAGTAAAATAATTCCATATGAAAACTGTGAGATTCTTAACTGGGGAAAGCACATTACCAGTGTCTGTAGAAAAGTACATGGCTCCCTTGAACCACTAAAATACCATCAAAATATACCGCCACTAAACATGAGAATTAGGCTTATGAATATTCTCCTTCCTATATTTTCCTACTGTGACATAGTACTAATTGATGCCATGAGAGAACTAAACGATTGCAATGTACTATGGACTGTTGCATTAGGTTTATCTTCTCCTTACACCAGGATGTTCACGTTACCCCTTATTGCCATCAACTTTCCCTTCTAAAATTTGGCCGGGCTGAGTGGCTCAGACGGTTGAGGTGAAGGCCTTCTGACCCCAACTTGGCAGGTTCGATCCTGGCTCAGTCCGGTGGTATTTGAAGGTGCTCAAATACGTCAGCCTCGTGTCGGTAGATTTACTGGCACGTGAAAGAACTCCTGCAGGACTAAATTCCAGCACCTCGGCGTCTCCGAAAACTGTAAAAGAGTAGTTGGTGGGAGATAAAGCAATTAACATTATTATTCTAAAATTTGAAAAATATAGAAATCAACGCGTGGCAGTTACAATCTTTTGAATGAGAATATCCTAATTATCTTCACAACTGCACGGACACAGATAGGTTTTATGGCGATGATGGTGTAGGAAAGGGCTAGGAGTTGCAAGGAAGCTGCCGTGGCCTTAATTTAGGTACAGCTCCAGCATTTCCCTGGTGTGAAAATGCAAAATCACGAGAAAACCATTGTCAGGGCTGCCGAGAGTGGGGTTCGAACCCACTATCTCTTGAATGCAAGCTCACAGCTGCGCGTCCCTAACTACAAGGCCAACTCACTCAGTTTTAGTGTCATGTTACTTATAGTTTGTAATCATAGCTTTTAAGATTATGAATATTTATTGTGCTTATGGTATTTTGCATCATGTTACTTTTAGTTTGAAAAATAAGATTACAAATATTTTTCTCAGATGTACACTGTTAAAGAAGTGTGGTTAACTCACTTCGCGCCAAGCATGCCAATCAACATTTTAAAATTAGTGCAACTGGCAGTGCCCAACACGTCGATTGACATTTAAGTGCATATGTTCAAATACACTGAGCGGCACAAAAAACGCAACACCCAATAAATGATGTGTAATTATCTATTTAAACGAAGTGAAGCACTTCAACCATTGTTTTCAGACGGGGTATGCTATTGGCGTTGCTTTGCGAGTAAACAATGAAGTGTTGATTGTTTATTGCACTAGCCTCAATTTTTTTTCCCCGCCCAACCTGGAAAACACATCACTGGATGTGAGCCAATAATGTTTTCCCGTTCTTGTAGCGCTTATTGTTGTACCTTTAATTGTTCCTCTTTCAATCACACGTGTTTGTGGGATCTGATTCTCTTAATCAGCTTTCTGGGGTAAACATGCCGTTAAGCCCTGAACAAGCTGCGAAAGCTGTTGCTTTGGTGGAAGATGGCCGCAGCATGCATTACGTTGCAGAAGTGTTGAGTACTACAGTACACCTTTTACAATTTCCAGAACCGTACGAAGGTACAGGGAAACTGGAGGCTTTGCAATGAGACCAGAATCAGGCCCGAGAAGAGCAACATTGGAGAAAGATGACCGCTTCTTACAACTTCAAGTTCTCCGCAACCGTCACACCACCGCCCACCACTATTGAAGCATGCAATCGAATCCACCAAGTTCGAGAGGTCAATGTTAGTGAGAGAACCGTTCGAAGAAGACTGGAAGAAGCCAATCTTCAGTCCAGAAGACCTGCTACAGGACCGGAACTCACCAGAGAGCATCGCACAGCTCAACTGCGTTTCGCAAGGGAACATCTTGGCTGGACAGTACAACAATGGGATCAAGTGTTGTTCACCGATGAGTCGCGATTTGGCCTCCGATCACCTGACGGAAGAGTGAGGGTCTGGAGAAGGCCAGGGGAAAGGTATTCCCCTTGCACATTCTCATCCAGGATGCCTTTTCGCGGTGATTCTGTGATGGTGTGGACAGGAATCAATACAGCTGCGAGGACGGATTTAGTCTTCGTGGAGCATGGGAGCCTTACCGCACATCGGTATGTGGAGGAAATCCTTCTGGAGCATGTTGTGCCTTTCGCTCCGTTTATAGGTGATGGTTTTACACTAATGCATGACAATGCACGCCCACATGTTGCGAGAATTGTGCAACAGTTCTTGGATGAAACAGAGATTCATGCTATGGTTTGGCCTGCTCGAAGCCCCGATTTGAATCCCATTGAGCATGTTTCGAACCAGCTAGGGAGAAAATAGAAAATAGATCTCAAAGAATTAGAGTAGGTGAAGCTTTATCTGACCCTGTAATAATTAAGAGGGGACCTCCTCAAGGCAGTATTATCGGACCTTTATGTTTTCTCATATATATAAACGATATGAGTAAAGGAGTGGAATCGGAGGTAAGGCTTTTTGCGGATGATGTTATTCCCTATAGAGTGATAAATAAGTTACAAGATTGTGAGCAACTGCAACGTGACCTCGAAAATGTTGTGAGATGGACAGCAGGCAATGGTATGTTGATAAGACGGGGTTAAAAGTCAGGTTGTGAGTTTCACAAATAGGAAAAGTCCTCTCAGTTTTAATTACTGCGTTGATGGGGTGAAAGTTCTTTTTGGGGATCATTGTAAGTATCTAGGTGTTAATATAAGGAAAGATCTTCATTGGGGGTAATCACATAAATGGGATTGTAAATAAAGGGTACAGATCTCTGCACATGGTTATGAGGGTGTTTAGGGGTTGTAGTAAGGATGTAAAGGAGAGTGCATATAAGTCTCTGGTAAGACCCCAACTAGAGTATGGTTCCAGTGTATGGGACCCTCACCAGGATTACCTGATTCATGAACTGGAAAAAATCCAAAGAAAAGCAGCTCGATTTGTTCTGGGTGATTTCCGACAAAAGAGTAGCGTTACAAAAATGTTGCAATGTTTGGGTTGGGAAGAATTGAGAGAAAGAAGAAGAGCTGCTCGACTAAGTGGTATGTTCCGAGCTGTCAGCGGAGAGATGGCGTGGAATGACATTAGTAGACGAATAAGTTTGAATGGCGTTTATAAAAGTGGGAAAGATCACAATATGAAGTTGTAATTCAAGAGGACACACTGGGGCAAATATTCATTTATAGGAAGGGGAGTTAGGGATTGGAATAACTTACCAAGGGAGATGTTCAATAAATTTCCAATTTCTTTGAAATCATTTAAGAAAAGGCTAGGAAAACAACAGATAGGGAATCTGCCACCTGGGCGACTGCCCTAAATGCAGATCAGTATTGATTGATTGATTGATTGATTGATTGATTGAAGAGTCCATCAGCGCTATCCAGAGACCCTACAAGACCTACGGAATGCCCTCCTGGAGGAATGGGAGATGATTCCTCAACAGAACATTACCGCATTAATCAGGAGCATGCCTGAAAGGTTGAATGCCGTCATTGCTGCAAGAGGTTGCAACACACGCTTTTGAAGATGAGAACAGAGGTCCCCGAGATAATCTCCGAGGTCTGAGAAGTGAAAGTGTGAAGTGTGTAACATTAAAACAGAGGGTTATGAATTTCATGTTGTTGGTCCGTATTGAACTGAGAATAACATATGAATAGTAACACAGTAAAGGTTTCCACCTATTCAATACTAATATTTATAATATTGTGAATACATATTAGTATTGAATAGGTGGAAACCTTTACTGTGTTACTATTCATATGTTATTAAAACAGAGTGCATTACCTTTATGAGCTTACTCAAAATTTCCTTGAAATGCCCATCTCTCGCTTAATTTGTTCAATTTGTTTATAATCGTCTTTTCTTTTCATTGTTAGACAGTTAAATGGGACCGTACCACTATATTCCATCATAAGATGGTGGATTAGTGTCATAAATTTAGAATAAGTTTCAGTTTTTGAAAGAAATTGAAGTGTTGCATTTTTCGTGCCGCTCAGTGTAGTTCATTGTAGCTCTCACCGATGTCAACCAAATGCAGTCTTTCACAGATTCAAAATGAAGGAAAAATATAGAAACCATCAAACCATCTCTCAGGCCGGCGAATCAATGTATTGATCAATAAACATGGGAACCACATTCCATAGTAAAGAAACTTCCTGCTGAAACCGGAACACGTGCTATCTTCCTTGTTGAGTAACCGCGTTTTTGTTCTCAGTGTCTTTCCGCTCTTGTAAAATGGCCTGTAAATCTTACAAAAGTGCAGATTACGAGGGTTGCTTTACGTCCCACTAACTACATTTAAGGTTTTTCGGAGATGCCGAGGTGCCAGAATTTTTCCCCGCAGGAGTTCTTTTACGTGCCAGTAAATCTACCGACACAAGGCTGACGTATCTGAGCACCTTCAATTACTACCGGACTGAGCTAGGATCGAACCTGCCAAGTTGGGGTCAGGAGGCCAGCGCCTCAACCGTCTGTGTCGCTCAGCCTGGCGGATCAATGTATTGATCGATAAACATGTGAACCGCATTCCATAGTAAAGTAACTTTCTGCTGAAACCGGAACACGTGCTATCTTCCTTGTTGAGTAACCACGTTTTTGTTCTCAGTGTCTTTGCGCTCTTGTAAAATGGCCTTAAGTCGTACAAAAGTGCAGATTACTTGCAGGAAAGTGATATACAGGGTATGTTAGAAGAAGTGTATGCTGATTGTGAGTTGGAAAATAATTTTGTGCCTTGTGTGGAGGAAAGTGATGGCGATTCATCTGATGAAGTCTCGAGTGCTGAACCTAATGAGGTAGGTCCAGCTATATTTAACAATTTATTTTCGGAGGACATATCTGGTATTGATTTAGATGACTGATCAGACACTGATCAACCTGGACACATGCCCAATTATTCAAAGAACACAGGTATAAGTGAATTACCTAGCGATGAATCTTGCATGGCATACTTCATGTTGTTTTTCACGCCAGCATTTCTGTCATTTCATGTAACAGAAACTAACCAATACACGAAACAATTTGAGCACAGTAGCAAGACCACATACTATATACTGCAGGTATGATAATTGGAGGCATGTTACTTTGGATGAGATGAGAATTTTTTTAGGACTGTGGATGATGACAGGTATCATGAAAAATCCTAAGTATTGTATTGGACAACAAACATGTTTGCTAGTTTGCTATTCCCCTATTCAAGTAAGTTATGCCTAGAAATCGCTTTCAGGTCCGACAGGATGAAGGAGTTTTGGGAGCAGAAGAAGCTGAAAAGCTCACTATTTAATACTTTTAGACTTTAATGTACGAGGGTTGGAACTTAAATAGTGGCAACACTGCTGTGGAGACGCTATGCAACAGAATCTAATATTATCGCAGATAGCACACGTTGGTTACATACCTACCTTACCTCAGAGCAAATGGATTCGCCCTTGCCACATCACCTGCATGCGCATAAGCAAGAGAAACACAGTCACGTGTGACCTAACGGTCTAACGTAACATTGTCACTAGGTTTTCCAAACAGGAACAACGGAGTTGGATCAAGATTAAATGTGCCAGAGGTCGTACAGCACGAAAGTGTTATCACGGTCTTAAAGAGGCTTGCGGGGAATCTACATTGCCTTACAGAACAGTGGCACATTGGGTAAGCCTCAATGATGGTTGGCAAACTGTGGCGGACATTCATCGGGCAGGTCATCCAATGAGTGAAGAAGAGTGCATGCTCTTGCCTGTTAATGGACAGTGATCAAAACCGGACAATTCGTGAGCATTCGCTTCAGAATTGTTGCAGAGATTCGACATGCAGTAGATCACTCCATTCGCACCATCAACAGAACAGGCTCTGCTAAAGGTATACTATGACTTCCACATCGCTGGCAATGGGTTATACACAATGCTGGTGACTTCATTGAAGGACAGTAAAGGTTGCTAAAATGTAACTCTTTTCTATTTGTTGTAAATAAATAGTTGCCACTATTTAAGTTCCAACCTTTGTATATGACTCATTAAAGTGCTCCAATGGGGGCGTAAACAATGATTTTTTAAAATGAGAAGATTACTGGAGATAGACTATATAAAGTTAGACCTCTTATCGAACATTTCTGTTCTTTGTTTAAAACTGTGTATGTACCTGGTCAGAACCTTACCCTGGATGAAGGAATGCTTGCCTGGAGGGAAAGACTGGGATTTCAGGTGTATAATCCAGGAAAACTTACTAAGTACAGGATAATGGTTGACATTTATTGGTCAAAGTGGGAGCCTTATCAAAACTGTGAAGAATCTTTTACAACCATTTTTAGGATTAGGTCCCATTGTATACATGGATAACTTTTACAATAGTGTTAAGCTTTCAAAATTATTACGAAGGATGGGTTTCGGGCTAGTTTGCACTATGAGAAAGAATGGGTTATACACTATCCCTAAGAAAATGAAACAGGACACAAAGTGAAGAAGAGGGAAATGATGTTCTGGAGGTACAGGCCTGGAGAGAGAAGCAAATTATGAACATATCCACAGTACATTCTGCTCAAATGGTTGAAATACAAAATAGGAGGCAAACTGAACAGTGTATAATGAAACCCAAATCCACAGCTTACTATAACACACGTGTGATAAACAGATATAACTTGAAACAATATTCTCTCACCCATGGGTAAATAATGCAAGTATCAAGCTCGAATCATCATCATTATTATTATTATTATTATTATTATTATTATTATTATTATTATTATTATTTATTATCATCACTTCTATGTATGGCTAAGAAGTGTTACATCCAGTTAGTATTTGTATTATTATTATTATTATTATTATTACAATACAATCACTCTGTGAGGTTATGTCATGAAACATGCTGTATATAAATATTTATACGAGTTCAGTTAATGTAAATACCAGTAAATTAATATTATATAAATTATTCTTACCTGTATATATAATTTGTAATCCACTACGGTATTTTGAAACGAACTGTAACTTCCAGAATGGCACGAGATCATGGTAGTATTTTCTGTACATTATAATCATGTTAGGCACTCGAGAATTTACGAGAAGGTATTTTGGTAATGTATCTTTCTAGAAGCCTGGCCAGGCACGTATATAAGGAGGTGGTCTTGATGGTAATGGTGAGTTATGGTTTAGTAGGAGTTTCACCGGTGAACATGTGTTGTGGTTAACTGACATGCCGAAGTAGGCAGTCGGTAGTCATCTGTTTCAACTGTGTTTCAAGGTTATAATCTCCATGTGCAGTGATGGGCAATTGTCAAAAGGGCAGTTTGTGATGCGAGTGTTTTGTTTCTGATACAGTGATTAAGGTTATGTGCATTTAATTTGTAAATAGATGTGAATAAATAACTGTACCATTTCGTGTGCGTCTTTGTGGATACATTAAATGGCGACTGTGGGACAGAACGTAAATATTTACGAGTGAATACAAGTGTAGTACATCAAAATGCAAGTAATACTAGAGTATATGTTGCTGAAACAGCTCAAAGACGAATTTACCAAGAGGTATCTTCTGACGAAGAGGAAGAAGAAATCGCTACAGGCGCGGCTACGGAAGGATCTCGTTGAAAAGGGAAAAGACCCAGAAAAGTTTTTCATTGAAGTCCACAAAGATGCTGATGAAACACCGGAAGATGAGGTAAAGATTCCCAAAATGTGTTCAAACCTAATGACCATGATGTAGGCACTAAATAACAAAATTTCGGACGTAAATGACAAAATTTCAGAAGTCAATTCTGACCCAACAGGACAGATTGCAGATCAAATTTTGAAAGTAAATAACAAAATTTTGGACATATATGACAAACTTTCAAGCACATTTTCTCAAGCTAACTCAGTTTTAACCGGACAGATAGCACAAGTGTATACACAGGTTTACAATGTAGAATAGGGACTAGAAACAAAAATTTGAACTGTAAATGACGAATTTTCATCACAAATCAGCGATGTCACCAATTGATTAACGCAGCAGAATCCGGACATCAGGTTAAAACTGGGACAGGTCAACCAGATCAATAGTAGAGTAAGCCAGCTGGAAGAGGATATCTTCGACCTCAAGGAGGGGGTGGAAATCCAGGTTTCCGGCATAAAGCAACAGGTTGAGGGGAGGATTTCTAACATCGAGGGAAATTTTGAAAGCCGTATATCTGCCGTCGAGGGAAATCTTGGGAGCCGAATATCTGCTGTTGAAGTAAGGATAGAAAACCGGATTTCGACCATCAAGGGAAATACGCAGAATACAAGGGAAAACATCCTACACGAGTAGAAAACAGATTGCCTCAAACAGGACGTACCGCCACACCTCTAACCCCCCCCCCCCCCTCATACCTAACCGGTAACACAGGACACCTAGCCCCGAAGGTGATTACAGAGAGCCTTCCGGAATTGCACGGGCGACTGGAGGAGAACTCGACTAGCTTTGTCGAGTGAACGGTCAGTCTGTTAGGAAAGACTAACCAGAGGACATCTTCGTGCAACCCATCACACCGCGATTAAAGGGGTAAGCCGCTATTTGATGGAACAACTTGAAGGGTTTAAATCTAAACTGGACGGAAATCAAGAGGGAATTCCTCGCTAGGTTTAATTCCAAAGGGGTGAAGAGCTCCGTAGAAAAGACGCTACTGACCACTGAGGCACAACTCACTGGCATGAGAGCTAGGGCCTTCGTCCTCCAGAAATACGAACTGTTCAAGCGTCTGCACCCAGAAGGAACCAAAAATGAGATCTTACCAGATATCACAGAGCTACTCTACGATAAGATTCAACCGCTAGTGAAAGTATCACAACTCATATCCTTTGATGATCTACGCAGAATCATCACCCAGCTGGAGGAAGAACACAAGAACAGTTGTTGGATAAGTGAAGGAAGTAACGTGGATACACTTTGGGCTAAATTTAAAGGAATTATTTGGGAAGGAGAGAAGAGATTTGTACCTGTTAAGAAGGGTAAAATGACCTCAGACCCTGTTTATTATACAAGGGAAATAAGAAAATTAAAAAGAAAATGTAGAATAGTAAACAGGAAAATCAAAGAGGGTAGGGAGAGTAGAGAAACTAGAAAACAGCTAATGAGGGAACTGAATAGAGTGAAAAAGGAAGCAAAAGAGAATTATATGAATGGCATACTTCAAGAGGGTAATGACTACAAAGGGAAATGGAAAAAGCTGTATTCATATATCAGGAATCAAAAAGGAAAAGGAAACCAAATTCCTACAATGGTGGGAGAAGGGGGTGAACACTATTTAACAGATACTGAGAAAGCAAACCTATTTAGTAGGAAATTTGGAGATTCAGTAGATGATTGTCAAGAGTTGGAAACCGAAACAGAAGATAGAGAGGGAGAGAGACAGAGGGAAACAAGAAGCTTCTCATTCACAAACGAAGATATTTTCAGAGAAATCCAACTGCTTCAGCAAGGAAAAGCAGCAGGAAGTGATCAAATTACTGGGGAGGTATTAAAGACAATGGGGTGGTACATAGTGCCTTATTTAAAATTTCTCTTTGACTATGTCATAAATAATAGTGTAATACCAAAGGAATGGAAGGAATCTATAATAATACCAATTTATAAAGGAAAGGGTGATAAAAGGAAACCAGAGAACTACAGACCAATCAGCCTGACCAGTATAGTTTGTAAAATTCTGGAGAGTTTAATATCAAAGTACATCAGAGGGATATGTGATGATAAAAATTGGTTCATGAGGAGCCAGTATGGATTTAGAAAGAAATTTTCTTGTGAGGCACAACTGGTAGGATTTCAGCAGGACATAGCAGATCAGTTGGATTCAGGAGGTCAGTTAGATTGCATAGCCATAGATCTTTCCAAAGCCTTTGATAGAGTGGAACATGGAATATTATTAAAGAAATTGGAGGGAATAGGATTGGACGTAAGGGTTACACGTTGGATAAAAGCATTTCTAAATTCAAGGGTTCAGAAAGTCAAAGTAGGAAATAATGTATCTCAGGAAGAGAAAGTTTGGAAGGGAATTGCACAGGGTAGTATAATCGGTCCGTTACTTTTCTTAATATACGCAAATGATTTAGGGAACAATATAACATCAAAAATAAGATTGTATGCAGATGACATAATTGTTTATAGAGAAATAAACAACATTGAGGATTGTTCAGAATTACAAAGGGACCTTGATAGTATCCAACAATGGGTTGAAGAAAATAATATGAAGGTTAATGGAGGCAAATCAACTGTTACAACTTTTACAAACAGGAGCTTTAAAACTGAATTTGAATATACTTTGGATGAGGTAGTTATCCCAAAAGATGGCAAGTGCAAATACTTAGGTGTGAGATTTGAAAGTAATTTGCACTGGAAGGGTCATATTGATGACATTGTTGGGAAAGCATACAGATCATTACATGTCATAATGAGGCTACTTAAAGGATGCAACAAAGAATTAAAAGAAAAAAGTTACTTGAGTATGGTTCGTCCATTATTGGAATATGCAAACAGTATTTGGGATCCTCACCAAGAATACCTAATAAAAGAAATAGATAGTGTGCAGAGGAAAGCAGCAAGATTTGTAACAGGGGATTTCAGGAGAAAGAGTAGTGTATCAGAAATGTTAAAGGAACTTGGGTGGGAAACTTTAAGTAAGAGAAGGGAGAAAACTAGACTTACAGGATTATATAGAGCCTATACAGGAGAAGAAGCATGGGGAGATATCCGTGAGAAGCTTCAGTTGGAAAATAATTATATCGGCAGGACTGACCACAAATATAAAATTAGAAGGAATTTTAGCAGAAGCGATTGGGGTAAATTTTCATTCATTGGGAAGGGTGTGAAGGAGTGGAACAGTTTACCAGGGGTAGTGTTTGATCCTTTTCCAAAATCTGTACAGATATTCAAGAAGAGAATAAACAGCAACAGAGAAAATAAATGAAGTGTTAGAGGGCATTCGACCAGTGCAGGTTATTGTAAATAAAAAAATGTGTGTGAATAAATTAATTCCATCCCCTGGTCTAAGGAGTTTGGACAGCCAAAGTAGGGGACTGCCTGTAGGGGTGAAGTACAGTGGGGACTTCGAGGGCCCTGGGACCGCTACGGTAGCTGTGAAGGCCCTTCAGGAACTCTGAAAAGTGGTGGCAAAAGGGGCTCTGGTTAAGACGCAGCAGGTCGTTATGCTACTTGGGATCCAGAACGGGTAAAAAAAAAAAAAAAGTAAATAAATAATTGCACTGTAAATATTAATGTTATACCAGTTGTATAGTATCATTTGAAGTAATTCCACATACTGTATATCAGTTGATTATATTTGTAAGTAGTACAGGAGATATTATAAGTAGAATTTTGTAAACAATATAAATTTATTAAGGATGAGCTGTGTGTTTAATAGAAAACATTGTTAGCGTAAATTGTATAATATTGTATTATAGGAAAAATTTTCTTCTCTTGTTAATTTAATATTTAGTGCTTGACAATAATGTATTTTAGTGTACCATTTGCCACCGAGGTAGACACCTCATTTGCAAATAAAGAGATTTTGATTGATTTGATTTGAAACAAAGCTACAGAAGAGACCACCGCAGTTAGGAAGTTCTAGCAGTGTGGAAGAGCGGGACACCTGAAGAACAAGTGTCCAGCATTGATATCGGAAAACTAGGTCCAGCCCATTCTGGATTGAGGGGGGATGGGACTGGGAATAGAAATGCACCTCAAGACCTGACAGACCAGCAACCCTGGTCAAATAGGACGGGGATTGGTCAAATAGTGAGTAGAATAGGCCAACCCCGCCCAGCTATGATCCTAAGGATTGGCAATGAGAATTTTTCAGCCATACATTCATCAACGGGAATGTTGCCAGATTACTACCGCCTATGAAGTCTTACCACCTCAGAAGGGTAGACGAAGCAGCGGACGGAGTAACCTATTCCATCCAAGGACAGACTAACCTAATTGCTAAATGCATCAACATGCCTATTGTAAATGATATCGCAGTGATTCAGGACCGGATACCTGACATCATATTAGGTCATGACTTTCTGGTGGAATGCAAGGTGATCCTAGACTATGCAGCTCATGAAGTCTCTTTGGAGAAAGACAGGCATCTAAGGATCGCTTGGCACGATGGAAATATCTGGCCTCGCAAGGATACGGATGTCGACGTAAACCTGGGAAATATCCACTTACCACATCTTCGACCGAGTGAAGAAGAGGAGCTGAGACACACCATAAGAGACTTTCTGGAAGTCATCACCAATAAAATAGGATGGACTACCACGGTAACGCACACCACTGAGTGCAGCGCTTCCTCACCCATCAAGCAACGTCCATATCCAATCAATCCAGATAAGCGCAACTTCGTCATCCAGAACATTCAAGAGATGGAAGGGCAAGGTCTCATTGAACACTCTACATTCTGTTAGGCTTCACCTGTCGTCCTCCCGAAGAAGAAACAACAGAAGAAGGAGTAGTATCGACTGCGTGTGGACTTCCGCAGGTTGAACGAGAGGACCGTTAGTGATGCCTATCCCATGCCTCACCTGAAAAACTCACTGGAACTAGTAAGTGGGTCTACGATTTTCAGCACATTGGATTTCAACTCTGGATACTGTCAAGTGGAGGTCGAGGATAGTTCTAGACCAATGACCGCCTTCACGACACTGAGAGGATTGTACCAGTTTGCAGTAATTCCCTTTGAAGAACGCTCCTTCCACCTTCATGCGACTGATAGATAAGGTATTATCAGGATATGTTGGAGATTTTTGTAAAGTGTATCTCGACAACATTTTAATCCACAGCAAGAATTTCCAAGAACATCTGGTACATCTGAGGAAAGTGCTGGAACGACTGAAGATTCATGGACTGACTTGCCAACTGGAGAAGTGCCACTTTGCCCAGTCCCGCATAGAATATCTTGGCCATGTCCTAACCTCTGAAGGCTTAGAAAGGCAACCGGAGAAGAATCGAGCTATTGAAGAAGGCGAACGCCTGCGGACCAAGCAACAAGTACGTCAGTTGCTTGGCTTGTGTGGATGGTATGTCAGCTTCGTGCCACACTTTGAAGAGAAGACAATACCACTCAGTGATCTACTACGTAACAACCACCCGTTCCGATGGACCAGCAAGGAGGAGGCAGCATTCCAAGGTATTAAGGCTGTAATATGCAACGCTCCCCGTCTACCCCATCCCAACCCTCATCAGAAGATGTGCCTGCAGGCAGATGCTAGCGACTCCGGCTTAGGAGTAGTGTTATTCCAGGAGAGGAGTGACGGCAAAAGAGGCATCATCAAGTATGCCAGCAGGAAGTTATCTCCCACCGAACAACGCTACTGCACTGCCGAGAAAGAAGCCTCAGCCGTTATGTGGGCCATGGGCAAATTCAGAGGCTACGTGGAGGGAAGGAAGTTCCAGCTCCACACCGATAACGCCGCTCTTAAATGGTTGAACTCTGTCTCTGGCTCAAAATCTAATATGATGTGTTGGGCTCTGGCAATCGTAGAATTTGATTTTGATGCGTGTCACGTCCCAGGACCGACGAATATAGGAGCAGACGGCTTACCTAGGCATCTGGCAATGGAACCTGAAGCTAGGAGCACTATTGTCGAGAGGGAGTTCTCCAAAACACCAGAGTGAGCCAAAGGAACCTGTCCTTATGACCATCAAGAAGAAACTTGATCTGGAAGAAATTAAGCAATGGCAAGAACAAGACAAGCCTTGTAGAACCATGACGCAGTGGATTAGGAGAAAGAACCCCAATAGTCAACTTGTCCCGAGGGAGTTCAAGATGAACTACAAGAACTTCCAGGTTGACGCAGGACTCTTAATGTACAGATCTCACCTCCCCGACATGCCTGCAGTAATGGTGATCACCAGACAGCACATGGCGGAACATCCTCGAGAAGTTCCACGACAGCACTGAAGCCGAACATCCAGAAGGCGAAGAGACATACGAGTCTATCCGACGAAGATTCTTCTGGGTCAACATGCGGAAAGACATCCTGGACTACGTGAAAGGGTGCTATATCTGTGCCTGTGCCAAGGCAAACAACAGGAAGGCAGATTCCAGGCGACGAAGAAGACTGCCACGACGCCCATGGGAAGTCATAGCCCTGGACTTTATGGGTCCTTACCCTAGAACACCATGGGATAAAAGAGGACTCTTAGCAGTAATCACCGACTTCTTCACAAGATGGACTGAGGCCTTTCCGATACCTGAAGCCACGACGGAACGCATCACATGCCTGCTACAAGACGAGGTATTCAGCCGCTACGGTTATCAACAGTGCATTCTGTCAGATAATGCGAGTCAGTTCACGTCGAGGAAGTGGCAGTAAATGACAGAATGGGGTGTGGAGCACTGGACCACCCCTATGTCTATAACCCAAGGGCAAATCCAACAGAACGACGAAACTAGGAACTGAAAAGGATGCTACGGGTCCACCCAATAGACAAAGAACATAGACTGTGGGACAGTCAGATACCACAGTCACTCTTTGCCCTGCAACGACGCATCAACCATGTCACCGGCTATTCCCCAGCGGAGCCGATCCTTGGTCGACAGCTATATGGCCCGGGGATTGGGAGATTCGTCCGCCACCACTTCGGATCAAGATGACGCAGCTATTTCCCTGGCAGAGTGGCAGCAGCAGCAGCACCAGAACATCAAGGAGAAGCAAGCTTTGGCACAGAAGAGATCCCTTACCCAGGTCGAGGCTCAAGATGAACAGACCCAGATCTTCCTACCAAGCTAACAAGTACTGCGACGTAACCACCCACTTAGTAATAAGATTGGAGAGTTTCACACAGGTCTCGCACCTAAGTGAGTTGGTCTCATTGCAGTGGATAAACAGCTGGGCCATGGGGTCTACTTACTGAACACCAACCCTCCTGTCAAGGTCCATGCATCGGAGTTGCGGCGAGTCACAAAACCACTGCGCATACAGAGTAAGCCTGGAGAAGAGGCTACTAATGACACAGCACCATCTGGTCATTGTGAGGAGAATGCATAGACTATCATCGAGGAAGAGGCTGGCAGTGAGGCAATCCCAACCCGGCACAAGCTGGTCAAGAGGAGGAGGGCACATCCAGTGACATCGGGGAAGAAAGAAGATACATCTACGCCCGAGGCAAAGTTGACGAGTATGACGAAGCATGGAGATTGTTTCAAGTTATAGCAGTGATATTGACGCAAGTGTAATTAACAGATATAACTTGAAAACAATATCCTCACACCCATGGGTAAATAATGCAAGTATCGAGCTCGAATTATTATTATTATTATTATTATTATTATTATTATTATTATTATTATTATTATTTTACGATTAGGAATATTATTATTACCATATTATTACTTGTATGTATGGCTATGAAGTGTTACATCCAGTTGGTATCTGTATTATTATTACTATACTATCACCTTGTTTGTTAGGTTTTGTCATGAAACGTGCTGTACATAAATATTTATATGAGTTTCAGTTAATGTAAATACCTGTAAATTGATATTATATCATTTATTCTTACATGTATATATAATTTGTAATCCAGTACGGTGTTTTGAAACACACTGTAACTTCCAGAATGGCACTACATCACGGTAGAATATTCTGTACATTATAATCATGTTGTTAGGCACTCGAGAATTTACGACATGATATTTTAGTAATGTATCTTACTAGAAGCCTGCCAGGCACGTATATAAGGAGGTGGTCTTGATGGTAACGATGAATTATTGTTTAGTACTGGTAGGAGTTTCGCTGGTGAACACATGTTGTGGTTAACTGACATGCCGATGTAGGCAGTCTGTAGTCATCTGTTTCAACTGTATTTCAAGGTTGTAATCTGCATGTACAGTGATAGGCAATTGTCAAAATGGCAGTTTGTGATGTGTGTTTTTTTGTTTGTGATACAGTGATTAAGCTTATGTGCATTTAATTTGTAAATAGATGTGAATAAATAACTGTACCAACTGACAGCATTTCATGTGCATCTTTGTGGATACATTAACTACAATCACTTCATGCATAGGGTTGACACTACAGATCAGCACGTGTCTTACTATCCTTTCTTGAGGAAAACAGTGAAGTGGAAAAAAAAACAAAGTGTTTTTGTATCTCCTTTGTGCAGTGTGTAATTCTCACTCTCTGTACAAAGTGCATAATCCTAGAAGTTATTATTGGTCTTCCTACAGAACATTATTCAGAGTGTGATACAGACCAACACTACAACTCTTCCCCTACGGAGTAGCCCAGGTAACTCCCATCTCCCAAGTCCAAGCGAGCCTCCAAAACAATTTAAAAAAGCCCCCAAAAGTGATCCTGTCAGCAGATAGGATGCTATTACCCAACCAAAGGGAGTGGAGTCCTGCACAGCATAGCGCCACTACAGGGTGGGGCAGAGTGGACTCCCTAGTTTCAATAAATCACTGAAGAGCGTGCACGTGAGTAAGCGGAGTGGGAGTAGTAGCATTTGGTGGGGAGAAAGACGCCATTTTAGTAGTCACCATGCCGTGGACTGGCGAGCATCGTGCTTTTGTAGTCGAAACGTTTTTTTAAATATAACGATAGTGTGGTGGCGATGCAGCGGGCATTTCGTAGGCGGTTTGGTAGCAAAATTTTCGTTACTGGGCAGCTGAAAACCCACGCAATCTTCACCAAAGACCTCTTCATTCACCAAAAGTGACTGTGTGGAGTGCTGTGTCCTCCATAGGCATTATTGGCCCCTACTTTTTTGAATCGGAAAATGCAACCGTTACTGTGAACGCTGTGCGCTATTGTGAGATGTTGGAGAACTTTTTCTTCCCCAAAATGGAAGAGTATGGTGAGGAAATGGAAATGGAAGCCTTTTGGTTTCAACAGGATGTTGCCACGGCTCATACCGCCCGTCGCTCTCGCCAACTTCTGCAAGAACAGTTTCCCGGCCGCGTGATCTCATTACGAGGGGATGTTTCATGGCCCCCTCGATCCCCCGATTTAAGCCCATGCGATTATTTTCTTTGGGGTTACCTCAAATCTGAGGTTTATAAAGTTCGACCAAGGACCGTGGAAGCCCTTAAGGAAGCAGTTGCTGATGTCATCGCTGGAATAACGCCAGATATGCTGCGCAGAGTTTTTGAAAACTTTATTGAACGGCTGAATATGTGCGTCGCTCGTCAACGTCGTCACCTGGACGATATCATTTTTAGAACCAAATGAAAAAAAAAAGGCATTGTATGTAGATTTCAGAAATAAAAAGCTTTTGTAATAATCTTGTACGGTTTTTATACAGTTAACCCATCAAATCAGGGAGCCCACTCCCCACCCTGTAGTAATGAACATGATGTTATCACAGTGCAGTCAGCCAAGGAGAACAACTGGAGCACTAACAAAGACCGACTACAATACTCAGACCTTAAGGCAGGTTTCCATTAGCAGCAATATGGCCGCAAAGGCAGGCCATGCATAGCTTATATGTGATCGATGTTACAAGTTTAAAGTAACAATCGTAAAATAATTATTTTGAATCGTTGATAATGAAACTGTCGTGTGAATGAAACATTTGACTCTTAAGTTAATTGTCGGCAAATATATTTCTCCCATTGAGAACAGTGAACTAAATCGCATTCCTAGGAAATATTTTAAATTGTTACCTGATACTTCAACAGTATTCGACAATCAGCTGTAAGAAGAAGGATGTTAGGAGCTCTACGAAGTTCATCTGCAATTTTTGCATTATTCCACTGCATCCAAGAGACTGTTCCATGAGATACCAAACCCTTAAACATTACTGAAGGTATTCATGAAGTATATTTTTGGGATTATCTCCTGATTGAAGAAAGTTCCTTTTGAAATGTGTAGTGGGAGTGTATAATTAATTACACGGCATAATCCCAAACATATACTTCATAAATAGTTACTCGGGCCGTGAAAGTCTAAATGATAATATTACTAAAGGTAACTTGAAATTTTCATGCTATTATGTGTACTACTTTTCTTTATCTGCACTTTTATTTGTAACTATGTTAAACCAGTTCATCTCCCTTAGAAATGTCTTACACAAGGCATTTAACTTGTCAATTCCCAACGTCACCTACAGGTGACACTATTTCTAGATCTTCCTCTCGCTCTGATAATGACAACTAGTGCTGACCTCTGCGTTCAGTGGCATCAACTAATCTTCACTCACAAATCTGTTTAATATCAGCTGTCTATGTTATCTATCTTGAAGTCTGTGAACCACAGATCAAGATGGCGCATAACAAGAACCAAGAGTCTTTGTTCTCTGGAAAAGGATCTTTGTTTTCTGCCCCTAGAAGGTAAGTCATCTTTATTATAACTTTGAAAACAGCATTTGCAGATGTGAATGTTTAATAGTAACAATAGTTTGAGCCAGTAATTTTAATTTTTGGTACAAATTCTTGATAATAATTATATACTGTCACCTACAGGTGATTTTGGGCATTACAGGCCATTTCGAATATTTATTGACTGCTGCTTCTACTTGAAATATTTGTATTTTTCGGCCTCCAAGTCCATGAAATATTGGAGGAAATTCTTCGACTAGAAGATGAAGATAATGGAAAGGCATTGGATTTAGCTCAGTTTGTCATTATACCTCCAGAAGACGGTTGAGTCACCGACGAAGAAAGTGGAGATGAAGGTTTGGGTGACACAAACTATCTTCCACCATGGATGCTCAGTGCAGGGGGTGGTGTCCTTGAAATGGAAAGCAGATTTCCAAAAACTAGGGGACACTACAACCTATATTTTGATAACTGTTTAACCTCACTTCCACTACTGACCAAACTCTCTCAAAATGGAAGTGGTGGTACAGGAACTCTTATGGAGAATCGTACTCAAGGCTGTCCTCTTGTAACCACTAAGGAACTGAGGAAGAAAACCAGAGGGTCACACTCAGTTCAAGTTACTGATTCTATAGGTGTCATCAAGTGGCATGATAATCTTGTAACCATTGCATCCAACTGCCATGGATTAAATCCAGTTTCCAAAGTTGAGAGAATAGCTACAGTAAATGGAAAGCGTATGAAAGTGCTAGTTGATTGCCCATGTGCAATTGATAAATATAATGCTTATATGGGCGGAGTAGATAGAGCTGACGAGAATGCCGATAACTCGAGAACAGCACTGCATGGCAAAAAATTGTGGTTCCCTCTGTTTGCCTTTGGCTTAGATGCAGCTTGCCAAAATGCATGGCATATTTACAGGGCATCAACACCAGGAAAGAGCTCCACCTACTGTGACTTCAAGAGGGAACATAGTACAAGTGTACTGCGATCTTTATGGGACAAAACTTCAAGAAGGTGTCAGTCGAGGATCAATAGCGAAACGAATGCCACTTGAAGTTCGCCTATCAAATGATTCAGAAGAGCCTGTACAGGAAAAATGTTCACAGCGACGGTGTGCCTTGTGCCATGAAGAAACGCGCCTTCTATGTAAGAAATGTAAAGTTGCCCCACATATTCATTGCTGGTACAAATTCCACTCCAGCCATTGACTGAAAATATGCTTCCAGTTCACATGGCGCTTTTCTGATTTTTAGCTTGAACTATTCACTGGGCAGTGTTATAGAGTTGTAGAGAAATGATATATGCACATTGCCCAACATCACCTGCAGGTGACACCACCTCCATTTCTCACCATGACGACTTACAAAATGTTTTGAATTGAAAATAAGTTTTTCTAAGTTCAAATAAAGTGTTTTACAGAACCTAACGTTGGGAACTGACGGGTTAAATCGCCTCAGAATGCTTGGCAGTGAATGTGTAAAGTGTAAGAGAGGAGCCACGATGAATAAAGGAAAATATATTTTTTCTATTTGGATTTTGCAGTCTCCAGTGTGTCTAATAATCTAAGACACAACACTTTACTACGAATAGCAATTGAAGGGATGATAAAAGGAAAACGAGGAAGGGGAAGGAGACGATACCAGTTATTAGACAGCATTAGAAAAAGAAAGGAAGATTATGCAGAAGTGAAGAAAAGGGCACAAGATCGAGAGATATGGAGGTCACAGCCATGACAGGATCTGCCGGATGGCAGAACAACCTATGATGATGAGTGTGTCTGTAATTGAGGTTATGTCACCCATGAAAGCCAGTCAATCTATATAGATATTTTTTGGTTTCCCAACTCAATGCCTTTTGCATCTGATTTCCTCCACTTTCTAATCACCTTTCCAGAGCAGTTAAAAAGTAAAAAATCACAACCCATCTCCCTGCCTGACTCCTGTTTTTTATTGCAAAATTTTGGAGAATTCTCCACAGCGTTTGACTTTAGATGAGGTGTTTGTTAATGTATCATGTACACTGCTTACAAGGTTACAGATTATAAGGTTAATTTTATATCTGACGGGGGAACGGTACGAAGTCGGATGGTGAATTTCGATTTGATTTTTACATATTCGCGAAGGTCGTTTTAAGCTGAAACAGGTAGTGGAAGTCTAATTTTTCGCTGGTCCTTTTTAAGGGGGCATTTGGGAGCTCAAAGTCGGTGGTGCGTGCAATGAAATTTACAGTACACGCCGACACACGTCAATGCTCACAGGCAGCGGCTGTCTCGCCTCGCCTTCCCTCTCCACTCCTTCGGTTCTCCTCTGTCCCCTACCACAAACGGCTGCCTACAGTTGTGTACACAGGATTTTGGGTGAAGACTGACGTTAGTTGGGACATTTTATTTACAAAGATAAATTCATTATGGAATAAATAATGAAAATTGCTTACAAATCACTACTTAACATACAAATAATACATAAATATCATCTGCATTATCATGACATTCAAAGTGTTCAAATGACTTTATTCTAACACAGCCTTGCATTGGTTCAATGTTCATGGCATGATAGTGAAAATCTAACACAAAATGTGAATAACAAAACAAGATAACAATGTGCGCACCTTATAAACGAAAAATTGGTACAATCATTTCCAGCACACTTTATATCAGTCAAATCATGAAAATTCGTTTGTGAGACAGTATGAAATTGTAGTATATTCCCATTAATGGGATAACCATCCGCTTTCCAACCATATTTCAGCATTGGTAAAAAACAATCAGCTTGTAATTGGTTATGCGCTATTATATTACTAGTTATAATGAAAAGTCTGTTTCTGGGTTTTAATTTTGACTGGCCGTGTAAATTCCTTACCTAGCAGATGTTTTCCATGCGACGGACTAAAAATTTTAGTTGTCGGAAGAGTCCAAGATCACACGACAGGCAAAGACACGTAGTTCCTTTCGGTATGTATTCAATTTGTACAAGTTTGTTCGTCAGGGATTCAAGTTGTGCATTTTTGTCCTGGCCACCGAATGAATCTATGAGAAGAACATTTCTTCCATCTTCCTGTAATTGCGGATCTAAAACGTTTTGAAACCAGTCACGTACATGTCCTTTCCCCATTTTCCCGGAAGATGTACAATTAATTACGACATATTTAAAGGCATCCATGTAGGCTTTGATACTTTCTTGTACTATAGGTCCAAACTTCCCATTAATTTCTTGGAAAACGATCAAGAACAAATGTCCCATTTCTCCGCCTTTACAAATGTGATATTGCACTGTGTGGGAGTGCGTAAAACGATTTTGGCAAACAAGCGTAGCAAAAACGCCTTTCACACCACGAAAATCATAACTTCTCTGTGTTGCCATTTCATACTCAAATCGGGACTGGTCCGAATTCCAGATATTGGCATCCGGGATCTCTTTCTTTTCTTGAAATTCATTAATGAATGTTACAAACTTTTTAGCCTCTTTGTGTCGTATTTTGTCCGTTTTAAACGTTTTGCTGACTAGTTTGGTTACTTTTCGGAACAGAATTTTCAAACGCCTTTTAAGGTTTGTCAAATATGAGTCACTTTGGAGAGAGTGTTTGGAGCAATACAACTCCCTACCCTCACCGATCCAATGCTCAATGTCCGATTTTGTGACATTTTAATAACGCATCCTTGCCTTGGTGAACTCTTCTTTCTCGAGATAGCACATTTCCTAATTTCTCCATTGTGTTCAACGTGGTTGACGATTCCATAAATTTGTCTCCGAGTCATCTTATACTTCCGTGCAGCGTACATAGGTCATCATGCCTTTATTTTTTTGATAATCGTTGAACAATGATTCGGAATCCATCTTCCACCGACTTGTTATCTTCATTAAACTCATCTCCGTGTTTGCGTCTTTTCGGTGATGATGTCCCCTCCTCAACGCCATCTTCGTTTCCTGAATCAACAAAAACTGCTTCTTCCTCCTGAATCAATTCGCATTTTCCCTCCAAAATCGCATCGAACATTGTCTTTATTTGTATATACATGATTTTTCTTCATCAGAAAGCTCTGCCGTCGGCATTAATACGAGCTGCAATAATGTCGCAAGCGACCATAACAAAGTAAAGAATCCAATGTGATCGCCTGAATGTGGAATAGCCATCAGTCGTGGAGATCTTGACCGAATAGAATAGGTCTCGCCGTCCCATATACACAACTGTTGGCAGCCATATATGGTGAGGGATAGAAGAAAACCGAAGGAGTGGAGAGGAAGGTGAGGCAGGCAGCCGCTGGCCGTGAACACTGATGTGTGCCAGCAAGTACTGTACAATTCAGGGTGCGCAACGCCAAATTTGAGCTCCCAATGCCCCCTTAAAAATAACCAGCGAAAAATTAGACTTCACTACCTGTTTCAGCTTAAAAAGACCTTCACGAACATGTAAAAATCAAATCGAAATTCACCGTCCAACTTCGTACCGTTCCCTCGTGAGCCAGAATTTTTGAGCGCTTCAAGGTAGAGATTTATCTTATTTTCCAGTGTAAAAACACAGTCCAGAAGTCTATTCAGGTGAATGAATGGCACTATTACATCAATCATTATTTGCACTGAAGGAAAATCGTTGCACTGGAAAGGATTTTGTGAATTGCTTTCACTGCTACAACAGTGCTTGTTTGGTCATTACTTTCTCCTGACCTAACGGAACTAAAACTCAATTTGGTCACTAGAGAATTTTCCACTGAGGATGAACTCGAAACCAGACTTTAAGAAATACCGAATGCATCTCACAGTTGACACAGACATCAAGACCAAGGCTTTGTATGTCTCTCTGCTAAGAAATATCTTTGTTTTGTATACACAAAATTTTCCACCAATTCAAATAACTGATGAAGATATCTTCCAACCTATACAATCTGGAGTTGTCTGTCCCCAAATTATGAGGTTAATGTAACATCAGGAAATAGTACACATGTTAATACGTAGGTCGAGTCATAAGTCATTGGCAACTATGTTTTTTCTCGCGAACAGGAGACAACGCGGAAAATCTAAGATATGCAGTTGGAAACGTACGGTATGTACTTGCGTGTGATGCCATTAGATGGTGTACGTAAACAACAGTGTGGGTCTAAGCATGCCCCAAAGTTCAGTGTGTGAGTGAGAGCATCACAAAATGAAAGTCAACAAGCTGGAGCAACGATCGTATATTAAAATAGCAGTGCTCCGCAGCAGAAATGCATGCCAATGTCAAGAAGCCATTATGTGGACAACAGTTTGCTAACAAAGAGGACATCGTAACAGCATTTCGAAGAGAGGTGTCACACGTTAGCGATACACATGCAGCGAATGGTATTCAGCACCTGCCCAACCACTGGCAACGCACAGTGGAAACCTTGGGTGATTATTTCGAAGGTCTGTAACCAGTGGAAACCTGTCCTTTGTATGTAATCTTGTGTATTTGCTGTCTATGCCATAATAAAACAATACCAATGGCCTGTGTTCTGTCACTTTCCTACGAGAATCTCCTGAAGTCAGAATTTGTCTTCAGGCACTTTGCATAAGTACATGCCCTATATTTCCAAATGCATATCTTAGATTTGCCTTGTTGTCTCCTGTTCGCGAGAAAAAAATAGTTGCCATGACTTATTACTCGACCCTCGTACCAGAGAAAAGCTTTCAGTGGACCAATCTCTGAACAGTTAAGATCGCTAGCAAACATTAGTATGTAAATACAGAACTTACTGTAGCAACTTACAATCCATTAGAAATAAGCTTCATGAAATTAAAATATTCCTGAATTCATTCTCTGTTGATATTGTGTGTGTAAACGAAACTGGCTTGTAAAGGAAGAGGTTGACTTTTATATTTCTCCAGGATACAAGGTTAATTACATATTTCTGCAGAAGTATGATTTCAAATGGGGGTGCTGCAATATATAAGAAAATAAATACCAACATGAAATATACTGTTTTAAACTTAGATCAGTTCTGTGTAGAAAAAACTATTTGAAGTAGCCAAGGTGATATTTACTCACATTAAACTGATAATTGTTTCTCTATATCGAACACCTGATTCAGACATTAACATTTTTATGAACTTGTGGGATAATTTGACAGAGTGCTTGGAAAGGTATCAAAACTATAAAATCTATTACAACTGAGACATTAATATTAACACTTTAGTTCCATTTTGTGATTTTCTAGGGTCTTGTAGCTTCTGTCTTGCCAATGACCAACCCATTAGAAAAAATTCCTGTTTAGACAATATCATTACTAATGTTCATAAAAGTGATTTTACATGTGGTATCAGAGACTCTTGTCTGATTACTGTGGTCTCTGGTTAAAATTCAAAACTGTCTTAAAAAATCACTGTACCCACAGACAACTTTAGGATGTTAGGAGATAATATTTTTAAGCTGAGAAAGAATTACTGTATATCAATTTTGAAAACATGATAGCAAACTCCAGTAATGTTTCAGAAACAACTGAAAACTTTTTGCAGATGTTAGGGTCCTGTAGGAGAGTTCATACGTTATGTATTAGATTTCAATGTTGTGAAATAATGTATTAAAATTCAGGAAAAAGACCCAGTTCACTATGGTATGGTTGAAAGTGTTTAAGGATGTTCTGAAGAGAGTGAGGAGACAACCTGGAGCAAAGTGGTCTTAAAAGCGAAGAACTGTTTTCTCCATCAAGATGAAGGAGTACTGGAAATCCAGGAAGTTTGACAAGTATTAACCGTGGTCCTGAGAACCCGTAACAACAATTTAAAAAATTTGATGGAACCTGTCTGATGTTCTTTCAAGTTAACTAAGTTGAAACTAAGAAGAAATCGCTTCTCCTGTAACACGCTTTAAAGCAGAGCAGGCTGGAAAATTTGGTAAATATGGGTAAGACTAAGTAATGACGGATGGTAAAGAAAATGCTAACCATTCCATATATACACAATACACCCATATTGTAACGAACTCACTTATTACATTCAGGAAAATGCACATGGCAATATCAGTCAAAAAATGGCAGAAGGGGTCATTAAAATATAATGAAAGTTACAAAAGCTAAGCAGCCCAACATTGTTAAGATAGACAATAGTCAAATAAATATATTATATTGCCAGAAAATAAAAAGCACAACACTGTAGCCAGCAACTTACACAGGGGCATGACCTCCTCGACCACCGCCAAGGGCACCAAACCCCATTCCGGTGAGATTGACTAAGAAGTCTTGAATAAGATTCTCAATGGGTGCCATCTGTCTACCGCGTGGAACTCTGTAAGCAAGAATCAATACATTACTGACAATGTTACAAAACATGATAGGGTCTACAAGATGTAATATATGTATATTCGCTACATTTTTAGCATCAAAGGAAAGATATCCTTTAATAATAAAATAATAATATAAAGACCAGTACCGGTATAGAGAAATTTCCACTAACCCCTTTCCAAAGGGCATGTTAATGCAAAATATTAAACTTTAGGCCAGCTACTTTAATTAGGCAAATCCTAATGTTTTCTCAGTATACCAACAAGTAGGTGATTAAACTAGTTAGCATCTCACTTTATGTGATTGAGGATGCAAAACCAAATACTGGCAGGAACAGTAAGAGAGAAAAGTAAGCACATTTCCTATTAAAGAATCAAGACTGGTAGAGCCATTAAAGGGTTGACTAATGTACAATCTTAAGAACTATAATGAAAATAACGTATCTTCAAAATATAGACACGCTCACAGTCACATACTCAAAGTCACGTTCAAGAGTAATGATTACAATGTACAGATTCACAGAGCCACGTATCCCAGGAGGAAGACTAAGTGAAATTCACACAGCGAAGACGTGGAGGAAACTGCCTACCTTCCTTTCATCCACAACACCACAGTTCGAATTACCAAAGTACTCTGCAAGCACAATATAAAAACCAGGTTTGGCTCAGTCACTAAAATTGCTCATCGTTGAGGTTAAAGCAAGGATAATATTGTCCCCAGCAGTAGCTGAGCATGGGTCATGACGACGTGTTCCAAAACGTTCGAGCTCATACCTACAATAAATACTACAGGCCTAGGATTATACGGGAAGCTGTGAAAATGCATAAAAATCCAAATAATTTCAACAGGGACAATGGCTATCAGTTAAGTAACACATGGTTGGCAGGCATTAAGGATATATGTAGGCAATTCTCTTCCCTGTCCTTTAACTATTATTTTGTTTCCATGGTGACCAAATTAGTACTCTCGACACTAGATGGTTCACACTAGACTATGTGCTATAGGTAGAGCCCTGCATGGATGTGGATATCCGCGAAGTTAGTGTCTTGGCGGATGCAAAATGTACGGCAGTGCAGATAATTTTGCTAATAATTTCTGAATAATGAAGTTTATTGATTTTCACTCAGGTATAGGCCTACTCTTATTTTTGCTTGTGGTTAGGCGACCCTTGACTTTGCTATGGGAGAACGGTGATATACAAATAACCTTGAGACCAAAAAGCCGTAAATCTGACCTAAGCCTAACTGGCTCCTGTCCACAATTAATGGAAGGAAGAAACAAAAGTCAATACGTCGGTAGTTGTCGCAGAGAAATCCCTCATGAAACTGTGACTGTAGGGGTTCTGGTGCCAGGTATCAGGCCTATTGCATTATGTTAACAGAACTATCAGTTTCAGTACCTTGGATGGTATAATATACTATAATTAAATATTTACAACATCTGCAGATAACCTTTCGCGGATGTGGATAACCATACGCAGATGCGGATGAAGGAAGTGCGGGTGCGGATAATATTTTGTATATCCGCGCATGGCTCTAGCTATAGGTCATACTTTCATAACCTGTACACACTTGTTACTGTATTATTCTTACTTCTTTTCACTCCCATGTCTTCACCCTCATTGTAGTAAGTCATTCTCCTACCCCCACCCCTTTTCCCTATTTTTTCTCCTACTGCATACGTTTCTTTGTGTCTTCAGCTCTATTCTAATCTTCTATCCTTTTAATCTTTCGCTGCACTTTATTTTATTTTAGATTTCATTTGAATTTATTATTTCTTATACCACATTTAGCCCTGATTTGTCATATGACCTTGCTGGTTACTTCACATGTGCAAACGATGGAACAAGAAACATCTTAATTGGAGTTCGGAAGGTTAGCGCACAATGAGCAATCTAGTGACGAATGAAAGTACCAACCATTATTATAGACAAGCATTCTTAAATTCAAAACGGTCATTATTAGAGAAGTCTTGCTCGTGGACAAAAACGAGTTTTGCTTTTGAAGACGTAGAGCAAAGTTCTCATTATAGTTTCTTATTTTCATGTCCATACTGATAAATCTCACAACTATGTAATGGGGATAATTTCAACTAATCAATACTCTTGTTACAAGTACAATGTATTTACATTAAAAAATACACCATCTGCAGGAACAGTTTCGATCTACAATATTGATCATCCTCAGCTGCTTGAGAACTCAAGATCACATATGCAAATCATTGAACATAACCTAGTCTAAGAATGTAGTTTTAAAAAAAATAGTAAACAACACTGATAAGAGGTTAAAATCAATAAAATTTGATTGCCGTGTCCACAGATCCCTTATAAGGTTCATTACACTTATTAAAGTTCTAGGTTATCTTCATGACTAAACTGAATTTAAAAGGCCATGGTATGTTACTAATGGAACACTTCATATCTGTGTAATGCTAATGCTGGTGAAGTGCAAACTTGTCAAATATGGTAATGAGGTATGTTCCATTTAGCACTGGCAGGGCTGTCCTGGAGCCAAAATTAATTAAACTGGTATTGTTTACCCTTCAAAACTGGCTTGTGGAAATTGGTGTTGTGTTCTATTAATAAAAGTTTTCTTGCTGTTTATTAGGCAGTTGAAATAGGTGGAATCATCCTATGGGGCTCTTAGGTAGCTGTGGAGTCTAAATGCAAAAGAGAAAAGGTTGCGTTTGAGAGAACATCCGTTATGTGGAATATGAGGTGGAAGGGGTGTGATGTTAGTTTACTTACGTACTAGAGGCCAGGTGCTTGTTGCCCTGCTTGAAGCACGCTGTGCACTGCTTCTTGTATGGCGAGGGCTAGTGTTGCGAGTAGTCAAGCGGGGAGAGAAAGGAGTGAGGAAAGGAATAGGGGCGGTGATTTGGGTGGGTTGGGGTGTGTCTTGTAGGGGACTAATTGTGTATTTTTTGTTATTGCTTATTCCTTAGGTAATGGCTTTTGAGCAATGGAATGACTGTGTCATAATGGACATTTGCTTTTTCAGTTAGTTAATTCAAGTTACGAGTTGGATTAAGTATTAGTCCATATGTATATAGAATTCCTCAGCGATATTGAGCAATGTTGCCTTTGGGGATTATTTTCAGGATGACCATGTCTCTTTCAATGTCAGAAAATTTATGTCCAGAATCTGCTATATGTTCTCCAAAGGAAGAAAACCTATTATACTTGACAGCATGGGCATGTTCTGAGTAGCGGGTGTTGAAACTTCTACCAGTTTGCCCAACATAGCTTTTTTCACAACTCATACCTGAATGAACTAACAGAACACGGCTCCGAGATCACAGTGCGTGGGTCACTTCCTGGCAAACAGAGATCCAAACTAAACAAACCCACGCCAGTCGCGATTCTTCCAAATGTCACTACTTCCAAAGTCCAGTTGAGATGGGATGTGGATGCTGGGTGTAGGTTAAGGGTGAAACTGGAAGCCCCTAGTTCGGACCTGCACATTGGCAGCAGATGTGTGATGGTCTTCTCTGAGACCGTGTGACTACTCAGGATTTGGTCCTGCATCTGTGTTTGGGCAGACCTGTTTAGGATTACCGCTGCCCACCCTACAAGGAGAGGGTTCTAGAAAAGGTAGGCTAAACATCGCAAGTCGCATCTTATGACCAGCTGGGCGGCCGCACCCAGTGGGTAACCCATCATGAGGTCAGAAATCAGAATCAGGAAGAGTCACACTCTGAAAATCGGAACATGGAATTTGATGTGTCAGTTAATGACAGGCCTGAGAGAACAACAACTCTCCTTACCAATGAGCTCTCTAGACTCAATATTGATGATGCTGCTTTGGGTGAAACCAGACTGTTCAAGAAATACAAAATTATTGAGTTCGGTTCAGGATATACCATCCTCTGGAAGGGAAAGGAGGAGCAAGAACATTGCATCCATGGAGCAGGATTCGCTGTGAAGACTAACATGATTATCGATCACCAACTAACTCCCACTGCAATCAGCGAAAGACGACTCTCCGCATTCCACTCTCTGGAGGTACTTTTATGACGCTCATATCCGCCTATGCTATAACTTTAGATGTTGATGATGATGTAAAGGATGAGTTCTACAATCAGCTGAGCACAACCATCACCAAGGTACCATCTGCAGATAAGCTTTCACTCCTTGGCGATTTCAATGCCAGAGTTGGGAGAGATGGAAAAATGTGATGGGTAAACAAGGAGTTGGCAACTGTAATGCAAATGGACAACTCCTTCTCGGTCTATGTGCAGAACATGAACTCTTCATCACCAATACTCAGTTTTGACTGCCCAACTGCTTCAAGACCACGTAGATAAAGCCTCGATCCAGGCATTGTGATGATAAGGATATACTTATTACCAGAACAGCAAGAAATATTGACAATTGTTGGACTTATCACAACTCCTCATTTGTCAACTCAGGATCTCCATACGCCCTAAATCACCTAAGCATCTCTAAATCTTGACCAGAAGATAGTTTAACAAGTTTAAACTTTTGCCACAGAATTTCAGAATATGATCAATGTACAGTTAACAGTTAACCCAGTTAGCACAAGTGATATTCAGCAAGATGAAAATGATGCTTATGCTTGTTGTTTAAAGGGGCCTAACATCTAGGTCATCGGCCCCTAATGGTACGAAATGAGACGAAATGAAATGACAAATTAAAAACCCAAAATCCTCCACTGACCACAATTCAAAACATGAGGACGAAGAATGAATATATGGATGGATATGAATTTAAAACGATCAGTGGAACTGACCCACAGTGCCTCACATGCACAGAAGCTGGTGTATAACAATAGTATTACTGACCAAGGGACTGCTTCTATAGCACGATACGGAATCAATGATGCTCGTAGTCGAAAGGAGTCCAAAATCCAAGTCATGAGCCCTCACAATGGTAGTTATCACTAGAAAATGAGATCCATGGTATTTGTCACATTGCGGTACTAATCAAGAGTAGCGTAGACTCGCGGTATTCCACACATTATGGTACTACTCGCAGGTAATGAAATTCGCACATGTATTACAGACCTACTGTGTTTCGCACGTTGCGGCGCCTTAGACAGGTAACCCAAACCTATGGTGTTCATCACCTAAGTGTACTAACCACAGGGACTCGTACTATCCCGTGGTGTTCCTCATATAGTGGGTACTAATCATAGGCAAGCCAGAGCAATGGGTTCCGTCATCCCATGGTATCGCTCATATAGTGCTACTAATCACAGGTACTGTAAAAGCCGCCGCGCTCTCATTTGCTACTAATCACAAACCTATTTGGTACCTAACATAGTGGTACTACGCGCAAGGAAAAGCGACCCATGGTGTTCCCCGCTTGATGGTACTAATCACAAGGAGTTTCATGGTTCTAATATAATCATCCCTTGGTCGTCCTTTTTAGTCGCCTCTTACGACAGGCAGGGGATACCGTGGGTTTTTCTTCGTTGATGCACGTTCTAATGATTCTTCTCTCTATCTTGAGTATTTTGTCTATTTGTGCAGTGTTAGTTTACTTTATTATTACCAACAAACTATTCTCTGATTGAATACAATAATCAATGCAGAACAACTACATATCTTCCATCAAGACATCATATCAAGTGAATTTTCTTTATAGTAATGAGTGCCTTTGTGTTCTTTCTATGTGACCAATTTTCCATCCTCAATGGAACTTTTTCACAATCAAGATAAATTTATCAGGACTACATTTTTTATATAAATAAACGTTTCTTAATATTATTTGCCATTTTCACTAGTTTCTGTCACTGTAATTTATTCTCGTGGCTGAAGAAGGCCAAATGAAGGCCGAAACATGTACCTTTTTTAATACTAGATTTTGATGATGCTTGTTTAAAGAGGCCTAACATCTAGGTCATCAGCCCCTAATGGTACGAAATGAGACAAAATGCAATGACAATTTAAAAGACCAAAATTCATCCAATGACTAGAATTTAAAATGTGATGACGAAGAATGAAAGGATAAATATAAATTTAAAATAATCAGCAGAGCCAACTTACAATACTGAAAGTTAAAAATAATTCCAAAATAAATGCACTGGGTAGAATTCAAAAAGATAACAATGAGTATGACTTAAAACAATCAGTGGATCCATCTCGCAATGCCTCATGTTCCCAGAAACTATATCAAAAATTACCATTACTGACCAAAGGATTGCTTACAAAACACAATTCTGAATCTATGATTCTTGTTTGCCAAAGGGGTCGAAAATCCAGGTAATCGGCCCCTCATAATGGTAATTATCGCTAGTAAAGTAGAACCATGGTATTTCTCCAGTTGCGGTACCAATCAAGAGTAGTGTGCACTCACTGTGTTCCAAACGTTATGGTACTACTCACAATATACTACTTTTCAAAGGTTAATTAGACTGTTTGTATTGACTAAGGTAGACCTTTTATAACCGTTTCCTTTCAAGGGAATTTTAAGCGATACACATTTAACATACATACATACATACATACATACATACATACATACATACATACATACATACATTCATTATCATTACAGACTGTTATGCCTTTCAGCGTTCAGTCTGCAAGCCTCTGTGAATTTACTGAACGTCTCCACAATCGTCGATTTGCAACTAGTGTTGTGGCCTCATTTAGTTCTATACCTCTTATCTTTAAATCGTTAGAAACCGAGCCTAACCATCGTCGTCTTGGTCTCCCTCTACTTCTCTTACTCTGCATAGCAGAGTCCATTATCCTCCTAAGTAACCTATCCTCCTCCATTTGCCTTACATAACCCCACCACCGAAGCCGGTTCATGCGTACAGCTTCATCCATCGAGTTCATTCCTAAATTAGCCTTTATCTCATCATTCCGAGTACCCTCCTGCCATTGTTCCCACCTGTTTGTACCAGCAATCATTCTTGCTACTTTCATGTCTGTTACTTCTAACTTATGAATAAGATATCCTGAGTCCACCCAGCTTTCGCTCCCGTAAAGCAAAGTTGGTCTGAAAACAGACCGATGTAAAGATAGTTTCGTCTGGGAGCTGACTTCCTTCTTACAGAATACAGTCGATCGCAGCTGCGAGCTCACTGCATTAGCTTTACGTCACCTTGATTCAATCTCACTTACTATATTACCATCCTGGGAGAACACACAACCTAAATACTTGAAATTATCGACCTGTTCTAGCTTTGTATCACCAATCTGACATTAAATTCTGTTGAATTTCTTACCTACTGACATCAATTTAGTCTTCGAGAGGCTAATTTTCATACCATACTCATTGCACCTATTTTCAAGTTCCACGATATTAGACTGTAGGCTTTCGGCACAATCTGCCATTAAGACCAAGTCGTCAGCATAGGCCAGACTGCTTACAACATTTCCACCTAATTGAATCGCTCCCTGCCATTTTATACCTTTCAGCAGATGATCCAAGTAAACTACAAACAGCAAAGGTGAAAGATTACAGCCTTGTCTAACCCCTGTAAGTACCCTGAACCAAGCATTCTGCCATCAATTCTTACTGAAGCCCAATTGTCAACATAAATGCCTTTGATTGCTTTTAATAATCTGCCTTTAATTCCATAGTCCCCCAGTATGGCGAACATCTTTTCCCTCGGTACCCTGTCATATGCTTTCTCTACATCTACGAAACATAAACACAACTGCCTATTCCTCTCGTAGCATTTTTCAATTACCTGGCGCATACTGAAAGCTGATCCTGACAGCCTCTCTGTGATCTGAAACCACACTGGTTTTCATCCAACTTCCTTTCAACGACTGATCGCACCCTCCCTTCCAAGATGCCAGTGAATACTTTGCCTGGTATACTAATCAATGAGATACCTCGATAGTTGTTGCAATCCTTCCTGTTCCCTTGCTTATAGATAGGTGCAATTACTGCTTTTGCCCAATCTGAAGGTACCTTACCAACACTCCACGCTAATTTTACTACTCTATGAAGCCATTTCATCCCTGCCTTCCCACTATACTTCACCATTTCAGGTCTAATTTCATCTATTCCTGCTGCCTTATGACAATGGAGTTTATTTACCATCCTTTCCACTTCCTCAAGCATAATTTCACCAACATCATTTTCCTCCTCCCCTTGAGCTTCGCTGTTCACAACACTACCAGGATGATTTCCTTTTACATTGAGAAGATGTTCAAAATATTCCCTCCACCTCTCCAGTGATTCCCTGGGATCTATTATGAGTTCACCTGAATTACTCAAAACACTGTTCATTTCCTTTTTCCCTCCCTTCCTAAGATTCTTTATTACTGTCCAGAAAGGTTTCCCTGCTGCTTGACCTAGCCTTTCCAGGTTGTTACCAAAATCTTCCCATGACTTCTTTTTGGATTCAACAATTATTTGTTTCGCTCTGTTTCTTTCATCTACATACAACTCCCTATCTGCCTCGGCCCTTGTTTGGAGCCATTTCTTATAAGCCTTCTTTTTATGTTTACAAGCTGCTCTCACTTCATCATTCCACCAAGATGTTCGTCTTTTCCCATCTTTACACACAGTTGTTCCAAGGCATTCCCTGGCTGTTTCTACTACAGCATCCCTGTATGCCACCCATTCGCTTTCTATATCCTGAACCTGCTTAGTGTCTACTGTTCGAAACTTCTCACTAATCATATCCATGTACTTCCGTCTAATTTCCTCGTCCTGGAGATTTTCTACCCTTATTCATTTGCAGACAGACTTCACTTTCTCTACCTTAGGCCTAGAGATACTTAGTTCACTACAGATCAGACAGTGGTCTGTATCATCGAAAAATCCCCGGAAAACTCAAGCAGAGTATAGCCCTTGTCTTTTGCAAGCAACATCCACAGTTTATTTATTAAGCAGCTGTAAATGCACACTACAAGAACACACAGTAATTAAAACAAAGTAATTATCACGGAATGCACCCAAGCATTGTTTAAGTAATGTTCTTTATTATTTAACATGAGGAAAGATGCAACGTTGCTGCCACACGATCATATATTCTTTTACTCGCAACATTGTACGTAAAAGAAATGAAATACTGAACAAAACAAACAATACACCCAATGGTTTTATCACCGTAAATCTTCAAACTTTCCCCTCCTACTTCGATCTTTACTTAACAAGAAAAATCTATAGGAGTTAAATCGGCTGAGTGCAGAGGCCATTCGAACAGCTAAGTGCTGCATGACATGGAGAGTGTAACAGCCACATTCGCTGCCGAATATCCAGAGGAACATCTTCCAATAACCCAGGAAGTGATTCTACCAGGAAACTGTAGCATTCCTCGCTGTTCAGGTAAGAAGGAAGAACATACCGTATAGCCCAAGTAAATAGTCGCCAGCAATGCCAGCCCAAATATAGACATTAAAGTGATGTTGAAATGTGCACACTGTCGCATGAAGGGTTTCTTCTGCCTTTCGTCATGCATTCACCTGCCAATGGAAACAAAGGTTCAATGATGAGGTTGGTGGCAATTAGGGTGTCGAATGCCATAAATAAGTGTGGCTTCTCTCCCGTTGCCATTTGCTGTGCCATAGGCTAGGTGCATATCGGCTATTTTTTTTATTGGTGTGCCGAAGCGGGGCCATTGTCACAGATTTAAACCACAAACCTAGTAGCTAATATGGACAAAAAAATTATTCTAATGCCTACTGTGGCTGGAAAGTGACCGCTAAACAAACGACAAACTTGTGCAATCGCACTGACGATTACCTCTGTCTCTATCTTGTAAGCACAGCAGCGGGGAGCGATTTGAGTTCCGGCAGAGCAAATACGGCAAGTTTGATCATTTGAATCATGCACTTGGAAGTAACCAAGTAGCCTCATTCACACGAAAAGAAAAATTTCTCCACAAATCAGATTGCAACAGCATTGTTTACATAAAATGAAGAGTATCCCTGATCATTTTGTCGGTATAAATAAGATACACCCTGTATACCGAACTCTAAAAAACTTCAATTTCTATCTGGTTTCCTATCTTCTTTGATGGTTATGAATTTCATGTTTTTGTATTATTAACTATTACCATAACATCTCATTTCACTTGTTATTCTTTAAAATAATATTGTCTTAGGATTTCGCCACAAATGATCTTTGCTCCAATACGGCTGATGATGACCCCTAGATGGGTCGAAAATAGTACCGTATAATTTTGTAATTTTGTGAATATATTGTATTGAAAAGGTGGAAACATTTACGTTATTATTATTATTACTTATATATTATTCTTATCTTCTTCCTATCCATTCATGATGTTACCAGAATTTCAATGATTCTTACATTCCCTGTTATAAACATAGCCTTTTTATTCTATCATGAAACTATTATTCATAATGTTAATGGACTTCCTTGAGGTTTGTGAATAAAATTTTGTAGCGGAATACTGGTTTATTCCTCCTGTTCTTCCTGAATTGATTCACTCCTTCCATCTTTCCTATTCCACTGCTTTGGCCACATAAATTTGTTGCCAATACCTGCAGTGTAGAGAGATTTCTAAACTTAAACTTTCTGTTCATTACAATACCAGAAAAGAAGGATATTTGCTTTGTCTAGCCAATTAATATTTGAGGAGGAGACTGTTGTCCAAATCGGAGAGCAATAGTTTAAGTGAGGCTGAATAATCAATAGGAAGAAGGGACGAAGAGCAAAGGATCGAGAGATTTCTGTCTAACCAGAGCAAATGGCTGACTTAGATGCTTGTTTGATCTTTGATATATAATTTTGTTTTCAAATACAATGCAAGCTATTTTAATGTTGCTTTCTCTGGTCAACTCTTGTCCCCTTACAACCCACAATGGAATCATGATTGTGGTCTTGTTTATCCACTTTTATTTCATCATTACTAGGCGATAATGACTGTTAGCATCTGTAATATTCGTTAAGCTAAAACTGTCCCCTCGGTGGTGCAAAAGAACAGTCGCTTCGGGAGAATCATCCAAAACCTAGAAGTTAAGCCAGTCTGTCACAGATTTCCTGGCTAAAAGTTTCACTTCATACTGTATGTCACCAGACTTGGATAGGAACAGTTCTCAGAACTCTCCAGCAAAGAATCATGACCCTGTTATAACATGGCAAATAACTAAAGAAGGAATAAGCACACCAAAATGCCAAATCCTACAAAAGATTTTAGCAAACAATGAATCTTACTTATTCCTTCTACAGTAATTTGGCTGTCATTGTCCAGAAAACCCACACTAAAAATGAGGACCAAATTAAACAGAGGAATAATTCCAGGGTATTATCAATTGAGAGCAATGTATCATAAGGCTTACAGAGTTGCAATGCATGTTCAGTCGACACCTGAAAATTCTCTGCTGTCTCTGATCTCTAAACCACATTAAATTACTATATAGTTAGTTCACCAATTTATATATATTTCAAAATAAGTGAAATATAACCAATGGATACAAACCCCCCAGCTACTTCTTGACCTTCAGTTATAACTATCACCACATTCTGATGTGCACTCTGTAGATTGAAAGTCACCACAATTGATGGAAGTACAGTATTAATAGTGAAAATGATAAAACCCCTGTTACCTGGGTAGATGATAGCTAAGGGCCTTATCTTTTGGTGAAATAAAACTGCTGATTTCAGTGTTGAAACTGACACTATTACAGCAGATATTTTGTGAAATAAATTGTCATATTGATCGATGTTTCTAAAGTGAACTCTTGTAATGTATTAAATTGTTATTGAATCTTAGAACAACCAAATAAACAAAATGTTACAGTCGGAAAGTATCTCTGTGTAAGCAAAGAAGCCCCTTTCACTGAACACATTAGACGTCGGAAACCATAACACTTGGATGCAAATTTACTGTGGTCTTCTATCGAACCTCCTAAAAATTCACTAACAACGGTATTCTTTCTTCTCTTCTATCAGGTGTGCTTTCATTGCTTTTTGCAAAGCCATATAGCCCTGGAAGATACTCATGGATATGCTGGTGCTGCCCGGCCGGGGATGAGTAGCTCAGACTGTTAAGGTGTTTGCTTTCTGAGCCCAAGTTGGCACATTCAATCCTGGCTTAGTCTGGTGCTCAAATATGTCAACCCCATGTTACTAGTTTTATTGGCATGTAAAAGAACTCCTGTAGAACAACATTCCGACATCTAATGTCAATATTGCAAATACTTTCACCAATTGTAAACTCCTCACTCATTGCAATATCTTTAAAACCAACATTGTACAAGTATTTTACTATATGTTAATTTTAGTTCAAGTCTCTCCAAGGATTTTTAAAAATTAGTTTTATTTTATTTATATGTAAATCAGGTGCCTGATTTTATTTCAAGGTTAAGGCAATGGATGATGATGCTTACATACAAGGCGAAATATGTACCATTTTAGCGAACACGTCACATGTAAATCAACAAAGACAAGACTTATTGTATTGATTAGGTGGTCAAATTAATAAATTAACTTATTGTTATTATTCCAATCTTAGAGACTCCGAAAACTGTAAAAGTAGTTAGTGGGACGTAAAAAAATAGCATTATTACCATTCAACCAGGCGATTTATTTACAATAGGCCTACTAATATGTCATATTTTATAATAAAGACAGTATTATTCAACTTCCCTTTTATTTCTCGCTTCTAGCCCGTTGTCGTAATTGAAATTACACCTCAGTCAAGGAAAGAGTGATGCTACTGGTGTGCTTGTCCCAATTTCAATGAAGATTGAGCAGTTCTGACTGTGTGTCGTAATTTCAAGAAACCAAAATGTGAGTATTCAAGACTCTTCTCCCACTGCAAATTATCTGATCCCTCAAGGACGTCAAAAGTGGCAAGGGCCCAGAAGTGATGGCATACATCCTGAATTCCTCCTGCACTGAATAAAATATAAAAGAAATTGCTGGGCAAGTTGTTCCTGGATGCATAATAAATCAGATTTCACTATATTTCATGAGTTCATTTAGCTAAATTACACTATGGAGCGGTACCTATAAGGTCATATACAGGCAAGAAAGATGGTATAAAAAACTTTGTGTGAGAAGTCTCGTAATGCTAGTCACATAGTTCTTGAAGGCAGTGTGTTTATTAAACAGAGACACCCCTATCTCCAAGCTGCTGACTTGAATGTCCCTTTACCCTTAACATCAAAGAGCACTTGTAATTATCACGGAGAAATCGGGATCACTTTCAAAACATGGCTTAAAAATACTCTGCTACTAAAACATTAAGTCTCAATTCTGTCGTTATTATGGACAATGTCCCCTACCACTCTGTGCAGCTAAACAAAGCACCAACCGAGCAAGCTGGCCGTGCGGATAGGAGCACGCAGTTGTGAGCTTGCATTCCGGAGATAGTGGGTTCGAACCCCACTGTCAGCAGCCCTGAAGATAGCATTCTGTGGTTTCCCACTTTCACACCAGGCAAATGCTGGGAGTGTACCTTAATTAAGGCCATGGCTACTTCTGGACGTAACGGAATCAGGTATAATACCACAGAAGATGAAACAACCAAAAATCATTGAAGTACTCAAATCAGGAAAATCACACGACCTCCGAAAGAACTATTATCCAACAACACTGTTGAGCATGATTTAAGAACTCCTTGAAAGGTTTCTGTACAATTGAATCACCCAACAGTTTTCACGATTTTCCAAGTGGAACAGGCTGGCTTTCAACCTGCATGAAGCTGTGCTGACCAAATCCTATTATTAACAACCCTCACAGAAGCAGAGCATCAAATGAAGCAAAAGAGATATTCACAGTCTTCATAGATCTAAAAGCAGCCTGTGATACAGTCTGGAGACATGGACTGCTCTATTCCATACAGAAAAAAAAAAAAGAATGACAACATACTCGATGAAAAACTCGCTCTAACCATATGAAAAGACGCTAGTTTTCCAAAATCTGTGTACAATGGCCTTCCGTGAAGTTTGGTCCTCACTCCTCTTATTTTCAAACTCTACATACCTGATAGGCCTCAAACAAAATCCACAAGGTTTGAATATGTGGATGAGTGGGACAAAGCCACTCAGCACAGAACATCTGAAGCAGCTGAAGACATCCTCCTGACTTCTGATCTACATGTTTTGGGAAAATATTTGCACAAATGGAGATGTCAACTCAACCTAACTAAAACAGAAGTTGCGTGTTTCCACCTCTCCAACAGATTTTTCAGATAGAAATGTTCACATTGAGGGAGGTGGTGATGGTGATTGTTTTAAGAGAAAGTGCATCTAGGTAACCATCCTCTCTGAAAAAATTAAGTGGAAACAAAAAATGAAAAAGTAAAGTTAAAACATTTATTAAAATGAGAATTCTGAAAATTAATTTAAAAATAAAACAAAAATATTGTAAACAGGAAGAACACTGGAATCTTGAAATTTAGAGGCCCTTGAATAAGCCACTCTCACACAAAGCGAATGACAAGATCTGAAGTATTCCCGTCATTGGCTCGTATGACTTCTCTCACATAACTCCAAAATACCTAGAGGCTTACAATGGAGAGGATGGACAGGGTACTTACCTGCAATAAACACCTAACAAAGAAGCAGCCAAGCTGAGAAGCAGGAAAAACCTTCTGCATAAACTGAGCAGCACAGGCTAAGGATCATCAGCAGATATACTGCAGTGTCAGCACTCTGCTTGGTTTATTCAGCAGCGAAGTAATGTGTACCAATGTGGATTAATACTCCCTCACACATGAATGGTAGACACAGAATTCAACATGACCATACATAACATTAGTGGAGCAATATGATCTACTCTCGCATACTGGCAGCTTATTCTGAGCTATTAACCACCCCCTGACGCAAGACAGAATATAGTAAGATTATGCAAAATTATCAGCTTCTGATACTAAATTTATTCTGAGCTATAAACCACCCCCTGATGCAAGACAGAATATAGTAAGATTATGCAAAATCATCAGCTTCTGATACTAAATTATATACTGTTTGTGTACCAAAACCAACTCGAATCTAGACATCCAGCCATTTCTAACATGATATCACTAAGTATCACTGGTGTCAGTGCTGTCATTCTTACCTATGGAAATAAGTTATTCCGCCCAACATTCAACAATTCCATCAGCTTTCCTTGCCTGGTGTAGATGTTCTCAGGTGTAACTCAAAAACACTTTACTACTTATCCTCTGAAAGATTTATAATCGTCTGGTGCACTAAGCTTCGACATCACTGAGACTGAAAGATTTATTATTTTTGGCAACATAACCCTCACGTATGTCCAAATTAGCTCGATTGCAGTGAAGTGGCAGTGGTAACAAGGGAGCCTAATTACCCTATGACCCGAGCCATAGTGATGGAGTCTAGTTCGTATGTGCAAAATCTAGGTTTAAGGAGTTTTAGACTTTAAACAGCTCTGCCTTTGTCCTATCTGTGGATATCCCTGGTACATTATTTCCGACCAACCACTGATAAATAATATCTGTCTTTCAATGTCGATGTTTTTTTCCCTCTTTCTTTTAAAAGTTGCTTTACATCACACTCACACAAATAGGCCTTATAACGACAACGGACTAGGAGTGAGAAGAAGTGGCCATGGCCTTATTTAAGGTACACCCCCAGCATTTGCCTGGTGTGAAAATAGGAAACCACAATACTATCTTCAGGGCTGCTGACAATGGGGTTCGAACCCACTATCTCCCGAATGCAAGCTCACAGCTGCGCGCTCCTATCCGCACGGCCAACTTGCTCGGTCGGTGCTTTGTATAGCTGCACAGAGTGGTAGGGGGCATTGTCCATAATAAGTACAGAATTGAGACTTAATGTTTATGATAGCAGGGTATATTTAAGCCATGTTTTGAAAATGATCCCGATTTCTCCGTGATAATTACAAGTGCTCTTTGATCAGCAAAGAAGCATAGTTACCACAACAAACCTATTAATACCATCTACATGCAGGCTAGTAACCGAGGTCAGGTTTCATTCAAACAAGTGGCATCACCACACCAGCTGATGGGACCCATTGCGACATGAATGCCTCTCATCGTAGTTGCTCTGTATACAGGGACATGGTTCGGGTGGAGAGGAAGGAAGCCCATTGCCATGTGCCAGCCCCTGCAATAGAGCCCTGCCTAGGCGGGCATGACCATCAGTGTGGTCACTGTTTGTGGGTAGGAGGTGGAGGGGACATGTGACTAGCCCTGATGAGTCACGTTTGCTTGTGTGGGGGCAAGTTGTGTTTCAAGAATTAATTTCATTGTTAATTAATGGCTCAAGAAGTTACATACTTTTTGAGTATGAATAAAGTTAATCTTTTGTTGGAAACACCATTTTAGACATTGAGCGACAAAGGAAATTTGTTATTACACCGCTAGGACCTGAATATACAAATGTGTCTACCACAGAAGCACAAAACGCAATCACGCTCTTTCAATCCAAACTGCTACAAGAGAAAACTGTGATTGACAGCTCATGAAATCAAGAAAACTCCTTTTGTTTCAACCGCGTATCATTTGATGGTGATGTCTCACGGACAGTTCATGGTGTCGCTGATCTTAAACATTTGTCAGAAAGAATGAAGTCAAAGGAAATTAGTTCTCATATTGGCAACACATTACAACAGAGGTTATACGGAAAGGTTAATATTTGAAAACAGATTGATGAAGGACATAGGCTATCAATAACACAGCACAATGAATTAGTACACAAAAACAGAGATAAGGTACACACAGAATTGCTTTAAAATTCTGTGGCAGACATGAAATAGCACAACGTAGGAATATCGAAACAAGATTCATTAAGCAGAGGCATATTCCTAGATTTTGTAAATGGAACTGTCAAATTGTGTAACACCTTACGTGAACATCTGGAGGAATCTAAAATCAATACATACATGTCAGCCATAATAAAAAATTAGATATTCGACCACATGTACCAGATATAAGCTATAAATTTCATTTTTTTAAATTCTGTATTGAAGAGCAATTATAATAATAAACTGACAACCTTTTCAATACAATATATCAAGTAAATATTACATAAGCCTTGGGACTAGTTTCAGCCACTTAGTGCCCATCTTCAGCCAATTAAAAATTAAATTATGTGAAAAGTAAACATATGTATATCAGACAAAGACAATGTTGTTGGAATAATTAAAACAATAATATATATATAATAAAAATTAAGATTATGATCTTCTTGTCACAATATGATGGCTTTAAGTTGGCTTAGGACTAGAGGCAAAGAGGTAAATCTCTAATGTCTGATGTAGAACAAGCACTGACTTGCTGAAGGAAGCAGGCAAGCCATGTTAACAAAGGAGTGGATAGGGAACAAGCCGTTGACTTGCTGTAGGAAGCAGGCAATGTGAACAAAGGAGTAGCTACATTGTAGTTATTTCATGCACTGTTATGCCCACCAATTCCACATCATAATCCAACAAGTATGCTCTACTATCACAAGCATTAGAATGTTGTTTTCCATTTTATAAGCATTTCCTACATTCTTTTTGTCATCTTGCAAGAGAACAGATTTACTTAAAATGATGTGTCAGCGGCATTTACCTTGAACCTTTGCACAGAATAAATTTCATTCTGTATTGGCAGTTTTTCAATTACATCAATTTAAATGTTCAAAATCTTCCTATTCCAAACAATGTCATATATTACATCTATAAATATGATATATCTATATTAACCATACATGTTTTGATCCATTTTAGAGTCATCTTTAGTGGAAATTAAGTTTTAAGACATAAGTTACAATGAAACACGTGGCATATTAAAATCTTGCAGCAGTGTCCTCGTGACATATTACTGACACACCATTAAATCCACTGTCCTGAGATGTAATCTCTTCTCTTTTGACTGAATGGATGGCTCTGTTTCTAGAAAATAAAACTCAGAGAATTAGAGTAGGTGAAGCTTTCATCTGTCCCTGTAAAAATTAAGAGGGGAATTCCTCAAGGCAGTATTATTGGACCTTTATGTTTTCTTATATATATCAATGTGTAAAGAAGTGGAATCAGAGAAAAGGCTTTTCGCAGATGATGTTATTCTGTACAGAGTAATAAGTAAGTTACAAGATTGTGAGCAACTGCAAAATGACCTTGATAAATGTTGTGAGATGGACAGTAGGCAATGGTATGATAAACGGGGATAAAAGTCAGGTTGAGAGTTTCACAAATAGGAAAAGTCCTCTCAGTTTTAATTACTGCATTGATGGGGTGAAAGTTCCCTTTGGGGATCATTGTAAATACCTAGGTATTAATATAAGGAAAGATCTTCATTGGGGTAATCACATAAATATGATTGTAAATAAAGGGTACAGATCTCTGCACATGGTTATGAGAGTATTTAGGGGTTGTAGTAAGGATGTAAAGGAGAGAGCATATTTGTCTCTGGTGAGACCCCAACTAGAGTATGGTTCCAGTGTATGGGACCCTTACCAGGATTACTTGATTCAGGAACTGGAAAAAATCCAAAGAAAAGCAGCTCGATTTGTTCTGGGCGATTTCCGACAAAAGAGTAACGTTACAAAAATGTTGCAAAGTTTGTATTTTTGTTTTTAAATACAACATGTGTAGTAAGAGCTCGGCGACTGACAGTTACTCTAAAACTCTCAACGTAAACTAACATCTCAGCGGTTGAAGGGAACTCATCATACCTTTGGCTAATAACTGAATGACAACAACGTTCCCTTCCAACTAACACGCTTGGCTCAACACGCTCAACAGCAACATCACAAACTCTTACCACATCATAGAAGATGGTCTAATGACGCCTACAAAGATTTCAATATAGCCTACAGCACCAACATTTCCAACTAATATCATCTCAAAAGGAACCAGGCCATAAAAACAACTCTTCAAAATCTATAAGCAAATAAATGAAAATCAACATTTATTAACTGCAAGAAACAACGACCATTACCATTGTTTAACTTTCCATAAAAAATTTTTTTTTTAACAATACGCCATTTGACAACTAAATGGAATGTATTTTCTGATTTTTATCTGCATTGTAATATCTTTTATTATGTCATAATCCTTAAACAACTGCCATGTTTTAGACTCCAATATTATCACTAATATTGTCAAATAACAGCATACTACATTTTATATTGTAATAGTTGTTTAACAATCTCCTATATATTTTATACGACATAGTTTTTAACAGCATTCATAGATTATTTCCAATCAGGTACCTGATCTATTCTAAGGTGGAAAATATGGCTGACGGTGTCCACTATTGATGGGCGAAACATGTACCATCTAATATACTAATTTCATGTCAACAATTTTAATAATTTTTTAAAAATTGTATTGTATTGAATAGGTGGATGAATATTAAAACATACAAGTGTTATTTAATATAAGTGGTATGTTCCGAGCTGTCAGTGGAGAGATGGCGTGGGAGGATAACAGTAGACGCGTAAGTTTGGATGGTGTCTTTAGAAGTAGGAAAGATCACAATATGAAGATAAAATTGGAATTCAAGAAGACAAATTGGGGCAAATATTTGTTTATAGGATTGGAATAACTTAGCAAGAGAGATGTTCAATAAATTTCCAATTTCTTTGCAATCATTTAAGGCTAGGAAAACAACAGATAGGGAATCTGCCACCTGGGCAACTGCCCTAAATGCAGATCAGTAGCAAGTGATTGATTGATTGATTGACTGATTGATCTATATATTAAAACCTGGTATGTAAGATTAAATTACGCCATATGAGAGTTGACTTTCATCATAACATGAGGTTATTGTTATCAATGACATTAGGAAGATAAGTGTTATTTTACATATAGCTGTGTGCTGCTGATATCAGCTGAAGTGCCGTCAATCAGGTATTCTATGTTATCTACAATCAAAATTATCCAATTTTAAGTATATATTGAAAACGTATGTACGTATTGTAATAATACCTATGTATGAGTGAAAGTTAGTAACAAACTTATATGTTCCACTTATCCATCCAGACCTGCTTGTTCAAAAGTCTTTCCACCATTAGTAGTGTTTTGACAGGTAAGCTATTGTTAATAACAGCAGTGGGGAGTGATGTCATGAGGAGAGGTGTTGGGGAAGCTGGTGGGGAATTAGGGGTTGACAGGGAGCTGTGTGCGGAAGGAGGTGCTGGTCTTTATGTTCAGGGCGGAGCTTATTTTGGTGTAGTTTACAAATAATCGGAATAAAGGTTTCTAACAGTATATGTCTTTTTTTGCTAATTTCATTTAAATTACAAACTGAGTTCTTGTATTGATCAATGTTTATGTGAATATTTTCTAGAATATTAAGTAGTAGGCCCGTTTGCTCTAGACGTAACATTGCTAGATCCTATTCTATTGCAGTATATTTGTGGTTAGCATTTTCATGGCGTTTGTTGTAGTATTGTACGGACTTGTGACTACGCACCTTTATCCTGAAACTATATGCATGTGTGTACATAGATTCATCATACGACAAATAAATAACAGCTGAGAATCAGTTGTAGTTTATAGCATTACAGTATTCTGCATTTCTTGTAAAAAAGTTTGGCCTGTCTGTCCAACGTAGGATGAATTGAGTGCCTGAGTACGAGAAGGAGCTTACCCACAAAAACAAAGTTGTAAGATACATAAGGTTTTATTAGATTATACAAAACACACAACAAACTGAAAATTTAAATATCAGTCTTTAATTACATATCACTGTAACTGAGAAAATTAAGAGCAGAATAACATTTTAAGTTTAATTGTTAATAAAACTATATTAGTTTAAAAATAATACTTTAAATGAAGATTTTTTCTCTTCTTGATAGTGTCAAGATCTTCATTCACTTTCTTAGTAGTTAGTTCGAGGCTTAAATATACAGTGTGATGCACTGCGGGTGTGGCAGAAGATACAGCAAATCTCTGTGTTTTAAGTGATTAATATCCCTTCCTGATCGGTAGAGGGTAGTCAGGTTTTCCAGTGCTTGTGAGTACCGAGAACTTAAGGAACAGGAAACCTGGCTTGTAGTTTGTTACTTATAGGGCCATTTTCTCCAAATCGAGTTAAACCTGGTATAAATTAAACCCATTCAACTTTAGTACCTAGTTTAAAGTTGCGTCCATTTTCTCCACCAATTTCTGACACTCGTTTAGTTTAAACGGGCGAGCTGTCGTTGGCGCTAACGTTGGCTGCACTGAAGGAATAGTCGAAGGCATGGTCGATTGGAATTGGCCAATCAGAGCCAAGTAATTCAATGACAGACATTTTTGTAATAATATCAGCTGTTTGTGGCGAATTAATGCTATCGTACGTAGTGAATAAAGAACAAATTCGGCGGGATATTAGCTTTACTGATAAATAAATTGTTTACATTTGTGCGAAGTGTTGTGTCATATAATTCTACCTATTGCTGTCTACAATTTATTGGAACGCACTTTTATTTCTTATTTTTCTCTGTCATGCTTTACCATAAACAAGTACCGTGGGCCTAATACGTGTCTTTTGATGTCTGTATTGTCTTACGGAACACACGGGAACGTTGAAATATTAAAATTCTGGTCTTTCAGCAATAGGCCTACGGTATTCCTTTCCTCAGAAAATCAACATTTATGTGAATTTCAAGTAAACAAATTCCAAGCATGCTCGGGATCTATCTCCTATCAAAATCCAGCGCCCTCGGCCGGGATCAATCTCACAAACCTTGGATCCAGCAGACAGACCACTGAGGATGTATTATTTGGAGATGTATTACTTGATTCCATACTCGTTTATAACATAACCAAGTTCGCGATATGTCGTACTGTATGCATAATACTCTTCTCCCTACAGCATTAATATTTCTATTGCTGGTATGCTGGCAATAGATACGATGAAACATTATTAACTATAATCTATTCTATTACAAGCTTACTAGTAAGCATGTAACACTTTGTTTTTCTGATCCTATAAATATATAATCTAGCGATTAGAAATTGTATACCACCGCCTCTCCTACCGTGCCGGTCAACATTCTGATGGTAAAAATATTTTCGACAAATTAGATTCGAACCGTCTTGTCATGGATTCGGACGATGCTGACTTCACGGTTTAGCGACTACAGCCACCAGATACCGCTTGAAGAGCGGACGTATTACACGACTTATGTAGGAATATTTTTATGCTTCACATTACAGTATTCATGCCACCAACAGTATTTTACAGTATATAATATTATAAGGAGACTGCAATTTAAAGTCTGTGGTCCCCGTTGTTAATGAAAAAAGTGCCTGCTGCATCATATCTTAAAGCAACCAGAATCATTGCTTCTAGCAAAATAGCATTATTTTGTGCAGTTGACGTTTTAAATTAATCCTTCTTCGATACTAGACTATCCTTGCTGTTCGCTTATGAATTATAAATCCATCAAAGAACTCCGTTACATCCGATTTTCCAAGATTGTAAACTTTTGTTGGAACGCGGCTTCTTAACCTCTCTTGCACATCAAAATTATTTCCTATTTAACCAAAGATTTCAATAAATTCTCCCATTTTTCTAATACTAATACTAGGTTATAATTTTAGTACGTTTTTCATTAAAGTGCTGCAGTACTGGTAGTCAAAACTAACCCTTCTGTTAGGAAAATCACAGATACGTTAATAAAATATCAAGAAGGTTGAATATAAACAGCAGTTTAAACCAACAATATAGAAGGTTTAACTCTGAGCCAGGTTTAAACTAGATACAAAGTTTAAACCAATATGGGGAAAATGAATGTTAGTTTAAACTCAGACTTAAACCAGATTAAAATAAACCTAGTTTAAACTCATTTGGGGAAAACTGCCCTTATTGTTATTATTTCCCTACTCAGTACTTTTCTACCCTAAACACTTAGTTTGTCCTTCACTACAATGTTTAAGAGTGTTTTTAAATACCTGAAGTCTGCACATTCAATGTCCACTACTATAAATGTGTTTTTTGTTTTTTTTTCTGTGTGTGTTTTTACCCAGGCCCTTTTAACAATGTTTCTCCATTGTTCGTGAGTGTAAACATAATCAACGTCCAGCCTTTTTCTCTATCACTCCAAAATCGCTATCATTTGGCAAAAATGTGTGGCCAGGCACCAGAAACAAATGTTTTAGTTGATCCAACTTCCTGGGATGTACCAAAAAGAAATAGAGAATAAAGACAATCATATTATTATTATTTTGATCACTACAAGAATCTGAGAAGAACCACATTTTTGTGTTAACTGGTTGTCAGCCAAACTATTTTGTAGGCATGAACCCATTTCACAGGATCCTCGATAAGCAAAGTTTCTGTTCACATAAACACGATACGAGATTCATCATTGCAGACATGAACAACTAGGTTATACATCCAGAGATGCCTGAGAAATAACACTTTTCCTGTAGGTATTTTAGGTAAAGCCTGCTGTAAGTTGTAAGTAATAACTAAGTATTCACAAGTAGGATCTTTAGAGTTTTTTGGCATCAGAGTTTTGTATTCTTATTCTCCTTTTATTTGATGAAGCCTAACTGCATAAGGGACATCATCCTCATCTGCAGCCTTCCACTCATCGCATACTGCGTAGGTTGCAATAATAACAATAAGTTAATTTATTAATTTGACCACCTAATCAATACAATAATACAATAAGTCTTGTCTTTGTTGATTTACATTGACATGTTAACTAAAATGGTACATGTTTTGCCTTGTATATAGGCATCATCAGCCATTGCGTTAAACTTGAAATAAAATCAGACACCTGATTTACATATAAATAAAATAAACCTAATTTTTTAAAAAGTCTTGGAGAGACTTGAACTAAAATTAACATATGGTAAAAATACTTGTACAATGTTGGTTTTAAAGATATTGCAATGAGTGAGGAGTTTACAATTGGTGAAAGTATCTGCAATATTGACATTAGTAGGCTACTATTATAATTAAAATGAACAAAGCAACGGTCTGTTATAAACAAGAGGTAAGATTGCTATAAAATTGTTGACCGACCAGCAGTTGCAATTAGACAATGACAAAAATGACGGTCAAAATCATATTTAATCAAAAAATAATGTTGAATAAAATTATTACATACAATTTACAAAATATACATTTAATGTTAACCTAGTCAATACTTACAATACCACATATTTTGGTTAAATAATTATAAAAAATATAAAGGTTGTGAACATGTTTCGCCCTTCTTAATGGGCATCATCAGCACAATGGATAACCTTAAAACACATAATTACAATTAAGAAAGTTTACAATTATTGGTCATATAAAATTGGAATGAGATGTTGTGATGTTAAAAGTTATTTTTGATACCATGATTAGAACGTTTGACGCGAATGTTACAAACAAGTTAAAACTATTGTAGTACAATTTTACAATATTGTCTAAAAAATACATATCGGCATTCGTCTGGAATTGAAATGGATCCTCTTCTTTCAATTTTTGGTGAAAGTCAATGTTATTGTCGTGTTCACCACCAAGTGGATTTGAAGAATAAGATATGTATAAAACATATGTTCCTATTGTAGAAATTAGGTCAAGAATGAACAATTGGTGTTATTTCTTGAGTTAAATTGGTTAAAACACTTTCAGGTGAAAATACGTTGAAATAGAATATACGTTGAAAATTTATCCGATGTACAAATTGGAATGGTTAACGCTATAACAGTAGTCTTCCAGATTGTTGTGTAAATCTCAATGGTTAGAATCGAATGCCGTGGAGTGTCTACCTTGTTCTGTTATTAGCGTTAGTCTGACTTGTTTTAAGGTTATCCATTGTGCTGATGATGCCCATTGAGAAGGGCGAAACATGTTCACAACCTTTCTATTTTTTATAATTATTTAACCACAATATGTGGTATTGTAAGTATTGACTAGGTTAACATTAAATGTATATTTTGTAAATTGTATGTAATCACTATCGTCAATACGGACCAAAAATGAGATTAATAACTTGTAATAGAATAAAATAATGACGAAGGATGGTCAAGTGACCTGTAATTATTTGTTTACACGAGATAAAAGTCGAAAGTCAATGGCATATGGTAAAGCTGAGGTTCACTTTGATGAAAAAATACGTTGAATGATGTTTAAAACTGGACCTCTATGGAACATCTCAATTTGATGCGATGCTAAAACGTTGTTAAGAATATGGGTTTATTGACATTCCAGTCGAAAAGGCAATGCGACAGTTGAATCATCTGACGATGGTGAGGGTAGCATGTTACGTTATAAGCTAAAAGTTATTAACGACTGACGACTTCTTACTACGAGTGTTATAGCTGTAGGTTTATTGTTATTATTGTTATTATTGCAATCAAATATCATCAATACGGATGAAAAATGATATTGATCACATGTAATACTGCGTAGGTGTCGCTTAAAGGTGCCTTAAATCCAATATTAAAGTTCTCATTAAAACATGTATTTCCTATACAAAAGGAGAGGGCCTAGGTCACTCTGTTCCTAGTGTTCTTTAAGATAGAGACTGTGCATTTCAGAAATTGATGCCACTGACCTTATGTAACTCTTGTGAGGGTTTCTTTCTTTCTGCTATAGTGGCTAATGTATCTAGGAAACATGTTAATATGTTTACACGCAAAATTAAATTGACAGTCAGTTATTTTTTTTCAACACATCCCATGTCTTCCCTCCCTCTCTTGTCCTGACATGGTACTGACGGGACAGGAGGTAACACAGAAAATGAAATACTTCCATTCAGACTTGCAGCACTATCACCAAAATCATCATCAACTCTTCCACATGATTGTTTTTCTTTCATCCCACATCTAGTAACTGAAACACACTTTCTAGATGCAAAAAAAGCTTTTTAAACACTAACATCTTCACAGCTTTCATTTTTTAGGTAATAATAGAATGTCACCTGTATCTTGGGCTCCCTTTCCTTTTTTTTTTTTTTTGCATAATCTCTCTTACATGACTGTTTCATCAGACCGAACAAAAAAAACATGCAAGTTGTAATTTGCCAGTTTGTAAAATCCTACAAAACAGTTTTCTTTTTCAATATCAGATAGTTTGTATTACTCACAACACTTACTATACTTTTCATTCTTCACTGCACGCTTACATCCTACACCCATTTTCTTAACTGGCACAAGTTTCTTCGTTTTATCATTTACACAAGAATAACCACCATTTCTCATCTCTTAGCTACGGACCTCTTCCATTTGTCCTCGTTTTGTTTACTTTTTTTACATTTACATTAAAACCTCTGTTTGTGCCACCACAAGACATTTTACTCATACTAACTCTACTATTTGTACCATCACCACACATTTTCTGGTTAGAAAAGTAACTACATGTCACACTTCCCCCTCCGCTCCAGTTAACTGAAGTATGTGGGTTAGCCCCTTCTCTTACTAACTGTACAGCTGATTCGCAACATCTTCAGATTTCTGTGTGTATTTGGACAGACAAGGAACAATCCCACAACCACAAGTAGTATACAGGACTGCTAAGAAATACCAGCACTATGCAGAAATATGTTAAAATGAATTTCTGAATTTTTGTGGGTTAGTCCCTTCTCTTACTCAGGCACTCAATGATATGTTTGGCACTCTAATTTATATACTTCAACATTCCTATCTTTATTATTATTATTGCGAGGATTGAAAATTAGTCTAGCATTAGCAATGTTAGTTCTGAATTTTTCTTTTAGGGCGGATTCTGGTGTAAGTGTTGTTTTATATTTATTTCTGTGCTTATTAAGAATTTTGTTGATGAATGTCCTGTTAAATCCATTCTCCTTGGCTATGTTATAAATTGTTCTTATTTCTTTATTAAAATTCCTTTGAGATAGTGGTAGTTTCATTGCTCTGTCGATCATAATGTTGTATGCTGCTCTTTTATGTGCAGCTGGGTGTTGGTAAGTTTATTTAATGGTATTGAGAGTGTGGGTGGGATTCCAAGAAATGTCAAAAGATAGATTTTTGTCTTGTTTACATGTTTTTGTTATATCCAGACAGTTAATGGAGTTCTTGTTTTCCTTCTCAATTGTAAATTTCATGTCGGGGTCGATCTTGTTAAGTTGTTCCAGAACCATGTCCCCATTACTGATCTTAGTATCTATGATAAACTTATCATCCACATAGCAGAACCAACGCATTATTGCTGTAAATTTGTCCATGATGTGAGTGTGCTCCAAGTAATCCATCCATGTATATGTTGGCTAAAATCCCAGATGCAGGAGATCCCACTGGTAGCCTTATTTATTGGTATATTGTACCATTATTAAAGACAAGTTATTTTATTGTGAATTTGAAGATTTGAATAAACTCATGTATATCTCTTTTCCTCAAATTGCTGAACCATATTAAATTATTCAGTATTAATTTGATTGTGTGAATGATGGGGAGGTTGGCATACATGTTTACTACATCGAACGAGTGGATTGTATGATGTTTTGAAATGTTTATGTTTATTATTTTATTGCATAATTCAATGGAATTCTTAACTGAAATATCTGCCTGTAACTGATAATGTGTTTTTAGGAATCTCTGGATATGGGATATTTTATATGTGGTCCTACCTCTAAAATTGATGATTGGTCTTATAGGGATATTATCTTTATGGATTTTATGCATCACTTTCGTTGTTGGTAGTCTTGGATTCACTGTTGCGAGTCTTGTTTGTTCATAATCATCAAACAGGAAAAAGACTGTTTTTGATTAATGATTTTAGGTAATTCTGTATTTTTTGGGTCGGGCCTTTCTTCATTGTACTAAAATTGTTCTCTGTGAAGAATGCCTGGGCCTTGTTTATGTAATCCTGCTTATGCATAATCACGACTATGTTTCCCTTGCCTGCCTTGGTTATTAGGTCGTAGTCTTTTATTTTATTTTTAAGGATTTTTTATTTTACTAGTGGACAGATCTAGATGATTTATTCATTTGATTTAAATTGGTTAATAATTTATTCTTTATCTTGTATCTGATTTCCTGTTGTTTTAATATGGATAATTTAATAATTGCTAGTTCTGTTTCTGCGACAGTGGTGGTCAGATTCTTTTGTTTTGATGGGTTAATCCAATTGTGTTTGAGCCGATTACTTAATATTTCTAGATCTTCATTGCTGAGATTGGTAGTACTAATATTCTTGACCGGTGGACAAACGTTTCTGAGTTCATTCTCATTGGAGAGCTTACTTTTTCTGATTTCCCAGATTTTGGGGATTTTCCCATTTCTGTTTAGTGTACTTTTTTAAAAAATATTTTGTTCAGTTTAGTGGTAACGTGTTTGGAATGATGTCCATTCTAATGGTGTGAAATGAGTGGGGATTTATTTAGGTGGTTTTTTTTAGTCTGTTATTCAAAAATATTTTATTCCTTTGGAGAAATTTAATTTCCTCTCTTAATTGAATTTTATCTGTTCTTAATTGGGTATTGCGTGTTTGTGCGCATTTCTGTGTGTGTTTTTTTTTTTTTTTTTTTTTTTTTTTTGTGAACTTAAGAAACTTAGGTGTTATGTTACCGTTTAGGCAATTCTTTAAAAAACCTTTGCCTCTACCCATTTTTGCTATATTTATTTTCAGATTGCAATAAAGGTTGGCTTTCTTGATAGCCTGGGTGGCATTACCATTGCACAGTATAAATTTCATTCCGTATTGACAATTTTTCAATTACATCAATTTAAATGTAAAAAAATCCTCCAGCTTTATGTAATATAACACTAATCTTCCCAATACCATTAACATCATGTTATGATGAAAGTCAACTCATAAATGGAGTAATTTTAATCTACACAAAGGATTGTTTTAAATACAGAGAACAAGACAGAGGTTTTAACTGAGTTTCAATAATACGTCACCAGGACACTACTGCGAGATTTTAATATGCCAGATGTTAGTTTATTCAGAAATAGTGTTTTATTTTAACTGTCTTAAAACTTTTCCACTGAAGATGACTCTAAAATGCATCGAAACATATATGGTTAATGTAGATATATCATCTTTATAGACGTAATATATTACAATGTATTGAATAGGAGGATTTTTACATTTAAATTGATGTAATACCTCAAACCTGTCAAACAAGGTGGAATTTTCAGTCAAAAGTTATTGTCATCTGCATTTTGATGCAAGAAAGCCCTAATAGAGAAAAAAATTATTCAAGATGGCTGATGAGATTCTGCATCAATGAAAAGCAACTGGACGAACACATTTTCTTGAAGATGAGACGTTCAGTTTTTCTTGGAACATTTTAGTAGAAATATGTCCTTGGTTGAAATGTTTTACAATATTCTGCAGAAGAAAGTTACGGTGGTAGGTGTGAATGAATATCCTCATGGCAACATAGGTACAATTAGAAATGAAATAAGCAACTCATCAGCAGAGAGCTATATTATGTGCAATCTTTTGAAAAAGAGAAAAAGAACTGTTAATAAAATTGCATGGGCATTGAATGCTGTAATGTAATTATTCAGCAAGCCAAAGAAAGATCTGGTAAAACTGAACATCTGGAGTGCTTCAATTTAGTTAATGTGGCTAAATTAAGTGACATGAAATATAAGTACACTGAAACCTCGGAATGCCAGTAACTTGGTCTACGAGTGTTTTGGAAGACGAGCAAACATTTTAAATAAATTGTAACTTGATAAACGAGTGAGGTTCTGCAATACGAGCATCATATGTGCCTACGTTTTTCCCTCCCCTGTGTCTTTGTTGAGTGGGTGAACCCGAGGAGTTTGGTCCATAGTAAAGAAATACCTTTCAGAAAAAATCTGCCGCTTAAAGTCTTGCTGGTTATGGACAATGCTGCTGCTCATCCTTCAGGCCTTGACGCCTTGAGGACGACTTACTGGAGGAATTCAAGTTCGTTTAAAGTTAAGTTTCTTCCTGCCAACACTACTCCACTACTCCAGCCTATGGATCAGCAAGTCATTTCAAACTTCAAGAAGCTATACACCATAGCTTCATTTCAGCAATGACCAAAGGAACAAACCTTGCCCTCTGAGAGTTTGGGAGAAATTATTTCCTTATCGTGAACTGCCTGAAGATCATCGATACAGCCTGGGATGGACTCACCAAGAGAACTCTCACTTCCGCTTGGGGAAAGCTGTGGCCTGACTATTCTTGGACGTGACTTTGAGGGGATTGTTGGTGAAAATGAGCCGCTGATTGTCGATGAAATTGTGTCCTTAGGGAAGACTATGGGGCTGGAGGTGAATGACGTGGACATTCGAGAGCTGGTGGAAGGAAATAGCCAGGAACTGTCCAACAATGAACTGATGGACTTGCATCGCGACCAACAGGAGGAGGTTATGGAGGAGATGCGAGGAAAAGGAGAAGGAAAAATCAATGGAATCTCTCACTTCAACTGAGATTAGGGAGAAGTGCAAAATGCGAGAAACGGTGCAAAATTTTGAAGAAAACACCACCCGAATAAGGTTGTAGTAGTACGAATGACGAATCGGTTCAATGACAAGGCAATGTCACATTTTCATGAAATTCTCAAAAAGAGGCAAAAGCAACAGTCATTGGGCAGGTTCCTCGTTAAAGTTGCACGAAAAGAAAACAATTCCGGTGAGCTAACAGATAGCAGTGATTCCGTTAGTGAAATTTGTGCTACACACTAACTCTTTTCATGCCATCTCTCATCTCCCTCACACCATCAATGAATTTGTTTCAAGTTATATTTTGTTTCAGAAATGGTATGCGAATAAATATTTTTGTGTTGTGGACGAATCATCTGCGTTTCAATTGTTTCTTATGGGAAAACTTGCTTCGATATACAAGCGCTTTGGATTACAAGCAAGTTGCCGGATCGAATTATGCTCGCAATCCAAGGTTCCACTGTATTCTGATGATTTGTGCAGCAAGTTGTACCAAATATTACCTTTCATAGAAGTAGGAAAGTTAAAGAATGAACTATTATTATTATTATTATTATTATTTATTTATTTATTTATTTATTTTCCTTAAATTGTACATGTACAATTTACGGGTGGTAGATGGAGAAAGGGCAAGCCCCACATACACGGAAGTACCTCCATCTCCACATGTGTACATAAACTCTACTGAATATTTACATACAAACTTATGTAGACAATTTTAAATTTACATATTTACACTACAAACACTGTACCCTTAGAATAATAATTATCTTGATTTATCCTGAAAATATTCGAATAAGAACACCCAGCCATTTATACTCCCACTCAGACCCCTGTATACCCACTCATTCACAACCACTCCCACACGCGCAAGCACACACATTCGCCCAAATACACCTGTACTTGCACCCATCCTTCTTGCAATTGTAATTTATACAAGTTATATATATCGCATATGGGTTTCTATTTACATATACATTTTCTTTACTTTGCGGAGGAAGTGAGGAAGAGGAAGTAGCTTTACCTCAGATGGTATAAGATTCCAGGTACAAGCAGCCCTTGAGTAAAACCCATTTAAATATGAGGTTGTTCTAGCGAAGGGAGGGACAAGAGTAACTCCTTGGCTTCTTTTAACAGAGCGGTAATTGAGCTGCAGGCGGTGGAAAAGGGAGAGGTGTGTGTTATCTGTCAGGGATTTCCTAAGGAAGGCTACATCTATTTGTGTACATAACGAGTTCACTGGTGGCAATGACCTGGCTGTGTTTAAGGGGATGTGTTTGTTAATTAAACGTTCTGCTTGTCGCTGGACACCTTCTAGTTTCCTCATATTTTCCGTTGTAGTTGGATGCCAGGAAGGAAGGCCATATAATAGTATGGGCCGCACAAGGGAAACATAAGCCGTTCGTAGGGCTTTACTTCTTCCTCCCGAGAGACATCTACGGACGAAACCTAGCGCCCGGTATCCCTTACACCTCACTTTCTCCACATGTTAATTCCATTTCAGATTGTCCGTACTGTGAATACCGAGCAGTCTGATGGAGTTAGAAGTCGGCAGTTGGATTCCACATAGAGTAGGTTGGTTCTGGAGTGGTTGTTTAGCTCTGCTTAGTCTTACATATTTACACTTCTTAATATTTATATACATTCTATTTACCTCACACCACAGAGCTATACTATCCAGATCCAATTGGAATTTTATAATATCACCTTTTTAATGGCTCTGTAAACGACTGTCATCGGCATACTGCACCATGGTCGAATTTACACAATCCGGTAAGTCGAGAGCATAAATCGTGTACAGGAAGGGCCCTATCGCACTGCCCTGAATTACTCCAGAAGTAATTGTGGTTTGGTCTGATTTGGCTCCTCCGTACACAACACATTGCGTTCGACCCACCAAAAATGACCTCAACCATGACAGCAGTCTACCCTGAATGCCGTAGTTGCTAGGTTTTAACAGAAGTCTTTGATGTAACACCTGGTCAAAAGCTTTGCTCCAGTTCAGAGTCACACAGTCTATTTGTGAGACATCAGTCTGCTCCAAAGAGAACTGCCAGTCATCAATGACTTTTGTTAGAAGTGTTGTGCAGGATTTTCCCGGAATGAAGCTGTGCTGGTTTGAGTTCAGCAGGTTTCTCTCCTTGAGAAAATCCAACATATATTTAGCAACTAGACGTTCCATACATTTACAGAACCCTGATGTTATAGAAACTGGGCGGTAATTATCTATGTTTTCCTTATCTCCATCTTTGAAAACTGGCACTACGTTGGCTTCTTTCCACTCCAAAGGTACAGACCCGGTATTAATGGAATAGTTGAAGAGCATATTAGATTTAAGGCTTTTCAGGCGTTGAAGAGAGCGCAAAGCGAGGGCGCCAAGGCGACTGAACAATTCTTGAGAATTCTTGCTGGCACTCGGTCCGGCTCGGTCGCGGCACGAGGTCTTGTTTTTAGAAGGCTCTCCTTTACTTCATTCGTTGAGAAATAAGGTTGGTTAGAGGGAAGAGAGGGGTAGATGTTGTCCTTGAACATAGCATGTTCTCTTCCTCAGTAGGTACGGAGAAGTTACTTTTAAATTTCCTGTTGAAGGTGTCTGCAATTTCTTGTAGTGTGGAGACTGCCGTACCGTTATGTTTAAATACAGATGGAGCTCTGTTGCAACCTTTACTTCTGAGAAGAGCCCAGAGTTCCTTGGGGTTGGTGTTGAGACTGTGGATGTAAGAATCGTAGAAATCTCTGATACGATTGTTTAGCCTTGTTCCTAGCCAGCCTGTATTTCTCCCACTCATAATCGGTAGGATTTCTTTTCCATTTCTGGTACAGGCGGTCCCTTCTTCAAATTTCTCGCACTATCTCCTTGGTAATCCATGGAGATTTCCGTCTGCTGGTTATATTTACTGTTGATGTGGTTTCTTCTACGCATTGAAAGAAACTTTTCTTCCAGTCGTTCCATATCTTGTTTATGTCAGTACTGCCGGTGAAATCTGAGGTGAGAACGGGAAGGCGGTTGGATAGTAAAGTGGATAGATCGTTCCAGTTTGTTCGGGAAAAATTATAAACTGTTCTGGTATGGAGTTTGGGGGATGGTTTTATATGGGTCAGTGTTGATAGAATTGCCTGACGGTCACAGAATCCAGGAATAGTATTAAGAGACTGGACGGACTGTGGTATATTACTTAGGAAAAGATCAAGGGTTGAGCGTGTTGTTTGCGTAATATGCGTGGCTTCGAACATTAATTGATGAAGGAGGAATAAATCATAGAAAGCGGAAAGGAATTTATTGGCGAGGGGGTTATTTGGAACAGGTGCAGCATTTCTGGACCACGTAATTTCTAAGTTGAAATCACCGACAATATAAATGGCATCGTAATTTTGTTGTACATGTTGCACACGCTCGAGAGAGAGGATTAGTTCATCGTTCATTTCCGACGACGACTTAGGGGCACGATAAATTGATCCAATAAGGAATTTGCGTTTGTTGCACGTCACTTCCACCCACAGTGCTTCGGCTGCTGTCTCCAGGTGATGAAGAGTTGGATTACATCCTGGCTTGGCTGCAATTAGAACTCCCCCTACAGAGCGGTGGGATCGGTCCTTACGGAACAACATCAGCGAGTCAGGGAACACTTCTGAGTCATTAATTTTGCTGGACAACCACGTCTCATTGACACATACGATGGTCGGGTCAAGGCTTTCAAGCGATGCGTGGATATTTTGTAACCGTCCAGGTCACATAATACTGTGCGCACTGAAGGCAAAAAGTGATATATTTTTATTTACATATGTACATTTAGCATTATTTACTAAGTCACTGGGCGTATCACTGGTAACTGTAAAGAACGAGTCTGATAACAGCGGCATTTCACACTTCCAGCATAACCATGTGCGGGAACAGTTCTTTATTTTTTTGAATTCAGACACCGAGACTTTTGCGCAGGTTCTATGGCCTTTTAGCGAGCAATTATTACAGTGGACAAATAATTGATTCCTACCACTATTTCCGCAAATTGTGCACTGTTGTGGACCCGGGTTTAGTTCGATGTCCCCACTTAGGGCAAGTGCCCAGCACAGCAGTGGCTGATTATCTACAGGCAGTCTGACAACACCGCTCCCATCCCTTCGCCGAGGCCGACCTATGGCTGCCATCCCCAGACTTTCAGCACTGCACCACGTCACTCACCAATAGTTTTTCCAATAGAATTATGTTTTCCAGGTATCCAGGAGGGTTATCTGAAGCGATTGTAGCACTTTTGGAGTATTGCACTGCACACTTTACCACCAAAAATATAATAATACTGCGCATAACACTCAGCGTCACTTCTGCACACGCCGCCATCTTGGTAGCTCTTCAGCATACTTAACCTTTTGTGTGTTGAGTTACCAGTTGACTGTTTGATACTTCAGTGCAGAGTTTTTTCATTTGTATGTAAAAAAATGTAGAAGCCTTAATTTTTAACTTATTGTGGGGTGATTAGCTTAAAATATTTATAAATGTGGGTTCTTCATAAATCTAAACGCAAATGGAAAAATCCTACACTTATGTTCAATATCATCTTTATACAAAGTAAAGAGCCCAAAATAAAATTATTTCTTAAAATCTGTAGGATACTCCTTACAAGTACATAAATGGATATTTAAAAATACTCTCTAAACCTGGAATGTGGTGACAGCTATATGTTTTCCACCAGTTGTTTGTGATAATGATTTGTTTCATCAACAACCAGCTGCACCAACTCCACTGGCAGAATAGTTTTTAAAAATCAACGATTTTAGGGTTGTCATCACTTGGCTTCCAGAGTCTGACACGGTTACTTGAAAGTCTGGTAGAGAAAAGTCATCCATCCACCATGAAAATAGTGATTAAATAGATTTTGAACTCACCATGTTTTTATTCCTTTGTTTAGAAGGAGGCTCTCACTTTCAAAATCGCTTAACAACTGCAAAAGTTGCAGTGCCATGGCATGACATTTAAACTTAAAGACATAAATGACAAAGTGACGCTTTTTAATCAACATATGACTGAGCTGTACGATAGACATGCGCCTGAAAAGAAGGCTTGAGTTTTGCGGAAGCCAGCTTCCTGGCTCTCAGATGAGAATAGAGCACTTATGGCTGAACACGAGTCTGCTTATAGACGAGTTAGAAAACATTGCACTCCTGACAATCTACTTAACTGTAAGAGACTGAGAAATGCTACGACCCAACAGATTAGAAACGCGAAATTACGACCCGCTCACAGTTTAATCCAACCAAATGTTTCAACAGCTGCTTTGTGGCATTACCAAAGGACGAGACGATGATTAAATAAATATATCCTTGGGAAAACTTAACGATTATTTTTCATCTAACTGCACATTAAATGCAACCCTGAAACAGGAAGTTCTAGATGGAAATTATGCAAATACGTAAACAGATAGACAAAACTTCTACTTCCGTGCAGCAACCCACTCACAAGTCAGGTTTGCGATGAATCGAATAACCAACGGCGAAAGGAAATGGTAGTATAGGAATAGAGATGATAAAAATTATTCTGGATGTGATATTACCTGCACTAATTAACATTTTCAACTCTTCCCTTGTAGACAACATATTTCCCGAAACATGGAAAGTGGACATTACACGTCCTCAAAAAAGAAGAAGCTTCCCCTTCTGAACCATCTGACTACAGAGTCACTTTCTGCTTTATCAAAAGCGCTAGAGCTCATCGCTCCTAGACAAACAACAGACTAGATAACTACATACAACTTACTTGACCCACTACAATCTGGTTTTTGTCAAGCACACAGTACTACAACGGCACTACTGAAGGTCAAGAAGACATTTGAGAAGCAATGGACAACAAAGTTGTGACAGTTTTAATACTACTAGACTTGAGCAAAGCTTTTCATTCTGTTGACCTGAAAATTTTTCTCTCGAAATTGTATTCCCTCCATTTCTCGGACTGTGCCTTCCTTTGATTGCATTCCTACCTGCATGGCCGTCGGCAGTGTGTTACAGATAGGATAAACAAATCAACTTGGCGGTCCGTGCAGTGTGGTGTGGTGTGCCCCAAGGGTCAGTGTTAAGTCCCCTTCTCTTTTCTCTTTACATTAATGTCTCCCAAAACCTAGCGCACTGCAAATACCATATTTACGCTGATGTACAAATGTACATCCATACATCTCCAGATCTAGTATTTTCATCATGTTAAAAATCAATCAGGATCTAACCGTTTTCTTCGTGGTCTTTGAGATGTGGTCTTACATTAAAGCCAGCAAAAACGCAAGCCATCATCTTTGGATATCCGAATCTACTCGCGAAGGTCAATCAACCAGAGATCCCATCTATAAGGTTATGTAATATTAACATACCATTCACGTCATCAGTAAAATCCTAGGCACTACTTTCGATGATATGTCATGCAAAACGCATGTTACAAACATCACCCAGAAATCATTCTCTGCATTGCACATGCTGCGCAGGAATAAATACTTATTTCCTGAAAAACTAAATAATGCTGGTAGAAGCTCTGGTTTTCCCTCATTTCGACTATTATGACGTGATTTATAGAGACGCTGGGTGCAAGTTATTGAGATAATTACAACGTGGTCAAAATGCATGTGTGAGATACGTCTGTAACCTACGGTACTATGACCATATAACTCCTTCATATAACCACCTATCTTGGCTCCGACTAGAAATCCATCCCACTGTGCACACCCTAAGCCATCTCCATAAAATCCTTCATTTTTCACAGCCATTTTACCTCACTTCATACTTCAAATACCTAGCCATTTTACCTCACTTCATACTTCAAATACCTATCTTCTTATCACAGTTCTAACACCAGCTGAGGATGACCCCAAAGGGGTCGAAACCGGTACTGGATTTACTGTAATCAATAGTAAATAAACACTGTATTGATAAGGTGGAGGCTTCCATATCATTTTTATGTTGTAGAGGGATATCATGTTTCCTCATTCTTGCCAGCCGTTTTCCAACATTTTGGAGGAGGACTGGCCAGATGGCTTGCCAGGCTTTTTTGGGGGACCCCGGGACCCACGCTCTCGTTGAAGGTTTCTTCTCCAAACATGTAGGGGAGCATTTAGGCTTCCCTTTCTCCTTTTTCGGGCCAGTTGAAGGATCGCTGAAAGGTGTTTTTCCAGCCTTTGTTGAGGAATAATTTTCCTCTGCCCTTGTGTGGAAGGACTTCCCAGCCAAATGTGTCTGTGAAGATTTCTTCTCATTTTTTGAAGGAACTTTGTTATTCTCAGTTACAATACGGACCCAAGATGAAATTTTAAACTCCGAGTTCTTCCCAGATGTCTTTGGCAATGACGCACTTGCTGACTGTTGAGTTGAACCTGTGGTTTGATGATTACGAGTACTTGATGCCGCTTGCGGGTACAAAATACAGCAGATATGCATCCACTAGCAGCCTTCTCTGCAAAGGAGACGGAGAATTCCGGAGGAGCCTTTGATTGATAATTCTCCGTGCCTTTGGATGAGAGAGTTTGTCCAGTCTTAATCTCCTGTTTAGATGTGGGACATTCCTAGGACCGAGGAGCGTCCTCTCCAGTGCAGTTAATGCACACTGGTGGTGGTGTGCACTCAGCACCAACATACACCCCTTTTCCACATGCCCCGCATATAGCTGATCCACGACGGCATGGTGTGTGGCCAAACCGCTAGCAGTTGTAGCACCTCATAGGAGAAGGAAAATATGGCCGAGCAGTAAGGGTGTACATGAATACCTTAATACGTTCTGGCAGTTTCTCAAGATTGAAAGTTAAGAAGAAAGCCCCGTGTCATAGAGGTTGTGACCGACATGCCTCTTACGATGTTTAAAGTTGGACACACCTCTACGAGCAAAGCTCTGGATAAGGTCATCATCGAAGGCCTCGATGTATTCACAAAGACGCACATATGTGATGCTGTCAGTTGTGTACACTGATTTTATTTACAAACTGTACACATACAGCACACACACATCAATAAACCACCATTTCGAACAGCTGCCTACTACCAAAAATAAGAAGAGACTGCAACAGTTGCATGTCAACTACCAACCCAACAATACCAATTAATATAATCCAAACACTCAGCTACCACGACTTACACACAAGTCTCATCAAAACAACAACTCACTCCTCACTCACAAGACTGCCTCTTTACATACGTTGCCTGGTCAGGCTTCTAGAAGGATATGACATATCATGTTTTTCTCGTAAATTTGAGTGTTTCCAACAGCTTATTTACAAAGTAAAGAATTCTCTATACAATTCTAGTCGTACCATGTGTTGTTCTGGACTTATTACAGTGTATTGCACAATGTTACATTGGATTATACATCATACCGGTCCTAAGAAGGCGGCGTGTGCAGAAGTGACGCTGAGTGTTATGCGCAGTATTATTATATTTTTGGTGGTAAAGAGTGCAGTGCAATACTCCAAAAGTGCTACAATCGCTTCAGATAACCCTCCTGGATACCTGGAAAACATAATTCTATTGGAAAAACTATTGGAGAGTGAAAAATGTAGTCTTAACGGTTTGACGTGGTGCAGTGCTGAAAGTCTGGGGATGGCAGCCATAGGTCGGCCTCGGCGAAGGGACGGGAGCGGTGTTGTCAGACTGCCTGTAGATAATCAGCCACTGCTGTGCTGGGCACTTGCCCTAAGTGGGGACATCGAACTAAACCCGGGTCCACAACAGTGCACAATTTGCGGAAATAGTGGTAGGAGGAATCAATTATTTGTCCACTGTAATAATTGCTTGCTAAAAGGCCATAGAACCTGCGCAAAAGTCTCCGTGTCTGAATTCAGAAAAATAAAGAACGGTTCCCGTACATGGTTATGCTGGAAGTGTGAAATGCCGCTGTTATCAGACTCGTTCTTTACAGTTACCAGTGATACGCCCAGTGACTTAGTAAATAATGCTAAATGTACATATGTAAATAAAAATATATCACTTTTTGCCTTCAGTGCGCACAGTATTATGTGACCTGGACGGTTACAAAATATCCACGCATCGCTTGAAAGCCTTGACCCGACCATCGTATGTGTCAATGAGACGTGGTTGTCCAGCAAAATTAATGACTCAGAAGTGTTCCCTGACTCTCTGATGTTGTTCCGTAAGGACCGATCCCACCGCTCTGTAGGGGGAGTTCTAATTGCAGCCAAGCCAGGATGTAATCCAACTCTTCATCACCTGGAGACAGCAGCCGAAGCACTGTGGGTGGAAGTGACGTGCAACAAACGCAAATTCCTTATTGGATCAATTTATCGCGCCCCTAAGTCGACGCCGGAAATGAACGATGAACTAATCCTCTCTCTCGAGCGTGTGCAACATGTACAACAAAATTACGATGCCATTTATATTGTCGGTGATTTCAACTTAGAAATTACGTGGTCCAGAAATGCTGCACCTGTTCCAAATAACCCCCTCACCAATAAATTCCTTTCCGCTTTCTATGATTTATTCCTTCATCAATTAATGTTCGAAGCCACGCGTATTACGCAAACAACACGTTCAACCCTTGATCTTTTCCTAAGTAATATACCACAGTCCGTCCAATCTCTTAATACTATTCCTGGATTCTGTAACCCTCAGGCAATCCTCGCAACACTGACCCATATAAAACCATCCCCCAAACTCCATACCAGAACAGTTTATAATTTTTCCCGAACAAACTGGAACGATCTATCCACTTTACTATCCAACCGCCTCCCCGTTCTCACCTCAGATTTCACCGGCAGTACTGACAAACAAGATATGGAACGACTGGAAGAAAATTTTCTTTCAATGCGTAGAAGAAACCACACCAACAGTAAATATAACCAGCAGACGGAAATCTCCATGGATTACCAAGGAGATAGTGCGAGAAATTCGAAGAAGGGACCGCCTGTACCAGAAATGGAAAAGAAATCCAACCGATTATGAGTGAGAGAAATACAGGCTGGCTAGGAACAAGGCTAAACAATCTATCAGAGATTCCTACGATTCTTACATCCACAGTCTCAACACCAACTCCAAGGAACTCTGGGCTCTTCTCAGAAGTAAAGGTTGCAATAGAGCTCCATCTGTATTTAAACATAACGGTACGGCAGTCTCCACACCACAAGAAATTGCAGACACCTTCAACAGGAAATTTAAAAGTAACTTCTCCGTCCCTGCTGAGGAAGAGAACATGCTATATTCAAGGTCAACATCTACCCCTCTCTTCCCTCTAACCAACCTGTATTTCTCAACGAATGAAGTAAAGGAGAGCCTTCTGAAAACAAGACCTCATGCCGCGACCGGGCCGGACCGAGTGCCAGCAAGAATTCTCAAGAATTGTGCAGTCGCCTTGGCACCCTCGCTTTGCGCTCTCTTCAACTATTCCATTAATACCGGGTCTGTACCTTTGGAGTGGAAAGAAGCCAACGTAGTGCCAGTTTTCAAAGATGGAGATAAGGAAAACGTAGATGATTACAGCCCAGTTTCTATAACATCAGGGGTCTGTAAATGTATGGAACGTCTAGTTGCTAAATGTATGTTGGATTTTCTCAAGGAGAGAAACCTGCTGAACTCAAACCAGCACGGCTTCATTCCGGGAAAATCCTGCACAACACTTCTAACAAAAGTCAATGATGACTGGCAGTTCTCTTTGGAGAAGACTGATGTCTCACAAATAGACTGTGTGACTCTGGACTGGAGCAAAGCTTTTGACCAGGTGTCACATCAAAGACTTCTGTTAAAACTTAGCAACTACGGCATTCAGGGTAAACTGCTGTCATGGTTGAGGTTATTTTTGGTGGGTCGAACGCAATGTGTTGTGTACGGAGGAGCCAAATCAGACCAAACCACAATTACTTCTGGAGTAATTCAGGGCAGTGTGATAGGGCCCTTCCTGTACACGATTTATGCTCTCGACTTACCGGATTGTGTAAATTCGACCATGGCGCAGTATGTCGATGACACAGTCATTTACAGAGCCATGAAAAACAGTGATGATATTGTACAATTCCAATCGGATCTGGATAGTATAGCTCTGTGGTGTGAGGTAAATAGATTGTATATAAATATTAAGAAGTGTAAATATATAAGACTAAGCAGAGCTAAACAACCACTCCAGAACCAACCTACTCTATGTGGAATCCAACTGCCGACTTCTAACTCCATCAGACTGCTCGGTATTCACATTACGGACAATCTGAAATGGAATAAACACGTGGAGGAAGTGAGGTGTAAGGGATACCGGGCGCTAGGTTTCGTCCGTAGATGTCTCTCGGGAGGAAGAAGTAAAGCCCTACAAACGGCTTATATTTCGCTTGTGCGGCCCATACTATTATATGGCCTTCCTTCCTGGCATCCAACTACAACGGAAAATATGAGGAAACTAGAAGGTATCCAGCGACGAGCAGAACGTTTAATTAACAAACACATCCCCTTAAACACAGCCAGGTCATTGCCACCAGTGAACTCGTTATGTACACAAATAGATGTAGCCTTCCTTAGGAAATCCCTGACAGACAACACACACCTCTCCCCTTTCCACCGCCTGCAGCTCAATTACCGCTCTGTTAAAAGAAGCCAAGGAGTTACTCTTGTCCCTCCCTTCGCTAGAACAACCTCATATTTAAATGGGTTTTACTAAGGGCTGCTCGTACGTGGAACCTTATACCATCTGAGGTAAAGCTACTTCCTCTTCCTCACTTCCTCCGCGAAGTAAAGAAAATGTATATGTAAATATAAACCTATATGTGATGTATATAACTTGTATAAATTAGAATTGCAAGAAGGATGGGTGTAAGTACAGGTGTATGTGGGCGAATGTGTATGCGTGCGCGTGTGAGTGGTTGTGAATGAGTGTGTACACAGGGGTCTGAGTGAGAGTATAAATGTCTGGGTGTTCTTACTCTAATATTTTCAGGATAAATCAAGATAATTATTATTCTAAGGGTACAGTGTTTGTAGTGTAAATATGTAAATTTAAAATTGTCTACATAAGTTTGTATGTAAATATTCAGTAGAGTTTATGTACACATGTGGAGATGGAGGCACTTCCGTGTATGTGGGGCTTGCCCTTTCTCCATCTACCACCCCTAAATTGTACATGTACAATTTAAGGAAAATAAATAATAATAATAATAATAATAATAATAATAATAATAATAATAATAATAATAATAATAATAATAATAATAATAATAATAATAATAATAATAATAATATATACAGGTAATAAATTATATACTATTAATTACATGTTCTTACATTAAATAAACACACAATATATATACAGCAGATGTTTCATGACATAACCTCACAAATAATACATTTGTGATTTATTCCAAATAAAGTCCGGACATAATTATATACATAATAATACTAATAAATGTGAATAACTTCATAGCCACATCTGACAAGTCATAATAATGATAAATAATTGCCATTGAGCTCGATATTTCTATTATTTATCCATGGGTTAGAGAATAATGTTTCTAAGTTATATCAGTCTATTATACTTGCGACATCAAGGTCTTGGTGTCCCTAGAGGGGGCCACAGTCACCACCAGACTTAACCTTTCAAGCGGTAATGACTGAATAAATCGTCATAGCCGCATGGCTCCCTAAGTGACCGTGACGGAATATTCCGTCATCACATTGTAAATGTCTTTCAGAGATGGGTATGACTTATTCCATCGTAGCATCTGAGATTGCATTCCTGTGTGCATGTATATTAATTTCAAGCTTTGCCTACAGCAGCACTCTCCTAAAACCACGTGACGGGGTGAAATGCTTTTGTTCCACGCCCAGCTGGCAGCCAGCCAGTACCGGCCGCCAAGCTACTGAGAGTGGTAGACAGTGCATTATGGCAGGTGCAAGCGGAGCTCGGAAACGTCTGCGAGAAGAACAGTTTGATTTATTACACTGTGACAATTCGGAGAGTGATGTGTCATCTGATGGTGAGACTAATGTTGAAATATCAGTAAATAGCGAGGGCAATGGTGAAAGCAACTCAAGTGAACGTGACGGTTGCACTAGCAATGATATTCAGCTCAGCGTATGGACAAAGATGGGATCTGAACGGCTGAGATTCACATTTACAGCGCAACCTGGACTAAATGTACAAATTGAAGACTTAAATAATCCACTAGAATATTTTCAGTTGTTTACCACTCCTGAATTAGCAGAACTAATAAGTAAGGAAACCAACCGGTATGCTCAACAGTTTTTAGAAAGCACACCAACCTTGAAACTTTATTTGAGAGTGAATCAGCGGAGTGACACGAATAAAGATGAAATTATGACTTTACTTGCATTCTCTCTCTTGCAAGTTATTCATCCGCTACCTGACAATAAGTGCTACTTTTCTGGTAGACAGATATTTGAGACCCCAATATTTTTGCAGCTGTTCTCTGAAAGATGATTTTATTTCCTTCTCAAATTCTTACACATCGTCGATAACGAACCACAAGATGAAGCCACATGTGGTCCTAAGAAACTCTACAAACTGAAACCTATTCAGGACCAAAGACTTTAATAATACTTGTCTAGACTCACAGACCGCGCTGGTGCTATGCAGAAAATTTAATATCTTCGCGCATCGCCATGTTGCGGGCACTTCAGTTTTGAATGCATGGTTAACACGTGGGGATGTTTACAGTTTCGTATGTGTTTTTCATGTTGATTCCAACTGGTTAGCAGATCTGTGGTTGTGTTATGTGATGAAGTGATAATTTATAGTATTGGCAACTATTTTTAGTGATAAGTGCGAGCTTAACATTGATCGGCGATATTAAAGGAGAGTAAGCCCAACTTAAGCCGTAAGTGCAGAGTGGAGAACTATTCACGAGGGTGACGTCTTGTGCAGCTTTTAATTGCACAAATCGGTATCAGAAAGGATCGAGAATTCTTTTCACAAGTGAGTAGAAATTTAAATGTTATAAAATAATTGAGAATGGACTACAGAGTGGTGGATTCAGGGCTGTATGGACGTGGCATTCTCAATGTTTAGGCTTCTTCTTGGCATTTTTCATTTCATTAGGGTAAATTCGTAAGAATTAAACAGCTATTCTAAAAAAGCGCACATTTTGTTCTTACGGACTGTGTACCCGTACTAAAATTTCTATAAACATGGGCCTAGAATCCGAAAAAATATGACTGATAAAGCTTGGTACACCCATCTATTTTTAGGTCAAATTATGGCTTCAGATTATTAACAATTATCAGAAAAATGATTTATTGATACCATTATTCATGTTTTCACATCCCCTTTATAATAAAAGAATTGTTAAATATGCTGTTTCAGAAAAGTTTTACTAGGCTGACTCCTCCTTTGCACTAGAAAACACTAATCAAACTACCTGTTTAACTGTTATATTCATGTATGTTTAATATTCAAGCTCCTTTCTGATACCGATTTGTGCAATTATGTGAATCATAATGTTCCTGTAATAGAAAAATTAGAACATATTTTCAATTTTCATTTGTGCTCAGAAAATCTCCTTTCAGTTAGAGTTTATAACATCAGTAGACCTAATATTGGTATTTAAGATGAGAATAGTATGAGAGGGAATCTTGCATCCTAAATGATATATATAATTCCTCTCTTAAATTTAACCAACTGGTAAAAATATATTTAATTCAGAGAAACTTAAACTAAGCTAGGTATTCTTTTCATTGTTAGATACAGTTAGAATTTTGAGGTAGAGTAACACTAGCGTAATGAGTTTTTTCAGGAAGAATATTTTCAAAATGTAAAATAATGTAGTGAAACGTGAATGACTGCTGGCTCCACCACTCTGTTCTGAAGTACTGTATATCACATGAGGTTCTATTTATGAAGCAGAAGAACATTTTGTGATAAACCAATGGGAGAATGTTCTGTCACTGTACCAGGAATGGTTGAGAAAAAAAGGAGATAGAAATATATACATTTCTTTGATTTCGAATACATGGCTATAATTTTTAGACATATTGCTTACAAGTTTATATTTTTTTTAATTTTGTGTGGCTATTACTAGCCGAGTGCAGCCCTTGTAGGGCAGACCCTCCAATGAGGGTGGGCGGCATCTGCCATGTGTAGGTAACTGCGTGTTATTGTGGTGGAGGATAGTGTTATGTGTGGTGTGTGTGTGTGTTGCAGGGATGTTGGGGACAGCACAAACACCCAGCCCCTGGGCCATTGGAATTAACCAATGAAGGTTAAAATCCCCGACCCGGCCGGGAATCGAACCCGGGACCCTCTGAACCGAAGGCCAGTACGCTGACCATTCAGCCAACGAGTCGGACACAGGTTTACATTGAATAAGTTTGTTCCAACTTATTCCCACAGACTATGTTCAATTAACTTCACAGAAGCAGGTTTTTGGCAATCTGAAGGGAACAAATATCTGAAAGATGATGTAGTGCCAACACTGTTTGACTTTATAGATTATCTAAAAAAGGTACTTGTAGATCAAGTAATTTGAATTAGATATTGTATTACTTCATTTTTTTTTTTTTTTTTTATCAATGATAAGGTTTTGCTTATGGTAGACCCAATAGGCCTACATATTTTTATTTCTTTCAGACTGAAAAGGCTCTCTCTAAGATTTTAAAAAGGAAGTTAAATTTTGGAGGGACAATTCAACAGAATAACACCACAGATCCCAGTCCATGTAGCAGTTCAGTCAGTGCTCTTACACAGTGCATTTCATCTGAGCACAATTATTTTAGTGCAGAAAGACCCACAATAAAAAATAATAATCGTATGGCCTCAGATACCATGTGCAGGCATTTCAATTTGACGCCATCTGGCTGTCTGCTCGTCAATTTCGACGTTCCGTTTTACTCTAGGCCCACTAGATAGCAGACAGAGTAAACCGGATCTCTCTTGGGCATCTGTGGCTGAGATTTTAATTAATTTTCTCGGGTAAACACCAAATGTGTCACCAGAGATCTTTTACATGCCGACACCGTACGACATGGAGTGTCAAATGGACTTTTTTCCGCCCTTCAAAAATCCGACTACCTCTGCTGGGTTTGAACCCGCTATCTTGGGATCCGGAGGCTGACAATCTATCACTGATTCACAAAATATAGGCCTATAAAAATCTCATATCTCAGTAAATTTTAGATAGCTATTTTCCAAACCATATAGAAATCATAATTGAAGGTATACTCATCCTGATATACTATTTCACATCCTGGAAATAATAAAAAGGAAAAATTCATTCAGATGAGAATTAGTGAAAGTAACTAAGTAAAGTTACTTGTGAACACTGAGCATAGCTATTATATATATATTTATTTATTTTACAAATTTCTGCAGTCATGTGCCTTTTCAACAATCGGTTCATAGTACTGAATAATACCTGCTGTGATTACTCATCAGAAAGAAAAGATCTGCCATGTAACTCTCATAGAAACCATTCTATTTCACAGGTTTTCTTTTTGCCATTATTACAGATTCTTGCTTTTGATACAACTGTTTGTAAATACTGAAAGAATTGATGGATTATTGGTGTTCTCCAGATTCGTAATTCACAGGTAAAAGATTGTTTTTCTCCTCATGATTTGTAAATCATACTGAAGTTGTAAACTGCTGTGATTTGAAAAATGACTTGGTTTTTCATGAAAGCTTAACTGCCGAGTCTAGGATTTAATTGCATCTGTCTATTCCGAATATGCAAACAAATTAGTTCCAAACACGATTACAGTAGGCCTAATGTGAGCTACTTATTCTTTCTTGAAGATTATTAATTTAATATACTGGTATACGTTTTTCTGGTTTTGGAGAGTTATCTCTAAATTTAAGACATGCGTTTATCTACGTAGGTATATATTTAGTATCAATAACAATGTTTTTTGAAGTATTCTTATCCAGTTTTCTAAATGTTGTTTTATTACGTCTATTACTTATAGGCTAGCTATCCAAATGATTTGTGGAGATTTGTTCAATAACAATGCAAATGCATTCAGTTTGTATGCTTAAGTATCACTTTTGTGTTATTACCGCCTTGATTCTTGTACATTTATTGCGTGTATTCACGTTAGCCGGTGTAGGCTGTGCCATTTATTATTAATGAATTAGGACCTGGGATTAGCTAAGTTTTCCTGATGCTCGGAATGCAACATTTCGGTACGGATCTTCTGCTTTCTAAACCGGCACCTTTTTAACATTTTATATTGGATGTATCTAATGAACCTCTTTTCTTAGCGTGTTATCCTGTATCGCAGGAATAAAAATAACCTGTCGACACGTGTTTTCATTCATGCGTAATTGAAGTTAATGCATGAATTCCATACTACGATATCCTCGGCGAGCTGTGGAGTGCCCGCAACATGGCGATAAACGCATGGACAGCTCTTCCCCAGTCACACGCTACTGCACAGCCAGCGGTGTAGGACCTTGTTCAGGACCACTTGAATAGCAGATTCCGAAGTATGTACATACCCGAAAGCGATGTGTCTGCAGATGAGTCACCTATGTAGTGGAAGGGACGTTTGATGTAGAAAGTTTTCATACTATCAAAGTGCGCAAGATTCGATATCAAATCATTTGAACTGTGTGAATCTAAGTCTGGCTACATGTGGAATTTCGTGATGTATATAAGAAAAGACACCCAGTTTGATGACTCTCTGAAAAATGAACCAGATGGTTCAAAAGTTGTTTTGCAACTCATGGCACCACTTCTAAACAAAGGGTGTCGCGTAACAATGGATAACCGTTTCTTGAGCCCAGATTTGTACAACAAGCTGTGTGATAAGGAGACAGATGCAATGGGTACGGTGCGTCAAAATAGACAGGGCGTTCCATCGGAAATCAAAAACAGCACACTCAGGAAAGGAGAAAAAGTGGCTGTTCACAATGGGAAACTCATGATAATGAAGTGGAAGGATAAAAAGGATGTGTGCCTCCTAAGCACTATGCATGATGGTACCATAGTGTCATGTAGGAAGAGAGGGAAAGATACCACAAAACCAAAATTAGCTATTGACTACACCTGTCAGATTGGCGGAGTTGACCTGAGTGATAATGTGTATCTCGTGAGCTATCGAAGTACTCATAAGAAACTGAAGAAGTACTACCAGAAGCACTTCCGCCATATGCTGGACATATGCTGCCTAAATGCCTACTTGTTGTACATGATGTCAGGACGTCAGGATACCCAATCAGAATTCCAGATGAGACTTATTGAGAACATCATAATGAAGTACAATAATCATGAAAGACTGCAGCCAGGCAGATCTTCGAAAACTCCTCCCTCAACAAGAATCAATGCCCCTCACTATCCCTCATACATCGTTGCAACAGCAAGCAAGGAAAACCCTACCCAGTGGTGTTTTGTGTGTTACTGAATGGGACAGAGACGAGAATCTAGGTAGGAGTGTGAAGATTGCAAAGTAGCCCTGTGTGCCGCACCTTGCTTCCAGTACTACCACACAGTTGTGGACTTCTGAGGACTACTTTTATGGAAGTAGAAGCAATGCTTCAAGATTGATGAATATGAATAAAGTATTGTAAAGTAGAGAACAAGCGTTGTGATCATAATACCTAAGACAATTTCTTTTATCCTATAACTAAATGTTATTTGAAGAGGAGTTAGTAATGTAATGCACTGACTGAACTTTACAACGGAGGCTTCCTTGGAACTGTAATCATTTATGGTAAGTTGCTAATGAGTGTGTATTTTTAAAATCTGATAAAATACTTGACTACACAACAGAATGTTATTGTAGGTTTCCCGTTGCTTTCCTCACTGAGCCAGATTCTCTTTCCTTGCCCTTGGCACTGTAATCATTTTAATAGCTTGAAAGTGAGACTTTTTTTTTTTTTTTTAACCTGGTGAAAATATCTAACCAATTAACCTCTTCTCACATAGAGGTAACACATGATGCCGGATAATTATTTGTCCGTTGCTTGGTTACGAAAATCACTCTAGGTACCTAGCGTGCATGGTGGCTTCAGAGGAGGCTATCTATAAGTTATTGTACTCAGACAGGTAGCAGCAGCATTCGACGTTGAGTTGCAACTGTTTGTTCCCGCCAGTGCTTGCGCTAGGAATATAATCCCTTCGTATATGCACCAGTATTGGTTTCCAAAAGTAAGTAAAAATTCTGGGAGATGCAGTATTAAATGCTTTATACAAAAGTATGAAAATATAAATATCATAAAAATTCAGAGTAGTACTAGAAACCGTAACACGTGGCATCATATGATGCCAATAGGCGGAAAGTTACACCTAACCTCTAAGCCTTGGTCGGTTATGGTAGCACAAAAACTATTTGATTTAGGTCAAAATTGGAGTTTATATTACTGTTAATTTACGAAGTATGATATAAGTGGTCTAGAAATATTTCTTACTATGCCGATGTTGCTTTCAATGTGATTTTAGGTGCTGTTCTTCCTAGGTTATTATATACAGCAGATGAGATCGCAGAACACTTGTTGGAAGATTCTCTGCCCCCAGATTCTGATGCCAGCTTTTCGAGTAGTGATGACGATGATGAATATGAAGTCATTCAAAGAAGCATTCATGATTGCATATTTCTAGATAGTGATAACGATGATAGTTCCACAGCTACAAAATGCCCAAAATTCTACAGAACTGCCTCCATTTCTTGAAGTTGGAACACGTAACATTGAATCTGGAACTAGTCATTTATCACTAGCTCCCAAACCTAGTAATTCTAAAACTAACACCAAAGGAAACAGGGTCACTCCATTAACTGCCACTGACAAGGTAAAGCAAAGACCCAAATTATGGTTCTCAGCGAAGGACAATGACTACACCAACAAAATCCCTCAGTTCCTTGATACCTACAGTATACAAATAGGTGGAAATGTTCCATATGATTTTTTAATTTGTTTCCGGAGACATTATTTGCTGATATAGTGTCCGAGACTAACCGTTATGCCTTTCAGAATGGGAAACTGTCATTCAGGGTTACAGAAAATAAACTAAAAATCTTCCTAGGAATGAATATTATTTCCTCAAATCTATTGACTGACATGTTGATTGCAATTACATCCATTCAAAGACCTTTCACCGATGACCAATACATTCTTGATTGCAGATAATTAATGTAAGTCGTTATAAAACGTCACATCCACTTCTTGAATAATGACGATAAAGATAATCAGATGCCTGATAAATTCTGGAAAGTACGTCCAATTGTTTCCACCTTGCACCAAACTTTCCATGAAGCTGTTAATCCTAAAGATCATCAGAGTGTTGGTACCTTTCAAAGGCAGGAGTCATTTAAAACAATATTTGAAGGGCAAGCCAAAAAAGTGGGGCTTCAAAATTTGGGTAAGAGCTGGTGTGGATGGTTATGTTCACTGTTTTGAACTTTATGAAGGAGCCAAGCAATAATGTTCACTGTTTTGAACTTTATGAAGGAGCCAAGCAATAAGATAGGAGTGCACTAGGACCTATTGGTGACAGCTGTTAGGCTCTGCCAAGGAATTGAAAGGAAGAATCACAAATTTTTCATAGACAATTTATTTACATCAGTCCCTTTGCTGGAGCACTTGAAATTACAAGAGATTTATGTTGTAGGAACTGTGAGTTTGAATAGAAGTTCCAGTATTCAGACAAAACTTGTGGATGGGAAGAAACTTCCACGAGGATCATGCTCAACTGCAACATCCTGTGACAACATGACTGTTGTACGCTGGAAGGACATGAGGGAGGTGCACTTACTCTCAACATATCCTGGTACACAACAATAAATTCATAGGTGGTGGAGACTTGATGGACAAAATGAATGCCCACTATCCCCATGGGTTTAAAAACAAACAATGGTATCTAAGACTGCTTTTTCACCTCCTAAATATGGCTATTGTGGATGCATGGCTGTGTTAAAGAAAAAAAGTTTAAAAGATACCTCTGCTTACATTCAAGGCTACTGTTGCTACACCTCATTCTGACAGGGACCACTCCTCAAAGCCAAAAAAGAGGTCACCCTTCAACTGAGGGGGAAGATGAACCAGTTGCCAAGAAAAGGCAACCAGTGAAAAGAGTTGACGGACAAGTACGGTATGATGGCAGGGGACACTATCCAAAGAAAGTAACAGCAAAACAAGCACAAAGATGGCATGATAAATTCTGCAAGAAACGTACCAGATACATCTGTAAGAAATGTGAGGAACCTGTGTGCCCAGAATGTATGGAAAGTTTTCATTATCAATGAAAAACATTGTTTGTTGACCTTGGATTTTAAATATTGAGAAATCCTAGTGTAGTAATGTGATAAGTGTATTAAGGAAATACCTTACATATAAATATCATACCTATTTAATGTCTTTAAAATGTTAATAATTTTTCATATGTGATACCTTCATTGTTAACTTAGATATTGGTTATCAGATGCATGATGGCATCAAATGATGCCCTTCGTACTATGATCATTTTTGACAGCTTGATACATAAACAGTAGTAGTATAGTGTCAGACCTAAAACGAAATGCTGGTTAATAGAGCAAACGCCTGAAAAGCCTTACATCTCTTCCGTTTTTGACATGCTCTATTGGTGAAAAATATCTAATTCCCTCCATGGGAACTTACAATTTTCCATTCAGCTTGATACATATTCTGCACTTTTTGAACCTGATAAAAATACGATACTACACAAGAGATTCTCACTATATGTTACTTTCCAGTACCTTATGGAAAATGTGCCACTGTGTTACTAGCTACTCAAAAGAAATGTACCACTTGAAAGGTTAAATGTGATAGAAAATCTATGGAATTACTTGGAAGCAGCAATAAGAAAACACCAGATTTTAAACAAAGATGATTCAAAAATGGCTTTATGTCAAGAATGGAAAAAATAGATCCATCTTACAGCAAAAAGTTGGTACAATCTATGCCTAAATGTTTAAGAGCCCTGAAAAATGCTAAACGGTATCCTACAAAGTACTGACTGTTAAAATATTGTGTTATTAGAGATCCCTCCAGAACTACTTGAAGGTGTGTGAGTTTTACTTTGACCTGTTTTATGCATGCATTTTGTTTGAAAGTATAAGAATATAGGAGTTGATTTACTTTGCACCTTAGTAGAAAAATGTGTATTTGTTAAACCAGAACAAGACTAAAACAAAGTAATAGTTAATTTTTTTTTTTTTTTTGTTGAATCCAAATAAACACGCTTTCCTCCAGTGTACGAGTTTCATTTTGACTCACTGTATTTACTTGCCATCGGTGTGTCCAGTGCATTTCTAGGGTTTACATTTCATGCATCATCTATGACCGAAATGTTGCTTTGTAAAATACACTCTCATTGAATTACTTTAAAAAATTACAAGACTAATAAATCACAAATATCAAAAGAACAATGAATAATAACTGACTAATCACTGGCTCTGCTTAAATCTGAAAATGTCTTAATGTCTCATGACAAACATATCTACTGTATACAATAACAATCTTGAATTGGTTTACTACTGAAATAATAAATTCATTCACCACTGTTATGCAAATTCGTAGAAAAAGAAAAAATTATCTTCATGGTACAGTTTTAAGAAATGAAAGAAATAGACACATTAAAAACCAATTAAATATGAATAGATTTATACGTATTTCTTTGGCTTAGTAACGTCCAGATCTTCACAGACCTCTAATCTCCTTGCTGTTATATAGCCCAGGTTTCTATGCACATTTTGTAAACAACTACAGTGGGGTCTCGCTCAACCGACCTTCACTCATCCGACATTCCGTGTAATCCGACACTGGAAGGCTTAATTTGAACTTCAGGTGGAAGCAATTCTGGGACACCCAGTGTGGAGGGTGCGACCGTGGGACAAGCACTGGCAGTCATGCAGTAGGATTATTCAGTGTTGTACTGGTTGGGCGCGGATGTTAGGGTCAGGAAGGGTAATTGTAAACATGGTCTATAACTTTGTTCATGTTTGTAACAGTTGGCAGCTCTAGACAGCACTGTGTATTACAGGAAGTTAGCTTTCCATCCAAATAATTTTCCACCACATGTAGTGGAACTGTTTGATGTTGTGAGCTTTTGTTTTTCATGTTCAAGACTAAAGTGAATGTTATAATCACCACCACTAAATATTTGAACAAGAATAAGGCAATAATAATAATAATAATAATAATAATAATAATAATAATAATAATAATAATAATAATAATAATAATAATAATAATAACAATAATAATAATAATTAAACAACTGTTTAAGAAAAGTTTACATGATACTGAATAGGTTAGAATGGAAGTACATTGGTGTTTACAATTACCTCCAATAATTTTACATTGGGGGTAAATGTAAACATCTTCATTCATGTCACGGAAACCTGTAGGTAGCCTATTTAAAATTTTCAAAGTTTATAGATTCTTGGCAGATTGTTTTACTTAGTATATTAATTTATTCAACAGGAACAAGAATCCAAGAAGCTATGTGGAAAAAAGAAAAGAAGACCCGTCCTATACAAAAGCAGATGTTTAGAATGCAGTTAATGATACTGTTAACCACATTTGCACATACAGGCAGGCACAAGAACATTATGGTGTTCCCATTTTTGATCTGTACCATCGCATAAAGGGAAGAAAAGTGCCCATTGATAAACTAGGTGCTGGAAGACCTACAGTTCTGAAACCTGGCGTTGAACAGGAAATCGTCACTTGCCTTATAGCAAGATCACAAATTGGGTATCCGTGTGATAAGCAGGAATTGAAAAATCTTGTTGGTGAGTATGTACAGGCAAGCAACATAAATTAACCCTCTACTGCATACTGTTGCCTTTAGGCAACAAATAACTTTTCACCTGTATAAATAGATAAATATTGTAGACAGAGGTAGTTTTACGGCACACCTTCAACTGTACAATCAATTGAACACATATCCCAGTGATGCCTTGTATTATTTTTTTTTTTTTTTTTTTTTTAACATAACATAAGTCAAAACAGCCCTACAACCAAAGGTAGTCCTTCCACCCAGTCAACATCCACGCGAACCAACTACCGTTTATTTTACGTGGGCCCTCCCCATCACATTACCACAGACTTCAGGAGTACCTCTGGCTCAACCTCAAAGACATTACCGACCTACGGTTCTGCAAGTTGTACTTGCGCCTTGCAGTACGTACCCATGGCCAGTAGGTAGTAATGTTCAGTCTTTGAATGTTAAAAGCTTTGCGTAAAATCGTGAAAAGTCATATATATATTCAACTATGGCAATCCACATCACATATGAGTGTTAAGCTATTAGCCCCAGTTAAGAATTGCTGGTACATCTAATACACTGAACGTATGTGGAACATTAAAGTTTGAAATTTTCTTCACCAAACGAAAACGAAAAAAAATTCATGCAGTAGAGGGTTAAGGCTTTCATGCAGTTGTGAGCTTGCATCCGGGAGATAGTGGGTTCGAATCCCACTGTCGGCAGCCCTGAAGATGGTTTACCGTGGTTTCCCATTTTCACACCAGGCAAATGCTGGGGCTGTACCTTAATTAAGGCCATGGCTGCTAATACGCCATTGTCTTCTTTTTTTTTTTTTTGCTAGGGGCTTTACGTCGCACCGACACAGATAGGTCTTATGGCGACGATGGGATAGGAAAGGCCTAGGAGTTGGAAGGAAGCGGCCGTGGCCTTAATTAAGGTACAGCCCCAGCATTTGCCTGGTGTGAAAATGGGAAACCACGGAAAACCATCTTCAGGGCTGCCGATAGTGGGATTCGAACCTACTATCTCCCGGATGCAAGCTCACAGCCGCGCGCCTCTACGCGCATGGCTAACTCGCCTGGTCCATTGTCTTCTAATTCTCATAGAAATTTACCAAGGACACCTATAAAGCCTGTGATCATGATCTCTACTTCTTTTGAAATTGGACACACATCTAATAAGGGACTTAAAACTGTTGTTCTGGAATTGTCAACCAGAATCAGGCAGCCATCACCAAGAAAGCTTTGTATTCCTACTCCAAAAATGTGTTATTGAGATATTCTCTAAAGTTATGAGGAACTGTGTTTGAGATTCAAAAGCAGCAGTTGATGTATTAAAAAAAAAAAAAACCACTGATTCCAAGATTGGAACGACTGAGCTATGGAGAAGTGCTAACAACTATAGAGGTTTTAGATAAATTGAAAGATGCAGAGAAGAAAAGGTTAAACAAGAAAACAGTTAAACAAGAAAACATGTGTCATGAAAGGCAGCAAAGGTATCAAAACTGTCAAAATGAAGAAAAGTATGGGTATAAAGAAACCTGAGACAAACGATACTGATATAGAGAGCATTGAATTGACAGACGCTGAAAATGAAGAAGACATCGGAACAAAACTTGATGCAACAGAAGACAATTTGTGACTGCTCAAGTCTTGAGTCCGTAACTCCTGGTTCCTACATTTTGGTTGATTTCTTGGGGGTAACAGGAAAAAAATATATATATTACACGTATATTTGTGTGGTTAACTCAGTGTTGGAAAACAGTGAATACATTGTAACTGGACTGAAAAGCACAAATGTCACCAACGCAACTTTTTTTATTGTAGAAACTGAGTTTCTACAATTATTTATTCAATGATAAAAGGTGTACTGCCAGCCCCAAATGTCGCATCACATGATCGTAATCTTTGTTTTTCTGGATCTGTGAATGTTAATGAGAAAAAGTAGGCTATTTATTTGTGTTTTGAAATGTATTACAGAGCCCATTTCTAAGATTTTCTGTTTCTTATTCTTAGTATGTAATTGTTATCATTAATATCGTCCAATAAAACATCTCCTAATGTAGAATGAAAAAATGTATAATTAGCTTAAAACATTTATATTGGGGTAAATGTAAACAACGCATTACAGCCTCCAGTTTTGTGTATCATATAATTTCTGTATTTTGTTAACATTTTCCTGTGGTTTTATTAATAAGTAGTGTCATACTTTAAGTAAATTGGTGTTTCCATTTACCCCTGAAGGGTAGGGGTAATTGTGAGCTAAAGGGGTAATTGTAAACATTGTTTATTTTTTTGTTTATTTATATGATTGTGTTGTTGGTTTCACAGATACATACTTCCATAAGCCCCAATATTTCATTTGTATGGCTAGAAATATTTAAATCTAATTTTGAATACACTTTTTTTTTTGAAGTAATACATACGGAACCTCAAAAAGGTGTTTTTTACCAAGCTCGATAGCTGCAGTCGCTTAAGTGCGGCCAGTATCCAGTATTCGGAAGATCGTGGGTTCGTACCCCACTGTCGGCAGCCCTGAAGATGGTTTTCCGTGGTTTCCCATTTTCACACCAGGAAAATGCTGGGGCTGTACCTTAATTAAGGCCACGGCTGCTTCCTTCCCACTCCTAGCCCATTCCTCCCTCATCATCGCTATAAGACCTATCCGTGTCGGTGCGACGTAAAGCAAATAACAAAAAGGTGTTTACAATTACCCCTCCCGACCCTATAGTGTTCATATCCTTTGTGAGTACGGTGAGTCAATGGAAGAAAGTGATTGTTTCTGTGGAAGACAAGTTGAGTGGGTTAAAGAGAATAGACAAAGGGGAAACTCCTCAAAAAGTGGCTTGAGATTATGGTGTTAGACGTGTTACAGTGGGAGACTGGAAACATAAGATGGAAGAAATTGAAAAGTGGTGTTCTACCAGAGCAACAAGTGATGAACTGAAAATTAGAAAAACAATGAAGAATGCAAACACGAAAAAGTGAAGCCGGGGAAATGGCCTGTCGATATCTGGCCCCATACTGCAAGGGTGTATTTCCAGAAGGAATTAAATGAAGGGGGCCCTAATTTTACTGCCAGTGCTGGGTGGCTTGATCGGTGGAAAAGATGGTATGGCATTGGGCAGCTTAATACCTAAGGGGAAAAACTGTCAGCTAAATACAATGAGATTGTGAAATTTAAAAGGGTATTTCACGAAATAATTCTTGCTGAAGGATTAACCGGTCAGATTTTGAATTGTGATGAGACGGGGCTGAATTTCAAGATGCTGCCATCAAAACTCTCCCAGCCCAAGCGAAGACGTCTGCACCTGGCTACAAGCGTAGTAAGGAAACAGGTACTGTTCTTGCCTGTAGTAATATTACTGGGAACGTAAAAGCAAAATTGCTTATGATCGGTAAAGCAAAGAAGCCTAGGACATTTAAAAACATTTCTGTTAATGCTCTTCCAGTCCATTTCACGAATCATAAGGCTGCCTGAATGTCTGCTGACTTCTTGAAAGACTGTTCTTTACATGATGTAAGTATAATGGTGTGTCAGTGCGAATCCAGTCTACCGCAGTGACGTCACGCTGGTAGCAAAGCAAGGAAGAGGTAACATTTCTCGCTCTGTGAAGAGTGTGCATCGTTCAAAATGTATTTGTTTACAATCGAGAGACCAATAATATATTACTACAGTCAGTTTATTATTATGTCATTAATATCCTAAGTATTTTACTATTACATTTATGTAATGAATGCCTTACACATAAGCGTTAGACGGTAGCTCTAGCAGTTAATAATGTTTGACATTTTCTTGGACATTTCTCTCAGAGTATATTATCTAATTTTCTTCCTGTTTAACTGTTTAAAGCGAATACGAGATCTTCGAGGAATTTTCACCATTGGCGGTAATTGCTTCATTTTTTCTCTGTGTTAGTTTGTCAAATATGTAGGGTTCCCCACAAAGGTAGTTACCCGGAATGCCATTAAATTATTTCTCCAGTGTATTTGTAACTTTCAGTAACTCATAACTGGGTCTCATTAAATTTCCTCTTGAGACAATCTGGAGCCAGTTTGTTTGTTTGTTTGTGGCTGCCAAACAGTTGTACCTTTTTTTCTTTTTTTTTTTTCCCTTTCTTTCTTTCTTAATCTGTTTACGCTCCAGGGTTGGTTTTTCCCTGGGACTCAGCGAGCGATCCCATCTCTACCGCCTCAGGGCAGTGTCCAGGAGCGTGAGGCATTGGGTCGGGGGATACAACTGGAGAGGATGACCAGTACCTTGCCCAGGTGGCCTCACCTACTATGCTGAACAGGGGCATTGTGGGGGAATGGGAAGATTGGAAGGGATAGACAAGGAAGAGGGAAGGAAGCAGCCATGCCCTTAAGTTAGGTACCATCCCGTCATTTGCCTGGAGAAGTGGAAAACCACTTCCAGGATGACTGAGGTGAGAATCGAACCCAGCTCTACTCAGTTGACCTCCCGAGACTGAGTGGACCCCGTTCCAGCCCTCGTACCACTTTTCATATTTCGTGGCAGAGCCGGGAATCGCACCCGGGCCTCCGGGGATGGCAGGTAACCACACTAACAACAACCCACCACAGAGGCGGACACAGCTGTACCTAAATAGGAATATTTGTAGCGAAACTTTTGAGTCTTGTGTGATCGTACTCTCTGTTGCAGTTTCTTATCGATGCAAATTTCATTTGATATATACATTTCATCAAATATCAGAACAGTTAAACGCTTCTGACGGCTTAATTCATGGGCCTTGGTTTTCATTAAAACAAACAAATCGTGTAATATACCCTGTTCTACATTGAAACATGCTGCCCATGAACTCAATGTTGAAGAGTCAGAAATGGGTAATGGTGGGGCTCTTAGGCAACAGTATGCCTTTGGACTGACACTTCCCAATGATATCGCTGCTGATATATCGTCTGAAGTCCGGCTCCATAGCTAAATGGTTAGCGTGCTGGCCTTTGATCATAGGTGACCCAGGTTCGATACCCGGTCGAGTCAGGAATTTTAACCACCGTTGGTTAATTTCGCTGGCACGGGGGTTGTGTGTATGTGTCATCTTTATCATCATTTCATTCTCTTCACGAAGCGCAGGTCGCCTACGGACGTCAAATCAAAAGACCTGCGCCTGGCGAGCCGAACATGCTCTCGGACACTCCCGGCACTGAAGGCCATAAGCCATTTCATTTCATTTAACGTCTGAAGTCCAACGAACTCTTACTTTTGATTTTATTTTCACGATTCATTAAAACTTTCATTTGCCCTGGAGAAAAAAATATGTCTGAACACTGAAGTAATTATCTCAGAAATATCATTTCCCTTTTTTAGTTGTTGTAATTCCCATTCATTCTTCAATAGCTTTTCATATTTTTCCTTAAGTCACTATTTTCTCTTTCCAACAGCAAGATCTTTCTTCTAAAATCATCCAACTCGCTAGTTCCATTTTCTCCATTATAGTCCTTTTCTTCCGTTTCATCTTCCCTAAATTTAACATAGACAAGTAAGCCTATTTATTCTTTCAGTTGAAAAAAATGGAATTTTATATAACATTTAAACATATAATTTTGTGTTTCTTCACTCACCTGTTCAAATCAGCAGCCGGCAAAATTCAGCTACATCCTTATGTAGATTTTTCCTTTTTTCCCTTTCAAACCTCCTGCCACTATTAGGAGTTAATATCTTTCCTCCTAGTGGTATAGTCTCATACATACGATTTTAATTTACGGCTGCTTTTATTCCGATAATTTAAAAGTTGTTGTCTTTAAAGGGATTTCAAAGCACGTCATAGCGAAATAAAGTGAACAGGCAATAATAATTTATCATATATTATAAAAACGTACCGTGTTTCACACTAAATTTATCACTGCGCCGACAAGCGTTTTCCCACAGTCTGGCGAGATCTGCACATTTTTCGGAAATGAAAAATACTTTGTGTGTATGATCCTTTGGTTTTCCTGTAGTAACCTGCTACTGCACAGCCCGGCATTTTAAAAAGTGTGATTCGTGCAGATTAATGAAAATAAAAGAATAAGAGAATAAAAGAGCATCAAATTATGTACGGCACGTATTTAATACATAACGCATGTTTAATACAACAGCGACAAGCCATGCAGCCGCGGAGCCTGTTTCTCGCAGTGCTCCCCGCATGACGTCACCTGCGTGGAAACAACATGTTTTCGTCTCTCTTACCGACACCCTTATACTCACATCACGTGTTCTTTACAAAGTTCGTTCCATATGTAGAAAAATTTGTAGCTTCAATCAGTCTCCCTAGAAAAGCTCTTCTACTAGCTAACGAACGCTCCATCACAACCGAATGAAGAGCAACTTAGAAATTGTGACATCAAAGTCTTGTTCCTCCCTCCTAACGTGACGTCGTTATGCCGCCAATTCACCAAGCTGTGCTGGAAACACTGAAGAGGAAATATCAGTGGAAACTCCTTTCATCCCTCATAGAGAAAATGGACAATGGAAACGACATGATAGAAAAGTTAAAACAAAACAACATGAAAGACGTGGCATAGTGGATGGCGCAGTCTTGGGAAGAAGTTGAAACAACGACATCAGCAAGTCTTGGAACATATTGTTGAGTGAGGTGGTACAAGAAGACATGGAAAACATTGTTCCCTTACTGAATTTCATTCCTGCTGTGAGGATGCTACGACTCAAGATGCGAGTACGTGGTGTGCACAAAATCAGCTGTTTGAACGAACTGACCCTAATATTATTGGTTTTGTGAATGCTAACGAAAATGAGGATGATGATGAAGAAGAAGAACGAGGCATTAAAGACAAAAGGAGAAAACAATGACTCACAATGAAGGATTATTGTCTATGACGGGATCTTGCAACAAGAAAAAGTGAATCAGCAGGCAAGCAGACATTGTTGACAAGTTTCTTTTCGTAAGACATTTGGAATGTTTTCATTCAATACTGCATCTACTGAACAATTGAATTTATAAGTCAATAAATAGAGTATCGTAAAATATAGTAATAAAGTATAGCCTTCCTATTTTAGTTCATTTTCAAAGTTATTCTGTATTATCCGACATTTTTGGTGATGCGACGTACTCCAGGGCCCGTTTAGGTCGGATAATCGAGACTCTATTGTAAAAGTAACCATATAAAACACATCAAACAGTCATTGTAGATACAAATAATACATATACTGCACAAAATAATGAACTGACACAAACTAAAATTATCAAAACAGGAATAATAGAGACTAATAAATAGAAGGAACCGCCAGAGTGGTTTTAACATCAAACATGTCAAATCACTGCTGATTCGGTTTTGAGTTTGTGCAACATCATTACATTTCTTTCATGATCCCGTCAAATACTTTCTGCTGTTCCTTTTGTGTATTTCATCTCATTAGTGCTAATTCTATTAGCATGTTTTCCTTATTGTCCATGTTTTACTTCCATGGCATAGGACTGGTCTTGCTTTTTAAGGTTTTATGTAACTGTATGCAGGTATGTCTTTGAACTAAGGATGGCTTCATAACCAGTTTCATCATAGGACTGGTCTTGCTTTTTAAGGTTTTATGTAATTGTATGCAGGTATGTCTTTGAATTAAGGATGGCTGCATAACCTGATTTATAACTCCCAAGTTTTCTGTAGATTCATCCCAGTAAAATAATTTATAGCCTTGATATGTAAAGTAATTTACTCTTTTCAGTAATTCATTAAGTAAATGTTGTTTGGAATGGGTTCTCTCCCTTTAATACCCATTATCTTCTTTTTATATATTGAATTATTATTATTATTATTATTATTATTATTATTATTATTATTATTATTATTATTATTATTAACTGAATCCAAAAAGAAGTGATTTTGGTAATAACCTGGAAAGGCGAGGTCAAGCATCAGGGAAACATTTCTGGACAGAAATAAAGAATCTTAGGAAGGGGAAGCAAAAGGAAAATCAATAGTGTTTTGGGTAATTCAGACGAACTCATAACAGATCCCTTGGAATCACTGGACAGGTGGAAGGAATATTTTGAAATCTTCTCAACGTGAAAGGAAATCTTCCTGGTGAGATCGCTCATGGGGAAGAGGACAATTATGTTGGTGAAATTACGCTTGATGAAGTGGAAAGGATGGTAATAAACTCCAATGAAAAAGCAACAGGAAGAGATGAAATTAGACCTGAAATAGTGAAATAGAGTGGGAAGGCAAGGATGAAACAGCTTCACAGCATGATAAAATTAGCATGGAGTGTTAGTAAGGTACCTTCTGATTGGACAAAAGTAGTAACTGCACCTATATATAAGCAAGGGAACAGGAAGGATTGCAAGAACTATCGAGGTATCTCATCGATCAGTATACCAGGCAAAGTGTTCACTGGCATCTTGGAAGGGAGCAATCGGTAGTTGAGAGGAAGTTGGATGAAAACCAGTGTGGTTTCAGACTACAGAGGGGATTTTCAGTATGCAACAGGTAACTGAAAAATGTTTCTTTTTTTTTTTGTACTGGGGGTCTATGGCATTGAGGGTAGATTATTAAGATCAAATAAAGGCATTTATGTTGACAATTGGGATGCAGTGAGAATTGATGGTAAAGTGAGTTTTTTGTTTCAATGTACTTACAGGGGTTAGACAAGGCTGCAATCTTTCATTGTTGTTCGTAGTTTACATTGATAATCTGTTGAAAGGTATAAAGCGGCAGGGAGGGATTGAGTTAGGTGGAAATGTAGTAAGCAGCCTGGGCTAATCTGACGACTTGGTCTTAATGGCAGATTGTGCCGAAAGCCTGCAGTGTAATATCTTGGAATGTGAAAATAGGTGCAATGAGTATGGTATGAAAATTAGCCTATCCAATAATAAATTGATGTCAGTCATAAGAAATCCAAGAGAACTGATTTGTCAGATTATGGATACAAAGCTGGAACAGGTAGATTATTTCAAGTAATTAGTGTTCTCCTAGGATGGTAGTATACTGAGACTGATTGAATCGAGGTGCAGTACAACTAATGCAGCGAGCTCACAGTTGCGATCAACAGTATTCTGTAAGAAGGAAGTCGCCTCCCGGTTGAAACTACCCTTACATCAGTCTTTGCTGTACATGAGTGAAGGCTGGGTGGACTCAGGATATCTTATTCATAATTTAGAAGTAACAGACATGAAAGTAGCGAGAATGATCGCTGATACTAACAGGTGGAAACAATGGCAGGAGAGTACTCAGAATGAGGACATAAAGGAATACAGGAATGAATGCAATTGACGAAGCTGTGAACATAAACCAGCTTTGGTAATGGAGTCTTGCGAGGCGAATGGAGGACGATAGGTTGCCTAGAAGAATAATAGACTCTGTTAGGGAGGGTAAGAGAAGTCTAGAAGGAAACCAAGATGCTTATGGTTAGGCTTGGTTTGTAATGCTCTAAAAATAAGGGGTATGAAACCAAATGAGGCCACAGAGCTAATTACAAAGGATTGTGGAAGTATTTAATAAATTCACAAAGGTTTGCAGACTGAATGCTGAAAGGCATTACAGTCTATAATGACGTTTGTATGTACCACTAATGCAGATGCCAAACAATACCTTGAAAGATATTACAATAAATTATATTTTATATGATGAATTTCCTCCACACCTCTGACTGAAATGAACTACAAGAAGTCAAAACTGGTGGTGATGAATCTAAAATTACAAATATATTATACTGTATACCAAATTAGAGATGGTCATACCTTGCAAAGTTCAGTCTGCAAAACTTTGATGACCCTCAGTGGTACAGCTGGTTAGTCCTTCTGTTTCCCAGTGGTTTTGTTCCTGGCTGAAGTTGGTGGCATTTGAAGATGTTTGCATTTGACACCATATTATTGAGAGTTCCGACAATTTAAATGACTATCAAAGGGTAGGAAGGGTTCACCTATTCAATTCCAACTCCCAGATCAACTCAAAAACAATGGCTGCTGTAGAAACGACAAAATAGTTTGCCATCAAACACAACATTTTTGATGTGTTACTTAAAGTGTGGATATGTTGTTCAGACTTTATCTGGTTTAAATTAAGACTATAAATTGTGTCATATCAGTGTTTATATCATTATTGGTTGTGTGTGTGCTTATGTCTTCCAATTGGAGCATGGCTGAAGATGACCCAATATATACGGGGTCCAAAACTAGTCAACTAATAGTACTGAATAGGTGGACCCTTCCTACCCTTTCATAGTGATCAATTGTCAATACGGACCATAATGATATTCATAACTCATAATTTAAATGACTCTTGAGGGTGAGAGTTCCAAAACTCCAGTGTCTTAAAATTGGTAGCATTCTAAGAGATATTAAACAACTAACATCAATCAATCTGTAAAATTTTGTAATCTCACAAATATGAACCTTTTATCTAATTTCATTTTTTTTCATTTTCATTTCCTATCAGATTTGCTCATGAACTTCCACTTTCCTTAACATTCAAATTTATATATTTCATCCACACATACTTTTGCAATTTAATGTTTTATGTTACTCCTTTCTGCAATGGTAGGGTGTCTATTTACCATACTAGTTTAAACATGTCTGTTCGATAATACAGTGAAATTACATTGTGTTACTTGGTATTCAGACTCTGAAAGAACAAAACAAATCTTACACAAATAATCAAAAAGAAGAATGCTAAAATGACATAAAACATGAGTAAATATCAACAAAACTAGCTTCTGCTCTCCTGATGTGCTGCACAGCAGAAGTCAACATTTGCCAGTCACGGGTAAATGGTAAAAGTTGAATGACAGATCTGACCCTGGGTGGATAGTTGCAGCCTAGAGGTAAAGTCCAGTTTAAAAATTGTACTTGTTAGCTGTTCTCGTTCCACAGCATCATGGGGCTGACAGCAGAACACCAAACAGCACCTAGCCACGTAAGGTTGATTAGAGACAGGTTTCTCAGCACTGATGTACGATAGAAAATCTGACCACGAGTACAAAAATGGTATGTGTATGATATATTGACAATGACCATGCAATGTGCCTTGTACCAAATAGGGTTCTATAGCCATAATTAAATTTAACAAATAATGTAGTTCAACCTATTCAATACAAGCAAATAAGAAATGTAGTGTTACATTCTTATTTAATTATAAGCGGAAGCGGTACCGGTTTCAACCTCCAATCTGGGTCATCATCAGCCAAATAAAAATACAAAAACAATGCATAGGAAAACAAGAAATTAAAGGATGAGTCTTTCACAAAAACAGTTGAAGAAGCAATATAAGATAATGGGGATTAGCACTACATGATTTTAAATCGTAAAATCTAGAAGAAGTAGAAGGTCAGTCACTTATATGAAGTAAGGCGCAATCTTCTGAAGAGCAGCACAACACACGCGAAGTTCGGCACTGTGACTCAAAATGTTTACGAGAAGAGGTGAACAGTTAAGTGAGCCAGCCTGCATATACTATCAGGCGCGAAGTCACAACACAATTTAATAAATATGGAGTCCCAAAATTGTGTAGAAGTTGAAGACGAGTCGCATAATTGTTTTTTACGTCAACTGTTCTAAAGAATCTACAAGATGCTAGTTACATACTCCAATTATATTAAATTATATTAAATAGTATTATATACATTTTCGCAACCGAAACAATTACAGGCTGGATCATTAAGCTATTCACCGAGTTTTGTCGGCATTTGAAAGCACAGTGCCGGACATTGAGTATGTTGCGCTGATCTTCAGGAGCTAGCATTTTGCTTCAATCAAGCGACTCGTCTTCAAATTCTACACAATTTTGGGACTTCATATTTATTAAATTGTGTTGTGACTTCACGCCTGATAGTATATGCAGGCTAGCTCACTTAACTGTTCACCTCTTCTCATAAACATTTTGAGGCACAGTGCCAAAATTGCGTGTGTTGTGCTACTCTTCAGAAGATGGCACCTTACTTCATATAAGTGACTGACCTCCTACTTCTTCTAGATTTTACGATTTAAAATCGCGTAGTGCTAATCCCCATTATCTTATACTGCTTCAACTGTTTTTGTGAAAGACTCATCCTTTAATTTCTTGTTTTCCTATGCATTGTTTTTGTATTTTTATTTGGCTGATGACCCAGATTGGAGGTCGAAACCGGTATCGCTTCCGCTTATAATTACATAAGAATGTAACACTATATTTCGTATTTACTTGTGTTGAATAGGTTGAACTCCATTATTTGTTATTTCAATTTAATTGTGATACAGTTCAATACGGAACATCCTGAAATTTTTATCTTTCTATAGCCATAGACCACCGTGGATGTTCCTGCTGACCCTATAGCATAAACCACCCATCATATGGATCCGTGGACCTATGAAGGGAGATTATCATGAGTAATGAGGCCTGTATCCAGCAAAATCTTGTGGAAGATAAGGTTAGCATCTGCAGCTGACCATCTGCACTCTTATCTTCAGGCAAGAAAAATTTACCAAGGGAGATGTTCGATAAATTTCCAACTTCTTTAAAATTATCTACGAAAAGAGTAGGTGGCGCCGTGGCTCAGGCGGCAGTGTGCCGGCCTCGCATCGCCGGGTTCCATGATTCAAATCCCGATCACTCCGTGTGAGACTTGTGCTGGACAAAGCAGAGGCGAGACAGGTTTTACTCCGGGTACTCCGGTTTTCCCTGTCATCTTTCATTCCAACACCACTCTCCAACAACATTTCCTTTCACCTGTCAGTCATTAATCATTGCCCCAGAGAAGTGCGACAGGCTTAGGCAGCAGGCACAATTCCTATCCTCACTGCTAGACCAGGGCTTCATTTCATTCCAAATCTGGTCGAATGACTGGAAACACGCTGTAGATTTTCATTTTCAAGGAAAGAGTAGGTAAACAAGTGATATGGAATCTACCATTTGGGCAACTGCACTAAATGCAGATTAGTGTTGATTGGTTGAGTCTCTCTTGACCACTGCGATATGTTTTAACAGGACAAATTGCTGTGTCCTTGGACATGGGGTGGTTGGAGAAACAATGACTTCTCTACACAGATGTGGCAATGAAGTCACTGGACCATAACCTCAACTACATATTTGTGATATTGGAATAAGCTGAAAAATTTGCTCCCCTTCCTCTGTGAACGCATATCTAAGGATAGAGATGCCGAAGTAGGCTCTAGATGCAAGTCGATGTGTGCCCATCTGGTGAACCTGGGAAGGAGGAACGAGTTCATCAGGGGCCGAGAAGAAATGGATGTAGTAAAAGTAGGATTTATAAGGAAAGAGGCAATCTATGCAAAGATGACACTATGTTAAGATAAGGAGTTAGTCCCTGTCCTTTTATGTTTTCATGTTTGTCCTTATGTCAGACCTGTCATTGCATTTTTCTAATGTATGTTCCTATCCAAGCTCCTGTCTTTCTAAATGAAAGTTCAAGATCATACTTAAAGTTTCCATCAAACTGAGTGATCTTCATATCCATGTCTAATGTATCTTACCACTGCTGTCTTGGTCATGACAGTGAAGTTGTAGACATTGGAAGCAACATCACCGGTAGCTGCTCTCAAGATATGGATTTACCACCTCAGGCACCCTTCCAGATAATTCTCCAAACTGAAACATCTCCCATCCTCTGTCGAATTGTGTCAATATGATCAATAAGAGTAACAAGAAGAGACAGAAGTTGTAGGCATTGCAAGCAACATCACCTGTAGCTGCTCTCAAGATATGGCTTTACCAACTCATTGTACCATGTGTATCTCCGTGCTGTGTAAAGAACGCTCAACACTTTAGCTGACCGGCCAATTCTTAGCTCCATACAGCACAACTGGAGAGACCATAGAGCTACAGACCTCCAAACTGCAGTGAACTGGCTCACAGTACGATTATTGCACAGTTTTTCTGCGACTTCTTTCCATCTAACATAGGAGCTGTCTCACCCAGGCCACAGCTATACCAATAATAAAAATGTTAAAACTTGTAGGCTAATTCTGTGTAATAATAATAATAATAATAATAATAATAATAATAATAATAATAATAATAATAATAATAATAATAATAATAAACAACAATTGGCATCTGATTCAGTTTCTGCAGAGTAAGTGACAGAGGCCCCCACCACTAGCATGGCAGTCCCTTCTGCAGTGTTGCCACATAAAGCACAAGAGGGCACAGAATGAAGCCATTATCTCTTTCTGTCAGGCTCTTTTTCCCATTACATCTTCCTTTCCCTCTCCTCTTTCTGCACCCCATTTCTCATAGCCAACTGCAAAGTGCTTCTATAATTATAGATGATAGATCACAGTAAAGAAAGCAATCACAGTAAATATTGTTGTAATTGTCATTCACGTCAGTCTTTTGGTATCAACGATATATAATCATGTTCATTCCTGATGTTAACAATGACATTACTGCTACTAGATTTGTGGAGTGTGAGTGGATATACTTTTACAGAAATGTTTAACAATACTGATATTAGATTTTAAACAAGGCAAGAATTCAAATTCAAATAATTCCTTCAGAGGGTATATGCAGCCACTACATAATCTGGCTATGTCCAAAGAACACACTTATATAGGTCATGTGAGATGGTATCCATCTATTTATCTATTTATTCAATTTATTTATTGATTTACTTACTGTTATTTATTTAGCGTATAGCATTTAGTGCTGGAGTGTCCGAAGACATGTTCAGCTCACGTGGTGCAGGTCTTTGACGCTCATGGACGACATGTGTCTGGATGTGAGATGAAGAGAGGGGAGAGGAAGAAATCTGGTATTGGCACATAGCCTACTTCTGTCTGTTCAAGGCTTAACGTCCCCATCCAATGGCCAAATCACCAACAAAAGCATCACATGCCCATTCGATATGAACACTGTGGAGAGGTTTGGAATTGAATCCAGAATTTGGCCACACAATCTAGGGATTAGAAATTGTAAACCAACACCTCTCCTAATCTGCCGGCCAATATTCCGACGGTGGGAGTTTTCCACCAATGGGACTCAAACTGGCCAACCATGGTGTTAGAAAGAGACTTGACACTGTATCAATCATAGCCACCAGGCGGGCTATGGTATCCATAACAAGTATGAAGAGCAGTTGTGATAATGCTGATCCTTGATGAACTCAAGACACCCATAAGAAAGCTTCCAGAGAGGTCAGAAGTGTACCTCTCAGCTACTAGTGTTTTCATACAATTGGCTTTACATCACACCGACACAGATAGGTCTTATAGTGATGGTCTTATGGTGACTATGGAATAGGAAAGTGCTACGAGTGGGAAGGAAATAGTCATGGCCTTAATTAAGGTACAGCCCCAGTATTTGCATGGTGTGAAAATGAGAAGCCATGGAAAACCATCTTCAGGGCTGCCGACAGTGGGGTTTGAACCTACTATCTCCCGAATGCAAGCTCACAGCTGTGGACCTTTAACCGTGCGGACAACTCGCTCGGTACTGGACCCAGCCAATTTGCAACTCGAGCACACCACGGCCACACAAAGCAAACTATTTACTAGAGCAGAACACAGTCAAATGCTTTTCTCATGACTAGGAATGCCAGGTATAATAGCTTATTCCTTTCTTGGTCTCTCTCCATAAGTACACATGCTTCCAAGACCACATCAGAAGTACTGGTTCTCACAATGCCACATTGGTTAATGCTAATAGTGACAATCACTTGCAGATGCTAATATAGAATCCACTCAAAGATCAGCAGTTTGAACAGTCTGTGAGATCACCTTTGTTCTTAAATATGAGCACTGCTGGTAGATTGTCTGAACCTGGTGGTTCTGAGTTCTTCATATTCCTAATACAATGGGCTACTGCATCTAAAGTGATGCAGATTTCTGGTCCCAAACAAGGCAAATCCTGTGGGATTGTTCAATGAGGAAATTTCCTCGACTGCTGCCATATTACATAAAATCAGCTTCATGGTCCGTATCGCACTTCAATAGATTCACAATTAAGTATTTATTTTCCACCTAGTCGATACAATGATTGCTTAAGGCAATTTTTAATGGTCAAAAGTGGTACATGTTTCGTATATTATCAACATCTTCAGCCACATAACACTGTTTAGATGAAAAATGTATAAAATTGACAAAGTAATGCTTTAGAGGAAGTGTCCTTAAAATCTTGATTGACAAAGTAATGCTTTAGAGGAAGTGTCCTTAAAATCTTGATTTTAAGGACACTTCCTCTAAAGCATTACTTTGTCAATTTTATACATTTTTCATCTAAACAGTGTTATGTGGCTGAAGATGTTGATAATATACGAAACATGTACCACTTTTGACCATTAAAAATTGCCTTAAGCAATCATTGTATCGACTAGGTGGAAAATAAATACTTAATTGTGAATCTGCTGCCATATTTTCAGGATTTGATTTCTGTCCTGCAGTCAGTCTGTGTCCTTTCTTCTTTTCTTTTTCGGGAGGTGGGAGAGGCATTTTTCAGTTCCCAAAATGTATCTCTGGAGTTTTGAAGAGCAACTTTCACCATTACCACACACTTTTAGTTCAGATACTGTGAATTCTCAACTCATAGGTTGATCAACATGGCAAGATGGTTGTTTATTTTTTTCTTCCCGAAAGTCAATTACTTTTATTTTGCTTTCTAGTGAATAACTGGAATGCTTATAAGTGATAGCAATCCAAATGCTAAATGGTCTGCACAAAGCTCTCTGCTACGGACAACAGTTCACTACTTACCTAGGAAAGAGTTACCCTCTCTAAAGGGTATGGTTATGATTCTCTCTGAAAAGACAGAAATTATGCCCCAAGACCCCTTAAGAATATAAATCCACAGTTGTTAGTTTTAAATGGTTTTCCATTTTATAGTTAAAATATAACTTTATAAGGAGAAACTTTGCAGCAGCAAAGATGAAAGTTACGGTGCATGTTGTATGCAGACAAAATAATATATTTAGTTTTAGCCTTTATCCCTTCACAATGAACACCTTCCTGTCACAATTCCCCACAGTACAGACAACTACTCTTGTTGATTTTTAATATTTTATACCTGCAGTCTATGGATAAGATATATAAAACAACCACCCACTGCTTCCCGATATACTTTACAATTTACTCATATAAGTTTCATATTAATACTGTAGTACTACAAAATAATTTGTGCCCCCTTACAAGACTAATACTTTTCTCACGAAAGAAATTCTATAGTAACATACCGATATATGGAGATATCTCTTCAGTAGCTGCACCGATGTGTGAGTAATGAGTTAATAAAAGGTTTACTGGAAATATTTTTCATAATATCTAATGATATCTCCCAAACTCTAGCCTATGAGAACTGTGTTGAGTGCAATACTTTCAAATGGGGATTCCCTAGAATAAAATCAAAGATAAAAATATAACCTACAAAATAATTAAATGCAGTTTTATTTTATTTCATCAATGCTCTCTTCTCCGAAAGTATGTAGAGCTCCCCCATAAGTTCATCCATGAACACATCTAGCTGATGACAAATTCTCATCAAATAGCAAATCACAAAAAGAGTAATGGAAATTTGCCTCAAAAAAATATTTATGCAGCAAACAGGAGGACTGATGTGTGTACAGTTATCAATAAAACATGCAGAGCACATTAATGAGGCATGCCCTCTGAGAAGTATAATGGACCAGCCTGAGAAGTCATCAATGCTACACCTCCCTTCTTAGACTGGCTGCAACAACTGGACAAAGATTTGTAAATGTGAATGCTACCAACATTCTTGTCTTTACATGTGTTGTATATTTTCTTTTGTATACTTGCCATATGATAAATAAATAAATAAATAAATAAATAAATCAATTAATTAAATAAATAAACAGAATACCCATCTGAAAATCCCCTTTTGAAAGGAATACTCAAAGCCCCAACTTTTATAGAATACTATTAACAGGAAGTAGAGAGGAAGTGGTTCCTGTGCTGTAATTAAACAATCTAAAATTACATATCCAGCATGGTTGGTGTAGCTTCTATTTGAAAATCAAATTGTCATAGGTAAACTTAACGTACTTACATTTCTTGCATCATAAAGGTGATTTGATTGGCTACAACATGCAAATTTGACACAGATTTCCACATTATATGTAGTAAAGCACAAATTTTAGACTATACATAATATACTATTTGAAAGACGTCAAGTGGAAAATGAGAAACAAGTGAAAATAAATTTGTAGCAAAAATGAAAATATTTCATTTATGCACAATCTTCACCTACTTATAAGGTTGCAATCAAAACACAGGTTCTTAACAAAAACAAAAAAAAACAAAAAAGGAAGAAATGTTAATACAATGGAATACGTACGTTAAATGTGGGCATGAATCAAATTTTGTTACTTGCTGTCTAAGTTTAGGCAAGTAATTTTACATTAAAAACTACTTGACCATTATGATAGTCCCGAACACAGGCTCAGCTTAATTGAAAGAGATGAGCAAGATAAAGCAGTTTTAGCAAGTAAACTTGCTGTATGGTCTTCTTTTTTAAGATTTTGTGCCTTTCTTTCATCATTTATCATAATGGCCCACAATATAACATGACCCTAAATTTTTGGAATGTATTTACAAGAAAAGTCAACCACTGGAGCTCTTTTTAAGGCCAGGATTCCTAAAACTATCAGCCTGTCAGTTCCTCGCCACTGCTACCTTCCCCTCTCGATCATAACCATTGCTTCAGTAGAGTTTTGACATCAGAGAAAGTGAGACATGTCTAATTGTTGCAAACAAATTCTTGGAAACCCAGGCTGGTTGACGAAGTCAACCATACGCATGGTATTGCAAGTAAAACTTATTGTTTAGCATGTTCCTTTCCCCTGTACCTTTCAGGTAATTACGCAAGGTCAGGTGTTAATTACATTTTCTATATTTCTATTTTAGGTCTTTCTTTGTCAATAACAAAGATATACCTAGCATTTTGAGCCAATTGTCGGAGTATGAGAGGGAAGCAGAGGACAGTGCACCAGAATTTTATGTTATACATGTCATAGAATATCGACGCTTATTTTTTAAACCAGAAGACACAATATTTTATATATTGTATATTTTAATATTATCACTCATATCATGCGACATACTTCTTAGTAATGTTTTTAAATTATATATTAAGTTAGCTTTAGATCTCATGACCAACTGAGGATGACCTCTGTGAAGGTCGAAACCGGTACTGCATAGCAACAAGACATAATAAAGTATTGATTAGGTGGACGGTACCCATTCTTTGTGATTGTGAATACCAAGTATTAATACGGACATGAAACTGATAGATTACGATGGTTAGCGAATCGTGTTTTCCTGTCCTCCCAGCACTTTTTCATCCTTTCAGATCTTGCCTTCCTCTCTTCTTCAGAAATTCTGTATAGTCATTTGGGCTTCACCGTGTCCTGAAACTTCTTTATTTTATCTTTGGTTATTTTTTCACAGATCCATCTACAAGCATCTCTACTGTAATTTGGAACTCTCATAGGTCCTTATCAGTTTCCTTAAACCAGTTCGGCTTGGTTTTCTTATTACTGAAATAGTCGAATGTTCTTTTAGTTATCCTTTTCGGGTCCATTCTTAGGATGTGGCCTTAGAAGTTAATTCTCCTTTTCCTTATTATGTCAGAAATCCTTTGTTTTCTTATACAGGGTTTCATTGCTGATATTATGGAATTTGGGGCCTAGAATTTTTCATAGTATTTTCCTTTCCTTTATCTCCAACTTTTCCATTGAACCATATGTAGTTATTGACAGTGTTTCTTCAGCATACAGGGCTTCAGGCTTGACTACTGTATTATAATGTCTGATCTTGGAATTCCAGGAGAGAGCTTTTTTGTTATAGGTGTCTTTCGTAAGCTGGAAGGCTGTTTCTATTCTGGTTCGTCGAGATTCCATTGCTTTCTTCTCAAGACCATTCCAGCTGATCCATTCACCAAGGTATTTGAAATCCGTGACAATCTCTATTCTTTGTTCTCCCACTTCCAAATATTTTGGAGGATTCTTAATGTTGGTTATTATTTTGGTCTTTCCAAAGGCGATTTTGAGACCTATCTTCGTTGCTTGCTTCAGCAGTTCTATGGACTGCTTCTTGGCTTCCACCCACATCTCAGCTAGTAAGGCCATGTCGTCTGCGAAAGCTAAACATTTGATCTTGATACCCTTGTTTACCGATCCCAATCGAATTCCACCACTGGTTGTCTTATCACATTCTTTGTGACTACCTTCTCCACGGCACAATTGAACAGTATGGGGGACAGTCCATCACCCTGTCGGACACCAGTTTTGATCTCAAAAGGAGCCGACAATTCTCCCATGAATTTGACTGTGGAAAATGTATTAGTGAGAGTTTCCCTAATGAGGTTTGTTGTTTTGTTGTCTAGACTGAATTCTTTGAGTACAGAAAGGAGACTTTCCCAGTCTAGTGAGTCATATGCTTTTCGGAAGTCAATAAAGGTGATGACGTATGTCTTTGCCCTAGATTTCTGGTATGCTATGAGATTTTTAAGGTTCGAGATTTGTTCCGGACAGGATCTCCCCTTTCAGAATCCCACTTGATATTCTCCCAATTGATGATCTAACTGTGGTTCTGTTCTATTAAGTAAAGCCTTTGAGAACATGTTGTATGTAATATCCAAAAGTGATATGCCTCTATAGTTGTTGGGGTTCATTTTATCCTCCTCCTTGTGGATTGGGTGGATAAGGGCCATCTTCAATTCTTTTTTGAATTCTTTCTTTGACCCATATTTCTTCAAAAACTTTTTGTAGGGATTTTATTGCTTCCTTGTTGGCATTCTTCCAAAGTTCGGCTGTGATCTGGTTTTCTCCCGACGCTTTGTTGTTTTTAAGGCTTGAAATGATCTTTTCTAGTTCCTCGAAGGCTGGCGGCTGCGAGTCGGGATTGGTATTTGTTGGGACATTAAATGTCATTTTTTCTAATTGCGTTTCACAGTTGAGGAGATTTTCAAAGTAGTCAGTTAGTATCCTGCAGTTACCAGTGTTATGTGCTGCATTTCCATTCTTGTCCCGTAACACTGGAGTCGGTGGCTTGTACTTTGTTGTTCTCTGTTTAAAGATTTTGTAGAAACTTCTTGTCTTGCTTTTAGTAAATTCCTCATTTATTTGAATAAGCATCTGGTTTTCGTACGCCTTTTTAATTGTTTTGATATTTTTATTGACCATCTCTCTGATATTCAAGAAATTTTGTCTACTGCTTTCCGTTCATTGCGACTGCCATTTGTGCCATGCTTCCTTCCTTTGTTTGAATAGATCGTCGCATTCTTCCGACTACCAAGCACGCTTTTTTACTTTTGTTATAAGGGCTAAATGTTCGGCTTTTGATAATAAGTTGCGTTTTATTTGATCACAATTTTGTTTGTGTATACCTTTGTCACAAGATGGTTTTCTTTTGAATTTAAAATTTTCTCCGGGTAATATCGTTTCATTGTGTGTTTAAGAACCTTGTCTCTCCTTCTGGGGATGATTTTGATCTTTATTTTCGACATGTAATGATCTGAGTCTAAATTAGCTCCCCTGAGGACTGACATTTTTTATCTCCCTATTGAACTTCCGTCTAATAGCCACAAAGTCCAGATGAAATTCACCCAAGTTAGGATTTGGTGAGATACAAGTTTTTTTAGGATTTGGTGAGATCCACGGTTTTTTGTTTTCTAGGAAGCTTTTTGAAAGCTGTGGATTTCAGTATCATACCATGGGCTTGGCACAATTCTATATGTCTGACACCATTGGTCCTGTTATGCGCTGGGTATTTCCCCGACTACATGTTGATACTTTCTCTCCTTCCCTATCTGGGCGTTGAAGTCTCCCATTAGTATGATGTGGTTTTCAGGTACCCTTTGGATGACATTGTCCAACTGATGCCAAAAGAGTTCCACTTTCTCCTTGTTTTTTCTGTTATTTATGGAGGCATGGGCATTCACGATAGTGTATTTTCTATTGGTAGATTTGAAGACCAAAGTTGATAGTCTTTCAGATTGAGACTCAAACTGGACTATGGAATCCAGGACATTCTTGTTTATCATGAAGCCAGTTCCTAGGTGTGGCATGTTTTTCATGACTCTTCGATCAACTTTTCCCTTGTATATCCTGAACCCTTCAGAGTCAAAGTTTTTTTCATCTATGTATCTGGTCTCCTGAAGTGCCATTATGATAATCTGATCATTTCTGAGGGTGTCTGTAAGGTGTTTTAACTTTCCAGTTTTAAGAACAGAATTAGCATTGAAGGTGGCTACGAAATTTGGTATTTGCATTTGATTTTGTTTGAGGTTCCAAGGCGCTCCGATTCGTCCCTGTATAACGCTGCAGACTCCCCTGAATCTGAATGTTTGCTTGTGCAAAACGGTGCACCTGAGGTAATTTGTTTCACATTACACTTTCCCATGAACGCTAAACATGAGTTTGGGGTAACTACTTGAGTCACCAGTTCACAACCAAGGTTGTGAGCCCCGGAGATTTCTTCCAGCCGCCCCTAACCTGGGGTACAAACCCTGACCTACGGCCGCCCAATCTGGGAACGGACGCCTGGGGAATTTTATGTTCTTCAACCAAGATTCAATTCTTGGAGGTAGCTCATCCGCCCTCTCTGCCGTTGGGAGTGGGAGATTCTTCTCTTCATACGCCATTGAGACCGCTGATATAAGTTTTCACCAAGTAACCCTAGGCAAGGTTTGCCCCTTCCACCATCACCACCATACCGAGCGCGTGCCCCATTGATACAAAGAGGTGATAGATGGTGCTAGGTTTGGGGGGGGGGGGGGGGGTACGGCAGGTGCGGAAGGATGTCCCATACAAGCGATTTCAAGGTGTCCTTCACTAGTTTTGCTGTGTGAGGCTGCGCACTGTTGTGTAACAAAATCATCATCTCCGCTGTAGATGCCATTGAGGACTTCACCCACAACCCAGGATAAGGGCCCTCCATATTTATGACCTTGGAGAGAGGGTGTCCCAGTATTTTAAAGCCCCCCAGGAATTGGGCTACCCGTTGGTCCGCGGGTTGTATTGGGTATTTCAACCAGCCCTACAAACTGTAGGGGCCCCCTATCCGCCACCTGGGGACGCGCTCTGTAGGGGTTGGGTTCTCCTGGTTACTTTCAGAAGTTAACCTCACCCACAAAGGCTGAGGTTATTTGTAGAGCCTTGTAAATTTATTTTACATCTAGCTTTTTTTTTTTTCTTTCTTTTGTTATTTCACTGTATACCAGGTGTATGCACGAGTTTTTGCTGGGTTTTGTGGTAAATAAAACAAGTGATTTTCAAGCAAAATTCATTTCTTGTTTATTCAAAATCTTGGTCATTGGATTCTACACACTTCGCCCACCTTTCAGGTAATTTATGAATACCATCCCAGAAAATCTGCTTGCCATTTGCAACAAACCATAAATAAAGCCATTTTCCAACTCCCTTGAAACTGCAGAAGTGCTGCTCCGCGAGCGCGTTCCCCATTGATATGAAGAGGTGATAGATGGCGATAGGTCGGAGGGAGGGGGGGGATACAGCAGGTGCGGAAGGATGTCCCATACAAGCATTTCAAGGTGTTTTTCACTAGTTTTGCTGTGTGAGACCGCGCATTCCTGTGTAACAAAATCACTGTCTTTCACATTGAAATCACCACGTTTAAATTGTCAAAACTATGTCTCACATGTTCTAATCGATGAAGAGAGTTCACCATATATTTCTACCAGCAAACGATGACTTCCCACAGCCTTTTTCTTTTGATTAAATAAGGAAAGCAATGAGTGCCGCAAACGCTCTTTTTCAGGCACAAACGTAGACATAATCACTGAACGATACAACACAGACGCTAGTATTTGGCGGACTTGTATGTGTTGATAGGTTTATGTCAGATGAACAAACTGACGTGTGTGTCAAACTCATACATTGCGTACTCTTAGTGAAACCAGAAATTATTTAGGCATACACCTGGTAGTTGTGTAAATATGACAGTATGACCATTATTTAAATTGAATGGTTTATCTAATGTGCAACTCGTTTTAGGTAGGCGAAGTATCCATGTCCCTTGAAACTAGAAGTGTACGATCCCCAATTTTAGGTTAGGAAATGTTTGTAAATGACTATATCCCAATTTTAGCTTAGGACAGTTTCCTAAGTAATTTGTAATACAAAGTAGTGAATATCATGTGAATTTGTTAAAATAAGATGAAAGAACACAATATTGTAAAAAGAATGTGTATTTAAGGAATATTGCATATGTGAATCATTATATTTTATATAAATATCTGTTAGGGTAAGAGTCTGTGCACATGGCCTAGCAGTGAAGATTGTGCAACAAGGAAAGCAGTGACTGTATCGGCACAGCCTGTTGAAGTCTGTTACAAGTGTTGCAACAAGTGGTTTAGAAACCCGGAGTATACAGTTGGGAAGTGTATGCTGAAGACGGTCATTCATTAATGTGGATGAACGCGCGAGATCGCTATTTGCAGATAGGTAGCTTGGTAACCAATCCGGAAGCTCCAAGTTTGAACGAGCTTGCGTTGACCAAGTGACACGAAGATATTTCAGTGGTAGCGTTGTTTCCAGTGGATTTTTGCAGACATGACAGCCACATGGAGCAAGCCTACATATACAAAGGGTGGCCAAATTATTAGATTCAACATGGAAAAAGTGAGTAGAGTGCAGTTTTTCAAAAAAATTCTCTTCATTAAACATACTTAATGCTAATATTATTCACTTAACAAAATATTGGGTATATTTAGAAGGAATTTTTCTGTCATTTGGTTTGTTGTGGAAGCACTGCAAACAGCTGGTGCTTCATCTTGTGGATTATGAAAATCAGCCTCTTTAGCGCGAAGTACTTTATAGTAAATATTAAATGAATTAGTGTGTTTTTGGAAATTAAATGCTTCTATTAATTTAGAGAATTATTCTCTTATGCGTTTTATATACAGAAAACGCTAAACAGACATTGTATTTTCAGATTTTAGTGTGAAGTTGTGTCACTATCATACCGACTATGACAACAATTCTTGAATTGAGGCTTTTGTTGCTTAGTCCATATTGACGCCAAGCATTGCTAACATGAAAATATTATTCAATCGTGTTAACTGGTAATGAATTTTGTCACCACTGTCTTCAGGTGTAAAACCACGTGGCTATTGGTCTACACTGACAAGGAAAATTGTGAAAATTACAAAAAAATAAGAAAATAATAAAGGAACGATCGCTTGAAGAATAAGTCAAGAGGGAGCCATGAAAGAAGAAAGGACTCCCTTAACATTAGATGCCCTAACATCACAGAGTCGGAACAAAATGTGAAGGCCTATAATATCGAAAGCTCATAAAACTGATCAACAGTAACATTACATTGACCATTGTTGTGATGTGATTCGTCTCTTCTGCTGCTACACATCTCTGATAAGTGGGATTACTGCTGCGTCCCGAGTAAAACAGCATGTCTGAATACTGGCGGAAAGTACCTGAGGGGTTATATAACTTTGCACGTTATATGGCTGTCCCGTTAACGACGGATACTACAGCTAGTACATGATGTAAGTAAAGAACTGCAATCAGAGATAAGGCTTTTTGCAGATGATATACTCTATGTAGTAATATGTAAGTTGGAAGATTGTGAGCCATTGCAAAAAGCCCTCGACAATGTTGTGAGATGGACAGCATGAAATTGTAATATAAACGGTGTCAAAAGTCATGTTGTTTCACTAATAGCAAAAGTCCTCTCAGTTTTAATTAGTGTTGGAGTAAAAGTCCCTCATTGGGATCACTAAGTACCTAGGCATTAATATTAGGAAATATCTTCACTGAGATAATCATATAAACAGGACTGTAAATAGAGGTTACAAATCTCCTCACATGGTTATGAGGGTATTTAGGGGTTGCAGTAAGGATGTAAAGGAGAGTCTCTGGTACGACCACAATTAGAGTATGAGTCCTCAGCAAGATTACTTGACTCGAGAACTAGAAAAATTGTATAGAAAAGCAGCTCGATTTGTTCTGGGTGATTTGCGACAAAAGAGAAAGTTGGAATTAAGAGGATAAATTGGGGCAAATCTTTGTGTATAGGAAGAGGAGTTAGGGATTGGAATAATTTACCATGGGAGATGTTTGATACATTTCTAAATTTTTTGAAATTAGTTAACAAAAGACTAGGTGAACAACAGAGTATCTTCCACCTGGGAAGCTGCCCTAAATGCAAATCAATGATGACTGAAGCTAACTCTCACAAGCTACCAACGTGCGAATCTATAAGGTTGTGGCAGAACCAAGTGGTTGTTGTGTGCATTCCAATGCAATTTTCTTTTAATACAACTGCAAAACATGCCGCTTAAAGTCAACTAAACAGGTTGTGTCAACATTTGAATCACAGTCCCCAGCTAAGAACAGGAAAAGTCTTTAACACACCTCTTATCATCCCTTCCACACTGTTCTGTGTCCCAAGGTATGTTATATTTTAAAGGTCGCCTTGTTCCAGAATACAAATGTAGGGTTAAATGATACCTTCTTTGAAGGTATCACCTATCAGGACTCTTTTGTAACTTGTCCCCACTTCAAACCATACTCTGATATGGGAGTTATTAAATATCTGGCCAGCCCATAACTACATCCCTGATTTGGATATTAGGATCATAAATTGCTTGAATATTCATAGAAAAATATTCCTTCACATTGCTGCATGTAACAGATCTACTGCCTCCAGGTGATTGGATTCTTGCAAATGTATTATCTATTGCACCTAAAATACCAGCAAAATGGCATATTTCATGGAAGTTGCAGATAATCTATTGACGGTCTTCTACTAACAGAAATACTAAGTAATCTTCTCATAGATGCTATCACTGCAGAAACTCTGCTAACAATTCTATTAACTGAAGCTTTTGAAATTCTAGCATTGTCTCCAACAAAGATATGTGTAGGTCTCCAAACATTAAAGAAAACTAATTGGTCATGTGTTTGAGAATTGAGAGCCACACCTCGTAACCTGCTTGTCTTGTTTTCATATTCTTCAGATACCGCATTTTATGCGATGTCTTGTGTCAGTCTGTCGTGGCTGCTTGGCTTCATGTATGCCGTGCCCGATGTGTAATGTATCCCTATTTAGACGGATGGCAGCTCATGCTATGAGGATCGCCAAAGCATTTCTATCTTATCTGCATGTTGTGTGATCTTTGACAGTTGGACAGTGAGAAAGATAATATAAGATGGAGACTGTGTTTTGTTATGTGGCTTTTGTCTCTTACAGAACGTATTATAAATGTTTTAAAACCTTATTCTGTACGACTCTCAGAGTTTGGAGCCGGAACTATGACTACTTCTTCTCAAGGTAATGTTCGTTCATATCATTCTTGGTTTGAAATGTTTGTTTTTATCATTCTTGGTGTGCCGTACGTAGTAAACCTGTTTATAAGGTGGTCTCTTGTTTTGTGTGTTATTTCTTTTATATCTTGTTGCAGTTATTTTCCGCTACCTCCCTTCTTTTACATGTCTGCTTATGTGTGCTCATTTCAGCTACGAGCGAAAGGTGGCATCAGCCCGATTGTTCACGTGTCTGGTGGGTTTGCTTGCTGTGTTGGGTTGGAGACCTTTAATTTTTCTTTATCTTCGATGTCTTGGCTCGAGTTCGTGCTCTACATTGTGTTTTGTCACTGATACGGTATGATGCACGTTTGTCTTTCTGCACAATATGAATACATGTTATGCAGCGAGCAAGTTGTTTACATTGCTTGGACTGGGTGTGCCATTCCCCTTTCGCAGCAATCCAGGTTTCTGATCTGTGCTTTCACATCAAACTCGTGAGCCGTTGACTGAAGTATTTTATGCTGCACGATTCTTATCTCTCGTGCCATTGTCATAGACTAGTACTTTATATTTTGTATGCTGGTCTCGTAGTGTGTGCGTGAATATGGAGTGATTACCAGGCCTATGCTACTTTTCAGTACCTAGCTATTATTTATTACCATTTTTCCCATTTTTGTCTTACTTTCATTTCTGGCTTTCCTAGCAGATTTATCTGTTTGTTTTGGATTTCAACCTCATTTTTACGCCTTTCTGCCACATGTTTATTTGGCAACCCTTTTCTTTATTCTTTTGTGTTCCATGATTGTTCTTTTCAGCCAGTCTTGATTTTGCTTGCATATTTTATTTTAGTGCGGATTTAATCTCTGTGGAGATTGTTTAAAAAAGTGAGAGTATAGATTCTGATGATATACCTCGGGATGATTATTTTTCTTATTTTGAGAAAGAAATACTTTGCAATCTGATCTTAAGCGCTGTGCTCAGTGTGTGGTGAGAAAAATATTATATTATAAAACAGATTCCTCTACTGTGCTTTCTTTTTTTGCTAGGGGCTTTACGTCGCGCCGACACAGATAGGACTGTGCTTTCTAATAGTATATTAAAGAATTATGAGATTGTGTAACACTCCCTCTGGATGGACCGTTGTTGAACATCACGTATGTGAGTAACTGACTTCCCATATCCCTACTTATTTGTTCTTTTATGCCAGTCTTGGACAGATTTCTTTCCTGTTTGTGATAATAAATGTGTTTGATTAATTTACCCTAGATCTGCATTATTTGGTTGTTATTTTTCGGGCGTGCCTCTTTCACTCTGTTTATAAGGGGCCCGCATTCAGCTCCTGGCAATTTTCTTAGCCAGTTTCGACCAAACCAGTGAAAATCGGTAGTAGTAAGTAAGTTTGTTTGTTGAAGTGTTCAAACTCCAATACCCTTGACAGCCCCAATTCAGTGACACATAAATAAGGGACGATGTATATGAATCATCTGACTAAACAATCTAATGGCAGAAAATTTATTCCTTATACTGTGTGCCCTTCATTAATGAATTCAAATTTTTTAACTTACAATCAGAGTTTGCTTACAATCAAATAAATAAGGTAACACACCTGTTAAAATATTGAAAGTGTATTAAAATACCAGATCAGGAAGCAGAAGAAACTGACTCTCCTATATGGAGTTTGGTGAAAACTCAGAAAAACAAAACAAAGTCTTACATGATACAAATTTGTCTTTAGTTAAATGCTACGTGTTTTTCATGCAAAGATTCTTGTTTATTATCTTCAGTCCTGGAGTCAGAAGATGTAACTGTGGCAGACGTATTGTTTCAGGGTCAAAGTAAACTGTCATACACACCTTTCTTCTACAATATTCTGTACATCGTACCGACAAAGATAGTTCTTATGGTGACAATTCACATACACCCACAACTAGCGTTGGGATGTAATTGAATAAAAGTAATCCAATTACTTTAACGATTACATTCTTAGTAATTTTTACTTGTGATTTACTTCTTGAAATAAAACTATAATTGTTACATTCTAGTCATTTATATACATTGCACAGAAGTAGAAACGAGGAAGAAAATAAATATTCTTTTCAGTTCCATTACACTAGCAACTTTGCCAGTTCTGGAAAAGGTGCTTTCTTACTCTCCAGTACTTCCAAATACTGTTGGGATATTTGATTCATTTTACTGAATCGATTGATTCTGTTCATGTCACTGAATCGATACAGTGATCCGATTCATATCACATTAGAGTCAACATTCCTATTACATCTGTGTACCAGCAACAGCATTTACTGCTCACTGCTGCCATTTGGTCTTCATTCTATGAACCACTTTCGAACGTTTCATCTAGTCTTCATATTCACTTTTCTCCTGCAGCCACCTCTTTGCATCTAGTTTTGATGTTACAAAGCCTTTCCCGCAAAATGACAACTTCATTCATCATCATCATCATTGGTGGTCTGCCTATCGGCAGGTCTTCGCACGAATTCTCCATGCTGTTCTGTCTTCAGCCATTCTCTTTCTAAATGAAAAATATCTGTACACAAAGTCACCAATGATTTACATTTAGAAATGTCGCACAGTTGGCAGATTCTCCATTAATTGTTTGCTTGTCTTGTCTTAAATGATTTTGAAGAAGTTGGAAATTTTACTATATTCACAATTTCTGATTCAAAGCCTTTTTAGTTAATTTATTGTGTCACTTGGCTCACTAACTCACTACCCAGATACACCGGTGATCTCCTGATTCAAAGTCTTGTGCAATGATGCGATGTACGAACTGAGAGAATACCAAGTGGTTCTTCCCAATATAAAATAATTCTGAGTGGTCATGAATATGACACACTCACAGGGTATACCAGAGAGCTGAGTTGAATTAATTGTTGAATGTCAACTCAGTGATGGTAATAATTAAACTAAAAATAGAATTACCTTATAGCCTATCTACTTACTGGCTACTTTGAAATTATGTTTACAACTGCAAATCTATTACTTTAAACCCCCCAGTAAGAAGCAGATAGTGAATGAGCTGAGAGCGCGAGTCCATTATAGCATATGATTTTTTCAATGAGCCCTGGTTCTGTACGTTTCACCCGCAGCGGAAGTTCATTTCCCCACAAATGTCCATGTTCCGATAATGAACCGTGCGCGTTATGTCTCACTGAACCATGAGTGCGCCACTCAGCATGTCTGCTATGAGTCAGAAGATTCTTGTGTCGTAAGCTAGCCGTTGCTGTGATTCAGTTCACTCTGACAGTTGAATGAATGTATACATTACTTCGAATCACACACACAGTAGCCAACACTACTTCCAAAGACATCACTCGTGAACGAAAATTTTCTTAGAAATGAACACGTCCCCCTGTAGGGCATCATTTGAGTAAATCTTTGCAAAGATTTACTTTACCCCAAAGGAACTGAAGCTTAGTGATGAGAATCTTAAAAACCAATCAATTTATTGGAAAAGTAAATGACTTTTTTTGAAACTCTAAAACTCAACTAAAATAAAAATTCTGAAAGTTTCCAAGTATCATGTTTAGTCTCACCTAGTGATGATTGCCACTTCATGTGCCTATGATTAAAAAAACACAAAATGCAATATATTTTCCTTGCAAACTTTGTGTTAAGTGGGCATAAAAATATGATTTCCTTAAAACTAGCATTCTATGAAGTAATTGCAATATTACTGATTACTTGTCGAAAAAGTAATTTGTAGCTGTAATTGAGTAAAATATTTTTCAGGTAACTGTAATTCAGCTCAATTACTTTTTTCTTGTACTTTTCCCATATATCACTGCCTATTACTGACCCAACAAAGATGTACCAAATAAATTCATTACGTACACAGCTCCTACTCTTAAATATGATTGTACAATATTCTTTGAAAACAATTGTACAATTAGTACTATAACTTAGTTATAGCAGGGTGCAATGATTTAAATTAAGGTTTAATCAGTTGATTTTTTAATAAAGGTATCTATGACTAAAATCAGTTGGCTTACTTATTCTCATCTTATTACCTGCTGTTCATTGTTCAAATTCATATACAAATGGACTACTTAAAATCAGTTTGCTTCCTTATTGTTGTCTTAGTGCTTGTAAAATCATAGGAAAATTTTGTTTTACGATATCTGAAGTAGCATGGATGAAAGATCCTTACTTTGTGCTTGCCAGGGGCCCAGCAGCCCAACCCAAGAAGTTTTTTTTAATACGGAATAATTAAAAGTGAGACAGCGTACAACACTCCCGATATAAATGATTATCAAATGTTTTCTCTTCCTTCAAGGGCTCTTTAATATCCTTAAATACTGCATGTGATAAGTTTGAACTAACGAGGATGTAAAGTGAGGTTAAGTGCAAGCAGAGATAAAGTTGGAAGCAACTACACTAGTTTCAAAAGCCTAATTATGGCATGCCTTCCTCCAACTCAGGTAAAAATATTATGTGTGGTAATAAGCTTGGGTGAATAGTGAATGGAAATTATGGTTGTGCAGTATAAGTAGTGATTACAGGTCAGGATATGAGGTGATGACAATAGCTATAGGCCTAATAAATTTCCTGTCATATTCTAACTTACACGGAAATGTTTGTTATGATAAGATTGAGCGAACTGTGAATGAAAATACAAAGTATGTTACAAGTGTTATTTTTAATATCCACCTATTCAATACAAAGAGATCTAGTAAATTAAGAATTGAATCTTATCATAAAAAGTTACAAGGGACATGTTTTGCCCATTTTAAGGACTTCATCAGCCTCAAACTCAAACCTGAAAGGTGAATAATCAGGATCCTGATTGTTCTTAGAAATCGTAAAAAGAGGATATCAATGTAGGTGTTTGTGTAACAAAATTATTAGAATGTCCTTGGTTAAAATCGTAGTATCAAGCTGCATATCACAAGTTCACAAGATTACACTCTCCGGAGCACTGAGTCAATGCGCCCAAAACCTGTTGAGAGTAGAGCAATAAACAGCTCAATCTTTATAATGAAGTAGAAATGTGTTTCCTTGATTACACTCTTCGAAGCGCTGAGTCAATGCGCCTAAAATCTATTGAGGTAGAGAAATAAACAGCTCAATCTTTATAATGGAGTAGAAATGTGTTTCCTTGAATAGGTACTCCTATCGGAGGATAAGAAAAAGTAAAGCTGATAGACTGTTAAAAGATAATTTCGTATCTTAAGACAACAGTCTTCTTTAAGTAACTGTTCAGCTGTCTATAGCTGTATTTAACTGGCTTGAAGGAGTGAAAGTTGAATGTGTTAAGATAACAGTCTTCTTTAAGTAGGTAGTTGTGGGAGCAAGGAAAGGTATTCGGCTGTCTACAGTCGTATTTATCTTGCTTGAAGGAGCGAAAGTCGAAGGTATACTGACGTTGATTAGAGCTTTTTGGTGCAAAGTCTGTATGTAACAAGAGGAGAGTGAATGCTTAGGAAAGGTATTTTTGAAGAGAATGTTTAAAAAGAAAAAATGGAGAATGTATAAACACTTACCCTTTCGTCTGCAAAGATGTAAATCAGTTATGGAAAGGTTAGTTGAAGAAAAACAACGTTATGTGTATGTTGTATTTACGTACATTTCAATACGGACCTAACATGAGAATTATAACGTGTATTGTGAATGAAAGTCGAGGTTGTGTAGTTAAGCCCCTCAAGTGGCAAGTGTAGTAAATGTAAGTTTTGCACAGGTTAACAACTATGCAACATAAGCTTGAAATTTAAAGTGAAAGCATATGAAACATTTCACTTAGAACAGTTAACTAATTCCTGAACACCAAAATGAAGACTGACGACCAACCTCATTAATATTGCTAAATCGCTAAATACTAACAAAAAATAAACTCGTAATAATAAACATATTCACCATCATAGCAAGAACACAGTCACACTCAATAAACAGAGAGCTCTTTCCGCATGTGAATCTGAAGATAGCTAAATGAATTTAAGAGTGAAGGACGACAATCATTAATCCTGCCTCAAAAAGTTTGATGGAATACATTGTCTGCTACGGCAGTTGTCTTCACTGCAAAGTATTCAAACTTTGAACTGAGAAGTGAGGCTGAACGGCATTACTTCATGTACACGTAACGTTTGTATGGAAATAACATTAATTTACACATACAATATATTTATAATGCTTTAAGAAAAGGTAGGCGGTTCCAACTCATTTCCCACAACAATGACCGACTGTACAAAGTACGGTCTGTAATCAAACATTTTAGAGAGCAATGCAAGGAACATTTCTGTCCCTATGAAAACTTGTGCATCGACAGAAGCCTTCTTTTAATCAAGAGCATACTAAAAACCAAGCAATATATTCCCGCTAAAAGAAGCTGCTTGGGAATCAATGTATTTGTTATTGGTGACGTGACTAATTATATATATTATATTTCAATGTTTAATGCGGCTCAGCAACAGACGAAAAAAAATATAACATGGGCAACTCAGGAGACACTGTGGCTACATTGATGAAGCCATATTTACGGAAGGAACCCACCCACTATTGCAATAACTGGTACACAAGCCTAGCCTTATTTTGCTGGTTGTATGACATGGCAAACTATGCTTGTGGCACAGTGAGGCACAGTAGAAAAGATATGCCTACAATGGTGGAAAAGCTGAAGATAGGAAAGCTCACTTCCTGCTCTGCATCAGGACTACTGTTGGCAATAAAATGGTGTGGAGCTCTCAACATTTCACTGTGGAGAAAGGGTGGAAACCTTGAAGGTAGAGCATAAAAAAGCCAAGAAACAATTGCAGCGAATTAAACGTGGTCGTCAACAGACCCCAATGCCACACTGGTTATTACTGCTCATTTTGCAACTCTGGCTAACTTGCCTGATGAAATTGCCTGAACTTTGGTATTTCTGACTGTATCCGATACAAGAGCAAGAGAAGTATCAGAAAATGGTCAGTCACACAGAGGTAGCCCTATACCTGCCACCATAAGGGACTAGCACATGACTGCACAAGGTGACGTCCAGGTGTGAGTGGTGGTGGTGATTATTGTTTTAAGACTAAGTATAATTGAGGAACCATCATCTAATAGCACTAAGGAAAAAAAAAAAAAAAGGGATTCAACAGTTAGAAAAATGAAGATATTTGCTAAAGAAAGGGCATGAAAATTAAAGACTCCCTACACCTCCACACGTAATACTGTTGAGGTCAGAAAAAAAACAAGTGATGACCAAGGGAGGTCAGACAGTATAGATGAAAGTGAGGAGCCTGATAAGTGGAAGCAATGCAAGGACTCAACTAAGGGACCTGTAGTCGCTAACACACACTCCCCAGTTAAGAGCCCCTGGGGCCCCTTTAAGTCACCTCTTATGATGGCAAGGGGATACCGTAGATGAATCCTATCGCCCCAACCCACAGGGTGTGAGAATGTGCCTCGTGCACTACTGAAGTGAGCAGGTCCCTGTGTTGAGCACACAAGAAGATCAAACTCATTGATCAATCGCCCAAGACTCCATCCCCTACGGCAGGAAGACAGAGCTACAGAATGTTACGAGTGTTCACACCTCCTAGAAACAGGAAATGATGAGGCAATTAAGTGATCAGATCTTGAGTTCAAGCATATGAAGATGGCAGTCTGGTGGAACGTACACGTTGCACACCATTGTTATTGCTGGCAATGGAGCATGAACTGCCACTACTATGATAATTGTAAGAAATGTAGCTGAGAACAAAGCAGCACTTCTTCACTGAAAAAGTCAGAATGGATTAGAATAGAAACCTTACCCAGACCTTGGAATAATGACAATATCCCCTTATAGTCATGTCATGTCCAGATCTCAGGAGACGTGACTCAGCTAAGCAAAACTTATTATTATATATATATATATATATATATATATTCATTTTCCACCCTTGTCGCCGTCCTCGTCACTCTCCACAATGATCTGTGGTTCAGCTTCTGCATTCTCTTCAGCAGAGGGAAACACTGTAGCTGAACATTCCACAAGGTGGTAGTGTGCTTTCTACACTGGCATGCTCCTCCTTTCCTCATGTCCCACATGTTGCTAAGCCCTGGCAACACTGTGAGGTGGAGCCAAATCTGACAGCTGTAGCACCTAATTCTTTTTTTGCTTCATGTTGCACCGATACAGAGAGGTCTTGTGGCGACGATGGGATAGGAAAGGCCGAGGAGTGGAAAGGAAGCCGCCGTGGCCTTAATAAAGGTATAGCCCTGGTATTTGCCTGGTGTGAAAATGGGAAACCATGGAAAACCATCTTCAGGGCTGCCAACATTGGGGTTTGAACCCACTATCACTCAGGTGCAAACTCACAGAGCACCTAATTGGAGCAAGTATATAGGGACAAAGAGTAAGGCAGCACACAGAAACTTTAAGTTGTTCGGGCGGGTGTCTCAGAATCAAAGGTTACGATGAAGGTTCCTCTGGTGTGAAGTTTGATTTAAAAAATAAAAAAATAAAAATGCCTCAAGCCGCCTAACACTGGAATCTCCCCAGCATGCTAGGTTCTAGACGAGGTCTTCATTTGATGCTTTGATTAAGTTGCTGTGGAAGATTATTCCCTTAGTGGCGTTATGGGACTTAAACTTTTCAATTTTAACAGTCACTGGTCCGAACATCATTTATTCCAAAGGCGTCCGACTGTGTTGCACTGGAGTGTTTTTTTTTCTAGGGGCTTTACGTCGCACCGACATAGATAGGTCGTATGGCGACGATGGGATAGGAAAGGCCTAGGAGTTGGAAGGAAGCGGCCGTGGCCTTAATTAAGGTACAGCCCCAGCATTTGCCTGGTGTGAAAATGGGAAACCACGGAAAACCATTTTCAGGGCTGCCGATAGTGGGATTCGAACCTACTATCTCCCGGATGCAAGCTCACAGCCGCGCGCCTCTACGCGCACGGCCAACTCACCCGGTTGGAGTTGTTTTAATGAGCATGCTATCGTCACGCAGTTTGCACATCTCGTCAAGTTTGCCACCAACAATGCTTTCCACTGTGTTTCTAATCAAGAAGAGACTTTCTACGAATCAAGACAGGCAGTACGAACACGCTTCTTGATTTGACATTCAAGGCAATTACATTAGTTTCCTTTTTCTAACAAAACTCTTCAAAGATGCCGTTTGCAGGGCAGCACCCTTAGACTTAAAATTTAACATTCTTAGGTTGCATTTCTGGTACCACAAGTAGCTAGGGAAATAAATTGTGAATCTTCAAAGACGCCGTTTAAAAGGTGCCACCCTTAGATTTAAAATTTAATACAGGTTCCATTTCTGGTACGAGTAGGTAGGGAAATAAATTTTGAATCTTCAGCAAAGCACATTTATTACGCATGATTAATGAGGGCAATCTCTTGAATACATAAAAAAAGTTCACACTGATAGAGAAATAACCCAAATGACAGATAAACATTTTTTACATAATTGCAAAAATATATATCCCAATGAACAATACCATCACAATCATCACACACTGTTCCTCTATTCTCTCCTCTCAGCCATACTCCCTTTGACTCCCTCCCTCCCTCCCTCCCTCCTCAGGCCAATGAATGGCTGCTTGTTGCTGAACGACAGCTCTTTCTAGTTCTACACAACCCTGCCAATATGTCTGTCACCAAAGGAGTCCAGCGGGGGAGAGAGTAATCAAGTGCATCATCTTTAATATTACACTACTTCACCTCTCTTTTCAGCTTTATTCTTCTCTTTTTCTTTTTCTCCACATATCAACATTCTGCCTAACATCTAACAGCATAATAGAAGTTCTTTCACTAACTTACTTCAAGAACATTCTCTAAAGAATTGTTTGAAAGGAATTCCCCTCTGGATCACTCTTAGCAACTGCACAGCATCATTGCTAGGAACATTCTGCTGTATTTATTTCAAAATTGTTCCAACACAGCTTGTAAAATCACTATATTCAATACCAGAAACTACATTTTTACTATGGGCTTTTTATGAAAATCAGCCACAACAAAACGTTACATCATTAATTATATAATCGTAATTTTTAAGGACACTTTTGTCAATTACTGTAAATGATAAAGCTGTGATAGTTTTATTGCCCCATATGAGCCTTTTTGACTGTTTACTACCATCTAGACTTTGTTTCCAAAGATTTTAATGGAAGATTTTTAATCAACATATCAAGACATTTGTGACTTGACTGAACACTGAAATGTGTAACGTTCTTTTAACCTCATGTACCTGTCTTTTGTGTTTTGGATAGATATTTATCCAAAAAGTGACTGAAGACGTTCTAAAAGAAGGGACAAAATATGTTCAATTATAATCCAATTGTACTTTAATAGTTAAATACATATTTTGCAGAATTGAAAGGTGGAATTTGTCTCAACTATACAGAGCCCCACATGCTGAGGAAAGGCTTCAATATCCAGAGGATGCCCGGTATCTGAAGTGGGCCGGTAGCGACTACTCATCCAGTAGTTATTCATCATCTCACCACGACTTGAAACTTGTGCTTGGGGAAGGATGAAACCTACACACATACTTTATGCACTTGTTCAGAGAACAAACAAATTACCAGAGGCAGAGAGGCTGGCTAGATAGTAAGAGAAATGGAAATTACAGAGGTTAGGATAAAAAAGACGAAGAAATAAAAATGAAGGAAAAGAGCCTGGACACCTCTCAGGCAATTTGGGGGGCACCCTGTTAGTCTGCTTCTACTCCGAACGCCAATCCAGCATGGGTACCCCCGTGATGGCCCAGCCCTCAGGATCAATGAACACAGAAGCCCCCACACTAATGTCGAGGTCAAGGTGTCCCTAGCAGCGGCATGTCACAGAGGTCTCTATGCTTCTACGTGTTATGCCAAAAAAAACTCAAATGTTCCACGAAGTGGAAATGATCTCTTTTGAATGTATCCACTGGAGGGGTGGGGGGCTGATGTGAGTAGTGACCAGCATTACGTCACTGCTCTCTTATGAATGAAGATTAACACGTTCAGTACCTGCTTCTGAGCGGGACACTTGAATGCCTGGACCAGCATTTTCATGCCCGGCCCTCTTAACGTGCATCACATAATACAATTTGCAATTACTCCTAAACTATAAATGTTAGAAACATGATACTTTCTGCTAAACTATTAAATATTTAGGGTGTGATGTCTGGTGTCACAGGTTCCAAAAAACGTCCAATTTTATACAGCCTATCTGTACTTTCGGCATAATGATTACTGTCACTGTAGTGAAGAAAGGAAAGAGTATGAAGGAAGCGTATTCGGAACATTGTTTTAGAAAATATCGGGGTATGAAAACAGGGTCTTCGGTCCAGTACATTTTATATCAGGATTTTAGACTAATCGGTTTCCACGATTGCATGAACGAATTCATCGTGAAAGGCCGGGGCGCCGCGCCTATCACTTGACTCGCGTATAGATTGGTCTGCTCACACACATACTGTTAAAATTCGTCATTCAGGAAAATACTCACCTAACTCAAAATATCCTGCTCATTTTCCAATTGAACGTTTACACCTGAATTCTCTCTAAATGACGGAACAGGTGGACAATAACTAGGATGATATGTATCAGGCACTTCACTTTCCTTTATAGGCCTATTGGATTCGGGAATCGGAATTTCCTCGTCACTCTCACTTTCACTATCTGAGTCTATTTCAGGAATAATTTCATCACCAGAATCATCATTGTGAACAATATCTGATAGTTTTCTTCCGTAATGAACTTTGTTTTATAAACCATTATACTACACTCGGTAAGAACGACACGCACTGCATTGGAATCTCAAGTACCGACTTGACACGCGAGGAAGTGCTGAGATATTCCCGCTAAAACAGCTAAGATAAACATGAGCCCACTCAACGCGTAGGTTATCTCAAGAATGTCAACCAACTTCCTGCTACAACCAGTAACGCTGACTAAGGTGTAAGAATGCATAGATAACGAATATAAACAACATTGCCTCGCGCGGAACATTAAACGTCTTACGCCGTCCACGGCCCGCAGCATAGGAGCAAGCTTAAACGTCTTACGCCGTCCATGGTCCGCAATGAGTTAAGAACAAGAATAAGCAGTTTGAATTTAGAGCAACACATGACACAATTACAGAGGTCAATGGTACAGTTAAGATGAAGAAGGAAGTATATGATAAGGCAAGTGAAGTAAGAAATCAGAACAGGAAAAATTGGATGTCAATGAAACGTGACAGAAATTCAAAGACAGGAAGGAAACTATATGTACGGAACATGGCCTAATAAGTTGAAAGTTAATTATGATTACGACAAGACTTAATTCCCATAAAACAAGGGACCGAAAGACAGTTTGAAGATAGGTGTTCTGCACGTATGCAACAACAGGCATGGAATCAAAAAACATTATAAGCACTGAAGGACTTTCATTGAACATAATGGAGAGATGAGACAGCAAAACGACACAGGTAAGAACCACTTTCACTCAAAATAAACTGAAAAAATATGATAAATTTTCATTTTACCTGCCCTGATATTTAAGAGGATTTTGTTAGATGAACTGAAGGATGGACCACAGGTTTATAACAGAGCAAACTAGTTTCCACTAAAATCAGCCCTAATGAGGACAAAATAAATACACTGCACGTCATAATAGAACACTGCTTTAACTGGAAGTTTCAATGAACATAGATCTTTCCCAAAGTACTTGACTCCCTTGATGGAAGTCCATACGGACATACCAAGATAAGTAATGAGTATCCAGGAACATTGCAAGGCTTATCACAAAATTCTATGAGAATTATGCATGACCGCTTGTCCATAATGGGATGCTAAGTGGTGCGATGAACATTCACTCGGGGGTTAAGCAGAGATGCACAAGTCTTACTAATCTCATCAGGGCAGATATCTGCCTACTCTCCTAGAACTTCCAAAATATGAAAAATAAAGTAGACTGCTTACAAGAAGAATCAGAAATGCTCAGGTAAAAAAGCTAACTGGAGCAAAACATATATATATAAGTATAGGAAACAGACTTACCACTTAACACATATGGATAGAGCACAAGTCTTTCTTCTATGTAATCTCTATACACACACAGCCTTATACAGCAAGTCGCTGTTCTCCGTCTGTTTCTTGAATGTTTATAAGAAGAAAGCAGTAATATGGGATTGAAGATAAAATGCAAAAAAGAAACGAAGAGATGACAATGTAGATCCTACAGGTAAGTTCAGAGCTTCTGAAAATGTGCTGAAGCGTGATTCAGTATCTGGGCAGCCTGGTGATAACAGAGTGGTGGTAGTGCAGATGTTTAAAAACTACAGTAGTCTCTCGATTATCCGACCTAAACGGGACCTAGAGTATGTCGGATAATACAGAATAACTTTGAAAATGAACTAAAACGAACAGGAAGGCTATACTGTGTTACTATGTTTTACGGTATTCTATTTACTGACTTATCAATTGTACAGTACATGCAGTATTGAATGAAAACCTTCCAAATGTCTTACGAAAAGAAACTTGTCAACAATGTCTGCTTGCCTGCTGATTCATGTTTTCTTGCTGCGAGATCCCACCATCGACGATAATCCCTCACTGTTAGTCATCGTTTTCTCCTTTTGTTCTGCAATGCCTCCTTCTTTATCATACTAATTTTCATTAGCATTCACAAAACCAATAATATCACAGTCAGTTGGTTCAAATAGCTGATCTTGTGCACAGCACTTTACTCACATCTTGAGGCGTAGCATCCTTACAGCCACGAATGCAATTCAGTAAGGGAACAATGTTTTCCACGTCTTCTTGTACCACCTCCTCTCGATGTTCAACCTCACTCAACAATATGTTCCAAGACTTTCTAATGTCATTGTTTCAACTTCTTCCTAACACTGCGCTATCCAGTATGTCACGTCTTTCATGTTGTTTCGTTTTAACTTTTCTACCATGTCGCTGCCATTGTCCATTTTCTCTATCAGGGATGAAAGGAGTTTCTGCCGATATTTCCTCTTCAATGTTTCCAGCACACCTTGGTCCATTGGCGGCATAATGACGTCACGTTAGGAGGGAGGAACATGAACAGAAATATTTTTAAATGTCCTAGGCTTCTTTGCTTTACCGATCATAAGCAATTTTGCTTTTAAGTTGCCAGTAATATTACTACAGGCAAGAACAGAAACTCTTTCCTTACTACGCTTGTAGCCAGGTGCAGACGTCTTGGCTTGGACTGCGAGAGTTTTGATGGCAGCATATTGAAATTCAGCCCAGTCATTTCACAATTAAAAATCTGATCACCGGTTAATCCTTCAGTAATAATTATTTCTTGAAATTCCCTTTCAAATTTCACATCATTGGATTTAGCTGACAGTTTTTCTCCACAGATATTAAGCTGCCCCATGCCGTACCGTTTTTTTTCCACCGTTAAAGCCACCCAACACTGGCAGTAAAATTAGGGTCCCCTTTATTAAGCTCCTTCTGGAAATACACCACCTCTTCTTGCAGAATGGGGCCAGATATTGATAGGCCTTTTTCCAGGTTTTTAGTGAACCAAATAAATAGTGCTTCACTTTTTCGTACTCACATTTTTCATTGTTTTTCGAATTTTCAGTGCATCACTTGTTGCTCTGGCAGAGCACCACTTTTCAATTTCTTCCCTCTTCCATTGTAACACGTCCAACACCATAATCTGAACCAAAATTTTGAAGAGTTTCCCCTTTGTCCAGTCTCTTTAACCCACTCAACTTGCCTTCCACAGAAACAATCACTTTCTTCCGTTTACTCGCCATACTCACAGAGGATATGAAAACTATAACATCCGCACCCAACCAATACTACACTGAACAATGACTGAAAACTCTCTGCACCTGTCCTTGAGAAAAACCCGGTTCTATCGCATGACTGCCAGTGCTTGTCCCACGGTCGCACCCTCCACATCGGGTGTCCCAGAATTGCCTCCATCTAAAGTTCAAATTAAGCCTACCAATGTCGGTTAACACGGAATGTCAGATAAGCAAAGGTCGGTTGAGCGAGACTCTACTGTATATCCAAACCCAAACCCCATGGCACTACAGCCCTTGAAAAGCCTTGATCTACCAAGCGACCGCTGCTCAGCCCAAAGGCCTGCAGATTACGACGTGTGGTCAGCACGACAAATCCTCTCTGCCGTTATTCTTGGCTTTCTAGACCGGGGCCACTATCTCACCGTCAGATAGCTCCTCAATTCTAATCACGTAGGCTGAGTGGACATCAACCCGCCCTCAGGTCCAGGTAAAAATCCCTGACCTGGCCGGGAAGAGAACCCGGGGCCTCCGATTAAGAGGCAGGCACGCTACCCCTACACCACGGGGCTGGCTAAAAACTATATCAATAAGTCCACTACTGGTTTTGTACAGCTGTAACTGATGGGAGTTTCTCCAAGAAATATTACTCTGAACAAAAATATTTGAAAGTAACATGAGAGCTGTCCTGTATTGATGCAAAATACAGACGGTAACTGCAAAGAGAAGATGAAGTCTCCAAACTTTTATGTATCGCTGGCTGAAAAGAGGCTGCATATTTGGCAGCCCAACATAACCTCAAATTATGGGAAAGGGCACAACTAAATTTACAGATTAGTCCAAGAAAATGGAGTTAGAATAGCCACATCCTTCCTAAGGAAAACTCCATCAAGAAAGCAACTCTGAAATAGAACCCCCAGGGCAGTCTTCTTTCTTTCTTTCTTCGATTTTGGCCATCTCAGGACCACAGAAAGTTTTGTTTTTGCTATTTTGCTTTACGCCGCACCGACACAGATATGTCTGAGAGTTACAATAATTGAAAATCTTCCACTTTTTTGATACTTTTTATTTGCTTTTTAGCAAATTATTAATTACAAACAGTACATGTTTCGTTCTCACTTGAGAACATCTTCAGCTGTTGTAGGTGAATTACAAAGTTTCTGAATACATTATTTTCAGGTACATTGTTCCTCTTAAAGACTAATTTGAATATAAAATTAAATTAAAATGATGTTAAAACAATGTGAAGGTTAATGGGTTGATGAAATGAGACAGGATGAATAGATAGTTAGCCTGCTTAAAAACTATATCTATTCATTAGAATAGCTGTTAAAAGTTTCAACTCTTTTACACTAAAAATATCTATTTGTCTTCCAGTTAAAAGGTTTTTTGAAAAATGAATGGCTTCTTGACACTGTTCTTATTACTGCTGAATGCTCATTTGATTCACTCCTTCCAGGTAGGCTGTTATTTTGAGCTTGCTTAATGTGCCCTAAATTGAGTAATGCGGAACTTTGAAGCTGATTGCCGGTCACTTTTTGAGAAGGGAGCTTCGTCTTAATTTCTGTAATGAAATGACGAAAATAGGAATTTATTTTCTTTGTAATGAAAGCATGTGTCTTTACAGTGTCAAGAAGCCATTCATTTTTCAAAAACCTTTTAACTGGAAGACAAATAGATATATTTAGTGTAACAGAGTTGAAACTTTTAACAGCTATTCTAATGAATAGATATAGTTTTTAAGCAGGCTAACTATCTATTCATCCTGTCTCATTTCATCAACCCATTAACCCTCACATTGTTTTAACATCATTTTTAATTTAATTTTATATTCAAATTAGTCTTTAAGAGGAACAATGTACCTGAAAGTAATGTATTCAGAAACTTTGCGATTCACCTAAGCTTTGCCAACTGTCCACTTCATGGCCGTATCGATGAGTATAATCATCAAATTAATCTAAAAAGCCACCTAATCGATACTTTATTTCTTTTGCCTTTGGCAAACTTAAAAATACATTAACAAACACAGTACATGTTTCGACCACTTAGTGGTCATCTTCAGCTGTATATAAATTTAAAAAAAATCTTAGATGACAACATTTAAAAGCAAGCACATTGGATCTTAAAACTATATCCCATGGGAATTCAAAAACTATTGTACTAAATGCTTTTAATGAAATGGAAGATGGGGGGGGGGGGGGTTGGGGTTGGGGGTAAGGAGACTTATGTGAATGATACTTAAATTACAGTATCGTTTACAATTGTGTTTAAAAACTTAAATGATGAAAAACATATTTAAAATATTTAAAAGCGTCTATGGTAAAATTCTTTTTGATAACATTAGGTGGCGTGAATAAAAAGTTCGTGTTTGTAATAATCTTCAGGCATTTGTGAGAAAAATAATAACTCAATCAAAATTCGTGTCTGTGGTGATGTTAAACACTTTGTTTTTAATAAACATGCTTTAAAATATTCTAAAGTGTCTATGGTAAGGCACTTATTCAAAAACACTTGTGCTTGAATGAAAGTTTATGTCATATGCACCAGTCTTCATGTATTTGTTTATATTTAATAACTTCCTTGAGTGATATTCTTGTAGTTATAAGGCCGTGTCGACTGTTTAACTTCCGAGAATTGCTCTTCGGAATGTGATAAAAGAAACTGTGTTAGCCGTTTAACTTGCTAAAACCCTGTGGTGGCTTCTGTTATATAAAATGGCGATCTGATTCGGGCAGCTTGCCTCGCGATTTGTAACCAGCAGGAGATCAAAATATATTAAAATATGACATATGATAAAAGTAAAAAGCTCCGAATTCTAAATAGACAGCGGGAAGATATTTGTATTCAAGATTGCGTGGCCTTGACTTACCTTATCTGGCAAATGTTTAATCCGCGTTGCCTCGGAGAACTGCCTTCGTGCACAACCTAGTGTGATAGCGGTGTGACATGGTCTGATTGTCCGTGGAATATTCCGGAGAAAGGGGAAGTAGAGTTGTGTCGTCATCTAGTACATCTTGTGAGGGGGGAGGGATTACTGGTTGTGTTTCAGTGACGTCGTGTTCGAGTATTTCATTTGTTTTTCTTGTTTGTTTACTGTTTACCATTTCCAAGTATTTACTGAATTGTTCGTATAGGAGGTTTTTTTCGTTCGTTTCGTTTAGATTCCGTTCCCTGTTCTCTAGTTTATCGAGAGTAATGTGGATGTTTTCTAGGTTATTCATTAAACTTCCTTTATTAATCCTACTGATAATTTGGAGATCTTGTCTGATGTTAGTGAAATTGTGATTTGCCTCCAGGAATCTGGCATTTACAGACTGACATGTACCCAGTGCAGAAAAACATACGTGGGGCAATCTGGGAGGAGCTTTTTAATTAGATATCAGGAACATGTTAATGCAGAGAAATACAGAAGATACTCTGCTATGGGAGCTCATATCACATTCCGAAGAGCAATTCTCGGAAGTTAAACAGTCGACACGGCCTTATAACCACAAGAATATCACTCAAGGAAGTTATTAAATATAAACAATAAATACATGAAGACTGGTGCATATGACATAAACTTTCATTCAAGCACAAGTGTTTTTGAATAAGTGCCTTACCATAGATACTTAAGAATATTTTAAAGTATGTTTATTAAAAACAAAGTGTTTAACATCACCACAGACGCGAATTTTGATTGAGTTATTATTTTTCTCACAAATGCCTGAAGATTATTACAAACACAAACTTTTTATTCACGCCACCTAATGTTATCAAAAAGAATTTTACCATAGACGCTTTTAAATATTTTAAATATGTTTTTCATCATTTAAGTTTTTAAACACAATTGTAAACGATACTGTAATTTAAGTATCATTCACATAAGTCTCCTTACCCCCAACCCCCCCCCCCCCCCCATCTTCCATTTCATTTAAAGCATTTAGTACAATAGTTTTTGAATTCCCATGGGATATAGTTTTAAGATCCAATGTACTTGCTTTTAAATGTTATCATCTAAGAATTTTTTTTTATATACAGCTGAAGACGACCACTAAGTGGTCGAAACATGTACTGTGTTTGTTAATGTATTTTTAAGTTTGCCAAAGGCAAAAGAAATAAAGTATCGATTAGGTGGCTTTTTAGATTAATTTGATGATCACCTAAGCTTAACAACAGCTGAAGATGTTGTCAAGTGAGAACGAAACATAATTTGCTAAAAAGCAAATAAAAAGTATCAAAAAGGTGGAAGATTTTCAATTGTTGTAACTCTCTGATTAGAATTTGATACAGAAAATGAAGCTGATTACTTGCAAACAGATATGTCTTACAGCAACGATGGGAGAGGAAAGGCCTACGAATTGGAAGGAAGCGGCCATGGCCTTAATTAAGGTATAGCCCTGGCATTTGCCTGGTGTGAAAATGGGAAACCACGGAAAACCATCTTCCGGGCCGCCGACAGTGGGGCTCGAACCCAGTATCTCCCGATTAATGAATACTGGCCGCACTTAAGCGACTGCAGCTATCGAGCTCAGTGGACCATAGAAAGTAACCCTGTGCATTCATCTTAATCCTTCTTTTCTTGACTTCCAATAGTTCTTCATCCTTTCACTTTGTTGTTTCCTCCTCTCTTGTGTCCAGATATTATTACCTTTCCTCTTTTCCTTCTCCTGGAAACCTTTGAAATGTTGTATCAATCCACAAAGTTGTTCTGTCTTTTATTATATCATCTGTTATTTCAATTTCTATCTTTTTTTTTTTTTTCTTTTTCTCCTTGGATACACTGGTTGCCATTCTTGCTGTTGTAAACATGGTTAAACACTTGTTTTGTCAATCTACTGTTATCCATCCTCATTATGGGACCAAAAAATGTAATTCTCCTCTTTCTGACTGTGTCTAACAGTCTTTCATTTTCATCCTTGCATAGATCTTTATTTCTCCTATGTCTGAACTCTCCTTCCTTCGTTTTCAATGGTCCCCAAATTTTCTTCAATGTTTTCCTTTCCTTTTTCTCTATCTCTTCTATTTCAACAGTTTTTATAGAGAACATGCATTCTGTGACATACAAACTCTCTGGTTTGATTACTGTGTTGTAGCGTTTGATTTTAGTTTTCCTCGAGACATTGTTCTTATTGTAGGTATCTTTAGAGAGTTGGTACAGTAAAACATCGTTAATTTGAAGTCATTGGGGCACAAAAATCAAATTCAATTACGTGATTTCGAATTAACTGCCAACACGTACTTCGGAAATGCCAACCCTTGCAGCCTCACAATATATTCTCAGACCCATTACTGCATGCAATTAACCTTGATTCACAGTTTAAGCTCTCAAATGTCATGAAAAAAACTATTTCCAAACTGTATCCAACAAGGTGCATTTACATCATTCAAATAATGCACTTGGATAACTCACCGGCAAACAAAACCTCACGCAATGAAATCAAAAGAAAGAAAACATTATTCAAAGACTAGGAGAAATCTATACTGGCTCCACTGTGCAAGTGCTTTATTCACTGGACTACTGTACTATATGTATTTTAGATGCTTTGTGCTTGCACGGAACATACCTGACGCCCTTAAAACATCACGGCTTATTGAACTTTCCTATAATGAGGGGAGAAAGTCTCTCGCTTCCTTGTATGATTTCCCGCCATGGCTCTTCTAAAATTCATTAATGCATGCAATCACCTTAATTCTCAATTTCAACTTTTCAAATGGCATGGAAAACACTATTTCAGAAATTTATCCAACAAGGTGCGTTTACATTATGTAAACAATGCTCATGTATAAAACAACGACAAACATAACGTTTTTCTTTTCAAAATGGCGCCCGGTAATGACGACAGTGTTTTATCCTCCGAGTAAATTAACCGTAAAATGTGACGAAAAGTGCGAAAAATGTCAGATTAGTGAAAAATGGAATGTTGTGTGATTCATGTGATCGATGGTGGCATTATAAGTGCGGAAATTGCCCTAGAGACATAAAAACTAATGAAAATGTTGACTGGATTTGTGAGCAGTGTATTCGGAATGTTGTAGTTGGCGACGGCGTTGATGAAACACCGAAAACAATCGATGAGAAATACAAAAGTGCATTAGAAATTATAAACATTCTACAAAAGGACAATGAGGCTCTTAAAGTTGAAAAATCAAGAATTATAAGAAAGACTGCGATCACTAGAATTTGGGACTGACCATTCTTCGAGTGATATACCAGTACCAGTAACAAACTTGAGCACGTGGTGTCAAGTAGTTCATGGATGGCCGGCTAAGAAGAAATCTACAACTGAATTTCCAGAAATAAAGATCAGAAATAGGTTTTCTGCCCTAAATAATTTAATTCTGGAAGAAAGTGATCGCGCGCGTGAAACCAAATCATTGCGATCCGCTGCCGTTGCCGTGCCGAGGTTAAAATTTAGGCCTAGATTACAGACTCAAGACCCAGTTAGGCCTAAATCAGCAAAGGTAGCTGTGTTTGGTGATAGCCAGGGAAGGGGAATTTCGGGAGTGATAAACGACGAGAATATAGCAGCAACCGGAGAAATATATCCAGGAGCTTCTATCAGCAGGGTTGTGGAAAACGTAGAAGCAGCAACTAGGAACTTCGGGAGCGGCGATGCAGTGCTTATCATCGGTGGGACGAACGACGTAGCTCACGACGACGCCAAGAATGAAACATTACAACTTAAACGTACACTAGGGAAGCTGACCCACACTAACGTCTTTGTAGTGAATGTGCCCCACAGACATGATCTGAGTAGCGACTCGTGTGTGAACACTGAAGTGGACAAGGTCAATACAGATATTGTTAAAATTTGTTAACATTTGCAGAATACTCAGGATATTGAATGCAGCAGTTTTGAGAGATACTGTTATACAAAACATGGCCGCCGTCTAAATAATTCAGGTAAACGAAAGATAACAAATATTGTTCTACATTTTCTTAATCTTAAGATATGTACTGTAAAACAGGCAACTCCCTTGAGTTATAGTACTGACCAGGAAAACTAGTAAAAAGAGCCAGCTGTACTTCAAGCTGGCTCCGTCAACTAGAAAATGAAACTCAGGAAAGTAAGGAATTTCAAGTTACCCAATTGCAACAGTCAAGTTTTAGGGAGGAAGGGGGTCTGAGATTGCTCTTGGTAAACTGTCAGAGTGTAGTAAATAAACAATTAAAATTCGGTACATTGATGGCATCTTATGTGACTGATGTGGTGATAGGAGTGGAATCGTGGTTGAGAGAAGGGGTAGGTAATAGAGAAGTATTTCCAGAAGGGTACACAGTCTATCGTAGAGACCGAGGAGATTAAAAGGGAGGGGGTGTTTATTCTGGTGAAGGAAACTTATTGTTCACATGAATGGTTTACCGATGAATGCGATGAAATATTAGGGATAAAATTAATTTGTGATAATATGAAGGAGGTGGGAATTATGGAAACATACAGGCCTGGAAGAGAGGAAAGAGACATGGAAATATTTGAAAAAATAATAGATTATACTCATAAAAACAATAATAATGATCTGGTAATAATTGGCGGAGATCTAAATTTGCCTGAAGTTGAATGGCATGGAGCTGCAAGTGAAGCCCATGAACAGAAACTGGCAAATAAGTTAATATGGGAGGGAGGATTTACACAAGTAGTACAAGAACTGACACTTCTCGATAACTTACTAGATGTATTCTTGGTTAAACCATGGGTAATTGAAGGAATAGGAGACCATAAGGCTGTAATAATGGATGTAGGACTCTTACCAAAAAGGCTTAATAAGAGGGTTACACAAGACAAGAAATTGTACAGAAAAACTAAAGCTGATGAATTTGGGACTTGCCTTAAATAACAATTCAGTTGCTGGATAAGTGAAGGGAGTAATGTGGATACACGTTGGGCTAAATTTAAAGGAATTATTTGGGAAGGAGAGTAGAGATTTGTACCTGTTAAGAAGGGTAAAATGTCCTCAGACCCTGTTTATTATACAAGGGAAATAAGAAAATTAAAAAGAAAATGTAGAATAGTAAACAGGAAAATCAAAGAGGATAGGGAGAGTAGAGAAACTAGAAAACAGCTAATGAGGAAACTGAATAGAGTGAAAAAGGAAGCAAAAGAGAATTATATGAATGGCATACTTCAAGAGGGTAATGACCACAAAGAGAAATGGAAAAAGCTGTATTCGTATATCAGGAATCAAAAAGGAAAAGGAATCCAAATTCCTACAATGGTGGGAGGAGGGGGTGAACACTATTTAACAGATACTGAAAAAGCAAACCTATTTAGTAGGGAATTCAGAGATTCAGTAGACGATTGTCAGGAGTTGGAAACCGAAACAGAAGATAGAGAGGGAGAGACACAGAGGGAAACAAGCTTCTCATTCACAAATGAAGATATTTTCAGAGAAATCCAACTGCTTCAGCAAGGAAAAGCAGCAGGAAGTGATCAAATTACTGAGGAGGTATTAAAGACAATGGGGTGGTACATAATGTCTTATTTAAAATTTCTCCTTGACTAATGTCATAAATAATAGTGTAATACCAAAGGAATGGAAGGAATCTATAATAATACCAATTTATAAAGGAAAGGGTGATAAAAGGAAACCAGAGAACTACAGACCAATCAGCCTGACCAGTATAGTTTGTAAAATACTGGAGAGTTTAATATCAAAGTACATCAGAGGGATATGTAATGATAAAAATTGGTTCATGAAGAGCCAGTATGGATTTAGAAAGAAATTTTCTTGTGAGGCACAACTGTTAGGATTTCAGCAAGACATATCAGATCAATTGGATTCAGGAGGTCAGTTAGATTGCATAGCCATAGATCTTTCCAAAGCCTTTGATAGAATGGAACATGGAATATTATTAAAGAAATTGGAGGGAATAGGATTGGACGTAAGGATTACACGTTGGATAAAAACATTTCTGAATTCAAGGGTTCAGAAAGTCAAAGTGGGAAATAATGTATCGCAGGAAGAGAAAGTTTGGAAGGGAATTGCACTTTTCTTAATATACGCAAGTGATTTAGGGAACAATATAACATCTATATATATAAAATGAGAGTTTTGTCTGTACATTGCTCAGAATTAGAAAATAAAATAATGCTATTTCTGTATCGGTCATGTCCACAGTAACCAGGAAATGCACTTTTTACTTTTCCGTAATTTCTGTCTGTCTGTATGTATGTACACGCATCACTAGAAAACGGCCTAAGAGAATTTAATGAAAATCGGTATGCAAAGTCGGGGAATAAGTCGCTACAATCTAGGCTATAAACACTTTTTATTCACGCTGTTAGAAATGGTAGTTTAGGGGAAGGCCTCAATGTAATTCTCAAATATTTATATTATTAGTTGTCGTATCGATAAATACTACATAACCAAAGTTATAGAGAATTAAATTTCCAAACATTTATGTCTTATACATTTTTACCGTACCGGCTAGGATAACACAGATATTCATGAATTTGTATTTTTGTTGGTGAGTCCATATCAACGGCGAGCCACGAGAAAATGGGTTAACAGAATTTAATGAAAATCGGTATACAGAGTCGGGGGAAAAGAAGCTACAGTCTAAGCTATAAACAACTTTATTCATCCTGGATGAAATTGTAGTTTAGGGGAAGGTGCCTAAAATGTAATTTTTAAATACCAATGTTATTGGTACTATCGAAAAGTACTATATAAAAAGTTATAGAGAATACAATTTCCGATCATTTATCTCTTATTCAGTTTTACCGTACCGACTATGATAAGAGTGGTATTTCAGAGTCGAAAGAAAACCAAATGGGAAGGCCTATAATATCGAACAATGAGATTACAATAACCATTGTTTATTGTGATGTTCTTTGTCTCTTATGCTGCCTCTCAACTCCGATAGATGGGATTGCTGCTGCGTACTGAGTATAACAGCCTGAATGAATATTGGCGGGAAATAGCCGGAGAGTTAGAAACCTTTCTTCTTTAGCATGCCATTCCCCTGGTTCCTACATTTTCTTATACAGTTGGTACGTAACAAGCTGGTTCATCATAGTATTTCAGCTATTCGATCCCTACTCTGACGCGCTGTTTTGAATAAGCAGTGTGCATACTTAAGGCTGAGCCTCACTTAGTAGTAGTATGGCCTGGTCTAGAAGAACAATTTACCGAGCTCGATATCTGCAGTCGCTTAAATTGTTCAGTATCCAGTAATCGGGAGATCGTGGGTTCGAGCCTGACTGTCGACAGCCCCGAAGATGGTTTTCCGTGGTTTCCCATTTTCACACCAGGCAAATGCCGGGTCTGTACCTTAATTAAGGCCAAGGCCGCTTCCTTCCACTTCCTAGGCCTTTCCCATCCCATTGTCACCATAAGACCTATCTGTGTCGGTGCGACGTAAAGCAAATAATAGCAAGAAAAATAAAATCATTTTAGGCCTTTTCCAAATTATAGCACCACAATATTCACTAAATAACGCAAAATTAAACTCTGAAAAGAGCTGTTCGTTAAGAAAAGCTTCTTTCTCTTCACTTTTGAAGAGGGGGTTTCTCTTCTGGCTTGGAGAAAAAATTTGCCTTCAAGTCAGATAGATTTTTCCGCCGCTAGTGTAGTGAAGTGATATTTTCCGACTCATCGGGTACTCCTAGGAAACAGAATAGTAATTGGACATAGCTTTTGCCCTGCGAGCCTCCACTATTCGACCCTCTCCCCGCCGAAGAGTATTCACGGATCGCGGCTGTTTGCGGTTTGGTCATTTCAGGTCTGGAACTTTGGACTGTTAGATAGGCAGTGTAGTCCTGTTCGTTAAAAGTGAGGAAATGTGTGGCGTTTCATTTGAACGAGTATTTCGTAATATGAAAGCATTGCTTTTAATCGCGCCATTCCTATTGATGTCGTCGTATGTTCATTTCAGTTGTAAAACCACTAAGACAGTCTTTCTGAGGACGTAAAAAGGCATTATAATGAAAACATCCCAACCTGATTGTGACTGATGGTATGAAATTGGGTCTAGCATTACAGTGAAAATTACGTCAGTCTTCATACTATATGAGAAAAGATGTTTGGTGACCTCCCGTTGCATTTCTAGGGTAACGTTAAGAGCTATACAATTTAAGACAATCTTGCTCACAACGTGTACACTACCTGACCGAGAATTCTGTATACAGTGTAGAATTCCGTAGCGAAGCACGGCTACATCAGCTAGTCAAATATAAGATTGTATGCAGATGACATAATTGTTCATAGGGAAATAAATAACATTGAGGATTGTTCAGAATTACAAAGGGACCTTGAGAGTATCCAACAATGGGTTGAAGAAAATAATATGAAGGTCAATGGAGGTAAATCAACTGTTACAACTTTTACAAACAGGAGCTTTAAAACCAAATTTGAATATACTTTCGATGAGGTAGTTATCCCAAAAGATGGCAAGTGCAAATACTTAGGTGTGAGATTTGAAAGTAATTTGCACTGGAAGGGTCATGTTGATGACATTGTTGGGAAAGCATACAGATCGTTACGTGTCATAATGAGGCTACTTAAAGGATGAAATAAAGAATTAAAAGAAAAAAGTTACTTAAGTATGGTTCGTCCATTATTGGAATATGCAAACAGTGTTTGGGATCCTCACCAAGAATACCTAATGAAAGAAATAGATAGTGTGCAGAGGAAAGCAGGAAGATTTGTGACAGGGGATTTCAGGAGAAAGAGTAGTGTATCAGAAATGTTACAGGAACTTGGGTGGGAAACTTTAAGTAAGAGAAGGGAGAAAACTAGACTTATAGGATTACATAGAGCCTATACAAGAGAAGAAGCATGGGGAGATATTCGTGAGAGGCTTCAGTTGGAAAATAATTATATCAGCAGGACAGACCATAAATATAAAATTAAAATGAATTTTAGCAGAAGCGATTGGGGTAAATTTTCATTCATTGGGAAGGGTGTGAAGGACTGGAACAGTTTACCAGGGGTAGTGTTTGATCCTTTACCAAAATCTGTACAGATATTCAAGAAGAGAATAAACAGCAACAGAGAAAATAAATGAAGTGTTAGAGGGCATTCGACCAGTGTAGGTTATTGTAAAAAAAAAAAAAAAAAAAAAAAATGTGTGTGAATAAATTAATTCCATCCCCTGGTCTAAGGAGTTTGGGCAGCCAAAGTAGGGGAATGCCTGTAGGGGTGAAGTACAGTGGGGACTTCGAGGGCCCTGGGACCACTATGGTAGCTGTGAATGTCCTTCAGGAACTCTGAAAAGTGGTAGCAAAAGGGGCTCTGGTTAAGACGCAGCAGGTTGTTATGCTACTTAGGTTCCAGAATGGGTAAAAAAAAAAAGGTAAGTAAATAAATGCAATGTAAAGTTTAATCTTACGCCAGTTGTATAGTATCATTTGAAGTAATTCCACATGCTGTATATCTGTTGACTATATTTGTAAGTAGTACGGGAGATATTATAAGTAGAATTTTGTAAACAATATAAATTTATTAAGGATGAGCTGTGTGTTTAATAGAAAAAATTGTTAGCATAAATTGTATAATATTGTATTATAGGAAAATTTTATTCTCTTGTTAATTTAATATTTAGTGCTTGACAATAAAGTACTTTGGTGTACCATTTGCCACCCAGGTAGACACCTCATTTGCAAATAAAGAGATTTTGATTTGATTTGAAGAAAAACACGATTCAAAGACGAGGAAAAATTATGCTCGCTCCCCTGTGCATTACTGTACTGTCTGCATTTTTAGATGCCCTGTACTGGCATGGAAAGTGCCCAACGCCCTTAAAACATCATGGCTTTTCGAACTTTCCTATGACATGGGAAGTAAGTCTCTTGCTTCCGTGTGTGCAGTGTGCACTGCATAGCAACACAGTACATTTGCCAGCTGGCAATTCTCTCCTTTAAAACCATAAGTCCGTTTGGCCTCAGCATTTTAAAAAATAAAACAAACAATGCAGTTTCATCGGCATTGACAATATTGTTTGGTTCGTACGAATTGATTATAGGCTATAAGCCACGCTTTTTCGCCAACTGTCTGAATCGCCAGTGTTCACGGATTCTACCTCTCCGCACACTTCCTGCTACGTCATATTGTGAATTGTGGCGTTCCTAAAAATGCCGAATACAAAATAATTATTATTCCGCTCGAACACAGCAGATATGAAGCACATTGTAGACACGCCGAAGTAGGTGAAAGTGCGCAAAGTTACCCCTTCACGTTCCGGAAGACGCGTTTTCATGATGCGGAGAAATTTTGAATTTAAATTACTCTGTAAAATACTATTTTTTTTTCAAAATGTAAAGGCAGTTTAATATTAAAAGTCTGAATTTTGGTAAAGGGACTGACATTGTTCTTTGAATTACGAATTATCTGTATTTCAAATTAAACGATATGAGAGCTGCTTCGAATTAGGCAAGATTTTGAATGAACCGATTTCGAATTATCGAGGTTCTACTGTATGCTAGTTCCAGTTTTCTTGCTCTTGATCTGTTTGCTTCCTTATAGAGTCCATTAACCTGAATTATTTCACCTTGATATTTAAATTTATTAACCTTGTTGATTTTCCCATAATCTGTTGCTAGCCCTGTGGGTGAATCCCTAATATCCGACGTAAATTTAGTCTTCTCAAAAGATATCTGAAGTCCATCTTTTCCTGCTATTACTTTCAGAAGGTTGATCTACTTTACAGCACACACTATACTTCCAGAGAGGATTGCTATGTCATCAGCAAAGATAAACAGTTTACACCAACCCCTTTGTGCTTTGAACCTAATCTCATCTCAAGATGGAGTCCCCTTTCTTAATCTCTTTCTTCCCATACTCTTATTACCTTTTCCAGGACGATATTGAAAAGAATTGGGGAAAGCCCATCTCCCTGCCTGATACTGGTTTTAATTTTAAATTCATCTGAGATCTCTCCCATTAATTTCACTCTGAACATTGTTTCAGTCAGAGTTTGGCTAATTATACTGATTTTGTGTCAACTCCAAATTCCTCTAAAATGTTCAATAGCGAAATTCTGTTTACTGAATCATACGCCATTTTGAAGTCTACAAAAACTATGACATAGTTTTTGTTCTTTGTAACCCTGTCTTATAATTTTATAGTTTTCAGGTTTAGGATCTGTTCTGCACATGATCTGCCTTTTCTGAACCCACCTTGGCATTCTCCAATTTGTCTGCTATTCTATTTATCAATACGGCCACGTGTGGGCCACGTTTACACAATCTTCCTCCTGTCACGCAGACTGATACCCTTTTCTTTACACTCTCGCCAAAGATTCTTGAGTCTTTGACTTCTTCTCGCTCGTTCTTCCACCGCGATGTTCCGTGGCTTCGCATGTTGCTCTTCAGACGCATCCCTCAATCCCGCAACCTTCTTCCTAAATGATGTCCTTTCTTATATCCTCCTCCTTGATACCTATTTCTGGCAAGTCATTGTGCACCTGTGTAAGCAATCCCGGTTGTTTTTTCCACTTTTTCCTGCAAAAGTATCCTGTTGGCCAATCTCTCAGGGTTCATTCTTTTGATATGTCCAAAAAACGTCAGTCTCCTTTTCCTCATCACAGTCGTGATTCTTTCTACAGTCTTGTAGAGCTCCAAATTTGATCTTAACCGGAATGTGTTTGGTCACTCGTCGACTTTCTAGGGCCTAAGATTTTTCGCAAGAATTTTCTTTCTCTTTTTTTCAAAGACTGGGTCAGCCATCCTCGTCAAGGTTTCTGTTCCATAAAGGCACTCTGTTCTAACCGCTGTGGAGTAATGTTTTAATTTGGCCTGAATTGAGATAGATTTGGACTTACAGGTGTCATGAAAGCCCGAATGCCAACTCCATCCTTCTCACCCTCTCCTTTAATCCCTCCTTTTCATCTCCATTGGGGGTGAGTATTTCTCCCAGGTATTTAAATTTTTGCACATGCTGGATATCACCATACAGTGTAACAAGTCTGTCCGTATTGCCTCTCTTTATAGAATCCATGAATGCTGTTTTTTCGAAGGGGATTCTTAACCCTGTTTTGGCTGCAACATTTTGTAGATCTTCGACTTGTTTCTTGGCTGTTTGACGGTTGTCTGTAATGAGAACGAAGTCTTCTACGAAGGCAAGGCAGCCCAACATCATCGCATTTTTTCCACAACCTATCTTTACCCCATTCTTCATTCAGTTTTCAGTCATTCTCAACCTCCATTCCCTAATAACTTTTTCTAAAATGCAATTAAAGAGTAGTGGAGAAAGTCGGTCTACTTGCCTCAAACCCGTTTTTATCTCAAATGGATCTGAGAGTTCGCCCATAAATTTGACTTGAGAAAAGGTGTTTGTAAGAGACCGTCGAATTATGGCCAGACACTTCTCATCCACTCCAAACTCCTGCAGTACGTTCATGAGCACTCCATGATCTATGGAATTGTGTGCCTTTTTTGAAATCAACAAAGGTTATGATTGTCCTCTTCTGATTTCTCATTGATCTTATTTTTATAAGGGATTTTGAAATATAAATCTGCTCAGCACATGAACGCCCTTTCCTGAACCCGGCCTGAATTTGTTTATCTAGATGTGTTTCAAGCTTCTGCTGCAATGCTTTGGATAGGATTTTGTACTGTATGCTATAGGAAGAAGAGAGATACCTCTGTAGTTGGTAACGTTAGTTTGGTCCCATTTTTTGTGTAAAGGATGAATGAGTGCCTTCCAAACACTTTGTATTTCTCCTTTTTACCAAATAAAAGGGAATAATTCCTCTAGCTTTTCCACTATATTTTCACCTGCAAATTTGAATAATTCTGCAGTAATTTAATCTTTCCCAGGAGCTTTGTTGTTTTTTAGTCGCTTAATGATGTCCCTAATTTCTTTCTCATTTGGTGGTAATAAATCCTTCAACTTGAATTGAGGCTCTCCAAACATCAATCCATCTTCAGGAGGCTTCTGGTCACCAATAATGTGTTTCCCTTGTTCACTTTGAAAACATAGATTACCATGGGAGAAAAGGTTATGATTGTCCTCTGTTTCTAAACCTTCTATAGAAATCTCTTTTGTTGTTTCTCCTGAAATCTTCTTCTACGTTGTGCAGCTGTTCTTTCTCGTACCTTCTATTCGTATTCCGAAGAATTTTTCTGCGTGTTTCTGTTGTTCCTTGAAGTCTTCGAAATTCTTGTTTTTATTTTTGTTGTTTTTATTGAAGTGCGTGAAGCATTCAACCTCAAGTTAATGTCCACCCAATTGTTTTTATTCCTCGCTTTAGACCTTTTCTGTAAGGCTACTTTAAATCGTCATTCCACCATGGATGTTTCTTCTTTTTGGCGATCGTTATAGTCTTTTCAGTTGCTTCTTGAATCCTCCTTGCCATTTCGAAGATTCCAAGACCTCAAGCTCTCGTTGATAGTTCTCAACAATCTCTTGGTTTATCTTGAGTTCATCAGTTCGATATTTCTTGATTCTGGGTGAAGGTCTCTTGAAAGACTTTGGAATAAATCTTATCTTGACTCTAACAAGGTAGCGCTCAGAATCTATGTTTGCACCTTTTTGCACTTTAACGTTCAGAATCTCTGCCAAGTGGCTACATGGTCTATTTGGAACTCCCCTAACATGGGATTTGGTGAACGCCATGTCATTAATTTCTTCCTTTCTTTCCTGAATTGGGTGGACATTAACTTGAGGTTGAATGCTCCACGCACTTCAATAAGCCTTTCCCCATTTCTATTGGTTCTCATATGCCCTGGATAACTGCCACCTATTTTCCTGTATTTTCTTTCCTTGCCAACTTGAGCATTAAAATCACCCATTAATATTTTAATCATATGTTCCGGAGTTTCCAACAACTCTTTTTCCAGGAGAGATCAGAATTCTTCAACTTTATCTGAATTTTTCTTGTCCTCATTAATAGGTGCATGTCCATTAAAGAATGCATATGATTTGTTTCCACTCTTCAAGGTTAAAATGGAAAGCCTAGGGGAAGGTAATCGAAAATCAATGATTGCATCTATAATTGAACTGTGAACAAAAAATGCTGTTCCTAGAATTGAAGGTGATTTTCTTTTATTACCCATTTTATATTCCCTGATCGCTGGTTGCCCTTTATTATCTTGTACTTGCCCACCATAAATACTTCATTTGATGGGAATCTTGTTTCCTGTACAGCGAATAGCTTGATCCAATATCTCTAGAGTTCTTTGATAAGTTCCATCTGTTTTTACCAACTCTTAGGTGGGTATTGACATTCATTGTACCAAAAAAGTGTTTTTTCTTCGTCCTGATCTTGCGAGGTCAGGGATCCTCCGACTGATCCCAACATGATGGAGCAGGGCCCCCAGAATCCAATGCCCTGTTTAGACCAGACTAACTGACCCCAGATTTTACCAGCTGGGGTAGTTTCCGATGTGCGTTTTAACATCATGGTAGATTGTGTGAATCATTTCACGTGAGGGTGGAACCCACAGGTCCCACAAAAATTAGAACCAGATTGGTAAGACCTGGAGCATGCTTAAACAGCCGACCCTGACCTGGATATAGACGCTGACCACAACACCGCCCGCTGCGGGATCAACATGTGTGGATTTACATTTAAAAGATAGTTCTTCCACCTTCTTCACCGTTGGAATCCAAATACCTCATCCGGTGCTGAAGCTGTTGACTATCTTCGGGAATGCTTTTTATTACTAACCCCAAAAGCAAGGATGCCTCTTCCGCCAGTTCAGTCGTACCAATGATCATCTCCGCCTTCACTGTCGTTGAGGTCTTCACGCGTAACTCTGAGCTGGGACCCTTATCAAAGGATACACACAAGATCAGTGTGCTCTGGGACTCTCATAGGCAGGGCTGCCTCCGAAGAGGGGTCCCTACCTGCTGTTATTGGTTCAATTCTATTATGAAGCGTTTTTGAAAGTATTTTATATGTAACAGCTACTAGGGAGATTCCTCTGTAATTGTTCACATCTGTTTTGTCACCGTTCTTATATAATGGGTGTATCAGTGTGTTCTTCCAATCATCAGGAATTTTTTCCATTTGCCAGATTTCTTGTATTATGTTTGTCAGTTCCTGTCTTGCTTGACTGCCTGCTTCCTTCCACAATTCTGCAACAATCAAATCTTCCCCTGCAGACTTATTGTTTTTCAGACTTTGGATTATGTCATATTTCTTTCTCATCTGGTGGGTCCGAGGATTTAGCATTTGTTTGTGGTTGACTTTTTTAAGTTCTTCAAGTTTAAGTTCTTCACAGTTCAGTAGGTTTTCAAAATAACGTGGTAAAAGCTGACAATTGTCCTTGTTGTTTAGTCCAATTTTTCCATTTTTGTCTTTAAAACCGAGACTGGCTGATTGATACTTTGCTGTTTCCTCTTTGAATGTTTTGTAAAATTTTCTTGTATTATGATTAGTGAAATCTTCAATTTGCGCAAGCCGACTTCTTTCATATTTTCTCTTCACACTTCTTATAGTTTTAGAAGTTTATTTCCGCACTGTCTTGAAAGTCTGAAAATTCCCGTCAGTTTTAGAGGAGCCTTTTCCAGGCTGTCAGTCTCTCATTTATGGCCTCTTCACATTCTTCATTCCACCATCTATGCTTCTTTCCCTTCTTCAGAGGGCATAGTTCCTGTGCAGCTTCAGTTATTTTTGTTCTCAGATCCTCCCAGTTCTTCATACTGTCCTTTTCTAACTTCTCTTTGAATTTTTGGTTTACTTCAGAGGTTTTTTTTTTAAACATTTTAACATCAAATTTAGTTCTCCTGTTCTATTTTGTTTTTCTATTTTGAGGGGTGAATCTCATTTTTATGGTCACTCTCAATGTTGGCTCCTTTTTTTTACCTTGACATTTTGGACCTCCTTTTTGCTCTTAGCAGAGATAGCTACGTGGTCAATTTGGAATTCCCCAAGGTGTGGATTTGGAGACCGCCAGGTTTTTTGTTTTCTACTCAGCTTTTTAAAGTAGGTAGACAGTTTGAGATTAAAAGCCTTGCATAGCTCTACAAGCCTTATTCCATTACAGTACCGGTTTCGACCCTATGTGTGGGTAATCTTCAGCTGCTGAAGAACCTTGATCTTGTTTTAAAAAATAACATAATATTAAAACACTACTAATTCTAGTTTAGATGACTAATTCTAAGTTTCACTGATATGTTATGCTGTTAAAATGTCCTTGGATGAGAAATGTAAAAGTCTAAAATTGTTCAACAGTTCATTATGTCACTGATCTTGATGTTCACACACACACACACACACACACACACACACACACACACACGCGCGCGCGCACACACACACACACACACACACACACACACACACACACACACACACACACACACACACACACACACACACACACACACACACACACACACACACACACACACACACACACACACACACACACACACACACACACACACACACACACACACACACACACACACACACACACACACACTCTCTCTCTTGATTTCTGTATTGTATGTTAAGTACTCTTATTTCAAGTTTTAGAAACATCTTACTGTATTTCTAATTTAAATGGTACTGTTTTTATAAAACTTGCATCAGTAGGAAGTCTATATTTTCTAAAAGTTTAATAATAATCACGTGTCTATGTTTTCAGCATACTTTGACTTCTACCATAAAATAGGTGCGAGTTGTGTGTTTTGAAGGGGCGAATAAATTTAAAATCTTCATGTAGTTTGCTGAAGATCAATTTGTCCAATGCCCCATTATCTGAAGCAGGATGGTGAAAATGTTCCCTTCTTCATAACTGCGATCTGTTGGAGAATTGTGCTATGCTGCATTATCTGCTGTCTCTAGCCTGTCACCTGTGTACTTGTCGGAAGCACGCCGAGCACTGGTTCATGTACGACGGGGGCTGGCTAATACGGCAGTGGAGGAGAAAGGTGGTGGAGCAAGGGAGAGGGTTTGGGAATGGGTTGGGGCAGGAGGGGGGGGGCATGTCCTGCGAAGTCTTGTTTGTGTTTATTGACTCTCTTTAAGTAATTGAAAAGTATGTTTTTTTATTTTTTTTTTATTTTGTTAAGCAGCAGCAGAGTTTGCTTACTACAAAAAAAAAAAAACTATTTCACGCTGCTCAGTTTCCCCGCGAGATCAAACCCGTCCATACGCATTCCAAGACTTGGAGAAGGCCTTCAATCATGTCCCACATGCACTCATTTGGCACGCTCAATGGTCCCACAATGTCCCCGAAGCAAAAATATGTCCAGTGGATCCAGCTACTGTACCACAAAGTTTCCAGCACGGTCCAATGTGCAGCAGGAACATTGCCTTCCCCTTACCATCAATGTTGGAGTACATCAGGGATTGGGATTTTCACCCTTTGTTTGTCCTTAGCATGGACATCATCTTGGAGGATTTACGACATGAAGGCCTCCATGAGAAAATGCTGCGGTAGAATGAACAGCTTGGCAAATATGGCCTTAGACTCAATCTCAAGAAGATGGAGTATATGGAGTCTGGCACACAAACTGATGGTACCATCAGCATCAGTGGGAGAAAAAGTAGAGCAATTCAAATACCTTGGCTCCCTCATACGCAACTTGCTTGTGCCAGGCTCCTCACTTTGATCTCTCCTATCCGACCTTGCTTGGTCAACTCTTGTTCTTTTCCGATCCTCATGGTATTAGAGCACTCGAGGCCTAGGGAGCCTTTCATTCTCACGCCCTTCGTGGGCTTTGTCTTTCTTTGGCCGATACCTTGATTTTTTGAAGCGTCGGATCCCTTTTTTCCTCTCTGATTAGTGTTATATAGAGGATGGTTGCCTAGTTGTATTTCCTCTTAAAACAATAACCACCACCACCACCACCACTCCCTCGTATGCAACAGTGACAGCATGTCCCTACCAGAATCAACGCCACCTGTATGAAATGGCGCCAGGTTACTGGAGTCGTGTATGATCATGTGATGCCCATAAACCTCAAGTCAAATGTATACAGAATGATAGTATGCTCAGTCGCTCTCTATAGATCGAAGTGCTGGCCAGCAACAGGAAAGCATAAACAGATTCTACCTGCTATGGAAATGAGATACTCTGATGGAGCCTTGGACTAACACAATTCGACCACGCAAAGAACAGTGATGTCTTGACGACTGAGAGTCGCACCAATCAAAGAGAAACTATGGAAAAGAAGACAGATGGTATGGACACGTCATTTGTAGCTAAGATACCTCTGCAGCAAGGAGAACCATGCATCAGCCTGAAGGCCAGCAACTGCATGGTCAACCGAAAAAAAGTGGATGGATTACTTAAAGGAGGAATTTTATGAATATGTGTCAAAACCAGTCCCAAATCAAATTAAACATGTTGTGACATAAGTTTGTGCAACGGTTTATCATTGTATTGAATAGGTGGAACCTTTCTCTTTTTAACATTGCAATTCTCAGTTCAATACGGACCAATTAACTTTAAATAATAAACATGTTCTTTGAGTAACTCTCGTTTTAATGGGGTTTTCAAATCTTCAGGGACTTGCTAAAATAGGACGGTAAGTTAGGAAAAATGTGAGGGATAGCTCCTGGCTTTAAGCTCCACCTTATTCTCAGAATTTCTACTTTTCCCATTAATAATAAAAGAGTCTACCTTTATAGTAAGATCTTCCGAAAAATGACACTCGCAAATCCTAGACTTACACGTAAGCTGCATGTCTTTTCATGGGATCACTAGCCCACTGAGAGAAATGCTCCTCATTTTCAGGTGGCGATATGATATGTTTACCTTCACCAGACCTGTAAACAGATCGACAACCTGGCACAAAGCACAACTGCATTTTCACACTCACTATATTCTAAAATGTAATTATTACACTCAAAAAATCACTCCCGCTACAAGTAAAAACGTGCGCACCCAGTATAAATAACGCCATCTGTTCACCCAAAGCGATTGTTGCGATGCAGTGGCAAATCTCCGCACTTTAGCCACTAGTTCCTCCACTGGTGTAATGGGAAGCGAGTCGAAGAGCTCTCACTTCCTCTTTTTATTCGGCATGGCCATAGTATTTTTAATATGTCAATTTGAGATAGATATTTATTTAAGAACATGAGCGAGCGGAATGGCCACACTTGTTAACGTGCTACATCTATGGAGCCAAGCTCTGCATCCGGGAGACGCATGGGTTCGAACCCCACCGTCGGCTGTCCTGAGAAAGGTTTTCTATGGTTTCCTGTTTACACTTCCAGGCAAATGTCAAAATAGTTCTTATTCATAAGCCACAGCTAACTCCTTACCCAATTTCATTCACCACGATTCATTTCCATTACCTCCTCAATTGAGGTTGGCAACAGGAAGGGCATCCAGCCATAAAACATGCAATGTAAATTCATCTCACCTCATCCCAGATCTCGTATCCAGAAACGGGACTAAGGGATAGACAAAAAAATTTACTTAGAAACACGAACACTTACATTAAAACAAATGAGATAGAAGTATGCTCAGTATGAACTAAATAAATAATAATAATAATAATAATAATAATAATAATAATAATAATAATAATAATAATAATAATAATAATAATAATAATAATAATAATAATAACAATAATAATAATGATAATAATAAACTAATCATACAGAAGGCATGAGAAATGGTACCCTTAAAAAGGAATGCAAAACACCCCTGGTGGAACTCAACATGCAACCAAGCCCTAGAGATAAGAAAATCTGTGTTTTAGAAATACAACAGTAGAAAATCCCAGAAAACTCAACAAGAATTTTATGAGACCAGAAAACAAGTATCCAAAACCATCAGGCAAGAGAAAAGAAAGCACCTGAAAGAACAACTGGAGTCAATTGAAGAAAACTTTAGAAACCACAACACAAGGGATTTCTAAAGAACATTCACAGAAAAAATCCGAGGATACATTCCACAGAACTTATGTTTTAGGAAACAAGACAGAAAATTGGCGCTTACTAATAAAGAAAACTGCCAAGAACTTGCACGGTACTTCTCAGAACTTCTTAACTGCCTCGAACCCACTGAAAGATTTCTTGAAGAAGCATCCAGTTTCACTCACCCACAATCACCTCCACCGAACCAGGAAGAAATTCAGAGCCACATTAAACGACTAAAGAACAACAGAACCTCAGGAAGTGACGGGATTGTTGCGAATTCCTTAAGAATCTTGGTCCAAATTCACTCAAGGAACTTACAGAAATCATACAGAAAATCCGGAAAAATGAAAAACTCCCAGAAGACTGGAAATGTGCCTTGATTCACCCACTTCACAAAAAAGGAGACAAAACTGATGTGAACAACTATAGGGGAATCTCCCTCCTTGAAGTCTGCTACAAAATTTTCTCTGCATGCCAGCACTGAACAGATCTTCAACCTCAAAACCGCTCTAAAATTCAGGGCCCTCAGAAACCTTCCAATCATCTGTACCTTCGTAGATTTCAAGAAGGCTTATGATTCAGTTGATCGTCAATCTCTGTTCAGCATCCTGAAAGAACAGGGACTAGACTCCAAAATGCTCACTGACACGAAGTCAAGAGTGAAATTCATGGGAGAAATCTCGGACGAATTCCTGATAAAAACTGGTGTCCGGCAAGGAGATGGACTATCACCCCTCCTCTTCAACCTCGTACTAGATAAGGTGATGAGGGAATGGGAAAACTAACTGAAAGCACAAAATAGTTGGAACCCAGTAAACATCGGGACACAAAAAAACAGGCTTGAAATTCCATGCTTAGCCTTCGCGGATGACCTGGCCCTTTTGTCCAGCGATAAAGTCACAGCAATAAAGCAAGTTGAAATTCTCCAAGAATGTGCCAGAAAGGTCGGACTTCATTTCTCCTTCCAGAAAACTGAATTTTTCTGTGCAAAACTAGACATCCATAGTCTCAATACAAAATACGGACAAATCAACAGAGTCCCTCACTTCAAATACCTGGGCGAAATCCTCGAACCAACCGGACAAGAGAAAATAGCCCAAAACAACCGTGTCCAAAAACTCAGAAGAACTTATGGGAGAACAAGAGAAATCTACAACAAAAAATGTATGTCTCTCCACGTTAAGATTAAACATTACAATACTGTAATCAAACCGGAGGCTTTATATGCAGGGGAAACTAACGCTTCATAGAAAGGGCGAACTGGAAAATATCCTAAAAGAAGAGCGAAAAATCATGAGGAAAATTTTAGGACCAAGACACACGGGAGAAGGGGACCACCTCCAAACCCGGAAATCCACAGAAAAATTATCTAATATTGCGGCAGACCTCAGGAAAAAAAGGCTAAAATTTTATGGACATGTTAAGAGGCTTCCAGAAACTAGACTAATCCACCAAGTTCTTAAAAGAGTTGACAAACGGAAGAATTTTCCTTGGATACAACAAACAAAAGCGGACATGAAGAACGCACAAATTCTCTGTGAAGACATTTTGAATCGAAATATATATAGAAAGAAAACTGACAATTGGGAAGTTACTCCAGAGAATGAAGTACCAAAAAGAGCAGGTACCAAGTGGACGGAAGAAAGGAAAAGGATCTTTAGTCAACAGATGAAAGCATCCTGGATCTTCCGCAAACGAAATCATAAATAAAGCTTCGTGTGTTCCGAAAGGGACCATTCATGAATAATAATAATACTAATAATAATAATAATAATAATAATAACAATAATAATAATAATAATAATAACCATATGGCCTCAGCTACCATGTGCAGACATTTCAATTTGACACCATCTGGCTGTCTGTTCGTCAATTTCAACATTCTGTTTTACTCTAGGCCTACTAGATGGCAGACTTGAGTAAACCGGAACTCTTTTGTGCGTCTGGCTGAATTTATTGAATTTTGTAGGGTAAACACCAAATGTGTCACCAGTGATCTTTTACAGGGCAACATCGTACGACATGGAGTGTCGAATGGACTTTTTTCCGCCCTTCAAAAATCCGACTACCTCTGCCAGGTTTGACTCTGCTATCTTGGGACCCGGAGGCCCACACTCTACCACTGATCCACAGAGGTAGATAATGCGAACATATATTCCAACATGACAGCAAGCAAATGTTTTAAACTATGAGCCATCACTTCTGTTATTTTTTGCATCTTCCCTGGAACACTTTCTGGGTACGAACATTTGTAGCGGGAGCATGGAGGCCCCACTTAGTAATTCCATCATTTCCTAAAAATGAATCGAATACAGCCTTCAATCAACTAAAATGCCTCTTCTTCCTCAGAACTTGTAGACACACCATTTAAGAATTAGCATCACTTTCGTAAATCTTATCCGTTTTATTACCGTCACTTTTGGTGTTCAAGTCCACTTCCTCCAACGTTTCACCCAACCACGAAAGTATCTGAACAGTACATGCCATTATAACTTGTGTAAATTCACTAACAACAGTCACAATATAAAAATTTCACATTAAAAACAAGCATACGTCAAACCTTGACTTATTACAAACCACAAAATTGAGAAGCATTGTTAATCGCTACTCAGCGCATCCCTCACCAAACGTGCACTATCGCGCCTAATAATGGATTGAGGGTTTCCATTTTCGAAGATAATGGAAATAACTGACACCTCCCCTTCCTAACAATCTATTTGAAAGGTATAGAGTTTCATAAATAGAAGTGTTGAAATATTCCAACAAGCAATATACTATGGAGGTAAGCGCTGCGCTCATCATGCGAGTAACCCCAGCTTAAGCATAAAATTCTGAAGGAAATATACTTTCCTTTTTTTTTCCCCAGTCAACTTTAACAATGCCAGACTGCAAGTTAAGACACCACATAAACTGCTGCATCGTCAATGTCACGCAACATACTCTGTACTTGCGCATCAGATGGTCAGAGGAAGTCATGTCTGTCAGCTGACAAAGCATCAGTGGCTATTCAACTGCTGGATCATAATGAACACAAGCAAGAATTAAGTTTGCACTGTGGTTGTCTGCAGACCCCCAGATCAACTCTAGACAGTTTGCTCTATTAAGCCTTACATCTGTTTTGCTCTATTGGTGAAAAATATTTAATTCCCTCCATGGGAACTTAGAATTTTCCATCTAGACAGTTTGACGGAATGTCCTTTGACATAGCAGTCAAGTATATATTCGGGGTTCACTTTAATAAACTATATATGCCACATGAATGCATGGAAGTTATTACTTCATACAATGTAGGATATTTCAACAAAAGGACTACAAAATACAACCACGGGAAACTAAAACATCACAACCTCCCATCCATGTAACTCCTGTACCATAATCTACTATATTTCAACTAAGCTCCAGAACTGCCAACAGGACATCATGGATTAGAGAATATCATCAACTTTCACACTGAATAATATGCTGGCAACTATGGAGTCAAGTGACCAATGGGTTAATAAAATAATTGGAAGCTTAGTTGAACTCACATGGTAAATGGTATAACAAATTGCAGTATATCAAATGATTAAGTATATGTACCGTTTTCATAATATATTACGAAATAGGATTATTATTATATCACAAGCAAACTAGCAGAATATTGGATCAAAATTAAGTGAAAAATATAAACGTAAGTGTACAGAAAGAGTGACAATTCACTAACCGTTTCCAATATTTATAAAAAATGCTGACTGCAGAGAATACATTTGTAAATACATAAAATGGAACTAGAATTTTACAAGAGTAGCAAGCAAATGATTCATAGATATTCATCCAACTTTAAATTTCACGATCTACAGTAGTATAGTAAAATTAAATTCTTTCAAGGTCCACCTATTCAATACAATGACATTTTATTGTGATTTAATCACATGTCAAATGGTACTGGTTTTGGCATCTATGTGCCATCATCAGCCTTGAGTACAAATTAAAACAAGATATACAGTAGAATTCCGATATAGCGAGTACGGCATATAACGAGAACTCCGTTATAACGACGACTTTTTTCTGTCCCTTCAAAATTCCTATATTAAACTGTGTATCGTCCTTCGGTTACAGCGAGAACCCTATCACTGGCGCATCCGTTATTACGAGCGATTAAGCGCGCGCGATTTTTTCTGTTACCGATATTTATGCACCCAGCGATGATACTGCATGCGATCGATTACCATCGGCATCGTTTCCTCGCTATGCGCACTAGCGATTTCTCACGTCGACATTCGACGGCGATGTCGGAGTCGATTAGTAATATCCGTCGACAGCTGTTCCGTAAAGAAAAATTTGAAATGAAAGAACATATTTTCGTAATAAATGCGTAAATAACATGTCCAATAACGGTTGTTAACTCGTTAAAAATTATGGCTGACCAAACGACCGCTTAATTTTGAGGCTAAATACTGCAATTAAGTAAGAATGGGATACACCTCGAAATATGGCAGAGTGCTTAATTGATTTCATAGGTTAGTTTGTATTTTGTCGTGTCTGGTTAAATTACGGAAAGGCTATTATGAAAATTTATAGCGAGAAAGGTATAATTTTTCTACCGGCGCTTGAAGTGTGTTTTCATCATACGTATAGTACGGTTAAGTTAGGATACGTGATGCTGTTTGAATAAGAAAACTGAAACGTTTGCAACAAAATGCGATCGATCATCTTCGGCACGGTAGTTTTCTCACTTTGTGCATTTGCGAGCTCTCTCGTTGACATTCAGAGGCGATGTTGGAGTTGATCAGTAATACCCATCGACTGCTGTTCTCTAAAGAAAATTCGAAATGAAAGAGTATAACACGTTTTCGTAATAAAGGCGTAAATTACGTGGCCGATAGCAGTTGTTAAATCGTAAAAATAAAGACTGAATAAACTATATCTTAATTTTAGTGTTATATACGGAAATTAGGTAAGAATGTCATACACCTCAAGATATGGCACAGTACATCACTGATTTCGGAGGATATTTCATATCTTCTCGCGTCTAGTTACGGCTATTTACATATAAATTTTTCGCGAGGAGGTTATTTCTCTACATGCGTTTCAAATATGTTTCCATGATAGGCTACATATACGGTTAGGTTAGGTGACGCTGGTTGAAGAAGAAAGCTGAGGCGTTTGCCACAGAAATCTCTGGAGTGATACCGTATTTCTCCGAATCCAAGACTGTTTTTCCTCAGAATCTCATGCGAAAACTCAAGGGTTGTTGCATTCGCGGCCTAACAGTAAGTTAATGGATACCACTGGCAACTACCGCGGTAACCACGTTGCTTCTTTTCACACGCACACAGAACTCATTGACAATAAACGACTGCCTCTTTATTACACATCGCTACCGATTGTACAGTGTACAGTGCCTGTGTGTTTCTCAAATCTGCAGAATGGCATCAAAACATGCAACCCTACGAATTCATAGAAAAGCCATGGCTACTCAGTGGCAGAGTCATAACGCGTCTATTGTACTTGACGCTTAGTAAAATTAAGGTTTATAGACAGCAGGAATATTTTCGTGATAGATAGTCGTATTGTAAAGATACGTGGAAAAGTTATTGCTGGCAAATTTTCAACGGGTTCTAGTCGATATTATGATGCCAATTTTAAGATAATGTTTATTAAACACTCGGAAATGTAGAATAACTGTGCAGCCGCAAGAAAATACGGCATAGGCCTAACTAAAGCCAATATTTGGTGTTCGCGTGAAGACAAAGAGCTAAAAAAATGCGTAATGTAAAAAAAAAAATGCATTCAGTGGTCCGCAACAAGGACGCTTTAAAGAAGTCGATGATGAAATTGAGAGGTATGTGCACGAAAAACGCAAGGGCGGAATGGCCATACCGTGGCGCAATAAACTAGTTCGTTGACTTTCAACGCTCGCGATTAGGCCTATATATCGCTAGCCGTTGAATTTGGCCGCACCCGACAAGCGAGACGTGCGTGTAGCGGTAGCTGGTTATATCTGACGCTGCGTAAAAGTAACAGTTTTATAGACAGCAAGAATAATTTCCTGATGGATCGTTGTATTGTAGAGACGCATGGAACAGGTATTGCCAGAAAATTTTCAACGAGTTCTCTTCGGTATTATGATGCCAATGTTAAGTTAACGGTCCTTTAACCCGCAGAAATAAAGAATAATTGTGCAGCCGAAAAAAAAAGAAATGAAATACAGCCTGACGAAAGTCGTTCGGCATCTAAAATGTCTAAAAATGCGTAGGCCTGTATGATTTTATAAAATTCTTTTTTAGCCTGATTTAAATTTTTTAAAGGAAAAAGTGGGGTTCATCTTGGATTCGGAGAAATACGGAACTATATTTTTTTCAGAATGAAATTAAACATACACTTTCACGTAGTATCGGATTACGAAAAATAACAAACAAGTAAGTCGTAGTGCGGATATCATCTGCGGAAACGCAAGTTTTGAACAAAATGATTGCCCTTTAATACCAATTTTAAAGTGCATGAAGGGTTTTCCGACATTTATAAAAAAATCTGATATAACGACAATCCGTTATAGCGAGTAAATTTTTCGCTGTTATGAATTCTCACTATAACGGACTTCTACTGTATATTCCTAAAACATCTAAAACACATTTTAACCCATTATAAAATAACATACAATTAATATGGTGATACATGAAATACGATAAAATTATGATACAATTGGTGTGATATAAAATTCTTAAAATTCCGGCTGTTTGTTACATAATTCAGTCTCATGTCATGCAGGTGGTGTAGTAGTATAAACTCACATTTGCAACAGTCTGAGAGCAAATTCTCATTTACGGTATGAATAAAAGAGAGTACCTTCTCAGATTGATGAGTATATGCTCACTCTGTTTTGAGCAAGGCTGATGTGTGTCTGAAGTATGAGGAACTACTGATTTATTGCTCTTAAAAGTATCATATAAATGGTTGAGTTCATCATTAATAATGTGGTTACTCACGGAACTGTTTCCACAAACATCAGCATGTGAATTCTAAGCATCTTAAAAGTCTGCATCATTTCCCAAAATTGAATTTATTTGGACCAGGGAACTGGAAACATGAGGTGCTATTTAGAATATACTTCATTAAAAACATTAAGACTGGTAGGTGACCCTGGATTTCAGTGTGTCATAGGGGACTTGGTACCCATCAAACAACTTCTACAAATATTGTTGAGGTTATGAGCAGGGTTACTTTGTGACAAAAGCCGCAGGGTGGATTCAATTTCCTTATACTGATATAAAACTTGTTACAAAACAAGAGTGGCAGAAAGAGTATAATCATTATCCTGCAGCAACGGCTGCTCTTGACTGCACTCATATTAGGCCTATATAATAGGACGGAGAGTTCATGAACAATAAAGGCAATGGAAGTACTGTATTTTCCTTCTGGACCTTCATGATCACCCAGAATGCCGGGCAGATGTCTCATTTAAAATATACATAACCCTAATATAGAAGATACAAATTTTATTTTACTCTCACTTTCACATTACGCGGTCCGGATCTCGTAGCTATCAACTGGGATTCATGAGACAGGGGTTCGATACCAACTGTAAGCATCCCACAAGATGGTTTTCCATGGCCTATTTTATCACTTGGCATATGCTGGGGCTGAACCTTGATTAACGCCATGGCTGCTTTCTTTCCTGTTCTAGCTCTTTCGTATCCCATCGCCCCCATAAGACTAGTCAGTGCTAGTGCTAAGTAAAACAAATAGCAATAAATATTATTTATTTCTTAGTTCTTCCTGCTTGTAATCTTTGTTAGTTAGGCCTAATCCCAAAGCCCGGACATTTCCTTCCGAGATTTATTGAAGAGGACAGCCTATAAATTATGAATATAGCCTACAAACAACAAAAGCAATAAAAGTACAGTGAAACCTCGTTAGTACGTTCCTCATTAACATATTTTCCCGCTTAGCACGTCATAAATTTCTTCACCGCTTAGTACGATCATATATTCCCCAGACCTGAAAATGTTTTTTGTCATCCCTTGTGTATGGAATGTGATTTCCAACAGAGATAAGAGCCCTCGCCATGGGTCAGTCGGAGAAAGTTGCGCGATAAGAGGAAGTGACCTTGAATTCTCGAACACTGAGTATATTGCACCTTCGAGGGGCAAGCTGTTAGCTGTTTTGCGTCATTGATTGGCAGGAAAGACTTTACACTAGAACAAGACAGGACAGTGCTAAGTTAAAGCACAGTAATAGATTACATGCGGCTAGGAGCGCTGAATTCAGTTTTCACGCGTTTTTTTCCTCCAAGCTGTCCCGTTGACATACACGGCTTATGGCTGGGAGTCATCCGAAATTATGCGTCACGGACGTTACCGCCACAAAATGTGTAACGGAAGTGTAACTCTAGCAACCGTGCAGCCGTTGGTGGATGGTCATGACAGAGACATCTATGATCATTTGATTTTCTAAAAAAGTGGTTTATTTTTTGTTCTTTGTTCTATGGAAAGATCTTTGTTGTCAGTGAGATTGTTGAATAACCCAGTGCACTTGATTGTGCTTGTAACCTATTTCGCATTCTAATCAGAAGTTGGAAATTGATTTATTCAAAATCATTCTTTCAAACTTCGGAAACTTTCCTTCAGGGCACTCGTTTTCTTGTTCCATTTCTAGTTTGCTTATACACATTTTCAATTTTGTCTCGGTTGCCCACAATAGTGTTCAAAGTAGAAGGTGCTAGTTTTAAAGTTTGCACCAACTCTACACACTTAAGATGTGGATTCCTATCTACATCTTGAAGGATTTTAATTTTTTCTTCATTAGTGAGTGGTTTCAAGACCCTTTCCTTATCCATAGCTAGGCTATTACAAGACAGATACCGCATGTACCGTGCTACTGAACTTCTCACGATTATCCTATTAGTCTGTAAGTAGGCTGCCACGCGACAAATAATCTCTTCAGATCTTTTTACCACTCAACACAATAAATTGAAGGTAAAGCGGTGTACCATCCATACAAAAATACGAACTGCTAGTTGACAGTTGGCACTTTTTTTTCACCGGCGAGTCTGTCCGTACTAATGCCGAGTACTGCCGAAGTTTCTTGTTTAAGATGGCGGTCGAAGGCGCTTAATCGTGAATGGCGAGTATAAGCGCGCGTGAAATTCATGCTTGAACAAAGTGACCAGAAAACAGCTTTTAATTACCCACTGGTCAGAAACCTAAGGCTTCAACTAAGAATTCATTATACAATTGTTTTAGGAAGAAAGTGATCTGCTATAATATGTAGGAACTGTAGCTACTTCTAAGAGCCAAAGGGGAAAAGAATGTTGCATCTGTTTTTCCAAGTTTTTTACATCTTTTAATAGTCTCTTGTTAACAGGCTCCAGTAGAGAATTATTGATATTTGTTCCCTCGACTTTTTCACACCTTTTAGCGCTCTCCTGTATCTCCTGAAACACTACACACACAATGTACTATGTACTAATGTGTAAAGTGACACCATCTCCCTGTTGGATAGTTTTTAATGGAATATTCTATAGTACGTTTTCCCGCTTGAAACTATTTCTTTTGTCGTCCCCTGCAGAAACGTATTAACAAGGTTTCACTGTATTAATAAGCATGTATAGTTGACGCCACACATTTCACTCTGATTTTCATATTATTTATCTTTTTTGTTACCATACACAGTTCTACCTTCTAAAGCACATAGCTTGTAATTTGGTTTAAACTGACTCTAGAGCATTGGACCTTTGTCAGACTTAAGAACACAAGAGAATATTCCCCGTAAAGTGTAATGTTACTGACTGAATATCCGCCACTGCTATGAACAAAATACAACTTGATATGTGTGCACAAAGAACGGAAATCAAAACTCAGGCATTTACATTATGTATCCTGACAATCATACACAACATAAGTACCTATTCAATTTCAAATAATCCAAGTGGTGGTGCGTTTGAGTATCTACTGCATCGAAGAAGAACCTTCTTAATCTTACCAAATGGAGTACATACAAGATGGTCTGAGAACATATTCCTACTAAATGCACATGCTCATGAGTACCAGTATATACTTTTAGAAAGAACTAAGGTTTTATTCATACCACCCAATACTATGATGACTGTTGTGCTTCAAGCTAGGTAGATCAATAGAATGAGCTTTAGACATGAATCCATAAAATAAAAAAAAACATTGTATATAATATGTTTCTTCAGAAAATTGTCATTGAAAGAGAGAGACAGAATATGTGTGTGCATGTGCAACACACACGCACTACAGAAAATTGCACACTCCACACAACACAGGGTATTTATGGTCTCCTTAAAAATGAGCAAAAGATCAACCCATCACCAGTACAAACATGAAACATCAGCTTACATGTCCAAAATACAGATGGAGATAATATTACAGACAGAGATATGTTATGATTTCCCAGTAACATAACCAAATAATTTTCATGAACAATATATTAAAAACTTATCAGAATCCTGTGTCTTCATGCAACCCTCTTTCTATTCTCACCTGTTTCTCATTATCCTCTGCCTGGACATCACACTGCCGTACCTTCCGGGTCTGCGGGTATCCGATCCATCGCGATCTCTTCCACGAAGTACCCGCCTGTCTTGGGTCCTACCCACTCCCAGCAACATATCGCTCAATTCTTCTCCCAGACGCTGATTCAGAAGCTAATATAAACACAGAAATATTATTATGAACAGAATGTACAGTATGGCAGCAGCATAATAAACATTAAGAAAAACACTAATGAATGCAATGCTATTTGCTGATGTAATTTGGCGGAAGGATGTTAAGAGTGCCTGATGCAGCAACTCACAGAAGATTAAACAATGAACAATAAGGGTTAGAATTTTTTTTAAACAAGACAATTGTAAAGAAAAGAAAAGAATAAAATCAACAATTATTGAAGATCTTCAAGTAAATGGGAATATTAATATAGAATGTAAGACTGTATGTGGAAACTGATATGAAAATATTACAGAATATGAAGCCTAGTCTGGATTACATATCAACACCAAACAATAAAAACCTCATATATTTAATATAATTAATTTTACAGGAGTAGCAAAAAACTGTTTTTTCTTTAGGTTTCAGAGTCTTTATTAATTATTTGTATAACATCGTAGAAACATCATGTCCTAACAACTTACAAAATGTTTACTTAATATACCTATTTCTGGACTAATTCTTCATACTTCTGTTATCCAAGGATCCAGGTTAGTCAACTTACCTGGAAAGTTGGTTATGTAAAACAAGAATCAGATATTGTAGTGATTCATGCGGGTACAAATAACATTAACAGCTGATGGCATTACTAATGCTATCAGTACCTGAGGGCGCATTATCTGACGATGTGAGGCTTTTACCTTGGTTGTTGTGTCCCCTATGATACCATGCTTTACGGGTTACTGTCTCTACGGCTGTACGAGAAGAATTGAAAACTCGTCAGTACTCAGCCTACGCGAGGCATCATTATAATTTGAATACGACATAAATTAAGGAACTTCACCAAATTTGTTATGCTGATAGTTATAATAGTACTAACATCAACTTACCTTCAGCCTTAACAATTCAGTTTTGAACGTGATCTGAATCACTGCTTTCCGAGTTATCACTTGCCCGGTAGTAATCTTTGAATGCATTTTTCTTTTTAGGTCCTTTACATGCCATTGCTGGTGAAAAGTAGTGTTTACAGTGCACTATGTCTTCTGGTATTGGCTAGAATAAATTTGTTACTTTCATTGACCTATCTCAATCTCATCCTTGGCTTTGACAATACGAAAGTGACCGAGGTATGTGTAACTGCTAGTAATACCATTCCTTATGCAGCCAGTCCCTGTTATGGTGTGAAAATGTCACTCATGGGGTGGGTCGGTTGGTGCACGCATTTCAGTGGGCTTGGCAAACTGATATGTAATGGCAACTTCTGGTTCGGTGAGGAAAGCAACGGGAAACTACATTACTCCTCATTTCCCTAGTATGCCTCGTGAGTGACGCCAAGGCTATCTATGACAGCTTTTGGTGGAACTGTGGAGGATCACACCAGCCTTCGGGCTAATAATAATAATAATAATAATAATAATAATAATAATAACAACGTATGACCTCCGGAGAGGCCTGGTGCAGGTCTTTTTTTAGTAGACGGCCTATTAGGCGACCTGCATTTCTGTGAAGATGAGGGCCCTACCTAGGATGATTTCTAATGTTGACTACGCCAAACACACCCAGCCCCCGAGCCACTGGAATTAACCAATTAAGGTTAAAATCCCCAACCCTGCCGGGAATTGAACCCGGGACCCTCTGAACCGAAGGCCAGTACGCTGACCATTCAGCCAACGAGTCGAACAGCCTTCGAGCTGAATACCCAACATATATACAACACAGATCCTTTATATCTGGACCACATTCTACATCAGACATATCTTCAGGAATGTCATTCAATAGACTCAGCAACTGATGGTTTACAAGATATGTTTACTGCACTGTAACAAGCTAACGAATGATAACACTACCGGATTTAAAGTTAAAAATTTCATTGTTCCGTATTGAAGAATATTACAGTTAAAATTGAAATAATTGATAAAGAGATTCAACCTATTCAATACAAAAGAATAAGAAATGTAGTGAATTACATTCTTATTTAATAATAAGTAAAGTGGTACCGGTTTCGACCCTAGTCCAGGTCATCATCAGGCGATTAAACCATGAAAAACAATGCATAGGAAAAGAAGATAATAGATCAAGTACACTCTGGATCAGTAGAAGAGGCGATAAAATGTAAGTCACTTAAAAGAAAACAGTGCGTAATTTTCTGAGCGGCAGTATGGCACACGCAGTGTTAGTCAGTCTTATAATGTTTATGAATAGCGGAGAACGGTTAAATGAGCTAGATTTTAAACACTGTCAGGCACAAAGTCATATCATAATCGAACACATACGAAGATCCATAATCATGCAGGAGTTGAAGATGAGTAGATCTATTGAAGTGATTTGCCAGCTCCCGGTGATCAGCACGATATATTTAACATCAGGCACTGTGGTTTCAAACGCCAAAGTAAAATGGAGAATAGCTTGATGATCCAGTGATTTTCTTCGGTTGTGGGAAAGTAAGTATATAGATAAATATAATATAATTCAATATAATTGCATAAGTAATTGTGCTCCTATAGAATTCTTAGAACAGTTGACGTGAAAAAAAACTCATCTTCAACTCCTGCACGATTATGGATCTTCGTATGTGTTCGATTATGATATGACTTTGTGCCTGACAGTGTTTAAAAACTAGCTCATTTAACCGTTCTCCGCTATTCATAAACATTATAAGACTTTGCCTAACACTGCGTGTGCCATACTGCCGCTCAGAAAATTACGCACTGTTTTCTTTTAAGTGACTTACATTTTATTGCTTCTTCTACTGATCCGGAGTGTACTTGATCTTTTATCTCCTTTTCCTATGCACTTTTTTTCATGTTTTAATCGGCTGATGATGACCTGGACTAGGGTCGAAACCGGTACCACTTCTACTTATTATTAAATAAGAATGTAATTCACTACATTTCTTATTTTTTTGTATTGAATAGGTTGAATCTCTATCAATTATTTCAATTTTAACTGTAACACTACCGGAGACGCAGCGGAAATAATGCTCGTACAATTTGTGATATATCTGAGTTCCATTGTTGTGTTTTTGAACATTCCGTTGTTGATAGGATAAATATTAGTAGATGATTATATCTCAACGAGAGATGTGTGTTATAATACATTTTATTGTGATAATACAGCGGTCAAAATGACCGCTCCGGCGGTAGTAGGTATACCCGTTACTTAAGCCCCATCCATTGACGCAAAATTAATTATATTTAATATGGATTTTCCTGACCACTAATCAGGAAAAGTCACTGCAGCTCAATGTCCTACAAAAAAAAAAAAAAAAAAAAAAAAACTGTAGTCAAAATTGAGTTTGGAAAATGTATAGCGGTCATTTTGACTGCTCCGGCGGTTCTAGTGTTAAACAGAGCAGCAGACAGTCTCCAGATGGGAAACTAGTAAGGAAGCAGAGCGGTGCTCATGTGAAGTCAAACGCAACCCCAAATGCTAAGACAACTCGCAGGGTAAGTCAATCAGAAGATATCTCAAAATAATAATGTTATGATGATGTTAATAATAATAATTATAGTGGTAGCCATAATGAACGTAATGACGACTGGTTATAAGGAGACTACTATTACTAATAAATAATAAGAAGAAGAAGAAGAAGAAGAAGAAGAATTAAATGTGAAGAATCCAGTAGAGATATGAGAAACAAATTTAATCACAATGCAAGAACTAAGTTTAAGCATTTTTCACCTAAATATCTGTAAGAAATGAAAGCCTAGAACTAAATGAATTCTTAAGGGATTATAATTTTTATATACTTTGTAATAATTAACACTGGTTGGATAATAGAGAGGTGGAATTTATTCAGCTTAATGGTTTTATTCCAGCTGCCTCATTCTGTCGAACCTACCAGACTGGAGGGTGTGCTGTATTTCTATCCTTTGATTTGGTATAATTTTAATTTTAAATCCAGTGGAGGTAACCTACAGAAGAAGAGAACCAACCGAAAGTCAAGATCGCCAAAGATTCATCTCTACGCAGACAGTCAAGGGCGGGGTATGGCAGAAGGCATCAAGGATGAGCTGCAGAATTAAGAAACTGAGGTTTTAGGACTAATAAAACCAGGTGCCAAAACTGAAGACGTCCTTTCAAGTTGTGATCCTGTGGTAGAGAAGGACAATTATGTGGTGACTGTGAGTGGTACAAATGACATTGCTGCAAATGAAGGTGAGGAACTAATTACGACTCTCAGAGGTAAGATTTCCAAACTACCTGACTCAAAAGTAATTGTAGTTAATGTGCCACCTAGGTATGACCTTTTAGAGGACTCATGTGTGAACAAAGCTGTACATGATGTAAATATAAAAATCAAGAGATCATGTAAGAGTTTTAGAAATGTCTATGTAGTAGATACTTTAGGTCTTGGCAGGCAAATGTTCACTAGGCATGGGTTACATCTGAATGGTAATGGAAAAGCAAATCTCTGTAGACAAATTGCTACAATTATCAACAGAGATTTGCAAACTAATCTGTACTTAAGAAAACCCATACCACTAAACTGGCACATACAGGGAAACTTGCCAGAAAACCCAGACCCTTAAATCTATGTACAAGGATCTGGGTTCCAGGGACGTTCTCAACTCATGAGTCAAACGTTACCCAATTGCAACAGTCAAGTTTTAGGGAGGAAGGAGGTCTGAGATTGCTCTTGGTAAACTGTCAAAGTGTAGTAAATAAACAATTAAAATTCGGTACATTGATGGAATCTTATGAGACTGATGTGGTGATAGGAGTGGAATCGTGGTTGAGAGAAGGGGTGGGTAATAGAGAAGCATTTCCAGAAGGGTACACAGTCTATCGTAGAGACCGAAGAAATAAAAAGGGAGGGGGGGTGATTATTCTGGTGAAGGAAACTTATTGTTCACATGAATGGTTTACCGATGAAAGGGATGAAATGTTAGGGATAAAATTAGTTTGTCATAATATGAAGGAAGTGGGAATTATAGGAACATACAGGCCTGGAAGAGAGGAAAGAGACATGGAAATATTTGAGAAAATAATAGATTATACTCATAAAAACAATAATAATGATATGGTAATAATTGGGGGAGATCTAAACTTGCCTAAAGTTGAATGGAATGGAGCTGCAAGTGAAGCCCATGAACAGAAACTGGCAAATAAGTTAATTTGGGAGGGAGGATTTACACAAGTAGTACAAGAACCAACTCGTCTCAATAACTTACTAGATGTATTCTTGGTTAAACCATGGGAAATTGTTGATAAAACTGAGGTAATTGAAGGAATAGGTGACCATAAGGCTGTAATAATGGATGTAGGACTGGTACCAAAAAGAGGGTCACACAAGACAAGAAATTGTACAGAAAAACTAAAGTTGATGAATTTGGGACTTACCTTAAATCACAATTCAGTTGTTGGATAAGTGAAGGGAGTAATGTGGATACACTTTGGGCTAAATTTAAAGGAATCATTTGGGAAGGAGAGAAGGGATTTGTACCTGTTAAGGGTAAAATGACCTCAGACCCTGTTTATTATACAAGGGAAATAAGAAAATTAAAAAGAAAATATAGAATAGTAAACAGGAAAATCAAAGAGGGTAGGGAGAATAGAGAAACTAGAAAACAGCTAATGAGGGAACTGAATAGAGTGAAAAAGGAAGCAAAAGAGAATTATATGAATGGCATTCTTCAAGAGGGTAATGACCACAAAGGGAAATGGAAAAAGCTGTATTTATATATTAGGAATCCTACAATGGTGGGAGAAGGGGGTGAACACTATTTAACAGATACTGAGAAAGCAAACCTCTTTAGTAGGGAATTCAGAGATTCAGTAGAAGATTGTCAGGACTTGGAAACCATAACAGAAGATAGAGAGGGAGAGACACAGAGGGAAACAAGAAGCTTCTCATTCACAAATGAAGATATTTTCAGAGAAATCCAACTGCTTCAGCAAGGAAAAGCAGCAGGAAGTGATCAAATTACTGGGGAGGTATTAAAGACAATGGAGTGGTACATAGTGCCTTATTTAAAATTTCTCTTTGACTATGTCATAAATAATAGTGTAATACCAAAGGAATGGAAAGAATCTATAATAATACCAATTTAAAAAGGAAGGGGTGATAAAAGGAAACGAAAGAACTACAGACCAATCAGCCTGACCAGTATAGTTTGTAAAATACTGGAGAGTTTAATAGCAAAGTACATCAGAGGGATATGTGATGATAAAAATTGGTTCATGAGGAGCCAGTATGGATTTAGAAAGACATTTTCTTGCGAGGCACAACTGGTGGGATTTCAGCAGGACATATCAGATCAGCTGGATTCAGGAGGCCAGTTAGATTGCATAGCCATAGATCTTTCCAAAGTCTTTGATAGAGTGGAACATGGAATATTATTAAAGAAACTGGAGGGAATAGGATTGGACGTAAGGGTTATACGTTGGATAAGAACATTTCTAAATTCAAGGGTTCAGAAAGTCAAAGTAGGAAATAATATATCACAGGAAGAGAAAGTTCGGAAGGGAATTGCACAGGGTAGTATAATCGGTCCGTTACTTTTCTTAATATACGCAAATGATTTAGGGAACAATATAACATTGAAAATAAGATTGTATGCAGATGACATAATTGTTTATAGGGAAATAAATAACATTGAGGATTGCTCAAAATTACAAAGGGACCTTGAGAGTATCCAAGAATGGGTTGAAGAAAATAATATGAAGATTAAGGGAGGCAAATCAACTGTTACAACATTTACAAACAGGAGCTTTAAAACTGAATTTGAATATACTTTCCATGAGGTAGTTATCCCTAAAGATGGCAAGTGCAAATACTTAGGTGTGAGATTTGAAAGTAATTTGCACTGGAAGGGTCATGTTGATGACGTTGGGAAAGCATACAGATCGTTACATGTCATAATGAGGCTACTTAAAGGATGTAACAAAGAATTAAAAGAAAAAAGTTACTTAAGTATGGTTCGTCCATTATTGGAATATGCAAACAGTGTTTGGGATCATCACCAAGAATACCTAATAAAAGAAATAGATGGTGTGCAGAGGAAAGCAGCAAGGTTTGTAACAGGGGATTTCAGGAGAAAGAGTAGTGTATCAGAAATGTTAAAGGAACTTGGTTGGGAAACTTTAAGTAAGAGAAGGGAGAAAACTAGACTTATAGGATTATATAGAGCCTATACAGGAGAAGAAGCATGGGAAGATATTCGTGAGAGGCTTCAGTTGGAAAATAATTATATTGGTAGAACTGACCACAAGTACAAAATTAGAAGGAATTTTAGCAGAAGCGATTGGTGTAAATTTTCATTCATTGGGAAGGGCGTGAAGGAGTGGAACAGTTTACCAGGGGTAGTTTTTGATCCTTTACCAAAATCTGTACAGATATTCAAGAAGAGAATAAACAACAAGAGAGAAAATAAATGAAATGTTAGAGGGCATTCGACCAGTGCAGGATATTGTAAATAAAAAATGTGTGTGATTAAATTAATTCCATCCCTGGTCTATGGAGTTTGGACAGCCAAAGTAGGGGACTGCCTGTAGGGGTGAAGTACAGTGGGGACTTCGAGGGCCCTGGGACCGCTAAGTTGCTGTGAAGGCCCTTCAGGAACTCTGAAAAGTGATGGCAAAAGGGGCTCTGGTTAAGATGCAGCAGGTCGTTATGCTACTTATGTTCCGAAATGGGTAAAATATAAATATGTAAATAAATTCAATGTTAATTTTAATCTTATACCAGTTGTATATTATTATTAGAAGTAATTTCACATACTGTATATGAGTTGACTATGTTTGTAAGATATTGAAAGTAGAATTTTGTAAACAATATAAATTTATGAAGGATGATGTGTGTGTTTAATAGAATAAATTATTAGCGTAAATTGTATAATATTGTATTCTAGGAAAATTTTCTTCGTCTCATGTTAATTTAAAATTTAGTGCTTGACAATAATGTATTTTAGTGTACCATTTGCCACCAAGGTAGACACCTCATTTGCAAATAAAGAGATTTTGATTTGATTTTGATTTGATTGAAGTTACTGATGTTCTGTTGTATCTTATTGTAAACCAGTAACTACACTCGCCAGCAAAAAATGCAAAACGCTATGTATCTCACACAAAATTTAATGTCAGTCCATTCGAAACCTTGTATAAATTAAATGTTATAACATTACAACAATTAGTCCATTTGAGATATTCCAGCGCAATAATTGATAAACACCAATACTGCCGTTTTCTGCCCTTAGACAAGAATAACCACAAACAGCTGTCTCAGGTTAAGGTTTATTGCTGCAAATCTTCATGCCGTTTCATGCCGCATATTTTTGTGGACATTGCGGCTTGTCTGCAACAATGCTAAAAAGAGAAAAATGTTCCACCTTCTCAATACAATAACACTGTTGCACGAATCAATTTAGCAACATATTTAATTTATTAAGGGACCGGTTTCAACATCTGTCCATGTCATCATCCTACACAAAAATGGCAAGAAGTCAACACAATTGTAACACTTATGACACTTTTCTTGAATTAAAAATAGAAGTTCATGTAGAGGTTCTTGAGCACTCTTGCTGATCTTGAGGTTAAAAAAAATGATGCAGTATAGTTCACAATTGTCTGCAACAGTTCGTCTCGCTTCTAAGGCAAGTCATAATGGCTCATCTGAAAACACAGCGAGGAAGAAGATGGGTACAGTATATGCACTGTAGCAGACATTATAGGCACATCTTGTTCTAACATGAACATGTACAGAAGTGATAAAAGGTACAGAGAGGGCAATAACTACACCAGAAAGCCCGGTTCTGTTCGTAGGAGAAACACTACTTAGCGCGAAGATCTCTTTCTCATGATGCAAGTTCTTCGTGATAGACACGCAACAGCTGTGAAGGCCAGAAATCATTTGCAGCAAGTACGGGGCACGAGCATCAGCAAAAGGACAGAAAGGAGAAGGTTGCACGAGGCTGATTTGGAGTCCAAGAGGCAGCCACAGGACCTCTGCTTACACGTGAGCACCGTGCCTCTCGGATGGAATTCATTAAGGCCCATCGAAACTGGCCTGTGGAGTAATGGATCTCAGTGCTGGATGAATTCAGATTCTGTTTGAGGACACCGGATGGAAGGGAGAGAGTATAAAGAAAGTCAGGGTAACGTTATTCACCCTGTACTTCTTCTGCAAGGACACTGCTCAATGAAGGCTCTGTGATGGTCTGGGCTGAGATTGCCACTGATGTGCGCAAAGAGCTTGTGTTCGTCGAGATGGAAGTCTGCAATTCAACCGATACACGATACACCGAGGATATTTTAGTGGATCACAAGGTGCCTTTTGCACCAGTCATCAGCGAGAACTTTATTCCTGATGAACGACAATGCTCACCTACACACTGCCGTTTGTATACGCGAGTACCTGGATAACGTCTGAATTGAGTGCATACTGTGGCCTGCTCATAGTCCCGACCTAAATCCGATAGAGCATGTCTGGTTTATGCTTGGAAGACATGAATGTCCCCTTCAAGCTATATATAAACTGTTACTCATTACTATTCAACAAGGCAGATCAAATGGGTCCACAATACAGACAATGAATATTGGCTCTAAGATCGGCTCAAGAATACTTAGTTATTATAAGGACAATGACAAAGTCCAACACCAGCCACAACAGTTTTAATGTGTCATTTCAGTTTCAATTTTAAATGTGTAGTCAACATTTCATCACTGTTTTAAATTTAGATTTTACTTAAGACATACCAAATTGTATTCTTTATTGGTGGTTATATGTATACACGTGTTTTCAATTTAATCAAGACTGAAGATGACCTAATGTACCAAGGTTGAAACTAGTACCAATTATATAAGATACTATATAAATCTTCTTTTTAAGACGCCGTCTCCAAGCGGAGGTTGGCGATCCACATAACTAGCTCTGATCTTGACGGCACAGAATGGAATGCCACTTCTGAAGTAGAGCAGTGCCATCTTCAAAGGTCTTTCAATCATGAATTTCTTCTTCTCCCAACAGATCTCTTCCCCTGTATCTTTCCTTCGATAATAAGCTGTAATAACTGATACCTATCACCTCTCGTGATATGTCCTAGGTATTGTGTTTTCCTCTGTTTTATGGTGAGCAGTAGTTCTTTCTTCCTTTTCATCCGACTAAGGACCTCGACATTTGAGATTTTCATTACCCAAGATACCCGCAAGAGACTGAATACAGGTACATTTTGAAGGCATCAATACGTTTTTCTATGATTGGATTCAGAGTACAGCCTTCACATCCATACAGAACAGAAAATATATAGCAGCGTATCATACAAATTCTTAGCTGGAGACTGAGATCTGACCTCACAAAGAATTTCTTCATGGTAATGAATTGTTTCTTGGCCTGCTCAATTCTAGATATTATCTCCTGTTTCGAGTTACATTGGTCGTCCAAGATGGTACCCAGATATTTGAAAGAAGACACTTGCCCAACTATTTTATCTTTTATTGTGAGATTTGTCCGAATTAATCTAATGGTATTGAATAGGTGGACCTTTCTCTACACTTTGATAGTGATCAATTGACAATAAGGACCATAATGAAATTCATAACTTATGAGGCATGCTAGGAGTCGTTCCTCTGCCACAATGGCTCAACTTTGGGGTGTGCTCCAGGCAGAATGTGAGCTCATACCACAAGTGAACATTTAAGATTGCATCCTGAACACGCCTAATCGTATCACAGCTGTAAATGCAGCTAGAGGTGGTAATACTCATTACTGAGGCAATGGAAATTTGTTGAAAACATGCAGACAAACCCACTGCATATAAAAATGGTACAGAACTCCAGGTTTCGACACTTCCAAATTAATGTTGGTGGACTGTTGTGATTGTCACAATCAATAATGGTCCAATATAGTTATTGGACTGAGCAGAAACATTTCAAACGGGCTATTTAATTTAAAATACAATGCCATCTTGTTGTAATGTCAAAATATTTTATTTTTGACTCAAATATGTACTGCTTATTTTATTTTATTTTTTTTTTTTTTGCCAGTGAGTATTTTGCTTGCTGAATTTAACCTTGTCCTGGTAGCCTTTAACCGTTCTCCATTACTTGGTAAGATATTAAAGTCTAAGGCTAAAATAAAAGTACCTAATAATCTGTGGGCACCTTAATGTAGATTATATCATACTGTCAATGAACCAACACATGGCCAGTCCTGCTTAGGCAAACATCTTCACTCATTTTAACCCTCAATGTTTTCAAGTAAGAGTTGTTAATCCTTGTCTATCTGATCCTGCTGGGTAATATTTAGTACACTTCAACCTGGTAAAACAAAGGAAAATCCAAACTCACTGACTGTAATTAATATTACAAAAATGACACAACATAATAGAGAGTTACTTAAGATTTATTTAGTGGATGTGTTTTCAGAAAACTGGGCTAAAGAACAATATTCAGTTGTAGAATGTTGTCATGTTTTTCAGTATTATTCTTGAAGCATTTAACTATTATTGCCCCCTTATATGGACTAAGAAATCTATTGATCATCAGAAAACTAAACATCAGGTAAAATGGTATACCACTAAACATGAAGTTTAAAAAAAGAAAGGTTATGATATTCTATACACTACATAAAATCCAGAACACATTAAATAGCGAACAGGCATATGTTTGCATATAGAACAAATATAAAGTGTCACTTAAAAAAGCTAAAATTTCTGCAAATATTAATTTTATACGAAATTCTAAGAATTTGTGTAAAACAGCTTGGACAGTAATTAAGGGTGTCAAATCAACTTATGCAAAACATGTGGCTATAAATGGGCCCTAATTTGTTTAATAATTACCTCATCCATTCAGTCGAAGACATCTGTTCTAAATTTCAACAAACAAGTGGTATGACTATTGAAAAGCTGGCGAGCTTGAAATTAAAACTGAACACATGTAACTTACATTTTAAATGGAGAGCAGTTAACTGTGAAGAAGTGGAAAAAATTGTTAATATGAAACCTTCAAACAGCAAGGATCACTATGGCTTTACCAAGATTTTAAAACAGCTCATTAGTTCTATCTCTATTCCTCTGACAAAGATCATAAATGAATGTCTTCAACCTGGTTACTTTCTAGAGCAATTAAAAATTTCTCTGGTAGTTGCAGTGTACAGAAAAGGTGATAGGTCAGAATGTAGCAGTTATCGTTCAATCTCTATTATTTCTATTCTCTCTAAAATTTTGAATATGTGATGCCAGTACAAATTTATGAATACTCTGTGTCGAATAAACTTTTGTCAAAATCTCAGTATGGCTTTATACCAGGAAAATCTATACATATATATAGAATAGTTTTGTCTGTGCATTGCTCAGAATTTTAAAAGAATGGTATCTCTGCACCAGTCATGTCCACAGTAACAAGGAAATGCACTTTTTAATTTTCCGTAATTTCTGTCTGTATGTACGTATGTATATGCATCGTGAGAAAACGGCAGAAGAGAATTTAATGAAAATCGGTACGTAAAGTTGGGGAACGAGTCGCTACAATCTAGGCCATAAATACTTTTATTCATGCTGAGTGAAATGGTAGTTTAGGGGAAGGTCTAAAATTTAATTCTCTAATATTTGCATTATCCTAGAAAAACGAATCAAGAAGGACAAGCCCACGTACATGGCGTTCGTAGATCCAGAAAAGGCATTCGATAATGTGGATTGGACCAAGCCATTTAAGATTCTGAAGGTGAGTGGGATCTGATACCGAGAACGAAGAACTGTCAACAATCTGTATAAAAATCAGTCTGCAGTGATAAGAATCGAGGGCTTTGAAAAAGAAGCAGCAATCCAGAAAGGAGTGAGGCAAGGCTGCAGTTTGTCGCCCCTCCTTTTCAGTGTTTACATAGAACAGGCAGTAAAGGAAATCAAAGAGGAATTTGGAAAGGGAATCACAATCCAAGGAGAGGAAATCAAAACCTTGAGATTTGCTGATGATATTTTATCTGAGACTGCAGAAGATCTCGAGAAGCTGCTGAATGGTATGGACGAAGTCTTGGGTAAGGAGTGCAAGATGAAAATAAATAAGTCGAAAACAAAAGTAATGGAGTGCAGTCGAACAAAGGCAGGTGATGCAAGATATACTAAATTAGGAAATGAAGTCTTAAAGAAAGTAGATGAATATTGTTACTTGGGTAGTAAAATAACTAATGATGGCAAAGTAAGGAGTATATAAAATGCAGATTAGCATAAGCAAGGAAGAGCTTTAAGAAATTTGCTCACTTCAAACATTGATATAGGAATTAGAAAGACTTTCATGTGGAGCGTGGCATTGTATGGAAGTGAAACATGGACGATAACTAGCTCAGAAAGAAAGAGAATAGAAGCTTTTGAAATGTGGTGTTACAGAAGAATGCTGAAGGTGAGATGGATAGATCAAATCACGAATGAAGAGATACTGAATTGAATTGGTGAGAGGAGATCGAATTGGCTAAATTTGATGAGAAGAAGAGATAGAATGATAGGACACATCTTAAGACATCCAGGACTTGTTCAGTTGGTTTGTGAAGGAAGTGTAGGTGATAAGAACAGTAGGGGTAGACAAAGGTATGAATATGACAAGCAGATTAGAGGAGATGTTGGATGCAATAGTTACGTGGAAATGAAATGGTTAGCACAGGAAAGGGTGGCATGGAAAGCTGTATCAAACCAGTCTCTGGACTGCTGACTCAAACACACAGTGGTCCTATCGATAAATACTACATAACTGAAGTTACATAATATTAAATTTCCGAACAATTATGTCATACATATTTACCATACTAGCTATGATAACATAGATATTCATGAATTTTGATTTTTGTTGTCAAGTCCATACCAGCTCTGAGTCCCAAGAAAACGGGTAAATTGAATGTAATGAAAACCTGTATGTAAAGTCTGGGAATATGGAACTACAGTCTACGCTATAAATAATTTTATAAGAAGCCCTAATATCACAGAGTTGGAGGAAAACTAAATGTGAAGGCGTACAATATAGAAAACTCATCAAATTGATCAACAACAACAACAACATTACATTGACTATTGTTTGTTGTGATGTGCTTTGTGTCTTCTGTTTCCTCTCATCTCCAATAGATGGGATTAGTGCTGCACACAGAGTATAACAGCCTGCCTGAATATTGGCAGAAGTAGCTGAGGAGTTTCTTTTTAGCATGCCATTCCTCTGGTTCATTCATTTTCTGATACTACTGGTACGTAACACACTAGTTCATCATAGCATTCCAGCTACTGAATCTTTACTCTGAGGCTCTGATTGGAATGAGCAGTGTGCACATTTAACGGAATAATAGCAAAGGAGTGTTCACGGCTGTCTGCAGCAGCCTGGTCATTCCAGCACTGGAAATTTGGACTGTTACATCGGCACCATAATACTGTTCGTTAAAAGTGAGAAAATGTGCGGTTTTGCATTTGATCGAGTACTTCATATAACAACAATGATTTTAATCGTTCCATTCCTACCGACGTCATTGTAATGACCTATGTTGACTTCAGTTGGGAAAACCACAAAACAGTCTTTCTGAGAATTCTGCAGCGAAGCACGGGTACATCAGCTAGTCAACAATAAATGCAATGGATGATATTAATATAATGAGTACTTTAGAGGAAGGATATTATGTTAAGGTTTCCCTATGTGACCTTAGTTGGGACTTTGTGTATCACATGATATTCTACTTGATAAATTAGTATATTTTGGCATTTCTGGAAATGAACTTACAATTTTTATAACATATTTGATCAAACCTAGCATGAGGAGGTACATCAAATGGGGTATCTTCAAATGAATCTGGGGTGAAAATTGGGGAACCTCAACAGTCCGTCTTTGGTCTCCTCTTTCTGATTAGACGTGACTACTCATGGCTGAGAATCTACCATACTTTTTGGTCATAAAAGCTCTTTTCAGAAATAAGCCTGTGACTACTCTTGCTAGAGAACCAGAAATGAAACAAAAGGGATAAATATATCACATTCACCTATAATAATAATAATAATAATAATAATAATAATAATAATAATAATAACAATAATGATAAGAATAATTATAATAACAATAACAACAACAACAACAATATCAAATCACAAATCTTTTTAAAAGACAGAAAAAACAGCTCTTAAGACAGTCAACAATAATTTCACTTTGTTTTTTAATCAACACCAGATCTAAATTCTCGAATTCGAGAGTCTACAAATTTATTTGAACCCACTGCCCAGCTAGTTATGTCTGAGAGGCAGCACACAGCTTCCCTATTCGTTACTTAGAGCATGTTAACACCAAAAATATTTGGTAAAATATCAGCCATGAGTAGTCACATATCGGACTATTACCATTCATTTTCAGGCGTTGAAGATGAGCTTTTCATCCTAAAAATAATTAATAGAGATGCTCTCCATAACATATGACAAAATATTTTCATTAACATCAACCAAATAAGTAACACCCACAACAACCAAAATGAAATCTCTGAAACTTGTAACTAGAGACAGGAATTTGCCTACTTGCCTATTTTGTTCCTGTGTTCAGAAATGTAGGCTTTTGAGATATATAAAGAGTCTGAGGGGCGTAAGCTCCCAGGCTAACAAGCCTCTAGCATTCCCTCTAGTCTTGCTAGACAAAAATAAGGTTATGTGCACATCACGACAATTTCAAATTACGCGGAGAGGTGCAGACTACCAAGCATCCATGTCAGTGCTCATGTTGCCCTGATTCTTGCAGTGAGGAGGATTTGCTCAAGGCACAAGGAAATGCAGATATATGTGTAAAAATTCCTTCTGTTTTACTGTTTACTAAATTGTAATGTAAAAAAAAAAAAAAAGTTCTATTGTATGCTTCTGACTCGAATAAATAGAAATGTGGGCACACGATGCAGGACCTATTGCAGGCAACAGAATATAGTCTTCATGACAGCTGACCCGACTGACCAAACTCAACGAATAGAAACAAAATGGTCACAAATCTGAGATTTATAGTGCCTCCGTTTTCATTCTTCTACATAAGTAAGAATACGGCAAGGGCCTCTACGCTACTTCGGTATTGTTTCAAGACTTTATTATATTTTTCACCCAGTGAACTCAACAGGATACTGCCAAATTGTAACTGAAAATCCTTGAGGACATATTTCCATGTAAATTACTAATTCCCTTGTTCCTTCTTTAAAGTATTGTACTTCTAGAAAAATCATCTCTAACAGTCTTTTCAATGAAACAAATGCATGATATATACTAAGAATTAATGCCAATTAGCCTAACTGCAGAAATTTAAGATATAGAGACAATGTAGTTTATGTCAATTTTATCACAGATCAACTTAGGAATACTGCGATGCATCTGATACGAGTACAGAAATCTGTATCAACGCAGCTTTTCTACCAATCCACTTTGAGCAGTGACCAATAACCATGCACCGCAATGTTGGGAGCTAATATGCCCCTGCATAAACCTAAGCATCTTCAAATTTCAACAAGCTGCCGGGAGCAATCACCAAGTTGGAGAAGAGTGGCATGCCTCTGGTGGAGTCATTTAGGATTGTGGAAGAAGTCAGGGGAAGTTTTGACTGAATCTCTGGGAAGGCAGCTGCTGTCAGCGAAATAAAACCAAATGAAGTTTTGTCCAACCACTTCATATGATGTTGAGAGAACTTTCTCTCAGTACAAAAACATTATGCATGAGAACAAGATTGTTACCAGAAAACACTGAAACGTCGTTTGTAAATTCCTTTTATAGTAATAGAGTGTGTTAGAAATTATAAGACCGAGCTCGATAGCTGCAGTCGCTTAAGTGCGGCCAGTGTCCAGTATTCGGGAGATAGTAGGTTCGAACCCCACTGTCGGCAGCCCTGAAAATGGTTTTCCGTGGTTTCCCATTTTCAAACCAGGCAAATGCTTGGGCTGTACCTTAATTAAGGCCACGTCCGCTTCCTTCCAACTCCTAGCCCTTCCCTGTCCCATCGTCGTCATAAGACCTATCTGTGTCGGTGCGACGTAAAGCAATTAGCTAGAAATTATAAGTATTTCATGCCTATTTTGTTGCCATTTTATTTGTTAGTGCCTATTTAAATGCCTATTTTGGCTAATTTAAGAGCCTATATGCCTGCCTATTTTAACTGTTTTTAGTGCCTATAATTCTCGTCTCTACTTGTAACATTCTCTTCGAGGAAATCATAAAAACTATTTTCGAAATACAAACAATTCCAATGCTTCTAATTCTTCCGCTCCCTTTTACTCAAGTCCCCCTACTACCACTCCCTCCACCCCTGCCCTGGAACATGCTGCTCCTAGCATACAATCAACAGCAAGCAGCCCTCACATAGGACCACACACAAGCCGGACGGACACGAGTGAAAAAACACCACGGCGGAGAAGTACTCAAGACGCCGTAAAAACCTCAATTACCTTAGAAGTTGCAGAAGTCTCTTACCCTTTATTCTTTCCTTTTTAGAGTATTTCACATGCCCTCAGTTTATGGACCACATGATTTGTCCAGCTACACAACCAGTATAATGGGAAATTCCACCTAGGATAAAGAAGCCCTGTTCAACCAGATACATACGCACTAAAGCATCCATGAACATGAGCCGACATTAACCTAATTCAATATATTATTTCCATTTCTAGAACACTGATCTTCACATCAAATTTTTATCTTGACAATCAAAACTCAATGGAACTTTCATCATCTAGTAATTTGTTCCTATGGCAAAACATTTTAACATGAACTGTTTTTTAACTGTGTTCACAAGACAGACCGAGTCATTTTGAGTCTTAAACAATTTAAAGATAAGTCATTGTTTGCGGCGTTACCAAGAACATCACGTGTTTCCTACTTTAACTGAATCGGTTATTTCAGAAACCACATGTGACGTCTTTGGCGGTTTTGAGTTAGACTTGTATCCATACAGAGTACACCAGGTTGCATCATTTGGTACAGAAAGCATGCAGGTATTCCATCTCTGAACATAATTATATGAGTTTTGAATTTTCTGGTTACTGCAGCAACAGCACATGTGTAGCACATATAATATTTCTGCAGCAAATAGGAATTATTTTTCATCATTGGCTATTGCTATCCTGACTTCATAATACATTGTTGAAGTTTGCACCATGCATTATTAGTATGTTTCATTAATAACTTGATTAGTTCATTTACCCGCATGGACTCGCGCACAGACTTGTAACGTGAGGACTCGCACGTGGTCCTAAGGACCACAATTACGCTTGAGTGAAATATCATTTTAAAATGGGCTGAATATTGAATGTTGCTTTTTATCATGTTTTGTTTTAGGCTTCTTTTGATGCCTTTATGATATTTTACTTAATAATATTGTATATTTGCCATTACAACACACAACATAAAGGTGTGTTATTTTTTTTTTTTGCTAGTTGCTTTACGTCACACCGACACAGATAGGTCTTATGGCAACGATGGGACAGGAAAGGGCTAGGAGTGGGAAGGAAACAGCCGTGGCCTTAATTAAGGTACAGCCCCAGCATTGGCCTGGTGTGAAAATGGGAAACACGGGAAACCATTTTCAGGGCTGCCGACAGTGGGATAAAATAAAGTAACATAAGCTACATAATGAAACACTAATTAGATTAATCAGTATACAAACTAAATTAACAATGCTACATAAATTTAACAATTCCTGAAATGAAAATGGAACAAAAAATGAAATATATTTAAGAAACTACCACACAAAACTGAAATTAAAATGAACATAAACCGAGCTCGATAGCTGCAGTCGCTTAAGTGCGGCCAGTATCCAGTAATCGGGAGATAGTGGGTTTGAACCCCACTGTCGGCAGCCCTGAAGATGGTTTTCCGTGGTTTCCCATTTTCACACCGGGCAAATGCCGGGGCTGCACCTTAATCAAGGCCACAGCCGCTTCCTTCCAATTCCTAGGCCTTTCCTATCCCATCGTCGCCGCAAGACATATGTGTCGGTGTGACGTAAAGCAAATAGCAAAAAAAGAACATAAGAAATAAAATATACCAATAGGGAACATGCATGATCCGGGGTTTTAATTAAAAATATGCTAATCTGATTCAAAATTGCATGCAGAATTCAAAAATGTGATCAGAATGTACAAATAATAACTCGAAACATGATAAAAATCTACGAAAATGTCACGTCACGCAAGTACGCGATCTCATTGGCCTGACGTCATCGTACAGGTTGACTGAATTAGCAGACGAAATAACACACAGTGTGCTGTGAGAAGCAGGATACACTTCGCGTATTTCTACTTTACGTTAGTGTCTAGTATGGTTAAATTCGAGGTCTATACATTGAATAATAATCTGAGTGGTATATTTTAGACGTAAAATGAATTCTACGCAGACAGTGAGGCAGAAAACTTAAAAATGGTGTAGAGTTCCGATGTGCAATAGCATACCAAACAAATTGTTTATAAACGTTCCAAAGACGCTAAAACTAGGGAGAAATGGATTTTGGCGAGCTGGAGAAATGCTGGTGATATATCGGAAAAGTCTACAGTTTATTTTTTTGAAGATTTTAACGTAAGATGAATTTGTTTGAATTTTCAAATCACTTTTCCATGTCAGCTGTTCTAGTGGTAATACTTTAAATTTTAATGTATGATGCTTTATTTAAATGCTTCAATTACATCTTGGAATATGGAAGTAATAAACAGTGCATTAAATAATGCTGATTATTAAAGTATTCTCCAAACCTAACCTATGTTTTGGGTGATCCATGTCAAGATAATAAATCAAAGGGGTTATGAACCATTTTGACAGCTCTAATTCTACCAATATATCTTGGCATGGAACAGTTATGTATGTCTTTATTGAAATGTAACAAAGAATAGCGTGTACATCATGAAAGGAAACAACGTGAATTTAACAAATGTATAACTCTACACAAAACCAATGCTTGTCTGTTGGGGTCTTATAAGTTAATAATGCTCAATTATAATAATTATCATAATATTAATGAAATAAATAACATAATTGCACACAGGTGAAAATAGTGATGTAGGTGTTTAAAATATTATCCAACTTAGCCTAAGTTTTAGGTTATACAAGCCAAGTCAATAAACCGAAGGGTAAAAATACCGCGCGAGTTGCCCGTGCGGTTAGGAGCGCGCAGCTGTGAGCTCGATGCTGAGGCTGTACCTAAGGCCACGGCCGCTTTGTTCCCATTCCTAGGCCTTTCCTGTCCCATCGTCGCCATAAGACCTATATGTGACGGTGTGACGTAAAGCAAAAAAATAAAAGTCACAGCACCCAAAGACATTCCTGTATTGAGCGACTAAAATGTCACCAGGACACTTTTCTTTCCTGCTTTGCTCAGCTTGTTAAAAGCCAAATGTAATTAATGTTACTGGCTTCACGCCCCGCTAACTACTTCTACGATTTTCGGAGACGCCGATGTGCAGTAATTTAGTCCTGCAGGAGTTATTTTACGTGCCAGTAAATCTACCGACACGAGGCTGACGTATTTGAGCACCTTCAACTACCACCGGACTGAACCAGGATCGAACCTGCCAAGTTGGGGTCAGAAGGCCAGCACCTCAACAGTCTGAACCACTCAGCCCGACTTGTGAAAACTAGATTAAGTCATATTTATCTTTATCATGTTTAACTTTTTCCCTCCACAAAGATATTTAATTCTCTTTCATGGGCCCCGGAAGTGGGTAGGCCAGTTGTCCCAACCGTAAATATATATTTTTTTGGGAATGATAGATTATAGCCCTATAGTACTATGATCTTTCTTTCTTTCCTCCTTTCTTTCTTAATCAGTTTATCCTTCAGGGTTGGTTTTCTCTCGGACTCAGCGAGGGATTTCACCTCTACCACTTCAAGGGCAGTGTCCTGGAACGTGAGACTTTGAGTATGGTGATGAAACTGGTGAGGAGGGCCATTACCTCACCCAGGCGGCCTCACCTGTTATGCTCAACAGGGGCCTTGTTGGAGGATGGGAGGATCGGAAGGGATAGACAAGGAAGAGGGAAGGAAACGGCCGTGGCCTTAGGTGCCTGGAGGAGAAGTAGGAAAATACGAAAAACCACTTCGAGGATGGCTGAGGTGGGATTCGAAACCCTTCTACTCAGTTGACCTCCCGAGGCTGAGTAGACCCCGTTCCAGCCCTCGTACTATTTGTTCTCAACTTTCATGGCAGAACCGGGAATCGAAACCGGGCCTCCGGGAGTGGCATACATTAACCACTACACCACAGAAGCGGACTAGTACTATAATGCTACCTATATGTTTATGTTAGTGCTGAAATCCGATTTCTTACTTTACTAATGCTGAAAGCCCGAAAATGTAATGTTATTCTTTAATAGGGGAGTCAGTCTAGAAGGAAATGTTGAAAGTGATGTGATATCTATCCAAGTTCGTTGTTATCCTAATACTATGGGTTACAGTACATTGCACGTATATAAAAGACACCACTTACAAACTTGCTTGTTATCCGCGAATTTCTGCGGCCACAAAAGTCACTATTTTTCAAGAATGATGACATTTACACATGATAGATTGTCTGACTGTGCTGTTTTGAACCTTTCTTCCGTCATTTCTAAGTTATTCGCGATCATCAATAATAAACAATCGGCTTTTAGCAACGGCTGATGCACAACGGCTGGTAGAGCTCCATGCGGTACTGGATCGTGACGTCACAGCGCGCCGCTTACGTCAGAGGCCGTTTCACTCGCCTTGCGGAGAGGCACTATTAAATATTTTTTTAATGGTAGAAAACAAGGCAACATACCACAATGTAATACGTTTACGTACTATTTCATTGGTGTACTTTTCAAAAAAAATATTTTTGAAAATGATGCATGTTCCCTTTTCAAAAAAAATATTTTTGAAAATGATGCATGTTCCCTATGGGAACATGCATCATTTTCAAAAATATTTTTTTTGAAAAGTACACCAATGAAATAGTACGTAAACGTATTACATTGTGGTATGTTGCCTTGTTTTCTACCATTAAAAAAATATTTAATAGTGCCTCTCCGCAAGGCGAGTGAAACGGCCTCTGACGTAAGCGGCGCGCTGTGACGTCACGATCCAGTACCGCATGGAGCTCTACCAGCCGTTGTGCATCAGCCGTTGCTAAAAGCCGATTGTTTATTATTGATGATCGCGAATAACTTAGAAATGACGGAAGAAAGGTTCAAAACAGCACAGTCAGACAATCTATCATGTGTAAATGTCATCATTCTTGAAAAATAGTGACTTTTGTGGCCGCAGAAATTCGCGGATAACAAGCAAGTTTGTAAGTGGTGTCTTTTATATACGTGCAATGTACTGTAACCCATAGTATTAGGATAACAACGAACCTGGATAGATATCACATCACTTTCAACATTTCCTTCTAGACTGACTCCCCTATTAAAGAATAACATTACATTTTCGGGCTTTCAGCATTAGTAAAGTAAGAAATCGGATTTCAGCACTAACATAAACATATAGGTAGCATTATAGTACTAGTCCGCTTCTGTGGTGTAGTGGTTAATGTATGCCACTCCCGGAGGCCCGGTTTCGATTCCCGGTTCTGCCATGAAAGTTGAGAACAAATAGTACGAGGGCTGGAACGGGGTCTACTCAGCCTCGGGAGGTCAACTGAGTAGAAGGGTTTCGAATCCCACCTCAGCCATCCTCGAAGTGGTTTTTCGTATTTTCCTACTTCTCCTCCAGGCACCTAAGGCCACGGCCGTTTCCTTCCCTCTTCCTTGTCTATCCCTTCCGATCCTCCCATCCTCCAACAAGGCCCCTGTTGAGCATAACAGGTGAGGCCGCCTGGGTGAGGTAATGGCCCTCCTCACCAGTTTCATCACCATACTCAAAGTCTCACGTTCCAGGACACTGCCCTTGAAGTGGTAGAGGTGAAATCCCTCGCTGAGTCCGAGAGAAAACCAACCCTGAAGGATAAACTGATTAAGAAAGAAGGAAAGAAAGAAAGATCATAGTACTATAGGGCTATAATCTATCATTCCCAAAAAAAATATATATTTACGGTTGGGACAACTGGCCTACCCACTTCCGGGGCCCATGAAAGAGAATTAAATATCTTTGTGGAGGGAAAAAGTTAAACATGATAAAGATAAATATGACTTAATCTAGTTTTCACAAGTCGGGCTGAGTGGTTCAGACTGTTGAGGTGCTGGCCTTCTGACCCCAACTTGGCAGGTTCGATCCTGGTTCAGTCCGGTGGTAGTTGAAGGTGCTCAAATACGTCAGCCTCGTGTCGGTAGATTTACTGGCACGTAAAATAACTCCTGCAGGACTAAATTACTGCACATCGGCGTCTCCGAAAATCGTAGAAGTAGTTAGCGGGGCGTGAAGCCAATAACATTAATTACATTTGGCTTTTAACAAGCTGAGCATATCAGGAAAGAAAAGTGTCCTGGTGACATTTTAGTCGCTCAATACAGGAATATCTTTGGGTGCTGTGACTTATTTTTTTGCTTTACGTCACACCGTCACATATAGGTCTTATGGCGACGATGGGACAGGAAAGGCCTAGGAATGGGAACAAAGCGGCCGTGGCCTTAGGTACAGCCTCAGCATCGAGCTCACAGCTGCGCGCTCCTAACCGCACGGGCAACTCGCGCGGTATTTTTACCCTTCGGTTTATTGACTTGGCTTGTATAACCTAAAACTTAGGCTAAGTTGGATAATATTTTAAACACCTACATCACTATTTTCACCTGTGTGCAATTATGTTATTTATTTCATTAATATTATGATAATTTTTATAATTGAGCATTATTAACTTATAAGACCCCAACAGACAAGCATTGGTTTTGTGTAGAGTTATACATTTGTTAAATTCACGTTGTTTCCTTTCATGATGTACACGCTATTCTTTGTTACATTATAGAGTATTTAGATATAGCCTAAATTTCTTTACCAATTAAGCTCTTCAATAAAGACATACATAACTGTTCCATGCCAAGATATATTGGTAGAATTAGAGCTGTCAAAATGGTTCATAAACCCTTTGATTTATTATCTTGACATGGATCACCCAAAACATAGGTTAGGTTTGGAGAATACTTTAATAATCAGCATTATTTAATGCACTGTTTATTACTTTCATATTCCAAGATGTAATTGAAGCATTTAAATAAAGCATCATACATTAAAATTTAAAGTATTACCACTAGAACAGCTGACATGGAAAAGTGATTTGAAAATTCAAACAAATTCATCTTACGTTAAAATCTTCAAAAAAAATAAACTGTAGACTTTTCCGATATATCACCAGCATTTCTCCAGCTCGCCAAAATCCATTTCTCCCTAGTTTTAGCGTCTTTGGAACGTTTATAAACAATTTGTTTGGTATGCTATTGCACATCGGAACTCTACACCATTTTTAAGTTTTCTGCCTCACTGTCTGCGTAGAATTCATTTTACGTCTAAAATATACCACTCAGATTATTATTCAATGTATAGACCTCGAATTTAACCATACTAGACACTAATGTAAAGTAGAAATACGCGAAGTGTATCCTGCTTCTCACAGCACACTGTGTGTTATTTCGTCTGCTAATTCAGTCAACCTGTACGATGACGTCAGGCCAATGAGATCGCGTACTTGCGTGACGTGACATTTTCGTAGATTTTTATCATGTTTCGAGTTATTATTTGTACATTCTGATCACATTTTTGAATTCTGCATGCAATTTTGAATCAGATTAGCATATTTTTAATTAAAACCCCGGATCATGCATGTTCCCTATTGCTACATAAAACTAAAATTTTCCAGGCCAGATAAGGAAATATCTTTATGTAGTACATCGTAACGTGTCATCAAGGAAATATTAACACAGGAATAACCAAAAACTACTCTTAGTCCTCTTCAGGTTTTCCATTAGCACAGTCTAGATAAGAAAATACTGTGTGCTCCCTGCAAATGTAATTTGAACAATGCACACACACTGTTTTGGTTTTCCTGTTCTTTTTCCTTCCAAAGTAAGCACACACTCCTTGATACTGCGATTCTCTTTAAGCCGGTCTTGGTTCATTGCCGATTCCTAGAAATTCCTGGATCCTCTTTTTGATGTCCCGGGGAATGCATGCCAGTGATTTGCAATACTTCATGTAGTCTCTGCACAATCCTGTAGAAAGAGTCTTTAGAAACTGCCTTTGGTTCATCCTGTCAACTTTACTTCGGAGAATGATGTAACTGTTTATGCCACCAATATTTAGAAGGAAGTAGGAAAGAGTTAATGACCAACGGTTGCTGACCCTTGAAACAGAGCAATTGCCCTTAAACTCATCAACGAAGACTACTTCACCTTTTGCAAGGTTATAAAATGTCAAAATGTCAGGTTTATTGGCATCGCCTGAAGAGGGTTCAACTGTGTCATCTACATGCATGGACGAGTACAATAACACAACCTTGTTCTTTTTGGGGACGTATGATAAAACTCCTTCTTGGCCAAAACCAAACATACTATTTTTTTCTGGCGTGTTCTTTGTTTCAACGAAGACAGGTGGAATTTCCCGTTTATTTTTCCTGACAGTACCGACCAATATAAGTCGGCAATTGGCCAGCAGGCTCTGAGCAAGAGGAATGGATGTGTACCAGTTGTCTGTGGTAACATTTCTCCCGCTTTGAGAAATTGGACCCACCAGCCTCTCCACGACACTTTGAGCACTGTTGTTCAATGAAAACCATCCATCAGACTGCTTGCCTGCATAGATTTCCATGTTGCAAGTATAATATGTTCTTGCGTCTGCAAGGGCCATCCTTCGCGGGCTTGTTAGCTACACACTGTCAAAATTGACACCTTCCCCGGAACCCCTCAACCATCTCAACTATGGTGACGTCTTCTCCAGGTGAATAATTACTTTCGCAGCTGTAAACAAAACCTTCAAATATTTCTCGCATCGGAGCAAGTTTATCTTCTTTCCTCCCTTCCTTGTATGGATGTCGTCAAACCGAATAGCTTGCAGAACGAATTTGAATCTTTTCCGACTCGTAGCAGTACGGAATCTTTCTACACCAGTTCCGCCCAATGCCCCAAAATCTCTCAAATTAATGTGGGAAAACTTTAATACCCTAGCTAAGTACAACAGTCCGATAACCACTTTAATCTCGCCTCTGTTAGTATCGACAGCATCAATGACCCTTTCGTAATTTTCCCTTGCCTGTGCGATCCAAATATTAGTGTACATAACAATCTGGTCCAGTACACCATCCGGAAAAAAGAGCATTCAGGATTCCACAGGTGAGGCGACATTTCTAACTCGGTTCATAGGTCCAGGCAGGTGGGTAACAATATTATGCCGTCCAGTACGCCCGCGGCCATTGTTTGATTGACAGCGCATGTCCCATACTGTAGTCATATCTCTTGCTGTATACTGAGGAATACTAAAGTGATTCACATTCAATCCATAATCTTCAGAGTCAGCAAATTCTTTTTTTGTTTGCTAGTTGCTTTACATCGCACCGATACAGATAAGTCTCATGGCGATGATGGAAAAGGGAAGGCCTAGGAATGGGAAGGAGGCAGCCATGGCCTTAATTAAGGTACAGCCCCAGCATTTGCCTGGTATGAAGATGGGAAACCACGGAAAACCATCTTCAGGGCTGCCGACAGTGGGGTTCGAACCCACCATCTCCTAGATGCGAGCTCACAGCTGCGCGCTCCTAACTGCACAGCCAACTCGCCCGGTGAGTCAGCGGATTCATCGGTGTTGTTGTCACTATTCTCAACAACATTTTCTACCAATATAAATGGTCCGTTATTGGACATTCTCTATGGGAATCGACATCATCTACATCGCCTGCCTCTTCCTTCGAATAAAAGTCTTCGTCACTTTCATTTTCCTCACCACTGATCAGATTTCTTTTTTTTTCACTGCACCTAGTTCTCTTTCCAATTGTTCATTACCTAATTCCTCATTTTCAACACTTTCAAGCAACCTGAGAATGTTTTCTTGTTCAGTTGAATTCATCTTGGTAACAAATTATAGCACACGAGCACTTGCGCATGGTTCAAAAGACTACAACATTACATGAGAGCGCGCGCGTGATCTAAAGCACCACAGTCTAACAGTCTTCACTCCAGACAAGACTCCTGGAGACTGCTGTAATAGTAGATTTGCTTGGTAATACCCCCACCATGGATATCGTGGAGGGGGGGGACCAGTCTGCCAGCCGCATGACCAATGGGAGAGTCGAAGAGCCAGCATGTGGCCTTTTCCCCACTGTGCGAGTTACTGAGGGTTAAAATTACTTGGGTTTAGTTGTAGGGAGTGTTAAAATAAATGATGTCTTCCTTTAGTGATTCTGATTCAAAAGTAATAAAAAAAAATATATATCAGAGAAATTGCATTTGAAATGCAAGGGTGAAAGGTATTACTCACAAGTCATATAAAGACAAAGGCATTCCTGGAAGTGTTCAAGATTCATATGTGTGCAAATGTGCAAGCAAATGTTATTCCAGATCCACAGAAGAAACTAAGAATGATTTATAGACTTACTTTTATTCAATGGAGAGTCAAAATGTACAAGATACATATTTACAGAGCCTGATTAAGAAGAGAGTAAATGAAAGCGTAAGATGCCAAAACCTTGAGAAAATGAAGAGGAAGAAGGTGAAGCAGGTCCTAGCAAAGCTCTTCCGGATTCTGGACATAAGGTGAAGAGCCACTTCTTTTCTTACCATATGAAGATAGATCGGAAAATCCAAGAGGTATGTAAAAGTACCTTTATAAAACTGCATGGCATTACTGCAAATAGAGTTTGCAGACTTTGTAATCTACTTGTTGCTGGAAACAGTCCTAAAGATCTAAGAGGGATGAACTGAAGTGGTAATGCTATTTCTGGTGAGATTTGTGTGATGATTCCTAATAACATTTCCAAATTTGAAGTTAAAGAGAGTCACTATGGTGGGAGACCGAAGTATTATTTAGATGCTGGACTCAATGTGAAGATTATGCACGAGATGTTCCTGAATGATCACCCCGAATATGTTTGTAAGGTTAAATACAGTTTCTACAGAAAATACTTCTTAGAAAACTTTGATTATACATTTGGCAGACCACAAGTAGACGTGTGCAGCAAATGTGAATTTTTTTAAGTAAAGATGTTAGATCCTACTCTAAGTGACAATGCTAAAAGCAATGTCACTGCAGAAATGATTATTCATCATGCCAAGAAGTTCTGCACTACATTGAAAGCAGCATCTCAAAATGAGGAGGATGATACTGCAGCCCTAGCCTTCGATTATATGCAAAATCAACCTCTTCTACTAATCCCTGTACAAGAAGTGTTTTACCTCCGCCAACTGTGGGTCAACATATTCTGCATCAACAATTAATAAATAATACAGCAAAATCTTATGCATACCATGAGAGACAGGCTCATAAATCTCCTGATGAAGTGTGCACTTTCTTATTGGACTACAGTACCTAAAAAATTAACTACCCCCTACTGTGAAGAAACTCTTGCTTTTTAGTGATGGGGCTGCAGGCCAAAACAAGAACAACACAGTTGTATGATTTTAATTACGTTTATGTGACAATGGTAGGTTTGAATCAATCAAGCACCTTTTTCCTGTTTGGGGACACTTCTTCTTACCCTGTGATCGTGACTTTGGCAGCATCAATCAAGTTATTCGAAGGGTAGATAGGATCTACATTCCCGAACAGTATGATGAACTCATTAAACGAGCGAGTGTTAGTAACAGGTTCAGAGTTCGTGAAGTAGTGGCCAACGATATTCTGTCATTCAAAGACTGGTGGCAGGCTTTTCTATAAGAAGTCGGCAACATCAGACGAATCGTCTGGATGAGGAGTGCCCGAGGAAAATAGAGTGCCTTTCAAGATCTCTGCATTCACGGAATTTTCTTAAATTTGCCAGAAGAAAGGGAAGGTAGTTAACGCATTCATTAATGGACTGTGACAACATACCTTCAGCTTTTGTAAAACAGCTGGTGCTCCTTCTCTTCCTAGCAGAAAAGCATACCCCAAAGGAAGAGTCTATATTAATTAAAACAAGATAGAGAACTTGAGGAAGCTGGAAATGTACACTCGTGGCTATGAATGGTTTTACAGTCAGATCCTTAATTGGCCAACAGACAAAGAACTGGTTTGTGCCATTCCCTCAGATGCTGAACACTAAGAAGACTAGAATAGTGTTATGGAACACTTCTGATTTTCACACTACTGTAGCAGACCTGTAGTAAGTGAAATATTTGCGCCTATATATCATATTCATAAAATTTTAAAAAGTGTAGGGGCCTACCTCAGTTAATGAAAAAGTTGTTTTTATGCAGAAACAACACATGTGCAAATATTTTAATTTGTTTTTTAATTCAAAGATGACCTGTCTCTTCCAAATGTCAAGCCATTATTGCCTCGGCGCAGTTCTCTCGCAGAAGTATAGCCACGGACAAGAGCGTCCTATTGCCTTCGCGTCCAAGACACTCAGCAAACACCAACGTTACTATTCTCAGATAGAGAAAGAAGCGTTAGCTATTTTCTTTGGCATTCGCCGCTTCCATGAATATCTGTATGGTAACCATTTCCTTATCATCACGGTTCACAAGCCTCTTGTTCACTTATTTCATCCTGGTAATAAGATACCTGAACATTCTCTCCAGAAACTTCAGAGATGGTCAATATTTCTCCGACTACTCCTATCAGATTGCATATCGTAGCACATCCCAGCATTGTAATGCTGATGCTCTCTCTTGCCTCCCGGCTAGTCCTGATACTACAATTGATGCTCAAGAAGCTGAATGTCTTCAGTTAGACACTGAACTTGAAGAAAATGTCTCCAGTTTTTCTATTGACGCCCCTTGCATCGCCAAAGCAACAGATAAGGATAGTACACTAGCTATTAGAGATGGGCACTATCGACTGATAACTATCGAACTAGTCGATAGTTCAAACTATCGTCACAGTCGACTACTTAAAAAACAAGTCGACTGAATTCAGTCGCAGTCCCTGTCACGGATATCTCCACGTTTCACTGTCCAGTCAGCACAAAACAAGTCGACTGAATTCAGTCGCAGTCCCCGTCACAGTTCTCTCCACATTTCACTGTCCAGTCAGCACAAAAAGCGAAGCCCATTAAATTATCAAGACAAGACAAGACAGTCAGCACAAAAGAAGTCGACTGAATTCAGTCGCATTCCCCGTCACAGATCTCTCCACGTTTTTCTCTCCAGTCAGCATTAAACTAGTCGACTGAATTCAGTCGCACTCCCGTCACAGCGAGGCGGAAGCGAATGGAACTATCGGTTTAGGGTCACTTCGGATATCTCCGATAGCTATCGGGGGTTTTCGGTATCTTGTTGTCTATACAAATACAGTCGTTGTTACTTGTAAACATTGCTAAATTAATGTTATTGTGCGGTTTGTTATTGTGTAGCAGAAAAAATGAGTTGCAAAAGGTCTGAAGTATGGGATTATTTTGAGAAAAAAAGTTCAACTGCTTTGTGTCTCCTGTGCAAGAAAGAATTCAAACGTTCCAATAACACATCCAATCTGAGGGACCATTTAAAGCGCCAGCATGTGACCGTTTTGGATCAAAACAATTTAGTTCGGGCGGAATCTGATCCATTTACGATTCCTAACAAAATAATACGTTTATCTGGAAATCAGGAAGAATCCACGCCCACCACCTCAGCATGTTCGTCCACCAGCACCACCGAAGAAAACGTTTCACAGCTAGATCACAACCCTAGAACAAAGCCTACTCGCCAGTTGTGTCTCTACGGTAGTTACAAAACTAATGACATTTCGGATGCTAGAATTGAAAAAATCGACTTATTAGTGGTTAAAATGGTTGCCACAGATATGCAGCCCTTGTCAATTGTAGAAGATTATGGTTTCAAAGAATTAATTCATGAACTTGAACCAAGATACACTCTTCCAAATCGGAAACGGCTTACCTCTACAAATCTACCAAGCTTATACGACTCGACCCGCACTGAATTAGAGAATGAGTTACGTGCAGCTCTTTATGTATCAGTGACTACAGACATATGGTCTTTGAATAACACATTGTTTCTCACTGTGACTGGTCACTATTTCGATAGTGAAAGAGATAGTTTACGGTCGTGTGTGCTTGCTACGAAAGAACTGTCCCAGAGTCACACAACACAATACATATAATTTATTTTATTTAATTTCCGGTTTGAACCGTGTTGTACTTGTAAGCATATCACGTACAAGTACAACACGGTTCAACCCGGAAATTAAATTAAATAATTCTTCACACCGTGGAAGCTTCACTTCTAAGATACAATACTTATCAGATGTTCTGAAACAAGTTTTCGACGACTGGGGCATTACAGGTAGAATAGTAGCTATTGTGACTGATAGTGGACCGAATATAAAAGCTGCTGTAAAGAATCTTGGCATACCAAATATGCCATGCGCTGCACATATGTTAAATTTAGTTGTAAGTGATGCTATTTCTAAATGTGTAGAATTAGCAAACATTCTTAAAGTTTGTCGTGCATTGGTCACACATTTTAAGTCAAGTGTTGTTGCTGCAGATAAACTCATGTCAATGCAAAGTCAAATGGGATTTAAACAACTCAAAGTGAAGCAAGATGTATGTACCAGGTGGAACTCCACTCTTACAACGCTTGAACGATTGAAGGAAATCAAGCAGCCCCTTTCAGCTACTGTTGCGTCTTTACCTACAAGTCCAGAGCCCTTAACTGCCGACCAATGGCAAGTTGTTGAAGACTGTATTCCATTGTTAAAACTAATGGAAGTAATGACACAGGAACTCTCTGGAGAGAAGTACCCAACAGTGTCAAAAGTCATTCCATTGGTTAGAGGAATTCAAATTTAGCCTCCAGGGTAAGAGGACTAACACGACTGTTGGAGGTTCATTAAAAGAGGAGCTACTGTCGGATTTTTTATTATGGACACTCGAGTTTAGGCTTTAATTACAAACGAACCAATAGGCCTATTGCATTGCGAGTTATACTGATATTTTCCTTGTTTAATTCTACATTAGTGTATGTAAGACACATTATTTTTGATGTTCATTAAATATTTTTTATATGTGGTTGTAATAAATATTGCCCGGGTTTTTGGCTTCTTCTCTAGGAAGTGCTCACTTAGGAATATATACAAGGAAAACTATTTGTCTGATGGTAGTGAAATTTTTATATATTATAACCACATGTATTTTTAGTGTAATGCTCAAGTTAGAATTTTTTTCAACCACCCCGAAAAAAGTTCTTATCATTTTTCTAAAGCAACTCTTTCTCAGCCCAGGATAAACATACAGCAGCAAACTTGGGCTTGTTTTGAAGCACTCAGCCGTGGTTATCAGAAACTACAACAACTGTAACCCTACAGTGTGGTACCGAATTGATGAAGAGTAATATTGAAAGGAGGTTTTGTGTACGCCGAACCGTGCGATTAACAGCAAGCCGGCTGGTGAAATCGGGCGCAGTGTTGCCGCGTTCAGTAGCAATCACGCACGCAACGAACACAACTTTTCGTTTACTTTCAACCTTTAATTTTATTTCCTCTTATAAATTCCACTTCCCATCACCTTTTCTCACGAGGGCTTTGGACCTGCAATGGCAGATTTCAAAATGGTTGACTTCCTAATTTAGAAATATCACACTGTACAATTTTTACAAGAGTTATTTGCATTATTATTTACATATATTTACAATATTTAATGCTATCAATTTTCTTCGTCTGAAAAATCACTGTGTTACGATGAATCTGTGCTGCTGTCATTCATGTTGATTATGACTGGCTCGAAATAAGGGTCATTTTCAGACAGTCCAACTTTTTCCCAGTAGTGGTCTTCAATTTTCTTAGCGTGTTTAATACATTGTTTCCAGAGTTCAGGGATCACGGTCCGTAATGCTTCTCGGCATAAAGCGTTAATTGCTTCCATACCTCTACCATTTTCTAATGTGTTAGCCGTATTTGTTTTTAATATTTTTCCTTTTACGTAAGCCCAAATGAGCTCGATTGGATGAAGCTCGCAATGGGCCACTGGTAACCAAACAAGCTGCACATCTGGTCGAAGTCGTTTAGTCAGTTGTTCCATCTTCTTTACCGATGTTTGAAAATAAGGCCTGGCAAGGACAATCAGCTCTAATTGAGTTAATTTGTTATAATCGTCAACTCAGGTGGTAGTGAAATATTCTTTGATGGTTTTTTTTTTTTTTGCTAGTTGCTTTACGTCGCACCGACACAGATACTGTAGTTCTTATGGCGACGATGGGAGAGGAAAGGCCTAGGAATGGGAAGGAAGTGGCCGTGGCCTTAATTAAGGTGCACCCCCAGCATTTGCCCGGTGTGGAAATGGGAAACCACGGAAAACCATTTTCAGGGCTGCCGACAGTGGGGTTCGAACCCACTATCTCCCGGATGCGAGCTTAGAGCTGCGCGCTCCTAACCGCACGGCCAACTCGCCCGGTATTCTTTGATGTTATCCAGGATATAATTTCAGGTTTCAGCCATGATGTGTTCGGGTTTTTAGATGAAGGATCGACCATCGTATAATATGGAGCTTGATCTATAACAACAGCCGACCTTTGAGGCAATAAACTCAGGACTTTCGTGAACCATTCTTCGTAATGAGCCGAGTTCATCTCATTGTGGTAATCACCACATCCTTTCTTGCCAATAAAACAAAGTTCTGCACCGTCAAGAAATCCTTCTTCACTTCCGATGTGTAAAATTATGTTGCGTTTCCCAGCTCCAGACGGTGTTTTGAACCCTCCACGCCATCCATAAATTTTCTGAATGTACCCTATGTACAGATTATAGTTGTCAAAGTTGTTTCTAAAGCTTCAACCATGGTTTCTTGCCACCCATACTTCATAGTATGGTTCCTCCGCACGAGGTCTCGTCTGTAAAGAAGATCTTGTAGCTGTGTGCTCTTAAGTCTCTAATTCGTCTAAGTTATGTATGTCGGGATGCAGCAACTGTGGAATTTATGAGATGAAATTAAAGGTTGAAAGTAAACGAAAAGTTGTGTTCGTTGCGCGCGTGATTGCTACTGAACGCGGCAACACTGCGCCCGATTTCACCAGCCGGCTTGCTGTTAATCGCACGGTTCGGCGTACACAAAACCTCCTTTCAATATTACTCTTCATCAATTCAGTACCACACTGTAGGGTTACAGTTGTTGTAGTTTCTGATAACCATGACTGATTGCTTCAAAACAAGCCCAAGTTTGCTGTTGTATGTTTATCCTGGGCTGAGAAAGAGTTGCTTTAGAAAAATGATAAGAACGTTTTTCGGGGTGGTTGAAAAAATTTCTAACTTGAGTATTGCACTAAAAATACATGTTGTTATAACATATAAAAATTTCACTACCATCAGACGAGTAGTTTTCCTTGTATATATTCCTAAGTGAGCGCTTTCTGGAGAAGAAGCCAAAAATCCGAGCAATATTTATTACAACCAATAATAAAAAATATTTAATGAACGTCGAAAATAATGTGTCTTATATACACTAATGTAGAATTAAACAAGGAAAATATCGATATAACTCACAATGCAATAGGTCTATTGGTTCTTTTGTAATTAAAACCTAAACTCGAGTGTCCATAATAAAAAATCCGACAGTAGTTCAAGGTATCCAAAACAGATTTGGGTCTGTTGAAAAGAATTCAATCATTGCCAGTGCTACTTTCCTGGATCCTAGATTCAAGAAGGCGGCATTTGGAGTAGTTACAAATTTTGAGATGGCCCATCAGTCCATAATGAGAGAACTGTCCGTGCTTTGCAAAGAGGATGAAGAATCAAGTGAAAACTGCGTGACTGAAACAAATACTGGCACTGTATCTCAAGACGATCGCAGTTATGAAATCTGGGGTTTCCTTGACAATAGAGATTGCAGTCTGAAACAAAAATCAAACCATGTAAGTTCCGCCACTGTCATACTCCGCCAGTATATCTATGAAGATAGAAGAAACTGCCCTGGACTGTTTTGGAAGAAAAATAAGGCGTCAATGCCACAACTCTATAAACTTGCTATGAAGTATTTATGTGTACCTGCAACGTCTGTTCCATATGAGAGAATTTTCTCTAAGGCTGGAATGATTCTATCTGAAAAAAGAAACCGCCTAAAAGGAAAGAACGTTGATAAACTTATTTTCCTTTGCCTCTGTGAACCAAAGAAGGTTGTATGTGTGCTGCTTACATTTTAATTCACCTAGCCTATTGTATGTTAACTTTATAGTTGTCTACTTGATAAGGCAATTTTCTCTTGTTTATGTGCTCTTTTGTTTCCTTGTATATTTGTTTATACTAATTACGTTATTCATAAGTAAGGCCTAATTACAGTAATAATCTAGAAAATACCATGGTAGTATGCTTGACTATTCTCATATTATATCCTGATTGTGTACTACAGCAACAAGGTTTACATATTATTGTTAGAATTGTTCGAGAATAGAGCCTCGTTGTAGTCTTTCTACGTTTCACTGTCCAGTTAGTACCAAGAAAGGCAATTTGTATGATGTCGGTTCATATTAAGGGAGCTATTTATTACCCCCGTGTACGGATGAGTGCGTAAATCGGATTTTAACCTGTGTGAGTTCCTTGATAGTGTGATTATATAAGTCTGGGATTGGGGTATGCGCCCAAAGGTACAGTACTATTGTCATTTGCCAGGAATGAATATAGAAAAAACTATATTAAACCAAGGATACGGTGTCCGCTGTCAGTGAATGAGATATGAACCTGGGATCTCCGGGTGGTGCAGCTTCTTATTCCTAATCTGGAGTGGAGTGGACGTCTTGGCTGCGGACGTGGGTCCCTTTGAATAAATTTGTAAGTCAATATAACATTTACTTTGTTCTAATGGGTGTCTATACAAGTGATTTCTAATTATTGGTAACTTTCGTTTTAAAAAAAGGAAGTCTTAATTCGTAAAAGTACGGCTCTCCACTTTTGATACGGAGAGTTTCGACTGGAAACATTCAAATGTTTTTCATGGAACGACTGACGACTTGCGTTATATGAATACTTTTGACTGAAATCATTCGACTATTCAGCCTCCTCGACAGGAAGTAATGAATACTATCGTTCGACTGAAAACATTTGACTATTCATTCTTCTCGACTACGAAGTTTCCACTAAGAAAAAAAAGTCCTTCCGTCGTCGCAGGCATAAACAAACATTTCATATAACTCGGCAAGGTCTTCGTGCTCCTTACATAAATAAGATAAATGGAAATTGAAATACATTATCTTTGCTATAAAATATATTTTGCCACGAAATAACAAGTGTGCCTACGTACGTGACACGTATTCCATTAATCCGAATGCAAGAGGCTCGATTCCCTGTAGATAGGAAGATACGCTGTTATTGCATCACTATAATCTTCTCCTAAATAAATGATGAATTTGTCACACTCTACGTCCAAAACACTAATCACACGCGGTCTGGTAACATGACCAATGGTGAATAATTTTCGCGCACTTTAAATGCTTGAACCAGACATAGCACCGAACTCGGATGTTAATACATTTAAATTAAATACATTTATTACAATAGGCCTAGTCTTCCGCCCAACTTTCAGAGGTTTTGCTGTCTTTTGTTTTGAATCAGCTGGAACCTCTCTGCAACATAGATTTGAAATCTGAATCAAGGTCGTGCATGACTTTGCAGCTGCTACACAGGGGATTTCCGCGAGCATATGTTTATAAGCTATTGATCAGAAGCTTTGAAAAATATTTTCAATCAGTGAAACGCTTTCGCTTCAAACATTCAGAAACAGCTTGTACAATTATATTTTAAATTTAGAATATCTACTGGGCAGACGGACGAAGAAGGAAGTGTTAAATTGCCCTGAAACGCCTGACTACTTGTAATATGCAAAGAATACTTTCGACTGAAAACATTCGATTATTCAGTCGATAGTTTGAAGGGACTATCGCCCGACTAGTCGATAGTGGTTTTCAGTCGATAGTGCCCATCTCTACTAGCTACCATTCGTACTTATCTCCGTAACGGTTGGCCGCTTCAATACAAACTTCCTACCAGCCTTGCACCTTATTGTCGTCTTCAAGATCATCTCACAGTACATGCAGGAGTGATCCTATTAGAAACAGGCACACTATTCCGAGTGTTCATCCCACTTAGCCTTCGAAAGCAAATTCTCAACTTGTTACAAGAAGGTCATTGAGGAATACCACGCACCAAGCAACTCACCCGTCAACACTGTTATTGGCCTGGTATTGACGCCGACATTGAGAAGCTCATCCGCCACTGTGAACCATGTTAAGCGCACCAGAATGCACCTACGTTTGACCTCGCTCCATGGCCCCCGGCTAGTTCTGCATGGGAACGTGAACACAGACTTTGCCGGACCCTTTCTCAACTCTATGTGGCTCGTCATGACTCACTATCCAATTTTCCTTACGTCGTAGAAATGCATTCTACAACTACGGAAACTACTATTCGAGCACTCCAGAAGATTTTCACTACTGAAGGTTTACCCCAAACTAATTTCCGACAACGGACCTCAATTCACTGCTGCCAAATTCCAGGACTTTTGCACCAATAATGGCATTAGACACATTTTGGCACCTCCTTTTCATCTGCAATCTAATGGTGAAGCTGAACGTTTTGTCCAGACTTTCAAGAAGAACATGAAGAAAGCTGTGTCCACAGGTTTAACCACAGACCAAGCCTTATTACAATTGCTAGGCAGATACAGAACTATGCCTGGTACAGACAACCTCACTCCAGCTCACAAGCTACAGGGACGCCCTCATCAAACGTTGCTTTCTTTGTTGCAGCCTCTTCCTGCCCAGCTGCATCGCTCGCAAGCCAAGTTCCACGCCGCCGACAAAGTATATGTCCGGACTTTCAAACCCAATCCTCTCTGGATCCCTGGTGTCATCTGCCGTACCTTGAGAAATCATCTATAAGACATCCAGACCGCCGAGAAACGCATCTGTCACAACCAGGATCAGATTCGCCTTCGCTATCGTCCATCACCTGATGATTCCCTTGTCTTCCCTAAAAAATCCATCGCAGAAAGAGCTCTGGATCATTTAATCATGATGGGTTCTTTTCAGGATGACTCTACGCTCCACCACCCGGACCAGGCTACGGACACCACAACCAACACGGCCACCTCTCCAGTCCAGCATCGCAGCCGCCGCCAGCGCAGCTTCACGATATACCGGCGCAATTAGGAGGGGAGGGTGTTGTAGTGTCCTCCGCCTTGCAGCTATGCAACCCGCTCCCGCTTCGAAGCACCTGGAACGTACAAGTGTGTCCAACTAGAGCACTGACTCACGACTTGTGACATAAGCCAGTATAAATTGGAGCGTCGATTCCGCCGCTGTAAGCAATCAGCTGTGTCCAGCGATCGGCTCTACGCCGTAAGTCAGACACAGAGGTACCCCTCCTGAAAATGTGGACTGAATAAGCAGACTGAACTCTGATCGAGAGGTCTCACCTCCGGACTAACTACTGCCCGCCTTCCTTGTAACTTAGCCTACACCATTTAGTATTCTGCTAGAAAGAACTTTGCATTACATGCAAGTCAGATTTCCAGACCTTAGATAGCCATCAGCCATCAGAGACTTTCACATGTTAGTGACACTCCATTGTCAGTATAGACACAATTGTACATAAAGGACCCAGGTTGTATATACGTAAATATGTCTTGTTCAGACAGCAAACTTGTTCACGGTATTGTTTAGTGTGTGCTCCTCAATAAATAGCAAGCCTCATGTTCCTTTACTTTTGTGTGTTGTACAAAAGATTGCAAGAAAATAAACTTTTAAGTTGTGTTATGTATATTGTGCTTATTGTATACAACAATTACTACAAAAATAATCTCCAGTAAAAACGAGAAACCCTACAAAACCTCTTAGTTTGTGACAGCTGAGCATAAAATCTGGATATTCTTTTAGTTACAAGGTATCAAACAGTTTCCCTTACAATGTGTTCAAGCATCTCTTCTTGAAATTTTTTTCAAAGATTCCTTTCGGCGAGAGAGATTGGAGTTCCTGCTCCATTCTCTCCAGTTCCACTTCTGTAATTTATCTTATCCAGCAGTTTTGTATAATTATTCAGCATTTTATTTCTTCTAGTCTGCTTTCTCCTCAGTAAAGAGGCACCATTTTCTTGATTTACTGAAGTAATTAGCTGGAAGACTTCAAGCAAACACTTCTCTTTTACTGCATGTTTCTGTAGGAGCAAAATGCAGAATATAAAATTGAAATATAATTCACTTTATTACAAGCCAAGACAGTCAAAGGGACCTCACACAGTGTACAGAGTGATAATTAAGTGGTAAGTAGTTCACAAATGCAAGCATCAGCAAATAGTCAACAATGCTTGAGAATGTCCGAGCACCCCACGTTCTCATTTGAGGACGCTCAGATTACAACAAAAGTTACTCAAGAAAGCAGAAAATAAAAGTAAACAATTGGCGTACAACAAACTGGAGTCTGTCTGCAATATTTTACCAGTATAGAAGTCACAAACAGGAATCACAGAAAACAATGCTCTAATTTATGGGAACGTGCAAAACACTTCTTTACAGGCCATGAGATAACTTTGCTTATAATTGTAAGTGTTGAGATATCGCAATAGTTTCCTTCATAATGATTGGAAAAAGGTTACCGGGAATCCGAAATATTTGTCCTTATGAGAATCAGCATCTATATCATCTGATGGCCAGGCAGGCATCAATTTTTGGAAATGAGACAAAGTCTCTCATAGTGCATTGGCACTGCTGGTGGCTCTAAATAGCCTATGCAGTGGCCTCCACGGTATGCACTAACCATGCGTCTTGGTGGGTGTGCTATGTACCAAATGATGAGCCCAACTTAGCACAATGGGGTGAAACACTGGCAACCAGGAATGAGTTAGCTGGAAAATTTATAATGTCCAATAACGGACCAACTACGTTGGAATTATAAATTTAACCATTCAGGACAAATATTTCAGATTCCCTATGGGAATCAACATTTATATCACTCGAGAGTAAACCGGGAAACTCAAAATTAAATTTCTCATGCACCGCCTATGGACGGGCATAGCAGTGCTGGACCGGCTGCGTCAGCCCATCTATAGGCGGGCGCAGCACTCATCGGGTTAAATTTTACTTCGTAATAATGCTACTAAGGTTGGTGAGCATGGACAGTACTTCTACCGAATATTAGAACACACACACAAATAAATAGCTTATTTCTTTTCAACAGTGATAAACTGGCAGTGATTAACAGCGTAATGAATTATGTCGTACATGTGCCAGAGCAACTCAGAAGGAAAATGAAGGAGAGCAACAAAGTGATGATCCCTTTTCACTCTTTCAAAATACAACAAAGTACATTATAATATTCCTTAATCACGAGGAGATATGGGTGTTCACTCCTTGTAGGTCCAAAAAAGGGCAATACTGTTTTCTTCACATAGAATGATCTACAGTGTGCAAAGAAACAAGTATCATTGACAGAAATTTCTTTGCAGAATGTTTTCTGTGATAATTTTGTTTTTCTACAATTTCTCAGTGAAATCCTTAATAATTACAGGCAGTCCATAATAATTAGCACCTCTATGTTATGTAAATTACATGAGTAGCTTTGAGAATGCCTTTGCTGGCAGGACCTAGTGTTTAAAGTGCACTATGTCTTCTGGTACGGGCTGGAGCATTTTTGTTACTTTCATTGATCTGTCTCTGTCTTATCCTTGGCTTTGACAATATGAAAGTGACTAAGGTATGAGCGATGCTAGTAATGCCATTCCTTCTGCAGCCAGTCCCTGCTATGAATGGTGTGAAAATGTTGCTCATAGGGTCGGTTGGTGAATGCATTTCAGTGGGCTTGGCAGACTGATATGTAATAGCAACTTCTGGCTCAGTGAGGAAAGCAACAGGAAACTACCTCACTCCACATTTCCCTAGTACACCTCTTCAGTGATGCCTAGGCCATCTATTACAGCTGATGGCAGAGCTGTTGAGGATCCAACCAGCCTTAGGGCTGAAGACTGAACATACATACAGCTTTGAGAACACTGGGCAATATAAAAAGAACATGAAAATAAGAGTTATTGACGACCTAGAATTATATTATCGTTAAGAGTGAATTGTAAGCAATACTACACTCAAACTAATGCAATACTATATACACTGCACGCCTGTATATTGCCATCTTTGAACTGTTAGAACAAGTGTGTGTATCTTTTCTCATTCACTCTCTTTCACTACCAAGCGCACTCCCTCTTGTCTTTATCTCTCTCTCAAAGTGCTACTCGCTGCATATGACTCGCGTTTCATCTAAATGATGTTGATTCCCATAGGGAATCTGAAATATTTGTTCTGAACAAGTAAATTTATAATACCAGTATAGTTGGTCCGTTATTGGACATTATAAATTTTCCAACTAACTCATTCCTGGTTGCCAGCGTTTTGCCCCAGTGCGCTAAGTTGGACTCATCAGTTGGTAAATAGCACACCTACCAAAATGCATGGCTAGTGCATACCATGGAGGCCACTGCGTAGGCTACTTGGAGCCACCGGCAGTGCCAACGCACAAGAGACTGTCTTATTACCAAAAATTGATGCCTGCCTGGCCATCAGATGATATAGATGTTGATTCCCATTGGCATTCTTGTCTACATATCAGTCTCACTGAGTCATTCTGCTTGGGTAAGATCTTAGATTGAAAGCTTAATATGGCCATGACAAGTCATTTCCCTGTGTTTTCCCTGTATATTTTCTGCATTTTTATTTCCCTGTTTTTCCAGATAATGGGTACTTTGGTAAGTGGAGGAAATCTTTCTGGAGCATTTGTGCCTTCTGTTCCATTTACTGGTGATGGCTTCACACTAATACAGGACAATGCACATCCTGTGACATGTGTGCATAACAGTTCTTGCATGAAGTGGAGATTCAATGAATATTTTGGCCTGCTCCAAACCCTAATTTTAATGCTATAAGCTTCTATGGGAACAGTTTAGAAGAAGGGTCCATCAGCACTGTCCAGACACTGTACAGGAACCCCTCTTGGAGCAATGGGAGACTATTACTCAAGATATTACAGTGTAAATTATGAGCATGCCTGAAATGTTGGATGCTGTGATTGGTATAAAAGGAGGTAATGCACTCTTATGAAAATGAGAAAAGTCTGAAGTAAATAGAAGGTGTAGAAAACCGAAACAAAGATGAATTAACTCGTCAAAATTTGCTTGAAGTAAAAATCCAAATGTTTTACTTCCATATATCTGGCTTAATTCGATCAAACTGTTAATAAGAAATTTTTCTTTTTCATTGTCAGACACTAAAGGATTTATTTATAATAAAATAGATTAGTGTCATAAAAGTGACTAGAATTTAAAATAAATCTCAGTGTTTTAAAGGAACTGAGGTGTTGCAATTTCTAAGCCGTTGAGTGTATATATACATTTTAAAATTAAATAACTGCTAGTAAATAATGCACTGGATTCCTCAGTGGATGTGAAAGGAACTAACACATCTTGTTGGTCAGTGCATAACATTTGGGAGAACATATTCTTAAACAACTTCAAAAATATTCATACAAATGTTTGTGTAGAAGAAATGGTCACCAAAAGATCTTTAAAAGATAGTGCCACAAATTCCAAGAAAGGTAAGAGAGAAGAGGGAAAAAAAAGGAGCTAAAGATGCCGTATTTATAGTCATCTAAAGGTATGGAGGTAATGCCTTTCATTCTTTTTTAAATGTTCATTGTTTCCATATTTCTATTCATGCATTATATAATTTGGTTGTGGCATCATACGCAACCATTAACCTGGCTCATGGGAGAGAGGGTCACCTTCCCTGTTCTCCAGTTGAGTAATTCTTGCCTGGCGCATCCAACGCTGCGGGGGTGGGCATCCTCCACATCAGTAGGCCGGTGTGAAAGGATGGCTAAGTTCAGACAGGGACCCAGGAACCCATGCCCAGGGTTACGGGTGAAGACCTTAACGGCATCTTTGGCAGAGAAGGAGACCTTCGGAATGGCAGAGATGGCGGATGAGGCAACCCATCCTCCCTGGGGAAAATTAGAAGAGGACACCACTGCCTTGTGGAGAAGAGGGATCTTCAAAGGCTAAGGGAATAAAACCCAAAAGAAAATCCTCACCTGTGTTAGGCCTAGCAAGTCAACAGTTGAGTATGAATATACTGCTTTCAAACCTAAAACCAACCCTCGGATGGAAGAATAAATTAAATACCGGACATGACACTTCTTCTCGTACCGTCCGAATTTATGATGGCCAAAAGCCTGATGCTCATCGGAGATACCAGAAGACACAAAACCCTCCCAAGAAAGAGCGACTGAAAATTGGTACACTCAATAACCTTACTCTCACCAACAAATATGAAGAACTTGTGGACCTTATGGAGAGGCGTAAGCTCAAGGTATTGGGGTTGAGTGACAAAATGGAAAGGATATGGGAAGAAGCCCTTGAGAAATGGATATGTGCTGTACTGGAGTGGGAACAATGATGAATCCAAAAATGGAGTTGGCTTCCTCCTTCATAAAGATATAGACACACAGACAGATGTCAAATATGTGAGTGATAGGATCATCCAGATGAGACAGTGTTGGTAATGCACATCAAACTCTCCTGCAAGTATATGCACCGCAGACAGGATGTACCACAGAAGAGAAAGAGCAATTCCTTATCAAACTTGAGGAACAAATAACAGAGGAGAACACAATCATTATGGGTGATCTGAATGCCCAAGTTGGTAAAGAAAGACTAGACTGTGAAAACATAATTGGCCCCCATGGCTATGGTAACAGAAACTCTGAAGGAGAGAACTTGATTGGTGTGTGAAACAACTTAATCATCCAGAACACATGGTATCAGAAGAGGGACAGCCATAAAATAACGAGATACAGCTGGGATGGAAAGCTCAAGACTATGATCGACTTCATCATCACTGATAGAAAAGCAGGTCAGTATGTTAGGGCTGGTTTACACGGGTAGAGTAGCAAAGCGAGTAGAGTGGATAGTAGAGCTACTAGCATTGTGTAAAAGACTGCGATAGTAGCAAGTAGAGTAGAGTAGCTAGTACGCAGTAGAGTAGAGTGGGTTTCCACTGTGGTAAAGTAACTCTACCACTATCCTACCCCCTCCACCGGAACCAAGCTCCGAGAGCTGGCGGAGAAGGCCGAGGATGCTCGATTTTTCAGTTGGCGCGTCATTTGCCTATTTCCATGTGTGCACTGACGGTATTCCGCTGAGTAAACTGAGCATTTTTGTGCGTTCATTTGGTGGCAAAATCAAGTGTACGGAAGAAGAAACATGTAAATTTGTAGAACTGACAGTGAAAAAAGAATGTTTACGGAACATAAACAGCATTATTCACAGAAACTAAAATACGAGACGGGCGGCGGAAGAGGACTTGATTACGAAAATGGGTAAAGAGGGTTTGGGTTTTATGGAACTTAAACAGAATTTTTTTTAAAATACGATGTACCTACAACCAAGAACTGACAAAAATTCGTAAATCCAAGAAGTCTGGAGGTGGTGCCGCAGACATCTACACTCCCTCTCTTAAGTGGTTTAGTAAAGTATAATTTGCAAGGTAATACTGAAAGCCGTCCGCCTCTGTGGTGTGGTTAGTGTGATTAGCTGCCACCCCCGGAGGCCCGGGTTCGATTCCCGACTCTGCCACGAAATTTGAAAAGTAGTACGAGGGCTGGAACGGGGTCCACTCAGCCTCGGGAGGTCAACTCAGTAGAGGTGGGTTCGATTCCCACCTCAGCCATCCTGGAAGTGGTTTTCCGTGGTTTCCCGCTTCTCCTCCAGGCAAATGCCGAGATGGCACCTAACTTAAGGCCACGGCCTCTTCCTTCCCTATCCCTTCCAATCTTCCCATCCCCCACCAGGGCCCCTGTTCAGCATAGCAGGTGACATCGCCTGGGCGAGGTACTGGTCATCCTCACCAGTTGTATCCCCCGATCCAATGTCTCATGCTCCAGGACACTGCCCTTGAGGCGGTAGAGGTGGGTCCCTCGCTGAGTCCGAGGGAAAAATCAACCCTGGAGGGTGAGCAGATTAATAAAGAAAGAAGAATATTAAAAGCCACAACGTAACATTATAGCTCAGTGATATTAAGGGGAGGTGCGCCTTTGGAGGTCAAACAAATGCAGGTGTATTGTCCTATAATGGAGAACAGACCTCCCTCTTTTCGATGGAAGAAGGATTTTAAATATACCTAAACCTATAATAGTTTCGAAGATGCAACAACAAATATAAACAAGGGTCAGCTGGATTGTCCTTTTAGATGAAGGTTTCTCAAGTTTCAGTGTTACACAGCGTGTTCATCATGTGTCTCGACGTGTTTAAGTTAGACAATGATGCAGGACTGTATACTTTAATCATATTAATAACACACATAGGGATCTTCTACCTCGTATCACTTGACAATACCATTAATTTTAAGCAATAACAGTAATGTCCACAACAAATAGAATAATTTTCATATTTTGTTTGGAATATCCAAAATAATTGTTTACAGTACAATGTCAGGTCTTGAAACTTAATCTCTACACCTGGGCCGTACAAGCAACGAACAAACGAATTATATAAATAGATCAGTAATTGGGGTATTTATGGCAAAGAAGCTACTACAAATTAGGCCTACGCCAGCATGATTTACAGTGTACTGATGGCTATTATCATTGGCCAAGAACTTCAGTCACCTCAAGCTTTATTGCATTTCTCATCACTGTGTTCTGTCTTTGAATTTGCGGTGTTATAGCATCTAACAGTGTCTGATAGTTATCAGGCTTCGATCTCATACACTTTCTGTATTCTTTATACTCTGTCGCAAGTTCTCTCAGAATTAATGTTGATGCCCCAGGTGTATCTCTCCTAAGCCAGCCTCTTACCCATTCCCTTCTTTCCTCATTTGCTTCTTCTAATGCTTCACTAACCTCTTGCATTATTGCTTACAGTACAATGTCAGGTCTTGAAACTTAATCTCTACAGCTGGGCCGTAAATGCAAATGTCTTTAAACTCTGTTACGATGTGCTTGCGTCTTAACATGAAGCTACTACTCTACTCTACTGTATGACTCTACTCCCGTATGAACGATACAAGTGTCAACTCTACCAGACAGTGGTAGAGTAGAGTAACGTGGCTACTCTACTATCTACTCTACTCGCCTTGCTACTCTACCCGTGTAAACCAGCCCTTAAAGATGTTAAAGTCATACCCAGCGAGTGCCTAGATAGTGACCATCAGCTATTAATCGCTTACCTAAAAGATGTTCACGTGCCCAAAATTAAACAAAAGAAAATGCCAAAGATTAAGACATGGCTGTTGAAAGACATGGAGAAGAAAGGAAACTATGAAGCAACGATAACAGCTAAATTACCAAAAACTGAGAAAGGGGGAGTAGAAGAAGAATGGTCCTTTTTCAAAGAAACCCTTGTAAAAGAAGCCACGGAAATTTGTGGAAAAACAAGTGCCACACCAAAAGAGAAGGAAACACCTTGGTGGAATGACTGAATGAAGACAGCAGCAAAAGATAGAAATATACTGAAAAGAAAATTAGACCTCGAAAAAGAGAAAACAGATGATACACGAAATGAATTAGAAATTGAACATCTAGCACAGGAATACCGGAAAAAGAAACTGGCTGTAAAAAGACTGATCCAGGAAGAAAAGGAAAAGTGCTGGGATGACTTTACTACAAGGATAGAGGAAGACAGTCAAGGAAGTAGGAAACTACTACATAAAATAGTAAAAAGTAAAAGAAATGAAAATATAAATATCCTTGCACTGGAAACAGATTATGGTAGCTTAATACAAACAGAAGAAGGGATCAGGAATGAAACGAAGAAGTACTTCAACATGCTGTTAAATGGAGATGGGGGCAACACCACCACCAATGACTGTAGTGTAGATGAAGCCAAAAGCAACAAATTAACATGGCTTGAGGTAGAAAGAGCACTAAAGAGCATGCGAACCTTTGCTTGAGGAAGAACAACACGGGTTCAGGAAAGGTTGAAGTACTGTGGATCTTATCTTTGCAGTAAAGATGCTGACAGAAAAGTACTGGAAATACGGAAGAAATCTTGTGATTGCATTTGTGGACACTGAAAAGGCATATGATAGTGTTCCTCGAAACAAGATATGGGAATGTCTGGAAGACCTTAAGGTGCCAAAGTACTTAATTGACAAAGTCAAGATGCTATACCAGAAGTGGTACAGCTGTGTCCAGATAGGCAACGGACGATCAAAATGGTTTGAAACAAAGAGAGGTGTCCAACAAGGAAGTGCTCTGTCACCACTCCTGTTCGTAATAGTAATGGACAAGGTCATCAAATCTATCAAGAAAATCGACAGTGAACCAAACGCCCCGGTAATTGCTGAAGATGTGCTTTTATGGGGAGAGACAGAAGCTGAAGTTCAGAAGAAACTTAATGAATGGAACAACACATTCAAAAATTTTGGACTGAAGATGAGCAAAACAAAGACAGTGGAAAGGACTTTCAACAGGGAAGGAACAAACTCAGATATATTTCTGGAAGGAGCAAAAATCGAATCAACTTCCCTCTTCAAGTACCTCGGAAGCACAATATCGAAAGACAACACCGTTAGGCAGGAAATACTCAGGACACAGAAAGCATCGAACTTCTACAGTCAGTCAGGAATCTCCTCTGGGACTGCAAAATACCACAGAAAGCGAAAACAATTATGTACCACACTTACCTCGTACCAATCCTCACGTACGGTTTAGAGACATGTACCCTACTAAACAAAGACTTCAGTAGAATCCAAGCAACTGAAATGAGAATCATTACAACTATGAACCAAACAACCAGAAAGGACAAGATCAGAAATGAAGTGAATAGGAACGTAGCTGGTATTGAGGTTCCTATTATCAGTGTCATAAAGAAACACAGACTTCAGTGGTATGGGCACGTAATGAGAATGAACAGGGAAAGACCTGCCAAAAAATATTTCGACCTTAATCTCATAGGAAGAAGACCACAGGGAAGACCAAGAAAACGTTGGATAGAGACTGTAAGATCAGATGTGGAGGAGAGAGGATGTACTGGATCAGAAGATGTATGAAGACAGAATGAGATGGCAAGCGTTTGTACACCACACCCGGGAAACTGGAGTTGGGAAATGATCATGATGATGATGATAGTTACACCGATGAGCAAAACAATTTGTTATAGTGAAAGCCATTTCTTTTCAGTTTTGACTTAATCTATAGGCCAAACTGTGGGGTTCTTCAGTCTGTCAAAACTAATTGAAACTGCAGAACCTCACTGTTAAAGAGTAAAAGAATTGCTGTGCTTTGATCACATTTTAAACCTACTTCTCCTAAAATAATATGGTACAACCCTAGGAGGGATTCACCCAAAAGCAGAGTCAGGCGCTTCGCGCAGTAGAGATTGAGGTTCAGAACCGGGTGATGTTCCTTCATTGTTAGCTGAGGAGAGTGCCAATAGGAGTGTCGATACATGCTACCAACTGGTGAAAGAAATAAGAAACATATACAGATTTTTCAGTGGTTTGCACACGTCCCGGCTAGTTAAAAAAACATTGGTCTAAACACATCAGGGGTGTTTAGCAGAAAGCCTGCAAAAGGGAGTGAGTGGGATGCAGTCCCATTGGCCCACACTGTTGGCACCCACAACGCATTCAAGGTTATAACTTTCTTGTTACGTTCCAGAGTTGCTAGTTGATTGCTGAAGGGAGCAGACATGTTTGTGCAGCGATGGGTATTTCATTATCAGCTTGGCGAACAGCAATCGGGTGATGGGCAAGCAGGCAGGGGGCTGCGGAGTGCGTGCTGGAATGCGGACCTGCAACCACATTACTTGTTATAGGAGGCTTGGAGTTAAACCTGAGTCCTGTTCAACCAGCTTCAGAAGAAGTAGTGAACGTAAAGTGTGTGGAGTGTAAGAGGAACTTAAAGATCTGGTGCTAAGTGTGACACGTGTGGAATGTGGTTTCATTTCAAGTGTGGTAAGCTACAGGCCCTACACAGTGATAAGGAAAGGATGGCATGTAGCAAGTGTTTCATGAATGGAAATGTGATTAGCGACAAAACAAAAATTGATGAACTACAACGGGAATTAAATGAAGCACATCTCATGATTGCAGAGCTACAAAAGAAGTGTAAGTTATATGAGAATTGTAGGCACACATTCATTCATGGAGAATATAAAACCTGTAAATTGTGTGGTGATAGGCGATTCTTTCATGCGGCATATAGGACAGGAAAATAAGTCGGTGTTGTGCATACAGAGAATGCGAGCGAAACAACTGAACAGGAAAATACAGAACAAATGAGGTGGGAATGAGGAAGTACAGTATACGCCAAAATATGCAGTACTGGAAAGTATGTTAATCTTATTGTCATTATCTTACTTATCGAGATGATAGTGTAAATGCTCAAAATGTGCTCCATACCGCTGTAGGCAGTGTTCATAACGATCATGTAGATTTTCCAACATATTCTGGAACAAAGGTTGCTGCACAGTCCCAAAGAACGAGATGATCTTCTAACGTAATGAAGGCACAGCTTTGGATGGATCTGGACAATTGAAAATTTGCTCCTTTAACATTCCCCACACATAAGCATCAAGTGGTGTGAGATCGGGGGAATGTGATGGGTAGGGGAACTCAGCCCTGCAGGAAATTACTCGTCCTGGAAAGGTTTCTTGCAGCATAGCCATAGTCTGTAGAGCAGTGTGGCAGGTCGCCCCGTCTTGTCGGAACCACTGTCTATTACTGGCACGACAAAACCTTCTTAGATCCTGGATAAACGGCCTGATCACTATGTTTCTACAGCATTCCTGGGTAACAGTAAGAGGTGCACCATCATCATTCTCTATGAAATACGGACCTAGCACACCATTTCCTGACACTGCACACCAAATCGTCACACGCACACTATGTAGCGGTTTCTGGACTAGTGTGCGGCTTCTCGAAACCAAAAAAGAGAGTTGTTTGGCGACTGATAAAACCGTCCAAGTTAATGTGACTTTCGTCAGAGAACCACACGTTGAACAAGAAATCTGGATCCTCGTACACCATGTCCAAAAATCGTGCACAATATTCCACCCTTACATGCCTATCGTGCTCCGTCAATCGTTGCCCAACCTGTATTCGGTACGGAAATCCACCTACGTCTTTAAACAATCGTCAAAGTGACGTAGGGCTAATGTTTAATTTCAGGGCTGTTTGCCAAAGACTTCGCTTTGGAGACTGCGACACCTGATTGAGGACGATTTTCATCTGTGGACACAGTTACTGGCCTACCAGACCTTCCCTTGCGTTGACAAAATCACTACCCATACGACGAAATTTTCTAACAATAGAGAGCATAACTAAGTGTTCACGATATTGTTCCGCCACTAACTTCCGTACGAATGAAAATAATACTCCACTATGAACACTTTTTCCTCCGTCGTGAGATCCACTGCCACTTCCAATCACAGAGCACAACGTTCTTTACACAACTAACAATTCATCATGGCGATGTAACAACACGCAGATGCTCAGGCGTGCGCATGCGCACTGCACGAAAATGAATACTGTATATTTTGGCGCATACCGTAGTAATTCCACAGATAAGTTTTTAGTAAGGTTCACCCTTTTCAATATAAATTACAAGTTGTATAAGAAGTTATCAACAACATCTATTCAATAGTGGTACAGGTTTTGACCATGGACCACGTGGAAATACGCGTTTGTGTATCTCAAACCACGTTCTCTTTGACAGGCTTGTTACACTTGTTAAAATTTACACTGAGACATATATGAAATTTTGTATAGTATAAAACAGTGTTATCTAAATTTGTACTGAAAAGGTTGAACCCTACTGAAAACTTATCTCTCTAATCTGAGTTCAATATGGAAAAACAATTAAGTTTATATTTTTGAAGTAGTAATTCTCCACATACGAACTAATGATTTAAGTAGGAAACGGACTGAATATATAATGAGGGACATTTTTGATCTAGTGAACTCGACATTGAAAAAGTTCCCGAAGGCAAATGTTGTAATTAGTGCTATACTAAGGGGATGATCAGATGTATCATGGAAGAAGATTGGCCGATTGAACGAAGAGCTTCAGTGGGTGGCCGAAAGTTCCGGATCACTCTTGGCAACAGTTGGATCGATGACAGGGACATCAGCAGGGATGGACTTCATCTGAACCAGCGAGGAGTCGCGAGACTAAGTGAACTCTTTTCGAGGGTTACCGAGTCCTTTTCCACCCAAATGGACGACTGCGCAGAACGGGCAGCCGTATGACGATCCATGACGGGAGCAGATTGAATGCAGCTACAATAACAATGGTGCCACCAACAGGTTATTGCGAGAGGTAGTGATCCCAGATCAGGTAAGTTTCTTAGACTGTTGAAGGTAAACCCGGGAATATTGGTAATAAAATCGCAAAATTCGAAAACTTAGTTGATGCAAGTGACCCTGATACAATTGTAGGAACGGAAAGTTGGTTATCGGATAATATATATAATTCAGAAATATTCAGGTCAAAATTTCTAATGTTTAGACAGGATAGAGGGTCGAAAGGAGGGGGAATTTTCATTTGTGTTAGGTCAGAGCTCAGTGGTACGTAAAAATGTGTTCTCGAGGACTGCAAAATAATTGGAATGGAGGTACATTAGGCACCCAATAAACAAAATATGTAATTATTGGAGTTTAAAGCCCGCCGAAATCAGGTTTAAACAAGATCATTAGTCTTTCAGAATTGACATTTGCAAATATAAGCTAAGGTAAAAGAACTATAATTGCAGGGGATCTAAACCTACCGTCGGTAAACTGGGCTGGGTCAACTACGGGGGAACTATTGCAGGAAGCAGTTAACTTAGTGTATGTATGTTTGGTCCTCAGCCCGAAGGCTGGTTGGATCCTCAACAAGCTCCGCCATCAGCTGTCATAAATGGCCTAGGCATCACTGAAGAGGCGTACTAGGGAAATGAGGAGTGAGGTAGTTTCCCATTGCTTTCCTCACAGAGCCGGAAGTTGATATTACATATCAGTCTGCCAAGCCCACTGAAATGCATGCACCAACTGACCCTATGAGCAACATTTTCATACCATTCATAGCAGGGACTGGCTGCATTAGGAATGGCATTACTAGCATCGCTCATACCTCAGTCACTTTCATCTTGTCAAAGCCAAGGATAAAGCTGAGACAGATCAATGAAAGTAACAATATTGCTCTAGCCCATACCAGAAGACATAGTGAACCGTAAACACTACGTCCTGCCAGATTAGTGTGGAATAATGGCTTTTCCCAAGTCGTTACAAAGAACACATGTAAACGAGCACTTTAAGATGTTTTTCTAGTCAGACCGGATGACATAGTTATATCTTGTGACGTAATTTAGGCAATTAGTGACCACAGTGCAGTGATATTCTATCTCTCTTGGGAAACTTGTACTACGAGGCATGTGAGAATTTCTCAGACTATTTGGTGTTATGCAAGGGGAGACTCCGTAGGCTTTCAAAACTTTTTGAGGTTGTGCCATACTAAATGGTTAAAGAAGGGCAAGGGGATGGACAACATTTGGGAGAACTTCAAAACCATTTTAAATACTAGACTGAATAAATTCGTTCCCAAAAGGATAAATAGGGAAAATTCAGATCCGCCGTACTACACCGTGACTATTAGGAAACTTAAGACTAGGACAGCGTCCAAAAGAAGAAATAACACTGCATGCAAAGCAGAATACAGAAGTTTGGTGAAACTTTTGCTAGCAGAAAAGAAAATGGCTGAAGAGAAATATCTTGAATATCCTAAATGGAAATCGAAATTCCTGGAACCCTTTTTTTTTTTTAATATACACAAAGACTGAACGGAGAGAACAAGTCAGTTCCTTCTCTTTGTATAGGAGGAGATTTATTGGCGACAACAGATATGGATAAAGTGGAAGCATTAAATAAGCACTACGGAAAGGCTTTTAATCCAGCGGCACAGTTATTCAGGGACAATTTTCCAAAAACTAATAATGATTTCCAAATTAAAGCTTCATTATTGTGTAAAACATCTTTCTAAACTCAGAAGTAGTAACAGATATGGATAAAGTGGAAGCATTAAATAAGCACTACGGAAAGGCTTTTAATCCAGCGGCACAGTTATTCAGGGACAATTTTCCAAAAACTAATAATGATTTCCAAATTAAAGCTTCATTATTGTGTAAAACATCTTTCTAAACTCAGAAGTAGTAAATCTTGTAGGCCAGATCTGGAGAGCCACTTAAACTCAGGGGGGTGAAGCGATCCTAAGATATTTAATAAGAATCTTCAATATTTCACTGAACAATACGAAGGTTCCAGAGAAGGTTGGAAATCGGCCATTGTAGTTCCTATTCACAAAGGGGGGGTGACAAGAGCGACTTTAATAACCACAAACCGGTAAGTTTGACATCAATCATATGCAAACAAATGGAGCAATTAATTGTAGATTATTTGAGGTTAAAATTGGAGGTGGTGGTGATTACTGTTTTAAAAGTACAACTTGTCAACCATCCTCCTTTTAACACTAATCAGAAAAACCAGAAGGGGTCCGACACTTCGAAAAAAGGTATTGGCCAAAGGAAGACAAGAGCCACGAAGGGCATGAAAATGAAAGACTCCCTAGGCACCACACGTAATGCCATTCGGGTCAGAAAAGAACAAGAGTTGACCAATGGAGGTCGGAGAGGATAGATGAAAGTTAGGAGCCTGGCAAAAGTAAGTGCAAGCAATGCCAGGACTCAGCTAAGGGTCCTATGGTCACCAAACCATGCTCCAAAATTCAGAGCCCCTGGGGCCCCTTTTAGTCGCCTCTTACGACAGGAAGGAGATATCGTGGATGTTATTCTACTGCCCCCACCCACAGGGAGAGTTAAAATGGGACTCTTCTAGAATGATATCTAAGGGGCAGCATGGTTTTAGCGAAGGCTTCTCCAGCAAAAGTCAGCTCTGTTTCCATATGTCAAGATATATCGGATAAGCTCGACAGTGGGTGAAGGATTGATGCAATAGTAATTGATTTTGCTAAGGCATTCAATCTTGTGCCACGACATCCTCCTTAACAAGTTAGCATGTACGGGCAAATCTTTGATAGATTCCCTTCCGGTATAAAGTCATTTAAGAAGACTATTAGTGCTAGTGTAAAGTGAAAAGTTGTAAATTACAGACACTGAATTTGTGATTTTCTGTTTGGTTTAGATTGTGAAACTAGTAGTTTTTCTTGTGGTATTCTCTTTCCAGGGAATTGCTTGTTGTACTCATGTTGTTGTAGTTGTTGGGTAATTACCTATGTTTTTAATTTTATTATCACTTGTAATGTTCAGCTAGTAGTAAGCTTAACCTATAGTAATGTAAGCCATAGCGTTAAGCACTAGAAAATACTTAAGTTGTATATGATGATGATGATGATGATGATGGATTTAGAATTTTTTTAACTTAACCTAGTAGTATTTCTTGTAATATTTTCTTTCCAGGAATTTGCTTGTTGTACTCTTGTTGTTGTTGTTCTTGTAGGGTAATTATGTTTTTAACTTTACTTTATTATCATTATAATGTTAAGCTAGTAGTAAGCTCAACCTATATGATTGTAAGCCGCAGTGTTAAGCAATGGAAATTGTTCTGTGTGAAATTTTATACGATGCTGGATTTAGAATGCAAGATTTCATGCAATTTTTTTTTTTTTCCGTGGAATTGCTTATTGTGCTCCAGTTGCTGTTGTTGGTGTTGTTGGGTAGTTATGTTTACATTATCATCACTTGTGTTATGCTAGTAGTAAGCTCAAACAACCTATAGTACTGTAAGCCATAGTGTTAAGTACTGGAAATACTTAAGTTGTGTGTGAATTTTTATATGATGCTGGATTTAGAATGTTAAACTAACAGTATTTCTTGTAATGTTTTCTTTCCATGGAATTTCTTGTTGTACTCTTGTTTTTTTTTTTCCCCTATTGGCTTTACGTCGCACCGACACAGATAGGTCTTATGGCGATGAAGGGACAGGAAAGGTCTAGGACTGGGAAGGAAGCGGCCGTGGCCTTAGTTAAGGTACAGCCCCAGCATTTGCCTGGTGTGAAAATGGGAAACCATGCAAAACCATCTTCAGGGCTGCTGACAGTCGGGTTCGAACCTACTATCTCCCGAATACTGGATACTGGCCGCACTTAAGCGACTGCAGCTATCGAGCTCGGTGTTGTACTCTTGTTGTTTGTTGTTGGGTAATTATGTTTACTTTATTATTACATTACTGTAAGTGACCATTGCCACCGGGATATTTCCCATTTGCAATGTATTTTGTTAATAATAATAATTAACGAGGCAAAGTTACCCATCACGTATAACTGCATTGAATTATGGGAGTGATGGAATACTTCATAAAATGCATCCAATGTCTGTGAGTGTTGAGCAGAGGGTTGTAAGTAATGGCACAAAATTTCTCTGTTTGGTCAAAGTAAGTTTCCTCTGGGGGCAGAAGGTGGTATTCCAGCATGGCGATAAACACACCTTGCCCTTAAAAGCCTTTTATAAGGGAACATCCATATATTTCATCTTGTGAAGTTCTATGTTACATGCTAGTGCCCCAATCCTAGAACACGTAATGATAATATATGTCTAACTTGCAAGATATTGAACGCTCACAATGTTAATGAACTCACCCATTATATAAATTCAACATCTGTGAATATTTCTTGAGTGTCTTATGAGTCCACAGACACGATACAATTGCAATGTGCAAGTCGGACAGATGAAACTGCTCACCTCAGTGTGACATCATCAGAGCTACAATACAGCCTGTACATCACAAAGGCAAATGTACAAAAGCCACAGATGCCTAAAAAATTTGGTTTACTCTGCCATCTAGTAGACCTTAAGTAAAATGGAATACTGAAATTTACAAACTGACAAGCAGACAGCCAGATGACATCAAATTAAAATGTCTACACACGTAGCTGAGGCCATGCGATTATCATCACAAAGGAAGTGATGTCATGCATAATGGCTGATGAAATGCCGTCTAGGATTTCAAATTTAACCCTCGGCAGTTTACGCAACTCTTGTTGAAACATATTTACAGTGCTTTATAAATTTAATTCTAGGAAGAGATATTCTGCAGAAACCTAACATATATTCCACTTGTACAGTCTTCTTTTATATTTTCTTTCAGAATACATCAAATTTTTTATATGTAGCCTATAGATAATTTATTTAGTGAGCTCATCGACCTAAGTGACAATGTAATGAAGACTTAAGAATTGGAATCTGTATTTACTTCTGAAAAACAAAGCTACTTGAGATAGTGAAGAAGTATAAAATTACGTAAAATACTGCAGAATAAATATGGTTATATGTCAACTGAAAAGTGTATCAGAACTGGCAGAACTCCAGCTAGAAATATTGCCCTGGGAATAAAGAACCTGCTCGAAACTGCACTACTGAAAAAAAACCTACAAGTTTCCTTAGAAGGATGACAGGATTGAAATGATAGTACTGCATACCAATAAAGATAGCAGTTGTCAAACTACTAACAATGAAAATACAAAACATAATGGTACAACTTGTAAGAGAAATAATGCCTAGGGATGCTCCACATGTCCAGAGTTCTGAAATAGATTCAAGTAACTCAGGAGTTATTATGGTCAAAAGCCTATGAGCCACCAATATTTCAGGCAAAATAGTCACTTCAAATTCATAATTTCTTACATCAAACTTTATGATAGATCAACATATCACAGTACATTAAGTAAATGACCCATACAACCAATATATAAAGTCTGGGGCATATTAAATGGAAATTCCGAATGGAAAATTCTAAATTCCCATGGAGGAAATTAGATATTTTTCACCAATAGAGCATGTCAAAAACATATCAGATGTAAGGCTTTTCAGGCCATTCGGAATTGCTAGGCGGGCAATAATACCATTGTGGAGATTTGTCTCTCGTATGCGGTTATCGGACTGTGCCTCTTATTAGGGCTTCTGATAAGTTCACCTGCATACACCCCAGCGTCAGTGGGTGGGGTCTGACACATCCCACTCTGATGAGTCTAGTGTCAGACCTAAGACGGGACGCTGGTTAATAGAACAAATGCCTGAAAAGCCTTACATCTGATATATTTTTGACATGCTCTATTAGTGAAAAATATCTCTCCATGGGAATTTAGAATTTTCCACCTAGGATGAGGCCAATAATTTGTTACTTCAGCTGTTCAAACGTTTCATGTGATGTGTGGTTGTAACAGTCAACAAGTCTTTGTTTTTTTTTAAAAGGTTCACATATTCTGGTTGATTGTGACAAGACTGCTCAACAAGTCTATGCCAAGCTGTGTAAACATACGATATTTTACTCAGATCCAAGAATATTAAAGTGCCAAGTGTTTCGCATTGGTGTATAAACTTTCAATCAATTAATTTCAACTGCGTTAATGCATTAGTTTCCAGTAGACAGAAGCAGGACCAGCAGTTCTATCCTGTGTTCCACGAACACATGACAATTTTTGAAACCAAAAACCAGAACTTTAAATACCAAGTTGTTTATCTTTAACATTGAATGTATATTTATTTCACTAGTTTAGTCAGGGGAAGCAGGACAGTCAAACACATAAACGTTCTTGTAACGCCAATATTTCATATGGTTATAAGTGTTTTCATTTGAACGAGTGTGTTATCAAACAATACAAGTGTTCCCAGTGTTCCGTGTACATGAACGCGCGACAGTTTAGACTAGATCTGTCTTTATACATTTTGGTTCATTGTGTGTATTTCATCCAATCTTTTTCAGACAGAAACAGGACTGTCAAATCCAAGAATGCTCTTAGAGAGCCAAGTTTTACACACCATTTTAAGTGTCCTTATTGTGTTTTGTATATATTTTCAATCCAGTACATGTAATTCCAGTGTTCCGTGTTCTACGAACACAAGACTGTTAGAGCCAGAATTGGGAACTCTCTAAGCTCCAAGTTCTCCTTGCCAAGCGTATGTTACATTTCTAGGTAATATTTATAAACTCAATGATGTATTTCCAAGCAACCATCTATAGGTGCATGGATTTTTCATTATGATGATTGTCATCAGTTTCCCCTTAATTTAATTTTCACCAAGAACTGATGATGACTCCATGGAGTTGAAACCGGTCTTCTTATAATTGAATAAATTGTTGTAATGTGTTGCATGGTGGAACATCCCTCAAACTCTACAATTTGTTACAAACCATTGCCACACTCCCTTCCAGAGGCTCTTTTCTATCACTGCGGCGCATACTGTCCGCGCGGCAAGAAAAAAGGTAGTTTAGTAGTTGTAACCTATCTTTGAACATCCAGGCCAATCTTTATCATGAAAACAGGGAGGGGCTCTTTTCTATCGCCGCGGTGCATACTGTCTGCACGGCAAGAAAGAAAGGTATAGCCATATCAAACCAACAGTAGGCAGTATTGTCGTTCCTCTCAGCGCTACTAGGGCGACAGTGAACTGGCGTGCGCCACCTAGCGGTGGCTCGTGTTACTAAACCTAACCGCTTCCTATAGTTTCGCCAACAATTTTGCCATGGAGCCAAACTTAGGAACTAAGATAAGCACTAATTCAAAAGGTGAATTATAACAATTTTCTTACCATGCAGACAGTATGCGTAGCGGCCATATAAAAAAGCCTCTCAAAGGGATTCAGGCCCACTGTTCTCATGACAGAGATTGGTTTAGGGCGATAGAAGCACATCTATTTATTTCTGCTTTTATTCTGCTGGGGCTCATAATGGAATCTAATTATTATAGACAAGAATTACGTCACATCCCATTTTACACTGGCCAATAGGAATCCAATTAGCTACTTCAGCAATGGAGAACGGCGAGTGCTGCTCTTTAGTTGGTTATAAAAAGAAATGTACATTTGGGGATGGGTTGGTGGGTTCATAGACATTGCAATGAACGAACCACTCTTCTGAAAGGAATTTCAAGTGAGATTTGCGTAACCTCTACTTCCTTATAATCATATTTATTACACCTCACCTAATTTGATTCTTGATTTACCTTACGACAATTATTATCATTGATTTAAGACAGAAATAATCATGGAATTCGATGGATAATATTCGTTCACATAACCTCTGGAGGCACAAGTCCCCCGGTTATGACATGAAGCGACGTATAGGACTCTTAGAACCCTGTGACCAAACCCTGGGTCTGGACAGACTTATTTTTACCTCATACATGTCTGCCTATGTAGCATAGCGGTTAGTGTTATTAGCTGCCGTCCTTGGGGGCTCGGGTCCAATTCCCGGTACTGCCAGAAATTTAAGAATGGCAGGTGGGCTGATATGTGGTTGAAATGGTACATGCAGCTCACCTCCAATGGTGTTGTGCCTGAAAAGAGTTGCACTATCTCAGGATGAGGATACGAGTTTACTTTTTACCGAATTCATGATGAAAGCTCGTTTGAGATTTTAGGGAACATGGCCGGATACCGTAAGAGCAAAACACAAAATGGTTGCAATTTGATTTGCTGAATCATACATTTTGGTTTTCATTCCTCTACTGATGATGGTGGGTCCCTGGCAAGCATAACGGTATGATCTCTCCATTCTGCTTCTTAAGGTGTTGCTACACATCTTTCTATGCCTTTTCTCTTTCCTATATCTGCATACCAAGTACAGAAGTACAACCGGGTAAACAATCTACCCCAATGAAAGTGTTCCAAGAGACAATATTCGCACCTCTATTCAAACCATCCATGAAACGAAAGGGATGTTAGAATAGGCAACTGGTTCATGCCTATTCAATATGCACAGAAAATAATAACATATAACATGCTTGCTATTGTAAGTACTCTACACAAAAATAGAACAGTGATGTCGCGTATTTAAACATATGAACTGGTAGTTATCTCGCCATATCCGCGAAAAAAGACTGATGAACTCCAAAGTACCAGGAAATCAAGAAATATTCCAACACAACTGTCACAACTACTGGTAAGTTTATCTTTATCTCCATTTCCAGCAAGGAACTGCTACCAATCTTACAGATACTAAAAAGTAGCCTTCAGTTCCAGAAAATACCAAGCAATAACAATTGGTTTGCATTTAAAAATGTCAAACGGGTAGCATCTTTCCAGGAACCGTAATTTTTCACAAACAAAGATGAAAACTGCTCAGCTCACAAAATCCCATTGTATAGATGACATTTACTCACATCAAGAGGGGCAACATCTTCCATTTCAGAATCACTATCATCCATGAGGTCTGGAGGTGCCTCCAGCTCCTCGATAAAACCGCAGTAGCAATTGGGACATGTGTAGTCCTACGAACAGTAAAATCATCCAAAAAATCATTTATTATACACTATTAAAGAACAACCAAAGGAAAACAAGACCACTTATCACTTGCATGTTAGAGTTACATTGTTACATGTAACGTCAAACTAGAAGACAACTACAACACGAATCACGCTTAAAAGAAAGCCAGTTAATAAGGACAATTTTCAACTTCAAGCCATTATCAAATGATAGCCAGTAGCATCCACATAACTAGCAGTACAAGCACCTGTAACATTAAAAAATATGCAATCACTGCCAAACTTAAGATCAAAACATTTCACCACGGCCTAGCAATACTGACGAAAAGGTCACACCGACACGTTTATCCAACAGTCAAAAATATCGATGTTCCTTACCGGTAAAACGCGAGGAATTTCAACACTACATTTGTGACAAAAAAATCTAGAAATTGCAGAGTCTTCAACGGCAGCTTCGGCCATAGCTGATGGATTCTACTTTAATTTTTCACTGCCACTTTGATCTAAAACGATCAGGAGTAATTTGCATAAAACCACATAAGTGCTCTTCACACGCAAGAGCAAAATCGATAGTTCAACCCGAGAACTTCAAACAACTCTTTTGTAACAAAGCGTAAAACAGTAAAAGGAACCGGGAGACAAAAATCATCACTACATATAATAGAGTACCAATTAAGCTTCAGTATCTGTTATCTTATTTTGACCAAAAATTAACTACCGTTGACAAACACAATTAGCATCATCTGAATATTAATACATTATATCCTATGACAGATGGATAGATCGAAAAACGAATGAAGAGATACTGATTCGAATTGGTGATAGCAGATCGATTTGGGTAAACATGAACAGAAGAAGAAATAGAATGATAGGACCACCGCCGTCTCAATCTCTATAATACTGCCTCCTCTGTGCCGCGAGAATTGCGTTTACACCAGTCATTGCAGATGGCAGCACATACCGCACTCAGAACACATGTTGGTTAAATGATAGTTGGTTCGTAACACCAATATAAAATGAAAAACAATCTTAACATGTTACTAATTGAGAAGATAATGCACATACAGAAACTAACATTTCACATTTGAACTTCCCTTAAGATATAGAAACGTAAAATATATAAAGTTTTACTATTTACAGAAGATATATTAGGATCATGCCATGCTGCATGGTACCTACAAATTTCAGAATTTGTTGGACACGAGTTACGGAGCACCTTTTCAGTCCATTGCTTAACTTGCCAGCAGTGGACGCAAAATAATTTCTATCACTATTCGTTGACCCTTTCTTCATGACCAGATTTCAGGATACGTTTTATGGCACATAATCCAGTGCGTGCGTTCATCATGTCTTTAAATCCACCACCCAATCTCACTGAACTAAATAGAGCTTCTATTGCGTCTCCAGAAAATCATCTAGTAAGAATATAAAATGACCGATCTTTTAACAGATAACACCCACATTCCACTACAGATTTCACAGTTAGCGAGACAGCATCTGCCGTCTCATTAGTCAGACACTTCAATTTTCACGTTTTGATTCCAAGCGAATTATTTTAACGTACTCGATGAAATTATCATTCAACCATTGTAAGTATTTTATCTGATGGTGAATAGAAAAGCACAAAATCTGGATTGTTTTCCCGAAAGGCATTATATAAATCACTTCTGAACGAAAAGGGATAGATCGTAGACTTCTAAGCCTTTAACGAGGTAGGCAGGAGGACTAGGGAACTTCTTTGAAAGTCGGATTACAAGAAAACACAACAGTTTGTTCGCGGGAGCAGCAGATTTTACAATATCTGTGCCTCATACACCTTCAACATTGATCACGCAAACGAACTTGTCACTGGTTCGGTCGTAGAGGAACCGTACCTAATTAGCCATTTAATCGGCGAACGCTGTTACTTTCTTCTCTGTTGCTCTGAAAGTTTTACATTCAGCTCTATGTCTTTCCTTCACCGATTGGGAAATCCCGACAAACACTATCAATATTTTCCATTTAGCTAGCTGTCCAGAGTACTTTATGACGGAGCTGACACTAGACCAGGAGTCCTGCCATATTCGTAATCCCACGCCACAAAGTATTGCGTGATTCGTTCTGACTGTCCGTACTTTGTCGTGCGAAAATTATGGATTTGATTTTCAAAAAACGGTCATTTTTATACTAGGCTGCTTCCTTTACTTTATTCAGACGATCAATTTCTGTGTTGTCTTCGAATTTCCTCCGGTTAGTCATCAGCTGTTATCGCAGTCTCAGAATTCTTGATCACTGCTGTCATTCTTACTCGTTGTAATACTGACTTGGATTGATACATCGTTGTTCAAATGAATTTCGTACTCGTCATCCAATGTATTTCCTGCGGTTGAAGAGCTTGTTTCATCACAGATTTCTTCCGAAGAAATATATTGTCGCTGTCTGATCTTTCGTAGAGCTATTTTTCTGGTTTGAAGGTAATATGGATAATTTGAAGACCGACTAGGCACGCTCTCTGCCTTCAATATATTTTTCTTTTAGTTTTATCTTTAATCTCCACCTCTAAAATTCAGGCTACCAATGTAAGAATAATCGGATGGAATCCTTTGATTACCCTTGGTTTATCCTTGCCTTTATACAGCGTTAAGCCAATTTTACCAAAATTGTTTACTTGGCGGGATAACAGGAATCCTCACACCTGAAGAATTTGGATTTTCTGCTTTGATATACAGAGAGGAACACAACAATTAATCATTTTACAACCAGAGACACACACATAAATACTCGATGCAAACGCACAATAACGTGGATACGGAGATAAATTGGGTGCGTTAGCTGGCGCCCCTAGCAGAGGTTCGTTACACTAAGAGCTCACGCTGAGAAGCATGATAACCGCATAGCATAGAGCAGGCAGTATATACGATTGAGACGGCGGTGGATAGGATACATCTTAAGACACCCAGGATTTCTGCAGTTGGATTTTGAGGGTAGGTGTTCTATACAATAACAAATAATTTACTTTAATACAATTTTATTCATACAATTCAACACCATCTTGAAAACTGCAACGAAGGAAACTACAAAACAATATAGAACAAAATACCGTACGTTTGGCATGACGCGCATCACGGGTTCATTCAGACACGACATAGGACACCGCACGCGGCACACGCCCAGAACTTTTTTCTCGGCCGGGTGGCTCACAACTTTACTAGCAACCCAGTCGAGCGCAATAAAGCACAAACAGGCAGAAGCCTAGTTGGCAATCGCTCCCCACCACCACCAAACATGCCTTATGTTTTCATTCCATGGGTAGATCTCTCTGTCCCAGAGAAAGAAATATACCAGGAATTCAGGACAGATGCCCAGATTGTGAATGCATTCCGCTTAATAGATGGTCGCACCAAGGAATTGTCAGAACATCTACTGGTACAAGTCACAGGTGAACAAGCCGAGCGCCGCCTCTTCGCCACCGGAGCCACTATAAAGAATAAACTTTACGCCGTGATACCACTACCGCAGCCAATCTTAGGCCAGCTACAAGCAGAGCCTGAACACATTCCCATCCTCCATGAGCCCCCAACCAGGATAACACCACTCACACCTTCTCTCCCTACTACATCCACTATCACAACCATCACAACTACTGCCAGCACTCTTTCCTCAACCATAACCACCACCAGTACAACCTGCCATACCTCCCCGGTCATCACAGCTAATCTCCCGATCTTCTCGAACCCCAACACCCATCAACTCCCCATCTCCCAGCAGGCAACGACTGAAATGGCCCTACAAGATAACGCCGCCGACCATACAACGTCAACCCAGCAGCCACCCGAGTCTACGTACAGCTGCGTACTACGAGGCATCACCCCTGACGTCGCTGAGAGGGAAATAATCCAAGAACTTCGTGCCGCAGGCGTCCCTGTAAGGCGGGCCATAAGGATACGCGGCAATCATGGCCCAACGTACATGGTTCGTCTACAACGACCGTCAGAACAAGATGTCCAGCAATTCATCACTACAGGAGTCCAAGTATTCGGCGCGAACACCACCGAGTGGAACCCTCCCATTCACCACCCCCACCCACCCGCCATCCATCAGTTACTGCACAACCCCGCCCCCGGCCATCCCCCACTCCAATCCCAACATATCGACAAGTCTGTCCACCTCTCCCTCATACGAGCTCCCACCTCCCGCCCCCACCCACATTGGTTCCCCTCCGCTTCCTTATCACCTCTTTACACAACTGTACAACCACCCTGCATCTTCTAACCTCACACCTTCTCCCAGCCATTCTCATCCCACCTTACCCACAGCCAAGTTATATTCACAATCCTATGTACCAATAATGGTAACCTCAACAATAATGTTAGGCTCATCATACTCATCACCAAGGAATGTCTCACCTCATCCAGCACTCTAAATTCTAAAGCTGTATCACAAATGTACTTCAAATCTGTATGTATATCTTAATAAAACAAACACAGAACAGACCCCACCCTCCCTAACACATAATATCTCCTCGGTAGATGCAGAGTGGGTTTCGGCCCTTGGGTTTCGTCCCTTAAGAGGCCACGGCTTGCCCGTGGTCCAACAGCTCTGTACTCTGACCGGCCAACCGAGCAGAGGAAAGTTGGCCCGGCTCTACCGTGGCTCTGCGCCTCTGCATTCGGGAGACGCGCCTGGGGCACAGTGCCGGAGTTCACGGTTGGCCCCACCCGTCGGCTGTCCTGAGAGTGCTTTTCCGTGGTTTTCCATTCTCCTGCACTAAGGACAATGCCGGGACAGTTCGTAGCATAAGCCACGGCCGACCACCCCCTCACCTTCTCCGCACATCTCCTTCATCGTAACAAATCTCCCGGCCTGAGTGACGGCGTCACCTTCTAAGAGGCCCACCTCCCCCTTCAGGGGAGGAATGAAAAGGTTTAGTAGTATTAATACCGTACCATCTTTCTTCTGCTGGAAATCGATTACTCGCAAAGGTATAACTTGCATTCTCCACATTCTTCCAGCTTACAAAAAAGCAGTTTTGCAACACATCGACAGCTGAAAATTATTATTATTATTATTATTAAATGAAAAGCGCACAGTGTGCAAAAACAGTTTTTGTACAGATGGTCAACTATGCTAATGCCATTCTTATTATTGAGGTTGTCCTCATTTTGCAGTTTTGTGCATGGTATCTTTCACAACGATCGTTGCACAGGTTACATATACAGTCTTCGTTCGGCTGGTGGAAGTTTTTGGTTTGGCAGAATCTGTGGTGAAATCCATGAGTGGCGTAACGTGTGATTACGTGCCGTAGCTCGTAATTTGCTTGCTTCCACTCTTTCGTCATTATGGCGTCCGTGGAGTAGGAGTTGGACCAAATAGCATTTCGTTTCTCGTTTAAAATTTGGCGTGCATTCTCGTAGGTCTTGGTGTTTTGTAGACAAAACTGTTTTGATATCGTCAATGAAGTAGTCCTCTTTGATTAGAACATATGTTAACCTTGAAGGGACTGACTTCCCAATGCCTAGAATTCTCTTGAGATATCGGGCCGTGACTTTTTCTATTGTCATCTGGTCGCTGATAGTGAGTTTTTCCCAGGTGATGCTAGTCCCATAGGTTGCTATTGGTGATATGGCTGTCCTGAACAGAAGCATTGCTGTACGCAATGAAATTTATTGAGGTTGTTGAATGTTGTAGATGGCTTTTATTGCTGCGGCTGCTCTTTCTTTGAAGTGGATATTTTAGGATATTAGAGTAGTTTGGAGGGTGACTCCAAGGTACTTGAATTTCGGCACTACGTCTAGAGGTTTGTTGTGCACGGTTATTGTATTTTTAGGTGCATGTTTTCCTTCTTTCCTAAAGGTCATTTGTTTAGTTTTGTTGTGGTTTATTTGCAAACCGTTTCTTTCTGCCCATGATGTGAGCCTATTGAGGACCTCTTGGAGCTCTTCTATGTTTTCTGAGCCTATTGCCGTATCATCTGCGTAAAGTATAAGCAATGCTGAGGTATCTGTGATTATTTCTGTGATGTCTGCTGTCATGATGTTGAATAAAATTGGGCTGATTGGGTCACCTTGTAGGACTCCGTTTGTTTGGGTTACGTTTTTGGATAGGGTTATGTTGTCTGATATTTGGACATAGTTATATTTGAGGATACTCGAGATTATGATTTCTATCGGATGTGTAACCCCTATTAGGTAATTGAGTTTCCGGACGAGTGTTGCTCTATCAACAAGGTCAAAAGCCTTACGATAGTCTACGAAGACTACAAAATATTTCTTTCCTGGATGCCTCAATGTATCTTGGACTTGTTCTATTAGGTATGTTACGGCATGTAGCCGAATTGATTTTCTGGTATCTGGGAGTCTATTTCTTCTGCAAGCCTGATTGTTAAGATTTCCATGAAGATTTTGAATGATGTATTTTCAGGGCTATACCTCGATATGAATCAGGATTGTCAGTTTCTCCTTTCTTAAACATCATTTTGATTGTTGACAATCTCTGGAATTTCTCCAGTGTGCATGCATGTGTTGAATAGTTCTACCCAGTAGTAGAGGCGGCAAACTATCGATAGTAATCGCCATCGATATTTTCCGATATTATGAGCTCTACTCTCAATAGTAATCGATAGTTTTCAGAAAGTGGAACGAATCGCATCATTATGCCCGAAAATAGAACATTTATTGAACACAATCAAAAAAGAAGTAGAAAGTACAACTATTTCATGCTATGTAATTTCTGAAATTCAAATCGGAATAATTCATAAATCTCTTCAGTGGCACGTCCGAGACATTCTCGGGCTGCACGCACTTACCCATTAACGTGACCGCCCGAGAAATTCTCTTTCAGCTGCAGTATTCATTTTGCGATCGCCCGACATTTTACAGGTATTGTAATATCTTTGGAAAAATGTTTCACAAATGTTTCACACCATTCTCAACAGATGGCAGGAGAGTTTTCAGTTGCTTTCATGAAGTCTTTGACCTAAAATAAGCCTTTTCTTCTCTCGCCTACATACAGTCTCTGACAACATATAAATCTCATTTCTTGTCCCGTATTGGCATCAACTCAACTAAGGTTAGGTTGAATGGAGAATCCCACCATCCAAAATGCTAAATAGTCTTTCTGCCGGCACTGAAGTCGCAGGTACACAGAGATACTTAAATGCACACCTATGAATGGAACAAACTCCTCACCAGTTAACTGCAAACAGCTGTACAATTTCTGTTGGCGCCAAAAATAAGCTAATGAGGGGAAAAAACTATCGTTGACTATCGATAGTGGGTAACTGACTATCGATGCATGACGATAGTGACCGCTATCGATAACTATCGATAGCGCCATCGATAGTTTTCCGCTTCTACCCAGTAGTCTAGCATGGCATGTAGAGATTCTTTCAGGTGTTCTGTGCAGATGCTGTCTGGGCCGGGGGCGTTTCTATTTGTTGCTGCTCTTATTGTATTATATATTTCCTGCCTCGTTAAGGGGATGTGATTTCCCGTCATTGTTACTGGAGTTAATTCAAAAGCTGTTGATAGGTGTTGGAGATTGAGAATGCTTTTGAATTGGTTTTCCCATGACTCCATTGAGATATTATTTGTTACTGAAGTTTTTGGTTTCCTAAGCACTAGGAATGGGTAATTTTGGGCGTTTGCAGCACGTCTCCTAGCGTCTTCCTCAATGTACTCCGTTCTTGTTTTCTTGATTAGTGATTTATATTTCCTTCTTTGTTCGGCGGGGCCAGGTGACTCGGGTTCGATGTGTTCTTCGCTCGATGTAGTGCCAGGAGGGTCCTTTTAACGTTCATGGTCTTTATTGAACCATGGTTGTGATCTCCTTACTTTCGAGTGAGTTTGGCATGATTGAAGAGTTCTTGTACACATTTCCACTGCTTCAGTTAGTTCATGTCGTTGAACAAATAGACTTGTTTATTTATTTCATCACCGATATGTCTTAGTTTCTCTGGATCTAATTTCCTGGATATTTTCTTCCTTGGTTGTATTGGCAATTGATCTTTATGAGTGATATCAAAGACTGTCGAGATTGGTATATGTTTCCTAATCGGGGCTATGGCTGAGGTCCATAATGCTTTTTGACTGAATTTTTTAATGTCTGTACCCCTGTAAAAGACTAAATCTATGGCACTGGTTCCATTCGAGGCTACGCGCGTTTTCATGTAGGGACTATTAACAAGGACATAGCCGGCTTCTTCCAGAGCCTCTTTAATCAATTCTGTTCTGACGGTAGGTTTGTCTATTCTTGCATTTAGGTCGCCCGCGAAGATTACTCTATCATCTGTTTGCGTTTGTGACAAGGCCTCTGTTATTCTTTCGATTGTGTCCTCTGTTGACATATGTGGTTGAACATACATGCCAATGATTGATAGTAGGTTGGACTTTACGGTAATTGAGTTTTGTTCTTTTATTATTTGTTTTATTTTCCCTAAGTTCGGTTTGAGAAAGATGGAGAACCTTCCTGATGGTCTTCCTGTGGTCTGACGGGCAAAAGAATGAATTCCGTAATATCCTTGAATATTGAAATCCTGTGCTAATAATGCTTCTGTCAGTATAATGGCGCTGTAGTTGCTTAATGTCTCTATTGGAAAGAGAGGCAGAGCGTTTTTTATGCCTTCAATATTCCATAGGAGCATATGTGCATATTTATTGTAGTTCTCCTCCTTCAGCACGGTTTGCTCTCCGAAAACGAAACATTCTTACGATTGTTCTATTTGGCCAGAATTCCGGTCGTACAGCATCTTCAAGGAATTTGAAAGGGAAACCTATTTTGAAGGCCTTGTTTTCACTTCGTGTGTGAAGTTCTTCGCAATGGATATTATCTTTAATTCCATTTTTCTCTAGGTACGTCTTAACCTTCTCTTCTGTTGCGTTTCCTTTCAGATTGCCTAGGTAAAGCCATACCATTATGTCAGCAGCTTGTAGATCATCTTCTTGAACCATTGTCCCTCTGATGGTTCGTGTGTTTCTTTTATTTATTACAGTTGTCCATTCTGTTTCACCTCTATAGTTATGATCGTTATCCCTTCCGTCTGTTTTGTTATTGAGTTCTTCATTATCCTTGTGAGGAAGCACTGCATTCCTATTCAGGGTCTGCGTAATTTTTTCTTCAATAATTATATTTATTTTATTCGTTATGAAGTCCATCATATATCATACGGTTTCTTTTAAATCCGCTAGATCCTTAGTTTCATTGTTCACGGCTTTGTTTTGCTGAATGAGCTGGGTTGTCCGTTCAAGTAAATGCAAGCTTTGCATTCCGCCGTCAGATGGGTGAAGTTGGTTGTTGTTGCTGTTTGTAGGTTCTTGGTTGTGGCCTGGAGATGAAGCTATTTGTTCCGAGGTCGAGCTACCTTCTCCTGCTTGAGTGTGGCCGCTAGATGGGAGTAGCTGCCAGTTGGAGTTACTTGCAGGTTCTTGGTTGTGGCCATCAGATGGCGTTAGTTGTCTCGGAATCAAACTTTCTTCTCCTTCTGATACGTCTTCTCTTTGGTATTCGCTTTCAGAAAAAAATCACTTCGTTGTTCTTGTCCTTCACTACATTAGTTAATGTATCAAAGCAGTTTCTCAGATCGCTTACCGCTTTTAGTATCTCTTCTTTCTTCTCATTCTTAAGGTAACCGCCTGTTTCTGTAATATTAACTATCGTTTTGAGAGCGTTCTAAATCTGTGTTTTCATCTGGTCCGTCATTCATAGAAACAACTGAAAATTATACCCTTACATTGCACTCATAGATGTGAGCCACTATAAGTCTAGTTTCTTGAGTGGTAAAACGGCTCTAACACAGCGAGGTTGAATTGAATTCACTCCTGAAGTCACTACTGGTAACTAGTAAAGTGCTTGAGCCCGGCTCGAACTGCTCGAACAGATGACGTCAGAGTTCGAGCAAGTTCGAGCTTTGCTCGAGCTTTAGTACGCGCCGCAATCCAGCGCCTTGCTGCTACTAACACCCAGCAAACTTGAGAAGGATATGTAAGAGTATGGTGCTGAATAGTACCGGTTCGTGCTCTTTACTGTTACTTCCTTGTCTTTTGTACATCATATAATTTCGACCCATACCTATATATCGGAGACAGTCAAAATTTGTGTTTGTGTGATGATTCGTTACAAATGCCTCCATCCGAATAAACCAATTGTCTACTAAAATGTGTTGTTTAGACCGTATAAATACAAAAAAGTAAACCATTACATGTGTCGTAATAGTTACAAATTTGAATGGTTATAAGACTAAAAATGTATGACCGGGCGAGTTGGCCGTGCGCGTAGAGGCGTGCGGCTGTGAGCTTGCATCCGGGAGATAGTAGGTTCGAATCCCACTACCGGCAGCCCTGAAAATGGTTTTCCGTGGTTTCCCATTTTCACACCAGGCAAATGCTGGGGCTGTACCTTAATTAAGGCCACGGCCGCTTCCTTCCAACTCCTAGGCCTTTCCTATCCCATCGTCGCCATAAGACCTATCTGTGTCGGTGCGACGTAAAGCCCCTAGCAAAAAAATGTATGATATTTTATCTTCAGTTGTCGATACATTTCTCGCTCGGCTGCATGGCTCAATGGTTAGAGTGTTGGCCTTTGGTCACAGGGGTTCCGCGTTCGATACCCGGCAGAGTCAGGATTTTAATACCATAAGGTGGTGTCTTGTTTCGTTTGTTCCAGACGGGCTCGAAAACTACTGGATCGGTTAAACCTGGATTATGGTGAAGGATACAGGTTGAAATCTCGAGTCACTTTTTATTTTCATATATATTTCACGCAATCAGACAGTTACATTGCTGCATCATAATATTTATACATGTATTTGTGTACGCGATTGATGAGATGTCAATCCTTTCTTACTCAAATTCTTCTATATGAACAAAAAGGGTAATTCTCAACCAAGGAATGGATTCAAACTCCCCAACATTGAGGACAGAAGGAGAACCTCGCCTGCTGCGCTGCACAGCTGTCTTAGCCACCCAAAGCATGACATTGTAAGAATAATTTCACCGTATTCATAATATTTCAGGTCTAGAAAGCCAAGAATAACAGACGAGAGGATATGTCGTACCGGTACTGACCACACGACACATCGTAATCTGCAGACCTTCGGGCTCAGAAGCGGTCGCTTTGTAGGCCATGGCCCTTCGGGGCTATTGCGCCATGTGGTTTGGTTTGGTTTATTATTCATAATGTTGTGTCAAACGTAGAGTTGTTACAAGGCACACAAGTACTGCCTTTGGAGGAAATACTTCTGTTAATACGCGGGGAATATTACGGATACATGCTTTGTCCTTTTTATTGCATATTATTATAGTCCAAGCCTCCTAATGTTATGGCCAATCTTTATTCCCCATAAGATATACGTCAATGACTGAATGTAGTAATATGTGAAAGCACGCACCTTCGTTATCAATATCATACACACACCTGCGTGAACCGTACTTCCCTTCATATGCTGTTTGTTTATCTGCACGTTCGCGCTGTAGCCCAAGTCAGACCCCGCCTACGGTCAAATGACAGATCGAGCTTGCTTCGAACAGGTTCGAACCTTGGCGCGTATCGGGTGGGTTCGATCCCGCTCGAACACGGGTATCGTTTGCCCATCACTAGCTGTAGCCCGAGTCAGACTCCGCCTTCGTTCACGTGACTGCTCGAGATTGCTTCGAACAGGCTCGAAACTCGGCGCGTATCGGGTCGGCTCGATCCCGCTCGAACAAGGGTATCGTTTGCCCATCACTAGCCTTACCGTCTAGGAGGCCCACCGACCTCTTCAAGGACGGAATGCAATCTTGTGTAATAGTGGTACGAATATTAGGTTAAGACGAACTGATCTTCTTGCATTCTGCTCCGCAGAGAAATGTAACTAACGATGTCACAGTTCGAACAAGTTCGAGCTTTGCTGGAGCTTTTGGGCGTGTGGCGACCTAGGGGCGTGCTTGTTATCAGCTAGAAACCTCAAGAAGGCTGTGTTAGATTACTGAGCTAGGCGATACAGCCTCGTCCTGTGTTTGCTGTGCACTTCTGAATATTTTGAGCGTATAATCGCTTCAAAGTGTATCTGCAATTTAGAGACAGCCAAAATCTGTGTATGTGCGGCGATTCGTTGCAAATGCCTCCCCAGAATATACAGACTGCCTCCAGAACGTCATTTGAATGTATAGTACAAAGACGACGCGTCACAACAAGTTCTTTGTACAATGTTGCGGCAACAAAATTTGTATATATGCGAGTAATTTGAACCGTTGCAGGAACATACTTTTGTCACTATCCTCGACAATATGACATCCTGGCCAGAAGTCAGAGGCGCATCAGGGATGGTGGGCGGAGGGAATAATATATTATTATTATTATTATTATTATTATTATTATTATTATTATTATTATTATTATTATTATTATTATTATTTGTTATTTGCTTTACGTCGCACCGACACAGATAGGTCTTATGGCGACGATGAGGCTAGGAGTGGGAAGGAAGCGGCCGTGGCCTTAATTAGGTACAATCCCAGCATCTCCCACGATCTCCCGAATACTGGATACTAGCCGCACTTAAGCGACTGCCAATATCGAGCTCAGTATTATTATTATTATTATTATTATTATTATTATTATTATTATTATTATTATTATTATTAATGTCCGACTCGTTGGCTGAACGGTCAGCGTACTGGCCTTCGGTTCACAGGGTCCCGGGTTTGATTCCCGGCCGGGTCGGGGATTTTAACCTTCATTGGTGAATTCCAGTGGCTCGGGGGCTGGGTGTTTGTGCTGTCCCCAACATTCCTGCAACTCACACACCACACATAACACTATCCTCCACCACAATAACACGCAGTTACCTACACATTGCAGATGCCGCCCACCCTCATCGAAGGGTCTGCCTTACAAGGGTTGCACCCGGCTAGAAATAGCCACACGAAATTATTATTATTTATTATTATTGATGTTGTTTAAACACTTAAGCGACTGCCACTATCGAGCTCAGTATTATTATTATTATTATTATTATTATTATTATTATTATTATTATTATTATTATTATTATTATTATTATTATTGATGTTGTTTAAACACTTCGAATTTCTATTTCGTATCGTATCTGCTCATGTATATGACCGCACAGCGAGGTAGGTGATAGACGGGATGTAGAACACCGTACCTCCAACAACTGCCCAAGGGCGTTAAAATTCTCAATCATACGCACAGTTCGAGTGTGAAGCTGAACTTCCAGGATGAAAGGAAAGGCATAGGAGCAGCCAGGGTAACAGTAAGGTGAAATATAATATAAGAAAATAAGTGAAAATAAGGCAACAATCTTACACATCATTCGTATTTAAAAAAAAACATTTTATCTACCATACTCCCAGATAGTCTATTCCTTTGTTTGTTTGGTATAAGTCCTGTCTTAGAAAATATTCTCTCTGATGGTACAGACGTAGCCACGAAGAGATACCTTTTTGCCAGTAGCGCCAGACTTGGGTACCTTACTTCATTCTTCTTCCAACAGTCCAGAGGGTTCGCGGAACGCGGCAGAAGTACCTCGCACATACACCTCTGAACCTCTATAATTGCATCGGAAGTTGCAGTACCGGTATGTTTGTCGTTGTGCTGCTGGACTTCAAAATCGAATGGCGTCCTGAGGGACGACGTAGTAGTGGGTGCGGGACTTTCACTAGTAGATGGTCGCTGATGATCTTCCAGTGGCCGATATGAGAGCTCAGTTTGGGAACTGCGTTCTTGAAACGTGGGTCTAATAGCGTTGCAAGTGTCATGTGCTTTACGTCCTCTACTAAAGCAAACCTAGTTTGGATCTGCTGAAGAAGATTATCTTCTAACTTTTCAACAGGCTCACAAGATTCGCTGCTGTGAGGATGGTAGAATGCAGTGTGTGGTGTTTAACTCATCGGAATAACCTTTGAAATGGATACCTGTTTTCCCGATGATATTTCGCGTGTGAGAGTTTCAAACGCTGGCAGTAATGAAAGCACACGTGACACTATTTCCCATTCGTCTGGATTCAGACCTTCCGGTGCACGTGCAAAACAGGATAAGGTCACAGCAAGATATTGTTTCTGCTCATAAAGTCGCGAAAACATTGCAAACGTGCTGTTCCATCGCGTGTCCACTTCCTGAATCAGTTCAGGGCGTGGTTTATCCAGCTGCTGCTAAACAGCTTCAAGTTCGTTTTCCGACGAACAACTGGATTTGAAAAACCCAACGATGCGATGACACTTCTCCCTGACGTTCTCTATTTCGGGAACTGCAGACATTGCTTGCTTTACTATAAGATTCCGAGTATGAGCGAAACAAGGCAAGTGCTGAACTTTCGTAATGCTTCTGACAGCAGCCTTCATGTTCCCAGCATTGTCCGTTACGATATTCGTGACATTGCCATTTAATTGTCATTCATTCATTGTTTCAACAAATGAGTTTGAAATTAGAGACGAAGTATGCAACTCTCTAAACCGTGAAATTGTAAGTGACAAACTGCGTAAGGTCCATGTACTGTCTTTGAATTGGCATGTTACAGCTAAGCATGCCTCAATGTTCGTAGATGTCCACATGTCCACAGTTAGCTATACGTGGGCGATGTCAACTATCTCCGTCTCAATTTCTTTCCTTCTGCGGTCGTAAACTACCTCCGTCATTTGACGCAGCCTCTTCCTCGTTGGAATACTATACCGCGGATCAAATAGTTGAAGATACTCTCGAAAACCGGTATCCTCAACTATCGAGAAGGGCTGATGATCTTTCGTTATCATACCAACTAATGCGTTTATCAAGTTCCCTTTGCATCGGAGAAGTATGTGAAATATAAAGAACATTATTAAGAAAGGTATGGTGAAAGGCTGAGTATAGCGCTGCGGTTAAATACAACCTCTGTAGGTAAGGGTTAGAATAGACTCACGGTATTGTCTGCCTGCCGTAAAATTCGACAGGGGACAACAGGGACTCATGTCATGTGCGTAGGGGAGTGACATATCCTGAGCCCGAGTGGCTAGGTCATTGTTGGATGCGCTTGAGAACGGTTGGCTGTTGAGAGAGCTCTTGCATTATTGTAGTGATAAAGTAGTGAAAACCTATTGAAATAGCTTAATTTTGTGTATATCTGATTCATTTAGTGCTGTTTATATAGTGGTGTTTAGTGCTTGTTGGTAGCAATTGGGAGTAGTGATATTTATTTAAATTTTGTAACAAGTAATTCAGTTGGTCTTCAGTAAATTACGTTTTCTAGGTTAAGTAGGCTAGCTAGGTGTACCTTGTTTCGAATTTAGGTTTAGGAGATACTTTAGGTAATACTATTAACTTTAAAAATATTTGTAAATATCTGTAGATTCCTTGGTTGTACTTACAAAGGCAGATTATCATAAGGAATAGTACCGTAACTTCTGCAGCAACTTCTCCGGTATTTCGTATAGATATCCGTTCAAACTATCGCGAAGGATATAATTTACTACATTAAAAAACACGATACGCCTGTAAACTTCCATTTAAAAAAGAAGTCAAAGAGATTACACGGTAATAGTTAACAGTCGTTGTATTGTTATTGATTATTGTCGCTCCTCATATTCAAATATTGCATTGTTGGCTACAGTCGTGAACAAAGGGTGTAGTGTAGTCAAGTAAATATAAATAAAAATCAGCTGACCTTGTATTCCATTCATTTGTACTTCTGAATACGTAGTTAGTATCCGTAATTTATATTTCGCTCCCTCGATCTTTCAGTGCTTATGAGCGGTTAGCTAATAATAATAAAGTTCATATATCCCAGTAATTGCAGTTCAAGTCCCTGGAGTAGTAGTAGTAGTCGTTTTTATAGAAATAGTTGATAAATTATTGTAGACAACCTCGTATTTTTCAGCAGGCCTAATTAAGGACACTTTTTTTTCTCCGTCCCGTGGAGTACGGAAAATAATAGTAATCTACCAGCTGTAATAATCACATAACCACATTTCATTAAAATTGTAGTGAAGATAAGGTATAATAGATAGTATCTTGCCAGTTATATTCGTGTTTTTCTTCGTGTACGGCAAACCTTTTGATACTTAAGCATTTAACCAAACGCAGTGTAGTGTAGTGTAGACACATTGTAGTATAGATACAGTACATTTAGATAGTGCCGTATCTTACCTGCTATATTCGTGTGTTATCTTTCGTGTGTATCTATTAGACCGTAATACTAATAATAATTTGTCTAAGCATTTAGCTTCGTTGGTAATCTTTGAGTACAGTAGTTCTTGCTAATTTCATTTCTGTTGTGCTTAGTAGTGACCTACGGTACGGTACCGGTATCGTAATTAGGATACGTCTGAAAGTAGTTTAAAAATTACTGTAGTGTACTGTACAGTAGTATACGAGTAATATCCTATTAGAATTGAGTGTGCTTATTTTATTATTGTAAAATATTTGTGTAGTACTGGTGTAGTAGAGGTATCCGTAGAAACTCTTGCTAAAATACTGTTGTTGTAATTAGGATAAGCTTAATTGCAGTTTGGAATTGTGTAGTTCTTGTGTATTACTTTCGATATTCAGTAATTAACAGCAGTTTTTATCCTGTTAGGGGTTGTAGAATTTAAAAAAATAGAGCACGACTAAGTAGTATTGTAGTGTAGTCGTATATTAATTAATTTATTGTTGTATACTATCCCAGACAATATATCCCTTCGTTCATTTATTTTTTACAAATAAGTTATTTTATTTTTTAATTTAATTTTTCCCCCCGTAAAGAATGGCTAAGGAGCGCGATTGTACTTATTGTGGGTGTGGCGAGGCATTGAGGGGTATGAGGGAGGAGTTGGAAAGTTTGAGGGAGATAATTAGGATTCTCACAGAATACAGGAAGGAAGATAGGACTCCCACAAACAATGTACAGGTTATAGAAGGTGTACAAGAGGGGAGGCGAAGGAAAGGGAGGAGTTGTAGAAGACATGTGGTCTAATGTTCTAAGGGGAAGGAGATTGCAGGCTAAGGGCTCTACTCAGGATCAGAATTCAGGACAGGTGTCTGTGCGAAATCGGTACGAGTCACTCCAGGTAGAACAACAGAGGGAAGATGAGGGACAGGGAACTGTTGCTGAGATGCGTGGAAGTAGGAGGAAGGGAAAAGGTAGGAAAGGGAAATGTAGAGTAGAGGATAGGAAAAGACAGGTGGAACAGGGTCATGGGAAGGAGAAAAGGGAGGAGGAAGTAGCTTCTGCAGCAGTGAGAGAAGATAGGGCTGACCAGGAGGGGAGGGGATCAGATGAGGTGGGGAGGGTTGAGGCTCTGGTCATGGGGGATTCCATCGTTAGACACGTGGGGAAAGTGTGTGGAGGAAAAGGAACCAGAGTAGAATGTTATCCAGGAATTAGGTTGAGGCAGATATTGAAGAAAGTAGAAGAGAGGGAGGACGGGAAGGAGAAGGTGGTAGTGTTTCAAGTTGGTACCAACAACGTAAGGCAAGCTGATATAAGTACCAACATAGTTGGAGATGTGTGGGATCTGGTAAATGCAGCACGGGTGAAGTTTAAGAAAGCGGAGATTGTTATTAGTGGAATACTGTGTAGGAGGGATACTGACTGGAGGGTGATTGGGGATTTAAATGAGACTATGGAGTGGGTATGTGGGAAACTGGGAGTGAAATTTCTAGATCCTAATGGGTGGGTAGGAGGTAGGGATCTGCGCTCAGATGGCCTTCATTTAAACCGCAGTGGTACATATAAGTTAGGAAATTTGTTTGGAAGGGTAATAGGGTGGTACATTCAGGGAAACGGGATGGCCTAGGGAGCGGTGATAAGGGAACAGGGAACTGGAAATCAAGTAGGGATGACATAAAATTGTTAGTGTTGAACTGTAGAAGTATTGTAAAGAAAGGATTAGAATTAAGTACACTGACTGACAGTGACAATGCAACACCAAGGAGGAGTGGTTCGAAAGGGATGAAAGTTGGGGAAAAAACAGAGACGGCACGGACGAATAATTGATGTTTATTTCAAACCGATATGCAGGTTACACAATGCGCACGGCATCGACTCAGTAGGATGTAGGACCACCGCGAGCGGCGATGCACACAGAAACACGTCGAGTTACAGAGTCAATAACAGTGCGGATGGTGTCCTGAGGGATGGTTCTCCATTTTCTGTCAACCATTTGCCACAGTTGGTCGTCCGTACGAGGCTGGGGCAGAGTTTGCAAACGGCGTCCAATGAGATCCCACACGTGTTCGATTGGTGAGAGATCCGGAGAGTACGCTGGCCACGGAAGCATCTGTACACCTCGTAGAGCCTGTTGGGAGATGCAAGCAGTGCGTGGGCGGGCATTATCCTGCTGAAACAGAGCATTGCGCAGCCCCTGAAGGTACGGGAGTGCCACCGGCCGCAGCACATGCTGCACGTAGCGGTGGGCATTTAACGTGCCTTGAATACGCACTAGAGGTGACGTGGAATCATACGCAATAGCGCCCCAAACCATGATGCCGCGTTGTCTAGCGGTAGGGCGCTCCACAGTTACTGCCGGATTTGACCTTTCTCCACGCCGACGCCACACTCGTCTGCGGTGACTATCACTGACAGAACAGAAGCGTGACTCATCGGAGAACACGACGTTCCGCCATTCCCTCATTCAAGTTGCTCTAGCCCGGCACCATGCCAGGCGTGCACGTCTATGCTGTGGAGTCAATGGTAGTCTTCTGAGCGGACGCCGGGAGTGCAGGCCTCCTTCAACCAATCGACGGGAAATTGTTCTGGTCGATATTCGAACAGCCAGGGTGTCTTGCACATGCTGAAGAATGGCGGTTGACGTGGCGTGCGGGGCTGCCACCGCTTGGCGGCGGATGCGCCGATCCTCGCGTGCTGACGTCACTCGGGCTGCGCCTGGACCCCTCGCACGTGCCACATGTCCCTGCGCCAACCATCTTCGCCACAGGCGCTGCACCGTGGACGCATCCCTATGGGTATCGGCTGCGATTTGACGAAGCGACCAACCTGCCCTACTCAGCCCGATCACCATACCCCTCGTAAAGTCGTCTGTCTGCTGGAAATGCCTCCGTTGACGGCGGCCTGGCATTCTTAGCTATACACGTGTCCTGTGGCACACGACAACACGTTCTACAATGACTGTCGGCTGAGAAATCACGGTACGAAGTGGGCCATTCGCCAACGCCGTGTCCCATTTATCGTTCGCTACGTGCGCAGCACAGCGGCGCATTTCACATCATGAGCATACCTCAGTGACATCAGTCTACCCTGCAACTGGCATAACGTTCTGACCACTCCTTCTTGGTGTTGCATTTGCTCTGTCAGTCAGTCAGTGTAATTTAATAGATATATATTTACCAGATATTGTAATAGGAGTTGAATCATAGCTGAGAAATGATATAATGGATGCAGAAATTTTCTCACGGCACTGGAGTGTGTATCGTTAAAGTTAAAGTTAAAGTTAAAGTTAAAGTTAAAGATGAGACACATGAAATTCTAGGTTTAAGGCTCATTTCTAAAGATAATAGGCAACTTGATATATTTGGAGTGTACAGATCGGGAAAGGGTAACACTGACGCGGATTCGGAATTATTTGATAGGATAGTCAGCTATGTGGGAAATGACATGGAAAGAAATGTGATTGTAGCGGGAGATCTGAAATTGCCAGATGTCAATTGGGAAGGAAATGCGAACGACAGGAAGCATGACCAACAAATGGCAAATAAGTTAATATGGGAAGGGCAGTTGATTCAGAAATTGATGGAACCAACCAGATGGAAAAATATCCTGGATGTGGTGCTGATAAATCCAGATGAGCTCTATAGGGAAACTGAAGTAATAGATGGTATTAGTGATCATGAAGCTTTTTTTGTGGTAGTTAACCCTCTCATGCATGGTGTCCTCATATGAGGACATCCGAATTTTTAGGCGTTATTTATTCTCTAGAGTTTCCAAAGACGGAGTTTAAGTTATTAAAAGTTTATTTTAGGTTGGTAAGAGTGGAAAACATCAGTTTTTAAAAGAACCAGCAGGTGGCAGCAGTTAATTGGCATTATTGAAAACATGATATTCATGGTTCGCCAAGTTGTGAGAAGTCATCAGAGTTTCCAATTGTTTTGAGCTGTTCCTATCTTGAAAATGCCCGAGGTAAGTGTGTGGTTCTTCATTTTGTACATTCTACTGTCATTACCACTATAATTCAGCTTATTCTGGTTTGTAGTCTTAGCACAATATTGGTACCGTATAATACGGGCGTCCACATATGAGGACATCATGCATAAACTACGATGTTTTTTTTTTGAGGTTAGCTTGTATTTTCAACTGCTTCATTCAATATTTATTTTCCAGGATTCTCCAAATGGTGTATAATGTTATCAGATGAGGGAGTGATGTTTGTAGGACAAGAATATAGTAGTTTACAACATTCCCACCAGATAGCAGTATTTAACTTACCCCTTGGGCTGAAACTGATATCTGGTTTTTAGGGACCTGCAGAGAAAATAGGCTGAAGGATGCTACTAAAAAATTGAAAGATGTCAAGGGCCTAAAGAAAGAGGGTCGAGGAAGCTTATCAGTTATAACATCAACAGATGGCATCACAGTAATCCGGTGGGTTGATAATTCGGCAGTTCATTTTATTTCTTCCTATGCAGGCTTAGAACCAGTTGGTAAGGCCAGAAGATGATGTAGAAAAGAGAAGAAATTCATTGAAATTGACAGGCCGAAGGGTATAGAAATACATAACGGCCATATGTGTGGTGTTGATCTCATGAATTCCTTGGTGGCTCTTTACAGGAATGATATATGGAACTGCAGATGGTGCATGAGGATTTTTTTTACCATATGCTAAATGTCACAGTTGTAAATGCTAGGTTCTATGGAAAATGGACTGTAAGACCCCTATGGACCTGCTCGGTTCAGGAGTCGAGTGGTAACAGGACTCATCTTCAGTGGTAAGGCAGAAGAAACACCACGGAAGAGGGGCCGGCCAAGCAAGAATGGCCCATCACCAACACTCAAGAAACAGGCTACATATACTGTGCCTGCTGAAAAGAGGATGGATGAAGTAGAGTAGGTCAATATCCGCAGAAAACACAGGCTGGAAATGCTAACAGATGCCGTGACAAAAACTGCGCAAGTAAAACCCGGTATATTTGTGGAAAATATAATGTACCACTATGTCCAGAGTGCTTTCAGTGTTTCCATACCATTGCCTGAAATATGAACATGTGAAGTACATCAGCTACATATAAATGCCCCAGTAGCACCAGTGTGATTTCGCTGTACTCACACAATTGCCTCAGGTGTAAAAAGTTCTTGTAAATACTAGTATAATAAACCAAAGTAGTAAATGTATGACGTGTTGACATTATTCCACTAAATGCATGATGTCCTCATATGAGGACATCAAATTCCCGCCAAGTATGGTAACTTCATTTTGTGTTTTAAGTTTGTATCATCTGATAGGGTCATTTTAACCAGGAAAATCACATTAAACTATTTTTAATTTATTTATTTTTAAATTCATGCATGAGAGGGTTAAAAATAAATGTGATAGAAAGGAAGGTCTTAAAAGTAGGACTGTTAGGCAGTACCATATGGCTGATAAAGCAGGCATGAGGCAGTTTCTAAAAAGTAACTATGATCGGTGGAAAACGGTAAATAAAAATGTAAACAGACTCTGGGATGGGTTTAAAGAAATTGTTGAGGAATGCGAAAACAGGTTTGTACCTTTAAGGGTGGTAAGGAATGGTAAAGACCCACCTTATTATAATAGAAAAAAAGAGACTAAGAAGGAGGTGCAGACTGGAAAGAAATAGAGTTAGAAATGGCTCTGGAAGTAAGGAGAAATTGAAGGAACTTACTAGAAAATTGAATCTAGCAAAGAAGGCAGCTAAAGATAACATGATGGCAAGCATAATTGGCAGTCATACAAATTTTAGTGAAAAATGGAAGGGTATGTATAGGTATTTTAAGGCAACAGGTTCCAAGAAGGACATTCCAGGAATAATTAATGAACAAGGGGAGTGTGTATGTGAGGATCTTCAAAAGGCAGAAGTTTTCAGTCAGCAGTATGTAAAGATTGTTGGCTTCAAGGATAATGTCGAGATAGAGGAGGAGACTAAAACCAAAGAAGTAATAAAATTTACATATGATAACAATGACATTTACAATAAGATACAAAAGTTGAAAACTAGAAAAGCAGCTGGAATTGATCAGATTTCTGGGGTTATACTAAAGACAATGGGTTGGGATATAGTACCATATCTGAAGTACTTATTTAATTATTGTTTGGTCGGAGGAGCTACACCAGATGAATGGAGAGTTGCTATAGTAGCCCCTTTGTATAAAGGAAAGGGTGATAGACATAAAGCTTAAAATTACAGGCCAGTAAGTTTGACATGCATTGTATGTAAGCTTTGGGAAGGCATTCTTTCTGATTATATTAGACATGTTTGTGAAATTAATAACTGGTTCGATAGAAGGCAATTCGGTTTTAGGAAAGATTATTCCAATGAAGCTCAACTTGTAGGATTCCAGCAAGATATAGCAGATATCTTGGATTCTGGAGGTCAAATGGACTGTATCGCGATTGACCTGTCTAAAGCATTTGATAGGGTGGATCATGGGAGACTACTGGCAAAAATGAGTGCAATTGGACTAGACAAAAGAGTGACTGAATGGGTTGCTATATTTCTAGAAAATAGATCTCAGAGAGTTAGAGTAGGTGAAGTTTTGTCTGACCCTGTAATAGTTGAGAGGGGAGTTCCTCAGGGCAGTGTTATCGGACCTTTATGTTTTCTTATATATATATATATATATATATATAAATGATATGAGTAAAGGAGTGGAATCGGAGGTAAGGCTTTTTGCGGATGATGTTATTCTCTATAGAGTGATAAATAAGTTACAAGATTGTGAGTAACTGCAACGTGATCTCGAAAATGTTGTGAGATGGACAGCAGGCAATGGTATGTTGATAAACGGGGTTAAAAGTCAGGTTGTGAGTTTCACAAATAGGAAAAGTCCTCTCAGTTTTAATTACTGCGTTGATGGGGTGAAAGTTCCTTTTGGGGATCATTGTAAGTATCTAGGTGTTAATATAAGGAAAGATCTTCATTGGGGTAATCACATAAATGGGATTGTAAATAAAGGGTACCGATCTCTGCACATGGTTATGAGGGTGTTTAGGGGTTGTAGAAAGGATGTAAAGGAGAGGGCATGTAAGTCTCTGGTAAGACCCCAACTAGAGTATGGTTCCAGTGTATGGGACCCTCACCAGGATTACCTGATTCAAGAACTGGAAAAAATCCAAAGAAAAGCAGCACGATTTGTTCTGGGTGATTTCCGACAAAAGAATAGCGTTACAAAAATGTTGCAATGTTTGGGTTGGGAAGAATTGAGAGAAAGAAGAAGAGCTGCTCGACTAAGTGGTATGTTCCGAGCTGTCAGCGGAGAGATGGCGTCGAATGACATTAGTAGACGAATAAGTTTGAAAGGCGTTTATAAAAGTAGGAAAGATCACAATATGAAGATAAAGTTGAATTCAAGAGGACAAACTGGGGCAAATATTAATTTATAGGAAGGGAAGTTAGGGATTGGAATAACTTACCAAGGAAGATGTTCAATAAATTTCCAATTTCTTTGAAATCATTTCGGAAAAGGCTAGGAAAGCAACAGATAGGGAATCTGCCACCTGGGCGACTGCCCTAAATGCAGATCAGTATTGATTGATTGATTGATTGATCAGTATTGATTGATTGATTGTTTTCACCGTCATTGCTCTGCTTTGGGGGGCAGGCTCATTCCTTCTTTTTCTTGATGTCTTTCTTGGTGCTGGGCTGAGTGGTACAGACCCTAGCCTTTTGACCCCAGCTTCGCATTTTCTATCCTGGCTCAGTCCGGTGGTATTTGAAGGTGCTCCAATATGTCAGCCTCGTTTCGGTAGATTTAATGGCACGCAAAAGAACTCCTGCCGGACTAAAATCCGGCACCTTGGCTTCTCCGAAAACCGTAAAAGTTGTTAGTCGGACGTAAAGTCAATAAAATTATTATTCTTTCTTGCCCCTAATGTTTTCCAGTCCGATATCCCCATCGCTTTAAAGCGAGGATGTAAGGGGGGTTATTTCCTGTTTTTTGGCAATGACCATAAAAGTAAAGAACTCCATTGTTCGTTTCCTTAATAATCATGTTATTGGCTTTACGACCCACTAACTAGTCTTTCGGTTTTCGGGATCGTTTTCTTTAATCTTATTCCTTTTCTTCGTCTTAACCAGTTTACCCTCGGACTAAGGGAGGGATCACCCCCAACCACCGCCTCAAGGGCAGACTCTGGGTCGGGGTATACAACTGGGAGGATGACCAGTACCTCACCCAGGCGGCCTCACCTGCAATGCTGAGTAGGGTCCCTGCGGGAGGATGGGAAGATTGGAAGGGATAGACAAGGAAGAGGGAAGGGAGCGGCCGTGGCCTTAAGTTAGGTACCATCCCGGCAATAGCCTGAAGGAGAAGTGATAAAACCACTTCGAGGATGACTGAGGTGGGAATTGAACCCAGCTCTAACAACTACAGTAGAGACAATACGCGACACTTACGTATGTATCTTTATTAACATTGGAGACAATTCGACGGTGGCGCTCCTAGTGACTTGACTTGAAAAGTCGCGCTAAATTCAAATTTCAATGGAAATGCATGTACGAAGATGGATAAATAAATTACTTCCAGAAAGAAAGTATTTTTCAGATTGTACCGGGCGGTACACCTCTACGCGACGCAAGTTCAAATCTTGCGCCAATTGAAACTTCTCAACTGGAGAAACCCGGAACTTTAACCACTGAACTAACTCTACTAGTTATCAGAAGAGGTCACTGAGTGTTTTTGATTTGCTTTTGTTTTTCATTGATCAAGAAGTGTGAACATTCTCTAACAGATGTCTCTACCAAAAAAACTACAGTAATACACTCTGGCGCAATGGAATGAACTCTCTTGAAGACATTTTGTATTCTTAATTTTTGTCTTTACTAAATTTTGTTCTTTTATTTTTTGGGTTGGCAATATTAATCTTTCTGTCCGCCAGTTTTGAACTCAGCCAATCCCGAATTTCCTTAATTAATTTTTGACCAATAGTGTCTTTCTTCTTCGATGTTGATGTATAACTTTTAGCTACCCAATAAAAATTGAGGGGGTGTGTCTACTCATTCTTGAAAGGTCTCGAATTTTCCACGAGGGTATAAAAACTGCTGATTTTCTTGTCTCGGGGCCACTAGTATAACATCTAACTCAGTGTGTGGATATGTAGCAGGGGGCGGGAAGCGCCTCTTTCTTCAAGCAGCAGTTCTTCTACAAGGTAATGGCCTTTTAACATCTTTATTTCTTGCTAGCTCAGCAGTCTAACTCTCCGGGAGGGTTCGAATCCTTTAATATGTAACCCATATTTTAAAAATGTAAATTCCTTTTCTGTCTATGTAAAATCTACAAATCTCTTTTACTGTAAAGCCGCGTTAGAGAGTGCTTTACCCTCTCGAGCTCCCCTTCATTTTGAAATTGAGGTGACTACGTTTTCATAACCGTTGCTTCTCTTCCTTAATGTATTAAAGTTTTCTCATACGAGTCACCTCCCTAGCTTGGAATTAGCCCCTGTATTATCGGCCTAGCGCCACATAGGTTTTAAAAAATACTTTAGTATAGGAGTGCAAGTAATTGCCTCCATTCAATTTTTTATTTGGTTACATTTATTTAACTCGTTTTGTTTTCCTTCCTGAGAAGGCCCAGTAGATTGGGTACGAGGTACCCCTGTACCATTATATGTGTGCCGTGAGGGCAGTTAGTGTGAAGTCTGCTTATGGCCTCCTGATAGGCTTGAACTTTGAGAGCGGGTCTGGTCTTTCCTAAATTTGATCTCTGTGTGCTTCTAGGAGGCTTAACATTGTAATTAGGAGCAAGTGCTCCTTGGCATGATGGGGTTTTCTGCCCCTTTGTTCAATTTTGTACCTTGGTAAAGTTGGGCTAATAGCTCAAGGATTGTGATTGTGGGGCTCGAAGCCCAGACCTTGTAATAATCCAGTAACACTTGTAATTTGTATCTGATTTTGGCTTGTTGTTGACTTGTTAAGTTTTCAAATTCTATGTCACCATTGTTAAGTTTTGAAAATATAACCTTTGCTGAAATTTTAATTCATCTTTCGAACTTGTAGTTAGACCTATTCCAGCCCGCACCTTCTTTCATCTCTGCCTTCCACGGATAACTCCGTAACACAGATATTAACTCCGAAAGCAATTCTGGATAAATGAATGAAGAATTATTTAAAAGGTTATTATTTAAAGACTGAAATTAGACATGTAAACAAGATGTTAAATGGACTGCTGTGAAATGGCTTGATCTTTCATTTATGCATTACTTTTTTACTTTAGCATTCCTGCCTGAACTTTTACGGTTAGATTTGCCTTTTTTCTCATTTAAAAATATTTTATCATCACATTAAGACACTTATCAATTAAAATATCTGCACATTCCTTACACACATTATGCAATGAATTAAAATTTAAAAGGTGGACAATTTTCCTCTTAACATGAAGCCTAGTAACAGAACGAAAATCTATAAAATTAGCCTCAAAAACATTCAAAACTTCCCTATAAGCTATACTTGCTATTTCATCAGGGTAAAGCAAATTTGCATCATCATACTGCTTCAACAAAATGTGTACATTTCTTAAGTCACCCATATTTTGTTCAGTGCTTGACAACACATTACGACATTCCAAATGGGGTAACTTGGAACACAACCAGCCATACACATATGCGTATGCATTTTATTGAATTAAATCAACCCACAGATCACACTTACAACAACACATCGGTATTGAAGTTTAACTGCTGCACTATACAATAAAATATGCGTATTATATTTTAAGTCAGTTATGGGTCGAGCAGGTCAGAAAATTATGAAGCACTATAAAAATCTCTTTGTCACTGGAAGAATATATATGCAAACACAATATTACTTACATTTTCTTGTCACGAGGGAAGCGAAAGAAAGACCGCGCATTCTTCTCTACTTCATAGTTACTGCAGCCAAACACAGCACATACCTTTCGCCTCGTGTTGAGAGGAGATATCAAGGAATGACACACGCTAATATTTAGTTATGTCAACTCACTGAAAAGGCATAAATAACACCAAAAACTTCACACATAAATACACGTGCCCTTATGACAGAGTCAGTAATTCTCAGGTCTACCCGCTAGAGAGAGCTGTCCCTTGATATCTCGCTGAGTGTCGCGTATTGTTTGTACTGTATTTGCCTTTACTCACCTGATCTCCAGAGGCGCAGTGGACCCCGTTCCAGCCCTGGTACCACTTTTCAAATTTCGTGGCAGAGCCGGGAATCGAACCCGAGCCTCCGGGGGTGGCAGCTAATCACACTAACCACTACACCACAGCGGCGGACTAATTGCCAATCAATGAATAAATTGATGGTTTCATAACGTAATGCTTATCCACGTAAAATTGGTATAAGCAGTATACCTCAACAGTAGAGTAACTTTGTAGACCCTGTCCAAGAGGACATTCTGAACCTTTCACCAGCCTAATGCGAGGGGCCGTCCACTGTGCTATTCATGAAAAAACAAAACGGAGCCCATTAAGGGTATTTTACCTGCATATGTTGACGTCGTTTTATGTGGAGGTATCTCCCTCTCATATGGATGGTGCCATTCGACGAAGGACGAAAATTATTAATTTTTAAGACACTATAGTGAAATTTCTAACTTCTATACCTTTAAATGATTTTTTTCCATATTTCTTTCTGAGATGTACCTCCTCAGATATAGTAATGCAACTAACTTTCAATATTGTACCTGTTACGGAGTTATCCGTGGAAGTCAGAGGTGAAAGAAGGCGCGGGCTGGAATGGGTCTAACTACAAGTCCGAAACACGAATTTAAAATTTAAATAAAGGTATATATTTTCAATAGACATCAAGAGTTAACAAAAGTTTACATAGAATTTGAAAACTTAACAAGTCAACAACAAGCCAAATTCAGGTACAAAGAAATTACAAGATTTAGGGGGTTGTTACAAGATCTGGGCTTCGAGCCCCAAGTATAATTTCTGAGCTCTCAACTCACAATCACAAAATAACAAAGGGCAGAAAACCCTTAAATACATGGAGCATTAGCTCCCGACTTTACATCTCAAGCCTCTCTAACGCACTTTTGCTCCAACACCATAAAGAGCTGACCCGCTCTCGATCTATCAAGCCTATAAAGGCAATAACAGATTTTTACACAAACTGCCATCAGGGCATAATAAAGAAACAGGGGTATCTCCTACCCAATCTACTGGGCTTTAGTGTGCAAAAACTAGGTTAATTTAAATGGCCCAAAACCAAAAGGATGGAGGCATGAATTTGCACTCCAAAATCTACATTTTAAAACCTAAGTGGCTCTAGGCCGACACACAGGTGCTAATCCCAAGCTAGGGAGGTGACTCGCATGAGAAAACTTTAATACATTAAGGAATAGAAGAAACGGTTACAAAAACGTAGTCACCTCAATTTCAAATGAAGGGGAGCTCAAGAGGGTAAAGCACTCTCTATCCCCGAATTAAAGTTCAAGAAAACTGAAGTTTACCAGGAAAAAGGATTACATATTAAAGGTTTCGAACACTCCCCGAGAGTTAAACTGCTGAGCTAGCAAGAAATAAAGATGTTAAAAGGCCATTACTTTGTGGAAGAACTGCTGTCCGAAGAAATAGACGCTTCCCGCCCCCTGCTACATATTCACACACTACGCTAGATGTTACTGAAGTGGCACGCAGACAAGAAAATCAGCCGTTTTTATACCCTCGTGGAAAATTCGAGACCTTTCAGGAATGAGTAGACACACCCCCTCAATTTTATTGGTTCACTAATAATTACACATGGATATTCGAAGAAGAAAGCAATGATTGGAGGAAAATTAATTACAGAAATTACGGATTGTCTAAATTCAAAACAGGCGGAAAGAAAGGATTGATGTTGCCAACCCACAAACCGCAGAACAAAATTTAGTAAGGACAAAACTTATGAGTACAATATTTCTTCAAGAGAATCCATTTCAGTACACCAGAGTGTATTACCATAGTTTTTGTACAGACGTCTGTTAGAGAATGTCCACACTTCTTGATCAATTAAAAAAAAGCAAATTAAAGACACTCAGCGACATCTGATAAACCGTAGAGTTAGTTCAGTTTTTAAAGTTCCGGATTTCTCCAGTAGAGAAGTTTCAATTGGCGCAGTATCTATACAACTTTTTGAGTAGGAATGTTTTTTACTTTCCTCTTATCAGCATCGTTAAAACAATCCCTTGCGTCAAAACATTTTTCCATTTGGCACCAAATTTTGCAAAAATATGCTGTATAATGCGCCATTTCACTGTTCTCGATGAAGTCTGATTAGAACGAAAATGGAGTCTAAGCCGTGAGAACGTCAGTAATAAAACATCAAAGCATTCCTAACTATCAATGTTTTCGTCGGGTACTAGAGGAGAAAGAAGCATAGAAGGCGGTGACAAAGAAAGACGCGAGAAGATTGTTAAAATTTATTATCGGAAAATAACATTCGATTCGCACTGGAAGTATAGAAGTAGAACGTCCCTCAAGACTGCTGAAGAGGAAGGATAATATCAACGAAGCGGAAGTTAAAGACGCAAATATAATAAAACTAATTTTCTACGAGTTATTTGCGAGACACTGGCGTTGAAGGATATTCAGATCCGTAAAAAAATAAAATTATTCCAGCAGACAGAAAGACTTCTGCATTACTACGTCACATTTTCCTCGCAAGACGACGTGTTAGCCGACGGAGCTTCTTTTAGGGAGCTACATAATAATGACAACAAGAGCGCAAGACAGATAAAACCTAATATCTTAGTCAAATTGAAATATTCACATACATACTGCAAATCGTAAAGCATTATAAAAGATTATTTTAGAGAAGCGGTACTCTTATATTTTCCATAGATTATAGCAGGCTGCGTCCGCAAGATGACGAAATTAACTATGCGCTCGTATTATTCTGTTCTAACTGCGCAAGAAGCCGAAGACATCATGCACTAAAGAAGTGGAGGCTGAGCTACCTAGGTTATGGCGACACGAGATGACAAATCCAGCCTACGACCCGAGATTGTCCCAGATGTTCCCAAAAGGATGAGGGAAATACCGTGAACCAAGCCCGCATGTCTAACCACCAAGACATGTGATGACAACGAGGGAGTAGGAGAAAGATAAGTCATTATAATCATTAATGTAAATGATATTTGTTTTCTTTTGTAGAGTGCTATGCTATATTTTATTCTCATTTATCAAAATGTGAACGAAGTGCTATCTCAAATATTACCAAAGAAGTGATGTTACATGAGAAGACAACTCACATAGGTATGTTAGAGGTTAATAGGTACTCATCTGACATAAATATCAAATCCATTGTGTAGGAAGCAGTTAACCAGTGATGATTTAATATTCCGTTCGATATGCTGTCAGTATTGTGGTAAACATCAGGTTTATTTTAGAACAGGTGACGTGAAGTTAAGAGGAAATGAGATCTTACACCTATGTTCGATTTTGACAACTCGCTAGTAAAATATGATGATATTTTATGGAATTGTTGAAAGATCGAGAACATAATAAGATAATCGAATGGATGATTAATGATGATAGTATGGTATACGTCAAGTTTAAATGAATTAATGTGTTTATGGTAATGTGAAGTGTAATATGAGATGAATAATGTGAAATGAATGATTTATATGCGAATAATGGTATAAAAAGATGATGAATAACGTTTGTGATGATTATTGCTTCGTTGTAGATGAAGTATTGGTTTAGTGTAGCGACGATATAATTTCAATTTACGTATTTTCAGATGGAAGAAGGCTAGGATTTGTTCTCAGTTGCTCCTTAATCTTTGGATAAGCCATATATAGCGTTGATTACGATCTTAATGGTATGTTGACATTTACCTAGTACATCATCAAATAATTCCTGATAATAGGAGTGGCACAGAATTAGCCTATACTTATGTGTTTCTACTAACCACAAGTATTCTCACTTAGATTAGGAAAGCTAGGAAGCTTACTGTAGTACATTAATCGATATCACTGATAACTGTTCTTCAAAATTGAAGGCTATTAATAATTGATAGTATCTTCTTACAAGCTAGATTACCTAATATCCAGCATAATTGTGTTAAATGACCGTCAAATGTGGATGATAGCACAGGATTACGACATGTATAATAACTATATGAGCACTTAAATTAATTTAGAGCCACCCCAAGTGAACAATTTGAGTAAATATTAGTTATGATGTTTCAGTCATATTCTTTTTAAGGATATAATGACTTACTGAATTACCTTTCTTCCCGTACGAAATGCGACACCAAGAATTTTGAAAAAATGTTGGGAAAGTGTAACACATGTGAACCATGTTAAATAATCCATTTTTTTTAGAAAATATTTTCACACAACCAAGTTGTTGTCTATAATTGAGCATGAACAGCTACATCCTACTGAGTCTATCGTACTGTGAGGCAATTAATGAATGTTTAAAAAATAGTTACTAAGATTTTAGGAACAATTTCAAGCGATGATTGATAAGATGAAGATGAGATTCTAATTTTATTTGTGATTTAATCAGACCTTAGAATCTGCGCCCGATACATTTAATAGTTATCAGTCAATATTGTAAATATTATAAAATGATGTAATTTTCTTTATTCAGTTAGAGATCACTAATTTTAATGCATTTCGAAGATTAATTGATGAAGCACGAAGTCAACAATACCTTATTTATCTTTTCAAGAAATAATTCATAACATACCAAGAATTTTCTTCAATTTCTACTTTATTTTAAAATAAATATTATATTGTTAAACTTAATTCCTCTTTTAATGACTTCTTAGGATAAGGATCTAGTTATAACTGATGATTGTTTGAATATTATTGTAGTTGTAAGTGATGATTATTTGCATATTTTGTGAATCGAATGCGAAAACTAACCGAATTACGGGCAGGATACGTCCATTATGTAGGTTAGTGCTTTCTGCTAGTATAATCTGGTGACCTTTTCTCGAATGCGGGACCCATAGCCCATAAATTTGAAGTATCGAGAACTTAATAGAATATTCGAGCTAGCCTGGATCTCATGCGACTCGACCTGGACGCGGGAATGGCGCAAAAGAGAATTTGACTCCCAACAATGGTGCAGAAAAAGGAAGAGAGGGAGGATGACGAACGTGGTCGCGGGAAGAGAAAGACACCGCGGGACTCAAGTATAAATGTTGGGTCTAGCAAGAAAATTGGCACAACATGGTCGCAAGAAAACAGAAAGATACTACGGTACTTCAGTTTAAGATAACCACTGACTTTGGAAACAGAGAGAAGAAAGGAAAGATAATCGACAGGATTATGAGAATAAATGTATGTCTGACAATGTAGTAGAGTATGAGAGGGAGATAAGAGAACGAGAAGAAGCAAGAGTTAGCAAAGATAGCAGGTAGCAAACGACATCGAAACAAGATGCGAATAGAATATGGTAATTTAATAATTTGAAGATAACAATTTAAAATTTTAAAGAAATTAATTTATTGATCAGAGTTTTGATAAGAAATAATGTAGATGTAAGGATTCGATCATAGGGAACTATGATATTTGAATTTTCTTTTAAAATATATTCATCATGAGATTGGGAGCTAAATAAAATTAGAATCACATCTATTAATCCAACCATTTCAAACTTCTTGGTGAAAATTGGGGCAAGGTGTCTCGTGAAACCTAATCTAGGTAGTTAAGCCTATTTATAAAATATACATATTTACAGAGCCTAGTTGTAAGACTATTGCTAAATAAGTTGTGACATATAGAACGAATTTGCAGAAATATTAGAGTATTGATAGGTTAATAGAGAATTTGGAAGATATATATATATATCAACATGACGACATTGAGCCATATGAAAGCGCAATTTGAGGAATGTTAAAGAGAACAAGAAGAGAAGTTGCGAAGAACGGAAGAAGCGATAAAGAGTAATAGAGACGAGGTGCAGAAGACGAAGGAAGAGCAAGGAGGACTAAGGGAGTGGTTGAACCAGATGATGGAAGAACCCAGAAAGCGTGATGAAGAAGCAAAGAAAGAAAGAAAGAAAGACAAGTAGAAGCTAGAAAGTGCGAAGAAGAAGCTAGAAAGTGTGATGAAGAAGCAAAGAAAGAAAGACGAGAAAAAGCTAGAAAGCGCGAAGAAGCTAGAAAGCTTGAAGAAGAAGCTAAGAGAGAAAGGCAAGAAAGGTACAGGAAGCGTAATGGGAAAAAAGGAGATGATGGAAGAAATAAGTAGAAGACAAGAAGAAAGGCAGAAGACAATGATGGAGGAGATGAAACAGGAGATGAAGAGAGGTCAACGTAAACAAATAGAAAAAATTGATAAGAAGCATGAAGAGATGAAGAAAGAGAATGGGAAAATAGGATCAGAAATAGTCAAAATCAGAAGTGTCATGGACGAATTTAAAGCAGAAATGAGTGGAAGGTGGAGGAGAAGAATAAAGAGATTCAGGAAGAAATAAATAAGATCAGAGAAGAAATTATAGAGAGTAGGAGGAAGAAGAAGAGGAAGACCGGAAGGCCCAGATATGTGAGAAGAATGGCAGCGGGATCAGTTAAAACAAATAAGAAAATTGGAGCAGAGACACAGGAAAAGAAGAAAAATGGAAATCAAAGTAATTCAAGCAGAGATTTTGCAGATGCAGAACTACATAAGTATGCACAAGGCAGACGTGCATGTTGAAGAAGTACACTTATCTGAAACTGACACGGTACTAACCAAGCGATTCGTAAGAGAATTAAAGGTCATTCCAGAAGAATATCAAGTACCCTCATTGTGGAGAAAATGAACCAATTCCGAAGGTGAAGATAAAAGCGAGAAGAGAAGAAGACGAAAGGAAATGGACGTCAAAATTATTGGAGAGAAGGAGAATGCTAATTTATGCATAGATAGAAAGATAGAAAATTTCGAAGACGCAGAGAGCAACAAAATTCGTCGTTAATAAAATTCAAGTCAATTTATGAGAAACCAGTCAAGGAATAGAAAATATAAACATATACTATCTATGGAATGAACGTAGCTAAATATTGAAAGAAAATAGAAAAAACACGCGCTAGAGTATGAAATGGAACAGCGAAATGCCACATTCCTAGAAATAAGAACAAGATATAAATATATCACAAGCAATATATTTAAAACGATGCAGGAGGAATAATATACCATTTCACTCTTCTCAATGAAGTCTGATTGGAACGAAAATGGAGTCTAAGCCGTGAGAACGTCAGTAATAAAACATCAAAGCATTCCTAAATGTCAAAGGAGTAATATTTTCGTCAGGTACTTGAGGAGAAGGAAGCATAGAAGGCGGTGACAAAGAAAAACGCGAGAAGATTGTTAAAATTTATTATCGGAAAATAACATTCGATTCGCACTGGAAGTATAGAAGTAGAACGTCACTCAAGACTGCTGAAGAGGAAGGATAATATCAACGAAGCGAAAGTTAAAGACGTAAATATAATAAAAAAATAATTTTCTACGAGTTATTTGCGAGACACTGGCGTTGAAGGATATTCAGATCCGTAAAAAAAATTATTCCAGCAGACAGAAAGACTTCCGCATTACTACGTCACATTATCCTCGCAAGACGACGTGTTAGCCGACGGAGCTTATTTTAGGAAGCTACATAATAATGATAACAACAGCGCAAGACAGAGAAAACCTAATATCTTAGTCAAATTGAAATATTCACATACATACTGCAAATCGTAAAGCATTATAAAAGATTATTTTAGAGAAGCGGTACTCTTATATTTTCCATAGATTATAGCAGGCTGTGTCCGTAAGATGACGAAATTAACTATGCTGACGTATTATTCTGTTCTAACTGCGCGAGAAGCCGAAAACATCATGCACTAAAGAAGTGGAGGCAGAGCTACCTAGGTTATGGCGACACGAGATGACAAATCCAGCCTATGATGACCGGCAACGACCCGAGATTGTCCCAGATATTCCCAAAAGGATGAGGGAAATACCGTGAACCAAGCCCGCATGTCTAACCACCAAGACATGTGATGACAACGAGGGAGTAGGAGAAAGATAAGTCATTATAGTCATTAATGTAAATGGTATTTGTTTTCTTTTGGAGAGTGCTATGCTATATATTTTTTCTCATTTATCAAAATGTGAACGAAGTGCTATCTTAAATATTACCAAAGAAGTGATGTTACATGAGAAGACAACTCACATAGGTATGTTAGAGGTTAGTAGGTACTCATCTGACATAAGTATCAAATCCATTATGTAGGAAGCAGTTAACCAGTGATGATTTAATATTCCGCTCGCAATGCTGTCAGTATTGAGTAAGAGGAGGTTAAGATAATCTCATTGACAAGATGGCGTCGAAACAGAATTCGGTGTGTGGGAGCTGCAATGAAAATATTCAACTTAAAGAGTACTTTATCATATGTGACGGTTGTGGTAAGTCTTATCATAGAACTCGTGTCGAACTTAACAGAAGAGAATTTAAAAGACGTATTTCCTCTAAAACCGGTAAGTGGTATTGTTGTGGTTGTGACGACAGTGAGTGTGTTAGCAACAAAAACAATGGTGACTGTCCTAACCTCAAGGACCTGGCTAGTGTGATTAACCAAATCAACAATAGACTCACTAAAATTGAATCTTTCGAGTGTGAACAGATAGATATTCAAAAGTCTGTATCGTTTTGTGCCGCAAGTTTTGACGAAATGAAAGCTGAACTAATCAAAATGAGTGATAATTTCAACAAAGCTATGGCGGAAATCACTGTTCTGCAAAACCATGTTCAAACACTTCAAAACGAGTGAGATGTACCTAACAACGAGATACAGCGGCTCAGATCTGAAAATAACGAGCTCCAGCAATATGTTCGCATAAATAACCTAGAAATTCATGGGCTACCTGTGGTTATCAATGAGAAGCCTGTCCAAATCGTGAAAGATGTTGCCAAGTGTCTAGGAGTAGACATAAACACCAATGACTTAGACGGGTGCCACAGACTTTCTCAGAATAAAACAGAACTACCGGCTCCTCTGTTGGTAAAATTTTGACAAGCGTCTCCGTATAACACTGCGATAATACGACCTGGCCAATCACAAAGCATTCTCGCAGATTCTGTGGCCCTGGGCGCTTTCTATTCCCATAATTCCCGTGCTTTGGTGATGGCGACTTCGCGATCAGTTTGTTTACGATAATCAGCTGATGAGAAGGGCATCATTGATCGAATCCAGCCTATTTATGCCATAATATACGTTTGTCTGATAACCCAAAACAGAAGAATTAAATTTAACAAGGTAATAATTAAAACTCGAATACGAAAGGATACGATTCTTTTTTCGATTTACTGTGAATGATTTCAGATTAAGTTGCTCAGCAAACCGATGGAGTGTTTTTATAGTTCTCAATAATAATTATGGAATTATTTCAGGTTTTTACACAGAAATCCAAGTCAATACTCTTATTTGTTCACGTTTAGATTTACGTAACCGATTGTTTTGCATAAGGTATTCGACATTTCAAGCTATGCTAGCAGAAAAAATTAGGTTAGGGGTGCTCCTTATACATGATAATATAACTGTAGAATTATGAAGGGTTCTATGAAATCAATCATCTTTGATCAGCATTTAGGACTGTCTATACTTCGAGGAATTCGTGTCGGTGCTTTCATTATTCACATTTACAACTGCATAACCTGTATTTTTTGTACAATTTATTAGACATTTCAAGTTTGGTTAGCAGCGGGTGTTTTTTACGTGTTATAATTTCATTTATGAATTATCAAGGATTCTATTAAGTCCATGATCAATGATCTGCATTTAGAGCTGTAGCCCAGTTGGCAGATTCCCTATCATTTTACCTAGTATTTTCTTCAATGATTTCAAAGAACTCGGAAATCTATTAAACATTTCCCATGATAAATTGATCCGATCCCTAAATCGTCTTCTTATAAATAAATATTTGCCCTTATTTGTCCTCTTGAATTCCAACGTTATCCTCATATTGTGATCTATCCTACCTTTAAAAGCTCCACTCCAAGCTTATTCGTCTACTAATGCCATTACACGCCAGTAGCGGATCAACTTATGGGAGGGAGCTTAAAGTTACAAATTTATGATAGAACATAATTAAGGTGCTTGTGCATGCTTGAGTGTCATCATAAAGACATTAATACAAATGGATTACGTTGATATTCAGAAGGCAGTACACTACAGAATCTTACATTAAAATTCAGAAAAAACAATACGATCAAGCTGAACAGATTTACAACGAATGGTATATTCAGTTTACAATCCAAAATCCAACTTTCGAGGCTTCTTAGAAGACATATTCAAGATATCTGTTGGTTTTACAATGATGTCCCTATGAATGTTCAAAAGAGCCACGCCATTGAGTCGACTTTCACTTGTTTATAGTCATTTTCCATTTATTTACTTTTATAAAATTTCCATGGGTTTCCTAACCCCCAGTAAACCTGCCCCTTATGGCTACGCCCGTCACACGCCATCTCTCAGCTGACAGGTCAGAGCATCCCGCTTAGTCGAGCATCTCGTCTCCTTACTCCTGGGTCTTTTCTTTCCAACATATTCAAAAACTACTCCTATGTCGGAAATCACCAGAAGAAATCATGCTGCTTTCCTTTGGATCTTCTCCAGTTTTTGTATCAAGTAATCCTGGTGGAAGTCTCACACAGTGAAATTATCCTCTGATTGGGGGTCTTACCAGAGACTTATTGTACACTGACTGACAGAGCAAATGCAACACCAAGAAGGAGTGGTTCGAAAGGGATGAAAGTTGGGGAAAAACAGAGACGGCACGGACGAATAATTGATGTTTATTTCAAACCGATATGCAGGTTACACAATGCGCACGGCATCGACTCAGTAGGATGTAGGACCACCGCGAGCGGCGATGCACGCAGAAACACGTCGAGGTACAGAGTCAATAAGAGTGCGGATGGTGTCCTGAGGGATGGTTCTCCATTCTCTGTCAACCATTTGCCACAGTTGGTCGTCCGTACGAGGCTGGGGCAGAGTTTGCTAACGGCGTCCAATGAGATCCCACACGTGTTCGATTGGTGAGAGATCCGGAGAGTACGCTGGCCACGGAAGCATCTGTACACCTCGTAGAGCCTGTTGGGAGATGCGAGCAGCGTGTGGGCGGGCATTATCCTGCTGAAACAGAGCATTGGGCAGCCCCTGAAGGTACGGGAGTGCCACCGGCCGCAGCACATGCTGCACGTAGCGGTGGGCATTTAACGTGCCTTGAATACGCACTAGAGGTGACGTGGAATCATACGCAATAGCGCCCCAAACTATGATGCCGCGTTGTCTAGCAGTAGGGCGCTCCCAGTTACTGCCGGATTTGACCTTTCTCCACGCCGACGCCACACTCGTCTGCGGTGACTATCACTGACAGAACAGAAGCGTGACTCATCGGAGAACACGACATTCCGCCATTCCCTCATCCAAGTCGCTCTAGCCCGGCACCATGCCAGGCGTGCACGTCTATGCTGTGGAGTCAATGGTAGTCTTCTGAGCGGACGCCGGGAGTGCAGGCCTCCTTCAACCAATCGACGGGAAATTGTTCTGGTCGATATTCGAACAGCCAGGGTGTCTTGCACATGCTGAAGAATGGCGGTTGACGTGGCGTGCGGGGCTGCCACCGCTTGGCGGCGGATGCGCCGATCCTCGCGTGCTGACGTCACTCGGGCTGCGCCTGGACCCCTCGCACGTGCCACATGTCCCTGCGCCAACCATCTTCGCCACAGGCGCTGCACCGTGGACACATCCCTATGGGTATCGGCTGCGATTTGACGAAGCGACCAACCTGCCCTTCTCAGCCCGATCACCATACCCCTCGTAAAGTCGTCTGTCTGCTGGAAATGCCTCCGTTGACGGCGGCCTGGCATTCTTAGCTATACACGTGTCCTGTGGCACACGACAACGCGTTCTACAATGACTGTCGGCTGAGAAATCACGGTACGAAGTGGGCCATTCGCCAACGCCGTGTCCCATTTATCGTTCTCTACGTGCGCAGCACAGCGGCGCATTTCACATCATGAGCATACCTCAGTGACGTCAGTCTACCCTGCAACTGGCATAAAGTTCTGACCACTCCTTCTTGGTGTTGCATTTGCTCTGTCAGTCAGTGTACATGCTCTCTCGTGTACCTCCTTACTTCAAACCTTAAATGCCCTCATGTGGAACCTTTATGTACTATCTCATTCATGAATGAAGATCTTTCCTTATATTAAGACCTAGACCGTAATCCCCATGAGGTACTGTCACCTGATCAACATAGTAATTAAATCTGAGAGGTCTTTTCCTCTTTGTGAAAATTACAACCAGACTTTTCATTCCATTTACCATCATACCCTTGTCTCCTGTCCATCTCACATTGTTGATCTCTTTTTGTAGTCGCTTACAAACCTGCAGCTTATTTAATACATACAGTGTAACGTCATCAGCAAAAAAGCCTAATCTTTGATTCCAGATAACCATTTCAGGATCAGGTAATGCTTGAGCTACTCTAATTCTGTGAGTTCTTTCTAGAAATTTAACCACCCATTCACCCACTCTTTTGTCCATTAGACCTTATTTTCGTCAGTAATCTCTAATGATCTACCCTGTCAAAATCCTTGAATCAATACCTCCTGTGGGTAGGGGCAATAGAATACACCCATGGCTTCGCATAAGAGGCGACTAAAAGGAGCCCAGGAGCTCTAAACTTGCAAGCACGGGTTGACGACCGTGGGGACTTAGGCTGAGTCCTTGCATTGCTTCCCTTTACTTACACACCAAGTTCTTCACTTTCATTTATCCTATCCAATCTCCCTTGGTAATTTCTTGTTTTTTTCTGACCCCCAGTGGTATTAGGTTTTTGAGGTCTAGAGAGACATTCACTTTACAAGTCTTCATTGCCCTCACCTTCCTTTGGCCGCTACCTTCTTTTTCCCTTTGGCCGCTACCTTCTTTTTCCGACGTGTGGAATCTCTTCTCTCTGATTCTTGTTAATAGAGGATGGTTGCCCAGTTCCTCTTAAAACAATAAACACCACCACAGCCACCATGGATGGATACATATAGTCCATTCTACCTGAATCTAAATTAACTGCTATATCATGTTGGAATTCTACAAGTTGAGCCTCACTGGAAGAACTTTTCCAAATTGTGAACATCCTTCTATCAAACCAGAGCTTATATGCAACACATATTGAGCAGACTGGTCTGTAATTATCTGCCTTATGTTCATCACCCTTTTCTTTATAGAGTGGGGCTAGAGCTCCTTCTTACAAACAGTAAACAAATATTTCCGAAATGGCAGCATATTTCTACTAAACACCCTGAATTGTTAATAAAGCCAGCTGCTTTTTTTAGCTTTCAGATTTTGTACCTTTTTTGAAAATGTCTTTATTATAATAGGTAAATTCCACTACTTTGCCTGTATTAGTCTCCTGCTCAACCTGGAAATTAATCTTACATCCAACTATCTTTGCATATTGCTAACTGAATTCTTATGCTTTCTGGAAGTCCTCACATATACACTCTCCCAGTTCATTAATTTTCCCTGGAATGTCCATCCTGGAACTTGTGTCTGCCTTAAAGTACCTATACATACCCATCCATTACAGTACCGGTACTCACTAAAATACATATGGCTGTCAATTATGCTTGTCATGTTAACCTTAACAGATTTTTTAATAAATTATATTTTATAGTAAGTTCCTTCAGTCTCTCCTTACTTCCTCATATGCACCTCTGTTATAATACAGTGGTTCTATACCATTTCTTACCACTTTAGAAAAATACCATGCCTGTTTACAAACACCCCAAAAATTAGTTAAACCCATCCCATAGTCAGTTTATATTTTCATTCACCATTTTTAACTAATCATAATTACTTTTTTAAACTCCCCTCTGTCTCTCTTATAAATCTTATTATATTGCCTAATAGTCTTACAGCATTCTATTCTCTCACATATATTTTTCAACTACAACAGAAATGATCTTCATGATCACTTCAGTTTTTCTATAGTGCTCATCCGCTTTTATTAAGACTATGTCTAGAATATTTCGCCCTCTATATTGTTTGTTACAACACTTTCTGATTCAGTAGTCCTTCCGATTAACTTATTCACCATTTGTCGGTCATGATTTCTGTCATTCGCACCAGTCACCACTGATCTGCATTTAGGGCAGTTGCCCAGGTGGCAGATACTCTGTCTGTTGTTTACTCATATTCTCTTCAAGAATTACAAAGACTTTTTTAAATTTATTAAACATCTCCCATGGTAAATTATTCCAATCACTAACTCCTCTTCTTATAAAAGATTATTTGTCCCAGTTTGTCCTCTTGAATTTCAACTTTATCTTCATATTTTGATCTCAAACTTACTCGATTACCAATGTCATTCTACACTATCTTCCCACTGACAGCTCAGAAAGTACCACTTAGTCTCCTTACATCCAAGTCTTCCCATCCCAAATTCTGCAACATTTTTGTAACGCATCTCTTCTGTCCGAAATCGAGCTGCTTTTCTTTGGATTTCTTCCATTTCTCGAGTCGAGTAATCATGGTGAAGGTCCCATAGGCCTATACTGGAAACTTACTCTCAATTGGGGTATTACCAGAGACTTATCTGTCCTCTCCTTTACATCCTTACTGCAACCCCTAAATTCTCTCACAACCATGTGCAGAAATGTCTAGAATATGTCATTACTTACAATCACATTTATGCGATTACCCCAGTGAAGATCTTTACTTATATCAACACGTACATACTTACAATGATCCCCATGACGAAATTTCGCCCCATCAATGCAGTAATGAAAACAGTGGACTTCTCCTATTGGTGAAACTTACAACCTGACTTAACACGGTTTATCGAATCAAAAATCAAATAAAAATCTCTTCATTTGCAAATGAGGTGTCTTCCTCGGTGGCAAATGGTACACTAAAATACTTTATTGTCAAGCACTAAATATTAAATTAACAAGAGAAGAACATTTTCCTATAATACAATATTATATAACTTACGCGAACTATTTTTTCTATTAAACACACAGATCATTCTCATATATGAGTTGACTATACTTGTAAGTAGTACAGGAGATATTATAAGTAGAATTTTTTAAACAATGTAAATTTATTAAGGATGATCTGTGTGTTTACTTCAGATGATACTGTACAACTGGTATACGATTAAAATTTACATTGCATTTATTTACGTTTTCTTTTCCTTACTCATTCTGGAACCTAAGTAGCATAACGACCTGCTGCGTCTTAACCAGAGCCCATTTTGCCACCACTTTTAAGAGTTCCTGAAGGGCCTTCAACAGCTACCGTAGCGGTCCCAGTGCCCTCGAAGTCTCCACTGTACTTCACCCCTACAAGCAGTCCACTACTTTGGCTGTCCAAACTCCTTAGACCAGGGGATGGAATTAATTTATTCATACACATTTTTATTTACATTAACCTGCACTGGTCGAATGCCCTCTAATATTTCATTTATTTTCTCTGTTCCAGTTTATTCTCTTCTTGAATATCTGTACAGATTTTGGAAAAGGATCAAACACTACCCCTGGTAAACTGTTCCGCTCCTTCACACCCTTCCCAATGAATGAAAATTTACCCCAATCGCTTCGGCTAAAATTCCTTCTAATTTTATATTTGTGGTCAGTCCTGCCGATATAATTATTTTCCAACTGAAGCCTCTCACGGATATCTCCCTATGATTCTTCTCCTGTATAGGCTCTATATAATCCTATAAGTCTAGTTTTCTCCCTTCTCTTAAAGTTTTCCACCCGAGTTCCTTTAACATTTTTGATACACTACTCTTTCTCCTGAAATCCCCTGTTACAAATCTTGCTGCTTTCCTCTGCACACCACCTATTTCTTTTATTAGGTATTCTTGGTGATGATCCCAAACACTGTTTGCATATTCCAATAATGGACGAACCATACTTAAGTAACTTTTTTTCTTTTAATTCTTTGTTGCATCCTTTAAGTAGCCTCGTTATGACATGTAACGATCTGTATGCTTTCCCAACAATGTCATCCACATGACCCTTCCAGTGCAAATTACTCTCAAATCTTACACCTAAGTATTTGTACTTGCCATCGTTTGGGATAACTAACCATCCAAAGTATATTCAAATTCAGTTTTAAAACTCCTGTTTCTAAATGTTGTACAGTTGATTTGCCTCCATTAACCTTCATGTTATTCTCTTCAACCCATTGTTGGATACTCACAAGGTCCCTTTGTAGTTCTGAACAATCCTCTATGTTATTTATTTCCCTATAAACAATTATGTCATCTGCATACAATCTTATTTTTGATGTTATATTGTTCCCTAAATCATTTGTGTATATTAAGAAAAGTAACGGACCGATTATACTACCCTGTGCAATTCCCTTCTAAACTTTCTCTTCCTGCGATACGTTAATTCCTACTTTGACTTTCTGAACCCTTGAATTTAGAAATTTTTTACCCAACGTGTAACCCTTACGCTCAATCCTATTCCCTCCAATTTCTTTAATAATATTCCAAGTTCCACTCTATCAAAGGATTTGGAATGCAATCTAACTGGCCTCCTGAATCCAATTGATCTGATATGTCCTGCTGAAATCCCACCAGTTGTATCTCACAAGAAAATTTCTTTCTAAATCCATACTGGCTCCTCATGAACCAATTTTTATCATCACATATCCCTCTGATGTACTTCGATATTAAACTCTCCAGTATTTTTCAAACTATACTGGTCAGGCTGATTGGTCTGTAGTTCTCTGGTTTCCTTTTATCACCCTTTCCTTTATAAATTGGTATTATTATAGATTCCTTCCATTCCTTTGGTATTACACTATTATTTATGACATAGTCAAAGAGAAATTTTAAATAAGGCACTATGTACTACCCCGTTGTCTTTAATACCTCCCCAGTAATTTGATCACTTCCTGCTGCTTTTCCTTGCTGAAGCAGTTGGATTTCTCTGAAAATATCTTCATTTGTGAATGAGAAGCTTCTTGTTTCCCTCTGTGTCTCTCCCTCTGTATCTTCTGTTTCGGTTCCCAACTCCTGACAATCATCTACTGAATCTCTGAATTCCCTACTAAAGAGGTTTGCTTTCTCAGTATCTGTTAAATAGTGTTCACCCCCTTCTCCCACCATTGTAGGAATTTGGATTCCTTTTCCTTTCTGATTCCTGATACTGTATATGAATATAGCTTTTTCCATTTCCCTTTGTGGTCATTACCCTCTTGAAGTATGCCATTCATATAATTCCCTTTTGCTTCCTTTTTCACTCTATTCAGTTTCCTCGTTAGCTGTTTTCTAGTTTCTCTACTCTCCCTACCCTCATTGAATTTCCTGTTTACTATTCTACATTTTCTTTTTAATTTTCTTATTTAATAAACAGGGTCTGAGGTCATTTTACCCTTCTTAACAGGTACAAATCTCTTCTCTCCTTCCCAAATGATTCCTTTAAATTTAGCCCCAAGTGTATCCATATTACTCCCTTCACTTATCCAGCAACTGAATTGTGATTTAAGGTAAGTCCCAAATTCATCAACTTTAGTTTTTCTGTACAATTTCTTGTCTTGTGTAACCCTCTTATTAAGCCTTTTTGCTACAAGTCCTACATCCATTATTACAGCCTTATGGTCCCCTATTCCTTCAATTACCTCAGTTTTATCAACAATTTCCCATGGTTTAACCAAGAATAGATCTAGTAAGTTATTGAGACGAGTCGGTTCTTGTACTACTTGTGTAAATCCTCCCTCCCAAATTAACTTATTTGCCAGTTTCTGTTCATGGGCTTCACTTGCAGCTCCATGCCATTCAACTTCAGGCAAATTTAGATCTCCGCCAATTATTACCAGATCATTATTATTGTTTTTATGAGTATAATCTATTATTTTTTCAAATATTTCCATGTCTCTTTCCTCTCTTCCAGGCCTGTATGTTTCCATAATTCCCACCTCCTTCATATTATCACAAATTAATTTTATCCCTAATATTTCATCGCATTCATCGGTAAACCATTCATGTGAACAATAAGTTTCCTTCACCAGAATAAACACCCCCTCCCTTTTAATCTCCTCGGTCTCTACGATAGACTGTGTACCCTTCTGGAAATACTTCTCTATTACCTACCCCTTCTCTCAACCACGATTCCACTCCTATCACCACATCAGTCACATAAGATGCCATCAATGTACCGAATTTTAATTGTTTATTTACTACACTCTGACAGTTTACCAAGAGCAATCTCAGACCCCCTTCCTCCCTAAAACTTGACTGTTGCAATTGGGTAACTTGAAATTCCTTACTTTCCTGAGTTTCATTGTCTAGTTGGCTGAGCCAGTTTGAAGTACAGCTGGCTCTTTCTACTAGTTTTCCTGGTCATTATTATAACTCAAGAGAGTTGCCTGTTTTACAGTACATATCTTAAGATTAATAAAATCTAGAACAATATTTGCTATCTTTCGTTTACCTCAATTGTTTAGATGAAGGCCATGCTTTTTCTAACAGTGTCTCTCGAAACTGCTGCTATCAATTACCGTACCTGTGTATTACGAAAATGTTTATAAATTTTAACCATATCTGTATTAACTTTGTCCACTTAATGTTCACACACGATTCTCTAATCAAATCATGCCTGTGGGGCACGTTCACTACAAAGATGTTAGTCTGAGTCAGCTTACTTTGTGTACATTTAAGTTCAGAAATAACATTCTTAGCGCCTTTGTGAGCTACGTCGTTCGTCCCGCCGAAGATCACTACTGCATCACGACTTCCGAGATTTCTTGCCGCCTGCTCCGTGTTTTCCAATACCTTCATCATTGGAGCCCCAGGATAGATGGCTGCCGATGCTGCAATATCTTCATTGACCATTTTCTCCACAATTCCCCTCACCTGGCTATCACCAAATATAATGATGTTCGACACTTTCGCCGGTGCACTGTGTGGGATTTTGGGCCTAACTTTGCCGCGTCTCGTAACGGATTTTGCGCTATACGTTTGACTGCTTCCTATACGGATACCTTGCGTATCGCTTACTTCCCTCAGGGCTGAAAACCTGTGTTCTGAGTGTTTACTGGTACCGGTACTTTCGATTCCTGTAAACGTACCTTCTCCTTTAAAATCTCATTCTCCGCTTTTAATGCTTGTAAATCCTGTTGCAATAAAGAGAGAATTACAAGTACATTGTCATTACCTCCAACCTCCAAGGAATGAGACGCCAGCGATTCGTTGACCGTCGTAGGCCTAGGTTTGTTACCGCTATTCAAATTGCTCTCGCCACAGCTAACACAAGTCCAAGTATCTTCATTTTTAGCAAAACCAGCCCTACATATACATTCAAAATGGTACCAAATTAAACACTTTTCACACTGGATACCATTCTTCACTCGCTTCTTGTTTACACCACACTTATTCTCGATTATTTCGCAAGAGAACCGGGAGCTATCTTCACTTACATCCTTCGCTGACGCCATCTTGTACCATTATTCCCCCATCTTGTACCATTACCTTCTGCTGTCCATCTCGCAACATTTTCAAAGTCTTTTTGCAGTTGCTCACAAACTTGTAACTTATTTATTACTATACACAGTATGCCATCATCCGCAAAAAGCCTTATCTCGGAATCCAGTTGTTTACTCATATTATTTAAGGTCCAATGATATTGCCTTGAGGAATTCCCCTCTTAATGATTGCAGGATCATTATCAGCATTAAAACACCAACTGCATTTTACAATAATATTTAGGAATTATTTTCAATAAATGTCAACTCATTATTTTTATGTACATTCATTTATTAAAATATTAATACAATGGTACATGAGAAAACATGTCAAAATGATACACTCCTCATCTTGCAGCCATTAAGAACTCATTGGTACCGTTTTACATTAAAGCTAAGCAGGCTAAGAAAGGTACAATGCTATTAAATAATTATGTAGAGGACACACTGAAAAATGAAAAATAATTGCCAATGACCAAATTCATTGGTTCCAAAAATAAATGCATGGCAGCTTGTGCTGAAATAATGAAACTGCTAGGAAGGTAACAAAGAGCCTGTAGCCATTGTTCCAAAAAATATACTGAATAATTCGTTTGAAAATACTGTGAAAAACGTGTCTAAACTAGAAAATAATCTTGAGTCACTCAAGAAGAATGTAGATATGTTGAGTAAACTATAAACTACCATGAACAAGTGAAATAAAATATACATGGCATGAAGTTGCCTCTAGGGAGAATTTTCAAAATAGTTACAGAACTCAGGAATTCCAGGACAGATGAGTACAATTGCCTCTCCAGAAAACCAAATGAATATGTTTGCATATTGTAGAATGCAAAGAATAATCACAGCATGTACATGGATACTGATGAATACATATTTTATATTCAGAGCAAATCAATGGGCAGCAGAATGAATGACTTGTTACGCTTTCTTTCCTGATGCTATAAAACTCATCTGTCTTCCTGCCTTCAACCTTACATGAAGTGGAACATTCCACTGTCACATCATCAATACACATTTGTGGACTGTTTTTGTGTCTCTGCCTTATATGTTGCACAGCTTTGCTAAGTTTTCCTTTATTTACTTGTAGCAACCTATCAAACACTTTGTGTTTTACCACTGACATCACAGCATTTAAGCTCTTATCCATCCTACTGACTGGAAGACTTTTCATTACCACTTGTTTTAGAACTTGGTGGAAGACTTATAAATGCATAGTGGTATTAATGTGCATTTCTAATTGGTAACAATAGGCCCACTGATCACACCTACTAGCATATTCCTTTTTGAAGTACACACCTAACTCTCTACATGTGTCATTATTTTCACAAGCATCTAGGAAGTTGTTGAGCTCACTGTGGAATTCAACTACGTTTTCACACTGCAACAACGTCCTTAGGTGTTTGTTAGACAATTGCTTTGAATGCCTGGCTACCATGAATTTTAGAGGAAATGTTCTTTCTCCAAGCCCTATCCATATGCCACATGCATAGAAGTTTCTTCAAAGGGGCGCCCGGTGCTTTAACCCATGCATTAGAGAATGAAGCCTAATTATCAGTTATCAGTATCTGCACAGGAAAATCAATTGCATACACTGATTATTTGACAACATACAAAAAACATTTCAGCACATTGCAGTCTGTTCGATTAGAGTAATAGAATGCAACAGAGAATCTCTCATTGCATTCATCCAAAGTCAATAATGTTGTAAGTGAGAAGTCACAAGCATTTGTCCCATGAGTACTGTCCATACAAATGATTTTTTTCCAAACTCCACAAGCATTACTTTCTGCACATCAGTCATAATATTATTAATACAAAATCATTTTCTGTCAATCCGTATTCTGGATTGGAAGTACCTTGTAATTTACTAAACCGGACATACTCATTACCTTGTCTTTTAACCTATCTATCCAAATGCACACACTTTCTACATCTTTCTGGCTCTGTTTCTCACTATCTAATCTAAAATCACGAACAATATTACTCAGGTCATGTCTTTGCAGAAGGTGTAGCCTGGTAATCTGCTTAGTATCTAAATTGTCTGTGATGTTTTCAGAACAGTGTCAAAGGGAATATTCTGAGCCAACTGGCCAGCAATCTGCTCTCTCTCTTCTTTTGACAGCAGGATATGCCCAACTCCTCCCCGATGTCCAAAATGTACATTCTTGTAAATAACTTGCATACTCGATTGATTGATTGATTGATTGATTGATTGATTGATTGATTGATTGATTGATTGATTGATTGATTGATTGATTGATTTTACATGAACCCTGAAATTTCATATGCCGTATTCCCTTTCCTCTTCTTTTGACCAATCCACTGCGATGACAGAAATAAGTAGATCCTTCAAGGGCTGTAGTGCCATGGGGTTTGGTTTGGTAGTTGTCGATGTCCTCTTATGTCTTGGGGACGAGTTAGAATATATCTGGATTGAGTGTCTTTTTTTTCCTTTGATTTCCATACCTTAAAATCTTGAAAAGAATAGAAAAGTTGAATTACTAGTGATTAACATTAAGATAATAATAAACTCATTGCACAGCTTAACTTGTGTTATGGTAAGGGTCATTCCATAAAAACTCACAAACTACAACAAATTAGACATTTACTTGTTTTTACTAAACTTATTTGTAGAGTACTCGTTCCCGCCTGGTAGCCATAATTGTTAAGGCGTTGAAGTCTGCATGGTCTAACACCGTGGTAAGCCGGTTCAAGTCCCCTTGATCGAAAACATTTTGGCCATCAGAATCTTTGGCCACCAGGGTAGAGGAGGTGGCGATATACAGTTTCTAATCACTAGATTGCTTGCCAGAAGCCTGGAATAAATTCCAAACCTCTCCGCAGTGCTCATATGGAGTGAGGGCATATGACGCTGTTGATGGTGATTCGTCCGTCGGTTGGAGATGTTAAGCCTTGAGCAGACCCCTTGGTGCTATTCGACAGGAGTAGGCTATGTGCCGGCACAGGGTTTCACCCTCTCCCTGCCTACTATCATATATCACGTCATTCATTTCATCTCATTAACTCCCCTGATGAGGCTGACGCCAGGAAGGGCATCCGGTCATAAAAACCCACCACGACTGATTCATCTCACCGTATTCCCGACCCCGTAGATAAAACGGGACATGGTTTGGACAAAAAACAAAACAAAAAATCATTGTTTGTAGAGTACTGTTTTGGTGATCTAATGTTTATTGTTGTTTGGCCAACCCTTGTCCCGTTTCTGTACGGTGTCGGGTATGAGGTGAGGTGAGACAAATCTGTCATGGCGGGTGTTAATGACTGGATGCCCTTCCTGACGTCAACCTCATCAGAGGAGTTAATGACCTGAAATGAATGACGTGATATATGATACTAGGAAGGGAGAAGGTGAAACCCATGCCGGCACGTAGCCTACTCCTGTCGAATAGCACCAAGAGGTCTGGTCAAGGCTTAACATCTCCATCCGAGGGACGAAACACTATCAACTGCGTCATATGCCCTCACTCCATATGAGCATTGCAGAGAGGTTGGAATGTTCCAGGCATTTGGCAAGCAATCTAGTGGTTATAAATTGTATACCACCCTTCCCCTACCCTGCCAGACAACATTCTGATGGGGAAATTTTTTTGACCAACGGGGCTCGAACTGGCTAATTTCGGCGTCAGACAGTTTACACTTCAACGCCTTAACGATCATGGCCACCAGGCAGGCTGATCTAATGTTCATTGTAGTATTTTAAAAATGACTATCTCAGCATAAAAATGTGATTTCCATGCATACTTCTATAAATAAAGTTGAACTTGAGAATTTTAAGTGAGCTTCAGATAATTTTGAAAAATACCTCTGACACTTGTCTGTTTGTTAAGTTGGATCCTCAAAAAGCACCATTAAATTCAAGTACCACTGGACTGGGCTAGGATCGAACATACCAACTTGAGCTCAAAAGCCAGTGCTCTACTGCCCTAGCTACTCAGCCCAGCCTGAACACCTGATCAGTATATCCAAGCATTGAATTACTCAGAAAAAATTACTGGAAATCACTCCTGAGTATGAATATCCACAGCCTTTTTCCAGTCATTCAACCGGGTCAGGAATGGAACACATGAATCCCCATCTAGTTGTGAGGATAGGAACCGTGCCGGCTGCCGAAGCCTGTCGCACTCCTCTGGGGCAATGAATAATAACTGACAGATGAAATGATACTGGAGAGTGTTGCTGGAATAAAAGATGACAGGGAAAACCGGAGTACCTGGAGAAAAAACTCTCCTGCCTCCTTTTTGTCCAACACAAAACTCCCATGGAGTGACTGGGATTTGAAACACGGAATCCAGCGGTGAGAGAGTGGCGCGCTGCCGTCTGAGCCATGGAGACTAGAAATAACTCTTCAAGTGCTACTAAGGACTCAATTAATCACTCACCAAGACTTGTGTAACTTGATCCAACAACAGGTTTATTTCTTTGGAAACAAGCCATTTGGAAAAAAAGTAGTGGTTATATATTATTTTCTGGAAAACTACTGTATACTGCTATTCTTCAAAATGCAATTCTTTACATCTGGAACAAACCATTCGCTATTTAATTTCCGTTTCAAGAGTTTCAAGTAGGTTTACTGTATGACAAAATAATAGACATGATGCTGTATAGGCTTTTGGGCTTATGCCGTATCAAGAAAATAAGGTGAAATTCTTAACGTTTTGCAGAAAACTGTGCTCTGCGTTCTCAAAAGAAATCTTGACTGGCCACGAGAAAGGCTTCTTAAACAATGACAGTTGAGCCACACCCTCCCCATCTATCACTACATAAATCAGCGATCCAAGCAATACCTTAGTGAAATATTCATGGGGAACAATATTTGAGGCCCGGATCGTGTCGACTGGGCAAGGCACATACATAACCCTGAGCTGAAAACCCCCCCTTGTAATCAGGCAACAAGGGCAAGACTACATCTATTTGAAATAAAAGAAGAAATGGTTTAAACCAGGGGATTTATTAAATAAATATGAGAGAAAAAAATTAAACCAAGGAAAGAAAATCACACAAAATAAATAGGGAAATTAATCGTAATACTGATGGTCATACCTTGTTCTTTTTCACATAGTTGAAACATGGCGTGAAAACTCACTAATACTCTTCAAAAATATTGATACGTAATTTAAAATGCTCACTGCTCCTCGACACATCGCTATTACAATACCAGCAGCTTCCTTTCATCATAAACTATTCAACCAGGTCGCCCGTTTTACCAAGATTCAAGTATCCAAGGCACTGCACCATATACCCCATCAGGCAACTAACAATGCGAAACGTTCGCATAACAATAAGCCGTGCCGGAGAACAAAAGGCAGATAAGAATAACGACAGATGAGACTGAGCACAGCCTCCATGGACCAATCAAAGCCAAGACAAGACCCAAAGAATACAATAGGTACGCCCATGCGCAAATATGAAACCAACATGGCGGGTACTCAAGCTGAGCATCAGCCATGAATAATAAATAAATATAACTCTGCGCTGAAAACCAAACAAGGCGCAGAATTTGAAAGACAAATACAACAGGTCAATCGGCATACCAACCTTTCCTCTCCCACACATTCGAACTCACATGCATACCACATTCACTCACACACAATGAGGGTATCGGGAAAATAAAACACGAACGGCCGTTCAGATTTCGTAGTCAAATACAAACCATAAATTATGACTCCACGGTCATTACCAGTGGGTCTCACGTACTCAAATGTTTGCGTGCGGCGTGCAATTACACATAAGGTCAGAATTGGACATTACTTTATTCACATCACTGGCATGTTGCGCCTTGTACAACCTGGATTGGTATCTCCTGCGGTCGAGACAAGGGGCACATCACGAGGATCACGCAGTATTAAAGCACGCAGTGCACCAAATCATAACCACAGAGACCCTTTTTCAATTATAACAACAAGACCACAAATACATTCATTCAAAGCACATCGGATGACGGAGCGGAAGGATGTATGCCATCGACCGTAACATACGGGAATAAATCGTCACCAAATTTAAATATAAACCAAGTATCACATACCTGTGATTATCAATGGTAAAATCAAATAGCAGTTAGCGTGAAAGGTCCAGGCTTGAACACATTAAATGAATATTTGAGGCATAAAAATGCCACACCAAACATAGCGGCAGCCATTGTTAGTATCTGCCCCACATAGAACAGCAGAAGAACTCCACAGAGTAAAAATTATCGCTCAGCAAAACGAACGACCTCACAGATAAAAACATAGCGTGTGCTGCTCCCTACTGGACGTCATTAGACTGACACACAAAACTGAAGGAAGCTATTTACATAATTAAATGTCAAATCGTGGAACATGCGATAAGCATGGTTCACAGTTTCCTTAGCAGTTACCTCAAAAGATATTAAAGTATACTTTTTCAGAGAAAGTTCATGAATTACATGAGGATCTAACAAATATTATTTCATAAATTTATGTAAATTCCTGGAAGATTCTGGCAAAGAAATGAGCACATTTCTTGCCACTTCAGAAATACAAAGATAATTTAAGGTATTGTTGGTGCTGTCAATGTTTTCTTTGAATCAAAAAATTGATAAAATATATCTTTAACTCCCACAGGAACCATATTTGTGGACAACAAGGTTATAGGAGACGTAGCCTAAACATCCAGCTTGTCAAGAACTGTGGATTGGAGCAAATAATGACAGATTATAGACAAGATTAAGCAAAATAGGTTTTCAATCTTACTATGCAAACATTCCTATCTCTAAGTTATTCCTGAAAATTAAAACATTTACTTTATCTGAGAATGAAAATAATAATAATAATAATAATAATAATAATCGTATGGCCTCAGCTACCGTTTGCAGACATTTCAATTTGACGCCATCTGGCTGTCTGCTCGTCAATTTCGACGTTCCGGTTTACTCTGTCTGCCATCTAGCGGACCTAGAGTAAACCGGATCTCTCTTGGGCGTCTATGGCTGAGATTTAATTAATTTTGTCGGGTAAATACCAAATGTATCACCAGAGATCTTTTACATGCCGACATCGTACGACATGGTGTGTCGATTGGACTTTTTTCCGCCCTTCAAAAATCCGACTACCTCTGCCGGCTACTTCAGGCTTGCAACAATTATATTTCACAGGGGGGAAGTAATGATCCTGTATTCAAAACAGACATATAATTTAAAATGTAGGGTTGCATCATGGATTAATATGTTGGGAATTTTACGCACATTTTTCATGGATATAGTGCTGTAACTGCTAGAACTAGATAAGTCTTAACAAAATTGCTTAAAATAATACTTTAACGAATCCAGCAAAAACCATAGGCACCCTTCTTGTGATTTCAAAGAACGATAAAATGTAGTTAGTACCAGTATAACAATTTTAGTATAACAATTTTAATGAAATCTGAAAGTTCACCCTGAAAGAATCTTCTCATCATGCAAATAATTTACTTCAAATAAATACTGAAAATATTAAGTAAAGTCTTTCTGAAAGCATGAATTTTGGTGGCGAGTATATTTTAGCATCATTAGGCCTAATGGGGCTATTAACAGGAACAGAAAATTATACTGATCTAAAGAATACTGGTGCTGATGTTTAATGAACATGTGAGAAAAATGTCGTAACATGTTGTGAAGAGCTTGTAGCGGATTGTGAGATTTCATGGAATAGGCCTACCCTTAATAAACTTTAATGAACATTTATGCATTCAACTCTCTCCACAAGGATTGCCTAACAAGATACAGTGAACAAACATATAAATATGAAGATCTGTTGCACAACTATTATGATACAATTGTTGAACATTCTTCTCACCTTTCATGTTACTGAGAGACATTTCTGTGATAGAACATCCTTCAAGAATGAATTCACTATGGTCATGCAACACATGCTAACTCAACTCTTGGTAATTCACAATGATATACGGACAATTCACCACTGAAATGAAAAAGACAGGCTTTTGAGTAAGAACATACCAATCCATTACCTCTAAACTATTCAACTCCTAATACGGAAATCATCAGCACTTAACAGGACAGTCTATACGAATTTTGAATCTTCTCACTGAATGTATGACGCTTATATGACCCCGTAACTCTCGTTCGCTGGATGTGTCCCAGCTACAAAATTTACAAGTAAATCCAGTTCCATTAAACTGCCCACGTTTTAGTGATTCAGATGACAACTTGTGTACTTGTAATTTATGTCTCTTTAATTTTGCATCGTGCAAATAGGAGAAATTATCCAAATGAAGGTATTGACCACACTAGAAATGATCCAAATGAACTTATTGACCATGTGTTGACGCAATTCAAACAAATATTAAAAATTATTCCACCGAACGTATTGACCACATGTTAAACACAATACAAACAACAATTTTTCCCTCCACTTACGCAAAAACAATTGCTAATCAATAGTCATATTTACTACGAATCATACCAGATGGCAGCACATTCGTAAAAGGCTGAGGCCATCAGCGGCCATACTTTTCAAGAATGCATTCTGATTGGCCAGGTCGTATTATCGCAGTGTTATACCGAGACGCCTGTAAATTTTGCAGTCGCTTGAAGAAAGAAATACTAACAGCAAAGAGAAGCAAACCAAGATTGATCCCCACTGATGCCAGGATTCAAGCTAAGTCACGGAATATATATATATATATCAAAGAACACCTGACATCCCAGAATAAATATCTGAACAAAAAGGCAAGGGATCTTAGACAGCACGGATTTAAGTATGTTTGGACGAAGGACTGTAAAATGTATGTTAAAAAGGACGACACTGGAAGGACTACGCGTATTACCAGCATAGATGACATCAAAAAACTCCAACCCGAAATAATAAACAAGACATCTTACCAAGACAATGGAAGCCGTATTAGCAGCAACTAGAAACAACATCTCCGTGGACAGTCAAGATGGCCTTGGCGGTAAAACGACTGACGGCAGGGACGATACCGACAGACCACACTATCTACACTAATGCCTACGACTGTAGGGAATTAAAATTTGTGAGTGTGCATGACTACACTATTCATAGTAATATCGTTCTTCCTGACTGTAATAAGCTAAAAATACTCCATATAAACAGTAGAAGTGTTAAACATAAGCTAGACGAATTAGAAATACTGCTCCATATCTTAGGTGAAGTCGATGTCTTGGTTATATCCGAAACCTGGGTTAAGAGCAACGAGACCAAATATTACAATTTAAGTAACTACTCATATTTGTTTGCTCACAGAGTTACACAAGGGGATGGTGGGTCAGGGATATTTATCCATAAAAAGGGTACGATGCGCATTGGTATCACCCAAATATCACTGTAAAATTTGTCACAAATGGAACATAATAATTGCTTTTACACATATCAAGTGAAAAATCCCTGGCCAATTAAGAAATACTGTCGTTATTGGAGAAATATGAAAACATACTTAAGGCTTGTAGACAGGACTGGTTTATGACGTACTGCGCTGCTGGTGCCGTCTTTTGTTACTTTCTTCAGGTCCAGGGCTAGCACCGTGGAATGGGAGTGCTATGTCTGTAGATTCTCATTATCTTTGTCCATATGACTAGAGCGGCCAGTTCAAACAGCAAAATGGAGGTCAACAGAAAAATAGCATGATCCCTGGACCAATAAATATTTTTATTTCTGTTCGAACGAAAGTAGTCCACTGAATTTTTCTTATGTACATTGGCCATACCATTTTGTCGCCTATTAAATATTACATATCGCGATTCAATTCATGAAATGATGATGTTTGACAAGTGAAGCAATGAAACGAAAGCAAAGAACTGTAGTGAACACATATCACACACGAAATCGTTGAAAGTGTAAGACAAAAGACATACCTGTGTCACTGTGAGCGCAACACCAAATGTACTTGTAAAGTGGTAAAGTACGTATACATAATATTCTCCAAAAATCAAATATTTCTTAATTTTCCAGGGATTTTTCACTTCATATGTGTGAAAAGCAATTATTATGTTCCATTTGTGACAAGTTTTATAGTGATATTTGGGTGATACCAATGCGCACTATACCCCATAAAAAGTAGAAATTTAAAATTCTTAACAAATGTGAAATGAAACAGCTTGATCTGTGTTGAGATTTGGGGAGACATCTCATCTGGTAATTCCGATTCAGTTAGTCTGCATATAATTGGAGGACACAAACCTGTGAGGGGCAATGCAACGTCATTTTTAACATCTTTGGAAAATTTACTTTCTCAGACTAAAAAAACTCCTTGTTTTTTATTGGTGATACAAATATTGACACTTTTACTGAAGATCATTTTAAAAAGCAGTATATAAATATCCTATCATGCTATGGGTTCACACTGAGTAACAAAATTTATGCAACACGCACGACTGACAAATCATCAACTCTTCTGGATCATGTAGCAGTTAACACAGATAAAATATATTTCACAGTTTCGAATGTAGATAATGACATAAGTGATCATAACATCCTTATCACAGATACTGTATGGCCACCTAAGATAACCTATATCCAAAATACCACTTTGACTTTACCCTTAAAATGCAGGGATAAAATTAATTTAAATAATACTAATTTCCCGCCAGAGAATGCAAAACATTCTGGCCAGGAAATTAAGATGAACCACATGTACAACTCCCTTATTACTCAAATCCAAAAAACACAAATAGAGGCAATCAACATACCATAAAGCAGAAAAACGCATTAAAAATAGATGTGGCAACTCCCTGGATAACATCTGAATTGATAAACTCGTTAAGCGACGGAACACCCTTCACTCCAAAATTAAGATTGGGCAACACAAAGATAATATTCCTTTGAGAGAGGAATACATTAAATGTAGAAATTCAGTAACATCCCTGAAAAGAAAACTGAAGACAAATTATTATTCGGAAAAATGAAACGCGTATGATAAAAATTCTAAAAAAAACGTGGGAAATTTTGATTGAAATTATATATAACAAAAAGCACAGTTCAGAAACTTGCAAAACTCTGTCAATAGGGAATGTGGTAATTAATGATAAACAAGAAATTGCTAACGAATTTAATAAGTATTTTCATGCATAGCCGATAATCTTGCATCTCAGATAACCTCACATGATATCATAGATCTGAATAGTAACCGCCAGCTTGAATCACTCTTTTATATCCAACAGATAATGAAAACCTACAACCTGTTTTCCAGTCATTGACCGGGTCAGGGATTGAATGAATGAAGCAGATATAGGCTATTAGTACGATGGGGTCACCACTCCCAAAGTGATTTATTAATGACTGATAGATGCAATGAAATGAGAATGGAGAGTGTTGTTGGAATGAATGATGACAGGGAAAACCGGAGTACCCGGAGAAAAACCTGTCCCGCCTCCGCTTTGTCCAGCACAAATCTCACATGGAGTGACCGAAATTTGAACCACGGTATCCAGTGGTGAGAGGCAGACGCGCTGCCGTCTGAACCACGGAGGCCCTCCAACAGATAATACGGAAGTCAGATGTATAATTAAGAATTTAAAAAGTAAAAAATGTTGTGGTGTAGATGGGATTACAGCTACTATGATCAAAAGATTTGATGAACAGCTAATAACTAATTAATGAATTCATGGCAACTGGGGTCGTACCGCAGGCTTTAAAAATTGCTAAAGTTATTCCGATTTCCAAAGGAGGGAACAGTAGTCACGCAGGGGACTATAGACCTATATCCATACTACCCATCATTTCCAAAATATTAGAAAGCATTATAAAGGTAAGACTAGTGGCTTTTCTTAACAAACACAGATTTTTATCGATCCCTGTATGGCTTCAAGGAGATTTCCAGCACAAAACTCGCAGTTACTGATCTTGTGTCGATGCTTCAGGAAAGCGTTGACGGTACCCAGATTGCGGACGTATTGTTCATTTATCTCGCTAAAGCTTTCGACACGGCAAATCACGAAATTCTGTTATCTAAGTTAGAAGATTCTGGAATTCATGGTGTTGCACTAGAGTGTTTCCGCAGCTACCTTAGCGGAAGAAAGCAATTTGTTTCCGTCAATGGTTATTAGAGCACGGATAAGGTGATGAATTGTGGGGCTCCGCAAGGGTCTATCTTGGGCCTTACCTTGTTTCTGATATACATAAATGATATAAAAATTCTAAATTTAAAGGGTAAAATTATGCTTTACGCAGATGACACAAATATATTCTACACTGGTGACAAGGTGGACTCGGTGATCAATAATATCCAAGAAGACATCATCGCAATAAACAAGTGGCTCAGTATCAATAAATTAACTATGAACGTCAATGAAACTAAATATATGTTTATAACTAAGCCGAGTATAAAAAGTAATAATCATTCAAAGATATATATTAACAACACGGAAATAGGTGAGGTCAATCACTTTAAATATTTGGGTCTAATAATATATAAACATTTAAGCTGGGTTGAGAATGTTGATTACTTTGCAAGAGAGATAGCTCCAGTATCTGGGCTTTTGAGAAGATTAAGATATATTGTGCGTAGGAAAGTTCTACTTCCAATATATTACTCACTCATCCACAGTCACTTACAATACCTAAACGTAATTTGCTCTCGTTGCAAAAAGACAGTCCTTCATGAACTTATGGTAATACAAAATAGAGCAACCAAAATATCTATTATCTTCCTTTTGACACACCCACCCGAGTTCGATACGCTAATAGTAAAATTATGCCCTTATCTATGTGCACTGCTCTTAGATCATAAATATTAATTCACAAAATTAAACTAAACAGTGTCTTGCACGATAGTAACTACACTCTGAATTCAGACATGCATAATTATAACACACGACAAACAGGTGACATAGCTCTCTTTCAAATACACTCATATAAGTATGGCAACTGTAGCTTGAAGGTCTCAGCCATTCAATCATATAATCATCTTCCAAGATATTTAAAATCAACTTCCAATCTGTCATCTTTCTAAATTAAATTAAAGAAAGTACTACGGAGTCAGTACCTAAGTAAGTAGATGACTTTCTTGATAAGACTTTGTGTAATTGAAACATAAAGGAAATATTTAGAGTAACGTTCATTATAACAAATTTATATACAGTATTTATTTGCAGCCAATGTATATGTATCATATTAATTATAGACGCTAAACAAATTGTATTGTACAATTCCTGTATATGAGCTTTTGGCTCGTTGGAATTAATTAAAGTAATATAATATAATAATGTGAATACAACACGACATTGTGGTAAACATCAGGATTATTTTAGAACAGGCGACGTGAAGTTAGGAGGAAATGAGGTCGTATGTTGGATTATGATAACTCGCTAGTAAAATATGATGATATTTTATGGAATTGTTGAAGGATTGAGAACATAATAAGATAATCGAATGGATGATTAATGATGATAGTATGATATACGTCATGTTGAAATGAATTAATGTGTTCATGGTAATGTGAAGTGTAATATGAGGTGAATAATGTGAAGTGAATGATTTTTATGCGAATAATGGTATGAGAAGATGATAAATAATGTTGGTGATGATTATTACTTCGTTGTAGATGAAGTTATGGTTTAGCTTAGCGACGATATAATTTCAATTTACGTATTTTGAGGCGGAAGAAGGATAGGATTTGTTCTCAATTGCCCCTTAATCATTGGATAAGTCATATATAGAGTTGATTACGATCTTAATGATATGTTGATTTTTACCTAGTACATCATCAAATAATTCCTGATAATAGGAGTGGCACAGAATTAGCCTATACTTATGTGTTTCTACTAACCACAAGTATTCTCACTTAGATTACAAAATCTAGGAAGCTTACTGTAGTACATTAATTGATATCAGTGGTAACTGTTCTTCAAAATTGAAGGATATTAGTAATTGATAGTATCTTCTTACAAGCTAGATTACCTGATATCCAGCATAATTGTGTTAAATGACCGTCAAATATGGATGATAGCACAGGATTACGACATGTATAATCACTATATGAGCACATAAATTAATTTATAGCCACCCCAAGTAAACAATTTGAGTAAATATTAGTTATGATGTTTCAGTCATATTATTTTTAAGGATATAATGACTTAATGAATGACCTTTTTCCCGTACGAAATGCGACACCAAGAATTTTGAAAGAATGTTGGGAAAGTGTAACACATGTGAACCATGTTAAATAATTCAATTTTTTTTAGAAAATATTTTCACATAACCAAGTTGTTGTCAATAACTGGGCTTGAACAGCTACATCCTACTGAGTCTATCGTACTGTGAGGTAATTAATGAATGTTTAAAAATAGTTACTAAGATTTTAGGAACAATTTCAAGCGATGATTGATAAGATGAAAGATGAGATTCTAATTTTATTTGTGATTTAATCAGACCTTAGAATCTGCGTCCGACTCATTTAATAGCTATCAGTCAATTGTAAATATTATAATATGATGTAATTTTTTTATTCAGTTAGAGATCTCTAATTTTAATGCATTTCAAAGATTAACTGATGAAGCACGAAGTCAACTATTCCTTATTTACCTTTTCAAGAAATAATTCATAACATACCAAGTATTTTGTTCAATTTATACTTTATTTTAAAATAAATATTATATTGTAAAACTTAATTCCACTTTTAATGTCTTCTTAGGATAAGAAGTTATAAGTAGTGATTGTTTGAATATTATTATAGTTGTAAGTGATGCTTATTTGCATATTTTGTGAGTCGAATGCGAAAACTAATCGAATCACTGGTAGAAGACGTCCACTACGTAGGTTAGTGTTTTCTGCTAGTATAATCTGGTGATCTTTTATCGAATGCGAGACCCATAGCCCATAAATTTCAAGTATCGAGAAGTTAATAGAATATTCGAGCGAGCCTGGATCTCATGCGACTCGACCTGGACGCGGGAACGGCGCAATAGTAATGCCAACAAACATCACTATCACAGCTTTTTGTTTGAGAAATATATTGGCCTGTAGAATTTGTTAAATTAAAACGTTTAATTTTTCTAAGAAGTGTACACACAAAATTTGGTAAGTCACAAAAAAAATTGAATCACCTTAAACAGCAAAATGCACACATTTATGCACCAACTATCTACCTACTACTGTGTAAAACTTCACCTACATCAGACAAAAATTGCAAGATAAGGGATTATTTATGTGAAAGAAATCATGATTTTGCTAAGCCATAAAGTGCAAAATTAAAATCTATGCAACTTCACTCACTTTATAACTGTCCAGCACAATAAGTATGCCCTTCAGACTTCTTCTTCTCTCCTCAAGTGATATTTTCATCATCCTTTTTCTTTTTCCTTAGTTCTTTGCTTTCAGCTGAGCGCCTTTTCCTGCTTTGCTGTAAGCGCCTTTGGTCTCGCTGGTGACTGATGTCCAAAGCAGGAGTTGGTACTGGCTTCCCTCTGATGGACTGAAGGACTTCAATTGTTCTAACATAGCCCGTAGTGAACTCACTTACAGCACTCACAATACCAAGCCGAAGTTTATTCCTAGTAACAAATACTTCTTTTGGACATTTATTCCAAAGAATACTGTGAAGGCTCTCATTTGGATGTTGTGTCTTCCCTTTTGTGCACCCTTGTAGGAGTGCATCTGATGCAAGTCTCTGATATGTTGGCACTATTTTTAAAGCTACATCATACAGAATACCACATCTGCTACTCAATTCTTAGATTTCATTTGAAATCCAAATCAGAGAAACGTATGAAAGGGAAAGCAGCAACTGGAGATGTGTGGCAGTAGAGCATGGGACAGTTGAGTGCTAACGCAGCGCCATTTAAATGAGGCGCTGTAGGTTTTAAACTGCGGCATTTAAAATATAAAAGCATTTTCGAAAGAACATACATCAGGGCATTTTTTAGAGTTCTAAACCAAATTTTGATATTTTCCTCGAAATTCATTAAATTTCACTATAGTGTCCCCTTAAGTGTCTCATCATCGTCGATGTATTTTTACTATCGTTTTTTAATATTTTATCATATCGTGTGCATTTTACTCGTTTATCTGGAAGCTCTTCAAAGTAGTCCCAAGTACACGACCTTTTTCTACCGGCCATTGCCTGCTCTGTCTGAAATAATAACAAATTCGTCTTTTTTCGATTTGTTTTACGGCGCGCCGACATAGATAGTTCTTATGGCGACGATGGGACAGGGAAGGGCTAGGAGTGGGAAGGAAGCGGCCGTGGCCTTAATTAAGGTACAGCCCCAAATTTGCCTGGTGTGAAAATGGGAAACCACGGAAAACCATCTTCAGGGCTGCCGACAGTGGGGTTCGAACCTATCTCCCGAATACTGGATACTGGCCGCACTTAGGCGACTGCAGCTATCGGGCTCGGTAAATTCGTCTTTAATGAGAAAATAATAACTCGTAGCATACGAAAATACATGTTAACTATCGGTACTTGAAAGTAATGATTAACAACATTAAGCCTGCCAAACACGACTAAGTTATACAGAAACGCATATCTGAAGAGCGGACAAAATGTAAAATGCAAAGGTACATATTAACGAAATAAATAGCTTACCATAAAATTGCTTTTGCCAATCTGTTGTTCGTACTGCCAGAAAGACTTATACAAATGCTCTTTCCGTTCATAGAGAACGTTGTGTTCACCACCCCACACACATAAATATACTGAGTTTAGTAGTCTAATACGACGACTGGTTCGTCCGCGCTCCGCATAATCCATGTGTGGGGTCGCCTGACAGTTCGAACAGGTTCGATACGGCATCGGGCCTACGTAGCGTATCGGGCCGACTCGAGCCTGCCCGAACATCCATATCATTCGCCAATCACTACTGGTAACATCTTCGTTGATTACTGCCGCACCTGGGGAACCACAGCGATACTTGAAGTCACTCCCCTTTTCGGTTCCGGAGTCACTGCTAGGAGCATCCTCGTTGATTGCTGCCTCCCCTCTTCAGCGTTGTGAAGCATTTGTAAAATCCTTCTTCTCAAGACAGTTTAACTCTAGAGGATAAAGTCTTTGTACTGGACGAAGCAAGACACCAGTTACTGTCTTAATCCTACCCAGACGAGTCACATTGTCTCTTCCAGGTAACATCTCCACCACTCTTCCTAAGGACTCGTTGATTCGCTTCTTGTCGTCGCTCTGCACCAAGACGCTGTCTCCAACTTGGGGGATCCCTGTTGCTTTTGGCTCGGTGAATGAAGAAATCCCAAGTATTCTTGTTTCAAGCGCTTTCTAAGGATATCTCGAGCAGCTTGTAGATAACGCCATCTGTCATTCAAATTGCAAGATCGAACTAGTTCCAAGATGTTTACATTACCCTCTATATTCTGTAAGAACATGGAGGGGCGTAGTGGCTTGAGTTCATCTTCTTCAGAAACATAAGTTAGAGATCGGTTGTTTATCAGATTCACACAATCGACCAAAAGAGTGCACATTTCTTCATAATTTAGGCAAGCCTTGCCCAAATTACGGCGTAACAGTGACGATTGGTGATGAAGTCTACAAGGAACTGGTGGCGATCGTACAGACTGGACAGAAATATTCAAGACAAAATTGTTCTCATTACGATTATAAAATTCTCAGTGGCAATAATGCGAAACCATTTGTATGGGAAACATAGTGTTCACAGGACGAATAGAAATGTACAGTGCGACGAATTGCGCTGGTTGATATGTTCCTTCACTCCGCGGCGCTGGTGTATATAGATAGGGATCAGCTGTTTCTGAACATGTGTTTCTAAATGGGAATATATGTGAATTAATTGGAAATTTAGAGAGATAATCCACCTAATAGCATCCCGCCCCCACATAGTGGAATGGAATCGAATCGATCCGAACAGAATTTGTTTTAACATGTGTTTAAATGGGAGATAGAGGTGGCGATCTCCACGAGTCGAATCGAATAGGAGGGAACAGGTACTCTGCCAAGAATATTTTTCGAGTAGCGGAGTGGAATCGAACAGAATTGTCAAGACTCGTGCAACTTCGTAGACCGTCAGGTCGAGATCTTTCGGACGACCATTTGGCGGCAAATGTGTACTGTATTAGCTTCAGCTGGAAAGTCAGATGTTTTGGATAGGTCGGGAACGTTCTGTTTTGTATTAAATCATTCAACTTATTATTACGGTACTAGGCACGGAAAACTTATCAGTTTAGTTCAAAAATATAATTTCCTCTACTACTAGACCCACGAGCATTACTGCAACAACGTAAAAAATAATGCCTAGGAGGAAATAAGCAAGGCTATGAAAAACAAAACTTATTAGAATATCAAATTTTGTGATAGGTTACTGTAGTCTATATACAATTTATTTCATGACATTTTTTGATTTTATCACAAAATCATGTAATGTTTGAGTCCACATACAGTATATCAGTACGATAATTGACATCACATCTTACATGGGATGCAACTTTAAGTGTTTATTATACTACAGTGAACGATTTCGTAGTGGTATTCCGTAGGTTTCAAAATGTCTTATATGTGCACCGTACGGGGGTACATCATTCGTATTGTGCCTTTTCCCTAACTGCCACATATGCTCCGGCTAATAATCTAATAAAATATGTTGGATGGACAAATAAATATAATCATCTCCTAAAAATTCCAGGACGTCACGAGATAGGAATGAAAATAATTACCTCAACTTAGGTCTGCGACCAAATAATATTACAATTATCTATGTTTGCAAAAATCGTTTGTATATTTCATCCCATCCGACATACGCATTCATTTGTCTGTATCGATACTGGCTTATTTCGGTGAATACCACATGAGAATCATATTTTGTTGCCAAACCATATATTCATTCGCTGCACAATACCTTTCAGGGATACACGTTTCAATTAACTTTCCTTTTTAACGTGGACTCACCTGAGAAATGCACAGCCTCTTCCCCAAGTCCGTCCGCAAAACCACTTCCGATTAATTATAGCCAATAATAAAATAGATCTTAGAATTTATCCATCGATTATTTATAAGTACTACATCTAATATCTCTTCCGATAGTGAAATGAATAAATAACAAGAATTCCGGTTAAAACCCTTATCTCCTATTTTATTTGAAGTCCATTGTACTTGGAATGAATGAAATATGATTACATTTACATGTTCAGTTACATTCTTAAGAATTCCAATTCCAAATTGAAATACAATTGATATTTTCTTAAAATATTATAAAAATATCGTCGAAAATAACATTTAAATATCGTTTCAATATTTTTGAAATATCATTAATTCATTGAAATATTATTGAAATCTTGTTAAAATATCTCCTAAACATTGTCGAGATGTCTTTGAAATGGTTGACATATCTTTGAATATAATTGTAATAACGTTGAATTATTCCTTAAAATTCATTGAAACGTCATTGAAATGACTAAAATACCTTGGAATATCGTTGAAATAATGTTGAAATATTCCTTAAAATTCATTGAAACGTCATTGAAAATGGCCGAAGTACCTTGGAATATCGTTTAAATAATGATGAAATATTCCTTAAAATTTATTGAAACGTCATTGAAATGACTACAATACCTTGGAATATCGTTGAAATAATGTTGAAATATTCCTTAAAATTCATTCAAACGTCATTGAAATGACTAAAATACCTTGGAATATCGTTGAAATAATGTTGGAATATTCTTTAAAATTCATTCAAACGTCATTGAAATGACTAAAATACCTTGGAATATCGTTGAAATAATATTGGAATATTCTTTAAAATTCATTGAAACGTCATTGTAATGACTAAAATACCTTGGAATATCATTGAAATAATGTTGAAATATTCCTTAAAATTCATTAAAACGTCATTGAAATGACTAAAATACCTTGGAATATCGTTGAAATAATGTTGAAATATTCCTTAAAATTCATTGAAACGTCATTGAAATGACTAAAATACCTTGGAATATCCTTGAAATAATGTTGAAATATCAAGAACATTATTTAAGTATCACTCAAATATCAATTAAACACTATTGAAGTATCATGTAAATTTCATTGAATATCCCTACGAAATTCATATGTATTATCTTTGCTTTCTTTGTTTTCTCACGTCTTCATCGTGTAATAACGATAACAACATAAATAAGTTCCATAAATAAGTTTCAAAAGGTACCATTCAGCTATATACCGACACATATACAACCGAAAATAAAATATTATTTATACTAGGTAAACTAATTTAGTCATATAGCTTCCTAAATATATATATATATATATAAGTAGGAATGGTCTACCATAAAACACATGTGCAAACAAGCCAGTCAAACGTCTAGGAATGCCATACTTCCCTTCATAAACAATCATCTTTCCGCGAAAATAAGACGGAAAATGGTATCGGAAATTTATCTGTTTACGGGCAGTGGTCATTTAAGTCATGAAGACGTTTCCTCCCTCCAAACATGCGCTTGACAGGAAATCAACTTGGGCATAGCTTATTATGTGAGATTCTTAAAAAATGTTAATTTTCAATCGTAAATGCCTTGTTTTAGGATATAATTTTCGATGACCGTACACCACAAGTAACCTGTAAATTCATTGTATGCATGTGCCCCATAACCCGATCTCGTATACCGCTACTTAATTCACATGACGAAAACACCAACTATAACATAACATTAGCGTTATGTTGCTTAAATATTACCGACTGCTCAAATGTAGTCGTATTTCACCAAATACGCATTCTATCTATAACAATTCCTTATTACTTATACACGTCTGTATATCCATTATTTTAGCCTATAATCTCTTAAAATCATCGATCATAACAACGATTCCCAATAACAAAATTCATTCGTTGCTTTACATATGGCGCAGTATACGTGTATTCCATGCACATAATCTCATCACACATCATGGGTTTGCAGTATTCCGTAACACAAGCAATCACATATCCCCAGCAAAAGAACGCATGTGTTAATATTTCAGGTTCTACTTACTTACTTTTGGTGTCAAGTTATCGTAAAATTAAGTTCTATTAATCTAGAAGACGGTCTTATACCATTCTGCATTGCACTGGAGTTGAATTACACAATGAAAGGCATAAATCTTCAGAATCACATTGATAACGTCGGTTTTCAAAGCTTCACATAAAATAAACAAGCATTCCTACTCATTGAGTCTAGATTTGAGATGTCAAAGACTACCTAACTCCATATTCTAAAGAAGTTATATGGATTCCTTTTTAATGGCACTATTCATGGAATTTTTATCTTGAAGAATTAAGCATTAACCATACTACAATCATATATTAAAGTAGTCATTTACTATCGTTCATCCAAATATGAGTAGTTTAACTACGAAAAATAAATGTATGGAACTTGACTTATCTTGCTCTCGTTATTCGACTGGGATTGTCTTCATTCTGGATCTCCTTTGGCTCCCGATTCGAGATGCGGTTCACGTCATCGTTGGTTACTGGTGACTGGCCTCGGGTGTGGATGATGACGGCTGGTAAGGGCTCCCACCGGATTGTGACCCCATTATTCTGGTTTACTCAGCCATAATATCTCCGTCGATTACATGCGACGGAAACATAATGAAGGATAGCATTAGATGCATTCTCCAGACAGGAAATAAATAATTTTGAATATATTTTATCTCTCTAGTGAAATGCTCGTCCAGATGCAATATTTAGTGCAGTACTTTACGTATTTCTTGCTTGTCGCTAGCGTGAACAATAACCTGCCGATCTCTATTTTTTTTAAGATTTCAGCTATGAGTTCGTATTGGCAACTATTACGGGGCGATGTCTTCCTCCTTCCTTTCACTTCTTTCACGCACGATGCTTTTAATTCGTATTTATGGTTTATATACCGCCGTAATTATACTACTAGCAGTTTTCTTCTCCGATTTCAACCTCTTCTTTTCTTGAATACCAATTCTAGCTTACAGTTTCGTTCCGATGATCAATACGATTTTTTTAAAGGTGTCGTCTTTTTTTTACTCGGGACAACAATCTGATTCTTTTACTCACAGCCATTTGGATCCCTTAGGTCTGATCGTCGCAATATTAACTCATGGCCTACTTGACTGTTTATATCTGCATTTTCTCTCTAGAATATACTCTTTCATTAATAACCTCCGTCATTTTTATCGCGATGCCTGGCAAGTATTAGGGATGTAACTCCCGCTCATGACGCAAATTGGGCAATGAAATGGTACATATGTGTTCCTAACAAATAGTAGGCTTCTGTATACGAATTTGCTCTGCTGTGAACAGAAAATCCACCTCACGGTTTTTAATTAATGTTACAGAGAGTTGGCCGTGCGGTTAGGGTCGCGTAGATGTGAGTTTTCATTCGGGATATTGTGGATTCTAAACCATTTATCGAGAGCCTTGAAGATGGTTTTCCGTAGTTTTCCCACTTTCACACCAGGAAAATGCTGGGCCTGTACCTCGATTGAGACCAGGGTCCTAGATATTTCCTATCCCATCGTCGCTATAAGAACTATCGTCGGTGCGACGTAAAGCAAATTGCAAAAAATAAAAAAATATGTTCAGTCTACCCTGATTAATGACTTCATCCTGCCACGGGACGCAATCTACTGCATTAATGTAGTTTTAACAATGATCACGGACTCCCATTTCATCTAAGGTAGCATTTCCTCCTGTAAAATTGAACTTTTCTGTTGACTACTATCTGAAATATTTGTTGGAATTGTAATACTGTACCGTTCCCGTCCTAGAAATGTCTACCGGTGCCGTCGGAGAGCTGCGTGTTACAATTCGCAAAATGAAACCAGGGCGATAAACAAAATCAGTATCCCACAACATATATACCATATGTACATATTTCTCAGCATTTTCAAGAAAGAATATCCCTTACTTACGGATTTTATCTCAAGCTTGGACATTGAATCGTTGAGTGTTTTGGCTCAGCATGAAATAATATTTTATCTCATTATTATTATAATCATCATCATCACCATCATCATACGTGTTCTTATTTCTTTTGTGCTGATTTAGGACCTTTTTACCTGAAGTTTTTCCGCTTTAGGAACGAAACAATATAAATTTTTAAATAATGTGACTAGATTTTAAGCAGATAGTCTGTCAATAAAATTGAAAATATTTAAAGATTATTGCCATGAGGCTTGTTCTCTCACAGGATGAAAATGGGGATGAATCATTCATAACGGTAAAACTACGTAACTCTATAAGACCTTGTCATACTGTACATGTAGTTAAATACACTGGCGCTGGACTAAGCTGTAGAATAATGCAGGGCTACGCTGCCACTAACCACGTGCAAAACATAAAACATCGTCCATCATGTCTAGAACTACCCTCACACGCCCACACACACCGTAGCTACCAGGGGACGTCCCTATGCCATCTAGAAGTGTCAGAGATAATCGCAACACACCAAAAGGATGTGGTGCTACCTACAGGCTAATAACAGGTACATTAATTTTACTAATCCTCCGCCCAGTTGAACTTGTTCAGAACACAACCTTATGACAATATGCATAGAGAATTAAGGAGGAGGCAGAGACGCTAGCTTCGTGATGTCACGCCTCAAGATACTGGAATTGCATCTGACGTCGGCGCACTTATTAAATTGTCCCTTCCTGAAAACACCTGCTCAATAACGCCCATCTTCCATTGAAAGGGTGACTGGTGAACTTCATTCAGCTGAAGATTCATATACGACGTGGACCATTTCTTCCTCTGTTGCAGAGTGTACCGTCGACCCCACAAGTATTGCTCCATCTGCTGAAGGTGTTGCCAGCGTGACAGTCTGTTTGGATGAGACTCAGTCATATTAGCTTCAAGGATAGACATGAGTGAAGCTCCAATGTGAAAGTGACCAGGTGTGAGAATAGAAGGATCATTAAGGTCGTCGGATAATGCACACAATGCTCTAGAATTGAGGCACGCTTCAATTTGCGTGAGTAAAATAACCAACAGCTGGCCTGTGAGCTGAATTGCATTCTTTGCCTTAAGCTTAATTCTTGTGATTTAGTTTTGCTATTTTATTTTACTTTTACATTTTTGTAAAACGTGTGCCCTCTGAATTGCTGGGAATATATGCTCGGTTTCAAACATGACTCTTCTTGGGTTAAAACTGTTTGGCCCACTACCCGACGGAAGTGGAAATTCATCGCCTTCACTACGGACACCCATATCCGCTAAAGTGTAGTGAACATGCCGGAATGAAGTGCCATTTAAAATTTGACGCTGCAGCATGATTGCTTATTTCGTTGTTGAATTATTCGTCCCTTAACATTTGCTGCAGTCCCTTGTTACCTCCAACAAATGTTATAGCATTATAACTGTAGAGATCTTGCATATGTCCACAACGGGAAACGAATCTTGTGAGGGCTGCGATGAATGCCTGAGATGTCAGACCAGTAACAGGTTCGATATGTACAGCTCTCTTGCTGAAGCATACGAATATCGCAACATAACATTTGTAGATCGATTTACTTTTCCTGGATCCTATTTTAAAGTACACTGGCCCTGCAAAGTCAATACCTGAGGACAGGAATGGACAAGATGTCTGGATGCGAGCCTTTGACAGCTGGCCTGTGAGCTGAATTGCATTCTTTGCCTTAAGCTTAATTCTTGTGATTTAGTTTTGCTATTTTATTTTACTTTTACATTTTTGTAAAACGTGTGCCCTCTGAATTGCTGGGAATATATGCTCGGTTTCAAACATGACTTAACGACGTAAGCTATTGAATTACTTTAACTGGACACCCTGTGATGAAAATGTAAGTACCTACTGATACCTTTTAATATTTTGGTGAATACCTACTGCCGTGGATTATCTGGAGAATACATTATCTACCATCATCGCCTTGTGAAGTAATTATAATTTGGCCTATGGATTCATGGAATTTTCGGCAAAAGTGTCCAGATTTTATCAAGTCTACCTATTTATGGACTTGTCGGCAACAGTTTATTTATTAAATTAAACTGGGATCTCTTCTGCATCCGACATTTTCATAACATAATCTGCATCGTGAAGATTTTTAAAATCTAATAAGATTTTTATCAAATTTAACCTTGGAATTCTAATTGAATTATCGGGGTAATTCGATGACGCGGTATATGCGCCTATGAGTAATAAAACAATTCCACTCGTTTTACTTAATTGAGATTATAGTTGTGTTAAATTTTATGCTTCTTAATTGTGTTGGGATGTATTATTATTAATTTGGTCGGTGGATTTCTTTCTATATTTCCTGGTTCTTGTTTAGTGGTCTCTAATTGCACCGTTATTTATTGTATGATGCGGTGTACTGGTTTATTTTTCGTAATGGGGTTGTTCTTTTCCACCGTTCCGGGGTGCGTTTATATTCTGACTCATACGCACAGTACCGTACTTCCAAGGCCTCCTAAATTTAAATTTAATAACCAGCATTTTTGTCCTCTATTAAAATTCTGTTAAATGAAATGTTAAATTCAATCTACTATATTATAATAATAATAATAATTATTATTATTATTATTATTATTATTATTATTATTATTATTATTATTATTATTATTATTATACCGTGGTTGTAGAGAAATGTAATTTGTTACTCCCGTTTCTTAAATATTATATTGTTTACGCTGCATATTCTAATTCATGTCCGTGTTTTGTTTCTGTTTCCTTTCTTTATTTGTTGCGTCACATTCACAATCTTATCTCCCGTGTAGGCTATGTTTTGGCTGGCTTTGCTAGTTGTTAATTAATTATGATAGCTTGGCTTGGGTAGCTGCAAGCGTCAGTTCGTGTGTCTTTCTGTTAATTGTGGAACGTTAATGTCGTTTTCCGTTGGTACTCTGTAACTTGCTAAGGGAATTTTCCTGCAATTTATTTGTCATATAATTTTATTATTTGACCGTGTAAAAAATTTCAATTGCTGTTCTTGTCACAGTTTGTGTTGAGTTTGTGTGACCGTTTTACCGTACCTGTTTAAAGATTTTCTTAAAACGTAATTGGAAACAAATTTTAGATTAATTAGATTAGTCTGCATAAAGTTACTGGCCAGTATTTTAATTTTTGTTCTAAAAAGGTATAACATAATATTAATTTTATTAATTTAAAGATATCAACACGATTTTTTCAATTTTCAATACATTGTAAGCTTTTAAGAATAGGTTTAAGTTATTATAGATCACTAATTTTTTAAAGGTATCGTTTACTATAATTATGTTTCAAATCATTATTAGAATTCAAGTAGGTTCCAGTTTTCTGTATTTTCTACTTTTATCTAATGAGATTTATTTATGAATTTTTAATTATTCTTCTAAAATATTTCATTCCAAAGTTAAATTGGTGTTTTAATTTGGTATGCTTAGTTACATTGATCTGGCAACACCCCAAGTGTTAATTTAATAACCTGACTTTTAACAGCCTTTTTATTTTGGGTCCTCTTCCACATTTTATGTTCGTATACTACTGCCCCAAGGTTAGTAATTTTGTGTTTTATGTTGTTCTTTGTTGTTTTACTGTACTCTATTCCTGTGTCCTTGGGCCGTTGAACATATATTTGTGGATGACTGACTGAATGGTTTGTCTTGCTCTAGGAATCCAGTACCTTGATCGTGAAGATGTGAACAGCAGCTGAATCTCAGCTGGGAGAAGTCTGTGATGCCCATACTGAATGAGTGGGCGAGTGAAATAATAAATAGGAAGGAGGATTATTTGATACTTCCTATCGTAGGTCAGGTCTCAGTTGACAAGTCTTTTTCCAACGCGCAGAATTTGCATTTCATCCTATAAAGGTCCCAGATATAAAAACTTGCTCTTATCAGAGACTGGCTGACCCTCGCTTAAGGCCTCATGTGGGTATCTGACTTGCTGAATCATTCTAATACAGATCAGGCTTGCTACTTCAAGCTGCACTGAAGAGAGTGGTTTGATGTGTTTATGTTGAGGGTTACAGCATTTAAGGACGAATTGTTTGCACTAAGCAACTATTCGGACTAATGTACTGTAAGTGGAACATCTTTTGGATACATCCTCGGAGGTTCCCGTAGTAGTTAGAAGTGAGGTGACTGGTCGTACATCAGGCAAGACTTGAGAAAAGTCTCTGGGAGCTGAATTTAACAAGAATTCATTTTGTTCTTCGGGCCACGTAGGGCCCTTCCACCACAGGGAGGTATATTCAGGGAAACGGGATGGCCTAGGGAGCGGTGATAAGGGAACAGGGAACTGGATATCAAGTAGGGATGACATAAAATTGTTAGTGTTGACCTGTAGAAGTATTGTAAGGAAAGGAATAGAATTAAGTAATTTAATAGATATATATTTACCAGATATTGTAATAGGAGTTGAATCATGGCTGAGAAATGATATAATGGATGCAGAAATTTTCTCACCGCACTGGAGTGTGTATCGTAGAGATAGGATAGGAAGGGTGGGAGGGGGAGTGTTCATTCTGGTGAAAGAAGAATTTGTAAGCTACGAAAAAGTTAAAGATGAGACAGATGAAATTCTAGGTGTAAGGCTCATTTCTAAAGATAATAGGCAACTTGATATATTTGGAGTGTACAGATCGGGAAAGGGTAGCACTGACGCGGATTCGGAATTATTTGATAGGATAGTCAGCTATGTGGGAAACGTCATGGAAAGAAATGTGTTTGTGGCGGGAGATCTGAATTTGCCAGATGTCAATTGGGAAGGAAATGCGAACGACAGGAAGCATGACCAACAAATGGCAAATAAGTTAATATGGGAAGGACAGCTGATTCAGAAAGTGATGGAACCAACCAGAGGGAAAAATATCCTGGATGTGGTGCTGATAGAACCAGATGAGCTCTATAGGGAAACTGAAGTAATAGATGGTATTAGTGATCATGAAGCTGTTTTTGTGGTAGTTAAAAATAAATATGATAGAAAGGAAGGTCTTAAAAGTAGGACTGTTAGGCAGTACCATATGGCTGATAAAGCAGGCATGAGGCAGTTTCTAAAAAGTAACTATGATCGGTGGAAAACGGTAAGTAAAAATATAAACAGACTCTGGGATGGGTTTAAAGAAATTGTTGAGGAATGCGAAAACAGGTTTGTACCATTAAGGGTGGTAAGGAATGGTAAAGACCCACCTTATTATAATAGAGAAATAAAGAGACTAAGAAGAAGGTGCAGACTGGAAAGAAATAGAGTTAGAAATGGCTGTGAAAGTAAGGAGAAATTGAAAGAACTTACTAGAAAATTGAATCTAGCAAAGAAGGCAGCTAAGGATAACATGATGGCAAGCATAATTGGCAGTCATACCAATTTTAGTGAAAAACGGAAGGGTATGTATAGGTATTTTAAGGCAGAAACAGGTTCCAAGGAGGACATTCCAGGAATAATTAATGAACAAGGGAAGTGTGTATGTGAGGATCTTCAAAAGGCAGAAGTATTAAGTCAGCAGTATGTAAAGATTGTTGGTTACAAGGATAATGTTTTTTTTTTCAAAATGGAGCCCGGTAATGACGACGTAGTGTTTTATACTCCGAGTAAATTAATCTTAAAATGTGACGAAAAGTGCGGAAAATGTCGACGATTAGTGAAAAATGGAATGTTGTGTGATTCATGTGATCGATGGTGGCATTATAAGTGCGGAAATTGCTCTAGAGACGTAAAAACTAATGAAAATATTGACTGGATTTGTGAGCAGTGTGTTCGGAATGTTTTTGTTGGGGACGGAGTTGACGAAGCACCGAAAACAGTCGATGAGGAAAATAAAAGTGCATTAGAAATTATAAACATTCTAAAAAAGACAATGAGACTCTTAAAGTTGAAAATCAAGAATTAAAAGAAAGACTGCGATCGCTAGAATTTGGGACTGACCATTCTTCGAGTGATATACCGGAACAAGTAACAAACTCGAGCGCGTGGTGTCAAGTAGTTCGTGGATGGCTGGCTAAGAAGAAATCTACAACTGAATTTCCGGAAATGAACATCAGAAATAGGTTTTCTGCCCTAAATAATTTAATTCTGGAAGAAAGTGATCGCGCGCGTGAAAAAAAATCATCGCGATCCGCTGCCGTTGCCGTGCCGAGTTTAAAATTTAGGCCTAGAATTCAGATTCAAGACCCAGTTAGGCCTAAATCAGCGAAGGTAGCTGCGTTTGGTGATAGCCAAGGAAGGGGAATTGCGGGAGTGATTAACAACGAGAATATAGCAGCAACCGGAGAAATATATCAAGGAGCTTCTGTCAGCAGTGTTGTGGAAAACGTAGAAGCAGCAACTAGGAACTTCGGGAGCGGCGATGCAGTGCTTATCATCGGTGGGACGAACGACGTAGCTCACGACGACGCCAAGAATGTAAGATCACAACTTAAACATAGACTAGGGAAGCTGACCCACACTAACGTTTTTGTAGTGAACGTGCCCCACAGGCATGATTTGAGTAGAGACTCGTGTGTGAACATTGAAGTGGGCAAGGTCAATACAGATATTGTTAAAATTTGTAAACATTTTCGGAATACTCAGGTTATTGAATGCAGTTTTGAGAGATACTGTTATACAAAACATGGCCTCCATCTAAACAATTCAGGTAAACGAAAGATAGTGTACCGTACCCAGGGGTAAATACACTCTAGGACGATGCCTCCATTCCTGTATGAACATCCGACTAACTCAGGGTTGGGCAGAGTGTGGGTTGGTTGTCGATTGGGTCAGGATAAAAGTCGAAGTTCTACACTAAAATAGCAATCAATGACAGGAAATGGAGGTATAACACGAATGAGAAACAATCATAGGGGGTAAGATGGATTTTTAATAAATATCCCCGATCAAATCACACGAAAATAATTGAATTAAAAACAATAATAATTTGTAAAAAAATGAACTCAAAGTATTGAAATAAGTCGAAATTAGAAACGTTAATTGAATAATTATACAAATTTGACATTAACAAAACGAGTTCAACAATGAACATTTATATAAATCAAGACTGAATTTCTTCTATAGTCCAATGTTTAAGTTGTATGGCAACAAGTGTACGCAAACACTGCCATGTGGTATTTCCGTATGGAGTTTCACACTATCGCATCCCAACGATACGGTTTCAAAGTTAAGTTAATCCCGAGAGTCGCCAAATTATAATTAAATAAAAGTTACATTATACAGAAAAGTTACGACGAAAAGAAAAATAATTAAGACGCAATGGACGCTAGGTAAGTTATGCAAAATACTAGGGGCAAATCCTACACTATATTTACAATAATTCAAATAATCAAACTAAACATATATATACATCGGATATCGAGTAAAGTCTTAAATACTACACTGATTCTAATGTGAATCCCGGTTCACTGCAAAAGATCTAGACAGAACTAGATAAACCAACAATACTTCAGCACTCGGGCTGTTCCCTTTCAAAACAACGACACAAGGTATACAATCACAAATAATAATGTAAAATATCATCCTGTAAGGGAAAAACATATAAATAACCCTTGATATCATGAAGAAAGCAATGGGCAACATTGCCTCCTTCTGCTGCGTTTGAGCGCTCAACAGCGCGGTCATCCGTCATGTACTTCCGGGTAGATTACGAGCTGAAAATAAACGTTGAACTCCACTATGCTAAAGATTGGATTTTGTCTCCCGAGGCCGCCACAAGGAAATACTGTCTCCTTCGCACATACAGATAAACACAGGCCAGTAATCAGCTTGCCATGAGATAACGCCTTTCATCAGCTACACGGAAACTCACGTATATTCATTCCTTCTTAGCATGCTTGGGCCATTTAACAACATCAGACTCAATAGTCTGGAATTAACACTGTCCATTCTGATCACAATATACAATCAGAAGACACTAGGCAGGCACACACATCTGCACAATACTCTTTATCTTGTCAGGCATACAATCAGCCTGCACCAACACATTATAATTCAGCATGCAATTATTATCTCAATTCCTCATGAATCCCACTGGCCTTTCCACATAATGAAACACAGTTCGAGTCCTTGGCAGACCATCAGGCAAACACAATCCAACTTCACTTCAAAGATCTTATTTTAACAACGACGTTCTGCAGCTCCTTCTGGCAGCTTCTGTAAAACCATGCATCATGCAAAATAGCTATACCTGTCTCTCTGAATAACCGAAATAAAATGACTTAATACGTGTTTGACGTAATATAAAATGAACCTGTCGATCTAGCCCTTCTAGCATATATATAAGGAAAACTCGGAATATCCTGCGCTAAGTAATATACACAAATAAACAACAACTGATCCTATCAATCCCTCATTTTCCCAAACATCTACTCATAAAGCAAAATAAAAATAAAATAAACATGCATTATTCTCGTATCCGAATCTATCATAGTAACAAAATTAAACAAACACATGCCGTCAGGCTGACTTTACATGAAAATAAAAATTTTATCTACACTGCCCTAGTACCTTAACACAACTTACATATCATGCCATAAATGTTACATGCGCCTTACTGTATTTTACACGACTCTCGGGAAACCAGGATAGCAGCTTACATCCCCACTGCTTTATGGATCTACTCCATGTTAATCACAGCATTAACATGTGGGAATGCACTTCCTTCCTCTGCAGGCGTATCCATCATCTTGCTGGAAAATAATCCACTGGAACACAGAAGACTATAGTTGATAATCTCTTCGCTGCTTAATGCTGCGAGCCGAAATACCCTTTCTTTTTACCAGATCAGCTAACACACTGATTCACATATATATATATATATATATATATATTACACACTTCATTTAAAGGGTAAAAATACAGTTTTAAAAGCAGCACACGGTTCGGTACGGAAGTTCCACGCGAAACGCGCCCGTCGCGAAATAGTGAAACAATAGCACGTTTCCACTACACTTGTTACTCAGCGGTCACTGAACACCGTCTTTATCAATTGAAAGTAAACTCTGCCAAAATTATACTATTTCATTTACTCAAGTACAGTAAATATTGCGACTGCACAATTTAAAGTATCAATGAGAACCAGTTACTGTTACTGGAATAACACCACGTTAATCACGATCACCAGTCACAGAGTTAAAGCATCCGCACTGTTCAAATCTTTACCACAGAGTTACGGAGTTGGTGCATCCGCACTGTTCAAATCTTTACCACGGAATGACGCTCTCCAGAGCTAAGGTTACTGAGGAGGCTTCGGTGACGCCAATAATGCTGGGGTTCCCGGGTGTCTGAACCACCCACCAATCAGAGAGTTCGTCATTTATGATGACACAATACTTATTGTGATATATTTACAAAACACAGCTCAAACACTAGCAAATCTCTTCCACCAATTTTTATAATACATCTCCAAATATATCTGACTTCAGAAACTGTGGAAAACCGATCTCCTACAGAAACTGACTTTATCCACAGAGCACGTTGGTCATCCTGGAATTAAGATTTGGCGCGGTGTAGCCTCCAGGTTTGCCAAATCCTTAAGTACCCATTGGCTGAAATATCTTGCTTGGACAGCATCTAATACACGTGTCGATCCTTGCCAACGCTTGGGTACGCTATCCTTTCTCACGGTCATACGGAAATGTGAAGCAACATCCAGCGACTTACTGTCTTGCTCAACATCCGGTATCAACTATCTTAGGGTACGATGCTTTAACATGTTGGACTGTAAATTTTATGAATAAATTTCACATATTTGGTCAAATAATATTCCAATTATTATTATGGGCCGGCAGGATACGGCTCATCCCTCTATTACCCAGGGAAAGAAATGAATATGGAATATTTTTTTTTCATAATGTATTATTTGACTATAATTATCATCTGGATATATGCAATCTCTTTCCTTTAGTACTATTTGCCGTCTCGCAAATTTGTATTCTCTTCCCATAGTCTATCATTATCTTGGCGGATGTTGTAGTAGATATCAAGTAACGCATGAAAACGTCTCTGCACACCACCACACTCTTCACAATTTTCTTCTTCTGAATAATTGTCTCTTTCCATCTGCGCAAAGTTGACATTCTCCGTGTCTTCTTCCGGGTCATCTGCTTCCACCAGCACGGGTTCATCATTCGGGTTTTCCTCTTCTTCTCCATCATCTTCACTCTCATCTTCTGCCATCTCTCCTTCTTCTTCTTCTCTTCCTTCTTCTTCTTCTGGGATATCATCTATTCTAGCTTGCTGTAATCGTCATTGGGCTTTACTTTTGTTGTCCGTCCCTCGGCCCTCATAATTAGGAGCATTGGGATTCAACGTAATTTCCTGTTGCCTTACACGGTATTCCCTGTACGCAACACTTTCAGCCCCATGACATTCTTCATTACCACTAGCTTGTATGGCTCCTCTCCACCGGTCTTCCTCCTGCCTTTTCCCTCTCAACTCCTCTATGTACTGTCTTGACTCTTCTCTTCTTTGGTCACGGTTCTCCTGGTAATTGCCTCTTACTCCTCTGGGGTTTCGCTCCTTCTCGTCCCAACGATAATATGGTCTTCTGGGTCCACCATAATTTCGATACTTGTATCTATAGGTCCTCCCGTTATTTCCGCTTGGATAGCTGTATCCTCGCTGATTTAGGCTATTACCTTGATAACTATTTCTTCGAAACTGATCTCTTCTGTCTCTCCGCTGCCAATTACCATCCTGTTAAGTCCAACTGTCTTAAAGTCAATTCCGCCTCTGCTGCAGTTTTGGCATTAGCTGCAATTAATGTCCTCTGCACTTCAAGAGGTAGTTGCCGAGAGATTGCTGCTATAATTTCGCTCTCGCTTGGGGGCATGTCTAAGTCCCGAAATTTGAGCATCTGAGAAATGAAAAAAAGAGAATACTTTGTTGGCGTCGTAGCCGGATATCTACGTGAATACAATTCCATCCTCAATGTTTGCTGCGTAGATACGTCCCAGAACTTTTTAAGAAATGCCTCTTTAAACTCCTCATACGTAGTAAATGTATAACAGAAAGCATTCGCCCATTCAGCCACGGAATCGCCTAGAAATCTTTCTACTGTCCTTAATTTACGCTCCGGTGGTACCTTGTAATCTGCTAAGAAGTCATCAATTTCCCGCAAGAAAGCTTTAGGTGTTCTCTCATCATTTCCTGTAAACTTCCGTGGTTTTTCTTCATTGCTCCGCATGATATTGTAAATAGGAACATTATGTGTTTCATTCTGAGTTGAACAATGGACCTCCTGACGCGGTAACTGTAAAAGATCGCTCAACGCAACGTTATCGCTAACTTGACTTGGTGCCTTCTCTATAATGGTTTGTTGAACTGTACATTTCAATTTACTAAGTTCTTTGTCCGTTCGTAGATCAAACAATTCTAATTTATCCTTCATGTAGGCGATTTCCTTCTCAACAACCTCTATCTTCACTTGATTTTTCTGTGAAACTTCTGTCCACGTCTCCAGACTCGAACCAAGTACCTGTAGATCTTCCTTGTTCCTTTCCCGATCAGCCATTATCATATCCTTGACTTCTTTGCCTGTCTCCGTGATGTCCTCCTTCATTTCCAATCGAATCTGAGTTTCTATTTCCTTCATTCTTTCCTCAGTCTCCTTTTGCTTCATCTTAAGTTTCAAATCAATTTTGTCTTCCGTTCTCTGCTGAGCTTCAGTAATTTGTTTACTGATGTCCACGGTGAACTCTTCCAACCTCGTCTCCGTGTCAATCCGTAACTTATCAATCGCGCCTCGCTGGAGTGTAATCTCTGCTGTAGCTTCTTCTAATGTATACGATAAGTCTCCCAGCCGCTTATCTGTGCTAGTCATGTGTTCTGTCACCCGATCGGCGATTTCCTCAACAGAATCTCTAATCTTTTCAATTTGCATCTGTGTTTTAAGTTCTACTGCTTCTAGCTGTTTCTCTAATTTTCCCATGCCTTCTAAACAGCATGTACGAACGAAGTCAATTTTCCCCTGTAACTCATTGGTCGCCACCTTAAGTTGCTCCTCAGTTTTCTCCGCTACCTGTGTTAATAACTGTCTAGTCTCTCTGGACTGTTCTTTGCTTTTTTCCGCAGCCTGTTTTAACTGTTCGTCAGTCCTATCTTCTGCCTGCTTAAACAATTGTCTAGTCTCTCGGGACTGTTCTTCCAACTTACTCGAAAGTTCATTCATACGCTCCTGTTCCCTTCTGTCCATCTCCGCCATACGCTCCTGCTCCCTCATCTCGGCCTGCTCTGCCCTCTTGTCCATCTCCTCTAACAACTCCTTCATAGTCAACGCCATACCAAATACGTATTCGAGAAAACGCAGGGATGCTCGCCACTACCTAGTATCCTATACCGTATCTTGTGTACTCCATACGAAAACCATTTATTTTACTGAAAAACTTCTATGATTTACGTGAATCATATACCAAGAAAACATGGCCTCAAAATTCGCCATATAGAAGCTTCCTATGATTTGGGATATTTATATTCTGCCGCGCATAACAAACAAACGCGTTATCATAACTTTAAAAAAATTACTAATATTATGGCCCCAAATTCTTTTAATCCAAACATAATTAATTTTCCTGTCTTTCGGGCTCTAATCTAAGTACTAGACAACAGTACTGGACCATATTTACGATAAATACCTCCGACTCCAGACTAATATTCCAGCATAGGTTTACCAGTCCTGAATCATCACCATTCATTGTACATATCACCACCATTTTCTTAAGACTGAGGCGAACTTAAGTTCCTAGCCTTACTCGAAATCTAATAAAATTATCATTACTGGCAATTGAAATTTGATCTGCACACAAATTCCAGGCTATGTCAAGATCAACACATGTCTGAAGGACACGTCATCGACCACTCTACCTCATTAGAGAAATCTTTTTATAGTTCTCTGACTCAAATAGAGTTCCTTTATTACTACGACACGCCTTACTTATCGGCTATGTTCCTCATTCTTCCTAACATGATTTAAATCAAACTTTTTGCCGATGTCCCTAACGTAATGCATTTAGATTTTACTTTATTTTCTAAACACACGATATCCGATGAAATCTTGCCCTTTCATGTCCGCCTACTATCATTCGTAGTACTGAACACGGGACTCTAGACTCAAGTTGTCTGAACGTTAGGTTGCCAGATTCCTAAGTTGCGCCTATGGTTCGAAATTACCTATCTACGTTTATTAAATTTAATAATCATCTGAATACCAATCATTGGTCTCTTCCAGCTTTCGAACCATAATCCTAATCCTATCTAGCCTTCGGAATAGCTTGTCAAATCACATTCACTCTCGTAAATCTCAATTTGACCTGCCCAAGTTTGTAAGAACAACCTAGACATCTTTGGGTAACACAAAAATACTCCCAGCGGGATACGAACATACACCAAAGTGTCTATTTGCCCTTAGTTGCGGCGCCACATATATATGTACCGTACCCAGGGGTAAATACCCTCTAGGACGATGCCTCCATTCCTGTATGAACATCCGACTAACTCAGGGTTGGGCAGTGTGTGGGTTGGTTGTCCATTGGGTCAGGATAAAAGTCGAAGTTCTACACTAAAATAGCAATCAATGACAGGAAATGGAGGTATAACACGAATGAGAAACAATCATAGGGGGTAAGATGGATTTATTAATAAATATCCCCGATCAAATCACACGAAAATAATTGAATTAAAAACAATAATAATTTGTAAAAAAATGAACTCAAAGTATTGAAATAAGTCGAAATTAGAAACGTTAATTGAATAATTATACAAATTTGACATTAACAAAACGAGTTCAACAATGAACATTTATATAAATCAAGACTGAATTTCTTCTATAGTCCAATGTTTAAGTTGTATGGCAACAAGTGTACGCAAACACTGCCATGTGGTATTTCCGTATGGAGTTTCACACTATCGCATCCCAACGATACGGTTTCAAAGTTAAGTTAATCCCGAGAGTCGCCAAATTATAATTAAATAAAAGTTACATTATACAGAAAAGTTACGACGAAAAGAAAAATAATTAAGACGCAATGGACGCTAGGTAAGATATGCAAAATACTAGGGGCAAATCCTACACTATATTTACAATAATTCAAATAATCAAACTAAACATATATATACATCGGATATCGAGTAAAGTCTTAAATACTACACTGATTCTAATGTGAATCCCGGTTCACTGCAAAAGATCTAGACAGAACTAGATAAACCAACAATACTTCAGCACTCGGGCTGTTCCCTTTCAAAACAACGACACAAGGTATACAATCACAAATAATAATGTAAAATATCATCCTGTAAGGGAAAAACATATAAATAACCCTTGATATCATGAAGAAAGCAATGGGCAGCATTGCCTCCTTCTGCTCTAGCCCGGCACCATGCCAGGCGTGCACGTCTATGCTGTGGAGTCAATGGTAGTCTTCTGAGCGGACGCCGGGAGTGCAGGCCTCCTTCAACCAATCGACGGGAAATTGTTCTGGTCGATATTCGAACAGCCAGGGTGTCTTGCACATGCTGAAGAATGGCGGTTGACGTGGCGTGCGGGGCTGCCACCGCTTGGCGGCGGATGCGCCGATCCTCGCGTGCTGACGTCACTCGGGCTGCGCCTGGACCCCTCGCACGTGCCACATGTCCCTGCGCCAACCATCTTCGCCACAGGCGCTGCACCGTGGACGCATCCCTATGGGTATCGGCTGCGATTTGACGAAGCGACCAACCTGCCCTACTCAGCCCGATCACCATACCCCTCGTAAAGTCGTCTGTCTGCTGGAAATGCCTCCGTTGACGGCGGCCTGGCATTCTTAGCTATACACGTGTCCTGTGGCACACGACAACACGTTCTACAATGACTGTCGGCTGAGAAATCACGGTACGAAGTGGGCCATTCGCCAACGCCGTGTCCCATTTATCGTTCGCTACGTGCGCAGCACAGCGGCGCATTTCACATCATGAGCATACCTCAGTGACATCAGTCTACCCTGCAACTGGCATAACGTTCTGACCACTCCTTCTTGGTGTTGCATTTGCTCTGTCAGTCAGTCAGTGTAATTTAATAGATATATATTTACCAGATATTGTAATAGGAGTTGAATCATAGCTGAGAAATGATATAATGGATGCAGAAATTTTCTCACGGCACTGGAGTGTGTATCGTTAAAGTTAAAGTTAAAGTTAAAGTTAAAGTTAAAGATGAGACACATGAAATTCTAGGTTTAAGGCTCATTTCTAAAGATAATAGGCAACTTGATATATTTGGAGTGTACAGATCGGGAAAGGGTAACACTGACGCGGATTCGGAATTATTTGATAGGATAGTCAGCTATGTGGGAAATGACATGGAAAGAAATGTGATTGTAGCGGGAGATCTGAAATTGCCAGATGTCAATTGGGAAGGAAATGCGAACGACAGGAAGCATGACCAACAAATGGCAAATAAGTTAATATGGGAAGGGCAGTTGATTCAGAAATTGATGGAACCAACCAGATGGAAAAATATCCTGGATGTGGTGCTGATAAATCCAGATGAGCTCTATAGGGAAACTGAAGTAATAGATGGTATTAGTGATCATGAAGCTTTTTTTGTGGTAGTTAACCCTCTCATGCATGGTGTCCTCATATGAGGACATCCGAATTTTTAGGCGTTATTTATTCTCTAGAGTTTCCAAAGACGGAGTTTAAGTTATTAAAAGTTTATTTTAGGTTGGTAAGAGTGGAAAACATCAGTTTTTAAAAGAACCAGCAGGTGGCAGCAGTTAATTGGCATTATTGAAAACATGATATTCATGGTTCGCCAAGTTGTGAGAAGTCATCAGAGTTTCCAATTGTTTTGAGCTGTTCCTATCTTGAAAATGCCCGAGGTAAGTGTGTGGTTCTTCATTTTGTACATTCTACTGTCATTACCACTATAATTCAGCTTATTCTGGTTTGTAGTCTTAGCACAATATTGGTACCGTATAATACGGGCGTCCACATATGAGGACATCATGCATAAACTACGATGTTTTTTTTTTTGAGGTTAGCTTGTATTTTCAACTGCTTCATTCAATATTTATTTTCCAGGATTCTCCAAATGGTGTATAATGTTATCAGATGAGGGAGTGATGTTTGTAGGACAAGAATATAGTAGTTTACAACATTCCCACCAGATAGCAGTATTTAACTTACCCCTTGGGCTGAAACTGATATCTGGTTTTTAGGGACCTGCAGAGAAAATAGGCTGAAGGATGCTACTAAAAAATTGAAAGATGTCAAGGGCCTAAAGAAAGAGGGTCGAGGAAGCTTATCAGTTATAACATCAACAGATGGCATCACAGTAATCCGGTGGGTTGATAATTCGGCAGTTCATTTTATTTCTTCCTATGCAGGCTTAGAACCAGTTGGTAAGGCCAGAAGATGATGTAGAAAAGAGAAGAAATTCATTGAAATTGACAGGCCGAAGGGTATAGAAATACATAACGGCCATATGTGTGGTGTTGATCTCATGAATTCCTTGGTGGCTCTTTACAGGAATGATATATGGAACTGCAGATGGTGCATGAGGATTTTTTTTACCATATGCTAAATGTCACAGTTGTAAATGCTAGGTTCTATGGAAAATGGACTGTAAGACCCCTATGGACCTGCTCGGTTCAGGAGTCGAGTGGTAACAGGACTCATCTTCAGTGGTAAGGCAGAAGAAACACCACGGAAGAGGGGCCGGCCAAGCAAGAATGGCCCATCACCAACACTCAAGAAACAGGCTACATATACTGTGCCTGCTGAAAAGAGGATGGATGAAGTAGAGTAGGTCAATATCCGCAGAAAACACAGGCTGGAAATGCTAACAGATGCCGTGACAAAAACTGCGCAAGTAAAACCCGGTATATTTGTGGAAAATATAATGTACCACTATGTCCAGAGTGCTTTCAGTGTTTCCATACCATTGCCTGAAATATGAACATGTGAAGTACATCAGCTACATATAAATGCCCCAGTAGCACCAGTGTGATTTCGCTGTACTCACACAATTGCCTCAGGTGTAAAAAGTTCTTGTAAATACTAGTATAATAAACCAAAGTAGTAAATGTATGACGTGTTGACATTATTCCACTAAATGCATGATGTCCTCATATGAGGACATCAAATTCCCGCCAAGTATGGTAACTTCATTTTGTGTTTTAAGTTTGTATCATCTGATAGGGTCATTTTAACCAGGAAAATCACATTAAACTATTTTTAATTTATTTATTTTTAAATTCATGCATGAGAGGGTTAAAAATAAATGTGATAGAAAGGAAGGTCTTAAAAGTAGGACTGTTAGGCAGTACCATATGGCTGATAAAGCAGGCATGAGGCAGTTTCTAAAAAGTAACTATGATCGGTGGAAAACGGTAAATAAAAATGTAAACAGACTCTGGGATGGGTTTAAAGAAATTGTTGAGGAATGCGAAAACAGGTTTGTACCTTTAAGGGTGGTAAGGAATGGTAAAGACCCACCTTATTATAATAGAAAAAAAGAGACTAAGAAGGAGGTGCAGACTGGAAAGAAATAGAGTTAGAAATGGCTCTGGAAGTAAGGAGAAATTGAAGGAACTTACTAGAAAATTGAATCTAGCAAAGAAGGCAGCTAAGGATAACATGATGGCAAGCATAATTGGCAGTCATACAAATTTTAGTGAAAAATGGAAGGGTATGTATAGGTATTTTAAGGCAACAGGTTCCAAGAAGGACATTCCAGGAATAATTAATGAACAAGGGGAGTGTGTATGTGAGGATCTTCAAAAGGCAGAAGTTTTCAGTCAGCAGTATGTAAAGATTGTTGGCTTCAAGGATAATGTCGAGATAGAGGAGGAGACTAAAACCAAAGAAGTAATAAAATTTACATATGATAACAATGACATTTACAATAAGATACAAAAGTTGAAAACTAGAAAAGCAGCTGGAATTGATCAGATTTCTGGGGTTATACTAAAGACAATGGGTTGGGATATAGTACCATATCTGAAGTACTTATTTAATTATTGTTTGGTCGGAGGAGCTACACCAGATGAATGGAGAGTTGCTATAGTAGCCCCTTTGTATAAAGGAAAGGGTGATAGACATAAAGCTTAAAATTACAGGCCAGTAAGTTTGACATGCATTGTATGTAAGCTTTGGGAAGGCATTCTTTCTGATTATATTAGACATGTTTGTGAAATTAATAACTGGTTCGATAGAAGGCAATTCGGTTTTAGGAAAGATTATTCCAATGAAGCTCAACTTGTAGGATTCCAGCAAGATATAGCAGATATCTTGGATTCTGGAGGTCAAATGGACTGTATCGCGATTGACCTGTCTAAAGCATTTGATAGGGTGGATCATGGGAGACTACTGGCAAAAATGAGTGCAATTGGACTAGACAAAAGAGTGACTGAATGGGTTGCTATATTTCTAGAAAATAGATCTCAGAGAGTTAGAGTAGGTGAAGTTTTGTCTGACCCTGTAATAGTTGAGAGGGGAGTTCCTCAGGGCAGTGTTATCGGACCTTTATGTTTTCTTATATATATATATATATATATATATAAATGATATGAGTAAAGGAGTGGAATCGGAGGTAAGGCTTTTTGCGGATGATGTTATTCTCTATAGAGTGATAAATAAGTTACAAGATTGTGAGTAACTGCAACGTGATCTCGAAAATGTTGTGAGATGGACAGCAGGCAATGGTATGTTGATAAACGGGGTTAAAAGTCAGGTTGTGAGTTTCACAAATAGGAAAAGTCCTCTCAGTTTTAATTACTGCGTTGATGGGGTGAAAGTTCCTTTTGGGGATCATTGTAAGTATCTAGGTGTTAATATAAGGAAAGATCTTCATTGGGGTAATCACATAAATGGGATTGTAAATAAAGGGTACCGATCTCTGCACATGGTTATGAGGGTGTTTAGGGGTTGTAGAAAGGATGTAAAGGAGAGGGCATGTAAGTCTCTGGTAAGACCCCAACTAGAGTATGGTTCCAGTGTATGGGACCCTCACCAGGATTACCTGATTCAAGAACTGGAAAAAATCCAAAGAAAAGCAGCACGATTTGTTCTGGGTGATTTCCGACAAAAGAATAGCGTTACAAAAATGTTGCAATGTTTGGGTTGGGAAGAATTGAGAGAAAGAAGAAGAGCTGCTCGACTAAGTGGTATGTTCCGAGCTGTCAGCGGAGAGATGGCGTCGAATGACATTAGTAGACGAATAAGTTTGAAAGGCGTTTATAAAAGTAGGAAAGATCACAATATGAAGATAAAGTTGAATTCAAGAGGACAAACTGGGGCAAATATTAATTTATAGGAAGGGAAGTTAGGGATTGGAATAACTTACCAAGGAAGATGTTCAATAAATTTCCAATTTCTTTGAAATCATTTCGGAAAAGGCTAGGAAAGCAACAGATAGGGAATCTGCCACCTGGGCGACTGCCCTAAATGCAGATCAGTATTGATTGATTGATTGATTGATCAGTATTGATTGATTGATTGTTTTCACCGTCATTGCTCTGCTTTGGGGGGCAGGCTCATTCCTTCTTTTTCTTGATGTCTTTCTTGGTGCTGGGCTGAGTGGTACAGACCCTAGCCTTTTGACCCCAGCTTCGCATTTTCTATCCTGGCTCAGTCCGGTGGTATTTGAAGGTGCTCCAATATGTCAGCCTCGTTTCGGTAGATTTAATGGCACGCAAAAGAACTCCTGCCGGACTAAAATCCGGCACCTTGGCTTCTCCGAAAACCGTAAAAGTTGTTAGTCGGACGTAAAGTCAATAAAATTATTATTCTTTCTTGCCCCTAATGTTTTCCAGTCCGATATCCCCATCGCTTTAAAGCGAGGATGTAAGGGGGGTTATTTCCTGTTTTTTGGCAATGACCATAAAAGTAAAGAACTCCATTGTTCGTTTCCTTAATAATCATGTTATTGGCTTTACGACCCACTAACTAGTCTTTCGGTTTTCGGGATCGTTTTCTTTAATCTTATTCCTTTTCTTCGTCTTAACCAGTTTACCCTCGGACTAAGGGAGGGATCACCCCCAACCACCGCCTCAAGGGCAGACTCTGGGTCGGGGTATACAACTGGGAGGATGACCAGTACCTCACCCAGGCGGCCTCACCTGCAATGCTGAGTAGGGTCCCTGCGGGAGGATGGGAAGATTGGAAGGGATAGACAAGGAAGAGGGAAGGGAGCGGCCGTGGCCTTAAGTTAGGTACCATCCCGGCAATAGCCTGAAGGAGAAGTGATAAAACCACTTCGAGGATGACTGAGGTGGGAATTGAACCCAGCTCTAACAACTACAGTAGAGACAATACGCGACACTTACGTATGTATCTTTATTAACATTGGAGACAATTCGACGGTGGCGCTCCTAGTGACTTGACTTGAAAAGTCGCGCTAAATTCAAATTTCAATGGAAATGCATGTACGAAGATGGATAAATAAATTACTTCCAGAAAGAAAGTATTTTTCAGATTGTACCGGGCGGTACACCTCTACGCGACGCAAGTTCAAATCTTGCGCCAATTGAAACTTCTCAACTGGAGAAACCCGGAACTTTAACCACTGAACTAACTCTACTAGTTATCAGAAGAGGTCACTGAGTGTTTTTGATTTGCTTTTGTTTTTCATTGATCAAGAAGTGTGAACATTCTCTAACAGATGTCTCTACCAAAAAAACTACAGTAATACACTCTGGCGCAATGGAATGAACTCTCTTGAAGACATTTTGTATTCTTAATTTTTGTCTTTACTAAATTTTGTTCTTTTATTTTTTGGGTTGGCAATATTAATCTTTCTGTCCGCCAGTTTTGAACTCAGCCAATCCCGAATTTCCTTAATTAATTTTTGACCAATAGTGTCTTTCTTCTTCGATGTTGATGTATAACTTTTAGCTACCCAATAAAAATTGAGGGGGTGTGTCTACTCATTCTTGAAAGGTCTCGAATTTTCCACGAGGGTATAAAAACTGCTGATTTTCTTGTCTCGGGGCCACTAGTATAACATCTAACTCAGTGTGTGGATATGTAGCAGGGGGCGGGAAGCGCCTCTTTCTTCAAGCAGCAGTTCTTCTACAAGGTAATGGCCTTTTAACATCTTTATTTCTTGCTAGCTCAGCAGTCTAACTCTCCGGGAGGGTTCGAATCCTTTAATATGTAACCCATATTTTAAAAATGTAAATTCCTTTTCTGTCTATGTAAAATCTACAAATCTCTTTTACTGTAAAGCCGCGTTAGAGAGTGCTTTACCCTCTCGAGCTCCCCTTCATTTTGAAATTGAGGTGACTACGTTTTCATAACCGTTGCTTCTCTTCCTTAATGTATTAAAGTTTTCTCATACGAGTCACCTCCCTAGCTTGGAATTAGCCCCTGTATTATCGGCCTAGCGCCACATAGGTTTTAAAAAATACTTTAGTATAGGAGTGCAAGTAATTGCCTCCATTCAATTTTTTATTTGGTTACATTTATTTAACTCGTTTTGTTTTCCTTCCTGAGAAGGCCCAGTAGATTGGGTACGAGGTACCCCTGTACCATTATATGTGTGCCGTGAGGGCAGTTAGTGTGAAGTCTGCTTATGGCCTCCTGATAGGCTTGAACTTTGAGAGCGGGTCTGGTCTTTCCTAAATTTGATCTCTGTGTGCTTCTAGGAGGCTTAACATTGTAATTAGGAGCAAGTGCTCCTTGGCATGATGGGGTTTTCTGCCCCTTTGTTCAATTTTGTACCTTGGTAAAGTTGGGCTAATAGCTCAAGGATTGTGATTGTGGGGCTCGAAGCCCAGACCTTGTAATAATCCAGTAACACTTGTAATTTGTATCTGATTTTGGCTTGTTGTTGACTTGTTAAGTTTTCAAATTCTATGTCACCATTGTTAAGTTTTGAAAATATAACCTTTGCTGAAATTTTAATTCATCTTTCGAACTTGTAGTTAGACCTATTCCAGCCCGCACCTTCTTTCATCTCTGCCTTCCACGGATAACTCCGTAACACAGATATTAACTCCGAAAGCAATTCTGGATAAATGAATGAAGAATTATTTAAAAGGTTATTATTTAAAGACTGAAATTAGACATGTAAACAAGATGTTAAATGGACTGCTGTGAAATGGCTTGATCTTTCATTTATGCATTACTTTTTTACTTTAGCATTCCTGCCTGAACTTTTACGGTTAGATTTGCCTTTTTTCTCATTTAAAAATATTTTATCATCACATTAAGACACTTATCAATTAAAATATCTGCACATTCCTTACACACATTATGCAATGAATTAAAATTTAAAAGGTGGACAATTTTCCTCTTAACATGAAGCCTAGTAACAGAACGAAAATCTATAAAATTAGCCTCAAAAACATTCAAAACTTCCCTATAAGCTATACTTGCTATTTCATCAGGGTAAAGCAAATTTGCATCATCATACTGCTTCAACAAAATGTGTACATTTCTTAAGTCACCCATATTTTGTTCAGTGCTTGACAACACATTACGACATTCCAAATGGGGTAACTTGGAACACAACCAGCCATACACATATGCGTATGCATTTTATTGAATTAAATCAACCCACAGATCACACTTACAACAACACATCGGTATTGAAGTTTAACTGCTGCACTATACAATAAAATATGCGTATTATATTTTAAGTCAGTTATGGGTCGAGCAGGTCAGAAAATTATGAAGCACTATAAAAATCTCTTTGTCACTGGAAGAATATATATGCAAACACAATATTACTTACATTTTCTTGTCACGAGGGAAGCGAAAGAAAGACCGCGCATTCTTCTCTACTTCATAGTTACTGCAGCCAAACACAGCACATACCTTTCGCCTCGTGTTGAGAGGAGATATCAAGGAATGACACACGCTAATATTTAGTTATGTCAACTCACTGAAAAGGCATAAATAACACCAAAAACTTCACACATAAATACACGTGCCCTTATGACAGAGTCAGTAATTCTCAGGTCTACCCGCTAGAGAGAGCTGTCCCTTGATATCTCGCTGAGTGTCGCGTATTGTTTGTACTGTATTTGCCTTTACTCACCTGATCTCCAGAGGCGCAGTGGACCCCGTTCCAGCCCTGGTACCACTTTTCAAATTTCGTGGCAGAGCCGGGAATCGAACCCGAGCCTCCGGGGGTGGCAGCTAATCACACTAACCACTACACCACAGCGGCGGACTAATTGCCAATCAATGAATAAATTGATGGTTTCATAACGTAATGCTTATCCACGTAAAATTGGTATAAGCAGTATACCTCAACAGTAGAGTAACTTTGTAGACCCTGTCCAAGAGGACATTCTGAACCTTTCACCAGCCTAATGCGAGGGGCCGTCCACTGTGCTATTCATGAAAAAACAAAACGGAGCCCATTAAGGGTATTTTACCTGCATATGTTGACGTCGTTTTATGTGGAGGTATCTCCCTCTCATATGGATGGTGCCATTCGACGAAGGACGAAAATTATTAATTTTTAAGACACTATAGTGAAATTTCTAACTTCTATACCTTTAAATGATTTTTTTCCATATTTCTTTCTGAGATGTACCTCCTCAGATATAGTAATGCAACTAACTTTCAATATTGTACCTGTTACGGAGTTATCCGTGGAAGTCAGAGGTGAAAGAAGGCGCGGGCTGGAATGGGTCTAACTACAAGTCCGAAACACGAATTTAAAATTTAAATAAAGGTATATATTTTCAATAGACATCAAGAGTTAACAAAAGTTTACATAGAATTTGAAAACTTAACAAGTCAACAACAAGCCAAATTCAGGTACAAAGAAATTACAAGATTTAGGGGGTTGTTACAAGATCTGGGCTTCGAGCCCCAAGTATAATTTCTGAGCTCTCAACTCACAATCACAAAATAACAAAGGGCAGAAAACCCTTAAATACATGGAGCATTAGCTCCCGACTTTACATCTCAAGCCTCTCTAACGCACTTTTGCTCCAACACCATAAAGAGCTGACCCGCTCTCGATCTATCAAGCCTATAAAGGCAATAACAGATTTTTACACAAACTGCCATCAGGGCATAATAAAGAAACAGGGGTATCTCCTACCCAATCTACTGGGCTTTAGTGTGCAAAAACTAGGTTAATTTAAATGGCCCAAAACCAAAAGGATGGAGGCATGAATTTGCACTCCAAAATCTACATTTTAAAACCTAAGTGGCTCTAGGCCGACACACAGGTGCTAATCCCAAGCTAGGGAGGTGACTCGCATGAGAAAACTTTAATACATTAAGGAATAGAAGAAACGGTTACAAAAACGTAGTCACCTCAATTTCAAATGAAGGGGAGCTCAAGAGGGTAAAGCACTCTCTATCCCCGAATTAAAGTTCAAGAAAACTGAAGTTTACCAGGAAAAAGGATTACATATTAAAGGTTTCGAACACTCCCCGAGAGTTAAACTGCTGAGCTAGCAAGAAATAAAGATGTTAAAAGGCCATTACTTTGTGGAAGAACTGCTGTCCGAAGAAATAGACGCTTCCCGCCCCCTGCTACATATTCACACACTACGCTAGATGTTACTGAAGTGGCACGCAGACAAGAAAATCAGCCGTTTTTATACCCTCGTGGAAAATTCGAGACCTTTCAGGAATGAGTAGACACACCCCCTCAATTTTATTGGTTCACTAATAATTACACATGGATATTCGAAGAAGAAAGCAATGATTGGAGGAAAATTAATTACAGAAATTACGGATTGTCTAAATTCAAAACAGGCGGAAAGAAAGGATTGATGTTGCCAACCCACAAACCGCAGAACAAAATTTAGTAAGGACAAAACTTATGAGTACAATATTTCTTCAAGAGAATCCATTTCAGTACACCAGAGTGTATTACCATAGTTTTTGTACAGACGTCTGTTAGAGAATGTCCACACTTCTTGATCAATTAAAAAAAAGCAAATTAAAGACACTCAGCGACATCTGATAAACCGTAGAGTTAGTTCAGTTTTTAAAGTTCCGGATTTCTCCAGTAGAGAAGTTTCAATTGGCGCAGTATCTATACAACTTTTTGAGTAGGAATGTTTTTTACTTTCCTCTTATCAGCATCGTTAAAACAATCCCTTGCGTCAAAACATTTTTCCATTTGGCACCAAATTTTGCAAAAATATGCTGTATAATGCGCCATTTCACTGTTCTCGATGAAGTCTGATTAGAACGAAAATGGAGTCTAAGCCGTGAGAACGTCAGTAATAAAACATCAAAGCATTCCTAACTATCAATGTTTTCGTCGGGTACTAGAGGAGAAAGAAGCATAGAAGGCGGTGACAAAGAAAGACGCGAGAAGATTGTTAAAATTTATTATCGGAAAATAACATTCGATTCGCACTGGAAGTATAGAAGTAGAACGTCCCTCAAGACTGCTGAAGAGGAAGGATAATATCAACGAAGCGGAAGTTAAAGACGCAAATATAATAAAACTAATTTTCTACGAGTTATTTGCGAGACACTGGCGTTGAAGGATATTCAGATCCGTAAAAAAATAAAATTATTCCAGCAGACAGAAAGACTTCTGCATTACTACGTCACATTTTCCTCGCAAGACGACGTGTTAGCCGACGGAGCTTCTTTTAGGGAGCTACATAATAATGACAACAAGAGCGCAAGACAGATAAAACCTAATATCTTAGTCAAATTGAAATATTCACATACATACTGCAAATCGTAAAGCATTATAAAAGATTATTTTAGAGAAGCGGTACTCTTATATTTTCCATAGATTATAGCAGGCTGCGTCCGCAAGATGACGAAATTAACTATGCGCTCGTATTATTCTGTTCTAACTGCGCAAGAAGCCGAAGACATCATGCACTAAAGAAGTGGAGGCTGAGCTACCTAGGTTATGGCGACACGAGATGACAAATCCAGCCTACGACCAGAGATTGTCCCAGATGTTCCCAAAAGGATGAGGGAAATACCGTGAACCAAGCCCGCATGTCTAACCACCAAGACATGTGATGACAACGAGGGAGTAGGAGAAAGATAAGTCATTATAATCATTAATGTAAATGATATTTGTTTTCTTTTGTAGAGTGCTATGCTATATTTTATTCTCATTTATCAAAATGTGAACGAAGTGCTATCTCAAATATTACCAAAGAAGTGATGTTACATGAGAAGACAACTCACATAGGTATGTTAGAGGTTAATAGGTACTCATCTGACATAAATATCAAATCCATTGTGTAGGAAGCAGTTAACCAGTGATGATTTAATATTCCGTTCGATATGCTGTCAGTATTGTGGTAAACATCAGGTTTATTTTAGAACAGGTGACGTGAAGTTAAGAGGAAATGAGATCTTACACCTATGTTCGGTTTTGACAACTCGCTAGTAAAATATGATGATATTTTATGGAATTGTTGAAAGATCGAGAACATAATAAGATAATCGAATGGATGATTAATGATGATAGTATGGTATACGTCAAGTTTAAATGAATTAATGTGTTTATGGTAATGTGAAGTGTAATATGAGATGAATAATGTGAAATGAATGATTTATATGCGAATAATGGTATAAAAAGATGATGAATAACGTTTGTGATGATTATTGCTTCGTTGTAGATGAAGTATTGGTTTAGTGTAGCGACGATATAATTTCAATTTACGTATTTTCAGATGGAAGAAGGCTAGGATTTGTTCTCAGTTGCTCCTTAATCTTTGGATAAGCCATATATAGCGTTGATTACGATCTTAATGGTATGTTGACATTTACCTAGTACATCATCAAATAATTCCTGATAATAGGAGTGGCACAGAATTAGCCTATACTTATGTGTTTCTACTAACCACAAGTATTCTCACTTAGATTAGGAAAGCTAGGAAGCTTACTGTAGTACATTAATCGATATCACTGATAACTGTTCTTCAAAATTGAAGGCTATTAATAATTGATAGTATCTTCTTACAAGCTAGATTACCTAATATCCAGCATAATTGTGTTAAATGACCGTCAAATGTGGATGATAGCACAGGATTACGACATGTATAATAACTATATGAACACTTAAATTAATTTAGAGCCACCCCAAGTGAACAATTTGAGTAAATATTAGTTATGATGTTTCAGTCATATTCTTTTTAAGGATATAATGACTTACTGAATTACCTTTCTTCCCGTACGAAATGCGACACCAAGAATTTTGAAAAAATGTTGGGAAAGTGTAACACATGTGAACCATGTTAAATAATCCATTTTTTTTAGAAAATATTTTCACACAACCAAGTTGTTGTCTATAATTGAGCATGAACAGCTACATCCTACTGAGTCTATCGTACTGTGAGGCAATTAATGAATGTTTAAAAAATAGTTACTAAGATTTTAGGAACAATTTCAAGCGATGATTGATAAGATGAAGATGAGATTCTAATTTTATTTGTGATTTAATCAGACCTTAGAATCTGCGCCCGATACATTTAATAGTTATCAGTCAATATTGTAAATATTATAAAATGATGTAATTTTCTTTATTCAGTTAGAGATCACTAATTTTAATGCATTTCGAAGATTAATTGATGAAGCACGAAGTCAACAATACCTTATTTATCTTTTCAAGAAATAATTCATAACATACCAAGAATTTTCTTCAATTTCTACTTTATTTTAAAATAAATATTATATTGTTAAACTTAATTCCTCTTTTAATGACTTCTTAGGATAAGGATCTAGTTATAACTGATGATTGTTTGAATATTATTGTAGTTGTAAGTGATGATTATTTGCATATTTTGTGAATCGAATGCGAAAACTAACCGAATTACGGGCAGGATACGTCCATTATGTAGGTTAGTGCTTTCTGCTAGTATAATCTGGTGACCTTTTCTCGAATGCGGGACCCATAGCCCATAAATTTGAAGTATCGAGAACTTAATAGAATATTCGAGCTAGCCTGGATTTCATGCGACTCGACCTGGACGCGGGAATGGCGCAAAAGAGAATTTGACTCCCAACAATGGTGCAGAAAAAGGAAGAGAGGGAGGATGACGAACGTGGTCGCGGGAAGAGAAAGACACCGCGGGACTCAAGTATAAATGTTGGGTCTAGCAAGAAAATTGGCACAACATGGTCGCAAGAAAACAGAAAGATACTACGGTACTTCAGATTAAGATAACCACTGACTTTGGAAACAGAGAGAAGAAAGGAAAGATAATCGACAGGATTATGAGAATAAATGTATGTCTGACAATGTAGTAGAGTATGAGAGGGAGATAAGAGAACGAGAAGAAGCAAGAGTTAGCAAAGATAGCAGGTAGCAAACGACATCGAAACAAGATGCGAATAGAATATGGTAATTTAATAATTTGAAGATAACAATTTAAAATTTTAAAGAAATTAATTTATTGATCAGAGTTTTGATAAGAAATAATGTAGATGTAAGGATTCGATCATAGGGAACTATGATATTTGAATTTTCTTTTAAAATATATTCATCATGAGATTGGGAGCTAAATAAAATTAGAATCACATCTATTAATCCAACCATTTCAAACTTCTTGGTGAAAATTGGGGCAAGGTGTCTCGTGAAACCTAATCTAGGTAGTTAAGCCTATTTATAAAATATACATATTTACAGGGCCTAGTTGTAAGACTATTGCTAAATAAGTTGTGACATATAGAACGAATTTGCAGAAATATTAGAGTATTGATAGGTTAATAGAGAATTTGGAAGATATATATATATATCAACATGACGACATTGAGCCATATGAAAGCGCAATTTGAGGAATGTTAAAGAGAACAAGAAGAGAAGTTGCGAAGAACGGAAGAAGCGATAAAGAGTAATAGAGACGAGGTGCAGAAGACGAAGGAAGAGCAAGGAGGACTAAGGGAGTGGTTGAACCAGATGATGGAAGAACCCAGAAAGCGTGATGAAGAAGCAAAGAAAGAAAGAAAGAAAGACAAGTAGAAGCTAGAAAGTGCGAAGAAGAAGCTAGAAAGTGTGATGAAGAAGCAAAGAAAGAAAGACGAGAAAAAGCTAGAAAGCGCGAAGAAGCTAGAAAGCTTGAAGAAGAAGCTAAGAGAGAAAGGCAAGAAAGGTACAGGAAGCGTAATGGGAAAAAAGGAGATGATGGAAGAAATAAGTAGAAGACAAGAAGAAAGGCAGAAGACAATGATGGAGGAGATGAAACAGGAGATGAAGAGAGGTCAACGTAAACAAATAGAAAAAATTGATAAGAAGCATGAAGAGATGAAGAAAGAGAATGGGAAAATAGGATCAGAAATAGTCAAAATCAGAAGTGTCATGGACGAATTTAAAGCAGAAATGAGTGGAAGGTGGAGGAGAAGAATAAAGAGATTCAGGAAGAAATAAATAAGATCAGAGAAGAAATTATAGAGAGTAGGAGGAAGAAGAAGAGGAAGACCGGAAGGCCCAGATATGTGAGAAGAATGGCAGCGGGATCAGTTAAAACAAATAAGAAAATTGGAGCAGAGACACAGGAAAAGAAGAAAAATGGAAATCAAAGTAATTCAAGCAGAGATTTTGCAGATGCAGAACTACATAAGTATGCACAAGGCAGACGTGCATGTTGAAGAAGTACACTTATCTGAAACTGACACGGTACTAACCAAGCGATTCGTAAGAGAATTAAAGGTCATTCCAGAAGAATATCAAGTACCCTCATTGTGGAGAAAATGAACCAATTCCGAAGGTGAAGATAAAAGCGAGAAGAGAAGAAGACGAAAGGAAATGGACGTCAAAATTATTGGAGAGAAGGAGAATGCTAATTTATGCATAGATAGAAAGATAGAAAATTTCGAAGACGCAGAGAGCAACAAAATTCGTCGTTAATAAAATTCAAGTCAATTTATGAGAAACCAGTCAAGGAATAGAAAATATAAACATATACTATCTATGGAATGAACGTAGCTAAATATTGAAAGAAAATAGAAAAAACACGCGCTAGAGTATGAAATGGAACAGCGAAATGCCACATTCCTAGAAATAAGAACAAGATATAAATATATCACAAGCAATATATTTAAAACGATGCAGGAGGAATAATATACCATTTCACTCTTCTCAATGAAGTCTGATTGGAACGAAAATGGAGTCTAAGCCGTGAGAACGTCAGTAATAAAACATCAAAGCATTCCTAAATGTCAAAGGAGTAATATTTTCGTCAGGTACTTGAGGAGAAGGAAGCATAGAAGGCGGTGACAAAGAAAAACGCGAGAAGATTGTTAAAATTTATTATCGGAAAATAACATTCGATTCGCACTGGAAGTATAGAAGTAGAACGTCACTCAAGACTGCTGAAGAGGAAGGATAATATCAACGAAGCGAAAGTTAAAGACGTAAATATAATAAAAAAATAATTTTCTACGAGTTATTTGCGAGACACTGGCGTTGAAGGATATTCAGATCCGTAAAAAAAATTATTCCAGCAGACAGAAAGACTTCCGCATTACTACGTCACATTATCCTCGCAAGACGACGTGTTAGCCGACGGAGCTTATTTTAGGAAGCTACATAATAATGATAACAACAGCGCAAGACAGAGAAAACCTAATATCTTAGTCAAATTGAAATATTCACATACATACTGCAAATCGTAAAGCATTATAAAAGATTATTTTAGAGAAGCGGTACTCTTATATTTTCCATAGATTATAGCAGGCTGTGTCCGTAAGATGACGAAATTAACTATGCTGACGTATTATTCTGTTCTAACTGCGCGAGAAGCCGAAAACATCATGCACTAAAGAAGTGGAGGCAGAGCTACCTAGGTTATGGCGACACGAGATGACAAATCCAGCCTATGATGACCGGCAACGACCCGAGATTGTCCCAGATATTCCCAAAAGGATGAGGGAAATACCGTGAACCAAGCCCGCATGTCTAACCACCAAGACATGTGATGACAACGAGGGAGTAGGAGAAAGATAAGTCATTATAGTCATTAATGTAAATGGTATTTGTTTTCTTTTGGAGAGTGCTATGCTATATATTTTTTCTCATTTATCAAAATGTGAACGAAGTGCTATCTTAAATATTACCAAAGAAGTGATGTTACATGAGAAGACAACTCACATAGGTATGTTAGAGGTTAGTAGGTACTCATCTGACATAAGTATCAAATCCATTATGTAGGAAGCAGTTAACCAGTGATGATTTAATATTCCGCTCGCAATGCTGTCAGTATTGAGTAAGAGGAGGTTAAGATAATCTCATTGACAAGATGGCGTCGAAACAGAATTCGGTGTGTGGGAGCTGCAATGAAAATATTCAACTTAAAGAGTACTTTATCATATGTGACGGTTGTGGTAAGTCTTATCATAGAACTCGTGTCGAACTTAACAGAAGAGAATTTAAAAGACGTATTTCCTCTAAAACCGGTAAGTGGTATTGTTGTGGTTGTGACGACAGTGAGTGTGTTAGCAACAAAAACAATGGTGACTGTCCTAACCTCAAGGACCTGGCTAGTGTGATTAACCAAATCAACAATAGACTCACTAAAATTGAATCTTTCGAGTGTGAACAGATAGATATTCAAAAGTCTGTATCGTTTTGTGCCGCAAGTTTTGACGAAATGAAAGCTGAACTAATCAAAATGAGTGATAATTTCAACAAAGCTATGGCGGAAATCACTGTTCTGCAAAACCATGTTCAAACACTTCAAAACGAGTGAGATGTACCTAACAACGAGATACAGCGGCTCAGATCTGAAAATAACGAGCTCCAGCAATATGTTCGCATAAATAACCTAGAAATTCATGGGCTACCTGTGGTTATCAATGAGAAGCCTGTCCAAATCGTGAAAGATGTTGCCAAGTGTCTAGGAGTAGACATAAACACCAATGACTTAGACGGGTGCCACAGACTTTCTCAGAATAAAACAGAACTACCGGCTCCTCTGTTGGTAAAATTTTGACAAGCGTCTCCGTATAACACTGCGATAATACGACCTGGCCAATCACAAAGCATTCTCGCAGATTCTGTGGCCCTGGGCGCTTTCTATTCCCATAATTCCCGTGCTTTGGTGATGGCGACTTCGCGATCAGTTTGTTTACGATAATCAGCTGATGAGAAGGGCATCATTGATCGAATCCAGCCTATTTATGCCATAATATACGTTTGTCTGATAACCCAAAACAGAAGAATTAAATTTAACAAGGTAATAATTAAAACTCGAATACGAAAGGATACGATTCTTTTTTCGATTTACTGTGAATGATTTCAGATTAAGTTGCTCAGCAAACCGATGGAGTGTTTTTATAGTTCTCAATAATAATTATGGAATTATTTCAGGTTTTTACACAGAAATCCAAGTCAATACTCTTATTTGTTCACGTTTAGATTTACGTAACCGATTGTTTTGCATAAGGTATTCGACATTTCAAGCTATGCTAGCAGAAAAAATTAGGTTAGGGGTGCTCCTTATACATGATAATATAACTGTAGAATTATGAAGGGTTCTATGAAATCAATCATCTTTGATCAGCATTTAGGACTGTCTATACTTCGAGGAATTCGTGTCGGTGCTTTCATTATTCACATTTACAACTGCATAACCTGTATTTTTTGTACAATTTATTAGACATTTCAAGTTTGGTTAGCAGCGGGTGTTTTTTACGTGTTATAATTTCATTTATGAATTATCAAGGATTCTATTAAGTCCATGATCAATGATCTGCATTTAGAGCTGTAGCCCAGTTGGCAGATTCCCTATCATTTTACCTAGTATTTTCTTCAATGATTTCAAAGAACTCGGAAATCTATTAAACATTTCCCATGATAAATTGATCCGATCCCTAAATCGTCTTCTTATAAATAAATATTTGCCCTTATTTGTCCTCTTGAATTCCAACGTTATCCTCATATTGTGATCTATCCTACCTTTAAAAGCTCCACTCCAAGCTTATTCGTCTACTAATGCCATTACACGCCAGTAGCGGATCAACTTATGGGAGGGAGCTTAAAGTTACAAATTTATGATAGAACATAATTAAGGTGCTTGTGCATGCTTGAGTGTCATCATAAAGACATTAATACAAATGGATTACGTTGATATTCAGAAGGCAGTACACTACAGAATCTTACATTAAAATTCAGAAAAAACAATACGATCAAGCTGAACAGATTTACAACGAATGGTATATTCAGTTTACAATCCAAAATCCAACTTTCGAGGCTTCTTAGAAGACATATTCAAGATATCTGTTGGTTTTACAATGATGTCCCTATGAATGTTCAAAAGAGCCACGCCATTGAGTCGACTTTCACTTGTTTATAGTCATTTTCCATTTATTTACTTTTATAAAATTTCCATGGGTTTCCTAACCCCCAGTAAACCTGCCCCTTATGGCTACGCCCGTCACACGCCATCTCTCAGCTGACAGGTCAGAGCATCCCGCTTAGTCGAGCATCTCGTCTCCTTACTCCTGGGTCTTTTCTTTCCAACATATTCAAAAACTACTCCTATGTCGGAAATCACCAGAAGAAATCATGCTGCTTTCCTTTGGATCTTCTCCAGTTTTTGTATCAAGTAATCCTGGTGGGAGTCTCACACAGTGAAATTATCCTCTGATTGGGGGTCTTACCAGGGACTTATTGTACACTGACTGACAGAGCAAATGCAACACCAAGAAGGAGTGGTTCGAAAGGGATGAAAGTTGGGGAAAAACAGAGACGGCACGGACGAATAATTGATGTTTATTTCAAACCGATATGCAGGTTACACAATGCGCACGGCATCGACTCAGTAGGATGTAGGACCACCGCGAGCGGCGATGCACGCAGAAACACGTCGAGGTACAGAGTCAATAAGAGTGCGGATGGTGTCCTGAGGGATGGTTCTCCATTCTCTGTCAACCATTTGCCACAGTTGGTCGTCCGTACGAGGCTGGGGCAGAGTTTGCTAACGGCGTCCAATGAGATCCCACACGTGTTCGATTGGTGAGAGATCCGGAGAGTACGCTGGCCACGGAAGCATCTGTACACCTCGTAGAGCCTGTTGGGAGATGCGAGCAGCGTGTGGGCGGGCATTATCCTGCTGAAACAGAGCATTGGGCAGCCCCTGAAGGTACGGGAGTGCCACCGGCCGCAGCACATGCTGCACGTAGCGGTGGGCATTTAACGTGCCTTGAATACGCACTAGAGGTGACGTGGAATCATACGCAATAGCGCCCCAAACTATGATGCCGCGTTGTCTAGCGGTAGGGCGCTCCCAGTTACTGCCGGATTTGACCTTTCTCCACGCCGACGCCACACTCGTCTGCGGTGACTATCACTGACAGAACAGAAGCGTGACTCATCGGAGAACACGACATTCCGCCATTCCCTCATCCAAGTCGCTCTAGCCCGGCACCATGCCAGGCGTGCACGTCTATGCTGTGGAGTCAATGGTAGTCTTCTGAGCGGACGCCGGGAGTGCAGGCCTCCTTCAACCAATCGACGGGAAATTGTTCTGGTCGATATTCGAACAGCCAGGGTGTCTTGCACATGCTGAAGAATGGCGGTTGACGTGGCGTGCGGGGCTGCCACCGCTTGGCGGCGGATGCGCCGATCCTCGCGTGCTGACGTCACTCGGGCTGCGCCTGGACCCCTCGCACGTGCCACATGTCCCTGCGCCAACCATCTTCGCCACAGGCGCTGCACCGTGGACACATCCCTATGGGTATCGGCTGCGATTTGACGAAGCGACCAACCTGCCCTTCTCAGCCCGATCACCATACCCCTCGTAAAGTCGTCTGTCTGCTGGAAATGCCTCCGTTGACGGCGGCCTGGCATTCTTAGCTATACACGTGTCCTGTGGCACACGACAACGCGTTCTACAATGACTGTCGGCTGAGAAATCACGGTACGAAGTGGGCCATTCGCCAACGCCGTGTCCCATTTATCGTTCTCTACGTGCGCAGCACAGCGGCGCATTTCACATCATGAGCATACCTCAGTGACGTCAGTCTACCCTGCAACTGGCATAAAGTTCTGACCACTCCTTCTTGGTGTTGCATTTGCTCTGTCAGTCAGTGTACATGCTCTCTCGTGTACCTCCTTACTTCAAACCTTAAATGCCCTCATGTGGAACCTTTATGTACTATCTCATTCATGAATGAAGATCTTTCCTTATATTAAGACCTAGACCGTAATCCCCATGAGGTACTGTCACCTGATCAACATAGTAATTAAATCTGAGAGGTCTTTTCCTCTTTGTGAAAATTACAACCAGACTTTTCATTCCATTTACCATCATACCCTTGTCTCCTGTCCATCTCACATTGTTGATCTCTTTTTGTAGTCGCTTACAAACCTGCAGCTTATTTAATACATACAGTGTAACGTCATCAGCAAAAAAGCCTAATCTTTGATTCCAGATAACCATTTCAGGATCAGGTAATGCTTGAGCTACTCTAATTCTGTGAGTTCTTTCTAGAAATTTAACCACCCATTCACCCACTCTTTTGTCCATTAGACCTTATTTTCGTCAGTAATCTCTAATGATCTACCCTGTCAAAATCCTTGAATCAATACCTCCTGTGGGTAGGGGCAATAGAATACACCCATGGCTTCGCATAAGAGGCGACTAAAAGGAGCCCAGGAGCTCTAAACTTGCAAGCACGGGTTGACGACCGTGGGGACTTAGGCTGAGTCCTGGCATTGCTTCCCTTTACTTACACACCAAGTTCTTCACTTTCATTTATCCTATCCAATCTCCCTTGGTAATTTCTTGTTTTTTTCTGACCCCCAGTGGTATTAGGTTTTTGAGGTCTAGAGAGACATTCACTTTACAAGTCTTCATTGCCCTCACCTTCCTTTGGCCGCTACCTTCTTTTTCCCTTTGGCCGCTACCTTCTTTTTCCGACGTGTGGAATCTCTTCTCTCTGATTCTTGTTAATAGAGGATGGTTGCCCAGTTCCTCTTAAAACAATAAACACCACCACAGCCACCATGGATGGATACATATAGTCCATTCTACCTGAATCTAAATTAACTGCTATATCATGTTGGAATTCTACAAGTTGAGCCTCACTGGAAGAACTTTTCCAAATTGTGAACATCCTTCTATCAAACCAGAGCTTATATGCAACACATATTAAGCAGACTGGTCTGTAATTATCTGCCTTATGTTCATCACCCTTTTCTTTATAGAGTGGGGCTAGAGCTCCTTCTTACAAACAGTAAACAAATATTTCCGAAATGGCAGCATATTTCTACTAAACACCCTGAATTGTTAATAAAGCCAGCTGCTTTTTTTAGCTTTCAGATTTTGTACCTTTTTTGAAAATGTCTTTATTATAATAGGTAAATTCCACTACTTTGCCTGTATTAGTCTCCTGCTCAACCTGGAAATTAATCTTACATCCAACTATCTTTGCATATTGCTAACTGAATTCTTATGCTTTCTGGAAGTCCTCACATATACACTCTCCCAGTTCATTAATTTTCCCTGGAATGTCCATCCTGGAACTTGTGTCTGCCTTAAAGTACCTATACATACCCATCCATTACAGTACCGGTACTCACTAAAATACATATGGCTGTCAATTATGCTTGTCATGTTAACCTTAACAGATTTTTTAATAAATTATATTTTATAGTAAGTTCCTTCAGTCTCTCCTTACTTCCTCATATGCACCTCTGTTATAATACAGTGGTTCTATACCATTTCTTACCACTTTAGAAAAATACCATGCCTGTTTACAAACACCCCAAAAATTAGTTAAACCCATCCCATAGTCAGTTTATATTTTCATTCACCATTTTTAACTAATCATAATTACTTTTTTAAACTCCCCTCTGTCTCTCTTATAAATCTTATTATATTGCCTAATAGTCTTACAGCATTCTATTCTCTCACATATATTTTTCAACTACAACAGAAATGATCTTCATGATCACTTCAGTTTTTCTATAGTGCTCATCCGCTTTTATTAAGACTATGTCTAGAATATTTCGCCCTCTATATTGTTTGTTACAACACTTTCTGATTCAGTAGTCCTTCCGATTAACTTATTCACCATTTGTCGGTCATGATTTCTGTCATTCGCACCAGTCACCACTGATCTGCATTTAGGGCAGTTGCCCAGGTGGCAGATACTCTGTCTGTTGTTTACTCATATTCTCTTCAAGAATTACAAAGACTTTTTTAAATTTATTAAACATCTCCCATGGTAAATTATTCCAATCACTAACTCCTCTTCTTATAAAAGATTATTTGTCCCAGTTTGTCCTCTTGAATTTCAACTTTATCTTCATATTTTGATCTCAAACTTACTCGATTACCAATGTCATTCTACACTATCTTCCCACTGACAGCTCAGAAAGTACCACTTAGTCTCCTTACATCCAAGTCTTCCCATCCCAAATTCTGCAACATTTTTGTAACGCATCTCTTCTGTCCGAAATCGAGCTGCTTTTCTTTGGATTTCTTCCATTTCTCGAGTCGAGTAATCATGGTGAAGGTCCCATAGGCCTATACTGGAAACTTACCCTCAATTGGGGTATTACCAGAGACTTATCTGTCCTCTCCTTTACATCCTTACTGCAACCCCTAAATTCTCTCACAACCATGTGCAGAAATGTCTAGAATATGTCATTACTTACAATCACATTTATGCGATTACCCCAGTGAAGATCTTTACTTATATCAACACGTACATACTTACAATGATCCCCATGACGAAATTTCGCCCCATCAATGCAGTAATGAAAACAGTGGACTTCTCCTATTGGTGAAACTTACAACCTGACTTAACACGGTTTATCGAATCAAAAATCAAATAAAAATCTCTTCATTTGCAAATGAGGTGTCTTCCTCGGTGGCAAATGGTACACTAAAATACTTTATTGTCAAGCACTAAATATTAAATTAACAAGAGAAGAACATTTTCCTATAATACAATATTATATAACTTACGCGAACTATTTTTTCTATTAAACACACAGATCATTCTCATATATGAGTTGACTATACTTGTAAGTAGTACAGGAGATATTATAAGTAGAATTTTTTAAACAATGTAAATTTATTAAGGATGATCTGTGTGTTTACTTCAGATGATACTGTACAACTGGTATACGATTAAAATTTACATTGCATTTATTTACGTTTTCTTTTCCTTACTCATTCTGGAACCTAAGTAGCATAACGACCTGCTGCGTCTTAACCAGAGCCCATTTTGCCACCACTTTTAAGAGTTCCTGAAGGGCCTTCAACAGCTACCGTAGCGGTCCCAGTGCCCTCGAAGTCTCCACTGTACTTCACCCCTACAAGCAGTCCACTACTTTGGCTGTCCAAACTCCTTAGACCAGGGGATGGAATTAATTTATTCATACACATTTTTATTTACATTAACCTGCACTGGTCGAATGCCCTCTAATATTTCATTTATTTTCTCTGTTCCAGTTTATTCTCTTCTTGAATATCTGTACAGATTTTGGAAAAGGATCAAACACTACCCCTGGTAAACTGTTCCGCTCCTTCACACCCTTCCCAATGAATGAAAATTTACCCCAATCGCTTCGGCTAAAATTCCTTCTAATTTTATATTTGTGGTCAGTCCTGCCGATATAATTATTTTCCAACTGAAGCCTCTCACGGATATCTCCCTATGATTCTTCTCCTGTATAGGCTCTATATAATCCTATAAGTCTAGTTTTCTCCCTTCTCTTAAAGTTTTCCACCCGAGTTCCTTTAACATTTTTGATACACTACTCTTTCTCCTGAAATCCCCTGTTACAAATCTTGCTGCTTTCCTCTGCACACCACCTATTTCTTTTATTAGGTATTCTTGGTGATGATCCCAAACACTGTTTGCATATTCCAATAATGGACGAACCATACTTAAGTAACTTTTTTCTTTTAATTCTTTGTTGCATCCTTTAAGTAGCCTCGTTATGACATGTAACGATCTGTATGCTTTCCCAACAATGTCATCCACATGACCCTTCCAGTGCAAATTACTCTCAAATCTTACACCTAAGTATTTGTACTTGCCATCGTTTGGGATAACTAACCATCCAAAGTATATTCAAATTCAGTTTTAAAACTCCTGTTTCTAAATGTTGTACAGTTGATTTGCCTCCATTAACCTTCATGTTATTCTCTTCAACCCATTGTTGGATACTCACAAGGTCCTTTTGTAGTTCTGAACAATCCTCTATGTTATTTATTTCCCTATAAACAATTATGTCATCTGCATACAATCTTATTTTTGATGTTATATTGTTCCCTAAATCATTTGTGTATATTAAGAAAAGTAACGGACCGATTATACTACCCTGTGCAATTCCCTTCTAAACTTTCTCTTCCTGCGATACGTTAATTCCTACTTTGACTTTCTGAACCCTTGAATTGAGAAATGTTTTTACCCAACGTGTAACCCTTACGCTCAATCCTATTCCCTCCAATTTCTTTAATAATATTCCAAGTTCCACTCTATCAAAGGATTTGGAATGCAATCTAACTGGCCTCCTGAATCCAATTGATCTGATATGTCCTGCTGAAATCCCACCAGTTGTATCTCACAAGAAAATTTCTTTCTAAATCCATACTGGCTCCTCATGAACCAATTTTTATCATCACATATCCCTCTGATGTACTTCGATATTAAACTCTCCAGTATTTTTCAAACTATACTGGTCAGGCTGATTGGTCTGTAGTTCTCTGGTTTCCTTTTATCACCCTTTCCTTTATAAATTGGTATTATTATAGATTCCTTCCATTCCTTTGGTATTACACTATTATTTATGACATAGTCAAAGAGAAATTTTAAATAAGGCACTATGTACTACCCCGTTGTCTTTAATACCTCCCCAGTAATTTGATCACTTCCTGCTGCTTTTCCTTGCTGAAGCAGTTGGATTTCTCTGAAAATATCTTCATTTGTGAATGAGAAGCTTCTTGTTTCCCTCTGTGTCTCTCCCTCTGTATCTTCTGTTTCGGTTCCCAACTCCTGACAATCATCTACTGAATCTCTGAATTCCCTACTAAAGAGGTTTGCTTTCTCAGTATCTGTTAAATAGTGTTCACCCCCTTCTCCCACCATTGTAGGAATTTGGATTCCTTTTCCTTTCTGATTCCTGATACTGTATATGAATATAGCTTTTTCCATTTCCCTTTGTGGTCATTACCCTCTTGAAGTATGCCATTCATATAATTCCCTTTTGCTTCCTTTTTCACTCTATTCAGTTTCCTCGTTAGCTGTTTTCTAGTTTCTCTACTCTCCCTACCCTCATTGAATTTCCTGTTTACTATTCTACATTTTCTTTTTAATTTTCTTATTTAATAAACAGGGTCTGAGGTCATTTTACCCTTCTTAACAGGTACAAATCTCTTCTCTCCTTCCCAAATGATTCCTTTAAATTTAGCCCCAAGTGTATCCATATTACTCCCTTCACTTATCCAGCAACTGAATTGTGATTTAAGGTAAGTCCCAAATTCATCAACTTTAGTTTTTCTGTACAATTTCTTGTCTTGTGTAACCCTCTTATTAAGCCTTTTTGCTACAAGTCCTACATCCATTATTACAGCCTTATGGTCCCCTATTCCTTCAATTACCTCAGTTTTATCAACAATTTCCCATGGTTTAACCAAGAATAGATCTAGTAAGTTATTGAGACGAGTCGGTTCTTGTACTACTTGTGTAAATCCTCCCTCCCAAATTAACTTATTTGCCAGTTTCTGTTCATGGGCTTCACTTGCAGCTCCATGCCATTCAACTTCAGGCAAATTTAGATCTCCGCCAATTATTACCAGATCATTATTATTGTTTTTATGAGTATAATCTATTATTTTTTCAAATATTTCCATGTCTCTTTCCTCTCTTCCAGGCCTGTATGTTTCCATAATTCCCACCTCCTTCATATTATCACAAATTAATTTTATCCCTAATATTTCATCGCATTCATCGGTAAACCATTCATGTGAACAATAAGTTTCCTTCACCAGAATAAACACCCCCTCCCTTTTAATCTCCTCGGTCTCTACGATAGACTGTGTACCCTTCTGGAAATACTTCTCTATTACCTACCCCTTCTCTCAACCACGATTCCACTCCTATCACCACATCAGTCACATAAGATGCCATCAATGTACCGAATTTTAATTGTTTATTTACTACACTCTGACAGTTTACCAAGAGCAATCTCAGACCCCCTTCCTCCCTAAAACTTGACTGTTGCAATTGGGTAACTTGAAATTCCTTACTTTCCTGAGTTTCATTGTCTAGTTGGCTGAGCCAGTTTGAAGTACAGCTGGCTCTATCTACTAGTTTTCCTGGTCATTATTATAACTCAAGAGAGTTGCCTGTTTTACAGTACATATCTTAAGATTAATAAAATCTAGAACAATATTTGCTATCTTTCGTTTACCTCAATTGTTTAGATGAAGGCCATGCTTTTTCTAACAGTGTCTCTCGAAACTGCTGCTATCAATTACCGTACCTGTGTATTACGAAAATGTTTATAAATTTTAACCATATCTGTATTAACTTTGTCCACTTAATGTTCACACACGATTCTCTAATCAAATCATGCCTGTGGGGCACGTTCACTACAAAGATGTTAGTCTGAGTCAGCTTACTTTGTGTACATTTAAGTTCAGAAATAACATTCTTAGCGCCTTTGTGAGCTACGTCGTTCGTCCCGCCGAAGATCACTACTGCATCACGACTTCCGAGATTTCTTGCCGCCTGCTCCGTGTTTTCCAATACCTTCATCATTGGAGCCCCAGGATAGATGGCTGCCGATGCTGCAATATCTTCATTGACCATTTTCTCCACAATTCCCCTCACCTGGCTATCACCAAATATAATGATGTTCGACACTTTCGCCGGTGCACTGTGTGGGATTTTGGGCCTAACTTTGCCGCGTCTCGTAACGGATTTTGCGCTATACGTTTGACTGCTTCCTATACGGATACCTTGCGTATCGCTTACTTCCCTCAGGGCTGAAAACCTGTGTTCTGAGTGTTTACTGGTACCGGTACTTTCGATTCCTGTAAACGTACCTTCTCCTTTAAAATCTCATTCTCCGCTTTTAATGCTTGTAAATCCTGTTGCAATAAAGAGAGAATTACAAGTACATTGTCATTACCTCCAACCTCCAAGGAATGAGACGCCAGCGATTCGTTGACCGTCGTAGGCCTAGGTTTGTTACCGCTATTCAAATTGCTCTCGCCACAGCTAACACAAGTCCAAGTATCTTCATTTTTAGCAAAACCAGCCCTACATATACATTCAAAATGGTACCAAATTAAACACTTTTCACACTGGATACCATTCTTCACTCGCTTCTTGTTTACACCACACTTATTCTCGATTATTTCGCAAGAGAACCGGGAGCTATCTTCACTTACATCCTTCGCTGACGCCATCTTGTACCATTATTCCCCCATCTTGTACCATTACCTTCTGCTGTCCATCTCGCAACATTTTCAAAGTCTTTTTGCAGTTGCTCACAAACTTGTAACTTATTTATTACTATACACAGTATGCCATCATCCGCAAAAAGCCTTATCTCGGAATCCAGTTGTTTACTCATATTATTTAAGGTCCAATGATATTGCCTTGAGGAATTCCCCTCTTAATGATTGCAGGATCATTATCAGCATTAAAACACCAACTGCATTTTACAATAATATTTAGGAATTATTTTCAATAAATGTCAACTCATTATTTTTATGTACATTCATTTATTAAAATATTAATACAATGGTACATGAGAAAACATGTCAAAATGATACACTCCTCATCTTGCAGCCATTAAGAACTCATTGGTACCGTTTTACATTAAAGCTAAGCAGGCTAAGAAAGGTACAATGCTATTAAATAATTATGTAGAGGACACACTGAAAAATGAAAAATAATTGCCAATGACCAAATTCATTGGTTCCAAAAATAAATGCATGGCAGCTTGTGCTGAAATAATGAAACTGCTAGGAAGGTAACAAAGAGCCTGTAGCCATTGTTCCAAAAAATATACTGAATAATTCGTTTGAAAATACTGTGAAAAACGTGTCTAAACTAGAAAATAATCTTGAGTCACTCAAGAAGAATGTAGATATGTTGAGTAAACTATAAACTACCATGAACAAGTGAAATAAAATATACATGGCATGAAGTTGCCTCTAGGGAGAATTTTCAAAATAGTTACAGAACTCAGGAATTCCAGGACAGATGAGTACAATTGCCTCTCCAGAAAACCAAATGAATATGTTTGCATATTGTAGAATGCAAAGAATAATCGCAGCATGTACATGGATACTGATGAATACATATTTTATATTCAGAGCAAATCAATGGGCAGCAGAATGAATGACTTGTTACGCTTTCTTTCCTGATGCTATAAAACTCATCTGTCTTCCTGCCTTCAACCTTACATGAAGTGGAACATTCCACTGTCACATCATCAATACACATTTGTGGACTGTTTTTGTGTCTCTGCCTTATATGTTGCACAGCTTTGCTAAGTTTTCCTTTATTTACTTGTAGCAACCTATCAAACACTTTGTGTTTTACCACTGACATCACAGCATTTAAGCTCTTATCCATCCTACTGACTGGAAGACTTTTCATTACCACTTGTTTTAGAACTTGGTGGAAGACTTATAAATGCATAGTGGTATTAATGTGCATTTCTAATTGGTAACAATAGGCCCACTGATCACACCTACTAGCATATTCCTTTTTGAAGTACACACCTAACTCTCTACATGTGTCATTATTTTCACAAGCATCTAGGAAGTTGTTGAGCTCACTGTGGAATTCAACTACGTTTTCACACTGCAACAACGTCCTTAGGTGTTTGTTAGACAATTGCTTTGAATGCCTGGCTACCATGAATTTTAGAGGAAATGTTCTTTCTCCAAGCCCTATCCATATGCCACATGCATAGAAGTTTCTTCAAAGGGGCGCCCGGTGCTTTAACCCATGCATTAGAGAATGAAGCCTAATTATCAGTTATCAGTATCTGCACAGGAAAATCAATTGCATACACTGATTATTTGACAACATACAAAAAACATTTCAGCACATTGCAGTCTGTTCGATTAGAGTAATAGAATGCAACAGAGAATCTCTCATTGCATTCATCCAAAGTCAATAATGTTGTAAGTGAGAAGTCACAAGCATTTGTCCCATGAGTACTGTCCATACAAATGATTTTTTTCCAAACTCCACAAGCATTACTTTCTGCACATCAGTCATAATATTATTAATACAAAATCATTTTCTGTCAATCCGTATTCTGGATTGGAAGTACCTTGTAATTTACGAAACCGGACATACTCATTACCTTGTCTTTTAACCTATCTATCCAAATGCACACACTTTCTACATCTTTCTGGCTCTGTTTCTCACTATCTAATCTAAAATCACGAACAATATTACTCAGGTCATGTCTTTGCAGAAGGTGTAGCCTGGTAATCTGCTTAGTATCTAAATTGTCTGTGATGTTTTCAGAACAGTGTCAAAGGGAATATTCTGAGCCAACTGGCCAGCAATCTGCTCTCTCTCTTCTTTTGACAGCAGGATATGCCCAACTCCTCCCCGATGTCCAAAATGTACATTCTTGTAAATAACTTGCATACTCGATTGATTGATTGATTGATTGATGGATTGATTGATTGATTGATTGATTGATTGATTGATTGATTGATTGATTGATTGATTGATTGATTGATTGATTGATTGATTGATTGATTGATTGATTGATTGATTGATTGATTGATTGATTGATTGATTGATTGATTGATTGATTGATTGATTGATTTTACATGAACCCTGAAATTTCATATGCCGTATTCCCTTTCCTCTTCTTTTGACCAATCCACTGCGATGACAGAAATAAGTAGATCCTTCAAGGGCTGTAGTGCCATGGGGTTTGGTTTGGTAGTTGTCGATGTCCTCTTATGTCTTGGGGACGAGTTAGAATATATCTGGATTGAGTGTCTTTTTTTTCCTTTGATTTCCATACCTTAAAATCTTGAAAAGAATAGAAAAGTTGAATTACTAGTGATTAACATTAAGATAATAATAAACTCATTGCACAGCTTAACTTGTGTTATGGTAAGGGTCATTCCATAAAAACTCACAAACTACAACAAATTAGACATTTACTTGTTTTTACTAAACTTATTTGTAGAGTACTCGTTCCCGCCTGGTAGCCATAATTGTTAAGGCGTTGAAGTCTGCATGGTCTAACACCGTGGTAAGCCGGTTCAAGTCCCCTTGATCGAAAACATTTTGGCCATCAGAATCTTTGGCCACCAGGGTAGAGGAGGTGGCGATATACAGTTTCTAATCACTAGATTGCTTGCCAGAAGCCTGGAATAAATTCCAAACCTCTCCGCAGTGCTCATATGGAGTGAGGGCATATGACGCTGTTGATGGTGATTCGTCCGTCGGTTGGAGATGTTAAGCCTTGAGCAGACCCCTTGGTGCTATTCGACAGGAGTAGGCTATGTGCCGGCACAGGGTTTCACCCTCTCCCTGCCTACTATCATATATCACGTCATTCATTTCATCTCATTAACTCCCCTGATGAGGCTGACGCCAGGAAGGGCATCCGGTCATAAAAACCCACCACGACTGATTCATCTCACCGTATTCCCGACCCCGTAGATAAAACGGGACATGGTTTGGACAAAAAACAAAACAAAAAATCATTGTTTGTAGAGTACTGTTTTGGTGATCTAATGTTTATTGTTGTTTGGCCAACCCTTGTCCCGTTTCTGTACGGTGTCGGGTATGAGGTGAGGTGAGACAAATCTGTCATGGCGGGTGTTAATGACTGGATGCCCTTCCTGACGTCAACCTCATCAGAGGAGTTAATGACCTGAAATGAATGACGTGATATATGATACTAGGAAGGGAGAAGGTGAAACCCATGCCGGCACGTAGCCTACTCCTGTCGAATAGCACCAAGAGGTCTGGTCAAGGCTTAACATCTCCATCCGAGGGACGAAACACTATCAACTGCGTCATATGCCCTCACTCCATATGAGCATTGCAGAGAGGTTGGAATGTTCCAGGCATTTGGCAAGCAATCTAGTGGTTATAAATTGTATACCACCCTTCCCCTACCCTGCCAGACAACATTCTGATGGGGAAATTTTTTTGACCAACGGGGCTCGAACTGGCTAATTTCGGCGTCAGACAGTTTACACTTCAACGCCTTAACGATCATGGCCACCAGGCAGGCTGATCTAATGTTCATTGTAGTATTTTAAAAATGACTATCTCAGCATAAAAATGTGATTTCCATGCATACTTCTATAAATAAAGTTGAACTTGAGAATTTTAAGTGAGCTTCAGATAATTTTGAAAAATACCTCTGACACTTGTCTGTTTGTTAAGTTGGATCCTCAAAAAGCACCATTAAATTCAAGTACCACTGGACTGGGCTAGGATCGAACATACCAACTTGAGCTCAAAAGCCAGTGCTCTACTGCCCTAGCTACTCAGCCCAGCCTGAACACCTGATCAGTATATCCAAGCATTGAATTACTCAGAAAAAATTACTGGAAATCACTCCTGAGTATGAATATCCACAGCCTTTTTCCAGTCATTCAACCGGGTCAGGAATGGAACACATGAATCCCCATCTAGTTGTGAGGATAGGAACCGTGCCGGCTGCCGAAGCCTGTCGCACTCCTCTGGGGCAATGAATAATAACTGACAGATGAAATGATACTGGAGAGTGTTGCTGGAATAAAAGATGACAGGGAAAACCGGAGTACCTGGAGAAAAACCTCTCCTGCCTCCTTTTTGTCCAACACAAAACTCCCATGGAGTGACTGGGATTTGAAACACGGAATCCAGCGGTGAGAGAGTGGCGCGCTGCCGTCTGAGCCATGGAGACTAGAAATAACTCTTCAAGTGCTACTAAGGACTCAATTAATCACTCACCAAGACTTGTGTAACTTGATCCAACAACAGGTTTATTTCTTTGGAAACAAGCCATTTGGAAAAAAAGTAGTGGTTATATATTATTTTCTGGAAAACTACTGTATACTGCTATTCTTCAAAATGCAATTCTTTACATCTGGAACAAACCATTCGCTATTTAATTTCCGTTTCAAGAGTTTCAAGTAGGTTTACTGTATGACAAAATAATAGACATGATGCTGTATAGGCTTTTGGGCTTATGCCGTATCAAGAAAATAAGGTGAAATTCTTAACGTTTTGCAGAAAACTGTGCTCTGCGTTCTCAAAAGAAATCTTGACTGGCCACGAGAAAGGCTTCTTAAACAATGACAGTTGAGCCACACCCTCCCCATCTATCACTACATAAATCAGCGATCCAAGCAATACCTTAGTGAAATATTCATGGGGAACAATATTTGAGGCCCGGATCGTGTCGACTGGGCAAGGCACATACATAACCCTGAGCTGAAAACCCCCCCTTGTAATCAGGCAACAAGGGCAAGACTACATCTATTTGAAATAAAAGAAGAAATGGTTTAAACCAGGGGATTTATTAAATAAATATGAGAGAAAAAAATTAAACCAAGGAAAGAAAATCACACAAAATAAATAGGGAAATTAATCGTAATACTGATGGACATACCTTGTTCTTTTTCACATAGTTGAAACATGGCGTGAAAACTCACTAATACTCTTCAAAAATATTGATACGTAATTTAAAATGCTCACTGCTCCTCGACACATCGCTATTACAATACCAGCAGCTTCCTTTCATCATAAACTATTCAACCAGGTCGCCCGTTTTACCAAGATTCAAGTATCCAAGGCACTGCACCATATACCCCATCAGGCAACTAACAATGCGAAACGTTCGCATAACAATAAGCCGTGCCGGAGAACAAAAGGCAGATAAGAATAACGACAGATGAGACTGAGCACAGCCTCCATGGACCAATCAAAGCCAAGACAAGACCCAAAGAATACAATAGGTACGCCCATGCGCAAATATGAAACCAACATGGCGGGTACTCAAGCTGAGCATCAGCCATGAATAATAAATAAATATAACTCTGCGCTGAAAACCAAACAAGGCGCAGAATTTGAAAGACAAATACAACAGGTCAATCGGCATACCAACCTTTCCTCTCCCACACATTCGAACTCACATGCATACCACATTCACTCACACACAATGAGGGTATCGGGAAAATAAAACACGAACGGCCGTTCAGATTTCGTAGTCAAATACAAACCATAAATTATGACTCCACGGTCATTACCAGTGGGTCTCACGTACTCAAATGTTTGCGTGCGGCGTGCAATTACACATAAGGTCAGAATTGGACATTACTTTATTCACATCACTGGCATGTTGCGCCTTGTACAACCTGGATTGGTATCTCCTGCGGTCGAGACAAGGGGCACATCACGAGGATCACGCAGTATTAAAGCACGCAGTGCACCAAATCATAACCACAGAGACCCTTTTTCAATTATAACAACAAGACCACAAATACATTCATTCAAAGCACATCGGATGACGGAGCGGAAGGATGTATGCCATCGACCGTAACATACGGGAATAAATCGTCACCAAATTTAAATATAAACCAAGTATCACATACCTGTGATTATCAATGGTAAAATCAAATAGCAGTTAGCGTGAAAGGTCCAGGCTTGAACACATTAAATGAATATTTGAGGCATAAAAATGCCACACCAAACATAGCGGCAGCCATTGTTAGTATCTGCCCCACATAGAACAGCAGAAGAACTCCACAGAGTAAAAATTATCGCTCAGCAAAACGAACGACCTCACAGATAAAAACATAGCGTGTGCTGCTCCCTACTGGACGTCATTAGACTGACACACAAAACTGAAGGAAGCTATTTACATAATTAAATGTCAAATCGTGGAACATGCGATAAGCATGGTTCACAGTTTCCTTAGCAGTTACCTCAAAAGATATTAAAGTATACTTTTTCAGAGAAAGTTCATGAATTACATGAGGATCTAACAAATATTATTTCATAAATTTATGTAAATTCCTGGAAGATTCTGGCAAAGAAATGAGCACATTTCTTGCCACTTCAGAAATACAAAGATAATTTAAGGTATTGTTGGTGCTGTCAATGTTTTCTTTGAATCAAAAAATTGATAAAATATATCTTTAACTCCCACAGGAACCATATTTGTGGACAACAAGGTTATAGGAGACGTAGCCTAAACATCCAGCTTGTCAAGAACTGTGGATTGGAGCAAATAATGACAGATTATAGACAAGATTAAGCAAAATAGGTTTTCAATCTTACTATGCAAACATTCCTATCTCTAAGTTATTCCTGAAAATTAAAACATTTACTTTATCTGAGAATGAAAATAATAATAATAATAATAATAATAATAATCGTATGGCCTCAGCTACCGTTTGCAGACATTTCAATTTGACGCCATCTGGCTGTCTGCTCGTCAATTTCGACGTTCCGGTTTACTCTGTCTGCCATCTAGCGGACCTAGAGTAAACCGGATCTCTCTTGGGCGTCTATGGCTGAGATTTAATTAATTTTGTCGGGTAAATACCAAATGTATCACCAGAGATCTTTTACATGCCGACATCGTACGACATGGTGTGTCGATTGGACTTTTTTCCGCCCTTCAAAAATCCGACTACCTCTGCCGGCTACTTCAGGCTTGCAACAATTATATTTCACAGGGGGGAAGTAATGATCCTGTATTCAAAACAGACATATAATTTAAAATGTAGGGTTGCATCATGGATTAATATGTTGGGAATTTTACGCACATTTTTCATGGATATAGTGCTGTAACTGCTAGAACTAGATAAGTCTTAACAAAATTGCTTAAAATAATACTTTAACGAATCCAGCAAAAACCATAGGCACCCTTCTTGTGATTTCAAAGAACGATAAAATGTAGTTAGTACCAGTATAACAATTTTAGTATAACAATTTTAATGAAATCTGAAAGTTCACCCTGAAAGAATCTTCTCATCATGCAAATAATTTACTTCAAATAAATACTGAAAATATTAAGTAAAGTCTTTCTGAAAGCATGAATTTTGGTGGCGAGTATATTTTAGCATCATTAGGCCTAATGGGGCTATTAACAGGAACAGAAAATTATACTGATCTAAAGAATACTGGTGCTGATGTTTAATGAACATGTGAGAAAAATGTCGTAACATGTTGTGAAGAGCTTGTAGCGGATTGTGAGATTTCATGGAATAGGCCTACCCTTAATAAACTTTAATGAACATTTATGCATTCAACTCTCTCCACAAGGATTGCCTAACAAGATACAGTGAACAAACATATAAATATGAAGATCTGTTGCACAACTATTATGATACAATTGTTGAACATTCTTCTCACCTTTCATGTTACTGAGAGACATTTCTGTGATAGAACATCCTTCAAGAATGAATTCACTATGGTCATGCAACACATGCTAACTCAACTCTTGGTAATTCACAATGATATACGGACAATTCACCACTGAAATGAAAAAGACAGCCTTTTGAGTAAGAACATACCAATCCATTACCTCTAAACTATTCAACTCCTAATACGGAAATCATCAGCACTTAACAGGACAGTCTATACGAATTTTGAATCTTCTCACTGAATGTATGACGCTTATATGACCCCGTAACTCTCGTTCGCTGGATGTGTCCCAGCTACAAAATTTACAAGTAAATCCAGTTCCATTAAACTGCCCACGTTTTAGTGATTCAGATGACAACTTGTGTACTTGTAATTTATGTCTCTTTAATTTTGCATCGTGCAAATAGGAGAAATTATCCAAATGAAGGTATTGACCACACTAGAAATGATCCAAATGAACTTATTGACCATGTGTTGACGCAATTCAAACAAATATTAAAAATTATTCCACCGAACGTATTGACCACATGTTAAACACAATACAAACAACAATTTTTCCCTCCACTTACGCAAAAACAATTGCTAATCAATAGTCATATTTACTACGAATCATACCAGATGGCAGCACATTCGTAAAAGGCTGAGGCCATCAGCGGCCATACTTTTCAAGAATGCATTCTGATTGGCCAGGTCGTATTATCGCAGTGTTATACTGAGACGCCTGTAAATTTTGCAGTCGCTTGAAGAAAGAAATACTAACAGCAAAGAGAAGCAAACCAAGATTGATCCCCACTGATGCCAGGATTCAAGCTAAGTCACGGAATATATATATATATATCAAAGAACACCTGACATCCCAGAATAAATATCTGAACAAAAAGGCAAGGGATCTTAGACAGCACGGATTTAAGTATGTTTGGACGAAGGACTGTAAAATGTATGTTAAAAAGGACGACACTGGAAGGACTACGCGTATTACCAGCATAGATGACATCAAAAAACTCCAACCCGAAATAATAAACAAGACATCTTACCAAGACAATGGAAGCCGTATTAGCAGCAACTAGAAACAACATCTCCGTGGACAGTCAAGATGGCCTTGGCGGTAAAACGACTGACGGCAGGGACGATACCGACAGACCACACTATCTACACTAATGCCTACGACTGTAGGGAATTAAAATTTGTGAGTGTGCATGACTACACTATTCATAGTAATATCGTTCTTCCTGACTGTAATAAGCTAAAAATACTCCATATAAACAGTAGAAGTGTTAAACATAAGCTAGACGAATTAGAAATACTGCTCCATATCTTAGGTGAAGTCGATGTCTTGGTTATATCCGAAACCTGGGTTAAGAGCAACGAGACCAAATATTACAATTTAAGTAACTACTCATATTTGTTTGCTCACAGAGTTACACAAGGGGATGGTGGGTCAGGGATATTTATCCATAAAAAGGGTACGATGCGCATTGGTATCACCCAAATATCACTGTAAAATTTGTCACAAATGGAACATAATAATTGCTTTTACACATATCAAGTGAAAAATCCCTGGCCAATTAAGAAATACTGTCGTTATTGGAGAAATATGAAAACATACTTAAGGCTTGTAGACAGGACTGGTTTATGACGTACTGCGCTGCTGGTGCCGTCTTTTGTTACTTTCTTCAGGTCCAGGGCTAGCACCGTGGAATGGGAGTGCTATGTCTGTAGATTCTCATTATCTTTGTCCATATGACTAGAGCGGCCAGTTCAAACAGCAAAATGGAGGTCAACAGAAAAATAGCATGATCCCTGGACCAATAAATATTTTTATTTCTGTTCGAACGAAAGTAGTCCACTGAATTTTTCTTATGTACATTGGCCATACCATTTTGTCGCCTATTAAATATTACATATCGCGATTCAATTCATGAAATGATGATGTTTGACAAGTGAAGCAATGAAACGAAAGCAAAGAACTGTAGTGAACACATATCACACACGAAATCGTTGAAAGTGTAAGACAAAAGACATACCTGTGTCACTGTGAGCACAACACCAAATGTACTTGTAAAGTGGTAAAGTACGTATACATAATATTCTCCAAAAATCAAATATTTCTTAATTTTCCAGGGATTTTTCACTTCATATGTGTGAAAAGCAATTATTATGTTCCATTTGTGACAAGTTTTATAGTGATATTTGGGTGATACCAATGCGCACTATACCCCATAAAAAGTAGAAATTTAAAATTCTTAACAAATGTGAAATGAAACAGCTTGATCTGTGTTGAGATTTGGGGAGACATCTCATCTGGTAATTCCGATTCAGTTAGTCTGCATATAATTGGAGGACACAAACCTGTGAGGGGCAATGCAACGTCATTTTTAACATCTTTGGAAAATTTACTTTCTCAGACTAAAAAAACTCCTTGTTTTTTATTGGTGATACAAATATTGACACTTTTACTGAAGATCATTTTAAAAAGCAGTATATAAATATCCTATCATGCTATGGGTTCACACTGAGTAACAAAATTTATGCAACACGCACGACTGACAAATCATCAACTCTTCTGGATCATGTAGCAGTTAACACAGATAAAATATATTTCACAGTTTCGAATGTAGATAATGACATAAGTGATCATAACATCCTTATCACAGATACTGTATGGCCACCTAAGATAACCTATATCCAAAATACCACTTTGACTTTACCCTTAAAATGCAGGGATAAAATTAATTTAAATAATACTAATTTCCCGCCAGAGAATGCAAAACATTCTGGCCAGGAAATTAAGATGAACCACATGTACAACTCCCTTATTACTCAAATCCAAAAAACACAAATAGAGGCAATCAACATACCATAAAGCAGAAAAACGCATTAAAAATAGATGTGGCAACTCCCTGGATAACATCTGAATTGATAAACTCGTTAAGCGACGGAACACCCTTCACTCCAAAATTAAGATTGGGCAACACAAAGATAATATTCCTTTGAGAGAGGAATACATTAAATGTAGAAATTCAGTAACATCCCTGAAAAGAAAACTGAAGACAAATTATTATTCGGAAAAATGAAACGCGTATGATAAAAATTCTAAAAAAAACGTGGGAAATTTTGATTGAAATTATATATAACAAAAAGCACAGTTCAGAAACTTGCAAAACTCTGTCAATAGGGAATGTGGTAATTAATGATAAACAAGAAATTGCTAACGAATTTAATAAGTATTTTCATGCATAGCCGATAATCTTGCATCTCAGATAACCTCACATGATATCATAGATCTGAATAGTAACCGCCAGCTTGAATCACTCTTTTATATCCAACAGATAATGAAAACCTACAACCTGTTTTCCAGTCATTGACCGGGTCAGGGATTGAATGAATGAAGCAGATATAGGCTATTAGTACGATGGGGTCACCACTCCCAAAGTGATTTATTAATGACTGATAGATGCAATGAAATGAGAATGGAGAGTGTTGTTGGAATGAATGATGACAGGGAAAACCGGAGTACCCGGAGAAAAACCTGTCCCGCCTCCGCTTTGTCCAGCACAAATCTCACATGGAGTGACCGAAATTTGAACCACGGTATCCAGTGGTGAGAGGCAGACGCGCTGCCGTCTGAACCACGGAGGCCCTCCAACAGATAATACGGAAGTCAGATGTATAATTAAGAATTTAAAAAGTAAAAAATGTTGTGGTGTAGATGGGATTACAGCTACTATGATCAAAAGATTTGATGAACAGCTAATAACTAATTAATGAATTCATGGCAACTGGGGTCGTACCGCAGGCTTTAAAAATTGCTAAAGTTATTCCGATTTCCAAAGGAGGGAACAGTAGTCACGCAGGGGACTATAGACCTATATCCATACTACCCATCATTTCCAAAATATTAGAAAGCATTATAAAGGTAAGACTAGTGGCTTTTCTTAACAAACACAGATTTTTATCGATCCCTGTATGGCTTCAAGGAGATTTCCAGCACAAAACTCGCAGTTACTGATCTTGTGTCGATGCTTCAGGAAAGCGTTGACGGTACCCAGATTGCGGACGTATTGTTCATTTATCTCGCTAAAGCTTTCGACACGGCAAATCACGAAATTCTGTTATCTAAGTTAGAAGATTCTGGAATTCATGGTGTTGCACTAGAGTGTTTCCGCAGCTACCTTAGCGGAAGAAAGCAATTTGTTTCCGTCAATGGTTATTAGAGCACGGATAAGGTGATGAATTGTGGGGCTCCGCAAGGGTCTATCTTGGGCCTTACCTTGTTTCTGATATACATAAATGATATAAAAATTATAAATTTAAAGGGTAAAATTATGCTTTACGCAGATGACACAAATATATTCTACACTGGTGACAAGGTGGACTCGGTGATCAATAATATCCAAGAAGACATCATCGCAATAAACAAGTGGCTCAGTATCAATAAATTAACTATGAACGTCAATGAAACTAAATATATGTTTATAACTAAGCCGAGTATAAAAAGTAATAATCATTCAAAGATATATATTAACAACACGGAAATAGGTGAGGTCAATCACTTTAAATATTTGGGTCTAATAATATATAAACATTTAAGCTGGGTTGAGAATGTTGATTACTTTGCAAGAGAGATAGCTCCAGTATCTGGGCTTTTGAGAAGATTAAGATATATTGTGCGTAGGAAAGTTCTACTTCCAATATATTACTCACTCATCCACAGTCACTTACAATACCTAAACGTAATTTGCTCTCGTTGCAAAAAGACAGTCCTTCATGAACTTATGGTAATACAAAATAGAGCAACCAAAATATCTATTATCTTCCTTTTGACACACCCACCCGAGTTCGATACGCTAATAGTAAAATTATGCCCTTATCTATGTGCACTGCTCTTAGATCATAAATATTAATTCACAAAATTAAACTAAACAGTGTCTTGCACGATAGTAACTACACTCTGAATTCAGACATGCATAATTATAACACACGACAAACAGGTGACATAGCTCTCTTTCAAATACACTCATATAAGTATGGCAACTGTAGCTTGAAGGTCTCAGCCATTCAATCATATAATCATCTTCCAAGATATTTAAAATCAACTTCCAATCTGTCATCTTTCTAAATTAAATTAAAGAAAGTACTACGGAGTCAGTACCTAAGTAAGTAGATGACTTTCTTGATAAGACTTTGTGTAATTGAAACATAAAGGAAATATTTAGAGTAACGTTCATTATAACAAATTTATATACAGTATTTATTTGCAGCCAATGTATATGTATCATATTAATTATAGACGCTAAACAAATTGTATTGTACAATTCCTGTATATGAGCTTTTGGCTCGTTGGAATTAATTAAAGTAATATAATATAATAATGTGAATACAACACGACATTGTGGTAAACATCAGGATTATTTTAGAACAGGCGACGTGAAGTTAGGAGGAAATGAGGTCGTATGTTGGATTATGATAACTCGCTAGTAAAATATGATGATATTTTATGGAATTGTTGAAGGATTGAGAACATAATAAGATAATCGAATGGATGATTAATGATGATAGTATGATATACGTCATGTTGAAATGAATTAATGTGTTCATGGTAATGTGAAGTGTAATATGAGGTGAATAATGTGAAGTGAATGATTTTTATGCGAATAATGGTATGAGAAGATGATAAATAATGTTGGTGATGATTATTACTTCGTTGTAGATGAAGTTATGGTTTAGCTTAGCGACGATATAATTTCAATTTACGTATTTTGAGGCGGAAGAAGGATAGGATTTGTTCTCAATTGCCCCTTAATCATTGGATAAGTCATATATAGAGTTGATTACGATCTTAATGATATGTTGATTTTTACCTAGTACATCATCAAATAATTCCTGATAATAGGAGTGGCACAGAATTAGCCTATACTTATGTGTTTCTACTAACCACAAGTATTCTCACTTAGATTACAAAATCTAGGAAGCTTACTGTAGTACATTAATTGATATCAGTGGTAACTGTTCTTCAAAATTGAAGGATATTAGTAATTGATAGTATCTTCTTACAAGCTAGATTACCTGATATCCAGCATAATTGTGTTAAATGACCGTCAAATATGGATGATAGCACAGGATTACGACATGTATAATCACTATATGAGCACATAAATTAATTTATAGCCACCCCAAGTAAACAATTTGAGTAAATATTAGTTATGATGTTTCAGTCATATTATTTTTAAGGATATAATGACTTAATGAATGACCTTTTTCCCGTACGAAATGCGACACCAAGAATTTTGAAAGAATGTTGGGAAAGTGTAACACATGTGAACCATGTTAAATAATTCAATTTTTTTTAGAAAATATTTTCACATAACCAAGTTGTTGTCAATAACTGGGCTTGAACAGCTACATCCTACTGAGTCTATCGTACTGTGAGGTAATTAATGAATGTTTAAAAATAGTTACTAAGATTTTAGGAACAATTTCAAGCGATGATTGATAAGATGAAAGATGAGATTCTAATTTTATTTGTGATTTAATCAGACCTTAGAATTTGCGTCCGACTCATTTAATAGCTATCAGTCAATTGTAAATATTATAATATGATGTAATTTTTTTATTCAGTTAGAGATCTCTAATTTTAATGCATTTCAAAGATTAACTGATGAAGCACGAAGTCAACTATTCCTTATTTACCTTTTCAAGAAATAATTCATAACATACCAAGTATTTTGTTCAATTTATACTTTATTTTAAAATAAATATTATATTGTAAAACTTAATTCCACTTTTAATGTCTTCTTAGGATAAGAAGTTATAAGTAGTGATTGTTTGAATATTATTATAGTTGTAAGTGATGCTTATTTGCATATTTTGTGAGTCGAATGCGAAAACTAATCGAATCACTGGTAGAAGACGTCCACTACGTAGGTTAGTGTTTTCTGCTAGTATAATCTGGTGATCTTTTATCGAATGCGAGACCCATAGCCCATAAATTTCAAGTATCGAGAAGTTAATAGAATATTCGAGCGAGCCTGGATCTCATGCGACTCGACCTGGACGCGGGAACGGCGCAATAGTAATGCCAACAAACATCACTATCACAGCTTTTTGTTTGAGAAATATATTGGCCTGTAGAATTTGTTAAATTAAAACGTTTAATTTTTCTAAGAAGTGTACACACAAAATTTGGTAAGTCACAAAAAAAATTGAATCACCTTAAACAGCAAAATGCACACATTTATGCACCAACTATCTACCTACTACTGTGTAAAACTTCACCTACATCAGACAAAAATTGCAAGATAAGGGATTATTTATGTGAAAGAAATCATGATTTTGCTAAGCCATAAAGTGCAAAATTAAAATCTATGCAACTTCACTCACTTTATAACTGTCCAGCACAATAAGTATGCCCTTCAGACTTCTTCTTCTCTCCTCAAGTGATATTTTCATCATCCTTTTTCTTTTTCCTTAGTTCTTTGCTTTCAGCTGAGCGCCTTTTCCTGCTTTGCTGTAAGCGCCTTTGGTCTCGCTGGTGACTGATGTCCAAAGCAGGAGTTGGTACTGGCTTCCCTCTGATGGACTGAAGGACTTCAATTGTTCTAACATAGCCCGTAGTGAACTCACTTACAGCACTCACAATACCAAGCCGAAGTTTATTCCTAGTAACAAATACTTCTTTTGGACATTTATTCCAAAGAATACTGTGAAGGCTCTCATTTGGATGTTGTGTCTTCCCTTTTGTGCACCCTTGTAGGAGTGCATCTGATGCAAGTCTCTGATATGTTGGCACTATTTTTAAAGCTACATCATACAGAATACCACATCTGCTACCCAATTCTTAGATTTCATTTGAAATCCAAATCAGAGAAACGTATGAAAGGGAAAGCAGCAACTGGAGATGTGTGGCAGTAGAGCATGGGACAGTTGAGTGCTAACGCAGCGCCATTTAAATGAGGCGCTGTAGGTTTTAAACTGCGGCATTTAAAATATAAAAGCATTTTCGAAAGAACATACATCAGGGCATTTTTTAGAGTTCTAAACCAAATTTTGATATTTTCCTCGAAATTCATTAAATTTCACTATAGTGTCCCCTTAAGTGTCTCATCATCGTCGATGTATTTTTACTATCGTTTTTTAATATTTTATCATATCGTGTGCATTTTACTCGTTTATCTGGAAGCTCTTCAAAGTAGTCCCAAGTACACGACCTTTTTCTACCGGCCATTGCCTGCTCTGTCTGAAATAATAACAAATTCGTCTTTTTTCGATTTGTTTTACGGCGCGCCGACATAGATAGTTCTTATGGCGACGATGGGACAGGGAAGGGCTAGGAGTGGGAAGGAAGCGGCCGTGGCCTTAATTAAGGTACAGCCCCAAATTTGCCTGGTGTGAAAATGGGAAACCACGGAAAACCATCTTCAGGGCTGCCGACAGTGGGGTTCGAACCTATCTCCCGAATACTGGATACTGGCCGCACTTAGGCGACTGCAGCTATCGGGCTCGGTAAATTCGTCTTTAATGAGAAAATAATAACTCGTAGCATACGAAAATACATGTTAACTATCGGTACTTGAAAGTAATGATTAACAACATTAAGCCTGCCAAACACGACTAAGTTATACAGAAACGCATATCTGAAGAGCGGACAAAATGTAAAATGCAAAGGTACATATTAACGAAATAAATAGCTTACCATAAAATTGCTTTTGCCAATCTGTTGTTCGTACTGCCAGAAAGACTTATACAAATGCTCTTTCCGTTCATAGAGAACGTTGTGTTCACCACCCCACACACATAAATATACTGAGTTTAGTAGTCTAATACGACGACTGGTTCGTCCGCGCTCCGCATAATCCATGTGTGGGGTTGCCTGACAGTTCGAACAGGTTCGATACGGCATCGGGCCTACGTAGCGTATCGGGCCGACTCGAGCCTGCCCGAACATCCATATCATTCGCCAATCACTACTGGTAACATCTTCGTTGATTACTGCCGCACCTGGGGAACCACAGCGATACTTGAAGTCACTCCCCTTTTCGGTTCCGGAGTCACTGCTAGGAGCATCCTCGTTGATTGCTGCCTCCCCTCTTCAGCGTTGTGAAGCATTTGTAAAATCCTTCTTCTCAAGACAGTTTAACTCTAGAGGATAAAGTCTTTGTACTGGACGAAGCAAGACACCAGTTACTGTCTTAATCCTACCCAGACGAGTCACATTGTCTCTTCCAGGTAACATCTCCACCACTCTTCCTAAGGACTCGTTGATTCGCTTCTTGTCGTCGCTCTGCACCAAGACGCTGTCTCCAACTTGGGGGATCCCTGTTGCTTTTGGCTCGGTGAATGAAGAAATCCCAAGTATTCTTGTTTCAAGCGCTTTCTAAGGATATCTCGAGCAGCTTGTAGATAACGCCATCTGTCATTCAAATTGCAAGATTGAACTAGTTCCAAGATGTTTACATTACCCTCTATATTCTGTAAGAACATGGAGGGGCGTAGTGGCTTGAGTTCATCTTCTTCAGAAACATAAGTTAGAGATCGGTTGTTTATCAGATTCACACAATCGACCAAAAGAGTGCACATTTCTTCATAATTTAGGCAAGCCTTGCCCAAATTACGGCGTAACAGTGACGATTGGTGATGAAGTCTACAAGGAACTGGTGGCGATCGTACAGACTGGACAGAAATATTCAAGACAAAATTGTTCTCATTACGATTATAAAATTCTCAGTGGCAATAATGCGAAACCATTTGTATGGGAAACATAGTGTTCACAGGACGAATAGAAATGTACAGTGCGACGAATTGCGCTGGTTGATATGTTCCTTCACTCCGCGGCGCTGGTGTATATAGATAGGGATCAGCTGTTTCTGAACATGTGTTTCTAAATGGGAATATATGTGAATTAATTGGAAATTTAGAGAGATAATCCACCTAATAGCATCCCGCCCCCACATAGTGGAATGGAATCGAATCGATCCGAACAGAATTTGTTTTAACATGTGTTTAAATGGGAGATAGAGGTGGCGATCTCCACGAGTCGAATCGAATAGGAGGGAACAGGTACTCTGCCAAGAATATTTTTCGAGTAGCGGAGTGGAATCGAACAGAATTGTCAAGACTCGTGCAACTTCGTAGACCGTCAGGTCGAGATCTTTCGGACGACCATTTGGCGGCAAATGTGTACTGTATTAGCTTCAGCTGGAAAGTCAGATGTTTTGGATAGGTCGGGAACGTTCTGTTTTGTATTAAATCATTCAACTTATTATTACGGTACTAGGCACGGAAAACTTATCAGTTTAGTTCAAAAATATAATTTCCTCTACTACTAGACCCACGAGCATTACTGCAACAACGTAAAAAATAATGCCTAGGAGGAAATAAGCAAGGCTATGAAAAACAAAACTTATTAGAATATCAAATTTTGTGATAGGTTACTGTAGTCTATATACAATTTATTTCATGACATTTTTTGATTTTATCACAAAATCATGTAATGTTTGAGTCCACATACAGTATATCAGTACGATAATTGACATCACATCTTACATGGGATGCAACTTTAAGTGTTTATTATACTACAGTGAACGATTTCGTAGTGGTATTCCGTAGGTTTCAAAATGTCTTATATGTGCACCGTACGGGGGTACATCATTCGTATTGTGCCTTTTCCCTAACTGCCACATATGCTCCGGCTAATAATCTAATAAAATATGTTGGATGGACAAATAAATATAATCATCTCCTAAAAATTCCAGGACGTCACGAGATAGGAATGAAAATAATTACCTCAACTTAGGTCTGCGACCAAATAATATTACAATTATCTATGTTTGCAAAAATCGTTTGTATATTTCATCCCATCCGACATACGCATTCATTTGTCTGTATCGATACTGGCTTATTTCGGTGAATACCACATGAGAATCATATTTTGTTGCCAAACCATATATTCATTCGCTGCACAATACCTTTCAGGGATACACGTTTCAATTAACTTTCCTTTTTAACGTGGACTCACCTGAGAAATGCACAGCCTCTTCCCCAAGTCCGTCCGCAAAACCACTTCCGATTAATTATAGCCAATAATAAAATAGATCTTAGAATTTATCCATCGATTATTTATAAGTACTACATCTAATATCTCTTCCGATAGTGAAATGAATAAATAACAAGAATTCCGGTTAAAACCCTTATCTCCTATTTTATTTGAAGTCCATTGTACTTGGAATGAATGAAATATGATTACATTTACATGTTCAGTTACATTCTTAAGAATTCCAATTCCAAATTGAAATACAATTGATATTTTCTTAAAATATTATAAAAATATCGTCGAAAATAACATTTAAATATCGTTTCAATATTTTTGAAATATCATTAATTCATTGAAATATTATTGAAATCTTGTTAAAATATCTCCTAAACATTGTCGAGATGTCTTTGAAATGGTTGACATATCTTTGAATATAATTGTAATAACGTTGAATTATTCCTTAAAATTCATTGAAACGTCATTGAAATGACTAAAATACCTTGGAATATCGTTGAAATAATGTTGAAATATTCCTTAAAATTCATTGAAACGTCATTGAAAATGGCCGAAGTACCTTGGAATATCGTTTAAATAATGATGAAATATTCCTTAAAATTTATTGAAACGTCATTGAAATGACTACAATACCTTGGAATATCGTTGAAATAATGTTGAAATATTCCTTAAAATTCATTCAAACGTCATTGAAATGACTAAAATACCTTGGAATATCGTTGAAATAATGTTGGAATATTCTTTAAAATTCATTCAAACGTCATTGAAATGACTAAAATACCTTGGAATATCGTTGAAATAATATTGGAATATTCTTTAAAATTCATTGAAACGTCATTGTAATGACTAAAATACCTTGGAATATCATTGAAATAATGTTGAAATATTCCTTAAAATTCATTAAAACGTCATTGAAATGACTAAAATACCTTGGAATATCGTTGAAATAATGTTGAAATATTCCTTAAAATTCATTGAAACGTCATTGAAATGACTAAAATACCTTGGAATATCCTTGAAATAATGTTGAAATATCAAGAACATTATTTAAGTATCACTCAAATATCAATTAAACACTATTGAAGTATCATGTAAATTTCATTGAATATCCCTACGAAATTCATATGTATTATCTTTGCTTTCTTTGTTTTCTCACGTCTTCATCGTGTAATAACGATAACAACATAAATAAGTTCCATAAATAAGTTTCAAAAGGTACCATTCAGCTATATACCGACACATATACAACCGAAAATAAAATATTTATACTAGGTAAACTAATTTAGTCATATAGCTTCCTAAATATATATATATATATATAAGTAGGAATGGTCTACCATAAAACACATGTGCAAACAAGCCAGTCAAACGTCTAGGAATGCCATACTTCCCTTCATAAACAATCATCTTTCCGCGAAAATAAGACGGAAAATGGTATCGGAAATTTATCTGTTTACGGGCAGTGGTCATTTAAGTCATGAAGACGTTTCCTCCCTCCAAACATGCGCTTGACAGGAAATCAACTTGGGCATAGCTTATTATGTGAGATTCTTAAAAAATGTTAATTTTCAATCGTAAATGCCTTGTTTTAGGATATAATTTTCGATGACCGTACACCACAAGTAACCTGTAAATTCATTGTATGCATGTGCCCCATAACCCGATCTCGTATACCGCTACTTAATTCACATGACGAAAACACCAACTATAACATAACATTAGCGTTATGTTGCTTAAATATTACCGACTGCTCAAATGTAGTCGTATTTCACCAAATACGCATTCTATCTATAACAATTCCTTATTACTTATACACGTCTGTATATCCATTATTTTAGCCTATAATCTCTTAAAATCATCGATCATAACAACGATTCCCAATAACAAAATTCATTCGTTGCTTTACATATGGCGCAGTATACGTGTATTCCATGCACATAATCTCATCACACATCATGGGTTTGCAGTATTCCGTAACACAAGCAATCACATATCCCCAGCAAAAGAACGCATGTGTTAATATTTCAGGTTCTACTTACTTACTTTTGGTGTCAAGTTATCGTAAAATTAAGTTCTATTAATCTAGAAGACGGTCTTATACCATTCTGCATTGCACTGGAGTTGAATTACACAATGAAAGGCATAAATCTTCAGAATCACATTGATAACGTCGGTTTTCAAAGCTTCACATAAAATAAACAAGCATTCCTACTCATTGAGTCTAGATTTGAGATGTCAAAGACTACCTAACTCCATATTCTAAAGAAGTTATATGGATTCCTTTTTAATGGCACTATTCATGGAATTTTTATCTTGAAGAATTAAGCATTAACCATACTACAATCATATATTAAAGTAGTCATTTACTATCGTTCATCCAAATATGAGTAGTTTAACTACGAAAAATAAATGTATGGAACTTGACTTATCTTGCTCTCGTTATTCGACTGGGATTGTCTTCATTCTGGATCTCCTTTGGCTCCCGATTCGAGATGCGGTTCACGTCATCGTTGGTTACTGGTGACTGGCCTCGGGTGTGGATGATGACGGCTGGTAAGGGCTCCCACCGGATTGTGACCCCATTATTCTGGTTTACTCAGCCATAATATCTCCGTCGATTACATGCGACGGAAACATAATGAAGGATAGCATTAGATGCATTCTCCAGACAGGAAATAAATAATTTTGAATATATTTTATCTCTCTAGTGAAATGCTCGTCCAGATGCAATATTTAGTGCAGTACTTTACGTATTTCTTGCTTGTCGCTAGCGTGAACAATAACCTGCCGATCTCTATTTTTTTTAAGATTTCAGCTATGAGTTCGTATTGGCAACTATTACGGGGCGATGTCTTCCTCCTTCCTTTCACTTCTTTCACGCACGATGCTTTTAATTCGTATTTATGGTTTATATACCGCCGTAATTATACTACTAGCAGTTTTCTTCTCCGATTTCAACCTCTTCTTTTCTTGAATACCAATTCTAGCTTACAGTTTCGTTCCGATGATCAATACGATTTTTTTAAAGGTGTCGTCTTTTTTTTACTCGGGACAACAATCTGATTCTTTTACTCACAGCCATTTGGATCCCTTAGGTCTGATCGTCGCAATATTAACTCATGGCCTACTTGACTGTTTATATCTGCATTTTCTCTCTAGAATATACTCTTTCATTAATAACCTCCGTCATTTTTATCGCGATGCCTGGCAAGTATTAGGGATGTAACTCCCGCTCATGACGCAAATTGGGCAATGAAATGGTACATATGTGTTCCTAACAAATAGTAGGCTTCTGTATACGAATTTGCTCTGCTGTGAACAGAAAATCCACCTCACGGTTTTTAATTAATGTTACAGAGAGTTGGCCGTGCGGTTAGGGTCGCGTAGATGTGAGTTTTCATTCGGGATATTGTGGATTCTAAACCATTTATCGAGAGCCTTGAAGATGGTTTTCCGTAGTTTTCCCACTTTCACACCAGGAAAATGCTGGGCCTGTACCTCGATTGAGACCAGGGTCCTAGATATTTCCTATCCCATCGTCGCTATAAGAACTATCGTCGGTGCGACGTAAAGCAAATTGCAAAAAATAAAAAAATATGTTCAGTCTACCCTGATTAATGACTTCATCCTGCCACGGGACGCAATCTACTGCATTAATGTAGTTTTAACAATGATCACGGACTCCCATTTCATCTAAGGTAGCATTTCCTCCTGTAAAATTGAACTTTTCTGTTGACTACTATCTGAAATATTTGTTGGAATTGTAATACTGTACCGTTCCCGTCCTAGAAATGTCTACCGGTGCCGTCGGAGAGCTGCGTGTTACAATTCGCAAAATGAAACCAGGGCGATAAACAAAATCAGTATCCCACAACATATATACCATATGTACATATTTCTCAGCATTTTCAAGAAAGAATATCCCTTACTTACGGATTTTATCTCAAGCTTGGACATTGAATCGTTGAGTGTTTTGGCTCAGCATGAAATAATATTTTATCTCATTATTATTATAATCATCATCATCACCATCATCATACGTGTTCTTATTTCTTTTGTGCTGATTTAGGACCTTTTTACCTGAAGTTTTTCCGCTTTAGGAACGAAACAATATAAATTTTTAAATAATGTGACTAGATTTTAAGCAGATAGTCTGTCAATAAAATTGAAAATATTTAAAGATTATTGCCATGAGGCTTGTTCTCTCACAGGATGAAAATGGGGATGAATCATTCATAACGGTAAAACTACGTAACTCTATAAGACCTTGTCATACTGTACATGTAGTTAAATACACTGGCGCTGGACTAAGCTGTAGAATAATGCAGGGCTACGCTGCCACTAACCACGTGCAAAACATAAAACATCGTCCATCATGTCTAGAACTACCCTCACACGCCCACACACACCGTAGCTACCAGGGGACGTCCCTATGCCATCTAGAAGTGTCAGAGATAATCGCAACACACCAAAAGGATGTGGTGCTACCTACAGGCTAATAACAGGTACATTAATTTTACTAATCCTCCGCCCAGTTGAACTTGTTCAGAACACAACCTTATGACAATATGCATAGAGAATTAAGGAGGAGGCAGAGACGCTAGCTTCGTGATGTCACGCCTCAAGATACTGGAATTGCATCTGACGTCGGCGCACTTATTAAATTGTCCCTTCCTGAAAACACCTGCTCAATAACGCCCATCTTCCATTGAAAGGGTGACTGGTGAACTTCATTCAGCTGAAGATTCATATACGACGTGGACCATTTCTTCCTCTGTTGCAGAGTGTACCGTCGACCCCACAAGTATTGCTCCATCTGCTGAAGGTGTTGCCAGCGTGACAGTCTGTTTGGATGAGACTCAGTCATATTAGCTTCAAGGATAGACATGAGTGAAGCTCCAATGTGAAAGTGACCAGGTGTGAGAATAGAAGGATCATTAAGGTCGTCGGATAATGCACACAATGCTCTAGAATTGAGGCACGCTTCAATTTGCGTGAGTAAAATAACCAACAGCTGGCCTGTGAGCTGAATTGCATTCTTTGCCTTAAGCTTAATTCTTGTGATTTAGTTTTGCTATTTTATTTTACTTTTACATTTTTGTAAAACGTGTGCCCTCTGAATTGCTGGGAATATATGCTCGGTTTCAAACATGACTCTTCTTGGGTTAAAACTGTTTGGCCCACTACCCGACGGAAGTGGAAATTCATCGCCTTCACTACGGACACCCATATCCGCTAAAGTGTAGTGAACATGCCGGAATGAAGTGCCATTTAAAATTTGACGCTGCAGCATGATTGCTTATTTCGTTGTTGAATTATTCGTCCCTTAACATTTGCTGCAGTCCCTTGTTACCTCCAACAAATGTTATAGCATTATAACTGTAGAGATCTTGCATATGTCCACAACGGGAAACGAATCTTGTGAGGGCTGCGATGAATGCCTGAGATGTCAGACCAGTAACAGGTTCGATATGTACAGCTCTCTTGCTGAAGCATACGAATATCGCAACATAACATTTGTAGATCGATTTACTTTTCCTGGATCCTATTTTAAAGTACACTGGCCCTGCAAAGTCAATACCTGAGGACAGGAATGGACAAGATGTCTGGATGCGAGCCTTTGACAGCTGGCCTGTGAGCTGAATTGCATTCTTTGCCTTAAGCTTAATTCTTGTGATTTAGTTTTGCTATTTTATTTTACTTTTACATTTTTGTAAAACGTGTGCCCTCTGAATTGCTGGGAATATATGCTCGGTTTCAAACATGACTTAACGACGTAAGCTATTGAATTACTTTAACTGGACACCCTGTGATGAAAATGTAAGTACCTACTGATACCTTTTAATATTTTGGTGAATACCTACTGCCGTGGATTATCTGGAGAATACATTATCTACCATCATCGCCTTGTGAAGTAATTATAATTTGGCCTATGGATTCATGGAATTTTCGGCAAAAGTGTCCAGATTTTATCAAGTCTACCTATTTATGGACTTGTCGGCAACAGTTTATTTATTAAATTAAACTGGGATCTCTTCTGCATCCGACATTTTCATAACATAATCTGCATCGTGAAGATTTTTAAAATCTAATAAGATTTTTATCAAATTTAACCTTGGAATTCTAATTGAATTATCGGGGTAATTCGATGACGCGGTATATGCGCCTATGAGTAATAAAACAATTCCACTCGTTTTACTTAATTGAGATTATAGTTGTGTTAAATTTTATGCTTCTTAATTGTGTTGGGATGTATTATTATTAATTTGGTCGGTGGATTTCTTTCTATATTTCCTGGTTCTTGTTTAGTGGTCTCTAATTGCACCGTTATTTATTGTATGATGCGGTGTACTGGTTTATTTTTCGTAATGGGGTTGTTCTTTTCCACCGTTCCGGGGTGCGTTTATATTCTGACTCATACGCACAGTACCGTACTTCCAAGGCCTCCTAAATTTAAATTTAATAACCAGCATTTTTGTCCTCTATTAAAATTCTGTTAAATGAAATGTTAAATTCAATCTACTATATTATAATAATAATTATTATTATTATTATTATTATTATTATTATTATTATTATTATTATTATACCGTGGTTGTAGAGAAATGTAATTTGTTACTCCCGTTTCTTAAATATTATATTGTTTACGCTGCATATTCTAATTCATGTCCGTGTTTTGTTTCTGTTTCCTTTCTTTATTTGTTGCGTCACATTCACAATCTTATCTCCCGTGTAGGCTATGTTTTGGCTGGCTTTGCTAGTTGTTAATTAATTATGATAGCTTGGCTTGGGTAGCTGCAAGCGTCAGTTCGTGTGTCTTTCTGTTAATTGTGGAACGTTAATGTCGTTTTCCGTTGGTACTCTGTAACTTGCTAAGGGAATTTTCCTGCAATTTATTTGTCATATAATTTTATTATTTGACCGTGTAAAAAATTTCAATTGCTGTTCTTGTCACAGTTTGTGTTGAGTTTGTGTGACCGTTTTACCGTACCTGTTTAAAGATTTTCTTAAAACGTAATTGGAAACAAATTTTAGATTAATTAGATTAGTCTGCATAAAGTTACTGGCCAGTATTTTAATTTTTGTTCTAAAAAGGTATAACATAATATTAATTTTATTAATTTAAAGATATCAACACGATTTTTTCAATTTTCAATACATTGTAAGCTTTTAAGAATAGGTTTAAGTTATTATAGATCACTAATTTTTTAAAGGTATCGTTTACTATAATTATGTTTCAAATCATTATTAGAATTCAAGTAGGTTCCAGTTTTCTGTATTTTCTACTTTTATCTAATGAGATTTATTTATGAATTTTTAATTATTCTTCTAAAATATTTCATTCCAAAGTTAAATTGGTGTTTTAATTTGGTATGCTTAGTTACATTGATCTGGCAACACCCCAAGTGTTAATTTAATAACCTGACTTTTAACAGCCTTTTTATTTTGGGTCCTCTTCCACATTTTATGTTCGTATACTACTGCCCCAAGGTTAGTAATTTTGTGTTTTATGTTGTTCTTTGTTGTTTTACTGTACTCTATTCCTGTGTCCTTGGGCCGTTGAACATATATTTGTGGATGACTGACTGAATGGTTTGTCTTGCTCTAGGAATCCAGTACCTTGATCGTGAAGATGTGAACAGCAGCTGAATCTCAGCTGGGAGAAGTCTGTGATGCCCATACTGAATGAGTGGGCGAGTGAAATAATAAATAGGAAGGAGGATTATTTGATACTTCCTATCGTAGGTCAGGTCTCAGTTGACAAGTCTTTTTCCAACGCGCAGAATTTGCATTTCATCCTATAAAGGTCCCAGATATAAAAACTTGCTCTTATCAGAGACTGGCTGACCCTCGCTTAAGGCCTCATGTGGGTATCTGACTTGCTGAATCATTCTAATACAGATCAGGCTTGCTACTTCAAGCTGCACTGAAGAGAGTGGTTTGATGTGTTTATGTTGAGGGTTACAGCATTTAAGGACGAATTGTTTGCACTAAGCAACTATTCGGACTAATGTACTGTAAGTGGAACATCTTTTGGATACATCCTCGGAGGCTCCCGTAGTAGTTAGAAGTGAGGTGACTGGTCGTACATCAGGCAAGACTTGAGAAAAGTCTCTGGGAGCTGAATTTAACAAGAATTCATTTTGTTCTTCGGGCCACGTAGGGCCCTTCCACCACAGGGAGGTATATTCAGGGAAACGGGATGGCCTAGGGAGCGGTGATAAGGGAACAGGGAACTGGATATCAAGTAGGGATGACATAAAATTGTTAGTGTTGACCTGTAGAAGTATTGTAAGGAAAGGAATAGAATTAAGTAATTTAATAGATATATATTTACCAGATATTGTAATAGGAGTTGAATCATGGCTGAGAAATGATATAATGGATGCAGAAATTTTCTCACCGCACTGGAGTGTGTATCGTAGAGATAGGATAGGAAGGGTGGGAGGGGGAGTGTTCATTCTGGTGAAAGAAGAATTTGTAAGCTACGAAAAAGTTAAAGATGAGACAGATGAAATTCTAGGTGTAAGGCTCATTTCTAAAGATAATAGGCAACTTGATATATTTGGAGTGTACAGATCGGGAAAGGGTAGCACTGACGCGGATTCGGAATTATTTGATAGGATAGTCAGCTATGTGGGAAACGTCATGGAAAGAAATGTGTTTGTGGCGGGAGATCTGAATTTGCCAGATGTCAATTGGGAAGGAAATGCGAACGACAGGAAGCATGACCAACAAATGGCAAATAAGTTAATATGGGAAGGACAGCTGATTCAGAAAGTGATGGAACCAACCAGAGGGAAAAATATCCTGGATGTGGTGCTGATAGAACCAGATGAGCTCTATAGGGAAACTGAAGTAATAGATGGTATTAGTGATCATGAAGCTGTTTTTGTGGTAGTTAAAAATAAATATGATAGAAAGGAAGGTCTTAAAAGTAGGACTGTTAGGCAGTACCATATGGCTGATAAAGCAGGCATGAGGCAGTTTCTAAAAAGTAACTATGATCGGTGGAAAACGGTAAGTAAAAATATAAACAGACTCTGGGATGGGTTTAAAGAAATTGTTGAGGAATGCGAAAACAGGTTTGTACCATTAAGGGTGGTAAGGAATGGTAAAGACCCACCTTATTATAATAGAGAAATAAAGAGACTAAGAAGAAGGTGCAGACTGGAAAGAAATAGAGTTAGAAATGGCTGTGAAAGTAAGGAGAAATTGAAAGAACTTACTAGAAAATTGAATCTAGCAAAGAAGGCAGCTAAGGATAACATGATGGCAAGCATAATTGGCAGTCATACCAATTTTAGTGAAAAACGGAAGGGTATGTATAGGTATTTTAAGGCAGAAACAGGTTCCAAGGAGGACATTCCAGGAATAATTAATGAACAAGGGAAGTGTGTATGTGAGGATCTTCAAAAGGCAGAAGTATTAAGTCAGCAGTATGTAAAGATTGTTGGTTACAGGGATAATGTTTTTTTTTCAAAATGGAGCCCGGTAATGACGACGTAGTGTTTTATACTCCGAGTAAATTAATCGTAAAATGTGACGAAAAGTGCGGAAAATGTCGACGATTAGTGAAAAATGGAATGTTGTGTGATTCATGTGATCGATGGTGGCATTATAAGTGCGGAAATTGCTCTAGAGACGTAAAAACTAATGAAAATATTGACTGGATTTGTGAGCAGTGTGTTCGGAATGTTTTTGTTGGGGACGGAGTTGACGAAGCACCGAAAACAGTCGATGAGGAAAATAAAAGTGCATTAGAAATTATAAACATTCTAAAAAAGACAATGAGACTCTTAAAGTTGAAAATCAAGAATTAAAAGAAAGACTGCGATCGCTAGAATTTGGGACTGACCATTCTTCGAGTGATATACCGGAACAAGTAACAAACTCGAGCGCGTGGTGTCAAGTAGTTCGTGGATGGCTGGCTAAGAAGAAATCTACAACTGAATTTCCGGAAATGAACATCAGAAATAGGTTTTCTGCCCTAAATAATTTAATTCTGGAAGAAAGTGATCGCGCGCGTGAAAAAAAATCATCGCGATCCGCTGCCGTTGCCGTGCCGAGTTTAAAATTTAGGCCTAGAATTCAGATTCAAGACCCAGTTAGGCCTAAATCAGCGAAGGTAGCTGCGTTTGGTGATAGCCAAGGAAGGGGAATTGCGGGAGTGATTAACAACGAGAATATAGCAGCAACCGGAGAAATATATCAAGGAGCTTCTGTCAGCAGTGTTGTGGAAAACGTAGAAGCAGCAACTAGGAACTTCGGGAGCGGCGATGCAGTGCTTATCATCGGTGGGACGAACGACGTAGCTCACGACGACGCCAAGAATGTAAGATCACAACTTAAACATAGACTAGGGAAGCTGACCCACACTAACGTTTTTGTAGTGAACGTGCCCCACAGGCATGATTTGAGTAGAGACTCGTGTGTGAACATTGAAGTGGGCAAGGTCAATACAGATATTGTTAAAATTTGTAAACATTTTCGGAATACTCAGGTTATTGAATGCAGTTTTGAGAGATACTGTTATACAAAACATGGCCTCCATCTAAACAATTCAGGTAAACGAAAGATAGTGTACCGTACCCAGGGGTAAATACACTCTAGGACGATGCCTCCATTCCTGTATGAACATCCGACTAACTCAGGGTTGGGCAGAGTGTGGGTTGGTTGTCGATTGGGTCAGGATAAAAGTCGAAGTTCTACACTAAAATAGCAATCAATGACAGGAAATGGAGGTATAACACGAATGAGAAACAATCATAGGGGGTAAGATGGATTTTTAATAAATATCCCCGATCAAATCACACGAAAATAATTGAATTAAAAACAATAATAATTTGTAAAAAAATGAACTCAAAGTATTGAAATAAGTCGAAATTAGAAACGTTAATTGAATAATTATACAAATTTGACATTAACAAAACGAGTTCAACAATGAACATTTATATAAATCAAGACTGAATTTCTTCTATAGTCCAATGTTTAAGTTGTATGGCAACAAGTGTACGCAAACACTGCCATGTGGTATTTCCGTATGGAGTTTCACACTATCGCATCCCAACGATACGGTTTCAAAGTTAAGTTAATCCCGAGAGTCGCCAAATTATAATTAAATAAAAGTTACATTATACAGAAAAGTTACGACGAAAAGAAAAATAATTAAGACGCAATGGACGCTAGGTAAGTTATGCAAAATACTAGGGGCAAATCCTACACTATATTTACAATAATTCAAATAATCAAACTAAACATATATATACATCGGATATCGAGTAAAGTCTTAAATACTACACTGATTCTAATGTGAATCCCGGTTCACTGCAAAAGATCTAGACAGAACTAGATAAACCAACAATACTTCAGCACTCGGGCTGTTCCCTTTCAAAACAACGACACAAGGTATACAATCACTAATAATAATGTAAAATATCATCCTGTAAGGGAAAAACATATAAATAACCCTTGATATCATGAAGAAAGCAATGGGCAACATTGCCTCCTTCTGCTGCGTTTGAGCGCTCAACAGCGCGGTCATCCGTCATGTACTTCCGGGTAGATTACGAGCTGAAAATAAACGTTGAACTCCACTATGCTAAAGATTGGATTTTGTCTCCCGAGGCCGCCACAAGGAAATACTGTCTCCTTCGCACATACAGATAAACACAGGCCAGTAATCAGCTTGCCATGAGATAACGCCTTTCATCAGCTACACGGAAACTCACGTATATTCATTCCTTCTTAGCATGCTTGGGCCATTTAACAACATCAGACTCAATAGTCTGGAATTAACACTGTCCATTCTGATCACAATATACAATCAGAAGACACTAGGCAGGCACACACATCTGCACAATACTCTTTATCTTGTCAGGCATACAATCAGCCTGCACCAACACATTATAATTCAGCATGCAATTATTATCTCAATTCCTCATGAATCCCACTGGCCTTTCCACATAATGAAACACAGTTCGAGTCCTTGGCAGACCATCAGGCAAACACAATCCAACTTCACTTCAAAGATCTTATTTTAACAACGACGTTCTGCAGCTCCTTCTGGCAGCTTCTGTAAAACCATGCATCATGCAAAATAGCTATACCTGTCTCTCTGAATAACCGAAATAAAATGACTTAATACGTGTTTGACGTAATATAAAATGAACCTGTCGATCTAGCCCTTCTAGCATATATATAAGGAAAACTCGGAATATCCTGCGCTAAGTAATATACACAAATAAACAACAACTGATCCTATCAATCCCTCATTTTCCCAAACATCTACTCATAAAGCAAAATAAAAATAAAATAAACATGCATTATTCTCGTATCCGAATCTATCATAGTAACAAAATTAAACAAACACATGCCGTCAGGCTGACTTTGCATGAAAATAAAAATTTTATCTACACTGCCCTAGTACCTTAACACAACTTACATATCATGCCATAAATGTTACATGCGCCTTACTGTATTTTACACGACTCTCGGGAAACCAGGATAGCAGCTTACATCCCCACTGCTTTATGGATCTACTCCATGTTAATCACAGCATTAACATGTGGGAATGCACTTCCTTCCTCTGCAGGCGTATCCATCATCTTGCTGGAAAATAATCCACTGGAACACAGAAGACTATAGTTGATAATCTCTTCGCTGCTTAATGCTGCGAGCCGAAATACCCTTTCTTTTTACCAGATCAGCTAACACACTGATTCACATATATATATATATATATATATATTACACACTTCATTTAAAGGGTAAAAATACAGTTTTAAAAGCAGCACACGGTTCGGTACGGAAGTTCCACGCGAAACGCGCCCGTCGCGAAATAGTGAAACAATAGCACGTTTCCACTACACTTGTTACTCAGCGGTCACTGAACACCGTCTTTATCAATTGAAAGTAAACTCTGCCAAAATTATACTATTTCATTTACTCAAGTACAGTAAATATTGCGACTGCACAATTTAAAGTATCAATGAGAACCAGTTACTGTTACTGGAATAACACCACGTTAATCACGATCACCAGTCACAGAGTTAAAGCATCCGCACTGTTCAAATCTTTACCACAGAGTTACGGAGTTGGTGCATCCGCACTGTTCAAATCTTTACCACGGAATGACGCTCTCCAGAGCTAAGGTTACTGAGGAGGCTTCGGTGACGCCAATAATGCTGGGGTTCCCGGGTGTCTGAACCACCCACCAATCAGAGAGTTCGTCATTTATGATGACACAATACTTATTGTGATATATTTACAAAACACAGCTCAAACACTAGCAAATCTCTTCCACCAATTTTTATAATACATCTCCAAATATATCTGACTTCAGAAACTGTGGAAAACCGATCTCCTACAGAAACTGACTTTATCCACAGAGCACGTTGGTCATCCTGGAATTAAGATTTGGCGCGGTGTAGCCTCCAGGTTTGCCAAATCCTTAAGTACCCATTGGCTGAAATATCTTGCTTGGACAGCATCTAATACACGTGTCGATCCTTGCCAACGCTTGGGTACGCTATCCTTTCTCACGGTCATACGGAAATGTGAAGCAACATCCAGCGACTTACTGTCTTGCTCAACATCCGGTATCAACTATCTTAGGGTACGATGCTTTAACATGTTGGACTGTAAATTTTATGAATAAATTTCACATATTTGGTCAAATAATATTCCAATTATTATTATGGGCCGGCAGGATACGGCTCATCCCTCTATTACCCAGGGAAAGAAATGAATATGGAATATTTTTTTTTCATAATGTATTATTTGACTATAATTATCATCTGGATATATGCAATCTCTTTCCTTTAGTACTATTTGCCGTCTCGCAAATTTGTATTCTCTTCCCATAGTCTATCATTATCTTGGCGGATGTTGTAGTAGATATCAAGTAACGCATGAAAACGTCTCTGCACACCACCACACTCTTCACAATTTTCTTCTTCTGAATAATTGTCTCTTTCCATCTGCGCAAAGTTGACATTCTCCGTGTCTTCTTCCGGGTCATCTGCTTCCACCAGCACGGGTTCATCATTCGGGTTTTCCTCTTCTTCTCCATCATCTTCACTCTCATCTTCTGCCATCTCTCCTTCTTCTTCTTCTCTTCCTTCTTCTTCTTCTGGGATATCATCTATTCTAGCTTGCTGTAATCGTCATTGGGCTTTACTTTTGTTGTCCGTCCCTCGGCCCTCATAATTAGGAGCATTGGGATTCAACGTAATTTCCTGTTGCCTTACACGGTATTCCCTGTACGCAACACTTTCAGCCCCATGACATTCTTCATTACCACTAGCTTGTATGGCTCCTCTCCACCGGTCTTCCTCCTGCCTTTTCCCTCTCAACTCCTCTATGTACTGTCTTGACTCTTCTCTTCTTTGGTCACGGTTCTCCTGGTAATTGCCTCTTACTCCTCTGGGGTTTCGCTCCTTCTCGTCCCAACGATAATATGGTCTTCTGGGTCCACCATAATTTCGATACTTGTATCTATAGGTCCTCCCGTTATTTCCGCTTGGATAGCTGTATCCTCGCTGATTTAGGCTATTACCTTGATAACTATTTCTTCGAAACTGATCTCTTCTGTCTCTCCGCTGCCAATTACCATCCTGTTAAGTCCAACTGTCTTAAAGTCAATTCCGCCTCTGCTGCAGTTTTGGCATTAGCTGCAATTAATGTCCTCTGCACTTCAAGAGGTAGTTGCCGAGAGATTGCTGCTATAATTTCGCTCTCGCTTGGGGGCATGTCTAAGTCCCGAAATTTGAGCATCTGAGAAATGAAAAAAAGAGAATACTTTGTTGGCGTCGTAGCCGGATATCTACGTGAATACAATTCCATCCTCAATGTTTGCTGCGTAGATACGTCCCAGAACTTTTTAAGAAATGCCTCTTTAAACTCCTCATACGTAGTAAATGTATAACAGAAAGCATTCGCCCATTCAGCCACGGAATCGCCTAGAAATCTTTCTACTGTCCTTAATTTACGCTCCGGTGGTACCTTGTAATCTGCTAAGAAGTCATCAATTTCCCGCAAGAAAGCTTTAGGTGTTCTCTCATCATTTCCTGTAAACTTCCGTGGTTTTTCTTCATTGCTCCGCATGATATTGTAAATAGGAACATTATGTGTTTCATTCTGAGTTGAACAATGGACCTCCTGACGCGGTAACTGTAAAAGATCGCTCAACGCAACGTTATCGCTAACTTGACTTGGTGCCTTCTCTATAATGGTTTGTTGAACTGTACATTTCAATTTACTAAGTTCTTTGTCCGTTCGTAGATCAAACAATTCTAATTTATCCTTCATGTAGGCGATTTCCTTCTCAACAACCTCTATCTTCACTTGATTTTTCTGTGAAACTTCTGTCCACGTCTCCAGACTCGAACCAAGTACCTGTAGATCTTCCTTGTTCCTTTCCCGATCAGCCATTATCATATCCTTGACTTCTTTGCCTGTCTCCGTGATGTCCTCCTTCATTTCCAATCGAATCTGAGTTTCTATTTCCTTCATTCTTTCCTCAGTCTCCTTTTGCTTCATCTTAAGTTTCAAATCAATTTTGTCTTCCGTTCTCTGCTGAGCTTCAGTAATTTGTTTACTGATGTCCACGGTGAACTCTTCCAACCTCGTCTCCGTGTCAATCCGTAACTTATCAATCGCGCCTCGCTGGAGTGTAATCTCTGCTGTAGCTTCTTCTAATGTATACGATAAGTCTCCCAGCCGCTTATATGTGCTAGTCATGTGTTCTGTCACCCGATCGGCGATTTCCTCAACAGAATCTCTAATCTTTTCAATTTGCATCTGTGTTTTAAGTTCTACTGCTTCTAGCTGTTTCTCTAATTTTCCCATGCCTTCTAAACAGCATGTACGAACGAAGTCAATTTTCCCCTGTAACTCATTGGTCGCCACCTTAAGTTGCTCCTCAGTTTTCTCCGCTACCTGTGTTAATAACTGTCTAGTCTCTCTGGACTGTTCTTTGCTTTTTTCCGCAGCCTGTTTTAACTGTTCGTCAGTCCTATCTTCTGCCTGCTTAAACAATTGTCTAGTCTCTCGGGACTGTTCTTCCAACTTACTCGAAAGTTCATTCATACGCTCCTGTTCCCTTCTGTCCATCTCCGCCATACGCTCCTGCTCCCTCATCTCGGCCTGCTCTGCCCTCTTGTCCATCTCCTCTAACAACTCCTTCATAGTCAACGCCATACCAAATACGTATTCGAGAAAACGCAGGGATGCTCGCCACTACCTAGTATCCTATACCGTATCTTGTGTACTCCATACGAAAACCATTTATTTTACTGAAAAACTTCTATGATTTACGTGAATCATATACCAAGAAAACATGGCCTCAAAATTCGCCATATAGAAGCTTCCTATGATTTGGGATATTTATCTTCTGCCGCGCATAACAAACAAACGCGTTATCATAACTTTAAAAAAATTACTAATATTATGGCCCCAAATTCTTTTAATCCAAACATAATTAATTTTCCTGTCTTTCGGGCTCTAATCTAAGTACTAGACAACAGTACTGGACCATATTTACGATAAATACCTCCGACTCCAGACTAATATTCCAGCATAGGTTTACCAGTCCTGAATCATCACCATTCATTGTACATATCACCACCATTTTCTTAAGACTGAGGCGAACTTAAGTTCCTAGCCTTACTCGAAATCTAATAAAATTATCATTACTGGCAATTGAAATTTGATCTGCACACAAATTCCAGGCTATGTCAAGATCAACACATGTCTGAAGGACACGTCATCGACCACTCTACCTCATTAGAGAAATCTTTTTATAGTTCTCTGACTCAAATAGAGTTCCTTTATTACTACGACACGCCTTACTTATCGGCTATGTTCCTCATTCTTCCTAACATGATTTAAATCAAACTTTTTGCCGATGTCCCTAACGTAATGCATTTAGATTTTACTTTATTTTCTAAACACACGATATCCGATGAAATCTTGCCCTTTCATGTCCGCCTACTATCATTCGTAGTACTGAACACGGGACTCTAGACTCAAGTTGTCTGAACGTTAGGTTGCCAGATTCCTAAGTTGCGCCTATGGTTCGAAATTACCTATCTACGTTTATTAAATTTAATAATCATCTGAATACCAATCATTGGTCTCTTCCAGCTTTCGAACCATAATCCTAATCCTATCTAGCCTTCGGAATAGCTTGTCAAATCACATTCACTCTCGTAAATCTCAATTTGACCTGCCCAAGTTTGTAAGAACAACCTAGACATCTTTGGGTAACACAAAAATACTCCCAGCGGGATACGAACATACACCAAAGTGTCTATTTGCCCTTAGTTGCGGCGCCACATATATATGTACCGTACCCAGGGGTAAATACCCTCTAGGACGATGCCTCCATTCCTGTATGAACATCCGACTAACTCAGGGTTGGGCAGTGTGTGGGTTGGTTGTCGATTGGGTCAGGATAAAAGTCGAAGTTCTACACTAAAATAGCAATCAATGACAGGAAATGGAGGTATAACACGAATGAGAAACAATCATAGGGGGTAAGATGGATTTATTAATAAATATCCCCGATCAAATCACACGAAAATAATTGAATTAAAAACAATAATAATTTGTAAAAAAATGAACTCAAAGTATTGAAATAAGTCGAAATTAGAAACGTTAATTGAATAATTATACAAATTTGACATTAACAAAACGAGTTCAACAATGAACATTTATATAAATCAAGACTGAATTTCTTCTATAGTCCAATGTTTAAGTTGTATGGCAACAAGTGTACGCAAACACTGCCATGTGGTATTTCCGTATGGAGTTTCACACTATCGCATCCCAACGATACGGTTTCAAAGTTAAGTTAATCCCGAGAGTCGCCAAATTATAATTAAATAAAAGTTACATTATACAGAAAAGTTACGACGAAAAGAAAAATAATTAAGACGCAATGGACGCTAGGTAAGATATGCAAAATACTAGGGGCAAATCCTACACTATATTTACAATAATTCAAATAATCAAACTAAACATATATATACATCGGATATCGAGTAAAGTCTTAAATACTACACTGATTCTAATGTGAATCCCGGTTCACTGCAAAAGATCTAGACAGAACTAGATAAACCAACAATACTTCAGCACTCGGGCTGTTCCCTTTCAAAACAACGACACAAGGTATACAATCACTAATAATAATGTAAAATATCATCCTGTAAGGGAAAAACATATAAATAACCCTTGATATCATGAAGAAAGCAATGGGCAGCATTGCCTCCTTCTGCTGCGTTTGAGCGCTCAACAGCGCGGTCATCCGTCATGTACTTCCGGGTAGATTACGAGCTGAAAATAAACGTTGAACTCCACTATGCTAAAGATTGGTTTTTGTCTCCCGAGGCCGCCACAAGGAAATACTGTCTCCTTCGCACATACAGATAAACACAGGCCAGTAATCAGCTTGCCATGAGATAACGCCTTTCATCAGCTACACGGAAACTCACGTATATTCATTCCTTCTTAGCATGCTTGGGCCATTTAACAACATCAGACTCAATAGTCTGGAATTAACACTGTCCATTCTGATCACAATATACAATCAGAAGACACTAGGCAGGCACACACATCTGCACAATACTCTTTATCTTGTCAGGCATACAATCAGCCTGCACCAACACATTATAATTCAGCATGCAATTATTATCTCAATTCCTCATGAATCCCACTGGCCTTTCCACATAATGAAACACAGTTCGAGTCCTTGGCAGACCATCAGGCAAACACAATCCAACTTCACTTCAAAGATCTTATTTTAACAACGACGTTCTGCAGCTCCTTCTGGCAGCTTCTGTAAAACCATGCATCATGCAAAATAGCTATACCTGTCTCTCTGAATAACCGAAATAAAATGACTTAATACGTGTTTGACGTAATATAAAATGAACCTGTCGATCTAGCCCTTCTAGCATATATATAAGGAAAACTCGGAATATCCTGCGCTAAGTAATATACACAAATAAACAACAACTGATCCTATCAATCCCTCATTTTCCCAAACATCTACTCATAAAGCAAAATAAAAATAAAATAAACATGCATTATTCTCGTATCCGAATCTATCATAGTAACAAAATTAAACAAACACATGCCGTCAGGCTGACTTTACATGAAAATAAAAACTTTATCTACACTGCCCTAGTACCTTAACACAACTTACATATCATGCCATAAATGTTACATGCGCCTTACTGTATTTTACACGACTCTCGGGAAACCAGGATAGCAGCTTACACCCCCACTGCTTTATGGATCTACTCCATGTTAATCACAGCATTAACATGTGGGAATGCACTTCCTTCCTCTGCAGGCGTATCCATCATCTTGCTGGAAAATAATCCACTGGAACACAGAAGACTATAGTTGATAATCTCTTCGCTGCTTAATGCTGCGAGCCGAAATACCCTTTCTTTTTACCAGATCAGCTAACACACTGATTCACATATATATATATATATATATATATATATATATATTACACACTTCATTTAAAGGGTAAAAATACAGTTTTAAAAGCAGCACACGGTTCGGTACGGAAGTTCCACGCGAAACGCGCCCGTCGCGAAATAGTGAAACAATAGCACGTTTCCACTACACTTGTTACTCAGCGGTCACTGAACACCGTCTTTATCAATTGAAAGTAAACTCTGCCAAAATTATACTATTTCATTTACTCAAGTACAGTAAATATTGCGACTGCACAATTTAAAGTATCAATGAGAACCAGTTACTGTTACTGGAATAACACCACGTTAATCACGATCACCAGTCACAGAGTTAAAGCATCCGCACTGTTCAAATCTTTACCACAGAGTTACGGAGTTGGTGCATCCGCACTGTTCAAATCTTTACCACGGAATGACGCTCTCCAGAGCTAAGGTTACTGAGGAGGCTTCGGTGACGCCAATAATGCTGGGGTTCCCGGATGTCTGAACCACCCACCAATCAGAGAGTTCGTCATATATGATGACACAATACTTATTGTGATATATTTACAAAACACAGCTCAAACACTAGCAAATCTCTTCCACCAATTTTTATAATACATCTCCAAATATATCTGACTTCAGAAACTGTGGAAAACCGATCTCCTACAGAAACTGACTTTATCCACAGAGCACGTTGGTCATCCTGGAATTAAGATTTGGCGCGGTGTAGCCTCCAGGTTTGCCAAATCCTTAAGTACCCATTGGCTGAAATATCTTGCTTGGACAGCATCTAATACACGTGTCGATCCTTGCCAACGCTTGGGTACGCTATCCTTTCTCACGATCATACGGAAATGTGAAGCAACATCCAGCGACTTACTGTCTTGCTCAACATCCGGTATCAACTATCTTAGGGTACGATGCTTTAACATGTTGGACTGTAAGTTTTATGAATAAATTTCACATATTTGGTCAAATAATATTCCAATTATTATTATGGGCCGGCAGGATACGGCTCATTAGCAAATATTGTTCTAGATTTTATTAATCTTAAGATATGTACTGTAAAACAGGCAACTCAATTATGTTATAATACTGACCAGGGAAACTAGTAGAAAGAGCCAGCAGTACTTCAAGCTGGCTCAGTCAACTATAAAAAGAAACTCAGGATAGTAAGGAATTTCAAGTTACCCAATTGCAACAGTCAAGTTTTAGGGAGGAAGGGGGTCTGAGATTGCTCTTGGTAAACTGTCAAAGTGTAGTAAATAAACATTTAAAATTCGGTAGATTGATGGAATCTTATGAGACTGATGTGGTGATAGGAGTGGAATCGTGGTTGAAAGAAGTATTTCCAGAAGGGTACAGTCTATCGTAGAGACCGAGGAGATAAAAAGGGAGGGGGGTGCTTATTCTGGTGAAGGAAACTTACTGTTCACATGAATGGTTTACCGATGAAAGGGATGAAATATTAGGGATAAAATTAATTTGTGATAATATGAAGGAGGTGGGAATTATAGGAACATACAGGCCTGGAAGAGAGGAAAGAGACATGGAAATATTTAAGAAAATAATATATTATACTCGTAAAAACAATAATAATGATATGGTAATAATTGGGGGAGATCTAAATTTGCCTGAAGTTGAATGGAATGGAGCTGCAAGTGAAGCCCATGAACAGAAACTGGCAAATAAGTTAATTTGGGAGGGAGGATTTACACAAGTAGTACAAGAACCGACTCGTCTCAATAACTTACTAGATGTATTCGAGGTTCAACCATGGGAAATTGTTGATAAAACTGAGGTAATTGAAGAAAATGGAGACCATAAGGCTGTAATAATGGATGTAGGACTCGTACCAAAAAGGCTTAATAAGAAGGTCACACAATACAAGAAATTGTACAGAAAAACTAAAGTTGATGAATTTGGGACTTACCTTAAATCACAATTCAGTTGTTGGATAAGTGAAGGGAGTAATGTGGATACACTTTGGGCTAAATTTAAAGGAATCATTTGGGAAGGAGAGAAGAGATTTGTACCTGTTAAGAAGGGTAAAATGGCCGCAGCCCCTGTTTATTGTACAAGGGAAATAAGAAAATTAAAAAGAAAATGTAGGATAGTAAACAGGAAAATCAAAGGGGGTAGGGAGAGTAGAGAAACTAGAAAACAGATAATGAGGGAACTGAATAGGGTGAAAAAGGAAGCAAAAGAGAATTATATGAATGGCATACTTCAAGAGGGTAATGACCACAAAGGGAAATGGTAAAAGCTGTATTCACATATCAGGAATCAAAAAGGAAAAGGAATCCAAATTCCTAGAATGGTGGGAGAAGGGGGTGAACACTATTTAACAGATACTGAGAAAGCAAACCTATTTAGTAGGAAATTTGGAGATTCAGTAGATGATTGTCAAGAGTTGGAAACCGAAACAGAAGATAGAGAGGGAGAGAGACAGAGGGAAACAAGAAGCTTCTCATTCACAAATGAAGATATTTTCAGAGAAATCCAACTGCTTCAGCAAGGAAAAAGAGCAGGAAGTGATCAAATTATTGGGGAGGTATTAAAGACAATGGGGTGGTACAAAGTGCCTTATTTAAAATTTCTCTTTGACTATGTCATAAATAATAGTGTAATACCAAAGGAATGGAAGGAATCTATAATAATACCAATTTATAAAGGAAATGGTGATAAAAGGAAACCAGAGAACTACAGACCAATCAGCCTCACCAGTATAGTTTGTAAAATACTGGAGAGTTTAATATCGAAGTACATCAGAGGGATATGCGATGATAAAAATTGGTTCATGAGGAGCCAGTATGGATTTAGAAAGAAATTTTCTTGTGAGGCACAACTGGTGGGATTTCAGCAGGACATATCAGATCAGTTGGATTCAGGAGGTCAGTTAGATTGCATAGCCATAGAACTTTCCAAAGCCTTTGATAGAGTGGAACATGGAATATTATTAAAGAAAATGGAGGGAATAGGATTGGACGTAAGGGTTACACGTTGGATAAAACATTTTTAAATTCAAGGGTTCAGAAAGTCAAAGTAGGAAATAATGCATCTCAGGAAGAGAAAGTTTGGAAGGGAATTGCACAGGGTAGTTTAATCGGTCCGTTACTTTTCTTAATATACGCAAATGATTTAGGGAACAATATAACATCAAAAATAAGATTGTATGCAGATGACATAATTGTTTATAGGGAAATAAACAACATTGAGGATTGTTCAGAATTACAAAGGGACCTTGAAAATATCCAACAATGGGTTGAAGAAAATAATGTGAAGGTTAATGGAGGTAAATCAACTGTTACAACTTTTACAAACAGGAGCTTTAAAACTGAATTTGAATATACTTTGGATGAGGTAGTTATCCCAAAAGATGGCAAGTGCAAATACTTAGGTGTGAGATTTGAAAGTAATTTGCACTGGAAGGGTCATATTGATGACATTGTTGGGAAAGCATACAGATCGTTACATGCCATAATGAGGCTACTTAGAGGATGAAACAAAGAATTAAAATAAAAAAGTTACTGAAATATGGTTCGTCCATTATTGGAATATGCAAACAGTGTTTGGGATCCTCACCAAGAATACCTAATAAAAGAAATATATAGTGTGCAGAGGAAAGCAGCAAGATTTGTAACAGGGGATTTCAGGAGAAAGAGTAGTGTATCAGAAATGTTAAAGGAACTTGGGTGGGAAACTTTAAGTAAGAGAAGGGAGAACACTAGACTTATAGGATTATCTAGAGCGTATACAGGAGAAGAAGCATGGGGAGATATCCGTGAGAGGCTTCAGTTGGAAAATAATTATATCGGACTGACCACAAATATAAAATTAGAAGGAATTTTAGCAGAAGCGATTGGGGTAAATTTTCATTCATTGGGAAGGGTGTGAAGGAGTGGAACAGTTTACCAGGGGTAGTGTTTGATCCTTTTCCAAAATCTGTACAGATATTCAAGAAGAGAATAAACAGCAACAGAGAAAATAAATGAAATGTTAGAGGGCATTCGACCAGTGCAGGTTATTGTAAATTTAAAAAAATATGTGTGAATAAATTAATTCCATCCCATGGTCTAAGGAATTTGGACAGCCAAAGTAGGGGACTGCCTGTAGGGGTGAAGTACAGTGGGGACTTCGAGGGCCCTGGGACCGCTACGGTAGCTGTGAAGGCCCTTCAGGAACTCTGAAAAGTGGTGGCGAAAGGGGCTCTGGTTAAGGCGCAGCAGGTCGTTATGCTAGTTAGGATCCAGAACGGGTAAAAAAAAGTAAATAAACAAATGCAATGTAAGTATTAATCCTATACCAGTTGTATAGTATCATTTGAAGTAATTGACTATATTTGTAAGTAGTACAGGAGATATTATAAGTAGAATTTTGTAAATAATATAAATTTATGAAGGATGAGCTGTGTGTTTAATAAAAAACATTGTTAGCGTACATTGTATAATATTGTATTATAGGAAAATTTTCTTCTCTTGTTAATTTAATATTTAGTGCTTGACAATAATGTATTTTAGTGTACCATTTGCCACCGAGGTAGACACCTCATTTGCAAATAAAGAGATACTGATTTTTGATTTGATTTTTGATGTCGAGGTAGAGGAGATGACTAAGGCCAAAGAAGTAATAAAATTTACATATGATAACAATGACATTTACAATTAGATACAAAAGTTGAAAACTAGAAAAGCGGCTGGAATTGATCAGATTTCTGGGGATATACTAAAGACAATGGGTTGGGATATAGTACCATATCTGAAGTACTTATTTGATTATTGTTTGGTGGGAGGAGCTATACCAATTGAATGTTGAGTTGCTGTAGTAGCCCCTGTGTATAAAGAAAAGGGTGATAGACATAAAGCTGAAAATTACAGGCCAGTAAGTTTGACACGCATTGTATATAAGCTTTGGGAAGGCATTCTTTCTGATTATATTAGACACGTTTGTGAAATTAATAACTGGTTCGATAGAAGGCAATTCGGTTTTAGGAAAGGTTATTCCACTGAAGTTCAACTTGTAGGATTCCAGCAAGATATATCAGATATCTTGGATTCTGGAGGTCAAATGGACTGTATCGCGATTGACCTATCTAAAACATTTGATAGGGTGGATCATGGGAGACTACTGGCAAAAATGAGTGCAATTGGACTAGACAAAAGAGTGACTGAATGGGTTGCTATATTTCTAGAAAATAGATCTCAGAGAATTAGAGTAGGTGAAGCTTTATCTGACCCTGTAATAATTAAGAGGGGAATTCCTGAAGGCAGTATTATCGGACCTTTATGTTTTCTTATATATATAAATGATATGAGTAAAGGAGTGGAATCGGAGGCAAGGCTTTTTGCGGATGATGTTATTCTCTATAGGGGAACGTGGGGCGGAACGGAACCTTAAAGTTTTAACGCAGTGTGATTGGTTGAGCGATGTAAATAAACAAGACAAAGTTATTGCTCTTATTTCACAACATATCATACAACAGAAAACAAGTAAAAAATAACAGAGATAATAAATGTAAGTAGTAAAAATTGGTATAAAATAATATATTCCGAATGGACGATTCTGCCCCAAGCATCGGGGTAGAATGGAACCATGGATGAAAATGTCAAACTTTTCTCACTTTTATGTAGTTTTCTCTATTTAATGTCAATCTGAAGTATCGTTATTGTCCATTATTCTAATGTTCTTTACAGAAATAATAAATCTGACTCAATAATGAATTAAATCACCGGCAAAATTCACAAACGAATCTAAACTTCAGATCTTAGTGGTGATCCAGCCTGTTTCGTAGCATTCTACCCACCCACCAGGGGGCAGACCCAGTTCAAATACCTTTCGTTTCTCTTTCCTCGGAAATATCAGCATTGGTGGCATGTAGGCACCAGGTGAAGAAAAGCATATCTCTACTGTGACTGTTTCTCCTCTCACAGAAGACGTTATGACACCAACTTGCCTTTTTCCTTTCGGAGCAATTACTTTTGAATTCCCCTTAGGGTTCACTGTTATCCCAGTCTCATCACACTTAAAAATACGATCAGCTGTCAGATTGTATTTCTCACAACATTCAAGGAGGAGGTCAAAAAACTTCTGAACATTTGATTAAAACCCATTGCTCGGGCACCAGAAGTTGCCTCAGGTTTTCGAAGGCTTAATTCTGAATGCCTTATAAGAAAATTTTGTATCCAGTCTATACCTGCCAGTTGTTTTATTTTGTTGAATGGATATTCAATGTGGTTCCTTTCGTCCAATTGGTACGCTACAGCGCGGCAATCATTAAGTGCCAAACCTAAAAGAATGGAATCCATCAAGTTGATGTACTCCACAAGTTCTTGTTCTTGTTCTGCAGTGAACACAGTTCGAAATTTCCCCGCACATTTGTCTACAAGGGGTTTGTCATCTTCTATTTTTTCTTCACATATCTCTGCAGTGTAGTTTTGGGAACTTGAAATTGCTGTGCGGTTTTTCTTAACCCTATATCTTTCTTTACCACTGCTGCTATTGCCAGTTCCATACTCTCCGAAGACCAGTTTTGCGGGTCTGTTTTTCTTGAGTAATTTCTGACCATCTGTAATAAAACAATAACCAATGAAACCGCATTGAATTTGAAGGTATTAACCTGTGCTACAGTAATTAGGTTAACACTTTAAATAACATGAGAACAAGCACAGCTAAACAGGTACTGAGAACGGGGATGGGCCACAATGGAACTATGGGGCAGAATGGAACCGGGGCATAACAGAACCGTGGTCCATTCTGTTCCATGATGTAAGGTTATCTTCAACAAGCCACCAGCAAAAATTATATTTAAAATATACGAAGTATATGATGAAAGGTTGTAGAAAATAATATGTAATTTGAAGAAGAACTACAAACAAACATAGTTCTGCAAAATCTGAATGCTTACATTGAGGAGAAAATGTTCCAGAAGTTAGAAATGTTGGAATAACACGTGGCACACCGTAACTTAACCAAGACCGAACACATGGAGATCTCTAGCATTGTTGCCAACTGTTTTCTGGCCAGCAGGAGAATAGTTCCTGAAACTTCCGTAAGAGTGCAGTAATGAGTAGGGGATTTAAAGGCAGAGTTCCGTTCCGCCCCGTGGTTCCATTCCACCCCATGTTCCCCGAGTGATAAATAAATTACAAGATTGTGAGCAACTGCAACGTGACCTCGAAAATGTTGTGAGATGGACAGCAGGCAATGGTATGTTGATAAACGGGGCTAAAAGTCAGGTTGTGAGTTTCAAAAATAGGAAAAGTCCTCTCAGTTTTAATTACTGCGTTGATGGGATGAAAGTTCCTTTTGGGGATCATTGTAAGTATCTAGGTGTTAATATAAGGAAAGATCTTCATTGGGGTAATCACATAAAAGGGATTGTAAATAAAGGTTACAGATCTCTGCACATAGTTATGAGGGTGTTTAGGGGTTGTAGTAAGGATGTAAAGGAGAGTTCATTAAGTCTCTGGTAAGACCCCAACTAGAGTATGGTTCCAGTGTATGAGACCCTCACCAGGATTACCTGATTCAAGAACTGGAATAAATCCAAAGAAAAGCAGCTCGATTTGTTCTGGGTGATTTCCGACAAAAGAGTAGCGTTACAAAAATGTTGCAATGTTTGGGTTGGGAAGAATTGAGAGAAAGAAGAAGAGCTGCTCGACTAAGTGGTATGTTCCGGGCTGTCAGCGGAGAGATGGCGTGGAATGATATTAGTAGACGAATAAGTTTGAATGGCGTTTATAAAAGTAGGAAAGATCACAATATGAAGATAAAGTTGGAATTCAAGAGGACAAACTGGGGCAAATATTCATTCATAGGAAGGGGAGTTAGGGATTGGAATAACTTACCAAGGGAGATATTAAATAAATTTCCAATTTCTTTGAAATCATTTAGGAAAAGGCTAGGAAAGCAACAGATAGGGAATCTGCCACCTGGGCGACTGCCCTAAATGCAGATCAGTATTGATTGATTGATTGATTGATTGATTGATTGATTGATTGATTGATTGATTGATTGATTGATTGATTGATTGATTGATTGATTGATTGATTGATTGATTGATTGACAATGGCGCTGATTTAAGTGCTGCAGGATCTGTGCCCCCCCGAGATTAAATCTGCTCATTATCGTGCGTCGATCTATGTCTCCAGGATTATATGTTGGCCTTCTGATGAAACTGAGACACACTGTTAGCTACAATGGTCTTCCAGCGGGTTGAGGCGCCCATTATACAGGCGAGCATGATTATATAATCAGTGTGTAAATGAATGCTATGGAAGTCAAGTCCAACAACAGGAACACCATTTGCAATTAATCTTGCGAGTAACGCTGCTCCACAGGGTTTCAGTCTGGGTAGAGTAATACATTTAACTGGAGCCACTCTTGATTTGGCGCTTAATAGTTTTCTTGTGACTGTGCCGTGAACATCAATGGCACGAATAAAGTGGCAAGCTCCATATACTCCTCCAGTATCGTCAGAAAATCCACGATGTTGTATGTTGAAAGTGAGGTGAGGAATCACAAGACATTCAGTTCTAATGCAGTTCAAGTGTTGAAGAACGTCTACTAGGCGGAGCCATTTATCCTGCAATTCGTCTGAGAATGGATTATCCCAGCCAAAGCCAGAGCCCCATAGGTCTTGCAAGAACACCTTATAAGTAATAACAACTAGGCTTAAACGTTCCAAGGGATCAAAATAGAAGCAACTGTGAAAGCGACCTCGCGCTTTGTAATAAGGTGCCTTGAAGGGATATTGTTAACCATCGTTCTTGAATTGCTTCTTATCAAATGGTCTCTTAACGGGTTTCAAAGTAGCTCGAAGGTTCTGGCACTATCACGCTTATCGACTGAAATCAAATCTTGAGTCTCTTTACAGTCGGGTGGAATTATTCCAGAATCTCGCTACGGCTGGCTGAAAACTTTCGAAGTTCAAACCCGCCCTTCTCGAGCAAGGCTACTAAATATTCTTGTACTTGCACAGCTTCTTCAATAGTTCCAGTCGTGATGATTAAGTTATCGACATTGAAGTCCCTCTTCAGAATTTGAGATGTTAATTGAAATTGTTTCATTCCATCATTAGCTAATTGTTGTAGAACACGTATTGCAAGAAATGGTGCACAACTAGTACCGCACGTTACCGTTGTCAGTTCATAGAACTTAATCTTCTGATCTGGGAATGGCCTCCAGAGGATGCGTTGGAGTGGACAATCTAGTTTTTGCGCGTAAACCTATCTGTACATTTGGCAAATGCTACATGCTGAATCCAGAAATCCAAAATAATGGTGTAAAGATCATGTTGTATGTTGGGCCCCGCGATTAATGTGTCATTCAGCTGAGTCCGGCCTGAGCCGTGGCAAAGAGTGGATCGCCTATATTACGTGTGACGTCGGTACGTTACTATTTTCCAGTAAAATAAAGTGACAATGGCAACCAATAACATTAGGAAGAATGCAATAAAATGTGCATTTACCGACAAGACAGATAAACCAGGGCCAGAAGAAATTCATGAGAGGATTCAGCAACCTTAAAACTTAAATTTGAACAGCTGGAAGTCGTTCAACTCGACACTGTCTACATCAAACTAACCAGTTAACTACTGATGGAGAAAATATAACTAACTACACACGGAAATTCACAGGTACGAAAATTTAATGGTTCCTTCTCTGATGTTGTTACAACGTGTGCAGAGTTTGATAGTAAATTGTTCAGAATATTGAACCTACCAGTAGAAAAGCCGAACGAGATAATAATGCCATTTTAGCAAGTATAGGACCTGAAATCGTCTCTTATATTTCCATAAGATTCGAAGTTCCCGCTTCGATCTCATCGGCCCATTGCATACTATTAGTCGTAGTGTCTTGAATAACGCTCTTGTCCAGTGCTTGAATAATTTTGTCCCTCTCACGTGGTTCCTCTAGTGTCCTAGCCTTTATTGTATTCTGCGCTTCAGTGTTGACAGGTGTGTTCACAACTTCCTGTTCGTGGTTGTGTATTAGAGAAAGTTCTGTTCCGACATGACCTTCATTATTTTGTTGACTACTATCGGATGTTTGTTGTTGCTCGTGTTCGTCTTATGGTGATAGCTGTATTTGTTGCTGTGTGGATATGTCGTTCGGTGTGGCTGCCTGGCTGACTTTTGTTGGTGATAAGGCATTGGAGTGAGTAAGTGATTCATCAACTGCGTGTTATTCTGCAGCCTGTGTTTATACTGGGGCAGGTTTGTCCGTCTGAGGTATGCTTGTGGGTATGGTACCCATCTCTAATACAGCGGGTGAATGAGTGTGATGTTCCCTGTTCACAACTATATCATTGAGTAATCTTGGCCCTGTTTTGTTGTCGTTCTCACCTCGCCGTATGGGGCAATCATGTCTAAAGTGATTGGTAGCGTTTCAGTAAAAGCCAGATTTAGGTTGCCCTTCATAACTTACTTGTTCTTTATATCCCTCTATGACCACGATTGGCGGTATGGCAGTTTTAAGTTCTATTCGCATAGCTCTGATACCACTGCAAATGTTACAGATGTAAGTTGAAGACCACCTTTCATTTTTAATTTACCTCACTTCCCCATACTTCTTAAAAAGTGACATTATTTTCTCGTTTGGCATTTCTATTGGTATGTTCATAATTCGGACCAACTTACTATCACCATCTGCACATGTAATAACAATATCATAGAAGGAACCATTCAATTTTTGTACCTGTGATTTTCCGTTTGTAGTTAGTACCATCTTCTCCATCAGTAGCTTACTGGTTAGCTTCTTGTAAACAGCGGTTTCCAGATTGTCGAGTTGAATGGCTTCCAGTAGATCCACTGTAAGTGTTAAGGTTTGCTGAATCCACTCATGAATTTCTGCTAGCCCCGGTTTATTTGTCTTGTCGGTAAATCCACATTTATTGTATTTTCCCTCATGCTGTTGGTTGCAATTGTCACCTTACTGTATTTTACTGGAAAATATTAACGCACCAACGTCACACGCAATGAATGCAGCGTACAGCGAACCGCTCTCTGCCACAAATCAAACCGGACTCCCTTGCGCTGACGATGATACGTTTATTATATTCGTCATAGGCTAGAATGTGTTTTAATGGTAAAATTCCTGAATACTGCACCTTCCGTTTATTAATGTTCCCGCGGTGACTTCCTCTATTACGCCACGTTGGAGCATTAACTGAATATACATATGTTTAAATATTGCTCCGGCTACATAATTCAAGGCATCGGGTCGTAAATCATACCTAGACTCTGAACTGGGATTTAATTTATGAACACGAGCTACAACAACATGGTGCATATTCGCTTCTCAGGGTAAATTCGCTTCATTATATTCCCATACGCTTTAGACAAATCGTAGATTCCGTTGAAGAGTATCCGTCCGTTGAACCAGTCATTCCGTATCCTTACGTGAAGGAAATTATCTGATTATCACCTAGTATTTAGGATAAATTAACTCAATAGATCCGTATATTATCATACTACTATGTACTACAAGTTACCTAAGGAATAGAAACGCAAAATCAAAAATATATCTAGTTTATTAGCATGCTAATGTATTATAAAATTGAATAATATGCATCCATCGGCAATAATGAAAGGAAAAATCATGTGAAATTACAAATACCATTCTCAAATGCTTGGCTTCCGAGATAAACATATTTGAAAAATCTTTAAGTTATCATCATAATTGCTTACATTTTCGTTAAGTATCAAAATATATCATATCTTCCATGTTTAAATTGATACAAGGGAAAAATAGGGACCAAAACTTTATTAATCCAAGGAGGAGTGGAATATCTTCCTTTTAATATTGTTTGGGATTTTCTTTGGTGCATCATTTAGGTTTCATCTTTCTTTTCGGTCTGTTTGATCAAATTTACTTGGATACATGTTTGGATTCTTGTTTGGATTCTTGTTTGTGACTCACCACGTTACGAGATAAGCATTACCATGTTTAAATCTGGGCTCAAAACACCCATGCAGTTATTAATATTCCTATCATAACCCAAAATGAATAAATTAAAACAGTACATCACCATATGTACAAAATAAACCAAATAATCTTACTACAGAGTGCCATAGATATGATAGTACGTCAGTCTAACCTGCTAAAATCGTGCCATGCATTCCTAATCATGTGCCAATATATTTACATATTCTCAAATATCTCTTCGCTGTGCCAAGGTTTTGTCAAAGTAAACCGTCCATAATATTAGCATTAACGCGCTGACCATCAAATATGCAAATATGCGAGACTCCATTCTATTCCGGAATATATATATTACGTAATGTATAACAAACACGTAACCTATCAATATCTTCCGCTGAAAGTTACTACGAGACACATTATGCTTGGCTCGAGACATACATTCAACTTAACATGGCCTAAATCCTTCACTTGCAGTGCTAATCCAAATATAAATATAATATGTAACACAGGAATTCGCAATTCAATCATCTATCCCATTCTCAAGCAACGAACAGAAACATATCTCCTCACTTTAATTACAACTTGCCACATTAACATTCCATTCCCTTCATATATACATACCTCCATATTTAAAAATATCTTCATTCAATTCCACTTAAATAACCTCTGTGTTACGGTAGCAATACTTAATAACCTGATTATTCTCTCGTACACTGCAACTTCGTAATATTTCAAACATTTCCTTACAATGCAATTATCGTACTGGCCATGATTGCTACACATATTGACCTGAAGTTTTAGGTTCCGTCTCGTATCTCGCCTGCATTTTCTACAACCACAACTGGTTAAACGTTTCACGGTCTACATGTATGGATTGGCACTAAACATGCACAAATACTCAATCAGATCTAGTCTCCATTAACCTTAAGATTATCACATTAGCACCATAGTTATATAGCATAAATTGGCACATTTCATCGGCTAATAATTGGCATTTATATTCACATATCCTTTCATTGGCACTACATCCCTTACTTCTAGCACTCCTGTATACATATAAATATTTTTCATCATTTGATTTCAAATTCATTACGATGCAACTCATAATACTTATCTCGTAACGGGATTTTGCTGCCGGATCTCTCCTGGTCAATGGCATCTTGGAGTTGGCAGCCCCTGCGATCCAAAGATTACGTCATCTTCGGCTCCGGCAGGGGATCTTGGCTTGAGCTATTAAGTCTTGAGCGACCATCTCCATCTGTTTAAGCTGAGTCCATCTTGTCACCAGTTCTCATGCAATCATAAAAGAACAAATACATAGTAGAATTCATAGTATACTGGTGAATAGTAGGCTACTCAATACGTAATATCTGTTTTCGGAATCTCGTATTGGTTGAGAATATTCTTTTCTTTTAAATTTAAAGATTTCTCTAATTCGGCCTACTTCTTACTATTTCTTTCGCTTAAACAGATATTGTCTCCCTCCTGGAAACAATAAATTATGCCTTCCTTAGCAAGGATTTGCCGCTATAATACTAATTTCGGCAATGTATAACTCGGCTGAAGTCTCCTTTCGTTTCAGAGTTTAGGTGTTACAGTAACAAATATTTCCCTTCAAATCTACGCCTTTTCTGCCGATATTCTTGCAGATGTAGTCTTCACTGCTGTTTGTATATTAATACTTTAGTATTTAACGTTGCGTTGATCCTTTTATATCCTTCCGTAAGTCGTGCTGCTCCTCTTCAACTCGTAACTCTTTCTTCTCAAGGTAGTCAAGAATTGGTTTCATTCAAATTTTTTAGTCCATCATTATTTAATCTTGAGATTCCTTTTCCTTGCGGCCGGACGATATCGATTTACTAGATCTCTACTCTGTGTACTTGCACATTACCTGAAGCTATTGTGCGCCATATTTGTCCACTGTTTCCATGACATTTACGGCCGCTAATGTAACGTAACGGTACAATACGTACCATCCGAATTACTCATCCAGTCGTTAGTCGCATTAGGATATAATCCTGCCATACGTAAGGTTTAATTTCTTCACTACCAAACGAAGGGTAGAGTTTCATTGCACTTGTGATGCCAACATTCTTTGGTGGCTACACTATACGTGAGAAGTCATCCGTGGTGCTCTATCATCCCATGACGGTAACACGCATTAGTGACATTATCCTTCGCTTTGTGAATAAACGCAGTCAGCTTATTAATTTAGATCCACACACGCACGTCACCTGTAAACTGCGGACCTGCATTACAATGTAGTGAAGAAGTAGATTGTAATTGGCAGGAATACAGTGATCTGCAGAAACCTGTAGTTCTGTTACGCTTCATAAAATCAGATATACCTTATTCATACAAAGATACAATTGGTTTGTTACATACAACAGAAGTAATAAACCTCAGGCTCTTTAACGTTCAGGTATTATGTTCACAGGGTTCTGAGTTCACACACTATGTGTCGTGAGGCTCCTTAGCTGAATGGTCAGCGTTCATGCCTTCGGTTCACAGGGTTCTGAATTCACACACCATGTGTCGTGAGGCTCCTCAGCTGAATGGTGAGCGTTTGGTCCTTCGGTTCACAGGGTTCTGTTCATACACCATTTGTCGTGAGGTTCCTTAGCTGAATGATCAGCGTTCGGGCCTTCGGTTCACAGAGTTTTGAGTTCAATTTTAAAAACACAGAGTCAAAATGTTACAGATTTTCTAGCTGTTGTATTATAATAAATAAATCATGTTTATCTCCACCTGTAAGTGAAAGTATCGACTGAATGTTTTCACAATCTAAGTTAGATGCATCTCGATCAAATGTTTCTGAACCAATTAGAAGAGTGACTGCACACTTACATAATCTAAGTTAGAAAAGTCAGTTCCTTGAGAAGCAGGATATTTTAAATTTAATTGTTTCCATTGACAGTGTCATAAGGCTTTCATACATACTATACACCAATATTCTTTTTATAAGTCATATACTCTCTAAAATACCAGAAAACGTTAACACTACTGTTTCTCTCAAAGGTACATACTGATTATAATCTAAAAGATCATCAGCACAAGCCGTACAAAAGTACTCATCATTTAGAAGAGAATCTAAATAAAATTTCGTTATTAAATCTGTATTTTGTACTGCAGCAGCAGGTAACTGTGGATAAATAAGATCATGTTTGTCCGAATCAATCACTTGTTTAAATAAATTATGTGTAACTTTATCATACAAAATCACACGTTTCAGACCATGATTTCCACGATGTTTTCACCTGTAGTGATGTAGAACAGCTAGCTAACTTTCGTTTATTGCAAATTGTTGTTGTTGGTTCCGTCTGGGATTGTTCCCAGTCACTGATTTTCGTGCTGCAAGTAATACATTTAGCGTTAGATCTAAATTTCCGGTAATGTTTAGATACTTAAATGCAGTACGTCACTGTTGATTAGTTGAATTACAAGCGGACATGATGCAGTTCGGTATTATGAATGAACACTGACATGTATAACAATATATATGCTTCTTCGGAAACCACCGTGTTAATTTTATATGTTTGTATTTATCAGAAGAGACACAATCCACACAATAAAATACTTGAACTGTTACACCGGTAGCTGAAAAGTTGTGATGAAAATTTTCGTTAGTAGGTTGCAGTACACTTTCTGAATATTCCTCTTAGATACAAGATACATCTCGGTAAGACACATTAGACCACTTTTTTTCTTATGCTATCATTTCCAGACAGAGCGTTCCTGCGTATTAGGTGGAAAAAATTTGTCCGTTTTGCTCTACGACGCACTGTTTTCGAGATATTTAACATTTTGCATTTAAGCCCCAGTCGAACCGTTGTGCTTAGCACGATGTGACCTATGCCATAGCAAGAACAAATCAAGCTTTACAAAGTTGCTCTAAGACACAACATAACTATCTAAAGCAGACGAAATTCTAAAGGGGCAAAGTAGGAACCGAACCGTTGATCTCATTAGGCCACTTTTTTCATATGCTATCATGTTCCAGACAGAGCGATACTGGATATTGGGCGAACATTTTTTGTTCGGTTTGCTTTACGACGCACCGTTTTCGAGATATTTAACATTTTGCATTTAAACCCTAATCGAAGCGTTGTGCTTAGCACGTTATGACCTATGTCATGGCAAGAACAGATCAAGTTATAAGAAGTTGCCCCAAGACATAATATAATAGGCTAAAGCAGAAGAAATATCAAAGGGTCTTAGTAGGAACCGAACCGTTGATTTCATCATTAGACCACTTTTTTCTTATGCTATCATGTTTCAGACAGAGCGTTCCCAGCTATTAGGCGGAAGCTATTTTGTCGTTTTTCTCTACGACGCACTGTTTCGAAGATATTTTACATTTTGCATTTAAGCACCAAAATTTTACGAATCGGGGATAGCTCTGAAGAGATAGGCGTATAAGGACAATGTTTCGCCATTAGCTCCCGGTCCATCTCTCTAAAGTTAATCTCATACAACCAATGTATAGCAAACATCTTGCCTCGCCCTCCCAACTCGGAGCACTAGGAAGTTGTACGCACCCGCCATCTTACGCAATCGCCCTTAGGCCCTCTCCATAAGTCCTATATCTCCACTAGACCAGCTTATGTATAGCCGCCATCTTGCGCAGTAGCTCCTGGGCTAGCTTTCTCCGTAAGAGCCTGTGTATTGCCGGCATCTTGCACAATCGCCCTAGGCCGTCTCCTTAAGTCCTATGTCTCCCCTGAGCCAGCTTTCTCCATAAGAGCCCGTTTATAGCCGCCTGGCGCCTTGGCGGGAAACCGCAGCCAACGCCCTAGCAACAGCCTCACCCCGTCATTGGTATAGCAGGAACGCCAAGCCACGCCCCATCCTCAGCATTCCCTGCTGCGCTGCTCTTCCATTGGCCAGAAGCAATCACGTGACCCGCTGAAGTGCCTGTTATTGACTCAGGAGACCGGATGACCTTGAAAGTAACCTTGAATCAGCCTAGCCCTACTACTAAAATACTTAGAAATACTCGCATATTTGGTCGTTTATTGACACATTTAGGTATAGTTGAGAATATCTTTACCTTGTTATACGTCCAAGGATGATTTGCTTCTAATAATGAATTTATATTGAATATGATAATGGTTAATGCAATAAATTAATTTAAATAAAAGCAGACTTGTTTTATCGATTAAGAAAATTCCGGAAGCTTATCTTGAAAGGCTAAGGAACAAAAAATTACTAATTATACCATTTCATTGCCCTGGTCATTTCGAGTCGTGGTGTTGAAATCATTTTGCCGTGAATAGCGATAAAGTGTCGGAAATCATGCGGCAGAAAATACGATTTCTAACATACAGACATGTAGAATCAAATAGGGCGCGAATATCTTGTAAGAAAGTACAGACCAACGGAATCTAAATGGCCGTGATTTAGGTGAATGCAGTGACTTTTAATTGGAAGAACTAACAATAAGAACAAAAAACATCGCATGAAGTTACCAGATAAAGATTTACGAGTGGATTGATATGCAAGGAAAACAGAAGATTTAAAAGGGATACTTCCTAAATTATTGTGAAAACAGATTGTATTATTATAAAGTTATAACGATACATTTTTCGTAGTCGTAACAGAAATCCCAAGCGGAGAAAAAAATAGACGAAATAAATAGTGGAGCGCAGATTCGGAGTAAACTAGAGTATCAAAGATTTATTATTGGAAACGCCGGGAATTGATCACTTAATGTATCTAATAAAAAAAGGGAACATTTAAGATACCTCTGAGATCATTCAAATTAAAAGATTGACGTTTGTCACGTCATAACCTACTTTGCTCAACATAAGGATAATTCAAAGAAGATCTACAAGTAGCATGATTGTCAAACTAATGATGTTTTCAAATATGTGTTTTATGCATGTCTTCGAGAGCTACGTGATGACCGACTAGACTGGAGATGGGACGGGCGTCTGACGGTAACCCACCAACCATTCCTACGAACCCGAGGATCGAGACCGCAGCCCGGTCATGATGCAGCGATAACCCGGAGATGAACGTCCTAGGAGAAACAGGAAGCAGCCATCCCAGTCAAGAAACGCAGACGAATTAAGTTAAGTTTCACAAAGTTCTTTTCTTAAATTTTAATTAATTGTATTTTATTTGATATGAAGTTGTCAATGGTGTCTGTATAAGAGCTAGGTCGATATATCTTCAAGAGGTGATCTCAATATCGAGTTTCAACGCGAATGAAACAATAGTGACGTTTAGCTGATGGGTATAGGTAATCTTCCAAAACTTATAAACACTCCCATGCTTAGGAAAGATAACACTCGCAAATGATGTGCTTTGTTAGCAATGTTCATCTTTCTTTCAAAAAATATTGCCGTGCATAATGTGAACTAAGATATTTGAAATGAGAATATGTAGCATGTTCAATTGTAGGTTATCGAGACCGGATACGACGTCAACTTATTGTCAAATGTAAATAGATACAGGCTTAATATGTTCGTACTTTGATAAGAGAAGTGTGCGTCGATATAAATGATAGTTGTTGATCCATATAATATAAATTTGATAAGATACTGAATCTATTGAATTGAGCGGTACTTTGAACAGTGTTAATGATGTTTATATTTGCGGCGAGATCATATACGTCGGAAATATTGAGGTAAGATTGGTGAATGTTATAAATCATATATGCATTGATATAGTAGGCGTGGAATTATGACTGATACGACGACGAATAAGGAAGGAATTCAGAGTAAGGCTAATTGATGTCAGTTTATTTTAAGCAGTTATGGATCAGGATATATTTGACGCTTATAGCGACTAGTAATATGGCTTGTCTTATTATATGAGTATTGACATTTGGTTAATGAACTTGCAGACTAATAATAAAGTACGATCTTCAAAAATAACCCTAGATGACCTATAGTAGAGTATAATGACGGCATTTTCTAAGAAAATGTTACATGTTACTCAATATTTAAAATGACTTAAGTGGGAACAGCAAATCATTGACGGTAGTGTATTCATACTGTTATGTTATTGCTATTTGCGAGTGTGGAAGTTTCATCTACGGTAGTCCTTGACCATTAGCGGTCAGTTGATTGGATTTATAATGCATTAGACCTTGATTTAACCTAGACATAAACTTGGTGAGATTTTACTAAAGAATTATTACATTTCTTAGGGAATATTTTGAATATGTCCAAGTATGATCAAACATATATATATATATATATATATATATATAATGTTCATTGGTATATCAGCTTAGGTAGCAATTGAAAGCTACACATGTGAAACATTGCTTACTCCGTCTACGTTATTATTGATAGAGTCATAAACATGAAATAATGTTAGGATGAGGCACCAGAACATAGGATTTGATGTTTATTGTAAATGTGACAATTCTTAGGTATTAGTCCCAGATAATTTCCTTTTAGCTTATTCATAACGTAACAGTTCGTTAATTTTGAGTTAGCCAGAAGGAATGCTGGAATTATTTATGTTAGTTTAGTGGACTGAACATTTTAATTTTCTTTTATATGAGACTGAGGAGATGTAGAAGGTAATCCACGTCAGGTCAGGAGCGCTTCCTGAAATAATACAATTCCGCAGAGAAATTGAGGAAGGTAATTGTTTATGGGAGTAGATGAGACCGTGGATGTTGAGAAAAAATATTGATAATGTGAAATTGAAACTAATAATTAGCGTGATAACTTCAAGGCAATCAAATTTTCTTATTTTTATTGAGATACCTACATGTACATACAAATAATTATTTGTCAATTTATCCTACGTACAAATATAATTTTGAATAAAATTAGTACTTAAGAATTTAACTTATTAATATTATTATTTATAGGTTATATGATTAATTTAAGGTAATTTCATATGGAAATAATGGAATTTAAAATTGGTCGTATTTTGATTTAATGATCTGTTAGTCATGCAGATATGATGAATATATTAGAGGCGTGTATCTCAGTCGGATTCACGTAAAAATACAATATTTTAGTTTAATATAGGATAATCCCTGAGTTGTATAGCATATCTAGCTGGAGATTTTCTTGAACGCCGGCGTGTAGTTAATTGGAAGAAAGAATGACTCCCATGCGTGGGACAAGAAAAGAAGAAAGACGCAGCGGGACTCAAAACGTGGTGCAAGAAAAATTTGCCGCCCACCGTGGTTGCAAAAATGAATGTTGGGCTCAAGAAGAATTGTTGTCAACAGTGTGGCTTGAAAAGGAGATTGACACCCCAGTCAAGAGCAAGTCGGTTCATAATATTCTCCGATTCTTGTCCCATACAAAAAACAACCGAACTGATGTAAAGACTGATTTTTCAAATTGACTTAAACAGTAACTTCCCATGCTAAATGCATTTTCATATTTTCTTGATGAATATGTAAATAAATACGAACGAAAAATCATTTCATTTGTGATAACAATATGATCAATGAAAACAATATGAGCTTAGAAGGTTAGTGCATTCCAAACGAACAAACGCCAATTACATTCCAAAGTTAGTTTCGCAATTTATATTTTCTTATCTACATCGTTATTTCCTGAATAAATGTTAATACGGTAGTTAAGACTTAAACGATGTGTTATTGAAAGTTTTCTGGTATTACAAAAATCAGGTTACGTTTAAGCTGTTGAATTATCGTTTCTCCTGCAATTTAACGATACGTCAGATAGGTCGTCCATCAATCGTAATAAGACATAGAAATATTAAACATCAGAGTTGTCTGTATCCCACGTTAAAATATTAATAAAGATTGAAATAATGAACCCTGAGATCTGATCGGGATTTATTTACGTCACCTATCCTGGACGCAGGAAAGGTGCAATATATTCATTTTTCTTCTTCTTATACTGCTTACACTCCAGAACGTGTTTTGCCCTCGGACTCAGCGAGGGATTCCACCTCTACCGCCTCAAGGTCAGTGTCCAGAACGCGAGAATTTGAGACGGGGATACAGCTGTGGCGAAGGACAAGTACTTCGCCAGGCGTCCTCACCTGCAATGCTGAATAGGTCTCTTCTATATTAATATGAGACGGAAATAAATTTCACTGCAGTATGCTAATACTTTTATTCACATATTTACTTCCACGTTCCCTCAAATAATAATTTAATCTGTATTAAGAAAGACAGCTATGGCGAGACTCGAACTCTCATCGCGCCGGTTCGTAGACATGTACGGTGATCACTCGGCCACCGCTCCGCTTGACTGCGTTGCAACTGTCCTATTATATTCGCCTTGCATTGGAACTTGGGGACTTACTAAATTTTCGGAAATTGTTAGGTTGCGGACCAAACATGTTTGATTAAAATGTGTTCGCCTTTTCGTGTTCTAACACGTCCACTTGGTCCGAGTGGATATTGCTTCATGACATTTGCCTACGGTTGTTTCGAAGATGAAAGAGTATTGACCTAACCCCTTTTACACGAGATTTTTCTTGCTAGTGGCTTTACGTCGCGCCGACGCCTAACCTCAGACGGTTTCCGCTTGGAGGAGCCGAATTAGTGAGGTGACTTTTAGGTGTGGTTAACGCGTGTGTTAACCTAACCTTCACCATGACGGTAATCTAGCCTCACACACGGTCTTTGTCGTCTCCTCCTTGAAGTAGTGACGGCACTGTGACATAATAAGTGCGGGAGATTTAAAAATGCATGCTATCTTTACATAACCGAACGCGCATGCCTTCACCTGACAGAGCTATGACGTCACAGCATAGCAAATGACTATCAGTTCCTGCTACAGAAATATCAGTGCGTTCTCGCCACGACTTCGTGAGTTACTGTATCGCGTACTTTCGAAGAGATATAACACAATAGTATTTGCACGACCATGAGCAGTAAGAACAAGGATATAAATAAATGTAATACACTTACTAAGATATTCCCAATAGAATGTCGTAGCAAGACATGGAAGTTACTAGAGCCCACCAAGGTCAGGTGGATTAAAGAATAAATAAATTACTACTAAGTAAAAATAAGTTACTACTGACTAAAATAAAAACAACGATTTAAAGGAAATTAGGAATTAATAGGAAATGAAAATTTTAAAGGACCTTCACTAGCATAATTCTTTAGGATTAATAAATTAAAGAAACAATAATTGAAAACACGTAAAATGTGCGAGATTTCATTAAAAGAAAAGAAAACTCTGATTCAGACCTTGGGATCCCAGAACTTAACTAAGGAAATTACAGTAAATTAATGAATCAGGGAATAAAATTTGACTGTAGCACAAAAGGAGAAAACGGTTTCTTAAAAACTATCTCTGGTTGCTTGAAGAGGTAACTCCACAATATATTTCACCAGAACAAGTTCCATAAAGGATAATACCCAGAAATTTAATAAATTCAGAAATTCAGAACCAGCAACAACGAAAATTTCAAGGAAATAACCTTTAAATCCTCAACACAAATCTTACGTTTCACGCAATATATCATCCCATCCGCATAACAAATCAACATCATAACCTTGACAACCACATTGGACACTCACAACACAGAGAACGCCCGTCAGCTGTCAGCTAATCACAGAGAGTTCGCATTACAGAAATGTTTACAAGTTGCAGTCATGGCAAAAGGATCACGTGACGCGAGAAAAAATGGCTGCGGATAAACAACCGAGTTAGTAAAGGAACCGCTTTGAACTCACTAACTAACATTTGCCCTGGATGAACCATTGACACATATAAAAATCATAAAGACATTAAGAATTAAACCCACCAAAAATATGATAGAAAATGCGTTTTAGATGCCACAGTCAATGAATAACTTCGGTTTTTACAATTTCATCTAATCTGAATTTTAAGATGTAAAACACAAATTACGTGTTTATAATTAATTAATTAATTGCCCAATAACTAAAATCATGACGTAAATACGAAGTGATAATCTGTAACAGCATGTCGAAACATATTCAAATGTAAATCGTCTGAATCGAGAAAGAACAAATATCATGCACAATATATTTTTTAATAATGTTTCCGCTTCGAACAATCAAAGAAGAGTTCCATTTTCAGTTAGCATGCATTCCTACAAGTTAATCCAGTATCCAGATCAAAATTTAGGGTTACCAGTACTTACAGTCTCGCTGAGCATGGATTAAGAGAAAAAAAGGAAACCTAAGTATTTTGGCTCTCGCCGGTTGGCGAGTAATTCATCCGGTGTCGAAGACCATGACTCCTACTTCTTCTTCACTCAATTTTCACTAAATTTTTCAACAGCAGCGATGAGGACGACACTTTTCACGCTCACAAGCTCCGACAATCACAATTATCAAAACAAAAACCGGTCGGCGTATATTCATATGCACGGAGATCACAAGAGCAAGTTGAGTACCGTGAATGCCCCTAGATGGCAGTCCAATGCAGATAGCGAGTTTCACACAAGACTAGGGCTCGCTTGAATCATGCAAACTACTAGGACCTTGCGGGTAAATGTAATATCTTAAGTGACGTTCCAATACAATCAACGGAGTATGACGTTGTTGGATAGTTGACCTTGATTAGATGAGTCAATCTCCAGGTACTCAGATACCTTTAAACTCTTCAAATACTGTCAGAGCCTCCCCTTAAAAAACACGGGGCTGGGCGTAACAACAACTAAGTAAGGTGAAAATATTTTTTCCAACTTTTAATAAAATGAAATGCCCTTAACTTGATTTGCAGGAAGGGTGAATGATCAGATCATAATAAAATCTTTCAGATTTCACAGTAGACAAGTAGCACCATCCGTTTACCGGTGATTTAATATACATCTGGGTCCAGTATAAAAATTTGTAGAACACGAACACAAAACATTCGAAAGACTTCTTCCCATAAAATAATACCAAATTTCGCATTCAATCGTTCTATTCGAAGACAACTAGGTCACATTTCATTCTAATATATTTAAAGAAGATAATACTGATAAATCCATACGTTAATTAAAATTTAGGGGTTTCTACTATAGAGAAAAGCATGATTCTCTTGTAATTCAAATACTGTCAGAACTGTAAACGAATGATAATTAGATACTGCTAGAGACATAAACAGGCGTAAATAGCAAGTGCGCATGTGGGCATGTACATCAGCTCGAGGTACACTCTGACGGCGAGTTTGCTGATGAGAACGAAATCACCCTTTTTAAAGCGATGGCGCTGCGCTGCGGACCAACCGTTTTGATTACAAGATGAATAGCATCTAAGCGTGATGTATTGTTGAAGGTAGACACGAGTCTAGGTAGCAGTTCAGTCCAACGATAAGAAGCTTGAGCTGTAAATTCTCGCCACATCATTTTCTTGAGTGTACGGTTAAGGCGTTATACAACACTTGTCTTGAGATTCCTATACGTAGAGTAGTGATGAATGCGAAGTAACTTGAGGTAAGAAGAAGAATCCTTGTTGTAAAACTGTTTACCATGATAGGGTGTGAAGAAGTCTTGCGCAGCGTTTTGTTTGTTCACGAATATGTTTAAATGCGTTTTTGACTAGAGCTGCTAAGAACGCACACGTTGTGCAAAAGAAAACAGAGTAAACATCAATGACAGTAAGTAGATACTTATACCCCTTATTGCTACTACTTCTACTAAGTATGCTTGGCAGGGATCTACTTTTTCGCGTGTAATAACGCATCTGCGATAGTAGGCGCTACGAGCTGGTTTGTGTAGTTCGTGTGCGATGCTTATATTTACGGGTGTGGTCTTATCTTGACTAGCCATTACTGAATAATACCGGCATCCCTCTCTTTCTTGAGTTTTATTATTCGTGATCTGTGTGACCAGAATCTTGCGAAGGTCATAGAAGTTGTAATAGTTCTACGAGTGATTTAGTGTAATTCCAGTGTCTTACGTCTACATATAGTAAGAAAGGCTTGTAGATAAAATTAAGAGCACGTGCAGTCGGTTGATGTGACGTAAAAAGCTTAGAAATAAACTCTCGATAATTGTGACTCTTATTTGCGTTTACAACTTCTGTTCTCTTGTAATTCGGTCGTGTTGCGTCAGTAGCAAAAGCATTGCTTTATATTTTCATGATCAATTTGTGAAATTATAACCTTGTCAGGTATTCTTGAGAAAATAGATTCTTAGAGACCTTTAGTAGGTTTATCGGTAACACCCTTTACGATAGGACTGTTGGCATTAATCTTAGCATTTGCATACCTATCCAGAAACAGCCGTTTTCAAAGCGAATACCGTAGGTTGTGTCAGTTTGTCCTGTAAAGAGTTTTTCTATGTAAGGGGCAAAGAGAGGTCCAGAGGTATATTGAGTAAAAGTCTTAAAAAGATTACGATATGGTACTCTGGTGTAATCATAACGTCATACAAAGAAGGTAGATCTTGTGTTGATGTAGTAGGTGTTTCAGCAATAACACCTGGGGTTAAAAACTTAACTCACTTAGATAGTGAAGTATCGTTAATTTCTTCTTCCTCATTCTCTTCTTCATCCCTATCCTGCTTCTCTTCTTCCTCATCCTGCTTCTCTTCCCCTTCTCCTTCTCTTTCTTCTTCTTCTTCCTCTTTATGCATTTCTTGTTCTTGCTTCTCTTTGTCATGAGATGTTTGCATAGAAACAGAGTTTGTAGTAGACTTACGCGATGAAGTAGAATTAAATATTTCTTTCATTGGTGTACCTAGTTGCTATTTCAAATATAAATCAGTGTCTGCTTAAACACGTTTCAGCTCTTTAAATTTTCGTGGAATATTATTTCTAGCACGCATTATATGTTGCGTAATGTCTTTGCTGATTGCCATCATGGCGGTTTTTGATCCAGTAGAGTCTGTAACTCTGTGTTGATGCATATAAATTGATGAAAATCCGTCCGATATCGTCCACAATGAACATAATTTTCTTCATCAATAGCTAAAAAGCCGAAACGAAGTGATGGCCTTTATGTACACACATACGTTTAAAGTCATTGAATGTCATATGTGTCAACACGATCATCATACACATGTCGCATGTTGCGCTCATCTTGCCCAAAAGCACAATATTATTTGAGTTGTCGCGTATCAACTGCTTAGGCACATGAGAATAGGTTTTATATAAATAGATGCACATTTATGTCGTTCCATACTAAAGTATCCACGAGTAACATTTTGCTGTTCTGTAGCGACATCTAGTATGCACGAATAACGTTTTGCTGTTCTGTGACATAAGAGAATTAGGAAGCACATCATACGGTGATGGTACTTGCTCGTGTTCATTAAACTGGAAATATATCTAACCGCCTTAACCCTTATAGGACCAGCTGACGACATATCGTTAGTGATATTCCCTGCGAGAAAGACCAACTGACGATACATCGTCAATGATAACACTGGCTAAAAAACCAACTGGCGATATTTCATCAATGGAATAAAAGGATATCCGTAGGCCAAATACTTTAACACATGAATAATATGACGCTATATTAAGTATCTTACAGACCTTTTGGGACTGTTAGATTAAAGTTTGATTGAGTATGAGAGTCAAAGCACGAAATAAACCCCAACAAGTACAGAGCAGCACTTCTAATGCAGAGCGCCACCACGCACTGGCCAGCCCGCGCTAAATTTATCGCCGAGATGTGCAGTCTGCTGTTGCTGATTCAACATAAACAACGTGTGGTGGCAAATAACATATTGCACTCTTCTCAATTTTATCGTTTGCAAGTTTGTTTGTTCGTTTCTTTATTTAGGATATCTCCTTTCCAGAAACCTGATAAATCATCTAACAAGTCAAGGTCAGAGTTCTTGTCGATTTCTGCCTACAATTCACAACTTGTCATACGTTTACGGGCAACACTCATTATTTACAAAGGCGATGGCTGTATCACTCGAAACGGATAAAATACTCGTAATAATTATCCACTTCGAAAAGAGGTCAGGTAAATAAGCAAACAAAAAACAAACAAACAAAACAAACGATAAAACTGAGAAGAGTGCACTAGGTTACTTACTGCTTCACGTTATAGGATTATTATTATTATTATTATTATTATTATTATTATTATTATTATTATTATTATTATTATTATTATTATTATTATTATTATAATTATTATTATTATTATTATTATCGGCTAGTTTTCCGTGTGGTTATGGGCGCGTCCGGGAGATAATTGCATCACACCCCACTGTCGGCAGTAAATGGTTTTCCGTATTTTCGCTTTTTCAAACAAACCTTAACTAAAGCAACGGCCATGTCCTTCCAACTCCTAGGCTTTTAATATTCTATCGTCGTCATAAGACCTATCTGTGTCGGTGCGATGTAAATCTACTATCCAACAAATTATTATTATTATTATTATTATTATTATTATTATTATTATTATTATTATTATTATTATTATTATTATTATTATTGTACCGGGCGGTACACCTCTACACCGTTTATTTAAAAGTTGCGCCAGTTGAAATTCCTCTTCTGGAGGAAGGTTGAACTTTATCTATTCTATTAATTCGCTACTTTCTCAGAAGATGTCACCACGTGGAAAATTTTGAGTTTTTGAACTGTGTCACTTTTGATGTGTTTTTGTTTCGCTTGAAGTAAGAAGTGTGAACTTTCTCTTCTAGAGGACACTACTGAAGAATTACAATAGTGCAACCTAGTGCGAAATCAAAGAACTATTTTGTTGGAGAAATTTTATTTCAAGAGTTGGTTCTTTGTTAAATTTCTTTCTGTCATGGTTTAAGTTGGCTGTATACCCCTCTTTTTCCCCTTATTTTGGATCTAGCCAATCCCGAATTTCTTTAATTAATTTTCCACCAATAATGTGTTTCTTTTTCCTCTATGTAGGGGTTTCTTTTCCCTAGCCAATAAAGATTTTGTGGGAGGGTGTTTTCTTTCCCCTAACGCCTAGAATCTTCCGCGAGAGGATATAAACTGCTGATTTTGGGGTCTCCGGGCCACTTCTGTTCCATCTTTCAGTGTATTAAGTACATAGCAGGAGGCGGGAAGCGCCTCTTTCTTCTTCAGCCGTTCAACACCAGGTAATGGCCTATTAATAACTTCTTTTCTTGCTAGGTCGGCAGTTTAACACTCGCGGCGGGTTCGAAGCATTTCCATCATGTAACCTTTTCCTAAAATGTAATTACTCTTTTCATCTTTTTCTTGTAAAGCTACATATTGGGATAGAGAGTGCTAACCCTCTCGAGCTCCCACTCACATTTGTTTTGAGGTGAACTTATTTTCTCAAACTATTCTTCGTTTATGTAATGTAAAGTGTTCTTCTCTAAGTCACCTCTGTAGTATGGGATTAGCCCTTGCGTTAGTGGCCCCAGAGCCAGATTGGGTTTTAAAAACAAAGTGTATTAGGAGTGCAAGTTCGCCTCCTCTCATATTGTTATTTTAGAGGTCATGTAATCAACCTTCTTTTCATGTAATAGACCTCCGTAGTTTGGGTATTTTACCCCTGTAAATACGTCCTTAGAGGACAGCTTGAAGGTAGAGTTTGGTGTGGCCTTGTGATAGGCTTACAATTTTGAGAGCGGATCGCTCTTTGAAATTTGTTTCTGTATGCCTCGTGCAGGCTTTATGTGTAATGTTTGGAGCCAGTGCTCCTGGGCATGAATGGGGTTTTCTGCCCCTTGGCTAAAATTTTCTTTGGGAGTAAGGCGGGGCTGATTGCCCAAGAGTTATGAAGTAAGGGCACTGAGCCCGAACCCAGTAATCTTGTACCTACATTTTTGCTACTCTGTACCTGTTATGATTGTTATCTCTTGTCTTTGAAAAGAAAATATAACCTTGTTAACTTTTACATTAACTTTGATTCCGTAGTTTGAGACCCATTCACGCCCGCACCTTCTTACACCTCTACCTACCACCAAAACTCGGTAACAAGTGGTAGCAGAGCGTGGTTGAATGGGTCTCAATTTAGCCCCTTTTGACGGCTAAACATTGCTTTGATTCGAACTCTAACAATTTTCTCAGTTGCTGGAATTTTTTGAGTTTTTCAAAATTGTTCTGTCATCATGCCCGGCCCTCGCGATGTTCTCCTCCTTAACTACTTGCGCAAAGAGGAGTTGATATATGAGTTAACTATCAGAAACGTTCAATCTGGAGGCACGGTTGCAATAGACACTAACAAGCTTAGAGAGTCCCTTGATTTGCCCATTTCCATCCCCAATTTGGGAGAGAAAGAAATTGATGACTCTCTTTCCACGATTGTCGAGAATATTACTGGGCTAGCATCGGTAGTCAGCTTTTTTGATGAAAACGATCCATCTCCTAATCAAATTAAGCGTGTGCAAGGCAGGCTGTATCACTTTGCAAATAGAGTTAATGATCTATTGTCTCTAAAGGTGAATGACGTTCAGAGGAAGCAAGCTAATACGCTCCTTGAAACTACTTCTGAATTGTCTAATAAGGTCACTCAATTGCTAACCGGCGAAGCTCCTCCCAAAACTGATCAACCCGCCACGGTGAATGTAGGTAACGAGGAAGAGCCTCCTCAGGGAGAAGTCAATAGGATAACCGTTGCTGCTCAAACTATCTCTGCCCCATCGAACAACGAATCTGAACGCCGTGCGTCATTGAGTAACATCCGCTCTGAATTAACTTCTTTGCCCTTGAAACCTTTAACGACTATGTCACCTGGGTTCAGCAGCTTGCCTCATCCATTGGCAATGTTGCTTAGAGGTATCTCTAAGTTTTCCGTCAACACCACCAGTGACGTAATTTCATTTTTAAGATTTCTAGTGGAATTTCAGGATCATGCCCTTGTGTTTTCTCTTTCCCCATGTCAAATTTTGCAAATTATCTATCCTTATGCTATTGGTGTTCTATCTGACAAAATAGTTAGAGCCATTGCCGAGCAATCTTCTATTGAGGATTTCCATGCCCATTTGCTAGCTAACTTCATCCCGGCTAGGGCCAGGTCCTCCCTTATTCAGAAATACTATTATCGGGTACAGCGCTTGGATGAAAACCTGGCAGACTTCATCCAAGATATTAAGTTTTATACTAGGGTGTTTGCTCTCCACTTCCCTGAGGATCAGATCGTGCAAGCTATTGTCGAAGGGATTTCACCACCCTACAGGTCATATTTGTGTTTCGCGGCGTGCCCGCAAACCTTCTCTGAACTGGAAGCATTAGCCGTCTCTGCGGAAGGAGTTAGGTATTCCGATTCCTTGCGTGTGGCGAAAGAACCCCCGCCTTCCTTTAGTAACACTCGGCCTCCACCTCGCCGACCAGTCAATCCCCGTAAATGTTATGCTTGCGGGTCGCCTGAACATCTGCGGAATAAGTGTCCTCTGATCAAGTCAAGTGGGACAAGGAATGGAGCAGGGTCATCACAAGGCTGTTTTAAGTGTGGGGCCTTCTCACATATCGCCAAGAATTGCCCAAACTCAAATAGCACCCCCTCCTGCTCAACTTCTGGTGCAAATTCCAGCTATGCCAATAATAAAAAGTGACTAGTGGCGTCGGCTGAGCCGACTAATCCATATTCCCGAGACTCAGCCCCTAGTAAACAGGTTGTAAATGCAGAGAACGACCAGCCTTCAAATTCATCTTTTGAATGCCCTAAAGAGTGTCTTAGGATTGCGGCGGATACCCCCGCACCTGTTCCTTTTCTTAAGATTGAGTTAAATAACGAGCCTATAACAGCTCTCTTAGATTCAGGCAGTGTTTGTTCCATTATTTCGGCTGATTGGTATTCTAAATTGAAATCTGTTTGTAAACTCCCTGACTATGTCTCTTCTCCTGTTCAATACGTTTCGGCTAATTCATCTCCATTAGAAATTCTAGGTTCCTTACTGGTCAAAATTCGTGTTTTTAAGTTTACATGGAAAGTTAAATTGTTTGTGGCCAAGCAATTGTCTTGCTCCATTATATTGGGAGCTGACTTTATTTCTCACACTGGTCTTGTGCTCGATCTCCAGAGTAGGTCGTGCACATTCAAATTTGCGTCCAATTGTAGAATTCCCTTGTTAAAGTGTAATTCTGTATCATGTTCATCTATTTCGCCTACCCAGGATGAGATGTTGTTAGACCTTAGACATCTACCTGAGGAGCAGGCTGATAGTATTCGCAAACTGTGTCAGTCGTTTCCCGAGGTGTTCTCTGATACTCTTGGTGTTACTGACCTTATTGAATACAAAATTGAGGTCACGGACTCGATTCCTGTCCATTTTCCACCGTATAGGCTATCTCCACCTAAAATGAAGGCTCTGAAAGAAATCATCGATCAGATGTTGAAGGATGGTATTATTAGGCCCTCTAAGTCAGCGTATTCTTCGCCTATTTTTCTAGTCCCGAAACCCCAAGGAGGCTTCAGGCCTGTCATTGATTACAGGGCTCTCAATCGGAAGGTGGTGTTGCAATCTGTGCCCCTTCCCGACCTTCATTCTTGCTTTTCATGGTTTCGTAAGGCCAAGTTCTTCACCATCTTGGACTTGAATCAGGCCTATAATCAAATTCCCCTTGCCGAGGAGTCTAAACATCTTACAGCGTTTGCCACGGACTGGAACTTATACGAATACAACCGCGTGCCTTTCGGGCTCCCCACGGGGGCAGCTGTGCTCACTAGGCTACTAGATAGGGTCTTTTCCGACATCAAATTTGAGTACTTATATCACTACTTGGATGATGTCGTCGTATTTTCCGAGACTTTTGAAGAACACCTAGATCATCTGCGAGAAGTTCTCGATCGCCTTCGTAAGGCTGGGTTAACTGTTAAGTTGTCCAAGGTTGCCTTTGCTAAGCCCTCAATGTCATTCCTGGGGCATATTGTGTCACCCGATGGGGTAGCTGTCGATCATTCTAGAACACAGGCCATCCGTGATTTTAAACCTCCTAAGGACATCAAAGGTATCGCTAGATTCATTGGTATGGTGAATTTCTTCAGGAAGTTTATTCCTAACTTCGCTAATAGAGCGGCGCCCTTAAACCTTCTTCGTAGGAAAGGCATCAAATTCGAGTGGGGACCTTCTCAACAAGCCGCTTTCGAAGATCTTAAATTAGCTCTCTGTAATGCCCCTGTACTTGCTATGCCTGATTTCTCGAAGAAATTCATCGTCCAAACGGACGCGTCGTCGTCAGCTGTAGCTGCAGTCCTTCTTCAAGAGACTGAACTAGGGAGGCGTCCCATCGCCTATGCATCTAGGACTCTATCGGTTCAAGAAGCCAAGTATTCCATCTATGAGCTCGAAGGGTTGGCAGTCTTATTCGCCTTAGAAAAGTTCCGTCTCTATCTGGAACATGTCAAATTCGACCTGGAGACAGATAATCAAGCCTTAAGCTGGGTCTTAGGTAGGCCGCGTCGTACTGGTCGTATAGCCCGTTGGGCCATCCGTATTTCTGCCTTCCAATTTGATGTACGACATATCAGAGGTACCGAAAATGCTGTTGCTGATGGACTCAGCCGTATGTTTTATAACGACGTCGAGACCCACGAACCGGTCGACAGTTCATCACCTTCCGAGTCCATACTATCTGAGGTTAATGCCATCCTAACAGATGCTCCCATGCTTTTTAGGGATATCGAGAAATACCAACGTGAAGATCCGACGCTGGCTCCGATAATGGAAACCCTTTCTTCTGGGGAACATGTTGTCCCTTATGTTCTGAGGAATGGTGTTTTATGTTGCCCTTCGAGGCATGATAAGATGATGAAAGTTGTTGTTCCAGCAGTTCTTGTACCTATGATCTTCAAATACTATCATGAGACCCCATTGGGGGGGCATCTTGGAATCTTTAAAACTCGTGAAAAGATTCGTGACATGTTCATCTGGAAAGGTATGGACGGTGAAATTCGGGAACTTGTAAAAGCTTGTAAATCTTGTTTGATCAGTAAACCCACCATGTCCACCAAGGTAGGCCTTTTGTCTTCGCATCAAGCGTCGCGCCCCATGGAACGTCTGTATATCGATTATGTAGGACCCTTCCCCCAGTCAAAGGGTAATGCTAACAAATTCATCTTTGTATGTGTAGATGGTTTTACCAGATTTTCTTGGTTATTTCCGACTAAGCTGGCTACCGCTCAGTCCACCATTACCTGTCTAAATTCTATTTTTGCTTCTTTTGGTCCGTGCCAATATATTGTATCTGATAATGCTAAGGCGTTCACATCAAATCTTTTTCGTAAATTCTGTTTTGACTTGTCCATCTCTCATGTAACCACTTCTGCTTATTACCCTCAACCATCTCTGGCTGAACGGGTTAATCGTAATCTCAGGTCCGCACTTATCGCCTATCATCATGAAGATCCTTCCAGGTGGGACACGTCCCTGCATTGGTTAGCTTTTGCTTTGAATTCGGCGATTCATGAATCTCATAAGTTCACTCCAGCTTCATTGATGTTCAAGTTTGTTCCCAACACGCCGCTCTCTAACCTCTGGTCTCTGAGTGACATTCTACCCGAGACAATAGATCCGGACAATATTAAAGATCTTTGGAAGAAGGCTAAAGCCAATCTTAAAGAGTCTCATGAAAAGGTTAGGGAAAGGTATGATCGTGGACGGAGACCCACCACTTTGAAGGTAGGTGACCAGGTTATGGTCAAAAATTTTGTTCCCGCGGGCAAGCTTGCCCCCAGATTTCATGGGCCTTGTATCATTCTCGATTTTCTTACGCCGGTTACCTTATTGCTAAGTAATCCAGCCACCGAGAGGATATTTAGAGTTCACCTGTCCCAGGTGAAACCGGTGTAATTTCTGTGTTAACTTGCTTCATATTATTTTGAAAGGATATGAAGGTTATATTTTTTTTGAGTTTCACTTTAAGGCATTCTGCCCCTTCTGTAATATTTTGGTTTTAGATGTAAGCCTTGTGTAAAACCTGCCCCGACCCGTTAAACTGCCATCCTGTTCTTGCCACGGCCATTACCACGCTCCCGTCTCCTGCTCCACCTTACACTGTGGCTTCATAATAGTAAATGCCATGGATATCTACACGCCGCTGGCCCCTCAACCTCTCCACAAGCCTGTACCCTCAAAGAAGATGATTGTCCAACACAATTCTGCCGCCTAGCTTTAATGTTTCAGTGCCCCCGCAGCCGCGCAGCGCCGTGCAGTAACTGGGGAGGGGGATGGGCCCCCTCCTCTCCAGCGAGGCCGACATGTGCACGGCGAGCCGGAGCTCTCCTCCCGGCCAAGGCGGATGTGCGGCGCACGACCTGCTACTGGCCCGCAGCCTGTATATGTTCACCGCGGGCGCGGCGTGTTTCCACACCTCTGCTCCCCTCATAGTGCGGGCGAGCGGTATCTCAGGGTACTTAAGGGGTCCGAGCGGCCTCCTTTGGACGCAAGCTGCAACGGCCGGTCCGGCCATCCAACTTCATCAACATCAACTACATGGACAGTTACTATAAGAGATAACTACGCTTGGGAATTCAACAGCAATATTTGGTGGACATTGCAAATTTTTCCTTCACTTTTAAGTATTAAAAGCTTATCTTCAGAAATTCAACTTCTATAAACATAAAGACTTTACTTCTCCTGCAACAACATAATTTTGGAACCGAATTAAGAAATTTCTCAAATACTTCCGCAAGTTATCTTAATCTCAACATCAAAACTTGGAACTTATTTTCAAACAAAAGTTTATGTTCTTCTGTGTTACCCCTTGGAGGAACTTTTGGGGGGGGAGGTCTGTACCGGGCGGTACACCTCTACACCGTTTATTTAAAAGTTGCGCCAGTTGAAATTCCTCTTCTGGAGGAAGGTTGAACTTTATCTATTCTATTAATTCGCTACTTTCTCAGAAGATGTCACCACGTGGAAAATTTTGAGTTTTTGAACTGTGTCACTTTTGATGTGTTTTTGTTTCGCTTGAAGTAAGAAGTGTGAACTTTCTCTTCTAGAGGACACTACTGAAGAATTACAATAGTGCAACCTAGTGCGAAATCAAAGAACTATTTTGTTGGAGAAATTTTATTTCAAGAGTTGGTTCTTTGTTAAATTTCTTTCTGTCATGGTTTAAGTTGGCTGTATACCCCTCTTTTTCCCCTTATTTTGGATCTAGCCAATCCCGAATTTCTTTAATTAATTTTCCACCAATAATGTGTTTCTTTTTCCTCTATGTAGGGGTTTCTTTTCCCTAGCCAATAAAGATTTTGTGGGAGGGTGTTTTCTTTCCCCTAACGCCTAGAATCTTCCGCGAGAGGATATAAACTGCTGATTTTGGGGTCTCCGGGCCACTTCTGTTCCATCTTTCAGTGTATTAAGTACATAGCAGGAGGCGGGAAGCGCCTCTTTCTTCTTCAGCCGTTCAACACCAGGTAATGGCCTATTAATAACTTCTTTTCTTGCTAGGTCGGCAGTTTAACACTCGCGGCGGGTTCGAAGCATTTCCATCATGTAACCTTTTCCTAAAATGTAATTACTCTTTTCATCTTTTTCTTGTAAAGCTACATATTGGGATAGAGAGTGCTAACCCTCTCGAGCTCCCACTCACATTTGTTTTGAGGTGAACTTATTTTCTCAAACTATTCTTCGTTTATGTAATGTAAAGTGTTCTTCTCTAAGTCACCTCTGTAGTATGGGATTAGCCCTTGCGTTAGTGGCCCCAGAGCCAGATTGGGTTTTAAAAACAAAGTGTATTAGGAGTGCAAGTTCGCCTCCTCTCATATTGTTATTTTAGAGGTCATGTAATCAACCTTCTTTTCATGTAATAGACCTCCGTAGTTTGGGTATTTTACCCCTGTAAATACGTCCTTAGAGGACAGCTTGAAGGTAGAGTTTGGTGTGGCCTTGTGATAGGCTTACAATTTTGAGAGCGGATCGCTCTTTGAAATTTGTTTCTGTATGCCTCGTGCAGGCTTTATGTGTAATGTTTGGAGCCAGTGCTCCTGGGCATGAATGGGGTTTTCTGCCCCTTGGCTAAAATTTTCTTTGGGAGTAAGGCGGGGCTGATTGCCCAAGAGTTATGAAGTAAGGGCACTGAGCCCGAACCCAGTAATCTTGTACCTACATTTTTGCTACTCTGTACCTGTTATGATTGTTATCTCTTGTCTTTGAAAAGAAAATATAACCTTGTTAACTTTTACATTAACTTTGATTCCGTAGTTTGAGACCCATTCACGCCCGCACCTTCTTACACCTCTACCTACCACCAAAACTCGGTAACAATTATTATTATTATTATTATTATTATTATTATTATTATTATTATTATTATTATTATTATTATTATTATTATACATACATACATTATCATTACAGACTGTTATGCCTTTCAGCGTTCAGCGTTCAGCGTTCAGTCTGCAAGCCTCTGAGAATTTACTAAACGTCACCACAATCCTCGATTTGCAACTAGTGTTGTGGCCTCATTTAGTTCTATACCTCTTATCTTTAAATCGTTAGAAACCGAGTATAACCATCGTCGTCTTGGTCTCCCTCTACTTCTCTTACCCTCCATAACAAAGTCCATTATTCTCCTAGGTAACCTATCCTCCTCCATTCGTCTCGCATGACCCCACCACCGAAGCCGGTTTATGCGTACAGCTTCATCCATCAAGTTCATTCCTAAATGAGCCTTTATCTCCTCATTTCGAGTACCCTCCTGCCATTGTTCCCACCTGTTTGTACCAGCAATCATTCTTGCTACTTTCATGTCTGTTACTTCTAACTTATGAATAAGATATCCTGAGTCACCCAGCTTTCGCTCCCGTAAAGCAAAGTTGGTCTGAAAACAGACCGATGTAAAGATAGTTTCGTCTGGGAGCTGACTTCCTTCTTACAGAATACTGCTGATCGCAACTGCGAGCTCACTGCATTAGCTTTACTACACCTTGATTCAATCTCACTTACTATATTACCATCCTGGGAGAACACACAACCTAAATAATTGAAATTATCTACCTGTTCTAGCTTTGTATCACCAATCTGACATTAAATTCTGTTGAATTTCTTACCTACTGACATCAATTTAGTCTTCGAGAGGCTAATTTTCATACCATACTCATTGCACCTATTTTCAAGTTCCAAGATATTAGACTGCAGGCTTTCGGCACAGTCTGCCATTAAGACCAAGTCGTCAGCATAGGCCAAACTGCTTACTACATTTCCACCTAACTGAATCCCTCCCTGCCATTTTATACCTTACAGCAGATGATCCATGTAAACTATGATCAGCAAAGGTGAAAGATTACAGCCTTGTCTAACTCCTGTAAGTACCCTGAACCAAGAACTCATTCTACCATCAATTCTCACTGAAGCCCAATTGATTGATTTTAATAATCTACTTTTAATTCCATAGTCCTCCAGTATGGCGAACATCTTTTTCCTCGGTACCCTGTCATATGCTTTCTCTAGATCTACGAAACATAAACACAACTGCCTATTCCTCTCTTAGCATTTTTCAAGTACCTGGCGCATACTGAAAATCTGATCCTGACAGCCTCTCTGTGGTCTGAAACCACACTGGTTTTCATCCAACTTCCTCTCAACGACTGATCGCACCCTCCCTTCCAAGATGCCAGTGAATACTTTGCCTGGTATACTAATCAATGAGATACCTCGATAGTTGTTGCAATCCTTCCTGTTTCCTTGCTTGTAGATAGGTGGAATTACTGCTTTTGTCCAATCTGAAGGTACCTTACCAACACTCCACGCTAATTTTACTAGTCTATGAAGCCATTTCATCCCTGCCTTCCCACTATACTTCACCATTTCAGGTCTAATTTCATCTATTCCTGCTGCCTTATGACAATGGAGTTTTTTTACTATCCTTTCCACTTCCTCAATCATAATTTCACCAACATCATTTTCCTCCTCCCCATGAGCTTGGCTGTTTGCAACACCACCATGATGATTTCCTTTTACACTGAGAAGATGTTCAAAATATTCCCTCCACCTCTCCAGTGATTCCCTGGGGTCTATTATGAGTTCACCTGAATTACTCAAAACACTGTTCATTTCCTTTTTCCCACCCTTCCTAAGATTTTTTATTACTGTCCAGAAAGGTTTCCCTGCTGCTTGACCTAGCCTTTCCAGGTTATTACTAAAATCTTCCCATGACTTCTTTTTGGATTCAACAACTATTCGTTTCGTACACGTTATAATCTCCTATCTCTTCCTCCTTTTCTCCCCTTACCCGAATATCACGTACTCCTAGCACATCCAGACGCATCCTCTTTGCTGACTCAGCCAGTTCTACCTTATTTCTTCCATAAGCCCCATTAATATTGATAGCTCCCCATCGAATTCCATTTCGTTCGCCAAGTTGTTTCCAAGGAGTCCCTCGCCTGTCAAATGGGAGTGGGACTCAATTACTCCCATAGGTCCGAGGCTTGCTTAAAGTGTTCTGAGCTAGATAAATTCATGAAGCAGGATGCTGCCCTACTTGCACATAGTCCAAGTGAGGATCTCTCCTCTAACGGGTTATGGACCACCGGTGAATTGTATAGTCCTAGACGCCTGAGCACAAGGAGGGCCGCGACTCAGAATATGTCCGAGATGCCCACTCCCATTCCATAGCAACTGGTATCCCGACTCTCAGGACCACTTACTAGCCCACTCAGCCGTTGCCCATGGTTCACGAACTAGTACGTGACTACAGTAACCCACAAACATGAACCATATTATTATTATTATTATTATTATTATTATTATTATTATTATTATTATTATTATTATTATTATTATTATTATTACTATTACTATTATTAATCTTTAACACTTATGGGACCAGCTGGATAACTGTGTTGTACCATTTCATTGCCCTGGTCATTTAAAATCGCGACATTGAAATTGTCATTTGCCGAGAATAGCAGTAAAGTTCCGTAAATCGTGCGGCAGAAAGTTCGAAGTAATGAAATACAGACTAATGGAATCCATGTGGCCGCTAACATAAGGAAAAATATACAGGCAAACGGAATCCAGGTAACCGTGATATAAGAAAAGTTCACTATAAACCAACAATATAGTAATGGGAAGGAGCAGTTCACCTGTGGGAACTAGGTCATTTACTCTCGCTCCCAAGAAAGAACTACTTCATGAACTACTTCACCAACTACTTCAAAATGTTTAACTTTCCCGCTAGACTACTCTGCGACCGCTGAAGTAGTTCGTAAGCGAACAAGTTCTTTCCCATTCCCTTCACACTCGTGAAGTTCTACAGTTCGAGAAGTAGTTCTCGAGAGACGAGTAAACACTTCACAGTTCGTGGGAGTGAAGTAGTTCCCGAGAACTAGTTCGTTCGCGAACTACCCATCACTACAACAGTAGGAACATTCGAAGATCGTAAAAAGGAAGAATATTCACAGAAGATTTCAAGAAGCTACTGTATAAAGAAATAGCAGATTTTAGAGAGAAGATACTAACATTATCGGAAGAATTAACAAAAATACGAAGTCCAAATGTTATATTTCTCGTAAAGATATAGGCTCATAGGCAAATTACACTGCAATTCGTGTTGTTAAAACTGCAATACCGTAGTTGAATTTACGTCATCATATTCTCCTCATAAGATCCTAAAGAATTTAAGAAGGCTTTATAACTATAGAGACCGTGGAATTAATGTTATATTTATCTATGTTTTTCATGCATGTACGTGAAAACGCTGTGATGGCCTGCTAAATGAAGATGGGATTGGCGACAGACGGGAACCGAACCGGCCGTGCCCGACAACACAAGTCCAGCGATCAAGACTCGGAGATGCCGCAGATATAAACCAGAGATGATCGCCGCATAAGAGGACGAAATTACAGCAGTCCCAGCCCAAAACACAGGCAGAATAAGATAAGTTTAAAAGCTGTATTTTTCAAAAGTAGATATTTGTGTAGTATCATGTAGTAATTTGTTGGTTGTGTTGATGTAAGGAATGGATCGATGTATCTTCGAGAGATGACTTATAAAGATAGTTTCATCGCGAACGTATTGATAATGCTGTTCAGATGAAGGTGTTTGGTAATCTTCAAAAGCAGATAAGAACTTCCATATGTAAGAAATGTCGCATTCGCCAATGAAGCACTATAATAACGTCTTGTCAGTCGATTTTCAAAGAGTTATGCCATAATCAAGCCGTTCAAATGTACTTGGAGTAAGTAAATACCGGTAATGCAGATCGAATCGTAGGTTACCTAGATCATCATTAATACCAACTTATTGCCAAACGTGAATAAATATGGGTTATATTTATACATATATATTTTGACAAATCAAGTGCATATTGTCAGAAGTAGATGTTGTCGATCCATAATATTGTAATTTCATTGGGATATGGAATTATTCAAATCGAGCGTTACATTGAATAGATCAAATGAAGTTTATGTATGCGGTGATGTAAGGATATGATGGAAATATGAGATAGGGAGTGCGAATAATAAATAATAGATATCCTTGAATATTTGTTTGGGGAATGATAATAAATGGAAGGTCGTTTGAGGAAAGAATCTCACGTATAAGTAATTAATGAGAGTGTATGTAACGTAGTGTAGAATTAAGGTTTTATGTAATGCTTAAAGCGACGTAACCTCGAATAATCTATATGTGACGTATTGGCAAATTGAAGATGGGTTTACAGGATGTTAATGAAGTATGGTCATCGGAAATTAATCTCAATTAACCTACAACTCAGGCTATTATGGCAACCTCAAAGAAAATTTCCACATCCTATTTGATATTTAAGTTGATTTAAGCTGAAACACTAGATTAGTGTCGGCAGGTATGAAATTAGTGTCATCGTAATGTTAGCTAATCACTATTAATGGCTTAGGAACTGTCATCTAAGGTATTCCTTGACTTATTGCAAACATATAATTGAATTTATTAAGCGGTGCGACATATTATAACCTGAATGCAAAGCTGTTGAGTCTATCTTGGAGATCTTACAGACTTTATAGGTATATTTTTATTATATCTAGTCATGATAAATGATGATTTTTTAATATTAAGATAGGTAGGTATTAAGAACTACAGACATGAAACATTTCTTATTCTGCATGTGTTTTCTGAAAGATAAAGTTAGTTGAAGAGCCCAGACAGATAATTAAGCTTACTTACCAAAAGTTTTTAAAAAAAAAACCAGTAAAAAAATATTCTCGGATTCTTAAGTTTGAAACTTTGTAAAATATCAATAACCGAAACTGGATGTTTGTCAGAACTCGACTTTCTGCTGGAATTTCACGAGAATTTGACTTTATTCATGAAAGTTTCACTTTTATTTTACTCTTGTTGTGTCATTTACACAATTTCAAGCTAATTCATTAATCTAATTAATTTATAAATGTCAATATAAAGAACTATACAATTATAATTTTTTTAATAAGAGAATGAGAATATGAAGATAGATTGTAATTCATGAAAAGTCAGGATGAATTCATCAAACAATCTTAATCCATGAAAAATTTTAGGAGAAGAATTATTTGGTAGGACGAGACCATAGGTAATAATGAGGCAGTTTTTTTGATTAATTATCAAGGACTTCAAGGACTAGTTCAAGATTTTTTTTGTTTGGATGAAATACCAATGTACATACAAAATATTTAGAAAACATTTAGCTCATCTGAAAATATGATATAATTTTGAATAAATATTAATAATTTAGAATTTAAGCGATTTTATATTATTTATAGATTATAAGATTAATTTAAGGTAATATCTTACCTGATGATGGTAACTAATTGAGTTTGAAACCGAGTCTTCGTGACCAAAATATTCCAATCGATGTTCGCATATAATGAAAGGTAGAGAAGGTAATCCCAGTCGGATTCACGGTAAAAAAATGCTGATGTAACTTATTCCCTGAGATATTGTTCGAACATTGAATTTTCTTGATTGCTGAGTAGGACCGAAAGGTGGTATAGGCACTGTAGCACGGCTCTAGATAAATAGTCACCCATAAGAACGGTGCAAGAAAGGAAATTGTTGCCCACTCGTAAAGCTTGAAAGGAGAAAGACGCCGCGGGACTAAGCGTTCGATCCAGGAAAAAGGTAGTCGCCCACTCATGGCAAGAAAATTTTTCCCTACTTCGGCTCAAGAAAAATTGGCGCCCATCGTTGGAGCAAGACTGAGGATACCCGACGTGGATACAAAAATAAATGTTGGGCGTAACGACAAGAAAAATTCGATGCCTAACAGTACAGCAGGACTGAGAGATTGGAGGATGCCCAACAGTGAGGCAAGTCGTAGGAAGAGGATAACATGACCAAGAGAAAGAATAAATAAGAAAATTTGATACATAATTTTGAAATGATCTGAGATGAATGCGAAGATAGCTAAAATTTGACACTCATGATGGAGGTCGAGAGAGGAAAAGGAGAGTAGAAGAACAAAAATTATGTAATACTACGGTATAGAAGATTGAGAAAAGGAGGACAAATCAACAGTCAAGAGAGAAGTCCTGCAGATGCATACAGAAACAAAAGAAGAAATAGATAATAATAAATATTAATTAAACTTCCAATAATAATTTGAATAATTGATAGGCTAAGATAATTAATAGTATTATTTTAGATTATGGTATGATTTAATATTAAGATAGATATAGTTAATTAGACAATAATTTAAGAAATACCGAGAATATTTTTTATGAAGGGCTGGGACAATAGGATAGTCGGTTTATTGGTGAATGTCTGGTCGTCAATCCCAAATTGGATTGAAGTATTGATATAAGTATTGTAATTATAAACTGTACATATATTGACAAATTGGAACTTTAGCGAAACTGTATAGTTCAAATATTAAAATGTCCAATATAAATCAACTTCGCTCACAATTCGAGGAGTATCAGAGGGAGCAGCAAGAGAGATTACAGGAAAAGGATGAGGAGATAGAGAAGATAACCGAGGACTTAGAAAAGGCAAAAGAAGAGCAGAAAGGAATAATAGAAATATTGAAAGAGATGAGCAGAAAACAAGAAAAACAAGAAGAGATGAGCAGAAAACAAGAAGAAAAACAAGAAGAAATGATCAGAAAACAAGAGGAGAGACAGCAGGAAATGATTAAGAAGCAAGAGGAGAAACAGAAGAAGCAGTTGGAAGAATTATTTGGAAAATTTCAAGAAGAGTACCAACAGAAACAGGAAGAGCTGCAGCGAAACCAGATGGAAGAGATAAGAAAAATGGAAGAGAGGCAGAAGGAGATGATGAAAACAGAAATTGGTAAAATCGGAAGAGAAGTTTTCGAAATAAAAACTGGGTTAACGAATCTTCGAACCGAAATGATTGAAACAATGGAAAATAAGAATAAGGAGATCTATGAAGAAGTAAACAGAATCAGAGGCGAATTAACAGAAAGTAAGAAGTATATTCAAAGCTTGAAAGAGAATGAGATCAGGAGACTAACTGACAATATGGAGTCAATAAAAATAGATTCACAAGAAAAATGGAATCAGTACGAAGGAAAGATAGAAACAATAAACGAAATTGTACAAACGACGAACAAAACAATGGAAGTGAACTTTATAACAGCGCGTGACCAGATTGGAGACAAAATAGGTATCATAAAAGAAGAAATAGAAAAGAATAAGAATGAAACCGAAGAAAGAATGATTAGGACAGAGCAAGGATTGGATCAGATGAGGAAGGAGATCCAAAATATTAAAAATGAAATCCAGATAACAAAATCGGTAATATCCAAGCAACCGAATGAACAGAGGATGGTGGAAGTGCAGATTAATGAGAGAGAGGGAACACCGACTGTATCTGGAGAAACAGACCAGAGCAATAAAGACATCATAATAGGAACTAACGGCAATGGACATCCAGCTATCATAAATATTATTAAAACTTACGATGACCGACCTAGACATTTCAACAATACCGCAGCCATGTCACCAAAGAGATTTCTGCGTGAAATTGAGGAGTATTTCCGAGAAAACAGGATACCAGATGAGAAAAAGCTCAGGGTAGTCGAGAAACACCTAGACGCCAACCCAAACCTTTGGTATCAGGCTTTTAAATATACTTTTCACGATTATGAAGAGTTCAAATTAGCCTTTCTAAAACGATTTTGGAATCCTGAGATTCAACAGAATCTCAGATTAGAGTTGTATTCAAAGAGATACTCATCAACGGCACAGACTCGATACAGCGAGTATTTTTCATACCAGTTCCATAGATTTCAAGATCTGGACTCAGCGCCTAGTGAACTGGAGGCGATAAAAACTATACAAAAACAATTCCCGCCAGAGATCCAAAGGCTACTTGCGGCTGCAAATGTAGAGTCGGCAATAGAAATGGAGAGTATACTCAGACAACTCGATATGACATCTAGTCATACAACGAATAGAATAAATAGAAGCCCGAACAATGAAGAAGTAATAAATGTATTGACTCGGGAAAACGACAAGAGGAAATCGTTTACCGAAAGGAGAGAAAATGATAGGGATCATAGAAGAAGAGAACGGAAAGAAGATGAGGAAAGGATGATGGAAGAGAGCCGATGCAGGTGCAGGCAGGAGTGTCACGAGGTCGGAAGGCAAGATGGAAACGGAAGATTTGTGCCATATCATCGACCATATAACCAATACAGGATTAGTGGACATAGAGGCAATTATAGAAGGAGACCTATGTATCGAGGAAGACAGATTAACAATTATGACGGAAGAGAAAACAGAAATAGGCAATACATTCAGGATCTGAGGAGAGAGACCCAAGAGAAGAAGAAATGGGAAGACACAATCAAGGATCGGGATATAAACGGAGACTTAGAAGGAGCCGAGAGCTTGGAACTACAAGAGTATAAAAGAAAAAAAAGAGATGAACAAAAGCTAAACCCGGAAGCCCAGGCATATGAGTTGGATACCCGGAACAAAAAAACGCCAATTTTAGATTAGGGAATGAAACAAATTATATGAAGGATGAGCTAAATCACCAAATTGAATGCAGGTATATATTACAAATCGAATCGTGGGATGTAGATCCAGATGAATTATTGGAGGAAACACATAGAGGTAGTGATGATAAGAGAGCACGCTTACCCATTATTGTCGTGCGGGTAAACGGGCTAAGAACGCATTGCTTAGTTGATTCTGGAGCGAGCATAAGCGTCATATCGAAAATATTGTTTGATGATATCAACCTGAAGGATAAATTACCTGTAATACCTGTTGCACAGACTAAAATACGAGGAATAATACCAGATAAAACAATTGAATGTAAAATACAAACATACTTGAAGGTAAAAATTGGCAGAATGATATTCAAACATCCATTTATGATTATGAACAAGATAAAGTACAATATAATCCTTGGAATTGATTTTATGATAGCCACGAACATGACCATTGATTTAAGGAAACAGGAAATAAGATTCCCTATTATCGAGGTAGATGGAGAGATAACAAAAGAAAGAATCAAACTGAATGAAGAAACTCAGGATTCAGGATTTATGAAAGTTGAGGGAATTAAAATACAAAGACAGGCGGAAGATTATACAGCACAAGGGAGGCTAAGTAAATCAATATCCGAAGAGGCCATGGGATACAATTTTTGGAGAGAATGACGAACAAAGACCTGGTAGCGGAGAAATCAACCAGATGGTAAACGAAAGACTGAGGAGACAGGCTGATAGGCGACAGAAAAGAGTCCAAAATAAAAGATTTCATCCACCTTTCAAGATTAATGATATGGTGCTGATAAGAAAATCACCTAGTTCAAATGCATCAGAACGCATATTTTCCAAATTTGTCCATTTATTCGACGGCCCATACATCATAAAGAAGGTATTAGGTAACAACGCCTACATTATAGAAAACTTGACAGGTACATATAGAAACACACATAATGCCATCAACATGAAATTGTACCATGAACAAGACCAGGAATAGAGCCTAAAATATGATGTTAGAAATTAAGAAAATGATAGAATAATACAAATAGGTCAATGAAAAGTTCCATTTGTATGGAAAATTGGAATGGAAATAAATATACTGCATGCAGTACATTTATTTACCCATAGCAGGGGAGAAAAATGTACCATTTCATTGCCCTGGTCATTTAAAATCGCGACATTGAAATCGTCATTTGCCGAGAATAGCAGTAAAGTTCCGTAAATCGTGCGGCAGAAAGTTCGAAGTAATGAAATACAGACTAATGGAATCCATGTGGCCGCTAACATAAGGGAAAATATACAGGCAAACGGAATCCAGGTAACCGTGATATAAGAAAAGTTCACTATAAACCAACAATATAGTAATGGGAAGGAGCAGTTCACCTGTGGGAACTAGGTCATTTACTCTCGCTCCCAAGAAAGAACTACTTCATGAACTACTTCACCAACTACTTCAAAATGTTTAACTTTCCCGCTAGACTACTCTGCGACCGCTGAAGTAGTTCGTAAGCGAACAAGTTCTTTCCCATTCCCTTCACACTCGTGAAGTTCTACAGTTCGAGAAGTAGTTCTCGAGAGACGAGTAAACACTTCACAGTTCGTGGGAGTGAAGTAGTTCCCGAGAACTAGTTCGTTCGCGAACTACCCATCACTACAACAGTAGGAACATTCGAAGATCGTAAAAAGGAAGAATATTCACAGAAGATTTCAAGAAGCTACTGTATAAAGAAATAGCAGATTTTAGAGAGAAGATACTAACATTATCGGAAGAATTAACAAAAATACGAAGTCCAAATGTTATATTTCTCGTAAAGATATAGGCTCATAGGCAAATTACACTGCAATTCGTGTTGTTAAAACTGCAATACCGTAGTTGAATTTACGTCATCATATTCTCCTCATAAGATCCTAAAGAATTTAAGAAGGCTTTATAACTATAGAGACCGTGGAATTAATGTTATATTTATCTATGTTTTTCATGCATGTACGTGAAAACGCTGTGATGGCCTGCTAAATGAAGATGGGATTGGCGACAGACGGGAACCGAACCGGCCGTGCCCGACAACACAAGTCCAGCGATCAAGACTCGGAGATGCCGCAGATATAAACCAGAGATGATCGCCGCATAAGAGGACGAAATTACAGCAGTCCCAGTCCAAAACACAGGCAGAATAAGATAAGTTTAAAAGCTGTATTTTTCAAAAGTAGATATTTGTGTAGTATCATGTAGTAATTTGTTGGTTGTGTTGATGTAAGGAATGGATCGATGTATCTTCGAGAGATGACTTATAAAGATAGTTTCATCGCGAACGTATTGATAATGCTGTTCAGATGAAGGTGTTTGGTAATCTTCAAAAGCAGATAAGAACTTCCATATGTAGGAAATGTCGCATTCGCCAATGAAGCACTATAATAACGTCTTGTCAGTCGATTTTCAAAGAGTTATGCCATAATCAAGCCGTTCAAATGTACTTGGAGTAAGTAAATACCGGTAATGCAGATCGAATCGTAGGTTACCTAGATCATCATTAATACCAACTTATTGCCAAACGTGAATAAATATGGGTTATATTTATACATATATATTTTGACAAATCAAGTGCATATTGTCAGAAATAGATGTTGTCGAACCATAATATTGTAATTTCATTGGGATATGGAATTATTCAAATCGAGCGTTACATTGAATAGATCAAATGAAGTTTATTTATGTGGTGATGTAAGGATATGATGGAAATATGAGATAGGGAGTGCGAATAATAAATAATAGATTTCCTTGAATATTTGTTTGGGGAATGATAATAAATGGAAGGTCGTTTGAGGAAAGAATCTCACGTATAAGTAATTAATGAGAGTGTATGTAACGTAGTGTAGAATTAAGGTTTTATTTAATGCTTAAAGCGACGTAACCTCGAATAATCTATATGTGACGTATTGGCAAATTGAAGATGGGTTTACAGGATGTTAATGAAGTATGGTCATCGGAAATTAATCTCAATTAACCTACAACTCAGGCTATTATGGCAACCTCAAAGAAAATTTCCACATCCTATTTGATATTTAAGTTGATTTAAGCTGAAACACTAGATTAGTGTCGGCAGGTATGAAATTAGTGTCATCGTAATGTTAGCTAATCACTATTAATGGCTTAGGAACTGTCATCTAAGGTATTCCTTGACTTATTGCAAACATATAATTGAATTTATTAAGCGGTGCGACATATTATAACCTGAATGCAAAGCTGTTGAGTCTATCTTGGAGATCTTACAGACTTTATAGGTATATTTTTATTATATCTATTCATGATAAATGATGATTTTTTAATATTAAGACAGGTAGCTATTGAGAGCTACAGACATGAAACATTTCTTATTCTGCATGTGTTTTCTGAAAGATAAAGTTAGTTGAAGAGCCCAGACAGATAATTAAGCTTACTTACCAAAAGTTTTTTAAAAAAACCTGGAAAAAAATATTCTCGGATTCTTAAGTTTGAAACTTTGTAAAATATCAATAACCGAAACTGGATGTTTGTCAGAACTCGACTTTCTGCTGGAATTTCACGAGAATTTGACTTTATTCATGAAAGTTTCACTTTTATTTTACTCTTGTTGTGTCATTTACACAATTTCAAGCTAATTCATTAATCTAATTAATTTATAAATGTCAATATAAAGAACTATACAATTATAATTTTTTTAATAAGAGAATGAGAATATGAAGATAGATTGTAATTCATGAAAAGTCAGGATGAATTCATCAAACAATCTTAATCCATGAAAAATTTTAGGAGAAGAATTATTTGGTAGGACGAAACCATAGGTAATAATGAGGCAGTTTTTTTGATTAATTATCAAGGACTTCAAGGACTAGTTCAAGATTTTTTTTGTTTGGATGAAATACCAATGTACATACAAAATATTTAGAAAACATTTAGCTCATCTGAAAATATGATATAATTTTGAATAAATATTAATAATTTAGAATTTAAGCGATTTTATATTATTTATAGATTATAAGATTAATTTAAGGTAATATCTTACCTGATGATGGTAACTAATTGAGTTTGAAACCGAGTCTTCGTGACCAAAATATTCCAATCGATGTTCGCATATAATGAAAGGTAGAGAAGGTAATCCCAGTCGGATTCACGGTAAAAAAAAAATGCTGATGTAACTTATTCCCTGAGATATTGTTCGAACACTGAATTTTCTTGATTGCTGAGTAGGACCGAAAGGTGGTATAGGCACTGTAGCACGGCTCTAGATAAATAGTCACCCATAAGAACGGTGCAAGAAAGGAAATTGTTGCCCACTCGTAAAGCTTGAAAGGAGAAAGACGCCGCGGGACTAAGCGTTCGATTCAGGAAAAAGGTAGTCGCCCACTCATGGCAAGAAAATTTTTCCCTACTTCGGCTCAGTGTGTACCAAATGCCAAGAAGTATGCAGTGGTATGTGGAATGCGAAACATATTTGTAAATAAGCTTTTAAGTATGGAAAACAACAGGAAACATTTCAAAACATTATTTGGTCAGTTTCAGTGTGTTATATTGTAGATGTGTATTGTATTCAGAGGATATGGCTTTGTTCCTACAGAGTCTAGGCAAACAATGTGTGCCTACTGATGTGCTGTTTCTTTTAGACTTCAGATGAAGTTGACAATAACAGTATTTTCTTAATTAATTTCAATGCGAAGTCAAAAGTTATTTATAATACGGAATATGAAATATGGAACGTAAATAATACATTTGCCGTGGATAAATTTTGCTTAGTTTAGAAGTTAGAGATATTTCATTATTTCAACCTTTAAAAAACATTTTGAGTTTACATATAAAATAATATTAATTTTTAACATTAATGTTGTTCAAACTGAATCCGTTTACATCCCGTAAGAAAAAGGGTTGTTTTCACAAGATTATGAAAAAAGAATCGTGAATAAACCTTTATTACAGAGTAGGATATAGTTTACTGAAAGGAGATGTGAAAAATATGCCTCGAACGCCTTGGTCTTTTTCGCCATAACACTTGCTAAACAGCTGATCTTCTTAGGCGCGCCCTCCTTGAATATATCCGGTCCTAAAAGGGTTATCCTAATCGTGCATTACAATTCGTAGAATAGTATATGGTGTTTCATAGTGTGACTTTGCGAAAACGTAAATATTCTCGAAGGTTATTCCATTTAAAGAGATAATGTGTGTGAGTAAATATGTGTCTTCCCGCGTCTCGATAGGCCATCGAATAGTAAAAGGAAACAACGTTCCATGGCGTCTTTGTATAATTGTGCCTGAACTAGGTAAAAGAAGCGGCACAACGTCACTAACAGGCAGTGGGTCTTCGTAGTAACTGAATAATAAAGTAGCTCATAATATATATATATATCAAACGAAACAACAAGTAACTGTCAGTTGATATATCGCTCTTGACAAGTTAAATCATGTACTGAATGATGATAAAACGATATCCAAACGTTATGAAGAAGAAAACTAAAACTCTTGGATGTAAAAAAGTTGTAAATGCTGCACGAAAAGCTATTCGAAAGGAATACAACCCGCGAGTAGCCATTATTAAGGCACTACACCAGCAAGTGCGAGACGTTCTCCAAAGTGCAGAGCAAGGATTTTTAAACGTGCACGAATTATTCCTGTATGAAAACGAGGAGGATTTCTTCCTGCGCTCTTTGCTGGACTAGCAGCTTTAGGGTATTTGCTGGGTGGTGCTAGTACTGTATGAAGAATTGTTAAGGCTGTAGAAGAAGCGAAGCAACAGCTGAAAGAGCGTGAATGTCATAACAAGACAATGGGCGCAATTACATTACGAGGCTAAGGCATACACATAAAGCTAGCGCAATGCAAAAAAAGCTTGGCATCTACATATCACCACAAAACCGTCTACTGATTGCACTGCCACATCGAGCTCTAACCCACGACGAAGTTTTTACGTTTTCTAAACAACTAGGAATTCATTATTTTCGCAGTATTTATATGCGGGATTAACTACCATCATGCCCACGTGAACGCGAGAGTGCTGTAATTAACTTAGACAACAGTTGCGGACCTGGAACTATTACGTTGCATACGTCAAACGTAAATGTAAAGTATGGTATTTCGATAGCTATGGAGACCTACCTCTCTCCATTTGAGCTCTTGCGTTGTTTCGGAAACAGTGCGGACATTGTTTACAATAAAATCCGTTTCCAAAATTCAATAAACGCATGTGCGGACGATTACGTCTTATGTTCTTATATCAAACCCAGACAGTAGCCAAAGAGCGTTAGTGTGCACTTGATGACGTACTGCGCAAGAACGTTCGCTGTACGAGGAGAAGGACCTGAAACAACCGTCTACTTAAATCCACCGATCGAAATCGGTCATCAGCCACATAGTCTTGGACTTGTGTCGTTTGAACGCTACAGTAAAATCTATAATGTGCGTTATGGCGTAAACAAGTTCTATTACGATGAGTATGAGCAAACGCTACCGTCAACCATTTATTCAGAAGATAATATTCATGACTAGATTGAAAGTACGTTAAAGAACAGTTTAGTGATGGCAGTTTTAGTAATAATAATTAAAAGTTCTCAATTACTGTGGGCAACTTCACACATAAATACGTTATTGAGTTTTCATTCAAGATTGACTTCAAATCACAACCTAATTCGATTGAACCATTGCTTGGATTTTCAGCAAGAGAGCTATTACCGAACGTACGTTATGAGTCTGATCAACCTGTAACACTCTTCGATTATCATCATGTAAATATCCTTTGTAACATTATTACAGATTTACATAGTAATCAAGAATTTTCACACGTCCTGCACGACTTTATTATTACAGAAGAAAGTGGTTATACTATTCGTGAGAAACCGTCAGTAGTCCTTTATCACCCTGTGTATGTAAAACACTTTAGTAACACCACTCTTAGGCTTGTGAATAAACATAAACATCTCATTAATTTAAATCGGCACACGTACGTAGCTTACAAACTTAATCTTAAACCAGTATGAAAAAACCTATAGAACACGGTGTACATTCAGGAGACATACGACATGTTTGCGAAGACTCAACCAGTTAACAGATGACCATAAGCAGATTCTCCTAGATTTAGGTTATACGCTACTATATCATAATTGAAGAAATACTAGATATTATGAAAACAGTAAAAAATGAAATGTCGTGTGGCTTTTAGTGCCGGGATATCCCAGGGCGGGTACCGCTCGCCAGTGCAGGTCTTTCTATTTGACACCCGTAGGCGACCTGCGCATCGTGATGAGGATGAAATGATGATGAAGACAACACATACACCTAGCCCCGGTGCCATTGAAATTAACCAAATTAAGGTTTAAATCCCCGACCCGGCCGGGAATCGAACCCGGGACCGTCTGAACCCTAGGCCAGTACGCTAACCGTTCAGCCAACGAGTCGGACATGAAAGCAGTAGAAACTCATGAATGGGTAGTACGAATTGAGCTGCATTCTTATCAACCATTTACGTTTCGGCTCAATAACAATGATGGAATTCGCTTTATCATTAATCAGCAGGATGTATACACCCTACAACACGAAAGCTACTTCTATATTGAAGGACGGTTAGATAAGTCGGATGGAAGTGGACCAACCACATATTTATTAAACAACCCTTGTGTAGCTTTTCTCTTTTCTGAAGCGCGTTATGATGTAAATAATATGGAAATAGATAGATCGAAGAATGTTGGTATTACAAGTGCAATAAAACTCTACTCTTCTTACAGTGATGAAGAAAGTACTATTTTACGGATGTCAGGATGGTGTCCGAAAGCTAATAACAACTGGATGATTAATCAGGACGGTACTTCTTCTGGCATGTCAACATTCGAATATTTTCTCGCCTTTTCTGATGATTTTAGACGCAAAATGAGAGGTAATTCTGATCCGTGATCGAAGTGATTACATTCTCAAGCAGCAGAATCACCAGTAGACTGGAAAATTACTCTTCATAATATGTAGTGGAGGATTCCACATTTAAATTATCTGATAGAGAAAACTTCGATTGCTAAAGATTGTAGAAAATGATACACGATTACTTGTAAGTTTTCAAAGTTGGAGCTGCATTAGAATCCTGTATTACCACCTACAAACAAGCATAGCTGGGCTGTTAAAACGTCACGTTTTACTGAAAAACCTTTGTATAATATTTGTGGATTTCTAACCCATCGTAAATTCAGTCACGAAAAAGATAGCTCACTGTTTGATCACTGTAAATTAAGAAATGTTAGACTATATCTCAACGGAATTACTTATCCCTACGAAAACAAAGACATTAATTTTGAGAAAAATTTGGGATCCTGTATGACATTTTAGGAGTTGGTAGGCGGAGGGATAGGTCGTCACAACTAAACATACGCATTTATGTGCCGCCCACGGCCAACATACCGCAGGAGAAGGGGAGTTCTGCAATCGAGGGCAGGGCTCCGTGCGGCGGAGGAACGGTCCTACTCGTCTCGCCCCCAGGTATGGTTCGCCCTTCCCTGCCAAGAACCGCTACCCCGACCCAGGGCGCGCCCTACTTATACAGCTAACAGTGGGTGTGCGTGTAGGACACCACCACGTATGTGGAGCATGCCGCCCCCTGGCGCCGCGACTGTGCGACCCAGGCCGAGCGGCTCGGAACTGCGAATTGGACGCATACCGTTCTTCCAAGGACCACCTTCACGAAGACGCAGACGCAGGCCAACCAGGAAGGCCCTGTTACCCGGGCGCAATCCAGGAAAGCGCCCGCGAAAATGGACTGCAACACAACAGTGGAGCAGGAGGCTGCTGTCCAGGCCCAACCTGCCTTCATATCTGTCGAGCTGCAGACCTCGATGTGCGCCCCACAGGAGCGGGAACGCAGTCGAGAGCTAGCACCGACCGACGCCGCCGCGCAATCCAGGAGAAGGAAGAAGACGGCGACGCAGCGGAGCCACCAGCTACCCCGGGGTCACCAGGCCGGAAGGAGGGCCACCAGGACGAGGCATCTACCCCTGCCGAGAAGCAACCCCCGGGAAGTAGAAGACGACGCCGGACCAGAAATCAGAAGGCGACACTGGCCCACCAGGAGAGGGCCGCCCAGCCGCAACACAGGACTGCTCCCAGGACAGCAGTCTACCGAGGAGCCAATCAGGAGAGGACCTCATCGGGAAGCGGCAGTCAGGTGAGAGTAAAACGCCCCCTCAGCAGCTCTTTCAGCGTTTCCGCTGTCTGAGGTGGGGCCACCTTCAGGTCAGCTGTGGGCTCCAAGTGAGGTGCAACCGCTGTTGTGGTGATCACCACTACACGGCCTGCGCAACACTTAAGGAGGCGCCGGTGTGCGCCAAATGCTCGGGGGCCTCCCGGCCTCCCATCGCAGTTGCCCTGTTTACCGGGCCATGGCGCGGGCAGAGAGGAAGGAGGCCCGGCGCTATGACCAACCCCATTCCAGGAAGGCCCCGCCTCGGCGGGCTTGGCCTCATTCTCCGGGATCGGAGACTGGGTACGAGGGACCCCAAGGAGGTGGTGCCGTGCGGCGGGCCCTAGTGGCACTCGACGCATGGTTCCGCAGCCGGCAAGGCCCGCGCTAGTCACAGCAGTGCCCAGACGGACTGATCCCCTGGCAGACGGAATGGCGAGGAATGGGTTTATGACTTGTGCATGTTACCTGTTCCTAACTAACACTACATCCGGACTTTTCCAGCCCACATCCTTGCATGTGCTATCACAAGATGTCAGGTTTTACATGTAGGCTATTTCTTCTTTCTGCCTGTGTGGTTTTTCCCTGACCCTTCAATACCATACATCAACACCACCTTACTTAACACAAACTCTTGCCGTGGTAGCGAGTCTGACTCGGAAACCGGCAGATACTCCTTGTTTCACTTCCCACTCCTTCCTGCTACCTATCTCTTTCTTCTTCTTAGAAATAATAGCATGTCGGAGGCCATGTAGATGAGTCGATTGTCACGCGGGGGAGCGGGCTTCGGGGGCCTACTCGAAAAAAAGCTCGTGTAGGGAGTCCAGCACTGCACTGGACGGGGCATCAGCAGGGTTGTCAGCAGAGGCGATAGGTCGCCACGAGAGGTTTACAGCCCTCTCTATTGCTGACTTTATTAAATTCAAGTACAATAGGAACAAATAATTGTGAGTATGTAACACTGGTCCTCGCCCTGTCCGTAATGTCCAGAGCTTTACAGCGCTGTCTGTATAAACAATTACCGTGTTGTAAACAGGTGGATGTTCTTGGTGTGCCCAGGTGGCGGCCATGACTGCTGCAGTTGTTTCCGCTGCGTGGTTCGGAGCCCTTGTCTGGAATGCTTGGGCCCAAACTTGGTGGAGCTGTGGTGCGATGGCCGTAATGGAGTGTGGTGTAGCGTCTGCGTATAAGATATGGTGTTCTGGTGTGCCCATGCGTCTTGGTGTAGGACGATCTTAGGTGTTAGAAGGCGACGAACCCAAACAGTTCTTGAGATATTAGAATAAATCGTTGTACAGTATAGCTATGCCCAGGAATCGAACTCAGTATATTCGTGTAGGTTGTATATTCCTTGTCTGTGTGATAACTTTTCCATTCGGTATTATCATGATAGTGTACCTGTTGTCTCCATTTTTTATGTCGGACCATGTTGGTCAAGTCAGCGATGTCAGGCAGACAGATACTGTTGATAGGGCAGCTTCAGGGTATGTTTCTTTGAGGTCGTATGCAATTCATTGGAGATCGAGACTTACCCCTTAAACTCACCCAGGTTAACGTGACAGGGAGTGCGTGTCATCATTTTGGAGATATCTGAGCATTATGCAAGTACCTGACTGTGTGTATTGATATAGAGATGCCCTAGCGCAGATTAATAATGTGTTAGATGAGTTTGATACGCCTTATTATGGCCATGCAATTACAGCGCAATGATTGCGCCCTAGTATACTTATGAATAAGCCCAGTAGTGGCGGAAGTGAGATTATGTGGCATTGTATATAAGATAGACACGATAGCGTGTAGCACGTGTATAATTAAGAGAGCGCTATGGGAGCCAATTTACGAGAGGTACGGTGAAAATGAAATTATCCCGGTAGTCAGTTTCCCCAGCCGTCAGCTGGAAGCTATTCATAAAATAAAGTATGGCCGTCGCTTGCCTCGTGCAGAGAGCCGGTGAGGGGATGCACAGTGGGACGAAATGACGAAAACGTGGCCAAAAGTCCAAAAAAAAAAATGTTTTCTATTGGGGATTTTCGACTCATAAGTTGGTAATAGTAACGTTGGTACTATTGAACCCCTGCCCTAGAAATAGCTAGCCGGTTCATTGTGAAGTTGCACAGCAGGTCAAATGCGTAGCGTTTCTGTTAGTCACGCACGAGGCAAGCTGAGCGAACAACGTATCACATGTTAAGATATTGATAAAAGTGATCTCAGACGTTTATAAAAGTATCGACAAAATGGATAATGTTTCTCCAAGTATGTAGTTTGTTATTCAAACCTTATTAGATGTTAAAAAAAAATAGTAACAGTTGTTTTTTTATAATTAACTTTTATGCTAAATAACGTAAAATAATACTGAAATATAGTAACAAATGATAGGTTAAAGTTATGTATACGACAGCATTTGGCTAAATCTCGCATACCATGATGAAGTATAATTTATTTACTTTCAAAATATCTTGGAAAAACGCACTACTAGCCACTACTCCGGTAATGAACCACATTTGAAATGAAAATTGGTATTAGCCGATATTTATACATTTTGTAAAAAGTTCAGTTATAGCACTATTTTTGTGAATTATGCTATTATTTGTACGTGTAGCATAGTAAAGGAAAGAATGTGATGAAAAGAGATGGAAACATTGACCCTTCTTTTGAAGGATCTGACGCATAACTTAGAAAAGGACAAACGATGCTATTATATTCTGTCCGATCTTGTTTTCATACACACACAGACACACACAAACACACACATACATATGTATATATGTATATATATTAGTTTATATGCTTTTTCAGGTTCATCTAGTAACCATGATAATGTGCATTTTTCGAGAAAAGACATTTTCATCCAAATGAAACCATATCTCTCCAGTGACCTGCAAGTAGTTATTGACAATTTGGAAAAGTTTGTGGCAGACAATAGTGGACAACCTTATACATTACCGGAATACATGTGGCCAATTATTTCAACTTCACGTGTCGCAAAAAAGAGGAGGGTTTATCACCAGAAGCGAAAGCTTTCTTAGTGTTACTTCCAGTTGCTTCTAACAGTGATGAAGGTTCAGACGACGATGATTTTTGTGGGGACAGTGATTCCTTCGAAGATTATGATTCGGGCGGACCGATTAGCGATTTCGAAGATGAATCAGAAGCAACTGTTGAAGAACATCAAAGCCAATAGGATAAGGATAAAGATGTAAATTTATATTGTAATGTTTCTTTTGTTCAATTCTAATAAAATGCATTAATATTCACAAATTATACTTATTGATAATAAGTGAAAAATCCTAAATTCAAAAACAATAACGACTTTCGTTTTTCAGTAATTAATTAACTATATATTTGCATATTAATATTATATTTTAAAAAATTTTGTTCGATACATTGGATCTGCCATTTTGAATTTTTCAATTTAAACATCAAATTCGTAATCAGCAGTATCAGAAACCTTATAATACTCATTCTTGCCCAATTAAACCAACTTTTACAAATTTTGGTCCGCCATATTGGATCTGCCATTTTGAATTTTTCAATTTTAACATCTAATTCGTAGTCAGCAGTATCAGAAACCTTATAATACTCATTTTTGCCCAATTAAACCAACTTTTACGAATTTTTGTCCGCCATATTGGATCTGCCATTTTGAATTTTTCAATTTTAACATCAGATTCGTAATCAGCAGTATCAAAAGACCTATAGTGCCAATTTATGTCCAATTTTACAAAGATTTAGCATTTCGGCCACGTTTTCGTCATTTCGTCCCACTGTGGGATGGGGTGTCTGACGTCACGGCCTTGGAATGCGGCAGTATAAGCTGCCTGCGGTCTGTCAAGTGTTTTGAGGGGCGGTGACCTTGATGTTACTGTGCTAGTAGAGATTGCATTTCCGTTTATTTTGCTTCACTTTAAACGTCTTGCATTTTATGTGTTGATCATAGGACGATGTAATTGAGTTCCTGTTATTTTATGTGAATATTAGGTGCCTTACTCTTAGATGGACCAGGGATCTATACTAGGTCCGAGCACTGTAAATAGTATGTTTATATTTGTTAGCTTGAGGGTTCGGAGTACTGAAGCATAGTATATTAACGAGTAGGAGGTTGCTGTAAGACGAGAATTTGTGCAGATATCCGTATTTTCTTTACTCCATTACTTAGTCCATGATTCCATGCTTGTTACAGCCTTGCTGTTTCGTGAAGGCAGTGAACTGGTAGCCAACGGCTCCACATTTTATTTACCCCATATAAGTTTGGAAAGCTCCTATATTTGTAACAATTTTGATTTTTTTCTGTAATAAATCCCTTGGTGAAAAACTTTGAATGCAGCAAAGTTTTCTGTTTTATTTTTTGTAGGATTTGCTCTTACCCTGTTATGTTTCGTATCCATTTATCTTATCCAATTTCACCCTTGTTTATACCCCGATACCCTGATTCATGTTCTACTGAGTTGCTGAGGGTGGATACGTATCGCAAGGTAAGCTATGTGCCTGATCACCTGCTTAGGTGGATGTATTGTTTACCATAATGTTCTTGGTTCGATGTCGGCGTTTGCCTGACGGTAATCAAAGCATTATAGGGCACAGTGTGAAACATTTCGAACCAAAACTTCTGGTTAGGAAAAAGATCTCTTTCCAACCGAAAATTGTGAGCCTATTCGCATCCCTCGTAAAATTCCAAAATTAACTCCTGATGCAGTTCCTACAATTTTCCCAAATCAACCTTCTTACCATACAATTATACTCCCCAATGGTAATAGAAATCCAGATGAACGATTACAACAAGTGATCGACAGGGAGGAGAAGGATTTTGCTAAGTGGTGTGAGCAGGACTTAACATCATCTTTTGAAGACTTCAGAAGAATTCTCGGCAGCAAACAGGTGGCTCGGTTCACAGTAGTTATGATAGAAAAAAGTTCTTTTTATTAAGATAGATGATGGTGGTAAATTTGACGATGAACCATCAATGAAAGTGTGTTTGAAACTAACGAGTTCCTTAGATGTTAAAGTATTTCTTAAGAATATGTGTGTACCTACTGAGAAGTTTAAGTGTATACTGCAGTGTTAAGAGAACAGTGAACTGAAGTGTAATAGATGGAGTAATTTGTACAATTTGGTGAGTCACCTTTCAAATTACAGTGATGAACATGTTTCCACGTCTGATAGAATTTATTTCATGATGAATTTTTTAAAGGAATCCTTAGTTATTGACAATTATCTGTATATAGTAAGACGTAGAAAAATTCAATTTTCACTAGAACAGCTAGAATTGTCTGTACTAAATCATGTACGACATTCGTCAGAGATTTTTATATGGGCTGCCACAATTTCTTACTCATATCCGGGAGCCTATTAGTCCATTCATAAAACTAACCTTATCACTCTACCTTATCATGTATATAGTTATCAATTATTAGGTAGAACAGGTTCAAAAGGATGAGGTATTGTGTATTCTCAAAAACGTTCCCTAATGGAGAAGTCTAACCTTTTGAATGAAGAGGGTAAAGTTGTTTCTTTCATAATGGATGAAATTTACGTTAATTCCAAGCTGACATATAAAGCAGGAACGATAAAAGGGATTGCTGAAAATGGGTCTGAGTCTAAGGCAGCCACAAGTATGCAGGTTTTTATGTCTTCATCCATACATTCGAAGTACAAGGATGTCATATGCCACTTCCCTGTAAAACATGATTGCTGAAACTAACAGTAGATATTCTCAAAGTCATGAAAGAACTTCACTTTTACGTAGTATGCTTCGTCTCTGATAATCACCGAACAAATAGGAAATACACTGACTGACAGAGCAAATGCAACACCAAGAAGGAGTAGTTCGAAAGGGATGAAAGTTGGGGAAAAAACAGAGACGGCACGGACGAATAATTGATGTTTATTTCAAACCGATATGCAGGTTACACAATGCGCACGGCATCGACTCAGTAGGATGTAGGACCACCGCGAGCGGCGATGCACGCAGAAACACGTCGAGGTACAGAGTCAATAAGAGTGCGGATGGTGTCCTGAGGGATGGTTCTCCATTCTCTGTCAACCATTTTCCACAGTTGGTCGTCCGTACGAGGCTGGGGCAGAGTTTGCAAACGGCGTCCAATGAGATCCCACACGTGTTCGATTGGTGAGAGATCCGGAGAGTACGCTGGCCACGGAAGCATCTGTACACCTCGTAGAGCCTGTTGGGAGATGCGAGCAGTGTGTGGGCGGGCATTATCCTGCTGAAACAGAGCATTGGGCAGCCCCTGAAGGTACGGGAGTGCCACCGGCCGCAGCACATGCTGCACGTAGCGGTGGGCATTTAACGTGCCTTGAATACGCACTAGAGGTGACGTGGAATCATACGCAATAGCGCCCCAAACCATGATGCCGCGTTGTCTAGCGGTAGGGCGCTCCACAGTTACTGCCGGATTTGACCTTTCTCCACGCCGACGCCACACTCGTCTGCGGTGACTATCACTGACAGAACAGAAGCGTGACTCATCGGAGAACACGACGTTCCGCCATTCCCTCATCCAAGTCGCTCTAGCCCGGCACCAGCCAGGCGTGCACGTCTATGCTGTGGAGTCAATGGTAGTCTTCTGAGCGGACGCCGGGAGTGCAGGCCTCCTTCAACCAATCGACGGGAAATTGTTCTGGTCGATATTCGAACAGCCAGGGTGTCTTGCACATGCTGAAGAATGGCGGTTGACGTGGCGTGCGGGGCTGCCACCGCTTGGCGGCGGATGCGCCGATCCTCGCGTGCTGACGTCACTCGGGCTGCGCCTGGACCCCTCGCACGTGCCACATGTCCCTGTGCCAACCATCTTCGTCACAGGCGCTGCACCGTGGACACATCCCTGTGGGTATCGGCTGCGATTTGACGAAGCGGCCAACCTGCCCTTCTCAGCCCGATCACCATACCCCTCGTAAAGTCGTCTGTCTGCTGGAAATGCCTCCGTTGACGGCGGCCTGGCATTCTTAGCTATACACGTGTCCTGTGGCACACGACAACACGTTCTACAATGACTGTCGGCTGAGAAATCACGGTACGAAGTGGGCCATTCGCCAACGCCGTGTCCCATTTATCGTTCGCTACGTGCGCAGCACAGCGGCGCATTTCACATCATGAGCATACCTCAGTGACGTCAGTCTACCCTGCAATTGGCATAAAGTTCTGACCACTCCTTCTTGGTGTTGCATTTGCTCTGTCAGTCAGTGTATATCCCAGTGAACATGCAGCCATCGTTAAAAATTTCAATAAAATTGCGAAAATCTATGTTTAACTCTACTAACTCACGTGCTAAACTTTCCCCCTAACGATCAGCTGATTGCTTTCCCGCGCTCGTTACAGTACGGCCTGGACATCACGAAGGCAGTGGCACTGGATACCACACCATTATGTGCAATGGAGGCCATCCTAGGTCTTCTCCCCTTCCATTTATATGTTAAGGAATTAGCGGGAATGAGTGCCTATCGCCTCTGGTCACTCGGAGGATGGTCCTTCAAGAATCCGAATAGAGGTCATGCCTCTATTCTTACAAGGCTTCACCAAACTTGCCCTATGACAATGATGATCGGGGATCTGATGAAGCCTAGCTTTAATTTGAATTATAAGTTCACAGTGGTGATACCCACAAGGGAGGAGTGGGCCGCGCATGCTTGGGCCCGTCTTAGGTCTGGGGGCTGTACATGGTACACAGATGGCTCGCGGACAGAGACGGGCACAGGCGCCGGTGTCTGGGGGCCTAAGACAAGGCTCTCCCTTCCTATGGGTAAATACGCTACTGTTTTCCAGGCCGAAGTATACGCAATACTAGCCTGTGCTGTATATATATGGAACATGCCTGGACACAGAAAATGCATCACTATCTGCAGCGATAGCCAGGCAGCGCTAAAAGTACTATGTGCAGTTAAAACATCAAAAATGGTATGGGAATGCCAAAGGATGTTAAATTAGCTGTGTGAACTTAGCTCAGTTACCCTATTATGGGTCCCTGGGCACACAGGTATCAGTGGAAATGAAGAAGCTGACAAACTAGCGAAACAATGCTCAAAAGGTTCTTTCATAGGACCAGAGCCCTTCCTGGGAGTGTCACTCCGAAGCGTGAAACTGGTAATATCCCAGTGGACAAACCAGTCTCACTTAGAACTTTGGAAGAGGTTAACCATAGCAAGGCAGGCACGTGAACTTATCAAAGGGCCTAGCCAAAGTTATAAAAAGGTCCTAATAAATTTGAATAGGACCAGAATACGAATGGTAGTTGGACTCTTGACAGGCCACAATACCTTACAGAGACACCTACACATCATGAAAATCAGTCAGGATCCGATGTGTAGAAGATGCGGTAGGGAGGAGGAGACCTCCGCGCATGTGTTATGTCAGTGCGAGGCTCGTGCAAGCACTAGACACCGATACCTTGGCTCACATTTCGTGAGCCTGGAAGACATCAGGAATGCCCCGGACACTGGTATCCTTTATAGGAGTACTAGGGCTGGACTAGGCAAACCCGTTTAAGGGACACAAAGGGTATTCATAGACCTACGTGTGGAGCTCTGCGAAGGCAGGGCTCACCCATTCCTTATCTATCTATCTATCTATCTATCTATCTATCTATCTATCTATCTATCTATATATCTATCTATCTATCTATCTATCTATCTATCTATCTATCTATCTATCTATCTATCTATCCTACATATTCATGTCGATTTATGGCCATTCGGCTGAAAAAATATCAATGTAATTAAATTCAATTGATATAATGTTATATTATTTCTGATAAGCCATTATCGTTTTGGTGGTGTTGAAATTAGCAGTAAAAATATAAACTGATGACAGTGCATTTAATTATTTTCTTCTATTTCTTTTTATGGCTCAGACCATGAATGGAAAGTGACAAATTTGTGGGATATACACCGATACCGAAGAGGTCCGGCAGCAGGGAATCTTATCTTATTTCACTATTTCTCTGTTCCTAGGCGTGATATTTGCAAAGAGTGGCTGGACACTGTGGGAATCCAAAGGTTGCGGTAGATTCCTTCGCAGCTGATGAACCGCACTATGTGTTGGAGGCATTTCGCCACTCCAGCTATCCAGGACCTCTTTCAAACATACTGTCCCAGATAGAAGTATGTAATTATTATTATTATTTATTTTATTAAAACTCACAGTACTGTGACCTAACAAATTCATTTCAAATTGCTTTCCAGAGGTAATTATGATAAATTCATAAGTGGCAGACGAGGGTGAACCTCGATTCTCATAATGAAATTTATTGTAATGCCCGTCATACCAAGTCTTGCCTTACATAGTATGTTGAAATTTGTACATCATTATTACAGCACAATCTAAAAGACTTCCACACACGCGTAACGACTGTCGTTTTTTACACGCTCGCGGCCTTCTCGGGAAGGATGTTGTCAAGCGGTGCTCAAAGCTGCCAACCACTCCAACCTCTGTACATAGGAGCTAATAAGTGATGGTGCTTCGACAGCTGGTGGTGGTGATTAATCATTAGTTCAGCCCGTTAGTCAACATTTACGCAGACGCGTAACGACTAACGTTTGTTTCCTTGCTCGCAGCCTTCTCGGAAAAGATGTTCTCCAGCAGTTCTCAGTTCTGCCAAACTCTGTACTTAGGAACTATGCTTCGATTGCTGGTGGTGGTGATTATTTACACCATTGTTACACGGGCAAGGTTAGTATTGAACCCTTTAGGTCCATATTGAGGGATACCTAACTTTCTTACCTATCAGCAAAGTTCATGAGATCTTTCTCTTGGGTCGTATCGGGTTCTTCGTCACTTGCTGAGGCAAAGGTAGGGTTCAGTAATTCTAATCTATCTACTGGAATGAAAGGTCTGTTTAAAAGATTCCTATTTATTCAGGAAAATTCTGAAGCATTCTGATACGTCAAAGGTATCATAGAAGTCAATTGTGTCCACTGGACACCACAATCATTTTAACATAATGGTCAGAACACTGGTGTGAGACTTTAACGTAACTGCCTGATGGGCATTCTTACTAGAAACCATTGTCTCAATTATTAATCATTTAAGAAATGAAAGTCTGGAAATCCTTAAATTCGGCTTCCATGTGAGACCACATGTACCATCATGGTGATTCGTTATGGTCCAGCCCTCGTAACACGAACTCTGGACTCTGGGTATAATTAAGGCCCTCCAATCGGTGTGTGCCACATAGTGGTTCTACGGCATGGACCCTTAATTGAATCGATGTGACCTGCGCCTATGTCATGGACCGACATCTAATCTTCTAAGTGACTTTAAAGTCATTGTGGATGATGACCGCAAGGAAATGATGCTACAATGGCATATGGCCCTAATCTAAGTCACTGAGGTTGATGACCCCTGACCATCCAAGTTTCTAGGCTGAAGGCTAAACACAATTAAGTTACATCGGTTGACGACCAAAGTTTCCACTTTACTATCCCCAGCACATTCACTGCTCAATCAATCAAAGTTCAATAATTACAATTACAATTACAATGCTCACAAACTTTGTGGCAGTAAAATCCATTTCCTTCGGATATGTCTCTTTAATCGTTACTTTATATTTAAATATTCCCCCAGAAAACAAAATAAAATTTCCAGAATGCATCTCCAAGTTAATCGCTTGATTAAAGTTATTTCAAAATGCGGTTTCACTGAATTTAATAATTAAATAAATTTAAATGATTTGAGGAAATATTAACGAACAACAAATTTTATCTCCGCGGACTCTGGTTTCTTCACAAATTCCTACGCAGCTGTGATGTGAATTCAATATTGTGATGTTTATCTGGCTGGAAAAGAATTGTTACATAATTCATGTCCAGTTATATATCTTGTCTCCTGATCTCACACTCTTAAAAATCTAATCTAGTCCTAACTGTTATTAACACTTGTATATCCTAATAATCTACGTACAAACCAAACAACTCGCCATATAATTACGATGTCATATCACGTCATTACCATTTATGAATTTTGCACACCCCTCACAGACAAACCGATTATCACAACCATCGCTCTATATTTTGGACAACCCTGAATTTGGTTACTCTGTTCCTTATACTCAAAGTTCGTGATTTCAAATGTTCATTACGTCCCCAATTACAGTATTTCACAATACTCAGATCATTACCGGCTATGAATTTCAACTAAATCCAGCATTTTAACGTTTTCCCTGGCCGAGAAATACAATACAATCTTAATTCCACGCCTGTCCCGTTATATCCCCGCTCAGCTGAGGCCTCTCACCCCCGAGTTCGCTTGGCAGTTACATGAAACACCTGGTTTATTCACAGTTGACTGGCTTCTCAAAATGCTCTCTTTAAACTCTGCCGACAAAACTAAAGAAATACGATATTCTAACCAACAAAATGCATAGATTATGCTTCAAGATGCCCACACTAATTATACGCATCACCAATTAATACCTCCATGGATTTCTATGAATTTCTTTCCATTCCATTCTCAACATTATAGAATATTCCTCGGGCTTCCATGTCCCGGCTTCAATGACAGGTCCAACCTGATTCACAAATCTCATAACAACACAACTAACCCCTGTTTCCCAGCTCTACAATTATCATCGACAAAGAACTGGAATAAAATCCTTACAAACCATTTTTAAATATCTTCAGGTTTCCTGGAATAAAGCATAAAAAAAGAAAATACCCTTCACTTGTTTGCTGAGTGCACACGATAGACTATAATTATTTCCGCACACGAATTACTTAATCACATTAGAATTTATTCAGTACTTTGACCTCCTATCTGGTACAATTATTTCACTCAAGAAAACTATCTCCTCACGGAGTCAAGACCTAGCCGCAATGGCTAAAATCTTCAGTTGAACTCAGTCTACTTTCGTTGGTTTGATTTCGCAGAGCAGCTCAACAATTTTTCGTCCGCTTTGTATCACAAATGCCGGAGAAGGAGACTTCGTCATGGCGTCCCTTCATATTTATAGCAGTTACCCCCTCTCTTCGGATATCTCCCTTTGCCGCCAAGAAAATTTCTATAAATTTTCTGACTTACCTAAACTGTAATTCCAAGAGTTTTGAAAGTGACTACATGCTTGCTACATTTCTGGCGGTAGTGTTCATGGACATTTTAAAACTTTTACGGGTTCGATTTGCGAGATGATTGACCCCCTTTGATAGGCACTATATTTTTTTGACTTGGCTTGGTTCACGCCATGTACACGCGCTTTGAAATAGTTCACAAAAATGACTTGAGATTCTTCCGCCGTTGACACGTGTGGCTGACGTCACGTACCCCAGAGCGTGGGACCGAAGGTAATCACCCCCTCGTCACGTGTCAAATCCATGCTATCAAGAATCCAACTTTTAAATGATTGTCGATTTATGCATAATGTTCTTAGGGCACAAAGGTCATGGATTCAGTATATGATCTGGACAAGTCTCTTGCCGTGCGGATGGTTAAGATAAGCTCTAGAAAAGACCATTGGTCTGGACGGTTAGAAGCCACGAAGCGGCCCCAGTTCTTTAGTTTCGTTAGGAAACACGATTGGTCTCGATGGTTATGATAGGATCTGGACAAGATTCTCGCCGTGCGGGCGGTTAGGATAGGATCTGGACAAAATTCTTGCCGTGCGGTCAGTTAGGATAGAATCTGGACAAGACCATTGGTCTGGATCAGGACAAGATTCTTGGCACGCGGACGGTTAGGATAGGATCTGTACAAAACCATTGGTCCGGATGGTGAGAAGCCGCGAAGCAGCCTAGGCATGTTACATTTACTTGCGCTTTTATTGTGCTGCGGTTGGTAACGGATTATGATTAACCATCTTCATGGGAAGAAGATCACGTGCAAGTTTACATTGGCCAACAAGAATACAAGTAGCTACTTCAGAAATAAAATGGCATGTAATTGTACCAGGAGGAAAACCTCAACTCCGCGCATTCAAAAGACGCGCCTTAATGAACACAATCTATCCAACAAAACGTGAAACTACTGCTGCAGGGAGTCGGGACAGTAATCACAAGATGTCACTACTGAATAATTGAGAAGTTTGTCATTTCTAAGTTTCCTAAGCTGATTGCATTTATTTTGTTTTGTTTTGTTTTGGTGTACTTCAAGAAGTTTAAACTTCCCACCATAGATGGCATTACAAAAATCTCTGGTCATGCACTCTGGTGCAAGGTGGAAGAACTTGTAATTTAAATGTTTTGTGTGTCTAGGTTTTCATAACTGTATCAATGTTCATTTATTTGTGGGTTGGCAACACTTCTTTCTTATTCCGCCAGTTTTGAATCTGGCCAATATAATTTTTTGTAATTATTTTTCAGCCTATCACAGGCTTCTTGTCGCTTTTTGAATTGTCCAATAAAAATTGAAAGGGTGTGTCCGGATTAGTCCAGAATCCTCTCGAACCTTCCCTTCGGGTATATAACCTGCCGCTTTTCTGGCTACCTTGTCTCTTGATCGCCGCATTTCTGAGTGAGTGTGCTAAGACAGGAGGCGGGGCCCCTCATTCCTCGCATGGCAGAGAAGCAGCCAAGGTAATGTCCATCAGACTTATTTTTCTGTAGCTACATCCGCAGACTTACACGAGGGAAAGGTCCTAATTTCTAACTATGTAACCTGTTTTTGAAAATGTAAACCTTCTGTAAGTCGGGGATAGACAGTATGTTACCCTCTCGAGCTCCCCTTCTACTTGGTTTGAGGTGACTAGGATTTGTAACATTTTCTCCATTCTGTAAAGTGTTAGAGTGTTAGATTAATCTCCATCCTAGTCACCTCAGAAGCTTGAGACCAGCCCCTACATCATCGGGCTGAGAGCCCAATTAGGGTTTTAAAAGTTCTAGGAGTGCGAGTGCACGCCTCCAGTCATTTTGTGTTCGGGCCAGTAATTTAACCTGTCTTCTTTCCACGAAGGCCCAATAGGTTGGGTAAATGATACGCCTTTGAAATGTTTTAAAATTGTAAATTGTGCCTAGAGAGGACAGAGATTGTAAGGGGTTGAGTAAGTTTGCCCTAAGCGAGCTGTAAGAGATTTTTTAAAGTTGGAGAGCATGTAAGCTCTTTTCTGTGTTTTCTAAATTCAACTGCATAAATTGAGGTGCGCCGCTGCAAGGCTGTAAAGTTGTTGGAGCAAAGTGCTCTTAAATTGGAAGATTCTGATTCCTTTCTAAACATTGAGATTTTGCAAAATTTTGTAAAATGGATCCGGTATCTCAGAATGTGTAAACTAAGGGCTTGAAACCCCAAATCTGCAAAATTACCTAACATTGGGTTTACAATTATTGTTTCAAGATTGCTATTTGTACCTGTCATTTTATTATTTCACTAAGTTAAAAGTTTGTTAAGTTTGTGATTTAAAGGGAAATATGACCTTCGTTAAAGTTTTAAATTAATTTTTGATATTGTAGTAGACCCATTCTAGCCAGCACCTTCTTTCACCTCTGCGTTCCGCCAAAACACGGTAACAAGTGGTAGCAGAGAGTGGTTGAATGGGTCTAAATTAAGCCATTTTGACGGCTAAAAGTAGGATCTGTTTGGAACTCTAAGAATTTTCTAGGTCGCTGGAAATTTTTCCAAATTATTAATTTTCTGTCAACATGTCTGTCCCTCGCGAAGTCCTGGCTCCCGGGTACTTGCGCAAGGAGAAATTGATTTATGAATCACTCATTAGATAGGTCCAATCTGGAGGCACGGTTGTGGCACATATTGCCAAACTCAAAGAATCCCTTGAATTGCCTATTTGTATTCCAGTCTTCGGGGAATAGGAAATTGATGAGGCACTATCCACCACCACTGACAATACCATCGAGCTAGCAGCGAGTTTTTTAAATTAAGTGATCCATCTGCTAACCAACTTAAGAGAGTACAGGCTGGACATTTCCATTTTTACAACAGGACTAGGGACCTATTTTCTCTAAATTTGAAAGAGGACCATGCTAAGGAAGCTAGTAATCTGGTTGAACATCTATCAGATATGTCATATAGAGTTAGTCAATTGTTGAATGGGTAAGCTGCTCCCAATAACGACCAAGTCCCGCTAATAAATTTGCCTACTGAGGAGGATTCGTCAAAGCTGTAGAAAGTAGAAAATCTGTGGATACTCAACAAACTTCTACCCCATTGGTTACTGAGTCTGATCATCCCAAACAAATTCCACCTTTCTTTTTGAATATTACTGTGTTAGACACCTCTCAACCTTCTATGTCGTTCCCTATTATGTCACCTGATTTCAGTATTTGCCTCATCCATTGACTATGTTGCTGAAGGGCATTTAAACATTTTCAGTAAACTACACTAGTGAAGTAATTTCTTTTCTAAGGTTTTTGGTTGAATTTCAAGATAACGCTTTAGTGTTTTCTCTCTCTCATTCTCAAATACTACAAATCATGTATCCATATTCCATGGCGTCCTATCGGACAAGATAGTCAAAGCTATAGCTGATAGATCATCCATAGAAGACTTCCATGCCCACCTGTTGGCAAACTTTATTCCGGCTAAAGCAATGTCATAATTGATCCGGAAGTTTTATTTTAGGGTACAACGATTGGATGAGAATCTTGCGGATTTTATCCAAGACATTAAATTCTACACCAGGATGTTCGCACTCCATTTTTAGGAAGACCAAATAGTGCAAACTACTGTCGAAGTCATCTCTCCGCCCTATACGTCTTACTTATGTTTCGCGTCTTGTCCCCAAACTTTTGCAGAGTTAAGGCTATGGCCGTATCAGATGAAGGAGTGAGGTATGCCGACACCTTACGAGTTTCGTGGGAGCCCCCTCTATCTTTTAATTGTTTTCGGCCACCACCTCGCCGAAATTTCACCACCCGCAAATGTTATGCTTGTAGGTCAACGGAACATTTGCGCAATAAGCGCCCATTGATAAAATCGAGTGGGACAAAGAATGGAGCAGGGTCCCCCCAAGGTTGTTACAAATGTGGCTCATTTACTCCCCTCGCCAAGAATTACACTAATGTCAATAGCACCCCCTCCTGCTCAACATCTGGGCGAAACTATAGAAAAAGGTATTCATGGTTTAGTAACATGAGCGACCGCTATGTGGCGCACGCCAGTTCATTGTCACACTAGTAGCGCTGAGAGGGAGCGCCGAGTGGAACGACAATGCTGCCAACTGTTGGTTTGATATGACTATACTTTTTCCTTGCCGTGCGGACAGTATGTACCGCGGCGATAGAAAAGAGCCTCTCGAAGGGAGTGTGGCCCCGAAGGGGCCACTGTTCTTATGACAAAGATTGGCCTGGATGTGCAAATATAGATTACAAGTACTAAACTGCCATTTTTCTTGCCGTGCGGACAGTATGCGCTGCGGCATTAGAAAAGAGCCTCTCGAACGGAGTGTGGCCCAGAAGGGGACAAAGATTGGCCTGGATGTGCAAAGATAGGTTACCATTACTAGGGCCTAAACTGCCCTTTTTCTTGCCGTGCTGACAGTATCCGCCGCGGCGATAGAAAAGAGCCTCTCGAAGGGAGTGTGGAAATGGTTGGCAACAAATTCTCGGCCTCATCCTAGGTGTCAGTGACGTCATCCTCTTCGTTACGTGAACCAATCACCGTTATGAGCAATGGAGTATGGCGTCTAAAACAGTATTTCTTGTTATAACAGTAAATGTACTTCTCGGGGCGGGCGGGTTGGCCCATGGCAGCGTATTGAATACATCTCTCTTCCTTGATCATTATAAGTTAAACTTGGAAGCATTTCAAGTAACATTCTATGTAATAATCCTTGAGTACCCGTTCCTATATTCTTACCAACTTCTGGTCCATCCTCCGCAAACTCCGATAACAGAAAGTGACTAGTGTCATCGGCTGAGTCGCATTTTCAACTTCCCAAGTCTCAGATCCTGTTGAACCAAGCGAAAGCTCTGGTAAGGTTAAAGGTTCTTCCAATTTATTGTTTGTATGCCACAAAGAAGGCCTCATAAATGCGACAGAGATCCCCGCGTTTGTGCCATTCCTTAAAATCGAAGTGAACTGTGATCCTGTCACTGCTCTATTAGGTCAGGGAGCGTGTGTTCTATGATTTCGGCTGAATGATATTCTAAATTAAAACCTGTTTGTAAGTTTCCCGACATTTGTTCTTCTTCTGTCCAATGCGTTTTGGTTAACTCTTCTCCATTAGAAATTTTAGGTTTCATCTTTGCAAAAAACCGTATTTTCAAATTATCCTGGAGAATGAAATTGCTTGTCGCTAAACACTTGTCTTGCCCTGTAATAATGGGGCGGATTTCATGTCTTCTACTGGTCTCGTGCTCGACATTCAGAGTAAGTCGTGCACCTTCAAATTTGCTAGTAATTGTAAGATTCCTATTTTAAAGTGTAATTCTGTGTCATGTTCATCTGTTCGCCTACCCAGGATGAGATGTTGTTAGATCTTAGACATCTACCTGAGGAGCAGGCTGAAAGTATTCGTATTTTGTGTCAGTCCTTTCCTGATGTATTTTCTGATGCTCTTGGTGTTACTGACCTTATCGAAGATAAGTTGAGGTTACGGATTCGATTCCAGTTAAGTTTCCGCCTTATAGACTCTCCCCACCTAAAATGAAGGCTCTTAAAGAGATCATCGATCAAATGTTAAAATATGGTATTATTCGACCTTCTATGTCGATATATTCATCGCCCATTTTTCTTGTGCCGAAACCCCAAGGTGGTTTCAGGCTTGTGATTGATTATAGGGCTTTAAACCGTAAGGTGGTGTTACAATCTGTGCCCCTTCCTGATCTTCATCCTTGTTTTTCGAGGTTTCGGAAAGCCACGGTTTTTACTATCCTTGATATGAATCAGGCGTACAACCAGATCCCTCTAGCTGAAGAATCGAAACATCTAACAGTTTTTGCTACGGATTGGAACTTGTATGAGTACAACCGCGTGCCTTTCGTGCTCCCCATGGGAGCAGCTGTTCTTACTAGAATGCTAGATAGGGTCTTCTCGGACATTAAATTTGAATACTTATATCACTACCTTGATGATGTCGTTGTATTTTCCCAGACTTTTGGAGAACACCTAGATCATCTAAAGGAAGTACTCAATCGCCTACGTAAGGCTGGGTTGACTGTGAAGTTATCCAATGTAGCTTTTGCTAAGATTTCCATGTCATTCTTAGGGCATATTGTGTCGCTCGATCGGGTTTCCATCGATCATTCTAGAACACAGGCCATCCGTGATGTCAAACCTCCAATGACATCAAAGGTATTGCCAGGTTCATAGGATTGGTGAATTTCTTCTGAAAATGGATTCCTAACTTCGCTAATAGAGCGGCGCCCTTGAACTTACTCCATAGGAAAGGCGTCAAATTTGAATGGGGGCCGTCCCAAAAGGCTGCTTTTGAAGATCTGAAATTAGCTATTTGTAACGCCCCTGTATTAGCTATGCCTGATTTCTCAAAGGAATTCATTGTCCAAACCGACGCCTCGTTATCGTCGGTTGCTGCCGTCCTTCTTCAGAAAACGGAACTCGGAAGACGACCCATTGCCTATGCTTCTAGGACCTTATCGGCTCAAGAGATCAAATATTCCATCTATGAACTTGAGTGTTTGGCAGTTTTGTTTGCTCTAGAGGAGTTCCGCCTTTATCTGGAACATGTCAAATTTGACTTGGAAACTGATAACCAAGCCTTAAGTTGGGTATTTTCTAGGTTGCGTCGTACTGGTCATATAGCCTGCTGGGCCATCAGGATTTCTGCCTTCCAATTTGATGTGAGGCATATTCGAGGATTTGAAAATGTAGTTGCGAATGGACTAAGCCGTATGTTTTCTCATGAAGTGGTGACCTCCGAACTAGGAAATAGTTCTCCTCTTCCCACGCCCAGTCCTTCGGGCATTAATGCCATTCTAACTGATGCTCCCATGTTATTTCGGGATATTGAAAAATACCAACGTGAAGATCCAGTGCTGGCTCCTATTATGGAAACCCTTTCTTCTGGGGAACATGTCGTCCCTTATGTGTTGAGAAACGGGGTTTTGTGTTGCCCGTCGAGGCATGATAAAAAGATGAAAGGTTCAAGTTGTGCTTGTGCCTATGATTTTCATGTACTATCATGAGACCCCATTGGGAGGACACTTAGTCATCTTCAAAACTCAGGAAAGATCCGAGAAATGTTTATTTGGAGAGGTATAGACGGTGAAATTAGTGAAATGATAAAAGCTTGTAAATCTTGCTTGCTTAGTAAGCATACCTTGTACATTAAGCTAGGTGTATTGTCATCGCATCAAGCGTCGCGCCCCATGGAACGTCTATATATAGACTACATAGGACCTTTCCCACAATCAAAGGGGAAGGCAAATAAATTTATTCTGGTGTGTGTAGATGGTTTCACGAGATTTTCCTGGTTATTTCCTACTAAGCTGGCAACCACTCAGTCTACTATTTCTTGTTTGAATACCATATTGGCTTCTTTGGGCCCCTGTCAGTATACAGTTTCTGATAATGCTAAGGCATTCACATCCATCTTATTCCGTAAATTCTGCTTTGATCTGGCTATATCACATGTAACTACTTTAGCATATTACCCTTAAACATCTCTGGATGAGCGGGTCAATCTTAACCTTAGATCTTCTTTAATTGCATTTCATAATGAAGATCATTCCAGGTGAGTACTTCCCTGCATTGGTTGGCTTTTGCTTTAAATTCGGCGGTTCATGAATCCCATAATTTCACTCCCGCACCTCTCATGTTTAAATTTGTTCCTAACACGCCGCTCTCTAATCTTTGGTCACTTAATGACATATTACCAGAGACAATAGATCCCGATAATCTTAGAGATCTATGGAAGAAAGCTAAACTCAACTTAATGGCTTCCCATGAAAATGTTAGACAAAGATATGATCGTGGACGGAGGCCCACCAATTTAAAAGTCGGAGATCAAGTCATGGTTAAAAATTTTGTTCCTGCGGGCAAGCTTGCCCCCAGATTCAATGGACCATGCTTCATTCTTGATTTTCTGACACCAGTTACATTGTTAGTCAGTAACCCAGCCGTGGAAATGATATTTAGAGTTCACCTATCTCAGGTGAAACATGTGTAATTTCATTGTTGCTGACATTAGCCATTAAAATTTGGCAGGAGTCGAAGGTTATGTTTCTTTGAAATAGAGGATTATTTTAAAATTATGTTAGTGATTGATTCGAGGCCTTCTGCCCTGTTTTGTGTATTACCTGATATGTACGATCTTACCCTCTGATTATTCCTGTCGTCAGTTCCCTGGTGGCCATTACCAAGCCCCCGTCTCCTACATCCACGCATTATTGGCACACACTCACCAACAACGCCGCCCGCCCCTTGGCCTCACACAAATAAAGATCGTACTCTGTAAACTCCAGCAACACATCTCTGTCGCCCAGATTTTATTGCTTCAGTACCCCCTCAGTCGTCGGCGGCCGTGGTGCAACATCTAGCGAGTGATAACGGAGTGGGGTTTGGGCCCACTCCACTATAGTGAAGACTCCTTGTGGACGTCGCGCTGGAACTCCATCCCTCCGGCAAGGGCTGCGGTGCGGTAAACCTACCGCCAACCCATCGGGGGACTGCACATGTACATCTAATCTGCGGCGACCTTCAGCACGACTACCCCTCTCATTGTAACGGGACAGGTGTTTATGAGGGTAATTGAGGGGTCCGGGTGACCTCACCTGGGATTTGGCAGCGGCGGCAGGTCTTGCCGTCAAACTTAGTCAGCATATAATTAACTTCTACGATCACAAGAAGACTTCAGATCTGGGTTTCCAAATTTTCTACAAATGAACTGTCGAAAAAATACTCATCACCTTAAAATTTCAATGAAAATTCCTCTTTCCTTCTGTCAAATTTCTTCTGTGTCACCCCAAGGCCTTTGGTGGGGAGGTGTGTACCGGGAGGTACACCTCAATCAATCAATCAATCAATCAATCAATCAATCAATCAATCAATCAATCAATCAATCAATCAATCAATCAATCAATCAATCAATCAATCAATCAATCAATCAATCAATCAATCACTACTGTTCTGCATTTAGGGCAGTCGCCCAGGTGGCAGATTCCCAATCTGTTGTTTTCCTAGACTTTTCTTAAATGATCGCAAAGAAATTGGAGAATTATTAAACATTTCCCTTCGTAAGTTATTCCAATACCTAACTCCCCTTCCTATAAATGAATATTTGCCCCAATTTGTCCTCTTGAATTCCAACTTTATCCTCATATTGTGAGCTTTCCTACGTTTAAAGACACCACCCAAACTTTTTCGTCTACTGATGTACTCCACGCCATCTCTCCACTGACAGCTCGTAACATACCACTTAATAGAGCAGCTCGTCTCTTTTCTCCCAAGTCTTCCCAGCCCAAACTTTGCTACTTTTTTGTAACGCTACTCTTTTGTCGGAAATCACCTAGAACAAATCGAGCTTCTTTTCTTTGGATTTTTTCCAGTTCTTGAGTCAAGTAATCCTGGTGAGGGTCCCATATGTTAAAAATTAAATAATTGAAAAGGAGGTTCAACCTATTCAATACTTAAAAGAAGGAAATGCAGTAATCACATTCCTATTTAAATGGGATCGGTTTCGACCTTAGTCCAGGTCATCATCAGCCATAAAAAGATGTACAATGTTTATGAATATTGGAGGTCAGTTTCACACTTTGATAGGCACAAAGACACGACACCACATTCTGTATGCACAAAGTCATAACACTATCAATTAATATACGAAGTTCAAAAATAACTAGAAGTCGCAGACGAATAGATTTGTAGTAGAAAGCCGCCAGCTCCTGGTGATCAGCGCGGCACATTCAAGGTCGAACGCCAAAGTAGAGTGGAGAATGTTTTTGAAGGTCTAGAATTTGTCACGGTTGCGGGAAGTTAAGTACGTATATAAAAATATACGACGCAAATCAGAATAATTGAGTGAGTACTTGTACTCCTGCTAAGTTCTTGGAAAACAGTTGACATTGAAAAAAAAATTTGCGTCGTATATTTTTATATACGTACTTAACTTCCCGCAACCGTGACAAATTCTAGACCTTCAAAAACATTCTCCACTCTACTTTGGCGTTCGACCTTGAATGTGCCGCGCTGATCACCAGGAGCTGGCGGCTTTCTACTACAAATCTATTCGTCTGCGACTTCTAGTTATTTTTGAACTTCGTATATTAATTGATAGTGTTGTGACTTTGTGCATACAGAATGTGGTGTCGTGTCTTTGTGCCTATCAAAGTGTGAAACTGACCTCCAATATTCATAAACATTGTACATCTTTTTATGGCTGATGACGACCTAGACTAAGGTCGAAACCGGTCCCATTTAAATAGGAATGTGATTACTGCATTTCCTTCTTTTAAGTATTGAATAGGTTGAACCTCCTTTTCAATTATTTAATTTTTAACATTAATAATTTCAATACGGAACAATGAAGTTCTTATCTTTAAATGAGGGTCCCATACACTGCAACCATACTCTAATAGGGGTCTCACCAGAGACTTATATGCCCTCTCCTTTACATCCTTACTACAACCCCTCAATACACTCATAACCATGTGCAGAGATCTGTACCCTTTATTAACAATCATATTTATGTGATTACCCCAATGAAGGTCTTTTCTTATATTAACACCTAGGTACTTACAATGATCTGTAAAAGCAACTTTCACCCCATCAACACAGTAATTAAAACTGAGAGGACTTTTCCTATTTGTGAAACTCACAAACTGACTTTTAACCCCGTTTATCATCATACAATTGCCCACCGTCCATCTCACAACACTATCGAGGCTACCCTGCAGCCGCTCACAATCTTGTAACTTATTTATTACTCTGTACAAAATAACCTCATCTGCATGCAAACACCCTTATCTCTGATTCGACTTCTTTACACATATCATCGATATATATATATCCTCCCCTGCTAACCATGTGACCTTGCCGCGGTGGGGAGGCTTGCGTGTCCCAATGATGCAGATAGCCGAGCCAGAGGTGCAACCATATCGGATGGGTATCTGTTGAGAGACCAGACTAACGAATGGTTCATCGAAAGGGGGGTGGCAGCATTTCGGTAGTTGCAAGGGCGGCAGTCCAGATGATTGACTGATACGGCCTTGTAATAATACTCAACATGGCTTAACTGTGTGATGCTGCTACACGGCTGAAAGCAACCAGAAACTACAGCCGTAACTACCTCCAGAGGACATGCAGCTCTCTCTGTATGAATGATGTACTGATGATGGCTTCCTCCCGGGTAAAATATTTCGGAGGTAAACTAGTCCCCCATTCGGATCTCCGGGTGGGGACTACACGAGAGGGGGCGATCATCAGGAAGATGGATACTGACATTCTGCGAGTCGGAGCGTGGAATGTTAGAAGTTTGAATCGTTGTGGTAGGTTAGAGAATCTGAAAAGGGAGATGGATAGGCTAAAGTTAAACGTAGTTGGTATAAGTGAAGTACGTTGGCAGGAAGGACAGGATTTTTGGTCAGGCGACTACCGTATTATCAACACGAAATCAAACAGGGGAAATGCAGGAGTTGGTTTAATAATGAATAAGAAAATAGGGCAGCGGGTAATCTACTACGACCAGCATAGTGAAAGAATGATTGTCGTCAAGATAGACACCAAACCAATGCCCACCACAATAGTGCAGGTCTATATGCCTACTAGTTCAGCGGATGATGAAGAAATTGAAAGAATATATGAGGAGATAGAAGATTTATTACAATATGTCAAAGGTGACGAGAATCTAATTGTGATGGGAGACTGGAATGCAGTGGTAGGCCAAGGAAGAGAAGGTACCGGCAGTACAGTAGGAGAATTTGGATTGGGACAAAGGAACGAAATAGGAAGTCGGCTGGTTGAATTCTGCGCTGATCATTATTTAGTCCTTGCCAATACTTGGTTCAAATACCGCAACCGACGGCTGTATGAGACCTGGAGACACTGGAAGGTATCAAATAGACTTCATATTATTAGGCAGAGATTCAGAAACCAGGTGTTGGATTGCAAAACTTTCCCAGGAGCAGACGTGGACTCTGACCACAACTTGTTGGACATGAAATGCCATCTGATGTTGAAGAAATTGAAGAAAGGAAAGAATGCAAAAAGATGGGACCTAGACAAGTTGAAAGAAAAGAGTGTGAGGGATTGTTTCAAGGAACATGTTGCACAAGAACTAAATGAAAAGGCTGAAGGAAACACTATAGAGGAAGAGTGGAGAATCGTGAAAAATGAAGTCAGTAGGGCTGCTGAAGAAATGTTAGGAAGGAAGAAAAGATCAACTAAGAATCAGTGGATAACTCAGAAGATACTAGACCTGATTGATGAACGACGAAAATACAAGAATGCTAGAAATGAAGAGGGCAGAAAAGAATACAGGCGATTAAAGAATGAAGTGGATAGAAAGTGCAAGGTAGCTAAGGAAGAATGGCTGAAGGAGAAATGCAAGGATGTCGAAGGCTGTATGGTCCTGGGAAAGGTAGATGCTGCATACAGAAAAATCAAGGAAACCTTTGGAGAAAGGAAATCTAGGTGCATGAATATTAAGAGCTCAGAAGGAAAGCCACTTCTAGGGAAAGAAGACAAAGCAGAAAGACGGCAGGGGCATATCCTACAGTTGTACCAAGGAAAATATATAAATAATTTGCTTCTGGAACATGAAGAGGCTGTTGATGGTGATGAAATGGGAGACCCATTTTTGAGGTCAGAGTTTGACAGAGCTGTGAGTGATCTAAATAGGAACAAGGCACGTGGAATTGATGATATTCCCTCTGAATTACTGACTGCCTTAGGAGAAACCAGCATGGCAAGGTTATTTCATTTAGTGTGCAAGATGTATGAGACAGGAGACGTCCCATCCGATTTCCGTCAGAATGTTGTTATACCAATTCCCAAGAAATCCGGTGCTGACAGGTGTGAAAACTACCGCACCATTAGTTTAGTATCTCATGCCTGCAAAATTTTAACACGTATTATTTACAGAAGAATGGAAAAACAGGTTGAAGCTGAGTTGGGAGAAGATCAATTTGGCTTCAGAAGAAATGTAGGAACACGTGAAGCAATCCTGGCTTTACGTCCGATATTAGAGGATCGAATCAAGGACAAGCCCACGTACATGGCATTCGTAGATCTAGAAAAGGCATTCGATAATGTTGATTGGACTAAGCTATTTATGATTCTGAAGGTGATTGGGATCAGATACCGAGAACGAAGAATTATCTACAATCTGTATAAAAATCAGTCTGCAGTAATAAGAATAGAGGGATTTGAAAAAGAAGCAGCAATCCAGAAAGGAGTGAGGCAAGGCTGCAGTTTGTCCCCCCTCCTTTTCAATGTTTACATAGAACAGGAAGTAAAGGAAATCAAAGAGAAATTTGGAAACGGAATCAGAGTCCAAGGAGAGCAAATCAAAACCTTGAGATTTGCCGATGATATTGTTATTTTATCTGAGACTGCAGAAGATCTCGAGAAGTTGCTGAATGATATGGATGAAGTCTTGGGTATGGAGTATAAGATGAAAATAAATAAGTCCAAAACAAAAGTAATGGAGTGCAGTCGAACGAAGGCAGGTGATGTAGGAAATATTAGATTAGGAAACGAAGTCTTGAAGGAAGTAGATGAATATTGTTACTTGGGTAGTAAAATAACTAACGATGGCAGAAGTAAGGAGGACATAAAATGCAGACTAGCACAAGCAAGGAAGAGCTTTCTTAAGAAAAGAAATTTGCTCACTTCAAACATTGATATCGAAATTAGAAAGATGTTTTTGAAGACTTTCGTGTGGAGCGTGGCATTGTATGGAAGTGAAACATGGACGATAACTAGCTCAGAAAGGAAGATAATAGAAGCATTGAAATGTGGTGTTACAGAAGAATGCTGAAGGTTAGATGGATAGATCGAATCACAAATGAAGAGATACTGAATCGAATGGGTGAGAGGAGATCGATTTGGCTAAATTTGACGAGAAGAAGAGATAGAATGATAGGACACAACTTAAGACATCCAGGACTTGTTCAGTTGGTTTTTGAAGGAAGTGTAGGTGGTAAGAACAGTAGGGGTAGACCAAGGTATGAATATGACAAGCAGATTAGAGCAGATGTAGGGTGCAATAGTTACGTAGAAATGAAAAGGTTAGCACAGGATAGGGTGGCATGGAGAGCTGCATCAAACCAGTCTATGGACTGATGACTCAAACAACAACAATATATATAAGAAAACATACAGATCCAATAGCACTGCCTTGAGGAATTCCCCTCTTAATTATTACAGGGTCAGATAAAGCTTCACCTACTCTAATTCTCTGAGTTCTATTTTCTAGAAATATAACCACCCATTCAGTCACTTTTTTTTCTAGTCAAATAACACTCATTTTTGCCAGTAGTCTTCCGTGATCTTCCCTATCAAAGGCCTTAGGTCAATCGCAATACAGACCGTTTGGCCTCCTGAATCCAGGTTATCTGCTATATCTTGCTGAAATCCTAGAAGCTGAGCTTCAGTGGAATAACCTTTCCAAAACTCACAACTGTCTTCTGTCAAACCAGTTATTAATTTCGAAAACATGTTTAATATAATCAGAAAGAATGCTTTCCCAAAGCTTATATGCAGTGCATGTCAAACTGACTGGCCTGTAATTTTCAGCTTTATGTCTATCACCCTTTCCTTTATACACAGGGGCTACTGTATCAACTCTCCATTCATTTCGTATAGCTCCTTCAACCAAACAATAATCAAATAAGCATTTCAGATATGGTACTATATCCCAACCCATTGCCGTTAGTTTATCCCCAGAAATCTTATAAATTCCTGCTGCCTTTCTAGTTTTCAACTTTTGTATCTTACTGTAAACGTCATTGTTATCATAGGTAAATTTTAATACTTCTTTAGTATTACTCACATCCCCTATCTGGACATTATCCTTGTAACCAAAAATCTTTACATACTGCTGACTGAATACTTCTGCCTTTTGAAGATTCTCGCAAACACACTCCCCTTGTTCATTAATGATTCCTGGAATGTCCTTCTTTGAACCTGTTTCTGCCTTAAAGTGCCTATACATACCCTTCCATTTTTCACTAAAATTTGTATGACCACCAGTTATGCTTGCCATCATGTTATCCTTAGTTGACTTCTTTGCTAGATTCAATTTCTTAGTAAGTTCCTTCAATTTATCCTTACTTCCATAACCATTTCTAATTCTATTTTGTTCCAACATGCACCTCCTTCTTAGTCTCTTTACTTCTCTGTTATAATATAGTGGATCTTTACCATTCCTTACCACCTTTAAAGGTACAAACCTATTTTCACATTCCTCAACAATTTCTTTAAACCCATCCCAGAATCTATTTACATTTTTATTTACCATTTTCCAGCGATCATAGTTACTTTTTAAAACCTCCCTCATGTTTGTTTTATCAGCCATATGGTACTGCCTAATAGTCCTAATTTTAATACCATCCATTCTTTCACATTTATTTTTAACTACGACAAAACTAGATTCGCGATCACTAATACCATCTATTACTTCGGTTTCTCTATAGAGCTCATCTGGTTTTATCAGCACCACATCCAAAATATTCTTCCCTCTGGCTGGTTCCATCACTTTCTGAATCAGTTTCCCTTCCCATATTAACTTATTTGCCATTTGTTGTTCATGCTTCCTGTCGTTAACATTACCTTCCCAATTTAAGGGTAAATTGAGATCACTCGCTACAATCACGTTCCTTTCCTTATCGTTTATCACATAGCTGATTACCTTATCAAATAATTCTGAATCAGCATCTGCGCTACATTTCCTGGTCTGTACACTCCAAAGACATCAAGCTGTGTGTTATCTTTAGAGATGAGCCTTACACCCAGAATTTCATGTTCTTCTTCCTTAACTTTTTCGTAGCTTACAAATCCTCCTTTCACTAGAATGAATACTCCCCCTCCTACCATTCCTATCCTATCTCTACGATACACACCCCAGTACCGTGAGAATATTTCTGCATCCATTATATCATTTCTCAGCCATGATTCAACTCCTATTACAATATCTGGTAAGTATATATCTATTAAATTAATTCGATTCCTTTCTTTATAATGCTCCTACAATACAGCAGTAAAATTTTTATGTCATCCCTACTTGATTTCCAGTTCCCTGTTCGCTTAACGCCGCTCCCTAGGCCACCTAGTTTCCCTGAACGTACCTGCCTAAAACCCTTCTAAATAAGTTTCATAATTTATATTTACCGCTGCGGTTTAAGTGAAGGCCATCTGAGCGCAGATCCTTGTCTCCTACCCACCCATTAGGATCTAGAAATCCCACTCCCAATTTCCCACATAACCACTCCATAGTCTCATTTAAATCCCCAATCACCTTCCAGTCAGTATCCCTCCTACAGAGTATTCCCCTGATAACAATCTCTGCTTCCTTAAACTTCATCCGTGCTGCATTTACCAATTCCCACACATCCCTAACTATGTTGGTAATTATACTTGCTTGCCTTACGTTGTTAGTACCAACGTGAAACACTACCACCTTCTCCTTTCCCTCTTCCTTCTCTTCTACTTTCCCCAACATCTGCCTCAACCTGATTCCTGGATAATACTCTACTTCCCCCTACTTCCACACATCTCAGCAACAGTTGCCTGTTCCTCATCTTCCCCTGGTTTTTCTTCCTGCAGTGATTCGTACCGATTTCTCACAGACACCTGTCCTGAATTCTGATCCTGAACAGAACCCATAACCTGCAATCTCCTTCCCCTTAAAACTTTAGACCACTTGTCTTCTACAATTCCCCCCTTTCCTTCCCATCCCATCTTTACACCTACTGTATCCTGTACATTATTTGAGGGATGCCTACTTTCCTTCCTGTCTTCTGAGAGAATCCTAATTATCTCCCTCAAACTCTCCAACACCTCCCTCACAGTCTTTAATCCCTGGCCATACCCACAGTTCTTACACTTTCACTGCGTAGCCATTATTTAGGGAATATTGGGAAGTAAAGGAAAAATAAAATAACTTATTCTGTGCAAATAAAAATGAAACGAAAGAAATATTGCCTATAAAGTGAAAGGAAAGAAATATTGTCTAGGATAGTTCACAAAGAACACACAACAACGAGGTAATTAATATAAGCTACTACTACATTACAATACTACTTAGTTGTACACATTTTTTTCTACAGCACCCTAACAGAATGAAAATTGCTGTTAATGACTGAAAACCGAAAGTAATACACAAGAATTAGGTCTAAACAATTCTAAACTGCAGTTAAGTCTACCCTAATTACTGCAACAGAATTATATTAAGAGAGTTAATACAGATACAGCAGATACTATAGATACTATAGATACTATAATAAATATTTCACAGTAATAGAATAAACACACTAATTTATAATGAGATACCTACTATAATACACTACAATGATTTTAAACTATGTTCGGACGTATCCTATTTATAATACAACAGGTTATTACTAAGCATAAACTGAAATGGAAATTACAATTAAAGTTTGAAATTCGCAAGACTACTCAAAATAATAGAATAAGCACTCTAATTTCTGATAAGTCACTACAGTACACTACAACAGTTTAAAAACTACGTTCAGACATATCCTAATTACAATAGGTTATTATTGTTTGCTATTTGCTTTACGTCGCACCGACACAGATAGGTCTTATGGCGACGTTGGGATAGGAAAGGCCTAGGAATTGGAAGGAAACGGCCGTGGCCTTAGTTAATGTACAGCCCCGGCATTTGCCTGGTGTGAAAATGGGAAACCACGGAAAACAATCTTGAGGGCTGCCGACAGTGGGGCTCGAACCCACTATCTCCAGATTACTGGGAACTGGCCGCACTTAAGCGACTGCAGCTATCGAGTTCGGTAATAGGTTATTATTAAGCACAAATAGAAGTGAAAATTGCAATTAGGCTTAAGGTTTGTAATTCGCAAGAACTACCATACTCAAGGATTACCAACAAAAACGCGTAGACAGAAGATTATTTCTATAGTATTACTTTATCCTACTATGCTCTAATAGAAATGAAACCTTGCGTTTTGTTAAATGCTTAAGTATCGAAAGGATTGCCGCACACAAAGAAAAACACGAACATAACAGGCAAGATATTATCTAATATACATTATCTTCACTTCAATTTTCGACCTCAACTCCGCACATTCCAAAGAAGCGCGTTAATGAACTCTATCTATCCAACAAAACGTGAAAATGCTGCTGCAGAAAGTTGGGACAGTAATCACAAGATGTCACTACCGAATAATTGAGCAGTTTGCCATTTCTAAGTTTCCTGAACTGATTGGATTTATTTTGTTTTGTGTACTTCAAGAAGTTTAAACTTTCCTCCATAGATGTCATTACAAAAAACTTTGGTCATGCGCCCTGGTGCAAGGTGGAAGAACTTGTAATTTAAAGAAGTTTTGTGTTTCTAAGTTTTCATAACTGCACCAATGTTCATTTACTTGTGGGTTGGCAACTCTTCTTTCTTAATCCGCTAGTTTTGAATCAGGCCAATAGGAATTTTCTGCAATTATTTTTCAGCCTATCACAGGCTTCTTGTCGCTTTTTGAATTGTCCAATAAAATTGAGAGGGTGTGTCCGGATTAGTCCAGAATACTCTCGAACCTTCCATTCGGGTGCATAAGCTGCCACTTTTCTGGCTACCTTGTCTCTTGATCGCCGTATTTCTGAGTGAGTGTGTGTGTTAAGACAATGCAGACCAGCAGCCAAGGTAATGTCCACCAGACTTATTTTTCTGTAGTTACGTCCGCAGATTTACACGAGGGGAATGTCATAATTTCTAACTCTGTAACCTGTTTTCGAAAATGTATACCTTCTTTCGGCTAATATAATATTTCATAAGTTCTTAATATTCTAAATCGGGGGTCGAGAGTGTGTTACCCTCTCGAGCTCCCCTTTTACTTGGTTTGAGGTGACTGGTATTTGTAACCTTTTCTCTATTCTGTAAAGTGTTAGATTAATCTCCGCTTTAGTCACCTCAGTAGCATGAGATTAGGCCCTGCATCATCGAGCCGAGAGTCCAAATAGGTTTTGAAAATTCCTAGGAGTGCGAGTGCACGCCTCCAGTCATTTTGTGTTCGGGCCAGTAATGTAACCTCTTCTTCTTTCCACGAAGGCCCAGTAAGTTGGGTAATTTATACCTCTATGAATTTTTTAAAATTGTAAATTGGGCCTAGAGAGTCCAGAGATTGTAAGGGGTTAAGTAAGTTTGCCCTAAGCGAGCTGAAAGAGATTTGTTAAAGTTGGAGAGCACGTAAGCTTTTTTCTGTGTTTTCTAAATTCAACTGCATATTGAAGTGCGCCGCTGCAAGGATGTAAAGTTGTTGGAGCAAAGTGCTCTCAAATTGGAAGATTCTGATTCTCGTCTAAACATTGAGATTTTGCAAAATTTTGCAAACTGTATTCGGTATCTCAGAATTTGTAAACTAAGGGCTTGATGCCCGAAATCTGTAAAATTCCCTAATCTTGGATTTTCCAATTATTGTTTTAAGATTGCTATTTGTACCTGTCACTTTATTATTTCACCAAGTGAAAAGTTTGTTAAGTTTGTGATTTAAAGAGAAATATAACCTTTGTTAAAGTCTTAAATTAATTTTTGATATTGTATTTAGACCCATTCTACCCAGCACCTTTTTTCACCTCTGCGATCCACCAAAACATGGTAACAGTAATGATCTTAATTAGGTTATTAAAGTAAATATTCTTCTTGGGGCCAGATTGTGGGTTCCTGGACATCGCAATGAACACATCTTTCCTCTGAGACGCTCCCCAAGTAATATTGCTGTAATTTCCACTTACTTATAACATTAGAAATGAGACGTCGACTGGACTGAATTAATACCACTTGTACATCTCTTAGAGGCAGAGTGTAGCTGAAATTCTGAACATTTGAATGCACCTTTTTAAATTTTTACCTATGTTCCTCTCGGCATGCAAGGGTCTATTCTTGGTGACAGTGAATATCATATTTGCAATAACAGTAAGATTTTCTTCATTAATTTCAACCAAACATGAACAGAGCAAAATCAGTCATTTAATATCCCTCAATACAGTCAAGTGCTTAACGAATTTAGGTGGGCAACTTGCTCAATGTACTTTTATTCCTGTTTTTCCTACCTTGAGAACTGTAGGGGGGCCATAATAACCATAGATGTTTATGAATGAATGATGATCTAATGAGATTTGAAAAATCAATTCCCTGTTTTCACTGTAGTAAGTGAGGAAAAATTTCGTACCTTAATAGTGTTTCAATATAGATGTACCTCGACATGGGTGTGGTCCTCGGTCGAGTCCTTCAGTTGCTACGAGTTCTGCTACTGCTACTTCCACTGTCTCCAATCCTGCTGCTACTGCTGCTACTTCTACTACTGTTACTACCACTTGTAGTATTGCTGTTTCTACTACTACTGCCAATAGTGATACTTTTGAACAGTTACCAAAATGCTTAATGCCTTTTCATTTCCTATAGGCATTGGCAAGGTTTCCTTCAAAGTGTTAGAATCTCGAGTCAGAACTGTGAGTAGGCTAGTGATCAAACAGTTTGGTCCCTTATTTTTAATTTTCTTTGTCTGCTGGACTGCATTAAAATGTGACTTTGGATTAATTTAATGTGTACAAAGACTATGGACACCCAGGACGTACTAAGAGATTTGCCGATCATGCCTTGGTGTTCATGGTTAGAGGTCTCCTCAGATAATAGAAGCAACCTGTTGCTTACTTTTTCTGCAGATGCACTGTATCCACTGAGAAACTTGAAAGTTTTGTTGAAGGATGTCCTTCGTGCTTTGCAGAAAACTGGCTTGGAACTTGTAGCAAGTATGTGCTACCAGGGTCCCACAAACAGCAGGGTAGTATGAGAGCTGTGCAGTGAGACTCGCACTGGCCATCCTGGTCCGTTCTTCATAGTGGGAGAGAAGGAGATTGTTACAATCTTTGATCCTCCCCGCCTTCTGAACACAACTGGAAATAACCTGTTTTGCCATGGCGTGTTTTATGAACCTGGAAAGAATGTGGAATGGAAACATCTTGTCTGATTGTTCGAATATGACTCACAGAGGACATTCCGCTTTTGTCACAGGCTCACAAAAAATCACATTCACTCTACAGGTTATAGGGACATGCAAGTGAAGTTGGGATCCTAAGTATTCAGTCATGCAGTAGCAGCTACTATTGAATCATTGTTGGATGTACAAGCCAGAGTCCATGAAATATGTGTTACGCTCTCTTCCTTTATTTGCAGTTTGTTAGCATGTCCTTTTACACAGTGGTTTCTGTTCAGTTTCCAAGTAATTTATTTGTCTGAATTTTCTAATGGTAAGTCATTCGTATCATACGATGGAAAGAGTAGTTCAAGCTTCAGTACCTATCTATATATATAAAATAAGAGTTTTGTCTTACATTGCTCAGAATGTAAAGCGAATGGTATTTCTGTATCGGTCATGTCAACAGTAACAAGGAAATGCACTTTTAGTTTTTCCGTAATTCCTGTCTGTTTGTATGTAAATGCAGCACGAGAAAACGGCTCGTGAATTTAATGAAAATCGGTATGTAAAGTCGGGGAATAAGTCGCTACAATCTAGGCCATAAATAATTTTAATCACGGTGAGTGAAATAATAGTTAGGGGAAGGCCTAAAATGTAATTCTCAAATATTTATGTTATTAGCGTTCCTATCGATAAATATTACATAAATAAAGTTATATGGTATAAAATTTCCGATCATGTACATCTTATACATGATTTTTTATTTGCTAGGGGCTTTACGTCGCACCGACACAGATAGGTCTTATGGCGACGGTGGGATAGGAAAGGCCTAGGAGTTGGAAGGAAGCGGCCGTGGCCTTAATTAATGTACAGCCCCAGCATTTTCCTGGTGTGAACATATGAAACCACGGAAAACCATCTTCAGGGCTGCCGATAGTGGGATTCGAACCTACTATCTCCCGGATGCAATCTTATACATGTTTACCGCACCGGCTATGATAACAGAGATAGTGATGAATTTGTATTTTTGTTTCTAAGTCCATATCAGCGTCGAGTCACGAGAAAATGGGTAAAGACAATTTAGTGGAACAGTATGTAAAGTCGGGGAATAAGGAACTACATTCTACGCTATAAATAATTTTATAAGATGCCCTAATATCACAAAGTTGGAAGAAAACTAAATGTGAAGACCCAGAATATAGAAAGCTCATAACATTGATCAACAGTAACATTATATTGACCATGGTTTGTTGTGATGTTCTTCGTCTCTCATGGTGCCACTCATCTCCGATAGATGGGAATACTGCTGCGTACCGAGTAAAACAGCCTGTCTATTGGCGGCAAGTAGCTGGGGAGTTAGATCTTTCTCTTTTTTAGCATGCCATTCCTCTGGTTCATACATTTTACAATTTAATAATGTTATTTGCTTTACGTCCCACTAACTACTTTTACGGTTTTCGGAGGCGCCGAGTTTCCGGAATAGAGTCCCTCGGGAGTTCTTTTACGTGCCAGTAAATCTACCGATACGAGGCTGACGTATTTGAGCACCTTCAAAAACCACCGAACAGAGCCAGGATCGAATCTGCTGTGTTGGGGTCAGAAGGCCAGCGCCTCAACCGTCTGAGCCGCTCAGCCCAGCCATACATTTTTCTGATACTACTGGTACGTAACACACTGGTTCATCATAGCATTGCAGCTAATCAATCCCTACTCTGAAGCACTGATTGGAATGAGCAGTGTACACATTTAACGAAAAAATGGCAGAGTATTGTTGGCGGCTCTCTGCAGCTTGGTCATTACAGCACTGGGACTATGGACTGTTAGATCGGCACCGTAGAACTGTTTGTGCGTATTAAGCTCGAAGCTGCAGTCGCTTAAGTGCGGCCAGTATCAGTGGGTTCGAACCCCACTGTCGGCAGCCCTGAAGATGGTTTTCAGTGGTTTCCCATTTTCACACCAGGCAAACGTCGGGGCTGTACCTTAATTAAGGCCACGGCCGCTTCTTTCCCAGTTCCTAGCTCTTTCCTGTCACATCGCCGCCATATGACTTATCTGTGTCGGTGAGACGTAGAGCCAGTAGAAAACATTTTTTTATAAAAAGTGAGAAAATGTGTGCTTTTCATTTGATAAAGTATTTTATATGATAACATTGGTTGTAATCACTACAACGCTACTGAAGTCATTGTAATGACCTACGTTGACTGCAATTGAGAAAACCACAACAAAAACAGTTGTTTTGAGAATTCCGTAGCGAAGCAAGGGTACATCAGCTAGTAATTACATATGTCCATATTCATTCATGATGTATACAGTGTTCCCCCCAGAAATGTCCATTACCTAGGTGGCAGGAATGTGTAGCCAGGCGGGGAATACTACGTAAAAAATAAATATGATAAAATTTCAACTTATTCCCCACAGGCGATTAACAATAATATTAGACATGTAACCATTAACTGCAAAAAGCAGCTACTTTAGAGTTGTAACGAAGAAGACGTAACAGAGTAGTTTGAACTTCTAGTGTTCTACTGTTTGTTCATAATCACTCTTGTTGCTGTGGAGAGCCAGACGGATTTGTTACTTCCCGCAGGCTCGAGGGCTCGAATGCGATTCCACGCTAATCCAGATACCGCTCGTGTACAACACTACGTGGTAAGCTGAATTCCGATGTAACTCGCGCAATCATGCTGAAAATGATGAAGATTTTTCATTTGAATCGGTTTTTTGAAACGACACATGTCAAGATTTTGCCACAGTTGAGTTAAGGCAAGTAATACAGTCTTTAAGTATAGATGTATCGTTTTCTGCAGAAACTACAGACGTTACCGCATTGCTTTATCTGGTAGCCCTGCCTGGTAATAATAGTTTGTTGGAGAAACAGCACTTGTCTCTGACATATGCACGTTTTAGGTGGATATCTCCAAACTAAGATTTATTGACATGTGCTGTTTCAGAAAAAAAACCGATTCATTTATATAAACAGTTTTATAGGGTTTACATTTTAATTTTGAACACATAGTGACTGAAATATGTGTAGCCTCCATAGCTCAGGCAGCAGCGCGTCGGCCTCTCACCGCTGGCTGGGTTCCGTGGTTCAAAACCCGTCACTCCATGTGAGATTTGTGCTGACAAAGCGGAGGCGGGACAGGTTTTTCCCGGGGTATTCCGGTTTTCCCCGTCATCTTTCATTCCAGCAATACACTCCACTATCATTTCATCTGTCAGTCATTAATCATTGCCCCTGAGGAGTGCCACAGGCTTCGGCAGCCGGCACAATTCCTCGCCGCAAGATGAGGCCTCATCCATTCCATCCCTGACCCAGTCACTGACTGGAAAACATGTTGTAGGTTGTCAGTGACTAAAATAAGTATTAATATTACGTAAACCGAGTGTGTTAGGAGCGCGCAGCTGTGAGCTTGCATTTGGGAAATAGTGGGTTCGAACTCCACTGTCGGCAGCACTGAAGGTGGTTTCCCATTTTCACACCAGATAAATGCTGGGGCTGTACCTTAATTAAGGCCGTGGCCGCTTTCTTCCCACTCCTAGCACTTTCCTATCCCATCGTCGCCATAAGACCTATCTGTGTTGGTGCGACGTAAAGCAACTAGCAAAAAAAAAAAAAGATTAAAGCTGAATGTAATGTCATGAGATTATGATATACTATGATCAATGACATTTTTTTAAAAATTTCTACACAATTTTTATACCTGTAATACTGTGGATGGTAGGTTGAATATAGCTCCATGAATCAAAAGATCATGTTCCATTTCAGTTTACCTTTGAATCCTACAAACTCCCTCCTTAGCATATGAGTTTCCTTTAATCACTTTGGTTCCTGTATACGGCTTTCTTTCTTACATTGTATTTATATTCCATTTCCTGCATAAGTGGCATATCTTGATACTATTGACTGTTGCGTTGGCTTAAATAGTGTTGAAGAGGAGTGACGTACGAGGTGATGTTAGTGCCCATTTCTGTCGTAGTTCTTAATCCCCCATAAGGATTGCCAATCCCACTCACCTTCTGGTCACTACCTTCCTTCCTTCCTTCTTTCCTTCCTTCCTTCCTTCCTTCCTTCCCTCCCTTTGTGATTTAGCTTCTTTTTTCCCCAGCAGAAGAAAAAGCAGCAAGGCTAGGCCGGTCACTCCCATCCTTCATGGGTTTGTGAATTAGTAAAAATAAAATTATAATAAGCAGCACATGCTGGTAAGCTTCTTTTCTCCAGCAAAATATATTATTATTATTATTATTATTATTATTATTATTATTATTATTATTATTATTATTATTATTATTATTATTATTATTATTATTATTATTATTATTATTATTATTATTATTATTATTATTATTATACCGGGAAGTACACCTCTACGCCGCACGTTTAAATCTTGCGCCAATTAAACCTCCTCTACAGGAGAAACACAGAACTTGGAACTAGATCTACTTAAACTTTTACTCAGATGTAACCACCTTAATTTTGTGATTGTGAAGTTTCCAGTACTGTATGAAATTCTACGTATTTTGTTTACCATTTATCAGGAAGTTTGGAATTTTTGCAACAGATGTCACTACAAAAACTATGATCATGCACCCTGGTGCGAAGTGAAGGAACTTTATTTGAAGAAATTTTGTATTCATAAGTTTGTTCTTTACTAAATTATGTTCATTCATTTTTGGGTTGGCGATATTTATCTTCTCTTTCCGCTAGTTTTGAATTTAGCCAATCAAGAATTTCTGTAATTAATTTCCAACCAATGCTGTATTTCTTCTTCGATAGTGAGTGTAAACTTTTCATCTACCAATAAAATTGTGAGGGTGTGGCTGTTTTATTCGTGAAAGGTCTCGAACTTTCCCCGAGGGTTTATAAACTGCGAATTTTCACGTCTCCTGGCCATTTGATCAACATCTAACTAAGTGTGTGTGTGTGTCACGCAGGGGGAGGGAGGCGCCTCTTTCTTCACGCAGCAGTTCTACAGCAAGGTAATGGCCGTTTAACATCTTTATTTCTTGCTAGCTCTGCAGTTTAACCCGAGGGGAAGGTTCGAAACCTTAACTATGTAACAAACCTTCTAAAACGTAAATCTCATTTCGGCTCATGTAAAGTTTTATCAATCTTTAACTGTAAATCGGGGATAGAGAGTGATACACCCTCTGGAGCTCCCCTTCATCTTGGTGTGAGGTATCGCATTTGTTTTTACAATGTATTAAAGTTATCTCCATCCGAGCAGCCTCAGTAGTTTGGGATTAGGCCCTGTTTCGCCGGCCAAGTGCCCTATAGGTCTTTATATTTTCTTGTGGAACTCAATCTCCGACTCCACTCCAGTTGTACTCGGGCCGTTCTGTTCTTTTTTACTAAGGCCCCGTAGGTTGGGCACTAGGTACCTCTGTGTAATAAGATTGCTATTTGTAAACACTGCCTTGTAAGGCCAGTGATTATTAGATTTTCACACTGTGTTGCCTTGAGTAGGCTGCGAACACTGACAGCATGTCAGCTCTTTTCAAGTATTGTAAGAATGCCTCTGGGGGGGGCTTGATGTTGTAAATAGAGAGCATGTGCTCCATGTATTTAGGGGATTTCTGCCTTTGGACAAATTGTGCGTTTGTAAAGTTGAGCTAGGAGCTCAAATTTGTAAAACTAGGGGCTTGTACCCCAAGAGTGTTTAAATTCTGAAGTCTTGGATCCTTCTACTGTAAGTCTTGTTTCTAAATTGCTGTGTCATTGTTATTTCACTAAGTTGTTTAAATTTTCTTGTTTCAAGAAAATATAACCTTTGTTAAAATTTTACATTAACTTTGACTTTGTAGTTAGACCCATTCATCCCGGCACCTTCTTTCACCTCTGCTGATCCACGGGTAGCCCCGTAACAATGAATAATAATAATAATAATAATAATAATAATAATAATAATAATAATAATAATAATAATAAAGCAGAGGCCAACCTCCGGGTGTATCATTGTTCATTTTGAATATAGCTCCATAAATCCAAAGATCATGTTCAATTTCAGTTTACCTTTGAATCCTACAAATACCTGAAGTATTTCAGAACAAGGTAACGGAAAGAAAGAAAAGAAAATGAAGAAAACAAGTGAATACCCCCATGGCATTACAGCCCTTGAAGGGCCTTGGCCTACCAAGCGACCGCTGCTCAGCCCGAAGGCCTGCAGCTTACGAGGTGTCGTGTAGTCAGCACGACGAATCCTCTCGGCCGTTATTCTTGGCTTTCTAGACCGGGGCCGCTATCTCACCGTCAGACAGCTCCTCAGTTTTAATCACGTAGGCTGCGTGGACCTCGAACCAGCCCTCAGGTCCAGGTAAAAATCCCTGACCTGGCCGGGAATCGAAGCCGGGGCCTCCGGGTAAGAGGCAGGCACGCTACCCCTACAGCACGGAGCCGGCTAAGAAATTAATATATTTAATATAATATTTAAGAGTGGAGGGAGGATGAGAACGTGGGTACCTGCCGCGCTAATCAATTTAAATCGACCGCCCGATAATTTTAGTTCAGATCTCCTGAAGGCCAGTGGCGCTAGCGTGCAATTCCCGGCAATCTTTGCGGCAGCCGTTGCGTACGGAAGTGAAAAATAACATTGAGAGTAGAGATGTGCACTATCGACCGAAAACCACTATCGACTAGTCGGGCGATAGTCGAACTAGTCGAATGTTTTCAGTCGAACAAAATTATTCATTACTTCCTGTCGAAAATACTGAAGAGTCGAATGATTTCAGTCGAATGAAAGTATTCATATAACCAAATACAGTAGAGACAATACGCGACACTCAGCGAGATATCGAGGGACAGCTATTAGAGCTCAGATTGACCTGAGAACTACTGATTCTGTCATAAGAGCACGTGTATTTGTGTGTGAAGTTTCTGGTGTTATTTATGCGTTTTCAGTGAGTTGACATAATTAAATAGTAGCGTGTGTCATTCCTTGATATCTCCTCTCAACACGAGGAGAAATGTATGTGCTGTGTTTGGCTGCAGTAACTATGAAGTAGAGAAGATTGCGCGGTCTTTCTTCAGTTTCCCTCGTGACAAGAAAATGTAAGAAATATTGTGTTTGCATATATATTCTTCCAGTGACAAAGAGATTTTTATAGTACTGCATAATTTTCTGACCTGCTCGACCCATATTTTAACTGGCTTAAAATATAATACGCATATTTTATTGTATAGTGCAGCAGTTAACCTTCAATACCGATGTGTTGTTGTAGGTGTGATCTGTGGGTTTGGTTTAATTCAGGATAATACATATACAAATGAGTGTGGCTGGCTGAGTTCCAAGTTACCCCACTTAGAATGCCGTAATGCGTTGTCAAGCACTGAAGAAAGTGTGGGTGATTTAAGAATTCTATATATTTTGTTGAAACAATATGATGATGCAAATTTGCTTTACCCTAAAGTAATGGGAAGTATTGCTTATATGGAAATTTTGAATGTTTTTGCGGCTAAATTTATAGATTTTCTTTCTGTTAGTAGGCTTCAAGTTAAAAGGAAAATTGTCCAGTTCTTAAATGCAAATTCATTGAATTATGTGTTAAGGAATGTGCCAATATGTTTATTGACAAGTGTCTTAATGTGATGATAAAATGTTTTTAAATGAGAAAAATACAAATCTAGTAGTGGAAGTTCAGGCAGGTATGCTTAATCTAAAAAAGTAATGCATAAAAATAATGAAAGATCAAGTGCTTTCAGAGCAGTCCATTTCACATCTTGATTATAAGTCTAATTTCAGTCTTTAAATAATAACATGTTAAATGATTCTTCATTCATTTATCCAGAATTGCTTTAGCAACTTTGAAGTTAATATCTTAGTAACACTTTCTTTCTAGACGTAATTTATTTATCTATTTCCGTATATACATTTCCATTGATATTTGAATTTAGATCGAACTTTCAGGTCAAGCCACTAGGAGTGCCACTTGAGACTTGTCTCCCATTTTAGCAAGGCTAAATCCGGAAGTGTTGCGTATTGTCTCGACTGTATTTGATATAACGCAAGTAGACAGTCCAATAAAAACATTCGAAAGTTTCCAGTCGAAAATCTCCGTATCAAAACTGGAGAGTCGTAATTTTACGAATTCGACTCATTTTAACGCAATTTTACCATTAATTAGAAATCACTTGTATAGACACCCATTAGAACAAAATTAAAGTTATATTGAGTGTCTTATTAATTTACTCAGAGGGACCCACGTTCGCAGTCTAGGAATAAGAATCTGCACCACCTGGATATCCCATGTTCGTATTCCATTCACTGACAGCGGATACCATATCCTTAACGTAGTTTTCCATGGGGTTTTCTACATTCGTTCCTGGCAAATGTCACAATAGTACTCTACCTTGGATGCATACCCCAATCCCTGATTATATAATCACACTATCGAGGAATTCACAGTTGCGCAGATTAAAATCCGATTTATTCACTCGTTCGTACACGGGGCTAATTAATACAGAGATCAATCCATCAGTCAATCAATCAATCAATCAATCAATCAATCAATCAATCAATCAATCAATCAATCAATACTGATCTGCATTTAAGGCAGTCGCCCAGGTGGCAGATTCTCTATCTGTTGTTTTCCTAGCCTTTTCTTAAATGATTTCAAAAAAATTGGAAATTTATTGATCATCTTCCTTGGTAAGTTATTCCAATCCCTAACTTCCCTGCCTATAAATGAATATTTGCCCCAATTTGTCCTCTTGAATTCCAACTTTGTCTTCATATTGTGATCTTTCCTACTTTTAAAGACGCCACTCAAACTTATTCGACTACTAATGTCATTCCACTCCATCTCTCCGCTGACAGCTCGGAACATACCACTTAGTCGAGCAGCTCGCCTTCTTTCTCCCAATTCTTCCCAGCCCATACTTAGCAACAATTTTGTAACACTACTCTTTTGTCGGAAATCACTCAGAACAAATCGAGCTGGTTTTCTTTGGTTTTTCCAGTTCTTGAATCACGTAATCCTGGTGAGGGTCCCATACACTGGAACCATACTCTAGTTGGGGTTGCCTTTAATACGAAACAAAATCATACGAATTGCCTTTCTTGGTGCTAAATGGACGGTGAAACGTAGAAAGACGACAAGGAGGCTCTATTTCCGAACAATGCTAGCAATAATAATATGTAAAACTTGTTGCTCTAGTACACAATCAACATATATACGAGAACAGCCAAATACATTACTACGCTACTACTGTATATTCTAGATTATTATTATTGTTGTGCAGATTATTCATAACACTCTCCTCTACCACAATAACACACAGTTACCTACGTATGTCAGATGCAACCCACCCTCACCGGAGGGTCTGCCTTACAAGGGCTGCACTCGGCTAAAAATAGCCACACGAAATTATTATCATGCAGATTATTATTCTAGTTATGCCTTATTTATGAATAACGTATTTAATATAAAAATATGCCACGAAATAAAAAGCACATAAACTACAAGAGAAAATCGCCATATTATGTAGGTACATATACAGTTAACATATATATTACATACCGTATCCGAAGTGACCATAAACCGGTAGACAATTCGCTTCCGCGTCGCTGTGACGGGAGTGCGACTGACTTCAGTCGACTTGTTTTGTGCTGACTGGGCAGTGAAACTTGGAGAGATCCGTAACGGGAATGCGACTGAATTCAATCGACTTGTTTTGTACCGATGTCCAGTGAACCGTGGAGTGATTCCATCGAGTACAGAATAACATAAAGATGTCAATGCCTACTGCAATGCATTGGCTCGCTGAAGCCGAGTTTTGCGCGCATCGCCATCAATCAATCAATCAATCAATCAATCAATCAATCAATCAATCAATCAATCAATCAATCAATCAATCAATCAATCAATCAATCAATCAATACTGATCTGCATTTAGGGCAGTCGCCCAGGTGGCAGATTCCCTATCTGTTGCTTTCCTAGCCTTTTCCGAAATGATTTCAAAGAAATTGGAAATTTATTGAACATCTCCCTTGGTAAGTTATTCCAATCCCTAACTCCCCTTCCTATAAATGAATATTTGCCCCAGTTTGTCCTCTTGAATTCCAACTTTATCTTCATATTGTGATCTTTCCTACTTTTATAGACGCCATTCAAACCTATTCGTCTACTAATGTCATTCCACGCCATCTCTCCGCTGACAGCTCGGAACATACCACTTAGTCGAGCAGCTCTTCTTCTTTCTCTCAATTCTTCCCAACCCAAACATTGCAACATTTTTGTAACGCTACTCTTTTGTCGGAAATCACCCAGAACAAATCGAGCTGCTTTTCTTTGGATTTTTTCCAGTTCTTGAATCAGGTAATCCTGGTGAGGGTCCCATACACTGGAACCATACTCTAGTTGGGGTCTTACCAGAGACTTATATGCACTCTCCTTTACATCCTTACTACAGCCCCTAAACACCCTCATAACCATGTGCAGAGATCGGTACCCTTTATTTACAATCCCATTTATGTGATTACCCCAGTGAAGATCTTTCCTTATATTAACACCTAGATATTTACAATGATCCCCAAAAGGAACTTTCACCCCATCAACGCAGTAATTAAAACTGAGAGGACTTTTCCTATTTGTAAAACTCACAACCTGACTTTTAGCCCCATTTATCAACATACCATTGCCTGCTGTCCATCTCACAATATTTTCGAGGTCACGTTGCAGTTGCTCACAATCTTGTAACTTATTTATCACTCTATAGAGAATAACATCATCCGCAAAAAGCCTTACCTCCGATTCCACTCCTTTACTCATATCATTTATATATATAAGAAAACATAAAGGTCTGATAACACTGCCCTGAGGAACTCCCCTCTCAACTATTACAGGGTCAGACAAAGCTTCACCTACTCTAACTCCCTGAGATCTATTTTCTAGAAATATAGCAACCCATTCAGTCACTCTTTTGTCTAGTCCAATTGCACTCATTTTTGCCAGTAGTCTCCCATGATCCACCCTATCAAATGCTTTAGACATGTCAGTCGCGATACAGTCCATTTGACCTCCAGAATCCAAGATATCTGCTATATCTTGCTGGAATCCTACAAGTTGAGCTTCAGTGGAATAACCTTTCCTAAAACCGAATTGCCTTCTATCGAACCAGTTATTAATTTCACAAACATGTCTAATATAATCAGAAAGAATGCCTTCCCAAAGCTTACATACAATGCATGTCAAACTTACTGGCCTGTAATTTTCAGCTTTATGTCTATCACCCTTTCCTTTATACACAGGGGCTTCTATAGCAACTCTCCATTCATCTGGTATAGCTCCTTCGGCCAAACAATAATCAAATAAGTACTTCAGATATGGTACTATATCCCAACCCATTGTCTTTAGTATATCCCCAGAAATCTGATCAATTCCAGCCGCTTTTCTAGTTTTCAACTTTTGTATCTTATTGTAAATGTCATTGTTATCATACGTAAATTTTATTACTTCTTTGGCCTTAGTCTCTTCCTCTATCTCGACATTATCCTTGTAACCAACAATCTTTACATACTGCTGACTGAATACTTCTGCCTTTTGAAGATCCTCACATACACACTCCCCTTGTTCATTAATTATTCCTGGAATGTCCTTCTTGGAACCTGTTTCTGCCTTAAAATACCTATACATACCCTTCCATTTTTCACTAAAATTTGTATGACTGCCAATTATGCTTGCCATCATGTTATCCTTAGCTGCCTTCTTTGCTAGATTCAATTTTCTAGTGAGTTCCTTCAATTTCTCCTTACTTTCACAGCCATTTCTAACTCTATTTCTTTCCAGTCTGCACCTCCTTCTTAGTCTCTTTATTTCTCTATTATAATAAGGTGGGTCTTTACCATTCCTTACCACCCTTAAAGGTACAAACCTGTTTTCGCATTCCTCAACAATTTCTTTAAACCCATCCCAGAGTCTGTTTACATTTTTATTTACCGTTTTCCACCGATCATAGTTACTTTTTAGAAACTGCCTCATACCTGCTTTATCAGCCATATGGTACTGCCTAACAGTCCTACTTTTAAGACCTTCCTTTCTATCACATTTATTTTTAACTACCACAAAAACAGCTTCATGATCACTAATACCATCTATTACTTCAGTTTCCCTATAGAGCTGTTAGCATTGCCAGCAGTGCTAGTTAATTCCTATTCGAGTCACGTACATTCCTATCAGAGTCTGCCATTTAAAAAAAATCTGTAACATTATTTCATTGGTTAACGTTTGTAACGCAGTAGAAAAGTGCCTTAGTCATAATGATAAGCACGGGACAGTCCAGAACACTGATATAATCGCAGTACCGTTTGTTTAATATTCGGAAATATGAGCTCAAAAAGCCTGTTATTATATCAGATTGTATTTAGCTCAAACAAATTGCCGATTTGCAAGGTGCAGCTAAAAATAATGGAACATTTTCATAAAGACCGTTTTTAGAGAAAGAATAAGACAGGTTGTGGACCATGAATATTCATATAGATACCATATAGAGTACACATCCACACACAATAAAAATATACACAGTCTGTAGGCCTATAAATAAACTAATACACGGTCAATAACAAAGATATCCTAGAAGAGCAGTAAGTATGAGCTAAATAGGAGCAATAATTTTCTTTTCTTTCTGTACTCAATTTCTCTGGTTTTTATATGATATACTTGGGCACTAAAACACGTCTTTGGACTTTTATCACAGATAGATTTTCCACAACAGGTACTCCTGGACTGCTGTAGAGAAGTCTAATGAGGGCATTTCCACAGTCTTTGTGATTATAAGGACCCTCCTTTCGTGTAAAATAATGTATAAACTAGTAAGCTTACTCTATAAATATGTATTTCGACATATTTCTCACAGCATACGGCTAAAATGAAGAGAAACTAACCTTTTATTTTACTGTATTTGTAGGTACTTTCGGAAAACAGCGAACACAGATGGCACAGCCTTACGACACACAATGAAGTACGATCAAATTACGTTCAGTAAAGTGAACTGAACATATGGTGCTGAAAGGTGTGGGGGACCAATTTGCCCTTCGTATAGCTCTTATCCATTTCTTCCACCATTAATTATCTTTAGGAAAACTGTAAATGATAAAGGGGCTTCTTAACCTATACTGCATGTGCAAGCGGAAAATAATTCGGCACTGAATATCCGCAAAAATACAGGCCTATTGCTTACCTGTGAAAAGTTATACCTGGTAATTTTTTGAAGCTCTGTTTGCATATCCATACGCTACACAAGTCGGCATTTTAAAATCATAATTCAAACTTCTTTTATTTACTTCACACGTGGTGCACTGCTCTCTTACACTAACTGGTCTCCAATGTTATGGTACAAGGAACATGGCGGCCGCTTGTGTCCATTGATTTCAACTAAGACGGCATACTGCCTACACTATGTTATTCTGTGCTCGGTGAGTGATCCGTGACGGGGACTGCGACTGAATTCAGTCGACTTTTTTTAAAAGTAGTCGACTGTTACGATAGTTCAAACTATCGACTAGTTCGATAGTTATCAGTCGATAGTGCCCATCTCTAATGGGAGTGTTCTAGGTGAACTTCGTGTTACAATAATTGAAATTAAGAGGGTTCTTCCTATTCAATACAAAGATATTTATTAACGTGAATGAATCACATATCGTTCACATGAGGTACTAGTTTCGGCACCAAACTATGTGCCATCATCTGCCAACAAGTCAAATCGGGCAAACACAATATAACCTTAAAACAACTTTAAATACACTATAACACCTGGGTGGATGAATATGAAATATAACTTTAAAACAACTTTAAAACACACTATAACACTTGCACAGATGAATATGAAATAAAATACGGTACATGATGATGTTGGATTTCAGTTTAAAATCCGTTAAAATGACGATGACTCCGTTGTTGTATACCCATGGCGGTTTGTTCAGCTTGTATATGCTTTGATATAGATGTTGATTCCCATAGGGAATCTGAAATATTTGTCCTGAATGAGCAAATTTATAATACCAATATAAATGGTCCGTTATTGGACATTATAAATTTTCCAGCTAGCTCATTCCTGGTTGCCAGCGCTTCGCCCTCGTGTGCCAGGGCGGGCTCATCAGTTGGCACCCAGCACACCCACCAATACGCTGGCTAGCGCATACCGTGGAGGCCACTGCGTAGGCTAACTGGAGCCACCGGCAGTGCCAATGCACTAAGAGACTTTGTCTCATTACTAAAAATTGATGCCTGCTTGGCCATCAGATGATATAGATGTTGATTCCCATAGGGAATCTGAAATATTTGTCCTGAATGAGCAAATTTATAATACCAATATAAATGGTCCGTTATTGGACATTATAAATTTTCCAGCTAGCTCATTCCTGGTTGCCAGCGCTTCGCCCTCGTGTGCCAGGGCGGGCTCATCAGTTGGCACCCAGCACACCCACCAATACGCTGGCCAGCGCATACCGTGGAGGCCACTGCGTAGGCTAACTGGAGCCACCGGCAGTGCCAATGCACTAAGAGACTTTGTCTCATTACTAAAAATTGATGCCTGCTTGGCCATCAGATGATATAGATGTTGATTCCCATAGGGAATCTGAAATATTTGTCCTGAATGAGCAAATTTATAATACCAATATAAATGGTCCGTTATTGGACATTATAAATTTTCCAGCTAGCTCATTCCTGGTTGCCAGCGCTTCGCCCTCGTGTGCCAGGGCGGGCTCATCAGTTGGCACCCAGCACACCCACCAATACGCTGGCCAGCGCATACCGTGGAGGCCACTGCGTAGGCTAACTGGAGCCACCGGCAGTGCCAATGCACTAAGAGACTTTGTCTCATTACTAAAAATTGATGCCTGCTTGGCCATCAGATGATATAGATGTTGATTCCCATAGGGAATCTGAAATATTTGTCCTGAATGAGCAAATTTATAATACCAATATAAATGGTCCGTTATTGGACGGTATGCGCTGGCCAGCGTATTGGTGGGTGTGCTGGGTGCCAACTGATGAGCCCGCCCTGGCACACGAGGGCGAAGCGCTGGCAACCAGGAATGAGCTAGCTGGAAAATTTATAATGTCCAATAACGGACCATTTATATTGGTATTATAAATTTGCTCATTCAGGACAAATATTTCAGATTCCCTATGGGAATCAACATCTATATCATCTGATGGCCAAGCAGGCATCAATTTTTAGTAATGAGACAAAGTCTCTTAGTGCATTGGCACTGCCGGTGGCTCCAGTTAGCCTACGCAGTGGCCTCCACGGTATGCGCTGGCCAGCGTATTGGTGGGTGTGCTGGGTGCCAACTGATGAGCCCGCCCTGGCACACGAGGGCGAAGCGCTGGCAACCAGGAATGAGCTAGCTGGAAAATTTATAATGTCCAATAACGGACCATTTATATTGGTATTATAAATTTGCTCATTCAGGACAAATATTTCAGATTCCCTATGGGAATCAACATCTATATCATCTGATGGCCAAGCAGGCATCAATTTTTAGTAATGAGACAAAGTCTCTTAGTGCATTGGCACTGCCGGTGGCTCCAGTTAGCCTACGCAGTGGCCTCCACGGTATGCGCTGGCCAGCGTATTGGTGGGTGTGCTGGGTGCCAACTGATGAGCCCGCCCTGGCACACGAGGGCGAAGCGCTGGCAACCAGGAATGAGCTAGCTGGAAAATTTATAATGTCCAATAACGGACCATTTATATTGGTATTATAAATTTGCTCATTCAGGACAAATATTTCAGATTCCCTATGGGAATCAACATCTATATCATCTGATGGCCAAGCAGGCATCAATTTTTAGTAATGAGACAAAGTCTCTTAGTGCATTGGCACTGCCGGTGGCTCCAGTTAGCCTACGCAGTGGCCTCCACGGTATGCGCTGGCCAGCGTATTGGTGGGTGTGCTGGGTGCCAACTGATGAGCCCGCCCTGGCACACGAGGGCGAAGCGCTGGCAACCAGGAATGAGCTAGCTGGAAAATTTATAATGTCCAATAACGGACCATTTATATTGGTATTATAAATTTGCTCATTCAGGACAAATATTTCAGATTCCCTATGGGAATCAACATCTATATCATCTGATGGCCAAGCAGGCATCAATTTTTAGTAATGAGACAAAGTCTCTTAGTGCATTGGCACTGCCGGTGGCTCCAGTTAGCCTACGCAGTGGCCTCCACGGTATGCGCTGGCCAGCGTATTGGTGGGTGTGCTGGGTGCCAACTGATGAGCCCGCCCTGGCACACGAGGGCGAAGCGCTGGCAACCAGGAATGAGCTAGCTGGAAAATTTATAATGTCCAATAACGGACCATTTATATTGGTATTGTATATGCTTTTGTAAACTGTTAAGTTATGTTGCGGAGTTTAATGTCGTATGAAGTTGACATTATGTGTGTTTTGTAGTTTGGTTCCGAAAAATAAACATAAACATGGAACTTGATTAAATCCAAAGAATTAATTCCCACTTCAATATGGGTTTTGGAACCTTGAGCAGCCTGAGTGATCGGTGGACGGAGCTGGACTGACTTTGTATCTTTGTATCTTTGTATTGAATAGGAGGAACCCTCTTAATTTCAATTATTGTAATCCCACTTCAATACGGATCATGAAATTTCTAAATATTAATGAACTTCGTGTTGCCGCCACAAGAGTGCAGTAAGGACCGAAGGGGTCCTGGCGCATACGAATGGGCGGACATGCTTCATTCTTTCTAATGCAATCAGCTGTATTGTCAGGCATCGAAATGAGTGAAAAAAAGAATTGTGGGAACTGGAATTTATGTCAGTTGAAGGCGGAACTCAGAAGAAGAAATGCGAAAGTTCATGGAAGGAAGAGTGAACTTACAAAGAGGTATTGTTGTTTGGATTATAGCTGCTGTGTATTTTCTTAACCTGACATAGGCCTAGGCCTACTATAATGTCAATTTTATGGATACTTTAATCGTCAATATCCGCGTAACATTTCGTATTTTATCCTTTATAGGCTCGAAGATTATGATACCACATTTAGTGTGGACAATTGGCAGGATGAGGAGGAGGATATTTTCATGATGAAAGTACCAAGTGCAATAGTATACAAGGACGTTAATGAAAGTACAGATCTTCCAACTGTGACAGCCCAGTGTTTTTCAAGATATTTAAAGGACTGTGAGCAACGTGATTTAGGTGTGGGCACAGGAAGGTGAATTTACATTTTTAAAAGGCAGAGTTGCATCAGAGTATAGGAAAAATGTGGTATACCATGTAGACTTGAAAATAGCAGACTTCTTAATTGAGGAGTGCCAGTGTGAATGCAGTGCTGGAATGGGACCATTTGCTCACTGCAAACATGTATGTACTACTACATGGTTTGTTAGATTTCAATACCAGCAAGACCTTCATCTGCCAGGAAACCTGTACCAGCCAGCTACAATCTTTCCACAAGTGCAAAAAATTTAAAGCCTCCCCAGTTAAGGATAATGCACTAGTTTTAAAGACAGTACAGGTCAAGTCATCTGTTCAAGATATAAGAAGTCACGATCCCCGGCCACACTAGTTCCGAAATACTTCTTCATACAATGAGTACTTCAGAAATTTATTCATAAACTTCACTGCAAATTACTCATCCCCAAATCCCACGTCAATCTTACAGTTGTATCCCTCTGCACATCTTCAAGCTGTTTATAATGATCATGATTATTTTTGATTCTGGTGAGGAGAAATTTTTAACTTCTAGAAAGTTGAATGATATTTGTGTAGCATTTGAGGCTTTCACGGCCGGCGTTACAAATCATGTCAGCGTTTTCCGGGCTTGTAGGCCGTGGTCCAGGAGCGAATGAATGTCCCGACGTTTCACCGAAGACTGCGTTCGGCCTTGTCAAGGGTTCCGACTGACTTGGATAGCAGCGAAGCTCTCAGTGGAATGAAGTGCTGTTTTTTATACGGGGGGCCCCCGTAGCCCGCTCCCCCGCCGTGACCATCGACTCAATCTACATGGCCTCCGACATGCTATTAATTTCTAAGAAGAAAAAGATAGCAGGGAAGAGTGGGAAGTGATATAAGGAGTATCTGCCGGTTTCCGAGTTAGACTCGCTACCACGGCAAGAGTTTGTGTTTGGTAAGGTGGTGTTGGAGTGTGGTATTGAAGGGCCAGGGAAAAACCACATAGGCAGAAAAGAGAGAGAGCCTACGTGTAAAACCTGACAACTTTTGATAGCACATGCAAGGATGTGGGCTGGAAAGTCCAGAGGTTGTGTTAGTTAGGAAGATGTGCCATGCAATCATAACCATTTCCTTGCCATTGTTTGTTATTATGGGGATCAGTCCATCTTGTCACTGCCGGGACGGCTCGGGTCCACTAGCGTCTGGGCTCTGGGCCACAGGATCGTCCCTTTGCCCAGCAGCCAGTGGTCCCTGGTGCCAAGTCTCCGTTTGGAGAGGGGGATTTAGAGCCAAGCCTTACTTGTTGCAAGGGGCTGTCTTCTTCTTCCGCCTGGCGATGTCCCTCTGTGCTGTGTTATTGGAACACACTTCTCACTGCAGATCTGCAACTATGCTATGGTTATTAGAACAATAAATATATATAGACAGGTGCTCCTTGGAGTGCCGGCTTGCTTGCCTGCGCTCACGTCCAGTGCTCTACCTAAGTAATAGAAGAATGACACGAAATAGTAACTATGTTTTTACTGCTGTCTTCGTTATAGGGCGCGGGCTGATGTTCCGCTCCCGTGTCTAAAGTGCATTAAAGTGCTGTTTTTTTTTTTTTTTTTTTTTTTTTTAGGTCGGGGGGGCCCCCGAAGCCCGCTCCCCCCGCGTGACCATCGACTCAATCTACATGGCCTCCGACATGCTATTAGTTCTAAGAAGAAAAAGATAGCAGGGAGGAGTGGAAGTGTGATACTACAGGAGTATCTGCCTGTCCCCATGCTCAGCATGCTACCAGGCCAGATGTGGTGGTGGGTATAAATAGTGGTGTAATCAGGTAGTAAGGGTCAGGACAAAACCACATAGGCGGAAATAGAAAGGTGCCTACATGTAAAACCTGACATTTTGTAGATAGCACATGCAAGGATGTGGTTCTGGAGAGGTCCAGGTAATTGTGTTAGTTGGGAATAGGTATCATGCACCGTCATAAGCCTATTCCTCGCCGTTCCAGTTATTCAGGGGATCAGTCCTTCTGGGCACTGCTGTGACTAGCGCGGGCCGTGCCGGTTGCCGAGCCATGCGGCAATAGCCACTAGTGCCTGCCGCACCGCCCGACCCCCTTGAGGTCCCTCGTACCCAGTCTCCAATCCCGGAGAATGAGGCCAAGCCCGCCGAGGCGGGGACCTGCTGGATGGTTGTGGGACATGGCGCCGGGCCTCCTTCCTCTCTGCCCGCGCCATGGCCCGGTATACAGGGCAACTGCGATGGGAGGCCGGATGGCCCCCCGCGCAGTTGGCGCACACCGGCGCCTCCCTAAGTGTAGCGCAGGCCGTGTAATGGTGATCACCACCACAACGGTTGCACCTTACTTGGAGCCCACAGCTGACCTGTCGGTGGCCCCACCTCAAACAGCGGAAACACTGCAAGAGCTGTTGAGGGGGACGTTCTGTTCTCACCTGACTGCCGCTACCGCTACCTGCTGAGGTCCTCTCCTGATTGGCTCCTCGGCTGACTGCTGTCCTGGGAGCAGTCCTGCGTTGCAGCTGGGCAGTCCTCTCGTGGTGGGCCGGCGTCGCCTTCTGCTTCCTGGTCCGGCGTCGACGTCTTCTTCTTCCTCTTCCCTGGGGTTTCTTCTCGGCGGGGGAAGAGGCCTCGTCCTGGTGGCCCTCCTCCCGGCCTGGTGACCCCGGGGTGGCTGGTGGCTCCGCTGCGTCGCCGTCTTCTTCCTTCTCCTGGCTGGCGGCGGCGGCGTCGGTCGGTGCTACCACTCGACTGCGTTCCCGGTCCTGGAGGGCGCACATCGAGGTCTGCAGCTCGACAGACACGATGGCAGGCTGGGCCTGGGTAGCAGTCTCCGAACGCCATGGGGCGTCCTTTTCCACTGCTGTGCTGCCATCCGCCATCAGGGGCGCCTTCCTAGATTGCGCCCGGGTGACAGGCCCCTCCTGGTAGGCCCGCGTCTGTGACCACTTCGTGGAGGTGGCCCTTGGAGGAGCGGTCTGCGTCCACTTCGCAGTTCCGAGTCGCTCAGCCTGGGTCGCACAGTCGCGGCGCCAGGGGGCGGCATGCTCCACCTCCGTAGTGGCGTCGGTGGTCTCCGGCTGGGTGGCTTGGACTAGGTCGGTGTTAACCGCCCTATGCCTTAACCTCCTCGGCGTCTGGGTGATGGCCTCCTTGGTCTCCGGCTCAGCACTCCTCCTGAGGGCGCCGGCGTTCGTCCCTGGCACGCCGTCCCTCCCAGGTAGACGGACGACCTGAAACAGAGTAGAGAGCTCCATCTCCACGTCGTGCATCCGCTCCTGGTCGTGATGCCTTATGATGAGGCCTCCTGGTAGAAAGCTCTCCACGGACATGGTCGTCGGTAGCCTCCTGCCTCCCTGGAGGGGGCGCCGCACTCTGTCCAGTACTAGGGCCCGTTCGGAATGAACAGGGCGACCTGGCCTGTAGTAGACGAGCAGCGCCTCGTACTCCGGATCGGTGTAGCCCTCAGAGAAGAAAAAGCCTTCAGGGGGGTCGCACCCGTCCCTGTGCGGCTCCGTCTCCACCTCGGTCTGCGACGCGCACTGCTCCTTCGGTGAGGGCGGTGTCTTCGGTTCGGGGTGGTCCTCCATCCATTGGCGCGTTGGGTAGAAGCGGCCTCCCCTGTAGATAACTCCTTTCGCCAACGCCATGCCATTGGGACCGTCCCTGAAGTTCGTCGTGGCCATCCTGAAATAAAATCCTGAAAGAGAGAAGCGGCGAGCACTGAGAAGTGCTCAGCTTAGACAAAGCTCCTTCGAAATGTACTAACAAGTACAGCTGCCTGACTGGTACTGGGAAAGTACAGAGCGCCTGGCAAGGAGAGAGAGAGCGAGCGGGAGGAACACGTCCTTCCACTACGGCTGTCGAACTCGTCCTTAAAGTGCTGTTTTTTTTTTTTTTTTTTTTTTTTTTTTTTTTTTTTTTTTTTTTTTTACGGGGGGCCCCCGTAGCCCGCTCCCCCGTCGTGACCATCGACTCAATCTACATGGCCTCCGACATGCTATTAATTTCTAAGTAGAAAAGAGATAGCTGGGTAGAGTGGGAAGTGATACAAGGAGTATCTGCCTGTTTCCATGTCGGACACGTTACCAGGCGAGATTGTGTTAGGTATATGGTATTGGTGTATGGTATTGAAGGGTCAGGGAAAAACCACATAGGCAGAAAGAAGAAAGAGCCTACATGTAAAACCTGACATCTTTTTGATAGCACATGCAAGGATGTGGGCTGGAAAAAGACCAGAGGTTGTGTTAGTTAGGAATATGTGTCATGCAATCATAACCATTTACCTAGCTTTTGTCAATTATTATGGGGGATCCGTCCTACTTGTCACTGCCTGGTGCGGCTCGGGTCCGCTGGCGTCTGGGCTTTGGGCCACAGGTTAGTCCCTTGGTCCAGCAGCCAGCAGTCCCTGGTGCCAAGTCTCCTTTTAAGGAGAAGGGGAGTAGTGCCAAGCCTTACTTGTTGTAAGGGGCATCTTCTTTCCCGCCTGATGACGTCCCTTCTTTGCGGTGTTGGTGTCACACACTTGTCTCTGTAAATATATACACATATATACACACATCCTATTATATATACATTATTCCTTTTCTTCTGTAGAGTGCGGGCCGCTTTTCCGCTCTCGTGTCCTGTAGAACAAGTACAATTACAATTAGTAGATTAATTGTTAGTGGTATTAGCAGGCGTGGGTGTTTCGTCCACTCCTTTGTCGCTGGTGGGGGCGAGGTTGGATTGGATCGTCTCTTTCATGGCTGTGTTGCCTTCGTCGTGTTGTATTTCTTCTCTCAATCCTCCCTCGCTTGACTAAATCTGTAACATATTAATAACATAATCTAGGACAAGGATATAGGTAGTAGACAAGCATGTACATATATACAGGTTTTGTGGTGTGTGTGCATATTGTTAAGTGGTGCGGTTTATTGCGTTGGTGTCAGTTTAGGAGCGAGGGCGGTTTTGGGCCCCCGGCCTCCTGGCCCTGTGCCTGAACAGAATGTGTTTCGGTGTGGGGTATTTGGTGTATAGGTCGACGTCATAGCGTCCTATTCCACTGACTAGTGGGTTGACCTTACTACCCCATGACTTCTTGTACATTCGGAGTGTTTGCTTACGTATGTGTTGCCTTATGGAGGTGACTTTCGCAATTGCGCGTAGGTGGCGAATTGGTGTGTCATACGGGAGTCTAGCCGCTGCTCGAATGCATTTGTTTTGTATTAGTTCCAGCTTATCCAGGTTCGTCATAGCAGTGTAGCCCCAGGCGGGAGCTGCGTACGTTATTATCGGCCTAATTAGGGCCTTGTACATGTTTATTGCTACTCGCTTGTTAATACTGGATCTTTTATTCAGTATCGGATAGAGCTGTGCCAGTCGTGCGTTTGTTTTCCGCTGGATGTCTTTGACGTGATATAGCATGGTTAGTTTTCTATCTAGGACTACTCCTAGATATTTGACCTTGTCGTGCCATGCTATATCTCGATTGAACAGTTTGAGCGGTTTTATATTGGCTGGCATGCGTGTGCGTCTGTTCTTCTTAGTAAACATCACAGCTTGGCATTTGTCAACGTTGACCTTGATACGCCATTTGGTTAGCCAGGGCTCGAGAGTTCGCAGTGCTTCTTGTAGTCTCTTTCGGGCGCATGCTAGTTGAAAGTGTTGTACTGTGATAGCAGTGTCATCCGCGTAGAGGTGCGTGGTAGTAAGTTCCGCTGTCGGCATGTCATTCGTAAATAGAATGAACAGGATTGGCCCTATTAGTGACCCCTGGGCTACGCCCGCCCTAATTGGTCGCGTGCTTGACAGTGTGTTATGAACATCTACTTGGAACTCTCGGCCTTCCAGGTATGATTTAATTAATCTTATGTACCCTGGGTGGAATTCGAGGTCTATTAATTTCGCTAATAGGCCTTCGTGCCAGACTTTATCGAATGCCTTCTGGATATCAAGGAATACTGCGCCTGTGTCTCTGCGCTTGTTTAGTCCGATGGTCGCTTGTTCTAGGACCCGGGTAAGCAGTTGCGGGGCGGAGTGGCCGTTTCTGAAACCGAATTGTTCGTTCCGAATGATTCCTCTTTCCTTGATATGTGCTATGAGCCTTTTCAGCAGTATTTTCTCAAATACTTTGCTGAGGGCGTCCAGGAGACTGATGGGCCTGTAATTATTGGGGTTAGATTTGTCCTTGCCTGGTTTGCCGAAAACAAGGATTCTCGCCTTTTTCCACTGTTCGGGATAATACTGCAATTGGAACATTGCATTGTATATTTTAGTGAGTAGTGCGAGGGCTTTCGGGGTTAGCTTTTTGAGTATTATGTTCTGAATCTCATCTGGGCCGGGTGCTTTCTTCGGGTTAAGGTGATCTATTATCCACTTGATTTCGTGGATATTAGTCTTCTTAACCTCGGGCTTGGGTGCGTTTGTTAGGAATTCCGCTACCTTGGCCTCTGTTTGCCTAATAAAGGCGGGGTCCGACGGTTCGTCATTGGGCTTAAAGGCCTCTTCGAGTGAGTCGGCTATCACCTCTGCTTTGTCTTGATTTTCATATACTGGTCCGTTAGGTCCCTTAATTGTTGGGATCACGTGTGGTTCTCGCGTAAAATATCTTGCTAAGTTCCACACCGGTCTGGTATTTGTGTCAAACGTACTGAGTTTGTCGTTCCAGATCCGAGACCTATACTCCATTATTTCGGTTTCGATTTCGACCCTGAGTTCATTTTTGCGTATCCGGTCTTCATCGCGGTGGTGTCGGGCCCAATTGCGCTTGTGTCTGTTGCGCTGTCGTATTAGATCTTTAATGTGGGCCGGTATTTCGATGTTGGTGTTTCGTCTGGGTTTGTGTACCGGGATGCTCGCAGTTGTGGCTGCCTGGATCGCATTTATTAGCGTTTTAAGGGACTCATCCGTTTGGGCTGGGTTTACTATTTGTATGTCCTCAGTCCCCTGTAGGAGTGAATCGAGTTTTCTTTCAAATTTACCCCAATTGGCTGCTTTATAGTTTAGGCGGCGCTTGGGGTTATTCTCGTATTCCTCCGGATTCGCTTCCAGTGTAAATATTACTGGTTGATGCCTCGACCCTAGGTCATTAATGACCTTTATAGTGTGTCTTTGAGGAATATTTCGCAGTAGGGCGATGTCCAATATATCGTCGACCTGTTCGTTTGGTGCCAGGAACGTGGGTTCGCTGGGGGCTGTTACCACATAGTCCTGGGATAGCATGTGGTTGTACAGCCTTTCGCCGTCTGGGTTAGGTTTCAGGCACCCCCAGCTGGCGTGTTTCGAATTTAGGTCGCCTCCTAGGATCGTGTTTCTATTTTGCCTTAATACCGATTCTATATCTTGTGTGTTAAGGTGTTTAGGTCTGGAGTATGCCGATATTACATTGACGAGTGTTCCTCGCACTGGCATGGCAATTCCGCATGCCTCCAGCTCGACCAGTTCTGGTAAGTCAATTTCCATATGTTTAATGTCCTTCCTTACCAGAACTGCCACTCCTCCGACTCTGTTGGCCTTGTCGCTTCGGTGTATTTTATAGCCTCTTATGGTGAACTTCTTCCCCGGTGGGAGGAAGGTTTCTGTTAGGAGAGCTATGTGTATGGTGTTCGCGGCTAGGAAGGCTTCGAGCTCATATTTCCTGGATCTGACGCCTTGGCAGTTCCATATTAGAACTCGAAGCTCCTGCGTGTTATTATTATTATTGTGGTCTTCGCCGTGTTGTTCAGGCATCTTGGGACAGGAGGTCAGCGATCGCATTAACCAGATCCCTTAGCCAGGAAAATGGGAGCATGTTGGCCATCATTACCCCAGTGGTAATGGCTGCCGTGAGGTTCAGGTTAGGAAAGAAGGTTTTCAGGATTTCTTCTATCCTTTCCCTGAACGCCTTTACTGCCATGTTTCCCTCTGGCTGTTGAGCCTGTGCTAGTGTTACATGTGCAGGTGGTGAGATGGGTGTGACTGTTGTTGTGTGGGGTTTGGGGGTTGGGGGGGTGGGTCGGATGCTGTTTTATTAGCGGCAGGTTCCTTGCGGGGGGTGGAGCTGCTCTGGGGCGGGCCCTGAGGCTGCTCCGGGGGAGGGTGCGTGAACTTGACCTGCCTTAGGTTGGGTCTTTGGGGTAGGGCCTTCTTCCTGTTTTTATTTTCGGAGGTCTTACTTTGGACGGAGGTGGCGGGTGCTTGGGCTGAGGGCCCGGTTATGTGTGTACCCTCCGTCCTTGGGGGTTGCAAGGTTACTTTGCCTCCACCTGAAGGGTCTAATTTGCCTGATGGGCCTTGCTTTCGGCCCTTGGTGCCTGAATGGCCTGTAGGTCCTGATGGGTCCTTTTTGCCTGAGGGGCCTATTTGTTGTTGTTGTCCACGTGAAGCGTCTGTGCCTGATGGGCCTGCTGGGGCTTTAGGGTTGCCACGCTTATTACCCTTAGGCCCTTTGCCTTGAAAGGCGGCTTCGTAGTCCCTGCGGCGGGGGCATTCTCTATAATTAGCCGCGTGTTTCCCCTCGCAGTTGGCGCACTTTGAGTACGCTGGGTCATTGCCGTGGGGGCAGTCGCGGGACAGGTGGGAGGCGGCGCATCTGCGACATCTGGGATCCAGCTGACATGTCGCCCCTGAGTGCCCATGCCTCTGGCACACCCCACATTGTGGGCCAGTGGTTTGCGGGCGGTACGGTTCGACTGTCACCAGCATGTTTTTCAGCATCCGCATTTTCCGCAGGCTGTCCGCTCCCGGGGTATCCGCCACGGCAACTAGGTAGAGGCAGCCCTTGGCTGGCCTGTTTCCTGTTCGCATCCTGTGTACAGAAAGTGCTTGGATACCTTGGGCTCTCATGGCAAACCCGATATCATATGGCACATACGTATTATTGGGCGTTCTCACTACAAATCGCTTTACTGCTGAGTTGGGCAATATCTGTACAAACTTGATATTAAGCCCTTTCAGCACTTTCATAGCGATTTCGTAGCTTTCGAAGCTAGACATATGTAGCCGGATCGCTTCATGTGCGTTTATTCTCGGCTTGGAGAAATAATAATTTCTCTGCTCATGTGTCAGCTTTTTGAGAAGCTCAATTTCGATGAGTTTAATGTTGTTACTGTAGACCGTAAGGGGTGGGGGGGTCGACCCCTTACGGGTGGCTGGTTTACTTGTTTGTGTGTGCTGAGGTCTTATCTGTTGTGCCTGTCTCGTGTTAGTGTTTGGTGGTGGCATGATCGAGCTGTATGAAGTGTCGGTGGAGCTTTCGGCTCGGGTATTCGGATTCCGACTCCCGCCCTGTTGGGCCTTGCGGCTCATAGGCTTGGTGTCTCTTCCTTTCTCCTCGCCTTTTCTCCTTCTCCCACTCTTGGCCTCCCTAAAACCGTCATCCTGGTTTCCCGGCAGGGTGGCTGGGTCCAAGGTTTCGGTCACCCCGCGCTCGCTCGGCTCCTCTCCCTCCGTGCCTTCAGAGTCGGCATCCTGGGATGTACTTGATACATCTATCACCAGTCTTGCCTCATCTTCGTCGGAGTCCGATTCGCCGGCTTGCCCGGGGGGGGGGTTGGACTTTACGTGGCGCCTTCCGCCGAGCCCGTCTTTTCTTGCCCTTTTTCCTTCCCTTGGGCGCCGCCTCTTCGCTCGGGTAGGCGGAACTGGGTCCCGCTTTCCCGGCGTCCAGCTGGCTTGCCACTAGGTTGGGTTTGAGGGCAAGGTTTGTGTTGGGGGGAGAAGTAGTCTCCTGTTTGTGTTCAGGTATCTCCCCAGTCACTTTCCCAAGTGCGAGTTCCGGCACTTCAGGGTCGAACCCCGGTTCCCGTTCACTCGCACATAACGTCAGGCTGCATGGTTCGCTTTCCCCGCGCTGCGCGCTCCTTTCTCGGGGCTCAGCTCGAGTAGAGCCAGCCGGCCGAGTGGGCAGCAGCTGCACAGGTATGTGCTTGCCAGCGGCTACTGACGGGGTGGCTATGGGGGTTGTCCTGGTAGTGGTGGTGGTTGTTGTGTTCGTGGTGGTGGTGAGCGCAAAGTACTGCATGGCGCACTCCGTTACGTGAGTTTCGTGTGCCAGGTTTACTTGCACAGAATCAGGGGTGACTGTTCTGTGCTCCTCTGGCGCATTTCGCTCACTGCTCACGGGGGGCACGCTGTGTTGGGTAGCCACCGGTCCCCGCTCGGCCGGGTCCTTGGCCGTAGCGGGGGCCGTTAGCTCTGAGCTGCGCGCTAGTGGTCGCCCATCCAAGTACTGACCAAGGCCTATGTTGCTTAACTGCGATGATGGGATTTTCATCGAAGTGTTCAGCATAGCATGGCCGTTGGCCGCCTGGGCTGGGCTCCTGGTAGACGTGTTATGGGTTAGGCCCATAAAGATAGGACTGGTCAGTCCATGTCTACTGATGATGGTTGGCGGGGGGGTGCGCTGTAACAACAGCGCTATACCCTCCGCTGGTGGGCTGACGGCCGTGGAGTGAGTAGCTTGCCGTAATAACGGCAGCCCTTCACTCTCCGTCAGTTCTTCCGGATCGTCGTTGGTGTCTGTATTAGCACCGGGCTCGCTGACAATTTGCTCTTCACTAAGCGTATTGCTCTTTTGAAGTTCTCGAGCCCGGCGCCGTGTGTTTGTATGTGGGGGCATCTAATACGAACTAGTGGACGCGGGATTATCCCTTGTTACGGGGGTCCCTGGGCCACAGAATCCCTATCTAACCCTAGGTACTGAGAGGCAGTAACCGATTAGGACAGGTAGTGTATCCACTTGAAGTTCTAGAGGTTCCCGGTGAGAGGAGAGTGAGAGCGGAGAGAGAAGCACATACGTGTTCTCGCTAGCGCAGTCGAACTCGTCCTCTAAAGTGCTGTTGTAATTCCACCTACTTATATAGTGCAGGATACGGTACGCTGCTCGCCTATTGGCCGCTATGGTGGGGGGCGGTCGCTGATTGGCTGTTCTTCGGCCAATGGTTGAAGCGATAGGGAGCCCGATGTGCACTGACCTGCCTTGGCGGAGACAGGCAGCTGAACACCCGTTGATTTCTTCTGGTCTGCCGTGGCTATCGTGTCCTTATTTACTACGAGTGCATAGTTTGAACTGAGCTGACACATCGACCTTTCGCTGGAGACTTGAATTTCCCGTGGAGTTTAAATTCTAAGCGAGCGGCGTAAACACTGTACACAGAAACGCCGGTCAGCTGCACGGTCTTTCTCAGGTCTTCCACAGTCCACAGCGGATTCTAATATCGTAAGCTAATGTAAACGTTTAAAACAATTTGGTTTAGATTTCCTACTTAATTTTTCTCCACTGTTGTTAGCTTTAAAGTATTTCACAGGGGACTCAGGTGCCACAGCATCACACACGTGTTGCTCACAGCTGGCAGCCATTACGAATATTGAACACGCTGTTGTAGCCAGTTTTGCCAACAGTTTTCTTGCATCCACCTTCAAAGTCGCACATATTATGCGAACTTATCAGCAATGGAATGAACTTGAACAAAGCTTACTAAGTACACAGTGCAATAAGATATCAATATCATATTAAATAATTATTATTTTGCTACATACACCACTGAGAACAATAACTATTCATAGCCATCTACGTATGAAATATAAGAGTTGGTAACGAACCCGAATAACATACAACCTGTGATATATTTTCCATATTTATCCAGGGTAAATTTTTTTAATTCGTCAGGTCATTTCACTAGAATATCTAACCAAACTGAAGAAAGCCCTGGCTTCAGGAACAAGTAACAAACCTAGGGAACTATTTGGCGCTGCAAAAGCCTTTTCACCGACCAGAAGTCTTGAGTTGATTCTCAGTAGTTGGTAAGCTTAGTTGGTAGTGATGGGTTGCGACTGGAATCGCGAAGAGTCGATTCCATATGCCTGGGGCAAGACCAACTACAATATCTCAAGGGCCCCATACACGCGCAGACTTAGTCGGAGGTAAGTCTGCGCAAACCAGTCTCTTCAGACATGTCTCTGTGTGTATGGCCGATAAGTCTGCCGACAAAAAGTCTACAGGCAAGTCTCTGACATTCTGGCGCTGCTTGAATTCAGCTGGAGACATTGCGACGAAAGCGCTATCTCAGAGTTGCGGCAATAAATGTAAACGTGTTAACCTACAAATATGAAAACTGAAATCATTTTTTGCGCGTCTTCTTCGTGCAGAGCGCTACATTATGTCAAAATAACAACTCATCTCCTATACCGACTATCTAATTAATTTCAATCCGTATATATTTTTCAACCATCCGAAGTACATAATCTTAAACAGAAAACAGCTGAACGCATCGTATTCAACCTCCTCGGTAAATAATAATTTAGTCTGAGCGTGTGTGGGCTACTGCATACTTCCGACTTACCTCCCAGAGGCAAGTCTGTGCAGGTAAGTATTCCAGAAGTTTGCGCGTGTATGGGGCCCTTCAGACCTTAACCGACCTATCGAAACTGTCCATAATGGCGGCGGCTGGAGTGCTAGCATGCGTTTGTTTTGATTTTTGTATGCCGTGTTGTTACCAAATATTTACGGAAATTTTAATATTGTTAATCGTACATTATGTTTATTTTTAGTCTTAAGAAGGTTATAGATCATCTTTGAGTGCCGTAATAAGTTGTTTGTTCTTAAAGAGCTGATTTATTCTAACAATATCGCTGGTGATTAGGTTAATGTTGATTCTCGTGTTCCTCTCTGAAAGTATTTTCTTCATTTTGAGTTAACTATGCAATATGTTTATAATTTAATGTTCTGTGTGCCTGGATGTAAGTAAGAACTTCAGTGTTCCCGTTTCCAGAAGACCTAGTATTACGGCAAAATTGGGTTAAGAGAATTCGTAAGGAAAACTTTGATCCGAATAATAGGACTAATAATGTTGTGTACATTAATCATTTTATCATTTTTGAAATCAAATGTATTTTCAGGGAAGACATTATTTACACATAGAATGTGGTGATCTCATTCGAGTGCCGCGCAAACATCCGAAATTAAAACTAATGATGCCTATCCTAGCATTTGCCCTATCAGCCAACGTACCTTACTACAGAGAAAATTAAATCAGTCCCAGAAAGGTCCGGAAAATCATGACCAAGATTTATGATTTTGAGACTAAATTAATCTTAAACGGTGGTGCAAGAATGAGGTATTTAATTTTCAGCGTTTTACAATGAACGTTTTACAATGTAATTGTAGTTCAAGACCGACTCCAATCCTCAGACCGTAATATAAGAAAAACATGGCGGCCGAAGTAGCCGAATTGCTGGTATTGGCTAACACGAAAATATCACTTGCATTTTATATAAACGGCCGTAATTTAATATGATAAATGTAACATCGTAAGTAAAATCACTTTTACACGAATGAAATCGCTTCGCCAACAAGTACGCACCACATATAATCGACTAGAATCACGTATATTCTACTAGAAAAGAGACCAACAAGCTGATTATTTAGGCATTTCAATTCGTCAAATAACGTTTTCTCTTAGATTTCACTTCGCTGGATAGATGAAAATATGTGATAAAACTGTTAAAATGATATTTCTAGCATCATTTTGAATATTTCAAAATAAATTAAGGTGCAAAATTCCTCGATTTATTCGCTCTCATGAGAACTGTGAAACACAAACATAACTTGTTGCCTTAGTTTTGAAGTGGTAGATAATTTCTTAAATTCACCACCCAATGAATGGGAAGTACACCCGAAATCATAATGTTATTCGTTTTACGTCCTACTAACTACATTTTTTACGGGTTTCGGAAACGTCGAAATGCCGAAATTTAGTCCTGCAATAGTTCCTTTACGTGCCAGTAAATCTACTGACACGAGGCTGACGTATTTGAGCACCATCAAATACCACCGGACTGAGTCAGGATCGAATCCAGCAACTTGGGATCAGAAGGCCAGCGCCTTAACCGTCTGAGTCACTCAGATCATTGCTAGTTTTTTGATAATTGCTTTACGTCGCACTGACACAGATAGGTCTTATGGCGACGATGGGACAGGAAAGGTCTAGGAGTGGGAAGGAAGCGGCCATGGCCTTAATTAAGATACAGCCCCAGCATTTGCCTGGTGTGAAAATGGGAAACCAAGGAAAGCCATGTTAAGGGCTGCCGACAGTGGGGTTCGAACCTACTATCTCCCGAATACTGGACACTGGCGCACTTAAGCGACTGCAGCTTTCGAGCTCGGTGTCACTCAGATCAAGTACACCCGAAATGATTATGTTAACATGATGTTAATATAATGTTGACATATGGCATAACAGCACTTCACGCAAGGATAGTAACTTTAGTAATGAAACGTTCAGACACTAAATATATAGCCTAATAGGTTTTTACCCATTAAATAACATGACTGGAAAAACTCTATTGACTAAACATTGATATTTAACCACATGCACGAGCTTCAGTTCGGCACAGTCAGCTTAATAACTGATAGCCACAGCATGAATCGGAAGGTGTTGGTAGTGTATAACCCTACGTTACAAACCCAGTTAATCCCTCTAAGTCACTATTTCTTTTGTGTAACAGTATGCAGATTGCTCCATCCGTCACACTTATAAGTTTTGTTATACTCCAAGTACCAGCCAAACATTTCCACAGGCAAAGCACAGATTATTGTAAAATACACTTGCATCTAAATCACTAGACACTTTGAAGCACATAGACACTGACGGAATAACACAATATCTGTTATATTCTATCTAAGTTAATATTTTTCGAGGAACACGAATAGTATGGAAGTAGAGAACTAGATTTCCTAACCTCAGACTTATTCTCAAAATTATGTATGCACGCTACTGTTTTGCCATGGACTTCAAAATAATCACGATGTATATTCCTAATCGATTTCTCTTCCAATGTTCTATTTCGTAGGAAACTTAAGAATTGTTGTATGAGAGGCATTGCCATAGTTAGACTAAAAACTGGTCCACCTAGTGCACTCATGTTTTTTATTGAGTAAAAATACGATCAAAACAAGCACATTCTCACATTACTGCGTATAATTACAGATCCTATGTACCCACCGACTCATATAAATACACTCGCACACTTATATTCTACAAAGAAACTAACATTTATCGTCAAATTTAATAAAATTACACCGACTACATACGATAACAACAAACCAAAACAAACCCACATTTCCAACAATTTCGGCTACTCGATTCGCCATCTTTGAACGATCGAGAGTAGCATTAAGGTCTGAGGATTGGAGTCGGTCTTGTGTAGTTGTTCTTGCCTGGGAAATTGATTCCGAGGAACTGCTAGCGCCATCCGTGATGCAGATACGTAAATACGTGCAGCACGAATGTGTTCTGTAATATGAGTTCGTTTTGGTTTATTACCAGGTAACTGTACTCGCCATGGCTGCTCTGATTGTACTGTCCTGGAGATATACTCGTACACTCTAATGCGACTGTAATTTGATCAGAAAATATGGTTCTCTGTTTGAAACTGATCAAATTGTATGGATTGTAAAAAAATCAAAACTTGTATGGGGATTATGACATAATATAACACTACTATTTCAACAAAACACAATTGTATTAAAGAGACAAACTGTACTAATGTTAAACTGTGATGAAAACAAAAATAGTAATTCTGACAGTTTCTCATAATAATATTTAGCTCTTGTATGAAATTTATTCTTCTTTTTCTTCTTCTTAGTTTTCTACCACTTTCCCCACATCTTTGGGGCTGTGGGTGCGAACTGTATCGCCCATGTTGATCTGGCCCGGTTTTACAACCGGATGCCCTTCCTGACGCCAACCCTACATGGTGGGATGTAATCACTGTTTCGTGTTCGTGAGTTGGTTTTTTTCTATTTGCTTTACATCGCCCCGACACAGATATGTCTTATGGCGACGATGGTATAGGAAAGGCCTAGGAATTGGAAGGAAGCGGCCGTGGCCTTAATTAAGGTACAGCCCCGGCATTTGCCTGGTGTGAAAATGGGAAACAACGGAAAACCATCTTCAGGGCTGCCGACAGTGGGGCTCGAACCCACTATCTCTCGATTACTGGATACTGGCCTCACTTAAGCGACTACAACCATCGTGCTCGGTTCCTGAGTTGGTTGGTAGTGTAGTGTGTTGTCTGAATATGAAGAGGAAAATGTTGGGACACACACAAACACCCAGTCCTCGGGCCAAGAAAACTAATCAGGGGGGATTAAAATCCATCACTCGGCCAGGAATTGAAATCGGGACCCTCTGAACCGAAGGCCTCAACGCTGACAACCCAGCCAATGAGTCGGACAGTAGTACGAAGTGTTCATTGCCAATTAAATGTAACGGAAGACAGGTATGCTACGGTACGAAGCAAGTTGTGTACTTATTAAAAATATAACTTAATTCCGCAGATTAATACGTTTATACTAGCGATATTTGAAAACCACATAAGAAAAATACAGGATAAGCATAAATAACAATTTCGATTGCTACAACCAGTGTCGAAATGTGTAATGTGATTTCCAGACTGCCAGGATAAATTGCTATTTCATTATTATGTGGCATAACTCATTCGTGACGACCAATAAGACATTTCACTGCATACAAAAGAAACAGTAGATATTGCACGTTCGAATTCGCCCCACTTATATACGGAAGACTCACTGTAGTGAGTACGCCCAGCACACTTTGGTGACGTCATCGGGAACCGATTCCTCGCCTGCGACATTGAGTGCGACCGCGGAGTCGTAGGAACCTATTCCATAATGCATAATGGGAACTAGGGCTCAAATTCAGCCGCATATTCCTCATAACCCTTTTTTTTTTATGGATCATACACTCGTAGGCATATCACAAATATCATACCGGTACGTCTTCGTTTCAACCACGCACTTACACCACAATACAAGTACCATTTCCACCTTTCTAACCTCTCTACCTGCGTGTGTGGCCACCCACATGGTGACAGTAATCACATTTTATTTCAGTGTCCACAATTTGATTCTCCCCGTCGTCAATTTATGCAACGCCTTCTAAATTTATCCATTCCCCTTCCTACAAGTGTTTCCTGTTTATTGTCAACCCTGACTCCCACTTTAATTGATACATTAAATAAATTTATTGATGAGTCCAAATTGCATTTATAAAAGGTGAGCTATTCCCTCCTTCATATAGTAAAAATATGCTTCTTGTTTCCACTGTAAAATTTATTCCAACCTCTACAGATAAATACAAGCGAATCATAAACAAAGCGTGTGATATATTTTTTTTTCAATAATTGGTCCCATAACATATTATCTATCTCACATTCAAAATAAAATGCATATAACAAAATTTCATATCCAAGCAACGAGCTAGAATAACAAGCTCGTTGTATCCAAGACACTTGAGTTTATACCATAAATATAGTGACTGGACGAAATTCACAGAGTCCAACCCACATCATCAAGGAGAAAAAGAAGAACTAGGGCTCAAGAAAAAGTTCGCGTAGTGTATTATCCGCGCACTTTTTAGTGATAGATTTTTGTACTCGTTGGAGAAGTAAGAAGGGTTCCGTTATTACTGCCAACTGAATGGAAATGAAATCTGAATTGAATCGATAATATGATCGATCAATATGAATTTTATAAACCTTTATTATTTTAAACAAACAACTGTGTCACACACACGATATTTAATACTATATAACATTTCCCGTTGCGAAACGTGTTCCTAGCATGAATTCTATAGTTTGGCTTTACTGTGTAAACAACAACAGTACGAGTACTTAAAGTGTACGCCAGATGGCGCACAGCGATGATAAGCGATTCTTAGTTTGTGTTTCAAAGGTTGCCAATACGAATCTCGAAGATAACCAAAGTCGACCGCTTCAGCACTAGGGTGTAACTCTATCACTAAAAAGTGCGCAGATAATAGTTGGTGTTGAGTCGGTGTAGTGATGGGCATATCGAATGTTTCCTGCTATCGATTGTTAAACGATAGTCCAGGAGCACAACCGAATGTTTTTATTCGATAGTTTTCATTCGGTTTCCGAATTGCTGACATTCGTTACGGTAGTTACTAATTACTGCAATATGCACGCTTGTTACAGTGTACGGACTTAAATTTACTCTGATCCTTGCAATTTCGGCTCCCACAAGATCTGTGCTAATCATTAGGAACAATTTATTGAATACTCATTATTAACATTATGGACACTGGGACCACGTAGGCCTACTTATTTTAATATGAAATATTTAATGGTGCACTTGGTCAGTTTTAGGTTAGGCAATCTCTCTTCGTAGGAGGAAGTACAGTAAAATACATTTTTATTTATTTAACTGGTATCATGTCAAACAATATACATGTGCAAACAGCCGTTAAACATAGCTCTCTTCAATGCTGTCATAGATTTTCAGATACTTACATTATATTTTAAAAATTGCATTTTAACATGAAAAAATACAACCAAACCGCGAACTAAATGAAACACACATGTAATAGAGCAATAAGCATTTATATGTGCAGTCACTAATAATATGTCGTGGTAAAAAGTACATAAAGTAGCTAGATCAAATGTTTTCATTCTGTGCACATAGAACAGGTTAGGATAACGAAAACAACATATCAAACTTGCAGTATAATTAATCAGACACTTAGGCTACCACTGTCTTCCTATAATCAAAAATTTTTGTTCAGGAATATTAAAAGATCTAAATGTTTTGCTTTCAGCCTGTTTCTTCTTTCACTCATCTGCCCAGCTTTCGAAAATATTCTTTCTGCTGGAACAGATGTTGCAGGAATTGTGAAATAATTCTGTGACAATGTGTATAAGAGTTCCATGGCAGATTTGTGTTTCTTCCAGAATTCTGCTGGACTGCTTTTTTTGCCCATGTAATGGAGGGAATAATATTTACGGACCATCATTGGATAATGTTTAAAATACGCGCGCGATAGTTGCTCTCCTAGACCGTAATACTATTGCATTGGTTCCTATCGTTTCCGTAACATTCGACTTACGTACTATCGTTTTGAGCGAAGTGGGAGTAACTACAGCAGGAGAATTCAGTATCATATAGACCGAATGAAACATCGAATGTTGTTGAAAACAATCGAATGAAACGGTAGTTTGAGACTATCGAATAATTCGATAGTTTTCATTCGGAATGTCCATCGCTAAGTCGGTGTTGTATTGCGCCTGGGAGAATAATTACCTCGAAACGAGTAGGGGGATTTCAGTCGCCTTGACAAGAATACTGTAATGAATTCGAAACGTAGGCAAACTATACGGCATATGCAGGAAACAACAATACGTTTCAACCCGGAAAAAGTTCTAAATAACACCATAATGTACTGGTATTTGTTCGAAATCACGGGAGATGATGTTTCATTGGAACCAATAAGAGAAGATGAGGAGTAGTGTATAATTTCGCTCAACACCGGGAAACTCGGATTAGGTTAATGAAAACGTTTAACATTCAAGATAATGTTCAGTTTTTCTTATGTGTATGCTTGGCCTTAATTATTTTTGAAATGGGGGTTATGTTGGCGACCTTAGGTCGGTAATTTCATTGACGGGCATTGGCTACACTGATGATTCTTGATTTGTCTGGTTCAGGTCTGGTTTATGTAGCACGGCTGTGATAATATGTATGATATATAACAAATAATTCACTGCTATTTCACATTGAGGAAATGTGTTATGTTTTCATGCGAGTGGTTTTTCTCGGTGTTGATTGTTATTATGTTGGGTTATAAATGCCTGTGTTTGTAAAACGCCATGGATTCAAAAATTGCGGGTTTCATAGGTTATGAAAGATACCAATATGCACCTCCGCGGCGTTTTAAAAATTATATTGCTGTTGTTAGATGATGGAAAAGACTGAAGGCACCTGTAGATACACTCTTTCTCCTCGTCGAATACCACCTCAGAATATTGTTAGTCGTTTGTGGAAAAGAGAAACGTTTGGTTGTTTCAAACCTGGAACTCATTTTCATGTTGCCCGGGAGTTCCACCAGAATGTGTTCCCAAATTTTACCATAATAAATGTAGAAAAGCCTCCTTGCTTCTTAAGGAAGTTTAGTCCAGATGGCAAATATTTTATTGCTTTTTCGTCTGATCAGACTTCCCTGGAAATATATGAATATCGAGGGTCATCCGCCGCTGCTGATCTTGTTCAAGAGTGTAAAGGCGAGTATATCGGCAATAGAAGCGACAGCGATAGTGACTACATTCGCAGTCAAGTTTTCGAAAGGTTTTTTAAATTTAAGCGTAATGTTAATGTTGCTCAAAGTGGTGAGCAGCTTAATAGGGAATGTAGTTTATTCACAGACGATGGACGTTACGTTATTGTTGGTTCAGCAGCGTACATCCCTGATGAGTTGCGGCCTCATTTCTATGAAATATACACCAACAACGAAGCGGTGACACCAAATCCACGGTCTCCTCTGGAAGATTATTCTCTACATTTGGTTGACCTTAAATTAGGACGATTATGTGATACAAAAACATTTAAAGTTGACAAAATTTTCCTCTCCCACAACCAAGGACTGTACCTGTATAAAGACACACTTGCTGTACTCTCTGTTCAGCACCAAACCATTCATATTTTCCAATTGATTGATGGTTTGTTTATTAATGTTCGTACTATTGGTCGTCTATGTTATGAAGATGATGATTTTCTTCTCACTGCTGCTGCACCCCAGGGAGTGGGTTCAAGTATTCCTAGGCCATTCAGAGAAGTTACTATTAATTCTCTTAAACATAGGCTGCTGGTGTTCCTGTTCAAGAGAGCCCTTCATATATCTAATGCTACAAAGGATCCTTATGAACTGCGGAAGTTCTACCAGTATTTTGATCAGGTAAGAGAGACTTTGAATCTTTTTCACTACTGTGGAAATACAGTTAACCCTTTTTTTGCACAACTCATAAATGGTAATGGGTTAGTAATGATTCTTTTCCAGTGAACAATGTCAAAAGTTATGCATGAAATTTCTGCTCATGGTGTTATTCATGGCAGTTTGTGTGAAGATGTCTTGTAGCCATGAGTTCATATGGTGAAAAATAACCATGTTGTATCATCATGGAGATTCCTAATGTGGAATAAATTTTGATCTACTCTTCTTGTTATATTACAAAGTGGAAGCGATTAATTAGGTTCCAGTTTATCTAATCTAGCACCCCCAAGTCCTTGAATTTGAAGTCAGGTGAAGACTGGGCGAAACTTAACAAAACTCTCCCCATCATAAGTCATACTATTTGGAACGATGGTTCATACAAATCGTATTGCTTCTTCTTCTTCTTGATTGTTATTGGACTCTGCGTTGATAGGCTCCGTACAGCCACTGAACCTCGTTTATGTGTACAGTTCTGATATTAAAGGCCATATGGAATAACTTGTTCTACTATTGAAAGTACGTAACTTATCTATTAAAGTCAAGTCTAGATGACTCGCTATGTAGTAAAAACAGTGGGATAACAATACACAGGGATACTGGATACTATATCTTCTTGCCAGTGTGATTCATCAAGGCATTTAATTACAAAACATACAAGACCAAATCACATAGCCTATAAAGGAGGTTACAACTTATAAATCAGAAATCTCTCTTCTGTTAGCGCATAGGTACTGAACAAATAAACCGAATAAGGAGGGCCTATCAGGTCTTTTAATTCCAGCTGTATTGTTTCATTTAACCTGTTACAATTAGGAAATGCCTAAATGCAGTTGAGAATTGTAATGTAGGGCCTACTGGTATTGGTAGTTATTTTATTAGACAGTATCTTGCCTGTTGCATTTGTATGTTATTCTCGTGTACAGAAACCCCTTTTGATATTACAGCATTTAACTAACGGCAGTTCACATTTCTATTAGAGCATAGTAGGATAAAATAATAATGATAATAATCTGTGTGTATTTAGCTTTAGTTACGTGATCCTTGAGCAGTTCTTTCAAATTTCAGCATTTTTTTTTTTTTTTTTTTTTTTTTTTTTTTTTTTTTTTTTTTTTTTTTTTTTTTTGCTTTACGTCGCACCGACACAGATAGGTCTTATGGCGACGATGGGATGGGAAAGGCCTAGGAGTTGGAAGGAAGTGGCCGTGGCCTTAATTAAGGTACAGCCCCAGCATTTGCCTGGTGTGAAAATGGGAAACCACGGAAAACCATTTTCAGGGCTGCCGACAGTGGGGCTCGAACCCACGATCTCCCGGATGCAAGCTCACAGCCGCGCGCCTCTACGCGCATTTATTAGAAATTTTTAATTTCTGTTCCTGCATAATATGCCTAATAACCTTATGTAATTAGGATATGTTTGAACGCATTTTAGAATTATTGTACTGTAGTGTATTGTAGTAGCAGAAATTAGTGTGCTTATTTTATTGTAGCAAAATATTGATATTATACGGGAAATCTGTGTAAGCAGTAGGGGAAATATATCTGTAGAAATTGGTAACTATTCTTATTAGACAGTATTTTGCTTACCTTTCCTGTTTGCAAATAATAATAATAATAATAATAATAAAGAGCATGCATCTGGATGTGCTAGGAGTAAGTGATATTCGGGTAAGGGGAGATAACGAGAGAGAGATAGGAGATTATAAAGTGTACTTGACGGGTGTTAGAAAGGGAAGGGCAGAGTCTGGGGTAGGGCTCCTTATCAGGAATACCATTGCACACAACATAGTTTCTGTTAGGCACGTAAATGAGCGAATGATGTGGGTAGATTTGTCAGTTGGAGGAATTAGGACAAGAATTGTGCCCGCGTATTCACCATATGAGGATGAAGTTGACAAGTTTTATGAAGCATTAAGTGACATCGTGGTCAGGGTCAGCAGCAAGGATAGAATAGTGCTAATGGATGATTTCAATGGGAGAGTTGGGAATAGAACTGAAGGATACGAAAGGGTGATTGGTAAATGTGGGGAAGATATGGAAGCTAATGGGAATGGGAAAGCATTTGCTGGACTTCTGTGCTAGTATGGGTTTAGCTGTTACGAATACATTCTTCAAGCATAAGGCTATTCACCGCTACACATGGGAGGCTAGGGGTACCAGATCCATAATAGACTAGGCCTATATCTTAACAGACTTTGAAGTCCGTAAATCTGTTAGGAATGTACAAGTTTTTCGCGGATTTTTCGATGATACAGACAACTATCTGATCTGTAGTGAACTAAGTATCTCTAGGCCTAGGGTAGAGAAAGTGAAATCTGTCTGCAAACGAATAAGGGTAGAAAATCTCCAGGACGAGGAAATTAGACCGAAGTACATGGATATGATTAGTGAGAAGTTTCGAACAGTAGACAGTAAGCAGGTTCAGGATATAAAAAGTGAATGGGTGGCATACAGGGATGCTGTAGCAGAAACAGCAAGGGAATGCCTAGGAACAAATGTGTGTAAAGATGGGAAAAGGCGAACATATTGGTGGAATAATGAAGTGAGAGCAGCCTGTAAACGTAAAAAGAAGGCTTATCAGAAATGGCTCCAAACAAGGGCCGAGGCAGACAGGGATTTGTATGTAGATGAAAGAAACAGAGTGAAACAAATAGTTGTTGAATCGAAAAAGAAGTCATGGGAAGATTTTGGTAATAACCTGGAAAGGCTAGGTCAAACAGCAGGGAAACCTTTCTGGACAGTAATAAAGAATCTTAGGAAGGGAGGGGAAAAAGGAAATGAACAGTGTTTTGAGTAACTCAGGTGAACTCATAATAGATCCCAGGGAATCACTGGAGAGGTGAAGGGAATATTTTGAACATCTTCTCAATGTAAAAGGAAATCATCCTGGTGGTGTTGCAAATAGCCAAGCTCATGGGGAGGAGGAAAATGATGTTGGTGAAATTATGCTTGAGGAAGTGGAATGGATAGTAAATAAACTCCATTGTCATAAGGCAGCAGGAATAGATGAAATTAGACCTGAAATGGTGAAGTATAGTGGGAAGGCAGGGATGAAATGGCTTCATAGAGTAGTAAAATTAGCGTGGAGTGTTGGTAAGGTACCTTCAGATTGGACAAAAGCAGTAATTGCACCTATCTATAAGCAAGGGAACAGGAAGGATTGCAACAACTATCGAGGTATCTCATTGATTAGTATACCAGGCAAAGTATTCACTGGCATCTTGGAAGGGAGAGTGCGATCAGTCGTTGAGAGGAAGTTGGATGAAAACCAGTGTGGTTTCAGACCACAGAGAGGCTGTCAGGATCAGATTTTCAGTATGCGCCAGGTAACTGAAAAATGCTACGAGAGGAATAGGCAGTTGTGTTTATGTTTCGTAGATCTAGAGAAAGAACGATGGAAAAATGCTATGAGCATAATATAGATCTACATATGTTGTTTGTAGATTTTAGACAAGCATTTGACAGTATATACAAGGATAAGCTATATGAATACATGGAGACAATAGGAATACCACAGAAACTGATTAGGATGTTCAGAATCACTTTAGGAGAAGTAAGGGCAAAGGTGATGGTGGATGGAAGAATTGGAAATGAGTTTGCTCTTAATACAGGAGTCAGACAAGGTGATGCACTCTCAGCTACTTTGTTTAATCTGGCAATTAACCAAGTCCTTGAAAAAATACTGGATACAGGAAATATTGTATATAAATCTAAACAAATTTGTGCATATGCAGATGATGTAGTGTTAATGGCCAGGAATGATAGATATTTGAAGGAAATGTTTCTTGAAATGGAGGAAGCAGGAAAACGGATGGGATTGGAGGTGAATGACAGTAAATCTAAGTATATGCATGTGACTGTTATAGAGGGCAGAAGAAGTCAAGATAATCTGACAATAAACGGCCATAATTTTGAGAATGTACAAAGTTTTGAGTATTTGGGAACCATGTTGACAAATAATAATAGAATAAGTGAGGAGATACATCGTAGAATAATAGCTGGAAACAGGGCCTATTATGCTAATCTTACATTATTTAAATCTCGTCTATTGTCTAAACTTACAAAATTCAAAATATATAAGACCCTTATTAGACCTGTAGTGACATATGGCTCAGACGCCTGGAACCTTTTAGTTGATGACGCAAATAAATTAAAGATATTTGAAAGAAAGATTATTAGACGAATATATGGCCCAATTCAAGACCAGAATGGTTGGAGGATAAGGACGAATGCTGAAATACAAAACATATTAGACCAGGAGGATATAGTTAGATTTATTAAGGCACAGAGACTGCGATGGCTTGGCCATGTGGAAAGAATGGAGGAAGATCGAATGCCAAGAAAAGTAGTTAAATCCCGAGTAGACAAAAGACGGCGACAAGGAAGGCCCCGTAATAGATGGAGTGATGAAGTTGAAGCTGACTTGAGGGCAATGAACATCCGTCCATGGAGACCAGCCGCTCAGGATCGAAGTAGATGGTGGACTATCGTAGAAGAGGCCAAGGCTCATACAGGGCTGTAGCGCCGGATAAGTAAGTAAGTAAGTAAGTAAGATCTAGAGAAAGCATATGACAGGGTACCAAGGGAAAAGATGTTCACTATACTGGGGGACTATGGAATTAAAGGTAGATTATTAAAATCAATCAAAGGCATTTATGTTGACAATTGGGCTTCAGTGAGAATCGATGGTAGAATGTGTTCTTGGTTCAGGGTACTTACAGGAGTTAGACAAAGCTGTAATCTTTCACCTTTGCTGTTCGTAGTTTACATGGATCATCTGCTGAAAGGTATAAAATGGCAGGGAGGGATTCAGTTAGGTGGAAATGTAGTAAGCAGTTTGGCCTATGCTGACGACTTATTCTTATTCTTAATGGCAGACTGTGCCAAAAGCCTGCAGTCTAATATCTTGGAACTTGAAAATAGGTGCAACGAGTATGGTATGAAAATTAGCCTCTCGAAGACTAAATTGATGTCAGTATGTAAGAAATTCAACAGAATTGAATGTCAGATTGGTGATACAAAGCTAGAACAGGTCGATAATTTCAAGTATTTAGGTTGTGTGTTCTCCCAGGATGGTAATATAGTAAGTGAGATTGAATCAAGGTGTAGTAAAGCTAATGCAGTGAGCTCGCAGTTGCGATCAGCAGTATTCTGTAAGAAGGAAGTCAGCTCCCAGACGAAACTATCTTTACATCGGTCTGTTTTCAGACCAACTTTGCTTTACGGGAGCGAATGTTGGGTGGACTCAGGATATCTTATTCATAAGTTGGAAGTAACAGATTCCCATTTTCACACCAGGCAAATGCTGGGGCTGTACCTTAATTAACGCCACGGCCGCTTCCTTCCAACTCCTAGGCCTTTCCTATCCCATCGTCGCCATAAGACCTATCTGTGTCGGTGCGATGTAAAGCCCCTAGCAAAAAAAAAAGAAGTAACCGACTTGAAAGTAGCAAGAATGATTGCTGGTACAAACAGGTGGGAACAATGGCAGGAGGGCACTCGGAATGAGGAGATAAAGGCTAATTTAGGAATGAACTCGATGGATGAAGCTGTTCGCATAAACCGGCTTCGGTGGTGGGGTCATGTGAGGCGAATGGAGGAGGATAGGTTACCTAGGAGAATAATGGACTCTGCTATGGAGGGTAAGAGAAGTAGAAGGAGACCAAGACGAAGATGGTTAGACTCGGTTTCTAACGATTTAAAGATAAGAGGTATAGAACTAAATGAGGCCACAACACTAGTTGCAAATCGAGGATTGTGGCGACGTTTAGTAAATTCTCAGAGGCTTGCAGACTGAACGCTGAAAGGCATAACAGTCTGTAATGATAATGTATGTAATGTATGTATGTATGTATGTATGTAGGCCTATAGATAGGCTATAACTATACGACTCCTAGCAACTGGTGACATTTTACCAATATACCTATTTGTCTAAGGGCCGGTTCTACCATCTGCTGGTAAAGTGGCTGGCAGCTGCCCGGGAGGTAAACTACCTGGAGGTGTAAATCGGCTGGTACTTTGGTTTGCATCCAACCACCTCCGCGCAAGCGCTAGGTAGCTACCCGGAGCTAAACACCGATATACGAAGTTCGCTAGACTGATTTTCAGCGACTTCTCGCTTTCGAGTGTAGTGCTATATATCGTCAGAAGCATGAAACTCATTTCGATTGTCTTATTTCCCTGTGCTTGTTTCTGCTGATTATCACCAAAAAGCCTAATAAGGGGAGTCTTAAGAGTTATGGACAACGATTTATGTCAAGCTTTCGTGATTTTAATATATGATCTTCACTATCAATACCTAATTGGGATTAAAATCTCGAGATTACATTTTCTTACGCCAATTATAACCTGTCATGTAAGGCAACGTTTTTGAAAAGTATTGTCATAGTAGATTGGTCAAGTCGCTTGCTCCGTAATAGAAGGTGCGCAGGTTTTCATCGTATTTCTAATTTACATTTTAAAATGTATTTTCGTTCCCTGCCGTTGTTCTTAACTCTCTTTTACGCGCTTCCATATACGTATATACACAAACATCTTCTTTACAGACTTATTGCCTTTGAGCATTCTATCTGCAGGCTTCTGTGAATTGATTAAGTATCTCCACAATGCTCTATTTGCAACTAGTTCTGCAAACTTGTTTAGTTCCATATGCTTCCATTTATTGATAAAGCATTTCATTCTAATGTTTAACTTTATGATGATAAAGTTGGAAGGTACTGTAAATGTAAAGAACTAATCGGGATAAATATCCATTCATAGGAAGAGGAATTTGGGAATGGAATAGTTTCCGATTTCTTTGAAATAATTTACAAGAAGACTATGTAAACAACTAATAGGGAATCTGCTACCTGGGCGACAGTCCCATGTGCTATTAATCATAACATCACTTTCCATAAGTAGCATACATATAAAGCAGTTTCCTAGTAGACATATTGTGATTAAATATTTCAATGAAATATATTATTAACAAAAGAACGCATTTAAAGAGGCATACAGATTAACACAACGCTAATAATGGAAATAAAAAATATTTGTCATAAGAAAGACTCGAACCTGCACACCTCGTATTACGAAGTGAGCGTGTTAGCCATTACGCTACGAGAACACTTAAGGTACATGTGATACATACATTAACTTATACCTTGTGTCTGAAAACTGAAAAAGTAGAATATTAAAGCCCATTTGAAATGATATCCAAATAGATTTTGATTTTATATCCTTTCAAAGTTTCTTTACGAAAGATTGACATATAAAATGTGTTCCCTAAGCTACCGATGCGAGAGGCTGGTGTGACCATTGCAACTCAAGGTAACCATTAATGTTCAAGATCCTGCCATACAATATCGGCCACTGGTACAGTATCATGCTTTTTTTCAATATACTAAGCTAATTTAAGTTATATGTCACCAGAAATACAGCTAATAATGTTCAACTCTCAAAACTTGCCTGGCAGGTAAAGTCTTATCGGGCCCTCGAAGTGGCTGATAAATTATGCGCCGGGTAACTACGATTTATGCTGCTGATAGCGCTACCTGGGGGTGGTCAAACGGAAACATCCTTTTACGCGGAGGGCAAGTTACGTGCTACTTTACCAGTAGGTGGTAGAACCGGCCCTAAGAGTAACAAAACAAGCAATTTCAGTTATTGTGTTTGAGGTGTCTGAAGCTTTATACAACAATATCAAGGAATTAGTAAAGGTACGAAATAATGAAAATCTTCATTTAATCTACCTAGTTAGAATAGTACCTTATTATTTTGATGATATACAAGCGATTATGGGAGGTTAGGTTATTCAGTGAGGAGCGAAGCTGGAAATGAAACTACATTAGAACACAGCTAAAAGAATATCATACAGAATTAGGTACTGTATATTAGAAATTTCGCTTGCAATTTTATAGTCAATTTTTAGAAGAAATAACAACTCATCGTATTCCGTACTATGAATCTGCGTGCTCTAATTGCATCCTTGCGCATGTGTGAACCAAAATGTTAATGAAAAGTTTCATGCACAAAAGTTAAAAGAATTTTTTTTAATCACCATGCTCGAAAAGTGAATTAAAACACTATTTTGTTTATTAACATACAAAAATGTTCATGAACATTGTTCATTAACAGTGTTTATTAACAAAGTTAACGAAAACATCTTGGTGTGGACGCACCATAAGGATGACAAAAAGTTGTTAGTGTTAAACTGTAGATATACAGGGTGAACCTAAATTTGCGCACTTGGGCGTCTCAGCGTGACTCCTCACATGCCAGCAATTAAAAAAAGTCTCTCAAAAAAGTTCATCCTGCGAGTATATCCGACAGCAAAAGGACGTTGAAGAATGGCAATCTGGTAACACTGTAACCACATATAGAGTACCTACCTCTGTCAGCACATACTAGTCGTGCTGTACAGTTGGTGCAGTGGATATAGTGGATCGTCAACAGCATTTGCAGCGGGTCCTCTAGAAACCATTTGCACTTACATACTACGATCCTAGAAATGGACAAACAATAGTTTTCATTGGTCAGCTTTTAAAGACGCCCTTTCCACGTCGTGGGCATGAATTTATTCGCCGTTGGCTATTAAGATGCCAGATACCATACCACGTGGACTACATTTATGAAATAAAAACATACGCCTCAACCCAGTATCGACCCCTTGACCTCCTGCATGCTAACCCAAAACTTTATCCACTGCACCAGCTGCACAGCACGACTGATATGTGCTGACAGAGGTAGTTACCCTACATGTGGTTACAATGTTGACAGATTGCCACTCTTCATTGTCCTTCTCCTGCCGGATATACTCGCAGGACAAACTTTTGTGAGAGACTTTTTTTATTGCTGGCATGTGAGGAGACGCACTGCGACGCCCAAGTGTGCAAATTTTGGTTCATCCTGTATATTTACTAGATGTTGTAATAGGAATTGAATCATAGCTGAGAAGTGATATTATGGATGCAGAAATTTTCTCATTGAACTGGACTGTTTATCGTAGAGACATGATAGGAACGTTCGGGGGGGGGGGAGTATTTATACTGGTGAAGAAGCATTTGTAAACTACGAAAAAGTTACGGATGAGGATCATGAAATTCTAGGTGTAAGACTCTTCTCTTGATGTTTTTGGGGTGAACAGACCTGACGCTGATGCAGAATTATTTGATAAGATAATCAGCTTTGTGGGGAATGATACAGAGAGGAATGTTATTGTAATGGGTGATCTGAACGTGCCACATATTAACTGGGAATGACAGAAAGCATGACCAACAAATGGTGAAAGTGATGGAAAACAACTAGAGGGAAAAATATTCTTGATGTGGTGCTGATAAAACCAGATGAGCTCTATAGGGAAACTGAAGTGATTGATGGTATAAGTGATCATGAAGCTTTGTCAGAGTTAAAAATAAATGTGATAGAAAGGAATGTTGTAAAAGTAGGATTGTTAGGCAATACCATATGGCTGATAAGAGGGGAATGGGGACATTTTTAAAAAGCATTTGTGATGAAAGGAAAATGATAAATAAAAATTAAAACAGTCTGTGGGATAGGTTTAAAGCAATTGTTGAGGAGTGTAAAAATGGATATGAAAGCCTACCTCTAAAAGTGGTAAGGAATAGTAAGGACCCATTAAAACAGGGAAATAAAGAGATTAAGAAGGAAGTGCAGATTAGGAAGAAATAGTTAGGAATGGTTGCAAGAGTAGGGAGAGATTGAATTCAGCAAAAAAATCAGCTAAGGATAACATGATGGCCAGCATAATTGGAAACTACATAAATTTTAGGGAACAATGGAAGGACATGTGTAGGTACTTTAAGGCAGAAGTAAGTTCCTGGAAGGACATTCTGGGATCTTCAGTGAACAAAGGGAGTGTATATGCGAGGACTTACAGGAGAAGTATTTAGTCAGCAATATGTAAAGTTATTTGGATGTAAAGATAATGTCCTGATATGGGAGGTGACTTATAATTAGTGAAATACTGAAATTTACCTATGATAATTAAGACATTTATGAGAAGATACAAAAGTTGAAAGCTAGAAAGGCAGCTTGTATTGATGAGATTTCTGGGGATATATTACAGGAAATGGGTTGGGATGAAGTACCATATCTGAAATATTTATTTGATCACTGTTTGCAAGAAGGAGCTGTACCAAATGAATGGAGAGTTGCAGTACTAACCCCAGTGTACAAGGGAAAGGGTGACAAACTTAAAGCGGAAAATTACAGGTCAGTCAGCTTGACATGTGTAGTTTGTAAGCTCTGGGAAAGCATTCTTTCTGATATTAGACATCGTTTGCTAAATTATGAACTGGTTTGATAGAAGGCAGTTCAGAGTTAGGAAAGGTTATTCCACTGAAGCTCAACTTGTAGGATTCCAGCAAGATATAGCAGATATTTTAGATTCAGGAGGTGAAATGGACTGTATCACTATTGACTTGTTCAAGACTTTTGATAGGGTAGATCATGGGAGATAACTGACCAAAATGGGGGCAATTGGACTAGACAAAAGAGTGGTTGAATGGGTGGATACATTTCTAGAAACTAGAACTGAGAGGATTAGAGTAGGTGATCCTGATCCTGTAATGATTAAGAGGGGGGACCCACAGGACAGTATTATTGGACCTTTGTGTTTTCTCATATATAAATGATATGAGTAAAGATCTGGAATCACAGGTAAGGATATTTGCAGATGTTATACTGTATATAGTAGTAACTGAGTTGCAGGAATTGTTAGCGACTACAGGGGGACTTAGGGTCGTATTCATGAACGAGACTTTGACTTCGACTTACGTAAGTTCACTTAGCTGAGTTTTGTGGAAGTCTGTTTCATAGACGCAACTTTTACAAAGTAGACTCTGGCGTAAGTAGACTTTGGTAAGTTACGATGTGAAGAATTAGATATGAAGTTGGCAATGAAAACAATGGAAGAGCACTGTAGCATCTCCCATCACTCAATGTTTTTTCGTAATAAAGAGGCAGAAGAAGAAGAAATTCAGCTGTTTCCTGCGTTATAGATCGCGTTATAGACTCTAAACTCAATCCAATCCAGTTAATACAGTTAATTTTTATTTCTCGACGATGGATGGAAAGAAAAAAATTGCCAGCCTTCAACAACTATGAAAGGGAGGTGTTACTAGAACTAGTGAAAGAGAAGAAAGGTAGCCTATAGTTGAAGTCGAAATCAATAAACTTCATCTCGTGGTTGACTATGCCCTGACAATTGAAACTAAAAATCCCTTTCCTATTACGGAATACCTCAGCATGGTTGCCACCTGGACTTATTATTGGTATATGGGTACAATCTATAGCTCCAACCACTCCAGGGAAACGGGATCTTTCATACACACGTCGCGCATTATTTCGACATTCAGCTTCATTTGGGAACGAAACAAACTGTGGTCTCTTTCGGGCAGTCAGGATCGATATTCTTCTGATTAGGGCTGGCTTACTCCTCGTAAATCAGCGGAATCAATTTGGAATTTACCTGAAAACCATGGAAGTGTGAAAGGCTATTGTATTTACCATAAGAATGCATTAATCTGTACTGATCATCCCTTAACCTAACTAGATAACACGATGAGTAGAAAGTGCAAAAACTGTGCGCTATAGTAACAATAATTTTACTCTTACCTGTAGCATAATATCTTAACGACCGGGCGATTTGTCCGTGCGGTTAGGGGCGCGCGGCTGTGAGCTTGCATCCGGGTCATAATAGGTTCAAACCCCACTGTCGGCAGCCCTGAAGATTGTTTCCCGTGGTTTCCCATTTTCAAACCAGGCAAATGCTGGAGGGCTGCACCTTTATTAAGGCCACGGCAGCTTCCTACCCATTCCTTGGTCTTTCCTATCCCATCGTCGCCATAAGACATCTGTTGTTATTTATAAGTTTCATTTCCGTATTGATAGATATTACTTTACAGAAAAACAATATATATATAAATCTCCACCTTATCAATACAAATTTATTTTACATTAAGCAGGTAAATATAGTCAAATAGTCAAGACTAGTTTCGACCCCTAGGGGGTCATCCTCAGTTGACATGCATTAAAAATTGTATTGTTCACAAAAACATCACATATAGAGGTAAAGCTTAAACTAATTTAGACTGATCATTAATGTTGGTATGTTTAGTGCATGATTGACTGTGTGTGCATCATCCATGAAGACACATATTACCTTACTGCTACTACCATCCAGTTTTTAGGTTATATAATATGGAACACACATATGTTTGTGTAACTCAACAGTGGCAAGTTCGACTATATACATTTAAAATTGGTTGATAAATTACACAATTGGCTATTGATTAGTCACATGAAAGTACAGAACACTGGCTTGAACATTTCTGATTGAGATATCAATGCAACACCTTACTTGCATACATCCTAGAAGCTAAATTCAGTTTGTAAAGCCCATTACTTCTGATTGAAACTTAGTATGAAGTTAAAATTTGAATAAAAATATTTGCTTAATATAGGCATTAAAATGTTGTTAAAATGGGCATATAGTCAAAAACAGTGGTATGTATGCCACACATGTCTAGTTAAAAACACATTACATAATGTTGTTTATATGTGGTACAACATGTACATTGATTTAGAATAAATGGGGTTTATATATATAGTGTTCCAACAAAATGGGTCCGTAAAAAATATTATATGTAAAGACAATTGGTATTATAATGATCCGCTGCAGATCAGGTAATGCTAGTTATGTATCTGGAGATATTTTTGGAGATATTTTTTTGGCAGCTACTAATATTGAAGTTATTAGAAATGTTAATGGAACATGTTTTCTTCTGTAGTCGCGATGTTTATAGTTGGTGGCATTAGTCAAATATGTTGAAAATTATGCGTCTTGGTGCACGTTGATTTTGTCCTGGAAGCGTATATGTTGTAAAAAGCAAGGTGGAGTGTCTGGAAATAGAAATAATAGTGTGATAATGTTGTGGATAGAAAGTGTAATAGTGAATCGTATGTCGTTTTACTTACGTAAGGTGTTGGAACCGTGTGTTCTTTGTAGCTGCCTGTTGGGATCTGATACGTGTAGCTCTGAGATTGTAGTTAGCGGCGGTAGAGGGGAGGTTTGGGGGGATGGGTGGAGTGTTAGTGATGGAAGTGGGGTTGGAGGGGAGGGGGTCTTGGGGCGGTTGATTTGAACATATCGATTTTTGTTTGCTTATTCTTTTGATATAGAAATCTTTTAATAAGGGAATTACTGCATGAAAAAGAATATTGTTTCTGTCTATACTTTCATTTAGGTTGGAGTTTGGATTCACGTATTTGTCTAAATTTATGTAAAATTCTTCTATTATGCTGAGCAAGGGACTTTTTGGATTCATATTAAGGATTTGCATGTCGTTCTTAATGTCCGTGAAATTATGTTTTTGATCGTCAATGTGCTGACCCATAGCTGAGAAATGTCTATGTTTGACGGCGTTGACATGTTCATTATATCGTATTAAAAAACTTCTACCGGTAAGTCCTATATAGCTGGCTCGGCAGTCGTTGCATTTTAGGCGATAGACTCCTGAGTGATTGTATTTATTTATGTTATTAACTGATTTGGAATTGTATAGTATGTTGGTGTTATTGCGTGCCGTTTTATATGCTATTTTTAGGCCTTGTTTTTTGAAGATATTTGTTATGGGATGTATATGGTTATTGTTGTAAGTAAACAGTGCATATTCTTTTTTATTTTTAGTGATTCTGGTTAGCTTGGTTTTAGGTTGGTTTTTGACTTTGTTGATGATCCGGTTTATCATTTCTCTTTTATATCCGTTTTGTTTTGCTATTTCATGGATTGTGTTTAGTTCTTTATTTAGATTTTCCTTTGAAAGTGGAATGTTGTATGCTCTATGAATCATACTATAGTATGCAGCTCTTTTATGGGCATGTGGGTGGGTGGAGTCTATCTTTATTGTATTTGATGTGTGGGTAGGTTTTCTATATATATTGTATGTTAGGTGGTTGTTATGTCTGGTTATGGATATGTCTAAGTAGTTTATGGTATTGTTGTATTCAGTGTCCATGGTAAATTTAATGTGGGGATCTATTCTATTTAGTTGTTCTAGGATTATGTTTTCATTAGTATGTCTATTGTCCATGATTATAAATGCATCATCGACAAACCTGCACCAATAGATGATATTTCCTATTTTTTTAATTTCTTGGTGTTCTAAGTAATCCATATATATATCAGCTATTATGCCTGATATTGGTGATCCCATGGGTAATCCTTTTTGTTGATAGATAGTGTCATGGAACTTAAAATAATTGTTATTGATAGCGAATTGTAAAAGTTTTATAAATTCATCTATTTCCAATTTGCTTAGCTTACTGTGGTTGTAAAGGTTGGATTCTATGATAGTGATAGTTTTTTGTGTGGGTATATTAGGATACATGTTTGTTATATCATATGTTGCTAGCTTGTAGAAGTGTTCTATTCTTATATTCTTAGTAGTGTTGCAGAAATCTATTGAGTTTTTTATGGTTTTATTTGCTTGAAAAACGTAATGTTTTTTAAGGAATTTTTGTATGTATTTGGATAATTTGTAAATAGGGCTTGGTCTATAATTTATTATGGGTCTCATAGGAATGTTGTTTTTATGGATCTTAGGATAAGCTTTAGCTGTAGGTATCCCTGGATTCATGGTGGTTAATTTTGCAGTTTCCTGTTCGTTCAAAAGAAAATTGGTGTTTTTTAGGAGAGTTTTTAAGTTTTTTTGGATACTGTTAGTAGGGTCTTTAGTCTTAATTTGAAAAGTTTCATCTTGAAAGCAGATTTTTGTTTTTGTTATATATTCCTCTTTATCCATAATAACTGTAGTGTTTCCTTTATCTGCCTTTGTTACTATTAGGTTATTTTGCTGGATTTTATTTTTGAGTACCTTAATTTGTGTTTGGTTTGTGATATCTTGATTCTGAGGTTTTTGAGTGATCTTATCAACATATTGTGGTAGTGTTTTTTTTAATTTCATATCTAATTTCATTTTGTTTTTCTTGGGGTATTTTGTTTAGAGCATCTTCTGTTTCAGTAATAATAGTGGCTATGTTTTCAAATACTGAATTGTTTTTCCAGTTATGTTTTGGTCCTTTGCTCAGTATAGTTGTTTCTTTTTCATTGAATGTTGTGTTAGTTAGGTTTTGGAGTGGGGGATGGAAAATATGTTGGTTGTTATCAGTAGAAACAGTAATATGTTGTCTATACTGTGTATGATTGGTTTGGTTTAGTGATGCCTTGAGTGCGTTGAGTTTCTTGTTTAAGGTATTCTGCTTCTGTATGGCTATGTTTTCTATCTTTTCGTTAGTTATTTGTTGGAAGTTGTTCCAGTATGTGTGTGGTAGCTCATGTGAGGCTTTAAGGTGTGCTTCATACATTTGTATGTTGAGGTGTTGTTTTTTCCTATACATGAATTTAATTTCTTCTTTAAGCCATATTCGATTGGTTTTGTTTTGGGTATTTTGGGTTTGATATGTGCTTCTATGTTTATTATTATATTTCCTAAGAAATTTAGGAGTTAGATTATTTAGTAGGCATTGTTTTAAGAAAGTGATGTTTTTGACAATATTTGTGATCTTAATCTTCAGATTTTGGTATCTGTGTGCCATTTTTCTTGCCTGGTTGGCTTTTCTACTGTTATTTATAAGTTTCATTTCCGTATTGATAGATATTACTTTACAGAAAAACAATATATATATAAATCTCCACCTTATCAATACAAATTTATTTTACATTAAGCAGGTAAATATAGTCAAATAGTCAAGACTAGTTTCGACCCCTAGGGGGTCATCCTCAGTTGACATGCATTAAAAATTGTATTGTTCACAAAAACATCACATATAGAGGTAAAGCTTAAACTAATTTAGACTGATCATTAATGTTGGTATGTTTAGTGCATGATTGACTGTGTGTGCATCATCCATGAAGACACATATTACCTTACTGCTACTACCATCCAGTTTTTAGGTTATATAATATGGAACACACATATGTTTGTGTAACTCAACAGTGGCAAGTTCGACTATATACATTTAAAATTGGTTGATAAATTACACAATTGGCTATTGATTAGTCACATGAAAGTACAGAACACTGGCTTGAACATTTCTGATTGAGATATCAATGCAACACCTTACTTGCATACATCCTAGAAGCTAAATTCAGTTTGTAAAGCCCATTACTTCTGATTGAAACTTAGTATGAAGTTAAAATTTGAATAAAAATATTTGCTTAATATAGGCATTAAAATGTTGTTAAAATGGGCATATAGTCAAAAACAGTGGTATGTATGCCACACATGTCTAGTTAAAAACACATTACATAATGTTGTTTATATGTGGTACAACATGTACATTGATTTAGAATAAATGGGGTTTATATATATAGTGTTCCAACAAAATGGGTCCGTAAAAAATATTATATGTAAAGACAATTGGTATTATAATGATCCGCTGCAGATCAGGTAATGCTAGTTATGTATCTGGAGATATTTTTGGAGATATTTTTTTGGCAGCTACTAATATTGAAGTTATTAGAAATGTTAATGGAACATGTTTTCTTCTGTAGTCGCGATGTTTATAGTTGGTGGCATTAGTCAAATATGTTGAAAATATTGGGATCACCAATATCAGGCATAATAGCTGATATATATATGGATTACTTAGAACACCAAGAAATTAAAAAAATAGGAAATATCATCTATTGGTGCAGGTTTGTCGATGATGCATTTATAATCATGGACAATAGACATACTAATGAAAACATAATCCTAGAACAACTAAATAGAATAGATCCCCACATTAAATTTACCATGGACACTGAATACAACAATACCATAAACTACTTAGACATATCCATAACCAGACATAACAACCACCTAACATACAATATATATAGAAAACCTACCCACACATCAAATACAATAAAGATAGACTCCACCCACCCACATGCCCATAAAAGAGCTGCATACTATAGTATGATTCATAGAGCATACAACATTCCACTTTCAAAGGAAAATCTAAATAAAGAACTAAACACAATCCATGAAATAGCAAAACAAAACGGATATAAAAGAGAAATGATAAACCGGATCATCAACAAAGTCAAAAACCAACCTAAAACCAAGCTAACCAGAATCACTAAAAATAAAAAAGAATATGCACTGTTTACTTACAACAATAACCATATACATCCCATAACAAATATCTTCAAAAAACAAGGCCTAAAAATAGCATATAAAACGGCACGCAATAACACCAACATACTATACAATTCCAAATCAGTTAATAACATAAATAAATACAATCACTCAGGAGTCTATCGCCTAAAATGCAACGACTGCCGAGCCAGCTATATAGGACTTACCGGTAGAAGTTTTTTAATACGATATAATGAACATGTCAACGCCGTCAAACATAGACATTTCTCAGCTATGGGTCAGCACATTGACGATCAAAAACATAATTTCACGGACATTAAGAACGACATGCAAATCCTTAATATGAATCCAAAAAGTCCCTTGCTCAGCATAATAGAAGAATTTTACATAAATTTAGACAAATACGTGAATCCAAACTCCAACCTAAATGAAAGTATAGACAGAAACAATATTCTTTTTCATGCAGTAATTCCCTTATTAAAAGATTTCTATATCAAAAGAATAAGCAAACAAAAATCGATATGTTCAAATCAACCGCCCCAAGACCCCCTCCCCTCCAACCCCACTTCCATCACTAACACTCCACCCATCCCCCCAAACCTCCCCTCTACCGCCGCTAACTACAATCTCAGAGCTACACGTATCAGATCCCAACAGGCAGCTACAAAGAACACACGGTTCCAACACCTTACGTAAGTAAAACGACATACGATTCACTATTACACTTTCTATCCACAACATTATCACACTATTATTTCTATTTCCAGACACTCCACCTTGCTTTTTACAACATATACGCTTCCAGGACAAAATCAACGTGCACCAAGACGCATAATTTTCAACATATTTGACTAATGCCACCAACTATAAACATCGCGACTACAGAAGAAAACATGTTCCATTAACATTTCTAATAACTTCAATATTAGTAGCTGCCAAAAAAATATCTCCAAAAATATCTCCAGATACATAACTAGCATTACCTGATCTGCAGCGGATCATTATAATACCAATTGTCTTTACATATAATATTTTTTACGGACCCATTTTGTTGGAACACTATATATATAAACCCCATTTATTCTAAATCAATGTACATGTTGTACCACATATAAACAACATTATGTAATGTGTTTTTAACTAGACATGTGTGGCATACATACCACTGTTTTTGACTATATGCCCATTTTAACAACATTTTAATGCCTATATTAAGCAAATATTTTTATTCAAATTTTAACTTCATACTAAGTTTCAATCAGAAGTAATGGGCTTTACAAACTGAATTTAGCTTCTAGGATGTATGCAAGTAAGGTGTTGCATTGATATCTCAATCAGAAATGTTCAAGCCAGTGTTCTGTACTTTCATGTGACTAATCAATAGCCAATTGTGTAATTTATCAACCAATTTTAAATGTATATAGTCGAACTTGCCACTGTTGAGTTACACAAACATATGTGTGTTCCATATTATATAACCTAAAAACTGGATGGTAGTAGCAGTAAGGTAATATGTGTCTTCATGGATGATGCACACACAGTCAATCATGCACTAAACATACCAACATTAATGATCAGTCTAAATTAGTTTAAGCTTTACCTCTATATGTGATGTTTTTGTGAACAATACAATTTTTAATGCATGTCAACTGAGGATGACCCCCTAGGGGTCGAAACTAGTCTTGACTATTTGACTATATTTACCTGCTTAATGTAAAATAAATTTGTATTGATAAGGTGGAGATTTATATATATATTGTTTTTCTGTAAAATAAGACATCTGTATCGATGTGACGTAAAGCAAATAGAAAAAAAAATCTTAACGAAATTAGCAACTGTATCATTGGAGGTATGAGTGATCCTCGATTATTATGTTTCTGTAATTCGTCTTCAAACATCCTTAGTACATCTAATACTGTACGTTTGTCGAATCTATATCGTTTTCTGAACTCATTTTCTGTATAAAATTGAACTGGGTTCCGTGCATCTCTTATAATACGCTGAGGATTTGGCACAACGTACCTACTGAATAATTTCCTGGATCTCTTCAATTTCGTCTACAAAATTAACTGCATCGGCAATATCTGCCATTTTATTATTTTTCTGATCTCAGAGTCTACTTAAGTACGGAATATCGGAGACTTGGAAGTAAAGTCGCCATCTAAGTTTACTTACCTCCAAGTAGCGATCATGAAATGGAAATGGCGACTTACCGCCTTCTAAGTCTAAGTCAAAGTCTCGTTCATTAATACGACCCTTAAACAATATAGTGAGATGAGCAGACAGTAGTATGAATGTAAATGGGATGAAAAGTCAAGTTGTAAGTTTTACCAGTTTTAATTATTGTGTTGATGAGGTGATAGTATTTCATGGGGAACAATGTAAATACCTAGTTGTTAATATAAGAAATGATCTTCATTGGTGTATTCATATTAATGAAGTACCGGTAGTGAAGAAATGCTATGGATTTCTTCACATGCTTATGAGAGTATTTAGGGGTTGTAGTAAGGATGTGGTTTCCCATTTTCACACCAGGCAAATGCTGGGGCTGTACCTTAATTAAGTCCACGGCCGCTTCCTTCCAACTCCTAGGCCTTTCCTATCCCATCGTCGCCGTAAGACCTATCTGTGTCGGTGCGACGTAAAGCCCCTAGCAAAAAAAACAAGTAAGGATGTGAAGAAGAGGGCATGTAAGCCTTTGGTAAGACCGCAGTATGGCTCCAGTGTATGCCCCTCACCAGGACTACTTGATACAAGAACTAGAAAAAATTCAAAGGAAAGCGGCACAACTTATTTTGGGTGATTTTCTACAAAGGAGTAGTATTACTAAAATGTTGCAAACTTTGGGCTGGGAGTAACGAGACGAGATGCTCGCCTATGCGGTATGTTTATTAAATGACAAAGTAGTTTATTATCATCCACCTATTCAATACTAGATAATCCTTATATTCAGGATATAATTATTTTACATTAGTTGTTATGGTACATGTTTTGCTTGTCCTGGCAAGCATCATCAGCCAATTTAACCTTTTAAAAAAACTAGTGAGGGCCTTGAATTATTTACACAATATGTGAGATTATCCCTTAAATTCTAATGTTACATATATTTTGAGAATAGTACATAGTTGTTACATTTGAGCCTTCTATAATGGATTGTTGTTTTGGTTAAAAATTACACCATAAAAGTATCTTAATGAGCAAGATTTCTTACAATGTTTTTATCTTCATTTCAAATGGGAATAGAAGTTGTGATTATAACGTCTATATATCAGTGTACTAACACAATAATAGACAATTAATATAATTAAAAGAGTGATAATACATACAATAGTTTATGCATATTTTTGTAAATTACTAGCTGATGTACCCGTGCTTCGCTACGGGATTCTCAGAAAGACTGACTTTGTGGTTTTCCTAACTGAAATCAACATAGGTCATTACAAAAACGTAAGTATGAATGTAGCGATTAAAAGCAGTGCTATCATATAAAATACTCGATCAAATGGAAAGCCGCACGTTTTATCACTTTTAACGAACAGTGCTGCGGTTAGATTGCGGTGCCAATCTAATAGTCCAAAGTTCCAGAGCTGGGAAGACCAGGCCGCAGATTGCCATGAACACTCATCTGTCATTATTCCGCTAAATATGCACACTGTTCATTCCAATCAGTATCTCAGAGTAGGGATTGAATAGCCCGAATGCTATGATGATCCAGTGTGTTACGTACCAGTAGTATCAGAAAATTTATAAACCAGGCGAATGGCATGCTAAAGAAGAAAGTTATCTAATTCACCAGCTACTTCCCATCAATATTCAGGCAGGCTGTTACACTCTGTCCGACTGGGCGAGTTGACCGTGTGGTTAGCGGTGCGCAGCTGTGAGCTTGCATCCGAGAGATAGTGGATTCGAACCCCATTGTCGGCAGCGCTGAAGATGGTATTCCGTGGTTTCCCACTTTCACATCAGTCAAATGTTGGGTGTGTACCTTAATTAAGTCCTAAGTCACTCCTAGCCCTTTCCTATCCCATCGTCGCCATAAAACCTATCTATGTCGGTGCGACGGAAATCAAATAAAGATACTCTGTACGCAGCAGTAATCCTATCTACCGGAGATGAGGGGCAACAGAAGACACAAAGCACATCACGACAAACAATGGTCAGTGTAATGTTATTGTTGATCAGTGTTATGAGCTTCCTATATTGTAGGCCAACACATTTAGTTTTGTTTCGACTCTGTGATTTGTAAAATATTTAATACCGTAAACTTTAGTTTCTTATTCTCCGACTTTACATACCGATTTTCATTAAATACTGATTACCCATTTTCTCGTTACTCGGCGCTGATATGGACTTAGTAACAAAAATTCAAATTCATGAATATCTTTGTGATCATAGCCAGTACGGTAACAATGTATAAGACATGAATAATAGGAAATTTAATACTATATAACCTTAGTTATCTAGCATTCATCGACTACACTTCTAATAAGAAATATTTGAGAAATACATTTTAGGCCTTCCCCTAAACTACCATTTTTCTCAGCGTGAATGCAATTATTGATAGCCTAGATTGTAGCAATTTATTCCCCAACTTTGCATACCCATTTTCTTTAAAATACGACCACCAAGAACATAAATAGTTGAGAATTCAATTTTAGGCCTTCCCCTAAACTACCATTTCACTCAGCGTGAGTAAAATGATTTATAGCCTAGATTATAGCGGCTCATCCCCCGACTTCACATACCGATTTTCATTAGACCACTAATAACATAAATAGTTGAGAATTCAATTTTAGGCCTTCCCCTAAACTACCATTTCACTCAGCGTGAGTAAAATGATTTATAGCTTAGATTGTAGAGGCTCATCTTCCGACTTCACATACCAATTTTCATTAAATTCTCTTCAACCGTTTTCTCGTGATGCGTGTACATACATACATACATACAGACAGACAGACAGACAGAAATTACGGAAAAGTAAAAAGTGCATTTTCTTGTTACTGTGGACATGCCCGATACAGAAATACCATTATTTTCAAATTCTGAGCAATGTACAGACAAAACTCTTATTTTATATATATAGATTGTTATCTTCCACATATGTTGCAGTATGTGTGGATCCTGAAATATTAAACACTTCTTCTTAAAATTGGTAAAACTGGAATTGGAGTCAGTAATGTCAGAGGCGCCAGCTCCGTGGTGTAGGGGTAGCGTGTCTGCCTCTTACCCGGAGGCCCCGGGTTCGATTCCCGGCCATGTCAGGAATTTTTACCTGGACCTGAGGGCTGGTTCGAGGTCCACTCAGCCTACGTGATTAGAATTGAGGAGCTATCTGATGGTGAGATAGCGGCCCCGGTCTAAAAAGCCAAGAATAACGGCCGAGAGGATCCGTCGTGCTGACCACACGGCACCTCGTAATCTGCAGGCCTTCGAGCTGTGCAGCGGTTGCTTGGTAGGCCAAGGCCCTTCAAGGGCTGTAGTGCCATGGGGTTTGTTTTGTTTGTTTTGTTTTTTGTCATAGGTAGAACCATTTATTGAACAACAAATGTGCGGGTTTGTAATCAATCATTAGCGAACGACAACGCATCAATTACGTTGAATAGTTTAACAATCTTCAGTTATTTTATAGAAAGTTGTGGACATTAGTGTTGTTATCGTCAGATGTTGGAAAAGCTTGTGCTAGTGGAGTCTAATGTGCTATAGTTCATTCCATGTTAAGAAAACAGTATTGCTCTTATGACAACAGGGTTGCCATATCAAACGGCTCTGCTCAACACCATCACGGAAAATGGCGGCACATAAATTTGTGAAATTCAGTATTTAAGTTCAAGATAAAAAGCGGAAGAAAGTAAGCTGCAAATAATTTTTATGAACTAAAGGGGACAGGGGTTTACAGGGGCTATTTTTGGTTTGCACAGAATCAGAGGTAAACGGTGGCACAGAAAAATCTCAGCATTGAAGCGTAAGGCAAATGTGCAGCACAATCAACGTTGTACCAAGTTCTCAAACCATTACGGACACTAATTACACAGGGTGCTCCATTGGTCCTTATACTTGTTAGTTTTGTACTGTGAAGAGTTCTCCAAGGCCTAACTGAAGCAATTCTGTTTCTACAGCTTCCATATAGCTATCACTTGTTACATCCTCCAATGACACAATAGAAGGTCACCTTACTTTTTTGAAAAGAGAATGTAAAGTATCAGCTCTTCGTCGTCAGATTGTCTGATTTGTTGGATGAATGGTCAGCATACTAGCCTTCGGTTCAGTGGGTCCCGGGTTCGATTCCCGGCCGGATCAGGGATTTTAACCTTAATTGGTTAATTCCAGTGGCCCGGGGGCTGGGTGTTTGAGCTGTCCCCAACATCCCTGCAACTCACACACACCACAAATAACACTATCCTCCACCACAATAACATGCAGTTACCTAGAAATGGCTGATGTTGCCCACCCACATCAGAGAGTCTGCCTTACAAGGGCTGCACTTGGCTAGAAATAACCACACAAAATTAAATTTAAAAATCATCAGATTTATCTGTTGATCCATCGAGTAAGATACTGACGTGAACTTTCCTATGTCACATATAAAATCTTCACGAAGATCTGAGGCAATGTATGAAATAAATTCTCTGCATTGTGTATCACTCACATACTTCTCTGAATCACTTGCTTAACAATGCAACCCAACCTTCAAATTCAGTGTAGGGTCTGTTATTTTTTGCAATATGATAAGATGCCATAAACAATACATTCATATGCTATAACATATTAGCATTCATTTTTTTACGCACTTCGTTAAAAGTGCTGAAATTTCAGTTTGTCTGAAAATTGAAATGTCGACGTACTTTTAATGTTTGACTTATCATTGTCTTGAACACCATAAATTTCATGCTGCTCACTGTCATCCTGAACACTACAATCGCCACTTCCATCAAGTATTTTCTCACATTCATTCGCTTCTATATCACTTTGTGATACACTGACGGGCCCTACTTACGAAGAAATCTGAAAGAGTACACTTTTTTACTCGCATCAGTGCGACTTTGTTGGATTCATTTTGTCGATTGTCTCAAGTATAACACAGAAGTGTAAAACACAACAGCTTTAATTTTCTTCAGAGTTCGTGGGCTACGTTGCCAATTTTCCATAAACGCACAGGAATAAAAACAACCGTATTTCTTAACTGCAAACCGTTCAATACCAAGATGTTGTAATTAAATTAAAAGTATAAATAATGTTCGGTAAAAATAGTAGAATTGATAAACACGTCAATCCGTATGTTCTAAATGCAACGAATGAATTCCACGGGAATTTATCAGCGCTGCTTTGGCGGCAATAGTTTAGGAACGACTAGGCATGGTAAGGAAGGTGGTAATGTAGTATTTGTGGAATTATTTGACGTAGTAGTTCTCTGCATTTCTTCACAACTCTGGTCTGATCTTTGTACTCGGCTACCGATAGCTGATCATCTGTAATGGAACTCGATGTGTTATGATATGTCTACATGAAAGGCTGCTTGTTTGACGGGTTACAACGATGTCTCCCACGACTGTTAGGCAGCTCTCACGCAGACTGAAACGTCCAGTTTCAAGGTATGAAGAGCAATTACAGAATTCAAGACTCTACCAAAAGCACTGAAAATGATTATTGCACATATTAGACTATATGAGCTACAGAAAACACATGAAGCACTACACGACTTTTTTTTTTTTTTTTTTTTACGTAGTGGGAATGTACATGTAAGGAAAATCCAGATTTCAAAAAATACATTTTCAAAACCGATTTAAAAAATTCAGGCGCCATGGCGACTGGGCGCCTGGTATTTTTTGACCCCTGTTAATAATACATTACAAAGTACAGTATAGTATCCGTTGAAAATGAAGAATTATGGGTGTCTCAGAGGAGTGTGTTCACTCCTTGTATGTCCATAAGAGCAATACTGTTTTCTTAACGTGGAATTAGCTATAGCCTAAAGGTGAATTCAACTTGGAACGTAGATGTAATTAAGAACTGCTATGTAAATGTGTGTTGAAATCCCTTTGACTATTGGAGAATTGATTAGCAGCGTTGGCTCTTTTTTTAAAGGTTAAATTGGTTGATGATGGTTGCTAGGACAAGCGAAACATGTACCACAACAACTAATGTAAAATAATTATATCCTGAATATAAGGATTATCTATTATTGAATAGGTGGATGATGATAAACTACTTTGTCATTTAATAAGTATACTGAACTTCAGTACGGTCATAAAATGAGATTAATCACTTGTACAAGGACGGTTTGAAAAGTTCTCGGAATCACCGCTAGATGTCAGTGCTAGAGCAACGAGGTTCCCGCGCAATAATCACACATCCTTTGTGAGTGAACACGTGGCGCGTCAGTGCTCTAGCTGCAGGAGTGTGGTAGTGACGGCTCTTTGTTGTTGTTCCCGCGTAGTGATTTATGACAATGGAAAAAACTGGGATTCGAGCAGTGATTAAATACTTGGTAAAGAAAGGTATGAAAGCAAAGGAAATTCACGCTGACTTTCAGAACACACTGGGGGACTCTGCTCCTTCATTTTCAACTGTTGCCAAGTGGACCAGCGAGTTTAAATTTGGTCGGGAGAGCTTGGATGATGATCCGCGTAGTGGACAGCCAAAAAGTATTACGACCCCAGAATTTATTGCAAAAGTGCATAAAATGGTTATGGAGGATCGTCGACTGAATGTGCGGAAGATTGCTGAAGCTGTAGGGGTGTCTTCTGAACGGGTATAGTATATTTTAACCGAAGAATTGGGTATGAAAAAATTATCCGCAAGATGGGTGCTGCGGCTCTTGACATTGGACAATAAACGCACCAGATTGGAAATGTCCGAACAAAGTCTGGCCAGTTTTCAGTGCAACCAATAAGATTTTTTGCGCCGGTTTGTGACTACAGATGAAACTTGGTCCACTACTATACCCCAGAGACAAAACAGCAGTCAAAGCAGTGGAAACATGCTGATTCACCACCACCAAAGAAAGCAAAGGCAGTGCGTTCGGCCGGAAAGGTCATGGCCTCAGTTTTCTGGGATGCAAAAGGCATTCTGCTGATAGATTATCTTCCTACTGGCCAAACAATTACGGGGCATTACTATGAAAACCTCCTAGACCAACCACAGGAAAAGATACGCAAAACAAGGCCTAACTACAGGAAAAGATACGCAAAACAAGGCCTGGTTTGGCAAGGAAAAAGGTCATCTTTCATCAGGACAATGCTCCGCCGCATACAAGTGTTATTGCCATGGCAAAACTTCATGAACTGGGGTACAAATTGTTGCCACATCCACCTTATTCACCTGATTTGGCCCCATCAGACTTTCATCTATTCCCCAAGCTGAAAATTTTCCTCCGTGGACGGAGATTTTCTACAGGGGAAGAGCTGACAGCCGAATTGGAGAGGTATTTTGCAGGCCTAGAGGAATCTCATTTTCGAGATGGGATCAAGGCATTGGAACATTGCTGGACCAAATGCATTAGTCTACAGGGAGATTATGTTGAAAAATAAAAGCAGTTCCACCGAGGTAAGATACTTAATTCTAGTACATTCCGAGAACTTTTCAAACCACCTACGTATGCGGTATGTTTCACATTTAATACATCATGCAATACAAACATTACCAAATCCAATCAGGAATGTCGATTTTTCTCAATACGGTTACAGTGGCATGTAAACGCGAAATGTAAGGTAATGAAATATGGTAAATCAAAGAATATGGGTAAATATGCAGTAAATATGAAAGTTGCTGCTGCGGATGCTCGATCGTCATTTGTTTCACAAGTGCTGGGTGCGCGAATAGCTCATCTCGCGGGATATCGTACTTTGCGAGGGTCGAGACTGTTGGTTATGGAAGTATACCTCGCTCACATTCGAGTTCCGTATCTGTCCCGTGAAAGTACTGTCATGGATTTAAAACGGCGTCTGCGGTCACTTACTGTGCGTGAGAAACGTAAAGTTGTAAACGAAGCTGAAATATACAGAACTTGTGTCATTGGCAGAAAGTACGATATTGATGAATCGTGCATTCGTGATTGGTGGAAGAAGGAAACCTAAAAAAGTAACGGCGATCACAGAGCGTTCTGCGGGCGGAGTGCGGTGTTTCCAAAAATTGAAGAACGACCCCACAAATTTGTGATAGAAAAATGTGAATTAGGATGTGGTGTTTCCAGTGAAATGTGTCAATTGAGAGCACTAGAGATCTCAAAAAACCTCAAAAAGGGTTTAGTGCAAGCCGCGGATGGATCCGAAACTGTTATTGGAGGAAGGAATTGTGCATTCGGAGACTTACGTCTATTTCACAAAGTCTCCCTGGGGCGTACGAAGAAAAATAACGGCCTTTCAGCATCCCATTATTCATTTGAGGAAGCAAAATTCTTATTTGCTGTCGCAAATTAGGAATGCTGACCAGACACCTGTCTATTTTGAAATGTCATTGGAAAATACACGGTAATGTTGTGCGTATTAGCGGATGGAACCAAACTCCCTCTGTATATGGTTCTGAAAAGGCAAACACTTCCAAAAGGAAACCTTGCGATCTGGTGTCATTGTTAGAACACAGGAGTCCGGCTGGATGGACAGTGCGCGTTAGTTGAGGACTGGGTGAAGTGCGTTTGGCAACGTCGGCTGGGAGCTTTGTTACAAAAACAAAACATGCTTGTGTTGACAGTTACCGAGGACATACAACTGACGCCATAAAAGATATGATGAGGAAAGGAAAAACTGATCTTTCGATAATACCTTAAGGACTCACTTCTGTTCTACAACCATTGGATGTGTGTGTGAACCGGCCTTTCAAAACTGCAATGAAACAGTTGTACACCAAATGGATGTCTGATGGTGATCATGCGTTAACATCAACTGGACAAGTGAAGATGCTTAAAGTGGGAATATTATGCAGCTGGATCAAGATCGCATGGGCGCGCATTCCCAATGATCTAGTGTCCAAAAGTTTTAAGAAATATGGAATTTCAAATTCAGTGGACGGTAGTGAGGACGACTATTTGTGGAAAGATGCCAGCGACGAAAGTTCCTATGGTGAAACTTCAGATGACGACGGTGAATTGTGAATGATCTGAGTATTGGACCGATTTTGTTTACGATTTTTGTGATGATTCTATTAATTGTAAGCTGTTAGAATTTATATTTGTAGTATATTTGAAGAAAATGAAATAGGTACGTACGTTATATGATTTTTGTTTTTTTTTTTCCATATTTTCCCGTCTCAACTTTAGGGTGCGGGTCTTATCTGGTGGGGGGTGGTATTTGGGATTATACGGTAATAAGTCAGAAAAACGTAATTGAAGGTGAGGAGCAATTGAAGTAGGCCTAATTGCTGAAAGAAAGAGGAACTAAGAAGTAAGATAGAAGCTCCTGAGTCCAATAATGCAAGAGAAGGGATGTTCTGTACTAACGAAAGAACATAAGCAGTTCGAACATGCGACATTGGTAACGAGAAGGGAGAGACAGATAGCAGATTTTGCCTGGAAGACCGAATGCTGCCTACATACGGCGGGATAGAGCGTTTCCCGAATGTGGAGTAGAACTATTACGGGCGATGTGACCACAACCTTGTCAGCGATAGCAAGAAAGTGTGGAAGTAGGTGGATTAAGAGGAGGAGGAGTGCGAGTAGAAGAAGGGAGAGGGGAAGTTGGAAGGGGAGTAGAAACGAAAGGAGGGGGAATGGAAGCATAATAAGAGGCATTATTGTAAGGGTTAAAAGTATCCATTTGAGCTATGTGATATAAATGTGAAATGGCGGTGGGAGGAGAGAAAGGATTAATTAACTGGCGAAAGGGAAGAGCAGCATAAAAGCGAACAAGAGAAATTAGTTCCTGAGGGTGTTCAGATATGGCCAGAACATCTGCAAAACAAGTAAGAGAATCTAAAAAATCTTAAGTTGATTCATCTGGACATTGATGACTATTCAAAAAGAAAGAACTTAGTTGCTGTCTGATGATACAATGCTTTTAAATGAGAAAAAAGAAAAATCTAGCCAGGAACATTCAGACAGGAATTCTAAAGCTAAAAAAGTAATGCATAAATGAAAGATCAAGCCATTTCACATCTTGATTATATGTCTAATTTCAGTCTTTAAATAATAACATGTTAAGTAATTCTTCATTCATTTATCCAGAATTGCTTTAGAAACTTTGAAGTTAATATCTTAGTAACACTTTCTTTCTAGACATACTTTATTTATCCATTTCCGTACATATATTTCCATTGATATTTGAATTTAGTGCAAATTTTTAGGTCAAGCCACTAGGAGTGCCACTTGCGACTTGTCTCCCATTTTAACAAGGCTAAATCCTGAAGTGTCGCGTATTGTGTCTACTGTATTTGCTTTCACTTAGGTGGTTAAGTAGTCTATATCCACTCAGATTGGATTGCCACAAAATGAGAATTAGTGGCTTGTTTTGGATAAAAACATTGAAGCAGACACTTCCAGCAAGTCCTACCTTACTTTTTAAAGTCTCTTTTACATGAGACTGTTCTTGTAGCAAGCAACACTTGTTATAACTCAACTCTCCAAACACCTTTCAAAAGATTGTACTGACCCTGAACAAAGAGATGGTCCCTGGATGTCAACTTTTAGTGTTGAAGGGTGCCAGTGCCTATGCATAAGCTGCTGTATTCCTCGAGAGCGAAAATTTGCTCCATGTGTTTGGCGTAATAAGTTAGAACACAGGTGGAATTATGGGTACAGCTTTACTAAAGGACCTGCATGCTCTACTGCTGCAGTGTACTGCATCTCGCTGCTGCATGATAGCCTTTTATTGCTAATGGCTTATTGTTACTTCGTATGACTGTTGCCAACAATGACTGGAACTGTGGTGGAGGAGAGGTGAGGGCATTTCAACAGTGTAACTGTAATGAATCACCATTTTTTATTTTTACACCTTTTCTGTATTGGTTTATGCATGTCGTGGCTAGTGACAAAACCCATTCACTGTTTTGTGGCAGACCATGTGTCCAAGAGTAAAGACGTTGTGTAGGAGTATTTATTGTGTGATAGTTGGTAATTAAATCTGTCTGGGAGTGATGTCATCTTCATGGATTTCAGCCAATAGCAGCAGAAGGTGTGGAAAATGTTGTGTGATAAAAGTGAATATATTTCTAGTGGTGGTCCCTGCCATTCACAACAAACACATCTCTCTTCTACAAGTAGAACGAGGTATAAGATCTTAATGATTTACCTTTTGCTATAATGGCAGTTACACTGTGTGTCCCTTGGTAAATTTCTACCACAGTGTGCTTTAATAATAATCTGTATGTTCTCTGCTTGGTACAGCATTCGTATGACTAGCATCATTGTTTGGGTAACAGGTTTCAGAAGTCTGCATAAAGTATGTGTGAATTTTTGAACATCCTCAGCTTATTTTGCCTTTTATATTGTTAAGAATATTCTATTGACTTTGTATTATTATTTTTGCAGTTTAAAGCTCTGCGTATGTGGAAAATGCAACTTCTGGATGAAAATCACTTATTAGTCAAGTATGCAGGTGAAGATGTTGTGACCTTGAAAGCTTCGGAGCCTAATTCTCAGTCTTCCTTTTTTATGGTGTATAATATCTTCAGTGCAGAGGTATTGGCTGTTTATGAAAATACATCAGAAGAATTACTTCAGCTTTTTGAGAATTTTTGTGACTTGTTTCGAAATGCAAAGTTGCATTCTGAATCGCAGTTTACCTGTTCACCTTCAAATAATCTATATGCAAGGTAAGGCCTTAATAGTAACTTTATGCATAGATAGGTTCTTAGCACAGATTTTCTGCATATGGTGACTGCATCTAGTTTTAGCACTTGTATTGTTTCATTGTTATGGAGAAGCATTCTAGTTCCACTTATCATGATAATAGATTGCTTTAGAAAAGAGGTGTGTGTTTTTTCTTGAAGGCTGTTGATTGAATTTTTTAAAATGAATATTAACTAGGGAATTTGTCACCTTAGTCTCGGGTGCTGCAGAGGAAACAATTCCTTCCTCGTCTGGTGTTCCTCGCCGGAAACAGGTCCCATGGTGGACCAACGAAATTGGAGTGGCCATACGTGATCACCGACGGGCTTTTAAGCATTATCGTCGGAATCCTACGATGGCCAGTCATATCACATTTAAGCATATGTGCGCGAAGGCCCGTTTTTTTGTTTGAGAAAGTAAGAAAAGTACGTGAGAAAAGTATGTGTCTTCCATGATGGCACATACTCCGTCATCACAAGTGTGGACAAAACTCCGCCGTATTGTCGGAGTACAGAATGTGCCCTCAGTCCCCGGAATCTCCATTAATGGAGATATAGTTACGATTCCTTCAGTCATTACAGACCACATCACGTCACAGTTCGCAGATACGACCAGCTCCGGGAGATACGACTTAGCATTTCTTCCAATTAAGCGCGAAGCAGAGGCACACCAACTCTCGTTTGACTCTAGTACTTTGCATCCCTACAACGTGCCTTTCACGGAGTGGGAGTTGCGAAGTGCACTCGCGCTATGCAGAGACACGGCTCCTGGACCAGACAAAATCTACAAACAAATGCTTAACCATTTGAGTGACAGATGTCTCAAGGATACCCTCCATCTCAATGGTATGAGGGAATGATGATACAAATTCCCAAGCCAGGTAAAGATCCAAAACTTCTGGATAGTTATAGGCCAATATGCCTTACAAATGGCCTTTGTAAGCTATTTGAAAGGATGGTCAACCGGTGTCTTGTCTGAGCCATGAAAAAGGAAGGTTTCTTCTCTTACTACCAGTGTGATTTTTGCTCTCATCAGTCTGGCACTGATTATCTGGTGAGACTGGAGAGTGCCATTCAGGAGGCCTTTCTCCGGAAGGAACACCTAGTCGCCGTGTTTTTTGATTTGGAGAAAGCTTACGATACTACCTGGCAATATGGGATCCTCTCCACACTACACCCGTGGGGATTTCGGGGAAATTTCCCACTGTTTATTGAGAACTTTGTGTCCCTCCGGCTCTTTTGAGTCCGAGTAAGGAATGCTTTTTCTCATTATTACGTTCAGGAAAATGGAGTACCTCAGGGATCGGTACTGAGTGTCACGCTGTTCACAATCGCCGTCAACGGCATAGTTGCCGCTGCTGGGCCCGCAGTCATTCCTTTGCTGCATGTAGACGATTTAGCTTTACATTACAGCTCCAGAAGCTTGGTGTTTGCTGAGAGACAGCTACGGCAAGCTTTTAACCGAGTCGACAGGTGGGCCCTGCGACATGGTTTTCGATTTTCAGCAGCAAAAACCTCAGTTCTAAACTTCTGTCGACATCGACTTGTGCATCACGAACCAGAGCTCCGCTTGCGAAACAGTGTTTTACCAGTGGTAGACACCTGCAGATTCCTGGGACTCCATTTTGATAAGAGACTAACATGGCAGCCCCACATGTCATTTGAAGGTTGCCTGCATGAAGAGACTTAATATGCTTAAGTTTCTCAGCAGCAATTTGTGGGGGCTGATCGTGCGGTGCTGCTACGTTTTTACACAGCAACAGTCCTCTCCCGAATTGACTATGGAAGTACAGCTTATGGCTTAGCATCAAATTCTACGCTGAGCCTTTTAGACAGTATTCACCACAGTGGAGTTAGGCTGGCGACGGTAGCTTTCTTTTCTAACCCCATTCCCAACCTGCTCACTGAAGCGGGAGTTCCATCTTTACGGATAAGGAGGCAGCAGTTACTCCTCACGTGCGCTGCCAAAATTTGTGAAATACCGCAACATCCGAGCTATCAGTGCATCTTTAGTGCCCAATACCACCAGAGGTACCAAGACCGGCCGAATGCCACATGGCCAATCAGGTTTCGAATCGATAACTTGTGTCATGATTTAAATATAGATATCAGTGGTTGTCTTGAACAAACTCTCAGCAAGGTACCTCCGTAGTTAGTTCCGCGACCGGATATACATCTAGATCTACTCCGTTGACCCAAGGTGAACATGGATTCCTCTGTTCATCAGAGGTTTTTCCAGGACTTCATTCACCAATATCCAGCTGCGAGACATATCTTAACGGATGATTCTAAAATCGGAGATAATGTTGGTTGCTCTTTCGTCACCGATGTAATGAATACGAAGATCTTGCTTCCTAGTGTATGTAGTGTGTATACTGCGGAGCTTTATGCCATCTAAGGAGCTCTGCAGTTTGCACTGGGTGACAAAAGAAGCCACATTCTTATGTGTACCACTTCGTTAAGCTCTCTGCAGTTTATTCAAACCTGTTTCTCGCAACACCCACTGGTGTAGCAGATTCATGACCTTCTAGCCAGGTTAAGTGATGCTGGCTCCAGAATCACTTTCGTGTGGCTTCCAAGCCTTGTTGGGATTGCGGGAAATGAACTAGCGGATGAAGCTGCAAAGGAAGCGGTACTTTTACCTCCAAGACCTATCAGTGTGCCTGCTAAAGATATTTGTTCTTAGCTACATCGAACCATCTTGGCGTCCTGGGAGTTGGAGTGGCTAGCTATCTGAAATCTCAACAAGGAGAGCAATTAAGAAGACAGCCATCGCATGGTGGTCCTCTTTCCGGCCTTCACGGAGAGAGGCCGTAGTATTGTGTAGGTTGAGGACAGGTCATTTACAATCTACGCACTCTTATCTCCTAAAGAGGGAAGACCCTCCAGTGTGTTCTTGTGGTGCCGATTTCACCGTGGCCCACATCCTCACAGATTGCGCCGATCTCTCTGGCCTAAGACGTAGCCTCGGCCTGCAGGAAACATTCGAATGCATACTAGCCGATGACGCGACTACTGCTGATATAGTCATCCACTTTATGTGCGACAGTGGATTAATGAAGGGTATTTAATTTACCAGTGTACTGTTACTCAGAAAATGCACATTCCCTTTTGATTTGTTAGTAATTTTTTGGCCTAATTCAATAATTTTTAAAATTATTTTCTACTGCGTTTCCAAATTCCTTCGTTCAGTAAATAATTTAGTTTTATTTTAAAATTCTTTTCCACTAATTTGTTCAGAGAGGATGATTACCAAGTTGTACTTCCTCTTAACCCATATGTGCCCACTGTCGACATTTGTCGACGTTAATATCTGAATATTGTCGACCTTATGTCGGTAAACCTGAATAATATTTTCGAGGTGCATTTTTTACAGTTCATAGTTTGATACTTACTGCACAGCACGAAAACAAGAATCACTCGTTTTCGCGCCTTATCGCGTGGCTGCGTATGAAATATCATTCCGTATACATTCAAGAGGATGATGCTTCCGTCGCGGTGAGTAATATTTTCTTATAATATTGTTACAGTTGAAAGTAAGATCGGACTGTTATGTAAAACGTAATAACGAAACATGCCTTTAACAGATTTTGAATTCATTTATGGCTGATTTATAGTTGCTTTTGTCTAGCAGAGCAAAAAGTTTCCACGTCGACATATGTCGACAGTGGGCGCGAATGGGACTGCCTCAGTTGTGATATACAATTTTCATGTATTCTTCTCAGAGTGACCGTCGAGCAGATCGTAATCATCTTAGAGGAATCACAAAACATCCTAGATGCTAATATATACATAGAACAACCTGAAAATGCTTTCCATAGTGACGGGGATAGCGATGATGATGATGAGTCTTGTGGAGATATAAACAGACTCTGTGGTAATCAACTCCGGGCTGATGCTGAACTAGTGTACAAAAATAAGTGAAAATGGTACAGTGATAATGATGAAATGAAATACATAACAGTAATTCAGCCAGCATGTATAATTCTGCATAATATGCACATGGGGAGCGTCGATCAATTGGATCAAAATGTATTTTGTAACCGCATCAACATCAAAAACAAGAAATGGTACTGGCCTGTAATTGTGTTCCTTCTGAACGTCTCCATGGACAATGCATGGCAACTTTACCGTTTGACCCCAAAGGGCATAGAGGAAAATTTAGACCTTCTCGACTTCATACGGTGCATTGTTAGGACATATATCCTATCTCGTGCCGCTACGCGTCCTAACGCATGAAGACCGAGTACGAAAGTATCTTCACGCGTGTTGCCAGAAGTGCGTTCCGATGGGGTATCCCACTACCTCGAAACAAGAGGGAAGCAAGTGCAGTGCGCTCACTATGGTAATGGTAAAGCTGCCAGGAAACAGTGCAAAAATGTAACGTTGGCCGCCACGTCCTTTGCTTCGAGTCATTTCACTCACGCTAAACCAGACTGGATGAAGAGAAGCAGAGTGTAACCTCAAAACGCAGACTAAACTGTTATGAAATTCTACTCGTAGTTTCCCTTTTTTGCTATTTTCAGAGTGATCATACTTGCTCAAAATTTGGTATTGTGTGTATAACAAGTACTATAAACATACGAATATTGTCCTTTTGTTTTGAAACAGTATGCATTCTAAATTGAGACGAAACTGTCCCTCATTTATGTTTTGAATCATGTTTTTTAAATATTTTCTGCTTATTCAACACTTATGTGACTAATATTCACTGATTAATTATTACATTCTTATAAGATTAAAATGCAAAGAAAAGTTCCTTTTTTGAGCATGTCTCTTACCCTACCCCTTCATGCTCACTGTCGACACATGTCGACACGGTAAATCTCCGCTAAAATATGTTAATGAAACCTAAAAATCATCATAAGCCTTTCATTTAGGTTACAAACATCTGTACTTACGAAATATATCGCAATATTCCACAGAAAAATAATTTGGGCAGATATGGGTTAAAACAAAAAATCACCACCACCGCCTTGGTTTCAGTCCAGTAGTATTTGAAGTTCTTAAATGTGTCAGCTTTATTCAGCAGATTTACGGGCACATACATGAACATAGTATCCACATTCTGGAAAGTCAGGGAAAAGAAAATTGGTCAGGGAAATAGACAGAAAGTCTGGAAAGTCAGAGAAATCTTCCCCAGCGATGGATTTGAGGGGATATTTTTAGATTCTTGTCTGCTGTAACCCAGGCTATTGTAGCACAGGTATTTTTTCACAAGAAGTGCACCACAATTGTACAATTTTTGTTGTGCACTTGTGTAATTTCTTTCAACCATTTTTATGTTATTCTTTTTTATTTCAGTTCTAGGATGCTTTCTTGAAACTCATGACAATGGCTAACAAGTGGTGTACATTTAATAAACTTTGGGTAGACAGTAAAGTGTTTCCCAAACTGAGTGGTTGGTTGGACATTCTGGTAAATGATGCAACTTCAGCATATTGTAAAGTGTGTTGTAAATCGTTCAAACTTAGTAATATGGGTAAACAAGCAGTCACTTTTCATGCAAAAGGACCTATTCATATAAAATACATGAAAGCTAATTCTTCCCAGGCAACAATTTCTTTCTTTGCAAAGAATACCTCTACTCCATCTCCACTTGAAGATACGCAGTCTAGAGTTAGCACTACATCCACAGCTACACAGGAATTAGCAGTGCTAGGGACAAGTAAAACAAGTTTAAAGACTTCAGTGTGAATGAAGATGATGTTACATCAGCTAAAGCCATTATGGGCTCTCCAGGTTGTCACTTGAAAGATGTCTCTCAAGTCTTGTGATAAAACCTCCGCTGCATTCAAAACAATGTTCCAAGACATTAAAATTGCTCAAACCTTTACTATGGGTAAGACTAAGACTTCCTATGTTATAAATGATGGATTAGCCCCATGTTTTAAAGAAAGTTTGTAAAATGACTTAAAACAATGCTCTGACTGCATTGTTTGTTTTGATGATTCATTAATCAAATTTGTCCAAAGAGGACAAATTGACTTGTGTGTAAGATTTTTGGATGTGAATCTTCAAAAATTTGCAACAAGGTATTGGAATAGTGTATTACCTTTAGGAAATATTGTGCAAGTCTCAATGGATGGGCCGAATGTTAACCTCAGTTTTATTTTAAAACTTGAACGTCATTTGCAAGTGCTAAACCCCAAAGGAAAATCCCTTCTTGATATAGGCATAAATGTGCAGTTTGCATACAGTAAATGGAGCCATGAAAACGGATATCCAAAATTGACTTGGACCCTTTTCATTTTTTATGTCTCTGTACAATCTTTTTAAAGATGGCCCTGCTCGGCGTGCTAAATATACAGACATAACATCAAGCACTGCCTTTCCTTACAAGTTCAGTGCAATAAGATGGTTGGAAAATGGATGCTGTGTTGGTCAAGCTCTTAAAATATATGATCACATTGACAAGTTGGTGGAAGAGTACACTGAGAGGAAAAAAAATAGCAAAAACCTTCAATACCTTAGAGAAGCTGTGAAGAATCCACTACTTAAGGCAAAATTAAGTACTTTTAGAAGTATTTTGTCAGTTGTTCAACCTTTCCGCAGAAGATTTCGAAGTCAGAAACCTATTGTGCCTTACCTTTTTACATCGTTTGAAGAACTTATGAAAAACATAATGATGAGATTTGTTAAGTCTGAAAAGATAGCTGAAGCAAGTACTTCCTAAAAGTTAACATATTTAGACACAAGATAGTGCCAATCTGCTTTCAGTAGAAAAAGTGGATATTGGTTATGCTACCAAGAGCTTACTCAAGTTAAGTGTTCTGAAAAGGAAAAAAGTTATTTGTAAGAATGAGTGATCTCTTGATAACCATGTTAGAAACATTCGAAGAGAAAAGTCCTCTAAAATCACATTTAGCTACGGTTCTCACTGCCCTAGACCCTTAAAAAATACTGCTCAAATCCAGTTTGGCTATGAAAAGGATTGACGTCATTCTTGAAAAATTGCACAGCCACACAAGTGATAAAAGTGCTGAAAATGCCAAATGACAATTCTGTCTGCTAACCGAGGAAGCTCAGGACAATGAAGGAATCAAAAACAAATTAATGACTTCATTTCTAAAAGAATGGATGATTTGGGATTGGATGAATTTTACTACAACCTTTTAGGAGATGATGAGAAATATGAAGATCTCTGCTCTGTAATGAAACTTTGTTTCATAGTATCCCATGGTAATGCATTTGTTGAGACAGGTTTTTCTGTTAATAAACATTTACGAGTCAAAAATCTGTTAGAAGAATCACTGTGTCCCAGGGAACAATTTTTGATAGTGTGAAACATGTTGGTAGTTCGAGGAATGTTACTATCAATGGAAGTATGTGACCTCAATCCGAGCTTCAAGAGAAGGTATCAGTCATACCTAAAAAAATAAAAAATAAAGACAATCAGAAGAGGAAAAGAAGAAAATGGAGAAAAGGGAAATTGAATTACAATTGAAAGATTTGGAAGAAAAACAGAAAAAGTGGAAAATTGAAAGAGAAAACTAGGATGCTGAAATTGAAAGGAAGAAAATAGTTCTAGAAAACATAAAACGAAAACGGTACTTTTTCAATAAGTGCAAACTTTTCCTTTTCATTCCTGTCTTTCCTGACTGATTTGTCTTCAAATTTGAAAACTGTTTTGAATATAGACCTAGACTAATTGGAATTCATTATATTCACCTACATTAAAAACAAAAGTTAATTGCTTTTGATGTCAAGAGTGCTTTAAATTCACATGACATAGTATTGCTGTGGTAAAATAATTTTATTTTCATATTTGAATTACTGTATGTCTAGCCAGTTAAATCTGCTATGGTAATGGAGTAAATCATACAGCCAATGTCTCCACGCCCAGTGTTGGGCGGTGGTAAATAGCCTGACCCACTATAAGGACCAATGGCTATGGGCGAAGGAGTCCTTATGGAAGGGAAATGGGCCCTCAGTGGAGGAAATGCTACTGAAACCCCATATCAACTGCAACGTCTGTATTCCAGAGGAGCGGCTACAAAAGGTGCCTGTTCTTCATGTTAGGAGCGGTCTACAAGTTCCGGCTGGCAGTAGCTCTAAAATGCCTTTGGGAATGGCGAACCCATTGTTATAAAAGCCTATATGATAAGTGTACTGAGGCCTCAGAAAATGCTTGGGCATTCCCCACAAGCGACGCACAGTTCTTGTGATGCTGGGAGAAATGTGAGAAATGGGCGATTAGCAACCAGATACATCAAGATAGCGACTGTCAGTGTAGTGACGCTAACAGAGAAAGTGGAAGAAATTGTAGATTTTGTGGTTGACAAAGGTATAGCATTGCTGGAAATCAGTGAGACCGAATGGAAAGGGAAAAGTGAGAGGAAAATAAAGAAAGGATACACCTTATACTATAGTGGAGGAAGAGAAGCCAAAATGGTGTGAGTCTCATAATTAGAAAAGACTTAAAGGAATACAGTAAAACCTCGTTAATTCGAAGTCGTTGGGACGCAAAAATTGGACTTCGAATTACGTGATTTCGAATTAACCGCCAACACGTACCTCGGAAATGCCAACCCTTGCGGCCTAACAATATATTCTAAGACCCGTTACTGCATGCAGTTAACCTTGATTCACAGTTTAAAGCTCTCAAATATCATGGAAAAAACTATTTCCAAATGTATACAACAAGATGCATTTACAGTAATCAATGCACTTGGATAACTCGCCGGCAAACATAACCTCACGCAATCAAATCAAAAGAAAGAAAACATGATTGAAAGACGAGGAGAAATCTATACTGGCTCCCCTGTGCAAGTGCTTTATCAAATCAAATCCTCTTTATTTGCAAATGAGGTGTCTACCTCGGTGGCAAATGGTACACTAAAATACATTATTGTCAAGCACTAACTATTAAATTAACAAGAGAATAAAATTTTCCTATAATACAATATTATACAATTTACGCTAACAATGTTTTCTATTAAACACACAACTCATCCTTAATAAATTTATATTGTTTACAAAATTCTACTTATAATATCTCCTGTACTACTTACAAATATAGTCAACTGATATACAGTATGTGGAATTACTTCAAATGATACTATACAACTGGTATAAGATTAATATTAACATTGCATTTATTTATTTACTTTTTTTTTTTACGCATTCTGGATCCTAAGTAGCATAACGACCTGCTGCGTCTTAACCAGAGCCCCTGTTGCCACCACTTTTCAGAGTTCCTGAAGGGCCTTCACAGCTACCGTAGCGGTCCCAGGGCCCTCGAAGTCCCCTCTGTACTTCACCCCTGCAGGCAGTCCCCTACTTTGGCTGTCCAAACTCCTTTATTAATTGGATTACTGTACTGTATGCATTTTTGATGCCTTGTGCTTGCACGGAAGATACCCGATGTCCTTAAAACATCGCGGCTTATCGAACTTTCGTATGACGAGGGAAGAAAGTCTCTCGCTTCCGTCCACATTACAACAACAGTACAGTGACAATACTTGTACGATTTCCTGCCATGGCATTTCTAAGACCCATTAATGTATGCAATCACCTTGATTCTCAGTTTAAACTTTTCAAATGCCATGGCAAACACTATTTCAGAAATGTATCCAACAAGGTGCATTTACATCATTCAGATAATGCTCTTGTATAAAACAATGACAAATATAACCTCACGCAACGAAAGGAAGAAAACACGATTCAAAGACGAGGAAAAATTATGCTGGCTACCCTGTGCAAATGCTTTATTTTTTGGATTAGGCCTACTGTACTGTGCATTTTTAGATGCCTTGTACTGGCATGGAAAGTGCCCGACGCCCTTCAACATCGTGGCTTTTAGAACTTTCCTATGACAGGGGCAGGAAGTCTCTCGCTTCCGTGTGCACTGTGCACTGCATAGCAACAAAGTACATTTGCTGGCTGGCAATTCTCTCCTTTAAAACCATTAGTCCATTTGGTTTCAGCATTTAAAAAAATAAAACAAACGAACAATGTAGTTTCATCGGCATTGACAATATTGGTGCGTACGAATTGATTATAGGCTACAAGCCACGCTTTTTCGCCAACTGTCTACATCGCCAAAGTTCGCGGATTCTACCTCTCCGCACACTGCCTGCTACGTGATATTGTGAATTATGGCGTTCCTAAAAACTCCGAATACAAGATAATTACGATTCCGCTTGAACATAGCAGATATGAAGCACACTGTAGACACGCCGAAGTAGGTGAAAGTGCGCAAAGTTACCCCTTCACGTTCCGGAAGACGCGTTCTTTCATGACGCGGAGAAATTTTGAGTTTAAATTACTCCGTAAAATACTTTTATTTTTTCAAAATGTAAAGGCAGTTTCGAATTAAAAGTCTGAATTTCGATAACGGGACTGACATTGTTCTTCGAATTACGAATTATGCGTATTTCGAATTAAACGATTTAAATAACATGCAAAAACGTGCCTCATGTTTCTGGGAACGAGAGCTGCTTCGAATTAGGCGAGATTTTGAATTAACCGATTTCGAATTATCGAGGTTCTACTGTACTTAGAATTAGTGGAAAACATAAATGACAGATTGATTAAGGTCAGATTGAGACTTGAAACTGATGTTACAGATATAATTCAAGGGTATGTTCTACAAACAGGAAATACAGAGACGGATCTAGAGGAATACCTTGAATATCTGGATGGTCACATATAGGACAAACAAGTTGTGATCATAGGCAGTTTTGCCAACTTAGTGGATTTTCCGCTAAATTTGGCAGAATTAGAAGACTGTCGGCGGAGGAATATATCATTTAGCGAACAGTGGATTTTTTGGCGGAATTCTAGATTTATTATAGCGGAATTCAGTGTTTGATCCATTTTACGTTTTAAAAAAATTTATACTCCAGTATGTCTCCGAGCTATTCCGTCTTTCTTGTCAGAAGCTAGCAGTCACATGAGGAAAATACGTTATTTGGATTTGATGTTATGAGATCATGGTGTCATAAATTTGTAATGCGTGGGGAAAGGGTACTTATCTCTTCATTGACGAATGACGACAGATAATGAAACTGAGAGAGTAACATTTTTATTTATGCTATGAAAGAAAACCGTTTGAACTGGCCTGTTCTGTGTGTGGCCCTTGAGATAGGGGATTCACCTAATTTGCACCCGGCACTAAAACGCCTACAAGTTTCAGCTCGCCAGCTCTCAGACAGGGGGTTAATCCCAGTGAAACTCAGAGATAAGGTGAGTGCAGACATTTACTTATTATTATTGCTCATTATTTGAGATTGGATTTCTTGGCGGAATTTTAGCGGATTTTTACTATTAATTAGCTGATCTTGAAAATATAAGTTGGCAACACTGATCATAGGAAACATGAATGTCCAAGTAGAAAAGGAGATCAAGAGATTAAAGGACCATTTGGATATGTGAAGAGAAACAAGGCTGGAGATATTTTGGTAGACTTTTGTAGAAGAAATGAGCTGATAATTGGTAACACATGGTTTCGAAAGAAAAACAGTCTGAAGATAACAAGATATAGCTGGGATAACAAAATCAAAACTGATAGATTACATTTTGGTCGAGAAAGGTTACAGGAAAATTTTGGATGTAACAGCCCTCCCAAGTGAATATTTTGAAGGAGATCACAGAGTTGTGATAACTAAGTGAAAGATGGGAAAGTATACAAAAGATAGCTGAGATCAGGCAGAGCTAAGGGTGTGGAAATTGCAGGAGAAGGAAATAAATGAAGAGTTCCAGACACACATTTAAACAAGTATACCTAAGGAAGACATCGGAAGGGTTAAAGAAGAATGGGCGTACTTTAACCCTTTCCTGCCCACATTTTCAGTCCGCTTATCGCCAGATTTCAACCTATTATTTAGGAAAAATTGAACAGAGCACACTGTTTCAGAAAAAGTTAAATATAATAAAAACTGTTGATCACAATGTATTCAAATTTTCAGTAATATTAGAAAACATACCATCACATCCATTTCCGTACTCATTGAGTCATAAAGTTGTCAGTTCAAACCTCCACCCCCTTATTTATTTTATTTATTTATTATTCATTTGGCATAAGATAAATAATGACAACGTATAAACTATTTACGCAACCAGTGAAAGATGAGTACAAAGTAAATACAAATTATCATATCTGTACAGTCAAAGAAAGCAATTTACAAAGTTTGAAAGAACAAGAAGAAAACACAATATATTTACATCACTATCCACCTATCAACTCTGACAGTTCGTATATACACATTGAGTGCGAGTGATGCACATCTCACTAAATGTGAATGTCCAACCCACCACCCACTTCACTGCTTCGGATGTTGCTGAGTTGAGGTCTTCCATGGTGCCAGTGAAAGCAAGGAGTGGACATTCCTGCACTACATGTTTCATTGTTTGTCAAACCTCCCCACAATCACAGTATGGAGAAACTGACCAACCCCAGGTGTGTAAAGTAGATGCTGTTCTACCTTCTCCACATCTCATGCGATTTAGTCTACTCCAGGTGCAGCGTGGCAGATCGAAGCCTGCCAGTATCCACTATTGCCCTAGGTGGGGATAAAGACCACTCTGTTAACCATTTAGAGTTGGGGTTGAAGTCGCTGTATGTTATCTTCACGGCAGTCTTCCAAGCAGGCTGGCGAGACTTAAGGCATGTGCATTTCTGTATGATATCCTGGAAACAGTAGACCAATATAAATATCTTGGGTGCATCATTTCAAGTGATAATAGAATACAGCATGAGATTAACAACCGCATTCAAAAATCAGCTCTGTTTTACCATCAAGTTCGGAACCTCCTCTGGAACGAACAAGTTCCCTTAAGATCAAAGCAGATTCTATTCCAATCATACTTCACCCCCATAATAACATATGACCTAGAAACCTGCACAACAACCCAACAAGTGGACAGCAAACTACAAGCCGCAGAAATGAAGTTCCTACGAACTATGGTACAGAAGACAAAAAGGGACAGGGTAAGGAATGAAAGAATAAGGGAGCAAGCTGGTGTGTACCCATCCCTGAATGAAAAAGTGACAAGGGCCCGTTTGAAATGGTTTGGCCATGTCAAACGAATGGACGATGGAAGGACAGCAAAACAATGGCTACACACAGTCGTGGCCGGAAAACGACCGGTAGGAAGACCTAGGAAGAGGTGGCTGGACAAAGTGAAAGAGGACATACGAACAAGAGGAATCAGCTGGGATGTCGTCTTGAGAGAAGAGTGGTACATGGACAGACAGAAGTGGAGAGTGCTCGTAAACCACACCCGGGCAACTGGAGTGGAAAACTGATGATGATGATGATGATGATGATGATGATGATCCTCCTGAACAGGTAGATGTTCATTCTTCAGCATTCTGGTCCATAGCTGAAAAAGGGCCTTCTGTCTCCTGATATGTGGAGGTAGTATATTGCTGAGAACCGGTAACCATTGGGTCGGTGTAGCACGAAGTGTACCAGTTATGATCCGCATGGTTTGATGAAGTTGTGAATCTAATTGTGGTACTTGACACAAAGGTAGGCTCTATTTGTCACATTCTCATGTTGTATGAATCTCTCTAAACCAATAACCGCGTGATTCTGGAAGTGGAATGTATACTGTATATCAGCATCTATTTCTCCTGAGCAAGTGCCTTCACATTTTGTATCTATGTTTCTGGAATGTGCCTGTTTGAATGCTGCATTGATATATAAGCAAGTGGCTATCTCACTGAATAGTTTGTCTCCTCCTAACATATGTCAAAAATAATATATTTCTCGTAATACTCTTTCGAAATTATGGACAGGTTCCACATAATCATTCGGAGTAACGAAACAAAATATTTGTGTTAACTGAAATGCCGTGGCATCGCAATCAGGCCCGAATTCTCGATATCCGTTTTCACTTACATCACTGTTATCACTAAAATTATCTTCGTTGATACGTTATTCCCTCACTAAAAATTCACCTCCACCCCTACTCAACAATTCTGTGTCGCTTTCGTCGCCTATATTCAGCTCATTTTCAATATCCGCAGTATTCAATCCCGCCATGTTTACGAACGAAACAGCTGTCCCGCTCGCGGAAGTTCAAGACCATTTCCTAGGCGACGTCAAGACAGATTATCGCTCTTCTTTCATTTCTTAAGCCTTGTAGATTGTACTGCGTGTTCATAAATGCCTCATAAACTCTTCAAAGCTGAATAGAACAAAAAACTATCGCATAGCTCGCGTAAGTGTGCAGATAATGCAGCCGGGCACTAAGGACCGGAAGGCAAAGTGAAGAGTCGGGTGCTAAGGGCGGGAAAGGGTTAAAACTGTCATGGTAGAGTTTGGAGAAAAGACCTGTGGAAGAGTATGAGGAAGGAAGAAAGATCAAGAAACGCCCTGGTGGAATGACATGGTAAAAGATATAGTTAAACAAAAGATGCAAGCTTGGGAAAAATGGCTGAGAAACAGAACAGAATGCGAAACAGAATACAGGCACTGTAAGGAGGCGTGCTCCGAGGTGGTTCAAGAAGAGAAAGAAAAATGCTGGCAAAATTTCACTGAATGTCTGCAAGAAGATACAACTGGAAGCAAAAAGATCTCATTCCAGTGGATTAAGAAAGAAGAAAAACCCAGGAGAAGGTGCTAACTTCATTAACCCCTTAAGCGGGGAGCTCGGTACACAACCACTCACTCCCAGGTGGGGAACGATTTCCCTGATTGAAGAAAATATTTGATTACTTGATTAAAAACAATCTTAGACTAAAATGAACTATTGAAGGGCACTGAGAGAAATATTTACTTGAATATAATGTATTTAATTGTTGAAAAATTATTATATTTAAATTTTTCAGTACTCTGTGCAGAAACGTACTAAGTGCTTTCACACTGTGATATCGAGATTGCCTCTTCCTAATAGCAAAGCTCTGGTTTTCGTTTATACGGTAACATTTACCTGAATATTTTAGGCAGTTTACTATCAATCTCTGCCTGGAAATAAATGTTTCTGTATATGTAAATGTAAATTGTAGATATACAAAGTTTACATGTACTTAAAAGATTTACAATGAAATAAATTATAATACTCACAAAATTTTCTGTTATGTTGGTTACCATAGCGCTCTCGAGGGATCAAGTTTATATAGCCTACCTACAATTGAGTCGTATGCGCGAACAAACGTCTATGTTACATTTTTGTGGTTTTTGAGATATTCACGGAACAAACATCCATGATGTGTCCTGGATCTGTATTTGCAGGTAGTTTGAGTATATCTCAACAGATGGCTATATTATTCCCGAAATTGTGACGAGAAATGTACTTGAAAAATAATGGAACAAAAGTCTATGTTACATCGTTTCCCGCGCGAGCGCTCGACAATGTCACAAATTGAATGCAATGTAATGAACACATTCTAGTACGGAGATTCTTTTGGTGTGTTAAGTCTTATATTACTGTGTTTATTTAGTTTATCATGGACACCATAGTAATGCAATCAGACGATAGTAGTGATAGTAATGTACTGTTATCCCCAAGCAGTGTACGCAAGTTGACGAAGAACAGATGCAGGAAAAGGAAAAGTGACCCCAGTGAGTGGAAAGATGTGAAACGTAAACAATTAAGGGACAGTGGGAAAGCTTACATCAGTAAAAGAGGTAAGCATGTAGAAGAACGTAAGAAACCAACAGATAATTTCGATTGTAAATGTAGGAGGTCTGGGTGTAAAGAATTGAGTTGTGAATTAAAACTGTCCTATTTCCTGGACTTTTATAAATGATCTTATGATGAACAGACTCTTTATTTAATGAAATGTGTTGACTTAGAGGAACCTAACAGACGAAGGAAAGGACTAACAGATGCAACTTCTCGAAAAAAAAAGCTACATTTCATGACAGATTAGGCTCTCTGCAAGTTTGTAAAACTACCCTTATGCACACGTTTCCAATTTCGCACAGACGTATCCAAACTCTGCAGGGAAATATGAAAGACGGGGTCAGTGTTCCTAAAGACCAGAGGGGCAAGCATTTCAATCGTCCTCACTCTATTACAGATGAAATCAAAAACAAAGTTACAGAACATATAAACAGCTTCCCTAGGCAGCCCAGCCATTATTCTCGACACAAAACTGAGAAAGAGTACCTGTCACCTGATTTAACCTTAGCTAAAATGTACAGAGCCTTTAAATCAAAGCACCCTGATGCTGAAGTAAGCCTTACGTACTATCAGTCAACCTTTTATGAAATGAATCTGAAAATAGGCTCTCCACGAAGTGACACTTGTAAATACTATGACTTATTGTTTAACAAACTTCAAGCTGCTCAAACGGAAGAAGAGCGGAAGAAAATACAGACTGATAGTATGCTGCACCATTACAAAGCCGATCAAGCGTATAAAGCCATGCACAACGATGGTGAAATTGCCGAAAGGAATGAAAATGTAACTGTGCTTTGTGTCGATCTGCAACAAGTTCTGTTCTGCCCTACACTCGCCCATTCATCCATGTACTACCAACGCCAGCTGTCTTCCTACAATTTTGCTATACATGACATGGGACGAAATAAAGTAACTTTCTATCTCTGGAATGAAACAATTGGGAGGAGGGGATCGACAGATATAGCATCATGTTTACTAAAACACATCACTGACAACTTTCAGGCAAGCAGTTTGCAGAGCAGAAAACTTATTGTGTGGTCCGATCGACGCGTAGGACAAAATAATAACTGGCTACATCTTGTACTATTCAGGAAATTTGTTATGTCAGGATTTTTTGATGAAGTGCATCAAAAATTTCTCTGATCGGGACACAGCTTCCTACCATGCGACAGAGACTTCGCATTAATTGAAAAACAGAAAAAGGTTTGTACAGTCCACGTTCCTTCTGAATGGAAATATGTGATAGGAGAATCTTTTATTTCAAGAAACTATGAAATAGTAGAGATGGACAGAAATGACTTCAAAAGTTTTGAACCATTGACCAGGGGTATCATGAAGAATAAGGAACTAAAAATCACGGAGGCTATGTGGATAAAATTTACTAAAGATGAGCCTAGTGGTGTATACGTTAGAAAATCGCACAATACAATAATACCATTCCAATATTATTCGGTTGTGACACCAAGAAATGGCATCATTGGTGAGACATTTTCAATTTTTGACCTTCTTCCTTTGTATCCAGATGACCTGCCGATTACGAAGGAGAAAAAGAAGGATCTTCAGGATATGGTGAAATACTTGAAGGAGGAGTATCATAGTTTCTATGTAAACCTAAAAGCAGAATAACATCAGAATATAAACTACAAGCGAGTTGAAAAATATAACTTACAGTGTTGCTATTATTGATTCTTTTCTGTGTATATCAATTTGAGTACATGTTTTATACATTTTCAAATTTTGCCGTTAATGTGTAACCAGATGATGTAATAATAATGATTATAAAGATGTGCAAATTATTGTGTTGAAGCACCAGAATGAAGAGCACAGTAGTTACTTTCTAAGAAAATATTAACCACTGTAAAGAAATGTGTTCAATTACGTGTTATATTTAATGGAATAGTATTTGTAGGCATCGGATCATTATAATTAGGCTAAAACTTTAAAATAACACTATTCTCCTCTGTATGCGTCCATTATTTGCGAATGAGTGAGCCCGTGCACTTCTAAGCTGTTGGTTTACGGAACAAAAGTCTATGTTACATTCTCTCGCGTAGACATGTCCCGCGGTCAACAATCATCTTTATTGCCGTTTTTCTCAAAACGTAGGGAAGGTAACATAGACGTTTGTTCGCGCATATGACTCAATTCATAAGTGACACACACGGACTATATTACACTACAATACAGATAATATTTGCAGTATTTACAGTCTTCACAGTGTTATGTCTTTTACAGCTGTTCATTATGATACACACGGAAGCAGATCATGTTATATAACCTGCCTCGGCTTCGCATAATTTATATGAATCCACTCCAAAACGCGATCATTTTCTTGGTATGTAAACTTTCCACCCTAGCCACCCTTTTCATAGAAAGAGTTTTCTCATCAATTGGCACTTTGCCATCATGGGTATAAGATTCCGAAAATGTTGCTAACAGGTGGCCAAATACTGGATTTATCTTGTATATTTTGGGAGGAAGTTGTCTATTATTCACCTCATTGTCAGAGATATGTAAAAAGCTGTGGAGGAAAATGTAATAATAATAATAATAATAATAATAATAATAATAATAATAATAATGTTATTGGCTTTATGTTTCACTAACTACTTGTACGATTTTCGGAGATGCTGAGGTGCTGGAATTTAGTCCCACAGGAGTTCTTTTGCATGCCAGTAAGTCTACTGACAAGAGGCTGACATATTTGAGCACTTTCGAATACCGCCGGTCTGAGCCAGAATCGAACCTGCCAAGTTGGGTTCAGAAGGCCGGCCAGCGCCTCAACTGTCTAGGCCACTCAGTCCGGTGAGAAAAAGTCTCTTCTGTATCATCAGCTCATAGAAAATAGACGTAGTGAACAAGCGATTGCGAGAAATAGTGTCCTAATTTAGGTTTCTGTACAATCCCCTGAGGCAACAGTACGGCCATAAGAAGCTTTATTTCGTCCTTATTTGTTAGAACACAGGCTTGACTCCTTCATTTCATCTTACTAAACTGGGTTTTATGTACGATTTCCTGCTCGGCATCTTTTGTCTGTTCAGCTATGTTCTGGCATATCTCGTCATAAAAAAGTAATTGAAATATTTCTCTCAGTTTTGTTCTCCCTAAAAACTCCCCCTTTACATCACAATGGAATTTTGGATCAAAGCGGGACTTTCTTTGTCCGTTTTCAGTATAAGTTGATGAAGAACTTGCATTGGTTGAATTGTACAAGGGGCGTTTGAAAAGTCTGTGCAAAAATAAAAACTACTAACGTGTTTGGGGTAAACCTTTTTTATTTTTCGACATAGTCTCCTTTTAGGCTTATACACGTTGTCCAACGATGTTCTAGTTTGTTGATCCCTTCCGAATAATAGGATTTGTCCAAGTCGGCAAAATATCCATTAGTGTTTGCATTCACCTCCTCGTTTGAATAAAATCTTTGTCCCGCCAGTCATTTCTTCAAATTGGGGAACAAATAGTAGTCCGAGGGAGCCAAGTCTGGAGAATAGGAGGATGTGAAACGAGTTGGAATCCTATTTCCATTAATTTTGCGACCACAAATGCTGAGGTGTGTGCTGGTGCGTTGTCGTGATGGAAAAGGACTTTCTTGTGGGCCAATCGTGGGCATTTTTCTTGCAGCTCGGTTTTCAAACGGTCCAATAACAATTAATAATATGCACCTGTAATAGTTTTACCCTTTTCCAGATAGTCGATGAGGATTATCCCTTGCGAATCCCAAAAGACAGTCGCCATAACCTTTCCGGCCGAAGGAACGGTCTTCGCCCTTTTTGGTGCAGATTCCCCCTTGGTAACCCATTGTTTAGATTGTTGTTTGGTCTCAGGAGTATAGTAATGTATCCATGTTTCATCCACAGTGACGAAACGACGATTAAAGTCCTCCGGATTCTTCTGGAACAGCTGCAAACCATCCTTGCAGCACTTCTCACGATTCCGTTTTTGGTCAAGCGTGAGCAATCACGGCACCCATCTTGCGGATAGCTATCTCATGTCCAAATATTTATGCAAAGTATTATGTACCCGTTCAGTCAAGATGCCCACAGCACTAGCAATCTCACGCACCTTAACTCTTCTGTCATCCATCACCATATCATGGATTTGATCATGATTTCTAGATTCGTAACCTCCACAGGCCGTCCAGAATGTTCAGCGTCACTTGTGCCCAGATGGCCAGTCCAAAAATTTTGAAACCACTTATAAACTGTTCTGATCGAAGGTGCAGAGTCACCATAATGTTTATCAAGCTTCTCTGTAGTCTTCTGAGGCGTTTTGCCTTTCATAAAGTAATGTTTAATCACCACACGAAATTCTTTTTCGTCCATTTCTTGAAAATCACTCGACTTCCTTGATTCATATGAATAGTAACACAGTAAAGGTTTCCACCTATTCAATACTAATATGTATTTACAATATTATAAATTACATGGAACTAGTTTCGACCCACCTAGGGGTCATCTACAGCCATATTAAAGCATACATAAGTTTTTTGTCGAATCCTAAAACATGTTATTTTTAACTGTAATAATTTATAAAGTGAAGTGTGGTAATGAGATGAGAAATGTTAGTATGGTACAGGTGAGTAGTAATTAATAATAATACTAGAAATATATATACAAAGAAGTTTGGAATAAAGTACAAGTGGTGTAAAAATATAAACTCATGGATATCAGTAGTCCTCGTACTAAAGAATACAATGTAAAATAACACATATAAACATATACACAAGTATGCACAAAGTCTGGAGAGTAAAAAGTGATACTCTTTTAATGCCGAGTCGGCTTGACACTGATCAGCTGAAGCATAGAATTAGGGATTTGGTGTATTAAAGCTGTGTTGACCGGCTGCATTGTTGATTGTTGGATGTGAAGTTATTTTTGAATTTCTGGTTAAGAAGGTGGATACTGCGCGTGGATGTATTAATTCTCAGTTCTTAGCGGAAACCAAATTGGACCTGTTAAAATGGAGAAAGCCGGTAAAAACAAAAAACGGAGATAGGAAAAGGTTAACATAAAGTGAAAGAACGCTTACCTCGCGCTGCGGTGTGTGTAGTATAGCTGATGGTGTGCGACTGGTGGCGGGAAGTGAAATGTGGGCAGAGAGGAGGGCAGGCGCGTGCAGGTTAGGAGGGGGTTAGGAAGAGTGGGGGTGGCTTGGGGCGGGGTGGGGGTGGGAGCCTTAAGGCAGGGTTGAAGGGTGCGGGAGAAAGGGTAATTGTCTCGGAAAAGTTCCTTTGATTAGACTTAGGATTGAGTTTTGGTTGGCTGCATTATTGTTTCTGAGGAAAGTGATGAATAGATCGAAGAGTATGTTGGGTTTCTCTGAGATTTCATTGAGATTGTGACTGGCGTTGAAGTATTGGTCTAGGTGTATGTTGTAATTTTCCATTATGTTGAGTAAAGGGCCCTTGTTTGCTAATTCGAGGATGTCCATGTCCTGTTCGATATTGGTGAAATTATGGTTATAATCATGCATGTGTTGGCCGATGGCTGAAAACCTGTTGTATTTTATTGCGTTAGTGTGTTCGTGGTATCTAGTATTGAAGTTTCTTCCGGTTTGTCCGATGTAGGATTTTTCACAGGTGTTGCATTTGATCCTATACACTCCTGATTTTAAAAAACTGCTGGTCTTGTTGATGTGTGAAGTATTGTGTAAAACGTTCGTGTTATTATTGTTGGTTTTGAAGGCTATTTTAACGCCTTGTTTCTTGAAGATATTGGTTAACTTGTAGATATCATTGTTGAACGTGAAGGTGGAAAATGTTAGAGGTTTAGTTACTTGTTTTTTGAGGGTAGTTTTAGGGCGATGTTTGTGTTTATTGGTTATCCTTTCTATAAAATGATTGCTGAAGCCGTTGAATTTTGCCATTCCGCGGATTGTGTTAAGTTCGTTCTTTAGATCTTTCTTGGACATAGGTATGCTGAAGGCTCGGTGAACTAGGTTATTGTATGTGGCTCGTTTGTGGGACTGGGGGTGCACTGAATCTTGGCGAATGGTGGAGGCTGTTTGAGTAGGTTTTCTGAATATTTTATAACTGAAAGAATCTGAGTTTCTATTGATAGTTAAATCTAGGAAGTTGATTTTTTGATTTGATTCGGATTCTAGTGTGAATTTGATATGAGAATCAATAGTGTTGAGTCTTAAGAGGGTGGTGGAGGCGTTAATGGATTTCTCATTCATGATTACGAAGACATCGTCATCATATCTGGCCCAAAAGAGAATGTTTCCAAATTCATTGTCAATTTTGCTGTATTCGAGGAAGTCCAGGTATATTTCTGCCAAGATGCCTGAGGCCAGTGACCCCATTGCCAAACCATCTTGTTGATATATGACATTGTCGAAAGTGAAAAAGTTATTGTTGACGATTAGTTTTAATACTGTGATAAAGTCTTGTATCTCTAGTTTGCTTAAGTGGCTGTTTTTGTTTAAATTGTTTTTAATTATCGGAATTAATTTTGATACTTGTATGCTTGGGTACATGTTCACAATATCGAAAGAGTGGATGGAGTAATCCGGTTGCAAATTGAAATTGGTAAGTTTTTCTACTAGCTCTGATGTGTTTTTAATAGACTTTTTGGATAAAAATTGATAAGCCCCTTATACAAATTATCACAATTCATCCAATGTTTCTTAAGAAAAAATTATCAACACAGCTTTAATACACCAAATGCCTAATTCTGTGCTTCAGCTGATCAGTGTCAAGCCGACTCGGCATTAAAAGAGTATCACTTTTTACTCTCCAGACTTTGTACATACTTGTATATATGTTTATATGTGTTATTTTACATTGTATTCTTTAGTACGAGGACTACTGATATCCATGAGTTTATATTTTTACACTACTTGTACTTTGTTCCAAACTTCTTTGTATATATATTTCTCATATTATTATTAATTACTACTCACCTGTACCACACTAACATTTCTCATCTCATTACCACACTTCACTTTATAAATTATTACAGTTAAAAATAACATGTTTTAGGATTCGTCAAAAACTTATGTATGCTTTAATATGGCTGATGATGACCCCTGGGTGGGTCGAAACTAGTTCCATGTAATTTATAATATTGTAAATACATATTAGTATTGAATAGGTGGAAACCTTTACTGTGTTACTATTCATATGTTATTCTCAATTCAATATGGACCAACAACATGAAATTCGTTCCTTGATTCACACGAATGCCAAACACAAAGAAATAGACCAATATGGCTGAAACTTGGTGTGCGTTCATTCAAGAGATGCTACTAAGTAATCATGACCTCGATACGCGCCGGTGGTGCCATCTCTCAGACTTTGCACGGACTTCTCAAACCACCTTCGTAATCAGTATTATTATCACAACTGTCACTGTCATGATTGCTACTTGAACTGGAATTGAACACTGTTTTCTCTTTTGCGACTGCTGAACATTTGTATCAGCTACGCCTGCACCCTACACATTTGAGCCTGCCTTCCTCTAATGGTGGGGGCCGGTAATTCGTTATAGATATTTTAGCAGAAAAAATGTAAGAAAAGGTCTATGCAGTTTGGACGGAAATCATGAATTGAGTCTGTATTACGGATGCGTATGATAATAAATGTTGTGTAACTCGCGGTACACGCACACTCCAGTCGTGAAGGAAGAACTCAAGACTGGGGATAATAAATCAGGTCACAGTTCTAAAATGTCATTAGAGAGATCTGTTCAGTATCATAATCTCTAGAAATCCCTTCTACAGCAATATTGTTACATCCAAGGGACGATTAGGCGATGAGCTAAAGCTTCAGCTCGAAGCTATTAGGCCTTAGGTCGTTCTTGCCCGGATGTAAGCTGCGTTCTTTATGATGAAATTCGTGGATGACACTTTGGTATTGGGAGAATATAGATGAAAATGTTCCCATCAGAGGGCAGACTCATCCAGAATACGCTGCTGAAAAGGAAATAAACCTCTGCAGGCAGGCAACTGAGAAAAAAAAATTGAATCGGTGGATATATCCGCGTTCCTCGCCGAGCAAGCGACTTGTAGTCACGGATCTCACCGCATCGCCCACCGAACGAGTTAAAAATTTTTTTTCTTTTTCTTTTGCTAGTTTTTTTACATCGCACCGACACAGATAGGTCTTACGGTGAAGATGGGACAGTAAGGGGCTAGGAGTGGGAAGGAAGCGGCCGTGGCCTTAATTAAGGTACAGCCCCAGCATTTGCCTGGTGTGAAAATGGGAAACCACGGAAAACTATTTTCAGGGCTGCCGGCAGTGGGGTTCGAACCTACTATCTCCCGAATACTGGATACTGGCCGCACTTAAGCGACTGCAGTTATCGAGCTCGGTGAGTTAAAAATGAACAGGAGGAAGTGATGACACAGAAGCAGGATATATTGCAGAGGTGGGGAAAATACTTTGGTACAAGGAGAAATCGAAGAACCAGATTTACTGCAGGTGGAAGATAAGGAAAACAAGGTGTCCATGGCAGAGATTGAGTGGGCCACTACAAGTATGAAATGAGGCAAAGGAGCTGGAATTGATAAGGTCACCATAGAAATGATAAAAGCAGCAGGAGCAGTGGGTCTACAGTCGTTGTATAGATTCTTCAGAGTAATATGGAGAGAAAAGACTGTTCCAAAAGAGTGGACGAAAGGGGTCATTATACCAATTTTCAAGAAACCAGATGGGGAGCAGTGTGAAAATTACAGGGGAGTGACATTGATACCTCATACAGCTAAGATCCTTGAAAGAATCTTGGATAAATGAATAAGAGACATAGTAGAAGGAAAATTGGCAGAATACTAGTATGGATTCAGAAGAGGCAGGTCCACATTTGACCCAATATTTACATTGCGTCAAATGATGGAAAACCGGGCAAGTTGGCCTTGCAGTTACGGGTACGCGGCTGAGAGCTTGCATCCAGGAGATAGTGAGTTTGAACCCCACTGTTGGCAGGTCTGAAGATGGTTTTCCTTGGTGTCCCATTTTCACACTAGGCAAATTAATTAAGGCCACAGTCGCTTCCTTCACACTCCTAGGCATATACTATACCTTTGTCGCCATAAGTCCTATCTGTGTCAGTATGACGTTAAAACAAATTGAAAAAAAAAAATGATGGATAGGTATTGGGATATGGAAAAGACATGGTAGTAATGTTTCTAGATATTGAAAAGGCATATAACAGAGTCCCAAGGAATTTGGTATGGAAAACATTGACAGATGTACAGATTGGGAATGAAACCGTGCAGATGCTAATAGCATTGTATCAAAATTACAAGAGCTGTGTTAGAACCAAAGTGGGTCAAACTGAATGGTTCAGAGTTGAGACAGGCTTCCAGTCTCCTTTACTCTTCATTATCATCATGGATAGAATTCTACATAATGTCAAGGAGAAGATGTGCGAGCAAGTGCTCTTTGCTGATCACATTGTGGTTTGGGGAGATAATGAAGAGGAAGTACAGACACAAGTTGATTTATGGAATGAGGGGATAAGCAATTTTGGAATAAAGATTAGTACTGTGAAAAGCAAGACTTTGATCATGACGAGAGATAGCAGGAAATCCAGGGGAGTGATAATAGGAAATTAACTTCTTGAAGTAGTAAACATTTTTAAATATTCGGGCAGCATGATGTCACAAGATGGAAATTTGGATGGAGAAATTGATTTAAGAATACAGCAGTTTGCAAGTTTCTACCAGTGTGTGAGAGATATTGTATGGAACAAAGATGTGCCAGTGAAGTGCAAGAAGGTTTTATATTCATCCTATTATAAACCTATACTGACCTATGCTTCAACAGCCTGGACGTTGACTAAGCGGAACCAAAGTAAAATACAAGCACCTGAAATGAGGTTCTTGAGGAGCATACAGGAAAAAACAAGACGAAATAGAATACAAAATGAGGAAATAAGGAGAAGCATGGGAGTGTGTCACGGGTGAACAATGAAGTGGAAGTGGAAAATGTTTATTGAAGACTTTATTTGTAAAGTGTGGTAATATGTTTTATTTGTAACGACCTAACCTGTACAGTGTAATATTTGTAACATATGTATTTGTAAATAGTAGATTTCAGTTCTGTACTTACTGGAAGTATCTAGAAAATTGTTACATGAATTTTTGAACAGGATGTGTTGCCTTTTGTTGGTTATGTGTTCTAGAAGGCATATTCTAACTATTCTGAAAATGGAAGATTCGCGAACGTGCATATTCGAGAAAATTATAAAGTTTGTGACTGTAGTAGGAATTGTGATTGGTGAACCTAGGAGGGAATAGGCGGACTCTTGCATTCCGATTGGCTACTCCAAGGCCAGGGTTTACTCTTATATAGAGTGCGAGGTAGCATTTCGTCGTCTTGGCCTGGTCTGCCTTAGTCTGTCTTGGTCTGTCTGAAGTTTTACGTCGTGTGCGACGCCTCGCTACCGGGATGGGCCACCTTCGGGTAAGCACTCTTGCATTCCGTTCCGGCTAAAAATTCCGTAATGTTCAGTTGCTATTTCGTATAGGAGTCTGCCCTAGCCTAACCTAGATTCGCCAAATTAATTATTTATGATGCCTTAGCTTTTCAGCTGGGCTTGCCTGTTTGTTTTCGAGGCATTCCCTTTTCTTGTTTCACTAAATATGTAGATTGTAGTTTAATATATTTACCTTGCGGTTTGCCTCTGGTAGTTCAGTGTCACTTGATGTATGCTAGAGTTTTGGAGAGTACGTTTACTTCACTGTAAATTGCATTGTACAACTGGATTTGTAACTAGATGTATAGTTGGTTTGAAATTTTGAACTTGTACGAAGGTATTATCGAAGAACCTGTAAGTTATGTGTATCGCAGAGAATATAGTTCATAAGTTGCAAGTTGGCGGCTTTTGTTTGGAATGTATTTGTAAAATCCATTTGTAAGTAATATTTTTCAAATTTAAGGATCACGGCTGATTATTTCAGAATCTGCAATCTAAGCCATATCAATGCCGTCAGTAGGTTCTATCTCCTTCCACCTTCCTGGTTTATTTTCCACTAGTTGGCCCTACTGATATATTTACGTATGTTGTCGGCTGAGATCCAGCTGATGTTCAACTGTGTGTGAAGTTTTTTGGTACTGCGTAAAGGCACCTTCCCCCCCCCCCCCCCCCCCTATTGTGTTTAGTGCTTTGTTTTGTGTAACTACTGTAGTAAAGGTTACATTTGGTAGCAGAGGCAAGCGCTAGGTTGCGGACGAAGAAAAGTGAACTGTAATCATACCTAACCTAAAACACCGTAAAAGTTGTGATTTGTGTATCGCTTGAAATCTTGTTTCTACCCGTTAGGATGGCTCGTGCTGTTCCTAATCCTTTCCATTTGAGAAAAGCAGAACTCGTTTATGAACTTCGTATCCGAAAAATTAATTCAACAGGCAATGTCAGAGATGACACTAGCCTGTTGAAACAGTCGCTTAACTTACCTATTACCATACCTGAGTTAACTACAGACGAGTTGCGTGAGTCTTTGGCCGTGATTAAAGATAGGTTACCTGTATTTAACGCCATTATTGTGTCCTTGGTGCTTCTAAGCCCTCGCATGGTCAGTTAGCGCGGTTAAGGGGCAGTTATTACATTATTTAGACAGAATTAAGGATTTGTTGTCTCTCGAATTGCCGGAAGTTGAGCGGCAGAAATGTCGAGCCTTACTAGAACAGTTTTCCAGAATTTTCGACAGAATCAGTGGTTTGCTTGAAGGCAATAAGTTAAATAACACAGTTTCTGAAATTCAAGTGTCAATCCCATCTGAAATGAGTGACAGTGTTAACTCTAGGGTTGGGCAGACCGGAACATTCACTTGTTCCGCAACATTAGGAACTTGAGGCGGAGTGTTTCGGTACAGAGTGCCGAGACACGGGACACAGGACACAGGACTGTAACTGCGTCCTAGAGAGAACTTCGAGAGGCAACAGGACATGGTCCGCTTCAGCTGGAATGTGCCTGAACCGAACGTGCTGTGTCAAGGCCGCACTAGATAGATTAGTTGGCCTTGACTGTCTGCCTGTCGATACCGGCTGTGTGCCGCCCTGTGTTTGAGTGTCAACATTTTTTCATCCAGTTATATCTTTAATTCCAAAGCGATGACCCGTGTTTTTCTTGGGCTTAAAAGTTTCCTTAAAGTCCAAATTAATTTTTAACATCAATCCCCGAGAAAGTGTTGAGGGAAATTTTCGAGATATTGAAGAAAGTAAATGGAAGTTGAGAGGAAAGGAATTCGAAGTGCAGAGAGCATAAGGCTGCACATTGGGACGCAGGCAAAGCAGCTAAAGCAGTGCAGCGCAGAGCAGATTTTTGTAATCCACACAAATCATTGCACCATCGCAAGTTGACAGACAGGGCAGGACAGAGCAGAGCAGGCCGGTTCTGCACCTACTTCCGCCTACCACGCGCAGTCTTCGAAATACAGTTTCCTGCGCACGTGTCACGCAGTTAGTTAAGAAATGGAGGAGAAAATTACCACAGCCATTCAGTCTCACCATATTTTGTAGGTACTATGTGAATCATGTGGACTGCAATGCAGTATGTATGTATGTACGTATGTTCGTGAGAAAATGGCTGAACAGAATTTAATGAAAATCGGTATGTAAATTCGGGGAATAAGGCACTACAGTCTAGGCTATAAATAATTTTATTCATGCTGCGTAACAAGGCAGTTTAGAGAAAGGCCTAAAATATAATCCACCGAGCAAGTGGCCGTGCAATTAGGGTCGCGGCTCTGTGAGCTTGCATTCGGGAGATAGTGGGTTCGAACCCCACTGTCGGCATGCCTGAAGATGGTTTTCCGTGGTTTCCTATTTTCACACTAGGCAAATGCTGGGGCTGTACCTTAATTAAGGCCACGCCCGCTACCTTCCCAATCTTCCACCCTTCTTCCGTCGCCGAAAACCTTCGATATGTTAGTGCGACGTTAAACAAACAGCAAACAAAAGAATGTAATCCTCAAATATCTATGAAACAATCCGTGACCCAAGTTCTTGCAACATATAGAATTTAAGACAAAGATCTAATGCTGATTATGGAGAGCATCATCGCCGACTCCGTCGCCATCATCCATCATCACATTTATGTGAAGAGATAAATATGGAAAATCATTTATCATGTCTTGTCAAATATAAATGCAAACGCGTTCACAACAGATTGTCAGTGTTGATTGATTTTAGTATCTTGTGTCTTGTGACAACTAGATGAAAATCTAGCAGTACATTTGTAAATACATATTTTTCCCCTCTCCCCCACTGTGATCCTATTAATGAATTTACCATGTAAGTTGGTCGTGCGGTTAGGATTGCCTTGCTATGAGCTTGCATTCAGGAGATAGGGGGTTCGAACCCCACTGTCGGCAACCGTGAAGATAGTTTTCCGTGGTTTCCCATTTTCACACCAGGCTAATGCTGGGGGTGGCTGTACCTTAATTAAGGCCTCGGTCGCTTCCTTCCCATTCCTATTCCATAATTGCCATAAGACCTATCTGTGTCGGTGCGACGTAAAAAATATAAAAAATAATCATGAATTAAATTCTTTGCTTAGTCCATATGAACGCCGAACATCGGTAACATAGAAATATTGTTCAGTCTTGTAAACTGGTGAAGGTGGTTGTTTTTATTGCGATTTTGTTAAGCTGAATAACCGCGTTGCCATGAGCACAAGGGAAATTGTGAAGATGACTAACAAAATGAGAAACATCGCGAATGCTTGAAGAAAAAGAAAAAAAGAGCCTCTTTATACTGGATGCCCCAGTATCACAGAGTCTAAAGAAAACATGTTATTTCTAAAAACTGATGAGACCCTGCGTGGCAATGTGCGCTCACATCCACTTCGCAATTTCGTAAGCTTTGCGCTGTTCTGCTCTGCTCTTCCCTGCTCTGCGGCCAACTGCTTCTCAATGTGCGCCCGTCCTAACAGCACGAAAGTACAACAATGTATTCATCCAGTTATATTTTTAATTCCAAAGCATCGACCCATATTTTTCTTGGGCTTAAAAGTTTCCTTAAAGTCCAAATTAATGTTTAACGTCAATCCCCGAGAAAGTGTTGAGGGATATTTTCGAGATATTAATTACTCAAGGCCAATACATTCAACTGGTAAAAATATTCTTGAATTGGTTACTTTTAAACACCTGCACTGCCATTGTAACCGTGCTATGTGTATTTTATATTGACCGGAAATATCTTAACCTAAAAGCAGCCTTTAACGTGATTATTGGGCGCGAATTTCAGTGTTCCGACTGTTCGTTCACGTTCCCTGCAGCTTTATGCTGGACAAGGCCATAACTACACACAGGCACACACCACACAGCACGTTCCGTACAGGCACACTCCCAGTTCCCACTGGCGCGGAGCATGTAATGTTGCCTCTCGAAGTTCTCTCTACACTGCGCAGTTTCAGTCCCGCGTCCCGTGCGCCCGCTGCACAGTTCAGCTAGTAGGCGAAGGGCAGTGCATAGTGGCGCTTCTGATGGGACAGCGAGTCAGTGTCTCCGGCTCGCTTGAGAATGTTTCGGAACAATTGACACTCGGTGTTCTGGAACAGCGGAACATAACTGTGCACCGGCACCTTGTGCCGAAACGGACATGGTGCCCAACCCTAGTTAACTCTGGTGATGCATCTGTTGCTGCACAAGTGTGCAATCTGACACCTAGTGCTGGTGTTATTCAAGAGTCTGAGGTGACTAATGCTGCCCTGGGATCTTCTGTTTTATTGTCTGGAACTAGGACTCCTGTAAGTCATTCTAATGATCTATCTCCTTTGTATGTTGGTACCCATACAAGTTTTCCTGTACTACCTGCTAATTCTGTTGTGGCTCAGTGTTTGCCTTCTATTGTTAATCAGCCCGTTTCTGATGCAAGGGTAGAAAACCACCCCCCTGTCTTAGCGCCACCGGTATCAAGTTGCATAACATCTACACAACCGGTTAGTGCCCAAATGGTCTCTCAGATTAGTGAGAACCTTTCTCAAATTAGGTTGTCTGCGCCCGTAACGTTGCAGGCTAACGTTAGTCCTAACCTATCCTGTATTCCGTCCTTTTCACAAGGACACCCAAATCAAAGGTACGAGGCCTCAGTAAACCCTCTGGACTATTCTAAGCCTTCCCAAACACCCCCTACACCTGTTTGTCCCCAGATTTTCTCTAATCTGCCTCACCCGTTGACCACTGTGTTGAAGGGAGTCTCTAAATTTTCAGCTAACTCCGTAGATGAGGTTATTTCCTTCGGTTCCTAACAGAGTTCAAGGATCAGGCAATAGTGTATAATCTCAGTAATGACAACGTATTTCAAATTCTATACCCGCATGTCTCTGGAGCTCTTTCTGAGCATATTGTCAGGGCCATTTCGGAAAGATGGTCTATAGATCAATTTCATGGCCATGTGCTTCAATATTTCATTCCTGCTCGTACCTTGTCTGCATTAGTGCAGAAGCACTATTTCAGAGTACAGCATCTCAACGAGTCATTATCTGAATATGTTCAAGACATTAAGCTCCAAGCTAAGATTTTCCGACTCCACTATTCAGAGGCCCAGATGGTTGCCAACATAATTTAAGGTCTCGCCCCGAACTATAGATCATATCTGGCTCTTTCACCTCTACCAGCAAGTTTCGCCCAGTTGGAAGCCGTTACAGTGTCTGCTGAAGGCATTCGATATGCTGACCACTTACATCTTGCATTAGCCCCACCTCTTATAAGCATGCCCTCTCCTCAGGATTCTAAAACCACCTCGTCACCTGCTTCCAACTCGCGTAATTCTCGTTCGTGCTTCTGTTGTGGCTCCACGGCTCATCTCAAGCGGGATTGTCCCAAGGCTGGGGCATTAGGCAATGCGAAACCTGCCAGGAGTTGAGGCTCTTCCACCAATACTTCTTGCCGTAACTGTGGATCAACTAGGCACTTCTCTAGGCAGTGCCCAGGTAACATTTCTGGCTCTGGACCCCCAGGCCATAGTAGTGCTAGATGACTAACCGCCAGTTCTGATGGTAAACCCCAAAGCATGGCTTCTTGTCTTGTCGATCATGACTGTACCTTGGATGATTTACTTAATTCTGAGGCTAATGATTGCTCCCAGTATGACTCTGGTGTTCATTTCTTGCACTCTTGTAGGATTTCTGCCATACCTTCTTGTAAACTACCATATTTATGCATAGAGGTAAATAATGAACCTGTCTGTGCGTTACTAGACTCTGGGAGTAGTGTCAGCTTGACGAGTGAGACCTGGTACGATTCTATGAAAACTGTTTGCAAGTTACCTACATTACAACCCGTGTCCTTAACCTGCCATACTGCTAATTCTAATTCATTGAACATTGTAGGATCACTAGAGGTCAAGATTAGAGTCCGTGTTTTCACGTGGAAAATGCCAGTACTAGTGGCAAAGGATTTATCCTGCCAATTCATATTGGGTGTCAATTTTATTGTTAAAACAGGCATGATTTTGGACCTCCAGTTCAACAGATTCCATTTTAAATTTTGTGCAAGAACCTTTGAGCTGTGTGATTGCTCCCCTATTCTGCCTTGTCACGTTAACGCTGTTCCTGAAGATTCTGATGAACCCAAGGCTTTTGATTTTAATCACTTACCCAAAGAGCAGGCCAATCGACGTAGGAAACTCTGCGATAAGTTCCCTGATGTCTTCACCGACAGGTTAGGTGTCACCAATGTATTAGAATACAAAATTGAGGTTACGGATAACATACTGGTTTGCTCTCCTCCGTACCTGTTGTCACCTCCCAAAATGAAAGCCCTGAAGGCTATCAATCAAATGCTCGCTGACGGAGTGATACGCCTGTCCAAGTCAGCCTATTCTTCTCCCATGTTTCTGGTCCCTTAACCGTAAGGTGGTTATCGGCCTGTAGTTGACTATCGGATGTTGAACTGTAAGGTAGTCCTCCAATCTGTCCCGCTTCCTGATTTGCACTCTTGTTTTTCTTGGTTCGCTAATGCAAATATTTTCACCACCTTCGATTTAAATCAGGCCTATTACCAGATACCTCTTGCCGAAGAATCCAAGCATCTCACAGCATTTGCGACTGATTGGAACCTATATGAATTTGAGCGCATCCCTTTTGGCTTGGCGACTGGAGCAGCTGTCCTTACACAGTTACTAGATTGTCTTATCGGGCATTAAGTTCAAGTTCGTTTATAATTACCTTGATGATCTCATAATTTTTAGTGAAACCTTCGAAGAACACCTACTCCATCTCAACGAAGTGCTTGAAAGACTGCGTAAAGCAGGTCTAACCCTCAAGGCATCCAAGGTTTCCTTCGCACAACCCCAGATGTCCTTCTTAGGACATATTGTGTCGGGGAGGGGTGTCTCAATCGATCAGTCTCGTACTGCCGTCATCCAGAATTTTCCCCCACCAAAGGACGTCAAGGCTGTAGCCAGATTCATTGGCATGGTTAATTTTTTTTCGCAAATTCATTCCCAATTTTGCTGAACGTGCAGCCCCATTAAATGCCTTGAGAAGAAAGAATGCCAAATTTGTCTGGGGTGATGCCCAATGCAAAGCCTTCATGGACTTGAAATCTGCCTTATGTAACGCTCCTGTACTGGCTATGACAGATTTTTTCCTAAACGCTTCATTCTTCAGACTGACGCCTCTTCCTCAGGCATATCCGGTGTTCTTCTTCAGGAATTTCAAGAAGGGCGTCGTCCTATTTCTTATGCTTCACGTGCCCTGAATCCTGCTGAGCGAAATTATTCCATTTATGAGTTGGAAGCCTTGGCTGTTGTCTTCTCATTAGAACGCTTCAGAATGTACCTGGAACATCTTCCTTTCGATCTGGAAACTGATTAATCAGGCCTTGAGTTGGGTACTCGCCAAGCCGCGAAGGACTGGGCGTCTAGCACGTTGGGCAGTGCACATCTTAGCCTTCCAGTTTGAAGCCCGCCACATTCGTGGCACCGAAAACGTTGTGGCTGATGGCCTTAGCAGGATGTTCTATCCAGGCAGCTCTGAACCTCAGAGCCGGCAGACCCATCTCCCGAAGAAGTATCGGCTTTTGTGAATGTAGTTCCCACTGACTCTCCCTTCCTTTTCAAGGATACAACCAAACATCAAGAGGACGATCCTGAGTTAAAGGCTATTATCGACAGGATTAAATCCGGTGAGCATGTTAAGCCCTACATTCTTAAGAATGGTGGCCTGTGTTGTCCTGCTCGCGGTCGTAGAGGGCCCAAAATTGTAGTCTCAACTAACCTGGTCCCGGCTCTCTTCAAATATTTTAATGAATCCCCAGTGGGCGGTCATCTGGGCGTTTTCAAAACAAGAGAGAAGATTCGTAGCCACTTCATTTGGAAATCCATGGATAGTGAGATCCGTTCCCTTGTCAAGTCCTGTAAGATTTGTAACATCAGCAAACCCGCCCCGAATACTCGTCTAGGTCTCTTGTCTTCTGAGCAAGCTTCTCGCCCAATGGAAAGACTGTTCATAGTCTATATCGAGTCCTTCCCGAGATCTCGGAATGGTCATCATTTCATACTTGTGTGTGTTGACGCCTTTTTGCGTTTTACGTGGCTGTTCCCCACTCGGATGGCTAATGCCAACACCACCATCTCGTGCTTGAAACAGATATTCGCCTCGTTTGGACCCTCTCAATTTTTGGTAAGTGATAACGCAACAACCTTTACTTCTGCCCAGTTCCGGAATTTCTGTTTTGATCTATCCATTGCTCATGTAACCACTACCCCGTATTACCCAAAGCCAAATTATGCTGAGAGAGTGAATCGTAACCTGTGATCTGCCCTCATCGCTTATCACTCCTCAGACCACTCCAAGTGGGATTCCTCATTAAATTGGTTGTCATTTGCATTTAACACAGCTGTCCATGAAAGCCACAAGCAAACCCCTGCTTCGTTAATGTTGGCTTTTACCCCAAATTCTCCTCTTTCTAATCTGTGGTCAATTAATGACCTGGCCGACGATGCCAGTCCAGAAAAGATCCGAGCTAATTGGCACCGTGCACGAAAGAACTTGAAGGTTTATTATGCTAAGGTCCAGCGTAATTACAACCACGGGCAAAGACCGCACGATCTGTCTGTGGGTGACCAGGTGTTCATTAAAACTCACCCCATCAGTAGTGCTGCGGACCATGTTATCAGTAAGTTGGCCCCCAGATTTTGAGGTCCCTGCACCATCTTAAAGTTCCTTACCCCGGTGACATTATTGGTGAGCGATCCCGAAAGGAAAAGAATTAGCAGAGTCCATCTCTCCCAGATCAAGGTACCTTAAGTCTGGTAGGGAGGGGTAAATACTATTGTTGGTGACCATGTAGATTTAGTTGTAATCTATTGGTAAGAGTTTAGTTATAAGATAATAAATTCATTGTAAGGTATTTATAAGGCTTTAGTTATAAGGTAATAATAAGTTTTGTTGTAAGTTAGTTGTAAGTGATTGTGTAGGCAAATACTTTAGCTATCCTTTAGTGTAACGGATTTAGTATTATAAGTTAGGTAGGTTTTAGTTTAGGGTCACTCGTGGGAATTTATTCCCCTACTTTCAGGTTTAAGGTAAACTCCTATAGTTTCCTTTCACTCCCATCGTAATCTTGTCAAATGAATTATAGATAGCAGTGCTTACCCCGGGGCTAGTGCCCTAAAATACCTGGTGTGCGAGGAAGAGTCCCTACTGCATAATCATTAAGCCACCCTTGGGGTGACTGCGAAGATCTTTGAGCCCAGCAGCATACTTTTACCTCATGTATTCCCCTGTCTGCTGCGGTTTGTTTATGTTACAGTGGCTGCAGTGACCAGCTTCTCTTGATGGAAACCTGAAGTGCCAAGTTGGGAGGCAAACTCTGTGCCTTGGGCGCTACCATACCGCACCACGATCCTGTGACGAACGTCCTAGTGGAGGCAGTCGGACTGGACGGTGTCTCACCCATTTGCTTATCTACTGGAAGATACCATTGGACTGCAATTACATAGCTACCTGGGTTGAACTAAAGTTGAATGGAGGCTGGCGGCAAACGGCCGTGTCGGCAGCCGCATCATCAGCGAGAACCTGTGGCCTAGCTGTGCTGTGACTGGTGTGGAAAGGTGGTGCAAAATACTTAGTCCATAACTTGCCTAATAGGAGGCTTTGAACGCTGTTTAGCAACAAAGTGAGAAGTTTCTGGATGACTAACATTTGGCAGAAGGAAAGCGTGTACATCCTTTGGTGGACAGAGTACAAATTGTCTAAACAACTGTGAAAGGGTCAGAAGGTGTTTTGAAGTGTAGTATGACTATCCATGTGGATTTTATGTGATATTTATAGGTGGATCTATGAACACCTTCATTATTTTTGAAAATTATGTGACAGTTTGTTTTGATTGTTTAGAAGTCAATCATGATTGTTAGGGTCATGTATTGTGTATACTGTGTGAGAACGTTTTATCGCTTTCTCCCCAGTAAAATTATGTTAATGATCGAGTGTGGCTCGACTTTCGGGGGGAGGAAGATGTCACGGGTGAACAATGTAGTGGAAGTGGAAAATGTTTATTGAAGACTTTATTTGTAAAGTGTGGTAATATGTTTTATTTGTAACGACCTAACCTGTACAGTGTAATATTTGTAACATATGTATTTGTAAATAGTAGATTTCAGTTCTGTACTTACTGGAAGTATCTAGAAAATTGTTACATGAATTTTTGAACAGGGTGTGTTGCCTTTTGTTGGTTATGTGTTCTAGAAGGCACATACTAACTATTCTGAAAATGGAAGATTTGCGAACGTGCATATTCGAGAAAATTATTTAAAGTTCGCGACTGTAGTAGGAATTGTGATTGGTGAACCTAGGAGGGGATAGGCGGACTCATGCATTCTGATTGGCTACTCCAAGGCCATGGTTTACCCTTATATAGAGTGCAAGGCAGCATTTCGTCATCTTGTCTTGGCTTGGTCTGCCTTAGTCTGTCTTGGTCTGTCTGAAGTTTTACGTCGTGTGCGACGCCTCGCTACCGGGATGGGCCACCTTTGGGTAAGCACTCTTGCATTCCGTTCTGGCTAAAATTTCCGTAATGTTCGGTTGCTATTTCGTATAGGAGTCTGCCCTAGCCTAACCTAGATTCGCCAAATTAATTATTTATGACGCCTTAGCTTTTCAGCTGGGCTTGCCTGTTTGTTTTCAAGGCATTCCCTTTTCTTGTTTCACTAAATATGTAGACTGTAGTTTAATATATTTACCTTGCGGTTTGCCTCTGGTGTTCAGTGTCACTTGATGTATGCTAGAGTTTTGGAGAGTACGTTTACTTCACTGTAAATTGCATTGTACAACTGGATTTGTAACTAGATGTATAGTTGGTTTGAAATTTTGAACTTGTACGAAGGTATTATCGAAGAACCTGTAAGTTATGCGTATCACAGAGAATATAGTTTGTAAGTTGCAAGTTGGCGGATTTTGTTCGGAATGTATTTGTAAAATCCAGTTTAAATAATATTTTTCAAATTTAAGGATCACGGCTGCTTATTTCGGAATCTGCAATCTAAGCCATGTCCATGCCCTCGGTAGGTTCTAGCTCCTTCCACCTTCCTGGTTTATTATCCACTAGTTGGCCCTACTGATATATTTACGTACGTTGTTGTCTGCGGAGATCCGCGTAGTTCCAACTGATGTTCAACTGTGTGTGAAGTTTTTTTTGGTACTACGTAATGGCACTTACCTTCGTTTACTGTGTTTAATGTTTTGTTTCATGTAAGCACTCTAGTAAAGGTTACAGTGTGTGTAAACCTCACGAAAAGATAAGTATAGCAAAGCTGAAATGGTTTGGACACTAGATGAGAATGCCAAGGGAGAGAATACCAAAGAGAACATTCAAGGATACAGACTGCAAAGAGGTCTAGGGGACGGCCTAGAGTGAGATGGAGGAGCTCTCTTGTGGACTGTATTGCACATAGAAGAGTTGATAGCAATAAAGTACTAGAAGAGGAGTGGTGGAAAGATCGAGTAAGGTGGAGGGCTTTGGTACACTACCCTACCCAGAGAGAATCTGGAAAAGGGAATGGAGGAGGAGGAAGAAAAAGAAGAAGAAAGATTTTAATTACTCCTTGGAAATGATAAGATAAAGGTACATGTCAGGCCTACATGTTACCTTTAAACAATTTGTTTATATATAAAGTGCCATCAATGTAATTGTTTTATCCATAAATAATTGAAAAAAGGGAAGTGGAGAGAGTAGGTATGGTGGAGGCTGGAATTTCATTTTTTGTTCCTTGAAAACACCTGCTGTTCGATGAATTAACTTGTCACTCAGTTTTCATGAGTCAGGGAAATTTTTCTTAGTAGGTCAGGGAAACTTGCGAGAACATTTCTGTGGACACTGTGATGAACAAAATTCTAGCACCTCAGCATCTCTGAAAATTGTAAATGTAGTTAGTAGGATGTAAAACCAATATGATTATTAATAATTAATATTACTTTGTTTTTTGAATTGATCCTCTATGGACTGCATGTTAACATCCAATCTACCGGGTGAGTTGGCCGTGCGTGTAGAGGCGCGCGGCTGTGAGCTTGCATCCGGGAGATAGTAGGTTCGAATCCCACTATCGGCAGCCCTGAAAATGGTTTTCCGTGGTTTCCCATTTTCACACCAGGCAAATGCTGGGGCTGTACCTTAATTAAGGCCACGGCCGCTTCCTTCCAACTCCTAGGCCTTTCCTATCCCATCGTCGCCATAAGACCTATCTGTGTCGGTGCGACGTAAAGCCCCTAGCAAAAAAAAAACAACATCCAATCTCATTTTGTGTGCATGCGTGCCACTATCTCTTGAGTCCATCGATCAGTGCTTTCTTCCGCTCCTCTGCTGTTGAAGGGCCTCTCAATCTTGTGGTTCTCTCTCCACCATAAAACTCTGATAGCTTTTCATTATTATTATTATTATTATTATTGTCACCATTGAGAAATATATTCTGATGATTCCCAGCAATTGTTTTAATCATACTTCAGACCTGCATTTTATCAAAACATTAATGATTTATTAAGACATTCTATTTTTAGTTTACTTTTCTTTTTAAAATATATGCCTAGGTAAGGATTCTTACCAAGGAATTCAGGAAAGCCAAGATGAGGATCACACATAGTTGGGCCAAACTGCATACTCCCAAGAATTCTGTGCACAAATTCAGTATGTATCTTTTCAGGCTTATTCAGCGACGTTTTAAGCAGACCATAGTAAGTGCACGTTTTGGTGGCCCAACCGAAGCTACTAAAAGATTGTTGGCACAACTACCTATCAGTGCCCAGTCATATAGCAGCTCTCCATATCTTGATTTAGCACTCTTCAGCTATGACGATAAATGGGTTTCAGTGATGGAAAGACCTAAGGCCTGTGGTGAACACCCTATCAGGTATGATATTTTTTTTTTCTTTTTCCCATTGTCATTTACTGTTGAGAATCTAAACATGCTATTCCCTATCCATACTAGATGTCTCCTCTCAAAACCTCTCTGAAGTATTTATAAAGGTATGGTGATGATTTGACATTGTATGTGTATGCATTAAAATATCCTTAATACTTTTTTAAAATGTGCGCTTATATGGTTCATACATGTACTCACTTTAAAATATCTCTCATAATTTGTTCTGTTGGTTGTACACCCTTGTCAAAACCCAGAATGAGCCAAAGTAGCTCGAGCATCTCCAGAAAAATCTGGGACAAATTTAAAGAAGAGTTGTAATTGTAATTTTTGTACAGAACGTTGATTTTTTCCCAGATGTTCTTGAGGAAGTTCATGACTCTTTTCAGTTAATATTAGTTTTTATGTTGAGAATGAACTTTCAACATTTGCAGATTAGGCCATATTTGAAAGCAACAACATACTCTGGAAGAATCTCTTTTAACTATTGCACTGTTATCTATAAAATATTTGCTTGCTGAACACAAGGTATTAAAATCATCAGTACATATAGTCCATTAAATGCTTTGGCCTGACAAGATGACTGCTGCCCAAACAGATGGTCTTCAAGATATTGGAGCCCCAAGTTGTCAGTGTGACCACATCGTCGGCTATATTGCTTGACTTTGGTGACCAAGTCTACTGCCTCTCTTATTAGATAGCTCTTTGGTCACTCTTACGAAACTGAGTGAACCGAGCTGTAGCATTCAGTCCAGTATTCAAATCCTAGGACTAGTTGGGAATTGAACCCAGGGCCTCTGAGTAACTGGTAGGCACGTGACCACTACATTATGGGGCTGGTACCCCAAGGTACATAGTTGGATCAAAAGGTTAGTAACACTAACGCGCCACAGCCGCGCGCTGTGTGTCGCAAACGTGGACACAGCGGAGAAAGGGACAGACACTGCCCACACGTCTGTTAGGCAGGTCGCTGTGGTGTCTCGTCTAGTATTGTGTGAATAGCGGCCAAATGCAATTGCGCGTCAACTGGACGTTCACTCCAAATATGAGGTGCGTGCGACAATCCGATTCCTATGGGCCAAAAGGAAGAATTGCACAGACATTCATCGTGAAATTAGTGCTGTGTAGGGGAGCGGGCCATTTCCCGGCAAGGTGTCGTAAAGTGGTGTCGGCAATTCGAAGCCGGACGCAGGGATATCACGGACAACCATCGTGAAGGCAGGCCCGCAACGTCCAGGACCCGTGCAAAGCTCAACGCTGTGAATGCGATCATTAGACAGAACTGGCGCATCAAACTGAGAGAAATCGCGACACACCTGAACATGTCGTATGGCAGTGTGTTCGCCATTGTTCACGAGGAACTTGGATATCGTAAGCTGTGTCAAAGATGAGTCCCACGTCTTTTCACCGATGAGCACAAGGGACACTTCCAGTCCTCCCTGGCATTTTTGCAACGCTATGCCACAGGCGGCAACAGGTTTCTGCGGCGAATCGTCACAGGCGACAAAACGTGGGTCCACCAATTCACCCCCGAAACGAACCGAACATCAATGGAATGGGTGCACCCCTCATCACCACAACAAAAGAAGGCCAAGGTTCAACCTTCAGCCGGTAAGGTTATGGCGACATTGTTCTTTGACACGGAGGGTTTGCTGCACGTGGAATTCATGCTGAAAGGAATGACGATCAACGCGGCATCTTATTGTCAAACGTTGCAGCGGTTGCGTAAAGCGATTAAAGAGGAGCGCCGGTGTGATTTTGTTGCACTATAACGCAACACCTCACAAGGCCCGCCAAACGAGAGAACTGCTGCAGCGTTTCAAGTGGGAGGTCTGGCAACATGCAACCTACAGTCCTGACCTAGCGCCATGTGACTTTCATCTGTTCGGTAAGCTCAAAACGGAGCTCGGTGGTCGATATTTCCAGACTGATCAGGAGGTGAAGGCCGCTGTCTCCGAGTGGTTGCAGAACGCTGGAGGAAATTTCTATGCATCCGGCATCGACAAGTTGGTTGTGCGTTCGCAGAAATGTTTGGAGTCTCTTGGAAACTATATGGAAAAGTGACGTTACAGTGTACCGTATTTCACGGCATAATCGTCGCCACCGCGTAATCGTCGCATCCTTTATTTTCAATACAAAAATCGGACTTTAAACCTTTAATTACATAATCGTCACACGTCCAAATTTTGTTCACTAATCTGGTTAAAAGGTAAATGGAACTGCAACGTAAGTTGCGCATGAATGCACAATTTAAATACGTGTATGGTTTATGGGCAATTTGGCAACACAGTCACGTTTGCGACATGTTGCACAACGTATAAATAAATAATACCGGTATATGTACGACGCATGGCTTACCAGTAGACTATCGGCAGTTTGACAACGTGGTCGCGAGACAGTGTACTATTTATTCACCACCTACATATTATGCTTACCGGTAGGCTATCGGCAGTTTGACAACGTGGTCGCGAGACAGTGTACTATTTATTCACCACCTACATATTATGAGTTCCCATTTGAAATACGTAAGGCTGTAAGTTATCGCTTATCGGCAACGTCGCCAGGAAATACCGGCTAGGTAGGTTGAATGGACCTCGAACCAGCCCTCAGGTACAGGTAAAATTCCCTGACCCGGCCGTGAATTGAACCAGAGGCCTCCGTGTAAGAGGCAAGCACGCTACCCCTACACCATGGGGCCGGCTCCTGTGTTATTGCGCACGAAGTGAAATCCAAGACGATAACGCAGATTTCCACAGAATTATTCAGCCGAATTATTTACGATGTCTCAGTTGTCATCGCTAGACTCTTATCTTACTACTACGTCATAAGTGTCCGGGCATGGGATGAAAACTTTTATCCAAGCAGTCAAGATAATTATTATCCAATGCTATTAAAGTTTTATTTTATAAACTCGTCAGTAATGTAATGTAAAATCATCAATAACTGGGAAGAAATATTAACCTAATTACCGTATGTTTAAAAGAAATTGAAAAAAATGAATGTTTGTTACTGACGTCTCGGAATACAGTCAACTATACAGTAGATCTACACCGCGCTAGCTAGAGCTCCGGTTTGCGAGCTTTGCGCAAGCGCAGTAGTGTGTCGCAACCAACGAGCTAAACTGATAAATTGTTGCATGCTTCCTTGCTGCCTAACAGTATTCGCTGCTCTGGAATGGACAGATCACAGATGCATTTATTTGTTTCAGATTTGCGTGATTACTGTAGACATGTGTGCGTGAGAATTTAAGTTTTTAATTTGTGTTTTGGGTGTTTGCAGAAATAATTTGTTTTAATAGTGAACAATTACGGAAAGTCATTTATATCGCAAAACATTAACGTGTGAAGCATTTATAAGCGATTATGGGTAAATATAGAAACTATTCTGCGGGCTTCAAGCTAAGCGTAATTGCCTTCGCTGAACAGCACGGGAACAGAGCTGCAGAAAGAAAATTTTCTGTGAGTGAAAAGTTGGTGCATGACTGGCGGAAAGTAAAAAGCAAGCTAAGAAGCACAAACCCTTCTAGACGCGCGTTTAGAGGTCCTAAAACAGGGAAGTTTCCTATAATTGACGAAGAAGTGTTTAGGTACGTCAGTGAAATACGTAACAATGGCTGCAGTGCATCATATGAAATGTTACAAATTAAGGGACAGGAGGTAGCGCGCAAACACAACATACCGGTAACTCGGTTTAAGGCGACTTGTGGGTGGATTAAGGGGTTCATGCGACGACACAATCTGTCAGTGCGAAGGAGAACAACACTAAGCCAAAAGTTGCCTGCTGATTACACGGACAAGATTGTAAATTTTCACCGATTTGTCATACGTTTGCGCAAGGAAACTTCGTACTTGCTTTCTCAAATCGGTAATGCCGATCAGACTCCAATCTTTTTTGATATGCCTCGCAACAGCACTACTGCGCTAAAAGGATCACGCAGTGTATTAATGAAAACCAGCGGTAGTGAGAAGTTGCGATGCACGGCAATGCTAGCTATTACAGCTTACGGGAGAAAGTTGCCGCCTTACATCATTTTCAAGAGGAAAACGATGCCTAAGAATATACAGTTTCCCCGTGGAATTCATGTACGAGTGCAACCAAAGGGTTGGATGGACGTAGAACTCATGCTGGACTGGGTTAAAACTGTGTGGAATAGAAGACCTGATGCACTACTAAAACAACCAGCTCTGCTTGTTTTAGATAGTTTCCAAGATCACCTCGTGAACGAAGTGAAGCAAATTCTCACTACAAATAAGACACGACAGATAGTCATTCCTGGTGGCCTAACATCTGCTTTGCAGCCACTAGACGTATGTGTTAATAAACCCTTTAAAGACCACTTACGTCGATTTTACGAGTGGATGATGAGCGGCGATCAGCAATTGACGCCCGCCGGAAATATCAGGCGTCCACCCTTGGACTTGTTATGCTCGTGGGTGAAGAAGAGTTGGGATCTTATACCACCTGAACTAGTCTCCAAGAGCTTCAAAAGGACTGGGATTTCGAATGCACTAGACGGTTCCGAAGATGACGCAGTGTGGCAGGGAGACGAAGAATCTGATACTGGTATTAACAGAGGCGAGGACGGCGCATCAGATAGCGAAACCTGCGATAGCGACACCGAAGATTTGGAATAAATTGCGTACCGGTAAGTCCGCATTTCACAACAAAGCGATAAGTTTTTGCAAGTGTAATATTTTAACTTTAATACTCAAATTAATGACAAATTAACTTAATACGTTCATTTTTATTTTCAGGTTGGAAAAACGTTCGCCGAATTGTTGCGAAAAATTGTGAATTTTGTTTTAGACTATTTTAATTATTTTGATGTATAAACACGAGTATTACGTGCATCTTAAATTTGTATCAAATACAATTTAGTTATAAATACATTTTTTGAGTAATACAAATACTGGTATTAAATATTCATCGTATAATGGTCGCACCCTACAATTTTTTTTCGAAAATTTTGGTATAAAAAGTGCGACGATTATGCCGTGAAATACGGTATGTCGTTATGGTCGTGTTGCTGTTGTATAGGTGGTGTAATAAATGGCCATAACTGGGAAGTGCAACTTATTTTCTGATCTGCCCTCGTATTAAAAGCAGGAAATACTTGTTTTTGTCAGTTTTTCACAATAAAGGTTACAGTGCTCTTCCTGTAGAATCGACATAATTGAGGGCTCAGATTGACAAGGTTCCATTCGACATTTCATGAATTTTACGGGAGAATATTTTTAGATTGCCTGCTAATAACTTTACATTTATGAAGGGACTCTTCAGTAGTAAGGTTTGACTATTTGATGACTATTGTTTCTTTTATCAGTTTCAGTAAAAATAAGAACTTAGAAGACATATTGTACCAGGAAAAGTTTTTGGGGAAAGGGCATGAGTAGGACCTCAGGGAGTGGAACTTGGTTTTGGAGCCGATACAGAGTAGGATAGACTCGCAGAGAGAATAATAGATGGTTAATTTTTTTTTTTTTTTAACAATTTATTAATTCTTCACCCTGCAATATTATTATTGGACTCAAATCTGGCATTGAAATTAAAAGTTTGAACGTAATCTTCCTGAATTGTGTTCATGAAAATTAAATGAATATCACTGATTCCAAAGTCTTTCATATGTGAGAAGACGAGGTATTAGATTTCCACCTAAAGTCTTTCTAAATATGAGCACACACTTGTAATTGCAAATTGACATGAGAAATTAAATTTCTGTTACAAGTTTTCGGTTTTTCAGTTTGTAAACCTTCATGTATAGCACACTTGAAAAGCCTAAAGTCTTTCTATGAGATATGAAAATTAAATTTGAAAATTAAATTAATCACTTCTGAGAAACTATGAGAACTCTGAAATATTTGTTCACACGTGGCACTGAAGTTTCCACTGTTCAAAATTAATAAGAAAATTTTAGTCAGTTTGTTACTACTCACTTGGTGAAAGAAATGTTGCTACAAATGTTGAAGGATGGACATCTGGAATGTTCCGTGGAGAATCAGGGACAGCGATGTTCCCTTAACACACCATGTTGACGTCCCCCGATGAGGTGATGACGGCTGGAACTGGATCGTGTAGAATTGCAGCTCGTTAAGGTGATTTTTCGCACACGAAAAATTCACTTAGTGCGAGTAGTTATCACTGACACTGTCATTTACTGTTGAACACAGTTTATGGCGTAATTGAACTTTAAGACGTTAAATGAATAATCACAGTCCTTCCTGTATGAAATACTATTTAAAGTTGTTACTGAAACGTCCATAATTACACAGTTCACACTTGAAAAAGGCAAATCATAGTCTATAATCACAGTCTTTGAACACGGTCATTAAGTCACTAAGGATTATTTTCTGATTATCTTGTTATTATAACGTCATATTACCTCAGAAAAAGTTCTTAGTATTCACCCAGATTACCACTGTAAGTCGTATACTAATATGGCGTGAATAAAGAAATACAGTTCAATACTCGAAAAGAAATGAGTCCTGATAATTCTACACATTAGTTTCTGTAGAAGTTCAATATCATGTGAAGTAAACTAAGTCTACACGTAATGATATATTCTGTGAACGTTAAATATGTGATATTTGCACTTCAATAAGTTCACTCGTATTATATTCTCAAATGTCTTTAGAATTAGACTGTAGTCGCGACGCGATGTACTAAATACAGTGCGACGTCTTTTATAATTTTGTCGGCGATATAACTTCGTGTTCCGGAAACGCAACGGCAAGTACTTTCACCGTGACTGCGCGGACATATTGTACGAGGGTCGGTCTCTCCTCTGTCTCACTCACACACATCTGTGTACTCGTCCTTGTACTGCGCTGCTCTGCTTGTTAGCCTTGACATATATATGCCGGCGCTGGGAGGGGTGGTTTCTCTTGGCCATGTGACCGTGAGTGTATAATTTTCTTAGACTTTAAATTATTATAAATCAACAACCATGGGACGGATTAATTCGAAATTCACAGGGATTAACTTTTATGACGTCCGCTACAATTCAGCGTTTGTCCCGTTGAAATTGGTTAAGACGTTGAAAAGCTTGCGAAAAGAAAATTCTTTTCGAGAAATATCTCTAGGGGAGGTGAGCTTCGAGCGACAGGTGACGTCACTTGACTTCTCTTAGTGCACTCGTGAAGTCTGGCACCTGTTGGAACATTCCTTTATTTAAATGTTCGTACGTCGGACGGATATTTTATGCTGGAATAATGTTTCTTTCGATTGATATGAGCCAGGACGTAGGCTTTCCTGGTACATCTTCCCCTTGGTTTGACGAAAAGAAAATACGGAGGATTTTCTTTTCCAGGCTTTACTCTTCCTGTGGTACATATTGTTTTAAATTGGCTGAGTTATAAATACCCTCAAAAGTGCCATCCATTTCATAAGCTCCGTTTCTCAATACAGCGCGGACACGGTAAGAACCTACAAATAGTGGACAGAACTTAGCGTAAATCCTTCTCTCAGGGTTTGAAGTAGTTGGTCTGTGTATTAAAATAAGGTCTCCAGGATTTAATGGTCTTCTGAACTTCCTATTACGCTGGCGTTGTTCTCTGATGGCAGCTGCATGTCTTAGCCTGGTCAGCGCGTCGTTGACCTTAACTTGCTGCGGCACGATCACATCTGGTAGAGCTGGTAGACTTCTGTCCCAAGGTCGCTCAGGTTTTATCCCATGATGCAGGCTGAGAGGAATGTCATTAGTGGATTCATGCACAATAGAGTTTACAATCTTTTGCATTACTGGCAATATCTCGATCCACTTCCAGTGATGTTCGCTACAATAAATTTGGCAGAATTTAGCGAGTTCTCTCATTATCCTTTCAGCAGGGTTAGCTTCCGGGTGCCTAATAGAATTCATGATATGACGGATGTTAAGTTCTTCTAAGGCCTGTTGGAATTCTATGGAAGTGAATTGCATTCCGTGATCCGTTAGTAAGTATTCAGGCTTTCCCGTCTCAGGAATGATGTTCTTTTTCAGCCTCCTTAAGATGTTACCGGCATTAACTTTCTGAATAAGCAACAGCATAGTATACTTGGAAAAGACATCCACAACAACAATGACATGTCTGTTCCCCCTGCCATTATTTCTCCGGGCTTTTCCGGGATCAGCGGTTTAGGAAATTCCTTAAGTAGGTAATTATTTGGTTTGATCCGCTGGCATAAATCACAAGACCGCAAAATTCTCCTAGTGTCTCGCCTAGGATATTCCCGTGTAAACCTTTCCTTAATAAGGTTGAGAACTTTATCCGTACCGGCATGACCTGAAATTGAGTGGCAATGCCATATGATAGCCTTCCTGATTTTGACAGGTGCATAAATCCTGCATTGCGTCTTGGCTAAGTCAATGTATTTCATAATAATCCCATCCCGTAAACAGAAGTTTGAAGAAAGTCGTTGGAGACGTGGGAATTCATCATCATCGGCGGGAATCGAACCTGATAAAAATCAAATTAATTCCCTACAATTGGTGTCTCTTCGTTGCATCTGGGCAAGGTAGCGCAGTTTGCGAAGACATTCTTCGTCATCATCATTCATGATGTTAACCTCGTGAACTTCGATAACTTCAGCAGGGTTGCGGCTGAGGGCATCTGCTAAGGCATTCTTTCAACCAGGCCTGTGTAGTACTGTGAGGTCGAATTGCTGAATGAAAAGAGCCCATCGGGAAACTCTTTCATTCGTCATGTCAGATGACAGTATGAATGTCAGAGCTTTATGGTCTGTGTAAATCGTAATGGGATAGCCGTAGATGATTTTCTTCCAATACTGGAAAGAAAAAACAACAGCCAGAGCTTCAAGTTCAGTTATGGTATAGGACTTTTCGTGAGGTCGTAGTTTTCTACTTAGAAACGAGATGTAAAGTCTGTGATCGGGATCTTCAGGTCTCACTTGATACAGCACTGCGCCTATTCCTACAGAGCTGGCATCACACTCTATGAAGAATGGAAGAGAAAAATCCGGATAAACTAGTTTAACAGAGTTTTTCAACATGTCCTTGGTGGCAAGGAAAGCTCGTTCACATTCCTCAGTCCACTTCCATCTATTATTCTTAAGTAGTAGTTGCTGAAGAGGAGCTACCATCTCAGTATAATCTGGACAGTGTTGAGAAAAGAACTGACAAAATCCTAGGAACTGTCTCACGTTTTTAATGCGCTGAGGTCTAGGAATGTCAATGATACTCTTAATCTTGGCAGGGTTAGGTTGAATTCCATCACCACTAATTACATGTCCTAAGAATAATACTGATGTTTGGAAAAGCTGACTTTCCTGGGCATTTATCTTGAAATTCTTCTTCTCCAATTCCTGTAGGACCAGATTGACATCTCTCACGTGCTCTTCGAAAGTTCTCGAGGCAATCAAAATATCGTCAACATAAATCGTAGTTATGTCCTTTACGTCATCTGATAAGTGTTTTTCCAGGGCTCTGATCAGAACAGCTCCTGAGTTCTTAATGCCAAAGGGCATTTTGTTGAAAACATAGGTCCTATTTTCAAATAAGAAGCCTGTGAAAAGTCTACTTTCAGCATCCAATTTTATATGATAATATGAAGTTCCGTCAAGGCAACTAAAGAAATTCATGCCGTGGAATCTTCTGATGATATCCTTAAGTAATGGAGGACGGTCATATTCTAAGGTCAGTCGGTCATTTAGGACCCTCGCATCAAGGCAAATCCTGATACCGCCGTTAGGCTTACGCACTATGGCCAATGGATTCAGGTACTTAGTTACGCAAGGCGAAATTATCCCATCATCTGTCATTTTATGAATTAAGTCACGAACTTCTTCTCGATATTTCTCGGGGACAGGATATGGTTTCTTCTGATAAGGTGACAAGTCATTTACATCAAGATGATATTCATAGCCAGCTATCTATCCAGGCTTGTCATCGAACACACATGCAAATTTTTGTAGAATATCATTTTTAGCCTCCTCCAATTTTAATTTAATTTCCGAGTCTTCAACCGCACTGGCTATTGACATTATATAATCCAGACCTATGATTGAGTTCTCATTGAATAGGGACTCTGCATCGTCCTCACTTTGGTCACCCTTTTGACATTCTGCTACGGCTGGTGCAACCTCGCTTACAGCTGGCTTAATAATGTCACCACCGGCTTCTTCGAAACGGGCTCCATTCTTTTGAACTTCCAGGTCGCTTCATCCTACCAGCTGTAGTCCTAAGGAATTATTCTTTAATCTTACGAGGATTGCGCCATAGTCAATGGTTCCTTTGTATTTGATCATAAAATCTGATCCAAGTATTAAGTTGAAGTTAAGACGTGATACTACCAAAAATATGTGTTTGAATGTCTGACTGTTAATTTCAAACTCTAAAAATGCCTGCGATTTACACTTAAAACAACTTTATCAGGAACTGTCCCTCTTACTTTGATCTGAGCTGCAGGCAATAACAAAACATTGTTCTGATTTTTAAGCGAGTCTACAAGCCTATCAGAAATTAAAGAAGCTTGCGCTCCAGAATCGATGAGCGCAATCACCTGTAGGTTGCCTGTACGTACTGTTATGACAGGTAATGAACGGGTAATGATTGGCCTTGGTGTTTGTGCGTCTTCGAATAGTAATTCGGAATCGTCAATGTGCCAGTAATCGATAACAGCAGTACAATAGTTTGAAATCTCGTCCTCATCGTGTTCTGTAGTCAATCTCCCTATTGTGAGATCGGCGTTTTTTTTTAATAGCGCCTGTTGATTCAGGATTAGGTGATCATTGTTCTCTTGGTCCGAATTGACGTTGGTATTCCAGGGACGTGGCTCCAAGCTCATCAGGATTACGATTTCTCTCCCTGACGTATTCCCGTGTATCCTTCCATCTACTTTAGAGTTCTCGTCGTCTGGACTCACGATTTCCTTCAGGAGTGCTTTCACGCTGTCTCCATGAATTCCTAGGTTGGTAAAGGTGTCTATCCTGATTCCTCTGACGTCTAAAATTCCGGAATCTGGTTGGGTTCGTAGGGCTTAATCTGCCTTCTTCACGTGTCCTGGGTTCCTCTCTCTGTTTTATTTCCGCAGAGTTCGTATTTATTTCTCGACTCCTGTTAGTTTTCGGACTAGATTGGATATTAGCCGTATCTAACCTGCGCAAAGTAGCGTCGAAATGTTCCAATGTTTTAATGTTGGCAGCGACCAGTATCTCTTGAACATGAGGCGGATATTGAAGTGTCAGGATCTGAATGAGTTCAATATCTGGCAAAGGTGGATCTAAAAACTGTAATTTTTTTAATTGCATTAAACAATAATCTGAACATCGGGAAGTATTGACTGAAGTATTGTATTTACTAGAGTAGAGTTGCATCTTGACGAGGTGTTGTCTTTCAGAATCCCAAAAGCGTTTGAGAAGTGCCTTTTTAAAGTCGTCATAGTTTTTAAAGTTGCTCTTAAAAGCTATGAACCATGACAAGGCTCGTCCTTCTAGAAGCTTGGATACTACTCTAAGTTTTCTATCGTCATCTACCCTATTCTCTTCCAGGTAATCGTCGACATTTAACAAAAATTCTCGAGCAGTATACTCGTCACGTCCTGAAAATTTGACTGGTTTGTCATCTGGTACTTTAATGAGGGTTGTTGTGCTGTGCACTTCCCTCGATGAACCAGGAATAGTGACGTCAGTTGTATGTTCTTTGAGTTTAATTTGATTCACTTCTTCAGACAAATTCTCAATTTTGGAATTAATTGAGGCGTCTAAATCTTTTATTTCATTTCTCAAGTCAGTTTGAATGACTTGTACGTCTTTACAGAAAGCAGCTATCTGGGTATGAGTGCTGTCTAGCTGTCCTGTAATACGCTTGTCGAGTTCTCCGTGTGTGCTTTTAATTAATCCTATCTCGCTTCGTAATTTGCCCACGTCGTTCTTTAATGCATCTCGCAGGTTTTCCTGCACCTGAGCTAGCTTTACTTGAGCTTGCGAGATGTTACCAAGGGATTCTTGAAATTCAGTTCGTAAATCTTTGAGTTCGGTGGAAAATGCTTGAACAGAAGGAAGAACATTTCTAAGATCTTTGCCTAAAGACTTGACGACCTCTGTCTTTATTTCTTCCTTGATAGACTCTTAAGTTTTCAACAAACTGATCCCTCATGTTTTTCAATGTGGCTTCGACTTGTGCACTAGAATCAGTAAGTTTCTTTTCGAGGCGAGTTCCAGCTTCACGGAATCGTTGCTCGATAAGGGCACTGGATTCAGTGAGCCTTTTATTAATGACTTTATCGGCCTCTGCAAACTTAGTGTCCAAGGTCCTGTCAATTTTAGAAGTTAAGTCTTTGTCGGCGATATAACTTCGTGTTCCGGAAACGCAACGGCAAGTACTTTCACCGTGACTGCGCGGACATACTGTACGAGGGTCGGTCTCTCCTCTGTCTCACTCACACACATCTGTGTACTCGTCCTTGTACTGCGCTGCTCTGCTTGTTAGCCTTGACACATATATGCTGGCGCTGGGAGGGGTAGTTTCTCTTGGCCATGTGACCGTGAGTGTATAATTTTCTTAGACTTTAAATTATTATAACTCAACAACCATGGGATGGATTAATTCGAAATTCACAGGGATTAATTTTTATGACGTCCGCTACGATTCAGCGTTTGTCCCGTTGAAATTGGTTAAGGCGTTGAAAAGCTTGCGAAAAGAAAATTCTTTTCGAGAAATATCTCTAGGGCTTCGAGCGTCAGGTGATGTCGCTTGACTTCGCCTAGTGCACTCGTGAAGTCTGGCACCTGCTGGAACATTCCTTTATTTAAATGTTCGTACGTCGGACGGATATTTTATGCTGGAATAACGTTTCTTTCGATTGATATGGGCCAGGACATAGGCTTTCCTGGTACAATATATAGTGGGAGACTGATGTAAAATAGAACTCCTTGTCAACAAAAGAACCTTGTCTTTCCAGATAATTCATAGTGTGGGATGAAATGAATGTGATTGTTACCACTAGAAGAAACGTGTTTATTATCATTAAAAATATTCGTTGCTATGTGCAAAGAAAATGACGATAGCTATGTTGCCAATTCGTACACCTAAAGAAAAAACAAAGCCCATGGTGCAACAGCCCCGAAGGGCCATGGCCTACTAAGCGACCGCTGCTGAGCCCGAAGGCCTACAGTTTATGAGGTGTTGTGTGGTCAGAATGACGAATCCTCTTGGCCGTTATTCTTAGCTTTCTAGACCGGCACTGCCATCTCACTGTCAGATAGCTTCTCAATTGTCACGTAGGCTGAGTAGACCTCAAACCAGCCCTCATATCCAGGTAAAAATCCCTGACCTGGCTGGGAATCAAACCCGGGGGTTCCGGGTAAGAAGCAGGCACGCTACCCCTACACTGCAGGTCCGGGTACACCTAAAGAAGGTAAAGCAATTAAATATCGATGTTGGCACTGACACCCTACAAATAATTATAACCATGAACATATCACTCACCAAAGGGCATCTGGATTTTAGAAGAAGATTTAAATTATTAAATAAATGCAACTTGAAATCTACATACAGAAGTAACATGATAATATAAATTTCTTTCTTTCTGTCCATAGAGAAGTAAAATAAAAAGGATTTAAAAAAATAATTTATAAGAAAACACTAGTTCACTCGAGTTATTCTTCTTCTCGGAGAATACTCAGTTTATGAATCGGTCTTTTCAACACACTAGAGTTGGATCATACTGTTGCTACACATACTCAGTTGTCATTGCCTGGATGAACTGCTTCAACTACTCCATATTTCCAGCGGAGTGGTGGTAAGTGTCATCTTTGATGAGAACCACAGTACCAGGGCATAGATTCGGAGAACTTCTGGTCCGTTTGTAACTCTCTTGCAAGGTGTTCAGGTACCCCTTCGTCCATCTCTGCCAGAAATGTTGCTTCAGCTGTTGTATGTATTGTCATCTGAAAATTATATTGATCGGTTTTGATTCAGTATCAAATTCAGGCGGGGATGTGAGGGGTTCTCCGATCAAAAAAAGAGCCGGTGTGAGATATGGAGGGTCCAACAAATCATTATTACTGTTGATTAGGGGTCTTGAATTACAGACATGCTTCGATTTGAGTAAATAAAGTGGTCAGCTCTTCAAAAGTAAGTGAATTTGTTCTCATTACCCAGCTATGGATTTTACGCCAGCGTCCCATAAGCCTCCGAAGTGGGGTGCTGATGGTGGAATGAAGTGCCATGTCAGTCTCAATGAAGCGGTAGCATTCACTAATTCTTGGCCATGATCATTGTTCATGAAGAGTCTTTGAATTTCTCTATTAGCTCCAAAAAAGTTGGTTGCATTGATCGCTGTATATCCTGAAGGGATATCCTCTTAAAGATGTGGAGCAATGTAGTGCTGCCAAGAAGGTGCTCATGGTAAACATGTTCCTTGTAGGCATTTCAACCTTCCATTAATAGTTAGTTCAGATTATGATATGTTAAATGGTGGAATCGCCTACAAGTCCCTAGCTAATTTTATGTCTCTGTATCAATTGAAATCTCTCAATAATGTTTTGAACGTTAATGATAGAACTCTTTTTACCAAGCTCGATAGCTGCAGTCGCTTAAGTGCGGCCAGTATCCAGTATTCGGGAGATAGTAGGTTCGAATCCCACTGTCGGCAGCCCTGAAAATGGTTTTCCGTGGTTTCCCATTTTCACACCAGGCAAATGCTGGGGCTGTACCTTAATTAAGGCCACGGCCACTTCCTTCCCACTCCTTGCCCTTCCCTGTCCCATCGTCGCCATAAGACCTATCTGTGTCAGTGCGACGTTAAGCAACTAGCAAAGATAGAACTCTTTATCTCGTTTTAACTGATGTAAGTGGTGTAACTGTGAGCAGAGAGCAGTATCCGTTAGTCCCAGAAGATGCACACCACCCTGCACTAACAATTGTTATAGAACCAAGAGGTGAACGTGATCGAATAAAGCAAATTCGTACTATAGCGTGTGATTTTCAGAAAGCAAATTTTCTTGGCATATATAACATGTTTCAAGAAACGGACTGGTCTGAGTTGGGAAAAATTGAAGATGTAGATGAAGCAGTAGAACATTTTTATGTGAAAGTAAATTCTGTATTTAAAGCTGCGGTCCCCAAAAGAGCATTTTTTTTTTTCTTTTTTTTTTTTTCGAGAACTAAATACCTGGTTTGGTTTACTTCAGACATAATCCATAATATTAAGTTGAAAGAATTGCATAGAAGATGTCGAAAATTTTCTGATCACAGTAAACATGTATATAAACAACTCAGAAAATATGTCAAAACCTTGATCAACAAAGCGTACAATTGGTATATCAGTGAAATTCTAAACAACATCATGAAAGATGCTAAATAATTCTGGTATTTTATTAAAAATAAGCAAACTCAAAAAGATCCACCCTTACATAGTATGAAACTTAATAATATTACGTTAGATAATAGTCAAAGTATTTCCAATGGTTTTGCAACATTCTTTAAATCTGTATACTCTTCTTCTCCTTCTTACACTATTCTGGATACACCGTGATTACTGGTAAACGATTCCCTGGGAGTCGAATTTATAACCATAAGTGAATATAAAGCAGCTATTATGAAATTAAAGTCCAAAAAATTATGTGGCCCTGATGGGATACCTCCCTACATCCTTAAAGCATGTTCTGAAGTGTTACTCATTCCTCTTCTGAGAGTGTATAATTTGACACTTAAGAAGAGGACATTTCCCAAAGCCTGGAAAATATCGAGAGTTTGCCCAGTCTTTAAATTTGGGGACAATAAGATGATTAAGAATTATTGACTTGTCTGTATTTTATGTACTCCGTGCAAAATCCTAGAACAGATTTTATATTTTCGTATTTTTGCTCATGTAAAGAGGGCTATAAGTGAATATCAGCATGGCTTTTTGACTGGTAGATCAACAATAAGCAATCTTGGTAATTTTACACAGTATTTTTTTAAAATTTTCTACATAGGCGAGAAAATGTTGATGTAATTTACTTGGATTTTTCGAAAGCCTTTGACAAAATTGATCCCGACATTTTATTGAAAAAACTCTCTAAATTTGGAATGACTTCACCAGTGCTAACACTGATTTCATCCTACCTTAGAGACAGAAAACAGTATGTAGCATATTGCAGTTGTAATTCAGACATTTTTTCTGTATATTCTGGTGTTCCACAGGGTTCAAACCAGGGTCCGTTTCTGTTTAACCTTTATTTCAACGATCTCCCATTTAAAGTTAAGTTTTCAAACTGCCTTTTATATGCGGATGATGTGAAGCTTTACAAAGAAATAAAATGTGATGGAGACATCGACAAACTACAAAGCGACTTTAATCAATTATACGAATGGAGTATAGAAAATAATTTATATTTCAATATAAAGAAATGTTGCAGAGAGCAGTATCTGTTAGTCCCAGAAGATGCACACCACCCTGCACTATTCTTATAGAACCAAGAGGTGAACGTGATCGAATAAAGCAAATTCGTACTATAGCGCGTGATTTTCAGAAAGCAAATTTTCTTGGTAGCCTATATATAACGTTTCAAGAAACGGACTGGTCTGAGTTGGGAAAAATTGAAGATGTAGATGAAGCTGTAGAACATTTTTATGTGAAAGTAAATTCTGTATTTTAAGCTGCGGTCCCCAAAAGAGCGTTTTTTTTTTTTTTTTTTTTTTCCTCAAGAACTAAATACCCGGTTTGGTTTACTTCAGTCTTAGCCCCTATATTGTTCAATCTGTACATCATGATATCCCAGAAACTACAGCTCGGAAATTCATTTATCCCAATGATACAAACCTAACAGTATAGGGATCTACTTTCAAGGAGGCTGAGGATATACTGTCTGAAGATCTACGGGTGATGATGGATGAATACTTTAGGAAGTGGAGACTTCAGCCAAGTCCTTCGAAGACAGAAGTAACCGCATTCCAACTCAACAACTTAGAGGCTACTTATCAACCTAGGATATGGTTCAGAAATCAACTTTTGAAATACAATAGTACACCAAAATACCTAGGTGTAACATTAGACAGATCACTGACATATCGAAGTCACATAGAAAAATCAGCCGCCACACTTAAGACCCAGAATAACCTGCTGAGCAAGTTAGCTGGAACTTCATGGGGAGCTGACGCCAATACTTTGCGAACTACCGCCTTGAGTATTGTGCCGGAATATGGTTAAATAGCTCTCACTGCAATCTAATTGATATCCAACTTTGCCAGGTTATGCATATTGTATCTGGCACGCTGTACTCAACTCCAGTGCAATGGTTACCTGTCCTTTGCAATATCTATCCCCCTCATATAAGGAGACAACAAGCGCTTAATAGCTTTTGGTGCAGAATAGTAAAGAATAAGGCCCTTCCTGTACATCAGGATATAAAGCAGCACACTACAACTAGGCTGAAATCAAGAAAACCAGCATGGAAGACAGCTTTGGACCTGTCGTGTCATCGGTTCAATCCCAGGAATGCCTGGAGAGAAGAGTGGAGGATGTCATCTCCCAAGGGCTTATGTGATATCTTCGACCCCAGCATGAAACTGGCTGGCTTTAGTCTGCCCCGTGCTGTTTGGTCAACCCTGAACAGGATCCAATGTTGTGTTGGTAGGATTGGCGTAGCCTTACATCTGTGGGGATGGGTAGATTCTCTCTGCTGTGACTGTGGTGCTCAAGTGCATTCTATCAAGCACATAGTTCAATAGTACCCCCTACGTGCATTTCCTGGCGCTGTGGAGGAATTTTTTGAAGTTACACCAGAAGTGATTACATGGATAAAATTTTGGACATTAAAATATAAAAGTGAAGTCCTGATGATGTCACCAACTTGTATATTTCTATATTTTGTATTATGTTTGTATATTTTGATTGTCATGTACACATCATACGCTAATAATAATAATAATAATAATAATGTTGCTTCTTAAAAACTACACACAGCAGATCCCCTGAACAACACATGTACTCTATCAACATAGTGATGCAGGTTAATTCAGTTAATGAACTAGGAGTACACATCACAAACAATTTGTCATTTAACCCACACTTTTATGACACAAACAATGATGCCTACAAAAAACTGGGCTTCTTGATCCGACACATGAAAGACCTGAAGAATATCCAAGCCCTCAAACTTTTGTGCAACTCACTTGAGTACGCGTCAGTAATTTGGTCTCCCCTTTATAAATATTATCAAAACAATGTGGAAAATGTTCAAGAACATTTCTTACATTATCTTTACTTTTAAAATCCCTAGCAGCATAATTCACAATAAAGATCTCCTGAAAGAATTTATCTTCACTTCATTATTAAATAGACGTATAACAAATGATCAAAAATACCTCCATACAGTTATCAATAATGTGGTAGATAACAGTTACTTTCTACAACAATTCTCATTCAGTACCCGGAAAAGAAGCTTAAGACACAGACATCTCTAGTTTCTTCCGATTTCTAAAACAGTATTTTGTAGAAGCCCACCATTGTTCAGAATGTGCACTACATATAACGTCACAGTTCATAAATTTCCTCATCTTGATTTAGACTTTGCTGTTAGATACAATTATTATGTAAAATTATTGAAGAAGGCACACAGGTAAAGTAATGGTCGCACTATGCTGGGCACTTTGAGTTCAGTTAAAGCTCTATTTCTGAAGGTGTACCCTATAGATGTATGTATGTACTTATTTCTTGGTTAGTTTGTGTTTCCTTTTAGTGTTTTATTTTATTTAAATATAGATAAACAAAATGTAGGGAAAACTGGAGACAAATTGTCATTACTAGCATCTATTTGTACTTAAGATATAATGTGCTGTTCATACTGATTGCCACAACTCATCTCTTACCAAACATGTATATTTCATGCCTTACTTTCTATGATTTTCTTTTTATATGTCAGTTGCTTTAACTGGTGTCAGTTTAAGATTAGAGTTATTTCTTTTGTAGATACTGATTCTTAATTTATTATTTGTATCTGCATTGCTACTTTTATTTTTAGATATTAAGTATTTGAGGTCATAAGTCCACTTCGAACTTGAAAAAGTATTAATGTGCTGTAAATTCCGTGTGCTACTTTATTAACCTTTACCACTCGTCTGTCGGGTGAGGCCCGACATTACGATATTCCCGTTCCGGTCGCATGTCGGGGGAGACCCGACACGGCATTTTATCGCCCACCGCTCGTCTGCCGTCTCTTAGCCGACAAAATGCACGATGTTATACTGTACTGCCATCTTTTGGTTCCGCGTGGAACTTTGTAGAATCCAGATACTATTCGACAATCAGTCAAAAATCCATTATTTAGATGGCAGTGTAGCCGTCAGCTGTCAAATCACGCACATAGTAAACAAACATGGCCGCCATGTGCTCTGCTAGTCATATATATGTTGTATATGTCAGGCAACACACAAAACCTCAGTATTTTCGCACCTCTGCTCCTAATGAATATATCTAATAGCATTTCACGATGCCTAAAAGTGAACAGACGATGGTCGGTTTGTGTACCGTAACCCAACATGTACCTGATGCTGACGGCTGGCACAATTATAAATCAACAGATTCAGATTTCAAGAAATTGCCGTTTACAGTGGTTTCAGCCTACATACTACCGCGAGGTATGAAAACAGAGACTGAATAGAGTTTTTCAATTGCTTTTTAGCGATAATTTGTACACTAAATTATTAAAGAAACCAATCGATATGCGATAACGGTAATAATAATAATAATAATAAAAATGCAAAATAATTCGTCTTAAATTCCACATATTGCTTTTATTTGCTCCCGTATAGCTTGCTGTAAACGTGCATAGCCTAACTACATCATTTAAAACCAAGTGCTATCTCCCAAATCGTGAAAGATTAATACAGGTCATATAAGATAAAAATGTACATTTAAAATACGAGTAGTAGAGGCACCACATTGAACTTTAATTCGAGGGGTAAGGGTTAATAATGTTGCATTTTTTTTTTAGTATTAAGTTTTTTTTTTTTTAATAATTAATGTATAGTGACTAAGCCACCTGTAATTGGAGAAACATCTGTGTTGGTGGTATGAAGTAAATAAATTTAAATGCCCCATGAGATGCTCTGCAGTTTTTGCACTTATCCTTCTACATATTACACATGAGTGAATGCATTTTCTAAAAATCTGTCTTATTGTGGGAATCCAAAATCTTTGTCGTAGTGATGAAGTCAGAAGTCTGCATTTAGTAGACATTTGTGTTCATTCATTATCATCAGTTTTGTCAAGTAATGATGTGGAGGCAGAATGTTCTGATGTCTTGCCTTGTAGAGGAGCATTAATAAGTCTTCCACCAACATGCATACAGTCATCTTGATTAAGAATAGGTGTAAGGTTCCTTATGTTGCTCTTATAGCTCAGTTCATTATTCTTCTTCAGTCCATCTATTTCCTTAGCATAGGAAAGGGCTTCTGTTGTCTTGGTACATTTGTTCAGTGCTGCATCTAGTTCTTTGGGAAACAATGTGTTGAAATTGCGTTCTACTGACCTATTGCGGCAGGTTGATACAAATCGCAAACAATATCCAATTACACGTTGCAGTTTTAGTAGATTTGAAAATCTCTTAATAAATTCATTGTCTTAAGGAACATTGATGAGCACTGTGAGGCTTCTTTGTTCAGGTAAGTTCTTTAACAAAGTGGTATCCTTATCACATGGCCATGTGATGGGGTCTTCTTTTACCCAGACTGGATCATGCCACCAGAGTTCACAATAGATTAGTGATGAGGCCTTGTGCCTCCGAGAAATGAGGTCTGCTGTGTTATTTTTAGAAGGTACATGATGCTACACTACTGTGGAAGTTATGTCTTGAATTTCTGCCACGCAATTAGCTGACGTAAGTGCGGTAACAGGTATAACTTGAAAACAATATTCTCTCACCCATGGGTAACTAATGTAGATTACGAGCTCGAATTATTATGGTGATTATTATTATTATTATTATTATTATTATTATTATTATTATTATTATTATACGATCGAATTATCATCTTACGATTATTATTATTATTATTATTATTATTATTATTATTATTATTATTATTATTATTATTACTTGTATATATGGCTGTGAAGTATTACATCATGTTAGTTCTAGTATTATTATTAGTTACATAGTCGAATGATTGCGTTATGTGTTATGTCATGAACATGTGTTGTACATAGACATTGATATCAGTTCCGTTAATGTAAATACCTGTGAACATATTACCGTATTTATTCTTACCTGTATCATTTGTAATCCATAATTATGAAACGCACTGTAACTTCCTGAATGGTATAGAATAAGAACGGTGGAGAACATTCTGTACATTGTATTCTGTGTATTCATGCACTCTTAGTATATTCTCGAAAGAGCTTTTTTAGAAATCTGGCCAGACACATATATAAGGGGATGATCCTGACGGACAATTACTTACTGAGTCATTGAGGGTTATTGAGAGTTGTTGAAAGTTCGTTACTGTAGAGTTACTGAAGTTGTGGTTTAGAAGCACATGGCTGACATGCTGAGTTACAGCAGTCTCCATGTTGAATTGATCGTTGTCAACTGTTTTATTTGTGTTTCAAGATTGTAACCTCTATACGTTGTGTTGGCAGTTATGGTTAAAGATGGCGGTTTGTGATGTGAATGTTTTGTTTCTGAGAACAGTGATTGAGGTTATGTGTGTTATTTGTAAATATATGTGAAAATATAATTGTACCAACTGACAGCATCTTGTGTGCGTCTGTATGGAAACATTAACTGGCGACCATGACAGGACTCTATTGAATCTATTGGACTCAAAAATGGAGAACGACAAGAGGGCGGTAGTGGTAATGCTTAAACAGTTAACTTCCTTCATTCAAGACCAGTTTGAGAAACTCAAGAAGAATATCGGGGCCCAGTTCAAGACCGGTGCGATGGCAGGAGAGGGAGCCGAATACCTGATCACTGGACAGGAGATGGAAGTACGACGCAACCCTCAGTCATGTTCGAGCTGTGGGAGCGATCGGCGGGCACGGCGTTGTCCACCAGCTGGGAGCCGACTGCCGAATCCGGCTGCGGGAAGGGGCACAGCGCACTAATGGAGAGCCGCGGGTGTTCGACGTGGAGATCGAGCGAACAGAAGACGTAACTGAGGGTGAGTTAATCCGAAGTGACACCAAGCTCGAGGCAGCCGACGCCTGTGATAAGGTGCGCGGCGCTGAGACTCGTCCAGGGAGGATGATCGGCGGGAAGCGGAACTACGAGGAGGATATGACGACGCGGGTGGAGGGAACCCCTCTAGGTGACGGAGAACTAATGGGGTCTGAACCAACAACCACCAAACGAGGCTACCACCTGACAGAACACCAAGGTACGAACGAGGGGAAATCCAGCGGAGCTTCGAATGCCACGCAAGGACCTGTGGATCACCATCACCAGGAACGAAGACACTGTCGACCGGACCCAGCGGACCCACCATGGGAAGGTGATGGTCCCTGATGGAACCACCGGGCTGCGAACCGTGGACTTCGACAGCGCCAACAGGGGGGCTGTATGAGTGAGGTAGCCTGTGTCGGGTTAAATAGTGAGAACAAAGGCAAAGTCAACGAGTGTGACAAAGTGTGGAAATTGTTTCAAGTTATAGGGGGGATATTGACGCAAGTGCGGTAACGGGTATAACTTGAAAAAATATTCTCTCACCCATAGGTACCTAATGTAGATATTGAGCTCGAATTATGGTGATTATTATTATTGTTACTTTACAGTTGTATTATTATTATTTTATTATTATTATTATTATTATTATTATTATTACTTGTATATATGGCTGTGAAGTATTACATCATGTTAGTACTAGTATTATTAGTTACGTAGTCGAATGATCGCGTTATGTGTGAGGTTATGTCATGAACATGTGTTGTACATAGACAGTGATATCAGTTCCGTTAAGGTAAATACCTGTAAACTTATTATTTATTCTTACCTGTATAATTTGTAATCCATAATTATGAAACCCACTGTAACTTCCTGAATGGTATAGGACGAGAACGGTGGAGAACAGTCTGTACATTGTATTCTGTGTATTCATGCACTATAATATATTATCAAAGGTAGCTGTTTTTGGTAATGTAACTTCTAGAATTCTGGCCAGACACATATACAAGGGGACAATCTTGAAGGACAGTTAGTTACTGAGTCATAGGGGGTTATTGAGAGTTGTTGAAAGTTAGTTACTGTAGGGTTACTGAAATTGTAGTTTGGAAACACGTGGCTGACATGCTGAGTTAAGGCAGTCTCTATGTTGAATTGATCGTAGTCAACTGTTTTATTTGTGTTTCAAGGTTGTAACCGCTATATGTTGTGTTGGCAGTTGTGGTTAAAGATGGCGGTTTGTGATGTGAATGTTTTGTTTCTGAGAACAGTGATTGAGGTTATGTGTGTTATTTGTAAATATATGTGAAACTATAATTGTACCAACTGACAGCATTTTGTGTGCGTCTGTGTGGATACATTATAGCACGCAATTTGTTTTCCACTTTGTGGGACAAGAAGCAAGCCAATTTAACACTAACATATAATCTTTTAACATATAAATGCTTTCAGTATTCAAACATAAGCTGGCAAGTGTTTTCTTTATAAGTTTCGCTAGTAATACAGTTCCGCAGAGTTCTAGCTGTGGTAGTGTGATTTGTTTTAGTGGGGCTACTTTTGATTTTGCACAAAGCAGCATAACAGCAGCCCCTTCCCTTCATGACTAGCGGATCCTGAATAGGTACAGTCACCATATGCCTTTTCTGAGGAATCACAAAATCCATGAACTTGAATGCTATTCAGTTCGCCATTGATCATCACTAGCTGTGGAATGCTTATCCTTCTGATAACTCAAAGTTGGTTAGAAAGGGTTTACCAATCCTGCAGAAGTTGTGAAGTCGATAACTCCTCCCAAGGTGCCCTTTCTTGCCAAAGACGTTGTGAATATCTTGCGGAGAATTACCATAGAAACCAGCAAACCCAATGGGTCAAAGATTGCTGTTATTCTAGAAAGGATAAGTCTTCTTGTAACGTCAGTATTGTTAATCGATTGATGATGAGAAATGGTAATTTTGACAACTTGGAAATTGTCTGGATGGTTGCCACATGAGACTAAAAATTTTTACGATGTCACTGTTTAAATTAGTGAGAGAGTGTTGTTTTCTTGAAGGTGTGTAGGAATAGAATTCAACAACTCTTGACTGTTCGTACACTATTTATGAGAGAAGGTCTTGAAGTTCAGATTGGACCATTTGAGCTTCTTCGATTGAGTTTGCGCCAGACATACAATCGCCAATGTAGAAATCTCGCTTGAGAATGATAGATGCTCTCCGAAAGCACTCTACTTCTTCAGTGGCAAGCTGCTGCAAGCATCTTGTTGCAAGAAATGGTGCAGATAAACTTCCATAGGTAACAGTCGTGAGGGTGTATGTTTTGAACAAATCGTTGTGACATTCTCGCCACGGAATGCAATGCAAGTGGTAATCCTGTGGACTGATATTCATCTGACTGTATATTTTCTCGATGTCTACAGTGAATGCAATGGGTTTGGTGCAAAATCTCAGGATAATGGAACAGAGGTCATTTTGGATTGTAGAACCTACAAGAAGGATGTCGTTCAAGCTTAAGCCATTCCCAGTCTTTGCCGAGGCATTGAATATGACATACGTTTTTGTCATGCTGCTAGTTTGTTTAAAGATAGGATGATGAGGCAAGTAGTAATTATTTTCTTCAGCTTTTCTGTAACCAGTCGAAGCTGTTGGATGCGGCCGAGTGCTTACTGTATATCTTCCATGTCTGTCTCATTTGGTATTCTCCTGAAAATGCCTTTCACATTCTCTTTTTTGGGGTGAATAAACAACATGATTTACTTCTTTGATGCTAAAAAATTTCTAGAGTTGGGTTTCAAGCGTGAAGTCATTACGAAGGAAGAATGGATGAGAATTGCGTAATTCATCTTGTGGTGCTATATCTTGCTGGAATCCTACAAGTTGAGCTTCAGTGGAATAACCGTTTCTAAAACCGAATGCCTTCTATCAAACCAGTTATTAATTTCACAAACATGTCTAATATAATCAGAAAGAATGCCTTCCCAAAGCTTACATACAATGCCCGTAATTTTCAGCTTTATGTCTATCACCCTTTCCTTTATACACAGGGGCTACTATAGCAACTCTCCATTCATCTGGTATAGCTCCTCCGACCAAACAATAACTGGTAACTGGCTGTGAGTATCCGACCAAGATGTATGTTTTGAAAAATTGGGTAGTTGCCTGGACATTTCTTGCGTTCCATGTTCAGAAGATGCATGAATTCTGGGGCTCCGATGAGGTCAGTAACCCGAGACTTTTAAAATCCCAGATTTGCCAGTGGAATGTCTTTTGGTATATTCAAGTTTTCCCCAATTTATGTATGAAGCAGATATGCTTCCCATGATTTTGGGAATAACTACATAGGCAGTATTTAGGCTGTAGTCGTCATTCACGTTAGAGTGTATCTCTATGCTTACTGTTGCTTCAGATTGTGAAGTGATATCTCCAGGAACTTGTAACATCGTGTGGGCTTTGTATCTTTTCAAACAAATTTGTTGAACAATCTTTTCTGAAATGAAATTACTCTGAGAACCACTGTCAAGGATAGATATGAAACCTTCCACCAGGGTCCTTGATTCTTACGAGGTCTGTACTCGGCAACACTTGAATGGCAGGTTTGGTTTTTAGGGAGTGATAACTAGAGTACTGTTGACCTGTTCCTTATTGGGTTTGGTCTTCTGATGTGTTTGCTGTTGATGTCTGTGACAGAGTTCTTGTTTCATTATCTAACAATGTGTAATGGTATTTATTACATTTTTTACAAGTCATTTTAGGTGAGCAGGACTTCTATTTATGAGAAATACTAAGACAATTGCTGCATGCACTGTTGTCTTTCACCACCTTATATCTGTCACTAATGTTTAAACTTAAAAACTCAGGGCATGCATATAATTTATGTGAAACATTACAAATACAACACGGATTGGTTGTAAACATACAGGTCTGATGTCATTTAGCAGGTTGTTTGAATCCGCAATGTTTTCTTGGTTCTGAGCAATGAGATTGCTTGGGAAAAGAAGTTGGCATGCATAACTGCAAAGTTTGACATTTCTTTTCCAAGAACTTGACAAGTTCATTGAAGCGAATGTCATCCCGATTAGCGTACATGTTTTCAAACTCTAACCTTAGCTTCCTATCAATATGCAACGATGCAATAACAGTAATTCAGTTGGAATTAAATCTTGAATGCTGGGTTGGGCATTTAATGCTGCATGTGCATCTAAGCTACCTTGAAATGTGTTTATTAAACGACACAATTCTGGTTCCGTAGAACTCTGTTTACTTGGAAGTTCTAATAATTGAGGTATTCAGAAGCAATGAGATTTGGACAATGATATCGGCCTTTTATTAGATTGTAGGCATTTAGTAAAGTTGGAGTCTGAAATACGTATGTTTTTGATTGTTTCCCTAGTGATGAGAGCAAGTAGTGAAATCTCTCTATATTTGAGAGATCCTCATTAGCAATTATGAGATTTTCAAAGGTGTCCTTATATTGCAACCATGTGGTTAAATTACAATACAAAGTTGCTAGGTCTATTTTCGGAAGCCTAATGTTTCTTTTACAACAGGAATCATTTACAGAAGGTAACTTATGTTGACTGCGCCTTGTAGTTTAGATTCTACTATGTAATATAAATTCTGGAATCCCTCGCGGTATCTGTCATATTGAGCATCGTCCAACTCATCCAATAACTCCAAGTCTAACTGAATTGCTTGGAATTCTTCATTGAGGGATTTCAATCTGTTTAATTTAATCTGAATTAGTGCAAGATCTGCGGCTTCTAATTCTGTGCCAGCAAATGTTTTAATGCGGCTAAGACTGGACTTTAAGATTCCTCTTTTCTTAAAGGCTTTCTTTCTGCTAACTTCATTCATGACGTTCATTATTCATGATAATATTAATGTTGTAATATTACACACGGCTGAAGGCTAGTAAGAGTTTGATGCTTCACAAGACGTAAACAATGTAGTCATGTGCAACATTTTATCTTTGCCATCTTAACCCATCATCCATCTTGCATGAAAGATTGTCATATTTTTCACCATTATGAAGTAGCATACATGTTACTTACATACACATTTCTTTAATTACTTTTAGTGATGTTAACTTGATTATTATTTTAATATTACGGACTGGAGAATCAATAAATGTGGGATGAAACAAGTGTGATATTTACCACCGGAAGAAACATGTTTACTATCATTAAAAGTATTCATTGCTATGCACAAAGAAAATGACGATTGCTATGTTGCCAATTCGTATAACTAAAGCAGGTAAAGCAATTCAATATCGTTATTGGCACTGACATTCTACAAATAATTATAACCACGAACACATAGTATAAGACAGTTGAGAGAAGTCTGGGAATGACATAAAGGATGCTTTACTATGATATAATGCTTGAAATTTTAAAGAAGGCATAAAAAAACTGTAAAATATATAATGTATTCAAAATGAAGCATTTTAAGATTGATTATTGTAGTAAACTTTACTTCCACACTTTTTCATCAAAAATAAACGTCACTTCTTCATTCCAGATGGGGTGGTGAAACTTGGCAGTGAATATTACATTTAAAAACAGACTTACAGTAGGTTTTATCCAAGAGTGGCATCCACTTGTACATTGGCTGGATGTCACATATTATCTCTTTGCCAAGCTTTTACTGAATATTGACCTGTGAAATTGCTAAATGTTGGGATTCAGTATTTTGAGATCATGTCTACACTAACAGAGGCATTTTAACAATTTGAAATGCTGTATCACCGTGCAGGGTACCTGTTTTCTGGAAAAACATGGAAACAATAAATCGGAAAATATACAGGGAAAACACAGAGAAATGACTTGTCACGTCAAAATTAAAATTTGTCTAAAAAGGGAAGGGCGCATACCGGGGAACTGCTGATCTTAAGTAAATTTTTACACATGTTGAATAAGCCAAGCATAATGCAATGGCCAAAATACTTCTTTCAGAAATTAATTAGTGCGACCTACAAAAAGCGTTAAAGTTCATATGTTTGAATTGGCGTGCTCTGCTACGCATTACTGCACCGCATGCTGGGTTCATTCGTCTAGAGGCCACTACTCCATATGCTACCCGCAACTCACACTGTCCAATAGCTGATTTGTGGCTACGCTGATATACACTTAAAATGGAAGGCTGTTCAATATTGGAGAAGTGGTAAGCGAGCTCCGCTTTTGTTTTCGTCGGTAAATGCAAAAAGGAAAGCAAAAATTATCTATATTTGTGGGAAAAGCATATAAAGAACAGTGGGATGCACCACAACAAATTGCGGAAAATAGTGACTACTGTCAGAAAAAAAAAAAAAATTGATTTTGCCCATCAAAATAATTAAATAATTGGCGATTTGACCATCCAACTATGGGCTATTCATGAAGAACAACGCACGGGGTTTAAAGCATGCGACGTGGGTACATAAGTTTCAGAAATGCAATGGTATTGCGTCATGAAAAGTAACACCTGTAACGCCGAAAAAGTAGACCAGCAAAGAAGTAGAAACCATGGCAGCAGTAGAAATAGTCGTAGAAGTTAAATCTGGTTTAGATTCCTGCAACCCCGAAAACGTGTGTAACACTGATCAGAGTGGGTTCAGCCTGGAGATGTGTATGAGTAGTCATTGACTTTAAAAGGGGGAAAATCAGTTTCCGCTACAGTGCAATCTGTGGTGTCCACCATCCACAGTTACACCATAATGCCAAGTGTCACCGCACGTGGCGAACTCGTGGGGCCTTTATGATATCACTTTAAGACAGACGAATGGTGCGTTTCCTAAGTCTGTGAAAAAGAACATGAAAATATTCATGTTGGTTGCCCTAAATCCATAAAAATGGGATCTATACAATTCAATGAATGGTTTAATAGCGTAGTCAAGCAAAATACACTGTCCAGTAAAGTTGCGCTCATTCCAAATTCCTTTTCTGGACATAAATCTACGCAAAATGAAGATACCATACAGCTGATGATGGATCTCTTCTGGTGTCACAGCTTACTGTCAACCACTAGATGTATATGGATATTGTTTTGGTGCAGAGGAACACCATCTTGAAAATCCAATCTCTGACATACCACCAACTATCACCTCGTCGTTTTCGTCCCATGTGGCAATACGGCTGGTACCGAAGACAGACCTTGTCCAAAAACCCAGGAGCCTTTGAGCATCCGGTGCAATATTGTTTTGACAGTGGTGACTTAAAATGTTCTGCCTGCCCTTATCCTCACTTCGTTAGATGTGGTTGATATAGAAACGCTTTGTGCTCTCAACATTCCTACCACGTGCATCATTGTTGCAGAAACTATGTAGAATAACTTGCTTTTGTGTGTAACGTCTCTTTATAATAATTAGCCTTTATTTTCACCATAACAATCTTATTCTGTTGCCTGTATTGACCCACAATCATTGCAGGAATTAAATTATTTCTCTAATGCCGCTACATCATCTTTGACCGAGCTCGATTGCTGCAGTCGCTTAAGTGCAGCCAGTGTCCAGTATTCGGGAGATAGTGGGTTCGAACCCCACTGTCGGCAGCCCTGAAGATTGTTTTCCGTGGTTTCCCATTTTCACACCAGGCAAATGCTGGGGCTGTACCTTAATTAAGGCCACGGATGCTTCCTTCCCACTCCTAGCCTTCTCCTATCCCATCCTCGCCATAAAACCTATCTGTGTCGGTGCGACGTAAAGCAGCTAGCAAAAAAAAAAACCATCGCGACATACTACGTACTTACTAACGGAATAAGAATGAAGATCAGTGGCGTGGTTCATCGATGAGTGAAACCAGCACACGCTGCAGTCCTGCATGGCCAAGCACTACAATTCAAACATGTGAATTTTAACGATTTCTGTGGGTCGCATAAATGAATTTCCGAAAGAAATGTTTTGGCCATTGTATTATTCTTGGCTCATTTAACGTGTATTCAAAATTTGCGTAAGATCCGTGATTCCCTGGTATGCGCCCTTCCCTTGTAAGACTGGACCCAAACAGAATGATAGAGTGAGACGGATATGTAGATGTGACATGAGTTATATGCAGCTAGTAGTTCTTTGAGAGAGACAGAGTGATCGATAATGTAATTCCAGGTCTTTACTTTGATAGATAATCATTTCTCCCATTAATTTGTTATTAAATTATTTCTCTTAAATAATAAAAGTTAATAATAATAATAATAATAATAATAATACTACTATTACCTTATAAATTAAAAAGACAACTCTTATTTACTTAATGTTCCTTTTATAAAGCCCAGTGTTTTAAACGCTTTTAATATATGCTAACTAATATGGATTGCCAGTATTTATTACGGATTTCACCACATTATTAAGGAGAAATTATCACAGAAAAGAATTCTACAAAGAAAGAAATATGTCAGTAGTGTTTGTTTCTCTGCATGCTAGTTGACCAGCATACATATTCGAATAACACTTCCATTTGCTACTGGAACTTGTGGGATCTTATTCCTGAGCTTCTGAACACTAACCCATATCTTTCTGTTATGAGTGTTTAGAAATTGGCACGCTCACTCACGCAAATTCCAAGAATAAGGTCCCTGATGAACTCAGGCATTAGGTTGTCCCTTATCAAAAACTGATTCCTGCTTGGCCATCAGATGATATAGATGTTGATTCCCATAGGGAATCTGAAATATTTGTTCTGAATGAGTAAATTTATAATACCAATATAAATGGTCCGTTATTGGACATTATAAATTTTCCACCTAACTCATTTGATAAGGAGACAGTCTCTCATAGTGCATTGGCACTGCCGGTGGCTACAATTAGCCTATGCAGTGGCCTCCACGGTATGCACTAGCCAGCATCTTGGTAGGTGTGCTAGGTACCAACTGATGAGCCCAGCCTAGCACACGGGGGCGAAACGCTGGCAAACAGGAATTTATAATGTCCCCATCAGGAAGTCGTAAAATTTAAGAAACAAGATTTCCACTTCCGGAGGTGCATATGGCCCTGAGGTTCACTCAGCCTACACCAAAAATGAGTACCAGGTTAATTCCTGGGGGCAAAGGCGGCCAGGCGTAGAGCTAACCACTCCACCCCACCACGTGCCGAGGTTACGAATGGTGGAAGCCTTCACCTTCCACCCGTCCAAGGGCCTTCATGGCCTGTACGGAGATGACTTTGCTTTTAAACATACATCTGGGATTTATAAAATGGCTGGGCAGAAGAAGATCTCTCTGATATCAACAGCGGTTGGCACATCCAGCAGTCAATCTCAGTTTTCTCTGGATCTCTGCAGAGTTTTCCTAGACTCTGGAATTCCTGTTTGGAAACTGGAAAATCAGTTATTCGGAACGTTTATACAGAAATATACTAATGAAAAAGTTTAGTCAGAATGTACAATCAGAAACCTTGCAGAGGAATCATACCGGAGTACAGTAAATTGAAAATGTTAAGGATTTACCTTTTCAATATTATGACAATTTATTGATGAGAGTAAGATCATATGTCGTTTAAACCAGATTGGTTCTAGTTTCGACGCTCATTGCATGTCCTCATCAGCCAATGAATCAGTTGAACAAATCATAACTAATCAAAAAACAATATAAAACACATGACAATATACAACACATGACAAGCACCTACAAAGACAAATGTTAAATAGTAACAAGTTAAAATTGTGGTACAAGATGATGAGAGTATGGTGCGTTTGACCATAAAGTAAAATTCTATAAAATCTTAGAAGGTAACTCAGTTGTTAAGTCTTGATACACAAGAAAATAGTCCAGCTGGAGGCTTATAGAGCATAAGGTGTATCTTTAGTTTTGTTAAAAAAAATTAAATTAAATTCCCCCCCCACTACCTCATCTTTCCGCTCCACCTTAGCCCTACTCCCCTGTTCTAGCTCCTCCTCTTCCCCCCCCCCCTCTCTTCCCTCTCACTCCCTTCCCCTCCGCTACTCGGCCTCTATTATTGCACTTTTCAGTAGCCCAGTTCCACTCCTTTCAACAACTGCCCCAACACGCTGCTCAAAGTGAGTTCGCCTTTCACTTGACTTTCTTTTCATCTTTGTAAATTTTATCACGCCTAATTTGGCTAATTTTATCACGCCTAATTTGGCTTTCAATCTTTTCATCATATCTCCACGATTCAATATCGAACTGGGAATTATAACATTGGTTCAGATTAATGATCTTCATACGACAATGTTTGCTTCAGAACCACCTGAGTTAAGCCTGTTGAATACCATAGATTAAGAGAACAAGATTTATTCTTCCCATGGATAACACATTTTGCAGTTTATTTTTAACAAAACTAAAGATACACCTTATGATCAATAAGCCTCAAGCTGGACTATTTTCTTGTGTATCAAGACTTAACAACTGAGTTACCTTCTCAGATTTTATAGAATTTTACTTTATGGTCATTATCTTGTACCACAATTTTAACTTATTACTATTTAACATTTGTCTTTGCAGGTGCTTGTCATGTGTTTTATATTGTTTTTTGATTAGTTGTGATTTGCTCCATTGATTCATTGGCTGATGATAACACGCAATGAGCACCGAAACTAGTACCAATCTTGTATAAACAACATATGATCTAACTAGCATCAATAAATTGTCATTATATTGAAAAGTTGGATCCTTAACATTTTCAGTTTAGTGTAATCCCAGTTCAATATGGAACATAATGAAGTGTCTAACTTTTAATCATACCGGAGTGTCGGGAAAGAAAATCTGGATCTCAATTGACAAAATTATGGGTGCAATTGGACGTTACCTGTCCAATGCCATCATCAGAACTATGGAAGCAACACAAATCGACCCTTCCATACTTCTTTTGACAATAGAGAGATGGAGAGAGCAAATTATTCCCCTGTCGCACAGTTGTTTACAAATTCCTTAATGCTACTCTGCCCACAAGCAATACGACATGATGATGTTCTGCTCTTCATCACAGGTGATACAGATGTTGACTCCCATAGGGAACCTGAAATACTTGGTCTGAATGAGTAAATTTATAATACCAATGTAGGTGGTCCGTTATTGGACATTATAAATTTTCCAGCTAACTCATTCCTTGTTGACAGCGTTTCGCCCCAGTGTGCTAAGTTGAGCTCATCAGTTGGTAAATAGCACACCTACCAAGACGCATGGCTACTGCATACCGTGGAGGCCACTGTATAGGCTACTTAGAGCCACCGGCAGTGCCAATGCACTATTAGAGACTTTCTCTTTTTCAAAAACTGACGCCTGCCTGACGATCAGATGATATAGATGTTGATTCCCATAGGGAACCTGAAATACTTGTTCCGAATGAGTAAATTTATAATATCAGTATAGTTGGTCCGTTATTGGGCATTATAAATTTTCCAGCTAACTCATTCCTGGTTACCGGCATTTTGCTCCAGTGTGCTAAGTTGGGCTCATCAGTTGGTAAATAGTATACCTACCACAGATGTGGCACCTTATATGAAAAATGTTGCTGAAGTCTTGAAAGCCCTCTTCCCGAAAATTCTCCATCTCGCATGTCTCATTCACGGCTGCACAGAATTGCCGAAGAAATTAGAAGTTTGTGCCCGCATGTTGACAAGTTGACTTCAAACACGAAGAAAATCTTCCTAAAATCGCCCTCCCAAATCTGGATTTTTAAGGAAATAGCACCAGGGCTCTCTTTACCTCCACAACCGGTTTTGACCAGGTGGGTAACCTGAACCTGTGCTGCTATATATTACATGGCTTTTATAGATCTTATCAAGGTGTTTGATTGTGTTAATCGAGAAGCTCTGTGGCAAATTCTAGCTCTGATTGGATGTCCAAACAAATACGTACAACTTGACTACTGCACGACGGCATGTTTGCTACTTTTCATTCCAATACAAGACCAGGAAACCCTTTCAATATTTCTACTGGAGTCAAGCAAGGTTGTATAATTGCTCTAACATTGTTCTCAGTTTTTGTTGGAACTATACTACACCTTGTGGATGATGAGCTGCCATCAGGTTTAGAACTTGTGTATAAAACTGATGGAAATCTGTTTAATATTAACAGACTGTGAGCTAAGACCAAGGTGTCCTCAGTGTCACTTACAGAGCTTCAGTAGAGAGATGACAATGTTATTTTAGCCAACACAGAGGAAGATCTGCAATCAATCACAAATGCTTTTAATCAAGCATATGAAAGTATTGGATTGGAAATTAATATTAATAAGACTAAGATCCTTTACCAGCTAGCACCAAATTCCAATACGAGAACTCTGGCTATTACAGTCAATGGGCAATCTCTGCAGAACATAAATCATTTTCCTTACCTTGGAAGCCACCTCTCAACATGTGAAAACATTAATGCAGAAATCCAATATCGTTTAAGGTGTGCTAGTGCAGCTTTCGGTCGTCTCTTAAAAAGAGTGTTTGACAATCATGATATCAGTGTGAGAACCAAACTCTACGTTTACAATGCTGTTGTAATTCCTACTCTTATCTATGATTGCGAGACCTGGACAACTTACAGGGGGAACCAACTTATTGAAGATATCATCAATGATGCTTGCGGAGAATACTGAAAGTTAATTGGTAAGATCGTCGACCGAACAGTGGTATCCTCGAGGAAGCCAACACTACAAGCATGAAGGCAAAGATAGGCATAAGCTACGCTGGGCTGGCCATACCATCTGCATGCCAGATACACGCCTCCCAAAGAAAATCATGTACTCCCAACTAAAGAATGGCCAGCGAAACCATGGAGGGCAGCTTGAACGATATAAGGATGTTCTAAAGTATAATCTCAAAAGGTGTCATATTGTACGATCAACTGGGAAACTACAGCCAAGAATAGGCCCAAATGGCGTAGAATTGTATACAGCGGAGTTGAACATCTAGAACAAGGTTAGAAGCTGAGAGGAGGAACCGCAGGAAAGAACGAGCGAATGCGAGGGATGGTGTTCTTGCACAACCATCTGCTACAACAAATAGTGTGTTGTGTCACTGCAATAAAATATGTGCATCCAGAATTGGACTGTTCAGCCATCTGAGATGACACAATTAATACCCATCTAAGATGACACAATACGTCCAAATGACATTGTATTTATTTACTATATATTCATTAACAGATATGGTGATATTACACCAATAATTTGAATTGAACAAGATATGCGAGGTAATCAGTGCTATACGAGAAGACGAAGCTGCTTCAGTTTGTGAGATGAAAAGTTGCTGTACCATCAAGAACTTAGCATTGATCTGGCATTTACAACAGCACATTACGGTGTACTCACTCACTCACTCCGTAGGCTTCTGAGGGACGTGAAGTTCCCATGCCGATTTCACTATACTCTTCCATCCTTTTCGATCTTGAGCCTGCTCTTCCCAGTTATCAATTTAGAGGGTCCGACATACCTTGTTGATCTCCTTCTTCCAGGTGTTTCGGGGTCTTCCTGAAGGTCTTTTCCCATTAAGAGATCCCTTGTATCGATCTACTGGTGCTCTGTTATTCTGCATCTTCAGTACATGTCCAGCCCAGCGCAGTCTGTTGGATTCTTTCACACCCATTATAGTTTGTTGTTTGGAGAGGGTGTAAATCTCATAATTAGATCTTTTCTGCCAGCTTTGAGAGAGGGGATCAAACCATGGGCCAATTTTTTTTCTTTAAACTTTATTCTCAAAGACTTGTAACTGCTGCTGCTCTTTCTTGGTTATACTCCATGTCTCAGAACCATACAGAAGTACTGGTCGAATGATTGTATTGTAGATAATCATTTTTGCATTCCTTGTTAAAAACTTGGAGCCTGATATAAAGCTCATAGAATAAAATGCCTTATTTGCATTCTTAATTCTAGCTTGGTGTTCCTGTTGCCTTCAGTTTTGCTCATCGATTAATATACCAAGGAATTTAAACTCCTCTACTCTTTTAAATATATTTCCCAATCTTCAAAGGCAATCTGTCAACCTCCTCATGATTCGGTCTCTGTAGAACCATGTAATGTCTTTTTATCATTTATCCATAAGCTATGGTGTGCTACCCGAATTAATTACGATGTTGGAGAACGGACATGATACACTGGTGTCATCTTTGGCTATCATTGAAGATACAATAAACCAGCAGCTGCGAGCACCAGGAGACAAGTGTTTAGCTGTTAGTGACAAATATAAACGTGTGATGAGTGCTAATAAAGACTTAGAAAAGCTTAAAAATATTTGTGATGTTCTAAAAGGTAAAGTTATGTTGTTACTGATATGAGTCCATCCAGAATAACCTGTTTTAAGTATGCTCCTATCACTTCAGTTGAAGTGGAACAATCGTTTCCTATGATGAAAAGTGCTCTCTGTGACAGAAGGCTGTTTGTGACAGTTGAAAGCTTGAAAAAACATCTTGCTTTGACATGTAATCAAGAAAAGAAAGAGTAGGCCTAAGTACTCAAATGTGATAGAGAGGTGTATTAAGTAGTCTGTATTAAATTAGTATGATAATTATTTGTACTGCATATTTGAGTAATTTTCAAATGCCTATTTTGTTAAATTTCTGCCTATTACCAGAATTTTAAGTGCCTATTTGCCTGCCTATCTTAACTAAAATAAATGGCTGAACTTCTGGTCTCTATTGTTCACATTTTCTATATCAAAACAAACGGTAGGATCATTTGAATTGCTGAATTTCCTATCATGCAGTCTTTCTAGGCACTTTAATTGCTTTTGTTTTATGTGGTTCTCATATTTCTCTGGCAATACACGTGATACTCTGTTTTCTTTTTGTCTTTTGGAATTTCTCACACATATCACATCTGTCCTGCTTGGGTGAGAAAAATGACAAGTTGAATTCATTACAAAAAATGTGCCTACACATGGCCATTTCAACTGGTTCAGATCCTTCTCTCTCAGTCTTTTATGTATACTTCATGCATTTTTTGTTGATTTACATTAGAATCAGGGTAAAATAAAACTTCTTACTATTAGCTCTACAGTAATGGGATTCCAAGTTGGAAAAGACTTTATATGATACCTAACTTTATCCTTCCTTCCTTTAGGTACTGTCTGTGTACACTTGCCTCCTCCATCAGACTTGGTGTTCCTGCACTGATTTTGTGCTCTGCCTTATTGCTAGGATGCCCTTGAAAAAGACTTAGGTCAGCTGCACACCAATACGATATAATATATATCTTAACCCTAAGTGGTACGCAGCAATTATCTGAAGATAACTTTGCTGCACACCAAAGCGATACGATCTCTGCTACAAGACAAACTTTCCTGTTAGTTTCAATAACGAGCTCGTCATATGAAGATTACATTATCGACAGTATAGTTTGTCTACCCTTCACGTTTCTTAATACGGTGTTGGGGATAAGGTGAGTTGAGTTTATATGGCAGTTGGCAATGGATGGCTAAGGTTGTGTGTGAATAGTGCTCTGGTAAATGTCAGTTATTTTATAAAAAGTATGTAAGTTTAGTGATTAGAACCTGAACCCACAGATTCCGTAAGTGTTATGGATGCTATGGAACTATAAATATTGGAACTAATCCTTCTCTAAGAGTTACATTTGTGATCTTTATTGTCAGGGTTAAGGCCAAGTATATGTAAACAAAGGCTTCAAGGTAGTTTAATGTGCTTTTGAAGGGTCACGACACTTATATATTGTCTTTGGTTTCGATTCGATATACTGAGTCAAGGCAACTTGAACGTGTGGTACCGCGGTCACAACACACTAGTCACATCACATCACTTGCCCATCGGTTAATATTATATTAAGGAATAGATATGAGTACCTGTGCGAAGTGTGGGAAAGCAGTACCTTGGCAGGACATAGCATCTAAAATTGAGTGTAACACTTGTAGCAGTTGGTTTCACAGTAAATGTGTGAAACTTAATGATCAAGATGTGGAATATTTGAAGTCTCAGGATCAGACATGGAGGTGAACAGTGCAACTCACAGCGGCATAGGAGCATGCAAGAAGAATCGCAGTCACTTGCGTCGGCACCATCAGTTTGGGACATTTATAAACTCCTGCAAATTTTAACTGACGATATGGCTACATTTAAGAAAACAACTAGTGAAATAGAAGAACGGTTAGGTAAGTCCATTGATGTGTTTCATGAAAGGCTCTACGAGCACAAACAAATTCTAGAAAATCTGCAGGCAATAATTAATAGACAGCAAAATATTATTGATAATTTATTTTCTGAAAATAATCGGCTTGCAAAAGCATTCAGTGAACTTAAAATCAAGTGTGATGATGCGCAGTGTTCTAGGATTAACATACTTGAGATAAACGGTGTTCCGGAAGTACCGAATGAAAATGTCTGTTATACTGTCATCAGTGTCGCCAAGGTACTAGATGTAGAAATAAAAGATTATATGATTGATGCGTGTCATAGGCTGGAAAAAATTAATAACGGTCCAACTCGTGGCATTATTGTAAAATTTGTTAGAAGATGTTATAAGGAACAGATCTTAGAAAAACGTAAGATCAAAAGGAATTTGTCCCAAACTCATCTTGGTCTTTCCGTCCCTAGTCCCATGTATATTAATCAGTCTTTAGCTCCTAATAGCGGAATTCTATTTGCTAAAGCTAAACAATTGCAACGTGGTAGGGAATACAAGTATCTGTGAGTGAACAAGAGTGGCAAAATGTTGCGCTATCTGAATTTCAACATGGATTTGTACTCAACAGATCAGTTATCACCAGTCTTTTGGGCTATACTCATAATTTGTATGATACCATAAATACCAACGGAAGGACTGATGTTGTTTATATAGATTTCAAAAAAGCATTCGATAAAGTCAACCATAAAATTTTAATTACAAAAATGTATAAATTTGTTTTTTGTAAACAGTTGTTGCAGTTAATGTGTTCATATTTAAAAAATTAACAGCAGTTTGTTTATTTTAACAATGGAATTTCAGATAACTTTATCAGTCCATCTGGTGTTTTGCAAGGTTCAAATCTTGGATCTCTCTTTTCTAATTAATGATTTACCAGACAATATTTTGCACTCGGTTTACTTTTTGCAGATGATTTGAAACTTTACAAATACATCAGTGACCACCAAGACCAGGACGAGTTGCAAAAGGACATTAATAATGTAATTTCTTGGTGTGATATTAATAATTTGTTTTTGAATGTTAGTAAATGTAAATACATGGCGTTTACCAGGAGGAAGGAATTTGAAGTCTCAGCCTATCATATACGGGGGAAAAAATTGGGTACGGTTTTAATGTTTAAGGACCTTGGTATAATTTTTGACAGTAAGCTTTAACATTCAACAACCATATCGATACAATAACAAAGAATGCTAACCGAATGCTAGGATTTTTGATAAGAACTTTGTGACCATTTACCCAGCCCTCTGTACTGAATAAATTATATATTAGTACAGAGCATACTGGAATATTCTGTAATAATTTGGGGCCTGTATGCAAAGCAACAAGTGAATGCTATTGAAATTATACAAAACAAGTTCCTACGTTATCTTTATTTCAGAACTTTTAGTACTTTTTGCCCTTTCGACACATCAACCCAGTTATTAAGGAATGTATTTCAATTTCATTCATCGAAAACCAGACGGTCCCTAATTTCTACACAAATACTAAGAAAAAAAAGACCTGTTAAAATGCATTTCATTCCATGTTCCGCAGACAAGATCACATCAGCACCAATTATTTCGCGTTCAAAGGTCAAAAACATTGCATCAGTCAAATTCACCTTTCGTAAATATGACAACGCTTTATAACACTCTATCAAAAGAAATCAATATATTCACCAAATCGGATAATGAATTCAATAAGAAACTAGAAGCCTGGCTTTACAATTTGTAAATTTTTGATAATTCCTTCTTTCTGGTATTCATATTTCCCAGTGTACTTATTCGTGTTTTAAGTTTCTTTGTTTATAGTGAATTTTTCATTTCTTTTCAATTGTAAATGGTATCATATATAATGTTAATGTTGTTCTATTTTGTTTTTTGTTGATTTTTAACTTTGTTTTTGGTAAATTTTAACTTCATAGATACAGATTTTTACTTAATATCAAGAAGGTACTTAATTGGGTGTAAAACCTGTGTACTTTCAGATAAATAAATAAATAACTATTGTATTGCCAGCTGCCCTTCCTGATGCTAACTTCAGGTGAGGAGCTAATGAAGATGAAGTATTAAATTGAGTAAGGAGGAGGACGTAATTGGCTCTGGTCTATGAATTGGAACTCTCCCGCCATTTGTCTAGAAGTGAAAATGGGAAATCACTGAAAAACATAATATTCTCAGCGCAGCTAACAGTGGGGTTCGAATCCACGCTCCTCCCGATGCAGAGCTTGGTTCCATAGCCTTGGTTTTTGCAACAGTATTAATGAAGAAAATTAAGAATGTTATATCTTCAGCTTTGTTTGCACTACCTTTATATATGTCATTTGCTTGAAATATCATACATTACTAAGCCCATGTAGCCAAGATATTTGAGAGAGTATTGTAAGGAAGATTGAGGAGGAAGCTGGAGGGAGAAATGGAAGAAGAAGAGTATGGTTTTAGGAAAGACAGATCAATGTTTTACCTGATCTTTACATTAAGACATATGATGGAGAAAAGATGGGAGTTTGGAAAAGACATAGTGATGACATTTATTGACATTGAGAAAGCTTATGACAGTGTGCCCAGACAGTTGGTATGGGACACATTAAGGAAAAAACAACTTAACAGAGTGGAAGTGCAAATGATGAAAGCTATGTACAAAAATTTTGTTATTAGTGAAGACAGGAAAAACAAAATGGTTTAAAGTTGAAAATGGTCTTTGACTGGGAAGTGTACTATCCCCCATACTATTTATTCATCATAGTCATGGGTGAAATTCATAAGAACATTAAATAGAGATTGGGAAGACAGGCAACAAAGCCATGTTGTTTTCAGATGATATAATGATATGTGGTGAGGATGAAACAGAAGTGCAAAAACAAGTATATGTATGGAATCAAGAGATAGAAATTATTATTATTTTTTTTTTCTATTTGCTTTACGTCACACCGACACAGATAGGTCTTACGGCGACGATGGGATAGGAAAGGCCTAGGAATTGGAAGGAAGCGGCCTGGTGTGGAAATGGGAAACGACGGAAAACCATCTTCAGGGCTGCCAACAGTGGGGCTCGAACCCACTATCTCCCGATTACTGGATACTGGCTGCACTTAAGCCACTGCAGCTATTGAGCTCGGTGATAGGAAAATTTGGGATGAAAGTAAGCACAGAGAAAAGTAAAACAATAGTGGTGACAAGGGGAAGGAAGAGGAAAGATAAAACTGAATGGTAAAATTCTGGAAGTGGTTAAAAGTTTCAAGTACTTCGGAAGTGTGATCACAGAAGATGGAAAGATAACCGAGGAAATTCGGAAAAAAAATGCAACAACCAAACAGCTTCTACCAGAGTGGAAGGGGTATTTTGTGGAACCAGGATGTCTCGAAGAAATGTAAGAAAGTATTATATTCAACCTATTATGAACTCATAGTAACCTATGCAGCTGGAGAGTAGAATCCAGGCAGCGGTTAATTTATAATGAAGTTGTATTTATATGTTTCATATGTTTATAAGGTTAGAATCGGTGGTCCTATAGTGCCTAAAAATGCCTAAATTGACGTTAGAACCTATTTTTGCCTATATTCCTATAATTGCTATATTTTATCCCTAAATCGATTAAAAACGAATTTAGTCGGAGAAACTTAAATATTTGCCGACCCGTTTTCAGTATCTTGAATAGTATTTTCTTGAAATTCTTTTCAGACAAAATGTGAAGCTGTAAACCAATTACCACTCCCCGGAAGTCCTTAAGAACCTCCCGCTGTGAATACTCCCTTTGTCCCTTAGTCTGTTTGTCACGAGGTGGGGGACAGTGTCCATTGACCTGCTGGAAACAAAACTCTTCAGTCCATTCTGTGAGAAACTTTCAGTGCGTCCGTTTGCTCAGTGTATGCATTATGTCGAACGTGGCAGCTTCCAAGACATCCTTAATTAAACAGTGGTTGCAGGAGTTTCCCCATTTCACATTGGTTGGAATGTTCTGCGACGTTTGCAGCAAAGAGGTAAGTGAAGTTTGTTTTATATTTCACTCTGAAGTACGTACTTTGGTGTGAGAGTCGTACATAATACGTAGGTGCTCTATCTCTCCGTTGTATTACGTTTTATACATTTTATACATCAATTCAGCGTACATACACTAAATGAAGTATAACAGTAAATATGAATTGGGGATTGTAGCGCATCCCAATCCCTTGATTTTTGCTTATAGAATCGTTAAAAACTGGCCATGTTTGTGTGGTACTGTAAGGTCTATTCATTTTGGAGAAAGGCAAATTTTCAAGCAGTTTCTAGAAGAAAGAAAAAAAATATCATGCTGCTGTAGGGAACCTAAAAGTATGAGGTGGAAATTGTAAGAAAATTAGATATGCACTTTTATCAATTGTAGGAACTGTATGACAGATTATACACATTGGAAATATATACAGCAATGATTTTTTTTGATAAGCATACAGTAAATGTAGGGAGGAAAAAACACAGAATTCAGCCATGCGCGGGCATCAGTACTTGTAGTAAGAAAAATTTTGGCCAACATAATCTAATCGAACATAACAAAACAGAAAAAGAAATGAATTAAATTCACCTCTACTGTGTTCGGCTCCTTGGTTGAATGGCCAGCATAGTCGCCTTCAGTTCAGGGGGCCCCATGTTCGATTCCCGGTCGGATCGGAGATTTAAACCTTAAATGGTTATTTACCCTGGCTCAGGGACTGTGTATTTGTATTGTCAGAAACATTCCTGAAACTCACACACAATACTGTCATCCATTACAAAAGCACGCAGTTTCCTGTACACGGCAGGTGCCGCCCACACTCGTTGGAGGGTCTGTCTTACAAAGGCTGGACCAGGATAGGAATAGTCACATGGAATTATTACCTCTACTGTGTCACTTAAAGGTGTAGGGTGCATTTCTACTGGAGGGGTCGGGAAGCGCTACAAGGCCCTATGAATTTGAATAGTCTTTTGTGCATATTTTCATCTGGCCTATATACCTGCACGGTTTACACAATATTTGCTACTATTCCATTCCATTCCATTCAACTCACTTGAAAATCCTTCTTTCAAAAACTTTTTACAAAAATATTGTCATTGGAACGTTCCATCTGAATCAACTTTAAGAAAAAACAACCTGGACACACTTTACAAATAGACAGTTAGGCAGATAAGGGAAGATATAGGAGATTCATACATCTGGATCTCTGTCGATGAGACTGCTAACACTTCAGGTCGTTATATCGCCCACTTGATAGTTGGAAAATTAGATCCCGACACACCGTGTTCGCCATATTTGATGTGCAGCAGACAGTTAACTAAAACCAATCAGGAGATAGTTGCTCAGTTTGTAAATAAAGGTCTCAAGGTGCTTTTCCCCAATAACATGGATGAAAATAAGGTGCTTCTTATATTCACTGATGCAGCCGCTTACATGATTTCTGCTGTTAAGTTGCTGAAAGTATTTTACCCTGCTTTGATTCACGTCACTGGTCTTGCTCATGCTATGAATCGCGTGGCTGAGCAGATACGTGCCGAATTTCCTCGAGTCAATAAGATGATCTCCTCCACTAAGAACATTTTTGTAAAGGCTCCCACACGAATCCAGTTGTTCCGCAATGATTTACCGGATCTTCCACTGCAACCAGAACCCATCCTTACACGCTGGGGGACTTGGTTGCAGGCCATTGTGTACTACAGCGAACCTTTTGATGCAATCAGAAGTTTTGTTCTCGCCCTAAATGAAGATGCCATGTGCATCACTTCGGCCAAAAATGTTCTAAAGGATGTAACCATTTCTCAAGAAATTGCCTACATCAGGTCCCATATAATTTTTTGGTCCCTGTTATTTCTGCACTTGAGAGTTCCAGGAAACCTGTTTACGAACAGTTGGATTTATTGTTAGAAGAGGTGAAAGAATAAATCAGCTTAGCTCCAGGCCCCGCTGGGGATAGAATTTAGGATAAGCTTAATGAAGTACTGCAGAAGAACCCAGGACTGTCAACGCTTCATGCTGTGGCTGATGTTTTGATTGGCAAAACTAACGTTGAATGTGGCATCTCCCCACGTCTTGTACCAAAATTCAAATACAGCCCTGTAACCTCTGTTGACGTTGGGCGTACTTTCTCAGCCTACAAGCTAGTGTTGTCAGACAAGCGGTGTAGTTTCACAACAGAAGATCTAGAAATAGTGCTAGCAAATACAGTAGAGACAATATGGTACACTTCCGGATGAAATTGAAATGGCGTATGGCTTTTAGTGCCGGGAGTGTCCGAGGACATGTTCGGCTCGCCAGATGCAGGTCTTTTGATTTGACACCCGTAGGTGACCTGCGCGTCGTGATGAGGATGAAATGATGATGAAGACGACACATACACCCAGTCCCCGTGCCGGGGAAATTAACCAACCTTAGTTAAAATTCCCAACCCTGCCGGGAATCGAACCTGGGACCCCTGCGGCCAAAGGCCAGCACGCTAACCATTCAGCCATGGAGCACACTTCTGGATTTAGCCTTGTTAAAATGTGAGACAAGTCGCAAGTGGCATTCCTAGTGGCGTGACCTGAAAATTCGCGCTAAATTCAAATATCAATGGAAATATATATACGGAAATGGATAAATAAATTACGTCTAGAAAGAAAGCGTTAATAAGATATTAACTTCAAAGTTGCTAAAGCAATTCTGGATAAATGAATGAAGAATTATTTAACAGGTTATTATTTAAAGATTGAAATTAGACATATAATCAAGATGTGAAATTGACTGCTGTGAAAGGGCTTGATCTTTCATTTATGCATTACTTTTTTAGCTTTAGCATTCCTGCTGAATGTTCACGGCTAGATTTGTCTTTTTTCTCATTTAAAAGCATTGTATCATCACATTAAAACACTTGTCAACAAAAATATCGGCACATTACTTACACACATGATTCAATGAATTTACATTTAAGAGCTGGACAATTTTCCCTTTAACTTGAAGCCTACTAACAGAAAGAAAATCTATAAATTTAGCCTCAAAAACATTCAAACTTTACCTATAAGCAATACTTGCCATAATGCCATTACATTAGGGTCCAACTAGTTGGCTGAATAGTCAGCGTACTAGCCTTTGGTTCAGAGGGTCCCGGGTTCGATTCCCGGCCGGGTCGGGGATTTTAACCTTCATTGGTTAATTCCACTGGCTCGGGGGCTGGGTGTTTGTGCTGTCCCCAACATCCCTGCAACTCGTACACCACACGTAACACTATCCTCCACCACAATAATACGCAGTTACCTACACATGGCAGGTGCCGCCCACCCTCATTGGTGGGTCTGCCTTACAAGGGCTGCACCTGGCTAGAAATAGCCACACGAAATAATAAAAAAAAAATTAGGGTAAAGCAAATTTGCATCATCATATTGTTTCAACAAAATATGTACATTTCATAAATCACCCATATTTTCTCCAATGCTTGACAACGCATTATGGCATTCCGAATGGGGTAACTTGGAATACAACCAGCCACACACATATGCGTATGTATTTTCCTGAATTAAATCAAACCCGCAGATCACACCTATAACAACACATCAATATTGAAGATTAACTGCTGCACTATACAATAAAATAAGCTTATTATATTTTAAGCCAGTTACAATGTGAGTCGCGCAGGTCAGAAGTTTAGGAAGTACTATAAAACTCTCTTGGTAACTGGAAGAATATATATGCAAACACAATATTTACTTACATTTTCTTGCCACGAGGGAAACGGAAGAAAGACCGTGAATCCTTCTGCACTTCACAGTTATTGCAGCTAAACACAGGCACATATCTTTCCACTCATATTGAGAGGAGATATAAAGGAGTGACACACACTACTATTTACTTATGTCAACTTAATGCAAATGCATAAATAATGCCATAAACTTCACAAACAAATACATATGCTCTTATGACAGAATCAGTAACTCTCAGGTCACTCTGCTAGATAGAGCTCTAATCCCTGTCCCTCGATATCTCGCAGAGTGTCACTTATTGCCTCTATTGTATTTGGTGCTAGTGATTTACTATGCATCAAATTATGGGCAGTAACGTGCTTCTAATTCAATGTTTTGATTATTTATAGAAAAAAACTCAAAAATGTGGTGAACCATTGTGTATGTGAAATATTGTATTAACATGTTATTGCCTTATTACTTGTATGCATTTAGCATTATTATCAATTTAGAAAAATAAAAATGGTATCTTAATTGATAAGTGCTTATTAAAGCACGTAAAATTGAAGCTGCCTAAAACATATTTTTAGAACCTATTTTTACATATTTGAGAGCCTTTTTTAGGCACCTGAAATACAAATTTTAGCGCCTAAAAATCCGAGGTCTGTACATTATAAAAGTATGAATGTTAACTTCTTAAAAGGTCGTAATAAACTACAGAGATCTTCTGCTCGTATCTTTGGCTACATGATGAAATTAAATTCCTGTATAAGAAAACATCTTTTTTTAAATAATAACTGTATGAACTTCACTTCCAAGCCGCCTTTTACATTTAGAGCTTCCAGTGGGACAAATTTCTACAGCTGTTAAATGTCAAATTGCACAAGATAATCTCAACCAAACAGAATACTTTAAATAAAAAAAGGAATCTTCAGGAATCTTAAACCTAGTTCATCACCAGCACATGTGTATCCTTTTATATTTCATTCATCAGTAAAGAACTTGTCTGATGTTACTTTCCATAAGGCAGAACTCGATTCACTAGGAAAAGGTCCCAAACCTAATTGGACCGATTCGATATTTAACAGTCTCATGACTATCATTACAGAATTAGAAGTAGCTACTCAAAAACTTCCTTTAGACCAAAAATAGAAAATGTTTGCCTTGAAATTAAAAAGAAAATTCCAGCTTTCATTCAAAATTTTAAAACCAATAAATGTAACACTATTGAACAAAAACAATTCCATGAGCCTAAAAAAGAAAATTGACCAACAGTTTAATTGTTACAAAAGCAGACAAAGGAAATACTGCAGTGATTCTAGATACTTACGTAACAAAAACATTTTTTTTTTTTTCAGGAAATACTTAGCAAAATTCAAGAATGACCCCATTTCCAAAATTCAAAAAGTACTTAAGCAGATTCTAAAACATAGTACTTCTTTATTTAAAACATAAGAACAGAAGTTCATTAACATGAACTCTAAACTACCCAAAGCTAGAGCTCCCCCTATGATCCACAAGGCTGATGTGCCCGTGAGACCAATCGTAAATTGTAGACCAAGCCTGACCTGTAAATTCTCCAAATACATTTAAAAATTCCACCCAATTATGTAATATTCTCAAAGACTTCAAAATTGCTCCACATCATTCGTTAGTTTCCTTTGACATTACTGATATATATGTATCCAAGCATTCCCATAAAATAAACTATAGCCATTATTAACAACAATCTAAGACAATACAGCAATAAGAGCATTCTTGAATTCGAAGAATTCATTAATATTTTAGAATTTGTTCTCAATAATAATTACTTTGATTTCATTGTCATCATTTACAAGCACTATGATCTTCCCATGGGCTCGTCGGCCTCGGGGATCTTAGTGGAGTTATACATTGATCATCTAGAGTACACTAATATTAGTAGCATAGCTTATATAGAATGCTGGTTGAGATATGCAGATGGTGTTCTAGTGGTGATGGACGAATTATTAAATGACGGTGAATCAACATTCACTTGCTTAACAACATAGATTTTCACATTAAATTTGCTTTATAAAAGAAGATTAACAAATCCATTAATTATCTTGACCTAACCATAACTAGAGAAGATGATCATCTCAAATTTAAAATATTTTGGAAACCTACTCAAATTTCCACCACCAACTCACACAAAAAAAGCTTCATATCACAGCATGCTAAACAGATCATTTAGTATTCCATTTTCTCAGTCTGACCTTGAAGAAGAATTGAACATTCAGCAAATACAGTTGACTCTCGATAATTTGAAACTCAAGGGACCAGAGAAAAAGTTCAATTTACCGAGAGTTCAAAATAATAGGAGTTCAATTAACCAAGAGGGAGGGAGGGGAAAAGTTCAAATAAACAAGAGTTTCAATTACACTTACTCATTTCTTTCACAACATTTGTACAATTATGAAATGTTCATTTGACTGTTCATAGAGAAATGTTCATTTGAACGTTCATACAGAAATGTTCATTTTGAAAAAAAGTCCGTAATTTTCTTTTGAGTGAGCGACTTCCATCTATCATGGTCCAATGAATTTTCGATAGTGGTGAGAGCTGAGAAGAAATCGTCACTTGTGTCCATTCTTAGGGCGTAGGAGCATAGGGTAGTAAGAGCTGTCCTTGCCTCGCTCTATGCGACTGGAATTGGCGGTTGTTCTTTGTTTTCTTCTTCGTCCTCATCCAGAGAGGCTAAATCCAACAGTTCAGCATTGGTTAGGGCACCGTGGACACCGATGTCATCGTCAACTTGAACGTAATCCTCAAACGTTAACTCTCCACAGTTAGGTAGAAGTCCCCATCCTGAGTCAAAATTCGTAAATTTTGGCGGCTCTGATGACTGTTTCACATTTTCGGTTTGCTTAAACCTGCACTTTTTGAAGCAGTTATAAATGGTGATAGGGTTGACATTTTTCCAGACCTTATCAATCATGATTATAGCTGTCAAAACTTTTATGTTCGCCTTCTCACCTTTTTCGATGCTATCCAGCACAAGAGAAACAATTTCTCTGCGGTAGAGAGTTTTTAAATTTTGAATAATGCCTTGGTCTAATGGTTGCAATCTTGATGTCTTGTTGGGTGGAAAGAAAATCAATTTTACGTGGTCTAATGGTGGTGGGTTATTATGCACGGTGCAGTGGTCCAAAAACAGCAAGATTTTGCATTTTCCTTTTTCATGTCACTGTTAACCGAGGTCAGCCATTCATTAAACAACTCTGTCGTCATCCATGCTTTTTTGTTTGACCGATAAGCTGTGGGCAACGATTTTATTCCTTTGAAGCAGCGTGGTTAGGCAGATTTCCCTATAATGAGTCGTTTCAACTTTTGAGATCTGTCCATGTTACATGCTAGAAGGACAGGTATTCTTTTCTTGCTCAGTTTCCCTCCATGACACTTCTCGTCATTGAACGTCAGGGTGCGATCAGGAAGACATTTATAAAAAAAAGCCCGATTTCGTCTGTGTTGAATATGTTCCTTGGGTCATAGCCATTCAAAAGTTCATTTAGTTCGTCAATTCATTCGGAACAAATGGAACTATCCACGCTGGCGCTCTCTCCGCAGATCTTTTTAAATGTGATGGCGGGTCGGTTTTTTAAATTTGAAAGCCACCCCTCACTTGCTGCAAATCCTTTAATCCCGAGAGACTGCGCAAAAGACTTGGCTTTTTCCTTCAACATGAAACTGCCCAGGGGAACGTTTTGTCCTCTACATAGACGAATCCACTTAAGCAAGAACTCTTCAAGACGGGGAAATTCACCCTGACGTGACCTTTTTCTACTCGCAGTTAAGGCACTTTCGGTGACGCGATCTTTATTTTTCAAAATCATCGACAATGTTGATGGTAAAATACTGAACTGTTTGGCAACATGTTTTTTTTATTGTCCATCCTCCACAGCTTGAATCACACGCTTTTTTTCACTTATGGAAAGACACTTGTTCTTTCTTGAACTCACTGTGATGCTTAAAAATTACACAGATCAAACGTTAACAAACTGTACCACACTTTAACGTTTGAAAGAAGACTCACAACTGCAAACTCACTCATGCATCTCATTATTGATGTAAACAGACGACAGGTCTGTGCACGATAACAATACGTACTGTAATCACCGACTTCAAATTATGGAGAGTAGGGAAACCCGACTTCAAATTATAGAATGTCGGCGAGCAAGATGCCATTCCTACAACTTCAAATTACTGAGGGGATCAAATAACATTGTTTTTTTTTAATTTATCGAGTATTTTTCAAGGGACAAGGAGAAAATTCAAATTATTGAGAGATTCAAATTAATGAGTGTCAAATCATCAAGAATCGACTGTAGCTTTAAATAACTGTTTCAGCCTTCATTTTATAAACTCATTAATAAGATTTAATATAAACCCAAATCGAATCTAATCAAGGAGCCAAAACCACAAAGTATGCCATTTTTACCTATAATAATCATAGTATTCATCACATAAAAATTTTTTTTAATTGTAAATTTTACAATTCCAGTTCATTGAACCCTGATAACAAATTTACATGTTCAGCTATGTATAGATCGAAATGTTCCGACTGCAATTTCAGTTATATTGGTCAGACAGAGAGGAGCTGTAATGCTCGATATTTAGAACACATTAATGCTATTAAGCATAACAGATTCTCTGCGTTGAGTTACATGTTAAGGAATCAAATCGTCATTTCACAAATTAACAAGATTTAAAGATTCTTTATTTCAGTCAAAAATATCCCATTCTCAACATTCTGGAAGAGTATTTGAGGAGCATCGTTTCAAAACGTATTAAATGCAGTCGAGGTCAGAATTCGTTTTGATGCAGTTTCCTGCCAATTAGGATATGCTTTTTTAATGCTTTTGAGTTAGATCGGGTCATTTTGTATTATTCATAGGAATTCAGTGCTGAAAAACATGATTCGGAACAAATCATATTATGTGCACCACGGCGAACGGTTCAAAACGTATTATGTTCACGATAATGTTTCCCAGCCTGCATTTATCCCGCTCTTTTGTTGGCTGTTCCCGCTATTTTTATATCATACTTGACAGCATGTTATTGCTTGCATGCCCGTTCACTTCGATCACCATGGAGGGCTACTTACCTGTAGGAGAGCGTTCGAAAGGAAGTAGAAAGCGAATAAGAGTTGCAAAAACTAAAAGACAATATGATCAGGAAGCTCGGTAAGTAAACACTCCTGTTGTACGTAGTGATGTGCTTGAGCCCAGCTCAAACAGATGACGTCAGAGTTCGAACATGTTCGAGCTTTTGTGTGCGCCGCAATGTAGCGGCTTGCTTTTACGAACACCCAGAAAATTTGAGTAGGATGTGTAAGAGTATTATACTGGATAGTACCAGTTCGTCTCTGTTTACTGTTACTTCTATGTCTTTTGTATATCATATAATTTCGACCCATATCTGTATTTTAGGGACAGTCAGAATTATTTGTGTTTGTGCGATGATTTGTTACATATGCCTCCATCAGAATATGCTAAACCAATTGTCTACTAAAATGTGTTGCTTGGGCGGTATGAATACAGAAAAAGGAAACCATTACACGTGTCGAAATAGTTACATATGTGAATGGTTATAAGAGTAAAAATGTACGATATTTTGTCTTCAGTTGTTGACACATTGCTCATCCGGCTCCATGGCTAAGTGGTTAGCGTGCTGGCCTGTGGTCACAGGGATCGCAGGTTCGATTCCTGGCAGGGTCGGTATTTTCAACACCATGAAAAAAAAAAAATGAAATGGTGTATGGCTTTTAGTGCCGGGAGTGTCCAAGCACATGTTCGGCTCGCCAGGTGCAGGTCTTTTGATTTGACACCTATAGGCGACCTGCACGTCGTGATGAGGATGAAATGAAGATGAAGACAACACACACACCCAGCCCCCGTGCCAGCGAAATTAACCAATGATGATTAAAATTCTCGACCCTGTCGGGAATCGAACGCGGGACCCCTGTGACCAAAGGCCAGCACGCTAACCGTTTAGCCAAGGAGCTGGACTTTTTAACACCATGAGATGGTGTTTTGTGTGTTCCGGATAGACTCTAAAACTACTGGACCGATTGGCCTGAAGTTTGGTAAGGATGAAGAGTGAGATCCCGAGTCACGGAAGGGATACTTTTGATTTTCATATATTTTACGCAATCAGACGGTTAACATTGCTGTATAATAATATTTATAAATGTATTTGTGCACTTGATTGAGGAGATATCAATCCTTTCTTACTCAAATTCTTCTATTGGAGCAAAGAAAAGAAAAAGGGTAATTCTATCCCAAGGAGGGGATTCAAACCCCCCATCATTGAGGACAGAAGGAGAACCTTGCCTGCCGTGCTACACTGCTGTCTTATCCACCCAAAGCATGACATTGTAATAATAGTACCTTATTCATAATTTAACATCCAACTAACGGTTGTTACAAGATACACAAGTACTGCCTCGAGAGGAAAATACTTCCAGTAATACACGGGGAATATTACGGATACAGGCTTTGTCCTTTTTCGTAGCATATTCTCATAATCTAAGCCTTCTAATTTTATGGGCAGTCTTTATTCTGCATAAGATAAATGTCAATGACTGAATGTAGTAATATATGACAACACGCACCTTCGTTATCAATATCATACATACACCTGCGTGACCAGTGCTTCACTTCATATGCTATTTGCTTATCTGCACGTTCGCGCTGTAGCCCGAGTCAGACTCTGCCTTCGTTCACGTGACTGCTGGTGCTTGCTTCAAACAGGCTCGAACCTCGGCGCATATTGGGTCGGCCCGATCCCACTTGAACATGGGTATCATTTGCCCATCACTAGTTGTAAGTTATAAATGATCATTATTATTGAAATTGGTAATGTCGGTGTGTTCGATGTGCTTTTTTGTGCAGGAAAGATTGCATAAACGCATGTTTTCGTACATTGCATACGTTTTTCTTACCATATTTACTGCTAGTCCTACAACAACGTGAATGATTATGTGGACGTCTTTTCATTTTAGGTTCTCAAATCACGATCCACATTTAACTAATTTTGAGGCACCATGCAATCACAAGGCAGGCAGATTTAAGTGTGGGAGCATCCCAGTATTCTACTTGGCGAAAGCAAATAATATAGTTTACAGCGTACCAAAGAAAGTGGAACAAAATCGCCGACTGAGCCATATGATAAAAGTTACATCTCCGAAACCACGAAGAACTGGAAAGCAATATGCAGGAGAGCGCAGTTGGAATTCCATTGTTGTTTCGTATGAGGTGGGTTATATTTTTTTATATAATACTGCTACTAGATTTTAGGAGGAAGTGCTACAATGCCACGTTATTATTAGGACGTCATTATCTCTAGTGAATAGCTGAGTAATTCAGTAAACAGTCAATTGCAATGAATAATGGGGGGCTTTATTCTCATCTTCCTTCTGTTGCAAGGAAAAAGTTGATATAATTGCACGGTACAGCTGAACTTACAAGAACGGAATACAGCTTATGAGCGTAGCTATTCTAGTCATTTATTCTTCTTTTCTAGGTGTATACTGGTGATCAAGCAAAAGTGATTAGCTCAAAATTCTTTCAGAAATTGTTCGGGACAAGCCAAACCAGGATTAATAATATATCCAAAGCTGTTAATAATGGTGAAGGTGTTCGAGAGAAGAGAGGCGGGAATAGGAAGAGTGCTCTGTTTACTGCAAAGAAAGAAAAGGTGATTGCGTTTATTTCTCAGTTGAGAGGAAGGGATTCGCATTACAACAGGAATAAAAGTCAGAGGCTTTATCTACCAGCAGAGAAACAGACTCCACAAAATGTATAATGCGAGTGTTTCCGCGAACCTGAAAGTGAAAAAATGGTTCTTCCAGAATTTTTTTTGTACACACTTCAACCTTGGGATTGGGACACCATCCACGGATGCTTGTTGTTACTGCGCTCGAATGCTCTTTCAGATTAAATCTGAAAAAGATAGTGCTAAAAAGATCAGTTTACTAGCTGATTTGGGAGCACATAAAATTCGCTCACAGGTTTTCACAAACTTATGAGGGAACGACCTGCTGACACAGTGTCCGTCTACTTTGATTTGTAACAGGTACAACCACTGCCTAAATTATCAATTGGTGAAGTGTTCTCTTTGCGCCAAATATTATTTTACGCACTGTGTGTTACCGATGTCAGTATTCAGAATCCAAAATTTTATGTATGGAATGAGACTGAGGCTGGAAGAAGGCCAAACGAGGTGTCATCAGCTGTTACTTCGGTTTTAGATAAGGTACATTTTGATAAATCGATCACCTGTATCAGGCTGTTCACAGACGGATGTGGAAGCCAAAACAAGAACTTACATGTTATCCATGCTATAGTTTACTGGCTACAAACCAAAGCAGCCGCTAACATTTCCATGATTGTTGTCATCTGTCCTGTCAGAGGACATTCCTTTTCATCCGCAGACAGGGTTTTTGGTGTTGTAGAAAATTTTCTTCGTAAGTGCTCTGACTTCGTTACTCCTGAGGAATACTGAGAGATCTATCAGTCTGTGGGGACTGTATAACATGTAGGAAAAGAGTGGCTTATAAGGGACCACAAGATCCTCGCTAAGCATTTTAAGAAATTGGACAGGATTAAAGAAATGAAGAGGGTGATTCTGAAGAAAAGCGAGAAAAGTGGTCAGTACCATGTTACAGTAAAGATGAAATTGACGTACAGGTTTGATGACCCCTCAAAGCGATTTGTAACCCTTCTGAAACAAGCCATAAGGCTGGGTCAGGTACATGAACCTCCCATAATCGATAAACCGAGAGCATTACCTGTCGCTAAAAACTGTATGTCGAGAACCTGCTGAAAGCCAGATTTGGAGACAACTGGAAGGAGTTTGACTGTTTGCAATCTTATGTTTCAGCACTAAACATCGGTTCAACGTCAGATACTCGTAGGCCAACTCATGATGACGACTGTGACTGTTTACATGAGGAAGAAGGATTACTTGCAAGACTGTAAAAATCCATATAGCATTAACAATGTGTTAATAATAACTTAATTTACTGTACATGATGTGCTGTAGCTAACAGTAAAGTCAAAAAAAACCTTTGGAATCAAATGAACGTTTCAAATCGTATTATGTGAATCAAAACGTATTTTGTTCAATGAATTAGTTCAAAACGTATCAAGTGAAATTTTATAATTAGAATGACGCTTTCATGTGTTGGGAAATGATTTGAATCATGATTGATTCGGGAACATAACCTCAATACCTAGATTTTGCCGTTTACAATTTTGACAGGTCTTATTTGGTTAGGAAGTAAAACGTTTTATTTAACTTCCTGTAAAATTATAATCTGTGCACTTAATACGATTTGAAACGATGCTCCTCATTTTATATCTTTAGACCAGTTCACTAACCCTGCTTTTAACTTGAATGAAATTTCTGAGAACACTTATGTCCTCATTCAGTGAATAATTCCCATAACATTTAAGTATTATACATGCTATACAAATTATCATCCAAACAGTACACCTCTCTCCCCTCCCTTCACTCTCCTTCCACCTTCTAACTTTCCCCGCTCTCTTCTCTCCCTCCCGTAGTTCCCCTCCAGTCTCCTTCTCTGCTATGCTACAAGAAGTTCAAAGCTACTGTCGACACTGATAGCTGTGTTAGGTGTTCCCACAGCAACCTTGAAGTGTAAGTTTTCCTTTTGCATCCTCATAACTCATATCAAGACGTATTAAAATTTTTTCTTCTTTGTTTTATATATCCCCCATTAACGCCCTTATGGACGGATATGATTTGCTTTTCAAAACATTGAGATATTGTTCATTACCTTCAGAAGGTTGAACCTTATTTATTCAGTAGTCAGCATGTATCTCAACGATTAATGGATTTTAATGGATTATCAATACTGTGATAATTAATTTTTTTTAAATATACAGTCTTTTAACATGCATACTTTTAAAATGATTCTCTTGCGAGATTACTAGACAACAATATTTTTTGTCACTTTCATTGGGTTAAGTGTCGATTTTGAATGCAGCTGCATGTAATTTTAACTTGTGGGATTCAACCCCATTTGATTTAATGATACTGTGTCCTAATGATTCATGGTGAATAGCTGAGGTTGGCTGCAATGAACAGTCAAACCTAGTACTATTCAATGATATGTCTTTTGGTAGATGCCATTATTGTACTGGTGTACACCAGTTTAGTCATTTCAGTGTAGTTTGCATGCGCACGAGCAATGTCAATCTTATAAGTATCGTGTATGACTTAGATATATATTGTACTGTACTATTAAATATTTGTACTACCTGTATGCAAAGAAATACCGTAATGATTATCTTTCTGGGTTAGATGATAAGAACTTAAAATGTTCTTTCACTTTCTGTAAAGTTTGAAGCACAGTGGAACTTGTATGTATTTGAACAGTTTTCCATTGTTAACACTCATTTTTCTCTCATTAGCTTACATAATCTGGAAACACTCCTTTCCACGTTGGTGACAATCTTTCCTTACAGTACTTTTCCACTGAATCTGGTGGCATTGCCTAGTCTTGGTTTGATGTTTCTTGGTGGGTGTTTTCTTGCTTTTTGATTCACAAGATGAATTTAATATGGAACTAGTCATAATACTTCTTGTGGTGGCTCACCTTTATGTTGGTTGGAACCCTTGGTGTTATTATTGATATTGTTGTCTATGCCGGAGATGTTACATTCAGAATCATTATTTTTAATTTGAAAACAGTCTGCAGCAACATGTGTAACATTTAAATACCAGTAATCTGTGCTTTAACATAACCGAAAATTTATTTCTGCATTATTTACATTGTGGAAATAAATGTAACTCATGGTTGATAAAGAACAGTAAGTATACTTATTTTCTTGTACAACTCTTTCAACCTGGAAATTTTTGTTAATTCAGGTACTGAAAAACGACGATACATTCTCCGGTCTTCAGTGAATGATAAACAAGCACATTGGACAAAACACTGGCAAGCGGGGTAGCCAACTTCTATAATATAATTTATACACAATTTGCTTTCTACAGTTTTAACAGTTACACTGAATTACTGTTTTGCTCCGAAATTGTTGTAAATTAATGTAAATGCAATTGGATTTAATGAAAAATTTTACTGAAATTCCGTACTTAAATAACTTCTTATTCCTAGGTGTGTTAGAAAGTGCTTTTATTTCTTTTAGAGATATGTTGATTTAAAAATCAAAATGTGGTGTTTTGTGTTTTTATTATTTCCTCGGGGAAAATGTTAAAATTTGGGAAGCGATCAGGTTTGTGCAAGAAGTACATTTAAAAAGTATAAATTAATAAAATATAAAGTAAAAAACAAGATAGCAGGTAAACCATTAAATGTGGCTAGGGAAGAATGAGAAAACACTTATAAGGGAGTCATATTTTTATTTTACATTCACCTTTATGCAACATCTGAAAACATATTTTAAATTAATACAAGTTACCTTTCTCAGTTTTATCAGAATACTGCAGCATACCTGCCAACTTTCCCGATTTAGGCAGGAGACTTCCGATTTTCGACAGTTTTTCCCGCCTCCCGATTATTCTATTATTTCTCCCCATTTTAGCTCATTTTTTTGTTTTCAAATCCCGCCATTTCACCTTTTTTACACGAGTGGCCGGAAGTCCTTTGCTCATTGGCCGCGTTCAACCGAAATATCTACGTTTATTAATGCGAGAAATGTGCGCAAATGTGCGATGTTTATTGAAACCTGTTTATCGCGGCGCGGATATCAATCGTCAATCTCTCGTTCTCGTGTACTATGTTCGTGTTCTTTCGAATCAGTCTAGTTGATTCTAGAGACTAGTCGCTAGATATCGAGTCTTTTTTAGTAATTTAGTGATAGAATTTCAATGGCGACTAGTGACTTCTCTAGAGATTTTAGGAGCCATTCGGAGACAATTCTGACTAATTTTAATTTATCTCAATATAACTTAAAAAAAGTGTGTCTGTACATTGCACAGAATTTAAAAATAATGATAATTCTGTACCGGTCGTGACCACAGTAACATGGAGAAATGCACGTTTTAATTTCCCGTAATGTCTGTCTGTATGTATGTACGCGCATCACGAGAAAACGGCTGAAGATAATTGAATGAAAATCGGTATATAACGTTGGGAAGTAAGTCGCTACAATCTAGGCCATAAATAATTGTGTTCACGCTGTTGAAATGGTAGTTTAGGGGAAGGCCTAAAATTTAATTCTCACATATTGGCCCTATTGATAAATACTACATAATTAAAGCTATATATTATTAAATTTCCTATCATTTATGTCTTATACATTTTTACTGTACCGGGTATGATAACGGAGATATTATTGAATTTGGATTTTTGTTGCTAAGTCCATATCAACGCCGATATACAAGAAAATGGGTGAACAGAATTTAATGAAAATTGGTATGTAAAGTCAGGGAATAAGGAACTACTGTCCAAGCTACAAATGATTTTATTCACCCTCTTCGAAATGGTAGTTTAGGGTAAGGTGTCAACATTTTTTTTTTAAATTACCTATCTAATTGGTCATATCGAAAAGTACTACATAACAAGAGTTATAGAGTACAATTTCTGATTATTTATGTCTTATTCACCGGGCGAGTTGGCCGTGAGCGTAGAGGCGCGTGGCTGTGAGCTTGCATCCGGGAGATAGTAGGTTCGAATCCCACTATCGGCAGCCCTGAAGATGGTTTTCCGTGGTTTCCCATTTTCACACCAGGCAAATGCTGGGGCTGTACCTTAATTAAGGCCACGGCCACTTCCTTCCAACTCCTAGGCCTTCCCTATCCCATCGTCGCCATAAGACCTATCTGTGTCGGTGCGACGTAAAGCCCCTAGCAAAAAAAAAATAAAAATGTCTTATTCAGTTTTACCATACTGACTGTAATAATATTGTGAAGATGATTATAAGAATGAGAAAAAAGATATGAAGGAATGATCGCTTGAATAATAACACAAAAGGGAGTCTTAAAAGGAGGACTCACTTTACATCAGATGCTCGAATATCACAGAGTCGGAAGAAAACTAAATGCAAAAGCCTGCTAAGCAGAGTCCTGGAGGGGCGTGCCATTCCAGCTGATGAGTCCAAATGGCACGTCTCGACGAAACTCTGCATTATGCACACGGCCTAACCACCCAAAAGCTGGTTCTATTCCTGTGATTATAAAATATAGACAGCTCATAAAATTGATCAACAATAGCATTACATTGACCATTGTTTGTTGTGATGTGCTTTGTGTATATATTCCGGTGTCACAAATACATTGGCCACACTACATGACATTTAGGTGTTAAAAACTTTTGAAGTAAACAATAAGCATTTCAGTTCATAGACATTTGTGTTTCACACAAAACATAAACATCGCATAGTGGAACTTATAATTTGCGCAAGAAGGAACTGACACTTAATAATTGGACTTATAAGCCATCCATATATAGCTTATTTATATATCATCTTAAATATTTAATGTTATGTAAAGGCAAATTGTTGCAATATTTCATTATAAAACAACGCAAAAACTAAGGCAAACAAATATTTTAGACTCTAATGTATAATAATTACACTTTAAAATATTTTAGTGTGTTTATGTAAAATTTTATAGTAGTCAACACACATTTATAGTCTACCTAAACCATTGTTATACTTCAATACTTTAATGTAAAAATGTAATAAGATATTTTATTGAAGTTAACACACAAAATTTTATTCATTTTACTGATAGCTTATCGCTGTAACTTCACGATCATAAACAAACTTATCTCAAATAAGATTACACATTTATAGAATGGGGCTTAATTCAGCAGAATAAGCAAAATACCTATGATAAATGCTAAATAAGCTTAAAGACGAATTCTTTCAGCCAGAATTGCATGTATATAGTAAGATAAAGTTTGTAATTTTATCACAATACTTTTAATTTTGTAAGTTTTTAAGAAAAGTTTTTATTGAAAGTATAAAATAGTATGTCATGAAGGTCCTTAAGAGGCATAAGATAAAAATGTAAATATGATTCTGATATAGCTGAGGATGACCTATAAAGGGTCGAAACCAGTCCTAGATATGTAATATTTTACATGTAAATAAATGTATTGATTAGGTGGAATCTTCTTTTTCTTTTGTGACAATTGCTAAATATCAATACGGAAAAATGAAGTTCATAAATCAAGATACTGGATACTAGCCGCACTTAAGCGACTGCAGCTATCGAGCTCGTATCGGGCGGCTTGTTGGCCAGCATCTGCACCCAGATTAGAATTGGCTGTTCACACATGCCCCAGATCTTACCAATCTGGTTCTATTCTTTGGTGAGGCCTTAGGGTCGCACACTGCTGAAAATTATCATCACACAGACTACCATGATGGGAAAACGTAAATCGGAAGATGCTACTCCAGCCGGTAAAATCCGGGGCCAGTCACCATCTGGTCTTAATAGGGTATTGGATTCTGGGGGCCCTGTACCATCATGTCGGGTTCAGTCAGAGGATCCTTCACCCCGTAACATACCTACCAACCCTTCCAATTTACCTGGAAGCTTCTGTTTTTTAACTTGTCTTCCGATTTTCCAATTTATTTTTACTTCTTTCTATTTTTGACCAATGTAACCTCCAGTATGGTTAATACTCTTCCCCTAGGATAAAAGATAAATTCTTACGTGCTTTTGTAATTACGCAACTTCATTTTCAAGCGTAATTATTTGATACTTTATTTCGCGAGTGTATCGTGTTCCCCGGCTCAACCAAAGCAGTGTGTGTGCTTTACATCTGGAGATTCAGGACAGCAAGCATACTACAAGTAAGAGAGTCTAGCGCGCGGAAGCGACTCAGTTAATCAGACGAAAGAATGAGTTTGTTATTGTGTGGTTCACGCGCTGTTAACATTGTTTCTGTGCGTAGTTTCGTTGGAGTTGTAGGCTACTTGTTTTTCTTGCGTTTCTGTGCATGTTAATAATATACGAGACATACTGAATTGTTTTATATGTGGCAGTTCTGCATATTTCAGTGCATAATTTTAATGAGTTGAATGCATTTCAGAGAGTTGTGTTGTTGACAGTTTCTGGTATTTTCTCTTCACGTTTTGGCCAAAAAATATAACAAACCTTATTTCCAAGTGTTCAGAGATACCTATAAATTTCCGTTCATTTTACCATCTAATAAAGGAAACTATTATACATTTTGTTGCATGTCTTGGTGTGATATAAATATTATTCATATGTAAGTGTCAAATGAGAATGATTAGGTACATTTATTTGTAACCATTTTTATGTTTTCTTAGTTTGAGATTTTAAATTTAATGGTCAATTCACATTGCAACTATTGTAACTGTAGACATGTATGTAATAAAATCCAAGAATTAAAAATCTTCCTATTTTTGATTTCCAAAAGTTGGTAGGTATGCAGTAAGATTAGGACGAAGAAGAAGTATTTCTTGGGGACAATGAACATCAATGCCCTCTCGAGAATTGGTAAGCAAATAGAGATGGTCGCTGGGCTGAGTAGCTCAAACAGTTGAGGGTGCTGGCCTTCTGACCCCAACATGGCAGGTTCGATCCTGTCTTAGTCTGGTGGTATTTGAAGGTGCTCAAATACGTCAACCTCATGTCGGTAGATTTACTGGATCGTAAAAGAACTCCTGCAAGACTACATTCCAGCACCTCGGCATCTCAGAAAACCATAAAAGTAGTTAGTGGGACGTAAAGCAAATAATATTTTTTTTAAATATTTATTAATAGAGGTGGTCAAGGAATTGGAGAAATATCAAATCAAGATGCTTGCATTACAAGAGACAAGATTTCTTTCAGATGAAATATCCTCAATGGGTAACTACAGGATACTAAAAAAGGATTACCAGCTATCAGGGAATATAGAGCAGGTAATGAAAAGAAAATCGCAACTAATTTTGGGAACTGCCTTCTTTGTCATAAATCAGTCACAGATGCTATTATTGAATTTAAATCATCTCCGAGGCTTTCGGTCTTGCGTTTGAAGAAGGGGAGTAAGTCGTACGCGATTTTTAATGGGCATGCCCCGTTAAATGAAGACAGAAAGATTCATGACAAGGTCGACAAATTCTGGTCTTTGCTGGAGAAATAGTTGTTAGGAACACCTGATCACATGGTTAAAATAATAGGTCACTTCAGTGCACAAGTCAGGAAGAAAAGAAAATATAAGAAAATAGTTGGCAAGTCTTTAGGTGCAGAAAATATAGGGCAATCAAATACCTGCCTTGTAATGAGTTTCTGAGGTACAGCCATAGTATACCACCGTTAAGAGGCGGCCGTAGTTAGGTCAAGATCCACATTTTATTTCAAAATATTGCCACTAGTCTCGTTGCTGTCGACAACTAACTCCACTGATAGTTACATCACGGGTGCATAGATGTCAGTGAGAAAGGCCAAGGCCGAGCGAGCGATTCTCCTCTCGCTCTCCAGCGTCAAACCGTCTTGTCACCAGGAAGTTGTGACTACAGTACTTGCACAGAGCTGATGGTGTTGACATTTGTACAGAATGAGAAACAATCCAGGAAATTATTTAGCATGGGTTAGTGCTGAGCAAAATAACGTACTATTCGATGTTGAAATGAAGTAGTGCATCAACCCCGACCCGCCTCACGTTTTTCCCTGAAACGGCCAGTCAGTGATACATAATATAACAATATAATAATTCTATCTAGTGAGCCTAGAGTAAAACGGAACGTTGAAATTGACGAGCAGACAGCCAGATGGCATCACATTGAAGTGTCTGCACACGGTAGCTGAGGCCATACGATTATTATTATTATTATTATTATTATTATTATTATTATTATTATCATTATCTATATATATAAAATAACATGTTCTGATTGACTGACTGACTGATTCATCATCGCCGAGCCATAACTACTGGAGGTAAAGAAATGAAATTTTGGGGATACACTCATATTAACATGTAGGTGCTCGCTAAGGGAGGATTTTTGAATATTCCATCGCTAAGTGGGTGAAAAGGGGGATGAATTTTTAAAATGAGGATATCTATATCTCAAAACTTAAAAGTTTACAGACGTAAAAATTTGTATTTGGAATATCCTTTAAAAATAAAGAAACATGTTTTTTTTTTTTTTTTCGGAAAATCTCATTAGGGGGGATGAAAAAAGGGGGAAAACGGGTTGAACATTGTGAGGAGACTTATATCTCAAAAACTGAAGATATTACAGACATCAAAATTGATATTTGGAATCTCCTTTGAAAATAAAGAAACACGTATTTTTGTGTTTTTAGATAATCCGATGAATAGGGGGTGAACTAGAGTGACAAACGGGGTGAAATTTTAGAAAGACTGTATCTGTAAATTATCTCAGACACGTAACATATTACAGATTTGAAATATGATACAGTTGAACCTGCTTTGTACGTAACTCTATTCTGCGTAATTCGTACTTGTACGTAATTTCCTTTAGGTCCCGGCAAAATGTAATTTAAAGGCGTGTTAATTAAACCTTATTTATACGTAATCCTTTTATACGTAATTCGCAGTTATACGTATTAAATGTCGGTGAAATATATCTGAGTTTTGCGTAATTGTAATGAGCACGTACTTTTCTTAAAAGAAACTACTGTATTTACGAAGTGTCCACTTTGTCGGCGAAGGCGGAAGTAGAGCGTTCTCGTTTCGGTGTTGAAACATAACACAAAGAGTTTCGCCGAGTGACATGATTGACACTTACTTATTGGCGGCTTAACAAAGGCCAACCGTTCGAGTCCTCTTCGCTCTCTCTCTCTCTCGCTCCTCCTCTACCTTCGTCGTTTTTGACAATCACAATGCCGCCAAAGATTAAGTTACATTACACGGAAAGTGAGCAGTTTCGGTGCGGAAACAAAAGAAAATACAGTAAATTTGTTTGAATATGAGAATTTCTTTCGTGGGAACAACAGAGAAGTAAAATGCCTACGGTGCCGGTACGTGGTGTTTACTGTTAAACAGTAGTTTTGTCACTCAGTTGCTTTTGATTAGCCATGGAGAACAGAAAAAGGAAGAATTATACCCTAGATGAAAAAGTAAAATTTATACGAGAAGTGGATGCTAATCCACACAAAACGAAAACTGAAATCGCTTCAGACTTAGGGATTGCTTATACAACGCTATGTACAGTCATCAGTAAAAGAAACGCTGTTTTGGATGAGTTCTTAAAACTGGGTTCAAAATCAGCAAAGTGCAGCCGTCAGCAAGAAGGATGGTACGTAGCTTTGGAGAAAGCACTTTTCACATGGTTCCAGCAAAAGCGGGCTGCAGCTCTACCAATTAGTGGCGACATGCTGAAGGCAAAGGCGATAGATTTAGCTAAAAAGATGAGTATCACTGCTGATTTCAAGGCTTCATCAGGATGGTTGCAAGGATTTAAAGATCGTCATAGAATCACAGGGAGAACAATTTGCGATGACTCAAAAGCTGTGGACGACGTCACGGTTCAACACTGGAAAGAAGAAGTTCTGCCGGGTATCATAAGCGATTATCAGCCTCCAAACATCTACAATTGTGATGAGACCGGCCTATTCCTCTTAATTATTACAGGGTCAGATAAAGCTTCACCTACTCAAATTCTATGAGATCTATTTTCTAGAAATATAGCAACCCATTCAGTCACTCTTTTGTCTAGTCCAATTGCACTCATTTTTTCCAGTAGTCTCCCATGATCCACCCTATCAAATGCTTTAGACAGGTCAATCGCGATACAGTCCATTTGACCTCCAGAATCCAAGATATCTGCTATATCTTGCTGGAATCCTACAAGTTGAGCTTCAGTGGAATAACATTTCCTAAAACCGAATTGCCTTCTATCGAACCAGTTATTAATTTCACAAACTTGTCTAATATAATCAGAAAGAATGCCTTCCCAAAGCTTACACACAATGCACGTCAAACTTACTGGCCTGTAATTTTCAGCTTTATGTCTATCACCGTTTCCTTTATACACAGGGCTTACTATAGCATCTCTCCATTCATCTGATATAGCTCCTCTGACCAAACAATAATCAAATAAGTACTTCAGATATGGTACTATATCCCAACCCATTCTAGCCGCTTTTCTAGTTTTCAACTTTTGTATCTTACTGTAAATGTCATTGTTATCATATGTAAATTTTAATACCTCTTTGCCTTAGTCTCCTCCTCTGTCTGGACATTATCCTTGTAACTAACAATCTTTACATACTGCTGACTGAATACTTCTTCCTTTTGAAGATCCTCACATACACACTCTCCTTGTTCATTAATTATTCCTGCTAAATACTATTAACTTAGTTTTTGCTACATTTAAAAATTGAGACCATACTGTAAACCTTTGACATGGATTCTGTTCAGGAGTTCTTGAAGGCCTTCTATAGTGTTGCACAGAATCAGAGTGTCATCTGCATATCTAATATTATTGATCAAAACACCATTTACTTTCACACCCAGTTCATCATCATGCAAAGCTTCTTTAAAAATGATGTCAGAATAGATATTAAAAAGGAGCGACAAGAGTATACAACCTTGGCGTACCCCCTTCTGATTTTCTCATCTGATGTTTTGGTTTGGTTGATTTTGACTGTTGCTTGTGGGCCCCAGTAGAGATTCTGTATGATGCGTATGTCTTTTCCATCAAGATATTTTCGTTGGAGAATCTCAATCAGTTTTTCATGTTTCACTCTATCAAAAGCTTTCTTGTAGTGAATGAAACATGCAAATACATCTTTGTGTAGTTGGCAGCATTTTTGGAGCAGGATATTGACGCTGAATAAGGCTTCTTGTGTGCCAAAGGCATTTCTGAAACCCATTCGGTTGTCATCCTAGTCTATTTCGCACTTCGTTCTAATGCGTGCGTGTATTATACATAAGAATGCTTTTAGCATATGACTCATCAGACTTATGAGACGGTAGTCACTGCATTTCTTTGGATAAGTCTTTTTAGGTATTGCGATGAATGTCGATTGCAACCAGTCCTCTGGAATTATTCCAGTATCATAAATTGTATTGAAAAGTTTAGCAATTTGGTCAACATTCTCTTCAGTTATTAGTTTTAGAACCTCAGCTGGTATCTGGTCTGGACCTACTGCTTTACCATTAGGTGATATTGTGAGGGAATGTAGTACTCCTTTTGTTATTTTTGGACTTTTTTCATTATGTAAGTACACAATTTCACCTCTGTCATCACTGAACAATTCATTTATGTATTCTATCCAGGTCTGTATGATTTTTTGTTCATCTAGGATGGGTTTGCTGGTGTCATCAAAGAGAGTTATTGGCGCCTGTTTTCTGTACAGCCCAGCTATCTCTTTTACTTTCTTGTATAACTTGAAACTATCATGTCTTTATTTAGTTCTTCTATTTCTTCACAGTTCATTGTCATCCATCTTTCCTTGGCTAATCTGATTTTCTTCTTAATCTCCCTTTGTGTCTGTCGGTAGCTGCTGTCTTCTCTGCCCTTTTCTTGTCTTCTCCATTCCATTAGATCAAGTATTTCATCAGTCATCCATCTCTGCTTCTTTTGCCTTGTTGATGTAAGATGATCCTTTCAGACTTATAACAGTGTATCATGTAATATTTTCCATTGATATTCTGTACTGTTGTCATTGTTGTTGCTATTGTTGGTTTGCATTTTGTTGTTCAGGTCTTGTATTCCTGCTTTTTTAATTGTACCATCTCGCAATTTGGTAACATCACACTTGCTAGACACTTGCTTTGATGTGGTGGTTTTCAATTTCAATCTGATATCTGCCACTAATGGCACACATGGCTGGACCCAATATCTGCTCCAGGATACGTTGTTGCTCGTTTGACAATATTTCTAAATCTTTTGTTAACCAGAATATAATCAATCTGATTCCTGATTGGTCTTCCTGTTTCCTTTTCTAGTGATGAAATCCATATGTAGAGGTGCCATTTATGAAGTTTGAACCAAGTGTTACAAACAACTAGATCTTGCTCTCGGCAGAATTGGAATAGACTGTCTCCTCTTTAGTTAGCTGAACCCAATCCATATTCTCCCACTAAGTCAGACCTTCTACCTTGCCCAATTTTGGCATTGAAATCTCCTGATATTATTATTATGTCAGTGCTGTTGAGTTCTTTACACACCTTATTCAGCATATCATAGAACTCATCAACATTGTTGTCATGTTTTGTGTCTGCTGTTGGAGCATATACTTGTATAATGCTTACATTAAAGGGCTGACTCTGCATCTGTAACAGCATTATACGGTCGGAGATTGGTATGAAGTTTTTGACATATCTGATATAGTTCGCTGAAACGAACACACCTACCCCATTCCAGTGATTGCGGTCTTGCGGGTCCCTGCCAGAGTAGTAGAGTGTGCCATGTTCATGGTGACACAATCCAGAACCTGACCAGCGTAGCTCACCGATTCCTAAGATGTTCATTTTCAATCGCCTGGCTTCTTGAATCATATTGTCCATCTTTCCAGCTGCATATAAACTTCTAACGTTCCATGTAGCTATATGTAGTTGATTTTTAATTATGTTAAACCGGTGGATTCTTAGCACCCCTTGCCCACTTAAGGGCTGCCCGGGACTAGGGCCCTTTGATTTATTCTTTCTCTCCATATTAATATTGTCACTGGTGTGGTTTCCCGTTGCCTTCTCCTGTATGAATACAGCCGCTTCTAACATGGAGAACAGACGCTGGGTGTAGCCGCCCACTCTGGATCCGACGCTACCTGCCTGTTGGTTCCCGGGAGGTATTTCATTTCCTTCCTACTACCCATATCTGGGAGGCATTCCCCTATCCGCCACCTGGGGATGCGCCCTCTAGGGGTTACAGGCTCCCCCGTTCCATTTCCCTCGCTGTACCCATATTACATCCCTCGGCGAACCACGTACCATCTCCAACGTCGTACCACGTCGATTCAGGTGTTGCATTTATATGAGGATTAACACTTGGTCAAGATTCTTTGCTATAAATGAAGTAGAAAAATAAACTTATTTCTTCATGAAATTCGTAAGTTAAGCGTGGTTTCATAAGTCTTTAGAATGTTCTGGAATAAACAATTGTTTTCATAAATTACTCTCATATGAAACCTAAAGTCTTTCTAAATCAATGCCTAAAGTCTTTTTCTAAGTTTTACACTTCACAGTAATATTTCAATAACTTGAAATGAAATTATTTTGAAGCACCAAAGTCTGTTTAAATTATTAAATTAATTTTCACTCAAAATTCCATTGGCACTTGTAATGAGACAAATATTTGTAGTTGACGTATCACTTTTAAAGAATGATTTGAAAATAATAAAAGTGCCTCTTCAGTAAGTCATCAACTGTCTAGTGCAATAAATAGTTTTTAAAGTAATCACTTGCTTTTACCAGTTTAAAATGCTAAATGCACTCATATCACCTGAGAGTTTTTAGTAGGCTGGAACTGGTGAATGCAGTTCCATGAACAGCAGCTAGAACTCCATCGATGTTGTCAGCACCACATCGAACCATGTACCATCTCTAACGTCGTACCCCGTTCCATTTCCCTCGCTGTACCACATATTGCATCCCTCGTCGAACCACGTACCATCTCCAACATCATACCACTTCGATTCAGGTGTTGCGTTTATACGAGGATTAAAACTTGGTCAAGATTTCTCGTGTTGTATAACATTGTATACACATGAGAAAGTTCAATTGACAATTGATTGTGAGTGTTAGAAAATAGCACTGTCTGGTTAATTGAATATTCGCAAGTCAATGATAAGCAACATTCATAATTGCACTTAGTATCACAGTCAATTATGTGAACATAGAATCGCAGTCTGTTCTGTGTACTTTGAATCACAGTCCGTTATATAACTTCGAAGTAATGATCACTATTAGAAATAACTATGGCTTTTAAATGAATTAAAGCACAGTCTGAAGTGTTTATAATTTTGAAACACACGTCACAGTTCGAAGTTTCTGCTGTTTTTAAATATTCACACTTCTTAAGTAATATGAGTTTTTGAAGACACAATTCATATAATTCAGGCTATTTACACTAGAAAACAATGTTCTTGGCATTCAGAACACTTTATACTGAGTTTGAAACGAAACTTAAAGTTCAAAGCTTATTGGAATGTTGAGTGTAAGTTCAGTCCATGACCTACACACACGCACAATGTTTTTAGCTGTCTCTAGTTATCACCAACACAGATCTTAAGGGAATTTTCGGTGTTATTTAGCTTCACTAGGATCACCATTCGATAAAATGTCATAAAATGTCCTTAAGGTTTACTCAGTTATATGGTATCACTGTTCAAACACAAGTCATATTTGAGAAAATTGTTCCCACTCGGCTACAATGATTATCAAGTTCATAATTCTCAAAATACTCTAATTTATGAGAACTCACAGTTCAATGTTAAACACACGCAGAAATTTTACCTAGTTCGGAGATGTTACCGATAATAATAGAGTTCGAATTAGCACACACAGTATTTTTCAAAGTTCGTGAAACTGCCAAAATTTTACAAGTTATTAAGAATAGCAGAGTTCCACTTGTTACATGCCGGATATTCCAAGTCCGTAACACTGTAGAAATTTTATAAGTTATTGAGAATAACAAAATTCAACTTGATAAACGCCGGATTTTTACAAGTCCGCAACACAGCAAAAAATTTATATCGTCTTAATACAAGCCGGATTTTTCTAAGTCTTTTAGCATGGCAAAAATCTCGTAACTTCAACACACAACTTTGCGTAACGCGACATGGTGATAGTACCATTTGACGTGGTCGAGTTGTGGATTGCAACTGCTTTTACTCCTCGAGGCGAGGCTCTTATATACTCTCTGCTTCAAGCAAAAAAAAATGTGTTTCTTTTCCACCTTAATATCTCGGAAACCAGTAGGTGGATTTTCTTCAAAATTTGGCCACTTTAGTTTTAAAATATAGGCTCCACAGTGGTGTACTTCATTATTTCATAGCTAACAGCGTTTAGTAGATATCAAAATTGTTCCAGTATCTTCTAGATGAGTGAGCTAGCAATACGTGGCGATTATGTCATCTGGCCGGTTCTCTGCCTGTGACGTAGCACTGTCTCTCTTACTCCCATAGCTAGCAGCTGAGTCTCGAATGTTCGCTTTGCACACTTACTGTAAATGCTAGAACTTTCAATTCGTAAATGAATTACGAATTAAAAATATAATGTGCCAGGCTGTAGGCATTCCTGGTACAATACAAACCGTATTATCATTTAATTTAGTCCATCCCCTATTTATATATATTCCTAACATCCACCATATGAATCCTCTTCTCTCTAACCTGTCCACATTAGCCACTTTCACATTCAATACTTGATTTATCCTCATAAAAATATTTAGGGTTGCTTACTGCATTCAGCCACAAGCTTTTGTTGTACATTGTCTCTTGCCCTCTATCTCCAGTATACACCACTCCTCTCCCATTCTATATCATAATAGTCCCCTAAGCCCGGCCCTCCTAAAGCAGTTCTTATCTACCCAATAATCACCATAATTGCTCTTTTTTTTTTTTATACTGGTAAGTCAGTTGCAGAATTAGGCCCCCTTCAATTCTTCTCAATCCACACCAGTAACTAAGCACCCTTTTAAAATGTCTACCTTGATAAAAACTTTACACATAATCCTTGCGCCTGCGGAAACGGAAACTCTATAACAATCTTGCTGAACTTACTCTCTGTTCCAGTGCCCTGCTCTCTTTCTCCACACCCCAGATATCTGCCCTATTCAGCATTCTACTCTTCACCACTGCAATAAACACCATTCTTTGTATATCATATTCTATGCCCTGAAATTTATTTTCCAATATCCTTATTAAGGCCCGCTCTCACTTAGCGGAAGCGAGATGCTGCGCAAAAGCAGGAAAATATTCTTTAACTGCGTATTAGATGCACTGGCTCATACTTACACAGACTGGAGGGGAAACGCGCCGCGCCGAAGACGAGGAAGTTGCTTAACGGGAATATTTCTTCCGCTCCTCCCACCAGAATATAACATCGGTAACATTCGTAAAGTAGTCGGGTATTTTCGTAGAGTCCATGCTGTAAACTGGCGATCGCTGGCGATACACAGCACAGTGCTTGGCTGCTTGCTTCATCTGCGGATATTCACATCCCTGAGAGACTTATACTGGGCTGTGTTGAAAATGGATTGCGAGAAACTTATTCAATTAGTTGAAAAGTACACGTTTCTGTATGATAAATGTCATAAATTATACAGCAATACCATACATACATACATACATACATACATACATACATACATACATACATACATACATTATCATTATAGACTGTTATGTCTTCCAGCGTTCAGTCTGCAAGCCTCTGAGAATTTACTAAACGTCGCCACAATCCTCGATTTGCAACTAGTGTTGTGGCCTCATTTAGTTCTATACCTCTTATCTTTAAATCGTTAGAAACCGAGTCTAACCATCGTCGTCTTGGTCTTCCTCTACTTCTCTTACCCTCCATAACAGAGTCCATTATTCTCCTAGGTAACCTATCCTCTTCCATTCGTCTCACATGACCCCACCACCGAAGCCGGTTTATGCGTACAGCTTCATCCATCGAGTTCATTCCTAAATTAGCCTTTATCTCCTCATTTCGAGTACCCTCCTGACATTGTTCCCACCTGTTTGTACCAGCAATCATTCTTGCTACTTTCATGTCTGTTACTTCTAACTTATGAATAAGATACCCTGAGTCCACCCAGCTTTCGCTCCCGTAAAGCAAAGTTGGTCTGAAAACAGACCGATGTAAAGATAGTTTCGTCTGGGAGCTGACTTCCTTCTTGCAGAATACTGCTGATCGCAACTGCGAGCTCACTGCATTAGCTTTACTACACCTTGATTCAATCTCACTTACTATATTACCATCCTGGGAGAACACACAACCTAAATACTTGAAATTATCGACCTGTTCTAGCTTTGTATCACCAATCTGACATTCAATTCTGTTGAATTTCTTACCTACTGACATCAATTTAGACTTCGAGAGGCTAATTTTCATACCATACTCATTGCACCTATTTTCAAGTTCCAAGATATTAGACTGCAGGCTTTCGGCACAGTCTGCCATTAAGACCAAGTCGTCAGCATAGGCCAAACTGCTTACTACATTTCCACCTAACTGAATCCCTCCCTGCCATTTTATACCATTCAGCAGATGATCCATGTACACTATGAACAGCAAAGGTGAAAGATTACAGCCTTGTCTAACTCCTGTAAGTACCCTGAACCAAGAACTCATTCTACCATCAATTCTCACTGAAGCCCAATTGTCAACATAAATGCCTTTGATTGATTTTAATAATCTACCTTTAATTCCATAGTCCCCCAGTATGGCGAACATCTTTTCCCTCGGTACCCTGTCATATGCTTTCTCTAGATCTACGAAACATAAACACAACTGCCTATTCCTCTCGTAGCATTTTTCAATTACCTGGCGCATACTGAAAATCTGATCCTGACAGCCTCTCTGTGGTCTGAAACCACACTGGTTTTCATCCAACTTCCTCTCAACGACTGATCGCACCCTCCCTTCCAAGATGCCAGTGAATACTTTGCCTGGTATACTAATCAATGGAGATACCTCGATAGTTGTTGCAATCCTTCCTGTTTCCTTGCTTGTAGATAGGTGCAATTACTGCTTTTGTCCAATCTGAAGGTACCTTACCAACACTCCACGCTAATTTTACTAGTCTATGAAGCCATTTCATCCCTGCCTTCCCACTATACTTCACCATTTCAGGTCTAATTTCATCTATTCCTGCTGCCTTATGACAATGGAGTTTATTTACTATCCTTTCCACTTCCTCAAGCATAATTTCACCAACATTATTTTCCTCCTCCCCATGAGCTTGGCTGTTTGCAACACCACCATGATGATTTCCTTTTACATTGAGAAGATGTTCAAAATATTCCCTCCACCTCTCCAGTGATTCCCTGGGATCTATTATGAGTTCACCTGAATTACTCAAAACACTGTTCATTTCCTTTTTCCCACCCTTCCTAAGATTTTTTATTACTGTCCAGAAAGGTTTCCCTGCTGCTTGACCTAGCCTTTCCAGGTTATTACCAAAATCTTCCCATGACTTCTTTTTGGATTCAACAACTATTTGTTTCGCTCTGTTTCTTTCATCTACGTACAAATCCCTGTCTGCCTCGGCCCTTGTTTGGAGCCATTTCTGATAAGCCTTCTTTTTACGTTTACAGGCTGCTCTCACTTCATCATTCCACCAAGATGTTCGCCTTTTCCCATCTTTACACACAGTTGTTCCTAGGCATTCCCTTGCTGTTTCTACTACAGCATCCCTGTATGCCACCCATTCACTTTCTATATCCTGAACCTGCTTACTGTCTACTGTTCGAAACTTATCACTAATCATATCCATGTACTTCTGTCTAATTTCCTCGTCCTGGAGATTTTCTACCCTTATTCGTTTGCAGACAGATTTCACTTTCTCTACCCTAGGCCTAGAGATACTTAGTTCACTACAGATCAGATAGTGGTCTGTATCATCGAAAAATCCCCGAAAAACTCTTACATTCCTAACAGATTTCCTGAATTCAAAGTCTGTTAAGATATAGTCTATTATGGATCTGGTACCCCTAGCCTCCCATGTGTAGCGGTGAATAACCTTATGCTTGAAGAATGTATTCGTAACAGCTAAACCCATACTAGCACAGAAGTCCAGCAAACGCTTCCCATTCCCATTAGCTTCCATATCTTCCCCACATTTACCAATCACCCTTTCGTATCCTTCAGTTCTATTCCCAACTCTCGCATTGAAATCGCCCATTAGCACTATTCTATCCTTGCTGTTGACCCTGACCACGATGTCACTCAGTGCTTCATAAAACTTGTCAACTTCATCCTCATCTGCACCCTCACATGGTGAATACACGGACACAATTCTTGTCTTAATTCCTCCCACTGGCAAATCTACCCACATCATTCGCTCATTTACGTGCCTAACAGAAACTATGTTGCGTGCAATGGTATTCCTGATAAAGAGCCCTACCCCAGACTCTGCCCTTCCCTTTCTAACGCCTGTCAAGTACACCCTATAATCTCCTATCTCTTCCTCATTATCTCCCCTTACCCGAATATCACTTACTCCTAGCACATCCAGATGCATCCTCTTTGCTGACTCAGCCAGTTCTACCTTCTTTCTTCCATAAGCCCCATTAATATTGATAGCTCCCCATCGAATTCCATTCCGTTCGCCAAGTTGTTTCCAAGGAGTCCCTCGCCTGTCAAATGGGAGTGGGACTCCGTTACTCCCATAGGTCCGAGGCTTGCTTAAAGTGTTCTGAGCTCGGTAAATTCATGAAGCAGGATGCTGCCCTACTTGCACATAGTCCAAGTGAGGATCTCTCCTCTAACGGGTTATGGACCACCGGTGAATTGTATAGTCCTAGCCGCCTGAGCACAAGGAGGGCCACGACTCAGAATATGTCCGAGATGCCCACTCCCATTCCATAGCAGCTGGTATCCCGACTCTCAGGACCACTTACTAGGCCACTCAGCCGTTGCCCATGGTTCACGAACTAGGACTTGACTACATTAACCCACAAACATGAACCACATACCATTGCAAGAGATAATGCGTGGGATGAGATAAGCAAGGAACTGGGAAATGCAACTTTTAAAATTGAGAAATCAATAATAATGTTGATATTTTAGCATAACAGTGTTCAAGAAAAGGCTGTTTATCCACAAGGCATCAATTAAAATCACAATCTCCATTTAAGGTAACAAAATATGATATTTAAATACAGTTACTCGCGTATCCAGCATATTGTATCTTACGTAACTATTTTAGAGAAGGTAATAAATATTATTTATAATTATATGTATTTCAGAATACAGTGGAAATTAAATAGTTCTGTTGTTATCGTAAAATCAGATCATAGTTATGCTTTGTTCTTTAGTAATTTCATTTGTGCAGAACAGTAAACTATTATATATTTACTAATATTGCCATAGACTACATACTACTTGATACACATTTCATCATAGCCACAAAATGACTTAAGAGAAATAATAATGTTGAGTCAATTAACTGGTTGACGTCCACGATTCACAGTGTTCTTTTGCCATTCAACTGCTCCTATGGTATTGAAATAGTCGTTAAAATTGTCTCTAATTGCCATTGCCTCTACCGAAGCATTTCCCCTGATATTTTCTAGCGGCTGAAAAGCTATACATCCCGTGGCAGATGCTGGCTTCTCCAGAAGGCTAGTAATATCATCTTTCAAAAAGTTGTGGATAACGCACGTTGCTAACACAGTGTCTGTAGCGTGTGCTTATGTTAATTGCAACCGTCGCTGGTACACCCTAAATTTCTGAGTTACTATACCAAATGTATTTTCTACGACGTTGCGAGCTTGACTTAAACAATAGTTGAAAACCTTTTTCTCATAGTTATTTTCTAACTGGGCTCTTGTGTAGGGCCTTAGTAAGTACTTTCGGAGAGGAAATGCTTCATCCCCGATCACAACATGTGGTATTGCAACTCCAGTCCCTGGCAATGGGTTCCCATGTGGTACACTAAGACTGTTGTTTTCTAATCCTTTTCCCAGATTAGAATTCCAAAAAACGCCACTGTCACTGTTAGAGCCATACGAACCAACATCCACGCAAATGAATTTGTTGCCAGCATCCACTAATGCAAGGAGAACAATCGAAAAGAAGCGTTTATAATTATAGAATGTAGATCCACTCCCAGCAGGTGCTTGAATTAATACATGTTTGCCGTCTATTGTACCAATGCAGTTTGGAAACTGCCATCTGTCTCAAAAGCCTGCTTCAATCCTTTTCCACACTTCTGATGTCGGTTGAGGCATTACTGTTAGCTGAAGAACTTCCCACAAAATCCGGCATGTTTCATGAACAATAGTGACTACTGTTGAATGGCCAAGCCGGAAGCTGAACGCAATTGTTTTGAAACTGTCACCAGTAGCAAGAAATCTGAAAACAAACGAGAGTACAATAGTCTAACTGTCCGATTTGTGAGACTTTATAAATTACACATAGCAGCATGTTTTGTTGGCCATGGTCTTGTTTTACCATAATTAATTTCAAGTATATCTTTCTTTCAGGAAACGAATGCAAGGAAAAATGGAAAAGTATTAGGGAATGCTATAGAAAAGCGATGGCATCAAGAGAAAAGAGTGGCAGTAAAGGGGGGAAAGTGAAAAAACCCTGGAAATACGAGGAGGAATTATATTTCCTCAAACCCTTCATATGTCAACAGTCAGGTATCCACTATTGAGACACTAGAAACACAAGAGGAAAGTGATGCCACCGAAGTACAAGTCTTTTTTTTTTTTTTTTGCTATTTGCTTTACGTCGCACCGACACAGATAAGTCTTATGGCGACGATGGGACAGGAAAGTACAAGTCTTTACTAGTGTGTGTGAGGATTCTCCTCTTTCAGCATCGTCATCCCTAATTAACAGGCCTGCTTATGAGAGTCGTAAGAGGAAGAAAGATCAGAGTCTCTCTGTAGTTTAAGTGTTCAAAGAGTACTTGGAAAAGACTAATGTTAGTTCGGCAGTGCAAGATCCCATTTCTAGTTTCTTTCAAAGCATGGCTGAAACCATGAAAACCTTTCCCCCCGAAATTCAAGTTGAGGTAAAAAAAAAAAAAAAAAAAAGTGCTAGATACTGTTGCAGAATGGCACAGGCCACTGTATCATTGGAATTACCATAATTCAGTTCAGTGGCAATAGCTTTAGTTACTACTTTTAGTAATAAATTACATTGCTATTCGTAATTATTTAAAATTATATGTATTAACAGAACCACTTGAGTACTTGTACATCGCTGATTTTAATATTTAATATATATTGTCATGTAGTTCTAGTTGTGTTTATTATATGTATGCCACTAGAGTTTTGTAATAAATGGAACATTAAGAACTATTAAAATATTCAACATAATTAACTCGCCTTAAACATACAACCAGTCGTAGGGTCGCTGATACAGGTTCACGAAATCTCGTAAAATGCTTATTTAAATGTTCTTCAACAAGCTGAAATAGCTGTTGAAATTTCACAATACTCATTCGAAAATACACTTTGAATTTCTCTTCATCGCGCAACAGCGATTGAAACAATGTACAAAATTCACCGTTTAAATTCCTGGATAAATTTATGACGTGAACCCAAAATCTTCAATTTTGCCTTTGTTCTTCCCCTTCAGCATCTTCAGCGAACAGAGCAAGAGCTAACAAGCAATCCATTTTAGTTGCGTTCGACTGAGTCACGTTTCACACACCACTGTGACAGATGATACCAGCTGTCCAAATGGCGAGGCGCGCTTCCGGTAGATATGAGTGCATACGAGATAAATTCTTCTCGGAACTTCTCCTCTCCGCGTCTCCCTTCCGCTAGGTGTGAGCGGGCCTTTACTGAGAATGGCTGCTGAGCCTTTTAGTTTAGCTCACCTAATTTGTTCTACCCAACTACCATTTCTACTTATCATCAGGCCTAGATACTCCAGTTTATCTACCACCTCTATTTCCTCCCCAATTATTATCAGTTTCTTCCTAGGTTTCCTTTTGTTACCTTTCCTACAAACCATCATCTTTGTCTTGCTACTGTTAAAAATGACCATTTCTTCATAAAACTACAAACCTCATTCAAACTCCTTTGCAGGCCCCCAGCTGTCAACGTCAACAATAATACATCATCAGCAGAAATAATCTCTGGAATTTCTTGTACCTCTACAACTGCCAACAGGCCCATTTTCCCCGCGACTACTTAATAACATAATCTATAATCTTCATTTCCGTATTGTCTGACTCGTTGGCTGAACGGTCAGCGTACTGGCCTTCAGTTCAGAGGGTCCCGGGTTCGATTCCCGGTCGGGTCAGGGATTTTAACCTTAATTGGTTAATTCCAATGGCACGGGGGCTGGGTGTATGTGTTGTCTTCATCATCATTTCATCCTCATCACGACGCGCAGGTCACCTACGAGTGTCAAATAGAAAGACCTGCACCTGGCGAGCCGAACCCGTCCTGGGATATCCTGGTACTAAAAGCCATACGACATTTCATTTCCGTATTGACAAATTGCACAATTAAAAATAGGAGAGGATTTCTACCAATCAATACTTATTTATTGCATATATTAAGCTACAGGACCGGTTTTGACCTCATATACAAGGTCATCTTCAGCTGAACCATACATACATATTTATATAATGAAGCTTTGATTAAGATTGTGTTGTTAAAGGAATGCTATATGATGATGATGTACATTTAGTCACATACAAATGGGGCAAGTCTTAGCGTGAACTGGCGTATATGTCATTCTGTACAATATTGCAACTGTATGTCTAAAATATTATGTTGAAGGTCTTAAAATTAGTGTATAAAATATGTCTTTACTTAAACTAACTTATAGATAAATACAATATATAAAAGCACTTCATGCATATGAACATTCGTTCTTGCTTGTTGGTCAATACATCGACTAACTTCCGTATTTAAGTCTTATTTACAGTTGTACACTTCAGCTGCTATTCTTGGAGTTTGTAAAATTGCATGGGTAAAATATTTTGTCTTCATGTGTATATGTGGGATAAAACACTTTCAATTTTTTAAAAGTGCCAAATGTATGGATGAAATTCAACTGAAATATGTTCAGCTCTGCTGTGTGTGTTGCCTTTTTATTGGAACCAATTCATGTTGTCCTGTGCCGTCCGTAAATTTGGATGACATTGGGTTCAAAGTAGTGGCTCCTTTCCCATTTGTAGCTGTGCAATGATGTTATGTTTATCTGTGGAAGATAAGATTGAGTTATAAGTGATATCGTGTTGGAGGAATGTCTAAGGGTTATGTGCGTGAATTGGAATATGTACTTACTGTTGTTGGTGTAGCGGAGTTGTGTTTGACGTGCGAGCTTGTAATGTACTACTTTGTGTTCTTCTTGGGCTCATACTAGCTGCTGTGAGGGGAAGGGAAGGAGGGGTAGGGAGAGTTGTTGTTGTGGGAGTAGGGGTGGAGCTGGGTGTGTTGTTTGGTGTTTTTCTGTTGCGTGTTGCGTTCTGTTTATCGATTAACTTAAGGTAAGGGTTTTTTAGGGCGGGGATAACTTTATTGAAGATGATATTAGTTTTTCTGTGATTTCATTTATGTTGTAATTTGGATTGGTGTACTGATCTAGAGTGATGTAAAATTCTTCTGTTATGTTGAGCAGGGGGCCTTTGGGGTTTATGTTTAGGATTTGCATATCGTTATCGATGTTTGTCAAACTTTGTTTATAGTTGTTTATAGTCTGCGACATGTTGTCCTATTGAGGAAAAATGATTGTGTTTCACCGCGTTTATATGTTCGTCATATCGGTTTAGGAAGTTTCTACCAGTACGTCTGATATAGCTTGTCTCGCAGGTATTACATTTGATACGGTATACCCCTGAGTGGTTGTATTTGTTGTTGCTGTTGATTGTCCTGACGTTGTGTATGATGTTGGTACTATTGTGTGTAGTTCTGAATGCTATTCTTAGGTTATGTTTTTTTAAAATGTTAGGTATGGGGTATATGTGTACATTATTGAAAGTGAATAGTGCATAATCTTTCTTGGATTCGTCTACTTTTGTTAGTTTGGTTTTGGGTTGGGATTTTACTTTGTGAATGATTTTTTTAACCATTTCTTTCTTGAATCCATTGTTTTTAGCTATGCTAGCTTCTTTTTTAACGGTATATTGAATGCTCTATGTATCATGCTATAATAGGCTGCTCTTTTGTGTATGTTGGGGTGAACGGTATCTATTTTAATTGTATTTGAGGTATGCGTGGGTTTTCTGTATATTCTGTAAGAAAGGTGGTCATCATGTCTAGTTGTCGTTATGACCAGGTAGTTCAGTTTGCGATTGTTTTCGGTTTCCATGGTAAATTTTATATGGGAATCTATTGTATTGAGTTTATCTAATATATCAGTTTCATTTGTGGACCTATTGTCGAGGATGATAAAAATGTCATCAACAAATCTACACCAAAAAAATATATGGTCTATTTTGTTAATGAATGTGTGCTCTAAACAGTCTATGTAAATTTCGGCGATTATACCAGAAGCGGGAGATCCCATCGGTAAACCCTGTTGCTGATAGATAGTATCACGAAATTTAAAGTAGGTGTTACTAATGGCAAAATTAAGTAATTTAATGAACTCTTCTATTTCCAAAGTGCTTAGATTGCTATGACTTTTTAGGTTAGATTCAATGATTTCTATTGTTCGTTTTGTGGGAATGTTCAGGTACATGTTTATTATGTCAAAGGATGCGAGTTTGTGATATGGTTCAATCTTTAATCCTTTTGTCCTATTACAAAAATCTATTGAGTTCCGTACTGTTTTATTAGCTAAGAGTACGTAGTGCTTTTTGAGAAATCGTTGAATAAATTGTGAAAGTTTATAGGTTGGGCTTGCTCTGTAGTTAATAATAGGTCTCATTGGAATATGTTCTTTATGTATTTTGGGATAAGCTTTAGCAGTGGGTATTTGAGGATTCATTGCTATTAGTTTAGAGGATTCTACTTCTGTTAAAAGAAAGTGTGTATTTTTTAATAATGTTTTGAGGTTCCTTTGTATGTTGTTAGTTGGGTCTTTATGTTTGATGAGGAAAGTGTTATCTTGAAAACATTCTTTGGTTTTCAATATGTATTGGTCTTTGTCGATAATAACTGTGGTATTGCCCTTGTCGGCTTTCGTTATCAATAGATTATTCTGTTTTATCTTATCTTTGAGTTTGTTTATGTGTACTTTATTGGTTGAGTTATTATTTTGGGAGTTACTGTGAATTTTGTCCATATATTGTGGGAGCCTTTTTTTAATATCATATCTGACTTTGTCTCGTAGCTCATGTGGGATTTTCTGTATGGCGTTTTCTATTTCGGTGATAGTAGTTGTAATGTTCTGGAAAGTTGATGTGTTACCCCAATTGTGCTTGGGTCCCTTGCTCAAGATAACAGTTTCCATTTCGTTAAAAGTCATATTTGTGAGATTTTTTACGGGTGGGTGGAATTTGTGTTCAGTGATTTCATTGGGAAAGGTAGGAGAGTTCGTGTTCGGAGTTTCGGTTTTTGGGTTTGGTTTGGATGGTTGTTTAAGTGCTTCTAATTTCTTATTTAGTGTATTCTGTTTGTTATATAACGATATATATATATATATAACGATATAACGAACACATAAACGCGGTGAAACACAATCATTTTTCCTCAATAGGACAACATGTCGCAGACTATAAACAAAGTTTTACAAACATCGATAACGATATGCAAATCCTAAACATAAACCCCAAAGGCCCCCTGCTCAACATAACAGAAGAATTTTACATCACTCTAGATCAGTACACCAATCCAAATTACAACATAAATGAAATCACAGAAAAAACTAACATCATCTTCAATACAGTTATCCCCGCCCTAAAAAACCCTTACCTTAAGTTAATCGATAAACAGAACGCAACACGCAACAGAAAAACACCAAACAACACACCCAGCTCCACCCCTACCCCCACAACAACAACTCTCCCTACCCCTCCTTCCCTTCCCCTCACAGCAGCTAGTATGAGCCCAAGAAGAACACGAAGTAGTACATTACAAGCTCGCACGTCAAACACAATCAATCCTCTTCGTACTTCTCGCTAATCACATTTATTTCCTCCGTCAACCCTTCAAAAAAATATACATTTGCATATATCAAACTCCTTGGATGATTGTATTTAAAACCCAAACACACTTTCTTTGTCTCTCCTCCCTCCATCATAAACCTAATCTACATCACCTCTTCCATCTCATCATCTATTTCTAAAATTAGATCACTTATCTCTTCCTTTACTAATAACGATATACCCCCTGGATTCCTACCCCTCCTTCCCTGTTTCTTTCTCATAGTATTCTTTACCACGAGTCCCTTCCATGTTAAATTATTCCCTTCTTCGAGCTATGTCTTGAGGCGGGCCGCTGTATCGAAAATCTCCTTCATTTTACTTCATTGCCCAACTTAGTACCCCTTCAATATTTACAAAGCCTATCTTCCGCCCTAGTTATTTGCTGCCCTCTGTTGTCCCCTCTTTCCCTCCCTTATTTTTATTTTCATCCACTGTGTTAGTCGTTTTACTTCTAGTTTTCCTCATTCCTTCTCATTCTTCACTGCTCTCTTCCTTTTTGGACGTCTTAACATACTCTTTTACCCCCTCTCCTCCTGCCCTGTGCTTTTCTTCCCCCACAGATCCTTTATACTTAAAATTCTACCCCTGCTCATTACCTCTCTTCCCCCTCCACCACAGCACTTCCCGGTGTCGCTCTGCTGCCCCTTCCTCTCACCGCTCCTTGATCAGCCACTTCCTCGTCCTCCTGGTCTTCTATACTGTCTCTTCTTACACTGCACTGGACTTTACTCCCCTCATCACCTTCAGCCTTTGCCTTGTCATCACGAACCGGTCCTTCTCATCTCTCCTGTCACTTTCTGCTGCCGCTTGTATTTCAGTCTGTTGATAGATAAGTTGCAGGGAATGGACAAAAAGTAACGACCTTAGACAGCTTCCCAATCAAAACGGGTGAGGCAAGGAGATGCCATCTTATGCATATTATTTAACTGTGTCCTAGAAAAACATCATCAAGGAATGGACCAGATCTATACCAGTGAACACCAGATTGAGAATGGAGATCAAGGCAAACAACTTAAGGATCCCATACCTGGCCTTTGCCGATCACCTGACCTTATTAGCAAATGACGTGCAAGAAGCTACTACACAACTCCAGACACTATTCAATAGCAGCTAAAATAGGTCTCCTGATCAACATGAGAAAAACAGAGTTCATTAGCAATATCAAAGTTGCCCCTAGAATGATGAGAGTTAGTGATACCAAGCATATCAATACAGCCAAAACTGTAAAGTACCTAGGGGAGTGGATTTCAGAAGATCTTGGTAAAACTGTTGCTGCCGAACACAGGAGAATCAAATTAGACAAGTCATACCCTGCTTGTTCGCCTCAAAACATCTATTGTTGAATGTCAAAATAAGACAGTACATGCAATAATCAGACCGTCAATCCTTTACACAGCAGAGTGCCTAAGAAGACTCCACTAAGAACCATCGAAGTTCAAGAAAGGAAATTCCTGAGAAACATAGTAGGAACAAAGATCCTCCCAGATAGAAGGCGATGGTACAAACCAAATCGTGAACTCTACGCACTCCAAGAAACCCTCTCAAATGCCATCAGAAGATGATGGCTGGTTTTCTATGGACATCTGCATAGAATGGACTCCCACAGGCTATCCTGTAAGTTCTTCAATGTAAATGTAGCCAATAAGGGTAAAGCCACTTTATCCCTGTGGATCCAGCAGGTAGAGAAGGATCTCGAAGAAATTGGCCTACCACCTTTCCCTTTCACTTTCCCCACTCTCAACCTTATCGATATCCACCTCACTAAAATTTATTTTCATTCTGATTTGTATCATCTCAACCACCTATATACTAGTGTCACTTTATCTTCTTTCACAGTTTCTTCTACTACATATATAAAAATATAATTATAATTATAAAATATAATTAACAGACGTAACTACCATTGAACTATTAAAACCAGACCCTTCCTAACATCCCTTATAGAGGTAAACCCCAATCAGACCAGGAAATGGTCCGAGGAATGCAAGATAGTGTTCAGCAAGAAAATGAAGGATTGCTGAGCCAACAGAAAAGTTCATGGTACCAAGAAGAAAGGACACCAGAAGCGCCAAACATCGACAATAACTCAGCTAAAGCAGAAGCACTATGATCGTCAGGTGGCCCAAACAAACTAAAAATAATAAAAATTATTAATATTATTCTACATAAAGTGCATTATTATACAATTTTTACCAATTATTTTTAATAATAATAATAATAATAATAATAATAATAATAATAACTAGCCAAAACCTGTCAATACATGACAGTCAATGGGGTAAATATTTAGTGAAGGATTTATATATACATATGACATTCTTTGTACAGTTACTTATTGGCAGTATTACAACTTTAAAGATGTCAAAAGTTTGCACTCTTGACAATGCTACATATGCCATGGCTGAAACCTGCATGTTCTAAAATTTTCCCTTGAGCTCAGGCCCCAATTTCAAGTAGTCAGTGCCCTGGGCAAACAATATTTAGCCCTCCCCCCACTCGTTTTTCTTTTCCACTAAAATAATAATTGTTTACAAATCAAAGATTACAGTTTTTAATGTGAGTTTTAAAACAGCACATTATGCAAATAAAGTTAATTCTCATAAGTAAATTTATCAAGCCTAATAAAGATAACAGTCAGGCTGTATCTATTTTTATTTTAAAAGCCATTGGTTCAGTTTGATAGTTTGTGTATAAGTAAATAATTTCAAAAATAAGACACATAGAGCCCCCGTGGCTCAGGCGGCAGCCCACCAGCCTGTCACCGCTGGGTTCCGTGGTTCAAATCCCGGTCACTCCATGTGAGATTTGTGCTGCACAAAGCAGAAGTGGGACAGGTTTTTCTCCGGGTGCTCCGGTTTTCCCCTGTCATATTTCATTCCAGCAACACCCTCCAATATAATTTCATTTCATCTGTCATTCATTAATCATTGCCCCACGGAGTGCGACAGGCTTCGGCAGCCGGCAAAATTCCTACCTTCGCCGCTAGATGGGGCTTCATTCATTCCATCGCTGACCTGGTCGAATGACTGGAAACAGGCTGTGGATTTTCATAAATTATCATTAATTTATTGTAATTTATTTTCATCACATTTAAAAATACAAGTTTTGTTTATGGGCTACGGTATATAATACTACTTTACATAAAACATCTTTCCCTTCATTTTTTTCTTATCAAACTCTTGAACAATTTCATCAAAGTTGGTTTTCAAAGTTTAATGTTCCTCTGTGCACATAAGGACTAATTACTTTAACTTTTCATTAAGAAGAGTTGCCCTCTTAGCATTTTTTACTCTGCTTAAAACTGAAAAATCCCTGCAGTACAGTTGGTTATTGGTAAGGTCAAAAACATCCTAATTGCAATTTCAAGGTTGGGAAAAGTACTTGACAAATTGTTTTGCTGAATGTAAGAATACACTTTAGGCAAGTTTTGGAATCCCTTGAGTTCAACATACATTTGAAACTGTACACACTCATTTACGAAATCCTGACTGATGTCTTCAGGGTACAGCGAACTAAGTTTCAAAGCAGCATTCTTCACTTCTGATTCAGATGATCAAGTCAGTAGTAGAGGCAATACTTGAAATCTGGAAGCTACGACTTTATAGGCTTGTTTCCTGTAAGTGTGTCCATTATTGTAAGGAACACAATAATTTTGAAATTTGTTCTTGCATCTGGGACTCCTTCAATCCCACGTGTTTCATCTGCAAATATTTTCCGTTTTCTTACTCTTGAGTAGCTTGGAACATTACATCCACCTATTTTCAAAGCAGATTGCTCATTCATCCCTTTTCGCTTTGATGAATCCTTCCAGGGTTTTCAATTGTTTTACTCCTCTCTGAAGAACACTTCTTAGAACACTTGTCAACTCTTTCCAAAATGTCATTCCACACAACTAACAGAAAAGTGGTCTCGAAATTCTGAAATTTTGTTCAAGGTTTTGTGCCTCAAGTCTACAAGAAGGTTTTACACTGGAGTCTTCAAATAGCTGCCTCAACGATTGTCGTATTTCTTCATAACCTTCTACCAAAGCTCTGATAGGGTCTGCTCTTGCAGACCATCTGGTTTCTGATAAAGATTTTACCACTGGCGTACCGTTTTTTTTTGTTTTTTTTTTTTTCAAGAATTGTTTCAAAATATTCCACCTCTACGTTGACACAGAAAAGTAAATATACAACTCCTGGGCGAAGCCAAAGAAAACTACTGTGGCAGTGCAGCATTCTCCGGCAGCCGAACGAACAAGATTTAATTAATGTGCTGCACACGGTATGTATTCAGCAAGGGAACTTTGCTGCTTTATGAGGGCCTGAAGATCTGAGTAAGCTCCTGACATATTGAAAGCATTATCATAACTTTGGCCCCTAAGGTGTTGATTGCAAAACTCTAAAGATAATCAACTACAGCTTTTTCTAGTCCAGCAGATGTATGTGATATTCCAGGCAGAAGCTTAATGTGTCGTTCTACAGGCTTTGGCTTGTTTGAGGTACATATTGTAACGAGTTGGCGGGGTAGTAGGATAAATTAACACTAGACTGGTAGCTTCTATACTAAAATTTATGAACTAATGCTAGTAAATCACACCTCGGTACACAGTCAGGATTCCCGACTACACGCTTCTTTTGATTTCTCTCTTCATACAATCTTTGTTTACTATGAACGCTACGACACTTTCTGCTGTGTTTTTTTTTTCTTTCTGTTTTTCCAATTATAGAGTCTTAAGAGTAAACAGGCGGACCAGATGGTGACGTCGCGAGGCTCTCTCAAATTCCAACATGGTGGACATGGTAACCATTACACTGCCCCCTCCTTAAGGCTGCTCGTCCCGAGCTGCTCCACGATACAGTGCCAGGCGATCCACGTGAACAACCATCATCTTCCCTTGGGGCGGCCGCCAGATCCGGTAGACAACATCGTTGATCCTGGTGACGATTGTATATGGGCCTTGCCATTGTGGCTGCAGTTTCAGTCATTTCTCTTTTTTCCGCACCAGATGGTACAGCCACACACTGTCGCCTTCCTGGAAACTCGCAGAGTTCGCCAGCATGTCATAGCGGGCTTTTATCCGGTCGCTGGCTACCCTTAGATGATGTCGGGCATAATTGTGGATGTCGTTGAGCCAATCCACCAACTCCCATACATAGTCCGTCACTGGCTGCTGCTGGCCTGGTGCCAACCCGAACATTAGATCGCATGGCAGGCGGAGCTCCCTTCCGAAGACCATGTTGGCAGGTGTAATGCCCGTCGTCTCATGGGTGGTCACTCGATAGGCCATCAAGAAGAATGGGACCCTCTCATCCCAGTCCCTCTGGTGCACCAAAACCACCTTCCTGAGATGCTCTTAGACGGTTTTCACAAAACGCTCCACCATGCAATCTGACTGAGGGTAGAGAGGCGTTGTACGGGTCTTCCGCACTCCTAAGCGCTGCAGAACCTCTGGCATCAGTCTGGACTCAAAGTTTCTGCCTTGGTTGCTATGAAGCTCCCTCGGGACACCAAATCGGCAGAAAAAGTTTTTGACCAAAACGTCGGCCACTATCGTTCCCTCTTGGTTTGGGATGGCGTAGATCTCTGGCCACTTTGTGAAGTAGTCCATGGCCAAGAGTAGGTAACGATTCCTGGCGTCAGATTCGGGGAATGGTCCCGCAACTTCGATGGCGATCCTTTCGAAAGGTGCTCCAACGTTGTACTGCATCATCTGGCCCCTACTCCTGGTACGTGGGCCCCGGCTCGCCGCGCAGGTGTCACACAGCTGGCAGATCCTCTCAGGTGCAGCCAGTAGTAATGCTGTTGGGCACGATCTAGGGTCTTATTCACTCCCAAGTGGCCGGCAGTAGTGCCCGCATGCAACTCAGTCAGCACTTCTCTTCTCATGCTTCTGGGAATTATCAGCTGGGCAATGTGCTTCTCTCCGTCGGTCGATTCCCACATGCGGGTAAGTACCCCATCACTAACCATGAGAGACGACCACTGGGCCCAGTACGCCTTATAGGTCGAACTGCGTTCGGCGATGTCTTTCCATTCTGATCTCTGTACTGACTACTTCCCGTAAGATCAGCCTGATGTCATCATCCTTCAGCTGCCCTCTCCTGAGGGCGTCCCGATCCCATACTTCAGCGGGGGTGGCCCTCATTGCCTGGGCGTCCACAATGCCCGCCTGTCTCTCCACTTTCTGGCAATGTGCACAGTTCTCGAGGCATGGTCTTCTGGATAGAGCGTCGGCGTTGCATTGCTTCCTTCCTTGTCGGTGCTTGGTGGTGAAGTCATACTCCTAAAGGCGTTGTACCCAGCGAGCTGTCTGTCCTCCTAGGTTTCTGAAGCTCAGGAGCAGGTCAATGCGGAGTGGTCAGTGCGTAGATGGAAAGGCTGCCCATTCAGATAGTTCTGGAAGTGCTCCAAGGTCTTCACTATGGCCAGCAATTTCCGACGTGTCACGCAGTAATTTCTCTCAGCTTTTGACAACGTCTTGCTGAAACAGGTGATCACCTTCTCCCGGCTGTCTTGCACTTGGGACAACACCCCACCAATTCCCACATCACTGGTGTCAGTGTCTACGATGAACTTCTCCCCAGACTTGGGGTATCCTAGGATTGGTGCCGTGCACAGGGACTCCTTCAATGTCCAGAAGGCATCCTTTGCTCATTTGACCATTGGAAAGGATTTCTCTCTTCGGTGAGTTGCATAAGGGGCTTGGAGATGTCTGTGTAGCCAGCTATAAATCTGTGGTAGTACGTGCAAAGGCCAAGGAAACTCCTCAGTTCTCACTTGTCCTTCGGCGCCAGCCAGTCCCTGACAGCTGTTAACTTCTCTGGATCAGTGGCTACTGCCTTCGATGACACGATGCGGCCCAGGTAGTGTAACTCCTTCTGGAACAGGTGGCATTTTCCAGGATTTAACTTTAGGTGAGCCCCACGTAGCCTCTTGAACGCTCTCCGCAGGTTCCCAACGTGCGTCCCACAATAATTATATCATCCAGATGCACGAGGCAGGCGTCATGAGTTAGCCCCCTCAATACAGACTCCTTCAGTCGCTCGAAGGTCGCCGGTGTGTTGCAGAGGCCAAAGAGCATCACGATGAACTGATAGAGCCCTTGGCCGGTTGAGAACGCCATCTTCTCTTTGTCTTCCAAATGGAGCGCCAGTTGCCAGTACCCAGACTTTAGATCCAAAATCGAAAATCACTGGACGCCAGATAACGTGTCCAGGTTTGTCATTTATCCGAGGTAACAGGAAACAGTCCTTCTTCGTGATGTCGTTCAATTTGTGGTAATCAACGCAGAAGTGGAGCTCACCGTTCTTTTTCTTCACCAGGACCACTGGCGATGACCATGGGCTGTTCGACTCCTCGATGACTTCCCGCTGCTTCATGTCACCCAGCGTTTGGTCGATTTCCGCCCTTTTTGCCAGGGGTACTCTACGAGGTGGCTGTCGGATTGGAGCGGCATCACAGTTGTTAATGCAATGGTACACTCTATCCGTCTTTCCGTAGTCGCCTTCGGTAATAGTGAAGATGTCCCTAAACTCATGGATTAGTTCCATAGGCTCCCTGAGCTGTGTCGCCTCCAAATGTTTCCAGGCATCGGATATAATCATCCGGAGGTTATCTGATCCTTCGCCTGCTTCCAGGGCCTGTGCGTCTTCATAGTCCACTGGCACGACGCACGTAACTGGTTCGCAAGTTCCAAGCTCAGTCCCGCTGGGTATCCTCTGCTCCCGCGACGTCGAATTCAGTATGCGTACCGGCACACAGCTTTGTGCCGGAACGAGTGTCCTCACCAGGTAGAGTCCATGTTCAGCGGTCAGAGGTCCGGGTTCCACGAGCACGCTGTCCCCTTGTATGGGTTCCTCTAATCGTGCTGTAACCATCATCTCGCTGTTGGCTGGTATCACTTCATCGCTGGCCAGCGTTAATCGCGCTATTCGAGTTTGCGGCTCTGGCCGTCGGAGCATTATCTCTTGTTTGCCGAGCCACAACACACGTCCCATGTCGACAGTCAACTCGTATGCCCGTAGCGCATCTAGGCCCAGAATGACCTCATCCGTGACGGCGGCGACGACGGCCCAAACTCGTAGGCTTTATTGTCCCAGCGTCGGTTGAAGTAGCGCCTCCTTCAGGACAAGGATGGTGTCTCCTGAGGCCGTTAGCAGCATGTAGGGGCGATTGGGTTACCTTTCTTACTGTCCCTCAGCGATGTCAGGCCTGGCGATGGTTAATGCCACCCCCGCACAGTGCGTAATTTCAAGAATCTAGCCGGCCAAAAATCGTATCTCGGAAACTAATGGACCGATTTTCATAAAACTTAGTATGTAACTGTTATTATTGGAGATAATTAAGTGTGTGGTCAATCAAGAACAAAGAACAAATTACTACGCCAGGAATAGAATTAGCAATCTTTGTAATTTTAATCATTTTTCGTTATAGTTTTAAATTAAATAGGTGTTAATAGTGGGACATGCTGTTAGAATGTTTGAAAACAGATACATGAATACATGTACTTGCCAAACAATTTATTCATCAGATGCAGTTACATCAGAATTGCTATTGTCACTTTCATTATCTCCTTCGGCAGAACCAAGGAGGCTCTTCTCGTGAAAGCGGAATCAACTACCTCCTCCTTGATTTCCCTAAGCTGGTAATATAAGGGTCCGATGATATAAGCAGCCTATGGAAAAGGTCAGTATTTGTGTCTTTCTGGAAGGTTTCCTATTAACTTTATTCCTGGTCTCCTGGGCTTCCTCGGAGAGGTGTCCAATACGTATAATACAGTGCCATGAACCAAGAGTTTGTGCAAAGTTACAGGCATGTAGTACAATTTGTATTTTTGTAAGTACAATTGTATAGTTTCCTTTGCGTACATGCCAAATGTCACTTTATCAATGGCATACCCACACGAAAGAGTTTCTACGGTGGCACGTAGATAGTTTATTAAATTTATATCTACTCCAGTAATATCCGCAGAAGTGGAAGCCTCTCTGAAGAATCTTCTAGCGGTTTCCATCATTGGTATTGCCAGCACTTTGCTTTGGATATCAACCAGTAGACGCGTTTCCTCCCTGAACTTCTGTAGTGAAGTCATCTGCAGTATGTATTTATTGCGTGTGTATTTTAGGCTTTAAATCAGTGCGTAAATATATTGTGTTGAATGAGAGTTATGCGATAAGCCTACGTGTGTGATTTATTTCTTTAACATTAATACTGTGATCTTTTGTAGTCATCTGCAGTACTTATTCACTGCATCTGTTCTCTAGCTTTTATTGTCTGGATAAATTTATTAAATGCAATTAAATATATCACCCGCCCCTCAAGTCCATAAAATTATTTGTCTATTTTCTCTCGCAATTTGCCTTATATTTCAGTGCTGAGGTTTCTTATGTGCCGTAGTTTACCTCTGATTCTGTACAAACCAAAAGTGGCCCCTGTAAACCCCACGTCCCCTTCAGTTCATAAAAGTAATTTGTAGCTTAGTTTCTTCAGTCTTTTGTCTTGAACTTACATACTGAATATCACAAATTTATGTTCCACCGTATTCCCATGATGGCGTTGAGCGGAGCCGTTCGATATGGCAACCCTGTTGTCATAAGAGCAGTACTGTTTTCTTAACATGGAATGAGCTATAGTAGGCTAATGGCAGGCTCATCCTGACATTGTTTTGATGCACGTCCTTCTGCAAGGCTCATTCTCTGCTCAAACCAACTTTTATTTTACTTCAGCAATATGTCCCTTTCTACTATATTTTGTCCAGCGTGATCAAATTTTAGCACACAAAATACTGCCAGATCTCCTTATTGACTTGGATATATCTTCTAAACAATCCTAAAAGCCTAAATGTTCAATTACAACATTCGCAATATCATCGTTCCGCTTATATTCCCTGCTGTTCCTCAACAGCTCGAAAACCGACCTCCGAGTTACAGAGTACATGGCTTCTGAAAAAAATTAATTACTCTCATGGACGTGCCTGGTCGCAGCAAAAAGTCACAGTTTTCTATTCATGAAAGTATAGGTAACTCATCCAAAATACTTTCATTGCGGAAATCAAAGGCAATCCATTTTGAAAGTCAGCTCAAAGTTGTATAATTAGATAGCACTTGGACACCGTGTACCTAATTTTAAGTGCATATTTCGGACAACAATATAGTAATTTTCATAAAATGCTACATACTGTATAAAAATACATACCTTCATCTAATATAATCACATTGCAAGCTAAAGAAATATTTAGTTCTGACGTCTTTACTGAGCCCTCACATAATAATAACTGCACGCTCGCCTCGCCAGAATATGATGCCCTAACGGAGGAGACCCACTTTAGGCCTTCGGTGAGATTAGATAATCAGACAGTGCGACTTTTCAATACTTAATTAATGTACCCAAGAGTCTTACAAACATGACTCACAGAAAATGCGCACCAAAGACGAGGGTTGGAAATATTATTTTTGGCCGGCTGGATGCTAGAAATTACCCACTGTGTCCCGTGTCTATCGTGAGCTTGCACGGCCTGTCTCCGAGCCACCCGTCGGTGATCAAGCTATCGTCACTCCGTTCTGTGACCACATTTAGCGTGAAACGAGGGGACGGTAGTAACGGTGCCGACAAGCCCCTCTCCTTGTCGGTCCTTACTCGTTTCCCTGATCAGGGGCCGTCTCCATATGGCAGTCCCTCTGCAGGTGGCCATGCTTGTCGCAGTTCCAACAGGTGATCTCGTTGGTGCGTCGGCATCTCGGTGGTGGCGTGCGTCACTCTCCTGTAACAGGGCGGTTCTCCTGCGCGTCCTCGCTTCTCACGGCTCGTACTCTTAGTGACGGTGCCGCTGTTCCGTTTACCGCCTCCACCCTCAGGGCTAATGTCACGACCTCTCTGAGGTTATGCTCCCCGCTGAGCATCAGGTTTTGACGGATCTCAGCGTCGCGGAGCCCATCAGTGAATGTATAGGCTGCCTCCCGCTGAATGTGCTCCTGAGGCAGCCCATCCAGAGCCTTGTGGGCTAGCTGCTCCACATCTTGTGCGAATTCCTGCAGCGTCTCAACATGCTGGGTGCTCTTCCTCAGGTGGACTCGGTAGGCGGCTGCCAGGTGGTGGTCACCGTATTGGCTGTCGAGAGCTGTAACAATCTCCTCATGGGTGGCACCCAGCTGGAGGCTGTGTAGCACTTCCGCTGCTGTTCCTTGCAGTCCGGCGATTAGGTGCACGGCCTTTTCTTTTGATGTCCAACCGTTTTGCCCGCACACGGTCTCGAATTGGATCCGGAAGGTTCTCCAAGATGTGGTCGCGTTGAAGCGCGGGGGTTTTACCTTCCCGGCGCTGGAGCCGCTCTCGCGGCTGGTGGTCGTAGCATGAGTCACCATGCCGTCACTCTCGTACGAAGGGCGCTTACTTCCTCTTTCAGGTCTCGAACCCCTGACTCCACAACCTGTGGTATTTCTTTGATCTGTTTTTCAGCCAGTTCCTGTACGTCCTGCATAATGTCACTCTTTAATTTTCTTTCTAGAGAGCGCACTTCCTGTTCTAATTTACTTTGTCCACCCTTAAGTTCATTCAATTCCAGTTTCAGTTCGCTCTTGATTTCGTCCTGTTTGGATGAGAGTTCGGTAAACTTATTGAGGAGAGCCTGAAACTGTTCGCTATCCAATTTGCTATTCGCTGGAGATTGCTAGTTACGAAATTACTGCTACCAGTCCATCCCAGTTCTGACACTAGTTGTAACAAGTTGGTGGGGTAGTAGGATAAATTAACTCGGCTAGTAGCTTCTATACTAAAATTTATTAACTAATGCTAGTAAATCACTTACACCTTGGTACACAGTCAGGATTCCCGACTACACGCTTCTTTTGATCTCTCTCTTCACACAATCTTTGACTACTCTCGACGCTCCGACACTTTCTGCTGTTCTTGTTTTTCCAACCACAGAGTCTAAGAATAAACGGGCGGACCAGATGGTGACGTCGCCAGACTCTCTCAAATTCCAACATGGCGGATACGATAACCATTACAATATCGCAAAACAATAGCCAACTGGACAGTGTGAGAGCAATCAGGCATAGAGTCTACAATGAGAGAGTAGTATCTAGCTTCTTTTACTTCATCAACTACAGTTTTAAGCACACAATTCCCCATAACTTCAATAAATGCATTACATATTTGAGAAGACAGGTATGAGGTGTGCCCTTGACCTTTGTTACCATATTTCCCGATGTTCTGGGCAAGGAAAGGGTCATACTCATTGATTAACTCGAGGCAACCAAGATATAAACCATTTGAAGTTGATCCAAAATCCTCATTGTCTCCTTGGAATGGTAAACCTCTAACTGCCAAAAATCGTACAACAGAAACTGTTCTTGAGATTATACTTCGCCAGTGATTTACCTCTTCTTCATACTGTGTAAACAGAATTTTATCAACCTGCATTAACTGTTTTTATCTGGTGATGTATGTAAGAACATTATACCTGTGGTCATGAAAATGTTCATGATGTTTCAGTAGTTCGTAGCTGTGCTTGCAGGCATTAAAACCGGTAGAAAAATGCACTTTTGCATTATCTGGTTGAAATAAACAGCATTTAATACAGAATACTTTCCCACATGACTGTGAATACAGTAACCAAACTCTTAAAACAACATCTCCATTTGGAAGAGTAACTTGTTTTGAGACAATGTTCTTTTACCATCATTGTAAGTTCGCAGAGATTTTGAAAAATCCACCATTGTGTTTTGTTTTGGATAGTGTTTAATAACATTCTCAACTACTGAATTTAACTTGACATTCCAAGTTGCAGGATCAACTATAGAAAGTGAATTAGGTAAGGTTACCCCAGGTTGTGATTGTGAAATAGTTCCAAACGGCTGCTGGACAACTTCAGGCTCATCGTTCAATTTAATACTAACACAGGGCTGATCAGTCTTTATATCTAGGCCTTGTAAGTTTTCTTGTGTGAAGTTAAATGGGACCGATGACGAAGTCGAAGGTTTTGTTAAGTCACCTTGGCATTCTGATTCCGAGGTTGGAGTTGAACGAGTCAAAGTAGAAAACTTTCCCATTTTAGGTACTTCAAGTAGTTCGAGTTCATCACTCTGCTTTTTAGCAGCGCGTTTCCTGTATTCAGCACCACTTAACTTCTTACTCATGGTTAAATACTGAAAAACATGTAAGAATTACACAACATAATGAGTTGGCTAGGTGATGTTATCAGGTTGATGGTGAGCAGATGAAAACAACAATACGCACACTAACCGTCACGAGTCAGTGACAGACAGGGCAGTGGCTGCCTAGAACAACGGGGTTGCCAAGCCACCAACTGCAGTTGCCTACCCAGCACCCGCACGAGTTAAATAATACTTTCTTATTGTTTGCAGTAATTTAATTTCCTTCATAAAATTTAAATATATAGATTAAATTCAGGTTTTAAAGTTATAATAGTTTAAAGTGTTTTATATAGGCTAATAAAATAATTGCAATAATTTGTGGAAAGTAAAAGTAATTTGAGTGTAATGAATTTAAGACTTAATTCAAACAGGCCATAATTACTCGATACGCCAGCTGCCGCCCCTCAAAAACTGGCGCCCTGGCCAATTGCCCAGTCCGCCCATTTGTAAATCGGGGCCTGCTTGAGCTTTATTTATCGTGATGCAAAATGCCAAGTTAAATGGTGCCATTTAAGAGAAAATGGAAGTGTTTTATCTGAAGGAGTTAAATCATCTTGAGGGATTATAGATCTCTGCCTATTTTGAATGTAGAGTGCACTGATCAACTGTTGGGAAGCCAAATGGTGGCTATTCCTGTCCATGCTACTAATATAGAAGCCACTACTTTTGTATTAAGCATCGGTATATATACATTTTTACACTGCGCAGGGAACCATCGATAAAAAAAACGACATTTGTGTTATTTTGTTGAGGTACGTCAAGGATTTCATTAATATAATTGAAAGTTGCTCCTGGTTTGCTATGAACACAATGTCAGCCAACTCAGATTTGAAAACTGGAACATTAGCTGTTTGCTCGTAGTAAAGGTACAATCCTTCTGGTTTCCATGACAGTAAATTGACACGGAGGATCGACTCACTTTCCTAACTACCGGAGTGGAAGAAGTTCACAGCCTTGGTGTTAAAATTTGGACACTGAGAAAATTACTTGTACATTTCTCCGACATCTCTTCAAGCTAGCAAATATAGGGAGAGCTACAAAGAGACAGTATCATTGCGCCTAATAGCTTCTTCTCGACTAAGCGACTCTCTGCAACAGCAACAGAACACAGACTGGAACAGCAGATCAGGAAGACATCAGACTACGCATGTGTGCCTGCCCTCTTCCACCCCCCTCATGCATCATATCTCTCTAATGCCGTGCTTGAACAGCCAATGTCCACAAGTTAGCTGTTGTGGGTAACCTGATTGTAAGAACCTTGAGTATTACATGCCTTGAGAGGTTAAATAATCTACGAAGGTCATCCGGAAAGTGGTACCCATTTGCGCAATAAGGACACAGGAGTAAATATGAACAAATATACACATTTTTATTGGAAAGAGCATACTTTACACTACTACTCCACATAATCTCCAAGCAAATTTAGGCATTTGTCATAACGTGGGACGAGTTTTTGTATTCCAGCGTCATAGTCCTCCCCCACCAGCGTATTGAGATACGTAGTCACGGCTCGTTTAAGTTCTTCATCGCTGTCAAATGTTTTTCCCGCCAGAAAGTCATTAAGATTCGTAAAAAGATGAAAATACGAAGGGGCCAATTCCGGGCTATACGGGGATGGTCGAAGGATTCCCACTTGAATTGCTGCAAAAGTTGTTGTGTTATCGCAGGTGCATGAGGTCTGGCATTGTCATGAAGGAGAATGACGCCTGTAGACAATAGACCTCGCCGTCGATTTTGTATTGCCCGCCGTAATTTCTTTAATGTTTCACAATACGCATTAGCATTAATTGTGTCTCCACGGGCCATAAAATCAATGAGCAGTACACCTCGGCGATCCCAGAAAACGTTTGCCATTAGTTTCCTGGTGGACAGAACTGTCTTGAATTTTTTTTGTTTGGTTGGTGAATGAGCATGATGCCACTCCATTGACTGTCGTTTACTCTCAGGTAAGCATGCGAGGGACCTACCTTGCACAGATTTTTGAATAATGCAGATGACCTTTGATAATTTCATGAACAATTGTTCGAGACACTTTAGGAAAATGTTCACAGAGTTCATCAGTTGTGACGCGCCGATCCTTCCTCACTCATTCGTCTACTGCGCTCAGCAGTTGGTCTGTAATGACAGATGGTCTCCCTGAACGCTCCTCGTTGTGTGTATTCCCCCTCCCCAGGTTGAAATTGCGATACCAGCGCCGAACATACGACTCGTCCATCACATTGTCTCCATACACATCCGTTAATTGGCGATGAATACCACATGGTCGAACGTTTCGTGCATTAAGAAATTTAATCAAGGCCCTCACTTCACAACTGGCAGGGTTCTCAATTTGTTTAAACATTTTAAACCATCACAGACACAACACAGGCAATGCTAGCGTCACGCAACCTCGCACAGAGCAAGTAGACAAGCTACTGACGCGGTCTGACCTTGCCCAGCGGCTACCCGAGTTGTCAGCGCTTCATGCGGCGCTAACGGGTACTACTTTCCGGATGGCCCTCGTACATGATTTCACAGAATAAAAGTACCGGTACTATCTCTTCAGTTAATGTCTCACTTCAGAAACTAAATTCACACAATTAGCCCAAATATGATGGGGATTTCTAACTAAATTGATGAAAACAGTTGCGATTCTCATCATGAGGAAAATATAATTTGAAGATAAAGAGCAATAATCATGAGTTTACCAGTGGAATAGAAATCAGTTTTCAACCCATGTCATCTCACTGTGACATTACATGCCTATTGAGTGGTAGTGCATTTATTCAACATCATTGTCAGGAGTAGCTCAAAAGAAATAATGTAATGACACAGCACATTTCCCATGGGAAAATGAAGATGCTGAACATAATGAGACACAATTTCATTGAAACTTGACTTAGAATGGCCGAAACGTTGCTAAGTAATAGTGGAAAATCTAAATAAGATAGAATGTTATAGCTCCATCTGTGGACTTCAACAAACAAATACAAAATGTTGGTGCTAATTCAAATACTCCCACCACACTTCAACTATGATCCTGGCTCAGTCCTGTGGTATTTGAAGGTGCTCAAATACATCACAGCCTTGTGTCTGTAGATTTATTGGCTCATAAAAGAATTCCCACTGGACTAAATTCCAGCACCTCCATGTCTCTGAAAACCTTTAAAAAAGTCGTTAGTGGGACGTTGACACAGACTGGAACGGCTGACCAGGAAAACATCCGACTATGCCTGCAGGCTTGCCCTCTTCCACCCCCCTCATGCATCATATGCAACTAACAAATGTTGTCCTGTTCAATACAACACTAAATAACTACAGGCTCATGCAGAGGACTTGGTGATACCCTGGACAGCTGTATAAATGCTTGCTGCTCCCAATCTCAACCTTAATAAAGCACCACACACATGAACAATAATTAATCTCGAAGATCAAAATCAAATCAAAATCTCTTTATTTGCAATTGAGGTGTTTACCTCGGTGGCAAATGGTACACTAAAATACATTATTGTCAAGCACTAAATATTAAATTAACAAGAGAAGAAAATTTTCCTATAATACAATATTATATAATTTACGCTAACAATTTTTTCTATTAAACACACAGCTCATCCTTAATAAATTTACATTGTTTACAAAATTTTACTTATATCTCCTGTACTACTTACAAATATAGTCGTCTGATATACAGTATGTGGAATTACTTCAAACGATACTGTACAACTGGTATAAGATTAAAATTTACATTGCATTTATTTACTTTTTCTTTTCTTTACCCATTCTGGAACCTAAGTAGCATAACGACCTGCTGCGTCTTAACCAGAGCCCCTTTTACCAACACTTTTCAGAGTTCCTGAAGGGCCTTCACAGCTACCGTAGCGGTCCCAGGGCCCTCGAAGTCCCCACTGTACCTCACCCCTACAGGCAGTCCCCTACTTTGGCTGTCCAAACTCCTTAGACCAGGGGATGGAATTAATTTATTCACACACATTTTTTATTTACATTAACCTGCACTGGTCGAATGCCCTCTAACATTTCATTTATTTTCTCTGTTGCTGTTTATTCTCTTCTTGAATATCTGTACAGATTTTGGAAAAGGATCAAACACTACCCCTGGTAAACTGTTCCACTCCTTCACACCCTTCCCAATGAATGAAAATTTACCCCAATTGCTTCTGCTAAAATTCCTTCTAATTTTATATTTGGGGTCAGTCCTGCCGATATAATTATTTTCCAACCGAAGCCTCTCACGGATATCTCCCCATGCTGCTTCTCCTGTATAGGCTCTATATAAACCTATAAGGCTAGTTTTCTCCCTTCTCTTACTTAAAGTTTCCCACCCTAGTTTCTTTAACATTTCTGACACACTACTCTTTCTCCTGAAATCCCCTGTTACAAATCTTGCTGCTTTCCTCTGCACACTATCTATTTCTTTTATTAGGTATTCTTGGTGAGGATCCCAAACACTGTTTGCATATTCCAATAATGGACGAACCATACTTAAGTAACTTTTCTCTTTTAATTCTTTGTTGCATCCTTTAAGTAGCCTCATTATGACATGTAACGATCTGTATGCTTTCCCAACAATGTCATCCACATGACACTTCCAGTGCAAATTACTTTCAAATCTCACGCCTAAGTATTTGCACTTGCCATCTTTTGGGATAACTACCCCATCCAAAGTATATTCAAATTCAGTTTTAAAACTCCTGTTTGTAAATGTTGTAACCGTTGATTTGCCTCCATTAACCTTCATATTATTCTCTTCAACCCATTGTTGGATACTCTCAAGGTCCCTTTGTAATTCTGAGCAATCCTCAGTGTTGTTTATTTCCCTATAAACAATTATGTCATCTGCATACAATCTTATTTTTGATGTTATATTTTTCCCTAAATCATTTACGTATATTAAGAAAAGTAACGGACCGATTATACTACCCTGTGCAATTCCCTTCCAAACTTTCTCTTCCTGCGATACGTTAATTCCTACATTGACTTTCTGAACCCTTGAATTTAGAAATGTTTTTACCCAACGTGTAACCCTTACGTCCAATCCTATTCCCTCCAATTTCTTTAATAATATTCCATGTTCCACTCTATCAAAGGCTTTGGAAAGATCTATGGCTATGCAATCTAACTGGCTTCCTGAATCTAACTGATCTGATATGTCTTGCTGAAATCCCACCAGTTGTGCCTCACAAGAAAATTTCTTTCTAAATCCATACTGGCTCCTCATGAATCAATTTTTATCATCACATATCCCTCTGATGTACTTTGATATTAAACTCTCCAGTATTTTACAAACTATACTGGTCAGGCTGATTGGTCTGTAGTTCTCTGGTTTCCTTTTATCACCCTTTCCTTTATAAATTGGCATTATTATAGATTCCTTCCATTCCTTTGGTATTACACTATTATTTATGACGTAGTCAAAGAGAAATCTTAAATAAGGCACTATGTACCACCCCATTGTCTCTATCACCTCCCCAGTAATTTGATCAGTTCCTGCTGCTTTTCCTTGCTGAAGCAGTTGGATTTCTCTTACAATACATACCGTAGAACTAATACGTAAATTCAGGCTATGTCTTATGGCTGGCGGTCATCTGAAATTAGCCGTCATTGAAATTTTACTTAGCACACAGTCTATCAGCTTAGAGGAATATCTGTTTACCGAGTGAGGTGCCGTGCAGTTTGGGTCACACAGCTCTGAGCTGGTATTCGGTTTTGCAGCTCTGAAGATGTTTTTATGTGGTTTCCCATTTTCACACCAGGCAAATGCTAGGGCTGCACCTTAAATAAGGCCACGGCCGCTTCTGTCTTACTCCTAGCACTTTTTTATCCCGCCATCAACCTAAGACCTATCTGTGTCGGTGCAACATAAAGCAATTTTTTTGTTTTAAATTTTTGTTTTCTTTTTCTTTTGCGAAAAGCTAATGATCATGAATATATCTTTCAATGAATGAAACTTAAATATTGATAATGAACAATTTATTTGTATCATTTCACAAAGTTGCGGACAGAGGTTCTTTTTAATAAGAAATAAAAATCTATAGCCCATGCATCTCTCAAGGTCACTGTTACTAAGTAAAATTTCAATGACGGCTAATTTCAGATGACCACCAGCCATAAGACATAGCCTGAACTTACGTATTAGTTCTACGGTATGTATTGTAAGAATGTTAATACTACCTCGAACCCGTATTAAAATACCACTGACGGGGCGAGTTGGCTGTGCGGTTGGGGTCACGCAGCTGTGAGCTTGCATCCGGGAGATAGTGGGTTTTAACCCCACTGTTGGCAGCCCTGAAAATGGTTTCCCATTTTCACACCAGGCAAATGCTGGGGCTGTACCTTAATTAAGGCCACAGCTGCTACCTTCCCACTCCTAGGCCTTTCCTATCCCATCGTCGCCGTAAGACCTATCTGTGTATGTGCGAGTAAAGCAAATAGCAAAAAAATAAAATAAAATACTACTGAATTTTGGTACACTTACCAGGCAAGTTACCCAACATTTTGCCTTGAACTCCTAACGTAGGTTAAATAAAATATCTTCCAAGCACTTCTCGACATTGCATTTACATAATTAAGAAATTATACTCATCAGTTTGGCCTCAGGCTAGACTGCGATTTCATCAACCAATGCATGGCGATGTCCATAATTGCCCGGTACCACTCCATTATACTGCACCTGGGGAACTCAATTTGTGGTGCCATCACCTTAGTATCACATTCCTAATCTTCTTTCCCATTCAATGACAAAATCTTGTAATGATGTGGCACCTTATTCTGAGCTACGAAGTTTTAACATTCATTTAATCGATTCTGAAATCCCTGGCACTTTCATTACTTTTGTTATTTTACATTAATAATCACATCCAAGTACCTTTAATTCACTCACTTAAATGCACTCAAACACTAAGATGTACTGTCTGACTTTCACTCATTCAAATACTATAATTAAAGTTACATAGCTCTATGATATACGGTTCGATAGTCTACTCATATACTCACACTTTATAACCATGTTTCAAGTCACTTACTTGACTGGAAAATATCAAAGTCATTACAATTGTACATGGCTATTAAGTTTAAGTCTTTAAGATAGCTCCACAAAATGTTCAAGTCCTTACAGACTGTGTGTACTCGCAGAAAAATCACTGAAATACTCGCAGAGTGTTGCCCATAGTCTGGCAGGGAAAGCTCAAGTATAATGAAGAATTACAAGTGTCACAACATAACCTTCACTTGACACTGGTACAACGAACCTAAACACATCACGTACATGAAACACACTCGATAACGTACATAATAACTCGTAGAGTAACGATGAGACAGTAGAGGTGACTGATGATGAAACTGACTTCACTGTCTGAAGGACATTCTTTTATTCCACATTCAGCATAGTGGTCAGTTTGGAACTATATTACCTGGTGCACCTTTGACCAGTGGGATTGCTTGTTCTGTCCCACATGACATAATCTTTAATAATCCTGAATAGATTAAATGTTATTTATCTGTAAGATCTGCCTGTTACTGTTTCTGATGAAGTATTTGTTTAATTTGTCTCTTGACATGGGCCAGAGGCAAATGTACCTTCCACTGAGGTCTGTCTCATTTGTGTTTGTCACTGTATGGGAGTTGCTGAGGTCTGAGTGGTGCCGAGTAATGTCATTCAGAGCTGTCATTCTGAATGTTATGGAAATGCTTCTCATAGGGTAAGTTGTGCTGCAATAGCATTTTCTGGCCCAGTGAGGAAAGTGATGGCAAACTATCTCACTCTTCATCTTGCCTAGTATGCTGCCATCATTTTTGCTGTTTCCCTATAACCGGGTAACCTCAGATGGTGCTATTTGAGGATCCAACCAGCCTTTGGGCTGATGACCTGGGTCTAAATGTAGTTCCAAGCTTCGTAAACATATGTGCAACACTTGCTCTTAGTGCGCTGGAGAGTTTATGGGGGCAAAATACAACACTCCGCATGCTGTTCAGTTTGTACTTCGAAAAGTGGAGATGATACTAATATAATGGGTCTGTTATTGGACATCATAATTTTTCAGGCCAACTCATTCCTGTTGCCAGCATTTCGCCCCAGTGTGCTAATTTGGGCTCGAGCCTGAAAATTTATAATGTCCAGTAATGGGCCCACTATATTGGTATTATAAATGTACTTATTTGGGTCAAATAATTCAGGTTCCCTAAGGGAATCTATATCAAGTAGAGATGAGCCCCTCACAATCTGCTAAGCATACTGGCAACCTGCTATGTATATGGGTTCAATATATTTACTTAATCTATTATGTTTGACCTAATTTTTTATCTTATTTTATGTTGTTTACTCTGTTACTCCTTGAAATGTTCCACAATTCAGTCAATACTGAACTCTATTTCTCTTTCAGGTTCTATGCCCGTGATTCCGGTTTACTCAAGTTTCGTATTTATGCTGGTGTTCTTGGGAAAAGTGCTCCACCATCAGCTCGCCGACTTGTTGCCTTCACATTCCACCCAACTGATCCATTTGCAATTAGTGTACAGAGGACAAATGCTGAATATGTTGTAAATTTTCATATCAGGCATGTCTAATTTATGCATTGATAGACTGAATTAATGTAATTGTCAGTTTTGTAAATATTATTTTGCACCTTACTGCACTTATTTTCCTAATGTAACATATTTTGTGTATATAATTGCCCTGATGTGATATTTTTCATTGTTTATGACTATAAAATTTAACTTTTGAATATTTCATTTCTAGTTGTATATATTCTAATATAGGATTTTAAGTTGATTGTGTAGCTAAATGAATATTCTCCAACTCTGTAAAACATAATTAGAGTTATTTTGATTTCAGTTGTTTGGTTTTGATGAAAGGCTGTTGCTAATAATAAATTTGACCCTTAGTTTCTCACATATGGCTGTGGTGTATCAAAGTACATTATAGCAGAAGTTGACAGGTTCATGAATTTGGTTTTTTAAAATGCTTTTATTTCACATTTTTTAATTAATATAACACTAGTCATTGTATCCTGTAAATAGTGTGAACATTTGAACAGCATTACAGTACATTACTATTACTTTAATGCTGTTACCTCGTTCTAGGGCAGCTATCCCTTGTGGATTTTCTCTCGTATGAATTTTAGCTGTAAAAAGCTTATTTCATGGGCATGTTTAACAGGTTATATATACATTCGTTCAGTAGAGTTCTACTGATGATTACAGTATTGATACTGATTGTAGATTCATACAGTCCGTTAATTACTAGTGTATATAAAACCTTTGTGGAACACTTCTCCATACGTATAGAGAGAGAGAGAGAGACAGTATTTGCCTTGTGCTTAGCTCTTCAACACACGGCATTTTTGTGTGTGATAGAGAAATTATAGTTTACTGATGATTGACTCTTTTTTGACAGTTGTGTATGGAGAGAAACCAGAAATGCTTTAAGAAATACACCTAATTTTTACGTGTAACACACAGAGTTCTTGTACACATTTCAGGAAAATATCAATACCAGGACAACGTTCTCTAACCCTCAGTTGAATCATATCTCTAACATCTTCATGGATGACAATTATCTAGTGCATCCATCATTTATTTTTCTTTACAGTGTTGATATCATTCAAAGGGAGAAGTGTCCTTGGCGTGAACCCCATTGAACATATCTGTGATTAAGTCAAGTTGATTGACAGACCATGCATTCTTTAAGAAATATGCACTATCTTTTCACATGTCATTAATTAATGTATTAAATGTCATGAACTGATCTGTACATACATGGTGCAAAACTTTGTTTAATATTCTGTATGTTTATCATACAGTAAAACTTGCCCAAAGCAGAACTTGAATAAAACAAACTTGTCCACTACAGAATTCTTTTCTTAGTCCCGATGAAGCTTACAGCATTGTAATATTCTTTTATATAATGCGGAATCTCCTCAATGCGGAAGCGGAAACTAATAATGAAAGAATTCTTTAAAATCTACTTGTACAATGCAGAAAATATTAGGAACTGATGTAGTCCTGCGTACAATATTTATGCATTCCTTCCATTGTTTGGTCAAACTGACACATGTGTTCGGACATCCCTTCCACCAGTGCACCTGCCGTTCTGTTTCTTCACTGGGAAACTTCAGGAATTTCTGTGAGAGAAAAGCCAGTAATCCATCTTCTAAGATAAACAGGTACAGTAGCTAAATAGGGAAGTTAACCAAGACTGTAATGAGATTTTCAGAATAAATCGGTAACGATCATAAGGAAGCTGGCATACTGCCAAACAGTTGGCTACTGTATTCATAAAGCTGAAGACAAACAGAACATCATGGCTAAATCTTACACGACATTATCGCCAAATGAAAAAGTTAAAATAATTGAAGCTAAGGAAAAGGACAAACTGAGTATGGCAAATCATTTTTTAGTTCAAGTGTATAAAAATGCATGAATGACTGGATTCAAGGGAATGATCAAATGAAAAGGAAGGCTAAGATCACCGGTAACGAGGTAGTGTGGGAGTGCTTCACATCTGCCTAGTCAAGTAGTGTGCTCGTATCCAGGTTGATGCTTCAAAGTGAAGCTGTCACTGTTTTTTTAGCCAGATCTCTTGGAAATTATGAATTCATAGTGTCTACGGGAAGGCTTGACAATTTCGAGAAGTACAATATTGTCTGGAACCAAGCATGCGGGAAATATAAGGACAGGAAAGTGTAGCGGATTCCAATACAATTAGTCCATTATTGGAAATGATAAATTTTCCACCTGACTCATTCTTGGCTGCCAACATTTCACTCCATTGTGCCAATTTTGGCTCGTCAGTTGGTAACTAACACTTACCAAGACCCATGGCTTAGTGCATGTACTCAAGGCTACTCCACAGCTACTTGGAGCCTCACGCAGTGCCAAAGTGCTATGAGCGACTTCTTCTCTTTTGCAAAGATTGACTGGTAGGCCATCAGATGGTCTAGATTTCGATTTTCATAGAGAACTTGAAATAATTTTCTTGAATGAATGAATTCATAATTCCAATATAATTGTCCATTATTGGAAATGATAATTTTCCAGCTAACTGATTCTTGGCTGCCAGTGTTTTGCTCCATTGTGCCAATTTGGGCTCATCAGTTGGTAACTAGCTCATCTACTAAGACGCATGGCTAGTGCATGTAATGGAGGCCGCTGCACAGGCTACTTGGAGCCTCAGGCAGCACCAGTGCACTATGAGAGACTTTGTCTCTTTTACAAAAATTGATGCCTGCTAAGCCATCAGATAAATAACATCTCAACTGCAATAGAAAAAAACATCAACATTATCCACGTAATTTTCAAGACCATACACTACCCCCCCCCCCCCTCCTCCCTCTTTTTTCAATCTCAATGTCATATCAACCAACACTCCCAACATATTACAAGCTCGCCCCTCCACTCTACCTCCCACCTTTCCATGAACTCTCCTCTGCGCATGAACTTCGCCCATGCTCCACCCCTCCCAAATGCTCCCCCCCCCCCCTACGCCAAACACACTAACACATGCGCGGAATACCGGCTGAGCTTCCTTCATAGTAAGTCAACACTTACGAACAACTAGCTTTTCAGTGGCACATCAGGCATGTAACACTAACATTTACTCTTCTGTACTTACCTAGATCTTATCTTTAAACACCAATTTAATAATATCTCGATTACAGATAACTTCCACTCCATCCACCACAGCTTTTAACAACACGCTAGAATCCAGCACGCACAGACACCAACATGGTGTGCCACTACAGCTCCACTTCACAAACAGAAATGAAGATGTCTCATCCTAGCCATGACGCTCCGACTCTGTAGTAGTGTACTTTCTCATTTAATCCCTCCACTGGATTGTGCCAAAAACAACTCCATCTATTTCACTAGGCCAGCATCAAAAAAAAACAAAAACTTCGTCCTGACGTTCTTCATGTTTTCATGTACGACAATACCTCCGTTTAGAGTCTCAACAACCATTCTCACGCTGGTATTTTTCACATAGCATTCATAGTTATCAAGAAGTTAACAAAATTCATTAAGTGAAGGATTCTAACACTGCAACATGTTCCCTGAAAACACAATTATCAACAAATAACTGCCGTCATTGTTGCCATTCGCAATGCACCGTGTATTCACAATTAAGTATTTATTTTCCACCTAGTCGATACAATGATTGCTTAAGGCAATTTTTAATGGTCAAAAGTGGTACATGTTTCGTATATTATCAACATCTTCAGCCACATAACACTGTTTAGATTAATCTTGTCAATCTTATGTTAATTTTAAGGACACTTCCTCTAAAGCATTACTTTGTCAATTTTATACATTTTTCATCTAAACAGTGTTATGTGGCTGAAGATGTTGATAATATACGAAACATGTACCACTTTTGACCATTAAAAATTGCCTTAAGCAATCATTGTATCGACTAGGTGGAAAATAAATACTTAATTGTGAATCTATTGAAGTGCGATACGGACCATGAAGCTGATTTTATGTAATGCACCGTGTACTTGACGACCTTTCACTTCGACTACACCAAAATTATGCCTAAACATTACGACACCTAAACAGTTTCCTTCCACGCCAACCAAATTCACCGTTGCTTATGGAGCCACATTCACGAACCCGGGAATTCAACCAGACAGCTTCCAGTATGACTATCACCTAATAGAACCTCATTTGGCAATCTTGAAAAACGTTGGAATATTTTTCCTAGCATCCCAATAGTTATGAACTGAGGTCAAACCACACTGCATATTTTTGTATAGTTGCCTTATCAATACTGCAATCATCAACCAGCGGCAGAAATAATGTGAGGCATATTGGTGCCAGACATTTTGTATCCTTTCTCCCCAAACTACTCCCTTGTAAATATGTATTATAAACTTGTAATTTCCTAAGTGTTCAATAGAATAACATCAATATTACTGTGTAGTTGCCCTGTCAAACTGTGGTTGTCAACCAACGGCAGTAATCATTGTTATGAACATTGGTGCCAGATACTTTGTCCCTTTCTCCCCAAACTGCTTCCATGTAAATATATATTGCACCCTACGGGTCAGGGTAACCACAGTAATTCCCAACTAGTCAGTTATATATATCTCAGGGTATTCATGCTCTACCGAAAAATGGTTAATTTTTCTATGTTTGGTTTAACGTGTGTTCGAAGAGAAAGTAACGGTATCATACGCGGTTCAGAATTACGTAATTCAACGCTCAGTAGTAGTTCTTGTGAACGTGAACTTCAGTCAACCTTTAAAAAAAATATATCCGCACAACAAGAACCTTACTCACTAAGTACAACTATTAATTACCAGTATGAATGAAAACTCATTGCATAATATATAAAACTAATCAAGAAACACATTTATTAAATTGTCAAGATTCGCAAAAGAAATGGTTAATGTCAAATATGGCTCATAAGCTTTCAATTATCAATCTAATAAATAAATATTTTAATTACTGAATTAAATATTTAAGGTCAGCGCTGCCTAATTCGTAAACTAAGTTTACATCTTAATATTCTAGGTTACGTATTCCTGAAATGAATTATCTTCCCATTAAAATTTACATCTGGTCACTTAAGTGTATTACATCACAGTCTTCAGACCACAATCAAAATTCGGTTTATCAATAAATTATTCCATCACTCACGGTGTTAATTATATACCTTCATCGAAAAATACAATCATAACACTGTTCAAGTTACCGCGGGAATGACCTGAATTTGAATAATGTGTCCTGAATATAAATATCAGTGACCTAATTTACATTGAAAATTATCTGAGTTCGTTGGTGGAGACTACAGTGAAGTAAATGAAATATTGAATGACGCACTAAGTTCCTCGGTCCGATTGCCATTTAAATTACGGCTCCTAACTAAGTATTCGCTCTAATAATATTTCATATTAACAAAACATCGATGATATCCTACGAAAGTGTTAAATAATTTCTTATGTATCGTATTCCAGCTCAATATACATGTAGCCAGTAAGCATTTTTCATATATAGGTGTGCTAATGCCTATACAAAGATATTTCAACACTACATTATCAAACTACTTGCATACAAGCTTGTTCTTCCATGCAATAACCAATCATTCAGAATATGATATAATCATGTATTCATTTACCCATCACCGGTTGTTATTATTGTCAAACCACTTTCACACTTCATTAAAATATGCGTAATTTTATTGTCCATACCTTGCTATGGTTCCTCCCTGGGGCATACTTATATTCTGTAGTCACTTTACATGTGCTCCAAGATCGCACATAAAATATATCATATATGTTTTACTTCCTGTTAATCTGCGCAATATATCAATTAAAATACTATATACACTTCCATTATCTCATTATTATCCTTCAATTCAACCCATATTTAATTCATTTAACATTCACAACTACCGCGTTTAACCTCCAATATTAATTAATCACAACGATACGTATCTCATCAATAGCGCAGAATTCGTTCCTCAAAACGCATTTTGTTATACAATTCCATATATAACCCCAAATTCAGTATCTATCCTTTCAATATTGTCATACAGCAAAGAGTATGGTAACTTAACCAATTCAACATGCGTCCCTCTGTGACGTAACTGGGTTTGACTAGTACTACATCACTCATGGATCTTTCTAACTAACCGGAATTCTTTGAAAACAGCTGTTACACTATGTCGCATTTCTAACTCGTATACCTTCATCCTTGGATAAAATAATGTAGTAAATACGTTACCATTCTGTAACAAGGTATCGTCTTAAATATTTCATACTGCACTTTCTTATATTCACAGCACACTTAATTATCTCACGCTTAGGCTATTCAGATCTATTGTATATACTGGTAATACTCTACATAAGAAATTATACTACTTAATACTATTACTTAGCTCGCCATTCAATATCTCGGGCCTTAGTTGCTCCTCGGTCTGGTCGTAGTCCTTGGATCGGGAACGGGGCAGGATCTCCACCACTGGTATTTCAGGTAGAGTGACCTCCTCCACACGGGTAGGGTGGTTTTAACGGCCAGGATGACATCTCTCTCCAGGTTGGCCTATGCCGATTTAGCAAGCCATCATCTGTTCAGCAACACAGTAGACAATATACGTTGATTCTGGAAAATATAAATTCGTCATGGTTCTGCGTAGAATATTTATATTTTATGGTGATTGCTTCTTATTTTAGGTTTTCCTTGCGATTATTTTCACTAAATGTGGCTCAATCTCGAGCTCTCACGTCTCAATCAAGTTCTAGTTTTCAAACGACTTTGCGTCTAAATATCTGGACGTATTTTTCAAAGCTTCAGGATTTTATTCCTTCTTTACAGTATTTCGACGTTTATCTATTCGACTCGCTCAATATTTTCGTCCTCTCAGCTTAATACTTCTCGCTAAATATTGCCAATCTCGCTTATTTTTGAGAGCGATGTTCGGAACGTCTTGTCCTCACCACGTCAATTTTTTAAGTCCGTTTTTATAATAATCTGTTTGATCCTTCTTATTTTTTAAAAACAATTCTATCGATTCTACACCATTGTACACCGCCTTCATAGTGGTAGGTTTAAGTTAGTCATGGCCTTCTAGCATGCATCAATATCGATATCCTATTATACATTTCTTTGCCTTGGCTGGCCTCTACCTTCCGTAGGCGCCATTTTTAATACGTCCAGTAAATGCATCGGGTACAATATATAATTTATAATTTCCTAAGATTTTCTAATAGAGTAGCATCAATGATTCTTCGGACCACCACTGCTGGACACTGCTAAAATACCCTGTGCTTTTACGCATTGGTGCCGACTACTGTATCTGTAAGTAAGTTAATATAAGTCCTTTTAACTCCATATATTAATGAAAATAGTTTTCTCAATGAACATTGTTTCTTAATGAAATTTTAGTAACAGTTAACAACATTTCTGATAATGTAACATCAATACTTCAAACGGACCACTGCTGCTGGACACTGTCAAATACCCTGTGGTCTTACCTATTAGTGCAGTCACGTATCTTTCCCTTAGACTGCCCCATGTTAATATGTTAAGTCATTATATGTAGGACATAACCTAACATTTTGACGCTGTTATCCTTCACAACTGGTAATTTACAGCCAACGGCTTATATATTGGTATCCATATCATCAATGAACATTGTTTTTCTCTTGACTATCCCTACTGTAATATGTCAATATTATATCTTAATATTTACAATTTAATTACAAATTAGGTACCTGATTTATGCCTTGAGGTAGTACTATGACTGAAGATGCCTTCAAAGAAGGGCGAAACATGTCTCATATGGAAATAAAGATAAATTCCTAAATGTTTAAAATTTCTAATGAATTGAATAGGTGACATAACTATTTTATCCTACATATAGTATCTTCAATACAGATCAATAATGATATTTATCACTTGCTATTGCCAACAAAGTCGCTCACCATTAAGGGACAAAAGTGTGTCGCGGATAAAAGGTCTAAGGAATGACTTTACAGTGCCTTTAGAAATGCACTCTTAAAATTATTCCATTTCTGTTCAACATGACTAATATCTGTCCCTGGTATCAGTTTTTTTTGTAATTCTGTCCTAAACTCTTTCTGAAGCTCCTTTTCCTTCAGTCTACAGACCTTAATTTTTTTTTCTTTTTTCTTGTAGTTTTGTAACTTTGCTTACTTTCAACTTTGCTATCACGGCTCTTTGGTCACCCCCAAAGGTATCCTCAAGCATAGCTGTGACACCCATAAGATCTTTCCGATGCCTTTTTCCACTAATATGTAATCAGTCAACGTTTTCATTCTTCCGTACATGTACATGCAGTGTTGTGAAATTGTGTAATATAGTGTTGTTATAATGTCAGAATGATATACTATGTATCATACTGCATGTAATAATGAAGTACAGTAATAATAATAATAATAATAATTAACATATCAGTGTACAACAGTACTATGTGTATCAGTCTGAATAGCCGAGCTTCATGTGTAGGCAGATACAGGTAAGCTCTAAATAATATTAAAAAATACTGTATATCATTGGTATTTTAAGTCACAAAAACCACAGTGTTTTGTGTATTGTGGAATCTTGCCTAATTTGGAAAAAAAATGGTCCCTTGCGATTCCACTTTGAGCAAGTTTTACTGTATTATATTGCCAGTGAATATCTGAAACCTGTAGGAGTTGCTGAGATAAAGTAAGGGGATAGGGGCCGATGGCCTTAGATTTTAGGCCCCTTTAAACAACAAGCATCATCATCATCATCAAAGTAAGGGGAGCTTATCCATTGAGTTCTTGATTCAAAAACTTGTAATGGAATTGTTGAATGACAACCTTGAATCTGAATCATAGTTTATCACAGTGACACCATCTTTAATGACATTATGAAGCATGAAATATATGCTCCAGAAACTTTAAATAAAGGAATTATTCAAGGAATTATTCTGTACTCTCTTCTTCCGTCTCACCATTCATACCACGTAATCTTCTGGCTACTTTTCTTTCTGAACCATGTTTTTCCTATTATTAACTGGTTCCTCTGGCAAAAGTCCATTATCACTTGCCTTTCTTGACTCTTGTTGCCATATCCACATGGCCCTAGAACCTCTTCTCTTCCCAGTCTCTCTCTTTCCACTTGTGTTCAGATTTCCCATTATTATATTCAGTGGTGTGCACTGAACCCCATCTAGCGCAGCCGAAGAAAATTTTGGAAATATTCACCCGGGAAGTAAAGGAAGATTTGAACTGTGAATAATACGAGTATTATTGTTTGGAATTAGGTATAAGAAATAGCAGGAATGAAACAGTGGACATAGGATTTGTGAGGAATTAAGGAGTAGTACTGAAGAAACCAGAAGAGGTAATGAACAGATGGAAAGAATATTTCAGTGAACTGCTGAACATGAGAACCCAGACATGTGCAGAAGGTATCCAGGCAGTGGGAATAGAAGAAGAAACAGGGAAAGAATTGGGCATTACAATGACAGTGGTGGTATGGGCAGTTAAAAAGATGAAGATAAAAAGAAAGCTGTGGGAATAGATGAAGTAGCCATAGAAATTATTAAGGCTGCAGGCCAGCGCTCCAGGGGATTTAAAGAATAATGAAGTGGGAATGGAGAGAGGAAAAAGTGCCCAAGGATTGGGAAAAGGGAATTATAATACTGATATTCAAGAAAGGAGATATGCAGTAACTACAGAGGAATCGCCATCCTCTCCCATGTTGCCATGATAATGGAAAGGATATTGGAAAGAAGCATTAGAAACAAGGTAGAAAGTCGGTTACAAGAGGAACAATTTGGATTCAGAAGTGGAAGGTCAACAGTGGAACCCATTTTCACTCTGAGACAGATCATGGGAAAAAAGCTGGGAATATGGGAAGGATATAGTAATGACTTTTATAGACTTAGAAAAGGCATATGACAGCATCTCCAGGACAAAAGTTTGGGAAAGCCTGACACACACAGTAGCACTTGCAAGGAGCTAATATCAATGATAAAAGCAATAATATAATAACTGTTGCAGCTGAGTAAAGACAACACTGGGTAGATCAGAATGGTTTGGAATTGACAATGGACTAAAACTAGGGAGTGTGCTGTCACTTTTACTGTTCATAATGTTGATGGATGACATCGTAAAGGCAGCAAGGGAAGATTATAGAGGGGAAGAATGAATGTAATGATGTTTGCTGATGGTGTGATCTGAGGAATAGATCAGGAGGAAGTACAACAGCTGAATTTCTGAATAGGAGGATTGAACAATGGGGATTTCAGATAAACGTGGAGTAGAGCAAGACAATGATAAGTAGAGGAAGTAAAAAAAGAAAAGAGGCCATCAGAATTGGAGACAAGGAACCGGAAATGGTAGAACACTTCAAATACTTGGGAAGTGAAATGATAGTAAATGGAAGAATGGATATGGAAATTAGTAGAAGGATACAACTGGGGAGTGCCTTTTACTGCCACCTACACAGTGGCTCAGAGAGATGAGGGTAGAGTACAGGCAGCTGAAATGAAATTCCTAAGGAGCATGATACAGAAGATAGGGTGAGAAATGAAGACATACAAAAAGAGCTAAATGTGCAAAAACTAAATGATAAACTGGAACAGAACAGATTGAAGTGGTTTGGATATGTCGGGCAGATGAAAGGCAACAGACTGCCAAGACAAACACGTGAAAGACCGGGACAAAGTGGAGAGGAGTCCGACTTGGCTGAATGGTCAGCGTTTTGGCCTTCGGTTCAGAGGGTCCCGGGTTCGATTCCTGGCCGAGACGGGGATTTTAACCTTAATTGGTTAATTCCAATGGCCCGGGGGCTGGGTGTTTGTTCTGTTCCCAACATGCCTGCAACTCACACACCGCACATAACACTATCCTCCACCACAATAACACGCAGTTACCTACAAATGGCAGATGCCGCCCACCCTCATCAGAGGGTCTGCCTTACAAGGGCTGCACTCGGCTAGAAATAGCCACACGAAATTAAAAATTAAGTGGAGAGGAACTATATTTGCACCCACTCTGTGTTTGCTGGAAAAGGGGAAATGATGAAGCACGCTAGAACTTTCACAGGCTGGAATATTTCAACTGACCAAGTTGGCCGTGTGGTTAGGGGCACATAGCTGTGAGCTTGCATTTGGGAGATAGTGGGTTCAAACCCCAGTGACAACAGCCCTGAAGATGGTTTTCTATGATTTTCCATTTTCACACCAGGCAAATGCTGGGGCTGAATCATAATTAAGGCCATAGCTGATTCATTTCACTCCTAGACCTTTGCTATCCCAACATCGCCAAAAGACCTGTCTGTGTCGGTGTGACTTAAAAGTAACTCTCATCCCTGATGAACAATATACTCAGAATGGTTACATTTCCCTTTTTTCATTTTTTTCATGGTCTTACAGTAACTCTTGACCAGAAAGAATCTTCAGCATTGTTAGAAAAAACAAACTAATATTATTTTCAGGCTTTTCTGGACATGAACTCACTTCCATTCCTCTTTTTACACAAAGTGAAGAGCACTTTAATATAGGGTTGTGTTCATTACAAAAATATTCTCTGGTAAATCGCTACAAGATGCGAAGCATGCTCTCAAACAATGTACATCTTAACAAGATTGGTATAGGTCATTGTGCAAATGAATCATTAATATTTCGATACATTTTAAAACAGCGGATAGATTATTTCCTGGTTAAACAACACAGCAGGAATTAAAGGAAGAAATGCATGGTACATGCTGAGGCCGATGTAAACACAGACCACATTCTTTTGAAAATGCAAATGTGGGTCAGATGGAATATACAAAAAAATCCACTAGAACATCAAAGCAGTATGTTTGAGCACTGAAAAAAAAAGAGAGAGAGGATTTTAGAGAAGCAGTACACAGAAGAATCATTGAATAAGCCCCATGGCACTACAGTCCTTGAAGGGCCTTGGCCTACCAAGCGACCGCTGCTCAGCCCGAAGGCCTGCAGATTACGGGGTGTCATGTAGGACGATGAATCCTCTCGGCCGTTATTCTTGGCTTTCTAGACCAGGGCCGCTATCTCACCGTAAGATAGCTCCTCAATTATAATCACGTAGGCTAAGTGGACCTCGAACCAGCCCTCAGGTCCAGGTAAAAATCCCTGACCTGGCCGGGAATCGAACCCGGGGCCTCCGGGTAAGAGGCAGGCACGCTACCCCTACACCACGGGGCCGGCTAACTGAACAAGCACAGATGAAAATACCCCAAATAACAAATCTATAATATATATATATAAACCAGAATGTATGTCTGTTCTGTATATAAATCCATACCATCCATTTTATGTTTACAATTGGCTTTACGTCCTAGTGGTGGCTGTCTCTTCTCAGCAGGGGAAGAGGCCCCGTCGTGGTGACCGTGGGGTAGTGAGTGACCCTGCTGCAGTGCCGGTTTCTCCCTCCTCCTGGTTGGTGGCAGTGGCGTTGGTTGTTGCTGACATCTTAGTGCATTTCCTGCGCTGTGGGGCGCAGAGAGTGATTTCAGGCGCTAGCAGGCCGGGTCTGTGTAACAGCCTCTGAACACCCGGGGGCCTCCGTCTTCATGCCGTGTTCCTCTGTCTGGGGCGCCTTTCTGATATTGATAGTAGACGAATCATATCGTCCCTGCTCTAGCAAACTAATGAATCTGCAAATTGTCAAAAGACTGGGAGAACTGAAAGAAGTTGTGATTACTCATGTCAAATCAATTTTTATATTTAATGATTGGTTTTATGTGTTAGCCATACAAAATGAGCTGCAGATGAGAGAATTTGTCAAAAAGTAGACATTATATAAATAATAAAATCTAGACCAAAACTTTAGAACTACAGGTTCCCTAGTTTGTCACTTTCGCTATTTTGCCATAGTGGGGATGATATTAGAGAGGGAATCTAACATACAAAGATACATTGCATCATTGCAAGCTGAGCTCATCATTTGATTCATGCAAAAAATCACTGCACATGACGATAGCTTGTAAAATTAAGTAATTGGGTTAATCAAATAATCTATACTGATCTGCATTTAGGGCAGTCGCCCAGCTGGCAGATTCCCTATCTGTTGTTTTCCTAGCCTTTTCTTAAATGTTTTCTTAGAAATTGGAAATATATTGAACATCTCCCTTGGTAAGTTATTACAATCCCTAACTCCCCTTCCTGTAAATGAATATTTGCCCCAATTTGTCCACTTAAATTCCAACTTTATCTTCATATTGTGATCTTTCCTACTTTTAAAGACGCCACTCAGCCTTATTCGTCTACTAATGTCATTCCACGCCATCCCTCCACTGACAGCTCGGAACATACCATTTAAAGTCAAATAAATATGAAAGTTTATTTGTTCCACCTTTTCAATAAATAAAAAGAATTTTAAAAAAAGAATTAAAACTGTAGGGACATGTTTCACTCTTTAATTAAGAGCATCATCAGCCTATATCTCAAGCTGAAAGGTAAATAATCAGGTACCTGATTGTCATTAAATATAAATATGAAGATGATGTTACAAATGGTGAGCGAAATGGTTGACAATAGTTTAAAGATTAAAATATGGATAGTCGTAAAATTTATACACCCTCCTGAAAGTCCTTGTTTAAATATAGCAAATAGGTGTCCTGTGGAGGTTGAGGGCGTAATGGAAAACCAATAGATCCTAAACAGATTGATTAACACATTAATGAATAAAATGTAGCTGACAATTCCAAATGGTGCATTAATACATTGCTCACTTCAAGTGAGGTCTAAGGTAAATTGCTAAGTTGAAACAAGAAGAGTAGTAGAGAAAATTTATCAGTGTTAAATATTTTGAACGTTGGGAATAAATCAGAGTGGAGTTCAGATCCAATTCTTAAAATTTATAGCATAGAGACGCTTCTGTGGTCCATTTTAAGTGAGGTTTATAATATTATATGGAGAATTAAAATTTTAGTCCTCCAGAAGTCCGAGAGAAGAAGGGTGCTTGATGGTAAGTGGCTTGTCAAATGGTAGTTGGAAGGAGTAACTTTCTCTTCAACTCTTCTTTAAGCCAACCTATTTCAACATTACTAAAAAAACTTCAATCCTAATTTCTCTTTCAGGCATCTATTTTTGGAAATGAGACAAAGCTCTCATAGCGCATTGGCACTGCTGGTGGCTTCAAATAGCCTATGCAATGGCCTCCATGGTATGCACTAGCCTTGCGTCTTGGGTGGTGTGCTAAGTCCCAACTGATGAGCCTAACTTAGCACACGAGGGCGAAACGCAGGCAACCAAGAATGAGTTAGCTGGAAAATTTATAATGTCCAATAATGGACCATTATATTGGTATTATAAATTTATTCATTCAAGACAAATATTTTAGGTTCCCTATGGGAATCAACATCTACATCAAACTACTTCTGATTTGTACCATCACGTGCGGAACACCATGGGTCGCTTTTACTTGCGAATAGTACCATTCTGTTAGGTACTAAATAGTTTTGTGATTCATAGCACTCAAGCAGGGTTCAGTGTGGTTTTCCAGTACCCGTGAGTCGTATCCATGTGAGCAACACCACGGGTCTGGGCGTTGCCTGTGAGTTGTACCACTATATGAGCGACACCGTGGGTCTGCGTTGCCAGTGATTAGTACCCACTATGTGAGGAACACCACGGGAATGCCGGCGCCTGTGATTAGTACACCTAGGTGAGGAACCTCATCGGTTTGCGTTGGCTATGAGTGGCGCCATTGTGTGAGAAACACCATAGGTCTGCGTTACCTTTACGACGTACAATACTTGTGAGTAGTACCTTAAATTTTGGAACACCGTGAGTTTACGCTACCTTTGATTAGTACCGCAGCTTGAGAAATATCATGGTTCTACTTTACTCGCGACATGTACCATACTGAGGGGCCTTAGACCTGGTTTTTGGACCCCTTTAGACATCAAGCATAATCGATTCAGGACTGTGCTTTATAAGTGGTCCTTTGGTCAGTAATACTATTATTTATGACCGTTTTTGAGTCGGATCCACTGTTTTTTTGTTTGTTTGCTTGTTTCTTTTTTGTTTTTTTGGGTTCATGTCCATCCATTCATTTTTCATGACATTTTTATTTATTTTGGTCAGTGGATTTTTTTAACTTTTTGTTGTCATTTCATTTCGTACCATTTGGGGCCGATGACCTCAATGTTAGGCCCCTTTAAATAACAAGCATCATCATCACCAAACTATTGTCAACCATTTCGCTCACCATTTGTAACATCATTTTCACATTTATATTTAATTTAATTACAATCAGGTACCTGATTATTTACCTTTCAGTTTGAGATATAGGCTGATGATGCTCTTAATTAAAGAGCAAAAATGTCCCTACAGTTTTAATTATTTTTTAAAATTCTTTTTATGTATTGAAAAGGTGGAACAAATAAACTTTCATATTTATTTGACATTATTGTACATTTCAATATGGACCAAAATATGAGAATCATAACATGTAACATACCATTTAGTCGAGCAGCTCGTCTTCTTTCTCCAAATTCTTCCCAGCTCGAACTTTGCAACATTTTTGTAACGCTACTCTTTTTTCGGAAATCACCCAGAACAAATTGAGCTGCTTTTCTTTGGATTTTTTCCAGTTCTTGAATCAGGTAATTGTGGTAAGGGTCCCATACACTGGAACCATACACTAGTTGGGGTCTTACCAGGGACTTATATGCCCTCTCCCTTACATCCTTACTACAACCCCTAAACACCCTCATAACCATGTGCAGAGATCTGTACCCTTTATTTACAATACCATTTATGTGATTACCCCAATGAAGATCTTTCATATTAACACCTAGATACTTACAATGATCCCCAAAAGGACTTTCACCTCATCAACGCAGTAATTAAAACTGAGAGGACTTTTCCTATTTGTGAAATTCATAACCTAACTTTTAACCCCGTTTATCAAGGTCACGTTGCAGTTGCTCACAATCTTGTAACTTATTTATTACTCTATACAGAATAACATCATCTGCATAAAGCCTTACCTCCGATTCCACTCCTTTACATATATCATTTATATATATAAGAAAATATAAAGGTCTGATAATACTGCCTTGAGGAATTCCCCTCTTAATTATTACAGGGTCAGATAAAGCTTCACCTACTCTAATTCTCTGAGATCTATTTTCTAGAAATATAGCAACCCATTCAGTCACACTTTTGTCTAATCCAATTGCACTCATTTTGGCCAGTAGTCTCCCATGATCCACCCTATCAAATGCTTTAGACAGGTCAATCGTGATACAGTCCATTTGACCTCCTGAATCCAAGATATCTGCTATATCTTGCTGGAATCCTACAAGTTGAGCTTCAGTGGAATAACTTTTCCTAAAACCGAAATGCCTTCTATCGAACCAGTTATTAATTTCACAAACATGTCTAATATAATCAGAAAGAATGCCTTCCCAAAGCTTACATGCAACGCATGTCAAACTTACTGGCCTGTAATTTTCAGCTTCATGTCTATCACCCTTTCCTTTATACACAGGGACTACTATAGCAACTCGCCATTCATTTGGTATAGCTCCTTCAAGCAAACAATAATCAAATAAGTACTTCAGATATGGTACTATATCCCAAACCATTGTTTTTAGTATATCCCCAGAAATCTTATCAATTCCAGCCACTTTTCTAGTTTTCAACTTCTGTATCTTATTGTAAATATCATTGTTATCATATGTAAATTTTAATACTTTTTGAGCATTAGTCTCCTCTATCTGGACATTATCCTTGTAACCAACAATCTTTGCATACTGCTGACTGAATACTTCTGCCATTTGAAGATCCTCACATATACACTTCCCTTGTTCATTAATTATTCCTGGAATGTCCTTCTTGGAACCTGTTTCTGCCTTAAAATACCTATACATACCCTTCCATTTTTCACTAAAATTTGTATGACTGCCTATTATGTTTGCCACCATGTTATTCTTAGCTGCCTTCTTTGCTAGATTCAATTTCCTTGTAAGTTCCTTCAATTTCTCCTTACTTCCACAGCCATTTCTGAATCTTTCTTTCCAATCTGCACCTCCTTCTTAGTCTCTTTATTTTTTTATTATAATAAGGTGGGTCTTTACCATTTCTTAGCACCTTTAAAGGTACAAACCTGTTTTCACATTCCTCAACAATTGCTTTAAACCCACGCCAGAGACTGTGTACATTTTTATTTACCGTTTTCCACCAATCATAGTTACTTTTTAAAAACTGCCTCATGCCTGCATTATCAGCCATATGGTACTGCCAAGTAGTCCTACTTTTAAGACCTTCCTTTCTAACACATTTATTTTTAACTACGACAAAAACAGCTTCATGATCACTAATGCTATCTATTACTTCGGTTTCTCTATAGAGCTCATCAGGTTTATCAGCACCACGTCCAGGATATTTTTCGCATCAGTTGGTTCCATCACTGTCTGAATTAGCTTTCCTTCCCATATTAGCTTATTTACCATTTGTTGGTCATGCTTCCTGTCGTTTGCATTTCCTTCCCAACTGACATTTGGTAAATTCAGATCCCCCGCTACAATCACATTCCTTTCCATGTCGTTTCCCACATACCTGATTATCTTATCAAATAATTCTGAATCCGTTTCAGCGCTACCCTTTCCCGATCTGTACACTCCAAAGACATCAAGTTACCCATTACCTTTAGAAATGAGCCTTACACCTAGAATTTCATGTTCTCATCTTTAACTTTTTCATAGCTTACAAATTCTTCTTTCACCAGAATGAATACTCCCCCTCCCACCATTCCTATCCTGTCTCTACGATACACTCTCCAGTTCCGTGAGAAAATTTCTGCATCCATTATATCATTTCTCAGCCGTGATTCAACTCCTATTACAATATCTGGTAAATATATATCTATTAAATTACTTAATTCTATTCCTTTCTTTACAATACTTCTACAGTTCAACACTAACATTTTTATGTCATCCTTGACTTCCAGATCTCTGCACCCTTATCACCGCTCCCTAGACAACCCCATTTCCCTAAATGTACCCCCCTATTACCATTATAAGCAAGTCGGTCTGGAGCAATGTACATATAAATATTTAAAAATGAAAATAAACGTGAATTAATGAGGCACTTCCAGAAATTTGAAACTTGGTACGAGAGAAGCTGATGACTTCAGGATCCGTAGAAAAATTGAAAATTCTCAAATTCCCTGAAGGGGGCACGCTGGGAGCCCGAATTTTGGGCTCAGCATAAGAACACAGTCGTATAATTTATCCAAAGCGACTACCTATAGAATTCGTGAGGATAAAAAATTTTCAGGAATTTCCTAATTTTTATCTTCCGTCGTCCCAAATCAAGATGGTGGCACAACCTGCCAGACGAGGTAGAAAATTGAAATTTGACGAAATCATAGCTTTTAGCCTGTAACCGACGAAAAAATTCCAAGATGTTCAAATTTTTCACTTTTTACCCCCCCCCCCCCCCCTCCAAAAAAGTATCGAAATATGGAGGCAATTTTAATGAATGCCCAGACATTCTTTTTAAGGTATTTGTTGGCTAAACGGTAAGTCGTATCACAAAACAGATGGCACAATCTGCATTCAATTTGGCGTGATCTACAACCTTGGTCCTATTAATTTTTGTCGTATCTCTCTCCCTTATACGTTAGATTTGGCCGTTTTTCTGGATTGTTCGTAAATTTGGTGATTTTTACAAGTATATTTCATTGTTTGACACACTTATAGGAAAGATAAGATCATAAAGTTTTTGTGCTCACATTGGCACGCTCAAAGGCCGTATGTGGACCAAATTTCATGATTCTAGTTTATGTATAAGTATGCAAAAAATAATGTGAGGCGTTAAAAATCTAACCAAATTTCACCCTATTCATTTATTCAAACTCAATTTCCCCCCTAAATATGGGAGATACGAGGAAGTACTGTAGAAACAAACATGTAGAGCGATAAAAGAGGCGTTTGATAGCGCAAACCATCATGTACCATTTAGGAGTATTGAATCTCGAAGTGGAGGTCTGCACTTTTAAACGTGCTCATGCTTATCCATAATCTATATAAATAAAGTCGTAGGGGGTCCGCTGTCTGTAATTTCATATGTTTTGCCAATTTTTTAGATATTTATCCGTTTTAGGTCAACTCAAGACCGAATCGGTGTTTTTTTGTGTGTGTGTGTGTGTGTCTGTCTGTCTGTCCACCATCACGGGGGTACGGCTGGATATATCTCAACCAAACTTCATATTTAGAGTACACTCATCCTAAGGAGGGTTTCGATATGCATATCATTTTAAAATCTTTCTATAGACGGGGTGGTTCATAGAAAAACTTATACTATTGATTTTTCTGTAAATTCCGTGGACCGTATGTGAAACGTCTCTTCATTATAAACAACTTTCGTTATGTTCATAATTTACCTTACTCTTCAAATGACAGAGAAATTTAATATTTTCTGCGGGTATCATGCTCTGCATTGAGTGACGGACAGACGACAACGAACCTACAGGTTACCATGGCAACGTCTCTGACTGCTTGCTAGCAGGGAAGTAACGTAACGTATTGCCATTTTCCTCATCATTCCTTTAAATTCGTGGTTGTTCCTTGGGTTGAAAGCGGGATATTGGCGGAATATCGTTGGAGGTTATAACCGTCCTCGAATAGCTTAAGCAAATACTTTAATACTATACAAATGTTTAACTTGGCCCCGGAAAATATCGAAATATGGATGCAATTTTAACGACAGTGCAAACCTTCGTTTCGGGATAATTGGTGGTAATCGGTAAGTCGTATCACGAATCAGAAAGCACAATCGCCTTTCATTTTGGAGAGATCTACAAGTTTGGTCCTATGACTTTTTGTCGTATTTCTATCCCTTATACGTTATAGAGTTGTATTTCAGATTTCAAGTTAATTTTGTACTTTTACACGTATATGTTATCATTTGGCACACTTAGGAAAGATAGAATCATGACATTCAGCACGCACTTGACATGACCAGTGGCCATGTGATAGCCAAATTGTATGATTCTAGTTGTCACATGAGTATCAAAAATATAAAGTAGTGTGTGAAAACAGTAGAAACTTCACCCCATTCAATGACTCTTACTCAATCTAACCCATACATATAGGAGATACTAGAGGATGCCATAGGGTCAACCATGTAGAGCACTGAACAAGGCGTCTGATGGTGAAGTCCGTTTGTAGATATGTCATACAGTTTCAAAGTAGTTACTCTCGAAATAAAGGTCTGCACTTCTAGAGTGTGTCTGTACATTGATTATTTTGGCGAAATTTCCGTACAGTTATCCGTTTCAGTTGTAATAATGACCATCTGTATATTTTTAGCTTTGGTGTCTGTTTGTCTATAACTTGGAAACTACTAGATATATTTCCACCTAACTTCATATTTATAATCGACCTGTCCTTGGGTAGGTTTTAGGGCAAATATTGTTTCTAAATCCCTGAACTGACTGGGGGTTTATACGAAACCGTGATTTTGCACTCCCACAAAATATACACAATCAAACTTAATGGAAATCTACCTGCCTTAATGGAAATTAATTTCTAACCTTTTTTTCTTGTGTGCATTATTTCGTTACGAGGATTAATAAGGGAGATATCATTAACGGACCGTTTTTCGTTACAAGTCCAACCGGACTGTAAGAGCGGGTGCGTATAAAGCGTATTTTATACAACTTGACATCTTCTGAAGATATTTGAACCAAACTTTATATTTAGCACCCACCTGTCCAAAGGTAGGTTTTAAAGGTCAATAACATTTCATGTTCCCGTAATGGACTGGCGGTTTATAGGGAATCGAAATGGTGATTTTACTCTTCCACAATATATACAGTACAAGACCAACCTAATTGGAAATCGGCCAGACTTAATGGAAATCCATTTCTAAAACTTTTTTTTTCATGTGCATTCTTTCGACAGGAGGATTAATAAGGGAGATATCATGAACGGTCGGTTTTGCAGGTTAAGTCCAGCGGACATAACCCAAAAGGTGTGGCACATGGAGCAGATTCCTTATCTATCTAAATAAATAAAATCGTAACGACTGTGTGCCTGTACATTGACTATTTTGGCAAAATTTTCGTACAACTACTCATTTAAGGGGTAATAATGATTATTTGCATATTTTTTTGGTTTATTTTCCCGAAAGTCCTAATTTTTACCCTCCTTGCCTAAAATCCAGATTCGGCATAATCTGCCAGACGAGCAAGAAAATTGAAAATGGCAAAATTATACGTTTTAGCCTGTAATGGACGGAAAATTTCCAAGATTGTTAAATTTTCACTTTTTATCCCCCAGGAATATCGAAATATGGAGGTAATTTTAATGATGCTGCAGACCTTCGGGAAGTCTTATCACATGACGGATGGCACAATCTCCGTTCAATTTTGAATGATCTACAACCTTGGTCTTATGACATTTGGTCATATCTGTATCCCCTTTACGTTTGATTTTTCTCTATTTCTCGATGTTAAGTCAATTTGGAGTTTTCACATGCATAATTCATACTTTCAATCACTTATAGGAAAGATAGAATCATCAAACTCTACACGAAAATTGGCCCACCCAGTAGCCATACGTGAGCCAAATGCTGTGTATGTAGCTGTCACATATTTATCCGAAAAGTAATGCAATGCGAGATAATCTTAAACAAATTTTACCCTATTCAACGTTTCTAACTCAATCTAACCCATGAATAAATATCATAGGACCAGCCATTTAGGCCGCTAAATCCGGCGCTTTATGGTACAATCCTTTGTCGATGTGACGTACCGTTTAGCAGTAGTTAATTTGTAAATGAAGGTCTGCAATATTTTAAACATGCATATACTTTCTTATGTCGATCTATATATATTCACTGATGTCGATTTGTAGCGATCGAGAAAAGGTGTGTCTGCTATTGTAATCAGTACTCTCCACACCGACTTTGACTGGCAGTAGGAATGGGGTCCCTCTCCAACTCCTGTGTAACTGGCATTAGTAAGGAAAGCCTACCATTGCAATGAATAATTCACTTCTTGAACTGACTTGCAGAAGGCAAGGGAGCATGCAATGTTGTTCAAAACTCCCCTACCCGATTGTGTTTGGCTGTAGGTAAGGGTGTTCGCCATTATAAACAACTGTACCCATCTAAAATGTGACTAGCATTAGGCATAGTGGCCTGCTATTTTGATGGAAACTCTGTGTGACTGACAGTAAGCTGGCTGGCAGACGAAAAAGGCCTTGTCATTATAATGATAACTGTACAACTAATTTTGACTGGTCGTAGGGAAGTTGCCTGCCATTGTAATAAAAACTCCTCAACAGTTATCTGTCTGGAAGTAGAAAAGGGGGCCTGCCATTGTAACGAAAACTCCCCAAATCGATTTTGACCGCACAGTAGGCAATGGGGCCTGCATTATAGTGTAAACTTCCCAACTCGATTATGAATGGCAGTAGGCAAGTTAGCTTGCCGTTATCATCACAAATTACATTGGAAACAACGTATGGGGACCTCCCAATGCTGTTTCTCGGATAACGCTAAGAGACATGCAATTTTTTTAAACAATCTTATTTAATGCATGTACAGCATTTACTTCGATATTCGAATACAATGTAGAATACCATAGCGAAGCACGGGTACATTTGCTAGTAATGAATAATTACCGAGCTCGATAGCTGCAGTCGCTTAAGTGCGGTTAGTATCCAGTATTCGGGAGATAGCAGGTTCGAACCCCACTGTCGGCAGCCCTGGTTTTCCGTGGTTTCCCATTTTCACACCAGGCAAATGCTAGGGCTGTACCTTAATTAAGGCCACGGCCGCTTCCTTCCCACTCCTAGCCCTTTCCTGTCCCATCGTCGCCATAAGACCTATCTGTGTCGGTGCGACGTAAAGCAACTAGCAAAAAAAAGTAATGAATAATTACTTCAATAACTTTTACACTTGGCATGGGTAGTATACAATAAAAAGGATGCCACCACATTGGCATGGATTAATGTGTGGGATTTTCTTTAACCTGCAATATTTAAGCATTAGGTACCATTCCTGATAATGTGTAAACTGACTCCCATCTACTTTAACCAATTAATTGTCACTGTTTTCTTGTCGCCCCTCTTTTACCTGAGCCGATCGTTGATATCATAGCACGACTACGACTGCACGTGCCACTCACTCCATTCTCCTCCTTCCTTAGATAAGTCAGAGTTGCACAAGTAGAGGTGGGAACGGAGCGAGTAATACCGATGAGTAATCCGGTTGTAACGGTAGAACGCACCACCAATCCCCTCTGCTTACAACTGCAAGTACTCGCGGAGGACCAGAGCATAGTGTAGCGCACGGCACGTGTTTAACAAGGAGAGACCACGACGTTGAGATCACGGATCATCTTCAAATTTTGTACACCTTTAGTAGTCTATTAGGACAAGATAATGTGCAAATAGTAAGGCGTTTTCAAGAAAATCGCAAGAGAATTTTCGCGTCGAATGTGTACCGGTGCGTTGCGGTCATGAGCACGAGGTGGCGACGGTAGAGTGGTTAGCGTTCAAGCTCCAAAATCACTGGATCGAGTCTCGCTTTTCACTTTTTGTTTTTCAACACTGGTCATATTCTTTCATATATATTGCAGGTCAGAGCGTCCAGGTGCAAAGCAGTTCCGGGTACCTTACTCGATTTCACTGTCGGGTATGAGGGATTTCACAAATCACGACAGGCATACATTTTTAGTAATACTTTATACATTGTCCAACGGCCGTAGCCGTGTTGAAACACCGGATCACATGAAATCTCCGAAGTTAAGCAACATTGGGCGTGGTCAGGAGTTGGATGGGTTGCCACGCGCTGTTTGTGGGGGTAAGGGAATGGAGGAGCGGAAATGAACTGGCCACCCTACCGCACGTAAACTCCGGCTCAGGACACCTCTGCGGAGGTTCGGACCTGCCTTCGGGCAGAATAACCCTTACCTTACCTTATGCATTGGGCCGTTTACTTGTTGATAATTATAAATGATACATTTTTTGTAGTCCACCTCTGTCGTGGAATGGTTAGTGTGATTGGCTGCCACCCCCAGATGCCCGAGTTTGATTCCCGGCTCTGCCACGGAATTTGAAAAGTGGTACAAGGGCAGGAACGGGGTCCACTCAGCCTCGGGAGGTCGACTGAGTAGATGGGGGTTCGATTCCCTCCTCAGCCATCCTCGAAGTACACCTTTGTACACCTTTAGTAGTCTATTAGGACAAGATAATGTGCAAATAGTAAGGCGTTTTCAAGAAAATCGCAAGAGAATTCCCATTTCTTTCTCCTCCGGGTAAATGCCGGGATGTAGGCCCGTACCTAATGTAAGGTCACGGCCACTTCCTTCCCTCTTCCTTTCCTGTCCCTTCCAATCTTCCCATCTCTCCACAAGGCTCCTGTTCAGCATAGCAGTGAGGTCACCTGGGCGAGGTACTGGTCATCCTACCCAGTTGTATACCCGACTCAAACTCTCACGCTCAAGGACACCGCCCTTGAGGCGGTAGAGGTGGGATTCCTCGCTGAGTCCGAGGGAAAAACCGACCCTGGAGGGTAAACAGATTAAGAAAGAAAGATATTTTTGTAATGATAAACATTAGTAAAGAGCCAAATAACATTGGAAAACAAATAAAAGTCCATGCAAATATACCATTTTTCACTATATTACCTTTGAATTGTAATGTTCATGAAAGAATTTGACCAGTGTTGAAAAACAAAACGACGAGCGGGACTCGATCCAGCGAGCCAGCGATTACGGAGCTTGAATGCTAACCATTCGACCACCACCGTTTTGCGCTAATGATCGCAACGCATCGGTACATATTCGACGCGAAAACTTCTCTTGAGATTTTCTCGAGAACGCCTCAGTAGTACACCTTACTACTTGCACAGTATCTTGTCCTTATGGACTACTAAATGTGTACAAAGTTTGAAGGCACTCCGTGATCCGAACGTCGTGGCCTCCCCTTGTAAGAGTATTATGCCTGTATTCAGTCTGTGTTTCTTAATTTGCGCCCGCCTATATTTCCTCCGCTTGTTGTGTTTTGTAGATAATGCAAAGCATAGTAGATAATCATTGTGACATTAGTTTGATATTTAATCCCATTTTGAGATGCTATTCATGTTTTAGAAAATTTAAGGAATTGCATAAATTTTTACAGAAATTTGTACCACAAATGCCACGAAAACCGTCGGATGCATGGCAGTTCTTTGAAATTACTGGTGATAAAAATAAGCCAAATGCAAATTTTGCGGCCGCATTTACGCGACGGGTGGTGGCGTATCAAATTTTGTGGGATTATATCGAGGCATCACAAGGATGAAATGAGCAGGTCGGCTTCTCCAGTAGAAAGCAACATTGATGTATTCAGCAAAAAGATTATGTTGTGAGAAAAGGGTATTGAATTTACGTTGCCATACCAATAACGTATATAAACGTGCCGCCACATTACATTCACTCGGTAGTTTACTCGGTACTACCGGGTGATGACGTCACAACAACTGCTCCGCTCCGTCCCCTACACTATGCACAAGTGTCGCCGAGGCTGGTAGGACAGTCAGATAGTGAGTTGACTAGTACAAACGCACCCGCACTGAGCATGCATGGACTTGCTAGCCAGCAGCAATATCGCTTGCGTAGCATTCAGTTTGTTGATGAGTTGTTTTTTTTTTTTTTTTTTTTTTTTTTTTTTGCTAGGGGCTTTACGTCGCGCCGACACAGATAGGTCTTATGGCGACGATGGGATAGGAAAGGCCTAAGAGTTGGAAGAAAGCGGCCGTGGCCTTAATTAAGGTACAGCCCCAGCATTTGCCTGGTGTGAAAATGGGAAACCACGGAAAACCATCTTCAGGGCTGCCGATAGTGGGATTCGAACCTACTATCTCCCGGATGCAAGCTCACAGTCGCGCGCCTCTACGCGCACGGCCAACTCGCCCGGTTTGATGAGTTGTAGGGCGATTGTTGATGTCACTGATTACACTTGTTTTATAGTTTTGTTTCACATCATTTCATGTATAAGCTGAAATTGCTTTGGTTGTCAGTTGTTGTCATTGCAGGTGTTAGTGATTATTCCTTCTTTTTTTAAAAAAAACTGGAGTCTATCAAACATGATGAGCGGTGTGAAGAAGTTAAGTGATGCACAAAATAGAAAATAATCTATTGAATGAAAAACGGAAGGGTGCAGATCATGCTAAAAGGTTAGGCAAATCATTTTCAAAACGTGAACATGCAAATTTGAACTATCTCAATAATGGCAGTATCACTAATAGTCAACACACCAGGCAAATGCTGGGGCTGTACCTTAATTAAGGCCATGGCCGCTTCCTTCCAACTCCTAGGCCTTTCCTATCCCATCGTCGCCATAAGACCTATCTGTGTCGGTGCGACGTAAAGCCCCTAGCAAGAAAAAACTAATAGTCAAGGTGAAATTTTAACATTTGGTGTGGCTGTGAAAGCAGTGATGGGTGGTGAAAAGTGTGGCAACAGTGGTGATGGGGTTGGGAGTGAAAGTGACACTATTGTTGGTCTTGATGCTGAAGAAGAATTAAAAACAGGGACTTGGGTGGTAGCACGGAGCTTCCAACATTACGAAATGAGGACATACAAGAGGGTGGTTCCGGCTACAATAAAAGTCGAGAAAAGAGTGAGGAGCAGTGGCGGCTCGTGGATATCAGCAGTGGGGGGCGCACCTTAGTTTCATAATTCCACAAATATCTCAAGTTCTTCAAAACATGTTATCAAGATACACAATTCGAACACTATACGGTGCAATGAATACGCAATTGTTTTGATTATTATTATTATTATTATTATTATTATTTATTATTATTATTATTATTATTATTATTATTATTATTATTATTATTATTATTATTATTATTATTATTATTATATGTCTTTACTGGCAGGACCTAGTGTTTACAGTGCACTATGTCTTCTGGTATGGGCTAGAGCAATTTTGTTACTTTCATTGATCTGTCTCTGTCATATCCTTGGCTTTGACAATATGAAAGTGACTGAGGTATGAGCGATGCTAGTAATTCCATTCCTTCTGCAGCCAGTCCCTGCTATGAATGGTGTGAAAATGTTGCTCATAGGGTCGGTTGGTGCGTGCATTTCAGTGGGCTTCGCAGACTGATATGTAACAGCAACTTCTGGCTCAGTGAGGAAAGCAACGGGAAACTACCTCACTCCTCATTTCCCTAGTATGCCTCTTCAGTGATGCCTAGGCCATCTATGACAGCTGATGGCAGAGCTGTTGAGGATCCAACCAGCCTTAGGGCTGAAGACTGAACATACATAATAATAATAATAATAATAATAATAATAATAATAATAATAATAATAATAATAATAATATTTGCCTGTTCTTGTCCACCATCGAGTTATGTTTACGAATAGTTTCATTGTAGTGATCACTTACACAAGACACGACATTGACTTCACCAAGCATTTCAAAGTCCATGGTACTATTGATATCACCCCTGTGGTGATCCATTTATCTCCTTTCCTAGAACGGGAGAATAGCGGGCAAGGAAAGCAGTAAAAGGTTTCTGAGATATCACTTCCACATATCCGCGAGTTCTTGTTATATACGTCAGGAGAACTAATTTGTCTTTGGAAAGCCCTATTTTCATTTTTCTTTGTCTCCGGTTTTTTTCAACAAGAAGTCTGGTGTCGGCCTAAAACACTCCTTCAGTTCGACTTTCTTCTCGGTAGAAAGAGAAGAAAACGTTAGTTCTTTAATATGTTCGACGGTAATCATACTGTACGAAGTGCATACATAACACTACGCCTACATATAAATCACAACCTTTCTCCTAATTTCACCTTGTCACAGTCACATCACGGTCATTCACCAACACAAAGTTAAACATCGCGCTCTCCAGTGAGTATGGCCAACATGAGTCAAGTGCGAGGAGCCAGTAGTTACAGTCGTTACTCGTTTCGTTAGTTAATAATCCTAAAAATTACAAGACTATTTTAAATGTATACCGGCACATTTAACTCAGGTAAGTGCCTCATTAAAATAGTTCCTAGTTTTAGGAGAGAAATGGCATAAACTGACCCCTGTTAAATAGAAATCAGATCACCAATGTTTCGGGTAGGTTGGTTGCAACGATGGGCCGCGGCAGAAACGCGCCGGAATATCCGTAGAACAGCACATCTCTACTGCGCCTCTGATTGGCTCCCTCAAGGCCAGTCAAGCGAGACTCGGGAGTATTTGGTCCGCTGTGAGAGAGCGCCCTCCTGCGTAGGGCCAGCAGCGCATCGCGCCGCAGCACAGTACAACTCGCGCCCTTGATAATAATCTTATAGTAAAATATTTCCCTTGTTAACATATAAGATTAAAATTCCCGAATTTAATGGAACCTCGTGGGGGGCGCGCGCCTTAGCGCCTCCCAAACGAGCCGCCACTGGTGAGGAGGAAAAGGAACAAATGACGTATGCATTTGTGTGTTATAAAGATGTGTACAATGAGAACTGAACATTCAAATGACCTGGCAAATAGGATTAATGACCCGGCAAATTGAACTGTTAATAATAATGCTACCCAAAAGTTTATTGCTGCCCACGGTGCTGGGCAAAACATCAATTGTGATATTTGGGAAATCAAAACGAGAATATTCAGACCGCATTTTCCACTTATCAAAAACTATTGTACCATCTACCGCAAACTAGGAAATGGGGGAGAGAAGCTGAGACAATGATATGTAAGTAAAACAAAGCCTTTTAATATTATTTAGAAAACTATTATTTATTTGTTTCAGCCTTAATATGGCCTTTTCCTCTTTTCTCCACACTATATTATAAACTTTGCCATCTCTTTTTCACTATGAAATAAAAATGTGTTTAGTTTATATTATCTTTGAATATGTGATTATATTGACATTTTCTTATTTATTTTTTGAAAGGAATTCCACTTTCTGAGAAAATGTTTATGGCGTCAGGAAAAATGCTGCATAATGTTTTGCTGAGTGCAGAAGTTTGGTACAACACAGAAATGCTGTGAGGGGCACAATGAAGGTCCAAGATGGCAGAGTGGATTGACAACAAACTGCAGGAAGAGCTTGAGAAGGAAAAACAGTATTTGTGGGATATCCTTAAGCACATTGTCACTGTGGTCAAGTCATTGGATTGTTGCAGTTTACTGTTGCAAGGTTCTATTGAACATTTCGGTCCATCTTGTGGGGCCTTTGTAAGTTCGCTGGAGCTCATAGCAAAATTCGATCTCTACATTTCCAAGCACACACAGCTGTACAGGTCGAATGGAAGTGGTGGTACATAGTATTTATCAACTAAAATATGTAAGGAGTTTATTTTCATTATCACTGATCGAGTACAAAAGGAGATTGTAAAGGAAATCAAGAGTACAAAGTATTTTTCTATAACCTTTGATTTTATGATAGGAATCAGTCGAGGGATGTTCCACCATTCAATACTTTATATAATGTGTAGTGTTTGTACTGTACCTTATCCTGTCTGCTGTGGGATCCGGCTAGACAGCTGTAAGATTGCTGTTTGTTTGGTAATAAAAATGGGTTCCAAAAATATAATTGGCAGGACAGGGATCAAAGTACATAACTGTGAATAAGAACTCAGCGAAATAAAGTTCGGGAAATTTAATGAGAAAAACATAAAATCTGGAATAAATTTCCTCTAAAAGCTGTACAAAATACTGTACATAAAACTCTAGCACATAATTATATGAGTGATGGGTTCACTGCCCATATTAATTACATCATCGTCTTTATTTTGTTGATACGTGACATAGCTTCTTGTTCATGAAAATTTTATGATTGTTTTAGTCTGAACAGATGGATATTAACACATAATGAGCATCTATGTAACATTGGAAAAGCTAGATAGGTTTGCATATTCACATTCATTAACATTTAAAACACATACACAATACCATTTGTCCAGGACCACCCTAAACACCTCCAAAATAATCACCGACTGCAGATATGGACATGCTTCCATATTTCAATTGGACGAGCACAGAAGCTCACTTCCCTTTGTAACCTTATGAGCTCATTCCCAGTAATATCAAGGAGAAAACAATAAAATGACACTAAACACTGTACAAAAATTAAAGAAAACACTCACAAATAAATATCTCTGCACCTGAAACAAAATTAGATACAGGCAATATATTCATCATGGGGGTTAGCGTATAGTAAATCTCGTGGCTAGAGGCAATCCCAGGTCATCACCTTGGAGCTAGCAAAAACTGAGACACTGTTGTTTAGGCTGCTCCCCTTTTCTATGTAGCACGTGCCTTTAAATACTCACAATAAACAACCTTCTCCGAGGCAAAATGGGAGGAACATAGCACAGACAGATATGTGTTCCATGGCCTTCAACACTCTTTCAAAGGATAGTCTAGACGCTATTGACATTCATTTCTCGCCTTGTGATCATTCATTCTTTCTCTTCAAATTTACCCTTGTTCATAAACCATCATTTTTATCGTATGCTTCCTATATCATGGGCCTTGGTTCATATATCTCTTAATATTTCCTATCTCAGAACTCTTGTTTCATATTTCTCGTAGCATTCTCATCGTAGAACCCTTGGTTCATATTTTGCATATTATTTATTATCTCAGAACCCTTGTTTCATGTTTCTGGTAGTATATCTTATCTTAGAGCGCTTAGTTCATATTCCTTGCATGGATTTTAACACAATGTTCCCTAGATCACATCTCTCGTCGTAATATTTCTTATTTAGTTGACCCTTGTCCATGTCTGTCATGCTACAATGAGTCACCCTTGTCCGAATATCTTTGAGGACTCTACTTTGTCAATGTTATGAAGAGACTTTTAATTTTTGTAAATGTCATTCATTAATTGAAGTTGGCACTTTCCAAGCCTATTTCCGATTGGTCGGATGATTTTGTATTGTTGGAAATGGTAACGCATGCAACATTCATGTCCGTAATCAAGTTGTGATATCGCATCATTAAGACTTATCAAATGCAATAAAGTATTGAAGGCACCAAGTTCCTTTACTTCAAAATCAAAAACAAACATTGGCGCCCAACAGCATGGCTCTCAATAACCTGAGATGTTCAATACAAGCAAGATCATGAAAAGTGAAATGCAGAAGTGAAAACAATGCGTCGCAATTATGGTTAAGCAACGGAGTAAAAATACAACACATCTCGAATTCGCAGAATCATTAATGGATATTGCATTCTCGTTCATAACGAATATCAGACCGCTCAGGCCAACTACTTCAACGGAGTGCAGCATAAATCAGTAATCAGCAAGTACGATTCGATGTTACGTACATACAAAGAAGTAAAGACAAGATTTCAAGATTTACATTCTTCTCACCGCTCAATGCAAGACTCTCCGTGGGACCTTGAATCTCTTTGACATATACACCATCCTTGCTATACGTACGGTACTCTTAGGACTCTGAGATTCTAGACTCTTTCCCTTAGCGCGTTTTTGTAACATAAACAGGCATAATAATAAGAAGAAGAAAATAATAATTGAAGTCCATTGATCCTCCTGTTGTTATAAATATAAAGATCCAATTTCCTTTGTCACATAACCTCAATTCAGTAAAAAGATTCCTTTGAACTTTTACATAACCATCACGCAATCACTTCGAACTTTCACAGCATAACCTTAATTTTAATATGTCGCAACTAACGAAATTGAAACAATCGCGTGGTCGAGTAAAAGGCACGTTAACAAGAATAATAAAGTCAATTAGAGCTGACATGTCAAAATCAGAGGCGAAGGTTAGAATTAAAAAATGTGAAGAGCTATGGAATGATTTTGAATAAGTACAAATTAAAATAGAGGAAACAAAGATCACTGATGAAATAGCTGCACTACAGTTTGAAGAGGAATGTGAGGGAGAGCGAGAGCTATTTGAATCTCTTTATTTCAGAGCAGTTGCACAACTACAAACGACAATAGATGAAGCAGAGGTTGTTCAAAATAATTTGCTAGCTGAAATGAACACGGCAGTATGCAACGCCATTCATCAACAGGAAGTTCCACAAAATCATAACAGAAGAATACAGAAATTAAATTACCGGAATTTAACGGCGAATTCACAAAATGTTTGCTTTTTAGGAATAGTTTTGAGTCAACCATTCATAATGATACTCAACTAAGAAATATTAAAAAATATCAGTATCTGATCGGTCTTCTGCAGGGCGAGGCACGCAAAATAACTCAAGGTTTTACCATTTCAGAAGAAAACTACACAAGTGCTTGGAACTTGCTTGTAGATACATATGCTAATCAAATGATGATAATCGAGACACATCTAGATCTTTTCAAGTTTCCTGCAGTTTTTAAAGAGAACAAATCTGTATCACTCAGGCAAATACAATTTCATATTCAAACTCACGTGGCTTCATTAAAACCAATGAAGCAACCAGTACAATATTGGGATACATTGGTTATTCATCTAGCAAAGAAGCAGCTGGATTTCATTGAGCAAAGAGAATGGCAGGAAAGGGTGAAAGGCAACACTCCAGAAAAGATGCCAACATTGGTTGATTTCTTGAAATTTTTAACTGAGCGTTCCCAATCATATATGCTATTACATCACAACAAAACCAAGCCATTGAACATGAAGGAAAATGAAGGACAAACAACCTAGCAAGAAAGTTGTTATGACGACAACTCAGGCAAGCTGTAATATGTGTGGTGGAAGTCACCCCATTTTTACATTGAAGAATTAATTAAGCGATCAGTTGAAGACAGAAGAAGACTGTTCCGAGAAAAAGGAATGTGTCATAACTGTTTGAAACCAGGACATATGTAACAAAGGCTTTTCAGTCTGTCAAACACACAGCAAATACAATGTAAATTAAAACACTATAAACATATCTGTAAAACACACACTCACATACAAAGAATGACATGTTTCGTTCTACAAGAACATCCTCAGATTCTATCACATCACTTAAAAACAAGCTTATATATGTACAGTATTGTTTACGTAGCGTAAACTTGTCAATGATAGAGAAATTAGTGATAACATGAAACAGTAATGACAAAAAATAAAATATATACAATTATTAATATAATGACAAACTTACGTATTTATCTAGACTGCCGATGTTAAGTCCGCTGTCACCAAACACTATTTCAGGACTGTGGCCATGGAAAGTTTGTGGTGATCCACGCTGCTCGTGGAGAGGAGAGGGCAAGAAAGGGAGGGGCCTTGTAGAGCGATGTGGATCTCTCCTATTGGATGATTAAATCGAGTCGACTATAGAGTGGAGAGGGGAGGGAGATGTAGGGCGGAGCGGCTGGAGCGCTGTGGAACCTTCCATCAACATTGGAGAGGGGAAAGATGTTATTGACCTATTTCATGTTAATTGTACCTTTATATAATATGGATGAATGCAAATTAGTAATTTTTTATAGGTGAATAAAGTAAGGAACGGACGGTATTATTATTATTATTATTATTATTATTATTATTATTATTATTAAAAAATCAATTTACCTTCCATCAACATTGGAGAGGGGTGAGATGTTATTGACCTTTTCCATGTTAAATGTACCTTTATGTAATATGGATGGAAGCAAATAATAATTTTTAGGTGATTAAAGTAAGGGACGTTATTATTATTATTATTATTATTATTATTATTATTATTATTATTATTATTATTATTATTATTACGATAGAAGCAATTTAATGAGTAGGTGTTGTCAGATATTATGTGAGTAGAGCGAATATGGGGGAATTATTTAAATGTGTATGCTCATTCAGGTTACTGGCATTAGCATTTTTTGCGACATAAATTTCTATTGCTTCTTTTATATTCAAAGATTTACTTTTATTTTCGAAGTGTAAAATTTTTAGATCAGTGTTGATGTCTGTGAAATGGTGTGAACAGTCGTAGATGTGCTCCCCGAAGGCTGAATGCCGATTAAATCTGATCGCGTTTTTGTGTTCTTTGTATCTTGTATGGAAATTACGTTTTGTTTGACCTATGTATGTGGCATTGCAGTTAGGTTCTTGGCACTTGATTTCATACACTCCTGACTTTGAGAAAGGGTCCGTTTTGTTTAGGTTACATGTGCTGAAGTGTCTCTGTAGTGTGTTATTCGTTCGAAAAGCTACTTTTAAACCTTGTTTCTTAAAAATGTTAGCTACTTTGTATGTGTTATTGTTAACATAGTTGAGAACCACGTAGTTTTCTTTGTCGTGTGTGGTGCTTTCCCGGCGAATTTTCTTATGCTTATTTAATAGTTTATCCACTGTGCCTGGAGGATGGTTGAAGTGTCTGAAGTGCTTTTGTTACCATCCTACAGTTCCGGAGGTACGCATGGCAGATTTACCAAAAGAAAGGGTTAGGTTAGTTGTTCGGCCCGTTGTTACCACAGGAATGGACTATGCAGGTCCAATATCTGTAAGAGAAAGCCACAGAAGAGGCCGCATTCATACTTACAAGGGTTACGTAGCTGTATTTACATGCTTCATTACCAAGGCAGTGCATTTGGAGTTGGTGTCGGAGCTAACGACCGAAGCTTTCTTAGCTGGCCTGCATCGCTTTACGCCGAGAAGAGGTTTGTGCAAGCAGCTTTTCTCTGATAATGGGAAGAATTTCATTGAGTAGCCAACGCACTACAAGATATCCAGACCTTTTTTGGAAAAGGGGTCAACGACCATTACCTCCCCACACTCTCAGCAGCAGATACAGTAGAGTTTAATTCCTCCCCGGTCACCCCACTTTGGGGATTGTGGGAAGCAGCTGTAAAGATGATGAAAAGACATTTGCCGACTGAAACATAGGGACGCATGCTAACTTTGGAAGAAACCTACACTATTCTTTGCGATATAGAGGTTATATTAAATTCACGTCCCCTTACTCCTTTGCCAAATGATCCAAATGATTTAGAAGTCCTAACACCAGCGCATTTTCTTCTAAGTGACTCGATCGTGCAACCTGTGCACAGGGATTTGTTGAGAGAACCCGATAACCGCTTGTCACGTTGGCAGCATTTGCAGAAAATTCGGCAGCGGTTGTGGCAGGGATGGCAGCGAGAATACTTGCAGGAATTGCAAAAACGCGTCAAGTGGCATGATACCAATTGACGTATTGATGTTGATTCTTTGGTGCTATTAATTGAGGATAACATCCCTCCTCCAGAGTGGCCCAGAGCTGGATAATTCAAGTTCACCCTGGACGAGATGGTGAGGTGAGGGTTGTCACCGTTCGGAGGCTGATGGAACTTTCACCCGAAGCATCAAGAAAATATGCCCTCTTCCCATTGAGGGGGATGACAAGGAGAACTGAATGAAAGATTTCCTGTGATATTTCTAACTTTGTATTATTTTTCATCAAAGATATAATTTCAATATTATTTTCTTTTAATAAAAAATATGATGTATAGAGTTTTGTATTAATGCAAATGTTAATAATAAGTATTTTCACAATAGGCATAAGATTACAATAGTTAGTTGAATGAACTCCTTTCAAGGAGGCAAGATGTTATGAAGAGACTTTTAACTTTTGTAAATGTATTTCATTAATTGAAGTTGGCACTTTCCGATTAGTCGGATGATTTTATATTGTTGGAAATGGTAACGCATGCAACAGTCATGTCCGTTATCAAGTTGTGATATCGCATCATTAAGACATATCAAATGCAAAAAAGTATTGAAGGCGCCAAGTTCCTTTACTTCAAAATCAAAAACAAACAGTCAACTTTGGTCCGTCCTGCTCTCCTATCTCTTTAAAGCACTGTAAATTTATGCACATAGTATAATTCATGCAATTTCTATCGTTAGGTTGTCTATGCCTCATATTTATCTATTTCCAGATACTAATAGCTACAAGGTTCTCTTGTCCTTGGTCTGTTTAAGGACCCTAACTCTCATATCTCATGTCACTAAACATGATACAACTAACCAGTGAACAAACTACAAACATGCAAACTAGTCTAAAACATTTCCCTCAAAACCAATAACCTAATCACACATACAAAACTATACACACCACTAAGACATGCTTTGGTCCTAAACCTGCCTAATTTACTATTCATTTGCCTTGAAGCTTAATTAAACAATTATTTACAAACAAATAAGCGAACCCTACTAGTCTAACCCATGCTAATATCTGTTCAGACTTAACTTATTCATGTGACGTCCGGTTCAATCGCTTTTGATCTTGGCGATACTTAGCGCATCATTGCACCCTGGGAGTCCATGGTTCGAATCTCTCTGGTACGTTCTCCACTGCAATCCATGGCAATGTCATCTGCTCGGCCGGAAAGAAGTTGAATGGATTCGTTTTTCTCAGTCGATGCTGCTATCACTCGTACACCACATTCAACTCGTTCTCCCGGTTCAAATAGTTCTAATGATTGATCACTGTATTTTTTTGCTATTTGCTTTACGTCGCTCCGACACAGGTCTTATGGCGAGAATGGAATAGGAAAGGCCTAGGGATGGGAAGGAAGTGGCCGTGGCCTTAATTAAAGTACAACCCCAGCATTTACATGGTGTGCAAATGGGAAACCACGGAAAACCATCTTCAGGGCTGCCGTCAGTGGGGTTCGAACCCACTATCTCCCGGATGCAAGCTCACACCTGCGCGCCCCTAACCATGCGGCCAACTTGCCCGGTGTCATTGTAATCAGCCTAGAAGCATTTGCTGTCACCTGGGCGTTATGATACTGTCATTGACTTCACTATCACATAATAAGTCCCTGTTATTGTAATCGAACTAGCCCCTCTTTTGTCCTCTAATACATAGTTTATAGGTTCTCTCCCAATTCATTTTTATGCCCCGTGCCACCAGTACTAATGTCTTTGAATCTATTCCTTCAATTCTAAAATTATTCTGGATTCTCACAGTCTTTTCAGAAAGCCTAAATGATTTTTTCCCACTCGAGCGCACTACCTTACACTTTAATTGTCTCTTGATTCACGTACTTTTATATAGATACAACCACTCTCTTCCTCAACTACTTCAGAATGCTATCGCGTCTCTTGGTTTTCTAACCTTATATAAACCTCTGGGAAGACGCGGTACTCTGGGGAATCACCACCAAACACACGCTAACTCTTTGTGTCGAGTCCGCGATGTATTTGTAATTATGGACGAAAAGTCAATTAACGCTTCCACCATCCTCCTAAGATTCAACAGTATTGATCCTCATATCAAATTCACACTAGAAACTGAAATCAAATCAAAAAATTAACTTTCTAGATTTAACTATTACTAGACACTCAGATTCTTTAAGTTATAAAATGTTCAGGAAACCTACTCAAACAGATTCCACCATTCGCCAAGGTTCAATGCATCACCAGTCCCACAAACGAGCTACATACAATAACCCAGTTCATCGAGCTTTCAGCATATCTATGAACAAGAAGGATCCCACGAATTAACTAAACACAATCCGCGGAATTGCAAAATCCAACGGCTTCAGCAATCATTTTGGAGCAAGGTTAATCAATAAACACAAACATCGCCCTAAAACTACCATCAAAAAAGAAAAAGCTAAACCTCTAACATTTTCCACTTTCGTGTTCAACAATGATATTTACAAGATAACAACTATCTTTAAGAAACAAGGCATAAAAATAGCTTTCAAAACCAACAATAAGAACATGAACATTTTATACAATACGTCACATATCAACAGATCAGCAGCTTTTAAAAATCAGGAGTTATATAGTATCAAATCTAATACCTGTGACAAGTCGTACAACGGACAGACCAGAAGAAACTTCAATATAAGATACCACGAGCACACTAATGAAATAAAATATAAGAAGTTTTCAGCTATCGGCCAACACATGCAAGATTACAACCATCGTTTCACCAATATCAAACAAGATATGGACATTCCTGAATTAGCAAATAAGGGTCCTTTACTTAATGGAAAATTACTACATGCACCTAGACCAATATTTTAACGCCAGTTACAATCTTAATGAAATCTCAGAGAAACCCAACAGCCTTTTTGATTAATTTATCACTTTTCTCAGATACAAAATTCAGCCAACCAGAATTCGATCCTAAGTTTAATTAAAGGTACTTTTCCGAAACAATTACTCTTTCTCCCACACCCTTCAGCTCCGCCTCAAATTCCCCCTCCTCCCCCATCCCCTCCCAAGCCAGTACCGCTCTGCCAGCCCACATGCGCCTGCCCCTCACCTTCCTCCCCTCCCATATATCTCCTTCCGCCACCAGTCGTACACTACCAGCTAAGCTGCACATACTGCCGCGCAAGGTGAGTGTCCATTCGCTTTTTGTTATTTGTTCTTCTTTCCGCGTACTTTGCGTTTCTACTGGCTTTTTTTATCAATTTCAATAGGTCCCATGTGTTTCCGCTATGAATTGAGAGTTTGGCCCATTCATATCACCACGCGCAGTGTCTGCTTACAACTCCAGAAGAATTATAAAACTTCATATTCTGTCTGCACGGTTCCAACAATCAACCCCGCAGTCATATCAACATATCCTGGTTACCTAATACACCAAGTATCAAAATTTCTGCTTAAGCTGACTTCACACTCTTCCCAGAAGTGCAGATGAAACTGAAAGGGCGGCGTTTTGCATCCGACGAGGAGCTTCTGGCAGCATAGGATCAAGTGTGTGAAAATGTAACCGAAGAAAGGTTGCAGAGTTGGTTCAGTGACTAGTTTCGACGTGTGGAGAAGTGTATTGAGTGTGGTGAAAATCATTTTGAAAAAGTCTAAAGCGTTCACTCGCATTGCAAATCTTTCCTAGTGACCTTTGTATTTCCGTTCCACCACTGTATGTTCCCGCCTATTGTGGTGGAGTGGTGGCAACTCGATGACTCGTTAGACTAAACTGTAGTTTCCAGCAAAATGCTGGGGTCCTGCATGTCGTGGGTGGGCCGCCATCGTGTATCGTGTTGCTGTCTAGCTCTCCTAACTTCAATCCCTAGCGCTAATAATTTATGGGTGGCATGCATCATCTTGGAGTAAATTACTACGGAAGTAGCGTTTACTAAAGAAGTCCATACTACAGAAGTAAATTACTACGGGAGTTACTTACTCCGGAAATAACGTCGGAGAGTTGAAGTACAATTTACACTTTTAGTTACTGCTACAGAAGTAGCGTTCGCTACTCGCGGAGTAGTGCTGTGTTCGTGTATCTTCTTTAAAGAAATCTAAATAGATAAGGTTATGTGCGATAGGAAACGGGGAAAAATGTAAGCGAAAAAGATAAATGCTTGTTAATAGAGATAATGACGATCTATGCAAAGGATATAAGGTGTAAGAAACACAACATAAACATGCTGGATAAGAAAATAAATTCATGGAAAGTCGTGACGAAAGAATCCAATGCTTCGAGTGACGGAAAACACAGTGAAAAGCAAGTTAAGATTCTGTAGAAGGACTTAAAAGTGAAGACGGAAGCAAAGCAGAAAGTCATGGGCACGCGGGAAAAATTAAAACTGATGGCGGTTTCTTCATACAGATGGCCTACGTCCACAGCGAAATTTTCCCATTTTCACACCAGGCAAATGCTGGGTCTGTAGACCCTACCTTAAGGCCACGGCCGCTTCCCAATCCCTATTCCTTTCCTGCCCTATCGTTGCCATAAGACCTATCTGTGCCGGTGCGACGTTAAGCAAATTGAAAAAAATACCTCTTCCGATTTCTGAAAAGTTCACCGTTGTCACCGAGAGGGCAATAAATGGGAATATGCGCGCAGTCACAGTCAGTCGTACCCACGATGTGTGGAAACCTGCCAACGTGAAGAATATCCTTTTATTTTCCGAACGATCATCATCACTTGCAGGCGTACCTCCCACTTAGCCACAACTAATGCTTTATCCACGCGATGAAAGATACGGCTAGCAGTTGTGCGGTAAACGTTAATTAGATCACCGGCAACTGCACTGAGATGTTCCGGTACGAAACACTCGTAGGGCATACAGCAACTGTAATTTGAGAGATACAAGAAAATTAAGACAAGAATTCAACTGTAAGTGATCTCCAAGTAGATTTAGAAGGAAAGTAAAGGATTCCTTCCTAAGAACAAAAACGTTCCTGAAACTCGCCGTGTTAACATTACAGGGCTCTCGCCTTTCACGCACTGTAGGCCTACGCACTATTACATTTCCCATCGTTTTCTGCGTCGAAATCGTCAATATAATCTAAGCAATCCATAAACACGTTTGAAACGTCTTTGCTCTCATATACGGCACGATATTATCATTAGTCAACAAGTCTAAGCTTACTCCATACACTACGTGAGAGTAAATTCTAACAAATATTCGTACGTTATTTACTTCTTTAGTAATATACTACAAGATGGTGCTCTTCAACATTTTACTCTTCTAGTAATTTAGTCCAGGAGTATCTGAAAGGACTAAAATACTTCGGAAGTAGTTTACTCTCGTATGGAAGTCGCCGAATGCTGACTTCAAGAGTACTTTACTACAGAAGTAGAACTTACTCTTGGTTGGTGCACGCCACCCTATGAGTAAGTTTTTTTTTTTGCTAGGGGCTTTACGTCGCACCGACTCAGATAGGTCTTATGGCGACGATGGGATAGGAAAGGCCTAGGAGTTGGAAGGAAGCGGCCGTGGCCTTAATTAAGGTACAGCCCCAGCATTTGCCTGGTGTGAAAATGGGAAACCACGGAAAACCATTTTCAGGGCTGCCGATAGCGGGATTCGAACCTATTATCTCCCGGATGCAAGCTCACAGCCGCGCGCCTCTACGCGCACGGCCAACTCGCCCGGTCCTATGAGTAAGAGGCGTTCATAAATAATAGTATCTTCCTATCATATAAGTCAAGCATCAACACGGAAATGAAAGTTATAAATTATGATATGTTGATTTTTCGGTGGATGTATCCTACGTGAACCAATTAGCTCGTATGATTAAGTATATTTCACAGGAGAATTAAAATATCTCCCCCCGTAGAGCAATTTCTTCGGTTTCTGCCAAACACTGGCCACAAAACCTTCGAAATTGATATTGTCAATTGCAGAGGACAGCTGAACGACAATGCATCTAAATATATTAGGAAAGAATACAGGACTACAAGCTATAATTAAGGGAATCAATCCTTTGGCTGAGTGGATACCATGTTCCGGATATTCCCTAAATCTTGTTAGCAAAAATACTGAAAACAGGTCTGTTTATCAGTGTGTTTATTTATTTTAAATTCACATTACTATTTATTTGTAATGTCACTTTCTTGGAAGACAAGATTGCTGTTTTGCTGTGCTCGTAGACTGTTCGGTGATGGTACGTAAGTTCAAAAATACTTAAATAAAACAAAGACTTCAAACATTCCAGCAGGCAGTTTTTGTTTTCCATGTCTCTGCAAGCGCTCTGAATTTTTTCTTCAAGTACTGAATGGTGGAAATATGTGAGAGAAAGCTTGAACTAGGACAGGGATAGAGGGAATACTGTCGTTAAGAGTTTGTCAGCAACGAGATAGTCACCTTGTCACAAATATAGTCATGCTCTTCAGTATTCCTGGTAACCAATAAAAGCAGCTCCTACTGCATTTTAAGAAGATGTTTGCCAAAATCCAATGGGAAAATATGAAGGTATCTCTCTGTTGAGCAAGCTGGAGCAACTGGAAACATGGATTATGACTGCGCTTTGGTCCAAAATTCTTTGAAAATTTCACTCTGGTAATATTCTTTAAATCACTGTTACAATGATTTATTGTTGAACAGTATCCTCCTCATTCAATACATAATGGTTAATGTGAATTTAAAAACTTAAATTTCACATTTGTCACATCTATCAATTTTTTTATCCTAATTGGATCATCTTCAGTAGATTCCGAAATTGACATTACATTTTGTAGTTAAAAACATTTGAAACTGAAGCAACCTGCATATCGGTTTGAAATAAACATCAATTATTCGTCCGTGCCGTCTCTGTTTTTTCCCCAACTTTCATCCCTTTCGAACCACTCCTTCTTGGTGTTGCATTTGCTCTGTCAGTCAGTGTATATTCAAGTTCAGTTTTAAAACTCCTGTTTGCAAATGTTGTAACAGTTGATTTGCTTCCATTAACCTTCATATTATTTTCTTCCATCCATTTTTGGATACTCTCAAGGGCCCTTTGTAATTCTGAACAACCCTTAATGTTATTTATTTCCCTATAAACAATTATATCATCTGCATACAATCTTATTTTTATATTATAGTGTTCCCTAAATCATATGTGTATATTAAGAAAGTAACGGACCGATTATACTACCCTGCACAATTCGCTTCCAAACTTTCTCTTCCTGTGATATATTATTTCCTACTTTGACTTTCTGAACCCTTAAATTTAGAAATGTGCTTATCCAATGTATAACCCTTAAGTCCAATCCTATTCCCTCCTATTTTTAAAATAATATTCCATGTTCCACTCTATCAAAGTCTTTGGAAAGATCTATGGCTATGCAATCTAACTGGCCTCCTGAATCCAACTGATCTGATATGTCCTGCTGAAATCCCACCAGTTGTGCCTCACAAGAATATTTCTTTCTAAATCCATACTGTCTCCTCATGAACCAATTTTTATCGTCACATATCCCTCTGACGTACTTTGCTATTAAACTCTCCAGTATTTTACAAACTATACTGGTCAGGCTGATTGGTCTGTAGTTCACTGGCTTCTTTTTATCACACTTTCCCTTATAAATTGGTATTATTATAGATTCTTTCCATTCTTTTGGTGTTACACTATTAATTATGACATAGTCAAAGAGAAATTTTAAATAAGGCACTGTGTACCACCCCATTGTCTTTAATACCTCCCCAGTAATTTGATCACTTCCTGCTGCTTTTCCTTGCTGAAGCAGTTGGATTTCTCTGAAAATATCTTAATTTGTGAATGAGATGCTTCTTGTTTCCCTATGTGTCTCTCCCTCTCTCCCTTCTGTTACTGTTTCCAACTCCTGACAATCTTCTACTGAATCTCTGAATTCCCTACTAAATAGATTTGCTTTCTCAGTATCTGTTAAATAGTGTTCAACCCCTTATCCCACCATTGTAGGAATTTGGATTCCTTTTCCTTTTTGATTCCTAATATATGAATACAGCTTTTTCCATTTCCCTTTGTGGTCACTACCCTCTTGAAGTATGCCATTCGTATATTTCTCTTTTGCTTCCTTTTTCACTCTATTCAGTTCCCTCATTAGCTGTTTTCTAGTTTTTCTATTCTCCCTACCCTCTTTGATTTTCCTGTTTACTATTCTACTTTTTCTTTTTAATTTTCTTATTTTCTTTGTATATTAAACAGGGTCTGAGGTCATTTTACCCTTCTTAACAGGTACAAATCTCTTCTCTCCTTCCAAAATGATTCCTTTAAATTTAGTCCAAGTATATCCACATTACTCCCTTCACTTATCCAACAACTGAATTGTGATTTAAGGTAAGTCCAAATTCATCAATTTTAGTTTTTCTGTATAATTTCTTGTCTTGTGTAGCCCTCGTATTGAGCATTTTTGGTACGAGCCCTACATCCATTATTACAGCCTTATGGTCACCTATTCCTTCTATTACCTCATTTTTGTCAACAATTTCCCATGATTTAACCAATAATACATCCAGCAAGTTATTGAGACGAGTCGGTTCTTGTACTACTTGTGTAAATCCTCCGTCTGAAATTAACTTATTTGCCAGTTTCTGTTCACGGGCCTCACTTGCAGCTCCATTCCATTCAACCCCACGGAAGTTTAGATCTCCCCCAATTATTACCATATCATCTTTATTGTTTTTATGAGTATAATCTATTATTTTCTCAAATATTTCCATGTCCATTTACTCTCGTCCAGGCCTATATGTTCCTATAATTCTCATCACCTTCATATTATCACAAACTAATTTTATCCCTAATATTTCATCCCTTTCATCGGTAAACCATTCATGTGAACAATAAGTTTCCTTCACCAGAATAAACACCCCCCTCCCTTTTTATCTCCTCGGTCTCTACGATAGACAGTATATCCTTCTGGAAATACTTCTCTATTACTCACCCCTTCTCTCAACCACGATTACACTCCTATCACCACATCAGTCTCATAAGATTCCATCAATGTACCGAATTTTAATTGTTTTAATTGCTGACAGTTTACCAAGAGCAATCTCAGACCTCCTTCCAGCACAAAACTTGACTGTTGCAATTGGATAACATTCGACTCATTAGTTGAGAACGTTCCTGGAACCCAGATCTTTGTACATAGATCTTGATTTAAGGATCTGTGTTTTCTGGCAAGTTTCCCTGTATATGCCAATTTAGTGGTATGGGTTTTCTTAAGTACAGATTAGTTTGCAAATCTCTATTGATAATAGTAGCAATTTGTCTACAGAGATTTGCTTTTCCATTACCATTCAGATGTAACCCATGCCTAGTGAACATTTGCCTGACAAGACCTAAAGTATCTACTACATAGACATTTCTAAATCTCTTAAATAATCTCTTGATTTTTATATTTACATCATGTACAGCTTTGTTCACACACGAGTCCTCTATAAGGTCATATCTGGGTGGCACAGTAACTACAATTACTTTTGAGTCAGCAATTTGGAAATCTTACACCTGAGGGTCGTAATTAGTTCCTCACCTTCATTTGCAGCAATGTCATTTTTTCCACTCACAATCACCACATAATTGTCATTCTCTAACATAGGATCACAACTTGAAAGGACGTCTTCAGTTTTGGCACCTGGTTTTATTAGTCCTCAAACCTCAGTTTCTGGACTATGCAGCTCATCCTTGACCCCACCCTTGACTGTCTGCGTAGAGATGAATTTTTGGCGATATTGACTTTCGGTTGGTTTTTTTCTTCTGTAGGTTATCTCCACTGGATTTACAAATTATTCGGAAAACTTGATGTGTCTTCTTCTGGAACTTGTTGCAATGACTGAAATCTATTTTTGCACTGCAAATAGTTTTTTCCCGGTTTTAAGTTGTACGTAGTTTCTCCCATAGGTTTATCATTAAGGTAAGGTAAGGGTGTATTCTGCCCGAAGGCAGGTCCGAACCTCTGAAGATGTGCTCCTGAGCCGGAGTTTACGTGCGGTAGGGTGGCCAGTTCCTTTCCGCACCTCCATTCCCTTACCCCCACCAACAGCGCGTGGCAACCCATCCAATTCCTGATCACGTCCAATGTTGCTTAACTTCGGAGATCTCACGGGATCCGGTGTTTCAACACGGCTACGGCCGTTGGCTGTTTAACATTAGGCCTAAAACTGCTACGCGCCACTTCCGTCCACGGCGATCTTTCTTCTCTACTGTCTTCTTTATCTTCCAGTTTTTTTATTCTGTCCTTTAAGCTTTCATTTTCAAGTTTCAGAGCACATAAGTCTTCTTGTAGCACTCCTAAAATATTAAGCATAGATTCGTCTCTCTTTCTTGTTGTTGTGCCTTACTATCAGTTTGTTTACACTCGGGACACAGCCACACACTGTCTTCAATATCAGTCCTATTTACAATATTTGCACAACGAAAATTGTACCATTCACCACACTTACGACACAGAATCCCATTTTTAACTACTCTTCTGTATTTGCCACATTTTTCACTGCATCTTACACCATTATCCACCACGGATATCACAGATTCACACACAGTAGTCGCCATCTTGTCCATTCCCTATTTTCGTTGGAAGGCGGTACTTCTAAATATAAAAAGTCAATAAATAATGAATATGACGTTTAGGCTTACATATAAAGTAAATATAGTCAGATTTAGTTATTCATATCATATCACTCTTTCATCTCATTATTCCTCTGATTAAGTTGATGTCAGGAAGGGCATACGGTCGTAAAACTCGCTATGATGATTAGGCTCGCTTCATACTCGACCCCGTAGAGAAAAAGGATAAGGGTATCGTATTATCATATTATGAAATAGTGACACAAAATAGCATAATGGCGAGTCATTTGTCTCTATCAGTTGAGCAGTAGACCTATCACACAGTAAACTTGAGTAAACGTAACGTATCCACACAAACACGTACAGGATGCTGTCAGTTGCTACAATGTATTTTATTCACATATATTCACAAATTATACACTCCCATAACCTTAATCACAGTATCACAGAACAGAAAAACACATCACTTGTAGAATATCTTCTTCTTGTTGTTAATATTTGATTGGGCTCGGTATTTAACTAACACCCAGTTCCAATACTGTATGAATGAAACACTTCACTACACTCAGAAACATATATTTATGATTAGTAATAGACACTTTATCTCACAGATTTTATAGCTGTTAACAATGGAAACTTCTTGGTTATTACCATTTAGGGATCGTACCTTAGTATGTGCAAGTAATGCAGCTATTCAGAAAGTACTTTAGGACAATGATCACTAGCAGGATTGAAAATCTACATCATGTTGTTGTAAGGGGAATAGACCTAGGAGTAAGCACGAGGACACAAAGTACCATATCTTCACGCCGAAGTGACTCATCTTGCCGTCTTGCTACTTTGACATACTGGAACGGGTCTACAATTGGGAAGGAGATAGAATATAACTCAACTACTAAAGGATTTAGTATTGAGGATGGGATAACACAAATCGGAGGGTTTAATATAGATATTGCTCAATGTGTATGTGAAAAGTAACAAGAACGTGTGCTATTACTAACGACGTGTTACCCTAAACCTCACCTACTGAATCTGGATCTTTCTAGCAAGGGAACAACGCACCATGACACATGTGAGTCGACAAATGACAGTAGCAGTGCGAACAAGGGTCACAATATCTGTTGGAGTTGTATATTAAACAAAACCGAATCAAATCGTAACTAGGCATAGTCAGCAGTGTGCAGTACGACTTTTTAAAATGACACAACTATTAATGAAAACGTTAACCGGATAGAATTTCTTATAGTATGATTTTCGTATCATCTAAAGTCATTTTACAATGTATATTACCTCCGGTGTCGGATTGTAAACAAGACAATCGACACTTGTTGGAAGCGGTAGTCGTAAACGTATTAGACTTGTAAGTAACCGTGTTCGAGGCTGAATATATAACGGACACTGTAGGATGAGGTGATTTTCATCCGCCTCATTAGAACCACACGGACAAATCGGTTGGTTGACAATGTTGAAACGATACTTATACATGGGCGTAAGCGAATGGTTGAAACGTAGCCTAATAATATCTATTATATGACGCCGTGTGTAGGTTGTTCGTTGATACCAGTGTTGGATTGGCAGAGAGGGTTGGATTGTGTGATAAAATTTCTCTCTTATTCTTGCAGTTTCATTCGAGAACTGTTGCCATGTGTTTTTTGTTTCTTTAGTATTGGAATTAGATCAGTTACTGGAGTCATGAACGTCATTGGAGGGGTGTTGAGCAGTGATGCTTCTTTGGCAGCTTTATTCTTACCGGGAATATTTTTATGCGCTGTAATCCATATAATCGTAATCTGTATACCAGTATTATTTAGGTCATATTGTGGCTGCTTAACATTATATACATACCAGTTAAGCGCAAATTTAGAGGACCTGATCGATTGTAATGCTGATAGTTAATCTGTGAAGATATTGGCGTTCGGAATCGATTCGTTTTTTATATCCAGGAGTGCTTGTCTTATCGCTATAAGTTCTGCTGTGAATATAGAGAAACCGGGTGAAGTTTACATAGTTCAATGTGTTGTATTCTTTCATAATAAAACGCTGCGCCTACTCCTCAGGAATTCTTAGATCCATCGGTATAGAAATTATGACCAATATTAGAGTATGATAAACGAAGTTTTTTCGAGGATGATGAAAACGTAGAGGTTTTATACTGCATCAATGTAAAACTAGCAGATGTAGCTTTTAAGTATCTGGGTAGTATTGGACTACTTCATACGATACCGTATAATGGGGGAGTTTTGCGCTCCTTATGATATTGGTTTTTAATATCGATACATGTTGGAATACGCTTATTATAGCAGGGGTTCTTTTATCTCTTATATTATACGAATTGTATCTTTCATACAGTAGTTGGAGTTTCGGTTGTTACGATTTTATGTTTTTAGCATAGATCAGTTCTAAAACACGTTTTCTCAAATCAAACGACAGAGCACAATGTTTACGTGTCAGGCCAAGCAGAGTAACTGGAAACGTGCACGAGGCAGTGCGCAGTTAGTCGCGCAGAACACAAATCAATGCCCTTCCCCAGAGGTATTCCGTAGTAGGAGCATAGGAATGAAAAGGGGACACCAAACAAATAATAAGCCCAAGGGATCAGGTTTTAAGAATCATGACATATATTGTAACAACATCAAAAGAAAGCTTATAAACACGATACATAGCAATTAAAACTCATAATTTTTGGTATAGGTCAGGTACTGGAATAGAAGACATGTTAGAAGATTAAGTTAAGAAAATAATGCGTATGTACAAGTGCTTTGTGAGAATTATAAACAGATGACAAGATTCAAATAGTTACAATGGTGTCAATATCGTAGCAAGGACGTACCCTGAATATACTTCAAAAAATATTACTAGTAGAATGATACATTCAGTAAACATTGGGATAGCAATGCGAAGAAACCACCGCATCGATATTTCACAATATTTAATCCCCCGAAAACGAATTTCATTTATCTAGAAGAACAAGTTGATATTAATTTTAAAACCATTAAATAGGAGAACAGTTATGAAAATTCGCATACCATTACTAATCTTTTAGTGCATTATTAATTTCTCATAGAAGAAGAAGAATAGAAAGCAACAAGGGCATACACCGGTAGAAGGAGAGGTAGGGAAAATGGATAAAGTAAAAACAAACACAGGTAAGTTCATTAAGGGAACAGGCAGGGATCAGGATGCAAAACCCCGTTGAAGGTTAAGTTCATTTCAACACACGATGTAAGTTTCGAGCTGGCTTATTGGTCCGCCAAGGAAAACTCCCCAATCACAGTTGTCAATGTTCACAGAAATGAAGGAAGTGTTCCATAGTGTAAGTAAAGTCCAAAAGGGACCGAAATTTTAAAAGCTTGATATTTGTAAAAACGTCTGTGAGGAGCTAGAAAGAATAATCAACATGAATATGTAAAATAAAACATGAGTCTGCTCACCCAGCGAGACGTAGAAGGTTCCCACACAGGTTAAATAAGTCAGCACGGACCAGCCGCGGACGATAGAAAACTCCCACTGTGCTTACAATAGCATAATGCACACACCTGATCGTCGATCAAGGCGAAACGGCAAGTTTATATAGGCCGGAGAGCCAGGCGTGGAATGTGCGGGAACAATGATGACGTCAGGGTGTGGCGGGGAGAGGAAAGCGAGCACACACACAGTCGTTAGGTAGACAAGGCAACAGATGGATGGTAAACGTAGCAGTCCAATGTCACTAGCGATGCATATGCACGAGGTAAGAAAACATATATATCGGGAGCACGTTACACGGTACAATATGATTAGACACTGTCACTAAACGTCGTAGTAGGTACTTGGAAGCAAGGTACTGCCGGCGAATATGGAGTGGTGTTTCTCCCGTTTCCACTTGCAAAGCATTCGTCGGTGTAGATTTTAATGCACCAAAACAAATACGTAATGCTTGGTGTTGTACAGTATTTAGCTTATTCAGTGTTGCAGGATTAGCGATATCAATGATATGTGCGCAATAATCTAATCTTGAACGAATTGTAGCGCAGTACACTGACTTGTCTGTTGTAGGGTCTGTCCCCCATGATCGTCTCGTTATAGCTTTGAGGAGTTTTATATAATTAGCCGCCATATTTCTAAGGTAGTGGACATGTCTAGCAAAATTTAGTTTGTTATCTAGGATGATGCCTAGATATTTATGATGTGTATTTATCGGTATCTCAAACGAAGCCACTGTTAGTGGTTCAGTGTTGTAGATCCGTTTCTGCGTAAAATGAGTGTTGAACACTTAGCGGGAGATAGTGATAAACCATGGGCACGTAGCCAGTTCTGTACTTCAAGCATTACTTTAGTAATAGTATTAGGGGCACTATCAATATCTCTCTCTGATGTGTAAATGACTATATCATCTGCATAGAGTAAGATACAGGAATATTGTAGTACAAGTTGTTCTATGTTTGATAGGTACAAGGCAAATAATATGCCACTAAAATATCGCCCTGTGAAATTCCATCCGTAGCCTGACGTGAAATAGGTGGAGAATCAGGGTGTTTTATTATAAGCGTTCTATGTGTAAGGAGGTTTCGGAGTAGTGTGATGAACGAAGTAGGAATGCCTTTGGATGATAATGAGGCCCACGACATATGCAATGGGACGGAATCAAACGCCCCCCGTACATCCAGAAAGATTGCAATTGTGTGGTATTTGCGTGTTTTAGAAAGCAATATATCAGTTATTAGTATATTAATGGCGTCTTGTGAACTGCGACCATTAAAATATGCATATTGGTATTTGGGAATTCATCATAATCCAAGTACCATAAAACGTTGTAGTATTACTTTTAAAAATGTTTTGCGTATACAAGATGCTAATCCTATTCCACGAATATTCTTGTGATCATTCAACGGTAGCCGTGATTTGGGAATAGGTATTAAGAAAAATTTATGCCAGTCGTCTGGAGGTGTAGAGGTTTGTAGGTTTTGGTTGTAGTGATTAACAAATGCTTGTAAGGCCTGATTGGGGAGTGCTTTTATCACCGTGTAATTAATGTAATCCGGACCAGGTGTGGATGTTTTACATTTTTGTAACGTAGCTGTAAGTACACGTAGGATGATGGTCTGTAACAAAACTGAAGATGATCGTGTAGAATCGTTGTTTTAGGGATAAGCTGTAGGACTACCATATTTGGAGTTAATGAGTAAAGGAACTGATCCAATATATCGGGCTGAATTAAATGTCTAGTAATTTGCGTGGAGACACGAGTCAGTGCTCTGAGCGCGTTCCATAAACAAGTTACTGATATATATTTATGGAAAGAATTGATAAATCTTTGCCAAGCTTTGCGTCTTTTTTGGTGGAATATGTGGCGTAGTGTAGCAGTATGGTGTTGCAGCCGAATAGAATTTGCTAAGTTTAATGTTTTCCGATAGATTTTAAAAAGGCGTTTCCGTTTAAAAATTAAGTGGTGGCATTCATCATCCCACCATCTGAGGCCACAAATATTGAGGGAGTGTGCGTTATGTGTTGGTTTAAACGGGTGATATCATTCCATATATTGATATTTTTCGTATAATTTGCTAGAGAGTATTGTAATTAAACTCATCGTCTGTATGTTTTTCAATCCGTTTGAGTATAAATATCGTGAACGCCTCGGGATCAAACTTATGTAAAGATCGTGTTGTACTCGTTACTTTATGGGACCATGGGGGTTTTACTATTGATCCGGAACCATGAGTGATAAATATTGGAAAGTGATCACTGCTATGGGTATCACTTAATGTACGCCAGGTAGCTGTGGATGCTATATTATAACTGCATATCGAAATATCCACTGCACTGGGAGGTGCTCCAGGGAGCGAGGTTTATTCTGGTCGGTGACCCATCATTGAGAATTACTAGGTTACTTTGATGTAGTGCATTCAAGAAGTTAATTCCCCTAGGTGTATCTAATTGGGAACCCCATTGAGTATGGTGAATATTCATGTCCCCTACAGTAAGTAGCTGGTTGGTGTCGGGGAATTGCTGAAAAAATTGCTGCCATTGCATATATGATATATATTGTTCAGGTGGGCAATATATATTTATGACATGTATATTGTTAGATATTATACCAAGTACATACGTGTTAGATATTTGGTATTGGGGATGAAATAGCTGATATGTGAATGACTGATGTATTAGAAAAGCTACTCCATCATACCCCGGGCCGTCTTTGCGTTCAATTTGGAAAGAAGGTATAGAAAAAACATTATCGGGCGCAAGCCAAGATTCTTGGGGTACTACTATAGCCGGTGTTGTTTCTTTTATCAATATTCGCAATTCATGATATTTATTCCGAATACTTCTAGCATTCCATTGAATTATTTTTATTGTCTTGATTGAATAGGAGCTGGAGGCTGTCGCAGAATTGTCCAATCATGGATAACATATTAGGTTGATCCTTAAGTAATGGTGGTAGTAGCAACATGAGCGTCTGTAGGCAATGTAGGACTTGGTCCTTTTGCGTATCACGTTGAAAGGGCAAAGCAGCTGGGTTTACCGCTTGCTGTGATAAGTGTTGTCTCGAAGTAGATGGGATCGGCTGAGGATGTCAAGGGTGGTTTTGCTGAGCCGGCATTGATGCGCGCCGAAGAAGTTGATAGTGTTGCAGAATTTGCATGTGCCCCATACGATCATATCCGGGAGTTGGTTTGGGTGGCAAATCTTGAAAAATAACCTGTGTAAACTTACGCTTACGCGGAGCTTCAACTACAGTTGGAGTCGCATGAGTATGTATGGGGGGGGGAATTTTGAAGAATATCATGTGGAGCTATTGTCTGTGGGTATAGACGCGAAGCATCCTCAGAAAAGGATACATTCTGTAGGCACATCAAGTTTTTATTTCGACTTGGCGTTTGTGTACCTCACATTCAGTCGATCCCGATACGTGTTGCTTATTACAATGCAAACATTGTATTACGCAAGGGCGGTGCGTGGTACTGTTGCACGGTTGCACAACTCCCAATAATTTTGCACTTCATTTGTAGCCTTTTCTTCTAATGTTTTAATTTAATAACCTAACATGTATTCGGAAATATGTTAAAATCAACCATCTTCGGTTGTTCGCTGTACTAATGCTTCGTAATGGACCAACAAAGGCTGCTGGCTTTGAATCAAACTCAGGGGGTTTGCTTTCCTATGGCAACTCCCTAGCGGACAGCGCGGCGCAATGTACCTCAGCAAGGACGAGCCTAAGCCTGCATAGCATCAGGTAGCATGCTCGCAAGTATCGGTCTCAGGGAGTTGCACGAGACTAGCAAGTCCCCTACCGACAAACAGTTCCAAATATTTCCATTAGATTGCGCCACTCTGCGGAGATTAATTCATTCCTACAATCCTCTCACAAAGGTAATCCATTTCCATTTTTTAAATTTACAGATTTCATTTACTTTGCACCGACGCAGATAGGTCTTACAGCGACGATGGAATAAGAAATGGCTAGGAGTTGGAAGGAAACGACCGTGGATGTAATTAAGGCACAGCCACAGCATTTTCCTGGTGTAAAAATGGGAAACCGCGGAAAACCATCTTCAGGGCTTCCGACAGTGGTGTTCGAACCCACTATACCCCTAATTCAAGCTCAGAGCTACGCGACCATAACGGCAACTTGATGGGTAGTTTCTTTTCCACGCCATACCAGATCACCCACAATATTACCAACATCTTGCTTCAATGAAAAACAGGACGGCAAATGTTCAATTCAAGTGAGGCAAAAGTAACTGCGCCAGGCTCAGACGGTTGAGGCGCTGGCCCGCTGACCCCAATGTGGCAGATTCGACCCTGGCTCAGTCCGGTAGTATTTGAAGGTGCTGAAATACATCAGCCTCGTGTCGGTAGATTTACTGGCATGTAAAAGAACTCCGGCACCTCGGCGTCTCCGAAAACCGTATAAAGTCGTTAGTGGGACGTAAAGCCAACAACATTATTATTTAGAGTAACTGTAGTTACAGTGTATAATTAGCCTCTTATTTCCTAGGTTGTAATTGCCAGATATATTTCAGTTTTAGTAGGAATGTAGATCATTAATTAACGAAAATAGAGTTTCTTGCTATTTCTGTAAGCTATAAAAATGTGACGCTGAAAATGTTTGTCCAACACCCAGCTTCAGATACCACCAGCCGCCACTGGTATTACGTTAGATAGACAATCAGCTGTCGCGTGATTTAATGCGCAATTCCTGCATCTAAAGGTGGAAGATTGACAATTTCGTAGAGTGTGGCCATATCTTTGGCATTTCGCACAAATAATTGGATAAAAAATAAATGGATAACTTCTAACACAACTTGAAAAATAGATACATATTTGGGAAGATGTTTCGCACAAAAGACAACTTTGACTGAGCCAGTCGGTACATATAGTTCCTTCCCCTCTTCTATAGTCTTACGATTTAGCCTTTGTACAGAATGTATCTTTACATCACTTTTAATTAAGGCTAATATGTCATATTCTGTAAAAATTTTATCAACCCCTGTAATTATACCAATCTGAAATAGGTTTGAATGTGGAATAAATGCATGTAAATTGTGTGAGGCAAGAAAATTAATCTGTAAAAATGAGTTAGCATGTAAGGCAGATAGAAAAGTGATCTGAATCCTGTTCCTCCATTTTGTTTGAATGGAGTGAACATGGAAAATATTTTCATGTAGAAGTCTTCCGATTGCCATTGGGTACAGGATGCCAATGTTATTCGTAATTTTACCGGACACAAATACGGTATATGGTCCTTGGTGATTAGTTGGACAGCTGTATGAAGCAAACTTATTGTTAGTGGTTTTAGTAGGTGAATCATGAGCATTATTAGGCGTAGGAATATTCGTCACAGAGATATTCTTAAAGTTATTTGCTGAATTTTGATTCGTCTTCACTATTTCTTCATGATCTACATTGTCGTTAGCTGAAGGATCAGGTTCTTCACCTCCGCCACTGTCACTATCCATGTTGTCCCACTCTGTACACTCTACCACTCTTCAAGCACTAAGTAGAAAAATCTAGAACCGACTCGATACCACCGCACGCGCTATACAACCGCACCACTCAAAAGAGTGAACGAGACTGATTGTAGAATATCAACAAAGCCACCACCATTAAAATAGTTGACAACTGACATCGAATACCACAGAGGTTACACTTTGAAACACAGTTGAAAACAGATGACTACCAATCAATTCAACATGGAGACTGTCGTAACTCGGCATGTCAGCCACTCTCTTCCAATAACTTCCAAAACACAACTTCAGTAACTCAACAGTAACTCATTCCACAACTCACTCGTAGCCGTCATGATCGCCTCCTTTTATATGTGCCTGGCCAGGCGTCTAGAAAGCTACCATACAAAAAATACGACCTTCTTGAATATTCCAGAGTTTCCAATACATAGAATATAATGTGCAGAGTATTCTCAATTGTTCTAGTGTCTATACCATTCTGGAAGTTACAGTGTGTTTCACAATTATGGACTACAATTTATATATACAGGTAAGAATAAATTACAATATTAATTTACATTAACTGAACTGATATAAATGTCTATGTACATGACATAACCTCACGCACAATACGATTATCATAATAATACAAATACTTTCATGATGTAACACTTCACAACCATACATACAAGTAATAATAATAATAATAATAATAATAATAATAATAATAATAATAATAATAATAATAATAATAATAATTGTACCGGTTGGTACAACTCTACGCCGCACATTTGAATTTTCCGCCTTAAAGTACCTCTCTACTGGAGAAACCCTACACTTTAACAACTGAACTAATTCCACTGTTTATCAGAAAATGTAACTGTGTGTTTTTGATTTGCTTAATGCGCTCTGGTGTGAAGGAATGAACTTTCTTGGAGAAATTTTGTTTTCATAAGTTCTGTCTTTACTAAATTTTGTTCTGTCATTTGTGAGTTGGCAATATTAATCCTTTATTTCCGCCTGTTTTGAATGTAGCCAATCAGGAATTTCTGTAATTAATTTTCGGCCAATCGGGGCTTTCTTCTTCAATTTTGTGTGTAACTGTGTACTGTAGCCAATAAAAGTTTGAGGGCGGGTTGTTATCATTCATGAAAGGTCTCGAACTTTCCACGAGGGTATAAAAACTGCTGATTTTCTTGTCTCCGGGCCATTCGTGTAACATCTTTCTCAGTGTGTGAATATGTAGCAGAGGGCGGGAAGCGCCTCGTTCTTCAGGGAGCAGCTCTTCAACAAGGTAATGGCCTTTTAACATCTTTATTTCTTGCTAGCTCAGCAGTTTAACTCGCGGGGAAGGTTCGAAACCTTTAATATGTAACCTATATCTTTAAATATGTAAGACTTTTCAATCCTTGTAAAAACTTCACATAACTTGAACTGTAATTCGGGGATAGAGAGTGCTTTACCCTCTCGAGCTCCCCTTCATTTTGAAATTGAGGTGACTACGTTTTCGTGACCGTTTCTACTCCTCCTTAATGTGTTAAAGTTTTCTCATACGAGTCACCTCCCTAGCTTGGGATTAGCCCCTGTGTAATCGGCCTAGCGCCACTTAGGTTTTAAAGGTGTCTTTAGGAGTGCATGTAAACGCCTCCAGTCCTTACTGTATTTTGGACCAGAAACTTAACCTGTTGTTTTCCTTCATGCGAAGGCCCTGTAGGTTGGGTACATGATACCCCTGTTTCTTTGTAAGTGTGCCTTGAGGGCAGTTAGAAGTAAAGTTTGTTGTGGCCTTTGATAGGCTTGTAAAATCGAGAGCGGGTCTGCTCTTTCTTGTATTTTGATGGGGCCTCTAGGAGGCTTAACATGGTAATTAGGAGCAAGTGATCCTTGGTATGATGGGGTTTTCTGCCCTTAAATCAAATGATTTCCTTGGCAAGGCTGGGCTGGTAGCTCAAGGAATGTAAAGTGGGGCTTGGAGCCCAGGGCTTGTAACGAATATTGAACTTGTTCTTTCATTTGTAAAATTATTCTTGTACCTGATTTTTCCATTGTTATTTCATCTAGTGAAAATGTTAAATTGCCTCTAAATCTTGTTAAGTTTTGATATTTTTGAAAATATAACCTTGATTGAAATTTTAGCTTAATCTTTTGGCCTTATAGTTAGACCCATTCCAACCCGCACCTTCTTTCACCTCTGCTGTTCCACAGATACCTCGGAACAAGTGGTAGCAGAGCGTGGTTGAATGGGTCTTATTTAAGCCCCTTTTGATGGCTGAACCTTGCTTTTGTTTTGAACTCTAACAATTTTCTCAGTCGCTGGAATTTTTTGACTTTTCTAAATTTTTCTGTCATCTTGTCAGGCCCTCGCGACGTCCTCCGTCCCGGCTATTTGCGCAAGGAGGAACTGATCTATCAATTAACGATTAGAAATGTTCAATCTGGAGGCACGGTTGCGGTAGACACCAATAAGCTTAAAGATTCCCTTGTTTTGCCTATTACCATCCCAACTTTGGGAGAGAAAGAGATTGTCGACGCTCTCTCCACGATCACTCTCAATACTACTGAGCTAGCATCCGTAGTTAGTTTTTTGAAGGAGGGGATCCATCCCCAAATCGACTCAAAAGAGTACAGGCCAGATTGTACCATTTTCTGATAGAGTTAACGATCTATTGCCTCTAAAGTTGAATGACATTCAGGGGAAGGAGGCTAGTGCTATTCTCGAAAACCTTTCTAAACTGTCCAGTAAGGTTAGCCTATTGTTAACTGGAGCAGTACCCCCCAAAACCGACCAACCCCCTCTGGTAAACGTAGTTAGCGAGGAAGGGTCTTCTAAAAGAGAAGAAAATAGGAAATCTGTAGGATCTCAACAAACTTCTGCCCCATTAGACAATGAATCTGAACGTCGTACCTCCTTGAATAATACACCTTCTGAATCTGCTTCTCCGCCACTTAGGCCTCTACCTACTATGTCACCTGGCTTCAGCAGTTTGCCCCATCCTTTAGCAATGTTGCTCAGAGGTATTTCTAAATTCTCAGTCAATTCCACCAGTGATGTTATTGCCTTTCTAAGATTTTTCGTTGAATTTCAGGATCATGCTCTTGTTTTTCTCTTTCTCCGTGTCAAATCCTTCAAATTATTTACCCTTATTCCATTGGTGTCCTCTCAGACGAAATAGTAAGAGCCATTGCTGACCAATAATGTATAGAAAACTTCCACGCCCATTTATTAGCAAACTTCATTCCGGCTAGGGCAAGGTCATCTCTAATACAGAAGTACTATTACCGTGTACAGGGTCTGGATGAAAACCTTGCCGACTTCATCCAAGATATTAAATTCTACACTAGGGTGTTTGCTCTTCACTTCCCTGAAGATCAGATTGTACAGGCCAATGTGAAAGGCATTTCCCCATCGTACTGACTAACAGAGCAAATGCAACACCAAGAAAGAGTGGTCAGAACTTTATGCCAATTGCAGGGTAGACGGACGTCACTGAGGTATGCTCATGATGTGAAATGCGCCGCTGTGCTGCGCACGTAGCGAATGATAAATGGGACACGGCGTTGGCGAATGCCCCACTTCGTACCGTGATTTCTCAGCCGACAGTCATTGTAGAACGTGTTGTCGTGTTTATCAGGACACGTGTATAGCTCAGAATGCCAGGCCGCCGTCAACGGAGGCATTTCCAGCAGACAGACGACTTTACGAGGGGTATGGTGATCGGGCTGAGAAAGGCAGGTTGGTCGCTTCGTCAAATCGCAGCCGATACCCATAGGGATGTGTCCACGGTGCAGCGCCTGTGGCGAAGATGGTTGGCGCAGGGACATGTGGCACGTGAGAGGGGTCCAGGCGCAGCCCGAGTGACGTCAGCACGCGAGGATCGGCGCATCCGCCGCCAAGCGGTGGCAGCCCCGCACGCCACGTCAACCGCCATTTTTCAGCATGTGCAAGACACCCTGGCTGTTCCAATATCGACCAGAACAATTTCCCGTCGATTGGTTGAAGGAGGCCTGCACTCCCGGCGTCCGCTCAGAAGACTACCATTGACTCCACAGCATAGACGTGCACGCCTGGCATGGTGCCGGGCTAGAGCGACTTGGATGAGGGAATGGCGGAACGTCGTGTTCTCCGATGAGTCACGCTTCTGTTCTGTCAGTGATAGTCACCGCAGACGAGTGTGGCGTCGGCGTGGACAAAGGTCAAATCCGGCAGTAACTGTGGAGCGCCCTACCGCTAGACATCGCGGCATCATGGTTTGGGGCGCTATTGCGTATGATTCCACGTCACCTCTAGTGCGTATTCAAGGCACGTTAAATGCCCACCACTACGTGCAGCATGTGCTGCGGCCGGTGGCACTCCCGTACCTTCAGGGGCTGCCCAATGCTCTGTTTCAGCAGGATAATGCCCGCCCACACACTGCTCGCATCTCCCAACAGGCTCTACGAGGTGTACAGATGCTTCCGTGGCCAGCGTACTCTCCGGATCTCTCACCAATCGAACACGTGTGGGATCTCATTGGACGCCGTTTGTAAACTCTGCCCCAGCCTCGTATGGACGACCAACTGTGGCAAATGGTTGACAGAGAATGGAGAACCATCCCTCAGGACACCATCCGCACTCTTATTGACTCTGTACCTCGACGTGTTTCTGCGTGCATCGCCGCTCGCGGTGGTTCTACATCCTACTGAGTCGATGCCGTGCGCATTGTGTAACCTGCATATCGGTTTGAAATAAACATCAATTATTCGTCCGTGCCGTCTCTGTTTTTCCCCAACTTTCATCCCTTTCGAACCACTCCTTCTTGGTGTTGCATTTGCTCTGTCAGTCAGTGTATGTGCTTTGCGTCGCGTCCTCAAACTTTTGCCGAATTAGAGGCTATGGCTGTCTCAGCGGAAGGAGTTAGATACGCCGACACCTTACGTGTCGCGAAAGATCCCTCTCCATCCTCTAGTAATTTTCGGCCTTCACCTCGCCGAACCGTCACACCCCGCAAATGTTATGCTTGTGGGTCACCTGACCATCTTCGGAACAAGTGCCCCTTGATTAAATCCAATGAGACCAGGACTGGAGCAGGGTCATCCCAAGGTTGTTTTAAATGCGGCTCTTTTTCCCGTATTGCCAAGAATTGCCCGAATTCTAATAGCACTCCCTCCTGCTCAACTTCGGTTGTAACTTCCACCCATACTCAAAAGTGACTAGTGGCGTCGGCTGAGACGGCTAACTCATCTTTCCGAGGCTCAGCCCCAAGCAAACCAGCCGAAATCTCAGGCTCGGAACATGGTATAAAGTCTTCCAAACCCACATTTGAATGTCCCAAAGAATGTCTTAGGATTGCGGTGGATACCCGCGCACCTGTACCTGTTCTCAAAATTGAACTGAATAATGAGCCTGTAACTGCTCTATTAAATTCTGACAGTGTGTGTTCCATTATTTCGGCCGAGTGGTACTCCAAATTAAAGTCCGCTTGTAAACTTGCTGGTTTTTGTTCGACTTCGGTTCAATATGTTTCGGCTAACTCATCTCCATTAGAAATTTTAGGTTTTCTATATGCCAAAATTAGACTTGCTAAATTTACTTGGAAAATTAAACTGTTGGTGGCTAAGCACTTGTCTTGCCCCATTATATTGGGAGCGGACTTCATGTCTCACACTGGTCTAGTGCTCGACATTCAGAGCAAGTCGTGCACTTTCAAGTTTGCTAGTAATTTCAAAATCCCCTTGTTAAAATGTAATTCTGTGTCATGTTCATCTGTTTCGCCTACCCAGGATGAGATGTTGTTAGACCTTAGACATCTACCTGAGGACCAGGCTGAATGTATTCGTAAGTTGTGTCAGTCGTTTCCGGATGTTTTCTCCAATACTCTTGGTGTTACTGGCCTTATAGAATACAAGATTGAGGTTACGGATTCGATTCCAGTCCGTTTTCCACCTTATAGGCTATCTCCACCTAAAATGAAAGCTCTGAAGGAGATTGTCGATCAGATGTTGAAGGATGGTATAATTCGACCCTCTAAGTCGGCGTATTCCTCGCCTATTTTTCTAGTTCCAAAACCCCAAGGTGGCTTCAGGCCTGTGATTGACTACCGGGCTTTAAATCGGAAGGTGGTGTTACAATCTGTGCCCCTTCCCGACCTTCACTCTTGTTTTTCATGGTTTTGTAAAGCCAAGTTCTTCACCATCTTAGATCTTAATCAGGCTTATAATCTGATACGGCTACCAGAGGAATCTAAACACCTGACAACGTTTGCCACGGATTGGAACTTGTACGAATACAACCGCGTGCCTTTCGTGCTCCCCACAGGAGCAGCTGTGCTTACGAGACTGTTGGATAGGGTCTTCTCCGACATCAAATTCGAGTACTTATATCATTATCTGGATGATGTAGTCGTATTTTCGGAGACCTTTGAAGAACATCTAGATCATCTGAAAGAGGTCCTGAGTCGCCTTCGTAAGGCAGGGTTAACGGTGAAGTTGTCCACGGTTGCCTTCGCTGAGCCTTCCATGTCATTTCTAGGGCATATTGTGTCGCCCGACCGTGACGCTGTAGATCATTCTAGAACACAGGCCATCCGTGATTGCAAAGCTCCTAAGGGCATCAAATGTATTGCCAGATTCATTGGCATGGTGAACTTCTTCAGGAAATTTATTCCAAATTTCGCTAGTAGAGCGGCGCCCTTGAACTTAGTCCGCAGGAAAGGCGTCAAATTTGAGTGGGGGCCTTCTCAACAAGCCGCTTTCGAAGACCTCGAATTAGCCCTTTGTAATGCCCCTGTCCTAGCTATGCCCGATTTCACTAAGAAATTCATCGTCCAAACCGACGCGTCGTCGTCGGCGGTAGCTGCAGTCCCTCTTCAAGAGACTGAACTAGGGAGGCGACGCATCGCCTATGCCTCTAGGACATTATCGGCCTAAGAATCCAAGTATTCCATCTATGAACTTGAGGGTTTGGCTGTCTTATTTGCGTTAGAAAAGTTCCGCCTCTATCTGGAACATGTCACAAGTTCGACTTGGAAACGGATAACCAAGCCTTAAGCTGGGTCTTAGCTAGGCCGCGTCGTACTGGTGGCATAGCCCGCTGGGCCATCAGAATTTCTGCCTTCCTATTTGATGTCAGGCATATAAGAGGAACGGAAAATGTTGTGGCAGATGGACTAAGCCGTATGTTTGCCAACGTCGTAGAGACCCCTGAACAGGTTGATAGTTCTTCACCTCCCTAGTCCATACTACCTGGTTAATGCCATTCTAACTGATGCTCCCATGCTCTTTAGGGATATTGAAAAATATCAACGTGAAGATCCGACGCTGGCTTCGATCATGGAAACCCTTTCTTCTGGGGAACAGGTAGTCCCTTATGCATTGAGGAATGGTGTTTTATGTTGCCCGTCGGGGCATGATAAGATGATGAAAGTAGTGGTTCCAGCTGTTCTTGTGCCTATGATCTTCAATTACTATCATGAGACCCCATTAGGGGGGCATTTAGGCAACTTCAAAACTCGAGAAAAGATGTTCATTTGGAAGGGTATGGACGGAGACATCCGTGTATTCGTAAAGGCTTGTAAATCTTGTTGGCTTAGTAAACCCACAATGTCCAATAATCTAGGTCTATTGTCTTCTCACCAAGCGTCGCGCCCCATGGAACGTCTTTACATCGACTACGTAGGACCCTTCCCCCTATCCAAGGGGAACGCCAATAAATTCGTTTTTGTGTGTGTAGATGGTTTCACACGATTTTCCTGGTTATTTCCGACTAAGCTGGCTACGCTCAGTCCACCATTTCTTGTTTAAATTCCATCTTGCTTCTTTTGGTCCTTGTCAATACATTGTGTCTGATAATGCTAAAGTTTTACCTCCAATCTCTTCCGTAAATTCTGTTTTGATCTGTCCATCTCTCATGTGACTACTTCTGCATACTATCCTCAACCATCTCTAGCTGAAAGGGTCAATCGTAATCTGAGGTCGGCTCTAATTACCTATCATCATGAAGATCATTCTAGGTGAGACACGTCCTTGCATTGGTTAGCCTTTGCTTTGAATTCGGCGGTTCATGAATCTCATAAGTTCACTCCAGCTTCCTTGATGTTTAAGTTTGTACCCAACACGCCGCTCTCTAATCTCTGGTCTCTTAGTGATATTCTACCAGAGACAATAGATCCAGACAATATTAAAGATCTTTGGAAGAAGGCTAAGGCCAATCTTAAAGTTTCTCATGAAAAGGTTAGAGAAAGATATGATCGTGGACGGAGGCCCACCAATCTAAAAATAGGAGACCAGGTGATGGTCAAGAACTTTGCTCCCGCTGGCAAGCTTGCCCCCAGATTTTATGAGCCGTGCACAATTTTGGATTTCCTAACCCCAGTAACATTGTTAGTAAGCAATCCAGCCACCGAGAGGATCTTTAGGGTTCACCTGTCTCAGGTGAAACCTGTGTAAATTACTTGCTCATTGGATCTTTAACTCCTTGTAAGGACTCCAAAGGTTATATTTTTGGGTTTTATTTTTAAGGCCTTCTGCCCCGTGTTTGTCCATCTACCTTGTATAACTATGTAAAACTTTCCCCACGGTTACTCTGCTGTCCTTGCCCAACGGCCATTACCACGCTCCCGTCTCCTGCTAAACCACACCATTGGCATTAAAAATAAAATACAAATTTCCACGCCGCTGGCCCCTTAGCCTCACCACCAAGACAGTACCCTAAAACATTAATTTCCAACAAAAATTCTGCCGCCGAGATCTTACTGTTGCAGTGAAACCGCAGCCGTGCAGCGCCGTACCGCCTCTGAGGTGGGGTACGGGCCCACTCCACACCAGTGATGTCAACTGGTGTACGGCGCGCCGGAGCCCTCCTTCTGGCCAAGGCTGATGTGTGGCGCACCAACCGCAAGCTACTCCAGGACTGTAAACAAACTTCGCATCTGCGGCGAGCTTCACTACAACTACCCCTCTCATAGTAGCGGGAGAGGTGTATCTCAGCGTACGTGAGGGGTCCGGGCGACCTCGGCTGGACACTGGCAGCGGCGGATGGTCTGGCAGTCAGAATTACCACCGTGTACATTGCTGGTTACGGCAACAAATGAACCCTGAAGTTGGTGTTTAAATAATTTCTACAAATCTACTTAAAAAAACTGTGAAAATTTTCCTTTTGGTAACGTCTCCAAAATTCTTCTGCAAATCAATTTCAAGCATTAATACTTCTTCCAAAAACTTTTAACAAAGCTATTGGCAAGGAATTGGGGAATGTTGATTAATTCTTGATCAAACACAAAAGACCTGAAATTTTTTTCTTCTTCAAAATTCATCTGCTATTAAAAAAAACCTTTTCATCGATTAATGTGCCGTCAATATTTTTTTTCACACATCTAATTGCAAGGAAGCTGGAATCCAATTGATTTCTCAATCACTAAATATAAAAAAAGTTTTTTAACCTTGTTAAAGAACTTCTTCTGTGTCACCTCTTGGAAGGACTTTTGGGGGATAGGTCTGTACCGGTTGGTACACCTCTACGCCGCACATTTGTATTTTCCGCCTTAAAGTACCTCTCTACTGGAGAAACCCTGAACTTTAACAACTGAACTAACTCCACTGTTTATCAGAAGATGTCACTGTGTGTTTTGATTCTCTTTTGTTTTTCATTGATCAAGGAGTGTGGGCATTCTCTAACAGATGTCTCTACCAAAAACTATGAAAATGCGCTCTGGTGTGAAGGAATGAACTCTCTTGGAGAAATTTTGTATTCATAAGTTTTTCTTTACTAAATTTTGTTCTGTCATTTGTGGGTTGGCAATATTAATCCTTTATTTCCGCCTGTTTTGAATGTAGCCAATCAGGAATTTCTGTAATTAATTTTCGGCCAATCGGGGCTTTCTTCTTCAATTTTGTGTGTAACTGTGTACTGTAGCCAATAAAAGTTTGAGGGCGGGTTGTTATCATTCATGAAAGGTCTCGAACTTTCCACGAGGGTATAAAAACTGCTGATTTTCTGTCTGCGGGCCATCCGTTAACATCTTTCTCAGTGTGTGAATATGTAGCAGGGGGCGGGAAGCTCCTCGTTCTTCAGGCAGCAGCTCTTCAACAAGGTAATGGCCTTTTAACATCTTTATTTCTTGCTAGCTCAGCAGTTTAACTCGCGGGGAAGGTTCGAAACCTTTAATATGTAACCTATATCTTTAAATATGTAAGACTTTTCAATCCTTGTAAAAACTTCACATAACTTGAACTGTAATTCGGGGATAGAGAGTGCTTTACCCTCTCGAGCTCCCCTTCATTTTGAAATTGAGGTGACTACGTTTTCGTGACCGTTTCTACTCCTCCTTAATGTGTTAAAGTTTTCTCATACGAGTCACCTCCCTAGCTTGGGATTAGCCCCTGTGTAATCGGCCTAGCGCCACTTAGGTTTTAAAGGTGTCTTTAGGAGTGCATGTAAACGCCTCCAGTCCTTACTGTATTTTGGGCCAGTAACTTAACCTGTTGTTTTCCTTCATGCGAAGGCCCTGTAGGTTGGGTACATGATACCCCTGTTTCTTTGTAAGTGTGCCTTGAGGGCAGTTAGAAGTAAAGTTTGTTGTGGCCTTTGATAGGCTTGTAAAATCGAGAGCGGGTCTGCTCTTTCTTGTATTTTAATGGGGCCTCTAGGAGGCTTAACATAGTAATTAGGAGCAAGTGCTCCTTGGTATGAAGGGGTTTTCTGCCCTTAAATCAAATGATTTCCTTGGCAAGGCTGGACTGGTAGCTCAAGGAATGTAAAGTGGGGCTTGGAGCCCAGGGCTTGTAACGAATATTGAACTTGTTCTTTCATTTGTAAAATTATTCTTGTACCTGATTTTTCCATTGTTATTTCACCTAGTGAAAAATGTTAAATTGCCTCTAAATCTTGTTAAGTTTTGATATTTTTGAAAATATAACCTTGATTGAAATTTTAGGTTAATCTTTTGAACTTGTAATTAGACCCATTCCAACCCGCACCTTCTTTCACCTCTGCTGTTCCACAGATACCTCGGAACAACAACAACAACAACAACAACAACAACAACAACAATAATAATAATAATAATAATAATAATAATAATAATAATAATAATAATAATAATAATAATAATAATTATCGAATAATAATGATATTCGAGCTCGATATCTACATTAGTCACCTATGGGTGACAGAACATTGTTTTCAAGTTATACCTATTATCGCACTTGCGTCTATATCCCCCCTATAACTTGAAACAATTTCCACACTGAGTCACACTCTTCGACTTTGCCTTTGTCCTCACTATTTAACCACACACAGGCTACCTCACTCACACAGCCCTCCTGTTGGTGTTGTCGAAGTCCACAGTTCGCAGTCCGGCGGTTCCATCGGGGACCACCACTTTCCGATGGTGGATCCGATGGGTACGGTCGACGGTGTCTTCGTTCCTGTTGATCCGCAGGTCCTCGTGTGGCATTCGAAGCCCCACTGGCTTTCCCCTCGTTCGTACCTTGGTCTTCTGTCAGGCGGCACCTTAGTTTGGTGTTTGTCGGTTCGGACCCCCTTAGTTCTTCGCCTTGTAGAGGTGGTTCCACTGGCTGTGTTCTTGCCATCGCTGCCTCCATCTGCTGGGACATCGTCTGTGCCTCCCCATGGTTCTGCTCCACGCTGAACATCCTCCCTGGACAGTTCACGGTGCTATGAGCTTACTGCGGCTGTCGAGCGCCTTGCTCTTGGTTTCATGCTGGTACGGCCCGTTCACCGTCGCGTCGTCTGTTTGTTTGATCTCAGCGTCGATCACCCACGGCGCTCCATCGATGCGCTTCGTCCCCTCCCGCAGCCGGGCTTGGCAGTCGGCTCCCGGCCGTTGGACATCGCCTCGCCCGCCGAAGTCTCCCACAGCTTCTTCGCAGGTCGAACAAGACTGCGGGCTGCGTCGTACTTCCATCTCCTGCCCAGTGATCGGGTATTTGGCTCCCTCTTCTGATGTCAATCCGGTCTTGAACTGGGCCCCGATTTTCTCCTCGAGTTTTCCCAACTGGGCCCCGACATCCTTCTCGAGTTTTCCGATATTATTCTCGAGTTCTCCCAACTGGGCCCCGATGTCCTTAGCCTGGCATGAATGAAGGAAAATAACTGTTTGAGCATCACCACGGTCCGCTGGTTATTCAGTTTCGAGTCCAATAGATTCAATAGTCCTGCCCACGGTCGCCAGTTCACGTATCCACACAGGTACACACAAGATGCTGTCAGTTGGTACAATGAATTTTATTCACATATATTCACAAATTACAGACTCACATAACCTTAATCACAGTATCGCAGAACAAAAACACTTCACTTGTAGAATATCCACAAAGCCGCCATCATTAAAACAGTTGACAACTGACATCGAATACCACAGAGGTTACACTTTGAAACACAGTTTAAAACAGATGACTACCAATCAATTCAACATGGAGACTGCCTTAACTCGGCATGTCAGCCACTCTCTTCCAATAACTTCCAAACCACAACTTCAGTAATTCAACAGTAACTCGTTCCACAACTCACTCCTCGCCGTCAAGTTCGCCTCCTTATATATGTGCCTGGCCAGGCGTCTAGAAAGTTACCTTACAAAAAATACCACCTTTTTGAATATTCCAGAGTGTGCAATACAGAGAATAATTTCAATTGTTCTAGTGTCTCTACCATTCTGGGAGTTACAGTGTGTTTCATAATTATGGATTACAATTTATATATACGGGTAAGAATAAATTATAATATTAATGTACAGGTATTTACATTAACTGAACTGATATAAAAGACTATATATACATGACAGAACCTCATGCACAATACTAAACCGTTTGTTGAGGAAATATTTTCCTTGCGCCATGTTGGGCGACCAACTTTATGTCCCTGTAGCTACTGTTTTTTCTCTAGCCCGACCTAAAATATTCTCACGCCGACATGCTTCTGACTGGAGTGTCAGTCTTCTTCGCAAGCCCCACAGTTGGATAATTTAAGCTTATTCGAGAAATCTTTCCAAAACAAGCACGTTTTCTTTGCGTGTTAATTTCCTCATACAATTTCGTCTTGATACTCAACGTAATATTCGATTGTTTGCCTTGCTGGTTTTAACAATTAAGGCCCGGTTTCATCAACACATGTTAGTACTTATCAAGGTGTTAAATCATTTTAACATACGATTTAAGAAAATTTGCGTTTCATCAACAAATGTTAACATTAACAAATGTTAAACTGCGTATTAAAGTTAACATCAGCCATTTCCAATGTTAAATGGCTAACATTAGCATTTAGCAACCTGTTCCAAAATGGCTGCTGTGAATCTCGCTTTCGAGGCGGAATTGCTCTATTTAGATCTTTTACAAAACAGTCCTGATCGAAGAAGAGTTCAGCGACGTAATGACTTTGAAATTTTGACGGATCCGAAATTTCTTCATAGATACAGGTTATCGAAAACAGTCGTTGCTAAGGTTGTTGACGAAATTCAAGTGAGGTTAGAATATCCTACGAAGAGAAACCTACCTCTTTCTCCAATGTTGCAGGTACTGATAATATTACGAGTTTTTGCTACTGGTTATTTTCACATAATGGCCGGAGACAATGCTGGAATTTCTAAAGACACTGTTAATAGAGTTGTTTGTCGTGTGTCTGCAGCCATAGCATCCATGAGAAGGAGGTATATAACATTCCCTTCAGTAGAAGAGCGTCAGTAAATTATCCGCGACTTCTATGAAATAAGAAGTTTTCCTGGTGTTTGTTCTACATCCAATAGATTGCACACATGTAAGAATCCAATCACCTGGACGCAATTGGGCCGAAATATATCGTAATCGAAAGGGATATTTCTCTGTTAATGTTAATGTTCAGGCGATTAGTGAGCCTAACCTCCAAATCAGGGATATACTTGCTAGGTAGTCTGGTTCTGCACACGACAATACAATATTTAATAACTCCCATATCGGAGCACAGTTTGAAGTGGGACAATTAACGAATTGATTTTGTTAGGTGACAGCGGATACCCGCTAAAAAAGTATCTGTTTACCCCATTGAAAACCTCGCGGACTTTTCCCGCGCCTCGTCCTTTTCTTTTATCGTCAAGCCATATGTGCGCTTGCACTCAATAACTTATATATATATTTACTAACTAATTCAATTAACAACTCTTCTTCGAAGGAGGAAAAATTAGAACTACGATTCCGTTTCACTTCACGCGCCATATTTTACAGCTGTGCTCAAACAAAAGCGCATCGGAGCGCGCTGTAAAACAGCATGTTCGTACCACTGCCTCCATGATTCGCACCAGTTCGCAATATTAGGAGAGTTAACAGTCGATTAGTTAACATTTCACAAGAAAAGTTTGATGAAACGCAAGAAACCTAACAAGATGTTAAATTTCTAACTCCGTATTAACTAACTACTTGTTAGTATATATTTAACATGTGTTGATGAAACCGGGCCTAAAAGTTCTGCATTTATCTTAATCACGGCCATTTGGATTTCTTTGGTCTGAACATTCTTACTTCCTGTTCATGGCCTATTTGATTCGACATGTCTGTACTTCCTTTCAACATATTCACGGCCTATGTAATTCTATATGTCTGTATTTTCTTGTAACATATTCACAGCGTATTTAATTCCACTTGTCTGTATTTTCTTGTAACATATTTTACTGCTGCATGATTTCTGACATTTTATCGCAATTCACGGCAAAAGTTAAGATTCTAACACCTCGTTTCGCCGTAATCAGGGTACAATACGATCGTATCGTAATAATAATACAAGTACTTTCATGATGTAACACTTCACAACCATACATACAAGTAATAATAGCAATAATAATAATAATCATAAAATAATATAATAATAATAACTGAAAAATAATATTATTCGAGCTCGATATCTACATTAGTATCCATGGGTGAGAGAACATTGTTTTAAAGTTATACCTATTATCACACTTGCGTCAAACCTAATCACTGCTTTCATTTGAATTATCGTCTTATGGTGCCAACTTCTCTGCTACCGGAATGTCGTCATTCCAAATGACGTCATATTCACTGCCATCTTGTCAGCCACGCATCAAGAGCATTCGAGGACCAGTCTTTTTTTGGAACTTTTAAAATTAGTTTGGTTCCCGACTATAGAATCTAAACAGTGAGAATCTATTCCCAAATTGTTTTTGAAGATCTGGAGATGGTCTCTGATATTCCCAATTGGTATATGTGTAGCAGAAGCCACTCCTTATGAATGAAGCCGTTCTATAGGAAACATGCCAAACCACCAGCTGATAACTAGCGCATGTTACGAGTTGTAATTTAGAATATAATACATAGTGACTGGAAGTGTTCTTTGGATAACTGCAGCTATTCAAAGCCAAACCCTTACTTTTAAATATATTTCATGCTTGGTATCCACATTTATCACATCAGGATTTACCTCAACATCTGCAAACAAGATAAGAGAGTCCACACTGTTTAGGTTAGATATGCTATCAAGAAGTTTCATGATGGGAAGATTAAAAATAAATAACAGGAAAGTTTGTCGCCTTTATGGATATCAACAGGTGTGGCGGTAATGCGTTTTATCATCATAATGTTTAATTTCGCATGATCATTGTCTCCATTCTTTTATCAACAAATAGTATGTTTGTTTGGCGTCTACAAAAATCGTAAATTGGGATGTAAAATTATTATTATTATTATTTGTGAGTTACCTGTAATATGTTGGCGAGTAAAACAATCGTTATGATTGGAATGTTTTTATCATGTTTTAAATTTACGTCTTTTAAAAAACCTATATTATCCCGGGTTACGAGATATTAAACGATCACTTTGTTAACGATCTCACCTGCTATATTAATAGCAACAACCATGAATATTTCTTAACTGAAGTAATCTCGTTTCTTCATCCCGAGTTGGTGTAGCTCTTTTTAGACAGGCCTCTTGTGGAAGGGAGTGCCATGTACCATTTTTACCGCATATCAACATTCCTGCCATTCGTGTATTTCTGGCAGTACGATGCCGGGAATCGTACTCAAGCTCCCGAGAACGACAGCTAATTGTGCTAACCATTACGCCGGCGGACATTCTTAAATAAAAAACGCAGACATATATACGTAGCTGATGCGTGCTTGCGAGGCGCGGGTCGGACACAAAACTATTCACAGGTTTCTGCGACGTCATCAGAGCTGCAGTAGGCCTACGCTACGGAGGCGGACATTTATTAACTATGAAACACAGATGTACCACATGACTAGGACGTGTTTTCATTGTATGGGTCATATGGACGAAACTGTTCACAAATTTGTGTGATGTCATCAGAGCTGCAGTAAGGCTTGTACCCGCTTCGAAGCGGAATCATTGTTTTTCTCTGACGAATTACGTTGGGGGGACTCTTGTATGTGTGATTTATTTTTTCATTTTCTTCGCCTCGAAAAGCCAGGGGGGTCTAATGCATGAGTAAATACGGTATGTATGTTATCAAGGGGATATCACGACAAGTGCATAACAGTGCACACTGAAGATTTTAACATGACCTTACAAGAGCATGAACTTTTCCTTAATAACATTTAAACATTCATAACATCATTCTTGCTTCAATTTTTAATGTTTTAACTAGAATATGTAATGTGAATTTTAGCAATCAACTGACCCTAATCCAATAGGGATGTAGGCAGAGAAAGTTCGCACCAGATAGCGCTCGTGTATTACCGGGTAAGCGCAAGGCGATCGTCTTTTCTCCCAGTCAGCTGCGAGAAATGTAGAGATTGTGACCGAGTTTTCTAAGCTAAAGCCTATTATATATTCTCTAATTTTACTCCAAGGCTGTATTAATTAATCGTACAGGTATATCCCCTAGTATATAATGGACGATTTTCAGCCCTTAAACGTTAAACGGCTGAAAAATGAGCTACGGACCAGAGGCGCTAAAACTAGCGGGAGGAAGGAAGAATTAGTACAGCGGTAATTACAAAATTCTAACACGCTTTATTATCTAAATAATCAATAGGAGTCAGCACGCCTTTTGCTAAAGATTGTAATTACTTGATTATTGTATAGTGAGAAATATATAAATATACTTCCACAAGGCTTAAATCATAAAAAGATTTAAATACGCACTTGCTCTACTTGGTTATAGACTTCAATTCACGTACTTTTTTAGGTTGATGGCTTACATGAAACTGCAGATACAGCCTTGTCCACCACCAAAGGCATGTGAATTTCTTGAGTTTCCTAGTAGCCTATCGGTTCCTTTGAAGAACTGACCATCAACCATAAGGTGAAGATCATTATCACAAATGTGCATTTGATCGATTATTTTGTATTTAGAAAATCGGAAATAGATGGAGCACCTGTTTCCAACTACAAATCATTGTGTGATGCTGGATACAGACTTTTCAGTGAAAAGTTTGTTTTGTTTATAAAATGTTTATTTCAATCGGTTGAAATTCTAATATGCAGTGCAGTGAAATCCGAGTACACAAAACATAAGACCTATAATGTGAAGCTTATTTTAGGAGTACCTGGTGACATTATAGGAGGGGAATGTGAATGTGTTGCTGGAGCAGGCCACAAGGCATGTTGTAAGCATATTGCTGCTGTAAGCTATGCATTAGAGCACTTCTCCAAAACTGATATTATTCAGTGTTCAGAAACATGCAACCAAAATTTACAAACTTTTCACCACCCCCCTTCGAAACGGTTGAGGCCAGTTAGCCCTATGAAAGTGGAATGTTTGCCCTTCAAACAAGTTTTCCAGGAACCCTGCCATTATGTTAGGCCATTGTCAGGAGTTAATCAGCTTGGATATCAGCAATTTGTTGAAGGTATTGTGAAGAGTTCCCAACATAATCTTGCTTTTTCTTTTGCTCTAAAAAAGAACAGGCCAGCTGCTTTGATGTCATTCATGACCACCATTATGGTGTGGATCCATGTGTGACACAAGCTGAAAATCTTGTAAGAGTCAATGATGAGGAAAGGAGGGAAATTGAGGAAAATACTAGACAACAATCCCAGCAAAGTCTATGGTTCAAAGAGAGGAAATATCGTTTGACAGCAAGTAATTTTGTGGAAATCTGTCACTCAAAAACTCCTAAAGCCCTAGCAAAATCCTTATTCAAGGGAAGTTTGTTTTCCTCCAGTTATATGAAATGGGGACTTCAAATGGAAGACTCTGCAAGAGACAGATATTCTCAGCTAACAGGCCATGTATTCGAAAAGTGTGGCCTCATTATTCATCCTACCAGACATTATCTGGCAGCATCTTTTGATGGATTAATTGGACAGTATACAGTCTTGGAACTTAAAGGGTTGGCAAGTAATAAGAATGAAGCTATTTCAATCAAATGTGTTCCATACTTGGGAGAGAGCAGTGGTGCAGTGATACTCAAGAAAAATAACAACCATTACCTCCAAGTGCAAGGCCAGCTGTTTGTTACAGGCAGACAAAATTGTAGCTTTGTTGTGTACACTGCTGTTGACATGCTAGTGTTGGAAATAGAGAGAGATGACATTTTCATTCATGAAATGGTGGCAAAATTAGACAAGTTTTACCATGAATATTTTGTTCCAGTCATCCTATCCAGACATAATGGTTTTCCTGAAATTGCATAATATAAAACATACAAATATTATCCTCCCTGAAAGACGAATTTTTCTGACATGCAATTTTGATTGCAGTATTTTGTATGTTTTAGCAAGTCCTATAGCCCGTTCTATGTGTATTCTTTTAGAGGCTATCCTCCTTGTTTCAATGTTTTCTGATGGAGTAAACTGCATTTTGCCTTTCAGAAATGGTGGGATATTTAATGTTACAACTGTAATGCATAACAGATCCTGAATGTTGAACCCCCTATCTGCCATAACTGAATCTCCTTCTTCCAAGAGATCCAACATTCCTGATCTGATAAATAACTGCCTATCTGATATTGCCCCACCATATGCATCAGATATGAAACTTATGAAACCAGATGGATTTATATCTATTAATACCTTTGTTGTGTTTGCATTTTTGTATGTAGAAAATGTAACCTGCTGTGCTGCAGGGTTCTTAGGTTTTGCTATTATAATCTCAGTTGCATCAATTATTACTCTAGTAAGGGATATTTCTGTCTAAATGCAAGGGGGCTGTTTTCAAGGACAGTTTCTAGACACCGACCATATGTTCAACAAACCCCGTATAAAGCAATACGGCATCAGGATTATTCATTATTTGTTCAACAACCAGATTACCTGTAGTATTTGTCTGAGTACTGATGTCTTTGAAAATGGGAGTCATAGATGTTACACTCACTTCTTCGGGTATATTCACGATTTCTTCCCGTACTTCAATGGGGATGATTTTTGCAGATTCCAATATTGTAGGATTATCGTGGTAATTCGGCAGTTTTCTGGTGTATGGCCTCTTCCTTCTTTTTGTTGTGTTCGTGGTCCACAGACAAAGCGATGGAACAGCGCCCGGTTTTAATCTTGCTCTCTCACCTTTAAAATAATACAAACACATAAATTCTGTGGTTGTTATCGAAATGCCTAATCACTTTATAGGTAGAAAATGCGAATTATTTCCGTTCGTAAGTCACACTTACCCAACAAAGTTTTCGTCAAGTCTCCGGGTTGAAAATGATGGGAACACACTTTAATATTTTCAGTCAGATTCTTCTCACCGAAATGTTTCCTTCTAATAGCATGGAACCATTTCTTCCTCATTTCTTTATTTTGTGGAAACTGATTGCTTCCCTGATTTTTACAATGAGGAACACTGCAATAGCTCGGCATAGTCACGAAAATAACAATTTAAACAACTTAAATTCGTGAATATTAGCGGCATGAGTACACAGGAGTCAAATGAAGAGCGCCTTGCGCTTACCCAGTACAACAGCAGTGCGCTCTATCGGTACTAGTTCTATACATCCCTATTAGGATCAAAACATGTGTACATGTGACAAATGTGAAATTTAAGTTCTTAAATTCACATTAACCATAATGTACTGAATAAGGAAGATACTGTTTAACAACAAATCATTGTAATAGTGATTTAAAGCACATCAGTTTAGGTGTCTATACGAAAACATTAAATTTATATTTTGTGGTATTTCACTCTGTTTCAAAGCTCATTCAATCAGTCAACATTTCCCTTGAGACTATCATGGAAACTTTTCGCTCACTGTATTCTGTGCAAGACACGTGTGTATGTGTGTGTACTTACTACTATAGTAAATGCGAATAGATTTAACTACACACATTAGTTATTGAATGAAACGTATGTAAAAGAAAAGGTAACATTGTAAGTCAAAATTAATATTGAGCTTCATTCTGTTAAAATACAGCATGGAATACAGAATAACTTTCCTCATATCTTTTCACAGATTTGACTTCTATGAGAAAACTGGAATTGAGTTGACTGGCCACATTGAGTACCACAATGCTGTCGCTTGTGAGAGGTGTAGAAAGATCTCAAGAGCGTTGTCTGTGCATATTTTTTTAAAAATCTGCTTTATGTCGCACCAACACAGATAGGTCTTATTGCGATGATGGGATAGGAAAAGGCTAGGAGTGGGAAGGAAGCGGCCGTGGCTTTAATTAACGTACACAAAAATTGTAAACCACAGAAAATCATCTTCAGTGCTGCTAACAGTGTGGTTCGAATCCACTATCTCCCAAATACAAGCTCATAGCTCAGGATGCATCTTGTCGTAAGCCTTCTTCTAGACGGAGTTGAATATTACAGCCAAGTATGCAAGTAGTCAACCGTGGGCCTTCTCCATTCTGTAAATATGTGGCTATGCGTGACTATTGTTGGATTCAAAGTTATGTAAGACCAGGGTTTAAATCTTTATAAATAGGGCCGACCTTAAAATTATACCAAAATTTATCTCCTTTTCTCCTACATTAGGAGTGGTTAAGAATACGTTTTCTTACTTTTAATGCTTCAGATATTTTGACAGGATTGGAAAAAGAACATGTTTTTTGACCATCTATGGAGGAACCTCCAATTTAAAAACACATACAATAAAAAATGTCACCCAACTGTAATAAATTTTTAACCCAATATAACCTTTTTGTTAAAATATAGGGGTCAGTTAAGTAAAGAAATGTTTTATCAATACAGAGGTCTCGGATTAAGTCATAACATGAGCACCAATTAGTGTTTTCTATACAGCGAAATCTTGGACCGATGCATTGATTTTATATTTATTGATTATTTAGTGCATGACACTACACAATGAAGAAAAACACCTATACATACAAACTCATGTAAGTACAAATAATAAAATATAAACATATATAACTGATATAAACTAATAATAAACAAATAATAATCAATGGAATGACACAAAACAAAATAATGTGAGAGACTAACGTCCAGTCTAGCGATCCACTCAAGGCTCATTTATGTAACACTGGTAGAGTCCCTTGGATCACCTGTTTAGGCGTTCAAATTTCACTCCTCATTGATATCCTGGATGGTTTGGTATGGTACTCCATAATCACAGGTTGGGATTGACTGCTTACCCCACTTGTGTAGGTTGTACGCACATATTTCGTGCTGTATGAATGCGGTTGAGGCTTTTCCACATATATTCTGGAAGTTCGAAACCCTTGGCTTTTTGTATGGAGTCGATGAGTTCACATACTCTCAGTCCAGATGTCATGCCACTTACATGAATGTTGAAGTTACTATCAGAAAGCAGTTGGGCTAGTCATAGGGGTAGATTTCTGGAGCAAAGCCGGTTTATTGTCAAATGTGGAATGTCATCTTCGGAAGTTTGGGATTGTTAATTATTTTCAAATATTCCTTTAGTAGTACGCCTTGTATTCTTAATGCAGATGGGGCTATATGGCTGAGTGTTCGGAGCCAACGTAATGGAGTATTTCTTATGCAACCAGAGATGGTTTTCATTGCTATATTGAGCTGAGTGTCGATCTTCTTCATGTGAGAGTTATTCATCCACATTGGAGCACAATTTTCAGCTGCAGAGAACACTAAACTGATCACAGAAATTCGAAATGTAACTGCTGTTGCTCGCTAGTTAGTGCTGCATGTAATTGATCAGTCTCACAGTGGTTCGGCAAGGGATGACTATGAACAATGTACACAGAAGCCCTTCTTCCCATACTATATTGTAAGCAGTGGTCAGGTCGATGAAAACTACAGATATCTTTACTTGTCTTTGAAACCCTGATTCAATGTGTATAGTTAGACTTAACACCTATTCTGTACAGTTCCTCTTAGGCCTGAAACCAGCCTTTTCTACTGGGACGTTTTACAGGATTCTTGGGCCTATCCTATTCAATCGAAGTCTTTCCAGAAGTTTATAGCAGCGATTGAGTAATGCTATTGGACGATAACTCTCTACTGTACTTTATCTGGAGGCTTGTTTATTTGATAGATAAAGCTTGCTGTTTCTAGCGAAGATGCAGTATTCCATAATCTATAAGGGATACCATACACATTATAGCAGTGTTTGCTGTGGTAATACTCTTATTCAAGGCTTCCCCGTAAACTAGTGATTTACGCCTTAAAACGCTTGGGCTATAGACATCGTAGATACTAATTACGTTATGACTAAAGCCTGTGTTTGGTGTATGTACAGTATCTGTGATTTGATTGTATTTAAAACTGTGCATGGTACTTAGTTTGGCTCAGTTTGGCCTCAGTTCTTTTTATGGGTTCATTGATGCCGCAAAATAGGACATAAACAAGGCACTTCGTGAAGTACTGTACATAACAATATTAACAATGTAATGGTAAAAAACAGCCGTTCTCAAATGTTTGTTGATTCCTTTTTCTGAAACTTTTACATGAAGAGATGGTAGAGAATTTGTTTGGTTCGTCGCCATAAGACTTATCTGCGTCGGTGCGACGTTAAGCAAAATAGCAAAAAAAATGTTTGGTTTAGATGTTTTGTTTCAAGTAACATATCCAGGTACTGGTACTCTATTTTACATGTTTTGTTATATTTAGTCAGCAGTTATAAATATTTTTCATGGTTGTATATCACTGAATAACTACTCAGGACTCAGGCAGTATGTTCTTGACAACATTTATCGGCATACACATTTTTATGGCGTTTCCATACGAGGATGTTATTTCATGCAATAACCGCTTATGATATATCAACCACCAAGGTTTGGGCATCGCCTACACTCTTAGTTACTGGGATGTCACACAAATTGCAACACAGGGAAATCATTTTCGAGAACTTCTTGAAACCATGTAATTTGTCTTGAGCAAGATATTTGCTCATCCCTACATTACATGAGGTCTCTTAGAGGTATAATAAATTATTTTTCCGTGCTGAAAAGAAAGAAAGAAAGAAAGAAAGAAAGAAAGAAAGAAAGAAAGAAAGAAAGAAAGAAAGAAAGAAAGAAAGAAAGAATGATTACAGAAAAAGGAACATCTTGAAGAAGTATGGAAATGTCAACAAAATTAAAAAAAAGATTTCAACCAAGATCGAGTATTATGAGAGATAAGTCTGGAAATGTAATTGCTGATCAGGACAAATTATTAAATTATTGTAAGGAATACTTTGATTTCTTGCTGAATTGTGCAGATCTAGGAATCTATATTGGTAAACCATCTAGTTCCCCACCAGAAGAACAAATATCACAGCTATCATATCAAGAGGTATTACGAAGTGTAATTAGTTTAAAAACAAATAAAGCTTCAGGCAGTGACAACATTCCTGCTGAGCTTATTAAATATGGTGGAGAAAGATTACATAAATACATATATAAGATCATTCTAACGATGCGGCATGATGAAATTATTCCAAAAAATGGCAGGAGTCATTTATTGTCCCATTTCATAAAAGAAGGGAAAAGGAGGAACTTCAAAATGATCGTGGTATGTGTCTCGTAAACACAGTCTACAAAATACTGTCTCATATTCTTTTACAGTGTTTAAAACCATTTGCTGAAAATGTTATTGGGGACTATCGGAACGGTTTTCATTGTAACAGATCCACTACAGACAATAGATTTGCAAATAAGACTGTTAGGTAAATTTAATCCCTATAGTAGACTTCGTCTTGTAGGTTGGCAGCTGTATAAAATGTGTACATTATTAAAAATACAAGATGTCGGAAAGCTTATTTCACATTATTTCATGGTCCTCACAGCCCGGATGAACTTGCCTCAAACTCCTACAATCCACCGTCCTATATAAGGTAATTAACGCAATCATTGGATTACAGTCACTTAAGTATAAAAATTCATGATTCTGATCGAATTCAAACGAATATTATATGTTTGAGCAATTTAACCTAGTCACAACTTCTCAAGGAACTCACAGCTAGGTTATGGTACAACTAACGCTACCTTTTGCCCAAAGTCATAACTTCTTGCAAGGTACACAACCGTCCACTGCTACAACTACCCTGGCCAGTACCATTTACTGACAAATTCACGAACTTTATAAAATCTAGTTATTAGTTCCCACTTACTCTTCCGTTCATCCAGAAAGTTACGTGTTTCCTCAGAATAATTATTATCCAAATATTATTCATTTTATAGCACCACGATATTCTAAAATATGGAAGAGTCCAACAAACGAACATTAACCTTGAAGGCTTGTGTAACTCGCATTCAACACTTCGTTGAGTCGGAAATAAATTCTGCCGATATCAATCTCATTCAGGTTAAATTAAAGAGATTGCTCTCCACCAACGAAGAATTCAACAAATTCAAAGCCAACTAGAGTCGTATGAAGAAAAGGAGGAATCTAACACGATCTACCGAGAAGAATTCGAAGACACAATCGACTTGCTGGAGGCTAAATTAAGGAAGGCCATCAATCTACAAAACATGTCAGGTAATGTTGAAGTGTTCACTCAGTCATCACATTACACCTAGAAATATCAAATTACCGAAAATAAATCTCCCTACCTTTGGTGGGTCTCTAATTACTTGGCTGCATTTCAAAGACACGTTTGAAGGCCTGGTGGTCAACAATAATGACCTATTAAACATAGAGAAGTTCCACTATTTGCTCTCCTCTCTGAAAGGCGAAGCCAAGGACACCATAAGAAATATTAGCATTTCTGACGCCAACTTTCAAGTAGCCTACAACATTCTGGTCAATCGTTATCATTCACCCAAATTAATTGCAGCTGAACATGTTAGGAAAATTACGGAAACTTCACATAAAATAGGTTCAACGGAGAGTGAAATACGCAAGGTGGTCAATATATTCAAGGGCAGTATAGAGATGCTCTTAATGCCCTAAACGCTCAACCAAGTACACTAGATTTACTTCTTAATAAACTCCTCCTCTCTCGACTAAACAAAAAACCAAGGTTAGAATTTGAAAAGGAGCATTCTCTTTCCGTTGCAGTTAAATTCAAGGAGCTCATTAGCTTCTTGGAGAGACGCTGTCAGACACTACAACTCTGCTCTTCTACCCACCTGCAGTCAGTCTTAACAATTATCCAAATTCAGCGCCACGCTTGATAACACAACAACAATCATACATCTCGACAGCAGAGAGATGTTACATCTGCTCAGAAGAGCACAGGCTGTATAAATGCCCTGATTTCCTCAATTTGAGTTCTGATGAAAGGTTCAAATTGATCAAAGATGGCAAGCACTGCAGTAACTGCCCTAGTCCATCACACACTTGGAAAGCATGCAGATCCAGTACCGCATGTAAGGTATGCAAGAAATACCACCACACGTTACTACACCAAAACGATCAGAATGAGGAAAAAATAACATAAACAACACAATGGCACAAAGCCCACAGGGTAACGACACACATCAATCGTCGTATCAATCTCTCAGAAGTACTCCAAACACTCAGGTTCTTCTAAGCATAGTCATGGTTAAAATCAAGGACTCAAACGGAAGATATCATCGCATGCGAGGCGTATTAGATAGCGGCTCCCAAAGCAACTTCATATCCGAGCAGGCAGTACAACAACTTAAACTTAAGAAGAAAAGAACGACCGTTAAATCCCTGAAAGCATTCGGTGAACTGACATCCGAAGCTGACTCATCAGTAAACGTAGAAGTGCACTCGACGATCAGTGACTTTCATTTCAATATGGAATGTATATGATCCAGATTTCCACCTCCCTCAGGGTACTCACTTACTAATCGGAGCTCAGTTCTTTTTGCATCTCATGAAGGAAGGGAGGACATTTCGCTCAGGATATCCAACACTGCAGAACACTCAGTTAGGATGTATTCTAAGCGGGGAGTATCCACAGCAAATGAATGAAGGAAAAGACAATGGGCAAAGATATAATTCATCCTTCATTAGGTCTGACCTCAGTCTTAAAAATCAAATACAACGATTCTGGTCCATAGAGGAAATAAGTCGTGAAATTCATTCACCAGAGCATGCGGAGTGTGAGAAAAAATTAATCGATACTACCTTAAGGGATGAGCGTGGAAGATATGTAGTAGAACTACCCACGAGAAAGGAAATTAACCTAGGAAGTTCAAAGGAGATTGCAAGACAACGCTTTCATTTCCTGGAAAGAAAATTGCAAGTGCAGAGCGACCTTCGTCAAGATTATATCCAGTTCATGAGAGAATATGAAGCACTTGGACACATGGTCGAACTGCAATCAAATTCCTCACTAAGGCAAACAGAATATTACATTCCTCATCACGCGGTTCACAAGTATTCGAGCAGTACTACCAGGACAAGGGTGGTTTTTGATGCCTCTACAAGAACCGACAATGGCGTGGCACTAAATGACATTTTAATGGTAGGACCAACAGTACAAGACGACTTATGCTCGTTGGTTATGAGGTTTCGTATGCATAGAGTAGCCTTTACAGCTGACGTAGGTAAAATATACCGACAAGTAAGAGTGCATCCAAAACATCAACCCCTGCAATGCGTATTATGGCGAAAAAGCCCTCAGGACGAACTAAAATCCTACGCCATCACTACCGTCACATACGGCACATCATCAGCAGCTTACTTAGCTACAACATGCCTGGTACAGCTGGCTACGGATGAAGCAACCAGATTCCCTCGAGCGGCTTCAGTCCTCCACCACGATTTTTATGTGGATGATTGCATCTCAGGAACAGAGACTTTGTATGATGCTCTAAGACTGCGAATCGAACTTCAAGACCTTCTTCAGCTCGGAGGATTTCCGCTGAGAAAGTGGTGCACAAATAACCCAGAACTCCTTGAATCAATCCCAGAGAACTTACGAGAATATAAACATTCATTGACTGACGGTGAGAGCAGCGTAGTAAAAACGTTGGGTTTAACTTGGCACCCTTCAACGGACCAATTTCAAATCAACTGTAGCCTGAAGCCACATCAATCGATCTCAAGGGAATCCAAGTGCTCAAAACGTATGGTGCTGCCCATAATATCATTAATATTCGACCCACTATAGCTGATAACTCCCGTAGTTGTTCTCTTCAAAGTCTTCATGCAACGCCTGTGGCAAGAAGGTTCAGGATGGGATGATAAACTGCTCGGGAATTTGCTCGATACCTGGACTGACCTATGTCAACAAATATCACTGGCCCTCAGTGTAGGAATAGGGAAGAATATCGAGATACATGGCTTCTGCGATGCTTCAAAGACTGATTACGGAGCTGCCGTATACATAAGATCTGTCAACCACAAAGCCGAGATTCTCACGAGACTTCTTTGTGCAAAATCAAGGGTTACACCTCTAAAACAGATTTCAATCCCCCGTCTCGAATTATGTGGTGCCTTAATTTTAGCTCGCCTCGTCAAGAAAACGCTTGAAACTCTACGCACTACCCCCGATGGTGTACTACTTTGGACTGATTCAGCAATCGTATTAGCTTGGCTACACGCATCTCCTACAAAATGGAAAACATTCGTGGCAAACAGGCTGGCAGAAATTCAAGACACTGTACCAGCCTCCCATTGGCGTCATGTTGGATCGCTGGACAATCCTGCAGATCTTGCATCACGAGGAGTACAGCCACTGCTTCTTCAAGACAGTGCACTATGGTGGGAAGGCTCCAGCTGGCTGCGTCTAGATCCTGCATCATGGCCGTCACAATCAGGATGCGACACCTCGAAGATCCCTGACCAAAGAATTATAACATCACTTCTTGTCATACAACACGATGATATATTCCTGAATACATTTTCATCCTTAAACAGATTACTCAGAACAGTTGGTCAGTGTCTCAGATTCTCTTCCAACTGCAAGAAAACTCGCAGTGAGCGCGATACACCACCACTGAAACCACAAGAGGTAAATAAGGCCTTTAGGGTCTGTACCAAAATCGTACAATCGGTCTCTTACCAAAGAGAAATACACTGCCTCAAACAATATAAAGCTGTTGATACGTTCTATCAACAAGTTGTGTATATTACCAGAAACGAGCTGGGACTGATCATCAAACTACAAAACGGTTGAACATTATCAACGTTATAAAAATCGTGTTTGCCCTATTTTTGACTAGTGCATTTTTGTGTGTATATGTTGCATTTTATTATTTTTCTGCAAAAGGCCAATGCCTTTTGGTGGGGCGGTATGTTAGGTAAATTTAATCCCTATAGTAGACTTTGTCTTGTAGGTTGGCAGCTGTATAAAATGTGTACATTATTAAAAATACAAGATGTCGGAAAGCTTAGTTCACATTTATTTCAAAGACTATTAATGATAAGTTGTGGGAACACAAGCAGTTGGTCCATTATCTCTTTATAGATTTCTTCAAGAAAAAAGGCATATGATTCAATCCATAGAGAAGGGCTATGGAACATCATGATGGAGTTTGGCTTTCCCATAAAATGTTAATTAACATGTGGATGGTAATGTTAGCTGTGTTTTGCTCAAGGTTAGAAAATCAAGTTCATTCCAGAATAAAACTGGATTGAGACAAGGGGATGCACTATTTCCTCTTCTATTCAACATTGCACGGGAGAAGATTATCAGAAAATTAGCTCTTGCACCTGCTGGCATCATATTTTGGAGACAACATAGTCTTGCATATGCAGATGGTATTGTTCTTACTGGCTGCAATGAATTAGAAATTAGGCAGTTATTTGTGGAACTAGACGAAATGGCAGCAAAGATTCGCTCACGGGTGAATGATAAAAAGACACTTTACATGGTTGTACAGAGACCGACTCACGAGGAGGTTGACACATTGCCTTTGAAGATTGGGAAATACATATTTAAAAGAGTAGAGGAGTTTAAATTCCTTGGTGTATTAATCGATGAGCAAAACTGAAGGCAACAGGAAAACCAAGCTAGAATTAAGAATGCGAATGAGGCATTTTACTCTATGAACCCTATATTAGGCTCCAAGTTTTTAACAAGGAATGCAAAGTTATTATCTACAGTACAATCATTCGACCCGTAATTCTGTATGGTTCTGAGACATGGAGTATAACCAAGAAAGAGCAGCAGCAGTAAAGTCTTTGAGAATAAAGGTTATAGAAAAAATGGGCCAATGGTTCGATCCTCTCTCTCAAAGCTGGCAGAAAAGATCTAATTATGAGATTTACACGCTCTCGCAAAAACAAACTATAATGGATGTGATAGAATTCAACCGACTGCGCTGGGCTGGACATATACTGAAGATGCAGGATAACACAGCACCAGTAGATCTATACAAGGGATCTCTTAATGGGACTGAGTGTGACTGACTGGCTACGAATTCGGCCTTGGGGCGGGGGTTTGCGAGTTAGGTATTTTTATTACAACAGCTAGCCCCAATCGTTCTGCAGGTAGAAAGAAATGCAGCTTCTTCTTCTTCTACTGTCACGTACAAAGTACCATTACAGCAACTGGTACAGTCCCGATATTTAATGTAGGCGCATCCACGGAATTCACAAACTTTATTTTGAGTATATACAGTTTGCCTTTATACATCAGAAATGAATGCGAGTTATGTGCGGGGAAATTCTTCCTGCAATTTTAAATGTTAAAAATGGGGTGCGAGTTATACGTGGTGGCATGTTATAAGCGGTATATTTCATTATTTGATTGAATGTCAGCCTTGTTAAGCCTTGGCAAAATAAATATTCATCTCCGAATCACAGTGGATAGAAAATATCAGCCCGCCCCACCGGTTCAGCACATAACCTACATTTATATAGCAGAATTTTGTTAATTCAAGCATTCATCTGACTGAGTGTATGTACAACATTCAGCATTGTTTGCCTCAATGCTTGCAACAATGGCCAGTTTAGAAGAAATGAAACAATTATTGTTTGATTCAATATGTATACAGTCTTGTGTACAGAGGATAGTTTTCCAATGAGAATAGTGAATTAGAACGTGTTGGGAATGACAAAAGTGGAGAGGAAAGAGAAGAAGATGATAATTTTATGAGGAGGCCATGGAAGAAGTGGACCACGCAGGTGCTTTTGATGAGACTGACTTTGATCCTGACTAACACGATGGTGAAACTGAAAATGAGACTGAGTCTACAGAAGGCAGTGATGAAGATCTGTCTGTTGAAGTGAGGTCTGTGAAATATACATCCAAAATCTAACACAGTCATTGATGAAATGCTTTCATTTTTCTGCGGTAGATGTCCATTTAAGGTGTTTATTAAGGAAAAGCCTGGGAAATGTGGAATACTTATTAGCCTTTTGTATGATTGGTAGAGGCTATATTTTCTGAACATGGAAGTGTATAGACAAGAAATATGTTCCACCGATCAATACTTATTTATTGTAAATGGATTTACATTAGTACCGGTTTCGGCCTTTCATGGCCATCAGCTAGTACATAATTATATTATAGCCATTAGACAAAATCACTAAGATGTTGTTATGTTAGATCATCCGGATGTCTAATGGGGATGGAAATAAAATATATTGCAGTAGTGTGAGGTTAAAATATCTGTGATCAAAAGTGGTAGTGATGGTTACAATAAACTAAAATCTATTGAATGTACATTGGACATGAGTACATTAAACATTAAAATACATAGGCCGCAGTATAAAACACTTAAAAACTTAAACACATTAAAATATGGTATACATATATGAGGCGTCTAGTATCAAAACCGGCCAAGTCACTCAAGGCATATTTTTCAATATGGACGAAAAACCTGTAGAGACACAGCAATGATGGTCAGAAAATATTTTTTTCACAGTTATATCCTTAATGGTTTCATATTTAAGTTCCGCTGTTTTGAGAAATCTAACTCATAATTAACCCATCTTTTTGTTAATTTAAATGTTGACTTGGCCGTTTTTGTTGCAATTTTGTACAACTTTACAAGGTATGGAAGTAAATCTTTCAGTTCACCACTCGGAACAATATCCACGTTACAGCACACAATAATGACCAAATACGAGCACACCGGAAATAGGATTGCTTTGGCGCCAATGACGGTAAGAAGCCCGCGAATACGTAAATCAGTGTTGCAAACGAACAAAAACAAAATATTATGACTTCAAAGAATATACATTACAAGGAACGATTTTGCCTACTGATATTATCACATTGTTGCTTAATGTAACAACACAAGATTCCAGACAATAACGCTGCATCATAAAGATTGTCGCCTGTTCCTTGACTTGGCCGGTTTTGAATTCACTGGCTGCATGACTTGGCCGATTCTGTTGCACGACCGAGAATTTAGTGCTCTATAACATGAAGACATGGACGATTTTAAAGCATATTCTTATTTCACCTGATAGTACTATACTTCTACTTCAAATTGATAACCTTAACTCATTTTCGTAAATTTTGTGACTTGGCCGGTTTTTATACTAGACGCCTCATATGTTAAAAAACTAATTAAAATTTGAGTTCGTGCTGCGTGGATTTCATTCTTCAATCTTTTTTGTGGTTCTTGTGCTTCTGTATCATGTTGATTTAGTGTGCGTATGAAGGTGTGCCCGTTGTATGTATGGAAATGAAAAGAGTACTTACTATTGTTGTTGTGGAGGTCGTGTATCGATATGTTTGGAGGCTTGCTGTGTACTACTACGAGTGCGTCTGGGTGGAGGGGATGGAGTGACTATTGTGGAGGTAGGGGCGGGGTCAGGCTTGTGATTCGTCGGTTATTGGGGCGTGTGTTTACTATTTTGAGATAGTCATTCTTTTAATCCAGGAATGGCTTTATCAAAGATGGAAGCTGGTTTTCTCTGTAATGTCGTTAATGTTATGGTTGGGATTAAGGTATTGGTGCAGAGAAATAAAGAAATCTTCGGTATGTTGAGCAGGGGGCCCTTGGAGTTTATGTTTCATATCGTCATATCGTTATTGATGTCTGTGAAACTATGCTTAGATTCTTCTATATGTTGGCCTATTGATGATAAATGGTTGTGTTTTACTGCATTTGTATGTTTATTGTAGCGCATGGTGAAGTTTCTGCCTGTACGTCCAATATAACGTGTGTCACAATTGTTACATTTGATATGGTAGACACTTGATTGGTTATATTTATTGTTAATGTTGGCTGTTTTGGTGTTGTGTATAGTGTTGGTACTGTTGTGTGTGGTTTAGAATGCTATTTTCAGGTTGCGCTTCTTGAAAATATTAGTTATAGTGTAGATATGGGTGTTGAAGGTGAATAGGGCATAATCTTTTTAGGGTTTGGCTGTTTTAGTTAATTTGGTTTTAGGTTGGGATTTTATTTTGTGAATGATTTTGTCGAACATTTCTTTGCTATATCCGTTATGTTTGGCTATGTCGTGGATGAATTTCAATTAATTATTTCGATCTTCAATTGTCATTGGGATATTAAAAGCTCTATATATCATGCTATAATAGGCTGCTCTTTTGTGTGTGTTAGGATGAATGGAGTCATTTTTATCGTATTTAAGGTGTGTGTGGGTTTCCTGTAGATCTTGTGAGATAAGAGGTTATCGTGTCTGGTTATTGTTAAGTCTAAGTAATTTAAGATACGGTTATTTTCGGTTTCTTTAGTGAATTTAATTTGGGGGTCTAAAGTGTTAAATTTGTCTAGTGTAGTATTTGCGTCAGTGGATCTATTATCTATAATTACGAAGATGTCGTCAACAAATCTGCACCAAAATATATATTATCTATTTTATTGATTGACGTGTGTTCTAAGTGGTCTATATATATTTCAGCTAATATTCCGGAGACAGGAGATCCCATAGATTGCTGATATATGGTATCACGAAATCTGAAGTAGTTATTGCTTATGGCGAATTCAAGTAGATTCATGAATTCATCTATTTCTAAGGTGCTCAGTTGCTGTGTTTCTTTAAATTAGATTCTATTATTTTGATTGTTTGTTTAATAGGAACATTAGGGTACATGTTTGTTATGTCAAACGAAGCAAGGGTACGGTAACGTTCGATCTTTAGTTCTTTGGTTCTGTTGCAAAAATCTATTGAGTTTTTTATTGTTTGCTAAAAGTGAATAATGCTTTTTATTGTTATAAGTTTAGGAGATTCTGTTTCGGTGAGAAGAAAGTGTGGGTTCTTGAGTAGATTTTTAGATTCCTCTGTATGTTATTGGTTGGATCTCGGCGTTTAATTGAAAAAGTGTTGTCTCGGAAACATTCTTTAGTCTTTGTTATGTGTTCATTCTTATCCATAATGACCGTAGTGTTGCATTTGTCGGCTTTTGTTATTAGTAGATTGTTCTGTTTTATTTTGTTTTTGAGTTTGTTTATGTTTGATTTATTGGTGGTATTCATGTTTAAGTTATTATTGTGAATGTTATTGATGTATTGCGGGATCTTTCTACCGATTTCGTGTCTAACTTCGTATCGTATATCGTATGGGGTTTTCTGTGAAGCGAGTTCTGTTTCGGTAACGGGAGTTATGATATTCTGATAGGATGATGCATTACCCCAGTTATGTTCGGGTGCCTTGCTCAACATAGCCGTCTCTACATCGTCAAATGCGGTTGGTGTGAGATTTTGTATGGGTGGGTGGAATTTATGTCGGGAATTCGTTAGGATAAGAAGGATCTTTGTTTTGGATTATGGTTGGTGGTTTTGGTTTGCTTTGTTGTTTAGTGTGTTTTGTTTCTTTATGGCTAAATCTTCTATTTTATCTTTAGAAATTTGTTGAAAGTAATTCCAATAGCTATGCGGGAGTTCATGGGATGATTTGAGATGTGTTGAATAAAGTTCATTATTGAGGTGTTCTTTCTTGCGATATAGGAATTTTATTTCTTCTTTGAACCAAATTTCATTAGTCCTGTTTTGTGTTTTGCGTGTCGGAGCAGTTCGTCTATGTTTCTTATTGTATTTCTGGAGAAATTTCGGTGTTAAGTTGTTCGAAGGCATTCCTTCAAAAAGGCAATGCTTTTGGTTGCGTTCATTAGTTCAATTTTCAGGTTTTGGTATTTGAATGCGTTACGTTTGGCCTGATTGGCTTCCGAAATATGTTATCTGGCCATTACCTTGTTGATGTACTGGTGCTTGATGAAAGAGGCCGCCTGCCACCTGCTTTGACACACACTTAGTAAGATGACGATCAATTGGCCCAGAAGCAAGAAAATCCGCAGTTTATAAACCCTCGGGGAAAATTCGAGACCATTCAAGATTAAATTAGCCACACCCTCTCACGATTATTGGTCAATTTAAAAGTTACACTCAAAATCGAAGAAGAAGAAGACAGTGATTGGTAGGAAATTCATTACAGAAATTAGGGATTGGCTAGATTCAAAACTGGCGGAAATAAAAAGGAAATATTGCCAACCCAAAATAAATGAACATCAATCAGTAAAACTTATGAATACAAAGCTTCTTTGAATTATAAGTCCTTATACCTCGCACCTGGTTGTATGATCATAGTTTTTAGTAGTGACATCTGTGGAAGAATGTCCAAACTTCCTGATGGATAGCAAACAAAACTAGTAGAAATACAGTCAGTTCAGGAAAGTTCACAATAACAAAATTACATCATATTTTAGTGGTGACATCTTCTGAGTAAATTTCTAAGTTGGTGTAGTTTCAGCTTCACTGTTTCACGAATAGAGGAGTTCATTTAGGCGCTAGATTTAAATGCGCGGCGTTGGGGTGTACTTCCCGGTACAAAAATCAATAGTAATTCGTAACATTCTACATTTAAGTCAGCGCTGGCGTACTAACAAAATAATATGATATAATGAATTCACTCTTTCTGAAATGAACTCAAGTTTCAATATTCATAATCATCTTTGAAAAATTAAGTCAATCATTCACATCTATCACTGTATCACAATTACATCGTAGTTAAAAAAATTGGAATTCCTCCTTATAATTTATAAAGTCTGAAATCATGAAATCTGAATTCGTTAATGCAATATATCATTGGCGAAGAAATGTATTATGTTGACTGACGTGCTAAAGTTTCCATCCCTTTTGCCTCTTAAATCACGGCTCCTAATTTACCATCTTCTCATTTTAAATTATAACATGAATTATAAATCAACACTCAAAATATAAAATAATCTATTTCACTATTCTATCTAAATAATTCTTAATTTACTGCTATACGGCTCAATAAGCATCCATTCGTTAAAATTATCTTTAATATATCATATTTGTAAGTAATTCAACAAGTATCTACGTTATGATATCTCGGTACTATTTATATGCGTCGCTTCTACTATCTATATTGGCTTAACACACCTTCCACTTCACATATGTTATGAGAATACGTCATAAGATACCTCCTTCATAAAAATGCAATTACTAAGACGTAACATTCTTCTTTACTTAAATACTCCTTTAAATAGATCAATGCTCTTCCAAAATTACGATGCTTAACCTTAAATATTGCGTTCGTGCATTGAACATTACTTAACAAGGAATAACTCGACTATATCTTTCACTTCCTCTCATGCGATCCACCTGTGACGTAATTGTTGACTGAATGGTTTCGCAAGATCCGTAGATATTATTCACCATATGATAATCTTTGCATTCAGCTGTTAGATAACTTTTCTTCCCACTCGTATTCTCAATTGCCTTGATAATTCACTTATTTCATACACAGCCATACTCCACGAGATTTCAATCTAATTATACACTAATTTAATATAGTATTAGGAACTTAAATGTAACGCACTTCACTTCATTGTTTCACTTGCACTCTTAAATATTTCACACTTAGAATACTCTATTCTAATGCATATGCCTAGCTAAATTAAGAATTATAATACTTATGGCAAACATTTAGCTCGTCTTTCATCATATCAGCCATCAGTTGCTCTCCTCCTGCTCGTCACATCGCTGGTTCATTGGCCATGGTTCGAGGTTCGGTTGGATTCCTCATTTCATCTTAGGTAGGTTCAGCTGGTCATGATTCGAGGTTCGGTTGGATTCCTCATCTCGTCTTAGGTAGGTTCAGCTGGTTGGATGATATCTCCCTCCAGGTTGGTCCATCTGGATGCCTAGCAAGTCATCTTCTCGGAATAACTGCCAATATAATCAAATAATATCGACAAGTAAATGTTCATTTTAAGTTTTTCTTAGAGTAATATTTCTTTTTAAATTATTCTATTAGTCTTCCCTTGTGTTCTAGTTAACCAGTTCTCTAAACCTGCGTAAGATCTTCCGTCTTGTCTTACGAAAATTTTCAATTTTAATATTATTTGTTCTCTAAAAGTATTATTCCTTCCTTAATTCTTTTTCTGACGGAATAATCCTCTGCTATCCTTTTCTTTTCTCACGGCTTCCAATTAATAGAACGTAGAACATTTATTGAACATAACAGGCGACTTCGCCCCTATACATGTCCGCATACAGAGTAAAATAAATAATAGAGAATAATAAAGTGAAGCAATACAAATTTAGCTGACTGCTGCTATCGTCCGACCGTGTCATCCCCCTGGTGAGAAGAAGGCCGCCTTCCCCATGATGACACGGCCTGCCCTAACTGTGGGGCCCTAAGGAAAATCTCAACCATCCTACCAGATGACAGTGTGTTTTCTTCTCACCATTCCATTACGACAGTCCACATCTAACTGGATCCTCTCTCCTCCCCTATCCAACCTATCGTATTCTTCCCTTCCTTCGCTTATTTGGAGTGGGCCTTACCCACCCCGTCTTTCTGACTTGCCCATCCTCCCTTACTCCCCCTAATATGCATGAATGGTGAGAAAAAGCACCTGCCCTAATATAATAATAATAATAATAATAATAATAATAATAATAACATAATGGACAACTCATATCACAAAAAAGGGTAAGGAAAGAAATTACCGCATCCCTTGAGGTTCGTTGGATACTCCGGAAATGTAAAACCCCCAAAATAGAGTCATCACAGCAGTCATCCTCAGAACCTCGTGCCATGCCCCTCATTCCGTTGAATTAAAACCCCAGAATCAAGAGATAAATAATGATAAAGATAATAATAATAATATATATATGATCGTATTATTCCTAGCAGTCATTAGCTGTAGCAGTCACTTCCTCAATGTTCAAACATGCTCATCAAGTGTCCTTATTGCGCTCTGCACTTGCGTCACATTATTGTTCCTGACCTACACCTATTCAATACTCCAAACAACAACACTCAGCATTTCAGCACTTGCATTCCAACCAACACTAACACAAACAGAAAGACCTTGCCTTCATGCAATCCCATATCATTACCAAACTCCACATACTTAACTAAGTACTCGACTCCTATATTCTCTAACCCATTCGAATTTTATCATACTATCCCCTTCCCTTATATACACAATCTTCCCATATACATACATAACTATTCCACCCCCCTACCCCCTTGTCCACCCTCTAACTCACCCTCCTTCATTTTACTCTCGCAGGCCTTTTTTGCCGCACATAAATACCTGTTCAATTCATCCCCCTTTTCCCACTGTTTAATAATCCATCTCTAGATTGCTTTCTCATACCCTCTCCCCAATATTTTTCGATGCTCGGCACTCAATAATCCATGTCTTAACTCCCTCGTTTCCTCACAGTCTCTTAGCAAATGAAATTCATCATTCACAGCTCCACAAAGTATACACCTTGTCTTATCCTTCCCCTGCAGCCACCCTGTATTCCTTTGCAATCCTAACAGCCACCACATCATCCCATACCGTTTTGACCCATCAACGTATCAAATATTCAACCCTGCTTTCTCCTCTATTTTCGTCAAAACATTCAGCGAGTTTCTCAGTCTGCTTTCCCCCAATAATTTCTGCCTATGGATATCTCTAATTCTCCTTTCAAGTATCTTCATCCCTCTCACTTCTGTCTTCGACCAGAACTCCCCCACAGGTGTCCTAATCCTATCCTCTCCAAATATCCCTTTATTTTTTCTAGCCATCCACCCCTATACATGCTCTTACATTGCTGTTCATACGCTGCCTGTAATACCCTCCCACCTTCCTGTCTTTTTAAATTCATCCAGTATCTAACTATTCTTTTCACACCCTCTGATTCCAAATCCTCCCCACACATTAATTCCGCCCCTGCATTTGCTGTGCACCTCGGTAAGCCCATTACTAACTTAGCAAAACTACTAACAATCCTTCTTAGTTCCTCTCTTTTCTCATCCAGCCCCCAAACTTCTCTGCGCCGTACAATACCCTCCCAAAAATTACCGACCTTAACAGAAGCCTCAGTGTTTTATAACTGATACCCGGGCATTTGGCTAGCAAATTTCTTACTGAGGCTAGGGCTGCCAATCCTCTGTTTATCACCCTTTTGATCTGGTCGTTCCACGTTCCTTTATCATTAAAAATAACTCCTAGATATTCCAACTTCCTTACCTGTTCCAATCTTTCTCCCTGAATTACCCATTTACTTTCTATCTTTCTTCTTTTGTCAACCTGGACTACTAATATTTTAGACTTATTTCCATTAATTCTCAATCCCCATTTCCTCGCAAATAGCGTCACTGAATTTAACGCTCTATTCATCCCCCCTGAAGTTAGCGTCATCAATAACACATCATCCGCAAATTTCAATTCTAGTACCTCTAAACCATTAATTACCGGCACAGCCCGATTTTCTGCCGCAAACCCCTCTAAAATATCGTTCATAAATAAAATAAACAGTATTGGCGATAACTTGCACCCTTGTTTTAAACCCACCTTGGACTCTAAGGGTCCACTCAGTCTCCTTTCTCCCAATTTTACACAAAACCTGACAACCCTATATATTCCTTCCACTGCCCTCAACATCTTTTACGAAATCCCTAGTCTGCCTAATTTCTCTAATAGGGCCTCTCTATTCACCTTGTCAAGAGCTTTCTCAAAATCTATTGCTGCTACATAAACTGTACTTCTAGCCACACTCTTATACTTTTCTAGAACAGCCTTTACTATCATTATATTTTCCACTGTTTTCTTTTTCCTAAATCCCCCTTGGTAATCTGGCAAAATTTCATTTTCTTCCGCCCACTCGCTTATTCTGTTCGCTAACACCCCAGTGTATATTTTACTCAAGGAATCCAACAGATATACCTCTATAACTGTTCACACTGTTCCTACTACCCTTCCCTTTGTATATAGGGCATATAATTCCTGTTTCCCATTCCTTCGGGTACTTACCTCCCTCAAATATCTTATTGAATAGTTTAACTATGCCCTCTATCATTATCTCATTTTTGCTAATTTCCTTCCAAAACTTGTTATTTATACCATTACATCCCCCGGCCGACTTCGCTCTGACTCTGCTTATCACTCGCAGGATTTCCTCCCTTGTGATTTCTTTATCCAGATCATAAATTGCCACTCTCCTATTCCTCCAAATTACCTCTTTCCCCATCCCTCTCCATCCTTCTTCCCCCTTTTCCCCTAGTAATTCATCAAAGTGTCTCACCCATTGCACTTCCACAATACTCGTTTTCTCTATATTCCTCCCACCCTTAATAATTTTATTAATCTTGTCCCAAACTCTCTCAAAATTATTTGTCTTGCAATCATTATTTATGGCTTCAATTTGTTCCTCTAACCACGCCTTTTTTGTCTCACAAATTTTCTTTTTATACTCCTTGCTCAATTTACAGAAAATCTCCCTTTGTTGGCCCCCCCCTTCCTTCTATATTCTCCTAACGCGTCCATCACTTTCCTCCGCATTCCTTCACACTCCCTATTAAACCATTCTTCTCCCTCTTTCTTTCTCTTTCTAGCTTTCGCCTTCTGCGCTATTATCTTTATTGGATGTAGCAGCAATTCCAAGGCTTTATCAGTATTATTCTCTTCTAACGCCCCTTCCCACCCATATTTCATAAGTTGTAACTCCTCTTTTACTACCCTATTCCAACCCCGGCCCACCTTCTCTGACCATTTATACTTATTATATCCACTCCCTCGTTTATCATTCGTCTCATCCTCCTTCCTTGTACACTTCTCTTCCCTCTTTTCAGCATAACCCTCACCGGGAAATGGTGTGATTCAATCCAGTCTCCTATTTCCATCCTTACAATCCTCAATCACCCCTTCCGAACTTAAAACCATATCTATCACACTACCACCCTTCTCAGTAACATACGTCAATTTCCCCATCCTGTCACCCTCTATCCACCCATCCAGAATATACAAATTTCCCACAGCACACATCTCTAGGAGCTTCTCTCCATAACTGTTTATAATTTTGTCCTCACTCCTTCTACTTTTCAACATACACATTCCATCCTCCCTACTATATACTGGGCTGTTCCCCCATTCTCGCGTTCGAATCCCCGAATAACAACATATCCTCTTCCCCTGGAAACATTCCTCTTATCCTACCAATAACTCTTCAAAAAATATTTATTTGCATATGCTGAATTACTAGGATGGCAGTAAACAAAGGCTAGATTTATTTTCTTCCTCCTTCCCTCAACCCCTCCCATATTCAATCTCAACCATATGGTTTCTTTCATATCGGTCTCTATATCCTCTACCATTTCACTAATTTCTTCTCTTATTAGAACTATCATCCCTCCTGGTGCGCGACCCCTAATCCTCTCTTTTCTTCTATATTTATATTTTATCCCAAACCCCTTCCTTGCGATCTCCTTCCCTGTTTCTAGCCACGTCTCCAAGAGTGCCACCACATCGAAACTTTCAATTTCTTCCCGCACTTTCTTATTTCCTAATTTGTTCATTAATCCCTCTATATTTACACATCCTATTTTCCAATATAATTATAACTTTCCCTCACTCCCTTGTGAGTCTCCCCCCTCTGATCTTGCTCCTAGTCGTTATCGACCTCTCATCCCTTGTCTCCCTTCCGTCTCTTTTAACCGATCTATTCCTTTCCCCATCCTCCCTATCCTTCCCATTCCGACTTTTTCCCCATATGTCTTTCAAACTGATACTTCTTTTTTTACTCATAATTGCTTTACCTTCCTGTTGATTCGTCTTCCCTTGTTCTTTCTTGCTCACTGCAACACTACACTCTGCTCTCACAGTTCCTTGCTGCTCACTCTCCACTTCACTATCTTGATCTTCTGTATCCCGACTGCACTTCTGAGATGATCTCCTCTCCTTCCACGTCTCTCCTCTTCTCCTTTTCATCTTTCTTCTTCCCATCTTGCCTTGTCATCTCACCACCCTCAACACTCTCGTTTTCGTCCATCTCCTTTAGCTTCGCCACTGAGTGCACTCTAACCCATCGCCCGTTTGTCACCTCCAACCTCAGACCTCTTATTCGGGCCTTTAGCCCCTGGTTCCTCGCTCTCCATAGGTGCCTATTCAAGATCCTCATATTTTCACTTCCTTCTCTTCCCATGTCTCTTTTCACCCTTATTATCTGTCCCTGTACATTATTACTGTTACATAACACAATTTCTGCCATTAAGGTTGAGAAAAATTTTACCCTAATTGGCCCCCGACCTTTAGTTTTACCAACTCTCTCTACATCGTCTATGTCTACCTGACTAAAGTTTATCTTCATTGTATCACGTATGACTTCGACCACCTTGGCTATCAGTTCAATCTTGCCCTCCCTCAACTCCATATATAAATATGGCTTTCTTCAATCTCTCCTGCTTGTACTCCTCCGCTTCTTTCTTCATCATCTCCTCTATCAGATGTTTCACTTCCCCTCTCAATAACTCGATTTCTTTCTCATTATTATCCACTCTCTTGCTCGATTCCTCCGTCCTCGTTTCCAGCCATTTCTTCATGTTCCCTATCTCCTTTCTCTGCTCCTCCATCATGTCCTTTATTTCCTGCACCTTCTCCCACTGGCATTTTTCCTGCATTACTTCACTCACAACCACCCTGAGTGCGGCCAAATCCTCCGTGCTATATTTTCCACTGGTATTTGGGCCTGGGTTTAATTCCACCCCCCCCCCCCAATAACCAGTAGCACCGCTTCACTCATTTTTAATCCGTCCTTACTTATCACTAATCCATTCCTGTTCTCCTTCTTCTGCTTCGCGTATATCCCGCTGTATCTATATTTTCCACAGTGTTTCTGCAGGTATTTTGCCGTCTTCTCTTAAATTATAATAGTTATTCTTCTTAAACTTCTGCCGTAATTTTTACAATTTTCTTTCTTCAACGCAGCAACAGCAATTTACTTCCTCTCTTCTAGAGTTCAATTTTTCAAGTAAGTTTTTTCAATAATCTCTAATATTTTACTTGTTTCTTTGAAACAATTCCCCTGACATTGCTCTGTTCTGCACCGCCTTTGAAAGGCAGTCGTTCCAAGTTAATCATGGCCTCGTATTGCATTCAGATGTCCAGACTTTCTTGTATATTCTCTTGGGTCTGAATGGTCTATACCTTTCTTAGGCACCATTTTGGAACTTGTCCGAAAATGCAACGGGCACACATGTAATTGACACAACCTAACCTCTTCTTGATGTCGTCCAAATACTTCATCCTAGGTCTTCCTCTGTCTTTCGTTCCCAGCACTTTCCCTTCAAGTATGTTAATGATGAAAGTATTGTGTCTGATGACATGTCCAATAAATTTTAATTTCTTGTTTTCCATTTCGTTTAAAAATCTTCTCTCTTCTTTAACTTCCCTTAAGACTTCCACGTTGGTTTTTCTTTCCGTCCAGATCGTTCTGGCCATTTTCCGCCATATCCACATTTCAGCAGCTTCAAGTCGATTCCTTTCTAGTTTACCCAGAGTCCAACTCTCACTTCCATACTGAAGTATACTCCATACAAATGATTTTGCAAAGGATTTTCTGACATCTATATTCATATGTGTGCTGGTTAAAATGTTTTTCTTGCTCATAAATGCCTGTTTTGCCAATGTTATTCTTCTCTTTACTTCCAGGAAGCATCTATTATCCTCTGTTATCATACAACCAAGATAACAGAATTGTTTGACCTGATCAATTCTGACGTCATCAATTTTGATATTGGTTTTAATTTCTTCCATATTTTTCCGTACTACCATTAGTTTCGTTTTCCGTTTGTTTACTTTTAATTTCCATAGTTTAAGAGTGCCTGAGAGGACTTTCAGCATTCTATTAATCTCTTTTTCTGAGTCACCAATTAATACGATGTCATCTGCAAATCTGATACAATGTATCCTTTCACCATTGATATTTATTCCATGCCTTCTCCTTCATGATCTGAATAGCTTCCTCAATGAACATTTTACCGGTAAATAAATACTGTGATAGGAGAAAACCTTGTCTAACTCATTTCCTAATCCTGCCTTTTCTTCTACCTGACTGATGATTATTTTTGTGCTTTGGTTCAGATACAGTTGATTAATCATTCTTCTATTCTTCCAGTCCAGTCATATTTTCCTCATAGTTCTAAACAGTAGCAAATAGCTTAATATGATAATAGTGGAAACTCCCGCGAGAAACTCGCGACACCGCTTCTGCGTGCCATCTAGCGGTTCGAGAGGCTAACTACTCTTGCTACTGCTGTCAGCTGTGTATGCCAGAAGTGTCTTATTCGTATTTCAGATAGTTTTGTGCTTGTTATGTATCACGATTTTGGAAATGCATAGAGGAGTTATTTTTGTTATGTATGGGTGTTTTAATTACAGAAGACAAAGTGATCGCAAGTCATTTTACAGATTTCCTAACAACAAATTGCTGCGAGTATAGGCCTACCTGTTAATGGTTTTACGTGTCTGTATTTTTTTTTTCTATTTATGAGAACATACTTTCTTTAAAGTATTGTTATGATTAAATCTATGCATTTAATCGATTTTTAGGTGTACTCAGTGGGTTGTGAAGAGCAGAAGAGCAGATTTAGACGAAATTCTGAGGACCAAAGGACCAGAACATTTAAATAAAAGCTACCGGTATGTAGTGTGCTCGGACCACTTCTCAGAAAAGTATTTCAGAAACAAAAATCTCTTAAGCCAAGGGTAGGTATATAATATTATATTTTCTTCTGGTTTTGCGTATGAACTTACTTGAAGTACAAACATTGCATTTTTCCATCATTATAACTTTTATCACTAGTGAATGCCTGATTATTAAATCTTTATGTTTGTTACAGAATCTGGCCACATGCAGTGCTATCACTGTTATGCCACAGTGTCAAACAGGCAAACCTGCGGAGTAGCCCGAAGAAAAGGAAACGAGAGCTTGAATCTAACCCAGACATTTCAGATGAGTTACCGGTACCAACAGAAAGTGCAGTCCAGGAAGATGATAAAATGCCCGCAGAAGAGAGACTGGGTAAATGCTGTTCAAACTTAATGTTAAAATATAGGAATTCTCAGAAGTTGCTATCCAAGTACAGATCAGTGAATACAAGTTTGAGAAGAAAATTGTGTGTGATGCAGAAAAATCAGTCAAAGTGTAACTGTGAGAAAAGTGTTGTGGATAACAGTGTTGCTCAGAAGTTTATAAATTTTCAACTAAATCAAGGGAACCGTAATGCTCAGGGTCGAAGATATTCGAGTACTGCCAAAAGTTTTGCCTTAGTTTTGCATTACTGTTCACCAATGTCATACAAGTTCATGCAAAAGCATTTTTCTTTGCCAAGTACCAGGTCATTACGAAGCTGGTTACAAAATGCTCAAGTGGAACCTGGAGTAAATAAAATGGTTCTAAGCTTGCTGGAAATAAAAACTAAGAAAATGAGAAGGGCGGAGAGGGTTATTTCACTGGTATTTGATGAAATTTCCATCAAGTCGTCACTGTTATATGATCCTCAGAAGGATCAGCTGGAGGGCTATGAAGATTTTGGTGTTGATACTCCTGTACAGCCAATCACTGCTCCCATGCGCCAACAATGTAACCAGGCTATGGTATTCATGATTAAAGGTTTGTACCTCAATTACAAGCAAATAATTGGGTACTTGCTAACAAACAATGCTATGGCAGGACACTACATCAAAGAGCTGGTGCTTCAGGCAATAGGGTTGGTCCCTAAAGCAGTTGTGTTGTGTTCAAGGGAGTAATAATATGAATGTGAGGAAACTGTTAGGTGTTACTGCAGATAAGCCATTCATTGAGGTAAATGATGAGAAAATTAATTTTTTTCATGATCCACCTCACTTAATCAAGTCAGTGAGAAACAATCTGAAAAAAGTATGACTTTGTTTCTAGTGGTAAAATATGTAGTTGGTCTCACATAAGAGAATTTTACAACAAGGACTCAAAAATGATTCCAAGGTTAGCCCCAAAGTTAACAAAGAAATGTATCACACTTCCCCCCCTTTTCAAATATGAGGGTATGTTTAGCCACCACAGTCCTCAGCCATTCTGTAGCTTCTGGAATGCTAGTTCATGTGTCATTCAATTTTTTTGCAATCAAGTGCTGCAAACACTGCAGAGTTTATAGAAATGTGTGATACTTTGTCTGAAAGTCTCAGTAGCCCCAAAGAGAACAGAAGACCCTTAAGCAATGACTCGGGGCATATGAAAAAGCTGGATGAAATTTGTGATTGTCTAAAACAACTCAAAGTTTTGAATAACCGCAAAGGCAACCCTCTCTGTATTCAGGGTTGGATAGACAATATTTCTGCACTGAAACTATTGTGGTCTGAATTATATAGTGATTGTGGTTTTCATTATTTGCTAACAAGGAGGCTCACACAGGACTGCATTGAAAACATTTTTTTCATCATCAGAGCAAGAGGAGGTAACAATGTAACCCCAGATGCAACAAAATTTTGCAGTGCCATAAGGAGTGTTATGATAAATCAATTGCTCTGTGCTTATGATGACAGCAATTGTGAATCTGATGGTGCAGACTTTCTACTGACTCATAATGATGTGATGAAGTGCAATTTTGATGCTAATGTCACTCAACAGTGTGAGTTAAGTGATCAGGTAACTGATTATGACCATGATATAGGCCTAATACAGGAAAATGCAGACCATTATGTCATGGGCTGGGCATCTAGCAAATTTCCCCATGCTGAGTGTAGGGATGTACTGTCATCTTATGATAATGATTATAGCATGGGAAACTTGCACATAGAAATGAAAAAGTATGACAATTTTAAAATGATGTTTCCGAATATTTGTGGGGGAAAATTAGCTGCTAAAATATCAAGAGCATTTGAAGATAGTTTTTGTAAGTTTTTGTTAGAAAGCACAGATGGATTAGAAGAAAATTAACTGACACGTTTTTGTCATTGAATGAATGTAGTGTAGGCATATGTGAATAGAACCAATGACTCAACAGTGAAAAATATGCCTGTAAAAATACCAAGTTTAAAAAGATAATGCATATGAAATTTGCTCTTGAAGACTGTAGGCCCTAGTCATAACATGACGATCTAATGTTTTAATTTGATAATACATTTGTTTTATTCTTATCACTGGTTCATTCAGATCAACATCAACCTTTTTCCTTCCCCATATTATGTTACAAGAACGACGCAAACGTCTTAAAATCTGTATTTCGTTGGGTTGGAAGTCGAAATGTGTAGTGCTTGAATAGCGCGTTATGTTAGTGTTCCCTGCGAGCCGCTAGATGGCAGCACTATGTGCTGTCGCCGCTGCTCTGCGTGCTAAGTGAGGAGAGTTTCCACTATTATCATATTAAGCTATTTGACAGTAGTTCCCAGTTCACATTGTCAACAGCTTTTTCTAAGTCAATGAAGATAAGATAAGTCGTTCTATTCATTTCATCCTTCTCTCCAATAACATGTATAAGGCCAGAATTGCTTCTCTTGTTCCTCTGCCTTCTCTAAATCCAAATTGGTCTTTTCCAACATAGTTATCTACTTTTCCTTTTATTCTGTTCTTAACTATGTTAAGGAGTATCTTGGAGGCATGTGTTAATATTGATAGTGTTCTATAATTGCTGCACTCAACTGCCCTTCCTATTTTACGTATGGTAATGGTTCTGCATTGTATGAAGTCTTCTGGCACGATTCCTCTTTCGTAGCATTCTTTTTTTACTCTGAATAACTGGTCTTTCATGTTGATACCTACATTTTTCAGTAATTCTGCTGGGATGTCATCTACACCGATTGCTTTTCCTTCTTTCAGACTCTGAAGGGCATGTTCAAATTCATGTCTCATGATTGGAGGACCTTGAATTTCTCTTCCACACTCATTGATGTCTTCAATTAGCTTATTGTCATTCTTGAAGTCCTTATCATCGTACAGCTCTTCCATGTATTCTTTCCATCGAGCACATACTTATCATTGTGTATCAGTGACATTCCTTCTTTGTTTTTTACTACTGCATATTTGGTTCTATTTTTGTACTGAAGGGAACTGATTTTCTTATAAACTTGATCCTGTTTTCCCTTTTTTATATCTTGTTCTATCTCTTCAGCAATGCTTTTGGTCCATTTCTCTTTTTCTTCTCTGCATTTGGTTGTGATCTGATTTTTAATCCTTTTGTAGTCATCTACATTGTTTTCCTTCCTGAGCTTATTCCTTTCTTGAATTAGGTTTAGTATTTCTTCTGTCATCCAAAGTTTTCTGGGCTCCAGTTTCCTTTTTCCTAAAAGTTCATTTGTTGCTTCAATTATCCTTATCTTGATGTTATTCCACTGCATTGGCTCATCACTTCCATTATCTACTTTATTGGTTTGTTCTTCAAAAGCCACCTTTGTTGCTGCTTCTTTCAGTCCTTCTAGTCTCCACTTTGATAGATCTTTTGGTTCTTTTATATCTAATGTTGCACTTGGCTAATACAAGTATATGGTCACTATCTATATCAGGACCTGGGTAGCTGTGGCATGATTTTATCTGATTCCTGTATCTTTGCTTCATTAGTATATAATCTAACTGAAGTCGTCTTTTGTCTGGAGCCTCCCACGTGTACCTTCTTCTAAGAGGAACTTCAAATAATGTGTTTGTAATAACCATATCATTTTGACTGCAGAAATCTACCAAAGTTTCACCTCTTTCATTTGTTTCCCCCAGACCAAAATTTCCTACTGTCTTATTGCCTCCATGGGATCCCACTATTGCATTAAAATCGCCCATTATTGCGACATTATCTTTTTCTTTAGTTAGTTTTAATAGTTCTTCAATATTTTCATACATAGTCTCCACTTCTTCCAAGTCATGAGCCGATGTTGGGAAATATGTCTGAATTATTACTAAGTCCACAGGTGTAATATTAATTTTCACCATCTTTAACCGGTCGCTGACATGGTAGGTACTGCAAACATTATTTGACCATTTTCCTCTTATTATAACTGCCACTCCATGCTTTCCTCTTTTCCCTCCACCACTATAAATTACTCTAAACTCATCACTGTAGAAGTCTCCATTTCCTTCCCATCTTGTCTCACACATACCTAATATATCTCTCTCATTCTTCATCTGGTCTTTCACTTCATCCAGTTTTCCCACTTTCAATAGCGTTCGTACATTCCATGTTCCCATCTTCATGGTGGTTTTAGAGGGATTTTGCTTGCTAATGACCTGAGAAGCCCTCTTACCTCTCCTACCAGATCTTGGGTTCCGAAATCCATGATCAGTAATTAACGTTTCCTCATTAATATCAGCTTCCATGGTTGCATTCTACTTGGGATATCCTTAGGATCTTTAATGGAGTGGCTTCCCGTTGCCTTCTCCATTCTATGCCGTTGACTAATATGTATAGGTTTATCCGCCTTTAGGGGCAATTTCTCACCCCAAGGACAAGAGAGTGCCCTGACCTCAATTCGTTCATCCACCCTCGGAGGAGGCTGTTGACGACATTGAGGGGGGCCACTTATACCGGTGGCCATTCAGTCCCCTTTAAGTCGTCTTTTACGACAGGCAGAGGTTACCGTGGGTGAATTCTAACCCGCAGCCCACACCTTCCAAAAATGAACTGTAGAGTAGACACAATCAATAAAATATTCTACAATATGTATTTTTGATGAGTAGAATCACTTCATGTGAGATGACAATTAAAATTCCTTGAAATTATGTTTAATACTGATTACAAGAGATGGAACTTTATAATTCAGGGATTTATCCAGGACCCAAAGAGCAATATAAGCGAAAAGCACTAGACTTCTCCAGCAGTCCTCAGTATTATCTTAAATGCAACGCTCTATTAGGTGACATAAATTTTTGGCGACGAAATACCTGGCACATCTGGGAATACGACGTAACATATGTATATTATTCTTACATGAAGCCAGTTCCTCATAAAAAGAATTCCGTGATGTCGTTGTCGTACCATCTCCTTTAATAGGCTTATCGGAATGATTTTGGGACCAATGAATACAAAGACCTCTCGTACCTTTAATAAATTTATCGTAGAAGTCAGTTTCATTAACTCAGTGCCAACTTCGGAAGAAGGTAGTAAGATGAGAATAAGTAAGCCAACTGATTTTAATCACTCAAATCATCACATCCTGGCATGTCCATAAAATTTTCATTTTAGTTGCATGTAGCTTGAGGATGGACAATTCCCTTTCTGTCATCTTGTATTTTCAGGACTTTTTTTTATCAACGCAGGCATGCATTCTATGTCTCCCATATCAGTATAAAAATACAGTAAAAATTATTTACATGGCTACTGATATCGTGATCACTGTTATGGCATCTTCAGTTTTACATGGAATTGAACAACGGCAATGTGACTTTTTATTAAAAAATCCTACATGCATTGGTCAGTCAGGATTTGAAGTATGATTGCCTCGAACAGAAGCCAGCGGCAATGTCACTCACCTATCATGCCTTTCCATTTATTGACAAATTTGTTTTACTATGTTTTGTATTTCATTGAAAAAGTATGTGGTTGATGGTACCAACTTCATTACCACATGGCAGTGGCAAATATAGAATATTTTTTTTTTTTTGGGGGGGGGGGGGAAGATTAATGTAAGGTTAGGTTAAGTAATTTTAAGAGATCAGACGATTTCAAACACTTTTGAAAGGAAAAAGGAAACATTGATTTGGGCTGATTCATACATACATACAGTACACCAATGGTTACAAAACGAAGTCCAGGTTTCTTGGTACACTTGCAAACTTATCAAGAACTTCCTCATCACTAACTATAATGTCTCTGTAGATAGAGGGTTAAGCAAGCCCGTTAAGCCTACATTCAGATGTGCTGTTCCTTAAGTAAGTCTTCAGTCTCCTTAGGCTAAAGGAAGTTCTTTCTACGGTTGCGATAGAAACAGGAAGAACTGCGAGTAATTTGAGAAGGGTATAAATGTTGGGGAAGAAATTCTTGTCACATTTTTCTAGAGAACTTAACAGCCGTTTTTGGAAGATTTGAAGGATTTTCCTGAATCGACTTTTCTTTCTACAACATAAACTCACTTTGCACAATCTCTTTATGTAACAGATCTTCGTAGAAGCTAAAAGCAGCCTCCAGTGAACCGAAATCTGTTATGATACACAATTGCGGAAGGATGTTTTGTAAGGATGCAACTGTTTGCTTGTAAGATTAAAAGCGTTCTTTTAGTGAGTTACAAAAATCGTCCAGGTATGGCACATAAACAGCTACTCAATAGTATTCTTCTTTTGTGGTGTAAGGGACATTTCTACGTGCTGTTTGAAGGAAGCAAATTCTTGGAATTTCTCTAATGTCAAATTTGGCAGCGAATTACTTTGCTTGATTATACAAGGCTTTAAATGAGTCATCAGCATTTGCCCTCTCCTTCGACAGAAGGTGGAAGACACCCATGACATTAGTCAAGGCCTGTGGAAGATCTATATTTTTGTTTTGAAACTGCTCAGATAAGTTATGCATGGTTGATAGCATCCAGCTCAAAACAAAAAGATTACTAAGAAATGCAAATTGACTAATAGCACTATTTAGAGTGTGAGCCTTAGATGCTGAATCACTTAATTCCTCTTCTATATTGCAAAGGGAGAGAAAGATAGGCTCCAAAAAGTCTTTAAATAAAATTACTGAGTCGTGCCTTTCTACCCATTGGGTTTCGCACAATGAAATAAGTTTCTGTTTCTTTTGTTTGATATATGAAAGAATCCACAGACTTCTTTTATGACACCCATACAGGTTCTTATTGGGGGTACTTTTTTCGCATCTGACAAAAATAAATTTAGAGTGTGTGACGAACAATGTATATACAGGGCCAACGGTAGCTTTTCTCTGATGGAAGCTTGTACACCTCTGAATTGCCCACTCATCGTGGCAGCACCATCGTACCCTTGGCCTCTTATTTTGTTTAGGTCAAACCCTAATGTTGACAAGGTGTCCAATATTGTGTTGGCCAAACCTGTTCCAGTGACATCATACACAGGGACGAATGTCAGAAAATCTTCTCTGATTTTGAAAGTTTGGTCCCCTACATAACGTACACAGAGAGAAAAACTGTTTGATTTGGGTGATGTCAGTGGTTTCATCTGTTAAATCGAATAAAAAACAGACTTTCTGACATTTTCTACAATTTTTGATTGCATTAAGTGACCGAATGTGTTAATAAGTTCATTTTGAATGAAAGAACTTGTGTACATCGTCTTCCCACCACTGGTCGTTAATTGGTCTTTAAGAATATTATCTCCACTGTTGGCTCGGTATCTCAACAACGATCGAAAATTCCCATCATTTTGGTCCGGTTCTTCAAGGCTTATTCATTATTTCGGAGGGGGGGGGGCAGGCCCCCTTTGCCCCCCACCCTTATATATGCCCCTGCCACATGGACATACGTTGTTTTCTGTTATATTAAACCTAAATAAGTGGTCAAGTGTACAAGCGTGATCATTATTTTTACCTTGGATTAGTTAGGTCCGGCTAGTGAGAAGACCGTTGGGGTAGGGTAAAGAAACGTTAGAGATGCAAAGCGGCCCACAGACATCTAATATCGTGTGATAAAAAGCAACACAACACAAAAGTTATATAAAAAAAAAATGAAAAACCTATGGCACAACAGCCCCGAAGGGCCTTGGCCTACCAAGCGACCGCTGGTCAGCCCGAAGGTATCCATATTATGAGGTGTCATGTGAGCAGCACGACGAGTTATCTTGGCCATCATTTTTGGCTTTTTAGACCGGGGCCGCCATCTCACCGTCAGATAGTTCCTCAATGGTAATCACGTAGGTTGAGGAAACTTCGAACCAGCCTTCAGAATCAGGTAAAAATTCCTGACCTGGCCGGGAATCGAAACCTGGGCCTCCGGGTAAGAGGCAGGCATGCTTCCCCTACACCGCGAGGCCGACTTGCAAAGGTTATAAAAAGTGACGGAATGTAATCATGTTGTGGATAGAGCACTTGCATCCCACATGCCATAATTTCCAAATTCGTGGCTCTCTTACTTTTACCAAATGTGGCAGGACTGTGCTTGGGCATGATGCGAGCTCTGTTGGAGACAATATGAAACTTGCCTGGCCAAAGAGGAACATAGTAAATGGTCGCATTACTGTTGAACTGATCAGCTGAGTCAGAAGACAAAGCTGGTACTGGAAATATTGGCAGAAGGAGGTAGTGAATAGGAAAGAGGAGAAGATGTACTTTGCTTACAATGGTTCTAGTACAAATGATCTAGTTTTTTATATACAAAATGGGATCATCGTACAGAAGCAGGAAGACCTCTGGACCTCAGGTGCAGCAACAATCAGGAAACACATTCCAGTGGCATTTGATATGATGATAACCCAACCAACATTCAGCTCAAAGTATTCAAGCAGAGGAAGAAAAATTTCTACAAGGATGCAATCAGCAAAAATCCAGAAAAAAAAGAAACAATTAAAAATGTTGATTGACTTACACATGAAGGACAAATAAATGAAGCAATTAGAATGGTTACAGATTGGTAAAGGGAACCAACCATGGTTTGATAAAGAGTGCTACTTTACTCCATTGTTGCTACACAAGGCGAGCAACCTGGGTAGAGACAGGAATTTACGAGAATACGCCAAACACAAAAGCGAGTCCCGTCTAAATCTCATCATCATCATCATTTCCCTTTATCCAGCTGTAGCCGGGTAGGGGCAAATATGGTTCCCCTCCACTTCCTTCGGTCTTTCCACCACTCCTCCTTCAACACTGTGTCCCAGTCCAGGTTTCTTTCTATAATGCTGCGTTGGATGGTATCCTCCCATCTCAATCGTGGTCGTCCACGGCCTCTCCTTCCTTGAATTTGCATTTCCATCACCTTTTTTGGCATTCTTTCGTCGCTCATTCGCTTTATGTGTCCAAACCATCTTAGTCGGCTCTTCTCTATTCTATCATTCATTTTTTCCACTCCAATTTCTTCCCGGATTTTCTCATTCCTTATTTTGTCTCTTCTACTCTTCTGTAGCATACTCCTCAAGAACTTCCTTTCGGCTGCCTGTATTCGACTCTCATCCTTCTTTGTCATCGACCAAGTTTCTGCTCTGTAAGTTGTTATGGGTACGTAATACATCTTGTACATAGTATCCTTTGCTTCCATTGGCACATCTTTGTCCCATAACATGTTTCTTACACTATGATAGAAACAACTTCCAGCTTGAATCCTTTTACTAATCTCAGCATCCAGTCGAGCATTCTCCATTAATTCACTCCCCAGGTATTTAAACGTTTCCACTACTTCCAGGGGCTTGTCTGCAAGTCTAATCTGACCTTTCCCTTCTTTCTCCCCTCTAGTCATAACAAGAGTTTTACTCTTTTCTATACTTATTTTCAATCCACATTCTTCGATCTTCCCATTCACCACATTCAATTGTTCTTGAACCTTCCTGTCGTCTTCTCCACAAATCACAATATCATCTGCAAATAACATCATGTTCATTTCTCCTTCTCCATATGCTGCTTTTGCTGTTCTCATGATGTCATCCATTACAGCCATACCATGTTGAATACACTGGTTCTCGTCCATCTAAATCTATAAATATAAAATAAGACTTTTGTCTGTACATTGCTCAGAATTTTAAAAGATTGATATTTCTATATTGGTCATGAGCACAGTAACAAGGAAATGCACCTTTTAATTTTCCGTATTTTCTGTGTGCCTGTCTGTCTGTAGGCAAGTATGTAGATACGCGCATCATGAGAAAACGGTTGAAGAGAATTTAATGAAAATCGGTATATAAAGTCGAGGAATAAGTCACTATAATCTAGGGCATAAATAATTTTATTCATGTTCTGTGAAATGGTAGTTTAGAGGAAGGCCTAAAATATATTTCTCAAATATATATGTTATTATTGGTCCTATCGATAAATACTACATGAAGTTATATAGTATTAAATTTCCGATCATTTATGTGTTATACATTTTTACTGTACCGGCTATGATAGCAGAGATATTTATGAATTTGGATTGTTATTGCTAAGTCCATTTCAGCATCGAGCCATGAGAAACTGGGTAAACAGAATTTAATGAAAATCGGTATGTAAAGTCGGGGAATAAGGAACTACAGTCTATGCTATAAATAATTTTATTCGCCCTGGTTGAAAAGGTAGTTTAGGGGAAGGTGCCTAGAATGTAATTTTTAATCACCTAATAATTAATTTAATTACATAATTTAATTTACCTAATTTTATTACATACTAAAAAGTACTACATAACAAAAGTTATAGAGAATACAATTTCCGATCATTTCTTATACAGTTTTACCGTACCGACTATAATAAGATTGGTGGTGATGGTGATTAAATTGTAAAGATGATTATAAAAATGAGAAAAAAGTCATGAAGGAACGATCAATTGAATAATATTACAAGAGGGAGTCATGAAAGAAAAGTGGTCACACTTTACATTAGATGCCCTAATATCACAGAGTCTGAAGAAAACTGAATGTGAAGGCCTACAATATAGAGAGTTCATAAAATAGATCAACAATAACATTACATTGAGCATTGTTTGTTGTGATGTGCTTTGTGTCTTCTGCTGCCATTCATCTCTGATAGATGAGATTACTGTTGCATACAGAGTATAACAGCCTGCTGAATATTGGCAGGAAGTAGCTGGGGAGTTAGATCTCTCTCCTTTAGCATGCCATTCCTCTGATTAATACATTTTCTTATACTACTGGAACGTAACACCCTGGTTCATAGTATTCCAGCTATTCGATCCCTACTCTGAGGCACTGATTGGAATGAGTAGTGTGAACATTTAATGGAATTATGGCAGAGGAGTGTTCTACTACTACGGCTACTTTGAAATTAGTTGAGGATTGTTCGTGGCTGTCTGCGGCCTGTTAGATTGCTAGATCAGTTGCGTAATACTGATACAGACGTTGATTCCCATGGGGAACCTGGAATATTCATTCCGAATGAGTAAATTTATAATACCACTATAGTTGGTCCGTTATTGGACATTATAAATATTCCACCTAACTCATTCCTGGTTGCCAGCATTTCGCCCCAGTGTGGTAAGTTGGGCTCATCAGTTGGTAAATAGCATACCTACCAAGACGCATGGCTAGTGCATACCATGGAGGCAGGCTACTTGGGGCCACAGGCAGTGCCAATGCACTATGAGAGACTTTGTCCCTTTTTCAAAAATTGATGCCTGCCTGGCCATCAGATGATACAAATGTTGATTCACATGGTGAACCTGAAATATTTGTTCCGAATGAGTAAATGTATAATACCAATATACTTGATCTGTTATTGGACATTATAATTATTCCAGCTAACTCATTCCTGGTTGCCAGCGTTTTACCCCAGTGTGCGAAGTTGGGCTCATCAGTTGGTAAATAGTACACCTACCAAGACGCATGGCTAGTACATACCGTGGAGGCCAATGTGCACGCTACTTGGAGCCATAGGCAGTGCCAATGCACTATGAAAGACTTTGTCCCATTTTCAAAAATTGATGCCTGCCTGGTCATGCTTCTTGGTAGGTGTGCTATTTACCAACTGATGAGCCCAACTTCACAAACTGGGGCGAGACACTGGCAATCAGGAATGAGTTAGCTGGAAAATTTATAATGCCCAATAATGGACCAACTATATTGGTATTATAAATTGACTCATTCGGGACAAATATTTCAAGTTCCCTATGGGAATCAACATCTGTATCATCTGATGGCCTGGCAGGCATCAATTTTTGAAAATGAGACAAAGTCTCTCATAGTACATTGGCACTGTCTGTGGCTCCAAGTAGCCTGCCTCCACGGTATGCACTAGCCATGCATCTTGGTAGGTGTGCTATATACCAACTGATGAGCCCAGCTTAGCACACTGGGGTAAAACGCTGGCATCCAGGAATGAGTTAGCTGGAGTATTTATAATGTCCAATTACGGACCAACTATATTGGTATTATATTAGCATAATACTGTTCATTAAAAATGAGTATGTGTGTTTTTTCATTTGATAGAGTACTTCATATGATAGCATTGCTTTTTATCATGACATTCCTACTGACGTCATTATAATGACCTATATTAAATTCATTCAAGGTTATGAATTTCAGTATTGGTTCCGTATTGAATTAAGATTACATACAGTTTTACAAAGTTTATTCCACCTACTCAATACTGTACAATAATTGCAATGTCTATAAATACATTACAATGTTAACAAGTAATAAGGGACAAGTTTCGACCCTATGTGAGTCATGATCAGCCTAAATAAGATACTCTTTTGATTTGCCGATGTCCTAAAACAAAATTTACATTGTGGAAATAAAAAAATTAAAAGAGTGAACTGTGTATGTGATGCGGTAATATACACATGAAATGGTTGAGTGGATGAAATGTTGATAGATACAATTATGTTGTTCTGATCAATGACAAATAAAATTTCAAGTTTACATATGTTGCAATTAGACTGTAAGAGTAGTATCACAACAATTTTCTATGATGATGATTAAAATATTGCCCCCCTTTTTTTTTAGTGAACACTCTAAAATTGCACATTAAAAGTATAAAAAGCTGGTCTGAATATAAAGTCCAGATGCTTCTATATTTAAAGTGAATCTTCAGGTAGAAAATTGAATGTTGAACATTGGCACAGAGGGTGTCTGTCTTGCTTAAGGTCCAATATTTCTGATACAGAAGTTAAATGTAGGCAAAACCATCCGACTTCTTATAATATAATGGATTCTTCCTGTGATATGAGGAGAATTCCCAATCCAAGTTCGAACCAATAGAACCTTGCATGCAAAGTGAACGACTTGACTGGTAGTGTGCAACTAGAGACACCAACTTGGATTGGGAATTCTCCTCATATCACAGGAAGAATCCATTATATTATAAGAAATTGCATGGTTTTGCCTACATTTAATTTCTGTATCAGAAATATTGGATCTTAAGCAAGGCAGACACCCTCTGCACCAATGTTCAACATTCAATATTCTACCTGAAGATGCACTTTAAATATAGAACTCAATAGAAGCATCTGGACTTTGTATTCAGACCGGCTTCTTATACTTTTAATGTGCAATTTTAGAATATTAACTAGAAAAAAGGGCAATATTTTAATCATCATTGTAGAAAATCGTTGTGATACTACTCTTACAGTCTAAATGCAACATATGTAAACTTGAAATTTTATTTGTCATTGATCAGTGCAACATAATTTTATCTATCAACATTTCATCCACTCCACCATTTCATATGTATATTAGCGCGTCACATACACAGTTCACTCTTTTAATTTTTATTTCCATAATGTAAATTTTGTTTTAGGACATCGGCAAATCAAAAGTATATCTTATTTAGGCTGATGATGACCCACATAGGGTCGAAACTAGTCCCTTGTTAACATATTGTAATGTATTTATAGTCATTGCAATTATTGTACAGTATTGAGTAGGTAGAATAAATTTTGTAAAATTATATGCTATATTAAATTCAGTTGGGAAAAACCATAGACAGTTTTTCTGAGAATTCCGTAGTGAAGCATGGGTACATCAGCTAGTCTTATATAAACCCTGTATTTAAAAAATAGCTTAGTTACAACATTGCTTATTATGACATATCGTACAAAACTATGTACACAGTAGAAGTCCGCTAAAGCGAGTATGGTATATAACGAGAACCCCACTATAATGACAGTTTTTGTCTGTCCCTTCAAAATTAAACTGTGTATTATATTTCAGTTACAGCGAGAGCCGTATCACTGGCGAATCTGTTATTACGAGCGATTAAGTGTGCACGAATTTTTCCGTTACTGATATTTATGCACCCCAGCGATTAGGATGCATGTGATCGATCATCTTCAGTATCGTTTCCTCGCCATGTCCACTAGCAAGCTTTCTCGTCGACATTCAAAGGCTATGTCAGAGTCAAATAGTAATACCCATCGACTGCTGTTCAATAAAGAAAATTAGAAATGAAAGAGGAGAACACGTTTTCATAATAGATGTGTAAATAACGTGTCCGATAGCAGTTATTAACTAGTTAAAAATAAAGGCTAAATAAACAATTGCTTAATTTTAATGCTAAATTCTGCAGTTAAGTAAGAATGGGATACACCTCAAAATATGGCAGAGTTACATCAATGATTTCAAAGAGGTTAGTTTATATTTTCTCGTGTCTGGTTAAATTTCAGCAAGGTTATTATCATGTAAATTTACAATGAGAAGGTCATCATTTATCTACTGGTGCTTGAAGAATGTTTTCATCATACTTATACTACGGTTAAGTTAGGTTAGGCGACACTGTTTGAATAAGAAAACTGAAACGCTTGCCACAAAATACTATCGAACATCTTTGGTATCGTTTTCTCGCTATGTACACTTGCGAGCTCCCTCATTGACATTCAAAGGCGATGTTGGATTCAATCAGTAATACCCGTTGACTGCTTTTCTTTAAAGAAAATATGAAATGAAAGAGGATAACACGTTTTTGTAATACTGTATTTAGAATTGATTATCTTCACCATGTTGGTTAATCCTGTCCGTATTGACTTATATTCAAATTTCTATAGAACACTTCCCCGCCTTGTCAATACTTTACATATTTTATTATACTTCAAATCAAATCAAATCAAATCAAATCAAATCAAATCAAAATCTCTTTATTTGCAAATGAGGTGTCTACCTCGGTGGCAAATGGTACACTAAAATACATTATTGTCAAGCACTAAATATTAAATTAACAAGAGAAGAAAATTTTTCCTATAATACAATATTATACAATTTACGCTAACAATGTTTTCTATTAAACACACAGCTCATCCTTAATAAATTTATATTGTTTACAAAATTCTACTTATAATATCTCCTGTACTACTTACAAATATAATCAACTGATATACAGTATGTGGAATTACTTCAAATGATACTATACAACTGGTATAACATTAATATTTACATTGCATTTATTTATTTACATTTTTTTTTTTTACCCGTTCTGGATCCTAAGTAGCATAACGACATGCTGCGTCTTAACCAGAGCCCCTTTTGCCACCACTTTTCAGAGTTCCTGAAGGGCCTTCACAGCTATCGTAGCGGTCCCAGGGCCCTCGAAGTCCCCACTGTACTTCACCCCTACAGGCAGTCCCCTACTTTGGCTGTCCAAACTCCTTAGACCAGGGGATGGAATTAATTTATTCACACACATTTTTTTATTTACAATAACCTGCACTGGTCGAATGCCCTCTAACACTTCATTTATTTTCTCTGTTGCTGTTTGTTCTCTTCTTGAATATCTGTACAGATTTTGGAAAAGGATCAAACACTACCCCTGGTAAACTGTTCCACTCCTTCACACCCTTCCCAATGAATGAAAATTTACCCCAATCGCTTCTGCTAAAATTCCTTCTAATTTTATATTTGTGGTCAGTCCTGCCGATATAATTATTTTCCAACTGAAGCCTCTCACGGATATCTCCCCATGCTTCTTCTCCTGTATAGGCTCTATATAATCCTGTAAGTCTAGTTTTCTCCCTTCTCTTACTTAAAGTTTCCCACCCAAGTTCCTTTAACATTTCTGATACACTACTCTTTCTCCTGAAATCCCCTGTTACAAATCTTGCTGCTTTCCTCTGCACACTATCTATTTCTTTTATTAGGTATTCTTGGTGAGGATCCCAAACACTGTTTGCATATTCCAATAATGGACGAACCATACTCAAGTAACTTTTTTCTTTTAATTCTTTGTTGCATCCTTTAAGTAGCCTCATTATGACATGTAATGATCTGTATGCTTTCCCAACAATGTCATCAATATGACCTTTCCAGTGCAAATTACTTTCAAATCTAACACCTAAGTATTTGCACTTGCCATCTTTTGGGATAACTACCTCATCCAAAGTATATTCAAATTCAGTTTTAAAGCTCCTGTTTGTAAAAGTTGTAACAGTTGATTTGCCTCCATTAACCTTCATATTATTTTTTTCAGCCCATTGTTGGATACTTTCAAGGTCCCTTTGTAATTCTGAACAATCCTTAATGTTGATTATTTCTCTATAAACAATTATGTCATCTGCATACAATCTTATTTTTGATGTTATATTGTTCCCTAAATCATTTGCGTATATTAAGAAAAGTAACGGACCGATTATACTACCCTGTGCAATTCCCTTCCAAACTTTCTCTTCCTGAGATACATTATTTCCTACTTTGACTTTCTGAACCCTTGAATTTAGAAATGTTTTTATCCAACGTGTAACCCTTACGTCCAATCCTATTCCCTCCAATTTCTTTAATAATATTCCATGTTCCACTCTATCAAAGGCTTTGGAAAGATCTATGGCTATGCAATCTAACTGACCTCCTGAATCCAACTGATCTGCTATGTCCTGCTGAAATCCCACCAGTTGTGCCTCACAAGAAAATTTCTTTCTAAATCCATACTGGCTCCTCATGAACCAATTTTTATCATCACATATCCCTCTGATGTACTTTGATATTAAACTCTCCAGAATTTTACAAACTATACTGGTCAGGCTGATTGGTCTGTAGTTCTCTGGTTTCCTTTTATCACCCTTTCCTTTATAAATTGGTATTATTATAGATTCCTTCCATTCCTTTGGTATTACACTATTATTTATGACATAGTCAAAGAGAAATTTTAAATAAGGCACTATGTACCACCCCATTGTCTTTAATACCTCCCCAGTAATTTGATCACTTCCTGCTGCTTTTCCTTGCTGAAGCAGTTGGATTTCTCTGAAAATATCTTTGTTTGTGAATGAGAAGCTTCTTGTTTCCCTCTGTCTCTCCCCCTCTCTATCTTCTGTTTCGGTTTCCAACTCTTGCCAATCATCTACTGAATCTCTAAATTCCCTACTAAATAGGTTTGCTTTCTCAGTATCTGTTAAATAGTGTTCACCCCCTTCTCCCACCATTGTAGGAATTTGGATTCCTTTTCCTTTTTGATTCCTGATATATGAATACAGCTTTTTCCATTTCCCTTTGTGGTCATTACCCTCTTGAAGTATGCCATTCATATAATTCTCTTTTGCTTCCTTTTTCACTCTATTCAGTTCCCTCATTAGCTGTTTTCTAGTTTCTCTACTCTCCCTACCCTCTTTGATTTTCCTGTTTACTATTCTACATTTTCTTTTTAATTTTCTTATTTCCCTTGTATAATAAACAGGGTCTGAGGTCATTTTACCCTTCTTAACAGGTACAAATCTCTTCTCTCCTTCCCAAATAATTCCTTTAAATTTAGCCCAAAGTGTATCCACGTTACTTCCTTCACTTATCCAACAACTGAATTGTGATTTAAGGTAAGTCCCAAATTCATCAACTTTAGTTTTTCTGTACAATTTCTTGTCTTGTGTAGCCCTCTTATTAAGCCTTTTTGGTACGAGTCCTACATCCATTATTACAGCCTTATGGTCTCCTATTCCTTCAATTACCTCAGTTTTATCAACAATTTCCCATGGTTTAACCAAGAATACATCTAGTAAGTTATTGAGACGAGTCGGTTCTTGTACTACTTGTGTAAATCCTCCCTCCCAAATTAACTTACTTGCCAGTTTCTGTTCATGGGCTTCACTTGCAGCTCCTTTCCATTCAACTTCAGGCAAATTTAGATCTCCCCCAATTATTACCATATCATTATTATTGTTTTTACGAGTATAATCTATTATTTTTTCAAAGATTTCCATGTCTCTTTCCTCTCTTCCAGGCCTGTATGTTCCTATAATTCCCACCTCCTTCATATTATCACAAACTAATTTTATCCCTAATATTTCATCCCTTTCATCGGTAAACCATTCATGTGAACAGTAAGTTTCCTTCACCAGAATAAACACCCCCCCTCCCTTTTTATCTCCTCGGTCTCTACGATAGACTGTGTACCCTTCTGGAAATACTTCACTATTACCCACCCCTTCTTTCAACCACGATTCCACTCCTATCACCACATCAGTCTCATAAGATTCCATCAATGTACCGAATTTTAATTGTTTATTTACTACACTTTGACAGTTTACCAAGAGCAATCTCAGACCCCCTTCCTCCCTAAAACTTGACTGTTGCAATTGGGTAACTTGAAATTCCTTACTATCCTGAGTTTCTTTTTCTAGTTGACGGAGCCAGCTTGAAGTACAGCTGGCTCTTTCTACTAGTTTTCCTGGTCAGTATTATAACTCAAGGGAGTTGCCTGTTTTACAGTACATATCTTAAGATTAATAAAATCTAGAACAATATTTGCTATCTTTCGTTTACCTGAATTGTTTAGATGGAGGCCATGTTTTGTATAACAGTATCTCTCAAAACTGCTGCATTCAATAACCTGAGTATTCCGAAAATGTTTACAAATTTTAACAATATCTGTATTGACCTTGTCCACTTCAATGTTCACACACGAGTCTCTACTCAAATCATGCCTGTGGGGCACGTTCACTACAAAAACGTTAGTGTGGGTCAGCTTCCCTAGTGTATGTTTAAGTTGTGATCTTACATTCCTGGCGTCGTCGCGAGCTACGTCGTTCGTCCCACCGATGATAAGCACTGCATCGCCGCTCCCGAAGTTACTAGTTGCTGCTTCTACGTTTTCCACAACACTGCTGATAGAAGCTCCTGGATATATTTCTCCGGTTGCTGCTATATTCTCGTCGTTAATCAATCCCGCAATTCCCCTTCCTTGGCTATCACCAAACACAGCTACCTTCGCTGATTTAGGCCTAACTGGGTCTTGAATCTGAATGCTAGGCCTAAATTTTAAACTCGGCACGGCAACGGATCGCGATGATTTGGTTTCACGCGCGCGATCACTTTCTTCCAGGATTAAATTATTTAGGGCAGAAAACCTATTTCTAATGTTTATTTCCGGAAATTCAGTTGTAGATTTCTTCTTAGCCGGCCATCCACGAACTACTTGACACCACGTGCTCGAGTTTGTTACTTGTACCGGTATATCACTCGAAGAATGGTCAGTCCCAAATTCTAGCGATCGCAGTCTTTCTTTTAATTCTTGATTTTCAACTTTAAGAGTCTCATTGTCCTTTTTTAGAATGTTTATAATTTCTAATGCACTTTTATATTCCTCATCGACTGTTTTCGGTGCTTCGTCAACGCCGTCCCCAAACAACAACATTCCGAACACACTGCTCACAAATCCAGTCAACATTTTCATTAGTTTTTACGTCTCTAGGGCAATTTCCGCATTTATAATGCCACCATCGATCACATGAATCACACAACATTCCATTTTTCACTAATTTTCGACATTTTCCGCACTTTTCGTCACATTTTACGGTTAATTTACTCGGAGAATAAAACACTACGTCGTCATTACCGGGCGCCATTTTGAAAAAAAATTACCGTACATGTTTCGAGAGCTAACTACTCTCTTCCTCAGCGGTGCCAAAACATCAATAATCTTTGGACTTGGTACATATATACTTATCAACAGAACAATTATATACAAGTCTTGAAATTGTTTAAATATTCCTTTGTGTTTAAACTTTTACTTACTTTGTCATTTATTACAGACTATAAAATAGAAATTTTCAAATCATAAATGAATAAAATCTATTAAATTAGACACTATGCTAAAATTTTAAATATGCTCCATCTAAAAAGAAATAAAATGTTTCTTTATGTCTAAATTTACATTTAATAAAAAACTTGAAATAGAATAATTTTCAATTCGTAAATAAATAAATAACACCTATTAAGTTAGTCACTATGTTGAACTTAAAATATATTCTGTTCTCTTCTAGAAAATTTTCTCCCTTCTTTAAATCCTAAAAAAAAGAAGAACATTATACTGTATTTAAATTTGTAATCTGTAATTCCATTACCTTATTTATTCCAATAATTGTCCCTTAACTTACTACTATATTTCTGAGACCTCTCATATAAAGAATTTCCTCCTGTTTTAACTGTTCAATTACTTTAAAATAACCAACCAACAAGCCAACTTTAGAGACATTTTTTGCGAAAAAGACAACAATTTAGATGACTGGAGAATTTTATTTTACTTACTGTACTTCAGTTTCAACTAAATTTATCCACAAATTCAAATGACATAACACTGGTTTGAACCAAACAATATGTCCTCACTTGCTGTCAATGACCTTACGGGGTGAGCTGCTACTATGCTGCCGGTTACGTAATGACCTTGCTAGTCCTCAATTCCTTTAAATAAACAAACAACAAACCAACTTTAGCGACTTATTTTACGAAAGGACAACATCTCAGTTGATTAGAGAAATTTATTTACTTACTTCAGTTTCAACTGGTTACCAAATTTATCCACGACCAAAATATTATTACACTAGTCTGAATCAAACAAACATGTTCTTGCTCTTTGCTTGCTGTCAATGGCCTTACGAGACGTGCTGCTACTTGTCGCTGTGCTGCCGGTCACGTAATGTAGGGGAGGGAGAGGGAGCGTGTCAACGACCGGAACTATTTCTTTCGCTCTCTCTTTTCCTCCTTCCTTTTATGATTGTATGCTAATCTGTATATCGCATTTTCTTCATTCAGTGGTTCATTTAAATTATTTTCATTATTGCTTCTCTGTCAGTATATATACTTATTTTCTCTAGAGCGTCCATTAATTTTCCTTTCGCTGTCGTGTGCAGTATTTCCTTATCTTTATCTATTTCTGTAAAATTATGATTGTATTCTTCCATGTGTTCACCCATTGCTGAAAACCTTTTGTGTCTTAGTGCATTCACGTGCTCCTTGTATCTCGTCTCCAAACTCCTCCCTGATTGTCCAATATATTTCTTTCCAGAACTTTGGCACTTGATGCAATGTACTCCTCATTTATTGAACCTACTAGACCTATTTACCTTATGTGAATGGAATAAAATTCTCTTATTGTTGTTTGTCTTAAACACAATGTCAATGCCCTTTTTTTAAAGATCTTTTTTATTCCGTATGAGTGTCTGTTGTGGAATGTTATTACCGCTACATTCTTCCTTTCATTTCTTTTTCCAAAGTTGATCTCTGTTTATTTATTAACTTGCTCTTTATTTTATCTACATATTTCTTTGTATATCCATTTCTCTTCGCTATCATATATAGTAATCATCTCTTTTTTGAAAGCTTGTCCTTTTAAGGGAAATTTAAGGGCCCTACTGATCATACTGTAAAATGTTGCTTTCTTAGGCTGCCCTGGATGGTTGGAGTCCTTCCTAATAATAGTGCTAGTGGTCGTTTCTTTTCTAAAAATCTGGTACTCTAATTCCCTACCATTTCTCGTTATTTTAATGTCTAAGTAGTTCAGCGATCCTCCTTCCTCTGACTCCATTGTAAATTTGACATCTTTGCGTATTTTGTTCACCCTTCTTAATACTTTTACTGGACCTATTTCTTTTTCATCTATAATAATGAAAACTTCGTCCACATATTTTAACCATTTGGTTTGATAGTTTGATAGAAGGCAGTTTGGGTTTAGGAAAGGTTATTCCACTAAAGCTCAACTTGTAGGATTCCAGCAAGATATAGCAGATATCCTGGATTCAGGAGGTCAGTTGGACTGTATTGCGATTGACTTATCTAAGGCATTTGATAGGGTAGATCATGGGAAACTACTGGCCAAAATGAGTGCAATTGGACTTGACAAAAGAGTGACTGAATGGGTGGCTCTTTTTCTAGAAAATAGAACTCAGAGAATTAGAGTAGGTGAAGCTTTATCTGACCCTGTAATAATTAAGAGGGGAATTCCTCAAGGCAGTATTATTGGACCTTTATGTTTTATTATATATATCAGTGATATGTGTAAAGAAGTGGAATCAGAGATAAGGCTTTTCGCAGATGATGTTATTCTGTACAGAGTAATAAATAAGTTACAAGATTGTGAGCAACTGCAAAATGACCTCGATAATGTTGCGAGATGGACAGTAGGCAATGGTATGATGATAAATGGGAATAAAAGTCAGGTTGTGAGTTTCACAAATAGGAAAAGTCCTCTCAGTTTTAATTACTGCGTTGATGGGGTGAAAGTTCCCTTTGGGGATCATTGTAAATGCCTAGGTATAAATATAAGGAAAGATCTTCATTGGGGTAATCACATAAATATGATTGTAAATAACAAAAGAGTAGCATTATAAAAATATTGCAAAATTCTGGCTGGGAAGACATGGGAGAAAGGAGACGAGCTGCTCGACTAAGTAGTATGTTATAATATGCTTACAATTTTGTATTTTATATTTTTTATTCCACCTTTTCAATACAATTAATAATAATATAAAGACACAAAAGGTTCTCAGAATGGGTGAACACATGGGAGAATACAATCATAATTTTACGGAAAAAAATAAAGATATGGAAATACTGCACACGACAACGACAGGAAAATTTATGTACGCTCTAGAGAAAAATTGTATTGAAAAGGTGGAATAAAACATATAAAATACAAAATTGTAAGCATATTATAGCAAATTTCAATACTGGTCTAAACATGAGATTAGTTACATGTAAGTGGTATGATCCGAGCTGTCAGTGATGAGATGGCATGGAATGACATCAGTAGACAAATAAGTTTGAGTGCTGTCTTTAAAAGTAGGAAAGATCACAATATGAAGATAAAGTTGGAATTCAAGAGGATAAATTGGGGCAAATATTCGTTTATAGGCAGGGGAGTTAGGAATTGGAATAACCTACCAAGGGAGATGTTCAATAAATTACCAATTTCTTTGCATTCATTTAAGAAAAGGCTAGGAAAACAACAGATAGAGAATCTGCCATCTGGGCGACTGCCCTAAATGCAGATCAATAGTGGTTGGTTGATTGATTGGATTAATCCTTTAATTTTCTCAATCATTTTATTTGATTCCAAGTAGTCCATGTAAATATTCGCCAGAATACCCAGCGCCAGGGAACCCATAGCCAACCCCTTTTCCTGTTTGTATATTTTGTTGTTAAATCCGAAATAATTGTTCTCTAACATGTATGCTAACAACTTGGTAAATTTTTCAATCTCTATTTTACTTAAACCACTATGAAGTGTGTAAATTTCTTTCCTTTCAATACACCTTGTTCTATTACAGAAATTGCTTGTATTGCTGACTATTGTCTCCGTTGTGAATTTAAAATGCTTTCTTAAGAATACCTGTATAAATTTTGCTAACCTGTACGACGGACTATTTCTGTAGTTTACTATCGGTCATGTGGAAAGAAATATATTAGACAATCAGGGAGGAGTTTGGAGACGAGATACAAGGAGCATGTGAATGCACTAAGCACCAAGACACAAAAGGTTCTCAGCAATGGGTGAATACATGGAAGAATACAATCATAATTTTACAGAAATAGATAAAGATAAGGAAATACTACACACGACAGCGAAAGGAAAATTAATGGATGCTCTAGAGAAAATAAGTATATATACTGACAGAGAAGCAATAATGAAAATAATTTAAATGAACCACTGAATGAAGAAAATGCGATGTACAGATTAGCAATCAATCATAAAAGGAAGGAGAGAAAGAGAGAGCGAAAGAAATAGTTCCGGTCGTTGACACGCTCCCACTCTCTCCCCTACATTACGTAACCGGCAGCATAGCGACAAGTAGCAGCGCACCTCGTTAGGTCATTGACAGCAAGCAAAGAGCAAGAACATGTTTGTTTGATTCAGACTAGTGTAATAATATTTCGTTCGTGGATAAATTTCGTAACCAGTTAAAACTGAAGCAAGTAAATAAATTTCTCTAATGATCTGAGATGTCATCCTTTTGTAATATAAGTCGCTAAAGTTGGTTTGTTGTTTGTTTATTTAAAGGACTTTGAGGGCTAGCAAGGTAATTACATAACCGGCAGCATAGTAGTAGCTCGCCCTGTAAGGTCATTGACAGCAAGCGAGGACATATTGTTTGGTTCAGACCAGTGTTATGCCATTTGAATTTGTGGATAAATTTATTTGAAACTGAACTAAAATTCTCCAGTAAACAGAGTTGTCGCCTTTTTCGCAAAAAAAGTCTCTAAAGTTGGTTTGTTGGTTGGTTATTTTAAAGGAATTGGACGGTTAAAATGGCTAGCATGGTTGGATGGGATTAAGAGGAGGAAATTCCGAGTTATATGAGAGGTCTCAGAAATATAGCAGTAAGTTAAGGGACAATAATTGGAATAAATAAGGTAATGGAATCACAGATTAGATATTTAAATATATTTTTCTTTTTTTAAGACTTAAGGAATGGAGAAAATTTTTCATTTTAAGTTCAAAGTAGTGACTAACTTAATAGGCATAGAAATTTAAGAATGGCAGGAGGGCTGGTATGTGATTGAAATGGTACATGCAGCTCACCTCCAATGGGGGTGTGCCTGAAAAGAGCTGCACTACCTCGGGATGAGGACACGTGTTTTTTTTACTTAATAGGCATTATTTATTTATTTATTTACAAATTGAAAATTATTCTATTTTAAGTGTTTTATTAAATGACAAAGTAAATGTAAATTGAGACACAAAGAAACATTTTATTTCTTTTTAGATGGAAATAAGGATGTGAGTTCCAAAAGCAGAGCAGATTTAAAATTTTAGCATACGAGTGAGTGAGTGAGTGAGTGAGTGAGTAAAAGTTGAAAAACAAAGAAATATTTTAACAATTTCAGGATTTGTATATAATTGTTCTGTTGATAAGTATATATGTACCAATGTACCAAGTCCAAAGATTATTGATGTATTGGCACTGCTGAAGAAGAAAGTAGTTAGCTCTCAATACATGTACAGTAATTAAGTATAATAAAATATGTAAAAGTATTGACAAGGCGGGAAAGTGTTCACTAGAAATTTGGATACCGTATTTAGTCGGGTATTAGACACAGACCCCACCCCCCTGCCCCCTTGGCTTTTCGAGATGAAGAGAATGAAAAAATAATAATCTTGATATATGTTTTCATGGTACATATATGATTAAGTTAGGTTCTATGATGCTGTTTGAATAAGAAAACTGAAGCGTTTGCCACAATATGTGACCTTTAGTATAGTTTTTTTTTTTTGCGCTATGTGCACTTGCGAACTCTCTCGTCGACATTCAAAGGCGATCATAGATAATAAATTCCACATTATTCCGCATTGAAGAGCAATATAATGAAAAACGAGAGCTAAAAAGTTTCCACCTATTCAATACTATTTACTGTAACATAAAAATAAATCACATATATTTGAAACTAGTTAAAGTTAAGGCAAGACATGAATTATAACAGATAAAATTTAAAATTTATGAAACAAGTGTGTGTTGACGATATTCGGTGCGATGTCGGAGACGATTAGTAATAACCATGAACTGCTGTTTAGTAAAGAAAATTAGAAATGAAAGAGGAGACCATGTTTGTAAATAACGTGGTTGCTAGCAGATGTCAACTTGTTAGAAATCAAGGTTAAGTAAACAATATCTTAATTTTAATACTATACACTGAAATTAAGTAAAAATGTGATACACCTCAAGATATGGCAGAGGTTGGTTTATATTTTCTCGCGTCTGGTTAAATTTTGGAAAGGCTAATCCCATGTAAATTTATATTGAGAAGCGTTTTTGTAATACCGTATTTACTCGTGTATCACACACAGCCCCCCCTTGGCATTTTGAGACGAAGAAAATGAAAAAAATAATTCTCGCATACAAGACCATCCAGTGTAATTCGTCGGAGAAGAACAAAGATTCCACTTTGAAGCAGGTACAAGCCTTACTGCAGCTTTGATGACATCACACTACTTTGTGAATAGTTTCATCCGTACGACCCGCGCATTGAAAGCGTGTCAAAGTCCTGCGGTACATCTGTGTTTCGTAGTTAAGAAATGTCCGCCTCTGTAGTGTAGGCCTACGGCAGCTCTGATGACGTTGCACAAATAGGTGAATAGTTTCGTGTCCGACCTGCGCGACCTGACACGACCAAGCCTATTTCATTGTATATGGTCAATGGCAAATAAAGATTCTTGATTTCTGATTAGTCATGCTATATGTCTGTTTTGTAGTTAAGAATGTCCATCAGCGCAATGGTTAGTGCAATTAGCTGCTGTTCTTTGGAGCGTGAGTTCGATTCCCGGTACCATACTGCCAGACATTTAAGAATGGCAGGAAGGATGATATGCAGTAAAATTGGTACATGCAACTCCCCTCCACTGAGGGCGTGTCCAAAAAGAGCTGCAATACCTCGGGGTGAAGAAATGAGTTTACTTTAATTAAGAAATATTCACAGTTGTTGCTATTAATATAGAAGGTGAGATCATTAACAAAGTGATAGTTTAATATCTAGTAACTTGTGTTAATATTACTTTTTTGGAGAGAAGCAGGTTTAACACATAATAAAAACAATCCAATCATAACGACTGTTTTACTTGCCAACGTACCTAACAAATAATAATTCCAATTTTACGTCTGCACTTACTTTAAATGATTTTCGGAGACCCCAAACAAAACATATTATGTGTTAATAGAAAATGGAGACAACGAAAGTATGAAATTACACATTATGATAATAAAATTAATTACCGTCACACCTGAAGTTATCCATACAAGCTGCTAAATTTTCCTGTTATTTATTTTTAATCTTTACATCATGGAACTACTGGCACTATCCGGGCACTTGATAGCATACGTAACCTAAACAATGCGGTCTCTCTTATCACAATTACAGCTGTTTAGGTAAATCCTGATGTGATATATGTAGGTAACAAGCATGAAACTTACTTAAAAATAAGGGTCTGACTTTCAACAGCCACAGTTATCCAAAGAATGCTTCCAGTCACTATGTTTTACATTCGGAAGTACAACTCGTAACATACACTAATAGTTATCAGCTGGTGGTTTGGCACGCTTTCTACAGCATGGCTTTATTTGGAAAGGGTGGCTTCTGCTACACAAACATCAACTAGTAATATCAGAGACCATCTCCAGAAACTATTTGGGAATAGATTTTCACTGTTTGAACTCTATAGCCGGGAACAAAACTATTTTAAAAAGTTTCAAAAACACAGGACATTGAATGCTCTCAATTGCAGTGCATGGCTGACGAGATGGCAGTGAGAATGATGTAATTTGAAATGACAACATGCCGGTAGCAGGAAAGTTGGCGGCACAAGACAACAATTTAAATGAAAGCAGCGATCAGGTTTATTCAGGTTTAGTGTGTGGTAGGCCTACTGCTCAAATGACAGAGGCAAATGACTGGCCATTAACTTCTTTTGTATTAATATTGCATAAAATGATAATACCATATCCATATCCCTTTTCTTTATGGGGTCGAGTATGAAGCGAGACGAATCTTCATAGTGAGGTTTTACGACTGTATGCCCTTCCTGACGTCAACCTCATCAGAGGAATTAATGAGATGAAACGAGTGACGTGATAGGAGTAACTAAAACTGACTATATTTACCTTATATGTAAGCCTAAAAGTCGTGTTAAACATTTATCGTCATTTTACATTTTGAAGTACTGTCCGGCTCCATGGCTAAATGGTTAGCGTGCTGGCCTTTGGTCACAGGGGTCCTGGGTTCGATTCCTGGCAGGGTCAGGAATTTTAACCATCATTCGTTAAGCACACAAGTATGAAGGATGAGTTCTCCACCTAATCAATACTTTATTTTACATAGGGTCAATATTATTTACATAAAAGGACAGTACCAGTTTCGACCTGTAAATAGGTCATCTTCGTCTGTTGAAGAACCTGCTTAATAGTGACTGTACAGAATAAATACTACTAAAATTTAAACACGAATGCAATTAAAATAAACATGAATGCCACTATCCTAAAAAATACTTAAGTTTAAGATATATACATATGGTACAGTTTTGGGAGTTTAGAGGACTTTTTGCCTGGCCCCATGATTTCTACATATTTCAAAAATTATACTTGCTGAGGTTGGATACAATTTTAAGGGTTTATCAAGAATCGCTTGCTGCTTGTTGTTTTAAGGGGCCTAACATTGAAGGTCATCGGCCCATTTTCAAGAATCACCGACATTCTGGTGTCAAGTTCGAATATCTATGTTAAATGCAAATACTATGTCCAGCGGTTTTATGAGATGTTTCAAGGTGCATTGTTGGGCAGCAAATATGCGGGGATGTCGTATTCATTAGAATAAGACGTTCAGTAACCTGTTTACAGATACATACCTTATTCTCAGTTTATATCAATGCTGAAAAACATGCTAGTTCATGCCACTACACTAAAAATACTTAACGTTAAGATATATACATATGGTACAGTTTTGGGGGTTAAAGGGCTTTTATCCTGACCCCATGATTTCTACATATTTCAAAAATTATATTTGTTGAGGTTGAAATTTGATACGATTCTTAGAGTTTATGAAGGATCACTGACATTTTTTTTTTTTGCTTTACGTCGCACCGACACAGATAGGTCTTATGGCGAAGATCACTGACATTCTGATGTCAGGCTCGGATATCTAATGTTAAATTCCAATACTATGTCCAACGGTTTTATGAGATGATTCAAAGTGCATTGTTGGGCCGCAAATATGCGGGGACATCATGTTTTTGTAGTATTTATTCTGTACAGTCGCTACTAAACAGGTTCTTCAACAGCTGAAGATGACCTATTTACAGGTCGAAACCGGTACTGTTCTTTTATGTAAATAATATTGACACTATGTAAAATAAAGTATTGATTAGGTGGAGAACTCATCCTTCATACTTGTGTGCTTGAACTATCAATACGGACTATAAAGCTAATAGATTATAGTATCATTGGTTAAATTCCCTGGCATGGGGGCTGGGTGTATGTGTTGTCTTCATCATCATTTCATCATCACGATGTGCAGGTCGCCTACGGGTGTCAAATCAAAAGACCTGCACCTGGCGAGCCGAACTCATCCTGGGATCTCCTGGCACTAAAAGCCATACACCATTTCATTTCATTTCATTTCATTTAGAAATACTGCCTTCCAATGAAAATAGCCAGTATAACTCAAATACATTCATAAGTTCAAGAATAATGTACAATATTTATATGTACAATTTATAGCCTAGATGTCATGTGTTCACTGCACAAAATTTGAGGTTATTGCATATTGCATCCCCTCCCCCCCTACTTTTCTTTGGATGTAAAAGTGAAGGAAAAAAAAAGCGGGGTCTAATACACGAGTAAATACGGTAAATGCATAAATAATGTGGCAGATAGCAGTTGCTAGCTCATTAGAAATAATAGCTGAAGTAAACGATCACTTAATTTTTATGTTATCTACTGAAATGAAGTAACAATGTAATACTTCTCAAGATATAGCAGAGTACATCACTGATTTCAGAGGATAGTTTATATTTTCTCACATCTAGTTACAATTTGGAAAGGCTATTCAATATAAATTTATAGCGAGTATGTTATCAGTTCTCAACATGCGTTTGAAATATGTTTTAATGATACATATACACAGGGCTGGAACTAGCAGATTTGTCAGGGGGGGGGGGGAGGGGCAAAGATCAGTTTGCTGCCCCCCATCCCCCTCCCCCCTATCTCTGAAATATAATATCTTCGTAAGCTATTTTTTTAGATGTGGCCGTTGAAAGTACACACCATATGTATACTATTAAGAAGTTTTATTTATGAAAAACTCATTAATACACTTATACATATTAATACATACATTACACTTGTATTGAAAACACTTATATTAATACACTTACACGACATGACTAATACAAATAAATTGTTTGTAGTGTAACTCAGTTGTAACTACGCAAACATTTCTTATGTATTGTACCTCAAAATTGAATTCTTCAAGCTTTCTTAGCTGCAAATGTACTGATGATGTCTTCAAAGTTGATAAGGATGCTTGTTTGTGTTCAGTTGATATTATACTTAGATTAGACAATCTCTCCTGTCCCATTGTACTTCTCATGTAGTTTTTGATGATTTTGAGTTTGCTAAAACTTTGTTCTCCAGATGACACTGTAACTGGCAACATGAGAAACATTCTCAGTGCAGTTGTAACGTTAGGGTAGCCTTCCTCTAGTTTATTTTTATAAATAAAACTTAACATTTCTCTTGATGTGGTTCCTTTAAATTTTCGTCAAATGATAAAGCGTGGTGCTTGAAACTTTCTATTTCAAATTTAAATTCTCAATGTTGAGATCAGCAGTGTAGATATTTTCCAATTCTTTTGCTTTCATTTCTTAAATTCGAACTCCATTCAAAAATCCAAACTTGCTGTTCATGTTGTACAAAGCCTTAAACCTGTCACTGAGTTACATAATCATCTGGACAATAACCTCTAATATACCTAATTGGTACACATTCTCAGTACTTGTAGGAGCTTCATCGCCACACAGTTCATCGGACATTTTTCTTTTTTCTTTGTCTTTTTTCTGAGAACTCTGATGGTAGATCACTCATGCTTGCTAAGAATTTACCCTCAGTAATGGCCTCAGATGGAGCAAACTCTCTGCAAGACTTCAAGAGCGTTAAAAGAACTTGAAGTTTCCGGGCCACCAAATCTACTGTTACATCTTTTCTTTGCAAAAACTCATTGACATGATTGATCTTTTTGAATAAAGCATGCCAAAAACATGTGAAAACGATGAATTCAATTTTCCCAATATTTTTCAAAAGGGGCTGGCCTCACTCTAAGTTTGAGGTGTTGAGAGCATGGTTTTTAAGATCCTCTAGAGCCTGCACAACTTTACCGTAATGTTTATACACAGCTTCGACCGCATTTAATCTTGCAGACCATCTTGTATTGCTTTCAGGTTTCAATGTCAGTGGCACATATTTTCGGAAAACTTCCCTTGGTTAGCTTTGTCATTATAAGTAAAGAACTTCATTTTCCCGTATTGAACTGAGATTCACAATTAGAATTAAAAAGGTTCAACGTATTCAATACAAAATGTGTTGTACAAGGCGTTCACAACATATTATTTATTATTACTAGTACCGGTTTCGACGCTTCATGGCGTCATCATCAGCTAGAAATCACAAAGTGGGCAGAGTACATGTCATAAAAGTTGTTGAATAAGGTTGATTTTTAAGGCTGTCTCAGCTCAACGTGGGTGGTGAAGCTTAAAAGGAAGAAAAAACTAAGTTAATGAAATGGATAGCTAAAAATGGGATCGCGGCCGAGTATGATAGGATATGAGACTCACCTTGTTTAGCGTGCTGGTTGTATGTTGTGAGAAGAGTTGTGGACGAGTGAGATGGGTGTGAGTAAGTTGAGTGAGTGTGAAGGTAGGGTGGGAGGAGCGGGAAGAGGAGGGGGAGGGGGACAAGGAGAGAGGAATGGAATGGAAAGGATGGGAAGGCGGAGTTCAAGGTGGGTCAGGGGGGCGGAGTGGCGGTGGTGTAGGACATAGAAGAGTGTTTTGGAGAGTGTAAAAGATCGATTTCTTCTCCGTGATTTTAATACCTCTAAAGATTTCGATTAGAAAATCGAAAAGGATATTAGGTTTTTCTGAAATTCCATTAAGGTTTAGATTAGGATTGAAAAATTGATCTAAGTGAATAAAACAGTTTTCCGTAACATCGAGTAAAGGGCCTTTGTTATGTTTTTGAGAATTTCTAGGTCTTGTTCTATGGTAGTGAAATTATGCTTTGAGTCATGTATGTGTTGGCCTATTGCAGAAAACCTATTATACTTAATGGCATTGACATGTTCTAAGTATCTAACTTTGAAGCTTCTCCCGGTCTGTCCAATGTATGAGGAAAAACAGTTATTGCATTGGAAACGGTAAACACCTGATTTTGCGTGAATGTCGGATTTGTTTATTTACTTGGTATTGTGAACTATATCCATATTTCTATTGTTGGTTCTGTACGATATTTTAATATTATGTTTCTTGAAGATGTTAGTTACACAGTGTATGTTTTCATTAAAAGTGAAGGTGGCGTATAGGGCAGGGTTAAATCTTTCTTTGGTTAATGTTGTCTTTAGTCTATGTTTACATTTGTTGATAATGCGTTCTATGAATGAAGAATTATAACCGTTATATTTAGCGATGGCACGTATGGTATTCAGTTCTTTCTTTAGGTTTTCCTTGGATAACGGTATTTTTAGTGCACGGTCTACCATTCTATAGTAAGTGGCGCACTTGTGTGCGTGTGGGTGTGTGGAGCCTTTTCTGATAGTTGTCGCCGTTTGTGTTGGTTTTCTGTAGATATTATATTCTAGTGAAGGTCTAAAATATTAATTGAGTTATTGGTCTCGGATTCCAATGTAAATTTTATATTAGGATCTATCTTGTTTAAATTGTTAAGGGTGATAGCTGCATTAACCAGAGTGTCATCGACAAATCTGGACCAGAAAAGTATGTTTGAGAAAATATTATTGCTATTAATTGCCGTGTCTTCTAGGAAATCTATGTATATCTCCGCCAAAATTCCTGAGGCCGGCGACCCCATAGCCAGTCCATCTTGTTGTATATACATTTGTTAAATGTGAAATAGTTGTTGTGTATCACTCTTATTCTCATTCATCAGACCAATTTTATTGTACAATACTCACCTGCCTCATTAGACTGTAACGCCTCTATGTGTTATATTATATCACCATATTTTACACATCATTCTTCTAGCTTTTAATGAGAAAACAGCCTATCATTTGTACTTTGCAATGTATGTATTATCTATACAACTTTTATGACATGTATTCTGCACACTTTGTGATTTCTAGCTGATGATGACGCCATGAAGTGTCGAAACCGGTACTAGTAATAATACATAATAAGTTGTGAACACCTTGTACAACACATTTTGTATTGAATACGTTGAACCTTTTAAATTCTAATTGTGGAAAACTTCCCAGCGTGAAGTGAAGTTCCGAAAACAATTCTGAGCCTCAATAGTAGCACTGGCCGCATTAGCACCAACTAAATTGAGGGAGTGAGCAGCACGTGGGACAAAATATGCTAGCTCGTTCTCCCGAAGTAGTCTGGACTGAACTCCTTTATACTTCCCGGCCATATTTGCCCCATTGCCGTAGGATTGGCCTCTAGAGTTATCTAAGTTTAGTCTATCTTTGTCTAATTTTTTTAGGATTTCTTGGCTGAGACCTTCATCTGGGAAAAAATCAATAAAACTTTCTTCTACCTCGGATGTATTTGTTTTGACGTAACAAACTACTATGCTCACTGTGGCTGATATTCGGAGTGCAGTCAAATATTAAGGAATAATATTTCGCATCCAAAATGTCTTGTATTAGCTTTTGCCTTATATTATTGGCAATAATTTCTGGGAATTCATCTTGTATTTTATGTGAGAAATACGAGATTTGCCCTTTCTTATGCCGCTCAATATGTTGTAGAAGAGGGACATTGTAATGAAGTTCTACTGTGTTCAAGAACTTTCCACTGGATGGGTCGCTGAAATCACAGTCTTTTTTTAGTTCCTTGGAATGGACTCCCTTGCTTTGCTAGGAATAGAATAGCATCGATAATGCAGCGCAATACCGCCTTCCAGTGAGACTCTTCTTGATGGATCTGGTTTTGGAGTTCGGCATCAATACCTCCCTTTCATAAACAAGATTCTAAAGCTTTCCACGAACAAAAGCAAAGTTTGTGGTTGGATGAATTTTCATGTTCAGGCAATTTTTCACTGAGTTTTCTCCAATTAGTAAGTCCTTTTTCTTTAGTTAAGAAAGGCACTTGATTTGATGCCAAGTGTGAAAACAGCCTGCAGGGAACACAATGTAACGGTTCAAATCCTGTTACAAGATGATATCTGTATTTTTATTATTGTATGATTTTATCTGTATTTTATTATTATTATTATTATTATTATTATTATTATTATTATTATGTCAGTATTATTATTATTATGTTATCTGTGATATTGTACTATTATTGTAATTATCCGTTTTATTCAATTTTGCAATTGCCTGTTGCTTGCAAGATTGCACTTAGATGTATACATATATACGTATGTGTAGTATAACACTCAATACCTGTACAGTGAGAATTGTTGTATATATCAGAGATCGGATGTGACGTTGGTGCATTGTGCAATATTGTTGGCGATTCTGCCAAGTCATCGCCACTCCATGGCTATGTCATCGTATTTATTTAGATATGCGCGCACGGAGTCGATCGCCGCGGGGCTATTTCACCACTGTGTGTAATATCTGTCGCGTAGGTGGGAGTATGTCATTGTTATTTCTGGAGATTACGTAGTTGTGTCAACCAACGCCTATATAAGGTAGCTCCATATTGTAGCGTCAGTCATTACTTATACGGATGCAGTACAGTGAAGTAGTCTACTAGATCAAGAGGCCAGAACCAGTGTGAACGAGAGATGGTGAAGACTCAGTGAGCCATTATTGGTCATTGAGAGAGTGAGACCAAATGGTTGGTCCGTCACTTAGTGGAAGACGCGGACGCAAGGCTTACCAAGGAGTCAGAGAGGGCAACCCTGGACCTACCAAGAGGTCATACCATATTGACTTACAAAGAAGTCAGATGATATGGAGAAGAAGCAGTCTCAAGGATGTATCACCACGTTAGGCGTGACACATCTACAGTAAACACCAGAGCAATGGATTACGTCGTAATTACACTCAAAGTGTTAAAGGTACAGTCAAGTGAATCAGTGAGGGAAATATTTCGTATAAATTGTTAAATGTCCGGTCAAGAAGAATTCAAATTCATGCCTAGTTTCTTTCAGTTGCAATGTCATAATTTCATATTTTCATCTGTTTTATCGCAACAAGACTCACTATTTTTTGATATATTATTTAAAGAATATATATTGTTCTATCAAACGAATTTATAGTTTCATTTCATTGACAGTAAAATATCTTAACCTCAAAATTAATGGGGAAACCGAACGCCAATCTCCTTTTCCCAGAACTTATATGGTATGTTGTCAAAAGTAAGCTTATTACCCCACACCCTAGAGATGGTCAAGAGTCTCATTCTATTATTGCTGTACTGAGTGACAGCTGGCGCCCTTCAAATAACGTATGTGTAAGTAAGCAGGTAACAAGTAAGTGTGAGTACAAGGTTCGACGAGTGTGTAATTTATATAGTGAATATTAATTTTCATAATTTTCATGTTAAACGCAGATATTCAGATTTTCAAGTAAAATCCAGTTTTATATATGTTTGTAAATTTATTAAGAGAGTTAGGAAGTTCTCAATGTGTCGACGCAACGTGGGACTCGAATAAATTCAGAATTTGTTCTGAATGACAGCATATCATAGGTTCATTTTGGGAGGAGTGTGCGCATTTAAGCCAACGGAAATTATTACCGGTAAATTTCAGGACTATAATTTTGTGATATTTATTTGTATTTTGGGGATATGTCAAGGGATTTGAAGAGGGAAATTAATTTGAGATCGCGTACTATCACTAGTGAACCAAAGATGGACAAGGAAGACAATAACAAGTCATGTGACGACGAGATCATTTTTTCTGCGGACATCCAAGGTGAAATTCAGAGTAGGGAGCAGGTGAATACGATGGAACCTTCTGAGGAAATTCAGGAAAGTGCAGAAATTGAGAAGCACACTGAAACTCAAAAAGAAATCGCGGGGGGAATGAACCAAGATATTCTAAGTTTGCTGCTGGCCAGATTTACAGCGATGGAAGAAAAGATTGATACTAATAGTGGAAATATTCAGAAACGAATGGAGGAAAAGATTGATACTAGTAGTGAAAATAATAATAAAGAGATGAAAGAAATGATTAAGAGTAGTATCGAAAATAGGAATAGACAGATGGAAGAATTAATTGGCAGTTATAAAGAAAATTTTAATGTGACCATTAACAAAATAGATTCTAAGATATTAGAGATAAACAATCAAACATCTAAGTCAGAATATAAGTTAGAAAGTAAGTCAAATGAAGAGAGTGTTGAAATGGGAGATAAAATGATGTTGAATCGGAGCAATATTCATATTCAGATTGAGCATGTCAAAGGAGCATTTACAGAGAATATCGTAGAATTAAGTGATAAAAGTTCTAGTAATCGGGAAGAAATTCATGAGGTAGTCGAGAAGAGATTGGACAGGATTTGCAATGCAGTTGGGGAAGATACGAGGGAACAGATTAGTAGAATTGAACAAATTGAAAGCAAACTTGTGGAAGTCAGTGAACTACGGAACGGACAGGAAATGCTATCACAGCAGGTGAGAGAGAGAGAGAGGAAGAATTGCAGGAAGACGTGAGAATAGTGGAAGAGAATTCTGAGAAAGCAGCGGAAGAAGAAGAAGAAGAAGAAGTTGTGAACTGCCAGGGATTGATTCGGCAGGAATTTGAATTTGCAGGTGAGATGACGGGAGAAATGATAGTGGTGAGTGGTTTGTTCAGTAGGGATCGTGATTTAACCAGGTTTTCTGGAAAACAGTTTAATTCTATAGAATTTGTAAAAGTAGTTGAGAAAAGATTTGCAAGTAAGTTGAGGAATAATGTTATTGAATGGGAATACGTACTGGAAATCTTGTCGAATGTTTTTATCGGTGAAAGTAGAATATGGTTTCGAGTGTACTGGGATAATATGTCTAATTTAGGAGAATTGAAAGACAAGTTCATTGATAGGATGTGGAAGGAATGTGTGCAAGGGCGCGCGCGAGAGAGAGAGCGCATGATGTCTAGGGAAAGTAATATAGTAGAGAGAGGGGGAAAAATGTTAGCCGTGTATCAGAGAAGAGGTAGTGATCATGATCCGCAGAGGATTAATAGTTGTGTTGATGGTGATAGTGGTCAGAAGGGTAACGAGAGAGAATCGGAAGATGGGAGGCGTATGAATTTAAGTCATGAGAGAGAGGGTCAGAGGAGTAACAAGAGTGAATCGGAAGATGGGAGGCGTATGTGTTTGAGTAATGAGAGAGAAGGTCAGAAGAGTAATCAGAGAGAATCGGAAGATGGGAGGCGTACGGATTTGAGTTATCAGAGGGATTATAATAGTCATAATATGAAGGTTATCAAGGTGTCGTTATCGAGCCAGAGTATTTCAGATTCACAGGGAATCGGGTAAGTTAAGTGGACAGGCCGAAGGTAGAAGATGAACTGGTATTTATTATAAGTAGTTATGTAGTGAAAGTAAATTTAAGAGTAGTGTGATTGTGACCTAAGTAATGTTAAGTGAGGTATTTAAGTAATGACGTAGTCGTAGATAATGATGTAATTAATGGTAGCAGTAAGTTAGACGTAAGAAGTGTTCTGGTAAGTGATGTAAGTACTTGTAATGCCGAGAATGTGATGTAAGTAGTGAGGGAATAACTCCGATGATGGAAATTGTGATATGAAGAAGGTAAGTGAAGGTACTACCAGATCTTATAACAGCCGTTGGGTAAGTCACAGTGAGTAAATAAGATGATAGCGGTACCAGTTAATTGAAGATAATTGTAAGTTTCAGCCACGCCTTGTTGTACCAGATCTTGTGTATTCAGTTGTTATGGGAGCTGACTTGGTTGCAAATCATGGAAGTAGAGTAGACTTTAATTTAGGTAGTGTGTGTTTGTTCTGGGAGAAAAACTAGCAAAGAAGTACGTGTTAATTATAATGGTCTGAGGTAAGTGTGTTGGTGACGTGTGTTCTTTGAAATAGGTGAGAGGTAAGTGAAGTTGTTCCTAGTGAGAGGAAATGTTTTGTTGGGTGTGTTACGTGCCTGTACGACCAGTATCCGAGGGATAGTCGGTATGAGGCAGTGACGTGAGGTAATTTGAGTGAATTACCGGAGGAGTAATTTTGTTCGATGTTAGGTAAGCATCGAGATGTATTTAGTGGTAAGTGAGGAAGAACACGTATATGAACATAACTTTGTAGTATATGACCATTCATTATTTGTGGGAGGTAAGTACCCTATTCAACTTAAAAATGCTAGTGAAGTCTAAGAACAAATAAACATTATGCTGGATTACGGAATAATTGAACCATCTTGTAGCCATAGTGTTGATTCTTTAATTATTGTTGCCAAGGAGGATGTGATCTATTGAAAGATGTAAGTTAATGAGGGCAAAATTGATTCAGTTTGCGTGACAGAGTGCTACTCAGAGTTCCATTTCATCATCTGCAGAGGCGGGAAATATGTTGAAGTTATTATTTTGTATCAGGGGTATTTCACTATTGTGAACCGTATCGGGAAGTGTGCATATTCCTTAAAAGATCAGGAAGGGGATATTGTCGGTATTTGTAGTATTATATATGTAAAGGAGTATTTCACGTGAGATTTGTTGAAATAAGAGTAAGATGATTAAATTTTTGTAAGAAACTGGCAAAATAAAATTAACATACATGAATTAGCGTGTGAACCAAGTGTCGTATTGGTGCATTGGAAGAATAAGTGCTACATTGTCATGTTCTGTGTGACAAAACTGAGAACAGGACATTGGACAGTTATCTGCGATAACCATATGCGAGAAAAGTTCTCATATAAGTGATATTTCACAAAATATTTTGATATGTTAAAAAAAAAAAAAAAGGAGAAGAATGTTGTATATTGATTGAAAATTATTTGTGTGTGTTAAATCAAGTGCTATACTCTTGTGATTTGTATGAGAGAAAGAGAGAGAATGGGACACTGGACAGTTATCTACGATGGCAATGTGCGAGAAGAATTCTCATATTTGTGATATTTTATAAAATGTATGGATGTTGAAAAAGAAAATTATTGTTGTATACTCATTTAAAGTGTTTATCTGTGTCAGTGTTATATATATAATTTTGTTCATAAATCAATCGATTCTTTGTTCTTCGATTTATTTATGAGGGAGGCGAATTGTAACGGTTCAAATCCCGTTACAAGATGATATCTGTATTTTTATTATTGTATGATTTTATCTGTATTTTATTATTATTATTATTATTATTATTATTATTATTATTATTATGTCAGTATTATTATTATGTTATCTGTGATATTGTACTATTATTGTAATTATCCGTTTTATTCAATTTTGCAATTGCCTGTTGCTTGCAAGATTGCACTTAGATGTATACATATATACGTATGTGTAGTATAACACTCAATACCTGTACAGTGAGAATTGTTGTATATATCAGAGATCGGATGTGACGTTGGTGCATTGTGCAATATTGTTGGCGATTCTGCCAAGTCATCGCCACTCCATGGCTATGTCATCGTATTTATTTAGATATGCGCGCACGGAGTCGATCGCCGCGGGGCTATTTCACCACTGTGTGTAATATCTGTCGCGTAGGTGGGAGTATGTCATTGTTATTTCTGGAGATTACGTACTTGTGTCAACCAACGTCTATATAAGGTAGCTTCATATTATAGCGTCAGTCATTACTTATACGGATGCAGTACAGTGAAGTAGTCTACTAGATCAAGAGGCCAGAACCAGTGTGAACGAGAGATGGTGAAGACTCAGTGAGCCATTATTGGTCATTGAGAGAGTGAGACCAAATGGTTGGTCCGTCACTTAGTGGAAGACGCGGACGCAAGGCTTACCAAGGAGTCAGAGAGGGCAACCCTGGACCTACCAAGAGGTCATACCATATTGACTTACAAAGAAGTCAGATGATATGGAGAAGAAGCAGTCTCAAGGATGTATCACCACGTTAGGCGTGACACATCTACAGTAAACACCAGAGCAATGGATTACGTCGTAATTACACTCAAAGTGTTAAAGGTACAGTCAAGTGAATCAGTGAGGGAAATATTTCGTATAAATTGTTAAATGTCCGGTCAAGAAGAATTCAAATTCATGCCTAGTTTCTTTCAGTTGCAATGTCATAATTTCATATTTTCATCTGTTTTATCGCAACAAGACTCACTATTTTTTGATATATTATTTAAAGAATATATATTGTTCTATCAAACGAATTTATAGTTTCATTTCATTGACAGTAAAATATCTTAACCTCAAAATTAATGGGGAAACCGAACGCCAATCTCCTTTTCCCAGAATTTATATGGTATGTTGTCAAAAGTAAGCTTATTACCCCACACCCTAGAGATGGTCAAGAGTCTCATTCTATTATTACTGTACTGAGTGACAGCTGGCGCCCTTCAAATAACGTATGTGTAAGTAAGCAGGTAACAAGTAAGTGTGAGTACAAGGTTCGACGAGTGTGTATTTTATATAGTGAATATTAATTTTCATAATTTTCATGTTAAACGCAGATATTCAGATTTTCAAGTAAAATCCAGTTTTATATATGTTTGTAAATTTATTAAGAGAGTTAGGAAGTTCTCAACAATATAGAGCTTTCTTACTTTCACTATAGCCTAACCATGATCTCTTTACTTTTTCTCAATTTTTGAGAACTTTATAAAACCAATCTTTGGTTAAGTTACACCCTTCTCTGCTTCTATTACTTAAATTTGGTTCGATCCGATTTTCAAAGCTCATTTTTGTTATGTAACACCTTTCAGAATCTGAAAAACTCTGTGGCCATGAACCAAGATCCCTAAAATCAAAGGAAAACTCGGACGTTTCTTGAAGACCAGTTGTAGGTCTGGACGAGATAATAATTAATCTTCATTCGCTTCATCAGTAGGACTGAGTTTCTTGCAAATTTCGACATGTTGCGTGCCTTCCTCTCCAGCTTCAACGTCATCTAAAATATTAAAAGCCGGGATTAAAATTCAATCATTAATATGATATACTATAAAATGAAGTATTAAAATATTGTCGTAAAGTCCTATAAGGTACAATTAATTCATCTCTTCCCTAATGTGCTATAATTTAATTATTGATATAAAAATATTTACTTACCTGATTTTTCTTTTGAGCCTTCATCTTCATTAACATTAGGTTTTCAAGAAATGCTACTAATTTTGGTGTTTGTGACAGCACATCGCTTTCTTTCTTCCTTTTCTCTTTGGCAAGTTTTCTATAATACCAATATAAATGGTCCGTTATTGGACATTATAAATTTTCCAGCTAACTCATTCCTGGTTGCCAGCGTTTCGCCCCCGTGTGCCAGGCTGGGCTCATCAGTTGGTACCTAGCACACCTACCAAGACGCATGGCTAGTGCATACGTTAGCTGGAAAATTTATAATGTCCAATAACGGACCATTTATATTGGTATTATAAATTTACTCATTCGGAACAAGTATTACAAATTCCCTATGGGAATCAACATCCGTATCACATGATGGCCAAGCAGGCATCAATTTTTAGTAGTGAGACACACTCTCATAGTGCATTGGCACTGCTGGTGGCTACAATTAGCCTACACAGTGGCCTCCACGGTATGCATTAGCCATGCGTCTTGGTAGGTGTGCTAGGTACCAACTGATGAGCCCAGCCTGGCACACGGGGGCGAAACGCTGGCAACCAGGAATTTATTCATTTATTCATTCAGAACAAATATTACAAATTCCCTATGGGAATCAACATCTGTATCACAAGTTTTCTATACTCTGCTCCACTGAGTCGTTTCCTGCCATCCATAATTTGAAAACTGATAAAAACGAAGCTCAGAGTATACTAAACAATTCCGTTTTCCAAACACTGATAAAGGGTAACACGAATAACTAACCAAAACTCCGAACACTAATAACTAAATACTAAATGCAAATAAAATAAAACATCTGTCGGTTCGTATCAACACACGCAGACAACAGTGTACGCAGGCTACATGTGTAGCCGTCGATAACGACAACGACAACGATGACTGCAGGTGTCTGTTTAGTTTACTGTTTATTGGAAGCAGAAAGGGGGTGAGATAGATGAGATGCTCGTGCATCTCGTCTAGGTCAGACTGTTTTCGAACCCGACCCCGCTGTCGAGCACTCAGGCTACTAATTATTCATATTAGTAGTAGGCATAACAGTATAAGACTCACTACAGACCCATGAATTACGTTAATTCTTGTGTCGTGTCTTACAATGAAGAAAATAACTTGGTATACAGTCTCAGTGTAATAAAGTTGATGAATTGGGCAACAAAATTAAAAAAAATTAAACAATGTTAATTGTGCTATTATTATTTTGAAAAAATTAAATACTTTACTATTATTTTTTAATAAACTTTTCAAATTTTGCCGCCCCCTGAAATCTGCCGCCCTGGGCACGTGCTCCCCCCTGCCCCGCCCTAGTTCCGGGCCTGCATATACAGTACTGTAACCGTACAAAATTGTAACCCCACGTCAAGTGAGTTTTTGTATTTACGGCAATATTTACACCAAGTTATAGGTTAGGTATTTATTTTGTACTGTAGAAATACCATATGTATTTATTGATGTATAATAATCATTATTTATGCATTGTAAGAACTCTGTAATGAATTGGTGGCATTCTGGAGCTGAAAGTGGGAAAACTTGGTTAAGCAAGAAAACTAAGTATAGACGAAGTTGTGCAAGAAGTTAGTTTGCCCAACATGACGTGTGTCTCCCAACAGTTTTCTAGGCGTCAGTACGCCAATGTTGAGCGTTACAATTTCAAAAACGGTGTGCCACTTGTAACAGATATGGAAGATTGTGATTAGCTAGGACAGAGAAAATCATGCAACTTGAAGAAGTTTATTTTATGGCTGGTATGGCAGAAGGTTGGTCTTCTTGGTGTTGAGTAGTGGAAATGTGGTGATTGGATGGTTGTCCTACTTGAAGTGTGCGACGTTTAGTCCTACTGAATGCTGCTTGTGTCTGTCTCTTGGAGATTTGTCTTGTTGATGGATGTCTGGTTGGGACACACTACAGGGTTAGAGATAATCATATCTTATATACACTAGAAGTCTGCTCTGAAGTGCTAAGCCAATGCACTTGGCTGAATATAACGAGAGTATGGTTTCAATATAAAATAATAAACCATGAACTTGTCACCAAAGTTATAGGTGAGATTGGTGAGGTATGGTGGCATCAACTTTCAACTTCAATCAATCAACCAGTACAAATCAATTCGAGATGGTGCAGTGGGTTATACAGCTGAAGTTCATGATCCCGTTATTTAGATTAACCAGATTACATATAAATTCAAGCTAAGAAGGTTTTGTATTTATAGGTACAGTTGAGTTTAGCCTGTGGGAAAAGGGCGGAGAAAGTCCGAATATGTTTGATAGCAAGGTCGTCGTACAAAGGTAATTTATTAAATCTGTTATGACATGTAAATTCAGTGCAGATTGTGAATAAGAAGATATAAACAGTGTATTTCTGATGTAATTTGTGTTATGTGTTCTGGAGGTGGTATGCTATACATGTATCAATGTGGTCAAATTTTTAGTATTAATTTCTTGCATTGTCGTTTTGTCATCTTTTGTGAAGAATATTGAGGTGGTTAAGTTTGGAAGTATATTTATATATTTTAATGGATAGTGTGTCATTTCACAAAAGAATATAACCTAGCAAGTATATCCTAATGCCGTTTTCAGTTCAACAAGTCATCAGGTTAGGTAAGCAAGTTGGGATATCGTCAGCCTATGATCCCACTCTGGATAATAATTTATAATAATAGTAAATTTTATTGCGCACAATGTGCAAAACTGATTCAGAGAGACTGTTCTCTTCTTACACTTCATAACGTGATATGTATCACACTGTTCATTGCACAATACACATACACACTCCTGGCTGGCCCGGTGGTAGGACTTCTTGGCACAGATGCAGTGGTGAAAGCCGTGTATTGCAAAGCGTGTCACGAAATGTCTCAACTCGTATTCCTCTTTCATCCAATCCTTATTTATCAGTGCGTCTGTACTGTAAAAGCTTTCCTTGATCGAGTCCCTTTTCTCTCGTAGTGCTCGTAATAGTTCCTCGTATGCCGGAGTTTGCTGTAGAGGCATTTGTAGTCTTAAATCCTCTATCAAGAAGGTTTCCTGGGCTAAAACATATACGTACCGGGATCGGGAAAATTTAGATACCCCTAGGACCCTCTTAAGGTATCTCGGTTTCATGCTTTCAAGTTCTCGTAGCTGTTTACGTGATAGGTACTCCCATATTACTTCTAATCCGTATGTGAGCGTTGGTAGCACTTTGACTTGGAAAAGTTTCATGGCCGTCTCCAGTGACATTCTTTGAAGATGTTCGATTTCACTTATGCTTCTAACTGCAGCAGCTAGTCTCTTCTTTATGTGTACTGAGAAGGTTATTCTCATGCTTATATCATATCGTGTATCATCAAGTACACCGGCGCCCAATCAGTTTCCTTCTGTTAGATAATAATAATAATAATAATAATAATAATAATAATAATAATAATAATAATAATAATAATAATAATAATGTGGTTCATGTTTGTGGGTTACTGTAGTCACGTCCTAGTTCGTGAACCATGGGCAACGGCTGAGTGACCTAGTAAGTAGTCCTGAGAGTCGGGATACAAGTTGCTATGGAATGGGAGTAGGCATCTCAGACATATCCCGAGTCATGGCCCTCCTTGTGCTCAAGCAGCAAGGACTATACAATTCAACGGTGGTCCATAACCCGTTAGAGGAGACATCCTCACTTGGACTAAGTGCAAGTAGGGTAGCATCCTGCTTCATGAATTTACCAAGCTCAGAACATTTTAAGGAAGCCTCGGACCTATGGGAGTAATGGAGTCCCACTCCCATTTGACAGGCGAGGGACTCCTTGGAAACAATGTGGTGAACGAAATTGAATTTGATGGGGAGCTATCAATATTAATGGGGCTTATGGAAGAAAGAATGTAGAATTGGCTGAGTCAGCAAAGAGGATGCATCTGGACATGCTAGGAATAAGTGATATTCGGGTAAAGAGAGATGAGGAAGAGATAGGAGATTATAAAGTGTACTTGACGGGTGTTAGAAAGGGAAGGGCAGAGTCTGCAGTAGGGCTCTTTATCAGGAATACCATTGCACGCAACACAGTTTCTGTTAGGCATGTAAATGAGTGAATGATGTGGATAGATTTGTCAGTTGGAGGAATTAGGACAAGAATTGTGTCCGTGCACTCACCATGTGAGGGTGCAGATGAGGATGAAGTTGACAAGTTTTATGGTCAGGGTCAACAGCAAGGATAGAATACTGCTAATGGGCGATTTCAATGCGAGAGTTGGAATAGAACTGAAGGATACGAAAGGGTGGTTGGTAAATGTGGGGAAGATATGGAAGCTAATGGGAATGGGAAGCGTTTACTGGACTTCTGTGCTAGTATGGGTTTAGCTATTACGAACACATTCTTCAAGCATAAGGCTAGTCACCGCTACACATGAGAGGCTAGGGGTACCAGATCCATAATAGACTATATCTTAAAAGACTTCGAATTCAGGAAATCTGTTAGGAATGTATGAGTTTTTCGCGGATTATTCGATGATAGAGACCACTATCTGATCGGTAGTGAGCTAAGATTCTCTAGGCCTAGGGTAGAGAAAGTGAAAACTGTCTGCAAATGTATAAAGATAGAAAATCTCCAGGACGAGGAAATTAGACAGAAGTACATGGATATGATTAGTGAGAAGTTTCGAACACTAGACAGTAAGCAGGTTCAGGATATAGAAAGTGAATGGGTGGCATACAGGGATGCTGTAGTAGAAACAGCAAGGGAATGCCTAGGAACAACTGTGTGTAAAGATGGGAAAAGGCGAACAGCTTGGTGGAATGATGAAGTGAGAGCAGCCTGTAAACGTAAAAGGAAGGCTTATCAGAAATGGCTCCAAACAAGGGCCGAGGCAGACAGGGATTTGCACGTAGATGAAAGAAACAGAGTGAAACAAATAGTTGTTGAATCCAAAAAGAAGTCATGGGAAGATTTTGGTAATAACTTGGAAAGGCTAGGTCAAGCAGCAGGGAAACCTTTCTGGACAGTAATAAAGAATCTTAGGAAGGAAGGGAAAAAGGAAATGAACAGTGTTTTGAGTAATTCAGGTGAACTCATAGGAAGTTGGATGAAAACCAGTGTGGTTTCAGACCACAGAGAGGCTGTCAGGATCAGATTTTCAGTATGCGCCAGGTAATTGAAAAATGCAACGAGAGGAATAGGCAGTTGTGTTTATGTTTTGTAGATCTAGAGAAAGCATATGACAGCGTACCAAGGGAAAAGATGTTCACTATACTGGGGGACTATGGAATTAAAGGTAGATTATTAAAATCAATCAAAGGCATTTATGCAGACAATTGGGCTTCAGTGAGAATTGATGGTAGAATGAGTTCTTGGTTCAGGGTACTTACAGGGGTTAGACAAGGCTGTAATCTTTCACCTTTGCTGTTCGTAGTTTACATGGATCATCTGCTGAAAGGTATAAAATGGCAGGGAGGGATTCATTTAGGTGGAAATGGAGTAAGCAGTTTGGCCTATGCTGACGACTTGGTCTTAATGGCAGACTGTGCCGAAAGCCTGCAGTCTAATATCTTAGAACTTGAAAATAGGTGCAGTGAGTATAGCATGAAAATTAGCCTCTCTAAGACTAAACTGATATCAGTAGGTAAGAAATTCAACAGAATTAAATGTCAGATTGTGATACAAAGCTAGAACAGGTCGATAATTTCAAGTATTTAGGTTGTGTGTTCTCCATGGATGGTAATATAGTAAGTGAGATTGAATCAAGGTGTAGTAAAGCTAATGCAGTGAGCTTGCAGTTGCGATCAGCAGTATTCTGTAAGAAGGAAGTCAGCTCCCAGACAAAATTATCTGTACATCGGTCTGTTTTCAGACCAACTTTGTTTTACGGGAGCGAAAGCTGGGTGGACTCAGGATATCTTATTCATAAGTTAGAAGTAACAGACATGAAAGTAGGAAGAATGATTGCTGGTACAAACAGGTGGGAACAATGGCAGGAGGGTACTCGGAATGAGGAGATAAAGGCTAATTTAGGAATGAACTCGATGGATGAAGCTGTACGCATAAACCAGCTTCGGTAGTGGGGTCATGTGAGGCAAATGGAGGAGGATAGGTTACCTAGGAGAATAATGGACTCTTATGGAGAGTAAGAGAAGTAGAGGTAGACCATGACAATGATGGTTAGACTCTGTTTCTAATGATTTATAATAAGAGGTATAGAACTAAATGAGGCCAGAACACTAGTTGCAAATTGAGGATTGTGGCGACGTTTAGTAAATTCTCAGAGGCTTGCAGACTGAAAGCTGAAAGGCATAACAGCCTATAATGATAATGTATGTATAATAATAATAATAATAATAATAATAATAATAATAATAATAATAATAATAATGGCGGTATGTATGAGGATTACTCTGTGTAGTGCAGGGTTAAAAGTGAACGTTATCAGTTTGAGTTCTAGTAAGCTTGTGATCACACTGTGGTGCTTGTGTTTAGTTGGTTCCAGCGCAATGCGGTTAGGTTAAGCGACGCCATTTGAAGAAGAAAACTGAAACGTTTGCCTATAATTTCTACAGAATGAAATTAAACATACACTTTCATGTAGTGTCAGATTTTGGAAAATAACATCAAGTAAGCCATAGTGTGGATATCATCTACAAAACGCAAGTTTTGAACAAATTGATTGGTGTTTCATACTGATTTTAATGAGAATGGGATTTTTCCCAACTTTTAAGAAAAATCAGATATAAGGGCAATCCGCTTTAGCGAGTACATTTTTCGCCGTTATGAATTCTCGCTATAACAGATTTCTAATGTATTTTTATCGCACTTTTGAAGAAATGTGTCGACTATAACATCCAATGATATTTTTATTACATATTTGGGGATTGCTGACAACAACGCAACGCTTATTACTGTAGATTTCCAGTAAGTCTGAGTGTTAAATAGTCAAGGCAAACATCGCTGTGAAGATGTCGCAAAATGTAAGTGTTTAATATTGAATAAAATTCATACATAATTTGGTGACTGGAAAATGGAGAAACAAACTGTAACCGTACAAGAGTAGAATTCCTGATTTTAGGTTAGGAAATTTTCGTATAATAATTTGTAATATAAAGTAGTGTATATCATGTGAGTTTGTTGAATTAAGATGTAAGAACATAATATTGTAAGAACAATTTGTAGTTAGGGAATATTGCATATGTGCATCATTATATTTAGTATAAATTTCTGTTCGGGTAAGAGCCTGTGTACATGGTCTAGCAGTGAAGATTCTGGAAAACAGTGACTATATCGGGAAAGGCGGTTGAAGTTGATTAAAAGTGCTGCAGCAAGTGATTCAGAAACCTGGGGTACGGCTGGGAAGTGTATGCTGAAGATGGTAATTCATCAATGTGGATGAACATGCAAGATCGCTATTTGCGGATTGGCAGCTCAGTAACCAATCTGGAAGCTTTGAGTTTGAACGAGCTTGCGTTGACCGAAAGATGCTTGAAGATGTGGCAGTTGCGAGCGTTGCTTTCAGTGGACTTTGGCCGACACTACGCCACATGTAGCAAGCGTATATACATGTGTGCGCGTGTGATGGGGGTATTATTTATTATGGAGTGCTGGAGGAAGCACTTGTATGTGCATGTGCAACGAGTTGATTACTATTACTGTTCATAACCATTGCGGTTGCTGTTCATGATGAATACAATTATAAAGTCTATGCTGTACAAGTTTTTTACAGTTGCATTACTGTACCATTACTGAGTGAAGACGAGTGCATTATTCTGTAATTACAAGTTCCTGGTGAGCAGTCGGTGGAAGATGCTACATAATGTTCTTTTGTAAGTCAGACTCTGGATTATTCCTCTTCGAGGAAATGCACACTGTGAGGTAGTTTATATGTGTAATTTGGAGGTAATGTGTTGTGCACAGAACTGATTGTGGCTAGACGAAACAGTAGGCCAAGTTTTTATTACTTGTTCATTCTTTGAATAATACAACATGGTTGTCATTATTTATTAATCCCACAGCAGTCATTTTACATTGTAGATGTGTATGGCTTAATTAACAGAGTATAGTGATATGATTGGATTTCTTTTTGTGTACAGTTATAACACATGATATTTGATTCTATGGTGATGGTGCTAATTTTGTTCAAATAAATGAGGTTAAGTATGGACAGACGTCTTACTTGTATGAAATAATCAATTTGAAGCATGGCCTTCAAAACTATGTATAGTTGTATTGCTTGTTCATAGGTGTAAAGCTTGTACATGTTGTTTGTGGATGTTTATACTGGTCTCATCATGCTCCAGACAGTCAATTATTCCTGTATATCTTTTGCAGGTGACACCCAATTTTGTTATTTATATTTTATTCTGGTTACCATTTATCCATTCTGGGTTTCTATTGACCTAAATTCTTAGAAAATATCAATATTGCAAAGGAATTGGGTGTATCACATTGAATGATTTCTACAATTTGGAAGAACAGAGAGAAAATACAGTCTCTTTTCTTAATATTTTTTTTAAAAAATCAAGAGGGCCAGATAATCTGAGCACAAAGATAGTAAAGAATCTTTACTTAGATCATTTAAGCAGCAAAGAACAAAGAATGTGCCGATCAATGGAGTTCTTCTTCAAGTGAAAGCCAATGAAATTCTTCTCAGTACCAATCCACAAATACTGTACTGTAAATGCAGCACTTATTTGTAATTTTAAACTAAACATTACGTTAATTAACCATGTAAGTGTACAGCCTAAAAATTACGGACATTGCATTTTTAGCAACAAAAGAATAAAACCGGTTTGTGCGACTATATCGGCTATAAGAAATTCTTTCAAGAATAAAATTTACTGTATCCACCTATTCAATACAATTCACAGTTTATAGTGACTGAATTTTACATGAATATCGGCTATAACGACCGCTGACTGGTGGTCCCTTCAGTCGTTATTACAGAATTCGACTGTATCTACTTGACAGCTTTTGATTATCAAGACCATACTCCTCAAAACTTTGGTCATTACTGATGCAACTCCAAACTCTGGAAGGAAGTACTCCAGTATGAGTCAAGTCCAGAAGTTATTTACCCATTTTACTTACAAGAACCTGCTCCATGACTGATGGAAAAAATGAACAATGAAGAAAAGTTGCTTCCAAATTGGAGGCAGCCTTTGCTCATACCACTAAGACTAAATACTCCAGAACATGTAACAGAAAGTGATTAATTTATAAGTGATTAATTTATTTCATTCATATGATCCATGATTTAAATATAAAACCTTATGATAACAAAACGTAAAGAGAATACACTGAAATATATTCTTGAAGATAATCTGAATAAAAGCAATGTACAAGCTTAGATTGTTTTTCGGCATGTTAAACCGTACAGACAACTTCCCTCTCTTGTATTATTGTTTGGCCTGCTCAGTGAGCCTCAGAGCATTCAAACTTCTGTCATCTGGCAGCGAGTAATGGTTTCCAAAACTCTGCTAATCTGTAGGCCCTCTTTTCCTCTTCAAACAATTGTCATGCTTCATTATCTCTGCACTTCTCGATAAATCCATAATCACTGGGGTGGTATGGAAGGAATGCCTTTCTCTCATGTGCTTCTTCTTGTTTCTCCTCAGATCATGGAGAAGACTCAACAGTCCACTTCGTCTCAGTTTTGCTGTTTCCATTAGCTTGTAAAGCTGAGAAGAGATACTCTGTCTCCCAATGATTATGGATAGAACTGGCAAAGCTTTAAAGTGTCATAATATCAGGACCACCTTTACAACCATAAAGAAGATATCTCGGTAGTTATGCTCAGTTAAGGACCTTTGGATCCCTCTCTCCAGTGTAGACATGTACTGCATTCCCTGTTCATGCAGGAAAGTTTAAATTGGTACTGCCAAACACAGCATTAACACCAGACTAAATGAACATAAGCTTCATTGTCATTTCATTCAACCTGAAAAATCTGCAGCGGAGGAGCAGTTCTCTCTTTCCCTGATCATGAGGAAAAATTTGAAGACTCTGCGGTTATGACTACCGCCTGTCACGAAAATTCTCGTTTTTACCAAGAAACTGTGGGGATAATGTAGCATTACAACTGTTTCAACAGTGAAGGAGAGGGCCCACAGATTAATAGAATTTGGAGACTGTAACTCGCTGCCATATGACAGAAGTCTGAACACACTGCACAGCTTTAGTAACAATGATACAAGAAAGAGGGAAGTCAATTTTGGAACCACAGTCTTACTTTCATAGTTATAAACCATGGGTACACACCAGCCTGTGTCATTTTGAGGGGCTACCACAGTGTAGCTTCAACATTGACACTTTTAAAATGTCCACACGCCCGAACATTCCGAAAAACTATCTAAACCTGTGAACTGTCATCAGCCATGAAAGCTAGCCCTAGTATAATAACAATGTGATTACATTCTTGATAGAGAGTACAATGGATGTTTGATTTTTTGTTACTTAAAGGAAATAGTCTTATTATGGCCCAGAATAATGGCTCTCATTGAATGATGAGCTTCTGTCGTCATATTCATCGTCATCATCATCTGAAACATTTTCATTCGTATAACTAACTTTAATATCATATCCTGGTATAATATATTCTTTCCTCTTTTTCTTCTCCATGTCCATTCTTAACTGCATATTATCTTCACATGGCTGCTGATATGTCTTCACTTCCATTTGATATGTTTTCATGGGAGCTTGAACCTGCTGTTGAATACGGCTAAGCACATCTTTTCTGTAAAAGCAAATTTTACAATTAAATCTTTATATAATATTAGTTTACTTCTAAAACTAAGCAAACATTATTCAATACTGATTTCTATAATTATATTTTGTTTCTAGAATGGAGCTGCAACTGCCAGTATTGAGAAAAGATAAACGGTAAACAAGATCTCCATCAAAGCATATGAAAACTGTTCTGGACACACCTCATATTTTCTTGATGATCCCTGCTTCCATTCCAATATTGTCCCATTATTACTGACTTTAAAACTTTTGTACAAATATAGCTATGATTCAAATATATCACTTGAAAAATTATTTTTAAGATATAAATTACAGATACAATTAAATGCTTATCTCAGACTAATAAACAACAAAATAACAAACCATCACATAGGTTCCACATGGCATAATCAAATAGGTGATGCATTTCAAAACATACCTATTGTAAATAGGTGGCTCGATGGGAGGACTCCGACATGGAGTCAAAGGAACAGCATGATGCAAGATTTTCTCATAATACTTTGCAGGTGGAGTTATTGCACTGCAAGAACTTGCATTACTTTTGTCACATCTGTCCCTCTTAGCTTCATTAAGTATGTCAGTATAGGAGAGGATCTGCAACAAAATTCCATTACATTACTATCCACCTAATTTAAACTAAAATCTATTAGGTAGGTAAAAAGCAGTTTCAGACAGTATTGTTAAGACAAAGACTGGTTTGGTTGTCCAGTTGTAGAGGAAGGTAATTCTTATCATTTGAACCTTTATTTCCTTTGAATATATATTTCACTGTGATCTTTAAATTGCTTCATAATATTACATACAAGTATTTGGAGTATACGTAGTAGGAGTCTGATGAAAATCTTGATTTAACAGTCTTTTCCATTTCTTAAAGAGGGTTATTACAAATGATTCATTGGATTTACTTGTACTAAAACTCCAAAAGTAAGAGTTGCAATTGTTTGTGCAAATCACATAATGAAACAGCACATTGCAAATATCACGACAATGATTATGACAGAAACCATCCATTTACAGGTCGTTATAGTGTTACATCTCATGTTTTCGACAAACTGAAAAACTAGAATGTTTATATTGTTCTCCCACCTATCACGTGTAAACTGAAAAACTGTACCGTCTACTACTGCTGCTGCAAGAAATATGATGGGGGCAAGGTAAAGTGGTATGAATTTTGGAAGTAATGCATCAGAAGGGGTCATCCCCACTATGGTAATGGAGTAGACTGTACAGGCAGTTACTCGGTGCCAAGTGTTGAGCGGCAGTACATTAACAAGGAGCCAACGGCTTTGGGCGGCTGAGCCCCCTTAGGTGATGGTCCCTTGCGTGGATGAAATGCCATTAGAACCTATCACTCAGCATCTGTTCTCCATGTTAGGGACAGCTGCAAAAGCTGCCTTGTTCTCCATGTCAGAAGTGCCTCAGCTTAACCCTAAGCAGTGTATGCGGCGCAACGGTGCGCTCACTGGTCTGCTATGATTACAGTGTTACACCGTGACATTTGAAATACCCATTATGTGAATTTCGTAATAGCTATTTGCTTTATTGTAAGGCGTTAGGAAGAGGCAATTTTCGGCTATACTCCGAGCTATCTACTATGGCCAAAAGATGTAGCATATCTTCAAAGTCATTAATTTAAAAAAATAATGACTGCAGTTAACTCTGCACGCATTTCACGTTTGTTTGCAAACATGGCGGGTTCTGGCAGAGTTGTTGTTGATGAAGAAATAGTTAATTTTCTTGTTAATGATGGCAGTTAAAATAATTCAAGAGTGTGGAAATAATACAAGAACTGATGATGTAATTCATGATAATATGCCAAGAAATGCAAATCCATGGAGTGACTAATACATGTAGTCCCAGTATTGACATGCAGCTGTCCAGGGATAATCAGGTCAGTATATGTTAATATGTTATTGTGCATATTTTGATCATATTTTGCCTGCCCATTTGGAAATTAAAGCAAAATTCATACGATACTGCAATCAGCCTTAGGACTACACTAGAAATAAAGCTTGCTGCGAGTGCAGCTCAGAGTTTTACAATGTCACGCTTGAAGGGTAGTAGGTATAAAATGGCTTTGCGAGTGGTGACCCCATTCTAATCTGGTCCTGTCTCGGAAAATGTTAGATGTCCGCTGTAAGTGGCCATGTAGTACTATAGGTGCTGAGAAAGTGGACTACCAGCACCAAACTATGAGTATATGAAAATTGGAACTGTTAATATCGTAAGATTGATAGGTAAAAGACCACAGAATAGGTCAATTTTATGAAAGATATAGCAGTCCAAGGATTGTGTGAGAGGACATCGAACGATGGACACAACTGTTACAGCGGAGAAAAGGAAGTGAGAAATGGTGTTGGATGGATTGCAAAATGATATGTTCAAGAATATGAGGAAGGAATGAACTGTATAAGTGACACAAATATGCCAGTGAGAGTGCATTTTAAGAATGGAACAAAGGATTTATTTCACTTGTATGCCTCCACAAACTGGAAATAAGGAAGTTAACACAGAGGAATTCCTACAGGAAGTGGAAAAACATATCAGGGAGAAAGAAATAATATTGATGGGGGATCTGAATGCAGAAGTGGGAAGAGACACACAAGGGGGAGAAGAGATCCTGGAACCTTATGGATATGGCTGTAAGAATCATGAAGGGGATATTTTAATTAAATTCTATGAGAGAAACCAGTTGATAATAAGAAAAATTTGGTTTAAGAAAAACAACCAGAAGATTACAAGATATGGACAGAGAGAGAGAGAGAGAGAACAACAAAGAACTTAACTGATTATTAAGGCCCGGATTCGTATGCACTAAAAATAAAACAAAATACACTTACCAAAGGCATTATTCAATTTTAACTCAGTGTTAAATTGATAAAAATGTTTCATTCCTTGCAAAATGATGCATGGCGGTAGGTTATCGACAGTTTTCAATGTTTTCAGGGGTCAGTGCCTTTCTGTTGTGAGACAGAATTAATTCATATGCCGAAAATGATCGTTCTACGTCGACGAACATAACTGGGCAATACTTGTACACTGGCACTGACTGGTTAGAAAATTCTTCTGGCAAAGACTACCTGATTCTACTTATGTAGTTGCTTATGGATTGAATGTCAGAAAGAAGAAAATAGTTGTTGTGAAAAGAGTCATTATCCACCTGCGACACTGAAAGCATTTTCCTTGACCAGGGAAGGCTTCTCGTGTTGCCAAGGGATGTATAATATATAGAGTTCATTACATTTTTCATTTTGTTCAGAAATCTTTGATAATCGATCACGCTTCTTCTTCTTCCACCGCTTTTTCTAGATTGTGGGTTCGTGGGTGCAAACTGTGTTGCACATGTGGATTTGGCACTGTTTTAAGCTGGATGCCCTTCCTGATGCCAACCCTATATGGAGGGATTAACTACTGCGTGTTTCTGTGGTGGTTGGTAGTGTAGTGTGTTGTCTGAATATGAAGAGACGAGTATTGGGACAAACACAAACACCCAGTCCCCAAGCCAGAAGAATTAATCATACGTGATTAAAATCCCCAACCCGGCCGGGAACTGAACCTGCGACCCTCTGAACCGAAGGCCTCAATGCTGACCATTCAGCCAATGAGTAGGACCGATCCCACATCATAAGAGAAAAATATATATATGCACTAATGTTAAAAATATGCGCTATCGTTCAAAATATGCGTTTGAATATTCATTTTTTTTTTTAAATCCGGGCCCTGTTGGTTATATATTGATAGAGAAAGAATACTGTAGAAACCTGGTAGATGTGGCAACTATGCTTGAGGAAGCCTTTGGAGAAGATCATAGAGCAGAGATAATAAAACTGAGAGCTGCCACAATTGCACAGCCCCAAGGAAAAAGAGAAGAATAGAAAGTATGGAAACTGAAAGACAAGCAGGCGCAAAAGAAGTTTATGGAGTAATTAAAACCACTAGTATCCAGGTCAAAAGTGAGGAATGCTGAAGAAGAATGGAACTTTTTTTTTAGATTGCATTGGTTCACACTGCAGAAAAAGTATGTGGTAAAACAACTGAAGAGTTTAGAGAAAAGGAGGCCTACTGGTGGAATGAGAATGAGAGAAATAGTAGAGGAAAAGAAGAAAACATGGAAAGAATGGAGAATACCTAAGACCAAAGAAAGTAGAATAGGGTTTGTAGAAGCAAATACAGCATCCACAAGGGTCATAAATGAAGAAGAAAAGAAGGGCGCACATGAGTTCACTGTGGAACTAAAGTATGGGAGGTTCAGGAGAATAACTGTTATATGGAGTGTTATGAATAGCAAACCCCAACTTGGCAGGTTCGATCCTGGCTCAGTCCGGTGGTATTTGAAGGTGCTCAAATACGTCAGCCTCGTGTCGGTAGATTTACTGGCACATAAAAGAACTCCTGCGGGACTAAATTCTGGCACCTCGGCATCTCCAAAAACCGTAAAAGTAGTTAGTGGGACGTAAAGCAAATAACATTATTAAGAATGGCAAAAAGGAGTCATAATACCAATATTCAAAGAAGGGGAGAGGTCTGAATTAACTATAGAGGAATCACAATTATGTCTCAGGGTTGCCACAATCATGGGAAGGATAGGAAAAGGAAAGTTTAGAGAAAAAAATACAGTCCCAAATTCCAAAGGAATAATTCTGATTTAGATTCAGAAGATGAACAATAGAACCAATGTTTATCGCGAGATAAATTAAGGAAAAGAACTGAGAATATGGGGTAGGATCTGGTGATGACTTTCACTGATGAAGAAAAGACTATGATAGTGTACCAAGACAAAAGGGTTGGCAAACCTTGATACAGAAAAATATGGGTACAGATATAACAGATATGATTAGAGCACTGTATTAAAAATGTTGGAGGTGTGAGAAAATGAAAACTAGAAAATAAGGTAGTTTAAACCAGAAACAGGGCTGATACAAGGAAGTGTTCTGACACCACTGCTATTTGTATTGGTAAAGGATAAGATTATGAAGGAAAAAATAAAAGCTGTGTAGAAATGAAAACGAATTTAATGCTGTTTACAGTTGATACTGTGATCTGGGAAACAGTAGAGTCTGCAGTGTAGGAATAGATGGACATCATAAGAGGAAATATTGAACAATGGGGAATGAAGAACAGCAAGGAGAAGAGTAAAACCATGGTAATGATAAGACGAGGGAAGGAAGAGGAGGAATAAAACTTGGAATAGTAGAACACTTTAAGTACTTAAGAAGTGTCATTGGCCCTTGACAAGAATAGATGAAAGCCATATGCAGGCAGCTGAGATTAAGTTACTGAGCAGATTGTTCAAAAGATAAAAAACCTGAGTTAAAAATGAGGACATTGGGAATGCTGTTAAAGTGAAGAAGTATGAAGGTATTTAGAGGCTGTAGTATGGATGTAAAAGGGAGTCCGACTCATTGGCTGAATGGTCAGGGTACTGGCCTTCGGTTCAGAGGGTTCCAGGTTTGATTCCTGGCCAAGTCGGGGATTTTAATCGCTTCTGATTCTTCTGGCTCGGGAACTGGGTGTTTGTGTCCGCCCCAACACTCTTCTCTTCATACTCATGCAACACACTACACTACCAACCAGCACAGAAACACGCAATAGTGATTACATCCCTCCATATAAGGTTGGCGTCAGGAAGGCAGATCCTGTGCAAACTGATTATTCACACACAGAAAATTCTCATACCTCTCCATCGGCCCTACAAACTGCATCAATCCCGACTTGAACCCGTAAAATACAAAATAAGTCTCGACCGCAATCCTCACTGCTCTTTATGTGCTTTAACTGTCTACAGCTGAACTACTCTGCTGCAGACTGTACAAACCCTACTCGCTGTAACCGATGTGGTGACCATCACCACCACTCCACCTGCCCAGTCCCCCGAGACCAACCCAAGTGTGCAAACTCCAATTGCAAACATGCCACATCTTATCCAGGCTGTACATTCTTCAAAAAACCAACCAACCAACCAACCAACCAACCAACCAACCAACCAACCAACCAACCAACCTACATATTCCCCCCTACTGGATCTCAACCACAAACCCCTCCTACGCACAACCTGGGACGCACATTACAAACCATCCCCACTACAGAACTTCTCAGAAATCTCCTCTTTCCACTCCCCAGCACCACCTAACCCAAGCAACCCCTCCCCTCCCTGCCAACCCAAGACCTTCCCCACCCAAAAACACTGCATGCCCCAACACCCCACATTGCCTCCCTCATCGTTAGCATGTTCCTAAGAGAAAACAAGTCTCCTTATCTAAGTCGCAAACTATTGCCACCGCCACCACATTTCAACTGCTCCACTTTAGTCATATACTACCCTTCTGAAATACTGGAATTTAAATATCAAAATTAAACCAACAGTCAATGCTCTTACGAGCCCCATGTCAAGCTGAGGTAAAAGACCAAATGAGGTCGGCAATGTTAATCAAATCCACAGCTGCCGCTTGCGCTCCGCGAGGCTCAGGCTCAAGGCATCCGGCTGTAAAACAGGGCCAAATCCACATGTGCGACGCAGTTCGCACCCGCGATCCCACAGGTGGCGGAAAAGTGGTAGGAAAAGAAGAAGAAGAGTACGGATGTAAAGGGGAGGACATATAAATGACTGGTAAGAGCCCCATTAGAGTGAGGTTATAGTGTATGTGACTCTCACCAGGATTACTGGATTCAAGAACTAAGCAAAAGCACAGGAAAGCAGCACGGTTGGTTCAGAGCGATTTATGGCAAAAAGGGTAGTGTTATTAAAATGCTGCAAACTCTGGGCTGGGAAGACTTACAAGTAAGGAGATGAGCTCGATTCTGAACTGTCAGGGGAGATGTGTCAAGTAATGACATAAGTAGACCAATAAGCTTCAATGAAGATTTAAGAGTATGAAAAATCACAATACGAAGATAAAACAGAAAATTTAAAGAAATTGATAAACATAAGATTTAAACAAATAGACAAATGACATACCGTACAATGAAAAGTGTGTTTACAGATGAGGAACGACAGAAAAGATCAGAATAAATGAAAAGCTATTGGGCAATTTGGAAAGTAAACCTATCTAAGATGATGACAAGAAAATGATTAACTGGAGTGGTCCAACAAGGCAATAAAATAATAATAAAAATAATAAAAACAGGATAAAGTTGGAACACAAGAGAACAAATTGGGAAAATCAAGATGGCAGGAAACACACCAGTTGTTACAAGTGTTCTCCTTACTTTAATAAATACAGTAGAACCTTGATAATTAGAAATCGGTTGATTCAAAATCCCACCTAATTTGAAGAAGCTCTCGTTTCCGGAAACATGAGATACGGTTTTGCATGCTATTTAAATTGTTTAATTCGAAATACGGATAATTCGTAATTCGAAGTACATTGTCGGCCCCATTACCGAAATTAAGACTTTTAATTCAAAACTGCCTTTACATTTTTAAACAATAGTATGTTACAGAGTAATTTAAATTCAAAATTTATCCGCCTCATGATAGAACGTGTGTTCCGGAACGTGGAGGGGTAGCTTTCCGCACTTACACTCACTTCGGTGTGTCCTTTTCTTTTTGGTCTACAATGTGCTTCATAATTGCTAAGTTGAACGAAATCGGAATTCTGTTGTATTCAACCTTTTAAGGAACGCCGTAATATCACGCAGCAGGCAGTGTGCGGAAAAACAGAATCTGCAAACACTGACGATGCCGACAGTTGAGGAAAAAGCATGGCTCATGTAATCAATTCGCAGGCACCGAACAATATTGTCATTGCCGATGAAACTGCATTGCTTTCTTTTAATGCTGAGCCCAAAAGGTCTTATGGTTTTAAAGGAGAAGTGCCAGCTGGGGAATCGTACAAGGGTGGGGCTCATTGTACTGTGTTGCAATGCACACGGAAGTGAGAAACTTTATCCCCTCGTCATAGGAAAGCCACAAGTTTTAAGGTCGTCTGGCACTTTCCGTATAAGTACGAGGAATCTGAAAATGCAAACATTACAGTGATCCAATAAATACTGCATTTGCACAGGGGAACCAGCGTAATTTATCCTCGTCTTTGAGTTGTATGTTCTTTTCATGGCATTTGAAAGGTTTAAACTGTGAATCAAGGTTAACTGCATGCAGTAACGGGCCTTAGAACATTTTGTAACGCGGCAAGGGTTGGCACTTTTGAATTTCGAATTGGCGGTTAATTCAAAATCACGTAATTTGAAGTCCGATTTTTGAGTCCCAACAGCTTCGAATTAACGAGGTTTTACTGTAATAGTTTCTTCCGTACAATGTGTAGTGGCGTTCTCGAAAGACATAACAGTTCATTCGGATAAGTCTGCTGATGAGAAACTCCTGGAGAAACTCTTGGTAAGTATGAAATGTTCTGTTAAGTGTCTCACTTGATGAGGCAGGGAGTCTCGGGCTGCTGGCAGCCACACCGCATTGTGGAGTGCAGGGTTGTTAGACTGACAATCGCTGGGCAGCCACTGTGGTGCTTAACTCTTGCATGAATTGGAAACAATGAACTGAACCTGGGCCTTAGCAGTGTTCAATATGTGAAAGCTGTAGATGTTATAACCAACTATTTGTAAACTGTAGCAGTTGTTTGTCAATTAGTCATAGAATACATGCAAAAATTTCAACTTCTAAGTACAGGAAATTAAAGAAAGGGGGACACAAACATGGACTATTTGGCATTGTGAAATGCTGCCATTACCTAACTTTCTTCTCCACAGCAACTCTGTAAATAGCTACAAATGTAAATATGCTAATATCAATCAGACTCATTTTGCATTTAATGCATGCAGCATTTAGTGCCCAGGCAGAAAAGAAAATATCCTCACTTTTCTTGCAAGCATCAATCCTGCTATAGTGTGTATCAGTGAAAGACGGCTGTAAGACACCCTCGGAAGTGCTACCATTCTCCTTGCTGCAAAACCAGAGTGTAATCCGACAAGGTGCCCCGACCTGGAAAGGACCACCAAAATTCTGTGGGTAGAAATTACGAGTGGTAGCAATAAATTCCTCATCGGGTCAGTGTATCGTGCACCGAAGTCTCACAGGTAATGAACGATGCCTTGCTCTCCTCTCTGGATCATGCGCAACAAGTACAGCAAAATTATGACATAATTAATATTGCTGGAAACTTCAACCTTGAAATTACATGGTCGAGCAATGCCCCCTCAGTGCCAAATAATCCACTTTCTGACAGCTTTCTCACCACTTTCTGGGACATTTTTCTCCACTAGCTGGTGTTTGAAGCTACCCACATTACTCAAAATTTCTGTTCTTCACTAGACCTGTTCCTTACTTTCCTTACTAACTTCACATAATCTGTTAAGTTCCTAGACGAAATTCCTGGATTTTGTGATCGAGCTATTTTACACCTATGATCTACAGAAAACCCTCCCCAAAATTACACTCTGGAACAATATATAATTTCATTTTTCCCGTACGAACTGGGACAATCTTTCCTCACTTCTATTACTGAAACATCTTTCTGTTCCCTTCATCTCCTTCACCAGCAATTTAAAATATCAATGAGATCTGGCAAAATTGGGGAAAAAAATAAATAAATTTGAATGTGTTGATCAAGTGGTGCTGAAAGTTTCCATCTTTAATAAACAAAAAACGCAATGGGTGACGAGAGATCATATGGTGTCCAAAAGAGGAATAATTTATACAGAAAATGGAAGGGAAATCCAAGTGACAGAAAGTTGGAGAATAAAACCACATCACTAATCTGTGATGCCTGCAGTTCATATATCCAATGACTTGGTTCCAATACTAGAGAGCTATGGGCTTTCATCATTTAAAAAATGGCAAGTGTCCCACTTGTCTTCAGGTACAATGATCTCAGTTTTCTTTTCTCAAGAAATAGCTAACACATTTAACTGTAAATTTAAAAATAACTTTAGTATAGCTGACAAGGATGAAGACATACTTATTATAACGACACCCCTTCCTCTCACTCCCTTAATCAGGCTCTACTTTACAACCAATGAGGTCCGAGAAACGCTTTGGAGAATGAGATTCCATGCAGCGAAAAGCCCTATTAACGTGCCAGAAAAAATCCTCCACTGCTGTGGAGATGCATTGGTACCTTCCTTTCGTGCAATATTTAACATCTCAATGAACAATAGGACTATTTCAGATGAATGGAAGAAAGCTAATGTCGTTCCCGTATTCAAAGATAGTGATAGGGAAAATGCAGACAACTACTGCCCGGGCTCTATAACATCTGGTATAGTATGAAGAGATAGAAGATTTAATACAATATGTAAAAGGTGATGAGAATCTAATTATGATGTGAGACTGGAATGCAGTGGTAGGCCAAGGAAGAGAAGGTAATACAGTAGGAGAATTTGGATTGGGACAAAGGAACGAAAGAGGAAGTCGGCTGGTTGAATTCTGCACTGATCATAATTTAGTCCTTGCCAATATTTGGTTCAAACACCACAAATGATGGCTTTATACGTGGAGGAGACCTAGAGACACTGGAAGGTATCAAATAGACTTCATTATGATTAGGCAGAAATTCAGAAACCCAGTGTTGGATTGCAAAACTTTCCCAGGAGCAGACGTGGACTCTGACCACAACTTGTCGGTCATGAAATGCCATCTGAAGTTGAAGAAATTGAAGAAAGGAAAGAATGCAAACAGATGGGATCTAGACAAGTTCAAAGAAAAGAGTGTGAGGGATTGTTTCAAGGAACATGTTGCAAAAGGACTAAATGAAAAGGCTGAAGGAAACACAATAGAGGAAGAGTGGATAGTCATGAAAAATGAAGTCAGCAGGGCTGCTGAAGAAATGTTAGGAAAGAAGAAAAGATAAACTAAGAATCAGTGGATAACTCAGCAGATACTAGACCTGATTGATGAACGACAAAAATACAAGAATGCTAGAAATGAAGAGGGCAGAAAAGAATACAAGCGATTAAAGAATGAAATGGACAGAAAGTGCAAGGTAGCTAAGGAAGACTGGCTGAAGGAGAAGTGCAAGGATGTCGAAGGTTGTATGGTCCTAGGAAAGGTAGATGCTGCATACAGGAAAATCAAGGAAACCTTTGGAGAAAGGAAATCTAGGTGTATGAACATTAAGAGCTCAGAAGGAAAGCCACTTCTAGGGAAAGAAGACAAAGCAGAAAGATGGCAGGAACATATCCAACAGTTGTATCAAGGTGAAGATGTAGATAATTTGGTTCTGGAACAAGAAGAGGCTGTTGATGCTGATGAAATGGGAGACCCAATTTTGAGGTCAGAGTTTGACAGAGCTGTGAGCGACATAAATAGGAACAAGGCACCTGGAATTGATGATATTCCCTCTGAATTACTGACTGCCTTAGGAGAAACCAGCTTGGCAAGGTTATTCCATTTAGTGTGTAAGATGTATGAGACAGGAGAAGTCCCATCCGATTTTCGGCAGAATGTTTTTTTTTTGTATTAAGATAATTTAGAGTCACTTTAACCCTAAGGTCTTATCGTGACTTCTAACTGCAGAATTTACATTAAATTACAGTAGGGTGAAGAATGAAAAAAATATAAAAGTGGTATTTTAGACTGAACAGTTAAATTTTTGAATACATACCAGTGTCTTTGAAAAACTTGATAATTTGTTTGCACAGTGAAGGAGATGAGTGTGTCCCCTTAATATCCTTAGGTATACAGTGGTACTGGTGCCATTTGTCATACAGTGAACAGTCTGTTATGATGTGCTTCACAGTCAACATACTATTGCATGTTGTACAGATGGGAGGCAGTTTCTTCTCAAGGAGGTAGCTGTGACTTATCTTGGAGTGGCCAATCCGTATTCTAGTTATTAGGACTTGATCTTGCCTGTGAAGATTGTGAAGATAGTGTTGTACTGTGGATTCCGTTGTTACTTCGTGGAGTTTGCTGTTCGAAGTTTGCAGCCATTTTATCTTCCACTGTTGGTATAATTTTGTTTTAGCATAGGCAATAATGTCAGTGTGAGGGGTAGCTATTGTTAGATCGCCTAGCGGGAGGTAAGTAGCGTCTTTAGCTGCCTGATCAGCAGATTCATTGCCTTGAATACCTCTATGAGAAGGTATCCACACAAGGATGACTTGTTTGCCTTCTTTCATGATGTTGTTAAACAACAGTTGTATTTCTTGTACAAGGATGTGTTTCGATGATGGACTTTCTATTGCGTTTAATGCACTTTTTGAATCAGAAAAAATGATGGAGTTATTACAGGTGCTGGTTTTCAAAATATATAGCATAGCCTGCTTTATTGCGTACAGCTCATTAGAGAAGACTGTATAGTAGTCAGGCAATCGGTATAGCATGGTACGTTCAGGATATATAATCCCACATCCATTTCTTTCCTCACATTTTGATCCATCAGTATAGATTGCAGTGTGCCTTGGGTATTTATTAGAAATTTCAAGAAATAACTGATGGTAGTGAGATCTGTCAGTTTCATCTTTGACACTGTAATTTATTTCAAAGTTAATTTTTGGAAGGGTAACAGTCCATGGTGGGACATTAAGAGACTTGTCTGTGAGGAGTATTTGAGGGATATTTAAATTTAGTTCTTCAAGAAACTTGGCTATTCTGACATTGAAAGGCTGTGGTTGTGATCCTGATTTAATGAGTGTACTTTGATGCTTGTTAGGAAAAGCATACAACTTAATTCTTGATTCACTCATAGTTGCTACCTTGAGCGCGTAAGTCAAACTGAGTTGTCTACGTCTAATTGTGAGTGGTGGTTCATTTGCTTCTATTTGAATGCTGGCTACTGGACTGGTACGGAAGGCTCCTAGAGCAATTCGAAGAGCTGAGGACTGGATGGAATCGAGGATTTTGAGTGAAGACATTCTTGCGGAATTGTATACAATGCTGCCATAGTCTAATTTAGCCCTAATAATGGCTTTGTACGTGTTCATTAGCACCTGGTAGTCTGCCCCCCAGTTCTTTGCTGCCAGGATCTTCATTATGTTCAGCCTTCGCAAGCAGTCATCTTTAAGGTTTTTCAGCTGAGGTATCCAACTTAACGTAGTATCAAATAAAACTCCTAAGATTTTCATAGTTGTTACTGTTTCAATTTTGTGATTGTCCATGTACAGCTCAGGGTCTTGTACAGTATGTTTACATTTGGAGAAGAGCATGCATTTGGTTTTAGTTTTGGAAAACTTGAACCCTGTAACTTTAGCCCATTTTTGGATATTATCAATTGATTCTTGAAGTAACTGTTGAGTAGTTAATTTATTTCTTGCACTTAGTATAGTCAAATCATCGGCAAAAAGACAAGCCTTTACTGGTAGGTGAATGTTGGAGACAATGCCATTTATTGCAACGAGGAATAATGTGACACTGATGACTGATCCTTGGGGAACTCCATTGTCAATGGTTACTTCATGTGAAAGAGTTCCATTTGTCCTGACTTGAATTCGGCGATCTTTAAGGAAATTATAAATGAAGTGAAGCATGTTTCCTGAAATATTATGTTTCATCAGTGTTTCAATTAGATAGTCTTTCCACACCATGTCATATGCCTTCTCAATGTCTAAACTAACAGCTATGAGGTGCTGATTATTTAGGAAAGTTTCTCGGATTTCTGATTCTAAACATATCAGAGTATCTGTTGTTGAACGTGCTTGAAGAAAACCATTTTGTGCATCACTAAAAAAGTGTATATGTTCCAAATACCAGCGTAATCTCTTGTTAACAATTTTCTCCAGTAGCTTACACATTGTATTTGTCAAGGCGATGGGACGATAATTATCTGGGATCAAAATGTCCTTTCCTGGTTTGAGTATAGGCACTACAATAGCACAACGCCATTGATCTGGAAATAGTTTGGAACTCCATATATAGTTGAAAATAGCAAGTAGATAATTGAGTGCACTATGTGGAAGCTGTTTTAAAAATGCATATGGAATGGTGTCTGGGCCAGGACTAGATCTGCCGCATTTGTTGAGTTCTGTAACCATTTCTTGTAACTGTAAAGTATCATTATAAGCATAGTTCGGTGAAGGTACAGTTTCACTTAAGTCTATTGGATCTCGAGTTGTTTTCATGCGAAGAAATTCAGGTTCATAATTGTTATCGCTAGAGATTTTTGAAAATGATTTAGCCAGTTGATCAGCTATTTGTTGAGGTTTATTTACAATTGACCCAGCGACTGGATCTCTTAGAGAGGTAATACAGAATTTATTGTATTTGCCACTTATTCTTTGGATTTTATTCCACATAACTTTTTGTGAAGTTTGGCAGGTTAAGGAGGAGACGAATGTTAACCAGGAGGTTTTCTTACTTAATTTTATTTTATTTCGTGCTATTGCTCGGTGTTTTTGAAAATTGATTTTATTTTCAGGCGTAGGATTTCTTTTGTATAGGTAGTAAGCACGGTTTTTATTTTTGATAGCCTCTTTACAGGAGTCATTCCACCAGGGAACCGTTTTCTTGAAGGGCATAGGAGCTGTTTTTGGGATGCTCTGGTCAGCAGATTTAATTATTACTTCAGTGAAGTCTTGAACAATATCATTGATGTGCTTAGAAGGAAATTTATTTGTTGGAGTTAGATCATTTAAATACTTATTTACAATCTTTCTAAATGATTGCCAATTTGCCTTATTTAAATTCCATTTACAGTATTGGAGTTTTGATGTGTTGTCTGGAGAATTTTGATCATCATTAATTATGATGGGGAAGTGGTCACTTCCTTGTAGAGTTGAATAAATGGACCAGTTAAATAGTGCAGCTATGTCTGGTGTGCATATAGTTAAATCTATGCTACTGTATGTTCCATGTGCTATATCAAAACGAGTTGGAGCAGTTGAGTTCAATAATACTAGAGTAAATTCATCCAGTATCTTCTCTATTTCTTTCCCCCTTGCATCAGTATTGCGACTACCCCATAAACTGTTGTGGCTATTAAAATCACCCATCAAAATGAAGGGTTTGGGGAGTTGGTGTATTAGGTTCCTTAAATCATCAGCGTGAGATGTACTATTCGTAGGAAAATAAACATTACATACACATATAGCTTGTGGTAGGTATAATAAAACTGCGACTGCTTCTAAATCAGTAGTTAAAGGAACCTACTGATGGTGTAAATTATTTTTAACATAGGTGGCTACGCCTCCACTTGCATGATTTGGATTAATTCGGTTTTTATAATGTACGTTGAACTGTCTTAAATGGGAAACAAAGTTGTCTCTAAAGTTAGTTTATTGTACACAGACAACTGAAGGCTGATGTTTATTTAGTAGAAGTTGTAAATACTCTTGCTGTGATCGAAAACTGTTGAGGTTCCATTGAAGTAATGATATAGTCATAAGAATGACAAAAAAGTGTAGAGGGAATTTTATCATCATTATGTGACGGAAGTAGAGTCATCGCTGGAGTAATCTGGAACTAAACTGTTAATTGCTTCACCTCGGTTTTCACTGCTAGCCTTAAGCAGTTTCTTGACTATTCGAGTACTCCTGTTCTTAATGGATTTTTCAGTGTAGTATGGATATAGTTTTTGAAGGGCTTGGGCTAAACCCTCTAGATCTTGGGTGTAATTGGAAGCTATTGCTGCAATGTCATAAACTCCAATACTGTTTTCAAAAAAGGATTGAGGGGAAAGGACTGAGGGTTGGCTTCTAGAACTTGTTTAATTGGCTTAAGCATAACACTAATAGTTGTGCTTTCTTTTTCTGTCTTTGGTTTCTTGTAAGTTTGTTTTGTCTTGTGTTTCCCTGTCTGTTCACTTGTCTTAGGTTCAGTTGTTAGGGGAGGTTCCTTAAAATCAAGGTCTTTTCTGTCTGTAGTTTCACTGCTAGATAGTGATATTGGTCTCTTCGATCCAGCAAGATGAACACATGAGGGGTTTTGAGGGCATTCCAAATGAGAGGTTAGAGTCGTTTCGACTGAGGGTAAAGGCCCACAGTTTTGATTTTGAGAACACTGAAGAGATGTAGATGTAGCAGTTGTCTGAACAGTAGTTTGTGAGGGAGTACAGGTAATATTTTCTTGAGAGTTTGTTTTAATTTTTTGCGTATCCTCTACTAGTTGGGGAAAATCTGTTAGATTGATCTTGCCACGAGAATGACTGTTTTGATTAAATGAGGAGCCTTCATTTATTATTTCATCATTATCAGGACAGTTTCTAGCTAAGTGCCCCTCAGTTTTACAAAGAAAGAAGGTGGGTGTGTCAGAGGATAAATAAATCCAGTAATTGGTACCCTCATATTCGATTTGGAGTGAGTCTGGAAGTTTGTTAAAGTCTTCATTTTGAATATAAATCTGTCTCCGAAAACTGAGAATGTGAGAAAATCCGGGGATTGTTAAACCTGCTCTAATAGGTGATATCTTTGACATTGGTTTAATGCCGAGTTTGAGAAATTCTTCTTCAATAACAATATTAGGAATCACAGGGCAAACATTGGATAGAATAACTCGTTTGTTTTTAGTTAGGAGAGGTCTTATTTCCAAGGAGACATTATTTATGAGAATCTTAGGATGTTTTGAAATTAATTCTTCAACACACTTTTGACTTGCAAGGAAGATACATATTCTTCCATTAGATACCCGTGAGACAAATCGGATGTTACTAGGGCTAGTGACTTTTCCAATTGCTAGTATATAATCTCGGATACTAATACCATCGCAAGATTCAATAACAATAGCTTGATCTTTGGTAGGGTAGGATTGCATTGCTGCAGAGTAACTTAACCTTGGATTGTTAGGAGATTGATTAAGTGTGTTAGGAACAGTAATAGAGGTTGTCATGGGGTTACCTGGTTCACCGGTACGGGTGGGAATTATGCTTTCTTTATTCTGTCGATTCATGAGGTTACTTGAGACTTGCTGATTTTCATTATTTAGATTCAGTGAGTTAGAAAAAACTTGCTGACCTCCATCAACAGAGGCGGCCATTATCGGTTAGCTAACAAGATGAGGTTATAGGTATGAGATTGATCCTTTAATGAACACTAATCTCCACGACGCAGATTTAAAACCACACTCACTACAAAAGTACTTAGCAGCTTCACTCTGGTGCTTCAGACGGTAAATTTTAGCTTAGAATGACCGATTATTCAATAGTTCCAAGCAACAATATTACATGCGAACATCATGTAAGTCACTGCCATCTTGACTGGCAAAATGTTGTTATACCTATTCCCAAGAAAGCCGGTGCTGACAGGTGTGAAAACTATTGCACCATTAGTTTAGTATCTCATGTCTGCAAACTTTTAACACGTATTGTTTACAGAAGAATGGAAAAACAATTTGATGCTGAGTTGGGAGAAGATCAGTTTGGCTTCAGAAGATATGTAGGAACACGTGAAGCAATCCTGGCTTTACGTCTGATATTACAGGATCGAATCAAGGACAAGCCCACATACATGGCATTCATAGATCTAGAAAAGGCATTCGATAATGTCGATTGGACCAAGCTATTTAAGATTCTGAAGGTGATTGGGATCAGATACCGAGAACGAAGAATTATCTACAATCTGTATAAAAATCAGTCTGCATTGATAAGAATTGAGGGCTTTGAAAAAGAAGCAGCAATCCAGAAAGGAGTGAGACAAGACTGCAGTTTGTCCCCCCTCCTTTTCAACGTTTACATAGAACAGGCAGTAAAGGAAATCAAAGAGAAATTTGGAAAGGGAATCACAATCCAAGGAGAGGAAATCAAAACCTTGCAATTTGCCAATGATATTGTTATTTTACCCGAGACTGCAGAAGATCTCGATAAGCTGCTAAATGATATAGATGTTGAATCCCATAGGGAATCTGAAATATTTGTTCCGAATGAGTAAATTTATAATACCAATATAAATGGTCCGTTATTGGACATTATAAATTTTCCAGCTAACTCATTCCTGGTTGCCAGCGTTTCGCCCTCGTGTGCTAGGCTGGGCTCATCAGTTGGTACCTAGCACACCTACCAAGACGCTGGCTAGTGCATACCGTGGAGGCCACTACGTAGGCTAATTGTAGCCACCGGCAGTGCCAGTGCACTATGAGACACTTTGTCCCATTATCAAAAATTGATGCCTACCTGGCCATCAGATGATATAGATGTTGAATCCCATAGGGAATCTGAAATATTTGTTCCGAATGAGTAAATTTATAATACCAATATAAATGGTCCGTTATTGGACATTATAAATTTTCCAGCTAACTCATTCCTGGTTGCCAGCGTTTCGCCCTCGTGTGCTAGGCTGGGCTCATCAGTTGGTACCTAGCACACCTACCAAGACGCTGGCTAGTGGCCTCCACGGTATGCACTAGCCAGCGTCTTGGTAGGTGTGCTAGGTACCAACTGATGAGCCCAGCCTAGCACACGAGGGCGAAACGCTGGCAACCAGGAATGAGTTAGCTGGAAAATTTATAATGTCCAATAACGGACCATTTATATTGGTATTATAAATTTACTCATTCGGAACAAATATTTCAGATTCCCTATGGGATTCAACATCTATATCATCTGATGGCCAGGCAGGCATCAATTTTTGATAATGGGACAAAGTGTCTCATAGTGCACTGGCACTGCCGGTGGCTACAATTAGCCTACGTAGTGGCCTCCACGGTATGCACTAGCCAGCGTCTTGGTAGGTGTGCTAGGTACCAACTGATGAGCCCAGCCTAGCACACGAGGGCGAAACGCTGGCAACCAGGAATGAGTTAGCTGGAAAATTTATAATGTCCAATAACGGACCATTTATATTGGTATTATAAATTTACTCATTCGGAACAAATATTTCAGATTCCCTATGGGATTCAACATCTATATCATCTGATGGCCAGGCAGGCATCAATTTTTGATAATGGGACAAAGTGTCTTATAGTGCACTGGCACTGCCGGTGGCTACAATTAGCCTACGTAGTGGCCTCCACGGTATGCACTAGCCAGCGTCTTGGTAGGTGTGCTAGGTACCAACTGATGAGCCCAGCCTAGCACACGAGGGCGAAACGCTGGCAACCAGGAATGAGTTAGCTGGAAAATTTATAATGTCCAATAACGGACCATTTATATTGGTATTATAAATTTACTCATTCGGAACAAATATTTCAGATTCCCTATGGGATTCAACATCTATATCATCTGATGGCCAGGCAGGCATCAATTTTTGATAATGGGACAAAGTGTCTCATAGTGCACTGGCACTGCCGGTGGCTACAATTAGCCTACGTAGTGGCCTCCACGGTATGCACTAGCCAGCGTCTTGGTAGGTGTGCTAGGTACCAACTGATGAGCCCAGCCTAGCACACGAGGGCGAAACGCTGGCAACCAGGAATGAGTTAGCTGGAAAATTTATGTCCAATAACGGACCATTTATATTGGTATTATAAATTTACTCATTCGGAACAAATATTTCAGATTCCCTATGGGATTCAACATCTATATCATCTGATGGCCAGGCAGGCATCAATTTTTGATAATGGGACAAAGTGTCTCATAGTGCACTGGCACTGCCGGTGGCTACAATTAGCCTACGTAGTGGCCTCCACGGTATGCACTAGCCAGCGTCTTGGTAGGTGTGCTAGGTACCAACTGATGAGCCCAGCCTAGCACACGAGGGCGAAACGCTGGCAACCAGGAATGAGTTAGCTGGAAAATTTATAATGTCCAATAACGGACCATTTATATTGGTATTATAAATTTACTCATTCGGAACAAATATTTCAGATTCCCTATGGGATTCAACATCTATATCATCTGATGGCCAGGCAGGCATCAATTTTTGATAATGGGACAAAGTGTCTCATAGTGCACTGGCACTGCCGGTGGCTACAATTAGCCTACGTAGTGGCCTCCACGGTATGCACTAGCCAGCGTCTTGGTAGGTGTGCTAGGTACCAACTGATGAGCCCAGCCTAGCACACGAGGGCGAAACGCTGGCAACCAGGAATGAGTTAGCTGAAAAAAAAAAATTTATAATGTCCAATAACGGACCATTTATATTGGTATTATAAGCTGCTAAATGGTATGGATGAAGTCTTGGGTAAGGAGTACAAGATGAAAATAAATAAGTCCAAAACAAAAGTAATGGAGTGCAGTCGAACGAATGCAGGTGATGCAGGAAATATTAAGTTAGAAGGTGAAGTCTTAAGGGAAGTAGATGAATATTGTTACTTGGGTAGTAAAATAACTAACGATGACAGAAGTAAGGAGGACATAAAATGCAGATTAGCACAAGCAAGGAAGAGCTTTCTTAAGAAAAGAAATTTGCTCACTTCAAACATTGATATAGGAATTAGAAAGATGTTTTTGAAGACTTTCGTGTGGAGCGTGGCATTGTATGGAAGTGAAACATGGACGATAACTAGCTCAGAAAGAAAGAGAATAGAAGGTTTTGAAATGTGGTGTTACAGAAGAATGCTGAAGGTGAGATGGATAGATCGGATCACAAATGAAGAGATAATGAATCGAAGAAGAGAGAGAATGATAGGACACATCTTAAGACACCCAGGACTTGTTCAGTTGGTTTTTGAAGGAAGTGTAGGTGGTAAGAACGGTAGGGGTAGACCACGGTATGAATATGACAAGCAGATTAGAGCAGATGTAAGATGCAGTCGTTACGTAGAAATGAAAAGGTTAGCACAGTATAGGGTGGCATGGAAAGCTGCATCAAATCAGTCTATGGACTGATGACTGAAATAACAACATAGTATCTCTAAACTGTATGAGGCACAGAACTGGTGAACAAGTGCTGGCTTTTCTTACTGAGTGAGACATGTTAAATAACCAATATGGATTCCTCCCTGGAAAATCCTGTATTAACTGAACTAACTGATGAGTCGCAGCATTCCTTGGACCAAACTAGTATCACCCAAGTGGACTGTGTAGCTCTCAACTGGGTAAGGCCTTTGACCAAATACCTCATCAATGACTATTGTTAAAACTTAGCAAGTATGGCATTCAAGGCAAGCTGGTTGAGATCATTCCTGGTAGGTCAAATGAATGTGTTGTATTCAGCGGGGCCAGGTCAAATCAAACTTTGGGCACTTTGGGTGTGATTCAGGGTCGTATGACAGGGCCACTTCTGTTTACGATTTTTATGCTGGATCTAACAGGTTGTGCATTGTCTGCTATGGTGCAATATATTGGTGACACGATCATTTATAGAGCCATTAGAAATGAGAACGATGTGGATAGGTTTCTGTGGTGAAGTGTAAATACTGTAACCATCTAAAATGGTCTTAATTAATTGGGAATAATCATTATTTTATTTCACTACGTGAGAACTGACCTACATCAGTAAAAACTAGGTTAAACAGCTAAGGCAATAACCTTCAGCCAGGAGCAGCGAACAGCACGTGTGAAAGTTTGAAGGAGGACTTAATTCTCTATTTGGTTTACAGCCAGTGCAAGTCACCAAAGTTAACCACGTGATGACAGAAGGCAACACTCCATGTGCACCCTGCTATATTAAGAACAGGAACTCCATAAATTTCCATAGCGAGGAGATTTGAACAAATGGATGTCTAGAAGTGATATACTAGCCAATAAGAACTGGAAATAAATTTACACATCTACCATGTGCAGTTTATATGAGCTATGTAAAATACTGTACAAACACTGTTCTTCTTTTCTTCATTTTTCTCAGATACAGCTACTTCTACATTTACTGTTATGAGTAACATTATTGTACTGCTATATTCTGAACAGTTCAACGAAGTACAAGTATTATATATTTCCGCTACATTTCCTCTTTCAGTATGTTAAGGAAAGGCTAGTTGGCTAAAATTGAATAGTGGGAACCAAGTTATGTTTAACTCGTAAGCCGCAGCGAGGATAGCAAGGCAGGGAACATTGCAGAGAAGCAATTCGTTCTTTACTTTAGAATAGGAAATTAAAAGTTTTAGTTTAACAGTTCCACCTTTCAATACAATATTTTTGCAATGAGGTTTACATTACAAATGAAACATTTATTTGGTACTAGTTTTGACCTAAGGTCAAGGTCATCACCAGCCAATAACACAAATTGCACAAAATATGAAAGTCATTGTATAGCAGTTTATTATATAAGAGAGTACAGATGGAGCATTTCTTGTGGGAACATAGCAGCAGTATCATTATGAAAATTCCAGAGACTCATAAAAGGAATTTATTACTTCTTTATTAATAGTGTTGGACGCGCACCACTTCATGAATCTCGCGGGCTGAGTGTGCTTTGGAGGGAAGAAGAAATTAATTTAATATCTCTGGCTACAGAAGAGATGCACTGGATTTGATAAGAGAATTGCAACCTGCATAATTTCCGGTAAGTTTTGATATGCGACACGGCTATAATTATAAGTGCATACGTTAAGTGAGGTACTTGTCACTCTTTGTGCGGGAGAAGCTTCCAGTCGCGGGCGCGGGTTATACAGACCTCCCGCATACAAGCGTGGTAACGCCATCACCAGCCTGATTATAAATACACGACTGCTGAGCGCGTCAGATTCATTCATTGACTGTACGGCTGCTAGAACGAGGTCGTCACGCTGCGAGTCGGCATACAGAAGAGCGTCTTTATCTTCGAGCTGCATACACCTAGCACGATTGAATCTGGGGAAAGGTACGTAATCAACATTGATAATTAAGCTGAATTATTGCTATTACATGTGCTGATCTGCTGTCATGAGAGGATGTGCTGCTAATAATTAGACTGTTTGACTGGTAGCTTCATGTTACTTGAGGTCCACAATGTAACAAACGTAATACACTGATTAGTGTAGGCTCAGGTTATCTATTGTGTCAGGAAGTTCGGTCAGTGTGATAGTCTAACATGAAACTGTTATCATGTCTTGTAAAGAGAACGTTTATGTATCAAGTCTATACTCTGAAAGTGACTTGGTCAAACAACCGCATGAGGTATGGTGGTGGTGGGAATAGGCAGGCATCGAATACGGACTGTGTGTAATAGATATTTCTTTACAGTTTTCCATACATCAACCCAGTACGAGATACTGCCCATTTATATTGAGGAAGCGGTAATGGGAGATGAAGAAGACAAGGAGTCCTCACGGCATCGGGAGTCGACCCAGGAACATCAGGCGCACCTGCTCATCACGACACCGAATGGGACATCCTCTAACCACCTGAGAAGCTGCAGGAAATGTTCTCGCCAGCCAGAATGTCTCCAGTCATCAGCCCGTATATGCCACCAGTAATACCAATATAAATGGTCCGTTATTGGACATTATAAATTTTCCAGCTAACTCATTCTTGGTTGCCTGCGTTTCGCCCTCGTGTGCTAAGTTAGGCTCGTCAGTTGGGACTTAGCACACCACCCAAGACGCAAGGCTAGTGCATACCGTAGAGGCCACTGCATAGGCTACTTGAAGCCACCAGCAGTGCCAATGCACTATGAGAGCTATGTTTCATTTTCAAAAATTGATGCCTGCCTGGCTATCAAATGATGTTGATGTTGATTCCCATAGGGAACCTAAAATATTTGTCCCGAATGAGTAAATTTATAATACCAATATAAATGGTCGTTTACTGGACATTATAAATTTTTCAGCTAACTCATTCTTGGTTGCCTGCGTTTTGCCCTCGTGTGCTAAGTTAGGCTCGTCAGTTGGGACTTAGCACACCACCCAAGACGCAAGGCTAGTGCATACCGTGGAGGCCACTGCATAGGCTACTTGAAGCCACCAGCAGTGCCAATGCACTATGAGAGCTATGTCTCATTTTCAAAAATTCCCTGTGGGAATCAACATCTACATCATTTGATAGCCAGGCAGGCATCAATTTTTGAAAATGAGACATAGCTCTCATAGTGCATTGGCACTGCTGGTGGCTTCAAGTAGCCTATGCAGTGGCCTCCACGGTATGCACTAGCCTTGCGTCTTGGGTGGTGTGCTAAGTCCCAACTGACGAGCCTAACTTAGCACACGAGGGCGAAACGCAGGCAACCAAGAATGAGTTAGCTGGAAAATTTATAATGTCCAATAACGGACCATTTATATTGGTATTATAAATTTACTCATTCGGGACAAATATTTTAGGTTCCCTATGGGAATCAACATCTACATCATATGCCACCAGTGTCGAAGCCTGTCATGATGTAGTAACTCCATCTGTCCAATGAGGGGCCGTTCCGATATGTCCACCGATCATTTCAGGTCTGAGCTTTCCAATTTGTAAGAAGCATGCAATGTTAAACTCCACAGGATAGGAACAAGGTTGGCCGTCAGCCAACATGTGAATTACGTTAGGGTAGATCGTTGTGCACAGTATAGCTATGCCCAGGACTCAAACTCAGTTAATTTAATTGTAGGTTGCATGTCGTTTATTCCTTGTTTGTGTGATAACTTTTCCATTTGGTATTATTATGATTGAGTACTTGTGGTCTCCACTTCTCATATCGGACCATTATGGTCATGACGGCGGTATCAAGCAGACAGATATGGTTGATAGAGCAGCGTCAGGTACATATCTTTGAGGTCTTATGTAATTTATTGGAGATCGTGACCTATCCCTTAAACTTACTCAGGCTAACGTGTCAGGGGGTGTGTGTGATCATGTTTGAGATACATGAGCATTATGTAATTAGCTGACTGTGCAAAGTGAAGTAGAGAAAGCCTTAGTGCAGATTAATAATGTGTTATATGAGTTTGATATGCCTGGTAATGGCCAAGTAATGATAGCGCAGTGGATTGCGCCTTTGTACAATGGATAAGCCCATTGGAGGCAGCAGCGAGATTATGTTATTGATAATGAAATAGATACGATTGCATGTAGCCCATGCATGATTATGAGAGCGCTATGTGGGCCAGTTTCCGAGAGGGACAGTGAAAGTAAAATTCACCCTGCAGTCAGTTTCCCAGTCGTCAGCTGGAGGCTATTTATAGAAATAAAGTATGGCCGGCTCCTATCACGTGCTGAGTGGGAGTGAGGGAAGGAAGGTGTGTGACGTCACGACACAGGAATGCGGCAGTAAAAGCAGACTGCTGTCTGTCCAGTGTTTTAGGGAGACAACGACCTTATTGTTATGGTACTAGTAGAGATTTCATTTCCATTTGTATTTGTCATTTTATACGACTAGCCCTTTATGTGGTGAGCATAGGATGATGTAGTTGAGTTCCTGTTATTTTAATGTTTATGTTAGGTGCCTTGCTCTTAGCTGGCCTAGGGATCGATGCACTGTATAATGTATGTTTATATTAGTCAGGTGTAGAGTTCTGAGTACTGTGGCATAGAATAGAGATGAGTAGGATGATGCTGTTAGACTAGTATTTGTACAGATATCCGTTAAATACTCCATTACTTACCCTATTGTTACATGCTTGTTACAGCAATGAGGTTTCGTGAAGGTGTTTTCTCGACCGCTAAGTTGAACTGGCTATCGACGGCTCCATATTTTATTAATCCCATGTATATTTGGACAGCTCTTATATTTGTATTTCATCAATATTGATTTTACTGTAATAAACCCCTTATTGTAAAACTTTGAATGCAGCAAAGTTTTCAGTTATTTTTAGTAGGATCTATTCTTACCTTGCACTTTTTGGTATCCTCTTTATTTATCTAATTAGGCCTTTGTTTATACCCTGATCCCCTGAATCATGCACTCCTGAGCTGCTGAGAGTGGATACGCATCGCAAGGTAAGCTATGTGCCAAGCATACCCACTTTGGTGGACGTATTGATCACTATGATGCACTTGGTTCGATCTTGGCGTTTGCCTGATGGGAACCAATGCATTATAGGGCACAATATGGTAGCAGTGGCATTTAGAAATTAAGTTATGCACATGCAGTGAATAATGTAGAAACATGTTACATTGATGCCGTTGAATGAGCTTCTGGTTTGATGTCCTTAAAAACTGAAGGCGAAAGTTGCTCATGAAGGTCAAATAATTTCTATCAAGTAAGTGGTGAAGATTTGCAGTTCAATGTGGAAATAAGTGGACCGATAAATAATAATTGGAAAAAGAAGCCAAATTAGTACAAGGGCTGTTGAAAAAGGGGGCCGATCAAAAAGCAAAAAGTAATAAAAAATGTGATTTAAAATATAATATGTGACTCACCTTGTGCCGTGGTGTGTTGGACGTATTGCGTAACTGATACAAAGGGAAGCATGAGTAGGTAAGGGAGCGGAAGAACGGGGTAGGGTAGATCGGAGAGAATGGGGAAGGGAAGAGGGACTATTTTTTGGCGGGGCTGAGGGGTGTGGGAATAGGGGTAATTGCTGCAGAAAGGTACCATGAATTGAATGAAAAATCGATTTATGATTTGTTAAATTAACATTTCTAAAAGTAATAATGAGAAGATCAAATAGAATATTGGATTTCTCCAAAATGTCATTAAGGTTGTAGTTTGAATTGAAATACTTATCTAAATGTATAAAACAGCTTTCTGTTATATCATGTAGGGGGCCTTTGTTTAATATCTTAAGGATTTCCATATCTTACTCTATGTCGGTAAAATTATGATTGTAATCTTGCATGTGCTGACCTACTGCGGAGAATTTGTAATATCTTAGGGCATTAATATGTTCTGAATATCTTGTGTTGAAACTCCTCCCAGTCTGTGCAACATACAAAAAATTGCAATTATTACACTTGAATCTGTAAACTCCTGATTTTCAGGAACTATTAATCCTGTTAACTCATGTGGAACTATATAGAATATCTGCATTTTTATTGTTAGTTTTAAAGGCTATTTTTACATTGTGTTTCTTAAAAATGGTTAGTGATTTTATAGATCTCTTTATTAAACGTGAAGGTAGAAATTAAGGGGACATTGGGTTTATCTTTCTTTAATGTGGTCAAAGGATGATGTCTGTATTTGTTTGTTATTCTTTCAATTAAAAAATTATTGTAACCGTTGGATTTAGTGATACCTTAAATGGTGTTCAGTTTGTTTTTTTAGATCTATTTTAGACATGGTTACATTAAAGGCTTGGTGAACTAAGCTATTGTAAGTTACTCGTTTTTGAGTGTGTGGATGTATTGAGTCTTGGCAGATTGTGAAGCAGTTTGAGTGGGTTTTCTGAATATTTTATAATTTAAAAAGGTAAACTGGTGATGGTTAAAGATACATAGGCTAGTTTATTTTTTTATTATTTTTGGATTCAGGTGTGAATTTAATGTGTGAATCAACGTTATTAAGACTGAGAAGAGTGGTAGCAGCGTCGACTGCTTTTTCATCCATAATTACTAAGATATCGTCTACATATCTAGCCCAAAGGAGATTATTGTCCAAGTTTTTGTAGTTGTCAATTTTAGTATGTTCTAGAAAATCGAGGTAGATTTCTGCTAAGATACCTGAGGCAGCCGAGCCCATTGCCAAACCTTCCTGTTGACAGATGATATCAAAAGTGAAGAAATTGTTATATATAACTAACTTTAAAATGGACATGAAATTCTGGATTTCTAATTTACTTAAATGACTGTATTTAAATTATGTTCGATAATAATTTTGATACTTGTATGCTGGGATACGTATTCAGGATATCAAAAGAATGGAGTGAAGGGGTTGGATATTAGTTCTGTAGTGTTCTTAATGGATTTTTTGGAGATAGTTTAAGTTGGTAATTGCTCCTCAAAAACTTTTGGATAAACTGAGATATTCTGTATAAAGGGCTTTTGCAGTGGGAAGACCTTGATTCTTGATTATTAATTTTGTTTTTTCTTGATCTGTAAATAGGTATCGGGTGTTTTTTAGGGTGTGTTTGAGTAATCGTTGATTTCTCTATGTGGGGTCCTTTTTAACTATGGAAAATGAACTTTCCGTAAAGAATTTCTTTGTTTTGCTAATGTACTCATTTTCGTCCAATACAACGGTTGTATTACCCTTGTCGGCTTTAGTGACGATAAGATCGTCGTCGCTGATCTTTTTAAGTGCATATAAGCGTTTTTGTTGGGCAATTATATCCTCCTTATTGTTATAATTAGTGGGGTTGATCGAATTATTTGGAAAGAAAATGTTGTTCAGTTTTCTTTTCTATACAGATTCTTAATTCATCTTGTTTATCTATTGGCATTTTGTTAATGGTCAGCTCAGATTCTGTGATCATGGTAGTGGCTGTGTTAAGTGCGTTAAGGTTAAGGTTAGGCCAATTATATTTGAGGCCTTTAGCTAAAATCAAATTTTTGTCTTCATTCAAAGGCACCCCAGATAAATTCATAACTGGTGGATGAAATTGTTCAGTCCCGTTGATGGTTATTCTGGTTACTTTAAACTGGTTGTTGTAAGGATTAGAGTTTTTTAGTGTATCCAATTTTTTCTCTAAGATTCGCTTTCTTAGTTAACTTGGTAAATAATTTATTATTGACTTGGGTCTGAAAAAGATTCCAATGAGCACCTGAGAGTAACTTAGCGGCTACAAGGTGAATCTCGTATAACCTATGATTTAAGAAGGATTTTTTCTTATATAAGAATCTGATTTCTTAACCAAATTTTATTAGTTTTATTGTGATTTTTAATGGTTTGAGGCGAAAAACGATGTTTCTTAATACTGCCTTTGAGGAAATTAGGTGTTAAATTCAGCAAGATACACTGTTTAAGGAATTCAATATCCTTGCCCAATTGGGCTATTTTGATTCTTAAGCGTAAGTATAGAAAGGCTTTTAGTTTTGCCTGGTAGGCTGTATCATTAAGAGATATAAATTTCATTACAGATCACTCAACATGAAATTCGGTCTAGACAACAAAACAAACCTCATCAGGGAAACTCTCACTAATACATTTTCCAAAGTCAAATTTATGGGAGAATTATTTCCTCCTTTTGAGATCAAAACTGGTGTCCGACATGGTGACGGACTGTCCCCCATACTGTTCATTTGTGCCTTGGAGAAGGTAGTCAGAGAATGGGACAAGACAACTAGTGGTGGAATTTGATTGGGATCGGTAAACAAGGGTATCAAGATAAAATGTTCAGCTTTCGCAGACGACATGGCCTTACTATGATATAGATGTTGATTCCCATAGGGAACCTAAAATATTTGTCCTGAATGAGTAAATTTTTAATACCAATATAATGGTCCGTTATTGGACATTATAAATTTTCCAGCTAACTCATTCTTGGTTGCCTGCGTTTCGCCCTCGTGTGCTAAGTTAGGCTCGTCAGTTGGGGCTTAGCACACCACCCAAGACACAAGGCTAGTGCATACCGTGGAGGCCACTGCATAGGCTATTTGAAGCCACCAGCAGTGCCAATGCACTATGAGAGCTATGTCTCATTTCCAAAAATAGATGCCTGCCTGGCCATCAAATGATATAGATGTTGATTCCCATAGGGAACCTAAAATATTTGTCCTGAATGAGTAAATTTATAATACCAATATAATGGTCCTTTATTGGACATTATAAATTTTCCAGCTAACTCATTCTTGGTTGCCTGCGTTTCGCCCTCGTGTGCGAAGTTAGGCTCGTCAGTTGGGGCTTAGCACACCACCCAAGACGCAAGGCTAGTGCATACCGTGGAGGCCACTGCATAGGCTATTTGAAGCCACCACCAGTGCCAATGCACTATGAGAGCTATGTCTCATTTCCAAAAATAGATGCCTGCCTGGCCATCAAATGATATAGATGTTGATTCCCTAACTTAGCACACGAGGGCAAAACGCAGGCAACCAAGAATGAGTTAGCTGGAAAATTTATAATGTCCAATAACGGACCATTATATTGGTATTATAAATTTACTCATTCAGGACAAATATTTTAGGTTCCCTATGGGAATCAACATCTATATCATTTGATGGCCAGGCAGGCATCTATTTTTGGAAATGAGACATAGCTCTCATAGTGCATTGGCACTGGTGGTGGCTTCAAATAGCCTATGCAGTGGCCTCCACGGTATGCACTAGCCTTGCGTCTTGGGTGGTGTGCTAAGCCCCAACTGACGAGCCTAACTTAGCACACGAGGGCGAAACGCAGGCAACCAAGAATGAGTTAGCTGGAAAATTTATAATGTCCAATAACGGACCATTATATTGGTATTATGGCCTTACTAGCCGAGATGTGGGAGGAAGCCAAGGAGCAGTTCTTTGAACTGCTGAAGAGCAGAGAAGATAGGTCTCAAAATCGCCTTTGGAAAGACCAAAATAATAAGCAACATTAAGAATCCTCCACAACATTTGAAAGGGGTAGGGGGGGGGGGGGAGGAAACAAAAAATAGATATCATCACGGATTTCAAATACCATGGTGAATGGATCAGATGGAATGGTCTTGAGAAGAAAGCAACGGAATCTCGACGAACCAAAATAGAAACAGCCATCCAGCTTACAAAAGACACCTATAACAAAAAATCCCTCTCCTGAAATTCCAAGATCCGACATTATAATACAGTAGTCAAGCCTGAAGCCCTTCATGTTGCAGAAATACTGTCTATAACTACATATGGTCCAATGGAAAAGTTGGAGATATAGGAAAGGAAAATACTACGAAAAATTCTGGGCCCCCAATTCCATAATAACGAACTTTCACACATCAGCAATGAACTCCTGTATAGGAAAACAGAAAGGATTTCTTACACAATAAGGAAAAGAAGAATTGACTTGGACCCGAAAAGGATAACTAAAAGAAACTTAGACTACTTCCGCAATAAGAAAACCAAGCCGAACTGGTTTAAGGAAACTGAGAAGGACCTACGAGAGCTCCAAATTACAGAAGAGATGCTCGTAGATGGATCCGCGAAGAAAATAACCAAAGATAAAATAAAGAGGTTTCAGAACAGGGTGAAGCCCAAATGACAATACAGAATTTCTGAAGAAGAGAGGAAGGCAAGATCTGAAAGGATGAAAAAGTACTGGGAAGACAGGAAAAGACAACTCACTAACCAATGATTGATCTATCATACCCCAAAGTGGGTGAAACGGACTAGAGAGAGAGAGAGAGAGAGAGAGAGAAAGAGAGAATGAGAGAGAATAATAATAATAATAATAATAATAATAATAATAATAATAATAATAATAATAATAATAAACATGATATAGGCTTTTTGGGCTTATACCGTGTCAAAAAAAAAATCTCAAGATTTTCTTCTGAAGACGCGAGGAAAAGTTCTCTGCGAAACGTAAAGAATTTCACCTTATTTTCTTGACATGGCATAAGCCCTATAAAGCCTATATCATGTTTATAAGTACGGGCCATGAAAGCATTAGGGCCTAATGGTAACAACAACAATAATAATATTACTTGATTTTATGTCCCACTAACTGTGGTTTTCAGAGATGCTGCAGTGCTGGAACTTAGTCCCATGGGAGTTCTTTCACGTACCAGTAAATCTACCAACACAAGGCTGACGTATTTGAGCACCTTCAAATACCACTGGACTGAGCCAGAATCAAACCCGCCAAGTTGGGGTAAGAAGACTAGTGCCTCAACCGTCTGAGCCACTCAGCCCGGCAATAAATTCTAACTTCTTTGCAGTTATTTAAGACTAGGTAAACAATTGATAGGGAATATGCCAACTGGGTGAGAACCCTAAATGCAGATCAGTTGTAACTGATTCATTGATTGACTGATTAATGACTGAATGATAAGAGAGGAACAGGTTGAGATGCTTCAGACACACCAAATGAACGAGCAGTGAAATGATGACAAAACTGAATTTGGAACTGCAGCTGGAGGGGAAGAGAGGTCGAGAAAGACCAAGAATGAGATCAGTCAATTTATTGAAGAAGAGCCTTAGAAAACACAAAGTGATTAGACCGCAGTAGTGAATGAGGAGTGAAGGAACGACTGAGAAAAGTAGACAGGAACCCCATTAGCTTCAAAATGGAATGAACCGGGCAAGGGGAAAATGATGATGAATGCAGGATGCATTGGAAGGCAACAATTTTGCCACCCATTTGATGTTCACTGATGAAGCAAGATACTGTTTAAATGGAAAGGTGAATCACCACAATGTCTGGATATGGGGAAAGGAAAATCCTCATGCTGTAGTGGAACATGAACAGGATTCCCCCAAACTGAAGGTCTTCTGTGAAATCCCAAAAATGACGGTGTATGGACCGGTTTTTTAATCTTACTGTTAGTGATTTTTTCCTTCGGGGAGGAGGGTGGCATGTTAAATATACAGTTTATGTACAACCATAGCCAACAACATTGGATGAGCTTCAGGACTGCACTGCTGCTTCAATGGACATAGGGTATGCTACAGCCAGTGTGGACCGAACTGGAGTACCAGATTGATGTGTCATGTGGCAACAGGAGGACATGCTGAACATTTGTAATTTTTGGACTAGAACTCTGTGAATTATCATATATCGATCATTATTTTAAGTACAATACTTTGTGAGATTCAGGTTTTTAAAACCCAATGAATAATCTGTAATAACCCTGTAGAGCAAATCAGAACACCAAAGCACAAAATTTAATTGCTTGTAAAATAATATAAACATTTAGCAATGATTGATACAAATAGATGTTAGAAATTTGAAGCAACCACAACACTGGATCACAAGAAATTTCAGAAACAGTTTCTTGAACTCTAACAATACTTCAAGAATTATTTTCAGCCTTCATAAAATATAATTACAAGGGTAAATCAAAAAGTAAGCTCCCTAATGTTAATTTTCAATGAATGGGAAAAGACAGGTCAGAACACTGCTTTGTTTTAGCATCACTCCTTTATTTTTCAACATAATCACCAAAGTTGGCATAGCCTAAAAATGAGGGGGTTTTTCTTTGACAATAATGACATACTGTTTGACATCTCTAATTACGCATTACCCATTTTCAGGGTATTGAAGAGGTGTTGCCTTGCAGGTGGGAGGGGACTACCACAGGTAAAGGGATCCAACCCCAAAAGAAAATCCTCTTTTGTGATAGGCCTAGCAAGTCAACAGAAGAGTAATAGGAAATTGCTTTCAAAACAAAAAAGAGTCTCGGAAAGAAAAGAATGATAAATGCAGACCCTACTTCCAGTGCCCCCCAAACATAATGACAACTTTCAGAGTCTGATGCTAGTCCAGCATACACAGGAAGAACACTCAAAGTTAGACAGAATAAAATCAAGAACAATAAGGTAAGAATTGGTACCCTGAATATATTAACTCTGACCAGGAAGTGTATTGAAATAACTGATATGATGAAGAGGCATATAGAAATCTTGGGCCAAAGTGAGACAAAATGGAAAGGATGCCACAGCAAAGATGGCTATAAACTGTACTGGAGTGGAACAAGTGAGAAGCTGAAAATGGAGTTGGATTAGTCCTCCACAGAGATGTTGACAGCATTTCAGATGTTATTACCTTCATCAATGACAGGATAATTAAGAAATGATCCACCTGAAAGGAGAAGACATTACAGTTATACAGGTTTATGCTGCTCAACGAGGTTGTAATGATAAAGAGAAGCAGAGCTTCCTTACAAGAACAAGACAATAGGTTTGATGAGGAGAACATCCTGATATTAGGTGACTGCAGTGCTCAGGTGGGAATGGAAAGAGCAAGTTATGAAGAAATCGTTGGAGCTTTTGGCTATGGAAATATGAACGTGGAAGGAGAATGCTTACTTGATTTACACATGCAACATTAGCTCTTCTTAATAAAAGATGCATTGTTCAAAAAAAAAAAAAAAAAGTTGGATGGCCAATTCAAGTCTTTAATCGTCTACATAATAACCAACACAGTATGTGGAGATAAGGTACATGATGTAAATACAATGCTAGGTGAAGATCGAAGTCCAAGAAGTGTGGTCTAAGTAGGTCCATTCAAAAGAAGAGTAAGAAGAAGGAAAGCGTGATCTCAGCTACAGTGTTGCAGACAATTTTATACCGGGTGTCTCACATAAGAATCGTCAAGCACCTTTTCTATTGTGTTTTAGAAGATATTTTCAATTTTGTTTTTGTAGGAAAGATCTTAACATGACGATAAAGATGGAATTAAAGAGAGGACAAATTGCAACAAATGTTCTTTTATAAGATGAGGAATAAGGGATTGGAATAATTTATCAAGGGGAATGTTTTGATAAATTTCTAGTTCTTTTAAAACATTTAAGAAGAGGCTACGTAAACAATTAATAGTTCTTAGTGACTTAGTGACTAGTTCTTTTAAAACATTTCAGACATTTAAAACATTTAAGAAGAGGCTAAGTAAAATATTAATAGGGAATCTGCGACCTGGGTGACAGCCCAAAATGAAAATCATTGATGACTGATTGATTGACTAACTGATGAAGATGACAACATAACCTTAGCTGACTACACAGAATGTGACAACAGTGTCGTGGATTGGCACACATCTGAGACGCTGCAAAAGGAAAGTGATGATAGAGAGGATGAAATGGGACCTACACACGTGCCCATCCTGAAAAATGCCACAGAAGCAACAGATGCTGTTTGACTATTTGTGTTGAGCTCTGTTGTTGGTAATGATATAAATGTATTAAAAAAGACAGATTTAGTCATATGTAAGTTGTGACAAAAAATAAACAGCGGTCCTCTCTATATTTGTATTTCAATCTGAAGTGTAGTTACACTTGTGAATGTTTTCTTAAAAATCACATTGCCAGCCTAAACTCACAAGAAATAGTAAATTTTGCTTTTTTCACTAGTATGTTTTCTATTTTTATGACTTATGTAGTCCCTTCAACAATGAACTAACAAGATTCCATTGTATTATATACCATTTTAATATTCCCTGTACAAATACCACAGGCAAAAAGATACTGCAGATTGCAGCTAAGTAAACCACCATTTCAGAAGTTGATTCTATGGGTCGCTATCTCATCCGCAAACAGGTTGATGCTGCACAAGTAAACAAAATAATGTAAGCACTGAGGCAGAATATATCCATGTCATGATTACAGTACTTTATAATTTGTCCTCACAGGGTAGATGAGCCGCACAGAGCTGAGACGTGACATCTGTGACCATAACCCAACTTAAAAAAATACAGTCTGATAAAAAATATCCATATACCCCTCAGTACACATAAACTAAAGCCTGGATGTCACTGAGACCGTAGCTGCTGCTATTAAAAGCAGCTGAGGGCTTGATATTGTTGAGTGCTATGAGATATTGGCAGAATGGGTGGAGCAAGGCAGCTTAGTGACTTTGAATGTGGAATAGTTATTGATTACCTATGTTAGTAAGCAATTAGTCAGAAATATTTCTATCCTTCTCAAGATGCCAAATCGACTGATAAGGCGTGTGGGACGTGGACATGGAAAGACACCACCAGAATAAAACTATGATGGGGTAGGCTACTTGTGTTGACCAGCAGGGACTGCTGAGCATTGAAGAAGGTAGAACAGGAAAAAGCGTATGATATTGTGTGATATCATTACTTATGCGTTCTGCATAGCCACTAATTGTGCAGCTAGCATAATGTATGTGTGATGGGAGGTATGAGGACTGGGATTCAAGGCTGAAGATAACCACCTATAAACTGCATATTTTACTGTTGAATGCCAAGGACTGCATTAGGTAAGATCGTGTTAAGAGTACTGCCACAAGTTAATGGATGATTAGAGAAGTGTGATTTGGAGTGATGAATCATGTTTTACCATGAAGCAGTCAGATGGGAGGGTTTGGATGTGGCAAATGCCACTTATAACACTGCTTCTGACAATCCAGAGCTTAGTTACCTAAATAATCTATGCTCACAGCCGTGGAGAGATTTGTAACACATATCTCATTTTAGTAGCCAACAGCTATGTTCATGTGTTACCTAGTGTGAATGAATGGCTACAGCGCAAAAGACGAATCAATTATGCAGTCACTGGGAGAGTGACTTCTTGTCTAGTAACAATTGAGATGAAAAAGCTGCCAACCTAGTAAATTAAAACCTTAGGACCATGTGCTATATTAATACGAATCTTGTCCTATTATGCAGTATTACAAAATGATCAAATAATATTACATCCATCTAAACTTACCTTCCCATTACTATCTTCTCCAATATTGTAAGGACACTCGGGATCACCAAAATAGTCAGTGTTAACAGCAACAGCTTTCTGCATTTTTAAAAGCTTGTCATTAGCCAACTGCCGTTGCTTCATAGTACGAAGTGGTTTTACCTCGAATGGCAATTCAAATACTAAAAATAAAATAAAAAACTAAATAAGTATTTTAAAATTCTTCAGGTTTTAATAGTAATGATGATGTTTCCTAATATGTCAACATGTTAAAATGGATGCACAACTATTTTAAATGTTATAAATGGAAATGAATAAGCAAGTAACAAATTAAGTCATGAATAGAAAGGAAAATGAATAGGAACCCGTAATAAGATAAACACGACAAGTCTGCATCAGAAGATGGGGCAATTAAAAAGGAAAAAGGGAAAAATATAAAAACACAAAAGGACAAGGATAATCACCACATCTTCATACACTATTTTCTCCAAAGAGACAGACTCTCCCCACATCAAACCAAGTTCTTCTACATCCATTTAATCTCAGTCCCCAATGAGCTCATTTTTGCTTCCCAGTTTCATCAGGAGGGCAGGCTTCAACATTTTGTCAGATCTTCAACCTTGAAATACCAAGGAAAAAAAAAAAAAAAAGTTACAATTGACTTTATGTCGCACTGACACAGATAGGTCTTATTGTGATGATGGGATAGTAAAGGACTGGGAGCGGGAAGGAAATGGCAGTGGCCTTAATTAAGGTACAGCCCCAGCATTTGCCAGGTGTGAAAATAGCAAACCATGGAAAACCATCTTCCGTACTGCCGAGAGTGGGGTTTGAACCCACTATCTTCCGAATGCAAGGTCACAGCTGAGCCCCACCTAATCGCATGGCCAACTTGCTCGGTAAGTACCAAGTGTGGGGTAAAAAGAATACAGAATAAACACAGGAAAATGGCAGAGAGAAAAGAGAGTGTCTTCATCCTCTTGTGTTTTCATGTTGATGTAATTCTGTATTGCTCCCTATTGTGATGATAACCTACCATATTTATTCTATTGCATGTTCCTGTTTTTCTATACTTGGTTGTTTTTTTCCCTTTTTACTATTTGCTTTACGTTGCACCAACACAGATACGTCTTATGGCGACGATGGAATAGGAAAGGTCTAGGAGTGGGAAGGAAGCGGCCGTACTGCAGGTTTATCAGTTCCGCTCTGGATCTGCCTTGGCCTCTCTTTCCTTTCATCTGGAACTCCATTCCTTAGGCAATGTTTCTTCATACTTCTCTTTAATAAGGTACAAATATCTTCATTTCATCACTCAACCATTCTACATTTATTTCCACATATGTGCAGAGATATGCCAATTACTATAGATTTTACATCGTTTCTACGGGTTTTTCACATATACTACATCAATACGAAGGCAGCACTGATTATTACAGATTTTACGAATTCAAAATGCTCTTTATAAATTCTCTATTTCTTCTAAAAACGGGGAAAAAACAGTCCCATATGTTGTAGATTCACTGTTAGAATATAGTTCTCGAAAGGTTATGAGATAGTGACGTTTTTCTACTAATTTTGACCTTGAGTGCAGCATTCTTTGCTGAATAAAAATTCCCAGTATATGTGCTAAATTTCTGTTCTGTTACCTCTGATTTAATGAGTTGCTCCCAGTGATTTTTACTTCCGCTGTCTGCTTTTGTTGTGAATTGATGCCAGGCAGTGCAAGAGCTTACTTCAGTGAAGTGAACAATGACATTAAAATGACAAGAAACCAGGTGAGTTGGCCATGTGGTCAGAAGAGTGCAGCTGTGATCTCGCATCCGGGAGATAGTGGGTACGAACCCCACTGTTGGCAGTCCTGAGGATGGTTTTCCATGGTTTCCCATTTTCACACCAGGCAAATGCTGGGGCTGTACCTTAATTAAGGCCACGGCCACTTCCTTCCCATTCCTAGGCCTTTCCTGTCCCATTGTCGCCATAAGACCTATCTGTGTCGGTGCAACGTAAAGCAAATAGCAAAAATGACAAGAAGATATAAAGCAATGTACAGGAGAGTTTTCATGCCTAAGACTATCGAAAATTTCACATGCAAGCGTCATTTTCAGTTAAACATGGAGGACGCAATGTCTAGCATCACCATGTGGGAAAAACCCTCCCATGAAGAGTATGGATGCATTAACAGGCAATATTAGACACTCTTGTCTTTTCTTTACTACAAGAGTGATTATCCTAGTGCTACACAGTCTGAATATTATTTCACACATTGTTTCATTGCATATATCCTTCCCTCATTGATAGCGGGCCATGCCACTATGAAAATCTCTGTGTGCATTCACTTTTTACTCTTATCATTATCCTCTGTCATTATCGAGTAGCCTAGTTACAAACATGGCCAACTCCATTTTTTAAAAAATCGGGGTTATTGCTGATTCATACAGTAAAGAATATGGGGAATCTCATTACGAGATTATTTAGTATCAAAATCGGCCATAACAGTGTTAATTAAGCATTATAAAATCAACCTAAGTTACATAAACGTCCAACTCCTTAAGGCATTGGTAACAAAATCGACCAATTCCACGTCGACCAATCATAAGTCTCAATTTAATCATGTGACTGGCACAGATTTTTGTGGGAACTGGAAGTAAACAGTGGTTGTTGATATTGTGTGATATGAATGATTGCTGTACTAGAAATTTTTAGCTGTTGTTAATAGTTTTATTGTACCGTAAAAGAAATTAGGTAATTATACATCAAAAGGCTACTTTGTGATATGGAGAAAAATATCACTGGCCATTCTTACATGCCGAGCGATAGAGTTTTCGGAACAATTGTAAGAGATTTAAAGAAAGTGGGTACAATAGTTCAACTAGAAGACTACCACGATGTTTTTAGGAAACATGGAATGGTAAAGCTCCTGAAAACCCACTGGAATAATCTTGATTGGAAAGCTGAAGCTAAAACGTGTGTGAAAGATTCTGGAGCACTTCACTTTAAAATTTCACAAATTAAAAGACTTGTGCTTACAAGGATGTCAAACTTGATTACTGTTAGTGGGGAACTCAACTATAATTTTGAGATTGCGCAGTCTTTGTCAGTTACGAAAAAAGATAAACGGTAAAGGTAAAAGGTAAACGACCGAAAGATATAAATCCTACAGAACTAGTTCCTGGCATCAGAGTAAAGCCATTGAAGATACAAGATGTGAGAAATTTGCTTCAGAAACACTATGGAGAGGAGTGGAACAAACATGAGAAACTGAAATGGTTTCAAAAGATTATTGACGAAAATGACACCAAGCCAGAGGTACCTGCAGAGGCTGATTGTTGTGAATGTCTCATTTTGAAGTTGTTGAAGTGATTGTGAAGTTTCAAAAAACTGAAAACTATCATAAAATGTATGAAAGATCAACTTTCTTATATTTGTCTCATTTATAAAATAATCGCATTTTCTTCATTCAAATTGACAATTTTACATATTACATGTTTGTTGAATGCATCTGTCATAAATTTTAGAATTACTGACCATTTTACTATGTTAAATCAGTGCATTAGGCGTGGAGTTCAGTTACAAAGGTGGCCAGCTCCATTCGTTACTTACAAACTTAGCCAACTCCATATTTCAACAGTGATTTTCTACTTAACTATGGAATATCGTATACAAATATTTATGTAAATATGTTTCTGATATTGCTGAGAATCTGCATTCAAAAAATTAACTCAAAAGGTAAGTAGGAAATGTATTAAACAGTTTTTTGCCTCTCCTGAAAAATTTTAAGAAATGGAGGTGGCCATGTTTGTAACTGGACTACTCCATCAGAAATCTAATTTCTGCTGTTTGAATTAAATTTTCAACCTTGTTTGCCACCGGCTAGATTTAAAGTTGCGTTATTTCATAATAAGCATGTAATATTACTCCTACATTATTTCTTTAGTTCTCATCAGTAAAAATTTATTACAAATTAGATTCTATACTCTGCGATGAAACACACAAAATTATATCCTTAAGCTGATAATAGCCATTCTCTAATTCATCAATATTAATTTCCTCCCTAATACTTCAAATTTCAATATCTTTATCTCTGATTTCTTGTGACACTCTCCTCTTATTCCCTCGATTCTTCTGCTTTTCACCACACTATACAGACAAAGACGCCAACCTTCAAAAGGGGTAATCAGTAGTGTGAATCTCAGGAGAGACAGTAGGGAATGCAACATCTTGGCACAATTATATATACAATTTCAAACAATATCAAAATGTTTTTCTATTCCTACAAATTAAGAAACAAAAGAATTATTGTACATATGCAAACATAGCTAACAAGGAAACTCTTCCATGAGTAAGTCTCCAATCTGATTGAGATCTGATATGGAGACTTTACTAGGAATGTTTTATTCAGTTATATCACAATTAGATGCCCAATGATATATTTAGCACCTGTTTTGGGGTGTTAACATTTGCTCACTTGAGCACCACATAGACAGGAGTGACCCAGTGAAAAGCAGGTAGAGGCGGTGCAGTCAGCCAGTTCATCTGCCATACTCTCACTCTTTCTCTCCCTCGCATACATATTACTTTCCCATCCTTGGCGAAACAAACAGGACTGTGTGGCCCTCAATGCAAAATTTTGCAGTATTAGTGGAAATACTCCTTCTTTATGACTGTGTGACGTGAACTGGATGTGTTAAATGGCAATGAGTGGTAGAATGTTATATGTATGTTATATATGCAATGTATACGTGAATAATTACATGCTGTTACTATTCACTAGTGAGCTCTTATAGTTGTTTTTAATTATGAACAGATAACACAACAAATTACTGCACCCTGCTATCTATTAATCACTGGAATGTTGTTCAAAGCCTAATGGAATTATTTGCTGAAGAAGACCGTCAAGAAACTGCAATAAACAAAGAGGAGGTTGAGCTGGCTTTTGAAATATATAGTAGGTTATGAGTGCGTATTCCTTTAACAAAAACAACTGCATGTTAATTAATTAATTTATTGTTTTTATTTGTTATCAGGACTTATACAACATGCTAAGGACAACGTGGCTGTTGATAAAATTACAGAGGATTCTTTACAACTTTTTGATCCTGATCGTACTACTGATGATGACACCAGATATGAAAGTGATTTTCTAAATGCTGCAGGGAGTGATGGTGATGATGTTAAAGACAGTATGACTAAAAATAAAAATAAATTGAATTCTATGGTGGTAAACAGAGAAATCTGAAGTCTGTTATGCATACTTATCGATGGCTAAAACATCCATCAGATATTTATAGATGGGAAAAACAGGTGCAGGAAGAAGGGAAAAAATGTGACAAAATTAATGTTAAAATGGCAGCAGATGGAGTTTAATGTGGTCTGTGGCAAAAATGTGAAAACGATAGATAAAGATGTACCTTGTGATGATGATTGTGACAGATGGTTCCACAATCTCTGCACCAAAGTTGCAAATAACCAATTTGAAAAGTTATAATTCTGATGTAAAATGGTTGTGTAAATCAGCAGACTATAAACAAAAAGTTAACCTAAAAAACATCATTGACGAATTGAAAGACAACGTTTGCAAGCAGGTGAGTGAAGTTAAAGAACCTTTATTGAGTGAGGTGCAGAAAGTGCGCGAGTCAGCTGATTTCATGAATGAACACTTTGAATGTTTTAAGAAAATAAGAGAAGAAATCCAATCTGAAATGGCTAGCCAGCTTAGTGAAATCACTTGCAGGTTGTAAACAAGTCAATAATATTCTGGATAACGAAATTGAAGATCTTCAATCTTATTCGATGAGAAATAATATTGAAGTCAATGGCATTCCAGAAATAGATGGGCAAGATGTATACAAAATTCTGGAAAATTTCCTTAGGGAACTCTGAGTTGAAGTGTGCAACCAGTAAGTAGATATTGCACCTTCTCGTCATGCTGACATGCCCAAACTTATAATGGTTTGGTTTATAAACAGATGGAAGAGGGATGAGATTAATGCAAGCTAAGAAGGTTAGAAGAGATCTTAACTCCTCAACGTCGGGTTTGCGTCCATCTTGTCCTGTCTTCACTAATGAACATCTGACACTCAGGGCTAAGAATCTCTTCAAGAGAACAAGAGATATGAGGAATCAAGGCTAGATTCGCTTGGGCAAAGGAGGGCAAGAATTTTACTAGGAAATCTGAGTCCGATCCAGTAATAAGAATTAATAACACTGATGATATCCTTGAGCTTGAAAGGAGAAACTAAGATAAGTTAGAATTTTGAAATTTAAGTTAGATCTAAAATAGAATTTAAGTTTAAGAATGGAAAGTCTGTTATTGCAGAAGACTGACACTAAATTAAACAGTATTAGTGATTTTGTTAATTGCAATTTGGCAAATATCAGATTACCTAAATGCTAAGAGTATCACAAATAAATTGAGTGACAATGCCATTCTTAATCAAATCATTCCTGATGTAGATATATTAGTATGCTCCAAGTCTCGGTTTAAGAAGAATGATGATAAATTTTCTAATCTGAATGAATATACACTACAAATAATAATAATAATAATAATAATAATAATAATAATAATAATAATAATAATCATATGGCCTCAGCTATAGTGTGCAGACATTTTACTTTGACGCCATCTGGCTGTCTGCTCATCAGTGTTGATGTTCCATTTTACTCTAGGCCTACTAGATGGTAAAATAAACTGAATCCCTCTCGGGCGTCTATGGCTGCGTTTTAACACATTGATGTTGAAGACTGTAAGCTATAAAGGCTGTGTCATTTATTGCGGAGAATGAAAAACTTTGGTTTTCATTGTTGTTACTATCAAACAAACATACTATGTGCGTTGATCAGTACTGTAGTACAAGATTTGATTCATATAGTTCTCAAAAAATATATATAGATGGCAGCAAACTATAGTTCTTCTTCTTTTCAAATCATGTCAGAGCTGTGTCAACTGGGTAGCAGTGTGCATATAATGGCGGCGGCGTGTGAGCATAGACTGAACGAGAGTAATTTATACCAACTGAACAGACCAAACAGATCATACATTGTGTTTATACAGTATACTAATAATTATGTAGATATATCTCTTGTACAATCAGTTCTGAACAGCCTGAAAACAAAATAAACTCAATACCAGCCATATTTTATTAGTCAAGGGTAGACCCTATACATTAAAAAATAAATAAATGAGAAACCTAGTAAATACAATCCACTATTTCCATGGTAAGGGATCTGTCAATTGTATTACAGTTCTTACAAATATGAAGTAGAAAGTATAAACTCAAATATATAGTGAATTAAAAAAACATCTAAGTACAAAACTATTTAATTTAAAAATTCAAAATTAGTGAAACATGGCAAGTCCGGAGGATTAAAATGTATGAAAGTTTTTTACTTATTTATTTGTCTTTAATAGCGGTGAAGTTAGGACTTATAGTCCTCTCTTACACTTAACCACGTCACTGTACAGAAAAAACGGTGGAGAATATTAAATATTTTACAAGAAACTAATTTGTATCATAAATTCAAAATAAATACATCATCATAATTATACCAATTTAAAGAAAAATCAACTAAATTATACACACATCCATACACCACCATTCACTCACCAAGATTCACACCATGGGCTTATGCATCTAAGAGATAACAATCAATCAATCAATCAATACTGATCTGCATTTAGGGCAGTCGCCCAGGTGGCAGATTCCCTATCTGTTGCTTTCCTAGCCTTTTCCGAAATGATTTCAAAGAAATTGGAAATTTATTGAACATCTCCCTTGGTAAGTTATTCCAATCCCTAACTCCCCTTCCTATAAATGAATATTTGCCCCAGTTTGTCCTCTTGAATTCCAACTTTATCTTCATATTGTGATCTTTCCTACTTTTATAGATGCCATTCAAACCTATTCGTCTACTAATGTCATTCCACGCCATCTCTCCGCTGACAGCTCGGAACATACCACTTAGTCGAGCAGCTCTTCTTCTTTCTCTCAATTCTTCCCAACCCAAACATTGCAACATTTTTGTAACGCTACTCTTTTGTCGGAAATCACCCAGAACAAATCGAGCTGCTTTTCTTTGGATTTTTTCCAGTTCTTGAATCAGGTAATCCTGGTGAGGGTCCCATACACTGGAACCATACTCTAGTTGGGGTCTTACCAGAGACTTATATGCACTCTCCTTTACATCCTTACTACATCCTTACTACAACCCCTAAACACCCTCATAACCATGTGCAGAGATCGGTACCCTTTATTTACAATCCCATTTATGTGATTACCCCAGTGAAGATCTTTCCTTATATTAACACCTAGAGGAACTTTCACCCCATCAACGCAGTAATTAAAACTGAGAGGACTTTTCCTATTTGTGAAACTCACAACCTGACTTTTAGCCCCGTTTATCAACATACCATTGCCTGCTGTCCATCTCACAATATTTTCGAGGTCGCGTTGCAGTTGCTCACAATCTTGTAACTTACTTATCACTCTATAGAGAATAACATCATCCGCAAAAAGCCTTACCTCCGATTCCACTCCTTTACTCATATCATTTATACATATAAGAAAACATAAAGGTCCGATAACACTGCCTTGAGGAACTCCCCTCTCAATTATTACAGGGTCAGACAAAGCTTCACCTACTCTAACTCTCTGAGATCTATTTTCTAGAAATATAGCAACCCATTCAGTCACTCTTTTGTCTAGTCCAATTTCACTCATTTTTGCCAGTAGTCTCCCATGATCCACCCTATCAAATGCTTTAGACATGTCAATCGCGATACAGTCCATTTGACCTCCAGAATCCAAGATATCTGCTATATCTTGCTGGAATCCTACAAGTTGAGCTTCAGTGGAATAACCTTTCCTAAAACCGAATTGCCTTCTATCGAACCAGTTATTAATTTCACAAACATGTCTAATGTAATCAGAAAGAATGCTTTCCCAAAGCTTACATACAATGCATGTCAAACTTACTGGCCTGTAATTTTCAGCTTTATGTCTATCACCCTTTCCTTTATACACAGGGGCTACTATAGCAACTCTCTATTCATCTGGTATAGCTCCTTCGGCCAAACAATAATCAAATAAGTACTTCAGATATGGTACTATATCCCAACCCATTGTCTTTAGTATATCCCCAGAAATCTGATCAATTCCAGCCTCTTTTCTAGTTTTCAACTTTTGTATCTTATTGTAAATGTCATTGTTATTATATGTAAATTTTATTACTTCTTTGGCCTTAGTCTCTTCCTCTATCTCGACATTATCCTTGTAACCAACAATCTTTACATACTGCTGACTGAATACTTCTGCCTTTTGAAGATCCTCACATACACACTCCCCTTGTTCATTAATTATTCCTGGAATGTCCTTCTTGGAACCTGTTTCTGCCTTAAAATACCTATACATACCCTTCCATTTTTCACTAAAATTTGTATGACTGCCAATTATGCTTGCCATCATGTTATCCTTAGCTGCCTTCTTTGCTAGATTCAATTTTCTAGTAAGTTCCTTCAATTTCTCCTTACTTCCACAGCCATTTCTAACTCTATTTCTTTCCAGTCTGCACCTCCTTCTTAATCTCTTTATTTCTCTATTATAATAAGGTGGGTCTTTACCATTTCTTACCACCCTTAAAGGTACAAACCTGTTTTCGCATTCCTCAACAATTTCTTTAAACCCATCCCAGAGTCTGTTTACATTTTTATTTACCGTTTTCCACCGATCATAGTTACTTTTTAGAAACTGCCTCATACCTGCTTTATCAGCCATATGGTACTGCCTAACAGTCCTACTTTTAAGACCTTCCTTTCTATCACATTTATTTTTAACTACCACAAAAACAGCTTCATGATCACTAATACCATCTATTACTTCAGTTTCCCTATAGAGCTCATCTGGTTTTATCAGCACCACATCCAAAATATTTTTCCCTCTGGTTGGTTCCATCACTTTCTGAATCAGCTGTCCTTCCCATATTAACTTATTTGCCATTTGTTGGTCATGCTTCCTGTCGTTCGCATTTCCTTCCCAATTGACATCCGGCAAATTCAGATCTCCCGCTACAATCACATTTTTTTCCATGTCGTTTCCCACATAGCTGACTATCCTATCAAATAATTCCGAATCCGCATCAGTGCTACCCTTTCCCGATCTGTACACTCCAAATATATCAAGTTGCCTATTATCTTTAGAAATGAGCCTTACACCTAGAATTGCATGTGTCTCATCTTTAACTTTTTCGTAGCTTACAAATTCTTCTTTCACCAGAATGAAAACTCCCCCTCCCACCTTTCCTATCCTATCTCAACGATACACACTCCAGTGCCGTGAGAAAATTTCTGCATCCATTATATCATTTCTCAGCCATGATTCAACTCCTATTACAATATCTGGTAAATATATATCTATTAAATTACTTAATTCTATTCCTTTCTTTACAATACTTCTACAGTTCAACACTAACAATTTTATGTCATCCCTACTTGATTTCCAGTTCCCTGTACCCTTATCACCGCTCCCTAGGCCATCCTGTAGGAAGACTTGAAAGACTCTAGCGAGTTATTACTTCGGATGTTATTTAGAACAGAGTTCCATAATCTACTTTCTGTCACAATAAATGAGCGATTATAGGCAGATGACCTTCTAAAAGAGAATGGCAAGTGTAGTAACAGAGCGTGTATTATGCTGGTGAAAAGAGGAAAGGTATGTAAGGTACAGGGGAGTTCTCTCAGTTAGTGATCTGAGCACCAACAGGGCTACACAAAGATTTCTGAGTTCTTCAATTTTCGGGAGGGAAAGTTGCTTGTAATAAGGCGTGACATGGGTGTCGTAGCATAACAAAAACATAAATCTGATGCAGGAATTCAGGGTGCTTTGTATTTTTCTAATTTGTTCTTTCGGTGCATCTATGAATACAGCATCACAATAGTAAAATAAAGGGAGAACTAATGTTTTTATAAGCCTGACTTTCATATTTAACGGTAAAATATTAAGGTGGTATTTCAGAGGATGGAGTGGGGCATGTACCCTGTTACAGATATGGGTGACGTGTTCATTCCAATTTAGGTTTTCATTTATAACAACACCTAGATTATTTACCGAGCTTTCATATGGAATTTTGGTGCCAGATAGTGTGAGTGAAGGGATGTCTAAAGACTTTGTCATGTTTATTAATTTCGATTGTCCAACTATAATAGCTTTTGTCTTGGAGGGGTTTATTAATAGAGTTTTTACAAGCATATGATGATATATTTTGTAAGTCAGCATTCATTCTATCAGTTGCTAGACAAATATCTCCCAAATCTGTGTGATAATATATTTGGAAGTCATCCATATATATATGATAATTACAATATTTCAGTCGAGATGCTCTGTTATTTATGGATAAAATAAAAAGCAATGACCGACTATTGAACGGATGCACAAAGACTATATATTGGAGAACCTTATTTTATTCTTTGAATAGTGAGAGACTATATGCTTACTTCAATGTTTCACTGCGCCAGATTTAATTATTATGCCGTTGCTCTTCTGTTATGGCGATTATCTTAACACATGGCGTGAATGGACAGTTATAGTTTTTTAATGAACATAGTTTTGATTATTATGTCCTTGCTTATATATTTGTGATTCATTTTATGGCTGATGATGACATTATATATGTCGAAACCGGTCCCCAGGTTGAATAAAAGGTATCTGTAACGTCAACACGTAATTAGTAGTGAAAAGGTTGAACCTAATAGATATCTTATCGTTGATCTCAGTTCAATACGGAAACATTAATGAAGTTCATATCTTTGAACATACCATCATGCCTATGGAGTACCCACATACGTCCGGAATGATATAGGAAATGCCCATCTGCTATGAAGTTCTATGAATGACAATATTCACTCAGTGACAATCAAAATTGGGGAACTAATCATATGTAATATCTACAAACTACCAAGATCCCCTTGGCCAATTCACGTTCTTCAGACGTACCAACATCCTGCAGTCTTTGTAGGGGACTTTAACAGTCACAACACGCAATGACAATATAGAATATCTGATACCAATGGTGAGGCCTTAGTAAACTGGGCAGATGAAAATAATATCCATCTTATTTTTGATGCTAAAGACCATAGTTCCTTCTGGTCAGGACGTTGGAAACAGGAATATGACCCAGACTTATGCTTTGTCACAGCTGATGATAAACATCACCTAGTCAGAACTATTATTACAAGTAATGAAAATCAATTAGATATGCAGAACATTTCAATGCCCAAAAAAACAATAAACACTTAGCCATGAGCATCCATATGAAAAACAACGGACATAGTTTTACCACAATCGAACAGGACCTCCAAATTTTAAAATGACTAGATAAAGGCAGGCTCATGACAGAGTTCGAAAATTTATACATTTTTTTGTACCAAAAATATAATAATAAAAATTTAAATGATCCAATAGACAACCGAAGCCCTCTTTACGAACAATTAATATTTTTGCTCAATAGTTTAAATCTGAAAGACAAAAGACTTGTTAACGTCCTCAAAACAAGCTCTCCTAACACCCCCACTAAGCTGCTCAACTCATCACGCCCCTATTCTCCCTCCAATACACACAACTCCTCCCCAAGCGCCAATCACATACCCACAGCTTCTCACGAGGAGCAGGACATCAGCGATAGCCAGTGCTTCACAAACCTCCTAGCATTAGGTAACAGCTCAACAGCTTTCAAGGTAAGCTTTAACTTTCACATTTTCATTTCTCAATGATTTCCCCCCTTTTCATCTCTTTTTTCTGTCATTTCACTTAACTAATTAAGACAAATCCTCCATTTTCAGATTCTCTCATACGTAGGACAGCTCAAACACTGATTGCACTGCACAACATTTTCGACCGTTGCCCATTCAACCAACAACTGACTTTTCCACACTTCAACAACAAAAATATACGCAAACCTCTAATCAACTAGGAAGAATCTAATTGATATTTTAACTGTCTTCATTTGAAGCCAGTGTTGTTTTTAATTCTGTCTTAGCACAGCCTCATTTTATAATCAACAAAAGCTGTTCACTTGCACTGTGCACTCCATTCATATAGAGAGTGACCAACGTAGTTGACTACCTCATGAAACCTAGGGCGAATTATTTTGGTTAGAGTCAAAATCACAAAGAGACAAAAATTGGAATGTTTCACCTCATCAATTTTAACAATTATAAATAAGTGTACAGTAATTGTAAATTGTATTTTACTTTGCCAACATTTGTATATACTGCGTAGAACTACGTTCGAACTCAATATCAGATAGACTTTAATTACTTTCATTATTATACTGTACATATGATGGCCTTATTTTAATATTAAGAAAGCACTAGCGTATTTTACTAATGTGTAACTAGTCTATTGTTATTTCGTCTAAGATAGGACCTTGTAAGTGTTTCTTAATGTACTCTTTCTTACATATTATTATGTTCATAATTTCCAACCAGACGTCTGGTTTAACCCTTTCCGGCCCTTAGCGCCCGGCTGCATTATCTGCATTTGTCTGCGATCTGTGCGATAGTTTTTTATTTTTCTCATCAGTGAAGTGTTTATATGGCATTTATGAACACGCAGTGCAATATACAAGACTTAGGAAATAAAGGAAGAGAGATAATCTGTCTTGACGTTGCCTAGGCAACGATCTTGAACTTCCGCAAGCGCGGGTCAGCTGTTTCGTTGGTAAACATGGCGGGATTGAATATCGGGTATATTGAAACTGAGCTGAATATGGGCGAAAAAAGTGACACAGAATCCTTGAGTAGGGGTGCAGGAGAATTTTTAAGAGTGAATAATATATCAACGAAGATAATTTTAGTGATAACAGTGGTATGAATGAAAACGAATATCGATAAATCGGACCTGATGGCAATGCCACGGCAATTCAGGTAACACAAATATTACGTTTCGTGACTCCGAATGATTAAATGGATGATGCTGAACCTGCGCATAATTCGGAAAGAGTATTAGGGGAAAGAGATTATTTTTTACGTATGTTAGGAGGAGAAAAATTATTCAGTGACAGCCTATTGCGCATATAACAATGCAGCCTTCAAACAGTCGCATTCCGGTAAGATAAAAACAGAATGGGAAGACACTTGCCCGGATGAAATAAAATCTTATATACATGGGCATCATTCCACTTCCAAAATCACGTTATTATTGGTTTTGAGGGATTCAGACAACATGGGAATGTGACAAATGCAGACTGTCTCTGTGTCGAGTATCGCGAGGAAGGGAGGGGGTGGGGGTGAAAAACACATTATGACTCAATAAACAGAGAAATGGATGTGATGGTATATTTTCTAATGTTATTGAAAATTTGAATTCATTGCGATCAATAGTTTTTCCGTATTTTTCTGAAACAATACGGTCTGTTTCAGTTTTTGCTAAATAACAGGTTGAAACCTGGGGATAAGCGGAGTGAAAATGCGGGCGGGAAAGGGTTAATTTTGAGGTGCTTTGATATGACTGATGATGCCTCACATGGGGGGCGAAACATGTCTCCATTTTCACGATGTTTAACTAAAAATGTTAACATCCTGTAATGTATTGAATAGGTTGAAGTCCAATAAATTCTCTTATATTATTATTGAGATTCTTTCAATATGGAAAATAAAATGATTTTCATTACTTGTAATGATAAGGCCAACCAGGCTAATAAAAATAAAAATAGATATCAAAACCTCAAAATCAAAATCAGTAAAATTTCGAAAGATATTTTATTCTTAAAAGAATGTTTAAGATTAGGTCTGGTACCTAATTTCTTAAAATCAACTCAAAGGAAAAACATTCCAACACTCAAATCTAAAGACGTCCAAAATAAAGTCAACACCATCTGGCTCAAAAATGAAATTAAACTAATGTATAGAAAAAAATCCCTACTAAACCTGCAGCTTTACCGGGAACATTTGATCACTGCTCAAACATTATCACCTCTCGAATGGAGCTCATACCAAAGACACATTGCACACAAATTGCAGAACATATTAGACAAAAAGCAAAAAACCTTAGACCACAAGTTGACATGTCTATTAGAAGAGAAAGCTAAATCCTTAAACCAAAACAAAAATAGAAAAACTTTCACCCCCTCATGGAAAAACACTCCAACCACTATCAACTTATCTAACACCACATTTTTGGACAATGAAATTCATTTGTTTGACCAAGGCCTAAAATATAATTGGCCTAGTCCACATAAAGCCGAGGACATAATTACCACAATAGCCAAAGTTGAATCCAACATAAATAAACAAATTCCCTTCGACAGACAAAATGACGTGAGATATGAGATAAAAAAAATAAATTACCCACCCTTGTAAAAGAAGTTTCCAACATCAATAATTTCACCGTACTCAAACAAACCCACGAATTAAGAAAAAAGGTAGACACCAATAATGTTATAGTAACGAAAGTCGACAAAGGCAATACCGTAGTCCTAATGAATAAACATGACTACATCCAAAAAATGGAGGATTTCTTTTCTGACAATTCTTACTCAATAATTTCAAAAGATCCTATCTTAAAAACTCAGCGTAATTTAAAAACACTCCTAAAAAATTCACCCTTTTTATTTAATGAACACGAACATCAAAAACTCATCAACATGAATCCCAAATTACCCACCGTCAGATCACTGCCAAAAATACATAAAAATGACGTTCCCATTCGACCCATCATAAATATTACATAAAATCAGTTTCATGGTCCGTATCGCACTTCAATAGATTCAGAATTAAGTATTTATTACTTTCCACCTAGTCGATACAATGATTGCTTAAGGCAATTTAATGGTTAAAAGTGGAACATGTTCGTATTTTATCAACATCTTCAGCCACATAACACTGTTTAGATGAAAAATATATAAAATTGACAAAGTAATGCTTAAGAGGAAGTGTCCTTAAAATTAACATAAGATTGTCAATCTTACGCTGTGGCTGAAGATGTTGATAAAATACGAAACATGTTCCACTTTTAACCATTAAATTGCCTTAAGCAATCATTGTATCGACTAGGTGGAAAATAATAAATACTTAATTCTAAACCATCATAAATAGCCGAAACAGCCCAACGTACAAAACTTCACAGTTCCTCCAAAAATTCAAGAAACATTTTACATTTCACAATAAACACCCTATAAAAAACTCAAGAGAAATATGCGAAACTTTAAATAAATTTAATTTGCAGCCTAACCACATAATGTGCTCATTTGACATTACCAACATGTTCTCGAACATTCCCGCTAAGAAAACTATTGAAATTATACGAACTAATCTTTCTAAACAGAGCACCTTAAGTCGGTTAGAAATAGAAGAATGCTTAAAATTACTAACCTTCGTCCTTCATAACAATTATTTTACGTTCAATAATAAGATATACAAACAAGAAGGTCTAGCCATGGGTGATCCCATTTCGGGAATACTCGCCGAAATTTATATGGACAACCTCAAAAATAGTAAAATAACAAACAGCATTGCACCCGCTCATGCAGCGGTCAGTGCCAAGTTATCCCGGTAGCTCTTGATTTCATCTCAGGGTATTCCATTTTCCGCTCATAAAATCTGTGATTTTATATATAATTATTTTACGTGGTTTCGAATGAGAATTTTGTCCGCTGGAATACGCACCACGGGAGTATCTACACGCACAAGTACGAACCTGTGACCAATAACTTCAAAGGGATCTCTTTTCGCTTGTAGAGCTAATCAATTGCTTATTTCTATGAAACTTATTAACTAACTTAAAACTAGACGTTACCCGAACAGAAATTAAAACACAGTCACTTACTAAGAAAAAAAATATAAGATTATTTATTGACTAAATAATGTTCGATATTAGATGAAGTGAAATCTGGGTAGTATAAATTGAGTAATATTTAATCATTGAAAGACTAGAGTCAGCGCTGGCTTAAAAAAAAAAAAAAAAAGCTTAAAATGTTTACATTCTCTCATAATTAATGTTCAAATTCATATTAATACAAGTCTCAATATTCGTAGCCATGTTCCGAAAAGTATTACATTTCCACCAATTATATTCGAGATCACTGAGCAAACATGGAATCAAATAAAAATACACATTGCGAATACTGTCCCGTTAATTATTAAAATTATCCTCACAACATATAAGTCGTCATGCAGAGATAAAATGAATGATTTGTTAACTTGAAAACGTAATAAAATTACATGGGAAACAGTTAGATTGTAAACGCAAATCTGCTCATATTTTCACGTAATTATTTCCCAAATATACTCTTGTGTGAGTATTAAATTGTAAAAGTGTTCTCCAACTTTCCATTCATAAATTATAATCATTCATAGATCTGAACTCTGATTATTTGGTCACATATTTCGAGTACGCACAAGTAACAAACTTACGGGCTAAGACAATACCCCCCTAAAGCCTACGACATATGGCTCCTAACTAACCGTTATAATATTCTTCATATTTAAAATACTTGAATCGAAATCATTATTGCATGAAGAGAAAGAAACATCTAACTAACTATTCAAGTAGTTTCAAATCCACACACTCCTCTATTAATGGCTCAATGTGCTCTAGCATTCTGCTCTATCTCAATATTTCATATGTATACGAGCTACTCAACTTGTATGAATAGTATAGAATGAAATTATTGCGTATTATCCTGTAACGTCACTGCACCACGAAATATTAGATGTATACTAAGTCATGAGTCTAGTGAACTGTACATTAAAGTACTCTCTTATTCACAGTACCTGTTATTTACCAATGTCAGACATAAATATAACTGTCACGATACACAATTCTACCTTAATACATGTCTATCTTACCTTAAAATGGTCATCTGCGCGATGTTCTCTCCTTGTCATATACTTTCAAATATGGCACAGAAACTCACCTTGTAATTCTAATATAACGTTATCTCGTCGAATGGCAATTCTTACACTTCCCGTAGAACATAAGCAAACCTCTATACCTTAATTATTCATCAATATACTCCATTAAATAATCACATTTCAACACTATTCCAAAGACACTTTAACGTAACACTGGCTTTCATATAGCCGTATGCATATAGCCATTACTCCCAAAACTATATGCTAAATACTCTAGAATTGCCTTGCAAAATATGCAGTTAATAACCTTTATCTTAACAACAGTAGTACGAGTTCAATGCCCTCTTTCTATGAAGAAAGGAATACTTAATTTGACAATAATCATCGTATCGCGCAGGTACTTCGTGACGTAATCTATATTCAGGTAAGCGAGATTAATCGAAATTTCACTAGTAAATTAGACTCATTGCTACTAGGTCTTCACAAGTAACACTTCTATCTTTTATCCAAACTAGTTTCCACTGTAAGTATTCAAGTGCGGTAACCTGTATATGTCATATTAGCATTCTAATTCTACACTTCCATCTTATCTTAAAGCCTTAGATATCTCACACTTCACTTTATATTACTCACGCGTTCTTAAATACTTCAAAAATATCACCAAATATTCAGCACATGCCGAGTTAGATTGAGGGTGCAGATTACAAGAAACTACTCTACTAAAGAAATGTATGGACTTAGCTCGTCAGTTGCTACGTTTGGTCTGGTTGATGCTCCATCCCTCGGTTGCAGCTAGACCCTCCGATCGGATCTGGATCTCTGGTTGGATTGCACGTTCATGGTCATCAGCTGGTCACATGGCTCGCCGGTCCACTCCTTATCGTCCGGTCTTTTGGCTGGCCGGTGCTCATCCACGTCATCATGTCCACTGGTTGGCCGGTCCAATCATCCACAGCTGGTCCTCTGGCTCGACGGCGCATATCCCCAGTTCAGTCCATCTTGTTAATTTAGCAGACAGTCATCATTTTGAATCTGTAGACAACGAAGATAATTCCATTTCCGCAGTAATTAGTCATGATATATTCCATATTTCAATTATTTATAGTAATCGTCGAAGCTTTTCTTTGCTCTGAAAATTTCTCCGTAAATAGTTATTAGGTTTACTGCTACGGTAGTTACTATCTTCTCGTATGAAGTTATCAATATTGTAAAATGGTGAATTCCTATTCCTTCGATCGTAGAGTGACTGTTCACTAATCCAAGTCAATCATATATCACCAAAAATTATTTATTTATATAATTTTTTCGCTTCTCTTTTTAGCATACACCGATGAATAATTTAATCGTATGCTATCGCCGATTATAAATAGTTAATATTCTCCACAGTAGCCAAGAATATTCTTCAAATCTGTTGCTCCGCTCGTTTCTGCGTCTTGCTTCTACGAATGTTATTTCTTGAGTTTTTTTCTTAAACAATCCTTCCGCTGCTATATTTTTTTAAAACAATTCAAAATGAACCTCTACTGTTCTGCAGTGACTTCGAAAATTATCCGTTCCGTGACGTACATAGCCTCCTATACGCTGCATGAATATGAAGTTCATTGCCTTAGTAGATCGCATGGGCCATACCTTCCTACGCCGCCATTTTGTAGTTGGTCTTCGAGATGCGAACGGGCACAGCATTAATGGTCTGTGTCTTTGGCTACGCTATGTCGATGACACATTAGCAATAATAGACAAAAGCTACAACAATAGTGACGACATACTAACTTACTTAAACAGCCTTGATAATTGCATCAAGTTTACTAAAGAAGATGAGGACAATAATTTCATCAATTTTTTAGCCATTACAATCACCAGGACTTTAAACAATTTCGATTTCCAGATTCACAGAAAACCTTCATTCACTCCCACAACCAAAAAACAAAATTCTCTTCACCCACAAGCGCACAAACAAGCCTCGTTTTACAGTTTAGTGTACAGAGCGTTAAAAATTCCCATGTCAACCATCAATTTAAAAAAAGAAATAAATACCATAAAAGAAATAGCTGTTTTCAATGGATACAATCCCTCAATCATACAGAAAATAATCAATAAAGTGAAACTGAAATTGGCCACGAACCTCTCCCCAATAAAAATAAATAAGCCTAAATACGCATCTTTCACCTACATTAACCCCATCATACATCAAAACGCTACCCCTTAAAAAAAAAAAACATGATATTAAGATAGCCTATAAGACCCGTAACTCTAATCAAAAGCTATTCTTCAACCACAATAAGATAAACTCGGACAACAATAAATTTTCGGGCTCTGGCATTTATAGACTGAAATGTGCTGAATGTAATAGTTCATATATCGGTCAAACTGGCAGAAGCTTTGCAATTAGATATGCAGAACATTTCAATGCCCAAAAGCACAATAAACACTCAGCCATGAGCATCCATATGAAAGACACCGGACATAGTTCTACCACAATCGAACAGGACCTCCAAATTTTAAAAAGACTAGATAAAGGCAGGCTCATGACTGAGTTTGAAAATTTATACATTTTTTTGGACCAAAAATATAATAAGAATAAATATTTAACAGATCCAATAGACAACCGAAGCCCTCTTTACGAACAATTAATATTTTCGCTCAATAGTTTAAATCTGAAAGACAAAAGACTTGTTAACATCCTTAAAACAAGCTCTCCAAACACCCCCACTAAGCCGCTCAACTCATCGCGCCCCTATCCTCCCTCCAATACACACAACTCCTCCCCAAGCGCCAATCACATACCCACAGCTCCGCCTTCTCAAATCCACTCCCCTCCTCTAAGACGTCACACGTACAACATGAGGAGCAGGACATCAGCGGTAGCCAATGCTTCACAAACCTCCTAGCAATTAGGTAACAGCTCAACAGCTTTTAAGGTAAGCTTTAACTTTCACATTTTCATTTCTCAATGATTTCCCCCCTTTTCATCTCTTTTTTCCGTCATTTCACTTAACTAATTAAGACAAATCCTCCATTTTCAGATTCTCTCATACGTAGGACAGCCCAAACACCGATTGCACTGCACAACATTTTCGACCGTTGCCCATTCAACCAACAACTGACTTTTCCACACTTCAACAACAGAAATATATGCAAACCTCTAGTCAACTAGGAAGAATCTAATTGATATTTTAACTGTCTTCATTTGAAGCCAGTGTTGTTTTTAATTCTGTCTTAGGACAGCCTCATTTTATAATCAACAAAAGCTATTCACTTGCACTGTGCCCTCCATTCATATAGAGAGTGACCAACGTAGTTGACTACCTCATGAATCCTAGGGCGAATTATTTTGGCTAGAGCCAAAATCACAAATAGACAAAAATTGGAATGTTTCACCTCATCAATTTTAACAATTATAAATTGTATTTTACTTTGCCAACATTTGTATATACTGCGTAGAACTACCTTCGAACTCAATATCAGATAGACTTTAATTACTTTCATTATTATACTGTACATATGATGGCCTCATTTTAATATTAAGAAACCACTAGCGTATTTTACTATGTGTAACTAGTCTATTGTTATTTCGTCTAAGATAGGACCTTATAAGTGTTTCTTAATGTACTCTCCCTTCTTACATATTATGTTCATAATTTCCAACCAGACGTCTGGTTTAATTTTGAGGTGCTTTGATATGACTGATGATGCCCCACAGGGGGGGGGGGGGCGAAACATATCTCCATTTTAACGATGTTTAACTAAAAATGTTAATATCCTGTAATGTATTGAATAGGTTGGAGTCCAATAAATTCTCTTATATTATTAGTCAGAACTACCCACAAAATTCTACCAGATTTCCCTCATAGCCAACACTGCCAAGCTATAGTAGAAATTGGTACAAATATCCCATTGATAACCCCAATCCCTCGACCCAGATGGAATTTACAGAAAGCTGATTGGAACGCCTTCTCTGAAAACTTCGATAAATGTCTGGGCTGGATCCCACCATCTGTTGATGATCATAACAGATTTGTTGAAGCCGTTATCAGTACAGCAAAAAAGCATATACCCAGAGGATATCGTAAAGAATATATTCCAGGCAGGGGCGAGAAATGCGAAGAATTCTATAACGATTTTCAAAGTAGTGGTGACGGAGAAATAGCAGATGAACTGATACATCATCGTGTGACTACAACCAATATTAAACAGGAATTCAAAAAGCTAAAAGCAACAGCTGGCTCTATGGCAGAATATTCACACGACATCACCCCCAAAGAGGTTGCAGCAGCAATAAAGGATATAAAACCTGGTAAAGCTCCTGGCATTGATGGCATACTGCCCGAGTTTCTCATCAAATCTGGAAAATATATGAGGACATGGTTAGCAAAGTTCTTCACCTCAATGCTAAAAACAGCATATATACCTCAAGAGTGAAACACGCCATTTAATTGCTCTATTTAAACCCGGAAAACGTGCAGATCTTGTGCAAAGCTACCGTCCAATTGCATTGCTTAGTGTGATATATAAACTCTTGGAATGAGTATTGTTTAATAGGACTGGCCAAACAATACTTTTGGTGATCCCTGTAGAACAAGCTGGCTTTTGTCCCAATCGAATTTGCGCAGATCAAGTTTTGGCACTCACGTCACATACTGAAGCAGGTTTTCAGAAGAAGATGCAAACAACTGTGGCTTTCATTGATTTATCAGCAGCCTATGACACCGTCTGGCAGCAAGGCCTACTCTACAAGCTGATGAAGATCATTCCATGCCAACAAGTTACAAAGTTTACTGATAATATGATTGGAAACAGAGGATTTCAGGTCATTATGGGAAACAAAACCAGTAGCCAGAAATTCCTCCAAAATGGCCTCCCTCAAGGTTCTGTTCTAGCCCCACTGCTCTTCAGCCTTTACATTGCTGATATGCCAGAAACTGTCAGCAGAAAATTTTCACTTTGAACCCATGGAAGAAACTCTTAACATCTGATTTGTCTGTGCTTGCAGAGTATTTTAAAAAATGGAGGTCAAATTCATCAAAAACAGAGGTGACTTGCTTCTATCTCAACAACAGACAATCCAATAGGACTCTGGAAGTCTACATTGATGGTCCACAACTTACCCACAGTAAGGAACCGACACATCTGGGAGTCACACTAGACAGGACCCTGTTGTTTAAATCTCACCTCACAAAAACTGCTGCGAAACTGAGAACAAGAAACAACATCATACAAAAGCTTTGTGGAACCACATGAGGATCATCCACCACAACTCTGCGGACCTTTGCGTTGAGCTTGGTATACTGTGCACCAGTATGGTTGAACAGCGCCCATACTAACAAAGTTGATGTCCAACTTAATAGTACTATGAGCATTATTACAGGAACAATCAGGTCTACTCCCACCATCTGGCTGCCTGTCCTAAGTAACATACCACCCCCTAACCTGCGAAGGAAAGTAGCTTTGATCAGAGAATACAACAAGATCCTAGTGAAATCTGGACTACCGGTACACTCTGAAATCTCAGACCTCAGAATCAACCGACTCCGTTCGAGACATCCACCTCTTGCAACTGACGTCAATCACATTGGGTTCAACATCACCGATTCCTGGAGGGGAGAATGGATGCAAAATGCTCCACCTACATGCCAGGCAATGCCATGCATCAATAAGATAGTTCCAGGGTATAATCAACCTCGCAAGGTATGGTCAATGCTCAACGGCCTCAGGACGGGAAACGGGAGATGTGGGGATTCACTTTTTAAATGGCGAATGCTGTCCTCACTGGTATGCGACTGTGGTGCACCGCGACAAACTATTGAACACATTAGGGAGGACTGCAGCATCAGAGCAGATTTCTTGTTAGCAATCCCAAAATGTATTGAGTACATACACGGTCTAGATGTTTGTTTGTAGTTTAATTCATTGATTATTGTTGTTCATTTTTAATAACATACGTCATACGCTAAATAAATAAATAAATAAATATACAACCAACAGTTACGACTGCTACAAATAATGTTACTCCAGTAAAAAGTAAAAGTTGATCACTCAGGGAAAATTCACGCGGCTAAACTTTCAGCCACTGACCTATAAAGGGTTAAAAGTGCATTTATTCTATATCACTATATAGTTTTTACCCCAAGAGATAATTTAATTTACATTCTGTCTATTATACAAGAATAAAAATACATAGTATATATATTTCAACAATTGCAACAGCAAGCAAAATATAAGAAATTGAATTACATAAACAGAAGGAACATAATTTACTATTTTATTTCGTTGTACAGAGTTCTAATTCATATATATTTTATCCGAATGTATTGATTAAAATGACAATTATATTTAAAGTTGTTTACAAGATAAAAATTACCAATTTAATTTTCACTGATTCAGTGTCTGTAATACGAAGATGGCACTGGCAATAAATTATAAGTAATAAAAAGACAAGTCAGGGCAAACGTAAATGGTACGGCATTATTTTATCGTTTTCTAATAAAATTTCAAATGATTGCCTGTTGTTTCCAGTGATTCTCCTTCTCGCGAGCATAGTTCGCTCATCAACATAGTTCCAAGTGCTCTCCGCTCGGGGGGGGGGGGGAAACCCGCTCGAGTCAAGAACCTTCGAACGAATACGAGCGAGTGAAAAATATAAATTGCAGTGCTCTATTCCATTCTAAAATGCTAGCCAGATAACTTTGATCCACTATGAACGCCGTGCCAAACATAAACGGTTGTTTGTTTACCTTGAATCCTGGTCTCCATTTTAGTATCACATACCCTTCTGATTCCGATGTACTCTCATCCCTGAATCTCGTTTTCTGTAATGCCAGTATGCCGATGTTATATTCTTTCATGGCATCTAGAACTTGCTGTTTTGTTTAGCCACTTTGACCAGGGTCTGTATGTTAATGGTGCCCAATTTTTGGTTTGATCTTTTGTGACTAAATTATTATGGATGTTGAGGTATTGGAGAGCTCCGCCTCTCCCTTCGCACATGTTGCAGGCTCCCCAAAACCCGACAGCTTGCTTGCGTCAACCAAAGTCAATGGGGGATCTGCTTCCTGGGGTATAGTAGTGATTAACACATACTCCATGGTTACTTCACAAGCTGAAGTACTGCGTTGGGTTACTGCACTGCCAGTAGCGGGATTACAACTGAGGCAGTGAGCCCCACAGGATATATTTAGACCACCCCACTCGGATCAGACACCTTTTGCAGCTGCTCCGCTGGAGTACAGATGCTGCAGTTGTGCCTTTTCCAATACCTGCGCTGTACCGAAGCCCATCTTCTCCGCCGTAATGCCACTGAGGTCTTCTATTCAGTTTATGTGTCATTCCCTATACAAACGTTTCAACGGACCTCCTAAGAGAGAATTCGTCTGCCTGCAGGCATTGGTTCTCCCTTAATATGTTGAGTTTGGTACTGGCCGCCCAACACTCAGCCAGCCAGTCGCAGGCAGTACCGTGTACTGTCACATAAGGTAGCAGGATATCCCTAACCAGACTAACTTCTTAATACCATTAATCAATTCAAAATATAAAAAAGTGTGATTTGACAGAATCTGATGATGCTCGTTCCAGAACATATCATTCTATTTTAATTAAGTTGTTTCTTTTTTAGGTATAATCCATTGTGAAATATTTTATTTCTCATGTATTTTCTGAAGTTTATTAAATCCTCAATTAATTTTGACAGAGTGAAGAATGTAACAGTTATAGATTATATTCCTGATGACATTTAACAGGTTTATCATGATTTTTCATCACTTCTCAACTCTGTGATGCAAGTGAAAATGTGATACAGGAAATGGCAAACATAATATCGGACTAGCATTTGGTGACTGTAATGATAAAATAGATTATTTTTGTTGCTGTAGTACACAAGATATGATCAGAAATGTATATACATTTTAATTTAGTACTAAAAAGCAATTTGCAAAACATCATCATCTTCTTCTAAGCATTTATCCTAGTAGTGTCGGGTCTATTTGATGGATCAAGGAATGTTATTTCCCATGATTGGAATCATCATTACACTGTACTGTACTGTACGTGGAGTGGAGCCGGCGTTAATAATTGTTTTGGCCTTCCAATTGGTCAAGTTCTACTGACTTTAAGGTGGTAGGCAGTATTGGAGATGGTGTGAGGTGCTGCGTGCATGATGTGGCATTATCACATTTTCTCATTTATTGGGGGGATGCCAATATTCCTCAGAATAGTGATGTTTGTAATGTGGTCATGGCAAGAGATTTTCTCAATTTCCTGTCTTATTATTACTCTTTATTTCCATTACTGTCCTTATAACCAGATCCAGATTTCTTCAATACCATATTAAATATAGTTTCTATTAGATAAACATTAGACCGACTCAGATTTTTAGAGTTTGTCACACTTTCTCTTCCATTTTTTCTCTTTATATGCATTTATATTAATTTCCTGTCAATAAAACAACAAATTTATGAAAATTATTTTAATATCATACACTGACATACTCCTAAAGTACCGGTATTCTTGTTTACAAGAATTAAAACGTAGACAGCATAAAACTCAAATTTGCCACCATTTTCTGTGTTGATATACACTAGATAGGGTTGCCAACTTCGTTGAAAATAAGAGAAAATCGTGCAGTGTGCCAGATGTGTTTTGATTAGTCACAGGGTGATTAATTGCATTGCACCTTGTGGAGTGCGAGGGATGCTAGAGGCCTGTTGACTGCTTTGCTGCCCTCTGCCCGTAGGCTCATTACAAGCCGGGCCTAACCAAGCCAGACCAATAATCTTTTCTCAAAGCCTAGTTCTGTAACTAGTTAGCTTCGCACAAGCCACTGTGACATCGTTCGAGACGCTCCACGTTGAATTTCTAACCTATTGTTCACAAAGGGTCTACAGAATCTTTTCCTAAATACAGGTTATCGCCTTGATATCCAAGTATTACTTTAATTTGCAATAAAAGAACTGAATTTAAAGGTTTTCAATTACGAGGGCTATGCCGAAACTTTTTAGCAGAGTGTGAGAAAAACATTTTATTTGTGAAACAACAATTACAACTTTTCAAAATACTCTCCATTAGCACATATACATTTTTCTATTCTCTGAAAACACTTAGAAAACATTTCAGTTCAAGCTTCTTTCGGGGTGTCACTTAGTGCACTCTCGTATGCTGCAATGGCCTCTTCATCTGACGAAAACCGCTGCCCACGTATTTCTTCCTTGGTCTTAGGGAACAGAAAGAGGTCACATGGGGCCAGGTCAGGTGAATACGGGGGATGAGGTAACACTTGCACTTTTTCCCTTTCCAAAACGTCCATTGTTCTGGCAGCCCTGTGTGCAGATCCATTGTCGTGATGCAGCAGAAGGTGCCCACTCTTGCATTTTGGGTGCTGTGACCTCCAAGTGGTGAGGAATTTGGGAAGACAGTCATTCACATACCATTCAGCATTGACTGTACGACGTGTGTCCAAGGTCACAGAGGCGAGATGGCCAATTTTCTTAAAAAAAAAAAAAAAAAAAAAAAAAAAAAGCCACCATCTTCTTTCCAGAGTTCCGACTTCGTCGAACTTATGTGGGTGGTTCCTCCCCTGGAAAGCACCACACAGAAGACTGTCTCTTTGTTTCAGGGTCATAATGGTAGACCCATGTTTCATCACCTGTGACGATCTTGTAGGTGTCTTCGGACTGCCCTCCAGTGAATTTTTCTAGCATGAAATGACACCAGTCCACTCTCTCCTCCTTTTGGCTTTCTGTCAGGGAATGTGGCACCCAACGGCCACATCTCTTGGTAAGGCCTAAATAATCGTGAACGATGGTCTGCGCAGCTCTTGACCCAATATTTAACGTCCCTTCAATGTCACAAAATGCAAGATGTGGATCTGCTTTGATCATTTCCCTCACAGCATCAATGTTTTCTTGAGTCACAGCTGTTGCTGGGCGACTGGGATGAGGTTCATATTCAAGTGATTGCAGACCCCTTGAAAACTCGCGAAACCAATTTCCAACTGTGGCTCTAGAAGGGGCAGCCTCACCAAAAACGCGCAGCAAAGAATAATGGCATTCTTTGGCACTTAATTTCTTTTTATAATCATAAAAAATCCTTGCTTGAAAATCGCGGCGCGACAGATCCATCTTGCACAGTGCCTGAATCAGCACTACCTGTGCCTTCTTCTCCCGCTGTGGAGAAACTACCGCTAGGAGGGGTTGCGTGCGCATGTTCCAAGGTCACAAAACATCGCTCTTTCAAATGAAAATAATCCCATTGTCCTCAGAATTACGGTTTACGCGCTGCTAAAAACTTTTGGCATAACCTTCGTATTACGAAATGTGAAATGAAACGGCGTAAAAGTCAAATTTTTATTTTCATCTCGTAACCCTACAGCATGGTTGCAACATTTTAATACCGGTATGTATTGTATGAGCTACTGTATATGGTTAGCACGTGCTGGCCTTTGGTTCAAGGGGTCTCGATTGGGTCGAGGATTTTAAATTTCTTTGGTTAATTCCAATGGTTCGGGAGCTGTCTGCCGAATTAAACATTCCAATTCATCTTAGGTAGGGCCGCATTTTCAAATGCGCATAGATCGCCTATCACACGTCAACTCGAAAGATCAGCAACCTCCTCCGGAAGCAATGCGCCATTATTGTTTTTATAATAATAATAATAATAATAATAATAATAATAATAATAATAATAATAATAATAATAATAATAAAATATGGCAAAATAAATCGGGTCCAGCAATTCAAATATCTCGGTGAAATAATTCAGGAAAATGGAATAGAAACAAAAGCCAACGAAGTTAGATGCCAAAAAATGGAAACTGCATATAGACTCACCCAAAATATCTATAACAAAAAGTGTCTCTCCAAGCATGCAAAACTAAGACACTATAATACAGTAATAAAACCAGAATGCCTCTATGGATCAGAGACACTAATTTTGAACAGGAAAACTGATCTAGAAAATATTCAGAAAAAGGAACGCAAGATCATTAGAAAAATTTTAGGCCCAAAACTCGTAGATGAACAGTACCGCCTTAAGAGGGAAACAGGAAATCAAACAATTTTCTAACATTCACAGTGACATCAGAAAACGCAGATTAAGATTCTTTGGACATATAAAAAGGATGAACCCAGATAGACTTACCAAGCAAATAGTTGAATTTTATGAAAACCGAAGTAAAGCCAAAACGGACACAATAAAATGGATTGGCGAAATTAAAACAGATCTCAAACTGGCAGGAATTACACCTGAAGACATCCAAAGCCGGGTTATCTTCAGAGCCAAAGTTCATAAGTGGCAAGTTGACCAAGAGGAGGAACCAAGGAAGAAAACCGGAACAACATGGTCTCAAGAGAGAAAAGAAGCACACAGCAAACGAATGAAGGAAGTGTGGGCACAAAGAAAGGCAAATGCCTGTCTCTAAGTACTTTGCGTAGTCCTAATGGGCTCATTCACAAATAATAATAATAATAATAATAATAATAATAATAATAATAATAATAATAATAATAATAATAATAATAATAATATTTACATAACAAAAAAAACGTTCCAATACAGTACCCGTATTTTATTATTTTGCTTTCCCCCTATTTTTTATGTTGCCCGCATTTAGTTTTCCCGCATCCGTTGTCATTTCCCCCCTGCCCCCTGAAAAACGATACATCAAGGTTTTACTGTATATGTTATGATCACCCCTGAAATTAAATACACAAAGTTACATCTTGATGAGTGCTCATTTTTTTCACTTAACAATGGGAACACTTTTCGTGATTGTATAAAATAAGGAATTTAAGCAGAATATGCCTCCCGAAAAGACTGATAATATAGTTTCTTAGTTGAAATCATTACGAACACCACAATTCCACGAGTTTCAGAACTACCGCCAATGTTACACACACACACAAACAAAGCCTTTCAGCTGCTACGAAGCATGACGCAGTTACTAAAGTTGTTTTATATAAATTCACAGCCTGCTACTTTTCACGGATTTTTGTTCAAAATCGCGGCCTGCTACATGTTTGGGAACATCTCACTGAATGAAGTAGCAGTTGAGGTAGAATAGATGACAAAAGCATGGTGATAATCGATAATGTGATTATCGATACATTTACCGGTCGAATTTCAAACACTGCATCTCGTCAACATCAACTACAATCAGAAAGTGAAACCAAGCGCGGATATTCAAAATCCGTACAATAATGTTGTTCATCCGTACAACTGCAAAACACACTCAAAATCTGTACATTTCATGGAAAAACCGGAATACTTGATAGTGATGCCATCCGTTTAATAAGCCATGGCATACCTAACTTGTTCGTATCGATTGTGTTGCAGCTATACCAAACTGAGGATACATGACTGGAATTTCATTGTTATTTGTGAGAATTGTTGTGTTTGTTTATAGGTTGCATTACATTATTATTACTATTATTATTTTACTAGTGGCTTTACGTCGCACCGACACAGATAAGTCTTGTGACAACGATGGAAGAGGAAAGGCCTAGGAGTTGGAAGGAAGCGGCCGTGGCCTTAATTAAGGTACAGCCCCAGCATTTGCCTGATGTGAAAATGGGAAACCACAGAAAACCATATTCAGGGCTGCCAACGCTGGAATTCGAACCCACTATATCCCGGATGCAAGCTCACAGCCGTGCGTCCCTAACCGCCCGGTGGTACATTACATTAAAAACAATGTTGACTCGGACTGTGATGTGAGCAATGGTGAATATATGGACTAGCTTGGGTCACTAAAGTTAAATTCCTTTCATGAATCTATATCTGTGATATGCTCAATAATCAGATCTGTCAGATTTCAATCACTGCTAAAGGAGGTGTGCTAAGAAGGAGTACTTGAGCAATAGCAAAATCACTCCCAGAAATAAGTCACTGTAGCTTTTCCAGACATATTAGGAAGTAAAGTATCTTCAAATAGAATATTTTGAGTGTTGCAATTGATGCTTTCACGGCCCATACTTATAGACATGATACTATATAGGCTTTTGTGCTTGTGCCGTGTCAAGAAAATAAGGTGCTTAGGAAGTCTTTCTCGTGGACAGTCGAGATTTCCTTCTGATGACGCAGAGCACAGTTCTCTGCGAAACGTAAAGAATTTCACCTTATTTTCTTGATACGGCATAAGCCCAAAAGCCTATACATTATCATGTCTAGAATATTTTGAGCTTTGCATAGGCAAATATTAGTTCTCTTTGCTATCCTGATTTTACATTATTCTATACTAATGTTCAGCAAAAACAAAATTACTTTTGAAAAGTAAGAGGATCTAATGAGTCATAACCAGGGACTGGAAAAATGAGCATTTAATAAAAATACATCAAAATAAGCACTTATAGCATTTTTTATTCTAAAATTTAAGATTTAAGGACATGACACAATACTACTCAAATCTACAAGAAAATTAACTGTTCAAGTGATCTCTCTTCGAAAACTCTGTAACTCTTGGTTTTTGAGCTTTTCCAATTGGACGTTTGCTTTTGCAAATACTTCAATTGTTCTTTATGAGGAGTGGTCTTTGGAAATTTTCTAGCATTTGCAGCTGTCCAATCGTTCCATAACAGAAGTCCATTTTGTTTGAGATTGACTTGGACCAGTGCCAGCGGTAGAATTTTCGCATTGCTTCGTCACGTGCTTCTGAATCTTAAAGCAGGTTTTGCAATACTGTCCTCCTTTTCCCACGCAGCTCTATAATTACAAAATTTGCAAAACACATCAATGAATCTGTGGCATGTAATCTTTCATCTGAATGATGCAGAGCCCTCTCACGGGCATTTATAGCCATGTGCCCCATAACCTCAGCATTTAATGTACATTTATTTGTTTCATTTTGCACACGATGAAGTTCAAACAGGAATGAAGGGAAAAGGAAACAAACATTTTGCGTCTTGCCTCATGTAGACCTTGTTTACAGAAATAATCAATAAAAATATGTGTATGAAAACAGAAATGAAGGAACTTCTTCCTAGCACACCTCCTGAGGAAGTGATTGAAATCTGACAGAACTGATTATTGAGCATATCACAAATATAGAGAGCTGTTTTCATAGAAGACTTTGCAGAAACTTCATGAAAGGAATTTAACTTTAGTGACCTAAGCTAATCCTTATACTCACCATCACTCGTATCACAGCTAGAGTCAACATTGTTTTTAATGTAATGTACCTGTGAACAAATACAACAATTCTCACAAATAACAATAAAATTCCAGTCATGTATCCTCAGCTTGGTATAACTGCAACACAACTGATACAAACAAGTAAGACATGTCATGGCTTATTAATGGATGGTATAATATGTGTGTGATCATTGCAGGATAGCATGCTAATTGTAGCAATGTAAATTAATACAATGCATGACTTTAACTAAAATAGATATCACAGAAACTGATGAAGATAAAGACAGGTGACTGGTTAAACTTTGGTGAGAATATGAATTAGCTCAGCAATCTCCAGAAATTTACTTACGTTGCAAGAGGCTGTGTGATTTTACCGTGCACTTGCGTTTTGATATTCTGATGGAACAACATCATTAATTTTTAGGGCAAGTTAAATGGTTCATTGGGTAAAGGAATGTCAGTGTATGATATTTAAATACACTTCATAAAAATTATCTTGTTTTATTGACAGGAAATTAATAAACACATATCAAGAGGAAAAAAATGGAACAGAAAGTGCACCAAACTCTAAAAATCTGAGTCAGTCTAATGTTTATCTAATAGAAACTAAATTTAATATGGTATTGAAGAAATCTGGATCTGGTCATAAGGACAGTAATGGAAATAAAGAGTAATAATAAAAGTAACCCCATTTCAGGACCTATTTTTTTAAGATAAAGCCCTCAAATTCTGTGAGGAATTTCAAGAAGGGAAGCCTGGATTTAATGCTAGTGTTGGCTGGCTTGACAGGTGGAAGACGCGCTATGGAATCAGTTCTTAAAATATTTACGGCAAAAAAACAAAAAAAAAAAAAAAACAAAAAAAACTATCTGCTGATTTGAAAATGTTAATAAATTCAACAAAAATTTCCACAGAATAATTGAAAAGGAGGGTCTATCTAAGGATCAAGTTTACAACTAGGATGAATCTGGTCTGAATTTTGGAATGCTGCCTTCCAAAATGTTTGCATCCAGGGAAAAAAAAATTGGCCCCAGGCTGTAAAAGAAATACAGAGACAGTTACAATTTTGGCATGCAGCAATGCAACCATAAGCTCAAACCAGCGCCCGTTGGCAAATCGAAAAATCCTCAAGCATTTTAAAAACATTAAAAAAGTTGACTAATGGGATCGACACCTTTTATGACCTGCCTGTTGGTACAGGAATTAGTCAAATGCACGGATGAATGGAGCTATTTTTAAGGACTGGCTTTATAAGGGGTTTGTTCTTTCAGTAGAAAAGTTTCTAAAAGAGAAAAACCCTACCAAGAAAAGCACTTTTCATTCTCGACAATACCTTGTCCCATCCTGATGCAGAAAAGTTACGAACCAAAGATACAAGAGCCATGTTTTCTCCTCCTAATGAGACATTGGTGTGTTCATTAGAGTAATATGCAGTAAAATATTATGAGTTGTGAATAGCCAAAAAACTCAACATTCTCTAAGTGTACATTAGGTGGAGTTTTCGGGACTCTACTGTAGATGCTAAATTCACATTCTGATTCAAAATTTGCATGTTGTCACATTTTTATTTTAGTGACAGAGTTTCTCCACACCTTACAACTACATATATATATATTTTAAAAAAACTGCAGTTATCACAAATGCTAAATTATCCCGTCCCTAGTCATGCCTAAACCTTAAATGATAAATTAACAATATTTTCACATGTGAATATACATACAGGCCTTTTTAGTTGGTTTATTCTTCTGAGATGCGTCAGGAGTAGAAAGTACAGTCCTCTGTCTGAAATGGACAGTAATATAAGACATTACATTTTTACAGAATACATTTAGAGAAAAATATGAGTGATTTCTTCCAATTTGATATGATTTAGCCAATAAAGTGGAATAACATAAGAGATCACATAAAAATAATATATATTTATATATAGTAGAACACATGCATGAGAGGAATGTTCAAATGATTATATTCTAAAGTTTGAAAAAAAAAAAAACAATTAACATTTCCCTTTTCAATGTTTAATCACCATTATTTCATTTGTTTTACCAGTTTCAAAGGCACAGGGTATTAGTTGTTGTCCTTTTATTAATAAGATAGACTGAAGCGAGGAGGGAACAGCATAGGATTCGAATGCAGGAATACTGGGCGAAAGTTAAAGCTCAAGCACAAGGAAAAGGACAGCTGAAAAAACATGGTCTGTAGATGGCTGAAACAACAGCAAGAAGAAGAAGAAGAAGACGACATATTCGAGTCCAGTTGAGGTCACTGGCTCTTGAGAGCCTCTGAATGGGGCAACTCCATTTTTTTTTCCTATTGGTTTTACATCACACCGACACAGAGAGGTCTTATGGCGACAATGGGACAGGAAAGGCCTAGGAATGGGAAGGAAGCGGCCATAGCCTTAATTAAGGTACAGCCCCAGCATTTGCCTGGTGTGAAAATGGGAAACCACGGAAAACCATTTTCAGAGCTGCCGACAGTAGGGTTCGAACCCACTATCTCCCGGATGCAAGCTCACAGCTGCGCGCTCCTAACCGCACAGCCAACTCGCCCGGTACTCCATTTGTTGGCTTCCAGCACCTTACAGATTTCCTGAAGGACAAAATTACAATAACTCAGTGTGTCTTTAAAATCTATAGCAATTGAATGTATGTAAAATATATATACAGTAGAACCCCGCTCAACCGAAACCCGGCTTAACAAAAATGCTCTGGCAAAATTGTATTTTAATATTTTGTTTTTACCCTCTCGTTCTTAGCCGTCAATACTAGTAATTCTCTTGCTATATGTGCTGAGAGCTACTTGGCAAACCGTATTTTTATATTATGACTTATGCCAGAATGCACGTGTAGCATAAAACAAAACAGTTTCTTACCCTCTAGTTAGTTCCATAATACATTTTTCTTGAACAAGCAGGAATTATTATTACTGTATTATTATAATAATAATATTACTGTATTATTAGTCATGAAGATTATGCAGACGACTCCGACCTTGACAATAGCATGTCTGAGAATTGAGTTACAGCAGATGATTGCAGATAAGATTGATTTTGAATTTTTATTAAAATACAGTACCACATGCTTTAATTACAGTACTGTAATAAAATTACTCTATACAGTATTCAGTTCAGTAGTAACAAAAAAAATGTTTAATTATTTCAGGTTGCTTTGCGCTTTGTTGAACAAAGTAATGAATCTACACCAGCTGATGTATTGTTGATTAAACGGTGGCGCGACAGTGCTGCACCAAGAAAATTCAGAAAAAAATCGCTGATTTTATACAATGAGTAACATTATGAAAATATTTTAATGTTAATGTACAGTATGTACCTTTGTTTAACAGAGTTTATACATTTTTATTTCAATATTTAACTTCCGAAAATATTTACCACGTGTCATCTGAAAAAACGCGTCAACCAAAGTGGCTCCGCCCCCTTTATTTAGGATAAACGGGGTTTTACTGTATATATACACACATTTTGTCATTAAAAAAATTATATCATTAAGCTTTCATTCTTTTTCATCATCATTAGCGATAGCCAATTCATTAAGTTGGTTACTTTTGAAAAAAAAAGTTATTAAGAGGTTAATGTAAAAAAAATGGAGTTCAATGGAGTTCACAAAGAGGTACAGTAACTGAAGAACTCAGCACTCACAGTGAAATCGACTTGTTTCTCAGGACTTTCTGATTAGAACTTTCAGTTAACCCGTCGGGTGCCATGTGCCACCATATGCTGTCACGCTGGTCTTCAAATTTGAGACGGCGACATCATATGGCGGCACACAGGTCTTGAAATCAGAGTTGGCATGATGCCACATGGCGGCACAGCAGAGTTTCAGCGATGCGCTATAGAAAATAAGCTGCGACATCTATGCGCGTAAAATTAGTACCAATATAAATGGTCCGTTATTGGACATTACAAATTTTCCAGCTAACTGAAGCGAGGAGGGAACAGCATAGGATTTGAATGTGGGAATACTGGGCAAAAGTTAAAGCTCAAGCACAAGGTAAAGGAAAAGGACAGCTGAAAAAACGTGGTCTGTAGATGGCCGAAAAGACAGCAAGAAGGAGAAGAAGAAGAAGAAGAAGGCAGATTCAAGTCTAGCTGAGGTCACTGGCTCTTGAGAGCCTTTGAATGGGACAACTATATTTGTTGGCTTCCAACACCTTATTAATAAAGTTGCTTAGTTTCAAAAAATGGTTATTAAGAGGTTATTAAAACTTTAATGAAAAAAAAAAAAAAAAAAAAGTGATGTTCAATGGAGGTCACAAAGAGGTACGGTAGCTGAAGAACTCAACACTCACAGCTAACTGGAAAATTTATAATGTCCAATAACGGACCATTTATATTGGTATTATAAATTTACTCATTCGGGACAAATGTTTCAGGTTTCCTATGGGAATCAACATCTGTATCATAAAATTAGTACTACGAGAAGAGTGAACTACAGGGTCTATTCCAGTTGTGTATTGCTACTGTGTGCCACTGTATGGAGCCACAGTATTCTTCCAAAATCATTGACTGGCCAGTGGTCATTCTCACAAGTGAAAGCGCGCCAGGCATTGTTTATTCCTCATTTACGTGCAAATTATCATTCAGTTTGTATAGTTGTGCAAAAATATAAAGAAATGGAAGATATTGGTAATATTCTTGTTGGAAATGGTACGCGACTTACCAAGAAGAGAATTAGTGAAGTGGATAATTGTGAATTACTGATGGAATCTGATGGAGAGGGAGATGCAAGTGTTGATGACAGTGAATATAACGCTAGTGATGATGAGTGCAGTGGCAGCATGACGGATGTATCGAGTGATGCAGAATACGATATCTATTAGCTTGATCATGATGGCACTAATGGTCCGTATTGACTTAATTACAATGCAATAATTACTATATATGCATTTGATGGTTAGTATATCCTGTATACTAGATTTTGAATTGTACTGACAAGGCGGTCCCTGACGTAATTAATAACAGCGGAAGATGATGGTGGTACTGATAGTGATATTATATGTATTTGCTGGTGCAAATGGTGTACACAATCATGTGAATAATGTTGACTGGGGTCCTTGTGTAGGGGCACACAAAGGTATTCCATTTACAAGCCAGGAGCATCTAAAACTTCAAACTGATACTTCTTCAGCCACACTGTATGAATTTTACTGATTGTTTCCTAACAGATGGAATTCTTGATTTGATGGTACTACAAACCAATCTCAATGAAAATAAAACACTAGTATCTATGCATATTAAAGCGGTCTAGTCATTTCAAAGAGTGGGCCGATACTACAAAGGAGGAAAATAAAGTTTTTATAGGTTTGAGATTGTGGATGGGTCACGTAAGAATGCTTTCATTATCATATTAATGGAGCCAGTTTTGTGTATTAGCAATTAGCGTAGCCAGTAAGGCAATGCCAAGAAATTATTTTCAGTTACTTCTTCGATTCTGCCACTTTGCTCCTAACGAAGCTTTACCCAGGTGTTGATTTTAAAAAAGATTGTCATTGGGAAAATCACAGTAATGATGTTGTAAATAAAGGTTACAGATCTCTTCATATGGTTATGTGGGTATTTATGGGTTGAAGTAAGGATGTAAGCCGGCCCCGTGTTGTAGGGGTAGCGTGCCTGCCTCTTTCTTACCCGCAGGCCCCGGGTTCGATTCCCAGCCAGGTCAGGGATTTTTACCTGGATGAGGGTTGGTTCGAGGTCCACTCAGCCTACGTGATTAGAATTGAGGAGCTATCTGATGGTGAGATAGTGGCCCCGGAGTAGAAAGCCAAGAATAACGGCCAAGAGGATTCATTGTGCTGACCACACGGCACCTCGTAATTTGCAGACCTTCGGGCTGAGCAGTGGTTGCTTGGTAGGCCAAGGCCCTTTAGAGCTGTAGTGCTATGGGGTTAGGTTCGTGAGAATGTAAAGAGGAGGACATACAGGGTGCGGCAGAAATACTTGACAAATTTCAAATGTAAATAACTCGGCAACGCAACAAGCCATTCAAAGATTTATTGCACAGTTGGAAAGAGTAGTGCTTGCAATTTGCGTCACAAACACACTAGGTTTTGAAAATAATGTCATCTAAATGCCGACCGTCTTGTTCAATGCACCTCTGAAGCCTCTCCTTGAAGTTCCGCATGACTCGCTTGTTCATTTCTTTTGGTATTGCCTCAATTTCTTCACAGATGGCAGCTTTCAGGTCATGTAGTGTTCGTGGCTTACATCGGAAGACGCGATCCTTCAAATATCTCCAGAGATAGAAATCGCACGGGGTGAGGTCAGGGGAACGGGGTGGACATGGAATGTCACCCCGTAAGGAGATGAGACGTCCTGGAAACATTTCTCGGAGGAGACCCATCGGCGCCCTGGCTGTGTGTGAAGTGGCATCATCTTGTTGAAACCACACAGCAGGATTCCCTAAGTCAGTGAGTGTCGGCTGCAGGAAGTTGCGTAACACTCGAACCACTTTTTCTCAAACAGTTCACCCATAACAGAATGGTGTTCCTGCTAGGAACTTTCTCATGTCGACCTAAGCCAAAGTGTCTGCAAAACAAATCTCAATCACGAAACCTCGGTGTTCACCACTCCACACCATGCTAACGACTGGCTGGCTGACTGCCTAGCCTGGACAAGACGATGTATGTGTTCTCCAAGGCCGAGGCCAAGACCGCGCGCACCATGACAATAACACCCATTTGAAAGCTGTGGTCAGTACAACCTTTAGTTCGCTCCAATCTACTGTATGTGACATAAATGGCAAACCCTGCTCTTTTAAACTGCGCAACAAGATTATGAATGGCTTATTGCATTGCTGAGTTATGTCCGAAATTTGTCAGGTATTTCTGCCACACCCTGTATAAATCACCGGTAAGACCCCAACAGTATGGTTTCAGTGTATGGGGCCCTCATCAGGATTACTTGATTCAAGAACAAGAAGAGAGCAACGGAAAAGTGCACGGTTTATTCTGGGTGATTTCTGACAAAAATAGTAAAGTGTTGCAAACTTTGGGTTGGGGTGTCTTAGGAGTAAGGAAACAAGCTGTTCGAATGAGCAGTATATTCTGAGCTGTAGGTGGAGAGATGTTGGGAAATGGCAGTAGACAAACTGTCTCAGACTGGGCCTCAAGATGAATATGGCAGCTCATGTGGTGTCCCCAGGAAGTACATCTATCATCGTAAATTTCTCAGGTGCTATGAACAAGCAATTCTAAGTACATAACTGCACTGGAGCTGTACACATCACTTCACTGCATGCATATTCATTCATACACACATACATCAATGAATTGCAGGTGTAATGATCAATTCACTGCAGTCTTGAGATGTACGCATGAGTGATGTGTAAGAAGCAATTCTAAGTACATCACTGTACTGCCACTGTACACATAACTTCACTGTGGCTTCCAGAATACTTATGCGTGACGCACAAGAAACAATTCTAAGTACATCATTGCAGCTTCGGAAAGTTTGCATGCTATAAGTTGTATAAAGAAGTTCTACATACAAGAAAAGAAACTTTTCACACTGGAAAATATTGTAATGTATGTTAGCAAAGACCTAAATCGTTGATCATTAAATACTACCTGAGCTACAAACATAAAATTTTCAACTTCATATTTTTATTTTTGAAATAGGATATTATTTTGACATCATAAGTATTCGGGGCCCTACCAATAACCAGTAGTAAAGGATATTTGTACTTATCTCCCAAACACCCTGCATTACAGGAAACAAGGTGTCATTAAATAATAACAGGTCATTTCTTCAACCTACCTTCATGCAAGGAGATAGATATCCATAAATTTTATACTTTGAAACAGCAACATTAGAGTAAAACGGCCCTTAACAGACACGAATAGTAGACACTTCTTAACAGCGGACAGTATTCAAATCCCCAGCAGAATAACCTGGACTCTTATTGGGAAAATAACTTCCTATCGGACATTCCCAAGAACGGACGCAGACACCTGTTAAATGTCACTAAATAAAAATGTAACAGCTTTAAAAGTGTGAACAGTGCTTAGAAGCTTACAACAGCGAAACAAATAATCTACTGGACAGCCCCCTGAGAGTGTGCTATAAGTAATCACGTGGCTGCCTGCCTTTCCCCAGGCCACCATGCGTCAATTGTCTGCCTGGCAGAGATAAGATTTCTTATTGCTACTGTACTGGCGAATGAGTACCTACAGTGAGTGCATTGTTATTTTTGTCTTTACTGCACTTTGTACTGCAGTAAATTGCAAAAGATGTTTCAAAACTGCAAGTGCCTGAAAATCCAGGAAAAGTGTAGTACAGGTCCATAAACAAGAAAAATTAAGTGTTCGTTACCTAGCAGCCAAGTTCAATGTGGGGAAAACCCAAATCGGGGACATTATTAAAGGTACGAAGGATATCTTCAAGGCTTGGATGGATTACGATTGCATTTCCGGTAGTAAGCAACATACATACATACATACATACATACATACATACATACATACATACATACATACATACATACATACATACATATTCATTATAGACTCTTACGCCTTTCAGCGTTCAACCTGAAGTGTTTCCAAAAACGGAAGGCCTTGTTATTGATAGTCTGACCTACAGTTGGTTTAGTCATGCTATGGTCAACAACACTTCAATGTCTAGGCCTCTAATAAGGGAAGAGGCACTCTAAATAGTTAAGGAGTAGGTGTAACTAACTTTAAAACTTCTGTGGGATGGTTAGACAAGTTCCGTGCGAGACATAGCATTTCATACAAAACTGTATGTGACAAAGCTGGTGCGCTAGACAAAGTTGTAGTTGACGGTCAGAAAGGAAAACTGAGTGACATGGGTGGGAGCTATCTCGAAAAAGATGTTTTCAATAATTGTGACAAGTCAGGAATCTTTTTTCATGCGCTACCGGATTTTTAATTGTCAGGCTGAATGGCTCAGACGGTTGAGGCGCTGGCCTTCTGACTCCAACTTGGCAGGTTTGATCCCGATTCTGGTGGTATTTGAAGGTACTCAAATACGTCAGCCTCGTGTCAGTAGATTTACATAAAAGAACTCCTGTGGGACTAAATTCCTGTACCTCGGCATCTCCAAGAACCATAAAAGTAGTTAGTGGGAAGTGAAGCAAATAAAATTATTATTCGATTTTAAATTTTTCCTTTTACAATTTGCTTTACGTCACACCGACACAGATATGTCTTATGGCGATAAACTTGTGCCCTCATACCGAGGTGGTGCAGGTCTTATCAGGCACACCCCAATGGATGTGAGCAGCGTGTACCATTTGAACCATGTACCAGCCATCCTGCCATTCTTAAACGCCTGGCAATATTGGGAATCGAACCCGGGTCCTCGAGGACAGCAGCTAATAACATTAACCATTATGCTACTCTAATGGCAATGATGGGATAGAGAAGAGCTAGGAGGGAAGCGGCAATGGCCTTCGTTAAGATACAGCATCAGCATTTGCCTGGTGTGAAAATGGGAAACCATGGAAAACAATGTTTGGTACTGCAGACAGTGGGATATGAACCCACCATCTCCCAAATGCAAGTTCACAGCTAAGCGACCCTAACCGCATGGCCAACTCACTTGTTGCACTACCAGATAAGACAATGTGTTAATGAGAAAGAAATGTACGTGAGGGAAAATATGGAAAGAAAGACTGACAGGTTTATTGTGTGTTAATATGTTAGATGAGTTTGACAATCTCTTCATTATCACGAAGGGGAAGCAGCCATACAGCTTTAAGGGAATAGACATAAATTCACTTGGCATTGTGTGGCGGGCAAATCAGCATGCCTAGATATCATGACTGGCCGCCTTGTCAATTTTAACATCAAAATGCACAAGCAGAAGAGGAATGTGATTTTGTTTGTGGATAATCTAGCTTCACACCCAGATATCAAACTGGCGAACATTAATGCGCTTTTTCTCGCAATGAACACGACCTCAGCCGGACAACCACAGGAACAGGGCATAATTACTAACTTTAAGATGCTGTACAGGAGGAAGATTCTTAGGCACATTCTATCCAAAATGAATGATGCAGGACTGGCAGGTGAGCTGGCAAAAACAATTAGTGTGCTGGATACAGTGATGTAAGCAAAATCATCACTGAGGCACATCACGCCACAAACAGTGCGACACGGTTTTATGAAAGCCAAAGTTACACCGGGAGTAGATTTCGTTGTCAAAGTCACAAGTGATGATGGTGGGGAAGGGCTATTCGCTCAATTCGTGATAATGATTTGGCAGTCTGCACCGCGACTATGCACTCATTGATGAAATGTTGCAAACCAAAGACCCATCAACTAAAGTATGAGACCTCGTTGCTGCCACATTTGAGGAGAGGAAACTGTGGCAGGTGATGAAATAGGGCCCGGATTTTTAGGTTTTAACCTATTTTTTTCCTCGCTATTTAATTCACAGATTTTGATATATTTGTTCATTTCACACTTTCTGGAGCAGAATACGTGAATTTCATTGCACCTAAAAAAACCTAAATGAGGGGATGACACCTAAAATAACCTAAATAGCTGTTTTACCTTGTTCAAATAAAGAATGTTATTTTCACTGCATTGTAAAATCATTCCCACCGCAATTACAAGCAGTAGGACGGAGGTAGTTCATGTTACTACCCTTAAGTGCAGGACATCCCATGCTTCCCACTACATATGTGACATGTGGTGGCTCCTTGATGCATCTGATAGGTCAGGAGGAAAGTAAACAGTTTCGCCTCAAGTCGTCCATAGAGTACTGCTGGCAGAGTGTGTGCTGCCTGGTTCTTGCAGTATTTCTAACTGTAATTGCTGTATAGCGAAACAATGCCTAAATCACAGTTATTGAGAAAATGGATTGCTACAGATTGACACTTCACTACAGACGGTCGAGTAGTCTTCTGTCAGGTATGCTCCAAAGAAGTAAGTTTCCCGTAACTGATCTAAAACCTGCATTGCAATACCCTAGCTCGCTTACTGAAGAGTACTTAGGATTTGGATTCTTCATTTCAGGTTAAATGTGAGCAGAAATCCCATCTTGAGCAGCATAAATCTGCAGCTGCTCACATGGCTAGTGTCGCGAGGAGAAATAAGTCCAGCAACAACAGTAAGCAAATGTTTATTTCTTCCACAGTTGGCAAGCCTGAAGATACTTTAACTTTCGCCTATGTCAGGCGTTGGTGTCAGCAAACGTCCCATGGAATGTGCTAAGTAACCTGACCATGAAAACATTCTTAGGAGACATCGGCGGCCGCAGTATACCTAATGAATCCACTTTAAGGAAGAATTATTTGCATCCTGTTTACCAGAAGACATTAGATTAAATAAGAGAACATATAGGCAATCACTATATTTGGTGTTCTGTCGATGAAACATCTGACAGTTGCGGTCGCTTCATTGTGAATGTGGTAGTAGGTAAACTGGATCAAAATGAACCAGGTAACATTCATCTAATTCTTTGTAAAGAAATAAAACAAACTAACAACAGCACAATAGCCTGCACTGTGAGGGATGCTTTACGCATATTGTGGCCAGCAGAGAATCAAGATAGTAAGTTCGTTTTGTTAGTGACAGACAGTGCTGCCTACATGTTGAAGGCAGGGCAGGTTCTACAGTCCTTCTACCCGAGCATGCTACACGTTATGTGCTTGGCCCACGGCCTGCACCGCCTTGCGGAGGAGATTAGAAGCAACTTCTGTGACGTCAACAGCGTGGTTTCTTCAGGCAAGAAAGTTTTCCTCAAAGCCCCAACATGTATACAGGTGTTCAAAGAGAAACTACCAACAACACCTCTTCCACCTGAGCCGATACTTACCCGCTGGGGAACTTGGCTGTCTGCTGCCATTTGCTATGCTGAGCACCAAGAAGAAATTAAAAATGTTGTCAATGACTTGGATGAAAGAGAAGCTTCCTGCATCACAAAGGCCAAGAAATCGCTCGAGTGCCCGACCCTCGTCGCTTCCCTAGCATATATTAAGATACATTTTTGTTTTATACCAGAAGCTATTCTCCAGTTGGATGGTGCAACCTTACCACTCAAAGATTCCCTGGATATCACTGGCAGTGTTTTCAGAAGAGAAATACCTGGGCCATTGGGAGTAGCATGTTCTTCGAAGCTGCAGAAGATTCTTCAACGCAATCCTGGTTTTGAAGATATGAAAGTCATCAATTCAGTATTACAGGGTGAAAAGTATTCAGGAAAATTACCCCTACAACCTAACTCATTAGCATCTATGTACTACGCTCCAATGACGTCATGTCCTGTTGAAAGAAATTTTTCGTTATATAAGAATGTGTTGCGTGACAACAGGAAATAATTTACGCCAGACAATTTGGGTATGTACGTTGTTATTTACTGCAATGCCAAAAAATAACTTACAAAGGAAACAGTACAGTGTATTTTTATGAATATGACAATGTAAACTTTTGTGAAATAAGTACATAAATAAATTTTACAGAACTACGAAAACCAAAAAAACCTAAAATAACCTATTTTAAGAATTCAAAAAACCTAAAGTGAATGTTTATGCCACCTAAAAATCCGGGCCCTAGTGATGATATCAAAGATATTGGCAATCCCAAAGATGCAGAACAACAAACGACGAGACAGCCCCGGCATTTCAAAATGAGAAACAAGCTACTGAAAGAGTAAGAGATCTGAAGCGCTATATTTTGAATGAAGGTGATGCAGATGGATTACGAATTTCAAATGACCTTGAAATGAACACGTAGAAAGTAATTAAAATTGTCAGTGTCCAACACACCAAAACTGGAAAATTTCTTAAGTTAGCCTAGAGATTTTTATGGACATTATTTACTGTACTGCACATATTTGCACTATTGCAGAAGGCCTAGTGTTATAGTGAAATTTCCCTGTTTTGTATGTATGAACATTTAAAATAAGTGAGTGTAAATCCTGTGCAGTAAGTGGCTGTCAGCCTGCCCTCCCATTCCTGATCTGATAACATAAAAGAAAGCCATGCGAGTTGAAGCTGATTATGTGACTAGGTGGATTCAGGTCCAAAAACATTTTTGACTACAGGACTTTTTTTGGGGGAGGGAAGACTTCCAAAAATTTGAATTTTTCTTAATGACAGACACTTCTAAAAATGGACACCTTTTTGTCCACAAAGCCATTGGGAAGTTTGTTGTACATGCCACATGAGCAATTCTACAGTTTCCACCAAGATCCTGTACCTGTACACAAAGTGATGTTCATGCAGTAATAGATTTACAGACAGGTTGGTAATTCTCCAGCCATATCATCTAAGTGTTTGTAGAAAATATATACAGTAAGACATACAATGGTTGTAAGAACAAGTTCAGGATAAATTCTGAAAGACACTGTGATAGGCTTACAATAAGTGGTAAGTAATAACTTACCTCTTTTCATCTGAAGTTTTCTCATCCTCAAATTCCTCAGCATTCAAATGTCTACTTTTTGCAGTTTTTGCTGGTTTCTCTCTGGAAGAACATTTCTGTTTCTGTTTAAGATTTTCTTGGCTGCTGTCCAACCTTATTTGTGCACCACCTTCTTTATAATGTGTTGTATGGTTCTGCACCTTGTGATTTTGTATATCTTTTTCCTGAGTACTCACATTTTTCTCTTTACATATTGAGCTTTTTGTACTTTTGTCTCTCTTTCCAAGTAACTCTCCAGATTCACTTAACTTGTTTATAGATCGGCTTCTACTTCGAAGTCGTTCTTGAAGTTTTTCACAATGATCATCATCTTTACGAACAGAACTTTCTCCATGCTCAAAATTCTTATTCTGTGCTACAAACGTTTTTTGAGAATGGCTCCTGCTACTCAAGATTTTCTCATAATGCTGATTTTTCGCTTTTAGAACTAAGCTTTTTCTGCTTTCATGTCTCTTTCTACAACACTTCTGCTCATACTGTGAGCGACTTTCATTACGTTCCGTTCCTTCAACATTCTCCTGGCTCAACTCTATATCATCAGAATCCAAACTTTTACTATGCTCTTGTTCAGAAATCTGACCTTGCTTCGCCAAACTGCTGTTAGAATTACTTCTATTTCTAATGCTTTTCTCATAACCTTGCTTTATCTTTTTAGTTGTATTGGAATTTTCAGACGGCTCTTCATCCAATTTCATCTTTTGTTGTGAACGACTTCGACTCCTACACCTTATTTTAGAACTGTTATCAATTGGTTCCATGTTTTCATACCCTGAGCTTTTGCCAACATCCGTATCCATACTCTTCCCACTAACTTTTCTACGAGAACTGTTCATGATTTCAGAATTTTCCACAGCTCTTTCAGTATGTTGTACCACATTTGAGTTCTTCAAACTCTTATGAGCCTTGTCAGATTGTTTTTCTCCCTCTTTTGATTTACTTTCTGAATGGGTTCTACTTCTGTTTCTTCTTTCAGATTTTTTGACACCCACTTCCCTATCTGTACGACTTACATTTCTTTTGATTCTTTGGTCAGAACTATCTGCTCTACTTTCTTGTTTTCCTTCCCCGCTTAAATTTTCCCCCCTAGAATTTTCAACTACCTGTTCCATTTTTTCACTCATTGAGTTGGTCTTACTTTTACACTTTTCTTGTTCAGAATTGTCTCCCTCCAACTGTCTCTGTAAGATCTTTCCACTCTTTTTTCTTCTTTCTACATTTCTACTAGGCCCTTCCTTTTCTTTAGATACAATCCCCTTCCTATTTTCTTGAGTTGAAGTTTCTGAAATGCTTCTTGTCTTGTTAAGAGTCAACTTTTGCTTGGTATGTTCTTTGCTAGCAGATATGTCCAGAAGTTTCTTTGAGATTTCATCTCTGGCAGCACCCATAGATCTAGTAACTGGAAAAGTATTTTGACTTTCATTTGGTACACCTTTGTCTTCTTCATGGCCCTTGACTCCAACCTTCCTGAAAATAAAAAAAAAATAATTAAAAAATCCTATTAGAAATTCAGTTTTCTTATAGTGCTTTATGCTATTATCAAGACTAAGAGCAAACAAACTATATTTTAATAATGTATAGGATTTATTCTTGAGAGGAATGGGGAGATGTTCTGCCGATAGATGGGTAGTAGTCTGGTTCGGCAAACATTAATTCCTTCTTTAAAAGGAGATACAGTATGTGGTACAGACGAGACAAACAGCAAGAGGAGCAAATGGTGAGATGATACCTACTGTATATGTAACGTCAGCTTCTTTCTCAATTCTAGCCAAAACTAATTATCATATACCGAGACAAAGGTACAGAAATCAGGTAAAAAAAGTGCCTAGCATTTCCTGGAGCAAATGTAGCATCAGATCACTCGCTGGTTGCAATGTGTGCCAGAGTAAAATTTAAAAGGCCTCTCAGAGGGAAGTAAGTTAAGAAATGGAATCTAACAGCACTTTGTGAAGAGAAGACTAAGAAGGCATTTGAACTGGCAACTGACAGGGAAATAATTCCAAATGAGACTAAATAACTGTGGACAATGACTAAGATTGCCATGTAAAAGGCTGCAAAAGAAGTCGTTGGATAAGCATGAAAGGTTACCCATAAGCCATGGATTACTGAAGAAGTACTTCAAAAAATGAATGAAAGGAGGTTCAAGAATGATACATCAGAATAGGGAACAAAGAGATATCGGGTAATGAATCGACAGATTACATAGAGAATTGAGAACAAAGTGGTGGAACTTGGAAGTGTCAAGAAATAGAGCAGCTTCAACAGGTGGTAAGATTAGATATAGCCTACAAACAAATCAAAGAACCCTCAAAGAAATAAAATGGATTTCACACAAAATTGATGAGGCATAAACACGACACAGTGTTACTGGATAAGAAAGAATTTTGGGAGAAGTATGTGGAAGATTTGAACAGTGTAAACTGTTCCATTTTCTTGGGTACCATCAGAACTCTGGGGAGGTGGGATAACCAGGGAAAAATTTGAAGATGCCCTTTAACACGAGCAGGACCATAAGATGCCAAGTGGTGAAAACATTCCTGCTGAGCTTACCAACAACAGTGGTGAGATGACTAAGGAGGGGATCTTTAAGCTCACTACAATTTATTTTAACAAGGTGATTGGCTAGAAATATTCTAGGCCTACTCTTCAATCATTGTACTGATCTAAAAGAATAGAAATCCTGTAGGATGTAAAGAATTCCAGACAATAAGAATAATCACTCGCATATCTAAGATCCTCCCGCACATTCTAAATTGGTAAGCTATACTGAACAGTATTTAGATGACACACAGTTTGGTTTCTGTGGAAATATGCCTATATGCAATGCAATTGTTACACTGCACTGTTTGGGGGAAAGGATGGTTAGTTGTGGCAGAGACCTGTATGTTTGCTTTACTGATTATGAGAGAGCATCATTTCCTGGCAATAGTTGTTCCCACTTCTTAAGGACGTTGAACACAGCATGTGATACATTTGACTTACAATTTATACAAACACCATGTACAGTTATCAGGTTTGGCAATAAAGTAACATCCCCAGTGAATACACACAAAGGAGTAAGAAAGGCTGCTTGCTCTCACCAGTGCTGTTTTAAGTCCTTGAGGAACGGAATGTTAACAAATCCCTAACTAACTAACACCTAACAACTAAAGTGGATTAAAGTCGCAAGAAGTCAGGTCACACTATCAAAAATGCTGTCACAGATAAAGAACATAAGGGAATATAGGATGAAAATTAACACTGGAGATGTTAAGCAGGAATCTATGTCCACTGCATATGAAAGTAGATGATAAGCCAATCCAATAAGTAGCTTGATTTTAATATCTCTACCAAAGCATAATGGAATATCTCCAATGAGCAGGAATCTAAAATCTAGGCGGCTATGGCAAAGCAAGTCTTTTGTGATTAACAGGCCCTGTTATGTCAAAGTACTTTGTTCCTCAGCTTCAGGAAAGGAATTTTGAAATCAAATATTTGATATGTTGCTTTGTACTGTGCCGAGACCTGGACACTAAACAAGAGGCATTGTGAACTTGGAAGCTTTTCGGGATATGGTGTTGGTGTAGAAAGCAGAGAATAAGAAGGGTAAAGAAGAAAACCAGTACTAATGTATTACACGATGTGCAAGAAAAGGGAAATTTGCTCCGCTAAATCAGGATGATACAATTTGCATGGATGGGTCACAGATTCAGGAGTTGATTATACACTGTATCAGCTTAAGCAGATACTCCTCACAGATTCTTCTAAAGAGGATCTCAAACATTAGTACATACTTGTATAATTTTATTATATGTGTCACATTATATTGTCCAGTCTTAGTACCACAGCACTCGGTCCACAACCGTAATATATTACCTGTTGATGATGATGCTTGTTGTTTAAAGGGGCCTAACATCGAGGTCATCGGCCCCTAATGGTACGAAATGGAAGAACAAAAATGTCAAATTCATCCACTGACCAAATAAAATAATAATGTCATGAAGAATGAATGGATGGACATGAACCCAACAAAAAAAGAAAAAAAAAGAAAAAGAAAAAGGAAACAAACAAAATACAGTGGATCAGACTCAAACAAAGATAATACATAATTGATTACTGACCAAGGGACCACTCATAAAGCACGATGATGCTTGATGTTTAAAGGGGTGCAAAATCCATGTCTAAGGCCCCACAGAATGGTACATGTCGCGAGTAAAGTAGAACCATGGTATTTGTCATGTTGGGGTACTAATCAAAAGTAGCAAAACTCACGGTGTTCCACACAAGACGCTACTACTCACAAGTATTGTACTTCGTACAGGTAACGCAGACCTATGGTGTTTCTCACACAATGGCACCACTCATAGCCAATGCAAACCAATGAGTTTCCTCACCTAGGTGTACTAGGCACGGATGCCGGTCCCACGGGCTCCGTGGTGTTCCTCACATAGTGGATACTAGTCAAAGGCAACGCAGACCCATAGTGTCGCTCATATAGTGGTACAACTCACAGGCTACACCCAGACCCACGGTGGTGCTCACATGGGTACGATGCACGGATACTGGAAACCCCTAGGCCAAGCTCATGAGTACTACTAAACACAAACCCATTTCGTACCGAACATAGTGGTACAACTCACAAGTACAGGCAACCCATGATGTTCCCCGCGTGATGGTACGAATCAAAAGTAGGTTCATGGTTCTAATTCAATCATCCCTTGGTCGCCCCTTTTAGTCGCCTCTCACGACAGGCAGGGGATACCATGGGTGTATTATTCGTGAGCCTCCCCCACCCACAGAGGGTGTGTGTTTGGTCCGCGAGAGGTATTTTATTTCCCTCAAGTCCGCCGCAAGCCGGTTAGGACCCCCCTATCCGCCACCTGGGACACGCCAAGTGGGAGTATCACCTCTCCCCCTGCTACGCTAACGTAGCAGGTTCGTGGAATATATTACCAGGACCTACTGAATTCTATCTGAAACACCATGTGTCTAAAATTTTACTCAAGTTAATCTACAACATAGAACATCTATACCCAGATTTTTCAACGTTTTTAGTGTACTTTGAATTATATATTGCTCACCTACGTCACTCGTAATATTTCACTTTCATTTGCAACATTCTGAGCAAAATAGCACTTTGCCTAATTCAACCACACATCATAGTGTTAATTACATATTCATAATGTTCTTACTGCTTAGAAATATGTTTTAGGATTTCATCAAATATTCTGTATTGATCATGTTTGTGGGTTACGGTAGTCACGTCCTAGTTCGTGAACTATGAGCAATGGCTGAGTGACCTAGTAAGTGGTCCTGAGAGTCGGGATACCAGTTGGTATGGAATGGGAGTGGGCATCTTGGACATATTCATTGAACCATGGGCAATGGCTGAGTGACCTAGTAAGTGGTCCTGAGAGTCGGGATACCAGTTGGTATGGAATGGGAGTGGGCATCTTGGACATATTCAGAGTCATGGCCCTCCTTGTGCTCAGGCGGCTAGGACTATACAATTCACCGGTGGTCCATAACCCGTTAGAGGAGAGATCCTCACTTGGACTATGTGCAAGTAGGGTAGCATCCTGCTTCATGAATTTACCGAGCTCAGAACATTTCAAGCAAGCCTCGAACCTATGGGAGTAGTGGAGTCCCACTCCCATTTGACAGGCGAGGGACTCCTTGGAAACAACTTGGCGAACGAAATGGAATTTGATGGGGAGCTATCAATATTAATGGGGCTTATGGAAGAAAGAAGGTAGAACTGGCTGAGTCAGCAAAGAGGATGCATCTGGATGTGCTAGGAGTAAGTGATATTCGGGTAAGAGGAGATAATGAGGAAGAGATAGGAGATTATAAAGTGCACTTGATGGGTGTTAGAAAGGGAAGGGCAGAGTCTGCGGTAGGGCTTTTTATCAGGAATACCATTGCACGCAACAAAGTTTCTGTTAGGCATGTAAATGAGCGAATGATGTGGGTAGATTGGTCAGTTGGAAGAATTAGGACAAGAATTGTGTCCGTATATTCACCATGTGAGGGTGCAGATGAGGATGAAGTTGACAAGTTTTATGAAGCATTGAGTGACATCCTGGTCAGGGTCAATGACAAGGATATAATAGTGCTAATGGGCGATTCCAATGCGAGAGTCGGGAATAGAACTGAAGGATACGAAAGGGTGATTGATAAATGTGGGGAAGATATGGAAGCTAATGGGAATGGGAATGAGAAGCGTTTGCTGGACTTCTGTGCTAGTATGGGTTTAGCTGTTACGAATACATTCTTCACGCATAAGGCTATTCACCGCTACACATATAATAGACTATATCTTAACAGATTTTGAATTCAGGAAATCTGTTAGGAATGTACGAGCTTTTCGCAGATTTTTCGATGATACAGACCACTATCTGATCTGTAGTGAACTAAGTATCTCTAGGCCTAGGGTAGAGAAAGTGAAATCTGTCTGCAAACGAATAAGGGTAGAAAATCTCCAGGACGAGGAAATTAGAAGTACATGGATTTGATTAGTGAGAAGTTTCGAACAGTAGACAGTAAGCAGGTTCGGGATATAGAAAGTGAATGGGTGGCATACAGGGATGCTGTAGTAGAAACAGCAAGGGAATGCCTAGGAACAACTGTGTGTAAAGATGGGAAAAGGCGAACATCTTGGTGGAATGATGAAGTGAGAGCAGCCTGTAAACGTAAAAAGAAGGCTTATCAGAAATGGCTCCAAACAATGGCCGAGGCAGGCAGAGATTAGTACGTAGATGAAAGAAACAGAGCAAAACAAATAGTTGTTGAATCCAAAACGAAGTCATGGGTAGATTTTGGTAATAACCTGGAAAGGCTAGGTCAAGCAGCAGGGAAACCTTTCTGGATAGTAATAAAGAATCTTAGGAAGGGAGGGAAAAAGGAAATGAACAGTGTTTTGAGTAATACAGATGAACTCATAATAGATCCCAGGGAATCACTGGAGAGGTGGAGGGAATATTTTGAACGTCTTGGTGGTGTTGCAAACAGCGAAGCTCATGGGGAGGAGGAAAATGATGTTGGTGAAATTATGCTTGAGGAAGTGGAATGGATTGTCATAAGGCAGCAGGAATAGATGAAATTAGACCTGAAATGGTGAAATATAGTGGGAAGTCAGGGATGAAATAGCTTCATAGAGTAGTAAAATTAGTGTGGAGTATTGGTAAGGTACCTTCAGATTGGACAAAAGCAGTAATTGCACCTATCTATAAGCAAGGGAACAGGAAGGATTGCAACAACTATCAAGGTATCTCATTGATTAGTATACCAGGCAAAGTATTCACTGGTATCTTGGAAGGGAGGGTGCGATCAGTCGTTGAGAGGAAATGGATGAAAACCAATGTGGTTTCAGACCACAGAGAGGCTGTCAGGATCAGATTTTCAGTATGCGCCAGGTAATTGAAAAATGCTACGAGAGGAATAGGCAGTTGTGTTTATGTTTCGTAGATCTAGACAAAGCATATGACAGGGTACCGAGGGAAAAGATGTTCACTATACTGGGGGACTATGGAATTACAAGTAGATTATTAAAATCAATCAAAGGCATTTATGTTGACAATAGGGCTTCAGTGAGAATTGATGGTAGAATGAGTTTTTGGTTCAGGGTACTTACAGGGGTTAGACAAGGCTGTAATCTTTCACCTTTGCTGTTCGTAGTTTACATGGATCATCTGCTGAAAGGTATAAAATGGCAGGGAGGGATTCAGTTAGATGGAAATGTAGTAAGCAGTTTGGTCTATGCCAAGCGATTCCAACTGAGGTGCTCCCATGGCCCCGGCAGCAGCCGCGGTGCTGTGCTATTGCACCGTTGAGGTGGTGGGGGAAGGAGGAGAAGTGACAGAGTCAGAACCACAGGTCGTCAAGTCAGCGTGCAGCTTATGAAAACAATATTATTTATGACAGTTCTGTGAACACATAAACACACAATTAATTCTGTACATACATTGCGTTTGCCTTAATGTATTTTAGCGTTTAAGTCGATTGCTGACATCGTTTTGCGGCAACTATTTTCCAATAATGGGTACAATCGATTTGGCAGTAGAAATTCCAAGTACAGAATCTTAAGTCCGCATCAGACAGAGAAGTCCTAGTTCTCCATTTATTTAAATTCAGAATTGAAAACATCTGTTTTTTGCAATTTTTCAGAGCAACAATAGCCCATAACGTGCTCGAACTGCGCCTTCTAAAGTACTGGGTTCAAGTATCTACGGGACAGGGAGATAAAATAATTAAAATAATTATCTTTGTGGGTTCTTTTTTTGCAATAGGTCTTATGGCGATGATGGGATAGGAAAAGGCTATGAATGGGAAGGAAGCGGCCGTAGCCTCAATTAAGGAACAGCTTCAGCATTTTCTTGCTTTGAAAATGGGAAACCACGGAAAATCATCTTCAGCGCTGCTGACAGTGGGGTTCGAACCCACTATCTCCCAGATGCAAGCTCACAGCTGAACGCCCCTAACCGCACCGCCAACTCGCCCAATTTTTTTTCTTAGCAGCACATCTAAGTCTAATTCTAAACAGTTCTTAATAATACAAAACCAAAAAGAAATCTCCTAAATTGCATGTAAAACGATTACGTATCACTGAAGAACTTAGCAATTCCGATTTTAACTTAGCAATTTGTTAGTTCTTGCTGCGCCAACAATGTTATCATAGGTGGAAACATGTTTATTGTGGTAGTGTCGTCGCACGGTTGAAGACTTTACGCTTAAAATGGCATGAAAAATTAAACACTGAGCTTTCCCTTCGGTATTGAGAACAAAATATGAATCCACCCATGAAGGATTAAACAACATGTTTAACGAAGGAGAAACAAACTGCTCCACTGTCTGTTCTATCGAATAGATTCTACTGAGAATGAAACACACACACCGAGAGAATGAGAATGAATGTACTGTCTTTTACGCACACATGCACCGACCACTACGCGGGGTAGGTGGGGAAGTCGGGGAACGGTGCTGCTGAGTGCAGCGCTGGTGCATCCCAGCACTAAGTGCTCGAGTTGGAAAGGCCTGGTCTATGCTGACGACTTGGTGTTAATGGCGGACTGTGCCGGAAGCCTGCAGTCTAATATCTTGGAACTTGAAAATAGGTGCGAATAGTATGGTATGAAAATTAGCCTCTCGAAGACTAAATTGATGTCAGTAGGTAAGAAATTCAACAGAAATGAATGTCAGATTGGTGATACAAAGCTAGAACAGGTCGATAATTTCAAGTATTTAGGTTGTGTGTTCTCCCAAGATGGTAATATACAGTAGTGAGATTGAATCAAGGTGTAGTAAAGCTAATGCAGTGAGCTCGCAGTTGCGATCAGCAGTATTCTGTAAGAAGGAAGTCAGCTTCCAGATGAAACTATCTTTACATCGGTCTGTTTTCAGACTAACTTTGCTTTACGGGAGCGCAAGCTGGGTGGACTCAGGATATCTTATTCATAAGTTAGAAGTAACAGACATGAAAGTAGCAAGAATGATTGCTGGTACAAACAGGTGGGAACAATGGCAGGAGGGTATTCGGAATGAGGAGATAAAGGCTAATTTAGGAATGAACTCGACGGATGAAGCTGTACGCATAAACTGGCTTCGGTAGTGGGGTCATGTAAGGCAAATGGAGGAGGATAGGTTACCTAGGAGGATAATGGACTCTGCTATGCAGAGTAAGATAAGTAGAGGGAGACCAAGACGACGATGGTTAGGCTCAGTTTCGAACGATTTAAGGATAAGAGGTATAGTACTAAATGAGGCCACAACACTAGTTGCAAATCGAGGATTGTGGCAACGTATAGTAAATTCTCACAGGCTTGCAGACTGAACGCTGAACGGCATAACAGTCTACAATGATAATGTATGTATGTATGTATGTATGTATGTATGTATGTATGTATGTATGTATGTATGTATGTATGTATGTATGTATGTATGCTGTATTGTTTAAATATGGCTGATGATGATCCCGAGTAGGGTTGAAACTAGTCCCATGTAATGTAAATACATGCATTGTAAATATAATTATGTACTGAACAGGTGGAAAACTTTTCTGTTTATAATTTATATGTAACCTCAGTTCAATACGGACCAACAACATGAAGTTCATAACCCTTGATCAGGATTCACAAGCCGACGTAGACAGAAGTGTACAACTAAGGTTTTCGCCGCTGAAAACTGAAAATTATGTTGTAGAGCCCATCTGTCGACTCGGTTAATAGCTTGCTGTAGCTGTCTCTCAGCAAACGCCACCCTTCCGGAACTGTAATGTAGAGCCAAGTCGTCTACATACAGCGAGGAACGACTGCGGGTCCAGCAGCGGCAACTACGCTGTTGATGGCGATTGCGAACAGCATGACACTCAGTACAGATCCCTGAAGTACTCCATTTTCCTGAACATAATATTGAGAAAATGCATTCCCTACTTGGACTCGAAAGAGCCGGAGGGACATGAAGTTCTCAATCAATGTTGGCAAATTTCCCCAAAATCCCCACTGGTGTAGATTGGAGAGAATTCCACATCGTCAGGTAGTCAGCTTTCTCCAGGTCAAAAAAACACGGCGACTAATTGTTCCTTCTGGAGAAAGGCCTCCAGAATGGTGCTCTGCAGTCTCACCAGATGTCCAGCGGCAGACCGATGAGAGCAGAAACCACACTGGTAGTTAAACAAGAGACCTTCCTCTTCCATGGCCCACAGAAGATGCCAGTTAACCATCCTTTCAAACAGCTGACAAAGGCCATTTGTAAGGCATATTGGCCTATAACTATCCAGGAGTTTTGGATCTTTACCTGGCCTGGGAATTGGTATCACAATTCCCTCATGCCACTGAGATGGAAACACTCCCTCACACCATATTCTGTTAAATAGGGTGAGGATATCCTTCAGACCCCTGTCACTCAAATGCTTAAGCATTTGATTATGGATTTTGTCTGGTCCAGAAGCTGTATCTCTGCATAGCGCGAAACTCCCACTCCATGAAAGGCACGTGGTAGAGATGTGAAGTACTAGAGGCAAAAGAGAGATGGTGTACCTCTGCTTCGCACTTAACGGGTAGAAATGCAGGGTCGTATCTCCCAGAGCTGGACATATCTGCGAAATGTGACGTGATGTGGTCTGCAATGACTGAAAGAATCGTAACAATATGTCCATTAATGGAGATAACGGGGACTGAGGGCATATTCTGTACTCCGACAGTACAGCGGAGTTTTATCCACACTTGTGATGACGGAGTATGTGCCATCATGGAAGACACATTCTTTTCTCACGTAGCTTTCTTACTTTCTCGAATAAAAAAACGGGCCTTCGCGCGCAGACGCTTAAATGTGATATGATTGGCCATCGTAGGATTCTGACGATAGTGCTTCAAAGCCTGTCGGCGATCACGTATGGCTGCTGCAGTTTTGTCCGTCCACCATGGGACCTGCTTCCGGCGATGAATACCGGACGAGGAAGGAATTGTTTCCTCTGAAGCAGCCAAAATTCCAGTAGTAATGGAAGAAACGTGGTCGTCAAGAGACTCCACCACATCATCGGCCATCACTGCGCATTTGCAAAATTCTGGCCAATTTGCCCGCCAAAGTAACCAGCGCTTGGGTACTTTAGACTGTCTTTGATTCAAGATAGATAGAATTATCGGGAAGTTATCACTATCACAGAGGTCGTCGTGTACTTGCCACCGTAGCAGGGGAACTAGCGCACTGCTGCACAAAGTGACATCCAGGTGTGAGAATATGCCATGTGCGCTGCTGAAATGTATCGGTTCCCCTGTATTAAGCACGCAAAGATCAAACAGGTTTATCAATCGCCCGAGCATCCTCCCCCTACCACAGGAAGACAGAGAACCTCAACATGTGTGACAGACGTTCACGTCTCCCAGCATGAGGGAAGGAGGAGGTAACTGAGCGATCAAATCTTGTACTGCACACATTTCAATGTCGTAGTCCGGTGGAATGTACACGTTGCACACCATTGTCATTACTGGCAATGGACTGGAAACTGCAACTGCATCTAGCTGAGTACGGAGTGGAAGTTCGTCGCTAAAGATGTCGGAGCGAACTAGGGTACAAAGGCCCCCAGTAGCCGCGCCATCCACAGCTACTCTGTCTTTAGAATAAAGATGATATCCTCTCATGGCCGTGTTGTGTCCGGGTCTCAAACGAGATTCCTGTAGACAGACTATGGAGGCCGCATAGATGGATATAAATTGACATAACTCAGCTAGGCGACAGTGATGACTACTGCAGTTCCACTGTAATAATGTCACTGTGTGGATTGGTAGTGTTGCAAAATTAGGACAATTGCTTGCCCTTCTTTCGGTCAGCTATCTGCCAGTTTCCGCCGTTCTTGTCAGTATTGTCGTCATTGTCCACGATAATGAGTGGTTCAGTCTCCTTAGTTTCCTTAGAAGAGGAAGACGCGGTGGCTGGCCACTTCGCAGACGGTGATCTCATTGATCGCGAGCAGTGGACCTTCTTCCTGGGAGAGCTTCGTTCCCCAGAAAGTGATCAAGTAGAGGGACATCGTGTTCCCTAACTCCTGCCCACCATTTCCGAACACTTTAGAGGAGAGCTGGCAGATGACTTGCCAGGCTTTTTTGGGGATCCCGGGACCCCCAGTCTTGTTGGAGAAGGTTCTTCTTCCAACGTGTAGGGGAGCGTTTAAGCTTCCCTTTCTCCTCCTTTTTCGGGCCAGTTGAAGGATGGCTGGAAGGTGATTTTCCAGCCTTTGTTGAGGAAGTCTTTTCCCCGCCCTTGTGAGGGAGGACTTCCCAGCCGAATGTGTCTGGGAAGAGTTCTTCCCGGACGTCTTCAGTAATGACGTGCTTGCTGACGTTTGAACCTGCGGTTTGATGATTACTTGCTGGGAACTTTATGTTTGCGGAGTTGATGGTGGGACAGATGGTACACGGGAGATATGCGTACACTGGCGGCCTTCTCTGCAAAGGAGTCAGAGAATTCTGGAGGAGCCATTGATTTATACTTCTTCCGTGCCTCTGGATAAGAAAGTTTATCCAGAGTCTTAACCTCCTGGATCTTTTTCTTCTGTTTAAATGTAGGGCATTCTTTGGACCAAGGGGTGTGCACCCCAGTGCAGTTAACACACACTGGTGGTGGTATTTATCTCTGCAAAGGAGACGGAGCACCTCATAGCAAAAGGGAAATATGGCCAAAAAGTAAGTGTGTACATGGATACCTTAATATGTTCCAGCATTTTCTCAAGATTGAAAGTTAAGATGTAAGCCCCCATGTCGTAGAGGTTGTGACCAACACGCCTCTTACGACGTTTAACGTCTGACACACCTCTAAGAGCAAGGCCCCGGATAAAGTCATCATCGGAGGCCTTAATCAAGACCCTATGAAAGATAACTCCTTTGCAGGAGTTAAGGGAGTTGCGGCTCTCAATCTTAACCTCTCAAGCTGGGAGCATGTGAATGTCACGCGCGCGGTAGTCATATCTATCGGCGGATGCATGTGACATTCACGCTGAGCGCATCACTTGTTCCAAAACATTGTTCCAAAACAGTCTCGTTTTGCCATCCCTTGACATTTCTCTGTACTACACGACATATGAAACCTTGAGACTCGGTTCTCCCCCCTTATGTGTTTTCTTTAGCCTAGAACTGTAACTTTGTAATAAAATACGTCTTGGTTTCACGTTGCCAACTGCTGTGGTTTAGGTGAAAGCATGGCAGGTCCGAGTACATCGTATAATCTCACATCTGAACAAATTGTAGAATGTTTAGATGAACCAAGTGATAGTGATATTATAGTATTTAATAATGGTAGTGAGTTTGACAGTGATGAAAGCGATCAAGATTTTTTGCCAGAAAAAAGCTGTGAAATAACGATATAAGTGTACACTGTGATGACGATAGTGATGGTGAAAATGAAAGTGTCTTGCCAGTGAAGCGTCTATGTACACAAGAAGACTGGAAATGGGACAAAGTGGATGATTCATACACCCCACAAAAAATTCCTTTTACTGAAACAGTAATGTAAACCAGGTACAATGCGTTTCAGAAGCATATAAACTAGGTACAATGCGTTTCAGAAACATTTAAACTATTTTTCGATAATGATATATTGTGTATAATTAAGGACGAGATAAATCGCTATGAAAATGACTTTTTGAATTCTAAGAAAGATGAGTTCATGACTGGAAAAACATGGATATTGATGAATTGTATGCAAAAAAACTGGAAAGCGGAAGGAAACACCATTCTGGTGAGAGGTATGCGAAGTTGGGCTCTGCGCAGATGGGTGTTTCAAAGTTAATCACACTGAAGCCAACTTTTAGGCGAGTTAAAATTCTTTTTTAAATATTTTTGTAATAATAATAATAATAATAATAATAATAATAATAATAATAATAATAATAATAATGTTATTTGCTTTACGTCCCACTAACTACTTTTTAAGGTCTTCGGAGACGCCGAGGTGCCAGAATTTAGTCCCGCAGGAGTTCTTTAACGTGCCAGTAAATCTACCGACACGGGGCTGTCGTATTTGAGCACCTTCAAATACCACCGGACTGAGCCAGGATCGAACCTGCCAAGTTGGGGTTAAAAGGCCAGCTCCTTAACCGTCTGAGCCACTCAGCCCGGCTAATATTTTTGTTACGAAGTGTCTATTGTGGTATGTATCTCCTCAAAATTTGGGTAATTGTATACAAACGTTGTTGAGTTATAAATGTTTATCTGAAGTACTGTAACATAGCTGCTACTTGGCCATTTAAATTACCGCCAGTAGGCTCCGGCGAGAGAAGTTTATTCCTGGCTCGAGGGGTTAACTGGCACTGGTCTGAACATTGTGGCTTCCAATAACTTCTTACTCTGCATGAGCGTACTAGTCTTAACGAGTACGCTACCATACCGCAATTTCCTCACTTCAACTACTTCACCAAAAGAACTTCGACAGCATTGCTTATTAGGAACGGGTTCTCTTGAAGAAAGCTCTGTCCATCGATTCTGGTCGCAACTAGAAATCGTGGCAGACGCTCTTCAGAAACTTCCTTACTAGACAGGTTAACACGATTGAAACACTTGCATTTCCTAACTGAACAATTAAAGGCCGCAGTTTTAAGGCCACCAGCCTTCGATGAATCAAAACCAAACTCTAAAACCATGCATAGTGCCATGAGTACCCAGGACATAAAAATTCAACCTTCGGCAGAGACCTGACGTACTAAAGACAAGGCTATATACTACAGAGGGCGCCCGGTATGTGGAGGGAGCAGGCTAAGAACTACTCTCCCAGAAGCCATGCATCACCTCGCCACGACCCGAAACTTGCGGTTGGGGGAGATAAAACCTCCGTACTAACCTAATCTACCCAAGGCAGAGAGGGTGGCTAGAAGAAGCTGAGAACAGAAGGGCAGAAATAGTTATGAAAAACAAAGAGCACAGACACCTCTCAGGCAACTCGGGGGACACCTTGTTAGTCCGGCCCTACACCGAGGCCAATCCAGCATGAGTAACCCTGAGCTGGCACAGCCCTCGGGATCAACAAGCACACAGCCCCCACACGGACGTCAAGGTCTTCGTGTCCCTAGAGGGGTGTTAAGAGGATGTCAGCTTCTTAGTATGTAATAGCATTTCTACCTCTTACTCGGAGGCCTTGGGTTACTTCTGTTATTCATAATTAATATGCTAAAAGTGTTGTTGTTGTTGTCGTTTGAGTCATCAGTCCATAGACTGGTTTGATGCAGCTCTCCATGCCACCCTATCCTGTGCTAATCTTTTCATTTCTACGTAACTATTGCATCCTACACCTGCTCTAATCTGCCTGTCATATTCATACCTTGGTCTACCCCTACCGTTCTTACACCTACACTTCCTTCAAAAACCAAAAGTCCTGGGTGTCTTAAGAAGTGTCCTATCATTCTATCTCTTCTTCTCATCAAATTTAGCCAAATCGATCTCCTCTCGCCAATTCGATTCAGTATCTCTTCATTCGTGATCCGATCTATCCATCCGACCTTCAGCATTCTTCTGTAACACCACATTTCAAAAGCTTCTATTCTCTTTCTTTCTAAGCTACTTATCGTCCATGTTTCACTTCCATACAATGCCACGCTCCACACAAAAGTCTTCTAAAATATCTTTCTAATTCCTGTATCAATGTTTGAAGAGGGCAAATTTTTCTTACAAAAGTTCTTCCTTGCTTGTGCTAATCTGCATTTTATGTCCTCCTTACTTCTGCCATCGTTAGTTATTTTACTACCCAAGTAACAATATTCATTTACTTCCTTTACGACTTCATTTCCTTGGAAGGATACCATCCAACGTAGCATTATAGAAAGAAACCTGGACTGGGACACAGTGTTGGAGGAGGAGTGGTGGAAAGACCGAAGAAAAAGGAGAGGAACCATATTTGCCCCTACCCGGCTACAGCTGGATAAAGGGAAATGATGATGATGATGATGATGATGATGATGAAGGCTTCATTTCCTAATTTAATATTTCCTGCATCACCTGCCTTCATGTGACTGCACTCCGTTACTTTTGTTTTGGACTTATTTATTTTCATCTTGTACTCCTTACCCAAGACGTCATCCATACCATTTAGCAGCTTCTTGAGATCTTCTGCAGTCTCAGATAAAATAACAATATCATCGGCAAATTTCAAGGTCTTGATTTCCTCTCCTTGGATTGTGATTCCCTTTCCAAATTTCTCTTTGATTTCCTTCACTGCCTGTTCTATGTAAACAATGAAAAGGAGGGGGGGACAAACTGCAGCTTTGCCTTCTGTATTACTGCTTCTTTTTCAAAGCCCTCGATTCTTATTACTGCAGACTGATTTTTACACAGATTGTAGATAATTCTTTGTTCTTGGTATCTGATCCCAGTCACCTTCAGAATCTTAAATAGCTTGGTCCAATCAACATTATCGAATGCCTTTTCTAAATCTACGAATGCCATGTACGTGGGCTTGTCCTTCTTGGTTTGATCCTCTAAGATCAGACATAAAGTCAAGATTGCTTCACGTGTCCCTGCATTTCTTCTGCAGCCAAATTGATCTCCCAACTCAGCTTCAACTTGCCTTTCCATTCTTCTGTAAATAATACGTGTTAACATTTTGCAGGCATGAGATACTAAACTAATGGTGCGGTAGTTTTTACACCTGTCAACACCGGCTTTCTTGGGAATAGGTATAACAACATTCTGCCGAAAATCGGATGGGACTTCTCCTGCCTCATACATCTTACACACTAAATGGAATGACCTTGCCATGCTGGTTTCTCCTAAGGAAGTCCGTAATTCAGAGGGAATGTCATCAATTCAAGGTGCTTTGTTCCTATTGAGGTCACTCACAGCTCTGTCAAACTCTGACCTCAAACTTAGGTCTCCCATTTCATCAGCATCAACAGCCTCTTCTTGTTCCAGAACCAAATTATCTACATCTTTACCTTGATACAACTGTTGGATATGTTTCTGCCATCTTTCTGCTTTGTGTTCTTTCCCTAGAAGTGGCTTTCCATCTGAGCTCTTAATATTCAAACACCTAGAATTCCTTTCTCCAAAGGTTTCCTTGATTTTCCTGTATGCAGCATCTACCTTTCCTAGAACCATACAACCTTCGACATCCTTGCACTTCTCCTTCAGCCATTCTTCCTTAGCTACCTTTCTGCCCTCTTTATTTCTAGCATTCTTGTATTTTCATCATTCATCAATCAGGTCTAGTATCATCTGATTTATCCACTGATTCTTAGTTGATCTTTTCTTTCTTCCTAACATTTCTTCAGCAGCCCAACTGACTTCATTTTTCATGACTATCCACTCTTCCTCTATTGTATTTCCTTCAGCCTTTTTAGTCTTGTGTAACATGTTCCTTGAAACAATCCCTCACACTCTTTACTTTCAACTTGTCTAGATCCCATCTTTTTGCATTCTTTCCTTTCTTTAATTTCTTCACTTTCAGATGACATTTCATGACCAACAAGTTGTGGACAGAGTCCACGTCTGCTCCTGGGAAAGTTTTGCAATCCAACACCTGGTTTCTGAATCTTTGCCTAATCATAATGAAGTCTATTTGATACCTTCCAGTGTCTCCAGGTCTCCTCCACGTATACAGCCGTCATTTGTGGTGTTTGAACCAAGTATTGTCCATTTCATGACCGTATCGATGTTTAATCAAGAAGTAAGTATAAATAACCACCTAATCGATACTTTATTAATGCCTCAGGCAAAATTGAATAAAATTAAAACTTATTACAAGTTGTCCATTTCATGACCGTATCGATGTTTAATCAAGAAGTAAGTATAAATAACCACCTAATCGATACTTTATTAATGCCTTGTATTTTCATCATTCATCAATCAGGTCTAGTATCATCTGATTTATCCACTGATTCTTAGTTGATCTTTTCTTTCTTCCTAACATTTCTTCAGCAGCCCAACTGACTTCATTTTTCATGACTATCCACTCTTCCAATAAACAACTGTTTTAATTTTATTCAATTTTGCCTGAGGCATTAATAAAGTATCGATTAGGTGGTTATTTATACTTACTTCTTGATTAAACATCGATACGGTCATGAAATGGACAACTTGTAATAAGTTTTAATTTTATTCAATTTTGCCTGAGGCATTAATAAAGTATCGATTAGGTGGTTATTTATACTTACTTCTTGAACCAAGTATTGGCAAGGACTAAATTATGATCAGTGCAGAATTCAACCAGCCGTCTTCCTCTTTTGTTCCTTTGTCCCAATCCGAATTCTCCTACTGTATTACCTTCTCTTCCTTGGCCTACCACTGCATTCCAGTCTCCCATCACAATTAGATTCTCGTCACCATTTACATATTGTATTAAATCTTCTATCTCTTAATCTTTCGACTTCCTCATCATCCGCTCAGCTAGTAGGCATATAGACCTGCACTACTGTGGTGGGCATTGGTTTGGTGTCTATCTTGACGACAATAATTCTTTCACTATGCTGGTTGTAGTAGCTTACTTGCTGCCCTATTTTCTTATTCATTATTAAACCAACTCCTGCATTTCCCCTGTTTGATTTTGTGTTGATAATTTGGTAGTCGCCTGACCAAAAATCCTGTTCTTCCTGCCAACGTACAGTACTTCACTTATACCAACTACATCTAACTTTAGTCTATCCATCTCCCTTTGCAGATTCTCTAATCTACCACAACGATTAAACTTCTAACATTCCACGCTCCGACTCGCAGGATGTCAGCATCCATCTTCCTGAAGATCACCCCCTCTCGTGTAGTCCCCACCCGGAGATCCGAATGGGGGACTGGTTTACCTCCGGAATATTTTACTCGGGAGGAAGCCATCATCAGCACATCATTTTACAAAGAGAGCTGCATGTCCTCGGAAGTTAGTTACGGCTGTAGTTTCCCCGTTGCTTTCAGCCGTGTAGAACTATCAACACAGCTAAGCCATTCTGAGTATTATTACAAGGCCATATCAGTCAATCATCTAGGCTGCCGCCCTTGCAACTTCCGAAAGGCTGCTACCCACCTTTCGATGAACCATTCGTTAGTCTGGTCTCTCAACAGATACCCATCCAATATGGTTGCAGCTGCGGCTCGGCTATCTGCTTCATTGGGACGCGCAAGTCTCCCCACCGTGGCAAGGTCACATGGTTCGCAGGGTATAAGTACAATCTAAATAATATTGGTTCCGATTTTGCTGTTGCTTCACATAAAGAGCTTGGGGCACTGCTAACATCAGTCCCATTTACTGTATTTTTATTCACTGAAAGAGAAGGCTATAGGATAGTTTAAAACTGTGTAACAAAATCAGACAGATTAGCTCAGAAAGCAGAGTGCTGTCTTTCAAGCTCAAGTTGGCAGGCTCGATCCCAGCTCAGTTTGGCAGTATTTCAAGGTGCGCAAATATATCACCCTCATGTCAATAGGTTTACCAGCATGAAAAAGAATTTCCAAAGGACAAAATTTGGGCACCTCAGTATTTCCAACAACTATATTAGTAGTACATGGTACGTAAATTATTTAAAGAAACTTGTACGGCATATAATGCAAGGCATACAGTTTAGTAAATGCTGTCAATTTTTAGATGGTAAGAAGTATTAGAAACTTAAAGCACAGTGAACATCAAACAATACTACCTTTGATAAGACAATTTCTAACTTGGATCCCAAAATCACATGTCAAACCCAGCAGAGTTAGTCAAATTTCTGAAGAACAGAAAAGTCCGTTTGGCACTCCATGTCATATATCGGCATGAAAAAGATCTCTGGTGACATATATGATGTTTACCTGACAAAATTAATTACCCAAAATTAGCCATTAGTCACCCAAAGGAGTTACAATTTCTCTGCCATCGGGTAGAGAACAATAGAAGATCAAAATTCACACACAGGCAGTCTAAATGGAATCAATCACAATGCCTGCATATGGAAGCTGAGGCTGCTCCTCCTTGTTTCAAGCAGTTATGAACCACACCATTCAAACTGTTTTATTCCCCAAGCTTAATATTTCCTCAGTAGTGGCACATTCATTCTCGACATTGTTACTTCCTTTTGTCAATACAATTTGTTACAATTATTATCATATTCAAATTGAAGAGTTTAAAATTATTTCATATTTTAACACTATACTAGCAGCCAATGTTGTATTATCAGATGAAGCAGAAAAAAAGTATTTTCCTTCCAATGGACAATGTTAAGAGGATATTTTAGCAGGCTTATTAGTTTCTTTGAGTAAAATGTTGGACATTCATTATATTTATTATTATTATTGTACTGGAAGGTATACCCAGCCCGTACATTTAAATGAAGCGCCTTGGAGAACACTATCTACTATCTAAAATTCACAACAATTAATACAAGAAGTTTTGACATTTCCTATAGATGTCTCTACTACAAGTTTATGTTATGCCCTCTGGTGTGAAGATTGACTACTAAAATTATGAAGTAATTTTGTATTCCAAGGTTGAGTAAACTAAGTTGATTATTCTTTGTTTTTGGTGTGTTAAAGTTTATAACACTTATATCTCTTCCTGCCAGCTTAGGATGATGGCCAATAGAAAATTTCGTATATTTATTCTTCAGGCAATCAAACTTTGTCTAGTATTTATTTAATTACCCACTCAAAACTAAGGGTGTGTTGGACCTTAGAACAAAGTTTTCTGGAACTCTCCTCCCAGGTATAAAAGCTGGCACATTTTGGACCAGATGGTCTTATTCATCGCTCCAGTCTAGTGTATGTGTTTGTGGAGGGAGGTGGAGGTGCTTCGTCCATCGTCGAGTAGTCCATCAGCTCAAGGTAATGGCAGTCCCGATTTAACTAAATGATAGTCTTTGAAAGCTAGCTCGAGGGGAAGGTTTCCAATTTTTAATCATGTAATTTTAATTTTCAAAAATGTAAATTTAAACTTCTAATGTAAATTTCAAACAAGCCACAGGAACTGTAATCAGGAAATAGAGAGCGAGTGACCCTCTTGTGTTCCCTATCAACTTAATTTTGAGGTGACTATGATTTTGTAGCCCTTTTCACTTTGTAATCTTTGTAACCCAAATAGGGTTTTATACTTCAATTTTCAAGGAGCGCAAGTGCCCACCTCCTCACCTCTTTGATTTTTGGGCCTGTAACTTTAACCTGTTGTTTTTCACAAAGGCCTAGTAGAATGGGTATTCGATACCCTGTGAAATACTGTTTCATTCCTTTTATGTAAAGATGTTAGACTGTTGAGCATATTGCATGAATTTGTAAAATGTAGATTGTGCCTTTGATAGGGCTGGAAATTCCTGGAAATGGATGCCTAAGTATCAATTTTATAGAGCAATGTAATGGTGCCTTTGGAAAGCTGTAATGTCACAAGGTTCGGGGAGTAGTCTCCTAGATAAACTTGTAGAACAAAGATGCTCTCACTATGGTGTACAAGAAATTGGGAGATCCGTCTCCTTGATTATGGAGTGAATGGAGCAGTAGTGCTCAAGTCACATTTGTAAATTGGGAGCTTTAAGCTGAGATTGTTAATAGGCAATTTGTTGATTATTCTGATTTTTCCTACATTGTACCTAAACTAACGATCCCACCGAGCTCGATAGCTACAGTCGCTTAAGTGCGGCCAGTATCCAGTATTCGGGAGATAGTAGGTTCGAACCCCACTGTCGGCAGCCCTGAAAATGGTTTTCCGTGGTTTCCCATCTTCACACCAGGCAAATACTGGGGCTGTACTTTAATTAAGGCCACGGCCGCTTCCTTCCCACTCCTAGCCCTTTCTTGTCCCATCGTGGCCATAAGACCTATCTGTGTCGGTGCGACGTAAAGCAAAAAACACTAACGATCTAGTTCTGTACTTGAAAGCTCCAAATTGTTTGTTCAAATTTAATATCTGAAAAGAAACCAAAAAATAGCAGATAAAGAAATATAGCTCTAATTTTAAAGTTTTAAATTAATCTTCTAATTGTCTTATATTGACCCTTTCATGCCCATACCTTCTTTCACCTCTTCACTCCATGAAAACACGGTAGCAATTATTATTATTAGCCTATTATTATTATTTGACATTTCCATCACCACAAAATTTTTGGTTCAGACCCATTTTTCAGACTCTAAAGTCCATTATCAGTGATTTAAAGTTATTTAAAGTTAATCCACTTAGGTGTGTCATAGAGATAAAATGCGGCCAAGATGAAATAAACTGTAAAATAAATAAAAGAAATGAATGGCGGAGACTAAGAATCAAATGGCTGACTTAAACATTCGTATTATGATGTAACACAAGAGAAGGGCTGGCTATGTCACTTAAGTTTCAAGCTGGAGTGTGCTAGTAGCATGTGATATTACATCATGTCAAGGCTGAAACCAATATTCTGTATTACTAATAGCGGTTTTATTAAAAACTCTTTATCAAGTTCTTTCTTCTTCGCCAGTAATATTTCACTCTTTTCAAGGGTATTTAATTCTAAACCGCAAATAGTCCGGCCCCGCGGTGTAGGGGCCAACATGACCGCCTGTCACCCGGTGGCCCCGGGTTCGATTCCTAGCTGGGTCAGGGTTTTTTCAATTATTAATATCCCTGGCCTGGGGACTGGGTTTTTGTGTCATCCTTAACATTCCTTTCCTCACATTTAACACTCTACACTTCCGCAATTACACTCACATGCAGGTTCCTATCATATGGTGAAAGTAGTGGCACGAACAAATATCATTAAAAAAAAATTATATATTTTTTTAAAAACAACGTAGATACCTTTAAAAATCAACGTAATTTTATTTTTTTTTACCTTAAAAATAATGACTGTTATTGCAAACATGTTCTGCAATATCTGTTGCAGCTGTTGTATAGTATAGCCTTAAAGTGTTCTTGGTATCTTTGTATTAGTGTTGTAATGTGATTAAGCCTAGTCTCATTACACTCCCACCTTATTTATTATTTTTGAGTTGCTTTTAAGCATAATTTGAAATTCATGTCACCATTTAATTATTTAATTAACTAAATATTCACCTAATGACATTTTGTAGCTTTCCCAATGATATTGTAATTAGCGATACATGCGAGAGTTAACTTGGTTATTTAAGTCCCTACTGATCGCTCTTGCGTCATACAATTTATTTTCTTTACTGTACGCTGGTGCGCTCTGCTGTTGGTCATAGTACAATCATGGCTGGGAGTTATGTGACATATTATTGTGGAGAATGTAATAATTAGTCGACCGCCACTTGAGACTGGCTCATCTTACGAGCAAGATGTCTCGTTATCTTGTCGAGGGGGAAGTTTCCATAATGAAGAGAATGACGGAATGGGCAACTAATTTTGACCCTGGATAGGAGGACAGTTGTACGATCTGTGTATCAGGTCAGCAGTTCAAGCGTTTCTTAAATATTTTGGTGTTTATTTATTACATCAAGTTCACGATGCATTCTGGAGGTAATACATGTTTATCTAATTACTAGTTCACTGGCTATCTTCGAGGCCTACTACGTACTCAGAAAGTGATCATTTCCTTTTTTAAAAATGTTGTTAATGACAGCATTTTCAAATTCCTCGAGTATGAACATTTTTTGATGTGCATAATCTCCTAGAACTTGGTGAAGAACGGCAATACCGGGTTGCAAGGGATGCCGTAGCCTTCAATCAAACCCTCTTCACATTTATTCTAATTGCTTTATTATAGTCCCTGATTTAATTGTGTTGTCCAAATGATTCTCTATTATCGTTATTTTAGGGGAGGTTCATTGGACTTTCTATCCATATGTATTGTGGGTAACACTACGAACATTATTCACATGATGTAGCCTGACGATGTGTTTACATGACATTATTTATGTCATTCCAATTTATTATTTATTAGTCTTTTATTCTTTCTAATGACCTTTTAGCTTTTACTTACATTATTAGGTGTTATTTGAGTATGAGTGTACTCAAATGTCATTCTCATTTATTATGCAGAATTAGGAATTATTTTCAAACTTATTTTTTTATTTGAGTGTAGTGTGAGAGAAAATAGTATTCCCTTTAACTTTTAGTTGCTTATCCTTTTTCCTAATGATGTATCCCTAGTTATCCATGGCTTTAAGTAGTATATGTTGTACTGATTTGAAGGATGGGTTATCCGCGAAGTTTGTTTCCTAGTGTATTCTCAGTTTAACCGATTCTAGGAATATTAAATTTTATTTCTGATGATATAAAATACTTTTTTACTAATATAAATCAAGTAAGTTAAAGACCACTTCTGGTTACTTACATATTACTTCAGGTTTATTTATCTTTACGTTGATTTACCATCAGCGGATTTATATTAGTGTCTCGGTGTGGTAATTAGCGAAACGTTTTCATTCGGTTAATTAAGTAGTTCTCATCTTTGACACAGATAGTTTCATTACCTTGTAGTGCTGAGAACTGTATCTGTTGGCCTTCTTATTCATCAGTAATTTACTTCCCAATCTGATTTAATTAACAACAGTGTGCTCTTCAAATTCCCATTTGGGGAAGGTAACTGAATATCGTACTCTAAAATGATTTTGATATTACTTGATGTCACTATGAAAGTATGATGAGATGTTGATTTCCAAAGGGAACCTGAAATATTTGTCCCAAATGAATAAATTAATAATATATATATAAATGATCCGTCATTGGACATTATAAATTTTCCAGCTAACTCATTCCTGGTTGCCAGCGTTTCGCCCCAGTGTGCTAAGTTGGGCTCATCAGTTGGCAAATAGCACACCCACCAAGACGCATGGCTAGTGCATACCGTGGAGGCCACTGCGTACGTCACTTGGAGCTACCGGCAGTGCCAATGCACTATGAGAGACTTTGTCACAATACCAAAAATTGATGCCTGCCTGGCCATCAGATGAGATGTTGATTCCCAAAGGGAACCTGAAATATTTGTCCTGAATGAGTAAATTTATAATACCAATATAAATGATCCGTTATTAGATATTATGAACTTTCCAGCTAACTAATTCCTGGTTGCTCTTGTGCTGTATATGAAAGACCAAAGTGAGAAGATGACACTCCCATAAATGCAGATCTGTGGTGACTGATTGGTTTGATCAAGCACAAGAGATTTGTTGCAGAGGCAAACCAGTCACAAGACTGAGCCACCAGACAACGATGACACCAAGATAGGCAGGGCATCAACACAGCTTATTAACACGTTCACTGCGTATTAGCAGAGTGTGACATACCCGCCAACCTGAGCAAAATATTTGTGTGGGACTCTTTAAAAGTTGTAATTATCGAAGTTTTGTACGTTGGTAAGACGAGTTCTATCGAACTCGTGGATTTATCCCACTCACGTGCCTGGTGCATGACCCGCATGGTGGTTGAAATCGAGAAGTAATACTGGTCACCAGACGGATCACGCGCCATGCGCGTTGGTGGATTACTGTGCATTATTTACCGCGGATAGCAAACAAATGCTTTTTTGCTAGTTGCTTTACGTCGTACCGACACAGATAGATCATATGGCGACGATGGGACAGGAAAGGGCTAGGAGTGGGAAAGGAAGCGGCCATGGCCTTAATTAAGGTACAGCCCTAGCATTTGCCTGGTGTGAAAATGGGAAACTACGGAAAACCATTTTCAGGGCTGCCGACAGTGGGGTTCGAACCTACTATCTCCCGAATACTGGATACTGGCCGCACTTAAGCGACTGCAGCTATCAAGCTCGGTACAAACAAATGCATAAAGAATGTTACAGACATAAATATATTCATATTTACACTTCTCTATTACAGAATTTGACAAACAAAATTGTAATACTTTGGGAAATTGGGTGGGTCTCATGATGTTGAAGGAACCACATTGTCGGCTATCTGAAAAAAATATAAATAAAATGATAACATAAGCATCACGACGCAGTCAAAAATGACTACTGCATGTTCTTTTGAATTACTTATAAATGTGATGCAGGAATAACTGACAAATAGAAGTTCTTTCAGGTTATACAAATATATGATGCAAGAATAAATGACAATTACAAGTTCAGTTCTTTTACTGAACATATTGCAGTACTAGAATTTATTTATTTCAAAAGCGGAATCTCTCATAATTCTCTTGAAGAATTAATAAACAGAAAAGGGTCTTAAATTGCACTGAAGGGGTTTACTGCTCGAAGATCCCATAAATGAACAATGACGTATGACAACTCTGGAGAGGAAATACACGGGAAAAGGAATACGCATGCGCAAATATGGCTGCGGATGAATCTGCTAGTAGACTGGACTTGCACGATGTGCGGGATGACAATTAGAGCCTTTCTTACCATGCGGGAAACCTGTGATTCACATTTCCTAGCAACCGTCCCATGACGCGCTAGGCACGTGCTTAGTGTCATGCACCCAGCGCGTGATGCGCACTGAAGTGTTAAAATACAAGCAGTAAGTACACAGACCTGTTGATCACGATATTGCACACCTGTGTTATAACAACATAAAAGGGTAGAAGATATTTTGCAATACATAGGGTCCCCTCCCCTGCGAACCATGTAACCTTGCTGCGGAGGGGAGGCTTGCGTGTCCCAATGAAGCAGATAGCTGAGCCATAGGTGCAACCATACCAGATGGGTGTCTGTTGAGAGACCAGATTAATTAATGGTTCATCGAAATAGGGGTAGCAGCCTTTCAAAAGTTGCAAGGGTGGAAGCCTAGATGACTGACTGATATGGCCTTGTAATAATACGCAACATGGCTTAGATGTGCTGATACCGCTGTACGGCTGAAAGAAACGGAAAACTACAGCCGTGATTAACTCTTGAGGACATGCAGCTCTCTCTGTATTAACGATCTCCTAATGAGGACTTCCTTCCAGGCAAAATATTCCAGAGGTAAAATAGTCCCCCATTCAGATCTCCAGGTGGGGACTACACGAGAGGGGACAATCATCGAGAAGATGGATACTGAGATTCTGTAAGTCGGAGCGCGGAATGTTAGAAGTTTGAATCAGTGTGGTAGGTTAAAGAATCTGAAAAGGAAGATTGATAGACTAAAGTTAGATGTCGTTGCTTTAAGCGAAATATGTTGGCAGGAAGAACAGGACTTTTGGTCAGGCGACTACAGAATTATTGACACAAAATCAAACAGGGGAAATGCAGGACTAGGTTTAATAATGAATAAGAAAACAGGGTAGTGGGTAAGGTACTACGACCAGGATAGTGAAAGGATTATTGTTGTCAAGATAGACCCCAAGCCAATGCCCACCACTGTGCCTAATAGTTCAGCAGATAATGAAGAAAGCGAAAGAATATAAAAAGAGATAAGACGATTTAATACAATGTGTAAAAGGTTGACCAGAATGTAATTGTGATGGGAGACTGGAATGTTGTGGTAGGCCAAAGAAGAGAAGGTAATACAGTAGGAGAATTCGGATTGGGACAAACGAACAACAGAGGAAGTGGGCTGGTTGAATTCTGCACCAATCATAATTTAGTAGATCCTGTCAAAGAAATTAGGATTTAAAATTTAGGAAAATCTAGATGTACAATGTGTGCCAATTGCTCCAAATCTTCGAGTCTCACAGAAAATACCTTGTTTTTCATTATTCCCCAAATGAAGAAATCACAAGGAGTTAAGTTGGGTGATCTCACTGATCAATCAATGTTTCCCTTCTCCCAACCCAATTATTGAAGTGCCTATTTTAAAAACTCTCTTGTACAGTAGGTGTTGTCAGGTAAGTGTGTTTCATGGCTGAAAAAAAGGACTACTTCAATGAAAAATTACTTGTGCAATTCCAAGGTCACAATTACATCAGATGTGCCCATTTTTATCACTACTACATATTCCTGCCCAAACTGAACCCCCAGATACATTGTTCAACTACTGTATTTCAATTTGCAGATGTCCAGCAAACACAATTATGCCAATTAGTGCATTGCTTAAATTTGAATGAAGCACTATCGCTCCATAAGTTCAGTTCATAGAATGTAGGGTAAGCTCCATTCCAAATTGCGTACTCTCCACATACCTGAAGGCGCCTCTTGGGATCAACTTCACACAGAATTTGAACTAGCATAGGTCTGTATAGATTCATTTCCAAAAACTTAAGCATTCTACTTACACTTCTATCTGATATGCCTGTCTCTCTCAACGCTTTTACAGCTGATTTCTTTGGCAAATTATAGAACATTTCAGCAAGATCCATCACTGAACCCACTGTCTAAAACTTATTAAGGTTAACCATTCCTTGATGACTTGGTATTTCACAATTAGGAAATTGTTGTTCAAAAGCTACTTTCACGTCAGAAATTTCAGAGAAGTTGGAAATTTACGTAACATCTCTCTGTTCAAACCCCACTATCGGCAGCACTGAAGAGGGTTTTCCGCGGTTTCCCATTTTCACACCAGGCAAATGCTGGGGCTGTACCTTAATTAAGGCCACAGCCACTTCCTTATCACGTTAAGCCCTTTCCTATCCCATTGTTGCCATAAGACCTAGATGTGTCAGTGCAACGTAAAAAAAAAAAAAAATCCCCCATCTCTCTTGATAACTTATTCCAACCCCTTACTCCTTTTGCTATACACGAATATTTGCCACAATTGAATTTCAAATTTTTCTTCATATTGAGATAAAAAATGAAATGTCGTATGGCTTTTAGTGCCGGGATATCCCAGGACGGGTTCGGTTCGCCAGGTGCAGGTCTTTCTATTTGACTCCCGTAGGCGACCTGCACGTCGTGATGAGGATGAAATGATGATGAAGACAACACATACACCCAGCCCCCGTGCCATTGGAATTAACCAATTGAGGTTAAAATCCCCGAACCAGTCAGGAATCAAACCCGGGACCCTCTGAACCGAAGGCCAGTATGCTGACCGTTCAGCCAACGAGTCAGACTTCATATTGTGATCATTCCTAGTATTAAAAATTCCACTCATCCTTACTTGTCAACTAATGTCATTCTATGCTATCTCTCAACTGACAGCTCGGAACATACTGCTTATTTAAGATGATCGTCTCTTTACTCGCAAGTCTTCCTAGCCCAAACATCGCAACATTTTCAAAACACTACTTCATGTAGATTACTGTAATCACGTCCTAGTTTGTGATTCATGGGCAACAGCCGAGCGGTCTAGTAAGTGGCCCTGAGAGTCGGGATACTAGCTGCTATGGAATAGGAGTGGGCATTTCAGACATAGTCTGAGTCATGGCACTCATTGTGTTCAAGTGGCTAGGACTATATAATCTACCATAGTCCCCAACCCATTACATGAGAGATATTTACTGAGACTATGTGTAAGTAAGGTACCAGGCTGCTTCACAGAATTTTCAGTGAGCACAGTCAGAACATTGCGAGCAAGCCCCGGACCTATGGGAGTAATGGTATCACACTTCCATTTGACAAGCATGAGGCTCTTAGGAAACAACATTGCAAACTAAATGCAAATACAGTAGAGACAATACACGACACTTATGGATTTCGCCTTGCTAAAATGGGAGACAATTCGACGGTGGCGCTCCTAGTGACTTGACCTGAACAAATCGCGCTAAATTCAAATATCAATGGAAATGTATATACGGAAATGGATAAATAAATTACGTCTAGAAAGAAAGTGGTATTGAGATATTAACTTCGAAGTTGCTAAAGCCATTCTGGATAAATGAATGAAGAATTATTTAAAAGGTTATTATTCAAAGACTGAAATTAGACATATAAACAAGGTGTGAAATGGACTTGATCTTTCATTTATGCATTACTTTTTTTAGCTTTAGCATACCTGCCTGAAATCTTATGGTTGGATTTGTCTTTTTTCCTCATTTAAAACAATGTATCATCACATTAAGACATTTGTCAATAAAAATATCGGCACATTCCTTACACATATGATGCAATGAATTAACATTTAATAGCTGGACAATTTTCCTCTTAACATGAAGCCTACTAACAGAAAGAAAATCTATAAAATCCCGGCTTTAATCTGAGAAGAGGGATAAAAGAAAGAAAAGTTTGAAAATGTTGTCGATAGTGATGCTTTGAGGAATATTTTCGCACAATTAGAGTAAAAATGTAACATACCCTTGGCTGTATAGTCGAGGATTTTTAAAGTCGCTGGCCTGGAAATGATCTGAACAGATCTTATAATTCTTATACAAGCGTAACGTCCCTTCTTTCTTGTACACTTTATCCAAATCGCTTCTATGACATTTCAAAACCCACAGATCACACCTACAACAACACATTGGTATTGAAGGTTAACTGCTGCACTATACAATAAAATATGCGTATTATATTTTAAGTGTAGGATGTTAAAAGGTTTGTTTTTTTCCACCTATTCAATACATATAAGTTTTATAAATTAGGAATTTATTGTAGATTCCACTTGAGACATGTTTCGCCCTTCATTGAGGGCATCATCAGTCAAAATATCACCTCAAGGTAAAAAATCAGGTAACTGGTTGGTAGTAGACATGTACAAATTATTACATATTATTAACAACATATAAAAATTAAGTATGGGAAAAAATTTTTGCACAAAAGTGATGGTTGAACATGTAGGTTTAGATGAAAAGTCAGCACCAATGCCTAAAAATAACAAAGTAGAGTTCTGCAGTGGTGCTCTGGAGAAACAGTTGACGCAATCATATGAAAATAAAAAGTTTAAAAAATATTTACAATAAAACAATTAAGGGAGAAAAGGTGTAGTGTTTGGCATCAATGTTAGTAACCAAAAATTGATGTCAAAGGTTGGTAACTATACAGTATTTACATAGTTCAATTGAACAGTTGAGATAAAGTTTTTTAAAAATATTACATTTATCATTCAGCGTAAATGTTTGTAATAAAAACTAATGTTAATGATTGGTAACTATATAGTAATTACATTATCTAATTGAAAGTTGAGAATTTACAATTATATACATGTTTACACAAGAGCAGCTGGTGCGCAAGGATAAAAAATTTTAGTACTAAGTGCGTCCTGATGTTTTAGAGGTTGGAAGAAAGAATTAGCATTGACATTTCAGAAATATGTAGAGCAGATTATTTTAGTTAAAAATCACCGGGGGTAGGGGAAATTTTTATAGCCAAATGAGGTTTTATAGGCATCAAGCTGAAAGTTTTCCAGTTGAAGCGCCGAGATCGGGACGGAGACTGGTCAGTGTGGCTGGAGATTCATGGGTAATCCGTGCGTTTGAACGACAACATGGTGACAGTTAAAGTGGGTAATTGCTAATTAGGAAAAATGTTGTGGGTTGAAACTTCTGCTTATTCTTTTAGTTGACTTCTGTAGCATCGATTGTGATGTAGAGACATCGGTGTGAAATGCCGGTGAGACACACTGCCAGCCACAATGCCAGCCACACTGACCAGTCTCCGTCCCGATCTCGGCGCTTCAACTGGAAAACTTTCAGCTTGATGCCTATAAAACCTCATTTGGCTATAAAAATTTCCCCTACCCCCGGTGATTTTTAACTAAAATAATCTGCTCTACATATTTCTGAAATGTCAATGCTAATTCTTTCTTCCAACCTCTAAAACATCAGGACGCACTTAGTACTAAAATTTTTTATCCTTGCGCACCAGCTGCTCTTGTGTAAATATGTATATAATTGTAAATTCTCAACTTTCAATTAGATAATGTAATTACTATATAGTTACCAATCATTAACATTAGTTTTTATTACAAACATTTACGCTGAATGATAAATGTAATATTTTTAAAAAACTTTATCTCAACTGTTCAATTGAACTATGTAAATACTGTATAGTTACCAACCTTTGACATCAATTTTTGGTTACTAACATTGATGCCAAACACTACACCTTTTCTCCCTTAATTGTTTTATTGTAAATATTTTTTAAACTTTTTATTTTCATATGATTGCGTCAACTGTTTCTCCAGAGCACCACTGCAGAACTCTACTTTGTTATTTTTAGGCATTGGTGCTGACTTTTCATCTAAACCTACATGTTCAACCATCACTTTTGTGCAAAAATTTTTTCCCATACTTAATTTTTATATGTTGTTAATAATATGTAATAATTTGTACATGTCTACTACCAACCAGTTACCTGATTTTTTACCTTGAGGTGATATTTTGACTGATGATGCCCTCAATGAAGGGCGAAACATGTCTCAAGTGGAATCTACAATAAATTCCTAATTTATAAAACTTATATGTATTGAATAGGTGGAAAAAAACAAACCTTTTAACATCCTACATTCAGTATCTTCAATACGGATAACAATGATTTTTATCACTTATATTTTAAGCCCGTTAAAACATGGGTCGAGCAGGTCAAAATATTATGAAGTACTATAAAAATCTCTGTCACTGGAAGAATATATATGCAAACACAATATTACTTACATGTTCTTGTCACGAGGGAACTTGAAGAACGACCGCGCATTTTTCTCTACTTCGTAATTACTGCAGCCAAACACAGCACATACCTTTCCCCTCATGCTGAGAGGAGATATCAAGGTATGACACACGCTACTATTTAATTATGTCAACTCACTGAAAACGCATAAATAACACCAAAAACTTCACACAAAAATACACGTGCTCTTATGACAGAATCAGTACCGTTCAGGTCTATCCGCTAGAGTGTGCTCCAATAGCTGTCCCTCGATATCTCGCTCAGTGTCGTGTATTGTCTCTACTGTATTTGCTAAATGCAATTCTTTTTTTATTTAATTTATTTTCCGGGTTGAACCGTAGGGAGACTGATTACCTCGGATCGAGTAGGGGTATTTCAGTCGCCTTGACAAAGAATACTGCAATGTATTCGAAACGTCGGCAAACTGTACGTGATATGCGTACAAATACAACACGGTTCAACCCGGAAAATAAATTAAATAATTCTTCACACCGTGGAAGCTTCACTTCTAAGATAAATGCAATTCGGTGGGGAGCTATTAATATTACTGGAATTATGGAAGAAAGAAAGTAGAACTGGTTGAATAAGCACAGAGGATGCACCTCGATGACTCAGGAGTTAATGATATTCGGGTAGGGTAATTATGAGGAAGATACAGGAGGTATTAAAGTGTTCTTAATAGGTGTTAAAAAGGGAAGGTCAGAGGGTGGGGGTAGGACTTTCATCAAGAATACTACTGCATGCAACAGTTTCTGTTAGGCACATAAATGAGCGAATGATGTGGGTCGACTTACCAGTTCGAGGAATTAGGATGAGAATTGTCTCAGTCTATTCACCACGTGAGGATGCAGATATGGATGTTCCAAGTTTTATGAAGCACTGAGTGACATCATAGTCAGGGTCAACAGCAACATAGGGTAGTGCTAATGGATGGTTTCAATGTGAGAATGGAAAATTCTAAACTCCCATGGAGGGAATTAGATATTTTTCACCAGTAGAGTATGTCAAAAATGTTCTGATATGTTTTTTGACATTTTTGACATGCTCTATTGGTGAAAAATATCTAATTCCCTCCATGGGAGTTTAGAATTTTCCATTTGGAATTGCTAGGCGGGCAATAATTCCATTGTGGAGATTTATCTCCCGTATGCAGTTATCAGACTGTGGCTCTTATAAGGGCTTCTGATAAGTTCACCTGCATACACCCCGGCATCAGTAGTAGGGTCTGACACATCCCACTCTGATGAGTCTAGTGTCAGACCTAAGACAAAACGCTGGTTAATAGAGCAAACGCCTAAAAAGCCTTACATCTGATATGTTTTTTGACATTCAATGTGAGATTCGGGAATGCAAATGAAGGATATGAGAAGGTGATGGGTAAATATGGTAAAGATATGGAAGCTAATAGGCATGGGAAGTTTTACCAGACATCTGTGCTAGAATGAAATTAGCAGTAATACATTCTTCAAGCATAGGGATATTCATTGCTACACATGGGAGGGTAGGGGTACTAGATCCACAATAGACAAATATTATAACAGACTTTGAATTCGGGAAATATTACGAATGTGCGTGTATTCTATGGGTTTCTCAATGATAGAGTCAGCGGACAAAGAACTGTTGAACGACCAAGAAAACGGTGGCTGGACCAACTGAAGACAGACGTCGAGAGTAGAGGAAGGGACTCGAAAGTGATCATGGAGGGAGAGATCTACATGGACAGACAACACTGGCGAGAGGTCGTACAACAACACCCTATCCAGCAAGCCAGAAGGGTTACATGATAATGATGATGCAGACAGACCACTATCTGATCTATAGTGAACTAAGATTTTCTAACCCTAGGATAGAGAACATGAAATCTACCTGTAGATGAATAAAGGTAGTAAATCTCCAGGATGAGAAAATGATAGAGAAGTACATGGATAGGATTAGTGAAAAGTTCCAAACAAGAGACAGTAAACAGTTTCACGATATAGAAAGAGAATGATGGCGTAAGGTATGGTATAAAAGAAACAGCAAGGAAATATCTAGGAAAAACAGTATGTAAAGATAGGAATCAGCTAACATCTTGGTGGAATGATGAAGTGCAGGTAGTAAACATTAACAGATAGGCATAGTAGAAAAGGCTCTAAACAAGGACAGATGCAGACAGGGGATTGTACGTAGATGAAACAGAGCATTGAAACATTGAATCCAAGAAGAGGTCATGGAAAGATTTCAGTAATAAGCTGGAATGACTAGGTGAAGCGGCAGGGAAACCTTTTTGGAAAGTAATAAAGAATCTTGGAAGAAGAAAAAAGGAAATGAATAGTGTTTTGGGTCAATCAGATGAACTCATAATAGATCTCAGGCAATCACTGGACAGGTGAGAGGAATATTTTGAAAATCTTCTCAACATCAAAGAAAATAATTCTGACATTGCGAATAACTGACCTCATGGGGAGGAGGACAAAGATGTAGCGGAGATACACTTGAGGAAGTTTTTTTTTCTAGTTGCTTTACGTCGCACCGACACAGATTGGTCTTATGGCGACGATGGGACAGGAAAGGGCTAGGAGTGGGAAGGCAGCGGCCGTGGCCTTAATTAAGGTACAGCCCCAGCAGTTGCCTGGTGTGAAAATGGGAAACCACGGAAAACCATCTTCAGGGCTGCCGACAGTGGGGTTCGAACCTACTGTCTCCCGAATACTGGATACTGGCCGCACTTAAGCGACTGCAGCTATCGAGCTCAGTCTTGAGGAAGTAGAAATGGTGGTAAATAAACTCAATTGTCATAAAGCACCAGGAATAGATGAAATCAGACCTGAAGTTGTGAAATATAGTGGGAAGGTAGGGATGAAATAGCTTTTTTTCTCTCTCTCTCTTTTTAAAAATTTACTTTACATTGCACCGACACAGATAAGCCTTACGGCAACAATGGGACAGGAAAGGGCTAGGAGTGAGAAGGAGGCGGCCATGGCCTTAATTAAGGTATAGCCTTTCCAGGAGTAAAGTGATGTCAGTAGGGAAGAAACCTGTGAGAACTGATGTTGGAATACACAACTGGAACAGGTAGGCAATTTTAAGTACTGGTATTTAGGTTGTGTATTCTCCCAGGATAGTAGTATAGTAAGTGATGTTGACTCGAGGTGCAGCAATGCTAATGCAGCGACTTCACAGATGCGGTCAACAATATTCTGTAAGAAAGAAGTCAGCCCCCGGATGAAACTATCTGTACACCAGTCTGTTTTCAGACTAACTTCGCTTTACGGAAGTGAAAGCTCGGTGGACTCAGAATATCTTATTCATAAGTTAGAAGTCACAAGACATGAAAGTAGTGAGTATTGATGGCAGAATGAGCTCTTGGTTCAAGGTACTTACAGGGGAAGCTACATGTCAAATTTATCATAATGGGTAAATACTGCAACATTTCAGCTAGAGCTATTAAATTTAAAGAATGGTTATCTATAACATAAAAAAGTTCAAATGCAGTGATAACAAATAAGGGATATTCAACAGAAGCAAAAATACAGATGAGAATGATGCAGGATAGCAATATTTGCCTCCTTTTGTTTAATTTTTATAAAGAAGAAACAGTAAATCAAAAAGTGATTTGGAAAAAAAAAAGTCACAGCAAAAGGAAATGAATTCAAAACTCATAACTCTAAAACAAAAGCAATGGAATTTGGCTGAAGAAGTCACATAATGCAGGCAATATCAATTATGAAAAGAAACAGATGAATGTTGTTATTGGGTTGGTAGAATAATATATGATGACACAAGCAAGGAAGATGTCACAGGTGAACAATGTAGTGGAAGTGGAAAATGCTTATTGAAGCCTTTATTTGTAAAGTGTGGTAATGTTTTATTTGAAACATCCTAACCTGTACAGTGTAATATTTGTAACATATGTATTTGTAAAAAGTAGATTTCAGTTCTGTACTTAATGGAAGTATCCAGAAAGTTATATGAATTTTTGAACAGGGTGTGTTGCCTTTTGTTGGTTATGTGTTCTAGAAGGCATTTTCTAACTATTCTGGAAATGGAAGATTCACGAACTTGCGTATTCGAGAAGTTTAGTTAAAGTTCGCGACTGAAAGTAGGAATTGTGATTGGTGAAACTAGGTGGGGATGGGCGGACTCATGCATTCTGATTGGCTATTCCAAGGCCAGGGTTTACCTATATATAGTGAGCGAGGCAGCGTTAGTAATAATTCGGCCTTGTTTTGGCCTGGTCTGCCTTAGTCTGTCTTGGTCTGTCTGAAGTTTTACGTCGTGTGCAACGCTTCACTACCGGGATAGGCCACCTTCGGGTAAGCACTCTTGAATTCCGTTCCGGCTAAAATTTCCGTAAATGCTCGGTTGCTATTTCGTATAGGAGTCTGCCCTAGCCTAACCTAGATTCGCCAAATTAATTATTTATGACGCCTTAGCTTTTCACCTGGGCTTGCCTGTTTGTTTTCGAGGCATTCCCATTTCTTATTTCACTAAATATGTAGATTGTAATTTAATATATTTACCCTGGGGGTTGCCTCTCCCATTCTTCCAATACTATCACACAAACTCGAGAAAAAAAAAAAGGAATCTACAGATTCTGAAGTAGGTAATCACACCTCTCATACAGTAAAACAATTGTACTTGAAGGGTAAATTTCATTTATTCATTAAAAAACAGACCTACCCTCAAAACCTTGACAGTGAATGTCACACACGCCATCCTGATGTCTTAACCGTGAACAAACTTGTGGTCAATGGTGGAGTAGACAAAAGAAAGACTAAACAAAAAGTCAGGATGAGAATGTCTATCCATCGACGTCACTCGCCTGAGGATACCGTGACCCAATCCATAGTTCCATGATTTATCAGGAAAGCTGGCAGGAACGAACACATTCACTCACTCAGAATAATAAGTCCTTGCCACACTCTTCTCATTATGCATCATCATCATCATCATCATCATCCTGTTCCCCCTCCCCCTCTCCTTCCCCTTCATCATCTTCTTCCTCTTCCCCTTCATCAATATCCTCCTCGCCTTCCGGTAGCTCTTCCTCCTCCTCTTCTTCCTCTCCTACATCTTCTTCATTCTCTACATCTTCCTCTTCTCCATTTTCCTCTCTTTTCTGTTTCTTTACATCTTCGCTTTTGGTCTCTGCTGGCCTTTTCGTGCCTTTAACTTCTGCTTTCGCATCTCCACCACTTTATCTACAGCGACTTCGGAGTTATTTTCCTTGGAACTCATCTTTTCTGTAGAGTTTCGAAGTGAACTACTCGTAACGCACTTCCAACTGGCTTTCACAGAATGATACCAACAAGGGATTTTGCTGCTATTCCATTCACTGTTTTTCAATGGAAAAGTCACCTGCATCCCAGGAAGATTACACATTTTTTCAACTATCTTTTATTCATGGTCAAATAACAATATAAAATTATGAATTTTGATCATTCCATTCCCATAATTTAAAAAAAAAAAGCAAGACAAAATTTGAGGAAATTATACTGATATTAACCTTAGTCCCCCCACTCCAATTAAAATCATTTTGCTTATTTCCCAAATCTTGCCTTCCTTCCAATACATATTGGCACAAAAAGTCTATATATTTTAATAAAATTCACTTTAAACATTTAAATGTCATTATCACTCAACTATTACAATGTTTCGATGTTGAAACAGGATTTTAGGTAACTATTCACATTTATTAAACTTTTACCATCTCTTCTACACAACTCAAATAGTTACACAAACTTAAAATACATGAATAATTCAGAAATATCAGCCAATAAAGAATGAAAATCTGTTTTGCTTTAATAACCAAAAGATTACAAAATTAAACCTAACTACAATGAAAAAGCAAATCCTCCAGCAAAAGAAATGTTTGTTTTAACAGTTCTCCCAAGCAATGGGATCAAGCTACAAAAAGAGAATGGAAAGGTTGATGTGTTTTCTTTATCCAAGTCGATTCCATTTCAAACAATGATGCCATCAAACTGGTTTGCTGGCCATGCATAATTGATTGGATGCCTATTGAAGACAGCATGCATTCTTATGGCCATTCTTCAGCTTAAGACGTGACTTAGGACGGTATTTCTCAAGATAAGCAAGCTGTTTGGAATTTATAGCTCCACGCTGTTTCCTCTTGATAAAATCAACAGCATCCTCGTATTTCATGCCTAGCTCCATAAGAGCCAACGCAACCATGACAGGCACTCGCACCAGACCCGCGACGCAATGCACAGCTACACACGAGTCCGGCGACTCCCTGAATCTCTTCTTCAGCAGTTCGAACCATTCCTCCACAATCAGTGAGGGTGGTGGAGTTCCATCATCAAACTCTAGATCAAATACATTAATTCCTTCATTCTGGAGTTCTTCGGTTTGGTAGGTTGGTTCGCACACCCTCACCGCATCACGAACCCTGTGTTTCTTCAGTTCCTGAATATAGTTGTGAATAGTCTGTTCTGTGGGTCGATCTGTAATGAGGAATTTCATATTCTTGTATTCTATTTCACAGGGAGCAGGCCGAATATCCTTGAGCTGCATGTTGCTAGGAGTCATTGACATTTCACAACAAAAACCAAGGAATGATGAACTCAATTGAACACACGTTGACGAGGAGAAATGGATTTATCTTTCTTCACCTCTGAATAAAAGAAGGCAAGTCGATATGTTTATAAAATAATGTCTTCTAGGTCCACTTCAGTAGTTTTTCTTTTTAAAAAAAGGTTGGAAGATACACGTTTACACTTTTGGTAGCTTGCATGAACTGGAGGGAAATGATACCAAGCGAATCGAAATATTAACACAAAATTAACGTCAACAAAACTGCAATGTTTTCTCGTAGGTAAAAAAATATCAGATCTAATGCCTTAAAAGTTCAAGTTTAATCGTTCTGAAGTTCCTTGATATGCAAGAATGTGGGTGGGCCAAATAAACTAGCAGAGAAAAAAAGAGAAACAAAAGAAAATTAGAGTTTTCACAAAAAAGTTCACTCACACTTTAACAACAATATATGGAACTGATATCTTCTTTCAATGCCTTGGACATTACCAGTAAATAAAAAATTTCTCCCCAGTGAAACTATGCTAATGGTCGAGCGTGGCTCGACTTTTGGGGGGGGGGGGGGAGGAAGATGTCACAGGTGAACAATGTAGTGGAAGTGGAAAATGCTTATTGAAGCCTTTATTTGTAAAGTGTGGTAATGTTTTATTTGAAACGTCCTAACCTGTACAGTGTAATATTTGTAACATATGTATTTGTAAAAAGTAGATTTCAGTTCTGTACTTAATGGAAATATCCAGAAAGTTACATGAATTTTTGAACAGGGTGTGTTGCCTTTTGTTGGTTACGTGTTCTAGAAGGCATTTTCTAACTATTCTGGAAATGGAAGATTCGCGAACGTGCGCATTCGAGAAGTTTAGTTAAAGTTCGCGACTGAAAGTAGGAATTGTGATTGGTGAAACTAGGTGGGGATGGGCGGACTCATGCATTCTGATTGGCTACTCCAAGGCCAGGGTTTACCTATATATAGTGAGCGAGGCAGCGTTAGTAATAATTCGGTCTTGTCTTGGCCTGGTCTGCCTTGGTCTGTCTGAAGTTTTACGTCGTATGCGACGCTTCGCTACCGGGATGGGCCACCTTCGGGTAAGCACTCTTGAATTCCGTTCCGGCTAAAATTTCTGTAAATGTTCGGTTGCTATTTCGTATAGGAGTCTGCCCTAGCCTAACCTAGATTCGCCAAATTAATTATTTATGACACCTTAGCTTTTCACCTGGGCTTGCCTGTTTGTTTTTGAGGCATTCCCATTTCTTATTTCACTAAATATGTATATTGTAATTTAATATATTCACCTTGGGGTTTGCCTCTGGTAGTTCAGTGTCACTTGATGTACGCTAGAGTTTAGGAGAGCACGTTCACTTCACTGTAAATTGTAATTGCCTTTTACGTTGCTTTTAACCTACTAAATTGCATTGTACAACTGGATTTGTAACTAGATGTATAGTTGGTTTGAAGTTTGAAACTTGTAGTGAAGCCATTATCAAAGAAGCTCTAAGTTATGTGTATCACGGAGAATATAGTTCGTAAGCTGCAAGTTGGCGGATTTTGTTCGGAATGTATTTGTAAAATCCTTTGGTAAATAACATTTTTTAAACTTAAGGATCACGGTTGATTTATTTTGGAATCTGCAATCTAAGCCATGTCCATACCCTCGGTAGGTCCTGCCTGTTTCCACTTTCCTGGTTTATTGTCCACTAGTTGGCCCTACTGATATTTACGTATGTTTTGGTCGGCGGAGATCTGCGTAATTTCAGCTAATGTTTCTCTGAGTGTGTAGTGGTTTCTGATAGTGTGTTGTTGCTCTTACCTTCCCCCCTTTATTGTGTTTAGTGCTTTGTTTTCTGTAACCACTGTAGTAAAGGTTACAGAAGACATAAAAAATCAATTAACTCAAGCAATGCTTTCCTTAAGAACATAGATGCTAAGATGCCAGAATTTTGTCCTGCAGGAGATCTTTTATGTGCCAGTAAATCTAGTAATAATGGTGTATGGCCTCCAGAGAGGTCTGGTGCGGGTCTTTTTCTCGTAGATGGCCTATTAGACGACCTGCATGTCTGTGAAGATGAAGGCTCTACCTTAATAATAATGTTATTTGCTTTACGTCCCACTAACTACTATTTTAAGGTCTTCGGAGACGCCGAGGTGCCGGAATTTAGTCCCGCAGGAGTTATTTTACGTGCCAGTAAATCTACCGACACGGGGCTGTCGTATTTGAGCACCTTCAAATACCACCGGACTGAGCCAGGATCGAACCTGCCAAGTTGGGGTTAGAAGGCCAGCGCCTTAACCGTCTGAGCCACTCAGCCCGGCCAAGGCTCTGCCTAGGATGACTTCTAATGCTATAATAATAATTTCGTGTGGCTATTTCTAGCCAGGTGCAGCCCTTGTACGGCAGACCCTCCGATAAGGGAGGGTGGTATCTGCCATGTGTAGGAAACTGCGTGTTATTGTGGTGTAGGATAATGTTATGTGAGGTGTGCGAGTTGCAGGGATGTTGGCGACACCACAAACACCCAGCCCCCGAGCCATTGGAATTAACCAATGAAGGTTAAAATCCCTGACCCGGCTGGGAATCGAACCCGGGACCCTCTGAACCGAAGGCCGTACGCTGACCATTCAGCCAACGAGTTGGACAGTAAATCTAATGCTTGTTGTTTAAAGGGGGCCTAAGGTCATCACCCCCGCTGGTAAATCTACTGACACATTTAAGCACCTTCTAATAACACCAGATTGAGCCAGAATTGAACCTGCCGACTTGAGCTCAGACAGCTAGAGCTCTACCAACTAAACTACTCTGATGTCAATTCGAGTATGTATTTTGAGCTTAACGGCTCTGAGTGTCCAAGCTGATAAAAAATAAATAAAACAAAAGCATATTTTACAAATGAGATCCAGTATTAACGCTAATTTATGACAAACCCTCTCAATATGAACAAAAAACAATCTTCGTGACAAAAATGAAACATTATGAAATAAATCATATCAAATGAAACCAAATTAAATCAAATCTGCTCTCTAATGGCTAGTCACAATACAAGTGCTATTTCTACCGATCGTAGTGACCTTGATGTCAGTGACCCGCTCCCACCCCCTCCCCAGTCGCCCCCTTCACCCTACCCTTCAACAGCGTCAGTGGGAAGCATTCTCAGGGAAAGTCTTTCAAGATATCAGCGAGCCCTACAGTGTTGTCATATTAACGCGCAATCGTTAATGGCTCACATTGACAAAATACAATCCCTCTTTCATGATAGTAATACCTTGCACTGCATATGTGTAACTGAGACTTGGTTACAACCTTCACTAAACTCAGGCCTGGTTGAATTAAATAACATGACTTTACACCGTCTAGACCGAAGAAAACGTATAGGGGGAGGGTGTGCTATATACTGTCGTAATGACCTCAAAAGTAAAATAGTGGCTACTTCAGACCAGACAATTCCCAGCCGACCTGAGTTTATGTTTATAGAAGTTTTGGCTAACAATCAAAAAGTACTGATCGGAGTAGTTTATAAACCCCCAGACGTAAGACATATATCGGACCCTGAAATTTGCTTAGCCAAGTTAATTCCACTGTACGAAAATATAATTATACTTGGAGATTTTAATACAAATCTGCTGACTGCGACAAACGACTCGTTGCATTTACAAAATATGTTCTTTAGCTTAGACCTGAACATCCTACCTCTAAATGCTACTAACCATCTACATACAGTAAACCGGACGACTCATACTTTGATTGACTTGATCATAACTAACAATACTCAGAAAGTTTTAAATCACGGACAGCTTGCAGTGCCAGGTATTTCTACCCATGATCTAATATACTGTATGTCTGCTATTCATAAAGATGCCAAAATATGAAACTAAATATATAACACGCAGGGATATAAAAAATCTGGACAAGGAAAGAATACGACACGAAGCATATTATCTGCCGTGGAACGATATTTTACACATGGATGATATTGACGTAAAAAAAAATAAACTATGTGATCTGGTGTTAGAACTGTATGACAGATTTGCTCCCAAGAAAGAGATCCGGGTGACTCAACCACCTTCTCCGTGGTTGACTAGTGAGATTAAATCCGAAATGGCAAAGCGTGACTCATTGTACAGAAGGTTTAAATGAACGGGTAATGCTAATGACTTTGAAAATTACCGCGTTCTCCGCAACAGGGTTAACCAGTTAATCAGAAACAGTAAATATAAACACATATGTCAAGTATAGAAATGCAAGAACTCGACAGAAATATGGAAACAATTACGAACGATGGGTATAGGTCGAAAGTTACTAAAGCAGCGCCGAATGTACCCCTTGATGACTTAAATTTACACTTCACGTCGGCCGAATTCACTGTAAGAGCAAATAATAATAATAATAATAATAATAATAATAATAATAATAATAATAATAATAATAATAATAATAATAATTTTTATAATAATAATAATCATAACTGTACAAGTAATAATAATAATAATTTTTATAATAATAATAATAATAATAATATTATTATTATTATTATTATTATTATTATTATTATTCATTTTATGCCAATTCAAGATACATTTGTGTTTAAAGAGGTTGGTATAAATGACGTAAAACGAGTTATGTATTCTCTCAGATCAAATGCTGCTGGACACGATGGCATACCTCTGTCTTTCTACAAATACATCATTGGCGCCATTCTGCCGATCGTAACACACATTATTAACTACTGTTTAACCCAAGGAATTTTCCCTATAGCGTGGAAGGATGCCCTCGTCATCCCAATCCCAAAAAAGGATGGACCCAGTATTCCTTCAGATTACCGACCAGTTTCTATCCTACCACCCTTGTCCAAAGTGCTGGAACGCCTGGTACATGAACAAATCCTTACGTACTTACATAAATATGCTTTACTCGACTCTTACCAATCAGGCTTTAAGAAAAAACATAGTACCATGACAGCTCTGCTGAAAGTGACAGATGACATTAGATATGCAATGGACAACAAACAAGTGACAATACTTACTCTTTTAGATTTCAGTAGCGCATTTGATACTGTCGATCCTAGGTTGCTTCTTTCCAAATTACAGTCCTTAAACTTTAGCCAGAAAGTGCTGGAATTTTTCTATTCTTACCTCACAAACCGCCGGCAGTGTGTGGTTGCAAATAATAATAAATCAACGTGGCGAACAAAAAATATTGGTGTTCCACAAGGGTCAGTCCTAGGCCCTCTCCTATTCACTTTATATATAAATGATATCACCAGATCAATTAAGCACTGCAAGTACCATCTTTATGCTGATGATCTGCAAATTTATTACCACACTAGAACTAATAATATACAACAAGCAATATGTAATGTAAACGCTGACCTTGAGCAAATTAATAGCTATGCAATTAAAAACAACCTTAAATTAAACCCCCATAAAACACAAGCCATTATCATCGGTACATCAAAGAATCTTCACATTTTAAAACAAAATTGCATTCCTCCCGTAACTTTAAATAATACTGTTATACCTTATTGTGAATCAGTTTCTAACCTTGGTGTTATTATAACGGAAACTCTAAACTGGACAGCGCAAGTTAAGAATATCTGCAAAAAGGTTTATTGTGGCTTGCACCCCTTAAAACGTTTCCGAAATATATTCCCTCGATCACTAAAAATTCAACTTGTTCGGTCATTATTATTTCCCATTTTTGACTACTGTGATGTAATTCTTACGGATATAACAAAAGAATTAAGCTTGAAACTACAACGCACTCAAAATGCTTGTCTTAGATATGCTATGGATTTACGGTATGACGCTCGAGTTTCTCCCTACTATAAACAATTATCTTGGTTACGACTACATGACAGGCGTAAACTACATGCTAATACTCTTGTGTACCAGGTACTTTCGGAAGACATCCCTGCTTATCTCTCCAGCAATTTTCGTCACCTTGGTTCTTTACATCATCATGATACTCGCTCAGTGTCCCTCCTAGAAATACCTGTCCACCGAACAACCACATACCATCGATCATTTACTATCACCGCTTCGGGATGGTGGAATGTTCTTCCCAAAGACATCAAGGATGCTGCATCAAAAAGTATATTTAAAACCTCCTACCAGCAGTTCCTCGTTAAGTGCTTCCAGCAAGGTACAGTACCTGTATGAGTGGAACGAGTGATTGTGTGTGAAAATGATATATTATTGCACAATAAATTAAATACTGGTTTAATATGATTATGGAATAATAACAATATGTGTGTGGTTAAGTGTAAGAAAGGGCCAACAGCCCTAACTTCGCCACAGAAAATAAAGGCTTTATCTATCTATCTACCTATCTAAGTATATAAAGATAGTTATGACAAATACTGTATCTACTGATGAAGAGAATGCTTGCTTACCCTTCATTTCCTCTAGTACAAAAGATAGGAATATTTGTTGGTCCACGATTTTCAGAATCTGAAATGCACAAAAATACAGCACATTTAACACGTGATATCAGCAGATACCTAAATTTATAACAGAATACAGTTTCAACAGATGGAATCACTGAGGTAAGCTGGTTTAATCTTGCAATGATAATGCTACAGAGTTCAATTAATCAAAATGAAACCATGAGATTTATTCCCTGGAATATACAATCAATCAATCAATCAATCAATCAATCAATCAATCAATCAATCAATCAATCAATCAATCAATCAATCAATCAATCAATCAATCAATCAATCAATCAATCAATCACCACTGATCTGCATTTAGGGCAGTTGCCCAGATGACAGATTCTGTATCTGTTGTTCACCTAGTCTTTTCTTAAAAAATTGCAAAGAATTTGGAAATTTATTGAACATCTTTTTTAGTAAATTATTCCAATCCCTAACTCCTCTTCCTATAGAAGAATATTTGCCCCAATTTGCCCTCTTGAATTAAAATTATATCTTCATATTGTGATCTTTCCTACTTTTAAAGACACCATACAAACTTATTTGTCTACTAATGTCATTGCACACCATCTCTCCACTGACAGCTCAGAACATACTGCTTAATCAAGCAGCTCGTCTAATTTCTGCCAAGTCTTCCCAGCCCAAAGTTTGCAATATTTTCTTAACACTACATTTTTTGTTGGAAATCACCCAGAAAAAATCAACCTGCCTTTGTGTAGAATCTTTCCGGTTCTCAAATCAAGTAATGCTGGTGAGGGTCCTGTACACTGGAACCATACTGTAACTGGGGTCTTACCAGACACTTATATGCCCTCTCCTTTACATCTTTACTACTTCATCATTTCCCATTTCCAGTCTTCTGGGCCGGGTTCTAAAACAAGGACCTCCACAGTTGTCTATCTCTCCACCACTCCCTTTCTTCCTCCAATAAATCTTCTACAATTATTCCTCTCTTCTCTGTACTCCCCCTCCTTCACCGTATCCATCCACAACTTTCTAGGCTTATGTAGTTGTCTTCTTTGTATTATTTTTGCTGTACATACTCACTTTGGAACTCTCTCTTCTTGCATTCTCACCATGTGTCCATACCATTTCAGCTTACTGCTCTGTGTCTTGTTTAGCAGTTAAGGGATTACAATTGTCTCTTATCCCTTCGTGTCATCCCAAACATTAGTCTGAGGAATTTCATCTCAGCTGCCTGGATTCTGCTTTCATCATGTTTTGTTGTTGTCCATGTGCCCACTGTGTATGTCAAAATTGGTGTGTAATACACTGCGTATAGAATGTTGTTGGATTTCCCTGGGATGCCCCCATCCTACACTATACCTCTCACACATTGGTAAAACCCGTTGGCTTGTTGGATTCTCTTTCCAATTTCTTTGTTTATTTTCTCATCTTCTGCAAGTATATTCCCCAAATATTTCAAGCTTTTCACAAGTTCCAATGGTCCTCCATTTACTTCAATACTTTCTCTTCCTTCTCTATTACCTCTCGTCATCACTACTGCCTTACTTTTCTCCACACTCATTTTCATTCCATATTCCTCTATTACCTGATTCCATACAGTAACTTAGATGGTTTAGATAGTTTATCGCTTCCACCATCAAGTACAGGAAATGTACACTAGGTATTGTCAGTATTAATAAAAATAATCTAGACAATATCTCAGCCATAATGCCCGAGTCATTAGAAAAATTATTTTAGCTACCTATATTAGGTCAGTTTTTGAAATACACATTCTAGATACTCTTCTACACTATAAAATGCCTTTTTTCCTTAAAAATTGTGACAGTACCTAGTTAAATGCACTTTTATCTAATGTTTGAATTGGTAGTGGAAGCTTATTGTACATCTTAAGCTATTGATAACAGCGGCTGTTTGTGCTTTTACTAAGCCTGGAGTGAGAAGAATCCAGATCATTCTTGTATCTTGTGTCGTGCATGTGAACTGTAGATCTTTCTTTAAATTCGGAAAGATTCTCTTTCACATACATAATATTTGTAAGAATATATAAACAGGGAACTGTCATATTTTTTAGGCTCACGAAAGAAGTTTTACAGGAGTCTCTAAATTCTAATCCAGCCCTTTTCTGCCAAATAAATACATTATTTGATGTAGGACAATTGCCCCATAACCTGATTCCATACAGTATATCAGGGTGAAAGAAAGCATGAAAGGATGCAAGTAGCATATCCCAACTGATGCAGGTTTTCAGTTTCTGCAACAGATACCACACCCTGGCGAATCTCTTACAGAGTTCTGATGTATGTATTTCCCATGTAAGTCTTGTATCTGCACGTAGTCCTAATAACTTAACAGAATTATGGCAGTCATTCTTTACAGTGTGATCCAAGGTAAATAGGATATTTTCTGTTTTAGTGACATTAATAGTTAATTTCTTGTAATGAAACAAGTTTTCAGCAATTTTAACAGATGTGTTGACTTGGTTTCGTGGTGTTGTAACATCAACATTACTAATTAGGAAAGTTATATCATCAGCATCAGCAGGGAACATTACATGCTACGTCATCGATATAGACCAAAAACAGGGAAGGTCCCAAAACAGACCCAGGTGGGACACCTGCTTTAACAGTTTCCATACCAGATTTTTTATTACTTATTACCACCATCTGTTTCCTTTGATGAAGATAGGATGCCACCCATTTCAGTCCATGGCTCCTTACTCCATAATAACTGAGCTTATGAATTAAGATTTCATGTGAGACACAATCAAGAGCTTTTGTCAGGTCAATTAATGTAGCACCTGTGACTGTTTTATTCTCAACTTATTTAATATGTCTTTGATGACACATTCAACTGCTTCTATCGTTGAATGACTCTTTCTAAATCCAAACTGTTTGTTGTACAGCAAATTACTTTTGAAAAAGTACTTGTCGAGTTGTATAAATATACAGGATTCAATAATTTTGCTCAGAATAAGTACTATTGTTATAGGGTGGTAATTTGATGGGCACATTCTATTCCCCTTTTTAAAGATAGGTATCACTTTAGACATCTTTAAACACTCAGGAAAATCACCTTGTCTAAGCATAAAATTTATTAAAAATTTTAATGGCATCAATATCATGTCAATAACTGCTTTGGTTGTATTGTTGGAGAGACCATAAATGTCTTGGGTACCCGACATATTCATATTTGTAACAATACTTCTGACTGTTTGCTGATTTATTTCCACCCAGCTAAAATCATTATTCAATACATTTGAGGGAAGATCGAAGTTATGCAAACAGTCTAAGAAATTATGTTTACTTACATCCCTATCTGATGAAATGCTATAACCACACGTGCTTTCATGTGCATTGATAAAATACGTATTATACTGATCAGGTTCTAGAGGAATCACATCTTTGTTATTTAAAGCACTTCTTATGCCAGACCATGCAGCTTTGCATTTATTGTTCGAACTTTGGATATACCTGTCATTTGCTGCAAGTTTAGCCTCATGTATATGTTTCTTATATTTTCTGTAGTTTTTGAATATTTCTTTATCCTCTAAATTATTATTCAGTTTATACTGATTATAATAAGCTAAAATAATGCTACGTATTTTACCCAAATCAGGCGTAAACCAGTTTTCAACTCTATATCTTGGTTTAGAGCTGCTGGCCGTAATAGTTACAACTTTTTCAGGGAAAGCTGAATTAAAATATATAATTATCAAGTTAATGAAATAAGAAAATGCAAAGTTGACATCACTCATGGCATAAAGGCTAGTCCAGTCTGTTCTTATTAATTTGTCTTGTAATTCATTAACCCCTTTAACTGATATGACACGTCTGATGCATTTTAATTCTTTCGATGTTCTTGTACTTCCATTTCAACTTCTCCCCATATTACTATATCATCTGCAAAGAGTAAGGTCTCTGTCTCTGCTTTCCATTTTTTGTTGTACACTCTTGTAGATTTCATCCATGACTGAGATGAAGAGTAGAGGGGATAATACACTTCCTTGCTGAGATCCTGTTTCTACATTGAACCAGTTTGTTTGTCCTATCGTAGTCTTCACACCACTTACACATTTTTCATACATGGCGTACGGCCAGGGCCAGGGACAACATTGTTTATGATGTGGTGAGCAATGACGTTTGTGTATTGAGTGTCAAAGAACGCTTTTGATTTCAATTACTCCAGGGAAGGTTTGTTTTCATTTCAATACATATGTGCAACATGGAGGGATGAACATATGTTTTAGAGAAGTGTAGATGAGGTAATTAGTATTATGATGGTGCATATCGATCAGAGATATAAAAAATAAAATAAACACACACTAACTTGAGCTATGCTACCGATACACTGGTCAAAGACATTCTTGACCACCTCGACATGCTGCACAAGATTACTATTAAAAGTTAGGTGGTGTCTGGAAACTGACTGGGAAAAAGTTTCAACAAAACTGCTGTTATAAATAAAGGTCATGGCGTTGAATAGTGAGAGTTGATGCATGATTTTTATCTACGAAGGATCATCAGTTTTAACCAGGAGAGCTAAGAAACAGAAATCAGAAGATGGATAGCAATTATTCTCAATTGCAGTTACTAATCATGTGAAGGTACACTGTGATTACTAGGAAACTAAAAGAAGAGGCTTATGGCAACTACAGTGTTCCCTTTATTCCTGTATGGTGCAGAATTCTGGACATTTACAGTCATCATCATCATCATCATCATCATCATCATTTTCCCATTTTCAGCTGACACTGGGAGCAAATATGATTCCTCTCCACTCTGTTCCGTCGTTCCACCATTCTTTTTCTGACACGATGTTCCAATCCATGTTTCGTTTTCTAATGCTACTCTTCACCAAGCCCATCCATTGCATTCTTGGTCTTCCTCATCCTCTCTTCCCTGTCATCCGTCCTTCCAGTGCTCGTCTTGGTAGTCTTACTTCATTCATCCATTTGACACGACCAAACCATTTCAATCTGTTTTGCTCCAGTTTGTCCTTTAATTTATGTAAATAACCTTACTCCTTGTGGGTGGGGTTAACTTCCAATAAGTAACCAGGGGAACCTGACCCCTACAGAGTGCGTCCCCAGGTGGCGGATAGAGGGCCCCTACAGTATGTAGGGCTGGTTGAAATAACCAATACAACCCGCGGACCAACAGGTAGCCCAATTCCTGGGGGTTTTAAAATACTGGGACACCCTCTCTCCAGGGGTCATAAATATGGAGGGCCCTTGCCCTGGGTTAAGGGTGAAGACCTCAACGGCATCTACGGCGGAGAAGATGGACTTCGGTACGGCGGAGATGGCGGAAGAGGCAACCCATCCTTCTGGGGTGTACAGATGGAACCTACTGCCTTGTAGGACGAGGAAGGCATCCTCAAAGGCTAAGGGAGTAAACCCTGAAAGAAAATCCTCTTATGCGTTAGGCCTAGCAAGTCAGCAGGAGAGTATTGAGTATAGTTGCTTCCAATAAGAAAAAGAGCCTCGGAAAGAATATTATAGACCGGACTGACACGTCCTCTCAGACAATTGTAAAGTATGATGACCGTAAGGCTGATGATATACAATGTTCTGAAAGGAAACCCCAAATAAAAAAGAGACCCAAATACCGAATTGGAACTATGAACATTCTATCATTAACTGGAAAGTTAGAAGAACTCCTAGACATGATGGATAGAAGAAAAATATCAATATTGGGATTAAGTGAGACCAAATGGAAAGGGATTGGAAGTAAGACACTTCGTGGAGGTTATAAATTATACTGGAGTGGACAGGAGAAGGTAGCAAAAAATGGTGTTGGATTCTTAATTAACGAAAGGACTGATGCTACAGCTGAAGTTATCTGCAAAAGTGATAGAATCATTAAAATGTCCATGAAACTGGAGAACACTAAGTACACCATCATACAAGTGTATGCCCCACAGACAGGCTGCAGTGAGGAAGACAAAGAGAAATTTCGGCAAGACCTGGAAGATACAGTTAATGAGGAAAATGTTATTATTATTGGAGATCTAAATGCGCAAGTTGGGGTAGACAGACTTGGGTACGAGAACATCATTGGTCCACATGGATTTGGACAAAGGAACCCAGAAGGAGAACAACTATTAGATCTGTACAGAAGAAATGATCTTATAATCAAAAATACATTCTTCAAAAAAAGAGACAGTCACAGAATAACAAGGTACAGTTGGGATGGCCAGTATAGAACATTGATTGACTACGTAATCACAAATAAAGATGGTGGCAGGTACATCACAGATGTAAAGGTCATCCCTAGTGAAAGCATGGACAGTGACCACAGATTGTTGGTAGTAGACTTCAAACATAAGACAAATGAAACGCAGAAACTTATTACGAAAAAAACAAGGATTAAAACTTGGAAGTTGCAAGAAGTCCAAATAAAGGAAGAATACAAACTAAGGATTCAACAGAGTTTGCCGAAGTGTGAAGTAACCAGCGTTAATGAAGAATGGAAGGCCTTCAAAGACACCTTTGTGGGAGAAGCCAAAAACCTATGTGGAGTTACAAGTTCAATCAAAAGAAAAAAGGAGACACCATGGTGGAATGATAGAGTGAAAACAGCGGTGAAAGAAAGAAACCAAATAAAGAAGGCACTGGACAAGGAGAAACAAAAACAGGGACAAGAACGAAATGAACAAGAAATACAAAGACTTCAAGGAGTATACAGGAACAAGAAACTTGCTGTAAAGAACATTGTAAGGGGAGAAAAAGAGAAGAAATGGAATGAGTTTGCAGACAAACTGGAAGAGGACAGTAGAGGAAATATGAAATTGCTATACAGAGTAGTGAAAAACAAGCGAAGGGATCAAGAGACCATAAAAGCAATAGAACGTTATGATGGAACTCTGGCACAAGAAGAGGGAGAAATTAAACAAGAACTCAAGATCTATTTCGAAAAGCTGCTGAATGGAGATACAGAAAACATAACAACGGATAGAGGAGAGCCAAGTCGAGGAACCACAACTGAACCACCAATTACATGGCTTGAGGTTGAAAATGCGCTCAAGAGCATGAAGAAAGGAAAGGCAGTGGGCGTAGATGAACTAAGTGCAGATATGCTGAAAGCAGCGGGAGTTCCAGGAATCCAATGGCTCTATAGACTGCTCAACAAGATATGGGAGGAAAATACTGTTCCTGAGGACTGGAAGATGGGCATCATTGTACCTCTGTTCAAGAAAGGAAGCCGACGAAAATGTACTAATTACCATGGTATCACACTACTGTCTCATGTCCTGAAAATATTGGAAAAAATAATAGAGACCAGAATCAGAGATATTGTTGAACCAATTTTGGAAGAAGAGCAGTATGGTTTCAGACCAGGAAGGTCAACTACAGACCTTATATTTGCAATTAGGATGCTAATGGAAAAATACTGGGAGAAGAACAAGCCTTTATTCCTAATATTTTTGGACATTGAGAAAGCATACGATAGTGTACCAAGGGAAAGAATTTGGCAATGCATGAAAGAACTTCAAGTGCGAGACAGCCTCATAGACAAAGTGAAAATGTTGTATAGTGGGAACAGAAGCTGTATTCAAGTAGGATGTGGTTTGTCGGACTGGTTTGAAACAAAGAGAGGAGTGCAGCAGGGCAGCTCATTGTCACCACTTCTATTTATTATTGTAATGGATGTAATAATGAAATCTATTAAAAGGAAAGAACACGGAGATATCAAAGCCTTCACATTTGCAGATGATGTTGCGATCTGGAGTGACTCAGAAGATGAATTGGGAGAGAGAATACAAAGCTGGAATGAGGAGTTTAAGAAATATGGTTTAAACATCAGCAAGACCAAGACGGTGGTGATGAAAGTGTATGGGGAAGGAGCAGAACCAATAGTCATGTTAAATGAAGCTCAACTGGACAGCGTTCCAGTTTTCAAATACTTGGGTAGCGTTATATCAAATGACAACCTAGCAAAACATGAGGTGAACAATCGAATCAATAAGGCAGCACAATTTTACCACCAGGTAAGACACCTGCTGTGGGATGAGCAAATACCCATGAAAACAAAAATGACATTGTACAAGTCCTATTATACACCAATTCTTACATACAGTCTCAAAACCACAACACTGACCAATAGAGATAATTCCAAACTTCAGGCAGCTGAATGAAATTCCTACGCACTATGATCCAGAAAACCAGGAAAGACAAGATTAGGAATGAGAAAATTAGAGAAGAAGTAGGAATAGACAATTCTCTCCTAAATAAGATTCAGATATCAAGACTGAAGTGGTTTGGTCACATGAAGAGGATGCCAGTAAACAGAACTGCAAGGAAGGAATTTGACAGAAAGGTAGAAGGAAGACGACCCGTGGGAAGGCCACGAAGGAAATGGATAGATTTAGTTAAGAGCGATGTAATGCTGAGAGGTCATGATTGGGACAAGTTGGTGGAGGAAGAATGGTACAAGGACAGGATGAGATGGAGGAGGCTCATATACCACACCCGGGAAACTGGAGATGGTTTAGGATGATGATGACGACTCCCAGTTCTTCCCGCATATCTTTGTTTTTTAATCTGTCTCTCCTCATTTCTTGTACCAAAAGTCTCAGGAATTTCATTTCAGCTGTTTGTACTCTGTTCTCATCCCTCTGAGTCATTATCCAAGTTTCTGCTGCATGTCATTATAGGAACACAATAAGTTTTATACATAGCTTCTTTAGCCTTCATTGGTATATCCTTGTTCCATACTAGCCCTCTCACCTGTTGATAAGAAGCACTCCTCAGTTGTATTCTTCTGTTAATTTCCAAATCTATTCTTCCATCTTCCGACAGTACACCTCCCAAGTATTTGGAGTGTTTTACTACTTCCAATTCCTTATTTCCCACTTCAATAATTCCTTTTCCTTCTTTCTCGCCTCTACTCATCACCAATGTTTTACTCTTCTCCACATTTATCTTCAATCCCCATTTTTCAATATTTTTATTTATTGCATCCAACTGTTCTTGAACCTCCACTTCATCCTCACCCTAAATCACCACATCATCTGCAAACAACATCACCTTCATCTTCTTCCTACTGTAATCTTTCATTGCTGCCTTCATGATGTCATCCATCATCACTAAGAATAGTAAGGGTGACAACACATTTCCTTGTTTTAGTCCATTCTCAATTCTAAACCATTCTGATGCCCCGACTGTAGTCTTCACACTACTGTAGCAATCTTTGTACATTGCATTTATCATGTTTCTCAATTCCTTGTCAATCCCTCTGTTTATTAGGCATTCCCAAACTTTTGTTCTAGGGATGCTATCATAAGCCTTCTCCAAATTGATAAAGTCATTATCATACCCTTTCCATATTCCCAACTTTTTTCCATATTTTGTCTCAGGATGAAAATGGGTTCCACTGTTGACCTGCCTCCTCTAAATCCAAATTGTTCTTCTTTTATTTGGCTTTCTACTCTTACTCTAATTCTTTTTTCTAGTATTCTTTCCATTACCTGGGCAATATGTGGGATGATGGTGATTCCTCGGTAGTTACCACATATCTTCCTATCTCCTTTCTTGAATACTGGTAATATTATTCCCTTTTTCCAGTCTTCAGGAACTTCCTTCTCTCTCCACACACATCTGAGAAGTCTGTATGTCCATTGCAACCCCACTGGTCCTGCTGCTTTGATCATGTCTATTGACACTTCATCTATTCCCACAGCTTTTCCCATCTTCATTTTACTAACTGCCCATTCCACTTCAGCCGTAGTAATGTCCGATTCTTCTTTTTTCCTCCTCAATTTTATTTGCTTGTGTAATTTCTCCACTTATCTGATGTCTCACCTTTAGTAGCTCGCTGAAATATTCTTTCCATCTGTCCGTTATCTCTTCTGGTTTAGTCAATATTTCTCCTTCTGTGTCTTTTACGAATCCAGTGTTCACCTTCTCATTCCATCTACTTTTTACAACTCCAAATAATAATTTTTTCCCCATAATTTAAATCCTCCCTGATTTCCTGGGTGAATTCTTTCCAGCTTTTCTTCTTTTCCTCTGCAATTACTTTCTTGGAATTTCTTTTTTGCTTCTATATATTTTGTTTTACTTTCTTCAGTCTTTTTTGTTTTCCATTCTTTCCAAGTTTTCTTCTTCTTTTTTACCTTTTCCTTCAATCTATCATTCCACCATTTTGTTGCATTTTCCCTTACTTTTCCTGATGTTCCTCCACATGTTTTCTCTGCACTACTTACAAATGCCCTCTTAAAATTTTCCCTTTCTTGTTCCACCTCACTGATATCTGTCCATGGTACCTGTACTCTCAAATCTTTCTTAAACTCTTCTCCAACCTCCTTTTCCTTTAATCTCCAGACCTTAATCTTTCTTTCTCTTTTAACTGACAGTTTAATGTCCTTTTCCACTCTTAATTTTGCCACCACTGCTCTATGATCACCCCCAAAAGTTTCTTCTGGCATGGCTGTAACATTCATTAGCTCTTTCCGATGTCCTTTTTCCACTAGTATAAAGTCTATCAGATTTTTCGTTCTTCTATCTCCCCATTCATACCTCGTTATTTTCTGACAATATTCTTCCTGAACCACATATTCCCTATAATTAATTGATTCCACTGACAGAAGTCCATTGAAACATTCCTTCCGGGTTCTTACTTCCATACGCATATGATCCCAAGATCACCTCTCTTTCTTGTCTGTCTCTTCCCATTTGAGCATTTAGGTCAGTATCAGAAGGCATCACATTTGAAAAGTGGAGCTGGCAGCAATTATTGCACCTCCCATTGAGAGTAAGAAGAACAAATGCAGCAATGTTACATGAAATCGTGACAGGTTCTTGATTATTTACCGAGACTATATTGTAAAATACTTTAGTCAAGTGATATAGTATGATGGCAAAAGTCTTGAAAAATTGGATGTCCAGGGAAATGTAGAGGGAAACTGGTTCACAGAAAGAACATCAGTCTAGATCAAATCCAACACTTCACCGCAAAACATTTACAGATTTCTCCAGGTGCAGGAGAGTAAACTAGTAAAAATTTTATAGAACAAGTATTAAAACACTATGCAAGTAAATTATAATTCACACAAAGAATGTCATTGCTTCATGTCATGATTCCTGATGAATGAGGAAAATGAGTTACCAGGGAAAAAAAAAATAATGTAAATGCAAACAACTATCATACCCATTATCTTTCGAGTCATGTAGTTTTAATATTACTGTATGCAGCAATAGTAATCAGAACCTGCAAATCAGAAAAACCTGTACGGAATTATTCATTATTAGTATAAAAATTAAACAGCTATATCAGCAAAAGAGTGATTCAACTGTGCTGTTACGACTGTTTAATTTTAATAATACAACCATCAGCACTGCTTTAATATAATAGTCAGAAGGGTAGGACTACGGATTGCCTGACTCTGAACACCATCGGTGACTGGAAAACACCTGAAGGCACAGTGCAGAATGTAGAAAAGTGTAAATACTGTACCTTGCAGAATATGTAACAGGAAGGAACAAGAGCAGCAATGGGACAAAACAGAGGGTGAAAAAGATGAGAACTATCTACCTTGCGACCAGAGAATTGTACAATAAAAGCAACATATCAACAAACACAAGGCTCAGGCACTACAAGGCAACAGTGAGGAATGCGGTACTGTACGCGGCCGAGACGATGATACTAGGAAGGCATGGGGCAGAGCAATTGGAGAAAGATTAAAAAAAAAAATTCTGAGAAAGATACTGGGACCAAAAAAAGGGAGGTGGATGGGAAAGAAGATTAAGGGACGAACTGTACTGAAACATAAGGGCGATCTATGCAGAAATATGACACAAAAGAGCAAGATTATGTGATCAGAATGGACATGGAGAGAATGACTGGAAGGGTATGGGAGACAGTGGGTAGGACAAGAGGAAAGACCATGACAAAGCTGTCTGTGGCTCTACAGAGGCTGTAATAAAAGAAGAAGAAGAATGGTTTTGATATCTTATAATGATTATAAAGGAATTATTTGAGTCAATTATGATAAAAAATATTAAAAAATGAAAGAAGCTGAATGTAGTTTCCTCTTACCGATTCCTTGTCGTGTTGGAGGCAATCTTTTGGAGCATTTTCTTTTCCTTCCCTGATATGAAACCTATAATAAAGAGAACATATTAAAAAAAATTGTTTACCTTATCATAAAAATGGTATTATACACGAAGCGGCCATAAGTCATAGGAAGACACTGAATGTGATGTTAATAACGAGTTGCTCCTCTGCGAGCCCTCAAAATGGCAGGAACATGGCGAGGCCTCGACTCTACAAGATGTTGGAATTGTTCTGGGGGGATTTGAACCCACGCATCTTGCACTGCTACCCACAATTGGTTTGTGTTGTTGGTGCGGGGTTCATCGAGCATACACCAGCATCAACAGCATCCCATAAATACTCGACTGGATTAAGATCGGGGGATCTGAAGGGTCAATCTATGGTCGTAACTTCACTGGAGTGCTCCTCCAGCCATATGCGTGCCACCACAGAGCGGTGATATGGTGCATTGTGCTGTTGAAACAGAGAATCTCCATCAGGGACTCTAGGGTCAGAAAGGAATGCAGATGGTCTGAAAGAATGCCCACATAACGTGCACCTGTCAGCGTTTCCTGCAGCCGAACAATGGGGCCTAATTGCGACCATGAGAACGCCACCCAGACCAGAACTGCGCCGCCTTCCGCGTGGACACAACCTTGTTGATATGCAGGATCCATAGCTTCATAGGGCATACGCCACACTCTGACGTGCCCATCAGCTCGATACAAATGGAACCGGGATTCATCAGACCACACCACACGCCGCCAGTGTTTCATGCCCGATGTTTGTGGGCCCATGCATGTCAATGAGCTCGGTGTTGAGGTGTCCGCAAAAAGATACGAGTTGGTCATCGCTGGTGAAGCCTATGCGGTGCAATTGCCTCCTTACAGTCCTGGTAGAAATGGGTTCCTAACTCCCAACATTCAACTGGGTGGTGAGCTGACTCACAGTAGCCTATCGAGCATCCAGTATGGTTTTCTGCGGCGGTGACATGATGTCTGTTTGGTAAACACTGGTGGTCTTCCTATGTGGCGGTTTACGCGTGTGGTAACAATCTCTCTGCGATATTGAAGATTCACCCTCGACACTGTTGACCTCGGAAACCCGAATTCGCATGTAATCTCTGCAATGCTATGACCAATGCACTGATAAACATTCCGTGTTCAAAGTCGGTTAACTCGCGATGTGTTGCCATCTTCACGACACTGGTGTGTCCGTGATAGACTGCTCAGCTACGCTGCAACTAGCCACAATGCTCAGGGGTCATACACGCCACATTTTCTAATGGGGTACCCCTTCGCGTGACTTTTGGCCACTCAGTGTACATTGCCCCATCTGTTCAATTTGAAAGGGAGAAAAGTATTATTAACATCAACTCTATTAGTTTACATAGTCAATGAGAAATTTCACAAGACAGGTATTTAACACGTTACATAAGTAAATGATAATTCACATTAAGAGTGTCATAGAAGGACTAACATTTGCCTACTATAAATATTATTTAGGACACAAAACTGAAAATTGCCTGGAACCTGACTTCTAAGTGGTATTGTCACTATTAAAGGAATATAATATGATAGGTTTAATTTTAAAATGTTATCAAGAACAAAGACAATGATTCTTCATGAAATGTGCCTTTTCTTCCTCTAGCATTGATTACAGTAATTTTTCCTGCCAATCAGGAACCATGGTTGTAGTTTCATAATATGGTTGATATTGTGACTACAACAGTGGGAGTCCTTGGTCTTTTTCTGTCATGGAATCTCTACTGGATTTTGGACCATATTTCACAACAGGAATTTACCTTAATTTTGAACTATATTGGAGCTTATACTTTTATGACATACTCTAACAAAATAATAATTTTTCTGATATTTGTAGAAGATAGGTACAATCTGTATATTCAGTTGGCAGCTATAAGTTATCTAGAGCATGCCATTTTTCCTAGTTCTCCATTTACTAGATTTGTTCCTACTTTACCTTCTGAAACTGCATGTATATTTCATAAAGGTATTTTTGATTGGAGTTCCAAGTCACTGTGATTGAAATCAGGAGGTATGATAGGAAATCTATTAAAACTGGTCGCAAAAAGTTATTCACACACTTCTAGATCTGCACCAATAACCACGGAAAAACTTTTTGGACCAGAAGTAGGACCATCCAATTTTTGAAATACAGGACAAAGCAGCAATTTGTTTGTACAAAGTTAACACACAAACCAATGCAGAAGCCAACCTACATGTTGCTCCAACTTTTAAATGACACCATTTTTCACTTTCATATTGACAACAGTACCATGTAAACCTACAGAGATGCGCTGAGAAAGATTTAATTCACTAGTTGTAACGAAATCTCCTACACTTTATAAAATATTTTTTGCTGAACCACTTAGCCAATCAAATACTTGAAAATGTTTGAGAGTATGTATCGGTACACCTGGGGTACAGCATTAAAGGAGGGAGAGAGAATCAGACAACAGAGATTTGGCCTGACCTGGGCAGCTTTCTGGAGGCTTGGCTACATCCTTCACATGTGCTGATGAACCTCAAGAGGAAAGTGTACAACATATGCATGCTACCTGTTGGAAGATATGGGCATGAAACTGTTATTTTACAGTGAACAGCGGGAACTGCCTCAGAATCTGTTAGAAAGCAACTCTATACTTGAGTTAGCCTGAGAGATCAAGTCTGAAGATCAGGTGGATGACTTGTGTCGCTGAGTGGTAAGACTGAAATGGAGGTGGCAGGCCATAAAATGAGGAGCACCAAGGCTCTAATCGAGTAGAGAGCATGGAATTCCAAAAGAAGTGTTGGCAGATCACTCATCAAATGGAAGGATGTCGTCCAACACCACAGAAGTAACTGGATGCTCACCGCCCAGCAGAGCAAAATCTGGAAGGAAAACAAATGGGCCTATGTTCAGGAGAGGACATCAACAGGCTGGAGGAGGAGGAAGAGAGAACCACTTAGTGCCTTCACATACCATAAACAGAACAGCGTCTTCTAGGAGTACTATATGCTCAATCAATCAATCAATCAATCAATCAATCAATCAATCAATCAATCAATCAATCAATCAATCAATCAATCAATCAATCAATACTGATCTGCGTTTAGGGTAGTCGCCCAGGTGGCAGAATTCCCTATCTGTTGCTTTCCTAGCCTTTTCCTAAATGATTTCGAAGAAATTGGAAATTTATTGAACATCTCCCTTGGTAAGTTATTCCAATCCCTAACTCCCCTTTCTATAAATGAATATTTGCCCCAGTTTGTCCTCTTGAATTCCAACTTTATCTTCATATTGTGATCTTTCCTACTTTTATAAACGCCATTCAAACTTATTCGTCTACTAATGTCATTCCACGCCATCTCTCCGCTGACAGCTCGGAACATACCACTTACTAACAATTTGTTGGTTATTTTGATCCACCTTTTCAATACAAATTACAGTTTTTGTTGCTAAGTTGTAATGTTACAACACTAATTTACCGGGACATGTTTCGCTTTTATTCACAAGTATCATCAGCCTATACAATTGCCTCAAGGTTTGTCATATTTGGATTGTTGTTACAAATTTCATTACACTGAATGTAAATCTAATTTCAGTGATAACAATATTTAAAACATAAGAATAATATACACATTAAAAATTATGACAATATGATTTGCAATGTTAAAATGGAGTAAATCTTAATTCTAAAACACACTGACGTCCAAAACACAGTTTTTACAATTTGAAAATTTGGCTAAAAATTGTTTGCAATGTTAAAATAAAATTGATTCAACTATAATTTGGCATTAAAATTTGAGTCATAAATATAAATATTGGATGTTAATATATAGGAGCCATAGTTTCTGAAGTGCATTGGTTTCTAGAATACAGTAACATTTCAGTATTGAGAATTTTAGTTAAGAATTGTGCTCTCTAAATAATGTTATTTAAAAAGACTGTAATTTTGCATTATGCGTGATTAGTCATGATGATAATCTAGAATTGAAGTCTTGGGTTCGTTGGAAAATGGCTTCTAGATTTGATGAGGCTTGCTGCTGCAGTTTGGCAATTCGATCAGAGGAAGTATTGACACATTTAATTCTTGTTTGTAGCGACCAGACTCTCCGTTGGAAGTTGATTGTTTTGATGTAAGTTATGGTTAAAAGGGGCTTCAATCCAAATTTTGAGTATCTGATTATGTTTCTTTCGATTTATAGAATGGAAGAAGCATCCCTTTGTCTGCTGCTATAGAATCTTATGGACCTTATTGCGTTACTGTGACTATTGTCTGTTGTAGCTCAATTCTAGATTATCATCATGACTAATCACGCATAATGCAAAATTACAGTCTTTTTAAATAACATTATTTAGAGAGCACAATTCTTAACTAAAATTCTCAATACTGAAATGTTACTGTATTCTAGAAACCAATGCACTTCAGAAACTATGGCTCCTATATATTAACATCCAATATTTATATTTATGACTCAAATTTTAACCACTACACTGCCCTACACGTGTCGCCCGGCTGGTGCTAAGAAAGCAACAGTGATAAGATGAGACCGAACTGTTGGAAACGACCTCTCGGTCAAAGAGCGAACAAGAAGGAGATGTGTGGTCCTTTTCAGGACGTTCAAGTTCGTAGAATTGGACCATCGCTGTGCATTTGTCAATTGAATATTGAAGGGATTAGTCGAGCGAAATGCGAGTATCTTTCCAGGATTGCACTGAAACATGCGGTTGATATCATCGTGCTTCAAGAAACACACACAGCAGACGAACTACAGTTACAGAGTAGGGGGAAAATTCCAGGCTTTAAATTGGTAGCGTCTATCATCAAAATTATGGCCTTGCAACTTATATCAGGAATGATATAACAAATTACCAATTACTATCTGTAAATTCTGAAAATGACATTTTTACTACTACAGTTAACATTGAAAACTTGACAATAGTTAATGTGTACAAGCCACCAGATATTACTTGGCCTAATCCTCCGATACCTTATCTGCAGTATCCTACTATATATCTCGGAGATTTCAATAGTCATCATCATTTTTGGGGATATAACAAGGATGACTCTAATGGTGAAGTTCTTGTGGACTGGATGGAAACTGAAAATTTGAATCTGATTTTTGATGCTAAGGACCTGCCTACCTATCAATCAGCTTGCTGGTCTCGAGGCTACACCCCAGATCTTTGTTTCACAAATCGGCTTCATAATTCACACAGTCAAGTTCGACGTACAGTGCTCAACGGTTTCCCACATAGTCAACACAGGCCTGTTCTCTTGGAGGTTGGGATGTCTTTACCTGTTGTTCGTTCACATCCTAAACCAAGATGGAACTTCACGAAAGCCAATTGGACTGAATTTGCAAAGCAAACAGACTCCAATATAAGATGGATCAAACCAACATACAACAACTACAGCAGATTTGTAGGGGTTATAAAAGGTGCAGCGAGACGATGCATCCCTAGAGAATATCGTAAGGAGTATATCCCTGGCTGGAGTTCAGAGAGTGAGGAATTACTACGAGAATATGAAGAACATCCTAATTCCGACAATGCAGCTGGTCTCCTCCAATCCTTGGATGAGAGTCGAAGAAGGATCTGGCAAGAAACAGTGGAATCCCTAGATTACACCCATTCTAGCAGAAAGGCCTGGTCTATAATTAGGAAACTGGATTCTTCAAACCCTGCAACTAAGAGATCAAAAACAGCCATCAATCTGAATGATTTTGCTAATCATCTAATATCAGTTTCTAAAAAAACAAAAGACAAGTGAACCAAAAAGGATATCAAATTAAAGTTGAACATCAAGAAAAGGGCAGCGCTGCAGTTTTCTGAATTCTCTACTCCATTCAAAGAAGGGGAAACTGAAGCTGCAATAAAAAGTATGAAACTTGGAAAAGCTGCAGGATTTGATGGAATTTATTCTGAATGTTTGGCTCATTGCGGACCAGCCACAATAAAATGGTTAACCAACTTCTTCACTAATATTCTGCAAACTGGAAACATATCACCTCTGATGAAGAAAACAAAAATAATAGCCATACTGAAACCAAATAAAGATCCGTCTAAAGTGGAAAGCGACCGTCCAATAGCACTTCTAAGTGTTACATATAAACTCCTTGAGCGACTGATCTACAATAGAATTTATGAAACAATCAACAGCTACATTCCTATAGAGCAAGCAGGATTTAGACCTGGAAGTTGTAATGATCAAGTACTGTCTCTCACCATGTATATTGAAAATGGATATGAGAGGAAATCAGTAAGCGTGGCTGCCTTTTTTGATCTATCAGCTGCCTATGATACTGTCTGGCGAGAAGGACTCCTTCTAAAATTTTTGAGTGTGATCCCATGTCGTAAACTTACGGCCTTACTTAGCAATATGCTCAGTAATAGGTACTTCCAGATCTACGCTGATAATGACAGAAGTAGCGTGTTTAAAATAAATGATGGTTTACCTCAAGGATCAGTCCTTTCCCCCCTTCTTTTCAGTCTGTACATATATGACCTCCCAGACACATCATCAAGAAAATTCATTTATGCTGATGACATTTGATTGGTGACTCAGTGCTCCAACTTTTGTGATGCTGAAACTACTTAGCCACTGATCTGGAAACCTTGGATGTATACTTCAAGAAATGGTGCCTTCTCCTAAATCCTCAAAAAACAGTTATATCTACATTCCACTTACGCAACAGATAGTCTAATTACAAACCAACAGTCAGATTCCGAGGTGAAGTGTTGCCGTTCTGCAGTACACCAAAATACTTGGGAATAACACTTGATAGAACTTTGACTTTCAAGCAACATCTTTCAAGTGTAGCTGCTAAAGTAAAAACTAGAAATAATATTCTTCAGAAACTTGCTGGTACATCATGGGGAGCCAATACTCATGTTCTAAGATCAACAGCATTAGCCTTGTCATATTCTGTTGCTGAATACTGCTGCCCCTCTTGGATCAATAGTGTTCACACAAAGAAGATCGATGTACAACTCAATCAGGTAATGCGCATAATCTCGGGTTGCATTCGGAGCACGAACACACTATGGCTTCCTGTTCTCAGCAATATTGCACCTCCAGCCCTAAGACGATCAGAAGCTCTCCTAAAGGTTTGGAAGAACATTCAGCAGAACCCCCAACTACCCATCCATCAAGATATTATGCACACTGAACATCAACGACTGAAATCAAGGAAACCACCCTGGCGTACAGCAATGGATCTTGAAAGAACCTCTTTTCATGTTAACACTTCATGGAAAGCCCAGTGGGATCAGTCTTCGGTAGTGAACAAACATCTGGTTGAGAATCCTTCTAAACGAGTACAAGGATTTGATCTCCCAAGACGACAGTGGAGAATCATCAATCGGATAAGAACTGGACAAGGCAGATGTGGTTATCTGTTGTGCAAATGGGGTTGGACTAGGTCTGCATATTGTGATTGTGGTGCATCTTCTCAGTCAATCCACCACATTGTTGCTGACTGCCCAATTAGAGCTTTCAAAGGAACGCTGATGGACATTCACCGCACATCGGATGAAGCAGTTGATTGGGTCAAAATGCTAGACCTAGAGTTATAGTATTGTACGGACTTGTGACTACACACATTTACCCTGAACTATATACATGTGTTTACATAGATTCATCATACGATAAATAAATAAATAAATTTTATTTTAAAATTGCAAACAATTTTTAGCCAAATTTTCAAATTGTAAAAACTGTGTTTTGGACGTCAATGTGTTTTAGAATTAAGAGTTACTCCACTTTAACATTGCAAATCATATTGCCATAATTTTTAATGTGTATATTATTCTTGTGTTTTAAATATTGTTATCACTGAAATTAGATTTACATTCAATGTAATGAAATTTGTAACAACAATCCAAATATGACAAACCTTGAGGCAATTGTATAGGCTGATGATGCTTGTGAATAAAAGCGAAACATGTCCCGGTAAATTAAATCAAAATCTCTTTATTTGCAAATGAGGTGCTTACCTCGGTGGCAAATGGTACACTAAAATACATTATTGTCAAGCACTAAATATTAAATTAACAAGAGAACAAAATTTTCCTATAATACAATATTATACAATTTACGCTAACAATTTTTTCTATTAAACACACAGCTCATCCTTAGTAAATTTATATTGTTTACAAAATTCTACTAATAATATCTCCTGTACTACTTACAAATATAGTCAACTGATATACTTTATGTGGAATTACTTCAAATGATACTGTACAACTGGTATAAGATTAAAATTTACATTGCATTTATTTACTTTTTTCTGTTTTTCTTTACCCATTCTGGAACCTAAGTAGTATAACGACCTGCTGCGTCTTAACCAGAGCCCCTTTTGCCACCACTTTTCAGAATTCCTGAAGGGCCTTCACAGCTACCGTAGCGGTACCAGGGCCCTCGAAGTCCCCACTGTACTTCACCCCTACAGGCAGTCCCCTACTTTGGCTGTCCAAACTCCTTAGACTAGGGGATGGAATTAATTTATTCACACACATTTTTTTATTTACATTAACCTGCACTGGTCGAATGCCCTCTAACATTTCATTTATTTTCTCTGTTGCTGTTTATTCTCTTCTTGAATATCTGTACAGATTTTGGAAAAGGATCAAACACTACCCCTGGTAAACTGTTCCACTCCTTTACACCCTTCCAAATGAATGAAAATTTACCCCAATCGCTTCTACTAAAATTTCTTCTAATTTTACATTTGTGGTCAGTCCTGCCGATATAATTATTTTCCAACTGAAGCCTCTCACGGATATCTCCCCATGCTGCTTCTCCTGTATAGGCTCTATATAACCCTATAAGTCTAGTTTTCTCCCTTCTCTTACTTAAAGTTTCCCACCCTAGTTCCTTTAACATTTCTGATACACTACTATTTCTCCTGAAATCCCCTGTTACAAACCTTGCTGCTTTCCTCTGCACACTGTCTATTTCTTTTATTAGGTATTCTTGGTGAGGATCCCAAACACTGTTTGCATATTCCAATAATGGACGAACCATACTTAAGTAACTTTATTCTTTTGATTCTTTTGGCATCCTTTAAGTAGCCTCATTATGACATGTAATGATCTGTATGCTTTGCCAAAAATGTCATCAACATGACCCTTCCAGTGCAAATTACTTTCAAATTTTACACCTAAGTATTTGCACTTGCCATCTTTTGGGATAACTACCCCATCCAAAGTATATTCAAATTCAGTTTTAAAACTCCTGTTTGTAAATGTTGTAACAGTTAATTTGCCTCCATTAACCTTCATATTATTCTCTTCAACCCATTCTTGGATACTCTCAAGGTCCCTTTGTAATTCTGAACAATCCTCAATGGTATTTATTTCCCTATAAACAATTATGTCATCTGCATACAACCTTATTTTTGATGTTATATTATTCCCTAAATCATTTACGTATATTAAGAAAAGTAACGGACCCATTATACTACCCTGTGCAATTCCCTTCCAAACTTTCTCTTCCTGAGATACATTATTTCCTACTTTGACTTTCTGAACCCTTAAACTTATAAATGTTCTTATCCAACGTATAACCCTTACGTCCAATCCTATTCCCTCCAATTTCTTTAATAATATTCCATGTTCCACTCTATCAAAGGCTTTGGAAAGATCTATGGCTATGCAATCTAACTGGCCTCCTGAATCCAATTGATCTGATATGTCCTGCTGAAATCCCACCAGTTGTGCCTCACAAGAAAATTTCTTTCTAAATCCATACTGGCTCCTCATAAACCAATTTTTATCATCACATATCCCTCTGATGTACTTCGATATTAAACTCTGCAGTATTTTACAAACTATACTGGTCAGGCTGATTGGTCTGTAGTTTTCTGGTTTCCTTTTATCACCCTTTCCTTTATACATTGGTATTATTATAGATTCCTTCCATTCCTTTGGTATTACGCTATTATTTATGACACAGTCAAAGAGAAATTTTAAATAAGGCACTATGTACCACCCCATTGTCTTTAACACCTCCCCAGTAATTTGATCACTTCCTGCTGCTTTTCCTTGCTGAAGCAGTTGGATTTCTCTGAAAATATCTTCATTTGTGAATGAGAAGCTTCTTGTTTCCCTCTGTGTCTCTCCTTATGTATCTTCATTTGTGAATGAGAAGCTTCTTGTTTCCCTCTGTGTCTCTCCTTCTGTATCTTCTGTTTCGGTTTCCAACTCCTGACAATCATCTACTGTATAACTGAATTCCTTACTAAAGAGGTTTGCTTTCTCAGTATCTGTTAAATAGTGTTCACCCGCTTCTCCCACCATTGTAGGAATTTGGATTCCTTTTCCTTTTTGATTCCTGATATATGAATACAGCTTTTAACATTTCCCTTTGTGGTCATTACGTTCTTGAAGAATGCCATTCATATAATTCTCTTTTGCTTCCTTTTTCACTCTATTCAGTTCCCTCATTAGCTGTTTTCTAGTTTCTCTACTCTCCCTACCTTCTTTGATTTTCCTGTTTACTATTCTACATATTTTTTTTAATTTTCTTATTTCCTTTGTATAATAAACAGGGTCTGAGGTCATTTTACCCTTCTTAACAGGTACAAATTTCTTCTCTCCTTCCCAAATGATTCCTTTGAATTTAGCCCAAAGTGTATCCACGTTACTCCCTTCACTTATCCAACAACTGAATTGTGATTTAAGGTAAGTCCCAAATTCATCAACTTTAGTTTTTCTGTACAATTTCTTGTCTTGTGTGACCCTCTTATTAAGCCTTTTTGGTATCAGTCCTACATCCATTATTACAGCCTTATGGTCACATATTCCTTCAATTACCTCAGTTTTATCAACAATTTCCCATGGTTTAATCAAGAATACATCTAGTAATTTATTGAGACGAGTTGGTTCTTGTACTACTTGTGTAAATCCTCCCTCCCAGATTAACTTATTTGCCATTTTCTGTTCATGGGCTTCACTTGTAGCTCCATTCCATTCAACTTCAGGCAAGTTTAGATCTCCCCCAATTATTATCACATCATTATTATTGTTTTTATGAGTATAATCTATTATTTTCTCAAATATTTCCACGCCCCTTTCCTCTCTTCCTGGCCTGTATGTTCCTATAATTCCCACCTCCATCATATTATCACAAATTAATTTTATCCCTAATATTTCATCCCTTTCATCAGTAAACCATTCATGTGAACAATAAGTTTCCTTCACCAGAATAAACACCCCCCCCTCCCTTTTTATCTCCTCGGTCTCTACGATAGACTGTGTACCCTTCTGGAAATACTTCTCTGTTACCCACCCCTTCTCTCAACCACGATTCCACTCCTATCACCACATCAGTCTTATAAGATTCCATCAATGTACCGAATTTTAATTGTTGTAACATTACAACTTAGCAACACAAACTGTAATTTGTATTGAAAAGGTGGATCAAAATAACCAACAAATTGTTAGTATATCATAGCATAGTTCAATACGGGTCTAATAATGAGATTAGTTACATGTAACATACCACTTAGTCGAGCAGCTCTTCTTCTTTCTCCCAAACCCAAACATTGCAACATTTTTGTAACGCTACTCTTTTGTCGGAAATCACCCAGAACAAATTGAGCTGCTTTTCTGGGGATTTTTTCCAGTTCTTGAATCAGGTAATCCTGGTGAGGGTCCCATATACTGGAACCATACTCTAGTTGGGGTCTTACCAGAGACTTATATGCCCTCTCCTTTACATCCTTACTACAACCCCTAAACACCCTCATAACCATGTGCAGAGATCTGTACCCTTTATTTACAATCCCATTTATGTGATTACCCCAATTAAGATCTTTCCTTATATTAACACCTAGATACTTACAATGATCCCCAAAAGGAACTTTCACCCCATCAACGCAGTAATTAAAACTGAGAGGACTTTTCCTATTTGTGAAACTTATAACCTGACTTTTAACCCCGTTTATTAACATACCATTGCCTGCTGTCCATCTCACAACATTTTCGAGGTCACGTTGCAGTTGCTCACAATCTTTTAACTTATTTATCACTCTATAGAGAATAACATCATCCGCAAAAAGCCTTACCTCCGATTCCACTCCTTTACTCATATCATTTATATATATAAGAAAACATAAAGGTCCGATAATACTGCCTTGAGGAATTCCCCTCTTAATTATTACAGGGTCAGATAAAGCTTCACCTACTCTAATTATCTGAGATCTATTTTCTAGAAATATAGCAACCCATTCAGTCACTCTTTTGTCTAGTCCAATTGCACTCATTTTTGCCAGTAGTCGCATATGATCCACCCTATCAAATGCTTTAGACAGGTCAATCGCGATACAGTCCATTTGACCTCCAGAATCCAAGATATCTGCTATATCTTGCTGGAATCCTACAAGTTGAGCTTCAGTGGAATAACTTTTCCTAAAACCGAATTGCCTTCTATCGAACCAGTTATTAATTTCACAAACATGTCTAATATAATCAGAAAGAATGCCTTCCCAAAGCTTACATACAATGCATGTCAAACTTACTGGCCTGTAATTTTCAGCTTTATGTCTATCACCCTTTCCTTTATACACAGGGGCTACAAGAGCAACTCTCCATTCATCTGGTATAGCTCCTCCGACCAAACAATAATCAAATAAGTACCTCAGGTAAGGTACTATATCCCAACCCATTGTCTTTAGTATATCCCCAGAAATCTGATCAATTCCAGCCACTTTTCTAGTTTTCAAATTTTGTATCTTATTGTAAATGTCATTGTTATCATATGTAAATTTTATTACTTCTTTGGCCTTAGTCTCCTCCTCTATCTCGACATCATCCTTGTAACCAATAATCTTTACATACTGCTGACTGAATACTTCTGCCTTTTGAAGATCCTCACATACACACTCCCCTTGTTCATTAATTATTCCTGGAATGTCCTTCTTGGAACCTGTTTCTGCCTTAAAATACCTATACATACCCTTCCATTTTTCACTAAAATTTGTATGACTGCCAATTATGCTTGCCATCATGTTATCCTTAGCTGCCTTCTTTGCTAGATTCAATTTTCTAGTAAGTTCCTTCAATTTCTCCTTACTTCCACAGCCATTTCTAACTCTATTTCTTTCCAGTCTACACCTCCTTCTTCGTCTCTTTATTTCTCTATTATAATAAGGTGGGTCTTTACCATTCCTTACCACCCTTACAGGTACAAACCAGTTTTTGCATTCCTCAACAATTTCTTTAAACCCATCCCAGAGTCTGTTTACATTTTTATTTACCGTTTTCCACCAATCATAGTTACTTTTTAGAAACTGCCTCATGCCTGCTTTATCTGCCATATGGTAGTGCCTAACAGTCCTACTTTTAAGACCTTCCTTTCTATCACATTTATTTTTAACTACCACAAAAACAGCTTCATGATCACTAATACCATCTATTACTTCAGTTTCCCTATAGAGCTCATCTGGTTTTATCAGCACCACATCCAGGATATTTTACCCTCTGGTTGGTTCCATCACTTTCTGAATCAGCTGTCTTTCCCATATTAACTTATTTGCCATTTGATGAATCTTCCTGTGTTCGCATTTCCTTCCCAATTGACATCTGGCAATTTCAGATCTCCCGCTACAATCACATTTCTTTCCATGTCGTTTCCCACATAGCTGACTATCCTATCAAATAATTCCGAATCCGCGTCAGTGTTACCCTTTCCCGATCTGTACACTTCAAATATATCAAGTTGCCTATTATCTTTAGAAATGAGCCTTACACCTAGAATTTCATGTGTGACATCTTTAACTTTTTCGTAGCTTACAAATTCTTCTTTCACCAGAATGAACACTCCCCTTCCCACCATTCCTATCCTATCTCTACGATACACACTCCAGTATCGTAATCTATAATCTTCATTTCCGTATTGACGAATTACACAATTAAAAATAGGAAAGAATTTCCACCAATCAATACTTGTTTATTGCTTATATTAAGCTACAGGACCGGTTTCGACCCCACATACAAGGTCATCTTCAGCTGAACCATGAATACATATTTATATGATGAAGCTTTGATTAAACTGCATTGTCAAGGGAATGTCATATGATGATGTGCATTTAGTCACATACAAATGGGACATGTCTTAACGTGAATTGGCATATGTCAGTATGTACAATATTGCAACTGTATGTCTAAAATATTATGTTGATAGATAGATAGATAGATAGATAGATAGATAGATAGATAGATAATGCCTTTATTGGTGGCGAAGTTAGGGCTCAAGGCCCTCTCTTACACTTAACCACTAGATGAGTATACATATACATAACTTATAATTTCGAATACAAATAAAACAAATAATACTAATAGCAATAATAATAATAATAATAATAATAATAATAATAATAATAATGAAAGAATCCTTAATTTTAAAATACACAAAATAACGTACACTTAAATTATTTAACTGCAGTAATCCATTCATTCATCCCATTCATTCCTTCATTCACTCAACAATTATCCAGCAAGTCAGCGGGATCTACCCAGCAAATGCTCCCGGCAAGCCACTTTAAACTTGCGATGAGAAGGATTTTCTCTAATGTTCGCAGGTAGCGCATTCCATGACCTAGACACAGAGATTATGAAGGAGCGGTTGTACACAGCAGTACGGTTTATAGGTATGGCAAGAGAGGAACCAGATCTTGTATTGTGTTCATGATAGGACGAGAGGTAAGAAAAAGATGAAGACAGATAGTGGGGAGTATTAGTGGAAAGAACTTTGTGCAGAAGCGATAGCATGTGAAGTTCATGGCGCTGGTGCACTCGAAGCCACGACAGCTCCTTATAATAAGGTGATGTATGAGCATCATATCGCAGATTAAAGATATATCTTATGCAGCTGTTCAGGCTCCGGTCCAGTTTCTTGTTACTGTCCCAGGTTATTCCAGTCAACACAGTGTCACAGTAGTCAAATATAGATAGTATAAGAGAGCGAATTATTTGTACTTTAAGTCGAACAGAGAATATATTAGCGAACCGTTTCAGGGGATATAAGCTTTTATGTACTTTATTGCATGTGCTTATCACCTGTTGAGTCCAGTTTAGAGTCTCAGTCATGATAATTCCTAAGTTGGTCACTGAAGTAGAGTAGGGTATGATTTTATTGTTTAAAATTATTGGGGGGATGTTCTGTTGCTTGAGGGAATAAAGGTTTTTACTGGTACCGATAATAATAACTTGAGTCTTATTTGGATTCATTAATAAACTGTTTTTATTTGCATAGTCACTAAGATGTTGAAGGTCAGAATTTATTTTAGTAATTGCAGTATCAATATCACTCGGTTTTGAATGATAGTAAATCTGTATATCATCCGCGTACACTTGCAATTTGCAGAATTTAAGAGCTTTTGATATATCATTAATTTGGATGATAAATAGCAGTGGTCCAAGAACCGACCCCTGAGGGACGCCGAGAGTCTTCCTTTGCCATCCTGAACTCAAATTTCCAACTGTTACACGTTGCCGGCGATTTTCAAGATAAGATAAAAAGAAACGAAGTGATACACTGTTAAAATTTAGCTCTCGAAGTTTCTGCAGTAGTAACTGAGGATTAACAGTGTCGAAGGCACTACTGAGATCTAATAATGTCAATACAGTCACGTCCCGTTGGTCCATTGCACGTCTGATATCATCTGTCACTCGTAGTAAAGCTGTCGTAGTGCTATGTCCTTTCCTGAAGCCGGATTGAAAGGGATTCAAGAGGGAATGCTTGGTAAGGTATTCAGTAACTTGTGTATGAACCAGACGTTCAAGCACCTTGGATAAGGGTGGTAGAATGGATACTGGACGATAATCTGAAGGAGAATCCAACTTGGAGCTCTTCGGGATGGGTCTAATTAGTGCATCTTTCCAAACATCTGGGAAAACTCCGTTTGTCAGGCAGTAGTTAAATATATGAGTTAGTATTGGCAGAACAGCTCCTAAAATATCCTTAATAAGCGATATAGGAATGTCATCATTACCTGTGGCATTAGATGTTATAGCGTATATCACACGTTTAACTTCATTCGAGCTGACATTTCTAAAAGAGAATTGCTCATACACAGGCTGCTCTTGTAACAAGGGTAGTGAATTTTCTGGGAAGGAGGTAGAGGCTATTCTTGGCCGTGCGAAATGATCATTTAAAACATCTAGCGATATGCTTGGCACATGTTGCTCTACGGCTTTACCTATACCTAACGTGCGTAATTTATTCCATTTTTGTCTCGGGCTGTTATTGTTCATCAGTTCCTGAAAGTATTTATATTTAGCATTCCTAATTAACTGCTTTGTTCTGTTTCTCAGAATCTTGTATTGCTGGAAATCATCTGTATCATGCGTCTGTCTGTATTGTCTGTACAGTTTGTCACGACTGGTCATAGCAGATCTTATATCGGCCGTTAGTCAAGCGGAAGAATGGCGGGTGATTCTTACCTGTTTCTTTGGTGCGTGCTTGTCAAATATTTCCAGTACCAGTGAATTGAATTTGTTTACTTTAGAGTTAATGTTCTGAAAATTACGTATACTATCCCAAGGTAAGTTATATGCATCGTAGCGTAGTTTATTCCGGTCCATATTTCGTAAGTCCCGTATTGTAATGTAGCGTGGTTTGTACTTAGGTATTCGAGTAGAATAACACACGTACAGTAGGTCATGTGAAGAGATGCCAGGAGCAGGGATCTGTCCGTGCTTAATTACTTTTTGAGGTTGATTTGTCACAAGAAGATCAATTAAGGTATGACTTGTGCGGTCAGAGTAATGAACATGATTAGTAGCGTTGAGGGGTAAAATTGTCATGTTTGTAGCGATAAATAAATTCAGTAGATTGTTCGCGTCACTAGTCTGCTTCAAAAGGTCAGTGTTAAAGTCGCCCATGATTATAATGTCATCGTATGCCGAGATAAGATTTGCTAATGCCTCTTCAAAATCATCAGTCTGTCTTATTTTAGGCGGCTTGTATACAATCCCTATCAATATATTTTTATGGCAGTCTAATTCTACAAACATAAATGCCGGTCGCAGTGTAAGTCGTGGGTCAGAAGTGGAAATTATCTTACATTTCAGGTCATTTCTGTAATAAAGTAGAAGTCCACCGCCTATTTTGTCAGTGCGGTCATGGTGTAATATTGAGTATCTGTCAAGGTTAGCTGCCGATGACGGCATGTCTGTATGCATCCAGCTTTCACTGATTCCAATAATATGTACATTGATCACTTCAAAAATAGCCTGTACCTCCTCCATATGAGCTAATAATGACTGGCCATTTAGGTGGCAACAATGTAACGATCGCGGGTGGCTACTGAGCTGCTCTTGCAACACAAGTCCTGTTGAAGGTGGTAGGGACGAAAGAGAAGGGGAGGGTGAGGGCTGTGGAGAGGAATGCAGGTCAATAGTATTACCGTTATACTGGTCAACAATCATATGAAAGTAAGCAGTATGAAAAACAAAAGTTAAGTAAGATGTAAAATAAGCTTACCCCAGCAACCTGGTGAGTAGATTCACTGACTTTCACAAGCACACACATACACACACACACAAATATAAATTAATTATCGGTATTACACACACAATTTCTTTCTCTTAATTTCACGAGTTCATCCTACTCCCTGCAATGTTTTTTAACTGTGCCATCGTGGATATCTGAGATTTGGTTCCATCTTCTCTTAATACACAAATGCGTCCATCTTGAGTCCAGCATTTCTGCAGTCCCCATAAATCCCTTGCCTGATTAAGTATATGTTTTCTCGCACTTGTGAGGGACTCAGTTAGCATGAGCCCACTGCCCTTCAAAGCTCGCTTTGCACGCCACACTCGATCACGATCATGGTATCGTAGGAACTTTATAATGATAGGCCAATTTCCCTGTGAGACCACTTCAGCAGACGTTCTATTTCGGCAGCCTAGCCTGTGGCAGCGATCCACATCAAGAATTGAAAGTTCAACCGAAAGTTTATTTTTCAGTGTGTCCAGCATTTTAATGTAGACGTCCTCGGACGGCTGTTCCGGGACACCATGCAATAATAGCAGTTCCGGCGACTGTACTGTTCGGCCTCGTCCAACGCGTCGTCTTGTTTCTGGAGCCGATCTTCAAGAGCCTTCAACTCCCCTTTAAGCATGGAGATGTCCTCGCTGGCCTGTTTCTTGAATTCCTGGAACTCGGCACCAAGCGCTTGAAGCACGTTCGGTGGGTTAGCGGCACTGACTGCTGAGTCTAGGCGAGCTTGAAAGTCTTTCATGCTATCTTCGAAAGCCGATATCTTCTTAGCTACTTCCTTTACCGACATGATGATTATTTTTTAAAGAAGAAGGCACTTAAATATATCACTTTTTTAACACGGATTAGCACTTTCAGCTGATTAACTTGCAATTTAAACAGGGTATAGCAAGAGCAACTTTACTCTACCGTCTCATTCGGCGCCATCTTACCTAAAATTAGTGTATAAATTAGTGTATAAAACATATCTTAATTTCACGAGTTCATCCTACTCCCTGCAATGTTTTTTAACTGTGCCATCATGGATATCTGAGATTTGGTTAAATCTTCTCTTAATACACAAATGCGTCCATCTTGAGTCCAGCATTTCTGCAGTCCCCATAAATCCCTTCCCTTAAACTAACTCATATATATATATGTACAGGATAAAATACAATATATAAAAAAACATTTCGTGCACATGAACATTCGTATCTTGCTTGTTGGTCAATTCATCAACTCTCGTATTTAAGTCCTATTTTCAGTTGTACACCCAGCTGCTGTTCTTGGAGTTTAAAAGATATGGTTGTAAAATTGCATGAGTGAAGGATTTAGTCTTCATGTGGGATAAAACACTTTCCAATTTTTAAAAAGTTGCCAGATGTATGGATAAAAATCGGCTAAAATATGTTCAGCTCTGCTATGTATGTTGCCTTATGTTAGAATCAAATCTTGTTGTCCTGTGGTGTCCGTAAAATTGGGTTCAAAGTAATGGCTCCCTTCCCATTTGTAGTTGTGCAATGGTGTTATGTTTATTATTGTTGGTGTAGCCGAGTTGCGTTTGACGTGCGAGCTTGTAGTGCCGTGAGAAAATTTCTGCATCCATTATATCATTTCTCAGCCATCAACTCCTATTACAATATCTGGTAAATATATATTTATGAAATTACTTAATTCTATTCCTTTCTTTACAGTACTTCTACAGTTCAACACTAACAATTTTATGTCATCCCTATTTGATTTCCAGTTCCCTGTTCCCTTATCACCGCTCCCTAGGCCATCCCGTTTCCCTGAATGTACCTCCCTATTACCCTTCCAAACAAATTTCCTAACTTATACATACCACTGCGGTTTAAATGAAGGCCATCCGAGTGCAGATCCCTATCTCCTACCCACCCATTAGGATCTAGAAATTTCACTCCCAGTTTCCCACATACCCACTCCATAGTCTCATTTAAATCCCCAATCATCCTCCAGTCAGTATCCCTCCTACACAGTATTCCACTAATAACAATCCCCGCTTTCTTAAACTTCACCCGTGCTGCATTTACCAGATCCCACACATCTCCAACTATGTTGGTACTTATATCAGCTTGCCTTACGTTGTTTGTACCAACGTGAAACACTACCACCTTCTCCTTCCCCTCCTCCCTCTCTTCTACTTTCCTCAACATCTGCCTCAACCTAATTCCTGGATAACATTCTACCCTGGTTCCCTTTCCTCCACACACTTTCCCCACGTGTCTAACGATGGAATCCCCCATGACCAGAGCCTCAACCCTACCCACCTCATTTGATCCCCTCCCCTCCTGGTCAGCCCTATATTTCCTGATAGCTGCAGAAGCTACTTCCTCCTCCCTTTTCTCCTTCCCATGACCCTGTTCCACCTGTCTTTTCCTATCCTCTACTCTACATTTCCCTTTCCTACCTTTTCCCTTCCTCCTACTTCCACACATCTGAGCAACAGTTCCCTGTCACTCATCTTCCCTCTGTTGTTCTACCTGGAGTGACTCGTACCGATTTCGCACAGATACCTGTCCTGAATTCTGATCCTGAATATAGTCCTTAGCCTGCAATCTCCTTCCCCTTAGAACATTAGACCACCTGTCTTCTACAACTCCTCCCTTTCCTTCCCCTCCCTCTTGTACACCTACTGTAACCTGTACATTGTTTGAGGGAGTCCTATCTTCCTTCCTGTCTTCTGTGAGAATCCTAATTATCTCCCTCAAACTTTCCAACTCCCCCCTCATACCCTTCAATCCCTCGCCACACCCACAGTAAGTACACTCGCGCTCCTTAGCCATTCTTTACGGGAAAAAAATGAAATTAAAAATAAAATAACGTATTTGCAAAAAATAAATGAACGGAGGAATATATTGTCTGGGATAGTACACAACAATAAGGTAATTAATATATGACTACACTACAATACTACTTAGTCGTGCTCTATTTGTTTAAATCCTACAACCCCTAACAGGATAAAAACGGCTGTTAATTACTGAATATCGAAAGTAATACACAAGAACTACACAATTCCAAACTGCAATTAAGCCTATCCTAATTACAACAGTATTTTAGTAAGAGTTTCTACAGATATCTCTACTACACCAGTACTACACAAATATTTTACAATAATAAATTAAGCACACTAAATTCTAATACGATATTACTCTTATACTAATGTACAGTACATTACAGTAATTTTAAACTACTTTCAGACGTATCCTAATTACGATACCGGTACCGTACCGTATGTCACTACTAAGCACAACAGAAATGAAATTTGCAAGAACTACTGTACTCAAAGATTACCAACGAAGCTAAATGCTTAGACAAATTATTATTAGTATTACGGTCTAATAGATACACACGAAAGATAACACACACGAATATAGCAGGCAAGATACGGCACTATCTAAATGTACTGTATCTATACTACAATGAATCTACACTACACTACACTGCGTTTGGTTAAATGCTTAAGTATCGAAAGGATTGCCGTACACGAAGAAAAACACGAATATAACTGGCAAGATACTATCTAATATATTATACCTTATCTTCACTACAATTCTACTGAAATGTGGTTATGTGATTATTACAGCTGGTGGATTACTATTATTTTCCCTACTCCACGGGACGGAGAATAAAAGTGTCCTTAATTAGGCCTACTGAAAAATACGAGGTTGTCTACAATAATTTCTCAAATATTTGTATCAAAACTACTACTACTACTACTACTACTACTACTAATCCAGGGACTTGAACTGCAATTACTGGGATATATGAACTTTATTAATATTAGCTAACCGCTCATAAATACTGAAAGATCGAGGGAGCGAAATATAAATTACAGATACTTTAACTACCTACTCAGAAGTACAAATGAATGGAATACAAGGTCAGCTGATTTTTATTTATATTTACTTGACTACGAGGAGCGACAATAATCAATAACAATACAACGACTGTTAACTATTACCGTGTAATCCCTTTAACTTATTTTTAAATAGAAGTTTACAGGCGTATCGTGTTTTTTAATGTAGTAAATTATTACCTTCGCGATAGTTTGAACGGATATCTATACGAAATACCGGAGAAGTTGCTGCAGAAGTTACGGTACTATTCCTTATGGTAATCTGCCTTTGTAAGTATAACCAACGAACCTACAGATATTTACAAATATTTTTAAAGTTAATATTATCACCTAAAGTACTTCCTAAACCTAAATTCGAAACAAGGTACACCTAACTAGCCTACTTAACCTAGAAAACGTAATTTACTGCAGACCAATTGAATTACTTGTTACAAAATTTAAATAAATATCACTACTCCCAATTTCTATTCTTCTATTTTTTCAAGAATTTGCTTTATGTCGCACCAACACAGATAGGTCTTATGGCGACGATGGGATAGGAAAGGCCTAAGAGTGGGAAGGAAGTAGCCGTGGCTGTGGCCTTAATTAAGGTACAGCCCCAGCATTTGCCTGGTGTGTAAATGGGAAACCACAGAAAACCATCTTCAGGGCTGCCAACAGTGCGGTTCGAACCCACTATCTTGCTGATGCAAGCTCACAGCTGCGCGCCCCTAACCGCACAGCCAACTCGCCCAATAAATTTACTTCTATCTACAACTTGTGATTGAGTTGCCAATCTCCAAAGGGGGTTGCCCGTAGTGCCAGGGTCTGCTGCAAGTAAGGAAGGTCAGGTTCAACCAAAAAAATGTGTGAAATAACATTCAGCCACAATAATATTGGTAGTAGAAAGAGATGGCAGCTTCTTGTATTGGCCTTCCGATGCATTCATACTTATCAGTTTTCTTAGATCTCACATTGCATCGTGGACTGTTATCATGTCCTCCATATTTAGATGGAAAAAAATTCACTTGCATGTTTCACAAAAGAAAGTGCTTCAGTGAAATTTTTGATGAACAGGCAACATGACAGGCATTAAAATTCTCAAACTCCTCCATAAACTGCTTACTGCAGATCGATTTTTGTTCATGCTCACTCAGCTCTTTATTGTTTCTACGTTTACACAATATTTTATTCAATGCATGCATAAACTATACACATCAATTCGAAAAAAAGAAAAAAGGCAGCTAATTGAAGTACACAGTTCAAAAAAATTAGAACATGTTTTTGAACATATGCCATGCTCCACAAAACAATACCTCACACCCAGGTATATTACCAACTAAACGTTTTTTTCTTTACCGTTGAAGTATACAATAGAACATCAATGGATTCGCGTTCATTTTCAGAACACAAATGGAAATGTCAAAATAGGGGCGAAAACAAAGTGATAACAGTCCTCCAGGGTTGATTTTTATCACAGTTGGAGAGCTTTAGTATGGTATATGTCCTCCATGAGCATTTATGACAGCTTGGCACCTACGTGGCATGCTCCGTATAAGTCGACGGAGGTCACGTTGCGGTATCAGATCCTATTCTTCAATGAGAGCCTGTTCGAGGTCTTCGAGAGTCGGTGGTGGAACAGGATGCCCATGAACACTTCTGTCAAGTCTATCCCACACATACTCGATGGGATTAAGGTCGGGACTCGCTGCTGGCCATTCCACTTCTTGAATGTCCAGTTCTCACAAGACAGCTCTGGTGATGAGCGCTACAGGAGCCATGGGATTGTTGTGCATGAGTACGAATTGAGGGCCAACAACGCATGCAGCAACCAACACATGCTGCAGCAGTATCTGCTCGATGTATCCCGCAGCGGTAAGATTACCATGGACGACGATAAGATCCGTATGGCCGTCAATACTGATGCCACCTCATACCCTCACAGAACCTTGTCCGAATCGGTCGCCTTCCTGGACAACATTTGGCATGTACTGCTCACCATGGCGTCTCCATACATGTTGACGTTCATCACGCTGTGTCACGCAAAATCTGGACCCGTCTATGAAAAACACAGGTCTGTACTGGCAGAGTTGCCAGTTGATGTGGGTACGGGCAAATAGAAGGCAAGCTGCGCGATGTTGCTGTGTTAAACGGGGCACTCGAACAGCACGTCTGGGTCATGAGGGCACTTCTCTTAACCTGTTCCTTACTGTCTGGTCAGAAACCATGACTCCAGTAACCCTCCTGAGGTCTTGTTGCAGTTCTCTGGCAGTTGATGAATGATGCCGCAACGCACAAATGATCAGATATCGGTCATCCTGTGGTGTTGTCATGCGTCCATGACCTTGTCCAACTCTTCTTGCGAACTGGCCTGTCTCACTGTACTGATTCCACAAGCGGTGAATAACTGACGGAGAGACATTGATATCCACAGCAACACGACGAAAGTCCATCCTTCCTGGATCAATGTGATGGCCCTTGCGACTTGAGCCTCGTTATGATGTCTCATGGGATGTGCTGGTTTATGTACAACGTGCTCAAATGACCGCAGTAGTCTATGTACATCACAATGACATACGGACGCACCGCTATTCACTTTGTTTTAGGGGTCACCTGACAGTTTTATGCATGACTACGCCTACAGATGGAGTATAACTTCGATTTGAAATACCCTGAGTAGCTAAGATCTCATGGTATGCTGTACAACCATTGGAACCCCATCTGTCAAATTAACCTTCACATACCACACGTTACAAAACATGTTCCTCTAATATTTTGAACTGTGTATTAATGTGTACAGGCAATTCATTACTAACTTAGAGGTTAATTTATTTATTTGTATCAGAAGCATTAATACTATAAATACATATATACTCTTACTGAATTATATACATTATAGACAAAGTCACACTTAGGGGGGGGGGGGAAAGTCTATACTACTTTTGCCCAGAAATTGGCGACATCCAGTGCACTTTTCTGTTGCTTGAAGTAGATCTTGCACTGTGCATGTTTTAGGGAACCTACTACACTGCAACAAATGAGACGTCATCTGGACTGCACCACACTCACACAATGAGGACTCGATGTTGAAACCCCACTTCTGCAGGTTGCTTTTACATCTTGTCACGCCTGCCCGTAATCTGTTCAGTGATCTCCAAGTACTCCATTTCTCCATGTGACCAGGTGGTAGTTCTTCACTTGGTGTCAGCCATTCTTCGGAGCGAGTGCAACTTGTGCACCACATATCAATTTGGGATTGCTGAGTTGTCCCGTTAAGAGCCTCCGTTGTTCTGAGGAAGCTTTTCCTTGATTTGAGTCTTGGAGTAACTGGCCTGTATCCATACAGAGGGTGAGCTTCAGATGTTTCCGCCTTCTTCCTCTCGTTTCTTTGCTGCAACCTCTCGACGGATATCAGGAGGGGCGATACCAGCAAGACTATACAATTTGTCCAAAGGAGTAGGTTTTAGACAGCCGGTAATGATGTGACAGGTATCGTTTAGAGCAACATCTACCTTCCTGGCGTGACTTGACTTGGATTAAACTAAATTAGAGGTAATAGAAAATAAACTTAACGCGTATGCTGGGAATTGACATTCATCTTAAAGAATGTTACACTCATACTTTCAGATGGTAGACAACTGTTATCTTGACATTTCTCCTTATTCACCAAATATTTTGTAAAAACAGGGTCTCCACTGGTAAAATTTTTTTTTTCAAGTTTGCAACAGAAATAGAGAATTTTTATAATTTCCATTTTGTGATATGTCTGCTTCTGTATTGCAGTAGAATATGAGAAAAACCCATAGGAATTATGGAAAATCCATAGTAATGGGCATCTTAGTGCGATTGGTCTTCCTGAGAAATGACTCCATCATCCTGAAGTATGGTACAAGCAGTAATAGCAGCTGATCTGTCACACATACACCAGTTCTGTGACAAGCAATAGCTGTTACAAATGGGATATGCCTAGTGATGGGAAGAGTACAAGAAAAAAGTAATTGGACTGAATTACAGTAACTTGAGAAATATTTTACTCAATTACAATTAGAGATTACTTTTTCAATGAGTAATCAGTAAAATTGCTATCACAATTATTTTACAGAATGCTAGTCTTAAGGAAATAACTCTTTTTCTTTTCTTTTCTTTTCTTGCATGGGGCTGGAGAGTTTGCAAGTTAAATATGTTACTTGATTTTGTGTTCTTTATTTTTAGCACAGACACATTAAGTGGCTAACAACCCCTATGTGAGACTAACTTCTGAAATTACGAGTATCTTTTCTCATCATTTTTATTTTAATTAAAAACTTTTATATAATTTGCCATTTACTTTCCAAAATCAATTGACTGCTGCTTAAGATTCTCACTGCTAAGTCTCGATGTTTTGGGGGAAAGTATATCTTTGCATTTACTGAAAGGATACTCTTCAGGGGCACTTTGAGAAATGCCTGTATTTAATTTTAGAAATATCGTTGTAGAAAAAAATACCTCATCCAGAATTGGTAAAGTTACTGGTTCCCTTGTAGTAGAACTGAAAAAGTTACCTTCAGCATAATTTATTTCTTTCCATTTATGTTTCCATGCAGTGTACATTGATTACTAGAATGTAACAATTACAATTTTACTTCAAGAAGTAAATTACAAGTAAAAATTACATTTTGTTACGAGTAAAGACTACAAAGGAAAATTACCAAGATTGTCACAGTAATTCAATTACTTCCAACTCTGGATATGCAGATTAGAACTGTAGTATGGTTTTGGATAATATCTTGTTTGCTATACTGTAGAACCTCTGTTATCCAGAACACTTGTAACCGAAATGACAAGGAAATTGTTTGTTATGTTATGACAAAGGGGATGAGTAATGGAATGCGTGAACTCCAAACTTGACTGACTCCTTCCTTTCTCTGTTACCAGCTCAGTTTGTGATGTGTGACAAATCAAAGCCTTCTGAAGTTCTGCTAATGAAATGGTGGTGTGACACAGCAGCAAGAAAAAGAAGTGAAAAAAAAAAAAAAAGTAGTAGAGTTTAAAAAAAAAAACAACGCAATATATACAGTATAAGTATATGCAGTATGGAACATGGTTTGTTCTATACAAGTATGGTAGTTTCAGTTTATTAAAATCCTTTGTTAGCATTGCATATGTATTGTCTTCATTTACTTATTTCTACAATCTGCTTTATGTTGCACCAACACAGATAGGTCTTATGGTGACAATGGGAAAGGAAAGGGCTAGGAGTGGAAAGGAAGCGGCCGTGGCCTTAATTAAGGTACAGCCCAAGCATTTGCTTGATGTGAAAATGGGAAAGCACGGAACCCCTTTCAGGGCTGCCGACAGTGGGGTTTATCTCCCAGATACAAGCTCACAGCTGTGCACCCCAACCCGCTTGGTTAACTTGCCCGGTTTCAGATAAAAATGATTTTAATAAAGAGATAAAAATCATCCACAATATTGCCCGAAGAAATGGTTAACCTATGAGCTATGTCGATAGGATAAAGAATAAGGTCGTGAACAGAACTAACACTCTACTGGTAAATAAGAAAACAAGAAATTTGCTACATTCACTTATATTAATAAACAATCATACGGCTTGGTTAAACTCTTCAGGAAACATAATATCCATGTATCCTTTAGGACAGATAATAATAATCATAAAATTTTGTTTAATTCGAATAGCGTAAACACCAACAGTAGGTTCAGTAAGTCAGGAGTATACAAACTGTCTTGCCAAGACTGTGAAAAAAGTATGTTGGACAGTCGGGTAGAAATGTGTTGGTACGGTATAAAGAGCATGTGAATGCACGAAGACATTCTAGATACTCTGCAATGTGCGAACACATGCACGAAAACAATCATCATTTCACTAATATTGAACGGGACATGGTTTTATTACATTCGTTAAACAAAGGTAAACAAATGAATGCCCTTGAGAAGTTAGAAATTTACAAGTTACAAAAATTTGATAGTGAAAATAGCCTTAATGAGCACATGGCAGATGACAACCAGTTGTTTAAATTTGTGACTCAATATCCTAGAAAGTGGGCAAAAGAGAATGAGGAAAAGCGCGTAAGGGGGGAAGTATGACGATAGCATCAGGGGCGGTACTCTCCACCCCTCTTTCCATTCACCGCGGATCCCACGTCAATTCCGTAACTAGTCGCCGTACAACACCAGTTACTTTTATATCTCCTCAATAGATGCACGCCACACGCAATACTTATATCATCATATTTCTATTTCCTTTCCTTCTTTCATACCATTTTAACTTTATTTCAACCTGGCTGCATAACACACCCATTAACGGAGGGTATCGGCAGGACTACAAGTTTTAGTGCAATCTCATTTTATTCTTAATACCACTCCATTTGAACTTTACAAGATAGCATTGCAACATCAAGGATACTATGAACTCACATCACATTAAGACGCTGTGCTCAACATTTTAATTCATACAGACATTATCATATTGTACATGACAAGAGTATGGTTCGTCCATTATTGGAATATGCAACCAGTGTTTGGGATCCTCACCAAGAATACCAAATAAAAGAAATAGATAGTGTGCAGAGGAAAGCAGCAAGATTTGTAACAGGGGATTTCAGGAGAAAGAGTAGTGTATCAGAAATGTTAAAGGAACTTGGGTGGGAAACTTTAAGTAAGAGAAGGGAGAAAACTAGACTTATAGGATTATATAGAGCCTATACAGGAGAAGAAGCATGGGGAGATATCCGTGAGAGGCTGCAGTTGGAAAATAATTATATCGGCAGGACTGACCACAAATATAAAATTAGAAGGAATTTTAGCAGAAGCGATTGGGGTAAATTTTCATTCATTGGGAAGGGTGTGAAGGAGTGGAACAGTTTACCAGGGGTAGTGTTTGATCCTTTTCCAAAATCTGTACAGATATTCAAGAAGAGAATAAACAGCAACAGAGAAAATAAATGAAGTGTTAGAGGGCATTCGACCAGTGCAGGTTATTGTAAATAAAAAAAAAATGTGTGTGAATAAATTAATTCCATCCCCTGGTCTAAGGAGTTTGGACAGCCAAAGTAGGGGACTGCCTGTAGGGGTGAAGTACAGTGGGGACTTCGAGGGCCCTGGGACCGCTACGGTAGCTGTGAAGGCCCTTCAGGAACTCTGAAAAGTGGTGGCAAAAGTGGCTCTGGTTAAGACGCAGCAGGTCGTTATGCTACTTAGGATCCAGAACGGGTAAAAAAAAAAAAAGTAAATAAATAAATGCAATGTAAATATTAATGTTATACCAGTTGTATAGTATCATTTGAAGTAATTCCACATACTGTATATCAGTTGACTATATTTGTAAGTAGTACAGGAGATATTGTAAGTAGAATTTTGTAAACAATATAAATTTATTAAGGATGAGCTGTGTGCTTAATAGAAAAAATTGTTAGCGTAAATTGTATAATGTTGTATTATAGGAAAAATTTTCTTCTCTTGTTAATTTATTATTTAGTGCTTGACAATAATGTATTTTAGTGTACCATTTGCCACCGAGGTGGACACCTCATTTGCAAATAAACAGATTTTGATTTGATTTGAATTTAAGTCCATATCTTTATCCTTCAAATTTTTTAAATGTTACATTGTAATGGTCATAGTTTTAGATTTTTTAATGGGGAGGACCCCCTCTTTTACTACGTCTTATTGTATACTGGAATTTTAATCCACTCACTGAAGAAGAGAATGTATATATATTCTCGAAACATGTACTAGATATAATGTTCAGGTGAAAGGTAAATAAAAATCAATATATAGTATTGACTAGGCGGATCATTTACCAATATATTTGTTGTGATTAAGTCAATACGGATCCAATACTGGCCACTATTGTCAAGGATATTAATAGTTATGCAAGCAATCAGACAAAGTGAACATAACACTAACAACATTACAGCAATATATGTGGAAGGACTTACACCTACAACTGTTCTAACTATCTTTTGGGAACGATTTGAGTGATCAAGACTTGCAGTAGACGTCATCATCTTGCTGCTCCAGGGACAAGTCATTACTTGCTCTGCTCGGGATGGCTGGCTGCTGTGTGAGAAGAGAGTAGTAACCCACCTATCCACTTATGACACCGTACCAGTGAATAAGATAACTTATCACCATTCTATGTGACTAGCTTGTACTGCAATTGGAATGTTTGGGACTTATGGTAAGATCTGAAATCATGGAAGGTAATGTGTGTGTCCTGTGTGCGGGGAGGATACAGCGGGGAAGTGAGCAACATATTTCGAACTTATCCGTAAATGACCTTATTTTTATCCACACAATAGTTATACATCATATTCTTTTGCCAAATTAAAACACGTTCCACAAAAAAATGCAATTGTCATCCGTAGGAATTTGCCCTTCAACATTTTACACATTTTAAAGAACATTTTAAACACCATAGTCAATTCCTAAACTTGAATTGCTATAAAAAATAATTTTAATGGTATCCAACTGCATTATATTTGATATGATTTTAACTCCGAGTGTGTGTTTATGTAGACTTTAAGCTTCGAGCTCAACATATAACTTAACGACTTTATTATCCATATAATTTTAACGTTAACCTTACAATACTGAACTTTATTCTCTACATTAGATTGCAAGCTGATACTCAACCTACAGACATTATATTTTAAAAGACCAAATACGTAATTACAGTAGTACTAAAATTGTCCTTGTAATAAATAATAAGCTTACATTTAAGAAACTGAGGGTGGCTCGATAAGAGTTGAAACATCTATTCCTACTGATGTTGTTGTTGTTGTTAAGTCATCAGTCCATAGACTGGTTTGATGCAGCACTCCATGCCACCCTATCCTGTGCTAAACTTATCATTTCTACGTAACTACTGCATCCTACATCTGCTCTAATTTGCTTGTCATATTCATACCTTGGTCTACCCCTACCATTCTTACCACCTACACTTCCTTCAAAAACCAACTGAACAAGTCCTGGGTGTCTTAAGATGTGTCCTATCATTCTATCTCTTCTTCTCATCAAATTTTGCCAAATCGATCTCCCCTCGCCAATTCGATTCAGTATCTCTTCATTCGTGCTTCGACCTATCCATCTCACCTTCAGCATTCTTCTGTAACACCACGTTTCAAAAGCTTCTATTCTCTTTCCTTCTGAGCTAGTTATCGTCCATGTTTCACTTCCATACAATGCCATGCTCCACACAAAAGTCTTCAAAAGCATCTTTCTAATTCCGATATCAATGTTTGAAGTGAGCAAACTTCTTTCCTTAAGAAAGCTCTTCCTTGCTTGTGCTAATCTGCATTATATGTCCTCCTTACTTCTGCCATCCTTAGTTATTTTACTACCCAAGTAACAATATTCATGTACTTCCTTTAAGACTTAATTTCCTAATTTAATATTTCCTGCATCACCTGCCTTCGTTCGTCCGCACTCCATTACTTTAGTTTTGGACTTATTTATTTTCAACTTGTAGTCCTTAACCAAGACTTCGTCCATACCATTCAGCAACTTCTCAAGATCTTCTGCAGTCTCAGGTAAAACAACAATATCATCGGCAAATCACAACGTTTTGATTTCCTCTCCTTGGATTGTGATTCCCTTTCAAAGTTCCTCTTTGATTTCCTTTACTGCCTGTTCTATGTAAACATTGAAAAGGTAGGGGGGGGGGGGGGGATAAACTGCAGCATTGCCTCACACCTTTCTGGATTGCTGCTCCTTTTTCAAAGCTCTCGTTTCTTATCACTGCAGACTGATTTTTATACAGATTGTAGATAATTCTTCGTTCTTGGTATCTGATCCCAATCACCTTCAGAATCTTAAATAGCTTGGTCCAATCAACAATATCAAATGCCTTTTCTGGATCTACGAATGCCATGTATGTGTGCTTGTCCTTCTTGATTCGATCCTCTATGATCAGACGTAAAGTCAGGATTGCTTCATGTGTTCCTACATTTCTTCTGAAGCCAAACTGATCTTCTCCCAACTCAGCTTCAACTTGTTTTTCCATTCTTCTGTAAATATTACGTGTTAAAATTTTGCAGGCATGAGATACTAAACTAATGGTGCGATAGTTTTTTACACCTGTAAGCACCGGTTTTCTTGGGAATAGGTATAACAACATTCTGACGAAAATTGGATGGGACTTCTCCTGCCTCATACATCTTATACACTAAATGGAATAACCTTGCCATGCTGGTTTCTCCTAAGGCAGTCAGTAGTTCAGAGGGAATGTCATCAATTCCAGGTGCCTTGTTCCTATTTAGGTCACTCACAGCTCTGTCAAACTCTCCCATTTCATCAGCTTCAACAGCCTCTTCTTGTTCCAGAACCAAATTATCTAGATCTTCACCTTGACACAACTGTTGGATATGTTCCTGCCATCTTTCTGCTTTGTCTTCTACCTCTAGAAGTGGCTTTCCATCTGAGCTCTTAATATTCATACACCTACATTTCCTTTCTTCAAAGGTTTCCTTTTTTTTTTTTTTCTGTATGCAGCATCTACCTTTCCTGGGACCATACAACCTTCGACATCCTTGCAATTCTCCCTCAGCCAGTCTTCCTTAGCTACCTTGCACTTTCTATCCACTTCATTCTTTAATCAGCCGTATTCTTTTCTGCCCTCTTCATTTCTAGCATTCTTGTATTTTCGTCATTCATCAATCAGGTCTAGTATCTCCTGAGTTATCCACTGATTCTTAGTTTATCTCTTTTTCCTTCCTAACATTTCTTCAGCAGCCCTACTGACTTCATTTTTCATGACTATCCACTCTTCCTCTATTGTATTTCCTTCAGCCTTTCCATTTAGTCCTTTTTATTTATTTATTTATTTATTTATTTATTTATTTATTTATTTATTTATTTATTCAGGATCAGCAACAGCATAACGCCGAATCCCTCACTTTCAACTTGTCTAGATCCCATCTTTTTGCATTCTTTCCTTTCTTCAATTTCTTCAGTTTCAGATGGAATTTCATGACCAACAAGTTGTGGTCAGAGTCCACATCTGCTCCTGGGAAACATTTCTGCAATCCAACACTTGGTTTCTGAATCTCTGCCTAATCATAATGAAGTCAATTTGATACCTTCCAGTGTCTCCAAGTCTCCTCCACATATACAGCCGTCGTTTGTGGTGTTTGAACCAAGTATTGGCAAGGACTAAATTATGATCAGTGCAAAATTCAACCAGCCGACTTCCTCTTTTGTTCCTTTGTCCCAATTCGAATTCTCCTACTATATTACCTTCTCTTCCTTGGCCTACCACTGCATTCCAGTCTCCCATCACAATTAGATTCTCGTCACCTTTTACATATTGTATTAAATCTTCTATCTCTTCATATGTTCTTTCAATTTCCTCATCATCCGCTGAGCTAGTAGGCATATAGACCTGCACTAGTGTGGTGGGTATTGGTTTGGGGTCTATCTTGACGACAATAATTCTTTCACTATGCTGGTCGTAGTAGCTTACCCGCTGCCCTATTCTCTTATTCATTATTAAACCAACTCCTGCATTTCTTCTCTTTGATTTTGTGTTGATAATTCGGTAGTCGCCTGACCAAAAATCCTGTTCTTCCTGCCAACGTACTTCACTTATACCAACTACATCTAACTTTAGTTTATCCATCTCCCTTTTAACATTCTCTAATCTACCACAACGATTCAAACTTCTAACATTCCACGCTCCGACTCGCAGAATGTCGGTATCCATCTTCCTGATGATCGCCCCCTCTCGTGTAGTCCCCACCCGGAGATCCAAATGGGGGACTAGTTTACCTCCGGAATATTTTACCCGGGAGGAAGCCATCATCAGAACATCATTCATACAGAGAGAGCTGCATGTCCTCGAGAGGTAGTTACAGCTGTAGTTTCCTGCTGCTTTCAGCCGTGTAGCAGTATCAACACAGCTAAGCCATGTTGAGTATTATTACAAGGCCATATCAGTCAATCATCTAGACTGCCACCCTTGCAACTTCCGAAAGGCTGCCACCCCCCTTTCGATGAACCATTCGTTAGTCTGGTCTCTCAACAGATACCCATCCGATATGGTTGCACCTGCGGCTCGGCTATCTGCTTCATTGGGACACGCAAGCCTCCTTACCGTGGCAAGGTCACATGGTTCGCAGGGGAGGATTTCTACCGATATGAAACACAATATATAAGATAAAGTGTTGAACAGTGGACCCTTTCATGTGAGAATTGGATAGTGTCAACAAGGATATGGAAAAGATGAAATTGTTGTAGGCTAGCCAACTACTGTCGGATTTTTTATTATGGACACTCGAGTTTAGGTTTTAATTACAAATGAACCAATAGGCCTATTGCAATGCGATTTATACCATAATTTTCCTTGTTTAATTCTACATTAGTGTATATAAGACACATTGTTTTCAATGTGCATTAAATATTTTTTATTTGTGATTGTAATAAATATTGCCCTGGTTTTTGGCTTCTTCTCTAGGAAGCGCTCACTTAGGAATATATACAAGGAAGACTACTTGTCTGACGGTAATGAAATTTTTATATCTCGTAACCACATGTATTTGTAGTGTAATATTCAAGTTACAATTTTTTTTTTCAACCATCCCGAAAAAGGTTCTTATTATTTTTCTAACGCAACTCTTTCTCAGCCCAGGATAAATGCACAGCAGCAAACTTGGGCTTGCTTTAAAGCACTCGGTCATGGTTATCAGAAACTATAACAATTGTAACTGTACAGTGTGGTCCTGAATTTATGAAAAGTAATATTGAAGGGAAGTTTTGTGCACGCCGGACCGTGCAATTAACAGCAGGCCGGGTGGTGAAATCGGGCGCAGTGTTGCCGCGTTCAGTAGTAATTACACACGCAACGAACACAGCTTTTCGTTTATTTTCAACCTTTAACTTTATTTCCTGTTATAAATTTGGATCTTCAATTGCAGGTTTAAAATGGTTGACTTCCTAATTTAGAATTATCACACTGTACAATTTCTACAAGAGTTATTTATATATATTTCTTTCTTTCTTAATCTGCTCCAGGTTCGGTTTTTCCCTCAGACCCAGCGAGGGATTCCACCTCTACCGCCTCAAGGGCAGTGTCCTGGAGCTTCAGACTCTGGGTCGTGGGATACAACTGGGGAGGATGACCAGTACCTCACCCAGGCGGCCTCATCTGCTATGGGAAGATTGGAAGGGATAAACAAGGAAGAGGGAAGGAAGTGGCCGTGGCCTTAAGTTAGGTACCAGCTCGGCATTTGCCTGGAGGAGAAGTGGGAAACCATGGAAAACCACTTCCAGGATGGCTGACATGGGAATCAAACCCACCTCTACTCAGTTGACCTCCCGAGGCTGAGTGGACCCCGTTCCAGCCCTCGTACCACTTTTCAAATTTCGTGGCAGAGCCGGGAATTGAACCCGGGCCTCCGGGGGTGGCAGCTAATCACACTGACCACTACACCACAGAGGCGGACATTTACATATATTTACAATATTTAATTCTATCCATTTTCTTCGTCTGTGTTCTGTGTTGCGATGAATCAGTGCTGCTGTCATTCATGTTGATTATGACTGGCTCGAAATAAGGGACATTTTCAGACAGTCCATCTTTTTCCCAGTGGTGGTCTTCAGTTTTCTTAGCGTGTTTAATACATTATTTCCAGAGTTCAGGGGTAAAATTATGATGCATTTCCCACCTCCAGACGGTGTATTGAACCCTCCACGCCATACATAAATTTGCTGAATGTACCCTCTGTACACATTATAGTTGCCAAAGTTATCTTCTAAAGCTTCAACCACGTTTTCTTGCCACCCATATTTCATAGTATGGTTCTGTCTGCACCAGGTCACGCCTGTAAAAATCTTGTAGCCCTGTGCTCTCAAGTCTCTAATTCGTGTAAAGTAGGTATGTCAGGATGCAGCAACCATCACAGATTCCATTAGCACTGGTTTCCTGTTTAGTTTTTGGAATTGGAATCCCAAGCTTTGAACTACTTTCAAAAGCGTAGAAATTGACATATCAGGAAAATCCGCCATATTTTCTAACAGTTTCGTGGAGTCTTTTAATTGTGGGAAATATCTTATTCATATATTCAAATAAAGTAAAATCATCGAGATGGATTTTCGGACGCCACGGTCTCACACACTGCTTTCTTGACCCGGATGACGTATTTCCATCATTCTCCTTTAAAGCGGCTCCTATTCTCTTCACTGACAACATCGCACCGACACAAATAGGTCTTATGGTGACGATGGGACAGGAAAGGCCTAGGAATAGTAAGGAAGCAGCCGTGGCCTTAATTAAGCTACAGCCCCAGCATTTTCCTGGTGTGAAAATGGGAAACCACAGAAAACCATCTTCAGGCTGCCGACAGTGGGGTTCGAACCCACTATCTCCCGGATGCAAGCTCACACCTGGGCACTCCTAACTGCACAGCCAACTCGCCCGGTTTTAAACAGTTTCAGTGACACAATGTAAACGATGAGTAATTTAGGTAAAGACCTTTTAATTCAGCTCCTGCGTTAACAACACATCACTGAGAAAAAACAAAACATTATCATACCGTACACTTTCTGGCCATTTATCATTGAAAATTTGTGCTATAACTGAAGTATTTTTATAATAAAAGGATATGATATGCTACTTGCCTTCATAGGACCAACTACAGCAGTACACACACACTGCCCTTATCTATCTGTTGTTTCATCAATATAATCTATGTTTTCATGCCTCAGTTCATCCTGAATATTTCAAATTACATCCTGAAAACATCTAAAGATAGTTTTTGCACAATGTAGATTTATCTGGCACCCTTCTGCTGTGTATTTTTCTAAATAATTCCCAAAGCTGCCCATTATTCAATTTCCACGATGGAATGTCGGAATTAGAGGATGGTTAACACTAATTCTTTCACAGACCATACTTGTAAATGGTTGTCCAGTTGTACTTTCTCTTAAAATAACAATCACCATCAGCACCAATGTAGTAATTCACTAATGTTAAGCACAAATCTTTGAAAAATGTATCAACTGAACTAGATGTTCACCTACACCGCAAGTAATTAGTTGCTGATTTAACTTAAGATTTATTCTTAACCCTCCCATTATGCCGTGTTCTACTAATATGGTGCATAATGTCATCATTTTTCTTTACAGAAACATACTCTTCACACATCAAACAAAATAAGACTTCCCTGAGCAAGAGGAAATAATCGATTACAGATATAATTTCCGACCCAGCCAGGAATCGAACCTTGGACACCTTGGACCAAAAGCCAGCAAGCTAATAAGTTAGCCATAAAGCAACAATACAGTAATTAAAAAGAATAAATAACAAGTAAGATAACTGTGAGGTAAGTGTCATGTAGCTGTAAGCTTCCATTTGTAAGCTGGTGGATATGAACCTTCATGTTGATGGTCCTAAAGATGGCTTTTGCAAGCAAAACATGGTAATATTTATGGAGAGATGATGGTAGTGGGTAGAGCTAATGTTACAATATAAATGATGGACCTCAAGAAGAAAACAAATATTTCCAAAATAATATGAATATCAATACAATATGCAAGCATTATCTTACCAGTGAAGTGGAAGTTGAGTCGCTCAGGACGGACACAGATGAATTACACTCGTATATGGGACCTTGACTCCCCGTTTTCACACGCTCTCCTGATGAAAAAATGGAACACTCTTAAATTAATTAAAAATATACAAAGAAACAAAAATGAGATAAAAATGAAAGAACTCAACAAAGACTGCCAGGGGGGGGTCTTCTTTTGACTTTCTAATTGAAAAAATATGTTCATTCAAATTTTGTACAAAACTCTGTCAATCGAAAGTTTAAGTGGAATGGTAAACTTAAAGAAAAGAACATATAAACCATCATTAGGAAAATGGAGACAGCTTGAGCAGGATCTTCCTATTTACCTATAAAGATCTTCCTCAGTCCTGTAAGAGTGATTACCTTAAGGCGACACTCGTGAGATATACAGATTTTTTTTTTACCTAATGTATGGATTTTCACAAAGCTTTGTGGGAACATCACCTATATAAGTACATTTCTTTCATATATAATTAATAGTTTTTCCAAAATAATTCTTTTGGAATTTTTTGAAATTTTTAATTTTTATTCCATTTTTACATGAAATTTAATTAAGATGTTAATGAAAATTTGTTATTAGGTAGATAATACATCTTTAAAAAGCATTACTTATCGATTTTTCTGTACATAATTTATAAAAAGAGATATATCGTACTAAAATTTATGTAATTTTTATGTTCTAAAATTTTGGACTTAAAAATCCCTACTACTTGAAACAATTCTGCAATAAAAAATTCCATATGCAGGTTTCCTAATATAGCTGTGATACATATACCATCCATACAAATTTTGTTACATGTGGCAGGTTATCCTGCTACGGTATGGAGTAGACCGTACAGCCAGCGACTCAACGCCGGGTGTTGGGCGGCGGGAAATAACCTGACACCCTAAAGGAGCCAACGGCTTATGGCGGAGGAGCTCCCTTAGGAGGGTGATGATCCCTTAGTGGAGGAAATGCCACTAGAATCCATCAGGTAGCGTCTGTACTTCATGTTAGGAGCGGCTACCAACAGCGTCTGTTCTCCATGTTAGGGGTGGCTGAGTCAACACCAGTGAAGGCAAGGGGAAACCACACTGGTATAAATTCCCAGGAAATCACTATGGCGAGGAATCAGAAAGAAACGGCCCCTAGTCCCGGGCAGCCCTTAAGTGGGCGAGGGGTGCTAAGAATCTCCCGGCTCAAATTAGTGAATTCCGCAATAAGAATGGGGACTTGGAACGTCAGAAGTCTCTATGCAGCTGGCAAGCTTGACAATCTTATCAAGGAAATGGTTAGATTAAGAACACCATTAATGGGAATTAGTGAAGTTCGCTGGCCGGGTGCAGGTAAATGTCATCGTGATGATGGTACATTCTATTACTCTGGTAGCGAAGATAATGATAAAGATCATAGAAATGGAGTCGGAATCTTTATAAATTCTGAACTTATGAAGTATGTCAGCAACTTTGTACCAGTCTCTGATCGAATCATGTTATTACAGCTTTCATGCTCACCTTTTAACGTAAACATCTTGCAGATATATGCACCAACAGCGGACAAAAAGTACGATGACGAAGTAGAAACATTCTATGAACAACTTGGAACTGTTCTTAAAGACTTGAAGAAGGATGAAATAACTGTCATAATGGGCGATTTCAACGCAAAAATTGGTCAAGGGCGTCGTTCCGACTTGGTAGGCGAATTTGGGCTTGGTAAATGCAATGACCGGGGAGAAAAGCTGTACGAATTTTGTGTAGAACATCAAATGGTTCTCACCAATACATGGTTCAAACTTCCAAAACGTCGTTTATACACATGGAAAGCTCCTAAAAATGATCCTCAGAATCCTGACTCAACAAGGAACCAAACTGATTACATTCTGATAAATAAGCGTTTCAGAAATTCCATCAAAAGAGTCGCAGCATATCCAGGTGCAGATATTTCCTCGGATCATAATCCATTGATAGCTAACGTAAGAGTTCGTCCGAAAATCATGAAGAATAAGCCTAGAAGAAAGGTACTAAATACACCTAATCTACAAAATTGTGAAGCTCGGCAGAAAATTGCTCAGGATTTGAATAGGCATTTAAAAGAAATCAATACCAATAACTGTGAAACAGCAAAGGATTTATGGAATCAGTTTAAAAGTCAGGTAGAGATACTTCTTCAAAACAAAGATCAAAAGATACATCCAATGAAGAAAACGAAATGGATGACAGATGATATTCTTGAACTAATGGAACAACAAAGATTAGTAAAAAATGATGCAGAGGAATACAAAAAATTACAGCGCCACATAAGGAAAGAAATACGTGGTGCGAAAGAGAACTGGATGAAAGAACAATGTGTGGAAATGGAAATCTTTCAGTCTAAACATGATCTGTTCAATATACATCGAAAATTAAAGGAAATAGCTGGCATGTACAGAAAACGTAACCTTTCTGTACTGGTTGATGTTACAAACAGGCCTATTATTAATGAAGAAGAAGTTTTAAATACTTGGGAAAATTATCTGATAGAACTTTTCTGTGATCAGAGAGGTGAGGAATCTAACCAATGAGCTAATTGTGAAGGCCCTGACATTCTTAAATCAGAAGTGCTATATGCTGTGAAAGTTTCAAAAAGCAAGAAATCACCAGGTCCAGATAACATCCCTGTAGAACTTCTTAAAATGATTGACGAAGACAATATCCAATTCTTGGTAAAGTTGTTCAATACTATATATAATACTGGAGACATCTCATCTGACTGGCTGTTATCTACATTCATCACGTTGCCAAAGAAGCAAAAGGCATGCAAGTGTAATGATTATAGGCTAATAAGCCTCAAGAGCCACACACTTGAAGTATTCCTTCGTGTAATACATAACAGAATCAAGACTAAGTGTGAACAAGACCTCGACGAAACACAGTTTGGGTTCAGAAATTCGTTTGGTACAAGGGAAGCATTGTTTGCGCTAAATATCCTAATTCAGAACAGTCTAGATCAACAGCAAGAAGTGTTTGCTTGTTTCATTGATTTTGAAAAGGCATTTGACACAGTACAACATCCAAAACTTGTAGAACTCCTGAAGGATATAGGAGTTGACAGCAAAGATATCCGCATTATTGAAAACCTTTACTGGAGACAAAAGGCCGTTGTCCGAATCGGAAATCAAACTACAAACGAGATAGCCATCCAAAGAGGAGTTAGACAAGGTGGTGTTTTGTCTCCATTGTTATTCAACCTTTACTCGGATAAAATTTTCAAAACAGCTTTAGAAAATCAACAATATGGAATAAAAGTAAATGGCGGCATAATTAACAACATAAGATATGCGGATGACACAGTCATCCTGTGTGACAATTTTGAAGGTCTCCAGCTCCTGCTCAATAATATCAGTGCAGTAAGTGAGGACATGGGACTAAAAATAAATGTAAACAAGACCAAGTTCATGATCTTCAGCAGACGTGCCACTGCTGAGGCAATCTTACAACTAAACAACCGACAGATTGAGAGAGTAACCACTTTTAAATATCTGGGTGCCATTGTCACTGAACAACTTGATCCCGAGAAAGAAGTGAAACAGAGGATAGCAATAGCACGAAAAATATTTACAAAAATGAAATCTTTCTTTTGCAATGACTACTTAAATTTAAAACTAAGACAGAGGATGGTCAAGTGCTATATATGGTCAGTCTTGCTATATGGTGTGGAAACATGGACTCTCAAGAACATATCAGTGAAACGCTTGGAAGCCTTTGAAATGTGGATCCACCGTAGGATGCTCAGGATTTCGTGGGTTGCACGACTAACGAACCAAGAAGTACTCAGAAGGGCAAGAGCAAGTCGGGAACTCATTCAAACAATAAAACTCCGGAAGATCTCTTACCTTGGCCACATTCTTAGAAATGACCGTTACCTCATCTTACAGCGGATTGTACAAGGCAAAATACAGGGTCGAAGAGGTGGCGGGAGGAGGCGAACATCATGGCTTGGAAACATCAAAGAATGGACTGGAATTCACAGTGTTGAAAGACTTTTCCACCTAGCTAGAGATCGTTCTGCATTCGCCACAGTGATCGCCAACGTCAGGGGGACCTGATACGGTACTATGAAGAAGAAGAAGTGGCAGAATATTATGGGAGAAAAATGCAATTTAAGTGTAAAATTACGATAAGTGGGAAAAATAAAGCAAAGTTCAAGTGACGTTTTCTTCCCGATTCATTACTTAAAAGTCACCAGAACCAGCACAATATGTTTTTCCTTCCTTTTCTTTCTTGAAAGCTTCTGTACGAATACTGGTAACTCTGGAAGCTTGTCTTTTCTTCTTCTCCTTCTCCAAAGAACAGAAAATGATTCGTTTCCATTTTTTTTTCACCATGCAACTTTTCCTGAGTCGAAATTATGGGGATTGTAGTTTCTGTCAAGTCATGATTGTTGGCTATAGGTGCAGGACTAACATGACTTGAAGTTGATGCAACACTTTCCTGATGAGAACAATGTGATTCCGATAACATTTCACGACCTTTCGTCCCGGGTTTCTTCAATGGAGACTCTTGTTCGGTAATAGCTGATCCCCATCTTCTTCCTATCAAAAGTTCAGCAATTCGTCGCTTAGCTAAGGCTGATTTATGTTTGTGCATATTGTTTATTCCCTTGGATACAAGCTATCAATTATTATAGTACACTATTTTCAATAATTATAGTATCTTGATACGCAACTACAAGAGGTTACTTGCGCGCGTACTTCACAAAAGTCAACAGACTGGCTACCAACACAGAACTCACAAAAAAAAGATTAAACATACAAGAATAAAAAAACTTGCAGTTGTCGGCACTATTGTAGTACCATCAGGAATACCAATAAAAGCATACAATGTTGCTCAATGACAGTCGAGTTCTGAAATATTACTCCGTATCAGGCTTTACAAATTCATTCAAAAATATGGCAGATCTTGCAGCTGGATGCTGCATAAATATATTGGGAGAGGGGGGGCTGTTGGCAAATCCCATGGATGTGTAATTACAAAGAACAGGCATATTTGATTGAATGGAAGCATGACAATGACATCATTACCTAACAAAGCAGTTCAGCAGATGCTACACGAATTTTTGCTGTGTACAGACTGGCATACAAAGCATTATCAAAGTGATAAATTGTTTGAATTCAACGGAATAACTTTGTGACAAGAAAGAAGAAACTCAATCCTTTCAATTCCAGTCATAAATTTTTTTTGCCAAAATGACCAAAAAGGCAATTTTTATCTCTGGAGTGTCGCCTTAACTAGGTATTTCTTGCATCAAACTAATTGTTTAATATACTATGTGATCAAAAGTATCCGGACACCTGGCTGAACATGACGTACACGTTCGTGGCGCCCTCCACTGGTAATGCTGGAATTCAATATGGTGTTGGCCCACCCTTAGCCTTGATGACAGCTTCCACTCTTACAGGCATACGTTCAATCAGGTACCAGAAGGTTGCTTTGGGGAATGGCAGCCCATTCCTCATGGAGCGCTGCATTGAGGAGAGGTAATGATGTCGGTCGGTGAGGCCTGGCAAGAAGTCGGCGTTCCAAAACATCCCAAAGGTGTTCTATAGGATTCAGGTCGGGACTCTGTGCATGCAAGTCCATTACAGGGATGTTATTGTCGTGTAACCACTCCGCCACAGGCCGTGCATTATGAACAGGTGCTTGATCGTGTTGAAAGATGCAATCGCCATACCCAAAGTGCTCTTCAACAGTGGGAAGCAAGAAGGTGCTTAAAACATCAATGTAGGCCTGTACTGTGATAGTGATAGTGCCATGCAAAACAACAAGGGGTGCAAGCCCCCTCCATGAAAAGCACGACCACACAATAACCAAACTGCCTCCGAATTTTACTGTTGGCACTACACGCTGGCAGATGACGTTCACCGGGCATTCACCATACCCACACCCTGCCATTGGATCGCCACATTGTGTACTGTGATTTGTCACTCCACAAAACGTTTTTCCACTGTTCAATCGTCCAATGTTTACACTCTTTACACCAAGCGAGGCGTCGTTTGGCACTGACATGCGTGATATGTGGCTTATGAGCAGCCGCTCGACCATAAAATCCAAGTTTTCTCACCTCCCGCCGAACTGTCATTGTTTCTGGAGTGGATCCTGGTGCAGTTTGGAATTCCTGTGTGATGGTCTGGATAGATGCCTGCCTGTTACTCTTGACGAACCTCTTCAACAGTCGGCTGTCTCTTGTTAGTCAACAGACAAGGTCAGCCTGTACGCTTTCGTGCTGTACGTGTCCCTTCACGTCTTTACTTCACTATCACATCAGAAACAGTGGACCTAGGGATGTTTAGGAGTGTGGAAATCTCGCGTACAGACTTCTGACACAAGTGACACCCAATCACCTGACCATGTTCGAAGTCCGTGAGTTCCGCACAGCACCCCATTCTGGTCTCTCGCGATGTCGAATGACTACTGATGTCGCTGCTATGGAGTACCTGGCAGTATGTGGCAGCAGAGTGCACCTAAGATGAAAAACATACGTTTTTAGGGGTGTCCGGATTATTTTGACCACAGTGTATCGCAAGAAACCTTTTCAGGGCAAAATGTGTAACGTGGTAACCATATTATGGTAAAAGTAAAATAATGAGCCCACAATACTGAACCCATAATTCTACGATGAGAAAAGTATTTTTTTTATTTTATCAATATTTATTTCAAATAAAAGTTACTTGTATGAGAGCGACCATTTCATGAGTCTGGCTGTCTCGTGGGAGAGCGCCCTGCGTCAAGCAAGCTACGAACTCGTGAAATACCGTGACACTTCGGTGGACTTCGAATATTCAACAATTTTTCAAATTCAAGGAATTCTTCATAACGAGAGATTTTGGCAACACAGTAAATCCAGAAAGAAAGAATCAAAATTATTCTTAAACCCTATGGGAAGACAGAACCCCCAGGGTATATATAAATGCAGTTAAGCCTAGAGACGAATCCGCGTCCGATCCGCGGACTAGTGACACGTGCCAAAGTTGATGAATGAAGAAAACCCGCGAAACGCCCGGGCAGAAACAATTTATTTCGCCTGCTGCGAGTATGGGAAAATTATGAAATTAACACAAATAAATCGTAAGTCTGTCCGAAGTCACGGAACAAATTTCAAGAAAATCGGTCTATTGGATGCGGAATGAGCATATTGTACAACCAAGCTTCATGATGTGAGTGGCGTAATCCCATAGAGAGACGAATCCGTGTCCGATTCGCGGACTAGTGACACGTGCCAAGGTCGATGAATGAAGAAAACCTGCGAAACGCCCGGGCAGAAATAATTTATTTCACCTGTTGTGAGTATGGGAAAATTATGAAATTAACAGAGAAATAAATTCTTTAATTAACTTCAGTGTTTGGCATTTCTTCTAAATGCGTGATGAATAAGTGTTCCCTGCATTTCGCAGTTTAGTTCCTTCAGAACGACGTAACATAAGATCCTCGCAGATAGTGTTGTTGTTGGTTCCTTCTGAACAGCAGTTTGGGTGATGCTCGTTTAGCATCGGGATTAGTTTATAACTTAAGGGTGTCATGAAATGATAACTTGGTGGAATTTTGTTTTCAATTGTGAATGCTGCTATTAACTTCTAGTGAACACCATGCTTTCCAATAATATTTTGCAACCCATCCAAAGCAACTGATATTCAATTTGGTTCGATTAAGGGTCCATTCGGCGGGTGTTCCGTATCCGAAAGGGTATTTGACTGGCGGATAACCTTAATTAAGAGTAAATCAGGAAATCTACTTGTTGAAGGTCATATTTTCCATGGATCGTGTGGATTAATTCTCAGGTATCGTTTGGATTAATAGGTTCCCGAATTTTCAAGTTTTCTTTTCACTTTTTTCAGTTTCGCAGTCCACTTATTTATGAGATTCCTACTTTCTCCGAAGAAATATCTCCCATATTGTAAGAAATGAATTAACGCTACGCAATGTGACTGCGTTTGAAACATTTTATAATTAATAAATAATTTTTTTGTCAAGAATTTATATAAATAAAAAAATTTTTTTGTGCCATTAAGAATTTAATAAAAGTTAGTAAGCACATATTTGCTCCTCATTTCAAGTAGTTAGGCTCTCTTCTGAACCCCATCGTTTGGTTAAGATCGTGACCGAAACATTCCCGCAACGACCCCAAGATTTAAGAGTTCAATATTGCACTACTGTAGCAGCTGTGGCCGACCAACGATGGAATGGTAAGTCAAGGGTTCAGTAAGAATGCCGCTCCAACGTGGTGTCTTAAGTCACTTAAGAGAGGACCTAAGTGCATCAAAGGAAGAACTATGAGTCATGTTGGTTGACATCAGTAAAATGATGGTAGGATATATTACACGTTGGGGCTCAGTAAGATTGGTGCCAAACATAAGGGCCTAAGTCAAGATAACGATGAGGAGCCTTAAGTCACGATAACGATACGATGCCATGATAATGATAACAGAATTATATATTGAAAAAATGTGTTAGGAAAATATGAAATAACTAGCTGATGTACCTGTGCTTTGCTACGGGATTCTCAGAAAGACTGACTTGGTGGTTTTCCTAACTGAATTCAACATTGGTCATTACAAAAACGTCAGTAGGAATGTAGCGATTGAAAGCAATGTTATCATATAAAATACTCGATCAAATGAAAAACCCGCACACTTTCTCACTTTCGACGAACAGTACTACGGTGCCGATCTAAGTGTCCAAAGTTCCTGAGCTGGAATAACCAGGTCGCAGACTGCCGTGTACACTCCTCTGACATTATTCCATTAAATATGCACACTACTCATTCCAATCAGTGCCTCAGAGTAGGGATTGAATAGCTCGAATACTATGATGAACCAGTGTGTTACATACCAGATATATCAGAAAATGTATGAACCAGAGGAATGGCATGCTAAAGAAGAAAGTTAACTTACTCCCTAGCTACTTTCCGCCAATACACAGGCAGGCTGTTACAGTCGGTACGATCAGGCGAGTTGCCCATGTGGTTAGGGGTGCGCCGCTGTGAGCTTGCATCCGGGAGATAGTAGAATCGAACCCCACTGCCGGCTACCCTGAAGATGGTATTCTGTGGTTTCCCATTTTCACACCAGTCACACCAGGCTGTACCTTAAAGCCAAGGCCACTTCCTTCACACCACTATTCATTTCCTATCCCATCGTCGCCATAAGACCTACCTGTGTCGGTGCGACGTCAAGCAAATTAAAAAAACCTCGGTACGCTGCAGTAATCCTATCTATCGGGGATGAAAGGAAACAGAAGACAAAAAGCACATCACAACAAACAATGGTCAATGTAATGTTATTGTTGATAAAGTTTATGGGCTTTCTATATTGCAGGCATTCACATTAGTTTTCTTTCGACTCTGTGATATTAGGGTGTCTTACAAAATTATTTATACGGTATCATAGACTGTAGTTCCTTATTCTCAGACTTTACATACCAATTTTCACTAAATTCTGTTTACCCATTTTCTCGTGACTCGGCGCTGATATGGACTTAGTAACAAAAATCCACATTCATGAATATCTGTGATTATATGCGGTACGGTAACAATGTATAAGACGTAAGTGATCGGAAAAATAATAACTCACATAACTACTACTAACTTACAACATAACTAAAGTTATGTTAGTTATGTAGTATTTATCAATACGACCACTAATAACATAAATAACTTATTTGAGAATTACATTTCAGGCCTTCCCCTAAACTACCATTTCACTCAGTGCGAATAACATTATTGATAGCCTAGATTATAGCGACCTATTCCCCGACTTAGCATACCAATTTTCGTGAAGATACGACCACTAATAATATAAATATTTGACAATTAAATTTTAGGCCTTCCCCTAAACTACCATTTTTCTCAGCGTGTATAGCCTATATTGTAGCGAATTATTTCCCATCTTTGTCAAGCGATTTTCATTAAGACACGACCACTGACAACATAAATATTTGAGAATAAAATTTCAGGCCTTCCCCTACACTACCATTTCACTCAGCGTGATTAAAATCATTTACAGCCTAGATTGTAGCAGTTCATCACCCGACTTTACATTCCGATTTTCATTAAATTCTCTTCAGCCGTGTTCTCATGATGCATGTACATACATACATACATACATACATAGATACAGACAGACAGACAGACAGACAGACAGACAGACAGACAGACAGACAGACAGACAGACAGACAGACAGACAGAAATTACGGAAAAGTAAAAAATGCATTTTCTTGTTACTGTGGACATGACCGATACAGAAATACCATTCTTTTCAAATTCTGAGCAATGTACAGACAAAACTCTTTATTTTATATATATAGATGTTGAGGCCTAAGCCACAGTTAAACGAATTATGCCCAATGAGAGTGCTAGATATTATCACGTTTAACGAGGAGCTTAACTACTTGGTAGATAATAATAATAATAATAATAATAATAATAATAATAATAATAATAATAACAGTCACAATGCATTTTAGGAAACCAGTACTTAAAGCTTTATTGAAGCTCAAGTCATGTTACAAAAATACATTTTGGAAGTGGTAAAGCTGAATTACATTCAAAGTTTATGCGTTAACATGTTCTTTAATTAATTAACTTATGGAAGCAAAACTATTTAGGATATTTATCCAGACTAACTTATTAACTTCAGAATTGCTTTTTATTAAACAATTTGTGATACAAGCCACATAAATAAAATTTTTATAAGGCAATTGTTGGAATGTTGTCAGTTTGGTATTAAATTATAATAGCGTTTGTATGCGAAAACGCAGTAGGTAGTGAATTCTTTCCTTAGTAGTCTGGAGTATTCTGGTTGCATTACTGGCCAGCGTACTCATTCTTGTATTTTTGTGGTATTGTGAGATGGAGGATCAGGCGATGATGGATGGGCTAAGGCAGATGATGGAAGAAATGAGTAATAAGTTGAGAGAGGACATAAGCCATGAATGATAGTTTGAATAGTAAGATGGAGGATACGAAAGTGCAGAATGAGAGTTTAAATAGTAAGACAAATGAGAACTTAAATAATAAGATGGAGGACGCGAAAGTCCAGAATGAGAATTTGAGGGAGGACATGAAAGTCCGGAATGATAGCTTGGATAGTAAGATGGAGGATATGAAAATTCGTAGTGAATGTTTCGCAGCTAGTTTGAAAGACACTAGTGATGAGTTAAAGAGTAGGATCGATGATACCCAGGCTAGGTGTAAAGAGTCTAGTGATGAGTTGAAGGTTGGATTAAAGGACGTGGTTCATGAGACACACACTATTTTCACCAAAATTAAAGAGGAACTTAGGGGTGAAATAGGTAGACTCAACCAGCATTATGAGGATAGCCAAGTGGAGATTAGGAATGAAATTGATAAACAATTTGCGGAAGTGCAGGTCAATTTAAAGGACGATTTTGATAGGCAGTTTTCCAAAATCCATGACAGTTTGAAAACCGATATGGACAAGCGTTTCCACCAAAGCCATGACATGTACAGTAGATTATGCGATAGTCAGGAGGAGATGAGGAAGGAACTTGACAAGCATTTATTGGAAAGCCAGGCAGCGCACAAACAGCTGATCGACAGCCAGCTCGAATTTAAGGAGGACATTACACAACAGGTTGTAGAGATACGGAATTCCATTGATCAGGAAAAGGGGAAAACATTAACCATAGTAGAAGAACAACGTGAAATCTTATCAGCGGACATTAAGTCACTGGATAACAAGGTAGACAAAATTAGTGTGGAATTGGATAGCAAATTATTATCAAAAACCGAAACCATGGAGAAGAAACTATTGCAAATTAATGAAGAATCAATTAGTAAACTCCAAATTGCTAATGAGGATTCTGAAATTTTAATTAAGGAAATCCAAGAGGAGTTAGTTGAAATCAAAAATGAACATACCCGGGAACTCAACAATAGGAGCAATAGCATGGAACAGGACCTAAGAGAAATTACGTTAGCCCAGGAGGAAACGGATAAGAAGGTCGGGTTCATTAAGAGCGAGGTAAGCAGTTGGATTAGCAGCGTGGTAGATATGCAGTCCAAGGTGGACAAAGTATTGAACCAAACCTCGACAGCTCTTAACTCTGATTTCAGTGGTCAATTGCCAAATGTCAGTCACGTAAATAACAACGGTCAGAGCTCGAATTTTGAGACCAGTCGATCTCAAGGCTCAGGGGTCACGAATGGTATCAACATGATTAGACTACATGACGACCAGCCTAAGAAATTTAATGGAGGTCCACATACCAGGCCAAAAGGATTTCTTAAGGATCTTAGGGAGAACATCCGAGATGCCCAGATTCCTGAAGAGCGACAGTTAAGGGTAGCTGAAAGATACTTAGAGGGGGCACCGCTCTTATGGTTCAAAGGCTTCCAGTATCACTTTGACACCTCTGATGAGTTCCAAAGGGCGTTTTTAAATACGTTTTGGAGCACGGAGATTCAGCAAAGTCTAAGACTAGAGCTATACTCACGCCGTTACACTGCAATAGGCCCTACAAAGTTCAGCGAGTACTTCACAGCACAGTTAGTGAAATTTAGAGAGCTTGAGGCGCCACCCTCGGAGCAGGAGTTGGTCCAGGCCATCCAAAAACAGCTCAAAAACAGTGCAAAGGATGATCATTGCATCGAAGGTAGAGACGCCCATACAAGCAGAAATGATCCTTAGACAGCTGGATCACACCCACAATCAATTACCACCAAGAGGGGGACGATCTCACGAACAGCATGTGAATACCGTTAGCCAGGCTCCCGAGGGAGGTCAAGAGGCACCTGAGCAGGGAAAGCCGCAGGCGACCAAGAGAAGGCGCGAGTTCCGAAATAACTGGGAACCCTCGCATCCACGAAATGAGGATTGGAAAAGGCGCAGGGGTAATTGGAATTATCTGCAGAGGAGGAACCCTTACCGGAGGCGATACGATGGGGGCGGAGAAGACCGCAGGAATTTTAGAAATGGTTACAGTAATCGCAGGGACTGGGGAAGTAATCGAACTCAGAACTTCCGCCGTGATGACGATGAAAGATACCGCGAACGTGCTCAATACACTGATGGGTTAAGGAAAGACCACGAAAGAGAGAAATGGAAGGGAGGCATACAGAGCCAGGAAGTTAACACCGATTATTTTGGGGCTGAAAGTCTGGAATTCCAGAAGGTACATCGACAAGACCAGCGGAATTCTGGTTTAAATCCATTTGCACCAAATTTTGAGCAAGAGTCAACATCAGCCCTTGATAGGAAAAAAAACCTTCAAAATCCCAGTAGGAAAATTTTTCAGAGTCTTTAATCCCAGGTTCTGAAGGGGAGACATCAGATGAATGGGTGGTCGCACAGATAGATTCTTGGATCATTACCTCTGATGACTTGGTGGAAGACCACCTGAAACAGGAGAGCAATCAAGTAAAGAAACTGCCTTTAATAAATGTCCTATCTGCAATTTCCAGATCAAAAGTTTGGTGGATACAGGAGCCAGTATCAGTATCATTTCCCAAGCCCTTCTTGACGATTTGCGACAACGGAATAAATTGCTATTTGTAAGGTACAAAGATATTTAGATGTACAAATTGGAAATTCCACATTCGCTCACACATTTGTAGTCATGACCAAGATGCACTACAATGTAATCTTAGGGGCTTAGTCATTGATTTAAGCAGGAACGAAATAAAGATCAGGAAAGAAGACTGAGCAGAAGTCGTTACACTAAATGAGGAATTGGGAGAAGACAGAACATTAGAATATGGCGAAGAGGATGCCCAATATGTAAACTTCGTAAATTCAATGGAGGGAGCCCCTGGTGAAAGTGACAGTATAGAGGACGAAGGGATTCATCATGAGGAGTTACATGACGTTTTGGAGGCTGAGCTTGACACCGATTACGAGGCCTTAATAGGGTTAAAGGTCGCTAAATGTCCTGGTACTGTAGAAGAGAAGGAAAAACTTAGAGCTCTCCTAATGGAATTTATATCTGTGTTCGATTCCAAACCGGGTCTAATTCCTAGCTCTAGCTGTTACGGATTGGACACCTTTTAAGAGGAGACCGTACCCTATACCAGACAAATATTATGCTCAAGCTGCAAAGATTATTAAGGAAATGGAGGAGAATGGACTAATTTCAAAGTATCCCACTCCATATTTAAATCCGCTGGTTGGGGTTCAAAAACCGGACGGGTCTCTGCGCGTCTGTTTGGACGCGCGTGCTCTCAATGAATGCTTAATCGCCGAGCCTGACCAAGCAACTCCTATTAAAGAGGTTATCAAACGTTTCAGAGGAAAATCACACTTCATTAGCATAGATCTGACATCCTCATATCATCACATCGGTTTGGAAAACAAGTCTAAATTATTTACTGGCTTCATTTTCGATCAGCAGATGTATGTCTTCAATCGGCTCCCTTTTGGATTGAAGAATGCCGGTGCAGGACTCATACGCGCCCTAGATCGATGTCTCACTGATGAAGTTAAGGCCACTACTACTCGTTATGTCGATGACATTCTGCTAGCTTCAGCAATTTTCGAGGAAAATATCAGGGATTTGAGGAAACTACTGGAGAATTTAAGGACATCAGGCTTCAAAATCAATCTAAAGAAATCGCATTTTTGTCAAAAAGACGTCCTGTTTCTCGGCCATGTCATTGATGGCGAGGGAGTTCGCCCAAATCCGGTGAAACTCCAAGCCATAGACAAGTAAGTAAGTGCCGAGTTACCAGTTGACTGTTTGGTACCTCAGTGCTGAGTTTTTTCATTCGTAAAATTTGTAGAAGTCTCAATTTTTAACTTATTAGTGGGGTGATTAGCTTAAAATGTTTATAAATGGTTGTTGTTTATAAATCTAAATGCAAATGGAAAATCCTACACTTATGTTCAATATTATTTTGAGAGAAAACAAAATTATACTTATGTGCCCATGCGTGCATTATCTTTGTACAAAGTAAAGAGCCCAAAATAATAATATTCCCTAAAATCTGTACACCATTAATACATGTAACTTCGTAGAAGTATATAAGTTGATATTTTAAAATACTTTCCAAACCTGGAATGTGGTGATAGTTAAATGTTTTCTACTGGTTGTTTGTGATGCCGATTTGTTCAACTATCTGCACCAACTCCACTGACACAGTTTACAAAAAATCGATGATTATCGTGCTGTCATCAAACACTACTTGGCCCTCAGAGCCTTTCAAAGTTACCTGATACTGCGGAGAACATTTCCTGGCGCCCATTATTATATCAAACAGAATATAGTATTAGGTTTTTCACTGACTGCATAAATATTATAGTTATGGTTAAAGTACTGTAGTAAATGATTGAAACAGTTCTCCAATATGTTGACCATGGTGCCCTTCTTATCCACTTTCAATATTCTTAAATATTAGTTAATTGATGTAAAATTATGTTTTAAGTCTGTCATGTGTTGTGCCATGGCAGAGAAACGATTGTATCTCGAAGCATTGACATGTTCCATGTATCTTATTGAAAAACTACATGCTGTTTGTTCTACATATGTAATTTTACAAGTGCTGCATTGTAGTTTGTAGACACCTGATTGAGAAAATTTATTAGTTTGATTGATAGTATATGTATTATAGAAATTGGAAAAATTGTTATTATTAGTTTTAAAAGCAATTTGTTGGTTACTTTTCTTGAAAATATTAGTAATTAGGTATATACGAGGGTAATCCCAAACATAAGGTCCCCTACTTTTCTTTTAAATACAGAACTCTGTTCGTGTGGCTGTTGGTCACAATACTGAAGAGTGTTTCCTGCGCTAGCATATAAACATGTGCACGCCGCACTGAGGCACTCAACTGTCTTGGCTTGGCAGCCGTTGAGAATGGAGGTCCCGTTGGATGTTACCGCCAAGTGCGAAGTGCGCGCAGTTATTCCGTTTATGAGCGCAAAAGGTACTGAACCGACTGAATCCATCGCCAATTGACGAAAGTGTATGGTGAGTCATGCATGATGTCAAAAATGTTCGTAAGTGTTGAAGAGAGTTTACAGTCAGTCAGACGGAAATTCACTACAAACAAAGGAGTGGGAGACCTCAATTTCCGTTGAGACAGTCGTGAAGGTTGAGCAAATCATGCGTGAAGATCGGCGGATCATCCTGGACTTTGGTTCCTGAGATTTCCTAAGCGCCGCTCACAGAATTTTAACGGAAAAATTGAAATAGCGGAAGGTGTGCGCAAGATGGGTGCCACGCATGCTGACCGAAGACCACATGCGGCAAACAGTCGATTCTTCCTGCGCATTTCTTCAATGCTGTGCAGCCAAACAGGACAACTTTTTGGACTCAATTGTCATGGGTGACGAAACCTGGGCGTTCCACTTTACACCTGAGACCAAGCGACAATCACGCCAGTGATGGCATCCCTCTTCGCCAAAGCCGCAGAAATTCAAGCAAACACACTCTGCCGGTAAAGTCATGACAACTGTGTTTTGGGAGCAAAAAGATGTATCGTTGGTCAACTTTATGCCCACTGGGACCACAATTAATGCTGACAAGTACTGTGAGACCCTGAAAAAACTCAGACGAGCGATTCAGAGCCGGAGAAGAGGAATGTTGAGCAAGGGCGTAAACATTCTCCATGACAACGCTCGCCTGCATGTCGCCCAGCAAACCGTTGCTCTCCTGAAACAGTTTCAGTGGAACACCATCACTCACCCACCCTACAGTCCAGACCTGGCGCCCAGTGACTATCACTTGTTCCCTAACTTGAAAGAACATTTGGCTGGAAAGCGATTCAGCACCGATGACGAGATGAAAGATGAGGTTCACAACTTCCTGAACAGCATGGCGGCAAGCTGGTATGACATGGGCACACGAAAACTGTCACAGCATCTACAAAATTGCATTGACTGAAATGGCGATAATGTAGAAAAATAGCTAAATGTTCAAGCTGTAAAATGATGTGAACCATTGTAGAAATAAACAGGTGTATTTAAAAAAAAATTGGACTCTTATTTTTGGGATTACCTTCATATTTACACTACTGAACGTGAAGGAATAATACGTTTTTTTGTGTATTGATTCTCTGGTTAAAGTAGAAATTTGATGTCTTTTAGTTGTGTTGATGATCTTATTGATAAATTGTGCATTATACCAGTTTGATTTAGATACTGATCGTGTAACAGTTAGTTCATTTTAAAGGTCTCTTTTTGCTATTTGCTTTACGTCTCACTGACACAGATAGGTCTTATGGCGATGATGGGACAGGAAAGGTCTAGGAATGGGAAGGAAGTGGTCATGGCCTTAATTAAGGTACAGCCCCAGCATTTGCCTGGTGTGAAAATGGGAAACATCAGAAAATTATCTTCAGGGCTGCCGACAGTGGGGTTTGAACCCACTATCTCCCGGATGCAAGCACACAGCTGCGTACTCCTAACCGCACGGCCAACTCGCTGGGTAGTCTCTTTTTGATAAGGGGATGGTGAAGGCTCTATTTACCATACTATAGTATGCCACTTTTTTATGGAATTGGGCATGGAGGGAATCATTTTGGATTGTACTAACTGTTTGAGTTGGTTTTCTAAAGATACAACAAGACAGCTGGGTGGGGTGTCTAAATAATTTAGATTCTGTTGTGATTCAGATTAAAGTGTAAAATCGATATGTGGATCTAGGGTGTTTAAATTGGATAGGGTACAGGCTGCATTTACAAGGTCTTATATTAATATAGCCAGAACATCATCCACATAGCGAGCCCAGTAGCAGATATGATTGAATACAGGTTTGTTGAAGATCTTTGTGTATTCTAAATTATCTACATATATATCTGCCACTATCCTTGAGGCTGGTGATCCCACCGCCAAACCATTCTGTTGGTAAATAACATTATTAAAACTGAAAAAAAATGAAATGTCGTATGGCTTTTAGTGCCGGGATATCCCAGGACGGGTTCGGCTCGCCAGGTGCAGGTCTTTATATTTGACTCCCGTAGGCGACCTGTGCGTCATGAGGAGGATGAAATGATGATGAAGACAACACCTACACCCAGCCCCCTTGCCACTGGAATTAACCAATTAAGGTTAAAATCCCCGACCCGGCCGGGAATCAAACCCGAGGCCCTCTGAACCGAAGGCCAGTACGCTGACCGTTCAGCCAACGAGTCGGACATTAAAACTGAAGTAGTATAATTTGGTATTTACCCGACAAAATTAATTAAATCTCAGCCATAGACGCCCAAGAGAGATCCGGTTTACTCTGTCTGCCATCTAGCGGACCTAGAGTAAAACAGAACGTCGAAATTGACGAGCAGACAGCCAGATGGCGTCAAATCGAAATGTCTGCACACGGTAGCTGAGGCCATACGATTATTATTATTATTATTATTAGTTTTTGTATATTATATCTATCATTTCTTTTATAGGGATATTTGGATACATGTTTTTAATATCAAAAGAGTGGATTGTATGGTTAGGTTAAACTTCAAAATTTTTAAGATTGTCAACTAGTTCTGACGTGTTTTTAATGGACTTGTTGGCTAGAAACCTGTAATTTTTCTTTAAAAACTGTTGTATGAACCGTGAGGTTTCATATAAAGGGCTCAGCCTAGAATTAATGATAGGTCTCATGGGGATGTCAGCCTTGTGGATCTTGGGTTGTGCTCTATTTTTGGGGAGTCCTGGGTTCATATCAATTAGTACAGTGGTTTCTTTGTCATTTAAGAGGAAAGTTACGACTTTTAAGCAATTTTTTCAAGTTCTTTTGAATTTTAGTTGTATAATCTTTTTTGATAATTGTAAACGTTTTGTTGGAAACACAGTTGTTCATTTTATTGATTATTCATCTTTACTCATGGCAACGGCCACATTACCTTTGTCGGCTTTCGTTACAATGAAGTTGTTTTCTTTAATTTTATTTTTAAGCTTCGAAACTCAATGAACAGTAATGGCCTGATTTGTTTGAGAATTGGTATTACTTAGTTTAATAATATAATTTAATTTCTTCCTCACTTCGAACCGAACCTCCTATTGTTGATCGGGAGGAAGTTTGGTAATGGCTAATTCTGATTCTGTTACTGTTGTAATGACGTTAAGATGGGATGCATTTGGCCAGTTGTGTTTTGGGTTCCTGCTCAACATTTTGGATTCCTCCTCATTCAGTGTTACGTCAATTAATTTAATGTTAGGTGGGTGGAAATTATGTATGGTGTCAGTGTTTGAATGTTGCACTTTGAAAACACCTGTTAGATTGTGGGCTGTATTTTTCAGTCTATGCAATTTATCATCTAAAACTTGTTGCTTATGTTTCAGAATAATTTCCAGTTTCTGGTTAACCATTGTTTGAAAGAAATCCCATTGGAGTTTCCTACTTCTAGGCAAGTCTGATAATATCTATCATTCAGATGTGTTTTATTTCTATGTAAAAATTTTCTCTCTTTACCGATCCATATTTTATTTGTTTTAAGTTGAATTTTATTTATCTGATTCGTGTTTTTTACAGTAAATTTCAGAAAATTGGAAGTTAGATTACACTAGCCAACATGATTTTGCGGTAAAGTAGAAAATATGTAATTCTTATGGAAATCGCTGCCCTGATTCCGAAAATGATGCTACTTTTTTTCCTATCACGTCTAGTTTTGACGCAATACAGTGTTTTAGTATCTGCATGAATTCGTAAGATATAATGTTGAGAGATGTTCTCGCGCAACTTTTTTTAGAATACAATTATGTGATTCGATTTGTTATTGTTTGCATTGCAATCTGACGATGAAGAAATAGATAAGAAATGTGTTTTTCCACTATTCAATACACAATTTATTTTAATAGATTAAGCTAGTACCGGTTTCGGCTCTTTAATGGCCATCATCAGCTAGTACATGTTTTGTTTTAGCCATTAGACAATACACAAGTTGTTATTGTATTAGGCATCCGGATGTCTAATGGGGGATGGAATAATAGCATATAATTAAAATATCAGTGGTCAGGTTAAAAAGTTATAAATAGAGCATGAGTATGTAAAACATATTAAAAACACACAGGTCACAATATATAACATTTAAAAGGTTTCAACACATTAAAATTGTACGTATAGGTAGACACTTGTTAAAATTTTCAATTTATGTTATATGGATTCCATTCTTCTGTCCTCTGTGCAGATCCTTCTAAGTAATGTTGATTTTAGTTGTGTAGGGTAATCTTCGAGGACATTTTGAAACTAGTGTACGTCTTATTGATGTGGGCCTTTGTCATGATGAAATTTCGTTATGTTATATATCCCAACTTGTGATATACTATGGCAAGTTTCAATACAGCAAACAGCAGGTCTCGAGCATGTATTTAGAAGTAGTCGGTGGTAACACTTCTCTCGTCTATGTTTGTTCTTGTAGTCTGTAAAGATAAAGTGATATAAGTATGCCGGTAGTGTATGCATGAAGGAATGCCTAGTGTGTGTATGGAAAGAGTACTTACTATAGTTGTTGTGGAAGTCTTGTGCTGATGTGTTTGAAGGCTTGTTGTGTTCTACTGCGAGTGAGTCTGGGGCTCATATTAGCTGTGGAGGGGAATGTAGGTGGAGGGGAAGAAGGAGTGGCCGTTGGAGAAGTAGGGGCGGGGTCAGGCTTGTGATTCGTTGGTTTGTTAGAGCGTGTGTTTACTATTTTGAGATAATCATTCTTTAATATCGGAATGGCTTTGTCAAAAATAATGCTGGTTTTTTCATTAATATCATTAATGTTATGATTGGGGTTGGCGTATTGGTCTAAAGAAATGTAGAAATCTTCGGTTATGTTGAGCAGGGGGCCCTTGGAGTTTATATTTAGTATCGTCATGTCGTTATTGATGTTTGTGAAACTATGCTTGGATTCTTCTACATGTTGGCCTATTGATGAGAAATGGTTATGTTTTACTGCATTTATATGTTCATTGTAGCGGATGGTGAAGTTTCTGCTTGTACGTCCTATGTAACTTATGTCACAGTTGTTACATTTGATACGGTAGACACCTGATTGGTTGTATTTATTGTTATTATTGACTGTTTTAGTGTTATGTATAATGTTGGTACTATTGTGTGTGGTTTTGAATACTGTTTTTATGTTGTGCTTCTTGAAAATATTAGTTATAGTATATATGTGGGTGTTGTTGAAGGTAAATAGAGCATAGTCTTTTTTGGGTTTGGCTGTTTTTGCTAATTTAGTTTTAGGTTGTGATTTTATTTTGTGAATGATTTTGTTGACCATTTCTTTGCTGTATCCGTTGTGTTTAGCTATGTCGTGGATTAACTTCAATTCATTATTTTGGTCTTCTGTTGTCATTGGGATGTTAAAGGCTCTATAAATCATACTATAGTAGGCTGCTCTTTTATGTGTATTGGGATGAATGGAGTCATTTTTTATGGTATTTGAGGTATGTGTGGGTTTCCTGTAGATCTTGTAAGATAAGTGGTTGTCGTGTCTGGTTATTGTTAAGTCTAGGTAATTTAGTGCACGGTTATTTTCGGTTTCTTTGGTGAATTTAATTTGGGGATCTAGAGTGTTAAGCTTATCTAGTATAGTTTGTGCGTCAGTGGATCTATTATCTAAAACTACGAAGACATTGTCAACAAATCTGCACCAAAAATGTATATTCTCTATTTCTTTGATTGACGTGTATTCTAGGTTATCTATGTATATTTCTGCTAATATTCCGGAGGCAGGAGACCCCATAGGTAGGCCTTGTTGCTGATAAATGGTATCGTGAAATCTGAAATAGTTATTGTTTATGGCGAATTCAAGTAAGTTTATGAATTCGTTTATTTCTAAGGTGCTCAAGTTGCTATTGTTTTTTAGGTTAGATTCTATTATTTTGATTGTTTGTTTAACAGGAATGTTAGGGTACATATTTATTATGTCAAATGAAGCAAGAGTATGGTGTTGTTCGATCTTTAGCTCTTTGGTTCTGTTGCAAAAATCTATTGAGTTTAGTATTGTTTTGTTTGCTAAAAATGTATAGTGCTTTTTTAAAATTTTTTGGATGAATTGCGATAATTTGTAGGTTGGACTGGCTCTATAGTTTATAATAGGTCTCATAGGTACGTCTTCTTTATGTATTTTTGGGTAGGCTTTCGCGGTCGGTAATTGGGGGTTCATTGTTATGAGTTTAGCAGATTCAGTTTCGGTGAGAAGAAAATATGTGTTTTTAAGTAAAATTTTTAAATTCCTTTGTATGTTATTGGTTGGATCTCGGCGTTTAATAGAAAAAGTATTGTCTTGGAAACATTTTTTAGTCTTTGTTATGTATTCATTTTTATCCATAATGACCGTAGTGTTGCCTTTGTCGGCCTTCGTTACTAGTAGATTGTTCTGTTTTATTTTATTTTTAAGTTTGTTTAAGTTCGATCTATTGGTGGTATTCATGTTTGGGTTATTATTGTGGACGCTATTGATGTATTGCGGGATCTTTCTGCTGATTTCGTGTCTTGCTTCGTCTCGTATGTCATATGGGATCTTTTGTAAAGCAAGTTCTGTTTCGGTAATGGTAGTTATAATATTCTGGTAGGATGATGCATTACCCCAGTTGTGTTTGGGTCCCCTGTTCAATATATCCGTTTCTACGTCGTCAAATACGGTTTGCGTAAGATTTTTTATAGGCGGATGGAATTTATGTTGGGAATTCTTGTTAGGAAGAGAGAGATCTTTGTTTTGGATTATGGTTAGTGGCTTTGGTTTACTTTGTTGTTGTTTCAGTGTTTCCAGTTTTTTGTTTAGTGTGTTTTGTTTCTTTATGGCTAAGTCTTCTATTTTTTCTCTGGAAATTCGTTGAAAGTAATTCCAATAGCTGTGTGGGAGTTCATGGGATGCTTTCAGGTGTGTTGAGTAAAGTTCATTATTAAGGTGTTGTTTCTTCCGATATAGGAATTTTATTTCTTCTTTTAACCAAATTTCATTAGTCCTGTTTTGTGTTTTGCGTGTCTGAGCGGTTCGTCTGTGTTTATTATTGTATTTCTGGAGAAATTTCGGTGTTAAGTTGTTTGAAAGGCATTCCTTCAAAAAGGCAATGCTTTTGGTTGTGTTCATTAGTTTAATTTTCAAGTTCTGATATTTAAATGCATTACGTTTTGCCTGGTTGGCTTCCGTATTATTATTTATAAATTTCATTTTCCGTATTGACAGACTCAAAGTATAGATAAGAAATGTGTTTTTCCACCATTCAATACACAATTTATTTTAATAGATTAAGCTAGTACCGGTTTCGGCTCTTTAACGGCCATCATCAGCTAGTACATGTTTTGTTTTAGCCATTAGACAATACACAAGTTGTTATTGTATTAGGCATCCGGATGTCTAATGGGGGATGGAATAATAGCATATAATTAAAATATCAGTGGTCAGGTTAAAAAGTTATAAATAGAGCATGAGCATGAAATTTATAAATAATAATAAAGAAGAAATAGATTTCGAGCCACATCAATATGACATACCTTCAAACAAATTCACGCAATCCGAATTAAATGATCAGATAAGGGACTTAGAGCTAACCAAAGAAAAATGTGAATTACTTGGTTCAAGATTGTGCGAAAATAATATGTTGGCACACGGTGTTACATTTTCCTGGTACCGAAATTGTGACGAAGAATTCCGAAAGTATTACATTCAAGAAGATGAACTTGTATTTTGTACGGATGTTTCAAATTTTCTACATTAATTGGGAGAGAAAGAGTATGATCCTAGTAACTGGCGTTTTTTTTATTTCATTGACTCTTCCAAAAGAGGTTTAAAGGCTATTTTGCTTTATAACACAAATGTTCTGGCATCCGTACCTCTTGCACACTCCACAAAAATGTCTGAAACATACGAGACCTTAAAATTGGTGCTTGAAAATATTAAATATCATGAGCATGGGTGGCAAATTTGCGGCGATTTGAAGATCATTGGATTGTTGCTGGAACAACAAAAAGGCTATACAAAATGTCCCTGTTTCCTATGTGAATGGATTAGCAGGACACGGGATAAACATTGAGATAAGGTGAACTGGCCAGAAAGGAAACAACTACAACCAGGATCCAAAAATGTCTTTAATGTAAGTCTTATTGACCGTGAAAAAATTCTACTTCCACCCTTGCACATCAAATTGGCATTGATGAAAGAGTATGTCAAGGCATTAGATAAAAGTAGCCTATGCTTCCAATATTTATCCTCTAAATTTCCCTCATTATCAGATGCAAAAATCAAAGAAGGCGTATTTGATGGACCACAGATTCGTAAACTGGTGAAGGATAAAAATTTCACAGATACAATGACCAAATTGAGAAAGAGGCATGGAACGCATTCAAAGATGTAGTGACTAAATTCCTTGGCAACATTAAGGACCCTCAATACATTGTAAGGAAAATGTTGGCAAAGTTTAAGGAACTCGGTTGTAATGTGAGCCTTAAGCTTCTTTTCTTAGCTTCGCATCTGGATTATTTCCCTCCAAATTTAGAAGCTGTCAGTGAAGAACAAAGTGAAAGGTTTCATTAGGGTCTCAGAGATGCAGAACGACGCTATCAGGGACGTTGGGATGTGAATATGATAGCCGATTACTGTTGGTCGATTGCACGAGACTACCCTTCTAGAGATCATTCAAGAACTTAAAAAACCAGGAAATTCGACGGAAAATGGAAAAAGACCGAGGTGTGAATCTAACCTGCACATAATGTAAGTAACAAAACTACGTATATTTAACCATGTAATTTTTATTCAAGGTACGGTTATATTAATTTAAAAGCAACTGTACAGCCAAAACTAAATAGGCGCTTTATGCTTCAGTTTCACGAATTTCAGTATATATTAAAAATATAATACAAACCATTTACTTGCTTACAAGGCAGCATTTATGTGTATTTAATGCATGCAAAATATGATTATGTTTTGCAAGCTGAAATTTACATTAATATATCAAATTTAATCAATACTAAGTATCAACAATTTTACGCAAGAACAAAATAACATTTTGTAAAATTGCCACTAAACCAGACGTGATACGCCAAAACTATTTTTTTCCTCGAATTCTGCGTTAAGAAATACATAAAACCCACCTACTTTCGTTTTTACCGCATAAAATGAGGTTTTCTTTTGCAGGCTAGTGTTATTGGTTATGCAATGTTTGAGAAAGTTACCATATTTTCCAATTTTGGCAATCTTAGTTTTTACACCTAAAAAAAATAAGCCTTTTTTTCTTGCCTGGTTGACTTTCAACTCATAAGTTATGAATTTTATTATGGTCCGTATTGACAATTAATCACTATCAAAGGGTAGGTCCACCTATTCAATAGCATTAGCTTAATACAGTGTTCTATATAATTGGTACTAGTTTAGACCCAACATACATTGGGTCACCGTCAGCCATGATCTAATAGGAAACATTTTTACACACAAACAATAATAAAGAATACAATTTGGTATGTCTTAATTTAAAATCATTGATGAAATCGGACTACACATTTTTCCTGCACATCCAATCAATGCTTCCAGATAATTTTCCATACCTGTTCCACATTCCCAATAATGTTCTGGGTATTAAATGTGTTATTTCACTAAAGAACTTTTCTCGCACATCCTTTGTTTTCAGCTTCCACGTTGTGATACTTCTCTGTCATTTTTACTTGCGACTGTACTTCCAACTTAGCTATTATTGTCCTATGACCCCCACAAAAGATTTCTTCTGGCATCGCCGTAACATCCAGCAGGTTCTTGCGATAGGCCTTTTCCTCTTTTATGTAGTCTATCTAAGTTTTCATTTTTGTATCTCTCCATCAACATATGGTAATTTTCTTGTTTTTTCTTCCTAAACCTTGTATTTCCAACTATCAGCTGGTACATCAATCAGTACTACTTCTCAATTCACACTTCATATCCATAAGGTCCTATATATATATATTTTTTTTTTTTCATTTCCTTGTTTCACTCTTTTCCACATGTGCATTAAAATCTCTCATTAATAATAATGTATCTCTTTATGTCCTGTATGGTTTTCAAGAAGTTCTCAATGTCTACATCATTATTCCTCGTTTGAGGACTATACACTGAAAGATATCTTTTGTACCAATGGAGGCTTGTCAGGTGAAGGGAGTGAAGTACCCCATCACCTTACTTTCAATTCTAAAAATTAATATTACTGATGATTAGGTGGAGGATGTTGTTGAAATGTCATCTTTTTCTTTCTCATTGTATTAGGACATTGCTCAGAAGTACAGAAATTAATTCTGCGATATAATAAATATAATATATAATAATATATAATAAATGACAATAACACATTTTTATTTTGCATTCTTTTGCAGATTCGGAATGATTAGTCAATATTTTAACTTTCAAGAAGGTTTAAGGTTAATATATGGTATTTTGAAGAATTTTTAGATCATTTAAAAATGTTTTTATTTATGCATGTATTCCTTATTGTCAGACTGATAAAAGTCCACAATGACAACAAAAAGTTATTCATTTTTCTAACATATTTAAATTTTCTAAATATATTTCATGACCAAGCAAACTGACCACAGTTTATTTATTCATTTACTGAAGATAGTCTACAACAGCAATGCTTCAATTACAGTAGACTACAGTAAACATTACGTGATAAAACTAATAGTAAAACTAAACTATAAACTAAAGAATAAACTAATAGTGACTAAGATTGGTGACTAAGAAAGGGTAAGGAAAGGGTTTATACCTGTGAGTTTTGTGTTTCCATGATATGAGCTGGAACACTATACAGAACTCTGATAATTAGGAGAAAGTATTTCGTAATGTGTCTCAAGCACAAGGAATGCACCAGCCTTCTCACCTGCACCTACAGCCATTCACCCCTGCATACCTGAAGGCCAAGAACAAATAGACAAGAGAAGGTATTGGAAATAACAGTTACATAACTTTCCACTTCAGTAGAAAATTATCCTCCAAATGCAAGGAAAATGCCAAACGTGAGACCACCACAAAATGTATTTTTAATTCAGCTAGAGAATGAATTAGGAAAAGACCTGTTTACAACAGATGGGCGTATTTTATTTTGTAAATTGTGCAGTCTTACAGTGAGTGTGGAAAGGAAGTTGTTGTTCAACAGCAAATTAAACTAGAAAAACATCAGAAAGCTGCAACGAGTGTGAAGAACAAATGTTCCCACGTTCTTCGGGGGCAAAGTACTAGTACCACATCCAGCAAATCATTGTCCATAATAAAACACACTTTCAATTAAATTAGGGGATAATTACTTCTGTTAAAACAAAAGCAGTGCAGTGAATAGAATAGGGATATATTTCTTGTAAAACCATTGTTACACAGTAACCACAAATCGATTTGATCAAATATTTTAAAATCATTTGTTATTTATTTTATAGCATTTTCCCATAAATTTAAAGGCATTTTATTGATAATTTTCAGTGATTTTTTTAGGTCATCAACATTTGTCCCCTACTGATGATATACTCTAGCATATATTTCGATTTTTGATTTGCAAGTTCATCCCTAATGTTTATGTACATAATCACATTGCCTCTGAAGTCACTGACCAATGTCTGGCTTTTCAGGTAAAGGAACTTCTGGTATGAAGAAACGAATCAGCCAGTCAGGAGCTTGGCCTGCCCTTACCCAGCCCCCCTATACTGCTGAGTACAGAGTAAGCAACAGACACACTGTGAGAACACAAATTTGTTTATGCCCAGAAAATGTTATGAAGCTTGAAGGTAGGAAATAGGACAGTCAGAGAGTCCATTTTATTCTTAACATGACAAGCCAAGATGTTGGTGAGTTATATTTTATAAATTTTGCTTTCAGAAGGTTGCTTGATAAGGAAAAAAAAAAAATGTTATATTATCTCCTGTTCCTTCTGTTTTTTTCTTTCATATTTTTTCTCTCCACTGTTCACTCTCAGATCAGCTGTCTTTAAGACATTTCCTTCTACTCTAACATATCATTTAAGTGCTGCTAGATAGGATAAACAGATACCGTGATCCAGGCTTCAGTGTTTTAAAAAATGCAGTCATCACATCAGTTTTGTGTTGTCTTTCATTGCAGCCTTTGGGCTATTGTACTGTGCTTGTGAATTTATTACCTGCGATTTATAGGAATTATTTTATTATTATTATTATTATTATTATTATCATTACCATCACCAAGAAGCTTGTGCACCACCACATACTGTTGATAAGCAGACGTGACTTTGGATGAATCAGTTAAAATAAAAGGTGTGGGAGAAGAAGTTTGCACAGAAGACAGATGAGAACTGGCATAAGTATACAAACATTCAGGGGGAAGCTAAGAATACTGTAGTGGTTGCACGTGATGAACATTACCGCAGCCTTCTCAAGCAACTGGGCACGAACGAGGGTAAGGTGGTTATCTACAGACTGGTAAGAGTTTGAAGCAAAGCAGCTAAGGACACTGAACAATACAAGTGTGAAAAGGACCAAGGATGGGCATAGGCTAGATGACAGAAGTGCAATTCTGAAACAGTGATAGGAGCACTTCAGTGAGATTTCATATATCAGTTCCCTCACCAGCCTATCTCCGAAGGTCAGAAAACTGCAGGTCCCATTAATCAAAGTGCCCTAAAACATGCACAGTACAAGATCTACTTCAGGCAACAGAAAATGCACTGGATGTCGCTAATTTCTGGGCAAAAGTAGTGTAGACATTTTCTTATAAGTGTGACTTTGTATATAAAGTATATAATTCAGTAAGAGTACATATGTATTTATAGTATTAATGCTTCTGATATGAATAAATAAATAAATAAATAAATAAATAAATAAATAAATAAATAAATAAATAAATAAATTAATTAATTAATTAATTAATCAAAGTGAAGGAATGAAAAAGCATAGTTGCTTCACAAATTAAGTTCTTGAGGGCAATACATAATTCAAGATTTTGAGGAGATGAACACCCTATATTTGACCTAGATGAAAGATGGGTCAACCAGAACCACACAAAATATATTTAGCAGGAACCATCAGGGAAGAGCGGTGTGGAAACGCCTCCAGGGAAAGGAAGCAGGTACAGCTACTTAGAGAAATTAGAGTTCGCCAATTTATTTTAAGTTTGCGTCAAAACAGAAAGTATTTTAAGTACCGTTTTAATATTGTCTTTTAGAAGAATAATTTGCTAGAGAGATAGAATATAGACACAAGATAATATATTTTGTGATTGAATAATGCAACTAATGTCATTCTTCAATATGTTTTCATCGCACGTAAACGACGGCGCTATCATGACTGAGTAAATCAAGACCATGGGGTTGACTTCTGGCGGAGACCTTACCAGCTGATTCTGCACATCCGAGACTGGAGACCATTGCCCAGTGATGACGCATTCTTAAACTCGAGCCAATGACCAAGGAAGAGCCATAATGAAACCCAACCCAGCTGAATAGCGAGAGCAAAGATAAGTCAAGTTCCATGTATTTTTAGATAGTTAAATTATTCATATTTGAGTGAATCATAGTATGTGTTTAATTTAAAATGTGGTTATAGCAAGGTCAATATTTAATTCTTCGAGATCTAAGTTCAATGTATAGTGTCTTCGAAAAGGAATCCATATAATTGCTTTAAAAACACGCACCCAGGTAGTCTTCGACAAGTTTATATTCAATGTGTAGGAATGTTTATTTTCATTTGTGGAAAGCTTTGAAAACGGCATCTTCGACTTAGTGCTAGAGAAATGTGTCTTTCATAATGTAAATCAATCCAAATACGATGTGAAATGAAATAAGATCGTCTTCTAGAACAGTAAAACATGATACAACGTTAAATCGTCACCAAACATATGTAGATAAGAGCCTGTATATTAACACATGCTTTCTTTCACAGGAAATGTGTAATTGCTTGTGTTACGAATTATAACAAACCCATAATGTTCCATTATATTATGATAGTGGATTATTCGTACATTGCGCTGCTAGGAAAGCAACGATTTCCTTATATAGAATTGATGACATGAACAACAGAATAATGAGATTATAGGCATGAATATTATGTTGGATATGTGGAATGATATGATTAATGAGGAATCATGTTAGTTATGGAGTGTATACGATGAAATATGAATATGTTTGAGTAATTGGTGGTATTTATGCAACATAATGCTAATGATAGGTTATAGTTATTGTAATTGCGACGTGAATTATATAGTAGCGTACGATGTCGGGTTAACTGACATGCATACGATGGGGTATGGTTATTGAGTTAACAGGCTATTATTGGTGTACGGTCATCAAAAGATTATCCTAGAATAATTTATTTACGATTGAAACTTGATATTTTTCTAGAAGAATTTCGCATGTTAAGTCCAAGTTAATTTATGTCGAAGATATGATTTATTGAAGGAAGCATCTTCATAATTTAAATGACTAATGTTCGCAAATAAATTATGATCTACGATTTTTTTTGGCAAATTTTGCAAATAGGTGATTGTATTTGAATGAAAATTTGACACTGCCAGATGGTTGACCTGCTTATGAACATACGTACGTTACGTTAGGTTACTCCCACATATTTTCAGGAGATATTACAGCTTTATTTTTCCAATTGATAGAGATAATTGATATTTTATTTTTAATTTGATTTTTGTTGGTATGTTATAGTATGGCCATTATAAGCCATGTTATGTGGAACTTACTGATACTGCTCACGTTATAATGGAAATTTGAGAAAGCAAGATAGAGAAAGATGATACGTGCAAGTTACAAAGGACATTCTTGATATTTCATATATCTTCATGTACATTTCAAATATATTTCACTTATATTTTATTTATGTCAATACTTAACACGATTCATAAAATATATTAACTGACTTTCCATTACTGTGACTTTACAATTTTTATGATTATTTCATTTTCTTTCTACGAGGTAAAGACTTAATCTCAATCAATAACTAGTTCAACTATATTTTATTTTGAATCGGAATACAATGAATATGATTGAAGATGTTAATTATAATATTATATTTTGTTCCAAGTACAATGATATTTTGAATAAACTAGGAGTTACGGATTTAAATTGGAATTTTTGCTATTTATTCATTCCATTATCAGAAGAGATATTAAGTGGAATTCTTATAAGATGATCAATGGATGAATTTAAGGTTTTATTTATTTCTCGGCAACAGTTAAGTGGAAATGGATATGCGGATGAATTTAAAAAAGGCTGTGCACTTCTTCAGTTGATTCCATGTAAAAAAAATATTTTTTTTAGTTACAGTAATTATCTCTGAAGGTATCGTGCGGTGAATTAAAACTTATTTGACATCAATAATATAATGTGGAAAGGGAATTTACAATTTATTAAAATTCGTATCTACCTTATTCAATACATTAAAATGTTGTTAAGATGAAATTACAACATATATTTTATCAGAACTAGTTTCAATGCCTTATTTTGCGTCATTATCAGCTGAAATACATTCTAGGAAATATTTGGCAAACATATAAGTTTATCTACGTCACATAAAACAAATTTTAAAAACATATTGATGATTTAAAAATATGTTGTAATTAAACTATTTCAAGTCCATATTATCTAAGACTGCAAGTATTAAACTTTGAATTGATAAAATCCGATGTAAGATAGTTTATACTATCGTGGGTTTAATAAAAACAACCACTGAAAACACAATCTTCTTAAAAACATTAGCTCTGTTTGACACTTTATAAAAAAAAATTTCATGTAGAACTGTATTAAAACTAATTCAATAAAATCTTCAAGCTGTTATATTGTAGCAATCGTAGTGAGGTGGAAAATGAGAAGCTGGTGCTTTCAGATGTTAACAATTATCTCATTCCCAGTTCAATGCGGACCTGAAATAACAGGAAACCAGTAAACTATCGCTTGACCGAAAACGTAAAATTTACGTCTTATAGCAAACATTTATGTCACTCACCTCATATGATCGCTGTCCTTGCGAAGCACCGAGTAGCTAAGCGAGCCTTGTTGTGTTAGCAATCAAGTGTCCAAGGTTAGTTTGGGTCAAAAGAGGGGAACTAGGGGAACTAGGGGAAGAAGGGAGGATCAAATGAAGGACGGCAACCTGCTGGAGCTCCGGAGGGCGTGATTATGAAAGGTAACACGTAAAGCTATTGCGCATAATCTGAAATACTATCCTATATTGTCCGGTATATGTACATTTTTAAAAAACTCAACAAGAAAATCAAAAAGAATATTTGATTTTTCGGAAATTTCATTTAAATTAAAGTTTGGATTAAAATACTGAACCAAGTGTATATAACAGCCCTCCGTAACATCCAGCAAACTACCTTTCCCTAAGCTCTCCAAAATCTCAATGTCCTGTTCTATGGATGTGAATTTATGTTTTAGATCATGTACATGTTGGCCAACCGCTGAAAATCTGTTATATTTTATTGCATTAATATGTTCAGTGTATCTAATTTTAAAACTTCGTCCTGTTTGGCCTAGATATGTGCAACTACAGTCATTGCATTTAAATCTATATACTCCCGATTTGGTATAAGGGTTCGATCTATTAACTGAAGTTGCATTGGGCAACACAACTGTATTATTATTATCAGTACAAAATGAAACCTTCATGTTATGTTTCTTGAAAAAATTAGTAAACTTATAAATATCCTTGTTATAAGTAAAAGTTGCGAATGACTTATGATTGTCCTTGACCAAAGTGGTTTGTAAGCGAAATCTAAACTTGTTAATAATACATTCAATAAAGCATTCACTAAAACCATTAGCCCTAGCTATTGAACGTATTATATTGAGTTCTTTTTTCAAATTAGCTTTTGTCATGGGAATCTTAAAAGCTCGTTCTACCAAACTATTGTATGTAGATCTTTTTTTGACTCTGTGGGTGTTCTGAGTCCTGTCTAATAGTGACTGCCGTTTGTGTAGGCTTTCTAAAAATGCTATACTCAAAAGCAGAACCCAATCTGTTAATTTTCAGGTCAAGGAAATTAATTGATTTATTACTTTCTGACTCCAACGTAAACTTACTCTGTAGAGTAGCCTTTGCATCTCTAACCCTTTCGTCCATAATTACTAAAGCATCATCAACAAATCTAGCCCAAAACAGAATATTATCAAAAACTTTGTCGTTCTCCATCATGTATGTTTCCAATGAATCCAGATAAATCTCCGCCAAGATACCCGAGGCCGGATATCCCATTGCCAAACCATCCTGTTTCATCTTAACATCATTTTAATGTATTGAATAAGGTGGATACAAATTTTAATAAATTGTAATCTTGGTTCAATAGAGACGAATTATGAAATTTATCTACTTAACTGAAGAAGCCCACCAGGCAAAGATAGTAGCCCATCGGTATTTGGGCTTAAGAATCAAGGTAGGAAAGATAGGCAAGGATATAAAGTTTATAAAAAAATGTATAGATTTTAATTTGAGTCCGAAGTTTTTAAAGAGGGTATTTAGAACGAACCAAGTAATTTCGCATCAACGTAACGTACAACAGAAATGTAAAAAAAATTATCTTAAAAATGAGTTAAAATTTCTATATAAGAAAAAAACCTTTTTGAATCAGCAGTTATATGAGACTCACCTCAGGGCAGCTACCTTGCTTACTAAAGCGCAATGGAACATTTTTCAAGATTCAGTTCAGAATAAATTAGATTACCTTCTTCCTGCTAAACAGAAAGTTTTGGATAAAAAACTAGAAATGCTAAAGAAAGAATCGCTTTCAAACAAACCAGTCACAGAAGCTAAACAGTATCATAATAAAGATTTACTCAGGAGTTTTCATACTCCGGTTATTAACATTTCCAAGACCATTTTGAATGAGAGGGAAATCCAAATTATTTCTAAAGGCCCAAAACATAACTGGCCTAATTTCAACTTTGCTAAAAAGACCACAAAACTTGTGGTGGAAGCGGAAGTTGCGATTGGTAAACTACCGCATGAGGTACAGGAGGAGGTTAGAATAGATCTGAAAAGAAAGCTGCATAATATTCTAGCTACAGGTAATAAAAATGATGCTGTTTCCAAGGACACCAGTATTGATAAAAAGGGTATTATAGAAAAAAAGAAAATTAAAGATGAGGAGCTCATTATCACAAAAGCAGATAAGGGGAATGTAACGATTATCATGCATAAAGATGATTATATTCATAAGACTAAACCATTTTTCAATAATGAAAACTTTTCATTGATCAAGAAAGACCCAACGCAAGCTTTACAACGCCAATTAAAGCAAACATTAAAGAATACGTCTTTCCACTTCACTGAAGAGGAGAAATAAAAACTAGTAAATATGAACCCAGGCCTTCCTACAGCAAGAGCACTCCCCAAGATTCACAAGGCCGGGGTTCCCATTCGACCCATAATAAACTATAGACCTAGTTCTCTTTATAAAATGGCTAAGTTCATTCAGAAATTCCTTAAAAATCACTATAAATTTACGGCAAACAAATCCACTAAGAACTCCATAGAACTGGTTAATAAATTAAGCAATTTCAAATTACAAGATCACCATACCTTACATTCATTTGATATTGTCAACATGTTTCCGAGTATTAGTACTAATAAGCTGCTTCCTATGGTTTCTAAAAATCTAAGCTCCTACAGTCAGCTAAGTGAAATTGAAATACAAGATTTTGTGAAATTGGTCAAGTTGCTTGTAAACAATAATTACTTCGTCTTTGACAAGGTCATTTATAATAGGATGATTTGGCAATGGGATCTCCGGCCTCGGATATCTTGGCGGAGATTTATCTGGATTCATTGGAAACATACATGATGGAGAACGACAAAGTTTTTGATAATATTCTGTTTCAGGCTAGATTTGTTGATGATACTTTAGTAATTATGGACGAAAGGGTTAGAGATGCAAAGGCTTCTCTAGAGATACTTAATAATATTGACCCGCAGATTAAGTTTACGTTGGAGTCAGAAAGTAATAAATCAATTAATTTCCTTGACCTGAAAATTAACAGATTGGGTTCTGCTTTTGAGTATAGCATTTTTAAGAAGCCTACACAAACAGCAGTCACTATTAGACAGGACTCAGAACACGCACACAGTCAAAAAAGATCTACATACAATAGTTTAGTAGAACGAGCTTTTAAGATTCCCATGACAAAAGCTAATTTGAAAAAAGAACTCAATATAATACGTTCAATAGCTAGGGCTAATGGTTTTAGTGAATGCTTTATTGAATGTATTATTAACAAGTTTAGATTTCGCTTACAAACCACTTTGGTCAAGGACAATCATAAGTCATTCGCAACTTTTACTTATAACAAGGATATTTATAAGTTTACTAATTTTTTTCAAGAAACATAACATGAAGGTTTCATTTTGTACTGATAATAATAATACAGTTGTATTGCACAATGCAACTTCAGTTAATAGATCGAACCCTTATACCAAATCGGGAGTATATAGATTTAAATGCAATGACTGTAGTTGCACATATCTAGGCCAAACAGGACGAAGTTTTAAAATTAGATACACTGAACATATTAATGCAATAAAATATAACAGATTTTCAGCGGTTGGCCAACATGTACATGATCTAAACATAAATTCACATCCACAGAACAGGACATTGAGATTTTGGAGAGCTTAGGGAAAGGTAGTTTGCTGGATGTAACGGAGGGCTGTATGTACACTTGGTTCAGTATTTTAATCCAAACTTTAATTTAAAAGAAATTTCCGAAAAATCAAATATTCTTTTTGATTTTCTTGTTGAGTTTTTTTAAAAATGTACATATACCAGACAATAGGACAGTATTTCAGATTATGCGCAATAGTTTTACATGTTACCTTTCATAATCACGCCCTCCGGAGCTCCAACAGGTTGCCGCCCCTCATTTGCTCCTCCCTTCTTGCCCTAGTTCGCCTAGCTCCCCTCTTTTGACCCAAACTAACCTTGGACACTTGATTGCTAACACAACAAGGCTCGCTTAGCTACTCGGTGCTTTGCAAGGACAGCGATCATATGAGGTGAGTGACATAAATGTTTGCTATAAGACGTAAATTTTACATTTTCAGTCAAGCGATAGCTTACTGGTTCCCTATTATTTCAGGTCCGCATTGAACTGGGAATGAGATAATTGTTAACATCTAAAAGCACCAGCTTCTCATTTTCCACCTCACTACGATTGCTACAATATAACAGCTTGAAGATTTTATTGAATTAGTTTTAATACAGTTCTACATGAATTTTTTTTTTATAAAGTGTCAAACAGAGCTAATGTTTTTAAGAAGATTGTGTTTTCAGTGGTTGTTTTTGTTAAACCCACGATAGTATAAACTATCGTACATCGGATTTTATCAATTCAAAGTTTAATACTTGCAAGTCTTAGATAATATGGACTTGAAATAGTTTAATTACAACATGTTTTTAAATCATCAATATGTTTTTAAAATTTGTTTTATGTGACGTAGATAAACTTATATGTTTGCCAAATATTTCCTAGAATGTATTTCAGCTGATGATGACACAAAATAAGGCATTGAAACTAGTTCTGATAAAATATATGTTGTAATTTCATCTTAACAACATTTTAATGTATTGAATAAGGTAGATACGAATTTTAATAAATTGTAATCTTGGTTCAATACGGACGAATTATGAAATTTATCTACTTAACGAAAGGGAATTTATCAGAATATGCAAAAATATGTGTTGGCGAAAGAGTACTTATCTTTGACAGGATGAAATATACAAATGAAGCGGCAAACATAGGTGTTAATATTAATGTGAGGTCGCAGATTTAAGTTGACACATTTATTTTTGATCCCCATAAGCGTGACGTCTTGGAGATTGCGGAAAATCGATGTATTTATTTGATTGCCCAATGCAGCGAACTGAATTATTGGCCGGTGTGAATGAAGAAGATTGATTGAACGTGCACAATACGTAAATGTACCCTGGTGGTGCAGGAAATAGGAAGAAATGTGAAAATTATAGAGGTATAACCCTATTATCACATATGCTAAAAATAATGTAGTAATTCATAGACAAAGGACTGAGGGATATAATAGAAACACAGTTAGAGGAAGAACGATATAGCTTTAGACCGAATAGATCAACAATAGGCTTGATGATATTTACAGTGCGAACGATAATGGAAAAACATCTGGAAAGGAACAAGGAAATCATATTCATATTTTTGGATATGGAAAAAGCTTATGATACAGTTAAGAGAAAACATGTATGGGAATGCCTACTGAAAAGGAATGTACTAAAATCATTAATTAACAAGATAGAGTAAAAGCAGTGTACAAGTGGACCTCATTTCATCACGTAGAAAGTCACCCCGGATAACACTGAATCTTGAAATACATAGTGATGATGTCCAATCTGAATTAAGGTCTCAAAAATTCAATGAGTACTTTCACTCCACCTTTACCCCTTCTGTATCTCTCACAGAACTACCACAGATCAATAGTGTTAGCAGTTACTCTCTGTCGTAAATATCAACGACCCCTAACAAATTTCAAAATATTCTCAGTAGTCTCCCAACAAACCACTCCACCAGGCCCAATGACATTAGCCCCATATTCCTAAAAAATACTCCTGCATCTCTCTGTGCACCGTTGTCTACAATTTTAAACCTGTGTATAGCTACTGGTACATTCCCCGACAGCTGGAAACAAGCTGATACCACACTTATTTTCAAATCTGGCAACAAACATGATATCTCATCATACCGCCCAATATCTATCGTTCCAATACTATCCCCTGCCCTTGAAAGAGTAATCCACTGCCGACTCCTCTTTTTCACACAGCCGTACCTCTCTGAAGAACAACACAGATTCACTCCCGGAAAATCATGCCTCACTAAACTCACTGTTCTCAATCACCACATCAATACAGCAATGGAAAATAAATCTCAGTTAGATGTAATCTATATAGATCTGGCCAAGGCATTCGACTCAGTGGATCATGCACTTTTTCTTCATAAGCTCGCTACCAGATTTGTCATTGATAACAAGTTTCCTCTCCGGCAGAAAACAAAGAGTGGTACTCCCTGAATCTGCCTCATCATGGTTATCTGTGTTATCAGGTGTATCTCAGGGCAGTATTCAGGAACCCCTACCCTTTGTTCTCTATATCGACGACATAATTCTTTGCACCCAAAATAGTCAGTGTTCCCGCCTCTTGTAGGCTGACGACCTGAAAATCCTAAGAGATGTGTCTACGCCTGATGACTGTGATGAATTACAGACTGTTCTCAATTCGTGTGGTGAGTGGTTTAAGAAATGGAATCTTTCTCCCAATGTTAAGAAGTGCAATACAATCTCCTTTTCATTGCTAAAGCAAAGAATGAACACTGCATATACCATCCAGGGAAATACACTGCAATCGGCTTCTCAGGTAAGAGACCTAGGAGTTATAATAGACTGTAAACTAACCTTCTCTGCTCACATTCACTCTATAAAATCCCGTGCTATGCGTACTCTAGGCATTCTTTACAGGTTTACTGAAATTAATGATATTAACGCCTTAAAATTATATTTTGTCTTGTATGTTCTCCCCATTATTGACTTTTGTTCCCCTATTTGGTCCTCATCTGCTATCAGAAACATATATCAACTAAATAGTATTTTTAACTTTTTCACTTTCATTGTTAAGACTCGCAATCCTGTTTTTAAGAACAAAACTAAATCTTAAATTATGAACTATCTGGGTATACTTGACCTGAGAAGCCGTTAACAGTTCTCTGATCTATGTTACCTTCACAAAATAATCAATGGTTACACCAAATGTAATATTCTTTCGGGCGTACTTCCCTATACACGTTCCTCCCCACCCTACACGCAACCGGCGCACTCATCATGGATCCCATCCGCGCCTAACTTTACAACAACGCTCTATCTTCCACCGTCTCCCTACTCTTGGTAACTCACTACCCGATATTGAGATATTCACACCTTTCGCATCCTTCAAACAAAAAATTACAAGATTCCTCTAAGTCCTCCCCAGGTTTTCACTTTCTTCCGTCCCTCCAACCCCAGACCTTTCTTCTTCCTAATTTCAGTAACCGACACTTGCCAGTTACCGTTGTCATTGTTGTTATATTGTTACTGTTAAAAATGTTAATTTATTGTTGTTACTTAATATTGTTGTTTATACCTTTGTTATCTTTCATACGTATTTAAACTTATTATTATTATTAGTGTAAATGACCCTCCATAGGCTGTATCTAATAATTAATTAAATAAATAAATAAAAATACAAAAAAAGGTCTCAAGCAAGGAAGTGCGCTGTCGCTATTATTGTTTATTATATTGATGGATGAAATCATAAAACGTGTTAAACAGAGTATCAGTAGTGATGAAGTGAATGCTTTGGTATTTGCAGAGGATGTGGTGATTTGGGGAAAGGGAGAAAAGGAAGTACAAAGGAGATTGGACATTTGGAACGAAAATCTGATGGAGTTTGGAATGGTAATAAGCAAGAAGAAAACTGGAGTCATGCACTGTGGAAAAGAGAAAATGAGAAGCCAAGTGAACATAGACGGAGAATGGTTAGAGAATGTAGAACAGTTTACATATCTGGGTAACATTATTAATGGAAGTAATGAAATCAACCCTGAAATTAATAAGTCTAAGTAAAGGTACAACATTTTATCATCAAGTCGGAGAGCTTTTACGGGATGACAAAGTAACCAAGGAAACGAAATTAACATTATATAAACAGTATTTCATACCAATTGTAACATACAGACTAGAAACGCTGGTAACTAATAAGAGACAAGATAGCGAGATCCAAGCAGTAAAAGTGAAATTTTTAAGAACATCGGTTAAAAAGACAGGAAGAGATAGAATTCAAAATATTAAAATCAGAGAAGAGCTAAATACAGAACCATTAGTACAGAACATACAGAATACAAGACTGAGATGGTTCGGACATGTAAAAAGAATGAGAATAGAATGAGTAGCAAGAAGGGAATTTGAAAGAGAAGTTAAGGGAAAGAGACCAGTTGGAAGGCCAAGAAGAAGGTGGATGGATCAGATTTGGAAGGACATTAGAAAAGCTGGATTGGATGTGGGGGGAGTAATGGAGCAGGAAATGTGGAAGGGCAGAAAGGAGAGTGGAGGAGGCTTGTTAACCACACCTGGGCACCTGGAGTGGGACATTGATGATGATGATGATGATGATGTAGACTGAAATAGAGCTATTTTCTCCTTGTCCTCTTTCTCTGTAGCTTTGTATCTGGACTATCTTAAATTGTAGATAGGAAGGGACAAACTGGTCTCAATGAGCGTCGTCGTCTGTCCCCCAACCTGAAGATGATTTTAACCAGTCAGTCATAATCCCTCAAGCATCTTTTTCTTCTAAAGCCATATAACTGAAGAAACAGTTTCACAAACCACTTGTTGCATCCTTCCCTTCTCAGAGGCTGAGTCTTAATCCTTTACACTACTTCTAGGTGAATTTTTCCATCTTATTCTTGGCTCAACTGCTGGCTGTTCCACTGAACTTGCTGTGTTGCGTGGGTGCTTTTGAGAGACTATAATGAGTCATCATTGCAATGTGCTGCACAGAATTCGCATGTAATATGTAATAGAATATTAAGAACTCAGTTAATGGCAAAATGTGTATTTCATACACAAGAAACGCAACACTGTAAGAAGGGCATGCAGCGTTTGCTAATACACTAGAGTCTCGTTAATCCGAACTAATTGGGACCGGAGTCTATTTGGATTACGAAAATTTCGGATTTACTGGAAAATATTTTCTAATAATAATGTTGTTTTTACGCCACTAACTAATTTTATGGTTTCCGGAGACACCTAGGTGCTGGGATTTTCTCCCGCAGGAATTCTTTTATGTGCCAGTAAATCTACTTACACGAGGCTGATGTATTTGAGCACCTTCAAATACCACCGGACCGTCAAGCAACACTCCGCTGCTACGCACACTGATGTGATGTTTATGAGACGCTGGTTTAACACTGCATCTTCGAGTAGGTTCCGATCACTATGGCGAAAGAAACTAACAGACTTCGTAATGATGAGCGACCAGTGACTGATGGTTTATGACGTGTAATTATGTTTACATTAAGTTATTCTAGTAAAATATGACTAAGAAAATGCAAGTAAATCATTCTATAATATATTCTTTCATTTCAATAAGGAGAATATTTTTTAAAAATTTAATATTTCTGATCAAATTAACCGGACTTTCAGACTAACGGGGTTTGGATTAAAGGGACTCTAGTGTATCACCATCCAGAGATAACTTCTTTGTGAACCGATCAAGGAACAACCATTTTATGAGGACTTTAAGGATGAGGCAGGGGGGGATTCATTCTGTGTATACAAAACAGATGAATCATGCATGCTGGAAAATGTATTGGCATGTGTAGTCTGAGGGATGATTTGGTTGTTTAACTATAGTAGAAGAAGTGTTTTTGCACGTTTGATCCTGGCTGGAATCTAGGAGAGCGTATCAGCTTTCATTTACAGTTAAGAGTGGTCATGTATTTGATTCTGACAAAGTTGTATTTTCCTTAGTTTTACTGGAATGGAATGGCATTCATTCAGTGTTGTTGCATCAACCAAGATGATATCGAAAGGTAGCATTCTTGGAAAGCTGACATAGGTGGCATTAGGTGCTGTTAGGCTGCTACTGCCCAATAATTACGTATGGTTATTGCTAGCCTGATGCAGCCTTTGTAAGACAAACTCCCCTCCTTCGAGGGTGGGTGGCATCTGCCGTGTATGGGAAACTGCATATTATTATGGTAGAGAATAATGTTGTGTATAGTGTACGAGTTGCATGGGTATACGGGACAACACAAGCACCCTGTCGCTGAGCTGATGGATTTAAAGATTAAAATTCCCAACCTGGTCAGAAACAGAATCTGGGCCCCTCTGAACCGAAGGCCTCCACGCTGACCATTCAGCCAAGGAAGAGTAATTGACAACAACAACAGCAAGTGAAACAATTTAGCTTCCTAGGAATTACATTATCTTTGGTTACAGTCAAGTTATTTACTTTAAGACATGCATTCATCAACTGTCAAGACAGGAGCTGCCACTGTTCCATACCCTTTTCAAACTCAGTCATATGGCCTCAGCTATTGTGTGTAAGTACTGTAATTCAACGCCATCTGGCTTCTTGCTCATCAATTTCAAGGTTCTGTTTTGAGCTAGGCCTACTAGATGGCAGAGTAAACCAAATCTCTATTGGGCGGCATCTACGGCTGAGTTTTAATGAATTTTGTTGCATAAATACCAAATGTGTTCACTGAGATCTTTACATGGTGACACCATACGACATGAAGCGCCGAATGTACTTTTCTCCACCCTTCAAAATCTGGCTACCTCTGCCAAGTTTGAACCCACTATCTTGGGATCTAGGACCATTTTGTTGATTGATGGCAGTATTCCAGTCGTTTTAGGAACATTTGCAATTACCATCTGAGCCTCCATGGTCCCGCGACAAATGTTTGAACCCGCAAACAACATTTGCAAAGTGTTCCAGGAAAGATGCTGAAAGAAACAGAAATGATGACTATGTACAATTTTTGTTTCCTATTTTGCAGGATTATATGTTTACATTATTTAGTTCATACTAAGCATACTCTTTCTATCTCAAATTTGTTTAAATTTAAGCATTCATGTTCCTAAATAAATTGTTTGTCTACCCATTTCTTGACATGGGGTCGGAAATGAGACGAGATGAATTTATATCGCTTGTTTTATGGCTGGATGCCCTTTCTGATGCCAACTGCTGTTGAGGAGCTAATGAAGATGAAATGAATGATGGGGAGTGAAATTGAGCGAGCAGATGGAAAGAATAGGCTGTGGCCTATGAATAGAAACTGTCCCTGCATTTGCCTGGAAGCTAAAACAGGAACCCATACAAAACCTTCCTCAAGACAGCCACCGGTGGAGTTCGAGCTCATGCCTCTCCCGAATACAGAGGTTGGCTCTTTAGCACTCCACTCGTCCGTGTTCCTAAATAAATAAATACCTTAAACTGACGTATAAAAAAATACCTCAATCTTTATATGGGCATATTATATGGCCTTTAAACCTAAAGGTAAGCGCTGTGCTCACTAGCAAGTAATGGCACACATAAAGACCTAGCGAGTAATGCTGGGTTAATACACTACCAAGATAACAGAAATTATGTTATATATCATATATTTGGATGAATAATACAGTCAACTAAAATCACATTCATGAAGAAACAGTCAGAATACTAAGACAAAAGCATATACATCACAAACCAAACCACCACCATCATTATTAATATTGCCCTTGTGTCTCCTTACATTCCTCTATCTTTTTTACCACTACCAACATGAACACTACAACTAGGCCATTCCTTGCTGGTACCTCATGGTATTCCTCTTTGATGACATCATCAGTGTCATTGCCCTTTACTATGACAGTTCTGTACAGTCCAAGATATTTAGGTTTCAGCTGGTCCTATCTGCATCCTCTTTATTTCTACAAACTTGTCAAACTCATACTACAATGGTTAACACCTATTAGAATTGAAACTCTTCGTAATCTCTCGCTGTATTTTGAGAATATTCTGCTTTGTGTGACAATGTAGATCATCATATGAAGTGTTGAGTCGCAGCCTCATTTCTACAACCTACACCTCTCAGATTTTCGTCCCTATTAAAAGTTCAAAAAGGGTAGTGTCGGTGCTTCTTTGGTACTTGGAATTCAAGATCTGCTGTAATTTACCAACAAGTTTATATCACTGGGCTGGGTTAGAGGCTGATCGTTTTTGACAGAACCGGACAAATTACCGGGTTTATAATTTCCACTTTCCCATTTGCTCTAGGTACTTCTGCCATTAGTTTTACAGTCCCTATCATCCCTATTTTATCTTGGCAAAATTGTCCAATTTCCTGGAGGTGAATGCAGTTCACTTATGATGACAGTGGGATTTCCAAATATGTCTTGTTGTTTTGGAGTCTTTAAATAACCTCTCTTGAAATGCTTGTTGTATCGAGCCGGGTGAACCATCTAATAGTGTCTACAACAAGAAGAATGCATTTTCAGTTCTTAGAAATACTCTCCAGAGAGCCCAAATTGCTATGTGGTATGTATTTAGTAGAGTATATTTTTCTCTAGTGGATAGAGGTAACTTCCTTTCTTGCCTCATTTTCTGTTAATACCAATATAGTTGGTCCGTTATTGGACATTATAAATTTTCCAGCTAACTCATTCCTGCTTGCCAGCGTTAACCCCCAGTGTGCTAAATTGGGCTCATCAGTTGGTAAATAGCACACCCACCAAGACGCATGGCTAGTGCATACCGTGGAGGCCACTGCATAGGCTATTTGGAGCCACCGGCAGTACCAATGCACTGTGAGAGACTCTCATTTCCAAAAATCGATGCCTGCCTGGCTATCAGATGATAAACACGTTGATTACCAAACGGAACCTGAAATATGAGCCCAACTTAGCACACTGGGGCGAAACGCTGGCAAACCAGAAATGAGTTAGCTGGAAAATTTATAATGCCCAATAACAGACCAACTATAGTGGCATTATAAATTTACTCATTTGGGACAAATATTTCAGGTTCCCGATGGGAATCAACATCTACATCATAATTTTCTGTTAACGAGGATGGAGGGCACGTGGTTTTGTGTACATCTTTCAATTTTGCTCCTTGTATGTGGAATGCAGTAGTCTCTCTTGAGCAATTCTTCTGTCTTCTTCACTGTAGTGTCCTCGTTCATGGGCACGTCTAATTATTTGCCCTTGCATTACACTCAGAATAACCGAAAGCTCCTGGTTGTCATCTAGCTTATAAAGTATATAATTCTTAAACAGATAATTTTTATAAGGATTCCTTTTCAATAACTCCATAACTGCTGCTAATTTTCCATCCTCATGTTGAGCATTCTTTACCTGCCGATTCATTCCACTGGTGGTGACAATTATCACAGGATACCTGCTCAGCACATCTACAGAGTCCATCATGGGACGCTAGCATTTAAATCCTTTTCCTGCATTGTATTCTGGGAAGCCTGGCAGTCTGTGATGGAGTTTGCTACCCGTAACATCGACATGAAATGTTTGGGGTGCCTCGACTATTCCAGTACCTCTAGTTCATAACCTGTACACATTTTCTCTGCATCAGAGGTTTACCAGCTGGGATAGTAGATAGGATGTACGTGATTACCCTCACTTGAGCTTTGTAGTAGCACAGCTCCACACGCCTCTAGGCTGCATTTGATCTCTTTGTCTGTATATGTTAAGAACTGGATCTACTGACAATGCTTGTCTTAATTTCATGAAGGGATTATTTTCTGCTGCTTCATACTTGATATTTCTTCCATCTTTCCACAGATCACTCAACGGCTTTGCTAAAAGTGGAGAGACGTTGCCATAAGACCTATCTGTGTCTGTGCGACGTACAACTAGGGGAGAAAAAAAAAAACCCCACAAGTGGATAGAAAGGAATTTATTTTCTGAAATACCCAACTAGTCCTGTTTCTTGTTTGCTGGGTCAGGACAATCAAGAACTGCCTTTGTTTCTTCCTCAGAAGGATATCTCTTCCTATTTTCTATGACATGATCCAGAAATTCTACTCTTCTTATCAAGAACTGAAATTGTTTGAAGTTTATTTCTACTCTGCAGTCCTTAGCCATTTGCAGTATAAGCTTCAGTCTTTCAATAACCTTTTCTTTGCGTCTTGCTGGGATGCTATTTTGCTTTAAACGTCGCACCGACACAGATAGGTCTTATGGCGACGATGGGACAGGAAAGGTCTGGGAATGGGAAGGAAGTGGCCGTGACTTTAATTAAGGTACAGCCCCAGCATTTGCCTGGTGTGAAAATGGTAAACCACAGAAAACCATCTTCAGGGCTGCCGACAGTGGCGTTCGAACCCACTATCTCCCGGATGCGAGCTCACAGCCGCGCACTCCTAACCGCACAGCCAACTCGCCCGGTCTTGCTGGGATGATTATGTTGTCCATATAAAGTAAAGCACCACCATCTTTTATCAACAATCAGCAGACACAATTGATAAAAACGCTATAATACACCCATGGCATGGTATAATCTGAATGGGACTTCCTTCCCTATGGGAATCAACATCTATATCATCTGATGGCCAGGAAGGCTTGAATTTTTGGTTAATGAGACATAGTCTCTCATAGCGCATTGGCACTGCCGGTGGCTCCAAGTAGCCTATGCAGTGGCCTCCACAGTATGCACTAGCCAGGCATCTTGTAGGTGTGCTACTTACCAACTGATGAGCCCAATTTAGCACACTGGGGTGAAACGCTGGCAACCAGGAATGAGTTAGCTGGAAAATTTATTATGTCCAATTATGGACCAACTAAATTGTTATTATAAATTTACTCACTCTGGACAAATATTTCAGGTTCCCTATGGGAATCAACATCTATATCAAATGAACTGGAACTGTCCACTGTGAACTCTAAGGGTTTCCATAATCCACTAGTAGATATATTCTTTAGTTATTAATTTGATATTTTTCTGTTATTGTCTACTCCCTATTGATCTTTTTTTTTTTCATCAATAGTAATTTTAATTAAATGTACTGTACTACTGTTACTCCTTATTTGATTTACTCAGCATACCTCATTTACTGAACTTGATCATCATCATATTTGAAATTAACGCTGTAAAAATCTACAAACTGTATGTGTGGAAGTGTGAGAGAGGGCCAAGGGCTCTAACTTCACCGCTTAATAAATAAATAAATAAATAAATAAATAAATAAATAAATAAATAATAAATAATAAATAAATAAATAAATAATTAAATAAATAAATAAATAAATGAAGAGGTTTTGGGAAAGGAAGAAGATGATGCAAGCTAAATCTTCAGTTAATTCTTTGTTAATGTAAATGTATTTGGGTTTGATTTAACTGCTCCAATGTGGGTGTAAACTATGTAAATTAAATAAATAAATAAATAAATAAATAAATAAATAAATAAATAAATAAATAAATAAATAAATAAATAAATAAAATAAATAAATAAACAAACAAACAAACAAACAAACAAAAAAATTCCAATAGGGCTATCCAGGATTCTAACATTATAACCTTGGCAACATTCACATTATGGTAGAGGTAGCAGAACATGAAAGTGCAATAGAAATAATTGTGTTTCTCCTCAGCAGCAACCAATGACCATTTTATCATCCCAATTAGCTGATATCATTAGTAAATTGACATTCTCCAACTTAAAGTATATAAAATTGATGCAATATCAACTAATCTAAATATAACTAAATCTGATTTCCATTTATTAACACCAAGATATCATGCCATTGATGCTTTCACAGCCCATACATATAGACATGATACAGTATAGGCTTTTGCCGTGTGAAGAAATTAAGGTGAAATTCTTCATGTTTCGCAGAGAACTGTGCTCTGCGTCATCAGAAGAAAATCTTGACTGTCCACAAGAAAGGCTTCTTAAACAATGACTCATTAAATTTAGATGTTATAACAGAAGTGGAAATGGTACATTCATTCGTCACCAGATGGCTCCCAGGATATGGCACAGCACTAGCGTTCGAAGCGGAAGCTCACCGAACCATCAGAATCACAATTAAGTATTTATTTATTTTCCACCTAGTCGATACAATGATTGTTTAAGGCAATTTTAAAGGTCAATGCATTACTTTGTCAATTTTATATATTTTTCATCTAAACAGTGTTATGTGGCTGAAGATGTTGATAATATACGAAACATGTACCACTTTTGACCTTTAAAATTGCCTTAAGCAATCATTGTATCGACTAGGTGGAAAATAAATAAATACTTAATTGTGAATCTATTGAAGTGCGATATGGACCATGAAACTGATTTTATGTAATCCATCAGAATCAGTCTAAGAGGTTCACATAACATGTGTACGTAACATATGACATTGACAAGCCTGAAATGAAACATCTGGCGATGAGGAACGTACGAATTTGGAAAACACAGAGATGAAATAACAATAGTGAAGGTACAGGGAAGGAAACTACCTTCGTAAATTCTTAACGGCTGGCAACCACGTATTACTTAATTGATAGCCAGTGTCCCTGTTGAAATTGTTAGGATTTCTAAGTATTTCCACAGCTTCCCGTATAATCCTGGACCTGTAGTGTCTAATGTGGGTAAGAGCTTGAGCATCTTGGAACATGACATCATGACCCAACGATAGAGCGTGCTCAGCTATTGCCGATTTGTCTGGTTGGTTGAGACGAATATTACGTTCATGTTCCTTGATACGAGTACCAATGGACCGGCATGTTTGGCCGATGAATACCTAACCGCAAGTACAGGAAATTTTGTATACCCCGGGATGTAAAAGTGGGGACAATTTGTCCTTGGTTTTACTCAGACTGTGAGCAATTTTAGTGGCGGTGCTGAACACGGTTTTTATATTGTGTTTGTGGAGGACCTTGGCAATTCGATCTGTGGTGTTGTGAATGTAAGGCAAGTAGGCAGTTCCCTTCACTTCTTCCTTCTGTGAGCTTTGCTTGGTCATTTCTCTGGGATGCAGGGCTCTATGAATCTGCAAATCGCTGTAACCATTACCCTTGAACGCGACTTTGAGCGTGTCCATCTCCACCTGGATATTTGATGGCTCACAAATTCATCTCGCCCTCTTAGCGAGTGTCGTGAGAATGCCTTGCTTTTGTGCTGGATGCTGGTGAGAATCTGCATGAAGATAGCGATTTGTGTGGGTAGGCTTACGATAGATGGTATGTCCTAAGGAGCCATCCGGTTTCTGTCTTACTGGAACATCCTAGAAAGGAAGGCATCCATCCGACTCCATCTCCATAGTGAATTTTATTGAAGGATGTTGCTGATTTAGGTGGTTTAGGGCCAAATTCATAGTCAGCACTAATACGTAAGTGGAACCCTTAAGTAATAAGGGATCACTTATAATAAGTATTCACTTATATGAGTTTACATTTCGTAGACAGCACTTGAAAGAGCACATTCATTGATACAGTAAGTATTCGCTGGAGATGTGGCAATGCTGTATATTATGCCCTGTATCATGTAGTTCTGGCTACCGATTAGTGGGACGATCCATTATGTTATGTTTATCGAAGGGCATCGCAAAATTTTTGAGGTTAAAAGATCGTCTATATTATATTTGGTTATCAAAATGGATAACAAAACAGCGAGCTGAAATGGCACTTGTAAGAACTTGTGTTGAAGTACAAGCACATAATATAGAACAAGCAGACCGACGCAGTTTCTCATCAGAATAGAATGACTGGGAAAACTTGTTATGGACAATACAAACTAGGAAAGTGCGCAGTCTAATTTTCTTCTTAATATAATATGTTTATAGTTATCCAGGTACTCAAACCTATACAAATATTCATCCAAATGTAGAATATCTAGCCTTACAATGCTTTTAGTGGTTTGACAAATATATCTGTAGCCGTTATGTTGTAATAGGCCTAATTACCTCCCCAATAAAATGTAAATAGTATGTTCTGATGTGCGATGCCATAATTTCAGTAACTTCTGATATAATCCGGCAAATGATTACTTGACTATCCTGATATAATTAGCACAAATAAACCTTAAAATAAATGGTGGTAGTGCAGCACGTTCATTTTTCTTATAACTCAGTATAGTTCTTTACTATTTCATAGGCCTACAGTCTTGATAACTTATCAACTTGTACCACGTTTCAAATTAATTAAGCGAAATACCAGTAATGATGATGGTGATGATAATAACAATAACCTGAAATTTAGAGGTGGCATAAAATCTCAAAACAATATTTCATTAATGGTGAGATAGTGATTCCTTGCGAGGTTATAATTGAAGTGGAAATGGTACGTTCATTCGCCACCAGATGGCTCTCAGGATGTGGCACAGCGCTAGCGTTCGAAGCGGAAGCTGACCGAACCATCAGAATCAGTCTAAGAGGTTCACATAACAATCACAATCAAAGGAACAAGAATGTTCATAACTCTCACTTTACTAAAACGAAACCTTCTTTAAATTGTTGGTCACATTACATTTTGACAAGATTTTCTAATCTCTACTGTGTGCACAGAAAGTATTCTGTGAATGAAATGCAACATACTCAGCAAAATCATTATCCTCCATCTTGCTGCAACATAAGCGCGTCACTTAAGTGCGTGTGGGAGGTCCATTATAACAATAAGTGGGACACTTAAGTAGGTAATATGAAATGAAATCTGGCTTATAAGGGGCACTTACGTGTAAGTACTGTCTATGAATTCAGCCCTTAGAAATAGATGAAGTTTCTCAGGGCCTTCTGTCCAGACCACAAATGCATCATCAACATACCTCCACCATATCATAGGTTTGACAGGCGCCGAAGCAATAGCCTCCTCCTCAAAAGGCTCCATAAAGAAATTAGCCACTACGGGCGAAAGTGGACTTCCCATACCCATAAAAATTCCAACCCCACAAGAAACAGCTGGAAGTCATGCAGTGGTAAAATAGCTTAGTAATGTCCTCAAGGAACAGGTGTTCAATAAGAGACATGACCGAGTCAATCAGCACTTTAGTGAACAAGGACTCCACATCACACAATAAGAAGTCACCAAGATGACGAGAAAATCACATGTGATAAAAACATGTGACAAATCACCGCAATAATAGAGGTGGTTTCATTTTTCTCATTACATACTAGTACTTCATTACAATTAATGATTACCACCACAAGGTGAATTATGTAAAAGGTTAGCTTACAGAACAGCTGGATATAATAAGTGAAACACCTTCGGTATTTAACATCAAGGTGAAATAATACAATCCAAGGAATCGGCTGAAAGTGTCCACTAAACATAATATTATACAAATAGTATCTGACATAAGAAGAATTAAAAACAGTGTAATAAAAGATAGAGAGTTAACAATGGAATGGTACAAGTTTGAATGCCTCCTAAACATAAGGACGTAATGGAAATTACTGACCATAGAAAATACTTACAACCACGAACCAGAAGAATAATAAGTTTTAGAAAAAGGGTCAGTAATGAAATTAAGAAACAGAAACAGCTTACAATATAATATAAACTAACCGGAATGCTGGAAATTCATAGGAGGTTGGAAGAGAATGCAGTTGAAATGATAAATTTACATACCAATCGGATAAATAGCAGGTAAAATAAATAAACCTTATAAAATTCCCACCCCAAAAGAGGCTGGAAACTGGGATAAACCCCGGAAATATAACAAGGTCTACATCACACGTCTGACTCGTAGAAAGATCAGGCAACGACTGGCAAAATGGCTACCCCTCAATACTTACCAAGGTCATCCGTATCCCGTTAATAATACCAAGAAGGGGAGGAGATAGACCAATCACATGCAGAGCACATTATAGGACTACATGGACAAATGATCCATAAAGTTCTGTTTACATTTTAAGAGGGACATGATTAAAGAAATTATAATGTTAAAATATCCTTATAGGAGTTAATGATATTAGGATAATGGGAGGTATCGAGGAAGAGAGAGGAGATTATGAAGTATTCTTAACAGGTGCTGAAAAGGGAAGGACAGAGTGTAGGGTATGACTATCAGGAAAACTATGCATGCATCATAGTTTCTGTTAGGCATGTAAATGGTGAATGATATGGGTGGAACTAGCTGTTGGGAGGAATTAGTACAAGTATGGCCTCACTCTATTCACTGTGTGAGAGTGCAGATGAGGATGAAGTTTACAAGTTTTATGAAGCAGACCACCCTTGCTTTATGGCAGTGAAAGCTGAGTAGACTCAAGATATCTTATTCATAAGTAAGAAGTAACAGACATGAAATTAGCAAGAATAATCACTGGTGCAAACAGGTGTGAACAATGGCAGGAGGGGTACATGGAATGAGGAAATAAAAGCTAAGTTAGGAATTAACTCTATTGATGAAGCTGTACGCATACATTTGTAATGAATGAATCATATAGGCTATTAGTACAATGGGGTCGCCACTCCCAAAGTGATTTATTAATGACCGACAGATGCTACGAAATGAGAATGGAGAGTGTTGCTGGAATGAAAGATGACAGGGAAAACCAGAGTACCCGGAGAAAAACCTGTCCCGCCTCCGCTTTGTCCTGCACAAATCTCACATGGAGTGACCAGGATTTAAACCATGGTATCCTGAAAGAAAATCCTCTTATGCAAGTCAGCAGGAGAGTATCGAGTACAGTTGCTTTCAATAAGAAAAAGAGCCTCGGAAAGAATATTATAGACCGGACTGACACGTCCTCTCAGACAATTGTAAAGTATGATGACCGTAAGGCTGATGATATACAATGTTCTGAAAGGAAACCCCAAATAAAAAAGAGACCCAAATACCGAATTCGAACTATGAACATTCTATCATTAACTCGAAAGTTAGAAGAACTCCTAGACATGATGGGTAGAAGAAAAATATCAATACTGGGATTAAGTGAGACTAAATGGAAAGGGATTGAAAGTAAGACACTTCGTGGAGGTTATAAATTATACTGGAGTGGACAGGAGAAGGTAGCGAAAAATGGTGTTGGATTCTTAATTAACGAAAGGACTGATGCTACAGCTCAAGTTATCTGTAAAAGTGATAGAATCATTAAAATGTTCATGAAACTGGAGAACACTAAGTACACCATCATACAAGTGTATGCCCCACAGACAGGCTGCAGTGAGGAAGACAAAGAGAAATTTCGGCAAGACCTGGAAGATACAGTTAATGAGGAAAATGTTATTATTATTATTATTATTATTGGAGATCTAAATGCGCAAGTTGGGGTAGACAGACTTGGGTACGAGAACATCATTGGTCCACATGGATTTGGACAAAGGAACCCAGAAGGAGAACAACTATTAGATCTGTGCAGAAGAAATGATCTTATAATCAAAAATACATTCTTCAAAAAAAGAGACAGTCACAGAATAACAAGGTACAGTTGGGATGGCCAGTATAGAACATTGATTGACTATGTAATCACAAATAAAGATGGTGGCAGGGTTAAAACTTGGAAGTTGCAAGAAGTCCAAATAAAGGAAGAATACGAACTAAGGATTCAACAGAGTTTGCCAAAGTGTGAAGTAACCAACGTTAATGAAGAATGGAAAGCCTTCAAAGACACCTTTGTGGGAGAAGCCAAAAACCTATGTGGAGTTACAAGTTCTATCAAAAGAAAAAAGGAGACACCATGGTGGAATGATAGAGTGAAAACAGCAGTGAAAGAAAGAAACCAAATAAAGAAGGCACTGGACAAGGAAAAACAAAAACAGGGACAAGAACGAAATGAACAAGAAATACAAAGACTTCAAGGAGTATACAGGAACAAGAAACTTGCTGTAAAGAACATTGTAAGGGAAGAAAAAGAGAAGAAATGGAATGAGTTTGCAGACAAACTGGAAGAGGACAGTAGAGGAAATATGAAATTGCTATACAGAGTAGTGAGAAACAAGCAAAGGGATCAAGAGACCATAAAAGCAATAGAACGTGATGATGAAACTCTGGCACAAGAAGAGGGAGAAATTAAACAAGAACTCAAGATCTATTTCGAAAAGCTGCTGAATGGAGATACAGAAAACATAACAATGGATAGAGGAGAGCCAAGTCGAGGAACCACAACTGAATCACCAATTACATGGCTTGAGGTTGAAAATGCGCTCAAGAGCATGAAGAAAGGAAAGGCAGTGGACATAGATGAACTAAGTGCAGATATGCTGAAAGCAGTGTGAATTCCTGGAATCCAATGGCTCTACAGACTGCTCAACAAGATATGGGAGGATAATACTATTCCTGAGGACTGGAAGATGGGCATCATTGTACCCCTGTTGAAGAAAGGAAGCCGACGAAAATGTACTAATTACCGTGGTATCACACTACTGTCTCATGTCCTGAAAATATTGGAAAAAATAATAGAGACCAGAATCAGAGATATTGTTGAACCAATTTTGGAAGAAGAGCAGTATGGTTTCAGACCAGGAAGGTCAACTACAGACCTTATATTTGCAATTAGGATGCTAATGGAAAAATACTGGGAAAAGAACAAGCCTTTATTTCTAATATTTTTGGACATTGAGAAAGCACAGGATAGTGTACCAAGGAAAATAATTTGGCAATGCATGAAAGAACTTCAAGTGCGAGACAGCCTCATATGCAAGTATGAAGAATGAGATTTCCACCTAATCAATACTTTATTACAAAATGTTTAAAGTTATCTACACTGAAACAGTACCGGTTTTGACCTGTAAAAAGGTCATCATCAGCTGTTGGTGAACCTACTTAATAGCGATTGTACATAAAACATTACTAAAACTAATTTAACAAGAATGCCTTATTCTAATATGATATTACTATTAAGATATATACATATGGTGCAATATGGGGCTTAGACTCGGAGTTCCATTCAAAAATCTGTGCTGTTGCCAACATTATGTCAAACAATATACATATATACATATGGTGCAATAAAGGGCTTTGGCTTGCTGGAGTCCTTTGAATGCCACACACTCCAAAAATTGTATAACAGAGGTTGAAAATACAGTTCCTATAGAATAGAGGATCACTGAGGTTTTGGTGTCAAGTTGAAACGTCTATGCAGCATGTCGGCACTGAGACCAACCGTTGTGAATACACAATCAAGGTGCTTTGTTGGGCCGCAATTTTGCGGGGAGCGTAATCGACTGAGGTTCTGTAGCTTGTTCATTCTTAGTGTATGATGTTGCTGATAAATACTAGTTTCCAGGTTCCTTGTTGAGGCATGTCATGCTATGGATGAAGTTTTGAAATTAAAGAAAGGTTGATAGAGTTCCCCTCTTCACAGTTGCATTTGTGCTCAGGTAAATTCAAAAATCTGAGAAAGAAAAAGGAAGTGGAATTAGAATAACTGATAGAGAGTGCCTGCTAAATGGAAGTAGGAATTAGAATAACTGATAGAGTGATCCTCTATTCTATAGGAACTGTATTTTCAACCTCTGTTATACAATTTTTGGAGTGTGTGGCATTCAAGGGACTCCAGCAAGCCAAAGCCCTTTATTGCACCATATGTATATATGTATATTGTTTGACATAATGTTGGCAACAGCACAGATTTTTGAATGGAACTCCAACGAGTCTAAGCCCCATATTGTACCATATGTATATATCTTAATAGTAATATTATATTAGAATAAGGCATTCTTGTTAAATTAGTTTTAGTAATGTTTTATGTACAATCGCTATTAAGCAGGTTCACCAACAGCTGATGATGACCTTTTTACAGGTCGAAACCGGTACTGTTTCAATGTAGATAACTTTAAACATTTTGTAATAAAGTATTGATTAGGTGGAAATCTCATTCTTCATACTTGCATTCTTAATTCATCAATATGGACAAAGAAGCTGATAGATTACAGCCTCATAGACAAAGTGAAAATGTTGTATAGTGGGAACAGAAGCTGATTCAAGTAGGATGTGGTTTGTCGGACTGGTTTGAAACAAAGAGGGGAGTGCAGCAGGGCAGCTCATTGTCACCACTTCTATTTATTATTGTAATGGATGTAGTAATGAAATCTATTAAAAGGAAAGAACATGGAGATATCATGCAGATGATGTTGCGATCTGGAGTGACTCAGAAGAGGAATTGGGAGAGAGAATACAAAGCTGGAATGAGGAGTTTAAGAAATATGGTTTAAACATCAGCAAGACCAAGATGGTGGTGATTAAAGTATATGGGGAAGGAGCAGAACCAATAGTCATGTTAAATAAAGCTCAACTGGACAGCGTTCCAGTTTTCAAATACAACCTAGCAAAACATGAGGTGAACAATCGAATCAATAAGGCAACACAATTTTACCACCAGGTAAGACACCTGCTGTGGGATGAGCAAATACCCATGAAAACAAAAATGACATTGTACAAGTCCTATTATACACCAATTCTTACATACAGTCTCAAAACCACAACACTGACCAATAGAGATAATTCCAAACTTCAGGCAGCTGAAATGAAATTCCTACGCACTATGATCCAGAAAACCAGGAAAGACAAGATTAGGAATGAGAAAATTAGAGAAGAAGTAGGAATAGATGACTCTCCTCAATAAGATTCAGATATCAAGACTGAGGTGGTTTGGTCACAGGAAGAGGATGCCAGTAAACAGAACTGCAAGGAAGGAATTTGACAGAAAGGTAGAAGGAAGACGACCCGTGGGAAGGCCACAAAGGAAATGGACAGATTTAGTTAAGAGCGATGTACTGCTGAGAGGTCATGATTGGGACAAGTTGGTGGAGGAAGAATGGTACAAGGACAGGATGAGATGGAGGAGGCTCATATACCACACCCGGGAAACTGGAGACGGTTTAGGATGATGATGATGATGATGATAATATCCAGCAGTGAGAGACCGATGCGCTGCCGTCTGAGTCACGGAGGCTCAGGTAAGATAATATTTACCTAAATTAATCTGTGGTTTCTTAAACCATTACAAACTATGATGATATATATGAAGTCTTAAATCATGTACAATTTTTCTTCTTTCTTTTTAACCAAGAAATGACTCTAGGCGTAGGGATGTGGTGACCCCATCGCCCAGTGGGCAACCACTGCAATCAGCCTCCCGAGTATTGGCGGGTAAACCATAGACTTAAAAGAGACCAGAAATAGTGTAGCTTTCCTAATAACAAAAGACATGGACGCCATTACTGAAGTATTTTATAAATGACAGGATCATTAAATTATCTATGCAGCTAGAGTCCACAAATTACACGGTAGTGCAGGTATATGCACCACAGGTTGGATGTAGTGCTCAAGAGAAGGAACAATTCTGTCAAGATGTAATTGATGAAGAAAATGTCATCATCATTGGGGTCTTAAATGCACATGTTGGGACAGACAGACTTGGTTATGAGGAAATCATTGGACCACATGGGTTTGGGAATAGAAATGCAGAAGGTGAACAACTGCTTGATTTGTGCAGAAGAAATGGATTGATCATCAAAAATACCTTCTTCCAAAAATAAGACAGCCACAAGATAACAAGATATAGCTGGGATGGAAAACATAAGTCTCCCATCGACTATATCATCACTAACAAAGGAGGAGGGAAATGTTGTAACCGTTCAGCACCATGCCATTGGCATGTTAGGAGGTTTAGTTAATTATATAAATATGTTGTTTTCCACGACATTCTGTGCCATATAATGTAGTAATTAGCAGTCTACATGGCGAACCGGGATGTGATTTGCGATATCCCAGCCTGAAGGGAGCAGTTTTCTGCGCTGTAATGAGAAAGGAATAGCGTAGTACTGCTGAACCTTGAAATTGCGCTCTCTTTTCATGTGAGCGAGATGGAAGGATGACGCTATGCGTGGAAATGCAGGTTGTCAGAGAGTGGGCTGAGTTAAGGTGTGTTAACCCCTGAGAAATAAATATCCTTTACTAATTCAACACTGCATTCACTGGTGCCACTTCACCATAATTTACTAAAAAGAGGAAGAAGAACACCTTCATCTAAGATAATTTTTGGAAATTTATGAGTCAGGTCTCATTCGAACCGATGTATTTAATGCTAATTGTTGATGCATATAAATGCAATACTTTAATGGTGGATCAGTAATGCCGCTCGTCATATAGTAGTACGCAGATTAAAGATGACTGCTGAAATCTGACAACGTGTGGAAAAAAGTGGGAGATCTTGCGTGATGAACCATGACGCGTGATATTCTAGAAGGATGCTTTTGAGATTGTGAATGACCCACTGATCGCTTTAGTTTTATATGCGATCAGTAGAAAGTAGAGGTCACAAGCTATAATTTGAGTGTTTTCACGTCGCTGAAAGATTCCAATTACCGGACCTTCAATTTCAGAAGGGGCATAATTTACCTCCCCCCTGATCATTTTGTCCGGAGGCTATAAGTAGAGCCAGGACCTAGGTACAGTATCCCATTGTCATTTGTGTAGCTGCAGTACCAACACGTTAGGAGTGAACTTGGATATCAGTTTATGAAGTGTTGTGTCATAGAAGAAAAACACATCAGTGCGATGTAAAATATCGTGAAATAAGCCGTGTGGTACAAGTCAATGTACAGTATTGATGAATAGAAGCCTTATCTCAACATTTAACATTTAATTGTTAACGACAGTCAGTTGCGGCTCATGGTGCAATCATCAATGAAAGGGCAAATGCATCAGGTTGTTTAGAAGTAGTGAGAGAGCTAATTACCTTCAGTAATTAACAGTGACCGATCCAAAGCATTTTCAGAGTGAGTGACGTTCAGTAAAATTAAAGAACTATTCCTGACAAAATTAGCGTTTGCATACTCCATGGACACTCGTGGTGATAGACTGTGTGATTAATGGGGAAATGAACAGTGATTTCTACAAACTTGCCATTATTTGCATTCATCTATTTAAAGCCAGTAGTGGATTTTATCATCAGTAGATTCCTTTGAAAGTACATAAACAGTGCTTAATAACTGATTTCCCATTTTTGCCTGTATGTTCGTGAGTGGTCGTCGAACCCGAGATCTGGAGCCTACAAGAATCGCGCCTAAGTGCCTGCAGTCATTTCTACAGGGACCATCCAGAGACTCAACTAAGAAGACCACAGTTCAAGACATGGATCGTGGTAGTACAATGAGGAACCAAGGACTATCAAAGAGAAGACCGCTCATCATGACGGAGTAAAAATCTAAGATGTACCTCGAGATGACGGCAAACCGTACCCAATATTTGATAAGTACAACTTATTTTGTATATATTAAACCGCGAGATTTGCATGCCAGTAGCAATTTTCATTTTGTAAATATTAAAATGTATGATTAACTATTAAATGTAGGGAACACTATACACGTGTGGCTGGGAAGAGTTTTATTATTTTAGTTAGGATTTTCAAGTGATTTAAGAATAATCATTGATATTTAGCAGGCTTATTTGCATGAATGTGATTTAGCTAAACTTATATTTCTTCGATGTTACTATCTGGTAAAGATTTTCATAGTAGTTTGAATATAAACTATATGTTTGCTTCAAGGTGATTCAGGCATTTATAAATCCCGTATGATAATAGATGATCATTGGAGATGTCCCAAACCGGGGTATTTTGTGAATTATATAGATATGCGAGAAGAATTAAATAACCTGTAAGAATGGAGTCTTCTCTGTAAATTAATGGAATGGATTTGAGATGCGGTGGTATGATATGGAAGGGTGAAGCTGTAACATGTTATGTTGTTGGAATGATAAAGGATAATAATAATTATGGCTGTTGTGATATATTGAACTGGGCTGAATATATAGCCAAATAATGAATAATAAGAAGTAATGGATCTCAAATGAATGCGTACTTGAGAACAAGCCAAGATGATATATAAAAGAAAGAAAGAAAGAAAAAAACGACGAGTTCAATGTGTTTTTGTAGCCACGGAGCTGGATACACAGCTGTTGTCATGATTGACAGTTTTACTACATGCAACTTAGGGTCGACGAAGATTCCGTAGTCCCCAGCAAAGCTTAAGGTTTACTTGCGAGATCCTTTTCATTCGCCAAAGCAGTCTCAATTCCATTCTAATGATACGTTATAAGTAATGCGGATAATTTTCTGATTTTGCGAAGGATAGATCCCTTCCCATGTTTATGCATTAAATTAGCTCGTGATTGGAGTTTTAAATGTTTTACCTTGGAAGCTGGAGTACTTGAGTTCGACCCATGTTGGAGCGAAGAATTTAACCAGATACTATGGCTTGGTTAAGCCATAATCTTCGAGATGTATTGTGTGATATATGTTTGATTTTTTTTTTTTGTAATGTGTTTATGTGTTTTATTATTTCCCAAAGTGTTCTGTGGTGATGGGTTCGATTCCAGCATTGGCTGATTTTTCTTTGAATATAATTTGTTAGGTAAACCCAGGATACACGTATGTGTTCAGTGTAAATATATAATTGTTGTGGTCAAATGGACCATGTGTTTGATATACGGCGATGCAATCTCGTGTTTTAAAGGAAAAGTACTTATGGGAATATATACTTTCTACAACCATGATAATTAACCAAATGATTTGAGGTATGCCGAGGACCAACTACAACTATGAATAAACTACAAGGACACGAAAGCATACTATATATATATATAATTTTTGCATTATTCTTGATTGCTTCTGGTTCATGTGTTGTAGTATGGCACCATCTCGTGTGATTTTATCAGTATAATAAAATATTTAGCAAATAATATTTTCACGAAGATTCTTCTCATTTAATAATATTAGTGTATTCCTCTCACATTATAGAGAATCCTACTTTTGTTATATTTTATGTAGTGCCTATTTTTCTTTTTAGAACATTCCATTGCCCGTATGCTTTATGAGCTCAGCCGGTGACGAAATGAACGTAGGGAGGACGAGACTTCAAACCTGGTAAGTGACTTCTGGAGGTTCTCATCCAACTATTCTATCTATACATATGTTTGTGAAACCAAATTATGTAATAGCTGCCCTAAATTACCCAGTATGGGTACAATATGTAACTGATGTCAAAGTTATCCCCAGTGAGAGTATGGACAGTGATCATAGATTATTGATTGCAGACCTAAAACATGTGGCTAACACAACCCCAAAGAAAAAGAAAACGTAAAGTGAAGACTTGGAAATTAGAAGAAGCCAAGCTGAAGGAAGAATATAAAATAAGGATACAGAGGCACTTACCAAAAGGAGAAGTGAATACAGTAAAAGAAGAATGGCAAATTTTTAAGGATTCTTTGGTGGGTGAAGATAAAGACCTGTGTGGAGTAACACGATCGACCATGAAAGAAAAAGACACACCTTGGTGGAATGACAGTCAGATTGGCTATAAAAGAGAGAAATTGGACAAAAAAGATGCTAGACAAAGAAAAGAAAAGAGTTATACAAGATCCAGGTGGCCAAGAAATAACTAAACTACAGGAACTCTACAGGGCAAAAAAATTTACAGCTAAGAGGATAGTAAGAGAAGAGAAAGAGAAAAAAATGGAATGAGTTTGTGGAAAAGTTGGAAGAGGACAGCAGAGGAAACAAGAAACTCCTTTACAGAGTAATTAAAAACAAGCGAAATAACCTAGAAGACATCAAGGTAATAGAGCAGGACAGTGGATCAGTAGTACGAGAGGAAGATGGAATCAGGAGAGAATTCAAGACTTTCTTTGACAAGCTCCTGAATGGAGAGGCATCAAATGTAATTAAAAATAGAGAAGAATCTGGAAAAAGTGAAGAGCCCAGTAAAAATAAGGAGCAACCAATCACATGGCTGGAGATAGAGAAGAGCCTTAAAAGTATGACGAAAGGGAAAGCTGCAGGAATAGGTGAGTTAAGTGTGGACATGTTAAGAGCAGGAGGAACCCCAGCAATCCAATGGCTATATAGACTCCTAAATGTAGTATGGCAGAAAAATACCATCCCAGAAGACTGGAAGAAAGGTATAACTGTACCTATATTTAAGAAAGGCAGCAGGCGGAATTGTACCAACTACCATGGCATCACTCTACTCTCTTGTGGACTAAAAATTCTGGAAAAAATTATAGAGAATAGACGAGAAATTGTAGAACCACTTTTAAAAGAGGGAAAATATGGCTTTAGGCCTGGAAGATCAACAACAGATCTTATATTTGCTGTCAGGATGCTGATGGAAAAACATTGGGAAAAAGAGAAGCCTTGATATCTACTGTTCCTTGACATCGAAAAGGCCTATGACAGCATACCAAGGGAGCTTATTTGGGAGTGCCTGAGAAAGCTCGAAGTTCGAGACAGTCTAATTTCAAAAGTTGCTCAAGTTCGAGACAAAAGTTCAAAAGTTAAGGTGCTTTACAAGAAAACCAGAAGCTGTGTACAAGTCGGTTTTGGACTGTCAGACTGGTTTGAGACAAAAAGGGGAGTACAACAAGGTAGTGCTTTGTCGCCCCTATTATTTATCATTGTAATGGATACCATATTACAGGTGCTAAAAGAAAAGGGGCAACAAGACTTAAAAGCATTTGCATTTGCAGATGATGTAGTAATTTGGGGTAACTCAGAGAAAGATATAGAAGAGAGACTGCAGGGGTGGAGTCAGGAGTTTGAGAGATATGGATTAAACATCAAGGCTAAAATGGTGGTGTCGAAGGTACAGAAGGGTGACAATCAGCCAGAAACCATGCTAAATGGCACTAAGCTGGACAGTGTCACAGAATTTAAGTACTTGGGTAGAATAATGTCCAAGGATAACTTAGCTAAATATGAAGTAAACAGTTAAATCAGCAAAGCAATACATTTTTGCCTCCAGGTAAGACAGCTACTATGGGATATATATATCGTATGGCTTTACAAGTACACAAAAAAAACAAAATCAAATGGAAATGTCCAAATTTGACAACCAGTCCAGAGCACTCGGAGTCACTTGATGTGGAAGCCTCAGATCACCGTTAAATGCTCGAAGTGGGCACTCCTTAACGATGTGTTCCATTGTCTGCTCCTCCGCTCCACAGTCGCAGTCAGCAGACGAACGGAAACCCCATTTCTTCAACATGTAGCCACACCTCCCTTGACCCATCCTAATTCGGTTCAGCTTCGACCAGGTTTGACGCGGCAGTTGGAATCCTTCAACCTTCTTTGTTGGATCCTGAACCAAGTGAGCGTTGTTGGGTGGATGTTCATGCCAACGCTGTCGCCACTCAGAGGTCATGTCGAAAGAACTGATACTTTTAAAATCAGTCCAGGGTGGTTTGCGTGATTTCAGACGAGTTGTTGGTGGGTGTTGTAGGGCATCGTACAAGGGAGAGTTCTTATGAGAAGAGATCTTCTTGAGCAAGTTTACCCTAGCTGCTTTCCTCCTTAGATCTGGCGGGGCAATATTAGCTAAGACAGGTGACCACTGAATGGGAGTAGATCTGACAGTACCAGTGATCACTCTCATGGCTTCATTAAGCTGGACATCAATCTTTGTTGTGTGAATGCTGTTTTGCCATACAGGAGCACAGTATTCACCAGCAGAATACACAAGAGCGAGTGCCGCAGTGCGTAGGATATTGGCGTCCGCACCCCAGCTACTTCCGGCAATCTTGCGGAGTAGATTCACTCTGGAGCCAAGTTTCTTAGATAACATGATGCATTGTCGTTTGAATGTCAAGGACCGATCCAGAGTGATTCCTAGATATTTGGGATTGTAGTTATGCGGTACTTTGGTTCTGTCGAAAGTCACATGTAGCTTCCTATGGGCTTCCTTATTATTTAGATGGAATGCAGTAACCTCAGTTTTATTTGGGTTAGGTTGAAGTCTCCATTTATGGAAGTAGTCATTCAATTTCGTCAGATCACTTGTCAGTACATTCTCACAGTGCATAACACCTTTACTCTGGAAGACTAACGCTAGGTCATCTGCATACTGGATTTTCAATGAGTCAGTGTCTGGCATATCGTGAATATACAAGTTAATGGGGGCCAGAACTGATCCCTGAGGTAGGCCATTGTTTAGAGTCCTCCATCTGCTAGATTGTCCTTTCAGAAACACCTTAAAGCGTCTGTCAGAGAGCATGTTGTTCACTAGAAACGCCAGCTATTGACATGGGATGATTTCAATAAACTTCGACATCAAGCCATCCCTCCACACAGTGTCATAAGCTGCTGTAAGGTCCACAAAAACTGCAGCTGATCGGAGACCTGGTTGAAATCCAGCTTCAACTAGAGTTGCCAATATTAAAACCTGGTCGCAGCAGCTCCGATGTTTCCTAAAGCCACCTTGTTCAACAGGGATGGTTTGATCAATGGCCTCTTGAATGCGATTTAGAATAAGCCTTTCTAGTAGCTTATAGGTCATGCTGAGTAGCGATACTGGCCAGTAGTGAGAAGCATCAGTTCCGTCTTTGCCTAGTTTCAGGATGGCAATTATCTTAGCCTGCTTGAAAAGCTTTGGTAATCTTCCAGTTTGTAGAATTTCATTGAAGAATTCAACGAGCCACAATTTTGTTTTAGGTCCTATGGCTTTAAGAAACTCTGGATATACACCATCAAAGCCGACAGCTTTATTTACCTTTAGCATATTCAAGGCTATGTCAAGTTCCTCAATGCTGAAGTCACCTGAGTAGTCAGGATGTGGTGTTAGATTGGATCTCTTTATGTACAATTCATTTCTCACGATTCGTGTATGTGCCTTGTCAATTTTAGCTTTCGAATTCTTCATTAGTCTGGATGCAACAGCATTGGCATTCACACGTGGGACTGTGCTTGACAGCCTTGGATCTGTACCAAGTTTTCTTATAAGGTTCCAGGCTTTGCGACTAGAATGTGTAAACTTAAGTTCTGCCACTGTTTTATGCCATTTTTCTCTTCTGTTCTTATTGAGAGCTCTCAAAAGGTCATCAGCTGTTGTATCATCGTGAGATTCTTGATATTTAACATACAAATCATTGCATTCTTGAGACCATCCGGGGATGTATTCCTTCCGAAACCCACGTGGAATATAGTTTTTGGCATTAACTTTAATAGCACGCACAAATCGTTCATAATAGGATGGAATTGGGGGAATCCACTGAACGGTGTTATGGGATAAACAAGTACCACTCAAAACCAAGATGACTCTGTATAAATCATACTACACCCCTATCCTCACATACAGCCTGGAAACCGCTACATTAACAAGAAAGGACAACTCGAATCTCCCAGCAGCAGAAATGAAGTTCCTACGCACAATGATCCAGAAGACCAGGAGGGATAAAATCAGGAATGAAAAAGTCAGAGAAGACATAGGACTAGAAGACTCCTTACTCCAGAAGATCCAAAAGGCAAGACTGAAGTGGTTTGGTCATGTGAAAAGAATGAGTGCCAACAGGTCTGCAAGAAAGGAGTATGAAAGAGAAATCAGGGGAAAGAGACCAGTGGGCAGACCTAGAGAAAAATGGACAGACTTAGTGAAGAAGGATGTAGAGGAGAGAGGTCAGGATTGGGAGCAGATTGTGAACTAAGAATGGTTCATGGACAGAACAAAATGGAAGGGGCTCGTATACCACACCCGGGAACTGGAGTTGGTCAACGATGATGAAATGACTCTCCAGTTGTATTTTCCCTTGGTCAGATTTTAAAACCTTTTAAAATCAAAGGATCACTTAATGAATATATACAATCTCTACAGGAGGCAGGTGGTGGTGGTGGTGTTTGTCTACAAAAACTGGTTTCATTAAAACCTGTCTTAGGAGGCTGTAACTTGATTTTGAACATTTCATACTGAAGATTCACTTTCTGCTCACTTATAACTTAGTCAGGTTCACTGGAAGTATTTTTTTAATGCCATTAGAGTCGTTGTGACCTTATGAACCATTACACAGCTAGGCCGTTTTAGCAGCACTTGCTTCATATACACACAGGTACTACAACCAGTGCCAACTGCTCTGCAGTTGACCCTACTGTAACTGTGAATTGAATAGACCATACTCGGATAAGTAGTGACCCTGCTTCTCTGTTTTGATTTCATTGTTTTAACTTTTGACAATTTAGCTTTCAACATTAATCCTTGTATTTGCTGTCATGTGTTTTATATTTCAACTAGTCATAGTTTAACATTTGTCTTGTAGGTGTTATCATGTGTTATATATTGCTATTCAATAAGTTGCATTTTGCTTAATTGATTTGTTGGCTGATGATGACGCGCAATGAGCATCAAAACTAGTACCAACCTTCTCTAGACGTTATGTGATATATATTCACACCAATAAACATTCATGGTATTGAAAAGGTGGACCTTTAACATTTTCATTTTACTGTAATCCCAGTTCAATACGGAACAAAATGAAGTTTCTAACTTTCAACAGGAAACATGGCGGACATTCGTTCTATTAGCTTCACCCACACAGCGCTTCCACCTCTCTATGTTATTTTAGCTTGTGCGAGGCTGCCAACTTATGAACTAGTTACAAGGCTAGACTATGAGAACAGATTAGGCTTGGTTAGGTCCGGCTCCGGCTTGTAACAAGACTATTAGGTAGAGGGCAACAAAGCGGTCAATAGGCCTCCAGCATCCCACACACTCCACATGATACAATGCGATTAATCACCCTGTGACTAATTAAAATGTATTTGGCGCACTGCACGATTTTCTCACTTTCAACGAAGTTGGCAGCCCTAGCCAGCCTATACCAACACAGTAAATGGTGGCAAATTTGAGTTTTACACTGTCTACGTTTTAATTCTTGTAAATAAGAATACTTCTAGGGGTCGCTCAGTGGGGCGAGGAGAAGCGTTGGCACCAAGAGGCTCCTAGTGAGGTTGCGCATGAATAACCTGCGCACAGCACTCCAGCCTACAAGAGCCTTGCTCAAGAATCGCTCGTATATTCTCGCGTAACCTGTTGTCCTTATTTTATGCTAAGAGTATTGAGCAGCCACTCTAAATTCCTATAACTTTTGCGTATATTTTTCTTATGTACGGTCGATTAATGCAGGAAAATTGTGGCCGTGGAAAAATAATTTTTTGACGATCGGTGATATAAAACGATATTTTGAGGAACAATAGATGCGGGGAAATTTAGCACTGGTTTATATGTAACATTTTTGTGACCAAATAAATTGAACGATGAATACGGGAAAACGACAGTTCCGGGAACGATGCATCAAGGTTCTACTGTATAACCAATAGTCTTGGCAATATTATGAATAGTATTGTACTGTTTCATTGCCCTGATTATATTGAAACGAGATGTTAAAATCGTCATCTTTGTCGTGAATAGCGATAAAGTGTCAGAAATTATGCAGTAGAAAAATACAAATTACAAAGTACAGACGTATGGAATTAAATAGGCCGTGAATATCTTGTGAGAAAGTACAGACGTATGGAGTTAAATAGGCCGTGAATATGTTGTGAGAAAGTACAGACATATGGAATCAAATAGGCCATGAACGAGAAGTAAAAATGTACAGACCACCGGAATCTAAACAGCCGTGATTGAGATAAATGCAGTACTTTTTAATTGTTAAACCAGCAAGGTGAACAATCGAACACTGAATTGTGTAACAAGACGAAGTTGTACGAGAGAAATATACACAAGGAAAATTAGCTTGTTTGGAAGGAAGATTTCTAAAATGATTGAGGAAACAAGTCGAGGTATAAAAACATTTCACTTGCAGTAATCTTTGTATACGAAGCAAGATTCCTAAGCGCAATATCTGATAGGACAAAGAAAAGAATAGCTGACTGTAGAATAGGACTGAATTGAAGATTATTAAGGATTAAGTAGAGCAGACATTGAAAATCGTTAATTTGAACTATTTACTCATAAAAAAAGGAGACATTTAAAACACCTTTTATATAGTTCAATCTGAAATTATTGACATTTGTGGCATCACAATCTACCTTGTCCAGCATAAATACAATTCAAGAAAATTCTGTAGATATTGAAATTATGAAATTAACGATATTTTTTAATATGTTTCTGATGCATGTATTCGAGAACATCATAATGGTCAAGTAAGCTGAGGATGGGATTGGCATCTGGCGGAAACCAAGCGGCTATTCCTGCGAAGCCGAGACTCGTGGCGACAACCCGGACATGACACAGCCATAACCCGGAGATGGGTGTTACTTAGAAGAACGAAGTAACATCTGTCCCAGTCCAGAAACGCAGGCAGAATAAGCTAAGTTCCATGATCTTTGTTGTAAATTTATTCATGTCTATTCTAGTTTGTAGTTAGTTTTTTTTTTTTTTTTTTTGCTATTTGTTTTACGTCGCACCGACACAGATAGGTCTTATGGTGACGATGGGACAGCAAAGGGCTAGGACTGGGCAGGAAGCGGCCATGGCCTTAATTAAGGTACAGCCTTGCCTGGTGTGAAAATGGGAAACCACGGAAAACCATCTTCAGGGCTGCCAACAATGGGGTTCAAACCCACTATCTCCCGAATACTGGAAACTGGCCGCACTTAAGTGACTGCAGCTATCGAGCTCGGTTGTAGTTAGTTAATGTCTGTGTTATTATAAAAGGAAGGTCGATATATATCTTCGAGAGATAATTCCAATGTGTAGTTTTATCGCGAATGAACTCGTAGTGTTGTTTTTAATGATGGATTTACGTAGTCGTCCATTATATATAATAACACTCATATATAGCGAAGATAGTGTTCGCCAATTAAGAGCTTTGATAACAATTTTTCGACTTATTTCCAAATAATTATACCATGCATAAAGTGATATGATATAACTGAAACCTGAAATGGAAACAGATGGAATTGTAGGTTATTGAGATCGTATTCATCACCAACCTGTTATCAGATGTAAGTAAATATAGAATTTATATGTTCATTCCATGATAAGAGAAGTGCATCATTTATGTGAATGGTAATTAGTCACCCATAAAATGTTATTTTTGTTAAGATACGAAGTTTTATGAATTGTGCGTTGCTTAGAAAGGATTAATTGATATTTTTATTTATGGAAAAATCAAATACGACAGAACTATAAGGTAAGAGATGTGAATATTGTGAATGATATACATTTGTTGGTATATTTGCGGTGGAATTATGGTAAATACGACGTGGTATGAGGAAAGATTTTTACTTGAGGTTAATTGATGTTAATTTATGCGACGCAATTCTAATTCAAGGCTATATTTGCCATGATAGTGATGTGTTATATGGGTTGACATCTAATATGGGTTGACGTAATAGATATATATGTTGATGATGTTTAATGAATGAATTTACAGGGTAATAAATGTGTACGATCATCAAAAGAATATTTCCAAATAACCTATATTATAGTATAATGATGGTATTTTCAAGAAAAATTTCTCATGTTGCTTAGTATTTTAACTGGTATGAGTCGAAACAACAGAATATTGGCGATAATGTCTTCATAACCTTATATTACTGCCATTAACAAGTTAAGAAATGTCATCTATGGTATTCCTTGAATATTCATGACCATATGATAGAATTTTAGAAATGATTCGACTTTGATATTTAGCCTATTGACAAAATTGATGAGGCTAGATTAGAGATTTCTTACATATTTCCCAGAGAATATCTGAATATATCCAATTATGATTAATATATATTATTTTTGTTTATTTATTGATATATTGTCATGTGTAGCCATTGCAAGCTACGGGTCTGGAACATTACTTATTCTGCATACGTTACTGATGAAGCTAGAAGTGAAGAGCATATATTTAAAAAAAAAAAAAAAAAATAAATAAATCTGATGTTTAATTTGCCTGGAGTGAAAATGGGGAAACCACAGAAAACCATATTCAGGGCTGCCAAGAGTGGGATTCAAAACCACTATCTCTCAAATGCAAGCTGGCAGCTATGTGCCAAGTGGATAGTTCATCAAGCTGTTTCACTCTAATCAAATACAAAACAGTCAAATACCCTAAGTCTTGTGTTATGACATAACTTTTTAATTGTATGATTTTTGCCAACTATTTTAAAACAGAAACCAAGATTGTGAAAAGTATATTTCATGTTTCTAAAATGGAAATTTGATGTAATTTCTCAACTCGTTTGTAATAATCAAGATTGTGAATTTTAATCCAGCTTTTTACTAAAGAACTCAAATTTTAACACTCATTTACTGTATATATTCATGTCTTTGACTAGTCAATTTTATTTTTTTTACTAAAGAACTCAAGATCTCAACATCTCTTAACACTAATTTACTGTCTAATTTCATGTCTTTGACCAGTCAATTTTATGGTTTATGGTTTTATGGTTCCTATGACCTCCATTTAGGTCATCTCCTATGACTGAAGATAACCTAAATGGAGGTTGAAGCTAGTTTTAAGCATTTACATTATTAATAAAATTGCATTGAATAGGTGGAAACCTTTCTTTACTCTATTTCAATTCTAATTGTCTTTCAGTATGGATCATTATGAAAATTGTAGCTTACAAGGCATTGCAATAGTTGTATTCACAGAAGAAAAAGCTAGAAGGCTGCTGGGGAAGATGTGGTTCATAGTGAAGAAGAATGTTTTACAGGTTTGGAGGGTCACAGATTCTGACTGGCTCTTTCTTCTGTGAATATAACCTGCTACCTACACACTGTATATGCAGCATCATTTTCACTAGTAGCACCACCAACACATCTCTTACCTCATACAAGCTCGTCATAACTTGACTTTCATCTAACACCTTCATAGCAGACTCTGCCTAACTTTTCACACTGGCATGCTCATGGAAGCACGCAAGTAAATCGGCTCTCCATGAAAGCGGATTTTGTAGATGAACAGAAGCAGTTTGTGGTGTGGAAATGTGCAGATCTGCAAAACTACTGCCAGGTTAGGGTTGCGACCCTTTTTGAAACTGTATCGCTGTTTATGTCAGTATAATAATAAAAATGGGCTGTTGTCCTGTGTGCAGTGGCAAGACACGTAACCGAGACTGTGGTGAAGGAACTTGAGCATAGTCTCCAGTTTAATGCCAATTTGGTGAACGACTGAATGTAAAACTCGAGTGCTGTGAAAAAAGAAATAACACATCTGGAAGAAGAAGTTGAAGCGAAGTGAGACTCCCGTGGGGCGCCAATTGCAACAACTGCAAGCTATTGAAATACTGAACTGAACAGACAAGGATAATGGGCGCCACCTAGCATATCTGTTCAATCACGACATCCCCAATACCCATTTTAACAAGGACTTGGCTCCTGATTCTTTGCGACAGCATCTTCATTTAGGGACAAGTCGCCTGACCTATCTCGCCCGCGCCTTAAGCGTTTAAATTTCTTCTTGGTGGCTGATCATCTTGATTTGGATTATGATTCCCATTCGAACCTTGTTCATCCCTGTCCCGATCTTCCACATATCTGCGGGACTCAGAACCTCTGCCATAACCACGGTTATTCCTCCCTGGGTCTTGCCCTCTGTGGTTGCCACCTCGATTGTTTTGGTCAGGGTACCGATGGTACTCTCCTGGACCATTCTGTCTCTGTCCACCATTCTGGCGGATATTGGAATGACTGTCACTATTCCTAGCAGAACTTAAGGAATCGAACCTCTCTAACAGCTGTTCCATGTCCTTAATAGTTTCAATCCTCTGCATGCATGCTGCCAACTGAACCTCTTCAGAAAAATGTCCCAACATCCTTCTCACTATATCCTGTTCTGATGAATTTAAGTTCAGGCTCTGATTTTAGTAACACATGCTCCAAGAAGTACTGAGTCATGCTACCCCCTCCCTGAGTCCTATATCTGCCAAAATTAATTTTGTCTTTAGCTTTCCCTTGAATACCATTGTTCCAAAATTTGGCCTTAAAGGCTACCTCAAATTCACTCAAGCAAGTAATCGTTTCCATGTATACATCATACCAGAGTTTAGCCTCCCCCATAAGAGCCTCAGAAATCTTAACCTCTACGGTATCCCACTGGGTGATACCATCTGACAGCCCTTTCCCAAATCTTTGTTTAACTACCTTGAGAAATTCCATAGGACCTAATTGCCTATTATTGAACCGTGGTAACACTACTTCCTTGAGCACTTCAATCTGCTGTGCTACCTCAGTCATGTTTAACCCCTTCGACTTTAAATTAGTAAATTCCCACTCTAACTTTTCAGTTTTCTCTTTCGTTTCCTTAATTCTAGTGTCCACATTAATTCTCATTCCTCGAATTTCTTCTGTCACACTAGACTTCAAGCTCTCCACTTTCTCCTCAAGAATAGATCTAAGTTCACTTTTGTCCTTCTCCATCTGAACATGTTGGTTTTGAAATTGAGTGATTTGGCCTTCAACTTTACTCTCTATAACATCCTGCCTCATTTTAATCTCATCCACCTTCATAAACTTCTCTTCCACCAGTTCAAACCTCCTTTCTGTATTAACCTTAACACTCTGCAGTTCTCTGTTAATGCTTGAAAATTTCTCTTCCATTTTCTCTGTAAGCATCTTGCCAAAACTATGCAACTCCTTCTGTTGACTCTCAATTTTATCACTTAATTCCTTCCCCTGATTACTAATTTTACTACTCAAATTATCCCCTTGATCACTTAATTTAGCCAACTGCTCTAATACTAACTTCATAAACTCATTATTACCCCCCCATGTTACTTTGATTTTGCTCACTAACTTCCCCTTCACCCCCCATTACAATTCCATACACTTTTTCCATAGACATATTTTCACTCAGACAACTACTTTCATCAAAACTTTGTATGCTTGTGTCAGAGCTGCTCTCCTGATCATTAACAGACATGCTTCCTTTATGCACTACACTTCTTCTCAAAATTATTCTCACTAATATTCATGGTCCACTGATAAACATAGCACTCCAAACACGACAACACCGATACATAACTCCTAACACAAGCTCACTAAAACACTGGACCAAATGTGCCTACCAAGGTCATATAGCAAGTCTGGATATCATTCTGCCTCACGTTGGCGGCGCCAATTGCAACTACTGCAAGCTATTGAAATACTGAACAGATAAACGTTGACTCAACTAAGTGTAAATAACAAGGATAATGGGCGCCACCTGCAAAACAATTGCAGGAATATTTAATTATGTAGAGCAACGAGCCACTCCCTCTCCCAAGGCGACGGTCATCAGGCTGACGAGGCTCCAGACTTGCTTTATAACCTTACCTGTTGCTATATAACCCCTGAAATTAAATTTGGGTAACATGCCAGGTTCACCCTTACTCCACTGACAAAAGACTCACTCTAAGTTTGATTCTACGACTTTACTCCCAGAATAAGAACTAATATGTGACAAACACCAACAAAATCAACACTTATGCAACCCACTTAGTGCTGGCCGTTTACATAGAGCTAATATACACAATACTACCCAACAAAATCATCTCTTCACGAGATTTACTCGTTTGCCATCTACAAAGGCAAATTACAAATCATTAAAATCACCAATAAAAAATAGAACATCATTATACTTTTAACATACCTCCAGGTAAGAGCCCCACTGCACTCCACTGTTACCGTGAATCCTAATCTGGTAGAGAAAAGTATGACGACTATTTCTCTACATTTGGAAGCAACCTTCTTTACTAACAGCATCCATAACCTTATTTACACTTCTTCGTCGACGTCTTTAATCCTTTCCAATTGCCGGCTGGACAGAAAGTGTTACATGTCCGGAGACAAGCAAACAGCAAAATTCTCTATCAACTGAAGCTGCATACCAGGTTGCACAATCCTTTCGGCTAGGCCATATTTACAGACTCTTACCCAAACGGAAATTTATACAAAATATAATGATGAACATATGCAATATTCCCTAACTATACATTCTTCTTACAATATTACGTTTTTACATGGTAAATAAACAAAATTACACAATTTTAACATTACAAACTATATACGAAAATTTCCTCACCTAAAAACTCGGGGATCGTACATACGTACGGTTACAACCTGGCATTACATCTGATGTTCAAAATGTTGTACCTCAGCTGTCAAACACGCCCGACACCTCGTAAATAGGTTTGCAGACACTCTGCGAATCTCAGCCCGTGTGATGTTTGAAATAACTTGTGTAATATTCTCTTGTAGTTCTTCTCTTGTGTGAGGGTTATTCACATACACTTTTCCCTTCAGCATCTCCCACAGGAAATAATCACAGGGACTTAAATCAGGAGATCTAGGGGGATAATTAACCACATGATCTTCGAAAAGTTCCCGTATTACTTCCGTAGACCGATTAGACGTGTGTGCCTTTGCATTATCTTGCATGAAGTAACCATTACTCCCTTCTTCTTCCGTCAGCTCTTGTGAGAATGGTCTGAGAATGAGGTCTATATATCAATCAGCATTTATTGTTTCACAGAAAAATATAGGCCCTATATTTCTGAGAGCACTTATTGTGCACCAAACTCCTATCTTTACATCATGAAGTGGATGGACATGCAGCTGGTGAGGATTTTCTGCACACCAGTAGCGACTGTTTTGACTATTTACATAGCCACTTACTGTTTTAACTATTTACATAGCCACTTAAGTGTACCCATACTTCATCACTATGAAATAAAAGTTCTGGGTCAACATACCCTTCTTGAACTGATTGAAACCACCAGTTACAATACCGAACCCTAGCGAAACTGTCAGGTCCTGTTAAATATTGGGCAGGGGTGGGTTTGTACGGTTTTGCTTATAACAGTTTTGTTGCTTTGTGGGCAGAATATAATGACACATTAGCTTGTATGGGGAGACGCGACAGGGATTTTGTTGGAGTTCTTTCCAAGAGAGCTCCTATTTCGTCAAGCTTTTCATCTGTTAAAACGGTTCGTCTCCTGCGTGATTTCTTGTTAAGAATGGACCCGGTGGTGTGGAACTTCATTACTAACTTACGTACCACACTCCTATGGGGAGGGAGGATGCCAGGAAATTTGCGAATGAATCGAAAATGGCACTCTGTTTAAGAAGAATAGCACAACACAATGAATACACGCTGTGCCGTATGTTTTAGGCAATTCTCCTACCCCCTTTGGGCTTTGTTCGCTGCCTGGTTGTGCCTTTAAGATTGATGTTTGTTTTTTCCATTTATTATTATTATTACTATTAATAGCTATGTTCGGCCTTTTATGTGTTAATATTTAAGTTCTTTCGACGTATTTCTAAAGGTTGATTTTCTCCCTTCATCCTGCCGCCGCGCTGCTATGGCAACATGCCTTCCCCGCTTTTCCAGCCAATTGGGCTGGCCTTCCTCCCCTCCCTCCCGTCCGCCGCTCGCTTGTCGAGCTACAGACAGAGGTGAGGGACTTGACTTGCCTGATAGCCAGCAGCGGCAGATGTACTCGGTGCCTTGAGTTACGGCGGCTAGTCCGTTTGGGTTTCGAACCTTGTCTTGTCCTCGGTGTGGAGGTAAGCTCTTCTACAAGATAAAACTGATGTACTAGCGCGGGGTAGAACGAAGGGAGGATCTCACTATTGGGATTCCGAAATATTCGGTCCTACGATATGAGTGTAACCCAGTGCCTTTTAATGTTATTGTATACGGGCAGGCACCTTCAAAATTAGCTGCCACCTCCATCGTCATTGGTTAAGGATAATAGATTCTCTGCTATTGTATGTACTGAGTGTTTTGAACGGAGGGCAGTTGAATGGTTAAATTTTGTTTTTAATGTTCTGGCTCAATGCCCAGTATGAATGTACTTAGTTCAAAGCCTGAGGCTGTTTTGAGATTTAAACTATATTGTACGTGTTAACACGCTAAAAGGAAAACCCACTAAGGGGATTTGTATTGAAAATAAATGTGGTTATTTGCTAAAAGGACTGTTAGCTTGAAACAGGCCCAGGCCCGTGCGCTTTTTCCTTCATTCCTTCCCCTGTGGGGATGTTTGTAAACCTACGCAGGGGTACACAAGCTATTCTACTGTATACATCACTTGTTAAACACACGATTACTTGAATATTCCTACAGAAACAATGCTATTTTAAAGCGAGCACAATGAATACGCTACCAATACAACAGATGTTAAACTAAACTATTGCTGTGAAGCAATACCGTACTGTATTAGATCATCTTAGCCGGTCATGAAGCAATATATCTCTCAGCAAATGAGTCACCTGGTTGCGCTATCACCTTCCGTGCATCTTCCCCTGTATAATGAAGGAAACAGTGAAACAATTTCCTAGAGCACTTAATGTTTGTCAGTGTAATGTGCAGTCATTGCTGTCCCAAATGTGCATGGATGAAATGCATAGACTTTCGTATGTCCGAAATGTGGTTGACCAGCAAGTGTCCCGGCTCAACTGTTGACATGGATGGGTACGTCCTTCTACAAAATGAATGTGAGGGAAAAGGCAGTGGAGAGGTGGCCGCTTATGTTGTCAGAGACCTTAACCCTCAATTACCCATTCACCTTCACAGTATGAATGAAAGCCAAAGTTTTTATTCGTGGAGATAGCTCTGTCTATAGTGAACTGCTTGTTACAAGTGGTTTACAAACCACCGAAGCTATGCTATTTGACTGACCTTGAGACAGAAATACTAAACCTTCTGCCAGGCTATGAACATGTTATAACAGAAGACTTCAGTACAAATTTATTAGACAGTACTGCAGCATCTACTTGACAGTTTTGTCATACTTCTGAAGTATGTAACATGACAATTTTAGCCCTTGGAACAACCCACCCAACTAATAGCAGTCACACTTTTCTTGATCTAATGATAACAAACAATTCAGGAAAAGTTTTGCAACATGGACAAACATTAGCCTCAGAACAATCTGGACGTGACATAATCTACTTGTCCTACAAATTACAAAGCCCAAAACTGAAGATTGTTATAATTTAAGGACCTCAAATGAATCAACACACAGAAATTAGAAGAAGATGCGTTTTCTGTGCCATGGATGGAGATAAATCCCGCCAATAATAGATCACGTGAAAAATGATGAGATCCGATCTAACCTAGGTCTAAATGAATCGATGGAGGAAAGAGTTATACCATCTAGACTTAAATGGTTTGGGCATGATAAACGAATGAATAGCACAAGGTTACCATGTGCTTATTTGGAAAAGAGAATAACAGGTAGAAGACCAGCTGAAAGACCAAGAAGACGTCAGTGACTATTAGCCGATTAGAATATTACGTATACTGTCAAAAGATTAGGATTCATAGCTTACAAGCAGATTACCAACTATCTTACTCAACACAATCTCTTCGGTATCCTCCAGTCCAGCTTTAGATCAAGACACAGTATTTACAGTGCAGTAACACATGTGACTGATGACATAAGGCAAGCTATGGACAATAAACAACTGATGGTTCTGGCATTACTGGACTCCAGGAAAGCTTTCAATTTAAATTTCTCCACGAGTGTACTCCCGTGGATCAGTTCCTATATCACTGGTCGTGGCAGTGTACAGTATACTTAATAGTAACAACGAATATACAAATTGGTGTACAGTTGTAGTGAGAATACAACAAAGGTCTGTACTGGGCCCCCTATTTTTCTCTTTGTATATAAATGGCATAGCTTCCACTTTAAAACTCTGTAAATACCACTTATATGCAGATGACTTGCAGATTTACATACAGTAGCAAACCTAACACCCTACACTGAGAAACCCTTCACCTGAATGAAGACTTATCACGGATAAGTGATAACCACGGATTAAAATAAAACACATCAAAATTCCAGGCAATAATTATTGGTTACCCTAAATTACTTAGCAAACTAAATCAAACAGGGTAACCACAGTTGTCCACAAATTGCACTCCTATGCAGAATAGCCAAAATGTAAGGAATCTTGGTATAATATTTGATGAACATCTGTCCTGGTCTGCCGAAATTATATCTGGGTGTAGAAAAATGTATGAAATCCTACATTGTCTCAGTAAATTTAAATTCACTTTCCCTTTTAAACTAAAGACATTTTTTGTTGAATCACTTGCATTACCTCATTTTGGTTATTGCAACATAGTTTACAACAACCTAAGTGAAGAATGGGGAAGGAAATTACAGTGTGCTCAGAATGTCTGTGTGAGAATTATCTGTGGGCTTTGTTGTGCTGACCATGCCACACCACCATACATGTGGCTTGGATAGCTTCGCTTACAAGAGTGCTGCACACTTTATACTCTCTGCTTTTTTGCATAATATTCTTCAAATTACTCCACCAACCTATATCTGTGATTGAATCAAACTCTTCTCCACAAACAAGAATAAAAATACCCAATTCTGCAGCACCATGTGTCTATCACTTCCTGTATAAAGAACAAAAGTCTCTGCAAAATCATTCACCGTTACCACAGCCTGACAATGAAATCTCCTAATCGTGAACATCAGAAGCACGCCCAGAAACTTAATTTTTAAACATGCCTGTGTTGAAATACCGTATTTCCCGGCATAATCGTTGCACTTTTTATACCAAAATTTTCGAAAAAATAGTAGGGTGCGACCATTATACGAAGAATTTTTAATACCAGTATTTGTATTACTCAAAACATTTATTTATAACTAAATTGTATATTATACAAATTTAAGATGCATGTAATGCGTTAAAATAGTCTAAAACAAAATTCACAATTATTCGCAACAATTCGGCGAATGTTTTTCCAACCTGAAAATAAATGAACGTATTAAGTTAATTATCATTAATTTGAGTATTAAAGTTAAAATATTACACTTGCAAAAAATTATCACTTTGTTGTGAAATACAGACTTACCGGTACACAATTTATTCCAAATCTTCTGTGTCGCTATCGCAGGTTTCGGTATCTGATGCGCCGTCCTTGCCGCTGTTAATACCAGTATCAGATTCTTCGTCTCTCTGCCTCACTGCGTCATCTTCGGATCCGTCTAGTGCATTCGAAATCCCAGTCCTTTTGAAGCTCTTGGAGACTAGTTCAGGTGGTATAAGATCCCAACTCTTCATCACCCATGAACATAACAAGTCCAAGGGTGGACGCCTGATATTTCCAGCGGGCGTCAATTGCTGATCGCCGCTCATCATCCACTCGTTGTAAAATCGACGTAAGTGGTCTTTAAAGGGTTTATTAATACATACGTCTAGTGGCTGCAAAGCAGATGTTAGGCCACCAGGAATGACTATCTGTCGTGTCTTATTAGTACTGAGAAGTTGCTTCACTTCGTTCATGAGGTGACCTCGGAAACTATCTAAAACAAGCAGAGCTGGTTGTTTTAGTAGTGCACAGGGTCTTCTATCCCGCACAGTTTTAACCCAGTAGAGCATGAGTGCTACGTCCATCCAACCCTTTGGTTGCACTCGTACATGAATTCCACGGGGAAACTGTATATTCTTAGGCATCCATTTCCTCTTGAAAATGATGTAAGGCGGCAAATTTCTTCCGTCAGCTGTAATGGCTAGCATTGCCGTGCATTGCAACTTCTCACTACCGCTGGTTTTCATTAATACACTCAATGATCCTTTTAGCGCAATGGTGCTGTTGCGAGGCATATCTAGAAGGATTGAAGACTGATCGGCATTACTGATTTGAGAAAGCAAGTACGAAGTTTCCTTGCGCAAACGTATGACAAATCGGTGAAAATTTACAATCTTGTCCGTGTAATCAGCAGGCAACTTTTGGCTTAGTGCTGTTCTCCTTCGCACTGACAGATTGTGTCGTCGCATGAACCCCTTAATCCATCCACGACTCGCCTTAAACCGAGTTATGTTTGTGCGCTACCTCTCGTCCCTTAATTTGTAACATTTCATATGATACACTGCAGCCATTGCTATGCATTTCATTGACGTACATAAACACTTCTTCGTCAATTACAGGAAACTTCCCTGTTTTAGGACCTCTAAACACACGTCTAGAAGGGTTTGTGCTTTTTAGCTTGTTTTTTAATTTCCACCAGTCACGCACCAACTTTTCACTCACTGAAAATTTTCTTTCTACAGCTCTGTTCCTGTGCTGTTCAGTGAAGGCAATTACGCTTAGCTTGAAGCCCGCAGAATAGTTTCTATATTTACCCATAATTGTTTATAAATGCTTCACACGTTAATGTTTAGCAATATAAATGACTTTCCGTAACTGTTCATTATTAAAACAAATTATTTCTACAAACACCCCAAACACAAATTAAAACTTAAATTCTCACGCACACATGTCTACAGTAATCACGTCAGTCACAAACAAATAAATGCATCTGTGATCTGTCCATTCCAGAGCAGCCAATACTGTTAGGCAGCAAGGAATCATGCAGCAATTTGTTATCAGTTGAGCTCGTTGGTTGCAACACACTAGTGCGCTTGCGCAAAGCTCGCAAACCGGAGCACGGACGTCTTCATACATCGTTCTAGCTAGCGCGGTGTAGATCTACTGTAGTTGACCGTGTTCCGAGATGTCAGTAACAAACATTCATTTTTTCAATTTCTTTTAAACATATGGTAATTAGGTTAATATTTCTTCCCAGTTATTGATGATTTTACATTACATTACTGACGAGTTTATAAAATAAAACTTTAATACCATTGGATAATAATTATCTTGACTGCTTGGGTAAAAGTTTTCAACTCATGCCTCGACACTTATGATGTAGTAGTAAGATAAGAGTCTGGCAATGACAACTGAGACATCGTAAATAATTCGGTTGACCGTGAGCTGAATAATTCCGTGGAAATTTGCGTTATCATCTTGGATTTCACTTTGTGCGCAATAACGCAGGAGCCGGCCCCCTGTTGTAGGGGTAGCGTGCCTGCTTCTTACACGGAGGCCCCGGGTTCAATTCACGGCTGAGTCAGGGAATTTTACCTGTATCTGAGGGTTGGTTCGAGGTCCACTCAACCTACGTGAATACAATTGAGGAGCTATCTGACGGTGAGATGGCAGCCCCGGTCTAGAGAGCCAAGAATAACGGCCGTGAGGATTCATCGTGCTGATCACACGACACCTCATAATTTGCAGGCCTTCAGGCTGAGCAGCGGTCCCTTGCTAGGCCAAGGGACTTCGCGACTGTTGCGCCGGGGGGTGGGTGGTTGTAATAATGCAGAATTCTATCAGACCTCCTGTCTACTAGAAGACAAGTGTGTGTTGGTACCGGTATTTCCTGGCGACATTGCCGGATAACTTACAGCCTTATGTATTTCAAATAAGAACTCATAATATGTAGGTGGTGAATAAATTGTACACTGTCTCGCGACCACGTTGTGAAACAGCCGATAGCCTACAGGTAAGCCATGCGTCGTACATATACTGGTATTATTTATTTATACGTTGTGCAACATGTCGCAAATGTGACTGTGTTGCCAAATTGTCCATAAACCATACACATATTTAAACAGCGCATTCATGTGCAACTTACATTGCAGTTCCATTTACCTTTTAACCAGATTGGTGAACAAAATTTTGACGTGTGACGATTATGCGATTAAATGTTTAAAGTCCGATTTTTGTATTGAAAATAAAAGATGCGATGATTACGCGGTGGCGACGATTATGCCGGGAAATATGGTACTAGATAAACATGAATGAAATCATCTAGTTGTGACCTCAAAATACCATCTCTTACTACTTCCTCTTAATTGTTTCCTTTCTTCACCCTCCACCCTCACAGATCACTTTCTTCTTCTTATTCCTCCTCCTTCTCTTCACTTCTCAATTGAAGGCGATATTTCAGTATCTTCTTGAAATATATACATTTTTGAAACGTTTATGTAGTATATATAATACTTAACATTCATCTGCTTTTCTGTATGTACAAGGTAATTTTTGTATACATATGATATGATTCTTCCTTAATATAACTAGGTTTGATAATTTTGTCACAGGGGTAGAATATATTGGAAGTGGAGTGTGTTTATTGAAGACTTTATTTGTAAACCTTCTGTAGTACTTACTGTATGATCTGAAGTGTGGTGATAGAATATTTTATTTGTATTCAATTCAGGTACCTAACCTGTACAGTATAAGAAATATTGTTGTACATAGGTTGGTTGTAAATAATAGATTTCAGTTCTATATTTACTGGAAGTAACCAGAAAGTTATCATGAATTTTTGAACAGGGTGTGTTGCCTTTTGTTGGTTATGTATTCTAGAAAGTATTTTCTGACTGTTCTGGAAAGGGAAGATTTGCGATCGTGTGTATTTGAGAAAGTACTTAAAGTTCGCGACTGAAGTAAGAGTTGTGATTGGTGAATCTGGGTGGCGATAGGCGGACTCGGGATTGGTTACTCCAAGGCCGGGGTTTCCCTTATAAAGAGAGCGAGGCAGCATTCGTGGTCTGTCTTGGTCTGTCTGGAGTCTATCTGGTTGTCCGAAGTTTTGACGTCGTCTTGCTACCGGGACGGGCCACCTTGTGGGTAAGCACCCTTGATTTCCGTTCCAGCTTAAATTTCCTGTAATGTTCGTCTGCTTTTTCATATAGGAGTCTGCCCTAACCTCACCTATATTCACCACTTAATTATTTATGATGCCTTAGCTTTTCAGCTGGGCTTGCCCCTTTGTTTTCGAGGCATTCCCCGTTCCTTGTTTCCCTAAATATGTAAATTATAGTTTAATATATTTACCTTGGGGTTTTGCTTCTGGTAGTTCCATGTCACTTGATGTACGCTAGTGTTTTGAAAGGTACGTTAAACTTCGCTGTAAATTGTAATAGCGTATTACGTTTCTTCTTACCTACTAAATTGCATTGTACAACTGGATTTGTAACTAGATGTATAGTTTGTTTGAATCTTTTAACTTATAGGAAACTATTGTCAAAGAACGTATATTAATAGATGGTGTGTGTCAGCAGAACATGCAGATTTTACTATCGTCATGTGTCGGTACCTTCTGCACGGCGGAATTTGTTCGGAATTTATTTGTAAAGTCCATTTGTAAATAATATTTTGAAAATGAAGGATCACGGTTGATTATTTCTGAAACTGCAACCTAAGCCGTATCCATGCCCTCGGTTGGTTCCCAGCTCCGTCCCACCTTCCTGGTTTATTGTCATCTAGTTGGCCCTATGGATACAAACAAATGTTGTTATCGGTGGAGCTCCATGTAATTTCAGCCAATGTTTCACTGAGTGTGTAGTGGTTTCTGGTACTGTGCAATTACACTTTCTTTCCTCCCTTTACTGTGTTTAGGGTTTTTTTTTTTATTGTAACCGCTGTAGTGTTGTTTAGTGTAGCCGCTGAAGTAACGGTTACAAATTTTATTAATACGGTTACTGTTATTATTGTTATTTTTTCATCTTATTGTCATTATTTTCTTTTTTGTATCAGTGAAAAGTAGAAGTAATTATTAAGCAAGTACTAAGTTAACACTGATTAAGTGTACAAAAGGGAGTACATCCCTAACTTTACCAGGATAAATAAAATATATTATCTTATCTAACCAACACTCTAGCCAAACCAGTAATGCATGTGGCCACGGCAATACCTGCACACCTAAGGACAGATCCCCTTTGGAAACTCGACTCCATCAAACTACATTCAATGAAAATTTCACCGCCTAAGTCCTTCAACATATAATCTCACCTTCCCACCTCCTTGCCCTTAGAGATTCTGACAATGGACATACACTAGCGTTCAAATCTAGGGAGAACACAGTTTTAACCCGCTAGTGGTGATATGGGGTATTTTGTGACCTGCCAGAAATTTATTTTGTCAGATTGAGCAAAATTTTAACTTGGAGCCCTTGGCTTTCACATACCTCTCTTCGCATTCCTTGCCTTTTGTCTGGGATCAGTGGCATTGTAGTGAAGGGAGTTCATTTTTAGAAAGAGGGATTAATGACAAGTGCTGCAGTAAAGTGTCTTGTTAGAACCCACGCCACCAGTTCCGTTTGTAGTAGAACAATAGCAACAGTTTTGAGTGTACCCTGTAAGGTACTCGTGTGATCGTGTTAGGAATTCATTCAGTCAATCCTTTATCGCTAAAATGAGTTATGAAGAATATGAGGCAAGGGTGTTATCTCTTTTACAGTCTGTGGAAGAGGAAGAAGTGTTAGGTGGGGACAGCAGTGAGAGTGAGGATGAACTAGAAGTGGTGGACTAACAGTAATACAGAAGAGAGCACTAGTCAATAAGAAGTAAATATTAGTGATGTTGATTTACCTCTTTCTCAATGAGCTTGCACCACAACTGGAGAGAATGGTGTTACAAAATGGACAACAATTCCGCCTTCTAGAAACTTACGTATTCGAATACACAACTTTGTCACTCATTTACTGGGAATAAAACTCATAGCAAGAAGTGCGTCTTCACCTGAGGAAGCTTGGAATATTTTCTTCACAAATGATATGTTGCAACTCATTGTAAATTGTATGAACCTGGAAACTGAAAGAGAAGAAGGAATTATAGTAGGGAGAGGAATGCAAACATGACCAACATATCCGAAATAAGAGCCGTCATAAGATTACTTTTTCTAGCTGGTGTACTGATATCATCTCATTTGAACACTGAGAATTTGTGGGCTAAGAATGGAACAGGGGTTGAAATATTTCCATGCCTGAAGGTGGAACAAAGGTCCAAGTTCCTTCTACAATGTCTCTGGTTCAATGACAAGAATACTGGAGAGGAGAGGAAGAAAACTGATCGCCTCGCTCCGATCCCAGAACTATTCGAAAAGTGTGTAAGCAATTGGATGGTCAAGTCCTAAATCGAACCTAATGCCAAAATCGGATATTTTCGTAAACTGGTATAAAACGAACATGGATAGTAATATCTTTCTTGAGTGAAAGCTGTCTAAAGTTACCATTAACCAGGAGAAAGTGAAATCACAAAGTTGTTGTGGCATAAGGTTGGTTTATACTGATTTCATTCTGTCACAGTGAACCAAACACCGAAAGAAGATCCCTTTGGATGGATATGGTCCACGAGCTAGGCATTTAATTTCATCCACAAACATCGCAGAAATAACAGCAGATATCCAGAGTGACTTCAGTTCTGGCTTCTCAGAACTGTTTGACCCCGAGGAATGGGAAGAATCTATGAGTGAAGGCAAGTTTTGCAATATATTTTACAGTAAATATGTTTAGTTTATTTTGAGGTTGGTAAGAACAGCTTTTCTTTTGCCAAAATGGACCATGCTTTTCTCACATTTATACTCTAGATTCATAGCTACTCTTTTGTTCTGAGAGCCAGTGTTCCTATACTTGATTTATTGTATCCAAAGAATAAATAATTTAGTTTCATTAGTTACGCGAGGTCACAAATATAGGTGATAGTGGTACTGTCTTTGGAGTTAGTTCACTGTGGCATATGTTTCCAATGGTTGCTGTGATGTATTTGGAATGTGTCCACTTTGGAAAATATTTCCAATGCAAAATTGTATCACGTATAGATATTTTTCTACAACTATTTCAGAATCAAACACAGATGCAGAATAACAATTTAGCACAAACAAGAAAAAGAAATTAACCAGCAGAAATACAGAAAATCAAACAGAAAATGTAGGACAAAAGGGAAAAGAGAATGGAGCACACGCATCCAGTTCCATTAAAACGAAGACACGGGACCCTACAAAGTGGGGGAAAAAAAAAAAAGATAGGAAGGTCAACAGAACCAGAGGAAAGGCAACACAACTGTGAAAGGAAGGCTAGTTACTGAAAAACACTTCATAGATTATGAGTCTAAATGTTTAAAGACCGAGCTCGATAGCTGCAGTAGCTTAAGTGCGACCAGTATCCAATAATACCAATATCATGGTCCATTATTGGACATTATAAATTTTCCAGCTAACTCATTCTTGGTTACCTGCGTTTCGTCCTCGTGTGCTAAGTTGGGCTCATCAGTTGGTCCTTAGCACACCTACCAAGACGCAAAGCTAGTGCATACCGTGGAGGCCACTGCATAGGCTACTTGAAGCCACCAGCAGTGCCAATGTACTATGAGAGACTCTGGCCATCAGATGATATAGACGTTGATTCCCATAGGGAACATGTAATATTTGTCCTGAATGAGTAAATTTCTAATACCAATATCATGGCCCGTTATTGGACATTATAAATTTTCCAGCTAACTCATTCTTGGTTACCTGCGTTTCGTCCTCATGTGCTAAGTTGGGCTCATCGGTTGGTCCTTAGCACACCTACCAAGACGCAAGGCTAGTGCATACCGTGGAGGCCACTGCATAGGCTACTTGAAGCTACTTGCACTGGCACTGCTGGTGGCCTCAAGTAGCCTATGCAGTGGCCTCCACGGTGTACCGTTTTCATCTTCCTGATAACGGAATAAATGATGTCATACGGCGTTAAAATTTGCCATGCACGGTAATGAGTTCACAGAGATTATGTAATTGAGCCATACATCTAAAAAGAACGAATGTATTAAGTTAAATAGGCCGTGATTTCAGAATATATATAATACGGACGCATAAAATCAAGGAGGCCATGAAGGTGACGGCAAAGATGTTCATTTGGCGAATCAAGTATGCCTAGGTCACGAAATTAGACATAAAGATATAAAGGATCCATGCGGCTGTGATAAAAGAATAATAGAAAGTTTTTAAAAATTGTTAAAAAAAGAAGTGAGTGAACAATAAAAAATTTTTACGCAAGACTTCGAAGCAAGTTCATCCACGAAGAAAATAGTCCTCGCGGGAAGAAGAAGGGAGATATATAAAAGAGCAAGAGCTAAAGATCCAGCACAATGAAGAATTTTTAAAGTTACGCCGATATCTGACCTAAAATCGAGGCGGAAAAGCAGAAGAAATTAAATAATATTTGGACAGTAGTCGGAATACAAACTGAAGGTCGTCGCGAAATACCAAAACAAATTAGACTTCTCATATGCTGATTGTCTGAATGAAAAATTAAGAGCTAATTCGATAATTTACTTGTTAAAGTCTGTTACAGGAAATTGACATTGAATTTCTGCTATAATAACCTGATACAAAACTATAATATAGCTTCTTTGTAGTACATTTTGAAGGCTATGGTCGTGACATTAATTACGATGCTGGAAATGTTTCTTTCACATATGACTAATGGCTAGAACATGAGAGGCTAAATTGGAGATGAGTCCGACTTTCCGACGTAGAACGCCCAGCTGTTCCTGCTAGCCCGAGTCTTGAGACTACTGCCTGATGATGACGTAACGGATGTTGGAGACTATCTATGCAGCCCTAAGATGACAACATCGGAGCCTAACCCAGTCATCTAACATCGGCAGTCGCAAGTTAAGTTCCAAAGAATTATTTTATAATCTTAAAATTTATGTGTCGTAGACGTAGTTTATAGATATTTGCAGTAAACATTGGTATGTAGCTTGTTATGAAGTTCTTCGTGATGAAATCTCAATCGATACTATCTTTGCAACGAGGTTATCCTAGTTGATTTATCATTATGGGAGTAGGTATTCTTCGAGTGTATATAATCAATGTCATGATATAGGAATGCTTAAAGTTAAACAAGGAGAGATTTCAAATGATGTTTTCAACCATTATGGAAATGAAACGAGGTACACAATGTGATATATTCCAGACGTAACGTTTTAAAGAAGATAATTAATTTCTGAGTTGCTTAGACTTGGTTACTATTACGACACGACTACATGTGAGTAAATATTAACTTATTTTGTTTATACATGTGTTTCTTTTACAGAATAACGTGATCATGTGTATTACAAGTGAAACTTAACCCAGAAATGCACCGCTGTAGAATATTAACAATATGTTAAGATGATTTGCCGCCTAGATGGGAATGATTAATGTTTATGTAGGGAAGTAAGGATTTGAGCGACTTGTTGATGTGGTTATACGTATAATTATTCATTGAGATATATTTATGGTAATGAATGACGCGGTATTATAATATTTAATATTGGTATATGGAGAGATAAATATACTTATGAATTTTTGGTAGTGTACCGGGTGGTACACCTCCACGTCGCTAATTCAAACTTTGCGCCAGTTGAAACTCCCCTACTGGAGGAAGTCTGAACTTTATCTAATGTGTTAATTTTCAAGTTTCTCAGAAGATGTCACTACTTGGAAATTTCGAAGTTTCTGAACTGGGTCGTTTTCGATGTATTTTTGTCTTGCCTGTAGTAAGCAGTGTGAACATTCTCTTCTAGAGGACACTACTGAAGAACTACAATGGTGCACCCTAGTGCGAAGTGAAAGAACTGTTTTTTGGAGAAATTTTTATTTCAAAAGTTTGTTCCTTGTTAAATTTCTTTCTGTTATTGTTTAAGTTGGCTGTATAACCCTTTCTTTCCCCTTGTTTTGAATTTAGCCAATCCCGAATTTCTTTAATTAATTTATGACCAATCAGGTGTATCTTCCTCAACGGGGATATGTTGCTTAACCCTAACCAATAAAATTCTTGTGGGAGGGTGTTCTCATTCCTGAAACGCCTCGAACCTTCCGCGAGAGTATATAAACTGCTGATTTTCGGGTCTCCGCGCCACTTCAGTAACATCTTTCAGTGTGTAAAGTACGTAGCAGGGGGCGGGAAGCGCCTCTTTCTTCGGGCAGCAGTTCATCCACAAGGTAATGGCCTTTTAATAACTTTTTTTCTTGCTAGCTCAGCAGTTTAACTCTCGGGGCAGGTCCGAAGCCTTTTCCATGTAACTTTCCTTCAAAAATGTAAAGACACTCGGTGTCAATTCTTTCTGTTTTAACTACATATTGGGATAGAGAGTGCTTAACCCTTTCGAGCTCCCACTCATTTTGCTACGAGGTGAACTTATTTTCTCAACCGTTTCTTCCTGTCTAGCGTAATGTAAATTGTCTTCTCATATAAGTCACATCTTTAGTGTGGGATTAGCCCTTGCATTAATGGCCTAGTGCCAAGTAGGTTTTAAACAAATGTATTAGGAGTGCAGATCGCCTCCTCTCAATTTGGTATTTTAGAGGCCATGTAATTAACCTTTCCTCACTTAATAGGCCTCAGTAGGTTGGGTATTTTTACCCCTGTGTTTATGTCCTTAGAGGACAACTTGAAAGTTGAGTTTGGTGTGGCCTTTTATAGGCTTGAACGTTGAGAGCGGTTTGCTCTTTTTGAAATTTGGTTCTGCGTGCCTCGAGGAGGCTTTACTGTGTAATTTGGAGCAAGTGCTCCTGGGCATGAATGGGGTTTTCTGCCCCTCTGTGTTGAAACTTGTTTTGGGGTAAAGCTGGGCTAATTGCTCAAGAAATGTGAGTTCGGGGCTCGAAGCCCAAATCCTGTAAATACTGTAATTGTACTTTTGTTGCCTTGCTACTCTGTACCTGCCATGCTTGTTATTTCTTGATTTTGAAAAGAAAATATAACCTTGTTACATTTTATCTTAACTTTAATTTCGTATTTTGAGGCCCGTTCACCACCGCACCTTCTTTCACCTCTGCTGTTCCACAGAAACCTCGGAACAGGTAGTAAATACGATGTGTTACTAACCAATAATATTATTTAACGTAAGCGGCATAACTTTAAAATAGTAATGCAAGGTATATTGGGTTAATGATACATATATACAATGAAATACGTCGCAGATTTCGTATGTTGGTTAACGTAAATTGTCTTCAGATTAAATTTCCGAAATAAGGAATAAATAAGGGTAAACTTGTTGTCTTCACGGAGAATATGTCAACGTTGTAATGAATGTTAATTGATGTTTGGTCTCAAGGATATATTTTAATGGATAAAGCGAATTAATAATTTGAATCTCTACCACAATTAAATAAATAATGTTACTAAATACATTCCTACGAATTTAATGGTACTTGATTGGACATAGGTGCAACCATAAATCAAGATAGGTATAATTTCTGATAGAACTACGATAATAACATCATTATACGATACCTACATTTAATTTTAGGATGTGATATGATTATTTTTACCAAATGACATGGTCAAACTGACCAATATTTTTCTTTTAATGATCGATATATGTTCGAAATGGCCATTTTGAGCTAATATATACTTGGAACTTACTTGCAACTGCTGACGTTACAATTTTGGAAGATATGCCTTTGTTTAGTGACAAAATATGAATTCAATATCAACGAAAATAAGCATTTTTTTTTTTTTTACAAAACAAGAGCCGAGGAACTCCAATTAAGCATATTTATCATACATTTTTCTAAGGCTTAGGGACTTAATTTTTTTTTACCAATATTAATTTATCTGCTTACCAATTGATTGTCGTTATTAATATGAGATACTCAATTTCAAAGAATATATTTGACTACATCCTCATCAAATATGACTGATACCTACGATTTATGTGATTAAGAGAATTTTTCTTTGTTTTTATGATGCGGATAACAAGTAATTGGCAAGAGGATTAATTGAATCAGATTGTAGATAGTTTAGGTTTATATTTTTCAACAGAAAGAAGAGAAAGGTGATTGATGTAAATGACTGTTATTATATTTTCTTTTATGATTCTAGAATCATGAATAAAATTGTAGATTTATACAATTTAGAGGTTATTATTGAAAATAGGCTGATATAATTATGGTAGATAAGACGATTTTGAATTAATTAAAAAAATATATACATATATTTTTTTCTTTCCTTTCTCGAAGGAATGGACATGGACAACTTAACATCGATTCCGACGGATGGATGGTATCGCTGGTAATTTATTAAAAGGAAATGCGGTTTCCCAGTTGACCTCACGTAAAAAATACTATTCACAGATGCATTTTTAATAATCCCTCAGAGGAGTCGCGTGGCAATTTAGGAACTATTTTGATGACAAATCTGACATGTGAAATGAAGATTGCGGCATTGCTTAATTTTTTTTTTAATGGCGTGGTCACTGATTTATTCACTGATTGATAGAAGCAAGTATAACTACCGACACTAAGCATCGTTTTCATAAATGCATTGATCCATTCTAAAGATCCGAAGAGATGATAGTCGGAGGAGGGGAAAATAGCCGGAGCACTTGATAGGTCGCCCATGATGGTGCAAGAAAATTATTCCCCGCAGGATGGTGCAACGGTATGCACTAGCCCTGCGTCTTGGTAGGTGTGCTAAGGACCAACTGATGAGCACATGAGGGCGAAACGCAGGCAACCAAGAATGAGTTAGCTGGAAAATTTATAATATTCAATAATGGACCATGATTTTGGTATTATTAATTTACTCATTCAGGACAAATATTACATGTTCCCTATGGGAATCAACATCTATATCATCAGTATCCAGTATTCGGGAGATAGTGGGTTCGAATCCCACTGTCGGCAGCCCTAAAGATGGTTTTCCGTGGTTTCCCATTTTCACACCAGGCAAATGCTGGGGCTGTACCTTAATTAAGGACACGGCCGCTTCCTTTCCAGTTCTAGCCCTTTCCTGTACCATCGTCGCCATAAGACCCATCTGTGTCGATGTGACGTAAAGGCAACAGCAATAAATAAAAATAAAAAAAATTAAAGAAATGTCATACTAAAGTGTCAAAAAATGATAGTAGATAATTGTTTGGTCAGTTTTACAACTGGGATTCTTAGGCTACACAAACAGCCCTGATTATTGGCTATATAAAGTGCTACGATGTCTGCTGCAGGTGAGTGAAAAATGTAGGCATTTCTTCAAGAAATCTCAGCAGAAAATACTTCATACATTCATCTAGAGATGGGAAAACAGAGGTATGCAAAGGCATGTTTATGAAGACATTGCAAGTAAGCAGAGCTAAAATTCATACGGCACTGCTGAAGGCTAAGACAGGTACAATAAAAGACCAACGAAGGGTGCATGAACCACATAATGAAAGTTCCCCCCAGTAATGTAGACCTTATTAGAGAGCACACTGAAAGCTTCCCTGCAGTTTATAGCCATTATACCATTATACAAGAAAAGATTCAAATAAAAAGTAGGTACTTGAATACCGATCTCAATTTGAGTTTAATGTACAAGCTATTTGTTGAGAAATTTAAACAAGAAGGTTGTGTTCACAAGATGCCTTGTCAGTTGCTGTATGAGAGAGTCTTCAGGCGTGACTTCAATGTAAGCTTCCGTCCCCTCAAAAAAGGACACATGCCACACATGTGATTCTGTGAAAATTCACAGCTGAAGCCAGTATTCTTCTTCATGATAGGAGACAGTTGGAGGCAAAGCTAGAACTTCATCACCGTAAAGCAGAGTGTGCGAGAGATGCTATGAAGAACGATGAATTGAAGAGCAAATCTGAGGATGGACCCAGCGTGACATCATTCAACCTGTACCTCACTTAACCACTGATGAAGTCTACTAAAAAAGACAGGTTTCTTGTTTCAATGTAGGAATCCATGATTTTTGCTCTAATAAAGACACTATGCATCTTTGGAATGAGAGTGTTGCATCCAGAGGTGCACAAGATACAAGATCTTCCATTGTAACCAGGATCTGCCCAAGATATTATTTTTTAAGAATCAACTTGTAATTTCTAGCGTTGGATAATGTGCCTATGATCACAGAAAAGCTTTAATTTTATTAATTTGGCATGTAACTTCCGAGAAAAGGCTCGTGTCATATATGGTACGCTGGGCGGTAGTGCCATCTTCTGTTTCATATACGGGAATTTGGATGTTATTCCACACCTGGCTTATAGATATGCTTTCATCCAATACTTTCTTTTGTAAATCATCAATACACTTAACCACAACATACAGTAGTCCGGCTCCATGGCTAAATGGTTAGCGTGCTGGCCTTGGTCGCAGGAGTCCCGGGTTCGATTCACGGCGGGGTCGGGAATTTTAACCATAATTGGTTAATTTTACTGACACGGGGGCTGGGTGTATGTGTCGTCTTCATCATCATTTCATCCTCATCACGACGCGCAGGTCACCGATATGGCGTCAAATCAAAAGACCGGCACCTGGCGAGCCAAACTTGTCCTTGGACACTCCTGGCACTTAAAAGCCATATGCCATTTCTACATACAGTACATAGTCACATGAATTAGATAAATAGCATTCTTCAATATATACATACATACATACATACATACATACATAATCATTATAGACTGTTATGCCTTTCAGCGTTCAGTCTGCAAGCCTCTGAGAATTTACTAAACGTCGCTACAATCCTCGATTTGCAACTAGTGTTGTGGCCTCATTTAGTTATATACCTCTTATCTTTAAATCGTTAGAAACCGAGTCTAACCATCATCGTCTTGGTCTCCCTCTACTTCTCTTACCCTCCATAGCAGAGCCCATTATTCTCCTACGTAACCTATCCTCCTCCATTCGCCTCACATGACGCCACCACCGAAGCCGGTTTATGCGTGCAGCTTCATCCATCGAGTTCATTCCTAAATTAGCCTTTATCTCCTCATTCCGAGTACCCTCCTGCCATTGTTCCCACCTGTTTGTACTGGCAATCATTCTTGCTACTTTCATGTCTGTTACTTCTAACTTATGAATAAGATATCCTGAGTCCACCCAGCTTTCGCTCCCATAAAGCAAAGTTGGTCTGAAAACAGACCGATGTAAAGATAGTTTCGTCTGGGAGCTGACTTCCTTCTTACGGAATACTGCTGATCGCAACTGTGAGCTCACTGCATTAGCTTTACTACACCTTGATTCAATCTCACTTACTATATTACCATCCTGGGAGAACACACAACCTAAATACTTGAAATTATCAACCTGTTCTAGCTTTGTATCATCAATCTGACATTCAATTCTGTTGAATTTCTCACCTACTGACATCAATTTAGTCTTCGAGAGGCTAATTTTCATACCATACTCATTGCATCTATTTTCAAGTTCCAAGATATTAGACTGCAGGCTTTCGGCACAGTCTGCCATTAAGACCAAGTCGTCAGCATAGGCCAAAGTGCTTCCTACATTTCCACCTAACCGAATCCCTCCCTGCCATTTTATGCCTTTCAGCAGATGATTCATGTAAACTACGAACAGCAAAGGTGAAAGATTACAGCCTTGTCTAACCCCTGTAAGTACCCTGAACCAAGAACTCATTCTACCATCAATTCTCACTGAAGCCCAATTGTCTGCATAAATGCCTTTGATTGATTTTAATAATCTTAATTCCATAGTCCCCCAGTATAGTGAACATCTTTTCCCTCGGTACCCTGTCATATGCTTTCTCTAGATCTACGAAACATAAACACAACTGCCTATTCCTCTCATAGCATTTTTCAATTACCTGGCGCATACTGAAAATCTGATCATGACAGCCTCTCTGTGGTCCGAAACCACACTGGTTTTCATCCAACTTCCTCTCAACGACTGATCGCACCCTCCCTTCCAAGATGCCAGTGAATACTTTGCCTGGTATACTAATCAATGAGATACCTCGATAGTTGTTGCAATCCTTCCTGTTCCCTTGCTTATAGATAGGTGCAATTACTGCTTTTGTCCAATCTGAAGGTACCTTACCAACACTCCACGCTTATTTTACTATTCTATAAAGCCATTTCATCCCTGCCTTCCCACTATACTTCACCATTTCAGGTCTAATTTCATCTATTCCTGCTGCCTTATGACAATGGAGTTTATTTACCATCCTTTCCACTTCCTCAAGCATAATTTCACCAACATCATTTTCCTCCTTCCCATGAGCTTGGCTGTTTGCAACACCACCAGGATGATTTCCTTTTACATTGAGAAGATGTTCAAAATATTCCCTCCACCTCTCCAGTGATTCCATGGGATCTATTATGAGTTCACCTGAATTACTCAAAACACTGTTCATTTCCTTTTTCCCTCCCTTCCTAAGATTCTTTATTACTGTCCAGAAAGGTTTACCTGCTGCTTGACCTAGCCTTTCCAGGTTATACCCAAAATCTTCCCATGACTTCTTTTTGCATTCAACAACTATTTGTTTCGCCCTGTTTCTTTCATCTATTACAAATCCCTGTTTGCCTCGGCCCTCGTTTGGAGGCATTTTTGATAAGCCTTCTTTTTACGTTTACAGGCTGCTCTCACTTCATCATTCCACTAAGATGTTCGCCTTTTCCCATCTTTACACACAGTTGTTCCTAGGCATTCCCTTGCTGTTTCTACTACAGCATCCCTGTATGCCACCCATTCGCTTTCTATATCCTGAACCTGCTTACTGTCTACTGTTCGATACTTCTCACTAATCATCCATGTACTTCTGTCTAATTCCCTCGTCCTGGAGATTTTCTACCCTTATTCGTTTGCAGACAGATTTCACTTTCTCTACCCTAGGCCTAGAGATACTCAGTTCACTACAGATCAAATAGTGGTCTGTATCATCGAAAAATCTGCGGAAAACTTTTACATTCATAACAGATTTCCTGAATTCAAAGTCTGTTAAGATATAGTCTATTATAGATCTGGTACCCCTAGCCTCCCATGTGTAGCGGTGAATAGCCTTATGCTTGAAGAATGTATTCGTAACTGCTAAACCCATACCAGCACAGAAGTCCAGCAAACACTTCCCATTCCCATTAGCTTCCATTTCTTCCCCACATTTACCAATCACCCTTTCGTATCCTTCAGTTCTATTCCCAACTCTTGCATTGAAATCGCCCATTAGCACTATTCTATCCTTGCTGTTGACCCTGACCACAATGTCACTCAATGCTTCATAAAACTTGTCAACTTCATCTTCATCTGCACCCTCACAAGGTGAATACACGAACACAATTCTTGTCCTAATTCCTCCAACTGACAAATCTACCCACATCATTCGCTCATTTACGTGCCTAACAATGTAGCGTGCAATGGTATTCCTGATAAAGAGACCTACCCCAGACTCTGCCCTTCCCTTTCTAACACCTGTCAAGTACACTTTATAATCTCCTATCTCTTCCTCGTTATCTCTCCTTACCCGAATATCACTTACTCCTAGCACATCCAGATGCATCCTCTTTGCTGACTCAGCCAGTTCTACCTTCTTTCTTCCATAAGCCCCATTAATATTGATAGCTCCCCATCGAATTCCATTTCGTTCGCCAAGGAGTCCCTCGCCTGTCAAATGGGAGTGGGACTCCGTTACTCCCATAGGTCCGACGCTTGCTTAAAATGTTCTGAGCTCGGTAAATTCATGAAGCAGGATGCTACCCTACTTGCACATATCCAAGTGAGGATCTCTCCTCTAACGGGTTATGGACCACTGGTGAATTGTATAGCACATGGAGGGCCACGACTCAGAATATGTCCGAGATGTCCACTCCCATTCCATAGTAACTGGTATCCCGACTCTCAGGACCACTTACTAGGCCACTCAGCCGTTGCCCATGGTTCATGAACTAGGACGTGACTACAGTAACCTACATGCATATATTACAAAAAAAAAAAAAAAAGTTGTTTCAGAACTATTAAAATATCTAGATGTTTGATTTTTGGTGCTAGGGATGATTTTATAGGGGTTGTAAATGACCTGAGTAGTTAATTGAATGAGGAACTGAATTTATATTTTAAGTAACAATGCTAAAATCTCACAAGCTACCTAAATTGCGTATTACATCGTGAGGCAATCAGACAGTTTGTATGAGGAATTATAGCAGCGGTATATACAAAGATAAGTCACCTGTTCATAAGAGTACTGCACTAATGGTAATGTTCTGAAAGGCAAGCACACACTGCTTATTACCTTTGCGCATATGCTAATCAGTTAAAACAGTCCACACATAAACCTACATTGCACTTTGTACACTGAGGTTTAGGCCTAGGAAGGCAATTTTCTGACGCACATCATCTTCTCTTCGCTCCTGAAATTGTAGAAGGCCAGTGACGCATTCCAACGTACCGAAGTTCCTGCAATGCATTATGTCCAAAACAATGAGATCTGCTGAACAAGGGTGTGAAATAAGTCTGGACAATTGCTCGTAGAAAATCAAGATGAGAAATGCCTTGACATGTGTTTCAGCTGCCATGCATTATACATTCCTACATTGACGAGCCAGGCAAATATTGCCCACAACCTCTTTTTTCCTCGTATTCTGACTCGCACATCTGTCAAGTTAGGATCCATATGATCAGTACCTCCCATATCCATGTCATGACAAATAGAATAACAAGTGCGATGACTAAGCCGTTATAGCATGTTAGTTTGTCGACCCGCCACTGCAAGCACTGCATGCGACGGTGTCCAACACATGCTCCAATAGTGCCGGGAAGCCTGTGTAGGAAAGTGCAGGAGACGTTATTGTACATGATATTTAAAGTCAATAATTGAATTTTCTTTGCTTTCAGTTCCTAAACTCAGTTCATTGTGTGTTGTGCACTTAAAGCACATGCGTTATGTGGCGTGATTAAATTAATAGTTCAACATGCCGTACTGTATTGTGCCTGGCTGTAAGTCAGGCTATTGTAGAGTAGTTAATGGTAGTGTATTAAGATTCTTTTTACCATCGAAGGATACAAATAAATTTGAAAAATGGGCCAGAGCTATTCCACGAAACGATACTGTGTTAACGCGCAATAGTAGAATCTGTCAAGTTCATTTCACTGATGATTCGATAGTAAAATCAGATAATTTTATAGTGAATGGTGAAAAAGTGGTTATGTCACGTGTGGGATGGAAATTACATCCAGGAGCAGTGTCTCACATTTTCTCTAATTTGCTGAAATACCTTTCAAGGGAGATTAAGTCCCGTGAAACTCCCAACAGGAAAAATAATCCAGACACCACTAGGAAAAGAAGAAACAAGATTGAAGACGGGAGTGCATCAGTGAATGGAGAATTAAAAGGTCAGTCAAATGTTGATCAAAATTTGGGTTATTATTCTAGTGTGCTTTCTGATGCCAAAAAAGACCTTTTCATCACCATTCATTTTAGATTCTAGTCGATACGTTTTGAAGTTTTAATTTGCATTTCGTTGCACCTCGTACCATTACAGGCCTATGACCTAGCTGTTAGGCCCCTTTAAACAACAATCATCATCTTTATAATGCCTATATCAGTGTTCGAAGTGAGAAAATTTCTTTTCATAAGAAAGCTCTTCCTTGCTCGTGCTAGTCTGCATGTTATTTTGTCCTTACTTCTGCCATCGTTAGTTGTTATTTTACTACCCAAGTAACAATATTCATCTACTTCCTTCAAGGCTTCATTTCCTAATCAAATATCACCTACATCACCTAACTAGGTTTTGAACTTTGTAAAAATCTTGTACTCCTTACCCAAGAATCCATCCATACCATTCAGCAATTTCTCCAGACCTTGGCTGGGTACATTATTAATCACTCTTCTAAATTTATTAAGTGTTCGCACTGTGCCCATTCTCTACGTGACAATAATCAAAGTACATTTTCAGTTCTCTCCGAAATAACAGACTACGGTTCAAGCAATAATGACGTGTTTTTAACACGCTCTTCAAAAAGTATATGTGAAATTCTTTTCCAGGCCGAGAAAGTAATTTGTGAAAACTGAACTCAAAATCGATGTGGGGCAAAATATATTTTGATTGTATCGATTCTATACACAAAATTTCAGTTGATCCTTCAGGAGCTGGCTGTTGTCTTCGACATCTTATGGATATAATCCCCAGACTTGTTTATCATAATCTGAAGTGCAGATTTTTTTTCAGAATGAAAGAAATCCGGCGAGATTTACAATCTCGAACATCTGTCAAATCTTCATGCAAGCTCTCGAAAGTCTAGTAACTGACAAAATGAGTTGGTAAGTAGATTATTACCTTTAAATAGTTCATGGGTGTTTGTTTCAATACGCTGGGAGTTATGTGTTATTAATGTATATGTACTCTCGAGTAACTTGTGCTTTTCACAACATGTGATGAAGGTCGTAGCTCTTATTTCCATGTATGATATTTTTCCATTGTTCTCTGCCATGGTATTTTAATCGTAATCTCTCATAAAAATAAAAATAAAAAGACAGTGTATATAGTTATCAGTTACGGAGTAATATGTTTCCTGTGTCACCATTCCTAATACCAGCTGATCGGTACTGTGGACCTATCACACTCTAGCGCTGCCTGGCAGGGTCGTTTGAACTTGATGAGTCATCACACTTGGTTTTTGTATTCCTCATGCCCATATTGTAGTTGCCTGTGTGGATCAGCGGTAGAGTGTCGGCCTCTGGATCCCAAGATAGCGGGTTCAAACCCAGCAGAAGTAGACGGATTTTTTGAAGGGCAGAAAAAAGTCCATTCGACACTCCATGTCGTGTGATGTCGGCATGTAAAAAATCTCTGGTGACACATTTGACACATTCATTAAAATCTTCGCCATAGACACCCAAGAGAGTTTTGGTTTACTCGGTCTGCCATCTAGTAGGCCTAGAGTAAAACAGAACGTCGAAATTGACGAGCAGACAGCCAGATGGCGTCAAAATGAAATGTCTGCACACAGTAGCTGAGGCCATACGATTATTATTGTTATTACCCATGCTGTACTGAGAAATCCTGTATGGCTGAGACATTCGGACATTTCCACCTCTAGCCTGTCCTTTTTCTTTCACATAACGAGATACATGTTTTACAGCGTGCACTCCATAATATGTAGAAGCTACGGTTACTACCGAATTATCCACCCAACGGCAAACCTGAACACCCTCCTCCAAGCTCTTTAGGTAATTATATGTATCCCGTTTTTCTTTCTTCATGGTAGCAGTAGATTTCAGATTACAATCATTAGGAATGAGATTTTCTCGACGTGAGCCTGTAGCACCATATCCCTGTGCACCATGATGCGTTAGCAATCCCATTCCAGTGAAGAGATTGTTGAAGCATAATTTGAAGGAACGGTATTGTATCCAGACAAAATCAAAATTGCAATGAAAACTTTCATTTCTTGCAGGGTATTATTCAGGAGAGGACAGTTCAAAAAGCTGGCATATTTGTTAGATTCAGATTCAGGTAATCATATGTATCCCGTTTTTCTTTCTTCATGGTAGCAGTAGATTTCAGATTACAATCATTAGGAATGAGATTTTCTCGACGTGAGCCTGTAGCACCATATCCCCGTGCACCATGGTGCGTTAGCAATCCCATTCCAGTGAAGATATTGTCGAAGCATAATTTGACGGGCAAATTTTTCAGATCAGGTCGAAGGTTATCCAGCTTTGTTACCAGGGGGGATGTGCACTTCCCAAATTCTGCTTCAAACTGGGCATTCGCGTTAGAATTTTTTCCTTGGTACACTTCAAAATTTACAAGATATCCATGATGAGTGTTTAGACACCATATGTTGAAACCAAAATGAATTGGTTTTCCTCTTATAAATTGTTTGCAGGATTGCCTCCCGAAATATGACACCATACACTCATCATATGACAAGTACTCCTCAGCTCAAAAGTTTTCCATGAAGCGAGCACGTAGAAGTTCAATCAGATGTTTTAACTTCCACATTTTGTTGTTGAAATTTGGGTTCGTGTTATCAGCACAGTGAATGAAATGGCAAATTTCAAGAAACCTGTTTCGCTGCATAGCACTTTCCACCACAGAATGGTGCACATCACATGCACCCTCCCCCCATATGATCTCTTCGAAGGAACGGTATTATATCCAGACAAAATCAAAATTGCAATGAAAACTTTCATTTCTTGCAGGGTAGTATTCAGGAGAGGACAGTTCAAAAAGCTCGCATATTTGTTAGATTCAGAAATTAAGTGATCAAAAATGTCATCTGTAAAAATTGACTCAAACAGTCCAACCCACGATTTTTCTCGAAGTTCGGTGAAGTCACTGTTGGGAAATATTCCTGAACGTGAGCTAAGATTTTGCTTTTCCCAGTTTGCAGAAATTCGAGGTACCTTTCTGGGTCTTACTTGTACCAACTCAGTTTGATCCACTTCAACAGGCACATCTTCAAAGTCTTGATAGTCAGTTGGAGTTTCACGGGTCACAAATTCTGCGTTCACTCGAAGCTGGCTGCCACGTAAATTGTCGGTGAAGCCACCTCCATCTTCATCCCTGCTGTCTTTGTTCAACAAAACTGCAGCATCTGGAGGCTCGATGAATACTTTTTATACTACCAATATAAATTTACTCATTCAAAACAAATATTTCAAGTTCCTTTACTTTTGTATCCATCTCTTGGCACAGGCCAGAGTAAAGTGTAGCTTTCACCAAAGTCCCAGTCTTTTTTTTTTTTTTTTTTTTTTGCTAGGGGCTTTACGTCGCACCGACACAGACAGGTCTTATGGCGACGATGGGATAGGATAGGCCTAGGAGGTGGAAGGAAGCGGCCGTGGCCTTAATTAAGGTACAGCCCCAGCATTTGCCTGGTGTGAAAATGGGAAACCACGGAAAACCATCTTCAGGGCTGCCGATAGTGGGATTCGAACCTACTATCTCCCGAATGCAAGCTCACAGCCGCGCGCCTCTACGTGCACGGCCAACTCGCCCGGTGTGTCCCAGTCTCATCCATGGCTGTGACAATATGGAAGCTGCTGGGGTATGGGTGGTGCTGAGTAATGGCAAGCACGACTAGTGCATCTGAGTGTTATGAAAGGTGTTGCTCATAAGGTCAGTCGTGCTGCAATAGCACTTTCTGACCCAGTGAGGAAAGCAATGGCAAACTACCTCACTCCTCGTCTTGCCTAGTATGCCTCATTTTGGTGCTGCCATTGGTTTTTGCAGTTTCCTGATAACGGCATAACCTTTGGTGGTGCTATAGAGGATCCAACCAGCCTTTGGGCTGATGACCTAACAGACAGACATAGGAATCAACATCTTTACCTTTCATACGTCGGAAAATTCATCATTTTCCAACAAGTCGAGTACTTCTCGTAATTAAATTCTCCAAGAAAAATGTATGAACCCATAAATATGACATGTGAAAAGACAGGATGAAAAGCTGCATAAAAGATACATTTCAACATGAAAACCGCAATGAAGTGTCAATTTTATGTGGAAAAACTTACTCTGTGTGATTAAAAATGATTAAATTAAAACATATAGCTTATAGCCTATACTATTATGCATTGCTAGGTTGATAAAGAAGAACGAAATGAACGGAAAGGAACATCAAAACTATAACATTTATAGGCTGAGTTGTGCCGGGCAGAAAGTCAGCACTTCGCCCAGCGTGCCAGATAAGTACCATCAAAATTCTACTTCAAATGAAAGGACACCAATCATCACCAAGACATATCCTTGATAGTGGTTTTACGTCGCACCGACAGATAGGTCTTATTGCGATGATGGGATAGCAAAGGCCTAGAAGCTGGAAGGAAGCGGCCGTGGCCTTAATTAAGGTACTGCCCCAGCATTTGCCTGGTGTGAAAATGGGAAACCACGGAAAACCATCTTCAGGGCTGTCGACAGTGGGATTCAAACACACTATCTTCGGGATGCAAGTTCACAGCTGCGCGCCTCTAACCGCATGGCCAACTCGCCCGGTCAAAACATATCTTAGCTAATCCCCATACCTATAAGCACCTTAAAGAAAAATATAGCACAACAGGATCCATATAAATAACTACAGAAGTAAAAATAGGAATTACTTCAAACATGCAGCCATTACTGGCACTCGTGAAAACAAGACTTCTTTTTATGTAGCTATACTGTACCAATGAGCATGATATACTAAAACAAACCAAGTAAGATGTTAGGTGCGACTTCTCTGAACACAACAATACCGCAGTAAACAATACAGTGCGTACAGTTTCATTAATAAGAGTCCAAGAAAACGGTGTAGTTTGCCATGCAATATATGGCACACTGGGCGAATCAAGGTTAAAACACCTGAAGAGTCGTGGAACTAAAACAGATAGCATGATCAGACAGCTGTGGTGGTCAGAATAGAAATTTCAAGAAGGCATGTTTCTGGATGTTTGTGGTCCAGTCTTCAGAGATAAGCATTAAAGAAGTTCTCTCCGCAAGTTCGCTGAACCAGGATATTCTTACCTACCTAACAACAGTGTGTTTGGAAATATAGAGAGAAAGCTTAAATATTACCCAGAGGTCTGTGCACCATCACAGTGGCATGACATAATTTCACGTGCAAGAGTACAGAAAAATACTTTTTTTTAATCCACTGAAATTCTACAGCAACATCTTGTTTGCCGTAAAAAGAATGCCTCAGATGACAAAGTTGAATGGCTTAAGATCAAAGAAATGACATTTACGAAAGGAAAGCCCGGCATAATGCATTATAAATACCGCACACTCACAACGAGGACTACGAATACTTTTCAGTTAACTTCAATAAAAGACTAAATGGCAGACCAACAACCTTGGTGAACATGATCTTCCAGAACTCTACTCAAAGGATAGACCTCTCAGTGAAGACAAGCTTAAAGACGTGAAAATTCTACTGAAATACATCCCTCCAGTATACCATTGATTTTATGAAAGGATCACAGTTGTTAGTGTACAAAACATCACTACTTTTGAACATGACTGCTCTGACAATACGTGTGAGGAAATCAGTACTGAATGTGCATGAAGTATGATTTTCAAGGGTATTCATATGCAACATAGTTTGAAAGAGTACTGGTACATGAATTTTATTTTACCAGGCATATCAGTTGTTGTATTTTTCATTTTTAATTGTTCATTCATCCTTCTTTGTAATGACTAAATGTTAATTAAGAATAAACCAAAGTACTTCTCATATCAAGATACCAAGTCAATTCCATTTCCATTTTTAAACTTCCATCCGAGGCTTGCATTATAGTTGAAAGCAAGTACAAATTTACTCATCTGCTGACCTGCTAAGCCTAATGCATCTGAGGATTTTCTTTCGGGGTTAACTCCCTTAGCCTTTGAGGATCCCTCTTCTCCACAAGGCAGTGGTTTCCTCTTCTCATTTTCCCCAGAGAGGATGGGTTGCCTCATCCACCATCTTCGCCATTCGGAAGGTCTCCTTCTCTGCCTAAGATGCTGTTACGGTCTTCACCCGTAACGCTGGGCATGGGTTCCACGTTATACCCCGTGAGACTGGGCCCCTGCCTGAACTTAGCTCTCCTTCACACCGGCCTACTGATGTGGAGGATACCCACCCCTGCAACGTGGATGCACCAGACAAGAATTACTCAAGTGAAGGATATGGAGCAGATTTTTAACTTTAAGCCTTAATTTCTCAGAATGTTTCTTTTGGCACTTATATTGATTTGGCATATGACCATCTATTTGTAGGAACAACTGAGGGCATTGGTGCAAAAACCAGATAAGTTCACTTTTGGTCATAAACAAGGTAGAACATGCATAATATATAATATGATGATGTCCATGTTTTGGTGCATGAACCAGACTTCTATGAACTTATGTGAAGGAAAAACACCTATTTACAGTACAAACATAGCTGTAGTTGTGTTTGGGACAAGAATCTTTAAAGTCCAGGACTTGTCATGTTTTGTTCATTTCCTTAATGTGTGTTCATTTTTTCTAAACTGTTCGTTTTTATGTGCCTTATACACTAGAGCACCATACTGAAAATATCTTGTGAAGTGAGTGATTGTTTATTTAATTCAATAAGACTATGGTCAGCATGAATTTTTATTTTGCTGTTCACACACTATGCTCCCAGTCACTATTGACTCCGCTTGAATCTTACGGATATAAAACAAATTTTAGATTATGGGTACAAAAAACGGATAAGTCCAACTATAGATATAATATATCTCTTATACAAAATACATACTTATTTCTGGTTCCTTTCCTAGTATAGTGCACAAGACATATAGAAATCAATCAGTTTTCAAGAATTCCAATAAGTTAATTTAATTTTCTCAAGAAGTGTTATTTTCGACTTGCCTTGTTTTTGCACTAATGCCCTCAATTATACAGTCAGTGAATGTGGTACGATTGATGAAAGTCTGGTAACTTACAGAGGACAGTGTTCCTTTCGACAACGTAACATCACCTTTGATAACTGGTATGCCAGTATACCTTTGGCAGAAGATTTTCGGACAAACTATAAGCTTACTGTAGTGGGTACATTACAGGAAAAAAAAAAAAGAGAGAGAGAGAGAGAGAGAAATTTAGTTCAAATCCATACCCGCAAAAACATTGATATATTCCTGACACAGATAACGGAACCTGATAAAATTTTACATGAAACAGTCGCATGCAACATATTGTTCACAACCTTGAGGTAATGTATTATCATGTGCTTCCAGCGTGCCCCATATTTAAAGCTGAACGTTTGTCTGATACTAGATCAATAGTCTGAGCACGGAGACAAGCCAGCTCTTCTTATGGTATGACATATATATTTTTTACAATATCATTATTAAGTATTATATGTATTGTATGCATACTTTTACACATGTTTTTTCTTTTTCTTATTTTACAGTTGATCTCAACAGGGCTCTATTTTAGCCGTTAATAAATAATAATCATATGGCCTCAGCTACCGTGTGCAGACATTTCAATTTGACGCCATCTGGCTGTCTGCTCGTCAATTTCGATGTTCCGTTTTACTCTATATGTCTTTTCACGAGAGTTTAATCCTGATGTAAACATGGTATGTCCACGCCTCCGCCAAACGAAGAGCTGTGATTCGCTGAGCGTGTAGTACCAACTTCCACCCCGTCAACGTCTCATGTTCGGGTGTACAGGGCTGCACATCACATACGACAACAGTGCGAAGACCTGAACTTCTGAATAAACGACTAAATCTGTATTATATTCTCTTAGTTTATTGAACACATTCAGAATGCACTGCCTATGGTCAATTCTGAGCGGTTTTCCTCCTTTGTGCTTCACTACACGCGATGGTCCTGCCTCTTGCTCCATTTCTCTCACTATGAATACTGACACTGACTGCTGCTGCAAGATGCAACACCTTATCTCCATGCTGTACAGCTTGGGACTATCCCTCACTACGTGAAGACTTCCTGTATTACACCACGCCTTGTGCCTTCATTTCTCGTTATTTAATCACTATTTTATTAAAGCAAAACCATATATATATATATCGGTACATATGACAACCATATTTTAATTTGATTACGTACTCTTCCAAACTCTCTAAATGTAATAAAATAAAATTCATGTGACGTACTATTCTGTAACGATTGTGAAAAGCAGGGTAACTGTCAATGTACCTCCTAACCATTATTTTCCTTAAGACTGGTCACGCCTCTCAGCCACGTACGGATATGCAGTCCATGAGAACAATTGTCCTTGTGTTCATATTCCTATGTCTGCGAGTATAGGAAAATGAACATTACATGCATTATACTGTAGGAGGGAATCATGCACACATTTCTGCAGCAGGCCTGTGCTACAAGGTATGTAAGGTTCATTTTCCTGTACACTTCAGCATATGAAAATGAACACAACGACAGTTGTTCTGATGGACTGCATATCCGTATGTGGCCGAGAGCCGTGACCAGTCTTAAGGGAAATAATGGTTAGGAAGTGCATCGTCAGTTACCCGGTTTTTCACAATCGTTACAGTATTTTCCTTCAAGCTCACATACAGTCGATTGAGTGCGACGGTTGCTTCTCCAATCAACTACGTCTATGACCACGTGCATAGGCAAGGTGCTCCGCCTATTTGTTTACATCAGGATTAAACTCTCGTGAAATGCGGTATAGGCCCTCTAGATGGCAGACTGGTATAAACCGAAACACTCTTGGGCGTCTATGGCTGAGATTTTAATGAATTTTGTCGGGTAAACACCAAATGTGTCACCAGAGATCTTTAACATGCCGACATCGTACGACATGGAGTGTCGAATGGACTTTTTTTTTCCGCCCTTCAAAAATCCGACTACCTCTGCCGGGTTTGAACCCGCTATCTTGGGATCCGGAGGCTGACACTCTACTACTGATCCACAAAGGCAGCTATTTTAGCCATTTAAAACTGATTTGTCACAACACACTCCTGTGAAATCAAATGTTTTAAAATAATTTCAACCTTCAAAAAACCGGATTTGAAATAAAATTTATCATCATATTATGAATAATTATGATTAATGATTAATTATGATTATTATCATATGATTAATTATAGTAATAAGTATTACCATCAGCATTGTTAATAAGATGGTTTTGATATTTTATAATTATTATAATGAGTATAATAAGTTATAACAACTACAAAGGACCTGTAATATTTGGTGACTCTTCTATAATATACATACATGTTTAAGCTCTTAGTAAATTAAAAAAAAAAGAAGGAAAAGCAAAATATATAACAAAATACTTGCCTAGCCAATAGGACAGTTTTGGGACAATAATGCGACCCCTTTTACTCCTAGATAGACCAGCAATATCTCGTAGATTATCCAGGGACGTAGAGGACACAACACTGCTAGAAAAGCTGGATCCTATAGACGGGAAGAGACTTTTTAGACTTTTTATCTTCGGAATATTAGAAATTTGGTCAATGAATGTAATTCTGATCACATAACCATGAAATTTAATTGCTGTGTATTATCACAGCATGTATTCAGGAATAAGGGAGGATATAGGTGAAATTTTCACAAAATGACATTTTTTTTCTTTGGCTCTAAAATTAGTATGTAGTTTTAACTTTATAATTCCAAAGTTTCATTTCCGTATTCGAGTTCTAAGTGCATAAAAAATGAAAAACAATAAGATGGTGCCACGCCCCTACTTTGCTGTCAACTGTACAGCTTGACATAAATTTCTAAGAATCTTGTTACTCTGACAGACATTTCTTGGAAATTTCAATGTTATTGTTCATAAGGCTGTGGACAATATGGCTGCACTTCCAGTTCCCTTTCAATGTAAACAAAGCATGGATACCATTTGTTTAGTAAAATTGTTTGCTTGTGAGAAGTGCTTCTACCAAATATATTTTATTCTAGTTGTGGTTTTGTGTCTTTTAGTGGTTTTTCTTATGAAAAAATTGGGAGAATACTGGTTGAGTGTTTAAGAGAGTGAAAAGGAATAGGATTCAATGTGTAAATATAGTGAAAGTCGTCCCACGAATTTTAGATAGCAGTGCATCTTAAAAAAAAAAAAAATCAGTGAAGGTATTTTATCAGACAATACTTTGAAGGAAACATATAATGGCTTCAGAGTGAGAGACATCAAACTACTTAGTGATGCAATTCTAGTGCATTTAAAAGTGTTCTAGACAGCCAGCCCTAAGGCAAAAGATACAGTATTAAAATACTTGAATGTGTAGGGCACATACAGAACAGAATTGGAGGGCAGACTCTTATGGAGGGCAGACTCTTAAAACTGAAAAAGGAAATGGGTAAGAAAAGACTTGCAGGTGGCAAACCTATAGGGGTCAAGGCAGACTAACTGCCAAAGAACTACATAAACTTCAGATCTACTATGGGAGTGCTATAAGAAATAACATTTCTCTGTGATATTTCATGGTGTGGCTATAAAATGGCACAGGCTGATGGGTCAAATTTTCACCACAAGAGCCTGCCAGAAGTAGTTTCAGATGTTGTGAAACCGACTTACCAGTTCTTGGCACATCCAGACCTTTTGAAGAAACGTGTACATGGGAAGACAAAATCCTAATGAGAGTTTCAATTGATTGATATTTATTTATTTATTTATTTATTTATTTATTTATTTATTTATTTATTTATTTATTTGGGAAAACCAAACAGCAAGAAGCTGAATTACAGAGTTCCGCAATGAAAAATATATTTACAATAGAGTAGCACAAGGCAAACATAAAAAAAAATTAGTGTATGCACAATGAAGGAAAAACATCTAATGATAAAAATAGAGAAAAATTAAAAACTAACAAAATAACAGTAGAGACACAACAATTAACAACAAAACATAAAGGCAAAAGAAACAACGAGGAAAACTGAAGACTGAACTTAAAACGAAGAGAAGAACTTATAGCTAGGCACAGTAAGATAAATACAGATGTAACACATAAGTAACGGTATAGTACAGTAAAAAATAAATAAATATTACATAATGTACAAAAGTGGGAACAGCAATGAGAAGGGGAAAAAAAAAGGAATATGAAGAAAACGTACTAGGTTAAGTTAAGGAAGAATTGATTAAAGGAGGTACACGAAGAAAAAACGTCCAAGTTCCTGTCAGAAGATAAAGAGTTAAGGAGGGTTGGTATGCGGATAAATAAACTTCTCTGAACGAGAGAGAGAGAGGCGGGAATACGGAATATGAAGGGGTGGCTTAATCCTGGTTTTGCGAGTTGGAACATGTAAGGAAAAGAACGATGCAGGTTCAGGAGAACGAAATAAACCATTAACAGCGTTATATAGGAATCTAAGGTCAGCTACTTTCCTGCGATCAGATAACGGGCGAAGGTTTAACTTATCCAGTATCTGATTACTGCTCAAGTTTCGACAATCACACACTCTGGCTCTAACAATAGCACAGAAGAATGACTGCACGCGGTCAATGTGATTCAGATTAGTGGGTGAAGAGGTAGACCAAAAGGGAGACGTAAATTCAATAATCGGTAGGATCCAAGATACATAGTAGGTAGGCTCGGAGGGCGTGGATATCTGTGATGTCAGAAAATCCATACAACAAATTGAGAAGTGACATTGCTCGTGCGGTTATCTTTTGTATACGGGGGCAAATAACAATTTACTGTCAAACAACACTCCTAAGTAATTTTGTTCTGTTAGAGTTGGGAACGGGTTACCGAGGAGGGAGTACTTACTAAGAATAGGGGAGTTATGAAGTGTGATCGAAATAGAGGAACACTTGGTAGGATCAGGTTTATGACGCCATGTGGAGCACCATTCAGAGAGTGAGTTAAGCCCACTCTGTAAGGAGTTTACGTCTGATAAGGAATCTATCTGTTTGAATATTTTACAGTCATCTGCAAATAGTAGAATTACACAAGAAACAGAGGATATAGAATTAATGCGATCGTCAATAAATAAGACAAAGAGAAGCGGACCCAGGACACTGCCCTGTGGGACGCCAGAATGTACCGTAACAAGAGTCAAATTGAACCCATCAAGAACCACACGCTGAGTTCTGGCATTGAGGAAGCTCTGCAGGAGAGTTAGGAAGCGACCATGGATATTAAAATGTTGAGAGTTTATAGGAAAGAAGTGCGTGATCTGTGGTATCAAAGGCCTTTGCAATATCAATGTAGCACACGTCAAGCTGAGAACCAGCATTAAGAGCAGATGTTGCACGGTGGAGAAGAACAGCCAGATTAGTTAGGCAGGAGCTACCAGGAAGAAAACCATGCTGCTGGGATGATATATAAGGGTGTGAAAGAAAGAAGACACTGGTGGATAATATTTTCACATATGAGTGCCAGTGTGGGTAATATAAAATCGGATGATAGTTTCTGACATCAGACCTCTTTCCACTTTTAAAAACCGGAGTGATGTTAGCAATTTTCCAGTCGTCAGGAAAGTAGCCGGCTAAGAAGCAACGGTTAAATATAACAGCAATAGGATGGGCAAGAGTCGTAGCGGTATTCTTAAGGAAGACAGGACTGAGACCATCCAGACCAGTAGGTTTATTTTCTGGCAGGGAGGAAAGTAAAGAATAGACTTCTGACTTAGAGGTGGAAAGATTACTGAGAGTATGAGAAGGAACAGAATCAATACACGGAAAATCTGAGAACTGAACAGGTACAACAAAATTAGACGCAAAGTAATTGTTGAAAATTTCCGGTCTATTACTACCACTGGCTAAATTATCACCCCAAGTCACTGTGTCTGGCACACGCTTTGTATTTTTCCTGCTGTTTATCAGAGACCAGAATCTTTTGCTATTACTTCTCATTTCTAGGCAGGCAGAGTTTATGTAGTCCTGGCAATCCCATTTTAGAAGCTGTTTATGGTGTTTGAGAAGGTCAGACAAAGTTTTATAGCTGGCTTCAGAAGGTGACCTTTTCCAGTCTTTCCAGGCTTTCGTTTTATTAATTTCTGCAATTTTGGTGTCACTTTTCTTCTAGGGTGGGCATCTGGCAGATGTTATACAAGTGGGAACAAGGTCATGGATCACAGCATGAGTCCAGTCATAGAACAGGTCCACTACTTCTCTGACTTCACCCACTTGCAGCAAGTGCCAGGGTAGAAGAGAGAGCGTGTGATTGACAGCCTGCCATTCAACCTTTCGCCACATGGGTACGTTGCCCCAAAACATCATTTCATCAAATGTACTGAAAATTGGGGCTTATGATACCCATCTTGTATTCAATAGTAGAAATATTGGCAGGATTCAAGTATTAGAAGACCTTGGGGTTACACCAGGTGAATTTACAACAAATATTCTGAACGGCATCAATGAGACGAGAATAGCCAAGGCAGACTCTGCAGTGGATGTTTTGAAGATATATCCCCGTCATAACAAACAAATAAGGGAAAAGGAAATGATAGATGCAGAAGATGAGGAGTATGGGTATGGCAAGCACTGAAAACTTTAGTACCAGGCATTACACTGTAATTTCAAATTAAAACTTAAAACAAAGAATCCTGTAACTTACTTTTTTTTTTTTTTTTTACACATTTGGTGCATTTTCTCAGAAACTACTGCATATAAAACAATGAAACTTGGTAGTCTCCCTTAGAAGGGTACTGTATACAATCCTGTCCACCAGAATTTTAATAAAAAATTTAGTTTAGAAATTATGCTGTGAAGATTGCCATTTTTATGCAGATTATTCCAGAAAAAATAGTTTTTTATTTTTATTTCAAGTAATTTAAAAGATATAAAAAATTTGTTGCACAGGCTTTTAATTTGATGCTATCTAAAGCTGTGGGTACAATTTTAGAAAGAAATATTCAGTAGTTCTGTAGACAATGCACCATAAAATTTTTAAGATGGGTAATTAAAAAAAAATAAAAAAAAAAAAAAAAAAAAAAAATCAATTTTCAACATGTAGTTATTGAAACTATCATTTAATTATAAATAATTTACACTATTAGTAAGAGTGTTTAAAGTGACAGTACAAGAGTTCAGCTACATATCTTCTAAAATGTAGAACTTATGGGCATTTTCCTTGGACCATGTATTTTCACCTACATCCTTAAATTTATATTCATGTGGTACGGATCGCATCAACCGTGTCCTGTCCTTGTACCACTCTTCTTTCACTAACTTGTCCCAATCATGTCCCCTCTGCAGTACATCCTCTTCACTCAATCCACTTTCTTCTTGATGTTCCCGCAGGTAAACTTCTTTCCACCTCTCTTTAAAATTCCCTCCTTACAGTACTTTTTGCTGGCATCCATTTCATGTGTTCAAACCACTTCAGTCTCAATTCCTGGTGAATCTTACTGACGAGAGTATCTCCTATGCCAACTTCTTCTCTAATCTTCTAATTCCTGATCTTGTCCTTCCTGGTCTTACCGTGGTGCGAAAGAATTTCATTTCACGTGCTTGGAGTTTATAATGATCCTTATTGGTTATTGTGGTGGTGCCATGGCTGTATGTAAGCATCAATGTATGATAAGACTTGTAGAGTGTCATCTTTTCATTCTGAACCACCATCAGCATTGTCTTTGTCTTGCTGATGTTTAGGCCATAACTCTAAAATTCGCTACTCCAGCTTTGTAATCTCTCTTCCAATTTCTCTTCTGATTCACTCCAGATAGCAACATCATCTGACTCCAGATGGCAACGTCATCTCTGAATATGAAGGTTTGTAGGTCAGCATGTCTTTATCTTATAAGTGATGCTATTATGATATCCATGACAATGATGATGAATAGAATAGGTGATAATGAACTGCCCTGCTGCATTTCACTCTTCATTTCAAACGTCCAGAAAATCACCACTTACTTGAATACAGTAGACACCGCACAACATGCCGCTACGAAAGTTTAACTTCATGGACACCGCAATAAACTGCGAATTTCTACCAGCTGAAGTCTAAGAATGTGCCAGTTATTTAAACATATCTTCGTGCGCTGTCCTTGACTAAACCATTTGACAACTTCCAATAGAGGAACTTTTTCAGCGTTTTCAAGATATTTTAACAGGAAGCACTAATGAAACGTTTTACATGATGCAACGCATCTAAGGATTTTAGATCTCACCAAGAGCCTTATTTTAATTTCATCTTATATTTTACGTGTTGTGCATATGGTTCATTCTAGGATCTCCAGATGCTTTTAATACGTTTTAACCCATTAGTGCATAGCGTCCAAATTGTGTAATATTTATACATGGTTTTAAGCCCGCATTCAGAAAGGCTGTAGCTAACAAGAACCAAGGATACATCATTCTTTATCCTTACCATTCATTGTTCAATCACACTTATTGCAAGCATGGCGGTAAGATAGTACAGAGTTTTGTGCAACAGTCAAGCTTTTTATTTATGAATTAACAAATATTTCCAATAATTGTAAACTTTGGTATGGACCATATTGTTGACACTCCTATGAATCTACTGACACACAAAGATGTCAATTATTTCTTATTACTGACGTGACAGAGGCTTGTATATATACCTGTCCTGAAAATCGGACGCTATGCACAGGGAGTCCTACTGTCTCAGACATTTTCATTCCTTTACTAGTTTGATGGTGAATGAAATATTGGAAGTTTTGGAGGAAAAACCGAAATCTGGAGAGGAGCAGCATATCAAACCTCCTGATAACGGGTGTGAAACGGTTAATGATAATGACAGATGAGTATGAGGGTAATCTAAATTACATTGGTAGAAACCTACTTCTGAGTAAATGTGAAGGGCAAATAGCTTGAATAAAATATGAAAAAGGGAAGGCTAGGTCCAGTGGTAGTCAAAATATTACTGAAAGTTTACAGATGGAACTGAAAAACCAGAAAACCATGCAAAAGGAATATGTCATATGAACATAAAGAACAATACTTAAGATCGGGCCAGTATCGGTATCCCTGTTTCCGATATCGCTGATAGAAAATTCAAAAGCATTAGTAAGTCACATTGCAACATAAAAGAAGCAACTCCAAAGTGGACAAGTTCACAATCTACATCTCATTTGGTGACTGACTGTTTTCAAAGGCTGTCCAGCAGTTTTTATCATTCCCAGAACATTGATGGCAGTCTGAGCAACAGGGTTCTTTATGGCTGAACAATTACTGTCCATTCTGGATGTTCCCTTTTCTGCCTTTACAAGGATTTTCTGTTTACTGCTTCTTTAAACGCCTCTGTTTTTGTTTCATCATTATAGGCATGCACATCCCACCTCGGCCTTCTCATGGATTTACTTTGTTTCTGTCATTTTAGCCACATAGCCATTTTCAAAAGGTTGTGGTCTGTGTTTGCATCTGCCCCAGAACGTGCCTATCGCACACGCCTTTGTTTAGTTCCTGTACCATTATTTTACCAGGATAAAGTCTATCTTATGTCTATGGTGATCACTCCAATTGATCCACGTTTTGGTGCTTGAGAAAAGGTACTTGTTATCACTACAGATGGGAATTTGCTGATTTGCCTATTTTATTCCTGTGTTCATAAACATAGGCTTTTGAGATATAAATCCATTAGGGTCTTTTTATCTATATTTTGTTGGTTTTATTGTGCCTATAAATGTCTATTTCAGGGGTTTGTGCATATTTGGAGTATAATTGCCTATTTGATGCCTTTTGACTGTATTTTAAAAAAGCCTATTTTCTTCCAGTGCATCATATTGTAGCTAGTGTGCTCAACAGAATTATCTTCTCTATTGTCAATATCTGTTTACCCCACGAACAAAATAGAAGTCACCAGAAATAGTTCTAGGGAGATTTCCATCAGGAGAAACGAGTAACAATTTGACCTCAAAGCCTCCAACCCCCTAAGGCATATGCGAGAACCAGTCAACTATGTTGCACAACCCATATACCCTGTACCTCCCTTCCGATGTGAACTGTTGTACGCGTATGATTTATGTTTAGAGCGTGTTGTGATTAATTGTGAAATGGAAGAAGAAGTAGTGTGTTTTTGGCAATGCCCAAAGAAAAATCGTCGAAGTCCTACTGGCTGAAACAGTAGATCACACAGGATCCCAATTTCATAACGGATGGAAGGGTAGTCTGTTAAGCTTGCTGTAAGGAGGTAAGTTTGTTTGTTCCTTTTATCTTTCCTGTGATTGAGAACTATGATCACATTTCATTGTAGCATATATAGACCTATTAATTTATGTACTGTGGCAAGTTGTTTTGTTGCAGTGCTTTATTTTTTTATTTTTTTTTTGCTAGGGGCTTTACGTCGCACCGACACAGATAGGTCTTATGGCGACGATCAGTGCTTTATTAGTTGTGAACTTTCAATAATTCATATTGCTAAAATGTAAATAGTCATTAAATTACTAATAAATAATGTTATTTGCTTTACGTCCCACTAACTACTTTTACGGTCTTCAGAGACGCCAAGGTGCCGGAATTTAGTCCCGCAGGAGTTCTTTTACGTGCCAGTAAATCTACCAACACGAGGCTGTCGTATTTGAGCACCTTCAAATACCACCGGACTGAGCCGGGATCGAACCTGCCAAGTTGGGGTTAGAAGGCCAGCGCCTTAACCGTCTGAGCCACTCAGCCCGGCCATTAAATTACTGATCGAGGTGTTAGAATGCCAGTGGTCTCTTGTCACAGCATGGATGAAAATTAAATCGGTATTTTGCACTGTGATTCATTTCCAGTGAAAATAGAGATTTACAACTTAGATGTAATTTTTAAAACTCCCTATAAAAAATTGTGAATACTATTACACTTCCGCTAAGCCTTCGCAAAACACAGGTTACAAATCCAATGTAGCCCGACTAGGACAATGCCACAGCCTCTAGAGTCTTGCTAAATTGTGACAAAAATAAGGTTATGGGCGCATATCACGACAATTTCAAATTACACGGTTCTTAATTTTCAATGAAGGTAGCGGCGGCCTAGTGGGCACATATGATGCAGGATCTATTGCAGCCAACAGAAAATAGTCTTCATGACAGCTGACCCGGCTGACCAAAGCCGGCGAATAGAAACAAATAAAATGTTCAAAATTCTGAGATTTATAGTGCCTCCATTTTCATTCTTCTATATAAGTAAGAAAAACTGCTAGGGCCCGCTTGGTGGGTCCTTGGCAAGCATAAAGGACGGATCTCTCTTCTACACTACTCCGGTATCATTTCACGTCTATTATATTTTTCACCCGGTGAACTTGACACGATACTGCCAAATTATAATTGAAAATCCTTGAGAACATATTTCCATGTAAATTACTAATTCCCTTCTTTCTATTTGAAAGTTTTGTACTTCTAGAAATATCATTTATAATAGTATTTTTTTAAAGAAACAAAAGCATGATATATACAGTACTAAACATTAGTGCCAATTAGCCCAACTGTAGAAATTAAAGATATAGGGACAATGTAATTTATGCCAATTTTATTATTTTTCAGATCAAATGTGAGAAAAATACCACATAGTTCAACTCATAAATACTGCGATGCATCTGATATGAGTACAGAAATATGTATCAACGCAGCCTTTCTACCAGTCCAATTTGGGCAGCGACCAACAACCATTTTCTTCAGACCTATGCACTGCAATGTTGGGAGCTAATATGCCCCTGCATAAACCAGAGCATCTTCAAATTTCAACAAGCTGCTAGGAGCAATCACCAAGTTGGAGAAGAGTGGCATGCCGCTGGTGGAGTCATTTAGGATTGTGGACTTAGGGGGAAGTTTTGACTGATCCTCTGGGAAGGCAACCGCTGTCAGTGAAATAAAACCAGATGAAGTGACTTCACTTAAGTTTAGTCCAATCACTTCATGTGATGTTGAGAGATCTTTCTCTCAGTACTAAAACATTACGAATGAGAGGAGAACAAGACTGTTTCCGGAAAACACTGAAACGTTGCTTGTAAATTCCTTTTATAGTACCGAGTGTGTTATTAAATTATAAGTACATTTTTCATGCCTATTTTGTTGCCTATTTTACATGTTAGTGCCTATTTAAATGCCTATTTTGGCTAATTTAAGAGCCTATATGCCTGTCTATTTTAACTGCTTTTAGTGCCTATAATTCTCGTCTCTAGTTATCACACACCCACATTGTTTACAGAATACCACCAACCTTTGACCTCTTTCATTTCTTATTCCTAAATCAATCTTAGAAGCACAGATACTGGAGGCATTTTCACCCACAATGGCATTTCAGTTACCCTTAATGACGATGTTATCCCTGTGTCCCGTGTGCTCTACAAGAGCTCTACAGTTTCGTCATATATGCCTTGCTGAAACCTGGTAAAGAAGGGAATGATCCAAAGAATTTTAGACCAATTGCGCTACTATGTCACCTTTACAAACTGCTGGAAAGATTGATCTTAAATCGCCTATTACCTGTAATTGACCCATTACTTATACCTCAGCAATCTGGATTTCGTCCTGGTAAAAGCTGTACTGGACAGTTATTAAACCTTACACAGTTTATAGAAGATGGGTTTGAGGCTCGTAAGGTGACAGGAGTGGTATTTGTTGACTTATCAGCAGCGTATGACACTGTCAACCACCAGCTACTATTAGTGAAGGTCTACAATCTAACCAAGGACTTTAACCTAACAAGACTCATCGCCACTCTTTTGCAGAATCGCAGGTTCTTTGTTGATTTCCAAGAACAGCGTAGTCGATGGAGACTACAGAAAAACGGTCTTCCGCAAGGAAGTGTGCTGGCTCCAATTCTGTTCAATATATACACAAACGACCAACCCATAGCCCCCAATTGCAGTAGCTTCTTGTATGCTGATGACCTCGCCCTAGCCACTCAGAGAAGAGATTTTGAAACAGTGGAGATCACCCTCACGGATGCCCTTAATGATCTTTCTAGATATTACAGCACAAACCAGCTTAAACCGAACCCCTCAAAGACACAAGTGTGTGCTTTTCAACTGAGAAACAGGGAAGCCACTCGCAAGTTAAAGATAGTATGGTCAGGAGTCGAACTGGAACACTGCGAGTCTCCAAAATATCTAGGAGTGACACTTGATAGATCTCTTACTTTCAAGAAGCACTGCATGAACTGCAAATCAAAAGTCTCCACCAGGAACAATCTTTTACGGAAACTGGCCGGATCACAGTGGGGTAGCCAACCTGAAACCATCCGAACTTCTGCAATGGCACTATGCTATTCTGCAGCAGAGTATGCGTGTCCTGTCTGGTATAATTCAACATATGCCAAACAGGTGGATATAGCTCTCAATGAAACTTGCAGAATTATAACAGGTTGTTTGAAATCCACTCCAGTTGAATGGCTCTACCACCTTGCAGGAATAGCACCTCCTTCTGTTCGAAGAGAAATAGCTGCGAACAAGGAAAGAAAGACAGTGGAACAGGAAAGGACCCACCCTCTATATGGGCATGCACCGCATCTGCAACGTTTAAAGTCAAGGAAGAGTTTTCTCAGAACTTCAAAGGAACTTAGAACCACTACTGAAAAAGCCAGGTTGCAATTATGGAGGGCTACATCCTACCTTCCTCCTGGCTGGATAAGATTTTCTGAAACTCTACCTCCTGGCTACAATGAAGAATGGATGACCTGGAAGTCCCTGAATAGACTGAGATCTGGAGTTGGCAGATCCAAAGTTAATTTGGCAAGATGGGGCTATATAGATCAAGAAAAAATCCAATGTGACTGCGGAGAAGACCAGACAGTCCAACATATGCTCCAGTGTCGTCTATGTCCAGCCTCCTGCACAGAAGATGAACTATATCAAGCATCAAAAAATGCTTTGGAAGTGGCCAAGTTTTGGGCAAATGTAATATAGTAATTATAACTGTGTACAACATGTATGTTTCTGATACGAGAATAATAATAACTTCACTTTCATCACAGATCAATGGTGGCATGTATATTTTTTGGATTATGACTGTGTCCACTGGTGGTGAACTTACTTGCACCATTAACATCCAGTATCTTATAATTCTGACATGGACTGTAGCAGTTCTGCTGTCTAGTAGTAGTGCTACACCTCCTTTTTTATTCTAGTTTCCAGAATGCACTATTCAATTCATCATTCTGGAACTCTCCTTGATCACACCAATTGGTCTCACATAGACCTAAAACATTCAGCTCATCTCTTCCTTCTCCTAATTTAATGTTCTCTGATTTACCAGTTCTCCCTATTATGTGATCATCCCATGTAGCAATGTTTGTTTATGTAAGGTTTTGCTTAATGACGATCTGAGAAGTCTCGCATCATCCCCTGCCGGGTCCAACTACCAGCATATGTTGATCTCCACAGATGCCAGCTACAACATTATATTCACTCATTTCTTGACACTGACAATGGAAAGTAGTGACGTGGTTTCCTGTTGCCTTCCACAACAACCCTCTACTGGAGCTCTATGTGCTGGTCATTGTCATCTAGTAGATACTTCCATACAACCACCTTCGAGAAGCCAAATAAATCGTCACTTATTCTACTCCTAAATAATAAATCATTTAGAGTGTCCTTTCTGTACAATAATTTTAATATTATCGTCTAAATTGTAAAAATTCAGGATCTTTAAGGTCATTCATGGTTTGTGAACTGGTGTCTCTTGAGAATACTACCTAATGTTGTTTGCTTACAGCCTCTACATCAGACATTGCTGACACATCCCTTTGATTTGTAGAGTTTTCCTTCTCAGCATATTAGCCACCCCAAATATGGAAACAGAAGCTTTTTGCAACTGCTCCAAACATGGAGAATAGACACTGTACAATGGATTCCAGTGTCATTTCCTCCACTAAGCACCATCACCCTACCTTAAGGGAGTCAGGTTATTTCATGCCATCTGATAATCAGCATTAGCAATTTGACAGCTGGTTGCCTACCCAGCTAACCAGACTCCTCCTTACTCTTGGTTTCGGATACAAAAAATAATAATATTAAAAATACTTCAACCTTAGAGGTAGTTGATAGGCGACATTAATGCCAGTTCTATCACACCAGACAACTTCTGTGGATATTGTAAATATTTATGGATATTGTAAATATTTAACTATACAATGGACAGATCTGTTAACATGAGTTATACAACACGCCTGATACCTGGTAGCAGAACGCCAACAGTCACGAGCTGATGAAGGATTTTCTCTTGCGACAACTACCGATGTATTGACCTTCGTTCGTTCCTACCATTAACTGCGGGCAGGAGCCAGTAAGGTTTAGGTCAGAGTTACGGCTTTATGGTCTCAAGGCTCATTATATACTTCCAATCTCCCATACCACTGTTAAAACCCGGCATTACTCGCTAGGTCCTTACGTGCGCCGTTACTCGCTGGTAAGCGCAGCGCTCACCTTTAGGTTTGAAGGCTATAATATGCCCTTGTAAAGATGCAGGTATTCTTAATATGTTAATTTGAGATAGTTATTTATTTAGGAACACCGCCGACTGGAGTGGCTATGGAGAAGAGCTGTACATTCGGGAGACACGCGAGTTCGATCCCCACCGTTAGCTGTCCTGAGAGTGGTTTTCTGTTTACGCTTCCAGGCAAATGGTGGGGCAGTTTCTGTTCATAGACTACAGCCGATTCCTTCCACCTATTTAGCCAACTTTGTTCACCATCATTTATTTCATCTTTATTAGCTCTTCAATTGAGGTTGGCGTCAGGAAGGGCATCCCGCCGTGAAAAAAGCTATGTACATTGATATCACAGTTTGCTATAAACGAAAGTTCCTCTCCTTCCCCAGAACGTGCAGACACTCTGAAACAGAGTTATGATTACTTTCGTAAACCTCAAATGTTTCATTACCATCAGTCTCGATGTTCAAGACCTTTCTTCCTTCATTTCACACAACCACGAAAGTATCTGATCACTGAATGCGACAATAACTTGTAAATATTGTCTAACAACAGCCACAGTATAAATATTTCGCATTAAACACAAGCATAAAACAAACCCTGACTTATTACAGTGAGCGAAATATAAGTAGCACAGTTCCTCGCTACTGAGCGCACTGCTCACCAAACATACACTGCCGTGCCTAATAATGAATTGTGGGCGTTTGTTTTCAAAGATAATGAAAATGACTGACACATTCCCTTCATAATAATCTGGTACAAAGGTACAGGGACTTTCAAAGGCGGATGTCTTGTAACATTCCAACAAGAAGCAATATAGTACGAAGGTGAGCGCCGCGCTCACCATGCGAGTAACCACGGGTTAAGGGTCGCCTAACCACAAGCAAAAATCAGAGTATACCTCAGTGAAAATCAATAAACCACATTATTCAGAAATTATTAGCAAAATGATCTGCATCTGTGCAGGGCTTTAGTTATAACATCTCTCTTGCTGTATATCCATTCACTTATTACACAAAGATGATGGAAGTAAAGCCAAAGTTTCACACATAATCTCTAAGATGAGCGTATTTCAATACAGGGTTTTCTGAGATTAAAACTGCATATATCCCTGTATAAAAATGAAAAACATGTAGAAATTAGCAGAAGATGTCCAAAATAAAGAACAGAACAACTATAAATTCAAAAGATAAAAATTATCTGATAGGCAAGATCCTTCAGCAATGATGTAAACAAATTAGTCTTTGTGTAGGAGAAATACTAAATGTCACAACACTATGAAAAAAATACTAAAACTGAAGGTAATTTGTTATAAGAATGGTGCGCACAATGATCAGAAGAACCAGAAAAAGAAGTAGCAAACAAGTAAAGACACAAATATACACCACATAAAAATTCAGAGCTGATCTTCCAGTGAACTTAATAGTCATTGCCTTCTATTATTTGATGTATACATTTCCAAATTCATTACATACATCTCTGATGGATATTTATATTTTTACTAATTGCCCTTCTTTATTTATAAAGGCAGCTGCGTGTAGAATTGTAGTGTTTTCTAACAGTAAATAGAAACAGCAGTATTAATGCCATCCTTTAAGGAAAGTAACACAGAAGTCAATATTTCAGGATCCTTGTGGTCATTCATGGTTTGTGAACTGATGCTGCATGGTGGTAGATTGTGCTTACATACGGGCACATGCAAGTTTCCTATGAAGTAATAGTCATTTTCAGGTAAAACAACCAAACCCATATAAATTAGAAAACCTATATATGCACTTATTTCCTCAGTGTTAGTGTCTTGTCAGGTAGTATCAACAGTGCCAGGTTTTCTTTGTAAATATTTGGCACAAATATTCATCCGCTTTGTTACTAGCTCATAAAATCCCCATCCCACAAATAACTTTTCTTTTAAAGATCTTTTTCTGAACTCACAGAAGGCAAATTATGATTTTGATAAACATTGTTTTCTCACATTTCCAGTTCATCAAAACAAATACAGTAAAACCTGTCTTAACGGACACCTCTCACCGGCGGACACCCCTCATTGGCGGACGATTTTCTAGGTCCATAATTAAATGCCATGTTGTGTATGAGTAATTTACCCCTCTTATACGGACACCCTTTATTACGGACACGGACACACCACAGCCACGAGAAACTCCAATTAAACCTCTCCTAACGGACACTTTCTTTTTCAAAAAATTCTGTATTTGTGTCCTGTACAGTATGTATTCGCTTACTTTTTGCACAGCCAGTACTTCCAAGAATCACAGACACCGTAACTTTTGATCCTGGCTGTACACATTCTTGGAAGGCAACACTAAGCTACGCTATCACTTCCGGAAGTTGTGTGATCTGACATGCTCGACAGCCCGGAATTCGTACCTTCACTGTCAGATTACTCGTGGGCTTTTGATGTGTTCAATTTTACGTTAGTAAGTGTGTGTAAACATGGCTCCGAGGAAGTTTTTAACTTTAAAAGAAAAGGTAGGCATAATAGACTATCATAAACGTGAGAAGTGTGGTGTGCGTAAACTGTCCAAAGTGTTTAAGATTGGGAGAACACAGGCAGCTGAAATTGTGAAAAAGCAAGAGGCACTAGTGAACGAATGGCATTTAAATGGCAACGAACAGCGCATTAAACTGTTTCAAAGTGGTAGTGGAGCTCTCATTGACAAGGCAACGCTAGAACGGTTCGCTAAAAGTCAGAATGTCCCTGTCTCAGGACCAATGATACAAGCAAAAGCATTAGAATTCGCGACAGAATTAGGTATTGGAGATTTCAAAGCCTCGAATGGCTGGCTAGAAAGATTCAGAAAGCGACATGGTATCAACTTCAGAGTGATTTGCGGAGAATCATCCAGAGATTGTTGACCACTGGCAAGAAAAAATACCTTCAATCATAGACGGGTATGCTCCGGAAAATATTTTGAATGTCGATGAAACTGGATTATTTTTCCGTGCTTTACCTGACAAAACTTTGTGTTTCAAAGGAAGTCGTTGTACTGGTAGAAAAGTTGCGAAAGAAGGTCTTACGGTCTTGTTATGTGCAAGTATGAGTGGAGAACGGGAGGAGCCCCTTGTGATAGGAAAAGCTGCAAAACCAAGGTGTTTTAAAAATATGGACGTTACGAAGTTTGGCATTGAATGGAAAGCAAATAGGAAAGCATGGATGACCAGAGAAATAATGACAGAGTGGCTAGGACAATTGGACAGAAAAATGATACGCCAGGAGCGAAAAGTGTTATTATTCCTCGATAATGCAGCATCGCATCAGGATACAATTAAGTTGCAAAATGTGAAGATCGTCTCTCTCCCATCAAATATAACATCAGTTTCTCAGCCGCTTGACCAAGGAGTGATCCAGAACTTCAAGGTTATGTACAGTCAGTTAGTGATGAAGCACACAGTATCAGAACTTAACGGGAATGAAGTAACCCTTCAAACACTGACAAAGGGGCTGAATGTTCTCCAAGCAATTTCATGGATAACCAATGCATGGAAAAACGTCACGGCCTCAACAATTCGTAACTGCTTTCTGAAAGCTGGGTTTCCCGCTAGTGGTGGACATCCCGAAATAGAATCGGATACCCTTCCTGACAGCATGGAAACAACACAACAGTTGATTAATGCAGCAGGTTACAGTGTACAAGTGAACACCTATATCGAAATTGATTCAGATATTCCAACAGTGTGAGAGTGGAGACACGAAAACGATTCTTCAGTCAATCCAAGGGAAGAAGGACAAAAATGAAGATTCTGACGAAAGCGGGAGTGCAGGTGATGCTAATGACGACTTTGAAGAAAATACGGAAATTAATGTGCTGCCAATAACCTCGTACAGTGAGGCTCTCGGCATTGTTAAGCGACTGAAAGAATTTTATTATAAACAAAATGATGAAAAAGGTGCAAATTTGACCCAGGATTTTATTGCACATAGTGAAAACATCATTACTACACCGAAATGGACAAAACAAACGAACATTAAGTATTTTTTCAAGTGCTAATATTTTACTGTACTGTCCTAGATATTGCTACATCTACATACTGATTTGAAGTTTCAAAAACTCATACATTCTTTTTAATTTTAACATGGTGAATGGTAATAGTGTACAGTGTGCTCAATAGAGGTTTCCATAGAAGTGTTTTTGTCTCTTTAATACAGTGCATCGCAGCTGCAGCAGCCCATCTACAACTTTCTCATGTGAGTACAGTGCAGTATATTGTACAATACTGTATACAGTATACATTTGAGAGAATTGTTAACACATACAATACATGGGTTATTGTGTTCCAACTTATGTTTAATGGTACCGGTTTCATAACCTCTCGCGGGCGGACACCTCTTCATAACGGACATTTTTTTCGGTCCCGAAGGTGTCCGTTATAGGGAGGTTTTACTGTATCACGATTCCAGATATCACTAGTAACTTGTCATATACTAAGGATATGGCAAGCTGGGGACTGGAAAGGGTTCTAAATTGCACTCCAATTCTACAATAATAACACCAAGTTAGGTGGCTTAATGCCAAGAATTACTATATTGAATTGCCCAGATTATTTCACTATACAATTATATACAATTATATACAACTCTTGGATGTTACTTGATTCTTGAGTTTAGGGAACGTCCTAGTCTACACAATATTCTGTCTAGCTAATAAGTCCTTGGTTCCCTAACTAGTCCAGTTATTACTACATTATACTTATCTTCCGAGCGGATGAAGTCTTCCACGACGTCTTCTTTCTTGAAGCCTACTTTCACTTTCACAGGTTAACACATGCTGATTCACTAGTTCCCAAGAGATACAGTTCTGATATTTCTTTATGTTGCTATCCTTGTGACTCCCTAAGTGTTGACCACACGGTGTATACTGGAACCTGCCGCTCTGTGGTTACCTCTTCCCAACTATCCGGTCCAAATCTCGTACAGTTCGTTTTCCTGATCAACTCTGTGGTAGGATACTCTGAGCCTTTAAAATTATGACTTCCCTTGAGTTCTTCCGTGTAGTTTAGCGATTATTAAGTGGGCTCCTCCAGAGACCTTCACTCGCAATAATGAACAGTCAAAGTCTTTTACCGTTCTCCCTGCAATTTAAGTACTTGCTAGCAGTAACAATTATGTGTTCCTACTGCTGATCTGGATGCCTGTACGTTTCCCTGGTCGCGTGCTGTCTTTAATGACTTCCCGTTTATTCTAGTTGAGTCACAAGTCCGCTGATGCGTGCTCTTTTACCCTAACACTCTATTAATTGAGTGTATAGACTTCCTGGCACTATGCCTGAGAGTATTTATTACCAATGCTGGTAAATTCTGACTTTGAACTTCACTTAAGTTCTGTTCGCGACCTAACCGGCTTATTGTCCCCACCAGACTTCCAGCCTAACTTTCCAACTACCTCTTCTGACTGTGAGCTATGAAGTGACTGATCACCTCTCCATGCTCTCCCGTAAGTTAATTTCGTATATTCGCTGTTGCTATGCCCTGTCGAACTTTGAACCCTGAATACTTCTGATTTGTCTTATTCTCATTGGTTAGCAGCATCCCCTTCCCTGAGGAATTTTTAAAGCTTCTCCAATTTTCTAGAAGGACGAACATCGGAAATTTCCTTGGCTACGTGCGCTTTAAGCCGCACTCTGTCATCCTTTGACCGTGTACATACTGTGATAAGGAATGACCAATATCCTGTGTTTGTTCAAACATTTCACTACTGCCTGAAAGCTTCTACTGCTCAGAACTGCATCTCCTTAATAATTCCCAATGTATATTTCAATCTCATTTTCTTACACATATAATTATTTCATCTTGATGCCTTAAGTTCTATTTCATTTTCTGACTCGAAATTTCTTATATCTACTTTTATTTCTGCATTGTGAGGTCGCGGTTCGAATTTATTTTCGAACCGCTCACTCACGAATTATGACATGTGGGAGTGACTGATCAGCGATACGACAAACTAGTAGGATATACTATAGGGTCTAAGGATAAAATAGTACTAGTCTACGCATTTAGTGTTGTTGGTAATCTTTGAGAATTTCAAACTTTAATTGTAATTTCCATTTCTGTTTGTGCTTAGTAATAACCTATTGTAATTAGGATACGTCTGAACGTAGTTTAAAATTATTGTAGTGTATTGTAGTACCTCATTAGAATCAGTGTGCTTATTCTATTACTGTGAAATATTTGTGTACTATAGCAGAAGAATCTGTAGTAGCTCTCTTACTAGAATACTGTTGTAGTAATTAGGGCAGACTTAACTGCAGTTCAGAATTGTGTAATTCTTTTATATTCCTTTCAGTTCTCAGTAATTAATAGCAGTTTTCATCCTGTTAGGGTGTTGTAGGAAAGAATTTAGTACAACTAAGTAGCATTGTGGTGCAATAGTAGCCTATATTAATTACCTTATTGTCGTGTGATCTTTGTGTACTACCCTACACAATATTTCTTCCCTTTCATTTTTATTTTGCAGGGAATAAATTATTTTATTTTTCCTTTCCTTTTCATTATCCCGTAAAGAATGGCTAAGGAGTGCAAGTGTAGGAACTGTGGGTGTGGCCAGACGTTAAAGAGTATGAACGGGAGTTGGAGAGTTTGAGGGAGATAATTAGGATTCTCTTAGACGACAGGAAGGAAAGTAGTCTTCAAGAAACATTGTACAGGATACAGTAGGTGTAAAAGAGGGATTGGAAGGAAAGGGAGGAATTGTAGAAGATAGATGGTCTAATGTTTTAAGGGGAAGAAGATTGCAGGCTAAGGGCTCTATTCAGGATCACAATTCAAGGCAGGTGTCTGTGAGAAATCTGTACAAGTCACTGCAGGTAGAACAACAGAGGGAAGATAAACAGGGAACAGTTGCTGAGAAGTGTGGAAGTAGGAGGAAACGAAAAGATAGGAAAAGGAAATGTAGAACACAGGATAGGAACAATTAGGTGGAACAGAGTCATGGGTGGGAGAAAAGAGAGGAGGAAATAGCTTCTGTAACAGTGAGGGAAGATAGGGCTGAATATAAGGGGTGGGGAACAAACGAGGTTGGTATTGTTGAGGCTCTGGTCATGAGAGATTCCATTGTCAGACTGTGAGGAAAGTGTGTGGAGGAAAGGGAAGCAGGGTAGAGTGTTATCCAGGAATTAGGTTAAGGTAGATGTTGAGGAAAGTAGAAGAGAAGGACGAGGAAAAGGAGAAGGAGGTAGTGTTTCACGTTGGTACCAACAATGTAAGGCAAGCAGGTATAAGTAGCGACAAAGCTGGAGATGTGCAGGATCTGATAAATGCAGCACGGGCAGATTTAAGGAAGCGGAAGATTATCAGTGGAATGCTGTGTAGGAGCGATACTGACTGGAAGGTGATTGGGGATTTAAATGAGACTATGGAGTGGATATGTAGGAAACTGGGAGTGAGATTTCTAGATTTTTTTGCTAGTGGTTTTACGTCGCACTGACACAGATAGGTCTTATGGCGACGATGGGATAGGAAAGGCCTAGGAGTTGGAAGGAAGCAGCCGTGGCCTTAAATTAAGGTACAGCCCTAGCATTTGCCTGGTGTGAAAATGGGAGACCACGGAAAAACACCTTCAGGGCTGCTGACAGCGGGATTCAAACCCACTATCTCCTGGATGTAAGCTCACAGCCACACGCCTCTAGCTGCACGGCCAACTTGCCCGGTTTCTAGATTCTAATGGGTGGGTAGGAGACAGGGATCTGCGCTCAAATGGCCTTCACTTTAAACTGCAGTGGTACATATAAGTTAGGAAATTTGTTTAGAAGGGTTATAGCGAGGTACATTCAGGGAAACGGGGTGACCTAGGTAGCCGTGATAATGGTACAGGGAAATGGAAGTCAAGTAGGGATGACATAAAAATGTTAGTGCTCAACTGTAGAAGTATTGTAAAGAAAGGAATCGAATTAAGTAATTTTAATAGATATATACATACCAGATATTGTAATAGGAGTTTAATCATGGCTGAGAAATGATACAATAGATGCAGAAATATTCTTACGGAACTGGAGTGTGTAACGTAGAGATAGGATAGGAATGGTAGGAGGGGGAGTATTCATTCTGGTGAAAAAAGAAATTGTAAGCTACGAAAAAGTTAAAGATAACAAACATTAAATTCTAGGTGTAAGGATCATCTCTAAAGATAATAAGCAACGTGACGTCTTTGGAGTGTACAGACCGGGAAAGGGTAACGCTGACGCTAATTCAGAATTATTTGATAAGATAATCAGCTATGTTGGAAACGATATGGAAAGGAATGTGATATTAGAAGTTATCTCAATTTACCAAATGTCAATTGGGAACGTAATGTGAACAACAGGACGCATGACGAACAAATGGCAAATGAGTTAAAATGGGAAGGGCAGCTGAGTCAGAAAGTGATGGAACAAACTATAGGGAAGAATATTCTGGATGGGGTGCTGGTAAAACCAGACAGGCCGGGCTGGGTGGCTCAGACGGTTAAGGCCTGGCCTTCTGACTCCAACTTGGCAGGTTCGATCCTGGTTCACTCCGGTGGTATTTGAAGGTACTCAAATATGTCAGCCTCGTGTCGGTAGATTTACTCGCACGTAAAAGAACTCCTGCGGGACTAAATTCCGGCACTTGGCATCTCCGAAAACCGTAAAAGAGTAGTTAGTGGGACGTAAAACAAATAACATTATTATTATTATTTAAAACCAGATGAGCTCTATAGAGAAACCGAAGTAATAGATGGTATTAGTGATCACAAAGCTGTTTTTGTGGTAGTTAAAAATGAATGTGATAGAAAGGAAGGTATTGAAATTAAGAGTATTAGGCAGCACCATATGGCTGAAGAAAAAGGCATGAGGAAGTTTTTGAAAAGCAACTATGATCGGTGGAAAATGGTAAAAAAATTTAAACACACTTTGGGATGGGTTTAAAGCAATTGTTGAGGAATGTGAAAAAATGTTTGTGCCTTTAAAGGTGGTAAGGAATGGTAAACACCCACTATATTACAACAAAGAAGTAAAGAGACTGAGAAGGAGGTGCAAGTTGGAAAGAAATAAGAGTTAAAAATGGCTGTGGAAGTAAGGAGAAATTGAAGGAACTTACTAGGAAATTGAATCTATCAAAGAAGTCAGCTAAGCATAACATGATGACAAGCGTAATTGGCAGTCATAAAAATTTTAGCGAAGAAGGGAAGGGTATGTATAGGTACTTTAAGGCCGGAACAGGTTCAAAGGAGAACATTCCAGGTATCCTTAATGAACAAGGGGAGTGTGTATGCGAGGATCTTCAAAAGGTAGAAGTATTCAGTCAGCAATATGTAAAGATTCTTGGTTACAAGGATAATGTCCAGATAGAGGATCTGACTAATGCTAAAGAAGTATTCAAATTTACCTGTGATAACAATGACACAGTAAGATACGTAAGTTAAAAACTAGAAAAGCAGCTGGAATTGATAAGGTTTCGGGGAATATACTAAAGACAATGGGATGGGGTATAGTACCATATCTGAAGTACTTATTTGATTATTGTTTCCATGAAGGAGGTATACCAAATGAATGGAGAGTTGCTATAGTAGCCCCCCGTATAAAGGAAAGGGTGATAGACAGAAAGCTGAAGATTACAGGACAATTAGTTTGACATGCATTGCATGTAAGCTTTGGGGAAAGCATTCTTTCTGATTATATTAGGCATGTTTGCAAAATGAATAACTGGTTCGATAGAAGGCAGTTTGGGTTTAGGAAAGGTTATTCAGTTGAAGCTCAACTTGCAGGATTCCAACAAGATACAGCAGATATCCTGGATTGAGGAGGTCAAATGGACATGTTGGAGGCAATTGATAGGGTAGATCATAGGAGACTACTGGCAAAAATGAGTGCAACTGGACTAGACAGAAGAGTGACTGAATGGGTGGCTATATTTCTAGAAAATAGATCTCAGAGACTTAAAGTAGGCAAATCTTTATCTGACTCTGTAATAATTAAGAGTGCATTGGCACCGCCGGTGGCTCCAAGTAGCCTACACAGAGCCTCCACTGTATGTACCAGCCATGCATCTTGGTGGGTGTGCTATTTACCAACTGATGAGCTCAACTTGGCACACTGAGGCGAAACGCTGGCAACCAGGAATGAGTTACCTGGAAAATTTATAATGTCCAATAACGGACCATTTTATTGGTATTAAGTGGTATGTTCCAAGGTGTCAGTGGAGAGATGGCGTGGAATGACATCAGTAAATGAATACATTTGAGTGTTGTCTTTAAAAGTAGGAAAGATCACAATATGAAGATAAAGCTGGAATTCAAGAGGACAAATCGGGGCGAATATTCGGTTTTAGGAAGGGGAGTTAGGGATTGGCATAACTTACCAAGGGAGATGTTCAATAAACTTCCAATATCTTTCCAATCACTTAATAAAAGGCTAGAAAAACTACAGATAAGGAATATGCCACCTGGGCAACTGCCCTAAATGCGGATCAGTAGTGATTGATTGAACATTTCTCCATAGCCCTATCCTTTGATCTTCACATAGTATTTGTTCATGATTTTCATGATTCTTGGAATCATTTTCACTATTACGTTCATCAGAATACTATTCTGAACCACTACTAGAAACTTCTAACGTATCTCCAATGTTGCATTCTTTCAAACCTTTCTAACACTACCCCACAATAACAGACGACATGATGTGAACACGAACACAAATAATCTCTAACTGGGAGATAATTTTTATAAACTACAGTAGATGTGCTTGTGAAATACACAAAAGATAGACTAACACCAAGGTGCTGAGAGCTTGCGGAGTTATGGGAATGCAGTGTTGTTTCACAAGACCCTTCAATATTTCTGTCATTACACTTGCTTTGAACAACTGCTTAGGAATGTTCAGCACGGCAGGCGAGACATAAAACTTGAGTGCTCAAGAGCATTATGAGCGCAAATGCATGAACTATTTAACATTCTTAAGGCCTTTCCAATCATCAGTGGTTTATCCAGCAAAGGAGGCTTGGAGTGCTATTTCAACACCACTACTATGGGAATCTAACTGACATGCTCATTGCCACACTGGGGCGAAATGCTGGTAATTTTTGAATGGAAAGGCTGAAAGAGAATATTATCAGAATTGTTTACAATCTTACAACAACTAATTCAGCATCTCCATGATCATGTATTCATTCCAAAGAAACTGAAGTAGCTTCTATTATACTCCATTACTTTATTCATATCTTTCAATGTTGCATACAATAATAGTGTGTCAAAAAGTATTACACAAAGATAATTCATTAAATACTCTCTGACATTTTTTTCAACCAGAAAAAAAAATTTAGTTGAGGATCATTCAAGCTGTTTCAAGAAAGATCTAAATAATATAGCATCAATGTGTGCTAATGCCCTGACCAAAAGTTAGTTAATTTATATAGTCTGTGAATCACCTGAAATCAGAAATACTTCCTAAACTAGATTTGACATTGCGTGCTGCTTCACAGAATGGATGTAAAGGCAGAGGCCCACATATGTAGCTTCCAACATTAATCAGGAAATTATTTTCACGCACAATGGAATTATGCCTACTGAGACATATGATGATTATGATGATGGTGACAGAAGGCAGTTTGGGTTTAGGAAAGGTTATTCGACTGAAGCTCAGCTTGTAGGATTTCAGCAATATATAGCAGATATCCTGGATTCAGGAGGCAAAATGGACTGTATTGCGATTGACCTATCTAAGGCATTTGATAGGGTAGATCATGGAAGACTACTGGCAAAAATGAGTGCAACTGGACTAGTAAAAAGAGTGACTGAATGGGTGGCTATATTTCTAGATAACAGAACTCAGAGAATTAGAGTAGGCGAAGCTTTATCTGACCCTGTAATAATTATGAGGGGAATTCCTCAATGCAGTATTATTGGACCTGTATGTTTTCTTATATATATCAATGATATGTGTAAAGAAGTGGAATCAGAGATAAGGCTGTTTGCAGATGATGTTATTCTGTACAGAGTAATAAATAAGTTTGTGAGCGGCTGCAGGGTGACCTTGATAGTGTTGTGAGATGGACGGTGGACAATCGTATGATGATAAACGGGGTTAAAAGTCAGGTTGTGAGTTTCACAAATAGGAAAAGTCCTCTCACTTTTAATTACTGCATTGATGGGGTGAAAGTTCCTTTTGGGGATCATTGTAAGTACCTAGGTGTTAATATAGGAAAAGACCTTCATTGGGGTAATCACATAAATATGATTGTTAATAAAGGGTACAGATCTCTGCACATGGTTATGAGGGTATTTAGGAGTAGTAGTAAGGATGTAAAGGAGGTGGCATATAGGTCTCCGGTAAGACCCCAACTAGAGTATGGTTCCAGTGTATGGGACCCTCACCAGGATTACTTGATTCAAGAACCCTAAACAAAAAAAACAAAAAAAACCACCTCGATTTGTTCTGGGTGATTTCTGACAAAACAGTAGCGTTACAAAAATGTTGCAAAGTTTGGGCTGGGCAGATTTGGGAGAAAGGAGACGAGCTGCTCGATTAAAGGGTATGTTCCGAACTATCAGAGGAGAGATGGCGTGGGAGGACATCAGTAGACGAATAAGTTTGAGTGGTGTCTTTAAAAGTAGGAAAGATCACAATATGAAGATAAAGTTGGAATTCAAGAGGACAAATTGGGGCAAATATTCGTTTATAGGAAGGGGAGTTAGGGATTGGAATAACTTACCAAGGGAAATGTTATAATTTTCCAATTTCTTTGCGATCATTTAAGAAAAGGTTAGGAAAACAACAGATAGGGAATCTGCCACCTGGGCGACTGCCCTAAATGCAGATCAGTAGTGACTGATTGATTGATTGACTGATTGATTGTGATGATGATGCTTGTTGTTTAAAGGTGGTGCGTTGTATGTAGCTCTTCCGCAACCAGAGGAAGAGGTCCCGAACTGTGTGCGTCAAGTGTGATAACGGCCAGCACACTAAATGCACAGCTCTTCATAAGTGCCCTAAATAAACAAAATATATTTAAAGTTCTATTTCAACAAAAAACACAGATTTTTTTTATAAACTTGCATTAGGCTTAAATATTTTAATTGTCTTTACTGTTCCTATTAGTGTTAGCAACAAGTGATTAAGTGTTAGTGTAAAAATACAACTATACCCCTAAGTGCTTCAACAGTGGTCTCAAACTTTGAACAACATTATATATCTGGTGACAAGTCTTCATGTCAACAATTTTCAGTGAGTAAATTTATTTTGTCATTTTCATTCTTTTATTAGTTACATACTATATTTGAATTTGAATTTTTAATATTTTTCTTTTTCTTGTTCAGAATAATTATTGTATAGAATTCTGTTCAGAAAGAAATTCTCTATCATTACGTAAATACCGGTCCCAGTGGGCCAAGTGTAGCATGCCTGCCTCTCACCCGCAGGTCATGGGTTCGATTCCTGGCCAGGTCAAAGATTTTACCTGGACCTGATGGTTGGTTCTAGGTCCACTACAAATAAGTGACCCTAAGTGATTACAAATGAGGAGATATCTGAGGGTGAGAGGGCGACCTCAGTCTACAAAATCAAGAATAATGACCGAGAGAATATGTCTCACTGACCATGCATCACCTCGTAAACTGCAGGTCTTCGGACTGAGCAGCGGTCACTTGGTAGACCAAGGCCCATCAGGGCTTTAGCACCACAGATTTTTAAATAATACCAATATAATTGGTCCGTTAGTGGACATTATAAATTTTCCAGTTAACTCATTCATGGTTGCCAGCGTTTCACCCCAGTGTGCTAAATTGGGCTCATCAGTTGGTAAATAGCACACCTACCAAGTTGCATGGCTAAAGCATACCGTGGACGCCACTGCGTAGGCTACTTGGAGCCACCGGCAGTGCCAATGCACTATAAGAGACTTTGCCTCATTTTCAAAAATTGATGCCTGCCTGCCATCAGATTGTATAGATGTGGATTACCATAGGGAACGTGAAATATTTGTCCACAATGAGTAAATTCATAATACCAATATAATTGGTCCGTTATTGGACATTATAAATTTTCCAGCAAACTCATTCATGGTTGCCAGCATTTCACCTCAAGCGTGTTAACTGGTCTCATCGGTTGGTAAATAGCATACCTACCAAGACGCATGGCTAGTGCATACCGTGGATGCCACTGCGTAGGCTACCAATTACATTGGTTATTATGAATTTACTCATTCGGGACAAATATTTCAGGTTTCCTATGGGAATAAACATCTATATCATAGATTTTTTAATCACTCATATACTGATGCATTGTAAAATGTTTAAAAAAAATAGATACTGGAACCGAAAACGAGAAAAGTTTTTCTGTGAAAATAAAAACTATAAACTATTATTTTTGTATTTTTTAATAACTGAGGATTATTTTTTATGCCATTTAGTTCGCATGCTTTGTATCGTAAATGTTTTTTTTTTTTTTTTTTCAAAGTAGTTATTGAGAGATAAGGTGCGAAAATGTTTTCCTCTTCCTAAAAATAAACATAATCAACAACCATAATATCAACAATAAAATGTTTTTGATTCTTTATATCACTCCGAATCAGTTATTTATTTTATGAAGTCAACATGTAGAAAATTTCTTCCCGGTATTTGCCATAGACCGGTAGATATGAGCAAATTTTAAAATACATATATTTCTACTAAAAACAGCCTGGCACTTTACAGCAGTAGAGTGGAGGCGGTGCTCTGGGCTCTTCCAGCTGATGGTGAGCGGCCAACCAGATCGGCTCCCGGCTCCAAGATGGTTAATGCTGGTTGTGGATGACAATGGAGATGTTCTATACGTGCTCGATTGGGGACAAATTGGGGGATCGAGCAGGCCAATGCAACACGTCTACACAATGTAGAGCACAAGAACATTGGGTTACGACAGTGGCTTGGGGGTGTGCATTATCCCGTTGGAAAACACCCCCGGGAATGCTGTTCATGAATGGCAGCACAGCAAGTCGAATCACCAGATGGAGATACACATCTGCAGTCAGGGTGCATGGGATAACGACGAGTGCTCCTGCTGTCATAGGAAACTGCTCCCCAGATCAGAACCCAATGACCATAAGGCATAATAATCTTACCCACAGTGCTCAAAAAAGTTTTTAAAATTCATGACTTATAAAACAACAAGATATGATCCAACCTTCATAAATTATTCACTATACTAAAAAAACATGGCGTGAATAGCTTGCGCCACAGACGAAATAAAACATTTGACTTTCCTCTAAAAATTACAAGGTTGATGACTCAAATATGTTGCAGTCAACAACTTTCTATGCACCACAGAAACTAATTCGTCCCAGAAATATCTTCTTTCTATCAAAGGCTAAGACTGAAATTCATAAGAATTCCCCAATTAACAGAGCAATGAGACTACAATAATAATCATCAATACATTGACATTTTTAGTATTTTTAGTATGACCGAAGCTACATTCACTTTGTCATGAAAAACTGCACTTCTGAGAATAACTTAACAGATTATGAAGAAATTTAAAAAAAAGGAAAATAGTTTAAATGTTGTAAACCATATTTTTTATACTAAGTCTTAATCAGTATTAGTTAGTACTCTAATGTAATGGGTTCATTCCGTGACCGTCCATCGTATGCGCAGTTGAGAGAAAGCGTTCCAACATACACCACATTCATCCTGGACTGAATCCCGTACTCGAATTGCATTCCAACACACCTCAAACTGCAGTCACCGACCTACAAAACAGGTCCGGTAATATGAGACGTGCAATGCAATACATGCCCGAGAGAGGAAACTCACTGGAAAGACCACATGATTTTTCCGCTCCTATTCTGTTCCTTGTCCTTGTCACATGTGATTTGCTGTTTACATTGCTGTAAGCTGTAAAGAGTTCAATCAAGGTACAGTAAAGCTAATGCAGTGAGCTCGCAGTTGCGATCACCAGTATTCTATAAGAAGGAAGTCAGCTCCCAGGCGAAACTATGTTTACATCAGTCTGTTTTCAGACCAACTTTGCTTTACGGGAGCGAGAGCTGGCTGTAAGCCAATGTCACGTTGAAACAGAACACTATAAGTAAAATAGCTGAATTGATAAAATTGCTAAAATCTGTCATAAACAACAACTTCTTTATATTTAATAACAAAATATACCAACACAAGGGACTGGCGATGGGCGACCCGATATCTGGAATTTTTTCCTATCTGGAATTCTAGCGAACATTTTTATGGATCACCCGGAGACTAATAAGATAATCAATAAAATCAATGGTTTACAGCTTTGGCTAAGATACGTCGATAACACATTTGCTATCATCGACACACACCATAATAATAGTGATAACATATTAATGACCCTTAATGACCTTTACTGCAACATTAGGATCACTAAGGAGGACGAAATCAACAAGTCTTTAAACTTCCTGGGCCTAAACTTGACCAGAGCCAATTATATTTTTATTTTTCAAATTAACAGCAAGCCCTCTGCTGCTCCTTTGACAATAAAGAACGAGTCCTTACATCCCCAATCTCAAAAACATGCAACATTCTACAGTTTAGTTTGTCTGTTTGTTAGGTCATCAGCCCAGAGGCTGCTTAGATTCTCAAATAGCACCATCAAAGGCTATGCAGTTATAGGGAAAGAGCAAAAACCAATGGCAGAGCCCAAATGAGACGTACTAAGCAAGATGAGGAGTGAGGTAGTTTGCCATTGCTTTCCCACTGTGCCAGAATGTGCCAATGCAGCACGACCAACCCTATGAGTAACACTTTTCATAACACTCAGACACTATTTGTGATCTGAATATCATTCAGCACCACCCATAACCCAGCAACTTCTATATTATCACAGCCATGGATGAGACTGGGACTTCTGTGGAAGCGACACTTTGCTCTGACCTGTGCCAAGAGGCAGATACAGAAGTACTGCATCCATCAAGAAATGGCAACAGGCAGCAGTTTAGTTTATCGAGCATTAAATGTTCCACTATCTCTTTCTAACTGGAAAAAATAATTTGATTATATACATGAACTTGGGAGCCTCTGTGGCTCAGACGGCAGCGCATCGGCCTCTCACCACTGGATACCGTGGTTCAAATCCCGGTCACTCCATTTGAGATTTGTGCTGGACAAAGCGGAGGCGGAACAGGTTTTTCTCCGGGTACTCCAGTTTTCCCTGACATCTTTCATTCCAGCAACACTCTCCATTCGGAGTGGCGACCCCATTGTAATAACACCCTATATATGTTTCATTCATTACATCCCTGACCCAGTCAAAGACTGGAAAACAGGTTGTAGGTTTTCATTTTCACAAGAACTTGCAAAACTTAAAGGCTTTAAACCTAACCTGATCAATAAGATTATTGGTAAAGTAAAAACAAAAAATGCCACAAATTTAAGTTCTGATAAGCCCAAAAGAATAAATACTGCCACCATCACCTTCACTAAACCGGCTATATTCAGCATTACTAACCTGTTAAAGAAGCATAATATCAGAATTGCATACCAAACTCGCAACACAAATTGGAATATATTCTTTAATTCAAACTCGGTAAATGCTTCTAAGGACAAATTTTCGAAATATGGTATTACTTCGAACATCTTCTCAATGTAAAATGAAATCTTCCTGGTGGTGTTGTGAACAGGCAAGCTCATGGGGAGGAGGAAAACGATGTTGGTGAAATTACGCTTGAGGAAGTGGAAATGATGGTAAATAAACTCCATTATCATAAAACAGCAGGATTAGATGAAATTAGACCTGAAATGGTGAAGTATAGTGGGAAGGCAGGGATGAAATGGTTTCATAGAGTAGTAAGATTAACATGGAGTGTTAGTAAAGTACCTTCAGACTGAACAAAAGGAGAAAATGCACCTAACTATAAGCAAGGGAACAGGAAGGATTGCAACAACTATCGAGGTATCTCATTGATTAGTATACCAGGCAAAGAATTCACTGGCATCTTGGAAGAGAGGGTGCGATCAGTCGTTGAGAGGAAATTGGATGAAAACCAGTGTGGTTTCAGACCACAGAGTAGCTGCCAGGATCAGATTTTCAGTATGCGCCAGGTAATTGAAAAATGCTACGAGAGTAATAGGCAGTTGTGTTTACGTTTCGTAGATCTAGAGAAAGCATATGACAGGGTACCGAGGGAAAAGATGTTCGCCATACTGGGGGAATAAGGAATTAAAGGTAGATTATTAAAATCAAAGCCATTTATGTTGACAATTAGGCTTCAGTGAAAATTGATGGTAGAATGAGTTCTTGGTTCAGGGTACTTACAGGGGTTAGACAAGGCTGTAATCTTTCACCTTTGCTGTTCATAGTTTACATGGATCATCTGCTGAAAGGCATAAAATGGCAGGGAGGGATTCAGTTAGGTGGAAATGTAGTAAGCAGTCTGGCCTATGCTGACGACTTGATCTTAATGGCAGACTGTGGCCAAAAGCCTGCAGTCTAGTATCTTGGAAGTTGAAAATAGGTGCAATGAGTATGGTATGAAAATTAGCATCTCGAAGACTAAACTGATGTCAGTAGGTAAGAAATTAAACAGAATTGAATGTCAGACTGGTGATACAAAGTTAGAACAGGTCAATAATTTCAAGTATTTAGGTTGTGTGTTCTTCCAGGATGGTAATATAGTAAGTGAGATTGAATCAAGGTGTAGTAAAACTAATGCCGTGAGCTTGCAGTTGCAATCAACAGTATTCTGTAAGAAGGAAGTCAGCTCCCAGATGAAACTATCTTTACATCGGTCAGTTTTCAGACCAACTTTGCTTTACGGGAGTGAAAGCTCGGTGGATTCAGGATATCTTATTCATAAGTTAGAAGTAACAGACATGAAAGTAGCGAGAATGACTGCTGGTACAGATGTGAAAGCACAGTAAGAAATATTGCTGAATATTAGACGGGCAGAAGAGCATCTTGAAATAATTTCCTTTCATCTAAATACTGTCACAGTTCAATAAAGTAAGGAGATACTTACGTGACCAATCTGTCACAGCTTCTTGGCTTTTCCTTCGAGGTACAGGTACTTCACCTTCCCTTATCCACTGTTGTAGTACATGTCCCCAGTTCTTCGGTATTCCATTAGCAAACTGGGAGAGAATATTTTCTGGTATATCTGTCAAGAAAACATTGAAAATTTCAGTTGGCAGAACTTGTATGGTCATGACAACGTAACTTCTCAGAACGGAGTTCTGAAATTCTATGTTTCATTCATCCCCCATGTAAACATTTGAAGTAAATTATATATTTTCATGAATAATGAAAGAAGTGAAATATTAATTTATAGACAAGACACGAATTGTTAATCTACATAAAGGACATTTTAAAAGTACTGCACCGCCTCTGAAAGCATTGTCAGCGGTCTCCAATGTGGAGCAAATATGTTTCATCCATAGATTCTGTAACCGATTGTAAATGTTCGCAAACTTTCATGACCTTTCAAAGGAGAGCCAGCATACTAAAGGCGCCAGCCAGGAAGGGAGCACTGTCATTCTGTTATGGACTATGGAAGTTCTTCCACCATACTGGATGGGTAATTTTCATCTATCCATATATATATATATATATATATAAAATTTTGTCTGTACATTGCTCGGAATTAAAAAAGAATGGTATTTTGGTATCGGTCGTGACCACAGAAAACAGGAAATGCCCTTTTTACTTTTCCATAAATTCTGTCTGTATGTATATATGTACACACATCACGAGAAAACGGCTGAAGATAACTTAATAAAATCGGTATGTAAAGTCGGGGAATGAGCCACCAGCACCAGCATCTAGGCTGTAAAGCATTTTATTTACACTGTGCGAAATAGCAGTTTAGGGGAAGGCCTAAAAAATAATTCTCAAATATTTATCTTATTATTGGTCCTATCGATAAATACTGCATAACTAAAGTTATATAGAATTAAATTTCCAATCATTTATGTCTTACACATTTTTGCTGTATCGGCTATAACAGAGATATTCATGGCTATGATAACAGAGATATTCATGAATTTGTATTTTTGTTGCTAAGCCCATATTAACGCCGAGCCACAAGAAAATGGGAAAACAGAATTTAATGAAAATCGGTATATAGAGTTGGAGAATAAGAAACTACAGTTTCAGCTATAAACAATTTCATTCACCCTGGATGAAATGGTAGTTTAGGGGGAGGAACCTAAATTTACTTCTTAAATACCTATGTTATTGGTTCTATCGAAAAGTGTCCACTACATAACAGAAATTATAGAGAATACAATTTCCGATCATATTTTAATACAGTTTTACCGTAGCCTCCATGGCACTGGCGGCAGTGCGCCGGCCTCTCACCGCTGGGTTCCATAGTTCAAATCGCGGTCATTCCATGTGAAATTTGTGCTAGACAAAGGGGAGGCGGGACAGGTTTCTCTCCGGGTACTCCGGTTTTGCCCATCATATTTAATTCCAGCAACACTCTCCAATATCATTCCATATTTCATTCAATAATCATTGCCCCAGAGGAGTACGACAGGCTTCAGCAGCCGGCACAATTCCTATCCTCGCCGCTAGATGGTGGCTTCACTAATTCCATTCCTGACCCGGTCGAATGACTGGAAACAGGCTGTGGATTTTCACAGTTTTACGTACAGACTATGGTAAGAGTGGCATTTGGGAGTCACAAGAAAAGTAAATATGAAGGCTTACAATATCGAAAGCTCATAAAATTAATCAACAATACATTACGTTGACCATTGTTTTTTGTGATGTTCTTTGTTACTTATGTTACTTATCTCCAATAGATGGGAATACTGCTGCGTACCAAGTAAAACAGCCACCCTGAATATTGGCAAGAAATATCACATTCAAAAATCAAAATCTCTTTATTTGCAAATGAGGTGTCTACCTCGGTGGCAAATGGTACACTAAAATACATTATTGTCAAGCACTAAATATTAAATTAACAAGAGAAGGAAATTTTCCTATAATACAATATTATACAATTTACGCTAACAATTTTTTCTATTAAACACACAGCTCATCATTAATAAATTTATATTGTTTACAAAATTCTACTAATATCTCCTGTACTACTTACAAATATAGTCAACTGATATACGGTATTTGGAATTACTTCAAATGATACTATACAACTGGTATAAGATTAAACTTTACATTGCATTTATTTACTTATTTATTTATTTATTTAATTTTTTTTTTTTACCCATTCTGGAATCTAAGTAGCATAACGACCTGCTGCATCTTAACCAGAGCCCCTTTTGTCGCCACTTTTCAGAGTTCCTGAAGGGCCTTCACAGCTACTGTAGCGGTCCCAGGGCCCTCGAAGACCGCACTGTACTTCACCCCTACAGGCAGTCCTCTACATTGGCTGTCTAAACTCCTTAGACTAGGGGATGGAATTAATTTATTCATGCACATTTCTTTTATTTACAATAACCTGCACAGGTCGAATGCCCTCTAACACTTCCATTTATTTTCTCTGTTGCTGTTTATTCTCTTCTTGAATATCTGTACAGATTTTGGAAAAGGATCAAACACTACCCCTGGCAAACTGTTCCAGTCCCTCACACCCTTCCCAATGAATGAAAATTTACCCCAATCGCTTCTGCTAAAATTCCTTCCTTCTAATTTTATATTTGTGGTCTGGTCTGTCCTGCCGATATAATTATTTTCCAACTGAAGCCTCTCACGGATATCTCTCCATGCTTCTTCTCCTGTATAGGCTCTATATAATCCTATAAGTCTAGTTTTCTCCCTTCTCTTACTTAAAGTTTCCCACCCAAGTTCCTTTAACATTTCTGATACACTACTCTTTCTCCTGAAATCCCCTGTTACAAATCTTGCTGCTTTCCTCTGCACACTATTTCTTTTATTAGGTATTCTTGGTGAGGATCCCAAACACTGTTTGCATATTCCAATAATGGACGAACCATACTTAAGTAACTTTATTCTTTTGATTCTTTTGGCATCCTTTAAGTAGCCTCATTATGACATGTAACGATCTGTATGCTTTCCCAAAAATGTCATCAACATGACCCTTCCACTGCAAATTACTTTCAAATCTCACACCTAAGTATTTGCACTTGCCATCTTTTGGGATAACTACCTCATCCAAAGTATATTCAAATTCAGTTTTAAAACTCCTGTTAGTAAAAGTTGTAACAGTTGATTTGCCTCCATTAACCTTCATATTATTTTCTTCAACCCATTGTTGGATACTTTCAAGGTCCCTTGTAATTCTGAACAATCCTCAATGTTATTTATTTTGATATAAACAATTATGTCATCTGCATACAATCTATCTTTGATTGATATTGTTCCCTAAATCATTTGCGTATATTAAGAAAAGTAATGGACCGATTATACTACCCTGTGCAATTCCCTTCCAAACTTTCTCTTCCCGCGATACATTATTTCCTACTTTGACTTTCTGAAACCTTGAATTTAGAAATGTTTTTATCCAACGTGTAACCCTTACGTCCAATCCTATTCCCTCCAATTTCTTTAATAATATTCCATGTTCCACTCTATCAAAGGCTCTGGAAAGGTCTATGGCTATGCAATCTAACTGACCTCCTGAATCCAATTGATCTGATATGTCCTGCTGAAATCCCACCAGTTGTGCCTCACAAGAAAATTTCTTTCTAAATCCATACTGGCTCCTCATGAACCAATTTTTATCATCACATATCCCTCTGATGTACTTTGATATTAAACTCTCCAGTATTTTACAAACTATACTGGTCAGGCTGATTGGTCTGTAGTTCTCTGGTTTCTGTTTATCACCCTTTCCTTTATAAATTGGTATTATTATAGATTCCTTCCATTCCTTTGGTATTACACTATTATTTATGACATAGTCAAAGAGAAATTTTAAATAAGGCACTATGTACCACCCCATTGTCTTTAATACCTCCCCAGTAATTTGATCACTTCCTGCTGCTTTTCCTTACGGAAGCAGTTGGATCTCTCTGAAAATATCTTCATTTGTGAATGAGAAGCTTCTTGTTTCCCTCTGTGTCTCTCCCTCTCTATCTTCTGTTTCGGTTTCCAACTCCTGACAATCACCTCCTGAATCTCTGAATTCCCTACTAAATAGGTTTGCTTTCTCAGTATCTGTTAAATAGTGTTCATCCCCTTCTCCCACCATTGTAGGAATTTGCATTCCTTTTCCTTTCTGATTCCTGATACTGTATATGAATACAGCTTTTTCCATTTCCCTTTGTGGTCATTACCCTCTTGAAGTATGCCATTCATATAATTCCCTTTTGCTTCCTTTTTCACTCTATTCAGTTTCCTCGTTAGCTGTTTTCTAGTTTCTCTACTCTCCCTACCCTCTTTGATTTTCCTGTTTACTATTCTACATTTTCTTTTTAATTTTCTTATTTCCCTTGTATAATAAACAGGGTCTGAGGTCATTTTACCCTTCTTAACAGGTACAAATCTCTTCTCTCCTTCCCAAATGATTCCTTTAAATTTAGCCCCAAGTGTATCCACATTACTCCCTTCACTTATCCAACAACTGAATTGTGATTTAAGGTAAGTCCCAAATTCATCAACTTTAGTTTTTCTGTACAATTTCTTGTCTTGTGTAACCCTCTTATTAAGCCTTTTTGGTACAAGTCCTACATCCATTATTACAGCCTTATGGTCTCCTATTCCTTCAATTACCTCAGTTTTATCAACAATTTCCCATGGTTTAACCAAGAATAGATCTAGTAAATTATTGAGACGAGTCGGTTCTTGTACTACTTGTGTAAATCCTCCCTCCCAAATTAACTTATTTGCCAGTTTCTGTTCATGGGCTTCACTTGCAGCTCCATTCCATTCAACTTCAAGCAAATTTAGATCTCCGCCAATTATTACCATATCATTATTATTGTTTTTATGAGTATAATCTATTATTTTCTGAAATATTTCCATGTCTCTTTCCTCTCTTCCAGGCCTGTATGTTCCTATAATTCCCACCTCCTTCATATTATCACAAACTAATTTTATCCCTAATATTTCATCCCTTTCATCAGTAAACCATTCATGTGAACAATAAGTTTCCTTCACCGGAATAAACACCCCCCCTCCCTTTTTATCTCCTCGGTCTCTACGGTAGACTGTGTACCCTTCTGGAAATACTTCTCTAATACCCACCCCATCTCTCAACCACGATTCCACTCCTATCACCACATAAGTCTCATAAGATTCCATCAATGTACTGAATTTTAATTGTTTATTTACTACACTTCGACAGTTTATCAAGAGCAATCTCAGACCCCCTTTCTCCCTAAAACTTGACTGTTGCAATTATGTAACTTGAAATTCCTTACTTCCCTGAGTTCCATTTTCTAGTTGACTGAGCCAGCTTCAAGTACAGCTGGCTCTTTCTACTAGTTTTCCTGGTCATTATTATAACTCAAGAGAGTTGCCTGTTTTACAGTACATATCTTAAGATTAATAAAATCTAGAACAATATTTGCTATCTTTCGTTTACCTGAATTGTTTAGATGGAGGCCATGTTTTGTATAACAGTATCTCTCAAAACTGCTGCATTCAATAACCTGAGTATTCTGAAAATGTTTACAAATTTTAACAATATCTGTATTGACCTTGTCCACTTCAATGTTCACACACGAGTCTCTACTCAAATCAAGCCTGTGGGGCACGTTCACTACAAAGACGTTAGTGTGGGTCAAGCTTCCCTAGTGTGTGTTTAAATTGTGATCTTACATTCTTGGTGTCGTGGTGAGCTACGTCGTTCGTCCCACCGATGATAAGCAGTGCATCGCCGCTCCCGAAGTTCCTAGTTGCTTCTACGTTTTCCTGGACACTGCTGATAGAAGCTCCTGGATATATTTCTCCGGTTGCTGCTATATTCTCGTCGTTTATCACTCCCGCAATTCCCCTTCCTTGGCTATCACCAAACACAGCTACGTTTGCTGATTTAGGCCTAACTGGATCTTGAATCTGAAATGTAGGCCTAAATTTTAACCTCAGCACGGCAACGGCAGCGGATCGCGATGATTTGGTTTCACGTGCACGATCACTTTCTTCCAGAATTAAATTACTTAGGGCAGAAAACCTATTTCTGATGTTTATATCCGGAAATTCAGTTGTAGATTTCTTCTTAGCCGGCCATCCATGAACTACTTGAAACCACGTGCTCGAGTTTGTTATTGGTACCGGTATATCACTCGAAGCAGGGGATTTAGATAACTTTCTTCTCTAGCATACCATTCCTCTGGTTTATACATTTTCTAATACTGCTGGTACGTTACACGCTGGTTCATCATAGTATTCCACCTATTCAATTCCTACCCTGACGCTATGATTGGATTGATCAGTGTGCACAATGGCAGTGGCTCACTTATGACCTGGTCTAGAATTATAATTTTGGCCTATTCCAAACTACAACACTACACTTCACTAAATAACTCAAAATTCAACCCTGAAATGAGCCGTTTCTTAAGAAAAGCTTTTCTCTCTTCACTCTTATTAAATTTTTATTCACTTTATTCCAAACTAGCTGTTACCCATGGCTTTGCTCGTGAGGATTTCGTATTTTGATAAAAATTACTTGTTCCTCGGTACTGCACTAAACCATTATCTCTAAATCCCTCAAGTATAAATACTCACCGAAAAATGCATTTAATTTACTCCAGAACCTCTTTGTAAACCACGTTTGTGGCATTTCCTTCTGGGGCTAAGATGACCAGGCTACTGGCACACCTAAATTTGGAACACGGGACATGGAACTCTATGTGTGAGAAACAGTCCTCTTTTATCTCTAAAAAGGGAAAGTTTTCTTTATTTCTAAAGGAGATTCCAAATACCAAATTCTATCGGCAGCCCTGAAAATGGTTTTCCGTGGTTTCCCATTTTCACACCAGGCAAATGCTGGGGCTGTACCTTAATTAAGGCCACGGCCGCTTCCTTCCAACTCCTAGGCCTTTCCTATCCCATCGTCGCCATAAGACCTATCTGTGTCGGTGCGACGTAAAGCCCTTAGCAAAAAAAAAAAAAAAAAAAAAAAAAAAAAAAATACCAAATTCCACGTCTGTAATATCTTAGTTTTTGAGATATAAGTATCCTCATACAGAGAATTCAACTCCATTTTTTTCGATCTCCAGCTTAAGCTGATTTTCCGAAAACAAAAAGTACGTATTTCTTTATTTTTAAAGGAGACTACAAATACTAATGTTCATGTCTGTAACATGTTACATTTATGAGATATAATATAGATATACAGTAGAAGTCCGATATAGCGAGTACGGCATATAACGAGAACTCCTTTATAGCGACGACTTTTTCCTGTCCCTTCAAAATTCCTATATTAAACTGTGTATCGTCCTTCGGTTACAGCGAGCACCCTGTCACTGGCGTATCCGTTATCACGAGCAATCAAGCGTGCGCGATTTTTTCCGTTACCGACATTTATGCACCCCAGCGATGATACTACATGCGATCGATTACCTTTGGCATCGTTTCCTCGCTATGTGCACTAGCTATTTCTCTCGTCGACATTCAAAGGCGATTCACAATTAAGTATTTATTTTCCACCTAGTCGATACAATGATTGCTTAAGGCAATTTTTAATGGTCAAAAGTGGTACATGTTTCGTATATTATCAACATCTTCAGCCACATAACACATAACACAAATGTCAATCTTATGTTAATTTTAAGGACACTTCCTCTAAAGCATTACTTTGTCAATTTTATACATTTTTCATCTAAACAGTGTTATGTGGCTGAAGATGTTGATAATATACGAAACATGTACCACTTTTGACCATTAAAAATTGCCTTAAGCAATCACTGTATCGACTAGGTGGAAAATAAATACTTAATTGTGAATCTATTGAAGTGCGATACGGACCATGAAGCTGATTTTATGTAATTCAAAGGCGATGTCGGAGTCGATTAGTAATATCCGTAGACAGCTGTTCGGTAAAGAAAATTCGAAATGAAAGAGAACATATTTTCGTAATAAACGCGTAAATAAAGTGTCCGATAACGGTTGTTAACTCGTTAATAAGTAAGGCTGACTAAATGACCGCTTAAGCTAGCCGCGACAACCGTTGTATAGTGCCTGTGTGTTTCTCAAAACTGCAGAATGGTATCAAGACATGAGAGCCTTCAAATTCTTAGAAAAGCCACGGCTACTCAGTGGCAGAGTCATAATGCGTCTATTGTACTTTACGCTTAGTAAAATTAAGGTTTATAGACAGCAGGAATATTTTCGTGATGGATAGTCGTATTGTAAAGATACGTGGAAAAGGTATTGCCGGCAAATTTTCAACGGGTTCTAGTCGATATTATGATGCTAATTTTAACTTAATGTTTATTAAACACTCAGAAATGTAGAATAATTGTGCAGCCGCAAGAAAATACGGCATAGGCCTAACTAAAGCCAATATTTGGCGTTAGCGTGAAGACAAAGAGCTAAAACAATGCGTACTATACAAAAAAAATCCATTCAGTGGTCCACAACAAGGACGCTTTAAAGAAGTAGAAGATGAAATTGTGAGGTATGTGCACGAAAAACGCAAGGGCGGAATGCCCATAACGTGGCGCAATAAACTTGTTCGTTGACTTTCAACGTTCGCGATTAGGCCTATACATTGCTAGCCGCTGAATTTGGCCGAACCCGACAAGCGAAACGTGCATGTAGCGGTAGCCGGTTATATCTGATGCTGCGTAAAAGTAACAGTTTTATAGACAGCACAAATAATTTCCTGATGGATCGTTGTATTATAGAGGCGCATGGAATAGATATTGCCGGAAAATTTTCAACGAGTTCTCTTCGGTATTAAGATGCCAATGTTAAGTTAATGGTCCTTAAACCCGCGGAAATAAAGAACAATTGTGCAGCCGCAAAAAAGAAATACGGCATGACGAAAGTCAATGTTCGGCGTCTAAAAATAGTCGAAAATGCGTTAGGCCTATTGTACAACAAGGCATTCATATGATTTTACAAACTTCTTTTTGAGGCTGATTTAAATTTTTTGAAGGAAAAAGTGGGGTTCATCTTCGATTCGGAGAAATACGGTATTATATTTTTTTCAGATGAAATTAAACATAGACTTTCACGTAGTATCGGATTACGAAAAATAACAAACAAGTAAGCCGTAGTGTGGATATCATCAGCGGAAACACAAGTTTTGAACAAACTGATTGCCGTTTCATACCGATTTCAAAGTGCATGAAGGGATTTCCAACTTTTATTAAAAAATGGGATATAACGACAATCCGCTATAGCGAGTAAATTTTTCGCTGATATGAATTCTCGCTATAACGGACTACTACTGTACTCATTATCAGGGACGAATGCTGGTCATGAAAGTCAGGCTTGCTCTTCCATTCATGAAAGTTGGTGGGGTGGGACATGCATAGTTCTGTATGAATAAAATTTATAAACCCAATAATCGCTAAATCACATGAACATTTTAATCATTGGGTACATGAACATTCTTTCAAACTGGTTACGTCACACTTTCAAGAATGGCCAAAAGAATAACAGACACATTTTATAATTATTAACAAATCATGACAAGCCAGTGATTATATAATTTAAAGAAGTAAACGTCAAACCATGTACACAGAAAAATTGCAACTATTTATTAGATCTTCCCACTTGAAAACAAACTCTACTCTGCGGCTTCTCTTTACAAAACCGTCAATAACTGTATCATAGAAAGAGGACTGTAATCTTATTTTTGCAAGCAATCCTTTTTCAATCGACAACATAGCTAATGATGATAGCCTCTCCTGACCTGAAGTTGATCTGCAATATGTATTAATGCATCTCAGTGTTGAAAAAGAACGTTTTGCAGAGGATGTAGTAGCAGGTATTGTTGCTACAGGTTTGATGAGCTTGAAAACTTCTGGCATACCCATGTACAATCTATTAGTATGCATAAACTGCATTAAGTCTGAAACACTTTTCTCTTTAAAATCAGAAGATGAATACATCACACTTATTCGGTTTTTAGGCGAACAATGTCGAAAAATGACCCAGAGCATCTTTTCTAGGGAAGTAACATCACTGTCTGGAAACCTACTTTTGTGCTTCTCAAACAAATCACAATCCAACAGCGAGAAGAACACGAATTTCTTTATGCATTTCAAACGCTCTCCTATTTGGACAAGTACATTGTCAATAATTTCATTGAATAGACGTTTGTATTTTGATTTTTCTGGTTCATCACTAATTCTTCGATTTTTAGAGCACGGCTGTCCTCCATAAACATCAATTTCAGTATCAACATGTCCATACAAACTATCAAAATCTTCATCTCTCATAGACTTGATGTTTAAAAAGAGCTCCTCAACCTTCTTGCCACAGTACTGAATATCCAGACCTATTTGTTTGTAAAATATTGAAACACAGTATCGGAGAATGAAAAAAATCTTGGAGAACACTACCAGCAGAAATCTAGTGTTGAACTTAAGTAAGAAGAACAAAAATCCTTGTGCTTTCAATGTAGTGTCTTCATCCCAGTCGTCTGAAGCATCCTGTACATGTTGAAAGAATTTCACCAGCATATCATAATATTCCTTCACAGTATTAATAAGACGTGAAGCAAAATTCCATCTCGTTGGTGCTACTGTTGGCAACTTCTCCTGAACAAAATCTCGAAGAGCAGCTGTTCTCTTTGTAGACTTTGAAAATAAAAGCAGCAGGTCCTGACATTGTTTGGAAGAAAATTGTACATTCTTTGATTTTTGAAGCAGACTGCTGTAGTGTTAAATTCAATAGGTGGCTATAACAATGCACTAATGTCGCATATGGATACTGGTCTTGAAGTAGCCCATTTACATGATCGGCTAAGATAGTAGCACCGTCATATGTTGGAGCCACAACTTTTTCCTCACAAATGAACTCTGTTAAAATAGCACGAACATGATTTAAGAGGACTCCAGCAGTGCGATCCTTATTAACGTCAGCAAAACCAAGAAACTCTCTTGAATTTCACCACTTTCATCTACAAAATGGAGTAAAGTAGACAGTTGTGACTTAATAATATCGGACGTTTCGTCTAACATTATTGCCACAAAAGTTGCTCGTTTAAGCTCCTCCTTTATTCTTTTCACAATTACTGAACCTATTTCTGCTATTAAATCATTTTGGATTGCAGATGACGTCCCTCTAAAAATGGTGGAGTCTTTCAGATGAGCTGCCAGAAGAGGATCATATTCACTTGTAATTTGTAGAAGTTTGATGTAATTCCCTCTGTTTACGGAAGCTGCAGACTCGTCATGTCCGCAAAATGGTAGTTCCTGTTTTGTTAAAAGAACACACTGCATCTATCAGTCGTTTAAGTATGTCACGATTTTTCTTTACCTTTTCATTATGGTCACTGATGCGTTTCTGTTCATCCAGCTGGTGATCGATCCTTATACGCCCAGAGCTATTTAACTGCAAGAAACACTTCATATGGTTTGCAGATTTCTCATGTCTTGTAATAGACAGTGTCAGGGTGTTCAAATTGTCAAAGCCACTTTTACACCATACACCGTTATCAGCAGAAAATAGTTAACACGGCCAGCAAAACAGTCTATTCAGTTTCTTGGACCCTGTCAACCAGTGTGTATTATTATATTGAGATACAGAGAACGAATGTGCATATTCTCTATTTTTCTCCCAGTGCTGTGTCTTTAAATCTGGCAGCACCGGACAGGGCCTGCCATTCTTAATAATGTCTGTTTTCTCTTGGATAGTCCTCCGAGAAAATGGATTTGATAACAAGCTGTCAATAATTCATGGTTTGGAACCCACTGCAGCACATCAAATCATTCAGAATAGATGATCAGGAACTTACAGTACACTACTCACTGACACAACACACTAGATCTGTAGCTCTCAGACCAGAGCTTCCAATTACAAATTACAAGCGAGACAGCTTGCAACCAGCCTTGGAGAGAAGAAACCTGCACGCGCATACATTTCTCGCTGTGTTGACAGCTCCGCTGAAGCTCCTAAGACACGAGCAGGCCTTGCTGGACTCGCCAAGATATATGCAACGTGTGATTTGTATAATGCAAATCTATTACAGATATGGTACATATTGTAATTTTTTTAATTCGCCTGCTTTAGAAAAATATTGCGCTTGCTCAGCAAGCGTAGCATGCTCGGAGAAATTGCCCGTGCTCATTATAAAAACTGCCCCACTCCTTGGCTAAGTGGTCAACATTGAGGTCTTCGGTTCACAGGGTTCTGGCTTCGATTCCGGGCTAAGTCGGGATTTTTAATCGCATGCGATTAATTCCTCTGGCTCGGGGGCAGGTTGTTTGTGTTTGTCCCAACATTCTCCTCTTCATATTCACTCAACACACCACATTACCAACCACAACAAGAAAAAGCAATAGTAGTTACATCCCTACACATACGGTTGCCGTCACAAACGGCATCCTGCTGTAAAACAGGGACAAATCCACATATCCGACACAATTCGCACCCGCAACCCCACAGGTGTGGGTAAAGCAGTAGAAGAAGAAGATGCTCTTTAAAAATTCACTCGCTTTTTTGATTCTTTTCTCCCCCTTTAGTGGATTTTCAAAAAAAAAGTGTGTTCATTTTTAAAGGAGATTCCAAGTACCAATTTTAACGTCAGTAACATCTTCATTTTCTGAGATATATGTATCCTCATATAAATGATTCAACTCCTTTGTCACTAATTTTCATCTTCCCCCCTCCCCCTTAAGTGTATTTTCAGAAAACGAACATTTGTGTTCTTTTATTTTTGAAGGGGATTCCAAATACCAATTTTCATGTCTGTAACATGTTAGGTTTTTGTGATACATCGTCGACAATTTCCCTGCTGTAGAATCCTGACGTTGCCATGGTTATGGCAGTTCCTTACTTTATCAGATTCCTAAAGCAGGGGTTGTGTGGTGCCAATATCTCTGTAACGGTTGGTTTTAGGGCCATAAAACATGGGGTTTTCAGAAAAACCCTACATCTAATTTTTGATCTGATCTTTTTTATGCTCTATTGGTGGAAATATATCTAGTTCCCTCTATGGGAACTTAGAATTTCCATTTGGAATTGCTAGGCGGGCATTAATTCCATTGTGGAGTTTTATCTCCTGTATGCAGTTATCAGACTGTGCCTCTTAAATAGGCTTTTGATAAGTTCACCTGCATGCACCTCAGCGTCAGTGTCTAGTGTCAGACCTGAGACGAAGCGCTGGTTAATAGAGCAAATGCTGTAAAAACCCTACATCTAATTTATGATCTGATTTTTTATATGCTCTATTGGTGGAAATATATCTAGTTCCCTATATGGGAACTTAGAATTTTCATTTCCCGTAGGACTTATCGAGTTTTGTTCTTTGCATCAAGGGGATTAAATTGAGCTTTGCTTCATCCCTGTATGACAAATTCGTTTTGCCTATATTAGCATATTATTTTTATACACACACACACACCCCCCCTCGGTGCCACCCACCTCGAATTGTTTTGAAAATAAAATACAGCCTATGTTACTCACTGATAATGTAGCTTCCTATAGGTGAAGTCATTTTTAAAATCGGTTCAGTAGTTTTTCAGTTTATCTGTTATCAACAAATACAAATTTTTCCTCTTTATAATATTAGTATATATTAGCAGCCAAGAGGGGTTTTCTCCTCTCACTTGGAGGAAAAATTTACCTCCAAGTCAGATAGATTTCCCCCCGTCAGTGTAGTGAATTGAGATTTTTCCAACTCATCGGGTACTCCTAGGAAACAGATCAGTACACGGGCATAGTTTTTGCCCTCGGACTCTCCACTATTCGATCCCCCGGCCGAAGAAAGACTAAGAGTGTTCACGGATCACAGCTGTCTGTGGCCTGGTCATTCCAGCTCTGGAACTTTGGACTGTTAGATCGGCAGCATATTACTGTTCGTTAAAAGCGAGAAAATGTGTGGTTTTTCATTTGATTGAGTATTTCATATGATAGCATTGTTTTTAATCACAACATTCCTTCTGGCATTATTGTAATGCCCTATGTTGATTTCAGTTTGGAAAACCATCATATCATATCGTCTTTATTTTCCTCCAGACCTACAGCATTGCTACCTTAAGGATCTATTAATGGAGAAAAATAATAATGCCCAACCTAGACAGCTTTTATACTGACATACACATAGAATAGATTCTCATAAAATAAATAAAAATAACATGAAATGAATTACAAAGAATCGGTACCGTCCACCTAATCAATACTTTATTATATCTTGTTACTAAGCAGTACCGGTTTCGACCTTCACAGAGGTCATCCTCAGCTGGTCATAAGATCTGAAGTAAACTTAACATATAATTTTAAAACATTACTAAATCTAATGAAGAATGTCACATGATGTGAGTGATAATATTAAAATATGCAATATATAAAATATACAATTATATGATGTGTCTTCTGGTTTAGAAACAAGCGTCAATATTCTATGACATGTATATGTTACATAAAATTCTAGTGTACTGTTCGTGAGTAGTAGATAATTTGGTGAAATACAATTTCAACAAGTAAAATGTTTATGGCATTCTTGAGGTACACTTTGAAGTTCAGTTCATATTGGTGATTCGTTGTATACATTCATTGGTATGTTTATACTAAACATTCTGGACATTCTATGATATGGATATAATAAAATTTATCAAATAATACATTAAAATACGATAAAATGTTCACAGTATTCTAGCGGTACACTTTGGAATTATATTAATTTTGTACATTCACAGGCATGTTTGTACCAAGCATTCTAGAATATTCAACTATGTATATTGTTTTTCTTTTTAAGTTCATATGATTAAGAATGTTGGATGACGAACATCAAAATATTATGGTGTGTCATTAGTTTTCTTGGTACTAATCTCGTTAAAAGATATTGAGTAGGTGCAGATGCTCCCTCTTTGTAGTTTTGTTGTCGGATATTCAGTAATCTGCGAGAACAGAGAAGAATGAAGTATAAGAATTTTGTCAGTGGAATGTCTAATGAACGTGTGGAATAAGTGTTTACTTACATAATGCTGTTGACTGGTCGAATGTGTACAGTTAGGGAGCACGTTGTGTACTACTCCGTGTACGTGTAGGGCTAGTACTTGCGGTAACGGAGAGGGGAAGTAGAGGGGCATGAGGGGTATTGATTGGGGAAGGTGAAGTAGAGGTGGTAGAGAGGGGAAGTGGAGGTTCAATAGGGGTAGTGATTGGGGAAAGGTGGAGTATGGCTGGGCGTGTCTTCGGGAGGTTCCTTGATATATATTGGATTCTGTTTTTTTAACTATTTTTATGCAGGTGCCTTTTAAAATTGGGATGAGTGTATTAAAGAGGATATTAACATCTATAATTTCGTTCAAGTTATAATTTGGGTTTGCGTATTGATCTATAGTAATGTAAAATTCTTCCGTTATATTGAGCAGAGGGCCCTTGGGGATCATACTTAAAATCTGCATGTCGTTTTTTATTTGTAAAATTATGCTTATCATCCTCGTTATGTTGAGCTATAGACTAAAAGTGATTATGTTTAAGGCGTTAATGTGTTCTTTGTAATGAATAAAGAAGCTTCTGCCAGTACATCCGACATAGCTAGCCTCACAATTGTCGCATTTCATTCGATACACTCTTGAACAACTGTACCTATTATTATAATTGACAGATTTGGTGTTATGTAAGATTTTAGCACTGTTGTGTGTGGTTTTGTATGCTATTTTTAGATTGTGTTTTTTGAAAATATTGGTTATGGAATGAACATGGGTATTATTAACTGTGAAAAGTAAGTAATCCTTCTTGGAATCATTAGCTCTGGTTAGTCTTGATTTGGGTTGATATTCTATCTTTTGAATGATTCTATTGACCATTTCTCTATTAAATCCATTTTGAAGGGCTATATTGTAAATCGTGCTTAATTCTTTTTTCAGCTCTTGCTGGGATAGAGGTATATTGAAAGCTCTGTGTATCATACTGTGATAAACTGCTTTTTTGTGAGCATTAGGGTGGATAAAATCTTTCCTTATTGTATTGGAGGTTTGAGTGGGTTTTCAATACTTCATATGTCAGGTGATCGTGGTGTCTAGTGACAGATGTATGTTCAGTCTTCAGCCCTAAGGCTGGTTGGATCCTCAACAGCTCTGCCATCAGCTGTCATAATGGCCTAGGCATCACTGAAGAGGCGTACTAGGGAAATGAGGAGTGAGGTAGTTTCCCGTTGCTTTCCTCACCGAGCCAGAAGTTGCTCTTACATATCAGTCTGCCAAGCCCTCTGAAATGCATGCATCAACCGACCCTATGAGCAACGTTTTCACACCATTCATTGCAGGGACTGGCTGCATAAGGAATGGCATTACTAGCATCGCTCATACCTTAGTCACTTTCATATTGTCAAAGCCAAGGATAAGACAGAGACAGATCAATGAAAGTAACAAAATTGCTCTAGCCCATACCAGAAGACATAGTGCACTGTAAGCACTAGGTCCTGCCAGCAAAGGCATTAGTGACAGATATATCTAAATAATTCAAGGTGCAATCATTTTCTTTTTCTATTGTGAATTTTATATTACGGTCTATTTTATTTAACTGTTCTAAAATATTTGTCTCATTGGTGAATCTATTGTCTATAACAACAAAAACGTCATCTACAAATCTGCACCACACGTTCATTACACATTCCACTGACAAAATTCTTACACTTCATTCTTCTCTGTTCTCGCAGATTACGGAATGTCCAACAACAAAACTACAAAGAGGGAGCATCTGCACCTACTCAGTATCTTTTAACGAGATTAATACCAAGAATACCACAATATTTTGATGTTCGTCATCCAACATTCTTAATCATATGAACTTAAAAGAAAAACAATATACATAGTTGAATATTCTAGAATGCTTGGTACAAACATGCCTGTGAACGTACAAAATTAATATAATTCCAAAGCGTACTGCTAGAATACTGTGAACATTTTATCGTATTTTAATGTATTATTTGATAATTATTTGATAAATGTTCCAGAATGTTTAGTATAAACATACCAATGAATGTATACATCGATTCACCAATATGAACTGAACTTCAAAGTGTACCTCAAGAATGCCATAAACATTTTACTTGTTGAAATTGTATTTCACCAAATTATCTACTACTCACGAACAGTACACTAGTATTTTATGTAACATATACATATCATAGAATATTGATGCTTGTTTTTAAAACAGAAGACACATCATATCATTGTATATTTTATATATTGCATATTTTAATATTATCACTCACATCATGTGACATTCTTCATTAGATTTAGTGATGTTTTAAAATTATATGTTAAGTTAACTTTAGATCTTATGACCAGCTGAGGATGACCTCTATGAAGGTCGAAACCGGTACTGCTTAGTAACAAGATATAATAAAGTATTGATTAGGTGGACGGTATCCATTCTTTGTGATTGTAGATACCAAGTATCAATACGGACATGAAACATAGATTACAATGAAATGAATTAATCGGTACCTGCTGCCAATTGGCCCACAGACATCTCCCTCGTGGAGAACCGATAGCCATGTTAGTACAGCAATTAAATGAACACAAGGCAAAAAAGCAAAATTACAAAGGCAAAATTGGCAAATAAAATGAATAATGCAGAACGGCACATCGGCCTCTTGTTACAAGGCCACCCATACGGGGGACAATGTCCTCCCTCACCTCTTCTGACTGACACAGCAAGACATTACATTCAGCTCCAACCTCTCCTCGCACACACTATCATCGCTTGCTGAAGAGTCATCATGTTGCTTCACTGATGAGTTGTGACCTACATTACCTTCCTGTTTCTACTTGGTGCTTATTCTGCTTTCGTGTCACTTCTCATCACTTACTAACCACACATACTCTAACTTCCTGCCATGTTGCCAAACCTGTAGTTTATCCACTATGCATTCCTACCTCCCTTTTCCTCTCTCTTTCATACACACACTGCCTATTCTAACCACCATCACATATTAATTGTATCCACAACCAACCTAAGGCCAACAAATTGAATTACTCAAATTTGGCCTCCCAAATTTACCCACTAAACATGTACCAGCCCTAATCTCACATTGGTTTTGCCTCTTCAACTCACTTACTATATACCATCAACTCACTCACATTCAATTAACCATTCAACTTAGCTCTTCTCGCTCTTATCAACAACCATTTGAGATGCCAACACCTGTAATCCCAGACTCTCTCTCCTTAATCACACCCATCACAATCACATTTGACCATTATGTCAACTCATATAATTCAAGTCCAATTAAGATGAAAAACGAGTCGTAGCGGCGTATTAACGAAATCTGAACTTAAGGAAACAAAAGAAAAATTGAATGAAATTAACTCGAAGAAAATGAACTGTTGCGCAACTTGAATTATGTGAGTTGACGTAATGGACAAATGTGATTGTGATGGGTGCGCGAAGACTTGCAGTAACTTATGCCATTAGCTCACCATTTGTAGACTCTTATCTTGAAACTGATGATGGATGGATCTCTCGTACTGGCTGCGTCATCTGTTGTTGGATTCCAGACCTACTTCTGCTTTGTGCATAATACACTAGCTGTAATATGACTTTCCTGCCTTAACACCTCCTACTGTACTCCTTACATAAAGTCGTAATGAGTCCTAATTTTAAATGCAAAACCACCATGGGTTTTGTTCATGGAGAAAATACACTTGTATTCTTCCGTATTACGGAACAGTAGCGTAACTAAATTCATAATAATAGCTCTCCTTCGCTGTACTAGTCAAAACCGGTCTCCCATTGACTATCTCAAGTCACTGAGATAACAGGTCCCAATGAGATTAACTTTTGAGTAGTAGGCCTATATACTCAAATGCGAAGTGAACTAAGTTAAAATCTTTTCCAATGTGCAGACGTAGAATCGTAGTAAGAGTGTCTTCGAAGAGTGCCTCTGAGTCTCCGAGTAAGAAAAAGAATGTCCTCTCCAGCTCTTGTCTTCGAAGTATATACGTTCAAAAGTCTCCCTCCATCAGCCATATCACATGGTCCAGTAAGATTCGAGGTCTCATCCCTTCTCCTATATATTGCTATGAATCCATCACGATGCTTCATTACGTCCATTCATATAGGCTGAACTTTCCCACAAAATCAAAGCGTCAGGTAGCGAACTTCAAAAAGTCGGCGTTCATAATGTTTCAACTGTCTCTTCATGAGCGGAGAGGGTAAGGTCTCTTGTAATCTTGATGATGTACTTTTCCTGGAAATGGGCTGAAATTAGCCTGCTGACTCTGGTCACCTCACAAGGGCTATTGGAAAATTTACTGCAAGCTATTAATATGAATGATGTTGAAATACTTTACCCAATATGTGGTTCGTTCAGAATACGTTATAGCCATGATACAAAGAAATGAAATGATGTGAAATGGATGATTAAAACCCTATATATACATATTAATTTAAAAATGACCTATCAGTGATTAAATATATACATATTTTCAATTAATTAGACAGTTCAATAATTTATCACATGCTGTGATGTTCCAAACATTACATTCGCCCCTCTGAGCCTGAAACAAGTAGCACTTCCGTTGAGGGCTCTCACCTACACTTTGCCACTTACGTTTCACTTGTTTTTAAAGCAGCTTTACATTCACACATTTTACAACATAACAATATTTTACAAAATTACATCTTGATGATTCCACCTACAACTTAATTACAATAGATAGTATTTAACACCGCAAAATTTTCTTTAAAAAACCACATTATTATAACTTGGCGAATTTCTGATGTCTCACTTTCTCAAATGTTCGTCATCTCTTGCTAATTTTATGAATCCAGTGTATGCAACACTTGACAATTCAATTTAGATCTGTACAAAATTTACACAAACAAAATGTATCGTATTACTCTTTCAAGTGTTTTATACGTTCTTGCTGTATGACTATCACTTTACACACGCTAACACACTCACGTGGTTTTAGCTTAGGGTAAAATTATTGCAAGTGTTTATGATGACTTCTTATAGTCTACGGGGAATCTACAAATCTTAATCTGCAATATTAATGATCCTCATTATATTAAAGCAAATACTAGATTACCCATACAAGGCATTACATAAAGAGAACAGGCGTAACCTTGGTAATGTACTCGTGTCAATCGTATACACACACATCGTATAGCAAGCAAAACAAAACTTGGGAAGCTCCACCTTCCAGAGAGCGGTCACTCCACGCTGCGACAGGTGTATCTTATATAAGAGATAAGCGTGGCCTGGCCCACTGACCTATATTCCAGCTCTACGGAAAGTCCACCGGACTCGTAATATATTTACGTAAACTCCTAATGTTGTACGATCCCAGTAAAATGCAATCACCGTCAGATAATTTACGAGCACAAGGTCCTAGTTTCTTATGTATACGATAAGGGCCTTGATATAAAACTCCAGCCACATCAATAAAAACCATGGTGAAATCCCCTGTATCATCACCTAATGCAATATTTAATGCTCTAATTAAGGCTGCAGAACTTGTCTTCGTCCCATAGGGAACACGCTGAAACTGATACAAGCTGTACTTGTGACTAAATGCTGTCAGGGGCCTGACCTCTACACTCAAAGGAATCTGCCAAAAACTACTTAAATCAAAAGATGAAACCCATTTTTTACCCTGAACACCCTGAATTAACTCTTCAATTGTCCGTGATTTTAACTGGTCAGCACAAACCCGTCTATTCATATTTCTCACGTCAATGCAAAGACTGACGCTCCCATCAGTCTTAGGCACAACGATTAAAGAATTTAAATACTGGCTATTAGACACTTCAATAATCCCATCGGGTAACATAGCTTGTATTTGATCGTCAACTGCCTTGGCATATTAGTGTGGGATAGCATACCGTGGTCCGCTGAAAGGACTGTCATCCAGCACTGAAAAAGAATGTTCATAAACATGTGTTTTACCGGGTCTCTTAGAATAAATCTCAGAGTGTTCACATAACACTGCCAACAATTCGTCCCTCTGGACTTCCTCTAATGTACTGTTACACGCAGCTTCAAATAAGGCATCCTTCTAATCCTCTTTCAACCACAACTGGCATAAATTAAACCCCTCACTGGGTTTCTCCTCATATCTAGAAACCTCAATTACACTCCACATAGCACAAACATTCGTTTTCCTCTGAATTTCATTTTTCAGTTCGAGTTTAACATACTCATTATCCCACTTCAGATTTACCATTGATTCTTTGTAATCTAACTGAGCCGATTTCGAAGTCAACCAGTCACAACCCAAGATGAGATCAAAAACCAGGTGAGGAATAACCAAACATACCTGCACTGAAATTAAACCCTCTATACAAATCGGCACTGCAACCTGCTTGCAGATTTGTTTTGACTTTTTACCAACAGCTGTAATAATGAATGTTGACTTAACAGGCATCTCTTCCATCATAATACCATGTTCCACTAAAGTGTCATACCATTCTGAGCTAATACATGATTTCTGACCTCCTGTATCAAATAACGCATTAACATACGCCCACCCCCATACTTCTTATTGAACCACAGGATTAACAACTTCATCACCTGAATCTAAATAATTATGATCTGCTTCACAATCTTTCTTAACATCTAGGTCATATGGCAATAGTTTCATAACACAATTTCTAACTACTTCCTGGTAAGGCTGGAATTCTGACCCATCATTACAGCATGCATTTAGTTTAAAGGTTGCAATCGTGTACCTACACTTGGCTCGTTAGTAACTTGTGCTCTGACTTGTTGGGCATTTCCCGTTCTCTTTTCAGGTGCTCCACCCCTACTGTTAATCCTTGGCTGAACTGATTACGGTTCTCGTAGTTTTGCTGTCTCCTATTGTCCCTAGGTTCACTATGAACAAAATTATGTGAGTTTCCTGTTCTATGCCCAATGTTTCCTAGTGCATCAAAACTCCCTAATAACTGCTCCATTTCCTGAATAGTTTTAATACTTTGCATACACGCTGGTTCGCATACCCTGTCCGGAAAATGTTGTAACAGTAATCTGACTACATCTGAATCAGCCGTGATTCCGTCTAAATTCTGGCAAATCATAACATGTGACAAGAAATACTCAGTCATAGAGACACCTTCATTATGTTTGAATTTCCCAAATACTACCCTTTCTCTTTCACGGCTTTGAACGTTTTCGTTCCAATATTTGTCTGTGAACTTCGTCTTAAATTCCTTCAGACTTTTCATGTTACTTTTATAGACTGAAAACCAGGAATGCGTCAAAAGTTGATGATAATAATAATAATAATAATAATAATAATAATAATAATAATAATAATCATAATAATAATACGTAATGAGACTCAAAAACTTCCAGGGGTGAGGTGACGGAACACAAATCATTAAGTACACTAACTTGGAATTTAAGGACATTAATAATAATTTCAGAAAATACAAATTAAAACAGCTATTTATTAAGAGGTAAAACGTGACGTAGCGGTGTATTAACGAAATCTGAACTTACGGAAGAAAAATAAAAATAAATGAAATTAACTCTAAGGAAATCAACTGTTGCGTGAAGACTTGCAGTAACTTATGCCATTAGCTCACCATTTGTAGACTCTTATCTTGAAACTGATGATGGATGGATCTCTCGTACCAGCTGCGTCATCTGTTGTTGGATTCCAGTCCTACTTCTGCTTTGTGCATAATACACTAGCTGTAATATGACTTTCCTGCCTTAACACTTCCTACTGTACTCCTTACATAAAGTCGTAATGAGTCCTAATTTTAAATGCAAAACCACCATGGGTTTTGTTCATGGAGAGAATACACTTGTATTCTTCCGTATTACGGAACAGTAGCATAACTAAATTCATAATAATAGCTCTCCTTCCCTGTACTAGTCATAACTGGTCTCCTGTTGACTATCTCTCGTCACTGAGATAACAGGTACCAATGAGAGTAACTTTTGAGTAGTAGGCCTATATACTCAAATGCGAAGTGAACTAAGTTAAAATCTTCTCCACTGTGTAGACGTAGAATCATAGCAAGAGTGTCTTCCAAGAGTGTCTCTGTGTCTCCGAGTAAGAAAAAGAATGTCCTCTCCAGCTCTTGTCTTCGAAGTATATAGGTTCAAAAGTCTCCCTCCATCAGCCATATCACATGGTCCAGTAAGATTCGAGGTCTCATCCCTTCTCCTATATATTGCTATGAATCCATCACGATGCTTCATTACGTCCATTCATATAGGCTGAACTTTCCCACAAAATCAAAGCGTCAGGTAGCGAACTTCAAAAAGTCGGCGTTCATAATGTTTCAACTGTCTCTTCATGAGCGGAGAGGGTAAGGTCTCTCGTAACTTTGATGACGTACTTTTCCTGGAAATGGGCTGAAATTAACCTACTGACTCTGGTCACCTCACAAGGGCTATTGGAAAATTTACTGCAAGCTATTAATATGAATGATGTTGAAATACTTTACCTAATATGTGGTTCGTTCAGAATACATTTTAGCAGCGATACAAAGAAATGAAATTATGTGAAATGGATGATTAAAACCCTATATATACATATTAATTTAGAAATGACCTATCAGTTATCTATATATATATATATATATATATATATATAAAGTAACTTGTCCTGACTGACTGACTGATTCATCATCGCCGAGCCAAAACTACTTGACATAAAGAAATGAAATTTTGAGGACACATTCATAATAAGATGTAGGTGCTCACTAAGAGAGGATTTTTGGATATTACGTCTCTAAGGGGGTGAAATTTTAAAATGAGTGTATCTATATCTCAACACTTTAAAGGTTTACAGAATTGGTATTTAGAATCTCCTTTAAAAATAAGGAAACACGTATTTTTTTGTTTTCGGAAAATTCCAATGGGAGGGGTGAAAAAGGGTGAAATATTGGTTGAATGCCTTTAATGAGGATACCGGTACTTACATCTCAGAAACTGAACATATTACAGACCTGAAAATTGGTACTTTTGATCTCTTTTTAAAATAAAGTAACACGTATTTTTTTTTTATTTTTGGAAAATCCAAATAATGGGAGGGTGAAATGGGGGGGTGAATTTTAAAATTAGTGTATCTATATCTCAAAACTTTGAAAGTTTACAGATGTAAAAATTGGTATTTAGAATCTTCATTGAAAATAAAGGAACACGTATTTTTTTTGTTTTCCGTAAATCGCAATAGGCAGGGTGAAAAGGGGTGCAAAATTGTTTGAGTGAATTTAATGAGGAGACTTATATCTCAGAAAATGAAGATATTACAGACCTAAAAATTGGTGTCTGGGAGCTCCTTTAAAAATAAAGAAACGTGTATCTTTTTGTTTTTGGAAAATCCAATTAATGGGGGTGAAAAGGGGGGTGAATTTTTTAAATGAGTGTATCTATATCTCAAAACTTTTAAAGTTTATAGATGTAAAAATTCGTTTTTAGCATATCCTTTAAAAATAAGGAAACACGTATTATTTTGTTTTCGGAAAATCCCAATAGGAAGGGTGGAAAAGGGTGAAAAAGGGGTTGAATGCCTTAAATGAGGCTACTTATATTTCAGAACATGAAGATATTACAGACCTCAAAATTTGCGTTTGAGATCTCCTTTAAAAATAAAGAAACACGTATTTTTTGGTTTTTGGAATATCCAATTAACAGGGGGTGAAAAGGGGGTGAATTTTTAAAATGAGTATATCTATATATCAAAAGTTCTAAAGTTTATAGATGTAATAATTTGTACTTAGAATCTCCTTTAAAAATAAAGAAACATGTATTTTTTTGTTTTCGGAAATGCCACTTGGGTGGAGGGGGTAGTTAATAATGACTGAAAATGGTGTTGAATTCTTTTAATTAGGCTACTGATATCTCAAAAATGAAGATGTTACAGACGTGAAATGTGATATTTGGAATCTGCTTTGAAAGTAAAGAAACACGTATTCTCGGAAAATCCAATGAGGGGGGGGGGGGTTAAAGAATAGAAAAATTAATTGACTTATTTGTATGAGAATACATAAGCTAATAAAAACTAAAATTGTTACAGACGTGAAAATTGGTATTTGGATCTCCTTTTAAAACAAAGGAAAACGCGTTTTGGGGGGGAAACCATCTTGGGGGTGTGTGTGGGGTGGGGGGAGTGAAAAGGAATTTAATTCCTTTCGTGAGGACACATAAATCTAAAACTGAAGAAGTTAGAGTCGTGATATTTGGTATTTAGAAGACCCTTTACTATTAAAGAAACAAGTATATTTTGCCGGAAAATTCACTTAGGGGGGAGGGGGAGGAGTTTGAAAGGAAGTGAAAAAAGTTAATTATTTTTATGGGTATACTTATATCTCAAAACTGAAGGTAATAGACGTGACCACATTGGTGTTTGGAATCTCCTTTAAACATAAAGCACGCCATCTTTTCATTCTTTTTGGGAGGGGGGGGGGTAAATAAACTTAACGGCGGTGGGGTGTAAAAGGAGGGGAGGCCAATTGATTTTACTGTTCGCAATGTGCTTACAAGGAGCCTCCGTTGCTCAGGCAGCAGCGCGCCGGCCTCTCACAGCTGGGTTCCGTGGTTTAAATCCCGGTCACTCCATGTGACATTCGTGCTGGACAAAAAGGAGGCGGGACAGGTTTTTCTCCGGATACTCCGGTTTTCCCTATCATCATTCACTCCAGCAACACTGTCCAATATCAGTTCATTTCATTTGTCATTTATTAATCGTTGCCCCAGAGAAGTGCGACAGGCTTCGGCAGCCGGAACAATTCCTATTGTCGCCGCTAGACGGGGGCTTTATTCATTCCATTCCTGACCCTGTCGAATGACTGGAAACAGGCTGTAGATTTTCGATGTACCGTATTTCACGGCATAATCGTCGCACTTTTTAAATTTTCGAAAAAAAATTGTAGTGTGCGACCATTATACGATGAATATTTAATACCAGTATTTGTATTACTCAAAAAATGTATTTATAACTAAATTGTATTTGATACAAATTTAAGATGCACGTAATACTCGCGTTTATACATCAAAATAATTAAAATAGTCTAAAACAAAATTCATAATTTTTCGCAACAATTCGGCGAACGTTTTTCCAACCTGAAAATAAAAATGAACGTATTAAGTTAATTTGTCAAAGTTAAAATATTACACTTGCAAAAAATTATCGCTTTGTTGTGAAATACAGACTTACCGGTACGCAATTTATTCCAAATCTTCGGTGTCGCTATCGCAGGTTTCGCTATCTGATGCGCCGTCCTCGCCTCTGTTAATACCAGTATCAGATTCTTCGTCTCCCTGCCACACTGCGTCATCTTCGGAACCGTCTAGTGCATTCGAAATCCCAGTCCTTTTGAAGCTCTTGGAGACTAGTTCAGGTGGTATAAGATCCCAACTCTTCTTCACCCACGAGCATAACAAGTCCAAGGGTGGACGCCTGATATTTCCGGCGGGCGTCAATTGCTGATCGCCGCTCATCATCCACTCGTTGTAAAATCGACGTAAGTGGTCTTTAAAGGGTTTATTAACACATGCGTCTAGTGGCTGCAAAGCAGATGTTAGGCCACCAGGAATGACTATCTGTCGTGTCTTATTTGTAGTGAGAATTTGCTTCACTTCGTTCACGAGGTGACCTCGGAAACTATCTAAAACAAGCAGAGCTGGTTGTTTTAGTAGTGCACCAGGTCTTCTATTCCACACAGTTTTAACCCAGTCCAGCATGAGTTCTACGTCCATCCAACCCTTTGGTTGCACTCGTACATGAATTCCACAGGGAAACTGTATATTCTTAGGCAACGTTTTCCTCTTGAAAATGATGTAAGGCGGCAACTTTCTCCCGTCAGCTGTAATGGCTAGCATTGCCGTGCATCGCAACTTCTCACTACCGCTGGTTTTCATTAATACACTCCGTGATCCTTTTAGCGCAATAGTGCTGTTGCGAGGCATATCAAAAAAGATTGGAGTCTGATCGGCATTACCGATTTGAGAAAGCAAGTACGACGTTTCCTTGCGCAAACGTATGACAAATCGGTGAAAATTTGCAATCTTGTCCGTGTAATCAGCAGGCAACTTTTGGCTTAGTGTTGTTCTCCTTCGCACTGACAGATTGTGTCGTGCATGAACCCCTTAATCCACCCACGAGTCGCCTTAAACTGAGTTACCGGTATGTTGTGTTTGCGCGCTACCTCCTGTCCCTTAATTTGTAACATTTCATATGATACACTGCAGCCATTGTTACGTACCTAAACACTTCTTCGTCAATTATAGGAAACTTCCCTGTTTTAGGACCTCTAAACGCGCGTCTAGAAGGGTTTGTGCTTTTTAGCTTGTTTTTTTACTTTCCGCCAGTCACGCACCAACTTTTCACTCACAGAAAATTTTCTTTCTGCAGCTCTGTTCCCGTGCTGTTCAGCGAAGGCAATTACGCTTAGCTTGAAGCCCGCAGAATAGTTTCTATGTTTACCCATAATCGCTTATAAATGCTTCACACGTTAATGTTTTGCGATATAAATGACTTCCCGTAATTGTTCACTATTAAAACAAATTATTTCTGCAAACACCCAAAACACAAATTAAAAACTTAAATTCTCACGCACACATGTCTACAGTAATCACGTAAATCTGAAACAAATAAATGCATCTGTGATCTGTCCATTCCAGAGCAGCCAATACTGTTAGGCAGCAAGGAAGCATGCAACAATTTATCAGTTTAGCTCGCTGGTTGCGACACACTACTGCGCTTGCGCAAAGCTCGCAAACCGGAGCTCTAGCTAGCGCGGTGTAAATCTACTGTATAGTTGACTGTATTCCGAGACGTCAGTAACAAACATTCATTTTTTTTCAATTTCTTTTAAACATACGGTAATTAGGTTAATATTTCTTCCCAGTTATTGATGATTTTACATTACATTACTGACGAGTTTATAAAATAAAACTTTAATAGCATTGGATAATAATTATCTTGACTGCTTGGATAAAAGTTTTCATCCCATGCCCGGACACTTATGACGTAGTAGTAAGATAAGAGTCTAGCGATGACAACCGAGACATCGTAAATAATTCGGCTGAATAATTCCGTGGAAATCTGCGTTATCGTCTTGGATTTCACTTCGTGCGCAATAACAGAGGAGCCGGCCCCATGGTGTAGGGGTAGCGTGCTTGCCTCTTACACGGAAGCCTCGGGTTCAATTCACGGCCGTGTCAGGGAATTTTACCTGTATCTGAGGGCTGGTTCGAGGTCCATTTAACCTACCTAGCCGGTATTTCCTGGCGACGTTGCCGATAAGCGATAACTTACAGCCTTACGTATTTCAAATGGGAACTCATAATATGTAGGTGGTGAATAAATAGTACACTGTCTCGCGACCACGTTGTCAAACTGCCGATGGTCTACCGGTAAGCCATGCGTCGTACATATACCGGTATTATTTATTTATACGTTGTGCAACATGTCGCAAACGTGACTGTGTTGCCAAATTGCCCATAAACCATACACGTATTTAAATTGCGCATTCATGTGCAACTTACGTTGCAGTTCCATTTACCTTTTAACCAGATTAGTGAACAAAATTTGGACGTGCGACGATTATGTAATTAAAGGTTTAAAGTCCGATTTTTGTATTGAAAATAAAGGATGCGACGATTACGCGGTGGCGACGATTATGCCGTGAAATACGGTACTTATTCTGATCATAAACCGATCATTTCTAACCTTTCCTGGATTCATTTTCAAGAACCATCTTTTCCTTCGGAGAACGTTCTTAGATTACAGTAGATTCTGCTGGCATATAAATAAAAATTTAAACTAATTTGAAATAAACGATAGGAAAGAGATTGGCCGTCCGTTCACCTCTATAATAAGGTCAACAATGCACGGAAGTATGTCATTCGTATCGCCAGAAATCCCGCACATTTGCCTACGCGCGACGATGGTGCTGGTCATATTGTCAACAATGACAATGGCAGCGGATGTAAGTTACCGCCAAGTAGCGGTCTTGCATCTTGCTGTGGGGTCCAGAACATCTATAATAATAATAATAATAATAATAATAATAATAATAATAATAATAATAATAATAATAATAATAATAATAATAATAATGTTGTGGACCGTCGTCAAATGTGCGGACCGCGCTGGAAACGGGTCCTGGACTGCTAATGACTAAGAATGCAGTCCGGCCGCGGGTTCAGTACCGCCAAGGCATCCAAGACAACACCACGCCGGATCTCCTGAAGGATTTGATCCATATTTAAAATGCTTATAGGAAAAGATGGCAGAGATTTAGGGACCCAACTGACCGGGTAGAATATCTGGACCAAGCCCGGGAAGTACGAAACTGATTGCTGGAAAGAAAGATTGAAAAATGGGAGGAAACTTGCCGTAATCTATTAGAAAACGAGTCAGATCTCGAATTTTGGTGGATTCTCGCAGAAAACGAGTCAGATCGCAAATTTCGGCATTCAACAATAAGCATTCAATTACAAATTTCAGTATAATACCGTAGCGAAGCACGGGTATATTGCTAGTTAAATATATACATATTATCAATTAATTAGACAGTTCAATAATTTATCACATGCTGTGATGTTCCAACATCACACTTATTTGATTATTGTTTGCATGAAGGAGCTATACCAAATGAATGTGAGAGTTGCTATAGTAGATAAAGGAAAGGGTAACATATAAAGCTAAAAATTACAGGCCAGTCAGTTTGACATCCATTGCAAGTAAGCTTTGGGAAAGCATTCTTTCTGATTATATTAGACACGTTTGCAAAATTAATAAATGGTAGTCAATACAGAACCGGAAGTTCATTACTTATATTAATAACTGGATCGATAAAAGGCAGTTTGGGTTTTGGAAAGGTTATTCCACCGAAGCTCAACTAGTAGGATTCCAGCAAGGTATAGCAGATATCCCGAATGCAGGAGGTCAAATGGACTGTATCGCGACTGACCTATCTAAGGCATTCGATAGGGTAGAACATGTGAGACTACTGGCAAAAGTGAGTGCAACTGGACTAGACAAGAGTGACTGAATGGGTGGCTATATTTCTAGAAAATAGAACTCAGAGAACTAGAACTGACCCTATGTTTTCTTATAAATGATATGAGTAAAGAAGTGGAATCACCGGTAAAGCTTTAGTGGATGATGTTATTCTGTGTAGAGTAAGAAATAAGTTACAGGATTGTGAGCAACTAAAAAAATGACCTCAATGATGATGTGAGATGGACAGCAGGCAATCACATGATGATAAGTGAGGTTGGAAGTCAGGTAGTGAGTTTCACAAATAGGAAACGTTCTCTCAGTTTTAATTACTGTGTTGATGGTGTGAAAGTTGCTTTTGGGGTTTATTGTAAGTACCTAGGTGTTACCGTCTTCATTGGGGTAATCACATAAATGGGATTGTAAAAAAAAAGGGTACAGATCTCTGCACATGGTTATGAGGGTGTTTAGGGGTTGTAGTAAGGATGTAAAGGAGAGGGCATATAAGTCTTTGGTAAGACCCCAACTAGAGTATGGAACCAGCGTATGTGACCCTGACTAGGATTACTTGATTAAAAAATACAAAGAAAGGCAGATCGATTTGTTCTGCGTGATTTCTGACAAAAGAGTAGCGTTACAAAAATATTGCAAAGTTTGGTCTGGGAAGACTTGGGAGAAGGGAGACAAGCTGCTAACTAAGTGGTATGTACTGAGCTATCAGTGAAGAGATGGCGTGGAATGACTAGACAAATAGGTTTGAGTGAGGTCTTTAGAAGTAAGAAAGATCACAATCTATACCTAGGGTATATACAAAAATGTATGTATGTATGTATGTCTCAAATGGACTCAAACTACTGGACCGATTTCACTGAAAATTTCACAATTTGTTCTTATTACCCCTGGGAAGGTTTAGGAAGTGGTTTGAACGAAATCTGATGGGTAGTTCAGCATAGGGGGTGAGAAGGTTGGGGGGAAAAAATAGGGGAAGGTAAGTAAACTGCATGACAAGACTGGTCAGCAGGTTGCCTAGCCAACAGTATGTAAAGATTATGGTGTGTTTCTCAAAACTCTCTTCTTCTCCACCTATAAACGGTATATAAAAATGAAAAGTCCAAGTTTAGTCCCCATGGCATACGGTGTGAGGAGTGAAGAAAGAAAATGTCTATAAATGACAGAGATTACAGGTGAATGTGCGTGTATGCTTCAACATAGCTCTCAACCAAACTAGGTGCACATACAACTTGCAGTAATATCTGGAAAAATTACTCTAGGGGCTAGAAACTCCCAGTTCCCCTAAAGGAAGGGGTGAAATGTAAAAATAAAAAAATGCCCGATATTAGTGGCGAGTTCGTAGTCTTTGGGGTAGCTGAGATGAACCATGACACTCTGGATGAGGTTTGAGCCAAAGTTCATTCCCAATCGGGATGGGGTTAGAAGGGGTGAAAGGAATGTCCAAAATGCCTGAGATCATGGATGAATGCGTGCGTATGCCCTCAACCAAACATGACACTCATATGACTTACTGTTTCGGAAAGAAAATATAAGGTATGTTGGGCGGGGGTTGAAAAGGGGTGAAATATTTAAATAGTAGAAAATGACCATTATTAATGGTAAAACAATATATGTTAATAAATATAGTTTTTCTTTTGCATTTAATTAAACAGTTTAGAAAAATCTAACATGGTGGAATTTCTTTAAACAAGGTGTTTTTTGTTTTACTATTCAAAGAGAAATAAAAATGTTTTAGGAGTCTAAAATTTAGCAAACTGTATGTGTGTCCACAAAATGCAATCCTCCGTTTTCTCATTATGTCAATAATTGATTCACTTCAATTGTAAATTACTGAATTGGGTAAAAGTCCCCCATTGGCCATCAACCTGATGTTTTTTATTAATAATTGTCCAGCGAATTCTTCTATCCACTTTCTGCAGTTTGTCTGTTGTTGACTGGGTATTTATTTTGATTAATGTTTCACTTGCATACGCTGCTTCTGGTTTGATGATGGAGTTATAACAGCAAAATTTAGGATTAATTGAGACTGTTTATTGTAACTCGGCCATGTAATTTGTTGTGCTTGTCTCAATTTTAGAGTTCTATTATCTATGGATGTTTTTTCATTAGCATTCCAAGTGGCAATTTCACCAAGATATTTAAATTTATTTCAACTTTATGGTAATTTTCTGAGTATTATTTAATATAAGCTCAATGATAAATTATAATATTTTTGGAGGCTACAGGACATTTTTGTCGTGTCAAACAGGTTGCACAACGCCCGATCTTCACTTCTGAGAATTATAATGAGGCCTAACATATGTTTTGAGAATGGTACCACATGTGTTCAGTACAAGCACAAGGCTGCACCATACTGAAATACATACCCACTGTTGAACCTAATTCTCGCAGCAGAGAAAGGAATATTTTTAACAACACCAACAACACCCACATCCACCCCATAACTAATATTTTCAAAAGACACAATTTAAGAATAGCTTACAAAACTACACGTAATAATGCTTCCATTTTAAATAATACTAAATCCACCAATGAAAACAATAAATACGGCCACTCAGGAGTATACCGCATAAAATACAATGATTGTGAAGCCAGCTACATCAGTAGTACCGGTAGAAGTTTTTCTATTCGCTACAACGAACATATCAATGCTATAAAACATAACAATTTGTCATCCATAGGGCAACATGTCGAGGATTATAAGCATAAATTCACTAATATCGAGAATGACATGGAAATTTTAAATATGAACCCCACAGGCCCATTGCTCAATATAATTGAAGATTTCTACATCAGTACGGACCAGTATGCTAATCCTAACTTCAACCTAAATGAAATCACAGATAAAACAAACATTCTTTTTAACACAGCCATTCCTATTCTGAAAGATACATATCTAAAAAGAATCAGCAAACACAAATCCACACACACACAAACAAACCCCAAAAGACACACCCCACTCCACCCCATCCCATACCCTCCACAAGCTCCTTCCCCTTCCCCACTACCCCTCCGTCTTAATGCTACAATAGCCACACGACGTACACGGAACAGTGTGCAGTACACTCCCAACCATGCTCGGTGAGATATCAAGTTCGTACGTAAATAACACACTCATGATAGTTCACAACACATTCAGCAGGCACACTCTAATAGTTAATCTAATTTCTACCTACCTTTTCTTCTTCGTTTATAGATCATTTGAATTTACCCGAGAACAGAAGTATGAAGAGGGGAGCACTCACACTTACTTTTATTGATATCAATACTTCATATACAGCAACTTATATCTCAACAAGAAACTTAGCAAAAACAAGCTTGATTATCAACAAAATAATGGACTGATGATGAGCATAAGTACTTATAAAACAAGAACAGAACCCCACATACTATTGAACATAACGTTCTTCCGCATATTTGCGGCCCAACAATGCACTTTTGAATATACCTTGTACAACCATTGGATATAATGTTGGCATTACAGCACAAGATATTAACACTTGACACAAGGACGCCAGAGACTCTTTAGACTTTAAGAACAGTACCCTCATTTTAGCATTATAGCATAATATAATAATGGAACGTGTGGCATTCACGTGACACAAGGATGTCAAAGCCTTTTTAGACTTCAAGAACTGTACCCTGTTGTAGGCACATAGCATTATATTTTATATTTTATTGGAATATGTGACATTCATGTTTAGTCTAAGTAATGTTTTAGATTGTACAATCATTATTGAATAAGCAGGTTCATCAGCAGCTGACGATGACCTAATTAACAGGTCAAAACCGGTACTGTGTTTTAATGTGATTGAAATATTTTAGACACTTTATATAATAACGTATTGATAAGGTGGAAGAAACTCATTCTTTATACTTGTGTGCTCAAACTATCAATACGGAGAATGAAGCTGATAGATTATAGGGTTCAACCCATTCACCGAGATACTTAAATTTCTCAATCCTCCTTACTTTCCCCACTGTAGTAGTATCTCTCTGCTAACTTCTTTATTTTACAACTTGCTTTTACATCGCACCAACCCAGATACGACATATGGTGAAGATGGGATGGGAAAGGGATTAGAGAGGGAAGGAAACGAACGTGGCCTTAACTAAGGTACAGCCGCAGCAATTACCTGGTATGAAAATAGGAAGCCACAGGAAATGATCTTCAGGGCTGACGAAAGTGGAGTTTGAACCCACTATCTCCCGAATGCAAGTTCACAGCTTCGTGGCCCTAACTGTGCGGCCAACTCACTCGCATGGCATCATCTATGTCTCTTCTCCCAATGCTAATACTGCTCAAATGGAGTGGTTTCCTGGTTGCTCAGATATAAATCTCTCTGAACATGCCTAGAATTGATACAGGGTATTAAAGGATGCCCTGAGAGATGCAAACTGTAAGTCCTATGCAGTAATGCCATTGAAGACTAGGACAAGTACCAATAACGTACGATGGTTTGCAAAGTATCTCAGCATCCTTCACTGGATGAGGTAAGAGTAACTAGATATTAAAGGTATTACGGTTGGCGTATGTTCAGATACTTAGAAACCAATGCTCTGTTCTTCAACAAATAATCGTTACACGACAATACCTCGCATCCACTTCCGTTCAGTGCTGACGTGATGCTAAACTCTTCCTGATATGTGTATGAAATAAGCATCCCATTAGAAAATATTTTTGCTTCCTTCTTGGTGAAATGAGGCAAATTTGCTATGTATATGGAGAATTTTAAGCTATCAAAATGACATCTATCATACCTTACAATGTGGAATTGCAAACGACAACTTCAGAAGAAATTATTTATGAAATTAGTTCTAAATGCAATTAAAGACTATATTAAAATTTTTAAAACACTGCCGTTTACCATAGACCATTCCAATTGAGCTAGAGCTTGATAGAAATTTTTATTTACTAGATGGATGACTTCGCACCAACTCGGGTAGGTTTTTTGGTGACCATAAGAAGGAAAGGGTGGGAAGGAAGCTGGTATGGCCTTATGTGAAGTACAGCATCAGCATTTGCCAGGTGTTAATATGAGAAACCAAACTATAATCTATGAGCTGCTGATAGTGAGGTTCAGATCATCCACAGCCTGAATACAAGTTAACATCTAAACTGTCCAAACCACACAGCCAACTCGCTGGGTGATAGAAAAATAATTCATTTATTGTCTACGTAGTGTACCAGGAAGGCATAGGCCCTGGCACATATAAATTATAAATTTTATTTCCTAGCATACAATTCAGTTCCGCTGCATGAACAGATGTGTGAGAGAATGTTCTCGTACCTACTGCACGACACGAGGGAGAAGGCGAGTCAAGCAAGGTCAAGTGACGTCACCGCTGCCTGAAGGTTACTTCCCCTACCAAAGTTTCTTGATTATATTTTTACGAACTTTTTAAAGCCTGGACCGATTAACACGAGACCAACGCCGAATTATAGGTAATGTTCTGGAAGTACAACCCTGCAAATGTGAAGTAAATCCGTCCAGTGGTTTCCGAGATATGCCAATTTAAAGTTTGGGAGAAATACTCGCGCCTCATCACCTGATTCCAAGTGCTGCCCACCAGACGTGTAATACATAGGCCACTGGGCCAAGGCCATAGTCAGTGCAGTTCCGTGTACAGAGTCATGTGTACTCCGTCGCGATTTGCGAGGACATAATAGTGGCCATACTCAAACGCTGTTGTAATAGTAAAAGGACGTCGTACCGTACGTGAAGTTTTCGCCGCACCATGACGACTGTAAGATTCTAGACGTTTTTCAAGGTGAATTAGCGTGATATAATACCTGCAAATTTATTATAAAGGTGAAGCTATAATAGGAAGTAACAATTGAAGTGTCTAATATTTCACTGACTAAAATACGACACTATGAACTGTAATAATTCCACATAATTCTAAACTGTGCTAATATCATAAATCATTGCGTGTAGTAAACTGAAATCGTAATCTAAATCCACTTCTAAGACATATTTCCCTTACAGTTAACTGTGTGGGACTACATTTACTCAACATTTGTCCCATAACAGGGTAAAAATTAACTATTTTCATTGTGCACTATCTCGATCTTTCGATCACTACGGTGAGAAATCCAGTGAACATTAAGGACATTTTTCAATAATATTAAGTAGTACGGACTAGCGTGGTGTGAATACAACCATAAAGCCGCCTTAATCTGTTAATAATATTTGTTCAGAGACTGTGATAGAAACTGTGATAGATCATGTTTTCAAGTGCTTATGAAATGAGTATATAAAAACTGTGTTTTCTACAGCATGGACTGTGAATGTTAATTCAACGCCGTTAAATCAATATAAAAATAGAACTGTGTATTACGACGGTGTGTAATATTAATATCCACAATATTTGTGAATTCAATAGTGCCAATTGAACTTTCTGTGTTCCGACATTACTCCCAAGAACAACGGAAATCTTGGCAAAAGTGCTACGAGATCCTGCTACATTAAACGTCGCTTCTAACGAGGGATTTACATGGTTTATTCAGTTATGGTACCCATCGAGGGATGTCGACGAGGGAGATTGACATGGTATCTTCACTGAACATCGCCAGTGCTGAGTTCGAGTCTTCGTCCGCACTCCGCGGAATGTTCCAGACACCGTACAGCACAACTCCAACATTAGTAAGCAGATCTTCTTGTAATCTGAGTGAGTAATCACAACTGACTGACTTTTTACCAAGCTCTTTGTTCAGTACAGTGTTCTTACAAGTGCTGCGTGTGGATATTAATTCATAATTTCATCGTCAGTTAAAAGTTCATATTTTGCTGTAAATTTCTTTCTAAGTCATTAATTAATTTTAGTGCTTTATTCGTTTCATTTTTTTCAATTTAAACAAACTGAAAGACATACTGCAAGAGTTCAAATATTTAATTTATCAAACTTTCCATGACAAGTGTGTGTTTATTTGGTGTTTCAATATTTAGAAAGACAGTAGGTCAGCACCATAAATGATGAACTGACAATTTCCAAGGTGCTAAGTAATATGTGTGTGGTTTAACATTTAGAAAGATTGTAGGCTATTCATGATCATTCTATAGAAGAACAATAATTATTTTTGGAATTCTCAAGCAAACAGACATTAAGAAAATCATAACATAAATCTTTTCTTTTACATTTTGGCAAATATTAACTACCAAATTGAGTTGCAAGTGCAGGGTGATATATCCGTGGCTATTATTAATAAATTTTATAGAAAAAAGAATTACCATCTATTATTCGCCCTGCGATACTATCCGTCTCTGTACCTGCTCCAAAAAAACACCGGACACTACCTGAAATCCTTCCCATGCTCAAATCCCAATATCATTTTCCGGTACAGAGACATAATAGATGGCGCCCAGAACCTGAAGGGCTCGGTTGGAGCCACGATATGAGACATAATAAATACCGATTGGAGCCACAATGGACTCAGAGCAACCTATTTGAACACCATAACCATAATAGATAGTACACCGCACGATACAAGGTGTAATAAATTTCAATTAAAGTACAGGGATTGACTGGAGCTACTGCGAATGCGAAGTGCTTGTCATATCTTACATTTGACATCATCAAATATTCTGGGAGCATGGATAATTTACTTGCAGCAATCGAAGCTCTTAGACTTAGCATTAATGATCAGAATGCCAAGATCGATCGATCTAACAACCAGATTGCACAAATTACCATGCCAATGAACGCGTTAAATACGCAAATGGTAGAGTCAAACACGCAATTACAGGCGCAGATAGTAGATTCTAATTCTCAGCTTAACACTCAAATAAAGTCGCTTAATACCAAACTAGCTGAGTCAAATACTCAGTTGCAGGCGCAGTTAACCAAGCCAAACAACAAGGTGAAGGATTAACCTCTAAAATCGACAGGACCTTGGAAACTAAATTTGCAGAGGCCGATAAGGTTGTTAATAAAAGGCTCACTGAATCCAGTGCCCTTATGGAGCAACAATTCCGTGAAGCTGGAAATCGAGAAACTAACGGACTCCAGCGCACAAGTTGAAGCCACATTAAAAAACATGCGGGACCAGTTCGTTGAAAACTTAGAGTCCATCAAGGAAGAGATAAAGACAGAGGTCATCAAGTCTTTAGACAAAGATCTTAGAAATGTTCTTCCTTCTGTACAAGCATTTTCCACCAAACTTAGAGACGAATGGAATTTCAAGAAACCCATGGTAACATCTCGCAAGCTCAAGTAAAGCTAGCTCAGGTTCAGGAAAACCTTCGAGATGCATTTGAATGATATGGGCAAATTACGAAGTGAGATAGGGTTAATTAAAAGTACTCAAGGAGAGCTTGACAAGCGTATTACAGGACAGCTAGACAGCACCCGTACACAGATAGCTGCTTTCTGTAAAGACGTGCAAGTTATTAAAGCTGACTTGAAAAATGAAATTAAAGACTTAGATGCCTCAATTAATTCTAAAATTGAGAATTTGCCTGAAGAGGTCAATCAAATTAAATTAAGAGACCCTCCAACTGACATCACAATTCCTGGTTCATTGAGCGAAATACATAGCACAACAACCCTCATCAAAATACAGGATGACAAACAACTAAAATTTTCAGGACATGACGAATACACCGCCCGAGAATTCCTGTTGAATGTCGAAGATTACCTGCAAGAAAATAGGATAGATAACGACCGAAAACTTAGAGTCGTATCTAAGCTTCTAGAAGGACGAGCCTTATCATGGTTCATAGCTTTTAAGAGCAACTTTATAAACTATGAAGACTTCAAACAGGCTCTTCTTAAAAGGTTTTGGGACACAGAGACACAACATCTCGTCAAGATGCAATTATACGCTAGGAAATACAACACTTCGGTCAATACTTCTCAGTATTAAGATTATTTTCTAATGCAATTAAAGAAATTACAATTCTTGGATTCGCCTTTGCCAGATATTGAACTCATTCAGCTTCTGACTCTTCAATATCCGCCTCGTGTTCAGGAGATATTAGTACCGAGCTCGATAGCTGCAGTCGCTTAAGTGCGGCCAGTATCCAGTATTCGGGAGATAGTAGGTTCGAACCCCACTGTCGGCAGCCCTGAAAATGGTTTTCCGTGGTTTCCCATTTTCACACCAGGCAAATGCTGGGGCTGTACCTTAATTAAGGCCACGGCCGCTTCCTTCCCACTCCTAGCCCTTTCCTGTCCCATCGTCGCCATAAGACATATGTGTCGGTGCGACGTAAAGCAACTAGCAAAAAAAAAAAAAAAAAGAGAGAGATATTAGTCGCTGCCAATATTAAAATATTAGAGCATTTTGATGCTACTTTGTGCAGACTAGACACGGCTAATACCCAATCTACTCCGAAGAGCAGCAGAAGCAGAGAAATAAGTACAAACTCTACGGAGATAAAACTGCCGGAGAGAGAGGAACCCCGGCCACGGGAAGAAGGCAGAACAAGCCCTACCAACCCAACACAATTCCGAAATTTTAGACGTCAGAGGAATCAGGACAGACATCCTTACCGAACAAGGAATTCATCGAGACAGCGTGAGAGCACTCTTGAAGGAAATCGTGAGTCCAGAAGACGGAACTTAGAAAGAAGATGGAGGGATACACAGGAATACGTCAGGGAAAGAAACCGCAATCCTGATGAACCTGGAGCCAGGTCCCTGGAATACAAACGTCAATTCGGACCGAGAGAGCAACGATCACATGACGCCGAATCAACAGGCGCGATTAAAAAAAAAAACCGCCGATCACACAGTAAGGAGATTGACTGTAAATCACGATAAGGACGAGATGTCGGATTATTGTATTGCTGTCATCAATTACTGGCACACTGATGATTCTGAATTGCTGTTTGAAGACGCACAGACACCAAGGCCAATAATTACTTGATCATTACCCGTTATTACTGTACCCACAGGCAACTTACATGTGATTACGCTCATTGACTCTGGAGCGCAAGCCTCTTTAATTTCTGATAGACTTGTGGACTCACTTAAAAATCAGAGTACCATTTTATTATTACCTGCAGCTCAGATTAAAGTAAGAGGGATAGTTCCTGATAAAGCAGTTAAATGCAAGTCATAGGCATTTTTGGAATTCGAAATAAACAGCCAGTCATTCGAACACATATTTCTGGTAGTTTCACGCCTTAACTTCAACCTGATTCTTGGATCAGATTTTATGATCAAATATAAGGGAACCATTAATTATGATGCCAACCTCGTGAAATTGAAGAATGATTCTGTAGAACTACAGCTGGTAGGACGAAGCGACCTGGAAGTTCCAAGAATGGAGCCCGTTTCGAAGAAGCCGGTGGTGACCACAGAGAGCCCGCTGCAAGCGAGGAGCGCCAGCTGCAGCAGATAGTAGAAGGGGTGACCAGATTGAGGACAGTGTAGAATCCCTATTTGAGGAGAACTCCATAATAGGTCCGGATTATGTAATGTCAATAGCCAGTGTGGTTGAAGACCTGGAAATCAAATTGAAACTAGAGGAGGCTAAGAATGAAGTTTTTCAGAAATATTCATGTGTGTTCGATGATAAGCCTGGAGAGATAGCTGGTTATGAGTATCATCTCAATGTAACTGACTTATCCCCTTACCAGAAGAAGCCATATCCCATTCCAGAAAATAATAGGGAAGAAGTTTGTGATCTAATCCATAAAATGACTGATGATGAGATAATTTCGCCTTGCGTAACTAAATATTTGAATCCATTGGCTATAGTGCGTAAGCCTAACGGCAATATCAAGATTTGCCTCGACGCTCGTGCCCTCAACGATCGACTGACATTACAATATGACCGTCCTCCACTACTTAAGGATATCATCAGAAGATTCCATGGCATGAAATTCTTCAGTTGCCTTGACGGAACTTCCTCATATTATCACATAAAACTGGACGCTGTAAGTAGACTTTTTACAGGCTTCTTGTTCGAGAATAGGACCTATGTTTTTAACAAAATGCCTTTCAGAATTAAGAACTCTGGAGCTGTGCTGATAAAAGCCTTAGAAAAACACTTATCAGATGCAGTGAAGGAAATAAATAAATACAATTATGTTGATGACATTTTAATTGCATCGAAAACTTTCAAAGAGCACGTGAGACATGTCAGCTTAGTCTTACAGGAATTGGAAAAGAAGAATTTCAAAATAAATGCCCAGAAAAGCCAGCTTTTCCAAACATCAATGTTTATCCTAGGACATGTAATTAGTGATGAAGGAATTCAACCCAACCCTGCCAAGATTAAGAGCATCATTGACTTTCCTAGACCTCAGCGCATTAGAAATGTGAGACAGTTCCTAAGACTGTCAATTTTTCTCTGAACATTGTCCAGATTACACTGAAACTGTAGCTCCTCTTCAGCAACTTCTTTTTAAGAATAATAGATGGAAATGGACTGAAGAATGTGAAAGAGCTTTCCTTGCCACCAACGACATGTTGAAAAATTCTGTCAGATTAGTTTATCCGGACTTTTCCCTTCCATTCTTCATAGAGTGTGATGCCAGCTCTGTAGGAATAGGTGCTGTGCTGTATCACCTAAAACCTGAAAATCCAGATCACAGACTTTTCGTCTCATTTCTAAGTAGGAAACTGCGACCTCACGAAAAGTCCTACACTATAACAGAACTCGAAGCTTTGGCTGTTGTTTATTCTCTCCAGTATTGGAAGAAAATCATTTATGGATATCCTATTACGATTTTTGCGGACCATAAAGCTCTGACATTCATACTGTCGTCAGACATGACAAATGAAAGAGTTACCCGATGGGCTCTCTTCAACCAGCAGTTCGACCTTACAGTAATACACAAGCCTAGTCGTAAGAATGCCTTAGGAGATGCGCTTAGCCGCAACCCTGCTGACGTCATCGAAATTCATCAAGTTAACACCATGAATAATGATGACGAAGAATTTCTTTGCAAACTACGTTACCTTGCCCAGATACAATGAAGAGACGCTAATTGTAGGGAATTAATTCAATTTTTATCGGGTTCGATCCCCGTTGATGACGATGACTTTCCACGTCTTCAACGGCGGTCTTCTAACTACTGCCTACATGATGGAATCCTTATGAAATACATTGATTTAGCTAAGACACCATGCAGGATTTATGCACCTGTGAAAATTAGGAAGGCCATCATACGGCATTGTCATTCAATTTCCGGTCATGCTGGTACTGACAAAGTTGTCAACCTTGTTAAGGAGAGATTTACATGGGAATACCTTAGGCGAGATACTAGGAGAATTTTGCGGTCTTGTGACCTGTGCCAGCGGATCAAGCAGAATAATTATCTACTCAAGGAATTTCCCAAACTGCTGATTCCGGAAAAGCCCGGAGAAATTGTGGCAATCGATCTATACGGTCCGTTACCAAAGGCGACCAGGGGGAACAGATATGTCATTGTTGTTGTAGATGTCTTTTCCAAGTATACAATGCTGTTGCCTATCCAGAAGGCTAATGCCGATAACATCTTAAGGAGGCTGAAAAGAAACATCATCCCCGAGATGGGAAAGCCTGAATACTTATTGACAGATCATGGAACTCAGTTCACTTCCGTGGAATTCCAACAGGCTTTAGAAGAACTCAACATCCGTCATATCATGAATTCTATCAGGCACCCGGAAGCTAACCCAGCTGAAAAAATGAGAGAACTCACTAAATTCTGCCGAATTTACTGTAGTGAACATCATTGGAAGTGGATCGAGGTATTGCCAGTAATGCAAAGAATGGTCAATTCTACTGTGCATGAATCCACGAACGACATTCCTCTCAACCTGCATCGCAGGATAAAACCAGAATGACCGTGGGATCGAATTCCACCAGCTCCACATGATGTGATTGTGCCACAGCAAGTTAAGATCAACAACGCGCTGACCTGGCTAAGACATGCAGCCGCCATCAGAGAACGACACCAACGCAACAGGAAGTTCAGGAGACCATTAAATCTTGGGGATCTAATTTTAATACGCAGACCAGCTACTTCCAACCCTGAGAGAAGAATTTACGCCAAGTTTTGTCCACTATTTGTAGGTCCCTACTGCGTCCGCACTGTATTGAGGAACAGAGCTTACGAAATTGTAAGATTGGATGGCACTTTTGAGGATATTTATAACTCGCCTAACCTAAAGCAGTACGTACCACACGAAGAGTAAAGCCTGGAAAAGAAAATCCTGCGAATTTTCTTTTCGTCAGACCAGGAGGAAGATGTACCAGAAAGGCATAGGCCCAGGCACATATAAATTTTCTAGCATACAATTCAGTCCCGCTGCATGAACAGCTGTGTGAGAGAATGTTCTCGTACCTACCGCACGACACGAGGGAGAAGGCGAGTCAAGCAAGGTCAAGTGACGTAGCCGCCGTCTGAAGCTTACTTCCTCTACCGAAGTTTCTCGGTTATATTTTTACGAACTTTTTAACGCCTGGACCGATTAACAAGAGACCAACGACGAATTATAGCTAATGTTCTGGAAGTAAAACCCTGCAAATATGAAGTAAATCCGTCCAGTGGTTTCCGAGATATGCCAATTTAAAGTTTGGGAGAAATACTCGCCCCTCATCACCTGATTCCAAGCGCTGCCCACCAGACGTGTATATATAGGCCACTGGGCCAAGGCCATAGTCAGTGCAGTCCCGTGTACAGAGTCATGTGTGCACAGTGTGTGTAGAAAGTATGCTCCGTCACAATTCGCGAGGACATAATAGTGGCCGTACTCAAACCCTGTTGTAATAGTAAAAGGACGTTGTACTGTATGTGAAGTTTCCGCCGCACCGCGACGACTGTAAGATTCTAGACGTTTTTCAAGGTGAAATAGCATGATATAATACTTGCAAACTTATTATAAAGGTGAAGCTATAATAGGAAGTAACAATTGAAGTGTCTAATATTTCACTGACTAAAAAATACAACACCGTGAACTGAAGTAATTCCACATAATTCTAAACTGTGCTAATATCATAAATCATTGCGTGTAGTGGGGGAACTGAAATCGTCATTTAAAACCACTTCTAAGACATATTTCCCTTACAGTTAACTGTGTGAGACTGCATTTACTCAACATTCGTCCCATAACAGGGTAAAAATTAACTATTTTCATTGTGCACTGTCTCGATCTTTCGATCACTACGGTGAGAAATCCAGTGAACATTAAGGACATTTTTCAATAATATTAAGTAGTACGGACTAGTGTGGTGTGAATACAACCATAAAACTGCCTTAATCTGTTAATAATATTTGTTCAGAGACTGTGATAGATCACGTTTTCAAGTGCTTATGAACTGTGTATATAAAAACTGTGTTTTCTACAGCATGGACTGTGAATGTTAATTCAACGCCGTTAAATCAATATAAAAATAGAACTGTGTATTACGACGGTGTGTAATATTAATATCCACAATATTTGTGAATTCAATAGTGCCAATTGAACTTTCTGTGTTCCGACATTACTCCCAAGAACAACGGAAATCTTGGCAAAAGTGCTACGAGATCCTGCTACATTAAACGTCGCTTCTAACGAGGGATTTACATGGTTTCTTCAATTATGCTACCCATCGAGGGACGTCGACGAGGGAGATTGACATGGTATCTTCACTGAACATCGCCGGTGCTGAGTTCGAGTCTTCGTCCGCACTCCGCGGAATTTTCCAGACACCGTACAGCACAACTCCAACATTAGTAAGCAGATCTTCTTGTAATCTGAGTGAGTAATCACAACTGACTGACTTTACCAAGCACTTTGTTCAGTACAGTGTTCTTACAAGTGCTGCGTGTGGATATTAATTCATAATTTCATCGTCAGTTAAAAGTTCATATTTTGCTGTAAATTTCTTTCTAAGTCATTAATTAATTTTAGTGCTTTATTAATTTCATTTTTTTCAATTTAAACAAACTGAAAAACATACTGTAAGAGTTCAAATACTTAATTTATCAAACTTTCCATGACAAGTGTGTGTTTATTTTGTGTTTCAAAATTTAGAAAGACAGTAGGTCAGCACCATAAATAATGAACTGACAATTTCCAAGGTGCTAAGTAATATGTGTATGGTTTAACATTTAGAAAGACTGTAGGCTATTCATGATCATTCTATAGAAGAACAACAATTATTTTTGAAATTCTCAAGCAAACAGACGTCAAGAAAATCATAACATAAATCTTTTCTTTTTCATTTTGGCAAGTATTAACTACCAAATTGAGTTGCAAGTGCAGGGTGATATATCCGTGGCTATTATTAATAAATTTTATAGAAAAAAGAATTACCATCTATTTTTCTCCCTGCGATACTATCCGTCTCTGTACCTGCTCCAAAAAAAAAAAAAAAAAAAAAAACACCGAACACTACCCGAGATCCTTCCCATGCTCAAACCCCAAAATCATTTCCCGGTACAGTAGGTATTCTAAAGTAGTTCTTCTTTTCAGATTTTTATAATTCACCTAATCTTCAAAAGAGGTTTTAATACAGAGGACAGTTAATTGAAAAATGGAAAAATCTCTTCCTTTAATGGAGTTTCTCAAATACAGTGGGAAGTTAATTGAAAAACTGAAAAACCTCTTCCTCTCTCAGTGACCACCTGTTAAGTAGCTTTCAATTACCCTGATTGCTGATGTAACAGCAATGTACACACACCTCTCAGAGGTCAATTTTTCTTGGATACTCTTTGCAACTGCTTAAATCCACTGTCTCAAATAAGCAAAATTCCCTATATAAAAATTAAATGATGTATGTATGCCTGTCCTGCAAACCGGCAATACCTTCCAAAATGGCGTTACATCTAAACCACTGCATGAAATTTCATGCAATTTTTCACAAGCAAGGCTCTATTACTTAACTATGTGTGTTTTATTTCAAAATATAAACTTTTATTTCAAAATATAGACCTGAATATATATAATCTGCAAAATTGTTAGGAAAAAAATTGTGTAAGAACTTACTCCTAGACCAGCTACCATGCTTATGTAAGCATAGCAATGACATGAACAGCTAATAGGTAGGCGATTACTGACAGAACAATAGTCTGCAATTTGCTGAACATGGTGAACGTGCATTTCCCTGGGTAAAGGTCTCCTAACAAGAAATATTCCTAAGCAAATGATCTCATATAATTTACGTCAGATTGTCACTGCACAACTCCAACAAAGCTAAAAGCTCCAAAACTTCTCAAAGGTCTGGGAGAAATCTAACATTTTTGACTTCCATTATTTTTTTTTAGTTTATCATTTAAAATGCAACAGGAATTTGAAATTTGGTCTGAAATTTGGTAAATTAAAAAATAATTATGCTCATACCAGTAGTATTTAAAATCGCCTTAATTTAAGGTATTACAATAAAATGTTACAAATTTTTGTTCAATGGGGGAGTTGGCCATGCGGTTAGGAGCAAATGCTGGAGCTGCACCTTAATTAAGGCAACGGCCGCTTCCTTCCAACTCCTAGGCCTTTCCTATCCCATCGTCACCATAAGACCTATCTGTGTCGGTGCGACATGAAGCCACTAGAAAAATTTTTTTTTTTTCCTATTTATATAGTAGCAGAAATATGAAAGTGTTGCTAATGATCAGACTATTCAAAACCTACATAAATACATCATTGATATTTGGAACACGGAGAAGCTTCCCGAGAAATGGAATACAGCGATAATCCACCCGCTGCATAAGAAAGGTGATCGTTCCGATCCAAATAATTATCGGGGTATATCCTTGCTTGATATTACGTACAAGATTTTATCCAAGATTATATACACAAGAATCCAAGAACAACTCGACCAAGAACTTGGAGAATATCAGGGAGGATTTCGACCAGATAGAAGCTGTCCAGATCAAATCATTAGTTTAAAATGGATAATGAAGCACCAAAGAGTTCGAAGTAAGGGTCTAGTCATCACGTTTGTAGATTTAAAAAAAGCATACGGCAGTATTCATCGTGAATCATTATTAAAAAGCCTTAAAGAATTTGGATTACACCAAAAAATTGTTAACCTCATTAGCATGCCTTTTAAAAATACGAAGGTTAAAGTTAAATTTAGAGGTGAATCATCAGAATCATTCACTATAAGAACTGGACTTTGACAAGGAGACGGACTCTCACCATTGTTATTTCATTGTGCATTGGAGAAGATTATGCGTGAATGGAACAAGAAATGCCAACCAACTATCAAGATTGGTAGATAGGTAGATTTAGCATTACTTGCGAATACAATAGAAGAGGCTAAATTTCAAATTGAACAACTAGAAATTATGGCCAAAAATATGGGATTACAAATTTCATTTGAAAAAACAGAAATGATGCCAACTTTTAAAGTTGATTTACCTGTTATTCAACTGAACAGTAATAAAGAGATTAAAATTGTTCAGAAATTCAAATATCTTGGGGAAATAATAACATGGAATACAAATGAAAAAGAAGCAATAGAACACAGAACAACTAAATTTAAACAAGCACAAAGACTTACCTGGCCAACCTATTTAAAAAAATCTCTTTCCAAAAACGCTAAGCTGAAATACTATAATTCCATAGTTAAACCAGAGGCAGGTGTGATTGAGAAGCAAGAAATTATGCCAGGGGTGTACATATCAAGCTGTATAACGAAGGCTTGTAAGCATAAAGCTTTAAATAGTATGTTAAATATGAGAGAGACTGAAGTTAAATTTGAGATCCAGTTGCTTAGTATTCAAGAATTCAACCCATTGAACAGAGGGTAATAGTACAATTAAGAGTAGATCATTTAGCGTCCAAGGACAAGGAGCAGTTGTATGCTATATGTGCTGTATACAATGACATATTTAATTTAGAGGGTGACAAGTTACCATGCACAGATTTATTGCAGCATGAAATTCGAATTAGGAAAAATCGGCCTCCGATTAACGTGAGACCTTATAGGTTACCCGAAGCTCAGAAGGAGGAAGTTCAAAGGCAAATAGACAAAATGCTGGAAGACGAGATTATTACTCCTAGTACCTCAGCTTGGAACACTCCACTGTCCTTGTGCCAAAGCAAATGGATGCTTCAGGGAAACAGAAGTACCATGTATGTATAGATTATAGAGCATTGAACTCTGTTTCTATAGGTTCTGCTTATCAAATTCCGTTAATTTCGGGGTTGTTAGATGCACTAGGGAAGGCCCGTTACTTTTCAGCGATGGATTTAGCATCAGGCTACCATCAAGTTGAGGCCCAAAGACCATGAGAAGACGGCATTCTCCGTTCTAGGTAAGCATTACGAGTACCTCCGAATGCAGATGGGTTTGAAAGATGCCCCTAGTATTTTCGTTAAGTTGATGAATGTAGCAATGTCAGGATTAATTGGTGTAAAATGCGTGATTTACCTTGATGATATTTTAATTTATGCCAATTCTATTGAGGAACACAATCAGAGACTGAGGGAACATCGGCTGAAGTTGCAGCCAGATAAATGTGAATTCCTTCAAACGGAAGTTGCATTTCTAGATCACATAATCATACTAATGGGGCATAGCCAGACGAGCGACAGGTTGAGGCAGTGAGAAATTTTCTCAGACCTACAACTACTAAACAACTGAAAGGATTTGTAGGTTTGATTGGGTATTATCATAAGTTCATATCGGAAAACTCGACTGTCCACGAGAAAGGCTTCCTAAACAATAGCTCTTTAAAATTTTGATGTTATAATAGAAGTGGAAATGGTACGTTCATTCACCACCAGATGGCTCCCAGGTCGTGACACAATGCTAGCGTTCAAAGCGGAAGCTGACCGAACCATCAGACTAAGCGGTTCACATAACGTGTGTACGTAACATATGAACTTGACAGGTGTAAGATATAGACACAAGCCTGGAATGAAATATCTGACGCCGAGGAACGTACGAATTTGGAAAACACAGAGACGAAATAACAATAGTGAAAGGACAGGGAAGGGAAATACCTACGTAAATTCTTAATGGCTGGCAACCAGGTATAACTTAATTGATAGCCGGTGTCCCTGTTAAAATTGTTTTTTCTTCTGAGGACGCAGGGCACAATTCCCTGCGAAACGTAAAGAATTTCACCTTATTTTCTTGACATGGCATAAGCCCAAAAGCCTATACAGCGTCATGTCTATAAGTACGGGCCGTGAAAGCATCAATGACAACATTAAAGAAGAGAAGTTACCTATCTTACAAGATGCGCATAATTCTCTTGTTTGTGGTCATCAGAACTCTAGTACGAATCAAAGATGATTACCAGTGTCCGAACATGAAGAAGGATGTAGAAGGTCTTGTACACTCATGTCCTTCATGTCAAAAGAATAAAATTGCAGGTTCAGAAATTAAAGCGCCAATGGCAATTATTGATGCACCTAGTACAGTATTCGAGAAGGTGGCGATAGACGTGATGGGTCCTCTTCCTGTAACCGAAAGAAAGCACAGATGCACACTTACCTGTCAAGATCAGCTGTCTAAATATGTAATAGCAAGTCCAATGGTTAATCAAGAAGCAGACACCATAGCAAGGACTTTAGTAATGAATGTGATTAGTATTTTTGGAATTCTGGGTTTTGTTTTGACTGATATGGGTAGTAACTTTATGAGTCAAACTGTTATAAATTGTGTAAAATTTTGAGAATAGAAAAAGTACACATGATAGCTTTCAGGCCACAATCTAATAGAAGCATAGAACGAGTGCATAGAGCGCTTACTGAATATTTGAGACATTCTATATGTAAAGATCAGAAAGATTGGGATGAATATTTATCCACCGTCACTTTTGTATATAATACATCACGTCACACTAACACAGATTTCACTCTGTACGAGTTAATATTCAGGCAGAAGGCGAACATACCGGGTATATTGCAGAAATGACCCGAGGTAACCTACAATGAGTACCAAAATGTGGTAGAAAATTTAACCCATAGGTTACAAGAAAATTGTGAAATTGCATGGAAAACCTTAATCCAAAATAAAGAGAAAGAGAAGTAGCAGTATGACAGACCACAGCATGAAGTAACCTTTCAAGTAGGCGATAAGGTAACTGCTTAGGGATGAGACATTACGGCAAGGACGGAGGTCCAAATTTTCTCAACCGTACATTGGTCCGTATGTGGTAGAGAAAGTTGAAGGCGTGAAAGATCTCTTGGGAATTAATTAAAAGGGGAAGATAATTAAAGTCAATAAAAATAGATTGAAATTATACATTTGAGTCAAGAAATTGAGAATAGGTTGGGTCCTATTTTGATTGCAGTGGATTTCACACCCCCATCCTCTCCTTTGATTATTTGGAAGTATCGATGGTTGCTGGTAGCGTTAGCTGAAATACCCAGCCAAACCACGTAACCAAATCTAGGGGAAAATAAAAATTTTAACCTGATACCAGAAGGAGCCTAGGTATTTTAGTACGCAGCGCACATTGTGTGTATCTGTATGTACTCGTCAGAAGGGGCTGTGTGATGCGAGGCCAGAGTCCAGATGTAACCTTGCAACATTAGGGGATTATGGTTCAATCCCAGTTTTCCTGTTATAGCCACTAGAAATTAGAAGGTGATTAAAGTCACATAGTTAAAAGCTATAACTTGAATAAGAAACTTGTCACTACAGTACATCCATCACTTGCAGAATTTCAAATTATCCAAAGGGGTTATGTCTGTAACTGAAAGAATACATGTTATGAATAAGCAATAATGAAAGCTTACAGAAGTTTGTGGGGAGAGAAGTGGACTAGAGAAAGTGAGAGAGAATACCGTTCACCCTCGTGAGTTCAGTCCAGACAATGGAACACATCCATTATCCTATGGCTAGATATTTCGATGAATGAGCCCATTCCCTACATCGGTAGTAGACAAGGTGTGATTCTACCTGCCCGCGTGGCATCGGGCAGGCACAAACAACACAAACACTTGGAGATCAAAAGACAAATACACATGCAGAATAGTGCCACGGCTCATTCTGTCTCGTAGCAAGCAACAAAATAATTCTTTTCTTCCATCTTGTTCTTATGCTATCTAGGCAGATACAAGATATCTTATTCTTATTCTTTTTCATTTCCAAAAGAGCATGGGTGGCTCAATTGATTAGTTGAAAGGAGGTGCAGTACTATTGGTTGCAGTAGCCACAAGGACAGCAAACCCTATCTGCCCTACGTCCAAAGGAGTGCGAGCTTCACTATGACCCTCCGGTCGGGGCTTCACTTTTTCTATCACAATTGATTAATTGAAGGGAAATACAATACCATTGACTACAGTAACCACAAGGTTAGCAAATCCTACCTACCTTAAGTCCAAACGAGTGCGTGCTCACTACCCTCTTCTGGTGAGGACCTCACTTTTTGAATAGAAACAGTGATGATGTACGATGATTTGAGAAAAAGATTATTTCTATAGTAAACCACAGAAGATCTTAACCATTTTTTGATTTATAAGTGAACATGACAAACTCTCTAGTGCATAGATTTAATGCAAGGATTGATTGCCCAATCTCATTAATCTCGCATGTGGAGAACTTGTATCGCTATTGTAATGTTCATATTTTTGGGGTGATATGACTCTACCATCAGAGTGACTGCTGAATAATTAACTGATGCACTATTGCAGAAGTCACAGTTGAGTAAAGATATGGGAACGCAAACTCCCAGAGTATAGGAGGATATTCTTTCAATTGCAGGTCATTTCCTTGGCGGTGAAAGATGGAGACTTCTGCAGGGAAAGTACTTTGGGTCATAACAGTCATTCACCTAATGACATACGGAATTATCATGGGAGAAGCGTTAGATTTTCAAGTGTTTCCATATGAGAAAACCCCAGGGATATATTTTAAAGATCAAGGAGATGTGGCTATATCTATGGTAGTTTGGAAACTAGTTACTTATGTGGATGTAAGTAAATTAAATGATGCATATCAAGTTGTTAAACAAAACATACAGAAAACACAAACACTGTATTATCAATTATCATCAAGAATTAAACCACACACGTCAACACGACATACAATTAAAAATTAATTTTTTACAGAAAACACAAGAATTAAAAGATGCAATTAAGCAGTTTACTCAGAGTCCAGAGAAACGTAAGAAAAGTGGGATATTTAGCTTCATTGGCACTGTGTCAAAATCAATATTCGGTATTTTAGATCAGTATGACGTCAATTTTTATCAAGGGAAGATATCTGAATTAGAAAGAGAACAGACAGTGTTAACGATAGCTAGGGAACAGATGACAGTAGTTAAGTCTACATTACAATTTATGAATAGTATTACTTGCACACTTTTTAGTGATTGATTTGTATACTGGGGTGAGGAATAAGGAGGGAGCTCTCCCAGTTCCGGTAATACTGCCAACTGAATGGAAATGAAATCTAAATTGAATCGATCATATGATCGATTGATATGAATTTTTTAAACCTTTATTATCTTAAGCCAACAACAGTGCCACACACACATTATATAACATTTCACGATACGAATCTTGTTCCTAGCATGAATTCTATAGTTTGGCTTTGCTATGTAAACAACAGTACTAGTACTAAAAGTATACGCCAGATGTCGCACAGCTGTGCATAGATGATTCATAGTTTGTGTTTCAAAGGTTGCCAATACTAATCTTGAACATAACCGAGGTCGACAGATTCAGCACTAGGATGTCCACCTATCACCAGTAATACTTTTTATGATGTAACAGCCAACAAATTAAAATTGAATCAGAATTTAGAATATACTCAAAATTTCCTTCAGAATGAGACAAGACAGTTAACACAGTAATTTACACTGTTAGAAATTGAGATAGCTGTCAGCAGACACTTAATCGAGATACAGAATCTTGCATCACAACTACATGAGCAGTATCAAGTGGTTGTTGCTGGAATTATGTATACTCAAGTAGGAGTAATACATATGCACATTTTGAGCCCTGTTGAGATAGTAAAAGCATATAAGAAGTCACAAGAACAGTTTCCATTTGGAATGACCCTGCCATTTGAGCTGGGTACATTCAAGTGCATTTGATTCATAAAATTGTAGATATCACAGCATTTATTGGCAACAACATTCATTCATTCATTCATTATTTATTTACCATAAACCTTTACAGTATCTATGGAAGGCCAGGGGAAAAGGACAAGCCGCCTACACGTGGTGCCCCCTGACCTTTGAAATAATTACCTAAATCCTAAAGTAAAACAGTCATATACACTATTTACAGGTAAAGTAACAAAGTATAGCATAATATATACATATTTCTCATTTATACAACCGTTCACTCCCTCGTTCATTCTTCCACATATTCAAATGCATTTTTTCACCGTATGTGCTTCCTAACATAACATTTAACTATATTTACATTTCTACATTTAATGTTGGAGAGTAGATCGCTCCAAAGCCGCGTTGAACGAGCAAAGAAACCTAGTTTGTAGGACTCACTTCGCGCAAAGGGGGGTATAACACACACCCCTTTGCCTCTATGGATGGAGCTGTAAGATAAGGAGAGTCGAGGGAATGGTGAAAGGTGAATGGCCCCTGTGAGGGACTTGGGTAAGAAGGTGATGTCGCTTTGTTTACACAAGGAGGCGATTGACGGGAGGGAAGACGGGCAGCTGTTCTTGTTAATTAGTCGTTCAGCGCGACGTTGGATTCCTTCTAGTTTGTGAAGGTTAGCTGCAGTGGTAGGGTGTCAAGCAGGTAGACCATACGTTAGTATAGGTCTTACTAGTGTCACGTAAGCCGTCCGTATAGCATTCGATTTGCACCCACGGAGGCTTCTGTGCATAAAAACGAGCACCTTGGCAGCTTTGCATCTCACTTCCTCTGTTTGCGCGTTCCATTTTAGTTGTTCAGAAATGGTTATTCCTAACAAATGCATAGTTTTAATTCGCTCAATATGTACATTATTAATGTTATACAGTAGAGTCTCGCTCATCCGACCTTCGCTTATCCGACATTCCGTGTTATCCGACACTGTTAGACTTAATTTCAACTTTTGATGGAGACTAAATTCAGACACACCCGCTGTGGAGGATGCGACCATGGGACAAGCACTGGCCTGAACGCTGGCGGTAGGATTGGGTTTTTCTCAAGGAGAGGTGCAGTGAGTCTTCAGTCGTAGTATTGGTTGGGTGCGGATGTTATAGCTTTTATATCCTCTGTGAGTATGGCGAGTAAATGGAAAAAAGTGACTGTTTCTATGGAACACAAATTGAGTGCATTAAAGAGACTGGACAAAGGGGAAATTCTTCAAAATGTGGCTTCAGATTATGGTGTTGGACGTGTTACAGTGGGAGACTGGAAAAAACAGAGGGAAGAAATTGAAAGGTTGTGCTCTACCAGAGCAGAGAAAAACAATGAAAAATGTCAGTACGAAAAAGTATGTGAAGCACTATTTCTTTGGTATCTCAACACCGGGAAAAGGGCCTGCCAATATCTGGCACCATTCTGCAGGAAAAGGCTGTGTATTTCCAGAAGTAGTTTAATGAAGGGGACCCTAATTTTCCTGCCAGTACTGGGTGGCGTGATCGGTGGCAAAAACGGTACGGTATTAGGTAGCTTAATATATGTGGAGAAAAGGTTTTTTTGCAAGACATCTGGAATGTTTTTGTTTAATACTGCATGTACTGTACAATTGAATTGGTAATTCAATAAGTAGAGCACCATAAAACATGTCATTATTTTAGCCTTCCTGTTTGTTTCAGTTCATTTTCAAAGTTATTCTGTATTATCCGACATTTTCGGTGATCCGACGTACTCCAGGTCCCGTTTACGTCGGATAATCGAGACTCTACTGTATATACATTCTACTGGGTATCGAGACCTACTTAACCTAATGTATTTACGTTTACCAGCATTAATGCTGAGACCGTTGACATAACACCACACCGCTATAGTGTCCAAGTCCGACTGTAACTTCAGGCAATCATCTGCACATTGTATATCCCTGTACATTACAGTGTCATCAGCGTACTGAGCTATGGTTAAGGTCACACATTTAGGTAAATCAGAGACAAATGCATTAAATAATAAAGGTCCGAGGACGGTGCCTTGACATACTCCTGAGGTTACTTTAATGGTCGATGATCGAACGCCATCAAACACAACACGTTGTGTTCGACCCTCGAGAAATGACCGCAACCATGCCAGTACACTTCCCCTAACATTCATCTGTCTTAATTTTAACAAAAGTCGTTCACGCGGGATTTGATCAAAAGCTTTAGCCCAGTCCAAAGCCACGCAGTCAACCTGAACAATTTTAGATTTCTCCAGAGAGAACTGCCACTCATCAATAACCTTTGTTAATAAAGTAATACAAGATCTTCCTGGAAGAAAACCGTGCTGGCTTTCACTTAGCAGATTACCTTCCCGGAAGTATTCCCGTATATTAGAGGTTACCAGTCATTCCATACATTTACATACGTGGGATGTGAGAGACACTGGCCGATAGTTGTCAATGAGTGCTTTGTCCCCTTTCTTGAAAATCGGAACTACATCAGCACACTTCCAATCTTGGGGCAGTGATCCACAGTGAAGCGACAGGTTGAATAGTTCGCAGAGAGATGGTGCCAGTGACTCAGCGCAGTCACGGAGTATACGGCTGGGTATTTCATCAGGGCCGCTCGCTGCATGGGGTCGAATCCTCCTCAAACTTGCTAGTACCTCAAGTCCCGAGAAGTAGAGGCTGGTGATAGGGAGGGGTGGTACGATAATAATAATAATAATAATAATAATAATAATAATAATAATAATAATAATAATAATAATAATAATATTTGTTTTACGTCCCACTAACTACTTTTTAAGGTCTTCGGAGACGCCGAGGTGCCGGAATTTAGTCCCGCAGGAGTTCTTCTACGTGCCAGTAAATCTACCGACACGGGGCTGTCGTATTTGAGCACCTTCAAATACCACCGAACTGAGCCAGGATTGAACCTGCTAAGTTGGGGTTAGAAGGCCAGCGCCTTAACCGTCTGAGCCACTCTGCCCGGCAGGGGTGGTACGGGTGTGTTGGTTATATACATGTCCCCAGCTGATTGTGCCTGGGAGAGATTCTCTTTAAATTTGTCACTGAAGGCTGAGGCAATGTCTGCGGGCGTGGAGATGGATTTCCCGTTAGCTTGAAAGGTGCTTGGTGCAGCGCTGCCACAGTTCCTTTTTAGTAGCTTCCACAGCTCTTTGGTATCTGAGCAAGCCTTGTGAATGTACTGATCGTAAGCCTCCTTGATCCTATTCTTAGTGTCTTTGCGTGAGGATTTGTACTTTTCCCACGCTTGTTCCGTTCGGCACTGTTTCCACTTTTTGTATAGATTGTTCCATTTCCTTATTAACTTCAAAAGTTCTTTCTTAATCCACGGGGCTTTCTTCTCTCTTTTTAAAGTGCATTTCGGTACAGTTTGGTCAACGCACCAGAAAAATGTATTTTTCCAGGCGAGCCACAAAGAGTCTACGTCACAGGTTGATAAGGAGGTTGGAGTGGGTAGGTGATTCAGTAGTAAGGTGGGGAGGGATTTCCAGTCAGCTTTCCTGAAGTTATATTGAGGCCTGGATTTGTTTCTGACAGGTTTTCTGCAATCTAGGGTAGCCAGAGTCGCTTGAATGGCATGGTGATCACTGAAGCCGGATATGACTTCAACTCGAGATACTGAGGAGGGATGATTGGTGAGAAATAGATGTAATATAGAACGGGATGTTTTGGTGATATGTGTTGCTTCTAAAACAAGCTGTTCTAGAAAGAGATCGTAGAACGCGGTTAGGAATGTGTCTGCCAATGGATTTCCAGGGATGGGAGCGGAATCACGGGTCCATATTATTTTCAGATTAAAGTCGCCTCTGAGGTAGACGGCATTGTACTTGCGCAGAATGAGTTGCATTCGTCTTAGAGATTCCAGTAATCCTTCATTTATACAGGGCTTGGATTTCGGAGCCCGATATATGCTACCTATCAAGAATTTGTTGCCCCTACATGTTACCTCCACCCATAGAGCTTCACTGTCAGTTTCCAAGTATCCAAGTCGGATTGGTTGTAATTCCGGTCGTATAGCCAGGAGAACACCCCCTCCAGATGTCCAGGTTCTATACTTCCTGAATAACAAGTATGGTTGTGGAAATACTTCACCGTCATAAGTAGCACTGCTCAACCACGTTTCACAGACACTTACGATTGATGGTTCAATACTTGCCAGTGATGTTCTTATCTCCTGCTGTCTCCTATAACCCATTATACTATGGGCATTAAATGAGAGAATAGTGATGTTTCGGGAGCCCTGTACACTGGTAACTGAGTCATTACTATGTACAGAATTATTTACATAATTTACTTTGTCTGGAACTTCGAAGAACAAGTCCGATGGTACCGGGAGACAACCTTTCCAGCACTGCCAAGACGAAAAGCCACGTTTAATTTTATGGTAATCGGATGGAGAGATTTTCGCGCGGGTCTTATGCGTCGACATTTCACATGACACACACTTCACGTACAGCTGATTGATGCGGCTCTTAGAACAGCAAATATGACATTCTATGTTACTCACATTTCTGTTCGGAGGTCCTGGATTTGTTTCTGCATCTCCACACGCAGCTATGGTAAGGAGAATGAGGTGAAATGTTGAAGAGGGTGGTCTGGCAACCCTGCGCCTCACCTGAAGAGCACTGCCAGTACCAGCGGTCACGTACACATTTTCACTGGCGCACCATGTTAAGCACGATATTTTACAATTTTTCACAATTAGCAAGTTCTCTTGGAGGATTGAACCGCTAGGACACTCACTGAACACCACACCATTAAAGATCACTTTGTTATTTCCACACGTGACGCGTTTAACCACTATAAGCAACAAGAAAATACGGAGCACTTGGAACACTACATGTCGACCCGCCGCCATCTTGCCAAGGAATATGCTAGAGAACGTTGTGTTAATGCCACTCAGTGATAAGAAAAACTTTAAATTGTATGAAATATTTCCTTTTCCTACTAGAGTCAGAGATAAAATGATCAATTTGTACGTGTACGAATAGAGAAAGAATTTATACTTACAGACACTGAACAACAATTTTATACTTATCCAAACAGAGACCAAATAAACAATTCCAAACGTGTAACTAAAATGTCTAGTGTGTAAATCAGAGTTCATAATGAAAATGGTTCATGGAACAAAGGAATGTGTAATAATGTTGCTAAAAGGTGTTAATTTCATATCAGAAAGTTGTAAAAAAGATAATACATATAAGAGAGTTAATGTGGTTATCCATAGACACAGGTAAGTATTTGTATTTAGCCCCTGAACCAGGAAAAGCAACTATTGTCTGTAAGGAGACAAGTGATGTATTACTAAATGTTCCAGGTATATTGATACTAGCAAGATACCCATGCTTCGCTACGGTATTATACTGAAATTTATAATTGAGTGCTTAACATTTTATATACAACCCACCAAAATTCGCGATCTGACGGCAAAGTTCCTCCCATTTTTAAAATCTTTCTTTCCAGCAATCAATTTCATACCTCCTGGGCTAGCTCCAGGTATTCCGCCCGGTCGGTTGGGTACTTAAATCTTTGCCGTCTTTTCCTATAAACATTTTTAATATGGATCAAATCCTCGAGGAAATCTGGCATGGTGTCGTCTTGGGTGCCTTGGCGGTACTAAACCTGCGGCCGGACTGCATTTGTAGTCATAACCCGGCCAGAACCCCGTTTTCAGCGCGGTCCGCACATTTTGACGACGGTCCAGAATATTATTATCATTATTAGGATGAGTGATATTAGTTGAACTTAGGTTGTTGTTGTTATTATTATTATTATTATTATTACCATATCGGATGGGTATCTGTTGAGAGACCAGACTAACAAATGGTTCATCGAAAGGAGGGTAGCAGCCTTTCGGTAGTTGCAAGGGCGGCAGTCTAGATGATTGACTGATACGGCCTTGTAATAATACTCAACATGGCTTAGCTGTGTTGATACTGCTACACGGCTGAAAGCAACGGGAAACTACAGCCGTAACCACCTCCCGAGGACATGCAGCTCTCTCTGTATGAATGATGTACTGATGATAGCTTCCTCCCGGGTAAAATATTCCGGAGGTAAACTAGTCCCCCATTCAGATCTCCGGGTGGGGACTACACGAGAGGGGGCGATCATCAGGAAGATGGATACCGACATTCTGCGAGTCGGAGCGTGGAATGTTAGAAGTTTGAATCGTTGTGGTAGATTAGAGAATGTGAAAAGGGAGATGGATAAACTAAAGTTAGATGTAGTTGGTATAAGTGAAGTATGTTGGCAGGAAGAACAGGATTTTTGGTCAGGCGACTACCGAATTATCAACACAAAATCAAACAGGGGTAATGCAGGAGTTGGTTTAATAATGAATAACAAAATTGGGCAGCGGATAAGCTACTATGACCAGCATAGTGAAAGAATTATTGTCGCCAAGATAGACACCAAACCAATGCCCACCACAATAGTGCAGGTCTATATGCCTACTAGTTCAGCGGATGATGAAGAAATTGAAAGAATATATGAGGAGATAGAAGATTTAATACAATATGTCAAAGGTGACAAGAATCTAATTGTGATGGGAGACTGGAACGCAGTGGTAGGCAAAGGAAGAGAAGGTAGCACAGTAGGAGAATTTGGATTGGGACAAAGGAACGAAAGAGGAAGTCGGCTGGTTGAATTCTGCACTGACCATAATTTAGTCCTCGCCAATACTTGGTTCAAACACCACAAACGACGGTTGTATACGTGGACGAGACCTGGAGACACTGGAAGGTATCAAATAGACTTCATTATGATTAGGCAGAGATTCAGAAACCAGGTGTTGGATTGCAAAACTTTCCCAGGAGCAGACGTGGACTCTGACCACAACTTGTTGGTCATGAAATGCCATCTGAAGTTGAAGAAATTGAAGAAAGGAAAGAATGAAAAAAGATGGGATCTAGACAAGTTGAAAGAAAAGAGTGTGATGGATTGTTTCAAGGAACATGTTGCACAAGGACTAAATGAAAAGGCCGAAGGAAACACACTAGAGGAAGAGTGGAGAGTCATGAAAAATGAAGTCAGTAGGGCTGCTGAAGAAATGTTAGGAAGGAAGAAAAGATCAACTAAGAATCAGTGGATAACTCAGGAGATACTAGACCTGATTGATGAACGACGAAAATACAAGAATGCTAGAAATGAAGAGGGCAGAAAAGAATACAGGCCATTAAAGAATCAAGTGGATAGAAAGTGCAAGGTAGCTAAGGAAGAATGGCTGAAGGAGAAGTGCAAGGATGTCGAAGGCTGTATGGTCCTGGGAAAGGTAGATGCTGCATACAGGAAAATCAAGGAAACCTTTGGAGAAAGGAAATCTAGGTGCATGAATATTAAGAGCTCAGATGGAAAGCCACTTCTAGGGAAAGAAGACAAAGCAGAAAGATGGCAGGAGCATATCCAACAGTTGTATGAAGGTAACGATGTAGATAATTTTGTTCTGGAACATGAAGAGGTTGTTGATGCTGATGAAATGGGAGACCCAATTTTGAGGTCAGAGTTTGACAGAGCTGTGAGTGACCTAAATAGTAACAAGGCACCTGGAATTGATGATATTCCCTCTGAATTACTGACTGCCTTAGGAGAAACCAGCATGGTAAGGTTATTTCATTTAGTGTGCAAGATGTATGAGACAGGAGAAGTCCCATCCGATTTTCGGCAGAATGTTGTTATACCTATTCCCAAGAAAGCCGGTGCTGACAGGTGTGAAAACTACCGCACTATTAGTTTAGTATCTCATGCCTGCAAAATTTTAACACGTATTATTTACAGAAGAATGGAAAAACAAGTTGAAGCTGAGTTGGGGGAAGATCAATTTGGCTTCAGAAGAAATGTAGGAACACGTGAAGCAATCCTGACTTTACGTCTGATCTTAGAAGATTGAATCAAGAAGGACAAGCCCACGTACATGGCATTCGTAGATCTAGAAAAGGCATTCGATAATGTTGATTGGACCAGGCTATTTATGATTCTGAAGATGATAGGAATCAGATACCGAGAACGAAGAATTATCTACAACCTGTATAGAAATCAGTCTGCTGTGAAAAGAATCGAGGGCTTTGAAAAAGAAGCAGCAATCCAGAAAGGCGTGAGGCAAGGTTGCAGTTTGTCCCCTCTCCTTTTCAATCTTTACATAGAACAGGCAGTAAAGAAAATCAAAGAGAAATTTGGAAAGGGAATCACAGTCCAAGGAGAGGAAATCAAAACCTTGAGATTTGCCGATGATATTGTTATTTTATCTGAGACTGCAGAAGATCTCAAGAAGTTGCTGAATGGTATGAATGAAGTCTTAGGTAAAGAGTACAAGATGAAAATAAATAAGTCCAAAACAAAAGTAATGGAGTGCAGTCGAACGAAGGCAGGTGATGTAGGAAATATTAGATTAGGAAACGAAGTCTTAAAGGAAGTAGATGAATATTGTTACTTGGGTAGTAAAATAACCAACGATGGCAGAAGTAAGGAGGACATAAAATGCAGACTAGCACAAGCAAGGAAGAGCTTTCTTAAGAAAAGAAATTTGCTCACTTCAAACATTGATATCAGAATTAGAAAGATGTTTTTGAAGACTTTTGTGTGGAGCGTGGCATTGTATGGAAGTGAAACATGGAAGATAACTAGCTCAGAAAGAAAGAGAGTAGAAGCTTTTGAAATGTGGTGTTACAGAAGAATGCTGAAGGTGAGATGGATAGATCGAATCACGAATGAAGAGATACTGAATCGAATTGGTGAGAGGAGATCGATTTGGCTACATTTGACGAGAAGAAGAGATAGAATGATAGGACACATCTTAAGACACCCAGGACTTGTTCAGTTGGTTTTTGAAGGAAGTGTAGGTGGCAAGAATGGTAGGGGTAGACCAAGGTATGAATATGACAAACAGATTAGAGCAGATGTAGGATGCAATAGTTACGTAGAAATGAAAAGGTTAGCACAGGATAGGGTGGCATGGAGAGCTGCATCAAACCAGTCTATGGACTGATGACTCAACAACAACATTATTATTATTATTATTGATGTTCTGGACCCTGCAGTAAGATGCAAGACCGCTACTAGGCGGTAAATTACATCTGCTGCCATTGTCATTGCTGACAATGTGACCAGCACCATTGTCACGCGTAGGCAAGTGCGCAGGATTTCTGGCGATATGAATGATATACTTCCGTGCATTCTTGACCTTATTATAGATGTGAACAATTGCATAGTCAATTTTATTCCTATCGTTTATTTTAAAATGGGTTTAAATTTTATTTCTATGCTGGGAGAATCTATTGTAATCTAACTTTAAGTTCTCTAAAGGAAAAGATGGCTCTTGAAAACGAACCCATGAAAGATTTAAAATGTTATTATTTATAAGTTTCGATGATGGCCAAGATAGGTCGAAACCGGTACTAGTGTAATAATTCATCCACAATAAATGTATTGATCGGTGGAACATTTTTCTCATCTATTACATAGATTAAAAATGATCAGTTTATGATCAGAATCAAGTACATTAAGAACAGTAAAATCAATTGGTCTCAACTCCTTTTTCACCCCACTGCCATTAAGTTGATTCCACCCCCCCACAAAAGAAGGCATGTTTCTTTATGTTCACGTCTGTTACCTTCAGTTTTGAGATATAAGTACTGTATCCCCATCAAAAGAATTCACTTTTTTTTCACTTCCTTTCATACTCCCCCCCCCTTAAGAATATCATGTGAATTATCTGGGGAAAAAATACTTGTTTGTTCATTAGTAAAGGATCTTCTAAATACAAATTATCACGACTGTAACATCATGACCTCAGACCCTGTTTATTATACAAGGGAAATAAGAAAATTAAAAAGAAAATATAGAATAGTAAACAGGAAAATCAAAGAGGGTAGGGAGAATAGAGAAACTAGAAAACAGCTAATGAGGGAACTGAATAGAGTGAAAAAGGAAGCAAAAGAGAATTATATGAATGGCATTCTTCAAGAGGGTAATGACCACAAAGGGAAATGGAAAAAGCTGTATTCATATACAGTATCAGGAATCAGAAAGGAAAAGGAATCAAAATTCTTACAATGGTGGGAGAAGGGGGTGAACACTATTTAACAGATACTGAGAAAGCAAACCTATTTAGTAGGGAATTCAGAGATTCAGTAGATGATTGTCAGGAGTTGGAAACCGAAACAGAAGATAGAGAGGGAGAGACACAGAGGGAAACAAGAAGCTTCTCATTCACAAATGAAGATATTTTCAGAGAGATCCAACTGCTTCAGCAAGGAAAAGCAGCAGGAAGTGATCAAATTACTGGGGAGGTATTAAAGACAATGGGGTGGTACATAGTGCCTTATTTAAAATTTCTCTTTGACTATGTCATAAATAGTGTAATACCAAAGGAATGGAAGGAATCTATAATAATACCAATTTATAAAGGAAAGGGTGATAAAAGGAAACCAGAGAACTACAGACCAATCAGCCTGACCAGTATAGTTTGTAAAATACTGGAGAGTTTAATAGCAAAGTACATCAGAGGGATATGTGATGATAAAAATTGGTTCATGAGGAGCCAGTATGGATTTAGAAAGAAATTTTCTTGCGAGGCACAACTGGTGGGATTTCAGCAGGACATATCAGATCAGTTGGATTCAGGAGGCCAGTTAGATTGCATAGCCATAGATCTTTCCAAAGCCTTTGACACGAGTGGAACATGGAATATTATTAAAGAAATTGGAGGGAATAGGATTGGACGTAAGGGTTACACGTTGGATAAAAGCATTTCTAAATTCAAGGTTTCAGAAAGTCAAAGTAGGAATTAACGTATCGCAGGAAGAGAAAGTTTGGAAGGGAATTGCACAGGGTAGTATAATCGGTCCGTTACTTTTCTTAATATACGCAAATGATTTAGGGAACAACATAACATCGAAAATAAGATTGTATGCAGATGACATAATTGTTTATAGGGAAATAAATAACATTGAGGATTGTTCAGAATTACAAAGGGACCTTGAGAGTATCCAACAATCGGTTGAAGAAAATAATATGAAGATTAATGGAGGCAAATCAACTGTTACAACATTTAAAACAGGAGCTTTAAAACTGAATTTGAATATACTTTGGATGAGGTAGTTATCCCTGAAGATGGCAAGTGCAAATACTTAGGTGTGAGATTTGAAAGTAATTTGCACTGGAAGGGTAATGTTGATGACATTGTTGGGAAAGCATACAGATCGTTACATGTCATAATGACGCTACTTAAAGGATGCAACAAAGAATTTAAAAAGTTACTTAAGTATGGTTCGTCCATTATTGGAATATGCAAACAGTGTTTGGGATCCTTACCAAGAATACCTAATAAAAGAACTAGATGGTGTGCAGAGGAAAGCAGCAAGGTTTGTAACAGGGGATTTCAGGAGAAAGAGTAGTGTATCAGAAATGTTAAAGGCACTTGTTTGGGAACTTTAAGTAAGAGAAGGGAGAAAACTAGACTTATAGGATTATATAGAGCCTATACAGGAGAAGAAGCATGGAGAGATATCCGTGAGAGGCTTCAGTTGGAAAATAATTATATTGGTAGAACTGACCACAAGTACAAAATTAGAAGGAATTTTAGCAGAAGCGATTGGGGTAAATTTTCATTCATTGGGAAGGGCGTGAAGGAGTGGAACAGTTTACCAGGGGTAGTGTTTGATCCTTTTCCAAAATCTGTACAGATATTCAAGAAGAGAATAAACAACAGAGAAAATAAATGAAACGTTAGAGGGCATTCGACCAGTGCAGGATATTGTAAATAAAAAATGTGTGTGATTAAATTAATTCCATCCCCTGGTCTATGGAGTTTGGACAGCCCAAGTAGGGGACTGCCTGTAGGGGTGAAGTACAGTGGGGACTTCGAGGGCCCTGGGACCGCTACGGTAGCTGTGAAGGCCCTTCAGGAACTCTGAAAAGTGGTGGCAAATGGGGCTCTGGTTAAGACGCAGCAGGTCGTTATGCTACTTAGGTTCCAAAATGGGTAAAATATAAATATGTAAATAAATTCAATGTTAATTTTAATCTTATACCAGTTGTATATTATTATTAGAAGTAATTTCACATACTGTATATGAGTTGACTACGTTTGTAAGATATTATAAGTAGAATTTTGTAAACAATATAAATTTATTAAGGATGATGTGTGTGTTTAATAGAACAAATTATTAGCGTAAATTGTACAATATTGTATTCTAGGAAAATTTTCTTCGTCTCTTGTTAATTCAAAATTTAGTGCTTGACAATAATGTATTTTAGTGTACCATTTGCCACCGAGGTAGACACCTCATTTGCAAACAAAGAGATTTTGATTTGTTTTTGATTTGATCAGTTTTTGAGATATGTGTCCTCATAAAAGGAATTCAATTCCTTTTCACCCCTGCCCCCAAGATGATTTCCCCCCACAAAATGCATTTTTGTTTGTTTTTAAAGGAGATCCAAATACGAATTTTCACGTCTTCAACAATTTTAGTTTTTATTAGATGTAAGTATCCTCATACAATTATTCAATTAATTTTTTCAAGTCTTTCACACACCCCAACCCACTATCCCTCATTGGATTTTCCAAAATCAAAGAAATACTTGTTTCTTTACTTTTAAAGCAGATTCCAAATACCAATTTACACGTCTGCAACATCTTTCATTTTTGAGATAATAGTATCTTCATACAAATAATTCAACTAATTTTCAATTTCCCCACCTCTGTAACTCTTACCGGTCTAACTGCGGGCACGGCTGAAATTACGCTCAGGCCACGCTGCGGGCATTCATAGTAAGGTTTGACAATTCACTCAAAATCAAGAACGAGCTATGCACGCACTCTGGTGGTTACATCGTGTTCTTCATGTATTAGTTACAAGAGTATTTAAGCAGATGGCAGTATTATATGTCTAAGTCAGAGAATTTACAATATTTTCGACCAGCATGCATCAGTAGATGTTGTCACTCAGTCAGCTCTAAGACATGGCTTCTCGCGGCAAACATGTGCTCGACGAAAGTGATATTTTCGATATTTTATTTTATGTGACGATAGTGGCTCGGAGGTCGATGCTTGTGAAGATACTCAGAGTGAAGATGATAATGAAGGTATGTAATTATAAGTTCATGCGCAAATGAACATATTATTGACATATGAACTCGAAATAACTTCTTACATTTCATTATGATTTCAGTTCGTTTTACGGCCTACCGCATGTTCCCGCGTATTTCATATTTGCGTGAATACGTAAGATTGTCTACATATTAGTAAAATTGTCTTTCTTTTTCTAGATATGAGGGATTATAATGTTGGAGGTGACTTTGAATACAACGCTGTGAATAATGACTGCAGTCCCAGCGATGGAGGTAAGCATAACCTAAATATGTCAAGTGACAGCAATATTTTTGCCATAAATTTTGTTTATGTTATGAACTGTGACAACCTTCACTATTATAACTCCTTTTTATGCTTCAGAAAATTCACCTGCCTGTGAAATAACCCCAGAACCAGAACAATCTAAGAAAAGAAGGCATTGTAAAGCACCAATGACACAATGCTGATATGGAATGGGATGATGTAAGAGTTGACTCACCTCCAAGAAGAAACAAGATTTATGCAGAGATTCCGAGAGTTGCTGTTGACCTGCATAATTTTTCCAGTGAGTACGACTGCTTCCAGTATAATTTCACTAAGGCTATGATTAAGAATATAAAGCAAGAAACCAACAGGTATGCTGCAAACACAATCTCAAAACTCAGACGGGCCAATAAACTGAAAGAACATAGTATGTTGCAGCGATGGGTTCCAGTTACATTATCTGAACTGTAGAAATTCTTTGCCATAATCCTGCATATGTGCTTAGTTGTAAAAAGTAATCTGAAGGATTATTGGTCGACATCCCCTATTTTGCAGACAACATTTGCTGGCAAGCTACTGTCACGTGACAGATTCAAAATGATCATGTCTAAGCTGCATTTGAACAACGACACTTACACACCTCGTGATCAACCAGGTCATGACCCTCTCCACGAAGTCAGGCCATATTTCGATTCTCTGGTCAAACAGTTTAGTGGTGGAACTGTCCCATCCGAAAATCTGACCGTCGATGAGGGAATTTGTGCCTTTCATGGTAGAATACACTTTCGTGTGTACATGAAGAACAAACCAGAGAAGTATGGAATAAAGTTGTTTCTTGTGTGTGAATCTAATTTAGGTTATGCTTTGAATATTGAAGTGTACTCTGGTTGTGGAAATGACTATTCAATTGTTTCTCTGTTCAAAAGGTTGTTGTCCGATTATTTTCGCAAAGGCATGTACATGGACAGATTTTACACTAGTCCAACTGTAGTACAATATTTATGGGATTGAGATACCTTAGGTATAGGGACTATAATGCTCAACAGGAAAGAGATGCCTAAAGCTTTAGCCACTGCTAAATTGAAGAGGGGAGAGTTGACTTTCCGTCATAGATCCAACGTTATCGTCTGCAAATGGAAAGACGCAAGGGATGTCACTTCTATCTTCAAGTATGTACAGCTTCTGAAGTGACAGTGAGGGCAAAGGGCTATAAAGGTAAGGTTATGGTGAAGCCAGTTGCTATATTGGACCATAATGCAAATAAACCTGGAGTGGACTATAATACCAGCTTGTAGCCTAGTATCCATTCAAGAGGAAAACGATAAAGTGGTGGAAGAAACTGTTTTTTCATCTCTTTTTATTCAAGGCGTAGTGAATAGCTACATACTATTCAAGAAAATTGAAAAAAAAATGACCATACACTTCCCTTCAGAAATTAATGTGTGTCGTTGGTGAGACACTGCCTTTGGTAGCATAGGAAAAATTTGTTGCCATGGACGTTGGAACAACAATAGACCGACTCACCGGAAGGCATTTTGGGAGAAAAATCCCACCAACTGAGAACAAGGCCAAACCATGTAAAAGCTGCAAAGCGTGTGGGGACAGAAGCAAGAAAGCAAATGGTAAATGGGCCAGGAAGGAGACAGCGCATTATTGCCCACTGTGTGATGTCGGACTTTCAATGCCAGATTGTTTTGAAATTTACCACACAAAGGCAAATTATGTTTAGAATACTGTATTTTCTCTTGCTCAGAAGTCTTTTGTGGTAAATGGAACAATCATTTTACATTTGAGTAACTTTTGAAAAAATTTATTAATTAAAATAAATTCCATAAGAGCTCCCATTTTCGTTATTGTAATTATTACTTTTTTTTTATATCATACTCAATATTATTGTTGTTTTATAATAGCAATGCACATTTTATATTATCAAAATAGAGTAAATATAACAGTATTTCAGAAAACTGTACTTGCTTAGCTATCCGTCAGACTTTTTTTCCATTCGCAAAACGTATAATATATAAACAATTTTAAAATCTCAAGTGATAGTTGACATGATACAAACAGTGTTTTTCAAAACTAGATGCTCAAACAAGCAAAAAGAAAAAAGAATCATGCAAATATATCCTATAGGTATAGAGATATAATGTTTTAAAAATCCTTAAAAATGCCCAGTCCAGAACGTTTGTTAGGGATATTAAAGCCCAGACTGGAATGGGTTAAGTGGATTTCTGAAAACAAAAGATACGTAATTCTTTATTTTTAAAGGAGATTCCAAATACCAAATTTCACATCTGTAATATATTTGGTTTGTGAGATATCACTATCCTAATAAAAATAATTCAATTCCAAAATAAAAGGTAACAATGTCACAAAAATAAAAGTTTTCTACCCAACCAGCAAAAATATAATCTTTGATGTCAGAGGTGGATTGAAGACTTGTGCGGATCACCACACCAATAAATGCTTTCATGCCTGAAACACTTCACTTCAAGGAGACCACAATACAGTTCTTGCCTTTTCACTGCGAGATGTTGCTTTCTTATATGTATTTCTCAGAATACAGGTTTCGTCTGTAATTATGTAGGATGCTAAAGGGTTTAATGTGTCACCTATTCAATACATATAAATTATTAAACATTAGGAATTTATTATTAATTCCATTTGAGAAATGTTTTGCCCTTCATTGAGGGCATCATCAGTCAAATAACCTCCTCAGGGCAAAAATCAGGTATCTGATTAGTAATTAAATTATAAACATTAAGATAAATTACAATGGGAAAAATTAAGCAACCAAGAAAAATTTTGTTCACTGGTGATACAGTTAAACAATATAAGTTTATAGAATGGGTATTTTAGCAGAGTCCAGCAGTGGTGTTCCAAAGAATAATTGATGCACTCATTAGAAAATTATAGGAAATTATAAAGTTTATACAAATATTTACATTGAAACAGTTGGGGGAGAAAGTGTATAAGTATCTGGCGTCAATGTTCGTAACATTAATTACTGCCGTTAGTTGAATGATTACAGGTTGACAGGGTAACTAAAGAGTATTTACAATATCCAATTGAACAGTTGAGAAATTACAGCTTATATACATATTTACAAGAGAGCAGCTTGGTGAAAAAGGGTATAAAGATGTCTAGCATCTTGTGCGTCCCGTTGTTTTAGTCGTTGGATGACGATTGCACCATTAACACAACAGTAATATGCAGAGCGGTCCAACCTTAGTTTATATCACAGGGGACAGAGAAAAATATTCCATAGTTTTATTTTTTATTTCTAGAATGTCAAACGAGGTTCTGTAGGCGTAGTCAAATTGAAAGTTGTCTGGTTGAAGACCCCGGTTCAGTGCGGTGAAATTGGTCGGCGTGGACGGAGACTCATTGGATGTCACTGAGTACACGGTGCATTTGAATGGCAACAATGTACTAAGGGGAAGGAGATTGCAGGCTAAGGGCTCTATTCAGGATCAGAATTCAGGACAGATGTCTGCGCGAAATCAGTACGAGTCACTCCAGGTAGAACAACAGAGGGAAGATGAGGGACAGGGAACTGTTGATGAGATGTGTGGAAGTAGGAGGAAGGGAAAACTTAGGAAAGGGAAATGTAGAGTAGAGGGTAGGAAAAGACAGGTGGAACAGGGTCATGGGAAGGAGAAAGGGAGGAGGAAGTAGCTTCTGCAGCTATCAGGAAAGATAGAGCTGACCAGGAAGGGAGGGGATCAAATGAGGTGGGTAGGGTTGAGGCTCTGGTCATGGGGGATTCCATCGTTAGACACGTGGTGAAAGTGTGTGGAGGAAAGGGAACCAGGGTAGAATGTTATGCAGGAATTAGGTTGAGGCAGATGTTGAGGAAAGTAGAAGAGAGGGAGGAGGGGAAGGAGAAGGTAATAGTGTTTCACGTTGGTACCAACAACGTAAGGCAAGCTGATATAAGTACCAACATAGTTGGAGATGTGTAGGACCTCGTAAATGCAGCACGGGTGAAGTTTAAGACAGCGGAGACTGTTATTAGTGGAATACTGTGTAGGAGGGATACTGACTGGAGGGTGATTGGGGATTTAAATGAGACCATGGAGAGGGTATGTGGGAAACTGGGAGTGAAATTTCTAGATCCTAATGGGTGGGTAGGAGGTAGGGATCTGCGCTCGGATGGCCTTCATTTAAACCGCAGTGGTACATATAAGTTAGGAAATTTGTTTAGAAGCGTTCTAGGGAGGTACATTCACGGAAACAAGGTGCGCTAGGCAGCAGTGTTAAGGGAACAGGGAACTGGAAATCAAGTAGGGATGACATAAAATTGTTGAGTGTTGAACTGTAGAAGTATTGTAAAGAAAGGCATACAATTAAGTAATTTAATAGATATATATTTACCAGATATTGTAATAGGAGTTGAATCATGGCTGAGAAATGATATAATGGATGCAGAAATTTTCTCACGGCCCTGGAGTGTGTATCGTAGAGATAGGATAGGAATGGTGGTAGGGGGAGTGTTCATTCTGGTGAAGAATTTGTAAGCTACGAAAAAGTTAAAGATGATACACATGAAATTCTAGGTGTAAGGCTCATTTCTAAAGATAATAGGCAACTTGATATATTTGGAGTGTACAGATCGGGAAAGGGTAGCACTGACGCGGATTCGGAATTATTTGATAGGATAGTCGGCTATGTGGGAAACGACATGGAAAGAAATGTGACTGTAGCGGGAGATCTGAATTTGCCAGATGTCAATAAGGAAGGAAATGTGAACGACAGGAAGCATGACCAACAAATGGCAAATAAGTTAATATGGGAAGGACAGCTGATTCAGAAAGTGATGGAACCAACCAGAGGGAAAAATATCCTGGATGCCGTGCTGATAAAATCAGATGAGCTCTATAGGGAAACTGAAGTAATAGATGGTAGTAGTGATCATGAAGCTGTTTTTGTGGTAGTTAAAAATAAATGTGATAGAAAGGAAGGTCTTAAAAGTAGGACTATTAGGCATTACCATATGGCAGATAAAGCAGGAATGAGGCAGTTTCTAAAAAGTAACTATGATCGGTGGAAAGCGGTAAATAAGAATGTAAACAGACTCTGGGATGGGTTTAAAGAAATAGTTGAGGAATGCAAAAACAGGTTTGTACCTTTAAGGGTGGTAAGGAATGGTAAAGACCCACCTTATTATAATAGAGAAATAAAGAGACTAAGAAGGAGGTGCAGAATGGAAAGAAATAGAGTTAGAAATGGCTGTGGAAGTAAGGAGAAATTGAAGGAACTTACTAGGAAATTGAATCTAGCAAAGAAGGCAGCTAAGGATAACATGATGGCAAGCATAATTGGCAGTCATACAAATTTTAATGAAAAATGGAAGGGTATGTATAGGTATTTTAAGGCAGAAACAGGTTCCAAGAAGGACATTCCAGGAATAATTAATGAACAAGGGGAGTGTGTATGTGAGGATCTTTAAAAGGCAGAAGTATTCAGTCAGCAGTATGTAAAGATTGTTGGTTACAAGGATAATGTCAAGATAGAGGAGGAGACTAAGGCCAAAGAAGTATTAAAATTTACATATGATAACAATGACATTTACAATAAGTTACAAAAGTTGAAAACTAGAAAAGCGGCTGGAATTGATCAGATTTTTTTTTTTTTTTTTGCTTTACGTCGCACCGGCACAGATATGTCTTATGGCGACGATGGGATAGGAAAGGCCTAGGAATTGGGAGGAAGCGGCCGTGGCCTTAATTAAGGTACAGCCCCGGCATTTGCCTGGTGTGAAAATGGGAAACCACGGACAACCATCTTCAGGGCTGTCGACAGTGGGGCTCGAACCCACTATCTCCCGATTACTGGATACTGACCGCACTTAAGAGACTGCAGCTATCGAGCTCGGTGATTAGATTTCTGGAGATAATCTAAAGACAATGGGTTGGGATATAGTACCATATCTCAAGTACTAATTTTATCATTGTTTGGTCAGAGGAGCAATACCAGATGAATGGAGAGTTGCTATAGTAGCCCCTGTGTATAAAGGAAAGGGTGATAGACATAAAGCTGAAAATTACAGGCCAGTAAGTTTGACATGCATTGTATGTGAGCTTTGGGAAGGCATTCTTTCTGATTATATTAGACATGTTTGTGAAATTAATAACTGGTTCGATAGAAGGCAATTCGGTTTTAGGAAAGGTTATTCCACTGAAGCTCAACTTGTAGGATTCCAGCAAGATATAGCAGATATCTTGGATTCTGGAGGTCAAATGGACTGTATCGCGATTGACCTGTCTAAAGCATTTGATAAGGTGGATCATGGGAAACTACTGGCAAAAATGAGTGCAATTGGACTAGACAAAAGAGTGACTGAATGGGTTGCTATATTTCTAGAAAATAGATCTCATAGAATTAGAGTAGGTGAAGCTTTATCTGACCCTGTAATAATTAAGAGGGGAATTCCTCAAGGCAGTATTATCGGACCTTTATGTTTTCTTATATATATAAATGATATGAGTAAAGGAGTGGAATCGGAGGTAAGGCTTTTTGCGGATGATGTTATTCTCTATAGAGTGATAAATAAGTTACAAGATTGTGAGCAACTGCAATGTGACCTCGAAAATGTTGTGAGATGGACAGCAGGCAATGGTATGTTGATAAACAGGGTTAAAAGTCAGGTTGTGAGTTTCACAAATAGGAAAAGTCCTCTCAGTTTTAATTACTGCGTTGATGGGGTGAAAGTTCCTTTTGGGGATAATCCTAAGTATCTAGGTGTTGATATAAGGAAATATCTTCATTGGGTTAATCACATAAATGGGATTGTAAATACCGGCCACAGATCTCTGCACAAGGTTATGAGGCTGTTTAGGGGTTGTAGTAAGGATGTACAGGAGAGGGCATGTAAGTCTCTGGTAATACCCCAACTAGAGTATGGTTCCAGTGTATGGGACCCTCACCAGGATTACCTGATTCAAGAAATGGAAAAAATCCAAAGAAAAGCAGCTCGATTTGTTCAGGGTGATTTCTGACAAAAGAGTAGCGTTACAAAAATGTTGCAAAGTTTGGGTTGGGAAGAATTGAGAGAAAGAAGAAGAGCTACTCGACTAAGTGGTATGTTCCCAGCTGTCAGCGGATGCCGTGGAATGACATCAGTAGACGAATAAGTTTGAATGGCGTTTATAAAAGTAGGAAAGATCACAATGTGCCCGTTCCCATCTCGTAGACCATTTACAAAATGGCGGCGTAGGAAGATATGGCCCATGCGATCTATTAAGGCAATGAACTTCTTATTAATACGGCATATAGGAGACCATGCACGTCACGGAACGGACTGATTTGGAAGACACTGCAGGACAGTAGAGGCTCATTTTGAATTGTTTTTTAAAAAATATAGCAGCGGAATGATTGTTTAAAAATATACTCTAAAAATTTCAACTGCAGAAGTAAGACACAAATAGAAGCAAAATTTTACATTTGAAGATTATCTTAAACTCCTGAGGAAGATATTGACTGTTTTACAATCGGCGATAACATCCGATAAAATAATTCACCTGCGTATGTTATAAAAGAAGACGAGATATTATAGAAATAAATAATTTGTGGTGAGATACGTCTGACTTGGATCCGGTGAGCAACCACTCTGCGATTGAAGAAAAAGGACTCACCATATTGGAGAACTGATAATTTCGTATGAGAAGAAAGTTACCCCTGTGGTTATAAACTTAATATCTATATACGGAAAACTTATTCCAACCGAAGAAAACTTCGTCGTTTAGAATAGCAGTAGAACTATGGAATATATCATGACTGATTGCTCCGCAAAAGGAATTTTCTACGCTGTCTGCAGATTTGGAATGATGACTGTTTGCTAAATCTACATGATGGACTGAACTCGGGATAGGCACCGGCCAGCCAGATGACCAGCTGATGATGATTGGACCGGCCAGCCAGAGGACCGGATGATGAGGATGAGCACCGGCCAGCCAGAGGACTGGACGATGAGGATTGGACTGGCGAGCCATGTGACCAGCTGATGACCGGGAAGACGTTATCCAACCGGAGATCCAGATCCTAACAGAGGGTCTAACAACAACCAAGGAATGGAGCGACAACCAGACCAAACGTAGCATCTGACGAGCTAAGTCCATACATTTTTTTTTTAGTAGAGTAGTTTCTTGCAATCTACACCCTCAATCTAACTTCGGCATGTGCTGATTAATTGGTGATATTTATGAATTAATTAAGAACGTGTGTGAAACATAAAGTGAAGTGTGAGATGTTTAAGGCTATAAGATAAGATGGCAGTATAGAATTAGAATTCTATTATATCATATACAGGCTACCGCACTTGCATACATACAGTTGAAACTAGCATGAGTAAATGAAAGAAGTGTTACTTGTGAAGACCTAAAAGGAATGAGTCGATGTAACTAGTGAAATTTCGATTAATCTCGTTTACCTGAACAAAGATTACGTCACAAATTTACCTGCGCGACACAGATGAATATAGTTAAGTTACGTATTCCTTTCTTCATAGAAAGAGGGCATTGAACTCAAACTGCCGTTTTTAAGATAAAAGGTTATTAAAATGCGTTTATTACAAGGCAATTCTAAAATGTTTGGCATATAGTTTTGGGTGTATTCGGCTATATGCGTATAGCAATATGTATGCCGGTGGTATGATAATGTATATTTGAATGATGTTGAAAGGTGGTTATTTCATGGAGCATATTAAGGAATACTTGAAATATAGATGTTTGTTTATATTCTGCGGTAAGAGAAAGAATTGCTATTCGCCGAGGAAACGTTGTGTTAGATTTACATAAGGTGAGTTTCTGTGTCAAATGGAAAGAATATGTCAAAGTGTGAATATCGCGCAGATGACCATTTTAAGGTAAGATTGACATGTATTATGGTAGAATTGTGAATCGTGACAGTTTTTATCTGACATTGGTAAATGGCATGTACCGAGTACAAGAGTGTTCTTTAACATACGGTTTACTAGGCTCATGACTAAGTATACATGTGATATTCTTTGGTGCGGTGACGTTTCAGTATAATACGTATTAATTTCATTCTGTACTGTACATACCGAGTTGTGTAGCTCGTACACATGAGAGATATTGAGTAAGAGCAGTTAGCTAAAGCACATTGAGCCGTTGATGGAGGAGTGTGTGGATCGGAAACTACTTGAACAGTCAGATAGATATTCATTTCTTTTCACGCAGATATGATTTCAGTTGAAGTGTTTTAAATATAAAGAATATGATAATGGTTAGTTAGGAGCCATAGGTTGTAGGCTCTAGGGAGGTATTGTCTTAGCCCGTAAGTTGTTATTTATGCGTATTCAAGATAAGTGACCAAATAATCAGAGTTTAGATTTATGAATGGAAAATTTGGAGAGCAGTTTTACGATTTCACACTCACGCAAGAGTTTGTTTGGGCAATACATACGTAAAGATATGATCAGATTTATATTCGCGATCTGACTTTATCCCATTTAATTTTTATTACGTTTCAATTTAGCAAACCATCCATTTTTATCACAGTGAGATGACTTAAATGTGGTGAAAATAATTTATATAATTAGCGTGACAGTATTCACAACGAGTATTTATATGGAGACCGTGATTGCTCAGTGATCTCTTGAATATAATTGGAGAAAATCAATTACATTTCGGAACATGGCTACGAATATAGAAGTAAATAACCAATATGAGTTTGAACATTAAATGAGAAAGAACGTAAATAATTTAAAGCTTAATTATTTTACTTTTATTTGAGCCAGCGCTGACTCTAATCCTTTATGCTTAAATATTATTAAGAGAATACTAGCCAGAATTCAGATTAACTTACATTGAACATGATTTATTCAATAAATTTTCTTATATTTTTCTTTTAGAAAGTGCCTGTGTTTTGAATTCCTTTTGGGTAACGCCTAGTTTGTAAGTTAGCTAATAAGTTTTGTAGATATAAGTAATTGATAAGTTCGACAAAAAGAAAGAGATTCCTAGTGAGGTTATCGGCCACAGGTCCTTACTTGAGCGTATAGGTATTCCCATGATGTGCATCTCAACAGACCGAGTCTCTTGAGAAACCACGTAAAAAACTAACCATATAAAATCACAGATTTTATGAGCGATAGATGGAATACCCTGAGAAGAAATTGAGTTACCGGGATAACTTGGCACTGACCGCTCGATAGCCGGGTGCAATAATATGAAGATAAAGTTGGAATTCAAGAGGACAAACTGGGGCAAATATTAATTTATAGGAAGGGGAGTTATCTGTAATTGATGTTAATATTATTAATTGATGTGTAAAGAAAAGATCATGGTTAGTAATGAAGAGTAAATGCTGTGTTATATACCTGATGTGTCATTGAGAAGCTATTTGTTGGTGAGTGTTGGTTGACTATGAAGGAGGCTCAGACGTTCAATAAATTTCCAATTTCTTTAAAATCATTTAGGAAAAGGCTAGGAAAGCAACAGATAGGGAATCTGCCACCTGGGCGACTGCCCTAAATGGAGATCAGTATTATTTGATTGATTGATTGATTGATATTGATTGATTGATGACGGCCGTTATTTGTTGATAATTGTATTTATTGGGAATATGTTGCAGGTTAGAATCTTTTGCTTTTTAGTTTAGTTAACTGAATTTTATGTGAAAACATCAGTGTGAGATGCTAGTGAGACTTTAAATTGATATTATTCTGTAAATGAAATCATGAAGGACCTCGGGACGAAGTTATTGTTTTGTGCTGCTGGCCTGGTGAAATAGAAAGGAGTTGCTTACGGTATAAACCGCAGTGGAGAGATTAGAATGTATTAATACAGAGTCAGAGCGTCGTAGCTGGGACGAGGGATCTTCTTTTTCTGTCTGTGAAGATGTGCCATAGTGGCGCACCATGTTCGTGCCGGTGTGTACTGCATTCTAGCGTGTTGTCAAAAGTTGTGTTGTATTAAGTGGAAGTTATCTGTAATTGAGATGTTAATATTATTAATTGATGTGTAAAGAAAAGATCATGGTAAGTAATGAAGAGTAAATGCTGTGTTACATACCTGATGTGTCACTGAGAAGCTATTTGTTGGTGAGTGTTGGTTGACTATGAAGGAGGCTCAGTTGGTAATACGCACATATGTTTGGCGTTTGGCACCGGGGGATGGGAGGCTTTGGGAGGGAGCAGCCTGGGCGGAGTTCATGCGCAGAGAAGAGCTGACGGAATGGAGGGAGGTAGAGTGGAGGGGTGACCTTGTAATGTGTTCGGAATGTTGGTTGAAAAAAGGAGGGGGGGGGGGAAGATGCATGGCTCGAAAATTACGTGGATAGTGTTGATGTCTTTTTACTAATGCATTTGAAATGTTATTTTCTTGTGTTGGGTGTTGTGTTTTTGATGGTCGAGTGGTATTTATTTCTCGTATTGTATCGTAGTGGAGGGGGAAGTGCTTGGGTGGGAGGAGGTATGGGCTTGCTGTCATTGCGTGTGGGGGAATTGGTGGGAATGGGGGAGGTAGGGAGGAGGGGGGAGACTGTCGACGTGCTGGGTGAGTTAGTTGATGTGGTATTAAAGAGTTTAGAAAAGTTGTTGCCTTGAAAATTCATTTTTTGTAGCAAGGTGGGAATTTGGTCATAAAGGGGGCTTTTTATATCTATTATCTCATTGAGGTTTTTGTCTTTATTGAAGTGTTGGTCTAGAAAGATGTATAGGTTCTCAAATTCAGTCATTAGTTTGCCTTTCTCAACTCTTTAGGATTTTTAAGTCTTGTTCTATTGTGGTGAAGTGGTGGCAAGTGTCGCTCATGTGGGTGCTTATTGCGCAAAATTTATTATGTTTTTGGGCATTATAGTGTTCTAAATAATGGGTTTGGAAGCTTCCGCCAGTCTGTCCGATGTACGAGCAATTGCATTGTGAACAGGTGAGTCTGTAAATACCTGAGCCCGCGTAGCAATTTTTTCTTAGGTTGACAGAGTTCTGGTTGCAAACTATGTTCTGGTTCGTGTTCTGTGTTTTGAAAGCAATGTTGACTTCGTGCTTTATTAGGGGGTTGGCTATCTGGTGGATAACTGGATTAGTGTATGTGAAAGTTGCGTATTTGGGTTTATTGGGTTTTATTGGGGAGAGCTGCGAAGTTGATTTTAGTTTTACTTTGATGATGATCCTGTTGATCGTGTTGGTGTTGAAGCCGTTGAATTTGGCTATTTCTTTTACGTAATCAAGTTCTTTTTTTAGATTGTTAGGTGAAAGGGGAATTTTTAAAGCTCTATATATTAAACTAGTAAGAGGCTTGTTTATGAGAGTTGGGGTGTAAAGATTTATTGTTTATTGTTAGCGGAGTGAAGGAGGGTTTTCTGTGTATCTGAAACTCAAATGTGTTGTCTGCCCAGGCTCCTCCCTCCCAAAGCTCCCCCCCCCCCCCCCCCCCCCGCCGCCAAACGCCAAACACATCAATCGTCATCCAACGACTAAAACAACGGGACGCACTTGATGCTAGACATCTTTATACCCTTTCTCACCAAGCTGCTCTCTTGTAAATATGTATATAAGCTGTAATTTCTCAACTGTTCAATTGGATATTGTAAATACTGTTCAGTTACCCTGTCAACCTGTAATCGTTCAACTAACGGCAGTAATTAATGTTACAAACATTGACGCCAGACACTTAATACTCTTTCTCCCCTGACTGTTTCAATGTAAATATTTGTATAAACTTTATAATTTCCTATAATTTTCTAACGAGTGCGTCAATTATTCTTCGGAACACCACTGCTGGACTCTGCTAAAATACCCAGTGATTTTACGCAGTGGTGCTGCCTACTATGTCTATAAACGTATATTGTTTAACTGTATCACCGGTGAACAAAATTTTTCTTGGTTGCTTAATTTTTTCCCATTGTAATGTATCTTAATGTTTATAATTTAATTACTAATCAGATACCTGATTTTTGCCTTAGGGAGGTAATTTGACTGATGATGCCCTCAATGAAGGGTGAAACATGTCTCAAATGGAATTAATAATAAATTCCTTATGTTTAAAAATTTATATGTATTGAATAGGTGACACATTAAACCCTTTAGCATCCTACATTCAGTATGGACAACAATGATTTTTATCTGTAATTATGTCGAAAATATCATTGTCGAAGAAAAGATAGAAATGCTCTCGTGGATCAGAATCTCAACAAAAGTGAGATGGCAACAGAGGTCACTGCTGAATTATTAAATATTGAAATCGTAGATGGGCCAGGATTAAAATTACTCACACTTGTCCAGGCAGAGCCAGGTGCATGTGTATCGCCTGTACGGACACTTGTGCTGTTTTCACTTTCACAACTGCTGCTGAAAGAAATCTCACGAGGCTAAACTTCTCTGTCACTAGCTAAATGACAATTCTGAGATTTTACTGACACTTTCATTCAATAATCCCTCTACCTCATCACTAGTATATTTGTTTCCATTTAGCCATATTGTTGAAAATGTGGGGGGAAATGTAAAAATAAACCATAATATGCAGTCAACAAAACTCAGTTGGTAACACAAAGGGAAACCTGTTTAACAAAGATGTAATGGCAATATCTCACTTTAATATTTTGCAGAACAGCTTATGCCATGTGATGACTATTTGTGTAACTACTTAAACTCAGAGGGCAGGTAACATTTCCAAGTATTGTGTAAGCTCATATATGGGTTTTTGCACGCAAAGGTATGGACAAGTAACCGCTATATGGGTTACGCCTGGGTAAAGTTAATGTGTATTTTTTAAATCAAACTCCGAATGGTATTACTTACACGTAACTAATCTCATTTTTAGGCCCGTATTGAACTATGCTATGATATATTAACAACTTGTTGGTTATTTTGATCCACCTTTTCAATACAAATTTGTATTATTGAAAAGGTGGATCAAAATAACCAACAAATTGTTAATATATCATGGTATTACTTAGTTGTGAATCTGGTATTACCCACATGACAGACAAATACTGATACCTAAACAAAATAAACAAATGATTGAAATTACCTCACACTATGAGGTAAAACCTATCACTGAGATTGTTCATCATTTTCAAAATAAAATGAACTTCTTAACTCAGTTATTATGTTAAATAAGTAGTAAGGAGTAACATATCTTATCACCAGATTTTGTAAGTACAACTTAGATAACATAAAAAATATATAAGACAGAATCCTTTAAAAAGTTATCAATATTACCCCCATTTAACGATTCCTTAGCAAGACAACTATTACCAACAATTTCAGAAAACAAAAAAAAAGTCCTTATTACCTGAAGATTCTACTGCAGGCCCAATAAGCTGGTATCTTTGGCCATCAGTTGTACTTACAATGTCATTTTTAAGTACCTTCCTTACAGGCTTTGTTATATGTAGTATACATGTTCTTCCACTGAACCTAAAAACAAGCAGTAAATAATAGTAACAGTTTTTAATTAAGGCTTTGGTTCCATTAAAATACACTGATTTAAAGAAGGAAAGAAAGAAAGAAAGAAAGAAAGAAAGAAAGAATTTAAATCAAAAGACTGTCAAGAAATTTCCCTTCGGGAACATCTAATGATCATGAATATGTCTTTCAATAAAATGTGTGACTCAATATTACCTAGCAAGCATACAGGCTGTGACATGAAGTATTGATGGATGACCACGAAATACAGTTTCATGGCCTGAGCAGTTTGCAAGGTACTGTTGCTAGGTAACATATCATCACACATTTTATTACACGACAGCTCTAAATATTTTTGTCAAAAAAATAATAATAATAATAATTACCTTTTCAAAAGACCTTGCAATCTAAATCTTGGTTTTGCCCATGGTAATAGTAAAGGAGTCCAATTGTGCATCATTTGTAGTTTTGATCTAGCCCTCTGGAAAAGAAATAACCAGTCACTGAGAAAATAAATTCCAAGGTCTTTACAGTTTCAGACAGCAAAAAACCTGCACTGAGATCCAGCCATTTCACAAATCAAAAATTTGGATTTGAGCATTATGCCTGTTGCTCACGGTAAAATTTTCTGTCAAATTTATTGCACAATAATTTAATTTTATAAAATTTCTGTTGCTCACGGTCAAATTCAAGTTTTATAAAACCTATGATCAAATTTTTGTAAAATAGGACATGTTCTATTCCGTAAAATTAATTTTACGAAACGAACCAATCAGCGAAGCTGACATCACGATGATGCTGGCGTTACGTCGTAAGAAGATTGTGAAGCTCGATTGTAAACAAACAAAATGCATGATCCGGGTGGACTAAGGAAGCTGTTAGTGTTTCACTGGATGAATACCAGAAATATCCTTGTTTGTACGAAGTTAAAACGTCACTTTACCACAACAGAAATGCAAGGAGAGAGGCAGAAAAACAACCGCCTAATTCCTATATGAATGCTGGTCATCTAACCTCAACTAATTTTCAACCAAGGACAACAATCCTCTACCTTCTTCTCTTCTTTTGATTCAATCCCGAGTCCAGCATTTCCTGGCATTTCTTTTCTTCCATTTTACCACTGTAGGTCTACAACATATAACTGCAGGTAAAGCAGCAAGTGTTGCTTTGTTTGTTGGAGTCATACTCTCAAACACACTATAAGTTGAAGAGCTGATTCTTGGTTTGAAAGTTTATCGATAGTTGGCAACACATACATCACTTTAGAAGTGAGTTCATAGATGGCCATCCTGATGCTTCCACCGCTTCCACAGATTTTATAAAATAATTTTACCATGAGCAAAACAACTTGCTTTCACCAAATTTTTATAAAATTCATTGTACAACAAATTTTACGAAACATTTTACCGTGAGCAACAGGCATTAGTTTGCATTAAGCTGTTAGTGTCAAGAGATCTATTTATAAATCATTGTATATATTGTACTGTATCACCATATTAAGGTCCATATATCTTCATTTTACGTTAATAAAATATTCAAATATAGCACCATGCAGAGCCCGAACACCATGCTTTGGGGAGGGGGGGGGGGGGGGGGGAAATGACCCATAGCACAAGCTGCAGTCCTTACATAAAATCAGCTTCATGGTCCATATTACACTTTAACAGATTCACAACTATTTTTTATTTCCCACCTTGTCGATACATTAGTTGCTTAAGGCAACTTATTGGTTAAGAGTGGTACATGTTTCATATATCATTAACATCTTCAGCCACATAACACTGTTTATATGAATATTTCATATATAGGCTCCGTGCACTGCTGGGAAAAATGCACCTCTGTGCTGAGAGTGGAGAACATTGTAAGTTAATGCGATCACCGCGCACATATCTCTGTCGTTTCACAGCGTGTTGCCATGCCCGACTAAATCATAACACTGGGATTTCAGAGTGTTTTCTGCAACAACAATCGGCCAAATTATTCCAAACTTCCAGCATACCTGCCAACTTCACAAGACAAAACATCAGGAGATTTTGATATGAAAATCAAGAAAAATCCAGAGATAGAATTGGTCAAAACTGCTTAATCTACAGTACATGTCTTGCGCAATAAAATACTATGATATATTTATCCTCCCCTGCGAACCACGTGACCTTGCCGCGGTGGGGAGACTTGCGTGTCCCAATGAAGCAGATAGCCGAGCCGCAGGTGCAACCATATCGGATGGGTATCTGTTGAGAGACCATACTAAGGAATGGTTCATCAAAAGGGGGGTAGCAGACTTTCGGAAGTTGCAAGGGCGGCAGTATGGATGATTGACTGATATGGCCTTGTAATAATACTCAACATGGCTTAGCTGTGTTGATACTGCTACACAGCTGAAAGCAACGGGAAACTTCAGCCGTAAGTAACTCCCGAGGACATGCAGCTCTCTCTGTATGAATGATGTACTGATGATGGCATCCTCCCGGGTAAAATATTCCGGAGGTAAACTAGTCCTCCATTCAGATCTCCGGGTGGGGACTATACGAGAGGGGGCGATCATCAGGAAGATGGATACTGACATTTTGCGAGTCGGAGCGTGGAATGTTAGAAGTTTGAATCATTGAGGTAGATTAGAGAATCTGAAAAGGGAGATGGATAGACTAAAGTTAGATGTAGTTGGTATAAGTAAAGTACGTTGGCAGGAAGAACAGGACTTTTGGTCAGGCGATTACCGAATTATCAACACAAAATCAAACAGGGGAAATGCAGGAGTTGGTTTAATAATGAATAACAAAATTGGGCAGCGGGTAAGCTACTACGACCAGTATAGTGAAAGAATTATTGACGTCAAGATAGACACCAAACCAATGCCCACCACAATAGTGCAGGTCTATATGCCTACTACCTCAGCAGATGAGGAAATCAAAAGAACATATGAAGAGATAGAAGATTTAATACAATATGTAAACGGTGACGAGAATCTAATTGTGATGGGAGACTGGAATGCAGAGGTAGGCCAAGGAAGAGAAGGTAATACAGTAGGAGAATTCGGATTGGGACAAAGGAAAGAAAGAGGAAGTCGGCTGGTTGAATTCTGCACTGATCATAATTTAGTCCTTGCCAATATTTGGTTTAAACACCACAAACGACGGCTTTATATGTGGACGAGACCTGGAGACACTGGAAGGTATAAATAGACTTCATTATGATTAGGCACAGATTCAGAAACCAGGTGTTGGATTGCAAAACATTCCCAGGAGTAGACATGGACTATAACCACAACTTGTTGGTCATGAAATGCCATCTGAAGTTGAAGAAATTGAAGCAAGGTAAGAATGCAAAAAGATGGAATCTAGATAAATTGAAAGAAAAGAGTGTGAGGGATTGTTTCAAGGAACATGTTGCAGAAGGACTAAATGAAAAGGCTGAAGGGAACACAATAGAGAAAGAGTGGATGGTCATGAAAAATGAAGTCAGCAGGGCTGCTGAAGAAATGTTAAAAAGGAAGAAAAGATCAACTAAGAATCAGTGGATAACTCAGGAGATACTAGACCTGATTGATGAACAACGAAAATACAAGAATCCTAGAAATGAAGAAGACAGAAAAGAATACAGGCAATTAAAGAATCAAGTGGATAGAAAGTGCAAGGTAGCTAAGGAAGACTGGCTGAAGGAGAAATCTAGGTGTATGAATATTAAGAGCTCAGATGTAAAGCCACTTCTAGCAGATGGCAGGAACATATCCAACAGTTGTATCAAGCAAGATGTAGATAATTTAGTTCTGGAATAAGAAAAGGCTGTTGATACTGATGAAATGGGAGACCCAATTTTGAGGTCAGAGTTTGACAGAGCTGTGAGCGACCTAAATAGAAACAAGGCACCCTGGAACGCCTCATTTTCATGTAAATATTTGTTATAGAATACTTTGCAGACCGAATCCAGCCACAATTTTCTTAAGTTAGAGAAGACATGCATTTTACTATGAAAAACAGAGTTTGAAGCTCCTTCATGTTCTCTTTAGTTCTATAATTTGTTACGTCTTAAGACTGGTTAAGATATTTTAATGACTGACCTTCTTTAACCTATGGTAAACAGTTTTCTTAATATTTTCACCATTTACTTCAAGACTCGGTGAATGTTCATCAAGAAGACTCTCATACAAATATTCTTATGAAAAAGGAAATATGGTTTTGGACTTTTAAGATAGTGATATATAAATTATTGTCCTTGGCTCATTGTTAATCTGGTCACATGTCATTCAATGTTTTTAGATTCAGAGAACTCTTGTCAAGAGGACGTTTACACAAAGCTTTAAGATAATTGGTGCTATATTTTTAGGTCAATGTTAAAAGTTAATGTTCACGGCTCATGTTTTTAACCAAGTCATTCCTCATTTGTAAGATTTGTGTACATTTTTATGCATTGTTTTTGTAACATTGTCATTGTATGTTTTTCTATTTTGGTGGCTGAAAATGATGCACACCAGCATCGAAACCGGTCCTAAGAATAATAAAATGTTATAATACATTTTATAACATTGTATGGTACTGAATAGTTGGACCTTTCTCGTTCCCATTAGATTCTCTGTTCAATACGGAATTAATATGAAGTTTTTAAACTTGGAAAAAACTTATGCAGTCAGAACAGCAAGGCCAAACAGGATGTTCATGCCTAAGGAACTTGGTGACACAAAACTGAGAAGGGGCGAGCTTACATTTTTATCCAGTAATGGGGTTAGCAGTGAAATGGTCAGAGAAGAACGCAGTTCATACGCTTTTTACACTTCACGATAGGCCAGATTTTGTTGAGGTGAAAAGGCATGATGGTAGAAAGAAGCTAAAAACCCAATCTTGTCACTATATACAAGTGTGGAATGGGTAGGGTAGATTCTCACGATAAGTACAAGAAACTGAATTTTTATATGTTGGATATGGCCCTATTGAACGCTAGTGTTATTCATCACCTTCTCAATGCTGGTAGGAAGCAAGAAGGTTTTTTTTTTTTTTTTTTTTTTTTTGCTAGCTGCTTGGTAGGTGTGCTAGGTACCAACTGATGAACCCACCCTAGCACACGAGGGCGAAACGCTGGCAACCAACAATGAGTTAGCTGGAAAATTTATAATGTCCAATAACGGACCATTTATATTGGTATTATAAATTTACTCATTCAGGACAAATATTTCAGATTCCCTATGGTAATCAACATCTATATCATCTGATGGCCAAGCAGGTATCAATTTTTGGTAATGAGACAAAGTCTCTCAGTGCATTGGCACTGCCGGTGGCTCCAGTTAGCCTACGCAGTGGCCTCCATGGTATGCACTAGCCAGCGTATTGGTAGGTGTGCTAGGTACCAACTGATGAGCCCACCCTAGCACACGAGGGAGAAACGCTGGCAACCAACAATGAGTTAGTTGGAAAATTTATAATGTCCAATAACGGACCATTTATATTGGTATTGTATATTGGTATTAGTTGCTTTACGTTGCACCGACACAGATAGGTCTTATGGCGACGATGGGACAGGAAAGTGCTAGGAGTGGGAAGGAAGCGGCCGTGGCCTTAAGGTACAGCCCCAGCATTTGCCTGGTGTGAAAATGGGAAACCACGGAAAACCATTTTCAGGGCTGCCAACAGTGGGGTTCGAACCTACTATCTCCCAAATACTGGATACTGACCGCACTTAAGCAACTGCAGCTTTCGAGCTCGGTAAGAAGGGTTTATAACCCTCAGAATCAACATAGCTGAGCAGCTGTTGGCAAGTGTTGAGTTGCCCTCTAACACAATTAGAGGATGTCCAAGTCCTGGGGAAACACTACTGAGACTTCAGGGTAAGCAGTGGGGACATTTTCCATCCAAAATACCACCAACATCAATTTTTAAAAAAATCCATTGAGGAAATTCAAAGTCTGCACTACGGCCCTACATGTGGAGAACTGTTTATGGTATTTCATACAGCTGAGGACTTCTCAAAGTAAACCTGAGAACGGGGTACCTATTTCCTGTTGTTATTTTGTTGTAAATAGAAGTGTTTCAGTTCACTGTATATAGCTGCTGGAATTGCATTTTTAAAATGGTATTCTAGGTCACATATTTATTCCAACAAAAAATGGTACTTAAATTATATCTTGTATTTTAACTTGATATTTTTGGCATCCTGAAAAGTATTTTAATGTGTATCAATTTGTGACCTTGTCTATTTTACTTATAAGAATTTTTTGCCGATGATGTCCAAAGAGAAGGATGAAACATGTCATGAAACTTGTTAATGTCATTTTAATTAAACACAACTTTTTAGTACTGTAAAAGTGTAATTTTTGATTGTGCCCTTAAAAAGTATAATATCGACAATACAGGCTTTGCATTTAAATTCATTTTATGCAATCAAAGAAGTTGCAACAAAAACTTTAATAAAATGAACTGCTAAAAGTGTTCCATTGTACAATAACCTCCCCATGTATGTATGTATGTATGTATGTATGTATGTATGTATGTATGTATGTATGTATGTATGTATGCCTGACAAATACTGAGGCACCCATGGTCGCATGTCAATGTAACTTCGTACACATACACACCATCGGCGGATATATAAATGATTACAGTTGCAATTCTCTGTGACAGGTAGAACAGCAACTAGAGCTGATTTGTGTTGTTATCAGGCCTGTTAGGATATATAACGGGTGTGACTAGTGTCAGATCACTGTTGAGGATACACAAATTCTGTGTACTCATGTGAGACAGCATTGTCAGCACCTGTCAGAGTTTGAAATAAGCCTTATTGTGGGACTTCATTTGACTGGCTAGTCGAATCGTGCAATATCAAGATTTGTATGGGATTTGGATGTGATAGTGGCCTGTGTTGGACTACATGGGAACGAGAGGGCAGGCATACCCATTGTCAAGGTTCCGATCAACCATGTCTGACCACCGTAAGGGAGGATTGCCATACTATGCATCAAGCACATCATACCCTCTTCACATCTGTGCCTGCCATCCGAGAAAAGTAATGGACTCCCTGCAACATTCTGTGTCATCCCATACTATTGGTCTGAGACTAGCGCCAGCCACACTAGGGAATTACCATCCCATGCGCAGGCTGCCGTTAACACCAAAACACAAATGACTGCATTTGGAGCGGTGCCATGACCAGGAAGCACGGACTGCTGATGAATGGTGTCGCATTGTGTTCAGCAATGTCGCGGTTCTGTACTACCCCGGATGACTATCGTCTGCAAGTATGGCAGCGACCTGGGAAGAGGTCCTATTCTTCCAATGTTTTGGAGGACAGGGGTGTTACTCCTGGCACCACGGTGTGGCGAGGCATCGGCTATGACTTCAGGTCACAACTGGTAGTGTTGAGGGAACTCCGATGACACAACAGTACATCACGGACATCCTGCGTCCTCATGTGTTACTTCTAATATGACTTATTTTTTTTTTTAGCTTATCAGGCACTACTGATCTGCATTTAGGGCAGTCGCCCAGGTGGCAGATTCCCTGTTGTTTTCCTAGCCTTTTTTTAAATGATCGCAAAGAAATTGGAAAATTATTGAACAGTATCACGGTGCCAATTTTTAACAGGACAACGCTCGTTCACACACACACAGCATGTATCTCTATGAACTGTCTGTGTGATGTTGAAGTACTCCCATGGCTATCAAGATCCCCAGATATGTCCCAGATGGAATATATGTGGGACCAGCTCGGACATCAACTCAGTCCCAAGGCCAGTATCCAGGATATCAAGGACTACTTACAATATTTGTGAGCCAACTTGCCTCAACAGAGGATGCAACGGCTTTATGACACCCTTCCCAGCAGAATCAGTGAATGCATCTCATGCTAGAGAGGGTGCAATGTCATACTGATAAATGGGCTCGTACTGTCAAGTTCTTTGTAAATTTGACTCAGTTTTCTAATCACTGAAATAACATCGCATACCCTCTCAACATGCCTTTGCTGGCAGGATGTAGTGTTTCCAGTGCACTATGTCTTCTGGTATGGGCTAGAATAAATTTTTTCCTTTCATTGACCTGTCTCAGTGTCATCTTTGGCTTTGACGATATGAAGGTGATCGAGGTATGAGCGATTCTAGTAACACCGTTCCTTAGCAGCTAGTCCCTGTAATGAATGGTGTGAAATATCACTCATAGGGTTGGTTGGTGCAAGCATTTCAGTGGGCTTTGCAGACTGATATGTAATAGCAACTTCTGGCTGAGTGAGGAAAACAATAGTAAACTACCTCACTCCTCATTTCCCTGGTATGCCTCTTCAGCGACACCTAGGCTATCTATGACAGCTGTTTGTGGAGCTGTAGAGGATCAAACCAGCCTTTGGACTGAATACCCAACATGTGAAGTTTCATTCTGGTTTCTTCCCCCCCCCCTTCTGGGTGCTTCAATTTTTTTTGTGAGGCAATGCATGTACTATACGTACAAAACAAATTTGTTCAACTAAATGAAAAATATATTCACAGTCTAACTTCAAATGCATAAAAGATGTGTCCTTTCTTATGTTGTAATTGTTATGGTCAGCAGTTTCAAACTGTCTACAATAATTCTCATCACATTTCCCACATTACTAATCACATTACCAAAAAAAAAAAAAAAAAAAAAATCTGCCCCTTCTTATTCCATCATCTATCTCTATAAAATGAAAAGTACCGGGCGAGTTGGCCGTGCACGTAGAGGCGCGCGGCTGTGAGCTTGCATCCGGGAGATAGTAGGTTCGAATCCCACTATCGGCAGCCCTGAAAATGGTTTTCCGTGGTTTCCCATTTTCACACCAGGCAAATGCTGGGGCTGTACCTTAATTAAGGCCACGGCCGCTTTCTTCCACCTCCTAGGCCTTTCCTATCCCATCGTCGCCATAAGACCTATCTGTGTCGGCGCGACGTAAAGCCCCTAGCAAAAAAAAAAAAAAAAAATGAAAAATAAGTTTGTTTGTTCGTCATGCAAATCCACAAGCCTCCACTGATCAGTATCATAATTTACACCAAAGCGCGTGAGCCACTCGGACAATTTGAACTCCATGTTGTGAGGGAGAAAAATCATCCCTCTCCTCCTTTCCCCTTATCCAGCTCCTGCCAGATTGGGGCATTTATGGCATTTCTCGACCTTCCTCTCTCCTTCCACCATTCCTTTTCATCATTTTGTCCCAGTCCAGGTTTCTCCTCCTAGCACTCCCTTTATAGAATCGATCCACCTTGTTCCAGGTCTCCCTCTCACTCTCTTTCCCTTGAACTTCATCTCCATCATTTCTTTAGGTATTCTTTCCTCCTTCGGTATGTAAGGGTTAGGTTCTCCTACTCAATGTCGACCACACCTGCATGTGGTGCACCCTGCTTTCGACTGACAAGGCTCTGGCGACCGAGCAACTCCCGGGATAAGGAGTACCCCACTGCTATGCCAACGGCTCCCTATGAAAGTGGATGAGCTGGCAGGGACTGGGGCACTCTCTTGCCCTTGAGGTGGAAAATAACCTCTAAAGGCAGAAGAACCATATATGGTCAATGGCATAGAAAGTCCTCAATGGCGGAGCAAGCGTAGGGACAACTAAAGCTTCCCTGGCAGTTGGGAAGGCGGAAGAAGGCTGGAGCAGTCTCATAGCCTCCAGTTGTAACTCTTATGCCACTGGGGACAGGTTCTGAGCCTGTCAAGAAATGTGTGATTGTTGATGTGTAGCAGCATTCCCACACTAAAATATGCCATTAACAGGCATCTTCTGAAGTACTCAGCACATACACAACAAGTCCTGCGGCGATCAGGGAGTTGTGACAGGAGCAGGATTGTGTAGTCTAGGAGCTCCTAGTGACAAACGGGCACGTAGGCGACGAATGTGTGATCGGCTACCAAATTATAAGTAACAACTCTCATGTGTGATCACTGTTTTACTTGAGGAAAGGCTGTAAAGCAAATCCTGTGCTGCATTAGTGAGTGAGCAGGCCTATTCAGGAACCACTCTGCTCACCCTGAATGGGGAGGGGACTATAAAGTGCCCTAAAACATAGTCAATCTCAACACAACCTGACTGGGAAACCGCGCCCAGAGGGTACTCTATAAGCGGGCAGAAGAAAATAACGATGAATTTTGCAACCTGGAACACCCGTACTCTAATGGACAATAATACAGCTAATCAGCTAGAAAGGAGACCAGCTATCGTGGCTTGTGAACTAAAGTGATTTATCATTGATATTGCAGCACTGAGTGAAACTAGAAGGCCCGATTAAGGTCAAATTAAAGAACAAGGATGTGGATACACTTTCTTTTGGAAGGGTAAAAACATTCATGAGTCCTGCATTGATGGTGTTGGTTTTGCCATAGCAAATGAACTTGTTCCTCTCCTTGATGAACTTTCTTCCGGCATAAATGAAAGACTCGTGAGCTTACCCTCAAGCTCACCAACAATCAATGAGTTACAGTAATTAGTGCATATGTTCCGACCCTCACTTGTGAAGTAGATGAAAAGGTAGCATTCTATTGCCAACTCGACATACTTCTAACAAGAATACCTCAAGCTGACAAAATCATTTTCTTGCACAAGTTGGTAGAGACTCAAAACTATGGCCTAAGGTAACTGAAAAAGAGGGAGTAAGGAAGCAACTCTAATGGAACCCTCCTGCTCATGAAGTGCTCAAAGCACAATGTAGTTATCACTAATACCCTCTTCAGACCGAAGGATAAATTTTGAATATCATGGCAACATCCACGGTCAAAACACTGACATCTAATTGATTACATAATTGTATGATAAAGATGTTGATTCCCAAACGGAACTTGATATATTTGTTCCGAATGAGTAAATTTATAATACCAATATAGTTGCCCCATTATTGGACATAATAAATTATCCACCTAACGCATTCCTGGTTGCCAGCGTTTCATCCCAGTGTGCTAAGTTGGGCTCATCAGCTGGTCAATAGCACACCTACGAAGATGCATGGCTAGTGCATACTGTGGAGGCCACTGCATAGGCTACTTCGAGCCACTGACAGTGCCAATGCACTATGAGAGACTTTGTCTCATTTTCAAAATTTGATGCCTGCCTGGCCATCAGATGATTTATTCATTCGGAACAAATATTTCAGATTCCCTATGGAAATCAACATCATTTTTTAAAACACAGTTCATGGAAGTCTTAAACCAATTATCTCGATAGTAATCACTGCTGAACTTTCAACTATATGACACGCACCTGAGTGCTGCTTTTACGCTAATCCCGCTAGAATTGGACTCCTTCCAAAGATATACTAATATCAGAATCCAGAACATCCTTCCCAAAAAACAAGATACACCAGACAAGAAACTAGAACAACTCTTACACAGTAAAAAATCCAACAGTAACTACTTTCAAAAAGTTAATGACTATAAAGTTTTGGGTAACGAACATGAGTTTCATCCACCTGTCAAAGATTTAACAGAATTGCATTTTGATAACTTTGAAACTAATATATTGGAAAGAGGTCTGAAGTTTAACTGGCCCCATTCAAACAAATCAAAGAATTTAATAACCACAGTAGCAGAAATTGAGCATGCTATTTCTAAATTACCTCTAGAAAAACAAGAAGAGACTAGATATGAAATACATAAAAAATTACCCAACCTAACCACTTCTCATAATTCATATAACCCAAACACTCCCCAGATTTAAAAAATAATAAATAAATAAAAAGCTATACAGAACCCTAAACCAAAAATTAAAGAAAAATAATCTAATAGTTACTAAAGCTGACAAAGGGAATACCACGATCATTATGCACAAAAAACACTACATTGAAAAAAAATGGAAAACTTTTTCTCAGACACCTCATTCCTTTAGATCAAAAAAGATCCTACTAAAAAAGGCCAAAGGGACTTTAAAAAATCCTAAAATACATCTCTTATCTTGAGGGAACACGAAACTCGGAAGCCAATTAGCATGAATCCAAGTATCCCACTAGCGAGAGCCTCGCCCAAAATCCACAAAAATGGTATTCCTATCAGACCTACTATTAATACAGAAATAGTCCCACCTACAAAACATCCAAATTTATACATGATTTTTTGAAGAAACACTATAGATTTTTTTATAAGAATCCAATCAAAAACGCAGCTGATTTTTGCCAAATTCCTCAGATCTCATACTACAACCCCATTACACAATACATTGCTATGACATAACTAATATGTATTCTAATATACCTGTCAACAAAACTATTAACATAATTAAGAACAACTTATACAATCACAGCTCTTTAAGCAGATATGAAATAGATGAATTTGTTTATATCTTGAAATTTGTCCTTGCCAATAATTATTTCTCATTTAATAATATAATTTATCAACAGGAAGACCTCCCTATGGGAGCACCCTCTTCGGGCATCTTGACCATCTTGAAGAAAATAAGATCTTGAATAAAATAGAGGGAATTGTCTTTTGGACGTGCTATGTAGACGATGCTTTTACTATAATTGATCAGAAAGCATCTAATAGCCAAACAATTCTTAATTACTTGAACCAAATAGATCCTTCTATAAAATTTACAATAGAATCAGAATTTGACAAGTCATTGGATATCCTAGATTTAACTGTCACTAGAACTAACGAGTATCTTACCTACGACATCTTCAGAAAACCCACACAAACAGATATCACCAGAGAACGGGCAACTTTCTTTAGTTTGATTCATAGAGCTTTCAGTATCCCCTTATCGGCTAGCAATCTAAAGAAGGAAATGAAATGGTGTATGGCTATCAGTGCCGAGAGTGTCCGAGGACATGTTCGGCTCGCCAAGTGCAGGTCTTTTGATTTGACGTCCGTAGGCGACCTGCGCGTTGTGATGAGGATGAAATGATGATGAAGACAACACTTCACCCAGCCCCCGTATAACCGTCCAGGCTTCTCCAGCCATATTAATTGTAATTGTACAGTCCTATTACGTGATATCACTCAATATCAAAATTATCCGCCATCGGCAATTAATCATTGAGACCTGTTAATTTAACTACAGTCAATTGTAAATAAGAACGCTTTTGAAACCATAATATTACATGTATATTAGAACATCATTTATTATTTAAATTATAGATAGGTATTCATTATGTAATGTAAATATGGTAAATATGTTGAGACAGAGTTTGTGTCATTTCATCTCATACTTGTGTATACAGAAAAGTTATTCTTGACGCTGGAAATTTCGGATGACTCACTGGGGTTTAACTCATGAGCGAAGTATTATACAGCTATCCGCGCGCGAGGGTAGCCCAAGATACAGGCCTATATCATCGACACGCCTACTGGTTATCGCGAAGAATGAAGAGAGGGAAGATATGATATGAGACCTACGAATCAGATGCTTCGTTGTAAAGAGACTGGCCATAGAGCAGTTATCAAGAGTGGGGAGAGCTCCTCTATATTATCTTGCGTGAGCAATCCTCAACACACAACTACTTTATTATTTTGGAACAGTGAGTGGTCGTTTTGAGACAATTATTTTCAGGACAGTGAGTTGTCGCTTCGAGATACAGTACGTAGCTGCTCTGATGTTGTCGGATCAGGGTGAGATATTCTATAATTATTCTGGACGTAAAACTACGTTAGTTCAAGTCCACGGTACTTGGTACAAGTCTGTATTATATGAGGAGAATAACTAAGTTGGATTAAGATTTCTGATAACGTGGAAAAATTCACAACACTGAATTTTCTCCTCATACGATCAACGGTGATCAATTTTCACAAGCATAAGGCCAATGTCTAATTTAAAGACTAGGCAATTAGGGAGGGCTAGTCCAGATAGCCCAAACCATATCGCAGAAGGAAGGAATGAAGGATGTCCATGGAGCCAGTCTAAAATGAGGAAAAGGGAACAAGTAACCACGGAATACAGATGACCTCAACGGAAGCTACAATTGGTGAGCCACAATTAGACAATGCAAGCAACAGTAAATTACAGTAACGTTAAATTATTAATTCCCTCTAAGCTAAAAGGTACTTTTCTGACTCATCTCATTACTTTTTTTGTTTAATAAATTCATTTGACCAGATATTGCGTTAATTTTCCTTCTCAAAGCGATTCTTAATAGTTAATTATTTAAAATCCTACCCCTGTGATTTAAGTATAAGTCTCTATGCCACTGTCCGGCTCCATGGCTAAATGGTTAGCGTGCTGGCCTTTGGTCACAGGGGTCCCGGGTTCGATTCCCGGCAGGGTCGGGAATTTTAACCTTAATTGGTTAATTTCGCTGGCACGGCGGCTGGGTGTATGTGTCGTCTTCATCATCATTTCATCCTCATCACGACGCACAGGTCACCTACGGGTGTCAAATCAAAAGACCTGCATCTGGCGAGCCGAACATCTCCCCGGACACTCCCGGCACTAAAAGCCATACGCCATTTCGTTTCGTTTCGTTTCATTTCATTTCTATGCCATTAAATATAAGTTTTGCTGTACAGTTTTGTTTAAACCTGTAACGCTGGCGCCCAAACATTACATAGAGAAATGGGAAACCATGGAGTGATAATTGATTCTATTTGCGTGGCAATTTGCGGGCAAGCCACATATAGTTTATATTTATAGTCATGTGTCCCCAGCTATTAACTTTCGTCTCCTCAAGTGTGAAGCATATAAGAGCGAACAGTAACACCCGTGCCAGCAAAATTAACCAATGATGGTTAAAATTCCCGACCCTGCCGGGAATCGAACCTGGGACCCCTGTGACCAAAGGCCAGCATGCTAACCATTTTGCCATGGGCCGGACAAAAAGGAAACAAACATAATCTATAGTTTAGCTGGTTTCAATGGTTTCAATAAATAATTTATTGACAAAATTGTCAATAAAATAAAAAATAAGCCTGTGGCCATGCTTACAAGAGAGCAAAAAACGAAAAAAGAGAGAGAGAGAGAGAGAGAATCACATCACATTTACCTACAATAATGATAAGATATATCAAATTACAAATTTCTTTAAAAGACAGAACTTTAACATAGCTTTTAAAACCGTTAATAATACAGTAATTCTACTTTGTTTTTCAATCATCACAAAATCAATACCAGGTCTAAATTCTCTAATTCAGGAGTCTATAACTTGAATTGTAGCCACTATACTGCCAGCTATATTCTAATGGAAACAAGCTATATTGGGCAAACAGGACGCAGCTTTCTATTCCTTATTCAGAACACATCAATGCCAAAAATACAGTAAATTCTCAGCCATGAGTAGTCACATTTGACTACAATCATTCTTTTTCCGACACTGAACAAGATCTTTCCATCATAAAAAATAACCAATAAAGGTGCTCTTCTCAATATATACGAAAATATTTTTATTAACATTGATCAAAGAATTAACCCCAACAATAATCAAAACAAAATTATCCAAACTCACAACATCCTTCTTGAAGAAATTATAAAGAACTTTTTTTTTTTTAATACGAACAATTCTAACGCTTTTAATTTATCTGTACCCCTCTACTGACTCCCCCTACTACCACTCCCCTCACACCTGCTCTGGAACATGCTGCTCTTAGCTCACAATTAACAGCAGACAACAGTCCCATACGGAGCCATACACGAGCCGGCCGGACAAGGGAGAGAGACAAATAGGGTGGAGAAGTAAGTACTCGGACGCCGTAAAAACACTTTGTTTATTTCAATATTTCATGCAAGTCTCTTACCTTTTTCTTCTTTTTAGTGTTTTTTTGTTTGCTAGTTGCTTAACGTGGCACCGATACAGATATGTCTTATGGCGACGATAGGACAGGAAAGGCCTAGGAATGGGAAGGAAGCGGCTGTGGCCTTAATTAAGGTACAGCCTCAGCATTTGCCTGGTGTGAAAATGGGAAACCATGGAAAACCATCTTCAGGGCTGCCAACAGTGGAGTTTGAACCCACTATCTCCCGGATGCGAGCTCACAGCGTCGCGCTCCTAACCGCACGGCCAACTCGCCCGGTCTTTTTAGATTTACCAAATAATATATGGTTTGCAAGATTTATCCGGTCATATAATACAATTCAACTGAGTTATTCCACCTACAAACGAGCCCTGTTCGATCAGATATTCACGTACTCAAGCCTTCCAACATGAGATCACATCGACATTTTTCAGGTTTGAACTCTGATTTTAGCATGACATGACCCTCTTTTCAACTCATTTTGTATATTACAACTCAATGGTACTTTTATTATACAAATAATTGGTTTGAAGACTTACACTAACTGTGGTTTTTAAAAATCCGTGTTTAAATGTGACAGATTTAGTCACCTTGACTCTTCAATATTTTAATATATGTCATTGTTCTTAGTATTAAGATTATCATGTGTTTCTACCATAATAGCTTGGGCTGAATATGTGTCACAATAGAAGAAACGAAACATGTCCCTTTTCTTAAAATAAAATAAAAAGAGAATACAGTAAAACCTCATTAATTTGAAGTCGGGACAAAAAATCAACTTTGAATTACATGGTTTCAAATTAACCGCCAACACATAATTAAGAAATGCCAACCCTTGTGGCGTCACAATATATTCTAAGACCCGTTACTGCATGCAATTAACATTGATTTACAGTATTAAAACAATGCACTTGGATAGTTCACCGGCAAACATAACCTCACGGAATGAAATCAACAGAAAGAAAACCTGATTCAAAGACGAGGAGAAATCTATACTGGCTCCCCTGTGCAAGTGAAGTGCTTTATCATTGGATTACTGTACTGTATGCATTTTAGATGCCTTGTGCTTGCACGGAAAGTACCCAATGCCCTTAAAACATTGCGGCTTATCAAACTTTCCTATGACGAGGGCAGAATGCCTCTGGCTTCCGTCCACATTACAACAGCAAATTAATGCATTAACCCATTAATGCATGCAATCACCTTGATTATCAGTTTAAACTTTTCAAATGCCATGAAAAACACTATTTCAGAAATGTATCCAACAAGGTACATTTACATTATTCAAATAATGCACTTCAATAAAACAATGGCTAACATAACCTCACGCATTGAAAGGAAGAAAAACACAATTCAAAGAGGAAAAATGATGCTGGCTCCCCTCTGCAAATGCTTTATCTTATGGATTACTCTACTGTTTGCATTTTTAGATACCTTCTACTTGCATAGAAAGTGCCCGACGCCCTCAAAACATCGTGGCTTTTCAAACTTTCCTATGACAGGGGAAGGAAGTCTCTCGCTCCCGTGTGCACTGCATAGCAACACAATACATTTCCCAGCTGGCAATTCTCTCCTTTAAAACCATAAATCCGTTTGGCCTAGGCATTTAAAAAAATAAAAGAAACAAACAGTACAGTTTCATCGTCATTGACAATATTGTTTGGTGCATATGAATTGATTATAGGCTATAAGCCACGCTTTTTTTGCCAACTGTCGGCATCGCCAGTGTTCACGCACACTGCCTGCTACGTGATATTGTGGCGTTCCTTAAAACGCCGAATACAAAATAATTACAATTCCGCTCGAACAATAGAAGATATGAAGCACACTGTAGACACGCCAAAGTGGGTAAAAGTGCGCAAAGTTACCCCCGCACGTTCCGGAAGAAACGTTCTTTCATGACGCACAGAAATTTTGAATTTAAATTACTTTAAAAAAATACTATTCTTTTCAAAATGTAAAGGCAGTTTCGAATTAAAAGTCTGAATTTTGGTCAAGGGACCGTCATTGTTCTTTGAATTACGAATTATCCGTCTTTCGAACTAACGATTTAAATAACATGCAAAACTGTACCTCATGTTTCCGGGACCGAGAGCTGCTTCGAATTAGGCAAGATTTTGAATTAACTGATCTATCGAGGTATCTCATTGATTAGTATACCAGGCAAAGTATTCACTGGCATTTTGGAACGGAGGGTGCAATCAGTTGTTGAGAGGAAGTTGGATGAAAACCAGTGTGGTTTCAGACCACAGATTTTCAGTATGCGCCAGGTAATTGAAAAATGCTACGAGAGGAATAGGCAGTTGTGTTTATGTTTCGTAGATCTAGAGAAAGCATATGACAGGGTACCGAGGGAAAAGATGTTTGCCATACTGGGGGACTAGGGAATTAAAGACAGATTATTAAAATCAATCAAAGGATAATTTGTGTTGACAATTGGGCTTCAGTGAGAATTGATGGTAGAGTGAGTTCTTGGTTCAGGGTACTTACAGGAGTTAGACAAGGCTGTAAACTTTCACCTTTGCTGTTCGTAGTTTACATGGATTATCTGCTGGAAGGTATAAAATGGCAGGGAGGGATTCAGTTAGGTGGAAATGTAGTAAGCAGTCTAGCCTATGCTGACGACTTGGTCTTAATGGCAGATTGTGCAGAAAGGCTGCAGTCTAATATCTTGGAACTTGAAAATAGGTGCAATGAGTATGGCACGAAAATTAGCCTTTCGAAGACTAAATTGATGTCAGTAGGTAATGTATGTATGTATGTATGTATGTATGTATGTATGTATGTATGTATGTATGTATGTATGTATGTATGTATGTAGGCATAGATATCAAGGATAATTTAATAAAAAACCACCTACTCAATACTTTCCACGTTTAATGTGGTTATTCTCTACATGATTTTATGTAGACTTATTTGGTCAGGTACATGTTTCACCCAGTATTTTGGGCATCTTCAGCCTGTAAACAACCTTTAGGTTACTTGTATGTATGTATGTATGTATGTATGTATGTATGTATGTATGAAACATCCTAATCCAACCTCCTTGCTGCTTCAGTATTTCTAATTTCCTCCTTCAGTTTCAGTGATATTAACAATTTACTATTAAATATCAAGTTTTCTCCTGTGTCATTTTTTCAAGAAGGTCCAGAAGGTCCAGAGCTGTCAGATCAAAGTGGGAAACTGCCATCTTCATATATGTGCATCTTGTAAAGAATATCTGTGAAGCAGGTACCAGTGAATAGAGCAATTGATAAAATGAGTGATCGAACTCTACAATACCTATAATACCTACAATATATACCAGTACTGATAAAAGAATAACTGCGCCATTGAGCTCCATTTTATTCATTGGTTTGAAATCTATCACATGGACATGATCATTTCTGCATTATTTATGAAAATTAATACACACTATTAGGTGCATAAACTTTAAAATTTCAAAATTCAAAACAAAAATTAGAAAAAAATAGGTATGAAATGATTTGCTGTGTATCCATACTAACAGAAAAGAAAAACAAAACTGATTCATTTTTATTACCTGAGTTTGCAAACGACCTTCATATTTCTCAACCATCACTAACGGACTAAGTGCTTGAGGAATTTTGAATTCAGCTTCAGGTATTTTCACTGCAGGGTAACGACCTCCATCATTTGTGTTCAAATTCTTCAGGCATTCACTTATATGAGTAACATCTTCTAAATTAATAATTGATTCTTCTCTACAAGAGTCAACCACGTAGTGTTTACCAGTAGTGTCTTTTATATTTGATGTATTTACTTTTGGTGTATTTATACTTAAATGTGCCAACTTTGACTCCACTTCTTGTTGATTTGATGAAAGTACTGACTGATGAGATTCTTCATTATGATTTAAACTACCAGGATTAGATTTCCTTGGTGAACAAGAAACTGCATTACAGGGTTGATCACCAGGATTCTTGGAGACATCACTTCCAGTAGCAAGTATCTCACCTACTTTTTCTTTATGAAATGATTTTTGCATCTTTTCACCGGCTGATTGAGAAATCTGTGGTATTTGCAAGTCTCTGGAGCTTTGGGTCACGCTGGGGTGTGACACAAATGAATTCTCTTTCTTTGACCTGTTTTGAACATTTTGAGATGGCACTAAGGTTGAAGATTGTTTCTGGAAGATTTCTGCATTATCCACACTGTCCATTTCACCGCAAGACACGAACTGATCACTACTTTCCAAGCTACAATCTACCTTTTCTCTAAACTTAGAACGCAGCGTATAGTTGTGGATACTTCGATTATGCTTTACAGCATTGATTAGACTATGTTTTGAACCATGGGTAAGACGACTATTATTATTACTACGTAACTTTTCTGAGATGTTACTTTTGTTAGCTTGCTGTGAAAGAGAGTCAGATATTTTCTGAACACTGTATTCATGTGAAGTATGTAATGGTGTTGCAAAAGATAAATCAATCTCTCTCTGTGACTGAGCAGCGCACCTTGAATTTTTATTTTGTGACTCTGGATGATTCTCTTTCAGAGAAATTTCCATGAGATCTGATGTTTCTGCAGTAACTATACCATGGGTGGGAGATATAATATGTCCTTGTGTTTGTTTATCGTTAGATGTTGGGTGAATATTCTCAAGTGCCACAAACGGAGTAGAACAGCAATTCACTCCACTTCTAAAGCATCCATCAGTACAAATGTCTGGTGTCTGATGTGGTGAAGCATCCAGTAACTTGCTTCTCTGTTCAATAGGCTGAGAAAGTGAGGCATAAAAAGACAAATTTCTATAATATCGTCTTCTACTAAAACTTTTAGGAGTTTCTTCAAGGTTTGTCATATTTTTGCTGTCATTTGTTAAAGGCTTATTTTTCTGACTTGCAAGTTTCCTTTTACGAACACTTGAAAGTTCATCAGATGATGGGCTGTCATATATTAATGGATTACGACCAGTATGGGATACAGACAGCTGAGGCATTTTTGATCTTGGCAAAGGTGAATGGAAAACACTCTGATCAGTATCTGATTGTGTTTTATTTCCAATAATACTTTCTTCACCATCAGTTTCAGCATCAGCAGAATATACCCTTTCACCATCAGTATCTGGAGACATATTGATGCTATTCCAAAGCATTTCCTGCCAGGTGAAGCTCTCTGGTTCTCCTACAACACAACAAAACATAACACAATAAATGAAATTGTAAAGAAGTATCTTTTTTTGCTACTGGCTTTACGTCGCATCGACACAGATAGGTCTTGTGCCGACGATGGGATAAGAAAGGCCTAGGAGTTGGAAGGAAGCGGTCATGGCCTTAAATAAGGTATAGTCCCAGCATTTGCCTGGTGTGAAAATGGGAAACCACGAAAAACCATCTTCAGGGCTGCCAACAGTGGGATTCGAATCCACTATCTCCCGGATGCAAGCTCACAGCCGTGCGCCCCTAACTGCGCGGTTAAAGAAATCTCCACTACTAAAATATAAACACTTAATATAATGGGTAAAAAGATATATACTACTATTCATAGCAGATTTGTAGATTTACAAATAGTTGTTTCCAATAGTAATGTGTCTGGATTGAGATTGTAGCACTGCTGTGTGAATGCCAAGGTCAGGGTTCCCGGAGGCAAACAAAACTTCTGTTTGGTCTTCACAGCAGTTGCAGCTATGTTGCTTACATAATGCCTAAGAAAACTGAATCGTTTTGGGACGGCTACTTTACTGAACTTACGGATGCAAAGTGTAGTTATTCTGCTATTACTGAAATGTGCAAGAAGCGGAATTTTGTTGTGTCAATGAAAGGAATCAACTCAGTGTTGAATAAAATGGGAAAGACTCACATGGTATGAATTCCAAAAAGAAAGACTAAATAAATCCAAGACCTACTACTCCAGACCTAACACGCAAGGTCAAGTCCTTAGTCTCAGGCAGGTTAAAATCCATCCTAAGTACTGCAGTATACCAGAGAAGTTGATCAGCAGGTATGTAACACTTGCCCACACAATAACAGAAAGGGAAATGTAAGCAGTTAGCTAAAATCATACACAGGGTGCAATGACTTAAATCACGATTTAAATCAGTTGATTTTATAATAAACATCTATGATTAAAATCAGTTTGCTTACTCATTCTCACCCTATTAAATGCTGTCCATTGTTCAAATTCATATAAAAATCAACTACTTAAAATCAGTTTACAACTTGTTTGGAATTGTAGAAAAATGTTTTAGGATACTTGAAGTAGCAGAGAATAGTGATCCTTACTTTATATTTGCCAGGGACCCAGCAACCCATACCAAGAAGTTTTCTTTCTTATGTACAAGAATTAAAACTAAGATAGTGTACAATATTGTTGAAATAAGTAATTATCAAATGTTTCCCCTTCACCGAAGGACTCTTTAATATTATTAAATATTCTGTGTGGTAATGAGATTGAACTAACGTGGATGTAAATTCAGGTTTAAGTGCAAGCAGTTATTAAGTCGGTGGCAACGACACTAGTTTGAAAGGCCTAATTATAGCATGCCTTTATGCAACTCGGGTAAAAATAATTGGACGATTTGTGAATGAACATTCAGGCTAAGCAGTATAAGCAGTGATCATAGCTCTGGATATAAAGCGATAACAATAGTGTTAGGCCTAATTATTTAAATGTTATCAAACATGGAAAAGCTTTTTTATGATAAGATTGGGCAAACTGTGAATGAAAGTTGAAGTTTCGTAGTTAAACCCCCAAGTGGTGAGTGAAGTAAATATCAATTTTGCACTGGTTGGTAACTACAAGACATAAACTTGAAATTTTAAGTAAAAGCATATGAAAAATTTCATTTAAAAGACACAACTAAATTCTGAACATGAAAACAAAGACAGACTACCAACTGAATAATGCTAAATTACTAAATATTAATGAGAAAGAAACTTGTAATAAGCAATTTCACTAGCATGGTAAGAACACTATCACACTTAAATAGAGTAGAAGTCTGTTATAGCGAGAATTCATAAGAGCGAAAAAATTACTCGCTATAACGAATTGTCGTTATATCCGATTTTTTAATAAAAGTCGGAAAACCCACCATGCACATTAAAATCGGCATGAAACGGCAATAAGTTTGTTCAAAACTTGCGTTTCCGCAGATGATATCCACACTATGGCTTACTTGTTTGCTATTTTTCGAAATCCGATACGACGTGAAAGTGTATTCTTAATTTCATTCTAAAAGAATATAGTACCGTATTTCTCCGAAACCAAGATGAACCCCACTTTTTCCTTCAAAAATTTAAATCAGGCTCAAAAAGTACTTTGTAAAATCACATGAATGCCTTTGTTGTACAGTAGGCCTACGCATTTTTAGACTATTTTTAGACGCCGAATATTAACTTTCGTCATGCCATATTTTTTTGCGGCTGCACAATTATTATTTATTTCCGCGGGTTTAAGGACCATTAACTTAAAATTCGCATCATAATACCGACGCGAACCCCTTGAAAATTTGCTGGCAATACCTATCCCATGCATCTCTACAATACGACGATCCACCAGAAATTTATTCTTGCTGTCTATAAACCTGTTACTTTTACTCAGCGTCAGATATAACCGGCTACCGCTACACACTGTTACGACCTCCCGATCTCAACATTTTTCTTACCTTGAGCATACTTCTCCGCTCCGTTCTGCTACACATTATACTGCTCTGCCTGCTTGCTAGTCTGCCTCACTACTGCTTGCGCTGTCGCTTCTCCCCACGCCACCACCTGACGTCACCTGTCTCCAGCATTTTCTAGACTTTCCTTCCCTGGCGTATATATACTCGCCGCTTTCCTTCGACCTCTGATCAGGTGTGCTTCGTGTTTGTAATAGGCAGTGGGAGCTCCTGCATTCCGCACGGCTGGACCGTGTGCTGTTAACCTTCTTCTTCTTCCTCTTCAGACCGGGTGAGCAGACTAGTGTTTTACATTGTGTTTTCAATACTTGCTTTTTCCTTGCCTTGAGAGGCATTACTACTATTTGATTCTGAACTCTAGTCCCTTCAGGACTCAACGTCAAAATACTATTATGGTGCACAAATTTTCGTTCTGAGACTTCTTCTCCGAGTGTGTAAGAGGGGAGTGGTGGACTGCCAACCTTATCAGTGACTTTGAACTTTGCGTGTGGTGTAATCAACGTTATTATTTTCAACTGGGACTATGCAGCCTGATCCCTACTTATATTTTCATCCTCCTTGTTTCGCTTCCTAACATATTTTTCTCTTTCTCGTGTTTTCCCTTGTCCTTTCCCCTTTTCTTTATTTCTACCTTTTATTATGAAGATTTTAAAACTAAACACTGTGAAATTGTGGTCTGTGAATCGAATAGTGTGTTTTCTCTGGTCTTCGAAATATTCTGTCATCTTTCTTATTTGAAGCAAGCCTGGTTGACCTTGGGGGATTAGACATTGTTTTTACTGGCACTTATATTAATTTCCGGAATGTTCCATTCTATTTGTGAAAGGCTTTATGTCCCATTAACTACTTATTTATGGTGTTCGGAGAAGCCGAAGTACCGGAATGTAGTCCCGCAGGAGTTCTTTTACATGCCAGAAAATCTACCGACACAAGACTGACGTATTTGAGCACCTTCAAATACCACTGGCCTGAGCCAGGATCGAACCTGACAAGTTGTGGTCAGAAGGCCACCGCCTTAACCGTCTGAGCCACTCAGTCCGAGTACATCCAAAATGATTATGTAACCCAATGAATAGCCCTGGTAATGCTAACATAATGTTGACCAAAAAAAAAAATGAAATGGCGTATGGCTTTTAGTGCCGGGAGTGTCCGAGGACAAGTTCGGCTCGCCAGATGCAGGTCTTTCGATTTTACGCCCATAGGCGACCTGCGCGTCGTAATGAGGATAAAATGATGATGAAGACGACACATACACCCAGCCCCCGTGCCAGCGAAATTAACCAATTAAGGTTCAAAATTCCTGACCCTGCCGGGAATCGAACCCGGAACCCGTGTGACCAAAGGCCAGCACACTAACCATTTAGCCATGGAGCCGGACATAATGTTGACATATGGCATAGCAGCACTTCTCACAATGATGGTAAATTTCAAACACTAAAGATACCGTATAATAGGTTTTTACCCATTAAAGAGCATAAGTCAAAAACTCTCTTGACCAGAGTCCTGTAGTGCGGCCCACCGCGCAGCACTCGAAAACCCCTGGACTCCGGCATGCCCAGCCCGCGCAGTTTTGTCCTCTGAGCTTACTGGCCCACAGCACTGGTCCCACTCACCCCAGCGCACTAGGCGGGCTGTGTAGTCAGTCTACATTGACTACTTTCTCGCAGTAATGCGTGCACAGCTTACAACGAAATGTTCATTTCACACTTCTATTCGGATCATTCGCTATATGAATTCCTGTATGCTAATGACAAATTTTAATGTTCACTTATCGCAGTTTGTAATAAAATGATAAAGATCTCCCCTGCGCTGAAATAATAATAATAAATAAACACTTCATTAGAAACTCTAATATTCGTCTGCAATTGGCATCAACTTAACTGCAAATTAATCTAAATAACACAAAGCATATTTGAGGTGGTGGTGGTGATAGTTTTAAGGGTACATACAATTGGACAACCATTCTTTATTAACGCTAATCAGAGAGAAAAAATGGAAGGGATAGAGAAATGAAGATATCGGCCAAAGAAAGGCAAGGGCAAAGAAGAGCATGAAAATGAAAGACTTCCTAGGCCTCGGATGCCCTAATACCATCGGGGTCCGTAACGAACAAGTGTTGACTAAGGGAGGTCGGACAGGATAGATAAAAGTGAGGAGCCTGGCACAAGTAAGTGGGAGCAATGCCAGGACTCAGCTACGCGCCCCATGGTAGACAATTCACACTCCGAATTTAAGAGTCAATTGGGCCCCTTTTAGTCGCCTCCTACAATACTCAGGGGATACCATGGCTGTTAATCTACTGCCACCACACACAGGGGTTGCATATTCAAGAGGCCTTTCTCACGTTTAACTCAAAATGAATTAAAATACAAACTAAAATGATATAAGAAAACCACCACGGCTTTTACATACTTGATGTGGGTAGTTTATTGGTCATCGATTAATGAAAGTGGAGTTACTATAATAAAAAGAAAAGCATCAACATTGTCTGGGTGCAGAAGAGACCACCATGTGTTGAGAATGAAGCCCACCGAACTGAAATTTCTCTCTGAAAGCGAACTTGGCGCTTCACACACAGCACTTTCTTGGTGATCTGGTGAAGTTTTGGATCGTTTTGTCCATTTATGCTCCAATAGGATGCTATATATTCTTCCACTGCCCAATATTGGTTTAAATATCTTTCCAGGTCATCTGTTGGGATAGAACCTTCTTTAACGTCAGCCCATGAAGCAAACTTCGTTACTTTGGCAGACTGTGCCATAGTTGCGAAGTTTGATGACCCGGAAAGAATAGAACGTTCATCGTTCATACACGCCTTGTTTAAATTGTTCAGTACACAAAATGAACTTCTTTCCCATCACTGTCAACTAATGGCTTGAACACCAACCCAGTACGGCTTTTGATGTTCAGACCCGGTTCAGGAGTCTTGTATTGTCCGATTTCTAGTTTTCCTTTAATTCACGTTTCTTTTGAAACCACAGTCTGCATTCATTTCCGAAAATGGGATAGACGAGGAAGTCAAATAGAAAACCGCAGCAAATATGATCGTCTTCACTTGATCATAATGCAACGCACTGTAACCGTACGTATGTACGATCCCCGAATTTTTAGGTTAGGAAATTTTCGTATATAGTTTGTAATGTTAAAATCATGTAATTTTGTTTATTGAGAATGTAAAAACGTAATATTATAAGAAGAATGTGCAGTTAGGGAATATTGCATATGTGCATCATTATATTTTGTATAAATTTCCGTTTGGGTAAGAGTCTGTAAATATGGCCTAGCCGTAAGGATTGTGCAACCGGAAAAACTGCGACTATATCGGGAAGGACGGTTGAGGTCTGTTGAATGTGTTGCGACAAGTGGCTTGGAAACAAGGGGTACGGCAGGTTTTATAGGCTGAAGAACTGGAGTGGATCAATGTGGATGTACGTGAGTGGACGTTCGTAGTCACATCAGACGCACGATAGCCAATACGAGGGCTTTGTTTTAAGCGAGGTTGGGTTGACTGAGTGATGCGTCAAGAAGTGCCTATGAGAGCGTTGCTAGCAGTAAACTTCCCAGGACGCTTTAGCCACGTGTAGCAAGCCTATATAAGCAGGTACGCGTGTGCGGCAAGTCATTCAATGCTGTTTCCGATTGTGTTTCTGTCTCTGATCCTGTGTGTTTCTCACTCGGACCGGCGCGCGGGAGTTACTTTGCGCATAGTCCAAGGCAATATTGTATTGTTCTTGAGTATCGTTTTCGGAGTAAGCACGCTATATGTTGCTGATGCTAATGAGTTTCTGGTGGCTGTTAGGTCAAAGACGCTACCAACTCTGTATAATAGTTGGACTACAATTCTTCGACGAGATTATGTACAGTGGATGTGGTGATGCGTACAGAATCAAGATTCGGTAGTGGATGTGTGTTTGAGCACAGAGCTGATTCTTGGTAGAGGAAATCGTTGGCCGAGTATCCACTTTCAGTTGCAGAAACCTGAGGCGTTACACCAACCTGTGCGGCACTCGAGAATAACTCAAGACGTTGATGAAGTGTAGAGAAAGTCGTCGTACTTTTCTCTACCAGATTAGGCTTTTCTTCTGCAACAGCAGAGTGCAGTGCGACTCTTACCTGAAGGTATGATAAATGTAAATAGTGAAAATAATTTTATGGTGGTTTGAAGATGTTTGTACTTTGCCTTTATAAGCGGCAAACACGAGTTGGTCTCGTTATGTGATTTTTTTTAAATTGGTGTTTTTAGTGGTTTGTAATTTGCCTTGTAAACGGCAAACACGAGTTGATCTCGTAACGTGATGTTTCTTTCTTCATGTTGGTGGTTTGTAGATGTTTGTAATTAGACCTTGTAAGCGGCAAACACGAGTTGGTCTCGTTAAGTGATTTTTTAAATTGGTGTTTTTTTATATAATTTTTTTATGTTTTTAAATTTTTTTTTTAATGTGCCTTGTAAACGGCAAACACGAGTTGGTCTCGTAAAGTGATGTTTCTTTCTTCATGTTGGTGGTTTGTAGACGTTTGTAATTTGCCTTCATAAACGGCAAACACGAGTTGGTCTCGTAAAGTGATGTTTCTTTCTTCATGTTGGTGGTTTGTAGATGTTTGTAATTAGACCGTGTAAGCGGCAAACACGAGTTGGTCTCGTCAAATCATTTATTTTTGTATGTGGTTTTTAGTGGTCTGTAAAGTTTCCCTGTGTTAACGGCGAACAGGTGTTGGTCTCATTGAGGTAATTTATATATTTTATTTATTTTGGGAGTAAAGTCATGGAAGGAAACTTGCAGTGAATCTTTTATCAGTAGAGTATGGATGAACCTGGCTTGCTACCCAAATCTAATTTCAGGGGTAAACAGGTAAGGTTATAAAGTAAGTCTGGAGCTTCGTCAGCCTGATAACCGTCGCCTTGGGAGAGGGAGTTACTCATTGCTCTACATAGTTATATATTCCTGTAATTGTTTTACAGGTGGCGCCCACTGTCTTGTCATTTACACTTATTTCAGTCACCGTTTATTCAATTTATATATTATTTATTGGTAGTCGTCAAATTGTTACAGCACTCCGCTGACACGCAACACATTGCACACATTGAAGCAGTCAGCCCATAACACTAACACAGCGCTGTCCTTGGCTCACCATATACGCTGCCCAGCTCAACCCGTGCGATGACGTCGCGGGCTTCTTATGTTCAAGCCTTTCAAAGCCCATTGCCGTCTACTGCCGAAGCAGCTCATGGGCTGGGCCACCGTGCACGACTCTGCTACTGACTCTAAACATTGATATTTAACCACATAGATGAGCTTCAGTTCGTGTAGTATGCTTGATAACAGATAACCGCAGCATGAATCGGAACTTGTTGGTAGTGTAAAACCCTGCGTTACAAACCCAGCTAATCCTTCCAAGTCACTATTTCTTGTGTGTAACAGTGCACAGATTGCTCCGTTTGTTGCACTTGTAAGTTTTGTTATACTCTTAACATCCGCAGGCAAGCACAGATTATTGTAAAATACACTTGCATCTACAGATAGTCGGAAAAGTATCCGTCCACCAGCTAGTTTGATAAACACTTTGGTAAAACGGGATCCAGTATCTAGCAAAGTAACATGAAGGTAGAATATAATGGTATTCATAATATATAGTAGAAGTCTGTTATTGCGAGAATGCATAACAGCGAAAAATTTACTCGCTATAACGGATTGTAGTTATATCCGATTTTTGTCTAAAAGTCGGAAAACCCTTCATGCACTTTGAAATCGGTATGAAACGGCAATCAGTTTGTTCAAAATTTGCGTTTCCGCAGATGATATCCAGACTACGGCTTACTTGTTCGTTATTTTTCGTAATCTGATACTACGTGAAAGTGTATGTTTAATTTCATCCGAAAAAATTATAGTACCGTATTTCTCCGAATCTAAGATGAACCCCACTTTTTCCTTCAAAAAATTTAATTCATGCTCAAAAAGAAGTTTGTAAAATCATATGAATGCCTTGCTGTACAGTACGCCTACGCATTTTTAGACTATTTTTAGACGCCAAACATTGACTTTCGTCATGCCGTATTTCTTTTTCTTTTTTGCGGCTGCACAATTGTTCTTTATTCCCACGGGTTTAAGGACCATTAACTTAACATTGGCATCATAATACCGAAGAGAACACGTTGAAAATTTTCCGGCAATATCTATTCCATGCACCTCTATAATACCACGATCCATCAGGAAATTATTCTTGCTGCTATAAAACTGTTACTTTTACGCAGCATCAGATATAACCGGCTACCGCTACATGCACGTCTCGCTTGTCAGGTTCGGCCAAAATCAGCGGCTAGCGATGTATAGACCTAATCGCGAACGTTGAAAGTCAACGAACGAGTTTATTGCGCCACAGTATGGGCATTCCGCCCTTGTGTTTTTCATGCACATACCTCACAATTTCATCTTCGACTTCTTTAAAGCGTCCTTGTTGCGTACCACTGAATGCATTTTTGTACAGTACAAATTTTTTTAAAGCTTTTTGTCTTCACACTAACGCCAAATATTGGCTTTAGTTAGGCCTAAGCCGTATTTTCTTGCGGCTGCACAATTATTCTACATTTCCGAGTGTTTAATAAACATTAACTTAAAATTAGCATCATAATATCGACTAGAACCTGTTGAAAATTTTCGGGCAATACCTTTTCCACGTATCTTTAAAATACGACTATCCATCACGAAAATATTCCTGCTCTCTTTAAAAATTAATTTTACTAAGCATCAAGTACAATAGACGCGTTATGACTCTGCCACTGAGTAGCCATGTCTTTTCTAAGAATTCGAAGGGTCGCATGTTTTGATACCATTCTGCAGATTTGAGAAACACACAGGCACTTTACAACCGGTTGTCGCGGCTAGCGATGTGTAGTAAAGAGGCGGTTGTTTATTGTCAACGAGTTCTGTGCGCGGGTGAAAGAAACAGCGTGGTTACCACAGTACTTGCCAGTGGGATCCATGTTAGGCCGCAAATGCAACAACCCTTGAGCTTTCGCATGAGATTCTGAGGAAAAAACGTCTTGGATTTGGAGAAATACGGCATCACTCCAGAGATTTCTGTGGCAAACACCTCAGCTTTCTTCTACAAATAGCGTCACCTAACCTAACCGTATATGTAGCCTATCAAGAAGTAAGTATAAATAACCACCTAATCGATACTTTATTAATGCCTCAGGCAAAATTGAATAAAATTAAAACTTACAGGACATGTTTCGACCACTTAGTGGTCCTCTTCAGCTGTATAAATAAAGAACTGAAAAGAAAAACATTGACATTTATTTGTGCTTATTGTCAATGTTTTTCTTTTCAGTTCTTTATTTATACAGCTGAAGAGGACCACTAAGTGGTCGAAACATGTCCTGTAAGTTTTAATTTTATTCAATTTTGCCTGAGGCATTAATAAAGTATCGATTAGGTGGTTATTTATACTTACTTCTTGATTAAACATCGATACGGTCATGAAATGGACAACTTGTAATATGTAGCCTATCATGAAAACATATTTGAAATGCATGTAAATAACCGTAACTAGACGCGAGAAGATATGAAATATCCTCTGAAATCAGTGATGTACTCTGCCATATCTTGAGGTGTATCACATTCTTACTTAATTTCCATAAATAACATTAAAATTAAGATATCGTTTACTTCAGTCTTTATTTTTAATGAGTTAACAACTGCTATCGACCAGGTTATTTACGCATTTATTACAAAAACGTGTTATCCTCTTTCATTTTGAATTTTCTTTAGAGAACAGCAGTTGATGTGTATTACTAATCAACTCCAACATCGCCTTTGAATGTCAACAAGAGAGCTCGCAAATGTACAAAGTGAGAAAACTATCCCGTACCAAAGATGGTCGATCGCATTTTGTTGCAAACGTTTCAGTTTTCATATTCAAACAGCATCACGTATCCTAACTTAACCGTACTATACGTATGATGAAAACACACTTCAAGCGCCAGTAGAGAAATTATACCTTTCGCTATAAATTTTCATAATAGCCTTTCCATAATTTAACCAGACGTGACAAAATATACACTAACCTCTGAAATCAATTAAGCACTCTGCCATATCTCTAGGTGTATCCCATTCTACTTAATTGCAGTATGTTGCCTCAAAATCAAGCGGTCGTTTAGTCAGCCTTAATTTTTAACGAGTTAACAACCGTTATCGGACACGTTATTCACGCATTTATTACGAAAATATGTTCTCTTTGATTTTGAATTTTCTTTACAGAACAGCTGTTGACGGATATTACTAATCAACTCCGACATCGCCTTCGAATGTCGACGAGAGAAATCGCTAGTGAACATAGCGAGGAAACTATGCCGAAGGTAATCGATCGCATGCAGTATCATCGCTGGGGTGCATAAATATCGGTAACGGAAAAAATCACTCGTAATAACGGATGCGCCAGTGATAGGGCGCTCGCTGTAACCAAAGGACAATACACAGTTTAATATAGGAATTTCGAAGGGACAGAAAAAAGTCGTCGCTATAATAGAGTTCTCGTTATATGCCGTACTCACTATAGAGGACTTCTACTGTACTATGTATAACTCAATTTCTGTTAATAATCCGTTAATGTACAAACGTAGTGTAACAAAGGGTACTGCAAAAGTATTCGTCCGCTGTTATCTGTGATGTCTAACATCATAACATGGGAAAATACATGAGTCAGGGTTCTTGCGAGCAGTATATGCTGATCATGCAATACGTAAACATTACGTTCAGAGCTAGAATGGGTAAGACAAGGGAAAACACTCGTTGAACGGGAGCGATTTGTTGAACTCTATAAAGGACATTTGCAACGAAAAATTGCTGAGAAGACAGGAATACCAAGGTCAACAATAGAAGGTATTATTCACAGGTTCAAAAACACTTCAACTGTGATAAATAAACGATGAACAGGATGCCCTAGTAAGTTTAACACAACGTGAAGGGAGATGCAGCCTACGCACCATGCCCCACAATTCTCATGTTTCTGGTCCTGTACTTTGAACAGATGTAGAATTGTGAAGTGGGACGAACATTAGTACCGATACCATAAGACGAGTGTAATACAAAGCTGGTATGAAACATCATATAAACAAAAAAGGAAACCCTGGATAAGTAAGGTAAACAGATGGAAGAGGTAGGAGTTTCCAAAACAATCTATTTGTAATCGTTACTTCGGCGGCTACACAGTTAAAGGGAGGAAAAGAAAAAGCAATTACACGGTACCTTAAACACTACACACAAAATAAACTTCAATGAACTACACTGCACAGCGCCAAATACAATTCAAGTAAATATCAGTGAGGGCAACTTGACAAAAAAAGGAACGTGGAAACGGGACTGAGAAAACTTACCGAAGGTCATGGAGAAGCTTAGGTTGCAGTTTTCGGAAAAATCAACGGTGATCTCTGGTTTTCAAAAATATTATTTACAAAATTGACTTTACAAAGTAAATTCCGAACAAATTCAGGTATGCGGAAAATCTCGGTACACAAATTGTAAAATACAAATTTTCTTTGAGAAACACATATTAGATGTTCCATGACAAGAGCTTTCTATAGTTTCAAAGAGTCAAGTAAACACGGTACATGTTATTACAAATCAAGTTGTACGATTCGATCTTGAAGGTAAGAGGAAACACAATATGCTATACAATTTAGAATGAAGTTAAACATACCTTTCAAAATATCTGATCAATAGAGTGGTGATCAGGACAATCTCCTGTATGATACACTGACGAAAATTACATGCAAATTAAAACCGGACAGAAAACAACAGCACTTACCCTAAGGCAGCCCATTCTGGTAGCGAGGAGCTCAAAGACTTAAGACCAGACGAAATGCTGTCTAGCTCCCTTTTAAATGGAAATGTGGCCTTGGAGTAGCCAATCAGAACGCAGGAGCTTGCCCAGATTCACCAATCACAACTCTCTCTGTGGTCGCGATCTTTGAACCACTTTCTCGAACACATGTACAGACCCCGATCGCGAACCTTCCATATTCCAAAATAGAAAGGACATATTTCTAGAATGCATACTTAACAAGGTCGACACACCCTGTTCCAAAAATCTGCGTCACAACCTTTCTGGACTGTTCCAGTTAATATAGAAATATAATCTAGTACTATTAGCAAGCTACTTAAATTCTGGAAATGCATGTTATTCACAGATGAAGGTACATTCGGCTTGTTTGATACGTCTGCAGAGCATCGCGAGTAAGAAAAATGAGGAAATCTGCAGTAAAAACCTTCAGACTACAATTAAACATAGAGATGACCCATCATGATAGCGGGGTGTATGTCGGAGGCTGGTGTATGCAACTTCTGCATAACGCCTACAACAATGGATAGGATGGCATATTTGGACAATTGAATGTAGTATCTGAATCTCAGTGTCGAAAAATTAGGGACTACTGCTGACTACCATGTTCAACAAGAAAATGACCCAAAACATACTGCCTGGGTCGTTAAGCACTGGTCGTTTACAATACACCGTATGTGCTGCAAACACCCCTCCAGTCGCCAGATTTAAACCCCATAGAGCATTTATTGGCGGAACTAAAACAGAGACGACAGCAAAAGAGGAGAAAGTAAGGAAATATGGAAGGTAACATTTCTTGAAGAGTAGCAGAAGATAGATCCAGAAGTCACGGCAAAACTAGTCCAGTCCATGCCGAAAATGTTTCAATCTGTCATTGCTGCCAAAGTTCGACTGGTTACTTAAGTTGCTACACTCCTTGTTGGAACAGACAGCTATAAAAGCCACTATTTTTAAACATGTTGTATTGTTATTATTTTGATGTTTGTATATTTTGTGTATTATGCGTTCTCATTCTCAAATGAAAGGTAACTGAGTATTACAACAAGGATTTCCTTGCTATCTTTCCACTAATTACAGTTATTTTTGGTTATGCCAGTGACTGGACGGATACTTTTGCAGCTACCTGTAAATCACTTGACACTTTGAAGCACACAGACACTGACGGAATATCGCAACATCAATTATGTTCTATTTTATTCTACAATGTTCACCATTGTCTCTTTACATTTAGAAATACTGCCTTCTGCCGAAAATAGCCAGTATAATTCAAATACATTCATAAGTTTGTTCCTTAAAGAATTAGAATGTTTACATGTATAATTTATAGCTCTTTATAGCCTCGAAGTCATGTGATCACTGCACAAAATTTGGGTCTATTGCATATTGGACAACCCCCCCTACTAATCTAGGCTGTACAAGTAGGGGAAAAAAGGGGTCTAAAAGAGTCTAATAACCTAGTAAATACAGTATATACTGAATACAGATAAGCGCAGGCACATTTATGAGCGCAGACCTTCATTTCGAGATTTACTGCTCCTAAAAGGTACGTCATATCGACAAATGGATAGTGCCATCAGACGCCATTTTTAGTGTTGTTAGTCCTATGACATTTATCATATCTCTCATATTTAGTATGACATCTGACCGCAGTATTAACACATTGCTTTATTTTAAGGATATTTATGTGGCAGGTAGAATCATAAAATTTGGTTCGAATGTGGCCACTTGTCGAGCCAATGTGCGTACCGAATTTGACGCTTCTCTCATTGGTATAAGTGTGTCAAAGTATAAAATATACGTGTAAACCGTACAAAAATTTACCTAAAATCGAGATATACAGCTCTACCTGATGTATAAGGAATTAAGATACGACAAAAAGCCATAGGACCTAAGTTATAGATCTCTTAATGCTGGGTGCAACTGTATTATCTGTATTGTTATACGCCTTACCGTTTAGCCTCCAAATACCTCTAAAAGGTCGGCACAGCTGGGTACAGTATTACAGCTGGGTGGCAGCTAGAATCATAAAATTTGGCTGGAATATGGCCACTGGTCGTTCCAATGTGTGTGCCGAATTTGCCTCAATATTTCAATATTTTTCGGGGGTAAAAAGTTAATCATATGAACATTTTTAATTTTTCCATCGGTTACAGGTTAGAATGGAAGATAGGACACTTAAAAGGGTCCACCTTTTCAATACAAATAAATGTTATAGTTTATTTACAACATATATTTACACTTGGAACTAGTTTTGACGCTGTTTGGCGTCATCTTCAGCCAAAATGTGGGAAATAGGCATAGCATGTAGACATTTATATTATACAAGGTGTTACATCAGTGTGATTAAATGAGAGAATATGAAGACGTGAAGTACAATGTCAGTTTCAAAATGGTCATGAAGGACGAGTCAAAATTGTATAAACATGAGATAACATAAACACATAAACAAAAAACATATATACATATAAACTGTAACAAGACCATGCGAAAGTACGAGATGATTGGCATTCTTCTTCTTAATTCTCAATCCTAAGATTGGTTGGCAGCAATTCGTCTTCTCCACTCTTCTCTGTAATCCGCTAATCTCTTCATTTCCACATATGAGCCTGTTCCTACGTCATCTCTGATCTGTCTTGAATATTGCAATCTAGGTCTTCCTCTTCCTCTTTTACCTTGAATCTTTCCTTCTATGACATTAACTATGAATCCATTGTGCCTATAGAGATGGCCAATTCACTGGCCTCTTCTTTTTCTTATTGTTGCTAAAAAGGTTCTTTTTTCACTTATTCATCGAAGAACTTCTTCATTGGTGAGTTTTTCTGTCCATGAGATCTTTTCCATCCTCCTCCAGCACCACATCTCAAATGCTTCCAAACGTTTCTTATCACGTGCACTAATAGTCCACGTTTCTGAACCATACAAGGCCACACTCCAGACATAGCACTTAATAAAACTCTTCTTGGTCTCCACATTTAAATTCCTTGATGTAAGTAGTATCCTTTTCTTGTAAAAAGCAATTTTTGCTTGGGAAATTCTGCTCTTTATGTCGACTGAACTTTTGCCATCTGGAGTGATTTTACTTCCTAAGTAGGTAAAGGCATTTACTTGCCTGAGTGGTATATCACTAATTCTGATGTCGACTGCAATATGCTGGCGGTTGCATACCATAATTTTGGTCTTTTTTGTATTAATTTTCATGTTATACTTATCTCTCAATATCGTATTCATTCTTATTAATGCACTTTGTAGTTTCTCTTCGTTCTCCTCTATGGGAGCTATGTCATCAGCAAATCTTATCATTTTGATTTCTACTCCATTTATCTTTATCCCTTCCATTTCCTCTTTGCATTCTTCAATTCCTTTCTCAATATACAGGTTGAACAGCACTGGTGACAAATTACATCCCTGTCGTACTCCTTTCTTTATATAAGCTTCCCGTACTTCACCATTTATGTTTATGATGCCTCATTGGTTGTTATAGAGTTCGTATACTATTCGTCTATCTCTAAAATCTAAACCAACACTAGTCATAATCTTCATTAACATATTCCAGTTCACATTATCAAAAGCTTTTTCTAAATCCACGAATGCAATAAACAAAGGTTTCCTTACGTCTAGCATTTTGTCTATAACCTGTCGTAGTGTTAGAATAGCTTCTCGTGTGCCTCTATTCCGCCTAAATCCAAACTGATCTTCAGCCAAGTGTGGTTCAATTTTATTGCTTATTCGGTTATATATTATTCTTGTCAATATTTTTGACATGTGCGACAACAGACTCAAGGTGCGATGTTCTTCACATTTTAGAGTTCCAGGTTTCTTTGGTATAGGGATAATGACAGACTTTTTAAAATCTTCTGGAATTTCTCCGGTTTCATATATTTCCGTGATCAGTTTTAAAATATAGCCGTGTGTTTCATCATCTAGTCTCTGTATCATTTCTCCAGTTATTTCATCGCATTCTGGTGCTTTATTAGGTTTCAATTCTTTCACAGCCTTGAGGTATTCTTCTTTTGTTAAAGAGGGTCCCATTTGGTCACTTGCTATGTTGTCTTCATTTTCAAGTTCATTTATGTCAGTAGGATCTTCATATAATGTTTCTATGTATCGCTTCCATCTTTCTCCCACTTCTTTGCTCTCAGACAACAGTTTCCCATTTTCACCTAATATGCTGTTACTACGGCCACTGACTGTCCTGAATTGTTTCTTAATTCATAAGCAGTTTCCATGTTTCCTTTCTCCATTCTTTCTTCTATTTCTTTGCATTGTCTCATTATTGGTATTGGAGATTCAAATTATTTCAGACACTCTTCCATTGAATGTTGCCTGCCGCGAGTGTAGTACAAAACATAGGTTAGATTTCAATAAACACAATCGTCTCAAAAATACACATAACATTTTAAAAAATATTTGGGTTGAGATGAAATTTGGCAGTTAGGGATTGAAATCACTTATTCAATAAGCATCAATTCAAAAAACAGCTGTGAAGGGTGAGACAAAAAATTGCACAAGCGTGAGTTTGGACTCGATAAATGCAAAAAACACATGTAACACACTCGGAAATGTAGGTTCTTGATGGATTTGGCACAAAAGGTCTGCGTTCAATCATTCATTGAATGGCACTGGTGCGAGTGTAGTTCAAATGTGCGTGAGGATTTAACAGCCTCTTAGAATTGCACGTGACATCTGAACTCATGGTGCGAGATGAACTTGGCAGTGAAGGTTCGAATTGTAGATATTCAGTAATGCCATTTCGAAACAGTCCATGAAGGGTGAAACAAAAGCTGTAATTCATACGAGTTAGGACTCATTAAATAATACTTTCAAATACAAATAACATATTCAAATTTTCGTAGCACAGGGTGAAATTGGCAGTTAAAGAATTAAAATTTGTAGATATTTCTTCGTCAGGTGCCGTATAGGTCAAGCGCAGTGTAAGTATGAGACAGGGCTCAACATATCCAAACTTGTACAAATGCATATAACATATCTGAATCCAAGTGTGAGATGAACATGGTACGTAAAGAATCACTTTGTTGAGGGTGTAGTAAACATATTCAGCTCGACAAGAATACAAAATTCGAATTAAGGAAGACGTTCCTCTGAAAGCTTAGAGGTTGACTGCGCTAATATTTGTGGTGTATTGTTGCAACGTTACGTGTAGGGTGGGGGCAGATTTCTATGATGTTTATTGCGGGACCTAAGGCGATAAAGCTATGGCGTGAGATGAAGAGGAACAGAGCACATTGGATAGTTTAGGTCCGGGGAGCGGCCATTGTGGGATTAGGAGGGGAGAGGGAAGGAGCGGTAAGGGAGGAGGAGTGGAGGGAGGGGGGATATGGAGGGTGATGCGGTGAAAGTGTGTGGCATGACAAAGTATTATGCATAATGTGAAAGACAGATCTGTTTTTCGGAATATTAATATTTTTGAAAAATTCAATGATGAAGTCGAATAGGATCTTTGGTTTCTCTGAGATATCATTTAAGTTAAGGTTTGGATTGAAATATTGGTCTAAGTGAATATAGAGGTTTTCAGTGACGGCTAGGAAAGAACCTTTGTTTAGAATTTCTAATACCTCAAAATCTTGATTTATTTCAGTAAAGTTGTGCTTAAATTCTTTTATATGTAGGCCGACCGCGGAAAAACAATTGTGTTTTATGGCATTGACATGTTCTGTATATCTGATTTTAAAAGAGTGTCCTGTTTGCCCTAACTGCTAAATTTCATCTCGACTCAAATATTTTTTAAAATGTTATGTGCATTTTTGAGACGATTGTGTTTATTGAAATCTAACCTATGTTTTGTACCACACTCGCGGCAGGCAACATTCAATGGAAGAGTGTCTGAAATAATTTGAATCTCCAATGCCAATCATCTTGTACTTTTGCATGGTCTTGTTACAGTTTATATGTATATATGTTTTTTGTTTATGTGTTTATGTTATCTCATGTTTATACAATTTTGACTCGCCCTTCATGACCATTTTGAAACTGACATTGTACTTCACATCTTCATATTCTCTCATTTAATCACACTGATGTAACACCTTGTATAATATAAATGTCTACATGCTATGCCTGTTTCCCACATTTTGGCTGAAGATGACGCCAAACAGCGTCGGAACTAGTTCCAAGTGTAAATATATGTTGTAAATAAACTATAACATTTATTTGTATTGAAAAGGTGGACCCTTTTAAGTTTCCTAATCTTCCATTCTCAGTTCAATACGGACAAAAATGAAATTCTTAGATTTAAACACAGGTTAGAAGTTATAATTCCGCCAAATTTCAGTTTACTACCTCGACAGCAGATTGCGTCGCCATCTAGTTTTGAGAGGTAAAAATGAGGACATTCAGGATATTTTATACCCATTGAAACTATAGGCAATCGCTTTGAAAAATATACACCACTTGGTAAAAGAAATGCTTACACATAGACTTGCGTGGTTATACTGTGCCCCAAATTTCAAAACCCCCAGCCTGCACCCCCTCGGGGACTTTAGGTATTTTTGATTTTTTAAAATGGGAATTCTGATGTCACCAACTAATCTGGTGGCAAGTTTTATTTTCCTAAGGTGGCCTCGAAGTGCCTCATTAATTCACATTGATTTTCATTTTTATACCTTCATAGATCACTCTAAAGTGACTTCCACTTATGTATATAGACTAGCTGCAGCACCTGTCGTTCAGGGGGGCTAATTCCCGATTCCCGCGATTTTATTCCCGCGTAACAGCGCCTCATGCTGACATCATGTGGAGGGCTCCTGTCGGCAGCTGTTGCAGTGAACGATAAGGAACTCTTTTTCAGTTTAGGTTTACTTTGCAGTACGCAGAGTCTTGTAATATTTTCCTTATTTTGTTTTTTGTTGTTGTGTTAAACATGAGTAAGGATTCTAAATATAAAGTTAATTGTGCTGTCGCACAATGTACCAATTAGGGATTGAAAAAAACTGGTATCTTGTATCACAGATTTCCAAAACGTGAGGAAATTAGGCAAGTCTGGGTGTTGCGCCATAAGCGAAGTGGCAAATTTAATCCTGATAATGCCAGAGTATGTTCCATACATTTTTGTCCAGAGGATTAAGAACGAGATTTAAAAAATGAACTATTGAGATTACCACAGAGAAAAATCTTGCGGGCAGATGCTGTTCCACATCTGTCCATTGCAAATTGGCATGGTGATGAAGTTCGTGTTCAACCAGTAGCACCGTTCCCAGCCGAACAGCAGAGGAGGTAGGCCTTTTTGCCTACTACTTTTAATACAATATATAATAAGTAGTAACAAATTTGACCAGCTACGTGCATGTATGGTTGTAACTCAATGAATAAACTGTTTCTGCCATGTTACGGTATTGTATACTGCTACGGAAATGGGATATCAAACTGGCAGACAATAAAATATCCAATATCCGCTGTTTGTAGGTACAACCACTGGAGTATACCATCATTGTGTGCGTTACGGGATTTTCGTGATTTGCAGAGGTGAAAGAAGGTGCAGGCATAAATGGGTCAAGATAGGACAATCAGAAGATTGATTTAAAACTTTGAATTTATGGTTATATTTATCTTTTTTTTTCCTTTTCTTTTCCAGAAATAAAACTTTACAAAATCCAGGTACCAGGTCAAAGAATACCATCCCTTTAACAACTGCTCAATGATTTGCATAAGAGCCTTCATTTTAGGTGGGGACAGCCTATAAGGAGGAAACCTATCTGGGATACAATCGGTTAGCTCAGTCTTATATTCAATAAGGTCAGTGACGCCCAGGGTTTCTGAAAATACTTCAGGAAAAGACTGACACAACCTTCTAATACTTTCAGCCTGGTCCTCAGGTAGATGCCTAAGATCTAACGACATCTCACTCTGGCTAGGCAAAATAGATTAAAATGATACAGAATTACATTTCAAAAGGAGAATATTACAGTTAATAGCAAACTTGAATATGCACGACTTGCTCTGAAGATTGAGCACAAGACCCGAATGAGACATAAAATTGGCCCCCAATATTACAGGGCAAGACAATTATTTAGCTACAAATAACTTAATTTTCCAAGTAAATTCTGAAATGCAAGCTTTAGCAAAAATGAAGGCTAAAATTTTCAATTGTGACAAATTTGCCGAAACACATTTAACGAAAGACAAACAACAGTCCGGAATGGTCCATTATTGAGTTAGCTGGAAAATTTATAATGTCCAATAACGTACCTTTTATATTGGTATTATAAATTTACTCATTTGGGACAGATATTTCGGTTTCCCAATGGGAATCAACATCTATATCATCTGATGGCCAGGCAGGCACCAATTTCTGGTAATGAGACAAAGTCTCTCATAGTGCATTGGCACTGCCGGTGGCTCGAAGTAGCCCCTGCAGTGGCCTCCATGGTATGCACTAGCCATGCGTCTTGGTGGGTGTGCTATTTACCAACTGATGTGCCCAACTTAGCACACAGGGGCAAAGCACTGGGAACTAGGAATGAGTTAGCTGAAAAATTTATAATTTCCAATAATGGACCTTTTATACTGGTATTAGAGACATATGTAGAGAAAAGTCCAAATTTCTTGCACTAGTTGTTGCAACCTTCATATATCAGATGGTATTCTTCAAGGCACTTCATTTGAATGAACGGGGCAGTTGTACCTCGCGGTACAGTGTGTATACTATTTATCTCTTTAGTCTGGATGATAGCTACAACTGTCACTTCGAAGCATTAGACCAAACAAGAATTCGTGGTGCCGTAACTTCAGTACATCAAGGTCCTTGGATTGAGGAACTAAGTAGTCAGGACATTGTTTTGTGACATCAAATCTTATGGACCAATAGAAATATTGACTGGAGCTGATGTTGCAGACAAATTGTTTATAGGAGACCACAAGATACTAAGTACGGGACTAGTGGCAGATACTAAGTACTGGACTAGTGGCCACGGAAATTCGTTTGGGATGGATTTAATGGGCAAAGTACCTTCAGAACATAGTGTGCCATTTCACTGTTATAAGAAGTTCCATTCGTAAGAAGGGCAAAGATGGACTACAGGTCTCCGAGAATAATTAACGTCAAAATGTCTGACGATACCGCGAGTGAAAGCCACAGTATTCACCTCAGGCGCTAGAAATGGGAGTTTAGATCCACAAGGCAGTGAAAAAGAACGAATGTGAAGATTGTTACTAACAATTATTGAAAAAAAAAAAAAGAAAACGAGATTAAATTGCTACTTATAAAAATCAGAGTCGAAGACGGAAAGCAACTACGTCAGAATTAAAGAAGATATCGACAAGAGATAATTTCAGCAGAAACAAGGAGCAGATTTATTGGAAGCTGCGTCGCAGATCAAGCAGAAGATTTTTAATTTCGTTCCGCGAACTTTGAAATACATGGAAATTCAAGCATAAACTACAACGAGCTTATGTCACGGCAGTCTCTGCTGACGTATTACTCGATATCACCCAAGTTAAAGAACTACAGAAGTGCGAATCCTATAATAACTCCTGGAAAGATAAAGGAGAAAAATCTGTTCATTTCAAGTCATAGAATTATACTACCCAAGATTATTATTTGTCAAGTAGATCAACTCTTTCAAAAGAAACAATCTTTCGCGTTAAACAGATTATCACAGCTGTTCATGATGGCAATGCTAATTGATTCTGTTTGCTATTCTATTCCAATTAGTCCAGAGATGAGCAAGATGTTCTAAGAAGATGATAGGCCAGACTGCCCAAATGGGTGCCGTCGGATGACGTTGCCTGCCGAGAGATGACTAAGTCCACAGGAGAATTATGGCAGTATTTCCCATTCACCTAGGGAAGTAAAAGGAGGCATGTCCCTATGTCCTGTCAGCTGGACATATGCCGACGACTGGAGCTGCTGAATTCAGATAAGTCTTTTTTTTAAATTAATGTAGTAATGTTTATATGTTCATATGTAGGTATAATATAATTTGTTAAGTTATTCCGTGCGAAATAATGAAGCGACGAAAGTGGTGTGTTGAATTAGATCAAAGGTGGTTAGGTAATCTTCGTATATGAATGACAAATCCATAGATAGGTAGTCAATCAGTGATGAAAGCCTACGTTCGAGCTGTGATCCATGTAGTGTGAAATACTGAGTTCGTTACGGTGACAGTGAATTGTATACTATGTCAAAGAGAGACTTAGGTACGCGTGTACGTTGGTTTTGATCAAAAAATGTCAAGTTAGGAACCAGCAGTAGGATATGCTTGCTAAATAGACAGATATGTTTACAATAATTTAAGGTTATGACGGAATTAAGGTCATAATGTCGTGAAATATGTCCATGAACCGTGATTAAAATAATAAATGCCACGATTAAATGGAGTGGATGCGTATTTAGTAAAGGAGACGGGATATATGTTTGGAAGTATAATAATGATTATTTTAAGAGAAGTTGATATGAGATTGATAATTTAGAATGGTGGTAGTTATTGATTCTTCGCGAATATGAGCACAGTGATGTAGTAGTGGACTTAATGGTTCCAAGTTGAATTTGTACTAAGTGGAAATGAATATGTAGCATTTATATGTACTATTTATATTACGAGCAAGCACGAGAAAGTTCAAGTATGATCGAAGTGACACCTGTTGGTTAGTGTGCATACTTGGTAGTACCAATGAAGTCTCAGTTAGGAGGATGAACCAAACACATGCACTATGTCACAGATGTTTTCTAATTATAATCTATTCTCAAGCAAAAGGACGTGTAGTAATTTCTTAGGCAACACCCTATCACTGATGACTGACTGTAGGTGTATAAATTGTATCTTATGGTCGAGTCTTCGCACAATGCAGACCACATTAGCTAGTATACTTCAGATGAAACTAGTAGAGTAGTCGTTAGAATATATAAAGTCGCACGTATGTTCAATTAAAGAAATGATGAGAAGATTCAGATTTTAGAATAGTATATGGAACTTACTAGTACTTGTTGAACCATTTATTAAAAATACATTAATTTAGAAGAAGACTTATCAATATTCACGCAGAAGAGGAAAAAGCATGAATATTCAGAATTGTAAATCAGTTGTTTATAGAAATATTAGGGAACTATCCTCCCAGGTTGATATTTATAGGTATCTATTGATGTGTTGTGAGAGATAGGAATAACTATATGTCAGCAGATTAATATGAACTCCGAGTGAGAGCCAGCAATTAACTCAAAAAATTTCATAGGCAACAGAGGAGAATTCCAATTCATGAGATATGGTTTTAAGCCTGAAATGCGTCCTGAATACCTTGAAACCGCCCTCAATCTACACTTTAGCCTGTAAGGTATCATATTGTAAATATTATACTTTGCTAGGGTGCACCCGAATATTTTAATTACCCATACAAGTTTTAATTATCCACACATTGTAATTACCCAAACATGTTTTAATAAGTTATTTCAGTCTATTAATTTTTAACTTTATTTTGATTTAATCATTTCTTTTAAAACCTAAGATGGTGAGTTCGACATCTTTGGACTTATAATTTTTTTATTTGTTAATTACGAGCTGAATAATTGGTTATACGGACTTCAATAATTTGCCGTATATTCCATTCTGTCCTTGATTTTTGGGTCAGTCAAGACTTAAGCACCTAGTGCAAGAGATTTCAATAGATTCATTTTTAAAATGACTAACTGAAATAGCATTTCTTATAATGCACAGTGGGTGCCGGACGTATCAATTACCGGTAAATTCAAGGTGAACGTCGTTTGCATGTATTTTTACCCGATACTGACATTTCTTCGATTTCTCCTTACGCCAGAAATGAGGATGCGGTAACTGAAATATTGGTATGGAGACATGTCAAGAGAGGAGGTAAAATGATTGATTATGCATTCGGGTAGAAGAAATAGATAGATTTAACAAATTAAGGCCATGCTCGCCAGAAATGGACGAGATAATCAAGTGATCGTGCAGTTTCCTCTATTAGAAATTCTTTAGGGAGGATAGCATAATGTTCGACCTTTGGATTGAAACAAGTATGTAATAAATAAGACTTGTAAAACTTAAACCATTCTTTCAATGTGTATCGTAGCGTAGAAACTTAGATTTAAGTGGATGGATGCTGCAACATCTTGGCAGCGTAAGAAATTCAATAAGTAACGTATGAGAGTTGTTTCTATGTGTAATTTAAGATTTCTTTGGCTCCGTATGGCATGTCTTTCTCATATTCGGAACTCATAGCCCAAATGATAGTTTATGTTAGTCAAAAGGATCGTAATTAAGCTAGCCTGGATCTTATGCGTCCTCTCAGGGAGCCGGAACGGCGCAATAGTAATGAGGAAAGTATGGCCATGGTGGTAACAGGTACGCTAACAAGAGAAGCCCGTGTATCAGATTTGTGGACAATAGATGCCCTTGGCATAATGGACCCTGCTGAGAAAAAGAGTAAATTAGAACTTCAAGATGCTGCTAATCAATATTTCTTGGATACAGTAAGGATTAATGTTTTGCAGATTTGAGTGCTGCCTACCCTGGATAGAAAATCACCCTTCACTACCTAACAACTACAATATGGCTTAAAAGAGAGTCCATTCTCCAGTTAAAAGATTAAAATCTGAAGGCTACTATGATACATATCAGTCTGTACTGGATGAGTGGATACAGGAAGGTGTAACACAAGAGGCACCTGAAGAAACAATGGAGTCTCCCTGTCATTATTTACCGCATTGTCACATCGTGAAACAGAATAGTACCACACCTGTCCGTCCTGTGTTTGATGCATTGGCAAGTGAAAACAAGAATCCCAGTGTTAACAGTTGTATTGAAAAGGGAACGAATCTCATAAAACTACTTCCTTCATTATTGGCTTGTTTCCGGTTGAAGAGAATTGGGAGTAATGGCCGCCATCCAGCGTGCTTTCCTGCAGATCAGCATCTCTAAAGGGGACTGGCCATTTTTGAGATTCTTGTGGATTGACCTTGAAGATTTTTTTTTTTTGCTAGCTGCTTTACGTCACACCGACACGATAGGTCTTATGGCGACGATGTGTCAGGAAAGGCCTAGGAATGGGAAGAAAGTGACCATGGCCTTAATTAAGGTACAGCCTCAACATTTACTTGGTGTGAAAATGGGAAACCACGGAAAACCATCTTCAGGGCTGCCGAGAGTGGGGTTCAAACCCAATATCTCCCAGATGCGAGCTCACAACTGAGCGCTTCTAACCGCATGGCCAACTCGCCCGGTGTACCTTGAAGATCTATCAACATCGTCGTGTAGTGTTTGGAGTGACATGTAGCCCATATCTTCTTGGAGCAGTAATCAAGTCCCACCTGCAGACTGTACTAGACTAGTGTAAAGAAGGTAGATCATCTTAATCTCAAGGTTACCATAGAGTTTTTACGTTGACAACTGTTTGACCAGTGTAGATGACATAAACCAGTTGCAGCAGTTCATTGACAAAGGTTCGAGCTTCAAGGGTGCGAGTTCACAAACCCTTCTTTGCCATCAGCCTACTAATGTCTTAGGGTTGCTGTGGGTTAAGTCAGAAGATACCCTATACATAAATGAAGAAAAGGTAAATTCCCTTTGTCTGGAGAAAATCACCAAGAAGATTATTCTCTCAGCAGCACATCGGATTTTTTACCCCATTGGAGCAGCTTGTAGCGTCACCTTGCTTCCCAAACTTCTCTTGCAGCAGGCATGGGATTCAGGTATAGGTTGGGATCAGGAAGTGAATGAGGACCTTAAATCACAATTCATGAGCTAATTGCCATACTTAGAAGAAATCAAAATTCCCTGATTTCTACCGGGGTCCGATTTGCAAGAAAACTGGACACTTCATATATTCTGCAACGCAAGTCAACTCTCGTATGCACCTGTGGCTTACCTCCATGCTGAACATCAGGATCAGGTTCACGTCCAGCTCATCCTAGCTAAAGCAAGTCTCGCCAATTAGTAAGCCTAACAAGAAAATGACAATCCTGAGGTTGGAGTTGTTAGCTGCAATAGCTTCTAGGATGTACTCCAACACTGTTCATTATTTCAACATCCCTGGTGTTAAGACAATATTTTGGAGTGACGCAACTATGGTCTTAGCATCCATTCAAAGAGATCAATGGGATGCATTTGTATCCAACCGAGTTAAAGAAATCAGGGAACTGACTGAAGGACAGGAATGGTGGCACGTTCCAGGCACCATGAATTCTATAGACCTGCTGTCCCTGGTGCTACTGCTAAGAAGTTGTTAGAATCAAGATGGAGGGAGGGACCTAACTGGCTAAGAGAACAACCAAGTACATGGCCCAACGTAGAAGTTCAGTTTGATGAAGAAGAGATTACCCGTGCCGAGAAGAAAAGTGTTGTTTCCTCCATGCTCTCAGCTACAGTTGAATCTATTGGTTTTTTGCCTGCTCTTCTACTTTTAGGCAAAGCATACATTTAATTGGTTGGTTACATCGCTTTGTGAAGAACTGTCGAACGAAAGAACATGACAGATTCTATGGTAACTTGACAACAGAAGAATTAGTTGTGGCTGAGCTTAAAGTTATAAATATGGTTCAGAAACAGGCTTTCTCTCGAGTGAATAGCCCGAAGTTGTCAAATTTAGTCCCATTCATTGATAGTAATGGAATTCTACGCCTAATGACAAAAGCCTCGCATAAGAAGGATCTAAACGATTTTTGTCAACCAGCTGTTCTGCCTAGTTCCAAGCATCCTGTTGTATTTAGCCTGATAATGGATTTACATAAAGAATCGTGTCATGCAGGTCCATAGATGATGATGACTCTCCTTAGAGAAAAATGTTGGATCCTTCGTGGAAGACTAACTGTTCGATCAGTTCTAGATAAATGTCTTCAATGTAAGAAGCAAGCAGTCAAGCATTTAGAAGTTAATCCAGCACCTCTTCCTGAAGATAGAGTGGAAAATACTAAGATATTTGAAGTTACTGCTGTTGATTTAGCAGGTCCACTATACCTCAAGGTGGAGAGGAGCAGTAATAAAACGGCATGGGTGTGTTTGTATACTTGTGGAGTGTATCAATCAGTACATTTGGAGCTTGTATCTGCCCTCTCAATAGACAGCTTCACTCAGTGTTTTAGGAGATTCCTTAGTAGAAGAGGCCGATCATCTGTTGTCTATAGTGACAATGGTGCTAACTTTTCTGGCACTGATAATGCACGTAAGAAATTGGACTGGGATGCTATTAACTTTTACAGCACTGCCAGAAGAATTAAATGGAAGTTTAATCCTACAACTGCATCCTGGTGGGGTGGTTGGTGGGAGCGGCTTATTGGAATAATGCAGGATGCTAAAAGGTTTGTTTTATCACCTATTCAATACATATAAATTATACAATTTAGGAATTTATTATTGATTCCACTTGAAACATGTTTGACCCTTCATTGAGGGCATCATCAGTCAAATTATCTCCTCAAGGCAAAAATCAGGTAAGTGGTTAGTAGTTGACATGCACAAATTAACACATATTATTAATACACATTACAAAAATTAAGTATGAGAAACAGTTGTACAATAGTAATGGTTGAACATATAGGTTTATAGAATAAGAAGTCAGCACCAATGCATAAAATTAAAATAGTAGAGTTCGGCAGTGGTGCTCTGGAGAACAGTTGACGCAATCATAGGAAAATATAAAGTTTTAAAAATATATACATTATAACAATCAAGGGAGAAAGGGTGTAGTGCTCGGCGTCAATGTTTGTAACCAAAAATTAATGTCAATGGTTGGTAACTATACAGTATTTACATTGTCCAATTGAACGGTTGAGAATAAGGTTTTAAAATATTTACATTATAAAAATCAGGGGAGAAAGGGTGTAGTGCTCGGCGTCAATGTTTGTAACCAAAAATTAATGTCAGTGGTTGGTAACCATACAGTATTTACATTGTCCAATTGAACAGTTGAGAATTTTACAATTTATATACATATTTACACAAGAGCAGCTTGGAGAGCAAGGATATAAAAAAATCTAGTACCAAGTGCGTCTTGTTGTTTTAAAGGTTGGAAGAAGAATGTAGCATTGACATTTCAGAAAAATGCAGAGTGGTTTATCTTAGTTAAAATCACCGGGGGTAGGGAAATATTCCATAGCCAAATGAGGTTTTATATGCATCAAGCTGAAAGTTTGAATGGCATTCAAACGCACTGAATACCCACGAGTCTCCATCCACACTGACCAGTCTCCGTACAGATCTCGGTGCTGCAACCAGACAACTTTCAGCTTGATGCATATAAAACCTCATTTGGCTATGGAATATTTCCCTAACCCTGGTGATTTTAACTAAGATAAACCACTCTGCATTTTTCTGAAATGTCAATGCTACATTCTTCTTCCAACCTTTAAAACAACAAGACGCACTTGGTACTAGATTTTTTTATATCCTTGCTCTCCAAGCTGCTCTTGTGTAAATATGTATATAAATTGTAAAATTCTCAACTGTTCAATTGGACAATGTAAATACTGTATAGTTACCAACCATTGACATTAATTTTTGGTTACAAACATTGACGCCGAGCACTACACCCTTTCTCCCCTGATTGTTATAATGTAACTATTTTAAAACCTTATTCTCAACAGTTCAATTGGACAATGTAATTACTGTATAGTTACCAACCACTGTCATTAATTTTTGGTTACAAACATTGACGCCGAGCACTACACCCTTTCTCCCTTGATTGTTATAATTGGTACCTCTACTACAGTGGTAACACCAAACAAGGCACAAACACAGTTAAAAGGGGAAGGTAAGAGTACAATACACAATATAAGAAAACACTACACACTCGGAAAAAGAGTAGCTAGCATTACGCGGGTCTCCAACAAAACAAGTACGTAACTATCAGTAGGGCCAACTAGTGAACGACAAAACGGGAGGATGGAAGGGCTGGGAACCTACCAAAGGCATGGACATGGCTTAGATAGCGGATTCCAAAATAAATGCCCGTGATCCTTAGATCTGAAAAATATTATTTACAAAATAATCTTACAAATACATTCTAAGTTCAGTGGTATCCATAGCTTATTTCGTATCAGTGTAATTTCAAATTTGAAAACAACTATACATCTAGTTACCAATGCAGTAGTACAATGCAATTTACAGGTTGTCCAAAGTCTAGCGTACCTCAAGTGATACAGAACTACCAGAGGCAAACCCCAAGGGAAATAATATTAAACTACAATATACATATTTTAGTGAAACAAGAAATGGGAATGCCTCGGAAACAAACAGGTAAGTCCAGCTGAAAAACTAAGGCGTCATAAGTAACTAATTTGGTGAATCTAGGCGAGGTTAGGGCAGACTCCTGTATGAAAAGCAAATCGGAACATTACGGAAATTTTAGCAGGAACGGAATTCAAGAGTGCTTACTCGAGGAGAGTGCCATCCCGGAAGCCGGGGGACATCAACCAGGTAGGCTGCTCGCAGACAGATAAACCGAGACCGACAGAATTCAGGATACAGAATTAATTCGAACACTGCCTCGCTCACTATATATAGGAATTACTGGCCTTGGAGGCAGCCAATCAGCGTGCACGTGTTCCCTATCGCCACCTAGACTCACCAATCACAATCTTACTTTCGATCGCGAACTTTGACTAACATTCTAGAATACGCATGATCGCGAAAGTCGTATTTTTCCAGAATAGACAGAACACACTTTCTAGAATACATACCAACAAAGCAACACACCCTGTACAAAAGTTATGTAACTTTCTGGATCTTTCCAGGAACTATAGACAGAATTCTACTATTTACAAATGCCTATGTTACAACATTATACAGTACAGGTTAGGTCAATAAAAATAAAACATCATATCATATTTTACAAACAAAGTCTTAAAAAAAATACATTCCACTCGCTTTACATAGTTCACTTGTAACAGGATCTATTATTAGTTCACCTGAATTACTCAAAACACTGTTCATTTCCTTTTTCCCTTCCTTCCTAAGATTCTTTATTACTGTCCAGAAAGGCATTCCACTCGCTTTACATAGTTCACTTGTAACAATAATGTATATATTTTTAAAACTTTATATTTTCCTATGATTGCGTCAACTGTTCTCCAGAGCACCACTGCCGAACTCTACTATTTTAATTTTACGCATTGGTGCTGACTTCTTATTCTATAAACCTATATGTTCAACCATCACTATTGTACAACTGTTTCTCATACTTAATTTTTGTAATGTGTATTAATAATATGTGTGAATTTGTGCATGTCAACTACTAACCAGGTACCTGATTTTTGCCTCGAGGAGATAATTTGACTGATGATGCCCTCAAAGAAGGGCGAAACATGTTTCAAGTGGAATCAATAATAAATTCCTAAATTGTATAATTTATATGTATTGAATAGGTGCCAAAACAAACCTTTTAGCATCCTACATTCAGTATCTTCAATACGGATAACAATGATTTTTATCACTTATTGGAATAATGAAGAGATTACTGCGTCTTGTCCTAGGACGAACATCAGTCGACTTCGAGGAGATAAAGACAATTTTGTGGCCGTCATCAATGCTCATCCCCTAACTTATGTGTCTCAAAATCCCAGTGATTTGACTCCTCTAACACCCAGTATGTTTCTACAGGAACTTGAAGAGATAGGAGTTACAGATTTTGATTTAGTTGAATCCACTGATCTAAACATGAGACTTTGCTACCGGCAAAAGCTGTGAGAAGACCTCCGATGGAGATTTCATTCTGAATACTTGGGACAGTTAATGTTGTTAGCCAATAAACAGCAGCATAGACAAATTTCAGTTGGTGAAATAGTGTTGGTGGGAAATGACAACACAAAACATATAGAGTGGCCTTTGGCACGAGTTGTTGAACTCCTCACCTCAAGTGGCTTGCTTCTGAGACCAGTGCAGAGAATCTACCCGTTGGAACTGGAACTTGGCCAACAGAGTGACAGTGCAGTCATCGGCAGAAGGCTTCGAGAGGAAGTTGCTCAACTACCCCAAGAGAAAACCATGACCATCACCGAAGAGACTCCCAGTGAACTGGTGGAAACAAGATCTGGCAGGACAGTTCATAAGCCTCTAAAACTGAACCTTTGATTGTGTTGTATAAGTTATCGTTGGACTGACCACCATTAACTTAGGTGGGAGAAGATGAAGGAGTAAACCTAAGACTTGAATAATATCAATTATTTTCAACTGTGTTGTGTGTGTAGAATTTCTTTGGATCGAGTGTTTTGTTGTTGTTGTTTGCAAGATGTCTTCCATGTGTGTGTTAAAATAAATGTGTTTGATTATTGAGGAATTATACCCGTGTTTTACCATTTTTGAAGTGCATTCCCAATAATACATAGGGGTGTTGTAAAACTATTTTTACTAGAATAATTTGTACATCTCAGCTATATCCTTGGCTTTCATATGCACAGAAAATACATAGTTTTCATTTAAATTTTCCAGTTCCTTGCAACATACATGACTGTTTTGATTTGCTTTATGAACATTTGCAATTTTCTATATTCCAGAACATCCTTTCTTTTAAGTCATCTTCACTCCGTAAGATCTAGAATTTTGTCTGTCATTCAACCCTGTGGTTTTCAATACGTGTTACATACTGCATTTGTTAGTTTTTTATACACTTCTGCCACTTAATAGAATGGTCTATAATACTAATTTCTAGTCCTTTGTTCAGCTCAGTGCTGACATACCTTGATGATTGGATCATAAAATTTCTCAGAATCTACAAAACGTTCATGTTGGTTTCTGTGTATTAGTTTCAATATAGTTTTACATCTGTAATCAATGTATTATAATTAAAACCTATATGTCAGTACCTGGAAACATTGTGACACTGCTTAGAATGTTATAGATTTATTTTCTGATGGGTTCAGCTTTGCTGTGTTGAAGTGGAAATATCCATGTTTGTAGTCTGTATATAGGAAGCTTAAACTCTGTATTAGTAAAACCATGCTGTTCTCCTATAAAATTTAAAGAGTCTCTCTCCTCCTCCATTGTATATTCCTAGGCCTAAATTTCCTAGTAAGTCTGAGCATCATTCCTGAACAATTTTGGTATTAAAGTCACCCAGAAATATCGTATTATCAGTGCTTTTGAGTTCATCTAGAACTTTATTGAGCTTCATAGAATTCTTCATCATCATTATTGTCACATATTTTGACACGCCAGTAGGGACATACATCTTTAAGAATAAATGTATAAATTCATGTGGAGCATACCACCAAACTAAGAGAGCTCCATAAGCCAATTAAAGCTAAGTTATACAGTGAGCACCAAAGGAGCAATATACTATAATATTAATACTATACTAATTTCATACTAACCACAAATGTTAGTTAACTGCCTCTTGACATTGTAATAGGAAAAGTATGGATTACATTCTGTAGTACTGTACCTTGTTGCTTAAAATTAAACCAAGTTCTACCGAGAGCTGACCAGTCTCGTGGGAATCCATTCTTAAACTCCTCTGCAATAAATGAAGGAAGCCCTGTAAACAAAACAAAAAAAGACACATGAAATAGAGGTTGTTTTATTATAAGGAAGTAGAGAGTATGAAATAATTTATCACAAACTGGTATTATAATTAAAAGAATACAAGAAAGAATTAAAGAAGAGGTGGAAAAGCAATCAGAACGAAAATTATGGCTTTGACAAGTACTTCAACAGAGAAGCATATTTTTTATTACAAGATTTAAAAAAAAGGAGAAAGCACTGGGAATATGGAAGAATAAATCCCCATGACCAGAAAATGTTTATCTCAGCATATAGTCCATGTATCTTTGATCTTAAGGAAGCAGTTCAGATAAATTATGTATCCTTAACATACTCGCTTTAGGTTTAATGGTCCCGCACGCTCGCTCAGAAATCAGATTTAAATTGCCCTCAACTCAAATAAGCCAACCAGTCAGAACTACTGTGCACCACCATGAAACAAATACCATAAATAGAACAGCAGCCAAAATTTTCATGCACAGTTGTCAGTGGCGTCAAAAAAAAGATTTTGTGTGGTAAATCTTGAAACATTCAGGTATATGTAGAGGCAATTCACACTTTTAGGGGTCACAATACATTTATCTTTGCTTCAATATAACTGAATGCGAGGCTTACGAACCTGGGATATCAGAATGCAGAGGGCAATGTAGGCCTTAATTTCATCCTTATTAGTGTCAAACCAGCTATCATCGTCTGTTCTTTCTTATCTGGGTCAATAATTGTTCGTAGCGTAAATATTTGTTTCTTGCCTAATGCAGTATTCTCCCGAGGACATTCCTAATGGACCCCGCCCAGCCGTTTTCACTAACTGCCCGACTATCATAACCCAGATATGTGCTAGTTACATAATATTTCAAGTTGCTTTATGTCGCACCAACACGCATACGTCTTTTGGCGACGATGCAATAGGAAAGGGCTAGGAGTGGGAAGGAAGTGGCCGTGGTCTTAATTAAGGTACAGCCCAAACATTTACCTGGTGTGAAAATGGGAAACCATGGAAAACCATCTTCAGGGCTGCCAACAGTGGGGTTCGAACCAACTATCTCATGAATGCAAGCTCACAGCTGCGCGCTCCTAACCGCACGGCCAACTCGCACGGTTTATGTAATATTAATACATATTGAGTCACTGTGTGTTCCAAATTAAAATATAAATACCGTTAAATTATTTAAATGAAAAATGTTCATTATTGTCAGCTTAACTGCACGAGTTACATCAGTGTTCAAATGTTAGCTTGACTACCACGTAGTGTCGTGCACGAGCTGTGCCTGGGTTAGCATGGAATCACATGTGAGCACTCAATTCCATGAGACGTAACAACCGTCTGGCACTCCACAGCAACTGAGTGATTATGAATGAGCAGTAGAACACTTATGTTCAAAATATTCCGTTATATCTTCCTCGTGATAACACTAAAATAGTTCAATTATGCAGTTAATGTTTACCGTCTAATATTATTGTTAATGCCCCGAGGGGAATAAATTGAAATTTTATCATATTCATTTTTTACGTAGTATTCCCCACTCGGCGACTCATTCCTGCCACCCAGCTGTCTAAAATTTCTGGGCAGAACACTGCAAGGGGGGGAAAACAATGGATCTATAAACTCCTCAAATACAGGCAACTACGATACAGAATTATCTAAATATTTGTATCTCAGTTTTCTCGACACCTCTGGAGAACCTGTAAAATGATTACTAACCCACACCCAGTCACTATGTTTTGCATTCGCACGTGGGGCTTTATGCACAATTTCACGGTCATTTGTATCAGATGAACTGTCACTTTCACTTAAAATCTCTTCTTCGGTATTATCATAATCACCATCACTGTCCTCTGAATCATTGTCTAAAACAATTTCAATTAACTCAGCAATAGGATTGCTCTGTCAATGGCCTTTAGCATGCATGGTGCCATGGCTAGGAGACTGACTGACACCTGATGAAATGTTTGTGCTTTCAGTAGCTACAATTGGACAATATATTACAGTACAATTGGACAATAAATTTCAGTACTAGTTCTTAGAAGGTAACTGTAAACAAGCCATATTCCTGTTCTATCCATACAAGTTTGCAAAAGGGAAACCCTTGCAGGGGTGGTGAAAATATAAGCTAGTACATACAATTTGGTGCGGTGCGTAAATGTCTCATCATTTTAATTGAAAGCCTAGCCAACACTGGAGTGAACGTACATCAAATGAGTCAAGTGGGTTAAATGACATGAGGAATAAAAGCAAAAATATTTAGAAATGAAATTTACAGAATGAAAAAAAGTGATCACCAGAAAATAAAATTAACATAAAACTAAGACTTGAAATTAATGCATGCCTCTTCTTGCACTAATTAATAAATTAATAAAAAGAAGAAATAAAATCCCAGAAAATGAAACTTACAATAAACAAAAAAATAAAAAAAACACACAAAATCCAGGAGATAAATTGCCCACAACAACTGAACAGTACGTCCTTTTACATCATGAGGGGGATAAAAAACCACTACTAACCACCAAACAAATGCAAATCAGTCTACAACATTGAAAACCTAGACCTCAAAAGTAAAGATGAGATCCACTTCTTTAACACGTTGAGTGCCAGACCGAAATTCATAGGATTGCCAACTAGTGCCGTGAGCTAATAAGATCGAGTTACTCCCTGGTGCCAAAACGTTCAGAGGCTTAACCAAGCAAATGATCGCTGAAATTAGGATATATTTATGATATATTAGGTTAACTTATTATGTATGTTAGGTCAAATATTGCGACCCCGTATGGAGTCATATTGGTCATTACGAATTGTACACATACACGCGCCCCCATTTGGGGTCACACTTACACAGTAGTTACTGTGGCCTGACGCTCGGTCATGCTTACCTTTTTCTTTGCAAGGACGCATTATATGACACTAATTTTGAGAGACATGTAAGTATGTTCATACTGGAGCCGTAAAAAAATACGATGCCCGATTTTAGGTCAGGAGATGTTTGTAAATGACGATATTTCGATTTTAGATTAGTAAATTTTCGTATAAAATGTTATTGTATAAAGTAGTAAAATCATGCGAGTGTGGTAAATTAGGATGCAAGAGAATAATATTATAAAAATAATTTGTAGTTAGAGAATATTGAATATGTATATAATTAAGTCTGTATAACTTTTAATTTGCGACGATTGTACAAAATGGGAAACAGTCACTATATCATTGAAGATGGTCGTAAGTGTTGTAACAGCCGGCTTGGAAACCTGGAGTACAGTGGGGAACTGTATGCTGAAGAATGTAATTCATCAATGTGGATGAACGTGCAAGATCGCTATTTGCTCTATACAGGGTTCAAAATCACTCTAACTATATACTTCGTCTAGATCATCATTGTCCCACTTGTTCAATATATTGCCCATAATATCTGCACTCAGTCCTTTACAGCTCGATTTACTCATAGTGACTTAAAGGAAAAGGAGCACTGCACACTTACATAAACAATCCGTGTGTGAGATAGACGACGACTTTGTCACCCTAAAAAGCACTCTTAACGTACCCATATGGCTTTGTGCCGAAACAAGAATTGACAAACGGAAGGTGGACTATGCACGTACTTAAACAGACGGCCAACAGATGGCAGGAAGAGTCTTTGCACAGCTTTGAAACACACACTTACTGCGCACCCAAATAGGTTCGCACAGTTCTCGATTTCAATACAGCAAACGATTACAAACCATTATTCTCGTCATTATTCCGTATTGAAAAATAGCTAATCACAAAGTTTATACCAGGAGTAATTTTAATACCACCTATTCAATACAAATTTATTCCACTATAGTGTAGTTAAATACACATGGAAATTATCAGAAATTTGAAGGGTACATGTTTCGCCCACTATTTATTGGGCATCATCAGCCTCAATCAATCTTAAAACACATATGGTCTAAGGAGTCATAATAACTTACATAAAATGTATTGATGAATATTTACAAGTGATAATACTGTGGATGCAAAATGTTTACAGTACAAAAATATTGAATAAAACAGAACTATACTCACTTTGAAAAACTGAAATATTCACCTAAAAGTAATAGTCACACATTGTTTTTAAAAAGTAATCCATGTCTGACTCTGAAATTGATCTTTTTGATGAAAAGCTTGAACAATATATAATACATTAGGAAAACAGAATATCAAAAATAAGGCGTCAACAGGATAAGAACAAGACGGTTAAAAGAGACAGTATATGCTCATGTTTGAGGCCAATATTTAAAATAAGGATGGAAATAAGTAGTTGTAGAAGTAGGAACTTCAAACAGACTAACGCTGCAGATACATTTCTCTGCTATGGGCTTTACGTCGCACCGACACAGATAGGTCTTATTGCGACGATGGGATAGGAAAGGCCTAGGAGTTGGAAGGAAGCGGCCGTGGCCTTAATTAAGGTACAGCCCCAGCATTTGCCTGGTGTGAAAATGGGAAACCACGGAAAACCATTTTCAGGGCTGCCGATAGTGGGATTCGAACCTACTATCTCCCGGATGCAAGCTTCACAGCCGCGCGCCTCTACGCGCACGGCCAACTCGCCCGGTCAGGCAGATACATTAGGACATACATTACATCTTGGGAATAAATTGACAACATTGTTTACTACGGACATCCACATCTACAGGAGGCATTTTCTGGTTACACGAAATTGTCGACCAGCCTACCTTCTTTTATTTTATATTTTAGCAGCATTTTACGGCAAATTCTTCAATGTTTTTTAGCACTTCACGACATACCACGATTTTTATCCAACTTTTCAAGACGTCTTAAACTATACCGCCTTCAATTCAACTACTTATTTCCTTCCATATTTTAAATATTGGCCTCAAACATGAGCATATACTGTCTCTTTTAACCGTCTTGTTCTTATCCTGTTGACGCCTTATTTTTGATATTCTGTTTTCCTAATGTATTATATATTGTTCAAGCTTTTCATCAAAAAGATCCATTTCAGTATCAGACATGGATTACTTTAAAAACAATGTGTGACTATTACTTTTAGATGAATATTTCAATTTTTTGAAGTGATTTTAGTATAGTTCTGTTTTATTCAATATTTTTGTACTGTTAAACCTTTTGTATCCACAGTATTTGTAAATATTCATCAATACATTTTACGTAAGTTATTATGACTCCTTAGACCATGTGTGTTTTAAGATTGATTGAGGCTGATGATGCCCAATAAATAGTGGGCAAAACATGTACCCTTCAAATTTCTGATAATTTCCATGTGTATTTAACCACACTATAGTGGAATAAATTTGTAATGAATAGGTGGTATTAAAATTACTCCTTGTATAAACGTTGTGAACAGCAAACGATGGTAAGATCACATTAAATTATAAGTCTGATATGTGCATTTGAGAGTGTAAGAACTTTCAAATAAAAATATAATACCAATGACATTATTTCAACAATCTAGTTGAAATACGAATACAGTAAAACCTCGTTAAAACGTTTTTGCAAGAGGACAACAAAAAAGAATGTGTTATGCAAGAAATATGAATACAGTAGAAGTCCGTTATAGCGAGAATTCATAACAGCGAAAATTTTACTCGCTATAGCGGATTCTCGTTATACCCGATTTCTGTATAAAAGTCGGAAGAACCCCCATGCACATTAAAATCGGTATGAAAAGGCAATCATATTGTTTAAAACTTGCATTTCCGTAGATGGTTTCCACACTACGGTTTACTTGTTTGTTATTTCTCGTGAAAGTGTGAGTTTCATTCTGAAAAGAATTATAGTACCGTATTTCTTCGAATCCAAGGTGAACCCCAGTTTTTCCTTCAAAAATGTAAATCAGGATCAAAAAGTACTTTGTAAAATCATATGAAAGCCTTTGTTGTACAGTACGCATTTTAGACGCCGAACACTGGTTTTCGTTATGCTGTATTTTTATGCGGCTGCACTATTTTTTTATTTATGCAGTTTTAATGACCATTAACTTAAAATTGGCATCGTAATACCGAAGAGAACCCGTTGAGAATTTGCTGGCAATACCTATTACATGAGTCTCTACAATACGACGATCCACCAGGAAAATATTCTTGCTGCCTATAAAACTGTTTTACTTTTACTCAACGTCAGATATAACCGGCAACCACTTCGCGCACGTCTCGCTTGCCAGGTTCGGTCAACTTCAGCGGCTAGCGATGTATAGGCCTAATCGCGTATGTTGAAGGTCAAGGAAAGAGTTTATTGTGCCATGGTATGGCCATTCTGCCCTTGAGTTTTTCGTGCACATACGGTACCTCACAATTTCATCTTCGACTTCTTTAAAGCGCCCTTGTCGCATTTTTTATACAGTACGCATTTTTAAAGCTATATTTGTATTCACGCTAACGTCAAATATTGGCTTTAGTTAGACCTATGCACAATTATTCTACATTTCCGAATGTTTAATAACCATTAACTTAAAAATTGGCATCGTACTATCGAGGAGAACCCGTTGTTAATTTGCCGGCAATACCTGTTCCGCGTATCTTTACAAAACAACTATCCATCACGAAAATGTTCCTATTGTCTATAAAACTTTATTTTACTAAGCATCAAGTACAGTAGATGTGTTATAACTCAGCCACTGAATAGCTGTGGCCTTTCTAAGAATTCGAAGGCTCGCATGTTCTGATGCCATTCTGCAGATTTGAGAAACGATTTTGTAGAGGCTAATAGAACGCCATTCCCTCTTCACTATTTCCCAAGATTCATTGACGTTACACACAGGCACTGTACAACCAGTTCGCGGCTAGCGATGTATAATAAAGAGGCGGTCGTTTATTGTCAGCCACAGACATATAGATGGTTGTCAACGAGTTTTGTGTATACGTGCGCCTGCGGGAGTGAAAAGAAGCAGCGTGGTTACCACAGCAGTTGCCAGTGGTATTTGTTACTGTTAGGCCGGGAATGCAAGTCAACCCTTGATTTTTTCGCATGAAGTTCTGAGAAAAAAACGTCTTGGATTTGGAGAAATACGGTATCACTCAGAGGCTTCTGTGGCAAACATTTCAGATTTCTTCTTCAAACGGCGTTGCCCAACCTAACCATATATGTATCATGAAAACATATTTGTAATGCTTGTAGAAAAATGATAACCTCCTAACTAGATGCGAGAAAATATGAACTATCCCTTGAAATCAGTGATGTACTCTGCCATATCTTGAGGTGTATCAGATTCTTACTTAACTTCAGCCTTTATTTTTAATGAGTTAACAACTGCTATCAGTCATGTTATTTACGCATTTATTACGAAAACGTGTTAGGTATCCCCTTTCATTTCGAATTTTCTTTAGATTAAAGCAGTCGACGGGTATTACCTACTAAAATACAAAGTATGTTACAAGTGTTCATTTATATATCCACCTATTCAATACAAAGAGATCTTTTTAGAAATTAAATATTATTATAAAATGTTAAGGGACATGTTTCGCCCATATTAAGGGCATCATCAGCCTCAAATTCAAACCTGTATGGTGAAAAATCAGGATCCTGATTGCTCTTACAAGCCATAAAAAGAGGATATCATTATAGGTGTCAGTCTTAAACATACAAAATATTAGAATGTCCTTGGCTAAAATTGCAGTATCAGGTTGCATGTCGTAAGTTCACATGAATATACTTTCCGGAGCGTTGAAAAACTTGTTGGGGTAGGGCAGTAAACAGCTCAGTCTTTATAATGAAACAGAAATGTGCCTCCTTGAAGATGATAAGAAAAAGCAAAGCTGATACACTGTTACAGATGTCAATATCGTATGTTGTGATAAGACAACAGATCTCTTAAATGGCCATTCAGCTGCCTATAGTCTATTTAACTGGCTGAAGGAGTGAAAGTCGAATGTGTTATGATAAGATAACAGTCTTCCTTACGTAATTGTGGGAGCAAGGAAAAAGCATTCGGTTGTCTATAGATGTATTCTAATGTACCAACAAAGGAAACTGTAAATATTATCAAAGACAACCTCGTAAAACACAGCAACCTCAGCAAGCTTGAGTTACAATAATTCATAAAAATCCTAAATTTTGTGCTAAAAAACAACTATTTCACCTTTAATGGTAAAATTTACCACCAAGATGGCCTAGCTATGGGTGATCCCTTATCAGGCATCTTAGCTGACATCTATTTAGATTCTTTAGAACATCATAAAATAATAAATAAAATAAAAGGCCTTAGCTTATGGCTTAGGTATGTAGACGACACATTCGTAATAATCAATAAAGATCTCAATAACAGTACCGATATTTTAAATTATTTAAACAACCTAGACCAAAATATTAAATTCACCAAGGAAGATGAAGTCAGTGGATCCTTAAATTTCCTAGATCTCACAGTAACTCATATTATGGCAACTTCGATTTTAAAATTTACAGAAAACCTACTCACACCCCATTAACAATCAAAAATACTTCTTTACATCCTAACTCCCATAAATTGGCCACATTTCACAGTTTAATTTACAGAGCTTTAAAAATCCCTCTAACACCCAAGAACCTTCAAACAGAACTAAATTATATAAAGGATTTAGCAAAAATCAATGGATATAAACCTGAAATGATTAACCGTTTAATAAATAAGGTCAAATTCAAATTAACAACAAACCTCATCCCTGACAAACCCAAAAAATCCAAATTCGTTACCTTCACCTACAACAATCCAAACCTTCACCAGATCTTGAACCCAATAAAAAACAAAAATACCAGTATAGCTTTTAGCACAACAAACACTAACCAAAAATTATTTTTTAATCACAACACAGTCAATTCAAGCAAAAACATTTACTCAGGATCAGGCATATACAGGCTCACATGCACGCAATGCAACGCCTCTTATATTGGTCAAACAGGCCGGAGTTTTCAAACTAGGTACTTAGAACACTATAATGCCATTAAGCACAATAAATTTTCAGCAATGAGCTCCCATATGAAAGAAACAGGACATCACTTCACAACAACAGAAAGAGACCTCACAATTATTAAAAGAGTAGACAAAGGAAAGTTGATGAATGAACTTGAAACCATCTATATATTTCTGGACCAACACTACACCAAAAATCTAAACCTCAATGATTTAATTGAAGTCAAGAATCCATTATACGAAAGTTTACCCAAATTATTGCAAACTCTACATTCCAAACATAACTACATTCTTAAAAATCTTAAAGTTAACATCTTCTAGAACCTCCACTACTTTAACTAACTTGACTCCCTTCATGCCCGCCCCCACAATTCTCCCGCAACCCAACACGACTCCCTCCCTGTCCGACCATGTAAATCTCTCGCAACCAACAACACATAAACTTAACGCTCCGCCTACCCCCTCCCCTCAACCACACCCTCCTCCGCCAATCTCACATCGATACAATACCAGAAGTACAAGTGTCAGTCATTCAACGCTACCATAGCAACTGCATTAACAGTCAAAGAAATAAATGAACCTACACATAACGTTATTTTTCTTCAACTAACCTTTCCATAACTGATTTACATCTTCACAGACGAAAGGGTAAGTGTTTTTATACATTTTCCATGTTTTACCTTTCTTTAAACCCACATTCTCTTCAAAAATACCTTCCTAAGCATTCACTCTCCTCTTGTTACAGACTTCACACCAAAGAGCTCTATCAACGTTGATAAACCTTCGACTTTCGTCCTTCAAATAAGATAAATACATCTATAGACAACCGAATTCTTTTTCCTTGCTCCCACAATTACGTAAGGAAGACTGTTATCTTATCATAACACATTCGACTTTCACTCCTTCAGCCAGTTAAATAGACTATAGGCAGCTGAACAGCCATTTAAGAGATCTGTTGTCTTATCACAACATACGATATTGACATCTGTAACAGTGTATCAGCTTTGCTTTTTCTTATCATCTTCAAGGAGGCACATTTCTGTTTCATTATAAAGACTGAGCTGTTTACTGCCCTACCCCAACAAGTTTTTCAGCGCTCCGGAAAGTATATTCATGTGAACTTATGACATGCAGCTTGATACTGTAATTTTAGCCAAGGACATTCTAATATTTTGTATGTTTAGACTGACACCTATAATGATATCCTCTTTTTATGGCTTGTAAGAGCAATCAGGATCCTGATTTTTCACCATACAGGTTTGAATTTGAGGCTGATGATGCCCTTAATATGGGCGAAACATGTCCCTTAACATTTTATAATAATATTTAATTTCTAAAAAGATTTCTTTGTATTGAATAGGTGGATATATAAATGAACACTTGTAACATACTTTGTATTTACGTACATTTCAATACGGACCTAACATGAGAATTATAACATGTAATATTACCTACTAATCGACACCAACACCGCCTTCGAATTTCGACGAGAGAGATCGCAAATGCACATAGTGAGAAAACTATACCACACCAAAGATGATCGATTGCATTTTATGGCAAACGTTTCAGTTTTCTTATTCAAACAGCGTCGCCTATTCTAACTTAACTGTACTAGACGAATGATGAAAACACGCTTCAAGCGCCAGTAGAGAAATTACAACCTTCTCGCTATAAATTTACATGATAATAGCCTTTCCATAATTTAACCAGATGGGAGAAAATATAAACTAACTTCTGAAATCAATTATGCACTCCGCCATATTTCGAGGTTATCCCATTCTTACTTAATTGCAGTATTTAGCATTAAAATTAAGCGATCATTTAGTCAGCGTTTATTTTGAATGAGTTAACAACAGTTATCGGACACGTTATTTACGTATTTATTACGAAAATGTCCTCTTTCATTTAGAATTTTCTTTACGGAACAGCAGTCGACGGGTGTTACTAATCGACTCTGACATCGCCTTTGAATGTCAATGAGAGAACTCGCTAGTGAAAATAGCGAGGAAACGATACCGAAGGTAATCGAACGCATGCAACATGCAATCGCTGGGATGCATAAATATTGGTAACGGGAAAAATCGTGCACGCTTAAGCGCTCGTAATAACGGATGTGTCAATGATAGGACTCTCGCTGTAACCGAAGGATAATACACACTTTAGTATAAGTATTTTGAAGGGACAGCAAACAATTGGCGTTATAACAGGATTCTCGTTATATGCGGCACTCGCTATAGCAGACTTCTACTGTATATACAAAAATTATCCAACAGGGATATAGAAACACTAGATACATTTTTTTTTTTCAATGAGGGCATTTTACGTCTTGTATCTGCGGGTACAGTGAAAACTACTTCTACTATTTCTAAAGATGAGAGGAAAGTATTAAAAAGTGTGAAAAACACAAGAGAACAAATATGGAATATGAATAAAAACTATCCAACAGGGATATGGAAACACTAGATACGATTTATTTTTCAATGAGCGCATTTTACATCTTGTATCCGCGTGTACAGTGGAAACTATATCTACCATTTCTAAAGATGAGAGGAAAGTATTAAAACGTGTGAACACAAGAGAACAAATATGAAATATATGAACAAAAACTATCCAACAGGAATATGGAAACACTAGATACAATTATTTTTTCTTGAGGGCATTTTTAGTTGTGTATCTGCAGGTACATCGAAAACTATATCTACCACTTCTAAAGACGAGAGAAAAGTATTAAAACGTGTGAAAAACACGACAGAACAAATATGAAAATCTTTTCCGCTGGGGCTTATAAAATAACAAGTGCACTGAAAGGTGTGAAAAAACAGCAAATATCACACTCTTTCTAAAACAAATGTTAGTAGAAGCCTTTCAATTTGGACCTGTGGGTTATTAAACATTACTTTCTGGTCACAATCTTAGACAATGAATTGGAGATTACACTACCATGTGTGACCAGAAGGAATGACTTTGGCAGCCATTTAGAATAAACTTCGACCAACTCGAGTGATAGAGTCAAAACTTGAAGGTGCATTGAGTTCAACATTCATGACTTCTGCATGCTTTAAGATGCGGACGCCAGTCTACTTTCCGAGAGATTTTAATTTTGTCTTCAGTAGTAAGGAATTTCACGACTTTTTTCTCATCCATAACTACATTATCATAAGAAAAAATATGCACCACACTAATCAATTTCACTTGATTATGTTCCTATTTCAGATAAAGGCTACAGTATCATGCACCAAAAATTTCCTGCAGTTCACTGTACCACTCAACACAAAATAAATTTCTAACTTCTGAATGGAATGCAAAACACAAACTATAGGCTCACTGTGTTACTCAGCAAACTCTACGCTAACCGGCAAGCTAAACTGAACATTCCTGAGGCTAACGGCTTGCTTCCCAAAGGCGCAACTTAGCCCGTGAAGTTCAGGAATTTAACACATTGGAAACGGCCATATTTGAATGTGCTAACCTCCAGAAATCGCGGGATTTTTAATGGTTTTTGAAATTTTTTTCAATGCTAGGGTAAGCCATGATTTTAACAACTTTTGGAATATTTAGAAAGATCACAATTTCTTCTACAAAAAGATGAATTTTAATTACCATAATAGTGCAGCAATTTTAAAATATAAATTTATGAAGATATTAAGTTTTACAAAAAAAAAAATCTGATGCAGTTATGGATGCAGGTTTGGATAATATTTCAAAAACTGTCTAATATTGTAGACACATCTACTGAAACACACTAACACAGATTCTAAATTAATTGGTCAATTGGTACCGGTATCCTTGTTTACAACCAGTAATTTGCTTTCCCACTGTTCGTTGTTTGACGACGGAGTTGCATTGAGTTGCTGCAGGTGCACAGAAAACACCCACATTTTTAGGAAGTGGTATAAAGCTACGTTACACTTCACGCCAATTTGAAATTAGCTCATTATCCACATTTACTTGCCTGAAGTGCCAGAATCATCATGTTTACTTAGTGTGTAATTGTTATCCTCATACTCAATTTCAGAACTTGTGTCTTCCGTAAGAACATCCATTATGGATTCGTTGTCGAAATTTCGTACACCTGAATTACACATGCTAAACATTCACAAGAATTGCACAAACAAGCCTGCCTCTCGAACACATACTCTTCCTGTCCGCATGTACCGTACGTCCTTTCCCGCCCATTTCACCGCTGAGTCAATAATGACGCAGCCCCAGGTTATGTAGGAACGTGGCTGTGTTATCAACGCCTTGAAAGAAGAGCTCCCGACTTATGCTCATAACTAGTACATTGTATGCTTATAGAAGCATTCAACAAACCTCCGTGGCTCAGGCGGTGGTGTGCCGGCCTGTCATCGCTGGGTTCCGTGGTTCAAATCCCGGTCACTCCATGTGAGATTTGTGCTGGACAAGCAGAGGCGGGACAGGTTTTTCTCCGGGTACTCCGGTTTTCATTGTTATATTTCATTCCAGCAACACACTCCAATATCATTTATCAGTCATTCATAAATCGTTGCCCAGAGGAGTACGACAGGCTTCGGCAGCCGGCACAATTCCTATCCTTGTCGCTAGATGGAAGCTTAATTCATTCTATTCCTGACCGGGTCACATGACTGGAAACAGGCTGCGGATTTTTAGAAGCATTCAACAGTATCCTAGTTAAGTCACAGCTCGTTGAAATGGCAGCTACTATTTTTTAGCTACCGTGAAAACGTGTCGTAGATTCTTCGAGCTCCGTCAGCAGCAATGAAATAACGCGCCCGTAGTTTCCACGAGCGGCGTCTGCAATGTGTTAAGGCCTTTTCCCACAACCACATAACTGTGGCAACGGCTCTTACTAGAGTTGGAAATCACACTTCTTTCACAAGGGATGACAAATAACATTTTCAGGGCTGGGAAAAAATGTAATCGCGCTAAGCGGTAATAGCAAAAATTCATGATGCAATAAGTGAGGTATTTTTATATAGATTTAATATGATGAGAATCAGGACTTCGAATTTATGATGTGCTAAGTGGGAAAACTTGTTAATGAGGAACGCACTAACGAGGTTTCACTGTATATTAATTAAAGCACCAAATTTCTGATGCAAGAATTACAACTATTAAGAAAATATTTAACTATATCCCCAAGGATCTTTGATATTAAGACAATCAATCAATCAATCAATCAATCAATCAATCAATCAATACTGATCTGCATTTAGGGCGGTCGCCCAGGTGGCAGATTCCCTATCTGTTGCTTTCCTAGACTTTTCCTAAATGATTTCAAAGAAATTGGAAATTTATTGAACGTCTCCCTTGGTAAGTTATTCCAATCCCTAACTCCCCTTCCTATAAATGAATATTTGCCCCAGTTTGTCCTCTTGAATTCCAGCTTTATCTTCATATTGTGATCTTTCCTACTTTTATAAACGCCATTCAAACTTATTCGTCTACTAATGTCATTCCACGGCATCTCTCCGCTGACAGCTCGGAACATACCACTTATGATACAATTCCTATAGTTTTGCCAATTGCCACCTTTTCAATACAATAAAAAAATGTTACAAACTTACATATTTATTATGATTTTTACATGGTACATGTTTCGCCCCTTGTCGTGAGCATCATCAGCCAAACTATCATTAATCTAAGATTGTGTAAGATCATAAAACAATTCTTTGGTTCAAAATTACTCTTATAAAACTAATTGACAATCTTATAATATTTTAAAAGTCACACTATAATAAAATTATGTCTTAAGTTAACACTTTTTGTCTAAAATCTTCTTCAGTCTAAACATTTTATCGCCGAAACTTATCCGGTGAACATCTTTTAAAAATTGTTTAAAATGAGAATAAAATAAAAATTAAAAATAAAAAACTTTGAAATCTGGCTAGTTTTGTTGATTCCCGTTGCTTAAAACTTCATAACAGTATTGAATATCATCTGCAGTTGATAATTGTCATTATGGATAATCGACTTGTTCTCGTTGCTGGAGTAACATTTATAAAATTTATTGGTATTAAATTTGATTATCAATGGGGTAAAATTGTTCGTGAACAAACTTGTTGATAAAACACTTTTGATGTGATATTGGATTCAAAATGTTCTCGAACGTTCCATAATGACTCGTTGGTGTATCTGTAATGAAAGATAAAAATTATATGTTTATGGTTTTGATTGTATTTCTGCATAACATCTTATTGGAAGAATTGTCACTTACTTTCCTTTCTGCTGCTTGATTGTTTGGTGTTACTCCTAGCTTCTTGAGAACTATTTGTTATCCTGTTTGCACTTCTTGTGTTGTATGTGTGAGTGTGGATGATTTTATGTTTTGGCGGGGAGGGGGAAGGGGAAGTTAAGGTAGGCGGCGCATTGGTAGCTGCAGTAGACTGTGGAGGGGATAGTCTAGGGGAAGTGAGGGGAGGAGTTGAGTTTGTTTGTGTCAATAAGCTATTAACGTTTCTTTTTTTTTTTTTAACTCAGACCTTAAAAACATCCCAACCACTGTAAATTTATCAGATGTCACCTTCACGGATAGTGAAATGAGCTTATTGAATAAAGGATCAAAATTTAATTGGCCTAACCATCATCAAATAGAAGACGTAATAACCACTGTAGCTGAAGTAGAATCTAATATAGGGAAATTGCCTTTAGAATCGCAAAGCGATACAAGATTCGAAGTTAAAAAGAAACTTCCAACCTTAATAAAAGAAATAAATAACAACTTAAATCCCGACCTCACGAAACAAATCAAAGAATTAAAAACTAAAATCAACGAAAGCAACATAATAGTAACCAAAGCCGATACAGGAGAAACTACAGTTATTTTAAATAAGCAAGATTACATTAAGAAAACAGAAGAATTTTTCTCAAATGGAGCCTATTCGATAACACAGAAAGATCCTACAATTCAAAATTCAACGAAACCTAAAGAAATTACTTAAAAATTCGTCTTTTCTCTTTCATGATCTGGAATGTCAGAAGCTGGTAAATATGAATCCCAAAATACCAACAGCCAGAGCCATGCCTAAAATCCATAAAGCTAACATACCTGTGCGACCTATAATTAACTGCATGAATAGCCCAACATACAAGACCTCTAAATTTATACATCATTTTTTGAAAAATCATTATAAATTTTACAATAATTCTACAATTAATAATTCAATAGAATTATGTGATAAACTACATAAATTCAAACTGCAACCACATCATAAAATGTGTTCATATGATATAACTAATATGTACCCTTGCATACTGATCAACGAAACCATTAATATAATCAAAATAAATTTATTCAATCATAGTAAATTAAGTAAGTGTGAAAAGAAGAATTCATAAATATATTAAGATTTACTTTAAATAATAATTACTTCACATTTAATCAAAAGATATATCAGCAAATGTGCTTAGGAATGGGTGACCCTGCATCAGGTATACTAGCTAACATTTATATGGATCATTTAGAACACGTAAAAATTTTAAATAACATACATGGACTAAACCTTTGGCTGAGATACGTTGATGACACGTTTGTTATAATAGACAGTAAACTGAACAATAGTAATAATATTTTGGATTTCTTAAATAAATTAGACAATAATATAAAATTCACTAAGGAAGATGAAAGGAACAATTCATTAAGTTTCCTAGATATAAATGTAAAGAGAGCAGGAAACAAATTTGAATTCCAGATTTATAGAAAACCGACGTTTACTCCAGTAACGATCAAAAACGAGTCACTCCACCCCAACTCTCACAAACAGGTAGCATTTTTGAGTTTAGTTTACAGAGCCCTAAAAATTTCACTAACAAACAAGAATTTAAAGAAAGAACTTTATTTCATAAAAGATCTAGCGCTCAATAACGGTTACAAAATAGAAATGATTAACAAAATCATTAATAAGGTGAAAATAAAATTGGCCACTAATCTTGTACCAGATAAAAATAAAAAATAAAAATTTGCAACTTTCACATTTACTAACCCAGCGATATACCAAATCACTAATACAATCAAAAAACAAAATATTAACATTGCCTTCAAGACCCAAAACACGAACAGAAACGTTTTCTTCAACCACAATAAAGTTAATACTAATAGTAATCAATATCAAGGATCTGGAATATACAGACTCACGTGCGCAGAGTGCAATTTTTCATACCTTGGCCAGACTGGCCGAAACTTTATAATAAGATATCTTGAACATGTAAATGCAGCCAAACATAGGAAACATTCTGCAATGAGTACACACGTGCAAGAAACTGGACACAGTTTTACAACTATTGAAAGGGATTTAAAAATCGTAAGAAGAGTAGAAAAAGGAAAAGAAATGACGGAATTGGAAAACATATACATTCATTTAGATCAACAATACAATAAAAATAAAAACCTAAATGACGAAATAGAAATAAAGAATCCCATCTTATTACAATTACCGGAACTAATACAAATACTCAAATCAGATATAAATAAATTCTATAAACATTTTAATCTGATAAAAGTTAATAACTTATTGACACAAACAAACTCAACTCCTCCCCTCACTTCCCCTAGACTATCCCCTCCACAGTCTACTGCAGCTACCAATGCGCCGCCTACCTTAACTTCCCCTTCCCACCCCGCCAAAACGTAAAATCATCCACACTCACACATACAACACAAGAAGTGCAAACAGGATAACAAATAGTTCTCAAGAAGCTAGGAGTAACACCAAACAATCAAGCAGCAGAAAGGAAAGTAAGTGACAATTCTTCCAATAAGATGTTATGCAGAAATACAATCAAAACCATAAACATATAATTTTTATCTTTCATTACAGATACACCAACGAGTCATTATGGAACGTTCGAGAACATTTTGAATCCAATATCACATCAAAAGTGTTTTATCAACAAGTTTGTTCACGAACAATTTTACCCCATTGATAATCAAATTTAATACCAATAAATTTTATAAATGTTACTCCAGCAACGAGAACAAGTCGATTATCCATAATGACAATTATCAACTGCAGATGATATTCAATACTGTTATGAAGTTTTAAGCAACGGGAATCAACATAACTAGCCAGATTTCAAAGTTTTTTATTTTTAATTTTTATTTTATTCTCATTTTAAACAATTTTTAAAAGATGTTCACTGGATAAGTTTCGGCGATAAAATGTTTAGACTGAAGAAGATTTTAGACAAAAAGTGTTAACTTAAGACATAATTTTATTATAGTGTGACTTTTAAAATATTATAAGATTGTCAATTAGTTTTATAAGAGTAATTTTGAACCAAAGAATTGTTTTATGATCTTACACAATCTTAGATTAATGATAGTTTGGCTGATGATGTTCACGACAAGGAGCGAAACATGTACCTTGTAAACATCATAATAAATATGTAAGTTTGTAACATATTTTTATTGTATTGAAAAGGTGGCAATTGGCAAAACTATAGGAATTGTATCACAAGTAGATCTTCAATACGGACGAGGGAAATGACGTTTATAACCTGCAACATACCACTTAGTCGAGCAGCTCTTCTTCTTTCTCTCAATTCTTCCCAACCCAAACATTGCAACATTTTTGTAATGCTACTCTTTTGTCGGAAATCACCCAGAACAAATTGAGCTGCTTTTCTTTGGATTTTTCCAGTTCTTGAATCAGGTAATCCTGGTGAGGGTCCCATACACTGGAACCATACTCTAGTTGGGGTCTTACCAGAGAATTATATGCCCTCTCCTTTACATCCTTACTACAACCCCTAAACACCCTCATAACAATGTGCAGAGATCTGTACCCTTCATTTACAATCATATTTATGTGATTACCCCAATGAAGATCTTTCCTTATATTAACACCTAGATACTTACAATGATCCCCAAAAGGAACTTTCAACCCATCAACGCAGTAATTAAAACTCAAGAGGACTTTTCCTATTTGTAAAACTCACAACCTGACTTTTAACCCCGTTTATCAACATACCATTGCCTGCTGTCCATCTCACAACATTTTCGAGGTCACGTTGCAGTTGCTCACAATCTTGTAACTTATTAATCACTCTATAGAGAATAACATCATCCGCAAAAAGCCTTACCTCCGATTCCATTCCTTTACTCATATCATTTATATATATATAAGAAAACATAAAGGTCCGACAATACTGCCTTGAGAAATTCCCCTCTTAATTATTACAGGGTCAGATAAAGCTTCACCTACTCTAATTCTCTGAGATCTATTTTCTAGAAATATAGCAACCCATTCAGTCACTCTTCTGTCTAGTCCAATTGCACTCATTTTTGCCAGTAGTCTCCCATGATCCACCCTATCAAATGCTTTAGACAGGTCAATCGCGATACAGTCCATTTGACCTCCAGAATCCAAGATATCTGCTATATCTTGCTGGAATCCTACAAGTTGAGCTTCAGTGGAATAACCTTTCCTAAAACCGAATTGCCTTCTATCGAACCAGTTATTAATTTCACAAACATGTCTAATATGATCAGAAAGAATGCCTTCCCAAAGCTTACATACAATGCATGTCAAACTTACTGACCTGTAATTTTCAGCTTTATGTCTATCACCCTTTCCTTTATACACAGGGGCTACTAAAGCAACTCTCCATTCATCTGGTATAGCTCCTCCGACCAAACAATAATCAAATAAGTACTTCAGATATGGTACTATATCCCAACCCATTGTCTTTAGTATATCCCCAGAAATCTGATCAATTCCAGCCGCTTTTCTAGTTTTCAACTTTTCTATCTTATTGTAAATGTCATTGTTATTATATGTAAATTTTATTACTTCTTTGGCCTTAGTCTCCTCCTCTATCTCGACATTATCCTTGTAACCAACAATCTTTACATACTGCTGACTGAAAACTTCTGCTTTTTGAAGATCCTCACATACACACTCCCCTTGTTCATTAATTATTCCTGGAATGCCCTTCTTGGAACCTGTTTCTGCCTTAATATACCTATACATATCCTTCCATTTTTCACTAAAATTTGTATGACTGCCAATTATGCTTGCCACCATGTTATCCTTAGCTGCCTTCTTTGCTAGATTCAATTTTCTAGTAAGTTCCTTCAATTTCTCCTTACTTCCACAGCCATTTCTAACTCTATTTCTTTCCAGTCTGCACCTCCTTCTTAGTCTCTTTATTTCTCTATTATAATAAGGTGGGTCTTTACCATTCCTTACCACCCTTAAAGGTACAAACCTGTTTTCGCATTCCTCAACAATTTCTTTAAACCCATCCCAGACTTGTCCAGTCAAATGCACTTTCAAAAATTGATGAAAAATAATGTAATATAATTGAATTGACATGAAAACAGGGAAATAATATCTCAAAAATGTAGCTGAAATTAAAATATTGTTGAAGTTAAACTGGAAGCACTACCTGAGCCAGTTTTACCATGTCTGCCTCAAAGAGAAATCAATAAGACTCATGATTACTACTGATTCAAATAAAAATAAAATAAACACATGAAAGAAATGGAAAATTAAATTGACATAAAAACAGGGAAATAATATCTCAAAAACGTAGCTGAAATTAAAATATTGTTGAAGTTAAACTGGAAGCACTACCTGAGCCAGTGTTACAATGTCTGCCTCAAAGAGAAATCAATAAGACTCATGATTACTACTGATTCAAATAAAAATAAAATAAACACATGAAAGAAATGGAAGTAAAAACTAATGAAAATGTTGACTGGATTTGTGAGCAGTGTGTTCGGAATGATGTTGTTGGGGACGGCGTTGACGAAGCACCGAAAACAGTCGATGAGGAATATAAAAGTGCATTAGAAATTATAAACATTCTAAAAAAGGACAATGAGACTCTTAAAGTTGAAAGTTGAAAATCAAGAATTAAAAGAAAGACTGCGATCGCTAGAATTTGGGACTGACCATTCTTCGAGTGATATACCGGTACAAGTAACAAACTCGAGCACGTGGTGTCAAGTAGTTCGTGGATGGCCGGCTAAGAAGAAATCTACAACTGAATTTCCGGAAATAAACATTAGAAATAGGTTTTCTGCCCTAAATAATTTAATCCTGGAAGAAAGTGATCGCGCGCGTGAAACAAAATCATCGCGATCCGTTGCCCTGCCGAGTTTAAAATTTAGGCCTAGAATTCAGACTCAAGACCCAATTAGGCCTAAATCAGCGAAGGTAGCTGTGTTTGGTGATAGCCAAGAAAGGGGAATTGCGGGAGTGATTAACGACGAGAATATAGCAGCAACCAGAGAAATATATCCAGGAGCTTCTATCAGCAGTGTTGTGGAAAACGTAGAAGCAACAACTAGGAACTTCGGGAGCGGCAATGCAGTGCTTATCATCGGTGGGACGAACGACGTAGCTCGCGACGACGCCAAGAATGTAAGATCCCAACTTAAACATACACTAGGGAAGCTGACCCACACTAACGTTTTTGTAGTGAACGTGCCCCACAGGCATGATTTGAGTAGAGACTCGTGTGTGAACATTGAAGTGGACAAGGTCAATACAGATATTGTTAAAATTTGTAAACATTTTCGGAATACTCAGGTTATAGAATGCAGCAGTTTTGAGAGATACTGTTATACAAAACATGGCCTCCATCTAAACAATTCAGGTAAACGAAAGATAGCAAATATTGTTCTAGATTTTATTAATCTTAAGATATGTACTGTAAAACAGGCAACTCCCTTGAGTTATAATACTGACCAGGAAAACTAGTAGAAAGAGCCAGCTGTACTTCAAGCTGGCTCAGTCAACTAGAAAAAGAAACTCAGGATAGTAAGGAATTTCAAGTTACCCAATTGCAACAGTCAAGTTTTAGGGAGGAAGGGGGTCTGAGATTGCTCTTGGTAAACTGTCAAAGTGTAGTAAATAAACAATTAAAATTCGGTACATTGATGGAATCTTATGAGACTGATGTGGTGATAGGAGTGGAATCGTGGTTGAAAGAAGGGGTGGGTAATAGAGAAGTATTTCCAGAAGGGTACACAGTCTATCGTAGAGACCGAGGAGATAAAAAGGGAGGGGGTGTGTTTATTCTGGTGAAGGAAACTTACTGTTCACATGAATGGTTTACCGATGAAAGGGATGAAATATTAGGGATAAAATTAGTTTGTGATAATATGAAGGAGATGGGAATTATAGGAACATACAGGCCTGGAAGAGAGGAAAGAGACATGGAAATCTTTGAAAAAATAATAGATTATACTCGTAAAAACAATAATAATGATATGGTAATAATTGGGGGAGATCTAAATTTGCCTGAAGTTGAATGGAAAGGAGCTGCAAGTGAAGCCCATGAACAGAAACTGGCAAATAAGTTAATTTGGGAGGGAGGATTTACACAAGTAGTACAAGAACCGACTCGTCTCAATAACTTACTAGATGTATTCTTGGTTAAACCATGGGAAATTGTTGATAAAACTGAGGTAATTGAAGGAATAGGAGACCATAAGGCTGTAATAATGGATGTAGGACTCGTACCAAAAAGGCTTAATAAGAGGGTTACACAAGACAAGAAATTGTACAGAAAAACTAAAGTTGATGAATTTGGGACTTACATTAAATCACAATTCAGTTGTTGGATAAGTGAAGGGAGTAACGTGGATACACTTTGGGCTAAATTTAAAGGAATTATTTGGGAAGGAGAGAAGAGATTTGTACCTGTTAGGAAGGGTAAAATGACCTCAGACCCTGTTTATTATACAAGGGAAATAAGAAAATTAAAAAGAAAATGTAGAATAGTAAACAGGAAAATCAAAGAGGGTAGGGAGAGTAGAGAAACTAGAAAACAGCTAATGAGGGAACTGAATAGAGTGAAAAAGGAAGCAAAAGAGAATTATATGAATGGCATACTTCAAGAGGGTAATGACCACAAAGGGAAATGGAAAAAGCTGTATTCATATATCAGGAATCAAAAAGGAAAAGGAATCCAAATTCCTACAATAGTGGGAGAAGGGGGTGAACACTATTTAACAGATACTGAGAAAGCAAACCTATTTAGTAGGGAATTTAGAGATTCAGTAGATGATTGTCAAGAGTTGGAAACCGAAACAGAAGATAGAGAGGGAGAGAGACAGAGGGAAACAAGAAGCTTCTCAATCACAAACGAAGATATTTTCAGAGAAATCCAACTGCTTCAGCAAGGAAAAGCAGCAGGAAGTGATCAAATTACTGGGGAGGTATTAAAGACAATGGGGTGGTACATAGTGCCTTATTTAAAATTTCTCTTTGACTATGTCATAAATAATAGTGTAATACCAAAGGAATGGAAGGAATCTATAATAATACCAATTTATAAAGGAAAGGGTGATAAAAGGAAACCAGAGAACTACAGACCAATCAGCCTGACCAGTATAGTTTGTAAAATTCTGGAGAGTTTAATATCGAAGTACATCAGAGGGATATGTGATGATAAAAATTGGTTCATGAGGAGCCAGTATGGATTTAGAAAGAAATTTTCTTGTGAGGCACAACTGGTGGGATTTCAGCAGGACATATCAGATCAGTTGGATTCAGGAGGTCAGTTAGATTGCATAGCCATAGATCTTTCCAAAGCCTTTGATAGAGTGGAACATGGAATATTATTAAAGAAATTGGAGGGAATAGGATTGGACGTAAGGGTTACACGTTGGATAAAAGCATTTCTAAATTCAAGGGTTCAGAAAGTCAAAGTAGGAAATAATGTATCTCAGGAAGAGAAAGTTTGGAAGGGAATTGCACAGGGTAGTATAATCGGTCCGTTACTTTTCTTAATATACGCAAATGATTTAGGGAACAATATAACATCAAAAATAAGATTGTATGCAGATGACATAATTGTTTATAGAGAAATAAATAACATTGAGGATTGTTCAGAATTGCAAAGGGACCTTGAAAGTATCCAACAATGGGTTGAAGAAAATAATATGAAGGTTAATGGAGGCAAATCAACTGTTACAACTTTTACAAACAGGAGCTTTAAAACTGAATTTGAATATACTTTGGATGAGGTAGTTATCCCAAAAGATGGCAAGTGCAAATACTTAGGTGTGAGATTTGAAAGTAATTTGCACTGGAAGGATCATATTGATGACATTGTTGGGAAAGCATACAGATCATTACATGTCATAATGAGGCTACTTAAAGGATGCCAAAAGAATCAAAAGAATAAAGTTACTTGAGTATGGTTCGTCCATTATTGGAATATGCAAACAGTGTTTGGGATCCTCACCATGAATACCTAATAAAAGAAATAGATAGTGTGCAGAGGAAAGCAGCAAGATTTGTAACAGGGGATTTCAGGAGAAAGAGTAGTGTATCAGAAATGTTAAAGGAACTTGGGTGGGAAACTTTAAGTAAGAGAAGGGAGAAAACTAGACTTACAGGATTATATAGAGCCTATACAGGAGAAGAAGTATGGGGAGATATCCGTGAGAGGCTTCAGTTGGAAAATAATTATATCGGCAGGACTGACCACAAATATAAAATTAGAAGGAACTTTAGCAGAAGCGATTGGGGTAAATTTTCATTCATTGGGAAGGGTGTGAAGGAGTGGAACAGTTTACCAGGGGTAGTGTTTGATCCTTTTCCAAAATCTGTACAGATATTCAAGAAGAGAATAAACAGCAACAGAGAAAATAAATGAAGTGTTAGAGGGCATTCGACCAGTACAGGTTATTGTAAATAAAAAAAATGTGTGTGAATAAATTAATTCCATCCCCTGGTCTAAGGAGTTTGGACAGCCAAAGTAGGGGACTGCCTGTAGGGGTGAAGTACAGTGGGGACTTCGAGGGCCCTGGGACCGCTACGGTAGCTGTGAAGGCCCTTCAGGAACTCTGAAAAGTGGTGGCAAAAGGGGCTCTGGTTAAGACGCAGCTGGTCGTTATGCTACTTAGGATCCAGAACGGGTAAAAAAAAAAAAAAAAAAGTAAATAAATAAATGCAATGTAAATATTAATCTTATACCAGTTGTATAGTATCATTTGAAGAAGTAATTCCACATACTGTATATCAGTTGACTATATTTGTAAGTAGTACAGGAGATATTATAAGTAGAATTTTGTAAACAATATAAATTTATTAAGGACGAGCTGTGTGTTTAATAGAAAACATTGTTAGCGTAAATTGTATAATATTGTATTATAGGAAAAATTTTCTTCTCTTGTTAATTTAATATTTAGTGCTTGACAATAATGTATTTTAGTGTACCATTTGCCACCGAGGTAGACACCTCATTTGCAAATAAAGAGATTTTGATTTGATTTGAAGTACTGCAGCACATCACCTTTTAAGAAAGGTGCTTAACCACCATTATCTGCAATATTTAAAGACAACACTCACTTAATTACTAGAGCCATAACAACACTGAAAAAAAAAATCACTGGCAATGTTATACGTCTGCCTTGTCAATACTAATCAAAAGCTATTTAATCCTTATTCATTAAAATGTTTATATGTTTTGAGTACCTTATATCAAATATGTTATAAATTAAGATATTGGGGCTGCCTCAACAACCTGGCTAAAACCCATTTTGGAGGCGTTTTCAACAGACAAAGAGTACAGAAGGAGCTGCAATATAAATTGTAAGTTTTAAATTTTTGATGTACTTTTTTTTAGAGACATGATCAGAATAGTTTAAGCAGAGATGTTTTCAAGATTTTATTTACATGACAATTCTTGTACAAATATGCCTGCAGAAACTATTAACTACACAACCTTAATCCATCCCAGGCAACTGGTAGTTTAAATTACTATTTTTTAAATGCTTGCTGGCAATTGGAACCTCAATACTCTCGAGCACTGTCCACTATTGCATCTCTGATCACACTCCTGCCAAACAACCTATTGCGAGGCTTCACAAACAGTGGACAGTTCCCAGCATATACAATACCTGTTCCTGGTCTGTGTATGCACCTCATGTTGTAAGGTTTGTGTTCTTTGTATGTGTGCTCATTTTATGGATTAATTCGGGGTACCAATAATGAATTGATAGTGGCGTACACAATGCCTGCTGTCTTCTAGCCCGTAACCACACGTCTTCCTACATTGCCCCAGTTAGGGAGAATACAGTTGTAATAACATGGCAGGTTGCATACAGCTAGACTGCAAGGGGTGGGTGAATTCCCCAGTATAAAGCCATATGGCTAACTCAATGACATTAACCCTGACAGTAACATGTCTATAAATATCGCTTTAGTTACACCACACGTCTCGAAGACGTGCCTCTCAAAGCCTATTATTTAAAGTTACGTTTTGGTAGGCGCTGTGCTCTAGAAATAGTTTGCACCAATTGAAGGGCTGAGAACCTTAGTGGGCCAAGTGCCATTTTGTTCAAATGGAGAAAATTAAGGTTAAAATGTAGTCACTGCTATAATTCACAGACACAGATTACAGAGACTACAACATTTGCATATTATAGTTAATAGATCCATTAATCACTACAAAGCAAAATACAAAGATCTGGCTTTTTAATACAAATAAAAAGTAAATGAATACCATCATTTTCCACTGGAGTGGATTTGGCCCACTTTGGCTCTAAACAGAAAGGATGACTTTTAACAATATGCCAGTGGGCCAACTCCACATGGCATTGTAAGGTACTTCATTTTGCCGTAGTTACATCACAATATTGCAAATCCTTTAAAAACTTGTGATTAACTGGTGGAATGAATGGAAGCATGACAATTAAATCATCATATTTAGCTTTTGTCAGCTTAATGGGTGCTGCGTAAGCAGGACTCAGTTCCCATGGTGAAGGTACTGAAGTTGTTACGTTTACAGATGGCCTGCCCTTACGAGAAGGTGAAATATTAAGGATTTTCCATTCTTCCATTTCATTGAAGGTGTACCTGAACTTAATCTTAAGAGGTTCATTAGACTGGAAATGAAACCACCTAATTTTGAGCCACTCAACCTTCTTCCCATCTACTGTTCCCTTACGAATCACAAAGTTTTTTGAGAGCTCCTTAATGTTCACAAATTCTTTCTGTTCCATTTTCTTCACACTAAAGGACTTATTTCTCCTACATTCCGTAACTAAGGTCACATAATCTTCTACCGAAAACAGTGATTTTGCCTTACATTTTGAAGTTTCGATGGTACTAAAATCTCTGTCATTAGGCAAATATGAATGGCCAGGTTCTAGGAACTTATGATCAATAGTTTTAAATTGGGAATAATGAACTGATGTGGCCCACAAAGATGCAATATACTGATTCCTATTCTGACCACCACAAATGTCTGAATAGGCTATTAAATGATTTGCTGCTGTGCTGACATTCCTCAGGTAATACAGAATACATGAACCTACTTCTGTTGGGCCCCTTTGTGCTGTATCCTCACCCCACAAGTACATGTAACCCTTTCTCATCCTCACAGTTATGTATTCCTACATTATACACCCAAAACTTCCTCTTGTAAAAATAAACGCTACTTGTTATTAAGGGAAGGAGGAGGGTCTGATGCATGTCAAATCACTGCTTCTATTTTCCTCGTGGCCGATGTCCGCCATGATACTACGCATATCACGTGACTCAGAGCAAGAGAGGGATTGGTCATGTGGATTTGGCCCACTATGACATTACCTCCAGCGGCTAGTTCAATTTGGTTGATATTTTGTGACCCTGTAGCACATAAATGGGAAGACGTAGAGATTGCCCAGTTGGAGAGATAATACCAAAGTCAGAAATGAACTGCTAGATGGCATTAACTCAATTTCGACGGTTGGTGGATTTGGCCCACTATGGTTCTCAGCCCTTCAATTGCAAGTTTTTATTGAATTTGATCATTTTATTTTACAAGGAAATGGAACGACAGAAAAAGTAAAAGAATTGTTTCAGCTAGCATATCTATATTACCATTTGATATTGAACAACTTAAAAACTTTCGTTGTAAGAAGTGACTACAATAAAAAGTCTGAATTTGATATAGGCAAGCGAGGAAAAACGCGCTACATGGCGTTCATTCGCACAACACGTCAGAAAGTCGTATGGTGTAATTGTCAGGGTTAATGCTTACCCACTTCCAAATGAGCTAGAAACTTGAAATTTGGGATACTGATAGCTTTTAGCCAGTAACTGAGGGAATTTTTACCCCCTAGAAAATCAAAATTGTGGACACAATCTTACAGATCAGCTAGAAAAAGAGTAATTAGGCAAACTTACACCTTTTGTCCTGTAACCAACTTATGGAAAAATTCCAAAAAGTTCATATGTCTCATTTTTTACCCCCTAAAAAATATCAAAATGCATATGCAGTTTTTAAGACGATGCAGACGTTTCTTTGGAGGTTTTTGTGGTAAAATGGTAAGTCAGATCACCGAACGAATTGCACAATCTGATTTTGAGAGATCTACAAGATTGGTCCTATGACTTTCAGTCATATCTCCATCGGTTATACCTTAAAAGGAAGTGCACTTCTTTTTTTTCCTTTTCTTTTTTTTTTTCTTCGGTCAATTTTGAGCTTTTCCCACACATTATGTCATTGTTTAGCACCCTCATAGGACAGATCAAATCATCAAATTTGCCAGGCATACTGACAACACATCCTCAGGACATATGCGTACCAAATTTGATGATTCTAGCTGCCATGTAAGTATGGAAAAACTGAAAGAATGTGTGAAAAATTTAGTGAAACAATACTAAATATAAGTTTCTAGCTAAATCTAAGATACACCCAACAGAAATACTACATAATTTCGCGGGACCAAAAGTATTAGGTCATTTTATTTTTGATATGCCTGCCAAGTCTGAAGACTGTAGATGTAGATGTACATTAGTTGGGGAAAATAACTTAAGAATCTGTGAAAAAGTACAAAATTTGCCCTATACGTAAAAATCCAGCTCAATCTAAGGTATAAAAGAAGAAGATACAATAAAACATCATAGGACCAAAGGTGTATATCTTTTCATCTTCCATAGGCCTGCCAAATTTGAAGACTAGCTGTCCATTAGGTGTGCAAAATAATTCAAAAACTTGTGAAAAATGTACAAAACCAATGCTGCAATGACATAAGTTTACACTCACTTCCAATGAAGGGTGACCACGAGTTTATGGGAAGGACTCTCAAAGAACAAAAGAGAATTAATTATTTATAACCAGAATGTTATTTTTTTATGGAAAAGAACATCATTCATTACAAGAAATTCAATAACATTATTCAATTACATATTGGAAAAAACCCCAAATTTCAAAACAGTACAATGAACACATCAGAGCACTGAAGAATCTAACACAGAATCTGCTTTCGCCAGTCAGTTACTGAACACATTATATAAATATACACACACATCAAAACAAGCTTGAAAATTCTCCACATCAGCCATGAAGAAGTAACAAACATTATCTCCCTCAAAGCACGAGAAGTAGACACAACTGAATTCACAACACAAAATCAATCCAAATAAAAGTTTATAGGTTTCCAAAAGAAATCCTGTTTGTGTCGCCCATATAATACTGTGCTAGGAGAATTTCATAAGTGACTAGGAGAATTTGTTAACCATGGCACCTAAACAAGGAGCTCAGCCACCTCAATATGGCCCTACTCGCTAACGGATACAGCCATAAAGAGATATCCAGCAAGCACTCCATCGCAGACGTCCAACAACCAGGGACAAATCAAGAGGAGCGGCCGGCAGCCAAAGCCTTTCTGCTGTATATTGGGGAAGCAACTGACAGAATAGGGAGGCTACTGGAGTCCCATGGGGTTAATACCATACATAGGCCAAGGAAGAAAATCCAGGAACTACTTAGGTCTGCCAAAGACAAGCGCCATCCTCTCTCCACAGCAGGTGTCTACAAGATCCCATGCAGCTGCGGCCAGATGTTCATAGGCACTACAAAACACAGCATCGCCACATGATTGAAGGAGCACAACAGACATAGCAGACTGGGACAAGCAGACATATCATCCATCAGTCCCTGAACATTCGCTGCTAACAGACAATGACATACAGTACAGCAACACCAAAGTACTGTCAACTACTGTGCCTATCACGCCCGGCTACAGAGGGAAGCCAATGAAATCCTAAAGCACACTAACAGCTTCAGCCGTAAGGAGGAATCTGAATGGGTAAACAAAGCCTGGTTTCCAGTCCTGAAAGCTTTAAATCCTGAAGGACATGATAGCCGCGGCAGATCAGAAAAAAGCAACGGGTGATCAGTTGCCTGTCTCCGCCACGGCAGGTGGATAAACATCGAGCTCCTTAATGCGTCAATCATTGGCCAAAGAAAAGCCAATCAGCGACCAGCTCCCAGCATGGCGGACCAATAGACGAGCAGCGTACCGTAGCCTGCACTATATAACGAGGTGGAATTACAACACCATTTCATTCCACTGAGAGCTTCGTTGCTACCGTAGTCGGTCGGAACCCTTGACAATACTGAATGCAGTATTTGGTGAAACGTCGCGTTCATCACATGCTCCTGGACCACGGCCTACAAGCCCCGAAAACGCTGATATGATTTTTGTTACGGTTAGAGAAATGGATATATGTTGTAGTTCCAGGAGAAGGTGAAAAGTCGAGAAAAAGAAACAGTAAACTCATATCAGATACTCAGCTTTGACTCATACTGTTAGTACTGTACTAATTGAGTATTTATTAACTGTGTTCAATTTCAAATAAGTGTTTCTAGGTAAATTTCAGACAAATGATTTGGAGGCTAGGATTGGACAGTATCGCTAAATGAGTGGAGCTTGTTATAATATTTCACCTGCGCAAGTGATCGAATCAAAGAAAAAGCTCAAAACAATTAGTATTATTAAGGTATTTTCTGCTAAATATTCTAACGTAGAAATAAGGGATTTTAGTGCAAATGAAAATAGCGACTTTGACAAAGATGTTGAAACTTGTGATATGTCCGAGTTTGAAGGATTTATTCATTATCTCAATAATGTACACATAAACAAAAATGATACCATCGGCATTACATTCATAGCACGCTATGTTTGTCATAAATTACTGAAGTACATTAAGTGTGAAGGATTATTTAATTTTTTGAATTACTTCGTAATACACCAGTTCTTAGCTCCGATGCTCTTTCCTGTTATTTTAAGGTCACAGGAAAAAGGAGACTGAAATGTCCATCAGATGTGATAAATATTTTAGTTACTGGTTTGAAGGTGTTCAAAATTATGATTAGCGAAAGGTAAATTTCAGAAACCAGTATTAGTATCTATGATGAACAGTGTCCTTGACAGTTTGGACTCTGATGTACTATGAGTCTCTTGTTAAATCCGTACTGACGGTTGAACTTCTTACAAAATTGTACAAAACTATTTTAATCCTCCTAGTCAATTTTTACGCCCAATTAAGAGGAAACTTCACATTTAAATAAACATGTTTCGACCCAACATTGGGTCATCCTCAGTAAGACATGTATAATGAATTTTAAAAAAAAAAGGAACACACAAAATGAAATGTTAGTTAAAAAGTTTTTTAAAGAAACATTATGAAAGTTAAAGAACTGTGAAATGTTGATCGTCAGAACAGTCCTGAGCTGGAGGTCTTTCTGTTTCAATGTTTTTGTTGTCCTTTGGTGTGGTTCAACTGGTATAACGTTGGCTTAGTTGGAGTGTTCCAACATGGGCTGATATACATAAGCATTATTGAAGTTGAACCGTTTAGTGTTATGTGGCCCAAAGTCGAGGGCTGGACTCCGTATTCAGAGAACACGGGTGATACAAGCCCAAAACTACTTTAATGAAAGAGTCAAAACTAAAGAAAAAGATGCCACATTAACATTTAGCAATAATAATATACACATAATGTCCTAAGAAAACAGATGTAATGTTGAATCCAATCAATACGGAATATGAAACTTATAAATAATAATACTAAGAAAACAGAACCTAAAAATTGCATTTAAAACCAGCAACACTAATGAAAGAATATTACTTAACTCTACCACAGTAAAATCATCATCATCATCATCATCATCATCATCATCATCATCACTAGCACGACAGCCCTTTGTGAGCCATGGCCATCTCAAGTAGTTTTTCCCATTCTTCCCTGTTAAGTGCAGAGCTCCTCAAAAAGGTCAAGTCGGCATTTCTTCAGATTTTGTAACGAGAGTTTTTTACAAATTGGGTTGTCCGCCCAATGCCAACCCCCAGCAATGCTGAAGGGCCAATGTTTTCTTTCAGGGATGTCTCCCTTATCTGGTGGATCTCCATTTTGAAGTGTCGGGAACTCGCTTGCCAAGGGGCCACGGCGTCACACAGTAAATACTAGCAATAAATACACAAATTCTAAGATATATAAACTGGAATGTCAGGAATGCGGGTCAAGTTACGTCAAACTGGTAGGAACTTCCTCATAAGGTATACAGAACATCGCAATGCTTTAAAATATAATTGTTTCTCTGCCATGAGTAACCATCACAAAGACTACAATCACAATTATACTACAATAGATCAAGATCTAAAAATTCTACATGAACAAAAGGGTCCACGACTCAATATTTTAGGGAATTTTTACATCAGTATGGATTAATATAAAAACCCAGCCCTCAACTTAAATGAGATAAATGAAAAAAAGAACGTAATATGGGAAACTTTTATTCCAATCATTTGTAATAAAAAACAGGAACATCAGAACTCACAATTATTACACAGTTTCAGTCATCACCCCCATTATTCCGCACACTCCCATTCTTTTAAATTTAAGAATTTCATTTTTAAGTCCTATTGAACCGAGAAGAATAGGTAAGTAAAATTTAAAATCCACCTTTTCAATACTAATATTAAACTAAATAAGTTATAACGTTTACATGGAGCTACTTTCAACGCTAGTAAGCATCATCTTCAGCCAAATGTGAGAACAGACAATCGTAAATATACATATCATCATTATATCAATGCACATGTAAACATTCTTAATATGGGACTTATCATGATGCCCATAAAAGTATCTGGAGAATAAAACTTCAAATAATCACAATTTCAAAATCTTGAAGTCACGATTAGAACGATACTTAACACAACATGCGGGACACGGAAAGAGCCTCCCCGAAGAGTGTATAATTTACATTCGGGCGTTCCCTGGGCAACGGTGAGGTGTTAACACCGGCTGATCTTTCCAATCCAGAAGTAACATCAACTATTATATAACGACATTCATAAGTCAGGAAAGGTTCTTTTCAGAACCGAAAATGACCACCATATCTATAAACATAGAAGGTATGTCAACTTGTAAACAACAGCTCTTATAAGAACTTTGCCAAACAACAAAATGTGATGTAATATGTGTACAAGAAACTCACAGGGATGTACACCAACCACGTCCTAGAATACCAGGTATGAAATGGGCAGCAGAGAAACCACATGGACGATATGGTAGTGCAGTCTTCATCAAGCCAGATCTCCAGATACTTTCCACATCAGTTACAGAAGAAAATGATATAGAATTGATCGCAGTGGAATTGAGCAATTCGGTTATAGTTTCCATCTATAAACCTCCTAATGTAACATTCTCATTCATGCAACCTAACAATCTCGATGAGTGGAAGGTATCTTTCTTCATTGGTGACTTCAACAGCCACAGCAGTATTTGGGGTTACGAACAAGACAACGAGAGTGGTGAGAATGTTTTAGAATGGGCTGAGGAACACCATCTGTCTCTTATCCATGATAGCAAGCTCCCTTCTTCTTTTAACAGTGGTAGATGGAAGCAGGGTTATAATCCAGACTTAATATTTGTGAGCGAAAAGATAGCACATCAGTGTGTTAAATCTGTATGTGCTCCTATTCCGAATACACAGCATCGCCCAATAATGTGTCAACTGGTAGCTGCCATTAGACCTCAACTAGGAGATATAATTTTAAGAAAGCTAACTGGGAAAGATTCACCAACTTACTGGATGAAAAGATCAAACCACTCAATCCAATTCCAGAAGCATATGAACAGTTTAATAATATCATCAGGGAGTGTTCTAGAGCTACAATCCCTAGAGGATGTAGAACAAACTACATACAAGGTCTAACTCAAGAAACCTCTGCCCTCTTAACAGAGTATCATAAACTCTTCGAAGAAAACCCTTTCAGCAATGACACCATCACAATGGGACAACAAGTAATCTCTTCTATTTGTGAAGTAAAATGGGCACAGTGGTTAAGGTTGATGGAAGAGATTGACATGGGTAGAAATAGTCAAAAAGCTTGGCGATTACTTAGACGACTCAGTAGTGATCCTAATAAAACTTCAACACATTCCACTGTCACAGCAAACCAAATAGCACATCAACTTCTAGGAAATGGACAACCATCAAATCCATGTCGGCTTCAGAATAAAGGAGAGGGATATGAGCAGGAGACAGATACACTCACTAAATCTTTTACTTTATCTGAGCTGAACAGAGCAATAAATCAGTGTAAGAATGGTAAGGCTGCCGGCCTAGATGAAATATGTGTTGAGCAAATTAAGCAATTTGGACCTGTTGCTAAACAATGGTTACTAGAACTGTACAACAATTGTATAAACACCTGCAAATTACCACGTGTGTGGAGGAAAGCCAGAGTAATCGCAATTCTCAAACCAGGAAAAGACCCAAATGACCCAAAAAATTACAGACCTATCTCACTGTTGTGTCATCTGTACAAGATCTTAGAACGGATGATCCTGGAAAGACTTACTGTGATCATTGAACCACTTCTTATTCCAGAGCAAGCAGGATTCCATAAAGGAAAAAGTTGTACTTCACAGGTCCTCCATCTGACACAGTATATCAAAGATGGATATGAAAATCATAAAATCACAGGGGTGGCTTTTATCGACTTATCTGTTGCATAAGATACAGTTAATCATTGTATACTGTTGCGAAAATTATACATGACAAAAGATTACAAGATGACTCAAGTAATTTGCAATTTTCTCCAAAATCGTAGGTTCTTCGTTGAATTTCAGGATCAGAAAAGTCGATGGAGGAAACAAAAGAATGGTTTGCCACAAGGCAGTGTTCTCGCCCCTATGCTCTTTAATATCTATACGAATGACCAACCTCTTCCAGTTGGCACCAGAAGTTTCATATATGCAGATGATCGAGCTATTGCTACTCAAAAAACTGCTTTGAGGTTGTAGAAGAAAAGTTATCAGAGGCTCTTTCTGAACTATCCTACTACTACAGAGGAAACCAATTGAAGCCTAACCCATCTAAAACTCAGGTATGTGCCTTCCATTTAAAGAACAGACAGGCGTCAAGAAAATTGCAGGTAGTATGGGAAGATACTCAACTAGATCATTGCCGAACACCTAAATATCTAGGTGTAACATTGGATCGTGCTCTCACCTACAAACAACACTGCATGAATATCAAGCAGAAAGTGTCGGCTAGAAATAACATCCTTCGCAAGTTGTCTGGAACCAATTGGGGTACACATCCGAAGACGTTGAGAACTACAGCCCTGGCTCTGTGTTACTCCGCTGCAGAGTACGCTTGCCCTGTTTGGTACAGATCAAGTCATGCTAAACAAGTTGACATTTCTCTAAATGAAACACGTCGACTCATTACTGGCTGCTTGAGACCAACTCCACGAGATAGAATCTACTGTTTGGCTGGAATCACCCCACCAGATATAAGAAGAGAAGTTGCATCCATGAATGAGAGAACTAAAGCACTTGCCTCATGTGCACACCCACTGAATGGATATGAACCTGCCCACCGAAGATTGAGGTCTAGGAGGAGTTCCCTGAATACAACCGAAGATTTAAACGAATCTGCTCAATCCACAAGGTTGAGATTATGGAGAACTAGAAATCCTCAACTTGCTGGTTGGATGCTACCAACTGAACATCTCCCCCCACGACACGAGGAACATTGGTCTACGTGGAAATCGTTGAACAGGCTTTGCACTGGGGTTGGTAGATCAAGAATCAATATGGTAAAGTGGGGCTTTCCTGGCACATCCAGACAATGTGAATGTGGTGAAGACCAAACCACAGCCCATTTCATGAACTGTAGTAAATGTCCTTTAAGTTGCACAATAGAGGACTTGATGGCTGCGTCACCTAATGCCCATGATTTGGCAAAATTCTGGGCTGACACTATTTGATATGTATGTCATTAAGTACCATTATTCTATGTAAAATGTATGCTTCTGATACGAATAAATAAATAAATAAATAAATAAATAAATAAATAAATAAACACAACATAATTCTTTTCACTCAAGTTAGAACTTTGAAAGTATTGAGTTTGACTTAGAACTGTAAGATTCTCAAATAAATAAAAGTCTTCTCATAAATGAAATGATACACAAAGGTCGAACCACATATAAAGTTTTTCTGTAAATATGACAGTCACAATTAGAACGACACTTAATTATTTTACTCAAGATGGAATCTTGAAAGTCCTGAGTTCTACTTAGAGTATGAAGATTCTCAATTTAAGTAAAAGGTCTTGTCACAATTGATCAGAAGCAGAAATAATGAAACATGTAAAAAGTTTCTTTATAAACATTAAAATTATTCTTGAAAAACTGTGAACAGTTTGTTTTCTGCAGAAAGAATAACTGATTTGCGAGGTTGGTTTATTAAGTAAAACCTTGGTTGGACATTTCTGCAGGGGAGGTGTTAAGCGAGAAAACATATGCTACTAATGAATACACGAATCAGAACTATCCAACAGCGATAAGGTTTTATTTTTTTCCGACGTGAGTACATTTTATGTCGTATATGTACGGGGACAGTGAAAGAGATGGGCTATCTACTGCTTCTAAAGATGAGAGTATTAAAAGGTGTTAAAGAGACGAGAGAACAAATACAGAAATCTTTTCCACTGGGGAGTATTAAATAACGACGGAATATAAAGTGTGTAAGACTGATGGTAACAGGAGAAGAGGGCGACAACGGATGAGGTGGATTGATGACATCAAGGAAGCCACGGCTCTCAATTTAGAAAGACTTCGGAAAATTGTATACGACAGGAAGAAATGGCGCACTTTGGTCTATGGGGTCACGGAGAGTCGAAAGCGACTAAACGACTAACAACAACAACAACAACAACAAGACACCAGACAACAAATATAAAAAGTTTGCACTGCGGTCCATAAAAGTATGAGCGTGTTATTTGCAGATTACCAAACCAAACCCCATGACGCAACAGCCCCGAAGGGCAATGGCCTACAAAGCGACCACTGCTCAGCCCGAAGTCTTGCAGATTACAAGGTGTCGTGTGGTCAGCACGACGGACCCTCTCTGTCGGTATTCTTGGCTTTCGAGACCGTGGCCGCTATCTCATCGTTAGACAGCTCCTCAATTGTAATCACATAGGCTGAGTGGACCTCGAACCAGCCCTCAAGATGCAGGTAAAATCCCTGACCTGGCCGGGAATCGAACCTGGGGCTTCTGGTAAGAGGCAGGCATGCTACCCCTACACCGTGGGGCCGGCATTTGCAGATTACATTCTTTCTAAAACAAATGTCAACGGAAGTCTTATATTTAGGACCAGTAGGTTATTAAACATTGTTTTCCGGTCACATTCTTCGATCATAAATTATCTGGAGGTTAAACTCGGCCATGTGTGAGAGGATTCCTTTGACGGCCATGTCATGTGTTTCAATAACTTCATTAATCTAACTTACGTAACTTTTGGAAGCACAGTGCCAATCTACTCTTCAAGAACATGCTCCGTACTTCAAGTACATATTTGATCTACGACTTTAACATAATTTTTGGATCTATCAACATCCAGTGCTAATTTCTAAAATTATACAGTGCCTCATAAACTACAACTGAACTCTTCAAGAACTTACAATGTACTTTTAAATACGTATTTGACATATTGGATCTAAGACTTCATTATATTTGGATGTATTGATGATACACAGTGCTAATCTCTTGCATTATAAATTGTAACTGAACTCTTCAAGTACTTACTCCGTACTACATTTAAGTGCGTATTTGGTTCTTCTTCCCACAGAGTGCTCTCTAACATACATGTCTTAATAACGCATTTGATCGATGACTTCTTCATAGACATGCATTACTGATACTTAAAATTATAGTGCCTCATAAACTACAATTAAAAATACGTATTTGATTCTAGACTTCTACATAACTTAGAAATCTCAACGCATAGTGCTCCCTTATATGTTATAGTGCTCCATAAACTGCATCTGACAACATCATCTAAACTTCATTTATACCTGTGCATCTTATTTGTGTTTTGTGTTTTTTGGCTATATTTCAATGCACCAGCAGAAAACAAACAGAAATATTTAAACTGTGCAATATTTTTCTATGCATTGTTTTAAACTTATTTGTAATTGGCTAATGATTACCATGAATACTTCCTGGTTAGATGGAAGAGAAGGCCTGAAGGCCTTAATCTTGCCAGGTAAAATAAAACATTACTAAACTAAACTAAACTAATACTGGTCAAAACCAGAACCAATTTTAATTAAATAAGAATGTAAACTTACATTTCTTATTTTAATAGTATTGAAATGTGGAACCATTATATACCTTCTTTTAACTAAATATTGAACTCACTTCAATACGGAGTTATATGAAATTCTTATCGCTTAAATGTGTTTTATTTCAACTTGTCCATATGTTTTCAAGTTGATTGAAACAAAACCGACAAGTCTGTTCCACATTCTACAAACACATGGCAGTATTTTTAACGCAGATCCAAGAACTTTCTAGAATGCCAAGCGTATCATGTCATTGTATATTGTACCAGGAAAAACTGATTTCAAAGAGCATAAGGTTGTTCTGAGGGGTGCCTAGTCCTTAGAAGCTACAGAGAAAGAGGATCGCAAGGCGAAATAATAGATGTTATAACCTTCTTCCATTATTCAATCTATGAAAAGTTACCCTATTATATCACTGATTTGTAGTGATCATAGATATTTATTGGAAAATAAACCCCAATTCCAACAATAAAATATTAAAAAATTATGCTGATCATGTAAAATTCAACTGAATAATGTCCTTTAAAATCAGTTATGTCCATCATGACTTTCTTGGTATAAATTTATAAAGCATGTTGTAATAAGTTCACATTTCACGTCAGCGAAATCCTAAAGTCATTTCTATTATCACTTGTGATTTCAGAGTATGTTTTCTACGTAAATTAAATAAAGTAAATTTTATGATTCCTTCTCGTGAACATCTCAAACTATTTATACTCAAATATAGAACACTTGAAATTAAATCCGATCTTCTGGTATAAATTTCTAAGTACCGTATTGTCCTATTTTACGTAATTTTATTATACACTTTATGTGAATATTGCAAATTAAGAGTTTATAGTACGCTTTCATTATAAATGAAGCACTGCAATGTAATTCTAAAGTTCCAACAAGTGAGAACATACGATATTACGAGAGCACACTGTCTTCTAAAAGTCTGTCTTTACTTTTAAGTATTGTAAAGAGCTAATTTTCCAAGTTTATGAAAATATTAAGTAACTGAGCTTTTGAATTGAGTTAATATTCTTTGTCGGAAATGACACTGTCTATAAGAGTCTTATTGAAAGTCAGAATTATGTTTCTGAATGAAAAGACACATATCACCTGACATATGTCTTCTTGTTGAGCTCAAACCGTTGAATACTGCTCTGCAAGCAGCAATCTGAAACTCAGCTAACAGCAAGCACCACAATGTTCCATAGCACCACGTCTCAGGAACTGTCCCTCGTAGTACCAAGTCCACGTTCCGCGTTGATTTGCATCAAATCTCCGTCAATCTACGTCGTTGATCTCAGTCGTCTCGAGTCAGGATTTCTCGCGTTAATAAAAGAGTAGCTTTAACGCAAGAAAGTCCATCTGACTAGGCCACAGATAGAGTGTCCTATGTCAAAATGTGCACCATTTGATTTGTGCTGTTAGAACTGATTATAACTGTCTCAGAAATAATCACAATTCACTGGATGAGAAATATGTCAAAGTTGAGATAATTGGAAAATGAGAAAACACATTTCTATGCATAGTTCATCTTCACACTCGCTGCACACTGTTCGTCTTGTCAGAAATAACTCTCATTCGAAGCACAGTTTATCATGACTCACTTTCACAGCAAAGAAATAAATAAATAGCTCTCTCTCATAATATATCGTAATGTTCCTTCTCACTGTCACAGTTTCTGAAATATTCGTATACGAACCCTATAATTCACAATGTCACAGAATTACGAAGTATGCGTAATGTATTACGACGTATTTACAGTTCATTAGACAGTCTATCCACACGAGTCGTTTCAAATGGTATAGTCTGTTACGATGATTAGCGAAGAGTCTTTATGCATAAGTTAAAGTGTTTTAGGCTTTGATAATACTCAAAATAGTCAATGTGTTGCAAACCTACACTCACGATGTTCTAGGCTGAAATAGTACAGGACCATTACAATTTAAAGTAGTCATGCTAACTTCAGGTTTGGTTAAAGTTATTCACACGAAAATCGAGATATTTGGTAAGTTCAAATATTGGCGAAATATTACAAGTCTTATGACTTCGATGTTATACACATGTTAATTTCTGAAGTTCAAATGTACCTGACAAATGTAAGTCCAAAAATTTATAAGTTACTCACTGGTGTTAACATAAACTAAGTTTCAACTTGCTGTCGAAATTTATATAAGTATTACGACATTCCGGCAGAACGAACACTGAGTTCGACTTCACTCGTCGCGATCAGCATGACAGGCGAGCTAGCTGTGAAGGATTTGAACTGGTTTGTTACGCTCTGGTTCGCTGCTTATATTCCGTAAGGCCAAGGTTACTCGCCACGTCACTAGGAGAAAGGTGGTTCCTTTCTCGCTTATATCTCTTGAACGCCTTGATGGAATTTATTGAGATTGACATATGTTTGCCTTCAGAACACTAGCTACACGATGAAGTATGTCTCATTTCTGTATCTTCATCGCTTAAAAAGTTAGAAAATTTTCTTTCCAGTACATTCAAGAGAAAGGCATACAACATGTGGCATTGACGTCACCCACAGGTTTATCACTCGTGACGAGTCCAGCTTGCCACGAGGAACTTTGCATCGAACTTGCATAAGATGTTGGGTACATGAACACATATTACTGCCGTCCTTTTCCAAATATTCTGGCAATTTTAAAATAATGTACCTGGCAAAAATAGTTCCTGGTACAGTACATAATTTGAAATTATGTTTTATGTCAAAATATTGGTATGTATTCAGGCAATTGTCATTGTGTATACAATTTTGTCATTATGTTTTATGTCAACCTATTGAGATGTATGTAGGCAATTCTCATGTTGATTGTTATCAGATTCCCTTTGATTTAATTATTCTGCAAGAACTGATGATGACTCCGAGGGAGTCGAAACTGCTCCTTGCTTAATAAATTTCAAATATTTTACATTTTGTTGAAAGGTGGAACATCCCTCAAAGCCTATTATATACGTAATACTGTCCGGATCAGAAAAGGCCAAGACCTATCCAAAGTAGGTCAGATAGGATAGATGAAAGCGAGGGGCTTGGCACAAGTGGAACCAATGCCAAGACTCAGCTAAGCACCCCGTGTTTGCCAACCCACCCTCCCAAGTTCAGAGCCTGTGGGGCCACATTTAGTCGCCTCTTACAACAGGCAACGGTAATGTGGTTTCTTTTTCTTTTTTTTGCTTTATGTCGCACCGATACAGATAGGTCTTATGGTGACGATGGGATAGGAAAAGCCTAGGAATGGGAAAGAAGCGGTCGTGGCCTTAATAAAGGTACAGCCCCAGAATTTGCCTGTTGTGTAAATGGGAAACGACGGAAAACCATCTTCAGGGCTGCCGACAGTGGGATTCGAACCCACTATCTCCCGGATGCAAGCTCACAGCTGCGTGCCCCAAACCGCGGGGCCAACTCGCCAGGTAGTATTCATTTACCACCTCCGACTATAATAAGAGAATTCATGAATTTGGATGAATTTACACTGGTTGCTTAGTCCATATCAATGCTTACATGGAAATAATTTTTAATCATGTTAACTGGCGATGGATTTTGTCATGATTGTCTTAAGGTGTGAGAATCACGGTCATGTGTGAAGATCGTTATAAAAATGAGGACAAATCATTAAGGAACCATAGTTTGAATAAGATAAGGGGGAATCATGAAAGAAAGGAGAACTCACTTTACATTAGCTGACGTAATATCACAGAGCCTGAAGAAAGCTAAATGTGAAGGACTACAATATAGAAAGCTCATAAAATTGATCAAAAATAACATTACATTAAAAATTTATTTTTTGTGATGTGCTTTGTGACTTCAGCTGCCACTCATCTCCGATATATGGGATTACTGCAGCGTACCGAGTATAACAGCCAGCTTGAATATCGGCGGGAAGTAGCTGGGCAGTTAGATCTCTCACTTCTTAGCATGCCATTCCTCTGGCTCATAGATTTTCTGATACTACTCGTACGTAACACACTGGTTCATCATAGCATTCCAGCTATACAATCCCTACTCTGAGGTACACCGGGCAAGTTGGCCATGCAGTTAGGGGCACGCAGCTGTGAGCTTGCATCCGGGAGATAGTGGGTTCGAACCTCACTGTCAGCAGCCCTGAAGATGGTTTTCTGTAGTTTCCTATTTTCACACCAGGCAAATGCTGGGGTTGTACCTTAATTAAGGCCATGGCCACTTCCTTCCCAATCCTAGGCCTTTCCTATCCCATCGTCGCCATAAGACCTATCTGGGTCGGTGCAACGTAAAGCCCCTAGCAAAAAAAAAAGAAAAAAGAAAAGGGAAACCACGGAAAACCATCTTTAGGGCTGCCGGCAGTGGGATTCGAACCCACTATCTCCCGGATGCGAGCTCACAGCTGCGCGCTCCTAACCGCATGGCCAACTCGCCCAGTGAACTTTCAACTGTTAAATAGGCAGCGAAGTACTGTTTGTTAAAAAATGAGAAAATGTGCAGTTTTTCCATTTGATTGAGTATTTTATGATAGCATTGCTTTTAACTGCAACATTCCTACTGGTGTCATTGTAATGACCTATGTTGAATTCAGTTGGGAAAACCACAAAGACAGTCTTTCTGATATTTACATAGTGAAGCACGGGTACATCAGCTAGTCTACTAATATTTATACCTTTAGTTTAATTCTGCCATATCCTAATCATTTTTTCCAGTACTAAATTAAACAGTATGGGAGATAATCCATTATCTTGTCTGATTCCTGTTTTGATTTCAAATGGTCCAAAATATCTCCTGAAAATCTTACTTTCGATGTTGTGTCGTTCAATGTTTGCTTGATCAATTCTCTTGTTTTCTTGTCAACTTGGAATTCTATAATCTATTAGTTTCATGGTCCATATTGATAGTTCAAGTACAAGTATGAAGGATGAGTTCTCCGCCTAATCAATACTTCATTTTACATAGTGTCAATTAATGTAAATAAATATAAATAATTGTAAATAATTGACACTATGTAAAATAAAGTATTGATAAGGTGGAGAACTCATCCTTCATACTGTTAACTTGGAATTCCTCTAGCAAAGCTGCCAACTTTCAGAAATCAACACTAGGAAGATTTTTTAATTCTTGGATTTCATCACATATACTGGACTACGGTCTAAGTGAAAAAAGGACAGGATAAAAGGCATACATATCTACAGTTACAATGTGAATTGACCATTACATTGAAAATCTTAAACTAAAAAACATAAAAATGGTTACAAGAAAGAGTACCTAATCACTAATTTATGACACATACATAGGTGGTTTGAAACGTTCTCGGAATGTACTAGAATTAAGTATCTTACCTCGGTGGAACTGCTTTTATTTTTCAACATAGTCTCCCTGTAGACTAATGCATTCGGTTCAGCAATGTTCCAATGCCTTGATCCCATCTTGAAAATGAGATTCCTCCAGGGCTGCAAAATACCTCTCCAATTCGGCTGTCAGTTCTTCCCTTGTAGAAAATCTCCGTCCACCGAGGAAAATTTTCAGCTTGGGGAATAGATGAAAGTCTGATGGTGCCAAATCAGGTGAATAAGGTGGATGTGGCAACAATTTGTACCCCAGTTCATGAAGTTTTGCCATGGCAGTAACACTTGTGTGCGGCGGATCGTTGTCCTGATGAAAGATGACACTTTTCCTTGCCAAACCAGGCCTTGTTTCGCATATCTTTTCCTGTAGTTGATGTAGGAGGTTTGCATAGTATTGCCCCATAATTGTTTGGCCAGTAGGAAGATAATCTATCAGCAGAATGCCTTTTGCATCCCAGAAAACTGAGACCATGACCTTTCTGGCGGAACACACTGCCTTTGCTTTCTTTGGTGGTGGTGGTGAATCAGCATGTTTCCACTGCTTTGACTACTGTTTTGTCTCTGGGGTATAGTAGTGGACCCAAGTTTCATCTGTAGTCACAAACCGGCGTGAAAAATCTTGTTGTTTGCACTGAAAACGGGCCAGACTTTGTTCGGACATTTCCAATCTGGTGCGTTTATTGTCCAATGTCAAGACCCGCGGCACCCATCTTGCAGGTAATTTTTTCATACCCAATTCTTCAGTTAAAATATAATATACCCGTTCAGAAGACATCCCTACAGCTTCAGCAATCTCCCGCACTTTCAGTCAACGATCCTCCATGACCATTTTATGCACTTTTGCGATAAATTCTGGGGTCGTAACACTTTTTGGCCGTCCATTACGCGGATCATCATCCAAGCTCTTCCAACCAAATTTAAACTCGCTGGTCCACTTGGCAACAGTTGAAAATGAAGGAGCAGAGTCCCCCCTCTGTGTTCTGAAAGTCGGCATGAATTTCCTTTGCTTTCATACCTTTCATTACAAAGTATTTAATCACTGCTCGAATCTCAGTTTTTTCCATTGTCACAAATCACTACGCGAGAACAACAACAAAGAGTCGTCACTACCACACTCCTACAGCTAGAGCACTGACGCGCCAAGTGTTCACTCACAAAGGATGTGTGATTATTGCGCGGGAACCTCGCTGATCTAGCACTGACATCCAGCGGTGATTCCGAGAACTTTTCAAACCGTCCTCGTACATACGAATAATAATACAGTCGAACTTCGATATCTTGAACCTCCATTACTCGAATTTTTAGTATCTCAAAGTAACAATTTTTCCGGCTGTTTGTCCTATTCTTTATGTGTATTTATTTCTCTATTACTCGAAAATTTGGTTACAGGAATTTCTCGATTTCTCGAAGCAAAAATTAATCGGGACAAAAGAATGAGTTTATGTAATTATGTAATGCAACCTACAAAATACCATGTCCCATCTATGGAAAAATACATGTCTCAAACACCATTAACTATAAATGAAGAGGATAGCTCGGATATCATAACAAATAAATTAACGACATATTTAAAAGAAAGTACTGCTTTAGTTAAAACTAAAAGTCCTAATCTAAATAAGAAAGACCCTTAGACCATGGTTTACTTCAGAGCTGTTAAATTTAATCAAACAAAAAAATAATTTATATTATAAAATTAAAAGACAACAGATGAGATTTAGTATGGGTTGTGGCTATATTTTACAGCAGTTAATACAAGACTATAAACTATAAAGACATATGTAACAGGGTTACTAGAATGAAAAGAGATCTAGAAAATAATTATTATATCAATAAGTTAAACAGCACAAATAATCAGAGGAAAGTTATTATTTATTATTATTTATCTACATAGTTTACGCCCACATTGGAGCACTTAAATCAAACCCAAATACATTTATATTAACAAAGAATTAACTGAAGATTTAGCTTGCATCATCTGGAAAGTTATTAATAACATTCTAACAACTAATAACAGTAACAATGAAGAAATACAACTGAAAGTAAATGATAAGTTGGTGACTGATTCTAGTCAAATTTCTACTATATTTAATGACTACCGTATTTCACGGCATAATCGTCGCACTTTTTATACCAAAATTTTCGAAAAAAAATTGTAGGGTGCGACCATTATACGATGAATATTTAATACCAGTATTTGTATTACTCAAAAAATGTATTTATAACTAAATTGTGTTTGATACAAATTTAAGATGCACGTAATACTCGCGTTTATACATCAAAATAATTAAAATAGTCTAAAACAAGATTCATAATTTTTCGCAACAATTCGGCGAACGATTTTCCAACCTGAAAATAAAAATGAACGTATTAAGTTAATTTGTCATTAATTTGAGTATTAAAGTTAAAATATTACACTTGCAAAAAATTATCGCTTTGTTGTGAAATGCGGACTTACCGGTACGCAATTTATTCCAAATCTTCGGTGTCGCTATTGCAGGTTTCGCTATCTGATGCGCCGTCCTCGCCTCTGTTAATACCAGTATCAGATTCTTCGTCTCCCTGCCACACTGCGTCATCTTCGGAACCGTCTAGTGCATTCGAAATCCCAGTCCTTTTGAAGCTCTTGGAGACTAGTTCAGGTGGTATAAGATCCCAACTCTTCTTCACCCACGAGCATAACAAGTCCAAGGGTGGACGCCTGATATTTCCGGCGGGCGTCAATTGCTGATCGCCGCTCATCATCCACTCGTTGTAAAATCGACGTAAGTGGTCTTTAAAGGGTTTATTAACACATGCGTCTAGTGGCTGCAAAGCAGATGTCAGGCCACCAGGAATGACTATCTGTCGTGTCTTATTTGTAGTGAGAATTTGCTTCACTTCGTTCACGAGGTGACCTCGGAAACTATCTAAAACAAGCAGAGCTGGTTGTTTTAGTAGTGCACCAGGTCTTCTATTCCACACAGTTTTAACCCAGTCCAGCATGAGTTCTACGTCCATCCAACCCTTTGGTTGCACTCGTACATGAATTCCACGGGGAAACTGTATATTCTTAGGCATCGTTTTCCTCTTGAAAATGATGTAAGGCGGCAACTTTCTCCCGTCAGCTGTAATGGCTAGCATTGCCGTGCATCGCAACTTCTCACTACCGCTGGTTTTCATTAATACACTCTGTGATCCTTTTAGCGCAATAGTGCTGTTGCGAGGCATATCAAAAAAGATTGGAGTTTGATCGGCATTACCGATTTGAGAAAGCAAGTACGAAGTTTCCTTGCGCAAACGTATGACAAATCGGTGAAGATTTGCAATCTTGTCCGTGTAATCAGCAGGCAACTTTTGGCTTAGTGTTGTTCTCCTTCGCACTGACAGATTGTGTCGTCGCATGAACCCCTTAATCCACCCACGAGTCGCCTTAAACTGAGTTACCGGTATGTTGTGTTTGCGCGCTACCTCCTGTCCCTTAATTTGTAACATTTCATATGATACACTGCAGCCATTCTTACGTACCTAAAAACTTCTTCGTCAATTATAGGAAACTTCCCTGTTTTAGGACCTCTAAACGCGCGTCTAGAAGGGTTTGTGCTTTTTAGCTTGTTTTTTACTTTCCGCCAGTCACGCACCAACTTTTCACTCACAGAAAATTTTCTTTCTGCTGCTCTGTTCCCGTGCTGTTCAGCGAAGGCAATTACGCTTAGCTTGAAGTCCGCAGAATAGTTTCTATATTTACCCATAATCGCTTATAAATGCTTCACACGTTAATGTTTTGCGATATAAATGACTTTCCGTAATTGTTCACTATTAAAACAAATTATTTCTGCAAACACCCAAAACACAAATTAAAAACAAATTCTCACGCACACATGTCTACAGTAATCACGTAAATCTGAAACAAATAAATGCATCTGTGATCTGTCCATTCCAGAGCAGCCAATACTGTTAGGCAGCAAGGAAGCATGCAACAATTTATCAGTTTAGCTCGCTGGTTGCGACACACTACTGCGCTTGCGCAAAGCTCGCAAACCGGAGCTCTAGCTAGCGCGGTGTAGATCTACTGTATAGTTGACTGTATTCCGAGACGTCAGTAACAAACATTCATTTTTTTCAATTTCTTTTAAACATACGGTAATTAGGTTAATATTTCTTCCCAGTTATTGATGATTTTACATTACATTACTGATGAGTTTATAAAATAAAACTTTAATAGCATTGGATAATAATTATCTTGACTGCTTGGATAAAAGTTTTCATCCCATGCCCGGACACTTATGACGTAGTAGTAAGATAAGAGTCTAGCGATGACAACTGAGACATCGTAAATAATTCGGCTGAATAATTCCGTGGAAATCTGCGTTATCGTCTTGGATTTCACTTCGTGTGCAATAACACAGGAGCCGGCCCCATGATGTAGGGGTAGCGTGCTTGCCTCTTACACGGAGGCCTCGGGTTCAATTCACGGCCGGATCAGGGAATTTTACCTGTATCTGAGGGCTGGTTTGAGGTCCATTCAACCTACCTAGCCGGTATTTCCTGGCGACATTGCCGATAAGCGATAACTTACAGCCTTACGTATTTCAAATGGGAACTCATAATATGTAGGTGGTGTATAAATAGTACACTGTCTCGCGACCACGTTGTCAAACTGCCGATAGCCTACCGGTAAGCATAATATGTAGGTGGTGAATAAATAGTACACTGTCTCGCGACCACGTTGTCAAACTGCCGACAGTCTACCGGTAAGCCATGCATCGTACATATACCGGTATTATTTATTTATACGTTGTGCAACATGTCGGAAATGTGACTGTGTTGAAAAATTGCCCATAAACCATACACGTATTTAAATTGCGCATTCATGTGCAAGTTACGTTGCAGTTCCATTTCCCTTTTAACCAGATTAATGAACAAAATTTGGACGTGCGACGATTATGTAATTAAAGGTTTAAAGTCCGATTTTTGTATTGAAAATAAAGGATGCGACGATTACGCGGTGGCGACGATTATGCCGTGAAATACGGTATTTCACTTATATGGGTCTGTCTTTAGCTAAGAACATTCCTCAGTGTAAATACCCTCACCTTGAACCTGGCCCATCTAATTCCTTATTTGTAACCCCTACTAATGAAAATGAAATTGAACAAATAATTAATAATCTTAGAAACAGTTGTAGTGTTGACTGTTTTGGTATTAGTAATATTCTTGTAAAGAGACTCTCTAAATTTATTATACCTCACATCACAAAATTAGTTAACAAATCTCTATCAGAGGGTAAAGTACCAGCCAAACTTAAAATCGCCAGAGTTGTACCAATCTATAAAGGCATGGATAAATTTGATGTAAGTAATTACAGACCAATCTCGGTACTACCTCCTTTATCTAAGATTTTAGAACAAGTAGTTAAAAAACGATTATTAGATTTTTTGTTAAATAATAAATATTTTTATTAATTTCAGTATGGTTTCCTACCTCACTCGAGTACCAGTAATGCTACTGAGGACATTATTATTAAACTACAACAAGCTTTAGACTCGGGTATGTTAGCAGCTGGTTTATTTATAGATCTTAAACAGGATTTTGACACAGTTGATCATAAAATTTTATTACATAAATTAGAAGTAGCAGGCATTAGAAGTATTGCATTGGATCGGTTTGTTGATTATCTCTCTAATAGGGAGCAGTTTGTTACATGTAATAATAATCAGAGTAATGTGATCTCAATTGGTGTGCCTCAGGGTTCTGTGCTTGGGCCTTTATTGTTTCTTATCTTCATTAATGATATTGGTCACCTTAAATTAAATGGAAGACTATCCATTTTTGCTGATGACACTAATATTTTTTATACAGGCTCTAGCAATCATGAACTTAAACAAAATATGCAGCAGGATATTCGATTACTTGAAACATGGCTTAATTCCAACCGATTAACTATCAATCTAACAAAAACAAACTACATAAATTTTCACAAACCTTTATATGTATTAAATTTGGATAAAAATCTGCTTTTCATCAATCAAAGAGTAATGAAAGTGCACAGTACTAAATTCTTAGGACTGATTATAGATGAAAATCTGTCGTGGAGTAATCACGTGGAGACTATTTGTAATAAAATTATCCCTGTGATTGGTATCTTCAGTAGATTGCGATATAAGTTTTCCTGTGAGTTGTTGAAGGGTATTTACTATGCTCTTATTGAAAGCCACATCTCTTATATGATACATGTCTGGGCATGCTTTAATAAAGAATTATTTGGAAAGGTAGAGGTCCTTAGGAAGAGAGCACTAAAAATAATTTTCAAACTGCCCATTCTGACACCGACTAAAGATCTGTATAAATATTGTACTATATTATCACTTCCAAACCTCCGCGTAAAGGCTTCTATAATTATGATCTATAAAATTCAAAATAAATTAGTCCACTCAAACACATCAGTAATTACCAATTCACAGATTCGTAATTATGAAACAAGAATTATTTATAATATTCACTACAATCAGATTCATTCCACTAGTTATGGTCAAAATTTTCTTTGGCATTTTTCTATAACTATGTATAACTTGCTTCCAAAAAGTATAAAAATGTTACCAACTGTATCTATCTTCAAGAGTAATGTAACTAAATACTTGAAGTAGTATGGTAATTATGGTTAGGAAGCTTTGTCCTATCTTATCTATTACATCATGTTAAATTATATACTCAATGTATTTTATTTTGTAATCACATTGTGAATATAGCTGCCATTGTCATTTATTTGTATTGCACCAAGAACAGCCTTGGCTCAGGTGCCTATATTGAAATGAAATTTTTTTAAAGAGGTATAGAACTAAATGAGGCCACAGCACTAGTTGCAAATAGAGGATTGTGGCAATATACAGTAAATTCACAGAGGCTTCCAGACTGAATGCTGAAAGGCATAACGGTCTATAATTTGATGTATTACTATTTATTTATTTTTTTCATCGTTATGCCCTACTCAGGAGCACGGCTGAACTTGCTTAGCTGATGTGTTGACCTTCTTTTCCTCCCAAAATCTCTTCATCCTCTCGCTGAGCTTCTTTCTTCGTTCTTCTGTCCAAGTTATAGTAGCTCTGGTGTTGGGTTTGTCTTCAAAGTGGTGATTGTCGATTTTGGTTCTGAATTTACACCTGTCCTGTACAATGTCTTCTGAGATGTTGATTTCCTGGAGATCTGTTTCAATTTCACGAAGCCAGCTGTTCTTGGTGTTAAACGAAAGGGCCAGGTTGAAAATTCTTTTAGTTAGCCTGTTAGTGTTCATTCTGATAATGTGTCCATAAAATTTCAATCGTCTTTTCCGAAAAGTGTGAGGAATTTTTTCAGAATGACAATATATCTCCTGGGACAATTTTTTCTCCATATTCCATCTATACAAACTGGGCCAAAAAAATTTCGTAAAATTTTCCTTTCTTGTTTCTCAATGTCTTTGGTTAAAGATCCACCAATGATTAAGGTTTCTGCGGCATATAACGCTTCAGGTTTGATCACTGTATTATAGTGTTTAAGTTTTGCATTCCGAGATATTGATTTTTTTTATTATACCTGTTCCAAGTGATTCTGTATGCTTTCTGTAATTTAGAAATTATTTCTTTATTTGCTTTGCGGTTTAAACCAGAGGGCTGAATAATTTCTCCCAAATATTTAAATTGGTTCACTTGAACAATTTTGCCAAATTTAGTTATAATAGGTTGTCCATCTAAGTATTGTGAGGCTCCTTCCACGTACTGAGTTTTCTCATATGAAATTTGAAGTCCCGTTTTGATGGCAATTTCATGCAGTTTTTCAATGGAATGAATTGCTTCATGCCTATTATTGGAAAGGATTGCTATGTCATCAGCAAAGGCCAGACATTGCACGTGAATTCTGTCTTTACGTAGTCTTCCAAGGGTTATTCCTTTAGTTTCCTTTTCCCAGGTCCTGATTACTTTCTCAAGTACCAAGTTAAACAGTAACGGCAATAAACCATCCCCTTGACGAACCCCAGTGTTAACAGGAAAAGGCTCAGATATTTTGCCTAGGAATTATTATTATTATTATTATTATTATTATTATTACCTACGATATTATCTCTCTTCTAATGTTTTTTTTTTTTCTTATACAAATTTTTTTACTTCTCACGTCTTATGGTGACCATGGGATAGGAAAATTGTAGCAGTGGGAAAGAAGGAACTGAGGTCTTCATTGAGGGGTACAGCCCCAGCATTTGCCCGATAAAAATATGGGAAACCACAGGAAAATATCTTCTGGGCTGCTGACAGTAGAGTTCGAAACCACAAACCCACTCTCCCGAATGCAAATTGACAGTTAAGTGACCCAAACCACACAGCCACTCACTCTGTTAAATTTTATTTAAATAAGCCAAAGAAAGGGCAAGAGAGATTTTAAATTGTACCCATATTATTTAAGAGTACTATATCATTTATGTAATATGTTTTTGACAATAAACAGGAAAGGGAGGAGGGTTAAATATGGTGGGCGCAGGTCTCTCCTCGTGCAGATCCCCATGGGGTTGAGGTTGTCCCTGCACCACAAATCCAAAATATTTGCTCCCATGTATGAGCTAACATACTTCTCAGTACCTACAATCGATCTCCCAAAAACTCCTAATTTAGAGTAGGAGTTGAAATAGCTTCTTTTGCTTTTTTTTTTTTTTTTTTTTTTTTCCCCCTTATACAACTGTCTTTCTAACCACAACATCGACAACAGGCACCAGCATTGATTGTTCCTGGTCTGGGGTGACAGTTGCCAGGGACAAACAAGCAGATGAATGTGTTGCAGTGAGGTATTAAGTACCATTATAAGAGAGTCATAGAATCAGTATAATTCCCCATGACTAATTTTGTCGATTAAAACAGCATTGTACAATGTTACTAAAAAAGAAAATTATTTCATAAAAGAAAAACAATTTTAGTGGTACCATAACCTCTCCTATTACAAGCTTCGAAACACAGCACAAAATACAGAACAGGATAACATATAATAAAATATAAAAACGATTACCAACCTGCACTGATAAATGCTCCAAGGCGAAATATTCCCTCATGTCCAGCAACCACGCAGTTATTGAATCGGTGTACAACTGGTTCTGTGATCAACAATGAATTGGTTCTACAAAAAGAAATTTGATGTTACAAGAAGTACCATTATAAGAGAGTCATAGAATCAGTATAATTCCCCATGACTAATTTTGTCGATTAAAACAGCATTGTACAATGTTACTCAAAAAGAACCTCTAAACTGAAAAGGTCAATTCTAAGACAATTTTAAGGGGTGTTCTAAGTTTGAACCAATATCCCCACCTTAAAATTCACATATTAATAATGTAATAAAAAGAAGAGAAAATGTAAACAAGCACTGATAATGTCTCTAATTGCTGGCCTGCTTACAACAAATTCCAAACTGGCATCCTGTCTTTTCCTGCATTATCCTCACACGACATTGATGCTGCTTTATCGTTGTTTCTAACGCTTTGTCACCTTCTGTTACATTTCAAATTTTTGGTCCCTGAGAGGATGTAAAATAGTAATTTTTTTCATCTTGGAAATTAACACTCACAAATAATAATAACAACCTTGTTGCCATAGATGCTTTCACGGCCCGTACTTATAAAAATAATATAGACTGCTGGGCTTATGCCGTGTCAAGAAAATAAGGTGAAATTCTTTACGTTTCGCAGAGAATTTGCTCTGCGTCACCATAAGAAACTCTCGACTGTCCATGAGAAAGGCTTCTAAAACAATGAGGTTTGAATTTAGACATTACCTAACAGAAGTAGAATCACCAGATGGCTCCCCGGATGCAGTACAGCGCTAGCGTTCGAAGCGGAAGCTGACGGAAACATCAGAATCAGTCTGAGAGGGTCACATAACATAACAGGTGTACACACATATGAAGGTATGACATTGACACAAGCCTGTAATTAAACATCTGGCGATGAGGAACGTACGCATTTGGAAAACACCGAAATGAAAAAACAATAGTGAAGGGACAGGGAAGGGAACTACCTACGTAAATCCTTAATGGCTGGCAACCAGGTATTACTTAATTGATAGCCAAGTGTCCCTGTTGAAATTGTATAATTGTATAATCCTGGACCTGTAGTGTCTAGTGTGAGTACGAGGTTGAGCATCTTGGAACATGACATCATGACCTGACCTGGCTGGTTGAGACGAATATTAAGTTCATGTTCCTTGATACGAGTACCAATGGACCAGCATCTTTGGATAATGTATACCTTGCCCCAACTACAGGGAATTTTTAATACCCCAGGATGTAAAAGTGGGGACAATTGTCCTTGGTTTTACCCAGACTGTGAGCAATTTTAGTGACGGTGCCAAACATTAATTTTATATTGTGTTTGCGGAGAACCTGTGCAATTCAATCTGTGGTGTTATGAATGTAAGGCAGGTAGGCAGTCCCCTTCACTTCTTCCTTCTGTGAGCTTTGCTTGGTCGTTTCTCTAGGATGCAGGGCTCTATGAATCTGCAAATCACTGTAACCATTACCCTTGAATGTGACTTTGAGTGTGTCCATTTTATGTCCACCTTATATTCTTGACACAGCATCAGCCCAAAAGCCTGTATCATGTCAATAACAACCTTGCTACTAAGTGTAATATACAGGGTACAGGACCTTTTCCCTTTCGATGACTTTGTTTATGGCCATGCCAGCTTCTGCTATCGGTGCATCTGGGATACAATGTGAAGTTTTAAAAACATCTTATTTCTAATTAAAATGGTACTTTGTTTTGATAAAACTTGCATCAGTAGGAAATCTATGTTTTCTAAAAGTTTATTATTAAAGTAGCACATGCCTTGATGTTTTTGACTTCAAAACACACAATTAGCACCTGTTTCACTGTAGAAGTCAAAGTATGTACACCATTAGTTTTGTGCGAATTGTAATCCTGAAGACTCTGTGTGATAGTCGGCTAAAGGCCACATGGGCAGCACGAATCCTGTTTTTCACAAGCTGTTCTGAAATACAGCTCTTTGACAAGGTACTCACAAGGTATGTGAAGGAGTCTACTTGTTCTAGTTAGGTGTATGAGATGGTAATGTTAAATTTGAGGATGTTAGCCCCTGGTGCAGTCTGAGCAAGTACTTTGGTTTTTTTGGCATTGGTGAGGCCAAAATGGTCATACACCCTCCTTGAAATTGTTGACTGTTACCAGTTCCTCAGGTGTAAAAGCTGGTGATGGGGTACTATCAGCATACTGCATTTTAGTTACTCTTGTAACACTGGTATGTCTTTGCGAGTGAAGTCTGGCCAAATTGAAAATCTCTACGCCTGGGCTGTCTGTTGTTTCATAAAGCATGGTCGCCAGATACAAGGCAAACAGAGTTGGAGCACGCAACCCTACTTCAATCCATGTGTGATTGGGAATGGTTCAGAGAAGTTGTTTTGAAGGAGAAACTGTGCAGTCATACTGCCACAGGTATAGAATCTCTTGAAGGTGGAAAGTGTTTATAGAAGATTTTATTTGTAAATCTTTTTAAGTAGTACTTACTCTATGATCTGGAGCATTGTGCTAGAATATTTTATTTGTATTCCATTCAGCTACCTAACCTGTACAGTGTAAAAAATATTTTTCTAACATATGTCGGTTGTAACTAGTAGATTACGTTTCTATAGTAACTGGAACAGTCCAGAAAGTTTGTGACGCGCACTTTCTAAACAGAGAGTGTTGGCCCTTGGTAGTTATGCATTCTAGAAGTATGTTCTTACTATTCTGGAAATGGAAGATTCGCGATCGCATGTGTTCGAGAAAGTGGTTTAAACATCGCGACCGCTGAAGTAGAGTTGTGATTGGTGAATCCGGGCAAGCTCCTGCGTTCTGATTGGCTACTCCAAGGCCAGGGTTCCCTTTTTAAAGGGAGCCAGACAGCATTTCGTGGTCTGTCTTTGGTGTGCCATCTGCCAGAGTTTTGACGTCGTTAGCGACGCCTCGCTTTCAAGATGGGTGGCCTTAGGGTAAACACGGTTGTTTTCAGTCCCGTTTTAATTTGCATCTAATTTTCGTTAAGGTATCACACAGGAGAAACATGTTAATTGACAATTTTGTTCCAATTATTTGAAAACAAAATTCAAACATATCCCACCTGCAACACTGAAGACCAGCGACCCCTTAAACAAACGAAGACCCTCCCAGTCCTACTCCCCTCCTACCTCCCCAACACACTCCGCTACCCACTACAATATCAACCCGCAAGAATGCTAACAACAGATCGCCTGTCATAACACGCTTCACATCGGGAAGATTAGGTACACGTCAAACTAAAGACAGCTAATGCTTTTTTTCTTTTCTTTTTTTCTTTACGTCGCACCGACACAGATAGGTCTTATGGTGACGATGGGACAGGAAAGTCCTAGGAATGGGTAAGAAGCGGCCGTGGCCTTAATTAAGGTACAGCCCCAGCATTTGCCTGGTGTGAAAATGGGAAACCACGGAAAACCATCTTCAGGCCTGCCGACAGTGGGGTTCGAACTCACTATCCCAGATGCAAGCTCACAGCTGCGCGCCCTTAACTGCACGTCTAATTTGCCCGGTAAATTTTTAAAAATGCAACCATGCTGTCAAGATGAGCTTCTGGCAAGACAAATGAATAAAAGAATGGTCTCACAGAACAAGCAGAAACATTGACCAGAAGAGAAGACAGCAGAATTCCCCATTTCACAAAGAGAATGTCAAGAACATTCTGCAGCTTACGACAAAGCATGGAAGTCTAAAGATGGTAAACTGCTGATTACCCAAACTGAACAGCTGGAACAATGGTGAAAACACTCCTCTGAAGTCCAGAACTCACCTTTGCAGAAGTGGGAGTGTAGGATGAACCACTGAAAGACTAAGATAATGTTATTAGCTCAGAACCACCATCAAGACCAGAGATTGTAAAGACTATCAAACAACTTCGAAATGGCAAAGCCCTGGGTTTAGAAAACATGACCACTAAAGCAAAAAAAACTGATGTAGAAGTTCCCATAGATCTTCTGCTTCAGTTGTTCACAGAAGATCTGACTGACTGTAACAGCAGGGGTGGCATCACTCTCCACTGAATATGAGGTAAGGTCCTCTCGCAACTGTAGCTGAGAAGGCCACTCATGTATGGACCAGATTAACATCTTGTTTACCGTCATGATTCGATCCACAGAATCCCAGTCCCTGCTTTACGTAATATCCATCAATTTTGATAAGGCCTTTGACAGCAGTGCAAGATGAAAATGAGGAAAGCTATGGAAATGTTTATGGTCCTGCAGAAAAATACTAACACGATAATGAACATGTATACCAACAGCAGTCAACGCTGGTGTAAAACAAAGATATTTTTTGTCTCTGGTTCTGCTCCTAATGGTGCTAGATCTTGTGATGAAAAAGACAATGAACAAAAACAAAGGTATTGAATGGGAACCAACATATCAGCTGGAGGATTTAGACTTTACTAATGAGTCATGTCTGCTAACTAACAGCTTCAAAGACAGGAAAATGAAGGTGCATGATCTGAAAGCCAGTGCAGTACATTCTGGGCTCAAGATCAACATTCAGAAGAACAAAAGCTATATGATGCAGGACCCAGAACAACAGGTTCATCTTTGACAATGAAGAGTTCTGCTCTTTGCGGAGCATTGTTACCCCTGATGGGGGAACTATCAAAGATGTTAGAAACAGAATCAATAAGGCAAAAGGTGCTTTTGCAATGCTGCAACCAATATGGTGAATTGAGAGAGCTCCATATCTAAACAAAGAAAAACATAAATAAAACCAATATCAAGTCTGTCACACTGTATGATTGTAATACAGTAAAACCTGCCCTTAGTGGAACATTTATGAACTGAAAAACTGTCCATATTGGAAAATTTTGCTGGTCCCGTAAATTATGTTTTAATATTCATATAAGTTTACCTCTATTTAGCGGAACCTGTCTGATGTGGCAATAGAAGGAAATTTTGAGACTATAACGAAAAAAAAAATGTAAATTTCCTTCCTAACCCTTTTCAGTACATGTGTATTCCAAATGGATCTAAGATGGCCGAGACACTGATTGCTACAACAAAATCTCGAACAGTATAATTATGGTAATGTCAGTGCAGAAGATTGCATGGCCATTGATCTAGAAGTTGAGACACAGGCAGCGTTAGAAAACACCGAAGAGTTCATCGTTCATCACCTCCAAGAAATGAAACACAAATTGATGGTGATGAAGATGAGAACAAAGGCGATGAAGTAGATGGTTTATGTAATGTGAAATCCTACCAACATGCCCCATTAGCCATAAAGAACATTCAGTCTATTTCACCAACGAAAAACGACACGGAATTGTTCGACACTATTTGGCGTGACTGTATTTTAATTCACAATTGTGCTACCAGGGATAGTTGAGTCCAGCATACAATTCTGGATTACTGGAAGTAAGAAAGTATTGTAGGAGGCTGTGGATTTGCCCAATGATTTTAGTCAAGCAATATCTCTACTGAAATTAAGCAAATTATGTTTCAGGGGTTCATCGACTGATTGTGTGGTTTGTTGATATGTTTTGTGTGTCTGTTGTGGCTGAGCTTTATTATGATAATGATGTTTCAACTAAGTTCTTAAGTTTAGCAGTGAACAAGACAGCAGACATCTTGATGATTGTGTAATTTCTCGTTGATGCTTTCCAAAAAAATATTTTGTTAGTTAATACCACTTAGGTAATATTTGCTTCAACTAGGGAACGGTTTCCAATTTTTTTTTTTTTTTTTTTTTTTTTTTTTTTCCATGTGTTATGCATTTCCATCCTTCAGTTATAAGCTCTGAGAAAGATGGCTGCACAGATGATGATGATGATGATGATGATGTGTCTGGCCCACCACAGCCAGAAAACGAGACTACTTGCCCACACTCTGGAAAATATTTCAAAAGAATAAGTACACATAATACGGCACATCCAGACGTGCATAGAAATGGATTGGTTCGGAAATATATAAGCTCAAATAATAAGACAGATGCAACTATGGAAGATGAAAGTAGTAAAAATTTACAAAGTATACCTGCAAACATTACTGATGAGTAGAGATGGGAATTTGCCCATTTTATTCCTGCCAAAAGAAATGTGAGGTATAAATCTGTCTTAGGGTCTTTTAGCTAGATTTTGTTGGTTTTATTGTGCCTATATATGCCTGTTTCAGGGGGTTTGTGCCTATTTCAAGTATAATTGCCTATTTGATGCCTTTTGACTGTATTTTAAAGAAGCCAGTTTTCTTCTGATGCATTATATTGTAGCTGGTGTGCTCGAAAGAATTATCCTCTCAATTCTCAATATCTGTTTACCCCACAAACAAAAACGAGAATCCTCGGAAGGCACCAGAAATAATATTGGGAAATTTCCATCAGGAGAAACAAGGAACAATTTTCCCTTGAAGCCTTCAATCCCTCCAACCTCCTAAGACATATATGCAAGAACCAATCAACGTCGAACTCTGTTGCACAAGCTATATTCCCTAACTCCCTCTCGATGCAAACTGTTGTACACATATACTTCATCTTCAGAATGTGTTGCGATTTATAATGAAGAAGAAGTGTGTACGCGGTAATGCCCAAAAGAAAAATCATCGAATTCCTACTGGCTGAAGTAGTGGATCAAAGAGGATCCCAATTTCACTACAGGTGTAAAGGTAGTCTTCTGCCAAGCTTGATGTAAGGAGGTAAGTTTGTTTGTTCCTTTTACCTTTTTTGTGATTGAGAACTACAATCACATTTTTTGTAGCATTTATAGGCGTATTAATTTATGCATCGTGGTAAGTTGTTCTGTTGCAATGCTTTATTAGTCGTGAACTTTGAATCATTTATATTGCTAAAATGTAAATAATAATTTAATTATTGGATGAGGAGTTAGAACTTCGGTGGTCTCTTGTCACCGAGTCGATGAAAATTAAAAATTAGTATTTTGAACTGCGATTCATTTGCAGTTAAAATAGAAATTTACAACTGAAAGGCAATTTTTAAAACTCCCTTTAAAAAAAACAAATCTGGAGTAACTATCACCAGACTTATTACGCTTCACTAAACATAGGTTGCAAATCCAGTGTGGCACGGCTAGGACGATACAGAGGCTAGACATACAATATGGCACAGCTCGGACAATGTCACAGCGTGTTATATAAGGTTGCCAAGACTATCTTTACAAGACCAGGCCAGTGAAGAGACCGTTGGTCTGGATTGGTGAGGTCCGGTTAGCAACCGTTGTGCTAGGGGGTAAGCAAAGAGAGTCTAGGGGGTGGAAGCTCCTAGGTTACAGCCGCGAAGTGGCCAAGCCTCTAGCATCCCCTATAATCTTCCTAAATTGTGACAAAAAGTAAGGTTATGGTCACATGCCACAACAATTTCAAATTAGATTCACAACTAAGCATTTTTTATTTTTCACCTTGTCGATACATTAGTTGCTTAAGGCGACTTATTGGTTAAAAGTGGTACATGTTTTGTATATTATTAACATCTTCAGCCACATAACACTGTTTACATGAAAAATTCATATATTGACAAAGTATCAATGCTTTGAGAAAGTGTCCTTAAAATTACCATAACAAGATTAAATGAGAACATTAAAAACGAAATACTCAAGAGAAAATATATACAGTAAATTCTTTCTACAATTAAAAGCAATTGTCAAGGAAACACTTGTACAATAGTCCATAGAGAATATGTTCTGATAAATATTCTTTTAAGTAGTCCATGTAAAAAAAAAAAATTATATTATTATTATTATTATTATTATTATTATTATTATTATTATTATTATTATTATTATTACTACGTGGTTTTCTAATTTTCAACAAGGGTGGGTGGCAGCCTTGTAGGCACACATGATGCAGGATCTATTGCAGGCAACAGAAAACAGTCTTCATGGCAGCTGACCAAAGCCAGCGAATAGCAACAAATGGCAATGGGTAGGACACGTAGCTCGACAAGACTACAACAGGTGGACCTCTAGGATTGTTCACTGGAGACCATGGGAACACAAGAGAGGCATTGGAAGACCCCTGAAGAGATGGCTCGACGACATAAAGCTGTTGGCTGGAACACGCTGGTTCCAAGTGGCTCAAGACCAAAGACGATGGAAGCACATGGAAGAGGCCTATATCCAGCAGTGGATTGAAATAGGCTAGAAAAGAAGAAGAAGAAGAAGAAGAAGAAGAAGAAGAAGAAGAAGAAGAAGAAGAAGAAGAAGAAGAAGAAGAAGAAGAAGAAGAAGAAGAAGAAGAAGAAGTTCACAAATCTGAGATTTATAGTGCCTCGGTTTTAATTTTTGTATAGAAGCAAGAATACTATTAGGGGCAGCTTGGTGGCTCCCTGGCAAATGTAAAGAAAGGATCTCTCCTCTACTCTACTCAGATATTGTTTCATGTCAAATTAAAACTGAAAAATTTAGGAGTACATATTTCCATGTAAATTACACATTCCCTTGTTCCTATTTCAAAATGTTATACTTCTGGAAACATCATCTCTAATTGTTTCTTTTTTTTCTTTCTTTACGAAACAAATCCATCATATATACTAAGCATTATTGCCAATTAGCCCAACTATGGAAATTTCAGGTATAGGAACACCGTAATTTAAGTCAATTTCATTATTTTTCAGATCAAATGTGGAAAAAAAAAAAAAAAAATCCCAACATATAGATCAACATAGAAATATCATGATGCATCTGACACGAGTACAGAAAGCTATATCAATGCAGCATTTCTACCAGTCCACTTAGAACAGTGACGAACAACAATTTTCTTCAGACCTATGCACGGCAATGATGGGAGCAAATATTTCCCCTGCATAAATTGGAGCATCCAAAATTCAAAGAGTTTTTAGGAAAATACACAAGCAAAGTAATACTATGTTCCTCAATGATACAGAAATTACTTGCAGTCATCGCACTTATTGGTAAGTATAAAAAGGTCATTTTATAGCAGTAAAAATCAACCTATGTTTCAATCTTCTCTGTGAATGAAAATAGGGTACACTACTGTTCAAATTTTGAGGAATTTATTGAACAACTGTTATGAAGCATAAGATCAGATACTTCCCCTGGACTTGACCAAGTATTAGTAAGAACTTTAAAACCGGCTTAATGTTCTGAGGCTCCTTGATGCAGATTACGCTCAAATGGAATATTTTTCCAGAAGCTTTCACAGAAGCACGCACTGTTCTTATATACAAGGGAAAAGGAGATCCAAATGACCCAATGAACTGGAGGCCTATCTCAATATGTTTGGCTATTCGTCGCCTTGTAGAAAGGGTGATCGATTCAAAATTAAGGCAATATATTTTACTCAGCAAAAATCAAAGAAATTTGTAAGTAAAGCTGGAACATATTTAAATGTGTCATCAACTGATGGATGTTTGAAGAAAGCAAAAGTGGGAGGTAGAAACCTTACAGTAGTGATGTTAGATGTATCACAAGCATATGACAATGTGAGGCACAACCATCTAGATAAGTCTCTAGATAAGTGCTCAGCCTCTACCTATATGGCTTTGTGAACTTACTAAGAATCTAGCAAAAAGTAATCCAACCAGTATCCACATAAACATCCACATCTACATCTATTAACCTTAGTAAAGGAGTTTTCTAGGGATCACTTTATCCCCAATCCTGTTCAATTTGTCAATATGTATCTTGCACAATCGCCCCCTAGGCCATCTCATAAGAGCTCATGTATAGCCGCCATCTTGTGCAATCGCCCGTGGCCGGCATCTCTAACAGCATCTTGGTTTAAAAACTAAGTCCTCTAAGATAATAGTATGTTGAGAAGGGTAGCTCGGTAAGTATGTTGAGAAGTGCAGCTTGCTTTATAGTTATGATCGTAGTAAGTTGAGAAGGGCAGCTTGCTTGCTTGCTTGCGGCGCGGCTAGGTCCCATTAAGTCTGCGCTATAAAGTTTACTTCCGTCAAGATAGCAGCACTCAAGTAAGCCATGTGCATGTAGTTAAAGATAGCGGCTGACAGCTGTCAAAAAGCACGGGGAATTTTTCAAATTGCCCGCCACTACATGCCTAAGGTTGCAGGAATGTGGATTTAGCCCCTGCCAGCACTGAAGTTGCAATCTCCTGTTGTTTAAAGATGGTCGCTGACAGCTGTCAAAAATGCACGCGGAATTTCAAATTTTCCACCACCACGTGCCTAAGGTGGCAACTATGGGGTTTAGTGCCGCAAGATGACAGCACTGAAGTTAGCGATGCTCTGTTGTTTAAAGATGGCCTCTGACAGCTGTCAAAAAGCACATGGCTGTCAAAAAAGCACGTGGCTTTGTTTACAAAATCAAATTTCACACCAAAATTCAAATTTCCTGCCAAAATTCAAATTTCCCGCTAAAATTCAAATTTCATGCGCCATGACGTTAGCATCACGTGACCCGCTCCGCGGCCTCTGGCTGGCCCGCTCTAGGAGCTCCACAGTCTCTCTATTACATTAAATTCATTTTTGGATCCTACAATCTGGTTGGTTTTCTTTCAACTAGTCCTAATTAGATTAATACCGTACCAGCTTTGTTTTTCTGTATCTAGGGCTACTCCTAGTGTACTCAAGGTAAGTGTCTCTTGCCTTTGTCTTTATTTGTGTGGGGTATGTGCCCAGTGCTTCCGTTCACCTTTTGGATTTGTTTAATCTTGTCTTGTTCTTGTATCAGCTAAATGCATGGTACCGGCTGGTGCATGTTGTGCTCATGAGGTTGATCATGATTGAGGTGTATATATTAGTAATATGTTTTACAACTCAGTGTAGTTTTAAATTGTACAGTTAGATTAGTCATTGTCTCCCCTACGCGCATTAAGACGTCTTTTCCTAAGGTTAGGGACCCCAACAGCAATGTCAAGTGTGCAGGAAAGGAGAAATATACTCATCTACAATCGAAAGAATTAACAAAAACTAAGCCAGGAGTGTGGTGCGAGCACGCTAGCCAAAGTGTTAAAGTAATAAAATTCCAGTATTTTCCTTTGCAACGTTAAGTATGTGTGTCATCGGCATACTCTTGTAAATTTGTACTGTATTCTGATTCTCAAGATGGACTCTATTAAGCTGACAGAACGATCCGAGTCATATAATTCTGATCACTTTGATATTATTTTTTCTATTTTTTTAATTTTCTTTATTTTTAATAAACATATTGTTCCTCTAAACTGACGCCTTGCTTTATGCACAGCTTTTAGTTGACCTCACGTTGTCCATATTACTGTAGTTATATGTTCCTCATCAAAATCCTGGGTGTAAATATTTTTAAGGTATTATTTTTCATAGTTCGAACTGAGCACACCTGGGAGCAGCTGACTAGACTGGAGCAAGTTACCTTGATGGTAGAAATGGGAACAACACATTCTATTTAAGACAATACCAGTAAGCTAATGTTCTTAGATCACAAATCGATACCCCGCTGTCCTAATGAGCAGTCCGTAACATTACGAACCAAACTTCAGCACTACGGTGTACATATAAGGCACAAGGAAATATGGTAACATCCACACCTTCATAACTATTCATAAAAGACTAATCACAGCTTTGAAGTTATAACAGAAATTACTTACATTCCTTTTACTTTGCCTTTGACGCAAAGCCTGCCACTCACAGTTAGAGCAGGCATCCACTTGTCAAACTTGCAAGAAAAATCCTTGTGGATTACCTTAAAAGTAAAAGTATGTCAATTAGAACTTCTACTACCACTCATCTCCACTACATGGTATTAGTGTTGCAGTTATGCAAAAACACTGTAGATAAAAATAATTGCTAATCTGACACAATACTACAGTTCTAATGTATAATATTTCACCTTGAATCATAAAATCCAAGCTTCTATAATATTGTGATATATAGTCAAACATAACATCTTGGCATTATCATCAAACTGGAATAAGAAATAAGCATTTACAAGTTATTTTTGTCAGTGATGATTTAATAAGAATATACACAGTAGATTTATAAGATCAAGATATCACGATTGTCATTTGCTATAGTTTTATATATATGTTATACAGTATTGCACCAACACAGACAGGTCTTATGGTGACGACAGGATATGAAAGAATTACAAGTGGGAAGGAAATGGCCTGCCGTAATTAACGTACAGCCTGGTATGAAAATGGGAAACCACAGAAAACCATCTTCAGAGCTCTTGACAGTGGGGTTCGAACACACTATATCCCAAATGCAAGCTGATAACTATGTCACCAAAATCATGCAGCCACTTGTTTGGTTGTTTGTATTCTTTTTCTCAGGTAATTTCTAAATGCATTTTATCCTGAATTAGTTTTGCAGACTCAAGAATCGAACAGGTTTTTTTTAACGCTATTTGTTCGGGGCATCGACCCATGTGGATCTATTGCCCTTACTGACACCATATTGTATGAACCTGCGTGTAATTGGAATGGTGGTAGTGTGGAATGTTGTGTGTGAGGAAAGGAAGATTAAGGATATCACAAACATCCAGTCCCCAGGCCAGGGATATTAATCATTACAATTTAAAACCTCTGAGCCGGGCTGGGAATCAAACCCGGGGCGCCGGGTGACAGGCGGATGCGTTGCCCCCTACACCGCGGGGCCGGACAACCGAACAGTTACATATGACTTCATCAGTCAAAGTAGAGGAAACTAGAGAGAGAGATGATACTGTATAGGCTTTTGGGCTTATGCCGTGTCAAGAAAATAAGGTGAAATTCTTTACGTTTCGCAGAGAACTGTGCTCTGCGTCCTCAGAAGAAATCTCGACTGTGCACGGGAAAGGCTTCTTAAACAATGACTCTTTGAATTTAGACGTTATAATAGAAGTGGAAATGGTACGTTCATTCGCCACCAGATGACTCCCAGGACGAGGCAGAACGCTAGCATTCGAAGTGGAAGCTGACCAAACCCTGAAACCCTGGCAACCAGGTATTACTTAATTGACAGGCGGTGTCCCTGTTGAAATTGTTAGGATTTCTACGTATTTCCACAGCTTGCCATATAATCCTGGACCTGCAGTGTCTAGTGTGGGGAGCCATCTGGTGGCGAATGAATGTACCATTTCCACTTCTATTATAACGTCTAAATTCAAAGAGTCATTGTTTAAGAAGCCTTTCCCGTGCACAGTCGAGATTTCTTCTGAGGATGCAGAGCACAGTTCTCTGCAAAACGTAAAGAGTTTCACCTTATTTTCTTGACATGGCATAAGCCCAAAAGCCTATACAGTAGCATGTCTAAGTACGGGCTGTGAAAGCATCAATGGCAACATTAGAGAGAGATGAGTCATAGGAATGCGTTCCTGAATTAAAATATGATGCAAAGAAAGTGGAATGCTAAGTGAGAGCAGATTTAAGTCATCAAAAGGAGAAAAGGGAAGCTGGGAAGGAGTGTCAGGGTGTTAAATGGCTCCGCCATTTCTAGAAATATGAAAGGTAAACAGAAGTGAATCGGACGCCAGTATAAAAAGCAATGAATAGGTTAACAACATCCACATTTGAAAAAAGGCACTTGATAGCTGTTATAAAAATTTAAAAAAAGCTGTAGGTAGACAAGTCTAACAGAGGAACAGTCACCAAGGTCAAAGGTATTTAACGAAGGATATGTTAATATTGATAGGCGACGTGAAAAATCAGTTGTTGCGGAGAAGTTAAATGGGATGGAGAGTTAATGAGTTTGTGACCTTCAGATAGGGAAGATACAAGTACTCGCAAGTTAGAGTGACATGGAGATCTGTGCATGTGCATGCTCGCTCTCTTTCTCTCTCTCTCTCTCTCTCTCTCTCTCTCTCTCTCTCTCGCCGGGCTGAGTGGCTCAGACGGTTAAGGCGCTGGCCTTCTAACCCCAACTTGGCAGGTTCGATCCTGGCTCAGTCCGGTGGTATTGGAAGGTGCTCAAATACAACAGCCCCGTGTCGGTAGATTTACTGGCATATAAAAGAACTCCTGCAGGACTAAATTCCGGCACCTCAGCATCTCCGAAGACCTTAAATAGTAGTTAGTGGGACGTAAAGCAAATAACATTATTATTATTATTATTATTATTATTATTATTCTCATTATTCTCTCTCTCTCTCTCTCTCTCTCTCTCTCTCTCTCTCTCTCTCTCTCTCTCTCTTACTCTTAACCATTCATCATTATCTTTCTGATTTCTCTTTCTTCCTATGTTAATCCAGTTTTATTTATATACTATGCTTCCCACATCAAGACTTCCTAGATGGCCCTCAATGAGTGCTGAGCTTAAATGACAAATACACAAAAATGTACAAAAGTAGCTACATTTAGCAAGGAAGTAAGGTTGTGCAGTGAAGACTATCAACACAAATACAATAGTGGCTTGACCACCAGGGTGAAAGTTTAATGGGGCTTATGGTTCCAATCTCTAGCTGGCTTCAGGTAGTTCCCATCCTAAATTTTAGATGGCGCTGGAGGTCAATCATAACGTGTAAATAGTTGTAGACAGGTTCTGTAGATGGCAAGCAGGCAGTCATGATATGAGCGACATTAATAATTAACGCAGTTTGCCTCGAAGTGAAGTACAGCAGAAGCCCGTTATAGCGAGAATTCATAACAGCGAAAAATTTACTTGCTACAACGGATTGTCAATCAGTTTGTTCAAAACTTGCGTTTCCGCAGATGATATCCACACTATGACTTACTTGTTTGCTATTTTTCGTAATCCGATACTATGTGAAAGTGTATGTTTAATTTCATTCTGAAAAAAAATACAGTTCCGTATTCCTCCGAATCCAAGATTAACCCCACATTTTCCTTCAAAAAATTTAAATCAGGCTCAAAAAGAAGTTTGTAAAATCATACAAGCCTATGCATTTTTAGACTATTTTTAGACGCCGAACATTGACTTTCGTCACGCCGTATTTCAATTTTCTGCGACTGCACAATTATTCTTTATTTCCGCTGGTTTAAAGACCTTAACATTGGCATCATAATACCGAAGATAACTCGTTGAAAATTTTCCGGCAATACCTATTCAATGCGTCTCTACAATACAACGAACCATCAGGAAATTATTCTTGCTGTCTATAAAAATGCCTATAAAAATACTTTTATGCAGCGTCAGATATAACCGGCTTCCGCTACACGCACGTCTCGCTTGTAGGATGCGGCCAAATTCAACGGCTAGCGATGTATAGGCCTAATCGCGAACGCTGAAGGTCAACGAACGAGTTTACTGCGCCACGGTATGGCCAATCGCCCTTGCGTTTTTCATGCACATACCTCACAATTTCATCATCGACTTCTTTAAAGCGTCCTTGTTGCGGACCACTGAATGCATTTTTTGTACAGTACCGGTACGCATTTTTTTCTTCATTTTTTTTCTTCACGCTAACGCTAAATATTGGCTTTAGTTAGGCCTATGACGTATTTTCTTGCGGCTGCACAATTATTCTACATTTCCGAGTGTTTAATAAACATCAACTTAAACTTGGCATCATAATATCGACTAGAACACGTTGAAAATTTGCCTTTTCCACGTATCTTTACAATACGACTATCCGTCACGAAAATATTCCTGCTGTCTATAAACCGCAATTTTACTAAGCGTCAAGTGCAATAGACGCGTTATAACTCTGCCACTGAGTAGCCATGGCTTTTCTAAGAATTCGAAGGGTCGCATGTTTTGATGCCATTCTGCAGATTTGAAACACTCAGGCACTGTACAACCGGTTGTCGCGGCTAGCGATGTATAGTAAAGAGGCGGTCGTTTATTGTCAACGAGTTCTGTGCGCGTGCAGCATGGATACCGCGGTAGTTGTCAGTGGTATTAATTAACTTACTGTTAGACCGCGAATGCAACAACCCTTGAGTTTCCGCATGAGATTCTGAGTCTTGGAATCGGAGAAATACGGTATCACTCCACAGATTTCTGTAGCAAACACCTCAGCTTTCTTCTTCAAACAGCGTCACCTTACCTAACCGTATATGTATCATGAAAACATACCGTATTTGAAACGCATGTATAGAAATAACCTCCTCGCGAAAAATTTACATGGAAATAGCCGTAACTAGACGCGAGAAGATATGAAATATCCTCTGAAAACAGTGATGTACACTGCCATATCTTGAGGTGTACCGGTATGACATTCTTACGTAATTTTCGTATATAACATTAAAATAAAGATATCGTTTATTCAGTCTTTAATTTTACGAGTTATCAACTGCTATCGGCCACGTCATTTACGTATTTATTACGGAAACGTGTTATCCTCTTTTTCATTTCGAATTTTCTTTAGAGAACAGCAGTCGATGGGTATTACTAATCAACTCCAACATCGCCTTTGAATGTCAACGAGAGAGCTCGCAAATGCACAAAGTGAGAAAACTATACCGTCCCGAAGATGATCGATCGCATTTTGTTGCAAACGTTTCAGTTTTCTTATTCAAACAGCGTTACGTATCCTAACTTAACCGTACTAAACGTATGATGAAAACACACTTCAAGTGCCGGTAGAGAAATTATACCTTTCTCGCTATAAATTTTCATAATGGCCTTTCCGTAATTTAACCAGACGCGACAAAATACAAAGTAAGGTATGAAATCAATTAAGCACTCTGCCATATCCCATTCTTACTTAATTGCAGTATTTAGCCTCAAAATTAAGCGGTCGTTTAGTCAGCCCTAATTATTAACGAGTTAACAACCGTTATCGGACACGTTATTTACGCACTTATTACGAAAATATGTTCTCTTTCATTTCGAATTTTCTTTACGGAACAGCTGTGACGGATATTACTAATCGAATCCGACATCGCCTTCGAATGTCGACGAGAGAAATCGCTAGTGCACATAGCAAGGAAACGATGCCGAAGGTAATCGATCGCATGCAATGTCATCGCTGGGGTGCATAAATATCGGTAACGGAAAAAATCGGGCGCGCTTAATCGGTCGTAATAACGGACGCGCCAGCGATAGGGTTCTCGCTGTAACCGAAGGACGATACACAGTTTAATATAGGAATTTTGAAGGGACAGAAAAAGTCGTCGCTATAAAGGAGTTCTCGTTATAAGTCGTACTCGCTATAGCGGACTTCTACTGTATTTCAAATCTAACCTCAATCAGTCGGCCCTTCTAACAAAGAATTAAGGATTATGGAGATAATATTGCTGAACTGCATCGAATTCAATTACACCCAATCGATTAACCTTGTTCGAACCCCTATTGATTTTAAGCGAAAGTTCCCATGCTGCAATTGTGTTGTTTGAATTGGTTTGAATTCTACGCCCATGGTTCATGGTGTGGGGTACTGTAGTCACGTCCTAGTTTGTGAACCATGGGCAACGGTTGAGTGGCCTAGTAAGTGGTCCTGAGAGTTGGGATACCAGTTGCTATGGAAAGGGTGTGGGCATCTCAGACATATTCTGAGTCATGGCCCTCCTTGTGCTCAGGCGGCTAGGACTATACAATCCACCGGTGGTCCATAACCCATTAGAGGAGAGATCCTCACTTGGACTATGTGTAAGTAGGGTAGCATCCTGCTTCATGAATTTACCGAGCTCAGAACACTTTAAGCAAGCCTCGGACCTACGGGAGTAATGGAGTCCCACTCCCATTTGACAGACGAGGAACTCCTTGGAAACAACTTGGCGAACGAAATGGAATTCGATGGGGAGCTATCAATCTTAATGGGGCTTATGGAAGAAAGAAAGTAGAACTGGCTGAGTCAGCAAAGAGGATGCATCTAGATGTGCTAGGAGTAAGTGATATTTGGGTAAGGGGAGATAACGAGGAAGAGATAGGAGATTATGAAGTGTACTTGACGGGTGTTAGAAAGGGAAGAGCAGAGTATGGGGTAGGGCTGTATATCGGGAGTACCATTGCATGCAACATAGTTTCTTTTAGGCACATAAATGAGCGAATGATGTGGGTAGATTTGGTAGTTGGAGGAATTAGGACGAGAACTGTGTCCGTGTATTCACCATGTGAAGGTGCAGATGAGGATGAAGTTGACAAGTTTTACGAAGCATACAGTGACATCGTGGTCAGGGTCAACAGCAAAGATAGAATAGTACTAACGGGCAATTTCAATGCGAGAGTTGGAAATAGACTTGAAGGATACGAAAGGGTGATTGGTAAATGTGGAGAAGATATGGAAGCTAAAGTGAATGGGAAGCGTTTGCTGGCCTTTTGTGCTAGTATGGGTTTAGCTGTTATGAATACATTCTTCAAGCATAAGGCTATTCACTGTTACACATGGGAGGCTAGGGGTACCAGATCCATAATAAAATATATCTTAACCGACTTCGAATTCAGGAAATCTGTTAGGAATGTACGAGTTTTCCGGGGATTTTTGATGATACAGACCACTATCCGATCTGTAGTGAACTAAGTATCTCTAGGTCTAGGGTAGAGAAAGTGAAACCTGTCTGCAAACGAATAAGGGTAGAAAATCACCAGGAGGAGGAAATTAGAGAGAAGTACATAGATATGATTAGTGAGAAGTTTCAAAAAGTAAACAGGTTCAGGATACAGGGATGCATACAGGGATGCTGTAGTAGAAACAGCAAGGGAATGCCTAGGAACAACTGTGTGTAAAGATGGGAAAAGGCGAACATCTTGGTGGAATGATGAAGTGAGAGCAGCTTGTAAACGTAAAAAAAAGGCTTATAAAAAATAATTCCAAACAATGGCCAAGGCAAACAGGGATTTGTACGCAGATGAAAGAAACAGAGCGAAACAAATAGCTGTTGAATCCAAAAAGAAGTCGTGGGAAGATTTTGGTAATAAATCAGAAGTTGCTGTTGAAGATGAAATGGACCAGAATAATTTGGGGAGGCAAGTTCACGAGAAATTTGGTGGCAATAAGGGTCAAGCTGCTGATGTTGTACACACGATTGGAAAGAAAGGGGAAAATTGGTTAACGAGGAAACAGAAATGACAGAGTTGACGGGGAGGGAATCGAGCTCGGAGACTTGAAGCTGATGGTCTACAAATAAACGAGAGAGGGCATCGGCGACGGAATTATTGTACCCAGAAATGAAATTAAGAGAGAACTTTAAACGTGATAAGCGGAGTAACCAGCGACCCGTGCGACCAATTTTGGGGGCATTATGGAGAAGCCAAGAAAGAGCCTGGTTATCGGTACTAACAATGAATTCGCGATGGTCGAGGTAATCCGCGAAATGTTCGATAGAAAGAATAAGAGCAAGAGCTTCTTTTTCGTAGGTGGAATATTTACGTTCTACGGGAGATAAGAGGCAACTAAAATATGCAATGGGGAGTGTACAATCATTAACGGTTTGTTGGAGGACGGCGCCAATAGCAATATCAGAAGCATCGGTGGACAATTCAAAGGCGACATTAAAGTCGGAAAGCTGTAGAAGAGGGGCATGAGATAATTTAGCTTTTAAGAGATTAAATGCCCTTTGTTGATGAGAGGACCAATGGAATTTAACATCTTTGCGTTTGAGAGCATTCAATGGTTCCGCAATAGAAGAAAAATTAGGGATATACTTGGCGTAAAACCCAACCATTCCCAACAAAGATCGTAAGTGTTTTAAATTAGAGGGACGTGGAATTTTATTAATAGCAGAGACTCGCTCAGGGTCAACGGAAATACCTTCAGAACTTAAAGTTGTGTCCAAGAAATTTAATGGAAGTTTGAGCTATTAAAACTTTAGAGGGATTAACAGTTAAACCGACGTTGCGAAGGCGAGTAAGGACTTCGCGAACGTGGGATAAATGAGATTCAAAATCAGGTGAAAAAATCAAAATGTCATCAATAAAAGGAAAAAGATACTTGTACTTGATATCAGAGAAGAGGGAGTCCACAAAACGATACATGAGCTGGGAACCTAAATTCAAACCAAAGGGGACTTTTTTTAATTGGTAGAGGCCATTAGGAGTAATAAATGCAGTATACCAAGAGCTAATGTCGTCCAACAGAAGGTGATTATAGGCAGAATTAAGGTCGAAAATAGAAAAAAAATTTGAACCAGAAAAATGTTGAAATGCCGAGTTTAATTTAGGCATAGGGTACGCATCATAAACAATTTTCTCATTGAGCTTACGAAAGTCTACAATAAACCTCGCCGAACCATCAGGCTTATCAACTACAAAAGCGGGAGAAACATAATCCGAAGATGACGGAATAATAGTATTATCTTGCAACATTTTTTGAATTAACTGATTCAAAACCTTCATCCGGGGCGGACTTAGAAAATAAGGGGAAGAGCGAACAGGAGTGGAATCGGTAAGATCGATATGAGCAAAAAAATCCTTGACGGTACCTAAGTTAGGAGTGATGACGTCAGAAAATTCAGTGAGCAAAGCTTGAATCTGATCAGAATGAGTAGAGTTAATAGTAGGAAAAGTGGAATGTAAAATAGAAGGGTAATCATGGGTACTTATTAATGGAACAGACTTCTCAGAAAAGGGAAAAGAAATTTTAGAATGTGCCGAATCAAGAAGAAGACCAGTATAAGCAAAAAAATCAAAACCCAAAATGATAGGGCAAGATAGGTGCTTTGCAATCTGAAAAGAGAAAGGCCAAGAGAAGTGTTGCATTTTAATATGCAAGGAGACAGTACCAATTATATTCAAAGGTTGGTTGGAAACAGAAAGACAGCGAGTGGAGGATGGAAGATAATGCAGATGAGAATCAAGTTGGGTTAATGATTTATAAAATTGGAAACTAATAAGGGAAACAGCTGCCCCGGAGTCAAGGAGAGCGACAGAGGGAGAATTATTAGCAGTTACCAAAACATGACAAGTAGGAGGTAAAAACGAGCCCAAATCCGGACTGGATTGGGAAGATGCTGTCACAGAAGTAGGGTGAGTATTACGAGGCAGATTTTCCCCACATGAACGTCTACTGCCTAACGACACGGGTGGAAGGCGTTTCCCAAAAGCTGAGTAGTGCATTGGCGAGCCAAGTGACCAGGCAGTTTGCAAAGGGAACAAGTTATGCGAGGGCGAACAGTAGGGGCGGGAAGTGTGGGCAAAGAAGAATGTGAAAAGGTAGAAGTAATAGTTGGGGGAAGAACAGATGCATAAAACGAACGATCACCTAAAGAATTTATAGTGTGTTGATGGGCTAAATTGTAAAGTTGCAAAAGAGAAAAAGGGGGAGCCAGGACATTAAAAAGCATGCGAAATGAAGGAGCAGCATAAAACTGTATAATAGAAAATTCAGGAGTGTTATGTGAAATATTTAAGACATCACTATAAGTAATGATAGAATCAAGATAATCATGGGCAGGTTCATTTGGTAACTGATGACATCTGATAAATTTGGTACTTAATTTATATCGTACTTCCAAGGGTAGAAAATAATTATGTACGGCGTGCCTCAATTCATACCAGTTGGAAAAGTTGGACATATTGTCAAGCCAAAAGGTAGAAAAAAAAAACAATGGTCTTAGTGGAAAGAAGACCAATTAATTGAGGAAAAGAAGCTACTTTAATATTCAAAAATTTCCGGACTGAAAATAACCAAATAGTAAGACTACGAGGATCTGTTGCTGATAATTGGGGGACTTGAAGTAATGATTGTTTTATAATCAGTACATTTAAGGAACTATCCACAGAAGTAATAGGAGGAACAGGGGGATGAGAGTAGGGGGGAGGGGGGGAGCCATAGGATGTTGTAAATAAGCAGGTTTACTATCATCAGATGATAAATCAGGAGTATGATCAGTGGAGGGGGGTATACAGAAGAGGAAGAAGAAAACTAAATTAAATTGGGTACAGAGGGATCGGGTAGAGATAAATTTTGCGGTATCGGAGAAGGTAGCAAAGAGGAGTCTTCCCCTAGGGGGAAGTTATCGGAAAAGCAAGCCATTATACAAAGAATAATAGAAAAAAAACGAAATAAGGGGACTTAAAATAGAGAGGAATCTGCTACCATATGTGACGGTCGGCAGGTATAAGTTATGTCTCAATAATCAGAGTTCGACAGAATAGTGTTATTGTTAAGTACTAGCGATTCTTGGCGAAAGATAAACAACAGCACTTCAACAAGCAGGAAGCGAATGACTCAACCTTGATGGAGCACCGAGCAGCAGAACGCAGGGAAACGTGTAGTATAAGAATTCTGCTCAGTTCAAGTTTCCGCAAACAGCGCAAACCAGTTCCCTAAACACTAGCGATGCATCGTACAAATAGTTTCGGGCCATAACCCAAGAGAATTCCGCGGTAGGTACAGAAAGAATACGATAAGGAAGGGAACATATATAGAGAACTGCCCAAAGAACAGGTTTCAATAACAGATATATTGTAACAATTCAAAGGAGATGACAAAGTATTTACATAAAAATGGATAAATAAAACCTCTTGAGGTTTAATGCAAATCATGCAAGCAATTATATCTATCGCAGATACATCCAGGTACGAGAAAAAGCAGAATTACACAGTTGCTTCCTATTATCTTTGGTGTAAGCATCTAATATCTATTAACATCTATCATCAACATACATCAAAATGAGAACAAAGGGAACCATGGAAGTTACAGTTAGATTCTTTTTTTTTTTTTTTTTTTTTTTTTTTGACTCAAGATATTTACAGATACAATAAAGGAGGACCTACTCTTGGTATCACCCTTATCTTTGGTAAACACAGATCGTGAAAGGAACCACGCGAATTCTTCTTCTTCTTCTTCTTATTATTATTATTATTATTATTATTATTATTATTATTATTATTATTATTATTATTATTATTATTATTATTATTATTATTATTATTATTATTATTATTGTAATAGACTTGGACATGAAACTTACAACCTCGACACACCTAGAAAAAATTTTAAAATAGATAATCAATCTCTTATAAGTAGTACGAAACATTCCATAGACTAACAAGCGAACAGGTAGCATAACATCTTGTCCTGCAAAGCATTAGCACACGCGTTGGGAAGGGGTAATTACTAGAAAGTTCGAAATGTAAACAAGAGACATACAACAATTTTAGCAGACCAGAAAATACCAGTGTTTCTCATACAATCTGATTAAGTTGTACTAACAAGGGAAAGGGGAAAGGGGGGTGGAGGAAAGCAAGAAGTAAGGACAAAAGCAAGAAAAGAAAAATAAGGAAGTAACAACAAAGGGATGGGTAATCGAACAGGAATCAGGCTGCCGAGTCCCCAACACGAAATGACGCGAAACAAAGTTCACCACACCACACGTGAAGTTCAGGGAGCACTATTATATTGCCAGTCCAGAGCACTTTGGCCACCACCTTCCAAATAAAAATGTCTTAATTGCAAAGTTAAGTGCACCAAGGCTATGTTAAGTCCTGAAGGGACTAAAATTCAAATGCACACCTGTGGCAAAGCACAAGGCAAGAAAATAAGGCCTTTTATGAAAGTGAGATAGTAATAAAAGGTATCTGCTCACCCAGTCAGTTTTGAAGTATGAAGTAAGTTAAAATTGACACGGTCCAGCCGTGTCCAGAGATCCAGCTCCCACTGCCTATTACAAAGTTGAATGACAACTGATCGGCGAAAGAAGTAAACGGGGAGTATATATATGGCAGGGGAGCGCTATCTAGAACTTACTAGAGGCCGATGACATCACGGTGGATGCGCAAGGAGAGGCTCCAGTCTCAGCAGTAGTAAGACATGTTGGCAAGCAGACAGTTCGTATCGCCGCGTAGTATAAGGAGCACCAAATCGGAGGGGAGAAAATATCATCAGATAAGAGAAAAAGATCTCGTTACACCTCACACAGCCCAATTATTCGAGCCCTCTCAAACGGCGACAGTTGTTGATAGCGTGCTCTTCTCTGTCGTCGAGGCATGTTTGACAGGGAACACTTCACTGCACAGACTGCAAGTCAACTACGCTACACCAAAGTCTGTATACTGGAGTCGATTCCTCCGCGACAAATCACGTGGGGAGGCCTGTAGCAACAATCCAATGAGTCTGAAACTTTGATCGTTTACATAACTACATGGCATCGTTGCATATCTTGAAAATCAACATAAACTACCAATGCCTTTTCCATTTTCTTAAGTGTATAATATATGTATTTCACCATGGGATGCTACTGAAGGTTCTTTATACTAGGAATTCATATTTTGGTATGTTCAATTCCAGAGAAGAACACTTCCCTTGCAGTTCCGCACCCTGTTCTAGTGGTTAGGTGAGTGTATGAAGAGGGGAGCACTCACACTTACTTTTATGATCAATACTTCATATACAGCGACTTACATCTCAACAAGAAGCTTAGTAAAAACAAGCTTGTTTATCAGCAGAATAATGGACTGAAGATGAGCGTAAGTACCTATGAAACAAGAACAGGACTCCATATACTACTGGACGTAACGTTCTTCAAGAGCTGTACCCTGTTTTATATTTTAACATTATAGCATTATATTTTATTGGAATATGTGGCATTCATGTTTAGTCTAAGTAATGTTTTACAATGTACAATCATCATTGAATAAGCAGGTTCATCAGCAGCTGACGATGACCTAATTAACAGGTTGAAACCGGTACTGTGTTTTAATGTGATTGAAGTATTTTAGACACCTTATATAATAAAGTATTGATTAGGTAGAAAACTCTCAATCTTTATACTTGTGTGTTATGTCTGGTGATTTTAATATGTAACTACGCAGGTTGGCAACAGTGATTAGCCATTACAAAAAAGAGTAAAAAAGATAATCGGGCGGCGAAATTTACTTTCTAGTGTATGGCCTTACGTGGCAATTACTATACACACAGTTGTTCCTAGGCATTCCCTTGGTGTTTCTACTACAGCATCCCTGTATGCCACCCATTCTCTTTCTATATCCTGAACCTGCTTTCTGTCTACTGTTCGAAACTTCTCACTAATCATATCCATGTACTTCTGTCTAATTTCCTCATCCTGGAGATTTTCTACTCTTATTAGTTTGCAGACAGATTTCACTTTATCTATCCTAGGATTGGAGATAGTTTACTACAATCAGATAGCAGTCTGTATCATAGAAAAATCCTCGGAAAACTTGTACTTTCCTAATAGACTTCCTGAATTCGAAGTCGGTTAAGATATAGTATATTATGGATCTGGTACCCCTAGCCTCCCTTGTGTAATGGTGTATAGCCTTATGCTTGAAGACTGTATTCATAACTGCTAAACTCATACTAGCACAAAAGGCCAGCAAACACTTCCCATTCCCATTAGCTTCCATATCTTCCCCACATTTACCAATCACCCTTTCATATCCTTCAGTTCTATTTCCAACTCTCGCACTGAAATCGCCCATTACCACTATCCTATCTTTGCTATTGACATGCCACTCAATGCTTCATAAAACTTGTCAACTTTGTCCTCATCTGCAACCTCACAGGGTGAATACACCGAGACAATTCTCGCCCTAATTCCTCCAACTGCACAATCTACACATCATTCGCTCATTTACATGCCTGATAGAAACTATGTTGCGTGCAATGGTATTCCTGATAAACAACCCTACCCCAGACTCTGCCCTTCCCTTTCTAACACCCGTCAAGTACACTTTATAATCTCCTATCTCTTCCTCATTATATCCCCTTACCCGAATATCACTTACTCCTAGCACATTCAGATGCACCCTCTTTGCTGACTCAGCCAGTTCTACTTTCTTTCTTCCATAAGCCCCATTAATATTGATAGCTCCCCACCCAATTCCATTTTGTTCACCAAGTTGTTTCCAAGGAGTCCCTCGCCTGTCAAATGGGAGTGGGCCTCCGTTACTCCCATAGGTCCAAGGCTTCCTTAAAATGTTCTGAGCTTGGTTAATTCGTGAAGCAGGATGCTACCCTACTTGCACATAATCCAAGTCAGGATCTCTCCTCTAGCAGGTTAGGGACCACAGTGGATTGTATAGTCCTAGCCGTCTGAGCACAAAGAGGGCCATGACTCAGAATATGTCCGAGATGCTCTCTCCCATTCCATAGCAACCGGTATCCCGACTCTCAGGACCTCTTACTAGGCCACTCATCATTGCCCATTGTTTTCGAACTAGGGCATGATTTCAGTAACCCACACCTTGAACCATTATAAGTAAATGAATGAATGAATAAATAAATGTATTTCTCTCTACAGAATTACATATTTCGGGAATAAATTTAGAATGAATGCAGGGAAAAATGACCATAATTATGTAAAACATTATTATACTAATGTAATTGCAGAAATCTTTAGAATATTAGAAACAGGAAGGACTGCAACAATGAAAAACATTATGTAACAACTTCACCAGCAGATAAGCAAAATGGCTTATGTCCATTTTGTTAATTTTACAGTATAAGCTAAAAACAAGTAACTGACTGCACACTTATGCCAATTGCTCATTGTACAAATGCAGTAGAATTGTAAATGTGTTATACATATTTATTCTGCATAACATATAATTATGTAGATGTGAAATAAATTCATATTCATATATTACAATCTATATTTTTGTGGGAGAACCGTGATAACGGACATACGCCTTTTTTCTTAATTCCCTCTGGATGCTGTTAAAGTAAGTTAAAACATAATTAACAGTGTAGAATGTCAATTTATGCCTCTTCTGTAGCTAAACAAACAAGAAAAATAATATAGCACACACAAAACGTTATAATTATCACATTAAGACTTTTTTTTTTTTTTTTTTTTTTTTTACACATTAATTTTGTCACTGAAATTCTGCATAAGATAATTACTTGTTAATTACTTTTTTCCGAATGAAATGTTCTCCAGAGAATTTCAATTTATATCTATATCACTCATCGGTAGGATATTCGTCGTCTTCTCCATGAGGGAGGTCACAGTAAGATGCACTGTACTGCCATGGAATCCACTGAGTTAATGTTTGCAGGTCCCTGTATTTTGCTGAACTAATGGGTTTGGGTCTGCTTTGTAAGGTTGGAATTTCCTTTCGTAAAAGGAGAGCATTTCTATGATGTCTTCTGATATCAATTACTTGAAAACACGTGTCGTTGACGAAAGTCTTGTAGGCAATAATTCCAGGTTTGTCAGCTGATACTTTAAGCCATACAACTTTTGAGATAAGGAACATTTCACCAGTAGTAGATTTCTTGCGATTTGTGAAAGGGGAGCCAGATGTTTCAGTTAAAGATGCAAGATTTTTTAAATCACTACATTTCATTTCATGGAGTACTAGCGGCTTCTTTACCAGGCATGTTCTAATGAACTGAGCCCAATCACGTAGTACAGTTGGTGAAATTCGAATTTTTCCTCTCAATGGTTGAATGAATATTGTCCACTTCCATGTGTGTGTGGCCTTTCAAGTGTGTAGTTTTGTCATCTTTCTTCTCTCTGTAGAACTAACCATTTCTTTAAGAGTTCTGTGTCTATTTTTTGGAACTTCCTTCGCCAAGGTTCCTATCATCTCACATTTCTGGTCCCAAGAACTACTCACATTCCAAAAGGCATCATATAAATTTTTCCGTTCCTCTTCAGTTAATTTCTCAGCACATTTCAATCTACACTTACATGGAGACATTAGTGTGCACGCTGGGATTTCCTTCGCACCCTTCACTGATTTATAAGGTGCCTCAATCAACCTGCTTCTTTTAGCACTATTTCTTTTACCAACTTGAAGGGTCTCAGATAATTTTTCTCCCACAATATACTACTCCTTCTTTTACTTTTCCGTTATTTGCAGGTAACTCACATGTCTCTGTTGAGTTATTTTGACATTCTGAAATTAAACTTTATAATAACAATTACTATAATTATTATAATTACATTATATTATAATACAGCATACTTTAATGGGATCTAATTATTATTATTATTATTATTATTATTATTAAATTTATAATTGGCATAATATTGTGGTACAACAAATCAAACTGACTGTCTACAGAAAGCCCACTACTTTTACTGCCTTCAGGTTCGTAATTTGGGTCCAAGTCAGAGAAGTCTGATGCAATGTCATCCTGCAAGTCTTCCATATGCTCTTTATCCACAGATTTCTCATGTGAACGTTTGCCATCCAGTTACTCTTCACCTGAGAATATATATATATTTTACGTTAGCAAAATGCGATATTTTTAGTGGAAGTTTAGGAGTTAAGTTAAATGTTAATAAATAGCACTAAAACTAATAATAACGATGATTAAGATATTATTAAGAATACAGCATACTTTAATGGAATCTAATTCTAATCAGCTGAAGTTAGTATTACTTCATTCTATACATCGAAGCTGGTGATTAGGGCGTAACTCCACAAAGCATAGTCAGTAACAAAATGCAGGCTAATACGGGACTCTTCAGTAAGTATCATAATATTCACCTCTCACTTCACGTGCGTGCTTGCAATATCATCTTCCCTCTTGAAAGATTTAAATTTAAGAATTTCATCTTATATCCGTATTGAACTGGAAACGTACGAGAGTTAACTTCAAGGGTCCACCTTTACAATACAAACGTATGTTATAATGGTTAAGTTACAACACGTTTATTGGGACAAGCTTCAACGCTATTTAGCGTCATCTTTGGCCAAAATGTGAAAAATAAGCATAGGTACATATATACAAACATATACATTACACAATATATTATAACATTATGCTTATAGGACATTGCTCAGTAGTACAGAAATTCATTCTGTGATAAAACAAACGATAACACAATTTTTATTTTGCATTTTTTGCTGATTTGGGATGGTTAGTCATTATTTAAACTTTCAAGAAGATTTTAGGTCAATGAATTTTACAATTTTTTTTAAAATTGATGCATGTATTCTTTATTATCAGACTGATAAAAGTCCGCATAATTTAAGCATAATGTTATAATATTTTGTGTAATGTACATGTTTGTATATATGCTTATTTCTTACATTTTGGCTGAAGACGCTAAATAGCGTTGAAACTGGTCCCAAGTAAACATGTTGTAACTTAACCATTATAACATTTACAGTAGAAGTCCACTATAGCGAGTACTACATATAACGAGAACTTCGTTATACCGACAATATTTTGCTGTCCGTACAAAATTCCTATACAGTAGAAGTCCGCTATAGCGAGTACGTTGTATAACGAGAACTCCGTTATAGCGACGACTTTTTTCTGTCCCTTCGAAATTCCTATATTAAACCGTGTATCGCCCTTCGGTTACAGCGAGAAACCTGTAACTGACGCATCCGTAGTAACGAGCGATAAAGCGCGCGCGATTTTTGCCGTTACCGATATTTATGCACACCAGCGATGATATTGCATGCGATCGATTACCTTCGGCATCGTTTCCTCACTATGTGCACTAGCGATTTCCCTCGTCGACATTCGAAGGCGATGTCGGAGTCGATTGGTAATACCCATCGACAGCTGTTCCGTAAAAAAAATTCGAAATGAAAGAGAACATATTTTCGTAATAAATGCGTAAATAACGTGTCCGATAACGGTTGTTAACTCGTTAATAATTAGGGCTGACTAAACGACCGCTTGATTTTGAGGCCAAATACTGCAATTAAGTAAGAATGGGATACACCTCGAGATATGGCAGAGTGCTTGATTTCAGAGGTTAGTTTATATTTTGTCGCGTCTGGTCAAATCACGGAAAGGCTATTATGCAAATTTATAGCGAGAAAGTTATCATTTCTCTACTGGCGCTTGAAGTGTGTTTTAATCATACGTTTAGTACGGTTAAGTTAGGATACGTGACGCTGTTTGAATAAGAAAACTGAAACGTTTGCAACAAAATGCGATCATCTTCGGTACGGTATAGTTTTCTCACTTTGTGCATTTGAGAGCTCTCTCGTTGACATTCAAAGGTGATGTTGGAGTTGATTAATAATACCCATCGACTGCTGTTCTCTAAAGAAAATTCGAAATGAAAAAGGATAACACGTTTTCGTAATAAATGCGTAAATAACGTGGCCGATAGCAGCTGTTAACTCTTTAAAAGTAAAGACTGAAGTAAACGATATCTTAATTTTAATGTTATTACGGAAATTAAGTTAGAATGTGACACACCTCAAGATATGGCAGAGTACATCACTGATTTCAGAGGATATTTCATATCTTCTCGCGTCTAGTTACGGCTATTTCCATGTAAATTTTTCGCGAGGAGGTTATTTCTATACATGCGTTTCAAATACGGTATGTTTTCATGATACATATACGGTTAGGTAAGGTGACGCTGTTTGAAGAAGAAAGCTGAGGTGTTTGCTACAGAAATCTGTGGAGTGATACCGTATTTCTCCGAATCCAAGACTCAGAATCTCATGCGGAAACTCAAGGGTTGTTGCATTCGCGGTCTAACAGTAAGTTAATTGATACCACTGACAACTACCGCGGTATCCATGCTGCACGCGCACAGAACTCGTTGACAATAAACGACCGCCTCTTTACTATACATCGCTAGCCGCGACAACCGGTTGTACAGTGCCTGAGTGTTTCAAATCTGCAGAATGGCATCAAAACATGCGATACTTCGAATTCTTAGAAAAGCCATGGCTACTCAGTGGCAGAGTTATAACGCGTCTATTGTACTCGACGCATAGTAAAATTAATGTTTATAGACAGCAGGAATATTTTCGTGATGGATAGTCGTATTGTGAAGATACGTGAAAAAGGTATTGCCGGCAAATTTTCAACGTGTTCTAGTCGATATTATGATGCCAATTTTAAGTTAATGATTATTAAACACTCGGAAATGTAGAATAATTGTGCAGCCGCAAGAAAATGTGGCATATGCCTAACTGAAGCCAATATTTGATGTTAGTGTGCATACAAAGAGCTAAAAACAAATGCGCATTGTACAAAAAAATGCATACAGTTGTCCGCAACAAGGACGCTTTAAAGAAGTCGAAGATAAAATTGTGAGGTGTGTGCACGAAAAATGCAAGGGCGAAATAGCCATACCGTGGCGATATAAAATCGCTCGGAGACTTTCAACGTCCGCGATTACGCCTATATATCGCTAGCCGCTGAATTTGACCGAACCCGGCAAGCGAGACGTGCGTTAGGCCTATATCTGACGCTGCGTTAAAGTAACAGTTTTATAGACAGCAAGAATAATATCCTGATGGATCATTCTATTGTAGAGACGCACGGAATAGGTACTGCCGGAAAATTTTCAGCGGGTTGTCTTCGGTATTATGATGCCAATGGTCCTTAAACCCGCGGAAATGAAGAATAATTGTGCACCCGCAACAAAAAAAAAAGATACGGCGTGACGAAAGTCAATGCTCGGCGTCTAAAATTGCGTAGGCCTACTGTACAACAAGGCATTCATATGATTTAACAAAGTTCTTTTTGAGCCTGATTTAAATTTCTTGAAGGAAAAAGTGGGGTTCATCTTGGATTCGGAGAAATACGGTACTATATTTTTTTTCAGAATGAAATTAAACATACTTTCACGTAGTATCGGATTACGAAAAATAACAAACAAGTAAGCCGCAGTGTGGATATCATCTGTGGAAACGCAAGTTTTGAACAAAGTGATTGCCGTTTCATACCGATTTTAATGTGCTTGGGGGTTTTCCGAATTTAATACAAAATCGGATATAACGGCAATCCGTTATAGCGAGCAAATTCGATATTATGAATTCTCGCTATAACGGACTTGTACTGTATTAAACTGTGTAGTGTCCCTCCGTTATAGCGAGAGCCATATAATTGACGCATCCGTTATTACGAGTGATTAAGCGCGCAGTTTTTTCCGTTATCGATAATTATGCACCCCAGCTATTATGTTGCACGCAATCGATTATCTTCGATACAGTTTCCTCCCTATGTTCACTAGCGAGTTCTCTCTTCGACATTCGAAGGCGATGTTGGAGTCTGTTAGTAATACCCGTCGACCACTGTTCCGTAAAGAAAATTCTAAATGGAAGAGAACATATTTTCCTAATAAATGCATAAATAACGTGTGCGATAACAGTTCTTTTCACAGGTTAGTTTGTATTTGCTCATGTCTGGTTAAAATACAGAAAGGTTATTATGTAAATTTATAGCGAGAACATTATAATTTCTCTACTGGCGCTTGAAGTATGTTGTCATCACATGTATAGTACGGTTAAGTTAGGATAGGTCTGTTTGAATAAGGAAACAAACGTTTGCCACAAAATGCAATCGATCATCTTTGGTACGGTTTAGTTTTCTCACTATGTGCATTTGCGAGCTCTCTCGTCGACATTCGAAGGCGATGTTGGAGTCGATTAGTAATACCTAACGACTGCTATTCTCTAAAGAAAATTCAAAATGAAAGAGGATAACAAGTTTTCGTAATCACTGCGTAAATAACGTGGCCGATAGCAGTTGTTAACTCGTTCAAAATAAAGGCTGAAGTAAACGATCTCTTAATTTTAATGTTATATACTGAAATAAGAATGTGATACACCTCAAGATACGGCAGAATACATCACTGATTTCAGAGGGTAGTTCATATTTTCTTGCGTCTAGTTAAATTTCGGAAAGGCTATTCACACGTAAATTTTAGCGAGGATAACTCATTTCTCTACATGCGTTTCAATTATGTTTTCATGACACATATATGGATAAGTTAGGTGACGCCATTTGAAGAAGAAAACTCTGGAGTGATACCGTATTTCTCGGAATCCAAGACGACGTTTTTTCCCCTCGGAATCTCATGCGAAAAATCAAGGGTAGTCTTGCATTCGCGGCCTAACAGTAATGAATACCACTAACAACTCTCGCGGTAACCACGCTGCTTCTTTTCAACCCCGCACGCGCACGCACACACAAAAATAATTGACATTAAACGAACGACTCTTTATTATACATCGCTAGCCGTGACAACCGGTTGTACAGTGCCTGTGTGTAACGTCACTGGATCTCGGGAAATAGTGAAGAGAGAATCACATTCTATTAGCCTCTACAAAAACATTTCTCAAATCTGCAGAATGACATCAAAATATGTGAGACTTCGAATTATTAGAAAGGCCGCGACTACACAGTGGCAGAGTTATAACGCGTCTACTGTACCTGACTCTTAGTAAAATTAAATTTTATAGACAGCAAGAATATTTTCGTGATGGATAGTCGTAAACATACGTGGAACAGGTATTGCCGGCAAATTTTCAATGGGTTCTCGTCGATATTAAGATGCCAATTTTAAGTTATTAGTTATTAAACACTCGGAAATGTAGAATAATTGTGCAGCCGCAAGAAAATACGGCATAGGCCTAACTAAAGCCAATGTTTGGCGTCAGCGTGAAGACAAAAATACAAAAAATGCATTCAGTGGTCCGCAACATGGACGCTATAAAGAAGTCGAAAATGAAATTGTGAGGTACCGGTATGAGCACGATAAAATTCAAAGGTGAAAAGGCCATACCGTGGCGCAATAAACTCGTTCGTTGACCTTTAACGTCCGCGATTAGGCCTATACATCGCTAGCCGCTGAAGTTGGCCGAACCCGGGAAGCAATACTGAGAGCCAACTTAAGACCTTAGCGGTCCCTTTGATGTTAGTCAGACTTCTGGTCGGTGAAAAGGCTTCCGCAGCGCCAAATAGTTCCCTAGGTTTGTTACTTGTTCCTGAAGTCAGGAGCTTCCTTCAGTTTGGTTAGATATTCTGGTGAACTGACTTGATGAATTAAAATTTTTGCCCTGTATAAATATAGAAAATATATTACAGGTTGTATGTTATTCGGGTTCGTTACCAACTCTTATATTTCATACGTAGATGGCTGTGAATAGTTATTGTTCTCAGTGGTGTATGTAGCAAAATAATAATAATTTAATATGATATTGATATCTTATTGCACTGTGTACTTAGTTTGTTCGAGTTCATTCCACTGTTGATAAGTTCGCATAATAGGTGGGACGTTGAAGATGGATCCAAGAAAATTGTTGGCAATACTGGCTGCAACAGCGTGTTCACTTTTTCAGTCGTTGCCTACGCTATAATACAAGGCCTGGAAATAGAGCCCGTAAAACGCTATAGAAGTGGTCACACTGCAGTTCATTGGCGGGCCGCTAGGATCGCTACCTTGCCCCCTGTTTACCAGGTTCGCGCCTTTAAACGTGTGTATTGAGTTGGCTGTGAATGTGTATATTCTTGTGATAATAAGCACTCGCAGGTTCAATCATGGTTTATTGCTGTGTTCCTTATTGTCATTCACGACAAATTAAAGGTAGTGGAATTTCATTTCACAAGTTTCCAGTGAATAGTGCTTTAAAAGAACGGTGGCTTGTTGCGAAAGGTTGATTGGCAGGCTGTCAATCACACCCTCTCTCTTCTACCCTGGCACTTGCTGCAAGTGGGTGAAGTGCAAGAAGCAGTGGACCTGTTCTATGACTGGACTCGTGCTGTGATCCGTGACCTTGTTCCCACTCGTAAAACATCCGCCAGATGCCCACCTTGGAAGAAAAGTGACACCAAAATTGCAGAAATTAATAAAACGAAAGCCTGGAAAGACTGGAAAAGGTCACCTTCTGAAGCCAGCTATAAAACTTTTTCTGACCTTCGCAAACACCATAAACAGCTTCTAAAACGGGATTACCAGGACTACATAAACTCTGCCTGCCTAGAAGTGAGAAGTAATAGTAAAAGATTCTGGTCTCTGATAAACAGCAGGAAAAATACAAAGCGTGTGCCAGACACAGTGACTTGGGGTGATAATTTAGCCAGTGGTAGTAATAGACCAGAAATTTTTAACGATTACTTTGCGTCTAATTTTGTTGCACCTGTTCAGTTCCCAGATTTTCCGTCTATTGATTCTGTTCCTTCTCATAGTCTCAGTAATCTTTCCACCTCTGAGTCAGAAGTCTATTCGTTACTTTCCTCCCTCCCAGAAAATAAACCTACTGGTCCGGATTGTCTCAGTCCTGTCTTCCTTAAGAATACCGCTACGACTCTTGCCCATCCTATTGCTGTTATATTTAACCGTTGCTTCTTAGCCGGCTACTTTCCTGACGACTGGAAAATCGCTAACATCACTCCGGTTTTTAAAAGTGGAAAGAGGTCTGATGTCAGAAACTATCGTCCGATTTCTATATTACCCACTCTGTCGCTCATCTGTGAAAAGATTATCCACCAGCGCCTTCTTTCTTTCACACTTCCTTATATTTCGTCCCAGCAGCATGGTTTTCTTCCTGGTAGTTCCTGCCTAACTAATCTGGCTGTTCTTCTCCATCGTGCAACATCTGCTCTTAACGCCGGTTCTCAACTGGACGTGTGCTACATTGATATTGCTAAGGCTTTTGATACCGTAGACCACGCACTTCTTTCCTATAAACTCTCAGAACGTTTTAATATCCATGGTCGCTTGCTAACTCTCCTGCATAGCTTCCTCAATACCAGAACTCAGCGTGTGGTTCTTGATGGGTTCAGTTCGACTCTTGTTATGGTACATTCTGGCGTCCCACAGGGCAGTGTCCTAGGTCCGCTTCTTTTTGTCTTATTTATTGACAATCTCATTAATTCTGTATCCTCCGTTTCTTGTGAAATTCTACTATTTGCAGATGACTGTAAAATATTCAAACAAATCGATTCTTTATCTGACGTAAACTCCTTACAGAGTGGGCTTAATTCACTCTCTGAATGGTGCTCCACATGGCGTCTTAAGCCTAATCCTGCCAAGTGTTCCTCTATTTCGATCACGCTTCGTAAATCCCCTATTCTCAGTAAATACTCCCTCCACGGTAACCCGTTCCCAACTCTAGCAGAACAAAATGACTTAGGAGTGATGTTTGACAGTAAATTGTTATTTGTCCCCCATATACAAAAGATAACCGCGCGAGCAATATCACTTCTCGGTTTGTTGTACAGATTTTCTGACATCACCGATATCCACGCCCTCCGAGCCTACTATGTATCTTGCATCCTACCGATTATTGAATTCGCGTCTCCCATTTGGTCTACCTCTTCACCCACTAATCTGAATCATATTGACCGCGTGCAGTCATTCTTCTGTGCCATTGTTAGAGCCAGAGTATCTGATTGTCGAAACTTGAGCAGTAATCAGATACTAGACAAGTTAAACCTTCACCCGTTATCTAGTCGCAGGAAAGTAGCCGACCTTAGATTCCTATATAACGCTGTTAATGGTTTATTTCGTTCTCCTGAACCTGCATCTTTCTTTTCCATACATGTTCCAACTCGCAAAACCAGGATTAATACGCCCCTTCATATTCCGTATTCCCGCCTCTCTCGTTCAAAGAAGTTTATTTATCCGCATACCAACCCTCCTTAACTCTTTATCTTCTGACAGGAACTTGGACGTTTTTTCTTCGTATGCCTCCTTTAATCGATTCTTCCTTAACTTAAACTAGTTCATTTTCTTCATATTCCTTTTTTCTCTTCTCATTGCTGTCCTCTCTTTTGTACATAATATAATATTTATTTTTTACTGTGCTATACCATTACTTAAGTGTTATGTCTGTATTTATCTTACTGTGCCTAGCTATAAGTTCTTCTCTTCGTTTTACGTTCAACAATTTTTCTCGTTTCTTTAGCCTTTATTTTTTGTTTTTGTTATGTTGTGTCTCTAATTATGTTAGTTTTTAATTTTTTCCTCTATATTTATCGTTAGATGTTTTTTCGTCATTATTCTTCCACTTTTCTTTATGCTTGCCTTGTGCTACTCTATTGTAAATATGTATTTCATTGCGGAACTCTGTAATTCGGCTTCTCGCTGTTTTGGTTTCCCAAATAAATAAATAAATAAATAAATATCTCGCAGAGGAGACAAGCCGGGATCTCTCTGGGTTCCTACAGAAAAATCGAGGATGTGCAGTAAACACTTCAGAGAAGAAGACTTTAGTATAAGTACATCTAAAAAGACGCTCCTGCCTAATAAAGTCCCTTCAGTTTTTACAGAGTTCCCCAAACACAAACAAGTCACTTTAAAATGTAGGAAAGCTCCTAAGAAAAGACAGCTTGAAAAAACGGACAGTGAAAATGAGTATATAAGAAATAAGAGAAAATGTGTGGAACAATCGGATTCTCCTGTGCCTGATAATACTGGAGAATCTGACCTGATAAATGTAGGCACCACAACAGTAGGTACACAGTTTTCTCCCGTCCTAAAATCAACAGTACCAAAATACATTACCAGGAAATTAAAGAAGGAGATCAGAAGAAATAGAAAGCACGTGACAATTATTAAGAAGTTGCGCGTAAAAATTCGTGACTTGGAAGCAGAACTTAGTAAGGTAAAGAAGGATCCCGGAAATCTTGCAAGTCGAGTTTCTAAAATTCAGAAGGAAGCTGAGGGAGGTAATATGAAAGCAAACTTTTTGTTAGAACAACTTCAGAGCTTTGGAAAAAAGAAATGCAAATATCAGGAGACTACAGTTAAAATTTGTGTGCTATTATCTTCAAGGTCGCCAACTGGTTATCGGCTTCTCAGAACACTCGATATTTTGCATCTTCCTCATCCAAGAACGTTGAAATCGTATGTTGGATACTCAAAAGGGGAGACCGGCATAACTTCGCTAACTAAAGGCCGATTACTGATAGAAAAACTGTAGTTAGTGAACGATAACGAAAAGGTTGGTTCCCTTATAATAGATGAAATGTCCATAAAGCCGAAACTTATGTATGACAGGAAATTAGATATGTTTATTGGACTGAATGACATTGACATTGACGCTCATGGAATTGAAGATAGGTTGGCCAATAAACTACTCTGCATTTTGTTCAAGGGACTCTCTACATATTACAGAATACCGGTGTTTTCTATTTCACTTCATCAATTACGGGCTCACAACTTGCAAAATTAACCTTGGATGCGTTAAATGCTGTTGAAGAGTGTGGTTTCAGAGTGATCAGAATTGTGACCGACAATTCTCAGGTAAATGTTTCGATGTTCGAAACATTATGTGGAGGAAGCATTACGCATGAGATACAACATCCAGCTGATAAAACTAGGCCTCTGTTTCTAAGTTTCGATCCCAGTCACGTCATAAAAAACGTGCGATCCCAACATTTGTCACGAGACTTTTTTGTGAACAATGCTATCGTGACCGGCGATCATTTGAGAGGTCGTTTCAAACTCCAGAAATCTTCAATTATGAAGCCGGTGAGGAAACTAACCAGAAAAGTAGTTTACCCTACAAATTTGGAGAAAATGAATGTAGCAAGACACAAAATTGTATTTTCCCCTGAAACAATCGCTGGTTTGAAGAGTATGGAGGTGGTTTGTCCCGAGAGCATTAAAGACAGGAACAGTTTAAAAGAAACAATTTCTTTCATGGAGCATTTTATGAAGTGGTTCGATGCCCATGATGTCTGCAACACCTCGTATGGGACATATTCCAGGAATGAGAACAAACTGGCATTTTTCAGCATTGAAGATGAACGCCTCAGTTGGTTAATAAATGATTTCCTGTCATATATCAAGAACATTCAAATGCATGCAGAGAAAGAGAAAAGATTCACGAGGGAAACGTATCAGGCGTTGGTCTTGACTACCCAATCCACTGTGGCCTGCGTAAAATACCTCGTAAGTATAAATTTTCATTATGTCTTGACGAGGAATCTAACATTTAAAGATAAAAATTTTATTGTTCCGTATTGAAATTATTGATGTTAAAAATTAAATAACTGGAAAGGAGGTTCAACCTATTCAATACTCAAAAGAAAGAAACGTAGCAATCACATTTCTATTTAAATGGGACCGGTTTCGACCTTAGTCTAGGTCATCATCAGCCATAAAAAACATGTAAAATGTTTATGAATGTTGGAGGTCAGTTTTTCACTCTGTTAGGCACAAAGACACGACATCACATTCTGTTCTGCACAAAGTCACAACATTAATAATCAACTTGCGAAGATCAAAAAGGCTTGAATTCGCAGACGAACAGATCTGTAGAAGAAAGCCGCCAGCTCCCGGTGACTACGCGGCACACTCAAGGTCACGCGCTGCGGCCAAACACCAAAGTAGAGTGGAGAACGTTTCGAAGGTCCAGAACCTGTCACGGCTGCGGGAAGCCAAGTACGTATATAAAAATATACGATGCCAATTAGTATAACCGAATGAGCACCCGTACTCCAGCTAAGATCTTGGTAAACAGTTGACTTGAAAAAACAATTGTAGAGAGAAGAAAAAAATGTAGTAAAAAGCGCAATATCGGAAAACAAATGAAAACTTATATGCACAGTGCGCTATTTTAAAAAAAAAAAAAAATTTTTAGGTTATGATTGAAGTAGTCGAAGTTGGCGCAAGACAAATTTTTTTTTTTTTTTTTTTTTTTTTGAAAGAGGAGAATAAATTAAACGAGGAAGAGTGATAGTGAAATAAGAGAAAGAATAAAAGAAATTGAAGTTAGATGGTAATGAGGAAAGATAAGATAGGGAAATGAAGGAGGGGTAGTTTAAGGTGGGTTAGGAGGGTGGGTTATTGGAGGTAGAAAATGTGGGTGGGAACTATGTAAGACATGGAAAATAGAATTGGGGTTTTGGAATTTGGAATTTTTGAGAAGAAGAATTAGGAAATCAAAAAGGATATTGGGTTTTTCAGAAATGTCGTTTAAATTGAAATTAGGGTTGAAGTACTGGTCAAGGTGGATAAAGCAATTTTCAGTAATGTTTAAGAGGGGGCCTTTGTTAATGATTTTAAGTATGTTTATGTCATTGTCAATACTGGTGAAACTATGTTTGGAGTCTTGTATGTGCTGTCCTATGGCAGAGAATCTGTTGTATTTAATGGCGTTGACATGTTCAGAGTACCTGATATTGAAGTTGCGGCCAGTTTGTCCGACGTAGGAGGAACTGCAGTTGTTGCATTTAAATCTGTATACACCAGATTTAGAAAAGGCATTAGACTTATTTAGAGATTTAGAGTTGTGTAAGATATCAAGACTTCTATTGTTAGTTCTAAAAGAAATTTTCATATTATGTTTTTTAAAGATATTAGTTATTTTATAAGCATCCTGAGTAAAAGTGACATTGACATTGTCAACATGTACCCTAGTATTCCAATTCCAAAATTATTCCCCATTATAAACAACAACCTAAACAAATTCAGTAACCTAAGTAAACTTGAAATTCAAGACTTCATGTCTATTTTAAAATTAGTTCTCAACAATAATTATTTTACCTTTGACAACACCATTTATCAACAAGATGGCTTGGCTATGGGCTCACCTGCTTCTGGCATTCTTGCTGAAATTTACCTCGACTTCTTAGAAAACACAAGAATTAATAATAATAATAATTTCTCCAACATCCTCTTTTGGGCGAGATATGTCGACGACACATTGGTAATATTAAATGAGGAATCAACCAACGCAGCCTCTACACTTCTTCATCTCAACAACTTAGACTCTAACATTAAATTCACCCTCGAATCAGAACACAACCAAACTCTTAATTTTCTAGACCTAACTATTACTAGACATCCTTCTTCTTTATCTTACAAAATTTTCAGAAAACAAACCCAAACAGCAACTACAATAAGACAAGATTCTTCGCACCCCCAAGCTCATAAACGTGCTACTTATAACAGCTTAATTTTTCGTGCCTTCAACACCCCTATGTCCAAAAAAGATTTAAATAATGAATTAAACACCATCCGCAACATTGCTAAATTTAATGGCTTTAACAACTCCTTCATTAACCGCATCATCAACAAATTCAAACACCGTCCAAAAACCACTTTATCTAAAGACACAACAAAACCAACTGCTTTTTCCACCTTCACTTTTACTCAGGATGCTTATAAAATAACTAATATCTTTAAAAAACATAATATGAAAATTTCTTTTAGAACTAACAATAGAAGTCTTGATATCTTACACAACTCTAAATCTCTAAATAAGTCTAATGCCTTTTCTAAATCTGGTGTATACAGATTTAAATGCAACAACTGCAGTTCCTCCTACGTCGGACAAACTGGCCGCAACTTCAATATCAGGTACTCTGAACATGTCAACGCCATTAAATACAACAGATTCTCTGCCATAGGACAGCACATACAAGACTCCAAACATAGTTTCACCAGTATTGACAATGACATAAACATACTTAAAATCATTAACAAAGGCCCCCTCTTAAACATTACTGAAAATTGCTTTATCCACCTTGACCAGTACTTCAACCCTAATTTCAATTTAAACGACATTTCTGAAAAACCCAATATCCTTTTTGATTTCCTAATTCTTCTTCTCAAAAATTCCAAATTCCAAAACCCCAATTCTATTTTCCATGTCTTACATAGTTCCCACCCACATTTTCTACCTCCAATAACCCACCCTCCTAACCCACCTTAAACTACCCCTCCTTCATTTCCCTATCTTATCTTTCCTCATTACCATCTAACTTCAATTTCTTTTATTCTTTCTCTTATTTCACTATCACTCTTCCTCGTTTAATTTATTCTCCTCTTTCAAAAAAAAAAAAAAAAAAAAAAAAAAAAAAAAAAAAAAATTTGTCTTGCGCCAACTTCGACTACTTCAATCATAACCTAAAAATTTTTTTAAAATAGCGCACTGTGCATATAAGTTTTCATTTGTTTTCCGATATTGCGCTTTTTACTACATTTTTTTCTTCTCTCTACAATTGTTTTTTCAAGTCAACTGTTTACCAAGATCTTAGCTGGAGTACGGGTGCTCATTCGGTTATACTAATTGGCATCGTATATTTTTATATACGTACTTGGCTTCCCGCAGCCGTGACAGGTTCTGGACCTTCGAAACGTTCTCCACTCTACTTTGGTGTTTGGCCGCAGCGCGTGACCTTGAGTGTGCCGCGTAGTCACCGGGAGCTGGCGGCTTTCTTCTACAGATCTGTTCGTCTGCGAATTCAAGCCTTTTTGATCTTCGCAAGTTGATTATTAATGTTGTGACTTTGTGCAGAACAGAATGTGATGTCGTGTCTTTGTGCCTAACAGAGTGAAAAACTGACCTCCAACATTCATAAACATTTTACATGTTTTTTATGGCTGATGATGACCTAGACTAAGGTCGAAACCGGTCCCATTTAAATAGAAATGTGATTGCTACGTTTCTTTCTTTTGAGTATTGAATAGGTTGAACCTCCTTTCCAGAGGAATCTAACAAGCGATGATATCGAGCTTTTCTTTAGCCACCTACGACGCAAAGCAGGATACAATGACACAATGGACGCTAGGTCATGCCTTAACGCAATCGAAACAACGCTCCATACAGGAATTATAGCGGCATCAAAACATGGCAATGTTGAGCTGAGGGATGAAAATAAGATCCGCAATGTACGAACCAGTTTACTACAACCAAGAATGTGCCAGATGGATGAAAGATATAGAAGGAATGAAAGTCGCGATGATGTGCAAATTCCGCAGCTTCCTGAACACGTAATGTCTATCATTGCGAAACCCTTGCAAGGTAAATTACATCAGATCTGTGTGAACAATACTTTTTTATTTAAGTGTTCGCTAGTACATAAATATGATTAATTTGTCTCAGATTCAACAACTACAATACCTGGTATTTCTCTAGCTATGGTAGTAGGATACTTAGTACGTGTGGCAGAAGAACAAACAGACTGTGAAGGCTGTTTAGAACATATCACTTCTCCAGCTAGTGAAAGTCCAACATTGTGTCTTATTCGCTTTGAAGATCGAGGAGCCCTCAGATACCCGAAATCATCGTTTGTGGCTCTTCTGCAGCGCATGACGGAATTTGTTACCTCTGCTGTGCAGTATTTACCCCGACGACAGTTACTAAAAATGTGTACGTTTTTTCTGAAAACCAGGTTCATCAGTGAAATTAAGTGTAGAGAGTGTAAAGACGACAAACTACCTCTTTTTCTACTCCAAAAATTTCTGAGACCTCTATTAGACAACATTGCTTCGAGCCACTCAAGTAGAAGTGAGAAAGTTTTGAAACTCAAAAAGAAGCCCCTGAGTAGGAAAGTTTTAAAACTGTAGACACCTACAACATTCAGCTCTCTTTATTTAGGATATAATTTACTTATAGACATACACGGCCATGCGAGCACAAGGGGGCAACAGCGCGATCCTAGTGGCTGAACGGTGAACTAAGGTGGCACCCGTTTTCATTAGTGCATTTCAAGGCCTTGTATTATGGCGTAGGCAACGGTTTCAGTATTCATAATGGCTGCCAGCTGTGAGCAAGACGTGTGTGATGCTGTGACGCTTGAGTTCCCTGTGAAATACTTCAAAGCTAACAAAAGTAGAGGAAAATAAAATAGAAAATCTAAACCAAATTGTTTTAAACGTTTACAGTAGCCTGGACTGTGGAAGACCTGAAAAAGTCCGCGCAGCTGATGGGCATTTCTGTGTACAGTGTTTACGCCATTCGCTTGGAATGGAAAATCCAAGTCTCCAGGGAAAGAACGATGTGTCAGCTCAGCACTCACCGTAAATAAAACAGAAAGGGCCTTAACACAGTATGGGAATAGGATCTTTGGCGTATTTGATGATGATGATAGTAATAATAATAATAATAATAATAATAATAATAATAATAATAATAATAATGTGTACTTTATATTCGTAACCGCAATCTACCTACAGAAATGTTGTCATGAGAGGATCATGAGTTCGTTTTTACCTTCCGAATGACGAGACTACAATATTTACAACATTCCTGGAAGCATTGTATTTTGCAATCCCACTCACCGGTGGGTTTTTCAGCTTTTTTAACTATGAGAAACTGCCACTGACAGTCGTTGCACGAGAGCGGAATCGTATACGTATGTTGTAAGTCTCCATGTACCTCACACAAATCGCATTATGAAACAAAAATAATTCTTGCTTCTCTTGCCTCGGAATTCGTCAGTAATCTGTAGGTTTTACATGGTCAATAAAGGAATAAATAGGTATGGTACGTAATCAAAGTACAGCTATGTGAAAGGCAGTGATTTCGTTTGATGCTTCACTATTTCAGAATGAAGTACTGTACTTGTCAGATGGACGCACGGCGTTAATGATAAGCTGGTTGTGGCGGAGATGGAGAACCAAGACGAGACGGGAAGGGGGAACAGGGGACGTGCTCACATGCGGAAGGATACTTTTCCTAAGCTCTTAACTTTAATTTCAGTATAGACGTACGTGCAGCGGTAGCCAGTTATATCTGACGCTGAGTAAAAGTACCGTAACAGTTTTATAAACAGCAAGAATATTTTCCTGGTGGATCGCTGTATTATAGAGACGCATGAAATAGGTATTGCCGGCAAATTTTCAACCAATTCTCTTCAGTATTATGATGCCAATTTTAAGTTAATGCTCATCAAACCCGCGGATATAAAGAATAATTGTGCAGCCACAAAAAATGCGGCATAATGAAAGCCAATGTTCGGTGTCTAAAGTAGTATTAAAATGCATACTGTACAACAAAGGCATTCATATGATTTCAGAAAGCACTTTTTGAGCCTGATTTAAATTTTTGAAGGAAAAAGTGGGGATCGTCTTGGATTGGAAGAAATCCGGAACTGTAATTTTTCAGAATGAAATTAAACATACCCTTTCACGTAGTATCGCATTTCGAAAAATAACAAACAAGTCGTAGTGTGGATATCAACCGCGGAAACACGATTCTGAACAATCTGATTGCCGTTTCATACCGATTTTAATGTGTATGGGGAGTTTTCCGACTTTTATACAAAAATAGGATTTAACGACAATCCGTTATAGCGAGTAAATTTTCCGCTGTTGAGAATTCTCGCTATAACAGACTTCTACTGTATTTGGATTGAAAAGGTGGACCCTTTAAGTTACTTCTCTTAATTTATTCTTATTTATAACCCTTGATTCATTCCGCATACGTTCAAATACTGAAGTCTCATGTTACTTTTAACTTCTTGTGGCTTACAATATTTCACTGTTGTTGTTTTCATGCTAATTTGCATGCAATAATGCAGGTCCTATTCCAGTAACACAGGAAACTATAATAACATTCCCAATAATAAGCACACTTCATTATCGCACTCCAATAATGTAAGCAAAAGGCGAATGTCTATTGAAGCTTACTACCCACGAAGAAATTACTTAAAAGGAAAAAGGCGATGTCCCACATGCGACCTTGCAGCACTAAAAGTTTTCTGCAAAAAGTGGATGTCCCACATGTGCCCTTTCCATCCTAAAAGCACTCTGGACTACCGCCTTTATGCCACACTCTAAATCTACAGGGAATGGCAACAGGACAACCGCCTTTATTCTAGAGAAGCGGTCGATTATACCGAACACAAAAATGGCCGTAACTCAGAATCACAAAAATGGACATATGCCATTTTGCCGGTAAGGTACGGATTTAAATATACAAAACACAATGCAAGAACAGGGTGCAGATGTTGTTGAAATGTCATCTTTTTTCCCTTTGCATTAGGACATTGCTCAGTAGTACAGAAATTCATTCTGTGATAAAACAAATGATAATAACACATTTTTATTTTGCATTTTTTGCTGATTTGGGATGATTAGTCATTTTTTAAACTTTTAAGAAGATTTAGGTCAATGTATTTTAAATACTATTTTAAAATTTATGCATGTATTTTTTATTATCAGACTAATAAAAGTCCACAAGTGGCAACATAAACAATTAAACATTTTCTTACATATGGTTGAATGTGATAATTATCTTTCATGACCAAGCAAACTGACCAGTAATTGTTGGTGACTAAAAAAGAGTAAGGCAAAGATTTATACCTGTGAGTCTTGCGTTTCCAAGATATGTGCAGGAACACAATATAGAATGAGAGGAGAAAGTATTTCTTAACGTGTCCCAAGCACAAGGAATGCACCAGCCTTTGCACCTGCATCTACAGCCATTCATTCACCCCAGCATACATCAAGGTCAAGACAAATTGAAACGAGAAGGGATTACAAACAAGTTATATAACTTCCTGCTTCAGTACAGCATTTCTATATCCTCCCAAGTAGTTCTGCACAAGAAAAATGCCAAAAAGTGAAATGTTGTGAAGTGTATTTTTAATTCAGCTAGTGAGTGAATTTGGGAAAGATGTGTTTACAACAGATAGGCATGTTTTATTTTCTAACTGTACAGTGTTAAAGTAGAGTTATAGAGTGAATGTCAGGTCAAGGTGCAGCTTATAATAAAGTAAGAGATGGATTACAATAAAAAAAATTAAATGGATCTTGCATTGAAAGAGTAGTGCATTTGAAGGTGGATTTGAAAGTAATATTGTTATATTATGATAATGTGATTTTAGCTCTAAAACATGTACACATCGCCCGTCGCTCTCATTATAAGGTGAGATAAGTCGTAACATAGTAGATGTACTGGAAAGTGTATCTAGAATGCAAAATAAAGCTTAAAATGAAGCATCTCATTTACACTGAGAGGATGTTCGTGCAATTTGAATTATTTTGAAAGTACCAATTTAAAATTTAGTGAATAGGAAAGCTTCTTTAATTGAAATAACATTAATTATGTATGTTTTAGTATAGGAATAGAACAAATTTATTTATTTATAGTGGAGTAGTACTGTGAAGGGAAATCGAAAAAGTTGAAAATAAATTTTTAGAAAAGTAAATTGATATTGTACCTTGTGTTAAAGTGAGTGTGGAAAGGAAGTTTGTTGTACAAAAGCACATTAAAAGAGAAAAACATCCGAAAGCTGTAATGAGTGTGAAGAATAAGAAGTATTCCAAGATATTTGGGGGGGCATGCAACAAATCATTATATCCATATTTATACACACTTCCAAGTAAATTAGGCGATGATTATTTTTGTAAAAACAAGAGCTGTGCAGTGAAGAGAACAGGGATATATTACCTGTAAAACCATTGTTGCAGTCACCAGAATTCCGTTTGGTCAAATATTTTAGTCTTTACTAATTTTATAGCATTTTTTATAAATTTGGGGACATTTTATTAATCATTTTCAGTGATTTGTACATCATCATCATCATCATCATCATCATCATCATCATCCGTCCCATAGCAATGAAAATTTTGGGAATACTTACCAAAATCATTATCAATGTTTTTCAGTAACATAATTATCTGATGATTGTAGTTGAGGTCCATAACCACCCGCAATATTTGCAAAAATATATAATTTGGAAAAGTTCCACATTTGGTAGGTACTTATTTATTTCAGGCATATTTACAATATAAGCAAGCAATATTTTTGTTGGAAATGTAGGCAGTCTGAAAATTTTCATGCATATTTTCCAGGAAAGGCTGAATTTTAAAAATGTTTCGGCCCTGTATATGTATCCTGTGTAGAATTGTCAATAAACTGTAAATATTGCAAGATCAGTTCAAACATGTGCCTTGTCATTGTTTGATAAAATGCAGGGGGTTCTAAAAATCCATCCCTGGTGAAATTGTTCTTCAGCATGGAATTTTGCATAATCTCCATCAACATTACAAGCCACAAGAACATATATATTTCCTCCTGTCACTGGCTCCCACTTCCTGGCACGTGACCTAGGTTTCAAAGGGGCGCCAAGTATACATTCTGCTGCGTACCTATTTGTCTCTCAAATCACTTTGTTGCCAAAAAAAACAGCAGAAAAGTACCTAAAACAGACTCAAAATGCTTTTTGGTACCCAGCACACCCATGAGGGTGATATTTTGTGTGCTTGTGACAACCTCTCACCACAACCAGTGAACAGTGGATGAAGTATTACAGCTGAAGCTGTTTCTTCTTCATTGGTGCTGTCTGCCTCTTCTGCAGTAACCTCTTGCTTTGCATAGTCACTGTAGTATCACTACCAAAAATAACGCTTCCCGATACATCACTTCCACTAATGTCATCTATCAAAGGAGAAACCTCTGTGCCCTTAAGAGAATGAGTCGACCCAGCCATTCTTCTGCGAAGTATTTGCTTTTACTACCTTCACTTTTATAAGTGGCAAAAATTTCCAAGTTTAGTTGAGACAACTGAGAGACTCTTCTGACTAGCAGAAGACAGAAAAACTTTCTCCAGAGCAATCGCCGACGTCTGGGCAACCGGATATGGCACTTGAAGAAGAAGATAGTTCACAAAGCATTCTCAAGATAAGAGAAAGGATGTAATACCTTCTAAAGCAACTTCTTTGAAACTCAACAGAGCAAGTTTCATATTCTCTCCCTGATCAATATGAGCAAAAAGCAACATATTTCGATTAATTTTGTATTAGTTCTAATTATAAAACAAAGATGGCAGGAAAGTACAGAACTTCTGAATTCTTAAGGTGAAAAAAGATCCTGGAAAACAGCAGTGAAGTGTGTGTAATAAGCGTTCACACTTCCGCCTGCACCGGCCGTTTGTAGTACGTCGAACCAGCTGAATGAGTATAGACTACCGGTTAAGTCCGTCACCTTGGCTGAATAGTCTGAGTACTGGCTTTTAGTTCAGAGGGCCCCAGGTCCAATTCCTGGCTGGGCCAGAGACCTTAATTTTCAATGGTTATTTCCTCTGGCTCTGGGACTGGGTGTTCGTACCATCTCCAACATCAAATTTCACAGATGCAGACAAGGGCCATGGGCGTCAACTCGTAACACCTGTACTAGGCCTCTCCACAGGTCACACAACATTATTATTATTATTATTATTATTATTATTATTATTGTTGTATTTTTTATAATAAGTTTATTGGAATAAAATACTAACCTTGTTAATACGCTGTATTTTACTTTTCTCACCAGCAGGAGGAGGTTTCTTGAAAAAAGTAGAGTTCTGTTCTTTGTCAACTGGTACCATCTCGTTATCCATTCCACTCCAGGATCTGGCTATTGCAGATTCAGCCCCTAAAAAATATATATATATATGTTTTCCTATATTGTCTTGCATATACAACCAAAAGGAAGACAGTCTTTTCAAAATTAAATTTTAATTCTAAAGGATCAACAGCACACATTTTCAAAGGAACTCACTGATCTGGAAAACAATTCACTCATGTGCCTTTAAAACTTCAAGAGTAAAACCTTGAGGTGTTTCCTTCTCAGGTTTACGACAATATTTCAATATTTTTAGCTGTTTGTATCCAAGGCTTCTTTCCCCCCCATCATATAGCCTTCTTTCTCGACGTTATTGTACTGAATAATACCTTACAGTATCCCATCTAGTCTGAAACTGTACATCTTTAAAATGTTAGTGAGTAATATCATTATGAATTAGAAGATGAATTGTAATTAAAAAGATCAACCTGTGAACCAAAGGTTTATTACAATAAAGAATCTCTGAATTGATTAAAACCATAAACCTTCATTTCATAAAGCTTGATATTCCTGATGTCCACCTGGAAGGATAGAATGAATAGCCTAAGAAATAACAACATACATTATTAACCTGTCACATGCCCACTGAATGACCATTGTTGGCAACTCTACTCCAGTTGTTAGTTTACCACCAATTAGGAGAAATACAGGTGTGAATATTTGTCTTAAGCAGTGATGGATGATTAATTTGTCCCAATGAGTATATAACGTCAGGTGGGTAATTTAAATGAGCTTGATGAGTTTTCACTTTTACTTTAGGTAGTTACTATGTAAGTTAATAATTGGTGAATTTTGGATGTCTTATATCAATCAATCAATCAATCAATCAATCAATCAATCAATCAATCAAAGCAGATCTACATTTAGGACAGTCGACTACATGTCAGATCTCCTATCAGTTGTTTACCTAGTATTTTCTTAAATAATTTCAAATAAGTCAGAAATTTATCAAACATTTCTCTTGGTAAATTATACCAATCCCTCACTCCTCTTCCTGTATCCGAATATTTGCCCCAACTTGTCCTATTGAATTCCAACTTCTTCTTCATATTATGATCTTTTCTACTTACTCAATCTTATTCGTCTATTTATATCATTCCACATCATCTCTCCATTGACAGCTTGGAACATCCTTAGTCAAGAAGCTTGTCTCCTTAGTCCCAAGTCTTCCCAACCCAAACTTTGCAACGTTTTCGAAGCACTACTCTTTTGTCGGAAATCACACAGACCAAACTGTGCTGCCTTCCTTTGAATTTTTTCCAGTTCTCACATCAAGCAATCTTGACGAGGGTTCCATACACGGGAACCATCCTCTAATTGAACCAATGACTTAATAGGCTCTCTCCTTTATATCCCCACCACAACTCCTGAATACCCTAACCATATGAAGAGATCTGTAACCTTTATTTACAATCATGTTTGTGTGATTACCCCAATGAAGATCTTTCCTTACTTACAGCGATCCCCATAAAATACTTTTACACTGTCAATGCAGCAATTAAAACTTAGAAGACTACTCCTCTTAGGGTGAAATTCACAACCTCCCTTTTCACCCCGTATATCAAAATACCGTTGCCTGTTGTCCATCTCACAACATTATCGAGATCTATTTGCAGTTGCTTACAATCCTGTAATTTATTTATTACACCATACAGTACTTCTGATACCAATTTTTTACTCAAATAACAGAAAACATACAGGTTAAGAAAAACTGCCTTGAGAAATTCCCTTCTTAATCATTATAGGATCAGATAATGCTTCACTTACTCAAATTCTCAGTTCTATTTTCCAGAAATATTGCCACCCATTTGGTCACATTTTTGTTGAGTCCAATTGCCCTCATTCTTGTCAGTAGTGTCCCATGATTTACCCTATCAAAGGCCTTACATACGTCAACAGCAATACAATTCATCTCACTTCCTGAACCTAAAATATCTGCTGTACCTGAACCTAAAATATCTGCTGTATCTTGCTGAAATTCTAGAAGTTGAGCTTCAGTCGAATAACTTCGCTAAACACAAAATGCCTTCTAATAAAACCAGTCAGCAATTCTGCAAACATGCCTAATATAATCAGTAAGGTTTGGACGTTAAAGAAAAGCCATACTTGTTTCCTAATATCATTTTAACTGAAATCTGAAAAATAACTGAATGATGGGTCCCTGTCCTCATTTAAAGCAATTTCATGTTGCATACAAATGCATATTTTGGTTATTTTTATTGCTTTGGTCACAATTTGCTCATTTCAATGATACAAGGTCATATTTAGTTATATTTTGAGCATTTCTATTTATTTTGTTAAGAATGAAGTCATACTTTCCAGTGTCAACTTAGTAAAATGTAACAAAAAACTTTCCAGTCTGTCAAACACACAACAATTTCAATATAAATTATAACACTATAAACATACCTGTAAAAAAAAAAAAAAAATACACACTATTATACAAAGAATGACATGTTTCGTTCTACAAGAACATCCTCAGATTCTATCAAATCAATTAAAACATGCGTATATATGTACAGTATTGTTTACGTTGCATAAAATTGTCAATGATACAGAGTTAGGTGATAATATGAACAAGTATTGACAAATAATGAATTTACAAGTATTAACATAACGAAAAAACTCCTGTACTTATCTAGACTGCTAAGTCCGTTGTTACCAAACACTAATTCAGGACTGTGGTCATGGAGAGGCAAATGGAAAGTTTCTGCGAAACTTGAGTTTCAAACAGAGGATTTCAAAATTCTGTAGTAGGTTATTTTTCTTTCTTTTCTTGAAACACACAGTATAGGCAGCACGTTTCAAAGACATGATTACGAGAAAGAGATGCTGTAAAAACAATCACCAACAGATACTAACTGCATCTTATAAATTTCATTCCGTATTGATGGTTACACTTTACAAATAAACAGTATTTATATGATCCTCCTTTTCGATACAAAACAACCATCAATATTAGATGGGATATATCTATACATGTTTCAGCCTAATCTAAAGGCCAATCAATCAATCAATCAATCAATCAATCAATCAATCAATCAATCAATCAATCAATCAATCAATCAATCAATACTGATCTGCATTTAGGGCAGTCGCCCAGGTGGCAGATTCCCTATCTGTTGCTTTCCTAGCCTTTTCCTAAATGATTTCAAAGAAATTGGAAATTTATTGAACGTCTCCCTTGGTAAGTTATTCCAAACCCTAACTCCCCTTCCTATAAATGAATATTTGCCCCAGTTTGTCCTCTTGTATTCCAACTTTATCTTCATATTGTGATCTTTCCTACTTTTATAAACGCCATTCAAACTTATTCGTCTACTAATGTCATTCCACGCCATCTCTCCGCTGACAGCTCGGAACATACCACTTACAAGTAACTATTCTCATTTTGGTTCCATATTGAAGTTGACGTATGTCTCAAATATTATTACAATATTATAAGTCCACCTGTTCAATACAATACAATATGATCCACTATTTCAAATGGTAAAAAATGTTTTTAACATAATACATAAAAGTCAATGGTACATGTTTCACCCTCCTTACGGGCATCATCAGCCTATATCAATCTTAAAAATAATACATATAGAGTCATTCTAATCTTATAAATTATAGGTTAAAATGTTGAAAAATGATTTCGTAAAACATTATACAATAACATCTAAAACAACGATAATGCACCAAAATATGTTTAAAAAAAAAAAAAGTAAATTAACTGTTTTTGAAGATTAAAACGTGGTTAAACATGAATTTTGAGAGTTCAAAACTAAAATGGATCTTTTTTTATAATATCATTAAGACTGTGATGGCGTTGAATGTAAACACAATCATCAAAGGGGGATGTTACTTCAATTCCCGTAGTTTGAATCCAAGATGGTAAAAAAATCATAGTCAGTTATTTAAAACGGAAGTGTGAATGTATTAAACATGTTAAAATGTATACGGTTGAGATATCTGAAAGTAGAAAAGAAAATGGAACTTCTTGTAAAGGCGTTGCTAATGATAAAACGTATGTCAAAGCTAGCGGATGTCAGTAATTATGTTGGTAGTCGATTGGATTTAAAAGACAGTCAAATTGATGTTAGAATTCCGTTGAAACATAAGTTGGAAGAAATGATCAAGTATTTCTGAAACAAAAAGTAGAAGAAAGTTGGTTAAATAATACCGTACTGTACAAGAGACTTCCCGTACGTCAAAAATGCCTAAGGCGGTACTTAATCGTACGGAGCGTATTAAGTACGTCGGGTTGTTTCAGCAACGCTAGCTTGACTGAGCTTTCTACTTCTAGTATTATAACGGTGTGGCTAAGGCAGTGAAGGACATGGAGGGGGGGTAATGGTGGGTAGATCCTTGCGCGCATGTGTTGTTATTGGAGGGCTGTTAGGAGCAAGATGGGCAGGCCTAACATTTGACGAGGTGGTGGAAGCTTTAGAACAAGAAGTTCTAAAAGTTTGCGGGATTGTATTATGTTTTGAATTCACCATGCTCAATAACTTTGGAGTTAGCTCATGTAAAGGATTTTTTGCTTCCGTGGCATCGTTAAGATTATGGTCTTTGTTATAGGCTTGGTCTAAAAAGATGTAAAGATTTTCTAATTCATTCATAAGTTTTCCTTTGCCTATACATTTTAGAATAGTGAGATCTTTATCAATTGATGTAAACTGATGTCCTGTTTCACTCATGTGTGAGCTCATCGCTGAATATTTGTTGTGTTTTAAGGCATTGTAATGCTCCATATATCTCGTATAAAAGCTGCGCCCAGTCTGTTCAACATAACTAAATCCACACTGAGCACAAGTTAGTCTGTAAATACCAGATCTCGAAAAACGGCTGTTTTTATAATTGACTTTATTATGATTAAAAAATATACTTTGATTTGTATTTACTGTTCTGAAAGCAATATTAGTGTCGTATTTCTTCAGTGTGTTGGCGATCTGGTGGATGGCTGGGTTATTGTATGTAAACGTAGCGAAACTAGTTTTTTTAGGTTTATCAGGAATGAGATTCGTGGATAGTTTATATTTAACTTTATTGATTAACTGGTTAATCATTTCAACTTTGAACCCATTAAGCTTAGCCAAGTTCCTTATATAGTTTAATTCTATATTTAAGTTGTTAGGGGAAAGTGGGATTTTTAAGGCTCTGTGTATTAAATTATAGAATGACGCTTGTTTTTGAGATTTAGGATGTAAAGAGGAACTATTTATGGTTATAGGAGATTGTGTGGGTTTTCTGTAGATTTGAAAATCGAAAGTATTATTGGCGCGGGTGATCGTTATATCTAAAAAATTTAAGGACTGTTTAACTTCGTCTTCTTTAGTGAATTTTACATTAGGGTCAATTTTATTTATATTCTCTAAAACTTCGTCGCTGTTAGTAACATTTTTGTCAATAACTACAAAAGTGTCGTCCACAAATCTTAGCCATAAACATATACCTTTTATATGTTCTTTGATTTTTGTGTTTTCTATTGAGTCCATGTAAATGTCAGCCAAGATGCCGGACAAAGGGTCACCCATGGCTAAGCCAGTCTGTTGATAAATCTTACCATTAAAGGAGAAAAAGTTGTTATTCAATACAAAATTCAGGATCTTCATAAATTCATCAATTTCCAGCTTACTCAGGCTGCTATGTTTTGAAATATTGTCATAGATAATTTTGACTGTTTCTTTATTAGGTATATTTGGGTACATGTTTATGACATCATAGGAACACATTATATGGTTAGGTTGTAAGTCAAATTTACTTAAAATATCGCAAAATTTGATTGAATTCTTTAAAGGAAGTTTATTATTAAACTTATAATGTTGTTTTAGAAAACCGTGGATATATTTGGAAACTTTATAGGTAGGGCTATTACGGCAATTGATAATCGGACGTACGGGAATGTTGTTTTTATGGATTTTAGGTCGGGCTCTGGCTATTGGAATGCTGGGGTTCATGTTGATCAGTCTCTGTTGTTCCTGTTCATTGAGAAGGAATGTGGAGTTCTTAATTATAGATTTTAAATTACGTTGTATTCTTACGATAGGATCTTTGCTAACTATTGTATAAATCTTATCCTTAAAAAATTCTTCAGTTTTATTTATGTAATTGTCCTTATCCATTAACACCATAGATCCTCCCTTGTCAGCTATTGTGACTATGATGTTATTATCTTCTATTTTCGATCTCAAATTACGTATTAAAGATTTTTGATTAGAGTCGGATTTAGCATTAAGTTCTTTAGCTAGTATAGGTAATTTCTTTTTTATGTCAAATCTAATGTCATTTTGAACTTCAAAGGGGAGTTTAGAGATATTAGCTTCTACCTCAGCCACTGTGGTAATAATATCTAAGTCCTTTTTTTCACTAGGCCAGTTATACTTTGGACCTTTATTCAGGAGTTCCGTTTCTGTTCCAGAAAACTGCACGTTGGTTAAATTAACGATTGTGGGTGTGTGGACATCTGAAGTACTTGTTCTTTGTTTATCTGTATTCTGTACAATGTACACTAATATTGCTTTCAGAACAGTAAATACAAATCAAAGAATATTTTTTAATCATAATAAAGTCAAATATAAAAACAGCCGTTTTTCGAGATCTGGTATTTACAGACTAACTTGTGCTCAGTGTGGATTTAGTTATGTTGGACAGGCTGGGCGCAGCTTTTATACGAGATATATGGAGCATTACAATGCCTTAAAACACAACAAATATTCAGCGATGAGCTCACACATGAGTGAAACAGGACATCAGTTTACATCAATTGATAAAGATCTCACTATTCTAAAATGTATAGGCAAAGGAAAACTTATGAATGAATTAGAAAATCTTTACATCTTTTTAGACCAAGCCTATAACAAAGACCATAATCTTAACGATGCCACAGAAGCAAAAAATCCTTTACATGAGCTAACTCCAAAGTTATTGAGCATGGTGAATTCAAAACATAATACAATCCCGCAAACTTTTAGAACTTCTTGTTCTAAAGCTTCCACCACCTCGTCAAATGTTAGGCCCGCCCCATCTTGCTCCTAACAGCCCTCCAATAACAACACATGCGCGCAAGAATCTACCCACCATTACCCCCCCTCCATGTCCTTCAATGCCTTAGCCACACCGTTATAATACTAGAAGTAGAAAGCTCAGTCAAGCTAGCGTTGCTGAAACAACCCGACGTACTTAATACGCTCCATACGATTAAGTACCGCCTTAGGCGTTTTTGACGTACGGGAAGTCTCTTGTACAGTACGGTATTATTTAACCAACTTTCTTCTACTTTTTGTTTCAGAAATACTTGATCATTTCTTCCAACTTATGTTTCAACGGAATTCTAACATCAATTTGACTGTCTTTTAAATCCAATCGACTACCAACATAATTACTGACATCCGCTAGCTTTGACATACATTTTATCATTAGCAACGCCTTTACAAGAAGTTCCATTTTCTTTTCTACTTTCAGATATCCCAACCGTATACATTTTAACATGTTTATTACATTCACACTTCCGTTTTAAATAACTGACTATGATTTTACCATCTTGGATTCAAACTACGGGAATTGAAGTAACATCCCCCTTTGATGATTGTGTTTACATTCAACGCCATCACAGTCTTAATGATATTATAAAAAAAGATCCATTATAGTTTTGAACTCTCAAAATTCATGTTTAACCACATTTTAATCTTCAAAAACAGTTAATTTACTTTTTTTTTTTTTTTAAACATATTTTGGTGCATTATCGTTGTTTTAGTTGTTATTGTATAATGTTTTACGAAATCATTTTTCAACATTTTAACCTATAATTTATAAGATTAGAATGACTCCATGTGTATTATTTTTAAGATTGATATAGGCTGATGATGCCCGTAAGGAGGGTGAAACATGTACCATTGACTTTTATGTATTATGTTAAAAAAAAATTTGACCATTTGAAATAGTGGATCATATTGTATTGTATTGAACAGGTGGACTTATAATATTGTAATAATATTTGAGACACATACCACTTAGTCGAGCAGCTCTTCTTCTTTCTCTCAATTCTTCCCAACCCAAACATTGCAACATTTTTGTAACGCTACTCTTTTGTCGGCAATCACCCAGAATAAATCGAGCTGCTTTTCTTTGAATTTTTTCCAGTTCTTGAATCAGGTAATCCTGGTGAGGGTCCCATCCTCAGTAGAAGCTCAATATTACATTTATACAAACAAATTAAAAAATACTGATGAAGTGTGTGGATCTAAAATACAATGATCATGATTGACAAAGTAAAAAATTGTTGAGGTAAAAAAATCCTGTCGTCTGAAAACTTGCTTGATTGGCATGAAACTTGCTGATTCTTTTTTTTAAAAGAAACACTGTGTGTTGCGCAGTGTAGTGAGACTGTCAATAAACAGAATAATAAGTGTGTATCATCTGTAATGGGAAAGAAGAGAATGAATGAAACAAAAATCAAAAATATTACATGAAAAGAAAAGGCTCAATCAACTGACTTGTTAAATGACTGTCACCTCAAATGGTACGACCTTGTCGGTCTCATGTCACACTGACACTAGGCTTGTGTGTAGCTTACAGCGTCTCAGAGCTGATGTATTACAAGTTGTCCATTTCATGACCGTATCGATGTTTAATCAAGAAGTAAGTATAAATAACCACCTAATCGATACTTTATTAATGCCTCAGGCAAAATTGAATAAAATTAAAACTTACAGGACATGTTTCGACCACTTAGTGGTCCTCTTCAGCTGTATAAATAAAGAACTGAAAAGAAAAACGTTGACAATAAGCACAAATAAAAGTTCTTTGGAGACTCCTTTGATAAAAATGGAGGTCGTCAAAATAGAAAGATACAAAAGATTCTCTGCCATGGGATCCCATATGAAAGAGTCCAACCACAAATTCACCAATATAAAACAGGACCTTCAAATTATCTGTATGATTAATAAAGGTAATCTTATGAACAACCTGGAAAACATCCACATCGTTCTTGATAAATTGGAAAACGGTGAAGAGAATCTCAACGAAAACAACGAGCATAAAAACATCTTATATGAGAATATTAGCAAATACTTAGAATGGGTAGACATGAAACAGACTAGACGAACAAGAGATATAATCAAACACGACATCGCAGAAGCACAGCCCAATCTCCCTCCTCCCTCACATGTTATTTTAGATGACGATGAAACTCTACTTCCCTTCTCTCCAGAGCTTTCCATGAACTGTCAAACTGTATCACATCGTTACTTCACCAGGTCGCGCTCAAAAACAGACCCTCTAGACAGCGCAGAATAAACATCTTTTCCAAACAAGAACGAAAGGCAAGATGACCTATTTTGACGACCTCCATTTTTATCAAAGGAGTCTCCAAAGAACTTTTATTTGTGCTTATTGTCAATGTTTTTCTTTTCAGTTCTTTATTTATACAGCTGAAGAGGACCACTAAGTGGTCGAAACATGTCCTGTAAGTTTTAATTTTATTCAATTTTGCCTGAGGCATTAATAAAGTATCGATTAGGTGGTTATTTATACTTACTTCTTCAGAGCTGATGTGACGAGTTTGTTCAGATCCTCAAATTTACATTAAATAATTTCTTCACTTTTAATATTACTGTATACCAAAAAAACAGAAGGGTCTTCCTACAGGGTCACCGGCCTCGGGAATCCTTGCTGACATTTATGTTGATTTTCTTGAACACACTCATATCACAGGCAAAATTAACGGTATCAAACACTGGACACGCTAAGTTGATAACACTTTTATTACCCTAGATTCTCATACTATAGATAGCAATAAAATACTTGAATTAATAGCTTTGACCGCCATATAACGTTCATGATAGAATGCGAAAACAAAAACTCTCTTAATTATCTTGATCTGACCATCACTTGCAATCATAATAAAACCCTTTCATATTTACAGGAAGCCCACTCACACAGTTAACAAAATTCACCCGACTTCTCTACACCCGGGGATGCAGAAGAAGGCAGCTTTTAATAGTATGATTCGTATCTCGTAACAATTTTAGGAAAGAAATCAACACCATTTATACAACTGCTGAATGTAATGGTTTCAATAAAGCCTTCGTGAAGAAAATTTATATATATAAAATAAAAGTTTTGTCCGTACATTGCTCAGAATTTGAAAAGAATGGTATTTTTGTATCGGTCATGTCCGTAGTAACAACTTTTTACTTTTCCGTAATTTCTGTCCGTCTGTATGTGCCTGCCCCATGGTGTAGGGGTAGCGTGCCTGCCTCTCGCCCATTGGCCCTGGGTTCGATTCCCAGGTCAGGGATTTTTCTCTCGACCCAAGGGCTGGTTCGAGGTCCACTCAGCCTACGTGATTAGAACTGAGGAGCTATCTGACTGTGAGATGGCGGCCCCAGTCTCAAAATCCCAGAATAACAGCCGAGAGGATGTGTCGTGTTCACCACACGGCCCCTCGTAATCTTCAGGCCTTCGGGCTGAGCAGGCCAAAGCCCTTTCAAGGGCGTTAAGTGCCGTGGGAGGTGTCTGTATGTATGTACACGCATCACGAGAAAACGGCTAAAGAGAATTTAATGAAAATCAGTATGTAAAGTCGGGGGATGGGCCACTACAATCCAGGCTATAAATCATTTTAATCACGCTGAGTGAAATGGTAGTCTAGGGGAAGGCCTAATATTTTATTCTCAAATATTTATGTTATTAGTGGTCCTATCGATAAATACTACATAACTTAAGTTCTATAAAATTTAATTTCCTCATTTTTACCGTATCGGCTGTGATAACACAGAATTTCATGAAAATCGGTATGTAGAGTCGGCAAATAAGAAACTACAGTCTAAATTTAATTTTTAAATACCTATGTTATTGGTCCTATCAAAAAGTACTACGTAACAAAAGTTATAGAGAATACAATTTCCGATCATTTATGTTTTACTCAGTTTTACCATACCGGCTATTATAAGAGTGGTATTTCAGAGTCGGAAGAAAACTAAATGTGAAAGCCAACAATATCGAAAGCTCATAAAATTGATCAACAATAACATTACATTGACCATTGTTTGCTGTGATGTTCTTTGTCTCTTATAGCACCACTCATCTCCGATAATATGGAATTACTGCTGCGTATTGAGCATAATAACCTGCCTATATATTGGCGGGAAATAGGTGGGGAATTAAATAACTTTCTTCTTTAGCATGGCATTACACTGGTTTATCCATTTTCTGATACTGCTGGATACGTAACACACTGGTTCATCATAGTAGCCTATTCCAGCTGTTTGATCCATACTCTGAGGCGCTGATTGGAATGACCACTGTGCACAATTAATGAAATAATGGCAGGGAGGAATGAAAACATGTAGTAGTAGTAGTAGTAGTAGCAGTAGTAGCAGCAGCAGCAGCAGCAGCAGCAGTAGTAGTGTTCACAGCAGTCTGTGGCCTGGTCATTCCAGCTCTGGAACTGTAGACCATTAGATCGGCAGCATAGTACTACAAGTTACAAGTAACAACTCTCATTGTTCCGTATTGAAGATGACGTTAGGCATAAAATCTCAAGGATAATTTAATAAAACCACCTATTCAGTATTTTCTACGTTAAATGTGGTTTGAATCAACATGAATTTATGTGGACTTACCAGGTACAGGTTTCACCCATTATTTGGGCATCTTCAGCCTGTAGACAACGTTTAAGTCAAGGTTCAGGAGCATTTTAACCATATATAGTATAATACAAGGTGTCCGGGTTAAAGGTATAACAATATAAAACTTAATAACTTGAGAAGTAGCTGAGATATTTACTTGCGGTTTGTTTCTACAAGTAGGGTAACTCAAAATGTTTGTTTACATACCTAATAAACCTCGATATGTGCACCATTAGTGGCGCGATAGACATCTAATCAGTATCCCACTTCTCTCCAAGTGTTCTGCAGCATTGTAGGCGTAACATTTGCGATAGCTGCACGAATGCAATGACACAGATCTGGTACATCACAAACTGGTGTCCGGTACACTTGATTCTTGACAAACCCCCACAGGAAAAAATCAAGTGGCATAATGTCGGGGCTTCTAGGGAGCCAAGCAACTGATGGTCTACCTCTCCCAATACAGAGATTTGGAAACTCACAAATCAAGAAATCCCTCACAACTTCTGCATAACGGCATGGTGCACCATCTTGCTGAAAGATCATGTCAAGAGGAAGTTGTGGCACAACATACTGCTCCAACATGTCTAGGTAACGTGTTCCATTAACTGTACGCTCCACGATGAAGAATGGGCCAATAACCCTGTCCTTCAACAATCCACACCACACATTCACTTTCGGAGAGTCACATTCCAACTCTATCACTATGTGGGGGAGGGGGGGTTTCAGATCTCCATATGCGACAATTGTGCTTGTTTACCGTGCCGGAAATATGAAATCTAGCCTCGCCCAAGAAACAGACTGAATCGAGGAATGCCTCGTTTCCATCAATTTTTGCCAGAATTGTCTCCGCGAATGCCTTCCGTAGTGGCCTGTCACGTGGTTTGATTTTCTGACAAAGCTGCAGTTTGTACGCCCGTAGGCGCAACCTTTTGTGGACGACATCGTGTACTGTCAAACGAGGTAACTGTAAGTGCCTACTTGCTTGTTGCATTGACTTACGAGGGCTCTGCTTAAAAGACTCACGGATTAAATCAACAATAGCCTCTGAAACTACGTGCTTGGCGTGGCGGTCCGACATCGACAGCAAGGTCCCAGATTCTTGAAGGCACCTGTCCCATTTCATGATGTGGGAACATCATCAGTTGGTAACAATCCATACTCATGCCGAAATCTACGTTGTACTAGTGTAACGGATTTTATCTCTGCGAGCGAAAGCACACAGAACACCTTCTGCTGTGGAGTCCACACGGTTACTGGCGTGCTTCTTGTGAACAATGCAGTTACGCGCATGCGCATGTGGTACCACCGCCACCGCAAGTGAACACAGAAAACATTTTGAGTTACCCTAGTTGTAGAAACAAACTGCTAATAAATATCTGCATTATTTCTCAAGTTATTAAAATTTATATTATTATACCTTTAACCCAGACACCTTGTATATGAACGTTAATAATCTCTTAAGACCAACATGCCAGGAATAATAATTTTTAAAATGTGAACAATACATAAATGTAACATAAATTAATGGTGTTTCAACACAATTAAAACTTGTCAGACCTATTCTATCTAACTTAAAAATGTGTCCAAAACTAAAATGGATCTTCTTCCTCTAACATAAGTTTTGGGTAAAGAGGATATTCATACCGGGGCTCATTTGACTCACCTATATAATTTTCATGTTCTTGACGTAACTTATTTGAAATGTGTTGTCAACCACAAGTGGAGATTTAGAACTGATTATTATGTGTAGACTGGTCAAGATTGTTGTGAATGAAAATATAAATTAACGGTGTTTTTACACAGTTAAAACTTGTCAGTCCTATTCTATCTAACTTAAAAATATGTCCAAAACTAAAATGGATCTTCTTCCTCTAACATAAGTCTTGGGTAAAGAGGATATTTATAACGGGGGCTTATTTGACCCACATATATCATATATCATTTTCATGTTCTTGACGTAACTAATTGACAACACATTTCAACATTAGTTAAAGAACATAAAAATCATATATGTGGGTCAAATAAGCCCCCGTATGAATATCCTCTTCACCCAAGATTTATGTTACAGGAAGAAGATCCATTTTAGTTTTGGACATATTTTTAAGTTAGATAGAATAGGACTGACAAGTTTTAACTGTGTAAAAACACCATTAATTTACATTTTCATTCACAACAAACTTGACCAGTCTACATGTAACAATCAGTTCTAAATCTCCACTTGTGGTTGACAACACATTTCAACGTGAGTTGCGTCAAGAACATGAAAATGATATAGGTGGGTCAAATGAGCCCCGGTATGAATATCCTCTTTACCCAAGACTTACGTTAGAGGAAGCAGATCCATTTTAGTTTTGGACATATTTTTAAGTTACATAGAATAGGACTGACAAGTTTTAATTGTGTTAAAACACCATTAATTTATGTTACTCACATTTAAGTATTGTTCACATTTTTAAAATTATTATCCTGACATGTTAGTCTTAAGAGATTATTAATGTTCATATATTATATATATGGTTAAAAAGGTCCCAAACCTTGACCTAAAGGATGTCTACAGGCTGCAGATGCCGAAATAATGGGTGAAACATGTACCTGATAAGTGTACATAAATTCATGTAGATTCAAGCCACATTAAACATGGAAAGTATTGAATAGGTGGTTTTATTAAATTATCATTGAGATTTTATGCCTAGCGTAGTACTATTCATTAAAAGTGAGAAAATGTGTGGTTTTTCATTTGATGGAGTATTTTATATGATGGCATTGCTTTTAATCGCGACATACCTACTGACATCGTTTGTAATGACCTATGATGATTTCAGTTGGGAAACCACTGAGACGGTCTTTCTGAGGATGTACAAACGCAGGTGGAGAGTGAGTGTCTGCCGTAATAATGAAAACTCCCCAACTTGATTGCGACCGATGGTAGGCAAGAGGGCCTACCATTACAATGAAAATTCCCTAACCCGGTCTTTGCATGAAAAAAGATGTGTGGTGACTTCTCCATTCGTTTCTGGGGTAATGTTAAGAGCTACACAATTTAGTACAATGTTGCTCACAATGTGTACACTACCTAACCTAGGATTCTGTATACAATGTAGAATTCTGTAGCGAAGCACAGGTGTATCAGCTAGTTCTTAATAAATTTAGAAGTAAACCCAAGACCACCTAGGAAAAAGAACCTCCCTCTAAAGAGAAGTTTACCACATTTACCTTTAATAATAATAATAATAATAATAATAACAACAACAACATATCATTTCTAATATTTTTAAAAATCATAAGTTAAAAATAGCTTTCAAGACCACTCACAGCAATGCTAAAATAGGTTTTGATTCCCGTACCGTCAATGGCAACAGCAAATTTACCAACTCTGGGGTATACAAATTAAAGTGCCAGTCTTGTTTTTCAATGTACCTAGGACAAACAAGCCGTAGTTTCAATTTGAGATACACCGAACATCTTAAGATGAAAGTTTACATTAAATGTCTGTTGACAGTACAAGTAAAATTTGTTCAGTTTAGCTGTATCTTGAAAATAAAATAAAATTAAAATTAAATATAATATAATATAATATAATATAATATAATATAATATAATATAATATAATATAATATAATATAATATAATATTAAATTAAATTAAATAAAATTAAATAAATAAATAAATAAATAAATAAATAAATAAATAAATAAATAAATAAATAAATAAATAAACAAACAAACAAATAAATAAATAAATAAATAAATCATTGGGAGGGCATAGTCTAGGAGAACAAAAATGAGAATGGTCAGCTCTTTGTGGTCTTCTATTTCAGCCACGATCTGGCTGTTGGTGGTATGGTATTTCCACATAAAGATTGCTATAAAGTGACCTGGGTATCACAGGATTACATGACAGAGAATCAGATAAATCATGTGGTGATTGGACAAAGGTGGAGGTGTTCACTGCTGGCTGTGAGGAATAAGAGAGGTGCAGACATCAGTAGTGATCATCATCTTTAGAATGAAGATCCAGCACAGAAAAGGACAGAACAGGCGAGGAAGCGGTATGATGTTCGAAAGCTAAAGGACGTCAGAAAGGTGAAGGAAGTCTTGAGGACAGAACTAAAGAATCGACTTCAAGCTTTCACTGATGTGGAGGATGAAACTGTTGAGGAAAAATGGGTGAAGGTTAAATCTGTCTTTATGGAAGTAAGTGAAAATATCCGGGGTTTTAAGGATAGGAGGGAAAAAAACTGGATGACTGAAGAGACACGGGAAATTATTAGAGAGAGGAGAGAGATAAAAGAAGCAATGAACTCAAGTAAGACACGAGCAAGGAAGGCAGAACTGCAATCAAAATATGCTGCAAAGGATAGGGAAGTCAAAAGAAGTATGAGGAGGGATAAAAGGAACGTGACAGATGACCTGTCTCAACAGGCAGAAAAGGTAGCCAACAAGGGCAATTTCAAAGAACTCATATACCATCACCAGAATTCCGGCAAGGAAGCAGATGCAGAAAAACTGTCCAGTCAGGAACAAAGATGGAACCCTCTTAACTGACCCTGAGGATCAACTGAAGCGATGGCAGGAACATTTTTCTGCTGTTCTAAAATGCTCCATGGAAGATCAGTAAGATGTGGGGGGGGAAAGAAGAAGAATAAGAAGAAGATGATGACATTCGGTCTGACCTAAGGATTAAAACCTGCGCTTCAAAAGTAGAGGAAATCAAGAGAAGGCATTGAGAGAGTTGCATATTGGGAAGGCAGCAGGAGTTGACAACATTCCATCAGAAGTCATGAAGATTGATATGGACACTGCAGACAGTATACTGCAGCCTCTATTCGAGAAGGTATGGGTTATTGGAGAAATGCCGACAGGCTGGAGATGTGGGTTGTTGGTGAAGTTGCCAAAAAGAGGGATACGTCAAATTGTAACACCTGGACAGGCATAACGCTTCTCTCAATCCCTAGCAAAGTCTTCAGAAGGATTCTGCTGAACAGAATTAAAGAGTATGTCAACTTGAGGCTCCAACAAGAACAGGCAGGCTTTTGCCCGAATCACTTGTGCATCGACCAAATAAACGGCTTGAGGATAAATTCTGAAGCAGTGTGTCGAATAGTCATCTTGCCTCTACGCAGTGTTCATTGCCGTCAAGAAAGTTTTTGATTCGATCAACAGAAAAACCATGTGGAAGAAAGTGAAGCGTTATGGAGTGCCAGCACAAGTCGTCGATCTCATTCAAGAAACGTACTATGATTATACATGAAGTCATTCATTGGGGCTGTATATGTGAGCCTATATCTGTACGTTCAGGAGTCTGTCAATGGTGTATCCTGTCACCAACTAGGAGTGTATGTTCTTGGTTGTGACTGACGCGGTAAAGCACAACAACGTGACTCAAAATGTAAAACGTGATGTCCAATGGGGATTACTTAACAGGCTTGAAGATCTGGAATTTGCTGACGATTTGTCTCTCCTGTCTGAGGCACATGGGGAAATGCAAGCAAAGCTCAAAGACTTGGTAGAGGAAAGGAAAAAAGGTGGGACTAATGATCAACTCAAAAAACACCAAGGCATACCTGCCAACTTTACAAAATCAAAAATCAGGAGATTTAGATATGAAAATCAGGAAAAATTGGGATGAGTCAGGAGATACTATTGGTCAAAACTGCTTATTCTGCATGTCTTACTATGGCATATTATAACACTTATTGACTGAAAACCCGACTGTTGCTATACAAGGCTAAAAATTACACATCTCTATTCCCTCATAGGAAGTATATGAGTGAGATGATCGGCCTCTGATAAGTCTTCCTAAAATAGTATGAACTCATGCTCAACACGTGTGAATCAGTCATGCACTTAGATGCCATTACTTAGCAAATGCATAGATTAATATATCGCATCACACGCCCGCACAATTATGCGAGCACAATACTATTTTTATCAAGTAAGAAATTAAAACTTGCCAGAATTGTCTTCAAATGGCTCCTAAAATCTCTAGAAAAGTCACTAGTCACTATCTTTGAAATTGTGTCACTAAATTACTAAAAAGGACTGAAAATCTAGCGACTAGAATTGACTAGACTACTGTGAATGAACACAAACATAACACGCGAGAACAAGAGAATGACAATCGATATACAGGTTTCAATAAATATCGCACATTCCCGAGTATATCTGGTATGAATAGATGTCGATATTTTATTTGAAAGCGGCCAATGAGCATAGGACTCCCGCCACTTACGTATAAAGCTGAAATGACAGAATTTGAAAACAAATGTTTGAAGTTCATCAAAAAATAAGCTAAAATCGGGAGAAATAATAGAATAATCGGGAGGCGGGAAAACTGTTGGAGGTCGGAAGTCTCCCGCCTAAATCGGGAAAGTTGGCAGGTATGCCAAGGTCCTAAGGATTAACACCAACAAATTAGACCCATTTGTCTTCAATGGTGAATCTATCAAGGATGTGGACAGCTTCACTTACTTGGGCAGTGTAGTTGCCAAAGATGGGGAAGCTGCACAAGATGTCTCACAGCGCATTCAAAAAGCAAATGGTGCTTTTGTAAATAGACCAAATTCTGCATCTTCCGAAGTAATGTCAAGCCTGTTTTATTATATGGGTCCGAGACTTAGAAAGTGACTGGAGTAATTACATCCAAGTTGCAGACCCTTGTTAACCGCTGTTTGCGAAGGATTCTTTAACACCTACTGGCCGGAAGTAATCTCCAACTATGAACTCTAGAGTAGGACGGGAAAGAATGAAATGGCCATACAGATAAAGCGATGGAAATGGAAACAAATCGGGAATACAATGAGGAAGGAGAACAAAGCAATTGAGAGAGAGGCACTGGCCTGGAACCCGCAGGGTAAAAGGAAGAGAGGGAGACCCTAGCAAACATGGCGAGGATCTGTTCAAAGGTAAGTGATGGAAAAAGGCAAGACCTCAAGTGAGGTAAAGAGGCTGGCTGTCAATAGGACCAGATGGAGATGCTTTCTTGATAACCTATGTTTCACAAGGAACAACAGGAATTAAGTAAGTATGTCCGTTTTGCCCATTTGCCTTCTTGACACATTTGCATCTTAATTTCATTCTGGACACTTTTTAATACAAGTTTTCAGTATTTTCCAACACCTGCAATAACATAAATATAACTTAATAGCTTTCCATTCTGTCAAACACACAAGTTCAATATAAATATTAGACTACAACATAGCTGGAAAAAAAAACTACTAAACAAGGATTAAATAATACACACTATTAAATTTTTATTCCTTGTTTAATAGTGTGTTTTTTACAGGTATGCTACAGTGTAATATTAATACTGAAATTGTGTGTTCGACAGACCTTGAAGTTATATTTAACAGAGTCAACATTAGAAAGTATGGCTTACTTCTTAACAAAAAAAATGCAATAATATAATGATATTTATTATTTGGTGTGTTTATATTTTCAAATTCTGTTTCCAAGTACCCCATTTTCCAATCTTCCAGTGGGGAATGTAAACTAACCCTGATCCACATCCAACATGAAATGAAGTAAATTTACTTCCAGTTGCAAAAAAATTAACAAACAATAATAGGTGTTCAATTTACAAAGCAATGAAGGCAAGAAGCAAGTATTCTCTCTTGTGAAAACTTCTCTTTCCAAACTTCCACACAACATACATACATAATCATTATAGACTGTTATGCCTTTCAGCATTCAGTCTGCAAGCCTCTGTGAATTTACTAAACGTCGCCACAATCCTCTATCTGCAACTATCGCTGTGGCCTCATTTAGTTCAATACCTTTTATCCTTAAATCATTAGAAACCGAGTCTAACCATCGTTGTCTTGCTCTCCCTCTACTTCTCTTACCCTCCATAGCAGAGTCCATTATTCTCCTAGGTAACCTATCCTCCTCCATTCGCCTCACATGACCCCACCACCGAAGCCGGTTTATGCGTACAGCTTCATCCATCAAGTTCATTCCTAAATTAGCCTTTATCTCCTCATCCCAAGTACCTTCCTGCCATTGTTTCCACCTGTTTGTACCAGCAATCATTCTCGTTACTTTCATGTCTGTTACTTCTAACTTATGAAAAAGATATCCTGAATCAACCTAGCTTTCGCTCCTGTAAAGCAAATTTGGTCTGAAAACAGACCAATGTAAAGATAGTTTCAACCGGGAGCTGCCTTCCTTCTTACAGAATACCGTTGACTGCAAATGTAAGCTCACTGCATTAGCTTTACTGCACCTTGATTCAATCTCAATTAATATATTGCCATCCTGGGAGAACACACATCCTAAATACTTGAAATTATCTACCTGTTCCAGCTTTGTATCACCAATCTGACATCCAATTCTGTTGAATTTCTCACCTACTGACATCAATTTAGTCTTCAAAAGGCTAATTCTCATACCATACTCTTTGCACCTATTTTCAAGTTCCAAGATATAAGACTGCAGGCTTTAGGCACAATCTGCCATTAAGACCAAGTCGTCAGCATAGGCCATACCGCTTACTACATTTCCACCTAACTGAATCACTCCAAGCCACTTTATACCTTTCAACAAATGATACATGTAAACTACAAACAACACAGGTGAAAGATTACAGCCTTGGCTAACACCTGTAAGTACCCTGAACCAAGAACTCATTCTACCATTAATTCTAATTGAAGCCCAATTGTCAACATAAATGCCTTTGATATATTTTAATAATCTACACTTAATCCCATAGTCCACCAGTATGGTGAACATCTTTTCCCTCACTATCCTGTCATATGCTTTCTCTAGATCTACGAAACATAAACACAACTGCCTATTCCTCTCGTAGCATTTTTCAATTACCTGGCGCATACTGAAAATCTGATCCTGACAGCCTCTCTGTGGTCTGAAACCACACTGGTTTTCATCCAACTTCCTCTCAACGACTCATCGCACCCTCCCTTCCAAGATGCCAGTGAATACTTTGCCTAGTATACTAATCAATGAGATACCTCGATAATTATTGCGATCCTTCCTGTTCCCTTGCTTATAGATAGGTGCAATTACTGCTTTTGTCCAATCTGAATGTACCTTACCAACACTCCACGCTAATTTTACTACTCTATGAAGCCATTTCATCCCTGCAATCCCACTATACTTCACCATTTCAGGTCTAATTTCATCTATTCCTGCTGCCTTATGACAATGGAGTTTTCTTACCATCCTTTCCACTTCCTCAAGCATAATTTCACCAACATCATTTTCCTCCTCCCCATGAGCATGGCTGTTTGCAACACCACCAGGATGATTTCCTTTTACATTGTTCAAAATATTCCCTCCACCTCTTCAGTGATTCCCTGGGATTTATTATGAGTTCACCTGAATTACTCAAAACACTGTTCATTTCCTTTTTCCCTCCCTTCCTAAGATTCTTTATTACTGTCCAGAAAAGTTTCCCTGCTGCATGATCTAGCCTTTCAAGGTTATTACCAAAATCTTCCCATGACTTCTTTTTGGATTCAACAACGATTTGTTTCGCTCTGTTTCTTTCATCTATGTACACATCTCTGTCTGCCTCGGCCCTTGTTTGGAGCCATTTCTGATAAGCCTTCTTTTTACGTTTACAGGCTGCTCTCACTTCATCATTCCACCAAGATGTTCGCCTTTTCCCATCTTTACACACCGTTCTTCCAAGGCATTCCTTTGCTGTTTCTACTACAGCATCCCTGTATGCCACCCATTCACTTTCTATATCCTGCTTACTGTCTACTGTTCGAAACTTCTCACTAATCATATCCATGTACTTCTGTCTAACTTCCTCGTCCTGGAGATTTTCTACCCTTATTCGTTTGCAGACAGATTTCACTTTCTCTACCCTAGGCCTAGAGATACTTAATTCACTACAGATCAGATAGTGATCTGTATCATTGAAAAATCTGCGAAAAACTCGTACATTCCTAACAGATTTCCTGAATTCAAAATCTGTTAAGATATAGTCTATAATGGATCTGGTACCCCTAGCCTCCCATGTGTAGCGGTGAATAGCCTTATGCTTGAAGAATGTATTCGTAACTACTAAACCCATACTAGCCCAGAAGTCCAGCAAATGCTTCCCATTCCCATTAGCTTCCATATCTTCTCCACATTTACCAATCACCCTTTCGTATCCTTCAGTTCTATTCCCAACTCTCGCATTGAAATCGCCCATTAGCACTATTATATCCTTGCTGTTGACCCTGACCAGGATGTCACTTAATGCTTCATAAAACTTGTCAACTCCATCCTCATCTGCACCCTCACATGGTGAATACACGGACACAATTCTTGTCCTAATTCCTCCAACTGACAAATCTACCCACATCATTCGCTCATTTACATGCCTAACAGAAACTATGTTGCGTGCAATGGTATTCCTGATAAAGAGCTCTACCCCAGACTCTGCACTTCCCTTTCTAACACCAGTCAAGTACACTTTATAATTTCCTATCTCTTCCGCATTACCTCCCGTTACCCGAATATCACTTACTCCTAGCACATCCAGATGCATCCTCTTTGCTGACTCAGCCAGTTCTACCTTCTTTCTTCCATAAGCCCCATTAATACTGATAGCTCCCCATCGAATTCCATTTTGTTCGCCAAGTTGTTTCCAAGGAGTCCCTCGCCTGTCAAATGGGAGTGGGACTCCATTACTCCCATAGGTCCGAGTCTTGCTTAAAATGTTCTGAGATCGGTAAATTCATGAAGCAGGATGTTACCCTACTTGCACATAGTCCAAGTGAGGATCTCTCCTCTAACGGGTATGGACCACCGGTGAATTGTATAGTCTTAGCCGCCTGAGCACAAGGAGGGCCACAACTCAGAATGTGTCCGAAATGCCCACTCCCATTCCATAGCAACTGGTATCCCGACTCTCAGGACCACTTACTAGGCCACTCAACCGTTGCCCATGGTTCACGAACTAGGACGTGACTACAGTAACCCACAAACATGAACCATACTTTCACACAAAGCAAGAAAAAAAATCTACATTGAACAAAGTACAGTACAGTGCAAAAAAGAGAGTGAACGTAATACCGTAAAAAAAGAAAAAAAGATGGCTGGATACTAAGGTGTGAAACATGACACCAAATTTCTCTCCATTCAAGTCTGATACCAACTGTTTGCAAATACCCCTAGTTTAAAATTATAATTCTGGGTGATTTCCAACAAAAGAGTAGGGTTATGAAAATGTTGCAAACTTTGGGCTGGGAATACATGAGAGTAAAGAGACAAATAACTTGATTAAGGGCAACAGACCGAATAGTCAGAGAGATAACGCGGAATGACATTAGTAGACGAAACGCTTGAGTGGAGTTTTTAAAATGCCAGCCCCGCAGTGTAGGTGTAGTGTGACTGCCTCTTACCCGGAGGCCCCGGGTTCGATTCCCGGCCAGGTCAGGGATTTTTACCTGCATGAGGGCTGGTTCGAGGTCCACTCAGCCTGCGTAATTACAACTGAAGAGCTATCTGACAGTGAGATAGCCCCGGTCTAGAAAGCCAAGAATAACTACTGAGAGGATCCGTCGGGCTGACCACACGACACCTCGTAATCTGTAAGCAATCGGGTTGAGCAGCGGTCGCTAGGTACGCCATGGTCTTTCAGGGCTGTTGCACCATGGGGTTTTTGGTTTTTTGGAGTTTTTAAAATCAGGAAAAATCATGTCAGAACTCGGGAGAACAAATTGGGGAACACAATTGCTTACAACAGGAGAGGAATTCGGGATTGGAATAATTTACATAGGGAGATGTTTGATAAATTTCCAACTTCTTAGATATCATTCAAGAAAACACTAGGTAAACAAATGATAGGAAACCTGCTATGTAGGTGCTTGCCCTAAATGCCGATCAGTGGTGAATGACTGACCCAACTAGGACCAGTATTATGATGAATTTTCCTTTTTCTGGTAACAGAGAAACATAGCTGCTAAGAGTATTTACACACTTTATGACTAACTAGCTGATGTACCCGTGCTTCGCTACGGGATTCTCAGAAAGACTGACTGTGGTTTTCCTAACTGAAATAAACATAGGTCATTACAAAAACGTAAGTATGAATGTAGCGATTAAAAGCAATGCTATCATATAAAATACTCGATCAAATGGAAAGCCGCACGTTTTATCACTTTTAACGAACAGTGCTGCGGTTAGATTGCGGTGACAATCTAATAGTCCAAATTTCCAGAGCTGGGATGACCAGGTCGCAGATTGCCATGAACACTCATCTGCCATTATTCCGCTAAATATGCACACTGTTCATTCCAATCAGTGCCTCATAGTAGGGATTGAATAGCCCAAATGCTATGATGATCCAGTGTGTTACGTACCAGTAGTATCAGAAAATGTATAAACCAGGGGAATGGCATGCTAAAGAAGAACGTTATCTAACTCCCCAGTTACTTCCCATCAATATTCAGGCAGGCTGTTTACACTCTGCACGACTGGGCGAGTTGACCGTGTGGTTATCGGTGCGCAGCTGTGAGCTTGCATCCGAGAGATAGTGCATTCGAACCCCTTGTCGGCAGCGCTGAAGATGGTATTCAGTGGTTTCCCACTTTCACACCAGTCAAATGCTGGGCCTATACCTTAATTAAGGCCTAAGGCACTCCTAGTCCTTTCCTATCCCATCGTCGCCATAAAACCAATCTATGTCGGTGCGACGTAAATCAAATAAAAAATACTCTGTACGCAGCACTAATCCTATCTACCGGAGATAAGGGGCAACAGAAGACACAAAGCACATCACGACAATGATCAATGTAATGTTATTGTTGATCAATGTTATGAGCTTTCTATATTGTAGGCCTACACATTTAGTTTTCTTTCGACTCTGTGATTTGTAAAATATTTTATACCGTAAACTGTAGTTTCTTATTCTCCGACTTTACATACCGATTTTCATTAAATACGGTTTACCCATTTTCTCGTTACTCGACGCTGATATGGACTTACTGTAGTAACAAAACTCCAAATTCATGAATATCTTTGTGATCATAGCCAGTACGGTAACACTGTATGAGACATGAATAATAGGAAATTTAATACTGTATAACCTTAGTTATGTAGCATTCATCGATTACACCTCTAATAAGAAATATTTGAGAATTACATTTTAGGCCTTCCCCTAAATTACCATTACACTCAGCGTGAATAAAATAATTTACAGCCTAGACTATAGCGACTTATTTCCTGACTTTGCATACCGATTTTCGTCACGATAGGACTACTAATAACAACAATATTTGAGAATTAAATTTTAGGCCTTCCCCTAAACTACCATTTTTCTAAGCGTGAATACAATCATTGACAGCCTAGATTGTAGCAATTTAGTCCCCAACTTTGCATACCCATTTTCTTTAAAATACGACCACTAATAGCATAAATAGTTGAGAATTCAATTTTAGGCCTTCCCCTAAACTACCATTTCAGTCAGCGTGAGTAAAATGTTTTACAGCCTAGATTGTAGAGGCTCATCCCCCGACTTCACATACCGATTTTCATTAGACCACTAATAGCATAAATAGTTGAGAATTCAATTTTAGGCCTTCCCCTAAACTACCATTTCACTCAGCGCGAGTAAAATGATTTATAGCCTAGATTGTAGAGGCTCATACCCTGACTTCACATACCGATTTTCATTAAATTCTCTTCAACCGTTTTCTCGTGATGCGTGTACATACATACATACAGACAGACAGACAGACAGACAGACAGACAGACAGACAGACAGAAATTACGGAAAAGTAAAAAGTGCATTTTCTTGTTACTATGGACATGACTGATACAGAAATACCGTTATTTTCAAATTCTGAGCAATGTACAGACAAAACTCTTATTTTATATATATAGATAGAGTATTTTCTTTAATTTTTAATTTTGGGGAATTATATTTTTATTCAGAAATCACCTTTAATGTCACTTTTTTTAAATTTTCATAGATATTTCATATTTGTTCTTCACATATTTTCATTAATATCCATGATCTTCCTCATCAATCTTCTGGTTTTTTTTCTACACATTCAGTATGTAATGGACCATGCCAACCATCCCTTCATTAATGATTCATGCAGCTACACTTATTAGTTGGGACAAATAATCATGAGTGACTGGCTGCACAGTTTAGGTTCGTAGTTGTCAGCTTGCATTCGGGAGACGGTGGCTTCAAACCTCACTATCGACAGCCTTGAAAATAGTTTTCCATAGTTTCCCATTTTCACGACTCGGCAAATGCTGAGGCTGTATCTTAATCACGGCCATGGTTGATCTCTCACCATCACTGTTGACAGTAGTAAAATGTGAACAGCAAACATCTATGCTACCTGTCGCAACGCAGATTTTATAACAAACAGCTGTTACGTGTCACATCAGGCAGAATAAATGGTTGACTCTCGATAAAAACTAGAATATATCTAAACCTAAAGGAATTTCAATTGTAATGCTGCCAAAATCACCAAGACCATTGCGAAACACACACAAATCACAGAACACCGAAGGTGCGCAGAATACAGTTTGGGAAATGCTTATCTACCTAATGCGGATGTTCTCCTTTCGGCAATAACTTCCTTGGAGAAATGTAGTTAAGGTGGTCAAACAGTTGTAATTAGATAAAAACAACTTACAGTATACTCCATGCCCAAGATTCTGTTTGGGTAACAATTCTCATTTGAGGCACGAGACGAGAGTCAAATAGTGACAAGCAATACTGTACATTTTAATAGATTTTACTCTAATTTTAGCCTAATGGTATGAAATGAGACGAAATGCAATGACAATTTAAAAGTACAAATTTCATCCACCGACCAGAATTCAAAACGTGATGATGAAGAATGAATGAATGTGAATTTAAAACAATCAGTGGATCCAACCTGCAATGCCTCACCTGACTAGAAACAATATTACGGACCAAGGGACTGCTTCCAAAGCACAATCCTGAATCGATGATGCTTGTTGTCTAAAGGAGTTCAATATCCATGTCAACGGACCCTCATAATGGCACTTATCGCTAGTAAAGGAGAACCATGGTATTTCTCAGGTTGCAGTACTAATCAAAGGTAGCGTAAACTCACGGTGTTCCAAACATTATGGTACTACTTATAAGTATTGTACGTCGTATAGGTAACGCAGGCCTATGGTGTTTGTTACAAGTGAACTATGTAGGATGAGTGGAATGTAATTTTTTTTTTTAAGACTTTATTGGCGAAGTATCATATAATGTTTTATTTATCATGACCTAACCTGTACTGTTATTTGTAGAGCATAAGATAATTTAATGACCTAACCTGTACTGTATAATGTTGTAACATAGGCATTTGTAAATAGTAGAATTCTTTCTATAGTTCCTGGAAAGATCTAGAAAGTTACATAACTTTTGTACTGGGTGTGTTACTTTGTTGGTATGTGTTCTAGAAAGTGTGTTTTGTTTATTCTGGAAAAATACGACTTTCGCGATCGTGCGTATTCTAGAATGTTAGGCAAAGTTCTCGATCAAAAGTAAGATTGTGATTGGTGAGTCTAGGTGGCGATAGGGAACACGTGCATGCTGATTGGTTGCCTCCAAGGCCAGTAATTCCTATATATAGTGAGCGAGGTAGTGTTCGAATCAATTCTGTATCCTGAATTCTGTCAGTCTCGGTTTATCTGTCTGCGAGCAGCCTATCTGGTTGACGTCCCCCGGCTTCGGGGATGGCACTCTGCTCGGGTAAGCACTCTTGAATTCCGTTCCTGCTAAAATTTCCGTAATGTTCCGATTTGCTTTTCATACAGGAGTCTGCCCTAACCTCGCCTAGATTCACCAAATTAGTTACTTATGACACCTTAGTTTTTCTGCTGGACTTACCTGTTCGTTTCCGAGGCATTCCCGTTTTGTTTCACTAAAATATGTATATTGTAGTTTAATAGTATTTCCCTTGGGGTTTGCCTCTTATAGTTCTGTATCACTTTAGGTACGCTAGATTTTGGATAACCTGTAAATTGCATTGTACTACTGCATTGGTAACTAGATGTACAGGTGATTTGTAATTTGAATTTACACTGCTACGAATAACCTATGTATATCACTGAACTTATAGTTCATATCTTGGAATGTATTTGTAGAATTAACTTGTAAATAATATTTTTAAAAACTAAGGATCACGGTGATTCATTTCGGAATCCGCTATCTAAGCCATGTCCATGCCTTTGGTAGGTTCCCAGCCCTTCCATCTTCCCGTTTTGTCATTCACTAGTTGGCCCTACTGATAGTTACGTACTTGTTTTGTTGGAGATCCGCATAATGCTAGTTACTGTTTTTCCGAGTGTGTAGTGTTTTCTTATATTGTGTATTGTATTCTTACCTTCCCCTTTTAACTGTGTTTGTGACTTGTTTGGTGTTACCACTGTAGTAGAGGTAACAGTGTTTCTCACATAATGGCGAATCTCATAGGCAACGCAAACTCATCATGTTCCTCACCTAGGTGTACTAATCATGGGCGCCGGTATTCCCATGGTATTCCGCATATAGTGGGTACGAATCATAGGCAACGAAGTCCCACGGTGTCGCTCATATTGTGTTACTAACCGCAGGCAACGTCCAGACTCGTGGTGTGTCTCATTTAATGGTACTAATCACGGGCAACGTAAGACCGTGGTGTTCTGCATTTAGTGGTACTAATCACGGGCAACATAAGACCGTGGTGTTCCGCATTTAGTAGTACTAATCACAGGTACTGGAAACCCACAGTGAACCCTGCTCTACTGCTACAAATCACAAAACTATTAAGTACCTAACAGAGTGGTACTACTCGCAAGTAAAGGCGACTCATGGTGTTCCCTGCACGATGGTACTAATCACAAGTAGTTTCATGGTTCTGATGCACCCATCCCTTGGTCGCCCCTTTTAATCTCCTCTTATGACAGGCAGGGGATAGCGTGGGTGTATTCTTCACTTGCGGCCACCACCCACAGGGGGTAGACAAGGAGAAAACAATCAAAAAGTATGGATCCGTCAATTTTAAAAATTGAAGTAATGCACGAAGAAAGACAAGGGCCATGAAGGGCGGGAAAATTAAGGACTCCCTAGGCCGCAAATGGTCTAATACCGTCGGGGTCAGAAAAGAACAAGAGTTGACCAAGGGATGTCGGACGGGATAGATGAAAGCGAGGAGCCTGGCACAAATAAGTGGAAGCAATGCCAGGACTAAGCTCAGGGCCCCATGGTTGCCAACCCACGCTCCCAAGTTGAGAATCCCTGGGGCCCCTTTTAGTCGCCTCTTATGACAGGCAGGGGATACCTGGGTGTATTCTTCATTTGCGCCCCCCACCCACAGGGGGTGATGGATTTGAATAAACCTTGGGTAAACCTTCTCGGAGATAATACTTTCAATGCTGACTAATGTTATTGTAGGTGTTTGTCATTCAGCAATGAATTATTATATATCCTAAAACACAGGTGCAGAAATCCTAGGTGTCTGGTAACTGTGACGAAAGTTGTTGCTACTGGCGCCTAGTTTCGGCCCAAAAAGAAACCAATCACTTTTCTGTTTTTGTTTTTTTGTTTGTTTTTTGTTTTTTTCATACTTTCTACTTCTGCCCATCAATTTGCAACAAAAGCCCCACGACATATGGCATCAATGAACAAGCTTAAAATGATGCCACGATCTTCTTGAAAATAAACAACACAAGGACATTATAAATTTTCCAGCTAACTCATTCCTGGTTGCCAGCATTTCGTCCCAGTGCGCTAAGTTGGGCTCATTAGTTGGTAAATAGCACACCTACTAAGACGCATTGCAAGTGCATACCATGGAGGCCACTGGGTAGGCTACCTGGAGCCATCGGCAGTGCCAATGCACTGTGAGAGAGTTTATCTCATTTTCCAAACTTGGTGCCTGCCTGGCCATCAGATGGTATCTGTATCATCCAGGTAGCCTACACAGTGGCCTCCAAGGCATGCACTAGCCATGCGTCTTGGTACGTGTGCTATTTACAAAATGATGAGCCCAACATCATGGTTTTGATCCGTATTGAATTGTGATCACAATAATAATTATTATATTAATGTCATATGGTCCACCTTTGCATAATATAGTATTGACAAAGGTGGACCATACAACATCAATTTAATTATTATTGTGAGCTCAACTAAGCACACTGGGGCAAAATGCTGGACCAACTATATTGATATTATAAATTTACTAATTTGGGACAAATATTTCAGGTTCCCTAAGGAAATCAATATCTATATCAACAGCAGCAAGCCCAAAGAGAACACAGATAATTTTCTTTGCACGGGACCATCAATGGTTTTCGAAATTTAAAAAATAAGATATCAAACTGTATTTTCATATTTATTTCTTCATTGGAAAGAAACATTGTTGCAATTTAATAATGACCAGGAAGAAATCCCTTGGAACAACAATTAAGTTTTGAAAATAACACTCGCCAAATGATGTCGATTGTTTCTCAGGCACTCCTCGAGCCTAGTTCTGAAGTTCCTCATGGCATACTGTATATTCCAGTATCACCAAATTTCTTGACGAACTGCTACCTTGAGATAATTCGTTCTACAGGATTTGACCTTATGCAAATGCAGCTGTTCTGAAATTGCTAACTAACAGTAACGCCGTGTTGTGGCTGAGAACTCTGCCATGTCGACCCACACTGAAATGTTGTTGGAATCTTCACTACGAAACCGAATCGCCTGGTATAAACAAATGTCTCAAAAGCAAATGTCTGATGCGTAACATTCCGCAGCTCTATCACATATAAAATGGCATGGGGAGTGGAGTTCATCCCCTTTTTTCCTGTCTGTGCATGCGCCTTTCTTAGCCAAAGATACAGGCAGTCTAAAAAAGACATCTTTTTGCCGGACCCTGTATATCCGTGAGCGGGAGACTTAGCACTACCGATAGTGGATAGCCAATGAATGTAATGTAGATGGCCCTCATTTGTAATGGCACACTTGAAACGCAATCAGAAACCCCAGTGTGATGACCAATCAAAGCAGGCTTAATCTGACTCAGTTCTTCACAACTCTCATATATATTAAGCAGGTTTAAGAGAAAACAAAGAAGCAAAAGAAATACCTTTAGAAGTATAAAGTGCAGCTGCATACATGGAAGCACTTGAAAGGGAAACTGAAAATTGGCATTTCAGAATAATTGTCTGGTTCAAAGCTAGTTGGCATTAGAACAGATGGTGCTGCTTGGTGCATAAAATGGATGAATTCATAACATCAAACAAAAAGTCAAACATATTGTTGCTGTTCACCGCATAGCACACAAGCTTCAAATAAGTGTATAAAGTTCTGTAAAAGATGTAGATGAACTTGATTCACTGCAGAAGTTCCTCCACAAATTCTCCCAGCAGTCTCCCAGGAGACTAATGTGAACTAAAAATTGTTGCTGAAAGCCTAGAGAAAAGAAATTGGATATTTCAGTATTTGTAAGATAGGTAGCCAACGAGGTTGGCTGTGTATCAGCTCTAATGACAGGCCGGAAATGTGTCATTGTGCACGTGGAAGATATTACTGTAAGTAGAGATAAAACACTCCAGTGGCAAAAGGTCTACTGAAAACTCACGGATTTTTAAGATTTGTACACATGCTGCTCTTTTTATAAGTTATGAATTTCATTATGGTCCGTATTGACAATTGATCACTATCAAAGATATACGGTATAAACTGTTACTCACATATAAGGCATAATTTGTAGATCAAATGGGTCCACTATACAAACCATGAATATCAGCTCCATGATCAATAATTATTCAAGACCCAAGAATACTTGTTTATTGCATAATGACATTGCTATAGTCCAACATCATTCACAACAGTTTTATTGTGTTACTTTAATTCAAATTTTAAATGTGTAGTATGACATTACATCACAGTTTTAGATTAAGACTTTACTTAACACATACCAATTCGTAATGTTTTTTTTTTTTTTTTTTTTTTTTTTTTTTTTTTTTTTTTTTTTTTTTTTTTTGCTAGGGGCTTTACGCCGCATCGACACAGATAGGTCTTATGGCGACGATGGGATAGGAAAGGCCTAGGAGTTGGAAGGAAGCGGCCGTGGCCTTAATTAAGGTACAACCCCAGCATTTGCCTGGTGTGAAAATGGGAAACCACGGAAAACCATCTTCAGGGCTGCCGATAGTGGGATTCAAACCTACTATCTCCCGGATGCAAGCTCACAGCCGCGCGCCTCTACGCGCACGGCCAACTCGCCCGGTATTTGTAATGTTTATTGTTGGTTGTGTATATATATATATATCCATGTATCTCCAATTTGACCATGGCTGAAGATGACGTAATGTAGCAAGATCGAACCTAGTACCAGTAATATCTATATATATAAAATAAGAGTTTTGTCTGTACATTGCTCAGAATTTTAAAAGAATGGTATTTCTGTATCGGTCATGTCTACAGTAACAAGGAAATGCAATTTTTACTTTTCCGTAATTTCTGTCTGTCTGTCTGTCTGTCTGTCTGTCTGTCTGTCTGTCTGTCTGTCTGTCTGTCTGTCTGTCTGTCTGTCTGTCTGTCTGTCTGTCTGTACATGCATCACAAGAAAACGGCTGAAGAGAATTTTATGAAAATCGGTATGCAAAGTCGGGGAATAAGTCGCTATAATCTAGGCCATAAATAATTTTATTCACGCTGAGTGAAATGGTAGTTTACGGGAAGGCCTAAAGTTTAATTTTCAAATATTTCTGCTATTATTGGTCTATGTTAATGAAAATAGGTATGCAAAGTCGGTGTAATAAGTCGATATAATCTAGGCCATAAATAATTGTATTCACGGTGAGTGAAATGGTAGTTTAGGGGAAAGCCTAAAATTTAACTCTCAGATATTTGTCTTATCACTGGTCGTATTTTAATGATAATCGGTAGGGAAAGTCGCGAAATAAGTCGCTACAATCTGGACTATAAATGATTGTGTTCACGCAGAGACAAATGGTAGTTTAGGGGAAGGCCTAAAATTTAATTCTAACATTTTTGTGTTATTAGTGGTCGCACTGATAAATACTACATAACTAAAGTTACATAGCATTAAATTTCCGATCATTTGTCTTATGCATTGTTACCGTACCGGCTAAGACCACAGAGATATTCAAGGATTTGGATTATTGTTACTGAGTCCGTACTACCGCCGAATGACGAGAAAATGGGTAAACAGAATTTAATGAAAATCGGTATGTAAAGTCGAAGAATAAGGAACTACAGTCTACACTATAAATAATTTTATAAGACGCCCTAATATCACAGAGTCGAAAGAAAACTAAATGTGAAGGCCTACAATATAGAATGCTCATAAAACTGATCAGCAATAACATTACATTGACCATTGTTTGTTGTGATGTGCTTTGTGTCTTCTGTTACCACTCATCAATGATAAATAGGATTACTGCTGCGTAACCAGTATTTTTAAATTTTGCTTTACATTGAACCGACACAGATAGGTCTTACGGCGACGAGGAGTGTGAAGGATGCGGCCTTGGCCTTCCTTAAGGTACATAGCAGCATTTGCCTGGTGTGAAAATGGGAAACCACTGAATACCATCTTCAGGGCTGCTGACAATGGGGTTTGATTCTATTATTTCCCGGATGCAAGCTCACAGCTGTGCGCCCCTAACTACACGGCCAACTTGCCCGGGCGTACCGAGAGTAACAGCATGCCTGAATATCGGCGGGAAGTAACTCTGGAGTTGGATAACTTTTTTATTTAGTGTGCCATTCCTCTGATACATACATTTTCTGATATTACTGGTACGTAACACACTGGTTCATCCTGGTCATTCCAGCTGTGAAACTCTGGACTGTTACATCGGCACCGTAGTACTGTTCGTTAAAAGTGACAAAATGTGAGGTTTTTCATTTGATCGAGTATTTTATATGTTAACATTGCTTTTAATTGCTACATTCCTACTGACGTTTTTGTAATGATCTATGTTGATTTTAGTTAGGGAAGCCACACAAAGTCGGTCTTTCTGAGAATCCAGTAGCGAAGCACGGGTACATCAGCTAGTAAGATATAATATTAATCTAATGGTAATGAATAGGTGGACCTTTATCTACCCTTTGACAGTGCTTTCCTTTTTTCTTTTTTTCTGGATTATTTTAGAAATCGTGAAGAATATTTATCTCTCCTATTTAAGAGTGAACAGCTATTTCTCACTACTATTGAACTACATGCAAAATGTACAGTCTTTAGCATTACTTGAATTAGTCATAGGTACTTCAAGGAAAGATTTTTGGTTCAGGGAACTGTAGAGAAGTGCTCCACCATGTTTGATACCTTTTCATGACCAACTGAAACTGATCTGTAAAATTAGGGTTGTTGGCGAGATCACAATGTTGGCAGAATATTCCAGGGAACCTGCAAAATGTGAAAATGGTGGGAACTTTATACAATGCATACAAAATAAGTGGTAAGAGTTCAAAAATTCTTTGAACTTTTGGGGTTGGCAAGCAGTGACATATCCTATTCTCAGACAGCTAATATCTACTATGTGGGTTCTACCAGTCTCTACAGCATTGTGTGAGATTTTAGTCAGATGAACCTTTTAGAGGACAGATTCAATCTGTCATTAGAAACCAGCATCATGATGATGATGATGATGATGATGCTTGAAAGGACCTAACAACTAGATCACAGAGCAAGTTGGGCATGCGGTTAGGGGTGCACAGTTGTGAGCTTGCATTCGGGAGATAGTGGGTTCGAACCCCCCTGTCGGCAGCCCTGAAGATGTTTTCTGTAGTTTCCCATTTTCACACCAGGCAAATTCTGGGGCTGTACCTTAATAAAGGCCACGGCTGCTTCCTTCCCATTCCTAGCCTTTTCCTATCCCATCTTCGCCGTACGACCCATCTGTGTCGGTGGGATGTAAAGCAACTTGTACAAAAATGTAAAAAAAGAACCTACGTTATTGGCCCCTAATGGTACAAGATGAAAGGAAAAGTAATAATAATTTTTAAAATGTAATAAAAGTTACAATTTTTAAATTTACCTACTGACTAGGATTTTTAAAAATGATGATTAAAACAATGATGAATTTAAAATAAATCATTTAAAATAAATAATTGCAATGCCTTCTTTTCTTATAAAATGATTTTAAAATAGATTAAAATGTACTAAAATGGAAGTTGGCATTGCCTTAGAAATAAAATCCTATATATCATTCAAACTGAAAGTTTAGAAAAAACATTAAAAATACAGACTAAAATAGAGCTAATAGAACAAAAAAGCAGGTAACAATAGAATTAAAAATACAAAATTTACTTTTAAGCAGGTAGCAGGAAGGGAGCCTCTTCGGATGCAGCCCTGCCCAGGGAGTGGTGACCCTACCTATGTGAGTTCCAAAGCATACCTACCCGCTGTGTGGCATCTGGTAAGGGTCTCAGCTAAAGGTTACGAGCGAAGACCTCAACGGAATCCCCAGTGGAGAAGATGGACTGTGGCACGGTAGAGACAACGGAAGAGGCAACCCAGAACTCAGGGAATAATATGAGTACACTATTCATCAGCAGTGTTTGTTTCCCATGTTAGGAGCAGCTGCAAGAGCACCTGTTCCCCGTGTAAGGGGCGGCCTGAATAATTGCTGGCAGTAGCTCTAAAATGCCCTTGGGAGTGGCGATCCCATCGTAACAATAGCCTAAAATGAGTGGTGGTAATTATGAGTATCAGAAAAGGTTAGGGCGTACCCTGATAAAAGCAACACAGTTCTTGTGGTGCAGGGAGCTGTGATAAGTGGGCAACAAGCATTTTATATTATGAAGGTGGGAATAATACATGACATGACCCTGACAGGAAAATCAGCAGAGTTGATTGATTTTATGGAGAGGGAGAATGTTGCAATAATTGGACTCAGTGAGGTCAAGTAGAGGGGAAAGGGAGTGAAGAGGATGAGTAGAAAGTACACCCTATACTGGAGTGGAGGAGGTGAGACGAAGAATGGAGTAGGAGATTGTTAACAAAATCCTGGATGAAAATGTGGATAGGGTAGACTATGTCAGGGATAGAACAATCAGAGTACGACTGAGGACAGAAGGAGCGACAGACTTCATGCAAGAGTATGCACCACAAACTGGTAACAGTAACAAAAACACAGAGGAAGTAATCACCAATGTAAAAATTATAGCCATGGGAAACCCGAATGCACAGTTTGGAAATGACAGAAATGGTCAAGAAGAAGTGAGTGTTACATACTATAAACATAATGCTTCCGTTTTGTCACTATAAAGCTTATAAAAGAATTTAGAAAGTCCCACCTCTCAATTCAAATATCAATTTAATTAAAATCAACTAGTACACATTTCGTCCTTGTATCGTGAACATTGTCAATTATAGCTTAAATGCCATTTAAAAGTAAAAGATAAAGGTATCACATAACTAGAAATGTGTAAAATTATATAAAGGGTAAAATATCAACTCCTTGTTATTTAAAAGTCTTTCGGTGACTCTAAAATAAGGCATAAACATGGGCTCTTCTTAAAATAGCTCAAGATGATTAAACGTTATACCATTTTGAGTTTGGAGAAAATCTTGACTTGTGCTATGTGGGACATTGTGTGAAATCATGCTCAAGCCAGGTTGTTAAAAGTTAAGGTATTGAAAGAACATATCTAACAATGCCTGCAGAACACTGAATTTGGCACAACAGACCCTTTACATCAAGACGTGGATAAACCAACTTAAGCCAGCAAGGATGTAAGTTGCTTTTCTGTCACTTTTCATCCCACTTTTCTCTTATCTCCCATCCTTTTTTGTGGCTATCAATGCTTACAGCTTTTTCCTGTTTGTTACAGATATATTCTTTCAAGAACAGTGTAAGAGAAAGAAGACTGGACTGGAATACAAGAATACAATTACTGAAGAGGAATGGTGAGGAAGGAGAGGCAATGGTGGAGTGGTGGAGAAGTACCATCAATACCCTGACCTGGCAGGAGCTGGAAGAGGGAAAATGAAAATGATGATAAAAAGGTTCAAGGCCTGACAATAAACAATGGTTCCATCCGCGGTGATTCTTGCGAACTAAGGTGCTGCTGAGAAGTTTCAAATTGGTAGTGCAATCGTGCTTTAGTTACGCATTTACAGTAAGTACTGCATAACGAACAGTTTAATAATGAACACGCATCTCTTTCAGAGAGCTCGCACTGTTTCTCACGACTAATGTTTGTAGCTTAGTGTAGTATCTGTTACTCATGCCATACCTACAAGCTGCCACGACTTCTCATGAGACGCAGATGCTACTGGGTCAATGCATAAGTTCGTGCGGTTCTTATAATTTATTTTACTGTCACTGTCACGCACTGTAACTCACAATCACAATGACTCTGTGATGTATTCACCTTCACTCTTTAGACCTTCTGCCAACATTCAGGTGGCAATTGAATGCCTCACCTGTACAACTGTTTTGGTTTTGACTGGAAGAAATCTGTTAGCCATTGGTCAAGAGAAGCTTCGACAGGAAACATTTGCCCCTGATGCGGTTAAAAAGAAAGTGGAAAAGATGGACATCTGAGGGGGCAAGGTCAGGGTAACATGGAGGATGAGGAAGAGGTTCCCAGCCAAGTTCAACAATCATACCTTTGGTCAATTGTGCTGTATGCAGATGAGCGTTATCATGAAGCAATAATGGAAAATTCTAAATTCCCATAAAGGGAATTAGATATTTTCCAATAGAGCATGTCAAAAACATATCAGATGTAAGGCTTTTCAGGCGTTTGCTCTATTAACCAGCGTTTCGTCTTAGGTCTGACACTAGACTCGTCAGAGTGGGATGTGTCAGACCCTACCCACTGATGCTGGGTGTATGCAGGTGAGCTTATCAGAAGCCTATTTATGAGGCACAGTCTGATAACTGCATACGGGAGATAAATCTCCACAATGGAATTATTGCCCGCCTAGCAATTCCGAATGGAAAATTCTAAATTCCCATAAAGGGAATTAGATATTTTCCATAGAGCATGTCAAAAACATATCAGATGCAAGGCTTTTCAGGCGTTTGCTCTATTAACCAGCATTTCGTCTTAGGTTTGACACTAGACTCGTCAGAGTGGGATGTGTCAGACCCTACCCACTGACGCTGGGTGTATGCAGGTGAGCTTATCAGAAGCCTATTTATGAGGCACAGTCTGATAACTGCATACGGAAGATAACACTATTCAACAGATACTGAGAAAGCAAATCTATTTAGTAGGGAATTCAAAGATTCAGTAGAAGATTGTCAGGAGTTGGAAACAGTAACAGAAGATAGAGAGGGAGAGACACATAGGGAAACAAGAAGCTTCTCATTCACAAATGAAGATATTTTCAGAGAAATCCAACTGCTTCAGCAAGGAAAAGCAGCAGGATTGATCAAATTACTGGGGAGGTATTAAAGACAATGGGGTGGTGCATAGTGCCTTATTTAAAATTTCTCTTTGACTATGTCATAAATAATAGTGTAATACCAAAAGAATGGAAGGAATCTATAATAATACCAATTTACTAAGGAAAGGGTGACAAAAGGAAACCAGAGAACTACAGACCAATCAGCCTGACCAGTATAGTTTGTAAAATACTGGAGAGTTTAATAGCAAAGTACATCAGAGGGATATGTGATGATAAAAATTGGTTATTGAGGAGCCAGTATGGATTTATAAAGAAATTTTCTTGTGAGGCACAACTGGTGGGATTTCAGCAGGACATATCAGATCAGTTGGATTCAGGAGGCCAGTTAGATTGCATAGCCATAGATCTTTCCAAAGCCTTTGATAGAGTGGAACATGGAATATTATTAAAGAAATTGGAGGGAATAGGATTGGACGTAAGGGTTATACATTGGACAAAAACATTTCTAAATTCAAGGGTTCAGAAAGTCAAAGTAGGAAATAATATATCACAGGAAGAGAAAATTTGGAAGGGAATCGCACAGGGTAGTATAATTGGACCGTTACTTTTCTTAATATACACAAATGATTTAGGGAACAATATAACATCAAAAATAAGATTGTATGCAGATGATATAATTGTTTATAGGGAAATAAATAACATTGAGGATTGTTCAGAATTACAAAGGGACACTGAAAGTATCCAACAGTGGGTTGAAGAAAATAATATTGTGCCATTTCACTGTTATAAGAAGTTCCGTCCGTTAGAAGGACAAAGATGGAGTCCAGGTCTCCGAGAATAATGAACGTCAAAATGTCTGATGATACCGCGAGCGAAAGCAAAAGTATTTACCCTAGGCGCTAAAGAAAATAATTTAGATCCAGAAGGCAGTGAAAAAGAATGAATGGGAAGATTGTTACTAACAATTATTGAAGAAAAATTAAGAAAACGAGATTGAATTGCTACTTCTAAATCAGAGTCGAAGACGGAAAGCAACTACGTCAGAGTTTAAAGAGGGTATCGACAAAAGATCATTTCAGCGGAAACAAAGAACAGATTTATTGGAAGTTGCGTCGCAAATCAAGCAGAAGATTATTAATTTCGTTCTGCGAACTTTAAGATACGTGGAAAGTCGAGCATAAACTACGACAAGCTTATGTCACGGCAGTCTCTGCTGACGTATTACTCGATATCACCCAAGTTAAAGAACTACAGAAGTGGGGATCCTATAGTAACTCCTGGACAGATAAAGGAGAAAATTCTGTTCATTTCAAGTCATATAATTATACTACCCCAAGATTATTATTTGTCAAGTAGATCAACTCTTTCAAAGGAAGCAATCTTTCGCGTTAAACAAATTATCACAGCTGTTCATGATGGCAATGCTTCTGTTTGCTATTTTATTCCAACTAGTCCAGAGATGAGCAAAATGTTCTAAGAAGATGATAGGCCAGACTGCCCAAATGGGTGCCGTCGGATGACGTTGCCTGCCGAGAAATGACTAAGCCCAGAGGAGAATTATGCCAGTATTTCCCATTCACCTAGGGAAATAAAAGGAGGCGTATCCGTATGTCCTGTCAGCTGGACATATGCCGACGACTGGAGCTGCTGAATGCAGATAAGTCTTACTTTTAAATTAGTGTAGTAATGTTTTATATTCATATGTAAGTGTAATATGATTTGTTAATTTGTTCCGTGCGAAATAATGAAGCGACGAAAGTGGTGTATTGAATTAGAGCAAAAGTGGATAGGTAATCTTCGTATATGAATGACAAATCCATAGATAGGTAGTCAATCAGTGATGAAAGCCTACGTTCGAGATGTGATCCATGTAGTGTGAAATACTGAGTTTGTTAAGGTGACAGTGAATTGTATGCTATGTCAAAGAGAGATTTAGGTACGCGTGTACGTTGGTTATGACCAAAGACTGTCAAGTTAGGAACCAGCAGTAGGATATGCGTGCTAAATAGACAGATGTGTTTACAATAATTTAAGGTTATGACGGAATTAAGGTCATAATGTCGTGAAATATGTCCATGAACCGTGATTAAAATAATTGATGCCACGATTAAATGAAGTGGACACGTATTTAGTAAAGGAGACGGAATATATGTTTGGAAGTATAATAATGATTATTTTAAGAGAAGTTAATATGAGATTGATAATTTAGAATGGTGGTAGTTATTGATTCTTCGCGAATATGAGCACGGTGATGTAGTAGTGGACTTGATGGTTTCAAGTTGAGTTTTTACTAAGTGGAAATGAATATGTAGCATTTATATGTACTATTTCTCTTACGAGCAAGCATGAAAAAGTTCAAGTAAGATTGGAGTGACACCTGTTGGTTAGCGTGCACACTTGGTAGTGCCAACGAAGTCTCAGTTAGGAGGATGAACTAAACGCATGCACTGTGTCACAGATGTTTTCTAATTCTGATCTATTCTCAGGCGAAACGAAATGTAGTAACTTCTTAGGTAACATCCTATCACTGATGACTGACTGAAAATGTATGAATTGTATTGTATGGTCGAGTCTTCGCACAATGCAGACCACATTAGCTAGTATACTTCAGATGAAACTAGTAGAGTAGTCATTAGAATATATAATATCGCACGTATGTTCAACTTAAAATGATGAGAAGATTCAGATCTTAGAATGGTATGTGGAACTTACTGGTACTTATTGAACCATTTATAAAAATTACATTAATTTAAGAGAAGACTTATCAATATTCACGCAGAAGAAGAAGAGAAATAAGAAGCATGAATATTCAGAATTGTAAACCAGTTATTTGTAGAAATATTAGGGAACTATCCTCCCAAGTTGATATTTATAGGTATCTATTGGTATGTTGTGAGAGATAGGAATAATTATAGGTCAGCAGATTAATATGAGCTCCAAGTAAGAGCCAGTGATTAACTCAAACACTTCATAGGTAACAGAGGAGAATTCCAATTCATGAGATATGGTTCTAGGCCTAAAATGCGTCCTGAATATCTTGAAACTGCCCTCAGTCTACACTTTAGCTTGTAAGGTATCATAGTGTAAATATTTTTCTTTGCTAGGGTGCACCCAAATAAGTTTTAATTATCCCAATATGTTTTAATTACCCATACAAGTTTAAGTTACCCAGATATGTACTAACTATCCACACAAGTTTTAATTATCCAAACATATTTAACTTAATTGTTTCAGTCTATTAATTTTTTTTCATTTTAGTTCGATTTAATCATTTCTTTAAAAGTCTAAGATGGTGAGTTCGACATCTTTGGACTCATAATTTTTAATTTGGTAATTACGAGCTGAATTATAGTAATGTTCAGTTAAATAATTGGTTATATGGACTTCAATAATTTGCTGTATATTACATTCTGTCATTGATTTTTGGTTCAGTCAGGATTTAAGCACTTAGTGCAATAGATTTCAACAGATTCATTTTAAAAGATGACTAACTCAAGACTAACTCAAGATGAACGTCGCTTGGTTGTATTTTTACCCGATACTGACATTTCTTCGATTTCTCCTTACGCCAGAAATGTGGAAGTGTTAATGGAAAGGTTGATATGGAGAGAGGCTAAAAGAGGAAATAGAATGATTGATTATGCATTCGGGTAGAAGAAATAGATAGATGTAAGAAATTAAGGCCATGTTCGCTAGAGATGGGCGAAATAATCAGATGATCATGCAGTTTCCTCTATTAGAAATTCTTTAGGGAGGATAGCATAACGTTCGACCTTTGGATTGAAAAAAGTATATAATAAATAAGATATGTAAAAATTTAAACAGTTCTTTCAATGTGTTTCGTAGCGTAGAGACTTAGATTTAAGTGGATGAATGCTGCAACATCTTGGTAGCGTAAGAAATTCAATAAGCAACGTATGAGAGTTGTTTCTGTGTGTAATTTAAGATTTCTTTGGCTCCGTATGGTATGTCTTTCTCATATTCGGAACTCATAGCCCAAATGATAGAATTATGTTAGTCAGAAGGATCGTAGTTAAGCTAGCCTGGATCTTATGCGTCCTCTCAGGGAGCCGGGAACGGCGCAATATGAAGGTTAATGGAGGCAAATCAACTGTTACAACATTTACAAACAAGAGCTTTAAAACTGAAGCATACAGATCGTTACATGTCATAATGAGGCTACTTAAAGGATACAACAAAGAATTAAAAGAAAAAAGTTACTTAAGTATGGTTTGTCCATTATTGGAATATGCAAACAGTGTTTGGGATCCTCACCAAGAATACCTAATAAAAGAAATAGATAGTGTGCAGAGGAAAGCAGCAAGATTTGTAACAGGGGATTTCAGGAGAAACAGTAGTGTATCAGAAATGTTAGAGGAACTTGGGTGGGAAACTTTAAGTAAGACAAGGGAGAAAACTAGACTTATAGGATTATATAGAGCCTATACATGAGAAGAAGCATGGGGAGAAATCCGTGAGAGGCTTCAGTTGGAAAATAATTATATTGTCAGAACTGACCACAAGTATAAAATTAGAAGGAATTTTAGCAGAAGCGACTGGGGTAAATTTTCATTCATTGGGAAGGGCGTGAAGGAGTGGAACAGTTTACCAGGGGTAATGTTTGATCCTTTTCCAAAATCTGTGCAGGTATTCAAGAAGAGAATAAACAGCAACAGGGAAAATAAATGAAATGTTAGAGGGCATTCGACCAGTGCAGGCTATTGTAAATAAAAAATGTGAGTTAAAAAAAAAATTAATTCCATCCCCTGGTCCATGGAGTGTAGGGGTGAAGTACAGTAGGGACTTCGAGGGCCCTGGGACCGCTACGGTAGCTGTGAAGGCCCTTCAGGAACTCTGAAAAGTGGTGGCAAAAGGGGGCTCTGGTTAAGACGCAGCAGGTCGTTATGCTACTTAGGTTCCAAAATGGGTAAAAAAAAAAAGTACATAAATGCAATATAAATTTTAATCTTATACCAGTTGCATAGTATTATTTGAAGTAATTCCACATACTGTATATGAGTTGACTATGTTTGTAAGTATAGGAGATATTATAAGTAGAATTTTGTAAACAATATGAATTTATTAAGGATGATCTGTTTGTTTAATAGAAAAAAATTGTTAGCATAAATTGTATATTATTGTATTCTAGAAATTTTTTTTTCTTCTCTTGTTAATTTAAAATTTAGTGCTTGACAATAATGTATTTTAGTGTACCATTTGCCACCGAGGTAGACACCTCATTTGCAAATAAAGAGATTTTGATTTGATTTGAAATCTCCACAATGGAATTATTGCCCGCCTAGCAATTCCGAATGGAAAATTCTAAATTCCCATAAAGGGAATTAGATATTTTCCAATAGAGCATGTCAGAAACATATCAGATGTAAGGCTTTTCAGGCGTTTGCTCTATTAACCAGCGTTTTGTCTTAGGTCTGACACTAGACTCGTCAGAGTGGGATGTGTCAGACCCTACCCACTGACGCTGGGTGTATGCAGGTGAGCTTATCAGAAGCCTATTTATGAGGCACAGTCTGATAACTGCATACGGGAGATAAATCTGTTTTTATGGAGCAATAAGACTGGTTGTTATCTTTGTCTTTTTTTGTCAATAGCAATGGCAAGTCATCTTAGCTGGTCACTATACACAGCAGAGGTAATTGTTACATTTTTCAGAAGTTCATGGTGAAGAATGCAATCTTTGTTCCACCAAACACACAATATGATTTTCTGTGGATGGGCACTATCCTTGGCACGGAGAGTTGCTTTTTTTGATGGGCTGAGCCACTCTTTCCTCTTCTTCATGTTGACATATAAGTACCATTTCTCATCACCAGTGACAATGTTTGAAAGGAATGCTTCGTGCCTATCACAAGCCAACCGGTGCTGGGCAACCAATGACGAACAGATGTTTACTCGATTTTTGTTACTGTAACTTAGCACATTAAAAAAAAAAAAAAAAAAATTCTATAGCCTCAGCTACCGTGTGCAGACATTTCAATTTGACGCCATCTAGCCGTCTGCTCGTCAAATTCGATGTTCCGTTTTACTCTAGGCCTACTAGATGGCAGACCATGTAAACCGAAACTCTCTTGGGTGTCTATGGCTGAGATTTAATGAATTTTGTTGGGTAAACACCAGATATGCCACCAGAGATCTTTAACATGCCAACATCGTACGACATGGAGTGTCGAATGGACTTTATTCCGCCCTTCAAAATTCAGACTACCTCTGCCGGGTTTGAACCCGCACGCTAACACTCCACCACTGATCCACAAAGGCAGCTACCTGGCACCCATATACCCAATTTCTGTACCTTACCCATGGAATGCAAATGGCGTACAATAGTTGACTGATCACATTCAAAAACTAGTATCATTTCCCGCGTTGTTTGAAGAGGACTCTCATGAAGCAACTCATTCAAGCGATTTTCATCAAAATTTGAAGGTCTTCCAGAACATGGATCATCAAACAAGTCGAACCGTCTGCTCAAAAGCGGGAAAACCATTTTTGTGCTTTTTCACCAATTGCTTCATTCCCATACACTTCACAAATTGTTCACGCAGCTCCTGTTGCACTGGATCCTCCGTTAAACTCAAAGAGTAAAACTTGTCAGAAATGCTCACTTTTCTCAACTTGACATTCCATACCCATTTGAAATATACACAAATAATATGATCACAATCAAGAAAACCTGTGTTTCACAACACACAAACTCCAAACTCAGTTAAAACAACGGAATAACGATAAGCAGTCCCTTCACGCTGCATTGTTGCCAACTCAAAAGAATACCGCACAAACTTATGCACCGACCCTATAATTTTTTAATAGAAAAAAATGAAATGTGGAAGTAAATTCACAGTTTACATTGGATATACATGATAGGAAAATCTCAGAACTGTGTGGTTAGTCAGAATTACTGCAGACAGTGAATTAAGCAATTTAAGAAATACTCAAAGTTCTCAGATAATTATAAATACAGTAGAGTCTCGATTATCCGACCTAAACGGGACCTGGAGTACGTCGGATCACCGAAAATGTCGGATAATACAGAATAACTTTGAAAATGAACTAAAATAAACAGGAAGGCTATACTCTAGTACTAAAACAATGACATGTTTTACAGTACTCTGTTTATTGAATTATCAGTTCAATGGTACAGTACATCCAGTATTGAACGAAAACATTCGAGATGTCTTACGAAAAGAAACTTTTCTATTAAGCTGCCTAATGCCTACCGTTTCTTCCACCAATCAAGCCACCCAGCACTGGCAGGAAAATTAGGGTCCCCTTCATTAAACTCCTTCTGGAAATACACAGCCTTTTCCTGCAGAATGGGGCCAGATATTGGCAGGTCCTTCTCCCGGTGTTGAGATAACCAAAGAAATAGTGCTTCACTTACTTTTTCGTACTCACATTTTTCATTTTTTCTCTGCTCTGGTAGAGCACCACTTTTAAATTTCTTCCCTCTCTTTTTTTCCAGTCTCCCACTGTAACACATCCAACATCCATAATCTGAAGCCACATTTTGAAGAATTTCCCCTTTGTCCAGTCTCTTTAATGCACTCAACTTGTCTTCCATAGAAACAATCACTTTCTTCCATTTACTCGCTATACTCACAGAGGATATGAAAACTACAACATCCGCAACCAACCAATACTACAATGAACAATGACTGAAGACTCACTGCACCTATCCTTGAGAAAAAAACTGTCCTACCGCCAGCGGTCAGGCCAGTGCTTGTCCCATGGTCGCACCCTCCACAGCGGGTGTGCCTGAATTTAGTCTCCACCAAAAGTTCAAATTAAGTCTACCAGTGTCGGATAACACGGAATGTCGGATAAGCGAAGGTCGGATGAGCGAGACTCTACTGTAATAACTGTCCGAGCTGGAGCAAAGCACTAAGGACAACAGCAGGAAACCGTGTTCGAATTATCTCATTTTGTAAATAAATTAATTTCATAAAAAATAAAGAAGGATAGGACCAAATGTTTCACGTTCAGACAGAATCATTTTGAAGACTTTAAGAACATTTAAACTCCATTAGGTGGATATTTAAACCAATTTACCTTTCTTAATCAATTTTGCGTCATGACAGGACAGATTCAATTTTGTTGTGAGAATATTTCCAAGATTGGAATTAATGAGAGTTATTTCTGGTTAACTTTCAGTTATTCTTAACCTTTCATGTGGTAACCCGAGAAGAAGAAACCCGTGGCTTACCTAAAAATGAGTTGATTAATTTTGTTAAAAGGTCACAGAAGCGAGATTTCTAATGTTGTAATGAATTCAAGCCAGATAGAACTGCAAGAAGAAAACTGTTTTGTTAATGATTTTGTCAATGAAGTCCACCATTGCTTTGTAGTTTTTAAATGATTTTTCCACAAGCCTACCAGTCACAATCCCTTTTCTTATAAATTTTAATTAAATGCCTCAAAAATGTGAAGTCATCTACACCAGACCAACTTTCAAAAGTAAAAAATTAGGAGAACTTTGGCAGCGAATCGTGACGTATTATGACACATCACTGATGGCAGAACATGTACTAATTCATTATAATTCAATACATTAACAATTCTATCTGGCCTACATATATATTTTTCATTATTTATACGTGAATAATAAATACTGGAGATACCTGAACTGTAGGAACATGTGACTTCTCATCCTTCAACATGGTGATCACATTAAGACTAATTCTTGTTCATCACACCGGTAGCTGACTTAGCCCTCTTCAGAAACTCTGAACTAAATTTTTGCTCAAAGCACTTGCCTTGCTGAATTGATTTAAACGTTTCTCCAAAGTTTGCTCAGACAGCAAGGATCTAAACTGTGTTTTTATCTTTGTGAATTTGCTAAAAATCCTTTCACGTTCTTCATTGCCATGTGGAATTGATAAGATAGCAAGCATCACCTTAGAGAGTCTGTCATATTTAAGTACACCATCAGCTGATTTCATCTGACCGACCAATGCCCATTGAACATCACTTCTTCCTTTTGCCAGCTCTGTTTCTTCAAGCTGAAAGTTACAGAACTGGGAGTGCAGAATATCAGTTTATTTATCTAAATGTTCTGTTTCACTAGTCACAATGTTCGGAAAATTGTTAATGAAAAATCTATGGCTAGAAAATGATGCCTTACTTATAGCAAAAATATTTGCAACTTCTGCATTAATTTAAACATCTTTGAAAGGAAATTTGTGTACCATGTAGTCACATGATGAAGAGAAACACATTCTAACAGACTTAAAGAATATGCACTTTTCCTCAGACTTCAAAGTGTTCACTAAAGCAAACGCAGAGTATCCTATCATCAGATCACAATCATCCTGTTGATTTGCTGGAGTATAATAATCTACATCACGGAGAGAGAAGCAGCTTTTAATAATGTGTGGTTTCACAAACTTCAATTCACATTCTTCAATAGTTCCTCCAAAACTGACCTCAATAAGTGGATGTGCGGCATACTTAACTGAAGAGCTATGTTTGGATTCTCAAAGATATCCATAAAACTTGAGAGAAAAAGGCAAAAAGATTTATGTAAATTTGATGAAAGGAACATGAACAGTCATTCTTCACCTGACAATGCATGGCTCTTAGCATCATCAGTAGGTTTTTTCTTTTTGTGTGAGAAACTAATAACTGGGTTTTCCTTTTAACTGAGGAGTTTGGAGAAATGTTATGTCAATCCTTCACCTGTGTAAATGTTGATCCTTCACCTTTTCAGACAAACAAGAAACATCTGCACTTAAACTGTTCTTATGTTGTAAGTCTTCCAAGTTCCCATCTGAGAATCCTTACTCACAATTTCGCTCCTGAATAAAGTAACCAGAGGGTCCCACTGCAGCAAAATCCTATCTAAACACCTTCTTAGTGATAACCATCGAGTAGGCACATACTTCAGAATTTTCCTGATCTCTGTGTTGTGTAAAGTCTAAAATTCTCTGAACATTTCTTTCCTCTTTGCACTCCTTTCCAGATAATAAAATATATCAATTATACATTATGTTACTATTTTCCTGCTTCAAACATCCTGCCACACCATTCTTTAAGCCTACCATTACTGGAGCATTATCAGCACCAACAGCCAGGCAGTTTTTTAATGAAATGCGGAATTCCCAAAAAGTTGAGAGCAAAAGATTGGCAATGTTAGCTCCAGTAGTATCCCCTTCTAAATTACGCACAGAAGAGTAGACAACTCTGAATTTCATTGAGTTCAGTCCTAAAAAATTTTGCAACAATGGAATATATTTTCAAGTCACTTTTATTGCTACCATCAGTAGCAACAGAAAATGCATTCACCTGCAAATGTGATACAATTTTTGCCCTTTCTTCCATGCACATTTCTGTAATGATAGCTGCGGTTTTCGTTCTAGCACACCCATATCGTTTAGCGATTTCCAAATCAGGAAACATTTTGCGAAACAAAGGTTCAGTGTGATCGGCACAATTACAGACAGGTTAAGTTCTACAATAAATGGCGCAAATAATGCCTCGGCATTCGTCACAGAATTAACATCTTAGTTTTTACATGAAAAGTTCAGTTTCTGGTTTCTTTCTACACACTGGACTCTCTCCATATGTTTCTTCGTTTGCATATTGGACCAGTTACGACCTGTACATAAATATTTTTTGAGAGTTGATCGTATTTTATCACCACGCGTATTACTCCGTGCAAGCCCAGTTTGTTTACATTCAGCAGGACGAGCGAGCAAGCTGAGAACAGCTGTATGCATGACGTAGCCGCAGGGGCTAGTTAGATCACCCGCCTGTCTCACCACGTGCAGCTAGCCTGAACTCGTATGTTCCAGATTCAAGCGTCACACCTTCTGGAACATTCGATGGAGAAAAAAATTAAAACTCCCATAATAATTGGGGTAGCGACTTGATCAACATGTCATTTTAAAGGGAATTACATAAATGTCGCAATGCTTGAATTTCAAGAAAATCCGTCGAAGGATTCAGGAGATAACCAGCTTTACGCCACATGTGACGTAGATGTCCCAAACCAAATATAAGGAGGGCTCAATATAGCCTGATATCTCAGTCAGTCAGTGACAGTCGAGTAGTCAGCGTGGCTCTACTCGCTGCCATAATCATCGGAAGCTATCTCCGTGTGGTTATAGTCTCACTGGGGAACTCTGAATTTCCTCAAAGTCTTTATTTACAAGTGCTGAATTCTTCTAAGTCTTTATAAATGGGACTTGTAATATTTACGAGTGTTGAAGAACTCTGAATTCTTTTAAGTCTTTATAAATAAGACTTGTAATATTTACCAGTGATGGACTTTAAATCTTCGCCAGTAATTATTCAAAGACTTGTGATATTTACGAGTGATGAACTCTAACATTATTCAAAATTTTCATGACCGCAGACTTGTGATTTTCACCAGTGATTATTCAAAGACATGTCATATTTAGCAGTGATGGACTTAACTTTTCGCCAGTGATTATTCAAGGACTTGAAATATTCACGAGTGATGAACTCTAAATTTGTTCGAAGTTTCCATGAGCATAAACTTGTGATTCTTGCCAGTGATTACTTAAAGACTTGTAAATTTTGCCATTGATGAACTATAACATCATTGAAAGTCTTCATGAACACGGACTTGTCATTTCCATGAGTGTTAAAGAGTGAATTCTTGAAAGTCTTTATAAACATTGCCTAGTGATTTTACTAATAATGAAAACTAATTATTTAAGATTTTCATGAACTTTGACTTATCAATTCTGCGAGTGACGAAGAACCCATTTTCGGAGTTTTGTGGGCAACAACCTCATTGTACTTGGGTAATGTGATTACCCTCAACATCGTCAGGAACCAGCAGAGGTCATCACGAGCATCGGGAATTTGAGGCGTATTCCATGCAACCAACCTGGATGGTCCGTCCGCATCTTGACGGAGTACTTGGGCATCTTCTGGAACGTGTTCCAGCCGGTGCGGCCTGGTGAGCTGGAGACCCGGGCCATTTAAAGGACAATGTGGAAGACAACCCCTATCTACCATGAGGTGATGTGCAATTTAATATGCATTACATGAATAAAATCTTATCCAATCAGATTCAAACTTCTCTTGTAGATAGGACCCTGCCTCCTGTACCAAGCCCTAGCTCATATTCATCCAGTTTAGCCCTGAGAACTATTCCATGCTTACGTTGAAAATAAATCTTAAAGTCGGGCTCTCTTACTGGTACAGAGAGGAGGGTAATATACGTGGCACCCTACACACTGGGGCACGATAGCTAGGTTAACAGTGCTATCAAGTAATAGACAATCACAACACCCTGGACGTGGTGTTTCTTTTACAAAGTGAAACTTATGCACTGGATGTGGCAAACAATTTGTGTTTTATGTGTTCTTGTCATATGGTTGATTTTCTATGTGTTGATATATGCTGAACTGAGTGCTTTTGAACTTTTAAAGTCACTGGTATTTCAATTTATGATTGAAAATTTCTAAGTGTCATATTTTTGAGGTATTAAAATTGCCATAAAAATGGATAATATACTTGCAGCAATTGAAGCCCTTAGGCTTAATATGAATGAGGTTAACGCCAACTTAGAGACTAGGCTTACTGCGACATGTGCTAGCTTAGAGAGACGTATTACAGAAAGTAATACTAATCTTTCTAGTATCGCTGAGGCTAATGTTCAAACTAATGCTAATCTTGCCAATGTTGACCAACGTTTGAATAACTTAGCCCAGGCAAATGCCGAAGAAAATGCCGAAGAAAATGCCGAAGCTAAAGCCAATTTTACCAACTTGGATAAGCGTTTAAACAATATAGCGGAATCTAACATCAACTTAGACAGGCAGTTAGCTGAAGCTGACGCCAGGTTAGATAAGCGCTTTACTGAAATGAATGCGAACTTAGAATCTCGTTTTGATCAAGCAAGTGTTAGGATAGAAGAAAGATTCACAGAGTCCCATAAGAAAATTGATGATCGATTCACTGAAATCAACTCTCAGCTTACTCGTAATGTCGAAGAAATGAAAAACACTGTTAAAAACCAAGTCATAGAAATCGTTAAGGAGGATTTGAAGAAGGTTCTTCCTTCAGTCCAACAGCTTTCGCAGGACATTGAGGATTTTAAGGCCAAATTTCAGGAGTCACATGGTCAGCTCTCGCAAATGCAGGCTAAAATTGTTTCTGTCCAAGATACTCTTAGGGACACGGTTAAGAATGATATTTCCAGAGTTGGAAACCAAGTTGCTTTATTAAAAGCTAAGCAGGGCGAGTTTGACAAACGGTTCACTCAGCAAGCCGATAATACGACCACACAAATTAGTCGTATTTGTAAAGATGTTGGTGAACTTAAAACTGAATTAAAGAACGATGTCAAACAAGTCGAAGAAATAGTCCAACTCCAGTTGGGGGATGTCAAAAGTAATCTCGAACAACTAGCCACTAAGGTCGTTAATCTTGAATCTCGAGATACGTCCAGACCTATTCATAGTTCGATAGAGGGAGTCAGAGAGACATCATACCAGACAACTATCGTTAAAATTCAAGAGGAAAAACCTCCTAAATTTTCCGGTAAAGAAGATTACACGGCTAAAGAGTTTCTGATCAATGAGCAGAATATTTTCAAGAGCACAAGATTAGTGAGGATAGAAAGCTAAGAACAGTGGCCCGATTATTAGAAGCCAAGGCTCTTTCCTGGTACTCCATTTCAAATCTAATTTCAAGACATACTCTGACTTTGAGAAAGCTTTACTTGACCGTTTTTGGAACGCAGAAACTCAGCACCTTATCAAACTTCAACTCTATTCGAGAAGGTATAACACCTCCATTAACACCTCTCGATACGCAGATTTTTTTATTATCTCAGTTGAAGACGATACAGTACTTAGACCCTCCTTTGCCTGAGAAGGAACTCATACAGGTCATTACGTTACAATATCCTTCTCACATTCAAGAGATCTTAGTAGCAGCGAACATTCAGAACTTAGATTAATTTGATGCTGTATTGCGACGTCTTGATACTGCTCATGCGCAGGCAACTTTGAAACCGAGCAAGAGTAAGGACGTAGCCGCCCATCCAGTTCAGGTTAATACTTCTGAACAACCACGACAAAGTCCCGAACGAGCGGATAGAAGGGAAGAGAGAGATACTCTATCTTCACCTACGCGGTATAGAGGGTTTAGGAGACACCCATACCGTGGCCAGACGCCCATACCGTGGCCAGACGCCCTACCAAACCAAACCTACTTGGTTAAAACAAGAGGAAAAACAAAAGAGTAGAGACTCAAACAATTCTGACTTGCACCAACAATGGAAGGAAACGCAGGACTACCTCCATCAGAAGAAACAAGAGGGTCATCAACCTGGAACAACTTCTCTTGAATACCAAGAATACCATAAAAGAAACAACACCTTTGGTCAAAATCCAGAGTCCACAGGTGCTGTTGCCAAAAAGAAAACTTAAATTTTTCAGAAATAAGATTGCCTGAAAATGAGGAGGTCGGGTCATTTCATGTAGACATAATAAATTATTGGCACATTGATGACGACTTAGTATTTGAAGACGAATTACCCATTCATCAACATCTTCAACGAAATTTACCCATCATCAATATTACCATTGGGGAATTCCAAGTATCATCGCTATTGGACTCTGAATTCTTTTTTAAGTCTTTATAAATAAGACTTGTAATATTTACCAGTGATGGACTTTAAATTTTCGCCAGTAATTATTCAAAGACTTGTGATATTTACGAGTGATGAACTCTAACATTATTCAAAATTTTCATGAGCGTAGACTTGTGATTTTCACCAGTTATTATTCAAAGACTTGTAATATTTACCAGTGTTGGACTCTAATTTTTCGTCAGTGATTATTCAACGACTTGAAATATTCACGAGTGATGAACTCTAAATTTGTTCGAAGTTTCCATGAGCATAAACTTGTGATTCTTGCCAGTGATTACTTAAAGAGTTGTAAATTTTGCCATTGATGAACTATAACATCATTAAAAGTCTTCATGAACACGGACTTGTCATTTCCATGAGCGTTAAAGAGTGAATTCTTGAAAGTTTTTATAAACACTGACTAGTGATTTTACTAATGGTGAAAACTAATTATTTAAGGTTTTCATGAACTTTGACTTATCAATTCTGCGAGTGACGAAGAACGCATTTTCGGAGTTTTGTGAGCAACAACCTCATTGTACTTGGGTAATGTGATTACCCTCAACATCGTCAGGAACCAGCGGAGGTCATCACGAGCATCGGGAATTTGAGGCGTATTCCATGCAACCAACCTGGATGGTCCGTCCGCAGCTTGACGGAGTACTTGGGCATCTTCTGGAACGTGTTCCAGCCGGTGCGGCCTGGTGAGCTGGAGACCCGGGCCATTTAAAGGACAATGTGGAAGACAACCCCTATCTACCATGAGGTGATGTGCAATTTAATATGCATTACATGAATAAACTCTTATCAAATCAGATTCAAACTTTTCTTGTAGATAGGACCCTGCCTCCTGTACCAAGCCCTAGATAATATTCATCCAGTTTAGCCCTGAGAACTACTCCATGCTTACGTTGAAAATAAATCTTAAAGTCGGGCTCTTTTATTGGTACAATATGCTTGAGTATATCACACTTCCCGCCATGCGTAACTGAAAATTCACACCTACACATAGTACAGAATGTGAACGTTGGTCACTTCCTGGATTCACTCAAACACGGAAACTCTTCCCTATAAGCACTTTTAACACTAGAACAGCGGAAGGGGTCAAAATGACACGCACCTTCAATTTTTCTTTAATAACTTGCACACTTTTATAGTATTTCTCTTCAAATATCTTGACTTTTCATCGTTTTTTGTCCTGTTCACGGTGACATAACGCACACTGTAAAATATTCACACTTTCATTGATTTCTGATATGCATACCTTGTACAGCGGGAGGGGTCATTTTGGCACTCGTACAATATTCTTTATTACAGCAGTTTGCATTGTCAGACAACAGTGTGTACCTGGCCATTATTATTAGTATTGTTGAGCTCTTACTGTCAGATGAGCTGGGCCGAGTGGCTCAGACGGTTGAGGCGCTGGCCTCCTCACCCCCAACTTGGCAGGTTCGATCCTGGCTCAGTCCGGTGGTGTTTGAAGGTGCTCAGATACATCAGCCTCATGTCTGTAGATTTACTGGCACGTAAAGGAACTCCTGCGAGGGAAAAATCCGGCACCTCGGCGTCTCCAAAAACCGTAAAAGAGTAGTTATTGGGACGTAAAGCAAATAACATTATTACTGTTACATGAGTGTTCCAGTTAGCAGGATTATTGTATTCATCTCATCATTTAGAAAGTGTTCTTCTTACAGGCATGTCGTGCTAAAATCGTCTTTCTGCTGACGAGGCTTCTCGCATGCTAGAAAATTCAGACGTTGAGTCTGAAAGTGAACTATCCGATTCACACGGTGATTTTTTGCTTGAGACAAGAGAGACAAGTGAGGACGAAGATCACAACAAGACAGAGGATGAATCATCCACAGGAGAAGTTGAAAATGCTAATCTATTTCTGAACTCGCCCCAAATGTCTCACTCTCAGTTAGGTGCTTCAGCAGTGAAGATGGTTGCCCGAGATGGAACCGAGTGGTAGGTCTTGGATTCAAACTCTTCATCTGGAAGGCAGGCTTCAGTGAACGTCCTGAGGGAGTAGGGAGGTCCCACAACATATTCTTACCACGGAGTTTATGACTCTGTCATTAGTACCTTTCGTTTCCTATTTGATGAATCGATGCTTCATCTAATGAAACGACACAGAGAATCAAATGCCCAGAAAGAACTTCATGGACTGGGCCGTGTCGCTCGAGGAGCTGGAGGCTATGATTGCCATCGTGTATACCCGTGTTGTCCTGTGTTCGAAAGGTGTGTCTGTGGATGAACTATGGTCGCGTTCTTGTGGACAGCAATTCATGAAGGACACAATGTCAAGAGATAGATTTCAAGAGCTTCTCAGATTCCTCCGTTTTGATGAGAAATCAACCTGAGCTGAGTGCCTGCCAGCTAACAAGTTCCCTCTTGTCTCTGAAATCTGGGACAAATTCGTGGAAAATTGCCTTCACTGTCACCGCCCAAGCGAAAATGAACAATTACTTCACAGCAAAACCAGGTGCAGATTTACCCAACTTATGACAAACAAGCCCGAGTGGTCGACTAAATGTTCTGTAAGTATACCACCGAGTGTGCATTCAGGAGGTGGCCAATGGATGTCTTTCACAATATCCTGGACCAAACAGCTATCAATGCTTGAATAATTTACAAGCAAGTAACGGGTAGGAAGATAAAGCAGAAGTGCCAAGTTGGTCTGTGTAAAGGCAACAAGTCTAGTGATGCCTGCAGCATGTGCCTCAAAGCAGTGCACGGAAAATGTGCACAAAAAGTAGAAATATGTGTGTGCAAATGTGTAATTGTTGCAATACAGACAACTGACTAAGAAAAGGAGTTTAACTGATTAATTTTGTGAAAACTCCTTAGAGAAACAGAAACATGGTGCAATTGTTTGTGATTATTTATGTGTCCATCAGTAATATAAATTGACCATACACTAATGTCATGTCTTTATGTGTAAAATAAAGTTGTGGAAACCCAGTAGAAGAAAAACACGTTTTACTGTGTTCTATTTTGAACGTTTCCAAGCATTTCTTATGATGTGTCAAAATGACCCCTTACCGCTGTTCCAGGAATGTCAGATTCTCCGCCGTTCTGGTGTTAAACACTGCATCGTATTTCTTTTTTGACATTTTGGCCAAAACAAATATTAAGACACAACACAAGAACTTCTTCACGTCCTGGCCTGGGTAGAAGACTATGGCGTGCTACTTCTGAGGTTAGGTTACTCGCTTGCAAAGAGAATGACTTTATTATAGATCAAAGAGGAGCACGACTGGCCACCGTGCCCTGTACTGCCATCTGGTATCATTATTATAACTACTATCGACCAGCTATACTCATACATTTATCGTAGAACGAGGAAATCCGCGGGAGTTTAAAATAATATGAAAGTTACTGATACTGCTCTGAAAATCGGGAAATCGGTCCCGGCAATTGGGAGATCTTGAAGAACGATGAAAAATCGAGAGTCTCTCGCTTAAATCGGAAGACTTGGCACGTCTGCTACATGAACATTCTATAATACCAATATAATGGTCCGTTATTGGACATTATAAATTTTCCAGCTAACTCATTCTTGGTTGCCTGTGTTTCGCCCTCGTGTGCTAAGTTAGGCTCGTCAGTTGGGACTTAGCACACCACCCAAGACGCAAGGCTAGTGCATACCGTGGAGGCCACTGCATAGGCTACTTGAAGCCACCAGCAGTGCCAATGCACTATGAGAGCTATGTCTCATTTTCAAAAAATGATGCCTGCCTGGCCATCAAATGATGTAGATGTTGATTCCCATGAGGAACCTAAATTATTTGTCCCGAATGAGTAAATTTATAATAAATTTATAATAAATTTATAAAATAATATAATATAATAATATAATAAATTTACTCATTCGGGACAAATAATTTAGGTTCCTCATGGGAATCAGCATCTACATCACATGAACATTCCACGTTGAGGTATCTTGTGTTCACTGGCTGAGCAACCCGGAAAGGGAGACGCTATCCAGATTCATTGAACACCCCAAGGAGATAAGAGACTATCCTCGCTGATGTGTTTCAACATCCGGTTATGAACATAATCTGGTCCGGGAGCTTTGTCCTTGCAAAGCACCAAGGTGCTGTGGAGTTCCCACTCCATAAAGGGCACCTTATAGTCCTCTGAAGTTTGAGTGGCAAAACTAAGATGAAGACATTCTGCCACCCACTTCAGAGGCAGGAAATCAAGATGGCAATTCTCGGAATAAGACACATCTGCGAAATTACTTGCTAGACCGTGGCTGGATCAGTAACAACACTACCTGCAATGGAAATTGCTGGTATTGAGGATGGTCCTTGTACCCCACAAATACATCAAAGTTTAGTCCACGCTTGAGATGATGGTGTATGCGACATCATAGACGACACATATCTTTCCCATGAATCATTTTTATTCTGTCGAATAAGAACTTGCAAATTAGTGCAAAGTTTTCTAAATGCTACCAAGTTGGCCCCAGTAAGCTGCTTACGATAGCGTTTATGAACATGACGTTCTTTTATAGCTGCTGCAAAATCTTTGTTCCACCAAGGAACGAATTTTCGGCAAGGAGTCCCAGAAAAAGATGGTTTGAACTCCTCAACAAGGTAAAAATCACTTGTATGATGTAAGTTCTATAGTCGCACTCTGGTTATTAGCGTAGTTAAAAACAGCTGGTGATGTGAACATTGGCTAATCAGCACATTTAAAAATTAATCGGGGAGGAACCTGGAAGGATTTCTGTTTCAACAAAGTAAGAATAACAGAGAAATTGTCGTTGTTGCAGAGGTCATAGTGTTCACCCACCAAAGCAGGGGAACGAGCAGTTGGCTGCACAGATAACGTCAATGCATGAGACGGTGCCAGTGGTACGCTGAAATGTGTTGATTCCCTAGTATTCAAAATGCATAAATCCAGCTCCCTTATTAACTGTTTCAACTCCCTTCCTCTGCAGCATGGCATTTCAGAGCCCCATAATAGATGATGGGCATTTTAAAATTACCCAATAAGAGGAAAGGAGATGGGAGCAGATCTACAGTATAAGAACAATCGAATTAAGAGGCTGTCATGGTGGGAAATAAAAATTACAAACCACAGATATGACAGACAACAAAACACGTAATGCTACTGCCTCTGCCTCCAGTTGGGTTCTTAGTGAAACCTCTTCACTGTAGATATCAGTAAAAACACCAATGTCACCGGAAGCCCGTTTAACATAATCCTGTTCTCAACAAGTATAAAGAACCCCCAATCGATACTTTATTTTTTGCGTTGGGCAAAATTAAATATACATTATCACTCACAGAACATGTTTCGACTACTTAGTGGTCATCATCAGCTGTACAAGGAAAACTTAGATGAAAAATATTGGACAATAAGAACAAGCGTTAATCTTTAGGTTATGGAAAAAAATATATGCTGTGTTGATTGTTTGATGGGTAAAAGTTCTTTGGTATCTTCACTGTTATAAAATGGCGGTCATCTGGTTAGGGCAGCTTGCCTCACGTTATCATATCTTGGAAAGATGTTTATTCCGCGCTGCCTTGGGAGTCTGTTTTTGTGCACGACCTAGTGTAGTAGCGATGTGACATGGTTTGATTGTTCGTGCAATCCACAGAAGAAAAGGGAAGTGGAGTTGTGTCATCATCTAGTACGTCATTTGAGGGAGGAGGGAGACTTAGCAGTGATTCTGCGACGTCATGCTTGATTATTTCATTTTTTCATCTTATTTGTTGTCTGTCAACCCATTCCATGTATTTACTGATGTGCTCATATAAGAGGTCTTTTTGCTCATTCATTTCATTAAGATTCCGTTCCCCATTTTCTAATTTATCAAGAATAATGTAGATGTTTCCTAGGTTGTTCATTAGTGTTCCTTTATTGATCTTTACATCCCATTTCACAAAAGAAATCTGCTTACTATAGTTTTGTCAACAGGGCCTTTGAAATACCGTTAACAGAAACTGACAGAAAGAAGGAACTATCTTACATTCGTCAACAAGCCTTGCATAATGGTTTCAGTCTGAAATTCATCAACAAAATTATCTCTAAATACAAATTTCAGCAACAAATTAAACTTAAACAGCAATCGGAGAAGACTAAGAGATACGTCAAATTCACCTTTATTAACCTGAGGATTTATGAAATCACAAATTTGTTTAAGAAATACAACGCCAAAGTAGCTTTTTCAACCAAAAACAATACGAAACATAGATCCTTTAATCACAATAGAGCCAATAAACTTCAAGATGATGAATTCCAAGAATCTGGCATTTATAAGTTGACTTTTACTCAGTGTAAGAAAACATATGTGGGACATTCAGGAAGGAGCTTCATAATTAGATATCAGGAACACGTCAATGCAGGGAAACACGAAAGAAGCGAACCACAAATTCACTAATATCAAACAGGACCTTCAAATCATAAGTAAGATCAACAAAGGAACACTAATGAACAACCTAGAAAACATCTACATTATTCTTGATAAATTAGAAAATGGGGAATGGAATCTTAAAGAAATGAATGAGAAAAAAGACCTCTCATACAAGCACATTAGTAAATACATGGAATGGGTTGACAGACAACAAATAAGACGAAAAAATGAAATAATCAAGCATGACGTCACGGAATCACTGCTAAGTCTCCCTCCTCCCTCAAATGACATACTAGACGATGACACAACTCCACTTCCCTTTTCTTCTGTGGATTGCACGAACAATCAAACCGTGTCACATCGCTACTACACTAGGTCGTGCACAAAGACAGACCCCCAAGGCACCGCGGAATAAACATCTTTTCAATATATGATAACGTGAGGCAAGCTGCCCTAACCAGATGACCGCCATTTTATAACAGTGAAGATAACCAAAGAACTTTTACCCATCAAACAACCAACACAGCAAATATTTTTTCCATAACCTAAAGATTAACGCTTGTTCTTATTGTCCAATATTTTTCATCTAAGTTTTCCTTATACAGCTGATGATGACCACTAAGTAGTCGAAACATGTTCTGTGAGTGATAATGTATATTTAATTTTGCCCAAAGCAAAAAATAAAGTATCGATTAGGTGGTTCTTTAATTATACTTGTTGATTATACTCATCGATACAGTCATGAAGTGAACAACTTGCAATAATCCTGTTCTGTCGGCGAGATGCTACTTAACCTACACTTACATCCCCATCCGAGGATCGAGATAAATGCTCGACGTGCATACCCTGATCACCAGACGAGATGATGTACACCTTCAGCTTCTTCAACTTTCCCTGGCGGCGGAGTTTCCTCCAACTGCATTGTTCAAAGAAGCAACTGCTGCGTTGGATGCAGCAGTCTTCGCAGAAGGTGTTGCTAGAAGGAATGACAACCTGGTAAGCTCTGGGCTATCATGCTGTAATCTAATGTCTTGGCAGAGGTGCATTCATGGAATTAAACTTATGGTGCGCTTCCTGGTATGAAAGACCATCCAATGCCTTTATCTCCTGGATCTTCTTCTCACTTAGATAGACTGGACAATTTCTATCTCGAAGAGAGTGAAGACCAGGGCAGTTAGTGCACTGTTACGTTTAGAGTATGTTGGACAGAATATGTATCACTGTACACCAATTTGTAACAAGTTTGAGTATATACCCAACTGCGACTATTTAAAGATATAACAAAGGGCAATCCAATTGGAAGCAAATTGGCATTACTGAGATGTCCGTGGAGGGAACAAGGAAAAGTGTAACATTTAACTAAAATAGTATATTCTTTCCACTAGAAACATAACCAAATAAACTCAATATTTCACAGTGTTGAAAATACAGCAACAACATTTGAATGAAAATGACGTAATTACAACAGAGTCCTAGACCATTTACAAAGGATTTACGTAAGAAAACAAAAACAGATCTTGCGAACTTCAAAGCCTAACAAGGAGAGAGAACAAACAAGGAGAGAGAACATCATTTCAACAGAATAAAATGGGAATGTGTGTAACAAAGAAGCAACTTTTATTATAATTTGGATCCACCTTATTCAATACATAAAAACTGTTGTTTAGATGAAATTACAACATATATTTCAATCAGAACTAGTTTCGACGCCCTTTTTGCGTCATCATCAGCCTGATAAAGGTTCTTGGAAAAATTGGCAATCACATAAGTTTATCTACGTCAAATTGAACACAATTTAAAACCATATTAACAACCTAAAACTGTGTTACAATTAAACTGTTTCAGAGTCCATATTTTCTACAAGTCCGAGACTTGCGAGTCTTAAACCTTAAATTGATGAAAACATATGCAAACCGGTTTGCTTACTAATAAACTAACGTGGATTTAAAAGAACAACAACTTAAAAATAAAATAGTCTTGAAGAAACATTAGCTTAATTTAACACACTTCTTAAAACGTGACATAGAATCGTATTAAAATAATTCAATAAAATCTTCAGAATCGCTTTAATGGAGCAATCCTAGTGAGGTGGAAACGAGCAATCGGTCCTTTAAGATGTTAACAAGTACAACGTTCCCAGTTCAATGCGGACCTCAAAAGATCGCTGTCCATGCGAAGCACAATGAAGCCAATGAAGACACTGCTCATTGGAAACAATGAGAAAAAGGAACACAAAATCATAAGAAAAATTCTAAGTCCAAAACTCACTGATGGACAATACCAACTTAAAGGCAGACAGGAAACCAAACAATACACAAATGTTCATGGAGACATTAAAAAATGCAGGCTAAGATTCTATGGATATGATAAAAGAATGCATCCAGACAGATTTACAATCAAATACTAGTTGAATTCTGTGAAAACAGGAGTAAAGCTAAAACAGACATAATGAAATGGATTGGCAAAATCAAAACCCATTTGAAACAGGCAGGAATTACACCAGAAGATGCCAAAAACAGGGTTATCTTCAGAACCAAAATTCACAAACGGCAAGTTGACCACAAGGAGCGACCAAAGAAAACTGGAACAACCTGGTCTGAAAACAGAATGGAAGTCTACAGTAAAAGAATGAAAGAAATATATTTCATAGAATCTGAAGTTCTTTCAAGAACGAAACATGCCTTTCTGTTGTTAATTAAATGGTATCTTTTCAGGTATTTTCTGAAAGTATTTCATCTGGAATTATTGACAGACTGAAGAACCTCACAGTTAATAGATTAACGATATTGAAACTTGAATGAAATGGCTTTCACTATAACAAAAAAGAAGTATGAACTACAAAAAGTAGCAATGCAATTTCTCCAATGCTTGAGAATAACTAATGATCTTAGCAGGACTTTTTGATGTTTATCCTTAATGTGTATATCAGCAATGCCTCAGAAACACTACCACAACAAGATCAAGCTAACCTATATACATCCTGGGCTCACTCCGGCCTGTCTAGTCACTGGTAGAACTTGGGGTAACGCTGAAATTTTGCAGCTGGAACGGCCCATTTGGCTGCAGATATGAGCTCTCAATAACAGGCTCAGTATCAGCATTAGATTGATGACAATTCCTAAAGGTGATTTTCTAGATCTTTACTGTGAGCTGAACCTCCTTGTTCCATCACCATATCTCTTTATTAATCATCTTCCTGGTTTTCTTATGCCTACAATGTCTCGCACTTGACAAAAATTTTCACTGGCTCAGTTCCATGTTAGGTACTCGGGGTAAAGCTGATTCCTTATCATGGTCCCCCTGCATAGGTACTTGAATTCGAATACCAGTACTGAACCAAACATCAGCACTTGGCTGCCAGATTATCTCTTGAGATCTCCTGGCATACAAGGACGGTTTGAAAAGTTCTCGGAATCACCGCTAGATACTCAGTGCTAGAGCAACGAGGTTCCCGCGCAATAATCACACATCCTTTGTGAGTGAACACGTGGCGCGTCAGTGCTCTAGCTACAGGAGTGTGGTAGTGACGACTCTTTGTTGTTGTTCCCGCATAGTGATTTGTGACAGTGGAAAAAACTGAGATTTGAGCAGTGATTAAATACTTTGTAAAGAAAGGTATGAAAGCAAAGGAAATTCATGCCGACTTTCAGAACACACTGAGGGACTCTGCTCCTTCATTTTCAACTGTTGCCAAGTGGACCAGCGAGTTTAAATTTGGTCGGGAGAGCTTGAATGATGATCCGCGTAGTGGACGGCCCAAAATTGTTACAACCCCAGAATTTATTGCAAAAGTGCATAAAATGGTCATGGAGGAACGTCGACTGAAAGTGCGGGAGATTGCTGAAGCTGTAGGGATGTCTTCTGAACGGGTATATTATATTTTATACCAAAGAATTGGGTATGAAAAAATCATCCGCAAGATGGGTGCTGCGGTTCTTGACATTGGACAATAAACGCACCAGACTGGAAATGTCCGAACAAAGTCTGGCCCGTTTTCAGTGCAACCAACAAGATTTTTCACGCCGGTTTGTGACTACAGATGAAACTTGGGTCCGCTACTATACCCCAGAGACAAAACAGCAGTCAAAGCAGTGGAAACATGCTGATTCACCACCACCAAAGAAAGCAAAGGCAGTGCGTTCGGCCGGAAAGGTCATGGCCTCAGTTTTCTGGGATGCAAAAGGCATTCTGCTGATAGATTATCTTCCTACTAGCCAAACAATTATGGGGCAATACTATGCAAACCTCCTACACCAACTACAGGAAAAGATATGCGAAACAAGGCCTGGTTTGGCAAGGAAAAGGGTCATCTTTCATCAGGACAACGCTCCGCCGCACACAAGTGTTATTGCCATGGCAAAACGTCATGAACTGGGGTACGAACTGTTGCCACATCCACCTTATTCACCTGATTTAGCACCATCAGACTTTCATCTATTCCCCAAGCTGAAAATTTTCCTCGGTGGACGTAGATTTTCTACAAGGGGAAAACTGACAGCCGAATTGGAGAGGTATTTTGCAGCCCTGGAGGAATCTCATTTTCGAGATGGGATCAAGGCATTGGAATATTGCTGGACCAAATGCATTAGTCTACAGGGAGACTATGTTGAAAAATAAAAGCAGTTCCACCGAGGTAAGATACTTAATTCTAGTACATTCCGAGAATTTTTCAAACCACCTACGTATAACACTAAAAACAGATGATGACACAAGGTAACAGCTCTTTTCAGAGCCAATTGACAAAGCCCTTGGGACCAATTCTGAGAATCCACCAAGTCAACATTGAGGGGATGAGTAAATACAAGAGTCATTTTCTGTCCAAACTGTTGCTAGAAAATGGTACTGATGTAGCATGTATTCAAGAAACGCACACTTCCAACGATTTACAACTACACACAAGGTGGAAATGTATGTTTATAGGTTAGTTGGAGCCACATTCCATCAGTCTTATGATACTGCTCATTCTGGGATATATGTGGGTGACTTCAATAGAGACTTAAATGGAGATATGGAGATATCAAAAGAATGATTGGGATTATAAATAAATGTTACAGATCTCCACATGGTTATGATAGTATTTAGGGGTTGTAAGAAAACTGTAAAGGAGTGGGCATTTAAGTCTCTGGTAAGATCACAATTAGAGTATGGTTCCAGAGTATGGGATCCTCACCAAGATTACTTGATTCAATCTGAAGAAAAGAAGCTCAATTGGTCCTGGGTGATTTCCAACATTACAAATATGTTGCAAAGTTTGGGGTGGGAAGATTTGAGAGAAAGGCTCAATTATGCAGTATGTAGATGTTGATTCCCATAGGGAACCTGAAATATTTGTCCCGAATGAGTAAATTTATAATACCAATAATAATACAGTCCGGCTTTATGGCTAAGTGGTTAGCGTGCTGACCTTTGATCACAGGGATCCCGAGTTCGACTCCTGGCAGGGTTGGGGATTTTAACCATCCTTGGTTAATTCCGCTGGTATGGGGGCAGGGTATATGAATCGTCTTCATCATCATTTCATCCTCATCACGATGCGCAGGTCGCCTACGGAGTCAAATCAAAAGACCTGCACCTGGCGAGCAGAACATGTCCTTGGACACTCCCAGCACTAAAAGACATATGCCATTTCATTTCATTCACCAATAATAATAATAATAATAATAATAATAATAATAATAATAATAATAATAATAATAATAATAATAATATTTGTCCTGAATGAGTAAATTTACAGGACAAATATTTCAGGTTCCCTATGGGAATCAACATCTATATCATCTGATGGCCAGGCAGGCATCAATTTTTGATGAGACAAAGTCTCTCATAGTGCATTGGCACTGTCAGTGGCTCCAAGTAGTCTACGCAGTGGCCTCCTAGCCATGTGTCTTGGTGGATGTGCTATTTACCAACTGATGAGCCCAACTTAGCACACTGGGGTGAAACGCTGGCAACCAGGAATGAGTTAGCTAGAAAATTTATAATGTCCAATAACGGACCATTTATATTGGTAATATAAGCAGTATGTTCCAAGATGTTAATGGACAGATGGCATGGAATGATAGACAAGTAAGTTTCAGTGGTGTTTATCAAAGTAGGAAAGATCACAGTTTGAAGATAAAGTTGGATTTCAAGAGGACCAATTGGGGCAAATATTCACTTATAGGAAGAGGGTTTAGGAATTGGAATAATTTTCCAAGGAAGACATTCAATAAATTTCCAAATTCTTTGAAATAATTCAAGAAAAGACTATGTAAACCACCTGGTCGACTGCCCTAAACGCAGATCATTGGTGACTGAAGAAGACCGATGTGGGAAAAGACTCATAGAATGGGCAGAGCTAAACAACATGCAGCTCTATCCCGAAGATGTACATTCAAATCAGGGAGATGGAACTCTGAAAACACTCCTGATTCGTGCTTTATATCTAGTGATCATTTGGAACATAATTTACCAGTTTTTCTATAAAGTGCTCATTAACTCCCCATACAGTCAGCACAGACCTATTCTCCTTGAAGCAGGCATCCAGATAACGCTTGTTATAGATCTTCAGTTCTCCCACGCCAGAACTTTGATAAGGCCACCCGTGGAAAATATTCAAGTAATCTTGACAGTAATATAAGGACCCCACAATATACTAACAAAATTACTGTAGGCTTATGAAGGCTATGCTTGCAACAGCTAAGAAGCGTATTCCCAGAGGAGTGCGAAATAATATATACCAGGTTGGAATGAAGCTTGTGACAAGCTCTACACTGAATATCAGAACAACGAAGGAAATGACGCTGCTGATGATCTCCTTTGTGCTTTAGATTAAGACAGGTGGTATAGGTGGATTAAAACCATGCACTTCATGGACTTTGAACATTCCAGTACAAGCTTTTTGAAGAAGTTGGATAGAAGCTCGTACTTCTCAACCCAAACCGGCAGTTTCACCCAATGAAGTCACCACTCGTACTGGTGGATTGTCAAAAGTGGAACCTGATGTTCACCATAAGAGATTTATAAGACGAGAATTATCCTTTATGAAAAGACATTGTACTTCAACATCCTTCACTCCTTTCACGGAAGATGATGTTCTGGTAGCCCTGAAGGGGATGAGAAATGAAAAGACTCAAGTCAAGGTATGGATGGATTTCTTACACAATGAAGCCTTCCTTATGCTAGGGAAGCCTGCTGATCGCACTGAAAGTTATAAGAAATTTGCTCTATTGAGTATTTGTTATAAACTACTGGAGCGACTCATTTTATAAAGTTGTAGGAGGTCTGCTGTCTGTAATTTCCTTTGATTCCCATATTTTTATCTGTTTTAAGTCAACTGAAGAGCATAACAGTTTTTAGCTTTCTTGTCTGTCTGTCTGTTTGTTTGTTTGTTTGTTTGTTTGTTCCATCATCGCGGGTACAGGGTCGAATAGATCTCAACCAAACTTCATATTTAGAGTCTGCTCAACCAAAAATAGGGTTTGATATGCTTATGATTTAAAACTCACAGAACAAACTGGAGGTTTATAGGTCAACCAGAAGAGGATTTTTAAATTTTCTCCCGCACTACTGCTTTTCTCTAAAATCTGTTGACTATATGTGAACTGTCCCTTCGTTTTAAATCATTTTTGTTATGTACATCATTTCACTTACTCTTCAAATAACAGACAATTACTATTTTCTATTGTTGCCACTGATGCTTTCACGGCCCGAACTTATAGACATGATACTGTATAGGCTTTTGGGCTTATGCTGTGTCAAGAAAATAAGGTTAAATTCTTTACGTTTCACAGAGAGCTGTGCTCTGCGTCCTCAGAAGAAATCTTGACTGTCCACGAGAAAGGCTTCTTAAACAATGACTCTTTGAATTTAGATGTTATAATAGAAGTGGAAATGGTACGTTCATACAGCACCAGATGGTACTTCATATTTAGAGTCTACTCAACCAAGAATAAGTTTTGATATGCTTATGATTTAAATCTCACAGAACAGACTGGAGGTTTATAGGTCAACCAGAAGAGGATTTTTTAGTTTTCTCTCGCACTATTGCGAGTGGGTGTATTCTTCATCTGCGTCCCCCAACCACAGGGGGATCTTCAATTATTATAGACTTTCTTAACTGCCTTAATTACTCCATATGTAGCCTATAAGAGTGTTAATTCCAAAACCTGGTCTCTCCTCATTTGAGTGACATTATGCACTATTTCTTTCCTAGGAGCCATCTGGTGGCGAATGAACATACCATTTCCACTTCTATTATAACGTCTAAATACAAAGAGTCATTGTTTAAGAAGCCTTTCTCGTGGACAGTCGAGGTTTCTTCTGAGGACACAGAGCACAGTTCTCTGCGAAACGTAAAGAATTTAACCTTATTTTCTTGACACGGCATAAGCCCAAAAGCCTATACAGTATCATGTATATTTTCTATTGGTTTATTGCTCTGCAGCCATTGACAGACACCCTCACACACCGACTGTGAATCTACCGGTTGTCATGACAAAGTCTACTTGCCAACAGGGAAATAACATAATGCCATTTTCGTCATCATTCCTGCAAACTCATTGTTAATTGGGTAGAATGCAAGAGAGGTGTCAAGCTGCCATTCTGAGGGATATTAGCAGAATACTGTTCAAGGTTACAATCGTACTGGAATAGTGCTAAGTGTGGTTGTTAATATTTGAACAGTACCGCAGAGTGTAAGCCATTATCTCACATTGTAAGGTGTTTTTTGGGATTTGCTATAATAATTACCGTATTTAACCTCTACTTCAGTTTTCTGCTTTAATTTCTTATTCTGCCCTGCCCTTTTAGACTTACGAAATAACACAATAAGTCATAAGGGGATGAATATTTAACATCCCCTCAAGCTAAGTTTCTCTTTTGTTACTGCTCTCAAAAATCCATAAAAAATATGATCAGAATTTAGTGAGAGATATTTCATTTTTCCAGATGGTATTTACTTACATATTTGTCTTATCTGACTGTCCTCAGATATTATCATATCTTCAATTATTGATGGTGATGATTATGCTTGTTGTTTAAAAGGGCCTAACATCTAGGTCATCGGCCCCTAATGGTACAAAATGTAATGACAAATTAAAAGTTCAAAATCATCCACTGACTAAAATAAAAATGGCATGAAGAATGAATGGAGGGATATGAATTTAAAACAATCAGTGGATCCGACCCAAAAACTAATATAAAAATAGTATTACTGACCAAGGGACCACTTCTAATGCACAATCCTGGATCAAGGAGGCTTGTTGGCTAAAGGCATCCAAAATCCAGGTCAACAGCCCCTCATAATAGTACTTTTTGCTAGTAAAGTAGAACCATGGTATTTGTCATGTTGGGGTACTAATCAAAAGTAAAAGATGTGGTGCTGATAAAACCAGATGAGCTCTGTAGAGAAACCGAAGTAATAGATGGTTTTAGTGATCACGAAGCTGTTTTTGTCGTAGTTAAAAATAAATGTGAAAGAAAGGAAGGTATTAAAATTAGGACTATTAGGCAGTACCATATGGCTGATAAAACAGGCATGAGGGAGTTTTTAAAAAGTAACTATGATCGCTGAAAAATGGTAAATAAATATGTAAACAGGCTCTGGGATGGGTTTAAAGCAATTGTTGAGGAATGTGAAAATAGGTTTGTTCCTTTAAAGGTGGTAAGGAATGGTAAGGATCCACTATATTATAAGAGAGAAGTAAAGAGACTAAGAAGGAGGTGCAGACTGGAAAGAAATAGAGTTAGAAATGGTTATGGAAGTAAGGACAAATTGAAGGAACTTACTAGGAAATTGAATCTAGCAAAGTCAGCTAAGGATAACATGATGGCAAGCATAATTGGTGGTCATACAAATTTTAGTGAAAAATGGAAGAGTATGTATAGGTATTTTAAGGCAGAAACAGGTTCAAAGAAGGACATTCCAGGAATAATTAATGAACAAAGGGAGTGTGCATGTGAGGATCTTCAAAAGGCAGAAGTATTCAGTCAGCAGTATGTAAAGATTGTTGGTTACAAGGATAATGTCCAGATAGGGGATGTGAGTAACACTAAAGAAGTATTAAAATTTACCTATGATAACAATGACATTTACAGTAAGATACAAAAGTTTAAAACTAGAAAAGCAGCTGGAATTGATAAAGATTTCTGGGGATATACTAAAGGCAATGGGTTGGGATATAGTACCATACTTGAAATACTTATTTGATTATTGTTTGGTCGGAGGAGCTATACCAAATGAATGGAGAGTTGCCATAGTAGCCCCTGTGTATAAAGGAAAGGGTGATAGACATAAAGCTGAAAATTACAGGCCAGTCATTTTGACATGCATTGTATGTAAGCTATGGGAAAGCATTCTTTCTGATTATATTAGACATGTTTGCAAAATTAATAACTTTTTTGCCAGAAGGCAGTTTGGGTTTACGAAAGGTTTTTTGACTGAAGCTCAGCTTGTAGGATTTCAGCAAGATATAGCAGATATCCTGGATTCAGGAGGCCAAATGGACTGTATTGCGATTGACCTATCTAAGGCATTTGATAGGGTAGATCATGGAAGACTACTGGCAAAAATGAGTGCAATTGGACTAGAAAGAAGAGTGAATGGGTGGCTATATTTCTAGAAAACAGAACTCAAGAGAATTAGAATAGGCGAAGCTTTATCTGACCCTGCAATAATTAAGAGGGGAATTTCTCAAGGCAGTATTATTGGACCTTTATGTTTTCTTATATATACCAATGATATGTGTAAAGAAGTGGAATCAGAGATAAGACTGTTTGCAGATGATGTTATTCTGTACAGAGTAATAAATAAGTTACAAGATTGTGAGCGGCTGCAGGATGACCTCGATAGTGTTGTGAGATGGACGATGGACAATGGTATGATGATAAACGGGATTAAAAGTCAGGTTGCGAGTTTCACAAATAGGAAAAGTCCTCTCAGTTTTAATTACTCCGTTGATGGGGTGAAAGTTCCTTTTGGGGATCATTGTAAGTACCTAGGTGTTAATATAAGAAAAGACCTTCATTGGGGTAATCACATAAATATGATTGTTAATAAAGGGTACAGATCTCTGCACATGGTTATGAGGGTATTTAGGAGTAGTAGTAAGGATGTAAAGGAGGTGGCATATAGGTCTCCGGTAAGACCCCAACTAGAGTATGGTTCCAGTGTATAGGACCCTCACCAGGATTACTTGATTCAAGAACAGGGAAAAATCCAAAGAAAAGCAGCTCGATTTGTTCTGGGTGATTTCCGACAAAAGTGTAGCGTTACAAAAATGTTGCAAAGTTTGGGCTGGGAAAATTTGGGAGAAAGGAGACGAGCTGATTGATTAAATGGTATGTTCCAAGCTGTCAGAGGAGAGATGGTGTGGGAGGACATCAGTAGACGAATAAGTTTGAGTGGTGTCTTTAAAAGTAGGAAAGATCACAATATGAAGATAAAGTTGGAATTCAAGAGGACAAATTGGGGCAAATACTCGTTTATAGGAAGGGGAGTTAGGGATTGGAATAACTTACCAAGGAAATGTTCAATAATTTTCCAATTTCTTTGCGATCATTTAAGAAAAGGCTAGGAAAACAACAGATAGGGAATCTGCCACCTGGGCGACTGCCCTAAATGCAGATCAGTAGTGATTGAATTAGCATAGACTCATGGTATTCCACACATGGTGGTACAACTCACAAGTATTGTACATCGCACAGGTAACACAGACCCATGGGGTTTCTCACATAATGGAGACACTCATACGCAACGCAAACTGATGGTGTTCCTCACCTACGTGTACTAATCACGGACACCGGTATTCCTGAGGTGTTCCTCATATAGTGGGTACTAATCACAGGCAAGTCAGACCTACGGTGTCGCTCATATAGTGGTACTAATCACAGGCAACGCCCAGACCCGTGGTGTTTATCACAATGATACTAATCACGGGTACTGGAAACCCACAGTGAACCACTCTCTGCTACTACTAACCACAAATCTCTGGTGTACCTAATATAGTGGTACTGCCCGCAAGTAAAGACGACTCTAGCTGTTCCCCATGTGATGGTACTAATCAAAAGTAGTTTCATGGTTCTAATACAATGATCACTTGGTCGCCCCTTCTAAATCGCCTCTCACGACAGGCAGCGGATACCGTGGGTGTATTTTTCGTTTGCATCCCCCACCCACAGGGGGTAGAGAGAGAGAATACGAAGAAAAAGAAAGGATCCATCACTTCGAAAAATGAAGTAACGGACAATGAAAGGCGAGGGCCGCGAAGGGCGTGAAAATGAAAGATTCCTTAGGCCTCAAATGCTCTAATACCGTCGGGGTCGGAAAAGAACAACAGTTGAATAAGGGAGGTCGGACAGGATAGACGAAAGTGAGGAGCCTGGCACAAGTAAGTGGAAGCAATGCCAGGACTCAGCTAAGGGCCCTGTGGTCGTCAACCCACCCTCCCAAGCTGAAAGTCCCTTGGGCCCCTTTTAGTCGCCTCTTACAACAGGCAGGGGATACCGTGGGTGTATACTTCATTTGTGTCCCCCACCCACAGGGGGATCTTCAATTATTGTCGAGTTTTTTAACTGCCTTAATTACTCCATATGTATAGGAGTGTTAATTTCAAAACCTGGTCTCTCCTCGTTTGAGTGATATTATGCACTATTTCTTTTGTGCATTTGCTCTTTTCCAGTCTATAATTTCCCTAATTAAGTCACATCAACTGTAATACAGAAATTCAGAAGAAATAGGAAGGACCGCCAGCTTACTAACACAGATCAATTGTCTGTGTTCCTAAAATTGGAAAACTGCTGGACATATTTCAACCAAACTACGTATTTATAATCTACTCAATCAGGATTATGTTTTCAGGTGCATATGATGTCAAGGTCATCACATGGAGTTAGGGTTTATAGGAAGATTATTCTCAAATATATTCTTTAACGTTACATCTATCAAAAGACTGTGTATAACAATCATTTAAGAATATGTTATTTACATTCATTTATGCCATATATATTTATTTATTTATTTATTGTACAATGTTTAATAACCAAGATGCTTCGAAAACTAGGATTTTTATTATTATTACTGCAAACTGCTTTACGTCGCACCGACACAGATAAGTTTTATGGTGACGATGGGATAGGAAAGGGCTAGGAGTGGGAAGGAAGTGGTCATGGCCTTAATTAAGGTACAGCCCCAGAATTTACCTGGTGTGAAAATGGGAAACCACGAAAAACTATTTTCAGGGCTGCCAACAGTGGGGTTCGAACCCACTATCTCCCGGACACTTGGATTTTTAGTCCAAGCCCATGGGACACTTGGTGCATGTCACTAGAGGGTGGGTAAACGGAAAGAACAAAACAGCCATTTTACTCTCATAAAACAGATAATAAGAGAGGTATTCGAAGTGTTCTACTACTCACAATTCCTTATCCCCAATTTTGATAGCTCCTTTTTCTTTCTCTACTCATCACCATTGTCTTGTTCTTCTCAACGTTGATCCTCAATCCCCATATTCAACACATTTATCTGTTGTTGTACTCCTCCTTCTCCCAAGATCACAACATCATCTGCAAACATTCATTCATTCGTTCCCCTCTAAATCTTCCCCTGCTGCCTTGACGATGTCATCCATTACCATTACGAACAGTCAAGATGCAGCACACTCTCTTGTTTTAGACCATTGTCAATTCCAAATCATTCTGATCTACCCACTGTTATCTTCACATAGCTGCGACAGTTATCAAATTCTGCTTTTATCATTGTTATTAGTTCCTTGCCAATGCCCCTGTGTGTCCGGACTTCCCAAACTTTTGTTCTGGGGATGCTGTCGTATGCCTTTAAGTCTATAAATTCCTTCCCACATTCTCAGCTCTTTTCCATGATCCATCTCAGAATGGAAATGGATTCTAAAGTTGACCTTACACTTCTGAATACAAATGGTTCCTCTCGTAACTGACTTTTCAACTTTTCTCTCATTCTCCTTTCCAATATCCTTTCCATTATCTTGGCAACATGGGACATGATAGCAATTCCTTGGTAGTTAACATACATCTTATTCCTTTCTTGAATATTGGTATTATAAACCCCTTTTCCCAATCTTCGGGCACTTTTTCCCTCTCTCCATACACACTTGGTATTCTATTAGTCCACTGGAGTCCTGCAACCTTGATCATTTCTAGGACTTCTTCCCCCATTCCCACAGCTTATTCCATCTACATCTTTTTAACAGCCCATTCCACCTCTGTCATTGTAATGTCTGATTCCTTCTCTGTTACTTCCTCTATTCCTGCTGCCTGGACACCTTTCCCACATGTCTGGTTTCTCATGTTCTGGGGATACTGTCATATTCTGTCCATCTGTTCAATATCTCATCACGTTTTGTCGGTATTCTTTATTCTTCACAAACTCTGTGTTCACCGGTTCATTCCTACAGTTTCTTATAATTTGAAATAACTTTTTCCCCACAGTTCAAATCTTCCTTTACTTCCTGGTTGAATATTTCCCAATTTTTCTTTTTTTCTTCAGCTACTACTTTTTTTGTACACTCTTTTTGTTTCTATGTAACTCGCTCTACTCTCTTCAGTCTTGTGTGTTTTCCATTCCTTCCAACTTTTCATCTTTTCCCTTAGAGTAGGATCTCATTAATCTGGATCCCATTAGTCTGAACTTCACTTAATCCAGACAGCCGTTTAACAATAATAATAATAATAATAATAATAATAATAATAATTTCGGAGATGCCGATTGCCCGAAATTTAGTCCCGCTGGAGTTCTTTTACGTGCCAGTAAATCTACCGACACGAGGCTAACGTATTTGAGCAACTTCAAATACCCCCAAACTGAGCCAGGATCAAACGTGCCAAGTTGGGTTCAGAAGGCCAGTACCTCAACCGTCTGAGCCACTCAGCCTGGTATACATCATTAACCTCTTCGCTGTTAATACTGTGAGCGACTATTAGAACCCTCCGTGCTGAATTATTTTTTAAAAACATGCCACAAAATACATGAAATATATGAAATGTGTGCAAAAATGATAAGTTACTTCATATGAACTGGCAAAATAATTCCTGAACAGCTTTCAGCTATATTTTTTTCCATAAAATTTAAGATCAGAGAAAATCGGGGTTGTCCACAGGAGCTAAAAATACTCTTTCCTATATGTCATTTCACGAGAGTTTAATCCTGATGTGAACATGGTATGTCCAAACCTCCGCCAAAGAAAGAGTTGTGATTCGCTGAGCATGTAGTACAGACCTCCACCACGTCAACGTCTCGTGTTCGGACGTACAGGAATATGCATCACATATGACAAAAGTGCGAAGATCTGAACTTCTGAATAAACTACTAAACCTGGATTCTGTTCACTTAGTTTATGAACACATTCACAATGCACTGCCTATGGTCACTTCTGAACGGTTTTCCTCTTTTGTGCTTCACTACAGGCGATGGACGTACCTCTTGCTCCATTTCTCTCACTATGAATACCCACACTAACTGCTGCTGCAAGATGCAACAAATTCTCTCCACGCTGTACAGCTTGGGACTTTCCCCGACTACGAGGAGACTTCCCGTATTACACCACGCCTTGTGCCTTTCTCGTTATTTAATCACTATTTTATCAACAAAAAAACATATGACAACCATATTTTAATTTGATTACGTATTCTTCCAAACTCTCTAAATGTAATAAACTAAAATAAAATAAAATTAATGCGATGTACTACTTTTCTGACTTAAAAATCAATGAAGGTATTTATTAATCCACCTATTCACTTTGTAACCACATATAAGTGGACAAAAAGTATTGAATCAGTGGATTAATAAATACCTTCATTGATTTGTAAGTCATAACAACTTTCAATACGGATTAATCATGAGATTTGTAACATGTAGTACTACTTTTCTTCGAGCTCGCATACAGTCGAGTGAGTGCAACGGTTGCTCCTCCAATCAACTACGTCTATGTTCACATGAAAGGGAGGGTGCTCTGCCCATTTGTTTACATCAGGATTAAACTCTCATGAAAAGCAGTATATAAAAAGTTTGATATTCCTCTTTCAGAAGTGCTAATTTCTCACCAAATTTCACAACGCTCTTTCAACAATTACGAATGTGAGACATTTTAGCTATTTTACAAATCAGGGTTGTCCATAATAGCCAAAATACTCACTGATCATTACCTTGAATAGATCGGATAAGACTAATTATTTCCTAATAAAAAGAAATCAAAGAACATTTCATTACTTAATAATGTAACAAAAATTAAATTTAAGTTATAGTCTTCAAAACTTCACTAATGTGTGCTATATTTCGAAGCAGGAGTGAACACAGAGAGCCACATCACATGTACCGGGTTTCTCACCTTTTCTTTTCGCCAGTTGTGTTGGAGCAGACATGGCAGCATCTTGTTGGAAATTTCTTCTTTAGAGTAGATTGTACAGGGAATAGGAAATGTCTCTCTGTCAGTCTGAGTGGTTGGTCGCGAAATGTAGGATGTCCTCTTTTACTGGTTTGTCTAGAAACGTGGTACTTCTGGATGAGTTTCCTTATAAGCTGTAGCGGGAAATCTGCTAGAGATATATTCTGTCCAGTTTTTACATTGAAGAGGGCATGAGAATTTAGAACAGTTATATCAAGCTGGTGGAAAAAGAACTTTCGGTATCATTTCATTGACTTTCGCACACACTCGACAGAACTAATCATCATGAGTGACCGGTCAACACGACCAATGTACTTGTTATAGTCAATAATGAAAAGGGGTTTCTCTACAGGCAGTCTTGTCTGTCTCTCCATCTTCCCTGTAGGTCTCATATTGTCAGTATGTCGTGTGTTCAGCATACAAACTTCCCTATGATCGAACCACCTGATGGCAATCACGTTATCTGTCGCTTTTGATTCACTTTGTACTTTCTTCAATTTTGTAGTGAATTTTGGCATTTCTCTCCTGTTCTTTTGACGATACCACATGTATTTGTTTATTTTTCGTGTAGGTGAAAATGAAATGGCGTATGGCTTTTAGTGCCGGGAGTGTCCGAGGACAAGTTCGGCTCGCCAGGTGTAGATCTTTGGAACTGACTCCCGTGGGCGACCTGCGCATCGTGATGAGGATGAAATGATGATGAAGACGACACATACACCCAGATCCCGTGCCAGTGAAATTAACCAATTATGGTGAAAATTCCCGACCCTACCAGGAATCAAACCCGGGACCCCTGAGACCAAAGGCCAGCACCCTAACCATTTAGCCATGGAGCCAGACTTTCGTGTAGGTGATCGTACAGTTGTGGACTTTGATACCAGTTATGTATCCACAATGTATGTCCTTTCTGCAAGTACCTCTCAATTAGCATCCAGACAACTGCACCTGATACCCCAAAATTCACGTTCAGGAATTATTTCTGTAGGTGACCCTGTGTAAACAATAAAATCCAGCATATATCTGGTCTCACAATCGCAGCTCACAAATGTCTTTATTCCAAATCTGTGTCTCTTTGATGGGATAGACTGTATGAGTGAAAGCCTGCCTTTGAAAAGCATCAAATTTTCATCAATGCAAATGTTTTCAAACGAGGTGAACGTTTCTCTGAACTTGTTTCTGAGATAGTCAATTAGAGGCTTTATTTTATACAGCCGGTCACCTTCAGACTGACTGTTGTCATTGAAATGTAACAACCACAATAATAAGAGATACCTGTCTCCAGACATGAAATCCAAGAACTATATGTCATTATTAGAGAATCAGTTGACCAGTATTCAAGAATTGTATGTTTCTTCATTCTTGCCATAAGCACTGTCACGGCAAAAAAAAAGTACAGTTCTTCAGGTGTGGTTTCCCTCCATTTCTGTAGCCTTGAACTTTGAGACGGTGGCATTGTTTCCGTAACAAAAAACTTATTTGTTTCAACTGCTGTATGCTCCATAATTTCTCGTGAGAAGAACCACTGAAATAAAAGCCGTTGGTTCAATCATGAAAAACACCGAATAATATACCCGATGAACTGTCATCAAAACTGGGTATCACAGGACTAAACATATTACCTGTGCGTTATTGAAATAAATCAGTCTCAGAACAAATTCTTTTTCTGTTTTGTGGAGTTGGTACTTGAAGCTCAGCACTATCACTGTCACCACTGTCACTCGGATAATGATCACTACCCAAATCACTGATATCCCAGTATTCATCTTCCAATTCAAGAGTATTCACAGCTTCTATAAGTTTGAAATCAAAAAGAATGTGCCATCCGTTACTTGAAGCCATTTTTACAAACCCTGGACACAGCTGCCTTGCAGGATTGCCAATCTAGATTGCACACTAAGATGAGTTCATTATTTCAGATATTTGACCACAAATAGCATTAAAATGCAGTCCCCATTTTCACTGATGGTCCATTATGCTGCAAAAAGATGTAGCTTGTTGCCACTCAAGTTTGGAAAACAAAGGAAACTCCAAAGGTATCTATTTCCTTTTCAGAAATTTAGCTAAAGTTACCAACGTGATATCTCGGACACAGCAAGGACATGACGTATTACCACGCCCAAGATATCTTGGTCGTAACAGTGTACGGGTTAACAGTAGGTAGAGCCCTGTGCAGATATACAAAATATATCCGCACTTCCTTCATCCGCACCCGCGAATGGTTATCCGCGTATAATGTAAATATTTAACTACAGTATATTACACCTAAGGTATTGAAATGGATAGATCTGTTTACATAATACAATAGGCCTGATACCTGGCACCAGACCCCTCAAAGTCATAGGTTTATGAGGGATTTTCTCGTGCAACAACTACCATAGTTGTTACCTTTATTCCTTCCATTAATGAGGGCAGGATCCAGTTAGACTTAGGCAAGAATTACTGCTTAAAAATCTTAAGGCTCTTTATATATCACCATTCATCCATACCAATATCAAGGGTCGCCTAACCACAAGCACAAAATGACAGTATACCTGAGTGAAAATTAATAAATTTTATTATTTAGAAATGACCAGCTAAATTATACGCACAGCCAAACAGTTTGCATCCGCCAAGACACTAAATTCGCGGATATCCGTGGATTTGCATCCGTGCAGGGCTCTAACAGTAGGCAGCAGCATTAAACTCAATTTTCACAAATTTGATGGTCAGCCCATTTTTGCGTGCATCCATTCAATTAGTGAATTAGTAAGATTATGTAAAGATGCCCCATAACATTCACAAACATACAGGAGTTAAAATATCAAACATAATAATATCTGTAATGAACATGGCAAAATATACTAGCAAATATTTACCACCTGCAGTGTTTACGAAACAGATAAAGAACTTATAGGTAATATTGTGGTCATCTTTCATAACACTTTTTCACTTCTATAAATTAAGCAGCAGGTTCGATATAATTTCTTCATGAATATCAAGCTTTTATTATCCATCATTACACCAAAAGAAAACCTTTGTATTCTTTATACGAGTTTTTACTTGAACAAAAGTAAAATATAGTTTGTTACTTACATCCACTAGCTATATGATATTTAAAACAATGTAACTAATGTATTGATTTTATTTCTGTACTACTATCACTGATTTCATTACTGCTTTAGAAGATGAGGATTGAGGAAGAACAACAAGAACTCATTAATTTAGCAAATATAACTCACCGTTATCTTCACAGTGGAGTCTGTCATTATAAGACGCAACCGAATTATCCAGTCTATGTCGAGGAGTGAACACATCTTCCTTTTCGTTAGTCTTAGTTCCCATTCTTCACAATAACTAGAATAACACGAAAATATATAAATATACTTCTTGGGTTAAGGCTTTTACAATGTATAATATTAAACAACAACAACAAGAAAACCCAAGCTGCTCCACAGCATTTGTTATAAAAAGGTCAGATAACGTGTCTTGATATAAAATTGCCCCATACGCCGTCCAGGTACTTTTTTTGAACAATTACTTTTAGGGAAAGGAATCTCTTGCAGAAAGAAAGAGATCGGGAGAAAAATAAAACTGATCTTACTAGAGATGAGGCAAAGATCAGAAACCTCAAACAATTACACCGAAACAAGAAATGAAAAAAATGAAATGGCGTATGGATTTTAGTGCTGGGAGTGTCTGAGGACATGTTCGGCTCGCCAGGTGCAGGTCTTTTGATTCGACACCCATAGGCGACCTGCGCGTCGTGATGAGGATGAAATGATGATGAAGCAAAATTATGGTTAAAATTCCCGACCCCGCTGGGAATCGAACCTTGGACCCCTGTAACCAAAGGCCAGCACGCTAACCATTTAGCCATGGAGCCGGACACCAAAACAAGAAACTGAACATTAAAAGAACAGTTACAGATGAAAAGACCAAGACTCAGTTTACGGCTCCGTTATGTTGACGATACATTAGCAATTATTGACAAACAACTTAACAATATTGATAACATCCTAACGTTCCTAAATAGTTTAGACAAAAACATAAAGTTCACAAAACAAAATGAGATCAACAATTCAATAAATTTTCTAGACATCAAAGCCTTCCTTTACTCCAATAACTATAAAAAACAAATTATTAAACCCAAATTCCCATTAGCAAGCCACATATTACTGTTTAGTATACAGGTTGTTAAAAATCCCTCTTTCAAAAAATAATTTTAAAAAGAATTAGATTTCCTAAAAGAAATAGCCAGATTCAACAGGTTTAATCCAGACATGATCAATAAAACCATTAATAAGGTAAAACTAAAATTAGCCACAAACCTTTCTCCAATAAAACCCAACAAACCAAAGTACGCAAAGTTCATATTTAACAACCCAAGTATCCATCAAATTACCAATCCTTTAAAAAAGCATGAGGTAAAAATTCCTTACACTATGCAGAACACTAATTACAATTTATTTTTTAATCATAACTCAATCAATTTAACCAATAATCAATATTCAGGCTGATGTAAATACAGACTAACATGCTCAGTATGCAATTTTTCTTATGTTGGTCAAACTTGCCGCAGTTTTTTAAATAGATACGCAGAACATTTCAACGCCCAAAAACACTATTTCTCTGCGATGAGTAACCACATGAAGGATACAAGTCACCCATTTACTACAATAGAACGTGATTTACAAATCTTAAAAAGAATCAAAAAAGGTAAACACATGATGGAATGTGAAAACGTATACATCTTTCTGGATCAGTAATTTAACAAAGACAAAAATTTAAACGATGTAATAGATTTAAAAAAAGCTCTCTCTACAAACAAATTTCAATACTATTGCAAAAATCAATTCTTCAGGACAGTTATTTCCATAAAATCTTTAGTACTAAATCAGTAAACACTCCTATCAATTCAACATACACCCTGCTCCCCTCCCACTGCCAGCAACTCCCCCTCATGCGCAATGAATAAGTCCGTGATGATTATGATGATGCTTGTTGTTTCAAGGGGCCTAACATCGATGTCATCGGCCCCTAATGGTACGAAATGAAATGAAAAATTAAATGTTCAAAATCATCCACTGACCAAAATTTTAAAAAAATTTCATGAAGAATGAATGGATGTGAATTTAAAACAATCGGTGGATCCGACAAAAAAACTATCATAAATAATAGCATTACTGACCAAGGGACCACTTCTAAAGCACAATCCTGAATCGAGGATGCTTGATGTCTAAAGGGGTCGAAAATCCAGGTCAAAGGCCCCTCAGAATGGTACTTATCGCTAGGAAAGTAGAACCGTGGTATATGTCATGTTGGGGTACTAATCAAAAGGAGCAAAGACTCACGGTATTCCACACATGATGGTACTACTCACAAGTATTGTACGTCGTACAGGTAGCGCTGACCTATGGTGTTTCCCACACAATGGCACCACTCATAGCCAACGCAAACCTATGGGGTTCCTCACCTAGGTGTACTAATCACGGGCGCCGGTATTCCCGTGGTGTTCCTCACATAGTGGGTACTAATCACAGGCAACGCAGACCCACGGTGTCCCTCATATAGTGGTACTAATCAAAGGCAATGCCCAGACCCATGGTGTTGCTCACATGGGTACGACTCACAGGTACTGGAAACCCACAGTGATTCACCCTCTGCTGCTACAAAGCACAAACCTATTTCGTACCTATTTCGGTCCCAAGTCCGGAATGAGAAAGGAGGAGGGTTTGCTGGTCTGGCACCCAGCTGTAAAACTGCCAACGCCGAGTGTTGGGCAGCGGGAAATAACCTGACTCCCTAAGGGGGCCAACAGCTTCGGGCGAATGAGCCCCTTTGGGTGGGGTGATGGTCCCCACAGTGGAGGAAATGCCACTGGAATCCATTATGCAGCGTCTGTTCTCCAGGTTAGGGGCGGCTGCACAAGGCGTCTGTACTCCAGAGGAACGGCCTCATTATCACCTCACTGGATCACATCCAGAGTTGTAATTCGGGACCTAGTCCCACACAGGTGACACCTTGACAGTCAACCATGGAAGGTCTTTTAAGGAATACTCCACCGGCTGAACCAAGAGTACAGAGAAAGCAGCATTCGAATACGGTGGGCTACCACCTGAAAGATACCGTGAAGTCGGAGGCACGGAAATACCCCAGTACCACATACACGAACAAGACAAAACAAGAATCAAACCAAAGCAGATAACATACTTCTCTACACACAATATAAACTCACTCATGCAAACCGGTAAACTAAAAGTGATCACCGACATAATGGACCAACACAAAATTCTTATCATGGGATTACAGGAAATTAGAAACACTGACCAGGATGCCTTAGAATCTCAAGGGTACAGACTTTATAAAGGTAAACCCGGGAAGAGAGTGATGAAGAAAGTCCCACAATTTGGAACAGGATTTTTGGTCAGCCTTAAAATAATAAACTCAGTTCAAGAATTCAGATCACAGTCTCCATGACTCTCAACGCTCACCTTAAAGGCATCTAATAAAATCTATACTATAACAAATGCCCATGCTCGCACTAATGATAAAAACGACTCCTCAAAAGACCAGGAAGAAACAGGAGAATTTTGGGACCTATTGGACCAGTCCATAGATAACATCCCCAAACACCATATAAAATTATTAATAGGCGACTTCAACACTCAACTAGGCAGAGAAAGAAAATACCGCGACATCATCGGAAAATGGCCAGCACACAAGAAAACAAATAAAAATGGAGAGAGACTTGTTGACCTGTGTAGAAACCATAATTTAATCTCAAAATCTACATGTTTTAAGAGGAAACCTCAAAAACTTAAAACATGGAAACACCCTGACTACACTAAAGGAGAATGCAACTGGATCACGTCTGCATGGACAAATACCACCACAAAGAGATCTATAACGTCAAAGTCCCCCGAGGAATAGACACAGGTTCAGATCACTACGTATTTAAAATTAAAATTAAACTCACTCCCCAGAGGAGGCAACAAAAGCAAGCCCTTAAAACTAAAAGAAAAATAGATCCTACCCACCTAATCAACAACAAAAATTACCAGAAAGCAACTGAAAAAATAAAAATCACAGATAAACTTGAAGACTTAGTACACAACCTTAAACAAATTGCAGAAGACCTGGCTCCAATTAAACCACGTAAAAAATACCAATGGTGGAACAGTAATGTGATGAAACAGTGGAGAAAAGACATCAGGCATGGCTATTACATCAGTCCCAAAAAAACAGAAATATCCTATCAAAAGCTAGTAAAACAGAGAAAAGAAACTATGCAAGTCTTAAGAAGAATAAAAAGACAACATCATAAGGACACCCTGCAGTTAATTGAAGAACAATTCAATAAAACTCAATCAAGGGACTACTACAAAACCTTCAGAAAGCAGCTCCAAAAATATGAACCCCCGACCCTACTGATGAAGGATGAAGGTAAGCTGGCCCATAACAATAAAGACAATGCAGAAATTCTGGCTAAACATTTCAACAAGCTTTTAAATTGTGAGGAACCTACAGAACTCCTTCATTTGGACACCAACACCCCGATAAAGACATCACCAGAGAACATCAATCCCCCCCCACAATAAAGGAAGTCTACCAAGCTCTGAATAAATTAAAAAACTACAAAGCGCCAGGAGAAGATCAGAACTTTGCGGAAATCTGGAAATATGCAGGAACATCAGCAAAAGTTGCCCTCCATCAACAACTTGTCACTATGTGGATTAAAGAAGAACTACCAGAACACTGGACAACAGCCCTCATCATCCACTACACAAAAAAGAAGATAAAACCGACCCTAATAACTACAGGGGAATCTCGCTCCTAGACATAACATACAAAATATTTTCAATAATCATCCTTAATAGGATAAGTTTACAACTTGAGAAAGAACTAGGAGAATATCAAGGAGGTTTCAGACCCTGGAGGAGCTGTTCTGATCAGATCATGAGTCTTAAGTTGATAATGGACTATAACAGGAGAAGAAACAGAGATATGGTGATGACATTTGTAGATTTCAAGAAAGCTTATGATTGCATCCACAGAGAATCTCTGTTTAAAATTTTAAGACACCTTGGACTACACCCCAAATTAATAAACATGATAAAATTGACTCTCACCAACACCAAATCAAAAGTGAAGTTTAGGGGTGAAACATCAGAGACATTTGAAATTGGGCTACGGCAGGGAGATGGGCTCTCACCACTATTATTTAACTGTGCTCTAGAAATGGTAATGAGGGAATGGTTTAGGAAATGTCCCCCCAAAATAAAGATTTGCCGAAAAATCAAATCAAATTGCCTGGGTTTTGCTGACGATTTAGCATTACTAGCAGTGGTCATGAAAGAAGCAAAAACCCAGATAACAGAACTTCAAAACATTGCAAATAAAATTGGCCTCAAAATATCATTTGAAAAAACAGAAATTATGCCGCAAAAACCAACACAGCTAAAAGAAGTCACCATAAATGGTAATAAAATCAAAATAGTAACTCAATTTAAATATCCTGGAGAAGTAATAACACATAACCTAAATGAAAAAATCTCAGTCCAAATAAGAACAAACAGATTAGCTAAAACACAGAAGTTAACATGGGATATCTACAAAAAGAAATGTCTATCAATAAATACAAAAATAAAACACTACAACACAGTTATAAAACCACAAGCTACATATGCAGCAGAAACACTCTTTCACCTGAATAAACAATCAAAGACTGACAGACTTCAGAACATTGAAAGGAGGATTGGAAGAACTTGCATCAACAAAAAATACCAGAAAGATGGACAGTGGCGGTTAATACCTAACAAAGTCGTGTACAAAGAGCTAGAACCCATTACAGATACTATGCGTAAGAGGAGACTGGGATTCTTTGGACATATCATGAGGATGCAGGATTCAAGACTTCTGAAACAACTAGTACAACACAATCTCGTCTCAAAAAATACCACAACAGGATGTAAATGGATCAGAGAAGAAAGAGAGGATCTGAAGGAAATAGGCCTTACAACAGAAGACACCACAAATAAGATAAAATTGAATACAAAACTCAAGAATACAAACCTCCACTTTACCCTTACACAAAACAAACCAACAACACGCACATTTTCAACTGAGGAAAGGGCACGAAGATCGGAGCGTCTGAAGAAGTACTGGGAGGACCACAAAGCCCGAACAATCCCTTCAAAGAGACCTGAACGACGGACTGACTAAAGTGATCCTATGTGGTCATAAAAGGAGAAGAAGAAGAAGAAGAGGTACTACTTGCAAGTAAAGGCAACCCATGGTGTTCCCTGCGTGATGGAACTAATCAAAAGTAGTTTCATGCTTCTAAGACAAACATCCCTTGGTTGCCCCTTTTAGCCGCCTCTCACGACAGGCAGGGGATACCGTGGGTGTATTTTTCATCTGCGTCCCCCACCCACATGGGGAAGAGAGAGAGAGAAAAAAAAATCAGTCACTTCGACAAATGAAGTAACGGACGAAGAAAGGCAAGGGCCACGAAGGACGTGAAATGAAAGACTCCCTAGGCCTCGAATGCTCTAATACCATCGGGTCGGAAAAGAACAAGAGTTGGCCAAGGGAGGTCGGACAGGATAGACGAAAGTGAGGAGCATGGCACAAGTAAGTGGAAGTAATGCCAGGACTCAGCTAAGGGGCCCGTGGTCGCCAATCCACACTCCCACGTCGAGAGCCCATTGGGCCCCTTTTAGCCGCCTCTTACGACAGGCAGGGGATAGCGCGGGTGTATTCTACATGTGCGTTTCCCTCCCGCAGGGGGTGAATAAGCCCTTAGCCACACCTTCTCAAGCTCAACCCCCTCCACCAAAACCCCACAGCTACAACACGCGAAGTAAGAGTTCGGTGGCTGCCAGTAGCTCTAAAGATCTCAACATAATAAGTTAACATCTCAGTGGTCGAAGGGTAAGTGTCAATACTTTTTATTTAACTTCCACTCCTAGTCCCCTCCTTTCAATCCCAGGTCAATAAAAATTCCACAAAAACTTATTTAATTACAGACTTTCATCACACATTGGGCTATTACTGTTTGACAATAACTATTACAACATCGTTCCCTTTTGACCACCACACTTACTTCAACACATCCAACAACAAAGAGCTACACCAATTCAAAACTTTTCCTACAAATACCACATCAAAGAAGATGGCCCAATGAGGTCTACAACAAACTTTAATAATGGCCAACAGCATCCAGTATTCAAACTAGTAATATCTCAAAAGAACCGTGCCGTATGTGAATTCTTCAACTTTATATGTACAAAAAGCTAATGCAGTACATATTAACTCCTTGAACCAAGGACTATTACCAGATGAAATTTTAATGTTCAACATTGTTCAAGTGTTTAACAATACACCATTTTATAATTAATAATCAAATATACCACCTTATGTCATAATTTCTCATATAATTGTTATGTTTTTCGACTCAGCTATTGCTATAATTATTGTCAATCCAATAATATACTACATCTTATTTTTTTTTTCTATTTGCTTTACATCGCACCGACGCGGATAGGTCTAATGGCAACGATGGGACAGGAAAGGCCTTGGAATGGGAAGGAAGCGGCCGTAGCCTTAATTGAGGTACAGCCTGGTGTGAAAATGGGAAACCACGGAAAACCATCTTCAGGGCTGCCGACAGTGGGGTTCGAACCCACTATCTCCCGGATGCAAGCTTATAGCTGCGCGCCCCTAACCGCGCGGCCAACTCGCCTGGTCACCTGACTCACAAAACATAGTTATAAATCAACAGTATTTCATGAGACAATTCCAATCAGGTACCTGATTTATTCTTAAGGTGAAACTATGGATGATGATAAATACAATGAGAGGCAAAACATGTACCACCTAATTTAATAATTTGTTATATTGACAATTTGATAAGGACAAAGCCCTAATTTTTAAGATTTTATTGTATTGAATAGGTGGGTAAACAATAAAAACTTACTAGTTTTATTTAATATAACCCGCTAAGTAATGTACACATTGTGGGCTAGGGTAAGCCATTGCCTGCAATTACTGGAGTGATCATTTAATGATTTGATTTTATGATTTCTCGAAGTTGACTGAACTGAAGACCTATCAATGCCTCATGATTCCTCCGCAGATAATTCCAGAGAGAATAATACAACAAATGAAACAAATCCGTCTAGTAGAACGGACAGACGGACTGAACAAAGCCGTTTTTAGTAAACTTTATTAGTATATATAGATAACAACTACTTCCCCTGTAAACCATGTGATCTTACCACACCAGAGAGGCTTGCGTGTACCAACGGAGCAGGTAGCCAAGCCGTAAGTGCAACCATATCAGACGAACTAACTAATAGTTCATTGGAAGACGGGGGATAGCAGCCTTTCAGAAGTTGAAAGGGCAGCTGATTGAGAAAGACATGACCTTGTAATAATAATTAACATGGCTTAGCTATGTTGACACTGCGACACGGTTGAAAGCAATGGGAAACTACAGTCAGAACTAAGTCCCGAGGACATGCAGCTCTCACTCTATGAACGAATGAATGAATGATGTATTGATGATAGCTTCCTGCCAGGTAAATTATTCCAGAGGTAAAATAGTCCCCCATTTGGTTCTCCAGGTGGGGACTACACGAGAGAGAACAATCATCAGGAAGATCAATGCCGGCATCCTATGAGTCGAAGCAGGGGAATGTAAGAAGTTGGAATCATTGTGGTAGGTTACAGGATCTGAAAAGGGAAACAGATAGACTAAAATTACATGTAATACGAAGGTTATGCCGAAAGTTTTTAGCAGCGTGTAAACCATAATTCTGAGGACAATGGGATTATTTTCATTTGAAAGAGCGATGCTTTTTGACCTTGGAACATGTGTGCGCAACCCCTCCTAGCGGTAATTCCTCCACAGTGAGGGAAGTAAGCACAGGCAGTGCTGAGTCAGACACGGTGCAAGATAGATCTGTCGCGCCACAATTTTCGAGCAATGACTTTTTATGATTATAAAAAGAAATTAAGTGCCGAAGAATGTCATTCTTCTTTGCTGCGCGTTTTTGGTGAGGCTACCCCTTCTAGAACCACAGTTGGAAATTAGTTTCGGGAGTTTTCAAGGGGTCAGCAGTCAACTGAAGATGAACCTCGTCCCGATCACCCAGCAACAGCTGTGACTCAAGAAAACATTGATGCTGTGAGGGAAATGATCAAAGCAGATTCACATCTTACATTTTATGACATTGAAGGGACCTTAAATATTGGGTCAAGAGCAGCGCAGACCATCGTTCACGATTATTTAGGCCTTACCAAGAGATGTGGCCTTTGGGTGCCACATTCCCTGACAGAAAGCTAAAAGGAGGAGAGAGTGAACTGGTGTCATTTCATGCTAGAAAAATTCAATGGAGGACAGTCCAAAGACACCTACAATATCGTCACAGGTGATGAAATATGGGTCTACCATTATGTCCCTGAAATGAAGAGACAGTCTTCTGTGTGGTGCTTTCCAGGGGAGGAACCACCCACAAAAGTTTGACGAAGTTGGTGCTCCGGAAAGAAGATGGTGGCATTTTATTTATTTTTATTTTTTTTTTACGAAAATGGGGCATCTCACCTCTGTGACCTTGGACACACGTCGTACAGTCAATGCTGAATGGTATGCGAATGACTGTCTGCCCAAAGTCCTCGCCACTTGGAGGTCACAGCACCCAAAGTCAAAGAGTGGGCACCTTCTGCTGCATCACAACAATGCATCTGCATACAGGGCTGCCAGAACAATGGACTTCTTGGAAAGGGAAAAAGTGAGAGTGTTACCTCATCCCCCCTATTCACCTGACCTGGCCCCATGTGACTTCTTTCTGTTCCCTAAGACCAAGGAAAAAATACGTGGACAGCGGTTTTCGTCAGATGAAGAGGCCATTGCAGCGTACGAGAGTGCACTAAGTTACATCCTGAAAGAATCTTGGACTGAAACGTTTTTTAAGTGGTTTCAGAGAATGGAAAAATGTATACGTGCCAATGGAGAGTATTTTGAAAAGTTGTAATTGTTGTTTCGCAAATGAAATTTTTTTCTCACACTCTGCTAAAAACTTTCGGCATAGCCCTCATTATTAAATTAATGTTGTAATGGTCCACCTTTCAATACTATATATGCAATATTTTGATTTACATTAACTAGGGACTAGTTTCGGGATGGGCTAGCCATCTTCAGCCTTAATATAAAACATCTAATAACTAAACAAACGTAATTTAGTTAATGTAAATTAAAATATTGCATATATAGTATTGAAACGTGGACCATTAAAAACATTAATTTAATAATTATTATTGTGATTACAATTCAATACGGATCAGAACCATGAAGTTTATATCCTATAAAATTACATGTATGTAGTTCACATAAGTGAAGTACGCTGACAGGAAGAGCATAATTTTTGGTTAGGCGACTACAGAATTATCAACACAGAATCAAACAGGGGAAAGGCAGGAGTTGGTTTAACAATGAATAAGAAAATAAGGCAGCAGGTAAGCTACTATGAACAGAAGAGCAAACGGATTGTTGTTGTCGATATAAGACACCATGCCAGCACCCACTACAATAGTGAAAGGTCTATATGCCTACTGGCTCAGCAGATGATGAAAAATATCAAAAGAATATACAAAGAGAAAGATGATTTAATACAACACAAAAAGGAGAAATGACCGGGCGAGTTGGCCGTGCGCGTAGAGGCGCGCGGCTGTGAGCTTGCATCCGGGAGATAGTAGGTTCGAATCCCACTATCGGCAGCCCTGAAGGGGCTGTACCTTAATTAAGGCCACAGCCACTTCCTTCCAACTCCTAGGCCTTTCCTATCCCATCATCGCCATAAGACCTATCTGAGTCGGTGCGACGTAAAGCCCCTAGCAAAAAAAAAAAAAAAGAAAAAAAAGGAGAAATGAAACTGTGATGGGAAAATGGAATGCAGTGGTAGACCAAGAAAGAGAAGATAATGTAGCAGAAGAATTCAGACTGGAACAAAGGAATGAAAGAGGAAGTTGGCTGATAGAATTCTGCACCAATCGTAATTTAGTCCTTGCTAATACTTGGTTCAAACACCACAAACGACGACTTTATATGTAGCTAAGACCTCGACACACTAAACGGTGTCAACAGAATTTATTTTGATTTGGAGGAGAAATTCATAAACAAGGTGTTAGATTGCAAGACCTTCCCAGGAGCAGACATGGACTGTGACCACAGCTTGGAGGTCATGACATACCGTGTGAAGCTGAAGATATTAAAGAAAGGACGAATATAAGGAGATGGGATATGAAGAGATCTGTAACCTTTATTTACTGTACAATCCTGTTTACGTGATTATCCCAATGAAGATCTTTCCTTATATTAACACTTAGATACTTACAACGATCCCAGCGAGGAACTTTTGCCCCATCAATCCGGTAATTACAACTGAGAGGACTTCTCTTTGTGAAACTCTCAACCTGACTTTTCGCCCGAATTACTATCATACCATTGTCTGCCGCCAATCTCAAAACATTGTTGAGGTATTGTTGGAATTGCTCACAATCTAGTAACTTATTTATTACTCTATACAGTACAATGTCAAAGTCCTAAGGGAGGAAGACTCAGGGTCAGATCACTATGTTGTTAAGATCAACATAAAATTAAATCCAAGGGTTAAGAAAAGACCTCCAAATAAAAATAATAAAAAATTTGACCCTACCACCTTAATAAATAATAGGGAGTACTATAGGAAAACAGGAGAAGGATCTGTCAACACTAACACATAAGAAGAACTGACCACCAAACTGAAATCGACAGCAGAAGAGTTAGCTCCAACAAATCCTAGGAAAAAACATGAATGGTGGGATAAAGAATGTGACTAGGCAATTGAGAGAAGACACCAAGCTTGGATAAATCATCAAGCTAAAAAATCAGACAAATCAAATTTAGAACTAATAAAACAAAGAAAGTCAACCTATAAAATCATCAGACAAACCAAACGCAAACATCTTAAAAATACCTTATGAAAGGAAAGAGGAGAGTTAAAAAAAAAAAAATCAATCACAAGATGATTATAAAACCTTTGGCAAATACCTTAAAAAATATGAGCCCCCAATAATGCTGAGAGATAAATCAGGAAGGTTAGCCCATATTAATCAAGAAAATGCAGAGATCCTCGCAGAGACATTCAACAAACTTTTAAATTGTGGTGACCCACTGGAAACGTTGGAAGTAAATACCGACACACCCATTTTAACCAACCCAGATCTAATAAATCCTCCAACTATCAATGAGGTAGAATTCGCAATTAAGGAGCTAAAAAATTATAAGTCATGTGGTGAAAACCTAGTCTTTGCAGAAATCTGGAAAAATGCAGGGAAACCAGCAATTATAAATCTACATCAGCATCTAGTCAAAATGTTGATCACAGAGAAAATCCCAGAACATTGGACCTCAGGTGTAATCCATCCATTATTCAAAAAAGGAGATAATACTAATCCAGACAATTACAGAGGAATAACCCTTTTGGACGGCACTTACAAAATGTTCTCCCATACAATTTACAATAGGATAAAAAATATTCTTGAACCACAACTTGGAGAATAGCAAGGAGGATTTCGCCCATACAGAAGTTGCCCAGACCAAATTCTCAGCCTGAAACTAATAATGGAATATTACAAATACAGAAATAAACAGCTGTTTATTTCATTCATAGATTTCAAAAAGGCTTATGATAGTATACACAGACCTACTCTTTTAAAAATCCTCAGATCATATGGCCATCCTAAATTAACAAAAATTATTGAACTAACTTTAACCAACACAGTTTCAAAGGTAAAGTTCAGGGGAGAAATGTCAAATGCTTTTACAATAAATACAGGCCTGAGACAAGGTGACGGATTATCCCCACTGCTCGTCAATGTGGCTCTAGATTACATCATGAAAATCTGGCAAAAAGAAAACCCACCTAAAATCAAAAAGGACAAACTGCCTAGGGTTTGCAGATGATTTAGCTCTTTTAGCCCTTGACATGGAAGAACTCTGTGCTCAGATCACCAGTCTCCAAAAAATTGCATTAAAAACAGGATTACAAATATCCTTTGAGAAAACTGAGATCATGCCAATGAAACCCCTTGACATAAATTAAGTCATCATAAATGATCAAAAAATGAACACAGTCCTACAATTTAAATGCCTTGGAGAAATCATTGTGCACAACTGAAGTGAGAAAGCAACATGGATAAATAGAACCAACAAAATGAAAAAAGCACAATTTCTAACCTGTTCAACTTATAACCAAAAATGCTTGTCAATAGACACTAAGATCCAACACTACAAAATTGTAACTCTGCCCAAAGCCATTTATGCTTGTGAAACCTTGTTCCAAATTAAAAATGAAAGAAGAACTAATCAGCTCCTCAAAACTGAAAGCAGAATTATTAGAACTTGCATAAATAAAAAGTACCAGGTTGAAGGAGTCTGGAGAATCCTCCCCAATGAAACTGTCTATCGAGAGATTGACCCAGTTACTAGCACAATGAACAAGAAAAGAATCTCTTATTTCTTTCACATCTTACAATTACCAGAAAACAAAATTTTACGACAACTAGTGATGATAAATCTGGGAAAGAAGACAGGAGGGCAGTGGATCAAAGAAATTCAAGAGGATCTCCGGACAGTTGGACTTAAAATTACAGACGCCGAGAACAAGAATAAAAATACCACCCTTCTTAAGAATCACAAATTTTCAACTGAAGACCTGTAGAGATTTCAGACGAATTAAGAACACTGTGATCAGAACAAATGAAAAAGTACTGGGCAGATAAGAAGAATCAAACACTACAACCTTCAAAGAAAAAGTGCACATGGATGACTCAAGTGGTCCAATGTGGCCAATGAAGTTAATAATATTAATAATAATAATAATAATAATAATAATAATAATAATAATAATAATAATAATAATAAAATCATTCTCAAAAGGCCTTATCTCAGATTCCAATTCTTTACTCATGTCCTTTACAAACTTATATACAAGAAAACATAAGGATACAATACTACTGCCTTGCGAAACCCCATCTCTTTATCATTGCAGTATCAGATAATGCTTCACCTGCTCTAATTCTCTGAGTTCTATTTTCTAAAGATATAGCCACCCATTCAGTCACTCTTTTGCAGGGTGTCTACCGAGTTCCATTTTCAAAATTCCAGTATATTTCCAGTATATCTATATACTGTATATAAAATTGGATGTTGGAACTACTGGACCGGTTTTGCTGAAAATTTCACAGCTTCTGAAAGGGATTATGAAGTTGTTTGAACGAAACCCGATGGGTATTTTTATTTTTATAATGAGTAATTTTACATAATTTTATTGAATTGCAAAGCTGCACCAAGATTGAATCGACCTGATGGACAGATTGTCGCTAGGCGACAGCAGCTTACGCTATATCAGAGTGTCCAGTAATAAATGCTAGGTGATCGCCATGTTTCATAAAGTACCTTCCTTGATAAGGGGTTCATTCTTATGCCATGTTACTTGGAAACATAAAGCCAACATGCCGTGATCGAGATGCACTTTCATGTCATAGGACCAACTTTGCTAGGTCTGCCCAATTTGAAGTATGTAGCTGTGTATAACATATGTAAACCATTTAAGAAACTGTGAAAATTATAGAACATCAACAGTGGAATGACACGAGTTATCACCCACTCCTAACGAAGAGAAACGGGGAATTTCCAACCAGCAAAAGCGAGTCTATGTAATCTACAGGTCTAGGCTATAGGAAGCGTGCACGGCCACTCTTAGCGCCTCTAGCGGAAGAAATCGGTAACGTTTAGGTGATCATGTCTTGAGCGGTCAATCCAGGCTGTGTAACAGTAGGTGTGAAACTGTGGTTGTAGTAGTGTATCAAAATGCCTAAATCAAATAGAAACTGTTGTGCAGTGAACTGCCACAACACAGAAAGAAACACGCATGGAAAAGGAATTACATTTCACACATTTCCTGGTCGTCCATGGGAATCGGACAGACGCAGGAAATGGATTTTGGCTGTAGGAAGAATAAAGTAAGTACAGTACCTTATTTCATTTGTGATGTAAATCACACATTTCAAACATACCAGGTATGCCCAGTCAAGAATGCGTTCATTTAATTACACTTTGAAATAGTACATTTCAAGTATGCATTGCAGCAGGTTCGTATGTTTATATTCATGTCCTTCCACGTGCACGTGTCTTGACTATGCCGAATATTATTATTATTATTATTATTATTATTATTAGCATATTCTCCCAATAATGGAAGACGTTAAGCAAACAACTCAATCAAGCTTTCTTTGGGTTCTTCTTGTTCTTCCAATAGGCTTTCATTCTCTCTGAGAAGGCTTGTTTACGTTCTTCCGACCATTTCGGTCTGCACTGTTTTTGCTTTGGTTGCTCTGATGTAACTTCCCACTTGTTGACTTTGTGTCTGAAGATGTCTCATTCTAAAATGTCTGTTGCACATGTTTGCGTTTTTGAGGTCCTTTCGAAGTTCGTCCAGCCAAGGTGTTAAATTCTTAAGTGAGCTAACATAATTTAATATTCTTTTTGACAGTCTATTTTCTGGTAATCTTGTGAGGTGTCCAAAGAATTTCATTCGTCTTTTCTTAATGTCAATTTCAATGTTTGAAACTTTTTCTGTTGTTTTGATTGATTGTAGCCTGTAACCATCTTGGGTATATCTTGCTCCTAGGATTTTCCTGATGATCTTCCTCTCTTGCTTTTTTATTTCTTCTAATTCTTGTTTACTGTTAAGTGACAATGTTTCACTTGCGTAAAGGACTGTTGGTTTTATGACTGTGTTGTAATGCCGAATTTTTGTCTGGCTTGACATGCATTTTTTGTTGTAGATGTCTTGAACTAACCCTAATGCCTTCTTGACTTTTTGGAGACGGTTTTGCTGTGAGATCTTCTCAAGGCCTGTCGGTTCGATGAATTCTCCGAGGTATTTAAAGTACGAGACCCGGTCGATTTTACCGTATTTTGTTCTCAGGCTCGTGATATCTGTCTTTGAACAGAAGAGTTTAGTTTTCTCAAATGAAATCTATAGTCCCACTTTTTCTGCAGATTCCTTAAGTATCTCAAGCTGCTTGATGGCAGTCTCCTCATCCTCTGTTAAAATCGCCAGATCGTCCGCAAATGCAAGGTATGGTACGTAGAGGCTGTTTTTGGGATAGCCCAATCGGATCGGTTTCCAAAATTCAAGATTCTTGAGTTCCTTCTCCCATTCTTCCATAACCTTGTCTAGGACGACGTTGAACAGAATAGGAGAGAGTCCATCACCTTGTCTCACACCTGTTTGAATGTCGAAGGGTTCTGAAATTTCTCCCATAAATTTCACTTTAGATTTTGTGCCCGTTAGTGTTTGTCTTATGAGTTCTAGGGTTTTGGGATCTAGTCCTCTCTCTTCTAGAATTTGGAATAGTGAGGGTCTGTCTATTGAATCATATGCCTTTTTGAAATCTACAAATGTGCATACCGTAGGCTTTTGTCTGAGGGCTCGTAGTTTAAGTATGGTTTTGAGGTTGAAAATTTGTTCTGGGTATGACCTGTTTGGTCTGAATCCTGCTTGAAAATCCAATAATTTGGGTTCTAATTGTTGTTGTTTTCTATGCAAGAGACAGGCTGATAGTATTTTGTATGTGACTGATACAAGTGAGATTCCTCTGTAATTGTTTACGTCTAACTTGCTGCCTTTTTTATGTAGTGGATGGATTAGAGCAATCTTCCAGTCATCCGGGAGCTTTTCGGTTTGCCAAATGTTTTGGATTATTTGTGTAATTTCTCTGAGTGAATTTGGGCCTAAAGTTTTCAGAAGTTCAGCTACAATTCCGTCTTCCCCTGATGCTTTGTTGTCTTTAAGTTTCTTGATATGTCAAATTTCTTCTTGAGTTGGTGGTGACGAATTTTCCGGTATAATTTCTGGCTGTACTTTCGGGAATCTCTTTTTGGGTTCTGGACAATTTAAAAGCTGTGAAAAATATGTAGCTAATTCTTGGCAGTTTTCCTTATTTGTTAAGGCTAGTTTACCATCGTGCTTCCGAAAGCAAAGGTTCTGTGGGGAATATCCTTTAATTTGGTTCGCAAAGGTCTTGTAGAAATCGTGTGTGTTGTCATTTTTGAAGTTGTCTTCGATTGACTTCAGTTGGACATTGACGTATTTCCGTTTATTTTGTCTTAAAATCTTGGATACATGCTTGCGAACTTCGAAGAATTTCTTCTGTGTTTCTTCTGATTTGTTACAATTGTAGTTTTGAAATGCCTTTTTCCTTTCTTCTAGTGCGGTCTCACATTCTTGATTCCACCAAGGATGTTTTGGTTTCTTGCGAAGAGGGATTAGGTCCTTCGCCGTTTCGATGATTTTAGTCTGGAAATTCTCCCAGCTCTCTGCAGGTCGTTTTTCCCATTCTTCTGAAATTTTGTAGTCCTTGATTTCGTGCAGATCAAATTTTGGAATCACCGATGTTTTCCTGTTGAATTTCCCTTTGGGTGTGAATTTAATTTTGATTCTGCTTAAATAATGATCCGAATCGATGTTAGCACCTCTGCGCACTTGCACATCATGAATTTCCTTTTGGTAATCATATGATATTGCCACATGATCAATCTGAAATTCTCCTAAATGATGGATGGGTGATCGCCAAGTTTTTTGCTTTTTGGGATTCTTCCGGAGTGATGTTGACATAATTTTGAGGTTATTTTGTTGGCATAACTCAAATGAGGCGTGTGCCATTTTTATTGGTGAATCTGTGGGCTGGATAGTCTCCCACTGTCCTCCTGTATTTGTATTCCCTGCCAAGCTGTGCATTGAAATCACCGAGTAGAATTTTCACATCATTTTTAGGGATTTTGGCCATGTCTGTTTCAAGTTCTTCCCAGAATCTTTCTGTTTTTTCAGGCTCCTTTTTATTGTCTCCATTTGTTGGTGCATGCACATTAATAAAGGTGTATTTTTTGTTTGTATGCCTGATTCTTAAGGTCATAAGCCTATTGTTGATGGGTTTCACCTCTATTACTGAATCCAAAACTGTTTTGTCTACACAGAAGGCCATTCCTAACAATGCTGCTCCTTTACCAATTTTCTTGTTTGTTCCACTTTTGAAGATCCTATAATTATTGCAATCCATCGTTTCTGAATCGGTGAAGCGTGTTTCTTGTAGGGCCAGAATTTGGATTTTCTGCTTTGTAAGTTCTGTTGTGAGATTGTGCAGTTTTCTTGTTTGAATCAGTCTCTGAATGTTGAATGTGCCAATGAAAGTGTGAGTCTTTCGTGGAAGTTTATCAGAGCACTCCGACTTGCTCTCTCGTATTCGCCCAAGCTCCCCAGAATCCGAATGCTTGGTTGCCACTTTAGAGTGGGTGGATTGTCCACCTGGGGTAATTTTGTCTTTACTTGTACGAGTCATGTCTGCTTGTAAGCAATTTTCTAGCTTTCGCTTGTGGTGTAGAACCAGGGATTGTTAGTTCCTGGAGCATATTTACAGTCGCACCTCTGGTGATCAGACGCTGACCACTTGCCGCTTGCTACAAGTCAGACGCGAAGTGGATTTGATTCGGTTCTTCCGCCCTCTCTGCCATTGGGATATGTCCTCTTCTGCCGTCGAGGCCGTTGACCATTTCTATGTTTACCTCAGTTGATCCGCGGGTGCTTATTTGGCTAAGCCTTATTCACACCTGTCCTGCATATCTACAGGAGCTTCCCCTATCAGCCATATGGGACGCGCCGTGTCGGGGTTGAGGGCCCCCACCCCAGTGTCTTACGCAGGGTTATGCCTAGCTCCTACTCATTTCAGAACCAGACCCCCACGTAAGCTGTTATTATTATTATTATTATTATTATTATTATTATTATTAACAATAGTAGTAATAATAAATGTTTTCCTGCATTTCAGTGCAGATGGAACTCCATGGGAACCCACCAAATGCTCCGTCATTTGCAATGAACATTTCGTTGGAGGAAAGCCAAGTAATACTGAAAATCATCCATCATATATACCATCCGTGTTTCATGTGAGCTATAAGAAAAAACTGAAAAGAGAATGTGATGTATCCCGGTTTGAAAGAGCGAGTAAACGAATGAAATGCTCAAATATACATATGTCTTCTAAACAGGAAACTGATGCATTTATTGTGAAAACCTACATAACTCAGTGATATCAGCATTTCAGATTGAAGCAACGACTTTCGAATTCACTTGTGATTTTAGTCGGAATGACGTAGGCACACAGTGCAACTCAAGCACAGTACCTCAACTCAAGCACAGTACCTCCAAGTATTTCGGAGAAGGTGGATGAAATTTGTATCCCAACACCCCCTGGACATATGCAGAGGATTTCATGGATACCAGAACATAAAAAGTGAGGCACAGTTGAAGAATTTAACAAGTGTTTCATTTAAAACATTCAATTTTTTTATTTTCTTTCTTTGGTTCTAAAGTGTCTATAAATATAAGCAATAACGATGTTGTTTACTCTTTTTAAATAAAATAAAATTGGGTATAACCTTTGCTGCCTTGGCAGTCGTATTTGGTGTACATAGGACTACTGCTGTACGAATATTTTTTACTGCTCTCGGAGTAGTCAAGAAACGCACTTGTAATTTTAGTTTTTGGCCTAGCAAACTATCTGTGCAAAATACTTTGCTTCGGCTTTTAAAACATTTTATCCTGACGCACGAGTTATAACAGATTGCACAGAAATGAAATGAGAAATGCCTGCAATAACAGATGAGAGATGTTAAATGTATTCATTGTAAAGTTATGTTATACATTTAAATTATACCTTCAACCATTCATCACCTTCACTTGGAAACCGAGTTTTAAATGCTATATCAAGTATTTTTTTTTCTTTTTCTGTTGTTAGTGTAATATTAGAAGTATAAAAATCGTCACTTAAAACAAACTCTCCCGAAATGAACACTGGAATCTTCTTGAAGTTGAAGCAACTCCTTCATGAGTTTATTAAAATTTGTGCCAATTTTTATGCCAATACTGACACTATTGTTGCATAACTCTTCGTACAAACTTTTAGCTACCGATTCAGACTCTGTTTTCAGCTCCGCTCTAATCATTTCAGTCCAAGGCGAATTATCTATATCTGTTTTTCCTAGTTCATAAATGGTAATAACAGCACCCTTGTCAGTTCTCTCCCTCTTCTTGGGAAATAGATCTTCAGCCTTCTCCCTTTCGCATATTTTACGGACCCTAGAAGATATAAAATCTACACTGTATTAATCATATTGTGAGCACTTAAATTTATTACATAATTAACAGCGATAATATTACATACCAGCAGTTTTCAAATTTGGTTTCCTCCATTCTTGCGGCAATTTTGTCTTACTAAATCCTGAATCAGAATTGCAGTAGGTATTGTATAATGGCACATATGTGTTTACAGTGCCCTCCTGCACCAGCCACACAGTCACATTTTGATTCAACACCGTTTTGTTGATTGTCAAGTTGTAATAGAAACTCGAAGTATTACATACTTCACTGAATCACATAAAATTAAAATGTAAAATATAATACTGTATGTTTAACAATAATGAGCTCACGTAATGACCTCAATTGTAACCTTGTACGGGCTTCTGCTAACACTCGTCTGTATTATGACGAAGCTGGTAAGTGTACTACTGGAAACAGTTCGTCTTTCTTCAACTTGTAACACATGGCCACTGTCAACTAGTTTCTGCGCTTTATTCACTGTTGACTTGCGACTACTGTATTTTGGAAGTGTATGTACTCAAACCCATATTGTATGACAACTTCCATAGCAATACTTCATATCTTCACGTCAAGATGCAACGATATTTTTTGCCGTAACTAAGACGCAAGTCTTCACTTCAGCGGAACGCACTCTTATCGTATTAATTCTCGGAACTCCGCCAGAGCGCTCTGTTACTAGTACCATGCACACTCCCTATATATAAATGTCATTGTGTGGGTATGTATGTATTACATCTCCTCCTAAACCACTGGAGCGATTTACACCAAACTTTGTACACTTACGACTTAGTATCAGGAGGCAAACCGTGTGGGGTAAGACCCTTAGGGGCGAGGGGGTGACATATAAAAATATTAGAAAATAGTGTCGAATCCATACTTTTCGAGGTCACTGGGATGAACAGTGACACTCCGGAATGTATTAAAGTCCAAGTTCAGCCCCCTGAGGGATGCGAGGCAAGGGGAAGTGATATATCAAAATCATCAAAAATAGTGTCGAAACTACACTTTTCGGGGTTGTTGAGATTAATAATGACACTCCGGATTTTTTTAAATGTCCAAGTTCATCCCCCTTTTGGAGTGGGGGCTGAAGGGGGGAGTCATCATCATCATTTCTTCGCTCCAGCAAGCCGGGTGCAGTTGTGTACGAGCCTCCTCCAGTTTGTTCTATCCATCCACAGATGCTGCTCATATATGCGACACCAGTTCACATCTCTAATTTCAAGGTCCTTCATTATCTGTTTCTCCCAAACATCACAAGGTCTTCCTTCCTCTTGGTCTCTTCCCAGGAACATTGTGGTCAAAGTATGTTCGAGGAGTCCTGTATGGGTTCATTCTTTTCATGTGACCATACCATTACAATCTCTTCACTTCTAGAATTTCCAGCAAGCTTCTTTCCAATCCAAGCTGTTGTCGGATATCCACATTCCTTATTTTATCCATTTTTGTTTTTTGTAGACAAGAACGGAGGAACTTCATTTCTGTTGCCTTAAGACTACTCTTCGTTGGTCCAGTAAGTCTTGCTGCTTCCAGGCCATACGTCAATATAGGTACTAGATATTTGTACAAGCTGATCTTGGAAACCAATGGAAATGTTTCATCCCAAAGTATTTGACGTACAGCGTGATAGAATTTGGAAGCTTTCTGTATTCTGTTAGTAAGCTCTTGATGTATGGTATTATCTGATGACAGAACACTACCTAAATACTGGAAGTTGTCTACAATATCCATCTCCTCATCTCCAATTGTTAGATGAACAGTTGGAGAGTTTCTACACATCACCAAGCCAACTGTCTTCGGTTTACTGATTTTGAGACCTACAGTTGTAAAAGCATAATGCCAGAGATCTAGTCTAGTTTGTACTTCTACTCTGTCTCACCCCATACCATTACATCAGCAAAAACCAGGGCATTAGTCGTTGGATCCTTTCTCTTAACCGCTTTTAAAACTTCATCCATTATGATTATGAAGAGAAGTTGCTAAAGACAACTTCCTTGCTGGACTCCACTCTTCGTTTCAAACCAACCTGACCTTCCATCCTGGATCTGGACACAACACTTGGTTTCAACATATAATCATTGTACTTGTGCTATGATGTCATCGGGCACTTTCTTATGTCTCAGACATTCCCATACATGCCTGCGTGGTACATAGTCACATGCTTTCTCATGTCCACGAAAACAGTTATAAGTGTTTTTCTGGTGGCCAAAATGAGGTCTATAGTTGATCTATGAGGTCTAAATCCATGTTGTTCCTCCTCAAGTGTAGGTTCAACATATTTTCTAATCCTGCTCTCAAGGATGGATTCGTAGATTTTGAGGCCATGTGACAGCAGAGTTATACTTCTGTAGTTGGTACATTTCTTTCTATCACCTTTTTTCAACAATGGAATGATGACTCCTTGCTTCCAGTCAATGGGTATTACATTCTCTTTCCAGATTCTATTTAGTACCCTGTACATCCACTGTTGTTCTACCTCTCCTAGTGCTTTGATCATCTCAACACTTAATTCATCTGATCCAGTTGATGTGTTGTTCTTCAGCTTGGATATTACTGTCACTACTTCCAACCATGTCAGACTAGTGGTATTTGTGCTGCCCAAATCATAAGGTTCGTCATCTAATGGAGTGACATTTTCATAACAGTTCAGCAAAGTTTCAAAGTGCCTTTGGAACTCCTGTAATATTTTGGTCTTATCCCTAGTCACCTCACCATCAGGAAGATCTACAGATTGGATAGATTCATTTTGAGTTCTTCTATTCTTAACAATATTGTATAACAGTTTTTTTATTTATTTCCATCCTGCATTATTTTGGTAGCCAGATCTTCCTTGCATTTCTGATTTTCAGCTACAACCAACTGTTTGACCTGTAATTTTTTCTTTCTGTAAAGTGACAGCTTCTCCTTTCATGTTGAACTCCCCACGTTCTTGCTTGATATAAGGATCTTCTTGCACAGTTTCTGTCATTGATAGCCTTTTTAATATCATCATTCCATCAGGCAGTTTCTTTAGGTTTTCTTATTTGACTCTCTCGACCACATACTTTTTCTGCTGTACCAACCACAACCTTCTTTAGAGTATCCCATTCTTCATCTATCAATTTCAGTTCTTCTCTCGGCAACAACCTATGGACACCTTCCCTGAATTCTTCCTTTGCAAAGTTGATATGAAAACAGACCGATGTAGAGATAATTTGGTCTGGGAGCTGACTTCCTTCTTACAGAATACTGTTGATCACAACTGCGATCACACAGCATTAGCTTTACTGCACCTTGATTCAATCTCGCTTACTATACTACCATCCTGAGAAAACACATATCCTAAATACTTGAAATTATCTACCTGTTGCAGCTTTGTATCACCAATTTGACATTCAATTCTCTCAGATTTCTTACCTACTGACATTAATTTAGTCTTTGAAAGGCTAATATTCATACAATACTCACCGCCTGTTGCCATTTCTTGATGGATACAGTATTTTTGTATCCATCTCTTGGCACAGGCCAGAGCAAAGTGTAGCTTCCACTGAAGTCCCAGTCTCATCCATGGCTGTGACAATATGGAAGCTGCTGGGGTATGGGTGGTGCTGAGTAATGACATTTGGGGCACAACTAGTGTCTGAGTGTTATGAAAGGTGTTGCTCATAGGATCAGCCGTGCTGCAGTGGCACCTTCTGGTCCAGTGAGGAAAGCAATGGCAAACTACCTCACTCCTCATCTTGCCTAGTACGCCTCATTTGGGCTCTGCCATTGGTTTTTGCAGTTTCCGTATAACTGCATAGCCTTTGGTGGTGCTATTTGAGGATCCAACCAGCCTCTGGGCTGATGACCTAACAGACAGACACTCATTCCACCTATTTTCAAGTTAGACTGCAGGCTTTTGGCACAATCTGCCATTAAGACCAAGTCGTCAGCATAAGCCAGACTGCTTATTACATTTCCACCTAACTAAATCCCTCCCTGCAACTTTACACCTTTCAGCAGATGATCCATGTAAACTACAAACAGCAAAGGTGAAAGATTACAGCCTTGTCTAACTCCAGTAAGTGCCCTGAACCAAGAACTCATTCTACCATCAATTCTCACTGCAGCCCAATTGTCAACATAACTGCTTTGATTGATTTTAATAATCTACCCTTAATCCCATAGTCCCCCAGTATGGTGAACATCTTTTCCCCTCGGTATCCTATCATGTGCTTTCTCTAGATCTCCGAAACATAAACACAACTGTCACACTGGGGCAAAACACTGACAACCAGGAACAAGTTACCTGGAAAAAGGATGAAGAACTATTGGAAGTCAAGAAAAGGAGGATTAAGATGAATGCACAGGGTTACTTTCCGTGGTCCTCAGATGGCCAAAATCGAAGAAAGAAGAAGAAAATCGGTATGTAAAGTCGGGGAATAAGGAACTACAGTCTATGCTATAAAAAAGTTTACAAGTAACTATTACTTATTATTTACTTACTGATAGGTTTCATTTTGCTCTCCCAGAAACCTGTAGTGTGTACACAGCAGAGCTCTATGCTATCTGTGAAGCTCTGCGCTACGCACTGTCCAGTGAGCGCCGACACTTTCTTGTGTGTACTAACTCCTTGAGTTCGCTACAGTTCGCTGTTTCCCTCAGCACCTTCTGGTGCAGCGGATCCAGGACCTGCTGATTGGGTGTTCGGATGCCGGCACTACAATCACGTTTTTATGGCTGCCAAGGAGGCAGTAACACTGCCCCCATTGCCTTACAAGGTTCCAGCAAGTGATATTCGCTCTCAGGTGAGACATCTGGTTATGTCTCATTGGGAGATGGAGTGGCAGCCATTTATTAAAAGGAGAACCCCCTCCGGTGTGTACTTGCGGCGATCATCTTACCGTGGTACACATCCTTACGGAGTGTGTGGACCTGGTCGATCTGCGCCGTAGTCTAAAACTCCCGTGTACCATCTCCCTCATCCTGCGCGATGACGAGCAGTCCGCAGACCTCGTCATCCGTTTTATGAGGGACAGTGGTCTTTTCCTCGTGTTTATTATTGTTCTTGTCTTGGTATATTTTTTTCAACTGCGCTTTTATCCCATTGACTCTATTTTAGTTTGTGCTGCGTATTTTAAAGTGTTATTTTAACTCATAACATGAATTATATGTATATATATCTGACTGTCCAGGCAATGTCTTATTCCATTATCACCTCTGTTTTCTATCCTTTTATTAGAAATAAAGCATTGCGAATTAGATCCACTGATTGTTTTAATCTCATAATCTTTTTTTTCATCACCCTTTCTTTTAAACTCTAGTCAATGGATGTATTTTAATCTTTTAAAATTTTTATTTTTTATTTATCATCTCATGTCGTCCATCTCGTACCATAGGGGCCGATGACCTTCGATGTTAGGCCCCTTTAAACAACAAACATCATCATTATCATTCCCAGATTTTACATACCAATTTTCATTAAGATGGGAGCACTAATAGCATAAATATGTGAGAATTAAATTTTAGGCCTTCCCCTAAACTATCATTTCTCTCAGCGTGAATATATTTATGGCCTAGATTGTAGCGGCCTATTCTCGCTTTACATACCGGTTTTCATTAAATTCTCTTCAGTCGTTTTCTCGTGATGCATGTACAGACAGACAGACAGAAATCACGGAAAGTTAAAAGGTGCATTTCCTTGTTACTGTGGACACGACCGATACAGAAATACCATCCCTTTTAATTTCTGAGCAATGTACAGACAAAACTCTTATTTTATATACATATAGATTATAAATGTACTCATTCGGGACAAATATTTCAGGTTCCGTATGGGAATCGATGTTCAATAATGGACCATTTATATTGGTATTATAAATTTCCTCATTCGGGACAAATATTTCAGATTCCCTATGGGAATCAACATCTATATCATCTGATGGCCAGACAGGTATCAATTTTTGGTAACGAGACAAAGTCTCTCATAGTGCATTGGCACTGCCGGTGGCTCCAAGTAGCCTGCGCAGTGGCCTCCACGGTATGCACTAACCATGCGTCTTGGTGGGTGTGTTATTTACCAACTGATGAGCCCAACTTAGCACACTGGGGCGAAACATTGGCAACCAGGAATGAGTTAGCTAGAAAATTTATAATGTCCAATAATGGACCATTTATATTGGCAGTTTAAATTTTGTCGCTTAGAAGTGTCAAATAGATATGACTGTTAGATTTTAGGGTGGAAACTTAGTTCAAACAAAATATCTTACATCTACATTTTTAGGTCATGCTACTGCTGAGGACCTGATGACATTTTTGCAAAACTTGAAAGGCACTGGTTTGGATGCAAAAAAAGATGCTGCAAGTATCAATGGACCGGCCAAATGTAAACTTGATTCACCTTCAGATCCGGAGCTGTTGGATTTTGGTACCTGTTCCTTGCATACTATTCATGGTGCATATTAAACGGCACACAACAACTCTAAGTGGAACATTCACAGATTTTTGCGCCCTCTATATTACTTCTTCAAGGACTTTCCAAGTATACGTGCAGATTACAAACGCATAACAGGATCACATCTCTTTCCCCTGAAGTGCTGCTCTATCAGATGAGTCAAAAACTCAAAAGTTATTGGAAGAGCTGTGGAATTGCTGCCACATGTTAAGAAGTACAGTCGTGTTTTGTAAGACGTCCCAATATCAGAGTCGAAAGAAAACTAAATGTGAAGGCCTACAACACAGAAAGCTCACAACATTGATCAACAATAACATTACATTGACCACCGTTTGTTGTGATGTGTTTCGTGTGTCTGTTGTCGATCATCTCTGAGAGATACGATTACTGCTGTATACAGAGTATTTTTTTTCTTAATTTTCTTTACGTCGCACCGACACAGATAGGTCTTATGGCGACGATGGGATAGGAAAGAGCTAAGAGTGGGAAGAAAGTGGCCCTGGCCTTAATTACGGTACAGCCCCAGCATTTACCTGCTGTGAAAATGGAAGACCACGGAAAACCATCTTCAGGGCTGTCAATAGTGGGGTTCGAACCCATTAACTCCCGGATGCAAGCTCACAGCTGCGCGCCCCTAACTGCAGGGCCAACTCGAACAGTCGACAGAGTATAACAGCCCATCTGAATACTGGCGGGAAGTAGCTGGGGAGTTACTTTCTTCTTTAGCATGCCATTCCAAGGTTCGTAAATTTTCTGATACTACTGGTACGTAATAAACTGGTTCATCATAGCATGCGAACTATTCAATCCCTACTCTGAGGCACTAATTGGAATGAGCAGTGTGCATATTTAACGGAATAATGGCAGAGGAGTGTTCACGGCTGTCTGCGGCCTGGTCAATCCAGCACTGGAACTTTGGGCTATTATATCGGCACCGTAGTACTGTTCGTTAAAAGTGAGAAAAAGTGCGGTTTTTCATTTGATTGAGTATTTAATATGACAACATTGCTTTTAATCGCTACATTCCTACTAACGTTTTTGTAACAGCCTGAGTTTACTTCAGTTAGGAAAGCCACAAAGACAGTCTTTCTGAGAATCCCGTAGCGAAGCACGGGTACATCAACTAGTACCAACATAAATGGTCCATTATTGGACATTATAAATTTTCCAGCTAACTCATTCCTGGTTGCTATTTACCAACTTATGAGCTCAACTTAGCACACTGGGGCGAAACGCTGGCAACCAGGAATGAGTTAGCTGGAAAATGTATCTTGTCCAATAACGGACCATTTATATTGCTATTATAAATTTACCCATTCGGGACAAATATTTCAGGTTCCCTATGGGAATCAATATCTATATCAGAATTTAAACTTTCGTCAAAAGAAATACAGGTAGCCTCCATGGCTCAGGTGGCAGCACACCGGCCTCTCACTGCTGGGTTCCGTGATTCAAATCCCGGTCACTCCATGTGAGATTTGTGCTTGACAAAGGGGAGGCGGGACAGGTTTTTCTCTGGGTACTCCAGTTTTCCCTGTCATCTTTCATTCCAGCAACACTCTCCACTATAATTTCATTTCATCTGTCATTCATTAATAATTACCCCAGAGGAGTGTGACAGGCTTCGGCAGCCAGCACAATTCCTATCCTCGCCGCTAGATGAGGGCTTCATTCATTCCATTCCTGCCCCAGTCGAATGACTGGAAACAGGATGTGGATTTTCATCAAAAGAAATACAAAAACAAGGACACTCTTTAACCAAGTTCGTCAATTCTTTTCGGAAGTATGCACCCAGACCAAACTAGATATCCAAGTTTATCTCCCACGCTGCTATCTTCATCTTGCCGCGATGTGGGAGCTTGCATTCCTAAGTGATCCTGAGAGCTATGCCGGCGAGAGCATAAACTCCTGGTAGGGCCACCGAAGCCGGACTGGTCAAAGGTGATAAGCCAGACTAAGAGGCATACCCTGGTCCTCCAGGTTGGGGATTGAGCATGGGGCTAACAATCCTATATCGGAAAAAACAACTCGTTACGAAACTCACAGACAAGAATAGCTGGACTGATGACAATGGTAAACAAGCCACACGAGGAAATGGAAGATGCAAACGGAAATATGATATGTATATAGCAACCTGGAATGTACGAACCCTGAATAAACCAGGAGCCCTAAACAGTCTGAAACAAGAAATGGAGAAATATAATATTGGAATAGTAGCAATTCAGGTAGTCAGATGGAAAGGAAATGATGTTTTTAGAAGTGGTAGATATATAATTCTGCATAGTGGTGGAGCTAGAGGTACAATAGGTGGCACAGGCTTCCTAGTGGATGACAGATATAAGTCAGCACTTTTGAATTTTAAACATATAAATGAAAGAATATGCACTCTAAGGATGAAGGCCCATTTTTTCAATATCACCTTTGTGTGTGTGTATGCACCTACAGAAGAGCCTGAGGATGAAGAGAAAGATATGTTCTATGGACAATTGGAACAAGAAATAGAATGTATCCCAAGACAAGATGTAAAAATCATACTCAGAGATTTCAATGCTAAAGTGGGTAAAGAAGAAGCCTATAGGGAAACAATTTGGAAGGAAAGTTTGCATGAGTCAAATGATAATGGACAGAGGATAACTGATTTTGCCATGGGAAACTCCATGGTGATAAGAGTACATGGTTTCAGAGAACGAATATACGGAAAGCCACATGGTGTTCACCAAACCTTGTCACCTTTAATCAAATAGACCCTGTAGTAATCGATAGGAGACATGCATCTGATATACTACAAGTTGACAGTTGTAGGGGAGCTGATTGTGATTCGGACCATTACTTGGTACAGGTAAAATACAGGCAATGTTTTGAAACTTACAGATCTGCTAAGAAAGAGAAAGCTCCAAGGAGATATATGGTCTCAAAATTGAAAGATAAAGAAAGTGCGCAGCTATATGAATCCAGGATGGAGAAGAAATTGATGGCTAAACAACAAAGCTGGGTAGTGAAAAACATTGAAGGAAAGTGGACTTTATTAAGGGATGCATTGCAGGAAACTGCAGATGAAGTACTAGGAGTGGAAGTAAAGACTGAAAGGCAAGGATGGTTTGATGATGACTGCAGAAGAGCAATTGAGGAGAGAAATGAAGCAAGGAAGAAAATGTTTAGTAGGAAAACAAGAACACGTGTAGAAGAATTTAGGAAGAAGAGGAAAGCGGCAGACGGAATTTGTAGAAGAAAGAAGAGAGAGGCAGAGAGGAAATGGATTACAGATTTGGAGGAACAATACGATATGCAAGAAGTACGGTCTATGGGATAATAAAGGACTTACAGAAAGGTTATCAACCACATGCTGTATTCTGTAAAGATAAAGAAGGAAACATGATTGGGGGAAGAGACCGGATTCTTGACCGATGGGCTGAATATTTTAGTGAACTGTTGAATGTGGCTTCAGATATGGTGAGATTGGAAGAAGACGAAGGGCAGCCTTGGCAGGATCCTAGCCTAGATTTAAAACCAGAGTCTGTACCATCTATAGAAGTGAGGACGGCAATTAAGTACTTGAAGAATAATAAGGCTCCACGAAGTGATAACATTTCAGCTGAAAATGAAATGAAATGGCATATGCAGAGGTGCCAACTATTACGGATTGTCCGTAATGATTACGGATTTCACTTCGCGATTACGGCATTACGGTCGAAGGGGAAATTATTATGGAAAAGCAACATTGTCACGATAAAAATTAATTTCTGTGAAAAAAGGAAATAAATAAAAAATGTTTAATCCCTTAGAGCATTGCTGGTCAACCCTCCTCGTTTCAATGTTTGTAAGTTGGAAACTAAACATATTTGGCAGTTGTTTGGTCATCATTTCCTTTTGTTTCCACGAGTGTTGTGAAATCACGGCCAGCTACATAGATATGCGTTGCTCTCTTAGCTAGAATGACGCGGGAATGACGTATCAAGTCGGCCGTGGGGTAGGCTCTACCCATTCTCTTTGGGCTCTACTTGCTCTGCTGTTCTGGAGTGCGAGGTTTGTTGTGTGCTTAGAACGAGTGGTATATTTAGCGCATTTCAATTCTATGCTCTATTGGTGGAAAAATATCTAATTCCCTCCATGGGAACTTAGAATTTCCATTCGGAATTGCTAGGCGGGCATTAATTCCATTGTGGAGTTTTATCTCCCGTATGCAGTTATCAGACTGTGCCTCTTAAATAGGCTTCTGATAAGTTCACCTGCATACACCCCAGCGTCAGTGGGTAGGGTCTGACACATCCCACTCTGAAGAGTCTAGTGTCAGACCTAAGACGAAACGCTGGTTAACAGAGCAAACACCTGAAAAGCCATACATCTAATTTATTTATCTGATTTTTTATATACTCTATTGGTGGGAAAATATCTAATTCCCTCCATGGGAACTTAGAATTTCCATTGTGAAATGAAGCAGAGAAATATCGAGACTGTTACACAAAGGAATGGCCATGCTTACTTGTCTCACGTGTTAGTGAAAACCACGTGTTCTGCAGTGTGTGTTCGTGTAATTTTTCTGTGGCTTACGGTGGACTAGATTGCAGAAGACGCATAGAATCCAAGAAACATCACACACATCGTGAAACAAAATTACAAAACCAGTCTGTTTCGTCGCTCTTCGTAAAAAGTAATGAAACTGCGGTGACAAATGCAGAATTGCTGTTCAGATCATTTCTTTTGGAGCATAATATTCCGTTATCAGTAGAGACGAGATTTATAGGCACTAAAAACACTTAAAATAGGCAGGCATATAGGCTCTTAAATTAGCCAAAATAGGCATTTAAATAGGCACTAACGTGTAAAATAGGCATGAAAAAGTGACATAATTTAATAACACACTCAGTTACTATAAAAGGAATTTAGAAGCAACGTTTCAATGTTTTTCGGTAACAATCTTGTTCTCCTCTCATGCATAATGCTTTGTACTGAGAGAAAGATCTCTCAACATCACATGAAGTGATTGAACAAAACTTCAATGAAGTCACTTCATCTGGTTTTATTTCACTGACAGTGGCTGCATTCCCAGAGGTTCGGTCAAAACTTCCCCCGACTTCTTCCACAATCCTAAATGACTCCACCAGGGGCATGTCACTCTTCTCCAACTTGGTGTTGGCTCCCGGCAACTAGTTGAATTTTGAAGACGCTCCGGTTTATGCAGGAGTATATTAGTTCCCAACATCGCAGTGCATAGGTCTGAAGAAAATGGTTGTTGGTCGCTTCCCAAAGTGGATTGGTAGAAAGGCTGTGTTGATACAAATTTATGTACGGCTGTACGCGTATCAGATGCATCGCAGTATTTATAAGTTAATCTATGTGGTATTTTTCTCACATTTGATCTGAAAAATAGCTCACAGAAATTATTTTGTCCCTATCTTAAATTTCTATAGTTGGGCTAATTGGCAATAATGCTTAGTATATATCATGCTCTTGTTTCATAGAAAGAGACGATTAGAGATGATGTTTCTAGAAGTACAAAACTTTAAAGTAGGAACAAGGGAATTAGTAATTTACATGGAAATATCTCCTCAAGGATTTTCAGTTATAATTTGGCAGTATCGTATCGAGTTCACCGGGTGAAAAATATAATTAAAAAGACGTGAAACGATACCGGAGTAGAGTAGAGGAGAGATCCGTTCTTTACGCTTGCCAAGGACCCACCATGCTGGCCCTAGCAGTATTCTTACTTGTATAAAAGAATGAAAATGGAGGCACTATAAATCTCAGATTTGTGAACATTTTATTTGTTTCTGTTCGATGGCTTTGATCAGCCGGGTCAGCTGTCATGAAGACTATTTTCTGTTGCCTGCAATAGATTCTGCATCATGTGTGCCCACAAGGCCGCCACCCTCGTTGAAGATTAAAAACCGCGTAATTTGAAAGTGTTGTAACATGCGCCCATAACCTTATTTTTGTCACAATTTAGCAAAACTCTAGAGGGGATGCTAGAAGCTTGTTAACCTGGGAGCTTACGCCCCTCAGACACTCTTTGCTTCTCTCCCCCACAAGCACAACGATTACTAACCGGACCTCGCCAATCAAGACCAACGGTCTTTCCGCTGGCCTGGTCTTGTAAAGATAGTCTTGGCAACCTTGTAAAACACACTGTGGCATCGTCATAGCCGGGCTACAATGGATCTGCAACCTGTGTTTCGCGAAGGCTTAGTGGAAGTGTAATAGAATTCATGACTTTTTTAAGGGAGTTTTAAAAATTGCATTTCAGTTGTATATCTCTATTTTCACAGGATATGAATCACAGTTCAAAATACCATTTTAATTTTCATCCATTCTGTGACAAGAGACCACCAGCGTTCTAACTCCTTGTTCAGTAATGTAATGATTATTTACAATTTAGCAATATAAATTATTGAAAGTTCACGACTAATACAGCATTGCAACAAAACAACTTGCCACAATACATAAATTAATAGGCCTATATATGCTGCAATGAAATGCGATCATAGTTCTCAATCACAAAAAAGATAGAAGGAACAAACAAACAAACATACCTCCTTACAGCAAGCTTGACAGATCCGTAGTGAAATTGGGATCCCTTGTAATCCACTGCTTCAGCCACTAGGACTTCGACAATTTTTCTTTGGGCATTGTCGCAAACACACTTCTTATTCTTCTTATTCTCCCACTTCACAATAAATCACAATACGTTCTGAACATAAAATGTATACGTACAACAGTTCGCATCGAAAGGGAGGTACAGGGCATATGGGTTGTGCAACATAGTTCGCCGCTGACTGGTTCTCACTCAAGTCTTAGGAGGTTGGAGGGGTTGAAGGCTTCGAGGTCAAATTGTTCCTTGTTTCTCCTGATGAAAATTTCCCTAGAACTATTTCTGGTGACTTCTGAGAATTGTAATTTTTGTTCGTGGGGTAAACAGATACTGAGAAGAGAGAAGATAATTCTGTCGAGCACACTAGCTACAATATAATGCACTGGAAGAAAATTGGCTGTTTTAAAATCCAGTCAAAAGGCATCAAATAGGCAGTTATACTCCAAATAGACACAAACCCCTGAAATAGGCATTTATAGGCACAATAAAACCAACGAAATACAGCTAAAAAGACCTTAAAATGAATTTATATCTTAAAAGCCTACGTTTCTGAACACAGGAGTAAAATAGGCAAATTGGCAAATTCTTGTCTCTAGTTATCAGTTTCAGACCACGCTGGAAATTTGTTCAGATCAATATTCAATGTTCCCCGACTCTAAAACATCTCAGAAATATTGTTGTGCAAGAACTACAATCTCTGCTTTAGTTCAATACACGACATCTGAGGCAAAAAAGGAAATAAGTGAACTTTTGCAAATAACGCCTTTTTCTGGCTACTGATAGTAGTACGGATTCAAATGCAGTTAAACTTTATCCTATAGTTGTCTCTTTCTTTATGCTCAGAGAGGTCAAATATCAATTCTTTTATTGTTATTGTTAGACAGTACTGACAATACAGGTGAGGGAATTTTCTCTGTTATTAATAGTGAATTGTCTTCTTTAGCCATTCCATGGGAAAATTGCATTTCTTTTTTCATCTGACAATGCATACACGATGATAGGGGCAAGCAAAGGTGTTGCCAAATTTGTGAAGGACAGGCATTCTTCTGTTTATGTCCTGGGTTGTTCATGTCATCTCATACACATCTGTGCACAAAAAGCAGCAGCCCAATTGCCAGTCAATGTAGAGAACTTTTTGGTTCAGTTATCTTGATAAGAGTTCTAAAAGGCAAAACATGTTGAAAGTTTATCAGGCTGTTTGTGGCACAGAGGGTCACAACATTTTGAAATATGTTAGTACCCATTGGCTCTCGCTTCTTCAGTCTATTGATAGAGTTCTTGAGCAGTGGGAAGCTTTGACACTCATGTTTTGTAGTGAGACCCACCATAAAAATGAGACTACCAAGCAGTTTGAAACTGTGAAATCTTTTATACAAGATCCACACACAAAACTGTTTTGCTACTTTCTTCAGAGTTCACTTCCTGTTTTTAACTCTGTGAATATATTTCTGCAACAAGATGCTCCAGCCATACATCTTCTCAGGAGGAAACTTACTGGTCTTTTAACTGACCTACTGGTCAGATTTGTTCAGCCATGTTCTCTTAAGTCAGAATCTACCTCCCTTTTGAGTGTTGATTTCAAGAGGAGGAAATACCAGAAAGCCAATGAGGACTTGGTAATTGGAGCAAAAGCTAGGGCATACTTGAAAGATAATGACTGTGATGAAGAGATGTTTTATAATTCTGTAAGAGAGTTTTATATGGCAACTTGCAGTTACATTACCAGGAAATTTCCCCTTGATGATGAATTTCTTCATCATGCTGAAGTAGTAGACATCTCTCTCAGAATGAAGGTTTCCTATTCATCTCTTGAATATTTTGTTCGAAGATTCCTAACTTTGGTCAAGGAAAGTGAACATGACAAACTTGAAGAGGAATTTGCAGTTTACCAGTGTGATACTTTCCCTGAATATATTGTACATGGACCTAACTCTGATGTGAATTGGGGCAACATTGCAGAGCTTAAAAATGAAAGTGGACAAATTAAGTATAAAAAATTAAGTAATGTTGTATTTGCAGTACTAAGTGTACCTCATAGTAACTCTTCCAAAGAAAGAGTTTTCGGTGTTGTTAGGAAAAATCAGACAGAATTCAGGCTTACATTAAGTACACCTACACTGGAATCGCTTATGGTTCTGAAGACGAAAATGTCATCTCAGGTGGAAGTATGTTTCAAGAAAACCTACACCGAAAAACAGCTGCTGGGTGCGAAACAAGCTACAAATAATTTTTTATTGCAGAACTAACAGGTAATGAGCAAATTTTATTGTGTGATATGATATACTTTAGAATAGATTGCTGTAGGAAAGGGCAAATGGGGTGCTTTGTATTTGACTCGTAAACGTTTTGTCGGGGGGGGGGGGAGTTAAAAATGGGATTACTGATAACCCACTTCAAAGGTTGGCACCTCTGCATATGGCTTTTAGTGCCGGGAGTGTCCAAGGACATGTTCGGCTCACCAGGTGCATGTCTTTTGATTTGACGCCCGTAGGCGACCTACGCGTCGTGATGAAGATGAAATGATGATGAAGACCAACACATACACCCAGCCCTCATACCAGCGAAATTAACCAATGATGGTTAAAACTCCCGATCTTACCGGGAATTGAACCCAGGACCCCTGTGGCCAAAGGCCAGCACGCTAACCATTTAGCCATGAAGCCGGACAACATTTCAGCTGAGATGATTAAATACGGGGGTGAACAGTTGACGCAGCTTGTTCACCAACTAATTGTGGAAGTTTGGAAAACTGTACAAAATGCCATAGCACTGGAGCTTAGCGATTATTTGTCCAATTCATAAGAAGAAAGATACAGCAAATTGTGAAAATTATGGATGTATATCTTTGCTTAGTGTGGTTTATAACATCTCAGCGAAGGTTTTGTCTATGATACTCACTCCACTGGTTGAGCAGATACTAGGAGACTTTTTTTTTTTGCTAGGGGCTTTACGTCGCACCGACACAGATATGTCTTATGGCGACGATGGGATAGGAAAGGACTAGGAGTTGGAAGGAAGCGGCCGTGGCCTTAATTAAGGTACAGCCCCAGCATTTGCCTGGTGTGAAAATGGGAAACCACGGCAAACCATTTTCAGGGCTGCCGATAGTGGGATTCGAACCTACTATCTCCCGGATGCAAGCTCACAGCCGCGTGCCTCTACACGCACGGCCAACTCGCACTAGGAGACTACCAAAGTGGCTTTCGACAGGGTAGGTCAACAACAGATCACATCTTCACTGTCAGGCAAATAATGGAGAAATGCTATGAATATAATGTGAATGTGCATCAGCTGTTTGTGGCTTTTCGGCAGGCTTATGATAGTGTGAAAAGGAGGAAAATGTGTCAAACAATGATGGACATGGAGTTCCCAACTAAATTGATAAGACTGGTACAAATGACCCTAATGGGTACTAAATGCATGGTTAAAATAGAAGGAAATCTTACTAAAGAATTTGAAGTAAACCAAGGTTTGCAGCATGGGGATGTGTTATCTATCCTGCTCTTCAATGTGGTTTTGAAGCATGTGAAGAAAAACGTGGAGGTCAGTAATCCACGCGGTACGCTGTTCAACTGTGTAACACAGAATCTGGCTTATGCTGAATATGTTGATATGCTTTCTAGAAGACTGAAAGACCTAGAAGGACTGGATAGATTAGGAAAGAAAGCAAGAGAAATGGGCCTAAGAGTGAATAATGCAAAAACTAATTACCTGTCTGCATCTAGGACCATAGTTAGGAAAGATAAATGCATCTAATTAAATGGGATTAACGAGAGAAGTATTTAGGAGTGCTGGTGACAAAAAATGACATGAAAGAGGAAATAAAAGCGAGGATTGCTGCAGGCAATAGGGCTTATTTAGCTTTACTGACAGTGTTTAGATCATGCAGCCTTGGTAAAAGATTAAAGTTGACAGTCTATCGAACAGTATCACGACCAGTGGTAACTTATGGTTCTGAAACATGGACAATGACCAAAGTAGATGAAGAACTGTTGAACAGATGGGAGAGTAAAATACTGAGAAAGATTTTTGGCCCAATGAAGGAAAGGGAATTGTGGACAATAAGGAAAAGCAAGGAATTGGAAGAACTCTATGGACATCCAAGTACCGTAACCAAAATAAAAAGCAACAGATTAAGATGGTTGGAACACGTGAAGAGAATGCCAGATAATAGGGCAGTCAAGAAGATCTACAAAGAAAATCCAGGTGGTAGAAGATGGAAAGGAAGACCCTGGAAAAGATGGCTGGATGATTTGGAGGAGGATTTAAGAAAGATGGAAATAAGAACATGGAGGCGGCGTGCAGAAGATCATGAAGATTGAGCTTCAATCGTCAGAGAAGCCAAGGCCCTAAAAAGATCTGTAGCACCAAGGAGTGAGTGAGTATCCAAGTTTATCCTTGTGCAACTTGAACTTCTTTGCAATTTTGCTGTCAGGAAACATGATTAAAATGCCAAAACTTCTAGCAGAAGAATGGGTCACAAGCTGAGTAATAGTCCATAATATTTCTGCAGTAACAGCTTCATCCTTGATGATAAAATTGTTAAAAGCACTTCTAGGCACAACACAAGTATGCTTATCATTAACAACTGAAGTTAGCACTTCACAAAGTTCAGCTTTCATTGGAACACAGTTTGTAGTTGATGAAGCAGTATTCATATGAAGAGAATCTCTAGTTGCTACCTTGGCAGATATCATGTGAAACAGTTTTCTTGCTCAAACTTGAAGTGTTTACTCTTTCGATGTGCATTTTGCCTTTGGCCAACACAGAGACCTAGAAGGACTGGATAGATTAGGAAAGAAAGCAGGAGAAATGGGCCTAATAGTGAATAATGCCAAAACTAATTACCTGTCTGCATCTAGGACCATAGTTAGGAAAGATAAACGCATCAAATTAAATGGGATTAACTACGAGAGATGTGAAAAGTTTAAGTATTTAGGAGTGCTGTGGCCATGGCCTTAATTAAAGTGCAGCACCACATTTATTTGGTGTGAAAATGGGAAACTACGGAAAACCGTCTTCAGGACTGCCGACAGTGGGGTTCAAACCCACTATCTTCCGAATACTGGATACTGGTTGCACTTAAGCGACTGCAGCTATCGAGCTCAGTAATAAGTAAATAGATAAATAAATAAATAACAATGGATGCATTATATATAATATGCATAATATAGGCTACTTGAACTATATCATATAATGCATCCATTGTTATTATACTTTAAGTATTGCAAAAAAAGAACGAAGGAAAAGAGAACGGAAACTGAAAACAGTATTAGTAGAAAAGGGGAAGTTACCGACTGTCAAAAACACTCAGAGAGATGCTGGGCGATGAGGGCATCACGTCCCAACGTTGGGTTATTAGAGAATATCACAAGTTATTATTCTAGTAACTGTACTGCCTCTGTGGATCCGTGGTAGAGTGTCGGCCTCCAGATCCCAAGATAGCGGGTTCAAACCCGGCAGAGGTAGTCGGATTTTTGAAGGGCGGAAAAAAGTCCATTCGACACTCCATGTCGTACGATGTCGGCATGTAAAAGAACTCTGGTGATACATTTGGTATTTACCCGACAAAATTAATTAAATCTCAGCCATAGACGCCCAAGAGAGATCCGGTTTACTCTAGGTCCGCTAGATGGCAGACAGAGTAAACCGGAACGTCGAAATTGACGAGCAGACAGCCAGATGGCGTCAAATCAAAATGTCTGCAAATGGTAGCTGAGGCCATACGATTATTATTATTTATTACTGTACTACGTATTACTTTTCAATAAAATCACTTTGAGTTATAATACCAACCTAAACAATTGTTCTTATTACCTGGACTTTGGGAGTGCAAATATCCATGGTAGATTATAAAGAATGATAATATTTGTTCCGGTACATTTTATCACTTGGCCAGTATATCGTTCAAAATTCCAGTATATTTCCAGTACCTATATTAAATTCCAGTACTTCCAGTATCAGTATACACCCTGTTTTGTCTAGTCCAATTGCACTCACTTTTGTCAGTATTCTCACATGTTCTACTCTATCAAAAGCCTTAGATAGGTCCATCATACAGTCCATTTGACCTCCTGAATCTAACACATCTGCTATATCTTGATGGAATCTTACAGTTGAGCTTCAGTGGAATAACTTTTAAACCCAAACTGTCTTCCATCAAACCAGTTAGTAATTTTCCAACAAGTCTACTGTAATATAATCAGAAATAATGCTTTTCGAAGGCTTCAGGGACCAACACTCTGCCCAAAGCAATTGGGGCCTCTAGATAGTTGATTGTTACTGGTGCCTGACATTTGGCATGGAGATGATGGCTGTATAGTCTACTCCATTACTGCAGCCAGACTGCCGCTATAAGTTTCAGGTACAAGCTCAATTCTTTTTACAATTAAATTCCACAATTTCTGAACAGGATGGTGCATACATACATAATTCTACAATACATTTTCATTGTAGCCTTTAAGTGTCCAGTCTCAAAAGCTTTGCAAAATAACCAAATATATCTCCATACCCATACATTAACAGCTAATACCTTAAAATAACTGAAAACGGAATCTAATCATCTTCTATAACCCGCTCTGCTTCTGTTGTCCTCCATGATCTCCTGGGTATATCCGCTCATCTCACCTAATAGTTGGTGTTTAAAGCAGTCATCATCATATCGTTGCTCCATGAATGTGAAACCTGGACCCTGTATCACCGTAACATCAAGAACCTGGAACACTTTCATCAGCAGAAACTTTGTTCAATCTTAAATATCAAATGAGAGAAACTTTTCCAATATTGCAGTTCTTGAGAAAGTGTGCATGAACAGTATAGAAGCTTCTTATCATTGGCCAATGGCTTCAGTGGACAGGGCACGTATACCGTATGAGCAACACCAAGCTTCCTCGCCAACTCCTTTCCTCACACACAAGACCCCATGATGCCCCTTTGAAGCGTTATAGAGAAAGTCACAAATAGCAACCCTCAAACCTAGGACACACTTGCCAAGGATCACTCACTTTGGCGTCAAACCACTCTACTGCTACTGAACTGTTTGAGGAAGAGCATTCCAGGTATGGAGAGGTCAAACGACAGTTACACATACTCTGTCAGATGCAGCCTCGTACTCCCCCATCCATCAAGTGCAATCTATGTAGATGCATATTTCACGCTAGAATTGACTTGTTCAATCATCAAAAGTACAAGCACAAACAGCACTGAGTGGTAGTGGATTGTAATCGGGAGAATTTGTATGCACAGAAACGAGTCAGCTACTGCGGCCAATGCATGTATGTAAATAATAATATACGTTACATCTCTGTTTTCTGTAACTCAGGTTTAGAAATCCCCCGTTCACTGGAGCCACATGATACTATCACCAAAAAATCTGTTCAATATTACAACACAGTTTTCAGATCTCCCAAATTCAAAATAGTCATCACACAGGCTATCTAGAAAGTGCAATACCTAACCTCCTAAAGGTACTGGTGAAAAGCCTTATGTCTGTGCAAAAATTTGCAACCAGTAATTGTAATTAAGTAATATTTTTGACAATTTAAAAATGATTTCTGCTTGAAGATGCTAATGCAGATCTAGTGCTGAGGGAGTGAACTGTTCTCAGCATGTCACTGCTTCATGAGAAAGAGCCAAAACCCACTGACTGCTAACTACTGACTAAAAATCCTTGTTAGTATTCATCAAAGATGCAGAGCTGAGTTGGCGTTAATCATCTCAGTAAGTTCCTTTTCACCATGTCAAGCAACAGTACAGATTTTCTGAACTTTTTCCCATTCCTGATAACTATCTTACGTTTCCCACACTATCTCAAATCGTGCGAAGTCTTTTAAAGTAATTGTTTTCAATTTCTTACGCTTTATCTCCCTAGTCTTCTTAGCCCAAAGTGTGCAACATTTTCGTAACACAACTCTGTTTTGTTTCTCGAAATACCCCAAAACAAAGTGTGCAACTTTCCTTTGGATCGTTTCAGGTTCTCCAATCAGGTAACCCTGGTGAGGTCCCATGAACAGACACCACCATACTCTAATTGGGATCTCGCCAGCAACATATATGCCCTCTCCTTTACATCCTCACTACAACCCCTTAATACTTCCATTAACAACTAAGTAGTTACAGTAGTCCCCATGAGGTACATTCACTCCACCAATTCACAGTAATTAAAAATGAACAGGAAGTTTCCTCTTGGTGAAACTTACAACCTGACTTTTCACCCTGTTTACTATCACATCACTGTCTGCTGTCCATCTCACAACTTTGTCAAGCTATTTTTGCATTTGTTCACAATCCTGTAACTAATCTTTTACTCCATACAATATAACACCATCCACAGAAGGTCTCATCTCTGATGCCAGTTCTTTACTCGTATCATTCAGATATATAAGAAAACATCTAGGTCCAGTAATACTGCTACGCAGAACCCCTCGTTTAATCATTACAGGATCAGATAAAATACTGGAAAGGATATTAGAGGGGGAGATGAGAAGAAATGTAGGAGAGTTGCAAGAGGAAGTATGGCTTTAGAAATGGAAGAACTTACAGCGGACTCAACTTTCAGCACGAGGCAATTAATGGAAAAGAATTGGGAATATGGAAAGGATCTTATCAGGACATTCAAAGATCTAACAAAGGCATACGATAGTGTTCCCAGGGAGAAGGTTTGGGAAACCATCAGGGTGCAACGATTTAAATCAGAGTGATTCAAATCATCACTTAAATCAGTTGATTTTAATAATAATAATAATAATAATAATAATTAAAATCAGTTGGCTTACTTATTCTCATTATTACCTGCTGTCCATTGTTCAAAATTAATATAAACTCAAGTACTTAAAATCAGTTTGCTTTCTTATTGTTGTCTTATTGCTTGTGGTCGACTGTGTGGCGCTTGCTTGTGGTCGACTGTGTGGCGCTTTGGTACCCATCCTACAGGTTTGGAATCATAGAAAAAATTATGTTTTACGATACATGAAGTAGCAGAGAGGAGAAATCCTTACTTTATGCTTGCCAAGGATTCAGCACCGCATCCCAAGAAGTTTTTCTACTTATTGCAAAATGGAATTATTTTAGTGTTATCATGAACCAAATAGAACAAAGTTTTTTGAACTTCTAATGTTCTACGGCTCGTTCATAATCATGTAACACCGGACCTTACCACTCGGTTGCCGTGGAGTGCCATACAGGCTTTTGACTTCCGCGCTAATTCAGACACCACTCACGCACAACACTACATGATATTCAAGCTAAACATTAAACTCTGATGTAATTGATGCAATTATGCTGACAATAATGAAGACTTATCATTTAAATAAACAGTTTTAGAGTACTTACATTTTAATTTGGAGCACCCCATGACTCAAATATGTATTAATATTATGTACCTAGCACATATCTATGTTATGTCAGGCAGGTCCTAGAGATAACACTGATGTTGAAACTGCAACATATGGCAATGATGATCAAACTTCAGAGACAGATCCAGTAGTTTCATCTTCAGCAACAAAACATAAGAGCTCATTAGTTACAGTTCAGCCATCCACTGATGGTAATAGATAAGAAAAATGTTCCACCGATCAATACATTTATTGTGGATTAAACAAAGTGAGATTGGTCACTTCCTTGTCCAAACTAGCGAAAAACAAGAAAGGACTTAGATAAACTGGTTGCAATATTCTGTTAAGCTACAAACAGTTCCTTCTGCTCCATTAATCATTCAGAAGACTCGTAAGTATGTTGCGACCTGGCTATACTGCTCTATCATCTGCTGCAGTAGCAGGACCACGCCGTGAAGAAATTTATCAAAGTGACAGATAAGTGTTTCAAGGATTTATTTCAGAATACAGTTTGTATGAGCATAGATGGAGGGTCAAATGTGCATTATACGCTCACTGTGTGTGTTACAGTGACCAGTGAAAATGGGAATGTACACCTGTTCAACACAGTTGATACATATTGGCATGTGCGCGCGCACACACACACACACACACACACACACACACACACACACACACACACACACAAGACTACTTAATTGAACTTGCAATCAATTCAGTGAAAAGTTGTGAGACAAAATGAAAGTATAATGTGAGAAGCTGCATTATAGATGTAAGAAATGTGCCAAAAATGAGGAATGGTCTGAAAGAAAGAGAAGATATTGATGTAATAACATATAGCTATTCTGCTCAAATTTTGAATCTTCTCTCCCAGAATCATACCAAAGGACACTGCAAACATAAGGGAACATGTAATAGAAATTGTGAAATACTTCTGCAATAATCATTTTGCCAATATAAAATTTAGGAGTGAAGGAGGACAATCATTAAACCTGCTTCAAGAAGTTTGATGGAATGTGTTGTATGACTGCCTTCAATCTTACATTAAAAACTGACCAATACTTGTGAAGATTTGTCACAAAAGAGACAATATTACCCTCTTTTTTTTTTCATGCCACTGACACAGATAGGTCTTAGAGCGACAATGGGATACGAAAGGCCTAGGAGTGGAAAGGAAGTGGCCGTAGCCTTAATTAAGGTACAGCCCCAGCATTCGCCTGGTGTGAAAATGGGAAACCACGGAAAACGATCTTCAGGACTGCCGACAGTGGGGTTCAAACCCACTATCTCCCGGACGCAAGAACACAGCTGCAGCCCCTAACCGCACGGCCAACTTACCCGGTAAGATTCCGTTAAGAGAAAAATTGGTGACCTTGAAATAAAGTGAAATGCTGAAGAAATTTTACATGTGTTAAAATCAATAGCACTGGCTCTCAATGAAATCCAAAGAAGTGACTGTACCACTGGACAAGCAGTGAAAGTGCAGAAAAATACTAAAGTATGACTTGGAGGAATTACAAATGTTAAGGAAATCTGAAATTAATGACTTAAAAACTAAGATGTTTAAAAAATGTTATCAAGCATTAGCTGCACCACATTTTCTGGCTTTCATTGTTCATGCAGTATTTATCAACTCGGAATATGTTTTACATCCATCCGAGCACGAATGTGCATTTCTATTTGGCCAGGAAAAATATCAGGGAGATTTCTATCAATATTTGTGAAGTAGTGCACGGTGTGTCTGCTTTGCAGTGGTGGAAATTTCAAGAATACATCACTGGCATGTTGGTGATGGACAAAGTTACACAGCTCTTAACAGCTACAGCATCATCCACTGTAGAAGGTGTTTTCTACCTTTGGTATTCTTCATTCAAAGTTAAGAAACAGACTTGGTGTAGACATAGCTTCCAAGCTTGTGTTTTTGTATACCAGTAAGCATCTAAATAAGGAAACTATAAATGTGACTGAAGATGAACTAGTTTAGAAATGGGCTTGGTGTACCATAAAGAATAGTTTCAAGTTTGTGTTTTTTAATTTAAGGAGCTAGTCCCAAGACAGAAAAGCTGGTCTAAAATACAATGCCTGAAAAAAAAGAGTTAAGCAAGGCGAAGAAGTGGTCCAATATTATCCCATTCGGTATGCACTCATATCACTGATGTGCAAGTAAATGATTAGATTTACAAGGATCTGTACCGTAATGTGTAGAATACCCACCAGATTGCATTCGTGATGGCACCATCCTGTTGATAAGTTGTTACCAGTCAATTGCTGAGAGTCAGACAGTTAAGCAAGACGTGCAGAGAGGACTACGTAAGGTACAAAACACCAGCAATGCCTCACAAACATGTTAGACAGCCTATCCACCAACCGACAGCATTTGACCGAGGCTGCATTGTGGGACTGCATGAGGCTGGTTGGTCATATCGTACAATTCTCAGGCATGTGGACCATTCAGATGTCACCGTGGCCCGACATTGGATTCAATGGGTACATGGGGGCACCCAATCACGTCGGTGCAGGTTCAGGTCGACCAAGAAACACCACCCCAAGGGAAGACAGTCGTATGGTGCGCCAAGCATTGTGGAATCCCATAACTTTGGCACCTGCCATCCGCAAACTTCTACTGGAGGCTCTACAACATCCTGCGAGTTCCTGCACAGTGTCCTGATGACTCGCATCCGCCGGATTGGTGTCCTACCACCCCATACGTCGGTTGCCATTGACACCAGAACACTAACGCCTGTGTTTGGAGTGGTGCCTTGCCCGGAGGCATGGACACAGGACGATTGGCATCCCATCATGTTCAGTGATGAGTCCCGCTTCTTCATAACCTCCTATGACCATCATGTTTGGGTTTGGTGACGTCGAGGGCAGGTCCTACCCATACTGTGGAAAGAGACACAGGCGTAATCCCTGGCATTATGGTGTGGGGAGCCATGGGATATGCATCCATATCACCTCTAATAGTGCTTCAGAAGATTTCGACGGCACGGCGATACGTCTCAGACATTCTGCATCCGCACATCCTATAGATCGGGCCAGCTAGGAAGACATCTGGGAGCACATGCGCACTTTGGACTGTCTCGCGTAGCGTATCCCCTCCTAACAGAGCTCCTGCTACAAGGACAGTTCAGTGCATAAGTTTACACTCAGCTGCCGCGCTCTGCTTTCTAATTTCCTGTTGAGTAGTAACTGTGGTTAGTGGTGGTGTACGTTAGGCCTATCTGTGACAGTATGGAAGGCGTTAAAAGTAGCGTGCATCATAAGGTGATAGAAAGTCAGACTCGTGCAGCAATCTTGAACGTTATAGGCTTTATGGAAAGGGAGACAATGGAAGAAAAGTTCGTTATAGATTGTAAAAAAGTGCAGGAAAGAGTAGCAGCAGCTGTTGCGAGTGTCAGAAAGTTCTTTGGTACGGATTAAGAGCAAAAAACGAAAGAATTAGGAAAACCTATGGATAGTCTGTTTGAAATACCAAACAAAAACAGAATGCGCACAAAGAATATTACTGGATTGTACGACTTTGACGATGGTGCTGTACGTCGTAGTGTTAGCAATTTTTATTTAGATGAAAAATGTTTACCTACAGTTTCAAAAATTTGTGCAAAGTTAGGTAAAGTCTTCAAGTTCAAAGGATCCAATACTAGTGTCAAGCGAATTCTTCGATCATTAGGATATCATCAGAAAAAAACTAACACTAACAAGCGCATCCTAATGGAAAAACATGACATAAAATAAGAAAGGTTTGTTTATTAAAAAAACGCCCAGCATCGGGCGGAGGATAGTTGTACATGCTGGCGGTGAAATGGGTTTCATCGAGAACTGTCTGCTAATCTGGAAGTCTAGCAGCAAGAGTGGCGACTACCACGATGACAAGAATAATGACATTTTTTTAAAGAGAAATGAAAGATATGAAAGATAACTTCCACCTTGCAGTTTTCTCGTGATTGACTACGCGTCATATCACAAAAAGGAAGCAGATCGTGCTCCAACCTCCAGCTCACGTAAAGTGACGATGATCTCCTGGCTAGTGAATAGGAACATTCCACACCGTGAGACGATGTACAAACACGAGCTTTATGAGCTTATCAAATTGCACAAGCCGGCACACAAAACAAACCTATGTCCTAAATGAACTCATGGAACAGTACGGACACTCGGTAATTCGACTGCCCCCATATCACCCTGAATTAAACAGTACTGAAATAATGTGGGCAAAAGTGAAGAACTGGGTAGCTTCTCACATAACCTTCATTATTGACGACGTAGATAAACTCACTAGACAGAAATTCGCGTCAATATCCGCCGAAGACTGGAACATAAGGGATGGGATGGGGAACATTTTCAAGACACTGTGGAGTCCTTTGCGATCCAGCTGGGAGCCGACGACACGTCATCCGGTGAGGACGACAGAAGTGATGACGGAGGACTCAGTCGAATTGAAGAGATGTAGTGGACATAATAAAACAAGAATGTGCTCATTTTGTGAATAATTATAGTGTCATTATTTTATTACTTATTATTTCTAGTGCCATTTAAGTTACCTTCATATACATACGTTGTTACTCAGCATATGTAGAACTTTTATGGTGTTTCCTTTTATGAATTATATTTTGTTTCTGTACCTGAGAACAATTATATATGTCATATCATTAAGTCACATATCTTATTTTACAAGAAAGCAACAAAATATTGGCATTAAGGAGCTAGGGACAAACGATCATATAGTCTAACACTGCTTTCTCGCCTTAAAGCAAAAGTAGGTACTTATTATTATTTATTTCTTTCTTTCTTAATCTTCTTACCCTCCAGGGTCGGTTTTTCCCTCGGACTCAGCGAGGCCTCTACCGCCTCAAGGATAGTGTTCTGGAGCGTGAGACATTGGGTCGGGGGATACAACTGGGGAGTATGACCAGTACCTCGCCCAGGCGGCCTCACGTGCTATGCTGAACAGGGGCCTTGGTGGGGGATGGGAAGATTGGAAGGGATAGACAAGGAAGAGGAAAGGAACCAGCCGTGGCCTTAAGTTAGATACCATCCCGGCATTTGCCTGGAGGAGAAGTGGGAAACCATGGAAAACCACTTCCAGGATGGCTGAGGTGGGAATCGAACCCACCTCTACTGAGTTGACCTCCCGAGGCTGAGTGGACCCCGTTCCACCCCTCATACCACTTTTCAAATTTTGTGGCAGAGCCGGGAATCGAACCCGGGCCTCCGGGGGTGGTAGCTAATCACGCTAACCACTACACCACAGAGGCGGACATTATTATTATTATTATTATTATTATTTCGTTTCACCCTCTTTGGGGTATGTTGAATCAACTCTTTCTCTGTGTGTTGTTCTTTTTTTAGTGCCCAGTGTTTCTTCATTCTTTCCGATCTTTGTTTCTTCTCGTCTTCCGAGATAATAGATTTGGCTTTTAATGTAGATTTGTTTTGGAACGTTATGTTTTCTTCTTTAGTTATTACTTTAGCTGTTCAACCAAATAGTGAATTTTCTGTAATTTTTAATCCTACCATATCTTTTTCAGTTTCTTTAAACCAGTTCGGTTTTGTTTTGGGTTACGGAAGAAGTCAAGATTTGAGAGTTCATTCTGAGGAGAAGATGACCATAAAAGTTTATCCTCCTTCTTCGCATAGTTTCTGAGAGTTTTTCAATTTTCTTGTAGCGTATTATTATTATTATTATTATTATTATTATTATTATTATTATTATTATTATTATCGAGCTGTTTTACATGACGTGGCTCAGGTTATGAAGCCTGGTGTTATAGCAAACCATATTCTACACTGTACATCTACAGCGTCGTAAAGTTAATTTTACATCAAATTATAATTTTAAAATAAGGACTACACAAATTGATACATGGAAACGATTTTGACAGCTACTGTAATAAGAGGTTAAATTATGTTCTAACTCTGTCAATCTATCTGTCATCTATAACACTTCTAAATGCATTCATTTCGGCTAGGTATGTCTGTAATTTACAGCCGGAAGGGAATTCCACTAACTGAAAATCTGCGGAGTGTTACATGTCAGTTATAACAAATATTTCAGGTCAACTGTACGTTGCCACAACACTGAGCGAGAAGGGGAAGTCAGCGTTCTCGCTTCCACGGCTCTGCTTTCTCACTCGCACACTTCCCCTCACCGGATGTCTTCCTAGCTACCCCTTATGACACAACAACCTGGAACACCCCCTGTGGGTGGGGGCGGTAGAATAACACCCACGGTATCCCCTGCCTGTCGTAAGAGGGGCCCCAGGGGCTCTGAACTTTCGAGCGTGGTTTGGCGACCACAGGGCCCTTAGCTGAATCCTGGCATTGCTTCCACTTACTTGTGCCTGGTTCCTCACTTTCATCTATCCTTATCGACCTCCCTTGGTCAACTCTTGTTCTTTACCGACCCCGATGGTATTACGTGTGGAGGCCTAGGGAGTCTTTCATTTTCACGCCCTTCGTGACCCTTGTCTTCCTTTGGCCGATACCTTCATTTTTCGAAGTGTCGGACGCCTTCCATTTTTTTCTCTCTGATTAATGTTATATAGAGGGTGGTTACCCAGTTGTACTTCCTCTTAAAACAATAATCACTACCACCAACACTCTGGGACAGTGAACAAGATAACACACATCCACACACAGCAAGTGTGTCTAAGGACTGCTTAGAGCATGTTGAGGTCCTACTGTGGCCAGCAAGATCACCGGACCTCTCCATCATTGAACTCATGTGGGATGACATAGGAAGGGGACTCTGTCCCAGTAACAACCTGAGGGATCTGGACGTTCAGCTACAACAACTGTGGACGAACTTGCCTCAGGAGAGGATCTAAAGGCTGTCCGACACCATTCCAAGCCACATAAGGGCATGCACTGCGGCCGGGGGGTGCGACACTCTGCTGACCTGGTGCCAACATTCCACCTGTAACTGCCAACAGCCTTGTCTCTTTCAACCCATATTGTAATCAGTTCAATAAAAGCACATGGTCTTTCAGCATTTGTAGTTTCATTCACTTTCAACCAGTCGTGGATGCTTAACTTCTTGTGTCAGGCAGTGTATATATATTTTAATATATCAAATCCCAATTCAAAATATTGTTAAAACACAGAATTTAGATTGATTCTTCATTATTCATCTTAGGTACTTAATAAACAATGACGCAGACATGAATCTGAAAATATAAAATGATTAGTAAGAATATAAACTTAACAAAAATCTGATTTAAATCAAATAAATCTGATTTACATCACAAAATTATAGATTTTGATCTTTTCATCAAAATCATGATTTTTTTACACTCTGAAAACCATGGTCAGAAAGAGACTGGGTACATAGACTGTAGTAATGATGCAAACAATGTACAGTAACTGCGTACAAAGAAAGCATAGGGAATAGGGATATGGAGTTATTATTATTTGTAGACAATATTGTGGTGTGGAGAACAAACAGCAAAGAAGTACAAGAACAGCTCGATGCACTGAACGAGAAAATTGAAACTTATGGTACAGAAGTGCAGAGAAAAGCAAGAAGATGCTGATATCAGGAGGAGGTACACAAGGGAAAGGTATTGTGAAAATTGGTAGTTGAGCGAATTAATGCAGAATACAAGCCTGAACATGGAGATTAGCAAGAGGGTGCAATAAGGCAATGCATTCTACCAGAGTGTAATAAAACCTTGTCTGGAATAAAGACGTGTTATGGAAGTGTGAAGAGATAGTGCACAAAATCCATTACGCACCCATATTAACTTATGCAGCTGAGACTCTGATAATGGCAAGTAGGGAGGAGAGTAGAATTCAAGCCAGGGAAATGAAATACCTAAGAAGTATGATAGGAAAGACATATTGAAAAATGAAGATGTGAGAAGGAGGGCAGAATGCAAAATCTAAATGAGATAATTGAGAGGAATAAATTAAGATGGTTTGGACATGCAAAAAGAATGAAAGAGAAAAGATAACCAAAACAGATGATTGAGAGCGAGACCTAGAACAAGGTGGAGGAGTGCAAGAAGAAGAAATAACCTGGGCTGGGGACAAAATTATGAAAAAGGAATTACGGAAGGAGATGATAATAATAATTCCGTGTGGCTATTTCTAGCCGAGTGCAGCCCTTGTAAGGCAGACCCTCCGATGAGGGTGGGCGGCATCTGCCATGTATAGGTAACTGCGTGTTAGTGTGGTGGAGGACAGTGTTGCGTGTGGTGTGCGAGTTGCAGGGGCAGCACAAACACCCAACCCCCAGGCCAATGGAATTAACCAATGAAAGTTAAAATCCCCGACCTGGCCGGGAATTGAACCCGGGGCCCTCTGAACCGAAGGCCAGTACGCTGGCCATTCAGCCAACGAGTCGGACATGGAAGGAGTGAAGAAAGTGGAGAAGTGCCATGAATGCCCTGACTCGGCAGGAGCTGGATAAGGGGAAAGGAGGAGGAGGAGAAGGATGATGATGATGCTTCACACCAAACCCCATGACGCAACAGCCCCAAAGGGCCATGACCTACCAAGCGACCGCCGCTCAGCCCAAAGGCCTGCAGATTACGAGGTGCCGTGTGGTCAGCATAACGGACCCTCTCGGCCATTATCTTGGCTTTCTAGACTGGGGCCACCATCTCACCGGCAGATATCTTCTCAATTGTAAATACGTGGGCTGAGTGAACCTAGAACCAGCCCTCAGATGCAGGTAAAAATCCCTGACCTGGTCGGGAATCAAATCCGGGGCCCCCGGGTGAGAGGCAGGCACGCTACCTCTACAACGCAGGGCCGGCTGATGATGCTTCACCTACTCTAATTCTCTGAATTCTAGAAATTTAGCCACCATGCAATCACTCCTCTGTCTTGCCCAATAGCCCTCATTTTTGTCAGCAGTCTCATAGGATCTATCCTATCAAAAGCTTAGAGCAGGTCAACAATAGTACAGTCCATTTAACCCCCTGCATCTAAAATCTGTGGCTTGGTTCTAAAAAGGCCAATGTCATTTTTTATCGAAATTGAGATATCAACTGATACAAGCGTGTTTTATCCTAGCTCGCAACATGTTAAAAGGGCCAATGTCTCTGTTAAGTACTAAACGAACAGTTAACGTTTAATTAAATAAGCCCTTGCCAATAATGATAAGATTACCAATAAAGATTAGAGACCTGGCAATTTTTAAAGAATACGACAGAAAAAATTAGCGTTTAATAAGGTGACTTCCACAAAGAAAGTATAAAAATATTTGAAGTTAGTTATTGAAAAAAATAATTGGAAAACTATAAGCAAAACTTCAAATGCTCATAGCTCGAAAACAGGTTTTTTGACATTGGCCCTTTTAGAACTAAGCCACAGAAATATCTTCTTTACCTTGCTGGAATCCTACAAGTTGAGCATCACTGGATTAACCTTTCCGAAACCCGAATTACCTTCTATCAAACCAGTGAGCAATTTCGAAAAAATATCTATTAACTTATAATCAGAATGTTTTCCCAAAACTTACATGCAACACATGTCAAGCTGACTAGCCTGTAATTATCCACTCTACATTTATCACCCTTTCCTTTGTACAACAGGGTTACTACCCATTCACTTGGTACAGCTCTTTCATATTAAAAATAATCAAAAGGCCTCATAAAATTTGTCTACCTCATCCTCAGATGGTGCATATAAAAGAAAATCCTTGTCAAATTCCCTAAATCATTCATTTGCATGTCTAACACAAAATCTGTTGCTTACTATGGCTTTCCTCTTCAATTTCTTCTCTGCAATCTTTTTTCCTCTTTGACATCTGTTAAATAATATTTTATCCTGTCTTTCCCTTATTTTCATTCCTTATCCAGATCATTAACCTCCAGCACATCCAGTTGCATCATCTTCCCCAACACATTCAATCCTTCTGCATTCCTTTCTATTAGCCACAGTGATACTGATAGCACCTATCAAGAAAGTTATCAAGTAGCCCCCGAGCTATGAATCTGAAGCAGAACACTGAAACTCCAAAAAGACATAGGCCTATGCAGTACTGAAGCAAGGCACATAATCTCAGGCAAGTTTTAATTCCCATGCTCTACAGCCCACCGACAGAATGGATGGCAATGTATATCAAAGAACGAGGACTAAGACTCAGAATATGTAGCTTACAAAGGCTCCTACTGTATTGTACTCACTTGCACTCAGAACAACGTCATCCATCGCCCATTGTTAAAATACATGGATGTGCGCACAAAAACGTACAACATAAACCCAAAACTTAAATACGATTCTACATTGAAATGTAAGTTTCTAGTCAGTCTGAAGAACAAAATGAAAACTGTAGCCCTATTATTATTAAGTGACCTGGTGTTACTTCAACACTGACCCTATTGAATTTTCATTTTGATTAATATTTAACAGCCTAAAATCTAAATACATGCAAATTAATGTCATAAACGACGAGCAAAAGCAAAATACGTTGGAGACATTCCGCTGAAATGGTAAGTGGTTTAACGTCAATCACACACAAAAACACAGCAAGGTTTTTGGCAATGTAAGGATTGAGAAGGTATCGGCCGTGGCCTTATTAAGGTGCAGACCCAGCATTTGCCCGGTGTGAAGGAGGGGAAACCAAGGAAAACCATCTCCAACGCTGCCGCCGATAGGATTCGAACCCACCACCTCCCGAATGCAAGCTCGCGACAACGCCTACAATCTCATGTATGTTACACCGACACAGATAGGTCTTACGGCGACGATGGGATAGGAAATGAATGGGATGAAAGCGACCGTGGCCTTAATTACGGTATGATCCAAGCATTTGCCTGGCGTGAAAATGAGAAACCACGAAAATTCACCTTCAAGGCTGCCGAAATTGGGGGCGCGAATCTAAAAGGGCGGCTAACTCACTCTGTCAATTAAACACAACCCAATAGTATTTCCTCCCAATGCATATGACGAACAGTATAATATCCCGCTCCTATCGTAGGACTTTATACTGAGGACTTTGACATGGCATGTTTCTTTCATGCCAAAATTTAAGTCCATGTTACAACTTGTTGACATAACATTAATCAGGACCCAACAGTAGCATATTCTCACATTGTAACTGAATAATAAGCTTGGCTATGAACATGATATGTAATAACCTTCCTCAAAATTATATACTACAACAATATATACAAATAAACACTCTGACGGTTTACAATATATTAATTACAGTAGAGTATAATTTAAATATGTAAAAACACTGACACCATTAATGCAGAGTTTTGTTCTATATTATTATCACTCGCACAAACCCTCGATCACAACACCTGAAAATAGACAAAACCTTTTAATTCACATACCACACGTTGACGTTTAACACCCGTTATTCCCGCCCTTTCCTTTAGTTTAACCACTGCCGTCTCGATCCTCCTACACTGCCTGCTCTATGCGAGCCTTTTTTGCGACTACGCTGCGACAAAATTTCTCCGCTAGATGGCAGACATAGACGCACAATGTTCTAAACTTATTCTAATGACGACAACCTACAAAACACTATGCAGTACGGTCATATGTTCACTGAAACTCGTAAATCACATCAGTAATATTAAAAATCGGCAATATTACCTGTATGAAGTCGCAGTTGACCTCTTAATGCACAATTTAAAGATTTTCCTGGAAGAAGGCTTGGAGTGGTACCGTACTTTTTGTGTTCTTGCCAACGCAATATCAAATAATAGAGGTCTTACGAACTTGGTTAAGATAATATCACTAACAGCTTGCTGGTGTTCGTTGACCTCAAACTGTAACAAAACACATTCTGGAAGGGTCTTTTTCTATTTGTTTTACGACGCACCGACACAGATAGGTCTTATGGCAACGATGGAATAGGAAAGGCCTCGGAATGGGAAGGAAGCGGCCATGGCCTTAATTAACGTACAGCCCCAGCATTTTCCTTGTGTGAAAATGGTAAACTACGCAAAACCATCTTCAGGGCTGGTGACAGAGGGGTTCGAACCCACTGTCTCCCTGATGCAAGCTCACAGCTTCGCTCTCCTAACCGCATGGCCAACTCGCCCGGTATTCTGAAAGGGAAGACGTCGCGAGTCCTCGTATTACGCTCGTACGTTTGAAGGACTTCGACAATAGGGCACAGCAGCTTAAACGAACTCCTGCAGATGCTTCACCAGAGCAACAAAACAACGTTTTGGGTATCGAATTGCTCCTCTGTCTTCATGCATAATCAGTTCCATTTAGCGGTGTCGAAGCTCTAGGCAGTGAGATGTTGCTGACACAAATGTCACACTCCATCCTCTCTTCAACAACACGAACCTAGTACCAGCAAATTAGGATTTGATTTACTGTTTCTAGTTTGACTGGAATATTATCGTCCGGATATCTGAGGTTGTCCAAAATTTCTAAACATGAAGACGTTTGTTTTGTGATTGTCTGTCACAATTCTTGTCATAAGGAATCCACTATCCACCACGGTTCAATCACCTTCTGTAAAAAAATCCGCAGCCTGTTTCCAGTCATTCGACCCGGTCAGGAATGGAATGAATGAAGCCCCATCTAACAGCGAGGATAGGAATTGTGCCGGCTGCCGAAGCCTGTCGCACTCCTCCGGGGCAATGATTAATGAATGACAGATGAAATGAAATGATATTCGAGAGTGTTGCTGGACTGAAATATGATAGGGAAAACCGGAGTATCCGAAGAAAAACCTGTCCCACCTCCGCTTTCTCCAGCACAAATCTTACATGGAGTGACCGGGATTTGAACCACAGAACCCAGCGGTGAGAGGCCGGCGAGCTGCCGCTTGAGACGCGGAGGCTCCATCACCTTCTGAAATAAGGTGTAAAAGGCACAGATGCGAGAGTAATCTGAGGATATCCAATTACATCCTTTATTAGTTCTTGCCTAGATAAAGCCGACAGCCGCTTTTCTCTTAATTCCCTTCTAGACGGTATTTCATGGAGTCGTATCTTTTCTGGTTGCGAACCACCTTGCGAGATTCGAAAAATCGGTAAAATGGTACACAGCAGTTGAATATTTCGGGGAAAGAATTTGAAGTTTCAGTTCTACGAAAAATATACCTTGCGCGAAGAGAAAGAAAATAGTACCAACAACTTAACATCACTTTTGAAATATCTATAAGCATAACATGATTAATTCATTTCACAGTTCTATACAAAATATCTCTTGTACGAACGGAAGTGATTGTACGAAATAACTCAGATTTTCATATACATCCATGCTCCAATAACACAGTGCTACACCCACACTGACAGCGAAGATTGTGCATCTACTGCTGCACTCTTACGGCGACTTAGAGAAATATTGGTAGTCGCGACTTCCTGTGTTAAACTAGTGGCATAGAGCAGGCAGTATAAGAGGATCGAGACGGCGGTGTCTTTAAGAGATGGCTGAAAAATAAGGTAGCAGTTACTTTATCACAACTACATGCCTGTCACTGTTACTAATGTAGCGAGGACAAAAATAATAGATTTTATTTATTATTTGGCGTATGATGTATAATGACAACCTATAAACTATTTACACAACCAGTGAAAGATGAGTACAAAGTAAATACAAATTATCATATATATACAGTCAAAGAAAGCAATATACAAAGTTTGAAATAGTGAGGGGTAGCTCGTGAATGAGTCGTTCAAAATGAACGCTTCACTCCTATGAAGTGTGAACTAACCACTCAATTTCAGTGAACTGGTAGTTCAAACACTTCACAGTTCTCACACTTCATTTCGTTCACAGTTCTCAAACTTCAAATCATTCACAACTCATTCGATTTGTCGGTCGCTCGCTCGCTCACTCTCTCTCTCTCTTCTCTCCTCTGACTAGCTACGTCATTCATTTCGTCCTTTACTCCCAGTACCATCCTACATGTCAACTGTGTTATTACACCATTAAAAATATATATACGAAGACACTGAAAATCCGACAGTGTGAGCACAGCAGACATGCAAATAAAATGTCTGCCTTGTGAATCTGGAAGAAAAAAATGCGCCGAATCCACAGCCAAAAGAGAGTATCTTCCTTGCAGGAATGTTCATCTCATACACAGCATTTAATTAATTTAAAAAACTGCACTTGGGGAATAGACTACTTAAATAACAAATCAAAAATGAATGGACTTTATATAACTTTAAAATACCTGAAGCTGGAACCGTCTCTCCTAGAGTGCTTTAAGTACGACGATATAGCTCTTCCACTAGCTTCTCGGCCATCTGTTTGACATCACCACGAATTTCAGAGTTATTGGCAAATCTACAACACCATCTTTTGCCGGGCTGAGTGGCTCAGACGGTTAAGGCGCTGGCCTTCTAACCCCAACTTGGCAGGTTCGATCCTGGCTCCGTCCGGTGGTATTTGAAGGTGCTCAAATACGACAGCCCCGTGTCGGTAGATTTACTGGCACGTTAAAGAACTCCTGCGGGACTAAATTCCGGCACCTCGGCGTCTCCGAAGACCTTAAAAAGTAGTTAGTGGGACGTAAAACAAATAACATTAATTACACCATCTTTTCAATGACCGAATGAGGAGTGTAACTTTTGACGCAGTGACCAGTCTTTCACTGCTCATTTTCTCAGTACGGTACAATCTTTGAAAACTTTTTAACACTTCACAGGCTTGTATTATGCTTGCAATGTCGTCTGCAGAAGCGGTTGTATTAACAATGGATGGGTGGACTTCAATTAAAACTGAGAGCTACTTGTTAGTGACAGCACACTACATGAAAGGTGGTGGTGGTGATTATTATTGTTTAAAGAGGAAGTACAACTAGGCACCATCCTCTATTAAAACTAATCAGAGAGAAAAAACTGAAGGAATCCGACACTTTGGAAAATGAAGGTATCGGCCAAAGGAAGACAAAGGACACGAAGGGCGTAAAAATGAAGGACTCCCTAGGCCTCGAGTGCTCTAATAACGTCGGGTTCGGAAAAGAACACGAATAGACCCAGGGAGGTCGGATAGGATAGATGAAGTGAGAAGCCTGGCACAAGTAAGTGGAAGCAATGCCAGGACTCAGCTAAGGGCCCAGCAGTCGCCAACCCACAATACAAAGTTCAGAGCCCCTAGGTCCCCTTCTAGTCGCCTCTTACGACAGGCAGGGGGCTACCGTGTGTGTTTCTCTACCGTCACCGCCTACAGGAGGATAACTATATGAAAGATTCATCAAAGTAGATAAATAGATATTTACGGCAGTGGTAGTCATATTCATTCTATTTCGGATTGAATTTTAGGAGGAAAAAATATTATGATATGATGAATAGCGTTGATAACCCTGGTGTTTTCTGCCAGAGTACAGCTAAAACAGATATCACGTGGCAGATAAAGACACTGTTGAGTGCATCACGCGAATAAGATGACACTAGATTAAATGTATTTCCTTCGTTGTATCTTTATCATTTCCTTGTCCCTATCAACCATCATCTAGATGTTGTAAGCAAGCAAGCTATTTGGTCCATAATTACATAGCTCTACCATCTGTTGGGTATTATGAAGCTTTATTGAGTGAGTGAGATACTGTGAACGAAGTCGCTGCTGAACGACATACTCAGCAGTTTCATCAGGCTTGATTACTTCATGAACTACTTCATGAACGAACTACTTCATTTGAACGGTTCACAGTAAAGAGCGTAAATGAGTGAAGTAGTTCGTAGGAATGAACTGGTTCGAACCATCGCTAGTTTGAAAGAACAAGCCGAAAACACAATATATTTACATTGTGGCTGCATCGGGAAGAATGAACTCGCCCCACATACAGAACGCACCCTTGTGCACGATGCAACATTGCATCAGGGTATGCCTGCCTAAACTAGCGTCATTCGGCGGCGTGGAGTGAGCATGATCATCACGTCTCTCTGTGTCTCGCTGGTGTAATCAGTGTAACCTATCTCACATGCAAAGGTGTACTAAAACTGTATGTGGTGTAAATAAATCTATCATCCATGAGGGCTGATTTATTTATGGATGATGCGGAGCCGCCTACAACCAAGAGACCATAAATGGTGACCTATCTTGAACCACGTGCTTCACCACAGATCAAGGTATGTTATCACACTTTATTTCAAAGAGATATTAGACTGCTTACTTCATTGGAACTACCACGTCTTCCGAGTATGAAACCAATTCGGCAAACGACAAAAACAGTCGCCAGGATCCTAACGGTCGTCGGCGATACTCATCACTATCGACATTTTCATACTTTTCTTTCTTTATCGCTCTTCTCAGATTAAAGCCGGGATTTTATAGATTTTTTTCTGTTAGTAGGCTTCATGTTAAGAGGAAAATTGTCCAGCTTTTAAATGTTAATTCATTGCATCATGTGTGTAACGAATGTGCCGATATTTTTATTGACAAGTGACTTAAAGTGATGATACAATGTTTTTAAGTGAGAAAAAAGACAAATCTAACCGTAAAAGTTCAGGCAGGAATGCTAAAGCAAAAGAAGTAATGCGTAAATGAAAGACCAAGCCATTTCACAGCAGTCCATTTCACATCTTGTTTATATGTCTAATTTCAGTCTTTAAATAATAACCTTTTAAATAATTCTTCATTCATTTATCCAGAATTGCTTTAGCAACTTCGAAGTTAATATCTCAATAATATTTTCTTTCTAGACGTAATTTATTTATCCATTTTCGTATATGCATTTCCATTGATATTTGAATTTAGCGCGACTTTTCAGGTCAAGTCACTAGGAGCGCCACCGTCGAATTGTCTCCCATTTTAACAAGGCTAAATCCGTAAGTGTCGCGTATTCTCTCTACTGTATTTGGCTTCAGTCCGCACGCGGCAACTGCACGCCGCATCTGCAACTCTTCGAGAACGCAACATTTCATTTAAAAACTTGTATGTATATAACCTACGTTGTACTTGTTCCGGAATATTGCAAAATTAAGCACAACATAAATTCGTTGTGAAGTTGTACGAACATTACAAAGAAATCTATACAAAGGACAGTAGCCTACCTAGTTTTCTAACCACAATTACAATCTTGGTGTTAAATTGATGTACGCAATCCAGCAATCTTTTGTGCAATTTTCTTTTCTTTCTATTTTTGCTAATTAAGGCCTAAGATACAGACTACTCTACAATATAGGGCTACCTTATTTACTGTTCAAACAAGTAAAATTACTACAGAATAGCGTACTCATGCATTACAAATGATTGAATTGTTGTAATTTTATTATATACTTGTATATATATATATCGTAATCGTACCTTTCAGCGATTTCTAAGTTGTTACATTACAGGTATAACATACAATTGTATTATATGGGCATTTCTCAAGACTTAAAATGGACATTGAAACCCATGGTTTGTGCTTAATATTTTCATATATAACCAAAATCAATGTATAATATCTGCAAGGTTATTTTGTTAACTTATCATAGTTTATATGTTCGTGAATCTCTTATCATATGCTAGGCCTACCTGCATAATATTTAGTTTCCAGTTAACCTATAAGATTGTTTCAAGCTATTTGTAAATTTGTGCTTGTGTTACGTATCCTCACACATCTTCATTCTCTTACAAACACAACTACACATCGTACCTCTGACTACTTCTTTGCCATCTTGTCCGGTATTTTCAGAATTCTTTTTCTCTTTACCCCTGTGTTGTGTACCCATCTTGATTATGGCGGAGAATCGATTAAAAGCCTTAGAGGAACAAAATAACAACTTACAGAACCAACTCCAACAACTTATTGCTTTGACGAAGCCTTTGCAGGAGCAGAACTAAGCATTACTAGCCCGGCTCCAGGAGCATGAGTCTGCTGGTACCGTTGCTACATCTAGCAATGCTGGCCAAGTTGCCAAAATCTCTGCAAAGCTACCACCGTTTTGGTATGACAGACCAACTGTTTGGTTCGCCCAGGTTGAGACTCAATTCAGGCTCGCAGACATCACGACCGACCAGACTAAATTTGATAATGTAATTTTACAGCTTGACACCAAGGTCATAGCCGTGGTAGAAGACATTGCCATTAACCCACCTGCCACAGGACGTTACGAAAAACTAAAATCTGAACTAGTCTGTCGCCTTTCCGTATCTGAAGAGCAACGAGTCCGTCAACTTCTTGGTGACGAAGAACTCAATAATAGGAAACCATCAGTGGCGGCTCGTGAAAAAATCGTCCTACGTGCTACAAAAAACAAGCTAAATACGCTGTTTTAAATCTGCATATTGCCATGATGAACAACGCATACTTCAAACTTGGTAATAATAATAATAATAATAATAATAATAATAATAATAATAATAATAATAATAATAATAATAATAATAATAATAATAATAATAATACGACTTTTCTCACAATTTATAACTCAGAACAAACAAAAACAAGATTAATTTGGAAGCAGATGAATTATACGACAACTGTCTACGAGATAAATAATTCATACGAGAAATATTGTTTCTACTAACCTAATGGCGCAACTTACATCAGTGCAAATAGAATCGTGGGAATATAGATCCCCACTAAGAACACTAATTTAATTTCACTTTATATACACTACAGTGGATAAATAATTTGATAAATCTCCGTATAAACTTTAGCAATAACACAATGACAAAAAACACGCACCAGTAATATAACCGCGAGATTAAAAACCGCACAAAGCATCTGAAAGAGCTGTCAACTGATTCATGAGACCTCCCCTATTACCAGAGTAAATGTCCGGCTCCATGACTAAATGGTTAGCGCGCTGGCCTTTGGTCACAGGGATCCCGGGTTCGATTCCCGGCAGGGTCTGGAATTTTAACCATCATTGGGTGTATGTGTTGTCTTCATCATCATTTCATCCTCATCAAGAATCGCAGGTCGCCTACGGGAGTCAAATCAAAAGACCTGCATCTGGCGAGTCGAACATGTCCTCGGATACTTCCGGCACTAAAAGCCATACGCTATTTCATTTCACCAGAGTAAATTACATTGTAATGCGGGATAACATTTAGGGTCAGTCAAAGATTCTTTGACTCACCTACGAATTCCTTATTTTTGACACAAAAGGCAGATGGATATTTTAATAAGCATGTGTGAGATAGATTGCCTCCACTTACGCTTTACTTTCGAGCCCAGACGATGCTACTCTCTAGTGGCAGACTCGCTTACCACGTTCAACATCAAGGTAGCAGGAGACATCGAGTACTTCTACCCCCTTGCGGGAGTGGAAGTAACTATAGACGGGATCAGTAAAAGTTGATCCCGGTTTATGGTATACTTCGCCGGCTAGGGGGAGTGTTGCAAGCTTGGCTGCGCCTGCGTATTGCTTCCTTCAGGCTACAGGCAAAGGCTCACTTCACATGAGCACGAGCCTTGTTCCCCGGGAGAACGGCGCTAGGTGTTCGGCAGATCTCGTCCTGATTTTCACAAAACACAAATTCATATCGTACTCAAAACAACGAAAAGGCACCAGGATAATTGTACTGTACATAAATAATATTCCTTACAGTTCCAGGCTACGTGCTGGAGCCCGGTAGCACGTACTGACCGGCCGCCACTGGAAACCATCACAATTTTTACGACACTTAAAGACATTAGCCGGTAGCTCACTTCATGGCGAAGGTATATTAAAACAACTTTTCATGCGTCGACTACCACAGCACTTACAGGCTGTATTAGCGGCCCAGTTAATGTCTCTAGCTGATATAGCAGAGCTCGCAGACAATATCTTGGAACTTTCACCTGCTGCCACACCACCATATAGCCACTTAGCTGTACATGCTACAGCTGCGCCGAACACTTTAGCTGCCCAGATGGAGGAATTGACACGTAAAGTCGATGCCCTGGCCCGTAACCAGCCCCGAGGCAGGATTCAGAGTAACAGGAGATCTAAAAGCCGTGACCGTTCCCTTACGCCACAGAGCCGGCTGTGTTGGTACCACAAAAAGTTCCGAGATAAAGCTGTAGAATGTACTAGTCCCTGTTCCTGGCAGGCGGAAATCAGAACGAACAGCCAGTGAAGAGGGCAACTCTCTGTTCTACATTAGGGTTTGTAGTAAGGATGTAAAGGAGAGTGCATATAAGTCTCTGGTAAGACCCCAACTAAAGTATGGTTCCAGTGTATGGGACCCTCACCAGGATTACCTGATTCAAGAACTGGAAAAAATCCAAAGAAAAGCAGCTCGATTTGTTCTGGGTGATTTCCGACAAAAGAGTAGCGTTACAAAAATGTTGCTAAGTTTGGGTTGGGAAGAACTGAGAGAAAGAAGAAGAGCTGCTCGACTAAGTGGTATGTTCCGAGCTGTCAGCGGGGAGATGGCGTGGAATGACATTAGTAGACGAATAAGTTTGAATGGCGTTTATAAAAGTAGGAAAGACCACAATATGAAATTAAAGTTGGAATTCAAGAAGACAAACTGGGGCAAATATTAATTTATAGGAAGGGGAGTTAGGGATTGGAATAATTTACCAAGGGGATGTTCAATAAATTTCCAATTTCTTTGAAATCATTTAGGAAAAGGCTAGGAAAGCAACAGATAGGGAATCTGCCACCTGGGCGACTGCCCTAAATGCAGATCGGTATTGATTGATTGATTGATCGGGCCGCCGACTCTTTACTTTTGATCAGAATACCAAAGCAAAATTTCTGATTGACACTGGATCTGACCTTTGCTGTTTCCCGCGTAAGCTTCAGCGAAGCACTTGCAAATCTCCTGGGTATGAGCTGAGCGCTGCAAACGGTAGTGCAATCAGGACGTATGTTTACGTCGTGACTTTCGCTGGCAATTTGTCATTGCTGATGTTAGCACAGCCATCATTGGTTCTGTTTTTCTGGCTTACTATAACTTACTCCCTGACTGCCGTAACAGATGCCTCCTCGACGGCACCACCGGCCTACGCGTTAAGGCATCTGTAGCCTCTATCGAACAGGCCAGCGTAAAAACTGCTGCAGTATCCACCGACTCACCTTTCAGCATGTTGCTCGCTGAGTTTCAGTCCATTGCTCGCCCACCTGGGTTCCAACGTGATATTAAACACAATAGTGTACATCACATTAGGACAACCGAAAGCCCATCGGTTTCTTGTCGACCTCGTCGTCTAGGACCTGAAAAATTGCAGATAGCGAAGAAAGAATTCGAGGACATGGTAAGGTGCAGCACAGCGAGACCTTCTAATAGTCCCTGGTCCTCACCCTTGCATCTTGCACCTTGCACCTAAGCGGGACAACTCATGGCGTCCATGTGGCGATTACCGGGCATTGAATGCAAGGACAATACCCGACCGCTACCCGGTACGACACATAGGTGATTTTTGCCATAACATTGCTGGGTCAACCATTTTCAGTACGTTTGACCTTGTCAAGGCCTACCAACAGATCCCAGTTCACCCCAGTGACATTTGCAAAACAGACACAACAACACCTTTTGGGCTGTTTGAATTTCCGTATATGTCATTTGGGTTACGAAATGCTGGACAAACCTTCCAGCGTTTTATGGATGAGGTCACTAGGGATCTAAACTTGTGCTTCCCGTATATTGACGATAACCTGGTGTTTTCACGGGATGCTGAAGAGCATATGCATCATCTCCGCGTACTTTTCCAGAGATTTGCTGATTATGGTGTAGTCATAAATCCGTCCAAGTGCGCCTTAGGTGCAAGTGAGGTAACCTTCTTAGGCTATCGACTCGTAAAGGACGGTACAAAACCTCCACCAGAGAGAATTCAGTCTCTCCTGGAATACCCTCTACCGAAGACTGTCCAGGGCCTCCGCCTTTTCCTGGGCATGGTCAACTTCTACAGACGCTTCCTACCACATGCGGCTGAATTGCAGGCGACGTTGGTGAACGTCCTAGCCAATTCTAAGCTTAAGGGTTCTAAACCTGTCCCCTGGACTCCAGAATTGCAACGTGCCTTCCACAAATGCAAAGAAAGCCTAGCGCAAACCACTCAACTTGCTCATCCTTTGCCAGATGCGCCTCTAGGTCTCTTTACCGATGCACCAAATACTCAAGTTGGAGCATGTTTGCAACAGAAAGTTGTACACCATTGGCAGCCCCTAGCATTTTTCAGTAAGAAGCTTTCAGCGCGTCAAACAACATGGCGGGCCTATTACAGGGAACTGTTAGCTGTGTACGAGGCTGTCCAGCATTTCCGCTATATACTGGAAGCACAACACTGCACCATTTATACGGACCGCAAGCCTCTGATTTATGCATTTTCTCAAGGCAGAGAAAAACTACCCCCAGCCCAACTTAATCAGCTGTCCTCCATATCCCAGTTCACAACTGATATTCAGCATATAAAGGGAGCAGATAACGTTGTCGCCGATACAATGTCTCGTGATGAAGCCATCTCACTAGAAGATGACTACGCTGCGCTGGCTCGATCCCAAGCGGACGATGACGAACTCAAAGCCTCATTGCATGGTGGTACGTCGCTGACATTAGAAAAAGTAACCCTCCCGGGCACCACGACTACCATTGTATGCGATACATCAACAGAAAAAACCCGTCCGTTCCTGACACTTCCTTTTCGACGCAAGTTCTTTGACAAGCTCCATAACTTAAGCCACACAGGCATTCGAGCCACCTCTCGTCTAGTCTCAGATAGATTTGTTTGGCCATCTTTTCAGAAAGACACTCGTACTTGTTTGCTGTGTCAACGCAGTAAAGTGACGAGTCATAATGTATTTCCTTTGGTGAATTTCGGAGCACCCACAGGCCGTTTCAGCCACATTCACTTGGATATTGTTGGCCCACTGCCTGTCTGCGAAGGCTATAATTACCTCCTCACTGCTGTTGAGAGATTTACTCGCTGGCCAGAGGCATAGCCCATGCGCAGCATCACTGCCAAAGAAACAGCCGATAGTATAATAAGCGGTTGGACCTCCCGATTTGGTCTCCCAACTTGTATAAATACTGACCAAGGAAGACAATTCGGGTCTACACTGTTTCGCAGACTTATGACACAATTTGGTATAACGAAAATCCGTACAACCAGTTACCACCCATCCGCTAACGGTATGGTGGGGCGTCTTCATAGACAGTTAAAAGCTTCGCTGATGTGTCACAGTGCAACGTGGATTAAAGCCTTACCCCTAGTGTTACTTGGCATGCGTGCGGTTCTTAAGGAAGATTTGGAAGCTTCCCCCGCCGAACTAGTTTTTGAGGAGCCTCTACGCCTCCCTGGAGAAATGATTACTTCTTCGCCCAGTCCTTCTACTCCAGTTGACCCTTCTGATTTTGTAAATCAACTAAGGAAGGTAATGACCGAACTAAGACCTGTTCCTGCCTCCCGCGATAGTCAAGAGAAAGTATTCGTCTTCAAAGACTTGGCAACTGCCTCCCATGTTTTCCTGAGAGTTGACCACATGAAGCCTCCTTTGCAACCCCCCATACTCTGGTCCTTACCCTGTAGTCGGCCGTAGAGAGAAGACTTTGACACTAATGATTGGAAACAAGGAAGTAGTAGTGAGTACAGACCGTGTGATACCTGCATACATAGAAACAAACCTTGCTGTTACTACCCGCACCAACACACCTGACACATCTGCTACCCCCATTTCATCCAGTCAACCTAGCACTTCTTTTACACCTGTCTTACCTGATGCGTCATCACCACCCAGAAAGTACACAACACGATCAGCACGAAGAGTTCGCTTCGCCCGTCCATTCGACTTGTGAACTTTCCTTCTCCGTGCGGGGGGGGGGATGAGGCGGCATCGGGAAGAATGAACTCGCCCCACATACAGAACGCACCCTTGTGCACGATGAAACACTGCATCAGGGTATAGCTGGCTAAACTAGCGTCATTCGGCGACGTGGAGTGAGCATGGGCATCACGTCTCTTTGTGTCTCGTTGGTGTAATCAGTGTAACCTCACATGCAAAGGTGTACTAAAACTGTATGTGGTGTAAATAAATCTATTATCCATGAGGGCTGATTTATTTATGGACGATGCGGAGCCGCCTACAACCAAGAGACCATAATATCACTATCCACCTATCAACTCTGACAGTTCATATTGTAACGTGCTGGCGGGATAAATAAGTAAATAAATGAGTACAGAACCTGGTAGCGTCCTATTTCTAAGATTTATTAACTTTTAACTACAATTACATATTTACACATACATACGATAGCCAAGATTACAACTTACACAAGTACACGGTTACACACTTACACGGTTCGCGCTCTCTCTCTCTCTCTCTCTCTCTCTCTCTCTCTCTCTCTCTCTTAGTTTCTCATGTTCCGTCTACAATGATACACACACACCTACACAGAGTCATCGATTATTTACACTACACTCACTCAGCCGCTCAGTCACATTCGTTAGCGCTGTCACGGTCCACAGCCTACACGTCAGTCTCGCAGCTCCGGATAGTATCCGCTGTTCACTCAAACCGTCGAACTCTGCAGTCTTCACACGTCGGCACCCAGTGTTCCTTTCGCACTACTCCAGAACACCCAAGGTTCTTCTCCAGCAGCAGGCCCCAAGAGATTCACACGCACGACGTCAAGGAAACAGGAACGAGTCCTCGGCTCCAACAGACAGATACCTACTCCATCAGGCTGACACTTCAGCCCAGGCTATCACTGACTGCGCTCACTCCTCACACACTCACTCCGTCTAACTCTCCCTAACTTACTGCAGACAGGTCGTTCCTCTCTTATAGACCTGCGCTGGCCCTTCTAGAATCGTCCGGATGTTCGATGGATCCAGGAACCTCGCGAGATGGAACACTCCAGATTAATCTTCCAGTAATTTCCATAGTCCTCTGCTGTGGGACCGCGGCCGGTGGTGAGAGGGGCGGCCTAGCACCAAGTGTTGCTCGTGATTGGCGTGCTCGAGCGTAAGGGGGTTGGGGCCGATACGATGACGCCCCCGGCGCGTAGCGAGTTGGCATGGCGGACGCTATAACCATTACATTGCCCCCTCCTTAAGGCTGCTCGTCCTGAGCTGCTCCACGATACGCTGCAATACGGTTTGTTCGGTTGGCCACCACCTTCCCATGGAGGATCCGCTGGGTCCGGTCGACGGTGTCCTCGTCCCCGTTGATAACGATCAGCAAGTCCTCGCGTGGCAGCAGGAACTTCTGTGGTTTTCCTTCCGTCCACACCCGCGCATACTTTCAGGGCTTGAGCGCCTTCGTAGTCCTCTGGTGCGATGCTCGGGACTGGTTTGCTCGCCCCAGATCTAGCCCTGCTGAATTTCCTTATTGTAATCAAGATGAAGCGCAGCTCCCTCAAAGCAACATGGGTGAACAAACCAAATCCCCCACTTCCCAAGTACCAATGCACGGTAAGCCACAATTACAGGAAATAGCTGATAACATGAAAATCGGCGTAGCAGAGACAACGGTAACAAGACAAGAGCGCAGGGGCCAGCAAGAACGACCCAACGACGTTGAAATACATATAATAGAAGATGAAGAGTGGAAGCAGACAACAGGACAGCCTAGAACACCAGTGAATGATGAAACTAAACTAGAGAACCAGGATAGGGAGTGGACAAACGCGGTGAAAGGCGGGAACAGACAACGGGGAAACGAGGCAGGAAAAGAAATTAACGGAAGAAAAATGGGAATGAGACAAGGGGAAAGTAAAATAAAGGCAGCGGAACGATACGCCTGGTTGTACGTGGGAAAACTGGACAAAGATACGACAGAGGAAGCTATCATAAAATACCTGAAGGAAAACGGAGTAAAAGGGAAAACTTACTGTGACCTAGTGAATGACAAAATAGGAAGCAGAGCTTCAAAATAGGCATTCCAATGCAAGACCTAGAAACAGTCTACGATGGAAACTTCTGGCCAGAAGATGTAATATGTCGGCCCCTTCGGCAACCCTGGAAGTTCAGAGGTCCGGCAACCAGGGATTAATATTAATATAATAACATGGAATGTAGAGGGCCTGAGGGGAATCTTGAGCCTGCTCCCGAGAAATATCATAGCTGATTATGACATTGGAGTACTCACAGAAACAATGGTAAAAGAGGACACAGAACTGAACATCCCAGAATTTTACAATATGCGATACAGTGTATGAGAAGAGGAAGACCAGCGGGAGGTGTGCTATGCATACTCAAACCACATCTGGCCCCCTTCAAACTACTATTAAGAGAAGAAAACATGCTGGTTGTCAGGACAAGAATTGGTGTTATAGTAGCAGTCTACATCAACCCAGATCACACTGCCACAGACATAATAGACAAACTAGGGATGACCTTGGATCACAGTAGAAGTATGGATAAGATAATCATTGCGGGAGATCTGAATTGTGCAATAAATAGGCAAGATAGAAAATGCAAAGAAATAATGGAGTATCTAACAAACGAAGGCTTTACAATACACAACAGACAGGAGGACTGGACATACATAGGGCATAACGGAGCTAGCACAATAGATCTAATAATCACAAAGGACTTTAGAACAAAACACCCTGCTACCACAGAGAAAAAAGAAGAAGCAGTCATCCGTAAACACATTCCAGTACAATTAAATATAGAAAACGTCAGAACTAGCAAATTAGAACAAAGACAAAATATAACGTTTGGCAAGATCCTGGACATGGAAAAAATTAAAGAGAAAATGAAAGAAAAAGATAACGTTGAAAGAGCAATAAGAGCAGGAAATATTGATGAGGCCGCTATATGGCTGAATTTTTTTATTTTGTTAGTTGCTTTACGTCGCACCGACACAGATAGATTTTATGGCGACGATGGAACAGGAAAGGCCTAGGAGTGGGAAGGAAGCGGCCGTGGCCTTAATTAAGGTACAGCCCCAGCATTTGCCTGGTGTGAAAATGGGAAACCACGGAAAACCATTTTCAGGGCTGCCGATGGTTGGGTTCGAACCTACTATCTCCCGAATACTGGATACTGGCCGCACTTAAACGACTGCAGCTATCGAGCTCGGTATGGCTGAAATCAACTATAATAAATGGGGCTACCACACAAGATACAAATAGGATGGCGAGGCCATGGTTCGACAGAGAATGTTATGAATAAAGAAAATTGACACTGAAAACACTACATAAAACTAGAGAACAAATGGCAAGCGCAACCACCGAAGAATACCAACGAGAACGAAAGAAATACAAAAACCTAATAAGAAAGAAAAAAAGCAACACCTGGAAGAAGAGCATAAGAAAATGGTACAGGAGGCAGAAGAAGACCCTTACCGAGCTTTGAGACCGAAAAGGCAGAAAATACAGCCCAACATACCCATGGAATCATGGATAGATCATATAAGAATAGTAATCTGTTCAAAAGAAACAAGACCCATGATTAAGACACCTAGGACTCCACAAGCTGATGAAATCTTCACGACGGATGAATATGCGAGAGCGATACAGAAAATGAAGAATAACAGAGTTCCAGGAATAGATCGAATAAGAAGTGAAAACTTAAAGGAAACATCACAAGAATACCTACCAATATGGACCTCCCTTCTAAATAAATGTTTAGAGCTAGGAAGCACACCAGACGAATGGCGAAAGTCAGCAATCAAATTATTATACAAGGGTAATGGAGACCCAGAAAACCCAATCGCGTATATAGGAATAGTGTTGGAATCTACATCACTGAAACTCTTAACAGGAATCCTTGCTAATAGGCTGGCAGAGAAGCTAGAACCCATTCTACCAGAGTGACAGTTTGGTTTTAGAAAGGGAAGGTCCACGACTCTGGCAGCAGAAAACCTGTTGGAGCAAATAAAGCAGACGATAGAAAGGCCAAAAGGAAAACTAAATGGGGTTTTTGTTGACTACTCAAAAGCCTTCGATATGGTCAACAGAAAGGTACTAATAGATAAACTGGAGGAACTAATTGGGAGAACGAGCACAACGACCCTGATATCAAATATACTGGCAGAAAATCACATAGGCTACAGATAGATGATGGAATAGGCATATCAGACTGGCTGCCGCAGACGAACGGTGTCCTCCAAGGCGACCCACTCAGCCCTGTCCTGAGTAATGGCAGGAACAAGCACATACATATACGCTGATGACATGGTCATCGCAGTGACAGATATAGATAAACTGCAAATATCAATAAACACACTATGTGAATGGGCGTAGAGGAACGATATCCAGATAAACGAAGAGAAAACGTAATTGGTAGTGTTTAGGAATTGAGGAAGGCTCACTGAAGCAGAGAAAGTCAAATGCAACGGCAAACTACTCAAGAAGGCTAACAATTTTAAATACCTAGGTATCACAATCCAAACGACGGGAAAGAGTTTCAGACTACATATAAGATCTAGAGCAGTGGCGGTCATTAGAGCTATGAATGAAATCAGAAACATCACGCAACTATCGATCAACACAGCTATGGACCTGTTTAGGCTGAAGGTACTACCGGTTTTGACATATGGCCTAGAATTAGTGGGAGAATACCTCACATACAAACAGCTGGAAAAACTGGAGCAAGTAAAGGCCAGATAGCTGAAGAGAATTCTAGGAGTCCCGCAGAATGCAAAATCGAGGCTAGTGTATGAGCTTACCAGGGAGACCTTCTTAATAGAGGATCTGAGATGCGAGCTCATACTTCCAGCTAGTACCAGCTTTAAACAGCTTATACAAGATCTGAATGAGAAGAAAAACAGCATACCAAAGGACTTCTATGCAACATCTACTATGTAAGACAGGACCTGGAAGGAAGCTAATCATGCTATGCTACACGTGACGACGAGGCTGGCGATCCATGGTTTTCACCACAAGGTGTGTCGCAATAAATTATATCACGAACCAAACGACGCGTGTGTGTGTGAGTTATGCCTGGAACTCTGTGATATATACCATATTATAAAATGCAGGAATAGACAGAAATGCATCGTAGCTTATAGCAAAGAGAAGTAATGTAAATATAATGTAATGATTTCTTATTGCACGGCATGTGTGCGTTTTCAATAATAATAAATTTCCTTTCTTCCGGGGTGCAGAATCTGATTTTCGTACCGGCACGCAGCTTCATGCTGGAACAAGTATCCTGGTCAGGTGGCATCCTCGTTCGTTGGTCATCGGTTCTTCTTCCATTGTTGCTCCGTCTCCTAGTAGGGGTCCCTGCAGCCGTGCCGTTGCAGTCGCTGCCTCTGTCTCGTGGGCCATCGTCAGAGCCTCTTCGTAGTTCTGTTTCTTGCCGATCGTCCTCCCTGGACGGATCTCAGCGCCACGTAGTTTATCACAGACGTCAGCCGCCTCGAGCTTGGTGTCATCTCGCGATAACTCTTCCACAATCACGTCGCCTAGTCGCTCGATCTCGGCGTCGATTATCCGCAGCGTTATATCTGTGCGCTGAGTCCTCTCCTGCGACTGGACTCGGTAGGTGGCTCTCGGTTGGTGGACACCGCAACGTACGTCTGGCACTCCCACAACCTCCTCGTAGGTCGAACTTGGCTGGGGGCTGCGTTGAACTATCATCTTCTATACACGTAGTCCGGCAATCGGGTATTCGGCACTCTTCTCGGACGTCGATCCGGTCTCGAACTGGGTCCGGCATGTTCTCTTGGAAGTAATCCCTTCGTCCTGTAGGGTTTCCAACTTCACTATCGTGGAGCCGCCGTCACTGCCAGCAGGAATCCTTCGCGTCTCCACAGCCAACGTTTTCGCACGCAGGACACTCACTTCCACAGCTGGGCCTCGAACTCCGGACTCCACAACCGCGAGCATCTCTTCGGATCCGTTCTCGTCCAGTTCGTTGACATCCCGCACATCGTCATCGTCGACCTCGGTTTCGAGAGAGCGCACTTCGTTTTCTGACTTTAACTGCTCGCCCTTCCGTTCACTTGAGTCTGTTTTCAATTGGTCCGGGTTTGATCTCCGCTCAGATCTCAGTTCACTAATGAGTTCGCCATAACCAGATAAGATTTTAGTTTAAAGATCACTAAACTTACTTAGAAAAAATGAAGCTGTTTGGAATTCATTTCACTCGAATAAATTTCTACCGGCTACAAAATACGCTACCAGGTACTCGATGCTGACAGCAGTTTTAACGTAAGATCCACCAGTTTATCACACCTGTCCATCCCGCTTCTGACACCAGTTGTAACGTGTTGGCAGGGTAAATAAGTAAATAAATGAGTACAGAACCTGGTAGCGTCCTATTTCTAAGATTTATTAACTTAGCACTACATTACAGATTTACACACACAGAGACGATAGCCGAGATTACAACTTACACATGTTACGGTTACACACTTACACGGTTCGCTCTCTCTCTCTCTCTTAGTTTCTCATGTTCCGTCTACAATGATACACACACACCTACACAGAGTCATCGATTCTTTACACTACACTCACTCAGCCACTCAGTCACACTCGTTAGCGCTGTCACGGTCCACAGCCTACACGTCAGTCTCGCAGCTCCGGATAGTATCCGCTGTTCACTCAAACCGTCGAACTCCTCAGTCTTTCCCAGTGTTTCCTTCGCGCTACTCCAGAACACCCAAGGTTCTTCTCCAGCAGCAGGCCCCAAGAGATTCACACGCACGACGTCAAGGAAACAGGAACGAGTCCTCGGTTCCAACAGACAGATACCTACTCCATCAGGCTGACACCTCAGCCCAGGCTATCACTGACTGCGCTCACTCCTCACACACTCACTCCGTCTAACTCTCACTAACTTACTGCAGGCAGGTCGTTCCTCTCTTATAGACCTGCGCTGGCCCTTCTAGAATCGTCCGGATGTTCGATGGATCCAGGAACCTCGCGAGATGGAACACTTCAGATTAATCTTCCAGTAATTTCCATAGTCCTCTGCTGTGCAACCGCGGCCGGAGGCGAGAGGGCCGGCTTAGCACCAAGTGTTGCTCGTGATTGGTGCGCTCGAGCGTAAGGGGGTGGGGCCGATACGATGATGCCCCCGGCGCGTAGCGAGTTGGCATGGCGGACGCTATAACCATTACAATATATACACATTGAGTGGGAGTGATGTACATCTCACTAAATGTGAATGTCCAAACCCGTCACCCACTTCACTGCTTCGGGTGTTGCTGAGTTGAGGTCTTCCATTGTGCCAGTGAAAGCACGGGGTGGATATTCTTGCACTACATGTTTCATTGTTTGTCGAACCTCCCCACAATCACAGTATGGAGAAACTGGACAGCCTCAGGTGTGTAAAGTAGATGCTGTTCTACCTACTCCAAATCTCACGCGATTTAGCCTACTCCAGGTGAAGCGTGGCAGATCGAAGCCTGCCAGCTTTGTGGATGGGTTATTAATATACACTATTGCCCGAGGTGGAGATAAAGACCACTCTGTTAACCATTAAGACGTGGGGTTGAATTCGAAGGATGTTATCTTCACGGCAGTCTTCCAAGCACGATGGCGAGACTTAAGGCATGTGCATTTCTGCCTGATATCCTCATGAACAGGCAGATGTTCATTCTTCAGCATTCTGGTCCATAGCTGAAAAGGGCCTTCTGTCTCCTGATATATGGAAGTAGTACTGCTGAGAACCGGTAACCATTGGGTCGGTGTAGCACGAAGTGTACCAATTATGATCCGCATGGTTTGACGAAGTACTGAATCTACTAGCTGTGTGTGAGCACTGTTAAGCCAGACACCAGGGCAGTATTCTGCTGCAGAATAGACCAAGGCCAGAGATGTTGTCCTTAATGTGTTTCCATCCGCTCCCCGAGAAGTTCCAGCCAGTCGTTGGAGAATATTATTACGACTTTTTATTTTGTTGGCATTTTTCTGCAGGTGATTTTTGTACTTAAGAGAGCTGTCCAATGTTACTCCTAAGTAACTGGGATTGGCCCAATATTGTAGTTCATGACCCTTGAAGAATACCCTTGGATGGTAGTTTGCTTCTGCGTTGTTCAGATGGAATTTAGATGTGACTGTTTTCTGTGGGTTGGGATGAAGATACCATCTTTGAAAGTCATCCAACAGTTCAAGGTCTCGGTTAAGAAATGTTTCAGCTTCTGCTAAGTTGGGTCTTTGAATTGTAACGCAAATATCGTCCGCATATATGGGTAACAACAACAGAAGAACGTACTAGTGAAAACGGTACCTGGGAAGAGGTAACTGTCACTGTTAGCAGCTTACAGACACAGAAAGTGAACTTCAGGGTTCAGTTAGTACGAATGTCTTCCAAATTAGAGCACTTTCCTAGGAGATAGCTTTAAGTCAAAAAAACACTATGGTGTATAATATAGTGTATTTGTTTAAGTTGCTGCTGTCACCTAGTAACTAAAGTGTAAACTATTATGACATATTCAACTGCTCAGGCGTAATCGTTGATTCAGGCATCACGCAGGGCTACCTACGTTATTATATTATTAGTTTCACCCGTATAATTTTTCTTGTACCACAAATAAATAGGTATGCTAACTTTCCATATTAATATTATAGAAAACATAACATTACTTCGTTTTACTTAATCGATCCTCTTGTATAGGTTTGTGCCGGGGTTTGGCAGACAGATCGTAAGGTTCCTGTCTTCTATCCTTGATCGGGGCGTTCAATCAATCAATCAATCAATCAATCAATCAATCAATCAATCAATCAATCAATCAATCAATCAATCAAGCAAGCAATCAATCAATCAACCAACTAATCGATCAATCAATACTGATCTGCATTTAGGGCAGTCGCCCAGGTGGCAGATTCACTATCTGTTGCTTTCCTAGCCTTTTCCTAAATGATTTCAAAGAAATTGGAAATTTATAGAACGTCTCCCTTGGTAAGTTCTTCCAATCCCTAACTCCCCTTCCTATAAATGAATATTTGCCCCAGTTTGTCCTCTTGAATTCCAACTTTATCTTCATATTGTGATCTTTCCTACTTTTATAAACGCCACTCAAACTTATTCGTCTACTAATGTCATTCCACGCCATCTCTCTGCTGACAGCTCGGAACATACCACTTAGTCGAGCAGCTCTTCTTATTTCTCTCAATTCTTCTTAACCCAAACTTTGCAATATTTTTGTAACGCTACTCTTTTGTCGGAAATCACCCAGAACAAATCGAGCTGCTTTTCTTTGGATTTTTTCCAGTTCTTGAATCAGGTAATCCTGGTGAGGGTCCCATACACTGGAACCATACCAAATACTTTAATACGACAATACGGGACAGCTTGCTGTTTTCAGCGAGAAAGTCGATAGTGCTGCTACCTACACAGCTTGGTGTGACCAACTCTTCAATAACATATTGCTATCTGTATGATTCTTGGCGCACTGCTGTGTTGTTTATGATATATCAGTGTTTGTCACTAAATAATCTTACATTGCAGTTATATTCCAAGAAAAGTGTTATGCGCTGAACAAATTACCCAGCAAGATAATGGGCATGGGAACTGATAAGGACCGCAAGTATTAAAAAAAGTAATGACCTGGCATCTGTGTTGAGGTTACATTCTATGCTCCTTATATTAAGAAAAATCAATCAAATACTCTACTGAAATGTTAGTGGGACGTAAAACCAATAATATTAACAAATATGGAACTCTAGTATACTCAAACTTGAGGCTCCACATTGTTAAACAGTACCATAAATTTCACAATCGGAAACTTGTGGGCCTGTAGCGTAATGGTTATCGTGGTAGTTTTGAAATTGTAAATTGAAGGACATGAGTTTCGAATCCAGTCACCTTTTTTTACTGTAAGAAAATAATAATAATAATAATAATATATTTTTACGTCCCACTAAGTACTTTTACGGAGACGCCGATGTGCCGGAATATAGTCCAGCAGAAATTCTGTGTTGGACCTCTTCTATTTCCCTTCTGATTAGTGTTAATAGAGGATGGCTGGCCAGTTGTACTTCCTCTTAAAATAATCATCACCACGGAATGGTCAGCGTACTGGCCTTCGGTTCAGAGGGCGCTGGTACAATTCCCGGCTGAGTCGGAGATTTTAATCGCGTCTGTTAATTCCTGTAGATCGAGGGCTACGGATTTGTGTTCGTATTCATACGCATCTTCACGTATATATAACACACCATACGAAAAAACAACCACAGATACATGCTAAAGTGAGTACGGTATATATCCCTCCATATATGATTGCTGTTAGGAAAGGCATCCGGCCGGAAAACTAGGCTAAGTCCATACAAAATCCTGCGCTAGGTAATTGACAAAAGGTTAAAAAGAAGAGGAGAGAGTAGTTGTTAAATATTTCCCCCAGAGGCTGGTTGGATTTTCAAACAAATTCTGCTTTATAATTTTTAAGACAGCGAAAGGCACGGTTAACATAATGCTCGTTTGGAGGTTTATGAAGGAGGCATTTCATATATTAAAATTTCATTATTATTATTATTATTATTATTATTATTATTATTATTATTATTATTATTATTATTATTATTATTATTATTATTATTATTCAAATATTTTAACAAAAATATTTCCATTCCTCTCCCGTTGGTCTTGACTGTAGCATAGACAAGTATGCAGTTCACACCAACACGCTAGATGTCACCACCGTCGCTGTTCGCACTCCACTCAATGCTGTTGAGATAGAGCTGTCCGGTATTGGTGTATTAAAGTATTTGACCATACTCTAGTTGTGGTCTTACCAGAGACTTATATGCCCTCTCCTTTACATCCTTACTACAACCCCTAAACACCCTCAAAACCATGTGCAGAGATCTGTACCCTTTATTTACAATCCCATTTATGTGATTACCCCAATGACGATCTTAACTTATATTAACACCTAGATACTTACAATGATCCCCAACAGGAAATTTCACCCCATCAAAGCAGTAATTAAAACTGAGAGGACTTTTTCTATTTGTGAAACTCACAACCTGACCTTTAACCTCGTTTATCAACATACCATTGCCTGCTGTCCATCCCACAACATTATCGAGGTCACGTTGCAGTTGCTCAGAATCTTGTAAATTATTTATTACTCTATACAGAATAACATCATCCGCAAAAAGCCATACCTCCGATTCCACTCCTTTACTCATATCATATCAAGGTCCGATAATACTGCCTTGAGGAATTCCCCTCCTAATTATTATAGGGTCAGATAAAGCTTCAACTACTCTAATTCTCTGAGATCTATTTTCGAGAAATATAGCAACCCATTCCGTCACTCTTTTGTCTAGTCCAATTGCACTCATTTTTGCCAGTAGTCTCCCATGATCCACCCTATTAAATGCTTTAGACAGGTCACTCGCGATACAGTCCATTTGACCTCAAGAATCCATGATATCTGCTATTTCTTGCTGGAATCCTACAAGCTGAGCTTCAGTGGAATAACCTTTCCTAAAACCGAACTGCCTTCTATCTAACCAGTTATTAATTTCACAAACATGTCTAATATAATCAGAAAGAATGCCTTCCCAAAGCTTACATACAATGCATGTCAAACTTACTGGCCTGTAATTTTCAGCTTTATGTCTATCACCCTTTCATTTATACACAGGGGCTACAAGAGCAACTCTCCATTCATCTGGTGTAGCTCCTCCGACCAAACAATAATCAGATAAGTACCTCAGATATGGTACTATATCCCAACCCATTGTCTTTAGTATATCCCCAGAAATCTGATCAATTCTAGCCGCTTTTCTAGTTTTCAACTTTTGTATCTTATTGTAAATGTCATTGTTATCATCTGTAAATTTTAATACTTCATTGGCCTTAGTCTCCTCCTCTATCTCGACATTTTCCTTGTAACCAACAATCTTTACATACTGCTGACTGAATACTTCTGCCTTTTGAAGATCCTCACATACACACTCCCCTTGTCCATTAATTGAAGATATGCTCGCATAAACGGTCTAACCCTCACTTTGCTTGAAAGGAGAAAATTTAAGTTTCGCAAACGGAACAAAAAATATACTGCATTAATTTTACCTGGTGTATTGCACATCAAAACAAAGTATACATTCAGGAAAATCTTTTCATAGCAATTTTAAGTTGTTTTATTGCAGACTAGCGATGCAGTAGCTAAATTAACTTAAGGGAAGTTGTATACTCAATGTACATGTGTTAGTTTTGTAACATACCTACCTGACTTTGTGATAAATGGAAGGGAAATACAAATAATTCTGGCAATAAATTATATAATATAGATAAGGAAAGTGTTGTTACAAACAAATAATACATAATATATCAACAAATGCAATAAAGAGGTTGGCCTGCAGGTACTTAATCCTGTACCCATAAACTAATCATAATCAGGAATATAAAAAAGTGGATCTTCTTCTTCTTCTTGAACGGGATTACATGGATTGGAAGCAAGATTTCTGTAGTATGCATGATGCAGAGGGGATGTGTAATCCAACAAGTCTAAAATATCCTTGATTTTGGCTGGAAGTACAGGCCTAAGTCTGTCGTACTTGCATGGTAGGTGTTCAATACCGAGTGATGGTCTACCAGGTACTTTTTTTCTGAGATCTACAGAATCATACTCTTCAATAGAAGAGTATGAGTACTTGAAAAGTAACCTAAATGGGTCATCTTTACCGATTCTCAGTAATGATTTTTTAATGATAAGTTACATTAAAATTCTTATGTAATGTTCATAATGTTAGCCGCTCTCGGCAAATTTGTTGTTTCAATCATTGGTTCACCACCACACTACACCACAATGTTAGTGCTAAGCCTGCAATGTTGCGTACACTTATTTAATTTCTGCTCTAAAGGGGTTAGCCCATTTTTGCATTCTGACAAAGGCCCTCAGGTTAAACACTCACATTTTCACCTACTGTATTCCACTAAATGATCCCTCCTGATTTTAGCGTATGTAGGAACAGTTACTATTCATGTTGTTCAATAGATAGCAGCACCTAACTCACTTTTTTAATTTTGAGGGTTAGACCGTTTTTGCGAGCATGTCATCAATTATTCCTGGAATGTCCTTTTTGGAACCTGTTTCTGCCTTAAAATACCTATACATACCCTTCCATTTTTCACTAAAATTTGTATGACTGCCAGTTATGCTTGCCATCATGTTATCCTTAGCTGCCTTCTTTGCTAGATTCAATTTTCTAGTAAGTTCCTTCAATTTCTCCTTACTTCCACAGCCATTTCTAACTCTATTTCTTTCCAGTTTGCACCTCCTTCTTAGTCTCTTTGTTTCTCTATTATAATAAGGTGGATCTTTACCATTCCTTACCTCCCTTAAAGGTACAAACCTGTTTATGCATTCCTCAACAATTTCTTTAAACCCATCCCAGAGTCTGTTTACATTCTTATTTACCGTTTTCCACCGATCATAGTTACTTTTTAGAAACTGCCTCATGCCTGCTTTATCAGCCATATGGTACTGCCTAATAGTCCTACTTTTAAGACCTCCCTTTCTATCACATTTATTTTTGACTACGACAAAAACTGCTTCATGATCACTAATACCATCTATTACTTCAGTTTCCCTATAGAACTCATCTGGTTTTATCAACACCATATCCAGGATATTTTTCCCTCTGGTTGGTTCCATCACTTTCTGAATCGGCTGTCTTTCCTATATTAACTTATTTGCCATTTGTTGGTCATGCTTCCTGTCGTTCGCATTTCCTTCCCAATTGACATCTGGCAAATTCAGATCTCCCGCTACATAGTTCTTTCCATGTCGTTTCCCATATAGCCGACTATCCTATCAATATGTTCAATTTGTTGGAAATCTGAAACAGACTTTCCCTTCTTCAGGACATTAAATGTCGTCCACTCTTCAAGCTCATTTAGGGTTCTTCGTATTTTGACTTCTTCTGGGGCAGTTACTCTGATCCAAGATGCAGTTGATATATTCAGTTTGTTGGTGGTGAGCAAGTTATCTGCTGCTGTGTTAAAGTCCAGAAAGTGAGAGTCATGCATTTCCAAAACTCTGAATGCCTTTGCATGACGTGATGATCTCACTAACTTCATCAGATCATCGGGAATAAAACACTTCACTGTCTTCTTTCTCTTTTCGATCATTGCGAAATCTCGATCGCATGCCAGAAAACTATGTCCAGATATGAGATATTTATGGTCAATACATTCAAACACACCACAAGAACCAAGGAACATGTACATGAATAGCATTACTTTGTTTTTATTTTGTGCGGAGCAGTTGTCACTCCATACACACAGCTTTCTCTTCATTGTAATACTATGTAGTTGATTGTAAAATGTAAATCAACAGGACGCGATTTCATTGCCCCCCTGCCACCTTTACTCTCATTCCACATACACATCGTTGCGTCACCAGTATCATGCATATGTACTCCGAAATTGTAACATGAGAGTTGTCTTAGATAGAACATATCTGAATGTGTAAGGAATGGTATAAACATTACCTGTTGGAGATCTATGGATACAGTGCACGTATCACTATCTGGTAACGTTGCAAAAATTGCATCCGTTCTTAACAGTGATGCGGCTTTTTCGGCTTTGCGATGGTGCAACTCAAGTTCTTGCTTAGCTGTGTAAGCATTCTGGTGATTTGCCTTAGCTTCTAGAACGAGTCGGTCACATGTTAGGCATGTATCTGATCGTGGCTTTCGGAAGGATACATGTGGAAAATCCGTAAGGAAAACTTTTCTGTAAAATGTATGTCACAGTAGTATCTGTATATTTTAGTTTAAAAGCAGTAAATAGCCTGTTCATATTAAGATCAGGGCTTAAGTACTCCTTCGTTGTACGCTTTCGACTGTAGTGACTCACATCTCTAGGCAACATTTTAATGTGGTTCCGAACCATCTGCCAATCTTCATCTGTGTATTTTCTGTTAAATGCTCCTCCTCTTTTGTCTTCGAAAACAGTATCACCGCCCTTTTTCTTCTGCGACATCAACTGTATTTTTTTCTTCGAAATACCAAAAACATACATAAAGGTCTTCTTACATACCTGCTTATGTCCACCCACACCATCAGGAACCGTAAAAATCAATGTACACTGGCGGCGACTTCGCTGTGGATCTGCATACTTTCCGTTTCGCCGACGTTGAACAGGAATAACATCCATGTGCCCCATTAAAAAGTGCGTTGTGTCTGCTCATCTTCCTGGTAGAACATAGTAAAAAAATTCGTCTTATGTTCTGCTGACAAGGAGTGACAATCATACGCGCATTTGCAGGTAACCTAAAAGCAAAATATTGCAAACGTGTTAGTTGTAATGCAACAAAGTTATATATATATTACTGTCGCTAATAACACTACAAGAAATCCAGGAAACTACTATAATATTCAATGAATATCATGCAATATTACTGTGAAGCATTAAATTTTAACGCACTGATCTCGTACCTGCATGCTTGGCTGTTGCTTGGGTGATATTGCTTTTCCTGTTCTTGTCTTGTATGATAAACCAGACACTCTCCGTTTCTTCTCCACCACTCTCTTACTTACACTTTCGGGTTTTCTTTTCATTGTTTTTGGTCCAGCACAGTCTATAGAATCACTACGCACTGTAACATCAGCCATCTTCATTAACATATGGCGACTGATAAAGAGCAGAACGCCAGTGGCAGAAAGTGGACTTAGCCCCTATCGACATTCATCATGCGCTGGATGTACCACCCGCGCAATCTAGGAGCAGTCATAGGAAACTATCAGGAGCACGTACGGACTTGGAACCTTTCTTCAGGTATTGGCCTTGATACATACCTCCTACAGGCAGAAAAATCTCATTTTTCACAAAAATGGTACCTACTTAGCCCCTTTGGAATTTCCAGTCTTCTATTCCTTTCTTTACAATACTTCTACAGTTCAACACTAACAATTTTATGTCATCCCCACTTGATTTCCAGTTCCCTGTTCCCTTATCACCGCTCCCTAGGCCACCCTGTTTCCCTGAATGTACCTCCCTATTACCCTTCCAAACTCAATCTTGTCAAACTCATTCCTCTAGGTTTCAGAAAAGACGCTATGTTGTCTTCTCATTTCATCCGTTGCCTACTTCTCGTCAACTTCATGGCATTCTTCTTCTTGGTTAGTTGTTGGACATCGTCGTAAGACGCTACGTCCAGTCACTGGTTTGCAGTTTAAGTATTGTTTGGTATTGTGTAGGAGAGGTGCCAACTTAGCAGAAATTAGTGCACTACAGAAGAGTGGTGATATACTATTTAAAGTAGCTAATTCAGAGCGGGTAATGATAAAACATTTAGGGTAACTTATCAGGACATAACATAAGGTTTGTTCCAACAAGCAGTTTGCGTACGGTTTGGTATCGATTCATGAATTGATGTAAGCGCATTCGCGAGCTATGTACTAGTTGGGAACCGTCGCTAAACAGCAGTCTGTCGGAACGGTTCGTGAACGGTCAAGAAAAACTACAATGCGCATGCGTTCACAATTACGCAGGAGATTCCTGTTTGAGGATAAACTAACAGCTGTTCTTGTTCATCTTTGCTAAACAACTTGTTAGGCCTACTCAGTGGAAGATAATTGGCAATAATTTGACTCAACTAATACGATTATGGACTAATGGACCTGTTTCTAAAATAATAATTACTTCATTCCAGAATTACGTGAATTTATAATTCTGGCACGAGTACTGGCAGCGTAAAACCGATTATGTAGACGGTTCTCTTCAGAGAATAACCGTGTCACCTAAAAGAAAATGATAATCACATTTTTCCTTCTAAATTATTGCCAAGAGGTGAACTTCAAATTGCTCTGCTATTCTTGCCCCGCGGTATAGGGCGCAACGCGTCCGCCTGCCACCCGGTGGCCCTGGGTTCGATTCCCGGCCGGGTCGGCGTTTTCTAATTGTAATGGCGACCTTAATCTTCCTTTCCTCACATTCCACACTATCGTCATTCCAATTACGCGCAGGTTTATACAATATGGTGCCAGTAGGGGCAAAAGATCCACGTGGTTCGACGCTCCGAGCAAATAGCATTAAAAAAATACTCGGAAACACATCCAAAGTATTTTGCCTGTGGTCACAAACAGCTTGCATTCATTAATTCATTTATAATAACAGTGGTTTACTATGAAGACATATGTTGATAAATATAATATACTTGTATGGAATAGTGTCCTTTTCTATTTATGTAAGAATCGGGATCATTTGCAGGCTTATCAATTTCAGTATGTCCGCCTCTGTGGTGTAGTGGTTAGCGTGATTAGCTGCCACGCCCGGAGGCCCGGGTTCGATTTCCGGCTCTGCCACAAAATTTGAAAAGTGGTACGAGGGCTGGAACGGGGTCCACTCAGCCTCGGGAGGTCAACTGAGTCAACCTCAGCCATCCTGGAAGTGGTTTTCCGTGGTTTCCCAATTTTCCTCCAGGCGAATGCCGGGATGGTACTTAAGGCCAAGGCCGCTTCCTTCATTCTTCCTTGCCTATCCCTTCCAATCTTCCCATCCCTCCACAAGGTCCCTGTTCAGCATAGCAGGTGAGGCCGCCTGGGCGAGGTACTGGTCATACTCCCCAGATGTATCCCCGACCAAGAGTCTGAAGCTCCAGGACACTGCCCTTGAGGCGGTAGAGGTGGGATCCCTCGCTAAGTCCGAGGGAAAAACCGAACCTGGAGGGTAAACAGATGATGATGATGATGATGATGATGATCAATTTCAGTATGACAGCCACCTATGGCACCAATGACACCTGGAAATACACTTTGCCCGAAATGTTGCTCAATATTTACTTTCTGATCTTCTGTAGGCCAAGTGATTACTTGTGCAGATAAGTTATTAATGCTTCCGTGGCTCAGACGGCAGCGCGTCGGCCTCTCACCACTGGATACCGTGGTTCAAATCTCGGTCACTCCATGTGAGATTTGTTCTGAAAAAAGCGGAGGCGGGACAGGTTTTTATCCGGCTACTGCGGTTTTCCCTGTCATCTTTCATTCCAGCAACACTCGCCATTTTCATTTCATTAATAAATCACTTTGGGGTTTGGCGACCCAATCGTACTAAGAGCCTATATCTGCTTCATTCATTACATCCCTGACCCGGTCAATGACTGGAAAAGAGGTTGTAGGTTTTCATTTTCATTGGAAAACCAACACTTAACGAATATTATTATTATTATTATTATTATTATTATTATTATTATTATTATTATTATTATTATTATCGTAGCAGCTGCAGACAAACCTGACTCAGTGCAGAAAGTTTTTCGATATCGGCCAGACTGATGTTTGTTCTGGTCGCTTCCTTCATACCGTTCTGCAATATTTTCCATTATCTCCCTACTGACGCGAAAATGCTCCTTGAAAGTTTCATTGTCATAGCGAGGTACTGTTTCTTCTATAGGCGGAGAACAAGAGAGGAAGAGAATTTTGGTTACTAAATTATGAGTTACTCGTACATGTAGTGAAAATAAATATCACTTAAACATGTAAAAAAAATATAATAACTTGCCTAAATAATATTCATTTTTCGCTTCTGGGATATTGTAATATATCTCTAGATCATATTCACTGGAGTCCCAGTTCGTAAGATCAGTATTTATTTATTTATTTATTTATTTATTTATTTATTTATTTATTTATTTATTTATTTATTTATTTATTTATTATAGAATGTCCCAGTGAGCTAGTGGATCAAGGAACCGCCTTCAAAATCGTCATGCATCATTCTCGTTTTTATCTCGTGCCTCTTACCTTATTAGTGAGTAGACAAATATGACTTTTTAATAGTATACATTTTTAACTTTGACTGTATAATTGTATAACAACGCCATACTTCTATTTAATTGTACGTGTAACGTGTCGTCTGCTCGCGCCAGATGATACTGGCCAGCTGTTCACGCTTCACCAAGTGACAGCTATGGACCACAATGCACAGCTCACACTTATTTTGGTGTACTGCGCATGTCTCTGATGTACATGGTTCTGGAGCACGATCTGCTTTGCCAGTCCGCAAACTGGTTCAGGAACGGTCCATAGCCTGTTGGAACAACCGACTCCGAATCCACGTTTGAGTTTGAAGTTTGTTGGAACGCTCTTTCAGTACTGCGCATGCGTCAGCCAGTTTGCAAACTGTACCCGTTCTTGTTGGAACAAACTATAAAAACACTGGGACACAAGGTTCTAATTCTTCACGTCTGTGTTATCCGTCACGACGTCTTACGACAAACGAACTAGACCGGACCACAAATATGGGTTGAGATGATAAAGAATATACCTGATGGAAAGGAAAAGGTTACAAATTAATGTTACAGGCAATTAAAAAAAATGAGAATTAAGTCTACAATAAGAAACGTCGGTTGGTACACTAAACACAAAACATTTAACGGCAGTTGGTAAACCTCATTAAGAAGCTTAGATATGAACTCGCGTCGTTGATGGTCATTTGTGTGACACTGAAAAAAGATGTGATTTATAGTCCCGCGTGTCTGTCCACATGGACATAATTTACTTTGGATAATATTAAGGCGATAGAGATGTGCAGGCGTACATACATTATTTAAACGGAGCCGTATGATTGTAATAATATGACGGCGAGTGTATTTACCAAAAGCGAACCACGGTTTGTTAGGAATGCCAGGCAGAAGCGTTAATAAATGCTTACCTTTCGTCTGTGATGTTCGTCGCCATTCTGCATTCCACTGGTCTTTGAACAAGTGACGACAGTGTTCCCATAAATCTGTGTGTGGAACTGCGATATAATAATCTAATCCGGTACCCAGTGCTGCATCGTTTGCTAGTGTATCGACTTTGATGTTCCCCTGGATTCCAGAATGGCCCGGAATCCACGCGAAGAGTACTTTAACATTATGGAGCGACAAGTTATAACTTAATTTGCGTAAATTCTGAATATACCAATTATTTGTATGTTCGGGATTGTCTAAGGCCATCAATGTGCTTAAGGAATCAGTACAATTTCGAGCTTTTAATATTCCGGAATATTTCATGTACAATAAAACCTGGCGGATTGCGAATATTTTGGCCGTGGAAGAAGAAGCAAGGTGTGATAGAGTGTATTATTTTTCCACTGCCAGTTGTGGCGAGTAAAATACAGCGCATACACCAATTGGAGATAGATGTTTTGAACCATCCGTGTAGAAAGTGATATACTGCTCATGATTACTTAAAACAACGTGAAATAGACTTTTCCTGACATGACTGTTTGTTCGTAGTATTGAAGAAAGATCTTCAAAGATAGTGTGAAGAATATCGGGTTTAAATGTACTAGCTTGAAAAGGTATGGAGTATTTCGGGTGGTTTAATGTTTGTACCATACTAGTACGAAAGTTACCAAATTGGTTAAATGCCCATAATAGAGCCGGTTGATATTCTTCCTTAACATTCCGGTTTTGATAATATTCGTGTAACAGCTGTAGTTTCGGGAGGATTGGGTGGCGATATTTATTTAATTTGTTTAGAAGGTATTTGCTTGTGAGTAGTCGTCGTCGAAACGTTAATGGCGGTTCTGATGCTTCAGCTAAAAGTGCATTCGTTGGGGTGGAAGATATAGCCCCCATGATTAATCGGAGTATTTTAAACTGGAAGGTATCCAGTTTGCGGAGATGACTAGTAGATGCTATATCAAGAGTGTGACAACCATAATCGAATACTGATCTGATTATATTTTATATACCGTAAGAAGTACATATGGATCCGAGCCACAAGTGCGTTTAGTGAGAGATTTAAGAATATTACACTTACTTTCTAATTTGGAAAGAATATATTCCATATGTTCTTTCCAGAGTAATTTGTTATCAATTTTGATTCCTAAATATGTGATCGAAGTTTCTATACTAATCTCATGAGAGCCATAAGTTATTGGCGTACAGTCATAACTTCGTATCCTCATAAAAATCATTGCAGAGGATTTTTGATATTCTATTTCTAAACTATGATGTAGAAGCCATCTATGGAGGATCGTCAGTGTATTTTCAATTGTAGTACGGGATTCTATTACCGATTATTTAATGGAATAAATAACTATATCATCAGCATATTGTAGGATTCTAGCATGTTGAGTAATCACCTGCTCTAAATCAAAGGTATATAACAGATACAAGATCGGGCTCAAAATGTCACCCTGTGGAAGACCTTTGGAAGTGTACCTAGAATTAAGAATCTGTCCGTTGCTTTTTACAAGATTGAGACGATTAGTTAATAATTGCCTTATAATATTAATAAACGGGATAGGAAATTGCCACGTACGTAATTTGGCGAGAAGTACTCCGATGTCCACATTATCATATGCTCCTTTAATATCGAGAAACAGAGCTGTCACAACGTCACCTCGACTTCGAGCGAGTAATAAGTCTGTAAAAAATACGTTAAGGGCGTCTGTCGTACTTTTTTAAAAAACGAACAGATAGACTGGGAGTATATTATAATATTCTAAACACCATAGAAGACGGTGCAAGAGAATTCGTTGGAGAGTTTTACGTAGGCAAGATCCCAACGCGATCCCTCTATACTCGTTTTTGTCTTGAGGATGTTTACCTTTTTTCAATATTGGTATGATTTGAAAATCATTCCAATCGACAGAAATTGCATGGCTATCGTGTATGGCGTTTAATTTATGTACCAGCTATTTGCTTAGCATGGGACAGTAGATACTTCGAAATTTTATAAGTTATAAAATCTCTGCCCGGACTAGAATCTTTTCGATGTTCGAGTGCCATATCGAGTTCGTTAAGGGAGACATTTTGTAGGAGACTAGAAAATTTCGCGGAGGGAAGTCTTAAAAACTATATTCGTATGAAGGTTCCACGTAATCCGGTGTCAGATGGTGTTAAAATTGGGCAATTACAATTGGGTCCGATTGAGGAACAACATTTGTGTGAGCATTACTTAGATGTTTGATGGCTGCCCATATATCTTTGATAGGAGTGTGTCTATTGAGAGATGTGACAAATACCTTCCACGCTGTTCGTCTTTTTAAATTAGACTGTATAGAAGCGCCTAATTTTTCTACGGAACATAATGATCGTATATGCCATATATTCGATATGCTTTTAAGGCAACTTGTCTTCGACGGACTAGGGAAGCGCATTCGGAATCCCACCAGCGAATAGAATTGTTCTGCTTTTTAAAAATCTGCTTGTGTTCTATGGGATGATAGGTATCTAAATAGGAATGAATAAATTGTAAAAGTAGATCATAGTCAAGAAGATGTGTATGTGGAAGTGTAGAGCGTATTTTATCAGCAAGAAAGGTTGTGAATAAATCAGGATCAAACGAACGCAGATTACGGGATGTAGTAAATTGAGACACATTTCTGTAAACTTGTAGGCCTATATCTATTATTATTGGGAAGTGGTCACTTTGATGTATATCATAAATTAGAATCAAATTTGTTTTGTGTACTAAATCAACAGTGCAAATAGTGAGATCTACTCCACTTTTATTAATGTTAGGGGCTGTTAGTCGAGTAGGAGAGCCGTCGTTGAGGATAATCAGTTCCTGTTTTACGGCGATTTTTTCGATATTCCTCCCTTTTGGGCAGCTAGATATGCTCCCCCAAAGAGGATTGTGGGCATTCAGCTATAAGAGTGTTTTTTGTGAAAATTGCGAAAAAAAGATGTCCCATTTCCTTTTATCCACGGCGGCCAGTATATTGAAACCACGTACCAATCTTTAATTTGTACTGCAATGCCTAGAGTTCCCGGTATAATATAGTTTAATGGAGTTTCCTGAAAATAGATGTCTTGTTTGATTAAAATGCATGTACCTCCAGAGATGGGTGCATCATGCCGTAGCGCCAAAAAACTTTTCATATGAAAATGAAAATGAGATTTTCACCAAGTTTCGCTCAATAAAATTAACTCAGGATCAAAAGAATTTAACAAACTCACTGATTCATGTTTCTTATTTAGAATGCTCCTACAGTTCCATTGCAATAATTGTATGTTTTACTTGGAAGTAGTGGAATGTCCCAATAAAAGAAGAACTTCATCATGTAAAGACTTTAACAGATGCTTCCATTGGACGTTTTGTCCCATGTGGTCCATTAAGACTTCAAATTTCTTAGAAACGATTCGACATTTGCCATTATAATTAATATTTGGATTACAATTTAGGGCCGCGACAGAGGTAGATGCTGAGATTTGTGCGTGGGGATTCGAAGGTTGCCCTTGTTGACTGGATTTCCATGAGGTAGATGCAGTCTCGTTAGGATTAGCAGGCATCAGTCTCACTTCTGGTGTGCTGGAATTTTCTGTAACTACCTTCGGATTACTTAACAAATTAAGATACGCTCTCCTGTCATAACCTGGTTTAATGGGTGGGCAGGGAGAATTACTAACCACCATAGTATATTTACGGTTTCTAGGGAAAATTTCTTCAAATTGTTGTGAATTTCTATTTGGTAAAGAAGGGAAATGTTGTGGCATCATAAGGGGGTTGGATATGGACTCCAACGGGGAAAAATAGTTTTTTACTTCTAAATATGATTTGTTTTCAACACTCATAATTTTCTGATTTCTTTTTGTTGTTTATGAATTTCACATCGTTCAGCCTCCACAGGATGATTTTCTGCACAATTAGTGCATTTAAATAGTGGTCGAGTGCAATCTTCGGTAGTGTGATTAAGGAAACAATTACCACATCTCAGCTCCCTTGAACGACAATTAGTAGCGGTATGGCCATACCGCTGACAGCGTTTGCGTAATAAGGGAGAAAATATAAAAGCCTGAACCTCTAAAATGACCTTAAAATGGAAACACTTTTCGGAAGATGTTGACATTCAAATACAACCTTCACAATACCTGTAGGGATATATTCAGTTTTGCCCTCTTTCCAGGATCGTCTATCAAGACGTTGTACTTTCACAGCAGGATATGGAGATTGTAAATAGGGTAGAATGTCGAATTCGGAAATAGTAGAGTCTACCCCTGTACTACCACAACTCGATGAATATTCGAGGACGGAATAAACGCTTTCAAATTTTTTCCTTAAGAATAGGATGAGAAAAAAAGATATTTGCAGCCTTACTAGACAGGAAAGTAATCTGGATCCTATTTCTTCCTTTTCTATGAATGGCCTTGACTTCACCAATTTGCCTCTCATAAAAATCCGACCCAGAGTCATAGGGTGAATATGTCCTATTTTATTTTGAGATTCGATCGATTCTACGTATACTATGTAGGGACCAAGATGAGTTTTAGAATGTGTAGGTACAGGAACTTGCAAACTTTGATCCATGTCACGTACTGTATCTTGAGAACCCTCTCTTTGATCATCACTCACTCATGGAATCATTGCCAGTATCGGGAGGTCTCCCTAAAGGGCCGCCTCCACTATCTACAGACATAGTACACCGAAAGGTTATTACACTGTACTGTCACTGAAACAACCACACGGGAAGAATTACTAAGATGCAAGCACAAACACAAGACACTCTACTTATCTACAGACGTGGGAAGTCAAAAGCCGCTGCACCAGTGACCGGATAGAGACGTGTGTACTGCAGAACAGCCGAACACCGAATGAACTTTATAGCAAACAAGCATGCATGTATTGATGCATAGACTTTCCACAGTGTACTGACGCGTGCGCGCATGTGCGAGTGTATGAATGGGACTTCGCAACCAAGACCGACCTTAATACTACTATCGATTGGAGGAAAATGACGCTTGCGTGACATGTGGTTGCTTCATGGTTGTGTTTACATTGTGTTAAAAGTGTTATTTTGATCGAGTAATTGAAGTATTAAGTATATATTTGGTGAAATAGGAATCTATAACGGTTTATTAGTATGGTGCATTGTTAGGAGTGTATATAATGGTATTGTTAGCATATAATTGTGTATATATAACCGTACTGTAACATTTCACGAAACGGGTTGTTCCTGCTTGTAGATCAAACTATACCAATGCGGATGTTTCAACTTTTAAATTCCCTAAAGATAGAGCTTTACAGGAGAAATGGATAAGAAATATACATAGGGAAAATTTGGAAGTCAAAGGCCAAACTGTTGTAGCCTATTTTTGTGAAACATTTTGAACAAAAATTTTCGGTTAGGGAATATCTCTTTCCAACCGAAAATGATGAGCCTATTGGTATCCCTCGTAAAATTCCTAAATTAACTCCTGATGCAGTTCCTACAATTTTCCCAAATCAAACTTCTTACCATACAATTAGACTCCCCAAAGGTAGGAGAAATCCAGAAGAACGATTACAACAAGTGGACGACAGGGAGGAGAAGAATTTTACAAAGTGGTGTGAGCAGGATTTAATACAATATTTTGAAGACTTCAGAAGTATTCTCGACAGCAAACAGGTGGCTCCGTTCACAGTAATTAAGAGTGAAAATAGTGTTCTTTTTATTAAGATAAATGATGGTGGTAAATTTAACGATGCACCATCAATGAATGAGTGTTTCAAAGTATCGAGTTCCTTAGATGTAAGAATCTATGTGTGCCTATTGAGAGGTTTAAGTGGATACTACAGTGTGAAGGAAACAGTGGACTGAAGTGTAATAGGTGGAGCAAGCTGAACATTTTGTTGAGTCATCTTTCAAATTACAGTGGTGAATATGTTTCCACATCTGATAAAATTTCTGTCCCAGTGATTTCTTTTAAAGGAGGCCTTGGTCCTTGACAGTGATCTGGATATAGTGAGACGTAGAGAAATTAAAACTTGCTCTAGAACAGTTGGACTGTCTGTAGTAAGTCATGTACAGTATTCGTCAGAGCTCCTTATATGGGCTGCCACAATTTCTTACTCATATCCAGGAGCCTATCAGTCCATTCGTAAAACCAACCTTATAACTCTTCGTCAATTATTAGGTAGAATAGTTCCAAAAGGCTCTGGTATTGGATCTTCTCAAAAATGTTTCCTCATGGAGAAGTCTAAACTTTTGGATGATGAGGATAAAGTTTTTACAGTATTGATGGATGAAATTTATGTTAATGCCAATCTGATATATAAAGAAGGAAAGATAATAGGAATTGCTGAGAATGGCTCTGAGTCTGAGGCAGCCACCACTATGCAGGTTTTTATGCGTTCATTCTCACATTCGAAGTACAGGGATGTCATAGGTTTCTTCCCAGTAAAAAACATGAATGCTGAGACACTTCTGAAACTAAAAGTAGATGTTCTCAATGTTATGAATGAACTTAACTTTGATGTAGGGTGCTTAGTCTGTGATAATTATCGAACAAATAGGAAAATGTTTCAGCTATTAAGCGGCGGGATCCTAAAAACTTGTGTCCCTAATACAGCTGACCCTTCCAAGTTTCTGTTTCTTCTTTATGACAACGTGAATTTATTGAAGTGTATTTGGGATAATTGGTTAAACAGGTCCAGCGAATCTTTTGTTATCCCAGCTTTTAAACAGACATTCACTGTCATTGCGAACATGTTGAAAATTCCTTAATGTAAGATGGCATGCCAATTCATAACCATTCAGGCTAACTTTTCAGACTTGAGATACCTATTTCATTCTGAAAAGAGGGTGTAATTTAAGCTAGATCCAAATTTGACCAGGAAGGCTTTGTATCCCACGACTATTGAGAGGCAGAACGTTGCTCTAGCTTTGAGTATTTTTGATCCTTAAAATATTGTGGCCTTAGAGATGCTACGAAATGAGAGTATGGTTATCTCTTAGGGTACCATCCAATTTTAAAGTGAATCTCTAAATGGTGGAACATTGTTAATGTTCAGCATGTTATGAAGGGAACATACACCTTAAATGAGGATGCAAACCCAATTTATGGGGCCAATGACACCAAACTCCTCTTTTTGCAACATTTGATAAATTATATTCATAGCTGGCACATGTCGCAGACCGAAGGAAAAATAACCAAAGACACATACACAGCTCTAACTCATACAATCCTCGCAATTGTTGATCTATGTAAATGCGTTTTGATAAGTACAATTATGACTATATACTCACATCCAAGCTACAGACCGATAGTTTGGATGGAACTTTCGCAGCTTATAGGAGTCTGAGTGGCTGCACGTACGATGTATCTGTTGACCAGATACTTGAATCTGATCGAAGACTCTAAGTCCTACGTTTGCTGAAGTTAAAGTCTGCCAAGTTAGGAGAGTTTACGTTGAAGGATCTAGTTGTACCATTCACACAGAGGAAATTAGATGAAAATTTGGAGGTTTTGGAACCTGTTATTGATGAGTCTCTCTGTTCAACTATTTCTGTAGAAACTCAGAGAATTTTGGTTTGAATTGCTAGTTATACGTACATGACTGTCCTGGAGAAACTAAGGAAATCTAAAGTTAACCTACAGTCTGATGAAGAGCTACTTCTTGATTGTGCAATGTGGAACTTTATTCATACTTCACTCAGCTAAACAGAGGTGGATTGAAGCTTCCTTCAGCTTTCCTTCTATCCCTTACTTTTGATGTGTATTGCATTTTCCAAACCATTATCTGTATTGAATATGAACCACGATTTTGAAATTAGACAATCAGAGAGATGCTGTAGTGAAATTGGATCTCCAAATGGCTGAAAATGCCTTAAGTAATGATCACTATGTCTGCAAGTGTCACATACCATTAATAAAATTTAAGAAGTGCATTAAAGTTCTGGCCAACATTTGTGTAAAAAACTACTCAGAAATTCTGCATGATAGAAATGTCTCCAATGATATTGTTAAAAAATCACATTCAACAGATTAAAAGGAGCAAAGCTGAGGACTTAGGAGTAAAGGAGAAGATCCGCAAGGGTCTTAAGCTCAACAGCATGTAAACTTACCAGGTAAACAGCTATTTACATAATATTACACTGACTGACAGAGCAAATGCAACACCAAGAAGGAGTGGTTCGAAAGGGATGAAAGTTGGGGAAAAAACAGAGACGGCACGGACGACTAATTGATGTTTATTTCAAACCGATATGCAGGTTACACAATGCGCACGGCATCGACTCAGTAGGATGTAGGACCACCGCGAGCGGCGATGCACGCAGAAACACGTCGAGGTACAGAGTCAATAAGAGTGCGGATGGTGTGCTGAGGGATGGTTCTCCATTCTCTGTCAACCATTTGCCACAGTTGGTCGTCCGTACGAGGCTGGGGCAGAGTTTGCAAACGGCGTCCAATGAGATCCCACACGTGTTCGATTGGTGAGAGATCCGGAGAGTACGCTGGCCACGGAAGCATCTGTACACCTCGTAGAGCCTGTTGGGAGATGCGAGCAGTGTGTGGGCGGGCATTATCCTGCTGAAACAGAGCATTGGGCAGCCCCTGAAGGTACGGGAGTGCCACCGGCCGCAGCACATGCTGCACGTAGCGGTGGGCATTTAACGTGCCTTGAATACGCACTAGAGGTGACGTGGAATCATACGCAATAGCGCCCCAAACCATGATGCCGCGTTGTCTAGCGGTAGGGCGCTCCACAGTTACTGCCGGATTTGACCTTTCTCCACGCCGACGCCACACTCGTCTGCGGTGACTATCACTGACAGAACAGAAGCGTGACTCATCAGAGAACACGACGTTCCGCCATTCCCTCATCCAAGTCGCTCTAGCCCGGCACCATGCCAGGCGTGCACGTCTATGCTGTGGAGTCAATGGTAGTCTTCTGAGCGGACGCCGGGAGTGCAGGCCTCCTTCAACCAATCGACGGGAAATTGTTCTGGTCGATATTGGAACAGCCAGGGTGTCTTGCACATGCTGAAGAATGGCGGTTGACGTGGCGTGCGGGGCTGCCACCGCTTGGCGGCGGATGCGCCGATCCTCGCGTGCTGACGTCACTCGGGCTGCGCCTGGACCCCTCGCACGTGCCACATGTCCCCTGCGCCAACCATCTTCGCCACAGGCGCTGCACCGTGGACACATCCCTATGGGTATCGGCTGCGATTTGACGAAGCGACCAATCTGCCCTTCTCAGCCCGATCACCATACCCCTCGTAAAGTCGTCTGTCTGCTGGAAATGCCTCCGTTGACGGCGGCCTGGCATTCTTAGCTATACACGTGTCCTGTGGCACACGACAACACGTTCTACAATGACTGTCGGCTGAGAAATCACGGTACGAAATGGGCCATTCGCCAACGCCGTGTCCCATTTATCGTTCGCTACGTGCGCAGCACAGTGGCGCATTTCACATCATGAGCATACCTCAGTGACGTCAGTCTACCCTGCAATTGGCATAAAGTTCTGACCACTCCTTCTTGGTGTTGCATTTGCTCTGTCAGTCAGTGTACTTTCTATTTTCTTCCTGTTCTCTCTTAATAGTGTACCATTACGTTACAGTCCAGGTGTAAATACGAAGAAAAAGTGACAGGCAAAATGGCGCACGTCAACTTCAGGCAGTATAAATATATGAAGAATGTCACCGAAACCCAAATCAATTTAAGTTTAGAAGGCATATATAAGAACGTTGAGATGGAACAGACATTGTTTTAAAAAATAATTGAAATTTAATTCACCCTTTACGGGAAGAAAAAAGATTTCATTACGAGAAAATCATTGGAGAAGAGGGAAGGCTGAATCTGTCGTAGCTGCGGATCGATATAATAATTTAAATATAAGATTGAAGAAGAATTGCGTGCTATGCAGCATAGAAAAAGAAATTGAAATACGGAAAAGATACGTTTTCTTCTAATTTAAATGACAGCTGAAGGTGATATTGAGACCGCTGTAGAGAAGAAGCGAGAGGGCAAAATTCCGTACTTCAGGCAATATAATAAATAGAAGAGAAATTGGATTAGCAATTTAAATCCCCATTAGCCTGGGAGAGATATATTTTCTGTTAAGAAGCTGTATCCAGATACTAATAAGTACTCAATTTCAAGTAGCTACAATAATAGTATACGAAGCGAGCTTTTAAGTAAAGTCCGTTTGAAAATAAGTACACAACGAAAGGTTATTTCAAAAAAGTAAATTTATTTTCAGAAAGTAAATACTTCACTCTACTTTTCGACATAGTTGCCAAGTTTGTTAAAATACTTATCATACCTCGTAACTAATTTTAAAGTACTCTCTTCATAGAAACTTGCCGCCTGCTCCGATAACCAAGAGTTCACTGTCGTTTTCACGTCGTCGTCATCATTGTAATATTTGCCACTGAGGTGATATTTGAGGTGGAGGAACAGATGGTAATCGCTCGGCGCAAGATCAGGACTTTCGGGTGGGTGGTCTAAAACGTCCCAGCCAAAACTGTCCAATAAATCGTGGGTCTGGCCTGCAGTGTGAGGTCTTGCATTGTCTTGGAGAAGGACAATTTCCTTTGTCATCATGCCGCGTCTTTTGTTTTGAATCGCTCTGCGTAGCTTTCTCAGGGTTTAGCAGTATGCTTCTGCATTGATAGTGGTTCCTCGTTGCATGAAGTCGACCAACAAAACACCATGCCTATCCCAAAACACCGACGCCATGATTTTGCGCTGGAACAGAGTCTGTTTGGCCTTCACCTTTAGAGGCGAGTGTGTGTGTCTCCATTCCATGCTCTGTTGCTTCGATTCGGGCGTGATATGCGAAATTCATGTTTCGTCTCCAGTTACGATCTCACTCAAGAAGTCGTCACCTTCTTCGTCATAACGAGTCAAGAACTTCACTGCATACTCAAATCTTTGTTTTTGTGGTCCTCTGTTAGGAGTTTCGGGACCCAACGGGAGCACAGTTTCCTAAACCTTAGGTGTTCAGAAACAATGCTGTAAATCACTGATATCTACACGTCAGGAAATTCGTTTGAGAGACCTGTTATTGCGAAGCGCCTCTTCTCACGAATCTTCGCTTCAGCTGAAGCCACCAAATCGTCTGTAATCAAAAAAGGGCGACCGGAGCGGTCCCCATCATGGACGTTGTCACGGCCATCTTTGAATTGTCGTACCCACTTACGCACTTTGCTTTCACTCATAACAGTATCACCGTACACTTCGCAAATCTGTCGACGAATTTCTGCGGCAGACAGGTTCATTGCTGACAAAAACCGTATCACTGACCGAACCTCATACGCGGCGGGCGAGTTGACAGTCAAATATTTTGAAAGCCCAGAACATAACCGTACAGGTTAGCTACAGAGCTGAAACTGAGCACAGTTGTTCCCCAGGCATGCAGGTACACGACGCACGCGCTCGTTGCGATATGCGCGCGAACTACTAGTGTCTACAACGAAACGGACCTTACTTAAAAAACACGCTTCGAATTAAGAGGCTAAATGAGTATTTCAAATATGTATTCAGCCGATCCAATGTTGATTTCTACTATCATGAACAACTGCAACATCATGGAATCCGCTTAAGCTGAGGGATAACATTATCTAGGATGCCATAACGAAGCTTAGCAGCTACATTGCATTGGGACCAGAGATGACGTCCGGAGAGGCGGTAACCGGCCGCATGGAGCACATGTAACCTCTGAGAAGAAGAAGAAGAAGAAGTCAGTTCCAGAGAAGTGACGAGATACGAGATAAGTTTCTTGTTTAAAGGTATTTGTATAATTAGGTAGAAATATTTTCTTTCTACAAAATTCTCAGTCAGATTTATTCAGTGTTCCAAATTTTAACCATCAATAGCAGATCTTGGTCATAAAAACCACGAATATGATTTATTTTAATTGATATGTATATTGACCTGTGAATTGATATGGTTGTGTTGATGCTTTTAGTGAGTATATTACGTACATATCGATACATGATACCAGTCTACTTGGGAAGGCTGTGGCAGTTATGATTCAGAAAACAACGGAAAGAGTGCATGTTATATAAAACGTATATGAGCTCAATTCTATCCCCATTCCTTACTTCCTTAACTCCCGACTACACAGTCTCACCATCTATCTTCACTAAACCTTCATCGCGCCCTCAATTTACAACTTTACTCCAACCTATTAATTTACGGGAATTAGACATGACCCTCACCAATGCCTCTAATTTTTCACCTGGCCCGAATTGTATTACATATAATATGTTACGTTTATTGCCCGATCGAGCTAAAAAGGTTTTTCTTACCTTCTATCATACTATTTTAATAACTACCCCTCGTGGAATGAATTATTGTTATTACCTATCTTAAAAGCCCAACAAATATCATCTGACCCTGCTATTGATCGTGGAATTACTTTAGGATCGCGTATCCGTAAGACCTCCTTAAACAGTATACTCCAACGATTAGTTTGGGCTTTATATCTGCCTCCTAAAACCCAATATGCATTTATGAAAGGGAAAAGAACACAAGACCCAATGAATACCCTTATTCTTGACATCTATTAGCAAGACATCCAAAACACAGAATATCGCAATATTTTGAACATTAAAGGAGCTTAAGACTCTGTTCTCCTTCACCTTCGTTGGGAAAAACTTGCATTAAAAGGCTTCCCTCTCAAATTCATATATCTTATGAAACATATACTTATCTAAAACTGACTATTAAATCACCTACACACCACATTCCCAGTCGCCAAACGTCATATGGGCTCCCTCAAGGGGATATGATGAAACGGGAATGCCCTGCGAGCATTCGTGTTCATGTATTTCTTGAGAAGAACTCACTAACACGCGGCTGTATGCATTCAAACCGAGCGCCGAGCGCACAGGCATTGTGGGAGACAGCATGCAAGCAAGCGCTGCTCCAGAGTGCCAACGAAGGCCAAGTGACGTCACACCGAAAGTTCTCTTCTGTTCTATGGCATTTCATCACGAACGGAATGTTAAATCACAATTTCGAGAACGTCACCTTGTAGGCCTGGACAATAAATGCTACTAACTTCATTAAAATCGATGGAAGGATGGCCGAGATATGAATTTTTTAAGATAATCACATTTACAGTCTCGCCGTCCGACCTTCGGCAATAAAAGGATGTCGCCAGCCTTGAGTGACTCAGTGTGTCACTGGATGTCTCAGTGTGTGTATGAGAACGAGCACATCGTCGTGAACCAGTCGCCTCGCTATGTGATACGGTTCGTTACTCTGTCCGGCTGAAGACCGGGGTTCGAAAGTACGTAATACTAGTGTTGGAAGCCTTCTCTGTGGACTCTAACTTCGCATGTAAACGAAAGCTTATTCTTGTTAATATCAGTCTGTCGAGCCGTGTAACTTCATTTCGTTTTGTGAACTGTGTAACTGAAGAGACTGTACATTTTGAAACTGTGCTTAAAGGACTTAGGGCATAAAAACTGTGCTTTAGTTGTTCCCTCTACAAGAAACTGTGTTAGGCTATTTCGTAAAATTGTGCCATAGTGACAAGACAATTATTTTATGGACAGTGTCACTTTATTTCGTAAAGACAGTGCCTGCGTTTCTTTCAAAGACTGTGAGAAAAACAATATCAACATTTCCTTTGCATAAAACTGTGCCAATCTTCAATCCATTTCACAGAACTGTGCTAATATTTACTTTCATAAAACTGTGCCGATATTTCCTTTCAAGGACAGTGCTGATTCGTGGAATACGGTACCTTTATTTTTTCGAGAGACTATGTCAATTTCCCTCATGAATAATATCTATAAATTCGCGTGTAAATTGTGCCTAAGTGAAAATCTTACCTCTGAGAAATTACATGATTTTTGTTAAAACTAAGTCGTAACAGAACTTGGTTCTCGTTCACAAGACTGTCATAAACTGTTTCTTTCTGTCTGCACAGAAGCTTTAATTTATTTCTACGAGTGTGTGTGTGCTAGGACATTGCATGTACTCATTGCAAACGGTGCAGAGACTGTGTCCAAAGGACTTACATTATTTTCTTTTGAGATTGAGTGAAGTTCTAAACTATCGAATCTCAGAAAGTTCCAGATTATTTTCATTGCTTATTATTTCAAGTTCGAAAGTGCCTATTGCATTATTCTCACAGAACTATGACTTTGAATTCATCTTTTTTTCAAAAGTGCGTCCAACACAATTTATAGTGGATCCTATTCGACCAGTTAACATTGTCTCGCCTTAATTCGCAGTGCAGTGCGGTAGAGAAGTGTCGTATCAGATTCCATTGACATTCTGTGCGAAAGTTCTACATTTTTCTGCTCCTTTAATAGGACTTTGTGGAATACAAAACTTAACAACAATTCACGCTGCACTATCTTCTGACGACCTCCCCAGTTTCGAGGCTTCGTCAACATCAAGGGCTGACAACAGCCGTGGGTCAACTCCGATAACGTGGGATTACCTCGACAACGTGAGACGACGCCGGCGCCGACGACGGGAGACGACGACGACGCCGCAGAACGACGCCTCCTCCACATCTTCAAGGGCATTCTAACTATTCGTCTGTAAAAGGTGATATAATTTCTATGCATTTCTTTTGAATAAACTGCAAGTTCTACTTTAAATATGAACTTATTTCACTACCCTTCTCTCATACTCTCTAAAGCATGAACCGTACACGCCTTGGCGTTATCCATGCTCTTCGCAAAACTGAAGTACGGGCGTTCCTGTTTCAATACTAAGTGGGCTACTTTTTTCCCTTTATATAAGTGACCTTGAACAAATTACCTTACAATCTGCAAGATTATTAATATATGCGGATGATTTTGTTTTATATTTCTCTCATCATAGTATAGATACGTGTAAAAACCATTTACCTAGTGTCATGAGTAAAGTCTTTACCTGGCTCAATCTACATGGTTTAAAACTTTCCATTATGAAAAGTGCGGCGATGCTCTTATGACCGCTCCCCTATCACGTTTGACAGACATGAAATCCCTTTCACCACCCATCATACATACCTAGGCATTACCATTGACCATAAACTTAATTGGAAGATCCATATAAATAATTTACGACAAAAAGCTAACGGGTATATCAAAATATTGAAAACAGTCACACGACGTAATTGGGGATCAGATTCTATAACAGTTCTTTCCTTATATCGCGCGACCATAAGGACATACTTTGATTAGAGCGCAACTATAATTGACACTGCACCCATTTTCAATTTACAACACCTTGATACTTTACAATATTAAGCTATACGTATCTGCTTAGGAGCCCTTCGATCTACACCTACTAACGCATTACTTGTAGAATCGGGTGAACATCAACTTTTTTATTTGACGTCAAATGATAGCCAAAACACCTCCTTAAAAATTCGCCCTTTTGAATTCCCCACTAATTCCAAAACTACAACTTTTGAAAGAACATTACAATACAAAATTTCCTAAAAATGCGGGAGCGCCAGCACTATATTTTGCATACATGGAATTACATACCTACCGCAGTTCCTTATTAAGAACCCTACTTTGCCTATGTATTACTTTTCCTATAATAGTCTTTGTTATAAACCTTACATTATAATATCCACTGGGGAGAGTTTTCCAGGACTTTCTCACTCGTAGCAAAATATTACACCCAGGTATTAAAAACCCAAAGTACCTCCTACGGATTGTGGTATTGACATTTAAACTGATGGATCCAAAACTAAACAAAGAGTAGGAGCTGCACTCTTTATTTCCAACACCTTTGTTACCGAACATTATCACTTACCTTAAACATTCTCCAGCTACTCCGCTGAATTATTCGCGATCCGTCAAGCGTTAATTTATATTAAAAACCACTCCTCTCCGAAGCCAAGCATATATACTGATGCATTAAGCGTGTTACAATCACTAACGTCCTGTAAATCAAAGTTTAATTGGTACCTGTACAATGTCAAACATCTTATCTATCAACTTACAAAATATGGAGTTTTCTTAAGTTTAGTATTGTGCGCTACAATGCCCTTCGTTCCGATCAGGCAAAAGCCGAGCTTGAACCAAGAACACCATAGTGAACAAACTCCCACCAGCGTGGGCTCGTGCACATCTCTTACCTGCATTACATATCCGTGCTCAGCAACTCAGTCGCACATGTCTCGGGGACATTGGGTTAAACAAGCGGCTAGATACATTAAACACGTGGATATGCAAGTGGCAAGGTAAGAACAATCCAAAAAACATATATAAAAATGAAAATACAGGAAACGACGCTGCATTCACAGTTAATATGAATGGGTTTATTACAATAGAAAAATTATCCAAATATTTACAATAAGTTAAAATCTCAAATATTTTTGTCAATATTTTGTCGCAGGAGACTTCCAGGTCACATATTTATCGTACTGCCAGGCTGGAACAAGCACGAATCACGGAATAAGTCAAAAATAACGAGAAAGGGTAATTTTCTGTACAAAAATACGTTAGAAAAGCTGTTGGGAAAGCACTTCGAAAACGATAAAACACGGGTACAATTCCACAATAATCGAACACATTTATTTTAATACACATATATACATGGAAGCCATCTTGCGAAAAATGATACCAAACTAAAACTTGAAGTGTGTTTCTTTGCTTATTTCAAAGCTCTTGTAAACAAATCTCAGGTGTAACAAGAATCAAAGAGGTTACACTAACTGATCTCACACAACATCCTCCCACCTAAGTCAAATGAATGTTAACATGAATTGACTTACACCGTTTATGCACAAATTGCCACTTTCATAAAATAGTCCTGAAACAATTACAAAATGATAAAATTCAATAACATAAACACAAATAAATATGTTAATTGACACATATCACAAATTTAACTTTTCTGGCTTGTGAATCAATCGTCCTAGACGAGTTATTTTCACTGTCTGCTTTGAAACTTGAGGACCATCTTCAGCAGGAGTAGAAGAGTCACGTGTTCCGGCCTCGTGATTATCCTTTATATTTTCCTCACTTGGAACAAAGTCTTTCCTTAGGTGGTTTCGGATTTCCTGGGTATCCTCAGGTGGTTGAAACTCGAGTTCTAGTGGGTATATTCTTTGAACTGGCCTTATAAGCTCGCCTGAAGCAGTGATGACACGAACTACTCTAACATTGCCATCTTTTCCCTTAACAAGCTCGACAACTCGTCCCAATGGCCAATCCATTCTTCTAGTGTCATCATTGCCAACCAAAACAATTTCTCCCAGTTTGAGATCATGTGGCTTATCCTTGCTGGCGAATAACTTCAACTGACCTAAATACTCAGTACGAAATCTTTCTCTAAGATTCTTTTTCAACTGAAGGCGATACTGCAGTCTTTTCCGAAGATCAGTTGCTTCGAACAGGTCATACTCAGGTACTCCTACTTCTTCTATGTCGTGTAGAAACATGTTTGGAGTTAGAGCAGCCAGATCTGATGGGTTGTCAGACAAATAGGTTAATGGCCGAGAATTTATAACGGTTTCGCAGTCACAGAGGATTGTCTGCATCTCTTCATAGTTGACAGATGATCGACCAAGCACTCGACGGAGAAGAGTTTTGAGCATTCCTACTAGTCGTTCCCACCAACCTCCCCACCATGGCGAAGCTGGAGGATTAAAACGCCAATCTATCTTCCGCGCTGAACTGTATTGTGAGATTGCATTCCAGTCCAGTTTGTGACAGGAGTTCTTAAACCCAACAAAATTTGTTCCCTGGTCACTGTAGACAATGACAGGTCTTCCTTGTTTGCTGCAGAAACGTCTGAAAGCTTGTAGAAAGCTATCTGTTGATAACGAAGATACCAGTTCCAATCGAACTGCACGGTAAACTCCACAAGTGAATAAGCAAACCCATGCCTTCTTCGAGGTTCCATCATCGGCTTTGATGTAGAGAGGACCAGCAAAATCAACTCCAGTAACTTCAAAAATTCTTGCGTCACGCACTCTACTCTCAGGTAAAGGTGAAGGATGAGCTGCCAACTTCTTTGAACTATGACGTTTACAAATCATGCAGGAGTTAATAACAGCTCTAATTGTTTGTCTACCTCCTAGAATCCAATACTGTTGCCTCAGAATTGACAAAAGCATCTGCGTACCAGCATGACAGTTGCTAGGATGGGCGTCCATAATCAGTCGCTGAACGACTGGGTGATCAGCCTTTGGGAGCACAATGGGATGACAAAAGTCCCTGACATCATCCTGGTTTGATATCTTGGTCATCAAACGTATCAATCCCTGTTCGTCAACAAACGGAAGTAAGCTCTTCAGTTTGGAATTGAAAACATCTATGAACACTTCCTCCTGCACCCACCGTAAAATCTTCCTTTCTGCCGTGACAAATTCCTCACTTGTCAGGTCACAATGTATGCGTTGAGCTTTGCTGATGCGACAGTTGTTCAGAAAGCGGAACATCCAGCCTACCATCCTTACAATTTTCTTGTACTGAGAAAAGTGTTGGTAATACCAATCTTTACCGATGTCTTCTGAATTACTTGATATCAATGAAACGACATTCTTCCTTCTCTCCGAATTTATCTCTTCCTCATTATAAGAAAAGTCAGTTCGTGGCCAGCAGTCTGGACTTTCTCTCAACCAACCAGGGCCTTCCCACCAACGGCATTGTATCAACTTCTTCACAGAACATCCGCGTGATGGAAGATCTGGGTTTTCTTTTCCAGGAACATGTCGCCATTCGCAACCAACTGACAGTTCTCGTATCTCTTTAATCCGGTTCATGACAAAAGCATCCCATGCTTCACTTCGCTGAATCCAAGCGAGAACAGTTGAAGCATCTGTCCAAAAAATTGCCTTAATATCGGGAATACAATAATCCTTTACAATCGATGCATATAATCTCGTTGCTATTGAAGCTGCTAAAAGTTCTAACCTGGGAATGGTCAATCCCTTGCCTGATTTTCCAGTTGGTGCAACTCTTGACTTGGCAGCCACCAAGTGAACACTCACTTCACCCCCTTGCTCAACACGCAGGAATACAGCTGCTACATATGATGTCTGACAGGCATCTGAAAAAATGTGAAATGTCCAGGAGTCGTCTGGGCTGTTGCAGTTAGACAACCAACGAGGAATCTTGACTTGAGCTAAAAGAGGAACTTCTTCAAGCCAACTCAAGAATTTCATTTTGATCTCTTCATTGACTTCTTCATCCCATGTCAAACCTTCTCTCCAAGTCTGTTGAAGCAACAATTTTGGTATTAATGCTACACTACATGTGACACCCACCGGATCAAAAATTCTATGGGCAGCACTCAAAATAACTTTCTTTGTTATTTTCTCGAAGCTAATCGAAAGAAGGGTATCTATGCTGATTGCTAGGGAATCGTCGGCCTTGTTCCATAGGAGTCCTAACACATTGGTAGGTCCGGAAACATCATTACTTCCGGTCAACTCCCACCCTCGAATACAAAATTGCCGTTCCCTCATGACACCTGAAGCTACATCAATAAACTGTTTAGCTTGTTCTTCATCGTCCAAACTGGCAAGGCAATTATCAACATAGAAGCTATGGGTTAGAAGTTCCACAAATGACTTGGGCCATGGTGACTTCCCTTCCTCACACAGTACTAATGTATTTTCAAGGTGAAGTTTGATGCATGATTCTAATAGAAAAGGACTTGGAGAGACTCCAAATACAACACGACAATGTCTGTATGTCTTGAGACTTCCATTTCTGTCTAACCACAAGAATCTCAAAAAAAGTCTGTCTCTCTCACGACTGCTGATCTGGAGAAAAGCTCTTCTTATGTCTCCAACAACTCCCACCTTCTTCAGTCGGAAACGAGCCAACACGGAAGGTATTTTCTCAATTAAATTAGGGCCTTTCTCAAGACATTGATTGAGGCTGGGCTGTTTATCTTCTTTAGACGAGGCATCGAACACGGGGCGCACTGGTGTTGTTGATCCAGGTTTCACAACGTGACGATGAGGCAAATAGTGGCAATGAACATCCATTTCCTGAGGAGGCACTTCTTCTATCACACCTTCCCTCAGCCAATCATCTAGTACTTCCTGATAAGCATCATAGTAACCTTCAGTCTTCAATCTCTTAACAGTAGACATCAGTCTCTTCAGTGATAATTGGTAATTATCAGGCAGTGGAGGATGGTTCTCAACCCATGGGAGGTGAACTTCAAACCGCTCTTCTTCATTGACTGATACTGTATCAAGGAAATGTTGCTGTGTAGTAGACTCAATCTCAGATCTGCTGCGTTTCTCAGATGGATCGCTAATCCCTAAAGTATCTAGAGTCCACAAATCTGTGATGGTGGCCTCTCTTGTTAGCATAGCAGTCACCACCATAGCCATACTTTCCTCATTCCTATGTTCTGAAGGTACTTTGCCCATTAAAATCCATCCCAAACGAGTTTCCATGGCCACTAGTCCAGTACTTAGTATCTTGTGGCCTCCTGTAAACAATTTGCCTGCAACATCAGCTCCAATTAATATTTCTATTGGTCCATAAGATTCGATGTCACTCAAAACAATATTCTAACTACTTAGTTCTTCAATCCAAGGACCTTGCTGTACTGAAGGTATGGCACCACAAATTCTTGTTTGGTCTAATGCTTCAAAGTGACAGTTGTAGCTACCATCCAGACTAGAGAGATAAATAGTGTACACACAATGATGGTATACTCCAGTGGTTGTACCTCCAAATAGCGAGTGTTGGATATTTTCCTGTCTGCCAGTTTGATATCCCATTTCCGTGGCTGTACTCTTCAAAATGTAGGAACGTTGTGATGCTGAATCAATTAATGCTCTTACAGTCCGCTCAACTCCTTGGCCCCGAACCTTAACAACTAGTGTTTGCATCAGCACCCCACAATGGTTCGACAAACTAGCTAAAGCTTCATCTTTCTGGACTTGCGCACTAGAAGCCATCTTGTCTCCTGTTGAGTTCAGTCTCTCTACGGCTGAGTCTACCTGGGTTTGTGGCAACTTATCACACATAACCACAAAGTGTCCTCGACTACAAATGATGCACCTAGGCCTATTTCTACATTTCTTCGCTGGATGTCCGACCTTGAGACAAGAAAAACAGCATCTTTTAGTCTCAAGTGCAAGACGACGTTCTTGCAAAGTCATCTTCTGGGCCTTAATACAGTCTTGAGACTTGTGATTAGACGAACAAAAGACACACCCTGCTGTTTCTCTACCAGATGCTGTAAGGAGACCTGCTGCTGTGGGAATGTTCTCATTCGGATTAGTGGTGTAATTCAAGCTCTTTTCCTTCTTCTTTGGACCTCCCTTGACAGCTACCAAAGACAAAACACCAAACCCTGACATAGCCAAAGTAATCTTCTGTTCCTGTTCTACTTCACATCTAAGAAATTGCATCAAACTGTCTAAACGATTCTTGGAATTCACACTCTGGTCACCGACACTAGCCCCCCCCCCCCTGGTTCAACAGCTGAATTTGAAGAAGACTGGCCAATGAGCGCGATTGAAGAAGTTCTCTCCCAAGTTCTTAGAATGTCCTCAGGCAAACATGACTCTACTAGTGGTAAAAGCATGGAATTACACTTGTCCGTTGTGACACCTAAGGTTCCTAGGGCTCCTATATGGCTCTGGAGCTTATCATAGAGGGATGATAAACACACCTTATTAGGGCTCACAGCATTCTGTAAGATTAAACTTAACAACTCCCTAATGTACACTTCTACCAGCAAATCATCCTTCCCATAGCGTGCTTTGAGACTTGATATTGCTTTACAGTAATTTTCTCCGGTAGCAGGAAAGCTCTCAACTAAATCTCTTGCTCTGGATCCAGAAGTGGTGGCCTGTACGAGGTATTGGAATTTATCACTAGGGTCTAAAAGAGGGTCCTCATCAATTTTCTTAAATTGTGACCAGAAAGGAAGCCAATCTTTTAGTTCACCTCCGAACTTTTTCAATTCCAACAAAGGTAGTTTGTATGAACGCTTAACTTGGAGTGACGAGTTAGAATTAACTGATACTGCAGTAGCTTCTGAGTTCCGGTCTTCATTTAATAATTTCGTAACAACAGTCTTAACCTTATGAAATTTGAACTTATACTCGTCAGCCATACTGATTTCTTTGTCTAACTCGTCATCCCTAACCTCCACGTTCTCAATCATATTAGTGAAGATAAGAGTATCCATACCTGTTAATTCATGAAATTTTGTTTCTAATAGATCCATATGTGCACTAATACTTTCCGTATCTTTCTCCGGCATCTGTAGTAACGCGTCGAGCTCAAAGCTAGAGGTCTCACTACAGAGAAAAAACAAGAAGTTTTGAAAAAGAAAGGAGCATGTTTCCATTGCCTCAAGGTGGGCCATAGTGCAAAAAAGTGCAAAGTTGTGCTCAAGTGCTTGATTTGTTGCAAGGGGCATCACACTATTATGTGCAAGGGTTTAAAGGATATAATTCCAGTCGATAGCAGCAAGAAAAGTTCAGTTGAGAAAAGAAACGAACCAGGTAGAACAGAGAACTTACTGTCTCATCAAAAGGGTCAGACATTGTTGCAAACTTTGGTAGTTAAAGTGTCGGTGGACAAGGTTGTTAAGTTGGCAAGAGTGTTACTAGACTCGGGATCTCAAAGATCATACATCACGAAGGACAGTGTTCACAAGCTTGGGCTGAAGAAGATAGGGGAAGAGACGTTAATACATAATCTGTTTGGTGGAGTAGAGACAGGGCGAGAAGTGCATGGTATTTATGAAGTTACTCTTAGAAGTTTAGATGACAAATTTGAGTGCACCATTCCTATGTTGGACCAACAGAAAATCTGTGATTTTGTACCCCGGCTTGAGACACAGCAGTATTACCCAGTGCTTCGAAACCACAACATAATCTTATCAGATGTAGGCTATAATGTTCCTGAGGTAAAGATATTACTTGGGGCGGACGTAATGGGGCAACTGCTAACAGGCTGCAGATTAGTTTTAGATGACACGATGGTTGCTCTCGAAACTAAGCTGGGCTGGACGGTGATGGGGCAGCGTAGAATATTCAGCAACTGCAATACAGTAACTGACCTCTTTAGTATGGCAGGTTTTAATGTAGCTGATTTGTGGCGTCTGGAAGCCATAGGCATTAGTGACCCGGCAGATGTCAAAACCAAAGAAGTTCTAGAAGCAGAGACACTTGAATTCTTCGAGAAGACTGTGAAAGTTGACCAAGAAGGAAGATACGAGGTTTGCCTTCCCTGGGAAGAGGGGCACCCGCAGCTGAGGGACAACTACGATCTAGCAGAGAAGAGATTGTTGAGTGTAAGCAAAAGACTAGAAACCATTGGCAAGTTGGAAGAGTATGATGAAATCTTTCGTGAATGGCTGCGGGAGGGCATAGTGGAAATGATACCCTCTGCCAGCAAGAATGATGGTCACTACCTCCCTCACCAGCCAGTAATAAAGGAATCTAGTATGACCACCAAAATTAGGCCTGTGTTCGATGCCTCAGCCCAAGATAAAAGAGGCAACTCACTTAACAGCAGTCTGGAAAAAGGGCCCAATTTGGTGGAATTAATACCCAAGCTGTTGATACAATTCAGAAAACATGCTATTGGAGTGACAGCTGATATCAGAAAGGCATTTTTACAAATCAAGCTAGCCCAAGGTGACAAGGATTTTTTAAGATTTCTTTGGTGGAAGGACTGTCGTAACAAAGAGGTGGCAATCCTCAGGCACTGCAGAGTTGTCTTTGGAGTGTCGTCTAGTCCATTTCTACTGGGTGCGACTATATCACATCACTTGAGACATGCGCCTGAGGAACTGAATAGTACTGCAGAGCGACTCAGAGACTCTTTCTACGTGGACAACTGTGTTACCAGTGTAGCCAATGAAGAACAGTTGCAGAAATTTGTGAGGGAAGCTACTGCACTGATGTCTACAGCACAATTTGACCTTCGCGGATGGATCAGCAGCCCCGTTCATCAAGAAGACAGAGCTGCTATGCAAGATGGAGTTGTTCCAGTCCTGGGTCTCTTATGGGATGTCACTACAGATGAGCTTCTCTGTGATGTCAAAACCACTGCGATGACCACTTGTCGAGTTACCAAGAGGAATCTGTTGTCTGTGGCTCAGCGTGTTTTCGACCCAATTGGCTTCACATGTCCGTCTACCTTACTACCAAAGCTGATGCTGCAAGAAACATGGAAACACAAATTTCGATGGGATGAAGAGCTTCCGGATAGCATTACAAGTAAATTCAAGAACTGGGTGGAGCAGATGCAATGGTTAGCTAGATGTCGCCTTCCAAGGAGAATGGTACAAGTGGACTGGGGAGCGGAAGATATCAGTCTTCGTGTATTTTGTGATGCGAGCAAACTTGCTTATGCAGCTTGTGTATTCTTAAGGGCAAGGAGAGGCGCAGAGGTATCGGTCCAGTTGGTCCAGGCTAAGGCGAGGATTGCTCCTGTCAAACATGTCACTATACCACGTTTGGAACTGTTGGCAGCAGTCATTGGTACCAGAATTTCTACCCAAGTGAAAGAGGCATTGGGACTACAACGGTGCAGAACATTCTTTTGGAGCGACTCGTCAGTAGCCTTGACTTGGATAAAGCGGGCGGACAACTGGAGTACATTCGTGGGTAACCGTTGTCATGAAATACGACAGTACACCAATACTGAGGATTGGCGCCACCTACCGGGGACTCTGAACGCAGCAGATCTTCCATCAAGGGGATGCAGTCCAAAGGCACTCTTTGAGAGCAAATGGTGGGAAGGACCACGGTGGCTAAAGGATAATCCAGAGCAGTGGCCTTTTTATGAAATTGCCGCACCTGAAGACGAAGTCAATATTGAGAAACGGAAGACAGTTATATCGAGTGTGGCGTGTAGTTCACCTGACTTTTGCTCGCGTCTCTTGTATTTCTCAAGTTATGTCAAGATAGTCAGAATGATTGGTTGGATCATCAGATTCTTCCGCAACCTTACTAAGGCAAAACAAGCAAGAAGAGGTGAACTCACTGGTGAAGAAATGCAACAAGCCGAGAACACCTTGTTGAGAGTTGTGCAGCAGGAATGCTTTCGAGATCACGAGCAGGAACTTGAGAAGAAAGTCAGGGTATTCAAGGACGAAATGGGAGTTCTGAGGGTTGAAACAAAACTTACCTTTGGGGAAGAAAGTGAAGCATTCACGAAACCCATCTTGTTGCCGTCAAACCATGCCATCGTGACCAGATTGGTTTGGGAAGAACATCATCGGTCACAGCATGCAGGGCTACTGACGCTGTTAGCTAGACTCAGGGAAAGATTCTGGATTCTTGGAGTTAGGAAAGTGGCAAAAAGAGTTATTGCAAGATGTGTCAAATGTAAAAGGTACAAGGCTAGTCCTACAGCACCAGCTTTTGCTCCTTTGCCCAAGGATAGAGTGGGCTCAACAGCAGCTTTCGAGGTCTCGGGAGTGGATTATGCTGGACCGCTGTACCTAAAGTCTGGAGAAAAGGCGTGGGTTGTATTATTTACTTGTGCGGTGTATCGTGCGATACATCTGGAGCTGGTGCAGTCTTTGACAACTGATGCTTTCATTCTGGCGTTAAGAAGATTCATTGCCCGGCGTGGAAGAATTTCTGTGCTGTACTCAGACAACGGGACCAATTTCATAGGACTTAATAATGCCCTGAAAGCGTTGGATTGGGATGAGATTGTCACCCACTCGGCTGTGAGAAAGATTACTTGGAAATTTATCCCACCTACAGCAGCCTGGTGGGGAGGATGGTGGGAGAGACTAATCAGAACAGTGAAAGAACTACTGCGTCGAATCTTGGGACGAGCCTCTGTGTACTATGAAGAGTTATATACTGTGTTATGTGATTGCGAGGCGACGATCAACTCTAGACCACTTACATACATTGAGGACCATTCGTCTGAACTAAAGCCTTTGACACCAGCAACATTTCTGCAGGGTATTCCTACAAATGAGACTCCAGATTTGGATGCAGTTGACAAGGTTGACTATGTTAAACGATGTAGGTACCTCCAGAAACTACGTGAGGACCTACGACAAAGATTCAGGAATGAATATTTGGCGCTCCTAGTTCACCACGGCCAGAGGAAGACCAACAGCATCAAGGTGGGAGATGTGGTATTGATAGGAGCAGATTCCACAAAACGCATCAACTGGCCCCTCGCGGTCGTCGTGGAAGTGTATCCAGGGAAGGATGAAGTAGCAAGAGTAGCCAAACTGAAGACATCTGAGGGAGAGCTGATCAGACCACTCCAGCGTCTCTATCCATTGGAGGTGCACACAACTCCAGAGGATTGGAAGCAGCCTGAAACTGTGACTATCACTTCGCCTGAGACAAAGCCTCCACATGAAGAATTCAAATTGTCAAAAGGGGGGCGGAGAATTAAAGTGCCATCAAGACTTGATTTGTGAATACTCTTGATGTGACCTTGCTTTTGTGTTCATTTATTTATTGTGTTATGTGTTTTTGTTTCAGTTGTGGTACGGAGTATTTTGCAATTGAAAATAACAATTGCAAGGTGGGAGGATGTTACGGAACCACATTTATTCCATGGACTGCCGTGTCATATCTTACTGGCATATCTATGAACACTACAAGTGACACAACACTGTTTATCTTGTTTGTGTAATCTTTGGTTGTGGTGTAGAACATGGCGTACAATGTATCTCTTGGTCAGTGCAGTGAATTGTAAACTTGTTTTATGTAAATAAATTGGAGCAATTGTGTTAAATTGTGTTAACGTTACATTATAAGCACTTTTCTCAACAGTGCTTGTGTTTTATACATTGTATTAATCATTTTATCGGCAGATATTAATTTTAGGATAGATTAAGGTAATACATTTTATTCATGTTGTTTCTATGATACGTTCTCCTAGTTGTCACATAATCTTATATTAGGGTAATTATTTGCAATTAAATGTTGTTCGCCGGCGTAAAGTTCATTGTCAGTTACGCAATTAGTGTATTGTTGTGAACTAGTTACTGCCTCTCTTATCTCACAATCTTGATAGTGCTGCTGGGTGACAGATAGTGACGTCCCTCTTATTTTTTTGTCGATTGTTATCCGTTACGTTCTGTTGTGTGCTGACCTAATGTGTTAATATTTGACATTTTTCTGCCTCACTGTTATATATGCGGTTTAACGACCATATTTTGGTCTGTTCATCCGATTGGGATTTATTTAGATTTGCGATGTCTCTCCCGAGTACTGGTGTCATGAATTTGGTATTTTAGGGGGAGCACCCATTTAAACTGATTACTTCGTTATTTGGTAAACAAGTATGATTTGGTGAGATTCTGTTTTGACTGCACTGGATGTGTAAGAGGTACATAAGCCTTTAGATTTTACATTTCAAAGTTAATATTATACCTCCTGACATGTTCGCCCTTTTCATTATTATTATTATTATTATTATTATTATTATTATTATTATTATTATTATTATTATTATTATTATTATTATTATTATTATTATTATTGTACCGGTTGGTACACCTATACGCCGCACATTTGAATTTTCCGCCTTAAAGTTTTCCTCTACAGTTGAAACTCTGAACTTTGAAACTGAATTAATTCCACCGTTTATCTGAAGATGTCACCGTGTTAATTTCGAATTGCTTTTGTTTTCTAATTATCAAGAAGTGTGGACATTCTCTCACAGATGTCTCTACCAAAAACTATGATCATTGAACCCGCATGGGTTGGATCATTGGCCTAAAATATTATAAATTAGGGAAAATTACAGGAGAATGGAGTGAAATTACATTAGAGACCGGATGTGTGTTGAAATTCCGTTGCCTTAGCTTGAAGCTGGAGTACACGTGTCGAGGTCACTGGATGGCGAAATGTAGAAGCTATGGAATCTTCCAATCATAAGGGGAAAGGAAGTGTGATCGAATTACTTGGATTTAACTTGGCAGCCCTTTTTGTGCAACAAACCAGCGTTAAGGAGAAGGGGAAAATGAATATGGCCGCCAGTGTAAAAGCTCTCCACTAATGGATAAAATTTCGCCAAGGACAACATAGAATTAAATTTACGCTTCCAGTTGAACGAGAATTTAAGACGATGTTCTCCATATAATCTATTGTGACCAATAAAGGTAGTTATACCCAAGAGGATATTGCATCACTGATGAGGGGATTCCCCTGTGTGTCGGTGTGCCGGAAGAAAGCCACGCGCTGCTGTGGAGAGGCACTCTGCTGCGCGATTCGGAACGGGATAGAAGGATAGTGTATGGCGCTTGTCACTCGTAGAAATCTTGAGCATTTTCTTTGCCTGATAATTGTAATAGCCTCAAAGCATAACTGAATCCGACGCATCTTACTTTCATGTATATAATGGGAGTGAAGGAATAGTATCAGAATATTAACTGTAACGAGATAACGAGGTCCGGAGTGATTTCGAGTATTGGAACTCTTTGCCGTGTCGCGAGTCGTGTATCGCAGAATGTTGCAGAGACTGAGTGGTTGTTGTTTATCTTTGTGATTGTACCAATAATAGTGAAAAGTGTATTTATAAGTGAGCCACGTATATGATGTTTGTGATTTTAGTGTGATAAATTGTGAAGCGGTGTAAATAAAAATGCCAGCAAGTATGAAGGACATGGATACCCAGGAAGGCATTAGTGCAAATGTTAAAGCTACCAGTATGATGCACTAAACTCCACCATGGGGCCTACCTGAGATTCCAGATGTTGTGTAGCTGAACGGGACGCCACCGAAATGATAAGTACCATCTGATTCAAAATAAATCACTTATGCACGATCAATTGTTAACTTGTAAATAATTTCTTTTCTTTCCTTGCATGAAAGTTCATTTTTATATTTCTTTTCTACTGTAGCAAAGGGTAGCTAGTTGTAGGGAATAATATGTGATATACTGATGCCTGGGGGGAAGTAATTTTTTGTAGAATAAGTTTCGTGTGTGAATATGATATTTTCAATACCTTGATTACGTGTGTGGAAATGTGATTTGCATAGTGCGCGATTTTTCAGATATGATATCCGTGTGTGTGTAAATAATTAAGTAAGATAGACGGCATTCAGTACGAGTTAATAATCCTAGGAACAGGGAAATAGATAAGGCATGTGCATGATTGTATGTTAAGATCATCGAGAAAAATCATTGGTGTTGTGAAGAGTCGAACCTGGGCACTGGCGCACATTACAGTGAGATTTTAGGGTCCATTTTTATCAGTCAGTAACCAGTAACCTGTAGTGAAAACCTATTGAAATAGCTTAATTTTGTGTATATCTGATTCATTTAGTGCTGTTTATATAGTGGTGTTTAGTGCTTGTTGGTAGAAATTGGGAGTAGTAATAATTATTTAAATTTTGTAACAAGTAATTCAGTTGGTCTTCAGTAAATTACGTTTTCTAGGTTAAGTAGGCTAGCTAGGTGCACCTTGTTTCGAATTTAGGTTTAGGTAATACTTTAGGTAACAACATTAACTTTAAAAATATTTGTAAATATCTGTACATTCGTTGGTTGTACTTACAAAGGCAGATTATCATAAGGAATAGTACCGTAACTTCTGCAGCAACTTCTCCGGTATTTCGTATAGATATACGTTCAAACTATCGCGAAGGTAATAATTTACTACATTAAAAAACACGATACGCCTGTAAACTTCCATTTAAAAAGAAGTTAAAGAGATTACACGGTAATAGTTAACAGTCGTATTGTTATTGATTATTGTCGCTCCTCATATTCAAATATTGCATTGTTGGCTACAGTCGTGAACAAAGGGTGTAGTGTAGTCAAGTAAATATAAATAAAAATCAGCTGACCTTGTATTCCATTCATTTGTACTTCTGAGTAGGTAGTTAGTATCCGTAATTTATATTTCGCTCCCTCGATCTTTCAGTATTTATGAGCGGTTAGCTAATAATAATAAAGTTCATATATCCCAGTAATTGCAGTTCAAGTCCCTGGAGTAGTAGTAGTAGTAGTAGTAGTAGTTTTGATAGAAATATGTGAGAAATTATTGTAGACAACCTCGTATTTTTCAGTAGGCCTAATTAAGGACACTTTTTTTTTCTCCGTCCCGTGGAGTAGGGAAAATAATAGTAATCCACCAGCTGCAAAAATCACATAACCACATTTCAGTAGAATTGTAGTGAAGATAAGGTATAATATATTAGATAGTATCTTACCAGTTATATTCGTGTTTTTCTTCGTGTACGGCAATCCTTTTGATACTTAAGCATTTAACCAAACGCAGTGTAGTGTAGTGTAGATACATTGTAGTATAGATACAGTACATGTAGATAGTGCCGTATCTTGCGTGCTATATTCGTGTGTTATCTTTCGTGTATATCTATTAGACCGTAATACTAATAATAATTTGTCTAAGCATTTAGCTTCTTTGGTAATCTTTGAGTACAGTAGTTCTTGCAAATTTCATTTCTGTTGTGCTTAGTAGTGACATACGGTACGGTACCGGTATCGTAATTAGGATACGTCTGAAAGTAGTTTAAAAATTACGGTAGTGTACTGTACAGTAGTATACGAGTAATATCCTATTAGAATTTAGTGTGCTTATTTTATTATTGTAAAATATTTGTGTAGTCCTGGTGTGGTGGAGGTATCCGTAGAAACTCTTACTAAAATATTGTTGAAATTAGGATAGGCTTAATTGCAGTTTGGAATTGTGTAGTTCTTGTGTATTACTTTCGATATTCAGTAATTAACAGCAGCTTTTATCCTGTTAGGGGTTGTAGGATAAAAAATAAAAAATAATAATAGAGCACGACTAAGTGGTATTGTAGTGTAGTCGTATATTAATTACCTTATTGTTGTGTACTATCCCAGACAATATATCCCTCCGTTCATTTTTTTTGCAAATAAGTTATTGTATTTTTTAATTTAAAATTTTCCCCCCGTAAAGAGGGCTAAGGAGCGCGAGTGTACTTATTGTGGGTGTGGTGAGGTATTGAGGGGTATGAGGGAGGAGTTGGAAAGTTTGAGGGAGATAATTAGGATTCTCACAGAAGACGGGAAGGAAGATAGGACTCCCTCAAACAATGTACAGGTTACAGTAGGTGTACAAGAGGGAGGGGAAGGAAAGGGAGGAGTTGTAGAAGACAGGTGGTCTAATGTTCTAAGGGGAAGGAGATTGAAGGCCAAGGGCTCTATTCAGGATCAGAATTCAGGACAGGTGTCTGTGCGAAATCGGTACGAGTCGCTCCAGGTAGAACAACAGAGGGAAGTTGAGGGACAGGGAACTGTTGCTGAGATGCGTGGAAGTAGGAGGAAGGGAAAAGGTAGGAAAGGGAAATGTAGAGCAGAGGATAGGAAAAGACAGGTGGAACGGGGTCATGGGAAGGAGAAAAGGGAGGAGGAAGTAGCTTCTGCAGCTATCAGGAAAGATAGGGCTGACCAGGAGGGGAGGGGATCAAATGAGGTGGGTAGGGTTGAGGCTCTGGTCATGGGGGATTCCATCGTTAGACACGTGGGGAAAGTGTGTGGAGGAAATTGAACCAGGGTAGAATGTTATCCAGGAATTAGGTTGAGGCAGATGTTGAGGAAAGTAGAAGAGAGGGAGGAGGGGAAGGAGAAGGTGGTAGTGTTTCACGTTGGTACCAACAACGTAAGGCAAGCTGATATAAGTACCAACATAGTTGGAGATGTGTGGGATCTGGTAAATGCAGCACGGGTGAAGTTTAAGAAAGCGGAGATTGTTATCAGTGGAATACTGTGTAGGAGGGATACTGACTGGAGGGTGATTGGGGATTTAAATGAGATTATGGAGTGGGTATGTGGGAAACTGGGAGTGAAATTTCTAGATCCTAATGGGTGGGTACGAGATAGGGATCTGCGCTCAGATGGCCTTCATTTAAACCGCAGTGGTACGTATAAGTTAGGAAATTTGTTTGGAAGGGTAATACGGAGGTACATTCAGGGAAACGGGATGGCCTAGGGAGCGGTGATAAGGGAACAGGTAAGTGGAAATCAAGTAGGGATGACATAAAATTGTTAGTGTTGAACTGTAGAAGTATTGTAAAGAAAAGAATAGAATTAAGTAATTTAATAGATATATATTTACCAGATATTGTAATAGGAGTTGAATCATGGCTGAGAAATGATATAATGGATGCAGAAATTTTCTCACGGCACTGGAGTGTGTATCGTAGAGATAGGATAGGAAAGGTGGGAGGGGGAGTTTTCATTCTGGTGAAAGAAGAATTTGTAAGCTACGAAAAAGTTAAAGATGAGACACATGAAATTCTAGGTGTAAGGCTCATTTCTAAAGATAATAGGCAACTTGATATATTTGGAGTGTACAGATCGGGAAAGGGTAGCACTGATGCGGATTCGGAATTATTTGATAGGATAGTCAGCTATGTGGGAAACGACATGGAAAGAAATGTGATTGTAGCGGGAGATCTGAATTTGCCAGATGTCAATTGGGAAGGAAATGCGAACGACAGGAAGCATGACCAACAAATGGCAAATAAGTTAATATGGGAAGGACAGCTGATTCAGAAAGTGATGGAACCAACCAGAGGGAAAATATTTTGGATGTGGTGCTGATAAAACCAGATGAGCTCTATAGGGAAACTGAAGTAATAGATGGTATTAGTGATCATGAAGCTGTTTTTGTGGTAGTTAAAAATAAATGTGATAGAAAGGAAGGTCTTAAAAGTAGGACTGTTAGGCAGTACCATATGGCTGATAAAGCAGGTATGAGGCAGTTTCTAAAAAGTAACTATGATCGGTGGAAAACGGTAAATAAAAATGTAAACAGACTCTGGGATGGGTTTAAAGAAATTGTTGAGGAATGCGAAAACAGGTTTGTACCTTTAAGGGTGGTAAGGAATGGTAAAGACCCACCTTATTATAATAGAGAAATAAAGATACTAAGAACGAGGTGCAGACTGGGAAGAAATAGATTTAGAAATGGCTGTGGAAGTAAGGAGAAATTGAAGGAACTTACTAGAAAATTGAATCTAGCAAAGAAGGCAGCTAAGGATAACATGATGGCAAGCATAATTGGCAGTCATACGAATTTTAGTGAAAAATGGAAGGGTATGTATAGGTATTTTAAGGCAGAAACAGGTTCCAAGAAGGACATTCAAGGAATAATTAATGAACAAGGGGAGTGTGTATGTGAGGATCTTCAAAAGGCAGAAGTATTCAGTCAGCAGTATGTAAAGATTGTTGGTTACAAGGATAATGTCGAGATAGGGGAAGAGACTAAGGCCAAAGAAGTAATAAAATTTACGTATGATAACAATGACATTTACAATAAGATACAAAAGTTGAAAACTAGAAAAGCGGCTGGAATTGATCAGATTTCTGGGGATATACTAAAGACAATGGGTTGGAATATAGTACCATATCTGAAGTACTTATTTGATTATTGTTTGGCCGAAGGAGCTATACCAGATGAATGGAGAGTTGCTATAGTTGCCCCTGTGTATAAAGGAAAGGGTGATAGACATAAAGCTGAAAATTACAGGCCAGTAAGTTTGACATGCATTGTATGTAAACTTTGGGAAGGCATTCTTTCTGATTAAATTAGACATGTTTGTGAAATAAATAACTGGTTCGATAGAAGGAAATTCGGTTTTAGGAAAGGTTATTCCACTGAAGCTCAACTTGTAGGATTCCAGAAAGATATAGCAGATATCTTGGATTCTGGAGGTCAAATGGACTGTATCGCGATTGACATGTCTAAAGCATTTGATAGGGTGGATCATGGGAGACTACTGGCAAAAATGAGTGCAATTGGACTAGACAAAAGAGTGACTGAATGGGTTGCAATATTTCTAGAAAATAGATCTCAGAGAGTTAGAGTAGGTGAAGCTTTGTCTGACCCTCTAATATTTGAGAGGGGAGTTCCTCAGGGCAGTGTTATCGGACCTTTATGTTTTCTTATATATATAAATGATATGAGTAAAGGAGTGGAATCGGAGGTAAGGCTTTTTGCGGATGATGTTATTCTCTATAGAGTGATAAATAAGTTACAAGATTGTGAGCAACTGCAACGTGACCTCGAAAATATTGTGAGATGGACAGCAGGCAATGGTATGTTGATAAACGGGGCTAAAAGTAAGGTTGTGAGTTTTACAAATAGGAAAAGTTCTCTCAGTTTTAATTACTGCGTTGATGGGGTGAAAGTTCCTTTTGGGGATCATTGTAAGTATCTAGGTGTTAATATAAGGAAAGATCTTCACTGGGGTAATCACATAAATGGGATTGTAAATAAAGGGTACCGATCTCAGCACATGGTTATGAGGGTGTTTAGGGGTTGTAGTAAGGATATAAAGGAGAGTGCATATAAGTCTCTGGTAAGACCCCAACTAGAGTATGGTTCCAGTGTATGGGACCTTCACCAGGATTACCTGATTCAAGAACTGGAAAAAATCCAAAGAAAAGCAGCTCGATTTGTTCTGGGTGATTTCCGACAAAAGAGTAGCGTTACAAAAATGTTGCAATGTTTGGGTTGGGAAGAATTGAGAGAAAGAAGAAGAGCTGCTCGACTAAGTGGTATGTTCCGAGCTGTCAGCGGAGAGATGGCGTGGAATGACATTAGTAGACGAATAGGTTTGAATGGCGTCTATAAAAGTAGGAAAGATCACAATATGAAGATAAAGTTGGAATTCAAGAGGACAAACTGGGGCAAATATTCATTTATAGGTAGGGGAGTTAGGGATTGGAATAACTTACCAAGGGAGATGTTCAATAAATTTCCAATTTCTTTGAAATCATTTCGGAAAAGGCTAGGAAAGCAACAGATAGGGAATCTGCCACCTGGGCGACTGCCCTAAATGCAGATCAGTATTGATTGAGAATTCAACTGTATATCTTGACCATTAGACGGAATGTGCTGTCAGGAAATACTAATTTGTCATATAATGCAAGTGAGGTTTAGGAAGATAGTTTCGAAGTTAGGCCTATAAGTGACACATACCAGTCGTGGGAAACGAACTGATGATACTGTGAAGTATAATATGAGATATATAGACCGGCAAATTGATAAATGTTTCTTGAGATGATGTGAAATCCAGGAGAAATGTTCGAATTAAATAATGAGATATGTGGAATGTGTAAGGTCCATTGAAAAGCGCTAAATGCTTCAGAATGATTGTTGTTGTTAGCCCGGGAGGCCACGTGATTACTTAGATAATTTAAAAGTGACATGCATTTGATTAGAACGGAGAGATCATTTAGTGTTCACATAAATTTTGCCGTGTTATTTGAGATAGCAGATGTGAGTGACGTTCGGAGATAACAGTGTCGTTCGCTGGCTGGTTGTGTGTATTTGAGGAATCCACTGCTTGGTTAAGGTCTTATAAAACGAGAATACTAATGTCATTTGTTATACAATTCCACTTGAGAGATTTTAGGAACAGCACGTTAATAGGTAAAATACTAATTACACTTCGTGACTGCCCACATTGTGTCGTACGAAAGGATAGGTCACTGTAATGTTGCGATGCTGAATACCTGGAGTTCGATGCCCGGCCAGGTCAATGGATATTGTGTTTCTATCATGATGTGTTTGACTGTTGTTGTGTGTTGTACATATGATGTGCAATTTCTCATGAATTTGTCAATGCAAATTCTGGTTTTGCAGTGGCAAATTTCTATTCGATTGTGTGAATTCATTTCACCTGTGGTTGATATTTTGCGACCATATTGGTTTCGCCCTATTGTCATAGAGTCAGTGTAGATTAAGATTGTGATTTTTCATTTAGCGTAGGTCCTTTGCTACAGAAGTTGATGGTTAACTTTGTATTATTCGAACAGATGAGTGTGCGTACGTGAGATATTTTCCTTTTAATAATGAATCAGAGTAGTAACTTAATTTAATACGGGTCTGCTGTACTTGCCGGTTCGGTCGCGCTTTTCCCGTGTTGTATATAAATAGAGTAGGAAGTAAAGCAATGTAAGAATGAATTAATGAAATGTTGCGGACTCAATAATTAAATGAGGTAGCAAATTTAAATGATTGGAAAATTCTTCATGGTCACTAATGATTTAACGATCGTAACTTCGTACGTGTAAAGTTCACAAATTAAGTAATGTGCTGGGATTTTTAATTTATAAACAGCTTCACGATTACATGATGTAGTATTTTAATAATTTTAAATAATCGTATAATTATAATATGACTTTCATAATTTAATAATTAAATGATTTTGGGAGTACGAAAAGTGGATACTGATTTTGAATTTAGCAATGGATGAATGCATTGAGAATGTACATTTTTGTTTGAATTTCGAAAGGTCACTTTTACAAACAAGTGACGGTCAACTACATTAATATTATTATTAATATTTTGAAATATGGTGTTAATCAAATATAATGGAAACCAAATAATGAATTTAAGGAAAGAGTTAGTGGAGTAAAGCAATCTTAGTAAATGACGAGGAGATGTAATATGAGTTAAATTCAGTAATGTGTTGGATGAATTTTAAATCAGCTGATAAGATTTGTGGTTTATAGTCATAGTTGACAAAGTTGAAATGTGGAGGTTGGTAATTGGATTGATGAATTTCTCAAAAGATGATGATTTGATAATTTTTAAAATTTGAACAAAAGAATTTCATATGAGTTGGCGAAGGTATGACGTATCGATGTACAGTCCGAACATTGTTTATATTGATGCAGGGATGTTTACTTTGCCAGAGTTTAAAATTTTTTTACTTAATAAATTCATGTTCTCCTAAAGGTTCTCATTCAGATCTTTTTATTTAATTTTATCTTCTCTCTTATCCTTCCCGCTTAGTAATTTAAGGTTAGTTTATAACATTCCAAGATGTCTCTGTGGGTAGTACCCAGTCAGCGACCCTGTGATAGTCTTTTGCCGGTGCCACATTTCAAAGGCTGGAAGGGTAGAGGGTTAATCATGCACCCTGGCGCGAAGTGAAGGAACTTTTCTTGAAGATATTTTGTATTCATAAGTTTGTTTTTTACTAAATGTTGTTCTTTCATTTGTGGGTTGGCAATATTAATCTTTCTCTCGCCAGTTTTGAAATTAGCCAATCGTAAATTTCTGTCATGAATTTTCAGCCAATGGCGTCTTTCTTTACCAATGTCGATGTGTAACTGTAAGCTACCCAATAAACGACTGTGGGTGTCTTAATCAATCATGAAATGTCTCCAATCTTCCCCGAGAGTATAAAAACTGCTGATTTTCCTGGCTCTCCGCCACTCGTACAACATCTAGCTTAGTGTATGGAAGAATAGTAGGAGGCGGGAAGCGCCTCTTTCATCAGTCAGTGCCCTTCAAAAAGGTAATGGCCGTTTAACATCTTTAATTTCTTGCTAGCTCAGCAGTTTAATCCTCGGGGAAGGTCCGAAACCGTTTTGATGTAACCTATACCATTTCGATGTAAAATTTTCATGTTACTTTAACTGTAAATCGGGGATAGAGAGTGCCTTACCCTCTCGAGCTCCCCTTCATTTTGATCTGAGGTGACTACGTTTTCATAACCGATTTTCTTCTCTTTCCTAATGTATTAAAAAATTTTTATACGTGTCACCTTCCCTAGTGTGGGAATAGCCCCTGTTGAATCGGCCTAGCGCCACTTAGGTTTTAACAAGCTTTCATGTAGGAGTGCAAGTACTCGTCTCCATTCATCTTTGTATTTTGGGCCATTAACTTAACCCGTTTTGATTTCCTTCCTGCGAAGGCCCAGTAGATTGGGTACGAGATAACCGTGTTTATATTTGTAAGTTCTCCCTTGATGGCAGTTAATTGTAAAGTCTGGTATTGCCTTTAATAGGCTTGAAAGACTGAGAGCGGGTCAGCTCTTTCTGGTATTTTGAAAGGTGCCTCTAGGATGCTTGACATTAACAGGTGGGAGCAAGTGCTCCATGGAATTAGGGGTTTTCTGCCATTTGGTATTTTGTGGTTGTGAGCTGAGAGCTCAAGGATTGTGAAATTGGGGCTCGAAGCCCAGGATTTGTAAGGACCCCTTAACTTGTGCTTTCGTTTGTTAAGTTATAATTGTATCTGATTTTCTTCATTGTTATTCCACCTAGTGAAAATTTGTTAAATCTTGTTGTCTATTGAAAATATAACCTTTATTTAAATTTTTAATTTATCTTCGGACTTGTAGTTAGACCCATTCCAGCCCGCACCTTCTTTCACCTCTGCTGTTCCACAGATACCTCGGAACAATTATTATTATTATTATTATTATTATTATTATTATTATTATTATTATTATTATTATTATTATTATTATTATTATTTCGGTCGACCCAATTTATTTTCACCTAACGTATTTAATACTTAGTGATCATATTAGAAATGATTACATTTTGAAGATACCTGCCTTTAAGGCGTGGTACATATGTTTGAGAGTGATTATTATTATTATTAGTTTAATTTAAATTAAATATTTCATCCTTATTTCTATATGTCTTTTATTTGGTAGTTAGTAGCTTTGACCTGGCAACCTGTCAAACGTTAAAGTAAGACCCTGGCCTTTCCCCTTCATGTTTTTGGGCTCCACGCTTCATATTTTCTGCTACTGCCCTTACGGTTAGTATTGTGTTCGTGTTCACTTTGATGCATCTTCAGACAGACCCTATTAATGTAGTCGTCCCCCACGTACTATTATAACCTTCTCAAGGGCTCAGCCAGCCATGCTTGGCAACAGGAATCGTGTAACTCTGTCCGACATAAAGGAAAATTTTATTATCAACTTCAACCTCACATACATACTAAGTCTTGGTAACCGCAAAGTTCATACACTAGACGACACATTACCAACATAATCCGGTTACGCTTTAATCAAGCCCTTAACCCAAATATAAATATCGCTTTCATATCACCACACTACCGCACTGCGTATGCGGAGATCGAGATGGTTACATTAACTACCTACTTTTACAATGTCCTGTTTATTCTTCCGCACAGAGTTTATTTTAGAACGATTAGCATGCATAAACACCCCTCTCCCAACCAGTGTTTCTTGTATATTTCTTGACCCCACACCTATAATGATTAAGATAATCAACCGTTTTCTTGATGTCTCCCGCCTAACGTTGTAAACATTATAATTGCATTTGTTTCCTTGTAAGTTATTTTGCTCCTACTTCCACTTGCATTTTGTTTACATACACGTATCTCTTGGATGGGGTAACAATATATGGCTATCTTACTCACTGATGTGGATATGTTACTGCCCTCGATAAGTCTGTGTGTGAATATCTGTACTTCAATGTTTTAGACCAAGTAGACCGTGTTATAATGTGGCTATTGTTTTAAAATTATGTTATTGTGACTGGGCGACACGTCAAGAGTCCATACATTTCCAGAAGAAGAATAAGAGCTCTAGGAGACAATTATAATGACAAACATGACTACGCCAATAATAATTACAAGAAGATATGAATCCTAGCTGAATTATGTGAAAAATTGCAGAAGTTATATCGTCGAGGGAGATTATTATCGTAATAAATGAGATGTTTTGAGGAGGAATAATTAAATGAGAAGAATGATGGCTGAGAAGAGATATATTTGAATTGTGTATTAGTAGAAATATTGAGATTTAAGGGTCTATATTTCGAGAGGTCATATGTAAGAAGAAGATATTACGAAGTTGTATGATATATATCGAAGGAGGATCGTATTGGATAACTATTATAGGGTAGGCTCATGTTGAGAAGAGTGTATTAGCAAGAGAACAGCTGATTTTATGTCAATTTGAAACACATAGTGACATATTATGAGTAGTTGTTAGCCTCCGCATGATAATGGTGAAGATGTAAGGATATACAATGAATAATCGACGTATTTAGGGTCTTTCTTTTCCAAATGATCTGTAGATTGAGATGTTGAGCTAATTCAAATGAATGGCACGACGGAACGTAAAATGAGGTTAGATTATGATTGATGGTGGAATAATAATATGACTGCACAAACATTCGTTTACTATACTAGTTGATGATTAATGAAAGATAGATTTAGCTTGTTTATATTTGCTGATGTCACTGATGAATTTGAAATATAGGAGAAATATAGGAATATTTCATTTCTAATAAAAACTTTCTGAAGGTACATATGAAGGAAGGGGCCCCAATCAAGAAGGTATTGGAAAACACGGAGCAGGCAACAAGAAATCTCGGAAGTCGTGATGCAGTAGTGATCGTCGGTGGGTCGAAAAACGTAGCGCACAACGACTCTAGGAATGTTATTTCTCAACTTAAACGTACAATAGATAAGCTGAATCACACCAATATCTAGTCCGCCTCGGTAGCGTAACGGTTAGTGTTATTAGCTGCCGTCCTCGGGGGCCTGGGTTCGATTCCCAGTACTGCCACAAATTTAAGAATGGCAGGAGTGCTGTATGTGGTTGAAATGGTACATGCAGCTCACCTTCAATGGGGGTGTGGCCTGAAAAGAGCTGAACCACCTCGGGATGAGGTCACGAGTTTACTTACTACTTTTACCAACATCTTTGTAGTGAACGAGCCCCACAGGCAAGATTTGAGTAGAGAATCGCGTGTGAATTTTGAAGTGGAAAAATTTAATACAGATATGGTTAAAATTTGTAAACATTTTCGTAATACTCAGGCAATTGAATGCAGCAGTTTCGAGAGACACTGTTACACAAAGCACGGCCTTCATCTAAAACAATTCAGGTAAACGAAAGATTGCAAATATTGTTCTAGATTTTATTAATCATAAAATATATACTGTAAAAAAGGCAACTCCCTTGAGTTATAATACTGACCAAAAAACTAGTAGAAAGAGCCAGTTGTACTTAAAGCTGGCTCAGTCAACTGGAAAATGAAACTCAGGAAAGTAAGAAATTTCAAGTTACCCGATTGCAACAGTCAATTTTTTGGGAGGAAGGGGGTCTGAGATTGCTCTTACTAAACTATCAGTGTAGTAAATAAACAATTAAAATTCGGTACTTTGATGGAATCTTATGAGACTGATGTGGTGATAGGACTGGAATCGTGGTTGAGAGAAGGGGCGGGTAATAGAGAAGTGTTTCCAGAAGGGTATACTGTCTATCGTAGAGACCGAGGAGATAAAATGGGGGCGGTTGTTTATTCTGGTGAAGGAAACGTATTATTCACATGAATGGTTCACCGATGAAAGGGATGAAATATTAGGAATAAAATTAGTTTGAAATAATATGAAGGAGGTGGGCATTATAGGAACATATAGCCGTGGAAGGGAAGAAAGACACATGAAAATATTTGAGAAAATAATAGATTATACTCATAAAACAATAATAATGATATGGTTATAATTGGAGGATATCTAAACTTGCCTGATATTGAAAGGAATGGAGCTGCATGTGAAGCCCATGAACAGAAACTGGCAAATAAGTTAATTTGGGAGGGAGGGTTTACACAAGTAGTACAAGAACCGACTCGTCTCAATAACTTTCTAGATGTATTCTTGGTTAAACTATGGGAAATTGTTGATAAAACAGATGTAATTGAAGGAATAGGTGACCATAAGGCTGTAATAATGGATGTAGGACTGGTACCAAAAGACTTAATGAGAGGGCAACACAGGACAAGAAATTGTACAGAAAAACTGAAGTTAATGAATTTTGGACTTACCTTAAATCACAATTCAGTTGTTGGATAACTGAAGGGAGTAATATGGATACACTTTGGTCTACATTAAAGGAATTATTTGGGAAGGAGAGAAGAGATTTGTACCCGTTAAGAAGGGTAAAATGACCTCAGACCTTGTTTAATATACAAGGGAAATAAGAAAATTAAAAGGAAAATGTAGAATAGTAAACAGGAAAATCAAAGAGTTTAGGGAGAATAGAGAAACTGGAAAACAGCTAATGAGGGAACTGAATAGAGTGAAAAAGGAAGCAAAAGAGAATTATATGGATGGCATACTGTACCGGTAAAAGAGCCCGACTCTCAGACTATGTTTTAAAGTAAGCAAGAATATAGTTCTCAGGGCTAAAACTGGGTGACTAGTAGCTAGGGCTCGGTACAGGAGGTAGGGTCATATCTACAAGAAAACTTTGATTCTGACTGAACATGAATTTATTCATATAAGACATGAAAATGCACATCACCTCCAGGTAGATATAAGTTGTCTTCCACATAGTCCTATAATATGGCTCGGGTTCTCCAGTTCACCGAGCCGAGCAGGTTGGAACACGTTCCAAAAGATTCCAGGGGCTCCGTACAGAAGCCGCTGGACTGTCTGGGTTGGTAGAAGGTAGAGATGCCTCGAACTTTCGAGGCCCAGGTTGAACCCCGATGATCCTGGTGATGTTGCAGATAATCATATGCTACCTCAGTCCAACATGACTAAGAGGGTTGATGTCTTCAAGGTCACTTGCAGTACTGATAAATCTGAGTACATAAAAACCTTGGGTGATTAACCTATTAGCGAAGTCACTGGTTATTATTCGTGAAGACCTTCAAAATTTAACACTCGTAAAATGATATGTCTCTGTATACGACGAAAATAAATAATTTCAGAGTTCACCACTAGCAAAAGTCTTCGTCTCTGAATAAATACTGGCAAAAAAACACAAGTCCCTTCTCATGAAACTATGACCAAATTTAAAGTTCACCCCTGGCGAAGGTACAAGTCTTTGAATGAACACGGACGAAAGACATAAGTCCATCCACATGAAAATCTGAATAGATTTAAAGTTCGTCACTGGCGAAATTTATAAAGTTTTGAATCAACACTGGCGAATGACACGTCTTTGAGTGAACATGTACGAAAAACACAAGTCCATCCACATGAATAAATTTATAGTCTATCACTGGCAAGGTATCCAAGTCTTTGAATAAACACAGGTGAAATCCTAAATTTATGTTTTAAAGACATTGAATGAAGTTAGAGTTCATCACCGGCAAAGTTTATAAGTCTTTGAACCAGTACCGGCAAAATTACAAATTTATGCTTACGGGAACTTTGAGCACATTCAGAGATCATCACTAGCAAAGTTTATAAATCACTGTTTATTAGAGGAATGAGTCTCTTAACACTCGCAAATATTGCAGGTTCAATTTATGAAGAATTCGTTCTTTAACACACGTAAATAATACAAGTCCAATTATGAATTTTACACACGTAAATACAAGTCCATTTCATGAATACTTGGAAAAATTCCAGTCTCGAACACCCGTAAATATCGTAAGTTCAATTATGAAGACTTTGAAAATGTTCTTTAACACTCGAAATATTGCAAGTCCACTTGAGAATACTTGGAAGAATTCGTTTTCCCACACTCGAAAAAAATACAAGTTCACTTTATGAATACTTAGAAAATAACAGAGTTCCTCGTCGGGACTGTCACTACACGACGATAGTAGGAGCGAGAGTGTCCACGCTGACTACTCAGCTGTAACTGAGTGAACAGGCTACAGTGGGCCCTCCTTTTATTCGATCCGGGACATCTACGTCACAATACGGCTTGACTGAATATCTCCTGAATCACTCGATGGATTTACATGAAACTTGAGCATTGTGAAGCTCAGGTGATCCCAAACAAGATGACATATCGCTCAAGCCGCTAGCGTAATAATTACGGAAGTTACAAAATTTTCCCCGTCGAACATTCGGGGAGATGTGACGTGGAATCTAGAATATACGAGTCCAGGCTGGGAACACGTGGTGTGACGGGCGGGCGGTCTAGCTAGCCCCTGTGGCTACGTCACAGCTCACAGCTGTCCTTCACTCGCTTGCTTGCCCCGCTGACGGTAAACAAACCAGGCGTGCTCAGAACATTACGCGTGATAATTAAATGTCATTTATACTCAAAAAATACTCGTGTACAGGTCGTAACCAGTACAATACTTCAAGAGGGTAATGACCACAAAGGGAAATGGAAAACGCTGTATTCATATATTAGGGAATCCAAATTCCTACAACGCTGGGAGAAGGGGGTGAACACTACTCAACTCAACTCAACTCAACTCAACAGATACTGAGAAAGCGAATCTATTTAGTAGGGAATTCAGAGATTCAGCAGAAGATTGTCAGGAGTTGGAAACCGTAAGAGAAGATAGAGAGGGAGAGAGACAGAGGGAAACAAGAAGCTTCTCATTCACAAATGAAGATATTTTCAGAGAAATCCAACTGCTTCAGCAAGGAAAAGCAGCAGGAAGTGATCAAATTACTGAGGAGGTATTAAAGACAATGGGGTGGTACATAATGTCTTATTTAAAATTTCTCCTTGACTAATGTCATAAATAATAGTGTAATACCAAAGGAACGGAAGGAATCTATAATATTACCAATTTATAAAGGAAAGGGTGATAAAAAGAAACCAGAGAACTACAGACCAATCAGCCTGACCAGTATAGTTTGTAAAATACTGGAGAGTTTAATATCAAAGTACATCAGAGGGAAATGTAAAGATAAAAATTGGTTCATGAAGAGCCAGTATGGATTTAGAAAGAAATTTTCTTGTGAGGCACAACTGGTGGGATTTCAGCAGGACATATCGGATCAATTGGATTCAGGAGGTCAGTTAGATTGCATAGCCATAGATCTTTCTAAAGCCTTTGATAGAATGGAACATGGAATATTAAAGTAATTGGAGCGAATAGGAATGGACGTAAGGGTTATATGTTGGATAAGAACATATCTAAATTCAAGAGTTCAGAAAGTCAAAGTAGGAAATAATATATCACAGGAAGAGAAAGTTTGGAAGGGAATTGCACAGGGTAGTATAATCGGTCCGTTACTTTTCTTAATATACGCAAATTATTTAGGGAACAATATAACATCAAAAATAAGATTGTATGCAGATGACATAATTGTTTATAGGGAAATAAATAACATTGAGGATTGTTCAGAATTACAAAGGGGCCTTGAGAGTATCCAACAATGGGTTGAAGAAAATAATATAAAGGTTAATGGAGGCAAATCAACTGTTACAACATTTACAAACAGGAGCTTTATAACTGAATTTAAATATATTTTGATGAGGTAGTTATCCGAAAATATGGGAAGTGCAAATACTTAGTTGTGAGATTTGAAAGTAATTTGCACTGGAAGGGTCATGTTGATGACATTGTTGCAAAAGCATACAGATCGTTACATGTCATAATGGGGCTACTTAAAAGATGCAACAAAGAAATAAAAGAGAAACGTTACTTAAGTATGGTCCGTCCATTATTGGAATATGCAAACAGTGTTTGGGATCCTCACCAAGAATACCTAATAAAAGAAATAGATAGTGTGCAGAGGAAAGCAGCAAGTTTTGTAGCAGGAGATTTCAGGAGGAAAAGTAGTGTATCAGAAATGTTAGAGGATCTTGGGTGGGAAAATTTAAGTAAGATAAGGGAGACAGCTAGACTTATAGGATTATATAGGGGCTATACAGGAGAAGAAGCATGGAGAGAAATCCGTGAGAGGCTTTAGTTGGAAAAAAATTATATCGGCAGAACTGACCACAAGTATAAAATTAGAAGGAATTTTATCAGAAGCGATTTGGGTAAATGTTCATTCATTGGAAAGGGCGTGAAGGAATGGAACAGTTTACCAGGGGTAGTGTTTGATCCTTTTCCAAAATCTGTACAGATATTCAAGCAGAGAATAAACAGCAAAAGAGAAAATAAATGAAAAGTTGGAGAGCATTCGAGCAGTGCAAGTCATTGTAAATAAAAATTGTGTGAATAAGTTAATTCCATCCCCTTGTCTATGGAGATTGGACAGCCGCATTAGGGGACTGCCTGTAGGGGTGAAGTACAGTGAGGACTTTGAGGGCCCTGGGACCGCTACGGTAGCTGTGAAAGCCCTTCAGGAACTCTGAAATGTGATGGCAAAGTGGGCTCTTTAAGACGTAGCAGGTCGTTATACTACTTAGGTTCCAAATGGGGAATAAATAAATAAATAAATAAATAAATAAATAAATAAATAAATAAATAAATAAATGCAATGTAAATTTTAATCTTATACCAGTTCTATAGTATTATTTGACGTAATTCCACATACTGATATGATTTGACTATGTTTGTAATGTACCATTACGTTACGATTGACGTCAGTTTACATGAATATACATCGGAAGAAAAATGGCGCAGATCAGCTTCAAGCGTTAAGAATGCACGGAATAACGTTTTGTGACAAGTTGACCGCAATTAGGAGGCAGTGCCTGGCGAGATGGAAAGGAAACTCTATGAGAAATGAACCATTATACGTAAAAAAAATTGAAAAACGGTCTATTATTATCTACTTTGGCAAGAAGAGTTTTCGTCGTAAACGGACTGTGAATTGCGATTACTTGACCAGAAGATTAGCTGACATAATCAATATAACCATAATAGGAGCCATACGAAGGAAGAATCCAGAAACAAACTACTGGAAAATACATAAAAACGGCAGGGAAACACGCATAATAGATTTCAAATACTGTACGGAAGAAGAGGTGTTGGGATACGGCATTCGTAAATAAGGCCTACACTGACTTAATAAACGGCCAAATTTTCATCAAATTATACGTATTGCCCATTGATAAGATTTAAAGAACATTATTCAGACAACATAAAAAAAGACCAAGGAAGAGCCAGTTTATGAAAATAAAATTGAATCTGAGCAGTATCTTTAGAGGAAAAGAAATATATATACAATTAGAGAAAGTACTTGGAAAAGCTTTATATACTGAAAATTAAGATGTATTCTATCAATTTAATATTGTCTTTTCGTTGCATGGAAATTGGACACGAAATGGAGCTAGCCTAAAGCGATGGAGGGAGGCTGACCAGATCATCGTAAGCTCAAGCCTGAAGACCTAGAGATCCAGCATGACGTGATCCAGTGCAAGGCTAAGCATTCCGAGATGCCGTGACGAGGAAGAAGAAAGCAGAGTCGGACATAACATGGCCAGAGATAAGTAACGTTCTAGTAAATTTAACTATAAAGTATTTCATTTGGTGTAGTATAATTGTAGGAATGCTGAAATGCCAAAGATATGACCTGTTTGTGCCATTGTGTGAATTCTAAGGCATATGCCGGAGAAAATAACCACAGATACGTATTATTTATGTGTAGTAATATACTGCCGTGCTCATAAGTTTGATATGAGGTTAATGTGAGCAGTATCGGGAAGAGAATTGATGTTTTTGAACCTATATGCTTACGAGAACGTCATATATATTAAACTAGGCAAGGCTAAGATAGTGAAGTGCAATATAATAATAATAAACCTAGGCTACCCAATGACCAGATTGAATAACTAGGCCAATATCGTCTACAATTACGATGAGTTGAAATAAACAGTAGCAGCTTGCGGTGTTTTGAGTAGATATTTAAGTAAAAGGAATGTTTTACTGCGACGTGGTAGACATTACGTGGAATCTGAGTAGAGATATTGTTGTATGCGGAGGAATCGCAGTAATTAAATGCATAAATGATAATATGTTGTTGGAGATTTGAGATGTTGAATAGGTATTGTGTAAGTAAATGATTGATGGAAATAGGTGCGAATTTATTCTTAGCTACAGTTATGTTGCGATTGAAAATGAGGCAAGCAGTGAAATTAAGGCCTAGATACGTGAATATATTAAGTGAAGCAGTGAGATTAAATGGTCTATTGGTCGAACTTATATGGAATATGGAGATAGATGGATCGTAATTTACATGTATTTGTAGTGTATATAGAAAAGAGATATAGCCGCCTAGTAATATATTCGTCTCATATAATGAATATATAGCAGTGGAGCACGCGTTAACCTGAAAATGGTAAAAATTAGTAGGCAGTAGAAGGAGTAATTTTAATTGAAAATACACATAATAATTAATCGGTCGGTACGATTCTGACAGGTCATGACGGTTGAAGAACGATGGCATTCGTAAATGAAGATATTTAATTTTATTTTTGGCACACATTTTTAATATATATATAGGATGTTGGAATTTATATTTATGGTTAGGATTAATTTCTTTTAGATACTTAAAATGGCATTTTGAAGCCATCATTGGAAAGAGTTACTTATCTCATGCCATAAACAAGTCAATACGCAAATTCCCAAACCAATTCCAAAGAGTAGTGCAAATAGACCTAAAGGAAAGAAAGACCACTCCCTCCTTTAATATAGGGTAAATCCTAGTTGTCCCCATATTGAAATAAAGTGATGAAGTGTGGTCACGCAACAAAATAATAATTGCCCAGATGAATTAAAGATACCTGCCCAATTTTAATTATGTCAATTCGTCAATTTTAGTTGTCAAGAAAAATAATATGTGATTTTGTTGATTTACTTTCCTCTATTACCAAAGATGATCATTATTATAATATTGGCATGCTAATAAATTAGTTTTAAGTTTATTCTAGCGTTTATTTTCAAAGGTAGAGATAGGAAGATTAGTTGTAAGGATACATTTAGGCTGATATTTCGGAGTCATGATATTTAAAGGCTTATATTAATTCTACGGTAGGATTTCGGAGTAAATGAGTAACACATTGAACTATACACCCTCTTCAACGGAACTTGCGAAGGTAAATAGTATTGTTGAATATATATAGATGTTTTTACCCTGAGATATTGACTTAATATGGACATGCAACCACCGCGTTTGATTGGTATATCCATCCCCGATTTCGCATAGTTAATTAGCAACATGTAAGTGGAAATATTGCACGGGCAACATCATATTAAATTAGTACTACAACTTGAGGTAAAGTATGAGGAAGTACAGCGCGATGGTGATACCTATATTTTTATCAGTCCAACCTGGACCTTGGTAAGAATTAGGATTATGAGGCCACCAATAGGTTGCATTAAGTACAGGTGATATTATAAATATAATTTTGCAAACAATGTAAAATATTTAATTATGGATGATCTGTGTGTTTAATAGGAAAAATAGTTAGTGTAAATTGTATAATATTGTATTCTAGGAAAATGTCTACTTCTCTTGTTAATTTAAAATTTAGTACTTGACAATAATGTATTTTAGTGTACCATTTGTCACCGCGGTAGACACTTCATTTGCAAATAAAGCGGATTTGAACTTATCAAATATATCATAATTAAAACAAAGTCATAAGAAGATACCCAATAACTATATGAGAAAAAATAAAAGTGGACCTGATAGGGCTCCAATTAAGAAAATGAAGGTTTTGTGTATGGATGTCAGGATGGTCAAATATGAATTAAGTTTAGACGAAAACTAACCTACGTACATGAATTACATTTTCAGTAGGGCATCTTATTCATCAGGTTAAACTTAAATTTTCCTGACGGAGGGGTCGATTTGTGATTTAGATTTTACAAGATAGTATTATGTAATTCAATGTCATGAAGTTCAGTATTGGATGGATAAGTTTATATCCTAAAGAAAATCCCACTTCAATTATGAGACATTGCCAGAGAAAAGTAATGTAAATAAGAAAGATGGTATCAAAGTTGATCACCAGAAATTATTTTTTGACTTTGTATAGAAGCACGTTGTTCTTTTCCCGAGATTATCAGAGTTTATTTAACTTTTCTTCAGATGCTAATAAATTATTATAAATGATAAGTTGGATTTATTATTTATGTAAGATAGGATAAGATAAATAGAGTTGAGGTCACATATTCATTTGCGTCGAGGGTTGTTGATACTGAATGTCGGATGGCGACGTCCACCAACAAGAATGCTTCACTGAGCGATACTTATTGGATAGGAAGGCAATCTTAAATAGAATATCGCTGAATTGAAATTGTTTTTGAGATTCTACCGGGAATATCTTCACTCCGACTTGGACGCGGGTGGGGTAGAATAGTCTTTTTACTATCTATTTATACAAATTTGTTCATCAGAAAGAAGCCTATTGCGTGTGGTATTTATTTGCTTGCATATTTCTGTATGTCAGTGATGTTTTATTTATAATGTACCTGTTGCTAAAGGAATTGATTTGACATAACTACATGTATGTGTGTATTTATTTTCAGTGCCCTCTTAGGTACTTGTTCTTTAATGTACATCATTTCGATGTTTTTCTACTAAGTAAGTACGTTTTAACCTTAATCGCGTAATGAAGATGTTCAAATACGTCAGTCTCGTACCGGTAGTTTTATGCACGTAAAAGAAGTCCTGTGGGACATAAATCGGGCCTCATTGAAAACGAAAGCAATAGTTAGTGGGACGTAAAAGAACATTATTATTATTATTATTATTATTATTATTATTATTATTATTATGTATATGCGGCGGTTTACTGGTTTAATGAAGTTTTTTTGCTAGGGGCTTTACGTCGCACCGACACAGATAGGTCTTATGGCGACGATGGGATAGGAAAGGCCTAGGAGTCGGAAGGAAGCGGCCGTGGCCTTAATTAAGGTACAGCCCCAGCTTTTGCCTGGTGTGAAAATGGGAAACCACGGAAAACCATCTTCAGGGCTGCCGATAGTGGGATTCGAACCTACTATCTCCCGGATGCAAGCTCACAGCCGGGCGCCTCTACGCGCACGGCCAACTCGCTCGGTTTTAATGGAGTTATTACTTAGTCTGTTATTGGGCAAACCAAGACCGACTACAATATATCAGACCTTAATACTAACTATCGATTGGGAGGAAAATGGCTCTTTGGTGGGTGAACGTTTGAGACATGTGGTTGGTTCATGGCTGTGTTTATATTGTGTTAAAAGTGTTATTTTGATTGAGTAATTGAAGTATTAAGTATATATTTGTTGAAATAGGAATCTATAACATTTTATTATTATGGTGCATTGTTAGTAGTGTATATATTGATATTGTTAGTATATACACTGACTGACAGAGCAAATGCAACACCAAGAAGGAGTGGTCAGAACTTTATGCCAATATGCCAATTGCAGGGCAGACTGACGTCACTGAGGTATGCTCATGATGTGAAATGCGACGCTGTGCTGCGCACGTAGCGAACGATAAATGGGACTCGGCGTTGGCGAATGGCCCACTTCGTACCGTGATTTCTCAGCCGACAGTCGTTGCAGAACGTGTTGTCGTATGCCACAGGACACGTGTAAAGCTAAGATTGCCAGGCCGCCGTCAACGGAGACATTTCCAGCAGACAGACGACTTTACGAGGGGTATGGTGATCGGGCTGAGAAGGGCAGGTTGGTCGCTTCGTCAAATCGCAGCCGATACCCATAGGGATGTGTCCACGGTGAAGCGCCTGTGGCGAAGATGGTTGGCGCAGGGAAATGTGGCACGTGCGAGGGTCCAGGCGCAGCCCGAGTGACGTCAGCACGCGAGGATCGGCGCATCCGCCGCCAAGCGGTGGCAGCCCCGCACGCCACGTCAACCGCCATTCTTCAGCATGTGCAAGACACCCTGGCTGTTCCAATATCGACCAGAACAATTTCCCGTCGATTGGTTGAAGGAGGCCTGCACTCCCGGCCCCGGCGTCCGCTCAGAAGACTACCATTGACTCCACAGCATAGACGTGCACGCCTGGCATGGTGCCGGGCTAGAGCGACTTGGATGAGGGAATGGTGGAACGTCGTGTTCTCTGATGAGTCACGCTTCTGTTCTGTCAGTGATAGTCACCGCAGACGAGTGTGGCGTCGGCGTGGAGTAAGGTCAAATCCGGCAGTAACTGTGGAGAGCCCTACCGCTAGACAACGCGGCATCATGGTTTGGGGCGCTATTGCGTATGATTCCACGTCACCTCTAGTGCGTATTCAAGGCACGTTAAATGCCCACCGCTACGTGCAGCATGTGCTGCGGCCGGTGGCACTCCCGTACCTTCAGGGGCTGCCCAATGCTCTGTTTCAGCAGGATAATGCCCGCCCACACACTGCTCGCATCTCCCAACAGGCTCTACGAGGTGTACAGATGCTTCCGTGGCCAGCGTACTCTCCGGATCTCTCACCAATCGAACACGTGTGGGATCTCATTGGACGCCGTTTGCAAACTCTGCCCCAGCCTCGTACGGACGACCAACTGTGGCAAATGGCTGACAGAGAATGGAGAACCATCCCTCAGGACACCATCCGCACTCTTATTGACTCTGTACCTCGACATGTTTCCGCGTGCATCGCCGCTCGCGGTGGTCCTACATCCTACTGAGTCGATGCCGTGCGCATTGTGTAACCTGCATATCGGTTTGAAATAAACATCAATTATTCGTCCGTGCCGTCTCTGTTTTTTCCCCAACTTTCATCCCTTTCGAACCACTCCTTCTTGGTGTTGCATTTGCTCTGTCAGTCAGTGTAATTGTGTGTATGTTGCCGTACTGTAACATGTCACGAAATGGGTCGTTCCTGCTGCTTTTCTGATTGTAGATCGAACTCTACCATCGCTGATACTTCAAATTTTAAATTCACTACAGATAGAGCTTTACGGGAGAAATGTATAAGGTATGTTCATCTGGAAAATTTGGAAGTCAAAGACCAAACTGCTGTATAAGTGAAATATTTCGAACCTAAATTTGTGGTTAGGGAATATCTTTTCAAAACGAAATGGTGAGGCTATTCGTATCCCTCGTAGGCCCGGTTTCTTCAACGAATGTTAAGTCTTAATTCTGCTGTTAAGGAGACTTAACACATAATTTAACAAAATGGTCGTCTCATCAAGAATTGTTAAATCTAACAAATTGTTAATACTTGTGTTTAATTAACCTGGCAGCAGCCATGTGTTAAAACTTTAGACAGTTGCTAAAATGTCAAAATGGAGTCATGTAGAAGACGTATGTTTCAAGCTTTACTCTTCTATGAATACAAACTGAGGAAGGCAAAGTACGACCCATACTAAGAAATAACGACTTTTTAGAGCTGTCAGAAGAAATGTTTCTAATTACCACAGCCATAAAGAACAAGGTACTAGACGATATTGAAAATAGGTTAGAGTTTCCAACAGACTGAAACTTACCACTGTAATCAGTGCAGCAGTTGCTTATAGATTTTACAACGAGGGGTCCGATCGATTTCAACAATCTTATTGTACCTGTTGGGGGACACTCAACACTAACTTTTGTATAAGTGTTTAGGTCAACACGCATTCGTTTTCGAAAACAAATTGAGGACAAATGTCATGAAGCAGGATCCGCTTCGGATCATATGGAGGGGATAGAACACTAAAATGCGAACACATTTTACTTAAACTTGTCAGGTCCGCACCCTAATAATTTCCGAAAAATTTATGAATCCTCCGATGCAGTTCGATAAAGATGAGGAAGTTGCAGAACATTTGCAGGTAATGAAAGTAAGAAGAGTTGAGGAAGTAGTTGAGGTGAGTGCTACCACTAAAGAAGGATGCACAGGAGAAGAAAATCAGCTGAAAGGGATTAATGTGATTCTACCTCAATCATCAGGGACAGAGTATCAGAAAGCACCGAGTACTCACGGAAAACTCGTGAGGAAACCATTGATCTCGTCAGTAATAGTCACTTGGATGAACGAGGAGAGGAGTTACTGGAGAAGTTGTATGTTGGAGCACCATCAGGACGAACTGAAGGAGGGCAAGCTAAACAACCAGAAATAAGAACGTCAAGTAGGACGAGGAAATGACCAGAATAACTAGAGCATGATTTTTAAGGTAAAGGGTAGCTATAGTAATAATCTAAAGTGAGTGCTAAATTTGTTTCACCAGGATGTTCAATCTTTAATAAATAAAATTCTAAATATGGCGGTTCTGTTGGCAGATAATCTGCAAGGGTATGATGTCTTATGTTTAACTGAACATTGGTTGATAGTGGATGAGATTTCAAACTTTGTATTAGAAGGTTATGCCTTTGCAAGTATGTTTTGTAGTAAGAAAATGAAGTGTGGACGTTTATATATATATGTGAATAGTAACATCAAATGTAAGCAGTTGGATAAATTTGAATATCTGAATGAAGAGGAGCATTTCGAGGCTAGCTTTATTGAACGAGTGTATTATAAATTAATACTTATATGCATTTATAGAAATCCTTCTAGTAATGTTGAAACATAGATGACCTATATAATTAAAACATAAATGTAAAAATCATGGGCGACTTTAATGTCGATTTTAGGGAATAATGGTGGGCGAGATAAACAAATGCTAGAAATGTGGCTTTCCTTGTATGGTATAGAGGCAGTTGTAAATCAACCAACTACAATATCTGGGGATACAAAGACAGCAGTAGATCAAGTTGTATTGAATGAGGAAATGTGGAATTATGAAATAGAAGTTTATGATACAGATTTTTCAGATCATTTTGCTCAAATTGTGTATCTAAATTTTAGGGTAATAGGAAACCTTAATTTTAAAATAACAATGTAATTTACAGGGAAACTGAAATGTGTAACAAGGAAAATATTTCATATTTTAACCAGTTATTGGCCAAGGAAACTTGGGAGAGTGTATATAGGAATAAATCACCTAATGAGGCCTCCAGTGAGTTTCTGAGTTTGTTCAAATACTATTATCGAGTGGCAATACCAGTCAAAGTGGTAATTGTAAAGAATTGTAGGAATGGGTGGATTACAACAGGAATTAGAAATTCAAGTAGACGATTAAGGTTTTTAAGCAAATGTGTGAAAAGGAGTAACACCTCATCTGAATTGAAGGATTATTATAAGAAACATAAAAAATATCGATAAGTTTTGAAGGCTGCCGTAAGATTGCATAACGAGAATGAGCTAAAGAAATTCTAAAAACCTGTCTAAATGTATGTGGAACATTATAAAAAGGGAGAAAGGTACTCTGGTTCCATTAAAATGAATATTACTCCTACAAATGCATGGAAATAAGTCAGTGATCCAGAAGAAGTTGCAGAAATCTTTAGTAACTATTTTCTAGAAGCAGTTTTGAGGTTAACGGAAAATTTTCAAACGTCAATGGCAAGAACAAACTTCAATACAGTTCACAGGAATATATTATCCATGCTTATTACACCTGTGGCTGAGCAAGAGATAGAGAATATAATAAAACAGATGGGTAAAAGAAGTCTTCTGGTTTAGATGGTTATTCTAACTACCTTATTAAGTGCTGTTACCAATATATAATCAAGCCTCTCTGTTATTTGATAAATTTATCACTAACCACTTGTAAATTTCCAGACAAATTCAAGGTAACCAAAGTTGTTCCGATACATAAAAAGGGTAGTGAAGAAGATGCTTGTAACTATAGACCAGTCTGCCTCCAGTCTGTATTCTCCAAAATACCGGAAAGCATTATGCACGATAGACTATTATCATTCTTAGAGAACCATAATATATTAGCTGGTTGCCAAAATGGCTTTCGTACAAATAGATCAACTACCACAGCATTCATTAACTTTATAGAAGGGATATATGACACACTAGATGGGAAGGGTGCATGTTTGGGTATTTTCTTAGGCTTAACAAAATCTTTTGATATACGTAATGGACCACAGCTTGCTTTTAGAAAAGTTATACATGTATGGGTTTCGGGGAATGGCTATAACTGGTTCAAATGATGTTTAGGCGATAGAAGACAGATTGTTGAAATATCATATACCGGTACTGATTTGGGAATAAATGTAATTAATAATGTGTATTCCTGTGCCAGAAACATAGATCATGGTGTTCCACAGGGGTCAGTTTTAGGAACATTATTATGTTTGCTATTTATTAATGATATCGTCCAAATTGTCGATGATATTCAAGGGGTGCAATCAAATTTGTTTGCAGATGATATTACTGTTTTTGTGTCTGATGAAAGTTCTGAAGGGTTAGAATTAAAGGCAGGCTATATTGTACCGGTAACGGCGGTACAGACTAAGTCCCCGTTATGAAAATCTTAAACTTACGTGTTATGCTCCGGACCGCTTACGAAGAACTGACTAGGCAGCGAGCAACAGCTGCGCGCGTGTGACGTAGCGAGCGGGTGACGTCACAGCATGCCTCGCTGCACTACAAAGCCTGGATTGATGTAGAATGTTCTACGAGTTTCGGATCAAATATAAATACGTGCTGCTTCGCTCGGCAGATCAGTGAGTGAGTGTGAGTGTGTTGCAGCATGTTATAGTGAGCAGCAGTGCGCTGCAGAATGTGATACCAGTTTGTGGCCGGGATTTCTATAAGCACACTAAACTGTAGTATTCGCACCGTCAGTTCGCGGGTGCGGTAATCGAGCGTGAAGCCGCTGCTAAGTTTCAAGTTCGTGGACTTTAATATAGTCACGTTGAATGTGGACTTATTCAGATTTCCTTATATTGTGACAACCTTTTACTCCGATAGGACGTGAGGTGAATTGTGTATCGTCTGGACATTATTTATTGACTGTTACTCTATACGAGTGTCCAAGACCCGCAAACATTTTCGAGTGTTCGAAATCGAAATTTTATGGACTTGAATCTGATTGCTTCTTGCCGAGGACTCGATACTTTAAGTTATAAACTGTGTTTAATCCAAATTTAATTTACCAATCCGTAAACTGTGGTCATGAACTATGAACTGTGCAGGTATGAACAGCGCATCTCTATTTTAATGAACAGTGCATTTCCATTCTAATGAACAGTGTACATTTAGTTTACGAACAGTCAAAACCAAGGACTGTCAGTACTCAGTTAATTTCGTCTTTTGGTTTCAACACGTGAACGAGTTTGATTCACGAGCGGAACATCTTTATTTCATTTAAATTGAACAGTGCTTCAATGAACTTACTTCACGTTGTAATAGGTGCAACAAACTTTCAGTAACTTTAAACCAGTTCCGAGTGGACTTTATTTTGTGAATGTTTCTTTCACTTGACACGTGATAAAGTTAAGTGACATTTCACCGAGACATTTGTGTTTGGACTTTGTCAAAAGCATTTATAAACACTCTATCATCTGTGCAGAAGCAGCCTTTGCACTAACTCGCCCCAGAGCTGAACGATGTTCATTCATGTTCACCATTTACAAGGACTACCTCGACGCCATGGATCTTCAAAGCACCGAATAGATCTTCTAGAACTTCCATCGGGGGACGAATGGTGGTTCGCTGCTATGGAAAATGGAGCTGCCGGAATCCAAGGACATCGCCAGCCATAGGACGAGGAACTTTTTCGACTGTATACGCTGTACAGAGGTGATATTGATCTCAATTTTTTAATAAACTCTGAAACAAAGTTTTTAAGATTTCTTTTAAACAAACCCTCTCCCTCTGTATGCACTTCAGCAACTGGTACACGCCCTGCGTCTTATCTCTACCGAAGTACCAAATTTACTGTTACAATATAGTGAGTAATATGCAAGCTGCTTTGAAGATAATAAGTAAACAGAAAACTTCTGTGATTGGATTTAACCATAAGGTTAATCTAAATATGGAAATTTTGTCCAATATCACTTGGAGATACCCTAGTTGAGTACTCATCATCAACATAGTTTCTTGACTTGCGGATGGATGAATCACCTGGGAAACACATACCGCGTTTATATTGAAAAAGCTTAGTAGAATTTATTTCATGATAATATCTTTGAAAAGTAGTTTTAATTTAGAGGCTTACCGAATAATATATTTTGCATATGTCCATCCCATACTAACCTATGGGATAATTTACTTGGGGAATTCACGATATAGAGAAATCATCTTTAAGTTACAAAGGAAAATAATTAGAGGAATGGTCGGAATCGGCAGGAGGACAAGCTGCCTAGCTTTTATATATGAAAGGAGAATGTAAACATTTTTACCATAAACTCCGATGTACATAGGTTATATACTCTGAATAGACACAGTCTGCACATAGAACCACACAAAACTAAGCTATATGGATCAAGTTTTAGTTAAGCAAGAGTACATTTATTTAATAAATTGTCAGACTACATTAAGCATTAAAACCGTATTCAAAATTTAAGAAAGGATTAATTCAGTTTCTAACCATTGTTTTTATATTATTGAAGAATACTTAGCTCTTGAAAATTAACTTATGTATCGCCTTTTTTAAAAATCTATGTCCGTTTACCACGTTGTATATATTTCTAATGGCATGTATATTACCGTTTTATCCTTTGTTACTGTAAATATGATTATTGACGTGTCCCATTTCACTGTATGATCAGTTGGATGAAATAAAATACAATACAATACAAAGAGTAGTGGACGTCATTTTCTACTGATGCAATGGCTACACGCATTTCTATTGGCTGCTTCGATTGGCTGTCATAAAACACGTTGTTACGTCATTGCCATTAATGATTAGCAGCACATAGCGTTGTAAACACGCGAAGTAAAAATGCAGAAGTAAATATGACCTGAATGTTAAACAGTGTATAACACAGAAGAAGAATATTTGTAATGGAACTAACCTTAATGTAGTGGAGGATACAGTACACTTGCAGGCTTGAAAAATTCGTGCACCCTCGTTTCTAAAGGGAAAGTGATTCTAAACAGAAATTCGGCGAGGTATCCAACAAAATGATGCCTTTTCCTGCTGAACTCTGGAACCGAGTAGCTGCACTGCTTTAGGTGCCTCCACCTGTTCTCAATACTTTCAGTGTGGACGGCAGGCCTGTCGTTTGATATGACCCTTCTGTTTCTCCTGTTAATTATACCACTTTTGCTCGTGTCAACGAACTGAATAGAGTGGGTTACGCGAAGATGCACAAATCCCTTGTTCTCAAGGCAGTAGTAGGCCTTCCAAACGTCCGAAATGATGACTGTTTCTGGCGATATCCACTCTGTATCACTGCCAGCGAAGTATCTCTCTTTATTCTCCACTGATACTGCGAAGAAGTTCTTGTGGTTGTATCTCGCAACCCCTCCGAATAACCAATGGACTTCGATATGCCTGTCTCTGTGGTATTTCGATTTGACGAATTTAGATTCATCAATTTCAACAACATTGCCCGGTTCATCAATTTTTCTCATATTGGCATCAACCAACGCCACACAAACTTCGCGACAAAAGTTGCACCAATTGACAATAGTAGCGTTAGAGAGACCCAATTCGAGCTTGATAATAGGCCCCAATGGTTTAGGTAAGATACGCCAAAGGACCGCAAAACAGCCTATTTGGTACAAGTTCAATAGAGGCATCAAAGAAAGTATATTTTCGAGCACTGGCGTACCAACCACATTCCCGACCCCCTTGTACTCGTCGACGACATGAAAATGCTACACGATTGAGCTTCTTGTTCACTAATTATTTAACCTCGTGGCACACACTTTTCACATACTCTGCCAATTTAAAGCAAATCGTGACGTAGATACAATTGCACTAAATCATTGAAGTTGTTCTTGTATTTAGATGAAAAACTGGTAACATTAATGACGCATCCACCGCACGAATCAATGTCAATAGAATTACATACGTATTCTGTATCAATAATGGACAGATGCACTGCTGCCTGTCTGGAGGCACTATGTACCAAGAAAATCGTAGTAGGCTTTGCTACTCTCAATCGTTTCATTTTCTTATCACTAACAAACACAGTATGCCCTGGTGTAGTAAGGTAAGAAAGAAGGTAATTTTGGTCCAGGGCTCAAGACCCTAACGAATCCAGACCAGGCTCAGACCACCTTTGCTTGTCGTAATATGACTAGTTTTGTCCAGACCCTGCCCTAACCTATCCAGACCAATAGTTCGTGGCCACCAGACCCCCTTTGATCGCTGATGGTCTAGTTCATAGCCGACTAATGTTACAAGCCGGAGTCATGTAAGAATGACTATATGTAGCGGAGGCCGAGGTGAAAACGCTGGAGCTATCGGTGTATGTTGATGTGTGGTCAACTTCGTCTTCTGTTTCCTTTTATTTTTCACGGATATGTTCGAGTAAATATAATTAGGTACCGGTAGTTAAGTGATTTAATAAACATACAGTACGTAGAAGCTGTTATCAAAATATGTGTATGTGAAGGCGCAGCCGGGCTGTGTAGCTTGTTAGATTCAGTCCTGACTCATTCCGGTGATATTTGAAGGTACCCAAATACGTCAGCCTTGTGTCGGTAGATTTATTGCACGTTGAAGAAATCGCACGGGCACAATCCTGGCATATCGGCGTCTCTCAAAAACTTAAAAGTAGTTACTAGGACCTTAAATCGATACAATTGTTATTTGTGAAGGTGCAGAGTGAATTTTTTGCTTAGCAACAATAACATAAAAATAAAATTTTGTTACCTCGTTTAAGTTTGCTTCGGCCGAGGACTTAAACGTAATGAACTTCTTCCTGATAAATGTCCAATTATTTTTTCCAAATTTCCCAAAATAGTTGTCAACGAAAAGTGTTAAAAGAATAGATCCTGAAGGTAAGAGAAAAGTAGGGACAACAAGATGGATAATATGCCAAATGTAAGCCATTTACTCAAATTTCACCACGATATGACTGTTTCTGTATATGTTAAAAGTTATCAGGTGTCGCTAAAAGAAATTACATGTTTAGCTGATGAATAAATATCCAAGTGGTCACAATTAAATGAATATTTATTAAATTATACCGGAGTCACTGCTAGTAGTGTTAGTGTTGAATGTGTACAAAGAAATATATTTAAAATGCTCGACAAGTTTCGTTAGGTAAGCAGTGAAAGCACAGACTATTTGTCCTACCTTATTTTTTAAGGGAACTGTTCGAACTTAACACTAAAATGAAGAGTACCGGGCGAGTTGGCCGTGCGCGTTGAGGCGCGCGGCTGTGAGCTTGCATCCGGGAGATAGTAGGTTCGAATCCCACTATCGGCAGCCCTGAAAATGGTTTTCCGTGGTTTCCCATTTTCACACCAGGAAAATGCTGGGGCTGTACCTTAATTAAGGCCACGGCCGCTTCCTTCCAACTCCTAGGCCTTTCCTATCCCATCGTCGCCATAAGACCTATCTGTGTCGGAGCGACGTAAAGCCCCTAGCAAAAAAAATGAAGAGTTAGTCAAAATTTATATTTGAAACTGTGAAAGCAAATGACTTACTTTTAGGGAAGTTTCAAAGTGATAACTTTCAAGGTTTGGTAAATATACCTTAATGGTTGTAACTACAATGTTACCTCAATTAAAGTCCTAGTAATTGAGATGAAAATTAGGATTAAGGATGTTCTAGGCTTGCAGTGGTGGTGGTATGAATAGTGCAATTTGGCTGTGGTCAATTAGATATGTCTGATTCCATCATTCCGAATATGGAAGTAATAAAAAAGTTAGACTAACTTGTATCATGTGAATCTTTTGGTGGGTATTTTGAGATGCCAGGGTTAATATACATTTCTGGGTGTGCAGTAAGAACAATATCCAGAACGATAAGCTGTGACACATGTTTAGGTCTGCAGCAGAGTAATGAAAGGGATGACTCATAGTTTGAAGAACTACAAAATGTGGGTTAGTGGTGCCATCAGATTGTGTTGTGTGTGTCTGCGTAACAGTGACAGGAATATTTACCTTGTTGGTACTGTGACCGTTCTCAACGTCACCTATGGTATGTTATGATATCCAGGAGATGAAATATGCCGTTTTCCGCGTCATTCTACGATAAAAAATGCCCAAGTTAGAATTTTTCCACCCGTTCCGGGACACGATTTGCAGTATCCAGAGTCGCGTGACCCAACTCTAGTTGCTGGTAATTAGCAGCGAGGCAGTGCAAAAGCGCTTGTACGTGAAGTTTCTCATTCCAACAGCGAGCGAGATGAGAAGAGACGCGTTATCACGTGACACATAATCTAGGTCACTAGCCGAGCCCAGAGAGTATATCCAACGTGAGAACAAACATTATACCCTATTTCCCTCATTCTTTCACCACTGCCACCTCATCTAATTCAGCTGTATTTTTCTGTTAATTTTTATAAATCTCAAGATACTCAATGGATAATAAAGTGCAAACATTCATTTGAATCAGGGAATGTTTCGCATAATTATGAGACCGAGAAGTGGTCTACTTAACTGACAGAGCGGTAACTACGCTGTAAACAAGGGCGCGTTTTAATGACTACCAGGTGTCGGACCCTAGCCGTGCCAGCGAACACAAGGAATCCCCTAGCGCTCGTCATCATTCTCCGACAGAGACAAAAGGACGCTTTTAAGATTGCTTGAGAATCTATGAAGCTATTTCAAAACATTCACTCAGTGAAAATGGGAATACAATAGCTACATTTTGATACCCTGTTCGTCACTCTACGTTGCATATTACCGGAGCGAACTCTGAGAAGAGGTTGCATTTTTCCCCCACTCTCAGCATCCGAGCACCTCGCCTATATAGTTAGGAGCTGAGAGGCAGACTCCACCAGTTCATCTTCAGTGCAATGCCAGTTCGGTAGTAGTTCGTCGTGATTTGTGTGTGAGTCCTTTATGAAGAAATCATTTTTTGTGAACAGTGTAATGCAGTGATTTATCAAAGTCTATGAATATATGTGGAAATAACCACAATCTAAGTAAGCTGTTTGCGAGTAGAGTGTGCCGCTAAGTAATATAGTAGGAACAGTACGAAACCGTAATGACCGCTGTCCGTGTGTCGAAGAGGTTATGCGTCGAGCCTCATATATGCCTAAAGTAATGCGGCTAAATTAACATAAATAGGCACGTATTTAGCAAAGTGTGTGGAGCGAGCGTGCTCGATATAAATGTGAATTACCAAGAAAGTGAATGAACGACTCATTGTCGCCATAATTAAGGGCAGTGTCACGTTAAATCAATTTCTAATGCAGTAGAGAGCTAGACTTACGACTAAGTGCAATAGAATATGCCTGAACTCTCGTCGTGAAATACGAGAATGCTAACGCATTAGTGGCCTAACCAGTGACTTGTTCTAAATGACCCAGTGGAACTCAGGGCCTAGAGTAGCTGTCCATAAAACGGATAGGTAAATGAGAAGGGAACAGTGTCGGGCTTCAAAGATATTACCGGCATTGGTTTGGAATGCTCGTGCTATTGAGAAGATCCAACCATGTATATAAATTGTGCTGTGTAATAAACTAACGCATTCACATGAGATAATTTTCCCCTCATTTACATAAGGAGTCTACAAGAGCGTTGGAGTGACGGGATATCCAGCTGTATGCCAGAATCTGCCTGTGTACCAGAGAGAACGAGACATCTAGCTGTTTGCCGAAATTTCCTGGTAGAAGAGAACGTCTGGAACGTTGCCATCATGTGCGTGACTTACCAGTTGGTCACCAATGAACTTCAAGCCGCTGAAAACGTCATGAATTCTGAGTAATTTATGGATGTGCCCTCCTGTAATGCTGTGAACGTGGCATGCTGAAGGCTGAGTACATTTCCAAGTATTTATATCTTTGAAGGTCGTTACCCATTGTAAATATGTAAATTTTGAATGTTGACATAACGTAGAGCGCTAGTATGCCATTTCAGAGGGATAATAACAATAATTTCATTTTTATTTTGGGTCTTTTATAGAATGCTTTTATCATGGTTTTGGGACGACCATATTTTACTTCCATTTTTTATATAAAGATTTGGTAATGCATGACGTAATTATAAGGACCTTAGATCAATTAAATTTGAAGTGCTATCAAGTAAAGAGGGCTTAATATTCTGTAAAAACGACTCCAGTTATCACCTTTCTATAGCAAATATGAGTTATCATAGGTATCTCAGTAATTTTTTTTTTTTGTACTTCACAAGCTCTTAGAAAATCCTCCTTACTAGAAATTAAGATTGCTGGAACAACGGATGGAGACATGAGATTGGGGTATATATCTCGTCGTATTATTAGCTCGTGAATGCGTAGGTAATTTGGACCCGTGTGGTAGGAGTTCATCATTATATATGCATCGTGGTCGATGTACCGTAAGGAGAAACGAGATGGTTGAACAGGCTGTAGCCATAATATATAGTTTGAAATGAAAATGTGAAGTTCCCTTGGAATCTGTCATTAAGATACGCGAGGTGCATTACGCGATGTGAATATATTGATTACGGCCGGATATAGAGCCGAGATTTGTTGTGATGCCATTGTGGCCGGTATTGAAAGAAGTGAGATAGATTATTTGCCGTGAAACCATTGTCCGAGAAGGCTTAGTGGACTGCTCTTTGGAAGTGTGTCACGGGCAGCTAACAGCTGGAGTTTTATGAGCCCCTTTAAACGGGGAAGCAGAAGCGTTTTCTACAGTGAAAAGTAACAAATACAAGTGGCTGGGTTCTCTCCTTTCGGCACAGCGATTACATGTGTTAATGTGAATAGAGCCAACGTCGCAGAGATTCCAAATGAGCATTAAAAGAAGGATCCCTCCAATTTCTTTTCTTAATTGTTTACATCGTGCAGGGAGTTCCAGGTTAGATATACCCCGTCTCAGAAGATCCTCGGTTCGTTCCAGGAGACAGTGAAAGTTTATGTTTACTGTTACCAACAGCGGGTGGCTTGTGCCATCTGTGATTCGAGTGAGTGTGTGACATGTATATGTTCTTGTCCATTTCTTGCAGGTAGTGCTATGATACTATGTTTATGATGTCTGGTATTGAAGTCGCTTATGTTTGTCCCTAGGTAGCAACGTTGTGTAAATAGTGTCCTGTTATGTCTATTGATAAGAATCCTAATGAAATCAGCGTGTTTATTATATGGCCCATTAAGCAATGATTCAGTTAGGGAAATGTTGTGGTACGACTTTCAAATGCTTGGGAATATACACTTAGGTTACTTTCGTACATTTCATTTCATAAGTGTTCGTAGCCCTATATCACAACCTGATATAGTCTGAATATATTAATTCTAGGCAAATAAACAGGATTACAGCAGGGTATGTCCATACTGAATAGATTTGTGTGTAAAGTGATCAGTGTATGTGTAAAGTGAAGTAATCAGAGAGAAAACGCCTCTCTAAGTCTGAGATAGTGTAATAGTTCAAGAGGGAACCCCTCTTAAGTTTGAATAATTGAACGTATGATGAAGTGTAAGGCTACCGAACATTAACGTCAAGATAACCCTCAATATCACATGTACAATGTTGTATGGCATACCCACGTAAATAAGATGTGTTTCACTAGCATAGTAAAAATTGTTATACAAGATATAGTTTTTCTTCTCATTAGTAATGAAATAGTGTTCCTCTCATAATTAATATTCCCCTACTATAGAGAGTACTATTGAAGAAATAGCCACTCCATCGGACGGTCTACTGACCCGAAATGCGATACCGACTTAGCTAGCGAATCATTCTAGTAGGGGAGGGTGAGGCTTCGACGACCGGGCTGAGTTCGAGACTCACCGATGGTGCTCCATTCTAACGTCATATTTATGAACCACGGTAACTTGTTTATGTACTGAAGCCTTGGACTGGTACAGTAGGTATAGACTACAAGCAAGACTGCCTGGATTGTGAAAATCATAAAAACTGTCTGTTCTCCTTATCCAGAGCTGCTTTAGGAAGAGATAAAAAATCAACATCCAAATGTACAGTAATTTAAATTGAGATCCAGTACCAGTTTCGCTTTAGTGACCCTTACCTGGACTGTTCAGAAAATAGGTATAGGATTAATAAAAATAAGTTCATTAATAATAATAATAATAATAATAATAATAATAATAATAATAATAATAATAATAATAATAATAATAAATATTAATTGGTGCATTGCCATTCGTAGAAGAAAAGCTGTTAATAACAAATATTTACAATGATGAGCTTCGCTGTGTGTTTAACTATGGCTGTTGTGTTCGTATTTAAGGGATTATGTGTGTTTTAGCGGCAGGTGGTAGACCTGGGTGGTCTCCCATCCGAGTACTGACCATGCCCAATATTGCTTAATTGTAGAAGTAGTAGTGTCAGCCAGTGGCGAAGCGTGAACTAAGCAAGGGGGTAGACAGAGATTTATTTTATTTAAACTGTTTCAATCATATTATTAGTATTATTATTATTATTATTATTATTATTATTATTATTATTATTATTATTATTATTATTATTATTATTATAAGGAATTTTGTTTACGACGCATACATCTGTATTCAGTAGTATATTAATGACTGAAAATAAGACAAACCCTATAACAACCTATAGCACTACGTGCACTTGATTTATTTTTAAACATAGACGAAATATGCCGCGAGAGTTGTCAAATAACAACATAATTTTAAAACAAAAAATAGCGATATATTTCATTGTTATGTAGATTTAATAAGAGAAATAAGAAATAAATAGTTGTTCGTACAAGTCACCTTAAACAATATTCTTGTAAATGATTTTAATCCGCCTGTCCTTCATTTCGGCAAATATATCTATTACTTTCGTCTTGAAGTCGGGCGTCTTGCTAAGATTCCACAGAAATTGCTTCTCTATAGCTAGAGTTCCCAAGTTAGACAGTCTCTGGTTGGTCATCCAATTCCTTAAATACGTTTTAATTCGTTCGAAGGCACTCATAGCGCGTTCAGTAGAAACTGACTTAAACGGAATATACAGCATCAAGTTAAGCAATTTTTTCCGTATGCGTACTCTAGAATACCTTATTAAGACTGGAAGCCAATAGTTGTTGGGGTTATAATACCGCAACCAACATCGGCGAGCAAGAAAATGCACGTACTTGAAGGGTTCTGATGCTGTCATTCATTTATTAGGTGTAAGTTTACTATACTTCGTATTTGAATATTATTAATTTATTTTTAGACGTGTCTTATAATAAAGTAAATTCAAATTAATTACATTAAAAGCATGTCTGTGATGGTAGCCAATAAGAGCACCTTTACAAAGAGAGATCCAAATACTAGCCAATGAGAGCAAGAAGAGACGCTGGTAAGTCTGTCTACTGGGCGGTGACATCTCGCTATAGGAAAGTCATAGTTCCACAGTCATTGCCTACAGATAGCGTTAGTGTTGCTCTATCTGAAAGTTTTGAAAATCAAAGGGAAAATACACAGAACGGACAGCGTCTACCTTCGCATACGTGCTTCGTGTAACTGACGCGAGCCTTAGCATTGCCGAAGTGAGAAGAAAATAAGTAAAGCGGGGAATACAATAACGTCACGAATGTGGAAATAATTAATGTCCTAAAAACTAATTACATTGACTATAGAGCATCCAGCGTTAAGAAAAGACTACAGGCCTTATGGGCTTTTACTTCTATTGGTGTTACCCACTTTAGTTCTACATGTATATAAAATTATAATGAATTCCTAACAAAATGTATAATTTTTCTTATGAAACAAGCATTGGTTGTGCCATACAATACTGAAGAAGACGTAAAATCATTTTGATATCTTTGAGTTTATCCTTCTAAATATCGTATATGCGGTTCAGTACACGGAACAGCCGGCCATGCTTGTCGCATTGCGCGCCACATTTCAGCGTGTAGTGCGGAAGTGTGTACAGTAGTCAACACGTGTAATATCTCAGCTTAACCACTGCGAATCATCATTGGTGAGGTCAGTGCGGCATGTTTCCCTTTTTGTGTGTGTCACTCATTACAGTGATTGGTTATGTAAGGGAGATATTCGGCAGAGTGAAGTGATCGTCTTCCTCGGGCGCATAGTGTTTTGTTATAAATACAGTATATTGTGTTTCATTTTCCGTGTATTGCATTGCTTTTGGTTGTGTGTATCGTGTATTGTTTTTGTCTGTTTAGTATTTTATATAATCGATCAGCGAGTAATACATTTAAATTATAGCTGAACATGTGAAAAGGAGAAGTAGTGAATTTGTCAGGAGAAAGGAACGGCAAATGGTGCTTAATTCATTTTCATATTTGAAAACAAAGCATCCAGGACGAAGTGTAAACTGGGTAGTAGATAAAGCTTTGAAGTTTTTAGGAATTTCGAGGTCTTCCGTCTTCAAAATAAGGAAGGAAGCCAGCGAAGGGCCACTCCAGAGTCCCAGCAAGAAGCGGGAAAGGAAAAAGTCAATTCGCAGTAATTCCAGACTCATTAAATACGATGATTTTGTGAGAAGTGGAATACAGCGCACTGTTCATGAATTCTGTTTTTGAGATGAACTGATAACTCTGAACACAATCATCACTTCCGTAAACAGCAACCCCGAACTACCTGATTTTAAGAAATCATACGAATAGGTCATTCAGCATTCTGTATTTTATGTTGCGGAAGAATATTTAAGTTATCGTATTTTGTGATAAACATGAAGCCCTTGCATCTGTTGTCACTTATGAGTAAATTTATCTGAAATGACCTGAAGGATACATCACCGAGATAGAGATATCTCGCCGTCAGCTTCCTGTGTTGTAACCACACAGTATTTGCCTTAATAATAAAATGTTTCTGGGGGCTCCCGTAAAGCAACAACGATCATGAAACTTTCTCAGATATAAGAAACAAGACAATCATTTCGGTTTCTGGACATGTTGTCCGCATCCCTGCATGTTCAAACTCTTACTCTATTTCGAATGTTACAGTCAGTGGGCTATTATCCTTAGAAACGTTATGGCAAAACGAAATGTCATGACTGTAATTTCATTAATGACTGGAGATAATCTGGCATTTATATTATTATTAGCCTTGCAAGAGCTGTACCAAGCGATGTATAATTTTATGTCATCACTGTATTTCACAAGCAGTGTCCGAGCCGCGGTGAGTGAGCGAGTATAGCAACAGTGGAAGGCAGCAGGCCCATAAGGCCTGTAGTCTTTTCTTAACTCTGGATGCTCTATAGACAACATTTCTTTCACAAAATGTTCAGGGTACACGCTGTCTACCCTGTCTCCCCTGACGCTTCGCCCCTGGTGTCAGCATCAGTGGGCCCTGTCGCTGTTTTTTCTCAAGGATATTGTTCAATCAGTCACTACTGATCTGCATTTAGGGCAGTCGCCCAGGTGGCAGAATCCCTATCTGTTGTATTCCTAGCCTTTTCTTAAATGATAGCAAAGAAATTGGAAATTTATTGAACATCTCCCTTGGTAAGTTATTCCAATCCCTAACTCCCCTTCCTATAAACGAATATTTGCCTCAATTTGTCCTCCTGAATTCCAACTTTGTTAATCCTCGTGTGTCAGTTGTTATTGACACTGTGATTTATTAATTTAGAAAATGTAGCATGTGTAGGTAGCAGTGGCCGTTTATGGTATAGCGCAATGGAGCAATGAACCTCCAGTTTATATCAAATTGTACTCAACTACTTAATATTCATAACTCCCTTGTCGATCTCGAAGCTCTTGCTTAGCTCATCTATCCGTAATATACTCGTACTGGCTTTCAATTCATGTGAAATGCGCACGTTCCGTGGCTGGATACTTGTCTGGAATGAACCCCATTGGAAGGCGATCTCTCAGTCCGTACCTTGGCGAAGGGAGTGGCGAGGTGCGGGGAGACATCGGCCGGCACGTAGACAAGACCAAGATATCGCAGAAACACATATCCGAGCTTTACGCATGCGCAATCCAATCCTCTGACCGTAATATAAAAAACATGGCGGCCGAAGTAGCCGGATTACTGGTATTGAATAACACGAAAATATGTCGTACATATTATATAAACGGCAGTAATTTAATATCATAAATGTAACATCGTAGGATAAATCACTTTTACACGTATGAAAATGCTTCGCCAACAAGTACGCACCACATATAATCAACTAGAATCACATATATTCTAGTAGAAAAGAGACCAACAAGTTGATTATTTAGATATTTCAATTCGTCAAATATCGTTTTCTCTTAGATTTCACTTCTCTGGATGGATGAAAATACATTATAAAACTGTTTAAATTATATTTCTAACATTTCGAATGTTTCAAAATAAATTAAGGTGAGAAATTCCTCGATTTATTCGCTCTGATGAGAACTGTGAAACATAACTTGTTGCTTTGGTTTTGAAGTGGTGGACAATTTCTTAAATTTACCACCCAATTAATGGGAAGTAAACCCGAAATAATAATGCTATTGGCTTTACGACCCACTAACTACACTTTTTACGGGTTTCGGAAGAGTCGAAATGCAGAAATTTAGCCCTGCAGTAGTTCCTTTCGTGCAGTAAACCTGCCGACACGAGGCTGACGTATTTGAGCACCTTCAAATACCACCAGACTGAGCCAGGATTGAATCTACCAACTTGGGATCAGAAGGCTAGCTCCTTAACCGTCTGAGTCACTCAGATCAAGTACACCCGAAATGATTATGTTAACCCAATGACCGGCCCTGGTATTGTTAATATAATGTTGACATGTGACATAACAGCACTTCATACAATGATAGTATCCTTAGTAATGAAACGTTCAGACACTAAAGATAGAATAGGTTTTTACCCATTAAAGAACATGAGTGCAAAAACTCTATTGACTAAATATTGATATTTAACCACATGGACGAGATTCAGTTCGGCGCAGTCTGCTTGATAAGAGATAGTCACAGCATGAATCGGAAGGTGTTGATAGTGTAAAACGCTACGTTAAAACTCAGCTAATCCCTCTAAGTCACTATTTATTTTGTGTAACAGTATACAGATTGCTCCATCTGTCACACTCATAAGATTTGTTATACTCCAAGATCCAGCCAAACATTTCCGCAGGCAAGACACAGATTATTGTAAAATACACTTGCATCGAAATCACTAGACTCTTTGAAGCACATAGACACTGACGGAATAACACTATATCAATTATATTCTATCTAAGTTAATATTTTTCGAGGAACACGAATAGTTTGGAAGTAGAGAACTGGCTTCCCTAACATCAGACTTATTCTCAAACGATGTATGCACGCTACGGTTTTGCCTTGGACTTCAAAATAATCACGATGTATATTCGATTTCTCTTTTAATGTTCTATTCCGTAAGAATGGAATAGTTGTATGAGAGGCATTGCCATATTTAGACTAAAAACTAGACCACCTAGTGCACTCATGTTCTTTAATGGGTAAAAACACGATCATAACAAGCACATTCTCACATTACTGCGTATAATTACAGAACCTATGTATCCACTGACTCATACAAACACACTCGCACACTTATATTCTACAAAAAAATATAACATTTATCGTCAGCTTTAATAAACTTACACCGACTACATACGATAACAACGAACCAAAACAAACCACCATGTCCAACAATTCCGGCTACTCTTTTACTTCTTCTTCCTCTTCTTGTTTAGTCGTTGGACATCGTCGTAAAACGCTACGTCCAGTCACTGGTTTGGAGGTTAGGTATTGTCTACGAGAGGTGCCAACTGCGAAGAAATTAGTGTACTACAGAAGAGTAGGGATAGCTTTGTAATGTGGCTAATTCACAGCGGGTAATTATAAAACCTAGCAAAGTACAAAGTATTTAGGGTAACTTATCAGGACCTAACATATAAACACTGGGACAAAAGGTTCTAAGTCTTCACGTCTGTGTGATCTGTCACGACGTCTTACTACAAACGAACTAGACCGGACCACAAATAAGGGTTGGGATGAGAAAGGATATACCTGATGGAAAGGAAAAGGTTACAAATGAATGTTACAGGCAATTAAAAAATTGAGAATGAAGTCTACAATACGAAAAGTCGGTTGGTACACTAAACCCGAAACATTTAACGGCAGTTCGTAACCCGCGTTAAGAAGTTTAGATATATACTCGCGTCGTTGAACGTCATATGTCTGACCGTGAAAAAAGATGTGATTTATAGTCCCGTGTGCCTGTCGACATGGACATAATTTACTTTTGATAATATTAAGGCGATCGAGATGGGCAGGCGTACATACATTATTTAAACGGAGCCGTGTGATTGTAGTGATATGACGGAGAATGTGTTTACCAAAAGCGAACCACGGTTTGTTAGGAATGTCAGGCAGAAGCGTAAATAAATGCTTACCTTTCGTCTGTGATGTTTATCGCCATTCTGCATTCCACTGGTCTTTGATGAAGTGACGACAGTGTTCCCATAAATCTGAGTGTGGAACTGTGATATAATAATCTAATCCGGTACCCAGTCCTGCCTCGTTTGCTAGGGTATCGACTTTCATGTACCCCTGGATTCCAGAATGGCCCGGAATCCACTCGAAGGGTAGTTTAACATTACGGAGCGACAAGTCATAACTCGTAAATTCTGAATATACCAATTATTTGTATGTTCGGGATTGTCTAAGGCCATCAATGTGTTTAAAGAATCAGTACAAATTCGAGCTTTTAGTATTCCGGAATATTTTATATACAATAAAACCTGGCTCGTGGAAACTTGAGTACGAGAATGTGCTCGACCATGTCCTCTTGACCTTGAAGATCCTCTTCCTTTGTCTGGAGTGAACTTTCCTCTTATTCTGTAGAAGCTTCTGGATGAAGAATTGGAATGTACCTTACACTGATAGTGTTTATGACCTGGTTTACCACATTGAAAACAGAGAAAAATATGATCACTTCTGGTAACAGTGTTTTGAAGATTCTTCTGTTTTTCTTCTTCTCCTAACAGATGATTTTTCAAAAACTCTAATGTTAAGTTTGGTTGAGTATCGAGAGCTGTCACCACTGAATCATAAATACGAGGCACTGAAACTAACAGATCATTTATTTCGTCATCTGCAGATAACTGTATATCAGCTTCCTTCAATAGTGAGAAATAATCCTCCAATTTCATAATATGTTCTGCTAATGATCCACAACCATCATATGTAGTTTAATTCAACAGTCTTCTCAAATATAAACGACTTCTTGCTCCTTTATTTTTAAAATGATCTTCTAAACCCTTGACCATTGTGTAAGATGAATTATGCTGTTTCAGAAAGTTAAGGTGACTATCGCTTACACCAGAGATGATTAACGCCTGGTATTTTGCTTCCTTGCCGGGATTTTCTGTTTTCGTAGCAAAATCAGCAACTTCGATAGCTTCTAACACTTGAGCTTGAAGTAATACAGTCTTCATTCTAAACGACCAGTTCCCAAAATCTGCACCCGAAAACTGCTGGATGTGATACATCTAATTCCTCGTAATTGTCTCTGGTTAATCTTCACTATTTATGCAAACCCACCAGAAAAAAACCTCACTGGAACTGTGTAGCTTTGTAACTCTCTCGATCTTCTGGATACTTCTGGAACACTATGGATATTTCAGTAGCAGGCTGGCAATCTGGATCATATCAAATTCAAGAAGTGACATATCAAATGTCGTAATAGACAAATTAATAGGAAGGTAGTTCCAATAATGACGTGGAGTCCATGAAATCCAGTTGCTACAAAGAAGGTTGATCCATATACGGCGTCACTAATGGTAAAGGGAGCCTCAATATATTCGTAGGCTTGGAGAATGGTAAAGTAAATACCCAATAAAATTGTGAAAAATAATCTTTGTGTAGCTTGACTATAATTTCCTTCTATTAAACTATGATGTGCTCATGTGACAGTTACTCCTGAAGCAAGGAGAATAGTGGTATTAAGCAGAGGAATTTGGAGGGGATTAAAAGGTTGAATTCCTAAAGGGGGTCAAAGTCTTCCTAGTTCTATACTAGGGGAGAGACTTCTGTGAAAGAAAGCTCAGAAGAAGGAGATAAAGAAGAACACTTCAGAGATAATAAATAAGATTATACCTCATCGTAATCCCTTACTTACTGGTAAAGTGTGAAGGCCCTGATATGTTCCTTCTCGTGTAATATCACGTCATCATTGAATTATAGTTAAGGTAATTAAAGTTAAACCTAGAAATAAGAGGGAATTGTCGTATTGATGGAATCATTTAATTATTCCTATAGTAGTTGTTATAGCTCCAATAGCACCGGTTAGGGGTCAAGGTCTGGGGTTGACTAAATGATAGGGGTGGTTTGAATGTGTTACCATAGTTTACTTCTCTAGAATAAAGGGTGGCTAATGTAGCAAATACATATGATTGAATGATGGCTACAGCTGATTCCAACATTATTAAAAGTATTTGGGCAATAAGTAAAATGGATAGCGTAGAAAGAATTAAGGAAGGGCCAGTATTCCCTAAAAGAGTTAAAAGGAGATGACCTGCAATTATATTGGCAGCTAAACGGATAGCTAATGTACCCGGGCGAATAATATTTCTAATAGTTTCAATACAAACCATAAAAGGTATAAGGATAGGAGGAGTACCCTGAGGGATTATGTGGGCAAATATATGAGTGGTGTGGTTGATTCACCCATATAGTATGAATGATAATCATAGAGGTAAAGATAATGTGAGTGTTAATACCAGATGACTAGAGCTAGTGAAAATATAGGGGAACAATCCTAGGAAATTATTAAATAAAATAAGTGAGAATAATGAAATGAAGATGAAGGTTCTTCCACTGTGACTGGTTGGTCCGATTAAAGTTTTAAATTCATTATGAAGGGTATTTGTAATTGAAGACCAAATGATGGTAAGACGTGAGGGAATTAATCAGTAGATGAAGGGTAATATTAAAAGTCCAAGAAATGTTCTTAACCAGTTGAGGGATAAATTTATGATACTAGATGTGGGATCAAAAATTGAGAAGAGGTTATTTATCATTTTCAATTTATGGAATTTGAAGTTAATGAAGGTTTACTTGTTGGTGAGGGAATATTATATAAAAAATATAGTAATTTATAATGGCAAATAAAATAAGAGTAGATGAAAATATAAAAAATAAAATTAATCAATTTATAGGTATTATTTGAGGAATAAAGAAATATTAAAGTATTTAATTATTTTAGTATGACATACTAATGTTATGAATTAACTAATTTCTTCATCAGAAGTAGGTGTTAATTACTATAAAATGGTTTAAGAGACCAGTACTTACTTTCAGTCATCTGATGATGAATTTATTATGTTATTGATTCATTTAATAAATGAGTTAATATTAATTCTTTCAATTACAATGGGCATAAAGCTATGATTAGCCCCGCAGATTTCTGAACATTGACCATAAAATAATCCAGGCCGATTTATAAAAAAACTTGTTTGGTTTAGTCGGCCTGGGGTAGCATCAACCTTTACTCCCAAGGCTGGAACTGTTCAAGAATGGAGAACGTCAGCAGCCGTGACTAGAACTCGAACAGGGGTATTTATAGGGAGTAGAGTTCGGTTATCTACATCTAGTAACCGAAAACCATTTGTAGGTATTTCGTTGTAAGGAAGTATATATGAGTCGAATTCATAAGGAGTAGTAAAGTCTGTATATTCATAACTTCAATATCATTGATGGCCTACAGTTTTTACTGTAATAAGAGGGTCTATTGATTCATCAAGTAGATAGAGAAGTCGAAGAGATGGAAGGGCAATGAAAATAAGTGTAATTGCAGGGAGAATTGTTCAAATTACTTCAATCGTTTGTCCTTCAAGTAGATAACGATGTGTAAATTTATTGAATAATAAACTTCCTATAATATAAGCCGTGACTAGAACTCGAACAGGGGTATTTATAGGGAGTACAGTTCGGTTATCTACATCTAGTAACCGAAAACCATTTGTAGGTATTTCGTTGTAAGGAAGTATATATGAGTCGAATTCATAAGGAGTAGTAAAGTCTGTATATTCATAACTTCAATATCATTGATGGCCTACAGTTTTTACTGTAATAAGAGGGTCTATTGATTCATCAAGTAGATAGAGAAGTCGAAGAGATGGAAGGGCAATGAAAATAAGTGTAATTGCAGGGAGAATTGTTCAAATTACTTCAATCGTTTGTCCTTCAAGTAGATAACGATGTGTAAATTTATTGAATAATAAACTTCCTATAATATAAGCAACTAGAACAGTAATTATTAATAAAATAAAAAGTGTATGATCATGAAAGAAAATTAATTGTTCTATTAAAGGAGAGGCACTATTTTGTAGATTTAAATTCGATCAGGTTGCCATACAATATTCTAATAAAAGGGTGAACTTTATATGTAGAGCTTAAATCTACCGCACTATTCTGCCATATTAGAAATTAGTTAATATAGGTAGTTCGGAATATGAATGTTCAGCTGGAGGATAAGATTGATATCATTCTAATGAACTTACCATATTTATAGGGAATAAGACAGTTCGATTTGAGATTATACTTTCTCAAATAATGAAAATAAGGAAGATAATTCCAATAAAAGAGATAGTTGACCCTAGGCTTGAAACAACATTTCAAGATGTGTAACTGTCTGGATAATCAGAGTATCGACGTGGTATACCAGCTAGTCCTAAAAAGTGTTGAGGAAAGAATGTTAAGTTTACTCCTACAAATATAGTTGTAAATTGAATTTTTAATCACTTAGGGTTTAGGGTTAAACCTGTAAATAATGGATATCATTGAATAAATCCAGCCATAATTGCAAATACTGCTCCTATAGATAAAACATAGTGGAAGTGAGCAACGACATAGTATGTGTCGTGTAAAATGATGTCAATTGAGGAGTTGGCTAATACAACTCCTGTTAGTCCCCCAATAGTGAAGAGGAAGACAAAACCTAATACTCAAAGTAAGGCTGGGCTATAAGTTAATTGGGTTCCGTGAAGTGTAGCTAATCAACTAAAAATTTTAATTCCTGTAGGAACAGCAATAATTATAGTGGCGGATGTGAAATAAGCCCGTGTGTCTACATCTATTCCTACAGTAAATATATGGTGTGCTCATACGACGAACCCGAGGAGCCCAATTGCTATTATTGCGTAGATTATTCCTAAAGTACCAAATGCTTCCTTTTTCCCTCTTTCTTGACTAATAATATGAGAGACCATACCAAATCCTGGAAGAATTAAAATATAGACTTCAGGGTGACCAAAAAATCAAAATAGGTGTTGATAGAGAATAGGATCTCCCCCACCTGCAGGATCGAAGAAAGAGGTATTAAGATTTCGGTCAGTAAGTAATATAGTAATAGCACCTGCTAAAACGTGTAAGGATAGGAGGAGAAGAAGAGCGGTAATTGCTACAGCTCATACAAATAAAGGTGTTTGGTCTAGTGATATCCCAGGGGCTCGTATATTAATAGTTGTGGTAATAAAATTAACGGCTCCGAGAATTGATGATACCCCTGCTAAATGAAGAGAGAAAATTGCTAAGTCAACAGAAGCACCAGCGTGTGCAATTCCTGAAGAAAGGGGGGGGGGTAGACTGTTCAACCAGTACCTGCACCGCTTTCCACTAAACTACTTCTAAGTAATAGGACAAGTGAAGGAGGAAGTAATCAGAAACTTATATTGTTTATTCGAGGGAAGGCTATATCAGGGGCCCCAAGTATAAGAGGAACTAATCAATTTCCAAATCCCCCAATTATGATGGGCATTACCATGAAGAAAATTATTACAAATGCGTGAGCAGTGACGATTACATTATAAATTTGATCATCACCAATTAAATAACCTGGTTGTCCTAATTCTGCACGGATTAATAAGCTGAGAGGTGTACCTACCATTCCTGCTCAGGCACCAAAAATGAAGTATAATGTTCCAATGTCCTTATGATTAGTTGAAAAAAGTCATTGTTGCGGTAGGGTGGCTGAGGTTATAGGCGGTAAACTGTAAATTTATTTAGGAGAATTTTTCTCCCCTTCCAGGCTTTATAGTCAATGATGATATTAGACTGCAATTCTAAAGGAGTAGGTAAAACCTATTAAGGCTTAAAGACACTGTCTTTATTTATAGCTTTGAAGGCTATTAGTTTTATTAACTTAAAGCCTTAAAGCATAAAATAGATAACAGAACAGGAAGGTAATCCCAATGTTGAAATTCCGGTAAAGGTTAATAGAAGGGGTAAAAAGGTGCGATTGTAGGAGCTTATTAAAGTTAATTTTAATTCAGTGTAGGAGAATAGGAATGCAAGAAATGTTAATCGAAGATAATAAAATAGTGTTACTAAAGTTATAATTACTATGATGATAACGATGAATTGATAATTTAGATCAACTAAGGTTTGGATAATCAATCATTTAGGTAGAAATCCTAAGAAAGGAGGTAAACCACCAAGGGAAAGAAGAAGGAGGAATAAACAAGACTTTGTAATTTGGTTGTTAGTTATTGTTAAGAAGTTTTGGTTGATATGGTAAATGCGATGAACATTAAACATTAGAATAATAGATAGAGTAAGAAATGTGTAGATAATAAAATATAGTTCCCATAGGTTTTCTCCTACTACTATGGCGGCAATTATTCAACCAATATGATTAATAGAGGAATAAGCTATTAGTTTTCGTAGAGAACTTTGATTTAATCCCCCTAAAGATCCAATTAGTACTGAGGATAAAATAATTATTCTAATGAAAATGTTTATTTCAATAATATATGCTAACAATATTAGAGGGGCGATTTTTTGTCAGGTTATTAAAATAAAAGTTTTTTCATCTTAATCCTTCTATTGTTGCTGGAAACCAAAAATGGAAGGGGGCGGCTCCCATTTTTAGTAGCAATGCTGAAGATATCAGGGTTGAAAAGATTTCGGTATTTATATAAAAAGGATTATTGGAGAATGCAAATATTAAAATAATAGAGAAAAGTAGTGCAGCAGATGCTAAGGCTTGCACTAAAAAATATTTTAGGGAAGCTTCTGTTGATATTAGGTTTTTTGTATCAGTTATTAGAGGGATAAAAGATAGGAGGTTAATTTCTAATCCCATCCAAACCCCTAACCAGGAAGTTGATGTTGTGGCAATGAGTGTACCTAAGATTAAAGTTGTAGTAAATAAAGTTTTAGCAGGAGTAGTAGTGAAGATTAAAAAGGAGGACAATCCTATTTACGGGGTATGAACCCATTAGCTTATATTTAGCTTACCTTTTTGTTAAAGTTTATGAATATATCTAGGTGTATGAAGCACGAAAGTTTTTGATACTTTAGGAAATAGTTTAAATCTATTAGATATAATGAAGGTAAATAATTACATGATTTACTCTATCACAGTAATCCTTTTTATCAGGCACTTCATTACTAAAACTTTAACGTATGGATAATAAGAATTGGTGCAAAGTGTTTATTAGTGTTAAAATAGCTATTTAAGGAGGGAATAATTTCTTTTTTTGAAAAATTTTTTTGGAAAGTGCGCAAATTTTGAATTTTTGGTAATCAAGAATTTTTGGAAATTTTGAAGTTAGTGAAAAAGTAATTAAAATAGATTTAGTCGATAAAGATTAGTAACAATTTTGAAATTTCAGAAATTTTCAAAATTTTAAAATAAAGGCCTTATTTGAGATTAATTTTGGGATAGTTAATAGTTTTTAGTAAGAAAAATTGGTCAGTTACAATAGTTATATATATATATATACATTTATATAATATTAATTACATATAGAAAAGGTACATTAATTAATAATAACTTATTAATATATACCCCCCGATAATGTTAATAACAAATATACTTGAGAGAGAAAAAGAGGATATTATAGATATTTCTAGCATTGTAGGGGGTATATATCTACATATATATTATATATATATTTATATATTAATAAATGTTTATATAATATATACTTAAATATTGGTATAAATATATAATAACCTATATTCATTATCTATTTAGTTTTTAGTAATAAATTAAAGTATTTATTTTAAATATACATTTATATTAATATATATACCTATTCAAGTATATATTTCAAGAAATATACACAAAAAAATATACTATGATTAATATTCTAATTAAATATTTATTACCCGATGCTGAAGGCGGTTTCAAAAGTATTAATAAGTTTATAAGGTGAAATGATTAGTGTTATAGGATAGGTCCCATATGTTATTTTTTAGATAAGTGAATATTTTCATTGTATAGGGGCGAAAAATGCGATGAAAATTCAACGCCAGGAAATACTCAAAATGAGTTCATTATATTATATATTAATATTTATGTGATATTATTTTATAATTGTAATATTAAATATTTGACCCGTATTTTAATAATGAATTTAGAAAGTTTTATTCTTGCTTAATTGTTTACTTTTTATATGTTTTACATGTGAATTTTTGTGATTATAGATTTATGAGCTTAGATAGTATACATATATTTGCAGTATTTAATATTATTTATCAAGGTGACTTGGAATTTGTAATATAATATGTAGCCGGCAAAAGTCGTGCCTGCCGCCGCGGTTATACGTAGGGTTAAAGTGAACATTATTAGTGTAGGAGTTAGTAAATTTTTAATAGACTTGAATGTAAATTTTTAAGGTAGAATTTTGAATTTATTTGGAGTTTAGAATTGGTATACGAAGCTTTGAAAATTGGGCTATAAACTAGGATTAGATACACTATTATTCCAATTGTAAATATCATTACTTGAGTAGTAATAGTTATGTTCTTGAAACTCAAAGAATTTGGCGGTGTTTTAGTCTTTTCAGAGGAATCTGTCCTGTAATCGATAGTACACGTTATAATCGACTTGATTTTGTTATCAGTTTGTATACCGCCGTCGTAAGATTATTTTTTAAGAGTGATAATTTTCTATAACTCTTATTAGAGTAAATGTCAGGTCAAGGTGCAGCTTATGATCAAGTAAGAGATGGATTACAATAAAAAAATTTAAATGGATCTTGCATTGAAAAGTAGTGCGCTTGAAGGTGGATTTGAAAGTAATATTGTTATATTATGATAATATGATTTTAGCTCTAAAACATGTACACATCGCCCGTCGCTCTCATTATAAGGTGAGATAAGTCGTAACATAGTAGATGTAGTGTATCTAGAATGCAAAATAAAGCTTAAAGTGAAGCATTTCATTTACACTGAGAGGATGTTCGTGCGATTCGAATTATTTTGAAAGTATCAATTTAAAATTTGATGAATAGGGAGTTTTGATTTAATTGAAATAACATTAATTATGTATGTTTTAGTATAGTAATAGAACAAATTTATTTATTTATAGTGGAGTAGTACTGTGAAGGGAAATTGAAAAAGTTGAAAATAAATTTTTAGAAAAGTAAATTAATATTGTACCTTGTGTATCAGGGTTTATTAAAATTGGAATAGAGATTTATTTTTCCCGAATTAAAAAGAGCTAATTTGTTATGTTGGTTAGTGTGGTACTATTATCAAGAATAGCAAGTTTGTAATGAAATATTAGTCGGTTTTTAAGATATCTGGTTCTTCAAGAAATGAATTTAATTCAGTATTTAATAGTAGTTTTTATATTAGTATATTGACTGTTAATTGAGTATAATATTTTAAGGGATAAGCTTTAGAATAGAATTTATAATTATTGTAGAATTATAAAGAAGTGTAGGCTTTAAATTAGCCATCAGTTGAATAATGTTATAAGTTATTTTATTGTAATATGATTTTATAATAATATTAAGTTGAATATTGAAGTGATTTATGTAATATAAATGTAAATGTAATAATGATAAAATTAGTATATAAAGGTGTAAGACGTTTAGTATATGTAAATTTACATGAAGGAACTAGGCAATTTTAATGTTCGCCTGTTTATCAAAAACATGTCCTTTTGGGATGAATTTAAGGTCGGGCCTGCCCCCTGATAGTAAAATTAAAGGGCCGCGGTATTTTGACCGTGCAAAGGTAGCATAATCATTAGTCTTTTAATTGAAGGCTGGAATGAATGGTTTGACGAAACATTAACTGTCTCCGTGTAATAAATAGAATTTAACTTTTGAGTCAAAAGGCTTAAATAAATATGAAAGACGAGAAGACCCTATAGATCTTTATATGGAATTGTATATATTTTGTTTGGTGGTGTTATTAATATGTATTCTACCGTATTTTGTTGGGGTGACACAAAGATAAGAATAACTCTTTGTTTTATAAACATTGATTTATGAATATTTGATCCGTTATTAACGATTATAAGATAAAGTTACCTTAGGGATAACAGCGTAATTTTTTTGAGAGTTCATATCGACAAAAAAGATTGCGACCTCGATGTTGGATTAAGGAATATGATTAGGTGTAGAAGTTTAATTAATAAGTCTGTTCGACTTTTGAATCCTTACATGATCTGAGTTCAGACCGGCGTAAGCCAGGTCGGTTTCTATCTTTATAATAGGTGAATATTTTAGTACGAAAGGACCAAATATTCAAAATAATTTTTGATATAGATGATAAACACTAAGTACTACTTTGGCAGAGAAGTGTATTGAATTTAGAATTCAAAAATGTAAGAGTATTACAGGTAGTATTGTTAACGGAGATTTTAATAAGATTGTTAGGAGTTGTTATGTTGATTATTTGTGTATTAATTGGGGTGGCTTTCCTTACTTTATTAGAGCGGAAGGTTTTAGGTTATATTCAAATTCGTAAAGGGCCCAATAAAGTAGGGTTTATTGGGTTGCCACAGCCTTTTGCTGATGCAATTTATTCTCTAAGGAGGGAACATATCCTGTAGCATCAAATTATTTAATATATTATTTTTCCCCTGTCTTTAGATTATTTTTGGCCTTGGTGACTTGAATAATTTATCCTTTTTTAACAATTTTATTCACTTTTAATTTGGGAATTTTATTTTTTTTAGTGTGTACGAGTTTAGGAGTATATACAGTAATGATTGCGGGGTGATCATCAAATTCTAATTATGCACTATTAGGGGGGTTGCGGGCTGTTGCTCAAACAATTTCTTATGAGGTAAGATTGCATTGATTTTGTTAAGATTTATTTTTTTAGTAGATAATTATTGTTTAATAAGATTTATGAGTCTTCAGGGTTATGTATGGTTTATGTTTTTAACTTTTCCTCTTATGTTAGCATGGTTTTCATCATGTTTGGCGGAAACTAACCGAACTCCTTTTGATTTTGCAGAAGGGGAGTCTGAATTGGTTTCAGGATTTAATGTTGAGTATAGAAGTGGTGGATTCGCATTAATGTTTTTAGCTGAATATACTAGTATTTTGTTTATAAGAATGTTGTTTTGTGTAATTTTTTTAGGGGGAGATGTTTTATCAATTTTTTTTTAAGTTAACCTTTTTAGCTTTTATATTTGTTTGGGTTCGAGGGACTCTCCCACGATTTCGGTATGATAAATTGATATACTTAGCATGGAAGGCTTATTTACCTTTATCACTGAATTTTTTATTATTTTTCTTGGGGTTAAGGGTTTTTATACATTCTTTACTTATTTAATGGATTTAATTTAGTAAAGTTAATAGAAGAATTGAACTTCTGTCTTATGTTTTCAAAACATATGCTTTCATAAGCTTAATAACTAATTCACTAGGTTATCTCAAATATAAAAAATTAAAGGATTTAAGATGTAATAAAGGAAATATAGGACAGTGAGGATTTGGCCAGTTAGAATATAAGGGTCTTCTACCGGTCGAGCACCAATTCATGTTAAAAGGATGACAATAGAAACTATAGATCAAAATAGAATTTGATTGATTGGGTAAAATTGGATTCCACGGAATTTATTGTTTGCAGTAAAAGGGAGAATGAGGAGAATGGCGATAGATATTACTAATGCAATTACTCCACCCAGCTTATTGGGAATAGACCGTAAAATTGCATATGCAAAGAGGAAATATCATTCGGGTTGAATATGAACAGGTGTAACTAGGGGATTAGCAGGAGTAAAATTATCAGGATCTCCTAGTATATAAGGTTCGAGAAGAGTTAATAATAGTAGAATGGCAACTATAATGATGAATCCAAAAATGTCCTTAAAGGTGAAATAAGGGTGAAATGGAATTTTATCTGAGTTTCTATTTAAACCTAAGGGGTTATTTGACCCTGTTTGATGTAGGAATAAGAGATGGATTATAACTATTATAGCAACAATAAATGGTAGAACAAAGTGGAAGGTGAAGAATCGAGTGAGGGTAGCATTATCAACTGCGAATCCCCCCCAAACTCATTGGACTAAATCAATACCTAAATAAGGAACAGCTGATAAAAGATTTGTAATTACAGTTGCTCCTCAAAAAGATATTTGGCCTCAAGGGAGAACATATCCTATAAAAGCTGTTCCTATAACTAAAAATAGGATTACGACACCCGTAGATCAGGTGTGCATATAATTATATGAACCATAATATATTCCACGTCCTACGTGAAGGTAAAGGCAGATGAAGAAAAAAGAAGCACCATTGGCATGTAAAGTGCGTAATAGTCAACCGTAGTTGACATCACGACAAATGTGGGCCACACTAGAAAAAGCTAAATCTACATTAGCAGTATAGTGTATGGCTAAGAAAAGACCTGTGGCAATTTGGATTATTAAACAAAGACCGAGGAGTGATCCGAAGTTTCATCAAGCGGAGATGTTTGAGGGGGCAGGCAGATCTACTAAGGCGTTATTAGCGATTTTAAAAAGAGGATGTGATACTCGTATAGGTTTGGTCATTAAAATTTTTGTCGTAGAGGACCTTGGAAGATGTTTGTAATTTTTACAATTACGATTAAGGTAAGAAATAAGTAGTTCACTAATATTAGAGTAATGAGATGGTTGGGTTTATTGTAAAGTTTAATTAAGTGAGGGGTGGCTTCTGTATTTAGGGAGTAATATATTAGGTCGATTGATGTAAGGTCCATATTTTTAGTAAGTATATTGGTAAAATATGGATCTCTTATGGATGAAATTATTAGAACTAAGGCTATAAATAATAATGAAATTACAAGAGTTTTATAGAAGTATAAAAGAGTTCATTGGAAGCTAAACTAGTGATGTAGATAAAAAGGACTAACATACCCCCTAGGAAGATTAAGAACAGGATGTAGGAGAATCAGAAGGAGGAGGATATCAATCCAACAGTTATAGAGATAATACATGTTTGTACAATAATAATGAGGGTTATAGCAAGAGGGTGATTAGCTTGTATAAAAATCGTACTATTAAGAAGATTGAAGACAAGAATTCTTAAATTTAAAATCCAGAGGGTAGTTTAAGTATAAAATATTAATTTTGGGGATTAGTGAAAAGAATTTTTCTTTCCTCTGAGTTTTAGAAGAAAATCTTAATATTGGTTTACAAGACCAGTGTTTTTATTAAACTACTAAAACAATGGTAATAAATATAAGTTGAGTTATCTTGATTTTAGTATTTTTAATAGGGGCGTGAACTTTTTGTTCTAAACGTAAGCATTTATTATCTATATTGTTGAGTTTAGAATTTATTGTGTTGAGTTTGTTTGGGTTACTTTATTTATATTTAAATTTTTTTGATTATGAATTGTATTTTAGTATAGTTTTTTTTAACATTTTCTGTTTGTGAGGGGGCTTTAGGACTATCTGTGTTGGTTTCTATAATTCGAACTCATGGCAATGATTTTTTTCAAACATTTAGAGTATTACAATGTTAAAATTTATATTTATGATTATATTTTTAATCCCTTTATGTTTTTTAATTGATTATTGATGGGTGGTTCAGTCTTTAATATATTTTATAACATTTATATTTTTTGTAGGTTGTACTCTATCAGGTGATTTTGGTAATTTAAGTTATTGTTTTGGGGGAGATATTTTATATTATGAATTGATTTTATTGAGATTTTGAATTTGTGCATTGCTGATTACAGCTAGAGAATCGGTATATCGTGTTAAATTTTATAATCAATTATTTCAAATTTATGTTTTGTTTTTATTATTGATATTATACTGTACTTTTAGAAGTATGAGTATATTTTATTTTTATTTATTTTTTGAAAGTAGATTAATTCCTACTTTGTTTTTGATTTTAGGTTGAGGATATCAACCTGAACGATTACAGGCGGGGGTATATTTATTGTTTTATACTTTGTTAGCTTCCTTACCTTTATTGGTGGGATTATTTAATGTGTATAGAATTTATGGTAATTTGGATTTAAGTTTGCTGAGAAATGTAAGTTTGTTCAATGTTATGTTTTACTTGGTTTTAATTTTGGCTTTTTAGTAAAGATTCCAATATTTCTTGTTCATTTATGATTACCGAAAGCGCATGTGGAAGCGCCAGTATCTGGATCTATAATCTTGGCAGGTGTATTGTTGAAATTAGGGGGGTATGGACTATTACGTGTTTATACAATAATGGTTTCTTTGGGATTAAAGTATAATTATGTTTGAGTTGCCATTAGTTTAGTAGGGGGTGTGTTAGTTTAGTATGTTTATATCAGACGGATCTAAAGGCTTTAATTGCTTATTCTTCGGTTTCTCATATAGGGATTGTCCTGGGGGGTTTAATAACGTTAAGAGTTTGAGGTTTTAGAGGAAGTTACACACTTATGATCGCTCATGGGTTATGTTCTTCTGGTTTATTTGCTTTAGCAAATATTACGTATGAGCGCTTAGGAAGACGAAGAATACTAGTAAGTAAGGGTTTAATGAATTTTATGCCTTCAATGGCTATATGATGGTTTCTTCTTAGTTCTTCTAATATGGCTGCGCCTCCTTCTTTAAACTTAATAGGAGAGATTAGTTTATTTAATAGATTGGTTGCTTGGTCATGAGTATCTATGGTTATATTAATGTTATTGTCGTTTTTTAGAGCAGTATATACCCTATATTTATATGCTTATAGTCAACATGGTATGATATATTCTGGAATTTATTCTTGTTCCAGCGGCTATAGTCGTGAATTTATTTTACTCTTACTTCATTGACTACCATTAAATATTTTAGTATTAAAGGGGGATTTATGTATATTGTGATTGTGTTTAAATAGTTTAAAGTAAAAATGTTGGTTTGTGATACCAATGATGTAGGTGACTACTTTAAACCATTTTATGGTCATTATCTATTTGTTTTTTAAGTTTTTTATTTTTGTTTATTGTAGCAATAATTTTGATATTTATAGGTTTTTATTTTATTAGATATGATTTAGCGATTTTTATTGAATGGGAAGTGTTAAGTTCGAATAGAAGTTCAATTGTTATAACCTTTTTGTTTGATTGAATATCACTATTATTTATAGGGTTTGTATTGTTTATTTCAGCTTTAGTGATTTTTTATAGAGATGAATATATACATGGTGATTTGACTATCAATCGATTTATTATTTTAGTATTAATGTTTGTGTTGTCAATAATATTTTTGATTATTAGACCAAATTTAATTAGAATTCTATTAGGTTGAGATGGATTAGGACTTGTTTCTTATTGTTTAGTTATTTATTATCAAAATGTTAAATCTTATAACGCGGGTTTATTGACAGCTTTGTCTAATCGGATTGGAGATGTCGCATTGCTCATAGCTATTGCGTGAATAATGGCATATGGGAGTTGAAATTATGTGTATTATTTGGATTTTGGTAAGGATTCTTTTATTATAATGTTAATTAGTACTATAGTGGTGTTGGCTGCTATAACTAAAAGAGCTCAAATTCCATTTTCTTCTTGATTACCAGCGGCTATGGCAGCTCCAACTCCTGTCTCAGCTTTGGTACACTCATCAACATTGGTTACGGCAGGGGTTTATTTGTTGATCCGGTTTAATAGAGCATTTGTGGATACCTGATTGTCTAAGTTTTTATTACTTATAGCTGGACTTACTATATTTATGGCGGGCTTAGGGGCTAATTTTGAATTTGATTTAAAGAAGATTATTGCTTTATCAACTTTAAGACAATTAGGTTTAATGATAAGAATTTTAGCTATAGGGTTTCCTAAATTAGCATTTTTTCATCTTTTAACGCATGCATTATTTAAGGCTCTTTTATTTATATGTGCTGGTTCATTAATTCATAATATGAAGGATTCTCAAGATATTCGGTTTATGGGAAATATTTGTAGTCAAATACCGCTGACGGCTGTTTGTTTTAATATTTCTAATCTCGCGCTTTGTGGTATACCTTTTTTGGCTGGATTTTATTCGAAGGACTTAATTTTAGAAATTGTTAGATTATCCTATATTAATATGTTTAGTTTTTTTTATATTTTTTCTCTACAGGTTTAACCGTATGTTATTCTTTGCGATTAGTATACTATTCAATAACAGGTGAATTTAATTCTACATCATTCCATCCATTAAATGATGAGGGATGAGTTATGTTGAAGAGAATATTAGTGTTAGTCATGATAGCAATTTTCGGGGGTTGTATATTAAGTTGAGTTATGTTTCCATCACCTTCTATAATTTGTTTACCAACTACTTTAAAATTATTAGCTTTAATTGTGAGAGTGTTAGGAGGTTGGCTTGGATATGAGGTATCTAAACTTTCTTTATCTTATAACTTATTGTCCTTAAAGGTATTTATAATATCTAATTTTTTAGGATCAATATGGTTTATACCCTTTATTAGAACATATGGAGTCAGTTATTTACCTTTATTTTTAGGGAAACAAGTTTTTAAAACTATGGACCAAGGTTGAAGTGAGGATTGAGGTGGTCAGATAATCTATAAGCAATCTGTTCGATACACTCAGATGGTTCAGGATTGACAGAATAATAGAATTAAGATTTATTTAATTAGTTTTGTTTTATGGGTGATTATGTTGATTATGTTGATTTTGTACTTAAATAGCTTATGTAGAGCACAACACTGAAGATGTTGGGGAAGTTTATTAACTTTTAAGTATTTATAAATATAGTTATATTATTTATACAATGAAAATGTATTGTTTTATTTTAAACTATATAAATGGAGAAATGTCAATGGAATTAAACCATTAAAATAAAAAGTTAGCAGCTTTAATTTGATCAACACATTTCTTTAATTGGAAATAAATTTCAATAATATTATTAACAGTAATATACCTCTATTTTGGTTTCAATTAAGATAAATAAGGATGTAATACATCTAAGATCAGGTCGAAACTGATTGCAATTTATCGCTTCTTATTTAAGGTAGATTGACAAATCAATACTTTTTGAGTGCAAATCAAATGTTATAATTAACTACAACCCTAAGATGCTCATTCTAAGGCCCCTTGGTTTCATTCGTGATATAAACCTAGTAATAGGATTAGTAGAAATATTATACTAATAATTGATCATGATAAGATATTTGATCAATTTATAATAATGATAACAGGAAGAAGTAAAGCAATTTCTACATCAAAAATAAGGAAATCCCACTTGTTAGTTAAAAGACCGGTTTATTCGACATCACACGATCCCACTTGTTAGTTAAAAGACCGGTTTATTCGACATCACATCATCACAAGCTATACTATATCTCTGTACACGTTCACTCTGCTAGTACTCAGCTTACTACAGAAAGAAGAAAACTCTCGCATGTGAACTTGCTATGTGAGCTACGATTCGATCCCAATGATTGTGATGATTATTTAAGAATGGACGAGGAAGCATGCTTTTAATTCCTTCAGATAGTAGCATCAATCATCATGAAAGAAAACACAGTAATGAGAGAATCGATTCCAACTCACGAGCAATTGTCTGCAAACATTAAGGCAGAACAAATAGAAATGTACAGTGTAACAACTTGTTCTGGTTGATAAGTTCCTTCACTACGTGGCGCTGGTGTAGATATATAGGGATCAGTTCTCTCTGAACACGTGTTTCTAAATAGGAATTTGTGTGATTTAATTTGAATTGTATAGCTTAAATAAATGATTTGAAACCGTGTAATCATTACTGTGGTGCTTCAGGACTGTGCATTGTGTTTACTGACTGATGGCTGTGTTTATGTGCTATATCTGTTTAATACAAATTAGGATATAGTGTTTCGTGTTTTGAAAGTAATCTGTAAAAAATACATAGGAAACATTTTACAGTTAATGACATAAGAACATAGCTTCAGAAATTGGTTAGTTAGTAACGTAATCAGTATCTCAAACGTTTGTACTTAGTTGTGCAAAGTATTCTCTCTCTAATTCGCCACGAAACTGACTGCATGTCAATCTCTGTAGCAATGATCAGTTATAACATTAAAAAATGAGATGTCAACTCTTTAGTGTACATGCTGCGTAATATAGGGTAACCATATTAAACCTCTACTAGATTTGAAACATTATCGTTTTTACTATAATTTGTCAGGATAAATAAAATAGAAGATTTGGAAAAAATGTTTGATGCAATTTGCGCCCCTGTCTTGGAATTTCCACTTTTTCACCATTAATAATATAACTGTCACAGTTCTGGAAATGTTCGGCGGTAAAAGGCAGTAGCCTTCGACCACGTGGAGAACATATTGGTATCTTTTGGGGTAAATTATAATAATTTTCATTTCACTGTTTATAGCAACAAGACTTATAGCCCGGGACATATCAAGTTGTTGGCATATTCTCATGCAGTGGCGGCTGGTGGTATCTGAAGCTGGGTGTTGCACCAACTATTTCAGTGTCACATTTTTATACAAGAAACTCTGTTATCGTCAAGTAATGAATTACATTCCTACTAAAACTGCAATATATATGTCATTACATCCCAGGAAATAAGAGGCTAATTATACACTGTAATTACAGTTACACTTAATAATAATGTTAGTGGCTTTACGTTCCACAAACGACTTTTTACAGTTTTCGGAGACGCCGAGGTGCCGGAGTTCTTTTACATGCCAGTGAATGTACCAATCGAGGGTGACGTATTTGAGCACCTTTAAATACCACCAGACTGAGCCAGGATCGAACCTGCCACGTTGGGGTCAGGAGGCCAGCGTCTCAACCGTCTGAAACATTCAGCCTGGCGCAGTTAGTTTTGCCTGACTTGAACTGAAAATTTGTCGTCCTGTTTTTCATTGAAGCAATATGATGGTAATATTGTGGGTGGTCTGGTATGACGTGGAAAAGAAATTACCCAGCAAGTTGGCCGTGCGGTTAGGTTCGCGTAGCTGTGAGCTTGCATACTGGGTATAGTGGGTTCGAACACCACTGTCGGAAGCCATAAAGATGGTTTCCGCGTTTTCTCCTCATCACACCAGGCACATGCTGTGGCTGTGCCTTAATTAAAGAGTATTCACACTATTCATTTATATTCGTCGTGATTAAGGTTTCTTGCTACTGGCCGAAATTAATAGGATCTGAAATTCTCCACCTTCATAACTGCACAAGTATTAGGAAGAACAATTCCTCGAGTCTGTAAGAAGATTTTCATGGTTCTACGGAAGGAATATTACAAAGTAAGTTTACAAAGATAGTCATTCTTGTTGCCATTTAAAATTACATCAAAATCAACACAGTTTATTCGGGGACCATAAACCCTGAAATTTCCTCTATTGAGGAGTGTAGGCCTGCTACTGTATAGTGCCTTGTCAGCCTCCATAGCTGCCCCTCAAAAAGGGCTTCATTTATTACTTTCTGGCAATAAATTTCCATTTCAAGGTCCATGTTTCTTAGAGATTCAACCACATAAAGTCCAAATCCATGGTATTTCTCACTCGATGTGGTGATTTTCTTTGCAGTTAAGTTGAGACACTCATTCTTCTTGCTCGTAGCTTTCGTCTTCCACACCAAATTCCTGGTAGAGCGGCTGGATGAGGATGTGGGTGGATCGTCACTTAAGAGGGATATGCTTTCCCTTTCAATGAGATCATCGTCCTAAAAAGAAATAAATGAAATAGAATATTATTATCGTTTAGACTTTCACGGTCCGCACGTCTCATCTTTTTGGAAATTCCTACCTTACCCGATCTCTCAAGCAACACCTTCCTACTCACTGTGTCAAAGGCAATTTCAAAATCGACCGCTGCTATATATACCTTACTTCCTTCCTACCTCACATATTTATCAATTATTGTCTTCACTATAATCAAATTATCCATCTTTCTACTTCCTTTTCTGAACCCTCGCTGATAGATCGATAGTATAGAAAACTATTCCGCTCATTTTCTCAACCTATTCGCTAATATGCCCGTGTACACGTTACTCAATGCGTCTAATAAGGTTATGCCCTGTAGTTACTATGGTTGCTCCTTACTTCTTTCTTTTTTAAATAGTGCATATAATACCTTTATGCCACTCCTTCGGGAAGTTGGTTCCTTCGAACACCCTATTTAATAACTTCACTAAACTCTCTCTCATCATACTATTTTAGTCGCTTCTTTCCAAAATACATTTGTTATTCCGTTCCCACTCCATGCTGTCCTAGTTTTTGCTTTGCCTAACCCTTCCAATACATCTTCCTCCGATATTTCTTTACCCAGCTCATAACTACCTACTGTTTTCTCCCACCCAATCACCTCCACACCTCTATCTCCTTTCCACCTATCCTTCCCTCCTAACAATTTTCGAAAACATTCCATCTATGTTTGATATTCAATTTTAGGTTTAATGTAACTATTCTCTCCCCAATTAATATTATTATCTCCCATACTTTTCTCCTTCCTTGTTTTTGCACTCCCTATTGATGGCCTCAACTTGTTCCTTCTTCCATAACTTTTTCCTTTCTATTGTCTTTTCCTTGTGTTCCCTCCTTAGTCTATAAACCTTTCCCTGGCTTCTCTCCCTCCATGCTTCCTAAAGTCTTTCAGCGCCCTCATAACTACTCTCCTCAATTCCTTACACTCACTATTGTACCAGCCCTCTGCCACTTCTACCCTTTTCCCTCTGTATCTTGTAACCTCTGCTACCCTCTTAATGGGGTATTCGACTAGCTCTGCGGTCCTATCCACATTATTACATCTAAATGCTACTTCACACCCTACTTTAATAATTTGAAACGCATTCTCTAAATACTTATCCCATCGCACTTTAATCTCCTCTGTTCATTTGTATTTAATGAGACTCTTACCCTTTTCTCTATCCCTCGTTCTTTTCCCCAACCTATCAAGTTTATAAATATCGGGGCTTGACGAGAGACTGAACCCAGTCAACAACCTCAATATTATTTATTCTCGCCAACATATCCTCCGGGCAGATTACCAAGTCTATAACACTCCCTCCTTGTTTCGTAATGTACGTCAACCTCCCTTCGCTATCCCTTGTCCACCATACACTCAGAATGTATATATTACCTGCCGAGCATATTTCCAGCAGTTTGTGCCCATTGCTGTATCTTTACCGGTACTCCTTCTTTCACCCCTCCTTATTTCTTTCCCCTCTTTATTGTATATTGGACTTAAGTTAGCTATTCTAGCATTCCAGTCACCCATCATTATCATCCCCACTTCTTCATACTTCTCACTGATCCCACTAATTTCCTCTATCAACTCCTCGAAGAAACTATTATTTGCATATACTGTGCCACTAGGGTGGTTATATATAAAGGCCAGGCACATCTATTTAGGCTTTCCCCCACCTAGCTTAAACCTAACACAAATCGCCTCTCCCATCTGATTTTCTAATACTTCAAACATATCGCATGTTTCTTATTGGCAATGCTATTCTGCCTGGATTTCTTCCCCTCCTCCCAAGTTTTATCTTCGTTATGTTCCTTACCATAAACCCCTTCCACGCCAGACTCTGCCCTTCTTATAACCGTGCCTCCAAAAGGGCCACAATATCAAAACTCTCCACTACTATTACCCCCGCCCCCCGTTACCTAATTTACTTAGCACCTCTTCAATATTTACAAATCCTACCTTTCAACATAGCTATTTATTTCCCTCTCCATCCTATTCCCTCCCTCCCTTATATTTATTTCCTTCTGTTATGCTGGTCACTCTACTTCTCGTTACCCTCGCTCCTTCTCTATCTGCTCCTACTTCCTCTGTTCTACACATTTTGGCACTCAATTTACTAGGCTTATCGTCCTGCCCTTTATTCTTCTTACCCCACAAGTCTCTAAAACTAGGCTTCTTCGCCTACAGAGTCCTTCTCGGCGTCTTCTTTCTTCGCCTTCCAATGCTGTGCTTGCGTGTGTCAGCACCAACCCCTCCTCCCTCGGTGTTCTTCCCGTTGCCTCTTCCTCTTCTGGACACTGGACTTCGGTCACTTCGTCACGGTTATTCACTACTACGTCAACACACTCAGCACTTGCTTCAACATTCCTTTCACCTTCACCCGCCGGTTGTTCGCCAACCTGCTGATTTTTGTTATCCATTTCCTGAAGCTTGTTCATTGCCCACACACGTGACCACCTGCAGTTTCCAACTACCAACTGCTGGCCTCCAATATGTGCTTTCAGGCCTTGTTTTCTACCTGCCCATAAATGTTTCCTTAAAATTACCAGTTCTTTACTTGCTTCGCTACCAACTACACTTACTCCCCTTTTAAATTTCCTGCATTCCTTAACACAATATCCGCCAGCAGGGTGAGTAATAGTGACACTTTAAAGGGTCTATTGCCCTTCCTCCTCCCCTCTCTGTACACATCATCAATGTGCACCAGTGGCGGCTTGTGCAGAGAATCAGTTTTGTGCAGCAACCCCTCCCCCCTCCAATAAATAAATATATTTGGAAACATATGCAATTTTCAAGAGACTCTCCACTGAGTTTTCCATACTGAACAAATACGCAAACAAGCCCAACACATAAAACACATTCCTCATGTAAAACTAATTAAACACGTAATAAGATCTGCAATGACATAACATTCACTAAATCGGAAACACTTGGTGTGAACGCACAAAAACAGAACTTCTCCGTGTTACCAAAATTATTGAAATAAAACCGGCAACGCCTTAATGCAAAATTACATGTTATGTTGTTACAGTGAAATTTATAAACTAGACATTTGTAATTATAGAAAAATCACAATATCATGTCCCTCTTTTGACAGCATAAATATTACCATTTTATAGTTCATCGGTTTATAAATATGGCTATAGAATAGGCAAGTTGGGAGTATTAAAGGACTGGCGGGAGCAGCTGATGGCTTACTCTACAGTATTTTATTTTCCCGTTTGCTTCGAGCGATCCCCTCTTAAATACTACAGCTGGGTCAAAATGGTGCCACCTGCCATGTTCTCATTTCGGTCGAAATGAAAGTATGTTTGTAAGTACAGGAGATATTATAAGTAGAATTTTTAAACAATATAAATTTATTAAGGATGATGTGTGTATTTGATAGAAAAAATAGTGTAAATTGTATACTATTGTATTTTATGAAAATTTTCTTCGTCTCTTGTTAATTTAAAATTTAGTGCTTGACAATAATGTATTTTAGTGTACCATTTGCCACCGAGGTAGACACCTCATTTGCAAATAAAGAGATTTTGATTTGAAGTATGACAAGTGCTGCCTCTGTGTGGTCCACCGAAGACCCGGTGTGAAGTAATGTCTTGGCTGTTGTTTCCACAGCACATTGGGAAAGTTGGCCACGCATGCGTAAATGGCAGAGTTCCTGCTTTCTGGCAAAAAGCTTAGAAATTCTCGCTGAGCTGTGATCTGCATCCGGAGTGAAGTCCACGACTATTGTGAGTTGAGATGAATGATTTACTGTTCTTTGGCTGATGTCTTTTCCAATGCACTACATTTGATTGCAGATAATATTATTAAAGTAATTTATTTTTCAAATAGACAATGTGCTGCAGCACTTCAGCACCTAAGGTACGGCCGCCTCTGAAGTCCACATCGCTAAAGTTGATCTTCATTTTATTTTGCACACATCCACCACCTTATACATTAAGTCCACTTTATTTTCTCTAGCACCTTCTTGTATTCTGTAAATTAAGGTATTTTTCCTTCTTCTTTCCTGATCACCATTAGCTCTTTCCATCTTCACCTTTACCAACTCCTCTTCCAGGTTTTAATCTTCTTCCGCGGTTTTTAAAACTTTTCTTTGTTGCTTTCCACGTTCCCCTTGAGTTATTTCATCTCCTCCTTGATGCACTGCCTAATATCCTCAGCCTGGTTCGTTATCAGCTCCCTTACATGCTCCGGCTGACAAGCCTCCTTCACCAGCTCCTGTATTACCTCAATTTATTCCCATCCAAGAGTACACACAGGGCCTGGACCTGGTCCTGGATTCGTCTACACTCCCCCTATCATTAACAATACTGCCACCACCACTGCGGCAAACAGCGCTGTCATTATCCCCTCTTTCGTATCATTCATCTTCTAATACTTTACCTCTTTCCTCTTCCATCTGCTCTGCCAACTTCCTATCGGAGACCTACATTGTTACAAGGTGTTACCCATTCCGCAGCACTCACTCAGCACGCCGGTTCTCTCTGCTTGCTCAATGAAGACTGCCTGGTAGTTAAATATAAATGTGAAAAAAGGAAAATATTAAAATTAGGACTATTAGGCAGTACCATATGGCTGATAAAACAGGCATGAGGGAGTTTAAGAAAAGTACATATGATCGGTGGAAAATGGTAAATACAAATGTAAGCAGACTAGGATGGGTTTAAAGCAATTTTTGAGGAATGTGAAAATAGGTTTGTACCTTTAAAGGTGATAAGGGATGATAAAAATCCACTATATTATAACAGAGAAATAAAGAGACTAAGAAGGAGGTGCAGATTGGAAAGAAATAGAGCTAGAAATGACTGTGGAAGTAAGGAGAAATTGAAGGAACTTACTAGGAAATTGAATCTAGCAAAGGAGTCAGCTAAGGATACCATGATGGCAAGCAGGAATTGAGGGAACTTACTAGGAAATTAAATCTAGTAAAGGAGTCAGCTAAGGATAACATGATGGCAACCATAATCGGCTGTCATACAAATTTTAGTGAGAAAATGGAAGAGTATGTATAGGTACTTTAAGGCAGAAACAGGTTCCAAAAACAATATTCCAGCAATCATTAATGGAAAAGAGGAGTGTGTACGAAAGGATCTGCAGTCAGCAGTATGTAAAGATTGTTGGTTGGAAGAATAATGTCCGGATAGAGGAGGTGTCTAATAGTGAAGAAGTATTAACATTTACCTATAACAACAATGAGTTTACAGTAAAATACAAACGTTAAAAACTAGAAAAGCAACTGAAATTGATATGCTTTTGGGGGATATACTAAAGACAATGGGTTGGGATATAGTAGCATATCTGCATTACTTATTTGATTATTGTTTGCACGAAGGAGCTATACTGGATGAATGGTGAGTTGCTATAGTAGCCCCTGTGTATAAAGGAAAGGGTGATAGACATAAAGCTAAAAATTACAGGCCAGTCAGTTTGACATGCAATGCATGTAAGCTTTGAGAATGCAATCTTTCTGATTATATTCGACATTTGTTTACGAAATTAATAGCTGTTTTGATAGAAGGCAGCTTGTGTTTAGAATAGGTTATTCCACTGAAGCTCAACTTGTAGGATTCCAGCAAGATATAGCAGACATCCTGGATTCATGAGGTCAATCGGACTGTATCGCGATTAACCTATCTACTGTAAGTCATTTGATAAGGTAGATAATGGGAGACTACTGCTTGCAAAAATGAGTGCTATTGGACTTCATAAAAGAGTGACTGAATGGGTATAGAACACAGGGAATTAGAGCAGGCGAAGCTTTATCTGTCCCTGTAATAATTAAGAGAAGAACTCCTCAAGGCAGTTATTATTATTAATTTAAGCCCACTAAGGAGCGCTGATGATTAGTTCTTCCTCGATGTTCTTCTTTGTTCCCAATATCTCTTGAGCCCTGCTGATAATTTCTCCTTTCTCTCCTGTGAAATGAGCTTCCGACTTCTAGGAACTCTAGGTGGTGGGATCCAAGACTGTACCATAGCACAAAGTTTGGAACGATCTTCTATATCAATGTGTGAAATCTCAGCCGAATTAAAGTCCTCCTCTACTTCATTAAGCCACAACGTTCCAGTCTTGTAGCTTGTAACCAAAGAGAAGATCTTCTTGGTAAGCCTGTTGCTGTCCATTCGTTGTAGGTGTCCGTAGAACTTAAGCCTCCTACGTCGCATGCTGGTATTGGCTGATTCTAACTGTCGATACAGCTCAGAGTTCGATTTAAGTCTGTAGGTTCCATCTGGGAGCAATCTCGGTCCATGAATTTTCCCGAGGCTACGTCTTTCGGCTTTCTCTAGATCATCCATGGTGCCTTTTTTGTTCATCAGGAGGGTCTCTGAGGCATACAAAAACTGTGGTCTGACAACGGTTTTGTAATGACAGATCTTAGCATTTTTCGAAATGCACCTCTTATTATAATGGTTGTGCGATAGTTGGTAGGCTGCTTTGAGTTTGTTACACCTTTCTAGGATGGATGTACCGTCTCTACCATTGGGGTGGACCCATTCACCAAGATAGCGGAAGCGACTGACTCTCCCAATCGTTCCATGTATGGTCGTCAAAGGGGGGTTTCCGGGATGCCGAGTCTCAAAGTACTTAGTTTTGTCGTACGATATGTGTAATCCTGCCTTCACCGCTATCTTGTGCAGGGCTTCGATAGCAATGACAGCATCCTTAGAGTTGTTGGTTAGGATTGCAATGTCAGCTGCGAATGCTAGGCACCTGATCTCAATCTTTCGGGTCCCGGCTCCAATGGCAACTGGTTTGATTTCTAGATTCCTCAGTGTACATTCCCAGTTCTTGATGACTTTATCAAGCACTAGATTACACAGAATTGGTGAGAGGCCATCACCCTGTCGTACTCCAGTTTTTATCTTGAAACTCCGAGATAGTTCTGCCCTGAACTTCACCTTAGATGTTGTATCCGTAAGAGTCTATTGGATGAGGGTGCGTGTGTTGTAATCAACACCTCGTTGTTGCAGTACGGAGAAGAGTGTCTCGCGGTCAATGGAATCATAAGCTTTTTTAAAGTCGACGAAAACAACAGCGATGTTCATACTCCTTACTTGTTTTAGTTGGAGAATGGTTTCTAGGTTAAAGGTCTGCTCGGTACAGAACCGTCCCCGCCGAAATCCTCCTTGATATTCATCAATCGTTCGATCACATTGGCTTTCTACATTGTCCAGTAAAATCCTTGACAGCACTTTGTATGCCACTGACAGCAGAGATATCCCTCGGTAGTTGTTGACATAACTGCGGTCGCCTTCTTTATGTAAAGTGTGTATGATAGCTGATTTTCAGTCATCAGAGATCCTGCCAGTCTCCCAGCAGTCGGTCAAGATCTGGTGTATGGCCTCTGTGATTGTATTTCCACCTGCTTTTAGAGCTTCCGCAATGATGTCATCTTCCCCGGGTGCCTTGCAGTTCTTAAGATGTCCGATGGCATTAGCAACTTGCTGCATTGTTGGTGGGTTAGATGGGAGGTGTATCTCTGGAGGATCTTCAACAGGTAATCTTTCGTGGGCTCTTCGCAATTGAGCAGCTGCTCAAAGTAGTTTGCCAAAAGTTCCACGTTCCGGCGGTTACAGGTCACCAACTCCCCGTCTGTATTCTTAAAGTGAAGACATTGTGGTTTATAACCCGAGAGTTCCTCTTTGAAGGCCCGATAAAAGTTTCTGGTGTTGTACATTTTGAATTCTTCATCTAACTTCTCCAGTCTTGACCGATCGTAAGATTTTTTCACACGTCTGATGGTCTTACTCGACAGCTTCCGCATCATTCTGAAATTTTCCCAGTTTTCCTTTCGTTTAGTCGAGTACCACTTCGTCCACACTGCGGCGCGCTCATCAACTGCAAGATCGCATTCAGTATTCAACCATCTATGTCGTCTCTTCCTTCGAGGTTGTCCGAGGTTACTGGTCGTTTCGCATATGGTGGACTTTAGTTGGTTCCAGTCTTTCATATCTTTTTGCAAGATGTCAGTTGCAAAACGTTCTTTATTCTCCGACAGGAATTGGGGATCAATCCTTGGTGGAACTGCGGTAGAAGGTATCCTTCGTTTGGGCAGTAATCTGGTCTTTATTTGTGTGAAGAAATGGTCAGAATCAACATTCCAACCTTTACGAACTCTGGCATTCATGATCTCTTTCCTGCATTTTACACTGATTGCAACATGATCGATTTGAAATGATCCTATAGCTGCGTTCGGTGATTGCCAGGTGGTCTGGTATTTTGCCTTTCTGGGGAAAACTGTGGACATGATCTTCAACTGATATAATCTGCACAGTTCAATTAAGCGCTTGCCGTTGGTGTTTGTTCGTCTATGTGCTGTGTAAAGCCCCAGTATATCTTGGTACTGTCGTTCTTCTCCCAGTTGAGCGTTGAAGTCACCTACGATTATTTTGACATGGTGACCGGGGTGTTACCGATCACGTCTTCTAGCATCTGCCAGAAATTTTGGACCTTTTCAGGGTTCTTCTTATTGTCATCATTAACTGGAGCATGTGCATTTACAATAGAGTATCCCTTGTTGCCACATCTTAGAGCTAACACAGAGACGCGTTCGCTAGCTGATGTAAATCCGATGACAGGATCCATGATATCACGTCGCAGTATTTTTGGACCTTTACATTTTCTTATATATATCAATGATATGTGTAAAGATGTGGAGTCAGAGATAAGGATTTTTGCAGATGATGCTATTCTGTTCAGAGTAATAAATTCATTACAAGATTGTGAGCAACTGCAAAATAACCTCGATAATGTTGTGTGATGTACAGTGATAAAACGGGGTTAAAAGTCAGGTTGTGAACTTCACAAATAGGAAAAGTCCTCTGAGTTTAATTAGGTACTGCGTTGGTGGGGTGAATGTTCCTTTTGGGGGTCATCGTAAGTACCTAGGTCTTAATATAAGGAAAGATCTTCTTTGGGGTTGGCCTAATCTCCTAAATATGATTGTAAATAAAGGGTGCAGATCCCTGCACATGGTTATGAGATTATCTAGGGGTTGTAGTAAAGGTGTAAATGAGAGGGTATATAAGTCTCTGGTAAGACCCCATCTAGAGTATGGTTCCAGTGTATGGAACTCTCACCAGGGTTACTTGATTCAAGAACTGGAAAAAATCCAAAGAAAACCAGCTTGATTTGTGCTGGGTGATTTCCGACAAAAGACTAACGTTACAAAATGTTGCAAAGTTTGGGCTGGGAAGACTTGGGAGAAAGGAGACGAGCTGCTGGACTAAGTGGAATGTTCCGAGCTGTCAGTGGAGAGATGGCGTGGAATGACATCAGTAGATGAATAATATTGAGTGGTTTTTTAAAAGAGGAAAGATCACAATATGAAGATTAAGTTGGATTTCAAAAGGACAAATTGGGGCAAATATTCGTTTATAGGAAGGGGAGTTAGGGAATGGAATAACCAAGGGAGATGTTCAATAAATTTCCAATTTCTTTGCAATCATTTGAGAAAAGGCTAGGAAAACATCTGATAGGGAATCTGCCACCTGGGCGACTGCCCTAAATGTAGATCAGTAGTGAGTAATTGAAATAATTGGGATAACCTGAAGAAAGTTTTAAATAAGTAACTTATTGAACAGGTTTTTGATTCAGTATATAGATAGCGTCATATGCAACCTTTCCAAGACTATGCGCATGCGTCAAGAATCTCAATTGCATTGCATTATGGTAACTGTTAATTCAGTAATGGTGGGTGGTGTTTGCTCCGATGACATTAAAGATGAAATTAGGTTTATAAATGACTGTTTTCAACGGGAAGAGACTATTTTCTGATATTCAGAAGAGAAGAACCAATTTTTGTCCGGAATAACGCCGCAGGACTTGAAATGAACATCAAATGTTATTCCTGTGTGCGGCTGTGTAAACTATCAAAACTATTGGGTGTTAGCAGTGTCGCATAGTTGTGTTCTGTGATAAACTTGCTTATACAAATGACTGATTCTGAGGAAAATGACCGTAGTCATACATGTCGATGTTTAGTCATACTGTTGTCATTGAATTTCGGAAAAGTAGGTGACAAAAGTATACACACCTGTTGTGCGAGAGCATCGACGTATTCATCAGTATCGTGACATGTGACCCAAATCTGACATTTGCGATTCACCCTGCTCTTGTTGCTTTATTCAAGTGAAGTATGGATATCTATATCCTTAAAGTGTGAACGATAAGATTCTCGTTCAGTCGAATGCTTGGAGGGGTAGTGATATTGTATACTTGCCAACTGTCATGTTGACTGAAGTTGGAAGTTTAAATTGTATTGAAGAGAACGAAGACGAAAAAAGTTATATTCCCTTAATCATTCGCAAATAGTTTAAGCGACATGTAATCGAAATTAATTAAAGAGTTTCATATTTATAGAATAATGTACAAAAACAAGACCTCAAATCTAGCTGTGTGCTCACTCCAATGTTCACTATGTAAGAAACAAATATAGAAAGACTTTTTATCCAATAATGTCTGGAAGTACAGAAAATAATCGTCATATTGTGCACGTATTTGTGGGGGCTCTTTCTCAGCACTATGAGGCATTGTCTGTTGAAGCCAGTAAACAAACTACATCTGAGGAGATTGTGTCGTGTATTTTGGAACGATTAACTTTATCTGATAATTCATGTGAGAATTATGAGCTGGCTGAGGTGGTTGGGGATGCCGTGGGACAAGAGTGTAAAGAGAGACGACTTGGTCCGACTGAAAGCCCCGTTGCTGTCATGCTATTGTGGCCCAAAACTTCGGACTCACAACAGGAACACTACAGGTAATTAACATTTTATGAGCTACTTATTTTTAAACTCCATTACAGTTTGCTCTTATTTCAAAAATGTTTTTACCATTAAAAAAAAAATGCAAGCAGCAGTTACGCAAATATCAGAGACTAAGCCTTGCTTTTGATGTTATTTAAATAACAGACGTGTGTTGTTACAGTGGGCAATATGAAGTATCATAATATTCCAAAACTCATAAACTATACCTTGTGTTTTTTCATATAAGAAGAGCCAGGTTGTGATAGTGTAAAATGTTAAAACAATATGCAATGTTAAGCCAGGTTTTGAAAAAAAAACTTACCAGTGTGGATGTAATGAATGTTAAAGGACTATGTTCTGGTTATGGGAAATGCTGAGCAATGTGAACCGCATAACTTTAATACTGTTTTAGTTTTGGATGTTCCTACTTCAACTAGAAAGTAGGTGTACTGGAGTTAATAAGATTATCCACTTATTATGAAACAGTTTCCAGTCTTCTTAGTTTTGAAAGGGAATTAGTTGTGTACTTCTTATTTGGCAATCATCATGGCAGTATGCCCTCTGTCACTTAAATACAAGAAATTTCATTCAGCCTCATCAGTATCAGTTTTAATTACTGCATTGATGGGGTGAAAGTTCCTTATGGGTATCACTGTAAGTACCTACCCAGGTGTTAATATAAGGAAAGATCTTCGTTGGGGTAATAACATAAATGGGATTGTAAATAAAGGGTAGATACAGCTCTTTGCACATGGTTATGAGGTGTTTAGGGGTTGTAATAAGGATGTAAAGGAGAGGGGGATGTAAGTCTCTGGTAAGACCCACTGTATGGGACCTCACCAGGATTACTTGATTCAAGAACTGGAAAAAATCCAAAGAAAAGCAGTTCTATTTGTTCTGGGTGATTTCCGACAAAAGAACAGCTTTGAAATTTTTTTGCAAAGTTTGGACCGGCGAAGACTTGGGAGAAAGGAGGAGAGCTGTTCGACTAAGTGATATATTACATGTGATAAATATCATTCTTGATCCGTATTGATGATATTTGATTGGAATTAATAACAATAAGTTAATTTATTGATTTCACCACCTAATCAATACAATAAGTCTTATCTTAGTTGATTTACGTTGGCATGTTAACTAAAATGGTACATGTTTCGCCTTGAATTTAGGCATCATCAGCCATTATCTTAACCTTAAAATAGAATCAGGCACCTGATTTACATATACATGAAATAAAACAAATTTTTTAAAAACTTTGGAGAGACTTGAACTTAACATATGGTAAAAGACTTGTAATGAAGTTGGTTTTAAAGATATTACAGTGAGTGAGGAAATATACAATTGGTGAAAGTAGTAGTAATATTGACATCAGAAGGCTTCTATTATAATTAAAATGAACAAAGCAACAGTCTGTTATGAACGAGTGATAGGATTGCTAAAAAATTATGTTGGCCGACCAGCGGTTCCAATGAAAATGACGATAAAAATCGTATTTAATAAATAATGTAGAATAAAATAATAATGAAAGATGATCAAGTGACCAGCAATTATTTGTTTACAAGAGATAAGAGTCTAAAATCAATGGCATGTGGTGATGTGGTTCAGTTTAATAAAAAAATACGAAGTTGAAGGTTGAAGAACGATGTTTAAATAGGACCTTTATGGACCATCTCAATTTGATGCAATGCTACAATGTTGTTAAGAATGTGGGTTGATTGACATTCTAGTCAAAACTGTCGGCTTCTTACTACCTGTAGTACTGTTGTAAGACAATAACGTTCAGTTAATAACGTAACAAATTACCTTCACCATCGTCTAATGATTCAGCTGTCACACTTCCGTTTCGATTTGTTTTATTTCATGTAGCCTATATGTAAATCAGGTGCCTAATTCTATTTTAAGGTTAAGATAATGGCTGATGATGCCTAAATTCAAGGCGAAACATACCATTTTAGTTAACATGCCAAAGTAAATCAACTAAGACAAGACTTATTGTATTGATTAGGTGGTGAAATCAATGAATTAACTTATTGTTATAATTCCAATAAGTGATATATTCCGAGCTGTCAGTGGAGAGATGCGTGGAATGACATTAGCAGGCACGTAAGTTTGAGTGGTGTCTTTAAAAGTAGGAGTTAGGGATTGGAATAACTTACCAAGGAAGATGTTCAATAAATTTCCAATTTATTTGAAATCATTTAAGAAAGGGCTAGGAAAACAACAGACAGGGTATCTGTCACCTGGGCAGTGCCCTAAAGACCGATCGGTAGTGATTGATTGATTTCGTTTTCTTAAAAATTTGATAAACAATACATGGTTGAAGAACATAAGTTAAATATCACAGTAGATCTTGTACATTAATAGCTCAAATAACGTACCGGATAATAAGCACCTATAGGCCTACTTTACCTTCTGTTGTATATTTTTTGACCTCTTTAATTGAAGATGTTACCAGAAATATAGTAACCTTTAAAGTGGAATAATTTATTCACTTATTATAAAACAATTTCCATTCTTCTTAGATTTGAAAGGGAATTACAGTAGTTGTGTTCTTCATATTAGGCAATCCTCATGGCAGTATGCCCTCTGACACTAGGTTAACTGTTGTTATTAATAAGGGCCCAAATCCATCTTTTCAGATTCTACATCCAGTCTTCTATTTTTTTTTCTACGTACAAACTGATGTAGTTCTCAAAATATACACATTAATTTAACCGGGTGTTTAGTTTAAGACTTGACCTTTTCTTAATTGATGAAGGTGGCAAAATTGTTCTGGTTGATATTTAGACACAGCTTTGTATCAGGACACTTGATTTACCGGTACTAAGGGTTTCTGAGGTACTGGTACCAAACTAATTTTGGTTATTTGAGGGATATACCATACGTAAAATATTCCATGCGCATGACTCCTAAAACTAATATTTCTGTATTCACTTTTCAGCATTCACTTTCAGAATTTGTATAAAAGTAGATGTAAGTCCTGCATTAGGAATTGTGCCATAAATGTATAATTTTGAATTGAACAGCTTAGTTTTGTAGTCTGGAATATCATTCCTTTGGTGTTTTGGGCAACATCTTGTAAGTTCCAAGAGGAAAGGTCGTATCAGATTTAAATGTGCCCAAGTGTTCCGCATTGGGGTAACTTAATCACATTAATGGGATTGTAAGTAAAGGTTACAGATCTTTTTATATGGTTATGAGGTTACTTAGAGATTATAGTAAGATGTGAAGGAGAGAGCATTTAAGTCACCGGTAAAACACCAATTAGAGTATGGGGTTGCGTGAACAAATTGTATCCACGAAATTTCACTGTAATTTTTGTGCCAAATGAAAGAGAATTGCTTTTACTCCAAAGAAAGTGTGAAATCTGCAGTAAATTAAGAAATACCGCCGATACTAGATAAATATCTAGGGAAATATCTATACGTACTTACGGGCTGTAGACAGGATTCCCTTATGTTGCATTCTGCTGCTCGTGCCGTCTTTTGTTTCTTTCTTGAGGTCCAGGACAAGCACCGATGAATGGGAGTGTTATGTCTGTGAATTCTTATTATCTTTGTCCATATGACTAGCGCGGGCAGGTCAAACAGCAAAATAGCATGATCCCTGGACCAATAAATATATTACTTTTTTGTTGAAAGGAAATGAGCATGATCCCTGGACCAGTAAATATAATCACTTAATGAATGAGTTAGGGCACAAGGGTTATGAATTTCATTTTGTTGGTCCGTACTGAACTGAGAATAACATATGAATAGTAACACAGTAAGGTTTCCACCTATTCAGTAACATATTAGTACTGAATAGGTGGAAACCTTACTGTGTTACTATTCATATGTTAGGGCACAAAACGAATGAACAGCATGAAGAAAACGACACCTGATTAATTCAAATAACTTCAGTGAGCAAAGACATCACAAATGAAAGTGTTAGACAAACAAAACACATACAAGTAAAATATTTTGTACTATTTTGTAATTTACTGCAGATTAAACTTATTTGAGAAAAAACAATTAATGGTATTACCTTCCATTTGGGACAAAAATTACAGTGAAATTTCGTGGATACGATTTGTTCACGTAACAGAGTATGGTTTCAGTATATGTGACCCTCACCAGGATTACTTGATCCAAGAACCGGTAAAGATCCGTAGGAAATGAGCACGATTTTTTTCCGGTAAGAGTAGTGTTCTGAAAACTTTGCACACTTTGGGCTGGGAAGTCTTAGGACTAAGGAGAAAAGCTGCTCGGCTAAGTGAAATGTTCTGAGCCGTCAGAGGGGGAGATGTCGTCGAGTGGCATTAATAGACGAATAAGCTTCACTGGAGTTTTTTTTAAATAGAAAGAACATACTATGAAGTTGGAATTTAAGAGGGCAAATTAGGGCAAATGTTCAACTCGTTGACTGAATGGTCAGCGTACTGGCCTTTGGTTCAGAGGGTCCCAGGTTTGATTCGCGGCCGGGTTGGAGATTTTAACTTTCATTGGTTAATTCCATTGGCATGGGGGCTGTGCGTTTGTGCTGTCCCCAGCATCCCTGCAACTCGCACACCACACATAACACTATCCCCACAATAACACGCAGTTACCTGCACATGGCAGATGCTGCCCACCCTCATCGGATGATCTGCCTTACAAGGGCTGCACTCTGCTAGAAATAGCCACACAAAATTATTATTAGGACAAATGTTTCTTTATAGGAAGAGGAATTAGCGATTGAAATCGTTTCTCAAGGGAAATGTTCGATAAATTTCAAATGTCTTTGAAATAATTTAAGAAAAGACTTTGTAAACACTGCTAGGGAATCTGCCACCTGGGGGTGACAGCCCTAAATGCAGCAGTGGTGATTGAGACCTGGTGGGACTGTCTGTTTTTCTCACTTAACTTTCTTGATAGTTTGCTTTATATTGAGAAATTTAGTATGAGATTGTTAGTCTTATTTTTAACATATTTTTCAATTTTTTTGAGGAATAATCCGGGCATATATTTTTAAGTTCTGCTATGTACTATTTTACGTCCTAAGTTATATGATAATACTTTTTATGCCCATTTACTTAAATTAACAAGATTACTCTCATTTGCTAGTCCTAAAAATCTTTAGTGTAGGTCTTATGGTGATGGTGGGGTAAGAAAAGTGTAGGAATGGGAGGGAAGTGGCTGTGGCCTTAATTAAGGTACAGCCTCAATTTTTGCTTGGTGTGAAAATGGGCAACAACGGAGAACCATCGTCAGGGCTGCCGACAGTGGGGTTCGAACCCACTATCTCCTGAATGCAAAATCACAGCTGTGCACCCCTAATCACACAGCCAACTTGTGCAGTAGTTCATTTATTACCATCATCATCATTGTAATCTTGCATAGCTTCTGGCTACATCTGTTCAAAACGTAAGCCTCTCCATTGTCTTCTCTCTTCTCAGCATCTCTCTGTTCTCATTTTGGTCCAGTCCTCCCCTATATTCTTCACCCATTCTTCTAATCCTTTCAGCCATCTGCCCCTTCATCCTTCTCATGGTCTCCTGCCTTTCACTTCCATTTCATAATCTTCCTCTTCTTCTCTATTCTCTTCATGTATCCATACTATCTTAGCCTTCATTCCTCTATCCTATCCTGCCATTTTTGCCACTTCTGTTCTTCTTTCTCAAAAAATTAATCTTGCTGGCATGAATCCTGCTTTTCTCTCCTCCCATCATTACCCAAGTTCCTGAAGCATATATCAGTACATTACTGGGATATACACTGGCAGACAAAAATGGATCACTTTATTTTAAGACCAAAAACTGTATGTATTTATCTTAAACACAGGGTGCCTGGCCGTGGCAGTAAAGGTGTGCTCGGTTCACCCGGAAGGACATGGGTTCGATTCCCCGTCTGGAAGTCGAAAAATTTAAGAAACAAAATTTCCACTTCCGGAAATGCACATGGCCCTGAGGTTCACTCAGCCTGCACCAAAAATGAGTACCAGGTTAATTCCTGGGGGGCAAAGGCAGCCAGGTGTAGAGCTAACCACTCTACCCCATGGAGTGTACAGAGGTTATGGATAGTTGCATAAAATGAATTTCATTATAAAGCCTGTATTGTTGTACGTATACTTTAAAGGTATGGTCAAATGTTCCACCTTTACAATACTAAAAGTTTTATTATTTAATTATTTAAATAATTTTTTTAGTATTGTAAAGGTGGAGCATTTGACCAAACCTTTAAAGGTTATGGATAGTGGAAGCCTTTACCTTCCACCTCTCCAAGGGCCTTCATGGCCTGTACGGAAATGACTTTGCTTTTCTCTTTATCTTAAGCCCTTCTTTTTCTTAATTCCTACAACATATTATAAAATGAAGAACCAGTGCTCTGCTTTCTTCATACTGATTATCAAAGTTTCTTTAAAGTTTATCCAAAAAGTTCTCTGATGCTGTAGCCTAATTTAGGCATCGTCAATCGAGAGCAAAATGCCTTTGGATCCAGTTTGCTCCCTGCTTTCAAGGAACGAGAGCAGCTTCACGAGGAAGTAGGGGAAGTCCATGACATAATGCGTACTGAAGGTCAGTGGCACAAAGGTATAGTACATCTTACTTGACTGGTTAGGTTCCGACACGATACGCATGAACTCATGTGAGGTGACATTTCGTATTGTACGAATGTGCAGTGGTTAAGTAGGGGAAAAGTTTTACATCGCTTCTGTGCTCTGAGGAAAGAAGTAGCTCTCTTTATGGAAATGCACAGTGAACCACTAGGAGAACTGAACAGTGGAAAATAGATAGGAGATGTGGCATATCTAGTACTATAGATCTCACCAGCCACCTTAATGATCTTAATTCCTCCCTACAAGGTAGAGATCTTATCATTATTCACCTCTTTGATCGTGTTAAAGCTTTTAAGCGAAAAGTACTACTGTGGGAAAGTCAGTCCGTGAATAAAGACAACTCATTTTTATACTTTGACTGCAGAGTTGTGTCTAGCTCCAAACTATTCCGGTAAAACATTAGAAGAATATAGGCGTCTCCGAAAACTGTAAAAGAGTAGGGCCTAGTTAGTGGGACGTAAAACAAATAACATTATTATTATTATTAGAAGAATATAAATAGGTTTTAATGTCACTATATGACAAATTTGAGAGTAGGTTTCACGATATTCAGGCATTAGAAAATGATCTGCAGGTATCCGCTACACCCTTTTCAGTGGGTGTGCGAACAGTTAGACCAGAACTACAGCTAGAGTTGATTGACTTACAGTGCGATACTCAAATGAAAGGTAAGATTGCAAACACAAACAGTTTGACTGAATTTTATGTGTTTTCCATGGGAGAGATTTCCTAGATTGCACAAATTTAATGTGCATATTTTAAGTATGTTCGCATCAACTTATTTATGTGAAAAGATGTTTTCATTAATGCAGATTTGTAAATCTAGACATAGAAGTCGGCTCACTGATCAACACTTGAAATGTGCTTTTTCGACTTGCCAGTACGCAAATGATAGTGCCAAACATTGATACAATTCTGTCTAAATGAGCCTAAAGGTCCCGTGAAGGAGGAGTACACCAGTGATATGTTTTAGTTTGCGTGTTTAATTTGTTGTCATAGTCATAAATGCCATTCAAATATTGAAATGTATGTTAATGAGAGTGCAAAGAATGTATACAAATCACAAAAAATTGTATTTTCTTTCAGTAAATGTACGTGTCCTAAAGCTTCAGTTAATCGTGAAAATGTATTTATTCAGGACATATTGCACACTGCTGTCTATTCATTTGTCAATGAATAATTTTGTTGTCCTGTTATACTCTGTAATCTGTGTCCTGTTCGTCTCGTATGATACATGCTCCATCATCATCATCATCATCCTCCTAAACCATCTCTAGTTTCCCGGGTGTGGTATATGAGCCTCCTCCATCTCATCCTGTCCTTGTATGTACCTCTCAGCATTACATCGCTCTTAACTAAATCTATCCATTTCCTTTGTGGCCTTCCCACGGGTCGCCTTCCTTCTACCTTTCTGTCAAATTCCTTCCTTGCAGTTCTGTTTACTGGCATCCTCTTCATGTGACCAAACCACTTCAGTCTTGATATCTGAATCTTATTTAGGAGAGAATTGTCTATTCCTACTTCTTCTCTAATTTTCTCATTCCTAATCTTGTCTTTCCTGGTTTTCTGGATCATAGTGCGTAGGAATTTCATTTCAGCTGCCTGAAGTTTGGAATTATTTCTATTGGTCAGTGTTGTGGTTTCGAGACTGTATGTAAGAATTGGTGTATAATAGGACTTGTCCAATGTCATTTTTGTTTTCATGGGTATTTGCTCATCCCACAGCAGGTGTCTTACCTGGTGGTAGAATTGTGTTGCCTTATTGATTCGATTGTTCACCTCATGTTTTGCTAGGTTGTCATTTGATATAACGCTACCCAAGTATTTGAAAACTGGAACGCTGTCCAGTTGAGCTTCATTTAACATGACTATTGGTTCTGCTCCTTCCCCATACACTTTCATCACCACCGTCTTGGTCTTGCTGATGTTTAAACCATATTTCTTAAACTCCTCATTCCAGCTTTGTATTCTCTCTCCCAATTCATCTTCTGAGTCATTCCAGATCGCAACATCATCTGCAAATGTGAAGGCTTTGATATCTCCATGTTCTTTCCTTTTAATAGATTTCATTACTACATCCATTACAATAATAAATAGAAGTGGTGACAGTGAGCTGCCCTGCTGCACTCCTCTCTTTGTTTCAAACCAGTCCGACAAACCACATCCTACTTGAATACAGCTTCTGTTCCCACTATACAACATTTGCACTTTGTCTATGAGGCTGTCTCGCACTTGAAGTTCTTTCATGCATTGCCAAATTCTTTCCCTTGGTACACTATCGTATGCTTTCTCAATGTCCAAAAATATTAGGAATAAAGGCTTGTTCTTCTCCCAGTATTTTTCCATTAGCATCCTAATTGCAAATATAAGATCTGTAGTTGACCTTCCTGGTCTGAAACCATACTGCTCTTCTTCCAAAATTGGTTCAACAATATCTCTGATTCTGGTCTCTCTTATTTTTTCCAATATTTTCAGGACATGAGACAGTAGTGTGATACCACGGTAATTAGTACATTTTCGTCGGCTTCCTGTTTTGAACAAAGGTACAATGATGCCCATCTTCCAGTCCTCAGGAATAGTATTTTCCTCCCATATCTTGTTGAGCAGTCTATAGAGCCATTGGATTCCTGGAACTCCCGCTGCTTTCAGCATATCTGCACTTAGTTCATCTACGCCCACTGCCTTTCCTTTCTTCATGCTCTTGAGCGCATTTTAAACCTCAAGCCATGTAATTGGTGGTTCAGTTGTGGTTCCTCGACTTGGCTCTCCTCTATCCGTTGTTATGTTTTCTGTATCTCCATTCAGCAGCTTTTTGAAATAGATCTTGAGTTCTTGTTTAATTTCTCCCTCTTCTTGTGCGAGAGTTCCATCATCACGTTCTATTGCTTTTATGGTCTCTTGATCCCTTCGCTTGTTTTTCACTACTCTGTATAGCAATTTCATATTTCCTCTACTGTCCTCTTCCAGTTTGTCTGCAAACTCATTCCATTTCTTCTCTTTTTTTTCCCTTACAATGTTCTTTACAGCAAGTTTCTTGTTCCTGTATACTCCTTGAAGTCTTTGTATTTCTTGTTCATTTCGTTCTTGTCCCTGTTTTTGTTTCTCCTTGTCCAGTGCCTTCTTTATTTGGTTTCTTTCTTTCACCACTGTTTTCACTCTATCATTATCATCATTATTATTATAACAGTTGTTCATAATGGTAACATTTCCGAGTGGGAAGTACAGTACGGCCACGGTATGCAATCCACCTGACTGCTGCTCTCTTGTCACGTGACAGACAACCGTCCAGAGCAGAGCAAGTAATACCCGCTCCCTAGAGCAACTACGTGATGACGTCTGGCCTAATTTATGAAAAAGTCATTATATTAAATTAACACTGCATTCCACTGAGCAAACTTATGAACATACTACTGAAAATTTTCTTGATTAACTCTACACTTATCTTGCCTTAGTATTGGTCGTTATCGCCTCTATCTGGGAGATAGTTGCTTCGAGCCCCACTGTCGGCAGCCCTGAAGATGGTTTTCCGTGGTTTCCCATTTTCACACCAGGCAAATGTGGGGCTGTACCTTAATTAAGGCCACGGTCGATTCCTTCCCACTCCTAGGCCTTTCCTCTCCCATCGTCTCCATAAAACCTGTGTCGGTGCGACGTGAATCAAATTGTAAATTGTTATCGCCTCTGGCGATAATTATGGCCTCCATCCTTTGCAGCATGCTAGCTAGGTCCTGGATTGTTTCCTTGGGAATGAGTGCCCTCTCTTCCAGTAGTATTGCCCGCATTTCGTTGAGGGTGCAGAAGTTGCGACTCTGGACATGGCCAAGCATATCCCGTTGAGGTCTGGACTGCGAACTGGTCAGTTGAGGTTTCTTCTCCCGATGTCACAGATATTCCGCCAGGTAGCGAGCGGCATGGGGACGTGCATTATCATGCATCAGCATGAAATTTTTACCAACTAAGGCATCATGGGAGATTACATGCTCTGTCCGGGGCCTCAAAGCTGATAGGCTACTGACCCATACCAAGATGGAGCCACCCCCAACTGGTGACCTCTCGGAGATATTGCAAGGTGAATATCGCTCCACTAGCCTTCTCCACACTCACTCTCTACCATTAGCTGACCGGAGACATAATCTGACTCATTCGTGAACAGTACCATTGTCCACTGCTCCAAAGTCCAGTTCCATTGTTGCCCTATGGATACTGTAATTGAGCTGCTCCGTGCTGGTGGGGAGAAGCTGTGGGCCAGTTGCAGGTCTTCTTGAGGTCAGATTGGCTTCTCGGAGTCTTTGTCTGACACTCCTCGCAGTCACAGTGACATTTCTTACTGCCTCGAGTCAATTTCTGGCTTGGAAGACGGTAGTTTGGCATTCGCTCAAGTCTTGGATGACGAGAACATATCGTCTCTAGCAGATGTAAACCTCCGATGGACTGTTTCAGGTCATCTGTGGTAGGTACCGTGTTCACGAAATCATCTTAGAACACGCTGGACGCTTCCATATGATGCACTGATGGCATTAGCCGCATAATGAATGCTGCGTCCATCATCCACCAATGCCACTGCTCTTGCAACAACTCCTGTGCCAAGAGGCATCTGAACTTCTCAGATGTGAAAGAGAAACTGAAGGAAAATATTTCTTTGTGACAGATATTGTCACACACTGATAATCCATCAATAGCTTCTGTCCCAGTGTCGTAAAACTTAAAAGGTATTATTGCTAGTCAATGCAATCAAATTGAGTGCCTAGCACTTACGAGTGGAAAGTGGCTCTTTTTTATTTATGATCTCTAAACGTCATATTTTTCTCCAAAAGTGCAGAATACGCATTAGAAACTGCCCTAATGTACAAATTAATGTAATTAATGGAACCGTTGCCTCTAATAACTGTGATGAACAAATTAAAACTTTTTCCCTTTGCACGAAAATAGATGATTATTTGTAATTTGATCCCTCTGAATCCAAATCTGAAAGTAGACATGTTATTATCACCTACTGTTTTCCCTGTATTTCCAAATTTTTGTTTTTGTAATACAATTTTAATTCCTTTCTTTGTAAATAGTACATAAAAATATTTGAAATTATTTTTATTTGCTGTTTGCATCCGGGAGATAGTGGGTTCGAATCCCACTGTTGGCAGCCCCGAAGATGGTTTTCTGTAGTTTCCCATTTTCACACCAGGCAAATCTTAACTTCTCATTTGTGAAAGAGAAACTGAAGGAAAATATTTCTTTGTGACAGATATCGTCACACACTGATAATCTATCAATAGCTTCCGTACCTGTACCTTAATTAAGGCCATGGCTGCTTCCTTCCAACTCCTAGGCCTTTCCTATCCCATCGTTGCCATAAGACCTATCTGTGTTGGTGCGACGTAAAGCCACTACCAAATAAAAAAGTTTGTTTGCTCATGAAATAAGATTTAAATATTGAGAAAATAACTGTGAAATATATAGGACCGATTTTGACTGTTCGGTTGAAGAAATTTCATGCAAAATAAGGGGAAAAACCACACTTTTACTCATTTTTTAAAAATTTATTTGTTGAATTTCGCCGTTTGTAACTGCCACCAGAAACCTGTTCCTTGGGGTTCCAACAGTTGTCTGCTAAGTTGTTCTGTACTGATTTTCCTGCATATCGTTTCTTCATAATAGAAATATCCTGTTGAAATCTCTCGCCGCATTCATCACTAACCACGACCAGTTTTGGGGAGAGAACGTCCAAATGCGAATGTAAAAAGTGACATTTTAAGGACGTATTGCATCCCATGTGCTGATAAATAGAGATGAGAATTATAGGCACCAAAAACAGTCAAAATAGACAGGCATGTAGGCTCCTAAATTAGCCAAATAGGCATGTATAGAGACACTAACGTGTAAAATAGGCAACGAAATAGGCATAAAAAATACTTATAATTTAATAACACACTCAATTACTATAAAAGTAATTTACAATAAGCAACTTTTCAATGTTTTGCGGTAACAATCTTGTTCTCCTGTCGGGCAGAATGTTTTGTACTGAGAGAAAGATCTCTCAACACAGGAAGTGATTGGACAAAACTTCAATGAAGCCACTTCATCTGGTTTTAGTTCAACTGCTTCATCTACCTCATTTTGTAGCACCCTGGCTACTTTTACCGTCGTTTTCCATCATGGAATCTGCTGCAGGACTCTTACGGAACTTTGTGCTGACAGCGGCTACCTTCCCAGAGGTTCAGTCAAAACTTCTGACTTCTTCCACAATCCTAAATGTCTCCAGCAGGGGAAAGCCACTCTTCTCCAACTCGGAGATTGTTTCTGGCAGCATGTTGAAGTTTGAAGATACTCCAGTTTATGCAGGGGAATATTAGCTCCCACCATTGCAGTGCACAGGTCTATAGAAAATTGCTGGTCACTGTTCACAGTGGACTCGATGACAACGCTTTCTTTACTCGTGTCAAATGCATCGCAGTATTTCATTGTTGATCTATATGGTATCTTTTCACATTTGGTCTGAAAAATAATAAAATTGACTTAAATTACAGTGTTCCTATATCTTCAATTTCTACAGCTGGGCTAATTGGCAATAATGCTTAGTATATGCATTTGTTTCATAAAAAAAGAGGTAATGTTTCTAGAAGTACAAAACTTTAAAATAGGAACAAGAGAATTCGTAATTTACATGGAAATATTTCTTCAATAATGTTCAGTTATAATCTAGCAGTTTCCTATCAAGTTCACCGGGTGAAAAAATAATTAAAATTACGTGAAACGATACCTGAGTAGCGTAGAGGAGAGATCCTTCCTATATGCCTGCCAGGGACTCGCCAAGCTGCCCCAAGCAGTATTCATACTTATAAAGAAGGATTAAAATGGAGGCACTATAAATCATAGCCGGTTTTGGTCAGCTGTCATGAAGACTATTTTTTGTTGCCTGCAATAGATCCTGCATCGTGTGCCCACAAGGCTGCCACTCTCGTTGAAAATTAGAAAACCGCGTGATTTGAAATTGTCGTGGCAATCGCCCATAACCTTACTGTTTGTCACAATTTAGCAAGGTGCTAGATCTTACCCACCCCAGACTCTTTTTGCTTGCCCCCCCCCAGCACAACGGTTACTAATCGGACCTCACCAATCCAGACCAACAGTCTTTTCACTGTCCTGGTCTTGGAAAGATAGTCTTTGCTGCCTTGTAAAACACGCTGTGACATCGTCCAAGCCGTGTCATCTTGTATGACTAGCCTCCGTGACATCGTCCTAGCTGCACCACATTCGATCTTCAACCTATTTTCGCGAAGGCTTAACGGAAGCGTAATACAGTTCACTAGAGCCTACACATAGCGCTGGTGAAAGTTACTAACAATTAAAAAAAATTACATTTCATTTGTAGTCCGCTTCTCTGGTGTAGTAGTTAGCGTGATTAGCCGCCACCCACGGAGGCCCGGGTTCGGTTCCCGGATCTGTCACGAAATTTGGGAAGTGGCACGAGGGCTGGAGCTGGGTCCACTCAGACTTGGGAGGTCAACTAAGTAGAGGTGGGTTCGATTCCCACCTCAGCCATCCTCAAAGTGGATTTCTATGGTTTCTACCGTCACAAGGGTAGTGTCCTGGAGAGCGAGACTTTGGGTCGGGGATACAACTGGGGAGGAGAACTAGTACCTCGCCCAGACTGCCTCACCTATGCTGAACAGAGGCCTTGTGAAGGCATGGGAAGATTGGAAGGGACAGGCAAAGAAGAGGAAAGAAAGTGGCCACGTCCTTAAGTTAGGTACCATCCCGGCATTTTCCTGGTGTACACTCAAAAAAAAAAAAAAAAAAAAAAAAATTTGTCTCTATCATGAATAAAAGTAGTAAATTGCAACAAATTTGAGTTCGAAGAACAAGACTGGGACACCAGAAAATTTTGGTTTGCTCTTTGTTCAAAGATATGTATTTATATACTCGTAGGCTATACATGTACAGTATGTATTCACTCTGAGCGTTTCTGTTATTTTGGTTTTTATTTGTAATCTTCATTTGGGGTATCTTCTCATGACATTTCAGCAATAGTCTGCAAGCATAGATGAGTTCCACTTGCCTTGATACCTTCTTTCCATTGCTGAAATGTTTTGATGGAAGCGCTCCCTGTGCTCGTCATTCACAGTGCCACAATTGCTTGGAAAGAAGTTGAGATGCGAGTCCAAAAAGTGTATTTTAAGTGATATATTACAACCTAGCTCTTGGTATGTCCTCAGAAGTTCATTAACAGCTAATTTATAATTTTAAATGTTCCATCCGTCAACAGCTCTCGAATTTGTGGTCCAATGAAGATTCCCTCTTTCATCTTTGCTTCACTGAAATGTGGAAATTTTGTCTTTAAATACTTGAAACTTTTTCCTTTTCTATTCATCGCTTTCACTTAATTCTTCATAAGTCCGAGCTTTATATGTAAATGTGGCAATAAAATTTTATCACGGAAAACTACATGAGTTTTTCCCAGGTTCCATCATTTTCCTTTCAGTCCAATTTCTTTGTACGTAGTGTACTTTCCTGACTTACTATGCCACTCGCAAAGGAAGCAGCAATGCTTTGTATATCCTAAACTGCATTCAGATTATGATAGTAATAACCTTCAGATTGCCACATATCCACCATTGATAGACTTCATAATTTATTTTCTTAAAAACCAATTTTACATTTTCATAGCTCTCCTTGATATGTACAGCGTGACCTGTAGGAACAGATGGTAGGCTTTTCCATTATGTAGCAAAACAGCTATCAAGCTTAACTTAGAAGAGTCAATGAAAAGTCTCCAGTGTTTGGGATTATACTCCAGTCTCAAAGATGACATCAGACCATTTACGTCATTACAGGTAACAGTGTTGTTTTCCATTTAAAAGAATGGCATTAAATCTCTTTCTCGGTGTCTATACACACATTCTTTCACATTTTTCTCCAGGAGATTCCACTGCTGAAGCCTGCAGGCAAGTTTGACCTTGCTTTTTGGTAACTCCAGATCACGAATTAAATCATTAAGTTGTTCTTGATTAATTTTATGTGGCCTATTGGGCGAGATCGATTTTGGTCTATAATCTGGGTCTTGCTGTAAAGACTCAGGCTGTTGTTCATATTCTCCCTCTATGTCTTCACCAGGATCTAGGACATAATGTTCCGGAGGGATAGGAACAGGCAGACCTTCTCCATGTGGTACCGGCCAATGTTGAAGTTGGATATGTGATGGTCCGTTTTTTTCTTTCTTGACATTCCATGTTTAAGAGGAATCACCATACAGAACTAACAACCACTGACATGATTTGTAGGTTCTCGCCATGTCATGGGAACTGCAAATGGCATTCACTTCATGTTTTCTTTAACCAACAATGGAGGTTCTGCACATGAAATACAGCAAATATTTGGTGCCTAAGGTTTATCCTCATCCATTTTACAGTCAAAGTAATGGTAATATGCTGTCTTTATTCATGGAGTCACCGAGCTCGATAGCTGCAGTCGCTTAAGTGCGGCCAGTATCCAGTATTTGGGAGATAGTAGGTTCGAACCCCACTGTCGGCAACCCTGAAGATGGTTTTCCGTGGATTCCCATGTTCACACCAGGCAAATGCTGGGGCTGTACTTTAATTAAGGCCATGGCCGCTTCCTTCCCACTCCAACGCTTTCCCTGTCCCATCGTCGCCGTAAGACCTATCTGTGCCGGTGCGACGTAAAGCAAAAAAAAATAAATTAATGGAGTCAATGCACGTTTCTGGGAAGCAAAAGTCGCTTCACTGCACACATAGCAAAAGTTATTCACACTGTTAATGCATGTACGTGGCAATTGAAGTAGAATTAACCTGAAATATAAACAAAATGGTTCATGGTGTGGGTTACTGTAGTCACGTCCTAGTTCGTGAACCATGGGCAACGGCTGAGTGGCCTAGTAAGTGGTCCTGAGAGTCGGGATACCAGTTACTATGGAATGGGAGTGGGCATCTCGGACATATTCTGAGTCATGGCCCTCCTTGTGGTCAGGCGGCTAGGACTATTCAATTCACCGGTGGTCCATAACCCGTTAGAGAGATCCTCACTTGGACTATGTGCAAATAGGGTAGCATCCTGCTTCATAAATTTACCAAGCTCAGAACATTTTAAGCAAGCCTCGGACCTATGGGAGTAACGGAGTCCCACTCCCATTTGACAGGCGAGGGACTCTTTGGGAACAACTTGGCGAACAAAATGGAATTTGATGCGGAGCTATCAATATTAATGGGGCTTGTGGAAGAAAGTACAACTGGCTGAGTCAGCAAAGAGGATGCATCTGGATGTGCTGGGAGTAAGTGATATTCTGGTAAGGGGAGATAACGAAGAAGAGATAGGAGATTATAAAGTGTACTTGACGGGTGTTAGAAAGGGAAGGGCAGAGTCTGGGGTTGGGCTCTTTATCAGGAATACCATTGCACGCAACATAGTTTCTGTTAGGCACGTAAATGAGCGAATGAGGTGGGTAGATTTGTCAGTTGGAGGAATTAGGACTAGAATTGTCTCTGTGTATTCACAATGTGAGGGTGCAGATGAGGATGAAGTTGACAAGTTTTATGAAGCATTGAGTGACATCATGGTCAAGGTCAATAGCAAGGATAGAATAGTGCTAATGGGCGATTTCACTGCGAGAGTTGGGAATAGAACTGAAGGATATGAAAGGGTGATTGGTAAATGTGGGGAAGATATGGAAGCTAATGGGAATGGGAAGCGTTTGCTGGACTTCTGTGCTGGTATGGGTTTAGCAGTTACAAATACATTCTTCAAGCATAAGGGTATTCACCGCTACACATGGGAGGCTAGGGGTACAAGATCCATAATAAACTATATCTAAACCGACTTTGAATTCAGGTAATCTGTTAGTAATGTATGAGTTTTCCAGGGATTTTTCGATGATACAGACCACTATCTGATCTGTAGTGAACTAAGTATCTCTAGGCTTAGGGTAGAGAAAGTGAAATCTGTCTGCAAACGAATAAGGGTAGAAAATCTCCAGGACGAGGAAATTAGACAGAAGTACATGGATATGATTAGTGAGAAGTTTCGAACAGTAGACAGTAAGCAGGTTCAGGATATAGAAAGTGAATGGGTGGCATACAGGGATGCTGTAGTAGAAACAGTAAGGGAATGCCTTGGAACAACTGTGTGTAAAGATGGGAAAAGGTGAACATCTTGGTGGAATGATGAAGTGAGAGCAGCTTGTAAACGTATAAAGAAGGCTTATCAGAAATGGCTCCAAACAAGGGCCGAGGCAGACAGGGATTTTTACGTGGATGAAAGAAACAGAGCGAAACAAATAGTTGTTGAATCCAAAAAGAAGTCGTGGGAAGATTTTGGTAATAACCTGGAAAGGCTAGGTCAGGCAGCAGGGAAACCTTTCTGGACAGTAATAAATAATCTTAGGAAGGGAGGGAAAAAGGAAATGAACAGTGTTTTGAGTAATTCAGGTGAATTCATAATAGATCCCAGGGAATCACTGGAGACGTGGAGGGAATATTTTAAACATCTTCTCAATGTAAAAGGAAATCATCCTGGTGGCGTTGCGAACAGCCAAGCTCATGGGGAGGAGGAAAATGATGTTGGTGGAATTACACGTGAGGAAGTGAAAAGGATGGTAAATAAACTTCATTGTCATAAAGGTGAACTCATAATAGATCCCAGGGAATCACTGGAGAGGTAGAGGGAATATTTTGAACATCTTCTCAATGTAAAATACATGAAATTCGACCTGAAATGGTGAAGTATAGTGGGAAGGCAGGGGTGAAATGGCTTCATGGAGTAGTAAGATTAGCATGGAGTGCAGGTAAGGTACCTTCAGATTGGACAAAGGCAGTAATTGCACCTACCTATAAGCAAGGGAACAGGAAGGATTGCAACAACTATCGAGGTATCTCATTGATTAGTATACCAGGCAAAGTATTCACTGGCATCTTGGAAGGGAGGATGCGATCAGTCGTTGAGAGGAAATTGGATGAAAACCAGTGTGGTTTCAGACCACAGAGAGGTTGTCAGGATCAGATTTTCAGTATGCGCCAGGTAATTGAAAAATGCTACGAGAGGAATAGGCAGTTGTGTTTATGTTTCGTAGATCTAGAGAAAGCATATGACAGGGTACCGAGGGAAAAGATGTTCGCCATACTTGGGGACTATGGAATTAAAGATAGATTATTAAAATCAATCAAAGGCATTTATGTTGACAATTGGGCTTCAGTGAGACTTGATGGTAGAATGAGTTCTTGGTTCAGGGTACTTACAGGGGTTAGACAAGGCTGCAATCTTTCACCTTTGCTGTTCGTAGTTTACATGGATCATCTGCTGAAAGGTATAAAATGGCAGGGAGGGATTCAGGGTGGAAATATAGTAAGCAGTCTGGCCTATGCTGACAACTTGGTCTTAATGGCAGATTGTGCCGAAAGCCTGCGGTCTAATATCTTGGAACTTGAAAATAGGTCCAATGAGTATGGTATGAAAATTAGCATCTCGAAGACCAAATTGATCACAGTAGGTAAGAAATTCAACAGAATTGAATGTCATCTTGGTGAAACAAAGCTAGAACAGGTAGATAATTTCAAGTATTTAGGTTGTGTGTTCTCCCAGGATGGTAATATAGTAAGTGAGATTGAATCAAGGTGTCGTAAAGCTAATGCAGTGAGCTCGCAGTTGCGATCAACAGTATTCTGTAAGAAGGAAGTCAGCTCCCAGACGAAACTATCTTTACATCCGTCTGTTTTCAGACCAACCTTGATTTACGGGAGCGAAAGCTGGGTGGACTCAGGATATCTTATTCATGAGTTGGAAGTGACAGACGTGAAAGTAGCGAGAATGCTTGCTGGTACAAACAGGTGGGAACAATGGCAGGAGGGTACTTGGAATGAGGCGATAAAGGCTAATTTAGGAGTGAACTCGATGGATGAAGCTGTACGCATAAACCAGCTTTGGTGGTGGGGTCGTGAGGCAAATGGAGGAGGATAGGTTACCTAGGAGAATAATGGACTCTGCTATGGATGGTAAGAGAAGTAGAGGTAGACCAAGACGACGATGGTTAGACTCAGTTTCTAACGATTTAAAGATAAGAGGTATAGAACTAAATGAGGCCACAACACTAGTTGCAAATCGAGGATTGTGGCGTCGTTTAGTAAATCCACCGAGGCGTGCAGTCTGAACGCTGAAAGGCATAATAGTCCATAATGATAATGTATGTATAAACAAAATAAAGTTGGTAAGAAAATTTAGATTATGAATACATATTTTTCACACAAGAATTTAAATAAAAGTTTTGCACTTAATTTCTTACTTACCTGTCGAAATTAAACTTCAAACACAGAAAATTACTGAGAATTAAGAACACATAGGTTCTATGAGCACAGCAATGGACATTTATATAAACAAAATGAGTTGTCCAAAAACAAAACAACATATGGCATACCCAGTGTTGCCAACCTTCATTTGTAAAAAAATACGAACATTGCAAAATTTCCCTGTATTATAAAATTGATTCCTATTTAGCAAGAAAATGGGAGCCAAATAAATATTTTAAACATCATTGTGATTGGTGGCACTGTAATTTTTGTAACAATGTCAGCCTCCTTCTCCTTGTAGTGCCACCACTTGATTCTTTTAGGCCCATTTCTATATTTGTTTATGTCACATCGAAATGAATAGGTATTACCTATTTTTAACTCGGATAGATTTTGAGTGTAGACCAGTGTAATATATCCACAAAAGAAAGACGTTTCTTTACACTAGAGAGAAGACTGAAAACATCTGAAGAATTCAGAGTCATGTACCATCAACAGATTTTATTTATTTTATTTATTTATTTATCGTATGATGAATCTATGTACATACATGAATTACAGATGAATTACATCCTAAAGGAGCAAGTTGGGTTGGTTCCTGATGATGACACTAGCAAAGACTTATTTTACTTACCTGATCACGCAGTAAAGAAGGAAAAGAAGGGCAGCATGAAATACAGATTTGTTTTTGACTCATCTTTTCACGATAGAGATTCCCCATCATTAAATGATGGGTCCGAACTTACTACCTAAGATTTTTGCCACTTTATAAGTACGATTTCGGACGTATCAAAAGGCAATTGTTTGTGTCGGCAGCCAGGCATTTCTGCAATTGATTGTTAATGAAGATGACAGGAAATTAACACAATTCTTCACTGGGCGAGTTGGCCATGCGGTTGGGAGTGTGCAGTTGTGAGCTTGCATCTGGGAGATAGTGGGTTCGAATCCCACTGTCGGCAGCCCTGAAGATGGTTTTCCGTGGTTTCCACACCAGGCAAATGCTGGGGCTGTACCTTAATTAAGGCCACGGCTGCTTCCTTCCAACTCCTAGCCCTTTCCTATCCCATCATCACCATAAGACCCATCTGTGTTGGTGCGACGTAAAGCCACTAGCAATAACACGATTCCTGTGGTATCGTGGAATCAGACATTGAGAGAAACTACAAGATCACAAGTGATGTCATATCTTACTGGTTTACATGATTACCATTTGGCTCTCTAGCAGTCCATTCCTATTATCGGCCACATTATGAGAAGTTGCAGCACAGTACTCTGAAAAATATCCAGTTTCATCAGCAGTCTTGGATAAATTCACATTCATGGATGACTTCACCGCAAGCAGAAACAATGACAACCATATAATAATCCTCTACTATGAGTGGCCGTAGCCGTGTTGAAACACCGGATCCCGTGAGATCTCCAAAGTTAAGCAACATTGGGCGTGGTCAAGATTTGGATGGGTTGCCACGTGCTGTCGGTGTGGGGTTAAGGGAATGGAGGAGCAGAAAGGAACTGGCCACCCTACCATATGTAAACTCCGGCTCAGGCACACTTCTGCAAAGGTTTGGACCTTCCTTCTTGCAGAATACACCCTTACTTTACTATGAACTCACAACGTTATTGAAGCATACCAAACTCCCACTCGCAAAATGGGCTACATGCTTGGAACCTCTGAAAGAGAAATGGAAAAGTGAAAATGAAGCACTCAAGTTAGAGACAGGAGTACTTGGAGTAGACTGGAATACAGAAGATGACCAAATATTCACTGATCAGCAAAACATTACAGAATCTCTGTATCGAAAAGCAGGAACAAAGAGGAGTGTTCTCCGTGCCACAGCCAAATTGAAGACTTGGCCAGAAAAACGGGTTAACCCTCAAGATTAAAATATTTGAGTTATGCACTGCCATTTGTTGTCGGATATGAGAGCTATCTTTTGTGATATTGGGCTCAGGCACAGGGATCATATTAGGTTAAATACATAAAGTGAAAGTTTTTGCGTTTCTGGATTTGCTCTGTCTGTAATGTCAAAAATGGGCTAACCCAGTGCTGCAACTGACATCTTCGGTATAAGCAGTGGGCGAATGTCTCGAGTAATTGAGCAGAAAAAACGTACGGTTCTCCTCAGATAAGCTTGCATTATTTACTTTTATTGCACACCCCTTGGTAAAGCAGTACATTCAAATTAATGGAAATTTTGCAGTGTTTTACAATACACGTCAAGTGTTTAAAAAATTAAATAGCACGTTTATTATTGTAATCTATCAGCTTCATGGTCCATATTGATAGTTTGAGCACACTGTTATGAAGGATGGGAGTTTTCCACATAATCAATACCTTATTTACAAAGTGTCTAAAATTTTAATTTCATTAAAAGACAGTACAGTTTCGACCTCTTAAATGGGTCATCGTCAGCTCTTGATGAACCTGCTTATTCAGTAGCGACTGTACAGAATAAAACATTATTAAGATTAAACATGAATGCCACTATTCTAATAAAATGCTTAATGTTAAGATATATACATATATGGTACAGTTTTTGAAGTTAAAAGGCTTTGACTTCCTAGAGTTCCATGAATGCCACAATTCCAAAAATTATATTTGCTATAATTTTAAAAATAGGATACAATTCTTAGAGTAAAGAGTCACTGACATCGTGGTGTCAAGTTCAAATATCTTATGCTGTAATGCCAACATTATGTCCAATGGTTATATAAGGTAGATTCAAAAGTGCATTATTATTTAGCGTATGATGCTACAGTTGACAATCGACTCGGTACAAGTTCTTAACAGGCAAAAAAAATTTATTTTATATACTTACAATATATATACAAACTCTCTCTTAGAGACGAATGTCCAGCTCTTCCAGCCAAGAGAGTGCCTCAGGGGTCACTCCGTGAATGTCCTCGATGGAACCAGCAAAAGCTCGCAGAGGGCAGTCCTTCAGAATGTGCAGGATGGTTTGCACTTCAGCACCACAGTCACAAGCTTGAGAGTCTTTCCAGCCCCAATGATGCAGAGCAGAAGCACTTCTTCCTACTCCGCAGCGTATCCTGTTGAGTGTGGTCCAGATGGAGCGAGGAAGGTTGAACCCAGGCAACTTTGTAGTTGGATCCCTGATGTTGACAATGCCATGAGAGTGTGATTCAGACCATTCGCATTTCCAATTTCATCAGGCTTGAAATGTGAATTAACTACTTACTTTCCCGACTTCCAGGCAGGTTTCCGTGACTTGAGTCTCATTATAGCATTTTCATCTGTATCCTGATGTATTGAGAGGTAACTATTCTTCGCTATCCTGGTCCACAGTCTAACAAGGGCACTTTGCCATCTGATGTGAGGAGGCTGAATGTTGCTCAGTAATGGTAACCATTGAATAGGAGTAGAGCGCAACGTACCAGATGTAATTCTCATTGTGTGGTGCAGTTGGACATCAACCAGGCTAGTACGGGAGCTATTGAGCCATACAGAGAAGCAATATTCATCTGGTGAATATACTATTGCTAGAGCAGTTGTTCGTAGTGTGCATGCATCTGTGCCCCATGAAGTACCAGCTAGTCTACCAAGCAAGTTGTTAACGGCTTTTAAGCTTAGCAGCCATACATTTTTACCATGTGGTCTTGTTGAGAAAAAAAGAGGCCCTGCGGTGTGGGGGCAATGCGTCCGCCTGTCAGCCGGTGGCCCTGGATTCGATTCCTGGCCAAGTCAGGGGTTTTTGATTGTAAATGATTAATATCCCTGGTCTGGAGACTGGGTGTTTGTGTCGCCCTTAACGTTCCTTTCCTCACATTCAACACTTTACATTTCCGCCATTTACAAAATACATGCAGGTTCTTCAAATATGGTGCAAGTAGGGGCAAAAGATCTATCTAGGTCAATGGCCCGAACAAATAGCATTAAAAAAATCTTATATTTATGTTTCTGATAAATGGATGGAGCTAGTTCAGTAAACTAGAGTTAAAAATCCTTTCAGTGTTGTCAAAATGACAACTGGTATGTTTATCACAGCAAAACTTCTTCTCGATAAAGTCCAGAGAAAATTAGGGTTAGAATCTGGTCAAAAGGTACTTCTGAGCAAGATTACTTGTTTGAAAGTAACTAAAAACCAGCCTTTTAAGCTCTTTTTTTAATTTAAGTGTAGCTATGGTGAAGTTGAGAGTTATGATTCTGTGAATATTAGAAAGAAAACAAAATTACCTGTTAGACCTTCACTTAGTTGTGAGATTTTCCCCCCCAAATATCATGGTCCAAGAGCTAGAAATCCTGCAAAGCTGAAAGATTTACAGGAACTAATGGAATGTATTCCACCAGTTTATCATGAATACTACCAAGACATTAAATCTGTTCCAGAATCTGAGACTATTTCTGATGAACCATTTTTCTTTTACCATAGCACTGATTACTGTTAAATAACACCTTGAACCATCAATTTTCCAGGATAAGATACAGTTATACCATTTTGGAAATGCAGTAGACAAAGACAACATGTTAAATATAGGGTAAATGGAAGATGTATAGATTGCTTCTGAGATATATATATATAAAAAAAAAATCATTTCCATCTGTGATAGGTGTGTAAAGGATTGAAGAAGTTTAGTATAATGTTTCTCTTCGTTTATTGATAATGTCTTGTTTTGGGTAATAAAATATGAAAAATTTTACTGTTTGCTTGGACCTTATGTTTACAAAAATGAATGAAGATAATGTCTTATATTCTTTTCAGCCTCATTCACAAACCTCAAATTTTCTCCATTTTAAATAAGTGTGGGTTAACCCATTTTTCTGGGCATGTCTTCAGTTCTATGATCCATAGGATTGTTCACCCCAGTGGTTATCATTGCAAAGATACTCTTCCAAGATCTTTGCTTAAGGGGAATCGATTGGGAAGACTAACTACCAACAGATCTTGCACAGAGATGGCAATTCTGGATGTCGAAACTACAGAGTTTATCAGATACACACATTTCCCAGATGCAGTGGCATATGCAACAAGCAAAGCAACGTAGAGATACATGTCTTTTCCGACGCTTCAGAAAGAACTTATGGTGCTGTTTTGTACATACGATCTGCCTCTAATACCACCTCTTTGGTACTATTATTTTGCAGCAAAACTAGACTTGCACCTATAAGAAAGGTCACACTTTCTCAGTTGGAGCTGCTTGCCACATTAATTAGCTCACGTCTACTTTGCTACTTTTGTACAGCAACTGATTTGGACGTACCGAAGTCCACCATGTGGAGTGACTCTACAGTTACCCACGGATGGATAAAACATGATCCAAACAAATGTAAAATCTATGTAACAGGGTAACCAAAATACTGGAGTATACTACATCCAGACAATGGAGACGCTGCCCAGGAACCCAGAACCCAGCGGACCACCTTACACGTGGTATTGAAGCGCATAAGTGTTCACTCGACAGCTGGTGGAGCGGACCACAATGGCTTTCTGAAGAGCGCACGTCTTGGCCACCCAATGATAACAGCTTAGACACGACACTACCAGAAGCCATGAGAACCCAACCTCAAGTTCTTATAGTTATTACGTCTACACCTCTCCTGAGAATAGAACGATTCAGTTGTTACTAGAAATTACTACGTCACTGCTTGGATCTTCCGCGTCATAGAGAGTATGATTTTCCCATGCACTTACAGCTGCCGAATTGCAAGTTGCTCGGAGTTATGTTTTTAAAGAGTTCAAGAACAATGTTTCGCAGATGAACTGGCTTCACTACGCAGGGAAGCCCTCCTACCAACATCACCTTTGAAATGAAATGGCATATGGCTCTTAGTGCCGGGAGTGTCCGAGGACATGTTTGGCTCGCCAGATGCAAGTCTTTTTGATTTGACGCCTGTTGGCGACCTGTGTGTCATGATGAGGATAAAATTATGATAAAGACGACACATCCAGCCAGCGGAATTAACCAGTTATGGTTAAAATTCCCAACCCTGCTGGGAATCGAACCCGGGACCCTTGTGACCAAAGACCAGCACGCTAACCATTTAGACATGGAGCCAGGCAACATCACCTTTGATCGCCCGTTTCAATCCCTTTCTATAGGACAGTGTCATTCGGATAGGAGGAAGATTACATTTTGTAGACTGGACAACGACCGAGCAACATCCAGTACTCCTGGATGGAGCTTTTCACTTTACACAATTGTTAATTATGCAGACACACATTAGACTTCATCACCTTAGTTCTCATTGTAATGACGGAGCTTTGGAGTGAATTTTGGAGTTTATGAGCTAGGCAGATTATCGAGAAATGTCTCCACACGTGTCTGCATTCAAAATAGCCCACGTCCTACGTGACCATTTACAGTTACAGGAATCGACTTTGCTGGTCCACTGTATGTAAAATTTGACAAATAGGTCAAGAAGTCATACGGAATCTTATTCACTTGCTCCACTACATGTGCTATTTATCCTGAATTAGCTACAGACCTCTCGATGGACAGATTCCTGATGGCCATGCAGCGATTTGTTGGATGTCGTGGATTACCTCACACAGTCCATTCAGACAATGCTCAAACTTTTGTTACAGCTAACAAAGAACTGGTAGAACTACTACAAGACTCCAAGGTACTGTGCATAGCACGGAATTGTCTGGAAATTTATTGTGCCACGAGCAGTTTGGTGGGGAGGGTGGTGGGAGAGGATGATAGGCTCCACCAAGCGCTGCCTGATGAAAGTAATTAGGGTGGTCACAAATAGACGAAGGCTTGAACACAATTTTGATTCATATTGAAGCTGCCCTGAATTCTAGACCAATCACTCAAGAGACAGACAGTGATGAAGTCCTGACACCAGCCCATTTCCTCAGCAGTGGAAAACTTACAGCAATCCCAAATGAGCCGGAACCATCAATGAAAGGAGACCTCACTAAAGAATTTAGCCATAAACATAACATCCCTGAAGCCTTCTGGCAATGCTGGAAGATGGAATATCTTCTCTTGTTGAGAAATTACCACGAGGTTAAGGGACAACAAGGACTACACAAACCCAGAGTCTGAGACGTCGCACTTCCACAAGAAGATATTAGACCCAGACATGTGGAAGAGAGCAGGGTAGAAGTACGGAGAGATGGAGACAACAAGATCAGAGGTGTCATTCTCCACCGATCTGGTAGAACCAAGATCAGCTGACCTAACGTGACCTCGATAATGTTGTGAAATGGACAGCAGGCAATGGTATGTTGATAAACGGGGTTAAAAGTCAGGTTGTGAGTTTCACAAATAGGAAAAGTCCTCTCAGTTTTAATTACTGCATTGATGGGGTGAAAGTTCCTTTTGGGGATCATTGTAAGTATCTAGGTGTTAATATAAGGAAAGATCTTCATTGGGGTAATCAGATAAATGGGATTGTAAATAAAGGGTACAGATCTCTGCACATTGTTATGAGGGTGTTTAGGGGTTGTAGTAAGGATGTAAAGGAGAGGGCATATAAGTCTCTGGTAAGACCCCAATTAGAGTATAGTTCCAGTGTATGGGACCCTCACCAGGATTACCTGATTCAAAAACTGGAAAAAATCCAAAGAAAAGCAGCTCAATTTGTTCTGGGTGATTTCCAACAAAAGAGTAGCGTTACAAAAGTGTTGCAAAGTTTGGGCTGGGAAGAATTGGGAGAAAGAAGACGAGCTGCTCAACTAGGTGGTATGTTCACAGCAGTTATAATGGGAAGTATTTCTTATCCACTGTAGGATTGGTGTTCACCTTGGTACTGTTTTTATAGACAAAGATTCAATAATAGTTTCAGACACAAGGTTTTGAATGGACATTGTGATAATTTTAAATGTTCATGTTGTCACGTTTTTGAAGTGTTTTAATGTTGGTTTTTTAAAATGTAATGTAATTTGGTTTTTAGACTGCTGTAATTTTAATTTTGACTATTGTCTTTTTAATATGTTTACGACTGTTCACGAACATCATTTTAAGATTAAAATTAATGGCTGAAGATGTTCTTTATAAGAGCGAAACATGTCCCTTAGAAGAATTAATTGTATAAAAATGTAAACACCAATAAAGGTGACTTGTATTGAATAGGTGGATAAGAAATACTTATTACAATTGCTGTGAATAACATCATTCAGTACGGAACAACCATGAGGATAATGACCTGTAAGTGGTATGTTCCGAGCTGTCAGCGGAGAGATGGCGTGGAATGACATTAGTAGACGAATAAGTTTGAGTGGCGTCTTTAAAAGTAGGGAAGATCACAATATGAAGATAAAGTTGGAATTCAAGAGGACAAATTGGGGCAAATATTCATTTATAGGAAGGGGAGTCAGGGATTGGAATAAATTACCAAGGGAAATTTCTAATTTCTTTGAAATCATTTAAGAAAAGGCTAGGAAAACAACAGATATGGAATCTGCCACCTGGGCGACTGCCCTAAATGCAGATCAGTATTGATTGATTTCATTGATTCAGCTGGTCATCCCTCTGGAGATTGACCAGGGTGGAGAGGATGTCACGGATTGATAAGTCTTTGGTATTCCTATATTTTGGACTGAATATGGTGTATGTGTGTGTTCTTTGTATTGTTTCTTTGGGTTAAATACAAGATGGAGTCGGTGTTGTAGTATTACGAATGTTGTCGTTATTTAATGCCCCCACACAGATTACTGGTTGTAATGTACATTACTTATACCGTACACATTTCATTCACATCTTTGTCCATGTAGGGAGTGCATTCAGAGGTTCTTGTACTAAATGATCTCTGATGGCATATATGCATCTATAACCGATGGAATTTAAATTCTGTAGATGAAGTTCACAGACAGAGAACTGCCCAAACCTGTTCCACCTAGACAGAACTACTTGGTATTAAGACTTGAAGATGCCTCATCATTTTGATAGAATTGGCTGATGTGTCATTATGAAGTGTACAGTGAAAGCCATTCATTATGTAGTATAAGCATATTGGTATTGTTATTAGTGTCTTTAAATGACGAATTGCATAATAGAGGCAACTGACTCACTCAGCCTTGGCCTATATATACTTGTGATGTATAATTTTTCTTGTTCAATTTCAGATTTTATCTCCGTGAGAAACAGAATGATAGCCTATGGACTGATAGTTTTACTATGGATCCACAGTTGATCCGGGATTACTTTTATCGCTTTCTGTACCAACTCAAAGACAAGGAATATCCTGATCTCTGTCAGCTTCCAGATCTCAATGAACAGACATTGTTGGATAATCTTCGAGCGCGTTTCATTGGTGGTCACATTTATACCTATGTCGGTTCAATACTGATTGCTGTCAATCCATTCAAGGTAAGTTTTGAGTCCTTTACATAACTTGCCATTGTGCGTATCGGTCTTCTATTTTGTTGTCCAGTAATTGTTCTCCTTGTTCTCTTAATTTTTTAGGGACTCTTGACCTCGGTTAAGTGAAGTTTCTAATATTGGTGGTTTTTTAATGTTCTAAATTGTTATAGATCTTTTTGTATGTTTATCTACTCGTTATTCAGAAGTTTGTAATGTGCCCTTTACAGTGTGGGAACTCTAAAGTGCCTTGGAGCTTTGCAAGGATCAGGTAACATCCATAATCAGATGTTGAACATCTCAGTGAGGATAACCTAAGATATCTGGTAAAGAGTGCTCAACAGAATCTAGTTGGGGGTGAGTTTCCATCTCTATGGCGAGAGGGAATATTCATTTGTTTTGTCTCCTCAAGTCTGACAGGGACCCTAAGGATGCAGGAAACTATAGGCCTATTTGTCTTAATAATTGCTGGTATAAGCTGTTTGAGAGAATGGTAAACAAACGACTTGTGTAGTGTCTGGACAAAAGTGACTGTTGTCCAAGTACCAGTGTGGCTTTCGAGCTGCTTGACCAACCACATTTTTGTTTGTTTGTTTATTTATCGTGTGGCTTTGAGTGCCGGGAGTGTCTGAGGAAAATATTCGGCTCGCCTAGTCTTTCTGCACGTGAGTGTGAGGAGATAATGATGATGATGTAGGGAGAAGTTGTAACCCGATATTGGCACGTAGCCTACTCCTGTCGAATGATACTAAGGGATCTGCTCAAGGCTTAATATCTCCATCTGAAGGACGAATCACCATCAGCAGCATCATATGCCCTCACTCTATATGAACACTGTGGAGAGGTTTGTTATTGAATCCAGGATTTTGGTATGCAATGTAATGATCGGAAATTGTATACCACCACATCTTCCTCCACTGCTAGCCAATTTTCTGATGGTGACTTTTTTTTTTTTTTTTTTCCACCAATGGGTCTTGAACAGGCTAACCATGGTGTTGGACTATAAAGTCATGATGCCTTAATGATCATGGCCACCAGGAGGGCTGATCTGCTACTGACCATCTGGAGAGGTAAGTTTAGGATACTTTCCTACGAAAACAGCATTTGGTGGCAGTTTTCTTCTATTTGAACGTGTATGACACCACATCACGGTTTGGCATAATTTTAATTCTGCAGGAGCAGAAATTCCAAGGGAACTTGCTGGTGTTTGTGGCAAACTTTTTGTTCTTCCATTCTTTTCTGTGACCAAATTAACAGGGCATATTTGCAATACTACATTCAGGAAAATGGAGTCCCTTAGGGATCGGTTGCTTTGTTTGTGATTGCCATAAACTATATTGTTCCTGCTGCAGGTTCAGTAGTAATAACATCACTATATGTAGATAGTTTTGCATTACATTATAGTACAACAAACTATTAGGAGAGTGGAACAGTGGACATTAGAACATGATTTCCGATTTTGAACGGACAAATCCTTTGTTGTCAATTTCTGACAGAAGCACAAATCCCATCCCTATCCTGAGCATTATTTGGGAAACATCGCTCTTCTGGTAGTAGACACATACAGATTCCTTGAGCTCCTTTTTTATAGTAAATTTTCATGGGAGCTAAGTACACTAAAATAGTCAATGTAATGAGGAGGGGCACTGATCGCATGGTGCTCTTACATTTTTATAAGACATATATTTTATCTATATTAGATTGCTGTGCAGCATATAGAGCAACATGCAAATCTGTTTTAAATAAACAATAGTGTCCACCACTGTGGAGTTAAGCTGGCAATGAGATCTTTCCGTACAAGTCATGTAGCCAGTCTGCCTGCAGAATCTGATGTAACAGTAAATCGTAATGCAAGCAAGTGCTGTTATCATATGCTGTAAATCTACGACAGATACTACATTATCCAAGCCCTTGCGTGTTCCATAATCAGAATTGCTGGCTGCGTGCCACCTTTTTATGAGCAACACAGTTCGTTGTAATTGCTTTTTGGAAGGTTTTGGTAGACCTTCAATTCCTTATCTTGTTAGAGTGCCTAGTAGTAAGGTACCTCCTTGGACAGTAAGTTGACCTGACATTATCCTGAATCTACATACCGGCGCAAAAGCTAACACGGATACCTCCTTTCATTGAAGACTTTTCAGGTTCAGAGATCCAAGATGATAGGTGCTTTACATGGTTAACTTGATGGTAGAAGGGAATGTGAGCAGTTGATTAGTTGTGGATGATGATAGGTTGATATTTTCTCTACCTAAAACCTGCAGCTTGTACTCAGCAGAGTTCTATGCCATTTTGGGAGCTTTGTGGTACACGCTGTCCTATGGACATTAGTGTTAACTTGTGCACACTGACTCTCTGATCTCATTTCGGTCTGTTCATACGTGTGTGTCCCCCTACCCTGCCTGCAGGCTATTCAAAATCTACTGGCCAGCTTGTGAAACGTAAGTAGCAGAATTACTTTCTTGTGGCTCCCAAGCCACATGGATGTAGCTGATAGGCTGCCAATGGGGCAGTCATGCTGCCCGCTTTACCTTACGAAGTTCCAACTAATGATAATGTACATATTCTCAGTTGAGATATTTGGAAATATCTCGCTGGGGGGGGGGGAGGAGTGGCAGGTATCCATCCTTCCAAAAGCTGAAAACAATATAAGGGCTGGGTGGAGTGGCTCAGACGGTTCAGGCGCTGGCCTTCTGACCCCAACTTGGCAGGTTTGATCCTGACTCAGTCTGGTGGTATTTGAAGGTGCTCAAATACGTCAGCCTCGTGTCGGTAGATTTACCGGCACATAAAAGAACTCCTGCAGGACTGGATTCTGGCACATCGGCCTCTTTGAAAACCGTAAAAGTAGTTAGTGGGACTTAAAGCAGATATATTTAACAATATAAGGGGCAATGAAAGTATGGATGACTTCCCATTAGGTGTTTTGGAGGTGAGCAGTGATATTGTGCTGTCTTCGGTTTGACTGTTATAGCAAACCGTTCTAGCTTATTGAAGAGAGGATGATGCCACTCCACTCAGTGTGCACTTGCGGTGCCCACCTAATTACACATCATTTCCGAGTGCACGGACTTGGCCAATCTGCGTCATAGTTTAAAACTTCCAAGCACCATGTGTCTCATTTTACGAGATGACGAGCAGTCATTTGACCTCGTCAGTCATTTTTAACTTTGAAATATTAGAGTCAATGTTTTTTTTCATTTCCTGGAAATAAATTTTATTCTTAGTTACTATTGTATTGTAAATTAAAGTTTTAGTCTTTTAACTGTGTTTGTATCTATTTACTTGTATTACGTACGGTGGAATTTAGGAAGTAAAATTAACTTCAGAAGATAATCGAGATTATATTTTCACACTCGCAAGTCAAAAACCCATGACTGTGCCATGCTCTGTCAATCAAAGAGCCGATCGAGTATTCAATAGCAGAATATCAGGAAAGTGCATTTCCTTGTTACTGTGGACTTGTCTTTTTAAATTCTGAGCAATGTACAGAAAAAAATCTTATTTTATATAATTATATACACTGACTGACAGAGCAAATGCAACACCAAGGAGGAGTGGTTCGAAAGGGATGAAAGTTGGGGAAAAAACAGAGACGGCACGGACGAATAATTGATGTTTATTTCAAACCGATATGCAGGTTACACAATGCGCACGGCATCGACTCAGTAGGATGTAGGGCCACCGCGAGCGGCGATGCACGCAGAAACACGTCGAGGTACAGAGTCAATAAGAGTATGGATGGTGTCCTGAGGGATGGTTCTCCATTCTCTGTCAACCATTTGCCACAGTTGGTCGTCCGTACGAGGCTGGGGCAGAGTTTGCAAACGGCGTCCAATGAGATCCCACACGTGTTCGATTGGTGAGAGATCCGGAGAGTACGCTGGCCACGGAAGCATCTGTACACCTCGTAGAGCCTGTTGGGAGATGCGAGCAGTGTGTGGGCGGGCATTATCCTGCTGAAACAGAGCATTGGGCAGCCCCTGAAGGTACGGGAGTGCCACCGGCCGCAGCACATGCTGCACGTAGTGGTGGGCATTTAACGTGCCTTGAATACGCACTAGAGGTGACGTGAAATCATACGCAATAGCGCCCCAAACCATGATGCCGCGTTGTCTAGCGGTAGGGCGCTCCACAGTTACTGCCGGATTTGACCTTTCTCCACGCCGACGCCACACTCGTCTGCGGTGACTATCACTGACAGAACAGAAGCGTGACTCATCGGAGAACACGACGTTCCGCCATTCCCTCATCCAAGTCGCTCTAGCCCGGCACCATGCCAGGCGTGCACGTCTATGCTGTGGAGTCAATGGTAGTCTTCTGAGCGGACGCCGGGGCCGGGAGTGCAGGCCTCCTTCAACCAATCGATGGGAAATTGTTCTGGTCGATATTGGAACAGCCAGGGTGTCTTGCACATGCTGAAGAATGGCGGTTGACGTGGCGTGCGGGGCTGCCACCGCTTGGCGGCGGATGCGCCGATCCTCGCGTGCTGACGTCACTCGGGCTGCGCCTGGACCCCTCGCACGTGCCACATGTCCCTGCGCCAACCATCTTCGCCACAGGCGCTTCACCGTGGACACATCCCTATGGGTATCGGCTGCAATTTGACGAAGCGACCAACCTGCCCTTCTCAGCCCGATCACCATACCCCTCGTAAAGTCGTCTGTCTGCTGGAAATGCCTCCGTTGACGGCGGCCTGGCATTCTTAGCTATACACGTGTCCTGTGGCACACGACAACACGTTCTACAATGACTGTCGGCTGAGAAATCACGGTATGAAGTGGGCCATTCGCCAACGCCGTGTCCCATTTATCGTTCGCTACGTGCGCAGCACAGCGGCGCATTTCACATCATGAGCATACCTCAGTGACGTCAGTCTACCCTTCAATTGGCATAAAGTTCTGACCACTCCTTCTTGGTGTTGCATTTGCTCTGTCAGTCAGTGTAGATTGATTAGGTGGGAATGTCAGAAAACACTTTAATTGTAAGGTCTGGTAATCTAGCCAGCCAAAGCAACTGGTCGACAAACTGTAGAGCACGCTGGGTGACAGCAGCAGTATGAGGACGAGTGTTATCCTGACGGACAACACCCTACTGAATACCGCAATTGAATGACAACCCAACCAGTTCAGTCACCAGTATGATGTACAAATCCGCTGTCAAGGTTCTTGGCATAATGATGAGAGTGCTCTTGCTGTCAAAGGAAATTGCTAACCAGACCATAAGTACTGGAGTAGGTCCAGTGTGTCGACGCCACAGACAGCTTGGTTCCAAGCGTTTACCTGACCTCCTTACCAACCTACAGCCATCACTGGCACCAACACAGAAACGGCTCTCATCTGAGAACACAACCGATCTCCACTCCGCCCTCCAATGAGCGACCACTGAAGTCGCAGATGGCAGTGATTCAGAGTTATGGGCATGAATACTGAAGGACGTCTGACTCAGAACAGTCCCCCAAGTAATCAATTTGTTACAGTTCACTGTGTCACTCTGGTGGCAACTGAAGTTGGCAGCAGTCATTCCTCCACACACTGAGCACAAGGCCAAATGCTCCAAACTTTAATGCTTGAAAATTGCCCTAAATGGGCCGAAAACATTTTAGTTTTTGAGAAGCACATCACCTCAGCCAGCCACGTGTGCCACCTGAACAAAATCTCTGTTTTTGAACGAGTTGACTGTTCCTTATCTGTATCAACCAAAAAAATTATGTGCTCAGCATTAGATACAGTCCAAAAGGCTTTCGTTGGTAGATTGCAGTACAATGAGAATGTCAAAATAGGTAGGTATGTTGCTTGTGAGTGTCCATATCGTGCAGTTAGCCACCTCGTAGCTGGAGTCTCACTAATACTGCCAGTGGCGTATACTGAGGGCTACCAAGGCTGTCAGTGAAGCCCAAACCTCAGTTGAGAATGATGGAAGTCTAAAGCACATTATAATGTTAGCATCTGACACATTGTTCCATTGACTAAACTTGAAAGCAGTGAGAAAAATCGTTGCTCGTATTTGTGAGAGCAAGGCATCGGAGACTGATATTGCAGCCCAGACTCTCGTCCCTCTCCCCTAGACTCGCTACACGCAGCTTGCTGCTGCATATCGGATGGGAGCTGGGACCATGGGGGACAGGTGTGCTAGGCTTCGGTCCGCCGGATCGCCACTGCTGACTATCAACCATGCGTTACTCATCGTATATACTTCCTCATCTCATACTTCTGACTTATTTATATAGATAACAGAGTGCTGGTATTTCACTCCCGTTTACTTGTACATCCTTGTAGGAAGACACTGCAAGGCTGCTGTTATAGGAGCAATATAATTTTCTTTTTTGACCTAGTAAAATGAAATGCAATCTCCTTCAGATTTAGTGTTCTCTTTTGTTGATTGGAATCGAACCCGTTATCATGGGTCAGACACCACCACTGATATCCCGAGGAAGCTAATTAACCAGTGAACGATGGGTATGACGCTGTAAAATTTAACATTTAATAATAATAATAATAGTGCGTGGTATCTGTATAGGCTTGGTGGTGACGTAATGAGGATAAAATGAATGGCGAAGACGTCATTAACACGCAGTCCCCAAGCCGGGGAATTAACAGTTTGACGGGGTTGATTCTGAATATTGAACCAGAGCCATCGGACCAAAGGCAAGCATTCTATCCATTTAGCAACAAACCTGGGTTTTGATTTGCTAAACCTTAGGCTACCATCTCCACTGATCAGGTGTTGACTATTGACAGTAGCAGAGGTTTAGGGCGGTAGCTTGTGAAGCAGCAGTCGTTTAAGTGCGGCCAGTATCCAGTATTCGGGAGATAGTGGGTTCGAACCCCACTGTCGGCAGCCCTGAAGATGGTTTTCCGTGGTTTCCCATTTTCACACCAGGCAAATGCTGGGGCTGTACCTTAAGGCCACGGCCGCTTCCTTCCCAGTCCTAGCCCTTTCCTGTCCCATCGTCGCCATAAGACATATCTGTGTCGTTGCGACGTATAGCAAAAAAAAAAAAGCTTCTGTGTTGCCTTTTGGCACCAGCTCAAAACGCTGAAGGCTTGACGTTCACTAAACCAACCATTGAAAAGGGATAACCTAAGTCTAGTGGTAGCCCACGTCTTGATCCCAGCATACGCCACTGAATAATGCTGTACCCCTGATGGGTAAACATTACATAATAAAACAAGGAAATGAGAAATTTATTAAAGAGAAAACTAATGGCAGTGCAAGTTATTAGTAAAAATGGATGTGGAAGGTGTGGAATGCCCTGCCGGGGATCATTAACTGGTGTCATTAAAATCTTGAAAGCAGAGATCAAGTTCATGAGAAAGAAAATGTAGTAACAAGGAATAATAGGTAAAATCATAATCATATAAACATGCTCTGTGGAGAAAGAATAATAAGTAGACATCGTTACAATACATCTTAAGAAAGTGCAATGCCTGCACCTTAGAACAGAAAAGTTTCCAGTAAGATAAAACTAAATGTAATGTGTACACAAGTACAGAACTAAATATTCCTTAAATTAGGACCATTAACCATGAGAGTGCACATAGGCACTTAATATGTGGTTTTGTTTTCAAAATTCACACCAGGCATTGCAGTTTAAAGGAGAACACAACACAAAAACACATATTTCATTATTCATTGCTAAAGATGTATTATGGGAATGTAATAACAATGCCGTTAATCCGATGCCTCTGTGTCCAACCATTCTCAAGTTATGTGCGGAAGTAGTAACTGGTCGTGACGTCACTGCGCTGTAGAGTCTACCTGGCAGCCTTGACGCTGGAAATAAACTCGCTCAGTCTTTTCCCGCACTCCATCTGCTACTGCCGTGTTCTTCTGTTGCCAGTGTTAGTGGGCTTATTTTTATTTATAATGGATGTAAATATAATTCGTCCGTATCAGTATGAGCCAGAACGAACGACGTTTACTGATGTCCATTCAGATAGCGATCTTGACATGGATATGCTAAACACTACAGGCCGTGCCAGCACGCGAATTTGGTGTAAATGTAATGAGTGTACCGTCATGGATACGGATGAAGAAGGTGTATGCTGTTGTGAATTAGACAATGTAAAAGCAGTGAAATCTGAGAAATTTATGTGTATAACAAGAAATCCCTCGTTTACAAGGCTTATTTTAGACCATGAAGTATTGACAATGACAAGGCATAACATGAGCTTAAAAACAAAGAACATGGCAAGGAAATGTTTACTGACAGCTTTAAATCCATCAAATAGAACTTGGCGTTTTATTTGTTACAAACAGTTCACTTCGTGGGTAAATTCATGGATTGCGATTGGTAAAAAGAACAGAGTTGTCATACCATCATGTGTTTTCAACACCATAAGGAACACATTTCCGGAACCCGATGGCACCTATGTGGGCTTCAAGCTGTAAATGAAAAAATGAAATTAAAACAGTAGAATTATGTAAGAGTTTCCTAAGCTTGTTTGTATGATAAATATAGATAGTGTATTATTTTGACATGAAGTACGGTACCTCATTTATTGCTGTGAGTGAAATCGTGAGAAGTGCTTCTTGATCAGGTCGTCATTCGAAGGTCGAGGTATTGGAGCGATGTTTTTAGGCAGTGACAGATCCATTGCTTGATCTTCAGGTGAGACTCTACTATAGTTAGTTTGCAAGAGATTTATTTTGTTCATTATTGCCTTCTTCCATCCATTGCTTGACGCTTCATATTTCTGTTTTATCACCCAGCCTCCTGTTGATTTTGAGTACTGAGTTTTGATACCAGCTTTCAATTTATTGATGTTTCAATTATAGTCCAAAGCAGCAATCACTGACTTGAGCTTTAAGCCTCTGTACGAGAAATGAACTCTCTTAGGAGCGTATTTCAAACGACGGTTGCGATAACTTTCTAGGCTTCCAGTGTGAACGTAGTGTTTTATATGTTCCACATCCTTTAAAAAAGATTTGTCTAAAACTAGTTTCTTCAAGGCTTCATATGAACTTGTATTTCTTTTAATCCACATTTTCTTTCTCTCTTCCTCCTCCGTTAATGTATCGTGCTCACAAGATTTCCATTCGTTTTCTAACCACTTATGCTAATTTTTTACGTGGTGCAAAATTGACGTAAATTTATCAATTAACACAGAACTGTTTTCATTACATGTTTGTGCTGCCCACCATAAATGATTATTTATACTGGCCTTCCACGCTTGAACTTCTGGATGATTTTTACCGAGAGCTTTCATCTTTTTCATTAGACTTTTTGATATGTGCCAAACATCAAATTCATGTTCAACATCAGGATACTGCGTTCTCAGTAAATACCTTACTCCTTTGTGTCTATCGGAAAGGAAGAGTTTTATATTACAATTTTCTTCCTGTACAATCTTCCTCATCGCAATTTCACACGCAGCCCTTTCAAGATCACCTTTCACCATCACTCTCTGAACAAGTTCCAAATGAGCTATGCGGCCTGTATTTATATCCATTAGTGAATACACTAAATATTTGGCTGAAAAGCTGGGAGAATCATACTGGCCATCTCCGGCTAACCAAATGGGTTTGGCACTACTTCAAACAATCAATAACGTTAGTCCTTTCTTGATGCCAAGTACCCTCCACTATCGGACCAGTTACTCTATGAATAATTCTATCATATACAGTTCGTGACATCATATGTAAGTTAATGGACTTGCAGAATGACTGAAATGGTTCAAACAGAATGCCTGACAACAATAATGCTGATGATATTAGGACATTTCCTTCCGGTTTCTTTCCTTCCATAGGTTGAGAATACTAACGGATGTTTTTCACTTTACTTTTACAAATGTAACAAATTTCAAAGAGTGTGAGCAAACTTGTCCTCGCTACAAAGAAATATGAACCTGTAATATGTACATCGTCCTGAGTGTGTTCGTTATCAGTATCACTAATATAACTTTCACTGTCACTTTCATCTGGTTCATAGAAACTGTCATTCAACTGTTCTCCCATTACGTCACTGTTCAAGGCTGTGCCGGATGTTGCAACGTCTAAGTATTTTCTAGCTATTTCACTTCCTAACTCACACTGTATTTCTACACTACATTCATGTCTGTCTGGTGAAATATTTTCTGTCATATCATTCTGAACGTCGTGTACATCATTATCGTTATCACTTCCGTTTAATACTGTGTCAACAAACTCCCTTCGTCTTTTAGCCTCATACTTTTCCGTCCTGCTCCCTTTAGTTTCTGACGAGTACTCCCACAGTGTATTTTGTGAAGCGGCTTCCGTATGAATTAGCATTCCTGCCTGAGAAGTATCTCCATCTGTCGACGCCAGACATCTTATTGAAGGAACAGACCCTGGCTTCAATTTCGGACCTTGCAGCCTTTCCGTAAGCATCACCTTCATTTTCAAAAGTTGCGTTTCATCATAGTCTGTATTTTTGAAATGCACTGAGCACACAGTAGCTCCCTTACTGGGAGAAAAGTGTTTCCTCTTGCAAAATTGTACCCAACTGCTAAACCTTCGAGGCGACTTACTTTGATTTGGAAACCTATGGAAATGTATTTCTTTCTCTCTACACTTTCGGTTTCTACTCGTGTTGTTACAGCCGTACACACTACAGGAAGGCATTTCGACAAACAGTCACCGCACTATTATAATAAACAACACTTCAAGTAAACAGAAGAGCGGCTGAGCGCGTACTGCAATAATCAACTCGATAGCTCGCTCAGCGCTTACAGCTCAGTGATGTCACAGCTACTCGTGTTTCCTTAGTTCACCGGCCTACGGAGCGGCGCACAGCAAAAGCAAATATATAGTTGAACACTGTTCGATACACTCTTTGATTCTGAGGCAACTTGATTTTTTTGTTGTGTTCTCCTTTTAAGTATCTCATGTTTACGTAGTTTCATATTAACTGAATATAACAAGAAAAATATACAATTAAAAGGTTCCACCTTAGTCAATACAAAGCACATCGTAAAGAAACTTTAAGAACTAAGACAATAAAAGGTATGTTTCGGCCTTCTCGGATCTTCTTCATCTGTAAAAGCAAATTGCAAAGATAAAAACAACTATATTAATATTAAAATCTAACACTAAAAGGAGCTTTCATAAAAAGTCATTCTTGAAGTTCCTATCATCAAAACTTAACAAAATAAAAGTGTATAGAAGAAAAACAGAAAAGCACTCGTTCTGAAAATTTTTGCATATGAATTTTCTTGATGAATATGAATATCCACAGCCGGTTTCCAGTCATTCGACCGGGTCAGGAATGGAATGAAGGAAGCCCCCGTCTAGCGGCAAGGATAGGAATTGTGCCGGCTACCGAGGCCTGTCACACTCCTCTGGGGCAATGATTAATGAATGATAGATGAAATGAAATGATATTGGAGAGTGTTGCTGGAATGAAATATGACTGGGAAAAGTGGAGTACCCGGAGAAAAACCTGTCCAGCATCTGCTTTGTCCAGCACAAATCTCACATGGATTGCCCGGGATTTGAACCTGGAACCCAGCAGTGAGAGGCCGGTGTGCTGCCACCTGAGCCACGGAGGCATATTTTCTTGATGATTACCATATATTTAAAATTAGCAAATGGAAAATTGACTATCTCGAAAAATGCCAGCATCAAAATAGATGGGAATCAAGGGAATTTTAAAAACACTGCCACTGAAATACTTTCAACCTTCCTGAAAGCATGCTATGAAGTGGCTAAAACTTGTTACAAAATCACGATTTACATAAAGACAATTTGCCCAACCATGAACCTTAATATGAAATGTGATTCCCTGGCACCGTGGGGTAACCTCATTTTAAGGAAACACAAGACACAAAGAGATAACATTCAGTTAATACAAAAGGTAAAAGAAAAACAAGGTTTACTTGGTCCAGAATAATTCCTCGAAGGGAAATACAACTGCTAAAGCTTCCAACTTGTAGGTGGAATAATTCTTTTCAGCAGAAATGAGGTTCTGGTTACATGAAACATACACTATTGTGCCAGTTTGGGTGTGTCCTCTATCTTTTTCTCGAACCCCACAGTTGGGTGACAATCTTTCTTGCGCCGATTGAGGGAAGGTTTTTTCTTGCACCACGACGTCTTTCTTGAACCGGATTTGACTCTTTTCTTAGTCACCCTCTTTTTCTTCCTTTCACATCTCAACTATCGGACGACCAAGTAACTAATTTTCGGCGATTGGGCATCTATTCTCTCCTCTAATCAGCTACACTCCGGCGTTCAATAAAATCTCCAGCTAGCTATGCTACACAACTCAGGGATTAAATTATATTTGAAAAAATTGTATTTTACGTGAATCCGACTGAGAAACGCACCTCTTATTCTTGAGTACATCTGCTTGTCTATCGGGTCATTAAACCAAAATATAACCAATTTTAAGTTCAATTATTCATCACCCCTCATGAAATTAACTTAAAATTGATCTTCTAATTTATAAATAATAATAACAAGTTAAATTCTTAACTACTAACTTTATTTAAAATCATTTCATAAGAGATATGTTAAATTCCTAGCTCATGAATCTTTTGTACACAGCAGCATTTCATTCAAAGTATTAAAAAAAAATATTGTTCTGAAATTATTATCTTTCTCATATGTTTGAATTCAAATTCATCAATCACTTTTTTTTTAATCATCCAAGGTTATACAGGGTTATTCACCTAATATGTTACATGCAAATAACTTCTAAACCATTAAAGATATCAGCATTTTGTTTTCATATTTGTAAATGGTACACGGGGTGTTGAAATATAACGTGCTACTTAGTCTCGTGGGGTGATTAACAACCAAGATATTGATACTAACTCCATAATTTTAAATGGAACGGCACAAATTTATACAGCTGATTTGAAAGTTCATCTGCGTACAAATTCAAATATGTAAGTATTTTCAAAATCGGACAATTACTTTTTGAGATATAAGTAAGAACAGCATGCCGCATCAGAAGGCGTGAAGTCGGGCGAGGACATATTGAGGCGCAAGCAGTTTCCTGGGAGTGAGTTCAGCCACAGAATGGGTACCAGGCATGTAAGCACTTCATACACATGTGATGGGTTTGCAAAGAGTGTATGATAGGCGAACACATGACAGGACAGAAAGGGTTGATGTGTTTAAAACGAATAAAATAAGTACTTTGCCTTAAAAGGAACATAACGAAAGCTATAATTGTCACTGGTTTTAGTGTACAGTTCATAGTACTCTATGAGTTGAGAAATAAACATAACACAAAACACCGGAAGAGCTCCTTCTAGAAAAGCAAATGTTCAGAGCTGATCGTAGTGAGATGGCAGTAACACTATTATTTATGTTTTATTTTACACTCATTAATCTCCGCAGAGCTCCAGCACGACTGTAGTAGCGTGCATTCGGGAGATCGTAGGTTCGAGTCCTGCCTTGCCCAACCTGACATTGATTTTCATGGTGTCCCATGTTCAACACCAGGCAAATACCGGATAGGTACCTTTGTGATAGGCCACGGCCGACTTTCTTTCCAAATCCTTCCCATTCCCATCCGTCAGAAAAAATGCTAAACTGAGCGCAGTCTATTACATGTCAAAACAAAACAATACAACTTTAATCTCCCTTCTCCGTTGTGTGTTCGCCAATCATACAATAATGTTGCATACCCAGGGTATGTTACGGTACATCACATTATGTTTACAGTACTTGCCTGGTATCCGTTCTGTGGCTGGAATCAAGGCCAGGAAGCAGCTTGCGCCTCAATATGTCCTTGCCCGACTTCACGCCGTCTGATGCGACATGCAAAACCGTGCATGCTGTTCTTATTTATATCTCAAAAAGTAATTGTCCGATTTTGAAAATACTTACATATTTGAACTTGTACGCAGATGAACTTTTAAATCAGCTGTATAAATTAGTGCCGTTCCATTTAAAAATATGGAGTCAGTATCAATATCTCGGTTGTTAATCACCCCATGAGACTAAGTAGCACGTTATTTTACAAGACCCTGCGTACCATTTACGAATATGAAAACAGAATGCTGATATATTTAATGGTTTAGAACTTCTTTGCATGTAACATGTTAGGTGAATAACCCTGTATATAAAATAATTTCTTTCCTATACTTTCCTGCAGAACTAGCCTAGCTGCCTAGCTCAACATTAAAGATATGATATATTAAGGATAGTGAGCCTCCGTGGCTCAGACGGCAGCGCGTCGGCCTCTCACCGCTGGATACCGTGGTTCAAATCCCGGTCGTTCTATGTGAGATTTGTGCTAGACAAAGCAGAGGCGGGACAGGTTTTTCTCCGGGTACTCCGGTTTTCCCTGTCATCTTTCATTCCAGCAACACTCTCCATTCTCATTTCATAGCATCTATCAGTTATTAATAAATCACTTTGGGAGTGGCGACCCCATCGTACTAATAGCCTATAGTCAATGACTGGAAAACTGGTTGTAGGTTTTCATTTTCATATTAAGGATAAAATAAAATAAAACTCTCCATGAATTATTATTATTATTATTATTATTATTATTATTATTATTATTATTATTATTATTATTATTATTATTAGTTATTTTTCACTAATTGTAGGTACAATTTATGGATGGTGAATGGAGAAAGGGCATAACCCCACATACACGAAAGTGCCTCCATCACCACTTAAAATTACAATATTCAAATATACAATTACATTCTACATAGTGTGGTTATACACAGTTACTGTATTTACAGGCATATTTACATACTACTCACAAGACATGGTCAACATTCAAGTAATTCGACACACACACGCGCACGCTCTCCCTCCCTCTCTCTCTCTCTCTCTCTCTCTCTCTCTCTCTCTCTCTCTCTCTCTCTCATCCCCACTTATACTTTAGCTAGGCCGGCTCACTCATACCCACCTAAGTTGTTAAATTCTCATTAAAAATTCTAACTTGTTGCTAATTTCTATCAACATATTAAAATGTTTACATAATCTTATGTTTTATATGAATAAATGTTGATAATATATATATTGATAATGTGTACAGTCATTAAAAGTTCTGGAAAAAGGAGCTGCTTTTTTAAAAATATCTAATTCATGTTTTATGCTGCTCATGACTCTTTCATTAATAAACGTAAGCAGAGTAAGCAATGTTTCACATTTGTAGCTTTCAATTGCTACCTAAGTTAATATACCAATAAACATAAAAAAAAGTATATATTTAATCATACTTGGACATATTCAAAATATTCCGTAAGAAGTATGCAAGAATTATTCAATAAAAATCTCAAGTTTATGAATAGGTTATATTAAGGTTGTAATGCATCGTAGATTCGATCATATGGTTACTAATAGTCAAGGAATACCTTAGATGAAATTTCTGAACTCGTAGATAGCAATAACATGATACTATGCAGACACTACCGTCAATGATTTGCTGTTTCAACTTAAATCAGTTTAAATATTAAGTACCATGTAAAATTCTCTTAGAAAATGCTGTCATTATTCTTTACTATAGGTTATCTGGAATTATTTTCGATGATCGTACTTTATTATTAACCTGCAAGTTCCCTAACAAAATGTAATCAACTCATACATAAGTCAAACCATATTATATGTCTATACGCGTCAAATATACCCTGGTTTGAAACTGCGTTACATAAACTAACATCAATTAGCCTTACGTAGAATTCCTTCCTTATTCATCGTCTTGTCATAATTCAACACCTAGCATATCAACATATGTCTATTACTCATAACATTCACACTTCTTACCTCATATTTCCGCCATATATGACCACACCACAAATATAAACATCAGTAAACCTGTTTAAAGTAACGCTCAATTCAAAATATCCTGTGTCTTATCACAATTTATGTTTCATGGATTAACAGTTACCATTCATATCGATGTTCACTTCTTTTATTAAAGTACGAACATATTAAGCTTATCTCTACTTCCATCTGGCAATAATTTGACGTATACGATCTCGATAACCTTCAATTCAACATGGTTCATTTTCTCATTTCAAATATCACAGATCACATTATGCATGGTATAATTCTTTGAAAGAAAGCTGAACATTGCTATCAAAGCACTTCATTGGCGAATATTGTCTTTCCTATGCATTAGAGTGTTTATAAGTTTTGGAAGACTACCTAAATCCATTAGTTAAACGTCAGTATTAGTACATTCATGCAGAAACTATATATTGAAATCACCTCTCGAAGATATATCGACCTAGCTCTTATACAAACACCATTAATAACTTGCTACAAAAATGAAATATATATATATATATATATATATATATATATATATATATATAGTTAAATTTTGAAAAGAAAAGGAAACTTTGTGAAACTTAACTTAATCCACCTGCGTTTCTGGACTGGGACAGCTGGTCTGTTGTTCTCCTACAGGATGGTCATCTCCGAGTTACCACTGCATCACGTCCGCACTGTGGTCTCAAGCCTCGGGTCCGTAGGAATAGCTGGTTAGGTTACCGCCAGATGTCAATCCTGTCTCCATTTTAGTTGGCCATCATGTAGCTCCTGAAAACATGCACAAGAAACACATTTAAAATCATGATTAGTTTCATTATCTTGTTATTTCCAGGTCTTCTATGAATTATGCCTATGTTGAGCTAAGTAAATTACGTTGCACACGTCAGTATTTTAATTTGAATGGTATTAAAAGGATTACTATTAGAATAAGTGGTAATGAAAAACAATGGTGTACGGTAATGTTGTGTATTCTCACCGACAGAACCAAATTGCCGCCGTACATTGTTCTCAAGCGAAAGACGCTTCCTAAAAATCTACCCGCTGGTGTTATCGTCAGATCTCAGAACTCCGGCTGGATGGACAGTTCACTTGTGGAAGACAGGGTAAAGTGTGCCTGGCAACGTCGCCCTGGTGTATTATTGGGACAAAGAGCTTGCTTGTTCTCGACAGTTACCGCGGCCACAAAAACAGACTCTGTGAAGAAACATATCAAGGATGGGAAAACCGACGTAGCAGTCATTCCGGGTGGGATGACGCCTATGCTACAGCCACTGGATGTCTGCGAGAACCATCCAGCTCTATACAGAATGGCAGCTGATAATCACACACTGATGCCAACTGGTCGCATTCAGTGCCCGGAAGTTCAGCTGCTGTGTTCGTGGATTTTGACGGCATGGAATTGTGTGCCTGGAGACCTCATCGGAAGAGCTTCAGGAAATGTAGCATTTCTAATGCTATGGATGGCAGCGATGACGACATTTTATGGGAAGGTGATGGTGATGAATGTTCCGAAGTTGGTACTGATGATGATTATGATGAAATGTTTGTTTACTTTTATTTGTATTTTCTAATCATTTGATGTGTGTTAGTAAAGATTGTAAATAATTTTGACTTCACTTTTTTTTTTTTAATTTTGTTCTTTCAAAATAAGGTTGTGGGTCTTATTCGGTGGTGTGTGGGGCGGGTGGTATTCGAGGTTATACGGTAATTGGGCAAAGTGGATGTGCAACGTGTGGAATGCTCTGATGGGGACCATTAACTGGTGTCATTGTGATCTTTAAATAAGTAATAAAGTTCATGGGAGACAAAATTTATCAAGAAACAAATAAAAGGCAAAATCTTCACTATTTAAACAGGCTCTGGGGTGGGGGGTGATAAATGAGTAGAAATGGTTACAATACACATTAAGAAAGTGTAAACCTGCACCTTAGAATGGACAAGTTTACAGTAAAATACAGTTTAATTTAAGGTGCACAAAAGTACAGAACTAAGGGCTGAATTCATAGACAGAACTTATACGTAAATGCCCCTTATAAGCCAGATTTAATTTCATATTACCTACTTAAGTGTCCTACTTAATGCTATAAGTGGACCTCCTACAAACAGGTAAGTGACTCACTTATGTTGCAGCAAGATAGAGGATAATGATTTTGCTGATTATGTTGCATTTAAACCCCAGAATGCTTTCAGTGCACACAGAAGATATGGAAAATCCTGTAGAAACGTATTATGACCAACAATTTAAAAGAAAGTTTCATTTTAGTAAAGTGGGATTTATGAATATTCTTGTTCCTTTGGTTGAGAGAGTCAACATAACCTCTAGAGGACTCACTATCTCACCATTAATGAAGAAATTGTTTTGAGATTTTATGCCACCTCTACTATCCCACACTGGATACAAGTGGAGAATGATATACTCTGAAGCAAGCATCAAAATGGAAACCCAGCTTCACTAGGCAAATTCACTGCTCAGCGAACATCGGTGACTAATTAGTATGCAGAATTCAAAGTGGACAGACATCTGCATCTAATGATATCAAGATGAATTATTCCAGTCGCTACGTGTATGTTCTGAATGTAGCTGCTTCTTATTACCAGAGAGTCAGATGGAAAGGTAATGTGTTATCAATTGTTCCAGTTCCACAAGTGTGTGTATCCAGCCCTTGTCCCATTTCTCTGTTGGGTCAGGCATGAAGTGAGATGAATCTTCGTAGCGAATTTGTTCGATGGGATTCTCTTCCTGCGGTCTTCCTCATCAGAGGAGTTAACGAGATGGGATGAGATGAAGTGATTGATGTGATGCATAATAGTAGGAAGGGAGAGGGTGAAACCTGGTGCTGGCACATAGCCTACTCCTGTCAAATAGTACCAAGGGGTCTGTTCAAGGCTTTATGCCCTCATCCGAGGTAGAAATCACGACAACAGTATCGTATGCCCTCACTCCATATGAGCACTGCAAAGACCTGTCTGTGTTGGTGCGACGTAAAACAAGTTGCAAAAAAAAAAAAAAAAAAAAATGGAATTGAATCCATGCTTTTCACATGCAATTTAGTGATTAGAAATTGTATATCACCACCTCTCCTACCTTGCCGGCCAACGTTTTGATGGTGAAAACTTTTTCAATCAATGGGACTTGAACTGGTTAACCTCGGTGTTAGACCATCTAGACTTGGCGCCTTAACGATCATGGCCACCAGGCTATTTCTACAGTTATTGTACACTTATAGAACTTGTTTCACTTGACATATCTGCTGCTGCTACTAGTGCAATTAAATACTACTACAGTTTTATGTCAGGCCTCTGACAAGGAACGAAATTTAGAATAGATATACTTAAAACAGTCACTATTTTGATTCATTGCCTTTACAAACTGCTTTGTCAGATATAGCTTGATGTGAAAATGTGGTAAAAAGATGTCTATGGGACTTGCCAAACTTCATTTTGCAATTTTTTATTCTTTCCAGGTTTCATCATTGCTTTGATATGCTACTCCTAATTCAGCGTAATTCATATTCTCTGATGTCTCATTTGTATTGCTAGCAAGAGAAATTGCTACATCAGATACATCATTTTTAAGAGTGTCTGCTTATTTCATGTTTCCATGAAATGAAATAAATGTGCAACTGCTCATGTGTATTTATTTCTGTTATGGAAGAGGACATCTACGAAACATTTTGATGTGTTTTCATACTGCCCATAATTTATGTATGTATTTTCCAAGTTGGAAAATATCGTCGTAAAATATTGCTGTGAAATATTCAAGAATCTATTCATAAGTATCAGGAGAAAGTTGTACGTGGAGCATGCAAATGGTTTTCTTGAGTCATGATCTGCACTGAATTCTTTGTGAGACAAAGACCTTCTTTCACCAATTTTATCTTCTTGAAACCTTACTGTTATCCTTTCTTCTATGGTCAGGTATGTCTTTTGTGTTTTCGTGATTGAGTTTGTCACCTCTCTCTGTTGCTCTCTCTTCCCATACCGACCTGTCATTGTACGTCTTCAAAAGGAACGAGCAAGTGTGTTTGTATGACTTGACCTGTCATTATGTTTATAGTATTGTGTGTTCCTATCCATGACTGAATGTGCCTGTTCTTAACTATGAAGCATTTATATTTTGTCTGCTGAATAGTTTAGAAATTATATATTCAGAACGTACATTAGTAAAATTTTTCATTGCTATGTTAAAATGTATTCCAAATTTTACTGACAAATGTTTTTTCTTATTCTAAATAGTCCCATTGATTTTTTTAAATTTTTCGAATGGTTTAGATGTGAATAAAACAAGTAGACAAAGCTTTTTTTTTAACAACTTCTCAGTCATTGCATAATCATTCGTCCTACTCAAAGCACATTAAAAAAAAATCTGTATGTGTGTATTGTAAAATTTCCTATATTTTGTGAAGGTAGTTCAGATTTTGGAATGAAATTAACTCATTCCATCATGTCAGTGGCCAGAACTCATTTCTATACAACTCCTTGCGGGTTGGGGACGCACATGTAGAATACACCCGCGGTATCCCCTGCCTGTCGTAAGAGGCGACTAAAAGGGGCGACCTAGGCGCGGACATGGATTGCGGTTGGATATCATGTGTTGGACTTCCTGTGATGGGAGGGGCTAAATACACTGACTTAGCAAATGTCATGGGATAGCCACCTAATAGCGTGTGGGGCCGCCTCTGGCCCTGCGAACTGCAGTGAGACGCCGTGGAAGTGAGACGACAAGTCCCTTGTAGTCCTCTAGACACAGCTGGCACCAAATCGTTTGCAGAGCAGCCGCCAATGCTGGTCTGTTTGTGGGTGCAGGATCCATGGCACGGAGCCTGCGTTCCAGGACATCCCAGATATGCTCGATAGGGTTCATATCGGGGCTCCTGGGTGGCCATGGCAGTCGTTGGACCTCCGCTGCATGTTCTTGGAACCATTTCCAGGTGATGTGGGAGCGATGTGGCGGCGCGTTATCATTTTGAAACACTGCAGAACCGATCAGCGCTGGAAGGCCAAAAATGGGTGGAGATGGTCTCCGAGCAGCTCAACATACCGCGTACCATTCAAAGTCTCTTCCAGAACAACTAGAGGGCCCATTCCATACCAGGAAAATGCACCCCAGACCATAACAGACACCACCGCCATGGACCACACCTTCGAGGCAGGCGGGATCCATCGCTTCATGTGGCCTGTGCCGTACACGGTGCCTCCCTTCGGCATGGTGCAGTTGAAATCGTGATTTGTCCGACCATATCACGTTATGCCATTATTTCGGTGTCCATCCCCGGTGACTGGCGACAAATGCGCGTTGTTGTGCCCGATGACGTTGGGTTAACAGTGGCACCTGTGTGCGGTGCCGGCTCCCATACCCCATAGAACCCATGTTCCTACGGATTGTCCACTGGGAGACGTGTCTAGCATGGCCTGTGTTGAATTGAGCCGTGATTTGTTGCACGGTTGTTGTCACTGTTGACAATTCATCTCAGATGTCGCCGGTCACGGTCATTGAGGGTGGCTGGACGGACGGTCGTTCGTCTGTTGTGGACGGTGACACCCGCATTCAACCATTCACGATACACCTTGGACACGGTTGATTGTGTGAAGTCGAATTCCCGCACCACTTCTGTAATCGCAACTCCCATCCGTCGCGCTCCACTATCCCATGACATTTGCTCAGTCAGTGTACATCACTGGTAATCCCTGCCTGTCGTAGAATGCCATGGTCCCCTCTTTATTTTTTAATTGTTTTTTGAGGGTTAATTGTAGACGTATTCCAAATTTTTGATGTGCGTGCTGCTCGGAGATAGACGTCCTACGTGTGCGACTACGCTCAAAAGCCCGTCAGTAACCATCCAGGAAGCGGCGGGTGGGAGTGTCATGTACCTGGGCAGTAGTGTTTTCCCCGTGACAATGCAGGTCCCCGCACAGCCAAATGCCAGGACATATTCTTATTAACTATTTTTATTTATTTTTACCTATATTTAGTGCTCTCTACACGCTATGGGGTACATACTATTGCAGGTGACTGGAGGGAGTCCTAGTACTCATTGCCTCAGTCCTCCCGTATTAGGCATTGATCAACATCGGACCCCGGTAGTTTGCTACCCAAGCCTTTAACTTTTGATTCCGTAATGGGGGCAACCCCTTGGGAACAAGCGCAGCGTATTACTCTGGGTTCCAGCTTCCCTAGGTTCCTGGTTGCTACCTCAACTGTTGGGCACAATTTCAAGCTGGTTAAATCTATTCTTTTCAGACGACACATCGAAGGTGTATATGGTGAACTTGAGGATCTAAAGAAAATGCGCAATGGTGGTTTGGTTCTGAAGACGAGCACTGCGCTCCAAGCAGATCGGTTGAAGCGCGACCACTTTGGCAATATCCCCGTCAAACTAGAAGAGCACAAAACCTTGAATCTGATTCGTGGAGTTATTTCCCACCGTGATCTCGTTCTGAACATTGACGATGAATTTATGGAAGACATGAAACACTGTGGCATGACACATGTCCGGCGTATCACTTGCAAAGTCAACGGTGAAGACGTTGCCACGGGTGCGTTCATAGTCTCCTTCAAATTGTTATTGTTGCCAGAGAAAGTCAAGGTAACAACCTATCATTGCGATGTAAGGCCGTACATCCCGCTTCCTATGCGATGGTATCAATGCCAGAGATTTGGACACATGGTATCTCGTTGTTCGAATCAGTCTGTATGTGGTACATGTGGAAAAGTAGCTCATTACGTGGAGGAGTGCACAACTCCGTACAAGTGCACTAACTGCTCTGGTCTTCATTCTCCTCGAGATCGGAACTGTCCGACCTATCTATGTGAGAAGAAGATCCAGGTGATGAAGACCCTGGATGGTCTTTCCTACCAGGAAGCACGCCGTAAGTTTATTAATGCACTGGCCAAGACACTAGACTTCAGCATGATAACACAGTCTCTCCCAGGTTCCTCATTTTCAACTGGAACACCTTTCCAGAAGATCGCTGCGTCCAAGGCGGCAGGAGCAACGCCGCAAAGAGAACGAACTCGAAGGCGGGTCCATCCTGGCCTTCGACCACCAATAAGTCTGTGCCGGCTAAGAAACTTACGCCGGCACAGAAGGAGAAGAAGACAACGTCTCCTCCCCTCATGAGGTCGGCGAAAGCCGCGCTTCAGCCAGCGGAGGCAGCATCTTCACCCAGGGCTGGGAAATCGCCTCCCAGCCCATATAAACAAGAATCGACAGCGGGGAGGAAGAGCGCCCTTACCAGTCATTCTTCCAAATCTCCTACAAATGGAGCATCACGCCCTCCACCCGGAGGGTCTGACTCTGCGCTAGCAGGTTTTCCTCCTGGAAAACCTGCGCGCTCCCCTCGTAGGGAGAAACCCCCCCTCCCCCCCCGGACTAGGTCGAAGAAATTCAAGGCATGCATCACATCGTCTGGTGACGAGGTGATGCACACAGACCGTTTATCTCCATCTTCGGATGGGGATGTGAGTGTAGGTTAGGTAACATTACGCTGCTTCTAACCTAATCACCAGAAGTCCACACCCACACTATGGAACTGTTACAGTGGAACTGTAACGGTTATGATAGGCATTATGCTCACTGGGCCTCCGGTGGCGTTGGCATTTTTGTCCGTTCTGATACCTACAGCGAAGAGATCTCACTAAGAACGCCGCTGAAGGCTGTAGCAGTTTGCGTTCCGCTGCCTGTCATAGCAACAGTTTGTAATGTTTATTTTACACCAGGCCAGCCCCTTCGCATAAATGCTGTCATTGATCTTATAGATCAGCTTCCTCGTCCCTTCCTCTTATTGGGCGATTTTAATGCCCATCACCCCGTATGGGACTCTGATGCACCTTGCCCCAGGTGTGGGGAGTTGGAAACATTAGTAACAGAGCTGGATTTATGTATTTTGAACACAGGCGAACCAACTCATTTCAGTGTACGTTACGGCACATGCTCTCGCATAGACTTAAGTCTATGCAATCGAACGTTGGTTCTGCTGTTTTGGTGGAATACACACGACGATCTTTGTGACAGTGACCATTTTCTCATAATTCTTACTTTGTTACAAAAAAAGTCTGTCGAGGCTCCTCCTTGATGGATTCTTAAACATGCCGATTGGCCAAAGTTCTCATCCCTAGCTGTCTTTAACGCCGATACCACGCAGACCGTAGATGGCAAAATAACTTACATAACACAAGTTATCCTTGCTGCTGCTGAGGAGTCCATTTCCTCCTTCTCAGGGCCTCTTTGCGGAAAACTCGTTCCTTGGTGGAACAAAGAAATTGCAGCAACTATCAAAGAACACCGTCGAGCCCATAAATGTTATCGTAGGCAGCCTACTGTGGCCAACTGGGTAACATTTAAGAATTTCTGCGCTAAGGTGAGAGTTCTTATTCGCCCAAGTAAGAAAGCTTCGTGGGAGAGATATGTGTTGTCTGTGACATCCACACTCCATCATCTCAAATGTGGACTAAATTTTGACATATTTCGGATATCCAAGGACCATCTTCTGTACTGGAAATTTCCATTGCAGGCAGTCTCGTCACTGAACCTCTCTCGATTGCTAACAATCTCACAAGTCATTTCGCGGATGTGTCTGGCTGCGGGAATTACCATAGTGATTTCCTCGATCTGAAGCGGGAGGCCGAACGTCATCACCTTAGGTTTACCACTCACGCTTCCGAGGACTATAACGTGCTCTATACGGAGTGGGAACTCCACAGCGCCTTGGTGCTTTGCAAGGACAGTTCTCCTGGGCCAGACAGTGTCCATAACCAGATGTTGAAACACCTTAGTGAGGATAGTCTATTATATCTCCTTCACGTGTTCAACCGAATCTGGATAGAGGGTGAGTTTCCGTCTCAGTGGCGAGAGGGCATAGTAATTCCTGTCCTCAAGCCTGACAAAGATCCTAAGTATGCAGGAAGTTACAGACCGATTTGTCTTACAAACTTCCTGTGTAAGCTATTTGAGAGGATGGTAAATCGCCAACTTGTGTGGTGTCTGGAGAAACAAGGACTATTGTCCGAGTACCGGTGTGGTTTTCGAGCCGCTCGCTCTACCACTGACCATTTGGTACGCCTGGAGAGCTCTATCCAGCATGCGTTTCTCCGCAAGTAGCATTTGGTAGCTTTTTTCTTTGACTTAGAATAGGCACCACATGCATCAGTGGAGATTCCGAGGTAACATGCCGGTATTTATTGCGAATGTTTTGTCCCTCCGTCTATTCCGTGTCCGAGTAGGAAGGACATATTTGCAATACCACGCTCAGGAAAATGGAGTCCCACAGGGATCGGTTCTTAGTGTCACTCTGTTCGCGATTGCCATAAACGGTATTGTTGCTGCTGCTGGTTCAGCAGTAATACTGTCGCTATATGTTAATGATTTTGCTCTGCACTATAGCTTGCGTAATATGGCAGTCGCCGAGCGACAATTACAGCACGCTATTAGGAGAGTGGAGCAGTGGACCTTCAAACATGGCTTTTGGTTTTCCACCACAAAGACCTCTGTTGTCCACTTAAACATTTAAGTTTACTATTTTAATACAGTATGTACAAAATCTGTAGTATTGATTTCATTGTCTATCATGTACCCTAAGTTTGTAAAAAGGAATAGTATTTTGTTTTGTTTATTGTTCTTTTTTTCTGCTGGTATTCATTAAAAGTATATTAAATAAATCTCTGTCTCTGTCTTATGCTTTTGTTTAGTTTCATCCCATCTACAATCCAAAATATGTGAAGCTCTATCAGAACAGGCGAATGGGACCAGAGTTACCTCCACATATCTTTGCGGTGGCTGATTCTGCATATCATTGTATGCTGAAAGAACGCCATAATCAGTGCATTGTGATCAGTGGTGAAAGTGGGAGTGGCAAAACTGAGAGTACCAATTTCTTACTGCATCACTTGACTGCTTTGAGTCAAAAGGGTAGTCACGGCAGTGGAGTAGAGCAGACAATTCTCAGTGCAGGACCAGTCCTTGAGGTATGTCATTAGTGATATAATATTTTATTCTTCTTTAGATGTCAGGGTAAGATGATTAATAATGGAACTACAATAATGAAGTTTATGTTTATGCTTGCATTCGTTTTGACTAACCAAAGCACTAACATGATTAGAGTATCTTCAACTCAAAGTATCTACACGCATACATTGAGGAGCAATTGAATAAGGGATAGCTAAAGTTCTGGCAAAATGGCACTGTGTTTGGCCTGGTTAATGTAATAGTACAGTGAAGCATGTTACTATGAAGTCATAAGACCTTGCTGGCCATGTGAATAGCAGTTGACTACAGGATGATCAAGACACAAGTTTTTCACACATTTGCGGCCAGATTATCGGTTTGATTTAATTTAAGTTTTAATCATTATATGTGATGTTTTTGTAAAATATATCTTTTATGCATGTCAACTGAAGATGCGAAACCGGTCTTGACCATATTTACTAGCTGAATGTGAATAAATTTTGTATTGATAAGGTGGTGACTTATATTTATATTGTTTTTTGTAAAGTAATATCTAACAATACGGAAATGAAACTTATAAACAACAGTAGAAAAGCCAACCAGGCAAGAAAAATAGCACACAGATACCAAAATCTGAAAATTAAGATCACAAATATTGTCAAAAACATCACTTTCTTAAAACAATGTTTACAAAACAGTCTAACTCCTAAATTTCTTAGGAAATATAATAATAAACATAGAAGCACCTATCAAACCAAAAATACACAAAACAAGACAAACCGAATATGGCTTAAGGAAGAAATTAAATTCATGTATAGAAAGAAACAACACTTCAACATACAAATGTATGAAGCACACCTTAAAGCCTCACATGAACTACCACACACATACTGGAATAACTTCCAACAAATAAATAACGAAAAGATAGAAAATATAGCCATACAGAAACAGAACACCCTGAATAAGAAACTCAACGCACTTAAGACATCACTAAACCAAACCAATCATACACAGAACAGACAACACACTACCGTTCTTACTGAAAGCAACCAACATATATTCCATCCGCCACTCAAAAACGTAACTAACACAGTATTCAATGAAAAAGAAACTACTATACTGAGCAAGGGACCGAAACATAACTGGAAAAACAATTCAATTTCTGAAAACGGAAGATGCTCTAAACAAAATACCTCAAGAAAAACAAAATGAAATTAGATATGAAATTAAAAAAACACTACCACAGTATTTAAAGATAAAAATTTCATTGTTCCGTATTGAAATTATTGATGTTAAAAATTAAATAACTGGAGGTTCAACCTATTCAATACTCAAAAGAAAGAAACGTAGCAATCACATTTCTATTTAAATGGGACCGGTTTCGACCTTAGTCTAGGTCATCATCAGCCATAAAAAACATGTAAAATGTTTAAGAATGTTGGAGGTCAGTTTTTCACTGTTAGGCACAAAGACACGACATCACATTCTGTTCTGCACAAAGTCACAACATTAACAATCAACTTGCGAAGATCAAAAAGGCTTGAATTCGCAGATGAACAGATCTGTAGATGAAAGCCGCCAGCTCCCGGTGACTACGTGGCACACTCAAGGTCACGCGCTGCGGCCAAACACCAAAGCAGAGTGGAGAACGTTTCGAAGGTCCAGAACCTGTCACGGCTGCGGGAAGCCAAGTACGTATATAAAAATGTACGATGCCAATTAGTATAACCGAACGAGCACCCGTACTCCAGCTAAGATCTTAGTACGGGTGCTCGTTCGGTTATACTAATTGGCATCGTACATTTTTATATACGTACTTGGCTTCCCGCAGCCGTGACAGGTTCTGGACCTTCGAAACGTTCTCCACTCTGCTTTGGTGTTTGGCCGCAGCGCGTGACCTTGAGTGTGCCACGTAGTCACCGGGAGCTGGCGGCTTTCATCTACAGATCTGTTCATCTGCGAATTCAAGCCTTTTTGATCTTCGCAAGTTGATTGTTAATGTTGTGACTTTGTGCAGAACAGAATGTGATGTCGTGTCTTTGTGCCTAACAGTGAAAAACTGACCTCCAACATTCTTAAACATTTTACATGTTTTTTATGGCTGATGATGACCTAGACTAAGGTCGAAACCGGTCCCATTTAAATAGAAATGTGATTGCTACGTTTCTTTCTTTTGAGTATTGAATAGGTTGAACCTCCAGTTATTTAATTTTTAACTACCACAGTATATCAATAAAATCACCCAAAAACCTCAAAATCAAGAAATCACAAACCAAATACAAATTAAGGTACTCAAAAATAAAATCCAGCAAAATAACTTACTAGTAACAAAGGCAGACAAAGGAAACACTACAGTCATTATGGATAAAGAGGAATATATAACAAAAGAAAAACCTGCTTTCAAGATGAAACTTTTCAAATTAAGACTAAAGATCCTACTAACAGTATCCAAAAGAACTTAAAAACTCTCCTAAAAAACATCAATTTTCTCTTGAACGAACAGGAAACTACAAAATTAATCATCATGAATCCAGGAATACCTACAGCTAAAGCTTACCCTAAAATCCATAAAGACAACATTCCTATGAGACCCATAATAAACTACAGGTCAAGCCCTATCTATAAATTATCCAAATACATACAAAAATTCCTCAAAAAACATTGTCTTTCTAGCAAATAAAACCATAAAAAACTCAATAGAATTTTGCAGTATTACTAAGAATATAAGAATAGAACATTTTTACAAGCTAGCAACATATGATATAACAAACATGTATCCTAATATACCCACACAAAAAACTATTACTATCATAGAATCCAATCTTTATAACCATAGTAAGCTAAGCAAATTGGAAATAGATGAATTTATAAAACTATTACAATTTGCTATCAATAACAATTATTTCAAGTTCCATGACACTATTTATCAACAGAAAGGATTACCCATGGGATCACCAATATCAGGCATAATAGCTGATGTATATATATATGGACTATTTAGAACACCAAGGAATCAAAAATAGGAAATATCATCTATTGGTGCAGGTTTGTCGATGATGCATTCATAATCATGGACAATAGACATACTAATGAAAACATAATCTTAGAACAACTAAATAAAATAGATCCCCATATTAAATTTACCATGGACACTGAATATAACAACACCATAAACTACTTGGATATATCCATAACTAGACATAACAACCACCTAACATACAACATATATAGAAAACCTACCCATACATCAAATACAATAAAGATAGACTCCACCCACCCACATACTCACAAGAGAGCTGCATAGTGTAGTATGATTCACAGAGCATATAACATTCCACTTTCAAAGGAAAATCTAAACAAAGAATTAAACACAATCCACGAAATAGCAAAACAAAACGGATATAAAAGAGAAATGATAAACCGGATCATCAACAAAGTCAAAAACCAACCGAAAACCAAGCTAACTAGAATCACCAAAGATAAAAAAGAATATGCACTGTTTACTTACAACAATAACCATATACATCCCATAACAAATATCTTCAAAAAACAAGGTCTAAAAATAGCATACAAAACTACACGCAATAACACCAACATACTATACAATTCCAAATCAGTTAATAACATAAATAAATACAATCACTCAGGAGTCTATCGCCTCAAATGCAACGACTGCCGAGCCAGCTATGTAGGGCTTACTGGTAGGAGTTTTTTAATACGATATAATGAACATGTAAATGCCGTAAAACACAGACACTTCTCAGCTATGGGTCAGCACATTGACGATCAAAAACACAATTTCACGAACATTAAGAGTGACATGCAAATCCTCAATATGAATCCAAAAAGTCCCTTGCTCAGTATAGTAGAAGAATTTTACATAAATTTAGATAAATACGTCAATCCGAACTCCAACTTAAATAAAAGCATAGACAGAAACAATATTCTTTTTCATGCAGTAATTCCCTTACTAAAAGATTTCTACCTTAAAAGAATTAATAAACAAATATCCATACGTTCAAATCAACCGCCCCAAGACCTCCTCCCCTCCAACCCCACTCCCGTTACTAACACTCCACCCATTCCCCCAAACCTCCCCTCTACCGTCGCCAACTACAATCTCAGAGCAACACGTATCAGATCTCAACAGGCAGCTACACAGAATGCACGGTTCCAACACCTAACGTAAGTGAAACGACATACGATTTACTATTACACTTTCATACCACACCATTTTCACACTCATTATTTCTATTTCCAGATACTTTGTTTTCACAACATATATGCTTCTACGATAAAATCAACGTGCACTCTACCAGGACGCATAACATTCAACGCGTTCTTACAAATGTCACCAACTCAACATATTACGGCACACGAAAAGAAGAACATGCTCCATTAGTATATTCAAGACTCTTTATAGCTCTAACAACAGTAGCTGCCTAAAATATCTCCAGACATACAACCAAATATTACCTGAATTGCAAGCAGATTATACAAATACTCACCTAACCGCAATTTTGTATATAGTTATATATTTTTACGGACCCATTTTATCGGAACATTATAACCAATCAAATACTGTTGTGAAAACCTCGTTAACCCCATTTTACCCCAAACATTGTATATATGGCACCACATATCAATAATGTTAATGTAATGTATTTTTAACCAGGCATATATATACCACTGTTTTAGTTGTGTGTCCAATTTAACAAGATTATCTAATGCCTATGCTAAACAAAACAAATAGTTTAAAAAAAGTTTAACCCTATTCCAAGACATAAAATAAGAATAATAGGCTTTATAAACTGATACTTTAGTATTTAAGATATATGCCAACAAGGTATTGCATACCAATATTTTAATCACAAGTGTCCAAACCAACAATTCTACATTTTCATATGACTGATCAATAATCAATTAATGTAATTTAAGAACCAATTTTTAATGTATATTACTGAACTTACTACTATTAATTTACACAAATGTATATATATCTCATTCCACATTGTACAACCCAAATTAGATAGTGATAACATGAAAAATAGCATGTAATTTCATGGATGATGTATTTTAGCTAACTACTTACCTTGACACTGTATGCTGGAAAACTTAGGATTGACACATACAATAGCTCAAATGTACCAAGACATACATACCAACATTTATGATCAGTTCGATTTAATTTAAGTTTTAATCATTATATGTGATGTTTTTGTAAAATATATCTTTTATGCATGTCAACTGAAGATGACCCCCTAGGGGTCGAAACCGGTCTTGACCATATTTACTTGCTGAATGTGAATAAATTTTGTATTGATAAGGTGGTGACTTATATTTATATTGTTTTTTGTAAAAAAAAAAAAAAAAAAAAAGGAATAGTGTTCCATTTGTCTGAGTGCTGCACTCTGGATACTCAGTTTTTACGAGGTTTAGCCGTAATCCGTTTATTTCCAGCTTTGTTTTCATACAATTCATTACTCATAAGTTATGCATTTCATTATGGTCTGTATTGACAATTGATCACTATCAAAGGGTAGGGGAAGGTCCACCTATGGTATTGAATAGGTGGACCATTCTCTAACCTTTGATAGTGAAACAGTTCATTAAGCCTCTGTCGTGAGTCTCTAACCAGCATAACGTCATATGCATAGAGAAGGGTCCATAGATGGGGTGCCTGCAGGTCTGTGGTTACTGCGTCCATGCACATAAACAGGAGTGGTGACAGGGTGGATCCTTGATGAAAAGACACTTGAATATAAATTGGTGCTGTGCAGTCAGCTGCACAGTGAACAAAGCTTATAGAGTTGTGGTAGAAAAGCTAAACCCAATGGACATACCGTATAATCCGAATACCACCCGCACTTTTTTTCCACAAAATATTGTTCTGAATCTTGGGTGCGGGTTGTATTCAAGCCATTCATTCTCGTAAATGTTTACTACATTTACATGGAGTATTGAACTAGATTTGAATACGGTTACTATACACAATATACCACATGTAAATTGGCATTCAGTTCTTATTGTGTTTTAGTTGCGTTCTAGGAAACAAGATCGATATTTTCTCAGTACGGTTACAGTGGCATGTAAACGTGAAATGTAAGGTAATGAAATACGGTAAATCAAAGAATATGGGTACATATGCGGTAAATATGAAAGTCGCTGCTGCGGATGCTTGATTGTCATTTGTTCACAAGTGTTGCTGGCATGTTGGGTGTGCGAATAGCCGATCTCGCGGGATATTGTACTTTGCGAGAGTTGAGACTGTTGGTTACGGAAGTCTACCTCGCTCACATTCGAGTTGCATATCTGTCCTGTGAAAGTTCTGTCTCGATAGTAAGCGATGGATTTAAAATGGCATCTGCGGTCATTTACTGTGCGTGAGAAACTTAAAGTTGTAAGCAAAGCTGAAATATACGGAAATTGTGCCGTTGGCAGAAAGTATGGTATTGAAGAACGACTCCACAAATTTGTGATAGAAAAACGTGAGTTAGGATATGGTGTTTCTAGTGAAATGTGTCAATTGAAAGCACTAGAGATCTCAAAAGAACTCAAAACACAGGGTTTTACTGCAAGCCGCGGATGGATCCGAAACTTTTATCGGAGAAAGGGATTGTGCATTCGGAGATGTACGTCTATTTCACAACGTCTCCCTGGGGCGTATGAAGAAAAATTAACAGCCATTCAGTGTCACATTATTCATTTGAGGAGGCAAACTTCTTATTTGCTGTCGCAAATTGGGAATGCTGACCAGACACCTGTCTATTTTGAAATGCCGTTGGAAAATACAGTGGATACGAAGGGTTCTAAAAGTGTAACCATCAGAACAGGTGGTAACAAAAAGTAACATTGCACGGTAATGTTGTGCGTATTAGTGGATGGAACCAAACTCCCTCCATATGTGGTTCTGAAAAGGAAAACTCTTCCGAAAGGAAACTTGGCGTCCGGTGTTATTGTTAGAACACGAGTCCGGCTGGATGGACAGTGCGTTAGTTGAGGACTGGGTGAAGTGCGTTTGCCAACGTCGCCCAGGAGCTTTGTTACAAAAACGAAACATGCTTGTGTTGGACAGTTACCGAGGACATACAACCGACACCATAAAAGATATGATGAGGAAAGGAAAAACCAATCTTGCAATAATTCCCAGAGGACTCACTTGTATTCTACAGCCGTTGAATGTGTGCGTGAACTGGCCTTTCAAAACTGCAATAAAACAGTTGTACACTGAATGGATGTCTGATAGTGATCACGCGTTAACACGAACCAGACGAGTGAAGAGACCTGAAGTGGGACTAATATGTGGCTGGATCAAGACCCCTTGCGCGCGCATTCCCAACATCCTTTCCTAAAAACTTTAAGAAACGTGGAATTTCAAATTCAGTGGACGCTAGTGAGGTCAGCTATTTGTGGAAAAATGCCAGCGACGAAGGTTCCTATGGTGAAACTTCAGATGACGACGGTGAGTTGTGAATGATCTGAGTATTGGACTGATTTCATTTACGATTTTTGTGATGATTTTATTAATTGTAAGCTGCTTGAATTTATATGTGTGGTATATTTGTAGAAAATTACATAGGTATGTAAGTTATTTGATTTTTTTTTTTCTTTTCGGTATTTTGCCGTCTCAAATTTAGGGTGCAGGTCTTATTCGGTGGCGGGTGGTATTCAGAATTACATGGTATTTCTCTGCAACACGACACCATGCATATGGAGCAAATGCGAGATGAGTTCATGAGGAACCCAGTCAAATGCTTTTTTCTAAAGCTAGAAAGGCCATATGGACCATTCCCTTCTCTGTGTGCCTCTCTGACAACCACTAGATAGTATGGATAGCATCTGTTTTCTGCGGCCTTTAACAAAGTCACGTTGGTTTGATGAGATAGTACTGATGCTTTTAGGCGTGGGTCAATCGCCCGGTCGAAGATTTACATGGTGTGGCAAGGGAGCAGAGACGAATTGGGCGGTAGTTAGCGCAGATAGTAATATCATCCTTGCCATTTGAGGTACTGGTCTTCGTGTGGGTGGTATGTCATTGTCTTCAATGCATTTGTTGAAGAATTTTGCTAGAAATTCAGTTCCACATTGCTCATCTCCTTCCAGACTTCAAGAGGGATGTCTTCAGGTACAGTTGCTTGGTTATTTTACATTGCACGGATGGCAGTTTTAACCTCAGCAGGCATGGTGGGTGGTGGAACTGCACTATGCCCTGGATTGACTGTGGAGATAGCTGTATGTGGGAATTCCTCATTGCAAATGACATAGAAGTGTTTATACCAGTGTCAAAGTAGGCTTCTCAAAGGAGATGTCATTGTTCGTCCTTGTTGTGTATGACATGACCAATTCTTCCGTGGCATGCTGACGGGATCTGGTGATCCTGTAGATACTATTGGCTCCTAGGGTTTAATATAATTGTTCAAAGAAATCACAAAAGTAAGTGTGCTTGGCAGTTGCCACGGTTGTTTGGTGACAGATTTGAATTCCCGATAGCAGACCAGATCCATATCAGTTCTTGTTGGTGATCATCTTGGATCACTGTGTGCTGGACATCATCATTCCACCACCACATATGTTTGTCCACAAAATGCTTTCCTGGTTTTTTCAGTCCTACCACCCTATGTCTTCCGCACTTGATCAAATTCATGCCACGGTCACTCCCCATGTACCCTTCACAAAGTGGTCAATATTCAGGAGGGGAAGGATGGTGTCCATTAGCACTATTGTTTTGACATGAAGCTTCCACCACTTGATGCATTCTGTGGTGATGACAGTTCAGACAGGTGGAGGAAGGTGAACCTGAAATGCAAGAACCAGGAGTATATGCTGAGAAGTGATGTCTAATGGTATCACTTAACAGTCCATGTTTAGCCTCAGATCGTTCCTCTTCACAATCCAGTAATCGATTTGCGACTTGCGACGATCACTGTTGTGTTTGATAATGTTGTAAAAGGGTTTCTTCAAGAATGCACGTACTATTGCCGAGTTGCATTCCAAGGCATGTTCACCAGCTTCATTATGAACTCATTCAAAACCATCCCTTGAGCTGCTAACGTGGCTGTTGAGATCTCCACCGATTAACAGATGTTTGCTGATGAAGATCCTATCTTAAAAACTCAGCGTAATTTAAAAACACTCCTAAAAAATTCACCCTTTTTATTTAATGAACACGAACATCAAAAACTCATCAACATGAATCCCAAATTACCCACCGTCAGATCACTGTCGAAAATACATAAAAATGACGTTCCCATTCGACCCATCATAAATAGCTGAAACAGCCCAACGTACAAAACTTCTCAGTTCCTCCAAAAATTCCTTAAGAAACATTTCACATTTCACAATAAATACCCTATAAAAAACTCAATAGAATTATGCAAAACTTTAAATAAATTTAATTTGCAGCCTAACCACATAATGTACTCATTTGACATTACCAATATGTTCTCGAACATTCCCGCTAAGAAAACTATCGAAATCATAGGAACTAATCTTTCTAAACACAGCACCTTAAGTCAGTTAGAAATAGAAGAATGCTTAAAATTACTAACCTTCGTCCTTCATAACAATTATTTTACGTTCAATAATAAGATATACAAACAAGAAGGTCTATCCATGGGTGATCCCATTTCGGGAATACTCGCCGAAATTTATATGGACAACCTCGAAAATAGTGAAATAACAAACAGCATTAATGGTTTGTGTCTTTGGCTACGCTATGTCGATGACACATTAGCAATAATAGACAAAAGCTGCAGCAATAGTGAAGACATACTAACTTAAACAGCCTTGATAATTGCATCAAGTTTACTAAAGAAGATGAGGACAATAATTTCATCAATTTTTTAGACATTACAATCACCAGGACTTTAAACAATTTCGATTTCCAGATTCACAGAAAACCTTCATTCACTCCCACTTTCACACCAGTCAAATGCTGGGCCTGTACCTTAATTAAGGCCTAAGGCACTCCTAGCCCTTTCCTATCACATCGTCGCCATAAAACCTATCTATGTCGGTGCGACGTAAATCAAATAAAAAATACTCTGTACGCAGCAGTAATCCTATCTACCGGAGATGAAGGGCAACAGATGACACAAAGCACATCACGACAAACAATGATCAATGTAATGTTATTGTTGATCAATGTTATGAGCTTTCTATATTGTAGGCCTTCACATTTAGTTTTCTTTCGACTCCGTGATTTGTAAAATATTTTATACCATAAACTGTACCGATTTTCATTAAATACTGTTTACCCATTTCTGGTTACTCGGCGCTAATATGGACTTAGTAACAAAAATCCAAAATCATGAATATCTTTGTGATCATAGCCAGTCCGGTAACAATGTATAAGACATGAATAATAGGAAATTTAATACTATATAACCTTAGTTATGTAGCATTCATCGATTACACCTCTATTTGAGAATTACATGTTAGGCCTTCCCCTAAACTACCTTTTCACTCAGCGTGAATAAAATAATTTACAGCCTAGACTATAGCGACTTATTTCCTGACTTTGCATACCGATTTTCATCAAGATAGGACTACTAATAACAACATTTGAGAATTATACTTTAGGCCTTCCCCTAAACTACCATTTTTCTCAGCGTGAATACAATTATTGATAGCCTAGATTGTAGCAACTTATTCCCCAACTTTGCATACCCATTTTCTTTAAAATACGACCACTAATAACATAAATAGTTGAGAATTCAATTTTAGGCCTTGCGCTAAACTACCATTTCACTCAGCGTGAGTAAAATGATTTATAGCCTAGATTGTAGAGGCTCACCCCCTGACTTCACATACCGATTTTCATTCAATTCTCTTCAACCGTTTTCTCGTGATGCGTGTACATACAGACAGACAGACATTACGGAAAAGTAAAAAGTGCATTTTCTTGTTACTATTGACATGACCGATACAGAAATAACATTATTTTCAAATTCTGAGCAATGTACAGACAAAACTTTTATTATATATATATATAGATTATAACTATAATTATATAATTATAATAATAATTGTATTGAATAGGTGGACGCAGTCATTTTATTCAAGAAATAATTTTACTTATTGTATCTTCAATATGGAACAAAATGAGATTAGTTACTTGTAACAAAGCAGGAATAGTCGAAGATGTCCCAAACAAAATTCCAAGTTTTAAAACCAAAATTGGCTGAGAAATAAAATGTGTTGCATTATATATTGAACACCCATCATAGTGTAGTAGCGTATGAATAACCTGCACACTGCACTCTAACCTACATGATCCTTGCTCCAGCTGTGACACTTCCTCAGGCTAGCAACTCGGAATCGCTCATACAATCTCAAGTAGCAGATTGCCGCTATTCTATGCTAGAGTATCGAGCTATTGCTTTAAATTAAATAATCATAATCATCAGCTCCAGTTTCCCGGGTGCAGTAAATGGGCACATTCCACTTACTTCTGTCCATGTAAATGTATTCTTCCTTATCGTGCTGCAAATCCGAATTTAGAGCCCGCCCACTGTACGAAATTGTGATGTTTTTAGAGTATACAGATCCGCTCTTCTTGAAATTATTTCAAACAAAACATTTGTACCACAGCCAGCAGTTATTCAAGGAATATAGCATGATTAAGTCTTAATTCTTTAGGGTATGAAAGCAAAATTTGAGTGAATTATCTTCATTAGTTAGTTTTTGTGTGACAGGTGCACTCAAACTACTGGCGGGCAAATTAAATCTGATTCCACAGTCAAAAATGTGGCCATTTATTGTGACTTGAATGGGTTAATGGTGATTTGTCTGTTGGCTGGGAGACATTTAGCCGTGAGCAGACCCCTTGGTGTTATTTGACAGGAGGAGGCTATGTACCGACTCTGAGTTTCACCCTCTCCATACCACCCACCCACCCACCCACCCACAAGGACTTGAACCAGGCCTTTCTGAAGGCTAGCGACATCACTCATTAGTACAGTAACAGTATCAATTAACTGACAGGTTGTGTTAACAGAATAACATCTACAGAGAAGTGCTTCATATTTATATCTGTATATCTATATTGGTGGGTCTTTTATGCAATTTTTTACATGACCATTGGAATTGTGTATAAATTGATAATGTGTTTGAAAAGTTGGACACTAAAAAGATATATGTACACTGCATCAGTGCCTTCAAACTATTCTATTGAAGGAAAATGTTGAGAATCTTTTGGACTGCTGACGTAACTGAAGATCAAAGTATGACTGGGATGCACAGTAGGGCAGCAAATTGCCAAATTGTTTGGTCACACACACTATCAGAAGAGATTGCCTAGAAAAAAGTGATCTGAAAGTGCATGGTTGAGGACTCATGAGGGTGTGGGAGAGCTCCAACATGATAGTTTTGTGAATCTATCTGAACACTCCTCTCCAGCAGGGCATGAGAAAACAAATATTTTTTTATGACATCTCTCTTCATGCTAATAGCGTTCTGGTTAGAAGAAAAGATGCCCTAATAGAGTGGAATATGAATTTTCTGATATGTATTGTATCCTAAAGCTTGTATGCCTTCAAACTCATTACACCAATTTGTTAGAAATTTTTCCTCCAAAATAGTTTTGCAGGTAACTCTGGTGATAAGAGTACCTAAAGTCATGCAGATAGTTATGTACAATTACATATTCAAGTGTATAAATATATTTTTAAGATCTGAAATCTGTTAAATGTATCAAGGGTCATTCGCATGGTTCCTAAATATTCACATGGAACTTTTAAATATTGTCATGATAAGTATGTTTATGATAGTTGTACTAAGTCCAAACCATTTACAGAAGTTGGCTTAAAATCTAGGGGTAGTCTCTATTATTCCTCATGCTTGTCTTATTCCACAATTCCAAGAAACTCTTGAACTTTTATCTGAAATTTAGTTATATAAGTTTCTGGATTATAAGAGGTCCCACAGTGACATTACAAATGATTTCTTGATCTTTAGACAACTTATCCTCATCACTTACCAGTCCATTTAGAAAATTTGTTCTTCAATTTCAAAATGCTGTCTATGTCCTAATCTTTCTCAAAACTCTTCAGGAGTCATAACTTAAAGTGTAATGATGGCATTAGAATTTTATTTCTTTCAATTATTTGATTCTTAATGGTCCTCTCCCATAGAATGAAATTCCTCTCTTAAGCCATTTCATATTGTTTGTTTACTGAATGCTTCCCATTTTACGTGAAAGTTACCGAATTTTGTAGTACCAGCAACATTTCTAAAGGTTTGCTTTGTTTCATTCAGTATGTTCACTACCTATATTCTGAATAACCAGTGTATTTCAGTATCTCATCCATGTTTCATAATTTCCTTCCTGTTGGAAGAGCAGATTAGGTGTAGTAATAAATACATTTACTAAGCTTTTATTGTAAATTTAAATTACTAAAGAAAAGAGTGTCTGCTCTTTAGAACAGGTACTTTATTAATCTTTCAGAAGGCTATGTACACTATCACTGGAGAGGATGTTGTTTGAAATTTTATATAGGTCATATAAGACAAGGTCATCTTTTACTACTACAGATTCCATCCCTGAGATGAGATTCCATTAGTTCAACTGTCATTCTGTTTCAGATCATCATCATCATTTTGAGATACTAGATGACTTCATTTCTTTCTGGAAAATTTGGATCAAGTATGAAATATTCTGATTCATGTTTTGAAGAGATTGTTCTTAGTTCTTGTTCCCCTGGTATTCATACTGGATTTTAGGAGTTATTGGGCTGTAGCAATTCAAAAGTCTTTCAGCTGAAGGCAGATTGGGATAAACGAAAAATATTCATCTATCCCTGTGACTGTTAAGGCTTCAGCCTGGAGACAGCAGTCAGTATTATGTTCATATCGCTGCTTATGAGTGATAAGCTGACAGACTTGGAAGGGAATTGCACAGGGTAGTATAATTGGTCTGTTACTTTTCTTAATATACGCAAATGATTTAGGGAACAATATAACATCAAAAATAAGATTGTATGCAGATGACATAATTGTTTATAGGGAAATAAATAACATTGACGATTGATCAGAATTACAAAGGGACCTTGAGAGTATCCAACAATGGGTTGAAGAAAATAATATGAAGGTTAATGGAGGCAAATCAACTGTTACAACATTTACAAACAGGAGCTTTAAAACTGAATTTGAATATACTTTGGATGAGGTGGTTATCCCAAAAGATGGTAAGTGCAAACACTTAGGTGTGAGATTTGAAAGTAATTTGCACTGGAAGGGTTATGTTGATGACATTGTTGGGAAAGCATACAGATCGTTACATGTCATAATGAGGCTACTTAAAGGATGCAATAAAGGGTAAAAGAAAAAAGTATTGTTCTTTGTTCTTTCTAATTCTGAACAATCCTCAGTGTTATTTATTTCCCTATAAACAATTATGTCATCTGCATACAATCTTAAGTATGGTTCGTCTATTATTGGAATATGCAAACTGTTTGGGATCTTCACCAAGAATACCTAATAAAAGAAATAGGTAGTGTGCAGAGGAAAGCAGCAAGATTTGTAACAGGGGATTTCAGGAGAAAAAGTAGTGTATCAGAAATGTTAGAGGAACTTGGGTGGGAAACTTTAAGTAAGAGAAGGGAGAAAACTAGACTTACAGGATTATATAGAGCCTATACAGGAGAAGCATGGGGAGAAATCCGTGAGAGGCTTCAGTTGCAAAATAATTATATCGGCAGAACTGACCACAAGTATAAAATTAGAAGGAATTTTAGCAGAAGCGATTGGGGTTAATTTTCATTCATTGGGAAGGGTGTGAAGGAGTGGAACAGTTTACCAGGGGTAGTATTTGATCCTTTTCCAAAATCTGTACAGATATTCAAGAAGAGAATAAACAGCAACAGAAAAATAAATGAAATGTTAGAGGGCATTCGACCAGTGCAGGATATTGTAAATAAAAAATGTGTATGATTAAATTAATTCCATCCCCTGGACTATGGAGTAGAGGTGTGAAGTATAGTCTTCGAGGGTCCTGGGACCGCTATGGTAGCTGTGAAGGCCCTTCAGGAACTCTGAAAAGTGGTGGAAAAAGAGGTCTGGTTAAGACGCAGCAGGTCGTTATGCTACTGTACTTAGGTTCCAAAATGGGTAAAAAATAAATAAGTAAATAAATGCAATGTTAATTTTAATCTTATACCAGTTGTATAGTATTATTAGAAGTAATTTCACATACTGTATATGAGATGACTATGTAAGTACAGGAGATATTATAAGTAGAATTTTGTAAACAATATAAATTTATTAAGGATGAGGTGTGTGTTTAATAGAAAAAATTGTTAGCGTAAATTGTATAATATTGTATTCTAGGAAAATTTTCTTCTTCTCTTGTTAATTTAAAATTTAATGCTTGACAATAAAGTATTTTAGTGTACCATTTGCCACCGAGGTAGACACCTCATTTGTAAATAAAGAGATTTTGATTGGATTTCAGTCTAGTAATACTTGGTCCACTGCATATTAGATACATGATTTGTATGATCAAATCCCTGATATATATATTTCAGATTTTTAAACTTTTTAAACTTCTTTTTTCACGTTTTCCAGGCATTTGGAAATGCGAAGACTGCTCATAACAATAATTCTAGCAGATTTGGGAAGTTCATCCAAGTTAACTACAAGGAAAATGGGATGGTGCATGGGTGAGTATTCTCATTCTGTTGCAACTTTTTAATATAACTGATATGTGAATGTTTTATTCTGATTATAGTAGCAGCAATTGTTAGAAATAGTAACTTGGTGTGATGTCTTAGGTGCTATTGTATGAAATGTTTCTGTGGTAACTAAACTTAAATCTCCAGATTAAAATGCTTCTAAGGGGTAGGGGCCAAAATGCTTGCTGAAGGAATTATCAGTATACCTTTTGCTGTAGTTTTCCTTGATTGATTTTAACTATGTTTAGATTTACTGCCTTTGACTCTCATTAAAAGATAATTATGGTTATTGATTCCTAATTTTTGATTCCTTTTTTGTAGACCAGGTTTAATTTTGTATCTTTTTTTGTAGAGCGGTTGTACAGAAGTATTTATTGGAGAAGTCGCGTATTTGCTCACAAGGACGTCATGAGCGCAACTACCATGTATTTTACTACCTTCTGGCTGGAGCAACTGAAACTGAGAAGCAAATTCTTCATCTGCGAAAGATTGAAGATTATCATTATTTAAGTCGGGTATGTTGGAACTCTTATGTATATAAAAGGAACACTAGGAGGATCGTTTAACAACATTTATGATCCTTTTTTGATAAAAAAATGTTTGAAATTACCACTGATATTTTTTAGGTTTGCTTGCAGTTATTCAGAACAAGGATCCACAGTTAGTTTTGATGAAGGTCCATTTTAAAATCTTCTAAGCAGTAGCGGTTTGTGACATTTTACTTTTGCAGGCCTCTGCTGCCATTTCAACTTCCCCTTTCTGGCCACTTTTTACTTACCAGCCCCGCAGAATTTTAGATGACATAACACCATTTATATAATAAGAATAATAATCCGATGACAGCCTGAAAATAAATGTACTTCCGAGATGGATCAATCTCGTAGCGAAAATAAGATTTTATCTTGGGAAAAAAAAATCATCATCATTTTACAGTTCCAGTTTCCCGGGTACTGTTTGCGAGCCTCTTCCATTCTGTCTTATTGAGATACATTCTATTGTTAATGACGTCCTTCAGTGTCCTTTACGATGTCCATTCAGTGCGTTCTTGGTCTTCCCACCATCTGTTTCCCTGCCACATGTCGCTCCAAGTTAACATACGCTGTCCTTGTTGGCTCCATCCTCATTACATGCCCAAACCACCTCAGTCTGGACATGCTGATCCGATTTAACAATGATGTAATAATTTCAGCTTCCTTCCTAACCACGTCATTCGTCAACTTGCCCAATTTGTTTTTTTTGAATTATGGACCTAAGAAACTTCGTCTCGGATGCCTGCAACCTTGATGAGTCTTTCTTAGTGAGGGTGCAAGTTTCAATACCATAGGTTAAGATTGATATGAAGTACTGATTGAACATCACTAGCTTTGATTTTGTTGGTACTTTGGGATTCCAGAGGAGTGTTTTGTACTTGCTGGTAAAAGTGAAAGCTCTTCTGCACTCTATTTGCCACCTCCTTTGTGGCTAGTGTATTTCGAGATATTACACTGCCGAGGTTTGTAAAGCTTTCCACACTTTCTAGTGGATGGCTTCCTAGCATGATGTTTGCTGGTCGTCCCTCTCTGTTTATTGCCATCACTACTGATCTGAGTTTGCTTATCTTGAGATTGAACTCCTGGAACTTAACCTTCCATTCATTGAGTCTCGGCTGTACTTGTTCCTCAGTTTCTCTTCAGATCATAACATCATCAGCAAAGACCATTGCATTTAGTTCATCAGAGGTTTTCTTGATGTTCTTCATTATGTCATCCATCCATGATGGTGAAAAACAATAATGGGGATAGTGCACTGCCTTGCTGGACTCCACTTTCGGTCTTGAACCAGGATGAATGTCCGTCACCCAATCGCACACAGCTGGTACAGTTCTCATATAGCATCTGAACTTTCCTCACCAGTCCCTCTGGCACATTCCTTTTTCTCAGGCATTCCCATATCTTCTCTCCTGCAGTGCTGTCATATGCCTTCTCAATTTATATGTCATTTCCTACACAATGGCTTCAACAGGCCCCCTAAGGAACTCCTCTTCCCATAGCCATTGTTTCTCCCTTAGTTTGTCAGGTTTGGTAACAACCAGCCAACCCTTGACCAGACAGTCGCAGGTAGTACCGTCTACTGTCGCATACGGTAGCAGGATGTACCTGACCTAATACCAATATAAATGGTCCGTTATTGGACATTATAAATTTCCCAGCTAACTCATTCCTGGTTGCCAGCGTTTTGCCCTTGTGTGCTATGTTGGGCTCATCAGTTGGTACTTAGCATACCCATCAAGATGCATGGCTAGTGCATACTGCGTAGGCTACTTGGAGCCACCGGCAGTGCCAATGCACTATGACAGACTTTCTTTCATTACCAAAAATTGATTCCTGCTTGGCCATCAGATGATATAGATGTTGATTCCCATAGGGAACCTGAAATATTTGTACCGAATGAGTAAATTTATAATGTCCAATAACGGACCATTTATATCATCATCATCATCTCAATTACATTCAAATCTCAGAGCATGAAAACATATTTAGAAATTTGACCAACCTATAAATCGTATCACGTTATAGGTACCTTTTAATACTTTATTTTAGCATCTTTATGGAACTGAGTTGTTTAAATGGTCATTAACCTATGTATAATGGATATCATTGGTTTGTAAAATGTTTTGGAATTTATCACTAATAATACCGTATTTACGCGATTAATCCTTGCATATTTTAAAAAATAAATTGTGGCAAGAAACTGGAGTGCGGGTTTTGTTTGCGTCAATGTTGGGAACAAGCTCCTGGCTCACCTAGTTTTTGATAGTGGGTGTAGAGTTATGCTTTGTATAACCACAGATGGAAGAAAACTGCCCCCATATGTCATATTTAAATGGAAAACAATTCAGACAATTAATTTAAAACTGCCTTTACATTAAAAAAAAAAAAGTATTTTACACAGTAATTTAAATTCAGTAATTCATAATTTCTCCATGTCACGATAGAATGCGTCTTCCGGAACATGCAGGGGTAGCTTTCCACACTTTCACTCACTTCGGTGTGTTGGCAGTTTGTTTCATAGCTGCTAAGTTTGAGTGAAATCGTAATTCGTTTGTATTCACAGTTTTAAGGAACGCTCAGTATCGCATAACAGGCAGTGTGTGTGAAGAAGCAGAATCCGCGAGCACTGGCGAGAAGTTTTGGCGATGCCGACGGTTGGCGAAAAAGCGTGGCTCATAATTATAGTCAATTCGTACGCAACTAAGCAGTAATGACGCGATAAGTGAGGTACCTGTATACAGATTTAATACGATGAGAATTGGGACTTCGAATTTACGACGTGCTAAGCAGGAAAACGTGTTGAGCGGACTAACGAGGTTTCCCTTTATTGTAATTATCATTGTAATATTATTATTATTGTCATGTGGGTATACTGAGTCCTTTGGGGCTACTTCCACTGAGAGATAGTTTTGTAAATAAAAAGCACAAATAACTTTACACCAATCTGGCAGCTGACTCATGAAGAGAATAGACGTTTAATTTACAGTCCTCAATGCGGGAATGTGGAAGAGTGAAGGCTGCAGTAACATCATCAAGAAATTGCGAAAAGTTAGATTTCCTTAATTCACAGTCATAGGATGAATTAAAGCAGAGATTTAACAGGTCGACCCACACTATATTGCGCCGTAACCACAAAGGTATTTATTGTGAGGTGCAATATATTACAAGCCACAATACATTGCACCGTGACTTTGGCTGGGTTAAGTACAGTCATCCAAACTGTTGCTTGCAAAAACAAATGCTCAGTACTTCAAGCCACTATTATACAACAAAAAATCATGGATGGACAAAAACTACATTCAACGCAATTCCTTGTATCATAATAGAGGATATAAAAAGATTTCTTAACAGGATCAACCAGACATCAACAAGATTATTTAGGCTTTCTTGAAACAGGTGAAAGAAGTTTGGAATGGACGTAAGATATTAATGACTTAAACTTCAAACCATCTGGCAAAGGAAAACAACTGTGTAATGTCAGAGATTAGTTTTTTCTTTTTCTTTTTTCTTAGTGACTTCCCTTGTGATGATAGTGACAACGAAGTTTTGCATTTTCCTAATTTGATGATGGTTTGTGTATATATATTGTACCAGGAAGGCATAGGCCCTGGCACATACAAGTTATAAATCTTTATTCATGAGCGAACGCCTAAGTTATGATGTTACAAGTCATTAACCTCATTTTTGGTCCGTAGTGACGACAGTGATTACATACAATTTACAAAATGTACTAGTTGGAATATTTATCACTATAACAGTAGTCTTCCCATTTGTTGTGTAAATCTCAATGGTTAGAGCAACATTCTAACCATCGGAAAAATTTTCAACGTATATTCCATTTTAACGTATTCTCACCTGAATGTGTTTTAACCAATTTAACTCAAGAAGAAACACCAAATGTTCATTCCTGATCTAATTTTCTACGATAGGAACATATGTTTTATACATATTTTATTCTTCAAATCTACTTGGTGGTTAACACGACAATAATATTGACTTTCACCAAAAAGTTAAAAGAAGAGGATCCATTTCAATTCCAGACAAATGCTGGTTAAAAAACTTCTCACCAATACAGTAAAACCTCGTTAATTCGAAGTTGTTGGGACTCAAAAATCGGACTTCGAATTATGTGATTTCGAATTAACCGCCAATTCGCAATTCAGATGTACCAACCCTTCCCGCGTTACAAAATATTATATGACCCGTTATGCATGCAGTTAACCTTGATTCACAGTTTATACCCTTCAAATGCCATGAAAAAATAACTATTCCCAAAATGTATCCAAGAAGGTGCATTTACAGTATTCAAGTAATTCACTCGGATATCTCACTGGCAAACATAACCTCATGCAATGAAAGAAAGAAAGAAAAAAAAAGCATGATTCAGAGACAGGGAGAAATCTATGCTGGCTCCCATGTGCAAGTGCTTTATTAATTGGATTACTATACTTTGTGCATTTTAGATGCCTTGTATTTACAAAGGAAGTACCCGATGCCCTTAAAATCGAACTTTTCTATGACTTTATCCTTGTACGATTTCCCGCCATGGTTCTTCTCTCGTACTTCAGAAATGTAAACACTTGCCGCGTCACAAAGTATTCTAAGACCCATTAATACATGTAATCACCTCGATTCACAGTTTAAACCTTTCAAATGCCATGGGAAAAACTATTTCCGAAATGTATCCAACAAGGTGCATTTACAAAGTTCAAATAATGCACTTGGATAAATCACTGACAGACATAACCTCACGCAACGAAAGAAAAAAATCACAGAATTCAAAGACGAGGATAAATAATGCTGGTCCCCCTGTGCAAATGCATTATTTTTTGGATTTCTGTACTGTTTGCATTTTTATATGCTTTGTACTGGCATGGAAAGTGCCCGATGCCCGTAAAACATTGTGGTTTATCGAACTTTCCTATGACGAGGGGATAAAGTTTCTCGCTTCCATCCCATGTGCATTGCAACGCACTACTATGACCCATTTAAAACCATAAGACCATTTGGGCTTGCATTAGAAAGTTTCACCGGCAATGACAATATTGTTCGGTGCCTACGAATTTATTATCTGAGCTACGCTTTTTTGTCAACTGTCGCCATCGCCAGTGTTGATGTAGATGTTGATTCCCATACGGAACCTAAAATATTTGTTCTGAATGAGTAAATTTATAATACCAATATAATGGTCCGTTATTGGACATTATAAATTTTCCAGCTAACTCATTCTTGGTTGCCTGCTTTTTGCCCCCGTGTGCTAAGTTTTTCTGTCAAGGACAGACACTTCATCTATATATCGAGAGGGTAGTGACGTATATCGGCTCTCATTGGAACGAGATGTCATGTGACACCAAGGGAGGAAGTGGGAATCTGAAGAGGATTTATATAGATCTACACGGCGTGGTGAAGATCATTCCTCTTAGCACACGAGGGCGAAACGCAGGCAACCAAGAATGAGTTAACTGGAAAATTTATAATGTCCAATAACGGACCATTATATTGGTATCGCCAGTGTTCACGGATTCTGTTTTTCCGCACGCTGCCTGTTGCGTGATATTACGGCATTCCTTACAAGGTTGAATACAAAAGAATTCCGATTTCATTCAATTTAGCAATCATGAAGCGCTCTGTAGACCTACCGAAGTGAATGTAAGTGCGGAAAGCTACCCTTCCACGTTCCGGAACACGCGTTCTATTATGACGTGGAACGGATAAATTTCGAGTAGAAATTACTCTGTAACATACTGTAATAATCGTGGTCGCCACGACATTCACATAATTTGATTGCCCACCCGAATTAATTGTATATATATGCATCATGTATCACATGTAATTTTATTCATTATTAACGTCCATCATCATCATTTATGTAATTGTACGTAAGAACGAGATATAATTTTTAATTGTAATATATTAGAATATTCCGTGGTAATGTCAAAACAGGTCTTGCGCTAACAGGCTACTTGGTGTTTCGCAATAGTCCAGGAAGGTTAATTTTGGATGGTTCTTGGAAACGTACGCAACAGCAAGAGGAAGCTACCTAATTTCGTTGTTGCGACGCTAAATTACCCCATATCACGTGCTCCTATCAGGGGGGCTTTTTCTGTCAAGGACAGACACTTCATCTATATATCGGGAGGGTAGTGACGTATATCGGCTCTCATTGGAACGAGATGTCATGTGACACCAAGGGAGGAAGTGAGAATCTGAAGAGGATTTATATAGATCTACACGGCGTGGTGAAGATCATTCCTCTTCATTCTGTATTCTGCATTCTGCATCCGACTCTGCTATTTGGGTGCATCGCTTACGATGTGCTTATACTCAACATTTCTTATTGGCTCTGTGAGACTTACGCAGATTATTTAGAAAGACAAGTTCGTATAATATAGAAGGACTGGATGTTTTCCGTTCTCTCTATTCAATTAATTCCGATGTGGAATTTCACATTGTAAGGCTGGTACTATGTTTTGGTACTCAGCAAAATAGGGAGTGATAGATTCAGGGTGGAATCCATTCCATGAAGCAGATGACGAGGATGATGCTGTTGGAAGAGGGACGACAACTATCAACCACGAAAGCAGACTACGAGAAGATCAACTCCGGTGAGCATTAGTAATCCCTGTTAACACAAGTCCGCGCGTGTAGTAATGAATTGTAATCTCAGTCAGTAATTTTTAATTTTGGTAAAAACTCGGTTTTACGTAATTTCATCTTTTTTTTTAATAAAACTTTTTTCTTTTTACATCGTTAAATAATTGACTTTTTAATAGGTTCCCTATGTTTTCCCACATGGTATTTAATGGTTAGTATCCCTGTACCTCATGACCGAGATAGTCTCATTAAATTATGTTTAGTACTTTTTATATCTAAATTCGGTTTCAAATTACATTTAATTTCGAAGCCTGGCATCCAGCATGCAATTGTTTTTAATTATCTATATCGAGTGTTTGTTCTGTTACATTATGACACCATGACGTGGGGCGCGAAAACCATTAAGTACGATATAGGGAACGGCAAATCTGAAGATAGATTCTGTGTTTTCTTAAGGGGCGAAAGTGCTATCAATAAATTTCAATATTTCAGTATATGTTTGATGTTAGAAAATCATGGCAGATCATACGCAAGGTATGATGTTACGTGTTGGTAGTGTGCTTAGAGGTGGTTCGTCAAGTAACGATAAAGACATGGTAGACGAGTCTCTGGAGGAGATGAGAGTAGATAAGACAGATAGCCAGGCTCAACATGATGACTCAGAGGATAATAAATTGGGGGGCGGAGTGGAGGTTATCCCTACCACCGAAGAAAATAACACGGAGTTAAGAGGTTTTATACAGTCTATGTTTAAATAGTTAAAGGAGGAGTTGAAGGATCAGGGGAAGGAAATCAATGAAAAATTAGAGCAGCAGGGGAAGGAAATTAAGGCAGACCTGGAGAAAACTAAGAAAGAGCTATGTGACAAACTTAGAGAGTACAAAGCAGAAACTGATTAAAAAAAATGAAGGAACATAGTAAGGAAATAAGCGAGCTGTTAAAAAAGAGTGAGAATTGCGATAAACGGTTAGAGGAACAGAATGAGAAGACTGAACAACATAAGAGAGAGGTGGATAAGAAGTTCGTAGAGCAAAAAAGCGAACTTTTAGAAGTTATTGGGAAGGAAAATAATAAAACTAGGGAGAGAGTAGAAACACAGGAAAGTGAAATTAAAGCGTTAAGAAACAAACAGACAAGCATGTTAAGTGAGATAGAAGGTAGAGATATGAAAGTTGAGGAGAGAGTCAATAATGTAGAAGCGAAGCTGAGACGGGAGATACGAGAGAAACAAGGTAGCTGTGATGGGGTGAAACATGGAGGAAATTACGTAAGAGAAGAGGAATTACCGAAGTTTAATGGGAAACAAACCAACCCACTGGACTTCCTTAACCTTATTCAGAAGCGGTTTGAGCGAAACATAAATGAGGGGTATGTTGAATGGGAGCAGGTTTTGGAAATTATTAGCAGTGCTTTCGTGGGAGAAACGAGATCCTGGTTCGTGGTGTACCGTAACAGTATGAAAGACCTCAACGAGTTCCAGAATAAATTTAAAGAAAAATACTGGAGCGAGAAAATTCAGAGTCGTGAGAGGGAAAGAGTCGTTTTTGGCAAGTTTAGTGCGAATGAGGGGGTATCCATGACGGAGTACGTCTTGGCTCATGTCATGATATGCCAGAATTTAGCTGGGATAGCGACGGATACTGACGTAGTAAGGCTACTACTCAGGCATTTTCTTGAACGAGTAAGAACTGCAGCGGTAATGCAGAAAACTAGCACTATTCAGGAGATGAAACAGCTGCTCACTAATTTTTTTTTTTTTTTTTTTGCTATTTGTTTTACGTCGCACCGACACAGATATGTCTTATGGCGACGATGGAATAGGAAAGACCTAGGAAGTGGAAGGAAGCGGCCGTGGCCTTAATTAAGGTACAGCCCCGGCATTTGCCTGGTGTGAAAATGGGAAACCACGGAAAACCATCTTCAGGGCTGCCGACAGTGGGGCTCGAACCCACTATCTCCCGATTACTGGATACTGACCGCACTTAAGCGGCTGCAGCTATCGAGCTCGGTGCTCACTAAATTTGATGGGTTGGGAAATATGGAGAGTAGAAACGGGAATGCGCAAGATTATGCCCCGCAGTATGAGCGCAGGGAAAACCGTAGGCAGCTGAACTACGAAAATAGAAATCAAGGAAACCCTAGGAGTAACGGGAACCAACAACGAGCAGATCAGCAAGCAGGTAACCGACAGGCGGATAGGAATGTGAGCACTAGCGAGACGAACGGTCAGGGCCAAGTAAGACATTTAAACTAAGTACACCGGGCGAGTTGGCCGTGCGTGTAGAGGCGCGCGGCTGTGAACTTGCATCCGGGAGATAGTAGGTTCGAATCCCACTATCGGCAGCCCTGAAAATGGTTTTCCGTGGTTTCCCATTTTCACACCAGGCAAATGCTGGGGCTGTACCTTAATTAAGGCCACGGCCGCTTCCTTCCAACTCCTAGGCCTTTCCTATCCCATCGTCGCCATAAGACCTATCTGTGTCGGTGCGACGTAAAGCCCCTAGCAAAAAGAATAAACTAAGTACGGGCTGTAATTCAGGGTCTGTATTTCAGCCGTATCCACCGATAACCCAAAGTTGTGTTATGGAGTTATCGTATGACCTAGATGTAAGAGATGATTTAATGTTTGAGCCACAGCAGGAATATATTAATAAACAGGAACAAGTGGTTAATCCCATTGTTAAGTTAGAAGTATGGGGGCGGGTGTTCAGGCACTTATTGACTCAGGTAGTCAGAGATCATGTGTTAGTTATGAGTGGTATATGAGTTTTGTACAACGAGGTATTTATGTGGAGGAAATGCCAGTTAAGAGTACATATATCATCACTGCTGTTGGCAAGAAGTCCAAACAAGTATGTAAGCAGGTGGCATTACCTATAAGTATTGCTGGTTCTATTATGGTTCAGATATGTTTAGTTATTCCGCATCTTGTATTTAATATCATCTTGGGATGTGACTGGCTGACGTCACACTCAGCACAGTTAGATTACCAAGAAGTTGTGCTTAACTTAACGTGGAACAAGACTCATATTAAAGTCAATTTTGAGGGCGATAATCAGGGGAAACAGGGTGATTGTGCCATGGAGTGTGTTGTCAGGGTTTCACAAGCTATCGAGGAAGCTAGATAGAGCTTTAGGGAAGAAGAAGTTAGAGAGAGCTTCATTCTGTGTCATGTGTTGGTAGATAAGGGTCAAAAGGACGCATTATGGGAAGCTGTGAGCAAGAGTTGCTTGGAGGAAGGACGGCAAGACGAGTTATTGACTGTATTGCTTGAACACGTCAATGTATTTTCTGTGAAACCTGGCCTAACTCATGTGTATGAGCATTCTTTTTCTGTACTGGATAGTAGTCCTTTTAGTGGACCGAGGTATGGCATTCCACACAAGTTTTCCAAAGCAGTAGACGAGCAAATACAAAGTATGCTATCAGATGGTGTGATAGAGCCATCATGTAGTCAGAACTCTAATCCTCTTATTATTGTCCCTAAAAATGATGATTGTGTGAGGCTGTGCATCGATGGGCGCGAGATGAATAAGAGGATACGGGGGGATCAATTAAAGTCTCAGACGATTGAGGAGCTCATTCAGAGTTTTCATGGGAAAAGCAGGTTCTCTACGGTTGATATCAGGAGTAGTTTCTGGCAGATACCATTGAGAAAGGAAGATAGGCATCTCACTGCTTTCAGTCATAGGTATAATTTATACCAGTTCACTCGAGTACCGTATGGGACAAAAACCTCCTCCTCGGCGTTGATTAGAGCAGTAAATATTGCTTTAGGTCGGGACACTGGTGAGTTTGCCACGGTTTATATCGATGACCTTGTAATAGGCTCCAGCACATTTGAAGAGCACTAAGACCATTTGGAGAGGGTTTTTGTGAAGCTCGAACACGCTGGATTTACTCTTAAACTCTCAAAATGTCGTTGCGAGGCGTGTGGTCACATTTTTGGGACACCGTGTGTCTGCAGCGGGAGTAACGCCTGAGAGTACGAGAATCGAGAAAATCTTGAATACCAGTACCCCAAGAAATATCAAGGAACTTAGGTCTTACATTGGGGTATGCAATTTTTTTAGACGGTTCGTACTGAGATACGCTTATTTACTTGAGCCGTTCAGGGAACTCTTGAAAATCGGCAGTAAATGGAAATGGACTGTAAATCATGATACTGCATTAAGGGAGCTAAAAGAAGGATTCAGGCAGGCTGTTGTACTCAAGTACCCTACGGAGAATGGGAAATTTGTTTTACTAACTGATTCATCGCTGTGTGGAGTGGCAGGAGCCCTATGTCAAGAAGACAAAGATGGAAATTTAGGAATTATATCCTTAGCGTCTAGAGGGTTGAGTGCATGTGAGAAGAGAGATTCTATTACTGAACTGGAATTTCTGAGTATTGTGTATTCGCTTAGCAAGTTTAGGATGTATGTGCTGGGCACTAAATTTGAAATAAGGACGGACCATCATGCTTTATCCTTTATTTCTACTTGTAAGTTATCTTCAAATAGAGTTAGTAGGTGGATACTGGCTTTACAGGAATATGACTTTACGGTGTCTCATATTAAAGGAAAGAACAATGTCCTTGCCGATCTTCTGTCCAGAGATCAGAACTTGTGTAAAGGAGAGATCCTTAAGCCACAGGAAGGCATATTAGTCTGCTCTGAAAAGATTGCGTAACTTGTTAGTAGAGCAATCAAAAGACGATGGATATCAGGAACCATTGTCTGTACTTCTGGAAAGTGAGCAAGCTACGGTGACACGCGGTCGACACACGTATAAATTAGTCAGCGGGTTTTTAGCTAGACAGTGTAGCGAAGACAAATGGGCAATGTGTGTACCCAAATCGCTCCGTGTTCTATTGGTATGGTTTATCCACTGTGAATTAGGGCATTACGGTGCAAGTAAAGTTCTATATGAGATCCAGCAGAACTTTATCTGGGACAAGATGGGAAGAGAAATCAGGAAAATTCTGGCCACTTGTGACTTGTGTCAGCGGAGCAAAATTCCGAACCGCTACCTGGAGGGGCCACGTCATACGGTAGTTTCTAAAACAACGGGAGACTTGGTATGTGTGGATTTATTTGGGCCCCTTGTTAAAGGACAATTCGGCTTTCAGTACGTTTTTGTCATGATTGATGCGTTCTCGAAGTTGGTCAGATTGTACGCTATGAGGAAAGCAACAGGAAAAGCTTGTAGCCGTATAATCCAGGAGAAGTACATACCTGAACTTGGTACTCCTTGTCGCATACTTTCTGATGGCGGACCACAGTTTACTTAGAGAAAATGGAAGTCGGTTATGAAAGATTTAGGAATTACTCATGTTCAGTCATCTGTTAGAAATCCTCAAGGTAACATGAGTGAACGGGTCATGCGTGAATTAGGCCGTATATTTAGAGCTCTGGTACATGAAAAGCATTCTGCCTGGGTGGCGCAACTATCGCTCATCGAGATATGGATTAATGCTGTCCATCACGATAGTACCAGACTCACACCTCTACAGGTTCATTTCGGTAGGAAACCCCAGAATGAACTGGTGAGGGTATTAGGCATTACTGAGGAACCTCAGTGGGACGCTGAATTTTACGTGAGACTGGCCAGGGAAAATATCGTAAAATCTGGCGAGGCTCGTAAGAAACAGCAGAAACGCAGGGTATTGGATGAGTTTGAAGTAGGTGACCTTGTGCTTTTAACAGTACCCATGCAGTCGTGCAGTGAGGAAAAAGTCATCAAGAAGTTCTTTCTTTTCTATCAGGGGCCGTACAGTATCCATAAGAGGTTGGGACCTTGTGCCTGTAAACTAGCTGACGGGGAAAATGTTTTACTTGTGTCCTACAACATTCGTAGTTTGCGGAGGCTTGTGACAAACGAAGGCGAGCATATTGAATGTAGATAACGGGAAGTCAGCCTGGTTACTGTGTCAAGGTGTTAGTGTGTTTGTGTATCAGCTGTGTATATGTAAGAAGTGGATTTTCCGGAGTATGTCCGTAGACAGATGGGGGGCGTGGTGTGCTGTCTGTAGTGAGCTCACTGTACTGCTGCGCGCGAGTCATGTCAATCGGCGCATATGTGATGTCATGTTTTTTGTTTTTGTTTTTGTAAATGTAAAAGAATTCAGACTTGCCCAATAGGAATACCTACGTAAAAAAGTTTGTTTTTGTAAAATAAAGTATCGCAGGCGAATATGTGCCATGAGAGGACTTGCGGTAGCACGGTTACATGTTCCAACGGCGTGTGGGTGAACGTGTGTAACAGTGCTTGTAGGGTCATGTGAGAGGATACACTTGGTATTGGATGACACCAGGTGAAATGATGCTCTCACATATTGAATAGCGTGTGGTTGCGCTATATGTTTTTGGTGCCATTTTAATCTGGTGAAGACAGTCTTAAAACTGATGAACGCTTCAGTGTGCAGAAATCAGAAAAGATGTTGTATAGTAGTATTTTTAGGTATTGTTTTTGTAATTGTGTAATGTGTGAATTTTGATGGAAGGTGAAGGACAGTTGAACACTCGATAGCGTGGAGGCTGAGATATATGTATACATAGTTGGCATGTTAAAGTCGAGAGGAGTGTAAATTTGACAAGCTGTGAATGATGATTCGATGCATGACAAACTTGTATATTTTCTGTGTTATATATAAATATGTTGTGAGTGGTTCCGACACTACGTGTTACGCATGTCAGAATCAGGGGGGCGAATGTAATAATCGTGGTCGCCACGACATTCACATAATTTGATTGCCCACCCGAAATAATTGTATATATATGTATCATGTATCATATGTAATTTTATTCATTATTAACGTCCATCATCATCATTTATGTAATTGTATGTAAGAACGAGATATAATTTTTAATTGTAATATATTAGAATATTCCATGGTAATGTCAAAACAGGTCTTGCGCTAACGGGCTACTTGGTGTTTCGCAATAGTCCAGGAAGGTTAATTTTGGATGGTTCTTGGAAACGTACGCAACAGCAAGAGGAAGCTACCTAATTTCGTTGTTGCGACGCTAAATTACCCCATATCACGTGCTCCTATCAGGGGGGCTTTTTCTGTCAAGGACAGACACTTCATCTATATATCGAGAGTGTAGTGACGTATATCGGCTCTCATTGGAACGAGATGTCATGTGACACCAAGGGAGGAAGTGAGAATCTGAAGAGGATTTATATAGATCTACACGGCGTGGTGAAGATCATTCCTCTTCATTTTGTATTCTGCATTCTGCATCCGACTCTGCTATTTGGGTGCATCGCTTACGATGTGCTTATACTCAACATTTCTTATTGGCTCTGTGAGACTTACGCAGATTATTTAGAAAGACAAGTTCGTATAATATAGAAGGACTGGATGTTTTCCGTTCTCTCTATTCAATTAATTCCGATGTGGAATTTCACATTGTAAGGCTGGTACTATGTTTTGGTACTCAGCAAAATAGGGAGTGATAGATTCAGGGTGGAATCCATTCCATGAAGCAGATGACGAGGATGATGCTGTTGGAAGAGGGACGACAACTATCAACCACGAAAGCAGACTACGAGAAGATCAACTCCGGTGAGCATTAGTAATCCCTGTTAACGCAAGTCCGCGCGTGTAGTAATGAATTGTAATCTGTCAGTAATTTTTAATTTTGGTAAAAACTTGGTTTTACGTAATTTCATCTTTTTTAAAATAAAACTTTTTTTAATGTCGTTAAATAATTGACTTTTTAATAGGTTCCCTATGTTTTCCCACATGGTATTTGATGGTTAGTATCCGTATACCTCATGACCGAGATAGTCTCATTAAATTATGTTTAGTACTTTTTATATCTAAATTCGGTTTCAAATTACATTTAATTTCGAAGCCTGGCGTCCAGCGTGCAAATGTTTTTAATTATCTATATCGAGTGTTTGATCCGTTACAATACTATTGTTTTGAAATGTAAAGGCAGTTTCGAATTATAAGTCTGAATTTCGGTAATGGGGCCGACATTGTACTTCGAATTACGAATTATCCGTATTTCGAATTAAACAATTTAAATAACATGCAAAACTGTATCTCATGTTTCCGGGAATGAGAGCTTCTTCGAATTAGGCGGGATTTTGAATTAACCGATTTCGAATTATCAAGGTTCTACTGTATATATTTTTTAGACAATATTGTAAAATTGTACTACAATAGTTTTAACTTGGTTTTGTAACATTCACATCAAACTTTTTAATCATGATATTGAAAATAACTTTTAACATCACAACGTCTCATTCCAATTTCATATGACCAATAATTGTAAACAGTCTTAATTGTAATTTTTTTTTAAGGTTATCCATTGTGCTGATGATGCCCATTAAGAAGTGCGAAACATGTTCACGATCTTTCTATTTTTTATAACTATTTATCCACAAAATGTGGTATTGTAAGTATTGACTAGGTTAACATTAAACAAATATTTTGTAAATTGTAAGTTATGATGCACGAACAGCTGTGCGAGAGAATGTTCTCGTTCTCACTGCACTGCGTGAGGGAGACCGCATGAGTGGAGCAAGGTCAAGTGACGTCAGCACTGCCTGTAGCTTACCTCCCCTTAGAATTCTCTCGAAACTATTTTTTAGCTTTCAACGATTGGATCAATAAACATGAGACCAACACTAAATTGTAGCCCATATTTTAAAAGCACAGCCCTACAAATTTGAGATTAATCCGTCCAGTGGTTTCCAAGATATAACAAGTCGAAGTTTGGGAAGTGTTATCACCCCTTTATCACCTGACTCAGAGTGCTACTTGCAGCAGGATATAAACAGGTCAACAAACCGAGCGTATAGCCAGTGTCTTGAACTCTACGATTATGACAGAACGAATAACGACTGCTACACGTAGCAGAATAACGACTGCCAGATCATCTCAAACAACCAGCAAGGCTAGTCACCTCTCTGTCAACACTAGGGTCTTCAACATCCATCACATTGCAAATTCTAGAATTCTCTTTCTTGCTGAGTGAGTTATTGTCCATGTTTCACTTCCATATAATGCCATGCTCCATACGGAAGTCCTCAAAAAATCTTTCTAATCCATATATCAGTGTTTGAAGTGAGCTAATTTCTTTCCTTAAGAAAGGTCATCCATGCTTGTGCTAATCTGCATTTTATGTCGTCCTTACTTGTGCCGTTGTTAGTTATTTTACTACCCAACTAACAATATTCATCTATTTCCTAATCTAATATTTCCTGAATCACCTGACTTTGTTCGACTGCACTCGATCACCTTTGTTTTGGACTTATTTATTTTCATCTTGTACACCTTCCCCAACACTTTCCAAACCATTCAGCAATTTCTCCAGATCTTCTGAATTCTCAGATAAAATAACATCTTAGGCAAATCTCAGGGTTTAGATTTCCTGTCCTTGGATTATGATTCCCTTTCCAATTTCCTCTTTGATTTCCTTTACTACCTGTTCTATATAAACATTGGAAAGGAGGGGGGTCAAACTGCAGCCTTGCCTCACTCATTTCTGGATTGCTGCTTCTTTTTCAAAACCCTCGATTCTTCTCACTGCTGGCTGATGTTTGTGCAGATTGTAGATAATTCTTAGTTCCCGGTATCTGACCCTGATCACCTTCAGAATCTCAAATACCTCGGTCTAAGCAACATTATCAAATGCCTTTTTTAACCCTCTTAGTGCCAGGCCCGGTTGCTCACAGTATGCCGAGAGTGGCAGACAGGTTAGAGAATTTTGCAGGTTCTCACTCTCTGGACTATATAGTTCACAAATATTATAACTATGACTTGAAATTTTTAATAAATGTTAACAAGAAGACATTCGCACTGCTGAACTAAATTACAGCACTAAAATGCTCTTGGGTATTTTGAAAAAAAATATTTTCCAAACAATTTCAAAACACCAAAAATTAAAAATCAGAAACAAAACAGAATAAAACAAAAATTCAACTCAACGGTAAATATTGATGACTTCTTTGAAATGTCCTATTTTAGGTGAATAAACATGTAGAGTTTTACATTTTTATCTTCAATAGTTTAACAGTTATGTACAATGGTATTGTGATATACAATTGGCATGTTCAACAATGGGATCGAACCTGGCACATGGGTTGTAGTCACAGTGACCAGATGGTGATACATTATCATTGTTCACAAGATGAAAGAATCTCAAGATCAGTTGGAACCTGTTTCATGAGAACATATTTCCAAACCACGGAATATAACGGGAGGTTTTGACCCAATAAGAAAATATGCTCGGCCTTGTAGTTATACCCATTTCCAACAAAACAGCAATGAAAGCCTTCATTTCAGTCAATGTAACTGGGCGCCACTGCTGTGCTCTGGCATATGGTGACAAGACATGATTTCTCATATCTGCTTGTCTCTGTAGTTATGAGATTCTATAATTGAGCCGTGAAAAATAAAATAAAAATACGCTATAGGTTTGCGTCTGACGAAGGGGCGTGTCTCGGGCTAGGAGTATCATAATAATCAGGTTAGAGTTTGTATTTTGCATCCTGACCTAATTGAATTTCACGAAAAACAGGAAATTGGATATTGTTACAGCCATCATCATCAGTACACTCACTCAGATGGTCATTACCACTTTCAATGTTTATATTCGGACAATGAGCACATGGTTGAGTGTTTACAGAAAACTCGCCGTTATCAGTCCCAATAACACTTTCACATTACCCTTGCTCACTTGTTGGAGGAATGAATTCCTCATTAGAGTTTTCATCATCCTTTTCGTCACTAAAAAGTATTAAGATATACAACCAATTCGTCATCGTTAACAAAATAACTTCTCCCGCTAGTCGCCATTTTACTCACGCGGCATGGAGATCATACATCGTAGATGAACACGGACTTTGGAAATTCAATGCATGATAGCGAATGAATTTACACATTATCTAGCGGCGTAGTTAAAATCTAATGACAATTATCTATGGACTTGACACATAAGATGTTGCAATCTGATTGCCCAAGTTGTACTAACTTGTATAGAATTGCGCGCTATCCAAACAACGATATATTGTGGTTGGCACTTTACGCGTATATACGAAACAACGATATATCGTTGTCTGGCTGTCTATGGGTTAAATCTATGAACGCTATGTATGTGGGGTTGTCCTTCTTAATTTGATCATCTAAGATCGGACGTGAAGTCGGGATTGCTTCACGTGTTCCAACGTTACTTCTGAAGCCGAATTGATCTTCTCCCAGCTCAGTTTCAACTTACCGTATAATCCCGAATACCACCCGCACTTCTTTCCCCAAAATATTGGTTCTAAATCTTGGGTGCGGGTCGTATTCAAGCCGCTCATTCTTGTAAATATTTACTTTATTTATATGGAGTATTGAAATACTCAATATACCACAAGTTAAATGGGCATTCAGGTCATATTGTGTTTTAGTTGCATTCTAGAAAACAAGATCGATTTTTTTCTCAATACGGTTACAGTGGCATGTAAACGAAAAATGTAAGGTAATGAAATACGGTAAATCAAAGAACATGGGTAAATATGAAAGCCGCTGCTGCGGATGCTCGATCGTCATTTTCACAAGTGTTGCTGGCATGCTGGGTGGGCAAATAGCTGATCTCGTGGGATATCGTACTTTGTGAGAGTTGAGACTGTTGGTTACAGAAGTCTACCTCGCTCACATTCGAGTTCCGTATCTGTCCTGTGAAAGTGCTGTCTCGATAGTAAGCGGTGGATTCAAAATGACATCTGCGTTCATTTACTGTGCGTGAGAACCTTAAAGATGTAAGTAAAGCTGAAATATACGGAAATCGTGCCGTTGGCAGAAAGTATGATATTGATGAATTGTGTATTTGTGATTGGCAGAAGAAGAAGGAAAAGCTTCTAAAAAGTAATGGCGATCGCAGAGCGTTCTGCGGGTGGAGTGCAGTGTTTCCGGAAATTGAAGAACGACTCCACAAATTTGTGATAGGAAACATAAGTTAGGATATGGTGTTTCTAGTGAAATGTGTCAATTGGAAGCACTAAGAGATCTCAACAGAACTCAAAACACAGGGTTTTACTGCAAGGCGCGGATGGATGCAAAGGGCCGATTGCAGAAACGATGACTAGTTTTAAGCCTTAGACATCATCTACCTAAACAACGTCTAAATCATTCACGATCTTCCATTGCATAAACAGTGTTCAGTTGATGTTTAACTAGACATCCCTTAAAGTTTCAATTTTGGTTTGAAAATGGAGACAGAAGTATCTTTCATGCAACTCTTTGCTTGTCGCAACCAATGAAATTCGTCGGTGAGCACGCCGAACGTCAATCAGCTGTTTGTCCTCCTACACATTACTCATATATGGCTGAGCATGACCTGCCCACAGATAAGAGTATCGCTTTCGGTGCAAATTAAATCTCATAATATTATCGACACAAGAGACACACTACCGTATGGGGAAGTGTAGCTTTCATTATAGCGTTGTTATAGTGAGTGTAATTTACTCATAAATGCAGTAGCTACGACGAAGGGAAGATGAAGCAATAGTAATGTGTAACCGAGTGTGTTGTACGGGCCATATAGATGTAGCTTGCATTCTGGAGATCGTAGATTCGAAACGTATCATCGGCAGCCGTGAAGATTGTTTTCGGTAGTTTCCCTATTTTTACACCAGGCAAATACTAGGGCTGTTATTATGGCCATGGCACTTCTTCCCCAGTCCTCTTTAAATGATAATCACCACCACTTGCCTTTTCCTGTCTGATAGTTGCCGAAAACCTATGTGATTATATATATATAAATCCCATACAACCTACTTTTTAGTTTTCACAATTATGTGTGTTTACTTGGCAGTAAATATAAGTGAATCTCTCCCGGTTGGTGTATGTGACAGCCCTCAGACGATCGGGACACGTAATTGTGGTATGTATGTAGTCGAAGTGACCTATAATCCCATGGAAATTACCCCATGTATATAATAAAATACAAGAATTGTATTCAAGTTGACAGTTACCGGACTGTCACTTCGTCAGTCTCAAGAAACAAGCCTCTCGTAAAGCGAAACCTTATTTTATGATTATCTCCCCGTGCATGTCAAACGAATTGCTGCGATTTAGCAGCGGGCGACCCACAGAGAGGCCGTCGGACTAACCTTTCTTCCCGGAATCGTCTCAACATGATAATACAAATTACATATTTCATGGTACATAACCTCTGATTGTGATTCACTCTTGTCATTTGAGGTTAAACAGTGCTCTCGGCAGTGTTTAAACATGACCGGTTGAACATCAGTTTTAGACAGTGTCTAAGTGATAAATAACGTCTCTGCAATGTGGCAGCCATACTTAGGCATTGTTTAACCATAGACATCGTCTAAATGCCGTTTCTGCAATCGGCCCAAAGTTTTTATCGGAGAAAGGAATTGTGCATTCGGAGATGTACGTCTATTTCACAACGTCTCCCTTGGGCGCATGAAGAAAAATTAATGGCCTTTCAGCGTCAAATTATTCATTTGGGGAAGCAAAATTTTTATTTGCTGTCGCAGATCGGGAATGCTGACCAGACACCTGCCTATTTTGAAATGCCGTTGGAAAATACAGTGGATACGAAGGGTTCAAAAAGTGTAACCGTCAGAACAGGTGGTTAACGAAAAGCAACGATGCACGATAATGTTGTGTGTATTAGCGGATGGAACCAAACTCCCTCTATATGTGGTTCTGAAAAGGAAACTTGCCGTCCAGTGTTATTGTTAGAACACGAGTCCGGCTGGATGGACAGCGTGTTAGTTGAGGACTGGGTGAAGTGCGTTTGCCAGCGTCACCCAGGAGCTTTGTTACAAAAACGAAACATGCTTGTGTTGGACAGTTACCGAGGACATACAACTGACAGCATAAAAGATATGATGAGGAAAGGAAAAACCAATCTTGCGATAATTCCCAGAGGAGTCTCTTCTATTCTACAGCCGTTGGATGTGTGCGTGAACCAGCCTTTCAAAACTGCAATGAAACAGTTGTACACCGAATGGATGTCTGATGGTGATCAGGCGTTAACACCAACTGGACAAGTGAAGAGGTCTGAAGTGGGACTACTATGCAGCTGGATCAAGACCACATGGGCGCGCATTCCCAACGTCCCTTCCCAAAAGCTGTAAGAAATGTGGAATTTCAAATTCAGTGGAAGGTACTGAGGACAGCTATTTGTTGAAAGATGCCAGCAACAAAGGTTCCTAGGGTGAAACTTCAGATGACGATGGTGAATTGTGAATGATCTGAGTATTGGACCGATTTTATTTACGATTTTTGTGATGATTTTATTAATTGTAAGCTTTTTGAATTTATATTTGTGGTATATTTGAAGAACATTAAATAGGTATGTAAGTTATTTGATTTTTTACTTTTTCCCGTATTTTGCCATCTCAAATTTAGGGTGCGGGTCTTATTCAGTTGTGGATGGTGTTTGGGATTATACGGTATCTTTCCATTCTTCTTTAAATAATAAGTGTTAACATTTTTAAATTTTAGGCCTTAAAAAAGAAATTTGTTTTTTGCAATGTGAAAACACTTTCATGGTGGTTGTGGGGAAATAGAGTTAGGTCAGATTATCTTCCAGCTGGGGCTGATGGAGTGCTCAGGATGCAACGATTTGAAGGGCACGCCAGTCACATTATGGCACTTGGCTGGCTGGGTGACTGCTTTATATGGTCAGTTGAGTTCAAATTCTATCGCGAGCTACTAATGTAGCAGTAGTTTTTACACTTGTCAGCACCGGCTTTCTTGAGAATAGGTACAACGACTTTCTGCTGAAAATTGTATGGCACTTCTCCTGTATTGTTCATCTTACACACTAAATTGAATAACCTCACAATGCTTTTTTCTTGTAAGTAAGTAAGTCAGTCGGTGTTTCAGAGGGAATATCATCAATTCCAGGAGACTTGTTCCTATTAAGGCCTCTCAAAGCTCTGTCGAATTTTGATCTCCAAATTGGGTCTCCCAACTTATCAGCATCACCTTATCGCCACAGATGTAAAAAGGAAAGGGGGATCTAAAAAGGAAGAAATGCTGGATGAGAAAAGAAAACTAGTATATTTTAGGCCTTAAAAAAGAAGTTAGTTTCTTGCAATGCAAAAAAAACTTTCATGGTGGTAGTGGGGAAATACAATTAGGTGAGATTACTTCCAACTGGGGCTGACGGAGTGCTCAGGACACAATGATTTGAAGGGCACGTCAGTCACATTATTGGCACCTGGCTGGCTGGGTGACTGCTTTATATGGTCAGTTGAGTCCAAATTCTGTCGCGAGGTACTAGACCACCCAGCCAGCTCCCGGCCGAAAGATAATCTGACTTCACAGTGTAACAGCTACAATTTCGTTATGCAGCTCTTTCAGCCATCCTGTAGGAGCAGCCAAGATAAGTTATGTTAGATTTTGTCACAAGGCTGTTATAATCAAATGTTACACCTGTCACCCCTGCAGCTGACAAGCTCCTGCTGTCATTGAGGAGTAACTTGGTTATGTAGCCTCACCACAGGTACTTGTCCATCTCCGTTATGTAATGGATAGCACTTTTAGCTGTCATCCTTTGATGCTCGAGTTTGATTCCTGGCACTGTAGAGGTTTAAGATTGGCAGGAGGGCTGGTATGTGGTTAAGAAAGTACATGTAGCTCACCCTATTGGAAGTGTGTCTGAGAAGAGCTGTATTACCTTGAGGAATACAAGGAGACACATTTCTTTGTGGTCTTCAGGCAGTGTGGATAGCGTCAAATTAAAATTCCCGCACATAGTACAGTAGCTGAGGCCTTAACGATTATAAAAAACAAAAACCACAGATACCTGGCCAGTGCATCATTGAAACATGAAGAAATGTGCTCACTGCACCAAGGTCCTTTTATTTTTTTAAAATCTACGTTTGTGTATTTTGTGAGGAAATAGGTTCCCTTTTCAAGAATAATTGTCATTGTTTGATATAGTGCAGTTCAGAACATTGTTTGAAGTGACCTGTTTGATTGGTACATTACATAATGGAATTACGTACAGTAGAAACCTCACTAACTTACAATTAACAGTTCTTGAGTTTGTTGGACTAATACCAATCTTGAGAGAGCATATTACATCTTGCAGAATGATAGTGCATGCTTATGTTAGCTTCTGACGAATTGGTTGCTACTCTCTGCACCATGTAATTTTTATAAATGTCCTGAAACAGTAGGCCTTTAGTAGAGTATTCTGAAATCAAGTGAGTTGGCTACTTTGTATGGGTAGTCATTTACTGTTCGAGCTAGCATATGGGAGACAGTGGGTTTTGAATTACACTTTCGGCAGTCATGAAGGTAGGTCCCATTTTCAGAGGTGGCTATACCTTATTTGAAGTTATGGTACTACATTCTCAATCTTAGCTCATTCCCATCCCACCATCACTGAAAACTGTGTGTGTTAGTGACACTAAACCATACGGAAAAAAAAGAAAAAAGAAAGATCAGGAATTCCTGTCAGGACCACAGTATTAACCTTAAGTACTCCATTTGTATAATTAGGTAAATTCTCAATCTTAGCTCATTCCCATCCCACCATCACTGAAAAGCTGTGTGTGTTAGTGACACTAAACCATAATGTGTTAATGACATTAAACCATACGGAAAGAAAGAAAAAAGAAAGATCAGGAACTCCTGTCAGGATCACAGTATTAACCTTAAGTACTCCATTTGTATAATTAGGCAAATTATATGAATTGCTTAGTTTAGCAGTCATTTTACAAAACGCCTTTAAAGGAAAAATTTAAGAAATAATTAAATGAGCACGAATTCCTCAAAGTAAAAAAAAAAATACATTCATCAAGAATCAGTATGGAAGCACACAATGATCTTACAGGAATAACAGAGTTGATCATTTAATGATGTATTTTGCTTTGTTGTGGGTCAAGTTATCAACCCAGAGGTGGTTGGATTCTCAGATTGCTTTGTTATGAGAACAAACATTCATCTATTGTGAAAAACTGAAATTCATAGAATGTATTATCCCGTTGTCCTCAATATTCAGTTCCTTATGCATTTGGTGTTTTTTTTTTTAAAGACACATAATATTAATCTTGTTGTGCTTTTATTACAGAGTGGTTGCTATACACTTGATAATGTGGATGAGAAGTATGAGTTCACTCGCCTTAAGCAGTCCATGGAGATGGTTGGTTTTACAGCAGAAAAACAACGACGTCTTTTTGCAGTATTATCTGCTGTATTGCTCTTAGGAAATGTTGAATTTCAGCCACGGAAATCAGCCTATCATCACGATGAGGCAGTTGGAGTTCGTAACCTGGAAGTAGTCCTTTTGATATCAGAACTGTTACGTGTTAAACAAGAAACACTTTTAGCTGCATTGACAGCTAAACGTGCAAAGGCTTCGGGGGAGACATTGGTCATCAACTTTAGATTGCCCGAGGTATGCGACATTTACCTTTATTAATTTATGTATTTCTTTGAAAATAGATTACTTCTGGAGTCATTTGAATAAGTATTTAGGTGAAGATGCATACCTGCCAACCCTTCCTATTTACCCGGAAACTTTCCGGTTTTTAACTCGTCTTCCGATTTTCCGATTTATTTTTACTTCTTCCGATTTTTGACTAATATAATCTCTAGTACGGCCAATACTCTTCCCCTAGAATAAAGGATACATTCTTATGTGCTTGTGTAATTTACGAAACCTAATTTTCAAGCGTATTTGATGCTTTATTTCGTGAGTGTTTCGTCCGTCGCCTTCGTGTATCGTGTTTCCCGCTCACCACAGCAGCGTGTGCGCTTTATACAGCTGTGGATTCGGGGCGGCAATCGTCCGGGGGCCTATTCCACAAAAGTATGGTCTTGTACATTACAAGTTACTAGTGTGGGTTCTTGTAATGTATGGAGTTGTACATTTCTGTTCCACAAAAGATTGATAGTCTCTTGTATATTACCAGAGAATTGTTACAAGTTTTACAAGTGACGACATATCAATAAACATACTACGTCATAGCATGAATCAGCTGTTTATCTTCGTATTCCATTCGTTGAATTAGGTTATGCTTGCCTCATTTATCGTAATATCGTATTTTACTGTCAATTATGCAGCAAAGATTGAAAGAACTAATATTCCTGTGAATTTTTTAATGCTACGATGTTATTTTTCGGTTTATTTCTTTGATAGGAAATTACTCCGTTATTATCACCCATTCTGTTCTTCCGCGATCCTCGCGTATGTTCTACGAGAGTCTAACATACCTACCTTGGTCTGTCATTAGGAATCAGATGCCGCTAATAACGATATTCGGCCGCCAAACTTAATTGTTACGAAATTGCAAACTCTGCATGAATTGTTAAAATGATGTCAAGAGAAACAAAGTTATTCATTTTGAAGGAAATAGAAGGTAGGAAAGATATTCGTTTCGGTGGATTCAGCGAGAGTCTGAAAAAACAAGACAAAATAAATGGTTGGATGGAAATATTTGACTTGGGAAAAGCTCATGGAGCTTTTGAGGGGAAAAGTTGGACGTATGTAAGAGATATTCTGCTCATTAATGATTCCAGGAAGGTCCTTCTTGGAATATGTTTTTTTTTTTTTTTTTTCTTTTCAGTATTTTCAGGCCAACAAACAATTTGAGGAAATTTTATATCATTTATTGCAGCTACCACAGACCGAAGATTTTGCCATCCCAAGCATATCTGCAGTACCATGGTACTGACCACCATTTCCTAGCCAATGTAATGTTGTTCGTAAATGTTGTTTAGCAGAGAGAGATTTATTTCTGTTCGTAGGATATTTTAAGCTATGGCCAATATCTATCAAAAATTCTTCCACTATATTGTGCTTAACTAAAACGTTCATTGTATTCAAATACAGTGTTAAACTGGAAGTTTATTCTTTCCCTGTACAGACGATAGTTTTCATTTTCATCACCATCACTATCACTAACTGCTAGACCACATATTTATCAAAATGTATCCAAAATAAGCGTATTTAAATAGCACTAGTACATTTATATATTATTGTCCTTTCACTGGTAGAGAATTCTTCTCAATTCGCTAGTAAGTTACAAGTACTAGTACTTTTGTGGAACACGCCTACAAAAATTCACTAGTAATTTGTAAGTATGGAGTAGTAAAGTACAACTGTAGAAAATTCTTTTGTGGAACAGAAACTCTGGTATTTGTACAAGTTACTAGAGAATTTACTTGTAATGTACAAGACCATACTTTTGTGGAACAGGCCCCGCAAGAGGCTCGCGCGCGCTAACGACTCAGTTAATCGGGACGAAAGAATGAGTTTGTTATTGTGTTGTTCGCGCGCTGTTAACATCGTTTCTGTGCGTAGTTTCGTCGGAGTTGTAGGCCACGTGTTTTTCCTTGCATTTCTATGACCGTTTCTGGTATTTTCTTTTCTCGTTATGGCCAAAAAATATGACAAACGTTATCTCGAAGTGCTCAGAGATGCCTATAAATTTCTGTACATTTTACCGGCTATTGAAGGAAACTACCGTATTTTCCCGCGAACCGTAATCGACGCCCTTGAATAATTTACACATCCCAATATTTTTGGGTCCAAAGTGGAATTCGACGCACCCACAACTTTGAAGATCCATCACTCAGCTCCGGATGCTTTTCGAAATAAAGATGCCAACTACTCAGGTAGCAGGCTTCCTGTTGCGAAAACAGGCAGGAAATCCCACTGCACTAGTTTTACGAGTGTTTCGCGTACGGGACATAATGTGATCTCAAAATTGTTTGTCAGTCCACAGTACTCGATTAATACTGCATCATACGAACTTGCGGTGATCAGTTACGCCGAAACATAGTGAATAGAGCAGCGGGCAGCAATTTTTCAGTGTGCAAATGAAACATGCGCTACCGCGGTAACAGAAGTGCACTTCAAGCGGCCAACAAGTCTCGCAAAGCATTTCGCGGACCAAAAAGCGGCAAGTTTCCGCAAGTAGAGGATTATCTGCTTAACTAGGCTATATGATTTTGTTACGCAATGTTGGATAAGCCGTTTCTCACAAAATGCTGCATTTTAAAGAATGAGAAATAGCCGCGGCACGTGGAATCATTGTCTCGTACCGTATTTGAAGGTTAGCCGAGGCTGAATTAATTTTATGAAGAGAAATGGACTTTCTCTTCGACGAAGAACAACATTATGCCAAAAAGTGACGAATGATTTCAACCATTTTCAGCGCTTTGTGATTGAGAAGCGTAAAGTGAAGGAATATTGTATCTCCCTTATAGGAACCGCAGGTCGGACGCCAATCAGTTTCCATATACCATTAAGTCGAACAATTGAAAAGAAAGGAACGTACAGTGTTATCGCACGCGCTACCGGAAGCAAAAAAACAACGATGTACTGCAATGCTTGCTGTAACAAGCTGATGGCAGAAAGCTTGCAGCTTACATTGTTCTAAAACGAAAAACAATACCTAAAGCAAAATTTCCGCGAGTGATCCACGTTCGTATTCAAGAAAAAAGGTGGATGGACACGTCATTCGTACAAGATTGGATACGAACGGTTTGGGGTAATGTAGCAGGGTCCCTCCATCGATGCCCGGCCCTTCTCGTGGTGGACAGGGTTTTTTTTTTTTTTCCGGTATGTCATTCAGGTCGTATTGTCAGCTCGTAATGGGAAGAATGTTTTCCAGTGTCGGTACTTCAAACCCACGTGTCTAACTTATCTGATGTACCCTATTTGACTTTTCAGAAAAAATCTTACGCCGGAATTTTACGCCAAATGACGATAACTGCAAATGGGTTGAACCAATTGTGTTTGGATTATATTTGATGTACCAGTATCTTTTAAATGTAAATGAATTGTAAATAATTTGTAAATATCCGATTTCCTTGAATCGCATCCGAAGTTTTCGCCTGTATTTTTCGTCAAAAAAGTGCGTTAATTACGCGAGAATATACGGTATTATGCATTTTGTTGCGCGTGTCGGTGTGACAAATATTATTCGTATATTAATGTCATAAATGAGAGTGATTAGGTACATTTTCTTGTAACCATTTTTGTTTTCTTAGTTTAAGATTTTAAATTTAATGGTCAATTCGCATCGTAACTGTAGACAAGTATGCCTTTTATCCTGACCTTTTTTCACGTAGACCTTGGTGGAATATATGTGATGAAATCCAAGAATTAAAAAATCTTCCTATTTTTGGTTTCTAAAAGTTGGCAGGTATGAAGATGGTGGACTGGTAAGTATATGACTGTAGCATGAGCATGTTCCATAGTATCAGTGACAATGTGTCAAATATCTGATGAACTAAAATGTGTCCATAGGGGATCGTCAAATTTTGGAATCCAAGCTGTAGGTAAATTATACCAATAGGAAGGATGATAGGGGATGTTAGGTCATATTATAGTTATTACAAGCTGATGCATTTCAATGTTAAAACTAAAATTATATTCAGAGCAAGAACAGTTAAGCCTATCAATGGCAATTGTCTGTCCATAGTAAACAGACTCAGGATAGAAATACCCTGTCAGAAGTGTAGTTCATTCCAAGTTGTCCAGAGTGGAAGAAAAAAATGTTGAAGACTAAACTATGGAGGACACCTGTGATTTACTCAGTATATAGCTGTCCCCTTTGATAAAAATATTGAGGTGTTTAGCAATTTCTATCACCTCATAAATGATTCTTTGTGTAAAATGTTTCTATACTGTGGACCAAAACTAGTACCTGTTATTATCATTGTAATGTTTTTGTAAACATCAAATAATTTTTAGTATTGAGAAGGTGGAACATTAACAAATATGTATCTATTTTAAGTATAGTCTTAACTCAATACGGAACCTAACCATGAAGTTTATTACTTTGAATAAAACGTTTCTCCTTACAAATGACAGATGTGTCATCCAAAATTATTTGATGGTCATTACGTATGGCATGCTCTGCCACAACGGACATATGGGTGGCAAAGATGTAAGTGCCTGCAGTGTTCCTTAACCCTTGTTGTTACCTATCTACATGTTTGGCCAACATAAATAGATCCACAGGAATGGGGAATCTTGTACACTCATGAACAGTTGAATTAGGGATACCTGGCTAATAGCTTGTAGCAACCCATTCTGCCTTAATGGCTGGCAAAGATTTAAGTGCCTTCATGGCATTGACAGTGCAGTATGGCGTGGACTCCACAAGACCCTGGAAGTGTACTGATCCCTGATTGCTTCACAGCCGCCCACGAAGATTGATTGGGGCTCCTCGGGGGTCAGGCAAGCATCTTAGCATCTGTGGAGTGTTCACTGAACCCGGCGACCATAATTTGAGAGCGATGGCTGGAGCATTGTTTTGTTCCAGCCGGTGAGGGACATTGTCAGAAGTACCAGGGGCAGAGATGCCAACTATTACGGTTCAGTCGTAATATAACGAATTACCCATCTAAGTGTATGGAGTGTTCAAAAGGATACACAAGGAATGCCATTACAGCTTGAAATCTTAGAGTATTATTTTCAGATTTCTCAGTAATAATTTATACCCATTTCCTGTCCCTTGTATGAGAACATTTCGAGTTTTCATGCGCCGAACGCAGGTGTGCTTCCAGTACCAGAAAAATAGGCACCTGTGAAGTGGTATATCTTGCGGAGTTGTTGTCTTTGTTTGTCACATGACCAGACTTCCATGCAAGTATGCAAGTTCTTTTGTCTACCCATTCTCTCTGCTTTTGTCTTTGTTTTGGCGGCAAAGTGGTGACAAACTCAGTTTCATTGTAGATATTGTGTGCGTGACTGTTGAAGTATTTATTGCGATTTTGGTTGCCAAATTTACATATGTTGCTCTTCTAGGATATATGCTAATCGTGTGTTACAAAATGCGAAAGGTTTGAAATAATGAAGCGAGTTCTTGCGCAGGAAAATATGTATGATGACGTTATCGTGATTAGTGACGCTAGTAATAAACTAAAAATAGTTCAAAAATTTAGGGAGGAATACTCAAAAGAATGGCCCTGTTTACTGCGTTCCTCAAAATCTCATTCACACGTATTCTGTAGTGTGTGTAGCCGCGAGTTTTCAGTTGTGCATGGTGAGGAAGAACAAGACTGGAGGAGTTCCGTGCTAATATGAACACCGAACTGTTCAGTGCTCTGTTAGTGCAGAGGATGCACGTGATATCAAAAGGAAAAGCATGTCACCAGTGTACGTTTACCAAACAGCAACTATAAGCTGCTAAGGGAGCAACTACAGTATTTATCAAAAGAAATGATCCTTCAACCTCCACTCAGATGTGTACTGTTGATCACCTGTTACTTTAACAGGTAAGAATCATACACTCTTTATATGCCAGTCTTTGAATATCTGGTTGAATTGTATGGTCTTCATTGATTTTTCAATGATATGTAAGTTGATAAGATTCGAAAAGAAATTCTACAGCTGCCCCCCCCACCCCCACCCGAACGGCTGCACATTACGAATTGCCTTTCTTGAAAGTTGGCATCTCTGCAGGGGTCCCACTTCATCTCATTTGAACAGTCCCATACAAGGATGTCCCCACCACCGCCTTAACTGTACCTTGCTGGCTAGAGGGATCCATTTCGTCATATGGTTGACGATGCACACGTACCAGGCCATCAACGTTACTCAAATAATATGTTCAGGAGACTTCTTTCTATTCTTCGTGTGTCCAGTGATGGTGTTCCTGTGCCCATATCAGTCGTCGTGACTTGTGAGTGGTGTTGAGCAGATTTACCTTCGTGGGATACTTTCTTCTGTACCCTACAGCAAGGAGATGGTTCTGGATGGTATGGCTGCTGACACACCATTGTCCAACATTGAATTCAAGAGTGATTTGCTGCACTGTGGTCTGTCTGTCTGCTCCTGTAATCCAAGCTAGCCGAGGTGACCCCTGTCATCAGTGCAGCGTTCACCACGACATTTGAACCTGGCAGTGGTGGTTTTGCCCGAATACACATATTTATGGTACACTCTTGATACAGTGGCCCTTAGAAGGCCCAGTGCCTGCATGACTTCAGAGATAGAGTAGTCCTTTCGTTTGGTGCCAACAGCCTGGCTGTGATCAAATGCAGTGAGGTTTTGTGTCTTAACCATCCTGTAGTCAGCTGTTATTCATATAGCCCTTACGGGGTCTGATATCCTCGCTGTTTTATCCCACGTCCTCCAGTTACATTCACAGGGCCATGCACAGTGCTATTTTCCCATTTTGGCAGTTACCTCTAATTCACTTGCTCGTGATTGTGTATTCTAGCACATTTTAGACCAATAGAATCTTTAATAGATCACAAACAATTGCTTGTGATAATAAAGGGCTTACAAAAGATCTGGATATTGTGCCTTCTGAAAATATTGCTAATCCTATCCATGAAAAACTGTATGTATGACAAGAAGGCCAAAATCACAGGTGGAGAATTGCAAAAGAGTCTAGAAATGTCTTTTGAATTGTTCCTACATCAAAATGCAGGTTGCTGTCGACAGAGAGCACTGTGATGCGAGTTATTATAGTCATTAGCTTCAGCAGTTGTGGGTTGCAATTTTTAAAAATTCAGACAGTTAATGAAATTATAGCAGACAGGAATGGTGTCTCAATATTCCAGTGGAGTCCCTCAGTACACTGGTTGCAATGTTGATCATAAAAGCTTTTGAAAACCCAGAATATTTGCCGAAGGAATGAAAGAAACTTTGGTGTTGTCCCTCTGACACCAATCATCAACCTAAATATTATGATAGTATTTGTGGGATATTTTTTCTTCAAAATATTCCATTTGTGGTTCATTAAGTCTCTTTTCTACATCTACTTCTTTGCACTGGCTCTCCTGGGTCTCAAACCTGATGGTAGGGTTTGTGATGTATCCTCAAGATGAATTTAGTTTACTCTCGCCAATACACCTTTTGCTTTAAATAATATGTAATGTGATAGTTTTCATCCGTTTCAGTTATACTCAGTGTGACCATACACCGTTGCTTTTCACAGCTACCAGTTCATATTTCTTATCATTAACTTGGGTGCCGCCTTCCTGTTTGCAGTGTTGTTAAGCAGCATTTCTAAATAGACCGGTGTATGATATGCATTGCCAGCTTGCTGATTACTGTGTAAATTTGTTGTGTAGCAATGAAAATTCAGCATCTTTTCTTCATATTTACTGGAAAGCTGTTGAACACTGTTTGTATGCTTGTATTCCTCTCAAAGCCTAATTTATTGTGATTGAAAAATCTTGTTAGCTAGGCCTTGGCTGGCTTTTGAAGCCTGGCTGCAGCTAAAGCTTTTAGCTGGCATATTACTCTTGATACTGCATATCCATATTGCTCTTTTTTTCTTTCACATAATCACACAGCCTCTTTTCAATGTCCAGATGCTTTGTTTTTTGGGTGTGAAATGCCTGGCAATTACCATTTGTTTCTTGAAATTAAGTTTAGTTTTCTCCGCCAGATTACCGGGCGAGTTAGCTGCATGGGTTTGACTGTGTATCTCTTGGCTTGTATTCAGAAGGTAGTGGGTTCAAACTTCATTGTCGGACAGCATGAAATTGGTTTTCAATGGTTTTCCATTTTCACACCAGAGAAATAAGGGGGCTGTACCTTAATAAAGACCACAGTCACTTCCTCCCAAGTCCTATTCTATGTTTGCCGTAAGACCTGTCCATATTGGTGACACATAAAACCAGTAGAAAAAGTTAAAAATTGAGCTGTACCTTTGTGAATGGGTAAGAACGTCAGCTGTGTACTGATAGATAGTCCTGGAGATAATGGTTAAGAGTCTGAATCTAAACAACACTTAATTTTTTGGTGAGGAATGAGCTTTCAACAGAGTTACGCACTAGCTCATAAGTAAGGCCCGGAAGTTCATGCAGTTGCATATTTTTTCAGAGGGGTTATATGTGAAAGACATATTATGTGCTTGATTTATGGAATTTTTGGTTATTTGAACATGTGCATATATAAACAAATATTTGTGGTTTTTATGAGTGTTACATATTTTCAATATTTTAATGCCTATACAGCATATTTTAAATTTTTTAAAGGATTTCTGTCATTTTTCATTTTTTTTTCATTTGGGTGATACCATTGACAGTAACTTTGCATGTGATGGTGCAGTTCATCATATACAGAGGAGTGGTGCTGATGTCATATTGTGAATCCCCTGTTGCATCATCCTTGCTTGTTTTATGCGAGACCAAGAACTTGCAGCTTGCAGTACTTCAATAATGGTGATATGAACGGACTGTGTGCTAGACAAATTAAGTTACACATTTAATGTGAGTGTTAAATGTGAAACCAGTCCTTTATAAACATTCTGTTATCATCTTGAAATACGTCAAAAGGAAGACCAACTTCAAGTGGTATGTTAACTAATATACAGTAGTAGTTCTCAGGTGACTTAATACCGGGTGGACCGAGAGAGTTGGCAATGCGGTTAGGAGCACACTGTTGTGAGCTTGCATTCTGGAGAAAGTGGGTTCGAACCCCACTGTCAGCAGCCCTGAAGATGGATTTCCGTGGTTTACCATTTTCACACTAGGCAAATGCTGGGGCTGTACCTTAATTAAAGCCACAGCCGCTACCTTCCCACTCATAATCCATCCTTATCCCACCATCATCATAAGATCCACCTGTGTCGATGTTACGTAAAGCAATTTGTAAAAAAGAAACGGGTGGTCAAAGTAAAATTGGCCTGGAAAGTATTTACAGTAAGACTGACGCTGGATTGATCCATGTTAATGAACAACACAGAAGATTCTGGAAATGGCCTCATCTGAAGAAATGAAAAACTGAGGATCCAAAAGTCCTGACTCCACTTCAGTTAGAAACCACTGGCAGAACTCATCATGCAAAGGTTTGTCTGGTGCTTCAATCCCACTTGCACAATAAATGGTGTTGAGATTTCATTGGACTTGGTTCCAGGCTTACCTTGTCTCGAGCAATGTTTTCTATTGTTCAAACTCTGTTTGGATAGTTACGGTTTTTATTCACTACAAAGCCCGTTTCATGCCATTTTGTCTCTAAGTTTTGCTTTGCAGATGTTCCACCCTCATTCGGACAGGTCCCTGAGAACACTTGGTGTTAGGAACCACATGCTGGTTCATACTTACAGAAAGATGAAAGGTATTTAATTACCCACATATACAAGTCTATTATATATCTACATCATGATACATCCATTTAACATGCCGTTCACGCGATGGATTTGATATTCACAGAGTTTATCAGCTCAGCACATTTCACTATAGTTCCTTTTCGGCAGCCATGCTGCTTGTTTACAACTGACTCGCTCACATGATTGCTTGCGTTGGTGCCCGACCACTCCTGAGATAGGAGCCAATGCAGTGGTGCTCTGATCAATCACAAACATACCGCCACACGTAAATGTATCACATTTAACAACTACAAGAAATGTATTTGCAAGTATCAGTCTTGATCTGGCAGTGGACATAACTTACGTACAGAACGCCTTAAAATTACATTGCTGGTGCGAATTGTAACCGTACGCACTCATCCGCCCATCCCAGGATGAGTTTCCTCGACCGTTGCAAGTCGCCAAGAGAGAGGAAGAATGTTGTTGTCCTTACCTAAGATGATAGTTCCGGGCTGAAGGTTAGTCTGGCTCGTCAACCATTTCTGCCACTGTTGTAAGCTATTAAGGTAATCATAAGACCTCTGTCTCCAAAAGTTCTGCTGCGCTGCCTGAATGTAGCGCCATCTGGAAGTATAACTGTGCACACCATCACTAAGGTCATGTTCCGGGAGGAATAGCAGGGGAGCTCCAATCAGAAAGTAGCCAGGAGTTAAGTATGAGGGTTCATCAGGGTCGTCTGAGAGTCCAACGAGCGGTCGTGAGTTTAGGCATGCCTCTGTTTGGCAAAGTAGGGTATATATCTCATCATACGTCAAGCAGGCAAAGTGAGGCGAATCAGGAGGAATGAAATGCCAAGCGAATCCCTCTTGGGTTGTGTTGTGCAGCATTTCTCTCGTCTACTGCTCCGACTGGTGCTCTTTCAACAATTCATTTCATTTTTTTTTAATGTCGCACCGACACAGATAGGTCTTATGGCGACGATGAGACAGGAAAGGCCTAGGAATGGGAAGGAAGCGGCCGTGGCCTTAATTAAGGTACAGCCCCAGCATTTGCCTGGTGTGAAAATGGGAAACCACGGAAAACCATCTTCAGGGCTGCCAACAGTGGGGTTCGAACCCACTATTTCCCAGATTCAAGCTCTCAGCAGTCCGACCCTAACTGCACAGCCAACTTGATCACTGAAATGAGCGTGTCAAACAATATCGTGGGTTTTTCGGATACCTCATTCAGATTATAATTAGGGTTAAAATACTGATCCAATGATATGAAACATTGTTCCGTTATGTCAAGTAAGGGCCCTTTTCCCATTTCTAGTTCCAACAAAGTTAGTAGCATTGTCACTATATAGGTTTGTACACCACCTCCTCCTAGCTGCGAATCTCCATAAGGCACAATGAAGGCCTGTGTGGTCAAGTCATGAACTAATTACAGGTGTATTGTCTAGGTACAAAGGCAAATGAACAATGCTACATAGCATTTTACCTTGACATTGATCCTGGTTGCACCCTGTTTAAAGTACAGCGGGCCAGTGTAGTCAACTCCCATATTCAAGAATGAAACACTTCACACATTTGAGGTAATATGATCTGATGTCTTCCTGCAAATGATTTCAAAGAGTTTTGTAAGCATCCACCTTCTCGTAATACCTCGTTCCTACCTAAGAATGGGTTCAGATTTGTTATTGAACTTTGCAGTGAAACTGATAAGTTTGACTTCAAGTCTCCTACGTTGAGCAAGTTCGATGCATATCTGAAAAGTCCCATCGCTAGCTCTTCTGCAGATAATGGTCCCATTGTTCTTACATTGTGTCTTCTGGAATTGAACACAAATCTGTTGCAATCTGTTGCTTATGAATTTGGAAAACACCAAAACAAAATAACAATAGTACGTTCTTCCTTTCTCATTGCCAGATGTTTCATTCCAAGCTTGGGTCAGTGTCATACTTTCATTTGTGTGTACACCTGTTATGTTATGTGACCCTCTCAGACTGATTCTGATATTTCTACACTATAAATTGCAGATAATTATGTCCACCTTTTCAATACAAATACAATGTGATGTCATTAACACATCACAAATTTATTACTATTCAAAAAATTGGGATCGGTTTCGGCATTATTTGTATGCCATCATCAGCCATAGGAAACTTTGTGACAAGGCTTAAGTACAATATTAACATGACTTACAACATATATATATATATAAATTGAACATATTCTTACATAACTATTAAAAATTTGGTGTACTCAATAAAACTTAAGATGAAAATTGGTAGCATACTATATGCGACATACTATGACTTATTTCTTCTATACATTTTTTTTTTTACTAAAGGTAAAGCTTTTGTCAAGTTTTTTATAAATATTACAAAATGCTAATTGAGCATCCAGTTAAAATTTTTTTTTTTTTCAATCTTTGAAAACTTTTATAATTACTAGGTGTTTGAAGACAATTGTGCATTTTTGATCAAAAATACTTAAAACTGACACGCAGTTAAAATGAGTTGCCTACTATCAAATTGGAAACAGTAACCTATTTGTACTTGGTATAGTGATATGTTACAGTATAAGTCTTTGGTAACTCTATGTCTTGTGTTAATACAGTTTGGTTATTTAACAACAATTCAAGTAAAATGATAAGTTTGGCTGATATTATTTTAGACTTTGAAACATTATTTGTCCATTATAGAGGTCCCTTGTAGTAAAGATTTTTAGTGAGCAAAACAGTTCCTCTTAGAATTGATTACAGTCACTACGTTGTTGTCTAACGTACAATGGAATATTTTTCAAGATAAAGTATACAGCAAGCTAACCACTATACTTTCTCAGAAACAGTACACATTAGACCATAAATTCCAAACCCTAACCAATAAATCAAATGCAGAAAACAGGCCGTCCAGGAATGCTACCCTTAATAACACGCATAGCCAAATTTTAGCTCAATTTCACCCGCCCCTTATTAATCTCTCCAACACTGACTTTGACGAAGAAGAAATTGCTGTTCTCTCCAAAGGTCCCAAGCATAATTGGCCTAACTATAATATAGCAAACATGACTAAACAATTGGTAATAGAAACAGAAGCGGCCATCAACAAAATACCTATTGATACTCAGAATGAGGTTAGATATGAAGCGAAGAAACAATTAAACAGAATTCTAAATGCACCGGTTTACACTACTAATTCAACGCAACACGAGAACCTAAAAAAGATCCTACAGCTTAAGAATAAGATTAAAGACACAAAAACCATCATCACCAAAACAGACAAAGGAAATGCCACTGTTATAATGGAGAAAACTGATTATATAACCAAAACAAAAAACTTTTTTACAGACAGTTCTTTTACTATAATAGAAAAAGATCCAACTAAATCCATTCAAAAACAGCTAAAACAGATACTAAAAAGCATAACCTTCCTGTTGACTGACAGCGAGAAAAACAAACTGATCAATATGAACCCTGGTCTCCCCACGGTCAAAGCCCAACCAGAAATCCATAAAGAAGGAGTACCGATACGTCCCATAGTAAATTTTAGACCGAGCCCTCTTTACAAGACAGCGCAATTTATACAACAATTCCTGAGGAAACACTATACTTTTCAAGCAAACAAATCCGTGATTAACACTCTTGCATTAGTTAAAAAACTAGACAACTTTAAAATGCAACCCCATTATACTATGCATTCATTTGATATCGTCAAAATGTATGCCAACATAAAACCAGAAAAAGTACTACCAATAATTTCAAAAAAACCTAAGTACCCACAGCAAGCTCAGTCAATTAGAAATAGCAGATTTTATGACCATCCTTAAACTGTTAGTTAATAGCAATTATTTCACATTCGACAAAGTGATATACAAACAAGATGGGCTGGCCATGGGGTCACCAGCATCTGGTATTTTGGCTGATATATATCTGGATTTCCTTGAACATACTAGAATAGAAGATAAGAAATTCAATAACATTCTCTTGTGGGCCAGATTCGTTGATGATACGTTTATAGTTATGGACCAGCACATTTCACCACCCAGGTACACCTTAATAATATTGATCCAGATATTAAGTTTACAATAGAATCTGAGGACAACAGAATCCTTAACTTCTTAGATTTAACCATCACTCGGCTCCCACATTCCATTAAATACAGGATCTACAGAAAACAAACACATACCGCTACAACCATTCATAATGACTCCATACACCCACCCAGCCAAAAGCGGGCAACCTATAATAGTATGATACACCGGGCTTTTAGTATTCCCATGTCAAAATCAGACTTAAATAGAGAACTAAAAACAATACGTAGCATTGCAGCCTATAACGGCTATAATCGTAGTTTCATAGAACGAATAATTTAGAAGTTCAAGCACAGACCGAAATCAAACCTACAAAAAGAAATAACTAGACCAAAAGTCTACTCAACAATCACATTTAATCCTAACATCTACAGAATTACAAAAATATTCAAGAAAAATATCAACATTTCTTTTAAAACCAACAACAGAAATCTTGACATATTTCATAACGCTAAAGTAGCCAACGCAACAAACCCATATGATAAATTGGGCGTATACAGATTTCACTGTAACAGCTGCGATAGTACATACATTGGACAAACAGGGAGATCCTTTAAGGTTAGGTATAATGAGTATGTCAACGCCATTAAATATAGGAGATTTTCAGCTATAGGACAACACATAAATGACTATAAACATAGTTTTCATGACATCAACCTTGATATTAACGTAGAAATAATGGGAAAAGGGCCCTTACTTGACATAACGGAACAATGTTTCATATCATTGGATCAGTATTTTAACCCTAATTATAATCTGAATGAGGTATCCGAAAAACCCACAATATTGTTTGACACACTCATTTCAGTGATCAACAATTTAAAAAGACCAATAAATCAACCCGTACACAAAATGGTGTGCAATATGCGCATCTACCATCCCCTCCGTATTCCACACCCTCCCGACCAATAACCTCGCATTACCGCGATCCCCCTTCCCCCTCCCCCTACATAACATGCTCCGCCCCTCTTCTAGTACTCGTAATCTGTTATCTGCCTTTCCAGTAGACAGTTCCTCTCCGGCTTTATTCTCGACAACTTAGTGTTTGAGGTGAGTTTCTATTTAAATAGAAATAGTGCCTTCTCAACTTAGTCATTCTTATGCTAATACGTAGTATATATTTCTTTTCCCCTAGGTCCGTCTTGGATCGAGATATTTCTAGAACCTCAAAGACCTTGAATGTAATGGTCCAAGAAATTTCGGTTCACCAGTCCACTCCTATCAAATCGATCTACATTTTAAGAACACTAGCATAAAAGACGGAACATTACGTATATGAATATTGCTCAACGACATATTACGAAATAAGAAATTCATTTAATTCAAATTCCACCTAAAACAGAGTGAACCTGTAATCAGTTCTAAGAGGAACTGTTTTGCTCACTAAAAATCTTTACTACAAGGGACCTCTATAATGGACAAATAATGTTTTAAAGTCTAAAATAATATCAGCCAAACTTATCATTTTACTCGAATTGTTGTTAAATAACCAAACTGTATTAACACAAGACATATTGTTATCAAAGACTTATACTGTAACATATCACTATACCTAGTACAAATAGGTTACTGTTTCCAATTTGATAGTAGGCAAACTCATTTTAACTGCATGTCAGTTTTAGGTATTTTTGATCAAAAATGCACAATTGTCTTTAAACGCCTAGTAATTATAAAAGTTTTCAAAGATTGAAATTTTTTTTAACTGGATGCTCAATTAGCATTTTGTAATATTTATAAAAAACTTGACAAAAGCTTTAACTTTAGTAAAAAAAAAAAAATGTATAGAAGAAAAAAGTCATAGTATGTCGCATATAGTATGCTACCAATTTTCATCTCAAGTTTTATTGAGTACACCAAATTTTTAATAGTTATGTAAGAATATGTTCAATTTTTATATATATGTATGTTGTAAGTCATGTTAATATTGTACTTAAGCCTTGTCACAAAGTTTCCTATGGCTGATGATGGCATACAAATAATGCCGAAACCGATCCCAATTTTTTGAATAGTAATAAATTCGTGATGTGTTAATGACGTCACATTGTATTTGTATTGAAAAGGTGGACATAATTATCCGCAATTTATAGTGTAAATCTAGACTCAATACGGACCAAAATGAAGTTCTTAACTTTGAATCTGATATTTCTGTCAGCTTCCACTTCGAACGGCAGCGCTGTACTGCGTCCGATGAACAATCTGGTGATGAGTGAACGTACCACTTCCACTTCTATTTTAACGTCTAAATTCAAACCTCATTGTTTGAGAAGTTTTTCTCGTTAACAGGCGGGATTTTCTTCTGACGACGCAGAACAAAGTTCTCTGCAAAACTTAATTTCACCTTATTTTCTTGACACGGCATAAGCCCAAAAGCCTACATGCCTACAAGTACGGGCCGTGAAAAAATCAGTGGAAACATCTTTTATGTTTGACAGCATTAACATGTTCTATGTACTGTACCAGTAAAATAGCCTGACTTTATGAATTGACTCTAAGTTAGCATGAAGTAGTCCTCAGGGCGATACTGGCTGATTTCTAGCTAGGGCTTGGTGCAGGAGGCAGGGTCCTATCTACAAGAAAATTTTTAATTAGATTGAATAAGTGTTTTATTCAGAAAATTCATTTCAAAGTGCACATCACCTTACTGTTGATAGTCGCTATCTTCAACATCACTTTTTGATGACCCGTGCTCCCAGTTCACCAGGCTGAACGGGGCTGGAACACGTTCTGGAAGTTGCCAATATTACGTTGAGATAAGGCTGGAACACCCTGGTCGATTTGATATGGGTTTGAGTCTCGAACGTTCGACGTTCTGGACAATCTCCGACGTTCTACGACGATGTTGCAGGGTAATCACTCGTCACATAACTTATACGCGTGTCCAGAATTACACAGTCCCCCGATACTTTGGTTTAACAGCACTGTTTCATTTAATGTGGTTGTGATATGCAGTCGAATTCACTCTTTATCTTGAAGACAGAATTTGTAAGTTTATTAAAGATGAAGGTGCAGGTAGCATCGAGATTGGAAAAAAAAAATAAAGCACAGTTCATGAATGGAAATAATGAAACTGAAAATTGTTCACGCACTTGGCACTGTTCGTGGTGATTTTCCACTAAACAAAGTAGCACTTGACATTGAAAGAAATGTATGGTTGCTCTTAGAGTTTATCAAAAATATTGCTGTCAGTCATGCAATAATACTAAACACTTTGACGAAGAACACAGTTCGTTGTTAGGTGCACTTGACATAAAATAGGTGACTGTTCGAGAGTTTATCAAATACACTGCTGTCAGTCATACACACAAATAATTTACACACTGTACAGAAGAAATAATACACAAATTTGTTTGAATTGGATAAAGAACACAGTTTGAGTTCAGAGTTCGGAGTGAAATACTGGTGTCGTAACATACGATTATGGTAATCACTAGCATTAACAATCATGTGGAAGTTTGAACACTTTAATAAACACCCTTGTTCGTAAATTAAATTATGCTGACTGAGATTAACAAAATGTCACAGTTAATAGTATAACGTAGTAGTGTCACACTGAAATTAATGATATGTTTGTTCAGAGATTAAGTTCTGCTGACTGAAAAAAAAAGAAATATTACAGTTCGTAGTATATCGCAGTAGTGCCACATTGAAATTAATATTGATTCTGAGACTAAGTTTCATACAGGTAACGTGGTAATGAACTCAGTTCTACAAGGAGAGAAGTTTGACTTGACTGTTGTCACCGAAGTCCAGTACATGACTTGTCATAATCAGAGTTCCAACACACGCAAAATTCATAAGTTCAACTTGATGGATATAATCCAAGTCTACTATATAAAGTGAATAATTATTTGATCTTCACCACACGCAAAAATTACAAGTTCAACTTAACTGATAGACTCAATGTTCATTATAAAGACTTTGTTATACATTAGAGATCACATGCGCACAATTTATAATTTCAACTCGACTGTCAGAGTTTAAGTCCTACATGAAGCTTATATTCATTTTGGGGCTCCTACGTCATCGTATAACGTGATCTCTTTGAGGCTGATTATCTCGCGAATCCCTCGATGGATTTTCTTGAGATTCATAATTTGAGAGTATGTTATCCTCTTCAAAATGACGTATCACTCAAGTTGCTGCGATTACTATTGCAGAAGTTTTTTTTTTTTTCAATCGAATGTTCGCGAAGGCGTGACGTTCACATCCAGAAAATACCAGGCCATGCAGGCTACACGTGGCATCAGGCGGGTAGTCTGTATTGTCCCTGCAACTACGTCACACACATAGCTGTCACTGGATCACCTGCTCGCTCCTCCGAACGTAAACAAACCAAGTTCGCTCTGAACGTCTTGCGGGATGATGAAGTAAAATTAATAGTAAAAAAATACGGCATGTACAGGTCGTAACCAGTACAGTACCCATATAGCCAAACTACTTCTAGACTGTCCTATGTATCATTGTCTACATGTTTGACATGTCAGTTTGTAAATTCCTGACTTATTCAATATACATTTATTTTCTATTTTATCTGAATTGAAAATTATCTTTGTATTATCAGTTTTATATGCGACATTGATGTTCCTTTTTCTGAAAATTTAGGCAGTTGATAAGAGTGCTTATTTCGAAAAGTTATAAGAAACATACATACATACATTATCATTATAGACTGTTGTTGCCTTTCAGCGTTCAGTCTGCAAGCCTCTCTGAATTTACTAAACGTCGCCACAATCCTCGATTTGCAACTAGTGTTGTGGCCTCATTTAGTTCTATACCTCTTATCTTTAAATCGTTAGAAACCGAGTCTAACCATCGTCGTCTTGGTCTACCTCTACTTCTCTTACCCTCCATAGCAGAGTCCATTATTCTCCTAGGTAAACTATCCTCCTCCATTCGCCTCACATGACCCCACCACCGAAGCCGGTTTATGCGTACAGCTTCATCCATCGAGTTCATTCCTAAATTAGCCTTTATTTCCTCATTCCGAGTACCCTCCTGCCATTGTTCCCACCTGTTTGTACCAGCAATCATTCTTGCTACTTTCATGTCTGTTACTTCTAACTTATGAATAAGATATCCTGAGTCCACCGAGCTTTCGCTCCCGTAAAGCAAAGTTGGTCTGAAAACAGACCGATGTAAAGATAGTTTCGTCTGGGAGCTGACTTCCTTCTTACAGAATACAGTCGATCGCAGCTGCGAGCTCACTGCATTAGCTTTACGGCACCTTGATTCAATCTCACTATATTACCATCCTGGGAGAACACACAACCTAAATACTTGAAATTATCGACCTGTTCTAGCTTAGTATCACCAATCTGACATTCAATTCTGTTGAATTTCTTACCTACTGACATCAATTTAGTCTTTGAGAGGCTAATTTTCATACCATACTCATTGCACCTATTTTCAAGTTCCACGATATTAGACTGTAGGCTTTCGGCACAATCTGCCATTAAGACCAAGTCGTCAGCATAGGCTAGACTGCTTACTACATTTCCACCTAATTGAATCCCTCCCTGCCATTTTATACCTTTCAGTAGATGATCCATGTAAACTACAAACAGCAAAGGTGAAAGATTGCAGCCTTGTCTAACCCATGTAAGTACCCGAACCAAGAACTCATTCTGCCATCAATTCTCACTGAAGCCCAATTGTCAACATAAATGCCTTTGATTGCTTTTAATAATCTGCCTTTAATTCCATAGTCCCCCAGTATGGCGAACATCTTTTCCCTCGGTACCCTGTCATATGCTTTCTCTAGATCTACGAAACATAAACACAGCTGCCTATTCCTCTCGTAACATTTTTCAATTACCTGGTGCATACTGAAAATCTGATCCTGACAGCCTCTCTGTGGTCTGAAACCATACTGGTTTTCATCCAACTTCCTTTCAACGACTGATCGCACCCACCCTTCCAAGATGCCAGTGAATACTTTGCCTGGTATACTAATCAGTGAGATACCTCGATAGATGTTGCAATCCTTCCTGTTCCCTTGCTTATAGATAGGGGCAATTACTGCTTTTGCCCAATCTGAAGGTACCTTACCAACACTCCACGCTAATTTTACTACTCTATGAAGCCATTTCATCCCTGCCTTCCCACTATACTTTACCATTTCAGGTCTAATTTCATCTATTCCTGCTGCCTTATGACAATGGAGTTTATTTACCATCCTTTCCACTTCCTCAAGCATAATTTCACCAACATCATTTTCCTCCTCCCCTTGAGCTTCGCTGTTCACAACACCACCAGGATGATTTCCTTTTACATTGAGAAGATGTTCAAAATATTCCCTCCACCTCTCCAGTGATTCCCTGGGATCTATTATGAGTTCACCTGTATTACTCAAAACACTGTTCATTTCCTTTTTCCCTCCCTTCCTAAGATTCTTTATTACTGTCCAGAAAGGTTTCCCTGCTGCTTGACCTAGCCTTTGCAGGTTGTTACCAAAATCTTTCATGACTTCTTTTTGGATTCAACAATTATTTGTTTCGCTCTGTTTCTTTCATCTACATACAACTCCCTATCTGCCTCGGCCCTTGTTTGGAGCTATTTCTTATAAGCCTTCTTTTTATGTTTACAAGCTGCTCTCACTTCATCATTCCACCAAGATGTTCGCCTTTTCCCATCTTTACACACAGTTGTTCCAAGGCATTCCCTGGCTGTTTCTACTAGAGCATCCCTGTATGCCACCCATTCACTTCCTATATCCTGAACCTGCTTAATGTCTACTGTTCGAAACTTCTCACTAATCATATCCATGTACTTCCGTCTAATTTCCTTGTCCTGGAGATATTCTACCCTTATTCGTTTGCAGACAGATTTCACTTTCTCTACCTTAGGCCTAGAGATACTTAGTTCACTACAGATCAGATAGTGGTCTGTATCATCGAAAAATCCCCGGAAAACTCGTACATTCCTAACAGATTTCCTGAATTCGAAGTCTGTTAAGATATAGTCTATTATGGATCTGGTACCCCTAGCCTCCCATGTGTAGCGGTGAATAGCCTTATGCTTGAAGAATTTATTCGTAACAGCTAAACCCATACCAGCACAGAAGTCCAGCAAACGCTTCCCATTCCCATTAGCTTCCATATCTTCCCCACATTTACCAATCACCCTTTCGTATCCTTCAGTTCTATTCCCAACTCTCGCATTGAAATCGCCCATTAGCACTATTCTATCCTTGCTGTTTACCCTGACTACGATGTCACTCAATGCTTCATAAAACTTGTCAACTTCATCCTCATCTGCACCCTCACATGGTGAATACACGGACACAATTCTAGTCCTAATTCCTCCAACTGACAAATCTACCCCACCTCATTCGCTCATTTACGTGTCTAACAGAAACTATGTTCCGTGCAATGGTATTCCTGATAAAGAGCCCTACCCCAGACTCTGCCCTTCCCTTTCTAACACCCGTCAAGTACACTTTATAATCTCCTATCTCTTCCTCGTTATCTCCCCTTCCCCGAATATCACTTACTCCTAGCACATCCAGATGCATCCTCTTTGCTGACTCAGCCAGTTCTACTTTCTTTCTTCCATAAGCCCCATTAATATTGATAGCTCCCCATCGAATTCCATTTCGTTCGCCTAGTTGTTTCCAAGAAGTCCCTCGCCTGTCAAATGGGAGTGGGACTCCGTTACTCCTGTAGGTCCGAGGCTTGCTTAAAATGTTCTGAGCTTGGTCGATTCATGAAGCAGTATGCTGCCCTACTTGCACATAGTCCAAGTGAGGATCTCTCCTCTAACGGGTTATGGACCACCGGTGGATTGTATAGTCCTAGCCGCCTGAGCACAAGGAGGGCCATGACTCAGAATATGTCCGAGATGCCCACTCCCATTCCATAGCAACTGGTATCCCGACTCTCAGGACCACTTACTAGGCCACTCAGCCGTTGCCCATGGTTCACGAACTAGGACGTGACTACAGTAACCCACAAACATGAAAGTTTTAAGAAAAAAAAAATTCATTTAATTCCTGAACCATATATCTTGATTAATATTATTCTGTGTTTTTATCTCATCAAGATGTAACCTTCCTCTTTTTTGCAAGGATATCAAAGGTTTAAATATTCCAGACTTAATAATGAGTTACAGTATATGAGTTGCATCTAATGATAGCCAAAACAGCCTCGAAAATAGAGTGGGACCGGTTACAGAAGAATATAGAAACTTCAGTGTACAATATTTTGACCAAGAAACAAGTGATATTGAATTAGAAGTTCTGAAATTTACTTGATTATAAAGTAAAACACTTTAAGGGTAATATGACAAAGCCCAAATTCTTTGAACCTGTTAAATATCTAACTCAAGTTAAGTTTGATATTAATGAAATGAAAATTTTAAGTAAAGGGCCTAAATTCATTTGGGGAAAGGTGAATTATAATAATGGAAAAGATTTGGTCATGTTAATAGCTGAAACTGAAGTAGCCATAGCTAATCTGCCAGTTGATGAACAAGTTACTCTTAGATACGAAGTTAGTAGAACATTATCCAATATGATTAAACATAATGTAGAGAACCGTAAGGAGTTGAATAAGAATATTAAATTATTGAAGAAAAAGATAGATAATAATAACATTGTTGTGACAAAAGCTGATAAAGGTAATACTATTATGCTGATAGAAAGACAAGATTATATTGAAAAGGCAAAGAATTTTCTAACGAGCAATAACTTTGAATTGGTAAAAGAAGATCCCACGTCATCTATGCAGAAAAACTTAAACGAATTCTCAATAACAACTTTTTTATTAGACTCCAGAGATACTGACTAGTTAACATGAGTCCAGAGACACGCATTTTAAGGGTGCTACTAAAAGTCATAAACAAGAAATTCCCATTAGACCAATAGTTAATTTTAGAAATAGTCCGGTATATATACAAAATTTATACAAAAATTTTTATGCTTGACGATGCCCAAATATATATTATATGCCTGAAAACTGAATCTTAATAAAGCTTATTATAGTTCAAGTTTCATTATGATGGAGGTTCTCCACCAATCAGTGTTCAGATTTTCATTATGATGCAACTGTTTGACCAGTTAGGTAAGGATAGCATTGCACCTGCGCTCAACACACTAGCTTCGCACTTGTTTCCAAACTCAAACATGTCAGACACACATATTAACATTAATGCACCTCCTACTTCCAATATTCCACAACCACACGGCACATTCCCGCAAATTCACTCGCTGACTATACAATAAACAATTTTTATTTGAAATAAAGCTAGGTTATGATAACCTTCTATCAAAGCTTTGAAAACATACGACATTGTCAAGGTATCTGATCCACTCACAGAAAATCAATAAGCCAGCGCATGCGCTTTGTGCTCTGTTCAGTAAACTCAACTGTCAAGTGACATCTCGTTGTATAAACATACTCGTGTATTGATTATTGCCATTATAGACTTGTTGCATAATGTACTATTGAAGAACACTGTAAGTTTAATAACTGGCCCCTTGGTGTAGGGGTAGCGTGCCTGCCTCTTACCTGGAGGTCCCGGGTTCGATTCCCAGCCAGGTCAGGTTACAAAAAGAAAACATGAAAAATTACGATACGCTAGGCCTGATAAACTAAAAGTGCTTCGTGGATGCTGCTCTTCTCTTGTTTCTTTTATTATTTCAGACATTATCATGGCCAACCTCAAATGCAGTTCTTAAAATCTCAACTTTGCAAAATCTACTTCAGCCGAAGTCAACTTTAGAGAAAGTAGCATCTATGAAACAGACTTAGACCAAAGTTAGACTTTCCTATTAAAGTAGTCTTTGTAAAGTATCCGCTCAAAGTCTTGGTCTTGAATACGGCCCTTATTACTGCCCAGGAAGCTTTCCCTGCCTCTTAACCTAGTCTTTCTAGGTTATTACCGAAAATTCCTATGACTTCTTCTTCGATTCAACAATTATTAGTTTTGCTCTGTTCTTTCATATACGTACAATTCTGTCTACATCAGTTTGGAGGCATTTCTGGTATGTTAACAAGCTGCCCTTGCTTCATCATGTTTGCTTTTTCCCCATCTTTACACACACACACACGCGCGCGCGCGCGCACACACACACACACACACACACACACACGTACGTACGTTCTTACATATTCCCTTGTTGTTTCTACTTCAGCATCCCTTTATGCCACCCATTCTCTATCTGTATCCTGAACCTGCTTACTATCCATTGTTTGGGACCTTTCACTAATCATCTTCATGTACTTCTAATTTCATCGTCCTGGAGTTTTTCTAACAGTATACATCTGCAGACAGACTACATTTTGCATCCTAGGCTTAGAGATACTTAGTTCACTACAGACCAGATAGTGTTCTGTATCTTTGAAAGTCCCCAGAATACCCTCACCGGGCGAGTTGGCCATGCACGTAGAGGCGCGCGGCTGTGAGCTTGCACCCGGGAGATAGTAGGTTCGAATCCCACTATCGGCAGCCGTGAAGATGGTTTTCCGTGGTTTCCCATTTTCACACCAGGCAAATGCTGGGGCTGTACCTTAATTAAGGCCACGGCCGATTCCTTCCAACTCCCAGGCCTTTCCTATCCCATCGTCGCCATAAGACCTATCTGTGTCGGTGCGGCGTAAAGCCCCTAGCAAAAAAAAAAAAAGAAGAAAGAATACCCTCACATACCTTACATATTTTCTGAATTTGAAGTCGGTTAAGATATAGTCTATTATAGAGCTGCTGCCCCTGCCCTCTCATGTGTAGTGGTTAATAGCCTTATGCATGAAGAATATATTCGTAACTATTAGCAGATAAATCCAGTAAATACCTCCCATTCATATTGGTTTCCATATCTTCTCCACCTATACCCATCACCTTCTCATACCCTTCAGTTCTCTTTCCAACTCTTGCATTGGCATTGCTCATTAACAATATCCTATCCTTGCTGTTGACCTGTTGAACTTTTAAACTTCCTTGTCATTTGCACCCTCCCATGGTGAGTATGCTCAGAGACAAACTGCCAAATCTACCCACATCATTCACTCATTAATGTGCTTAACAGAAACTGTGTTGCTAGCAATAGTATTCCTGATGAACAGTCCTACCCCATTCTCTGCCCTGTCCTTTTAATGTTTTTATTGCTTAGATAGTCTCTCTAAAAACCCTGTGCTGAATTATTTTTGATAATTCACATGGACACATAAAAGTAAAAAATAACAGTGGAAAACCAAAGTGAATCTTGATTTATTGTCTTAATTTTTACAATGAGTACGGACAATCTTATATTGATTACTTTCAAACACAAAATATTATTACACTATGTCTAGTAAATTCAGGGTTGTCCAACATAAAAGGCCGACAGTTAGACAAGCATAAAAAAATAATGAAAGAGCAATGAAGAACTCAACATACATGTTTCTTATAACAAAAGAATCTCCTAATTGTCCACTTTCAAACACAAATATATAACTTCACTGAATACAGTAATTTCAGGAATGCCCAGTTTGAGTAAAAAATTATCTAAATATAACAGTAATTGTTTTTCTCCAAGTTAAACACAGTGAATCCATAAATGTTCCTATGTACCTTGGTATGAAATCACTTCGCCAAAAATGGTTTGGACCTGTTAATCAAGGGGTGTCCAAAACTAGTGATTCCAAAAATGCAGGTAGCCTACAGTATATGTTTCAAAATGCATGTCTCCTTTGGATGTATTTAGTGAATTTATTTTCCACTGTTGCAAATGTGATTTTTGAACTCTGTGGCATTTTCTCCAAAACAAACTCGTAAATTTTTTTTGTTTTGTTTGCTTTCTCTTGCATTAGAAAGGATGAAAATAATAACTGAAAAATATCCCAAGCCTTTGGTGCATTCTGTAACAGGCCTTGAGTAAGAACACTGTGTCATCAAACTCATGCATGATTATACGCATTACTCTGCCATTGGAACTTCGGAGGATAGATGCGACTTCTTTTTCTTTTCTTTGGTCAACATCTGCACTTTCGTTATAATCAGTGTCATTACTATCATCATCCTCAAAGTCACTAAAATTGGAACATCATCTTCCAATTCTAATGTGGATAACACCTTTATAACCTTGGATTTGGCAAGATTTCACTCTTTGCTAGTGGAAGCCCTTTCTGCCTGCTTGCGCGCTGGATATCCCACAGGTGATAAAGCAGACTGCCATATTTGCATGAATGAATGAATCAACAGATACAGTTGAACCTGCTTTATACGTAACTCTGTTCTGCGTAATTCACATTTGTACGTAATTTCCTTTAGGTCCCGGCAAAATGTAATTTAAAAGCGTGTTAATTAAACCTTATTTATACTTAATCCGTTTATACGTAATTCGCTGTTATACGTATTAAGTGTCAGTGAAATATAACTGAGTTTTGCGTAATTGTAATCAGCACATGCTTTTTTAAAAGAAACTAGGCTACTGTATTTGCGACGTTTCGACTTGGGCGGCGTAGGCAGAAGTAGAGTGGTCGGGTTTCGTTGCTGAAGCCAAACACAAAGAGTTTCGCCGAGTGACATTGTTGACCCTCACTTACTGGCGTATTAACAAAGGCCAACCGAGTGATTCCTCTTCGCTGTCAATCTCGCTCCTCCTCTACCTTCGTCGTTTTTGACCTTCACACTGCCGCCAAAGATTAAGACACATTACAAGCAAAGTGGGCGGTTTTGGTGTGGAAACAAAAGAAAATACAGTAAATTTGTTTGAACATGAGAATTTCTTTCGTGGGAACAAAAATGTCCATGTTGCCGGTATCTGGTGTTTACTGTTGAACAGTCGTTTTGTCATTCATTTGCTTTTGATTAGCCATGGAGAACAGGAAAAGTTATACCCTAGATGAAAAAGAAAAATGTATACGAGAAGTGGACGCTAATCCACACCAAACAAAAACTGAAATTGCTTCAGGAATTGCTTATACCACGGAAGGTACGTAGATTTGGAGAAAGTACTTTTCACATTGTTCCAGCATAAGCGGGCCGTAGCTCTACCAATTAGTGGCGACATGCTGAAGGCAAAGGCGATGGATTTAGCTAAAATAATGAGTATCACTGTTGATTTCAAGGCTTCATCAGGTGGTTGCAAGGATTTAAAGATCATGAAATCACAGGGAGAACAATTTGCAGTGACTCGAAAGCTGTGGACGATGTCATGGTGCAACACTGGAAAGAAGAGGTTCTGCCGGGTATCGTAAGCGATTACCAGCCTCCAAACAACTACATTTGTGATGAGACCGGCCTGTTCTACAATCTCCTTCCTAATAAAACATTAGCTGAAAAAGGGGACCCATGCCATGGAGGGAAGAAAAGTAAAATTTGTGTAACAGTCCTCGCCACCAATGCAGATGGATCTGACAAACTTCCTCCACTTGTGATAGGAAAATCGAAGAATCAGAGGTGTTTTAAGGGTGCAAAAATAAAATGCACGGACTATGAATCCAACAGAAATTCTCAGATGACTATGCTTTTAATGAAACAGTTGTTGAAAAACTGGACATTAAAATAAAAAAGAAACAGAAGAAGATCCTTCTTATTATGGATCGATGTGCAGCACATCCACCTCAAATCGTTCTAGAGAATGTCCGAGTGGAATTTTTCCCTCTTAACTGTACCAGTGTTCTACAACCGCTTGATTTGGGCATCATTGCAAATTTCAAAGTGCATTATAGAAAAATGCTGGTTCAACATTTAATAACACTGAGTGATGCAGGAAATGAACCTCTGTCCATTAATTTGCTACAAGCAATGGACCTTATTTCGGCTGCCTGGAAGCAGGTGTCATCCTCCACAATCAGTAATTGTTTCTGCAAAGCTGCTGTCTTACTAGATGAGGCTGCCTCTAATGATGATTATGGGGACGAAGTTTTGTCTGGCAATGAGCTAACGCTACCAGGGTGTGTAGAATTCAATACTTTTGTGCATTTCAATGATAATCTGGCTGTATGTGGACAACAACCAGATGAAGAGATTATTGCTGATGTATGCCAACAACACAGTGGTGATGGACCAGCTACAAGCGATAGTGACAGTGATGGAGATGGAGATAACGACTTGAATTCTTAAACACCTGAACTGAGTGAAGTGTTAAGTGCAGTCTATGTGTGTAGGCGTTACATCAGTGCGAAAAGTTGCAATGAAAATGCTTTGAATTCATTACTATGTTTGCAAAAGGAGGTTTATACTCTTAAAGCAAGAAAAGTGGAGCAAGCCAAACTATGTGATTTCTTTAAGGCTGGGCCAAGTTCAAAATAATATTTTCTGTCTTAATGTATTTATTATTTGCAAGGATTTCCACATGTAGGTCTATTCCATTGGTTCTTTAGTAAATATGTAATGCATTGTGTAAGTCTGATTTCTAAGTAATTCTGAGTTACAAGTAGTTTTTTCTCTTCCCCTTGATATACGTATAAGTCAGGTTCAACTGTAATCATTATACAACTTTCTATCTACTGCAGAGATATGGCTGTGTACTTGCACAGAGTTTGAATGATTTCTGGTATCAGAATTGCAAGTATTGCGTAGTTATAACTGGATGCATGTCCCGCTTGTAGTGTTACGGGTGCATCTCAGCAGCGGTCATTCTCCGCACTCACAATGTGTTGAGCGGAATGATGTAAAGGTTAAACACCCGTCAAGGACGCTATAATCTCCTATCTCTTCCCCGTTATCTCCCCTTACCTGAATATCATTAACTCGTAACACTTTCAGACGCATCCTGTTTGCTGACTCGGCAGTTCTACTTTATTTCTTCCATACACTCCATTAATATTTATAGCTCCTCTTCAAATTCCATTTTGTTTGCCAAGTTGTTTCCAAGGAGTCCCTTGCCTGTCAAATGGAAGTGGGATTCTGTTACTTCTGTAGGTTTGAGGTTTGCTTAAAATATTCTGAACTCAGAAAATTTCATTAAGCAGGATGCTCCCTACTTACACATAGTTGAAGTGAAGATCTCTCTTCTAACGAGTTAGGGACTGGTGGGTTGTACATTCCTAGCCGCCAAGTACTTGGAGGGCCATTGACTCTGACTATGTCCGAGATGCCCACTCCCACTCCCATTCCATAGCAACTGGTATCCTGACTCTCAAGACCACTTATTAGGCCACTCAGCCATTGCTTATGGTTCATGAAGTAGGGTGTGACAACAGTAACCCACACCATGAACCACGATAGTAATAAATTTGGTGTTCATACATCCAGGATCTGTACCCACTGTAGCAAGCTTAAGGACCGTCTACACGTAACTTTTTATCGTCAATCTTGCATGATCATGCCAGATCAGTCATACAAAACGTCACATGTGGGTGGCAAATGTGACGTCTTACTTGTACTGAATGAGGTTTGAAGACTGAGCAAAAGACCGGTGAACGAGAGCTTTGTGTTCATGCAAGACAGACGATAAGTGCTGCAGTTACCTCGAGAGAAATTAAAAGCTTTCTATTCTGAAAATGCACTTGAGATGAAATTAAAATGAAAATCCACGGCCTGTTTCCAGTCATTTGACCAGGTCAGGAATGGAATGAATGAAGCCCCCATCTAGCAGCGAGGATAGGAATTGTGTCAGCTGCCGAAGCCTGTTGCACTCCTCTGTGGGCAATGATTAATGATGACAGATAAAATGAAATGATATTGGAGAGTGTTGCTGGAATGAAATATGATAGTAAGCATATTATAGCAAATTCAATACAGGTCTAATCATGAGATTGGTTACATGTAATAAAACTGGAGTACCCGGAGAAAGGAGAAAACCTGTCCCACTTCTGCTTTGTCCAGCACAAATCTCACATGGAGTGACAGGGATTTGAACCACAGAACCCGTAAAGTTCATAAATGTTGTGCTTTATGAGGCTGAAATGGAATCTTTGAATTAGGATGTTAAAATTATCAACTGTGCAAGGCATGTTGAGGCACAGGGCTGGCTGATAGTTGTTCAGGAGCAAAGTGTTCCACACTGCATGCATTTCCTTATTATATCCGTCCAGAAGATGCCAGTGGTACAATGCCATTTTGATAAGCGATTGAAAGTCCATGCACGGATCTTGAGAATATAGGCTGTTCAGTGATTACGTCGAGCTCTGCAAACATTTCAGATTTATTTTGTAAGTATGGGATTAGATGTAGTGAAACAATGCATACGAATCATTTAATTCATTATAATTTTATACCAGCCGGGCTGAGTGACTCAAACGGTCGAGGTGCTGCCCTCCTGACTCCAATTTGGCAGGTTCAATCCTAGCTCAGTCCGGTAGTATTTGAAGGTTCTCAAATACGTCAGCCTCATGTTGGTAGATTTACTGGTGTGTAAAATATCTCCTGCATACTAAATTCCGGCACCTTGACGTCTCCAAAACCTGCAAGAGTAGTTAGTGGGACGTAAAGCCAATAACATTATTAATTATCTACCACTTTTTACATCAAGAACTAGTTTGCCAAGTGACTGCTTACAATTTTTTTTCAGATGACAGTTATCAGAAATGTTTCTCAATTTTTAATTTTCTTCTTAGAAATTAGAATTGTCTAGGTATCACATTTGTATTATTGTATTTCAGTAGTTTTTCAATAAACCTAAAATAATAGAAAACACATATATAATTAATTCATGTACCTTTAATATTCCTTTTTCAGAACTTTGTACAGTATATAGTTCGACATATTTCCTGTTTAAGTCGACTAAGGGCTTATTTAGAAATTATCACTTTGAACTCAAGATCCTTGTAGGTCTGCCACATCGCTAAAAATCTTAATGTTGCAGTGAGTGCCTCCTGCTGAATGATAGCTTTTTTTTGTTTTTGTTTTGGGTGTTACTAGAGTTAATAATTTACAGTAGGTCTTTATATCCATACGCAGATAATTACACATGTCTTATGGTTCCTGTTGTAACTCAGGTAGCAAATTGACATGAGAGAATCTTCATCTCTTCAGTAACCTCTTCCAGACCACTGTGAGCTATGCATAACTGTATACAGGTAGACCTCGTTATACGCGATAGATACGTTCCGCGGAATTGTCGCGGATACCGAATTCGCGTAAATCGAGAGTCATTTTACATGTAAAATATATGGTTAGGTTTCCGTTGACTCACATATTAAGTTTAAAACGGCAGAGATTTTTAGTATTTTTACAAAAAATAACTATTATCATGTTTATGAAACACATTTTTATGTCCGGCTCCATGGCTAAATGGTTAGCGTGCTGGCCTTTAGTCACAGGATTCCCGGGTTCGATTCCCGGCAGGGTCGGGAATTTTAACCTTAATTGGTTAATTTCGCTGGCACGGGGGCTGGGTGTACAGTATGTGTCGTCTTCATCATCATCATCACCACCACCACCACCACCACGACGCGCAGGTCGCCTACGGGTGTCAAATCAAAAGACCTGCATTTGGCGAGCCGAACATGTCCTCGGACACTCCTGGCACTAAAAAAGCCATACGCCATTTCATTTCATTTCATTTCATTTTAATGCAAACCCTATGCACTTAAAGTTTAACACTGAAAAACACAATAATAAACTAAACTCTTCATACAAGTTCATGGCCATAGCTTGAATAGGAGCTCCAGAGAGAGGCATGTGTTGTTGGTACTGATGCTCAGTCCAATCCATTCTTTCCATCGCTTCCGAGCGAGATTTGGTCACTCTAGTCACACTTAAGTTAGTAGATCATTGAGCAGTTTTTCGAATTAATTCCGCATTGTCACGAATAGTTCTCACAGTGAACTCACTAAGTCCCAACGCATGCTAAATGTCAACAATACGCTCACCTTTCTCACAGCAATCAAAAACTTCTAATTTTGTTTTTAATGAATGCAACTTTGGTACACGCTTCTTTTCTCCGACAGACACACTTTCTTTCCTTTTACCCGGCATTTTAAATACGAAACCTGTCAAGTGCAACTTCACAGCTCTACTGACCGGAACTGACGATTCACGTCTCGACAAATATGACAGAAGATGCACGTAGAGATGCGCTTACCCCGTTTAACCTTGGTGCGTGACGTAGTGTACGTTACAGAGTTTGGCACGCATGTCGGTACCCGCCTTATGGAATTACAGCTTCCCTATACTGTTAACTGATGGCAGCACTAGACTTAAAACCAAAATCGTGTATATGCGAAATCGCGGATACCGAATCTACGTATAACTGGGTTTACCTGTATATTTTTTCTCGATTCTCTCACACAGGGGAAATTATTGTCAACAACAGTATTTCGTCCATGGTGTTCTTGTAAGACTGAGTAGATGCTTGAGTGGAAGACTGAGCAGTGTGAACGCGTGTCTTGCATCAGTCTTATCTGTCAGTTTTACTTGGTCATGCGAGACTGATGTTAAAACGTTACGTGTAGACGGCCTTTAGAGTGGGTGTGGTGTGATATAATCAGTGTAGCTGCTACGTGTAAAATTCGTTTCACTGGCTAACTCGGGCTGTAAGAGGACTTCAACAATGTATTTTGTACCTTGATATTATTCTTTGATTACAAGATTATTGATGTAGTTATAGCAGAGACAAACAGATCTGTGGACATGGGCATACATTCCGAAGTGAAAGCCTGTGAGGGGGGCAAGATAAAAATATTTCCGAGATTTGTACTTGTCGATCGAGATCTTGTTCTGGTTATTTGCGGCTATTCCTTATTTATCTTGATTTATAAATTTCATTTTTGTTCCGTATTGATAGCCACCGAATATCATAAAAAGAAAGAAAGAAAGTAAGTATTGATTAGGTAGAACCTTTCTTTCTTTTTATAATATTCCTTATTTATTCGGGAAGGAAGACATTGCATGTTGTGTAGGGTCTTTCTTTAACCCTTTGGGGTCCATTTAATTTCCCGCCTGTATCTTGCACAGGTCCAATTTAACAGTAGGCAAATATGGGAAGGAAATACTCACATAAGTAAAATGGTGAATTTTTACATTTTGAATATGAATTTCACATTTTTATATTATCTATCATGTTAACAGATTTACCGACAATATTTTGTGAACGTGTGGTACTTCCGGAGGCATTTTTTTGTGTGCAGTTATGGGTTCCCTGGACAGGTTCCACCATAAAATGTCTCATTTCTGCTTCTTTTCACTTTCCTGTCAGAACACACGGCACAGTCCTTCATTTTTCGGCCTCACAAGCATCTGTAATATGTAGCTTCCCATTCAGACAATTTTTCATCTCAACTACTCCATCGGCCGTGTCCACCAACCTACTACGCTGGCGTAGCAGGGGGAGAGGTGATACTTCCACGTGGCACGTCCCAGGTGGCGGATAAGGTGGTCCTAACCGGCTTGCCGGTGGACTGGAGGGAAATAAAATACCTCTCGGGGACCACACAACCCCCTGTGGGTGGGGAACGCAGACGAAGAATACACCCATGGTATCCCCTGCCTGCCATAAGAGGCGATTAAAGGGGCGACATAGGAATGATCAAATTAGAACCATGAGAATACTTGTAATTAGTACCATCACACAGAGAACACCATGGGTCGCTTTTACTTGCACGTAGTACCACTATGTTATGTACAAAATAGGTTTGTGATTAGTAGCAACAGTGTGTGGTTCAGGATGCATGCTACAGTACCTGTGATTCGTACCCCTGTATGAGCGACACCATGGTTCTGCCTTGCCTATGCTTAGTACCCACTATGTGAGGAACACCACGGGATAGTGCGGGTCCCTGCGGTTAGTCCACTTATGTGAGGAAAGCATAGGTTTGCGTTGCCTGTAAATGGCACCGCAGTGTGCGAAACACCATAGGTCTGTGTTAGATGTGCACATTACGTAACCTGTGAATAGTACCATAATGTACTATGCTACTTTTGATTAGTACCACAACGAGACAGATAGCATGGTTCTACTTTCCTAGCGATAAGTACCATTATGAGGGGATGATAACCTGGATTTTGGACCTGTTTCGACTACAAGCATCATCGATTCAGTATTCTGCTTTAGAAGCAGTCCCTTGGTCAGTAATACTGTTGTTTAATGGTAGTGTCTGGGAATGTGGGGCATTGAGGGTTGGATCCACTGATTGTTTTAACTTCATAGCCATCCTTTCATTCTTCGTCCTTACGTTTTCGAATTCTGGTCAGTGGAGGATTATGAATTTTTAAATTGTCATAACATTACTTCTCATTTCGTACTACTAGGGGTCAGTGACCTAGATGTTAGGCCCCTTTAAACAACAAGCATTATCAACATCGGCCGTGCCTATGGGTATATTGTTTTGTAACTCCCGCTTAAATTCCATGATAATTTGATCCGTGAAAGAGTTGTGACTTACTTTAGGCTTCTTCTCTGCCTTTTGCTGCATATTATTTACTAGCTGATGTACCCGTGCTTTGCTATGGAATTCTCAGAAAGACTGTCTTTGTGATTTACCCAATGAAGTCAACAATGACGTCAGTAAGAATGTAGCGATTGAAAGCAATGTCATCATATAAAATACTTGATCAAAGGGAAAACCGCACATTTTCTCACTTTTAACGAACAGTACTATGGTGCCAATCTAACAGTCCAAAGTTCAAGAGCTGGAATGAGCAGGCTGCACACAGTCGTGAACACTCCTCTGCCATTATTCCGTTAAATGAACACACTGCTCATTCCAGTCAGCGCATCAGAGTAGGGATTGAATAGCTAGGATGCTATGATGAACCAGTGTGTTATGTGCCAGTAGTATCAGAGTTTTGAACCAGGGGAATAGCATACTAAAGAAGAGAGAGTTCTAACTCCCCATCTACTTCCCGCCAATATTCAGGCAGGCTGTTATACTCGGTACACAGCAGTAATCCCATCTATTGGAGATGGGTGGCAACGGAAGACACAAAGCCACCGCACGAAGCACATCACAACAAACGATAGCCAGTGGTAATGTTGTTGAGCAATTTTATGAGCTTTCTATATTGAAGGCCTTCACATTTAGTTTTGTTTTGACTTTGTGATATTAGAGCGTCTTATAAAATTATTTGTAGCGTAGACTGTAGTTCCTTATTGCCTGACTTTACATTCTTTAAATTATCTTTACACATTTTCTTGTGACTCGGCCTGATATGGACTTAGCAACAAAGATCCAAATTTATGAATGTCTCTACCATAACCAGTACGGTAAAAATGTTTAAGATCTAAATGATCGGAAATTTAATACTGTATAACTTCAGTTATGTAGTATTTATCGATAGGACCACTAATAACATAAATATTTCAGAATTAAATTTTAGGCCTTCCCCTAAACTACCTTTTCGCTCAGAGTGAATAAAATTATTTATAGCCTAGATTGTAGCAACTTATTCCCTGACTTTACATACCCATTTTCATTAAATTCTCTTCAGCCATTTTCTCGTGATTCACGTATGTAATACATACATACATACAGACAGAAATTATGGAAAATTAAAAAGGTACGTTTCCTTGTTACTGTGGACACGACCGCTACAGAAATACCACCCTTTTTAAATTCTGAGCAATGTGCAGACTCTTATTTTATATATATAGATTTGAAAACTGTTCACTAAAGCTACCAGCTTCTTTCCTGTATTAGGAGGCGTGTATTCCATAGTACTGTTTTGAGAATACTTTGAATCGTAGGAACCTTCTTCATTTTTCACCCCCTACATCACCATTTTCACCACTGTCTTCCACCTCAATTTCCCGTTTCTTGCTGGAAAAATGGTTTTCAGATTCGGAGATACTAATTTCTCTTTCAGAATCGGTCAAAAAACCAATGCCAATATCACCACTGTCAAACAACTGTCCGTGAATATCATCAGGTTCCATGCTGCGATTGTTGGACGCTGTCTTGATAACAAATATAAACACAACAGCGATGAACCATCTCCATAGAATAAGCAACTCAGTTAAAACCAAATTAACAGTAAATGGCAGTATGGAGCAGAGAAACATTAAGCCTAAATACTGCGTAAAGCTTGACGCCATTTTTGCTCCAATATACAAAATATATAACCTTAAAGTTGTGTCGGACTAAGTCTGATGGGATTGGAACCAAAAATTAATGTCGGACTGAATCCGACATTGGACCCCAAAGGGCTAATGGCTGTAGGGGAAGTTTCCTATGCTGCAACAGAAAATGTTAGGAAAAATGTGAAGTACTGATTGTTAATTTAGACCTAGCATGGAATTATTTTTTAGGATTTCCACACAAAGCTAAACGTGTTCTGTGTAGGCTAAGAAGGAGCCTAAATTACCATGCGGTATTATTATGAGGTGCCTGTAAATATTTTTTTGTGCAGTTGAAAAGGGGTATCCAGCCATTTATATTCACATTACTGCCACAGAGAGATACATTTTACCAAAGCAGGACCTGAAGTTTAGTTATGCTGAAAATTGCATAAAAGCATATCTTTAGTTTCCTGACTATCAAGATGTTCTATGTGTTACTTGTAGAATTCATCGTTAATTTTTTTACCAGCTGTGTAATGGCAGCATTCAAATACTGGCTTGAATGATTAAAAATCCTGCTAGATTGATTTGTTGTATTACTATTTTCCTGAAATTCAGTTTAGCTGCTAGATAGTGCAGTTCTTATTGTGAGAAATATATAATCAACATAACCTAGTTTTCATTGTTACAGCTAGTCTTATTTGATGATAGTGTGTAATATTTGTGACAGGATTTTATTTTGTTTATAGGCTATTGCTGCTCGTGATGCAATGGCGAAGTGTCTTTATGGAGCTTTGTTCGACTGGATTGTTCTTCAAGTGAATCATGCTCTCCTCTCCAAGAAGGATACCCTTAGAGATCACCAAGGTCACTCAATTGGTGTTCTGGATATCTTCGGTTTTGAAGACTTTGGCATTCATAATAGGTAAATTTAGTAAATAATTTGATGAGGACATTAATTTTTCAGGTATAGTTGGGGCCTTGTTTAATATTACCATCTGAAAAGTGTTGTATTTTGTGCTACATAGGCATAGATATATTTACTGCTGTATAGATGTTAATATTTCTGACCCTTTGAAGCACTTCATTAATGTGTACAAATTAAAGAATATAACATTAAGTATGAGATACTCAACTAGCATGCATGAGATGTATGGGAATGATAAGGTGCTGCTCATATTTTCAAATTAAGTTGTTAAATTTACATTAAGTGCAATACCGTTTGCATCATAGGGTTATGGAATTAACACATTGACGATGGACACCGAATGGAGGGTGCTAACCCATGTAGACCGGATAGTTCAAGTCTCCAAGAAAGAAATTACACTACTGTAACTTGAAATGTATTTAAAATATCGACCTCAGATTTGGAACATAAACTCACTAAGTTGCTTCGTAATCTGTACGTTATGATACTTTTCAAAGCAGTACTGTTTGTGGCTCCATTTAATAGTCTTTCTAAGCACAGTGTAGTATGAATGCTGTATTTGTGCCATTCGTATACTCATTGTTTTCAAGTGTGCAATAATCTCTTTTTACGGCTAATCCCCATTCATTGTTAGCTGTTCATCATTAGACATCACCTACTGTCAGCTGAGAAACTATGAGAATACCGTATTTCACGGCATAATCGTCGCACTTTTTATACCAAAATTTTCGAAAAAAAATTGTAGGGTGCGACCATTATACGATGAATATTTAATACCAGTATTTGTATTACTCAAAAAATGTATTTATAACTAAATTGTATTTGATACAAATTTAAGATGCACGTAATACTCGCGTTTATACATCAAAATAATTAAAATAGTCTAAAACAAAATTCATAATTTTTCGCAACAATTCGGCGAACGTTTTTCCAACCTGAAAATAAAAATGAACGTATTAAGTTAATTTGTCATTAATTTGAGTATTAAAGTTAAAATATTACACTTGCAAAAAATTATCGCTTTGTTGTGAAATGCGGACTTACCGGTACGCAATTTATTCCAAATCTTCGGTGTCGCTATCGCAGGTTTCACTATCTGATGCGCCGTCCTCGCCTCTGTTAATACCAGTATCAGATTCTTCGTCTCCCTGCCACACTGCGTCATCTTCAGAACCGTCTAGTGCATTCGAAATCCCAGTCCTTTTGAAGCTCTTGGAGACTAGTTCAGGTGGTATAAGATCCCAACTCTTCTTCACCCACGAGCATAACAAGTCCAAGGGTGGACGCCTGATATTTCCGGCGGGCGTCAATTGCTGATCGCCGCTCATCATCCACTCGTTGTAAAATCGACGTAAGTGGTCTTTAAAGGGTTTATTAACACATACGTCTAGTGGCTGCAAAGCAGATGTTAGGCCACCAGGAATGACTATCTGTCGTGTCTTACTTGTAGTGAGAATTTGCTTCACTTCGTTCACGAGGTGACCTCGGAAACTATCTAAAACAAGCAGAGCTGGTTGTTTTAGTAGTGCACCAGGTCTTCTATTCCACACAGTTTTAACCCAGTCCAGCATGAGTTCTACGTCCATCCAACCCTTTGGTTGCACTCGTACATGAATTCCACGGGGAAACTGTATATTCTTAGGCATCGTTTTCCTCTTGAAAATGATGTAAGGCGGCAACTTTCTCCCGTCAGCTGTAATGGCTAGCATTGCCGTGCATCGCAACTTCTCACTACCGCTGGTTTTCATTAATACACTCCGTGATCCTTTTAGCGCAATAGTGCTGTTGCGAGGCATATCAAAAAAGATTGGAGTCTGATCGGCATTACCGATTTGAGAAAGCAAGTACGAAGTTTCCTTGCGCAAACGTATGACAAATCGATGAAAATTTACAATCTTGTCCGTGTAATCAGCAGGCAACTTTTGGCTTAGTGTTGTTCTCCTTCGCACTGACAGATTGTGTCGTCGCATGAACCCCTTAATCCACCCACGAGTCGCCTTAAACTGAGTTACCGGTATGTTGTGTTTGCGCGCTACCTCCTGTCCCTTAATTTGTAACATTTCATATGATACACTGCAGCCATTCTTACGTATTTCACTGACGTACCTAAACAGTTCTTTGTCAATTATAGGAAACTTCCCTGTTTTAGGACCTCTAAACGCGCGTCTAGAAGGGTTTGTGCTTTTCAGCTTGTTTTTTACTTTCCGCCAGTCACGCACCAACTTTTCACTTTCTTTCTGCAGCTCTGTTCCCGTGCTGTTCAGCGAAGGCAATTACGCTTAGCTTGAAGCCCGCAGAATAGTTTCTATATTTACCCATAATCGCTTATAAATGTTTCACACGTTAATGTTTTGCGATATAAATGACTTTCCGTAATTGTTCACTATTAAAACAAATTATTTCTGCAAACACCCAAAACACAAATTAAAAACTTAAATTCTCACGCACACATGTCTACAGTAATCACGTAAATCTGAAACAAATAAATGCATCTGTGATCTGTCCATTCTAGAGCAGCCAATACTGTTAGGCAGCAAGGAAGCATGCAACAATTTATCAGTTTAGCTCGTTGGTTGCGACACACTACTGCGCTTGCGCAAAGCTCGCAAACCGGAGCTCTAGCTAGCGCAGTGTAGATCTACTGTATAGTTGACTGTATTCCGAGACGTCAGTAACAAACATTCATTTTTTTCAATTTCTTTTAAACATACGGTAATTAGGTTAATATTTCTTCCCAGTTATTGATGATTTTACATTATATTACTGACGAGTTTATAAAATAAAACTTTAATAGCATTGGATAATAATTATCTTGACTGCTTGGATAAAAGTTTTCATCCCATGCCCGGACACTTATGACGTAGTAGTAAGATAAGAGTCTAGCGATGACAACTGAGACATCGTAAATAATTCGGCTGAATAATTCCGTGGAAATCTGCGTTATCGTCTTGGATTTCACTTCGTGCGCAATAACACAGGAGCCGGCCCCATGGTGTAGGGGTAGCGTGCTTGCCTCTTACACGGAGGCCTCGGGTTCAATTCACGGCCGGGTCAGGGAATTTTACCTGTATCTGAGGGCTGGTTCGAGGTCCATTCAACCTACCTAGCCGGTATTGCCTGGCGACATTGCCGATAAGCGATAACTTACAGCCTTACGTATTTCAAATGGGAACTCATAATATGTAGGTGGTGAATAAATAGTACACTGTCTCGCGACCACGTTGTCAAACTGCCGATAGCCTACCGGTAAGCATAATATGTAGGTGGTGAATAAATAGTACACTGTCTCGCGACCACGTTGTCAAACTGCCGATAGTCTACCGGTAAGCCATGCGTCGTACATATACCGGTATTATTTATTTATACGTTGTGCAACATGTCGCAAACGTGACTGTGTTGCCAAATTGCCCATAAACCATACACGTATTTAAATTGCGCATTCATGTGCAACTTACGTTGCAGTTCCATTTACCTTTTAACCAGATTAGTGAACAAAATTTGGACTGCGACGATTATGTAATTAAAGGTTTAAAGTCCGATTTTTGTATTGAAAATAAAGGATGCGACGATTACACGGTGGCGACGATTATGCCGTGAAATACGGTAATTCTCAGTGCTCATCACTCATGTGGCACATCAGATAATGAATCTACATATAAATATTGAAATACTTTGTCGTCACATAGGGTACGTTACCATGGGCGTGCCATGTTGTACAATGATTCTTGGCACGTAAGAACACCCTTGTAGCTGTGGAAACTCCGTATATACAAAGACCATCCAATTAAAAAAATACATTGACACTAAAATCTACGATCCCTCTATTCCATGACCATGACATGATTGAAAGTCCATAGCAATTATAATGCAGATCATAAAACAGTGTTGTAGCATTATGATCTAACAACATAAAACCAATTGTATTGAAAAGGTTGGGGGGGGGGGGGAAATCACAGTATTGTAAGCATATAGTCATAAGGTTGACGAGGATCCACATTTGCTTCATTACAGTATTTATTTCAAAGAGTCTGTGTAGAGTTTGCCTCCAAGTTTGACCCTGTGGAATATCTATACCTAAGCAAGTTTTCAGTCTCCACTTGCTAAAAAAAAAAAAAAAAAAAAAAATGATATATATATAAATTTAGTAACAAATGGCCTGTGGTCAGCTCACTTCGGACATCCGTTAGCCATGGCAATATGGCAGCTATATAAGAATGACATGCAATAAGATAAAACCATTGACAGAACGGCACATGAAGGCTGTTAAACCTTCACCTCATTCCTGGCTGGACTCGCAAACCATGCACATTTCTCATGACCTACTCAGATTTGCTAAACCAGCCATCATATTACAACACCTGCTGTGTTAGTGTGCCACCTTCTATTCACGTTGCAATTTTTCTGGCTGAACTACTTCTTGTTACCAGTACACATTATCTAAACTTCACCTCCAAAACAATCTCTTATACCAACTATAATGGCATATTAATGTTGTCCCTCCAGTTCACTTACTATATACCTTCAACTCAACCTCTTATTCCTCATCTCTCTAATCATCATCTTTCATTATTCATCAATTTTTACATCTCACTATATCCACCTCTTAATCATAATCACTCTTCAATCAAATTCCATAGTAATCACTCTTAGCAGTGTGCCCATTGCATTTTCTGACGTGTTCCAAAATGGCATCAAAGTGGAGGTATGGACCATACAGGCCGAAATCATAAGAAAAGAACCATAAGTTAGAAGTTCACAGGAGGCCAAGACCAAGTAGGAGCATACAATTTTAAAAGGCTGTGAGGAGAGAACAGTATCAAGTGAATTGTTTCAAGAAAACAAGTAAAATATATTATTTTTATTATTGTTATTACACTTAATAATCTGATGAGAACGGACATACAGCAATTCAGCTGCAACAGAAAGGAAGACTAATTGCTAAGATAGACGAATTACGCAAATATTACCCGTGTTAAACAAGAAAATACGGCGTAATTCACGTTATTCAACGTCAAAGAGAGGAATCGCGGCGTGAAATAAGAAAATTTGAATCAAATACGTTCACCAGTTGGACTGATATGAAGCAATTCGATACGTCGAAGCTCATTAAAAACAGAGCTTAGAGAAGAGGAAAAATATTCAGGAATCATTTTTCCAAGAAGAGAAATTAAGCAATTATTAAGCCTTCAAGAATAGAAATATCGAGTAGAATTATAGATTAAAAAAAAAAAAAAAAAGGCAAAGATAAGATTGAAGACACTAAACCAAGTGTTAAATATTTGATTGATCAGATTAATAAGAAAAATAATACTGATTAGAGATTATAATTTTAAGAAGCTCCAAAATGAACATTTACTTGTTGGAATTATTTGATTTTAATATTAGCTGAAGAATGAAGAAGGATATGTCGTGCTAATTTCAAGGTGAGGGGGTCAAAGGGGTAGTATGTGGTCCTGTGGGTGCACTTCTTGCTGATGGGAGTGTACTAGCAAAAGTCATGTAAGGGCAGAAAGCGAGTTCCCGACGCTTAAATGGGGACCAATCAGCTAAGGGAGACAACCCTAACAGAAAACATCGGTCCTCCAGGATTGCTGAGGGTTGGAGCAAGGCTATCAACCTCGCTCCGGAAAACCAACTGTTGCGAAGCCCCAGAATATGCCTCGGAATGGATGATTTAATAGACGACGAGCTAAGCTAAAGGCAATGGACTACACAATTGGTACATGGAATGTACGCACACTTCTACGAGCCAGAGCACTGAAAGTACTGATGCAGAAACTAGAAGTCAACAAAGTGGACATAGCAGCCATACAAGAAACTAGATGGTCAGGAAGGGATGAGATATGGGACACCAAAACCCACACAATATTCAGTAGTGGGAAGTCAAGGAATGCACAAGGAGGAGGAGTAGCATTTATAGTACGAAAACAAGCTAAAGATGATGTACTACAGTTTTTGGCAGTAAATGAAAGATTAGCAACATTGCGTGTTAAAATGGGATTCTACAACTTAACAATCGAAAATGTATATGCACCAACGGAAGACAAGGAACAGATAGTCAAGGATCAGTTCTATGCTGAACTGGAACGAGTGCTAGATTCAATCCCATCGAACGATGCTAAGATGATAATAGGAGACCTAAATGCACAAATTGGGAAGGAGGAGATATATCAAGGAATAATAGGGATCCATAGTTTACACAACACTACTAATGATAATGGGCAGAGATTGCTTGACCTTGCTACCAGCAGAAACATGAAAGTGATGTCAACTTGTTTCCCTCATAAAGAGGTACACAAGCAAACATGGATATCACCGGATGGAAAGACCTGTAATCAAATAGACCCTGTAATAATGGAGAAAAGATGGACATCCAATATCATGGATGTCAGATCATTCAGAGGAACAGGTTGTGGCTCCGACCACTTTCTAGTTAAGGCAATATTAAGGTGACGCATTATGAAAACAAGAAAGGAAGGAATGAGTAGGATAGAAAAGTACAATACTTGTGAACTGAAGAATAAGGAAGTATCAGAAAGATACGGGAAAAGAAGTGCTGGTAGAGAAATATAATAAGGACCAAACAGCAACGGTCGAGACCAAATGGACTGCTCTGAAGGAAAGCGTTAAGGCCGCGGCAAAGGACACACTAGACATTGTACCCAAAAGGAACACAAAGGAATGGTTTGATGAGGAATGCCAAAAAGCCATAGAAGAAAGAGATAAAGCATATAAAGCATACCTAGAGAGACCAACAAGGGTGAAGAAACAAGAGGTTGAAAACCAGAATAAAGAAGTAAGGAATGTATGTCGAAGAAAGAAGAGAAGAAAATTAAATGAGAAAATGGCTAGAATAGTGGAGGAATTTAAAGAAGATAATAGCTACATGGCTTACAGAGAAGTTAAGGAAGTGAAAGAAGAATTCAAGGCAAGAACAAACATGTGTAAGGACAGAAATGGACAGCTTTTGGGAGATAAAAAAGGGATCCAAGATAGATGGAAGGAATATTTCCAACACCTCCTGAACCCAGTAGAAATGAAAGGGAAAACATCAACTACCTCAAGGAATAATACTGAGACAAATGAATCAGAAGTCACAGCACCATCTATGCAAGAAGTGATAGAAGCCACACAGCAACTGAAAACAATAAAGCACCAGGTATCGATGGAATCCCTGCAGAGTTGTGGAAATACGGAGGAACCACACTACAAGAAGCTATATATGATCTAATTGTGAGCGTGTGGAATACAGAAGAAATGCCTGAAGACTGGCGCAAAGGCATCATATGCCCAATATACAAGCAAGGGGATAAGTTGGTATGTAGCAATTATAGAGGGATCACACTGCTGTGTACAGTATATAAGCTGTTCACTTCCATTCTGAAGAAGACACTAGAACCCCTGGTGGAAGAAATTCTAGGAGAATACCAGGCATGGTTCCGGAAGGGAAGATCCACTATTGATCTGATATTTACTGTGAAACAAGTGTTGGAGAAGTGTTGGGAACGGGGCATAGATGTGGTACACATGTTTATCGACTTTCAACAAGCATACAACTCTATTGACAGGGATAATGGAGATATTAAGAGAGTTCAAGATACCAGAAAAGCTGGTGCGACTGGTGGAATTGACTACGAGAAATACGATGGTGGGAGTGAAAATTCAGACTGAAGTAGGCAGCTTCTTCGAAGTGAATCAGGGGTTGAAGCAAGGAGATGGCTTAGCACCAATTCTATTTAACCTGGCACTAGAGTCAGTGATTAGAAAGTTAAGGGTGGACACCAGTGGAACACTTCTGTACAAAACAGCTCAAATTTGATATGAAGAACAACAAGGACAGTTAAAGAAGCATTTGAAGACTTGAGTAGAGAAGGCAAAGAGATTGGACGTAAGATCAATGAACAGAAGACGAAGGTAATGGTGCAGGCTCGGAGATAGAAGTATACAAATGACCAACTTGTCCCTGAAGGATCCAAAGTGGAGGTGGTGGATGAATTTAAATATCTTGGTGTACATCTGAGCAACACGAATGAGGAAATGGTGGAAATACAGGCAAGAATTCAAGCTGCCGACAGAGCATACTTTGCAGTACTACCACTTTTCAGAAGTAGAGATATAAATCAGAGCTTAAAAGTTATGCTATACAAAACCCTCATTTGCAGTATAGTGATGTATGGAAGTGATACGTGGACCCTCCCAAAGAAAGCCGTGGAGAAGATAGATTCCTTCGAAAGGAAAATCCTGAGGAGAATTTATGCACCCATATGCGTACAAGGGGAGTGGAGAATTAGATATAACAATGAACTATATTCCCTGTATGGGGAGGCACCCCTGTCGCATGCCATTCAAATGAAGAGACTTAAATGGGCAGGTCATCTAATTAGGATGGAAGAACACCGAATCCCAAAGAAGGTATTCTTAGGAGACTTTGGAGGAGGAAGGCCTGTGGGAAGGCCACGTAACAGTTGGGAAGATGGTGTACATCAGGACGCAGCACATATCCTCAAGATCCGGAATTGGAGAGTAGCTGCACAAGATCGACAAGTTTGGCGGAGAGCAACTGGGGAGGCCATGACCCGAAAACGGGCCGTCGCGCCATAGGTAAGGTAAGGTACTTTCAAGGTGGAGATGAATATGAACCAGCCAGCAGACTAGACCTGATGAGGGGGAATACTCCAGCCATTCTGTAGACCACAGCCGGCCAAGGACCAGAGATGTGACACGGAGAGCTACAGAAGTCGCCGTACTCGCTGAATGGCAAGCTAAGTTTGCTAAATATTGGTTCTTAATTAAGTTAGATATGATTATATGGTACAATTTACAATAAGTGTGAAGTATTTAAGAAATGAAGTGACTCAGTGAAGTGATACGTTTTGAATTATATCTTACTAAGTCAAGATGTGACAAGATCGATATCTCGAAAAAGTGGCTATACATATGTTGAGTGGATTATGATTAGCAAATGAAAGATAGCAAATGAAATATGATTATTTGCAAGAAGGAATGTAGATTATACACAGCAGGGTGAGAGTATTGGCGTGCATTAGATTTCATTAATGGGTTTTGTGAAGCCAATCATGCTAAGTTAGCATCATTATTTGATGATATAGAGAGGAATTATAATTTATATGAGTTATTCCTTGTCGAATTACATCATCAGATGGAATTATTTCAACATTATTTTGTTCTGTGATGGAAGTCGTAAGAATCTTAAGATCTGGATTGGCGAAGATGGCACTACCATATTGGCCATGAGGTCTTTCGGCCAAAAATTTCATTCCTCGGATCTTAGGGCGCTGTTAATGAATGTCCCTATGTGTTTCCTGAACACATAATAAATCACATTTGTAGGTATAACAAAGGTTGTGTAATAGCACTTCTTTACACATTGATAATCCTTCTATGTTTACAGAAATAATTGTAATGATTGCCTCTGATACGAGCCTTTCCCGATTGTTGGAAAACATCTCATATGAATTGTATTGTTTGTATTTATGTAGAGCTTAATCACATTGTTACCTGCCATCATCAGAAATAATTAATGGTTATAGTACCAGATTTCCTGTTATTCTGATATTATTGTAAGATATGTTTCTGACACGATTGAATAAATAAATCAGATGGAATTACGAAGTGCTAGAGGTTAAACATTATTCTATGAGAAGAAATATGATTCAAATAAGTGAACATAGTTGCAACAAAGTTTTATATGTCTTAATAATTGTATGAGGTGCGGCAATTAAATAACGAGACTGTACCCCTTCTACTCCGTGGTCGCGTAGTGGGGGGTTGTCATTGGAATGTAGTTGACCTTGATCCTTCCTGGCAAGCACACTTCCTTTTGTTGTTCTGCCTGCTTTAGTTTGCTTTTGAGACTTGGTTGTAGCGGACGCTGTTGTGTATTCGTGCCGCGATCATATTGAAATTAAAGAAATCGCGCACGGAATGTTTTCAAATGTTAAAGGAGGTGTTTGGTGATAATGCTATGTCACGTGCACGAGTGTTTGAGTGGCACAAACGGTTTTCTAAAGAGGTTGAAGATGAACGTCCCGGATGACCTGTGACTGTCAGAAGTGAAGGAAACATCCAGAAAGTCAACGAAATTGTGCGGAAAGACCGACGTCAATACTATAAAGAAGTTCTAATCAAGCTGAGGGAAAGAGTAAGGAAGAAAAGACCAGATGCATGGAAGAACGGCTCATGGATTCTTCACCAAGACAACGCACCAGCCCACAACGCCTTGTCTGTGAAGCAGTTTTTAGCTGACAAGTGCATTCCTGTGCTAGAACATCCTCCGTATTCGCCTGATTGTGACTTTTATCTCTTCCCAAAAGTGAAAAGTGTATTGAAGGGAACACATTTTCAGTCTGTGGAACACGTAAAAGTAAAAACAGCAGAGTTGTTGCGCAGGGTGACAAAGGATGACCTACAGCATTGCTTCGAACAGTGGAAGGCACGTATGCAACGGTGTATAGATAGGGGAGGGGAGTATGTTGAAGGGGATAAGAGTGTATTGTTACTTTGTTTCCAATAACCCTTTCATACCTGATATAAAACTGGCGGTGTGAATTTTTGTTATACGTCAAAAACTGACTAAAATGCTCTTAAATGCATATATTTTTAGTTTATTCCACAAAATGAAAATTAACATCTAAGAAAAAGCACCCACACAATTGTGCGTGTCAGGACTTAATTCACTACTTACAAAAAAAGAAAAATTACCTCAGTGCATGTGAATATACATATGTACATGATCAGATGTTCTATTTTACAGTGTGGAACAATTAAAATCTTTGTTCAAACACAAGTATACATTATATTTTCTACACTGAGGACGAGTTTTGCTTTTACAGCCCTTTTGGCGGCAGCACCTTTTCGTCAGACCTGAAGGAAAACTTGGAGGTGTGAATTTGTTTGTACATCAAAAATTTACTAAAATGCTCCCAAATACACATGTTTACAGTTTATTTTACAAAATAGGAACTACCGTCTGAAAAACAGCATCCACACAGTTGTGCGTGTTAGGACTTAATTCACTACTTACAAAAAAAGAAAAATTTTAAAAAGTGCTGCTCAGCACATGTGAATATACACATGTACATGATCAGATGTTCTATTTTACAGTATGGAACGATTTGAAACAATTAAAATCTTATACATTACATTTCTCACGTAGAATACGAATTCTGCTTTCACAGTGCTTTTTGTGGCAGCACCCAGTACTCCCGCATGCATTGCCTGTAGGAAAACCTAACCCGCACAATTGTGCATATCAACATTCAAAACCTCATGATATTACGTACGATGTTATAAGTTCACAATTTTACGTTTGCTAAACAATTTACACACTTCATAGATTACATTCTGATATTCAGTGAAGCTTCTAGTTTAATATGAATGCAATAAATAAATATTTACTTTTGGCTTTACTGCTTCCTGCCACCTTGCCAATGAACTGATTTTTAAACTCTCTTCCTGCCCTCTGGTGGCCAAGCGCTAAATAAAAACAACTGAAGTACATGCTAGGTGTCCTGCACAATCACTGCAGTCCAGTCTAGCGCCAAGAAAACGCCAAATAAGCTCAGGCATAAATAAAACGCGAACCCGCACAATTGTGCGTACACAGTCTGAAAGGGATAAATCACATTTTTTACACCAGTCTTGTTATTTAATTGCCGTACCTCGTATTATTTATGAAGAGGTTATGATATAAGGAAAAGTGGTTATGTTGTTGATATAATTGAATTGATTGAGCGGTATATAGATGAGAATTGAATTATATGAAGTGATTGGAGTGAAGTATTAGGAAAATATGTTGCAATGAAGACGTAATGAGGGATGCTAAATGTTTACATTCAGAATATGGATCAAATATGTGAAGCAAGTACATTGAAAGAAGTATGTCGAGGGAATAACAAAAGACAAGGTATGCATGGCAAACCCATATGCATATGAGAATCAATGGTTTCTGCTATGTCAAATACAGCTGTGTTGTAAGGAAATACTTAAGCAAATGTCATATTGTGGTAATACACGTAATGAAAGATGAGATGAGTGTATAGCTATATATTGAACTAGCTGATGTACCCGTGCTTCGCTATGGGATTCTCAGAAAGACTGACTTTTTGGTCTTCCTAACTGAAGTCAATATAGGTCATTACAAAAACGTCAGTAGGAATGAAGCTATTAAAAGCAATGTTATCATATAAAATACTCAATCAAATGAAAAACTGCATTTTTTATCACTTTTAACGAACAGTACTACGGTGCCGATCTAACAGTCCAAAGTTCCAGAGCTGAAATGCCCAGGCTGCAGACAGCCGTAAACACTCCTCTGCCTTTATTCTGTTAAATATGCACACAGCTCATTCCAGTCAGTGCCTCAGAGTAGGGATTGAATAGCTCGAATGCTATGATAAAGCAGTCTGTTACGTACCAGTACTATCGGAAAATTTATGAACCAGAGGAATGGCATACTAAAGAATAAAGTTACCTAACTCCCCAGGTACTTCCTGCCAGTATTTAGGCAGACTGTTACACTCGTACTACGACTGGGTGAGTTGGCCGTGTGGTTAAGGGCGCGCAGCTGTGAGCTTCCATCCGGGAGATAGTGGATTCGATCCATACTGTCGGCAGCCTTGAAGATGTTATTCCGTGGATTTCCATTTTCACACCAGACAAATGATGGTGGGTATACCTTAATTAAGGCCAAGGCCGCTTTCTTCACGCTCATAGCCCTTTCCTATCCCATCGTCTCCATAAGACCTAACTGTGTCGGTGCGACGTAAGGCAAATTAAAAAAAAATACTCGGTACGCAGCAGTAATCCTATAGGAGATGAGTGGCAACAGAAGACAAAGCACACCACAACAAACAATGGTCAATGTAATGTTATTGTTGATCAATTTTATAAGCTTTCTATATTGTAGGCCTTCACATTTAGTTTTCTTTCGATTCTGTGATCTTAGGGCATCTTATAAAATTATTTATAGCGTAGACTGTAGTTCCTTATTCTCCGACTTTACATACCTACCGATTTTCATTAAATCCTGTCTACCCATATTCTCGTGACTGGGCGCTGATAAGGACCTAGTAACAAAAATACAAATTCATGAATACCTCTAATCATAGTCGGTATGGTATCAATGTACAAGACAAAATGATCTGAAATATAATACTAAATAACTTTAGTTAAATAGTATTTATCGATACGACCACTAATAACAATTACTTGGGAATTAAATTTTGGGCCTACCCCTAAATTACCATTTCATTCAGCGTCAATAAAGGTATTTATGACCTAGATTATAGCGACTTATTCCCCGACTTTGTATACCGATTTTCGTTAAGATAGAACCACTAATAACATTAATATTAGAGAATTCCATTGTAGGCCTTCCCTAAACTACCATTTTTCTCAGCGTGAATGGAATTATTTATGGCCTAGATTGTAGCGACTTATTCCTCGACTTCCTCTTGCGATTTTTGTTAAAATATGACCTTCAATATCAAATATTGTATTTGTGAATTAAATTTTAGGCCTTCCCCTATACTACCATTTCACTCAGTGTGAGTAAAATTCCTTATGGCCCAGATTATAGCGACTTATTTCCCGACATTGTATACTGATTTTCATTAAGATATGACCACTAATAACATAAATATATGGGAATTAAAATTTAGGCCTTCCCCTAAACTACCATTTCAGTCAGCGTGAATAAAAATATTTATAGCCTAGATTGTAGCGACTTATTACCCGACTTTGCGTACTGATTTTCATTAAATTCTCTTCAGCCGTTTTCTTGTGATGCGTGTACAGACAGGCAGGCAGGCAGGCAGACAGACAGACAGACAGACAGACAGACAGACAGACAGACAGACAGACAGACAGACAGACATTACGGAAAAATAAAAAGTGCATTTCCTTGTTACTGTGGGAATGACTGATACAGAAATACAATCCTTTTTAAATTGTGGGCAATGTACAGACAAAACTCTTATTTTTTATATATATATAGATAACATAGATAGATAATAATGAGCTAACATAACAAAAATTTAGAGGAGTCACTTAGATAAACTTGCTATGATAATTAAGGCTATGTGAAAGGTCAAACGCATATTGAGAGGAAGTTAATAAGGCTAATTAAGAACTACTTTAGTTAGAAATGAGATATAGATTATTTTATATTTTAAAAGGTGTTTCATGGTTATTATATATTTTTTTAAAATACGTAATTATAATAGACCAAGAGGATAGGTGCCGAGATTTTGGTAGGCAATAGGGAGTACAGTAGTAACCTTACCATGTCATTCAACAAAAGCATCGATGAGAAAGCAATATTTGTAAAATAATTCAGATTGCGTGATTTTTAAAGAAAACAGTTGGAAATGAATTGAGTGTTATGCTAATCAAAGATATGATTAATTATTTTCTTTCAATTTAATGATTATTTTAATGATGTAATTGAATATTTTTCATATCAAATGAAAAGTGAAATAAGATGTTAGCTCATGACAGGATTGAAATTCAACTTTTCTAAGCCAGCGCTGATTTAAACGAAATGCATGTATAATGGTAATTTATTTTATGAGATATTGGACGAATATTAGGAAATGATACTTTCTCTTTCCTTTAGTAATTCATTTAGATTAATAAATTTCTTCTTATTTTTTATTTTTAAATGTGTGAGTAAGTTATTTGTAGATATTAGTGTATATTAACTTAGTTTTAAGTTGAGTTCATGCGGTTTATTATGATACCTGCGGTGATTAAAAATGCGATAGGATGGAGATGTTCGTCTGGAGATGAAGTTTGTCGCATGCAATTGGACTCTTCTTTGAATTCACGTTAAACTTCATGAAGATTTACCCTGAGAAGACAACCAGCTACCGGAATATTTTTACGTGCGTCGTACCTGACGCGGGATGGGTGCAGCAATCTTCACTCATTATTACCATATACCAGCCATAATCACAGATTAATTTCCTCCCTTCAATCCAATTATATCCACCAACCATTTATCGTAATACACATACAATAAAGCAGCAATAATCATTTTACTACTCATAAACCACCACGTACCAATCTCTCCTCTCACCTTATACCACCGCTTACAATTCAGTACAATTCAATTATCAAACCTGACCACCTTGCGTTATCATCTGCCAACTTAACTTAGTTACGAACACACACTATTAAAATAACAACCCGTCAATTCACAGTTCACTCCACTCACCTTCTAGCTTAATCCTTCTCTCCTTCGTCAGACCAGACTCCACATATCTACCATGTACAATTCAATTATCAAACCTGACCATCTTCCCTTATTTATACTCTCATTAAATTATCCATCCATACTCATTCTTAGCAACAATCACTCAAAATACCAACAGATACCACCAAATCATCCTCTTATACAATTAACAATCCCACTCCATCACCTTCCAACTTTAACTTGATTAACAAACATTAATTCAAATCTACTTAACTATAATCACACCTCAAAATCACACTTAACTATTGAATTCACTATACATTTCAAAACCCATTAACAACCACATTCCACCACCTACCAATTTCTACATACTCTTAACAAACCAGACCATCTTTCCTTATTTACAGTCACTCCAAATATCACCCCGTCAACTCCATTCTCCTTCCAGCTTAATCCTTAGATCTACTATAATCTATAATCACTCGTAACAAAATCACACTTAACAACTAAATTCACTATACATTTCAAATACAATCCACTCTGCATTTCAAATCCTCACAGCCACTAACTATAACTTCCTCATTCATAACCAACTGTACCATCTTTCCTTATATTACCACCATGTCTTCATCCACTATTCCCTTACTTACTTACTTACTTACTTACTTACTAACTTGACGTTTTGCTTGTTGTTACTATGCCCTCATCATTTTTTTTTTTTTTTTTTTTTTTCATTCCTCACAGATCCCTTAAGCTTCTGCTCCTCCCTTTGTTCATAAACAGTTCTATTCTCTCCCTGTCTGACCTTTCCTTTCCACTCTGCACATCCATTCCGTCACTGTGTTCACCTCTCTGCCTTTCCTCTTCCCTGGCTATGTCCATAGCTGCTTCCCTAAACATTTCTTCTCTCACCCTGTTCATAGAAACTTGCCGCCTGCTCCGATAACCAATATGTGAATATGTGTGTGTCTCCATTCCATGCTCTTATTACTTCGATTCGGATGTGATATGTGAAACCCATGTTTCGTCTCCCTTTACAATCCGACTCAACATGTCGTCACCTTCTTCGTCATCATGTGTCGAAAACGTCATCGAACACTCATCTGTAAAAAACAAAAGATTCACCTGTAAAGGTGAAGTCCAAACAGTCTCTGTCCCAGCGCAAATTCAAGATCAGGAACTCTTGGTTATCGGAGCAGGCGGCAAGTGTGTGTAAATGGGGATATTCAGAACTTAGTTGCAAGGTATAATAAGTGTGTAAACAAACTTGGCGGCTATGTTGAAAAATAGAGTATAGTATGTAGAATCTGCAAATAAATGTGGTGGTTTGAAAATCGTATTTCGTTGTGTAGTTATTTTCAAACAGCCCTTAATTTAAAAAAAAAAAAAGCTTTGAATATGAATATATGAATCGCCTCCTTTGTTCACAGATGTATTGTCCCCGTTTCTACCATCAAGGTAATTTGCCCCAGACTGGTCAGCCGATTCCAGGGGTGCTCAGTTCGAACTATGATAAAAAAATTGCCCTAAAATTACATACACCCTTGATTTGATGGGGAACATATAACTAATATTGACTCGGTGCGCTCAACCAAAAGCTACAAATAAAGCAAGGCGAAGCATGACATCAGTTTTGGAGGAAAATCTGTTTATTAAAATAAACAAGATAAATATGAAAAAAAATAGCAAAAAGTTTCAAATGATCGAAATTTTTACATGAATCTGAATTTTCTTTCAGCTTGACAAAATCAATCTTGAGAATCAAAATAGAAAACATACAAATACACAGTTGTATGCCGACACACATACTTATCAAATCAAATCCCCGAAGTTGATTTTGAATACATTGGCTTGCGTGCACACACCACGCACTTGGCTTTATTTTTGTTAACACCTTCAACTGTAGATGAGTACATTTCCCTTTCCTGCACACTTGGCATTGCAGTGGGGATCCCTAATGTTAAGAAAGGACGTGATTTAATGCGCAAAGGGGAGACAAAAACTCATCTAACTGTACAATATATAACATGCTGAGTGGAAAAATAGCCTTCAAATATATATACCTTGAATCGTGAGCAACCTCATGAGCACAACAAACAGTGTGGGTCGGAACCACACACAACAAAATCACATAAATGGCAAATGTACACAATCAAAGACACAACAACAAGATGTCATATTTCCCAGGGCTCACCAAGAAAGCATGCTGCGTTCACACAACTTTCATTCACTCAAAGCCTTGATGGAAAATATAAGGAAACATAATTTTAATAAAATAATGTTTTTTGCTTTACGTCCCACTAACTACTTTTACGGTTTTCTGGGATGCCGAGGTGCCGGAATTTGGTTCCACAGGAGTTCTTTTACGTGCCAGTAAATCTACCAACACGAGGCTGTCGTATTTGAGCACTTTCAAATACCACCAGACAGAGCCAGGATCGAACCTGCCAAGTTGGGGTCAGAAGGCCAGCGCCTCAACGTCTGAGCCACTCAGCCCGGCAGAAACATAATTTTACACTTTATGCAACACATCCTATTCAATGTAGGTCCCTGAAATAAATTAAAAGACACAAAGCAATCAACTGGTGGACTTTATAGCGACATGCACAAATCAGCGTGGATTCCTGAAATAAATTACATGACACAAATTCATTAAAAAAAATAACAGACTAGGCTTTAACTTTCAACACACAATTCAATGTTGGTTCCTGAAATAGATTATATGACACAAAAATATTCCTCAGCGCTGTAATATCATAAAAGAAAATCCAAACCAAACATCGCAATATAAAAATCTCGTCTACTGCAACTCGTAGTGATATGGACAAAAACAAAAGATCACGAAGTATAGGCCGTTAAAATAAACTCTCCTCGGTAGACACACACATCACCCTCGCCAACACATGGCGGAATGACTCAAAGTGCAGATTCAGTCTCCCAAAATAATGCAGCAATCAACAAAACACAGTGTCCAACCCTTTACACATGCTGCTTAACAGTCTACCCAAGGCAAGTCACACAAACATGATAAATGCAGGCCTTTCAAATTAGGAACGCGTTCTCTTACTCAAAATCATACTAAGCCATATCACATGTCCTAAGTTGCCGAAACTGAGTAAGTATATAAAAAGATGTCGTCTAACATTCGCTCCCATGAAAAGAAACAACATTGCACTGGTCACTAATCAAAGCACTCACGCTCATAAAGTTAAACATGAATAATACAGTGGCCAACTCTGTAATAATATCATAATCTGAAACTAAGAAATTGCCACATAGACAGTTGATCATGTCTGAACATCTGAAAGTTACTGAAATATCTTGATCTTACAACTCGAGCAGGATGATGATGGTGATGATGATGACATAACCTCTCCTGCCCAAATGTCAACCTCACCTTCCCGGAATGAACAAACCTGTTCCCACAGACGAGGCCCGGTCGACCGAGTCATGGCGGTATAACCGTTACATCAGTTACGGAGGAAATGCTGTAATTTCAGTTAGTCCATTAGCTGAGAGGTGGCAACCCGTCAGAAGGACATTTGATTGCTTTCAAGTCTTGCAAAAAGAAAAATGCAAGACCACAATGGGACACATAGCCCAATACTTGGAAGGATGATGATGATGATGATGATGATGATGATGATGATGATGATGATGATAATAACAACAATAACAACAATAATAAATTTTACTGAAAATGGATTCTAATTATTTGGAACTTTAAATACGAAACTCCGTTTGAGGAACTCGCTGAGTCAAACACTAATGTACGCTCATCTTGATATTCAAAATGATCACGAAGATGACACTATCAAAATTTGTGGATCCAAACTCCACCATCTCACATGTACTCATTCACACATCATGCAAGAAAGTCCCAGAAAACGTGGCGGCATGTTTCCGTACACTTTGAGCTCCCCTTAATACTTTAATCTAGTCCTTCCTGACTTTTAATTTAAATTCTTATTTACATTTACATTTAAGCGCTTCACGTACACTGCGACTCAAACATCAAAGCAAAACAAAATCCAAATATATGAGGCAAAAAATAAGAAACAGACTCGTAAAAAGATATTAACCACTCAGCCAATAACTCTGAATAAAAATGTACGAAAGCAAGCTGCGACCTTATGCAATCGGTCCACATTTACGTTACAATTATATTTACATTAACGTGCTTCCTAACATTTACTTTAAATAGGATGTAGTCCTTTCAAACAAAGCAAAATTTCCTTGAAATTAAATATTAAAACTAACCTATCCCCTTTTGCAAAATTTAAACACATTCACACTCACATAATTACATTGAAAGTTCTGTACTCATCTATTTTGTTGACTTATCGCTGCCAGCCTTTTAGGACAGCTGGCACCCTATCGTTTTAGCCACCCATATCGAAAGTGGTGCTTTCAGTAAACAACCAGATCAGTCTTTGGGTCCCCATTCTCCTGGCATTGAAGTGGTGATCTTGTAGTCTCTGTCGCTGCTTTTAGATGTTGTTTCTAAAACATCCCCTCATCCACGACGTAGAAAACTAGGTCAAGATTAACCCACCAGTTACTAGAATGCTACAGCCGGGGTAATTTCCATTGACCGTGAAACCAGTTCCCAATCAGTCGCGGAACAAATTCTCTTATCTGATCCCGTAACTAGGTCAAATATTTTCCATTTAAATGCTGGACTGGAAATTACTGAGTTTGATGTCCTCATAAAATCTGTTTACACCGGCAAGCTACTAAACATTGAGTGACTATCTGGAAACTGTTCTTCCCTCCGGAAATCAAAAAATAAAAGCATTTCTCAAAAGTTTAAAATCTTGAATGCAGACTGAGAGTCTGAAACCAAAGTTCGAGTCCCCACACGATCAAGAAACATGTTATGACCTGCACTCCAGTAAATAATACTTCTCTCGATGTTACCTGCACAGAATCTCTCCAAATAATAGGGTAGCTAGCCCACTCTCATCACTTTTATTAATTCGTCCTCTAAGACACCGTTGTGTCCTCGATCAGGGCCATCACTCGCATAGACCAATGTCTAGCCAAATTGACGGTGGCTCTATCATTTCATTGGCTTAATACATCGCGTACCCAACTCTTACTTCAAACGTATATTTGCAGCTCCTCTAGCCGGGTTCTGAAATGTTGTCCGTTGGTCTGGCCGTTGGAGTTCTATTTCCTTGTTCTGCTTTGTGTACGTCGTGTCGAAATTCCTCCTTCAAAACTTAGCTGGCGAGCAAATAAACTCAAGCTCCAAGCTCCCTGCAGAAATAGCGACTTGTGCTGCTGAATGTAGATGTTCCCTGCTAGTTACTAGTACTTAATAAAATAAAATCTTTATACGTTTGAATAGATGACCGATTAACTAAATGAGCACTTCAATAAGGGCTCAGTATGTACATAGTTTTGAAAGCTAAGCTTCAAAGTGATGATTTCTTAAGGAGGAGATTGCTGTGCCTTTTTTAACCTCCTTTGCGTGAACAAAATAACACGCCATCAGCATGGAATGAAGTTACCACTGATTATAACTACACAAATTAAAAAAAAAAAAAAAAACGGACACCTCACTATATTATGTTAATCTATCCAAATGACTTCACAATGTAGAATCAGTAAACAGTGAATGCCATGTCGAATTAATGAAAGAATGACCAAGCAATGAACACTTAGCCTACTATTTCATCTAGCAATAATCATTTCTGTATGAAATAACACATTAGCTCCAGATTACACATATAAACCACCACACACTCTACATTCTCCCAGAGATTGAACGAGTACATGAACACCATGTAGCATCTTCCACAGAATTGACAGTGAAAAAGAACTTGTAATTACCTCTTAATGAATTCATAATGAATGCTGTCACATGCGCAGACACATATACATAGTTTTGCTCCAGGTGGCTGTAGCATCTCCAAACGTTCACTGGTCGTAACGCTCTCTCTGACACATCTCCAAGTGTCTCTCAGTCAAAGCAATCTCATTCAAAATCGGAGTATTCGGATTGGCTATCGAGCGGCCTATGTGAAAATTAGCGTTCTCTCATGTTCATCCATGTTGTTTGAGTCATCAGTCCATAGACTGGTTTGATGCAGCACTCCATGCCACCCTATTCTGTGCTAACCTTTTCGTTTCTACGTAACTATTGCATCCTACATCTGCTCTAATCTGCTTGTCATATTCATACCTTGGTCTACCCCTACCGTTCTTACCACCTACACTTCCTTAAAAAACCAACTGACCGAGCTTGATAGCTGCAGTCGCTTAAGTGCGGCCAGTATCCAGTATTCGGGAGACAGTAGGTTCGAACCCCACTGTCGGCAGTCCTGAAGGTGGTTTTCTGTGGTTTCCCATTTTCACACCAGGCAAATGCTGGGGCTGTACCTTAATTAAGGCCACGGCCACTTCCTTCCCATTCCTAGGCCTTTCCTGTCCCATCGTCGCCATAAGACCTATCTGTGTCGGCGCGACGTAAAGCAACTAGCAAAAAAAAAAAAACCAACTGAACAAGTCCTGGGTGTCTTAAGATGTGTCCCATCCTTCTGTCTCTTCTTCTCGTCAAATTTAGCCAAATCGATCTCCTCTCACCAATTCGATTCAGTATCTCTTCATTCGTGATTCGATCTATCCATCTCACCTTCAGCATTCTTCTGTAACACCACATTTCAAAAGCTTCTATTCTCTTTCTTTCTGAGCTAGTTATCGTCCATGTCTCACTTCCATACAATGCCACGCTGCACACGAAAGTCTTCAAAAACATCTTTCTAATTCCGATATCAATGTTTGAAGTGAGCAAATTTCTTTTCTTAAGAAAGCTCTTCCTTGCTTGTGCTAGTCTGCATTTTATGTCCTCCTTACTTCTGCCATCGTTAGTTATTTTACTACCCAAGTAACAATATTCATCTACTTCCTTTAAGACTTCATTTCCTAATCTAATATTTCCTACATCACCTGCCTTCTTTCGACTGCACTCCATTGCCTTTCTTTTGGACTTATTTATTTTAATCTTGTACTCCTTACCCAAGACTTCATCCATACCATTCAGCAACTTCTCGAGATCTTCTGCAGTCTCAGATAAAATAATATCATCGGCAAATCTCAAGGTTTTGATTTCTTCTCCTTGGACTGTGATTCCCTTTCCAAATTTCTCTTTGATTTCCTTTATTGCCTGTTCTATGTAAACATTGAAAAGGAGAGGGGACAAATTGCAGCCTTGCCTCACTCCTTTCTAGATTGCTGCTTCTTTTTCAAAGCCCTCGATTCTTATCACTGCAGACTGATTTTTATACAGATTGTAGATAATTCTCCGTTCTCGGTATCTGATCCCTATCATCTTCAGAATCATAAATAGCTTGGTCCAATCAACATTATCGAATGCCTTTTCTAGATGTATGAATGCCATGTACGTGGGCTTGTCCTTCTTGAATCAGATAAAAAATTAGATGTATGGTTTTTCTGGCATTTGCTCCATTAACCAGCGTTTCGTCTTAGGTCTGACACTAGACTCATCAGAGTGGGATGTGTCAGACCCTACCCACTGACGCTGGGGTGCATGCAGGTGAACTTATCAGAAGCCTATTTAAGAGGCACAGTCTGATAACTGCATACGGGAGATAAAACTCCACAATGGAATAAATGCCCGCCTAGCAATTCCAAATGGAAATTCTGAGTTCCCATAGAGGGAACTAGATATATTTCCACCCGTATGCAGTTATCAGACTGTGCCTCTTAAATAGGCTTCTGATAAGTTCACCTGCATGCACCCCAGCGTCAGTGGGTAGGGTCTGACACATCCCACTCTGACGAGTCTAGTGTCAGACCTAAGACGAAACGCTGGTTAATAGAGCAAATGCCGGAAAAACCCTACATCTGATTTTTGATATGCTCTATTGTTGGAAATATATCTAGTTCCCTCTATGGGAACTTACAATTTCCATTTGGAATTGCTAGGCGGGCATTTATTCCATTGTGGAGTACTATCTCCCGTATGCAGTTATCAGACTGTGCCTCTTAAATAGGCTTCTGATAAGTTCACCTGCATGCACCCCAGCGTCAGTGGGTAGGGTCTGACACATTCCACTCTGTCGAGTCTAGTGTCAGACCTAAGACGAAACACTGGTTAATAGAGCAAATGCCGGAAAAACCCTACATCTAATTTTTGATCTGATTTTTTATATGCTCTATTGGTGGAAATATATCTAGTTCCCTCTACGGGAACTTAGAATTTCCATTTGTCCTTCTTGATTCGATCCTCTAAGATCAGACATAAAGTCACAATTGCTTCACGTGTTCCTACATTTCTTCTGAAGCCAAATTGATCTTCTCCCAACTCAGCTTCAACTTGTTTTACGTATTAAAATTTCACACCTGTCAGCACCGGCTTTCTTGGTAATAGGTATAACAACATTCTTCCGAAAATCGGATGGGAATTCTCCTGTCTCATACATCTTGCACACTAAATGAAATAACCTTGCCATGCTGGTTTTTCCTAAGGCAGTCAGTAATTCAGAGGGAATGTCATCAATTCCAGGTGCCTTGTTCCTATTGAGGTCACTCACAGCTCTGTCAAACTCTGACCTCAAAATTGGGTCTCCCATTTCATCAGCATCAACAGCCTCATGTTCCAGAACCGAATTATCTACATCTTTACCTTGATACAACTGTTGGACATGCTCCTGCCATCTTTCTGCTTTGTCTTCTTTCCCTAGAAGTGGCTTTCCATCTGAGCTCTTAATATTCATATTGCACCGAACGGGGTACATTATTCGTATTGTGCCTTATCCCTCACTGCCTCAAATACTCCGGCTAATAATCTAATATAAAATGTTGGATGGACAAATAAATATAATCATCTCCTAAAAATTTAGGACGACACGCAGGTAAGAATAAAATAATTACATCAGCTTAGGTCTGCAACCAAATCATATTACCATCATCTGTATCTGCAAAAAAAAATCATTTGTATATTCCATCCCATCCAACATGTGCATTCATTTATCTACACCGATATTGGCTTATTTCGGTGAATAACACATGAGAACCATATTTTATCATCAAATCATATATTCGTTCGCTGCACAATACCTTTCAGGGATACTCATTTCAATTAACCTTTTTTTTATCGTGGACTCAACTGAGAAATGCACAGCCTTTTCCCCAAATCCGTCCGCAAAACCAATTCCAATTAATTCTAGGCAACAATGAAATAGATCTTTGACTTTATCTATTGATTATTTATAAGTACTCCATCTAATATCTCTTCCAATGATGAATTGAATAAATAACAAGAATTCCAGTTGAAATCCTTATCTCCTATTTTATTGAAAGTTCGTTGTACTTGGAGTGAAGTATAATTACAATTACATATTCTGTTACACTCTTAGGAATTCCAATTCCAAATTGAAATACAATTCAATATTTTCTTATCATATTAAAAGAAATCGTTGACATTAACATTACAATCTCGTTTCAATATTTTTGAAATATTAATAATTCATCGAAATATTATTGAAACCTTATCCAATATCCCCTAAACATTGTCGAGATGTCGTTGGAATGGTTGAAATACCTTGGAATATCGGTGAAAATCATGTTTAGATATTCCTTAAAAAATATTGAAAAATCACTGAAGTGACTGAAGCACCTTGAAATATCGGCGAAATAATGTTTAAATATTGCTTAAAAATTATTGAAAAGTCACTGAAGTGACTGAAGCACCATGAAATATCGGCGAAATAATGTTTAAATATTGCCTAAAAATTATTGAAAAGTCACTGAAGTGACTGAAGCACCATGAAATATCGGCGAAATAATGTTTAAATATTGCTTAAAAATTATTGAAAAGTCACTGAAGTGACTGAAGCACCTTGAAATATTGGTGACATAATGTCGAAATATCAAGAATATTAACTAAGTACCACTCAAATATCAACTAGACATCATTAAAATATCATTTGAATTTCATTGAATATCCCTTCAAAATTCATATGTATGATCTTTGCTTTCTTTGTTTTCTCAAGTCTTCATTGTGTAATAACGAAAACAACATAAGTAAGTTCCATAAATGTGGTTCAAAAATTACCATACAGCTATATATCGACTCAAATAAAACCGAAAATAAAATACTCTTTATACTAGGTAAACTAATTTGGTCATAAAACCATCTGAAAAAAATTAACAGGAGTAGCCTATCATAACATACGTGTGCAAACAAGCTAATCAAACATCTAGGAATGCAATACTTCCATTCGTAAATAAACATCTTTCTGCGAAATTAAAACAGAAAATGGTATCGGAAATTTACCTGTCCACAAGCAGTAGTCATTTTAGTCATGAAGACGTTTCCTCCCTCCAAACATGCGTTTGACAGAACTTCAACTTAGGCTTAGCTTATTATGTGAGATTCAACCGAAAAAAAAAAAAATGTTGACTTTCAATCGCGAATGCCTTGTTTTAGGATATAATTTTTGATGACCGTATACCATAAGTAGCCTGTAAGTTCATTAACCTCTTACAATCGTATTCATGTGCCACATAACCCGACTTCGTATACTGCTACGTAATTCACATGACGATAACATCAACTATAACGTAACATTAGCGTTATGTTGCTTAAATATTACCAACTGCTCAAATCTAGTCGTATTTCACCGAATACGCATTTTGTCAATAACATTTCCTCATTACATATACACTTCCCTATCTCCATTATATAAGCCTATAATCTCTTAAGATTATCGATCATAACAACGATTCCACCTAACGAAATCATTCGTTGCTTTAACTGTAGTGCAGTATACGTATAATCCATTCACATAATCTCATCACCTATCATGGTTTTACGGTATTCCGTAACACAAGCAATCACATATTCTCAGCAAAACAATGCGAGTGTTAATATTTCAAGTTCTACTTACTTACTTTTGGTGTCAAGTTATCGTCAAATTAAATTCTATTAATCTAGAATTAATACCATTCTGCATTGTACTGGAGTTGAATTACCCAATGAAAGGCATAAATCTTCAGAATTACATCGATAACGTCGGTTTTCAAAGCTTCACATAAAATAAACAAGCACTCCTACTCGTTGATTATAGATTTGAAACGTCAAAGACTACCTAACTCCATATCTTAAATAAGCTATAAGGATTCCTTTTTAATGACCCTACTCATTGAATTTTTATCTTGAAGAATTAAACATTAACCATATTGCAATCATATATTAAATTAAATATTTAATATCGTTCATTCAAATATACGTAATTTTAACTACGAAAATTTAAATATAAGGAACTTGACTTATCTTGCTTTCGTTATTCGACTGGGATGGTCTTCATTCTGGATCTCCCTTGGCTCCCGACTCGAGTTGCGGTTCACGTCATCGTTGGTTACTGGTGACTGGCCTCGGGTGTGGGTGATGACGGCTGGCAAGGGCTTCCACCGGATTGTGATCCCATTCTTCTGGTTTAGTCAGCCATCGTATCTCCGTCGATTACGTGCGGTAAAAACATAATGAAGGATAGCATTAGGGAATAAATAATTTTGAATATATATTTTAGCTATCTAGTAAGTTATTCGTGAAGATGCAATATTTAGCCCAATACTTTAGGTATTTCTTGTTTGTCGCTAACTTAAAGAATAAGCTGCCGATCTCTAAATCTTCTTTAAGATTTCGGCTATGAGTTCGTGTTGGCAAATCTTATGGGCGATTCACTACCTTCACGCCCGATGCTTTTACTTCGTACTTTATGGTTTGTATACCACCGTAATTATACTATTAGCAGATTTCTTCTGTGAATTCAACCTCTTCTTTTCTTGAATATCAATTCTTGCTCACAATCTCGTTCCGATGATCAATACGATTTTTTTAAAAAGTGTCGTCTTTTTTTTTACTCGGGACAACAATCTGATTCTTTTATCACGGCCATTTGGATTGCTAAGGTCCGATCGTCGCAATATCGACTCATGGCCTACTTGATTGGTTACATCTGCATTTTCTCTTTCATTATGTAACCTCCGTCATTTTTATCGCGATGCATGGCAAGTATTAGGGATGCAACTCCCGATCATGACGCAAATCGGGCAATGAAATGATACAATATACCTACATTTTCTTTCTCCAAAGGTTTCCTTGATTTTCCTGTATGTAGCCTCTATCTTTCCCAGGACCATACAGCCTTCGACATCCTTGCACTTCTCCTTCAGCCATTCTTCCTTAGCTACCTTGCACTTTCTATCCACTTGATTCTTTAATCGCCTGTATTCTTTTCTGCCCTCTTCATTTCTAGCATTCTTGTATTTTCGTCGTTCATCAATCAGGTCTAGTATCTCCTGAGTTATCCACTGATTCTTAGTTGATCTTTTCTTCCTTCCTAACATTTCTTCAGCAGCCCTACTGACTTCATTTTTCATGACTCTCCACTCTTCCTCTATAGTGTTTCCTTCAGCCTTTTCATTTAGTCTTTTTCAACATGTTCCCAGAAGCAATCCCTCACACTCTTTTCTTTCAACTTGTCTAGATCCCATCTTTTTGCATTCTTTCCTTTCTTCAATTTCTTCAAGTTCAGATGGCATTTCATGACCAACAAGTTGTGGTCAGAGTCCACGTCTGCTCCTAGGAAAGTTTTGCAATCCAACACCTGGTTTCTGAATCTCTGCCTAATCATAATAAAGTCTATTTGATACCTTCCAGTGTCTCCAGGTCTCGTCCACGTATACAGCCGTCGTTTGTGGTGTTTGAACCAAGTATTGGCCGGGACTAAATTATAATCAGTGCAGAATTCAATCAGCCGACTTCCTCTTTCGTTCCTTTGTCCCAATCTAAATTCTCCTACTGTACTACCTTCTCTTCCTTGGCCTACCACTGCATTCCAGTCTCCCATCACAATTAGATTCTCGTTACCTTTTACATATTGTATTAAATCTTCTATCTCCTCATATATTCTTTCGATTTCTTCATCATCCGCTGAACTGGTAGGCATATAGACCTGCACTATTGTGGTGGGCATTGGTTTGGTGTCTATCTTGACGAAAATAATTCTTTCACTATGCTGGTCGTAGTAGCTTACCCGCTGCCCTATTTTCTTATTCATTATTAAACCAACTCCTGCATTTCCCCTGTTTGATTTTGTGTTGATAATTCGGTAGTCGCCTGACCAAAAATCTTGTTCTTCCTGCCAATGTACTTCACTTATACCAACTACATCTAACTTTAGCCTATCCATTCCCTTTTCAGATTCTCTAACCTACCACAACGATTCAAACTTCTAACATTCCACGTTCTGACTCGCAGAATGTCAGTATCCATCTTCCTGATGATCGCCCCCTCTCGTGTAGTCCTCACCCGGAGATCCGAATGGGGGACTAGTTTACCTCCGGAATATTTTACCCGGGAGGAAGCCATCATCAGTACATCATTCATACAGAGAGAGCTGCATGTCCTTGGGAGTTAGTTACGGCTGTAGTTTCCCGTTGCTGTCCGCCGTGTAACAATATCAACACAGCTATGTTGAGTATTATTACAAGGCCGTATTAGTCACTCATCTAGCTTGCCACCCTTGCAACTACCGAAAGGCTGCTACCCCCCTTTCGATGAACCATTCGTTAGTCTGATCTCTCAACAGATACCCATCCGATAGGGTTGCACCTGCGGCTCGGCTATCTGCATTATTGGGACACGCAAGCCTGCCCACTGCGGCAAGGTCACATGGTTCGCAGAGGAGGGTTCATCCATATTAATGAATTATTATCTTCAGCCTATACTTCCTGACTGTAGCCCGGGATTTCAAGCCGGTTGTTTCAACACATTCACCCGACTTGAACCGCCTTTCCTGATACAGTTAATGTTTCCCATATTTCACAATCTGGAGGAATCTTCATTGGTATGCCATATGTACAGAGTCTTATCCAAATTAAAAGTTATACAAATATTATGACATACATGTTCAGTATTCCATAACTACAAATTCTTCTTGTAACACTATGTTCTTTCATTGTAATTGAACAAACTCATATGATGTTAACTATTTTATGTTACAAATTAATTTATGGAAATATCCTAACCTAAAATTGGGAGATCGTAATTGTGTACGGTTACAGTGTTACTGAGAAATTTCTCCCTGTGATTTCTGCAGAAAGAAACACCATGTGGGTGATGATTTTACACCTCCGCAGAAGTGTGTCAGTTAGCCAGGTGAACTTACTTCACTTTGCAAGTAATACCCTGTCTACCAACTGGATAAGAGGATCTTGGATATAAAAGCCCTGGATAATATTTCCTATATTGAGGCAGAGAAGTATCAGTTAGCAATGGCACCAGAATAATCTGAATCATATGGGACGAAAGTAAGCAAGATCATTTGTACAACAGAGACATTCACTACTAGGTTAAATTTCAGACTGTGAACCGGGTCAGAATTAAATGTTCTGTCCCATTGAAAGTTTATCTGAAGGGGAATAATGCCCCTCTTTAAACCCTACATAAAAGTGGATATTATATGTTGTTGTTTGTTTGAGTCATCAGTCCATAGACTGGTTGGATGCAGCTCTCCATGCTACTCTATCCTGTGCTAACCTTTTCATTTCTACGTAACTATTGCATCCTACATCTGCTCTAATCTGCTTGTCATATTCATACCTTGGTCTACCCCTACCATTCTTACCACATACACTCCCTTCAAAAACCAACTGAACAAGTCCTGGGTGTCTTAAGATGTGTCCTATCATTCTATCTCTTCTTTTCGTCAAATTTATGCAAATCGATCTCCTCTCACCAATTCGATTCAGTATCTCTTCATTCGTGATTCGATCTATCCATCTCGCCTTCAGCATTCTTCTGTAACACCACATTTCAAAAGCTTCTATTCTCTTTCTTTCTGAGCTAGTTATTGTCCATGTTTCACTTCCATACAATGCCACGCTCCACACGAAAGTCTTCAAAAAATCTTTCTAATTCCGATATCAATGTTTGAAGTGAGCATATTTCTTTTCTTAAGAAAGCTCTTCCTTGCTTGTGCTAGTCTGCATTTTATGTCCTCCTTACTTCTGCCATCGTTAGTTATTTTACTACCCAAGTAACAATATTCATCTACTTCCTTTAAGACTTCATTTCCTAATCTAATATTTCCTACATCACCTGCCTTTGTTCGACTGCACTCCATTACTTTTGTTTTGGACTTTTTTATTTTCATCTTGTACTCCTTACCCAAGACTTCATCCATACCGTTCAGCAACTTCTCGAGATCTTCTGCAGTCTCAGATAAAATAACAATATCATCGGCAAATCTCAAGGTTTTGATTTCCTCTCCTTGGACTGTGATTCCCTTTCCAAATTTCTGTTTGATTTCCTTTACTGCCTGTTCTATGTAAACATTGAAAAGGAGAGGGGACAAATTGCAGCCTTGCCTCACTCCTTTCTAGATTGCTGCTTCTTTTTCAAAGCCCTCGATTCTTATCACTGCAGACTGATTTTTATACAGATTGTAGATAATTCTTTGTTCTCGGTATCTGATCCCTATCTTCTTCAGAATCATAAATAGCTTGGACCAATCAACATTATCGAATGCCTTTTCTAGATCTACGAATGCCATGTACATCGGCTTGTCCTTCTTGATTCGATCCTCTAAGATCAGACGTAAAGTCAGTATTGCTTCACGTGTTCCTACATTTCTTCTGAAGCCAAATTGATCTTCTCCCAACTCAGCTTCAACTTGTTTTTCCATTCTTCTGTAAATAATACGTGTTAAAATTTTGCAGGCATGAGATACTAAACTAATGGTGCGGTAGTTTTCACACCTGTCCGCACCGGCTTTCTTGGGAATATGTATAACAACATTCTTCCGAAAATTGGATGGGACTACTCCTGTCTCATACATCTTGCACACTAAATGAAATAACCTTGCCATGCTGGTTTCTCCTAAGGCAGTCAGTAATTCGGAGGGAATGTCATCAATTCCAGGTGCCTTGTTCCTGTTGAGGTCACTCACAGCTCTGTTAAACTCTGACCTCAAAATTGGGTCTCCCATTTCATCAGCATCAACAGTCTCTTCATGTTCCAGAACCAAATTATTTACGTCTTTACCTTGATACAACTGTTGGATATGCTCCTGCCATCTTTCTGCTTTGTCTTCTTTCCCTAGAAGTGGCTTTCCATCTGAGCTCTTAATATTCATACACCTAGATTTCCTTTCTCCAATGGTTTCCTTGATTTTCCTGTGTGCAGCATCTACCTTACCTAGGACCATACAGCCTTCGACATCCTTGCACTTCTCCTTCAGCCATTCTTCCTTAGCTACCTTGCACTTTCTATCCACTTGATTTTTTAATCGTCTGTATTCTTTTCTGCCCTCTTCAGTTCTAGCATTCTTGTATTTTCGTCGTTCGTCAATCAGGTCTAGTATCTCCTGAGTTATCCACTGATTCTTAGTTGATCTTTTCTTCCTTCCTAACATTTCTTCAGCAGCCGTACTGACTTCATTTTTCATGACTCTCCACTCTTCCTCTATAGTGTTTCCTTCAGCCTTTTCATTTAGTCCTTGTGCAACATGTTCCTTGAAACAATCCCTTACACTCTTTTCTTTCAACTTGTCTAGATCCCATCTTTTTGCATTCTTTCCTTTCTTCAATTTCTTCAAGTTCAGATGGCATTTCATGACCAACAAGTTATGGTCAGAGTCCACGTCTGCTCCTGGGAAAGTTTTGCAATCCAACACCTGGTTTCTGAATCTCTGCCTAATCATAATGGAGTCTATTTGATACCTTCCAGTGTCTCCAGGTCTCATCCACGTATACAGCCGCCGTTTGTGGTGTTTGAACCAAGTATTGGCAAGGACTAAATTATGATCAGTGCAGAATTCAACCAGCCGACTTCCTCTTTCATTCGTTTGTCCCAATCCAAATTCTCCTACTGTATTACCTTCTCTTCCTTGACCTACCACTGCATTCCAGTCTCCCATCACAATTAGATTCTCGTCACCTTTTGCATATTGTATTAAATCTTCTATCTCCTCATATATTCTTTCGATTTCTTCATCATCTGCTGAACTAGTAGGCATATAGACCTGCACTATTGTGGTGGGCATTGGTTTGGTGTCTATCTTGACGACAATAATCCTTTCACTATGCTGGTCGAAGTAGCTTACCCGCTGCCCTATTTTCTTATTCATTATTAAATATTATATTATTATTATTATTATTATTATTATTATTATTATTATTATTATTATTATTATTATTATTATTATTATTATTAGATAATTATGATTATATAATATTATTATATAATATTTTAATTTTGTGACTAATGAGTTACATGCCTTGATACTCCAGACAGACCACTAACATATTCGATCGAATGTATACAGTTTTATCTCAACTTAATTATCATTAGTATTGTTATTTTATTGATACCAACAAATTTTGTTATTAAGGTTTTTGTTGTTATTTCTATTATAACTATTATTTTTGTTATTATTAATACTTCATTATTACAATTCATTCTGTAAATTGCATGTACATTTCTATGTGATGGTGTCATGGTTTAATGCACTACCATCTGGCAGAATTCGCATTAGTTACATCTGACATCATCATATGGAGTGGGTATATCTACCCGTTTGTATATTCTACGTACCTCGTATACATTATATTTACAATGTTTTTCTTTTCAGTATTCAGCACGTCCAATCTATCTTATATTCTCAAAATTATCATTGATCCAGCGCTAAGAATACTTACAGCTCCGATATCTACCTTAATAACTCTATGAAAAACAAAATAATATTCATCTCTTGCCACGTTCAAATAAATATAATGAATTAAAATGCCCAACGTTGATTCACAGTCTGGTGACGAAATTCCATGTCCTATCTGTAATAAATGTTGTAAGTCTACGTTAGGAGTAAATATTCACATAGGAAAAGCTCACCCTGAGAAAAGGAGAAATAAACTCTCAACACAATATGCTAATACCGGTAACATGAATGTTGGGGAAAGCTTACAGTTGACAAAAGACACCCCAGTGGTCGCTGATCATGAAAATGAAAATATTAATCCTATGAAAAATTGGGAGGATAGGATTTCAAACATTATGCAAAACGGTGATGCTAATCAGCTGGAATCTTTTACTTCTGAGGTTATGCAGTTCTTTGCTGATCAGGTAAATGAATTACCTGGCCCTCAACATCCTGCTGTTAGATTTTACAAAAGTAGAAAATTACAAAATAATCGTAAATATGACCATAAAACCTCTAGTAACCTACAGCGGAGGTCTAAAAGGCAACGAGAGAAAAACAGAGAGCGTTATGCCTACGAGGTAGCCCAATATCATTTCTATAATCAGAGGCGGAAAATTGCTCGCAAAATTATGAACAAAACGAATAAGGCCCATTCTTGTAAAATCCCAATAACTACGATTTCGGATCATTTTGAAAAGACTTTTGGTACCGAAAATAACAATTCTCCTCTTTTTATTATGGAAAAAAGCAATGACTTACCTGCTGATATTAATATTTCAGTAGATGATGTCCATAAAGCATTATACAACATTAAAGTTGACACCTCACCAGGCCCAGATCATATTACAGTTCATGTATTAAGGCACCTCAAGGCTACAAAATTTCTGACGTTACTCATCAACACGATGCTTCATTTTTCCTACGTACCTACAAAACTCAAAATGGCCAGAACAATTTTAATACATAAGGGTGGAGACATAAATGATATTAAAGAATGGAGACCTATAACCATATATTCGGTGATTAGGAGAATAACTGAACGAGTACTAGATATGAGACTGCGTTCATATGTCACACTAAGTCCTCACCAGCGTGGCTTCGTGCCATTACCTGGAACTCATGTCAACGCTTCCCTCGTGAATGGTTGCCTCCAAGATGCGAAACGCAACAAAAAGGATTGTTGCATCATTTTTTTAGATGTCACAAAAGCATTTGACTCTATTGGACATGAACATATCAAACGATCTCTTCGACAATCTGAAATTCCTCCTAACTTATGTAGATTAATTGAAGCATTTCTTACAAAGAACACAATTCAAGTGGAAGCTGATAATAAGAAATCAAAACCCATCGAAATTAAGTGTGGCGTAGCTCAAGGGTCCCCTATCTCACCACTGCTGTTCAATTTAACAATCAATACTGTAATACAAAATCTCACCGACCATGACATATGCCAACGTTATGGCTATACTTTATCTGATGATCTACCGCCGTTATCCTCATTTGCTTTCGCAGATGACCTAGTCATACTCAGCAAAACTGAAAATGATGCTACTACCTTGTTAAATTTAGCTGAAAGCAGCTTTGCAGAAATTGGTTTGCATATCCATCCTCATAAAAGCAAATCTATAATCCTGAAGAAAGGAAAATTAACTGAAGGAAACGTCACTACACTTGAGGGATCAACAATCCCATCGATAAAAACACACAATGAACGAATCAAGTATTTAGGAATTGACTTCAACAGTGAAATTTCTCTTGACAGACATAAACTAATAAGCACAATAACTTCTGACTTAAATAATCTGGTAAAAACAAAGCTTCTAAAACCAGAGCAAAAGATCAAGATTATTAACGAGTTTGTTTGGCCGGGTTTGATCTATCCTCTACAATGTGCCCCTCTGACACAACTATCAAACACTTTTCTTAAAGATCTGGACAAAATTATAAGAAGTTCTGTAAAAGAAATAATGATGCTGCCAGATGATACTCCAAATTCGATGCTGTATAGTGCAAGGAAGGTCAGAGGGATGGGAATAATTTGCGCAGAATGGGAAGCAAATATACAGCATTACAATATTTGTAATCGCTTACTCCATGTTCAGGACGTTCATCTACCATACGTAAGGAAGTTACCTGAAGAACAAGATATGGCACTCCACAGACTTGACATAAAAAAAGAAAGTCTTCCTTCAAAGACTGACGGAAGAAAACTACGTGAAATTATGAGAAATCGATCCTTTCAGTCGTGGTGCCAGCTACCACATAAAGGAAAAGGAGTAGTGTTATATTCAGACTGCCCGAAAGCAAACTCCTGGATGACTCGTAAATCACCTCTGTCCTCTTCTGAATACATAAACGCAGTGAAGATGACATGCAACCTCACCGCAGTCAGGTCGGTTCCCGGTAGGTCATTCAACACAACCCGTTGCCGCCAAAATGGCTGCAACGAGACAGAAACCCTTGGACATGTGTTGGGATTCTGCCGGAGTACTGAGCTAATGCGCAACCATCGCCACCATCGTGTAAGAACGTCGATTGCTCAAGGCTTGAGACAGCGTGGATGGGAGGTGCACGAGGAGGTTCACTGCATCTCTACCGATGACTCTAATCGGAGGGCGGACATCGTAGCCATCAACAGAGAGGACATGAAAGCGATGGTCTTAGATCCCACCATTCGCTTTGAAAGAGACCTTAATCAGGCACGGGATGTGGACCTAGAAAAGCAAGCTATTTATGTTCCATGCTTGCCTTACCTTTCATCTAAGTATAAAATACCTATTGATCGGTGGATTGTCACAGGCCTGCTTTTCGGAGCAAGAGGCACCCTCCCTAGTCAGACATCGAACTTCCTACAAAATTTGAAAGTTCCATTCTGCGAGCTAGAAAAAATAGTAATACAGATACTGAAGGACTCGCTGCAAATCATTCATTTCCACCTATACCTGAGAACGTGAGTTACATTCCTCCCCAACTAACCCTGGAAAAAAGAAGATAACAGCATTAACGATTAAATGTTCATCTTTTGATATTTTTAAACCATTGAAATTGAAACTGTATTCCGGATCCAAATGGTCACCCTCATTGGAGGACGGATGATTTATTTCTTTAATAAATCTCTCTCTCTCTCTCTCTAGTACTGTATTACAATCAAGGCCTCTGAATTATTTAAAGTATGTGTGAATTTGTATATTATGATGATGCTGGATTTATGATGTTAAACAAGTAGTATTTCTTGTAATATTTTCTTTCCATGGAATTTGTTGTTTTATGCTTGTTGTTGTAGTTGTAGTTGTTGTTGTTGTTGTTGGGTAATTATATTTTATCTTTATTATCACACTACTGTAAGTGATCATCTCCAGTGTGATATTTCCCTGTTGCGATGTATTTGTTAATAATAATAATAACGAGTAATTATTAATATTGCGAAAAGACCACCAGGGTTTTCAAGGAAGGCCAAAGTTGAAGATGGAAAAGATGTGGACAGGGGATATGAAAGGCAGCATCAATTACGAATGAAGGAGCACTGGGCAATGATCAAAGCCCAGAGAAGACAGGTGAAATAACGTGGTCCTTAGTATGCCAATACGGACAAAGAAGATTACTGTTATTACTATTATTATTAGGGAAATACTGTGGTTTAATTTTATTCTGAATGTACCAAGTTAATAAGTGTTTATTATGGTTTTCTCATATTTGCTGTAGATGTTGATTCCCATGGAGAAACCAAAATATTTGTCTCAAATGAGTAAATCTATAACACCAATATAAATTGTCTGTTATTGGACATTATAGATTTTCCAGCTAACTCATTCGTGGCTGCCAGTGTTTCGCCCCAGTGTGCTAAGTTGGGCTCATCAGTTGGTAAATAACACACCCACCAAGACGCATGGCTAGTGCATACCACGGAGGTCACTGCGTAGGCTACTGGCAGTCACTGGCAGTGCCCGTGCACTGTGGGAGACAAAGGCATGCATCAATTTTTGATAATGAGTCAAAGTTTCTCACTGGGCATTGGCACTGCCCGTGGTTGCAAGTAGCCTATGCAGTGGCCTCTACGGTATGCACTAGCCATGCATCTTGGTGGGTGTGCTATTTACCAACTGATGAGCTCAACTTAGCACACTGGGCTGAAACGCTGGCAACCAGGAATGAGTTAGCTGGAAAATTTGTAATGTCCAATAACGCACCATTTATATTGGTATTTCTCATTATCGTTAATATAAGTATTATTGGTAATATCGTTAATATCGGTTTCATATAAGGGGTCATTACCATTATTAGCCCTGGAGACAGCAGATGGGAATATAGTTCGCAATATGAAAGATATCACGGATACAATGGGGCAGTATTTTGACAAGCTCCTAAATGGCCCTAAAGAGATCTCTGTTGAGGATGTAGGACAGAAAACAATAGAGGAAGATATCCCAATTACATGGACAGAAGTAGAGCAAGCTCTCCACAGGATGAGAAGTGGTAAGTCAGCAGGAGCTGATGAAATTACAGCTGACATGATTAAAGCTGCTGGTCCACCAGGAATACAGTGGCTGTATAGAGTTCTCAGAACAATATGGAAGGATAATGAAATACCTGAAGATTGGACAAAAGGGGTGATAGTTCCTATCTTTAAGAAAGGGAGTAGAAGGAAAAGTGAAAATTACAGAGGCATTACCCTCCTATCACACGGCCTTAAAATTATGGAGAAGATCATTGAAGCTAGAGTAAGGGATACACTAGAGCCTATCTTAGAAGAGGAACAACATGGTTTTAGGACTGGAAGAAGCACAACAGATCTGATATTTGCTTTGAGGATGTTGGCAGAGAAACACTGGGAAAGAGGAAAAGACCTAATTATTGTGTTTATGGACCTTGAAAAGGCGTATGATAATGTTCCTAGATCAACTATTTGGAAAAGTCTTAGAAAACTTGGTGTACCGGAGTACCTTATTAGGAAGATCCAAATGCTATATACTAATTGTAAAAGCTGTGTCAGAATTGGAGATGGTCACTCTGAATGGTTCAATACAACCAAAGGAGTACAACAGGGAAGTGCCTTGTCACCACTTCGATTCATAGCAGTTATGGATACCATTTTAAAGGAACTAAAATGAAAAGGTAATAAAGATCTTCAGGCTCTGGTGTTTGCAGATGATGTGGCAATATGGGATGAAACAGAGGAGGGAGTGCAAAATAATCTGAATGCATGGTGTAAGAAGTTTGATGACTATGGAATGAAATTGAACCCATCAAAAACAGTAGCATTAAAAATCAGCAGACATGATACAGAATGCAACATAAAAATACAGGACCACCAAGTTGAAGTAGTACACCAATTCAGTTATTTAGGAAGCGTAATCGCTAGTAATAACAGAGCTGAGAGAGAAATATCAAACAGAGTAACCAAAGGCTCTAACTTTTACAGCATCGTTAGACACCTACTATGGGATCAGAAAGTCCCACAAAGAACAAAAATGACCCTGTACAAGTCATATTTCATTCCTATCCTTACATATTCTCTGGAAACCTGCACACTAACATCAAAGGATTATAGTAGGATTCAAGCCTGAGAAATGAAATTTCTTAGAACTGCTCTCCAAAAGACCCGACTTGATCATGTGAAAAATGAGATGATCCGATCTAACCTAGGTCTAAATGAATCGATGGAGGAAAGACTTAGGTCATCTAGACTTAAATGGTTTGGGCATGTTAAACGAATGAATAGCACAAGGTTACCATGTGCTTATTTGGAAAAGAGAATAACAGGTAGAAGACCAGCTGGAAGACCAAGAAGAAGATGGATGGACCAACTGAGGGAAGACTTGGAGAGAAGAGGATGGAATTGGGAATTTGTCTTGGACAACAAAATGTTTTTGAATAGGCAACTTTGGAAGACGCTCGTTTTCAAACACCCTACCCGGCTCGCTGGAAGGGCAAACCGATGATGATGACCATTATTGCTTTTATCTTCGCTTGACCTTCAGAATCAGTATAATGTAGTTTATTCATTTAATTTTATTGTGTACACAAGAACCTCGTTTATCCAGCCCTCATTAATCCGGACCTCCGGTTTATCCGGATAAGGGGTCATTACCATTATTGCTTTTATCTTCGCTTGACCTTCAGAATCAGTATAGTGTAGTTTATTCATTTAATTTTATTGTGTACACAAGAACCTCGTTTATCCAGCCCTCATTAATCCGGACCTCCGGTTTATCCGGATCGAAAATAATAAACCTTTATTTTTACTTGTACAGCATTACTTTTACGGGGGCACGCATTCCTGGGTGCTCGGATGTAGATGAGAATAACGTAAATGACTGTTTGAAACTTGACTGTAAAATTGGCTACGGCATAATGACATATGAAGAAATTATTGCCTCTTGTTCCTCGGCAGGTAATGACGAAAGTGATAGTGAATTCGAAAATGAATCCGGTGCTCCATCAGAAGAAACAGTGACTCATGGAGAGGCAACAATGCAGCTGGACAAACTGAACCCCACACTGGAACCACACTGGCAGAACTGATGTTAGTAAAACGTCTTCGTGATCGTTATGTGCGCAAACGCTATACAAATGTTAAAGACAAAAACTCACACATTATTTTACTGCATAACACAGAGTCGTAAATGTAATAAACGTGTTCTTATATTTTTTTTGTACAATTGAATATTACTGTACAACTTATGTTAATAGATTATATAATATTTACCATACTGTAATTGTTTTTTTATTTTTCCCCGGTTTATCCAGAATTTTGATAATCTGGATCAGTTGATCTCGATGTTACAAATAACCTTAGAGGTTGCCTCAAGATGGTTTCTGGCTGTTCTACGGCTTCTGCTTGTCAGCCGTCTCTAATATGTGTTTGGTCCACTAGAGCTATTTTATTTTGCTCAAGTCTGCTGGCAAGCCAGTTAGGACCCCCCCTATCCACCACCTGGGACTTGCCACGCCGGAGTATCACCTCTCCCCATGCTACGACAGCGTAGTAGGTTCGTGGATTATTATTACTATTAATATTATTATTTGCTAATGGATCCTATTGGATCACGCATTACATTTATGATTTGCCTTTCTAACCGACCATATTGTTTTCATTCTTTGACTTTGTGCCTGTTTCCTTTCTTCTGACCACTTAGTCCCCGATTTTTTAGGGACTTCATTCTCTGATTCGTTATGCCCAACTAAGGAGTGCGTATGAACTTATTTAGCACATAGTTGAATATATTTATTATATTTTGAGACCTTAAAGTGTTCTAAATATCTTGTTGGATAGTTTCTACTTGTCTGGCATATATAATTGGCCTTACATCATGCCTGCAAAATTTTAACACGTATTATTTACAGAAGAATGGAAAAACAAGTTGAAGCTGGGCTTTGAAAAAGAAGCAGCAATCCAGAAAGGAGCGAGGCAAGGCTGCAATTTGTCCCCTCTCCTTTTCAATGTTTACATAGAACAGGCAATAAAGGAAATCAAAGAGAAATTTGGAAAGGGAATCACAGTCCAAGGAGAAGAAATCAAAACCTTGAGATTTGCCGATGATATTATTTTATCTGAGACTGCAGAAGATCTCGAGAAGTTGCTGAACGGTATGGATGAAGTCTTGGGTAAGGAGTACAAGATGAAAATAAATAAGTCCAAAACAAAAGTAATGGAATGCAGTCGAACGAAGGCAGGTGATGTAGGAAATATTAGATTAGGAAATGAAGTCTTAAAGGAAGTAGATGAATATTGTTACTGGGGTAGTAAAATAACTAACGATGGCAGAAGTTAGGAGGATATAAAATGCAGACTAGCACAAGCAAGGAAGAGCTTTTTTTTTTTCAAAAAAAAAAGAAATTTGCTCACTTCAAACATTGATATCGGAATTAGAAAAATGTTTTTGAAGACTTTTGTGTGGAGTGTGGCATTGTATGGAAGTGAGACATGGACGATAACTAGCTCAGAAAGAAAGAGAATAGAAGCTTTTGAAATGTGGTGTTACAGAAGAATGCTGAAGGTGAGATGGATAGATCGAATCACGAATGAAGAGATACTGAATCGAATTGGTGAGAGGAGATCGATTTGGCTAAATTTGACAAGAAGAAGAGTTAGAATGATAGGACACATATTAAGACACCGAGGACTTGTTCAGTTGGTTTTTGAAGGAAGTGTAGGTTGTAAGAACGGTAGGGGTAGACCAAGGTATGAATATGACAAGCAGATTAGAGCAGATGTAGAATGCAATAGTTACGTAGAAATGAAAAGGTTAGCACAGGATAGGGTGGCATGGAGAGCTGCATCAAACCAGTTTATGGACTGATGACTCAAACACACACAATCTTTGCAGTTAAGGTTGTAAATTCCTGTCTTGCCTTCCCAAAATCTCTTCATCCTTTCGCTGTACTTCTTTTTGCATTCTTCCATCCATTCTGTAGCTTGTCTTGTAGGTTGATCAGCAAATTTGTGGTAATGATATTTCTGAATTGATTTCTTCATTTATACCAATTTCCTGAAGATCTTTGTTTATTTCTATAAACCAATTGTGATTTTTTTTAGAGATACTGCTAGATTTAGTAGAGCCTCCGTGGCTCAGGCGGCAACGCGTCAGCCTTTCACCGCTGAGTTCCGTGGTTCAAATCCCAGTCACTCCACGTGAGATTTGTGCTGGACAAAGCTGAGTCGGGACAGGTTTTTCTCTGGGTACTCCGGTATTCCCTTTCATCTTTCATTCCAGCAACACTTTCCACTGTCATTTAATTTCATCTGTCAGTCATTAATTCATTGTCCCAGAGGAGTGTGACAGGCCTTAGCAGCCGGCACAATTCCCATCCTCGCTGCAAGATGGGGGCTTCATTCATTCCATCCCTGACCCGGTCACTAACTGGAAAACAGGTTGTAGGTTTTCACTTCTAGATTTAGTATTTTCTTTGTTAGCCTATTGTTATCCATCCTGATCAGGTGACCATGGAATTTTAACCTTCTGTTTCTAGTGGTGTCTGTGATTTTTTTTCTGTTACTTGATAGATTTCCTGTTATTTCCTTTTCGTCCAAATACCATTTTCATACTTAGGTCCTAGAATTTTCCTGAGAATTTTCCTCTCGTGTTTTTCGATTAAAAAAAAAAAATTGTGATCTGCCACCAATTATCAGAGTTTCTGCTGCATAAAGGGTTTCTGGATTGACAACTTTATTGTAGTGTCATAATTTTGCATTTTGAGATATAGATTTTGTTGTTGTATTTGCTCCAGACAATGTATGGTTTTTGTAATTTTGTAATTCTTTCTTTCTTTACTTTCTGATTTATCCCGTTTGGTTGTATAATTTTGCGTAGGTATTTGAATTTATCTACTAGGGATATTTTCCCATATCTAGTGATTAGGGATGGTTGTTCAATCCAGATTTTGTACCTTTCATATACTTCGTCTTTTCATATGAAATTTGCAGACCTGTTCTTGCCGCTGTTTCATGAAGTTTTTCTACGGACTGGAGTGCTTCTTGTTTGTTGGTGGAGAGGATTGCCAAGTCATTTGCAAAGGCGAGGCAATCAAGGTGAATTTTGTTTTTGAGAAGTCCACCAATATTGATACCTTTAGTTTTGGACACGGTTGTTGACCATGACATTTTTCCCAGCAGCTCAATTTCTTCTCAGGGTATCCGATTGTCAAGTAAAATCTGGAGATCTTACATCAGGTTTCACTTTACGTGAGGTCGAAGAGAATGCCGGTCCACGGTAAACTTATGTGCGGTCGTTTGATATAGACATAATATCAGTCAATTATTTCTCCTAACTAAGGTACCAACGATGTGAGAACTCAGTATATTCAAATCAGGTATCTACCCAGTCGTTAGTTCGCTTATCTTACCAACTAACTTATCAACTATGTCAAGATGAAAGAATTCATAACACACCAAATTATAGAAAAGCACAATAATAGTATTTATTGAATAAACAGGTGCCCTATGTAATCTGATTTGGGGTAGTATTTACTCTGGTATTATTTACAGGTAAAAGTTCAGAGTCAGCGCTGACTTGCTGGATAATTGTTGAGTGAATGAAGGAATGAATGGGATGAATGAATGTATTACTGCAGTTACATAATTTAAGTATACGTTATTTTGTGTATTTTAAAATTAAGGATTCTTTCATTATTATTATTATTATTATTGCTATTAGTATTATTTGTTTTATTTGTATTCAAAATTATAAGTTATGTATATGTATACTCATCTAGTGGTTAAGTGTAAGAGAGGGCCTCGAGCCCTAACTTCGCCACCAATAAAGGCATTATCTATCTATCTATCTATCTAATATTTACCATTAATCACTGGACATCTACGGTCCTCCTTGAAATCAAGTCCTTGAGACGACACCAATATCATTATGTTGTTAAGATTGCTCAGTTTCATTAAAAACCCAGGCTAAATAGATCTGAATAGACGTACAGTTAATCTGAAGTGAATGTAAGATCAACAAATAGATCTAAGCTTGAAAATAATTCTGAATTATAAATCTGAATTGTAACTTCGAACTAAATATCTCAATTATATTTGAATTATAAATTATATTTGAATTATACGTTGCAAATTATAAATCTGAACTCATTTATTTGATCTTTCTTCTATGTTGCGCATGGGTAACGACTTACGGATTAAGGCATTTCTCCCTAGTGCCTGTTAAATCTGGCCCCTAGCCTATCATTTCCCTAACCATTACTCACTGAAAGAATGTAAATTCCAACAAACTCCGAGTCAGGATAAATAAGCTATCTATCTAACTTCAACATAAATTTTTGGTCGACATACACACGTATTTAAGGCTCAACATGCCCTCTCTCTGTTATATTCCATAACATTTCTCATTTAGGCAAGTTACTGAATTCATATGTGCAGTCGTAATGTAAATAATATGTATTTGTACTTGGAAACATATTACCGCATTTATAGGTATCATGAATGCATTTGGTCAAGATCACAGTCATAAAACATATAATATTCTCGTAATTGGAACAAAGCATCTACAATTGACATATGATCCCGTCATAAATTCAATTCTACTTCAATGAATTCCATCCATACCTTAGTTTAGCTCATCTCCGCGGTGTGGTCAATTTCACGTACCTGTATCCTTTCACATAATTCCTTCCCTCTTATAAGTGTGGCATGGCATATTCTAAGCTGCAGGCACTCTTTGGCCTCTACGTAATACATAAATAAATCTTAATACGTAGACTTTCACGACCACTAAATGACATTATGATAATTATTTGGGGATATTAGGTCGTGTAATAATAAATAAATACCAGCTGATGCGTTTCAATCCTGCGACCAGGATCGTCTTCAGAGCAACAACAAAGCAAAATGGCTACGGTCACTCCATAGTAACCAGACTCAAGATAGAGAGACCCTGTTAGAAATGTAGTTCATTCCAGGGCCTCCAGAGTCACGGAGAAAGATGTTGACGAGTTAACTATGGAGGGGAGCCATGATCTACTCAGTATATAGCCGTCACCTTTGTTGCAATTATTCGGGCGTTTAGCAATTTCTATCGCCTCACGAATGATTCTGGGAATAAAATGTTTCTCTTTACAAATGACAGAAGTTGCATCAAAATTTATTTGATGGTCATTATGTATGGCATGTTCTGCCACAGCAGACTTCTCTGGCTGGCAAAGACGTAAGTGCCTGCGATGTTCTTTAACCCTTGTTGCTACTTTCCTACATGTTTGGCCTACATAAACCGATCCACAGGAGCAAGGAATCATATATATCCCAGCGCAGTTTAAACCAATAGGATCTTTGACAGATCGCAAACAATTGCCTATGGTGATATTAGGCTTAAAAATGGTCTTGATATTGTGCTTTCTGAGAATATTGCCAATCCTATCCGTGACAGATTGCACGTATGGCAAGAAGGCCAGACTCCATGGATGAGAATCACGTGACAATCTGTCTTGTGGCTTAGGATGTAGCACTTTGTCAATCTGTTTCCTTGAATAGCCATTGCTCAGAAATGTTCTGGTTAGGAACTCAAGTTCACCGTTTAATTTATCCTCCTCACAAACCTCCCTTGCTCGGCTGATAAGAGTGTTAAGCATAGCACGCTTTTGGCAAGGATGGTGATGAGAGGACCCATGAAGGTATATATTAGTATGGGTAGGTTTACGGTAAACCAAATGCCCTAAAGTACCATCTGATTTCTTAGAAACCAAAACATCCAAGAACGGCAAACAACCTCCACGTTCAGTCTCCATGGTAAACTTAATGTTTGGATGTATGCTGTTCAAGTGATCCAAAAATATGGATAATTCGTGTTCACCATGGGGCCAGATAACAAATGTGTCATCGACATATCTCAACCAGATGGACGGCTTGAGCGTGCAAGATTGAAGGCAACGCTCTTCAAAATCTTGCATATAGAAATTAGCGATGACTGGTGCCAATGGCGATCCCATGGCAACACCATCCATTTGTTCATATATTGTACCATGAAAACTGAAATATGTGGTAGTGAGGACAAGGTGAAAGAGATTAACAATGTCACCAGGAAAGATGTTATCCAACAGAGACAAGGTGTCTATGATTGGAACCCTAGTGAACAGAGACACAACATCAAAACTGAGTAGAATATCACCAGGAGAAACATGCAGATTGGATAAAATGCCAATAAAATGCGATGAATTCCTGATGGATGCCTCATTACCTATGTACGGCTTGAGAAGTTCTCCAAGGTATTTGGCCAGGTTGTATGTAGGGGAACCTATACTGTTAACAATAGGTCTAAGGGGAACTCCGTCTTTATGGATCTTAGGAAGGCCATAAAGTCGGGGAATTGTGGTAGCCTGCTGTCGCAAACCACGACATCATACGGAATCGAGCTAGCTTTAAGAAGAGACACTGTTTTCCTATCAATGGCGTTGGTAGGATCATTTCTCAGCACCTTATAGGTGGGATCACTGAGAAGTTCCTCAACCTTGTTTTTGTAGTCAACGGTGTTCATAACCACACTAGCATTGCCTTTATCAGCCTTCAACACCACCAAGTCCTTGTTCAATTTTAGTTGTTTAAGAGCATACCTCTCTTTAGAAGTAAGGTTAGGACGAGGGGGTTTGAAATGTCTGATAATGGTGGCGGTTTCAAGACGAATCTCCTCAGCAATATGATCCGGTAAGGGCTTTAGAGAAGCCTCAACACCACAGATGATCTCCTCCGTCGGAAGCTTAAGAGGTGAAATCGCAAAATTTAATCCCTTCTCGAGCACAGACATAGAAGGAGTATCCAAATTAGTGGTGGATAGATTAACCACTACTTTAGAAGAATTCAAGTGTGGGACAGAATTCTTCCTCTGGCACATCGATAAACGGGAAAATTTGGATGCATGTCTAGCCCTTGAAGAAGATGAAAGCGATAAGAAAGCCATGTGAGATACAAGGTCCAGGGTTAAAGAACATCGCAGGCACTTACGTCTTTGCCAGCCAGAGAAGTCTGCTGTGGCAGAACATGTCATACATAATGACCATCAAATAAATTTTGATGCAACTTCTGTCATTTGTAAAGAGAAACATTTTATTCCCAGAATCATTCGTGAGGCGATAGAAATTGCCAAACGCCCGAATAATTGCAACAAAGGTGACGGCTATATACTGAGTAGATCATGGCTACCCTCCATAGTTAACTCGTCAACATCTTTCTCCGTGACTCTGGAGGCCCTGGAATGAACTACATTTCTAACAGGGTCTCTCTGTCTTGAGTCTGGATACTATGGAGTGACCGTAGCCATTTTGCTTTGTTGTTGCTCTGAAGACGATCCTGGTCGCAGGATTGAAATGCGTCAGCTGGTATTTATTTATTATTACACGACCTGATATCCCCAAATAATTATCATAATGACATAAATAAACCTTCGCATTTCATATACAACAATATACTTTGTCGAGTTACCACTATTGTAACCATATTTCCACATTCACTTAAAATCTTAATTATCATAGCCTCCCTAACAACATGTCGCGATTACATTCACTTTACCATGTCAAAATGCCACGATTCCTTTCTTATAAACACATTTCAATATCGCTATTTATCATAACCCTAAAGCTGAGTTCAATGCTCTTATTGTGAAGCAAGGAGTACGTGATTCTATACATTCATTACCACCGTGCGTACCAAACGTGACGTAGACATATAGCATAACCAATACGAGTTCATTGCAATTCCTTAATGTGTCATTACTATCAGCTGTTATTAAAGACACTTCTTTCAACTTCTCGTTACTCACGAGTTATTCTGACCAATATGCGGTGATGTATATATATAACATATAAGAATCTTATTCTACACTGCTTAATCGTATTACTATGGACTTAAATATCTCACACTTCAGTTTCATTATTAACTTGCACTTTAAATTCCACGGTTTCTATAACCAACTTATCGGCACATGCCAAAAGCACATGTGTACGCGAACCAAAAACTATGTAATTACATAATGTAAATGACTTAGCTCGCTTATTGTTACATCTGGTCCAGCTGTTCCGCCTCCACTCGGATGTAGTTGGCTCTGCGGTCAGGTCATGGGTTGGTCATCTGGTAGATCCTCGGCCTCCTCCTCATGGGTTGGTCGTCTGGTTTCCCATTGCCTTCCTCATCATGGGTTGGACTTCTGGTCTCCCATCGCCTTCCTCTTCATGGGTTGGTCTTCTGGTAGGTCCTCGGCCTCCTCATCATGGGTTGGTCGTCTGGTTTCCCATTGCCTTCCTCATCATGGGTTGGTCTTCCGGTAAGGATGTACTGCTCCCCAGCTTGGTCCATCATGCGTATTTAGCAAGCCATCATCATGCTAGCAACAAAAATGCAGATTTCAGAGCAGTAAATAGCCATGGTATGATCCATTCGACGATAATAATTCCTCAATTGTTATTTCTTTTTGCTGCTCTCAGAGTTGTGAATTTAATCTCGTCGGGTTTAAGTTCTGCGTATATATATCTATATCGGTTGCTTCTTGCAAATCTCGAAAATTTATTCTTTTTCTCTCGAAACAAGACCAAAGTAGTCTTCTTCCCGTAAGAAAATCTTTCTCCTAGGTTTCACTTGGTTCTTCCTTATAGAATGTAGCTCGGTTGCTGTCGAGATCCTCCCACGTGTATTTCGTCGTATCTTGCTTATTTTTATATTTTTAATCAGCTCTTCTTCGTCGGCTGGTGAATTATGTCGTTTCTTTTACTATGGCGATCCCTTTTTCTCAAGTACCTCTTGTAAATCCTTCCGTCTTCTTCAAAGTACGTAGCGCGTTCGCCAATTGCGTCTTCACTCTCCGATGAAAATTTTTAAGCTGCAGTTTTTTTTAACAATCCGTTGTCTTCTATTTTTTTGTAAAACAATTCACTTGACAGTCCACTGTCCGCAGTGACTTCAATATTTGACCGTTCCGTGACATGTATGGCCTTGTATAATATCGCATTAGATATCTATTCCTTGTTTGTTATAGATCAGATGGGCCATACCTTCACTCGGCGCCATTTTGAAAGCTGTCTACGAGATGTAAATGGGCACAGTTTCATTTTTCCATTCTCGTACCAATTTTTCCAGAACTAGATTGAATAGTAGTGGTGATAATCCATCATCTTGTCTGACCCTGACCTGGTCACTAACTGGAAAACAGGTTGTAGGTTATCACTTCTAGATTTAGTATTTTCTGAAAATTTCTCCTAAAATTTTACCTTTTGCTGTTGTGCCTGTTAGAGTTTGATTGATCAATTCCGTTGTTTTTCTATCGACCTGAAATTCTCCAAGTATGTTGAATAGAGTCTATCAGTCTATTGAATCATACACTTCTTTTGAAGTCAACACAGGTAATTATTGTTTGTTGTAAAATAGTTTTCAGGTTTAAGATTTGTTCTGGGCATAATCTTCCTTTTTGAAACCCTGCCTGATATTCTCCAATGAGGTGATTGCTTTGTTTTCCTAATCTATTCAGTAGGTCTTTAGAGAAAATTTTGTAGATGACTGATGGTAAGGAAATCCCTCTGTAATTGTTTATAGGTATCTGATTTATCCCCTTTCTTGTGGAGTGGGTGAATTAGTGCACATTTCCAGTCTTCTGGAATTTTTTGCAGTATTCCATATTTTCTGTATGATTTCTTAAATTATATAAGCCATTTTCTCACCACCTGTTATCAACATTTCAGCAATTATCCCATCTTCTCTTGGCGCTGTATTATCTTTCAATTCTTTAATTATTTGCTTGATTTTTTCGGGAGTAGGATGTTCTGTGTCTGGATTTGGTGTTTCTCAAAGGTTAATTAGTTTTGTGGACTTTCGCAATTTAATAGACTTTTAAAGTAGTCTGCAAGAAGTTTGCAGTTGTCTTGGTTATTTGTTTCTAATGATCCGTCTGGATGTTTGAAGCAAAGACTGGGCGCTTGGTAGTTTTGGAGTTCTTCTTTAACATTCTTGTAGTTGTTTCTAGAGTTGTGTTTTAGGAAGTATTGGTCTATTTCCTTCAGACAGGTTTGGTCTTGTTTTTGTTTTTCTGCTCTAATAATTTTGGATGTTTCCTTCTGTACTTTAAGGAATTATTGCCATTTGATTTCGGATTTATGAGAGTTCCATATTTGCCATATTCAGATTCTTAGTTCTATTGCTTTGTCACATGTCATTCCACCGTCCATGTTTCCATTTTCTAGGCGGTGTGCCGTTTTTCTGGAATGCTTTGCATACTATATTTTTTAGATTATTCTAGTCTGAGGGGGCGTTCGATGGTAAATTTGCAAGGAAACTATAAGAATTTAATTTGAAAAATTCTGGATCAATTTTGGGCGGTTTCAGTGTTCTCATTTTGGATCTGTTAAGTTGAAACTTCCCTTTGGCTAAGGACAAGTAACGATCTGTATCTATAATTTTTTTTTTTTTGACTTAAAATTCATGACTTCTTTTTGGTTTTGCCTGGCGATGACTACATGATCAATTTGAAATTCACCTAGAAATGAAGCTTCCACGGTGTGAAGAATTATTTAATTTAATTTCCGGGTTGAACCGTGTTGTACTTGTACGCACATCACGTACAGTTTGCCGACGTTTCGAATACATTGCAGTATTCCTTGTCAAGGCGACTGAAATACCCCTACTCGATCCGAGGTAATCAGTCTCCCAGGCAGAAATTACACTACTAGAGCGGCCTTGATCTTGGCCTTTTATATCCTAGCCTTTCTGGCTGTCGTAAGCCCTGGCTGTCTCGTGAGAATTCTGGAAAGTATGTGTCACAGCCAGGTAGTGGGGACTTGCCTGCGCTGTTATGTAATGGGGTTGCGGCCCGTGTGTTTATGTTGTGGTCTGTATGTCTTAAACTATGAATGATAGGCATCCAAGAATTACTGATTTTATATCCTTCTTCTAAATTTATGTTGTTCGGATGTTTCATGATTTCGATAGCCTCGCGGATTTTCCTTTCCAGATTCCAAGGGATAGCTGCTAGGATCTTGGCCTTGTCAAATGATATTCCATGCCTAGTTTCATAGGAATGCTTGGCTACTGCTGAAATATCTGTGTTTTGGTTCTTGGTGTGACGGATATGTTCTTTTAGGTGGGTGGAGATCAGACGTTTTGTCTCACCTACATAACAAGCTCCACAGCTAAATTCAATGTGATACACTCCAGGGGCCTGTAATTCTATTGTGTCTTTTACTGGTGGTAGATAACGGGCTAGCTTCCGGTGAGGTTTATAGATAGTTTTTATGTTGTATTTGTCCAGTATCTTGCTGATCCTGTCTGTAGTGTTTTTAATGTATGGCAGTATCGCTGTTTTCTGGCATGTCAGTTCTTCTTTCCCATTGTATTCTCCTGCGGCGGCCTTTTTTGTTCTCTTCTGAGTTTTTAAGGACTCGTCGGATGTTATTGAGCGAGTAGCCGTTTTTCCTAAGGGTTTCCGTGAGGTGTTCTTTCTCTTCCTCGAGGTGCTCTGCGTCAGATATCGCTATGGCCCTGTTCACCAGTGATGTTAGGACAGCCTGCTGTTGTGATGGGTGATGATGAGACGAGGCGTGTAAGTACCTGTCTGTGTGAGTGGGTTTCCTGTATACTGCGCGACTCAGCGTCCCATTGGGGTTGCGTATTACTAGCACATCCAGGAACGGTAGTTTTCCGTCTACTTCTGTTTCCATGGTGAACTGAATATTTATGTGTATGGAGTCGAGATGGTCGAGAAACAGCTGTAGGTTCTTGCTCCCGTGAGGCCAGATTACAAAAGTGTTGTCCACAAAGCGGAGAAAACATTTCAGTTTCAGGGCAGATGTAGCTAAGGCTTTCTTTTCAAAGTGTTCCATATACATGTTTGCTATTATTGGAGAGAGTGGCGACCCCATCACGGCCCCTTCTGTCTGTTTGTAGAACTCCCTGTTGAAATAGAAATAAGTGGTGCTAAGGCATTCTTTCGCTAGTGTTGACAGGTCTTCTGGAAGTTTCTGGTCTAATAGCGGAAATACTTCTGTTAGCGGCACCTTGGTGAAAAGTGACGTGACGTCAAAGCTTACTAATAGGTCCGTACTTTCAATTGATTGGCCCTTAAGGAGCTGGATGAAATGTCGGGAGTCCTTCACGTAGGTTTCAGTGTTTCCTGTATGTGGCTGAAGTAGTCCAGCTAGGTAACGGGCGATATCGTGCGTCGGAGAGCCTATAGCGCTCACTATAGTTCGCAGAGGTATGCCTTCTTTATGGATTTTATAAAGGCCATACAATCAGTAATTCTTGGATGCCTATCATTCATAGTTTAAGACATACAGACCACAACATAAACACATTGGCCGCAACCCCATTACATAACAGCGCGGGCAAGTCCCCACTACCTGGCTGTGACACATACTTTCCAGAATTATCACGAGACAGCCAGGGCTTACGTCAGCCAGAAAGGCTAGGATATAAAAGGCCAAGATCAAGGACGCTCTAGTAGTGTAATTTCTGCCTGGGAGACTGATTACCTCGGATCGAGTAGGGGTATTTCAGTTGCCTTGACAAAGAATACTGCAATGTATGATATACTAACAATTTGTTGGTTATTTTGATCCACCTTTTCAATACAAATTACAGTTTGTGTTGCTAAGTTGTAATGTTGCAACACTAATTTACCGGGACATGTTTCGCTTTTATTCATAAGCATCATCAGCGTATACTATTGCCTCAAGGTTTGTCATTTTTGGGTTGTTGTTACAAATTTCATTACATTGAATGTAAATCTGATTTCAGTGATAACAATATTTAAAACAAGAATAATATACACATTAAAAATTATGACAATATGATTTGAAATGTTGAAATGGATTAACTCTTAATTCTAAAACACATTGGCGTCCAAAACACAGTTTTTAATTTGGCTAAAAATTGTTTGCAATGTTAAAATAAAATAGATTCAACTATAATTTGGCATTAAAATTTGAGTCATAAATATAAATATTGGATGTTAATATATAGGAGCCATAGTTTCTGAAGTGCGTTGGTTTCTAGATTACAGTAACATTTCAGTATTGAGAATTATAGTTAAGAATTGTGCTCTCTAAATAATGTTATTTAAAAAGACTGTAATTTTGCATTATGCGTGATTAGTCATGATGATAATCTAGAATTGAAGTCTTGAGTTCGTTGGAAAACGGCTTCTAGATTTGATGAGGCTTGCTGCTGCAGTTTGGCTATTTGATCAGAGGAAGTATTGACAATTTAATTCTTGTTTGTAGCGACCAGACTCTCCGTTGGAAGTTGATTGTTTTGATGTAAGTTATGGTTAAAAGGGGCTTCAATCCAAATTTTGAGTACTGGTATCTGATTATGTTTCTTTCGATTTATGGAATGGAAGAAGCTTCCCTTTGTCTGCTGCTACAGAATCTTGTGGGCCTTATTGTGTTACTGTGACTATTGTCTGTTGTGGTTCTACTCCTTGTGTTGTGTTGTTATTATTATAAAAATACATTAAACACATCATTATCATGCTGAATACAAATTGCTAATGATAGTATTATCCCTACTACCTCCACCCTCTAAAGTGGAATGAAATAAAAAAGGTCATACAAGTATTTTTGACTGATTAGCTCAAATAAGAAAGCTCTCCAGGAATCCTTATTTGCAGTTCAGATGCTGGTGTACTGAAATGAGACTGACAAATTATGGACAGCATTATATGCTGCACTCTTCTTATTGTTCAGAATTGATGCAGTTAGTGATGGGGCTTCTCATGTGAAATAGAAACAATATATCAAGAGTTAGATACTGGAAGCTTTGAGGAAAATTGTTTCTTTGGAATAAAATAATCTTTCTTTAACTGTAAATATATGTAGAATTATAGAGCACTTCATGATATAATATCTCGTAACACTTTGCTAATGTAGTCTCAATACAGATTGGAAGAGGAAATATACTACCAGCAGGGTAAATCTATTTGGCTAAGATTTAGTACCATATCAAACTGCATCAATGCATAGCTATTTTTGTGGAAGATCTGACTCCTCATGGCTCTATTCACTTTGTCTTCAACATATATATTTTCAGGGATCCTAACCTATCTGAAAACCTTGTTTGTACAAGTATACAGTATTATACATAAAATCTTGATTTTATGATTCAGGAATTTGAAATAGTTGATGTTTTCTGATTCATTTGTATATAAATGTTATTTCTTTTTGTTTATAGCTTTGAACAGTTCTGCATTAATTATGCCAATGAACATCTTCAGTATTACTTCAATCAACATGTGTTTAAGTATGAGCAAGAGGAATATCGAAAGGAAGGAATACGTTGGAAAGACATTGATTTCATGGACAATACAGCATGTCTCCAGTTGATTGAAGGCAAACCAAGTGGCTTATTGTGCATTTTGGATGACCAGTGCAAGTAAGTGTGTGGCTTAATCATTATCTTGAGCAACATTTAAATATACTGGATATAGTGTGCCCAGGCGTCTGTAGCCTAAAATTACCTCTACAGATTATGTTTCAGAATAATGAAATTACTTTGTGGTGTTATTCTCTTAATACAGGGTCTTTTTCATTTTATTTATTTTTTATTTATTTGTGGGGTGGAATAGGAAGCAGTCATGGGGCCTTGATTGAAATTCACTGCACTTGTTCATTGTTTTTGTGTATGTTACAATGAATGAAGCAGGTTATTTTTCTCCTGAAGAACAAGTGTATAGGTTCATAAACATCCTAACACAGAACAGACAATTAAAGATGTGCAGGATTGCCATAAGACCTATCTATGTTGTGGTGACGTAATAAAATATAAAAAAAGAAGAAATAAGGAATGTGCAAGAGCTTTTTAAGAATGGTTCAATAAGTTTGAAAAATAAACCAAGAATAAGTGCAGCACTTAGTCCACTGGAAAAAGATCTGCTGAGTTTGGTGAATTGCAGACAACTATGGTTGAAAACATCAAAATTGATTGATCTCTGAGGCCATTTTACTCGATCTTAGTAGACAAGCTCTTAGATGCAGTCATGAATCCGCATCTTGAAGCATACGGGTCTCTTCTGAAGATATCCTAGCTCTCGTATCAAAGTCAAAGGTTATGTTTTCAGATGAATATGCTGTATACCACAGCTCACAAAGAAATATTTTTTCATTGCTGATGTTCATTTTTGGAGTAAGAAAAATCTTTTCGGTGAAGAAATCAAAACAACCCACCACATGTGATGATCAGGGCAGGCATGGTGTCACAAATCCAATTCACTTGAAACAGAAGGGCTTAAGGGAAGAGTTGCGAGTACAGCAAGATGCCGCTCTTGCTCACTCTACTCTTTCCATCTGCGAGCTTTTATAGTGGGGGGTCATACAGTAGATTATACTAAAAAATGTCATTTTTAAAAATAAATCTCAGACTAATCATACTTACACAGAAAACTACGAAACACACACGCTTATTGACCACATTGTGACAAATAACCCAAACAAAGTCATAACTCACGGCCAGATTCCAGTCCCAGCCATCTCCACTCATGACCTTATCTACCTATCCTACTCCCTCCGAATGCCAAAATATAAACCTAAGTATGTTATTTCCAGAAACACAAAAGACATGGATATGGACGAGTTAAGACATGACGCTTACAATCTACCCTGGAATGACATACTCCTATTGGACGATATAGACGCGAAAGTAGACAAGTTCAGCTCCCTTGTAATCACTCTGTACGATAAACACGCCCCTAAGCGACAGATAAAAGTTACACGCCCATCTTGTCCCTGGCTAAATAGTGAAATAAAAAACATGATGGCCCACCGCGATGCACTTTACCGACGCTTTAAACGAACTCGTGACCAAAGTGACTTCGAAAATTATCGGGTCCTTAGAAATAGAGTTAAACAGTTCGTTAGAAACCGTAAATTTACATATTTGAAAAACATGACTGCAAACATGAATTCTGGCAGTGCTTGGAACGCGCTTCGTTCCTTAGGCATAGGGAAACCTCGACAACAACCCCATGTGCCAGACATACCACTCGATAAGTTAAATGAGTTTTTTACTGAAGAAAGAACACCACCTAATGTACTAAATTCCCCAAACTCAGTACCCAAACCCGTTATGAACCCTTTACCTGACAAACAACATTTCACATTCCACCCTGTTACTGCTAATAAAGTTAAAAAAGTGTTATATTCTATCAAATCAAAAGCCAGAGGAGTGGATGATATCCCTATAACTTTCTTACACAACATTATTGGTGCTGTTTTACCAATTATTACCCACATTTTCAACTACTGCCTTAAAAACGGAACCTTTCCTTCACTATGGAAACTAGCTAATGTTATCCCTGTGCCTAAGAAACCTGACCCCTCCCTACCATCCGACTACAGACTAATTTCTATCTTACCAGCGATTTCCAAAGCACTCGAGCGTCTGGTTCACGAGCAGGTGTTGGAATACTTAAATAACCATTCTCTCCTAGACCCATTGCAATCTGGCTTCAAGAAGGGACACAGCACAGCAACTGCCCTGCTCAAAGTGACTGATGACATACGGCACGCAATGGACCAAAGACTAGTGACAATACTTACTCTCCTCGATTTCAGTAGCGCATTTGACACTATAAACATCCAGACTCTATTAAACAAGATGCAATCTTACTACTTCGATCAACGAACTATTAATGTCTTTTCATCGTACCTCAAAAATCGCGCGCAACGAATTATAACCCTTAATCAAACCTCTCACTGGCGAACCAGGAAGGAAGGCACGCCGCAGGGTAGTGTTTTAGGCCCATTGCTCTTTATTTTGTATATAAACGACATTTCCTCTAATTTAAAGAATTGTAGCTACCATCTTTTTGCGGACGACTTACAAATTTACTGTCACTGTAAGACCTCTGATTTGCCGCATGCCATAGCAGGCATCAATGCTGACCTTCAGCGACTTAACGCTTACTCCTTGAAAAATTCCCTCCTCCTTAATCCCTCCAAGACGCAAGCAATCATTATTGGCTCTCAAAAATTGTTGGCCACACTAAGATACGAAACTATTCCTTCAGTTATACTGAATGGTAGAGTTATCCCATTCAGCCAGACTGTGAGAAATCTAGGAGTGACAATGAACGAAACTTTAAATTGGTCTGAATATATTAAGAATGTGTGTAAAAAAATATTTTCGATACTTCATTCGGTTAAAAGAAACAGCGATATTTTACCTTGTATTGTGAGAGTCAAACTAATATAAACGCTTGTGCTTCCCGTCCTAGACTACTGTGACGTCATTCTGGTAGACGCAACAAAAGAGCAGACTTCGAAACTTCAGCGAGCGCTTAATTGTTGCCTTAGATTTATATACAGTCTGAGTTATGACACACATGTTACCCCATACTATCACACTATTTCATGGCTAAAACCTGACAAACGACGGATGTATCACATACTGATACAGATATACAGACTGCTCTCTGAAGACAGACCACTATACATTTCATCCCAGCTTAAGTATTTGTCCTCCTTTCACTGCAGTAATACCCGCTCTGGTTCCTCCCTTTCTATTCCTGTTCACCGCTCCTCCATGTACAACAACTCCTTTGTTGTGGCGGGTTCTAGACTTTGGAATTCCCTGCCTGTCAGCGTCAGAAATTCCACTTCATTACTTAAATTTAAGACTGCTTGCCGAGACTACCTGGTGAATGCAGCTGACTAACTTGTATGACTGGAAAGAATGAATGATCGTATGAATGTGAGTTAGAAAAGTGTAAGGTATTTTTGTGTAGGTTATCATTTATTATATAATATGTACTCAAACTCTGCTCTCAATGATGTGTACAGTGGTTAAGTGTAAGAGAGGGCCAAGAGCCCTAACTTCGCCACCTACAAAGGCATGATAAATAAATAAATAAATAAATAAATAAATAAATAAATAGTTTTACAGATGTTTGCATATTAGTGACAGCTTGCACATTGTGATGGGCGTGGCTACGTAGCAATGTATGCAAATGTACAGCGCCAGACGGTTATGTGTTTAAAAAAAAAAATCAATTTCTTATAGCACTGGCTGCATGGGTAGTGCGTTGTCTTCAAGAGTGGAAAGCTTTGAACTTCTGTTTCCAAGGTTTCTGTTGTGTACTCCTTGGCGGTAGTAGTAGTTTGTTTTGAAACTTTCCATGTGCTTTTATTGCATTGTGTTGTGAATTGTGATAATAATGCCTAAGAAAGGGAACGTTGCAAAAAGGAAAAAGAGGAGATTTGCTGGAAATTGCTTTTCTAATGAAGAGAGAGGTGATAATGGCAATGTTGTTATTAACATAACCAGTAGGCCTAGTGCATCAGCCAGGAAACTTGGGCCCGAGGTTAGGTCACCTGTCAGTGATGCTAAGGACAGCATGTTATATAGGATTATAGATATTTCTTCTTTAGTGGATATTATAAATGAACATTTGTGTTGCAAATTGTGTCATGGAAATGTGAAATTAACTGGAAGTAATATATTTGGGTTGGCCAGCACATTAACTGGAATTAATATATTTGGGTTGGCCAGCACATTTTGATTATTGTGTGAGAATTGTGACTTCAAACATTATTTCGAGAACAGTCCTTCAAATAATAACAGTGTCACTGAAATAAACAGGGGAATAGTATATGCTATGTAGATTTTAGGTCTTGGTTTTAGGGGGTTAGAAACTTTTTGTGGTCTTATAAATCTCCCACCAGCTATAAAGCAACCTACTTATACCCTTGTATTTAAAAAAAAAAAAAAAAAAAAAAAAAAAAAGCTATGGGAGGATTTTTGTAATAACCTAGAAAGGCTAGGTCAAGCAGCAGGGAAACGTTTCTGGATAGTAATAAAGAATCTTAGGAATGGAGGAAAAAGGAAATGAACAGACTTTTGGGTAATTCAGGTGAACTCATAATAGATCCCAGGGAATCACTGGACATGTGGAGGGAATATTTTAAAAATCTTCTCAATGTAAAAGGAAATCTTCATGGAGGTGTCGCAAACAGCCAAGCTCATGGGGAGGAGAAAAATGATGTTGGTGAAATTACGCTTGCGGAAGTGGAAAGGATGGTAAATAAACTTCATTGTCATAAAGCTTGTCATAAAGCATCAGGAAAAGATGAAATTAGACCTGAAATGGTGAAGTATTGTGAGAAGGCAGGGAAGAAATGGCTACATAGAATAGTAAGATTAGCAAGGAGTGTTGGTAAGGTACCTTCAGATTGGACAAAAGTAGTATTTGCACCTACGAATAAGCAAGGGAACGGGAAGGATTGCAACAACTATCGAGGTATCTCATTGATTAGTATACCCGGCAAAGTATTCACTGGCATCTTGAAAGGGAGGGTGCGATCAGTGGTTGAGAGGAAGTTGAATGAAAACAAGTGTGGTTTCAGACCACAGAGGGGCTGTCAGGATCAGATTTTCAGTATTTGCCAGGTAATTGATAAATGCTACGAGAGGAATAGACCGCTGTGTTTGTTTCGTAGATCTAGAGAAAATATATGACAGGATAGTGAGGGAAAAGATGTTCACCATACTGGTGGACTATGGGATTAAGTGTAGATTATTAAAATCTATCAAAGGCATTTATGTTGACAATTGGGCTTCAGTTAGAATTAATGGTAGAATGAGTTCTTGGTTCAGGGTACTCACAGGTGTTAGACAAGGCTGTAATCTTTCACCTGTGTTGTTTGTAGTTTACATGGATCATCTGTTGAAAGGTATAAAATGGCAGGGAGGGATTCAGTTAGGTGGAAATGTAGTAAGCGGTCTGGCCTATGCTGACGACTCGGTCTTAATGGCAGATTGTGCCGAAAGCCTGCAGTCTTATATCTTGGAACTTGAAAATAGGTGCAAAGAGTATGGTATGAAAATTTGAAGACTAAATTGATGTCTGTAGGTGAGAAATTCAACAGAATTGGATGTCAGATTGGTGATACAAAGCTGGAACAGGTAGATAATTTCAAGTATTTAGGATGTGTGTTCTCCCAGGATGGTAATAGAGCAAGTGAGATTGAGTCAAGGTGCAGTAAAGCTAATGCAGTGAGCTCGCATTTGTGATCAATGGTATTCTGTAAGAAGGAAGGCAGCTCTCGGTCGAAACTATCTTTACATTGGTCTGTTTTCAGACCAACTTTGCTTTACAGGAGCGAAAGCTGGGTTGATTCAGGATATCTTATTCATAAGTTAGAAGTAACAGACATGAAAGTAACGAGAATGATTGCTGGTACAAACAGGTGGGAACAATGGCAGAAAGGTACTTGGGATGAGGAGATAAAGGCTAGTTTAGGAATGAACTTGATGGATGAAGCTGTACGCATAAATCGGCTTTGGGCGTGTAGTCACGTGAGGTGAATGGAGGATAGGTTAGCTAGGATAATAATGGACTCTCTTATGGAGGGTAAGAGAAATAGAGGGAGACCATGACGACGGTGGTTAGACTCGGTTTCTAATGATTTAAAGATAAGAGGTATTGAACTAAATGAGGCCAAAGCGATAGTTGCAGATAGAGGATGGTGGCGACGTTTATTAAATTCACAGAGGCTTGCAGACTGAACGCTGAAAGGCATAATGGTCTATAATGATGTATGTATGTAATTTATGTATGTATGTATGTATGTATGTTTTACCCTGGTATCCCTACGAACTTAATATACCGTTCACAAATTGAAACTACACGATGTTGCACGACATGTAAATACTGTACTCTCATATTTAGGCCTGTCTTGAAATTCACCGTGACTTTGGCCTCCGGTTTCTGACGCGGGTGGAAGTTGAGAACATGCTGCTGGGGAATATTCTGTGGAGTGCAGAGGTGCATTTTATTCTGGAGGGTGCAGTGAATGCACAGAACTGTCGCATATGGGGTTCGACCCCTCCAAATGTAATCTAAAATGAAGCTGTTAAAACTTGTTACATGTAATCCTACAAATGTTGTGCAGGAACAACCACTGCATTCAGCTTACAAGACTGTTTGGTGGGGTTTTACAAGCTCCTTCATTCTCGGCCTGTTTTTCTTTGAGAATATTGTTCCCTCACGGGCCTGGTAGGTGTACAGTGACATCTGCACATTATGGGACCGCCTTGTGCAATATGTGATTCCAGCTTTGCAGGAACGCAACTATGATCACACTGTTATTTTCATGTAAGATGGGGCAACACCTAATATCGCTCGCCAGGTAAAAAATTGCTTTGAGAAAGCTTCAGTAACGATCGCACTCTATCTAGGAATTTTCCAGATGCATGGCCTTTAAGGTCCCCCGACTCAAATCCATGTGACTTCTGGTTGTGGGGATATTTGAAAGATCGTGTCTATCAGGGATATGTCCGGTCTCGGCCTGATCTAAAGGCTAGCATACAACATGTTGCTCTGATTTCACTCAATATGCTGCGGGCAACTGTCTACCATGCCGTGTTACAGATGCAGCATGTTGCTGAGTTCGGAGGCCATATTAAACATTGTTTATAACGATAAATGCTAATAAACCTCCCAGAACCACCATTATCATGTGTTTGATCTTTCTTGCCTTTTTTTCTGTGACACCTACCATACATCGACTTTGTATGTACAGTGTGGCCAGCGAGTGCTTCATTCTGACTGGCTCCGCCATCTTTTAGCCAAATGTACCGTCAAGCTGATTTAACCGTTAATCGGGCGCGTAGCAGTTTATACGACCGACCTCTAAAAGTTTTGGACAATAGGGTTGGGCAGACCGGAACATTCACTTGTTCCGCAACATTAGGAACTTGAGGCAGAGTGTTTCGGTACAGAGTACCGAGACACGGGACACAGGACACAGGGCTGTAACTGCGTCCTAGAGAGAACTTCGAGAGGCAACAGGACATGCTCCGCTTCAGCTGGAATGTGCCTGAACCGAACGTGCTGTGCCAAGGCCGCACTAGATAGATTAGTTGGCCTTGGCTGTCTGCCTGTCGATACCGGCTGTGTGCCGCCCTGTGTTGGAGTGTCAACATTTTTCATCCAGTTATATCTTTAATTCCAAAGCGATGACCCGTATTTTTCTTGGGCTTAAAAGTTTCCTTAAAGTCCAAATTAATTTTTAACGTCAATTCCCGAGAAAGTGTTGAGGGAAATTTTCGAGATATTGAAGAAAGTAAATGGAAGTTGAGAGGGAAGGAATTCGAAGTGCAGAGAGCATAAGGCGCACATTGGGACGCAGAAGAAGCAGCTAAAGCAGTGCAGCGCAGAGCAGATTTTTGTAATCCACACAAATCATTGCACCATCGCAAGTTGACAGACAGGGCAGGACAGAGCAGAGCAGGCCAGTTCTGCACCTACTTCCGCCTACCACCCGCAGTCTTCGAAATACAGTTTCCTGCGCACGTGTCACGCAGTTAGTTAAGAAATGGAGGAGAAAATTACCACAGCCATTCAGTCTCACCATGTTTTGTAGGTACTATGTGAATCATGTGGTCTGCAATGCAGTATGTACGTATGTATGTATGTATGTATGTATGTATGTATGTATGTTCGTGAGAAAATGGCTGAACAGAATTTAATGAAAATCGGTATGTAAATTCGGGGAATAAGGCACTACAGTCTAGGCTATCAATCATTTTATTCACGCTGCGTAACAAGGTAGTTTAGAGAAAGGCCTAAAATGTAATCCACCGAGCAAGTGGCCATGCGGTTAGGGTCACGCCTCTGTGAGCTTGCATTCGGGAGATAGTGGGTTCGAACTCCACTGTCGGCAGCCCTGAAGATGGTTTTCCGTGGTTTCCTATTTTCACACTAGGCAAATGCTGGGGCTGTACCTTAATTAAGGCCACGCCCGCTACCTTCCCAAACTTCCACCCTTCTTCCGTCGCCGAAAACCTTCGATATGTTAGTGCGACGTTAAACAAACAACAAACAAAAGAATGTAATCCTCATATATCTATGAAACAATCCGTGACCCAAGTTCTCGCAACATATAGAATTTAAGACAAAGATCTAATGCTGATTATGGAGAGCATCATTGCCGACTCCGTCGCCGTCATCCATCATCACATTTATGTGAAGAGATAAATACGGAAAATCATTTATCATGTCTTGTCAAATATAAATGCAAACGCGTTCACAACAGATTGTCAATGTTGATTGATTTTAGTATCTTGTGTCTTGTGACAACTAGATGAAAATCTAGCAGTACATTTGTAAATACATATTTTTCCCTCTCCCCCACTGTGATCCTATTAATGAATTTACCATGCAAGTTGGTCGTGCGGTTAGGATCGCCTTGCTATGAGCTGGCATTCGGGAGATAGGGGTTCGAACCCCACTGTCGGCAACCGTGAAGATAGTTTTCCGTGGTTTCCCATTTTCACACCAGGCTAATGCTGGGGGGCTGTACCTTAATTAAGGCCTCGGTCGCTTCCTACCCATTCCTATTCCATCGTTGCCATAAGACCTATCTGTGTCGGTGCGACGTAAAAAATATAAAAAATAATCATGCATTAAATTCTTTGCTTAGTCCATATGAACGCCGAACATCGGTAACATAGAAATACTGTTCAGTCTTGTAAACTGGCGAAGGTGGTTGTTTTTATTGCGATTGTCTTAAGCTGAATAACCGCGTTGCCATCAGCACAAGGGAAATTGTGAAGATGACTAACAAAATGAGAAAAATCGCGAATGCTTGAAGAAAAAGAAAAAAAGAGCCTCTTTATACTGGATGCCCCAGTATCACAGAGTCTAAAGAAAACATGTTATTTCTGAAAACCGACGAGACCCTGCGTGGCAATGTGCGCTTACGTCCACTTCGCAATTTCGTAAGCTTCGCGCTGTTCTGCTCTGCTCTTCCCTGCTCTGCGGCCAACTGCTTCTCAATGTGCGCCCGGCCTAACAGCACGAAAGTACAACAATGTATTCATCCAGTTATATTTTTAATTCCAAAGCGACGACCCATATTTTTCTTGGGCTTAAAAGTTTCCTTAAAGTCCAAATTAATGTTTAATGTCAATCCCCGAGAAAGTGTTGAGGGAAAGTTTCGAGATATTAATTACTCACAATACAGGCCAATACATTCAACTGGTGAAAATATTCTTGAATTGGTTACTTTTAAACACCTGCACTGCCACTGTAACCGTGTTATGTGTATTTTATATTGACCGGAAAAATCTTAACCTAAAAGCAGCCTTTAACGTGATTATTGGGCGCGAATTTCAGTGTTCCGACTGTTCGTTCACGTTCCCTGCAGCTTTATGCTGGACCATGGCCATAACTACACACAGGCACACACCACACAGCACGTTCCGTACAGGCACACTCCCAGTTCCCACTGGCGCGGAGCATGTAATGTTGCCTCCCGAAGTTCTCTCTACCCTGCGCAGTTACAGTCCCGCATCCCGTGCGCCCGCTGCACAGTTCAGCTAGTAGGCGAAGGGCAGTGCATAATGGCGCTTCTGATGGGACAGCGAGTCAATGTCTCCGGCTCGCTTGAGAATGTTTCGGAACAATTGACACTCGGTGTTCTGGAACAGCGGAACATAACTGTGCACTGGCACCTTGTGTCGAAACAGGGACATAGTGCCCAACCCTATTGGACAAGGAATCCGTCTGAAGGTCAGCTATGCCCCCCCTCTTCCAGACTATCTCCCCCAAGGGATCATCTAGCCACCTGATAGGGTGGCCCCTCCTCAGTCGCCCTGTAGACTTCTGGTACTATTCGATTTAAGCAAGGCATTTGATAGAGTTCATCATGACCTCCTTCTGACTAAATTACATACAATGGGCATATCTCTATGAGCTCTTTCTTGGTTTGAATTGTTCTTGAAAGGGAGATCTCAGCGTGTGGTATTTGACAAACAAAATTTTTCTAAGTGGTGTAATGTACATTCTGGCGTCCCTCAGGGGTCCGTGTTGGGTCCCGTTTTGTTCTCGCTGTATATAAACGATCTGCCTGGAGTTTTATGCCACACGAGACATCATATGTATGCCGATGATTTACAGATCTATTACCATTTTCCTGTGAATCATGTTGTCAAAAGTATTAGTAAAATAAATCTAGATATAGAAAGACTACATCAGTATACACTAAGAGATAATTTACTATTAAATGAAAACAAAACTTTAGCTATTTTTCTAGGATATTGAAGAAACTTATCAAATGCTTTCAACAGGGACATTCCTCCAGTAATTGTTAACGGTTCTGTAGTCAAGTATCAGGAATGTGTTAAGAATTTAGGTATTCTAATGGATAAAACACTGTCCTGGACCTGTCATGCCAGGCACTTGGTCAAGAAAGTGTCTGGCATATTGCATCAGTTTCGACAAAACTTGCCTTATCTTCCTTTCTCGGTGAGAAAGATGTTGATTCAAACTATGGTATTTCCTATTTTAGATTACGGCGCTGTAATTTACAGCGATATCTCTGAGAAATATAATAGCAAACTCCAGCGTATTCAGAATGCCTGTGTTCGATTCGTCTCCAATATTCGTAAAGACTGTCACGTAACACCTTACTACAAAGCCGCAGAGTGGTTGAAACTCAGGGATAGACGATCATACTCAACTGCTTGTTTGCTTCTGAGAATTTTAAAATCTAATGCTCCCTCATATTTGACCAAGTCCTTTGTTCAGATGAGTCAAGTGCATGATCGGGACAATAGGTTTACAGCTAACACCCTTCAGGTTCCACAACATCGTACGGTAAAGTGCAGTAAGTCGTTCATTGTCACTGCCTCTCAATTATACAACGATCTTAAACTATATGAAATTCAGCAAAGTAGTGTGGGAACTCAGAAAAAATCTCTTAAATACCGCTACCTTTCCACTTATTAAGCCATGTAAATGAATTTTCACCAAATTAATAAAATAGTACAAAATATCATAACCCCCTAGATACATTTTAGATGCTCAGTTTTACTCTCAGTTCACCCTCGACTTTAAAATTCTTAGGTTTCTGTTTCGTCTTCTCTTCCTTGTTAGTTTAGTGTATGTTTATGAAATGTTAAAAGTATTATTGTAATCTCCTAGATCTTTAGTTTTTAATCTTATTCTTATATCCTCTGTAGGAAAATGTATCTTATGTTTTTTATGTATTCTTTTATTAGATTTTGTATGTTAGGTGATACATTTAAGTTGAAGTGGCAGTTAGTTACAGCCAAAGGGACCTCTGGTCCTACTTGTAATTAACTTTAAATAAATATATTTCTATTTCTAGACAGGGAGGTAGATGGTTGAGTCAGTCTGCGGTCTTTTACACCGATGCGCCTGTTAGTGTAACTTGTGTCTCGGTCATTGTGACCAGTACGTGCCCGGCTGTGTTTTACTAGATTCGTTTAGTTTTGTGTGCATATACATCTCAATATGGATCCTTCTGAAGAGGAAATGATCCTATTATTGATCAAGAGTGTTGAAAAGGAAGAAAGTGAAAGAATAACTGCAGTAGGATGCCTGTTGGAAGAAGTTGATGAGGCAGTAGAAGATGCTTCCAGACAGCAGCCACAAAGTGATGATGCAGGGTGAAACTGACAATCTTCAGCTTAGTGACCATGATACAGATAGTGAGATATCTGGTGTTGACGGATGCGGTGTTGTTGTTACTGAAGTGAATTTGACAGGCAAGGACGGTGAGACAGAATGGCGTGTGCACCCAACATTCACAAGGAAGTTGCTGCATTCCATCTCAACAACTTAGAGGCTACTTATCAACCTAGGATATGGTTCAGGAATCAACTATTGAAATACAATAGTACACCAAAATACCTAGGTGTAACTTTAGACAGATCACTGACATATCGAAGTCACATAGAAAAAACAGCCACCAAACTTAAGACCCGGAATAACCTGCTGAGCAAGTTAGCTGGAACTTCAAGGGGAGCTGACGACAATACTTTGCGATCTACCGCCTTGGCCATGGTGTATTCTACAGCTGAGTATTGTGCCGGAATATGGTTAAATAGCTCTCACTGCAATCTAATTGATATCCAACTTCGCCAGGCTATGTGTATTGTATCCGGCATGCTGTACTCAACTCCAGTGCAATGGTTACCTGTCCTTTGCAACATCTCTCCCCCTCATATAAGGAGACAACAAGCACTTAATAGCTTATGGTGCAGAATAGTGAAGAATGAGGCCCTTCCTATACATGAGGATATAAAGCAGCACACTACAACTAGGCTGAAATCAAGAAAACCAGCATGGAAGACAGCTTTGGACCTGTCATGTCTTCGGTTCAATCCCAGGAATGCCTGGAGAGAAGAGTGGAGGATGTCGTCTTCCAGTGGCTTATGTGATATCTCCGACCCCAGCATGAAACTGGCTGGCTATATTCTGCCCCGTGCTGTTTGGTCAACCCTGAACAGGATTCGATGTTGTGTCTGTAGGACTGGCACAGCCTTACATCTGTGGGGATGGGCAGATTCTCCCTGCTGTGTCTGTGGTGCTCAAGTGCAGTCTATCAAGCACATAGTTCAAGAGTGCCACCTACGTTTATTTCCTGGCTCTGTGGAGGAATTTTTTGAAGTAACACCAGAAGTGATTACATGGATAAAAAATTTGGACATTAAAATATAAAAGTGAAGTCCTGATGCTGTCACCAACTTGTATATTTGTATATCTTGTATTATGTTTGTATATTTTGATTGTCATGTACACATCATACACTAATAATAATAATAATAATAATAATAATAATAATAATAATAATAATAATAATAATAATAATTCATAGGGACTGGTCGTGGATCAGGTCATAATATTGTAACACGCCTTCCAGGGCCTAAAGGTTTAGCCAAGGATGTTAAAACTACAGTTGAAACCTGGGAGCTGTTTTTCCCAGACGATATTGTACAAAAGATTGTCGACTATACCAATATTTGGTTAAAACAATGACAATAATTCTTCAGTGTGTTCACATGAAGAAAATAGTGCAAAATTGAATATGAACTCAGATATACGTAAAATAATGTGTAATTCTCTCATATACATGTTTTACACAAAGGTGGTTGTTATGCTGTAAAATTAGAATTTTTATCATTTGAAATACAAATATTTCTGAAATAATGGTGTTTTAATTTATGATTACTCATGCCAAAAATATTACACTGACAGTGGATGAAGGGGAGGATAAATAGATATCTAGTTCAAATAGCTTCCATTTTACAAACCAGAAAAAAAATAATAGAACGGAAAATTACTTTTCAAAGCTTTCAAAATCTATTTGTCAATCAACTCAATTTCCAGCAAGTTTTTATTTTTCTAATGCGGTCATTGAGTACGTAAAAATGTTTTAAATATTATCTAAATAAAAGTAAACTTACTTGCAACAGTATTAAACTACAACATTTTCAGTAGATTCCACGGCTGTACAAAAAATTATGAAAATAATCGCTGCGGTCTAAAAAGACCGCGCACCCGAGAGTGTTCGTCGGAGCGGAGCACCCGATTGATGGTTAAATGTATGTATTCCGCATAGGGTAAGGTCACTCATTATGCAATTTTAGTGAAGTGTAAGCTACCTGTTTTATTTTGAATAGTAACAAAAATATGTTTTTATTAAACATGGGGGATTATATAGTATTATTCATTTTGAAATGTGTGTATTTCTGAGGTGTGACTTTCGGAGAATATTACGTAGACTGTTGTGTTTATGGATGCAGAAACAGATCCAGAAAGGGCTTTAAAATGAAATTGGACATTTTTTTTTTTCCAGCTTGGAAAGTAGCATATTAAAAGACTCACCTAGCAATGAGTAAGAGTTGTCTCGTGCATTGTAATGGTAACAATAATAAGAAAATGGGTTAGTAATTTTAAGGAAGTCAAGGCAGTAAATTGTCTTGAGTTCTCTTTTAATAGTTGCCGTATCGCAAACCTGTACGTAACGAAAGTTGTTCAGAATATAATTTCTGATCTTTTATATTTCGTGTGATTTTACTGCAAGTAAAAAAAAGATTTTCATGATTATATTTTTAACAAATTTCCAAACATCCCTGAAAATATCTGTTTTAACTAACATCTGTACATAACAAAAGGTCACTTCTTGTTATTTCTCATTCATTTTCACCGTATGAGCTATCGTGATGGATATATTCTCAGATTCAAGCTTTTAAGGCTATTCGTGCCTTTGCTGGCAGGACCTAGTGTTTACAGTGCACTATGTCTTCTGGTATGGGCTAGAGCAATTTTGTTACTTTCATTGATCTGTCTCAGCTTTATCCTTAGCTTGGACAAAATGAAAGTGACTAAGGTATGAGTGATGCTAGAAATGCCATTCCTTTTGCAGCCAGTCCCTGCTATGAATGGTGTGAAAATATTGGTCATAGGGTGGGTCAGTGCATGCATTTCAGTGGGCTTGGCAGGCTGATATGTAATAGCAACTTCTGGCTTGGCGAGGAAAGCAACGGGAAACTACCTCACTCCTCATTTCCCTAGTACGCCTCGTCAGTGATGCCTAGGCCATCTACGACAGCTGATGGCGGAACTGTTGAGGATCCAACCAGCCTTCGGGCTGAGGACTAAACATACATACACAAGGCTATTCATCACGTAAAGGGCCAGGTAATAAGTGCCGCCTAGCATCAAGTTGAGTTTTCCCATACATTATAATAATAACAATAATAGTCCGCCTCCTTGGCTGAATGGTCAGCATACTGCCGTTTGGTTCAGACGGTTCTGGGTTCGATTCCCGGGTGGGTTGGGATTTTAATAGCTTCTGATTACTTCTTCTGGCTCAGGGATTGGGTGTTTGTGTTTGTCCCAACACTCTCCGCTTCATATTTAGACTATATTACAAACCACCACAGAAACACACAGTAGTGATTACGTACCTCCATTTAGGGTTGGTGTCAGGAAGGGCATCCGGCCGTAAAACAGGTGCAAATCCAAATGTGATCCAGTTCTCACCCACAACCTCACAGGTGTGGGAGGAGTGGAAGAAGATGATATATTAGCAGAACTAATAGTAACAAATATAATGTTTAAAATTCGGTACTGACTGAATCGGGGCACAGAATTAGTTGCACATCATGGAGATTGAACCGCAGTTCCTGAACAGTAGTTCAAAACCGGGATAAATGCTTGTATATCCACTACAGCTTACAATACTATAGGTTGAGGTTACTACTAGCTTAATATTACAATATTACACCATCATGTACAAATTCACATGAACGTTAAGTATTTCAAAATTTACACCATTAGCTACTACTACTACTACTTTGTTTTATTTTAAATTCATTTTCAAATTCCCTCATTCTTTTATTTTAATTTTTGTGTCCATCTTATTTGTTCCAAATGGGTGTTTACCTAGTTGTTCTTTCGCTTAAAATAACAAACATGACCACCTCCAGATACCTGTCGCATGTTTATGTGTATTATATTAAAATATACTGATAAATTACATTTTTGGTGCCAATATCAATGGCCTGTCATTAATATGACTTTTACTAGTAATAAAAGTTAATATTTACTATGTGTTTCAGTTTTCCTGGAGCAACAAATGAAACCCTTCTGCAGAAATTTAATTCTGTTCATAAGGACAACAATTTTTATGAAATACCTCAACGCAGGGAAGCAGCTTTTGTTGTACGACATTATGCTGGGAAAGTGAAATACCAGGTATGCCTAATTAGGTTAGCTATTGCTCATCATTATCAGATCAATTGATGGATGAGAATTTTCCCTTTTTCTTTATCCAAGTTTGGCTTGTTTCCCAGGTTTAATAAAGTTAATAACTAATAATAACAATTACAGAGGAACATAAATTAACTTCTCCTTGTTTTTCAAGGATTTATTCTTCAAATATCCCTAAATTACTTGTCCTGAAAACTCAATACTTGCTAACTTTCACCGAGTTATCGAGGAATGAATTTTGCTTCTACTGTTGCTGCTATAGCCACTACTGTATGAAATAGCCTTTCGCTTCAGGTCAACTTGGTGCAATAGAAATTATCTTTTTATGGCACTTAAATTATAATAGGTAGGGACCTGAAAAAATTGCATTTGCGAAAAATGCGAATTTTTTAATCTTGTACTGAATTCAGCCTACACTAATTCTAATGTGGAATAAAAACATTTTTACGCATAAATAGAAATGCGACAAAATGTGAATGTGATCCAAAATGCAAAATTAGTACGAATATGCGATTTTGGTGCAAATTCTGCAAAAATGTGCTATTTTACTGGTGAAAACAATACATTTCGGCAAAATCGTCAGAAATACTCAAAATATGATGCGTAAATCTTTCGACCGTTCCGATCGATGAAGAATAGTAGCCGATCGATTGCTGCTTGCTGACTTTAATCGATATTTACAGTAGGTATAGCAAGGGGAATAAGATCTGTATCGATTATTATCGAATGTAAATTGAGTGTCACGGAAATAACGAGATAGACGCAGCGTTGTTTTCCGGTTGTTCAAAATTGAAACTAGTGAAGAGTAGAAAGTTGAGCGATCATTTAGGTTATGGGGCGCACGACAAAAACTGCGCACGAAAGGGCTCAGCAGTATGCAAAGGATGGTTTATATGCCACAGATTCAGTGATAGTGTTTTGCAAGTATTGTAATTGCCGAGTTGGGTGGAGAAAAAAAGATAGCATTGTGAAACATGTTAAATCTGAAAAACACATGGGTAAGCGACGCGATAACAAAAGTTCAACCCCTGCTGCTAGTACGTCTCAAAGAAAGCAATCTCCTGTGCTTACACAACGAAAAATTTCCAGAGATAACTTCTCAAAACGCACAGTTGAAGTATTTGCCAAAGCAAATATACCTCTGGAAAAGCTGGAAAGCAAAGAGCTAGGAGCCTGAATTACTGAGTTTTCAAATGAAGAGCTGCCATGTGCGAGAATACATGAAGTATATTTACTGGGTAAGTTTCGATTTCATTGATCGTGTACGGTTTAGGTATTATGACATAGAAACCACGTGCAAAATTGGAGGATACCGAATTTGAGTGTGACTTCTATATCGAACTATCTTACCCGTACCCAATTGATCCAGTAATTTTAAATTATTTTGTTATAATTTGAGGTCTTTCTTCCTTTCTAGAAGTTGCATCTGACCACCAGAAAAGAACAGCAGAGGCTCTAGTGGGGAAGAACATCAACATACTCTGTAATGAAACTACAGATAGAATGGGCCGTTGTGTTTTTATCATATTCCAAGTGTCAGCCAGATCGAAAAGAGAGCTGCATGTTGTTTCTGTCTATCTTGATGCAGGAAATGCTACAAACTGCTCTCATGCTGTTATAGAAGCTCTGCACAGTTATAGTGTACCATATGAGGCAGTTAAAGTGTTTGTTAGTGACAATGCCCCGTACATGATTCGGTGTTATGAAACATTAAGTGTAGTCATAGGGGATCATTTAATGCATGTACAGTGCTGGGCACATAAGATCAGCTTGGCTGGCAATACGTGGGTCGCAGTGATGACAGATTTAAATCATGTGGTTGCGATGGTAAATGGACGCAAGAAAGCGAAAATATAATTATTTACAATTGTTAACATCAAAGTACGGTGTACGGTGCTTCAAAGGAAGCAAAGCTTTTTCCTGCACCTATCATAACCCGATGGAATATCTGGTTTCAGGCTGTCTTCTATTTGAGTGCTTACTTTACTGATGTTACATTTTTCAAGATGTCTGACATGAAAGACATCAACAACTGTGGTATTAAGTACCTGACTGATCTGTGTGACTTGAGAAGTAAATAGGCTTCACTCCCACATGGTTTTTGTCACAGATCATTCAGCTGGATTGTTTGACCTTCTTACTGAACTTGAAGGGTCTCTATATCCTACCTCTCATCTCCTTTACCCCAAACTGCATAACCTTGACGACAGTTTTACCTTCATTTGTGAGGGGAGTTTTTCTGCGGCAACTAATGATGCTTTGATTAAGCTCACTCCTCTACAGCAGGCTGCATCTAGAGACACATTTGTCAAAGCTGCCCATTCTTCACAGTGCAAGCTAGCCACATTGAAAGCTAAAGACCCCAACCATAAGCATTTTGTGTCAATTTCTCAAGCTTTGTATCCAAAAAATATAATTTTGAATAGCACTGATAAATTAGATGAGCTTGAGAAATTGTTTGGAGTAACAGATCTCTCACGAAACGGTATCTGGTCTGATTACTGTTCTCTGAAGTATGCAATTCAAACCCAGTTGAAAGAAAGTGAAAAATGTGATGTCATGCTTGCATTAACTGCAGTTCAGATGGAGTTCAGCATATTTGCTAAATACTGTCTTGAGTTGTTGTGGACCCCAACGAACAATGTAGATAGCGAGCGCCTGTTGTCTCATTACAACACAGTGGTTACAGACAGATGGTGCAATCAATGCCGAAGTACTGACAATGCTTTCGTTTGAACAATGAATTTTTATTGTGTGTAAACCAAGGACAATAATTGCACTTTATAAACTTGGAATCGTTAAAATTAATAATACCATGTGATTATTTTAACTTTGTAAATAGATGCTAATTTGGGAAAAATAGACGCTACTTTCGGAAAAAATAGATGCTAATTTTGTAATTTTGAAACGGAATGCTAATTTTTCAGTTCCCTAATAATAGGTGATTTCAGTCATACTTACAACATAAGAGAGTTTAGTTATTTTAAAAATGGTTAAATAATTTTCAACCGAGCTCGATAGCTGCAGTTGCTTAAGTGCGGCCAGTATCCAGTATTCGGGAGATAGGTGGTTCGAACCCCACTGTCGGCACCCCTGAAGATGGTTTTTCGTGGTTTCCCATTTTCACACCAGGCAAATGCTGGGGCTGTACCTTAATTAAGGCCACGGTTGCTTCCTTCCCAGTCCTAGCCCTTTCCTGTCCCATCGTCGCCATAAGACCTATCTGTGTCGGTGCGACGTAAAGCCAATAGCAAAAAAATTTTTTTTTCATATTCCTGGCAGATTAACTAAACAGGTTGTTGACTTCTTTTACAAAAACAAAAAACAAAACCAAAAAAAGAACAAAAAACCACACCTAATTGGTTTAAGGAAGTTGAAAAGGATCTGAGATATCTTAACATTACTGAACTCATGTTAAAGAATGGTACAGCCAAAACCATGACTGAAGACAAAATTAAAAGGTTCCAAGTTAAGATCAACACCAGAAAACCGATTCAGATATCATAGGAAGAAAGGAGGAGAAGATCAGTTAGAATGAAGAACTATTGAGAGAAGAAAGGAGCACAAGCATCTAAGAAGTGATTGATCTTACGTGCCACAAAGATGGGTGATTCAAAATTAAGAAGAAGAATTTTAATATAAAATTTAAGAAAGTGTACAGTCAGGTTACTTCAACATAATGAGGCAGCTGGTCTATATGAAGTATTAGCCGAGCTGTTCATATACGGAGGTTCAGATTTGATACATCATTTTACCAGACTGAGTACCTCATGCTGGCGAACAACTCATGCCTGCCAGATCAAGTTCCAAAAGACTGGAGATATGGTGTTATTTTTAAACTGCCAAAGAAGGGGAACTTAAGTGATTGTAGTAACAGTGCTAATTGGAGAGGTATCGTACTTCCCTTGCTGCCTGGCAAAGTCTTCTGCATACTTCTGCTAAAATAAATACAAGAATACAAGATACAGCAGACCAGCAGGTAAGGGACGAGCAGATGGTTTTTGCATTGGAAATTCATGCTTAGAGAAAATATTCGTTATCATGAACCCTCTCCGGTTTCCTAGGTGCAGTGTATGAATGCTCTCCATTTACTTCTGTCCATGTAGGTGTCTTCTTCTGTAACTTGCTACAAAAGCAGACCTCACCGAGCTAGATTATTTCTAATCTGATCAATCCATCTCTTCGTTGGCCGACCTCTTGATCTTTTGCCTTCAAGTCCCTTCTCAAACTACACGCTAGCTGTTCTTTGTGGCTCCATTCGTTTGAGATGATCAAACCACACAGATCTCACTAAGGGGTTGTTTCTCTTGGACAAGATGGCATATCCTGTAGTTTCTAGACTGTATGTGGTAACTGGCACAAAGAAGCTTCTGTAAAGTATTAATTTTGATCTTAATGGAACTTGCTTATCCCAAAGAAGTTTCTCACAAGATGATAAAACTGCTACATTCTGTACTCTACTAGTGATTTCTGAAGATGATCGGTTATCTGTTGTTACTACACTGCCATTATAGTGGAACTGATGTACTTGTTTTAGCTTGGTACCAACTAGAGTGATATTAGTACACATGTTCTGTTGACCAACAGGCAACGCTACCATTCTGGGTTTGCTTGCATACAGTTTATTTTTTAAGCTCCCCCATAAATAAATGTCGCAAACAGTTAAATCTGGGGACTGTGACGGCCATAAGTCCGTACCAACAATACGGTCTTCAAAAATTTCCTCAATTAAGTTTAATGTGTCATTAGCTATATGCGCGGTGGCAGTCTTGCTGAAAATATCCCTTTCGACAATGTGTCAGCTCGTCAAAAAATGGTTTGAGTATATTATCCCTGTATCTCTGTGCATTCATTGTTTCCTGAAAAAAGATAGGTCCTATAATTCTGTATCCATTCACTGCGTACCATACTCCGACCTGTTCATCATGTAGAGGAATTACACGTTATAATTCTCATTGTTTGGCCCATATTGAATTGTACATTAAAGTCAAATAAATATTAATGTTTATTAAATTCCACCTATTCAATACATAAAAAGTAATTTTAATAAAGAATTAAAACTTAAGAAGTAAATTATAGGGATATGTTTCACCCTTTTCTTAAGGGCATCTTCAGCCTTAATCTCAAACCTGAAAGATAATAAATCAGGATCATGATTGCTCTTAACACTAGAACCGCCACCGGAACATATTGTGTATCTAGAACCGCCAACGCAGTCATTTTGACCGCTGTGTTGGAATTGTTATTTTTATTCTAAATATGTATAGTTACTCATTATCATACTTTCAAATATGTATTACTAAGTTTTTAAAATGTTAATTATGGGATCTAACACGGAAAAGAAACAAATTATTTAACTGTATTGCAAATGTAATATTTTCCTCATTTATTACAAAGACAAAAACGTTTCTATAAAACACACTTATCTAATAAACAAACATTGTTTTTACTTCAAATTCTTTTAGTCTAAACGGTAAAATAGTTATTACCCATTATTAAAAAAGAAAATTACTGTAACATTTTACTTAGAGCAATTTATGACCTGAAACAAGTTTGCCAAATCCACGTACCACAACATATTTGTGAAACACCTTCTTTTCCTTTAGTGTATTTGCATACGCTGATGCAATTCTGTGGTTTTAGAAGCAGGAACTACATACCACGACCTTAGTTATGTCCTTTGAGCAAGAACCACACACTTGCTGTTTGCACTTTCTGCGGGTAAAGCTTGTCTTATTCCTGCATTTCTTCATTTTGCATTGCCTTCTCTGTACATTTTCTTCCACAGGCTCCTTAAATTTGGGTTCTGTATCCAGAAACTTAGGTTTTGATCCCATGTACACCATACGAAGCTCCTCTGCTAGCTTCAGGATGTAATTTTGGCGACTGATATTCTTCCCTGTCACTTTTTTGAAAATGAACCAGGAATTGATAGCTGCCAAGTCAAGAATATTATGAAATACAATAATACAGTCTTCAAAAATTTCCTCAATTAAGTTTAATGTGTCATTAGTTGTATGCACGGTGGCAGAGTCTTGCCATCTTCGTGTAGCGGATCGAACAGTATATTTTCTTCCCATTTGATCCACCACGTCGAAACCATATTTTATATTGTTGTATGTGTCTACTATTTCGGGAATGCTTTTGGGATTAGCTTGAAGTTCAACTACTGAGTGCAAAGTACTGTATAGAAGGACGTTCTTGTTTCATTTACCTTGATAAATTGTAAGTATGTCATTGGAATGTTTCAGGGGAGTTGAGTCATAAAGACTAGCTTTCATAGCCTTCACAGCTTTAGAAATTTCTCTCCTTGATCGTCTAATGGTTCCAACAATACTCGTACCATTATTTTTCAACTTCTTACCAAGTTTCACTGTTGTAAAAAAGTTGTATGTAGTCATGTTTCGCCCCTTTTTTTTGAAATGGCTCCAACTTCATTACTACACTTTCGGGAAGAGTCTCGTCACGTGCTCTGAGGTCGTCTTTTCCTACGTAAGGAAACCCATTGCACAGAAACGTCCACAAGAAGCCAAAACTTAATTCCAAATTGATCTGGTTTGTTGGGCATGTACTGTAAGAATGGACACCTTGTTTTTCTTGGGAAAAGCTGCTCATCAGCAGTCAGATTTTCACCTGGAATATGTCAGTTGACAGTTTTCAATGAATTTGTTCCATACTTTTGATGCTAACGCAAATTTATCAGTCTTCAGTCTTCTGATCTTGTAGTTCTAACGTCGAAACGCAAAAATTTTTGGATTTCTCGGAAACAGTTCTTCCCCATTGTTTTGCTGAAGAATGGTGGCCCCCACCTTTTAGAGCAGAGTTCATCAAGTTCAGTGTTACTGGCTCCAAGAACACCACGATCATACACTAAGGCAGTGAATACTTCCAGTTTTTTAAACTTACACTCCACAATTCATCACCTAGAACACGGTTTGCTTCCATTTCCGTACAGTGTTTGATGTGTTTCAATGTAGATTCATCAATAAAAAGACGCCATGCACTCGCTACACTGTCGTCAGAAACATTCCGCTTTGAATATGTAGTAGGTCTTGGATTTTCTTTCTAGATGTTGTGACAACCATCCTGCCAGTCTTCGCAAACTCTCCTACAGTCCACTCCTTGATGCCATCTGTACCTAGTAACTTATTACTTGGTCCTGGGAGGCTTGTGTTGATGCGTCCCCTCTTATTTCCAGCTTTTCATATTATATTTTCTGTTGCTGTAATAGAATAATTGATAACTTTCAATTCGCGGTCAATACCAGGCATAATTGCAATCTAAATGCTGAATTTCAGTATCAAAGTTGAAATGTTGACATCAAGGTAACGTATATCATTATTGTAACTTACCTGGTTGAACAATTTGGTTTTCAGCATCATCTAAATCACTGCTTTCAGAATGGACACTTGGTTGGTAGTAATCTTCGTCCGTAGCTTCTTCTCGTAGGTCTCCTACATCTGGGTCACATTCAACATCAGACATATAATCTGGAATGTCATGCAGTACCGTGAGCAATTCTTCATCGGTAAGGGATGGTAGTCTACAAGCCATGTTCTATGACAAGCTGACGAAGCCGTGAAGCCAGACTGCCGAGAGAGATTAGTGGACGTTTGTCCCAAGATTGTGTTTGGCTCACAGTGAGAGGAGGGGTGAGGGAGACCTTGAAGGGGATTGTGACAGTGGAAGAATGTTCGCTACTCCCAGAGGAGAATGACCCATTAGCCCTCGTAGCTGCCTTTCAATAAATTAATAAAGAAGAGAATGAACAATGGCCGTACATAGACTATCAGAGTTTCATTGTTGTGCTTACATTATTATTATAAACAAAATTTATTTCAACCAGAGGAATAAGCACGTTCTAACACATTTTCTTATGATAATCAATACAGCGGTCATTTTGACCACTCCGGTGGTTCTAGGTATACTCGTTACCTATGTCCTGTCCAGTGACGCAAAATTAATTCAATTTAATACAGATGATTCTGACCGGTAATCAGGAAAAGTCACTGAAGCTCTTTACAATACGATAGAAAATGTGGTCAAAATAAGGCTTTGAAAATGTGTAGTGGTCATTTTGACCACTCTGGCGGTTCTAGTGTTAATCGTAGTTTTTTTTAAAAGAAAAATTACAAAAAATAAATGTTAGGATGATGATGTAGGTACACGCGTCAAAAAATGAGCGAGAGGGATGGCAGTAGTTAAAATATTCTTATAATAAAGCCTTTATAAAGAATAAGAATAAGAATATTTATTCACCATTGATCATTAACATAAAATAGGTTTTGTCATTCAATACTACAGTATTATTTCTACTATCTACACTGACTGACAGAGCACATGCAACACCAAGAAGGAGTGGTTCGAAAGGGATGAAAGTTGGGGAAAAAACAGAGACGGCACGGACGAATAATTGATGTTTATTTCAAACCGATATGCAGGTTACACAATGCGCACGGCATCGACTCAGTAGTATGTAGGACCACCGCGAGCGGCGATGCACGCAGAAACACGTCGAGGTACAGAGTCAATAAGAGTACGGATGGTGTCCTGAGGGGTGGTTCTCCATTCTCTGTCAACCATTTGCCACAGTTGGTCGTCCGTACGAGGCTGGGGCAGAGTTTGCAAACGGCGTCCAATGAGATCCCACACGTGTTCGATTGGTGAGAGATCCGGAGAGTACGCTGGCCACGGAAGCATCTGTACACCTCGTAGAGCCTGTTGGGAGATGCGAGCAGTGTGTGGGCGGGCATTATCCTGTTGAAACAGAGCATTGGGCAGCCCCTGAAGGTACGGGAGTGCCACCGGCCGCAGCATATGCTGCACGTAGTGGTGGGCATTTAACGTGCCTTGAATACGCACTAGAGGTGACGTGGAATCATACGCAATAGCGCCCCAAACCATGATGCCGCGTTGTCTAGCGGTAGGGCGCTCCACAGTTACTGCCGGATTTGACCTTTCTCCACGCCGACGCCACACTCGTCTGCGGTGACTATCACTGACAGAACAGAAGCGTGACTCATCGGAGAACACGACATTCCGCCATTCCCTCATCCAAGTCGCTCTAGCCCGGCACCATGCCAGGCGTGCACGTCTATGCTGTGGAGTCAATGGTAGTCTTCTGAGCGGACGCCGGGAGTGCAGGCCTCCTTCAACCAATCGACGGGAAATTGTTCTGGTCGATATTGGAACAGCCAGGGTGTCTTGCACATGCTGAAGAATGGCGGTTGACGTGGCGTGCGGGGCTGCCACCGCTTGGCGGCGGATGCGCCGATCCTCGCGTGCTGACGTCACTCGGGCTGCGCCTGGACCCCTCGCACGTGCCACATGTCCCTGCGCCAACCATCTTCGCCACAGGCGCTGCACCGTGGACACATCCCTATGGGTATCGGCTGCGATTTGACGAAGCGACCAACCTGCCCTTCTCAGCCCGATCACCATACCCCTCGTAAAGTCGTCTGTCTGCTGGAAATGCCTCCATTGATGGCGGCCTGGCATTCTTAGCTATACACGTGTCCTGTGGCACACGACAACACGTTCTACAATGACTGTCGGCTGAGAAATCACGGTACGAAGTGGGCCATTCGCCAACGCCGTGTCCCATTTATCGTTCGCTACGTGCGCAGCACAGCGGCGCATTTCACATCATGAGCATACCTCAGTGACGTCAGTCTACCCTGCAATTGGCATAAAGTTCTGATCACTCCTTCTTGGTGTTGTATTTGCTCTGTCAGTCAGTGTATATACAGTTATTAAAAGTCAATAGTAATAGTTTTCATTTCTAAGAATTCCTTTACGTCATAAATTGGATTTTTCAACATCCAGTTATACAGTTTTCTTTTAAAATTATTGATGGACACATCCTGTGCAGAGAATGGTAATTTATTAAAAAAATATTATACTATTTACTTTATGTGAGTTAGCTGTTTTCACAAGTCTATGTCTTGGGTCATCAATATTACCCTTATTACGAGTATTGTGTTGATGGATGTTTTCCCTGATGGTAAATTCATTCAGATGGCTTTTAACATACAATAATGAGATAAAAATATATAGATCTATAACTGTTAATATTTTAAGCCTGATAAAAAGGGGACGACAGTGCTCAGAAGAACCAGCTTTACACATTACGCGAACAAGCTTCTTCTGAATTAGCAGTACATTATGGACATAAGATGAATGTCCTGACAATAGCAGCCCATATGAAATATGGGACTGGAAAAGTCCAAAATATGCCATTCTCAAATAGTCCGCTGTTACTAATTCCCTCCATTTCCACATAATATATGAGACCCGTGATACCGTTTTACAGACATGATTGACATGTACTTTCCAGCTTAATTTGGTATCAGTATGAATACCCAGTAGCTTGACTGACTGAATTTCTATATTATTGGACAATCCTAACAGAATATGTTGGGTTTTATTCTCGTTGCAGAGTAGTTTATTAGATGAAAACCATTTCACTGCGGTCCTAAGAGCTTCTTGTGACATCTCTTGCAGATTTAATATGTCCTGATGCATGTTGATTAGTGTTGTGTCATCTGCATATGATACAACTGATTGTGACATAACATTTCGTTGTAGGTCATTAACAGCAACATTAAAGAGAAATGGGCCAAGAACAGATCCTTGTGGAATGCCTGTAATAACATCTTTCAATGTGGAATATCTATTTCTAATTGTAACAAACTGGCATCTGTTACTTAAATACATCTTAATTACATCCAAAGTGGGACTATTTATGCCATAATACTAAAGTTTTCCCAACAAAATATCATGATCTATACAGTCAAATGCTTCACTCAAATCACATAAAACCAGAGAAACCATTTTCCTATTTTCAGAGGCTGTTAAAGTTTAATTGACAATTTTCAGAACTGCAGAGGTAGTACTTTTACCCTGTCGGAATCCATGTTGATTACTAGACAACAGGGCATGATTTTCAAAGTAGTTACTAAGTTGACTATAAATAACCGATTCAATTATTTTAGATAATATGGGAACAGTTGAGACTGCACGATAATTTTGGGGAAGATGTTTGTCACCACTTTTGAAGACCGGAATAACTTTTGAAATTTTAAGCATATTCGGAAAAAACCCAATCTTTAAACATTTATTGATACTAAATGCTAGTGGTTCACAAATCAGATGTATTGTTTGTTTAATAATGTAATTGGACATCCAGTAACAGTCCATCCTTTTTGAATTAGATAATTTTGAGACCGTCTTTATGATTTCATTTGATGTAATGTCAACCCATTTACACCGGGCTTTTAGCATTCCCACGTCAAAATCAGACTTAAATAGAGAACTGAAAACAATACGTAGCATTGCAGCCCATAACGGCTATAATCGTAGTTTCATAGAACGAATAATTTATAAGTTCAAGCACAGACCGAAATCAAACCTACAAAAATAACTAGACAAAAGTCTACTCAACATTCACATTTAATCCTAATGTCTATAGAATCACAAAAATTTTCAAGAAAAAGATCAACATCTCTTTTAAAACCAACAACAGAAATCTTGACATATTTCATAACGCTAAACTAGTCAACGCACCAAACCCATATGATAAATCGGGCATATACAGATTTCACTGTAACAGCTGCAATAGTACATACATTGGACAAACAGGGAGATCCTTTAAGGTTAGGTATAATGAGCACGTCAATGCCATTAAATACAGGAGATTTTCAGCTATAGGACAACACATAAATGACTATAAACATAGTTTTCATGACATCAACCATGATATTGACGTCGTAGAAATAATGGAAAAAGGACCCTTACTTGACATAATGGAACAATGTTTCATATCATTAGATCAGTATTTTAACCCGAATTATAATCTGAATGAGGTATCCAAAAAACCCACAATATTGATACGCTCATTTCAGTGATCAACAATCTAAAAAGACCAATAAATCAACCAGTACACAAAATGGTGCGCAATATGCTCATCTACCATCCCCTCCGTAATCCATGCCCTCCCGACCAATAACCTCGCATTACCGCGATCCCCCTTCCCCTACATAACATGCTCCGCCCCTCTTCTAATACTCGTAGTCTGCTTTCTGTCTTTCTGGTAGACAGTTCCTCACCAGCTTCATTCTCGACAACATAGTGCTTAAGGTGAGTTTCTACTTAAACGAAAATAATGCCTATTAAACTTAGTTATTCTTACGCTAATACATAGTATATATCTCTCTCTTCTTAGGTTCGTCTTGGATCAAGATATTTCTAGAACCTCAAAGACCTCGAATGTAATGGTCCAAGAAATTTCGGTTCACCAGTCCACTTCTATCAAGTCGATCTACATTTTAAGAACATTAGCATAAAAGACGGAATATTACATATACGAACATTGCTCAACGACATATTATGAAATAAGAAATTTATTCAATCCAAAATCCACCAAAAACAGAGTGAACCTGTAATCAATTCTAAGAGGAACTGTTTTGCTCACTATATATCTTCACTGAAAAAGGGACCTCTATAATGGACAATTAATGTTTTATAGTTTAAAATATCAGCCGAATTTATAATTTATTCGACTTGTTATTAAATAACCAAACTATATTAACGCAAGATATAGAATAACTAAAGACTTATGATGTAACTTGTCTCCATACCTATTACAAATAGGTCACTGTTATCTAATCTGACAGTAGGCGATTTCATTTTAATGCATGTCAATTTAGTATTTTTGACCAAACAAATGCACTATTATCTTTAACGCCTAGTAGTTATAAAAGTTTTTAAAGATTGAAAATTGTTATCTGGACGCTCAATTAACATTTTGTAATATTTATAAAAACTGACAAAAAGCTTTAACTTTAGTCAAATAATTGTATAAAGGAAATAAGTCATAATATGATGCATAAAATATGCTACCAATTTTAATCTAAGGTTTTATGGTGTACACCAAATTTTAATAGTCATGTAAGAATATGTTCAATTTTTATCTATATATATATATAAATGTATGTTGTAAGTTATGTTAATATTGTACTTAGGCCTTGTCACAAAGTTTCCTATGGCTGATGATGGCATACAAATAATGCCGAAACCGGTCCCAACGTTTGAAAGGTAATAAATATGTGATGTGTTAATGACGTCACATTGTTTTTGTATTGAAAAGGTGGACATATTTATCCTCAATTTATAGTGATTCAATACGGACCAAAATGAAGTTCTTAACTTTAAATTTCAGAGGTTATGTCATTAAAATTTGCACCAGGCTTAATCACAGCAGAAACATCATGCTTACTGTTTCTAATTAGTTCTGTAGCAATATTCCTCCCCTGACTATCGGCAAAAAGTCTTATCTTCACAAATTTCCTCGAGGTTTTGCAAATTGGTTTTACAAGATTCTTATTACTTTCACTTCGACATTCCAAAAAATTTACTTCATAGCTGTTACCTACAGATTCATGAGTATCACTTCCAAAGGGTTCAAACCTATTCTTTAAAACAGGAAAGTGACAATCGTCCAGTATCTGCTTTCTGAAACCCGCGGATTTTACCGGCAGCGATTCCCATTGTCTACAGTTTTTAGGCCTAATTGTTTCACTTTGCACAGGTTCATAAATCGAATCCAACTCGAGCTCTAAGCCATTCGAATGCTTACTCCCCATCACATTAATCTTCTCTTTAAGTACGTCATTTTCAGCTTTAAGTTCCTCAATGTCATTTCGCAGAATATTTATCATTTCCAACGCATTTTCATATTTCTTTAGATTTCGAGCCGCCCTCACCGATAACAACTTTCGCAACGCACTGTTCACAAAACCAGTCTTCATTTGCATTCAATTTTTCCTCCCTGGGCTTGTTTCCGCAGTTAAAATGCCACCAACGATCGCACAAATCACCCAGGATGCCGTTTTTAACTATTTTACAGCATTTACCGCACTTAACATGAAGTTTTACACTTATTTTCTCGGGAGTAGACATAACCATGTTCACATTACCAGACGCCATCTTGCAAGAAGCCCTACAAACAGTCGTAATTTATGTACTTTTATGAATGTCCTTGTCTAAAAATGTGGTAATAAGTTGCATATTAGTAGTTCTATAAGAATACATTTATTGCTGCGTTGAATTGAACCTTGTTTAAAGTATTGGTTGAGGGTGTAAGAAATAAGCTTGGAGCTTAAACTGCTTAATCCTTAGAATAATGACGAAGAAAAGTATTTTTGATCACTCCAAGTGGGGTTTAAAATAAAATTGAGAATTTATAGTTTGTTGTTAATCTCGTGTGATGAGATAAGTCTGCAGTCTTCTTAAAGCACATTGTAGGAGTGAGGGATACCGTATTTACGCAAATAATCCCCGCTGCCAAATAATTTCCGCACCCTAATTTTAGGAAGGTTCCTCTTGAAAAAAATATTAAATGAAATAAAATTTCTTCCATCGAAAGAGTAACGTAGGCATAAACAAACATTTCATATAACTCTACGGCTTTTACGCAAATATGAACGTGTAAATTTACGGATATAGCTGCTTCGCATGAGATGATAAAAATACATTATCACTGCTATGAAATATATTTGCCATGAAAATCAGCTAGTGGGTTTACTTACGTGACTGATATTTAGTTAATCGGAACTTGCAATAGGCTCAATTCCCTGTAGATCGGAAGATTCGTTGTCTTTTGCATGACTAGAATCCTCTCCTAAATGACTCACAAATTCATTACACTTGATGTCTAAAACCACTTCTCACACGCGGTCTCTTCTTACTCCGATAGTAACACAACCGGTGGTGGATAATTCTTATCGTACAATATAAACACTTGAAACAGACATACTGGCGAATTCGGATGTTAGTTTTGTGATACCGGTATAGTAAAACCTCGTTAATTCGAAATCTTATGAATGCAGAAATTAGACTTCGAATTACGTGATTTCGAATTAACCGCCAACTTGTAATTTAGAAATGCCTATCCTCGCCGCTTCAAAAAGTAGTCTAATATCCAGTACTGCATGCAATTAATATTCATTCACATTTTAAAACTTTCAAATGCCATGAAACAAACTATTTCCAACATGTATCCAACAAGGTGCACATACAATATTCATATAATGCCCTTGGATAATTCATTGGCAAACATAACCTCACGCAATGAAAGAAAAAGAATTATTCAACAGCGAGGAGAAATCTATGTTTGCTCTGCTGTGCTTTATTCATTAGATTACCTACTGTACTGTATAAATTTTAGATGCCTTGTACTTGTTAAATTGTCCTTGATATCTTTGCCTTGTACTTGCACGCAAAGTGCCTGACGTCCTTAAAACATCGTGGCTTATCGAACTTTCTTATGACGAGGGGAGGAAGTCATTCGCTTCCGTCTGCATTGCAACACAGTACAGTACCACAAGTCCGTTTGGGCTCGGCATTAAAAAAAGGAAAAATGCAATATCGTCGGCATTGACAATATTAGAATAATAACAGTAAGTTATTTATTAAATTGACCACCTAATCAATACAATAAGTCATTGTCTTGGATGATTTACATTGAACTGTTAACTAAAAATGGTACATGTTTTGCCTAGTATGAAGGCATCATCAGCCACAGTCTTAACCTCGGAATAAAAATAAGCACTTGAAATAACATATAATAAGATGAAATTGATTTAAAAAGTCTTGAAGAGACTTAAACTAAAATTAACATTCAAAATAACAATGTTGGTTTTACGTTTTTTTTAAATGCAATGTGAAGAATTACAAAGGTGAAAGTATTAAAATTATTGACATAAAAGTTGCTATTACAAGTAAAATGGACAAAGCAACAGACTGTGATGAACAAGTAGTATGATAGCTAAAAATTAAGTTGACTGATTGGCGGTTACAATTAGATTCTGACGAGAATGACGATCAGTCATATTTAATCAAAAAGTAATATTGAGGAAATAATGTTGAAGTTTATGTGCTAAAAATATGAAAAATATTTATTTTTTATGTGCTGAAAAACTTTAAAATATGTGATAAAAAATTGAAGTTATTTTCCTTTAAATATCACATAACTACTCGCGCTCAAGAAGTAAATAAGTATAATGTTTTGTATTAGAATATGGTGCTACCAAACGTGCTCCTTAAGGCAAAATGGTGTCCGTGTATGGAAACGTGCTGCATGGTATATTAATTTTTGATATGCCAGAGTAGATATTATGAATGGTTATTTTTTAAAGGTAATGTTTTGTTTAAATATGGCAAAAGCAAGTTGCTAGTAATATTGAGGAAATAATGTTGAAGGTTGGTCAATATTACTTTTTGATTAAATATGACTGATCGTCATTTTCGTCAGAATCTAATTGTAACCGCCAATCAGTCAACTTAATTTTTAGCAATCTTACTACTTGTTCATCACAGTCCATTGCTTTGTTCATTTTACTTGTAATAGCAACTTTTATGTCAATCATTTTAATACTTTCACCTTTGTAATTCTTCACATTGTAAAATATATATATATATATATATATATTAAAACCAACATTGTTATTTTGAATGTTAATTTTAGTTTAAGTTTCTTCAAGACTTTTTAAATCAATTTCACCTTATTATATGTAGGGAGCGGATTTTTATGTGCTAAAAATGTGAAAAATATTTATTTTTTATGTGCTGAAAAACTTTAAAATATGTGATAAAAAATTGAAGTTATTTTCCTTTAAATATCACATAACTACTCGCGCTCAAGAAGTAAATAAGTATAATGTTTTGTATTAGAATATGGTGCTACCAAACGTGCTCCTTAAGGCAAAATGGTGTCCGTGTATGGAAACGTGCTGCATGGTATATTAATTTTTGATATGCCAGAGTAGATATTATGAATGGTTATTTTTTAAAGGTAATGTTTTGTTTAAATATGGCAAAAGCAACCTATCATCTTTGAAAAAATAGTACCAGTTCGTACTCACCCATCACACGCTGGAATATTAGTTGCTAGAAGTAGTCTCAGAATTGCAGTGAACAACAAAGGTCATCTCCAAATTGTCCATCACAAATGCATGCCGATTATCTCTAAAGAACGCCTTATACTGCGAAAACGATCGCTCCACATCACAGGAAGTCATACGAGCATAGTTAAAGAGAGGAATGTCACCAACAATAACGCCATCAATTTCGCCAACATGAGCACCCTCTAATACATTAGAAATTTGGCACATTGTTTGAAATCCTCTGTTTTTCCTGAACAAATTTTGATATTTGACCTTTAACAGTCCCTGTAGCTGCGAAGCCGGGAGTGAATCTAATTTATTTTCAACAGCGCGCACTTCCTTCACTGTTTCGGACAACAGGTTAGTGGATTTTTCAAGTATGTCTATCGTTTTACACAAGAAGCTTAGATTGCCAGATATAAATGCCAAATCATTTTTCAAAGAGCTGTCTTTTAGTATCTCTTGAAGAATCTCAATTGACGACGCGTCGTTTTTTATCTAGCACATTCACAACGGATGCAAAACTTTCGAAATTGTCTGCATAGTATACCACAGCGCTAAGCCAGGTACCCCACCGCGTAACAATAGGCAGAGGAGGAAGCGCGAGATCTGGGTTTTTCTCTTTAAAGAGATCGATTCTTGATGGTGCTTTTACGAAGACTTTTTTGCCAAAAGACACTAATTTATCCACTTGAGGATACTGAGCCTGCACAGTTTCACATAACCTGTGTAGAGCATGAACAACGCAAGTTACGTGTATCATTTTCGGAAAGCTCACAGAAAGGCCTTCGGCTGCCTTTTTCATGTAAGCTGCACTGTCAGTAAGGAAAAGCAATACATGGTCGTATTTTATACCTTTTGGCCAAAGTAAGTGCATGACTTCATTGAATAACCTAGCTACAGTGACATGGTTTGCAGCAAGCATTTCTTTACACGCTAGCAAATAAGAATGTTTGCAAGCAGTTTTGTCATTCTTCAACACACCAAGTACGACATTTCCTACTTTTCTGCCACTTGAATCAGTGGTTTCGTCAATGCTCACCCACAGTTTTTCACTATCACATACTGCCCGAATTCTCTGTAAAGTTTCTTCGTAACATTTTGGGAGATTTTTTTCTTTAATGCAGATTAGTCTGAAGGCTCAAAATTAATGTACTTTGTTAGGAAATTTCTCAGTCCCGGATTATTTATTTTACCAAGGGGAATGTCGGCGCAAACAAATGCTCTGCACACATCTAAATAATACTGGAAATATTTAGATGGGCCTGCATTTGAAGTAGCTGGTTCAGCTATTAGTAATTGTCGCGAACGCACACGCGAAGCAGCCGTAGTATACTTATTTCGAGACAAATGCTGGATTACTTGAGAACGTTGATCTGCACGTACTGTTTTACCACACGGTTGGCAAAATAATACGTTTCCATCGGTAGTGAAAATGCTTTAAAATTCCACTACGTATTGTTGAAGACGCGACCTTGTACTCGACTTCTCTTTTAGCATTATTTTGCAGGTTATGACACACGCATTTACGGTGAATCACTGTTTCAATAAAAAGAATAGCAGCGGACATGAAGGAAATATTTCTTATAAATCCATACAAAATCACACGACCACGGGAATGATATATGGACCCGAACTGCTAACCTTGCTCTTAGGAGTGATGGAATTCCACTACCTAATGGTGGGGCAATATTCTTCCGAGTCTCCCATGTCGTAACGGAATTACGTCACCTTATCTCTCCGTGATTGCCTTTCGCTGATATTCTATAAACAAAACCCGAGAGGGCTGACTCATAAAGAGTTGGAATGACATCATGCAAGGAAACATCTTGTGTAGCAAATCAATCGCTGTCTAAATGTAACAACGTAGCCAGTGACCAGCAAGTTTTAGAACTTATGGAGAGAAGTCCATAAATAGCCGAAACATTCAGATACATTATGTTAAATACACTGTTAAAAACAATACCGTAATCGTAAAATGAAAATATGAGCATTGTTTTATAACACAGAAGCATTTTAAATTTTATTGATCAACAAATATTGCCGATTTATGTGCTTATTATAGATTTTCTTAGAATATGTATTTACATTTTAAAAATGTGAAAATATGTGTTTTTATGTGAAATAAGATTCAGTTTTTACACTTGGAGATGCACAATATAAATAATGAACTTCGTAACTTGCGTTAAAACTTATGCAAAAAAAGTATGTAATTACATAAAAATCCGCTCCCTAATTATATGTTATTTCAAGTGCTTATTTTTATTCCGAGGTTAAGACTATGGCTGATGATGCCTTCATACTAGGCGAAACATGTACCATTTTTAGTTAAGAGATCAATGTAAATCATCCAAGACAATGACTTATTGTATTGATTAGGTGGTCAATTTAATAAATAACTTACTGTTATTATTCTAATCAAATATCATCAATACGGATCAAAATTATATTTATTACATGTAATTGAGAATATTGTTCGGTGCGTACGAAATGGTTCTAATTATGAGCTAAGCTTTTTCGCCAACTGTCGGCTTTGCCAGTTTTCGCGGATTCTGCTTCTTTGCACACTGCCTGCTACGTGATATTGTAGCGTTCTTTAAAACACTGAATACAAAGAAAAATACGGTTTCACTTGAACTTCAACTATGAAACACACTACAGACATACCGAAATGAGTGAAAGTGCGGAAAGTTACCCCTGCACGTTCTGGAAGATGCGTTCTATCGCGACGCGAAGAAATTTTGAATTTAAATTACTCTGTAACCTACTATTTTTTAAAAATGTAAAGGCAGTTTAGAATTATAAGTCTGAATTGTTTCCTGTTTAATTATGGAATATAGTCAGTTTTCTTCAATCTGCGGTTACACAAAACATAACTGTACACTAAACATTGAAAAACTAGGTGAGCCTGGAGCTTGTTACCGACATTGATGCAAATAAAACCTGCACCCGCATTTCGTACCTCAAATTAAAAAAAAAAAAAAATGCGGTGATTATTTGCGTAAATACGGTAGTGCTCGATGGTAAGTAGCTGTATTTATATTAGCTAGAAGGTGCGACTGTGGCTTCCTATATAGAAAGTTGAAAGGGAAATGTGCTTTAAAGTTTTTAACAGGAGGAGAGTTATGTATTAAGGATTGAAATTGAAGGAAAGGTGCGTTCAAAGATAAAATGTGTGTAAATTCATTTACCCCTTTGACAATTACGATGTTAATTGGTTAAAGTAAAAGTGAGTTAAGGAAAAACATATGTAATTTCATTTATCTTTTCGACTGTTATAGTGTTAATCAGTTGCTATGGTAACATTGAAATGACTGACACTTGCGCTTCTGGTGTTATATTCACAATCAAGTATTTAATTTATTTTCCACCTAGTCGATACAATGATTGCTTAAGGCAATTTTTAATGGTCAAAAGTGGTACATGTTTCGTATATTATCAACATCTTCAGCCACATAACACTGTTTAGATGAAAAATAGATAACATTGACAAAGTAATGCTTTAGAGGAAGTGTCCTTAAAATTAACATAAGATGTGAGATTAGGGGAGGTGGGTGTGGTGGGGGGTAAGGCGGGGCATTAAGTTTATATGTTATTAGTTGCGGTGGGTTTGTGTGGGCTGACAGGGTAAGAGTTGTGTTTATTAAAATAGTACGGGTCCTGGAAGATGATAATTTAAGATTATTTAGAATGATATTTTGTTTTAAATTTAGTGATAGCAATAATTTTGGTAATATTTCATATAATGGGCTTTTTACTTTGGTTATATCGCTGAGGTTTAAATTTTTGTTATAGTATTGGTCTAAAAATATATAAATGTTTTCTAATTCATTCATCAGTTTCCCTTTACATCTGACAAACAGGCCAAAGTTTTCATACTAGGTACTTGGAACATTTTAATGCCATCAAACACAACGAAGTTTTCAGCTATGAGTTCCCACATGAAAGAAACAGGACATCATTTCACTACTATAGATAAAGACCTCACAATTATTAGAAAAACTAGGTAAAGGGAAATTGATGAATGAATTAGAAAACTTTGATATATTATTAGACCAGTACTATAACAAAAATCTAAACCTCAGTGATATAATTGAAGTGAAAAACCCATTACAGTCTAACCTCGATTCTCCTTTTTTCGAGGGACCACGAAAAAAAACATACAACACGGCAAAATGGAAAATCCGGGAACGAATGAACCATCAACAATTTGGCTAAACATCACAAAAAATGAAATATGTATACCAGTAATCTTACAAACACCCCTAAACTAAACCAAACTACAGCCCCAATGGGCCTTCCGCCTATCAAGCGATTGCCCTCGGCCTGTAGATACGAGGTGACGCATGGTCAGTGTGACGAATCCTCTCGGCCGTTATTCCTGGCTCTCTAGACCGGAGCCACCATATCGCCATTAAATAGCTTCTCAATGAAAGGTAATCGTAGAATTAGTGAACCTGAAACCAGCCCTCACTCATATCCAGGTAAAAATGCCTGACCTGGCCAGTAGGCTAATCGAATTTGGGCCCTCCGGGTGAGAGGCGGGCAAGTTAGATCGCAGGGCTGGCTTTAAACGTTAATTACCGGTACGCGACTTCAAAATCTTGAAACTTTACCATACCTACCAACTTTCCCGATTTGGGCGGGAGACTCCTGATTATCTACAGTTTCTCCCACCTCCCGATTATTCAGTTATTTCTCCCGATTTTAGCTTTTCTTTTTTTTTTTTTTTTTTTGTGAACGTCAAACTTTCATATCCCACCATTTCAGCTTTGTACGCCAATGGCCAGAAGTCCTTCACTCTTTGGCCGCTTTCAAATGAAATATCGACGTTTATTAATATGAGAAACGCGCGCGAATGTGCGATGCTTATTGAAACCTGTATATCATGACGCGTACATCGATTGTCAATCTCTCGTTCATCGTGCTATGTTCGTGTTCATTCATGTCAGTCTAGTCGATTCTAGAGACTAATCGCTAGATTTGATTTCCTTTTTTTTTAGTGATTTAGTGACAGAATTTCAAAGATAGCGACTAGTGACTTTTCTAGAGATTTTAGGAGCCATTTGGAGGCAAATCTGGCAAATTTTAATTTATTGCTTGACTAGCTGTTACCCGCGGTTTCACTCGCGTGGATTTCGTAATTTGACAACAGTAATCATTCCTCAGTACTGCACTAAGACATTATCTGAAAATCCCTGAAGTAGGAGTCTGTAATATCTTCAGTTTTTTGAGATATATGTATCAGAATTCAACTCCTCCTTCACTTCTTTTCTCCCCATTTTAAATGGATTATCCGAAAACAAAAATACATGTTTCTTTATTTTTAAAGGAGATTTCAAATACCAATTTCTGATACATGTTACGGTTTTTGGGTTATATAACTGTAAATATAATCATTTTAAAAATGTACCCAATTTTTTAAATTCTTTCCACCCCCTTAAGTGGATTTTCCAAAAACAAAAAACATGTGTTTATTTTAAAGGAGATTCTAAATACCAATATTTACGTCCGTAACACGTTACGTTTTTGAGATATAGTCGTTTAAAAAATTCACCCCATTTTTACTTCTTTTGATCCCTTTAAGTGGATTTTCACCGAGCTCGATTGTTGCAGCCGCTTAAGTGTGGCCAGTATTCAGTAATCAGGAGATAGTGGGTTTGAGCCGCACTGTCAGCAGCCCTGAAGATGGTTTTCTGTGGTTTCCCATTTTAACACCAGGCAAATGCCAGGGTTGTACCTTAATTAAAGCCACGGCCGCTTCCTTCCAATTCCTAGGCCTTTCCTATCCCATCGTTGCCATAAGACATACCTGCGTTGGTTTGACGTAAAGCACATAGCAAAAAAAAGTGGATTTTCCGAAAACAAAAAATGCATGTTTCTTTATTTTTAAAGGAGATTTCAAGTACCAATTTTCACATTGGTAACATATTCAGTTTTTGGGATATAAGTATCCTCATAAATAAATAATAATAATCGTATGGCCTCAGCTACCGTGTGCAGACATTTCAATTTGACGCCATCTGGCTGTCTGCTCGTCAATTTCGACGTCCCGTTTTACTCTAGGCCCCCACTAGATGGCAGGCCGAGTAAACCGAAACTCTCTTGGGCGTCTATGGCTGAGATTTAATTAATTTTGTCGGGTAAACACCAAATGTGTCACCAGAGATCTTTTACATGCCGACATCGTACGACATGGAGTGTCGAATGGACTTTTTTCCGCCCTTCAAAAATCCGACTACCTCTGCCGGGTTTGAACCCGCTATCTTGGGATCCGGAGGCCGACACTCTACCGCTGATCCACAGAGGCAGCTAGTATCCTCATAAAATGGATTCAACCCCTTTTTCGCTTATATTTACCCCCCACCCCCACCCAATAAGTGGATTTTCCAGAAAAAAAATGTGTTTGTTTTTAATGGAGATTCGAAATACCAATTTTGATGGCTTTATGCTGTTAAGAGTTGTTGTTGTTTTTTTTTTTTTTTTTTTTTTTTTTTTTTTTTTTTTTTTTTGCTAGGGGCTTTACGTCGCACCGACGCAGATAGGTCTTATGGCGACGATGGGATAGGAAAGGCCTAGGAGTTGGAAGGAAGCGGCCGTGGCCTTAATTAAGGTACAGCCCCAGCATTTGCCTGGTGTGAAAATGGGAAACCACGGAAAACCATCTTCAGGGCTGCCGATAGTGGGATTCGAACCTGTTAAGTTTTGAGATATAGTTATACTGATTTTAAAAATTCATCCCCCCTCCCCCTTTTTTTCACCCCCTTAGTGATGGAATATCAAAAAGTCCTTTTGAACACCTACAATGTAATATAAACGTATCCTCAAAATTTAATTTCTTTATGTTCAATCAGTATTATATAGTATATAGATAAACAGCATTGCACTTCGCATAATCACACAGGCGTGTGATGCAATATATTAATCTATGCATTTGCTAAGTAATGGCATCTAAGTGCATGAGTGATTCACATGTGTGGAGCATGAGTTTATACTATTTTCCGAAGGCTTATTAGAGACCGATCGTCTCACTCACATACTTTCTGTGAGGGGATAGAGATGTGTAATTTTTAGCCTTTTAGCAATAGTCAGGTTTTGAGACAATGAGTCTTATAATATATCCATAGTACTCCTAGATTAAGGAATCAGACTGAGGGAGTTGGTGTCGTGTGGTTACCAGCACGCTGCTGTTAGGTTGCATTCCGGAGATAGGGGTTCGAACCCCACAGGCGGCAGCCCTGAAGATGGTTTTCCGTGGTTTCCCATTTTCACACCAGGCAAATGTTACGGCTCTACGTTAACTAAGGCTACGGCTACTTCCTTCCCATCCCAGCCCTTTCCTATCCCATTGTCGCCATAAGACCTATTTGTGTCGGTGCAAGGTAAAGCTAATTCTAATGTGGAGACAAGGAAAATTTTAAAGCATGTGTGCACCCGGTGGCTTTCTGTGGGCAAGTGTTTATCTAGGTTGTGGCAGCCTTTGTCCAGTCTGCTCAATTATGAAGTGAAGTCTGGTAAGCTTAGAAGTCTCGAAACTTATCATATATTCCAAAGATGAAACAAATATCAGTAGAGGGTGCTGCCCCTTCAAGGAAAAGAACCAATGAATCACCAGTCCAATGTACTTCTTCACTCAAAACAACTAAACAGGATTCCTTCATTAAGTGCAGTCTGTCTCGTGAAGAAAGGATTTTTATGTTCCTGTCATCAAATTTAAATAAGCCTTTATGTCTGTTTTTATCAAATGTTATACCTACATTTGATAAACCAAATTTAATTTTGCAGTCAAGTGTGCCTCACATCCATTTACTGCAAGATCTGATGCTTGACATACAAGGAATTTTATATCAAAATTTGTACAACCTTAAGTGGTTAAATCCTCCTCTCTTTTCGAAGTCGATTATCACGGCAGGGGAAACCAGAAGAATGATTGTGACTTGGTCATTGGTAGTTGCACTTTCCAATTTGTAAAGCATCTGAAGCATGTTGAAAAAGAAAATTTTTCTCATCAGTTCAAATGTACTTCATTGATAGATTAGTTTGTGTTATTCTTGGTATTTTAACAATCCCTCACAGTAACGCTGAATGTGACACGATATTTAGTCAGGTGACGAAAACACGAACACAGTTCAAGTCATCTATTGGTGATGAAAACTTGGAGAGGTTGTTGACAGTAAAATCATGGCTACAGGGCAACTGCTTTCAAAAAACCTTTGACAGAGGTTTTCTTGGACAGGCAAAATCTGCCACTGCTGTTTCTTTTCTTTTAATCAATGGAAATTTCCTACTGACGGAGAAGTTTCTGTAAATCAATAAGATGGAAGGAAGTTAGGCCTACCATACCATAGTTGTTCTTATCAATTGTTGTATGCGAGTATTTAGGTATCACTGAATATGAATACATATGAGAGTAAAATATTTGTGGATTTTGATTCCACTCAGTTTCCCTGGAAATATGTGTTTATTTAATTGTTGACTTGACGACATGATGCATTGAGCTTGTTAGGATAATGTATGTATTGCACAAGACATGTAGAATAAGCAGTTTTGACCAATTGCATCTCCTGATTTTTCCTGATTTTCATATCAAAATCTCCTGATTTTTGGTTTTGTAAAGTTGGCAGGTATGCTTTACATTCAGTTTTAACGGGGAATCTTCGTCATTTTCCTTAGAAAACTTTGCCATATTCCTTTGAAAACTTCTTTCAGTTCAGTAGCTTTGATCAGCCAAACTCTTCGAAAAATCTATTAGTAATACCCGTAACGCGAAGCCAAACAACAATCGACCACAAGTAGTTTTTCATTCTCTAATCTAATAAAGTAAAGCACATTAGATACAAAAGCGTCCGACATGATGGCAAAATCCTTTTTTTTTTAAATCCTCCATTGTAATTTGGTCACCGGTATACTGTTCCTAGTCAGTTTATGGAAATCTTGTACTGCGTAAATTAGGGCTAGGCTACATCGACTTTTAAAGGTTATGTTGAACGCGAGAATATGGTTTCGAAAGTAACAATCCTCAAGTTCTCGAATGCATTATATTTAGTTCTGCCCATCACTAATCACAACCAAATTGGAAAGAGAAAAAATATCATTAATACTTCCGAAATTACGATTATTCGCGACCTTGAACTCAGCTGGAAAGCACTCTCTCTGTACAAGTCGCTACGAGTGTGAGATACAAAGTTTTTTAATGTAACGCGCGCAGATAAAACGACTGCGGCCTTTATAACATTTTAACACAAAAACGTGAAATTCCCAGTCTAATATTGAGACCAAAACAGTAATAGGCAATCCCAACACCTCCCATGGCTTTTTGTACTATGTAAGGTGCAACATCTGTCCTTGTCTCGTTAACATAATCGTATAACATAATCATATACAATAATATTAAAATACTAAATTTGTGTTACTTAAGAAGGAGCAGTTTCAATTCCTACCTGAAAGCCCAGTGACTATACAGTGCCCTGAGGGAAATGTCGGAATCCTGCTCGGCGACACACTCGAAAAAAGTAAAAAAAATTAACATCTAACCCTGGACATAATGTAGACGTTTTGCAAGTACGAACATTTGACGAAATTCCTTCCATCTTCAAATAGAGCTGCCGAAATCCGCTCTGTCTCCTTCCAATTGTCGAGGGCACACTCTGCTTTGATTTCCAAGGATTCTTTAAACAATACTACCCGAATGCGATGTTAAGATGATCCCTTATGCAAGTTCACTGCCGATCGCTTTTCCAGTACCGTAGCAGTACTTTTTCAAATTACCACAATGACGGGACGTCAACATCAAGATCCGTGCTGTAGCTGTCCTTTTGTAAGATACAGTTTCTTGGAAAACGCGTGATCGAGGATTTAGCGTTGATGGGACTGAAATTTCTGGACAGTTGATCCGGGAAATTGTTTCTTCGAGGAACGGATAACGCGGGATTTTTACTGCGTGATTTAATTAGGATGTTCGCAGGACTACGTAGTTTGAACGAATAATACGGGAAAACGTAGTTTCCGGGAACGTTATAATCGAGGTTCTACTGTACAGTATATGAAATATTACCAACATTATTGCAATCACTAAATTTAAAACAAAACATCATTCTAAATAATCTTAAATTGTCATCTTCCAGGACCCCTACTATTTTAATAAACACAACTCCTACCCTGTCCGCCCCCGCAAATCTATCGCAACCAATAACATATAAACTTAACACCCCATCTACTCCTCCCCCCTCAACCACACCCACCTCCCCTAATCTCACATCGATATAACACCAGAAGTGCAAGTGTCAGTCATTTCAACGCTACCATAGCAACTGATTAACACTATAACAGTTGAAAAAAATGAAATTACATACGTTTTTGTTTAACTCACCTTTACTTTAACCAATTAACATATTAATTGACAAAGAGGTAAGTGAATTTACACACATAATTTTTTCTTTGAACTCACCTTTCCTTCAATTTCATTCCGTAATACGTAACTATTCTCTTGTTTCAGAATTTAAACTACATTTCCCTTTCAACTCTCTATAAGAAGCCGCAGTCACACCTTCTAGCTAATATAAATACATCTACTTACCATCGAGCACTATTCCTCGCTCCTGCAACATGCTTTAAGAAGACTGCAGACTTATCTCATCACACAAGATCAACAACAAACTAGCAACTTAAAATTTTATATTAAACCCCACTTGGAGTGATCAAAAATACTTTTCTTCGTCCTTATTCTGAAGATTGATCTGCTAAAGCTCTAAATTTATTTCCTACCCCCTCAGCCTTTTAACAAATTCAAAGCAGAATTAACTGTGTGCTTATAGAACTTTATAATTACGGCTACTTACTATCAAGCATTTTCCTCGCTCCTACAATGTAATTTATGAAGTCAGCAGACTTATCTCATCACAAAAGATTGACAACTAACTAGCAACTTTAAAATTTATTTAAACTCCACTTGGAGTAATCAGTAACTCTTTTCTTCATTATTATTTTAAAGTTGTTTAAGGTCCAAGCTTATTTCTTACACCCTCAACCAATACTTTAAACAAGGTTCAGTTCACCGGAGCAATAATTGTGTTCTTATAGAGCTACTAATATACAACTTGTTACCACTGTTTTAGACAAGGACGTTCATAAAAGTATATAAATTAAGACTGTTTGTAGGGCTTCATAAAGGCTTTATTATAAGAATATTTTAACTACTGTCATCCCTCTTGCTCAATTTTTGACACATGTACCTACATCATCATCTGCACATTTATAATTTGTAATTTTTCTTAAAAATACTACAATTAAGAGCAATCAGGATCCTGATTTATTATCTTTCAGGTGTGAGATTATGGCTGAAGATGCTCTTAAAAAAGGGCAAAACATGTCCCTATAATTTATTTTATAAGTTTTAATTCTTAATTAAAATTACTCTTTATGTACTGAATAAGTGGAAATTAATAAATAATATTTCTTAACATAAATAATTACTGGATTAAAGCCACTATGTTTATTTATGAAGCCGAGCTTTCAGCCAAAATTGCATTGGCCTTCATCAAGGCAAGTTAAATTCTGCTTCCGACAGTGAGCAAAGAAATTCAAAGAAACATGGAAGTCATGGCCATACTATACACGGCCTACCCCACTAATAGGTCTCAAGGATCTTCGTGCTGTAATTCACCACCCTCTGTCGATGGTTTCGTGAGCGCGTCCCACTGTTCCATGGTGGTGTTTTCCATGTATTTCTGCAGTACAGGTCTCCTTGTATTTGATAACTTCAGGCTGCCTTCCCTATTGATGTTATTTGGGCGCAGCTCTATCTGTATGGATTCTCTTACCAGTCGAGCATAGAATTCTTTTACAGGCGCGATGACCTTCGCCTGGTCAAAGAGGATTTCATGGTCTGTACTGTAGAAATGTTCTGCTATGGCTGACTGGCTTATGGCATTCTCTGTGGAGGATGAAAGAGCGACATTCTTTACCGATCTAATGTGTTTTTTCACTCTGGTACTGACAAGCCTTTCCGTCATGCCAATATATGAGCAACCACAACCACATGGAACTTCATATACGCCCGCCCGGTGTTTCAAGATGTGGTTTTTATTTGAATGGTCGAAACAGGGATTTGAGCTTCCAGTCTGTGGTGAAAACTGGAATTACATTGTGCTTCCTAAGAATGCACCCTATTCTGTCAGTTTTACCTGGTACGTAAGGAAGGAATACTTTCTTCTTTTTACTGTAGTCCTGGTTGGTACTATCCCTGTTAGGTTCCTTGATCTTCACAGCTCATGCAACGTCTCCTGGCGTATAGCAGTTTTTCTTCATGGATGTTGTCAGTTCTCTTAATGCACTTGAGCGGTTATCAGCGTCTGCAACGTTATTCACAGTAGTAAATAATGTTTGAAGGAGAGCTGCTTTTTGGCACGGGTGGTGATGTGAGGACTTATGAAGGTATCTTTCAGAATGTGTAGGTTTCCTGTACATTGCATGGCCTAGTGTACCATCATTCTTCTTGTATACTAGCACATTAAGAAAAGGTAATTTACCTTCATTTTTACTTCCATCTTGAATTTGATCTTACTGTTAATGGAATTTGGGTGTTCCAAATTTCATTTAATGTTTCCCCTATCATGTGGCTAGACCAAAAATGTGTCATCCACGTAACGATAGAAGCACTTAGGTTTCAATGGCGCTCTAGTTAATGCATCAGACTGAAAGTGTTCCATAAAAATATTAGCAGCCGCTGGTGACAGAGGTGAACCCATTGCTGCTCCTTCTGTGTGTTCGTAATAATCCCCTTTGTAGTAGAAGTAAGTAGATTTTAAACAAACTGCTGCCAGATTTGTCAAGTCCTCAGGCAGGTATTATCTGATGTAAGATAGCGTTTCTTCTACTGGTATATTAGTAAAAAGTGATGTAACATCAAAGCTTACCAGGATGTCACCTTTGTCCACTCGTAGCTCATGTAACTTCTGTAAGAAGTGTTTTGAATCTTTAACGTGATGTTCTGTCTTCCCTGTTTCTGGCTGTAACAGTGATGAAATATAGCAGGCTAACTCATGGCTCGCAGAACCAATGGCACTCACGATTGGTCTTAGTGGCACGTCATTCTTGTGTAGTTTTGGGAGGCCATAAATGACTGGAGGTACCGGGTCTGAATTTAGTAAGGTCTTCTGCAAGTGTTCTGGAAGTGTTGAGTTCTTCACTAGTTGGGTGTGGAAGTGTTGAGTTCTTCACTAGTCGCGTGACTTTCAGAACACTTGCAGAAGACCTCTCTAAATTCAGACCCGGTACCTCCAGTCCTTTATGGCCTCCCAAAACTACACAAGAATGACGTGCCACTAAGACCAATCGTGAGTGCCATTGGTTCTGCGAGCCATGAGTTAGCCCGCTATATTTCATCACTGTTACAGCTAGGAACAGGGAAGACAGAACATCACGTTGAAGATTCAAAACACTTCTTACGGAAGTTACGTGAGCTACAAGTGGACGATGGTGTCATCCTGGTAAGCTTTGATGTTACGTTACTTTTTACTGATATACCGGTAGAAGAAACGCTAGCTTACATAAGATAATACCTGTCTGAGGACTTGACAAGTCTGGCTGCAGTTTGTTTAAAATCTACTTACTTCTACTAAAAAGGGGATTATTACGAACAGACAGAAGGAGCAGCAATGGGTTCACCTCTGTCACCAGTGGCTGCTAATATTTTTATGGAACACTTTGAGTCTGCTGCATTAACCTTTTCACTCCCAAGTATTTTTCCTGCTTATGCATGCCCCATCCCGGGTTATTTTGGATAATTTCACACCAGCTGAAATAAGCTGATATTTATTTTATATTTACAACTATTTACAAAGTTTTATGACCAAAAATGAAATTAAAACATTATTCCTTCACATTTTCATCGAAACTTCACTACTGTGTGGTAAATTTCCATGCAGGGGGTGTACACAAAGTGAAGCACTACACTTGACACATTCATATCTAGTTTCCTTCCTCTTATGGCTTGTTTTATTTGTCCTTTGTGAATAATGTAATGAATATTTCGTATTCGGTAGAATGTTCGTTGAGGTTAAGTTCGTCCCTAATGCCAGACTGGCTTGGGTCAAAATCCTATTTTATTGCTGTAAAATTAGCGTCATTTACCCAGGTTCTACGAGAAACTGTATGTGGTGGCACTAACCTCAGTCGTTTCCGCACCATGTGATCAGGTTCGATTTCAAATTCCTCCTCCTCCCCACCTTCAGATAAATCACTCCTACTATCACTTTTCACAGAATCATTCACTAATATATCATCTTCAGTATCCTCGTGGGGCCGATGACCTTCGATGTTAGGCCCCTTAAAACAACAAGCATCATCATCATCACTATCCTTGTAATAGTCAGACCTGTCATCATTACCTCATCATCATCATCCTAAACCATTTCCAGTTTCCCGGGTGTGGTACATGAGCCTCCTCCATCTCATCCTGTCCTTGTACCATTCCTCCTCCACCAACTTGTCCCAATCATGACCTCTCAGCAGTACATCGTTCTTAACTAAATCTATCCATTTCCTTCGTGGCCTTCCCACGGGTCATCTTCCTTCTACTTTTCTGTCAAATTCCTTCCTTGCAGTTCTGTTTACTGGCATCCTCTTCATGTGACCAAACCACTTCAGTCTTGATATCTGAATCTATTTGAGGATAGAATCAATCTATTCCTACTTCTTCTCTAATTTTTTCATTCCTAATCTTGTCTTTCCTGGTTTTCTGGATCATAGTGCGTGGAATTTCATTTCAGCTGCCTGAATTTTGGAATTATCTCTATTGCTCAGTGTTGTGGTTTCGAGACTCTATGTAAGAATTTGTGTATGATAGGACTTGTACAATGTCATTTTTGTTTTCATGGGTATTTGCTCATCCCACAGCAGGTGTCTTACCTGGTGGCAAAATTGTGTTGCCTTATTGATTCGATAGTTCACCTCATGTTTTGCTAGGTTGTCATTTGATATAACGCTACCCAAGTATTTGAAAACTGGAATGCTGTCCAGTTGGGCTTCATTTAACATGTCTATTGGTTCTGCTCCTTCCCCATACACTTTCATCACCACCGTCTTGGTCTTGCTGATGTTTAAACCATATTTCTTAAACTCTGCATTCCACCTTTGCATTCTCTCTCCCAATTCCTCTTCTGAGTCACTCCAGATCACAACATCATCTGCAAATGTGAAACATCTAAAATATGACTTTTCGTCAAATTTTATTTACTAGTGCTTGTGGATGCAGCCATGTTGGGTGACTCAGGACAGCTGTCAAGGAAGAGTGGAAGGGTCGAGACTAAATATACGGTGCTTGCGATATATCGAGATAGCTGTGTTCTTCTCTCAGCATTGTCAGATGATGCCATCTCACGTTCAGCGACAGAACTGGAACATACGACTAAATTCAGCACCGGGAGAGAGCAGGGCATTTGAAATATGAGTTAACTCATGGTTGGGACAGCGGAAGACACTTGGATGTCCGAGTTAACTCAGGCTTGGGAGTGATAATGTTAACTACAGCGCCATTGAAACCTAAGTGCTTCTATCGTTACGTGGATGACACATTTTCGGTCTAGCCACATAGAAGGGAAACATTAAATGAATTTTTGGAACACCTAAATTCCAATAACAATAAGATCACATTCAAGATGGAAGTAGAAAATGAAGGTAAATTATCTTTTCTTGATGTGCTACTATACAAGAATAATGATGGTACACTAGGCCATGCAATGTACAGGAAACTTACGAGGACGGTTTGAAAAGTTCTCGGAATCACCGCTAGATGTCAGTGCTAGAGCAACGAGGTTCCCGCGCAATAATCACTTATCCTTTGTGAGTGAACACGCGGCACATCAGTGCTCTAGCTGCAGGAGTGTGGTAGTGACGACTCTTTGTTGTTGTTCCCGCGTAGTGATTTGTGACAATGGAAAAAAATTGAGATTCGAGCAGTGATTAAATACTTTGTAAAGAAAGGTATGAAAGCAAAGGAAATTCATGCCGACTTTCAGAACACCCTGGGGAACTATACTCCTTCATTTTCAACTGTTTCCAAGTGGACCAGCGAGTTTAAATTTGATCGGGAGAGCTTGGATGATGATCCGCGTAGTGGACGGCCAAAAAGTGTTACGACCCCAGAATTTATCTCAACAGTGCATAAAATGGTCATGGAGGATCGTCGACTGGAAGTGCGGGAGATTGCTGAAGCTGTAGGGATGTCTTCTGGACGGGTATATTATATTTTAACCGAAGAATTGGGTATGAAAAAATTATCCGCAAGATGGGTGCTGCCTCTTGACATTGGACAATAAACGCACCAGATTGGAAACGTCCGAACAAAGTCTGGCCCGTTTTCAGTGCAACCAACAAGATTTTTTGCGCCGGTTTGTGACTACAGATGAAACTTGGGTCCGCTACTATACCCCAGAGACAAAACGGCAGTCAAAGCAGTGGAAACATGCTGATTCACCACCACCAAATAAAGCAAAGGCAGTGCGTTCTGCCGGAAAGGTCATGGCCTCAGTTTTCTGGGATGCAAAAGGCATTCTGCTGATAGAGTATCTTCCTACTGGCCAAACAATTACGGGGCAATATTATGCAAACCTCCTAGACCAACTACAGGAAAAGATACGCGAAACAAGGCCTGGTTTGGCAAGGAAAAAGGTCGTCTTTCATCAGGACAATGCTCCGCTGCACACAAGTGTTATTGCCATGGCAAAACTTCATGAACTGGGGTACGAATTGTTGCCACATCCACCTTATTCACCCTAATTTGGCACCATCAGACTTTCATCTATTCCCCGAGCTGAAAATTTTCCTCGGTGGACGGAGATTTTCTACAAGGGAAGAACTGACAGCCCAATTGGAGAGGTATTTTGCAGGCCTGGAGAAATCTCATGCCGGCTCTGTGGTGTAGGGGTAGCGTGCCTGCCTCTTACCCGGAGGCTCCGGGTTAGATTCCTGGCCAGGCCAGGGAGTTTTACCTGGACCTGAGGGCTGGTACGAGGTTCACTCAACCTACGTGATTAGAATTGAGGAGCTATCTGACGGTGAGATGGCGACCCCGGTCTAGAAAGCCAAGAATAACGGCCGAGAGGATCCCTCGTGCTGACCACACGACACCTCGTAATCTGCAGGCCTCCAGGCTGAGCGACTGTCGCTTGGTAGACCAAGGCCTTTCAACGGCTGTAGTGCCATGGGGTTTGGTTTGGTTTGGAGGAATCTCATTTTTGAGATGGGATCAAGGAATTGGAACATCGCTGGACCAAATGCATTAGTCTACAGGGAGACTATGTTGAAAAATAAAAGCAGTTCCACCGAGGTAATATACCTAATTCTAGTACATTCCAAGAACTTTTCAAAGCACCTACGTACACATGCTGAAAGATACCTTCATAAATCCTCACAGGACCACCCATGCCAAAAGACAGCTCTCCTTCGGACGTTATTTACTACGGTGAATAACGTTGCAGGCGCTGATAACCGCTCAAGTGCATTAATAGAACTGACAACATCCATGAAGAAAAATGGCTATACATCAGGAGACATTGCATGAGCTGTGAAGATCAAGGAGCCTAACAGGGATAGTACCAACCAGGACTACAGTAAAAAGAAGAAAGTATTCCTTCCTTACGTGGCAGGTATAAATGACAGAATAGGGTGCATTCTTAGGAAGCACAATATAATTCCAGTTTTCACCACAGACTGGAAGCTCAAATCCCTGTTTCGACCATTCAAATAAAAACCACATCTTGAAACACCGGGCGGGCGTATATGAAGTTCCATGTGGTTGTGGTTGCTCATATATTGGCATGACGAAAAGGCTTGTCAGTACCAGGGTGAAAGAACACATTTGGTCGGTAAAGAATGTCGCTCTTTCATCCTCCACGGAGAATGCCATAAGCCAGTCAGCCATAGCAGAACATTTCTACAGTACAGACCATGAAATCCTCTTTGACCAGGCAAAGGTCATCGTGGCTGTAAAAGAATTCTATGCTCGACTGGTAAGAGAAGCCATAAAGATGGAGCTGCATCCAATTAACATCAACAGGGAAGATGGCTTGAAGTTATCAAATACATGGAGACCAATACTGCAGAAATACATGCATAACACCACCATGGAACAGTGGGACGCGCTCACGAAACCGTCGACAAAGGGCGGTGAATTACAGCACGAAGATCCTTGAGACCTACTAGTGGGGTAGGCCATGGATACTACGGCCATGTCTTTCACGTTTCTTTGAATTTCTTGGCTCACTGTCGGAAGCAGAATTTAACTTGCCCTGATGAAGGCCAATGCAATTTGGCTGAAAGCTCGGCTTCATTAAATAAACATAGTGGCTTTAATCCAGTAATCATTTATTTATTTATGTAATATTATGAGCCACAAAAACCTACGTACATTACTTAATTAATATTTCTTTTTTTCCCCCTTTTTTGCAAGTTGCGTTACGTCGCACCGACACAGACAGGTCTTATGGCGATGATAGGACAGGAAGGAGCCAGGCGTGGGAAGGAAGCGGCCATGGTCTTAATTAAGTACAGTCCCAGCATTTGCCTGGTGTGAAAACGGTAAACCACGGAAAACCATCTTCAGGGCTGCCGACAGTGCGGTTCAAACCCACTATCTCCCGAATACTGGATACTGAACATTATAAATTTTCCAGCTAGCTCATTCTTGGTTGCCAGCGTTTCGCCCTCGTGTGCTAGGGTGGGCTCATCAGTTGGTACCTAGCACACCTACCAATACGCTGGCTAGTGCATACCGTGGAGGCCATTGCTTAGGCTAACTGGAGCCACCGGCAGTGCCAATGCACTAAGAGACTTTGTCTCATCACTAAAAATTGATGCCTGCTTGGCCATCAGATGATATAGATGTTGATTCCCATAGGGAATCTGATGAGACAAAGTCTCTTAGTGCATTGGCACTGCCGGTGGCTCCAGTTAGCCTAAGCAATGGCCTCCACGGTATGCACTAGCCAGCGTATTGGTAGGTGTGCTAGGTACCAACTGATGAGCCCACCCTAGCACACGAGGGCGAAACGCTGGCAACCAAGAATGAGCTAGCTGGAAAATTTCTAATGTCCAATAACGGACCATTTATATTGGTATTATAAATTATAAATTTGCTCATTCAGGACAAATATTTCAGATTCCCTATGGGAATCAACATCTATATCTACTGGATACTGGCCGCAATTAAGCGACTGCAGCTATCAAGCTCGGTTTAATATTTCAATGACTTTAATGTAGAGTGGGGGTTTTCTGTACTCCAATATCTGTTACTCTGCGTCAAAACATACCTGTGTGAATGGAAGCATTCTTCATCAGAGAAAAATATTAAGCGTAGATCAATTATTTCAACAAGAATATTTCACAACATCCAATTACAAAAATGTACCCTCTTATCGTGATCACATGGATGCAGTTCATGTACTACAGTTACCTTGTATGTTTTCACTTTTGACATTTACATAGCCCACCATGCTGAGCTCTTGAAAACCCTGACTTCTTGTCCATGTTATGTTAGGGATTTTGTAGGCATATGTTCAAATCTTTCTGTGATTTAATTTACTTTTTCCTCGTTAAGTACATGTTTTTCAACACATCTCTTTTTATCGAGTATAGAACCAGTTCTTCTCAATTTGTTTATGAGTTTCTGCACGGTCTCTCTATGTGGAGGGCGAACATCTGGAAATTGTGTTACAAATCACCTGACGATTTCCTGCAAGACACTTCTCTCATAATTATTTTACATAAATACCCTTTCCTGTACTGTGTACACTATGGAGGCATTATGTGAGTTATACCCCGAAGAGTCACTGCACAACTCAAGAATAGTTGGAGCAACAGATCAACACTTAATACATGTTCTAAGCACAGACCTAAGCATTCCCATGCAGTCGCTGCGCTGTGTAACGGAATTGATGATTGAATGGGAGGCAGATAAGCTGGGTGTGCCTGCAGGCCAACCGATGAGAGAAATTCACTGTAGAAAGGTTCAGTTACTGCTTTCATCATATTAGAAGGTACCCTACTAATATTCCGTGATATTCTTATTACTCTACGCAGCCATTTCATCTCTACCTTCCCACTGTATTTCACCATTTCAGATGTAATTTAATCTATTCCTGCTGCTTTATGAAGGAGGAGTTTATTTACCACCAAGTGAGCTGGCTGTGTGTTTAGGGGCATGCAGTTTGAGCTTGCATTCATGAGATAGTGGGTTTGAACCCCACTGTTGACAGCCCTGAAGAAGATGGTTTTCTGTAATCCCATTGTCGTAGCTTAAGGCCATGGCCGCTTCCTCCCAACTTCTGCTCTTTCCTATCCCATCGTTGCCATAAGACCTATGTGTCTGTGACAAAGAGCCTATGAAAAAAAAAAAAAAAAAAAAAAAAAAAAAAAAAAAAAAAAAAGAGAGTGCATTCAGTGTAATTTCACTGACACGATTGTCCTACTGCACGCGGGCTCAGTTGTTCGCGGCATTGTCAGAAATATTTCCTTTTACTTGAGATTATCAAAATATTCCTTCCATTTGTTCAGTGGTTCCTTGGGATCTACTATGAGTTTACCTGATTTACTCAAAGCACTATTCATTTCATTTTTCTCTCCCTCTCTAATGTTCTTTATTACTGTTCAGAAAGGTTTCTCTACTAGAAGAAATCGAAATCACAATGCAAGAAATACTTTAGGATATCACGTATCGCCGAGTATTTTCAACGACACTTGTTACACGACCAGGGACCAATCAACACAAAACAGTAAACACAACCACCTTACTTACCGTAACAGTCCCCTACGAAAGTCGTGTTTAAAATTTTGGGAAGGTGTAGGCCCAGAGGCGGCGAAACACCGAAATCTAAAACTATTATACTGATCAAATAACAAGACCAACTTTTAGAGAACCAACTTTAATTAATAGAAGTAAATAAATATGTGGGGAGGAGTACTCCCACAATAAAGAAGGAAACTAAACTTAAATTAAATGTGGAACAAGAAAATCTTTGTTAAAATAAAAGTGACAAATTTTTTTACATATGGGTACCCCTTCAACTAACAATCACGTATAATGAAATTTAAATTCATATCTTCACTTGATATACCACCAATTAATCAGGGAAAATAACTTTTTCTTAAAAATAATAAATCTATGATTTTCGGATAGTTGCATCCACGATCCCAGGTTGCAGCACACCATGGCAGATGAGCTCAATAAGCCAACACTAACGGCGTACAAGAGAACTACCAGGCATTCACAGGCTCACATTATAAGTTCTATAACATGTAGATTAGGTCCACAAGTCCAAATTACGGATGATAATTCACGCAGATTCCAATTATACTGGATACTCAAATACACACCATTATGGCAAAATACGCCATAAGGAATATGTGAAACAAGGTGGTTAGGAAACGGGGGGGACTTCTGTTTAGATGAATTCAGAATAATTTACAGTGGAAGTGAAAAGTCGGGAATGAATGGAGTTCCTATTATCTGGTGAAGGAAATTGTCCTTTCACGTGATCAACACATATCATGTAAGCGACAGATTGATAATGATCAAAGTGAAAGAAACTCCAGTTGATCTAGTGATCATTCAGGTATACTGCCCGACATCAAGCAGTTCCGACGAAGAGGTAGAGGTATTAAAATTATAAAATTACATGAGGTAGTCTGCGAGCAAATTGAAAGCTTGTTTGAGCTCGTAGGAAATAAAGATAATGTGGTCATAATGGGCGATTTCAATGCTTCTGTTGGTTCACATAACAGCTTGAAATATGCTGGTAAATTCGGGCTAGGGAACATGAACGAAACAGGTCAGAGACTTTTAGAATTTTGTGAACAACATGACATGTTTATAACAAACGCATTCTTTGAAGTACCTGTCCGAAGAAGATACACATGGAAAGCACCTAGAGATAATGCACATCAGATTTATTAGTCAGACAGCGATATCGAAACAGATTAAATCCAGGACCTGATGTACCGCGTGAGTTGGCCATGTGGTTAGGGCCGCACAGCTGTGAGCTTGCATCCGGGAGATAGTGGGTTCGAACCCCACTGTCAGCAGCCCTGAAAATAGTTTCCATGGTTTTCCATTTTCACACCAGCAAATGCTGGGGCTGTACCTTAATTAAGGCCACGGCCGCTTTCTTCCCACTCCTAGGCCTTTCCTATCTCATCGTCGCTATAAGACCTGTCTGTTTTGGTGAGACGTAAAGCCAATTGTAAGAAAAAGAAAAGGGACCTGATGTGGACAGCGACCACAACCACAATCTTGTTATAGCCAAGTGTGACGTTAAGCTAAAGGAGAATATGAAATTGATCCAGCACAAATGGAACTCACAGAGTATAAAGAACACTGGCATACAGAAGGCATACCAAATGAAAACTAATCAGTTAGCAAGCACTCTTCATGACAGTGCAAAATGGGAGGAAATAAGGAATGGTATAACTGAGGCTGCTGAAGAAGTGCTTGGAAGAAGACAGTTACAGCCAAGGAAGCCATGGGTGACTGATGAATTCATAAAACTTATTCGTGAAAGGAATAAGGAGAGGAGAGGAGGAAATAAAGAAACGTACAAAGAAATTAGAAATCAGATCACAACAAAGTGTCGCGAAGCAAAGGAGAACTGGATGAAGGAGACAAGTGAGATTATAGAAAAGGACATAAGAGGGCAGGTGGAAAGGCATATTTCAGTGTCAGAACCTTACAACACAAACCAAAAACCAGTTCCGTAGTCAAAGATAAAATGGGAAACCTCCTGTTCAACACCGAAGAAATCTGTGAGCATTGGAAAGAATACATTGAAGACCTGTACCAAGGAAACAATGTAAGTAATACAACCAGCTACATTGAAAAAGAACACAAGACAGACAAATGCAGAAAGGGTTCCTCAATCACATCTTCAGAGTTTAATGCAGCACTACACAGTCTCCAGGAAAAGAAAGTGCCCCATCCAGATAACATACCATCAGAACTTCTGAAACACTTGGGTGACGATATGAAATGTTGCCTTTTTCAGCTGGTATGAGATTGCTGTGGGAATGGCATGGTTCCTCCTGACTTTAGTAAAACCAGAACTGTTGCAATACCAAAAGAGAGGAATCCCGTGGACTGTTCAGATTATTGAACTATCACTCTCCTGTCTCATGCTTCAAAAATACTGCTCATCTTCAAGAATAGAATTAAAGGGAAGTTAGAACATATCAATAATGACCAGTTTGGATTTCGATCAGGGAGGGGTACCAGGGAAGCAATTCTGGCATTACGTTTAATTCTGGAGAGAAGACATGAGCAGAATAGGAAAATATACATGACCTTCATTGACTTAGAGAAAGCTTTTAATTGAGTAGACTGGGAACAACTTTTCCTTACCATGGAAAAAGCAGGAATTGATTGGTAGGATAGACGCCTCATACTAAATTTGTACAGAACGCAGAACACTGATTTATAAATCAATGGGACAAAGAAAAATGCCAAAATAAGAAGAGGAGTTTCGCAAGAATATCCACTCTCTCCTTATCTCTTCAATATGATCATCAAAGAAGCCATTGCAGTTATGAAGGGGAAAACAACTGGGATTGAAATTAATGGGAAGCAAGTACACTACAAGATTTGCTAATGATATTGCTGTACTAGCAGAAACAGGCAAAAGTATGCAGAGAATGATCAACTTGTTAACAGAAACTTTAGACAAATGGAATCTCAAAATTAATACAAGGAAAACAAAAACCATGACAATATGTAAATGCGGTACAAGGGAACACCTTTAACACACTTCAAAATTGGCCCTGATAAAATTGAAAAAGTGAAACAGTTTTGCTACCTTGGAACCTTGATCACGAGTGATAATCGGAGCATATCAGAAGTCACAAAAAGGATAGCAGTGGCAAAGAGAGCCTTCCAAGATAAGAAGCAACTGCTGGACAACAAACATAGATTATCAAACTCGGAAGGCCTCTGCAAAAACCTTTCTATGGAGCGTGCTTCTCTGTGGTTGCGAAAGCTGTACGTTAGGAATGCAAGAAAAAAAGAAACTAGAGGCAATTCAAATGTGGATCTGGAGAAGAATGCAGGGGGTAAGTTGTACTGAAATTTAGAGCAATACTGAAGTCCTTACAGTGATAGGAGAAGAACGGAATCTGATAACTGACATTAAAAAAACTGAAAATAAAATTTATTGCTCACATTCTTTGGTATGAGGAGTTCCTTTGGAACATCATTGAAGGAAGAATGGCTGGAAAAAGAGGAACTCTTAGTGTTTCATGCTGTGTATTTTCCTTATTTATATGTTTTATTCATTTTTAGAAGAGTTTGAACATGGTAAGAAAGTGTTTGATTTATCCAGACCATTTCTGCTACATGTTTGGTAACTAACCTTCAAGTCCCGGATGTAATATTTCACGCCACTTGTAAAAAAAAGTGATGTGAACTTAATATTGGTTGTTATAAAGTGCAAGACCTATGCTGAGTTGAAAAGACTGGCTCAAGGTAGACATCTATGGCTTTAGAATATGATGATGATAAAAGTTAAAATTCACGGCAATTTTGAAAAAAAGTGTACGTATATTTAAAAAATTTCTTTTCATTGCTTTGTAGAAATGGAAGCTGTGGTATCACTGCCCTTTAATATACATTAATTCCAGCTTATACAACATTCAATAATATTACTGTTACCATTGATGCTTTCATGATCCACACTTATAGACATGATTTAGGTATTTAGGTATTATGTCAATAATATCATGTCAGTAATATTACTGTTCGTACCAATAATCCATTTGAAGAGTTTCTTTAATTTTCCTGATTTTGCATGTGTCTTTATTTCTTAGCATTTCAGGATTATTCTTTCTAATGATATTTTCCACTGCTGAATATGTTGCTGCAATTTAGTATATGTCTTGAAAGAACTGTTTGAAACAAATTTCTATATGACATACACTGTTCTTTTACCTGAAAATTGTGGAATAAAGAAAAATTTCTCTCCTTTATAAATCCTCTCACCCCACGTTATATTTTAGAAATGTAGGATATGATGATGAATGATTTTTCATTCTCTTTTATTTCAGGTGGCTGAGATGCGGGAAAAGAACTTAGATTTGATGCGTCAAGATATAGTAGGTGTTCTGAAAAACAGTAGCATGGCATTTGTTCGCGAGTTGGTTGGAGCAGACCCTGTGGCTGTGTTTCGCTGGGCAATTGTGAGAGCATTTTTTCGAGGCTACTTTGCTTTCCACGAGGCTGGTAGAAGACATAGACAGGGCAGAGGTAAACTTTTGTTATAAATAATATCTGCTTTTTAAATTCAGGGAACATGATTTTTTTCCACAACAAAACTGAATAGTGCAGTTTCTTAATGCTGAATTCAAAAATGTAACCAGAATTGGTTTATCAGGCATAGTTGTTAATGTGGCAGTCACTTTTGTATAACATACATCTATGTATTAAGCTATGTTATAATTTTTGTAAGTTGTAAAAAGTGGGAATTTTTGTTCGTATTTGGGAAATTTTGCTCACACGTGAAAATTTTATTTGTAGTGGGTTTGTGGCACTGTGCAGGCCTATTTATGTGTCAGACATGTTGTAATGTTTAGATATTGCATTGCCATGGTTAGCAGACAGCCAGTGTTGAAGCTGTAGTCAACTCTTAGTGTTTCATGCTGTGTATTTTCCTTATGTATATGTTTTATTCATTTTTAGAAGAGTTTGAACATGGTAAGAAAGTGTTTGATTTATCCAGACAATTTCTGCTACATGTTTGGTAACTAACTTTCAAGTCCCGGATGTGATATTTCACGCCACTTGTAAAAAAAGTGTTGTGAACTTAATATTGGTTGTAAAGTTGGTGATTTTGATAGACCGGACTCCAAATATTTCTCTGTGTCATGTGTTAGATGGAGAAATGGTACACGTCATGTGCCATTTGCAGTTCTAATGATTTGGAGGGAACGGTGGACCGTTCAACTAATTATTCTGTTTAACTAACATGAGGAATGGCAGCTAAAACAAAATGCAGTATTACCTAACCAAGGCGAGTGGATCCGTGGAAAGAAAGTGAACTGGCACTGTGACGTTCACGCAGCGCAAGGAAATACCGTATAGTCAGGTTCAGCAAGCTAGAAAAACATACAGAGGCAGAAGCGCCGCCTGGTTGAAGCTAATTGAATGAACATCCGCCATGTTTCCAGTGGTCACGTAAGCAAGGGGGCTGAATGACTAAAAATGTTGAAAATACGCATTATAGAATCACTGGTGCAAAATTAAAGACCATCACCTCATTGGTCCGGTTAGATGATGTGCTGTCTCAACACTTACATTTTGACGTTCTTTGACATGCTGTGTTTGGAGAACTTGAGACCTTCGAGACTGATTTAGCTAAATTCCTGTGTATCTGTTTAATTGAAAGAGCAGGCATATTATATATGTAGTTTTGAATAAATAACTAATAATAATAATAATAATAATAATAAAACGCGCTAACATGTTCGGCCACTCCGCTCGGTGTCTTCACATCTTAATATCAACTTTTCTTTTTCTGTTAGTAAAGCAGTATTTTAAAAATACTCTTGAACTTGTACGTCACTCGTCACCTTAACACTCAATAATATCGATGGAATATCTACGCTAGGTTTTGATAACACTTAACATCTTTCATAATCATGTAGAATGGGTTCATATTGTAAAAGTCTACAATTAGCTTCTTCACACTAAAGTTTAAACTCTTCCTCATCTCTCTGTGGCTCTTTAGGGTACTTTGTTCCTTGAGGTAAATTAATGTTGTTATGCGAAGGCTGATTGTCGAATACAGCTGAATAAGTATCAGGTGACAATTTAAGATATTTCCTAAGAATACAGATTGGTCCACTATTCTCAGCGGTAAAAATATATTTGCGGACAATTAACTTAAGAGTCAAATGTTTGATTCACATGACAGTTTCATTATATACAGAAAAATTCTTGCAATGAATGCACCGAATCTATTTCTCTCGAAAAACTTATCCTTTGATTAATGCAGAAATACCCATAGAATTTCCCATTTTTGACTTGCAGAGAGGTACACAACGTGATCGATCAATACCAACTACATTCTATAACACCACCACTCAAGCACAATGATAAACTATCACTTAACCTCTATGGTACTATGTCAAACATGAAATAAGTAACCTCCAGGTATTTTGAGCATCTGCATAAGAGCACCTAGCGACTCAAATACGTCTTTATCAGTATTGAAAATTGTGAAGTATGATCACAAACAGATTCAAAATAATTATTTTACAATTATTACATTAAACTCGTAACAGCAATCACACATAACCTGTGCACGCTAATCAAAACCTGCCTTAATGTCTGAGTATTGTAGTCAGTCTTTGTTAGTGCTCCAGTTGTTTTCCTTGGGTGACTGTACTGCGATGACATAATGTTTGTTACTAGTGGCGCTGTGCTGTGCAGGACTCCATTCGCCTTGTTCGGTTAATACTGTAGAAGTCCGTTATAGTAAGAATTCATAATAATGAAAAATTGACTCTTTATACCAGATTGTGGTTACATCTGATTTTTTGGTATAAGTTCAAAAAATACCCACACACATTAAAATCAACATGAAATGGCAACCAGTTTGTTCAAATCTTGCATTTTTGCATATGATTTCCATACTACAGCTTACTCGTTAGTTATTTTTCTAATTCTGATACTAGGTGAATGTGTACGTAGGTGGTTTGAAAAGTTCTCGGAATGTACTAGAATTAAGTATCTTACCTCGGTGGAACTGCTTTTATTTTTCAACATAGTCTCCCTGTAGACTAATGCATTTGGTCCAGCGATGTTCCAATGCCTTGATCCCATCTCGAAAATGAGATTCCTCCAGGCCTGCAAAATACCTCTCCAATTCGGCTGTCAGTTCTTCCTTTGTAGAAAATCTCCGTCCACCGAGGAAACTTTTCAGCTTGGGGAATAGATGAAAGTCAGATGGTGCCAAATCAGGGTGAATAAGGTGGATGTGGCAACAATTCGTACCCCAGTTCATGCAGTTTTGCCATGGCAATAACACTTGTGTGCGGCGGAGCGTTGTCCTGATGAAAGATGACCTTTTTCCTTGCCAAACCAGGCCTTGTTTCGCGTATCTTTTCCTGTAGTTGGTCTAGGAGGTTTGCATAGTATTGCCCCGTAATTGTTTGGCCAGTAGGAAGATAATCTATCAGCAGAATGCCTTTTGCTTCCCAGAAAACTGAGGCCATGACCTTTCCGGCCGAACGCACTGCCTTTGCTTTCTTTGGTGGTGGTGAATCATCATGTTTCCACTGCTTTGACTGCTGTTTTGTCTCTGGGGTATAGTAGTGACCCAAGTTTCATCTGTAGTCACAAACCGGCGCAAAAAATCTTGTTGGTTGCACTGAAAACGGGCTGGACTTTGTTCGGACATTTCCAATCTGGTGCATTTATTGTCCAATGTCAAGAGCCGCAGCACCCATCTTGCGGATAATTTTTTCATACCCAATTCTTCGGTTAAAATATAATATACCCATTTAGAAGACATCCCTACAGCTTCAGCAATCTCGCGCACTTCCAGTCGACGATCCTCCATGGCCATTTTATGCACTTTTGCGATAAATTCTGGGGTCGTTACACTTTTTGGCCGTCCACTACGCGGATCATCATCCAAGCTCTCCCTACCAAATTTTAACTCGCTGGTCTACTTGGCAACAGTTGAAAATAAAGGAGCAGAGTCCCCCAGGGTGTTCTGAAAGTCGGCATGAATTTCCTTTGTTTTTATACCTTTCTGTACAAAGTATTTAATCACTGCTCGAATCTCAGTTTTTTCCATTGTCACAAATCACTACGCGGGAACAACAACAAAGAGTTGTCACTACCACACTCCTGCAGCTAGAGCACTGATGTGCCACATGTTCACTCACAAAGGATGTGTGATTATTGCGCGGGAACCTTGTTGCTCTAGCACTGACACCTAGCGGTGATTCCGAGAACTTTTCAAACCGTCCTCGTACGTTCAATTTCATTCTAAAAATATTGTAATAGTTGTCATATTCAAACCTCATCATCATCCAACCTGACGTAACTGAATATGTACTATGAAAACATATTCAAGTGTCAGTAGAGTAATTATAATAGATTGGCTATAAAGTTACTAAAAAATAGCCTTTCCGAAATTTAACCAGACGCGAGAAAATTTAAACTAACCTCTGAAATCAGTGATGCACTCTGCTGTATCTTGAGGTGTATCCCATTCTCAATTTCAGTACTTAGCATTATAATTAAGCAATTGTTCACTTCCATCTTTATTTCTAATGAATTAACTGTTATCGGCCTAGTTATTTACGCATTTATTAAGAAAACATGTTCTCTTTTATTTCAAATTTTGTTTCTAGTACACCAGTCAGCATGTATTACTGATAGACCCTGACATCGGCTTTGAATGTCAGCGAGAGAGTACGTAGTGCACGCAGTGAGGAAACGATGCCGAAGGTGATCGATCAAATTTCAATATAATTGCTGGAGTGCATAGATATCTATAACCAAATAAATAAATTAGCTGAAGCATTCGTAATAAGGGATGCAACAGTGATAGCGTTCTTGCTGTAACGAAAGGATAATACACAATTTAAAATAGGATTTTTCAAGGGACAGGAAAAAACTCTTCACAACAGGTTTCTCGCTAAATGTCACACTCGCTACAGTGGACGTCTACTGTATGAAGTTAACTATCCCAGTTAGTGATCTGCAGTAAGGCCTGTATTACATAGTGTAGAATATCCTGTACCAAGAAGTCCAGATTTCATGACAGTGAGTGATAACTCCAACCCAACTGATAGTGAAGAACAAAGACATGATGAAGAAAGTGAATCCTAGATTTGAAGCAAGTTGTTCATCAAAACCTCAGTTTTTAAGTCAAGTGAATCATAATCTTATTTGTGGTTTAAAGTTCTGTAAAGAACTGCTTCCAGGCTCAAAGGTTGGAATCTGCTCAATAAAGATACAAGAATATGCATTTATTGTAATCACAACCTTGATTTTGAAGACTAGTTTTCTAGGTGTAGTGTATTGTAATAATGGCTGTTTAGTTTGACATCAACACCAGCCAAATGAGGTTCAGTTGTTCATAGACTCATCAAAAGCAAGTTTGAAGGGTGTACTTTTGCATAATGGCAATGAATTTCCATCAGTACGTCTTGTGCATAAAAATAATAATTTATTTTATTTATTTAGAATAAGCAACAGCATAACACTGAATTACAGAGACCTGTAATATGTGCAATAGTAATTAATCTAAAATGAAAAATGTACAGACATTTACAAAGGATACAAATATACACAATGTATACTTTAACATCGTATACAGTGAAATCTCAATACGACGACACCTTGTGGACGAAAAAAAAAAATTGTTGTAGAGGAGTTATTGTAAAGATAATTTGGAATAACACTTTCTCATGTCAATTGGGGAACAGATTAAAACCCAGAAATTGAATTACATTAATTACCTACCACATGGTACCATTTAATTTAATTACTACAAATACAGTGTATACAATTTGCAAGAACAGAAACACAGAAGGAAATATGAAATTACAGTACTGTATCTTATCTACGTTCATCAGAGTACAGACATGTTGACAATGTGCAGTAATTACATTTTCGTACACTTGCAGCACCTGTTATTCACACTATGCAGCACTTCACTATTGTAAACTACTTCACTTAAAGAAATGTGAAATGGTAGAGTGTTTGACAGTTTTCTTTACAGAAAGTGAAACACACAAAGACCTGATTGCGTCGAGGTTCACTAAGTGATTTTCCGGAACATATGGAACACTCGATAGAAAATTCTGCAGTGCTTCACATGATGCAGTAGCTTGTGGAAGAGTAAGCAATGATTCGTTACATTGTTCTTCTCCTTCTTTATCCTCTCCTTCTTCTTCTTCTTCTTCATCTACCACCTGGATTCCCTGAATTTCCTCCACAATTGTTTCATCCATAAGTTCATAGAACACCAGGATTTCGTCATCAATCGAAAGGTATTCTTCCGCTGCTGGAATATTCTCATTCTCACCAAGCTGTTCGCCGTAGTTAGAAAGAACACTACCCAGTACTTTCACACTTGCGTCATAAAATCGTCGCAGTCAACCTCTTCTTCAGGTGAAAATCCTGCCTTCTCCAACAATTCCTCACGGTCTCCAGTTTCACTCGTTGCCAGCTTGCAGCTATCATGTCACATGCTTGTTTTATATTAATCTGTTGCGCATTTGACAGATTTCTTTCTAAGTTTGTGATAATCCTCTCGATCAAGTTGGTTCTGTAGTACTCTTTAAGGCACTTCATTATTCCCATATCTAAAGGTTGCAGGATCAAGGTACAATTTGCCGGGAAGTAGAAGACCGCAACATGTTGCAGGACCTCTAGTTGCTTGTCAGCTGTGCAATTATCCACGATGAGTGCGATGTTCCTTTTCTTCTTCTTCATTTCATCATCCAGTTTCAGAAGCCACTCTGAGAACATAGTAGTGGTCATCCACACCCTCTTGTTTGCGTTGTAGTCAACTAAAATTTGAAGAAAACTTATATTGAGGCACAGTGTACAGTACACATTAAAAAAAAAAAAAAAAAAAAAAATCAGAAAATTTGACAGATGTAATTTTGCAAAGAGTGATTTTTAAATGACTTACCTGGCAATCTTTTAACATTTTTGAAACATCTTGGCTTAAGACTTCTTCCTATTATGAATGGCTGGAGTTTGTGCATTTGTGTCTGGTTCACACACAGGAGAGCAGTTCAATGTTGCTTGGATTTTTTGGCTTCACTGCATTTTTCTCCTTTCAAAGACAAGGTTTTCTGAGGGAAAAGTTGATAAAAAATCCCAGTCTCGTCAGCGTTATAGGTATCTTCGGGTGTGTGTTTCTGTGCTATTTATTTAATTGAATTACTTCGCCAATGATCAGCGTCGCCTGTTGCAGAAGACCTCTCTTCTCCTTCAATTGATTTATTAGTTATACCATGACGATCTCTCAATCTAATTAGCCACCCATACCTGGCTATAAAGTCATCTACACCCATTAGGTTAGCAAACTTTCTAGCTTGGGCACAAAGTAGTGGCCCTTTAATTGGAATATTGAGGGCTCTTTTCTCATTGAACCACTTCAGCGTTGCAGCATCAATGTCGCTGTATGTCACAGTTTTTATGCGCTTTCTTCCAGGATTTACAGCATTTCATTTTAATGTTTCCTCAGTCTCTTTTCTTTCAAAATGTAGCCACTGTTGATTGTGAAAGGCCGTGTTTTCTTGCTATATCTGTTCATTTCATTCCCCCATCTATTTAGTTAATTATCGTTAATTTCTGCTGTAGACTTATTTGTTTCCGGGAACATGAAGCCATTCTGTAAAGAATACAGTAATGTGCGTACAATACAGAAAACAGCACTTCATAATACCTGCGCTACCTCTCCAGTGCGAAACACGACTGCGCCAATGACAACAGTTGCTGGAATGTACGACAATGTGACAAAACAGTGTACAGTACAGTACACTGAGTGTGCTATGGTTTCTAACAGCTATTCCACAGCTACTGTATTATTGTTTAAATCCTAAAGGTATGCATTCTTTCTAGACCTTCTTGGAATTCTATACCTGGTGAATTCTTAGAGTTGCACAATAAACCTACCCTCAGATAAGCAGCTACCATACAGTATACAGTAATCACTTGCTTCCTTTGCTTACACAATTGAAAGGTTCATTATGCAGTTACATATGGTCCTAATAATTATTGTGCTTAAATCATCGTAGTACAGAGGGATGTTCGTCGGAGGGAACTGAAAAATGGATCGAAGTAGAGAGATTTTTCGTTATAGAAAGTATCTTTAAAGTTAAAAATTTCATTGTTCCGTATTGAAGAATATTACAGTTAAAATTGAAATAATTGATAAAGAGATTCAATCTATTCAATACAAAAGAATAAGAAATGTAGTGAATTACATTCCCATTTAATAATAAGTAGAAATGGTACTGGTTTCGACCCTAGTCCAGGTCATCATCAGCCAATTAAAACATGAAAAACAATGCATAGGAAAAGGAAGTAAAAGATAAAGTACACTCCGGATCAGTAGAAGAGGCGATATAAAAAATTAACGGGGTATACACGGTAAAACTCAGAAGAAGTAAAATGCAAGTCACTCAAAAGAAAACAGTGCGCAATTCTCTGAGCGGCAGCATGGCACACGCAGCGCTAGGCAAAGTCCCACAATGTTTATGAATAGCGGAGAACGGTTAAATGAGCCAGTTTTTTAACACTGTCAGGCACTAAGTCACATCGCAATCGAACACACATGAAGATACATAATCGTGCAGGAGTTGAAGACGAGTAGATCCATTGAAGCTACTTGCCAGCCCCGGTGATCAGCACGACACATTCAACATCAGGCACTGTGGTTTCAAACGCCAAAGTAAAATGGAGAATAGCTTGAAGATCCAGTAATTTTCCTCGGTCGCGGGAAAGTAAGTATATAGATAAATATAATACAATTCAATATAATTGAATAAGTAATTGTGCTCCTATAGAATACTTAGAACAGTTGACATGAAAAAACAATATGAAGAGAAAAAAATATAGTAAAAAGTGCAATACCGGAAACAAATGAAAACGTATATGCACAGTGCGCATTTTTTTAAAACGTAAAAAATTCAGGTCTTGATTGAAGTATATATGTCCAATAACGGACCATTTATATTGGTATTATTGATTGAAGTAGTCGAAATCGGTGCAAGGCAGGAGTTGAGTATGAATGAGAAGAACCGAAATGAAGGTGGAATTGATATATATATATTGCGCCGTTCCCGCGTCCAGGTAAGGACGCACAAGATCCAGACTAGCTCTAATTGTAAATGGTACTCGCTGTTCAAAGTTATGGGCTATGAGTTTCGCTAGAGAAAGCGCGCCGGTTAATTCGTGGTAAATCCTAACTTACGTCGAAGGACGTCTCCTACACGCTATTAGATTCCACATATATCACCATAGAAATCGCAAGTTAAAAAAAAAAAAAGTACACTCTTACAACTAATAACTATCTCAGAAAGACATTAAAAGAATTATGAGGTTTCATAATACATCATTTATTGACCACTCAGTTCAGAGAATGAAGAAATGTTTCCCTAATCCTTCATTAAATCATGTAACACTGAGTAATGTACCTCGTCATATTCATAAAATTCCTTTTATCTAGTCAAAATCGCTTGAAAATGAAGTTATCTCGATATCTATCGATCTTTAATTTGAAGTACAGTAGTCTAGTACTGTCAAATTGAAATGAAAGAAAAGTTAAGTTCGTGAAATTAATAACAAGTATTAAAGTTCTGGGCCATGATTACATCAGTCCATTAAATTATTGGCCACATGAAATTATTTGATAATTACGTAAATATTAAATAGTATTTGGAAAATCAGCTAAAAATTAGAGTATTAAATGATTTTAAAAAACATACTAAATGATAACGAAAATATTAGATGCATCTAACAAAGTAAAAATGAAAAGAAAATTACATCAATTACTATGTACATCATTTCAGATCAAGGTCGTCAATGAGAATGTAGAACGCAGTTTAAAATATTTGGTAAATATTTCTTTAAGAGTTAGAATCACTTCCCCTTGAACGAAATTGCTCCATAAATTAACTCAAAAGTTTTGTCAGCTATTATTTAACTCATACTTGATTAACAAAAAACGTTCTCCTGGGCTGCACTTAACGTTTTGTGTCCATACACAATTGAAAATAACATGGAAAATCGTTCTCATCTTTCTTACACCATCAGATAGTTAACATAAGGTTTCATGGTACTCAAGCCTCTTGTTTCTTGGTGTTTTATCTCAGTATAAGCAAAGCTATCTCCGCTTTAAGTCGAAATTTATCTTAAAATAGCATAATCATATGACATATGTGGCAAATTCTAAGAAATTATTATCTTATTTCAAGGTTATCAATTAATTCAAGTGCGTATTTTAGCTAAAGTTGCATTACTGAACGTATCTTGCTATATTTCTACCAAAATATACCACAAGTAGAAAACCTATCTTGTCAGAAGACTCTACCTTCAACTATTATTCCTCATATGTGTAAACCAAGTCACCAGTGATATGTCAGAGTGTCTAAATAAAATCTGAAATTAGCTTATGTGAGAAAGTTCTCTAGAATCATTAGAAATATTTCAGTGAAGGCTAAATTATTGTCATCGCTCACATCATAGCTAGTTTGTTGACTCTTAATATTTATAACAACACTGCTCTAATAGTGCTGAGATCGTATCCTAAGCTACCCCGAATACACTTTGGGTTAAAGTCATCAATTGAAAGTAGCACGATTTCAATATCTACCTCAGAATGCATAAATTGGAATCATCATCATCATCTCAAATAAGACTACTATGACCAACCTCTCAAAGAATAGTAAATATCACCATCACAAAACATCACCATCCTATATCATTACTCTTATTCATCAACCATCATTCCATACTTTACGTAAAAAAAACATTTCATTACACAATAAACACATTATTTCATTAATCTCGGCGTATATGTATCGCAATCTCCTCATATTACAAAATTATTCTTATTGTCATAGTGTCAAAAATGTATCATTATTCTGAGATGTACTATTTCATATCTTTACCGTAAACGTTTCCTATATACGATCTCGTATCATATTAGCCTGGTAAAATTACCACACATGTGTAATTAACTTCTATCTTACACTCTGTGCACTTCACTGACAATGAGCGAAATACAAATTACCTTCTCTCACATCGCATTGACAACATTACGAACGGTTATCACTGGCTGACTACACCTACGTGTGGACTTAACATTAAAGGTAGAAGAATACCTACATCCTGTAACCTCACTTTGATAACCACTTACGCACATATTCACACTGTCTTAAATTATGACAATACATAGCCACAAAAAAAAATTCTTACTTACAATTACGACTTATAGAGGACTTAACTTTGCTTAAGGTGTCCTGCTGCCGTCTCGCATCTGGTCGTTGGATATGCGGACATCACTCCATTATTCTCTCTGCATCTGGGTACATAATTGTTCCTCTCAGCAGATTTCTGGTCATCCTGGACTGTCAACATTGCATCGCGCTGCCATCATCCAAGTAGTATCGCCTTTTCCTTTTACAGCATCATGGTGGAGGCTTGTGCATCCGGAACAGAATAATAAAACATTTTATTCAATGTAGTCATCTTCTAGTTGATATCTGTTTCAATATGACTACAATATCTACGTATTGCTCTGGGACAATTTATTTCAGTAAGATTGTCTCAAATAAGCTGGGTTAGGTAGCATCTATTTCTCTTGACTAGAATGCAAAAATTATTTCTTTATATTTTCCTTGTTTTAAATGTTCTTGTCAGCTGGATAACCTCTCAGCTGTTTGAAATAGGCAGTATCAGCCAAATAAACGTCGTCTAAGGACTGTTGTGACGTATCAATGTAGTAATCTTGATATCTATTTTCACAGGTAGTTTAATTTCGCGCAGCGATTTAACTTATGCAGCTAGTGTTGTTGCGTGTTGCCGCAAATTAAAATTCCTGTCAATCTTCGCTGTTTATTCCCGATAAGATGAATTCTCTTTCCGTAGTCGACTGCGACTTGCTTCCTGTAGGTCAGTTGAAATAATGAAGTCAGAAGAAAATCTTCATTTTAATAATAGCTTCAGATAATCTGCATTTGTCATTCTTTTTCCACCGCCTTCTATGTACGGTTCCTTCGGTAAATGCCTGATGAAAAGATTATCATTCCAGCTTGTATTGACGCTTGATGTTTTAACATTGACGTTTTAGTAACTTGAACTCCATTTTTGTTCCGATCCGTCCATATAAAGAACTGTGAAATGGCACAATATATTTTTTTTAAAGAAAAGATAGAATAAATTAATAGAGGAGAGGAATAATGGAATAAGATAAGAATAAAAGAAATTGAAATTAAATGGTGTTGAGGAAGGATAAGATAAGATAGGGAGATAGATGAAGGAGGGGTAGTTTAGGGTGGGTTAGGACGGTGGGTTATTGGAGGTAGAAAATGTGGGTAGGAACTTTATAAGGCATGGAAAATAGAATTGGGGTTTGGAAATTTAGAATTTTTGAGAAGAAGAATTAGGAAGTCAAAAAGGATATTGGGTTTTTCAGAAATGATGTTTAAATTGAAATTAGGGTTGAAGTATTGATCAAGGTGAATAAAGCAATTTTCAGTAGTGTTTAAGAGGGGGCCTTTGTTTATGATTTTTAAAGTATTTTCATGTCTTTTTCAATATTGGTGAAACTATGGTTGGAGTCTTGTATGTGTTGTCCTATGGCAGAGAATCTATTGTATTTAATGGCGTTGATATTTTCGGAGTATCTGATATTGAAGTTGCGGCCAGTTTGACCGATGTAGGAGGAGTTGCAGTTGTTACATTTGAATCTGTACACTCCAGATTTAGAAAAAGCATTAGATTTATTTAGTAATTTAGAGTTGTGTAAAATATCCAAATTTCTATTGTTAGTTGTAAAAGAAATTTTCATGTTGTGTTTTTAAAAAGTATTAATTATTTTATAAGCATCTTGAGTGAAAGTGAAAAATGCAGTTGGTCTTGTTATGTCTTTAGATAAAGTGGTTTTAGGACGGTGTTTGAATTTGTTGATGATGCGGTTTATAAAGGAGTTGTTAAAGCCATTGAATTTAACGATGTTACGGATGGTGTTCAATTCATTATTTAAATCTTTTTTAGATAGGGGTGTTGAAGGCACGAAAAATTAAACTGTTATAAGTAGCACGTTTATGTGCTTGAGGGTGCGAAGAATCTTGTCGTATTGTGTTTGCTGTTTGGGTTGGTTTTCTGAATATTTTATAAGATAAAGAAGAAGAAGGATGTCTAGTGATAGTTAAGTCTAGAAAGTTAAGAGTTTGGTTGTGTTCTGATTCGAGGGTGAATTTAATGTTAGAGTCTAAGTTGTTGAGATGAATAAGTGTAGAGGCTGCGTTGGTTGATTCTTCATTTAAAATTACCAAAGTGTCGACATATCGGGCCCAAAAGAGGATGTTGGAGAAATAATAATAATAATAATAATATAATATATATTATAATATAATATAATATAATATATTATTATTATTATTATTATTATTATTATTATTATTATTATTATTATTATTATTATTATTATTATTATTATTATTATTATTATTATTATTATTATTATTATTGATTTTTGTGTTTCCTAAGAAGTCAAGGTAAATTCCAGCAAGAATGCCTGAAGCTGGTGAGCCCATAGCCAAGCCATCTTGTTGATAAATGGTGTTATCAAAGGTAAAATAATTATTATTGAGAACCAATTTTAAAATAGACATGAAGTCTTGAATTTCAAGTTTACTTAGGTTACTGAATTTGTTTAGGTGGTTGTTTATTATGGGGAATAATTTTGAAATTGGAATACTAGGGTATATATTTACAATGTCAAAAGAATGGAGAGAAAAATTTGGTTGGATATTAAAGTTCTTTAATTTGTTGTTAGATCAGAAGTTTTTTTGATAGATTTGTTGGATAAAAATTGATAGTTTTTTAGTAAAAATGTTTGGATGAATTTAGAAGTATTGTATAGGGGACTGGGTCTGTAATTAATTATCCTTCAAACATGTTACAACCTAATTTGAAGCAATTCAACTGGATTTCTGGAAAGATAGATTTGTTGGATAAAAATTGATAGTTTTTTAGTAAAAATGTTTGGATGAATTTAGAAGTATTGTATAGGGGACTGGGTCTGTAATTAATTATCCTTCAAACATGTTACAACCTAATTTGAAGCAATTCAACTGGATTTCTGGAAAATAATCGATGTTCCAAAAATGGATCTGTGGGGTCTAAAGGGTAAGGTGTTTAGAGAGAAGAATTTTGCTGTTTACATTCAATAAAACTTTGTTTTTATGCTACATAAGTCTCTCTTACTGCTCATACAAACCCAGTCATCGGTTTCTTGCCTTCAGATCTAACAAACTACTCACTTACAGGATCAAGAGTCATTTCAGTGATATACACACTTAAAATGAATATGATTACAGTTGTTTATCGTATTAATTACGTAAAAGTTATTCACGTAATAAAGGACGGAAACACCGTCGTTCATTAATTATCACTGGATAACACACTAGTTTCTTTATAGTTTATGATACTGTGAGAAACAGTTGGCATGCATGGTCTACTCACTCATATTTCACAACATCAAGAACCTTTTGTGCAGCAATTTGGGGGATTTTCAGAGGGCAACCATGCGACTGGCATTGAGAATTCGTATGGAAGTAAGCATTTGTTATGTAGCACATAAAAACAAGATGATCTAATGGTTTTTCTGTACCACATGGCATGACATTTGCCTGTAGAGGAGCCAAGCATTGTTCACCGATGCATTGATTGGAAAAGCAAACAGCTGGTAGTACCAGTTTGTCATTCGGAAATGTATTCTCAGTTTTCCAGTATTTTCGTCCATCCTTTCGGTACCCCCGTATACTGTACGTGTTGTAATCGACAATCATCTGCTCGGCTATAGCGCTTTGATTTGCCAGTTGGATGTACTCCAATCCTGCTGAAGCTACTGTATTGAACCAAACCCCATGGTGCAATAGCCCCGAAGGGCCTAGTTCTACTAAGCGACCACTGCTCAGCCCGAAGGCCTGCAGATTATGAGGTGTCGTGTGTTCAGCACGACAAATCCTCACGGCCATTATTCTTGGCTCCGCTCTCTCGACTGGGTTACTATATTAGAATTGTGAAATCTCGCCAGTGATATATTTGTGTTGGCATCAAATGCTTGTTTTTTTTCTTTCTTTTTTTCCGAGCAGCTTGAAATCCATCAGGGGAGCACTTCCCTATCTATTTGCTCTTATTGTTCCAGTCCCCGTATTTCCTTTTTCCTGTAGAATCTGCAGTAGGCAGAGAGAAGTAAAGAAGTTGTCAAAGTAAAAAATCGTGTCCAGACTCGGGTAGAATGGATATTAAATCCAGTACTACAGAACCTCCAAGGCCAACTCCTAAGTCTGGTCTTGTATTTCTTGTTTTTGCATCCCAATGTTGTTCACACTGTACTAGGTAACGAAGTATATTGTTAAGACATCAAAGTTTACAGCCAAATCTAGTTGGTTTTCACATCATATGCTGCTTTGTACTATTCCTGCCGTAGTACGGAGCCATGGCTTCATCAATGTAGAGCATTTTCTCATTATTGAATGCCTAAAGCCACCTCTCATTCAACATATTCCACAATGGCCTAACTTTGGAGAACTTGTCTGTATCTAATAAAGCTGTGGTTTCACATTCATGGACATACTTTACAATTTTTTCAAACAATTCTTTCAAACCTTCCCCTTGTTCTGGCTTTGGACACAGCAGCATTATAGCAATCTTTACTCAGTTCCCAATACATTTTATACCTAGGGAGAGGATTGTACTCCGGGAGTAAAAGAATAACCAAGAAAATTCTCATCTCACCAACATTCATATGAAGAGTGCTGAGCATATGTATTTGTAAAATTTACGATCATCTCCATTACTTTATCATCAAAAATAATTTAAAAAGCTGACCGGGGGTCATATCTTCTTCCATAAAAGGCGGACTTTGCCGTACTCTTGACTCACCTTCTCGAATGTCTCTTCTTTCCCATTTCCTTACAGTTTTCTCTGTCTGACTTCTCTATCTACTGGAATTCCTGAAGGCCTTTTCGTCGCGATATGTTCACTCCTACCACTCCTAGGGAGAAGATTCAAGTTCCTGCTAGTATTCAGCGATGGTGACAAGGAATTGTTGAGCATAATCTGAAATGAAACGCACGCTTGCTTATATTTTGAAAATAATTCACATGGATGACAAACAAAAGAAATCATGTTTTATAGGTTGTAGTTTAATAAATAAAATAATTTACCTGTTCCGTACATATTTTGTTATTTAAAATCATTCTTACTTTTGCCTCCAAAACGGCTCGTAACTGGTTACAGCTAAAATGGTCAAAGTTAGTGCCAATTTCATCTCCTGAGTCCTCATCTGACAGAATGGTTATCAGGAGGTCCAATGTAAACAGAGGAGTCCAGAGGCTAATGCTGTGTATCAAATTCCTCTAATGTGGCCACTATGTCATAAAAAGTCAGCCTGTGGAGAATAAACTCACTTGAAATACACCCTCCTGTCTGATCCCACAGTTCCATTATTGGAATATATACAAGTGACCTTTTATTTCTAGGTGATTTTATGTTATGTGGCGGAAGATTTTTATACACTTTGTTTACATGCAACTACTATTTAATCGGATCAGCGTAGTAATCGTGTATTTAATTACCGAAACAATTGCTTACTACCTTTTAGATGCCATATTTGAAGAAAATAAGCATATTTGGAATCTAATTCCAGCTCCGTCTTCTCCACCTGAATGACACAAGCGCTAATAAAATAAACAATGGGGTATATAATAGTCTACTACATACCCATTGTTGACTAACAATTAGAATTTGTTAAGGCGACACTCCTGAGATTAACAGATATTTTTCCAAAATAATATATTTGATTTTAAGAAATTAATTCCATTTTTTCCATGAAATTTAATTAACATGTTAATGGAAATTTTAATTAGGTAAATAATACTTTTTTTAAAAGCACTATGTATAGCTCTTTCTGTACATAATTTGTATAAGGAGATGTATGTATGTATGTATGTATGTATGTATGTATGTATGTATGTATGTATGTATGTATGTATGTATGTTGGGTATTCAGCCCAAAGGCTGGTTTGATCCTCTACAGCTCCACCAACAGCTGTTATAGATAGCCTAGGTGTCACTGAAGAGGCATACTAGGGAAATGAGGAGTGAGACTGAGTCAGAAGTTGCTATTACATATCAGTCTGCCAAGCCCACTGAAATGCATGCACCAACTGACCCTATGAGTGATATTTTCACACCATTCATAACAGGGACTGGCGGCATAAGGAACGCTGTAATTAGAATCACTCATACTTCGGTCACTTTCCTATTGTCAAAGCCAAGGATGAGACTGCGACAGGTCAATGAAAGTAACAAATTTGTTCTAGCCCATACCAGAAGACATAGTGCACTGTAAACACTACATCCTGCCAGCAGAGGCATGTATAAGGAGATATATCATACTAAAGTTTGTGTAATTTTATGTTCTAAAATTTTGGACTTAAAAATCCCTACTACTTGAAAAAATTCTGCATAAAAAAATTCCATACACAGGTTTCCTAATATAGCTGCGATACATATACCATACAAATTTTGTTACATTTGGCAGAATATTATGGGAGAAGAATGGGATTTAAATGTAAAATTACAATACGCGGGAAAATTAAAGCAAAGTTCAAGTGACGTTTTCTTCCTGGTTCATTTACCTACAAGTCACCAGAACCATATGTTTTTTCTTCCTTTTCTTTCCTACCAGTCTCTGTACGAATACTGGTAACTCTGGAAGCTTGTTTCTTCTTCTTCTTCTTCTTCTTCTTCTTCTTCTTCTTCTTCTTCTTCTTCTTCTTCTTCTTCTTCTTCTTCTCTTCCTCTTCCTCCAAAGAACAGCAAATGATTCATCTGCATTTTGTTTTTCACAATGCAACTATTCCTGAGTTGTTGTTACGGGGATTGTAGTTTCTATCATGTCATGATTGTTGGCTATAGGTGCAGGACTTACATGCTTGAAGTTGATGCGACACTTTCCTGATGAGAACAGTCTTATTATAATCACATTTCATGACCTTTTGTCCCTAGTTTCTTCAATGGAGATTCCTGTTTTCTAATAGCTGATCCCCATCTCTTTCCTATCAAAATTTCAGCAATTCGTTGCTGAGCTAAGGCTGATTTATGTTTATGAGTATTGTTCATTCCCTTGGATACAAGCTATCAATTTTTACAGCACACTTTCAATAATAATAGTATCTTGATACGTAAATAGAAGAGGTTACTTTCCCACGTACTTCACAAAAGTAAACAGACCTCGCTACCACCACAGAACTCACAAAAAGGCTTAAACATACAAGAAAACAAAACTTATAGTTGTTGGCACTATTATACCCATACCATCAGGAATACGAATACAAGCATACATTGTTGCTCATCGGCAGTCGAGTACTGAAATATTAGTCCGTAACAGGCTTTACAAATTCATTCAGCAATGTGGTAGATCTTACAGCTGGATTCTGAATAAATATATTGCGAGAGGGGGGAGGGGGCTGTTGGCCCATCCCATGGATGCGTATTTGCAAAGAACATGCATATTTGATTGAATGGGAATATGTCAATGACATCATTACCTAACAAGCAGTTCAGCAGATGCCACGCCAATTTCTGCTGTTGTACCGAGCTCGATAGGGGTAGCCGCTTAAGTGCGGCCACTATCCAGTATTTGGGAGAAAGTGCGGTCGAACCCCACTGTCGGCGGCCCTGAAGATGGTTTTTCGTTGTTACCCATTTTCACACCAGGCAAGTGCTTGGGCTGTACCTTAACCCATTCCAGTCTGGGCCTTAATATCACTAACAAACGTTCTGGACTGGGCATTTTTAAGGATTTTTAAAACATTACTAGCAGTTTCCTGCTGGCTCCGCCCGCAATGTACAAAGTATGGTGGTGTTTGTTACTATCCTCACGGATGTATTTGCAAAGTTTCGGGTGGTAATAGAATGTAATATTATGTCAACAAAACACTTGAAAATACATCACACAAAGAAATTGAATTAAACGTTCCTTGGAACAACACTACGTGCCGAACTGTTAAAAAGTCCTTCAAAATCTTCATCAGGAGACAAATTAATGTACTCATAACTTTTCTCAGAATCTACCAATTTAAGTAGTTATTATCTCAAACGAGAGCACTTGATCGACTGAGTGTTTATAGACCAAAACGAACTGCGTACCTCAATTAGAACGAAAGATATGATTGCTTCAATGAGAAAAGATGTTGAAGAAATGAGACGTCAAATTGAATGTGCACTCATAACTCTCCTCAGAATCAACTAATTTGAATAGTTAAGAGCTGAAATGAAAGAGCTTGATCCACTGAGTATTCTTAGGCCAAAACAAACTCCGTACCTCAATTAGAACCAAAGATATGATTGTTTCAAAGAGACAAAAAAAATGAAAAATCAAATAATTTGAGGAATGATGTACATGTTGATTCCCATAGGGAACCTAAAATATTTGTCCTGAATGAGTAAATTTATAATATCAATATAATGATCCATTATTGGACATTATAAATTTTCCAGCTAACTCATTCTTGGTTGCCTGCGCTTCGCCCTCGTATGCTAAGTTAGGCTCGTCAGTTGGGACTTAGCACACCACCCAAGACGCAAGGCTAGTGCATATCGTGGAGGCCACTGCATAGGCTATTTGAAGCCACCAGCAGTGCCAATGCACTATGAGAGCTATGTCTCATTTCCAAAAATAGATGCCTGCCTGGCCAACAAATGACGTAGATGTTGATTCCCATAGGGAACCTAAAATATTTGTCCTGAATGAGTAAATTTATAATACCAATATAATGGTCCGTTATTGGACATTATAAATTTTCCAGCTAACTCATTCTTGGTTGCCTGCGCTTCGCCCTCGTGTGCTAAGTTAGGCTCGTCAGTTGGGACTTGGGAATCAACATCTACATCATTTGATGGCCAGGCAGGCATCTATTTTTGGAAATGAGACATAGCTCTCATAGTGCATTGGCACTGCTGGTGGCTTCAAATAGCCTATGCAGTGGCCTCCACGGTATGCACTAGCCTTGCGTCTTGGGTGGTGTGCTAAGTCCCAACTGATGGGCCTAACTTAGCACACGAGGGCAAAACGCAGGCAACCAAGAATGAGTTAGCTGGAAAATTGATAATGTCCAATAACGGACCATTATATTGGTATTATAAATTTACTCATTCAGGACAAATATTTTAGGTTCGCTATGGGAATCAACATCTACATCATTTGATGGCCAGGCAGGCATCTATTTTTGGAAATGAGACGTAGGTCTCATAGTGCATTGGCACAGCTGGTGGCTTAAAATAGCCTATGCAGTGGCCTCCACGGTATGCACTAGCCTTGCGTCTTGGGTGGTGTGCTAAGTCCCAACTGACGAGCCTAACTTAGCACACGAGGGCGAAACGCAGGCAACCAAGAATGAGTTAGCTGGAAAATTTATAATGTCCAATAACGGACCATCATATTGCTATTAATTTGAGGAAGGCGGAAGTTAAGTGATTTATAGTACCTGATGACAAATCTGTGCATGAATACCTTTCAGTTAAAAAAAGAATGAAGGAAATCGACCGGAGAGAATGGCCGAACTGACTGACTTTAGTGTTCATAATTTTTTTAAATATATAGATACCTCTGTACCTAAAGGAGATATTTGCATAATTCTTTTTTCTTTGTGCTTGTTTGAGCATCTAGTTTTGAAAAACGCTGTTTGTATCATGTCGACTGTCACTTTAGATTTTAAAATTGTTTGTGTATTACACCATGTTTTGTGAATGGAAAAAAAGTCTGACGGATAACTAAGCAAGTACAGTTTTCTGAAATACTGTTATATTTTTCCTATTTTGATAATATAAAATGTGCATTTCAATTACAAAACAATAACAATAACGAGTACAATATAAAAAAAAATAATTTTTCAATAATAATAGTAATAATTACAATAATGAAAATTGGAGCTCTTATGAAATTTTATTTTAATTGATGAATTTTGTCAAAAGTTACTCAAATGTAAAATTATTGTTCCATTTACCACAAAAGACTTCTGAGCAAGAGAAAATACAGTCTTCTAAACATAATTTGCCTGTGTGCGGTAAATTTCAAAACAATCTGGCAAGAAATTCCACCTGTCAATACTGTTTATTGTAAATGTAGACTTACATCAGTACTGGTTTCGACTCTATTTGGTCATCATCAGCTGCAAATCATACTATTACATCTATTAGGCACTGGTTTATGTTACTTATCTAAAAAGATGTCGTTATCCATTAGCACATAAGGATGTCTAATGGGAATATGAGTTGGATGTTATCGTCATTTCTTTCGTGGTTACGTGAGATTAAATTTGGTTTTGAGATTAAAATATGGTAGTAAAAAAACTTAACCTAAGCTTAAAACGAATTGTACGTGCACATTAAACACATTAAAAACACTGAAAACATGTATACAAAACACTTGGTGAATTTAAAAGTTCATGTCTTGCGTATTCCTTCTTCAGACTTCATCGTTAGGGTCTTGTGTGCCAATGTTTATGTTGATTGATTTTGAGCTCGTGACAGTAGTGTAGGTTCTTGAGAATGTTCTATGTGACTAAAAGATGTCTTCATGTATGCTTGTAATAAAAACCCAAGACATTAAATGGTCCAATATTGTGGATAGAAACAATATGTGGCTCTGCTGTAAACTTGTTTTCAAAAGTTAGAAGCAGATGTTGAAGTCTTGGTTTTTTTGGATATGGTTGAATATAGATTTTTGGTGGTAACTTCTTCCTTGTTTATATTTACGTACCGGTGCTGTAGTTATCTGTGAAAGATAAACTGATATGAGTAAAATGTTTTAAGTTTGAAGGAATGCCTGAAGTTGTGTGCGAGAGTGAATTTGTACTTACTGCTATTGTTGTTGTGGTTGGGTGACGTAACTAACGTTTCTAAAAAGTACAACCTGAAAATAACACCAGTATTATACATATCGCCAAGACAGTTAACAACAACAATAAATACAACCAATCAGGAGTTTACCGCATTAAATGCAACAACTGTGAAACAAGTTATAATGGACATACAGGCAGATACTTTATAATCCGCTATAACGAACATTTAAATGCAATAAAACATAACCACTTTTCATCAATAGGTCAGCATATCGAAGAATTGAAACACGGGTTTACGGACATCGAGAATGATATGAAAATACTAAATATAAATTCTAAGGGCCCACTGCTCAACATAACTGAAGATTTCTATATTTCCCTAGACCAATACGGTAATCCTAATTACAATATAAATGACATTATGGAGAAAACCAATATCATCTTCAACAAAGTTATTCCCGCCCTAAAAAATAATTACCTCAAAATAGTAAATTAACAGAACATAGCACGCTCCAATAAACCAACGAACGACAAGCCCAGTTCCACCCCTACCCCCACAATAGCCATTCCCCCTACCCCTCCATCCATACCCCTCACTACAGCGAACATAAGTCCAAGGAGAACACGTAGCAGTACGCAACAAGCTCCCAAACAGAGCGTCACCCAACCACAATAACAACAGCAGTAAGTACAAATTCACTCTCGCACACAACTTCACGCATTCCTTCAAACTTACAACATTTTACTCATATCAGTTTATCTTTCACAGATAACTACAGCACTGGTACATAAATATAAACAAGGAAGAAGTTACCACCAAAAAACTATATTCAACCATATCAAGAAAAAAAAAAAAAAAAAAAAAAAACCAAGACTTCAACATCTGCTTCTAACTTTTGAAAACAAGTTTATAGCGGAGCTAGATATTGTCTCTATCCACAATATTGGACCATTTAATGTCTTGGGTTTTTATTACAAGCATACATGAAGACATCTTTTAGTCAAATAGAATAATCTCAAGAACCTTCACCACTGTTACGAGCTCAAAATCAATCAACATAAACATAGGCGCACAAGACCCTAACGATGAAGTCTGAAGAAGGAACACGCAAGACATGAATTTTTAAATTCGGCAAGTGTTTTATATACATGTTTTCAGTGTTTTTAATGTGTTCAATGTGCATGTACAATTCGTTTTAAGCTTAGGTTAAGTTTTTTACTACCATATTTTAATCTCAAAAACAATTTAAATCTCGCGTAACCACAAACGAAATGACGATAACATCCAACTCATATTCCCATTAGACATCCGGATGTGCTAATGGATGACGACATCTTTTTAGATAAGTAACACAAACCAGTGCCTAATAGATGTAATATTGTGATTTGTCAGCTGATTATGACCAAATAGAGTCGAAACCGGTGCTGATGTAAGTCTACATTTACAATAAACAGTATTGACAGGTGGAATTCCTTTCTTATCCATATGGAATGCAAAGTTCTACATCACACGTTGTCTCCTTCCTGGCCCATTTACCGTTTGCCTTCTTGCTTCTGTCCCCATACACTTTGCAGCTTCTACATGGTCTGGCCTTGTTCTCAGTTGGTGGTATTTTTCTCCCAAAATGCTTCCAGTGAGTCGGTCGATTGTTGTTCCAACGTCCATGGCAATAAATCTCCCCTGCTACCAAAGGCAGTGTCTCACAAACGACACACATGAATTTCTCAAGGGAAGTGAATGGTCGGTTTCTTCCAATTTTCTTGAATAGCATGTAGCTATTCACCACGCCTCGAATGAAGAGATGACAAAACAGCTTCTTCCATCACTTCATGGTTTTCCTCTTGAATCGATAGTAGGTTACAAGCTGGTCATTACGGTCCACTCCAGATTTATTTGCGTTATAGTTCAATATAGCATCGGACTTGACTTCACTTATTTCCTTTAATTCCAGGTGGAACATACGGCCTCGACGAATTTTCTCCAGCTTGCTCTGTCTGCTGCCAATGCTATCACCTCCCTCCATATCTTGTTCACTCCAGCAATCTCCTTGTCTATGGTTCTCTTCCAGGTAATCCTCGGTCTGCCTTGCCTACGACTGCCTTGTGGATTCCAACTCGATGCCTGCCTTGTGATACTTTCTTGTGGTCTTCTCAGGGTGTGCCCAATCCATCTCCATTTTCTTCTCATTATCTGTTCCTGTATGGAACTTGGACTTGTGGCCTCCCAAAGGTCTTTCTTTGTTTGAGATGGTCTTTGGCCACCATATTCTCATAATCAAATCAAATCAAAATCTCTTTATTTGCAAATAAGGTGTCTACCTCGGTGGCAAATGATACACTAAAATACATTATTGTCAAGCACTAAATTTTAAATTAACAAGAGAAGAAAATTTTCCTATAATACAATATTATACAATTTTCGCTAACAATTTTTCCTATTAAACACACAGCTCATCCGTAATAAATTTATTTTGTTTACAAAATTTTACTTATAATATCTCCTGTACTTACAAATATTGTCAACTCATATACAGTACGTGGAATTACTTCAAATGATACTATACAACTGGAATAAGATTAAAATTTACATTGCATTTATTTATTTATTTATATATTTTTTAACCCATTTTGGAACCTAAGTAGCATAACGACATGCTACGTCTTAACCAGAGCCCCTTTTGCCACCACTTTTCAGAGTTCTTGATGTACCTCAAACACCGATTTATAAAGTCTGTAACCTTGTGGTAATGTCTTCGGTCACTTTCCAGGTCTCACTTCCATACAGTAACACAGATTTAACATTTGGGTTGAATATCCTTAGCTTCATTTTTATACGAATGTGAGGGGATCTCCATATTGCTCGCAACTGTGCAAAAACTCCTTTGGCTTTATTTATACGACTCACCACATCTCAAAAAGCACCTCCATCCTGGCTTACCATGCTTCCTAAGTAGCAAAATTCCTCTACCCTTTCTATATCCAATCCATCTAGAGCCAAGCTACAATTGTTATGATGGTTTATGCGCATGTCTTAAGTCTTTTTGTTATTAATCTTAAGCCTACTTCTTTAGCTTCTATTTTTAAGTCATTCAGTTTGATTTCCATGTCCCGAAAACATTCTGCAAGAAGACAGAGATCATCCGCATAATCCAGTTCTTCCAATCGGTTATTCAATCCCCACTGAATGCCACGCTTTCTATTCGTTGCCTCTCTCAGCATACAATCCATTGTTATGATAAACAAGATTGGCGACAGTAGACATCCTTGTCTTACTCCAGATTTTACAGCAAAAGGTTCAGACAACTTCCCTTTATGTTTCTACTTGACAACTATATCAATCATACATTGCCTGTGTAAGATGGACTAAATTTTGTGGAATTCCGAACTTTTCCATAGCCTTCCACATTTTCCTCCGGTTGACAGAGTCAAAGGCCTTTTCAAAATCAATGGAAAGTATATACAGAGATGTCTGATACTCAGCAAATTGTTCATTGATTAGCCTTAGTGTGTTAATCTGATCCACAGTAGACCGACCTTCTCTGAAACCTGCCTGTCCTTGACGTAGTCTCCTGTCAACGGCTATGCTTATTCTGTTCAGTATGACTTGACATCACTTTTTCCCCATATGAGACCAACGTTATTCCCCTCCAGTTATTGCAATCTGAGAGGTCACCCTTCTTCGGTATATTGATGAGGATACCCTTCTTCCATTCCTCAGGAAGGTGTTCTTCGTTCCGTATTAGTGTTAGAAGTGGCTCCATGATTTACGCTGTTAAATCTGGATCTACCTTTAGGGCTTCTGGGATAATGTTATCTACACCTGGGGCTTTGCCACTCATTGTTTGTTTCACTGCTTGTGCAATCTCTTGTCGTGTTGGTGGTTCTACCGAGATGTCTGGATCCTCCAAAATGGCTTCAACTTCTTCAGTTCTTGATTCCTCACCAAGATTATTGAGTACTTCCATGAAGTGATGTCTCCATCTTTCCAGTTGTTGTGTCTCAGATGTCAAGGCTACTCTGTTTGCATTTCTGACTGATTTCTACCTTGAAAAGTTCCTCCTAGAAAGCTTTCTCATAATGGCATATCCTTCTTTGTTGTTGCCGGCTCTTGCTGCTGCTTCTTCTGCTTGTGTTGCCAATTGGTCTGTAAACACTTATCTCTCCTCACTTTCTTCTTAACCTCCTTGTTGGCCTCCCTGTTTTTTTCCATTGCTTTTGTTTTCTGGTTTCTTGTTCTACTGGAGTTGACGAGTGCCTTGCACCCTCTTCCCTTTTGGATTGATTCCCAAGTGTCATCCGATATCCATTCTTTCCTCCCTGGTTCTCTGTAGCCCACTATCTCTTCACATGTGCCATGCAAGAGTTCCTTGATCGTGTTCCATTTAGTATGCACCGTTCCTGCGTCCAGGTGAGGACGCATGAGATCCAGACTAGCTCTTACTATAACTATTATTCGACGACTAAGGTTCATGGGCTATGAGTTCCGCAAGAGAAAGTACGCCGGTTGGTTAATGGCAAGCTCTAACCTATGTCAAAGGACATCTCCTACACGTATCTAGTTAGGTACCATACGCAAATTAGTCGCTAGAGAAATCGCTGGTAACTTAAGATAGCGCAGTCTTACAACTAACACTTATCCTAAGAAGACATTGAAAGAATTGTGATGTTTCACTATTCCATATTTATTAGACTATCAATTCACAAAATAAAAGGAAGGTTCATTTTAAAACCCAATCAAATGCATAATACTCAAGGTAAATGACCCTGTATTGCTCTTAGAGTTCCTGTTCATTACTTATGTTTCTCGAAATTCAGGTCATCCGACCTCCGCTGATTCATTCATTCAGTGTACAGTGGTATGTCATTATTAAATCAAAACAGTAAGAACAGTTGAGCTTGTGAGGTTAATAAAATATAAAAGAATTCTAGGCCTCAATCACTTCATCTTATCAGTCCCTTGGCCTCTCAGAATTATTGAATATTAAAAACGAAATATCATATGACATCTAGGAATCATTTGTAAAATTAAAAGTTTCAATTACATGAAATACACCTAATAAGTTTGGAGACATTAGGTTGAGTAACACAAATGAAAATAAAAACATTAGATGGAACGATATTGAAAAGAAATAAACGTTAAATTAAGTAACTTTGAAAATATTGGATGCATCCAGTTGAATGAAAATAAAAGAAAATTACATCAACTACTATTTACAGTAACTCAGATTAGAGATTAGAGCTTCTCAAGAAAATGTAAAATGCACTCAGAAGTATCAAATGAATATTCAGTTAAGTATTGGCATCTATTCTGCTTGGAGATCAATTACTCTTCAAATAAATGCAAAATTCCATCAGTTAATACCTATCTCTTACACATTTAGTAAAATGCATGTTATTCTAGGCTGAATTAAACGCTCGTGTCCATACAAGTTGAAATTCTCAAGGGAAATCATTTATATTCTTCTCACAACTTCGGCTAGATAGTACGTATTCATATGCTTTGCAGTTCAAATATCATATTTACGTATTCATATGCTTCGCAGTTCCTCATATTTCTTTGTGTCATCCACCGTAAGTTAAGCTATGTCCACTACAAGTCGTAATCATTCTTAAATATAATATTATCGTAAGGCTTAAGTCATAAACTCTAGGTAATATCACCTTAATTCATGGTTAAAAATTAACTTAATTGCGCATTTGGTCGCAAGAAACGTCATCACACATATCTTACTAAATTACTATCAAACATACCACAAGTGGAAAATCTAGTTGGATGGAAGACTCTATCTTCAACTAAAAATCCTTGTACGAATAAATAAGTCACCAGCGATTTGTCAAGTAGCTTGAATATTATCCGAAGTAAGGTTATAAACTGTGAGAGTTCTCAAAATTATCCGAAATAATTCAGTGAAGGCTTAAATATTATCATGACTACCTGCATGACTCTTTAGATGATCCTAAACATAGATAATGACACTACTCTGTCAGTGTCGAGATCGTATCCTAAGCTATGTGAGAATGCATAGGATTAAAAACTATCATTTGGAAGTGGCAAGGATTCAATATCAATCTCAGAAAGTATCACTTGGAAATAACACCTTTTCATATGTGACAACTATGACCAATTTCTCGAAGAAAATAAATAAATATCACCATCATAAGTCCATAATTCTTATGCCATTATTCTAATATACCAATTATCATTTTATACTTCACGTAGAAAAAGCCTCTCACTAATATATATGCATTTCAACTCGTTAAACTAAGCGCAAATCGTGCCACAGTATTCTCAAAATATCACATTACTTCCTACCGTCATAGTGTCAAGGAAAACATTTCAACTCTGAGAAATGCTATGCCATATTTCATCATAAACACTTCCTAAATGCAATCTCTTACCGTGTAATCTCAATTATATAATCACACCCGTGCATTAATATCAACTTCACACTTTACGCTTCACTGATAATAGCAATAACACGAATTATTTCCTCCCACACATCATTGAAAGTATTTCGATCGAATATCACTGGGTGACTATGCCTACAAATGGATCTGACGTTACACACAGATGAATACCTACTTCCTATAACCTCATCTTGACGTTCATCTACGCACTGGTTGTGCACTGTACTACATATATCAACATTCAACTAAATAAAAGAAAAGGTTTCTTACTTACGAAAATGACTTTTAAAGGACTTAGCTTTACTTAGAGTGGTCTCGTTGTCATCTCGCCTCTGGTCATCGAAGGTTTGGCTCTCGTTTCATGGTTCCTTAACGAGTGTTTGGGTTCATCGTAGCTCCTCACAGCTGGTTACCAGTCATCCGGGCTGATCAACATCGAATTGCCTCGCCATGGTCCAAGTAGCGCTGCCCTGATTTTTTTTACAGCATCATAATGGAGTGTCTCATGTATGGAACAGAACAACAACAAAATAGGTCATTCATTGTGGTCATCCTTCAGTTAATACGTGTCTTGGGATGCTTATTATATGTAGGTTCTGTTGTGGTACAATTTATTTCGATATGGTAGCTTCAAATGAGCTAGGACAAATGCTAAGTATTTATTCCTTCTGAAAAGCAAGGATGGTTTCTTTATATTTCTTTTAGTGCAAGAGCACTTGACAGCTGATCAGTCTATGTGTTTTTCGCTGTTAAGCGGTATCAGACAAATTTATATATGTTCTGTGTCAAGTCGTGACATATCTCAATTACGATCTTGATAATCTCCTTCTTGTTGGTATTTAATTTCGCGCTGCGATTAAATCTCTAATAATTGGTGTTAAGTGTGTTGCCGCGAATTATGTTTCCTTTTAAAATCCGTCATTTGGTCCAGATAAGCAGATTCTTTCAATTGCGGTCAATGGCTTCTTGCTCCTCGAAGGTCTGATTATGGAATGAATGATGAGAAAAATTTTGTTCTAACAATAGGTTTAAATAATGTCCATTTGTCATTCTTTTCCTGCGCCTTCTAGGTATGGTTCTTTCGGTAACTAGCCGATGAAAAGATCCACATTTTCGTCCGTATTGACGTTAGATGTTTTCACATTGACATTTTGATAGCCGGAACTCCATCTTTGTTCCCACCAGTTCACATAAAGAACTGTGAAATGGCACAAGTATTTACCTCTTCATCTGGTTGTTTGGAGAGGGCTTCAAACCTGTTCTTCAAATGTATCTTAAATTCATTTTGCACCTTAAGTTTCCCAAATTTCCCGGAGTTGAAACGTTTCCTTCGTACTACTGCCTGTTTCACTGTTGCTGCCACCTTTAATCTAATATCAACAATCGTAAGGTGATGGTCGCTCCCTACATCTGCTCCACATTTATTCATCACATCCAGGAGTGAATGTCTCCATCTTTTACTTATTGCCAAGTGATCAGTTTGGTTTCCTGTCCGGAGATCAGGTGACACCCACGAAATCTTGTGGCAGTTCTTATGTGGAAACAATGATCCACCTATAAACAATCCAGAATGATTGCATAGGTCTATGAATCTCTGGCCATTATTATTTTTTTCTCCTATACTGTGTCTACCCATGATGATTTCTCTTCATTTTCACTACCGATTTTTGCATTTAGATCTCCCATTAATATCACAATGTCCTTCTTCTTTATCCCTGCCAGTGTTGATGTCAGCCTATCATAAAACTCCTTCTCTTCCTCTTCTGCTACCTTTGTTGGCGCATAACACTGTACGGGTCACAGGTCTAACTTTGGTTCTTATTCGTACAGTAACTGTCGTGTGTGATACAGGGGTCCATTCCTTTATGCTATTTTTTCCTTTCTTTGTGAGTAAGACACCCACACCACTTAAATGTTAATCATTTTCTTTTCTCCCAGAGTAAATGAAGACACCAACCTCTTCTGTCCTCACCTGTCCGTAGCCTGTCCATCTTTCTTCACTCAACCCAAGTATCTCCAGTTTATACCTTTTCATTTCTGCCGTTACTTTTCTCAGTCTACCAGTTTCACACATAGTTTTCACTTTCCAGAATCCAATTCGTGTCCTGTATTTCATTGCAAAAGTCATCTCCATAAAATCCGGCCGGCATAAATTTCGTCTGGTTTCTGTAATGAGTTGAATTCAGGTGTGCAAGTTATTAGTGTAACTGGTTGGCGGAACAGAAAATACTACATGAATGGTCACTAGGATAGGGTATAAATAACGAAACTGGGTGCCACCTGCAAACAATTTACAGGAATAATTGACTCAAAGAGCATGACAGAACTCCCCCTCCCAAGGCAACGGTCATCAGGCTGACGATGCTCCAAACTTGTTATATAACCTTACCTGTTTATCCCTGAAATTAAATTTAGGTAACATGCCAGGTTTTCACTCCATGAGTAAAAGTTATCATACGTTTAACTATTAAATTTACTGAGCATTAAAGTTTATCAAAAATTCTAACATTACTTACAATATACAATTACGTTTCCATCTTGCCCACTTCACAAACAACATTATATATGATTCTGTACCAATCACTTTAAAATTTACACTGTACATACATACCTCATGTGGTATCCCTTATAACAGATTCAAACACACATAATTTTCATTCAACGTATTAATTAGTAAGGACAAGGTGCCCCAACTAGTGTTATGATTTGAAACCAGTTATTTGCTAAGTGCATCCCTAACCTATCACAATGCTCACTTCTTAAATCTTGACCTCTGAGCCTTTCCAAGTGCCACAGCCATCTATAGGTTGGTTAGTTGCTCCAAAACATCACCACCCAGGAAACACTGCACCAATTCCTCTCATCTTTATCCAGATTGCAGACTGCTTTGCCTATTACTGACAGTTTAGAAATAAGCTACGAGATCTTCGTCCCATTTTAATCTCATATATACACTGAACAAGAAACACCATCACCGTTTGAGAATACCAAGTAATGTCTCTGTATGAGGTATTAACATAGACACATCAGCATGCTAGGTGATATCAAATCAAATCTTAGCTACATACAATGTCAAGTCAAGTGTCTGTGAAGAAAATATCAAATTAAGTGAAGCGAAGAGAACTGCAGCCAAACAAGTATGAATGAAAAATGTTCACACGCTGAGTCCATACTGGTTACTGAATCTGAATGCACATTGGACATTGTAAAAGAATAATGACCCCAGTTCCATTCTCATGTAAGTTTATAAGGGCTCTCTCCATGATAAATAGCAACAAGCATGTGGTATTCTTCCAAGAATACACAGGTAATGAACAATTGAGCTATATTTCATCAAGTTGTAATTTAGTTCTGTGAACCACATATTACCTCCACACTGCACATATAAAGGCTGCCCACAATGTGCATTTCCTTGGTGAGGGAAAATCTACAGTCTTAAAAAACATCACCGTGTAGCATCTCCCACCAGCCGCTCACTGGGAATGTCCATTAACGAGCAATGCACTCTTGACTCCGTAATTGTGCAGTAATAAAGCTCCCATAAAATGCTTGTGCAGCACCCACTTCGCGGTATCAATTGTCGTCAACAGTAACCTCAATTGCAATAACCAGCAACTGTAACAGTCATGCACAATAATACCTGATAATACCAATAAACTCATAGCATGCACACATATATAGAGACTCGCTCCATACAGCACAGCATCCGCCAAAATCCACATGTTGCAACACTTTAAACCAACTTCAACTGTTTTTACTTATATAGTAGCCGCTTTCCTGGTTGCATAAACTTACCTGCTATGCCATGTGCAGATTCATACACAAATTAAGGTTACACCAATATAAAGAAACATAGATACATAATTCCCCACTACCAAATTCTTCTTTTAATATAATGTTCTTACATCTTAATTCAACACTCGCAAGATATTTACTACTTTATATTAAAAATTATTTTATAAAAATTTCCTAACCTAAAATTGCGAGTCATACACTCGTACACACACCTGCCAACTTTCCGATTTAGGCGGGAGACTCCCTATTTTCAACAGTTTTTCCCACCTCCCGATTATTCTATTATTTCTCCCGATTTTGGCTTATTTCAAACATTGGTTTCCAAATCTCGCCATTTCAGCTTTGTACGCCAGTGGCCGGAAGTCCTTCGCTCATTGTCCGCTTTCAAATGAAATATCGACCTTTATATACGAGAAATGCGCGCGAATGTGTGATTTTTATTGAAACCTGTATATCGATTGTCAATCTCTCGTTCTCGCGTACTTTCTTCATGTTCGTTCACATTTAGTCTAGTTGATTCTAGAAACTAGTCGCTAGATTAGGAGTTTTTTTTGTGACAGAATTCCAAAGACAATGATTAGTGACTTCGTAAAAAAAAAAAAAAAAAAGAGCCATTTGGAGACAATTATGGCGAATTTTAATTTATTGCATAATCGTGCGGGCGCGTGATGCACTATGTTAATCTATGCATTTGCTAAGTAATGGCATCTAAGTGCATGATTGATTCACAAGTGTGGAACATGAACTCATACTATGTTTGGAAGGCTTATCAGAGGCCAATCATCTCATTCATGTACTTCCTGTGAGGGAATTGAGATGTATAATTTGTAGCCTTGTAGCCTGGTATAGCACATTTGGATTTCGAGACAATAAGTGTTATAAACCATAGTACTCCTGTATTGCGCAAGACATATAGAATAAGCAGTTTTGACCAATTGCATCTCCTGATTATTCCTGATTTTCATATCAAAATCTCCTGATTTTTGGTTTTATAAAGTTGGCAGGTATGCGTACAGTTACATTCGCCCACAGCACCCTAAGTCCAGTGGAGGGGCTGCCTCCTGTCTGCGCTAGACTGGAAGATTTTTCTGTAAGGGGTTATCTCCCTTAGCCTTTAAAGATCCCTGTTTACCACAAGGCAGTGGTTTCGTCTTTGTTTATCCCCAAGAAGAATGGCTGCCTCCTCCGCCAGCTTCGCCGTACCAAAGGACTCCTCCTCCGCCGTTGCTGCCGTTGAGGTCTTCACCAGAGCCCCATTAGCCGTCACTTTTCAGGGTTCCTGTAGGGCCTTCACAGCTACATACAGGCCCCACTGTACATCACCCCTACAGGCAATCCACTACTTCATGACGTTGCCCACCTCCCATGACGAGGACGAGGGGTTGGCCTTGTGGCAGGTATATAGCATCTGGCTTCACCATAACCTTTCCTTTACAGCCCTTTGCCCTCACTGTTACTTCAGAAGCTGTACATCCATGTTTTGAAGATAGAACAGTGACATCTCTTGTGTCTTTCCATTTGCAGATCATCATGTTGGATCTGTGACGGTAAGTCAACTCTCCCCTCTTCAATTTAGCAGTGGCTAAAGCTTTAGGCATCTCTTTCCTGTTGAGCATTACAGTCCCTATACCTAAGGTATCTCGAACCCATAGATATTGTACAACAGTTGGACTAGTGTAAAATCTGTCCAAATACACACTATGGCCTATGCGAAAATAATCGGACAACAACCTTTTGTACAGAGGAACAATCGAATAGTCATTTCCACAACCAGAGTGCACTTCAATATTCAAAGCATAACCTGTATTAGGTTCACACACAAGAAACAACTTTATTCCATACTTCTTTGGTTTGTTCTTCATGTACACACAAAAGTGTATTCTACCACAAAAAGCACAAGTTTCCTCATCGACGGTAAGGTTTTTGGATGGGACAATTTCCACCACTAAACTGTTTCACCAGAGAATCGAAATATGGCCTAACTTTGTGGAAAGGATCATGTCCTGGTTGATCATGAGGTATGTGTCATTGTTGTTCAAATGCAGCATAGACATGATCATTTTGAATCTGTCACGTGACAGTAGCTTGCCAGCAAATGTTGTCTGCAAAATAGGGGATGTCGACCAATAATCCTTCAGTTTACTTTTGACAACTAAGCACATATGTAGGATTATGGCAAAAAATGTGTACAGTTCAGATAATGTAACTGGAACCCGTCACTGCAACATACTATGTTCTTTCAATTTATTTGCCCGTCTGAGTTTTGAGATTGTGTGTGTGGCATACCTGTTGGTTTCTTGCTTTATATTCGTGATCATATCCTTAGTGAAATTATACTGGAAGCAGTCGTACTCACTGGAAAAATTATCCAGTTCAACAGCAACTTTCGGAATCTCTGCATAAATCTTGTTTCTTCTTGGAGGTGAGTCAACTCTTACATCATCCCATCCCAAGTCAGCGTCTGTCATTGGTGCTTAACGATGCCTTCTTTTCTTAGATTGTTCCGGTTCTGGGGGTATTTCATAGGCAGGTGCATTTTCTGAAGCATAATAAGGAGTTATAATAGTGAATGTTGTCATATTTCATAACACAAACAAAATGTATGGCAAAAATATTGTTGTCGACATAGTTAGGTTATGCTTACCTCCATTACTGGCATTGCTGTCATTATTCACAGTGTTGTATTCAAAGTCACCTCTGACATTGTAATCCCTCATATCTAAATAAATAAAAATACCCACCTCACAGACAACTTTACTAATATGTAGACAATCTTACGTATTCACACGAATATGAAATATGCGGCAACATGCGGTAGGCTGTAAAATAAACTCCAACCATAATGAAATGTAAGAAGTTGTTTCAAATTTATATGTCAATAATATGTTCATTGGCGCATAAACTTATAATTACCTACCTTCATTATCACCTTCACTCTGAGTATCTTCGCTAACATCATCCTCCGAGCCACTATCGTCACATAAAGTATCAAAAATATCACTTTCATCAAGTACATGTTTGCTGCCAGAAGCCATGTCTTAGAGCTGACTGAGTGACAACATCTACTGATGCATGCTGGTCGAAAATATCGTAAATTCTCTGACTTAGACATGCTGTATAATACTGCCATCTGCTTAAATACTCTTGTTACGAACACATGAAGAAACACGATGTAACCACCAGAATACATGTATAGCTCGTTCTCGATTTTTAGTGAAATGTCAAACCTTACTACAGGCTATGCCCGTAGCGCAGTCTGAGTGTAATTTCGGCCGCTGCGAGCTATGCTTGCAGTTAGACCAGAAAGAGTTAAGGCCACGGTCACTTCCTTCCCACTCCTAGCCCTTTACTATCCCATCGTCGCCATAAGACCTATCTGTGTTGGTGCTGTGCTTGCTCACTAATTTAGAATGAAATAGAATTAAAATATTCATGAAATAAAATACTCAATCGTCGGACTATGTACTCGCACTTAGTACTTACCTGATTACTTACACATACAATTGTTGATGGGCGCCAGCTACAAATAAATGTAATGATAATAGAATGAGAATCTTGAATATCTCTAGATTGTAGGGTAATAAGCTTTCTTTGACACCATGACATATAGGTTCTCGGAAAAGGACATAGTCGTTTTATTTCCCAACAAAAATTTGAGGTTATCTGATCTACCATTGAAATAAAACAATTAATTGTATTTGATACTAAACGAAATATATTCTTTAAATGGTGAGATGTGCTGCAATAATTTAGATGATAATATAAAATTCTGAAATTATAACTGAAAGAAACTCTAGGCATTAAATTTGAAATCCTCTTGACCGGAAGTTGATAGAGCCATTAATTTCTGATTCTAATGTGAATTTCATATGAGGATCTATGTTATTGAGGTTTATAAGAGTGTTCGGTGCATCATCATCGATAAACGCTCTATTGATCATCATCGATGAACGCTCTATTGATGCACCGAACCCTCTTATAAACCTCAATAACATAGATGGATAGATTGATAAGGAATGGGCGAGCCCTGCCTTGGCAGGGCTCCACACGTAGGTCTATGAAGACCCTTTGTGTCCATTAAATGGGTTTGCCTAGTACAGCCCTAGTGCTCCTATAAAGGATACCAGTGTCCAGATGTTGGCATTCCTGATGTCAGAAAGTGTGAACCAAGATATCGATGTCTAGTGCTTGCAAGAGCCTCGCACTGACACAACACATGCGCGGAGGTCTCTTCCTCCCTACTGCATCTTCTACACATCGGATCTTGACTGATTTTCATGATATGTAGGTGTCTCTGTAAGGTATTGTGACCTGTCAACAGTCCAAGTACCATTCTGGTCCTATTCAAGTTTATTAGGACCTTTTTATATCTTTGGCTGGGTCCTTCGATAAGTTCACGTGCCTGTCTTGCCGTGGTTAACCTCTTCCAAATGTCTAAGTGAGACTGTTTTGTCCACTAGGATATTACCAGTTTCACACTTTCGAGTGATACTAGTTTGTCAGCTTCTTCATTTCCACTGATTCCTGTGTGCCCAGGAACTACAACAGGGAAACTGGGCTAAGTTTACACAACTTACCTAACATCCTTTGGCACTCCCATACCCTTTTATATGTTGTTCTAACTGCACATAGTGCTTTTAACGCTGCCTGGCTGTCGCTGCAAATAGTTATTCATCTTCTACGCCCAGGCATGTTCCGTACATGTATAGCACAGGCCAGTATTACATATACTTCAGCCTGGAAAACAGTAGCATATTTACCCATGGGAAGGGAGAGCCTTGTCTTAGGCCCCTAGACCCCGGCGCCCGTGCCCGTCTCCGTGCACGAGCCATCTGTGTACCATGTACAGCCCACAGACCTAAGACGGGCCCCAGCATATGTGACCCACTCCTCCCTCGTGGGTGTCACCACTGTGAACTTACATTTCAACTGCACCATATCATTTTATGGTACGTTTGCCTGTTCTGAAGTCTTCACGTTCCTAGTGAACTCTTGTATCTATTGAGAACTGTTAATCTTTCCCATCGTGTGTTGTTACCACTACGTAATCTTTCCTTATTCCGGTAGATGGTATCTCATGCGTTAACATAGGTCAAAGCATTTCTTTTCTGCCCTATCTTGTTGGGTTATTTTTCTGGTTGGTTGTGTGGGAAGTTTTGACTTGAGAAGATGGAAGGATTGGATTTCCAAGTCGCCTTTGACGCATGTAAAATATATTTTGTTATGTGCTGTGTGTTGATGTTCTTATATGTCCCTTTATTCGGCGACCTTACTTCTATGGTCTCTGTGTGAGCGTGTGTGGTTCTGACCCTTGGATCCATGATATTTTTTGTGTCTAATTTATTTATTGTTCGTTTCACATTGCCATCATTAGCTTTCTTTACCTATTTTCTAGTTTAACATATTTTATTCTTTGTGGGACGCCTTTCCATTTTGTCTTAGTTGTTTGGCGTGAAACCATGGTAACCTTCTCTTTTCTCTTCGCTGGGCATTTTAACTCTTAAGAACTAACTAGTGTCTGGGTGAGAAAACTCACACTGAGCTCTAGATCCTCCTTATTCTTAATTATATTGAAGGGTCCTCCTTCCAGTCCCCTCCTCACATCCTTCCTAAAAGATGCCCAATCTGTTAGTCTAGGATTTCTATAAGATGGGATCTCGAAGGAACCCTCTATATGAAACACATTTTGTCTTCGGTCTGACAAGGAAGGTTCCAAAGAAACTTTCCAGCCTTTAAATTCCTGTATGATTCCCATGGAACCCAGGGTAAGGTCTATGACCCCCTCACTGCTATTATTGATGAAGGTTGGGGTATCACCTATATTCATGATCTCAAGATCGGTTGTACATAGAAATTCTATGAATTTCTCTCATCTTCGGGTTGTATGTTTGCTTGCCCAAATGCTGTGGTGAGCATTGGCGTTACATCCTACTATGAGGTTAAGTCCTTGTTTCCTACAGTATATCACCAGTCTCTTGAACTCCTCCGGCGGGGGTGGAGATTCAGAGTCTCCTGGGAAATACGCAGAGCAGACAACCAAATCTCTTGGCTGTCCGCCCTCTTCATATCTCATGAGGACTGCTATTAGGTCTCTAGTAATGAAGCCTGGTATAGCCCAGATGTTATGATCCTTAACTAGTATACATGTTCTAGGCTTCTCCTCCACTACCCCACTGAAGAGAGTGAAGCCTGCTCATTTTAGTCCTATGATATTGCCCTTTCTAAGCCAGAGTTCTTGTATCAAGGCAACCGAAAACCCACCTTTCTGGATACTTCTTATAAGTCCCCTAGAGGCCGCTATACAATGTTGTATGTTTGATTTATGAAAGTAATCGTTTTTACCTTCATGCAATGTTTACCTTATGCAGTCTCTGGAACATGCAGCTCCAGCTCCTGTGATATATCTTGAGGCTTGGCTGGCCCCGGATCCCGCCCAGGCTCCTGCTCCTTGCTCCTGTTGGTCTCGGTACTGTCTGTGGTGGGGTTGGTCCTCTGCTTGTCGCGTTTGCCCTCCACCAGGGTGAAGGTGGCAACACGCACCCCGCAGAAGATCATCTTTCCCACCACTTTTTCCACATCCCTGGAGTCCATGCTGACCACAAGGTGGACAACTTTTTTCTCTTCCTTGCGGTCAAAGATTCTCCAGCAACTGGGATTTAGTCCATGGTTCTGGCGTGCCATTCTTGCAAAAGGACATTGTTGTCCTTTGGATGTCCTAGTATCCAGACCATGACCCTCTTGTAGGAGAGTAGTTTATCTGTGCTCACAATTGTAAGCCTGGCTCCTTCCCACGGCTCCATATCTGTAACAAGACTAGAGAGCCATGCTACAGTCTCGTCATTTTCTGCAATTATGATGGCCGCACCTCTCGACAGATAGCAATCCATGAACTGAGGCTTAATGGGCCCCTGCTCCGGAAGCTCATCTATCAGATTGGTGATAGGCTCTTCTACAGATTCCACCTGTTTTTCAGTTAGCTGCTGGTCAGGGTATCCTTCAGGCACTATAGCCCCCTTGATCCAAGCTTTAGCTGTTCTGGGATACTCCACCTTAGGTCTTTAGTGGACTTGCCGATCTTCTTCTGTGGTTGCCCCCGACAGGAGTCGTTTTCACGCTGGCGTCTTGGTGGGAGGAGACCTCTATGCCCTAGAAGCAGAACCCGCTTTAGGGTCCCGCCTCTTGTGCCCATTGGATCCCCCCGCATTCGTCGTTGCCATTCAGTAACATAGATCCTAATATGAAATTCACATTAGAATTGAAAATTAATGGCTCTATCAACTTCTTAGATTTAATGATCACTAGGCTCTCTTCTTCATTCTCATATAAAATTTACAGGAAATCCACCCTTACAGGAACAACAATAAAACAAGACTCAATACATCGCCATTCTCATAAATGTGCTACATATAACCGCTTAGTGGATCGCATGTTCAAAGTCCCTATGTCAAAAGCAGACCTGAACAAGGAACTAAATATTATACGTACAATAGCTAGATTCAACAGTTATAACAAAAATCAATAAGTTCAGACATCCGTAGCCCTTCCCCTCCTGTAACCTTGTTCCCTGCTTCCAGCAAGCCCCAGCTCTTAGTTCCTCTCTAGTCTCCATAATACACAACAGGCCGATTGAGGTGAGTCCCTTACTAAAGTTTTAATCATAAGTTAAGAACTTCATTTTCTTGTATTGAACTGCAATTCACAATTAGAATTGAGGAAAGGTTCAACCTATTCAATACTAAGAATGTCGTATAAGATGTGTACACCATGTTATTTATTGTTTCTTGTATCGGCCTCAATGCATATTGGCGTCATCTTCAGCTAGAAGTGGTTAAGAACAACTATTTCACATTTGACAAATGCATATACCAACAAGATGGACTGGCTATGGGATCGCCGGCCTCGGGGATTTTGGCGGAGGTATACATAGATTACCTAGAATACACGGCAATTAATAACAATAAAATCTTCTCAAATATACTATTTTGGTCCAGATATGTTGATGACACTCTGGTTATTCTAGATTACAGGACGGTAAATGCAGCTACCACCTTTAACAACATAAACAATATAGATTCTAATATAAAATTCTCATTAGAGCCTGAGTCCAATAACTCAGTAAATATTTTGGACCTCACAGTTACGAGACTGCCTTCCTTACTAGCATATAATATCTATAGAAAACCAATACAAACAGCAACAACTATTAGAAGAGACTCCACACAGCCATGCACACATAAGTGCGCTACTTACTACAGTATGGTAGACCGAGCACTAAAAATACTGTTATCTAAGGAAAATCTAAAGAATGAACTGAATACTACAGTATATGCACCATCGCTAAATATAACGGATATAATTCCTCATTCATAGAACGCATTATCAACAAATGTAAACATAGACCAAAGTCAACATTAACCAAAGAAAGACCGAATCCCACCCTATATGCCACCTTCTTCTTCAATGAAAACATAAACAGTGTAACTAACATCTTTAAGAAACATAATTAAAAATTTCATACAGAACCAACAATAGAAATATAGAAATAGTGCACAATTCCAAGTCAATAAACAAATCCGACATTTTTGCAAAGTCAGGTGCAATAACTGCTTTTCCTCATACATCATACAGACCGGAAGAAGTTTCAAAGATACCTAGAACACGTCAAATGCCATTAAGTATAATAGGTTTTCGGCAATAGGCAAACACATCCATGACTCAAAACATTATTTCAGTACCATAGAACAAAACCTAGAAATTCTCAAAAACATAAACAAAGGCCCTTTACTCGACATTACGGAAAACTGTTTTATTCAATTAGACCAATTTTTCAATCCCAGTCTAAACCTCAATGAAATATCAGAAAAACCTAATATTCTTTTCAACTTCCTAATCAAAATCTTTAGAGGAATAAAATCCATGAAGAAGATATCGATCTGATACGCTCTGCACTACACTCTCCTTCGTCACACACCATCACCACTTCATCCCCCTGACCCGCCTTAAACTCCGCCTTCCCATCCCATCCCTTCCCCTCCACTCCTTTCTCCCTTCCCCTCCTCTTCTCTCCTCATCCTGCCCCTTCCACCTCCCCTCTACCACACACACCCAACTTACTCAGACTCATTAATGTTCAGTCAAACCTCTTCTCACAACATACAACAAGTACACTGAACAAGGAGAGTCCCATATTCCATCGTATATGGCCGCAAATTATTTTATTCTATCTCAAGCAATCCACTTTAATAAATTAGCTTTCGTTTCTTTTTAGGCTTCATTACCTATGTTGAGCTGAGACAACTTTAACTTAAAATTTAACCTCATTCAACCACCCAACTTTAGGCGTACCAGCCATAAACAAATGTTTGACGGCCTTGCCAACCACACACAACACCGGACCGTGACATATATCTCCATTGGTATTAATAGAAGAGTGGACATCAATTTTATCTCATCGTTTTGTTTTATTATATATACTGGGACCTTTCCCATCGCCTCCCATAGCTCATGGGACCATGTGACAACATAAACGTAACCCTCTCGGTTCATGAACACATGGGACCAGGCTCCATAGAAGATGACAGTCAAGGGACCTTTTCGGCCTAGTGACAATGTCGCCTCACCGGGATTTTAAATAATTAATCCACTTACGTGGGACGACAAATGCCCTTACGGCACAGCAAGGTCACCGCTACTCTCCCGTTCCTAAGATCTGAACCCAGGCTTCTCAAGGTCGCAGACCGTCCGCGGCTATGAAAAATTCTACTTACAACTACCTTAAAGGCATACAGTGAACGGAAGAGGTTGTGGATGCTAAACTTTCGACAGAGATAGGCACAAATAACTTTCTATAAATTTGCTAGGAGCTCGTTGAAACATATACAAAATCTATTACAACCTTGACAGACTAACACAAATTTTACAAATATTTAAAATAAAGAAACACTTGTTTAGCAACGGAAAAATCCGTGCTACCATTCACATCAGCTATCTCATCCACATTCCAAAGAAAATATCTATGTGGATTACAACTGTTCGCTGATAAAATTTATGATACAAGAAATCCTACCTTCATGATCAACGATTTGATTGTTACCTTCCTCGCTATAAAGACGAAATGTCCGAGAGGATGACAATTCTTGTTAACACATCACATTTCGATCTTCTTGGTTTTCGTGGTCTATCAACCCGCTGAATTTAAACTGTTGAGTGCTACAGAAAAAATCAGAATAACCCTTATATATTTACAGTTATAAGCTATGCCCCTTCAAATGCAAGTATTCCGCGGGAGTAAATCCCACATTACTTATTTAAAATTTCTTTACACTGGAAAATTTTGTCTTACAGTGGCCGCCTAACTTACATTTACCGCCACCGAATACCTATAAAACAAAATTAAATTGGAGCAAAAGATCAAATGCTCCGGCAATTCAAATGTAAATCCCATCAATCTAAACATGAAGATGAATAATATAGATACGAGTCTCCCATAATAGAACTAAACTGTACACAGACTTATCATCGAAACTCGTCATTTACAACAACTATCAATGGAGTTTTACGAAGTCTAAATTCAAATAGAACACTAATTAACAAAAAACATGTTCGCACACTGAAGAGAAACATATATTATACACATACAAGGAAAATAATGGCTGTATTTTGTCTCGTAAAAATCCACTGCTTGTGAGACCTGCCGTTCATTTGTGCTACCGAGGTTTGAACACAAGACATTGGTCGTCTCCACCAAGGATACTGAAATCAAGCCCTAGCTACCGTAATCATGTAAAGTACAGTCATAAGTTTCTACATTGCTTTGGATCATGGCTTGTGGCGTGTGTGATAGTTACGTAAATATTCTGTCTTTTATTCACAGAAGAGCATAGTGGTAGAAAGAACCAAATTCCTTCGCTGGGCGCCTCACCCAGCTGGCTTCTCCCTAAAGGACTCTTCCTTTCTGGGGTTGTAAATCTCGGCCCCTCGCCTGCTTAATTAAAATAATACTGATGATGATGATGATGATGATGATGATAATAATAATAATAACAATAATTAAAATCAAAGTAAAATATCAGAATTTACCAACACAAAAAATAGACATTTACACGTGTAGCCTAACTTGTGTAGGGGAGGGCGGATATTCGAACCTCTGCACAGAACTCTTCGCACAACTTCCAAATAAAGCCCAAATCTTACTCTATCATGCAAGTCAATTTACTGTTTGCTACTTTTAAAATAGAGTGCTGTAGCTATACCACGCTTATATCTGTTCATGCACTTGTTGAGGATCCTGTCGCCCAATAATCCCTACTCATTTTATCCACTCACACAGATGAGGTCCGCGTCATTAACCTGACAAAATTCCTACTTATCCCCCCCCCCCTTTTTTCTCCTTAACAGCACTCATAAAACTCAAAATACAATAACATGCTCATGCAGTCACTAAAAGGGGTCCCAAATTATATACCATCCCTCCTAATTAATTTCCTTCCCATATTCACACAAATTATTTAAACTGAAAAGGATTCTTCCGACCACTCTAAGCGAATTAGCTTATCACTTTAACATCATCATTAACCCTATCCTTACACTAATTTATATTTACAAGGGGAAATACTAGCATTGGAAAGAAAACATAGCTCAGTACTCAACAGTTTGGTGCATCCTGCCCCGTCCGGTTTTCCGGGGGCCTGATGATGGCAATTACTCCATGACGCTGGCTCGTGGAGTCCTTGGTTCTAGATGTTCTTCGGCGTTTCTTGAATAATCCATCTTATTGGTATTGGGATCACTGGAGAATATATTTTACACAGATTTATAGACTTCTTGTTCACACGACACCATCAAACCCCCCTTTCTCCTTTCTCTGACTTATTAAAGTTACGTGTGGATAATTCTAATGGATAACTCAGCTAGTCTACTTCACTTTGATAAGATAAGATGAACATCCACAGTACTTTCACTGCAAAGTTTATCGCCTCAAATTGCCATGACGTTTTATCCTGATATCCTGTTTAGTTCGTCTGTACCTGAACACCTATCAGTCCCCGTCATTCAGTGCTATAATTTTATCCTGAATTCTGCTCATCATTTAACGTGGATTTTTATAGTACTTTATCACACATCTACCTTTTTTTTAAATTTATAACAAAGTTTTCAAATATTATAATTATATTCCTCGAAATTGGTTTCTCTCACTGCTACGGGAAATTAGTCTCAAAATTAGCGTTCTCCGTCCGGAGTTTGATACTCCATAGCGTAATAATTACACAGTCATAATATACGACGCAACTTCGTGTACTTACTGGCTGCTTTGCGGCCGATATGTCATGCACGCATCACTGTCGTGCAATTACTTCCTCTATTAACAATGCACAAGAGAAACTATCTGAATTACACTCCCGTTTTCGTTCACTTTTACCATACAAAGGAATGACAATACCGCTCGCGAACCGGCCGTTACTTCGCCTTCGGAAGCTCCTTCTCGACTCTGCCTCCACCCTCAAAAGTGCAAGCATTTATGGGGGAGCTCAGAGTAGGGGTGGTTCCAAGGACATCGTCCCCCCTCTAATTTGACATCTCCTGAACCAACAGGTATATGAAAATCAGCTAAGCACCAGATTGTGTGACCCAGTAATCGCAAGTACTCAATGTTATGCGGAACTCGGAACGATCACTAGTTTCGTGGTAATTTATTCCTATAAAATTGGAGTGGGGAAGGGATTCCCCATTTGCATCTAGTCTCCCATTTAGCGTGAGGACGCCAAGCCAGTTACGTAATCTTATTTAGACGCATTTTCATAGGTGACATTCTTCTACCTTGGTTTATAATTTTGCCATTCATCCAATATTCTTCTCATTGCTCTGACATGTGCTTCCTGGTTAAATTAGCCTTTATTAAGCCGAAAATACCCCTGAAATCACCCCTTTTCGTTGGCTCTACTGTGAGTTGGCAATTGCTTTCAAGGTGGAGTCGGCAAAAACTGTATTCTTCTTCGCCTTCTTCCATGACAAGTGCTCAGTTCGGGGGTTTTCCGAGCCCTCAACTGCGTGCTCCAGGCGCCTCTGTGTCATGAAGTATTGTGCAATATGATGCAACTGCCAGCATCCACACAAAGGAAGCTACAGGCCTACTTCTCTCCCAGTCATATAAATCGAAATAAATATTCGCTATGATGATACGGTCACATCACCAAGATTTTTACTCTCATTCATCTGACCAATTTTGTTGTATAACACCAATGTACCATATTAGACTATAATGCCTGTTATGCGTTACATTACTCAATCATATTTCACCCATTGTTCATTTAGCTCTAAATGTAAAAAATTTGTTAACCATTTGTACTTTGCGTTGCATGTATTGTCCGACTCGTTGGCTGAATGGTCAGTGTACTGGCCTTCAGTTCAGAGGGTCCCGGGTTTGATTCCCGGCTGGGTCGAGGATTTTAACCTTAATTGGTTAATTCCAATGGCTCGGGGGCTGTGTGTGTGTGGCGTATTCAATATTAAAAATCATCCTAGGTAGGGCCCTCATCTTCACAGACATGCAGGTCGCCTAATAGGCCGTCTACTAGAAAAAGACCTGCACCAGGCCTCTCCGGAGGCCATACGCCATTATTATTGCATGTATTATGTACACAGTTTTATGTTACGTACCCTGCCCACTTTGTAACTTCTAGCTGAAGATGACACCATGTTACGCTCTTTGTACTTGATAGTGTCTTTGCTTACTATCAACTTGCTAGAAATAGCGTTGTAATTGAGATTTGCTTTTAGGAGAGTGCCCTTGATCGGGATACTAGACAACAAGATATCAAAGTACCCAGAACTGACAGTACACAAGCGCGCAGAGTGCCGAGAAGCGTGCAACATGAGAATATAACAGTTCAATACATCGTGTCAACATTACCGTAAACAGTGCAATTCAGAGCTCCATACATGTGCATAAAGAAGTTAAAGGGCCGCTCCCCAAAAGAATTGCCGTGGTAGGTACACGTGAAAACAGAAGTAATAGGGGAAAGGAACTCATGAAAGAGAATTTTGGAAAACAAGTTTGAAAATAACAAATATATTATACCAATCTCAAAGGGGTAACAAATTATCTACACATCAGAACAAATAGTATGAACCAGCATATGGCGTTATAAAAGCATTAAGTTTGATTTTAAGACACGTAGGTGATACAAAATTTGATTACATCATCATAATCGAATTCCTAAGCACCAATCACTACAATCTTTGGACATATGTTCCGACACTTCAAGTAGGGGAAAAAGAAAGGGGGGGGGGGGGGGGGAACCCGTAGATTCTGAAATCAGTTTCTTTGCATTATATTACACAATACGCTAGAAGGGAGGTACATCAAATAAAGTTTCAGGCTCATGCCAGTAGAATACAAAGTTGGTAGTGTCATACACTTGCTAGATAAGCTCACAAATTGATACAATGTTTACAATAGGACGTCCAAAAAATGTAACCTCATGCCAAACAATTCTAGAGATTTAGAATAGAAATAAACCAATCTCCAATCCAGGGAGTGATCCTTTTGGTAGGTTAGAAAAAAAATAGGAATGCGCAGAAGCGATAATAAAATTGAAGCTAACTGATGAACATACAAATTAAATTAGCAGACCACATCTTTTGAGCAAGCACCATTTTTACGCAAAGTTAACAGATAGATGGGATAAGAAAAGAAAACAAGGAAATAAGAAACGGAGGAATGGGATAGGATAAGGATCAAGCCGCCAAGTCCCCAGCACTAACAGACGCGATGCAAAAGTTCATCTCAGAAGGTAGGAATGTTTATGGACTAGAATTTTAGATCAGCTGTCCAGTACACCATTTACACAACATTTTAGGAATATAAATGTCCAAAAGGCAGAACATTTGCGCTGCACGAATACTCAGATGTGTCCTGAAGGGACCAAAGTTCAATTTTCGTTACTACGGCGAAGCCCAAGTATAGCAAGGTTGGGCACGTTAAATGATAGAAAGAAACAGTGTCTGCTCACCCTTGACAGAAGTCCAGCACGAAGTTTACAAGTAAAATGGACACGGTCCAGCCGTGTACAGAGTTCCAGCTACAAGTAAAATGGACACGGTCCAGCCGTGTACAGAGTTCCAGCTCCCACTGTCTTTAACAAGGTTATACCACAACTGACCTGCCGAATGAACGACACAAGGCCATATATATATATATATGCCAGCGGGGTAGATCGAGAACATACTATAGGCGTGACGTCAGAGTGGATGCGCCATGCAGGCGAGCAGTGACAGCAGTAGTACAAGCAGCCGGGAAGCCGACAGTTCGTAACAGCAGACAGAGAAAAGAGCACCAATTTGAAGGGGAGAATTTTTTTTTTACGTAAGGTAAGCACAAACAGCTCGCAACATATACTCCCACCACACGGGAAAAATCCGAAGGATTGGTGCGATGAACGATGAAGAAGCACATCGAGCAAACGATGGATGGTGGAGCCAGGGAACGATCGGGATCGTATCATAACAATAATACAATGATAAGTGGTCTGCAATCAAAATATTTACAATAAAAGGGCGAACTTGATCAATAAATATATATATATATAAAGAAGGTAACACAGATAACGAATATAATGAGGGGAGGTCAGGCGTGAAAAGATTAAACAGTGGGAGCTGGAGGGAGGGAGTGCAGAAACCAGAAAGAAAAAAAATGAGGAGAAAAAGGAGGACTGGACAGCAAACGATACCAAAGAAACAAAAAAAGGGATAGCAGGCCCGATCGCTACCCAACTCCCACCCTAGAAAGAAAAAAAAGGGGGGGGGGGCCCTTAAGAATGGAACGGTTTTAACATAGAAAAATGAGCTTTTTTAATGTCCGTGAGGGAATGAAGAGATTGAAGCTGAGCAGTATTAGGGGATGGAAAGGAAAGAATACGAAAAGGGCCTAACCAAAGTGGGGAAAGTTTAGCAGAAACGTTTTGTGAAGCAGAACTAAGAGGATGGTTTTTCAGAAGAACTTTGTCAAACATCTTAAATTTAGGTTGAGAGACCCGAGTGTTACAAGCTTTCCTATGTACTTCCCTCGCCTGAAGGAGCTTGTCATATGCCTTTTGCAATTGGGAATGGCTGAGGCGATGAGAGGGGGTGTCCAAGAGGGAGGGCAAATCCCAGGTAAGAGACAAAGGGGTGTTCAATTCACGACCGAGAAAAAGTTTAGCGGGGGAAAAACCCGTAGAGGAATTAATGGTAGAATTTAAAGCAAGCACAAAAGATGGAAGTTCAGTATCCCATAGCTTCTGATTATTGGAGTGAAAAATGGATAGGAAGGTCTTCAAATTCCTATGGTACCGTTCAACAGTATTGGCTTGAGGATGATATGGGGAAGTACAGATTTTTTTGATACCTAATGAAAAACAAAAATTATAAAACAATTTTGACGTGAAAATGGATGCATTGTCAGAAATAAGAAATTAAACCAGTAATTGGAAAAATATGGTTAGACAAAAGATTTATAACAATTTGAGAGGAAATATTTCGCAAAGGGCGAACAATGAGAAATTTGGAAAAACCATCAAATAAAGTAAAAATATAAGAATTTGATTTAGACGATTTGACAATAGGTCCGACAATGTCAACATAAAATTTCTCACAGGTGTAGGTAGCGGGAGAGGCGGCAAAGGTGCCATAAGGAAGGTGATTCAATGGCTTATGGCGTTGACAAGAGGCACAAGAATGCACCCATGAAAAAATATCCTTGCGCATTTGGGGCCAATAGAATTGGGAGGCAAGGCGTGCATAAGTCTTAGCTCTCCCAAAATGTCCCCCTACAGGAGAGTCATGAAAGTATTGATAAACCATGGACCGTAAACTGGAAGGAAGAACAAGGCGAGGAGTGGCCTTGGGAGTAGGCTTAAAAATGAGAAGTTGCTGCTGATGACGAAACGGGCCAGAATAATTAGGGGAAACCAGGTCACGAGAAATTTGTTGGCAGTAAGGGTCAAGCTGTTGATGTTGTAAACACGATTGAAAAGAAAGCGGAAAATTAGTTAACGAGGAAACAGAAAAAACAGAATTAACAGGAAGTGAATCGAGCTCAGAGGGTTGGAAATGAGGTTCTTCAAATAAACGAGATAAAGCATCGGCAACGGAGTTGGTATATCCAGAGACGAATTTAAGAGAAAACTTGAATCGTGAGAGGCGGAGTAACCAACGACCCGTACGACCAATTTTCGGGGCATTATGGAGGAGCCAAGAAAGAGCCTGATTGTCGATACTAACAATGAATGGGCGGTGGTCAGGATAATCAGCGAAGTGTTCAATAGAGAGGATGAGGGCAAGAGCCTCTTTTTCGTAGGTAGAATATTTACGTTCGGCAGGGGATAATAGACGGCTAAAATATGCAATAGGGAGTGTGCAATCATTAATAGTTTGTTGGAGAACGGCGCCTATAGCAATATCAGAAGCATCGGTGGACAATTCAAAGGTGACGTTAAAATCAGGAATCTGGAGAAGAGGCGCATGAGATAATTTACTTTTTAAAAGGTCAAAGGCAATTTGTTATTGAGAAGACCAATGGAATTTAACACCTTTACGTTTAAGAGCATTCAAAGGTTCAGAAATAGCAGAAAAATTTGAGATGTATATGGCATAGAAACCGACCATTCCCAAAAAAGATCATAAATGTTTTAAATTAGAGGGAGGCGGAATTCGGGTAATAGCAGAAACTCGTTCAGGGTCAACAGCAATATCATCAGAACTTAAAATATGACCCAGAAATTTAATGGAGGTTTGAGCGATGAAAACCTTACTAGACGGATTTACGGTTGAGCCGACGTTGCGGAGACGTGTAAGGACTTCGCGAACGTGCGACAGATGAGATTCAAAATCGGGAGAAAAAAATCAAAATATCATCAATAAAAGGGAAAAGATATTTGTACTTAATATCAGAGAATAAGGAGTCGACGAAGCGTTGCATAATTTGGGAACCTAAATTCAAACCGAAAGGGACTTTTTTAAATTGGTAAAGGCCATTAGGCGTAATAAAAGCAGTATACTGGGAGCTAATGTCATCCAACGGGAGCTGGTTGTAGGCCGAATTAAGATCGAAAATCGAAAAAAAATTTGAACCGGAAAAATGTTGAAATGCAGAGTTTAATTTGGGCATAGGGTACGCATCATAGACAATGTTCTCATTCAACTTACGAAAATCAACAATGAACCTCGCGGAGCCATCAGGCTTATCAACCACAAAGGCGGAAGATGATGGAATAATAGTATTATCATTCAACATTTTCTGTATTAGCTGATTTAAAACCTTCATCCGAGGAGGACTAAGGAAATATGGAGAGGAGCGAACAGGGGTGGAATCATTAAGATCAATATGGGCAAAAAAATCCTTGACAGTACCGAGCTTAGGGGTGATGACGTCCGAAAATTCAGTGAGCAAAGCTTGAACTTGATCGGGATGAATAGAATTAATTATAGGAAGGGGAGAATAGAAACGAGAAGGGTAGTCAATAGTATGGATTAAGGGAACAGATTTTTCAGAAAAGGGAAAAGTAACTTTAGAATGCGCGGAATCAAGAAGAAGACCAGTATAAGCAAAAAAGTCATACCCCAAAATGATAGGGAGAGATAAAGATTCAGCGATAAGGAAGGTAAACGGCCAGGGAAAATGCTGCATTTTAATATGCAAAGAAACCGTACCAATAATATTCAAAGGCTGATTAGAGACAGAAAGACAACGTGTAGAGGTAGGAAGATAATGTAAATGGGGATCAAGTTCGGTTAACAATTTATAGAATTGATAGCTGATAAGAGAAACAGCGGCACCTGAATTGAGAAGGGCGACAGAAGGAGAGTTATTGACAGTAACTAAGACATGACAAGTGGGAGGTAAAAATGAAGCCAAATTTGAAGTGGATTGGGAAGATGCCGTTAATAAAGGAGGCAGATTTTGCCCATCTAAGCGTCTACTGCCTAGCAACGCGGGTGGAATGCGTTTCCCGAAAATGAAGTAGTACACTGACGCGCAAGGTGGCCGGGCAGTTTGCACCGATAACAAGTCATAGGAGGGCGGACAGCGGGAAGGGAAGGTGCGGGTAAAGCAGAATATGAAGAAGTAGAAGGAATAGTCGGAGGAGGAACAGATGAATAGAACGAATGATCTCCTAAAGAATTTATAGTGTGCTGATGGGCTAAATTATAAAGTTGCAGAAGGGAAACAGGAGGAGCTAGAACGTTAAAGAGCATGCGAAATGAGGGAGCCGCGTAAAACTTTATAATGGAAATTAATTCCTGGGTATTATGTGATATATTCAAAACATCGGTATAAGTTATGATAGAGTCAAGATAATCATGAGCAGGTTCATTAGGTAACTGCTGTCGTCTGATAAATTCATTACTCAATTTATAACGTACTTCCAGGGGTAGAAAATAATTATGAACAGCGTGCCTCAATTCGTACCAGTTGGAGAAGTTGGATATATTATCAAGCCAAAATGTGGAGAAAAAACCCATGGTTTTCGTGGAGAGAAGACCAATCAGTTGAGGAAAGGAAGCTACTTTAATATTTAAAAATTTACGGGCGGAAAATAACCAAATTGTAAGACTACGAGGATCTGTTGCTGATAACTGGGGAACTTGAAGTAAAGATTGTTTAATAATCTGAATATTGAGAGAACTATCCACCGAAGTGGTAGGAAGAACAGCGGAGGGAGGGTATGGAGGAGGGGGAGGGGCCATAGGGTATCGGAAGGGAGGAGGTTTACTCTCATCAGATGTTACATCAGGCGTATGATCAGTAGAAGACGGTTAGACTGAGGAAGAAGAAGAAAACGAAATTAAATTGGGAACAGAAGGATTTGGAAGTGACAAATTTTGAGGAATTGGTGAAGATAGTAGAGAAAAGTCATCCCCTAAAGGGAAATTATCTGAAAAACAAGCCATGATATACAGAATAATAAAAGAAAAAGACTAAAGTAAAGGGTAATCTGCTACCATATGTTACGCTCTTTGTACTTGATAGTGTCTTTGCTTACTATCAACTTGCTAGAAATAGCATTGTAATTGAGATTTGCTTTTAGGAGAGTGCCCTTGATCGGGATACTAGACAACAAGATATCAAAGTACCCAGAACTGACAGTACACAAGCGCGCAGAGTGCCGAGAAGCGTGCAACATGAGAATATAACAGTTCAATACATCGTGTCAACATTACCGTAAACAGTGCAATTCAGAGCTCCATACATGTGCATAAAGAAGTTAAAGGGCCGCTCCCCAAAAGAATTGCCGTGGTAGGTACACGTGAAAACAGAAGTAATAGGGGAAAGGAACTCATGAAAGAGAATTTTGGAAAACAAGTTTGAAAATAACAAATATATTATACCAATCTCAAAGGGGTAACAAATTATCTACACATCAGAACAAATAGTATGAACCAGCATATGGCGTTATAAAAGCATTAAGTTTGTTTTTAAGACACGTAGGTGATACAAAATTTGATTACATCGTCGTCATCGAATTCCTAAGCACCAATCACTACAATCTTTGGACATATGTTCCGACACTTCAATTAGGGGAAAAAGAAAAGGGGGGGGGGGGGGGAACCCATAGATTCTGAAATCAGTTTCTTTGCATTATATTACACAATACGCTAGAAGGGAGGTACATCAAATAAAGTTTCAGGCTCATGCCAGTAGAATACAAAGTTGGTAGTGTCATACACTTGCTAGATAAGCTCACAAATTGATACAATGTTTACAATAGGACGTCCAAAAAATGTAACCTCATGCCAAACAATTCTAGAGATTCAGAATAGAAATAAACCAATCTCCAATCCAGGGAGTGATCCTTTTGGTAGGTTAGAAAAAAATAGGAATGCGCAGAAGCGATAATAAAATTGAAGCTAACCGATGAACATACAAATTAAATTAGCAGATCACATCTTTTGAGCAAGCACCATTTTTACGCAAAGTTAACAGATAGATGGGATAAGAAAAGAAAACAAGGAAATAAGAAACGGAGGAATGGGATAGGATAAGGATCAAGCCGCCAAGTCCCCAGCACTAACAGACGCGATGCAAAAGTTCATCTCAGAAGGTAGGAATGTTTATGGACTAGAAATTTAGATCAGCTGTCCAGTACACCATTTACACCACATTTTAGGAATATAAATGTCCAAAAGGCAGAACATTTGCGCTGCACGAATACTCAGATGTGTCCTGAAGGGACCAAAGTTCAATTTTCGTTACTACGGCGAAGCCCAAGTATAGCAAGGTTGGGCACGTTAAATGATAGAAAGAAACAGTGTCTGCTCACCCTTGACAGAAGTCCAGCACGAAGTTTACAAGTAAAATGGACACGGTCCAGCCGTGTACAGAGTTCCAGCTCGAAGTTTACAAGTAAAATGGACACGGTCCAGCCGTGTACAGAGTTCCAGCTCCCTGTCTTTAACAAGGTTATACCACAACTGACCTGCCGAATGAACGACACAAGGCCATATATATATATATATATATGCCAGCGGGGTAGATCGAGAACATACTATAGGCGTGACGTCAGAGTGGATTTGCCATGCAGGCGAGCAGTGACAGCAGTAGTACAAGCAGCCGGGAAGCCGACAGTTCGTAACAGCAGACGGAGAAAAGAGCACCAATTTGAAGGGGAGAATTTTTTTTTACGTAAGGTAACCACAAACAGCTCGCAACAACCACTCTGCGTCGAAACCGGTACTAGAAACAATAAATAACATGTTGTAAACATCTTATACGACACACGTAGTATTGAATAGATTGAACCTTTCCTCAATTCTGATTGTAAAGTTTTAATTTCTTGCCCCTTTTCCAGTATCTTATTCTAATATAGTTTTTCTTTCTCATACTTCAGGTTCTGCATTGGATCGAGAACTTTCTGGTTTTATAACAACTTTTTTATACCCTTGTCTGTAACAAGATCCACTTGCTTAATTACAACACAACTCAGCACTTCACCTTATGAAGACTGATATTACAAGTCACTACTAAGTTTACATATTTTAATCCTATTGTCAACGTTCTACGGAGGAACAACAGTTGACATCAGTTTTATAGATAACAACATTCAAAACTCGTCCCGTGGACAACAGCGCCACACTTAAGACTTTAAGTCTACGATGTGATCAAGACTTAATTTAAATATTTGTAATAGTTTTTCACCTGTTTTACAATTAACCAACAAGTCCTCAACTTGTGTAAATATTTTAAGAATGACTTTCTCCTTAAGCATAGTCACACTTTGTATGTTACCTAACCATTGTCATTTTACTATTAACGGCCTATAGATTGTATTTTAACATGTGTATATCTTAGTTTACTTGCCCAATTTTGGCTGATGATGACGTCCAAGACGTTGAAACCAGTACCAAATAAATAATGTTGTGATTTTAAATTAGCAGCATACTTTGTATTGAAAAAGGTGGATCAATTGCACTCTCTTATTGTTTGTTAATACTCTAGAGAGTCAGGTGAAGTTCACGTGATAGTTGTGTCATCCGCATAGTTTCAGCTGGTGACGTATCTCGCTCTCAGCTCCGTGCAATACCATTACCTCGTGCACTCTACACATACGTTTTAGCTGACCCGTTGCAAACTATGTTCCAAGCCATAGGCATTTCGTGGTACAATATGTATCGTCACTGGGCAAAGAAAAACCTCATTACTCCTTTTGAGTAAAGTTTACAGAAGAAGCGTAAAGCTGAGCGGTCATCAATGGCCGGAGAGCTATTCCTGGCATTTTCATTGCTTAATGATAGCCCAATTATTCGACAATTGGAGTCTTCTGTTCCCTTCTCAGGCAATGCGGCAAGCCTTCAAGACAGATGGAGAAACATGGTTTCCTCATGAATGGAAAGACAAGGTTTTCATTGCACAGTAATGATATACAGGGTGGTTATAATTAAACTTTCGCCACTTGAGCATGTGTAGACAGAAAACTGTGGAGCGTATGGGTACCCAACTTTATAAAAACGATGTTCAGACTAAGCGCTGTCAGATTTACGTTATTTAGTATTATTAGTGACATGACTTGCCATTAGGCGCTGGTACTGGTACGGTGATATAGGTTTGAAACACAATCATTGGTGTGTATTAATGTTGCAAACAGTGAACATGGATCTAGACAAGGTGAGCAGGGCTTTACTTGTAAAGCTGTTTTATAAAAACGACAGCAATAGTGCTGCTGCTGTTTGTGAGTATCAACGCTTTAAGGGAATGAGGAGGGGTCCTCTTTCCGCATGGGGGTTGAAGAACATGGTTCGGAAGTTCGAATTAACTGGCAATTTGGGAATTGCTCCTGAGAGTGGCTGCAGGCTAATTGCACCACAAATTGTTGAAGAAGTTACTGTTGCCATGACTGTGATTGCTGAATGCAATGTATAATCTTCAAGCAGTGCACAAGCTGTGTTACGATAGCTGAACATTCCATGAACCATGCTCGAAAAGTGCTGTGAACAATTGTGAAATGGTATCTGAACAAACTTCACCCTACTTACCAACTGTTGCCACGTGATGCAGACATTTGAGTAGACCTTACTCGTACGTTTCTTGCAAGGATTCAAGTTGATGACATGTGGCCATGGAACATTTTGTGGAGTTATGAAGCATATTTTACACTCACTGAGGCAGTGAACACTCATAATTTTTGCATTTGGGGATTTTGACAGCCAACGAACATTCATGAAGTTCCCCTGTGCAGTGAACGTGTCACTGTGTGGTGTAGCTTCACTGCACAGTTCATAATTGGTCCATTTTTCTTCGAGGAACTCGGACCTAAAGGACCAAGGGCATGCAGCGTGAACTGAACACATTACTATGATCTGCTTTGCCAACATGTGATCCCAGCTCTGCGGGAGAGAGGTGCTTTGGAGTCAACATTTTTGATGTACGATGGAGCTCCACCTCACATTGCTCGTGAGGTCATTCGGTTACTCCGTAACACGTTTGGAGAGGACCAAATCATTGGCCAATCATTCCAACCTGTGTGGCCATCAAGATAATCAGATTTGAACCCATGTGATTTCTGGTTGTTGAGTTTACCTGAAGGACAGAGTTCATCAAGAGAACACTAACACATGTTGGAGGTTGAAGATGAGCATAGTGAGGGAGGTAGCCAACACCCCACCTGAGATGTTTCGGGCAGCAGTAGAGCAATCTATACTGCGGTTCCAGCTGTCGTGGATGCAGATGGTCGTCACCTTGAGTAACGTTTGTAACCTGGAACGTATAAATGGTATGCAGTTTCGAGTAACAGATGTTACTCTCTCATGTGGAAATAATTATTAATAATTTCATATGGCTAAAGGCAGACTCTCCGATGAGGGTGGGCGACATCTGCCATGTGTAGGGAACTGCATGTTATTGTGGTGGAGGATAGTGTTATGTGTGGTGTGTGAATTGCAGGGATGTTGGGGACAGCACAAACACCCAGAACCTGAGCCATTGGAATTAACAATTGAAGGTTAAAATACCCGGCCCAGGCGGGAATCGAACCCGGGACCTTCTGAACCGAAGGGCAGTACGCTGACCATTCAGCCAACGAGTCGGACTCTCATGTGAAAATTGAAATGTGTTTCTTTCAATTGTTTATTCGTTACATCTCTTCCACATATTCTTACAGATGTTACCACAAAGTTTAATTGTCCTGCGATCACTTGTTTTTCGTGGGGCCCTTCTCAAGGAGCAAATGTTCAATTATAACCATCCTGTTTATACGAGTACAATTAGTAATGCACCAATTACTGTTGTACTATGTACAATGCTACTGAAAAAAATTGGAGTGGATTTCAAAGCAAATTTAAAAAGAACAATGCAGCATAAAGAGGCATTTTTACATACCTAGTGAATGGGAGGTACAAATTGACACATATTTTAGAATGAATAGTTTGGAAAAGGGGTACTGTGCAGTGGTAAATAAAAACACTATATCAAAACAAGATTTTATTGAAAATGAGCAGACACAACTCATTTCTGAACTGTTCACTGAAAACAGAAGCTACGATAAATTTGCATACTCCTTGAGACGACTTCACCTACCGCTAGTGGTACCCGTACCACACTTTGGATACCACTGCTACATAATGAGGCTAGGTGTTAATAAACTAATTCTTTTAAATAATAACTTACTAGTTCGGTGTTTCATTTAGTTCTATGTAGACTCTTCATTATGCAGTTAGCTTAGGTAACTCCTATTTTCTTATGCAAGTTTTTTTGCTTGTACATTGTTATTTTGCTCTGTTTTTTTTTTTTGTTGCAGATGGAAACAAGTCTGGAACGCTACAGAATCGATACCGAAACCACACTCCCAATGAGAGCCTTATTAGGTAGGTAGTGTTAATAGCGAGATTGGATGTTATGAACTGCATATTTTGAATGTTATGCTGGGTTTTGGATGTTTGTTTGCATCTTCCTTTGAGTGTTAATATTACTGATCAAGGGTTTGGTTTTGGAGTGCTCAGTGTGTTGATTTAACCATCATTAACAAATTTAGATATGGAATAAAGAACCAGGGCTAGTTGTATTTTTTTTTTAAATGTACAGTATGTATATTATATTCTTTAAAACAGAAGTGGGTTATATAGCATGTGCTGCTATGGTATGTACTAGATCCAGACCAGCATATGTTGTTTCGGATACTTCATTTAAAATAGATATATTATAGTTTTATCTTATTTCATTTTATTAGCTTCCAGAAAATGATCATGGCTGCCTCAGGGACAAAGCATAACAAAGACTCAAAATATGGTTATACAGTTGCTGGTAAAAGATTGGGAAATAATAGAAGAGATTAAGGACAACATATTGTTATGTAGCATATAAATGTTTTCGTAATATCGCTACAGATCCCTTAACTGCTGGGATTGCAATATTGCAATATCTATGCCTAGAATTTTGCAGGTCTTTACAGAAAGGCTCGGTACCATTTCACGTGCACCCACCATCAATCCAATCACCTCTGTACATTCAAGTTTGTAGCTGTTTTTATAGTAGAGCACTGTAGGTTCATAGATAGCCTTCTTCTCATTGTCAACCTCTTGTGGCTGATCTGAACTCAGTTCAAACCTCACAGTTGGATCTAGTATATAATCAGTTTTCTAGTAGCCACACTAAAGGTACTGTACAAGGGGAAAGGAAATCATGAGGATCTGCATGCTTACAGGAGCACTGCATTAGAAAGCATTCCATTTAAAAAATATTGACATCTCCTTGCAAAAGGACTAAAAGAACTTCTGGACCATGTAGTACCGGAAGAGCAATTTGGGTTTGGAAGGGGCAGATCTACTCTACAGGCTGTTGCTTACAAAATGACATACTAGAAACAACAGGGAGAGAGAAAGGGAAACTACCTGTTGCTTTCATCAACTTCTCACTGGCCTTTGGTCAACAGAGCGTTACTGATAAGAAAACTGGAGACTCTTATTAGAAATTATAATGCCCTATTTGTTCTGATACGAAATATACGTGCAGAGAACTACGTACAAATTGATCACAATTTGACAAGGTCTTTTCCCATAAAACAAACAACAGGACTGCTTCAGGGGGATCTGTTGAGCCCAATCCTGTTCAACATAGTGACCACAGACGCAATCAGGAGAGTAAGAGCGGAGAATGTAAAAATTTATGTGTATGTGGATGATATGGCAGTTGCGTTTTTGTCAAGTGAAGATCTACAATCAGCTTTTGATAGAATAGTGCACTGGACAGGTAGAAACAAGTTACAGCTGAGTAACCTTCTGATATAATCATCATCGGCAATCACTCGCGAGCGTGTGCAGTAGTCTTCCTACTGATGTCTTCTGATGGCTGATCAGTCCAGTCTGTGAATTACATACTCTACCTCAGTGGTGAAACACTTATGTTGAAGAGCCTGCTAGTATTTAGCCATTTCTCCTCAGAACCTCCCTATGTTTTCCCCAAGTGTGCTGTTCCATTGCAAAATGATGTGTCTGTTCTTAAAAATCCCCTACTCCTTGACGGACAGTGTTCCTCCTGGCCGAATGTTCCAGAGCACGCTCTTCCCAGTTGTCAGTATAAATGTTACATTTCTTCAGGGTGGCTTGAATGCAGTCTTTATACCTCTTTCTCTGGCCTCCAATACAGCAGTGACCCTTACTTCATAGAGAGTAAAGTACTTGTGTTGGGATGCATTGATTGGGCATTCAAACCATGTGTTCAACCAGCGTAGCTGATGTTGGGCTAGGATCGCCTCTGTGCTCATACTTTCAGCTTCGTCCAGAATGCTAATATTGGTGCGTTTGCCCTGCCAATAATTTTCAAGATACTTCTGAGACATCCTTGATAGAACTTTTCAAGTATTTTTCGCGCCTGTATGTTGTCAACATCTCGCATGCAAATGAGAGGGTCAGTACTACAACATATTTGTACATTGGTAGCCTGCTAGAGCAACTTATGTCATGACATGTTGACAAAGCTGTCCCAGCACATTTAAGCTGGTGATGAACTTCTACATCAACATTGGCTTTTGCTGAGAGATGGCTTCCAAGACATGGGAAGCGTTCAATGTTCTGAAATGGCTGCATGTTGATTGTTATATTAGATGCTTGGATCAAAATTCCAGAAGCTGACTGGTGCAAAATTTTGGTCTTTTGATTATTCAGTTTTAGTCCCTATTTGTGAAATGCTTCAGTGAAAGAATCCAAATGGCTTGGAGTTCTTCCTCTGATTGTGAATATACAGCATTCTCATCTGGGTACTGAAGCTCCTTCGTGGATGTTACTGATGTCCTGGTCGTAGCTTTGAACCTGTTTATGTTGAATAGTTTGCCATCCATGTGGTATGTAATTTGTATTCCTGGTGGAATCTGACCTTCAGCTAGTTGCAGAATTGTTGATATGTATATGGAAAAGAGAGTCATTGCTATCGAGCACTCTTATTTCACGCTTATTTTGACCTCAAAAGTTTCTCCTGTGCTTTCACTTGTGATCACCACTGCTGCCATGTTATCATGGAGTAGTCGTAAGATTGGTACAAACTTTTCTGGACAACAGTGGAAAGCAGCGATTTTTCCAGAAAGTACCACTTCTCCTGCAGTTCTGCTGTGAAGATATCTGATGTACCTTTGTTTGGTCTAAATCCACACCGAGTTTCTGGTAGAATTCCTTCTGCTAATGGTGAGGCACGGTGAGATAGAATCCGGGCTATGATCTTTTCAGCAGTTGGTAAAAGCAAGATGCCATGATAGTTCCCACAGTCTGCTCTTGTTACCATTTTGAAGATGTCAACAAACAGTGAGGTTTGAAAATCTGTTTGGATCTCATCGGTGTATGTATGACCACATACTCATCAATATGTGATGATGTTCATTTTGATTCTGTATGGTCAGTATTGCTACATAATAAACAAGTATAATTGTTTTATTATATAACTTACTCTTGAAGATGATTTAAAAGTGAAAATTTAAAAAATGAGTGCTTTTCTATGTTTTTCTTGTATATAGTTTTTGGTTATGTTTTAACGGTAGGAACTTCAAGAATGATTTTTTTTTTTCTATTAGCTTTACGTTGCACCGACACAGATATGTCTTATGGCGACGACGGGACAGGAAAGGGTTAGGACTGGGAAGGATTAAAGTGCAGCCCCAGCATTTGCCTGGTGTGAAAATGGGAAACCACGGAAAACCATCTTCAGTGCTGCCGACATTGGGGTTCGAACCTACTATCTCCCGAATACTGGATACTGGCCGCACTTAAGCGACTGCAGCTATCGAGCTCGGTATTATTTTAATTTTTTTAAAATGATAGCTCTTTTTAGTATTACGGTTTAATATTATAGCTAGAGCCTTGCACGGATACGGATATCTGTGGATTTATCCGCAAAGTTATTGTCTTGGCGGATACAAACTGTATGGCAGTGAGAATAATTTTGTTGATAATTTCTAAATAATGACATTTATTGATTATCACTCAGGTATACTCTTATTTTTGCTTGTGATTAGGTGAATCTTGACAGCGGTATGGGAAATGGTGATATATAAAAAGCCCTGAGACCACAAAGCCGAAAATCTGACCTGAGCCTACCTGACTCCTGCCTGCAATTAAGGGAAGGAAGGAACAAATGTCAATACGTCGGTAGTTATCGCACGTGAAAGTCCCTCATGAACCTGTGACTGTAGGGGTTCTGGTGCCAGGTGTCAGGCTTATTGTATTATGTTAACAGATCTATCCGTTTAAATATCTTGGGTGCAATATACTGTAGTTAAATATTTACAATATCCTTGGATAGCAATTTGTAGATGCGGATGATGAAAGTGCGGGTGTAGAGCGGATGGGGATTTTATTTTGTATATCTGCGCAGGGCTCTAATTATAGCCTATAATTTTTATTTGTGATTTTATTGTAAGGCTGAAGAAAGCCCATCTGAGCCGAAACATGTACCTGTTAATGTCTTAGTTCTTAAAGTTCCTTTAAGACATGCTATGTATTGACTAAGATGGAATCTTTTAATTGTATATTTTCTTGTAAGATTGTATTCTTCGGTGGTGAAAGAAAGATCTACTTCTTTGACAATCGTAACTCGTAGACAGGTCTGCCTGTGATGACCAGAGATGCTTTCTGGGTCAATTCGAAGGTATTTTCAGGGAACTACCTCATCATCACTGGCAAACTCAACAGGCACATTCGGTATGTGTAGACTTCAAACTCACTGTAGACATGAATACATAAAGATGTTCAGTAAGTGCTCAATTACGCAAAAGCCTGCAGTCTGATTATAATCTATAGCTCTTTCAAAAATGCACTGTTCATTTAAAATTGTATAGTACAGCAGCATAAAATCAGCAAAAATTGACATCATCCTGGACAGGTGTTAAGATTTCGAAGGCATGTTATGTACAAAAGTTGTATCACATGAAACTGTCGCCATGCAGCACTATCCATTCATCAAGAAATTACACGTCAGTCTATTAATGAAACCTAGCATACTGCAAGAGCGAGGGCTGAGTGGCTCAGATGGTTGAGGTGCTGGACTCTTGCCCCAACTTGGCAGGTTCGATCGTTGTTCAGTCTGGTGGTATTTGAAGGTGTTCAAATACATCAGCCTCATGTTGGTAGACTTACTCGCACATAAATCAACTCCTGCTGGACTAAATTCTGGCACCTCTGCATATCCAAAAGCTGTAAAAGTAGTTAGTGGGATGTACAAACCAATAACATCGTGAGAAATTGCAGCATAGTTGATGCAATCTATGGTACACAGGTCCTTGTTCTGCTTCTTCTTCTATATGCCTTGCCTAGACTCCCGGACATTGGCGATCAGTATGGACAGTGTTCATCGATCTTCAGCAACATGGTAGAGTTGTGCGACGGATCGTATTTCAGTTCAGTCTTGAATGTTCTTGAGACATGGCGTTCTTTTTCTGCCTACTCCTTGCTGTACTTCGATTTTCCCCTTTAAAATGAGGTGTATTACTGCGTATCTTTCACTACGTAACACATGCCCGAAGTACACAATTTTCCTGAACTTGATGTTAATCAGTAGTTCTCTTTTAGAGTTTGCTCTCTGTAATATTTGTTTGTTAGAGATGTGCTCTATCCAGGAGACTCTTAGCATTCATCTATGAAACCACATTTCTAGAGCTTACAGCCTTTTTATGGTGGTGGTCTTTAAGGTCCAAGCTTCAACTCCATAAAGCAAAATTGACCAAACATAACATTTAACCATGCACTGTCTCAGTTTTTAAGTTTAAGGCGTCATCACACTGTAAAGCCTTCATTTTTGTTGAATGCTGATCTTGCCATTTCTGTATGGGTCTTAATTTTGAGATCTGGGTTTAAATCCAACAACCAAGGTATCTAAATTTGTCAACTTTTTGGATTTGTTGACCTTTCAGTTTTAGAATAGATTCAACTCTTCCTCAACTGAAAACCATTAGTTTAGTTTTCTTAGTGTTGATTGTGAGACCCATTTTTTCTTCAACTGTATTAAGCTCGTCTAAGTACAGTTGTAGGCTTTCAATACTACTGGCAAGAAGTACTGTCTTATCTGCATATCTGAGTTTGCATATTAGTTCTCTGTTGACTTTGATTCCCACTTCTGTATCTGTTACTGCCTTAAATACAGCTCCCGAGTAGATGTTGAATAATAACGGGATCAAAACACAAGCCTTGTCGAGCTCATCGCCTAATTTCAATATAGTCTGATGTATCACCATCAATCTTCACCACAGCTTTTTGATTCCAGTAGAGGTTTTTGATGATTCTTATATCTTTACTGTAGATTCCAGTTTGTTGGAGTATTCTCATGAGCTCATCGTGTTTTACTCTATCAAATGCTTTTTCGTAATCTATAAAGCAGCCAAATACATCTTTCTGTTGGTCTCAGCAGTCGTGGAGAAGAGTTATTAATCCAAATAGAGCCTCACAAGTTCCATAACCATTTTTAAATCAAAACTGGGTATCTTCTATGTGGTCTTCACATTTCTTTCTTATTTGGGCATGTATAATTCTCAGGAAGGATTTGAACAAATGGCTCATTAAGCTTATAAGACGATATCCATTGCATTTTTTAGAAGTTTGTTTTGGCAGGGGAATGAAAGTAGATAATAGCCAATCCTTAGGTATTTCTCCAGAGGTATATGTGTTATTAAAGAGGTCAACTATCTTATTAATTTGTTCATCATTGATAAGTTTGATAACTTCAGATGAAATCTCATTAGGGCCCAAAGTTTTTCCATCTTTTAATTGATTTGTGGCATGGTTACTTCTGATTTCAAAATTATTGGCCCATCTGCATATTTATGATTGACATATACTTGTGGTCGGTTATCAAGAAAGAGGTCGGTAATACCGGCATATTTTTCCCATGTTTTGAATCTGCCAATATGATTTATAATAGGTTTACCAAAGTTATCTTCTAAAAAATGGGGAGTCTTCCACCTGAAGGTCCCAGTTACTTCTTTGGTGACTTCATGCATATTGAAGGTGTTACGTTCAGAAAGGTGTACAGAAAGAACAAGCTGCTTCCATCTTGCTTTTAAGGACCTCCAGACAGCCGTTAATCACTTACCCCATTACTGACTTGGCTAACACTTGGGCAATGCTGTATCCTGGTGTACCTCATCAGTTGAGTGCACTTTATTTATTCAGTGTGAAGAAGGTTGTATAAGGTGCTGCAAGAGCATTTGTTGATGATAGCATTAATATCAGTGTCGAGCGGGCCTTGGTCCTGTGATCATTTCTGTTCATCCTTGTGAAGGGTGTTTCTGTGGGAGATGTGCTCCAATTGGTACTCTGGATCCTTATCTCTGATGCCCATGTCATGTTTGCTGCTGAAAACAGGCTTCATCTCCAGTGTTCAACCTGAGAATGGAATGATCGACTGGCACAATATGAGCGGGGACTCAACAAAAAGAATACTGAATATATTATGTAAGGTCTGTAAGAAATTGGGGCATTTCCTAGGCAGTGGCAAGGATCTTGTTATGAGCGATAAATGTCTTAGGTTTGTAATTGCTGATGATGGCCAACTTATAAAAAATGTGAGCAAGAGATTTAACATCAGCAACAACAACATTAATAATTGTATGGCCTTGGCAACCTTTTGCAGGCATTAAGAATTTGATGCCATTTAGGCTGCTTGTGCATCAATTTCGATGTTCTGTTTTTCTCACCCTAATGGCAGAGTGAACCAAATATCTTTTGGGTGATGTGTGATAGAGTTTTAGTTAATTTTGTCGGGTGAACACCAAATGTGACATAGGAGGTTTTTAATATGCCAACATCATATGGTATGTATTTTCTCCGCCCTTCAAAATTCCTACTACCTCTGCTGGGTTTAAACCCATCATCTTGGGATCCAAAGGTGAGCACTCTACCATTAATCCAAGAGCTAAAGTGTTAATGCAACTGGGAGGAAGTGATGAATGACAACATACATTATCTGTCTTCTTCTGACTTTGGACCGGTTCAACCATCTGCAGGTAAAATAGATAGCAGCTATGCAGGAGGTAAATTATGTAGGTGTAAATCAGCTGGTTCTTCGGCTTGAGTGCTACTACTTCCACGTAAGCACTAGGTAGCTACCCAGAGCTAGTATACGGGCTTCGCTGGACTGATTTTCAGCAGCTTCTTGCTTTCGACTGAGGGGTTATCTATCAGCATATGTATGAAGCTCATTTTGATTGTCATATTTTCCTGTGCTTGCATCTGCTAATTATCACCAACAAGCCTAACAAGGGAAGTCTACAGTTATGGACAACGATTTATGTCCTGTGGTTAATACAGTAGAACTTGGGCGTAATGATAGTGAGATGTGTCATTTCAGTCCATCTAGCAACAATAATATAAGAACTCAGCAAGTTTGAGTTCTCTAGCCTCTCTCACTCCAACTCCAAGCACATAATCTACAAGAGGAGCCCTTGTTAAACTGAGCAACCCAGTGGAGGGTTGGGTATCCAACCCCATTGGGAAACTGGGTCAGCAAGCAGATCAGTGTGGGAGGATCACCACTCCATCATTCATTAAGGTGTGGTGACTACTATGACATATATGGCATGCTGTACTGCTTGTAGCATAGGAGCGCAATCAGAGATAGTCGACAACTAGAAAGACGCTCCTGGAGGATACCATCTTCATCTCCAAATGTCGGATAAGGTACAACTCCAAGTACATCAGATTATGTCCATGAGGTCTAACAACCTCAGCAGTTTTTGAATCTCCAGTCATCGTAAACTCTATGCCACTGGGTCAGCGTCCTGAATTTGTCAAGGGCTGTGTTACTGTTGATGTGCACCACCATTCCCGCATAAAAATATTTCACGCACAAGTATCGTTTGGAAAGCAACACCATCTGCCCAATATCAAAGTCCTGCGGTGATCGGCAAGTTGTGACGGGAGCAGGATAGTGTAATTGGGGAGCTCCTAGTGATGATTCGGCACGTAGGCGGCGAGTGTGTGATAGCCATTTTGCTCGAAGACAGACTGTAGAGCAACACGTGTGGTACTCCCATGACTGAGCAGTCCTATTTAGGATCCCCTCTGCTCACCCTGAATGAGGAGGGGGCTGTAATAGGTATCCTAAACATAGGCAGTCTAACTTCTCCTCTGACTGGATTACCGCTTTCATTGGGTACATCAATTTGTGGTAGAAACAAAAGGAAGATTTGCAGCATGAATATAGCTACCTGAAATATTCATACTCTAATGGGCACTGATGTAGATAATCGACCAGAGCGACATACAGCAATAATAAGACGTGAGTTGAAGAAATATAACATAGATATCGTGAAACTATGTGTGCTGGAGAAGGTCAACTCGAGGAGCATGGTGGTGGCTATACATTTTTTGGAAAGGAAAAGATGAAGGCGAACTAAGGGTTCATGGAGTAGGTTTTGCAATAAAGAATGAGGTTATTCACAATCTTGAGGAATTAATGAAAGACTCATGACACTCCATCTGAAACTCAAGAACAACCAAAGAGCTACGGTGATCAGTGGATATGCCCCAACGTTGAAGTCAGAAGATGATCAAAAGGGAGCGTTCTATAACCAACTTGATGAACTCCTGTCGAATTTATCCAAGTCAGATAAACTTAGTCTGCTAGGAGACTTTAATGATCGGGTTGGCCTGGGACTAGAGGTAAAGAGGGTGTAGGCAAAGTCAATGCCAATGGAACCCTCCTCCTACTCACGAAGTGTTCTGAATATTATCTTGTCTTTTCAAATACACTCTTCTGCCAGAAGGATAGATTTAAAACAACATGGTAACATTCCAGATCAAAGCACTGGCACTTAATTGCCTACATTATTGTCCGCGCTAGAGATCAGCGCGATGTTCATATAACCAAAGTTATGATCCGTGCTGATGATTGCTGGACTGACCACTGCTTAGTTTGATCTGTGATGGATATACATGTTCCTCCAAAACGGCAGATTCAGGGGAAGGCGATAAAACACAAACTAAATACTGAACCACTTAGGAACAACAGTACCAAATCTGCCTATCAGGTACTATTTTCTGATAAACTTCCAAATGAATACCCAGAAGATACTGAGCAGCACTGGTCGTTATTAAAATCAGCTGTTATAGCAGCTGGCAAAGAAGCAGTTCGTTTTAATTAGAGGAAACTTCAGGACTGATTTGACGAGAACGACAAAGAAATATGTTACCTAACTGATGAAAAGCGGAAAGCCTACAACGCTTGGCAAAATGATCCAACGTTTTCATTACATATATTTTATTTGTTTTAAAGCGGAAAGCCTACAACGCTTGGCAAAATGATCCAACTTTTTCATTACATATATTTTATTTGTTTTTTGTTCTATATTCTTTCTCTTCTACAATGTGTGTAATGCTTTCTTCTTGTCCCTCCACTTTTTTATGTTTACTTGGCCCTCTCCTTACATTTTCTACATCATGATTGAAGAATTCTCGAGAAAAATCTCTGTTTGGATGCCCATCCCCTGATGAAACTGAGAAGCAGAAACTTGGTTGTTGGGACCTGAAAAGAAATAAATCTGGAGGACCTGGGAGAGCCCATTTGTGAAGATGGCAGTGTGTGAGAGAGGGCTTGTCCTTGCACCTTCACGTTTTCATATTTGTCCCTTTCTTGTATATCTATTGCCCACTTTATTCACATTAGCCTTCATTATGTTTATCCTTTTTGTTTATTCCTGCCCTTCCTTGCTTCATTTATCTAATAAAACATGTTTTCTTATACTTTTTGTTACACAAAAGTATATATTGTTTGATAATGATTATAAGAGTATATGGCATTTCTCCAGCTGACTCTACCTGTTTTTCTTACGTATCTCATTTGTATGAGAAAATACATTTTGTATTTAGGTCCTGTATTATGACTGGCAGCTAAACATCCAGATACGTAGGCTACAGTTTTGCAATCTGGAAGATAATTATTTACTTGCGTACTACCAACGGATTTTAACTATGGTGTTTTTATGTGGAAGATGTAGAAACGTTATTGCATTGGCAATAACTTTACTGAAAATGTAGTGTAATTTTGTATGGTGGTATACCTCTTCCTGGGTGTTTAGTTTGTTTAGTGCCATTGGAAAAAAAACCCTGTATTATGAGAGACCATTATTTGAATATTATTAGACTATAATGTGGAAGTTCCAGCCAAGAAAATAATTAGGACTGAAATCTACATAAATTAAAAGCTTACAAATGAATTTATAATATGCAACAAAATACATTTTTGTAGAAAATAGAATGATAATATTACATAGATTCAGGTTATGTATCTTATCAAATAATTCATACCACATGATATAATATTGTTTTTTCTCCGATAGTAATTAAGAGGATGCGCATTCTGACAAAAGTAAACCTCCCCATCCGTCCTTTTTTGCTACTTGTTTAACATCCCACTAACACACCTACGGTTTTTGGCGGAAGAAGAATGGGAAAGAGCTAGGATTGGAAAGGTAGTGTATGTGACCATAATTAAGGTACAGCCCCAACATTTGCCTGACATGAAACTGGCAAACCACAGAAAACCATCTTCAGGGTTGCTGACAGCGGGACTTGAACACACAGTCTCCTGAATGCAGCCGCTAATTTTATTAAGATGTAAAATAAATGGCGAAACCTGGATACTACTAGTAGTGGAGGTTCGAACGTTTTATTATGAATTATTGCACCAGGCAAATCCTGGGGCTGTATCCTAATTAAGGCCATGGCTGCTTCCTTCTCACTCTTAAGCCGTTCCTGTACCTTCGTTGCCATAAGACCTATCTCTGTTGGTGCAACGTAAAGCAAATTAAAAAAAGAATTCAGTTTATTGTGCCATTGATGCTTTCACGGCCCGTACTTATAGACAATACAGTATCATGTCTATAATTCAGTTTATTGTTCAAATATAAAATTTAGTTGTTTTTTTTTTTTTCTCATGACAGTGTTAGTGTAGTAACTGGTAAGCACTTATCTCACTTTGGAGTATATATTTAGTAATTTGTTACAAAGTCAAAGAAATATAACCTTTTTTAAGGTCTCCATTTGATGGACAAATTGTCCTGAACACTCACTCAATATGAACACCGCAGACAGTTTTGGAATGGAACCTAGGCGTTTGGTATGCACTCTGATTAATAATTGTATACCACCACCTCTAATACCCTGTTTACCAACATTTAGAATGTTAAAAAAAAAAAAAAAGTCAATGGGACTCAAACCAGTAAAACATGCAGTGGCAGCGTCTATAGATGACACTTTAATGACCATGACTATCAAGCAAACTCGTCAATGGAGTGCTTGCGCGCAAGTCGTATAGTTAGTGGGAAAATCTTTCTAGCTTGGTAAGTAATTAAAAATCCTTTGATACCTGAACAGAAAGTGTGATGTATAGTATTGTATAAATATACACAGAGATTACATTGTAATAATTTATCTTTTATGTAGCATCATGAAGATGCAGCATACCTGCCAACCCTTCCGATTTACCCGGAAACTTTCCGGTTTTTAACTCGTCTTCCGATTTTCCGATTTATTTTTACTTCTTCCGATTTTTGACTAATATAATCTCTAGTACGGCCAATACTCTTTCCCCTAGAATAAAGGATAAATTCTTATGTGCTTGTGTAATTTACGAAACCTAATTTTCAAGCGTGTTTGACGCTTTATTTCGTGAGTGTTTCGTCCGTCGCCTTCGTGTATCGTGTTTCCCGCTCACCACAGCAGCGTGTGCGCTTTATACAGCTGGGGATTCGGGGCGGCAATCGTCCTGCAAGCAAGAGGCTAGCGCGCGCTAGCGACTCAGTTAATCGGGACGAAAGAATGAGTTTGTTATTGTGTTGTTTGCGCGCTGTTAACATCGTTTTTGTGCGTAGTTTCGTCGGAGTTGTAGGCCACGTGTTTTTCCTTGCATTTCTATGACCGTTTCTGGTATTTTCTTTTCTCGTTATGGCCAAAAAATATGACAAACGTTATCTCCAAGTGCTCAGAGATGCCTATAAATTTCTGTACATTTTACCGGCTATTGAAGGAAACTACCGTATTTTCCCGCGAACCGTAATCGACGCCCTTGAATAATTTACACATCCCAATATTTTTGGGTCCAAAGTGGAATTCGACGCACCCACAACTTTGAAGATCCAACACTCAGCTCCGGATGCGTTTCGAAATAAAGATGCCAACTACTCAGGTAGCAGGCTTCCTATTGCGAAAACGGGCATTCCAAATACAGGCAACGTGCTGTATTAGCCGGCAGGAAATCCCACTGCACTAGTTTTACGAGTGTTTCGCGTACGGGACATAATGTGATCTCAAAATTGTTTGTCAGTCCACAGTACTCGATTAAAACTGCATCATACGAACTTGCGGTGATCAGTTACGCCGAAACATAGTGAATAGAGCAGCGGGCAGCAATTTTTCAGTGTGCAAATGAAACATGCGCTACCGCGGTAACAGAAGTGCACTTCAAGCGGCCAACAAGTCTCGCAAAGCATTTCGCGGACCAAAAAGCGGCAAGCTTCCGCAAGTAGAGGATTATTTGCTTAACTATATGATTTTGTTACGCAATGTTGGATAAGCCGTTTCTCACAAAATGCTGCATTTTAAAGAATGAGAAATAGCCGCGGCACGTGGAATCATTGTCTCGTATTTGAAGGTTAGCCGAGGCTGAATTCATTTTATGAAGAGAAATGGACTTTCTCTTCGACGAAGAACAACATTATGCCAAAAAGTGACGAATGATTTCAACCATTTTCAGCGCTTTGTGATTGAGAAGCGTAAAGTGAAGGAATATTTTATCTCCCTTATAGGAACCGCAGGTCAGACGCCAATCAGTTTCCGTATACCATTAAGTCGAACAATTGATAAGAAAGGAACGTACAGTGTTATCGCACGCGCTACCGGAAGCAAAAAAACGATGTACTGCAATGCTAACTGTAACAGCTGATGGCAGAAAGCTTCCAGCTTACATTGTTCTAAAACGAAAAACAATGCCTAAAGGAAAATTTCCGCGAGTGATCTACGTTCGTATTCAAGAAAAAAGGTGGATGGACACGTCATTCGTACAAGATTGGATACGAACGGTTTGGGGTAATGTAGCAGGGTCCCTCCATCGATGCCCGGCCCTTCTCGTGTTGGACAGGTTTTTTTTTTTTTGCCGGTATGTCATTCGGGTCGTATTGTCAGCTCGTAATGGGAAGAATGTTTTCCAGTGTCGGTACTTCAAACCCACGTGTCTAACTTATCTGATGTACCCTATTTGACTTTTCAGAAAAAAATCTCACGCCGGAATTTTACGCCAAATGACGATAACTGCAAATGGGTTGAACCAATTGTGTTTGGATTATATTTCATGTACCAGTATCTTTTAAATGTAAATGAATTGTAAATAATTTGTAAATATCCGATTTCCTTGAATCGCATCCGAAGTTTTCGCCTGTATTTTTCGTCAAAAAAGTGCGTTAATTGCGCGAGAATATACAGTATTATGCATTTTGTTGCGCGTGTCGGTGTGACAAATATTATTCGTATGTTAATGTCATAAATGAGAGTGATTAGGTACATTTTCTTGTAACCATTTTTATGTTTTCTTAGTTTAAGATTTTAAATTTAATGGTCAATTCGCATCGTAACTGTAGACAAGTATGCCTTTTATCCTGACCTTTTTTCACGTAGACCTTGGTGGAATATATGTGATGAAATCCAAGAATTAAAAAATCTTCCTATTTTTGGTTTCTAAAAGTTGGCAGGTATGAGCAGATTCATCATGATGTGCAGCTATTTTGATTCTTACATTTGAGTCAGAGATCGGAGCAGAGTCCCAGATAAGAGCTTCAATTACCGCTCCAACTTTGGCATAGCTAAACTAGAGAATATTCCTCCAGAATGCATATAAATGATTTTAATTCAACTTCCGGATGAATGTTCAATATGCTGCATGGATTTAAACCACACATTTATCTGGCTGTCGTAGTACAGACTCTAAGAGTAGTATTTTGTTCATTTTATTACACCTGAAAATTGAAATAATGTTGCTTGTAGTTCACACTCACATTACTAAAAAAGAAAATTTAAAAATCTAATATTGTGGTAAGAACGTTCTTTTCAATGGCTCTTTTCTTTTGTGTATAAATATTGAACAATTCATATATTTAAAACTTGTTTCATATTTCAAAAATAACTTGTTTCATATTTCAAAAATAATTTGTATAATTTTCAATTCTTAATCGGTAACCTTTGTAAGCAGCACTTAATGGGCTTTTGTGTGTTTGTTTAGCCATCTAGTGACTGTTTCTGCAGTGAATCTCACAGTTAACAGGATTGTGTAAGTGGCTGTAGTGAATGTATTGTGGCCCCATCTAATTTTCTTTCATTTTTGCTTGGATTTTGATTGGTCAACAACATTAAGCATGCGATGGACTTAAAATTTACCTCTTTGTTTTACATTTATTGCAGTGTTGTTAGCATGTATGTACTTTTCTTTGTTTATTTTATGACTGTATCATTTAATGTTGTATTTACATATAATTATCCAGGATTAAATTTCTGTGATGATTGTTTTTTATTATATGTTGAGATGTAAAATTTCCATTTTGAATTATATTACAAACAAATTGTTGTATTTTGTGATGCGCATTATTAATGCTTAAAGTCGACCTAGCAGTGAAATGACATGCATTACATTGAAGAAAAAGAAAACATAATCTCTAGGCTTAATCCTTTTGGAAACAATGAGGGTTTTATCTTTGAAAAATATGATGAAATATCGTAGTAGATGGATATTCTATCCGGAGGTATGATAGCCTATTGATATCATCACTGCTTGTCACCAAGGTGACCATGCTTTGAATCCTGGGCAGTGCATGTGTATGTTGTATGTTGTAGTGTGATGATTTTGTATTGATATGTCTGATGACAAAATTTGAATCTTTGGCAGTGATGTTTTGAAAATGAGTAGTGTTGTCTCAGTTATCTATTAACTTAATCATTACTTATTAACATTAGTAACATTTCAGTCATTACTCAATAGTTTTACCAGAAAGCAGCACTAAATTAATAAGAATTTGTAGCAACATTTTTAGCAAAAAACACTTCAAATTAATAAAGTGAATGAGAATTTAGAAAAATATCACCATAAATTCTTGCCACTATAGTGATGAGATTATTGATATGAAGAGGTAGATATCTTTATTGAAGAGGTAAAGGCTAGCTTGCAACTCAGAAATCATTAGACTCTCCTGTGGAAGGTAAGGGAGGGAAGAGACACCTGAAAGACACTCATAAGATGTCTGTTATATGATTTCAACGTTAGAGTCTTAGTAGAAGATTAGGAAATGATTGCTTTTCTTTTTTTACTGGAAGGTTGGTTGGTCATCATGGTCATTACCATTGTGCACATAATGTGGGTAAAAGTCTGCCTTCTGGTATCAGTGCTGATCCATTCATAATAAGGGCCAGGATTGAGAAGGAAGCTGCTATCTCTTATAATTTAGGCACCAGTATGATAATATTTTTTGCATGTTAGTTGTATTACCGGACTGACTGCACCCCATTCAAATACTTTACTCCAGTCATAAATTCATGACAAAACTCTGAATAGAATCTAAAGTCAACCAAGTGGGAAATTTTGAGACATTCTACCATGGCAACAGATCAAATAGAAGATTATTAAGGCTTTTACAAAGATTTGATAAATATTAAAAGGTTGAAAAATGGAACAGTCAATTATGAAAGTGTAAGTATGAATGTAATGGCATGTATAAATGTAATAGTATGTATGTATGTATTTATTTAAGTGATAATTTTTCATATTCAACTCTATTTGTATTTCTACAACCTTTTTTCATAGCAATTTTCCAGTGAAAATTCCTTTTAAATGTTCGGTTCTACACTCTTATGATCCACTAAATGAACCCTTTATTTTATTGTTAACCTTTTGTATCCTTCTTTACAATTTCTTACTTATTTTAAACAACTGCTGAATCTCACTTGGTATTACAGCCTCTATTAAGTATTTATTTCCTTCAACTTTAAAACCACCACCTTCTCAACTTTCTCTTCTTTCTTCATGAATTCCTGTCCTTAATATCCTTTACCCTGCTTACTTAATATCCCTTTTATACTCTTACCTCTAGTGTTCTACCTACATTCTTGTTTGTACAGTACCATACTTTTATTTTTTGTTCACGTTCGTGAATCTGCTATCATAATTTAATTTGGTTTTGTATTTCTCCATCAGCTAGATCTTTAATCTGAGCCGTATCTTCAGCAGTCAAAAGTCTCAAACCCCAAGAAATAATCTCTAATCTTCACTAAATGTTTCCTTCACATTTCTCTAATTTTTGCTCATACTCCTTATGTATAAGTATTAGTGTTAAATTATCTTAGGCTCTATTATGATAATTCAGTTCCTGGTTTGAAATAATTTAGAGGTTTGTTTCTTTTTTGGTTGAGTATTGGTAAAAAGGAATCACTTGTGCCAGAAGTTGTTTTATTTCCATTATGATTATTATAAAAAGTCCTGCAACATATGAACCTTACAGCTTTTTTCAAAATTATAGCAGTCCTCAATGTCATGGGTATCAGATACAACGAAATATCTCTAAGGAATCATGTGGATCTCATGGTAAACAGCAAGCTAGTCCTGTGAGCAACCCAAATCGATTATCATGGCCACAGTCTCAGAATCGTAATAATACAACGAATTTGCAAGAACGAGTTGATGAAAGGATATCGATGAACAACGATGGCTTAAGTTTCAACTGTGATAGAAGGACAACTCGTGAGACAAGAGAAGCAGGAAGAGTCAGGAGAGAGATGTCAAGTCATCAGCCGGGGGCTTTGGAACGTGTTTTGTGCCCTGGTGATGCTAAAGTGTTGGAACGCGCCAATCAGATTGTTATGTATGTAATTCATGTTGTATTTGACTATGGTGGTGGGCAAGATAAAGCATTAATGGGCTTCTGCATGGGGCCTGCTTGACCAGTGTGGGTATAACAATTAAGAATGCTTGGTGGTGGTATGGTTTATTGTAACATACTTAGCTTTAGTCTTCTCATTTAAGTATGTTCCTATTATTGAATATAGTCAACACATTTTTCTCCTGATTTCTTTTTACTTAATTTTTGCTGAAAATGTAAGTTTGGCTTAATTTAATTTTTACTGAAAATATGTGTGGTTTTACTTGTTTAATTTAGTGTTAGGAAATTGTATTTAATATCAAATCAGGTGGAAATTTGCTATATATAATATTAAATAAACAGAATTTATATATTTGTTATATTTATATATATTCGCAAACTTTGATAGAAGCTAAACAAAATTAGCATAGTGTGAAGAAAGGAAAAGATTGCTCTTCTGGTACAAGTTAAAATCAGTCCTCATAACAAAAAAAAATGAATCTTTTGAGCACAGTGTATATACTCAAATTTGAAAAAAAAAAAAAAAAATTGCAAATTAAACACCTGTCAACATGAGAGGCAAAAATCACACAGGAAGTGCAATTGACGGTAATATTTGTGTCATTATCCATGGCCACATTTCTCAATTTGAGGTCAGGGAAACACACTATGGGACCAAGAAGAAACAATATTAAGATGCAAAGCTGAGTATTATAAAATTGTTTGAAATGTTCCAAATTGGGCACCCTGAATTAAAAGATAAAGTCAAATATAGTTTTTAATTTCAGATACTGTAAGGAAAACTTCAACTTATCATTTGGGTGGCCACAGTTTGATCTTTGCAGCCAGTGTTAGAACTTCAGAGCCAACTTAAGAGACACACGTTTGAGTGACGTCAAGCGCAGCATAATAGCTGAATAAATAGTTCACCAGTGCACAGCTAAGAAGTTTTATATGAAACAAAAAAATGAGTAAAGACAAGAAAGAATATACAGTAGCACTTCGTTTCAGTTTTATGCAAAACCTTCCCCTTTCAAATATACCCGTTCAAGAGATATTCTACAGTCGTCAGCTTTGGCTGTATTTTGTGTTCATGATATGAAGACAAACTAAACAAGTATGTACATTTCAAATGTTCCAATCATACCTAAAATAATAGAACATTGTATAAAGGAACAGCTATCTGTACATTTTGAAAAGTATAATTTACTAAATGCTGCACAGTTTGGGTTCAGAACAAATAAATCCACCATTAAAGCCCTAGAAGCTGTTGTGACTGAAGTAATTCAAGGCTTTGAGTCTCACCACATTACAAGTGCTACACTGTTAGACCTCAGCAAAGCTCTGATTCAGTACCGCACAATATACTAATAAGTAAGCTTAGCTACTATGGCGTGACAGATTTAGTGTTATTATTAATTACATCCTACCTCAATGACAGGTATCAAATTGTACTGGTAGAAAATCAATGATCTGGGGCTCTCAAAGTAAAAACAGGGGTGGTTCAGGGTTCAGTTATAGGAACTTTCCTCACCCTTGTGTATATAAATGATATTGTCAGTAATTTACCTATGCAGATGATATAAGTATCATAACAAGCAATAGAGACTTAAAATATGTTGAGGAGGAAAGGACGGAAATGCTACACAAATCATCCTCTTGGTTGCAGGCAAATAAACTTATCCTAAATAATAAGACAGAAGTGATCTACTTCCATTTAATTAATTCAGGTCTGGGTAATAATGATCAAAATTCTGTCAAATTATTGGGATTGTATCTGGATTGCAAATTAACCTGAAAAAAAAAAAAAAAAAAAAAAAAACCACAGTTATGTACAAAACTGGCTAGAGTGATATTTTTTCTTTGCAGACTTAAAGCATCATTTAGTAGTAGTCAGGTGATGAGTGCATACTATGCCTTCTTTCATTCACACGTATCATATGGTACTATGTTATGGGGTAATTCAACAGGGGCTCAAGACGTGTTCAAGTGGCAAAAGAAGGTAATAAGGTGTATTAAAGGTAAGGCCACAAGGGAGTCTTGTAGACCTGTGTTCCAAGACCTTGCAATTATGACTCTTCCCTCATTATACATTTATCATACAGTAGTATACTCAATACTAAAGAAAATCTCATTGACCTAACAACTCGCAGCAATGTACACTCATATGGCACAAGATATAGGAACGATTTAGATTTACCACATGTTAGGCTGAGAAAAACACAAAAAAACTACAGGTATAATGGCATTAAATTATTCAACAAACTACCTGACCAAGTAAATGATATGCCCCTATATAACTTCAAAAGAACCCTTAAAAATTGCTTGACGTCCAATAGCTTCTACTCACTATCTGAATTTGAAGGAAAAATAACACTATTTCAAGGGGGGTAATAAGAGCCAACGCCATCCTAACACGTTGGTAAATTAGTAGTTATTTATCATTCTCTTGGACAAATAGTGTTATGTTTATTTTACATTTTGTGTATATAGTTGTATTTATTTTCTGTGCTTAATGAGATACTAGTAATATTTTGTAACTATGCACCTATGACTCTGTCCATTGCAACTGCCAGTTGCCTAACGGCAATAAAAATTATTTTATACTATTCTATTCATTTACCATGAAAGTGAAGCCAATAAATCTCCAGAGGAGGTGTGCTCAATGTTATTGAATTATTTAAACACGGAAGTTTCTTCTGCAGTAAAACATATTGTTCTCTACAGTGATGGCCCATCAGGCCAAATTAAAAATCAATGTATTGTGCAGTTTCTAATGAAACTTCGTGATACGGGAATGTTTGAGACTGTGACTCACTACTTCCCTGTCAGGCGACACTTCCTTTCTACCATGTTACCACAATTTTGGGCGTCTAGAATGTCTTGTGCGATAAGTGGACAGTGGGTACATTCCAGATCATAATTCTTAAAACGGGACGTTTTACTGTCCGCCAAATAACCAGTGCGATGATTCACAGTTTTGATACATTGTGGCTCCAGTTTTAGAAGAGACTGTGAACTCAGATGAAACAAGTGGAAGGTGTGTTTTCAAGGAAGAAAAAAATCCTTTCAAAGTCTCAACGTACAAAGAATTTAAATATAGCAAAGCTGAACAAGACAAGGAAAAGTTGTTGCTCAGCACTTTATTGATGGTTTTACATTTTCAGCATTTACCTTGAAAAATTTTGTTGCCATTCGTGAACTCCCAACAATGCAAGCATGCCAGTCTGAAAGAGAACCAATCACTATAAAGAAGATTAATGACCTGAAGAAGCTTAGCAAATATACCACGGTATTAATCTTTCTATGACGGTATCCACCAGTGGCCTACTACGGAAGTGGAGTGTAGTGTAGGCAAGGAATACCAGGATGAGTAGGATCATAGACTGAAAGGACAAACAAATTAGTATTTTGCGACTGTATATTAATATTCGTTAATGTTTCCGTTAAAATTCTGTTTATGCACAAAAATAATATTTATGTAGTTGCTGTTGCTTTGTAATAGTTTTTATTGGTTTGGATGATAGCTATGGATACATTTTTAAACAGTTGGAGAAGATCCTAGAAAGGTGTTTGTAAAATTTTGAAAGTGTGTGTGAAGTAAAAATTGATTTGTTTAATGTTTCACTAATTATTTGGGCTAATATATTTAAGTTATTATTATTGTGTTTTTGTTATTAAATATCCTACTGGTACTTACCAAAATTAAATGTAGCTTAAAAAATTAAATGAAAAGGACTTTTACTGCAGAAACCCATCAACTGATATGCTTTATTAATTTTTATGAAACAGTGCACAATTTAAATTTAAAATATAAGCACCATCTGTTTTGAGAAGGTATAAAGTATTAATCTGATTTTTTTAAAAGCAAAAATGGACACAAATACAAAAGATAGTAAGCTTTTGTTTTCACTGAAGTTTTTTAAAAAGTGCACTTGGCAGGTTTCTGAAATAAACGAGTCAGTTAAGGCCAGGACCGCTTCCTTCCCATTGTTGCTATAAGAATTATTTATGTCGGTGCGACGTGAAGCAAATTGTAAAAATATATATTATACACAGCCGCAGTACCGTTGTTGATGGGGCAGTCATATAGCATTTGCAAAGTTGTGTAATTGTCCAGCTACTTCCTGCCATTATTCAGGCGGACTGTTTTATTGGGATGCAGCAGTCATCCCATCTATTGGAGATGAGTGGCAGCAGAAATGACATAGCATATCACAACAAAGAATTGTCAATGTAATGTTATTGTTCATCAATTTTATAAGCATTCAGTATTGTAGGCCTTCACGTTTAGTTTTCTTCTGACTCTGAGATGTTAAGGCATCTAATGTGAAGGGAATCCTTCTTTCATGACTCCTCCAAGCGGTCATTCCTTTATGATTTTTTCTAATTTTTTATAATATTTTATAATCATCTTAACAATTTTTGTTGTCTATGGACTGATGTCCACAAGGTTTTACATCTTAAGACAGTTGAGGCAAAAACCATCAATTGTTAATACAAATGAACAATATTCCCATGAATGAATGCTTGGTGTTGATATGGACTGAGCAACAAAAGTCTAAATTCATGAATCCTATTACCTTAGTCAGTATGGTAAAACTGTATAACACATAAATGATTGGAAATCATATTTATGTTGAATATTAGGGTGAAATTGAAAATACGAAATTTATAAATGTTTACTAAAATGAAGTATAAATAATGGGGTACCACCTGCAAAAGATTTACAGGAATAATTAACTCTGTAGGGCATGAGAGAACTCCCTCTCCCAAGGCAACGGTCATCAGGCTGACGAAGCTTCAAACTTGCTTCATTACCTTACCTGTTACTATTTAACCCTGAAATTAAATTTGGGTAGCATGCCAGGTTTTTCCTTACTCCACCAATAAAAGATTCACCACGAATTTCACTACATGAATTTACTCCAATATAGAACATTCACAAACAACATCTACAAGCTATACACCACAACTATACATAGTTCTGAAGGTCACGCTTCTTATTCATGGTGTCCTACGAATAAGATGACTGTCCATTCTTAACCTTTTACACATAAGCACAATAAACCTTTTACACATAAGCACAATAGCATCTCACCATGGAATCTGTTTATTCCGGGTTGTAACTGTACGTGAAACAGAAGTCATCACCTAATCAAACAACTTCACCATGTAAAAAGAAACTTCTGTGGTCTGGATGCAAGACAAATGCCACTTCCAGTCAATGAAAAAGACAACCAAGTGCTGAACACTTGGCCTACAATTTCTACCACTAGTCAGTTCGGTGCCCAACAAGTTATTATCTCCAGATTACCTATAAAACCCTACCCACAGTGCGCATTTCCTGAGAGGAATAATCCAGAGTCTTATTTACAAAAGAGCACTATGTAGCGTCGTCCACCAACTGCTCACTAGGAACGTGAATTAGCAAGTAATGCACTTGTCATGACTCTGTAATGGTTCAGAAATGTACGCGTGAAGAAATCGTACAGCGAAGACTTCGTAGTGGTGATCATCATAAACAGCAACCACAATGGTCATGAACAGTAATAGTAAACATCTCGTTGCACATGTGCACAATATGCTTCCTCCAGCACTCTGTAATAATAAAAGACCTCCGTCGCACGTGCACGCATGTATATATAGGCTCGCTCCACATGGCGTAGCATCTGCCAAAGTCTACTGGAAACAACGCTACCACTAAAACATCTTCACACGTCACTTGGTCAACGGAACCTCATTCGAAATCGGAGCTTTTGAATTGGTTACCGAGCTGTAGATCCGCAAATAGTGATCTTGCACGTTCAGTCACATTGATGAATTAGCATTTTAAGCATACACTCCAGGGCCATACTCCGGGTTTCTAATCCACTTGTTGCAACACTTTTGGCCAACTTCCACAGTCTTTCCCGATGTAGCCACTGTTTTCCATGTTGCACAGTCTTCACTGCTAGGCCATGCATGCACATATGCAGTATTTCCTAATTACAAATTCTTGTTACAATATTATGTTCTTACATTTCGGTTTAACAAACTAATATGATATTTACTACATTATATTACAAATTATTTTATGAAAATTTCCTAACCCAAAATCGGGGATCGTACTCTTGTATGGTTACAATGTATACTTTTCAACTGGATCAATAACATAGGTATTCAAAAATTATATTTTAGGTGCCTTCCCCTGAACTACCATTTCATCCAGTGTGAATATTATTTCTAGCCTAGGCTGTAGTGTCTTATTCCCTGACTTTACATACCAATTTTCATTAATTCTGTTCTCCCATTTTCTCGTGGTTCGGTGTTGATATGGAATTAGCAACAAAAATCGAAATTCATGAATATCTGTGTTATCATAGCTGGTACGGTGAAAATTTCTAAGACGCAAATCATTGAAAATTTAATTCTATATAAACTTAGTTAAGTAGTATTTATCGATTGAACCACTAATAACATAGATATTAGAGAATTAAATTTTAGGCCTTCCACTAAACTATCATTTCACTCAGCATAAATAAAATTATAAATACCCCAGATTGTAGTGCTTCATTCCCCGACTTTACATACCGATTTTCATTTAATACTTTTCAGCCATTTTATCGTGATATACGTACAGACAGAGATTTAAAATTTAAAAATGCATTTACTTGTTACTGTGGACACAACCGGTACAGAAATACAATTCTTTCTTAATTTTGAACAGTGTACAAACAAAAACTCTTCTTTTATATATACATTTACTCTGTTTCTTACGAAGAAAACAAAAGGTTCAAATGCATATTTCAGGCACTGGCTGTAATATGTTAGATATCTCATTATAGGATGGTATCCCTTAAAGAAACTATTACCGAGCAAGTTGGCCATGCGGTTAGAGGTGCGCAGCTGTGAGCTTGCATTCAAGAGATAGTGGGTTCGAACCCCACTGTCGGTAGCCCTGAAGATGGTTTTCCGTGGTTTCCCATTTTCACACCAGGCAAATGCGGGCTGTACCGTAATTAAGGCCACGGCTGCTTCCTTCCAACTCCTAGCCCTTTGTCGGTGCAAAAAAAAAAAAAAAAAAAAAAAAAAAAGAGGAAACCATTGCTTTATCTGTCCTCCAATCTTCCTTGCTACTGTCCATCACAAATAAAGGGAAGGTTTAGTCTACTAACCAGTTAAGAATTTTTTTTTTTTAAAGCAGCGCATCCTTCTGATAACATTTGCAAGCCCTTTACAGTGTGATTAAGTAACATGTAGTTTTTGCGCAGTGGTAAATATTATATTTATTAATTATTGATAAATTTAGAATCTTGTATTAGCTATTCCTGGATAAAAGCTTTTCATTGTGACAAATTAAACTCATTCAGTTATAACTAAAATACTTATATGTTGAGTACTCAGCCCAAAGACTCGTTCCGTCAGCTGTTATAGATGGCCTAGGCATCACTGAAGATGTATACTATATAAGGACATCATCATATTAAGTGCAGTATGTAAATTTTAAAATTAAGGCTGTATCAAAGGAAACAGATCCAACAGTTTAATTCGTATTTCATTTTAAACTATTTCTTTTCCAACATAATATTTATATACTTATCTACTCCAAGTAGGTTTCCAGATATAAAAATTAGGTTACTCTGGAACCTTGGTCTAAATCTGAACAACTGTCTAATACATGTAGTGTCCATTCATAAACTTCAATTAGTCTGCCTAGCGTAGCATTTGCATTTTTTATGGATGCCACCTTTTGCATTTTAGTACACTGCCTGATAAGAAATTGAAGCACCTGAAGGGGAGGGGGCAGAAGGTATATGATATGTCAGTGCTTAGCAAATAGTCAAATTTACAAAGAATTTGGCAGTACGAGCTTACTAATCAGTATGATGTTGCACCCCCTCCGGCCTTGATACATGCACTGATTTGGTTGGGAAGGGTGTCATAAAACCATTGTATCCTCTCCTGAGGCAAGCTTGTCCAGAACTGTTGTTACTGGTCCTCGATATCCTGGATACTGGCCCTAGAATGGAGTTGACGTCCACACGTGTTCTGTTGGGGATATATCTGGGATCTTGCTGGCCACGGGAGTACCTCAGCATTACGCAGACAATCCTAACACGTGCCATGTGTGGATGAGTGTTGTCCTGTTGAAAAATGGCACCACGATACTGTCGCATGAGAGGTAACATGACAAAACGGGATGTCCGTGTTGTACTGCAAGTGACATATTTCTCGAAGTGCCGCTTCTTGGTCTCTTCAGCGATTAGTATTGTACGATATTTCGAGCTGCGAACATGACGGGAAGAAGAGAAGACAATTCTGGAATACCTTTCATTAATTTAGTGAAAGCTCATCAGTGCAGAGTTCCTTCAGTCACTACCAGCCGTGACCTGAAGTCGAATCTGTTGGTTCTCTATTCCGTACCGTCAAGAGTAACACCACTATGCCTCTCCAAAGTATTGGAAGAATGGGACCTCTCCCCAGGTCACCGCTATACTCGCAGACAATGGTCATCCGGGGTAGTGCAGAACTACGATTCATCGCTGAACACAATGCAGTGCCATTCATCAGGAGTCCATGCTTCATGGTCATGACAGCCGTTTGTGTTGTAGTGATAACTGCAGCCTGTGCATGGGGCGGTAATTCCCTACTCCAGCTGCTGCTAGTCTCCAACCAATGGGTTGATACAGAATGTTGCAAGGAGTCCATTACTTGTTCTCGGATGGCAAGCACAGATGCGAAGGGGTTACAGTGTGCTTGGTGCACAATGCGGCGATCCTCCCTTGTGGGGTCAGATGTGGTCGACTGGAACAATGACAACGAGTATGTCTGATCTCATGTTCCCAAGCCGTCCAACATCGGGCCACTGTCATATGTGAACGCCCCACAAATCTGGATATTGCATGACTCGACCAGCCGCCCAAATGGAGACCCGCATTGAGGCCCCGTTAAAACTCTCTCAGGTGCTGATAACTCTGTCTCATATGAGTATGTGGCATCTCCGTGTCCTTCACTGTGATCATTCAACATCTGACACTGTTTACGCCCCTTATATACCCTACCAGGCCTGGTAACAATACTAAACATGAACAACACTAAGGCCGCGTTCACACTAAGGTGATATAAGATAAGTGATATATCGTAACCAATATACGATATGTGACACGCACAGACAAGTACTTGAAATCTAAACGGAGGCGGAAAAAAAGGTTCACAGCTGCGCGGTTGCACAACATATCGCAAGTGACATATTTCTTGAAGTGCTGCTTGCTGATCTCTTCAGCTTCGAGCTGCGAACATGACGGGAAGAAGAGAAGACAATTCTGGAATATCTTTCATTAATTTAGTGAAAGCTCATCAGTGCATCTGGAACTATTCCATTACCGCATACAGCAAGACAGATGCGACGAGTGGTGCATGGAGGGAAATTGCATCAGAAATAAGACACAGGTAAATGCAATCTTTATTTATTTATTTATTTATTTATTTATCTATTTATTTATTTATTTATTTATCTATTTATTTATTTATTTATTTATTTATTATGCAAGATAAGTAATCAAATTGTTATATTATTAACTCATAATGTAAATATTTCTAAACTCTGGCACACAAAATAAGTAATTCAATTATGATTAAGTTTATTTCAATATTAATTTCAAGTAGGGTAAACGCACTGGTTCTCGACACTGTACCAATTATATAATATACATAAAAACTATTTTATTTTACAACGACCTATTCAATACAATTCAAAATATTAACGTATGAATTACAACATTGTCAAAATATAAGTTGAGACATGTTTCGCTCCTTCTTATGCGGCATCCTCAGTCAATATCAAAACCTCAATTTTACCAGGTACCTGGTTAAAAATTATTCTAAAATATGTTGTAGACATGTTAAGGAAAAATTTACAGTTCATCACAAACAATGTTTCTAAATTAATTAAAACTCTAATATGATAATGAATACTTATACAAAAATTCACTTGATAAAGTAGGTGTCATGTGATTTAAAATACGTAGCAGTATTGATGGCTTGAAGCCGTAGTCGATGTTTGATATGGATGAAGATTTACATGTTAATACAAAATGGTGGAGAGGGTAAAAAACAAATGCAATGTTAAGTACGAAATGGTGAGGAAAAGCATTCCAATACTGAGCCGATGTCTTAGTATTTGACCTTGGCACGTTTTACTTGATACAGTCTATGTAAGATTAGTCAACAAGTTCTAAAGTTTGTTTGTGATTAATGTCTAGCCCAGAAAAATGTTGCATTCACATTGCAGTTCAACAAACTACTTATAGTTGGATAATCTATTGTAGGCCAAACTTTGTGTGTTTAGTACAATTTACAAACTTCATTGTATGGATCCGTATTGATACAGTTAAAACTAAGAAACTATGTTAGGTTTTGGTCCACCCAATCAATACACGTCACTTTACAAGTGAACTATTTAATTAAAAACATATCAAAAAACATTTAGGGGCATGTTTAGTCTATTTGAGACTTCATTGGCCATAAATAGACTAAACATCATCACAACGCGCAGGTCGCCTACGGACGTCAATCAAAAGACCTGCACCTGGCGAGCCGAACATGTCCTCGGACACTCCCGGCACTAAAAGCCATACCCCATTTCATTTCATTGGCCATAAAATCGTGTGGTAGATTACAACACTCAAATCAGAAACTGAAAAAACATTAAATATGGAAGAACTCAATGTCCTTTAAAGGCTAATTGGGAAATTCAAAAAATATAAATATAATACATTATTTACACAAATTGACCTCACTAATTGCATAAACTTTTGTTTTCAGTGATAAAAAATGAAATGAATTTGAAATTGACAAGCCTGCCATAACGTCTCGTATGGAATAATGTCCATTGTTGCTGTCTGTATTTGAAACGGAAGTTCCAATTTTAAACTATTGAGAAATCATAGGAGAACAAATTACATATATTAAAGAGGTAGCTTAAAACTTCTTGCAAAGAATCATTCAGCCAAGTTAAATATAAATGATCTTACTTGAAAAACGTTGCAAACATTGTTAGAATCTTGTAGTTTCAGTGTGTTGACTGGGAAGATCGAAATTCTGGCTTTGGAAATGGATTGGTACTAAATCCATGTTGGAACAATAAAAATCTTAGACTTGTAGAAAATTCTTTCAAAATTTAGCTGATTCAGTAGAAGAAATCTGAAGCCTTATGAGACCGCCTGTCGTATGGCAAAGACCTGCGCTGCATGACCACTATATTCGTCGCTTAAATTCTATGAAAAAATCCTTTAGAAAAAGACAAGGTCTGGAGAGAAAGAGATATCAAAATTAATGGGTTTAGAATCCTAAGATAACTAAGAAAAGAGATTCTGCCACGAATGTATGACGTAAAAGCTTACCGTAAATGACACTCCCTATAGCTGGTTTAGAATGAGCCTTGCTCTGACTTGCTTCACGCCACACTACTGCGTGCCGGGCTGAGTGGCTCAGATGCTTAAGGCGCTGGCCTTCTAACCCCAACTTGGCAGGCTCGATCCTGGCTCAGTCCGGTGGTATTTGAAGGTGCTCATATACGACAGCCTCATGTCGGTAGATTTACTGGCACGTAAAAGAACTCCTGCGAGACTAAATTCCGGCACCTCGGCGTCTCCGAAGACCATAAAAGTAGTTAGTAGGACGTAAAGCAAATAACATTATTATTATTATTATTATTATTATTATTATTATTATTATTATTATTATTACTACACTACTGCATATGTTGTAGTTGTGTTTTCTTTCGGCCGGTGGAACAAGGCTAGTGGCGGTGGGCGGGGGGACAGTGCTATTAGTGGGGGAAGCAGAAATAGCTCGGCCTGTGGTGGGATTCTCTGGTGTTAATCTTATGTTGTTCTTTCTTTTTACTTACAATTTTATTGATCTTATTCACACTGAACCCATTCATACTAGCTATCCTCTGTATGTATCGTACATCCCAAGAGTTCAAAATACGTGAATTTCACCTTTACTACCCCAGGGATTTTTCAAATCACAAAATTATTTAAGAAACACGACCGTCAAGTCTCATTTTTAACTAAAAACAATAATAATGATCATATATTTTATAACCATATTAGTGTTCATCCCAATAAAGAGGATTTCTTAGATTCAGGAATCTATAAACTTAAGTGCGATCCATGCTTCGTAATGTACGTGGGGCAAACAGGTAGGAGTTTTCAAACCAGATATCTTGAACACGTCAATGCTAACAGACACAAGAAGTATTCTGTAATGAGTGTCCATATGGGAGATACTGGTCACCAATATACTAACACAATTTAAGACTAGACCATTTCAAAGAAAGTAAGCAAAGGAAACCTGATAAGCAATTATGAAAATATAAGTTTGGACCAGAATATTAACGCAAACAAAAATTTAAACGACGTACAAGAGAACAAAAGTCTGTTAGATGAACAAATACCATCGCTTCTATCCTCACGAAGAATTAATAATTGGAAGTCACCTCCACTAATTCCAAATTCCCGCCCTCTCGCTCCTACAACAGGCCGAGCTATTTTTCTCTTCCCCTACTAATGGCACTACCGCCACTAGCCTTGTTCCGCTGGGCAAAAGAAAACACAACTACAACACATGCAGTAGCGTGGCGAGGAGCAAGTCAGTGCGAGGCTCATTCTAAACCAGCTATAGGGAGTGTCATTTACGGTAAGCTTTTACATCATACATTCGTGACGGAATCTTTCTTAGTTATCTTAGGGTTCTAAGCCCATTAATTTTTATCTCTCTTTCTTTCCAGACCTTGTCTTTTTCTAAAGGATTTTTCATAGAATTTAAGCCACGAATATGGTGGTCATGCAACGCAGGTCTTTGCCATAGGACAGGCAGTCTCTTAAGGCTTCAGATTTCTTCTACCAAATCAACTAAATTTTGAAAGAATTTTCTACAAGTCTATGTTTTTATTTATTTTTCCGACGTGGATTTAGTACCAGTCCATTTCCGAAGCCAGAATTTCGATCTTCCCAGTCAACACACTGAAACTACAAGATTCTAACAATGCTTGCATCGTTTTTCAAGTAAGATCGTTCATATTTAACTTGGCTGAATGATTCTTTGCAAGAAGTTTTAAGCTACCTCTTTAATATATGTAATTTGTTCTCCTATGTTTTCACAATAGTTTAAAATTGGAACTTCCGTTTCAAATACAGACAGCAACAATGGACATTATTCCGTAAGAGACATTATGGCAGGTTTGTCAATTTCAAATTCATTTCATTTTTTAACATTGAAGACAAAAGTTTATGCAAATAGTGAGGTAAATTTGTGTAAATAATGCATTATATTTATATTTTTTGCATTTCCCAAATAGTCTTTAAAAGACATTGAGTTCTTCCATATTTAATGTTTTTTCAGTTTCTGATTTGAGTGTTGTAATCTACCACATGATTTTATGGCTGATGAAGTCTCAAATAGACTAAACATGTCCCTAAATGTTTTTAAATATGTTTTTAATTAAATAGTTCACTTGTAAAGTGACATGTATTGATTGGGTGGACCAAAACCTAACATTTTTTCTTAGGGTTTTTTTTTTTTTTTTTTTTTTTTAATGAGTTTGGCGAAGCAACATTAGACCATCCCTCACCGTTGTGCACTTTCTTGATTAATGGTGTATTTTGACTTGAAGAAAGCGATAATGTTTATTGCTTCAAATTGTACACTATATTGAGTAATGGAATTGATATCTTGGAGAGGACTGTTGAATTGTCATTGTTATCTTCTTCATTTGACTGACAAATTTTATGTTGATATTAAGCTTCTAAATTTCGTCCTACATAATAACTATTTCACCTTCAACAACAAGATATACAAACAGGAAGGCCTAGCCATGGGAGGCCCCATCTCAGGAATACTCGTCGAAATTTATATGGATAATCTTGAATATAGCAAAATGAAAAACATTGATGGATTGTGTCTTTGGCTACGCTATGTCGACGACACTCTCATAATAAATTGAAGGAAGTAATAACAATAAGTTGATTTATTAATTTGTCCACCTAATCACTAACTCTCGTAATCATCGACAAAAGTCACAACAATAGTGAAAACATACTAACTTAACTTAAACAACCTAGACAATAGTATCAAATTCATGTTGACTTTTTTTTTTTTTTTTTTCAAGAGTAAACAGATGGGCTAGACTGCTGCTTGCTTTCGTAATTCGTAGCGAGATGCTAGTCAGCACATTTATTGGGAATGAGGAATTAAAACTTCTGTGATATTGAACTCTATCTGGGTTTCCTTCATAACACGACGAGAGAATTCATGTAAGACCATGTCGATTGTACAGTCCGAACACAAAATTTTAACTACAGTAACATTTTGTCGCAAGTAAGTTTGAAAATAAAATAAAAACCTGCTGGGATATACCTGAAGTACATAATAATGACAACAACAACAAAAATAGTAGTAATAATAATAATAATAATAATAATAATAATAATAATAATAATAATAATATGTAACTTATATCTGTAGGTACGTAGAGTAAATATCCACAATCGTTGTAGTTTGATTTAATAAAAATATTACAGTCTGCCTCTGTGGTATAGTGGTTAGCGTTATTAGTTGCCACTCCCGGAGGTCAAATTTCGATTCCCGGCAGTGCCACGAAATTTGAAGTGTGGTACGAGGACTGGAACGGGGTCCACTCAGCCTCGGTAGGTCAAATGAGTAGAGGGGTTTGTAAAGTGAAGTAAAAGCTTGAGGTAATCTGTCCATGTAATCGAATAAATCATTTCAAAGTTAATTATGAAAGCACCTCCTTACTTCATCGTACACGTGAGGTCCAGGCACAACTACAAAATATAATTTTAATTATTTGTTTAAATTTAAAGATAATCAAACTTGAAAGCATTTGATTATTACCTAATATCATTGTTTACTAGGCCTACGTAATGCACAATCATACTGCACTGAAATCGTTCGTATCGTCGCTGCGCGCTGAACATTACCTTTGAAGGTTGACGTTACATACGTCGACTACTGGTTCACTAAGGTGTCGGATACTGGTCGAAATCAAAATTGGCATGTCGAAAACTGGTACAAAATTTGGATTTTTTCAGTGAAAAAATGTTTAATTCTGTTCAACAATGATGAATAATAGTTAAGATAGGTTTGAGGTTCACACGACCCATTCTGAAATGTTAAAAAACACGCCAGACGGTACATACATATTTTAAATGTAAAAATATTCCTTAATATGTCGAGAACCAGTGCGTTTACCTTATATACAAGCATATAAAGAATTTGTTGATGATGACACATTGCCCACAATTGTTGTACTAAATGGTTGGGTCTTGTAAACCCACACATCTCCATTGTGTAGGGATTGCACCAGTTGGTTTCAGAAAGTATTCACTTAGTTTATTTTGTAAGCGGTTTGCTGCATTCAAATTGTTTTTACTGAACGTACTGTTATCTGATGATGCTGGTACCACAGAACAATTATTAAATTGTTATGGAACATAAGGTTGTCCTCATCTGCGTATAAAATTAGGAATCATGAATGCTGTCTTAATCGTCTGTACAGCATTACTTCTGTTGGTATAAATTGGTCGGTCAAATGGACGAAATTTTGACATTAGCATTCCAAAAGTGCATTCCACACTTTTTCTGCCTCTTGAAAGTCGAAAATTGAATATTCTTCTGGCATCATTTAATAGTCTTTTTGGAATGGGCCACATTATATTATGCTGGAGAGGGAATGCTTCATATGCTACAAAGTGGAAAGGAAAAGGATTATCATTTGCCTCGCCTGGCAAGTGAGTTGCTTCTGGTATTTTCAATTTATTATCCTGCAATAATCTGCCGATTGTTGATTTGCTAAACACAGCGCCATCACTATTCTGTCCATAGTCTTCAACATCTATTGTGGTGAACATTCCATCTGCATCAGCCAAAGCCATTAGAACTGTTAAAAAGAACCCTTTCTAATCTGTTCACCCTGTATTAGGGAACACTGAATGGGGAAATGTTTGCCATCAAGAGAACCATTACAGTTAGGTAAATTCCATAACTCATAATTACGTTTTGATATTTGCTTTCAACTTCCTCCGTTGGTTGTGGCATATACAGCGGTTGTAAGTGGGACCAAATAGCAGCACAAGTCGAATGAAAAATGTAACTGATAGTTGATTTACCTCTGTAAAATTGCAAGGAAAGATCTTGAAAACTGCTTCCAGTAACTAGATACCTGAAACAACAACAATTTTGTGTCAGTGTTGTCAACAATTTTGACCCTACCATAAAAACAAAATAAGCACTATAAAAAATAATACGTGAAATAAATTGAGGGTTTTAAATCATAAATACATATGTTTTTATTTTAATAAACAACATTTTTAAATACATCATATTGATGTCTACTTTTAAAAATTTTGTTTCAGAAAAGAACTGTTGAGAATGATGGAAGAATATCAGAACAGCATATGTGTGATCGCTGAAACGACCGAAGTCTGGGGCTAGCCAGAATTCGAAGAAAAGTTATTATTTGACAGAGCATTTAGCTTTTCTGCAACCATATTTGAAAGAAGGAGGTACGTCCGGCAATCTTCACGTTGAAGATACTGCAGTAGAGGAGTCAATACTAATCAAAATGATGGAAGTGAGACATTTCTTGAAGAGGAAGTCCCTGATGAATCTTCTTCTGTGCAATTAATTTTAAAAAACCTGTTTTTAAAAGCTCAAGTCAAACACACAAAAAACTAAAGGGACAGGACCAAGTCGACGTTGCTTTTATAGAATGGATGAAAATGAAAACAAATCTGTTAATAAAACTGACCAAGGTGGTAACCAGCATTTCCTTCTTTCTCTTTTACCTGATCTGAAAAACCTTAGCTTGCGTCGTAAGAGAATTTTCAAAATAGATATGTCTCTCTTACATAAATTGTCAGAGGAGGATGAATGGGAGAATGTGGAATCCAGTATTTCAATTGCTTCCAGCCCTTTGTATGGAGTTCCTCATCCCATCATGACACCTTACAAATTCATTTTCACATAAGCAATATTGCAACGACTTCGGCATTCAATTTGATTACCCCACTGCCTCAGGAAAGTGGAACTGACTGGTACAATTTGTAAAAAAAGTAATTTGTAAATAATTACCAAATTAAAAATGCTAAATTTTATTAATACGGTACTGCTTTTTATATTCATATCTACTTACCTTATAGTAATCAGAAGTATTTCATCTGAAGAAATGGCCTATCTGAAGCGTGTATCTTTTTTTTCAAGGGTTCTTGACACTAGGCTTTTCAGAAAATGAAAGTTTCCAGGATTCATTCATTAAAACTCCGTGAATTTTGATTCGTGTTGAGGTAGCTCTTGAGAAACAACAACTGAGCTATGGTGCACGTTGGAAAGATTGTAGGGATGTACTCAGTATTTCCTTTTTCTTGTCATCCTACACCTGAACCAATAAACCACTACGTCTTCCTCACTTGAACTCATATTGTAATGCCCAGTGTCATGAACCTTCCTAGCAATATATTGTCGCAATATATTCCTTACTATATGTCACTTATCTTATATCGCTTTAGTGTGAACGGCACCTAATGCACTCTGGTGTCTTGTTCTATCACAGAGAATTGCAACTCTAATAATTTACATACCCATCGATGTTGTGTACGTGTACAAAGTTACATTGACATCCGACCATTTCTTCTGGATGCTTCAATATTTTGTCAGGCAGTATAATATACTGCATACTGGATGCAAGTACAGCCTTAATTGTATCTTTGATTGTAAATGCAATTTTTTGCAAGTTGCTTTACGTTGCACCGACACAGATAGGTCTTATGGCGACAATGGGACAGAAAAGGACTAGGAATGGGAAGGAAGCGGCTGTGGCCTTAATTAAGGTACAGCCCCAGCATTTACCTGCTGTGAAAATGGGAAACCGTGGAAAACCATCTTCAGGGCTGCCGACAGTGAGGTTTGAACCCACTATCTGCCGAATACTGGATACTGGCTGAACTTAAGCGACTGCAACTATTGAATTTAAATATAAAAATTTCATACCGTGCGCATTTTCACACCAGGCAAATGCTGGGGCTGTACCTTAATGAAGGCCACGGCCGCTTCCTTCCAACTCCTAGGCCATTCCTATCCCATCGTCGCCATAAGACCTATCTGTGTCGGTGCGACATAAAGCAACTAGCAAGAAGAAGAAGAAAAATTTCATAATGTTCCATATTGAAATGTATCACAATGAAATTGAAATAATAAATAAGGTAGTTCAACCTATTCAATACAAATAAATACAAAATGTAGTGTTACATTCCTATTCAATTATAAGCGGAAGCGGTACCGGTTTTGACCCCAATCCGGGTCATCAGCCAAATAAAACGCAATAAACAATGCATAGGTAAGAAAGAAATTAAAGATCAAGTCCCCACAAAAACAGTTGAAGAGGAAAAATAAAACAACGGGGATAGGCACTGTAAAATTCAGAAGAAGTAGAAGGTAAGTCACTTAAAAGAAGCAAGGCGCAATCTTCTGAACAGCAGCATAGCACACGCAAAGTTCGGCATTGTCTCATAATGTTTACGAGAAGCGGAGAACAGTTAATTGAGCCAGCTTGCATACACTATCAGGCTCAAAGTCACAACACAATCCAACAAATGTGAAGATCCAAAATCGTGCAGAAGCCGAAGACAAGTAGCTCAATTGAAGTAAATTGCCAGCTCCCGAAGATCAGCGCGACATATTCAACGTCATGCACTGTGCTTTCAAACGCTGACTGAACTTGATGAATAGCTTAATGATCCAGTATTTGCTTCGATCGTGAAAATGTGTATATATATATATATATATATATATATATAATACAATTTAATATAATTGAAATATGTAAATAGGATCTTGTAGATTTTTTAGAACAGTTGACGTAAAAAACAATTGTGAAGAAAAAATTGGTAAAAAGCGCAATACCGGAAACAAATGAAAAATGTATATGCACAGTGCTCTATTTCTTGAAGATAAAAATTCAGGTCGTAATTGAAGTAGTCAAAGTCAGCACAAGGCATGAGTTTAAATTTGAATGTGAAGACCCAAAATGCAGGTGGCAGTATAGTATATTAGTATACAGTTCAATTTGGAAAGTAGTTTTTTTTTTAGGAGAGGTGAAAAGAAAAGATAGGATAAGTTAATAAAGGAAGAGGATTAGTAGATAAGAGAAGATTAAAAGGATTTGAAGTTAAAAGATGATGGGAAAGTATAAGATAGGGAAATAAAGGAGGGGTAGTTTAGGGTGGGTTATTGGAGGTAGAAAATGTGGGTAGGAACTTTGTAAGGCATGGAAAATTGAATACAGGTTTAGAAATTTTTGAGAAGAAGAATTAGGAAGTCAAATAGGATTTTGGGTTTTTCAGAAATATCGTTTAAATCGAAATTACGGTTGAAGTATTGGTCAAGGTGAATAAAACAATTTTCAGTAGTGTTTGTTAACGATTTTAAGTATTATTATATCTTTTTCAATATTAGTGAAATTATGTTTGGAGTCTTGTATGTGTTGTCCTATAGCGGAGAATCTGTTGTATTCAATGGCGTTGATATGTTCGGAGTATCTGATGTTGAAGTTGCGGCCAGTTTGTCCGATGTACGATGAGCTGCAGTTGTTACATTTAAATCTGTATACTCCAGATGTAGAAAAAGCACTAGATTTATTTAGTGATTTAGAGTTGTTTTATTTTGCCTCTTCAACTGTTTTTGTGGGGACTTGATCTTTAATTTCTTTCTTACCTATGCATTGTTTTTTGCGTTTTATTCGGCTGATGATGACCTGGATTGGGGTCAAAACTGGTACCGCTTCCACTTATAATTAAATAGGAATGTAACACTACATTTCGTATTTATTTGTATTGAATAGGTTTAACTACCTTATTTATTATTTCAATTTCATTGTACAGCTATTGAACTCGGTGGTCGTAAATGTTTGTGGAGGTTATAAGTATAGTATTCATACACACAACAAGGGTTGCGTTAATAATTTGTTCCGCTGGGCTGAGTGGCTTAGACGGTTGAGGCCTTCTGACCCCAACTTGGCAGGTTCGATCCTGGCTCAGTCCGGTGGTATTCGAAGGGGTTCAAATTCGTCAGCCTCGTGTTGGTAGATTTACCGACATGTAAAAGAACTCCTGTGGGACTAAATTCCAGCACCTCTGTGTCTCCGAAAACTGAAAAAGTAGTTAGTGGAGCATAAAGCCAATAACATTATTATTATTATTATTATTATTATTATTATTAGTAGTAGTAGTAGTAGTAGTAGTAGTAGTAGTAGTAGTAGTAGTAGTAGTAGTAGTAGTAGTAGTAGTAGTAGTAGTAGTAGTAGTAGTAGTAGTAGTAGTAGTAGTAGTAGTAGTAGTAGTAGTAGTAGTAGTAGTAGTAGTAGTAGTAGTAGTAGTAGTAGTAGTAGTAGTAGTAGTAGTAGTAGTAGTAGTAGTAGTAGTAGTAGTAGTAGTAGTAGTAGTAGTAGTAGTAGTAGTAGTAGTAGTTTGTCAACTCACTAAAATTTATATATCAGATTGTACGAAGGCCACATTAAAAACACAAGTCTTAAGCCCTATTCTGGATTAGTTAAGAGTAAACTGGAGCGAGTGATTTAAATTTAAGTTGTAATATTCTAGTACAAAAAGGTGTTTTAAGATAAATACTGTATGGGAATGAAAACTTTTTCGGAATCTGACACCATCCTAAGAGTATTATTTTGTGGAATGGCTTTCATGCTATTTACGCATAAATTTATAGATATGGGAAAGTTTTCATAGTCTTCTATCTTCTTCAATTTTTGATAATAAACGATTGATAGTAAATCCTCAGTATGCACACATGTAAATATGACATAAATTGTTGGGTGTATGAATACTATTAAAATAATATTTACAACTTCCACAAACATTTGCGATCGAAGATATAATTAAAGCTGTGCTCGCATCCAGTATGCTGTATATTAAAATGCAAAAGTGGCATCTATAAAAAAAAGTGTAAATGCTATGCTAGACAGACTAATTGAATTTTATGAATTGACGCTAAATGAATTAGACAGTTATTCAGATATCGACCAAGGATCGCGATGAACCAAATTTTTATGTCTGGAAACCTAGTTGAAGTGGATGATGAATGTATAAACAAGATGCTGGAAAAGGAATAGTTTGAAATGAATTACGAAGCAACCTTTTTCCTTTGATACAGTCTTAATTTTGAAATACACATACTTCACATTGTGTTGCCCTTACTACGTAAACATGTTTAGAGAATTTTCATGCATAAAGAGGATCTCTTCATTATGGGATCTCTCTGCTCCGATGCTTGAATCACTTATTTGCAGAATGGGTTCTCGGATCTGGAGAGGGCAGCAAATTGCAGCTTGATAGATTTCTAATGTTAGGACACATCATACTAATAGTAGACCAGTACAGGAGACAGAGCACTAATATACAACTGAAATGCAATAATTTATATTGCTCCAGATATGCAAATGCCAGCTCACCAGGAGTACAATGAAAGACATTCATAGGAATAAAAATAATGCAGTCATATCATAAAAAAAAATATTTAAAAATAAGGAGGAGGTATTAATTTTTTACTATCTTCGAGACATGCTGTACGCAAAGTAGATTTCATTGTGAGTGCAGTTATCACAAGTCCAATGGAAATTTATGAATTAATTAGCTGTTGATGGTTGCATACACCAAGAAGATTAATAAGCAAAAATTTTCTGATACTTCAACAAGTACTTATGTTTTCTGAGAAGGAACTAGCTTTATTACCTTAGGAAAGAACTAACCAGAGGGAAAGCAAAGGCAGATCGGAAGTATGGTACATCTATAAGGCAGTTTATCATCTGTAATTGAACAAACATATTTACAAAAATTGCTACAAGCACTCACAATGAGCAAACATAGTTAAAAAACAAATTAAACTGCTAAATCACCTGACAGCAATAAAACAAATGAACTCCATTGAGTTCAGTATGTTTCAGAAATAAAATTCTAAAACCGGAGTATACTTCAACTAATTACAAAGTTAGTTCTGTTGAACATACACAGCAACATAAAGTTAATGGTCTGTTAAATGTATTTCCAATTTTCTTATCTAAAACCAAACTGAAAATCAATGGAGCAAAAGGGGCATACTGGCCCAACTGAATACTAAGTACTGTAAAAATAATAAAGCCATACTGGCAGTTAGAGCAAAAGATCATAGTGGGTTACGAGCGCCCCGCCCCCCCCTACACACCTCATTTACACCCTCAGTCACTGCCACAAGTACGAAGCTTTCATTCAACATACCCTCGGGACTTACACTCTGATACTCGCAGCCCAGCATCCTTAGGTTCGGTAGTAACCCCTAACAAGACTAGTGAATTGTCTTCCGATCCAAAAATGAGAATGAATCACTGGGCGGATCCAGCCACCACCAAGACTACATTTGAGAAGGGAAGGGGAAGGAAAAGGAGGGGTAACAACCAATAAGAAAATGGAACCAATAACAATACAGAATATATTTTAAAGTTATTATTACGTGGGCACACTTCAAGTGTCTGTAGAGCGTCTTTGAGATACAGATAATATTTTGGATGTTATACCTTACAGTACTATGCAATATTTTGAGATTATAACAGTCACAGGAAATACGTCCGTGACATTTCATATTGGCCTTGATTTTTCTTTTGAACTTTATATCTCGTAGATACTTCGCCAGTTCAATGAAACCTACATTGGTAGATTTTTCTTCTCAACAAACACATCCACATAGTTGCAAAACCAAATAAAAAGTGACACGATATTGAAAATCATCTCAATTTTATGCTCATGGTTTGAGGCAAGGCTGTATAGCTATCAAAAATGATTTTAGGATCATTATTTCTTTTTCATTTTCTCCCATTTCCAGATTATCTTATAGTAGAATTCAGTAATTTACTGAAGTCTTATTACATCATTCTGTCTTTGCACTAGTTATGAAACACAATACTGTTTACTCTTTCTGCTTTAATATATTTTCCTTTAGTAGCCATAAAGCTCAGTTGTCTTGTTGTCTGCTCATCTTTTTTTTTTATTTCACAGGATGTTCTCGAATACTGAGACTACCCTAGTGGGTAAAGTACAATAAATATCATATTACTAAGTGAGTTGGCTATGTGGTTTGAGTAACGTAGCTTGCATTTAGGAGATGGTGGGTCCAAATCCCACTGTCAGCAGGTGTGAAGATAGTTTTTGCATGGTTTTCCATTATTACACCGGGCAACCTTTAATAAATAGTTTTCCATGTTTGATGCCTGTTGTTGTTTCCCATTTTTTAAGATGTTCATTTGTGGACCTGTTCCTGATGACTCTCCTAAAGGAACACTTATGTATTCCAAGGGCTGTTTCTGGTCCTATTAAGGAGGATGCTGATGCTGATTCTTGTTCGGCTAGTTCATCAGCGTTTTCATTTCCTTCAATACCTCTGAAACCTGGTACCCACACCAGATTGATATCGTTCTGTTAAATTAAGAAACACTTCATTGTATTGATTGGGTGGATCACATAAACCTAATACTGTTTCTTAATTTAAACTGTATCAATACGGATCTATATAATGAAGTTCGTTAATTGTACTATTGTTGTCTTATCCAAAATTCAACTATCTATTATGGCATTCTTCTACCAGTTTAAAAATTGTTTTGAGGCTCAGTTAAGACCTAAAGGCTACTTGGCTGTCTGAAAATATAAGAAACCTTTTGCTCTTAAAAGCCTTTTTTTTGTTTTCTTATGTGGATTGTAGAATTGCATGTATTTCAGCCGGGAATACTATAGCATATTTTCCCAACTTGATCCAGCTCCATATACCCCTGAGCATATTCCAAAGTCTGTTATTCATCCATCTGTAAACCAGATCAAGGAACCTTCAGGATAAGCAGGCTCTTTCTTCCAGTAGTTTGAGTTAAGGATGACTTTAAATTTTGTATTATGACATTTTACAGTTGTGTAGTCTGATTGCATATTTAATATAGGATGACCTATAACTTCCCATATAAGCAAACTTCCCTGACACTGAATTTGGAATGTTTAGTTTTAAGCCCTGGTGCATTCTATGGAGTGCTACCATGGCCTACCCCTCGATTAAAATATCATTCAGAGTCAGGTTTAACAGCACCTCCATCCTTACAGTTGGGTTTGTTTTGAAAGCTCCTGTATCAGCCAGTAAGCCACTCTTGGAATCTTGCTCAGCTGAACTGGAGTATTCTTATTCTGTGTTGTAGTCAGCCAGACTAAAGCACCATGTTGTATGTATAGTCTTACTATCCTAGTGTACAACTAATCTATTACCTATTACTGCAAAAGTAGTTGTGAGTTTTCTGTAGAATTTCTTAAAATTTTGGTTCCAGGTAAGCTTGGAGCCAAGAATTACTCCCACATTTATAAGAGAGTTCACAGCAGTCCCACCTTACAATACAAACATCAATTTAATTAAAATTTATATTGTTAGGTTGGACTTCTGTGAGCTATTTTATAAGCTTTACATAGACAGTACAGAAAGATTATGAAGTTTATATTATGTAATTACTCCCAAGTACTTAACCTAACCTGTCATCTTAATTTGTTCAGCATTCAGAAACAGAGGTCGTAATTCCTCTAAGTTTCTTTTCCTGATGAAGGGAACATTTTCAGTTTTATAAGAGTTTATTGTAAGTCCCTCATTTTGTATCCACTTGGAAACAATGATAAATGCTTTTTGTGTTCATTCTGCAACAGTGTTTGTGAATGTTCCTTGCACAAGGATAGGAATATCGTAAGCATATCCAAAGGTGATGTAGTCTAAACTACTGTCAACTTTCAGTAGTCTGTCTACCACAAGTTTCCATAGCAGGGGATATAACAGCCCTCTCTGCAGACAGCTGCCAGTAACTAGCTGCTAGACTACTTCCCATTTGGGGCACATCTACCATCCTGGTTTGGAGCAGTGCTTCAATCCACCTACATGAAGTTTCATCAAATCCACGTTCCTTCCACAGTGGCCATAAAAAGAAAGAATGTGTTGTGGAAAGCACCCTCTATTTTCAGGAATGCTTCCAATGTCACCTTGATTTCTGGTCTCTGTATCACCTGGAAACATGGAGTCGCTGTTGAAATTCATGGTCTGTAGGCATGCTGGTTCTGATATAATGGTCTGTTAGCCAGAACATTTTCCCTAACATTGTTGTATCCACAATGACACACACAAAATACTGTCAACTTGTGTACATGGATTTATTTACTATTATTTACAAATTAAATGCACATAACCTAAATCACTGTCGTTACAACAAAACACTTCAATCAATCAATCAGTCACTACCGATCTGCATTTAGGGCAATCGCCCAGGTGGCAGATTCCCTATCTGTTGTTTTCCTAGCCTTTTCTTAAATGATTGCAAAGAAATTGGAAATTTATTGAACATCTCCCTTGGTAAGTTATGCCAATCCCTAACTCCCCTTCCTATAAACAAATATTTGCCCCAATTTGTCCTCTTGAATTCCAACTTCTCTTCATATTGTGATCTTTCCTACTTTTAAAAATACCACTCAAACTTATTCGTCCACTGATGTCATTCCACGCCATCTCTCCACTGACAGCTTGGAACATACCACTTATGATAAATGTAGGAAATTTATTACTCTTCCACCTATTCAATACAGCTCAAAAATGTTAAATTTAGAGTTAATCCTCATTAAAATGAGAATTGGGACATGTTTCGCCCCTTCCTATGGGGCATCATCAGCCATATCATTATCTCAAACCATATCAGGTACTTGGTTAACTCTCTGAAACCCGTGTAAATTGAAGTTGTAGTAGAACATGTGGTGGCAAATTGGCCGCATGAAAAATGATATTTTTCTTTCTGCTCATAATGCAATATTTTGTAACTATGCGGTTATATGAAGCTATAACAACATTCGAAAAACACGCTCGTGTAGAATATTTAACACAAATAATACATCGCATTGCAATCTGAACTAAGAAAACAATACATATTGCCTTGAAAACATTTAGCATACACATACAAAAATACCTTGCTACATAAAAGAAAATGAAAATGTATCCCATGAAATCTAAATTAAAATTAAGGTCACAGAATTAAAAATTACAAGAAAAAAAAAAGAATTGGGGAACTTGAAAATAATACTGGGGTAACCTGACAAAAGTTTCTCATTGAGTTCCTTTTTTTTTTACAAATCGCAAAACTGAAACACACCACTTACATTTTTTTTCAAATCAGAAAACTTGGACACATTGAAGAATATCTTCATCGGTACGAAATCTGTGGTCCCTAAGACAGAAGCGAAAACACGATCAAACTAGGAATGTACAATGTTATTTGGGTGATAATTTTCAATCAGTAGCCTTCTCCATTCCTCCCATACCACCATCCCAGGTATCCTTTGTTAGGAAATGTAAAATCACACTGGAACACCAAGAAAACATAATTACATGACCGCGTCCACACGTAAATTTCTGCAAGTTTAATATCCGCGTAGCAGCAAGCTGGCTGAGGTCTGCTCACATTTATCTCCTGCACTGAACTGACGCCACATCGGTCAAGGCAGAAGGGTGACTATGGTGCCTCCATACGCCGAATAGAGTAACATTAGCATACCTGACAGCTTTTCCCACCACGGTTCGATCTGAATACTTTTTTTTTTTTTCAGAAAAAACTAAATTTGCGACTTTTTTTCTGCACACGCGGGTTCTAGAGTGTTAAAATTGATCTAAAATCTACTACAAAATTGAATACATTAAAAAAACTTCCAAACCATATCAGGTACCTTGTATAAAATTGGTCTAAAATACATTTAAAAAACTTCCAAACCATATCAGTTACCTTGTATAAAATTGATCTAAAATCTACTACAAAATTGAGTACATTAAAAACACTTAAAAAAGCCATTGCTATATGAGTAGCTTGATTTAGGTACAAGAGTGAATTAACAATATTGATGACCTGGAGCCAATGTTGAATATGAAATGAAAGTTAAGAGATACTGTTACAAAATGATGAAAATGGGTATAGAACATGCAAATGATTATATACAAAATAATAAGGAAATGCATGCCAAAACTGTGCCAATATTTGTAATGTTGGACCTTGGCATGTGTACTTGATATAGTCTTATTCAAAAGTAGTGAATAAGGTTTTTCAACTAGTCCAGAAAGACGTATTTATGTTGTAGTTCTACATGAGCACCTGTGTTGAACATTTTATTAGAAACCAAGTAAATGAGGCTGTTGGAATGTCATTAGACCATCTTCATCTGTTGAGCAATATTCCATGTTGATAATGTGTGCCTAGCACAGAAAGATCATAATTTCCATTTCCTTATTATTTTGTATATAATCATTTGCATGTTCTATACCCATTTTCATCATTTTGTAACAGTATCTTTTAACTTTCATTTCATATTCAACAATGGCTCTAGGTCATCAATATTGTTAATTCACTCTTGTACCTAAATCAAGCTACTTATATAATGACAGCTTTTTTAAGTGAAGTTTTTAATGTCCTTCAGTTTTGTAGTAGATTTTAGATCAATTTTATACAAGGTACTTGATACGGTTTGGAAGTTTTTTAAAACATATTTTAGATCAATTTTATACAAGATACCTGATATGGTTTGGAAGTTTTTCAGTGTATTCAATTTTGTAGTAGATTTTAGATTAATTTTAACCAGGTACTTGATATGGTTTGAGGTAATGATACGGCTGATAATGCCCCATAGGAAAGGACGAAACATGTCCCAACTCTCATTTTAATGAGGATTTAACTCTAAATTTAACATTTTTTTAGTTGTATTGAGTAGATGGAAGAGTAATAAATTTCTTACATTTATCTTAAGATACTTTCAATATGGATTCACAATGATTTTCATTACTTGTAACATACCTCTTACCAGATCAAAAATTAGATGTATGGCTTTCCAGGTGTTTGCTCTATTAACCAGCATTTTGTCTTAGGTCTGATTTTTTATATGCTCTATTGGTGGAAAAGTATTCGCTGTGATTTGTATTCTAAATGCAAAAGACGTGAAAGCTATTTAAATTCATAGCAAATTATTGAAGTGCATCGGGAACACACTATGAGCAAAGGAATGGTAAGAAAATGGGTTAGAGCATTTAAAGAAGGTTGTACTACTGTAATGTCTGCGACGTGAAGCATAGTGGGTGACCATTTGTCTTCACTGAAGACGTGGTGGAAAAATTTGGTGCAAAGGTTTGAGAAAACAGATGCTTTATAATTTTGTCATTAAGTTGTTAGTTACCACAAATTTCAAGGAGTGTTTTCTTTATGTCAGGGCGCTTAGATAATTGGAAATTGTGCTCACTCATGCTGACGGAGGTGCATAAAACCAAGTGTGTAGGCAGTGCTTTTGAATTTCGTTGAGCAATACAGTAATGAATGTAATATGTTCCTAAGCTGAATTGTCACACAGATGAAACATGGGTAGCTCGTGTTAAGCTGAAATCAAAACACCAATCCATAGAATGGAGACATTCAACATCACCCAAGAAAGTGGAGAGCAAACAAATATTTTCAGCTTGCAAACTCATGTGCACTGTGTTTTAAGATAGGCAAGATGTGTTGCTTGTGGAATTTTTGCACCAGGGTGACACAATAACTGCTGAGACTTATTGTGAGACCTTAACGTAAACTCCATTGTGCAGTCCAAAGCAAATGGCGTGGCATGATTACAAGGGGGGATTCTTTTGCTTCATGATAATGCATGACCTCACATGGCTAATCGAACCCTAGACCTCATCGCTTCATTTGGTTGGGGACAATTTGATCATCCTCCATATAGTCCTGACCTGGCGCCTACTGACTTGTTCTTGCACTTTAAAAAGCATTCAAGAGGTCGGTGTCACAATGATGATGACGTAAAAACTACCATGCTGCAGTGGCTGGAACATCAGGTGGCAGATTTCTATGAGGATGGAATTCAGAAGCTGGTTTCACAATATGGCAAGTGCCTTAATATGCTTGGAACTTATGTTGAGTAGTAGTTTATTGTATATGCTTACATGTTCTTTTTTTAAGTTTATAAATTGCATTACATTTTTTCTAAATAAAAATGGTACCGGTACTTAAAAACACGCCTTGTACAAGCGAATGAATGAAACAATAACTTGTGAAAGTACTTTATTATATGGTGTCTTCAAATTAAAGGCAAATATCACATCAGTACCTTCCTCCTAAGACCATTACATTTTTCTGTACATTCAGACTTCGTTACATTTTTGTTCAAATAAATTCAAACAAAGGGAAAACAGTTCCAGGATGTAAACTATTGTTCTCTTTAAGATGGAAACTGTATTCAGTATTCACTGTTTTCTTGGATGAAGCCACAATAACAATATTATGAATCTCAAGTTAAACAGAAGTTCTCTTGATAAATAATCCACACACACAACAAATGTAGTTCTGAAGACACTGCCTTTCTTTTGGTGATAAAGTAACTTTAAGGTACTTACTTTTTTCCGTGGTCCCTCCAAAAACGGAGAATCGAGCTTCCACTGTATATATTCATACAGATGGGATTACACTATAGAGACAGAATATTTAATGATGCACATTATGATTTCATCTTGGAGTTGTTTGTCCAATCTATTGTGACACTGTCTGCCATTTTAATGTAAGGCCTTGGGAGGAGTAGCCTAAGTTGGCCTAGCACAACCTGAACGACACTGCCAAGTTATAAGACCCTGACCGCTCACCACTGCGGCAACCAGTCATGTTCTAGTCAAGTGCAGAAGACCAGAGCAGAAACCCAGAACTTGGAGGACTCCAGAGGTTTCTACTCTTACGAAGTATCTGGAAGGGCTGGCCTCCATGTATGAGGCAGGCTGGACATTCTTCAGTGGTTCAGTTTTGCGAGCAGTTGAACCTGTTCATTTTGGGTTGAGTTTCACTAGTGATTGAGATAGTTCAATTCTGAGTGCAGCTGTGGAGTATCGGATCAGTCAGTGGTAATGTCGGCTGAGTGCTGTTTGTGCTGTGTGGGTGACCTGATGGTTAATATGGAACAGTGTAACTGAGTGATGAGGGACAGTTAACAAAGAATGCCGCAAGTTTACGGACTCTGTATGACCTTCTGAATTGTGAGATTGTGATGCGTGCGCTTGTGCAAATCGTGAACCACACAGCTGCAATAGTTGTACAGTGGATTGTGAACTGCGCTAGGGTCCAAGTAACATTTGCAAAAGTGTTGGTAGAGTTTTCACTTGTGTTAGAATTAATAACTAGTATAACTAAATAGTGAGAACAGAGAGAGAGCGCTTGAACTTGTGTAACTGTGTGCCTGTGTAGTTGTATAATCAATCATTAATAAATTCAAGAGTAAATGCTACCAGTTGTGTGTTTATTTACCATCTCACCTACACATTACAACTGGTGTCAGAAATGGGATCAACTAGTAGCTTATTTGTAGTTTATAGATTTTCCCATAGTGAGTAGAAAAATGAATGCCAAAAACATCCAGGCTCTTCTCAGTAAGGTCAGTGAACATACCAGTGTACATAAAAATGAACTTAAGAGTGAAATCATTATTGTAATAATCATCAAATAGCCTAAGCTACCATGTGCAAGCATTTTAATTTGACTGGCTGCTTGCTCGTCAATTTTGACGTTCCGTTTTACTCTCGGCCTACTGGATAGCAGAGTAAACCGAATCTCTCATGCGAGTCTATGACGGACTTTTAAGTTTCCTATCTTCCAGACTTATAAGAGTGAACTGAATTCCAACCAAGAGGAACTTACAGGACTTAAAATAGAACCTATATCCAGCAGGACCAACTTAAAATTGAACTCTCATCTAATCAGGATCAAGTAATTAAACAACTCAAAAATGAACTTAAGTGCAAAATAAAATGAGAATCAAGTGAAAGATGGACAATGTTTAAGTTAGAACAGGAAGTGGGCTCTCTCAGGACAAAGTTTGAGTGAGATTATGGTGGACATTAACGAACTGGTTGAATAGCAGTTTTTAGCAATGCTGCTGGTTTGTGAAATTTGTATTTTGAGACCTGAGGGAGGAAACAATTGCACTGCATTGAAAAATGACAACTGAGCAAGTTGGCGGTGAGGTTAGGATCGCGCAGCTGTGAGCTGTGAACTTGCATTCGGGAGATTGAGGGTTCGAACGCCACTGTCAGCAGCCCTGAAGATGGTTTTCCGTGGTTTTCCATTTTCACACCAGGCAAATGCTGGGGCTGTACCTTAACCCATTCTCATACCAATTAATTGAACTTATTTATGCCTTTGCAAGTTATGAATCTCATTCCGTATTGACGGTTATCACTTTACAAAAAATATTTATAAAATCCTCCTATCAAGACTTTGCTTCATCTAACAGATGACTTGACTTGTATCGATAGGAGGATTTTATAAATATTTTCTTTTGTAAAGTTATTTATCCCTTGGTGTAAACTTATTTATGCCTTGGTGTACCATTTATTTTCATTACTTTACATGATATTATTACTGACACTGAAAAAGCATGCTTTCCAACAACCTAATGAGAGGAAATATCCAAACTACTGTCAGATGTACTTTGTGAAGTCTTTATGCATTTGGTAGATCATAAAACAGCCATCTACGTGCAGCGCCCCCTTGCACCGGTGGCATTCAAATGAAGATTCCTTCCTCAGACCCCGTGTCACACAGACTTTGCATCTCCATGATGGGGTAACGTTCTTCGTTGTTGGGGGTATTTTGGTTGGAAAGTGTTCCCAGTGCTTCCCCTGAAGGGCTTGGGCATCGTCATTTTTGATAGTCAGGCGAGGTCACACTTGCCAACAGCTGTTCGGCCAAATTGATCCGGAAGCTGATAAAGCCTACTACAGTAGCTTCTTGTCAGGGTTGAGGAAGCGATGAATGTTGTCGGAATTCAGAAGTGTCATATCTAGGATGTAGAAGTATATATTTTTGTATCTTTTTACATACTTCCTCATCAAGGGGAATGATGCGAGTCTCTGGACATGGGAATCAGCACCACCCATTGCACAGTTGTAGTCAACAACAAGATTGCGTCTGAACTTCTTCTTGCAATCATACTTTACCACTTCAAGGTAATCTGGCCTTCATTTTGTCCAGAGATACAGGAAGCCAGTGTTCTTTTTCATATGTCATTACCCTATTTATATCTTTGGCAGCTGATACAAGACATTTACTTGCATAAGCATTTGTCTCTTTAGTTAGATGTTCCCAATAGTCTGCTGTTAGAAATTCGTTCACAACTTGCAGTTCGTTCGGGAATTGTCCTAGGCGCCTTTTAACAACACTATTTATTTCACCAGTTACGATGCATGAATTACACTCTGAAGTATTACTTACGTGCTCCCAGTTCCATTCCCTATTGTGTAAAATATGATTAGAAGCCGTTGGTATGGCATCAGATGTAGGCCTAAAATTCAGCGACACATTTGATGGCAAAACAGTACTTTGTTCACCCCTGCCAGCGCTCACGTCACTGTAACATGAACTACTTTCACTTCCACTAAATTCTTCGTCGCTTATTTCTATATCAAAGTCGCTCTCTTGTAAAAATTCCCTTATAATCGCCTCGTCACTCAACTTGGAGGCAGCCATAATTTCGCTTACGATGAGGTTGCTAAGATACAGGTTATTCTTTCCAGGGAATAACTGCACAGAAGTGTTTATCGAGTACATCAAGGGAATAAAACAGTGCTTCCATCTGTCAAGAGGTTATCTTACTAAAATCAATCCTTTCACAAAGGAAACCGACTTGGAGCGGGTCTGGCAATAAACACTACATGCGGACGGAGAAGTCCGTCTTTGTACCGGAGTGCTGTTGAGAGCCAGGATGGAGAGATCCGTCAAAGTACGTCAGGTGGTTAATTAAAGCGACGGCCGCTTCCTTCACACTCCTAGCTCTTTCCTGTCCCATCGTCATCATATGACCTATCTGTGTTGGTGCGACGTAAAGCAAAAGATACTGTTTAAGAAGGACAGCTATGGAGACTCGTATCAAGCTCATCAGCAGTGATGGTGTATTCACCGCCACTAAGGTGAAACTCCTATGCTACATTGGGACCACTTCTTGGAGGACATTCCAGATCCAGTTGGAGACCGTCTGTATACACAACGGTTGGACGTCGGAAGGGAAAACTGTACACCTGATTGCCGGGTTATGTGGAAAAGCAGCAGAGGTATTACACAGCCTCCAACTGGGAGCCACGTATGAGGAGATTGTAGGAGTGCTGGACGGGCACTATGACAACCACCTGGTGGCAGCCGCCTACGGTGTCCAGGTAAGGAAGAGGACTCAGCATGTAAATGAGAAGCTACAGCAATTCGCCTCCGAGATCGAACAACTAGCCCACAAAGCTCTGGATGGGGTGCCTCAGGCCTCACATCCACTGCGAGGCAGCCTATACTTTCATCAAAGGGCTCCGCAGCATGGAGGTTCTTCAAAGGCTGATGCTTAACAGGGAGCATAAGCTCAGGGATGCCTGGATAGCCCTGAGGTTGACGGCAGTAAAGGGAACCATGGCACTGTTGTCACTGAAGATAAGAGTTGTAAAGAGCAAGAATGCTCTAGAGACCTGCCCAGTAACACGAGGCTGATGCACACCACTGCCAAGACGTCGAGACCCTCACAAGATCACCTCCTGGAACTGCAGTAAGCGCAGCCACCTGTGGATGAACTGCCATGTGGCAGACGGGTCCCGACCAGTGAAATGAATAAAGGCTGACAAGGACAGGAGCTCATTAGCACAGTTGCTACCACCCCTCACTATGCATTAAACATAGTCACCAAGCAAAGCGGCAACAGGTTAATCGCCAACGGGTGGTTTGGGTACAGGATGTGCCGGGTCACGATAAATGTGGGATGTTATTTATAAGCTATAAATTTCATTTTTGTTCGGTACTGAAGTGCAATTATAAGAGTAAATGATATTTCATAAGTCTTGGGACTAGTTTCAGCCACTTAGTGGCCATCTTCTGCCAAATAAATTTAACAGATTATGTGATAACTAAAATATATGTATAACAAAGACAATGCTGGAGGAATAATTATAACATTAAATTATATATAATAACAAAATTTATGGTTAAGATATTCTTTTCATGATATGATGTCTTAAAGTTCACTTAGGACTTAAGGCAAAGAAGTAAATCTGGAAATGATAGCCAGAATTAGGAATGAATAAACATACAGAAAAGAAATTAAAAAGCAGTAAAATGATTTATTTATGAGACTCACCTCTAATGTCTGATGTAGAACAATCTGGAAGAAGCAGGCAGGCCATGTAACAAAGGAGTGGGCAGGGAACAAGCACAGACCTGTTGTAGGAAGCAGGCAATGTAAACAAAGGAGTAGGTAAGGGGAGGGGAGAAGGGGTGTCTAAGGTGGCGCTGAAGGATGTGGAAAGAAAGACTGCTGCTGAGAGGGAAATTTAACCCTTTCCGCTCGTGTGTTGACCTGAGGTCGACAGCCATCATTTAGCGTTATAGCTCGTTTGTCGACCCTGAGTCGACACAATGTTTCGCCGTTCGTTGCTAGGTTACATAGGATGCCAGGGCTTTAGCACTTCGTTTCGTAAGTGCTGGTCCCTTCCGGAATCCGACAGAAACCGAATAGGTGTGTTTTAGTTTCTCTTTCCTTGGCAAAATTGCTCCGATTCCTTGACAATGGAAGGCAGTCGCGTGAAGCAATATGGTAGCGCACAGCCTGACCGAAGCAGAGATTTTTGAGTCACTTTCGGCTGATTTTGATGATAGTGACCAAGAAAGTGATAAAAATGTTGAATCTGGCCATGAAAGTGATATATCCATTAGTGATTCAAATGACTATATTGATATCAGCTTCGCAAGAAATCATGGAGGATGTGATAGTATTGTGACTCGTCCTGGTCCCAGTCATACCGTGCTGACTTCAAGCATATCTTGGAGATCGTGGAGAACGGATGATGCAGAATTAGCCAAATTTCCTTACAGATTAGTCAGTGATTCATGATGATTCACGAGTTGTGGCAATAGGCCTAAAATAGAACTAGAGTACTGGTAGCTATTTTTTACTGATCAGTTGATAACGTCTATTGTCCATGAGACAAACAAATTTGCCGAAATAAAAATACAGCAAAATACTCCAGCTCTACCTGGTTTTCTTAGAAAGCTGTGACTTTGGAACAGCTGAAGGCATTTATTGCTGTAATTATCAACATGAGGATGAACAGTAAGGCAGAAATGCAGGATTATTTTATTGAAGACTGGTTGGATAAGCAAGCAGGGCTCCATCCAAGCATTTGCTTTGAACGCTTCCACACACTCAAGACAGAAATAAAATACAAGTTGGGAAAAATCAGGACTTACAAATAATTTGAGTGGAAGGGGTTAAAGAGATTATAAAAGAAAGAATTATTTTTATCTGAGACATAATTACTAAAGATAGGAATTAAAAGGTCAAATAAAATGTTTGATTTCTCTGAAATTTCATTTAGATTGAAGTTAGGATTCAAAAACTGTTCCAGATGGATAAAAGAATTTTCTGTGATATTGAGCAGGAGGCCTTTTTGTGTAACATTTGAGAATTTTCATGTCTTGGTTGATATTAGTGAACTTATGGTTAGTATCACCAATGGCCAAAAATCTGTTAGTATTTCAGGGTGATAACATGCTCTAAGTATCTTGTTTTACAGACATAAGATGCGTTACAATTATTACAATTGAGTCTATAAACACCTGACTTGGTGAACTTATTGCTATGATTAACAGAATTGGTATTGAGTAAAATATCTCTGTTTCTGTTACAGATTTTGAAGGCTATTTTGACATCTTGCTTTTTAAATATGTCTGTGATTTGGTAGACTTGTTTATTATTAAACGTAAAAGTAGATAACAAATTGTTGTGAGTTTTTTCTGTTGTTAAGTTGGTAGAAGGTTGGTGTTTATGTTTATTAATGATTTTTTTTCTATAAAGGAGCTGTTAAAGCCATTAAATTAAGCTATACTGCGAACGGTGTCTAATTCCTTCTTAAGTTCTAGACTATTGCAAGCTGTCCACTGTACTGTATTTGTTAATATATTTTTAAGTTTGCCAAAGGTAAAAGAAATAAAGTATCGATTAGGTGGCTTTTTAGATAATTTGTTGATTAAGTTCTAGACAGCGGGATCCTAAAAGCACGGTGCACCATACTATGGTAACACAATCCATCAAGATTCCATACACCCACACATCCATAAATGTGCAGCATACCATAGTATGGTACACCGTGCTTTTAGCATTCCGCTATCTAAAAAAAAACTTAAAAAGGTATTTAACATCATTCGCAGTATAGCTAAATTTAATGGCTACAGCAGCTCTTTTATGGAGTAAATCATTAATAAACATAAATACCAACCTTCTACCAACTTTAACAAAAGAAAAAACTCACAACAATTTGTTATCTACTTTTACGTATAATAATAAACAAGTCTACCAAATCAGACATATTTAAAAGGCAAGACGTCAAAATAGCCTTCAAAATTTGTAATAGAAACAGAGATATTTTACTCAATACCAATTCTGTTAATCATAGCAATAAGTTCACCAAGTCAGGTGTTTATAGACTCAATTGTAATAATTGTAACGCATCTTATGTCGGTAAAACAAGATACTTAGAGCATGTTATCACCCTGAAATATTAACAGATTTTTGGCCTGGGACAGCACATGGGTGATACTAACCATAAGTTCACTAATATCAACCAAGACATGAAAATTCTCAAATGTTACACAAAAAGGCCCCCTGCTCAAGATTACAGAAAATTCTTTTATCCATCTGAAACAGTTTTTGAATCATAACTTTAATCTAAATGAAATTTCAGAGAAATCAAACATTTTATTTGACCTTCTAATTCCTATCTTTAGTAATCATGTCTCACATTAAAATAGTTCTTTCTTTTATAAACTCTTTAAATTCCCCTCTCAGCATCAGTCTTTCTTTCCACAACCTTCAGCACCATCTTAGACACCCCTTCCTGCCTCCTTCCACCCCCCTCCCTCCTTCCCTCCCCTCCTCCCCTACCTACTCCTTTGTTTACATTGCCTGCTTCCTACAACAGGTCTGTGCTTGTTCCCTGCCCACTCCTTTGTTACATGGCCTGCTTGCTACTTCCAGATAGTTCTACATGAGACATTAGAGGTGAGTTTCATATAAATCATTTTTCTCCTTTTAAATTTCTTTACTGTATGTTTATTCATTCCTAATTCTGGCTATCATTTCCAGATTTACTTCTTTGCCTGAAGTCCTAAGTGAACTTTAAGACATCATATCATGAAAAGAAAATTATAACCATAAATTTTGTTATTATATGTAATTTAATGTTATAATTATTCCTGCAACATTGTCTTTGTCTGTTATACATAATATGTTTTAGTTATCACATAATTTGTTAAATTTATTTGGTTGAAGATGGCCACTGAGTGGTTGAAACTAGTCCCAAGACTTATGTAGTATTATTACTTAATATATTGTATTGAAAATACAATTTATTCCTATAAATGTGGGATGGACATTAACCATTGCCATGCCAGACACCGACAAGGGACAGCTAGAGCGAGAGCTCAGCCACCCCTACGTGCTGCTGATAGCTTCGGGAGACACCATTCCATTCCTGAAGGAGCTGCTACTCAACTTGATGTTGGGATGACAACGCCTACAAGTCTGGGCTTAGTCACTACCATCACCAACGAGGTCATCTTGAGCCTAGATATGCTATGGGTGTACGAGGCAACTGCTAACTTGGGATGATGTGTGTTGTGGCTCACGAGACAAGAAATAATTCTCCAATGCCTCAGAACGCAACCCCAAATTATGAGACTAACACTTTGCAGCGAAGATGGTTTGCTTGTCAACAGCGAGGTGACAGTGACGTCATGGTTGGTGGGAACCTTACAAGGAGACAGCGTGCTTGTGGAACCCGGATCAACATTCATTGATCAAGGACTTTACCTGGCAAGGATATTTGTGTTGATACGAATACTGAATTTGATTGAGGGATCAGATACCCTGAAGGACTGAGCTGGGACATGTGAGCCAGTGACGTTCATTGTACTGGTGAACAACGAAGATGGATAGGCTTGGAAGCACATGAATTTTCGGTCAAGCTCTGGAAGATTATTTCCGGCACCCGGAAGCACCTTGAGTCAGGGCAGCTCAGGAAGCTGAAGGAACTAATCCGCGAGTTTTGTGACATCTTAACTTCTGCAGATGGTGACTACCGAAGGACGCACATGGTATGTCATTGAATCAACACTGGTGATGCCACATCAGTCCTGCAACCACCCTGCAGGGTACCGTAAGCGAAGAAAGTCCATGGTTAGAATCTATAAACTTGATCGTGTTAATGGCGTATAGTGGTCCGTTTTGACTACATGCGGGGACACTCGCTACACTGAAAAGCGGGAGATACTATGAGTCTGACTTGTCAGTACTATATAAAAAAGCTGTTTAATACATATCATTGTTGATAATAGTTGAACATGTAATTAATTTGTCATTCTAATCATGTCATTGAGTTTTGGCAAATATTATTTCTCTGAAGAGAATTATGTTTTCTCGAAATATGTACGATTAGATAATATGTATTAAACAGCTGTAATTTTTTTTGGGGGGGGGGGGTTATAGTTTTTACAAGCCAGACTCATTATCTCCCATTTTTCAGTGTAGTGAGATTGTCACAGTTCATGGTCATCACCAGTGGTCTTGGTGAAGAATTAGAAGAAGAAGAAGGAGGAGGAGGAGGGTGAACTCCATTTCTGCGTTGATTACCGGAAGTTGAATGACGTCATGAAGAGGGACTGCTTCCTGTTAGCCTGGACACATTATCTGGTGCTCACTGATTTTCAAGCTTGGACTTCAAGTCTGGGTACTATTAAGTGGCGCTCCATCCAGAAGACAAGTTGAAGACTGCATTCTCTACCGGTTAAGGACTGTACCAGTTTACCATGATGCTCTTCAGCCTGTGAAATGCGCCGGAGCCTTTCGAGCGACCCCAGGAGTCGGTAATGAGAGGGGTAATGCACGATGTCTGGCTTGTGTATCCAAAGGACGTCATCATAATGGGACACACGTTGTGGGAGCACACCGAAAACCTCCAGTGGGTGTTCCAGAGACTGCGAGGGGTTCACCTTAAGCTGAATCCTGGAAGATGCCAACCGTTCCATAAAGATGTGTGCTACTTGGGCCGCATCGTGTTGTCGGAAGGAGTACCCACATATGCAGAAAAGTTAGAAGCTGTAGGTGACTGGCCGGTGCCAAAGGTCAAGCAGTAACTCGGGAGATTTCTTGTTCATTGCTCGTACTATCGCAGGTTCATAGCCAGATACGCTGACAACCCAAACCCACTTTTAGTGTTCACTGAGGAAAGAAGGCTGTTCCAATGGTCGTCAGAGGCAGAGGCTGACTTCTGTACACTGTCCCTGTATAGGGCACCTGTCCTGGGATGTCCCAGGCCAGGGGAGTTCATTTCTGACACCAACACCAGTGACGTAGAAATTGGTGGGGTGCTGTCACAAGTGCAAGGTGGCTAGGAGAAGGTCATTGCCTACTTCAGTGAAATGCTGTCCAAAGTGGAGCGGAATTACTGTGTGACATGGAGAACCGTTGACCATCGTGAAGACCTTACAGGACTTCCCCTAACACCTGTATGGGCAGCAATTCCATCTATGCACCAATCACTCTGCCCTGGCTTCTGGGCTTCTGTAATGTGGAGGGGCAATTGGCTCTTTGGGTACAATGCCTTCAATAGTACAACTTCACCACTGAACACCATATAGTAAGGAAACACTGCACACCAAAGCTCTGTCCAGAAGGCCATGCTGCGAGAATTGTACGTACTGCCAGAAGGTGGAGGGGCAGGTGGGCGCTTTAGGTACCTGGACTGCGAGGGCCACTGCCACTGAAGGGTAGAATCGAGCTGCCATAAGGACGGAGCACCTGGAGGATGATGGCATTGGTCAGATTCTGCGTGAAGTAGAATCGGGACAGCGACCAGAATGGAAGGACATCGTCGAACTCATTGCAACCTACAAGGCATACTGGTCCCAGTAGACATCTCTAATGTCAGTAGTGGGGTGCTAACCCATGTGCAGGAGTCTACCGACGACAAGAAATAAATTGCCCAGCTGATAATTTCCAGGAGTGTGATGAAATGAGTGGTGACTGAGTTGGATGCGGGGCCCACTGCTGGCCACCTGGGAGTGAACAATACTTTATACCATGTCTAACTATGTTACTACAGGGTGCACTTGATGAACAATGGCGAGAGAACTTGCTAGGTGTTTGGAAAATGGGCTGTGAGCCGAGGCCCATGTACTGGGAATGGGTAAGGGTGACAAGCAATGGAATGAAAGCCCAGTATGACATGCTGGCAAACTCTGAAGGCTTCCAGGAAGGCAACTTTGTCCGAGCCCCTTTCAAGAGGATTGCCATTGATATTGCTGGATCACTGCCCGAATCTGACGCTTGGAATCTTCGTCTACTCCTGGTCATGGACTACTTCGCCAAATGGCCAGAGGTGTATGCTATCCCTAAAGAAGAGGCATCGACAATTGCTGAAGTCACGTTGCAAAACATTCTTCTGCCCCTTTGGTGTACAAAGGGAACGGCAGAGCAGCCAGAGTAGGAACTTCGAAACAACCCTAATGCATGAGGTTCTACAATGCCTGGGAGTTCGGAAGACCCGAAGGACACCTCTCCACCCTCATTCGGACAGCATGGAGGAGCATTTCATAAAGACCGTCGATGAACATCTCAGGAACTGCTTCTCAGCGCACCAGAGGGACTGGGGTGTCATTCTTCTTGATGGCCTATCGAGCATCCACCCATGAGACAACGGGCATGACACCCACTGTATTGATTGTTGGGAGAGAGCTACACCTGCCATGCGACCTGGTGTTTGGATTAGTACTGGTGCAGCCAGCAGCAGATCCTGTGTGGGAGTTTGGTGGACCAGCTGTATGATATGCATGACTGTGCCTGACAACATGTGGGGATGGCAAAAGACAGGATGAAAATCTGCTATGACATGCTGGCGAACTCTGCAGGCTTCCAGGAAGGCGACCTTGTTTGGATGTACCATCCTGTGCAGATGATATAGATGTTGATTTCCATAGGGAACCTGAAATATTCGTCCCGAATGAGTAAATTCATAATACCAGTATAAATGGCCCATAATTGGGCATTATAAATTTTCTAGCTAACTCATTCCTGGTTGGCAACGTTTCACCAGTGTGCTAAGTTGGGCTCAAAAATTTGGTAAATAGCACACCCACCAAGACGCATGGCTAGTGCATACCGTGGAGGCCACTGTGTAGGTCACTTGGAGCCACCAACAGGGCCAATGCACTGTGAGAAACTTTGTCTCTTTACCAAAAATTGACGACTGCCTGGCCAGCAGATGATATAGATGTTGATTCTCATTGGGAACCTGAAATATTTGTCCCGAATGAGTAAATTTATTATACCAGTATAAACGGTCCGTAATTGGACATTATACATTTCCAGCTAATTCATTCCTGGTTGCCAGAGTTTCGTCCCAGTGTGCTAAGGTGGGCTCATCAGTTGGTAATTAGCACATCCACTAAGACGCATGGCTAGTGCACACCGTGGAGGCCATTGCGTAGGCCACTTGGATTCATCAGCAGTGCCAATGCACTATGAGAGACGACGTCTCATTACCAAAAATTGATGCCTGCCTGGCCATTTGATGATATAGATGTTGATTTCCATAGGGAACCTGGAATACTTGTGTCGAATGAGTATATTTATAATATATATATCCAATTACGGACCATTTATATTTGTGTTATAAATTTAGTCATTTGGGACGAATACTTCAGGTTCCCTATGGGAATAGACATGTATATCATCTGATGGCCAGGCAGGCATCAATTTTTGGTAATGAGATGAAGTCTTTCCTAATGCATTGGCACTGCCGGTGGCTCCAAGTGTCCTACGCAGTGGCCTCCACGGAATGCACTAGCTGTGCATCTTGGTGGTTGTGCTGTTTACCAACTGATGAGCCCAACTTAACACACTGGGTCTAATCGCAGGCAACCAAGAACGAGTTAGCTGGAAAATTTATAATGTCCAATTATGGACCATTTATATTGGTATTATGAATTTATGCATTCAGGACAAATATTTCAGGTGCCCAAAGGGAACCAAAATCTGAATCATCTGACGGCCAGGCAGGCATCAGTTTTTGGTAATGAGACAAAGTCTCTCATAGTTTATTGGCACTGCCAGTTGCTCCAAGTGGCTTATGCAGTGGCCTCCACGGTATGCACTAGCCATGCGTCTTGGTGGTTTGTGCTATTTACCAACTGAGGAGCCCAACTTAGCACACTGGGGCAAAAAGCTGGCAACCAGGAATGAGTTAGCTGGAAAATTTATAATGTCCAATTACGGACCATTTATATTGGTATTATAAATTTACTAATTTGGGACAAATATTTCAGGTTTTGCATGGGAATCAATATCTGTATCATCTGATGGCCAGGCAGTCGTCAATTTTTGGTAATGAGACAAAGTTTCTCATGGTGCATTGGCCCTGCCGGTGGTTCCAAGTGGCCTACACAATGGCCTCCATGGTATGCACTAGCCATGCGTCTTGGTGGGTGTGCTATTTATCAACTGATGAGCCTAACTTAACACACTGGGGAGAAACGCTGGGAACCAGGGATGAGTTAGCTGGAAAATTTATAATGTCCTATTACGGACCATTTATATTGGTGTCCTGTACAGATGAAAGGGAAATCATCGGTCAGTTGTCCAGGAAGGGCTCATACACTGTCATCACTAGGATCAACGGTGTTGTCTACAGGATCTGGTGGCCTCCCCAAGGGAGGTTTATGGTTGACCGTTTGGTTCACTGGCCCCGTATCGTGGAGAAGCTCAGGACGAACAGCCTTAAGGAAGAGCAGTGTGACAGTGTTTGCCATTTTAATGTAAGGCCTTGGGAGGAGCAAGGTAGCCTGGTGCAGCCTCCAGCGTAATCACAGAGTTAGGGCCCCGCCTGCTCGCCACTGTGGCATCCAGTCAGATTCAAGCCAAGTGCACAAGGCGTCTCCGCTGTGTAACAACTCTGTGTACTCATCGATGGCACGAGAAAGGATCAAAACTGGGCAATTGGCCGTGCGGTTCGGAGCGTGCAGCTGTGAGCTTGTATCCGGGAGATAGTAGGTTCGAATCCCACTGTCGGCAGCCCTGAAGATGGTTTTCCGTGGTTTCCCATTTTCACACCTGGCGAATGCTGTGGCTGTACCTTAATTAAGGCCACGGCCGCTTCCTTCAACTCCTGGGCCTTTCCTATCCCATCGTCGCCATAAGACCTATCTCTGTCGGTGTGATGTAAAGCAACTAGCAAGAAAGTATCAAACGGAGAACTCGGAGCTTTCTGATTCCAGAGGACTCCAGGGGCTTTTACACTCGTGAAATATCTGGAAGGGCCAGCTTACCTGTGTAAGGCAGTGATTCAGTTTTCTTAGTGATCGAGACAGTTTAGTTCTGGGTGCAGCTGTGGAGTACTGAATCAATCGGTGACAGTTGACTGAGTGCTGTTAGTGCTGTATGTATGGGAACTGAGGGTGAATACGAAACAGTGCAGCTGAGCAATGGGGGACAGTGAACAAATATTGTTGCGAGTATCCGGATTTGTTGTAATGTTCAGAATTGTTAGACTGTGATGTGGATGTGCGGACTGTGAACTGTGCAGCCGCAATAGTTGTGACAGTGAGTTTACTTGTGAACTACTCGAGGGTCCAAGAAACAGTTGTATAAGTCTGTGTAGTGAAATGGTTTTAGCTTATAATTGTATGAAGATAAGAATATAATGAATATAACCTCCTCGGGCCCCACATAACCTATAGGTTACATAGGTTCCCAATTTTTTATCTCGGTCGCCAAGCAGTGCAGGCCACTACTAATGATTCCAATACCATCTCAGAGAGTGCGGCATTAGCTACGCTGATTTTCAGACACTTATCTTGCCACAGTTGGTCACAATGAATGTTTACAAAATGGAGATCACAAGTTATTGGCAGAAATCGCATCACAGTGAAAGTAAGTACACTTTTCCAGTAATAATATTAGTTCTAGTATTCTAAAAAAAAGAGTAGTAATGATTCTAAAAGTTCGCTAATATGTAATTCATGAATAATTTCATAGGAATCAGCAAAGTGTAACGAGTAGTGGCATATCTTTTAATGATGTTACCTATAGGTTACAGTGGGTCTCGCTTGAAGTAATATTTTATACAATGGTTATTTTTTTTTTTTAAAAGCCTTGATTCCAATGAAATTCTGGAAATTGTCAATGGGGACGTGTCCGATATGTCAGACCTTTCTGACGACGAGGATGAAAGAACTTTCGTCATTTTACTTCCTGTAAACCCCCCCCCCCCCCCCCCCCCTCCAACAGGACACATGTTCAGGAGGAGGATGAAGAAGATGGCGAAGGAGAAAATGATCAAGAAAGTGTCCAGTACAAGGGTATCTGGAAGAGGTCTGATGTATTTGAACCATTTCCCTCAGCACCTCCACCAGAACCTGTACATAGCAAAAAATATTCCCTCCTCTCTCAAGGTTCTACAGATATGTTGGAAGCTACATATTTGCCACACTGATGGAGTTTACAAACCGCAGGTACCTACATGTCAGTGGGATTTGTTTGGATGCCACAGTAGAAGAGATGAGGAACATTTTTGCTGCCACCATTATGATGTCTTATTTGAAATATTCCTGTATATGAATGTATTGGGCCAGGAAGACCCGGGTCCCACAGATTGCGGACAAAATATCAAGAGAAAGATATTTCAAGATAAGCAGCAACCTGAAACTTGTAGATGATGCAGAAGTGGATGCAAATGAAAAATTGAGTGACAAGTATTGGAAGTTTAAACCACTAATCAAAAACATTCAGCAGGCTTGCCTAGATAACCCACGAAGTGACAAACGTTTCATTGATGAACAAATAGTACCATTCTGGGGGCAGGTAGTTATGCATCAGTTTGTCAGAGAAAAGCCAAATCCATGTGGTCTGAACATTTTTTTGTCTGTGCTGCTCCAGATGGGCTACCAGTTGACTTCTTTTTGTATGAAGGAAAGGGAGATAGTATTCTGAATGATGCTGCATTTCACAATCTGGATATCGGTGCAATAGTGGTAATTCGATTATATAGATCTCTACCACCTGGCTTGGCAGTATACATGGACAGATTTTTCACATCAGTTTATCTGTTGGACATTCTCCATTGTGAGTGTGAAGTACAAGGCACAGGATATTTGCAAAAAAAAAACAACAACAGGATACCGACTGATGAGCTTCGGATTGATTCTGATATGAGAAGGGCAGGAAGAGGAACCCATGATATGTTAGTGAGAGATGACTGTCAAGTAGCCATTGTTAAATGGTATGACAACAGGCCTGTCATTTTAGCTTCCTGTGAAGTAGGGGCTAAGCCAGTGAGTCAATGTCGTCGCTGGTGCAGGAAAACCAAAGAATATATTATTTAGTTTATTTTCCGGGTTGAACCATGTTGTTGTTGTCTGTACATCACGTACGGTTTGCCAGCGTTTCAAATATATTGCAGTATTCTTTGTCAAGGTGACTGAAATACCTCTACTTGATCCGAGGTAGTCAAGTCTTCCAGGCAGCAGTCATAACTGCAAGAGTGGACCTGACCTTGGGCTTTTATATCCTAGCCTTTCTGGCTGACGTAAGACCCTGGCTGTCTCGTGAGAATTCTGAAAGTTATGTGCCACAGCCAGGTAGTGGGGGCTTGCCCACGCTGTTATGTAATTGGGGTTTCGACCTGCTTGTTTATGTTGTGGTCTGTATATCTTAAACTATGAATGATAGGCAACCAAGAATTACTGATTTTATGTCCTTCTTCTAAATTCATATTGTTCGGATGTTTCTTGATTTCGATAGGCTCGCGGATTTTCCTGTTTCGGAGGAATGCTTGACTACCGCTGAAATATCTGTGTTAAGGTTCTTGGTGTGACGGATATGTTCTTTTAGGAGGGTGGAGATCAGATGTTTTGTTTCAGCAACATAACACGCTCCGCAGCTACATTCAGTGTGATATACTCCAGGAGCCTGTAATTCTATGGTGTCTTTTACTGGTGGTAGATAATGGGCTAGCTTCCGGTGTGGTTTATAGATGGTTTTTATGTCGTATTTGTCCAGTATCTTGCCGATCCCGTCTGTAGGATTTTTAATTTATGGCACTATTGCTGTTTTCAGGCAGGTCAGTTCTTCTTTCCTGTTGTTTTCTTCTATGGCGGCCTTTTCTTTAGAAAATCAGAAGAGAACACAGAAAAGGCCGCCGTAGGGGAAAACAACGGGAAAGAACTGACCCGCCTGAAAACAGCGATACTGCCATACATTAAAAACACTACAGACAGGATCGGCAAGATACTGGACAAATATGACATAAAAACCATCTATAAACCACACCGGAAGCTAGCCTGTTATCCACCACCAGAAAAAGACACTATAGAATTACAGGCTCCTGGAGTATATCACATTGAATGTAGGCTGCGGAGCTTGTTATGTTGGTGAAACAAAACGTCTGATCTCCACCCGCCTAAAAGAACATGTCCATCACACCAAGAATCATAACACAGATATTTAAGCAGTAGCCAAGCATTCCTACGAAACGGAATATCATTTGAAGACCAAGATCCTAGCAGCTATCCCTTGGAATCTGGAAAGGAAAATCCGCAAGGCTATCGAAATCAAGAAATATCCGAACAATATGAATTTAGAAGAAGGATATAAAATCAGTAATTCTTGGATGCCTATCATTCATAACAGCATGGGCAAGCCCCCACTACCTGGCTGTGACACATAACTTTCAGAATTCTCACGAGACAGCCAGGGTCTTACGTCAGCCAGAAAGGCTAGGATATAAAAGCCCAAGGTCAGAGCCACGTCGGTGCGACGTAAAGCAAAAAAAATGGACAAAGAAAATATCCAATACTTTCAGATCACAAACATTAGGACCCACTGTAACCTATAGGTTACATATGGTATTAGGGCAGTAAATAGTTTCAATTTGATTGTATCGGGAGATAGTGGGTTCGAGCCCCACTGTCGGCAGCCCTGAAGATGGTTTTCCGTGGTTTCCCATTTTCACACCAGGCAAATGCTGGGGCTGTACCTTAATTAAGGCCACGGCCGGTTCCTTCCAATTCCTAGGCCTTTCCTATCCCATTGTCGCCATAAGACTTACATGTGTCGGTGCGACGTAAAGCAAAAAAAAAAAAAAAACAATTTAATTGTTGTATTTTTTTGTGTAGAACTGATATTTCTAGCATCCCAAAATTCTAAAATTTGTATTCAAAACACTTTTGCTTGGACCGTGTGCCCAAGGAGGATAATATGAACATAATATGTTGGAATTCAAGAGGACAAATTGGGGCAAATATTTGTTTATAGGAAGGGGAGTTACGGATTAGAATAACTTACTAAGGGACATGTTCAATAAATTTCTAATGTCTTTGAAATCATTTAAGAAAAGACTAGGAAAACAACAGATAGGGAATCCGCCACCTGGGCGACTGCCCTAAATGCAGATAAGTAGCGATTGATTGATTGATTGATTGATTGATTGATTGATTGATTGATTGATTGATTGATTGATTGTGTTGGAGTGAATAACTACTGTGATGAACAGTGAGGACGAAGAGAGAGTATGAACTAGCCTAATGGTTTGCCTGTGTAGTTGAACAAGCAATCATTAGTTAGTTAATAAATCCTAAACTTTAAAAGTTGTGTGTTTATTTACTACCCCACCTACACATTACACTATACACCTAGTGGCCAAGAGTCATGGGAAAGGGTGTACCGTCAGAAAATGCACTGCGTATGACCCCTGAGCACCAGTGTTGTGAAGATGGTAACATGTCTCGAGGTAACCGACTTTGAATGTGGGATGATCATCGGCGCACAGGTCATAGCATTACGGAGATTACACACGTATTTGGGTTTCCGAGCTCAACAATATTGAAGGTGGATCTACAATATCACAGGAAGAATGTTACCACCTGCGTAAACCGCCACGCGGGAAGACTATAGGTGTTTAATGAACGGACATCATGTCGCCTCTGCAGAACCATACTGGGTGTTCGATGGGAAACTGGGAGTCAGATCTTTGCCCTGATGAATGCTGGGAGTCAGGACGGTAAGGAGGTAACTGCACCGCATAGGCTTCACCATCTGACGGCCAACTCGTGTCCCATAGCTAATTGCGTTGGCCTTTGAACTTTAGCAATGGACCATGGAACAGTGGTGGCATCTAGTATGGTCTGATGAATTCCAGTTCCAGTTGTAATGAGCTGACGGGTGCGTGAGAGTGTGGCGTTTGCCCCATGAAGCCATGGATCCTGCATGTCAACAAGGTTGTATCCAGGCAGGAGGTGGCTCTGTTCTGGTCTGGGTGGCATTCTCATGGTTGCAATTAGGCCCCATTGTCTGGCTGTAGGGAGCGCTGACAGGTGCATGTTATGTGGACATTCTTTCAGACCATCTGCATCCCTTTCTGGCCCTAGAGTACCCTGATGGAGATGCCATGTATCAACAGGACAATGCGCCATGTCACCACTCTGTGGTGGTACACAGGTGGTTGGAGGAGCACTCCAGTGAAGTTAAGACAATGGATTGGCCCTCCAGATCCCCCAGTCTTAATCCAATGAAGCATTTATGGGATGCTGTCGGTGCTGGTGTAAGCTCCATGATCGAAGCACCAACTGCACAAGACCAATTGTAGGTAGCAGTGCAAGATGCGTGGGTCCAGATCCCTCCAGAATAATTCCAACACCTTGTAGAGTCGATGCCTCGCCGTATTGCTGCTGTTTTGAGGGCTCGCGGAGTAACACCTTGTTATTAACATCACATCCAGTGTCTTCCCATGATTTTTGGCCACTCAGTGTGCATCTGCTGCCAGGTTACAAATGATATCGGAATTGTACCCCTCGCGCCAAAGAAGAAATTTGTCACAACAGTCTGTGGTTGTGGTGTAATTGTAGTGCTTAATCTGAAGTATCTCCCCCCCTCACCAAGGATAACTCCCTAGCATGTGGTAAAATTTTAAACTCATTACAGTATATGCAGTGGCCTGTGCTGTTGGAGCATCTAAGTAGAATACACACAGGTATAACATGACCTAATAGGTTGAAAGTAGTTACCATCACTGTAATTTTTATCGTTTCTTTCCATTCAGGTGTAATGAATCCATCCCTTTTTACTGTCCATGAATGAGCAAATGGAAGCTGAGCAAACAACTCCACCCTGTTTCCTTTTAGAGAATATGCCTTCCTCCTCCTCCTTCCCTTTCTTCTTTGCAGTCACATAACTCATGTCTAAGAATCATGATCTCCTGTTTACTTTCTGTTCGATGGAGTCCACTAGCATTTGTCATTTCTACCGTCTTCTGCTTTCCGGATTGTCACTCAAAGAGGTGCATGAGTTGTGTCTTTGATCTGATCTATCCATCTCTTGGGAGATCTTCCATGTGACTTGATTCCACCAGGTTTGAAATTCATGTTTTCTTAGTAGCTTTCAATGTTTGTGGCTGGTGTATAGCATACTTGTAGGAGCATCATTTGGTAACTAAAATTTCCTTAACTGCACACTTGATCATGCACTCAGCTTTCAACAAACTTTTCTTGGGAACATTTTCCACTGAAACAGCCTGAAAGAGGTATCCATATATTAATGTTCAACTAATAAACCGATTAATAACAACCAGTTTCTGATTTAGTTGAAGTAAGCAAGTCCTATTAAGTATATAAATGTTATTGTTTTTACATCCCACTAACCGTTTTTATGTGTTTTCGAGCTATTATGTTTAAGTTGCCTTTCAATATGTTAAGAATCTAATTTTTATTAAATTAAGGAAATCTGAGATCTCTTGTTGACTAAGCACTCGCATAGATTTGGTAACTTACTAATTAAAGTAATAGTCAATATAACACAATTTTGAACAAACTTTTCCTTTTTCTTATTATTATTATGCCTTTCACATTGATATACCGTATGTTATGTTGTAAAAAAATGTACATTTCATTTTCGACACTTGCATTAAACCATTCTAAACCTGGGAGAGTTCTATTTTTGTGCCTTAGAATAACCATTCTAGACTCCTAATTAGTCTGTTCCTGTTTCAGGAAAAATAAATCCTTTCGTCCTCGTGAACGCGGCAAAAAAAGCCTGAAGAATCTTCAAACAGTAAAAACTCTGGCTGGCCGCACTCAGAGTTACAGTTCAGGTGGCCAGCAGGTTGGCAAGGCTCGTAAACAGCCACAGACAGTGACAGCCCAGTTCCAGCAGTCACTGCACAGCCTTATGGATACTCTCAATCAAGCCAACCCATTTTTCATTCGCTGTATTAAAAGCAATGGTAACAAGGTGTGTAATGCTGTCTCTGAAACTTTAAAAAAATCTTCCTCTACCTCTCCTCAGGAATATTAGAAAGTGTTTCTGTGTTCGTAGGGGGTGGTTATTTTTTTGCAATGGCAATGTTACATTATGCATAAAAAGGTATGCACTCTTCTCTCTCCATTTTTCATGACCTGTAGACCACTTTATAATGTGTTTAGTATGCAAGATAGAAATGTGAAATTTCTAGTTTAATTTTCAATCTAAACATTTGTTTAAAAAATGTTTCTTCTGGAAACAAACCAAGGAGTTTGTGCAACACTTTTGGATTGTCTACAAATACTGTTGGCTGTTATGTTCAAATACTATGGTGTGAGTTTTTGGACAGTTTTAATATACGCCTGTGGCATATACTGAGGGCTACTAAGACTATCGGTGAAGCCCAAACTGTAAATGAGAACAATGGAATTCTAAAGCACATTATAATGTACCGGTAAGCATATGACACATTGTTCCATTTACAAAACTTCAGAGCAATGCAAAAAAAACAAAAAAAAAAAAAATAAACAAAAAAAACAAAAAACAAACATTGCACATATTTCTGACAGCAAAGCATCGGAGAAAGATATTGCAGCCCAGACTTGTGCGTCCCTTGTAATCTTTCTAAAAAATCAATAATAACTGATAATGAATAAAGGAAGTTAGGAGCCACTGAAATATATAAATAATTCATAAAACTGCCGGCTGTTGAGATTTATCTTCAGGGTCGTTGCCTTGTGACAAGGAGATCTGAATCACTTGACATCTGGAAAATAATATTGGAAAAGGAGTCCATCTGGTAATTTCCCCACCCATGGAAATTAAATAGAATATATCTCATAAAATTTACTCGGTCTGTTGAGCATCATGAATTAAACAGCATTTACCTTGAAATTTGAGCCTAGCTCGTCATGATACACCATTGAACATATATTACCAGATACACAGAATATTGATATAAATAATGTCTTTTAATTATGAAGTAACTCTCTCTCAAGATCTCTCAATAGTTAGTAGTTAGTTTATTCCAGAACGCAAAATATTCACACACAGTCATGACTATTTTTACGAGAATGGACTCCATTTCACTGATGGCGTTGATATTGTTTGAAAAGGCCCACCATGTTACCTTACGTAGACTTTCCATAGAATTATATATGGCTAACATTCATAACCATAGAATTTTGTTACAATCCAGCACCTCTCTCCCCAGTTCCGTCAACAGCAGATCTCGAATTCCTAATATGGCATGGGACATCTTCCCATAACTTGTACAAAACACCTCTGATTACACTCTGAAAGAAAGCAAGTCTCACATCTGCTCACTACAAGCTCCAACTCGAGAATAATCTGACACGTGCCGGCTCCACGCGAGTCCAAGCCCAAGCAACTGCATCCAAAAAAGCACAGTTCCGGGAATTTTTCACGTCAGCTCCGTCAACAGTAGATCTCGCTCAGAGAATCGTCACATACAGAACTGGGAAATAAACTGAGTGATCGAAGCACGTAGTCCGAAATAAATGCAGAGATTATATTATAAATAGAGAGTACCCATGATAATGAGAGTTCCTATAAGAATTACCATGCCACGATGGCTAAATACACACATTTGAAATATACACAGTAAATAATAATGATAATAATAATAATAATAATAATAATAATAATAATAATAATAATAATAATAATAATAATAATAATAATATCTGACCAGGGTTTGTCAGGTTACTTCCTCTCCCCTTGACCCACCTCTCGCGGTTTGCTGATGTATGCTCGATTGGTGCGAGGACCAGAGGCATAGGTATGGTAGGCTTCCGTCTATCAGATCGCCACTGCTAACTATAACAGCCATGTGTTCCTCATCGTATATACTTCCTCACCTTATACATAACATTTCACTTCCATTACTTCTACATCCTTGCAGGAAGACACTACAGGGTTGCTCTTATAAGAGTAATGTAGTTTTCTTTTTTATAAGTACAGTAGATCTGATAAAATCAAATGAAATCTTTCAGGTGTAGTCTTCTCTTTTGTTGGTTGGAATCGAGCCCGTGATCATGGGTCGGACACCACCACTGATCTCCCGAAGAAGCTAATAAACCAGTGAACGATACGTATGACCTCTGGTAATGTTGTAATGAAAATTCACAGCTAGTTTCTAGTCATTCAACTGGATCAGGAATGGAATGAATGAAGCCCCATCTAGCGGCAAGGATAGGAATTGTGCCAGCTGCCGAAGCCTGTCGCACTCCTCTTAGGCAATGATTAATGAATAACAGATGAATTGAAATGATATTGGACAGTGTTGCTGTAATGAAATATGACAGGGAAAACCGGAGTACACAGAGGAAAACCTGTCTCGCCTCCGCTTTGTCCAGCACATATCTCAAATGGAGTGACTGTGGTAATGCTGTAAAATTCAAAATTTGTATTTAATAATAATAATAATAATAATAATAATAATAATAATAATAATAATAATAATAATAATAATAATAATAATAATAGTGCATGGTATAGGTTTGGTGGTGACCTAATGAGGATGAAATGAACAGCGAAGACGTCATAAACACCCAGTCCCCAAACCAGGAGAATTAACAGTACGAGGGGGTTGATTCTGAGAACTGAACCTGGGCCATTCGACCAAAGGCATGCATTTTATCCATTTAGCCACAAAGCCTGGCTTTAATTCGCTAAACCATAGGCTATCGTCTCCACTGATCAGCAGTTGAGTATTGACACTAGCAGAGGTCAGGATAATAGCTTCTGAAACAGCCTTGACAACACAACAGGCTACTCCGTTGGCTATTGACTGCAGCTCAAACCAAAAGGCTTGACATTCATTAAACCGTATGTTTTAGTCTTCAGCCCGAAGGCTGGTTGGATCCTCAACAGCTCCGCCATCAGCTGTCATAGATGGCCTAGGCATCACTGAAGAGGCGTACTAGCGAAATGAGGAGTGAGGTAGTTTCCCGTTGCTTTCCTCACCGAGCCAGAAGTTGCTATTACATATCAGTCTGCCAAGCCCACTGAAATGCATGCACCAACCAACCCTATGAGCAATATTTTCACACCATTCATAGCAGGGACTGGCTGCAGAAGGAATGGCATTACTAGCATCACTCGTACCTCAGTCACTTTCATTTTGTCAAAGCCAAAGATTAAGCCGAGACAGATCAATGAAAGTAACAAAATTGCTCCAGCCCATACCAGAAGACATAGTGCACTGTAAACACTAGGTCCTGCCAGCAAGGCAACCAGCAAAAAAGGGTAACATAAGTCTAGTGGTAGCCCACGTATTGGACTCCGTGTATGGCACTGACATATGCCAATGATATCTAAAAAAAGCCAATGTATACAAGTTAGGAAGACTGAAATAAACCCACATGTATTTTTCAGAATGCTGAATATTTCTTGAAAAAGGCAATATTTCACGGCCATTGATTTTGAAAATAACAAAATACTGCCCAGATCAACCCTGTGCTTTTGGAATGAGTTTGAACAGTAATGTTATTGATGGAGTTGGATAGAAAAATGGATTTTTAAAAAAAATTCTACACGTATGATATAATGGGTGCTATTCAACTACAAAATATAATACAAACTGATGCGATTTTCACAATAGCGTACACATTAATCAAGTTTAAAAAAAACTTCTGAAATAAATGTGAAAAAATGTCTTTCCTTAGACCTCAGTAATACTCTTACAACCTGATAATTGTGTACAGTATCTGCATGCCTTATGTTTGGAATGACAAAACCATACCTCGTCATTTGAACATAGGAACCTAACATCAACAGTTCCAATCTCTACCTCTGTTACCTGTTCAAGGTAGAGTTTATTATTTAAATACTAGATACAGATGATTGAGGGCAATTTTACACTAATAATATTACAATTTTAAATAGGTATAATAAGATAACAATCAGAATAAACAGCAATATTAAGTATCAACAGTAATTTAACAACAACAATGTAATAGCAACAGTAACTGGCATGGTTGGTTACAGACTTAGCAAGAAGAAAGGTCATGGTTTGGAAGGACGGAAGAAAATAGAAACATGGAGAGGACTTCAGACAGAGGAATCTTTTAATTTTTGTTTGTGGGATGCAAAGGGTGTGAATATGTCATTGTCCAGTAGTGAGTTACCAAGAGTTGGGAGACGTTAGAAGATAGAGCATCGTCGTAAGGTAAGGTGTGGACGGGACACATGATGAATATGCCTGTTGTGTGCTAAGCAGGAGAGAATATGTATAGGGAAGTATGTCAGAAGTGTATTGCATTTGGTATAGCCATTGATATTGCATTTGGTATAGCCATTGATCATGTTATGTAGGTAACAACAGAGAATTGTAAATGGCTTCTCAGGTCAAGTATACCCTGGTATAAAAATATTTATAAAATCCTCTCATCTGTTAGATGGAACAAAGTCTATACATGTTTCAGCCTATTCTCAAGTCCATCTTCAGTAGCAGAACAATTATTACATAACACAAACAAATTTAAAAATCTTGATGAAGTCTAATGACAGTGATCATGATTAATGAATTACAAACATATTGCAGTACAAAGTTCTCTCGTCTGATGGGTCATTCTTGATTGTCAAATAAAACGTGCTGACTGTTAAAATGAGAACACTGTGCTAAGCAGTGTTGTGGGACCGTTGATACCATGGATTAAAACGTGTGTAATATCTGTAATGAGAAAATGAATTATGAGTGGATGAAAAACAAATTAAAAAATAATGTAAGAAAAGAAAACTCATTTAACTTGTTTGTAAATAAAAGTTGTCGCCTCGAATGGAAATGCAGTGATACCCAGGGAGTTCAAGATGTTAGATTTAATTGTGTTCTTAAAAAAAGGATTGTGAGTCGTAACAATGAAAGTGAAGGAGTTAAAAATACTACTTACAGTAGTTGAGATATATTTTTGACAGCAGTTAAGGACCAAGTAGGGAAACAAAAGTCAGTAATGGGGAGAACGTAGGAGACAAAGTATAATTTGAAGGCATTCAAAAGGTCAGTTTACAGTCAATTATAACACCTACAGTAGCTCTCTTACCTGAGAAGTCTGTTGCAGTGTATTTCCCTGGATGGTATAGGCAGTGTTCATTCCTTGCTTTAGCAATGTAAAGGATATTGTGTTACACTTCTTAACATGGGGAGAAAGATTCTATTTCTTAAACCAGTCACTACACGTATTGAGAACTGTCTGCAATTCGTGACAATCATCAGGTGTAGACACTTACCTTAGGATTTTCAGGTCGGCATACAGGAGGAGGGAATACTGACTGTTTTGAACGGAAAGACTAATATCGTTGAAATAATAACAATAAGTTAATTTATTAATTAGACCACCTAATCAATATAATAAGTCATCTTTGTTGAATTATTTGACATCAACAAGTGTAATTAAAGAACCACCTAATCGATACTTTATTTTTTGCGTTGGGCAAAATTAAATATACATTATCACTCACAGAACATGTTTCGACCACTTAGTGGTCATCATCAGCTGTATAAGGAAAACTTAGATGAAAAATATTGGACAATAAGCACAAGCGTTAATCTTTAGGTTATGGAAAAAATATTTGCTGTGTTGATTGTTTGATTGGTAAAAGTTCTTTGGTATCTTCTCTGTTATAAAATGGCGGTCATCTGGTGAGGGCAGCTTGCCTGACGTTATCATATCTTGGAAAGATGTTTATCCCCAACGCAGCGCGGAATAACATGGCTCAGTACCAACATTGTACTAGTCTTTTACCATATGTTAATTTTCGTTCAAGTCTCTTCAAGGCTTTTTATAAATTAGTTTTATTTTATTTATATGTAAATGAGGTGCCTGATTTTATTTCAAGGTTAAACCAATGGCTGATGATGCCTGTATGCAAGGCGAAGCATGTACCATTTTAATTAACATGTCAATGTAATTCAACAAAGACAAGTCTTATTATATTGATTAGGTGGTCTAATTAATAAATTATTGTTATTTCAATTAAATATCATCAATACGGATCAAAAATTATATTTATCTCATGTAATAAGAATTATATCATTGATACGGAGAACAAAGTGTAGGGGTCCAAGGATACTGCACTGTGATACACTAGATAATACAAATAACCACTATGAAGCAGATTCAGGGAGTTCCACTCTTCATTTTCTGCCGGAGAGGAAACTATTTATCAATGACAAGACGATGCCATGGATATTAAATCTGGTAGCAAGCTTAAGAAGAAGTGCATTTATCCAGAGAGTCGGTTGCTTTGGCCAGATCTATATAGATTACATCTAACTGAGATTTATTTTCCATTGCTGAAATTACATAATGACTGAGAACTGTGAGTTTAGTGGGGCATGATTTTCTGGGAGTGAATCAGTGTTGTTCTTCAGAGAGGAACAGCTATGTGAAAAAGAGGAGTCGATGGTGGATTATTCTTTCAAGGACAGAGGATAAGGACAATAGATATTGGGCGTATGATGAAATGTCATGTTTGTTGCTAGGTATAAAAATAGGTGTAATATCAGCTTGTTTCAGGACCTCCATGGCTCAGGTGGCAGTGCACTGGCCTCTCACCGCTGGGTTCCGTGGTTCAAATCCCGGTCATTCCATGTGAGATTTGTGCTGGACAAAGTGGAGGCGGAACAGGTTTCTCTCTGGGTACTCCATTTTTCCCTGTCATCTTTCATTCCAGCAACACACGCCACTATAATTTCATTCCATCTGTCATTCATTAATCATTGCCCAATAGGAGTGCGACAGGCTTCGGCAGCCAGCACAATTCCCGTCCCCGCTGCTAGATGGGGCTTAATTCATTCCATTCCTGACCCGGTCACATGACTGGAAACAGGCTGTGGATTTTCATTCATTCATCAGCTTGTTTCCAGTTGTCAGGGAATGTACCAGAAGCATTACACAAGTTCAGAATTATACATAACAATGCACAGAGATATACAGAAGTATTTTTGAGCAATATTGGGTTAATATCATTTGGTCCAGTGGAGCAGTTTGTTGGGAGACTATTGAGAATATCTTTAACTTCGTTAGGGGTCATTGACATTTGTGACATTGAGCCACTGCTGATACTATTGGTCTATGGTAGTTCGGTGATAGGTGCATGAGGGGTGAGGGTAGAGTGGAAGTACTCTTTAAATTTTTGAGATCTTAATTTAGTTAGGAAATAATCACTATGTAGTTTTAGATTAAGTGGTATTCGGGGTGACTTTCTACAGGATGAAATAAGGTTCCAATTTTTTGTTTTTTGTTTTTAGTTTCCAGTTTTAGAGGTTATGTGCCGTTTGTAATCATTCTTAAGATGTGATTTTGACATTTTTCTAAGGTTTTAAAAGTATTGTACAGTGTTGATTGGGTATAGACTTCCCGAGTGAGCACTCACGGATTTGGTTCTTGAGTAGTAGTTCAGTTTTGGCACTCAGCCAGGGAGGATGTTTGTATGTTCTGGGTTCAGAGAAAGATACATGCTTTAGTAAATATTAACACCCCTAGCGTGTGTGGTACAGCGGTCCGCCCACTGACATGTTACGGTCACAGCGTGTACGGCGCACCAAATGCCCGTTATTTGGATTTCGTAATAGTTATCTTTCATAGGATGGCAGGAATAAGTAACTTTCGGCTATACTTTCAACTATATAGAGAAATGGCTAATTTACTTCTTAATAATGGCAGGGGTGCTAATTCAGAGTTTGAGAGTGATACAGAGGATGAATTTCTATAACATCCAGTGAAGATAGTGACACTGATAACGTAATTGATAATACGCCAAGAAATGCGAACTTTTTTTTTTTTTGCTAGTTGTTTTACGTCGCACTGACACAGATAGGTCTTACGGCGACGATGGGACAGGAAAGGGCTAGGAGTGGGAAGGAAGCGGCAGCCCCAGCATTTGCCTGGTGTGAAAATGGGAAACCACGGAAAACCATTTTCAGGGCTGCCGACAGTGGGGTTCGAACCTACTATCTCCCGAATACTGGACACTGGCCGCACTTAAACGACTGCAGCTATCGAGCGAACTAATGGAGTTACTACTACACAAGGCCACATTACTGATGTACAGCTGTCCATTGATAATCAAGTTCGTATATGTGTATAATTTATGTAATACAGTATATTATTGTTATTGTGCGGTTTTTATATGATTTTGCTGCCCGTTTGGAAATTGTAGTGAAATCCAAATGATGCCACTGTCAACATTGGGAGTAGGCTAGCAATAAAGCATGCTGTGGGTGCAGTTTGGAGTTTAACAATGTCACTCTTGATGTGTTAAATCCTCAAAAATGGAGACCATGCTGTTGATGTCACACTCAGCTGGTAACGGGCACCAGGGGAGAGATGACAAGTCCAAATTGACAGCTAGCTAGTCTACTTTACTCCAGAGAGGAAATGTTTGCCTCACAGTGGGTGGGGAGCCTTTGTGTCGATAAGCAGGTAGGCTGAGAGTAGCTTCAATTGAGTCATGGTCAGCGCTAAGAATATTTTTACTAACAGACACCTAACACTAGTTACTGTAGAGAGAAGGAAGTTCAATGTTGCCAGATTTCTGGTGGGTTTTAAAGTAGAACTGATGTAGATGAAGGCCATTTATGAAGTTTGACAAAATAAATTAGTCCACTGGATTAGTTACTCTTCCAGTGGTTGTAGATTGCCAGTATATGTGTGAATTGAAATCACTGATTAGCACTATATCGTTGGATTTATTTTAGCAATCTTCTAATGCTGTGATATCACTGGAGGTTGGACGGTAGAAGCAGACAACTAACAAGCTTTTTCTTCGTAACCCAGGTTAACTCGCATTCAGTTTCTAGGTTGGGTCTGTTACGAAGCTTTATTTTATTTCTAACTGCAATCATTACCCCACGTTTATGGTTCTGACTGTTTTTAAGAAACACTGAAAAGTTAGATGAGAATGGAAAATGGAAGTTCACCATTCAAAGCAAAATCTGGTAACCAAGTTTCAGTGAAACATGAGATGTCAAACTCACTAAATTCTGGTTCGCTGGGTACAAGGTCAGTTAATTTGTTTTTCAGACCCTGAGTGTTCTGAAAATAAACATTAAGCTGCCCTGGATTTAGGTGAATGTCACCAGAAAGAAGAAAACATACTCAGCTCTTGAGGAAGCATATCAACCTTTCATCCTTTCACTGGAAGAGACAGGAGTATGGTGACTTGCAGGGAGATCAGATACACACAAAGCAGAGAAAATAAAATGCCATTCAGCAGAACACCATCTCTCTTCTCTGCAAGCCTTTGCTGAAGTCATTTTTGAAAATTTCTTTTATCTGTAGAAGCAACATAAAGACATTCTAAGGTCTTCCTGGTTGGCCACCTTATTTCTTTGGAAGAACTTTTTACCTTTTATTTTGTAAAGTTGATTTACGGAATCTGTACTTCTGAGAAGCTTTTCTAAGTGAGAGTTCACGACATTTGATAGAAGCCAATGCTTCCTACAGTGCTTGCTGCTAATAATTGGGTTATATGCAACTGACAGGCTTTCCTTTATAGATTATTAAAACTTGCAAAATACTTTTCTTCTATACCAGGGCACAATGCAAATGTAGAAAGACTATTTTCATTGATTGTGAGGGGAGGTTGAGAGGAGTTTGACGTAAGAGGAGAGGGTGAGGTGACGTATTACTCATGCGCCTTCGTGAAAAGAATTTATTGATTAACTCCTCGAAAAGTATATTGATATCCTTCGATATCTCATTAATATTATAAATCGGATTGCATTTTTGATCAATATTTATAAAGATGTTTTCTAAAATGTTCAACAGATTTCCTTTCTTACATAAATTGTAGATTGTCAACACACAATCAGGTTCAACTAGCATCAGTATAACTCCACATCCTAATCAAGAAATCTATTATAATGTGGCATCACCACAACACTGTTTTATGTACAATATGCACATAATTTTATTTGCATAGCCACTTACGGTGTTTTATAATTGACAATTCGTTGTTTTGAACAACATTTTTAACATATGATTTTAATTGGACTTCATGCTTCATATCATGTTCACACTGCACCATTTTAACATTGAAGATTGACAAGACGCTATCACGCCGCATCACAGGATACAAAGACTTTGCATTCACTTATTTTAATGTGTCCTCGCCTTATTTTTAATGTTATGTATTTGTATTTGTGACTGAAGATGTCCTATAAGAGGACGAAACATGTTTCACGAGTGTAATTTAATGTAGTCTTTGTAATAAAGACAATTACAGTATTGTAAAGGTGGAATTATAAAATCTAAATTTTCACAAGTTGCCATCTTACAGGCTCAAGTCTTTGTGGAAAGAGTTTTAAGAAGGTAAGAACTTTTACTCTATAAAGTCTTAATTTCAACATGAATACAATTTTAGAATACGGTAGTTCATATATAGCTTGCATCTGGGAGACAGTGGGTTCGAACCCCACTGTCGGCAGCCCTGAAGATGGTTTTCCGTGGTTCCCATTTTCACACCAGGCAAATGCTGGGGCTGTACCTTAATTAAGGCCACGGCCGCTTCCTTCCCATTCCTAGGCCTTTCTTATCCCATTGTCACCATAAGACTTACCTGAGTCGGTGCGATGTAAAGCAAAATAGCGAAAAGAAAAAAAAAACTTCATATAATATCTGTTGTGTATTTTGGATTATGGATGATTTGCTTATTCTATCTAACATATCTTCCTCCCTTGTTCATAATATATGTCATTCTTCTTTCCCTATCACCCTTCCACCACTCTCTCAGAACATTTCTCATAATTCTCGCACTTTCTACCCCCAGACGTTCCTCCCTTTATCTTCATTTCTCCTGTTTCCCATCTTTAATCCTGTTCTCTCTTTACTGTACACTGGTCTGAAGCCCCCTATTCTTGCGTTCAAATCCCCTAACAAAATTAATCCATCCTCTTCGTACTTCCTGCTAACCATATTTATTTCCTCCATCAATCTTTTAAAATATTAATCATTTGCATATGTCAAGCCTCTCGTATGATTGTATATAAAACACAAGCACACCTTCTTCATCTCTCCTCCCGCAAACTTAAACCTAACCCACATTACCTTTTCAACTACGCTTGTTCTCAAGAGTTCCCCCGACAATCATATGTTAGAATATCTTTTATATTCTTAAGTTTGTCTTCAAGACTCAGCAAGTATATACTTCTCCGTTCTAAAAAGAAGACCCCTTATGCCGATTTTATTCATTAACTTGGACATTGACTTGGAAGTTTTAACCCAACATGAATGAACATTTTAGCTCATCATCATAATCACTATATGTATTTTAATTGTCCTGTCAATTTTTGCTGAAGATGTTCCATAATTGGAACGAAACATGTTCTATTTATTATCACACTTAGAGATTAAGCTGGGTTATGTCATGTAAACAATAAACTAGCTATAAGAAATTGTACAAGTATTGGAAGGTGGGAATCTCCTTGTAACATAACCTTATTCACATTACCTCTTCCATCTCATTCTCTATTTCTACAATTAGATCACTTAACTCTTTTTTAACTAATAATGATAAACCCTCAGGATTCCTTCCCCTCCTTCTCTGCGCCTTCCTCATAGTATTCTTTACTACGAATCCCTTCCACGTTAAATTTTTCCCTTCTTTGGGCTATGTCCCTAGGAGGACCACTATATCGAAACTGTCCACCATCTTATCTACTTCTGCTTCTATGTTACCCAGCTTACTTACTTCCCCTTCAGTATTTACAAATCCTATCTTCCACCCTAGTTACCTGCTACCCTCTATTGTCCCCTCTTTCTCTCCCTTATTTCTATTTACATATGCTGTATTTGTCATTTTGCTTCTAGTTCTCTGCATTCCTTCTCTTTCGTCATTGCTCTCTTCCTTTTTGGGCATCTTAGCAAATTCTTTGAGCCCTCTCTCCTCCTGCCCTTTGCTTTTCTTCCCCCACAGATCTTTTAGACTTCATCTAGCCCTTCTTATTACCTCTCTTCAGCTTCTCTCCTCCCCCACCACCACAGCACTTGCCGGTGTCGCTCTGCTGCCCTCTCCTCTCGCCGCTCGTTGATCAGCGCTTCTTCGCCCCTCCAGTCTTCTCTGCTGACTCTCCTTTCCGTGCCCTGGACTTTGCTCCTCTCATCACCTTCAGTCTATGCCCCATCATCTCCACTGCAGTTTGCATAACAGCCTGTAGATAGTTTTTGTCCATTTCCTGCAACTTATCAACCGACCATTCTTTTGACCATCTTCCGTCCCTCACCACCAGCTGTTGGCCTCTAAAGTATGCTCTCAGCCGTTGTTGTCTCGCTCTCCCCATATGTCTTCTTAACACTTTAAAATCTCTACTAGCTTCACTGCCTATATCCTGTTTCATCCAGATCTTTTCTTCTTTTGGGGTCCCTGTGTTCCTTAGAACAATATCTGCCATCAGGGTAGATATTAATGTAAGCTTAATTGGCGTACCACCTTTCCTTTTCACTCTTCCTATTCTCTGGACCTCATCAATATCCACCTCACTAAAGTTTATCTTCATTCTGTTCTGTATCATCTCAACCACCTTATAAACTAGTGTTACTTTATCTTATTTTGCAGCTTCTTCTACTCTACATTCTTCTTCCTTCGTTTCTGGTTTCCATCCGCAGCATCTCTCTTCAGTTTCGCCCCCCCCCCCTCCAGCAACTAAACTTACTTTCGCATTTTTCCATCTCCTCCTCATTACTCTCTACTTTTTCTTTTATCTCTTTAGCTTCCTGCTTAATCCACTGCCGTAAGTTCTTTAGTTCCTTTGAATGATCTCTTATAATTTCCTTTAATTCGTCCATCTAACACGCCTCCCTCACCACATCTTTTATCGCTTCAATTTCTTCTCACCCAATTTCTTCTCACCCCAGGGCACCTACTGGACCAGGCCCTGCGTTCACCTCCACACCCCCTATTATAAGCAGCAGCAGCACCACCACCACCACCACCACCACCACCACCACCACCACCACCACCACCACCACCACCACCAGCAACCCTGCCATCTTCCCTATTTTCTCTTTCTTGATCCTCTTACACAATTCAGTTTTCTTTTTTCCCTCCTGCACTGCCAACTTCCAATCCTCATTCGATAAAGCTTTAACATAATCCCCATTCTTCCAGAACTCACTCAGCATAGCCACTCACATGGCTTACTCAGTCGAGACTGATGTTGAAAAATAATACTCACTACACATAACTGATGTTCCATACAGAACTGTTGAAGTCTTTTTCCTCTGTCATTTCTTTCACCAATACCGTATTTGCCGATGATATTTCTGATTTCATCATCATAGGTCTTTGCGCCAATTTTTGCATTGAAATTGCCAATAACTACTGTTATTTCCCTGCTTGGTATAGAGTTCACCATATCATCTAGTTTACCATTGAATTTTTCTGTATTTTCATCATCAGCAAGAGAAGTTGGTGCATAAATCCAAACTATATTGAGTCGATGGTGTGGTGGTGAAATAGTTGTTTATTATTTTATCATCAGTACTTGTAGACTCACTAACCATATTTGATAGGTAATTGGGAACAGTGACAGCAACACCATCTGTACTTAGATCTTCGGATCCAGAAAAATACAGCATGTGGCCTTCGGTGGTGTTAGAAAATCTATTTCTCGCCAGTGCATCTCAAAGAAACCCAGTATATTAATGTTGTGATTGACCATTTCATTTTCAACAGTCTGTAGCTTTCCTGGCTGTAAAGGCCAGTTCATGTTCCATGTGGCTGTTTTGCACTGGAATCAAAGAGATGGTTAATTCTCCACGTTCCACTCATTCATAAATTTACCACACGAGGCCTGGGAGTCCACCTTCATGTGCTCAGTCACCAATTTCACACCATCCAGCCTGGACCTGGGATGATGTTGGTTATCAGCCAGATTGCTTGATGGGTTACTTTCTCTATCAGACATATCTCAACTTATGTTTGAAAGAAGATTCCACCTTCCAATACTTAAATTTATTAGCTAACCTATGAATTATTACATATGTTTAGCTTAATGTCTTTTCATCTATATTAGTACATGTTTCATTCCATTTTTGGAGCATCTTCAGCTAAGACAAGATGTGTACATTACGAAAATGGACAAACAAGTAAAACAGTGGACGATGTGAAAATAGCTTTAAAATATTTATGTTCAACACTGACATAAAGTGGGGAAAAAATACTTTAAATAAAAAGGTGTAGTGATGTTATGTCCGTGACTAATTATATCTGTTGATAAGATGTTTTATTGCGTGTTATCTTCTTTTACCTTTTTCTTCGAGGGACAAATGAATGTTCTTGCTAACAGTGCCTTGTAGAGTAATAACATTTCTGACAAATAAACTGAGAAGTAAAATTGGCATTGTCGACCTAATTTCTAATAGGATTTATATATATGAACTGGGGGAACTCCTTGAAAACCTTAGTTGAAGTTAAGTCTTGGATGTAAAGTTATCAAAGATAGTAAATTAGCTGGGAGTCTTAAAAGAAAATGAGAGAAATAGTTGCTGAAATGGAGAAAACCTTGTAATGTTGTTGGAAATTGGGAAGAAAAAACAATTGAACGGCTCACAGGAAATAGTGAGGGGGGAAAAAAATAATTGAAAGGCTCGGCCCTCTGGTCCTGTTGTGCTTGCTCTGTATATTCTGTCTGCTAGCTGAGTGTGTATGACAATCAGCTGATCTGTAAGAGAGACAAAAGGGGAAATGTAGGGGAAAGCAGGTGTCGTGATCCTTAGGATTCGGCAGGCTGGGGATTATGGGTTCGAGTTTTCGGGAGTTTAATCTTAAAATATTAAGATTACCTTTACACACTCACACTCTTCCCTTCACCTGTATTGAATAGAAAGACACAGATTACATATGTACACATATACAAAAAGAAACATGAAACTCTTTGTACAGATACACTTTTAACTCTTGGTTAGATAGTCTCTTTCAGAGTCTCTGACTATCCTGTTCAATTGCAATCTATAATACAGTAAGTTCGTACCATACAAAATTAGTTACTTAGCTTTTAGTTGAAGATTTATTCGATGTTGTCTTCTGTGAGCCCGCAATACCGTAGTCGTACTGAATGATGCGATGTTTAGTTCACGCGAATGTGTAGCTCCGGGATTCGAACACAACACCCTAAAACTCCATCGTTGACTGGAGTAGTCTTCCTCCCAACAGTTCTGACTACAACGTTATGTTTACTAATAGGATAGGCTCACTAAGACACTCGGCCCTCCTGTCAAAACAGTTCGATGTTCGTGTCATTTCAGCTCAAGTCTTTGAACTAGCAACCTGCTATTTATGCTGTATACAGTGTTTCCCTCACTGCCTCGTGTAATTCAACACAGTTTCTAGACTGTTTGCTAAGCCACATTCAACTAGATCTGTGGCTCACTGTTATGTACATATCCTACAAGTTCTGCACTGTTCTGACTCACTGCACACACACATTATTTGTTCTGAAGCTAGACAGCTCTCCCTCGTGGCGCTCAGCCGTAAACACAAGTAGCTATCACAGTAGTCAGTCAGTGTCCCTTTGTGATGTACAGCCACATACATGTTGTTAGCACGGCAGTCGGTCAGAATCTTCCTGATCTGCCGAAGTATCATTCCCTATATCTTACGTTCGACATTTGTCAAAGCTTTTCCCTCTCTACTCCCGTAGAATAAGACATTTTAAAGTCTGATTGGTTCATGAATTCCTCCCACTAACTAAATGGGTGTGTCAGAGAATTCACTCAAACAATTTTGCTTGTTGCCCCGTCAACAATCTACGCGATATTTGCTTCGATTTGCTTCTAGAAACATTTACAGAACTACTTTTGCATTCTCTTATTTACACTGACGCTGTGTAGCTGACCATTGCATAATGTTACACGTGAAGTCACTTAATGTTGCACCTGCTTGCTTCAAGTAAAACTTGTATGAAATCTTATGCTTTGAATAACTATAACTCTCTTTCACTTAATAAAATTATCATTCAATATTTGAAACACTATAACTCCTTGCCACTGTTACATGATCATAAAAACTCTAGATCAATATTCAATATCCTTAGTCTCAGAGGTCGCGGATTCGAGACTCGCTCGAGTCCGTTTGCTCGGCATTAAGACATGAAAGGGGTGCGTCGCGACACGTGGTTGCAACATTGGGGTAGTGTTGTGGAGAACGGAATTAGCAGAATGTGGGGAGATTAGTGCATTTTCTCTGTTTTTTTAAAATACCTTTTCTTTGTAAATATGAATGTGCAAGAAACTTCTAAAAGTATGTTTACGTTTTTTGTAATCTTGTTTATATTGAATTTGGGGTTCTGTCTCTGATCTGTTTCAATATATATGAGTTTGAGTGTATTCATTAGTTTACCTTTATTCAAAGTATGTGGGATTGTTAAAGTCTTTTCCTCTCGTGGTAAATTTATTGTACAAATTTGCCATCTGTGAGCTCATGGCCGAATATATGTTGTGGTTTTTGGCATTGGTGTGTTCCAGGCATCATTGAAAAGTTTTTTCCCCGTTCGTCCAATATAACAAGTTTCACAATCCACTCATTTAAGCCTATATTTTCCAGAACCTAGATGGGTGTTATTTTTTACTATACTGTGGTAATTATAGAGTAAATGTTGGTTGGTGTTGTTTGTACAGAATGCTATTTTAAAGTTAAGTCTCTTGAAGATGTTGGTAATTTGGTGTATGTCACTGTTGTTGTAAGTGAAAGTTGCAAAGTCGTTTTTGTTACTCTGTTCTTTCTTGAGTTGCGTTTGGGATTTGTTTTTGATTTTACTTGATAGTTTATCAATGCAGCTTTCATGTATTCATTACTTATTGCTATTTTATATATGAGACTAATCTCTTTGTATAAGTCTTTTAAAGATAAGGGAATATTGTAGGCTCTGTTTAGCATGCTAAAAAATTAACTTCTTTTGTGCAGTTCGAGTTGGTGCGAGTCCTTTTGTATTGTATGTAGTCTTCGGGTCTGCTTTCAAAATTTTCCTTTTTCCTTTTTATTGTTAAATCTAAAAAATTGATTTTGTTTTTTTGTGTTATTTTCAGTTTATAGTGTAAATTTAACGTATGGATCTAAACTATTAATTTGTTGCAGTAAGTTGGTGCGTACATAATTTCCACTAGAAGCTGAAAACAACAAAAAACTTAACTTTTTAGATTTAGCAATAGAAAAGAAAATGAAAACCTGTCCTATACACTAAATACAAGGAAAAGAACTTGCACCATCCTGAAGCGCACAAAAGAGGTTCATTTTAAATAATAATTTGATTGTGCATAATATGCATACAGGATAACAATTAGTTACAATAACGTGACGACTAATGCGCTCTGCATAAGTGTTAATCATTGATTAACTCGGTAATCGAACAGGACATCGAGGAACACCTCTGGATATGATATCTTTCACATACTTGGTCACATAGCCTACACACACAGTTTGTTTGGTTGATGAAATACTTTGAAGTGGAATCCGTGATCAGCCAGTCACGGTTCATTTGGTTCATTTTGAACATACAGCAAATTACCAAGATAGAAACTTAATTTTAATATAGCCTTCTGTACAAACAGCACCAACCAACGTTTACTTAATAATCACCATGGTGCAGCAAAAAATAACAGATATCTAGATTTTGAAATATATAGGCTTAAATGCACAGATTGCAAAACTTCTTACATTGGAAAATGGGGAGAAACTTTTCAATAAGATACCTGGAACATACCATTGCCAAAAAAACACAACAGATATTCGGCTATGAGCTTACACATGGCTGATTTAAATAATAAATTTACCACAATAGAGAAAGACTTAACAATCCTACATACTTTGAATTAAGGTAAACTAATTAACTTACTCAGGCTTGTTTATATTGAATTACAGTAAAACCTTGTTAAGATGTTTCTGCAGGGGATAAGGAAAAAGAACGTGTTAAGTGAGAAAACGTACTGCTGATTACACGAATAACAAACTATCCAACAAGGATATGGAATCACTAGATACAGTTTTTTCTGACATGACAGCATTTTATGTCTAGTATCCGTGGGTACAATGAAAACTAGATCTAGCATTTCTAAAGATGAGAGAAGAATATTAAAAGGTATGAAAAACACGAGAGACCAAGTATGAAAATATTTTCTGCTGGGAATTTTAAAATAACAACAGTGCACTGAAAGGTATGAAAAACACCAGACAACAAAAATGTGAAAACATTTGCACAGGGGCCAATAAAAATATCAAAGTATTATTTGCCGATCACGCTCTTTCTAAAAACAAATTTTAGTAGAAGCCTTTAATTTTGGAGCATTGGATCATTAAACATTATTTTCTGGTCACACTCTTAAACAATGAATTGGAGGTTACGCTCGACCACGTGGTACTGCGACTTTGGCAGCCATTTTGTAACAGACGTAACTTTGGTTTGACCAACCCGAATGATTGAGTCGAAACTCAAAGGTGCATGCTTAAAGATGCGGATGCCAGTCTACTTTCTGATAGATTTTAATTTTGCCCTCATCAGTAAGGAATTTTACGACAAGGAATTTCACGACTTTTTTTTAAAAATTTACAACTAGGCTGTTGCAAGACAAATATGCAACTTCACACAATTATGTTCCTAATCCAGATGTGGGCTGTCAGGCAACAAATATTCACTACCTTTCACTGTACCACTCAACACAAAATCAATTTCTAATTTCTGAATGGAATGTGAAATACAAGCACAAACAAGCTCAATGTATTATTCAGCAATCTTGCTGCTAACCGGCAAGCAAAAGTGAACATTCCTGAGGCTTAACGGCTTGCTCCCCAAATGTGAAACTTACCCTATGAAGTTCAGGAACTTTAGGGAGGGCTTTTACTTACCCGAGTTGGAAATCATGTTCCTTTCAGAAGGGTGACAAATAACATTTTCAGGGCTAGGAAAAATGTGATCGTACTAAGCAATAATAGTGAAAATTCATGTAGCGATAAATGAGGTATTGCTATATAGATTTAATACAATGAGAATCGGGACTTCGAATTGACAACGTGCTAAGCAGGAAAACATGTTAATGAGGAACACATTAACAAGGTTTCACTGTGCATCAGAAACAGAACCCCAACTTCTACATAGAGATTACAGAAAATGTAAACATACTTTAAGAAGTGGTTTCTAATTTATATTTATGAAAAAAGGTTAGTAAAAGGAAATAGGGAAAAATGCACTAGCCCCCCACGTTAAGCTATTTCTGTTCTCCACAACACTACCCCTAATTTCCCCTCTGTTGTCCTTTTTGCCCCTCTTACAGATCGGCTGATTGTCTATACACTCTGCCAGCGGACAGCATATAATATTCCACCAGGGAATTGTTACCGCTAGACATGGAGCGGGGCTGTTGTGTGTATTTTACGTCAGCTCGCCACGGTAAGGCTGCTGTGGACGGAGAGGGGCAAGAGGGGGAACGCTTGTACAGTCATACAATGAGAACAGTACCACTAACCTGCTTGAAGTTACATTATACTAGACGATGAAGGTCCTGCACACAAAGGATAGATACCAGGTTCTTCATCAGCTGTGTCGGTCTCACTATTCTCACTATTGTCCGTACCAGGTTCACTTGCAGTATCAGTATCCATATCACTTTGTTCAGTGTTGTCACGACACTCATTTTCATTTGTATTTCCATCATCACTATCGTCACTGTCAAGGCCAACATTTATGATGACATTTTCTCTGTCTTCCTCCATTAACCCATCTCTGTACCAATAACTTTCCTCAATTGTTCGTACTTTTTCGCAAGCTTTTGCCCAGTCCTGTTGAGTGATTTCACGTAAAGAAGTGTTGGTCACTTCCTTTAGGGTTTTTAAGCTAATAGCAGAGACATTTTTAGCAGCAATCTTTTGTTTTAACAAATTCCAAATAAGTTCAATCGGATTAAGGTCACAATGGTATAGAGGGAGCCTTAAGACAGTAAACCCCTTTTGTTCTAACATTGTATCCACTCTATATGCCAGTTTTGGCTTATTACGTGTTATAAGTTTCAGAAGTTCATCTCGTCTCCAAGTGGGATCACAATATATGTTATGCTGAGTAAGCCAGTCTACCATTTCAGCCTTACAAGATGTATTAGTGGGGGCTTTATTGAATTGCACAGCATGATAGGACGCGTTATCGTTAACAACTATGCTCTCAGGTGGAATATTTGGAATAAGTTGATTTACCCATTTCTGACAATTGCAGCTATTCATTTCATCATGGTAATCTTGTGATTTGGATTTTGAGTCAAATTAAATCTGCTCCCTCTATGACACCCATTTTCCCTCCCGCATTGACAACAATAGCTCGTCCTGGACTGTGATTTGTCATAATCCCTGCGACATCTTCATTTTGCCAACATTTTTTTACAGTGCAGTGTGTATGAACCCACATTTCATCCGTGTACACTACTGGTTTATTTGGACCCTTCACGTTATTTCTTATAGCTTGTAAGTAGTCCGCACGTCTAGCAACAATGTCTGACCTTTCTGCGAGGTTAGTTCGCTTATTTTTACACTTCCGGAAATAAAACCCCATTTCTTTTACAACTTTCCGGAAAGTTTCCTTTCCTCCCTTAAACTGTATTTCATGTTACGCAAATACAAGCTGTTTCCGCAGTGTTGGAATTTCTTTCTTTCGTCCATAATACTCTAGGAATTTTGTACGAATAGGACATGTATCAGTCATCTGTAGAAATCACTTTTCTTTCAGACCGTTTTTTTTTTTTTTTTTTTTTTTTTTTCGTGGTGTTGTAACCTTTTCGCTGGTTTGCTCCGCCTTTTCAGCGTCTTTAAAAATATTTCTTACGGTTTTTTCGGACTTGCCAACCATATGTGCCGACCTTAAAATTGCTTTGTGAAGAGGTATAATTACTTTGTTCTCTTTTTTCTCTTGCTTACAAAACTGCACGACATTGTATATCATTTTCTTCTCCGCGGAATGAGTCCATTTTCCCCCCTTTTTCTGTTTCGGCGTTTCCATTATTATTATTATTATTATTCATCCTATGTACTGTGTACTATATGTTAAAGTACATCTATTCCACTGCTCCACTAACAATATAGTCTATTAACTGTTTTCACTTACGTACATACTTATTTAAGTACACGGGTTTACTAATCTACAACGCACGAATCATTCACTCATACGACATGCGATGAGGTTTCGCTGGTGACAACTGCACTTCTATCGCAGGCGTGTAGCTGGGCGGAGCGCATTAGTTCCGATTTCCGCCACCGGCAACAATTCGCTGGCTGGGTTATACAGAGCAAGCACAACAGGACCAATGTGGAGGTGAGCTGTTGGATTGTTTTTTCACTATTTCCAATGCCACTACAAGGTTTTCTCCATTTCAAAAACCATTTCCCCCCTCCTCTTTTTTTTCTTTACAGACTCCCAGTTATTTTTACTATCTTCAATAACACTGCAATCAAAGCTTAACTTCAACTAAGGTTTTCAAGGAGTTCTCCCAGTCCATATATAAATCCTGTCAGAACTTACATCATCAGTGCCAATTTTATTTCTTAATTTTTTATGTTTCCTATATGTTATTAGAGTACTCTACAAGGCAGTGTTAGCAAGTACATTAATTTGTCCCTCGAAAGAAAAAAGGTAACACGCAATAAAATGTCTCGTCAGCAGACATAATTTGTCACGGACCTAACATCACTATGGCTTCTTTAAGTGTTTTTCCTTTACTTCTTATCACTGTTGAACACACATATTTTTAAGCTATTTTCACATCAACCAATGATTTACTTGTTCGTCAGTTTTTTGTAATGTATGCTTTTTTGTTTTAGCTGAAGATGTTCTGAACTTGTAAAGAAACATGTACTAATATGCAGTACATGACAAGACATTAAGCTAAATGTATGTAATAATTCATAGGTTAGCTAATAAATTTCTTTCAAACCTAAGTTGAGTCAACACCAATATGGTATTCTACAATGATATTTATAAATTGTCAGACATGTCTATCGAAGATTCTCTTGGGTAGGTAGTGTGGTGCTTTCTCATTGCCTTCTGCACGGCAGTATCATGGCCATTTGATGCTGATCCTACAACAATGATGGTGATTCATATACTTGTCTTATAAAAAATTAAATTTACCAATGCTGAGTCACCATACTACAGTATCTTGATTATCTTGAACTCGTACGTGTGCATTAACTCTGCTTCAGCAGCAAAGTGCGAATGAACTCTAATGCAGTGGCGAAGCGTGCTATGAGACATTGAGACAGTGCCTACCCTAGAAAACGGGAGAACGTATTTTGCAAGTTTAAAATTCCACTTAAGACTATTTCCATAACACATACTGTATTTACTCGTGTATTACACCCATTTCTTCTGCACTTTTACAACCAACAAATGTAAAGGAGGGTCCAATATGCGATAACCTCAAATTTTGTGCAGTGAACTAATGACTTCTAGGATATAAAGAGCTATAAATTTTACATGCAAACATTCTACACTGTTCTTTAACAGACTGTGAATGTATTTGTTACACTGCTATTTTTATTGGAAGGCTGTATTTCTAAATGTAAAAAGTCAAGAAATGGTGAACACGACTTTTAGGCTTACATATAAAGTAAATATCTGTTTTAGTTACTCATATCATGTCATTCGTTTCATCTCATCAAATCCTCTGATGAGGTTGATGTCAGAAAGGGCATACGGTCGTAAAAACTCTCTACGAAGATTCGTCTCACTTCATACTCAACCCCGTAGAGAAAAGCTGTGAGGGTATCATATTATCATGATGCAAAATAAGTCAATTGCCAGTCATTTTTCTTTGTCATTTGAGCAGTAGGCCTACCACACAGTAAATATGATCACTGCTTTCATTTTAATTGTCTTGTGCCGCTAACTTCCCTGCTACCAACGTGTCGTCATTCCAAGTGACGTCATCTTCACTGCCATCTCGTCAGCCATACACTGCAATCGAGACCGAAAACATTTGAGGTCCTGGCTTTTTGAATCTTTTAAAAATAATTTCATTCCTGACTAAAGAGTCCAAAATGTGTGAAACTATTCCCAAATGGTTTCTGGAGATGGTCTTTGATATTCCCAGCTGGTGTATGTGTAGCAGAAGCCACTCCAGAATAAGGCCGTATTGTTGAAAGCGTGCCAAACCACCAACTCATAACTAGCGTATGTTACGAGTTGTATTTCTGAATGTAATGCATAGTGACTGGAAGTATTCTTTTGATAACTACGGCTGTTGAAAGCTAGACCCTTGTTTTTAAGTATATTTCATGCTTGTTCTGTACATTTATCACATCAGGATTTACCTAAAGAACTGTAAATGAAATAAGAGAGACCGCATTGTTTAGGTTAGGTATGCTATCGCCCGGATAGTGCCAAAAGTTCCCCGACGGAAAGAATAAAAATAAATAAGAAGTTTCCCGCATCTATGAATATCTATAGGTGTGGCGGTAATGCATGTATTATCATAAGGTTTAAATTCGTACGTTCGTTGTCTTCCACGTTTTATTAACACATATCCTAGTATGTTTTGTTTGGCGCCTTCGAAAATCGTTGAAAGTAAGTGGGGACATGAAAAATCAATTTTATTATTATTTGTTAGGTATGTTGGTGAGTGAAACAATTTTGATTGGATTGTTTTTATCAAGTTTTTAATCCTACTTCTCTCCCAAAGAGACCCGAGTTACAAGATATTACATGATCACTTTGCTAATGATAGGCCTTGCAACAACCGTGAATATTTCTTAACTAAAGTAAACTTGTTTCCTCATCCCGAGGTGGTGCAGCCCTTTTTCAGACAGGCCTGTACCATTTTTACTGCAAATCAACCTTCCTGCCATTCGTAAATCTCTGGCAGTATGGTACCGGGAATCGAACACAGGCTCCGGAGAACAACAGCTAATTGTGCTAACCATTATGTTGGTGGACATTCTTAATTACAAACAACAGATATACATGACTGATTCTGCTTGCAGTGCACGGGTTGGACATGAAGCTATTCACCTATTTGTGTGATGTCATCAGAGCTGCAGTAGGCCTACGCTACGAAGGCGGACATTTCTTAACTACAAAATACAGATGTACTGCATGACTTTGATGCATCTTATCATGATGTTATGGCATTTCAGGTTTTCTTCCAGGTGCAGTAATCAGACTTAGAAATGTGCGATTTAAACACACTTGACCTTATAGACATTTTATTAATTCTAGAATTTCCCAGATTAACGTATGAAGAGAAATGCAAACTGAAAAATAAGAGACCTACTGATAATCTAATTTTAAGTCAGCCAGATGTAAAATAGTCTGAAATGTAAAATCTTAATGTTATTTGAATACAACGGGTTGACGTAAAGCAGCAAAAGAAACAAACTCTAGAGCTGTTTTCATCTTCTTTTTGATGGCGAAGTTGCATGGAGCAAAGAGGGTAATGTGACTGCAAAAATCTTTGGAAGGAAACCATGGAACATCAGGCGTCACAAAAGCATCTAAGGAACAGGAAAAGTTTTCACGTACTACGCCGAGGTTGAATAGACCATGTACATTCTGAAATCTTGTGCCTTGCTGCTGTTCATCATTATGAAAAAATTGGCTGAAAACAGGAAGATTCTGGGTCGTCTTGTCCAGATCACTTTCCTTGATAAACACAAAGTTTCCCTTTGTGATCAGCATGTGGATGAAAATTCAGCACACAAGGGAGACTATTGGATTTGAGCTAATGAATTTACTCGCTCAGTAAGAACATGAACTCAAGAGTACATTTACAAAGCAATGGTGCGTTAAGGAGATCTAGTACCATCAGAATGATATAATTGAATCTGTGACATATGTACAAAGGCTCAGTTTATTCAGTTCAAGAGGATTACTTAACTGACATTTCACGCAAGGCTCAAGTGAGCATCATATTTCGATATGCAATCGATTATAAAATTGAAGAAAGATTTATTATTATTATTTTTTCATTTCTTTTTTTTTCAATGATTCCAAATACAGGATTGTTGCTAATATATCCCAGATTAGTCTATATTAGAAAACGTGAAAAATAGAGAACAAGTTAATCTACTAGGTGTACGATTGCAGGTGACTGTAAAGATGTACAGCATATCATGAAAGCAGTCGCCAGAAAGCACTGCTATGCACACAGAATGAATCTAGTGCCTCTTTATGGTTTGAAGCAAATAAAACAAGCTAAACTTTTTATTAGTAACGTCACATGTTTCACTTGTTCTTAGTAGGCCTACGAAAAGAAGCAAGCTTCTGTATGAACAAGGTTTCAGACCTAGTCATCACAGTGATACTAGGAGAAATTATCACTCTCGAGCTGCATCAACGATAAAAATATATTTCCAAGAACTTAACAAAGGAGTACATTGTGTCACTGAAGATGAAGACAGCATTTGGGATCTGCTGGATTAAGTGGGACCGGAACTGATCCGGATCATCGAAAATCCGGATAATGCAGGAATAAACAAAAAGAGAAATACAGTACATGTTATACACTGTATAACAAAAAAAAAAAAAAAAAAAAAGCACTAGGAAGGAATTGTCCGATGGCGATAAAAATCGGTGGATGTGAGGAACAGACATAGAAAAACAAATGATCAAAAGTGCAGAACAATCGAATGATATATTGCCGAGTTAGAGCGTTACTAAGTGAGGACGTCAATAAGGTGTTGGTCCACCACTGACCTGGATGCAAGCTGTCACTCGACGTGGTATCGACTTATAAAGTTCCTGGATGGTGTCCTGCGGAATTTCGTGCCAAATGGTCTCCAACTGTTGGGATGGTCGCAATCGCCTTCCCGTGACGTCCCAAGAGAGAGATCTGGCAACCGAGCTGGCCAAGGAAGGATAGGGCAAACTTGAAGAAAGCTGTGTGCAGCTGGGCATTATTCTGTTGGAAAGTAAGGCCTGGATGTCGCTGAAGGAACGGTAATACAACCGGCCATAGAATGTGATCAACATACCGCTGTGCTCTCAGTGTGCCAGGAATGACTACCAGAGGGGTCCGGCTATCAAAGGAGATGGCACCCCAGACCATCACCCCCTGTTATGGGGCTGAGTGACGTGCGATAGTCAAGGCAGGATCCCCACGCTGGCCTGGACGTCTCCAAACATGTCTGCGGTTGTTGTCAGGGTACCGTTGGAAATAGGACTCGTCACTAAAGACTATACGTCCCCAGTCAGCACAGAGCACGGAGCCACTGTATTCTGGCTTGACGGTGAACAGGCATGGTAAGTGGTAAGCGGTGTAACGGCCGGCACGAGCGCAAATTCCTCTCACTCAGGCGTCTGTTGATGGTCATGGTGGACACGTGTGCGAGTCACACGCTGGATAACGACGACTCCAGTGCTGTGACAGCTGTTCTGACAATCGCTCTGTCTGCCCATGCCCTCGGTCGACCACTGCTGTCCTGACACTGAGGCCTGCTGTTGCTGACTCACACTTGCCAGCATCACTTCGACCCAAATGTCCAGCGACAGCGCGATTCGACCAACCAGCTTCTTTCAATCCGATCGCATGATCTCTTTCAAACTCTGACATCTGCTTGTAATGAGGACGAATCCTTCAGCGTGGCATTCTTTCATCCGACGTTAAAACAGCTACTTTCAGCATATGCTTCAGAATTGTGCCTTATATACACCTGATGCATGCGCAGTTAGGATGCGCGGGAGCTCCTGCTATTCATTCATTGGACACCAAACTTTAATCATTTGCATGTTCGGTCCGAATGTCTTGGCATACGTAATTTCCTTACAATCGGACTACGCCTTCCTGGTGCGTCATCTTTCTTTTGTTTTTATTATAGAGTGTATAATCTATTAACATAAGTTGTACAGTAATACCTTTTTTTAATTGTACAAAAAAATATAAGAACACTTTTCTTACATTTACAACTCTGTTTTATGCACTAAAATAATGTGCGAGTTTTTTCTGTTATACATTTCTATGGCTGTTGGGCGCAGCCGAATCACAAAGACGTTTTACTAACATCAGTTCTACTGGTGTGGTTTCAGTCTGGGATTCTAAATGGGCCATTCTTTTGTCCAGCTGCAGTGTTGCCTCTCCACAAGTCATTGTTTTTTCTGATCGAACGCCAGTTTCATTACCTGGCGAGGAGCAAGAGGCAATAATTTCTTCATCTGTCATTATGCCGTTGTGTGAATTAGTCATTTTTCATCCAGTCTCTTATGTCGTCCTCATCTATGTCTGAGCATGAGGGAATGCGTGCAAATGTGTCAAGGAATTCAGAAGAGTCCACAACTCCACAAACCTCAATAGTAGATGCACAGATAGAAGGCCATAGATGTTTCCAAGACTTTTTAATTGTCATTTCATTAACTTGATCCCATGCAGATGCGATCATATAAATAATGTATTTCATATTTATTTATTTATTTATTTATTTATTTATTTATTTATTTATTTATTTATTTCAAAACCGAACTTACACCATATTCCCCCTCTTCTTCAATCAGTTTGCTGAGCAGCTGCCTCCTATAAAACTGCTTGGTGTTTTCCAGTACACCCTGGTCCATTGGTTGCAACAGAGCTGTTACATTAGGTGGCAGAAATTTCACTTGGATATCACCACTGACCAACTCTTCTACTCCCAGATGTGACGGCGCATTGTCAGTGAACAAAATGGCCTTCAGAGGCAAACCATGTTTCGTTAAAAAACCTTTTACGTTTGGCATGAAGTCTTCTTGGAACCAGTTCCACTGTCTATCCATGCATTCTTTTGGGATGTGTAAGAAACCAGCAAGGCATATCGATTCACATTTTAAAGAGCGCAGGAATTTTTCGATTTCCCAGTTAACAGGAGAGGAAATTTATGCCCTCCAGATGCATTGGCACATGCAATAATTGTAATGTGATCTTTACTGCTTTTATAACCCCTTGCTGATTCATCTAATTTAGATGCTAGTGTCTTATTTGGTAGCATGCAATATAACAGTCCAATTTCATCGGACCGAGCTCGATAGATGCAGTCGCTTAAGTGCGGCCAGTATCCCGTATTTGGAAGATAGTGGGTTCGAGCCCCACTGTCGGCAGCCCTGAAGATGGTTTTCCGTGGTTTCCCATTTTCACACCAGGCAAATGCTGGGGCTGTACCTTAAATAAGGCCACGGCCGCTTCTTTCCCACTTCCAGCCCTGTCCTGTCCCATTGTCGCCATAAGACCTATCTGTGTAGGTACGATGTAAAGCAACTTGGAAAAAAAAAAAAATCATCGGCGTTATATATCTGGTCTGGCGTTAAGTTATCGGAACAAATAATGTCCTGAAATTCCTATATAAAACTGTCAAAAGCGGCTTTTTCCCCTGAAAAACTTTCACCGGACACTGAAAGCTGGCGTATGCTATGGCAAGCTTGACTAGCTGTGAAGTTAGGATTTCCATGTGCTAGATTGCTGTTTAAACTAAGCGTCTTTCCTTGTAAAATTCATCCATGAAATTGGAACACCATGCTCTCTTTTTTCACTAAACTACTTGAATAATGCATGATCTAGAGATTCATTTCTAGCTTTCTTTACTGTGGCACGATTCTCTTAAACTATCTTAACTATCTTTCGTCATAATTTTAAAGCAGAAGTCTTCAATTCCTTTTCTGCTTTTCTTCCAATCGGACAGAGTTGAAGTCCCTATACCATAGTCTACAGCAATATTTTTCAAAAGTTCTCCTTTGTCCAGCCTGTTTAATGCTTCTAACATTTTGTCCATGGAAACAACCTCCTTCTTCCGTTTTGAAGCCATTTTCACGCTCACTCATGCAATACAATACTGTACAAGAAAATACTGTAACTATACAATATGGTGTTAACCTTCAGCTACTGATGTGATCTCTCACAGACTACTGGATATGATGACTCATTCCTTTCCTCTTTCATGGTCTTAAGCAATCACACAGTGGGTCATTATTGAGCAACAATGTGAACCGGAGATAACGTCTGCAGTAGCAGATGAGTGTTGTAGACTCCATGTCAGCAGGACTGTCATTAATAAATTGATTAATGAAGTGAGTAACCAAGGTTTACCGAGCAGTGTAGCTCTGCGTGCTGAGGTACGTTAGTAGTGCGTTGCATTCAGAAGTTCGTGGGTTCGAATCCCACCCTGGTCATTCTGGGAATGGTTTTCTACGGTTTCTCATTCTCAATTCCAGGTGAATGCCAGGATGGTACATTTGATAGACCATGGCCGAATATTATTTTCGATCCAGATAAACCGAAGATCTGGATTAATGAGGGCCGAGTAAACAAGGTTCTTGTGTACTCAAAAATAATGTAATTCCTCTGAAATAAAATATTATATTCATTTATTGCACTTACTGACTTAGATTCCAGGATTTCGAGGAAATTGGCTTTGTTGAACTTCTGAATTAAAAGAATATGCCCGTGTCCTCAATCCCAAGGTGGTGCAGCTCTTTTGAGGCACACCCCCAATAGGACACGCATGAACCATTTTAACCAGCCCTCGTGCCAGTCCCCAGACCTCCGAGAATGATTGCTAATAACGCTAACCGTTACGCTAAGGAGGTAGGAAACTTCTAAACAAGAGCATGTTTGCAGTATATACGACCATCTTTCATCAGAACAAGTTCATAAATTTAATGAAAATGTACACTTTCATTGATGAAAGACTGCTAACTCATAAACTAATTGCTCATCTAATTCCTAATCAACTTTTGAAATTAATTTTCTGAAATAATCTTGAAACATGGCTTGCCAGGCTGAGTGGCTCAGATGTTTAAGGTGCTGGCTTTCTGAGCCATGTTGGCAGGTTCAATCCTGGTTCAGTCTGATGGTATTTGATGCTGCTCAAATACGTCAGCCCTGTGTTGGTAGCTTTACCACCACGTAAAAGGACTCCTGCAGGACAACATTCCGGCATCTTGGCGTCTCCAAAAACTGTTAAAGTAGTTAGTGGGACAAAAAAAAAAAAAAACCAATAATATTATTATTATCAAACACGGCATACAAAGTTTCTACACCTTACTTTAAGCTTCCCTCCGACAACTTTTTCTAGTGAATGCAGCAATGAGATACTGTATTCTATAGGTAATGGAAGACTGTTCTTTGGCTAGTGCAAAGGTGTGGCTTTGTGAGTTATTGTGTTATTTAAACTTTAATGAGCGCTTTATTGATCTGTTTGCAGAAAAGCAGGATCGACGTATCCAACTATACAAAAGTATTTAGGTGAGATGAGCATGTCACAAGTTTGCTTGAAGTGCTCGGATCATTTATATTGATTTTTTTCTAAAGGTATTGGTAGCAGAAGAAAATCTGTAACGTCTCCCCTTACTCGGAATGCATGCTTCGCTGCTGCTGTAATGGAAATGTGTTCTAATGACAACAGCAGCATATTCCAGGTCAGCAACACACCAACAAGGCAAATTTAAAAAATGTTTCATTTAATTGCAACATTGTCGCAAGGCTTATCATTGTTTAGACTGTGTCCTCGAATGTCCAAAATTACAATGCCTTCCTAAAACACCCCACGTGGCGGTACCTGGAATTTGCTAATGCAGATCTGTATTGTATTGGGGGTTCTATCAAAGTTGTACAGTAGATACTCATCATCGTCTTCTTCTTCTTCGTTTACCATCTCTAGTTGCCTGGTTGTGCTGTACGAGCCCCCTCCATCTTTTTCTGTCCATGAACCACTGTTCTCTCATAATCTTCCCCTAATCTTGTCCTCTCTCCTTGACATCTTTCTTCACCAGATCTGTCCATTTTCCTCTGGGTCTGCCCAATAAAAGGAAAAATCCTTTTACTTCCTCTTTCATATTCTCTTCTTGCAGTCCTGCTTGCACTCATCGTTCTTGTATGGCCAAACTTACTTCAGTCTTGCTTTCTGAATCCTCTGTAATAGGGAGTTTCCTATTCCCACCTCCTGTCGGACTTTTTCATTCCGGAACTTATCCTTCCTGGTCTTCTGTATCATGGTGTGGAGGAACATCATTTCTGCAGCTTGGATTTTTGAGTTGTCTTGTCTTGTTAATGTGGTAGTTTCCAAGCTATATGTGAGGGTGGGTGTATAATGTAAATATATATATAAAGCCACAAGGTTGACTGACTGACATAAATGTTTATCCACTTCGACATGAGCTAGAAACTTAAAATTTGGCAATGTGATAGCTATTAGCATGTAGCCTACGGAAAAATTCCAAAAATTTTTAATTTTTGCCTCCCTCCCCCCAAACAAAATGGCGGACACCGTGATGCAGTGCCCTACAAAATTAAAATTTGGCAGAGTTCTAGCTCCTAGCCTGTAACCAACGTAGAAATTGCAATAAGTTAAAATATTTAATATTTTATCCACTAAAACATTCGAAATATTAAGCCAAATTTAATGACTGTGCAGGCTTTTGTTTCGAGCTCTCTTGTGGCTAAATGGTAATTGTTATCAATAAACGGACTGCACTTTCATGCCCTAAAATGAAGAGATCTACAACTTTGGTCCTATGACTTTTTGTCGTATCTCCACTCCTACCTTAGATTGAGCTTCATTTTCCCAGTTTTGGTCATTTTTGTTAAATTTCCATAAATTATTTTACTGATTCACACACTCATATGATAGATAGATGAACGAAATTCAGCACGCTCTTTGGCAACGGCATTGGCCATTTGTAGACCAACTTTCGTTATTCTAGCTGCCTTGCAAGTATGGGAAAACGGAGGGTATATGCGGAAACACTATTGAAATTTCAGCCTAATTTATGATTCTTAAGCAATTTATGGTGAAGCCCGTTGAGAGGCGGCAAAACCTCAAATAACCAAAATTATAGGTCGTTTCATCGTCAACCTGCCTGCAAAGTTTCAAGACTGTAGCTGTCTGCTAAGCTGGCAAAATTATTTTTCAACTTGTGAAAAGTGGACGAAATTTGACATGGATCGAAACGTTCACCTCTTTCTATGGTATAAATATCGGGATACGAGAAAGCGCCTAAGACAGTAATGTAGACGACTAAAAGGGTCGTCTGACGCTGCAATCCATACCTCGATATGACGCACCGTTTGCCCGCAGTAAATTTCCAAATGAAAGCCTGCACTATTTAGCATGCACATTGCCTGGCTCTATCTTTTATATATATAAAGCCACAAGGCTGACTGACTCAGTCATTGACTGACTGACTGACTGACATTAATGTTTGCTCACTTCCAGGTGAGCTAGGCACTTGAAATTCAGCAGTCTAACAGCTATTAGGCTGCAACCCAAGGAAAAATTCCATAAAGTTGAAATTTTTCATATTTAGCCCCCCTTCTGCCCAATCAAATTATCAGACTGAAATTTCATGTAAGACCCTTCCAGATGAGCTAGGAACTTGAAATTCAGCAGTCTGATAGCTATTAGACTGTAACCCAAGGCAAAATTCCAAAACGTTCAAATTTTTTATATTTAGCTACCCCCCCCCCCCACCGAATCAAAATATCGGACTCAAATTTCGGGTTAGACCCTTCCGTTCCAGATGAGGTAGAAACTTGGAATTCGGCAATATGATAGCTATTAGGATATAACGCAAGGAAAAATTCTAAAACGTTCCAATTTTTCATATTTAGCCCCCCACTGAATCAAAATTTTGGATAAATTTCGTGTTACACCTTTCCCCCCAATCGAATTATCAGACTCAAATTTCGTGTTAGAACCCTCCAGCCGGCAATCTGATACATATTAGGCTATAACCCAAGGAAAAATTCCAAAAAGTTGGACTCAAATTTCGAGTTAGACCCTTCCAGATGAGCTAGGAACTTGAAATTCGTCAATCTGAAAGCTATTAGGCTGCAACCCAAGGAAAAATTCCAAAAAGTTAAAATTTTACATATTGAGCCCCTCTGCCCAATCAATATATCAGGCTCAAATTTCGTGTTAGACCCTTCCAGATGATCTAGGAACTTGAGACACGGCAGTGTGATAGCTATTAGGCTGCAACCCAAGGTAAAATTCCAAAAAGTGCAATTTTTTCATATTTAGCCCTCCCCTCGCCCAATCAATATATCGGACTTAAATTTCATGTTAGAGCATTCCAGATAGCTTAGGAACTTGAAATTAGACGATATTATAGCTATTAGCCTGTAACCTATGGAAAAATTCCAAAAAACTCAAATTTTTAATTTTTGCCCCCCTTCTCCCCAAACAAAATGACGGACACCATGATGCAGTGCCCTACAAAATGAACATTTGGCAATATTCTAGCTCCAAGCCTGTAACCGACGTAGAAATTGCAACAAGTTCCAGTTTTTAATATTTTACCCACTCAAAATCGAAATATGAAGCCAAATTTAATGACGGTGCAGACATTCGTTTCGAGCTGTCTTGTGGCTGAATGGTAATTAGGTAATTACTATCAATAAACGGATTGCCCTAAAATTAAGAGATCTACAACTTTGGTCCTTTGACTTTTTGTCATATCTCGACCCCTTCTACGTCAGATTGAGCTTTATTTTCCCGCTTTCGGTCAATGTTTTTAAATAATTTATTTTTCTGATTCACACACTCATAGGACAGATAGATGCACGAAATTCGCAATCTGATAGCTATTAGGCTACCCAAGGAAAATTTCCAAAAAGTTCAAATTTTTCATATTTAGCTCGCCCCCACCCAATCTAAATATCACACACAAATTTCATGTTAGACCCTTCCAGATGAACTAAAAAGTTGAAATTCGTCATTCTGATAGATATTGCGCTGTATGCAACGGAAAAATTCCAACAGTTCCAATTTTCACATTTACCCCCCCCACCACCCAATCAAAGTATCAGACTGAACAGTAATTGCTATCAATAAAAGGATTGAACTTTCTTGCTTAAAATGAAGAGTTCTACAACTTTGGTCCTATGACATTTTTTCGTATCTCGACCTCTTCTACTTTAGATTGAGCTTCATTTCCCCGGTTTTGGTCAATTTTGTTAAATTTCCATATATTTTTTACTGATTAACACACTCGTAAGACAGATAGATGCACTAAATTCAGCACGCTCCCTGGCACAACCATTGGCCATATGTAGACCGACTCATTATTCTAGCTGCCTTGAATGTATAGGAAGGAGGAAGGAATATATGGAAACACTAATCAAATTTCAGCCTAATTTATGCTTCCTAACCATTTATGGCGAATCCCATGGAGATACGGCAAAACCTCAAATAACCAAAATTGTAGATCATTGCATTGTAGTCCAGCGTGTCAGGTTTCAAGACTGTAGCTGTCTGCTAAGTTGGCAAAATGGTTTTAAAACTTGTTTAAAGAAGACGAAGTTCGACATGGATCGAAATGTTCACCTCTTTCTTTGGTATAAATAGGCAAGATACGAGAAAGTGCCTAAGATGGTAATGTAGATGACTAAAGGGGTCGTCGGATGGCGCAATCCGTACTTTGATACGACGAACCGTTTTGCCGCAATAAATTTCCAAATCTAAGTCTGCACTATTTAGCGTGCACATTGCCTGGCTCTATATTATATACATAAAACCGTTTGGCTCACTGCCTGACATAAATGTTTACCCACTTCAGCATGAGCTAGAAACTTGAAATTTGGCAATATGGTAGCTGTTAGGCTGTATTGTGGAAAAGTTCCAAATGTTGCTTTTTTGTTATTTTTACTTCCTTTCCCTTAAACTAAATTGTGGACAATATGTTGCAATGCGCCAGAAATTAAAAATTTGTCGCAGTTACAACTTTGGCCTGCAACCAACGAAGAAATTCGAAAGAGTTGTATTGTTTAATGTTTTTATCTCCAGAAATTATCGAAATCTGGAAGCAATTTTCATTATGGTGCTAACTAACCTTTCGAAGATTTTGGTGGCTAAACTGTAAGTCGTACCGCCAAATGGACAAGACGTTCGGATCCCATCATGAAGAGATCTACAACTTCGGTCCCGGGAATTTTAGTAGTATCTTGATTCCTTATGCCCTGGGTACAGCTGCATTTTTCAGATTTAACGTCAATTCTTTACATTTTCTGTAATTAATTTCACCGTTTTACACATTTATAAGTCTGATAGAATCATGAAATTTGGCAGGCTCATTGGAACGTTCGTGGGTCACATGTGAGCAAAATGCACGATTCTAGCACCCTGTAAAAATTAAAAAAAACGAAAGTAATACGTAAACACCGCGCTCCTAATCCAAGGTTCTAAACCAATCTACTGTGAACTCGATACAGATACGATAAAACATCAAACAACTGATAGAGCGATTCAACCACGATATTCGTACCAAGTTTCAAGACTATAGCTCCCCGTTACGTTAGGAAAATAATTTCCTATATTGTGAGAATCGTACGTAGTTTTCACCACGTCGAAACGTTTAACGCCATCTTTTCTATAAATCGTGAATATATGGTACGAGAAAATATTACAGGACCAACTATGTACGCGAATATATGGGCGTCTGGTGCCGCAATCAGTTTTTTGTAACTAAGTACTGGTTCGTCACAGTAATTTTCCATGTGACCACTTGTAATGTAGAGGAATTGGGGATTTGGGGGCGTAACCCCCAACGAGCGAAGGCGCGTATAAATTATATAATGTCATGACCAGAGCATCAAGACCAATGGTTTCTACGCTGCTGCAGGCTTCTACCACCTTCCCAGCTGCTAATCAGAGCTTACTGCTTTTGCGCCTGGTCTACCATTGAGGTCTTCATAGTTGCAGCCGCTTCATTGAAGAATAGGTGCTGCTAGGCAAGGACAGTTCTTCCGCTTTATCAGTCGTTGAGACAGAGTATCTTCTTCCGCCTTCCAAGCTTTTGACCATCTTCAGTTGTGTGATGAATTTACTGTGGAATCTCAATATCTAGTTGTTTTTTTCTAGTTATCGAAATTTCGACATATAGAGAAAACCGTTTTTGAGAATGTAGAGCCCATAAATGAGTCGGTCATGTGTATCTACGGACTTACACTGAATATGTATGTTGGGTATTCAGCCCAAAGGCTGGTTTGATCCTCTACAGCTCCACCAACAGCAGTATTTAAAAATACACAAACAAACTCGTATTTTTTGGCATCACTTTAATTATAATCCTTATATGAGAACTTAGAAGACAGAATACAGTACATAGAGTAGTGAAACAAGAAACGTAACTCCGTTAATACCTTTGGAAGAAATCTGTCAGTCTCTTCTTTTATTTTTTCACATACTTTTCAGCATCATTTATTGCTGTGAAAACACCTGGTCATTTACATTAGACTGGCTCTGCAACGTACATTCGAAGAATAGCCACTGCACTTAACGCCTGGTTTTCTGACGGTACAGGAGAAGGCAGCTCCAACTCTTCTTGTTGGAAATAATCTTCTTCTTCTTGCTCGGCAGCAGCGTTGATAGTATCCATAGGAGGTTCGGCCACAATAAAGCCAGAGTCCACATTTATGTAAGCTTAAAAATGAGCTTCGCAGTTAAAAAGCTGCTGATACTCCACCCATTCTTCTTCAGAAATAGGAGTGACTTCCCCCTTTTCATATTCTGAAACTCCAAAGTCACTTTTCAAAAATCCTGCTTTGAGGAAGTACTTTGTTACCTGCTTCAGATCAGCCCACAATTTACTCAGCATTCTTATCGACTGTAGTAGATCAAGGTCTGTTAATGACTCCGTGGATTCAATTCCTCTCAGAATTCTGTGAATAGTGTTCTTCCTATGAAAATGCTTCCAAATTTTTAATCACCCGTCCATGGGCTGCAGTTTGGATGTTTAGTTTGCTGGCAAGAAAACCACGCACACACTATATTCAACTCCTGAACGAGCCTCTTGGGAAGAGCAGGGCAGTTGTCTGCGAAAGGGACGATGAAACTTCTCGTCAATACCACGCAGCCAAGATTCATAAATGGAACTTGTCATCCGTGATTTCAGGGTTGCTTTCGTACGTGACCGGTAGTAAATTCACTATACCACTATAAATGGTCCGTTATTGGACATTATAAATTTTCCAGCTAACTTATTCCTTGTTGCCAGCATTTCGCCCCAGTGTGCTAAGTTGGGCTCATCAGTTGGTAAATAGCACATACACCAAGACACATTGCTATTGCATAACATGGAGGCCACTGCATAGGCTACTTGGTATTATAAATTTACCCATTCAGGACAAATATTTCAGTTTCCCTATGGGAATCAATATCTATATCATCTGATGGTCGGGCAGGCATCAATTTTTGTAATGAGACAAAAGTCTCTCACAGTGCATTGGCACTGCCGGTGGCTCCAAGTATTAAAATAATGAGCTTTTTATTAAGTCCGGCTACGCGTCCGCCTGTCACCCGGCGGCCCCAGGTTGATTTCCGGCTGGGTCAGGGGTTTTAACAAAGGATTAATATTGCCGGCCTGGAGACTGCATGTTTGTGTCGTCCTTAACGTTCCTTTCCTCACATTCAACACTCTACACTTCCTCCATTCCAATTACATGCAGGTTCAAATCACATGGTGCAAGTAGGGGCAAAAGATCTCTATAGGATGACGCCCCGAACAAATAGCATTAAAAGAAAATGCTTTTTATTAGAATAAGCTCAAATTTTGTATTTCCTAAAAAAAAAGCAACTAAAATGCAAATGTATAATCAGTCATCATCATCATCATCATCATCATCATCATCATCCTAAACCATCTCCAGTTTCCCGGGTGTGGTATATGAGCCTCCTCCATCTCATCCTGTTCTTGTACCATTCTTCCTCCACCATCTTGTCCCAATCATGATCTCTCAGCAGTACATCGCTCTTAACTAACTTTCTATGACATACTTAACTAAATCTATCCATTTCCTTCGTGGCCTTCCCACGGGTCGTCTTCCTTCTACCTTTCGGTCAAATTCCTTCCTTGCAGTTCTGTTTACTGCCATCCTTTTCATGTGACCAAACCACTTCAGTCTTGATATCTGAATCTTATTGAGGAGAGAATCATCTATTCCTACTTCTTCTCTAATTTTCTCATTCCTAATCTTGTCTTTCCTGGTTTTCTGGATCATAGTGCATAGGAATTTCATTTCAGCTGCCTGAAGTTTGGAATTATCTCTATTGGTCAGTGTTGTGGTTTCGAGACTGTATGTAAGAATTGGTGTATAATAGGACTTGTCCAATGTCATTTTTGTTTTCATGGGTATTTGCTCATCCCACAGCAGGTGTCTTACCTGGTGGTAAAATTGTGTTGCCTTATTGATTCGATTGTTCACCTAATGTTTTGCTAGGTTGTCATTTGATATAACGCTACCCTAGTATTTGAAAACTGGAATGCTGTCCTGTTGAGCTTCATTTAACATGACTATTGGTTCTGCTCCTTCCCCATACACTGTGGTCACTGTCCATGCTTTCACTAGGGATGACCTTTACATCTGTGATGTACCTGCCACCATCTTTATTTGTGATTACGTTGTCAATCAGTGTTCAATACTGGCCATCCTAACTGTACCTTGTTATTCTGTGACTGTCTCTTGTTTTGAAGAATGTATTTTTGATTATAAGATCATTTCTTCTGCACAGATCTAATAGTTGTTCTCCTTCTGGGTTCCTTTGTCCTAATCCATGTGGACCAATTATGTTCTCGTACCCAAGTCTGTCTACCCCAACTTGCGCATTTACATCTCCAATAATAATATTTTCCTCATTAACTGTATCTTCCAGGTCTTGCAGAAATTTCTCTTTGTCTTCCTCACTGCAGCCTGTCTGTGGGGCATACACTTGTATGATGGTGTACTTAGTGTTCTCCAGTTTCATGAACATTTTAATGATTCTATCACTTTCGCAGATAACTTCAGCTGTAGCATCAGTCCCTTCGTTAATTAAGAATCCAACATCATTTTTCGCTACCTTCTCCTGTCCACTCCAGTATAATTTATAACCTCCACGAAGTGTCTTACTTCCAATTCCTTTCCATTTGGTCTCACTTAATCCCAATATTGATATTTTTCTTCTATCCATCATGTCTAGGAGTTCTTCTAACTTTCCAGTTAATGATAGAATGTTCATAGTTCCAATTTGGTATTTGGGTCTCTTTTTTATTTGGGGTTCAAAATCAAATCAAAATCTCTTTATTTGCAAATGAGGTGTCTACCTCGGTGGCAAATGGTACACTAAAATACATTATTGTCAAGCACTAAATATTAAATTAACAAGAGAAGAAAATTTTCCCTATAATACAATATTATACAATTTACGCTAACAATGTTTTCTATTAAACACACAGCTCATCCTTAATAAATTTATATTGTTTACAAAATTCTAATTATAATATCTCCTGTACTACTTACAAATATAGTCAACTGATATACAGTATGTGGAATTGCTTCAAATGATACTATAAAACTGGTATAACATTAATATTTACATTGCATTTATTTATTTACTATTTTTTTTTTTTTTTTTTTTTTTTTACCCGTTCTGGATCCTAAGTAGCATAACGACCTGCTGCGTCTTAACCAGAGCCCCTTTTGCCACCACTTTTCAGAGTTCCTGAAGGGCCTTCACAGCTACCGTAGCGGTCTCAGGGCCCTCGAAGTCCCCACTGTACTTCACCCCTACAGGCAGTCCCCTACTTTGGCTGTCCAAACTCCTTAGACCAGGGGATGGAATTAATTTATTCACACACATTTTTTTATTTACAATAACCTGCACCGGTCGAATGCCCTCTAACACTTCATTTATTTTCTCTGTTGCTGTTTATTCTCTTTTTGAATATCTGTACAGATTTTGGAAAAGGATCAAACACTACCCCTGGTAAACTGTTCCACTCCTTCACACCCTTCCCAATGAATGAAAATTTACCCCAATCGCTTCTGCTAAAATTCCTTCTAATTTTATATTTGTGGTCAGTCCTGCCGATATAATTATTTTCCAACTGAAGCCTCTCACGGATATCTCCCCATGCTTCTTCTCCTGTATAGGCTCTATATAATCCTGTAAGTCTACTTCTCTCCCTTCTCTTACTTAAAGTTTCCCACCCAAGTTCCTTTAACATTTCTGATACACTACTCTTTCTCCTGAAATCCCCTGTTACAAATCTTGCTGCTTTCCTCTGCACACTATCTATTTCTTTTATTAGGTATTCTTGGTGAGGATCCCAAACACTGTTTGCATATTCCAATAATGGACGAACCATACTCAAGTAACTTTTTTCTTTTAATTCTTTGTTGCATCCTTTAAGTAGCCTCATTATGACATGTAATGATCTGTATGCTTTCCCAACAATATCATCAATATGACCCTTCCAGTGCAAATTACTTTCAAATCTCACACCTAAGTATTTGCACTTGCCATCTTTTGGGATAACTACCTCATCCAAAGTATATTCAAATTCAGTTTTAAAGCTCCTGTTTGTAAAAGTTGTAACAGTTGATTTGCCTCCATTAACCTTCATATTATTTTCTTCAACCCATTGTTGGATACTTTCAAGGTCCCTTTGTAATTCTGAACAATCCTCAACGTTGTTTATTTCTCTATAAACAATTATGTCATCTGCATACAATCTTATTTTTGATGTTATATTGTTCCCTAAATCATTTGCATATATTAAGAAAAGTAACGGACCGATTATACTACCCTGTGCAATTCCCTTACAAACTTTCTCTTCCTGCGATACATTATTTCCTACTTTGACTTTCTGAACCCTTGAATTTAGAAATGCTTTTATCCAACGTGTAACCCTTACGTCCAATCCTATTCCCTCCAATTTCTTTAATAATATTCCATGTTCCACTCTATCAAAAGCTTTGGAAAGATCTATGGCTATGCAATCTAACTGACCTCCTGAATCCAACTGATCTGATATGTCCTGCTGAAATCCCACCAGTTGTGCCTCACAAGAAAATTTCTTTCTAAATCCATACTGGCTCCTCATGAACCAATTTTTATCATCACATATCCCTCTGATGTACTTCGATATTAAACTCTCCAGAATTTTACAAACTATACTGGTCAGGCTGGTTGGTCTGTAGTTCTCTGGTTTCCTTTTATCACCCTTTCCTTTATAAATTGGTATTATTATAGATTCCTTCCATTCCTTTGGTATTACACTATTATTTATGACATAGTCAAAGAGAAATTTGAAATAAGGCACTATGTACCACCCCATTGTCTTTAATACCTCCCCAGTAATTTGATCACTTCCTGCAGCTTTTCCTTGCTGAAGCAGTTGGATTTCTCTGAAAATATCTTCGTTCGTGAATGAGAAGCTTCTTGTTTCCCTCTGTCTCTCTCCCTCTCTATCTTCTGTTTCGGTTTCCAACTCTTGACAATCATCTACTGAATCTCTAAATTCCCTACTAAATAGGTTTGCTTTCTCAGTATCTATTAAATAGTGTTCACCCCCTTCTCCCACCATTGTAGGAATTTGGACTCCTTTTCCTTTTTGATTCCTGATATATGAATACAGCTTTTTCCATTTCCCTTTGTGGTCATTACCCTCTTGAAGTATGCCATTCATATAATTCTCTTTTGATTCCTTTTTCACTCTATTCAGTTCCCTCATTAGCTGTTTTCTAGTTTCTCTACTCTCCCTACCCTCTTTGATTTTCCTGTTTACTATTCTACATTTTCTTTTTAATTTTCTTATTTCCCTTGTATAATAAACAGGGTCTGAGGTCATTTTACCCTTCTTAACAGGTACAAATCTCTTCTCTCCTTCCCAAATAATTCCTTTAAATTTAGCCCAAAGTGTATCCACGATACTCCCTTCACTTATCCAACAACTGAATTGTGATTTAAGGTAAGTCCCAAATTCATCAACTTTAGTTTTTCTGTACAATTTCTTGTCTTGTGTAACCCTCTTATTAAGGCTTTTTGGTACGAGTCCTACATCCATTATTACAGCCTTATGGTCTCCTATTCCTTCAATTACCTCAGTTTTATCAACAATTCCCCATGGTTTAACCAAGAATACATCTAGTAAGTTATTGAGACGAGTCGGTTCTTGTACTACTTGTGTAAATCCTCCCTCCCAAATTAACTTATTTGCCAGTTTCTGTTCATGGGCTTCACTTGCAGCTCCTTTCCATTCAACTTCAGGCAAATTTAGATCTCCCCCAATTATTACCATATCATTATTATTGTTTTTATGAGTATAATCTATTATTTCTTCAAAGATTTCCATGTCTCTTTCCTCTCTTCCAGGCCTGTATGTTCCTACAATTCCCACCTCCTTCATATTATCACAAACTAATTTTATCCCTAATATTTCATCCCTTTCATCGGTAAACCATTCATGTGAACAGTAAGTTTCCTTCACCAGAATAAACACCCCCCCACCCTTTTTATCTCCTCGGTCCCTACGATAGACTGTGTACCCTTCTGGAAATACTTCTCTATTACCCACCCCTTCTTTCAACCACGATTCCACTCCTATCACCACATCAGTCTCATAAGATTCCATCAATGTACCGAATTTTAATTGTTTATTTACTACACTTTGACAGTTTACCAAGAGCAATCTCAGACCCCCTTCCTCTCTAAAACTTGACTGTTGCAATTGGGTAACTTGAAATTCCTTACTATCCTGAGTTTCTTTTTCTAGTTGACTGAGCCAGCTTGAAGTACAGCTGGCTCTTTCTACTAATTTTCCTGGTCAGTATTATAACTCAAGGGAGTTGCCTGTTTTACAGTACATATCTTAAGATTAATAAAATCTAGAACAATATTTGCTATCTTTCGTTTACCTGAATTGTTTAGATGGAGGCCATGTTTTGTATAACAGTATCTCTCAAAACTGCTGCATTCAATAACCTGAGTATTCCGAAAATGTTTACAAATTTTAACAATATCTGTATTGACCTTGTCCACTTCAATGTTCACACACGAGTCTCTACTCAAATCATGCCTGTGGGGCACGTTCACTACAAAAACGTTAGTGTGGGTCAGCTTCCCTAGTGTATGTTTAAGTTGTGATCTTACATTCTTGGCGTCGTCGCGAGCTACGTCGTTCGTCCCACCGATGATAAGTACTGCATCGCCGCTCCCGAAGTTCCTAGTTGCTGCTTCTACGTTTTCCACAACACTGCTGATAGAAGCTCCTGGATATATTTCTCCGGTTGCTGCTATATTCTCGTCGTTAATCACTCCCGCAATTCCCCTTCCTTGGCTATCACCAAACGCAGCTACCTTCGCTGATTTAGGCCTAACTGGGTCTTGAATCTGAATTCTAGGCCTAAATTTTAAACTCGGCACGGCAACGGATCGCGATGATTTGGTTTCACGCGCGCGATCACTTTCTTCCAGGATTAAATTATTTAGGGCAGAAAACCTATTTCTAATGTTTATTTCCGGAAATTCAGTTGTAGATTTCTTCTTAGCCGGCCATCCACGAACTACTTGACACCACGTGCTCGAGTTTGTTACTTGTACCGGTATATCACTCGAAGAATGGTCAGTCCCAAATTCTAGCGATCGCAGTCTTTCTTTTAATTCTTGATTTTCAACTTTAAGAGTCTCATTGTCCTTTTTTAGAATGTTTATAATTTCTAATGCACTTTTATATTCCTCATCGACTGTTTTCGGTGCTTCGTCAACGCCGTCCCCAACAACAACATTCCGAACACACTGCTCACAAATCCAGTCAACATTTTCATTAGTTTTTACGTCTCTAGGGCAATTTCCGCACTTATAATGCCACCATCGATCACATGAATCACACAACATTCCATTTTTCACTAATTTTCGACATTTTCCGCACTTTTCGTCACATTTTACGGTTAATTTACTCGGAGAATAAAACACTACGTCGTCATTACCGGGCGCCATTTTGAAAAAAGGTTTCCTTTCAGAACATTGTATATCATCAGCCTTACGGTCATCATCTTTACAATTGTCTGAGAGGACGTGTCAGTCCGGTCTATAATATTCTTTCCGAGGCTCCTTTTCTTATGGAAAGTGACTGTACTCATTACTCTCCTGCTGACTTGCTAGGCCTAACACATAAGAGGATTTTCTTTCAGGGTTTACTCCCTTAGCCTTTGAGGATGCCTTCCTCATCGTACAAGGCAGTAGGTTCCATCTGTACACACAAGAAGGATGGGTTGCCTCTTCCGCCATCTCCACTGTACCCAAGTCCATCTTCTCCGCCGTAGATGCCGTTGAGTTCTTCACCCTTAACCCAGGCCAAGGGCCGTCCATATTTATGATCCCTGGAGAAAGGGTGTCCCAGTATTTTAAAACCCCCCAGGAATTGCGCTACCTGTTGGTCCGTGGGTTGTATTGGTTATTTCAACCAGCCCTACATACTGTAGGGGCCCCCTATCCGCCACCTGGGGACGCGCTCTGTAGGGGACTGGTTCCCCTGGTTACTTATTGGAAGTTAACCCACCGACAAGGAGTAAGGTTATTTGCAGAGACAAATGTATAAATGCTACAAAATGCTAAATGCACAAATCAAAATCAGATTTCAAGATGTTAAAAATCACCAGCTTAATTTACGTGGTTCGACTAATGTCTATGGCTTCTGTTGAAAGTGGAACTTGCTTTACTCCCTTTTCTCACCCAGTGTCTGAAATGTGTCTAAAGGCATAATCCTAAATTGACGTCCTCTTCCTGGTTTATAGACATATTGAGAGCTGGTTTGTGATTTTTCTTTTCGGATCTAAATATCATTTTCTGTGTAGTTTTATGGGCATATTATTTATTCATAGAGTATCCAGAGTAAATTATTATTATTATTATTATTATTATTATTATTATTATTATTATTATTATTATTATTATTATTATTATTATTATTATTATTATTGGCTCTAACTATTAGATCCTAATTAGCGTCATCCTCCAAGATCTTTTGCTACCATGTTTTTCCTTCATTCCCACCTAGATATACCTGCTCCCTTCACAAAGCTGCAGGTTGTTGTCATTTGGTCTTCTTGGATTTTTTTCTCTCTCTTCACCTGGTAGTCCTAGAGTGGAGAGTCTGATTCTACCCAGTGCCTCAGATTCAGTGTTCAGCTGGTTCCTCTGCTTCATTGCATTTCCTACATATATTGTCTATTATTACTCCAATTTTAGTGTTTTTTCAGATGGCAGTGTCCTGTCAACAGTCCTACTACCCATCGTATATTTTCTCTGCTGAGTTTCAACAGTTCTTTAGTATGCTTCTTGTTTGGTCCTTTTAGCAGTTCCTTTGAAAGCCTGCATACTGGAGTATTTTTCCAGTTCTCCATTTGTTTCTTTTGTACCCATTTTCCTATGTAGTGTCGGGCTTGTCCTTCGGAAATCCTGCATACTGGTTCTAGGCTTACAAAATATGTTTCTGCCCCTTTCGTGGCCAGTTCATCTGCCTTTTCACTTCCTTCTAATACCTGTATGCCCTGGTACCCATATTATTTTGACAATGTTGTACTTTGAGAGCTTCAGGAGAAGTGAATGACAAAACCAGACAATTTTAGATATTACCCGGACTGCTTCTAGTGCCTTAATGGCCGCCTGGCTGTACGTAAAAATGAAAATGTTCTTATTCCTATATTCATTTTCAGATTTTCTTCAAGACATGCTGTGATAGCTATCACTTCCTCTTGAAATACTGTAGTGTGTTTCCCCAGGCTAATCTGGATTGATCTCTCAGGTCTTCCCCCGTTGATCCCTCCTCCTGTGGCATCCCCAGTCTTTGAGCAATCAGTCCACCACACTGTATCTTCTTTTTCAGTATTCCATTTGTTGATATCCCATTCTTTTTTTTATTTTCTGGGTCTAAAACGGTTTTTCAGAGTTGTAGTTCTAGTGCCTTAATGGCCGCCTGGCTGTACGTAAAAATGAAAATGCTCTTATTCCTATATTCATTTTCAGATTTTATGATCAAAAGGCATGTGTATAACCTCCTCTGTTATTACCCTGTTAATTTTACAGCATCCTAGATTGGGTCTTTGTGCATTCCAGCACTCTGATTGTGCCAGTCTATATGAACTCATTCTAGCCCGTCCTTTTATGAACTTGCATAGTGATGGGAGGTCTAGTAGTATTCAAGGCTTCTGTCGACGTAGTTCTCGTAGCCCCAGTTATGGCTATGCATGCCATTCTCTGTAGGCTATCCAATCTAACATTGACTTTTCCTTGACTTACTTTCTGCCACCAGATGATAGCAGCATAGGCTATCAACGGTCTAATGATCATTGTATATATCCACATTACCATTGATGGTCTTAGGCTCCATGTCTTCCCGACATGCATACAGCAAGTTCTTGGCCCGGGTTATGTTCCTTTCTATATGTGGATTCCAGGTTAGATTTTTATTTAACACTACACCTAGGTGCAGTGCCTGTTCTTCCATATACGAAGGTTGGAACTTAAATTGTGGCAACTGTTTGTTTACAACAGATATAAAAGAGTTACATGTTAACAACCTTTACTGTCCTTCAGTGTAGTCACCAGCATTGTGTATAACCCATTGCCAGTGATGTGGAAGTTGTAGTATACCTTTAGTAGAACCTGTTCTGTTGATGGTGGGAATGGAGCGGTCTACTGCCTGTCGAATCTCTGCAACAGTTCTGAACCGAATGCTCACGAATCGTCTGGTTTTGATCACCGTCTAGTAACGCAGCAAGAGCATGCACTTCTTCTTCACTCATAGGACGACCTGCCCGATGAATGTCCGCTACAGTTTGCCGATCATCATTGAGGCTTTGACCCAACGTGCCACTTATCTGTAAGGCAATGCAGATTCCTCACAAACCTCTTGAAGACCTTGATGACACTGTCATGCTGTACGACCTCTGGCACGTTCAATCTTGATCCAGCTCCGTTGTTCCTGTTTGGAAAACATAGTGACAACGTTACATTAGACCGCTAGCTCACACGTGACTGTGTTTCTCCTGCTTGTGCGCACGCAGGTGATGTGGGAATGGCGAGTCCATTTGCTCTGAGGTAAGGTAGGGATGTAACCAACGTGTGCTATCAGCGACAATATTAGATTCCGTTGCATAGCGTCTCCACAGCAGCGTTGCTACTATTTAAGTTCCAACCCTTGTATATATCTTGCCCAAAGAGCTTCAGTGATCTCTTTCCCTCTAATTTTCTCCTTCTTGTAAAAGAGACCATAGTTATCCTGTTCGGGTTGACTGATAGTTGTTCTTCCCAACACCAGTTCTCCACAAGGTTAAGTGATCTTTGCATGAGGTCCTGGATAACACTCATGACCTTACCTTGTACCACAATCGCTAGGTCATGTGCGTATCCTTGTGTATAAAAACCTTGTTCCTTGTGCATAGCTATGATTTTGTTCACCATGAGGTTTCACAGCAGAGGAGAAAGAACTCCTCCCTGAGCACAGCCTCGGGTGGCTCTAACCGCCAGAATTTCTTCAAACAAGGTTGCTTTTATCTTCCTTCCATCTAACATGGATTTAATCCATTTGACGATGGTTTTACTCACCTTGCTCTTTTCCAATGCTTTGATCACAGAGTCATAGGTTGTAGTGCAGAAGGCTCCTTCTATATCTAGAAATGCCGTCAGTGCAAGAGTAAACCATACAGCCAGTGTCTCCACGCCGAGTGCTAGGCGGCGGTAAATAGCCTGACCCATTGTAAGGGACAACGGCTAAGGGCGGAGGAGTCCTTATAGAAGGGAAATGGGCCCTCAGTACAGGAAATGCCACTGAAACCTTATATCAGCTGTAGCGTCTACTCCAGAAGAGCGGCTATGAAAGGCGTATGTTCTCCATTTTGGGACCGGCCTACAAATTTCGGCTGGCAGTAGCTCTAAAATGCACCCATCCTAATAAAAGCCTATATGATGACAAGCCTCCTCTGAGAACCATGTGACCTTGCCGCGGTAGGGAGGCTTGCGTGTCCCAATGAAGCAGATAGCCGAGCCGCAGGTACAACCATATCGGATGGGTATCTGTTGAGAGACCAGACTAAGGAATGATTCATCGAAAGGGGGGTAGCAGCCTTTCGGAAGTTGTAAGGGCGGCAGTCTAGATGATTGACTGATATGGCCCTGTAATAACACTCAACATGGCTTAGGTGTGTTCATACTGCTACATGGCTGAAAGCAACGGGAAACTACAGCCGTAACTAATTCCCGAGGACATGCAGCTCTCTCTGTATGAATGATGTACTGATGATGGCTTCCTCCCGGGTAAAATATTCCGGAGGAAAACTAGTCCCCCGTTCGGATCTCCAGGTGGAAACTACACGAGAGGAGGTGATCATCAGGAAGATGGACACTGACATTCTGCGAGTCGGAGTGTGGAATGTTAGAAGTTTGAATCGTTCTGCTAGGTTAGAGAATCTGGAAAGAGAGATGGATAGACTAAAGTTAGATGTAGTTGGTATAAGTGAAGTACGTTGGCAGGAAGAACAGGATTTTTGGTCAGGCGACTACCGAATTATCAACACAAAATCAAACAGGGGTAATGCAGGAGTTGGTTTAATAATGAATAAGAAAATATGGCAGCAGGTATGCTACTATGAACAGCATAGTGAAAGAATTATTGTCGTCAAGAAAGACACCAAACCAATGCCCACCACAATAGTGCAGGTCCTACTAGTTCAGAGGATGATGAGGAAATCGAAAGACTATATGAAGAGGTAGAAGATTGAATACAATATGTAAAAGGTGACGAGAATCTAATTGTGATGGGAGACTGGAATGCAGTGGTAGGCCAAGGAAGAGAAGGTAATACAGTAGGAGAATGCGGATTGGGGCAAAGGAACGAAAGAGGAAGTTGGCTAGTTGAATTCTGCACCGATCATAATTTAGTCCTTGCCAATACTTGGTTCAAACACCACAAATGATGGCTGTATACTAGACGAGACCTGGAGACACAGGAAGGTATCAAATAGACTTCATTATGATTAGGCAGAGATTCAGGAACCGGGTGTTGGAATGCAAAACTTTCCCAGGAGCTGACGTAGACTCTGACCACAACTTGGTCATGAAATGCCATCTAAAGTAGAAGAAATTGAAGAAAGGAAAGAATACAAAAACATGGGATCTAGACAAGTTGAAAGAAAAGAGTGTGAGGGACTGTCTCAAGGAACATGTTGCACAAGGACTAAATGAAAAGGCTGAAGGAAACGCAATAGAGGAAGAGTGGATAGTCATGAAAAATGAAGTCAGTACGGCTGCTGAAGAAATTTCAGGAAGGAAGAAAAGATCAATTAAGAATCAGTGGATAACTCAGGAGATACTAGATCTTACCAAGGGAGATGTTCAATAAATTTCCAATTTCTTTGCAATCATTTAAGAAAAGGCTAGGAAAACAACAGATAGGGAATCTGCCACCTGGGCGACTGCCCTAAATGCAGATCAGTAGTGTGATTGATTGATTGATTGATTGATTGATTGATTGATTGATTGATTGATTGATTGATTGATTGATTGATTGATTGATTGATTGATTGATTGATTGATTGATTGATTGATTGATTGATTGATGAACGAAAAAATACAAGAATGCTAGAAATTAAGAGGGGAGAAAAGAATACTGGCGATTAAAGAATGAAGTGGATAGAAAGTGCAAGGTAGCTAAGGAAGAATGGCTGAAGGAGAAGTGCAAGGATGTCGAAGGTTGTATGGTTCTAGGAAAGGTAGATGCTGCATACAGAAAAGTCAAGGAAACCTTTGGAGAAAGGAAATCTAGGTATATGAATATTAAGAGCTCAGATGGAAAGCCACTTCTAGGGAAAAAAGACAAAGCAGAAAGATGGCTGGAACATATTCAACAGTTGTTTGAAGGTAAAGATGTAGATAATTTGGTTCTGGAACAAGAAGAAGCTGTTGATGCTGATGAAATGGGAGACCCAATTTTGAGGTCAGAGTTTGACAGAGCTGTGGGTGACCTAAATAGGAAGAAGGCACCTGGAATTGATGACATTCCCTCTGAATTATTGACTGCCTTAGGAGAAACCAGCATGGCAAGGTTATTGCATTTAGTGTGCAAGAGGTACGAGACAGGAGAAGTCCCATCCGATTTTCAGCAGAATGTTGTTATACCTATTCCCAAGAAAGCCGGTGCTGACAGGTGTAAAAACTACCGCACCATTAGTTTAGTATCTCATGCCTGCAAAATTTTAACACGTATTATTTACAGAAGAATGGTAAAACAAGTTTAAGCTGAGTTGGGAGAAGATCAATTTGACTTCAGAAGAAATGTAGGAACACGTGAAGCAATCCTGACTTTACGTCTGATCTTAGAGGATCGAATCAAGAAGGACAAGTCTACGTACATGGCATTCGTAGACCTAGAAAAGGCATTCGATAATGTTGACTGGACCAAACTATTTAAGATTCTGAAGGTGATTGGGATCAGATACCGAGAACAAAGAATTATCTACAATCTGTATAAAAATCAGTCTGCAGTGATAAGAATCGAGGGCTTTGAAAAAGAAGCAGCAATCCAGAAAGGAGTGAGGCAAGGCTGCAGTTTGTTCCCCCTCCTTTTCAATGTTTACATAGAACAGGCAGTAAAGGAAATCATAGAGGAATTTTGAAAGGGAATCACAATCCAAGGAGAGGAAATCAAATCCTTGAGATTTGCCAATGATATTGTTATTTTATCTGAGACTGCAGAAGATCTCGAGAAGCTGCTGAATGGTATGGACGAAGTCTTGGGTAAGGAGTACAAGATGAAAATAAGTCCAAAACAAAAGTATTGGAGTGCAGTCGAACGAAGGCAGGTGATGCAGGAAATATTAGATTAGGAAATGAAGTCTTAAAGGAAGTGGATGAATATTGTTACTTCGGTAGTAAAATAACTAATGATGGCCGAAGTAAGGAGACATAAGATGCAGACGAGCACACGCAAGGAAGAGCTTTCGTAAGAAATTTGCTCACTTCATTGATATAGGAATTAGAAAGATGTTTCTGAAGACTTCTGTGTAGAGCGTGGCATCGTGTGGATGTGAAACATGGACAATAACTAGTTCAGAAAGAAAGAGGATAGAAGCTTTTGAAATGTGGTGTTATAGAGGAATGCTGAAGGTGAGATGGATAGATCGAATCACGAATGAAGAGATACTGAATCGAATTGGTGAGAGGAGATCGATTTGGCTAAATTTGACGAGGAGAAGAGATAGAATGATAGGACACATCTTAAGACACCTAGGACTTGTTCAGTTGGTTTTTGAAGGAAGTGTAGGTGGTAAGAACGGTAGGGGCAGACCAAGATATGAATATGACAAGCAGATTAGAGCAGATGTAGGATGCAATAGTTACGTAGAAATAAAAAGGTTAGCACAAGATAGGGTGGCACGGAGGGCTGCATCAAACCAGTCTTTGGACTGATGACTAAAACAACAACAACATGACAAGTGTACTGAAGCCTTGCAAAATTTTAGGACGTTCCCCACAAGCGACGTGCAGTTCTTGTGATGCTGGGAGAAATGTGAGAAATGGACGACCGGCAACCAAATACATCAAGATAGTGACCATCATTTTAGTGACACTAACAGAGAAAGTAGAAGAAATTGTAGATTTTATGGTTGGCAAAGATACAGCAGTGCTGGGAATCAGTGAGACCAAATGGAAAGGAAAAGGTGAGAGGAAACTAAAGAAAGGATCACCTTATACCATAGTGGAGGAAGAGAAGCCAAAAATGGTGTAGGTCTCATAATTAGAAAAGACCTAAAGGAATACCTAGAATTGGTGGAAAACATAAATGACAGGTTGATTAAGGTCAGACTGAGACTTGAAACTGGTGTTACAGATGTAATTCAAGGGTATGTTCCACAAACAGGAAATACAAATACAGATCTAGAGGAATACCTTGAATATCTGGAAGGCCATATACAGGACAAGCAAGTTGTAATCATAGGAGACATGAACGCCCAAGTAGGTCAGGAAAGAAAAGCAGATGAGGAGATTATAGGTCTATTTAGATATGGGAAGAGAAACGAGGTTGGAGATATTTTGGTAGACTTTTGTAGAAGAAAAAATGAGCTGATCATTGGTAACACATGGTTTTGAAAGGAAAACATTCAAAAGATAACAAGATATAGTTGGGATAACAAAATAAAAACTCTGATAGATTACATTTTAGTCGTGAAAGGTAACAGTAAAATGTTGGTAGACGTAACAGCCCTCCCAAGTGAATATTTCGAAAGAGATCACAGAATTGTGATAGCTAAGTTAAAGATGGAAAAGATACAAAAGATGACTGAGATTACGCAGAGAAAGTTAAGGATGTGGAAGTTGATGGGAAAGGAAAGAAATGAAGAGTTCCAGACACACATTAAAACAAGTATATCTAAGGAAGACATCAGAAGGGTCGAAGAAGAATGGGCATACTTTAAAACAGTTATCCTGGAGTCTGCAGAAAAGACCTGTGGAAGAGTATTACAGGAAGGAAGAAAGAGCAAGAAACGCTCTGGTGGAATGACAAGGTAAAAGATATAGTTAAAAGGAAGAAACAACCTCGGAAAAGATGGCTGAGAAACAGAAAAACAGAATGCAAAAGAGAATACAGGCACTGCAAGAACGAGTGCTCCAAAGAGTTTCAAGAAGAGAAAGAAAAATGCTGGCAAAAATTCCACTGAATCTCTGCAAAAAGATACAACCGGAAGCAAAAAGATCTTATTCCAGTGGGTTAAAAAGGAGAAAAACCCAGGTGAAGGTGCTAACTTCATTAAAAATGAACAGGAGGAAGTGATGACACAGAAGCAGAATATATTGCAAAGGTGGGGAAAATACTTTGAACAGCTTTACAACGTGCAAAATACCTTGGTACAAGGAGAAATCGAAGAACCAGATTTAGTGCAGATGGAAGATAAGGAAAACGAGGTGTCCATGGCAGAGATTGAGTGGACCACTAAAAGAATGAAACGAGGCAAGGCAGCTGGAATTGACGAGGTCACCAGAGAAATTATAATAGCAGCAAGAACAGTTGGTCTACAGTGGTGGTATAGACTCTTCAGACTGATATGGACAGAAAAGACTGTTTCAGAAGTGTGGACGAAAGTGGTCATTATACCAATTTTAAAGAAGGACAGTAAGCTATGTGACAATTACAGGGGAGTGACACTGATACCTCATACAGCTAACATGCTTGAAAGAATCTTGGATAGACGAATAAGAGGCAGAGTAGAGGGAAAATTGGCAGAACACCAGTATGGATTCAGAAGAGGCAGGTCCACATTTGACCCAATATTTACATTGCATCAAATGATGGAAAGGTATTGGGAATATGGAAAGGACATGGTAGTAACATTTCTAGATATTGACAGTGTCCCAAGGAATTTGGTATGGAAAACATTGACAGAGGCACAGATTAGGAATGAAACACTGCAGATGGTAATAGCATTGTATCAGAATTGCAAAAGCTGTGTTAGAACCAAAGTGGGTCAAACTGAATGGTTCAGAGTTGAGACAGGCTTAAGACAGGGAAGTGTATTGTCTCCCTTACTCTTCATTATCATCATGGATAGAATTCTACATAATATCAAGGAGAAGATGATGGGCGAGCAAGTAAAGTCTATGCTCTTTGCTGATGACAGTGGGCCGATGACCTTCGATGTTAGGCCCCTTTAAACAACAAGCATCATCATCATCAAGCTGATGACATTGTAGTTTGGGGTGATAATGAAGAGGAAGTACAGACACAAGTTGATTTATGGAATGAGGAGATAAGAAATTTTGGAGTGAAGATTAGTCCTGCGAAAAGTAAGACTTTGATCACGACAAGAGGTAACAGAAAATCCAGAGGAGTGATAAAAATAGGAAATGGCAACGTGATATCACAAGATGGAAATTTGGATGAAGAAATTGATTTAATAATACAGCACCCTGCAAGTTTCTACCAGTGTGTAAGAGACAATTGTATGGAACAAAGATGTGCCAATGAAGTGCAGGAAGGTTTTATGGTCATCCTATTATAAATCTATACTGACCTATGCTTCAGCAGCCTGGTCGTTAACTAAGTGGAACCAAAGTAAGATACAAGCAGCTGATATGAGGTTCTTGAGGAGCATGCAGGGAAAGACAAGACGAGATAGAATACGAAATGAGGAAATAAGGAGAAGCGTGGGCGTGTGTAAACTTCAAGAAGAGATTGATATAGCAAAGCTAAAATGGTTTGGACACATGATGAGATTGCCAGGAGAGAGAATACCAAAGAGAACATTCATGGATACAGAGACTGGAAAGAGGCCTAGGGGACGTCCTAGAATGAGATGGAGGAGCTCTGTTGTGGACTGTATTGCAAATAGAGGAGTCGATAGCAATAAAGTACTACAAGATGAATGGTGGAAAGATTGAGTAAGGTGGAAGGCTTCAGTACACTACCCTACTCAGAGAGAATCTGGAAAAGGGAATGGATGAAGAGGAAGAAGAAGGAGAAGAGTTTCCAGAAAGTTTATTCTACAAGAGCTATCAATAAAGTAGTGGCAACGTAGTCCAGATATTTACAGTGGATCGGGCATGCACAAATAGGATATGGGAGCGGTTCGGTAAAGCTGTTGTCGATGTGTAGTGTGCATTTAACGGGCATCGAATTGTAGTGTTGTTGCTGTGTGGCGTTGAGTGAAGAGCGTCGATTTCACCACTCTAAAGCATGTTTTCAAAAGGTGTGCAGCGTTCGTTATTAAAATCAAGGTTGCCCATGCCAAAAATGCATCGGAATGTTATCGAGGATTACATGAAGCTTGTGGCGAGAATGCATTACCATATAGGACAGGTGCACGATGGAACAAGACATTTTGTGCAGTCAGAATGAGAATGCATTTTTACACTGCACAGGTCGGCCATCCATTCCTCAAGATCATATTGACATCGTGAGTGGTCTCGTTTCCGTAGACCATTGCTCTGTCTGGCAATTATCTGTAGAGGTTGGTCTCAGTCACATACTGGCGAAATGTCTTAACATGAGGAAAATTGCATTTCGTTCGGTTCCACATCAACTCAACGACGTACAGAAATGGCACCTCAACAAATACCGCAACAAAGGAGACTTATTTCTTCATCGCTTTGTCTCCATTGACGAGATGTAGGCAAAAGCTTATGAGCCTGAATTAAAGCATCACTCGAATAAATGGCGTCACCCATGTTCGCCGTATCCACAGAAATTTCGACAGGAACGCAGTCGGGTGAAGCTTACGCTGATCGTGGCCTATGACTACGAGGGTGCATTCTGTGCCTGAGGAACCAACCGTCAGCAGTGACTACTATTGTGAGACGATTGCTTTTGTGTTGCATGGCAATGCATGTTGTCAAGACGCAAACAGTGTCATTGGGAGGTCTTGGAGCACCCTCTGTACTCACCAGACATTAGTCCTTGTGACTTCGACCTGTTTCCGAAGTTGAAGGAACCTCTTCGAGGCCGCAGACTTCCTCTGGAGAAATGGATTTTATTTTATGGGTCCGTATTGAACTTTGATTAAACCAAATAAAATAATATGTGAGTTATTCCACCTTTGTGACCTTGTATTGAAAAGGTGGAATAACTCCCTTATTATTTTATTTCGAAGATTTCCTGATGTGCACTTCGGCGCTCCGTCACTGTCATCAACAGAGAATGTCTTGCCGACGGTCCCCAATGCCTTCCCAATATTTGGCAATAGATAATAGACTTTGCAGGTAACTGCATTGAAGGAATGTACTGCAGTTGTACTTGTTAGTTCATTAAATATTCCGTTTTGTCAATATTGTCAGTATTTTATTTACAGCTCTCATATTTGTTATGTATTGGCTGCAAAGCCATTTGTACTTTTAACTCATTTCTTTTATGAATTATCAAGCCGCTGACCCCAGCTGACACATTTTGTAGTTGTCTGTAACATAGTTTGTATGAAACCTGGGGTAATTTTTCAAATGCAATTGCTGAGTTGTTCAGGGGTGAGGAAGTAGGACAGAAATTATGTGAGAAATGAAAATAAACTCTACAAGACAGCTGATCAGCTTCAACAGTTATTGGTCATTGATGATCTGCTGCATTCACTTGATGAGAAACTTGTAAACAGAAAAGTGTTCCTGTTTTTAATTTCCTCTTCAAGTATCTCTATTTTCATTGTCACTTTACCACAAAATTCTGTTGGATCATCGAAACGTTTGCAGTTTAACTCATATTGGTTATCTGAGATCCTCACTAATTAATAAATACAGTAAAACCTGTTAAGATTTTTTTACAGGGGACTAGAGAAATGAGAAAACGTACTATTGAATCTCTTCTCACTTGCATAACTCAATGTCTGAGTATTGTGATATTGTGTTTACTTTCCCTGTTTAATGGATTTCACTGACCGTCGCCATTGTGTGCAGTCTTCTGCTTTCCGGAGTGTCATGCGAAAAGGTGCATGAGATGTGTCTTTAATCTGGTCTATCCATCTTCTGAGAGCTCTTCCATGTGACCTTTTTTCTATTTACTTTTCCTTGGACAACTAATATTTCAAGGCTATACATGAATTAAAACTATCCACCGAGTATGAAAACTCCTCGTGCAATTTTTTTTTCCTTTTTTTTTTTTTTCAATGTGTGCATTTTGCGTTGGGTATGTAAGGATACAGTGAAAGCAAGCTGTATCTTACCATTTCTTAAGATGAGATGAGAGTATTAAAATGTATGAGAAACATGAGAGAACAAATAAGGAAATATTTTCCTGTGGTGCTTATAAAATAACAATAGTGTATTAAATGGTGTCAAAAACACGATACCACACAATCATATGAAAACACTTGTTCTTAGGTCCATAAAAAGTATCAAGTATCAATGGTCACATTCTTTCTACAACAAACGTAATGTTGAACTGTAAGTTGAAACATATTTTGGACTATTGGGTTATTAAACATTTTTTTAGTCACCTTTTGAGTATGAATTATTTGAAGGTTGCACTCGCCCATTAGCAAGAAAATTACTTTGGCCGCCATGTTGGACGTGACAACATTTTGAGTCAAGAGTGCAAGTTTCAACATTCACACAACCTCTATGCGCTTAAATGATTCTGAAGGATTTTTAATTTTATCTGCATTAGTAAGCAATTTCATGAATTTTTCCATATCCATAACTAGGCTATCACAAGACAGATATGCACAACACTGGTCAACTTCTCGTGATTATGCTCCTAATCTGTAGCAGGCTGTCATACAACAAATATTCACTGCCCATCTCTGTACTTCTCAAGATGGAATAAATTTCTAATTTCTGGCTGGAATGCAAACTGAGAACATTTAAAGTCTCACTGGGTTATTCAGCAGTCTCTCTACTAACTGATAGGTAAAATTGAATCCTGAGGCTAACGCCTTGCTCCTTAAAGTTGCAATTTAACCTGCGAAGTTTAGGAATTCAGGGTCTTTTCCCGTCACTGTGCAACTTTACCCTACCTGTCTCTTATATGTTGAAGGCTCTTATCTTTGTTAGAAATCTTGTTCCATTCACAGGGGATTAGAAAATACCGGGCTGGAAACATTGTGATCATACTAAGCGGCAATAATGAAAATTTTTGACGTGATAATTGAGGCCCGTTAATTTAGATTTAATACAGTGGGAATCGGGACTTAGGATTTACGACGTACTCGCATGTTAGTGAGGAATGCACTAACAAGGTATAGCTTTGGCTTGTTAAGAAATGACTTCTGCATATCATCTAATGAGCGAGGTGAAGACTTCTTTAGTTGCAGGTGATGAGATACTCCACAAGCAAATCACCAATCCATAGAGGAGAGCCAGTGCACTTGGATAGAAACAATATGGTCATTCTTCTTGAAGAGGTTTATGGATATTATGTATGTCCATAATGATGATGATGTCATTGCACAGCCTCCGGAGAGGCCTAGTACAGGTCTTTCTACTTGACGCCCATGGGAAAACTGCGCATCTGGGTATGTGATGATGGTAATGAGGTACAGAGAGGGTGAAACTCGGTGTCAGCACATAGCCTACTCTTATCATATAGGCTAACACCAAGGGGTCTGCTGAGGACTTGGCACACAATCCAGTAATCAGAAATTGTATACCACCACCTTACTCTGCCAACCAGATTTTCATAGTGAATATTTTTCTGCCAATGGAACTGTTGAAGTTGTGATTTTTTGGTGGCATAATTTTATACAGTAGGGACAGTAAAGATTGTGCCTCTGTATGGAATATGTCTTAATGGTGGAAGGTGGGTAGAATAGTAGTATATGCTAAAAACAGGAAATGTACCTCAAGAGCTTAAACGTGCCAAGATAATTGCTCTCCTTAAACCAGGAAAACGTGCAGATCGTGTGCAAAGCTACCGTCCAATTGCATTACTTAGTGTTATATATAAACTCTTGGAATGAGTACTGATTAATAGGATTGGCCAAACAATACGTTCGGCGATCCCTGTAGAACAAGCTGGCTTTTGTCCCAACCGAAGTTGCGCAGATCAAGTTTTGGCACTCACATCACACATTGAAGCAGGCTTTCAGAAGATAATGAAAACATCTGTGGTTTTCATTGATTTATCAGCAGCCTATGATACCGTCTGGCAGCAAGGCCTACTCTACAAGCTGATGAAGATCATTCCATGCCAACAAATTACGAAGCTTATTGATAACATGATTGGAAATAGAGGATTTCAGGTTATTATGTAAACAAAACCAGTGGCCAGAAATTCCTCCAAAATGGTCTCCCTCAAGGTTCTGTTCTAGCCCCACTGCTCTTTAGCCTTTACATTGCTGATATGCTAGAAACTGTCAGCAAAAAGTTTGGGCCATTGCAACTAGGCACACTCACTTCGAACCCATGGAAGAAACTCTAACATCTGATTTGTCTGTGCTTGCAGAGTATTTTCGTAAATGGAGGCTTCGACCTAATGCATCAAAAACAGAGGTGACTTGCTTCCATCTCAACAACAGACAATCCAATAGGACTCTGGAAGTCTACTTTGATGGTACACAACTTATCCACAATAAGGAACCAACATATCTTGGAGTCACGCTAGACAGGACCCTGTCGTTTAAATCACATCTCACAAAAACTGCTGCGAAACTGATAACAAGAAACAACATCATACAAAAGCTTTGTGGAACCATGTGGGGATCATCCGCCACAACTCTGCGGACGTCTGCGTTGAGCTTGGTATATTCTGCGGCGGAGTACTGCGCACCAGTATGGTTGAACAGCGCCCATACTAACAAAGTTGATGTCTAACTTAATAGTACTGTGCGCATTATTACAGGAACAATCAGGTCTACTCCCACCATCTGGCTGCCTGTCCTAAGTAACATACCACCCCCTAACCTGCGAAGGAAAGTAGCCTTGATCAGAGAATACAAGATGATCCTAGCAAACCCTGGACTACCGGTACACTCTGACATCTCAGACCTCAAAATCAAACGACTTCGTTCGAGACATCCACCTCTTGCAGCCGAGATCAATCACATCGGGTTCAACATCACCGATTCCTGGAGGGAAGAATGGATGCAAAATGCTCCAGCTACATGCCTGGAAATGCCATGCATTGAAAAGACAGTTCCAGGGTTTGATCAACCCCGCAAGGTATGGTCAATGCTCAACCGACTCAGGACGGGACACGGAAGATGTGGGGATTCACTTTTTAAATGGCGAATGCTCTCCTCGCCGCTATGCGACTGTGGTGCACCGCGACAAACTATTAAACACATCAGGGAGGAATGCGGCATCAGAGCGTATGGAGGGCCATATGAAGTCTTCTTGATGGCAACCCCAAAATGTATTGAGTACATACAAGATCTAGATATTTGTTTGTAGATTGGTTCATTGGTTATTTTTGTTCATTTGTAATAACGTATTTGTATGCCATACGCTAAATAATAATATGTTATGGAGAAATCTATGCCTTGAAATACTTCCAAATGGCTAATAATAAATTTACTCTCCAATTATATGACTCATATAACATTTACGATTTATATAGACCACTTTAGACAAGAATTGGTCCCAGAGCTGTTGAAAACTGTGATGGTAGGTTGTTGTTTAAAAAAAATTCTGTGTTTTTGAAAATGAACAATTATTGCTTTGTAGATATGTCTGTTTCCTCATTTAGTGAAGTACTTACATCTTTAAAGCAGGTGTACAGAATTTTATTTATTTGACTTGGTAGTCAAGCAACGTGGTTGTGCGTTACCAACAAGAGAAAAATGAAGCAAGGTGCGTTTCTTATGTACATGTGTCTCAGCCCTCCTCTTTCTTCATTGCCCTTTCTTTTAAGAGTATCTGGAACTGGTATGAGTTGGGAAGATACGGTATCTTAGAATGTATGTTTTATATTACGATGTTTTATATTACGATGTGATTTTCTCTTAATTTTGATCGTTTTAGATTCCAAATAAATTTGATGATGACACTGTCCAACGACAGTTACGTTACACTGGTATGTTGGAAACTGTTCGGATTCGCCAAGCTGGATACAACGTGCGCCTTACGTATGATGAATTCATCCAGTTATATCGCATATTGTTACCAAAAGGCCTTGTAAGGTAAGTGGTTTACGTTAACATTAATCATTATTATATTGTAAATTATATTCCTTTTTCTTTCATGATGGTAAATTTATTACAGCTCTCAAGCAGATGTACGGGATTTCTTGTTGACCTTGAACCTCAATCGTGACAATTATCAACTGGGCTCAAGCAAAATCTTCTTACGTGAATCTGAAAAAGTGAAACTTGACTACCGGTTGCATCAGCAGATTATGGCAAGCATTGTTACCATCCAGCGTTGGTCACGTGCTATCTTGGAGAGACGTCGGTTCCTCAGGTGGCGTGAAGCTGCTGTTGTAATCCAGGTTAGTTTTATAAGAAACAACAAACATACAATCTTCTTGTTCTTTTTTTTCCCTTTGTTGGTCACCTTTCTAAATACTAGCCCCAAGTAACTACATACCATACACCCTAACACAGACTTCATTGATATAATGAATAATAATAATGTAAATAATAATGTAAATGTTATTTGTTTTATGTCCCCCTAACTACTTTTACGGATTTTGGAGTTGCCGAGGTGCCAGAATTTAGTCCTGCAGGAGTTCTTTTACTTGCCAGTAAACCTACCGATATGAGGCTGATGTGTAAGCTCCTTCAAATAACACCAGATTGAGCTAAAATCGAACCTGCCAAGTTGGGGTCAAAAGGCCAGTGCCTCAACCATCTGAGCCACTCAGCCCAGCTTAACATAATGATCATATAACATACATAGTCTTCTGTCTCTCGTTGTATGGGGCAGATGATCATTAAGTCTTACATTGCGCTAAATAAGGAAAAATTTAAAGAGGCAAAATTACAGAAGCCATTAGAATGACTGGGAAAGGAAATATCTTAGCTAAGGAGGTTGAAGCTGGAAATGTATTGATGAAAGAAACAAATCAAGAGAAGTATTGCAGCAATTACAGTTGAACCTGCTTTATACGTAACTCTGTTCTACGTAATTCGTATTTGTACGTAATTTCCTTTTAGGTCCCAGCAAAATGTAATTTAAAAGAGTGTTAATTAAACCTTACTTATAAGAAATCCGTTTATACGTAATTCGCTGTTATACATATTAAATGTCAGTGAAATATAACTGAGTTTTGCGTAATTGTAATGAGAATGTGCTTTTTAAAAAGAAACTACTGTATGTACGAAGTTTCCTCCTTTGTCGGCGTGGGCAGAAGTAGAGCGATCGGGTTTTGGTGCTGAAACAGAACACAGAGTTTCGCCGAGTCACATTGTTGACGCTTACTTACTAGCGGCTTAACAAATGATATAGATGTTGATTCCCATAAGGAATCTGAAATATTTGTTCCGAATGAGTAAATTTATAATACCAATATAAATGGTCCGTTATTGGGCATTTACTCATTCGGAACAAATATTTCAGATTCCTTATGGGAATCAACATCTATATCATCTGATAGCCAAGCAGGCATCAATTTTTGATAATGAGACAAAGTCTCTCATAGTGCATTGGCACTGCCGGTGGCTGCAATTAGCCTATGCAGTGGCCTACATGATATGCGCTAGCCAGCGTCTTGGTAGGTGTGCTAGGTACCAACTGATGAGCCCAGCCTAGCACACGTGGGCGGGGCGCTGGCGGCCGGGAATGAGTTGGCTGGAAAGTTTATAATGTCCAATAACGGACCATTTATATTGGTATTATAAATTTACTCATTCGGAACAAATATTTCAGATTCCTTATGGGGAATCAACATCTATATCATCTGATAGCCAAGTGAGACAAAGTCTCTCATAGTGCATTGGCACTGCCGGTGGCTGCAATTAGCCTATGCAGTGGCCTCCATGATATGCGCTAGCCAGCGTCTTGGTAGGTGTGCTAGGTACCAACTGATGAGCCCAGCCTAGCACACGAGGGCAGGGCACTGGCGGCCGGGAATGAGTTGGCTGGAAAGTTTATAATGTCCAATAACGGACCATTTATATTGATATTAGGGTTAACAAAGGCGAGTCCCCTTCGCTCTTCCTCTACCTTCGTCGTTTTTGACACGCCGCCAAAGATTAAGATACGTTATAAGCAAAGTGGGCGGTTTGGGTGCGGAAACAAAAGAAAATACAGTAAATTTGTTTGAATATGAGAATTTCTTTCGTGGGAACAACGGAGAAGTAAAATGTCCACGATGCCGGTATCTGGTGTTTACTGTTGAACAGTCGTTTTGTCATTCAGTTGCTTTTGATTAGCCATGCAGAACAGAAAAAGGAAAAGTTGTACGAGAAGTGGACGCTAATCCACACAAAACAAAAACTGAAATCGCTTCAGACTTAGGGATTGCTTATACCACGCTATGTACAATCGTCTTATTATTTATAAATTTCATTTTCCGTATTGACAGATTCAAAGTATAGATAAGAAAAGTGTTTTCCACCAATCAATACACAAATTTATTTTAAATAGATTAAACTAGTACCGGTTTCGGCTCTTTAACGGCCATCATCAGCTAGTACATGATTTGTTTCAACCATTAGACAATTCACAAGTTGTTATTGTATTAGACATCCGGATGTACTAGCTGATGATGGCCGTTAAAGAGCCGAAACCGGTCCTAGTTTAATCTATTTAAAATAAATTCGTGTATTGATTGGTGGAAAAACACTTTTCTTATCTATACTATGTACAATCGTCAGTAAAAGAAACGCTATTTTGGATGAGTTCTTAAAACTGGGTTCAAAATGACCAAAACACAGCCGCCAGCAAGAAGGATAGTACGTAGATTTGGAGAAAGCACTTTTCACATGGTTCCACCAAAAGCGTGCTGCAACTCTACCAATTAGTGGAGACATGCTGTAGGCAAAGGCGATAGATTTATCTGAAATGATGATTATCACTGCTGATTTCAAGGCTTCGTCAGGATGGTTGCAAGGATTTAAAGATCGTCATGGAATCACAGGGAGAACAATTTCCGGTGACTCAAAATCTGCGGACGACGTCACAGTGCAACACTGGAAAGAAGAGGTTCTGTCGGTTATCGTAAGCGATTTTCAGCCTCCAAACATCTACAACTGTGATAAGACCGGCCTATTCTACAATCTCATTCCTAATAAAACATTAGCTGAAAAAGGTGACTCATGCCATGGAGGGAAAAGTAAAATTTGTGTAACAGTACTTCTCGCCACGAATGAAGATGGATCTGACAAACTTCCTCCACTTGTGATAGGAAAATCGAAGAATCCGAGGTGTTTTAAGAGTGCGAAAACAAAACCTACGGAATACGAATCCAATGGAACAGTGGTTGAAAAAACTGAAAAAGAAACAGAAGATCCTTCTTCTTATGGATTGATGTGCAGCACATCCACCTCAAATCGTTCTGGAGAAAGTCTGAGTGGAATTTTTCCCTCCTAACTGTACCAGTGTTCTACAACCGCTTGATTTGGGCATCATTGCAAATTTCAAAGTGCATTATAGAAAAATGCTGGTTCAACATTTTATAACACTGAGTGATGCAGGAAATGAACCTCTCTCCATTAATTTGCTACAAGCCATGGATTTTATTTTGGCTGCCCGAAAGCAGGTGTCTTCCTCCACAATCAGCAACTGTTTCCCCAAAGCTGGTGCATTACTAGAAGAGCCTGTCTCTAATGATGATTATGGGGACGAAGTTTTGTCTGGCAATGAGGTAACGCTACCAGAGTGTGTAGAATTCGATACTTTTGTGCATTTCGATGATAATCTGGCTGTATGTGGAGAACTACCGGATGAAGAGATTATTGCTGATGTATGCCAACAACGCGGCGGTGATGGACCAGCAACAAGCGATAGTGACATTGGAGGTGGAGATAACGACTTGAATCTTGACCCCTGAACTGTGTGAAGTGTTAAGTGCAATCGGAGTGTGTCGGCGTTACATCAGTGCGAAAAGTTGTAGTGAAAATGCTTTGAATTCATTACTAAGTTTGCTAAAGGAGGTTTATACTCTTAATGCTAGAAAAGTGAAACAAGCCAAAGTATCATATTTCTTTAAGGCTGGACCAAGTTCAAAATAATATTTTCTGTGTTAATGTATTTATTATTTGCAAGGATTTACACATGTCAGTCTATTCTACTGGTTTTTCAGTATGTGATGTATTGCGTAAGTCTAATTTCTAAGTAATTCTGATTTACAAGTAGTTTTTTCTCTTCCCCTCGATATACGTATAAGTCAGGTTCAACTGTAGGTACTCAAAAATGGATCAAAAGATACCAAAATTTTGCTGTTTTCAGGCTGAAAAGACTGACTACAGAAATTGAAGATGATGTATGAATCCTCAACACTAATACGCCTTACACTAGGCACGCGCTGTCACTATTTCTGGTTGTTAGACAGAACAAATTGTTGCAAGAACTTACTCTTAGGCACATACTCTTGACTAAGGAAACACTGATTTGTTGGAGTTGCATGATGATGATGATGATGATGATGATGATGATGATAGTGCTTTTTGTTTGAAGGGGCCTAGTGTCTAGGTTATCGGCCCCTGATGTACAAGGTGGAATGACTTGAAATGATATATTAAATTTTTTAAATGTATCCACTGAATAGAATTTAAAACAAATGATTATGAACTTAAAATAATCAGTGGGTCTAATTCTCAGTGTCTTATATTCTGATAAAATGGTAGAAAAAATAGGTTAAGGCATTATGTTTCAAGTGCAGTCATATATATTATTCAAATTAAAAGTTAAAATAACACATAAAAATACAGAAATACAAACTAAAAGGGTCAATAGAATAAACTATAAATTACAAACGAATGGAAAATACACTATTATACACTATACAGTAAAAGAGGCCACTATCCGTCATAAAACCGATGATCAGGTGTGCTGACTGCCCGTTATCTTGTAGGGTGAGGGAGAGGGTACTCGGAGGTTTTACGACTACGGCACAGATCTCCACGCCTTCCGTAAAGATGTGCACCACTGTAAGATGACTGCCGCCACTACACACCAGTGTGGGGGGGGGGCCTTCTCCCTTCAGTAAGTAGGAGTGCGTTGCTATATCGTGGCCGATCCGAAGACAATGTAATACCACTAGAGCAGAAGTCCGAAGGGAGGTCATCCATACCTTCAATCAATTTCAGTCAGTCACTACTGATCTGCATTTAGGGCAGTCGTCCATGTGGTAGATACTCTATCTGTTGTTTTCCTAGCGTTTTCTTACATGATTGCAAAGAAATTGGGAATTTTTTGAACATCTCTCTTTGTAAGTTATACCAATCCCTTACTCCCCTTCCTAAAATCGAATATTTTCCCCAATTTGTCCTCTTAATTTCCAGCTTTATCTTCATATTGTGATCTTTCCTGCTTTTAAAGATACCACTCAGACTTATTCGTCTGCTGATGTCATTCCACGCCGCCTCTCCTCTGACAGCTCGGAACATACTTCTTACATTGAATCAGTAACAGTGAATTTCCACCTTCTTAATACTTACATTTGCTTTAAGCAGATTAATTAATCATTTACAGTACGTTTCATTCCAATTGGAACATCTTCGGCTATATTACAATGCTTAGGTAAAATTACAAAGTATATTTATCTTCTTAAAAACATCTTAATAAGTACATTGTTATGCTTAAAGTCTATGTAAATTGAAAAAAAAAAAATTAAAATCATTGTGGATGGTTGAATGGGGCGGTGGAATGGGAAGGAATATGGATTTACTTATTTTAACCTATTTTAAAACTATATCAATTCATTTGAACAGATGTTAAAAAATGTTTTTGTTTCCAGTACTTCTTTCACTATGATGTGTGATTTTCTAGTTGTCTACTAATAAAAACGTTTTGAAAAATAATTTTCTTTGTCAAGGTTCTGTTTTTAATAATAATAATAATAATAATAATAATAATAATAATAATAATAATAAATTATTAATTATAATTATAAATTATTAATTATAATTATTAATTATAAATAATATTATTATAATTATATTATTATTATTATTATTATTATTATTATTATTATTATTATTATTATTATTATTATTATTATTATTATTATTATTATTATTAAATCTGCACAAGGAAACCTATTGTATTAAAGCGTGGTTTCATACCTTGTTGACGACAAACCTACTTTGTCTTTGGAGGAGCGACGGCTGATGCAGCCTTCCGTCTTGTGAAGTAATGATGTGTGTGTTCTGAAGCTTGCTCCACCTTTGGGGAAGGCAAGGCTGTGAATTGGGGTGGAGGCGTGCCACTTAGGGTCACGGTTTCGGCTTCAGAAGAGGGGGTAGGGGGAATAGATATACGGGAGGATTGAGGTTCGATCATTTTCTTTCTTTTATTTTTTATGCCTAATGCTTCCAAATGTGATAATATCCCTTCATATAATGGGTTCGTATTCTCAATTATATCATTCAGGTTATTATCCTGTTTACTTTGTTGATCTAAATATATATAATTATTTTCTAGTGTATTTAGTAGACTACTTTTATTTGTTTTACATAATATTGTCAAATTGTTCCCAGCACTTTTTTCACTATGATCTGCGATTTTCTGGTTGTCGTAAGTCATAAATGAAAGAGAAGTTCCACCTAATCAATACTATTTTATTGTCACATGTAGGACCGGTTTCGACCTCTCAAAAGGTCATCCTCAGCTACACTAGAATTGCATTTACATATTATGCCTCATATTGAGAGCTAATGACATACTCTAGAATTCAACGATTTTAAAGTGGTTATACCCATGTTGAGAATTCAATATTATACATTTACAAAATTAATTGCTCTTATTACACTCAATGTACATATGTAAAAAACTAATATGAGTTCGTCTTTTCTTTAATGTGATGAGTATGTCAGAGTATTCTTAACATAGGCATTTGCCTAGTCAGTTTAATTGATCTCCAATCTTTTGAATATTTAGTCCTGTATGAAATGAACTTAATTGAACAATTGTAAAATAATCAGTATTATAGTCGTTTTAACAATAATTTACACTAAATGTGGAGATATACATGTTGATAATTCAATAAAACAAATGACTAGTCAAAATAAAACATTAGTAAATATAGTTTAACGTCTTGACTGCACTGTTGATTATCTAATGCGGCAGGTAATATTGGTTCTTGCGTTGTACATTGTACATTCTGTTGTATATTAGAACTTCTTATTATTCTAATATAACCCGAACTGTACAACGCAAGAACCAATATTACCTGCCGCGTTAGACAATCAACAGTGCAGTCAAGCATGTTAAACTATATTTACTAATGTTTTATTTTGACTAGTCATTTGTTTTATTGAATTATCAACATGTATATCTCCACATTTAGTGTAAATTATTGTTAAAACGACTATAATACTGATTATTTTACAATTGTTCAATTAAGTTCATTTCATACAGGACTAAATATTCAAAAGATTGGAGATCAATTAAACTGACTAGGCAAATGCCTATGTTAAAAATACTCTGACATACTCATCACATTAAAGAAAAGACGAACTCATATTAGTTTCTTACATATGTACATTAATTTTGTAATTGTATAATATTGAATTCTCAACATGGGTATAACCACTTTAAAATCGTTGAATTCTAGAGTATGTCATTAGCTCCCAATATGAGGCATAATATGTAAATGCAATTCTAGTGTAGCTGAGGATGACCTTTTGAGAGGTCGAAACTGGTCCTACTTGTGACAATAAAATAGTATTGATTAGGTGGAACTTCTCTTTCATTTATGACTTATAGTGAATATCAATATGAATAAAAAATGAAATTTATCAATCAAGATTTCTGGTTGTCTACTAATAAAAAGTTTTTGAAAAATAATTTTCCTTTGTCAGTGTTCTTTTTTTTACAAGGATGTTCTCTTCTTTTTCTCTTGCCAAGGTGAATGTTGTTTGTTTTAATTTTATTTCCCTTCCCATTCCACTGCCCCATTCAACCATCCACATTGATTTTAATTATTTTCATTTTTTTCATTTCACATAGATTTTAAGCATAAGATATTTTTAAGAAGATTATACTTTGTAATTGCATCTAAGTGTTGTAATATAGCTGAAGATATTCCAAATCGAACAAAACATGTACTGTAAATGATTAATTAATTTGCTTAAAGCAAATATAAGTATCAAAAATATTCATTGATTTGATACAGGAAATGAAGCTGATTTCTTGCAATCTTATAGCCAACCAGGCAAACAAACTTGCCAACATCTAATTTAATTCTAAAGGTGAAAGTAGCTAAGTTAGCAAAGGATATAGTTTTCTTACAGAACTGTCTCAAGGACAACCTAGTACCTACATTTTTTAAATAAAACTCGAAGGAAACTCTCACCCTCCAGCTACCACTATGATACATGGAAAAGAATTAACCCTTTAATGCATGATTTTTTATTTTCATGTTTAAAAGTTATTTTTGTACTCTCCGAAAGGTTTATAGAACGGGAAAAATATTGAAAAAAATCAATCAGTCAGTTTTCAAATAAAGCAACATGCTATATCATGAGTAAACATTCTCTTTGATACGGTTGCCATTCAGCTAGTTTCACTACATAAAATATATAAAAATGGGTAACCAAGGTCAAATATATTCTATAAACATCTCGGAACACATGTGGAACATGCATTGGTTCATGAAATGTCCACCAGATGCGTGCAAATCAATTTGTTATTCTATGTTGCATATATGCTACATCATGCAACAAAGGGTTAATCAAATTTGGCTGAAAAATGAAATAAAATACCTTTATAGGAAAAAAGCATTTCTTAATGGTAAAATGTATTCAGCACATCTCCAAACCCTAACACTACTGTTGCCCTTGGAATGGGATTCGTTCCAAAGATATACCCAAGAAAGAATGGAAATCATTCTAAGTAGGAAACAAGAAACCCTTAACAACAAATTATTACAGTTAAAAAATGCCAGGTCAATTGAAGAAAAAGGCAAAACTCAGTCTTCAATTTTAGAAACAGATTTAAATGAATATCCCTCTCCCGTCAAGAATATTTCTAAAGTCAGTCTTACTGAGGAGGAAAAGCTCACAAATCAAGGCCCAAATTTCAATTGGATAGGAACGAACAAGGGAAAAGAACTGATAACTACTATTGCGGAAGTCAAAACGGCCATACAAAAACTCATTAACGAGGTTCAAAATTACTTCAGACATCAAGTAAAAAAGAAAATTCTGTACCTTGTAAAAGGTTTAAAGGTCTCTCAAAGTAATATTAAGCCCTCTATGAGTCTATTTTGCAAAATAAAATGAGAGGAAATAGTAATTACTAAAACGGATTGGGAGGGGGGAGACAATGGTAGGTTTAGATAAGGAGGAATATATCAGGAAAACTGAAAACTTTTTCAACAACAGCTCTTTTTTAGAAAGAGATCAAGAGCCTACAATACATAGGCTACACGGAGAAAGTTAAAAGCAATACTGAAAAGTGCAACCTTCATTTTAAAAAGAGCAAGATGTCCGAAAACGGATTAATATGAATCCAGATCTTCCAACTGCAAGGGCCTTACCCAAGTCACACAAAGAAGGAATTCCCATAAGACCAGTTATAAACTTCCATAGCAGTAGTTGAATGGCATGTGTATGTTTTTCCGTCAGAGGTCAGCGAGTTACGAGACTAGAACTACTGTGGGTAGATGTGTTGAGTTTGGTGCGCTACATCGTGGACCACCGCGTCGTAATGTATATCACGGTTGGGCACTATGTCCCTGTTTTGGCACACTGTGCCGGTGCATAGTTGCGTTGCGCTGTTCCGGAACGCAGAGTGTCAATTGTTCCGAAACATTCTCAAGTGAGACCAAGTGACTCGCTATCCCGTCTGTAGCACCACTATGCACTGCCCTTCGCCTAATCGCTGACTGTGTTCCGTGTTCTCCTCTTTGTTCTGTGAGTTCCATTGCATCGGCAATTGGCCTTTGGTACATGCAAATATGGTAATGTATTCTGTTTTGTTTTCAGCTGTTTTGTAAGAGTGTTTTCATTGAAGCCTAGTAATGTAACCGTATGAAAGACGGTAAACTTGCACCGGAGTCCTGTTCAGGACTTCTTTACTAGAATAAAACCGGACAGTGTGAAATGCAGTTTATGTTGTTCTACTTTGTCTGCAACGGGATCTCAACCGGCATAATGAAGACATTTCAAACTTAAACATCCCACAATTTTTATTTTCGTGTTCTGTCTGTATAGTATTAATTTTAATCTCCTGTTCCGCTTGTAAATAGTATTGAATTTTTATTGTCGTGTTTTGCTTGTATGGGTTAATTTTTATTTTCGGGTTCCGCTTGTAGATTCTGTACGTAAATAGAGTACCGACAAATGTTTCTTCAACTGTGCAAGTATATTTTTACTTGGTGAAAATAACATTGTGACATTTGGAAACACATCTACTGCCAGTGTAAGTGTGACAGGTGTATTTCAGAATGAATGAAAACATTCTTATCCTAAAAACAACATTTAGCTATGATTTTTTGGGTGTGTATTTCTGAGTTCCGGCTGCTTTTTCACGTTAAAAGGAGAACAATAAAACTTTGATTTCCACCTATTCAATACATTAATTCCCCGCAGATACGGAGACACACATACAACACGAGGAGCACAAGCAGCCATCAAACAGCTGAGTGCACTAGCGTAAATGCAGGCAGGAGTAGAAGGGATATGTCAACAGACTTACTTACGTCTCTTTGTATATAAATGGCATATCTTCCGGATTAAAACACTGTAAATACCACTTATACACTGATGACCTACAGATATATATACACAGCAAACCTGAAAACCTACACTCAGAAACACGTCACCTTAATGAAGACTTGATGACCATAGATATATGGGCCAGAAATCACGGATTAAAATTAAACCCATCAAAATCCCAGGCAATAATTATTGGTTACCCTAAATTACTTTGCAAGCTCAATCGAACAGCGTTACCACAGTTGTCCATAAGTGGTACTCCCATACAGTATAGCCAAAATGTAAGAAATCTTGGCATGATATTTGACGAACATCTGTCCTGGTCTGCCCAAACTATATCTGTGTGTAGGAAAATATACGGAACGCTACGCTGTCTCAGTAAATTCAAATTCACTTTCCCTTTTAAACTAAAGAAAATTCTTGTTGAATCACTCGCATTACCTCATTTTGATTATTGCGACATAGTTTACAACAACCTAGGAGTAGACTGGGGAAGGAAAATACAGTGCGCTCAGAATGCGTGTGTAAGATTTATCTGTGGACTTCGTTACGCTGACCATGTCACACTGTCTTACACACGGCTCGGGTGGCTTCGCCTGCAAGAACGACGCACACTTCATACTCTTTTGCTTCTTGCATACTATTCTTAAAAGTTCTCAACCAGCCTATCTCCGTGATCGAATGAACCTCCTCTCCACAGACCATAACAAAAATACCCGATCCTGCAGCACCATGTGTTTATCCCTTCCTGTACACAGAACAGCAATCTACACGAAATCATTCACCGTTACCGCAGCCCGACAATGGAATCTCTTACCAGTGGACGTCAGAAGCATGTCCAGCAGCTTAGCTTTTAAACATGCCTGTGTCAAAATACTAGGTAAACATGCATGAATCATCAAATCATGACCTGAAAACACCTACTCCTACCGCCTCTTCATCATCATTTCCCTCTTCCTTTCACAGATATTCTTCTTCTTCCTCTTCTTCTACTTCTTACTAATCCTTCTCTTCACCTCTCAACTGAAGGCGATATTTCGGTGTACTGTAGAAATGTATATATTTTCTAAACTTTTTCTTAAGTAGTTGTTATAGTACTCATTATTCATAATTATATTCTTAGTACTCATTATTCATAATTATGTTCTTAGTACTCATTATTCATAATTATATTCTTAGTATTCATTATTCATAATTATATTCTGCACTTTACGTACGATTTATATTATATAGATGATACGATCTTTTTTTTAAAAGTGTGGTTACTTTTGTTAATGGTATTACTGTTACTATTGTCCATATTGTCATATTATTGTCATCAGTAGTTATTATTAAGTGTTCTAGGTTAAGACTGGTTAAGTGTAAGAAAGGGAGTACATCCCTAACTTTGCCAGGATAAATAAAACATATTACTTACTTTACTAACTTACTTACGTAAATTTGGATGAAATTACCATTTGCACATCACCAATGCTTGACGGTCATCATTTGACTGTCCTAGCTTACATCTGTAAGATTGCCCTACACTGGTTAAGACTACAAGAAATTTGTGAGTTCGAAAAATTTGATGTTAAATATTTAAAGTAGGACAAAATTCATACCCTATAATCAACAGTACGCATCATTTCAGTCATTTTATGGACGAAAAGAATACTATTGACGCCTAAACTCAGCTGTTTTGAGAGTGTATTAACATTTCATTTCCATATGGTACAACATGTGAAAAAGTTTACGCCAGTTGTAACAAAATGTTTTACTGTGTATACAAAAAATAATTAGACATTCAGGAATTTAACAGATTCTAAATGTATTTATACAGAGACTAACTAATGGCATTGTATTTTAAATATTAGAATAAGGTTTTAAAGTTTCAGACTCAACAAATAGTCATATTATTTTCAATAAGACGATGTAATATATAAACACTTTATATTTAAGAGATTTTTTAAAGTTTATTATGGATAAGTTTGTTAACGGCAAACCATAAGTGTAAGTTCTAGAACAATGTTACTAATTTAACCTTGTAAGAATATTTATAGTTGAAGATGTTCAAAATATGATCAGAAGATGTCCAAAAAAAATTTACTGTATTGAATAGGTGGAAATCAAAGTTTTCTTGTTCTGTTTTTAACAGACTTTCAATACAGAAAAAATGAGGATAGTCTCTTGCAATGCTTTGCACATTACATGTTATAAACCTCATTTTAGGTCCGTATTGAAAAATTTTTTTTTTAACAGTTCAACAGTAATAAAGGTGTTTTCATTTATTCCACCTATTCAATACTTATATTTTCACTTATAGTTGTTACATAATTAAATTCTTAGTTACATGGGACATGTTTCGCCCTCAATTAAGGGCATCTTCAGCCTAAATACAATAATCAAAAATACAACTAAATTAAAAGTGGAAGTTAAATACAATCATCAAAAATACAACTAAAATAAAAAGTGGAAGTTAAAAGTTTAGTCTGTTATTAAAATTTGGAACAATAAAAATGTGAAAAATGATAAAATAAAAAGATGCTAATGGAAAACTGTCTTATGATTAAACTATAATCTTGTCGGAGACTAAAACTTCTATTAAAATTCTAATTAAAACAGTTCATATAAAATATTGGAAAATCAAAGTGGTAGTAATAAAAAGCCAACGACATGAGGGCGTGTACACAAGCATAAACTTGATTGTCATGAATACAATCTTTTCAAGGCCGCTGATGAAATTCGTAGCAAGTAAGGCAGAAGCGTCTATTGAAAAATTGTAAGAGGCCGTTAGCACCGGTAGGTAATAAAATGGCTGAATCCTTGCCAGAAAATGTCAACAGATGCAGAAATATGTTTTCTGTAAGAGAAGGAAAAGAAGAAATAAGAAATTGAACGTAAGGAGAGAATTCAGTCTTACATAATTTTGAAACAGATGAAGACTTACATGTAAGTGGAAGTTGTTATTTGTTAACTACTGTTGAGTTGGTTGCTGCCCGTCTGTTGGCTCTGAGTCTGGTGTTATAACTGTGCTGCAGAGGCGGTAGTGAACTCGGAGGGGAAGGAATAGGGGAGTGCGGAAGGGAGGAGAGGATGGGTGGAGTCAAATGTGACGAGGCTGACAAAGGGGCGGAGTCAACTGCATTGCTGGAAGTAGGCCTAATATCTGTAGGTATGGGAGGAGTATTAGGGTTTGAAGAATTAAATATATTAGGTATCCTAAATTTATTCGAACTAACTGACTTTAATAATTCCGGCATTAATTCATGTAGCATACTTTTATTGTCCGTGGTTTCATTGAGATTCTTTTGCTTATTGTACGTCTGATCTAAATAGATGTATAAACTTTCTAATTCGTTCAGCATTCTTCCTTTTTGTATGTTTCTAATTATTGCTAAGTCTTTCTCTATGGATTCAAATCTGTGACCAGTCTCCCTCATATGCAAACTCATCGCTGAGTATTTCCTATTTTTTTTCCGCGTTAACATGTTCCATGTATCTTGTCATAAAATTTCTCCCAGTCTGTCCAACATATGAAAAATTACACTGAGTACATTTAATTCTGTATACACCCGATCCTAAATAACGATTCTTATCATAATTAACTTTTTTATGATTAAAGAATATGGACTGGTTAGTATTAGTAGTTCTAAAAGCTATATTAAAATTATGTTTCTTGAATACGTTAGTAATCTGGTGTATAGCTGGATTATTAAAAGTGAATGTAGCATACTCAGTTTTTTTGGTCTTTTCTGGTATCAGATTCGTAGATAATTTGTTCTTAATTTTATTGATTAATTTGTTGATCATTTCTATTTTGAAACCGTTTTGTTTAGCGAGGTATCTAATATAATTTAATTCTTTCTTCAAATTCTTGGGAGATAGAGGGATTCTAAGTGCTCTATAAATTAGACTGTGAAAAGATGCTTGTTTATGTGAACTCGGGTGTAAAGAGGAATTGTTTATAGTTGTAGATGATTGTGTCGGTTGTCTAAATATTTGGAAATCAAAAGTGTTAACCTTACGCGTAACTGTTATATCTAGAAAATTCAATGAGTTATCGACTTCGTCCTCTCTCGCGAATTTCAAATTAGGTTCGATTTCATTTAATTTATTTAAGATTTCTTGACTATTAGTGACATCTTTGTTTATGATTACAAATGTATCATCTACATATCAAGGGTTATGAATTTCATGTTGTTGGTCCGTACTGAACTGAGAATAACATATGAATAGTAACACAGTAAGGTTTCCACCTATTCAGTACTAATATGTATTTACAATGTTATAAATTACATGGAACTAGTTTCGACCCGCCTAGGGGTCATCATCAGCCATATTAAAGCATACATAAGTATTTTGTCGAATCCTAAAACATGTTATTTTTAACTGTAATAATCGTATGGATTTTATAATTTATAAAGTGAAGTTTGGTAATGAGATGAGAAATGTTAGTATGGTACAGGTGAGTAGTAAATAATAATATATATACAAACAAGTTTGGAACAAAGTACTAGTGGGGTGCTTAGAGTTGTAAAATATAACCTCGTGGATGTCAGTAGTCCTCGTACTAAAGAAACAATGTAAAATAACACATATAAACGTATATACAAGTATGTACAAAGTCTGGAGAGTAAAGAGTGATACTCTTTTAATGTCGAGTTGGCTTGACACTGATCACTTAAGCGGAGAAATTAGGTATTTGGTGTATTAAAGCTGTGTTGGTCAGTTGCGTTGTTGATTGTTGGACGTGAAGTTGTTTTTGAATTTCTGGTTGAGAAAAAGGTGGAAACTGCGCGTGGATATATTGATTTTCAGTTCTTAGCGGAAACCAAATTGGACCTGTTTAAATGGAGAAAGTCAGTAAAAACAAAAAATGGAGATAGGAAAAGGTTAACATAAAGTGAAAGGACGCTTACCTCGCGCTGCGGTGTGTGTAGTATAGCTGATGGTGTGCGATTGGTGGCGGGGAGAGAAGTGTGGGCAGGGAGGAGGGCAGGCGCGTGCGGGTTAGGAAGAGTGGGGGTGGCTTGGGGTGAGGTGGGGGTGGGGAGCTTTTAAGGCGGGGCTGAAGGGTGCGGGAAAAAGGGTAATTGTCTCGGAAAAGTACCTTTGATTAGACTTAGGATTGAGTTTTGGTTGGCTGCATTATTGTTTCTGAGGAAAGTGATGAATAGATCGAAGAGTATGTTGGGTTTTTCTGAGATTTCATTGAGATTGTGACTGGCGTTGAAGTATTGGTCTAGGTGTATGTAGTAATTTTCCATTATGTTGAGTAATTGCTAATTCGAGGATGTCCATGTCCTGTTCGATATTGGTGAAATTATGGTTATAATCATGCATGTGTTGGCCGATGGCTGAAAACCTGTTGTATTTTATTGCATTAGTGTGTTCGTGGTATCTGGTATTGAAGTTTCTACCGGTTTGTCCGATGTAGGATTTTTCACAGGTGTTGCATTTGATCCTGTAAACTCCTGATTTTACAAAACTGCTGGTCTTGTTGATGTGTGAAGTATTGTGTAAGACGTTCGTGTTCTTATTGTTGGTTTTCAAGGCTATTTTAACGCCTTGTTTCTTGAAGATATTGGTTAACTTGTAGATATCATTGTTGAACGTGAAGGTGGAAAATGTTAGAGGTTTAGACACTTCTTTTATGAGGGTAGTTTTAGGGCGATGTTTGTGTTTATTGATTATCCTTTCTATGAAATGATTGCTGAAGCCGTTGTATTTTGCAATTCCGCGAATTGTGTTAAGTTCGTTCTTTAGATCTTTCTTGGACATAGGTATGCTGAAGGCTCGGTGAACTAGGTTGTTGTATGTGGCTCGTTTGTGGGACTGGGGGTGCACTGAATCTTGGCGAATGGTGGAGGCTGTTTGAGTAGGTTTTCTGAATATTTTATAACTGAAAGAATCTGAGTTTCTAGTGATAGTTAAATCTAGGAAGTTGATTTTTTGATTTGATTCGGATTCTAGTGTGAATTTGATATGAGAATCAATAGTGTTGAGTTTTAAGAGGGTGGCGGAGGCATTAATTGATTGCTCATTCATGATTACGAAGACATCTTCAACATATCTGGCCCAAAAGAGAATGTTTCCAAATTCATTGTCAATTTTGGTGTGTTCGAGGAAGTCCAGGTATATTTCTGCCAAGATGTCTGAGGCCGGTGACCCCATTGCCAAACCATCTTGTTGATATATAACATTGTCGAAAGTGAAGAAGTTGTTGTTGATGATTAGTTTTAATACTGTGATAAAGTCTTGTGTCTCTAGTTTGCTTAAGTGGCTGTTTTTGTTTAAATTGTTTTTAATTATTGGAATTAATTTTGATACTTGTATGCTTGGGTACATGTTTACAATATCGAAAGAGTGGATGGAGTAATCCGGTTGCAAATTGAAATTGTTAAGTTTTTTTACTAGCTCTGATGTGTTTTTAATGGACATTTTGGATAAAAATTGATAATTTTTTCTTAGGAAACGTTGGATGAATTGTGATAATTTGTGTAAGGGGCTTGGTCTATAGTTGATAATTGGGCGGATGGGAACTCCAGCTTTGTGTATCTTGGGGAGAGCTTTAGCAGTGGGGAGTCCTGGGTTCATATGTATGAGTTTGGATTTTTCCTGTTCAGTGAATAAAAATGAAGTGTTTTTAAGAGTTTGTTTAAGTAGTCTTTGAATTTTTTGGGTGGGGTCCTTTTTGATTATAGAAAATGAGCTGTCTGTGAAAAAGTTTTTTGTTTTTTCAATATATGCTTTTTTATCCATGATAACTGTTGCATTGCCTTTGTCAGCTTTGGTTACGATGAGTTCGTTGTCTTTGATTTTCTTTTTGAGGGCGTATATGCGTTTTTGTTCAGCTATTTTGTCTCTATTATTGAGCTTATTTGCGGGGTTGGTTAGGTTGGAGAGGATATTGTTCAGTTTCCTTTTAACATCGGTTCTAACCTCATTTTGCGTATCTTCCGGCATTTTGCTAATGGCTAGCTCCGATTCTGTGATCATAGTAGCGGCTATGTTGAGGCTGTTCAAATTGGGCCAGTTGTGTTTCGGTCCTTTGGATAAAGTTGAGTGTTGAATATCACTTAAGGGCGTGTTTGATAGATTTACGACCGCTGGATGAAGCTGCGAACAATCGAACGTGTTTCTGTTGGAGTTTCTAGTTTGAAGGTTATGTAGTTGGGAGTTTTTTAACCTGTTGAGTTTATTCTCCAAGTTTGACTGTTTTCTGGCTAGTTCGTGGAATAATTTGTTCTCTACTTGTTGGTAGAAAAGAGTCCATTGTGCGTTTGAAAGTAGTTTAGTCGCTGCGAGGTGAGCGTCATATAATTTCTGATTCAAAAAAGATTTCTTTCTGTGCAAGAATTTAATTTCGTCTCTTAAAACCGTATTTTGTTGGTTTTGTTTTGAGTTTTGATGGTTTGAGATGAAATCCGATGTTTCTTTTTATTGCTTCTTAGAAAATTAGGTGTCAAGTTAAGTGATATACATTGTTTTAGGAAGTCGACGTCTTTTCGTAGTTTGGCTATCTTTAATTTTAGGCCTAGATATTGAAAGGCTTTCTGTTTTGCCTGGTAGGCTACATCATCAAGGGTTATGAATTTCATGTTGTTGGTCCATACTGAACTGAGAATAACATATGAATAGTAACACAGTAAGGTTTCCACCTATTCAGTACTAATATGTATTTACAATGTTATAAATTACATGGAACTAGTTTCGACCCGCCTAGGGGTCATCATCAGCCATATTAAAGCATACATAAGTATTTTGTCGAATCCTAAAACATGTTATTTTTAACTGTAATAATCGTATGGATTTTATAATTTATAAAGTGAAGTTTGGTAATGAGATGAGAAATGTTAGTATGGTACAGGTGAGTAGTAAATAATAATAATATATATACAAACAAGTTTGGAACAAAGTACTAGTGGGGTGCTTAGAGTTGTAAAATATAACCTCGTGGATGTCAGTAGTCCTCGTACTAAAGAAACAATGTAAAATAACACATATAAACGTATATACAAGTATGTACAAAGTCTGGAGAGTAAAGAGTGATACTCTTTTAATGTCGAGTTGGCTTGACACTGATCACTTAAGCGGAGAAATTAGGTATTTGGTGTATTAAAGCTGTGTTGGTCAGTTGCGTTGTTGATTGTTGGAGGTGAAGTTGTTTTTGAATTTCTGGTTGAGAAGAAGGTGGAAACTGCGCGTGGATATATTGATTCTCAGTTCTTAGCGGAAACCAAATTGGACCTGTTTAAATGGAGAAAGTCAGTAAAAACAAAAAATGGAGATAGGAAAAGGTTAACATAAAGTGAAAGGACGCTTACCTCGCGCTGCGGTGTGTGTAGTATAGCTGATGGTGTGCGATTGGTGGCGGGGAGAGAAGTGTGGGCAGGGAGGAGGGCAGGCGCGTGCGGGTTAGGAAGAGTGGGGGTGGCTTGGGGTGAGGTGGGGGTGGGGAGCTTTTAAGGCGGGGCTGAAGGGTGCGGGAAAAAGGGTAATTGTCTCGGAAAAGTACCTTTGATTAGACTTAGGATTGAGTTTTGGTTGGCTGCATTATTGTTTCTGAGGAAAGTGATGAATAGATCGAAGAGTATGTTGGGTTTCTCTGAGATTTCATTGAGATTGTGACTGGCGTTGAAGTATTGGTCTAGGTGTATGTAGTAATTTTCCATTATGTTGAGTAATTGCTAATTCGAGGATGTCCATGTCCTGTTCGATATTGGTGAAATTATGGTTATAATCATGCATGTGTTGGCCGATGGCTGAAAACCTGTTGTATTTTATTGCATTAGTGTGTTCGTGGTATCTGGTATTGAAGTTTCTACCGGTTTGTCCGATGTAGGATTTTTCACAGGTGTTGCATTTGATCCTGTAAACTCCTGATTTTACAAAATTGCTGGTCTTGTTGATGTGTGAAGTATTGTGTAAGACGTTCGTGTTCTTATTGTTGGTTTTGAAGGCTATTTTAACGCCTTGTTTCTTGAAGATATTGGTTAACTTGTAGATATCATTGTTGAACGTGAAGGTGGAAAATGTTAGAGGTTTAGTCACTTCTTTTATGAGGGTAGTTTTAGGGCGATGTTCGTGTTTATTGATTATCCTTTCTATGAAATGATTGCTGAAGCCGTTGTATTTCGCAATTCCGCGAATTGTGTTAAGTTCGTTCTTTAGATCTTTCTTGGACATAGGTATGCTGAAGGCTCGGTGAACTAGGTTGTTGTATGTGGCTCGTTTGTGGGACTGGGGGTGCACTGAATCTTGGCGAATGGTGGAGGCTGTTTGAGTAGGTTTTCTGAATATTTTATAACTGAAAGAATCTGAGTTTCTAGTGATAGTTAAATCTAGGAAGTTGATTTTCTGATTTGATTCGGATTCTAGTGTGAATTTGATATGAGAATCAATAGTGTTGAGTTTTAAGAGGGTGGCGGAGGCATTAATTGATTGCTCATTCATGATACCAAAATTGACAATGAATTTGGAAACATTCTCTTTTGGGCCAGATATGTTGGCGATGTCTTCGTAATCATGAATGAGCAATCAATTAATGCCTCCGCCACCTTCTTAAAACTCAACACTATTGATTCTCATATCAAATTCACACTAGAATCCGAATCAAATCAAAAAATCAACTTCCTAGATTTAACTATCACTAGAAACTCAGATTCTTTCAGTTATAAAATATTCAGAAAACCTACTCAAACAGCCTCCACCATTCGCCAAGATTCAGTGCACCCCCAGTCCCACAAACGAGCCACATACAACAACCTAGTTCACCGAGCCTTCAGCATCCCTATGTCCAAGAAAGATCTAAAGAACGAACTTAACACAATTCGCGGAATTGCAAAATACAACGGCTTCAGCAATCATTTCATAGAAAGGATAATCAATAAACACAAACATCGCCCTAAAACTACCCTCATAAAAGAAGTGTCTAAACCTCTAACATTTTCCACCTTCACGTTCAACAATGATATCTACAAGTTAACCAATATCTTCAAGAAACAAGGCGTTAAAATAGCCTTGAAAACCAACAATAAGAACACGAACGTCTTACACAATACTTCACACATCAACAAGACCAGCAGTTTTGTAAAATCAGGAGTTTACAGGATCAAATGCAACACCTGTGAAAAATCCTACATCGGACAAACCGGTAGAAACTTCAATACCAGATACCACGAACACACTAATGCAATAAAATACAACAGGTTTTCAGCCATCGGCCAACACATGCATGATTATAACCATAATTTCACCAATATCGAACAGGACATGGACATCCTCGAATTAGCAATTACTCAACATAATGGAAAATTACTACATACACCTAGACCAATACTTCAACGCCAGTCACAATCTCAATGAAATCTCAGAAAAACCCAACATACTCTTCGATCTATTCATCACTTTCCTCAGAAACAATAATGCAGCCAACCAAAACTCAATCCTAAGTCTAATCAAAGGTACCTTTCCGAGACAATTACCCTTTTTCCCGCACCCTTCAGCCCCACCTTAAAAGCTCCCCACCCCCACCTCACCCCAAGCCACCCCCACTCTTCCTAACCCGCACGCGCCTGCCCTCCTCCCTGCCCACACTTCTCTCCCCGCCACCAATCGCACACCATCAGCTATACTACACACACCGCAGCGCGAGGTAAGCGTCCTTTCACTTTATGTTAACCTTTTCCTATCTCCATTTTTTGTTTTTACTGACTTTCTCCATTTAAACAGGTCCAATTTGGTTTCCGCTAAGAACTGAGAATCAATATATCCACGCGCAGTTTCCACCTTCTTCTCAACCAGAAATTCAAAAACAACTTCACGTCCAACAATCAACAACGCAACTGACCAACACAGCTTTAATACACCAAATACCTAATTTCTCCGCTTAAGTGATCAGTGTCAAGCCAACGCGACATTAAAAGAGTATCACTCTTTACTCTCCAGACTTTGTACATACTTGTATATATGTTTATATGTGTTATTTTACATTGTTTCTTTAGTACGAGGACTACTGACATCCACGAGGTTATATTTTACAACTCTAAGCACCCCACTAGTACTTTGTTCCAAACTTGTTTGTATATATATTATTATTTACTACTCACCTGTACCATACTAACATTTCTCATCTCATTACCAAACTTCACTTTATAAATTATAAAATCCATACGATTATTACAGTTAAAAATAACATGTTTTAGGATTCGACAAAATACTTATGTATGCTTTAATATGGCTGATGATGACCCCTAGGCGGGTCGAAACTAGTTCCGTGTAATTTATAACATTGTAAATACATATTAGTACTGAATAGGTGGAAACCTTACTGTGTTACTATTCATATGTCATCTACATATCTCAACCATAAATCTATTCCTTTAATTTTTGCTATTATTTCATTGTGTTCGATTGAATCCATAAGTATGTCGGCAAGGATGCCCGATAGTGGGTCACCCATTGCTAATCCATTCTGTTTATAAATATTATTGTTAAATGTGAAGTAATTATTGTCTAATACGAACTTTAACAATCTAGTGAATTCTTCTACTTCCATTTTTTGAAAAGACATTACACTTTTAATAATAAACAACCATTAAGAAATTCCATTGACTTGTGTGACATTTTGCTTGGATTTGGCGTACTTCCAAACCAGATGATGTGTTCGTATGACGTAGTGAATATGTTCCTGAATATTCCGACAGATAAAACTGTTAATATCATTCATGATAATATTTGTAAACACAGTAATCTTAGTAAAATGGAAGTAGAAGAATTCACTAGATTGTTAAAGTTCGTATTAGACAATAATTACTTCACATTTAACAATAATATTTATAAACAGAATGGATTAGCAATGGGTGACCCAATATCGGGCATCCTTGCCGACATACTTATGGATTCAATCGAACACAATGAAATAATAGCAAAAATTAAAGGAATAGATTTATGGTTGAGATATGTAGATGATACATTTGTAATCATAAACAAAGATGTCACTAATAGTCAAGAAATCTTAAATAAATTAAATGAAATCGAACCTAATTTGAAATTCACGAGAGAGGACGAAGTCGATAACTCATTGAATTTTCTAGATATAACAGTTACGCGTAAGGTTAACACTTTTGATTTCCAAATATTTAGAAAACCGACACAATCATCTACAACTATAAACAATTCCTCTTTACACCCGAGTTCACATAAACAAGCATCTTTTCACAGTCTAATTTATAGAGCACTTAGAATCCCTCTATCTCCCAAGAATTTGAAGAAAGAATTAAATTATATTAGATACCTCGCTAAACAAAACGGTTTCAAAATAGAAATGATCAACAAATTAATCAATAAAATTAAGAACAAATTATCTACGAATCTGATACCAGAAAAGACCAAAAAAACTGAGTATGCTACATTCACTTTTAATAATCCAGCTATACACCAGATTACTAACGTATTCAAGAAACATAATTTTAATATAGCTTTTAGAACTACTAATACTAACCAGTCCATATTCTTTAATCATAAAAAAGTTAATTATGATAAGAATCGTTATTTAGGATCGGGTGTATACAGACTTAAATGTACTCAGTGTAATTTTTCATATGTTGGACAGACTGGGAGAAATTTTATGACAAGATACATGGAACATGTTAACGCGGAAAAAAATAGGAAATACTCAGCGATGAGTTTGCATATGAGGGAGACTGGTCACAGATTTGAATCCATAGAGAAAGACTTAGCAATAATTAGAAACATACAAAAAGGAAGAATGCTGAACGAATTAGAAAGTTTATACATCTATTTAGATCAGACGTACAATAAGCAAAAGAATCTCAATGAAACCACGGACAATAAAAGTATGCTACATGAATTAATGCCGGAATTATTAAAGTCAGTTAGTTCGAATAAATTTATGATACCTAATATATTTAATTCTTCAAACCCTAATACTCCTCCCATACCTACAGATATTAGGCCTACTTCCAGCAATGCAGTTGACTCCGCCCCTTTGTCAGCCTCGTCACATTTGACTCCACCCATCCTCTCCTCCCTTCCGCACTCCCCTATTCCTTCCCCTCCGAGTTCACTACCGCCTCTGCAGCACAGTTATAACACCAGACTCAGAGCCAACAGACGGGCAGCAACCAACTCAACAGTAGTTAACAAATAACAACTTCCACTTACAAGTAAGTCCTCATCTGTTTCAAAATTATGTAAGACTGAATTCTCTCCTTACGTTCAATTTCTTATTTCTTCTTTTCCTTCTCTTACAGAAAACTTATTTCTGCATCTGTTGACATTTTCTGGCAAGGATTCAGCCATTTTATTACCTACCGGTGCTAACGGCCTCTTACAATTTTTCAATAGACGCTTCTGCCTTACTTGCTACGAATTTCATCAGCGGCCTTGAAAAGATTGTATTCATGACAATCAAGTTTATGCTTGTGTACACGCCCTCATGTCGTTGGCTTTTTATTACTACCACTTTGATTTTCCAATATTTTAAATGAACTGTTTTAATTAGAATTTTAATAGAAGTTTTAGTCTCCGACAAGATTATAGTTTAATCATAAGACAGTTTTCCATTAGCATCTTTTTATTTTATCATTTTTCACATTTTTATTGTTCCAAATTTTAATAACAGACTAAACTTTTAACTTCCACTTTTTATTTTAGTTGTATTTTTGATGATTGTATTTAACTTCCACTTTTAATTTAGTTGTATTTTTGATTATTGTATTTAGGCTGAAGATGCCCTTAATTGAGGGCGAAACATGTCCCATGTAACTAAGAATTTAATTATGTAACAACTATAAGTGAAAATATAAGTATTGAATAGGTGGAATAAATTAAAACACCTTTATTACTGTTGAAATGCTTTGCACATGCCGTGAAGTTTTATCCTGGCCCTAATTATTCACAGTACAGGCCGATACATTCAACTGGTGAAATTATCCTTGGATTAGTTACTTTTAAACACATGTACTGCCATTGTAACTGTGTTGTGTGTACTTCATATTGACTGAAAAAATCTTAACCTAAAAGCAGCCTTTAAACGTGATTATTAGGTGTGAATTTCAGTGTTCCGTATTTTCCTTCACATTCCGTGCAGTTTTATGCTGGCCATAACTACACACAGCACGTCTGGTACAGCAGCACTTTCCCCTGACGCCGAGCATGTCATTGCCTCACGAAGTTCCTTCTACTGCACAGTTACAGTGCCGTGTGCCGGCACACTGTACCGAAACACTCCACCTCAAGCTCCTAATGTTCCGGAACAACTGACTGTTCCCGTCTGCCCAACCCTAATGTAGATTTTCTACAGTGTAATTAGTTTAGTGAATAGTGCCGGATCGAAACATGTCTGTGTAAAATTTAATCTTAATTGGATGTAAATATTGTAGTATTTACTAGGAGGATAATCAACTTAATTTTGTACAATTTTGCAAGAAGTTCAACCGTCAATACAGATCTGATAATGAGATTTATAGTCTGTAATATTTTAGTTTACTGTGAGAAATTTCTAATTGACTTACTCAATATGCTGTTGTCCATACATAAACATAGTTGGCCTTGACCTTAGCATCGGGCAACACGCCTGTCAGTAGAACATTGATATCAGGATAAATATCTTTCTCCTCTATTAGCAAAATGGACAATGATTTTTTTTTTTTTTTTTTTTTTTTTGACACCTGAATCTGAAACCTAACCAAAAATATTAACATCACTTACCTATCATACGGGATTATGACAAGAATGCTTCTATATTCCGACAATAATTATGTAGAAGTACTCCTGTCATAATCCCACTTGATAGGTAAATGATGTTAATATTTTTGGTTAGGTTTCAGATTCAGGTGTCAAATATAATCACTGTCCATTTTGCTTATAGAGGAGAAAGATATTGATCCTATGTCAACGTTCTACTGACAGGCATGTTACCCAGTGCTAAGGTCAAGGCCAATTGTGTTTATGTATGGACAACAGCATATTCAGGAAGTCAGTTGAAAGTTTCTCACAGTAAACTAGAATATTCTATTCGGGAGGGATTTTTAGACAGGCTTTTCTTTCTTATAGTTTAGGTTGGAGTGAAGAGCTTCAACTCTAGCGAGTGTTCGAGGACAGATGGATATACCAGCAACATTTAACTGATGTAATCCCTGAATTGGAAGATTATAGTATTATTTTAAGAGCTGGTAATTTTAATAAATCGATTATATTTTTAGGTAATAGACAAGGATGATTGTAAATAGAATAGTGTAGTTTTAGTGTTCTTTTATGCCACTTATGATATATTTTATTTATGACACATATTAGATTTCAATTCAGTTAGTTGCCAATCTTTTGGCTATATAATGAAATTAAAAACATAATGGCCCACTGCGATGCACTTTATCGATGCTTTAAACAAACTTGTTACCAAAGTGACTTCCAAAACTATCGGGTCCTTAGAAATAGAATTAAACAGCTTGTTACAAATGGTAAATTTACTTAGGAATGAAACATGACTGCAAATATGAATTCTAGCAGAGCTTGAAACATGCTTTGTTCCTTAGGATAGGAAAACCTCAGCAACAGTCTCATGTGCTGGATATACCACTTGGTAATTTAAATGAATTTTTTACTGAAGGAGGAAAGGTCTGATGTAAATTCCCCAAACTCTATTCCATAATTAACAGTATACCTGACCAACATAATTTTACATTTCACCCCGTTACTATTAATAAAGTTAAAAAAGTATTTTATTCTATCAAATCAAAAGCCAGGGGAGTGGATGATATCCTTATAACTTTCTTACCAAACATTATTGGTGCTGTTTTACCAATCATTACTACTGCCGTAAAAACGGAACCTTTCCTTCACTATGGAAACAATCCAATGTAATCCCTGTGCCTAAGGAAATCCAACCCCTCCCAACCATTCGACTATAGACTAATTTCTATTTTACCTGCAATTTCTAAAGCACTTGAACGTGTGGTTCATGAGCAGGTGCTGGAATACTTAAACGGTCATTGTCTCCTAGACCCATTGTAGTCTGGCTTCAAGAAGGGACACAGCATAGCAACAGCTCTGCTCAGAGTGATTATTATTATTATTATTATTATTATTATTATTATTGTTATTATTATATATATTTCGCTGGGGCCATCAAGGACCACGTTAAGTCTTGTTGCATTTGACACTGAAATTGGCCTTCTTTAGAGCCCAAATTTCCCTCATTCTTTGTGAGTGGGCCTGCTTAGCTCCTCTGTCCAAGGAGCACCGTGTCTTCTCTTCGGTTGCTCGTCTCGGTTTAGCCCGTTCGTCAATATTTTCTTGCGGAAGAGATCTCTGTTAAGGGCGTCTTCAGCTGAGATATGTAGCATTTGCAGGTCGTCTTTGGTATTTCTAAACCAGGGAATTGTGGTTTTGGGGTTTGAATCAAAAAAGTGAAATATTTCTTTAGTTAACTTTCTTTCGTCCATTCTTTTCAGATGACCGTAAAATCGTGCCCGTCTTTTTCTGATTGTGTCGGTAATTTTCTCTATTTTGCTGTAGACTTCCTTGTTGGATCTCTTTTGATGGATTCCATTTCTGTACTTTGATCCCAAGATTCCTCTCACAATTTTGCGTTCTCTTTTCTCCAGTTCTTCAAGGAGTCCTTTGTTGGCATTTAGAGACAGGGTTTCGGCTGCATATAGAACTACTGGCTTCAGAACTGTTCCATAGTGACGTATCTTGGTGTTTTGGGAAAGGCATTTTTTGTTGTAGATTGTGCGGGATGTTTGGTAGGCAATTTCCAGTTTGCGTACTCACTCCTGAAGTGCTTCTTTGTCCAGTCCATTTTTCATGATGATCTCACCCAGGTATTTGAATTTGTCTACTCGGGTGATGTCCCCGTATTTTGTATGGAGTTTTGGTGGAGCCTCTTTGATGTTAGTCATTACTTCTGTTTTCTCAAACGATATCTGCAAACCAGTTTGTTCAGCAATTTCCTTTAAAATTTCAACTTGAGCTCTAGCGGTTTCTATGTCGTTTGAGAGAACAGTAATATCATCGGCAAATGCTAAGCAGTCTGTTGCGATCCCCTTGGATTTGGTTCCTATTCTCAATGGACTGTAGTTGGTTTCCTGTAATCTCACCCGCCAGGTTCTGATGATCTTTTCAAGAACACAGTTGAAGAGTATCGGGGATAGCCCATCACCTTGTCGGACTCCTGTTTTGATGTCAAAGGAATGCGAGAGACATCCGTGGAACTTCACCTTGGATTTTGTATCGGTCAGGGTGGCTCTAATTAATGCCAGCAGTTTCAAATCAACTCCAAATTCATTTAAGATGTTTAGCAGGACTTCCCGGTCAATGGAGTCGTACGCTTTCTTAAAGTCCACAAAGACAGACACATACTGCTTGGACCTTAGTGCACAATATCTGATGATTGTTTTGAGATTTTGGATCTGTTCAGCTGTTGAGCGACCTTTTCTGAACCCTCCTTGGTATTCACCTATTTGATGTTCGACTTGTGCTTCCAAACGCTCCAGGCTGGCAAGTGATAGAATTTTGTAAGTCATGGGTAGTAAAGATATTCCTCTGTAGTTGTTGATGTTCTTCATGCTGCCTTTTTTGTGTAATGGATGGATCAAAGCTATATTCCAATCTTCGGGTAGGGTCTCCTTGATCCAAATTTCTTCTATTTGCTTTTGCAAGATATCAAGTGATTCCTCTGGGGCATATTTCCATAATTCTGCTACTACTGAGTCTTCCCCCGGCGCTTTGTTATTTTTGAGACGGGCAATGTGGCGCTTGATGTCATCTCTGTCGGGTGGTCTGGAATCTGGGTACCTGAGTAAGGGTTCCTTGGTCTCAATGGGGCTTTGTGGTTTAGAGCAATTAAGTAAATTCTTGAAGTAGTCTGCCAGAATGCTGCAATTTTCTTCATCTGACGTCGCCAGTGTGCCGCCCTTTCGCTCAAAGCATAGAGATGGTGGTTTATAGCCAGTGAGTTTGCGTTTGAAGGCTCTGTAGTACTCTCTGCTTTCATTCTTCCTAAAGTTTTGTTCTATCTTTTCAATGAGAGATTTTTCGTATTTACGTTTCTCAGTTCTGAACACCCTAGCTGCTTGGGCATGTTGGGTTTTGTAGGTTTCCCAATCATTTTCTGATTTCGTAGAGTAGTACTGTTTCCACGCATTGAGTCTTTCTTGGAGGCCTGATTCGCAGGTACCGTTCCACCAAGCATGCTTTTTGCTTCTCTTGATTTCTGCAACGTCTTTGGCGGCCTCAACAAGGAGACTTTTGGCGTTGTTAAAGTCAGTCATTTGGTCTAGCCTTCTCCTGGAACTCTTCGACCCTTTGGCGAAGTTTATCATTGTCGAAGCGTGTGATCTGTTTGGTTGTCTTCCTTGTGTTTGCGGGAATTGGTTTGAATTTGATAAGAGACATATAATGATCTGAGGCCACATTGATGCCTTTCTTTACCTTGACATTCATAATCTCAGGGCTGTTTCTCCTGGAGATTGCAACATGATCAATTTGGAACTCTCCGAGAGCTTGGACGGGAGAACGCCAAGTCATTTGCTTTCTGGGTAGATGGCGAAAGTGGGTCGACATGACCTGCAGGTTGTGATTTTCGCAAATGGACACCAGTCTTTTGCCGTTGGGATTGGTTTTTTTGTGAGCAGGGTAATTTCCTATAACTTTCTTTTACTTCTGTTCACAACCTAGTTGGGCATTGAAGTCACCCAAAAGAAGCTTGACATGGTGTTTTGGGATTTTGTTTAATTTTTCATCCAGTAGGTCCCAGAAATTATCAACTTCGTCTGGATCAGACTTGTTCTTATCGTTTGTAGGAGCATGTGCGTTAACTAGAGCGTAGGTTTTGTTCGCGCATTTAATTGTGAGTATAGACAATCTGTCATTCACTGTTTCGAAATTTGCAACCGATTTAAGGATGTTGGTTCTAACAGCAAACTCGGTTCCAAGCATCACAGCTCCATTGAGGATTCCTCTTTGCGCTTTGCTCTTGAAAAATCGGTAGCCTTCGGATTCAAAAATCTCTTCATCTGGGTACCTTGTTTCCTGTAGGGCCATTATGGATATCTGATTTTCGTGAAGAGCTTTGGTGAGGGTTTTCAGCTTGCCAGTTTGTGTATGTGAATTTATGTTGAAAGTTGCTAGAAAGGTTTTAGAATTTGGCCTGAGTTTTTGACTCTTCGGGGTACACCGAGACGCTCCGACTCGTCTCTTGCATGATGTCGAGTCTCCCCCAGAATGCGAACGAGACTCGTGCGCCGTGGCGTTCACGACGAGGGATTTATCCGAAGATTTACCCCCTGGGGTATGTTTCTTGAAATGTTGTGCCATCATGCTTTTTGACTTGACTTTGCTTTGGACGGGTACCCATCCCTTTACAACTAGGGTTGTTAGCCCTAGAGGTTGCATCAAGATGTTTTCTGGCTTCTGGTCATTTACCAGTCTTCGCCATAACCCTGGCAAGGGACCAATTTTTTTTTCACGGTGGTATTTTATTTCCCTACTACCCTCTGACTCTGCTGGCGGCAGAACCAGCGAGCTTCCCCAATTCCAATGGGACGCGCCCGATGGAGGTAACCGGTAAATCCCCACACGGGTTATTATTATTATTATTATTATTATTATTATTATTATTATTATTATTATTAGACCCAACAAAGAACTATACCAGAAGACAGAGGAAGTCGTCATATTGATGAAAAAGTGAAGGCTGCAATTTTATGGACATCTACAGAGAATGGACACCAACCAACTGACAAAAAGATTTTTCAGCTTCTTCAGCCTAAGGAAGACGGAACCAAAATGGTTTCGGGAAGTAAGGACCGACCTGGCCAGTATAGGAGTAGAAAAAGTGGACGCACTGGACAGAAACAAATTTAGCCAAAAAGTGAAGGAGTTCAAGGGTGTCCAGGAGACTGGGGAAGAACTTGTGAAGAAGAAGAAGAAGAAGAAGAAGAAGAAGAAGAAGAAGAAGAAGAAGAAGAAGAAGAAGAAGAAGAGAACCTACACAGAAGAACAGAAGAAAGAAGTCAGTGCAAGGATGAAGAAGTACTGGCAGAATGTGAAGTCAGGACTGGTGAAAAATAACGTAAAGACTGTAAAACGTGGTCCATAGATGGCCGGAACGATAATAAATAAAAATAATCATCATCATCATCATCATCATCATCATCATCATCATCATCATCATCATATGGTACAGTACACAAAACAGCATACACAAACATTAAGCACTAATATATATATGAAATGAATGAAAATCTGCAGCACCAGGCGAATTGGCCAAGCAGTTAGGGGCACGCAGCTGTGAGCTTGCATTCAGGAGATAGTGGGTTACCCCTCCGTCAGCAGCCCTGAAGATGGTTTTCCGTGGTTTTCCATTTTCACACCAGGCAAATGCTGAGGCTGTACCTTAGTGAAGACCATGGCCGCTTCCTTCCCATTCCTAGGCCTTTCCTATCCCATGGTCACTGTAAGACGTATCTGTGTCGGTGTGACGTAAAGCAAAAAAAAATCCGCAGCCTGTTTCCAGTCATTCAACTGGGTTGGGAATAGAATGAAATAAGCCCCGATCTAGCGGCGAGTATAGGAATTGTGCTGGGTGCCGAAGCCTGTCACGCTCCTCTGGGACAATGATTAATGAATGACAGATGAAATGATATTGGAGAGTGTTGCTGGAATGAAATATGACAAGGAGTACCCAGAGAAAAACCTGTCCCGCCTCCGCTTTGTCCAGCACAAATCTCACATGGGGTGACTGGGATTTGAACCATGGAACCCACCGGTGAGAGTCCGGCGCGCTGCTATGTGAGCCACAGAGGCTACTAATATACATTATAAATACAATATATACACATTATTACAGCTGAAACAATTTTGCACGCAAAAGGGTGTTCAAGGGTTTAGATGTATCAGATGACCTCGGTAGAAGCCAACATGAAGTCTTGTGTTGTTCCAACGAATGCCCTGCCAACACATTTGATGATAATATGGTTGATGGTCTTCTTAACTGCACCACAGTCGCAGGCTAGGGAAGATCTTGTACCCCACTTAAACCTGATTGATTCGCATCTCCCATGGTTAGTACGGACTCTGTTGAGGGATACTCATGTCTTGCGGGTCAAATCAAAGCCAGCTGGAAGAGTTGAACAATTTCTGCCATTGAGTTGGAGCTACATTGTTCCACTGTTGTTGACAATTGGTTTTTGGATTGTAGTTCCTCCTAACAAGTTCCTGTGCTGTTTGAATGGGAGGAGATCTTGATTTCAGGCATCTGAATTTGATTTTAATATATTCATGGAAGGGGAGGTCATGATTGGCCATTATCTTGTTGTGTTCTATAAACAAGTTATTGAGTCTTCTAATTTTAAGTGGTTCTATGTGGCTGAGCACAGGCAACCAGAGAAGAGGAGTAGATTTTACTGTGCCACTAATAACACTCATTGTTTCATTCAGGACCGTTTCCACCTTTCTAACATGAGAGCTGTTTACCCAAACTGAAAAACAATACTCAACAAAAGCACCAGTGCAATAGCTGAAGTACGCACAGTAGATGGAGAAACTCCCCATGTGGAGCCAGCAAGTTTGTGGATGATATTGTTGCATGTCCTAAATTTGGTGAGAAGTTTCCTGTATGATAGCGTTCGGTCGAGAGTAACTCCCAAGGTATTTGGAGATGGAATTGTGAGGGAGAAGACTTCCATTAACTGACACTTTAAAGGTGATATCTGCTTGTCGGTTATCTAAATGGAAGAAACACGTTTCCGTTTTACTTGCGCTCGGTTTCAACCACCACGTTTTGGAGTATTTGCTCAGAACATCCAGGTCTGCACTTAAAAGTTCTCTCTATCACATTACCATAGGCCTTTTGCTCTTTATTTTGTATATAAATGACATTTCATCTAATTTAAAGAATTGTAGCTACCATCTTTATTTGGATGACTTACAAATATACTGTAACTGTTAAGACGTTCGATTTTTGTCAAACCATAACAGCCATCAACGCTGACCTTCAGCAACTTAATGCTTACTCCTTTAAAAATTCCCTCCTCCGGAACCCCTCCAAGACACAAGCAATCATTATTGGCTCTCAAAAATTTTTGACCACACTATGATACAAAACTATTCCTCCAGTTATACTGAATGGCAGAGTTGTTCCATTCAGCCAAACTGTGAGACATATTAGAGTGACAATAAATTAAACTTTGAATTTTTCTGTATATATTAAAAGTGTTTGTAAAAAAGATATTTTCAATACTTCATTCTCTTAAAGGAAACAGCAATATTTTGCCTTGTAATGTGAGAGTCAAACTGAAACAATCGCTATAGTGCTTCCCATCCTCGACTATTGTGACGCCATTCTTGTAGACACATCAAAAGAGCAGACTTTGAAACTTCAGCGAGCTCTTAATTTTTGCCTTAGATTTATTTACAATCTGAGTTACGATACACATGTCACCCTCATACAATCACACTATTTCATGACTGAAACATGACAAATGACAAACGTATCACATACTGATTCAGATAAACCGACTGCTCACCGAAGGCAGACCACTATACATTTCATCCCAGCTTAAGTATTTGTCCTTTCAAAACAGTTATACCTGCTCTGGTTCTTCCCTTCCTGTTCCTGTTTGCCGATCCTCTATGTATAACTATTCTTTTGTCTTTTGTTGTGACAATGACTATGAGTTAGAAAAGTATAATGTATTATTGTGTAGATTATTATTTACTATACATTATTGTGTACTATTAAGCCCTGCTCTCAATGATTTATTACTACAGTGGTTAAGTGTAAGAGGGAGCCAAGAGCCCTAACTTTGCCATCTACAAGGCATTATAAATAAATAAATAAATAAATAAATAAATAAATAAATAAATAGGAACTGGACAAAATCGCAGGAAGCAGCTGGAAGATGCCCTTATACCTTAAGGGGAAGATATACAAAATGTTCACTCATTCAGCCTTATTATTTGGGTCTGAATGTTAGGCAACAAAAAGGCAGGATGAACACAAACTGCATTGTCTGTGACTGACATGTTAATGCTGTGATGGGCTTGTTGGGCAACCCACCTGGATAGAATCTGCAGCAGTATTGTAGCTCAGTCTTGCAGAGTTACTCCAGTGTAGGAAGAGCTTGAAGAGAAGTATCTGTGGCGGTACGGCCATTTGGAAAGGAGACCTGAGGAATATGTTGCACATAGACGAACAGCTGATGGTTGAAGGTGAACTAGCTCTGGGATGACCAAAAATGAGATTGAAAGCTTGAGTTAGGAAGGATGTAGAGAGATCACAAATTCACAAAGATAAGGTGCAAGATACGAGATACTGAACGAGAGCAACCAGAAAATCCAACTGCAACCGATTGGGAAAAGGTTTGGAAGAAGACAAGGATGAGTACATAAATCTGCAAACTTGAATGGAGATGAGAGATGTTCTTCTGAAAATTCAATGCGTATGAGACAAAAAGGAACACACAACAGGTTAGGCTCTAGTTTAAAGTTCAGATCCAACCCCAGTGAATTGTCCCTTGCCCAAGTTTAGGGGCAAAGGAAAATGAAGCATATGATTTCTCCAAAGGGGAAGATTGTTGTACCTTGCATTGAAACGGGGCTGAATTTACCTTCTGGAGAGCCAAGACCGATGAGCAACTGTAGTTGACCCTGTAGAGAAGAAGTAGATTGTGTGATACAAGAGTGCATGCATGAAGAAGTATGGACTATAAATATTTCTTAGAGCATGAAACTTCAAGAATTCTACTTCTGTGATAGGTTTGAATAAGTAACCCAGCAGCCCCTGGTTCGATTCCCGGCTGTGTCAGGGGTTTTTGATTATAAATGATTAATATACACGTAAACTACTGGACATAGTATCTACCAAACTATATATTTAGAGTCCACATATCCAAAGGTACTTTTTAAACTTTACCACTCACATTACTTGAAGTGGTCCCCCCTTTTCTGGGTTTGCTCTGCTGGCGAACACGAGGCACCTTGGCATGGTATGTTCATGTGGCTGGCTGTTTTCTATTAGGACATTTAATTAAAAATTTATATATTAGGGGATTGTGGCTGGATATACTTGTTGCAATCAATGAAGAGTTCCAATAACAAAGGTAGCCTTTTATTTAAAATAAACATCATTTAAAACACTACTCTATTGTTTGAAAAATGCTTTAAAAAATCTATACATTTTTAATAAAATGTTTCTCTCATTCATTGGTTTCTTCTTCACAGGAAACATTGATGCAGTTATGACAACTGAAAGTTAATAAAAATAATCTAAATTAGTCATATCCTCCACAAAGTCTGTCTCTGTCTTGCATGAACAAATCTTCCTTAAATTCAGCAAAATCTTGCTTGATTCTCCATATAAACTTCACTAATCCTTGTTAACTCAATTACTTAAGGATTAATTACTTCTGTAAGAATCACTGTGTCTGTATAACATGTCAAATCACTGACCAATTTTTTACACTGAGCTGACCATGTGATCTACAATTCATCCATTCATCTGTACAATATTTACATCACTTGTGTGAATTATTCTTCATGTCTCAATATTTTTATCCATTGTATTTCTCTCAAATATTAATCTAATATTTACACACACTGGTAGATTTTCTAATTCTAATTTCTCAAATTAATTAATCATTAATTAATCATGTGTGACTTCTTGTATTAATTTTTAGGAAGATTAAGAGAAATTTTATTCGTGTCAGAAGCACTTACAATGATTGAAGTTAATATGGTAATAACACATAATATGTACATGATATATGAACAATATAACATTGAATTGACAGTTTGTTCACACTTTTGCCACCCAGAAGTTAGCAACTTCGATTGCATTTGGTGTAGCACAAATCAGGTCTTTCAGAGTACAATGTTGGACTCTGACTACATTGGAGCAGGTGGGAGGACTCCGTACGGAAACCACGTTCCATTAAGTTACTCTTGCATTTAATAACACCTGACCATGATCTATTGAGCAATCTCCGTGTGGTCCATTTCTCTTGTGTATCCAGCGGGAGGTTTTTCACAGGGTGTGAGCCATCCCTCAGGGCTGTTAAACCTTGCACGCCAGAGATCAGTTCGAGAATGCTATGGTGTCCCGATAAGAGCCTCTGTTGTCCTGAAAAAGCTGTTCCTTGATGTTAGTCTTGGAATTTCTGGTTGACATCCATGTAAAGGATGTCCTTGAGAAGTTTGCACTTTGTACTTCTCTCACATTTTGCCGCTACCTCTCCACAGTTGTCAGGAGGTGCAATACCAGCAAGGCAATAAAGCTTGTCAAGCGGAGTGGGCTTAAAGCACCCGGTGACGATCCGACAAGTATCGTTAAGAGGAACATCTACTAATTTGGCATGACTAGATCGAGACCGCACTGGCCTTGCGTATTCCCGTGCAGAGTAACAGAGTGCTAGGGAAGAAGATCTTACAGTGGTAGGGTTAGCTCCCCATGTGGTGCCTGTTAACTTCCTTGTAATGTTGTTTCTGGGTGCCACTTTTTTTGTTTGGTATTCAGGCAATGCCTTCAGTAAGCTAGAGCATGTTCAAGGTTAAATCCTTGATATTTCGGAGTTGTGCAGTGTTCTTGTGTAATTCCTTCCCAGGTTGCAGCCTGTGTGTTTTTAAGGTGGAAAGCACAAGTCTGAAATTTACTGAGATTTGGTCTCAAGTGGTTCTGCCTATAATAGTCCAACAATTCTGTCAATGCCTTAGTAATTGTCTGTTCAACATTTTCAAAATAATAAGCTTGGGCAAGTATGGCACCATCATCTGCATAGATGAAACTCTTTCCCTCAGGTAATGGTTGATCGTTAGTATATACGTTGAACAGCGCTGGAGCAAGCACACTATCCTGCAGTAATCCGTTCTCGTGCGATCTCCGTCTGCTTCTTTGTCCTTGAAATTCAACAAAGAATCTTCTATTTTCAAGGATATTCCTTATGAAGCAAGTTAGTTGATAATCTTTGGTAATATATAAGTAATAATAATAACAACGTAAACGTTTCCACTTTTTCAATACTTAAATATATTCACAAAATTATAAATTACACGGTACTAGTTTCGACCCATCTAGGGGTCATCATCAGCCGTATTGGAGCAAAGATCACTTTTGGCGAAATCCTAAGAAAATGTTATTTTAAAGAGGCGTTAAAATAGCCTTCAAAACCAACAATAAGAACATGAACGTTTTATACAGTACTTCACACATCAACAAGACCAGCAGTTTTTTAAAATCAGGAGTTTATAGGATCAAATGTACCACCTGTAAAAAAACCTACATCGGGCAAACCGGGAGAAACTTCATTATCAGATACCACGAGCACACTCACGCAATAAAATACAACAGGTTTTCAGCCATCGGCCAACACATGCAAGATTATAACCATAATTTCACCAATATTGAACAAGACATGGACATCCTCGTATTAGCAAACAAGGGCCCTTTACTCAACATAATGGAAAATTACTACATACACCTAGACCAATACTTTAATGCCAGTCACAATCTCAATGAAATCTCAGAGAAACCCAACATACTCTTCGTTCTATTTATCACTTTCCTCAGAAACAATAATGCAGCCAACCTAAACTCAATCCTAAATTTAATCAAAGGTACTTTTCCAAGACAATTACACTTTCTCCCGCACCCTTCAGCCCCACCTTAAGCCCCCTTCCTAAGCCATATATAATTTTATATATGTCATTTCAATACAGGAACTTACTGATTTCCATGATTATAATTTTTACAACACCCCATTTATACTTTATTCTTTGTTAAAAACCTCTTAGTATGTATATTCCTTGTATTATTAACTATTACCATAATAACATCTCATTTCACTTGTTATTCTTTAAAATAACATTTTCTTAGGATTTCGTCAAAAGTGATCTTTGCTCCAATACAGCTGATGATGACCCCTAGATGGGTCGAAACTAGTACCGTGTAATTTATAATTTTGTGAATATATTTTAGTATTGAAAAGGTGGAAACGTTTACGTTGTTATTATTATTACTTATATATTATTCTCAGTTCAATACGGACCAAAAACATGAAATTCATAACCATTAATCTTTGGTAGCATTATAAAGTTTCATAAGAAGTAGTCTGTGATTTATTGCATCATAAGCCACTGTTAGATCTATAAATACAGTTCCTGTAATCTCTTTCCTGTTGAAACCATCTTCTTTGTGCTGTGTTAGTTTCAACACCTGAGATGTACAACTCTTCCCTGATCTGAATTCAGCCTGTTGTGGTATGTAGACTGCCTCTGGCTTCTCTGTTATTCTGTTTAGAATGAGCCTTTCAAGTACTTTATACAAATGACAGAGGAGAGAGATAGGACGATAACTTCTAGGATCATCCTTATCCTTTCCTGGTTTACGAATAGCTATAACTTCAGCTTTCCTCCAAAGGTTAGGAATCTTACAAGACTGGACTCAGTTGTTCATGAGATCTAGCAACCAACACTTTAGTTATCGGCCCAAAGTTCTTAATCTGCTCAACTCTTACGTCATCAAGGCCTGCAGCCTTCCCATTTTCACATTTACTCAGGGCGAGATCTAACTCAACCTGAGTAAAGGGTCGTAGCAAGGTAGTAGTTTCTTGGTCGGTTTGTCTCTCGAATGTCTTCCTACCGGACTTGGTTGTAGAAGGTGTTTTCCCATTTTCTAGGAGATGACGGGCAATTTGATCAGCTCTACATTTGCATTGCATACATATTTGCCTGTTAAGGGTCATTTTTCAGTTGTCATAGAAGTCTTCAAACCTTTTGGCTGCTCCTGCTCATATCACATTCCGCCATCAATTTTTCCCCCCTGTTTTTTCTTTACCTCAGAGGTTGAGGAGAGAATGGATCTAGCTGTGTTGGATGTTTCCTAACTAAATGGGTTTTCATTATATCTTGAATAATACTCCTTGAGCAGTGTAACTGTTTTTGAAGTCACACCCTGAACATAGGGCGTCCTGCAACTTCTTGGAATACATGCTTGAGAACATATTGCAACAAGCTCAACAAATTGATCATAACTATCATGTACAGGCGTGATTGCTTGAACTTTTCCATCAAACTTTTCAGAGAATCTGCCTTCTTGAAGTTATACCTTCTTCCGAAACCAATTTCTTGGGGTCTTGTGATGGGAAAAAGTCAAGACATTATCAGTCTGTGCCGTGTGCTGGGGATAGGAGAACACACTGATTTGTTGCATTTCTGTGTTACATTTTCACTTACAAAGAGGAGATCAGGGCTGTACCCTCGTTGCCACCTCCCACTATTGAAGGAAGAAGGTAGTTTACTATCATGAATGAGGGAGAGAGAGTTGGTTTCGGCCCATGATAGAACATCTTCACTATTTTCATCCTCGTGTGTATCCCCAAGCATGAATGTAGCTGTTAAAATCTTCTGATACTACAGATGTTTTCCTTGAATCGAAATAGTTAGAAAGAGCAAAAGAGAATTTCTCTAAAGGTGGCTTGTAAACTGAGGTGATTACACAATTACTAAGCTGTCTATGTTATTCTCGTGGGCACAAAGGGCACTCTTGTGACTTGGATTTCTGGTTTGACAAAAATAGCCCTTCCGTATGAGCATGTGGAATTTCTACCACTAACTGCATACCATGTATACATGGTCGTCTCGGCTGAGTATCTCTATGGATTTCTTGTATGCACTTCTGTTCACGGCATAATTCATGTAGCAGTTGTTGTTTAGACATTGAAATGCCTTCAATATTCACCAAAATAACTGTCAAAATTGGTTCTGGGGAGAGCCGTTTATTTAATCACATCTTGAGCTCTCAAATGCTTCTGGAGTGCTAATGTTCAGTTCAGTAATGGAAATTTAACTCCAACTACCTTAGCAGGGGCACCACGGGCAGGAATCAGCTTCACCCCATTAGAATCACATATACACTACAGTCTTCACAATATTAGTTGTAATGTTTTCTCAACTTTCTCTTCTCTTCCCAGAACTTCATTTTTTTCTGACCTAGCCGCCCTCTTTTCACCTGTAATGGTGTACTGTTTTCGTTTGACTATTTTTAGTCTTTTATCTCTACTTCTCAGAATCCTCTTCTCTTTTCTCTCTGAAATTTGTTTCATTGTTATATTCAGCTCTTCTAAATCATTCTGGACCTCAACAAACCAGTAGTTCTTGGTTTTACTTTGCCAAAAGAAATTGAATAATTGTTTCAGCAGTCTGGTCTCTGGTAGTCTTATTATATGGCTGAAAAAGGCAATTCTCCTGTATCGCATTGTATCCACAATTGATTTATTTTCCTGATAGACTATTTCATTTGGCAGCATTCTCCATTGTCCATTTACATCCTTTTTTTTTTTTCATTGATGATTGTCCTGATGATCCTTTTGTCTATTTTTTGGATTTTAACCATTGTTGCTTTGGTATTCAACTTAAACAGAGTTGCACTTGTATAAGTTGCTTCAGGTTTAACTACTGAACTATAATGTTTGAATTTGGCGTTTATCGAGAGAGATTTCTTCTTATATGTTGACCATACGACTCATTGTGCTTGTCTGTTTTGTTGTTCTGTATTCTATCGAGGCTTTCTCATTTCGGTTCCAAGTTATAATTTCCCCAAGATACCTGAACTTTTTTTACAACCTTAATTTCTTTGTTATCGTTTAGTTGAATGACAGGGGTGTCCACTTCGAAGGTTGACATAATTTCTGTCTTTTCAAATGAAATTTGTAATCCCACCTTTGCTGCAATGTTTTCTAGATGTTCAATTTAGACTTTAGCCTCTTCCACATTATTTGCCAGTAGTGCAAGATCGTCTGCAAATGCTAAGCAGCTTAGTTTTATATGTCTACCAATCTTGATGTTCGGTTGGCTTTTCTTTCTCCATTCTCGCATGACCTTCTCCAGTACACAATTAAACAAAATAGGTGAAAGACCATCCCCCTGCCGAAGTCCAGTTTTGATTGTAAATGGCTCTGACAATTCTCCTCTAAATTTAACTTTTTTGCTTTAGTATTCTTGAGAGTGATTCCAATAAGGTTGATCAGTTTTCTGTGAACACCAAATTCTTGAAGGGTATTCAGTAATGACTTGCAATGCAGTACTACTTGAGCAACCGGACAGTGTGGACATGTGATAAGGCGAGTGCAGTATAACATGATTGGTATTGAGCAATATCGTGCGGCGATCAGCGGCTCGCAGCGCAGGCAGAATAAGACGAGAAGAAATGATGTGGACAAGGGAGAACTGAAGAAGATTGGCAAAGCTATACTGGCAGCAATGGTGGTAACTATGCTATTAATTATAGGGGGAGTGGAGATGAAACCAGGCCCTGACATGAGCTGGGAAGACTGGGATAGAATCAGAGGGCTGATAGGAGATGCCGTAAAAAGATATACTGGAGATGCACTGGTGAAGGACCAGGAAATGACAGATTGCAGCACGACACACCAAAATCCCCAAGTCTGTCTTCCAACACACGACACTACAAGAACACACACGGAACACCAGTGCAATGATCCCTGAATCAAGCAGTATTATCCAAGGAAAAAGGCACAACATGACCTCAGTACTACCAATTCCATCACACGACAGTACAAGAACACAATGCACACAAACACACCAGTGTGATGACCCCTAAATCAACAATCACCAGCAAAAGAAAAGGGAAAAACATGACCTCAGCACTCGTGATTCCATCACACGACAATGAGACTATAATAGAACCAGTATTGTACTCCCATGAGAGGAAGGGCCTCTCAGCACCTTAAGTCCTAAGCCTCAGTTCTCCCACAAATGGCTTTCTAGGGCACCCAAGACAAACACAAATGACATCCACCATATTTAAAATATTCACAAATATGGATGGACAGATACGATAAGGCTACCAAATTTAGAAACCTTACTCAGCTCACAGGACTCCATAATCAAGCACACTGGGTAAATTAATTTAGAAGACACAAACCAGAAACAGATGAAGATAAATACAGAGCAATTTAAATGACGAAGTAATAATTTAAAAAATGAATTAAAGAACCTTACTAAATCGTAACACCTCCAAATTTTACTACAAAATTTATGACAAATTTAGGATAACAGAAACACAAATCTTGATTTACATGTGAAGCAACAACAGATTTAACTGAAATTAATAGCTCAGAATAATGATACTGAAATAAACATTTGAAGAAAAACTTCCTATAACGTAATTTACAATAAACAATGGACACTATTCTCCATCTAGCCACCTAATAGCCAGTCAACGATTACAAAGAATCTCATATCAGATGAACGCCAGACTTCAAATATGCCGTGAGCAGAAGTACAGATCCATAACCCATCAAATTTTGCCATTATGGCCTCAGCGTTACCTGGTCTACAGATATAGTGCTTATATTTCACGCTATGAGACTATGCCAGTCCTCATAGAACACTCCCTAGCAAGTATAGGAATACATGGGTAAATAAAAATAAGCAACAAAGAAGCAGATGGAAAAGTTCAACAGACGAACTAGGAACATTTTCAAACAGAATACCAGACCCCATAATCTCTTATTTGATTTAAGACTTTAGTAGCTGGTCGGGAACCGCCCCAAGTAGTCCCATACCTACTTGGAAACGAACCCAGGTACAGTAGAAGACCAAAACACCACACAGCACATGACCAGAAATTTAGATATACACTGAGCCAGAACACTACGTAACGCATAATTTTAAAATAATCACACACGAAGAATGATGCCAAAAAAAACACACCAGGTGACAAGAATTGAAATTTGTCAATGATGTGCTGAAACACCAAATTTATTAAACAGAATAAACACTCAAAGAAGTTCGACAAAAATTTGTTGCTGAAAATTTACCAAGACAAATGTTTTTAAAAAATCCAATGAGACTCCATGCTAAAACCTATCCACATGTACACGATGACCAGTATGATGATCAACACTACATTGTACATAATCTGAAGAAAATAAGATGAATACAACACAAGTAACTTTTAAAGATGGAGAAACATATGCAGAAACTCGAAGTAGGTCAGCACTCGGCTCTCTTCCACAGATACGTACATCAGATGTTCAAAAGATACGCGAAGACACATGAGAAGCACAGCATTTAGCATAATTTAATGACGTTGTTCCCAGCAACAGATCATCACGCAGGCGTTACGATAGAAACAGGCGGATCGAAAAAATTTAAGTTAACACCACACATTGAAATTTATTGCCAAAGATTTAAATCAAAACACGGTGTATGCAATGTGATGATGTAGCTTTTAAAAAAAAAAAAACGTGATTAGCTGAAAGCTTCCCATCAACAAAATTTTATATGGAAATTAACGATAAAACTGAGGGAGATAAAGGAAATTACAGACTGTGACTTAAAATTTCCTCGAACCTTTAATTACAGGGTGAAACACAACAACACAGACTCCACATCTCAGTAAGAATAACACATTCAACTGCCTAATCCGGAAATAATATGCAGCTCCCTCAGGATGTGACAATCAAACTCGAGCAAATATTATGAATGTCAAAAACAGATCAGATGTAAGGCTTTTCAGGCGTTTGCTCTATTAACCAGCGTTTCATCTAAGGTCTAACACTAGACTCATCAGAGTGGGATATGTCAGACCCTACCCACTGACGCTGGCGTGTATGCAGGTGAACTTATCAGAAGCCCTTATAAGAGGCACAGTCTAATAACTGCATACGGGAGATAAATCTCTACAATGGATTTATTGCCCGCCTAGCAATTCCGAGTGGAAAATTCTGAATTCCCATGGAGGAATTAGATATTTTTTACCAATAGAGAATGTCACTGACACAGCCCACTCTGATGAGTCTAGTGTCAGACCTAAGACGAAACGCTGGTTAATAGAGCAAACTCCTGAAAAGCCTTACATCTGATCTGTTTTTGACATTTTTGACATGCTCTATTGGTGAAAAATATCTAATTCCTCCATGGGAATTCAGAATTTTCCACAAATATTATGATAAAGAAAACACAAATAAACAGGAATTAGGAATGCACACGTAACATCTGCAGTCTATAAAAGAAAAATGTCATCAATTAAATAATACTTTTCTTTGAGTTACAACCACATGACAAACAACTTGAAATTCAGAGAGAAAATTGTACAAGTTTACAAAGATGTAAATAGAATTTTAAAAGTTACATACATACATACATACATACATACATACATACTTACTTACATACATTAACATAATAGACTGTTATACCTTTCAGCGTTCAGTCTGCAAGCCTCTGAGAATTTACTAAACGTCGCCACAATCCTCAATTTCCAACCAGTGTTGTGGCCTCATTTAGTTCTATACCTCTTATCTTTAAATCGTTAGAAACCGAGTCTAACCATCGTCGTCTTGGTCTCCCTCTACTTCTCTTACCCTCCATAACAGAGTCCATTATTCTCCTAGGTAACCTATCCTCCTCCATTCGCCTCACATGATCCCACCACCGGAGCCGATTTATGCGTACAGCTTCATCCATGAGTTCATTCCTAAATTAGCCTTTATCTCCTCATTCCGAGCACCCTCCTGCCATTGTTTCCACCTGCTTGTACCAGCAATCATTCTCGCTACTTTCATGTCTGTTACTTCTAACTTATGAATAAGATATCCCGAGTCCACCCAGCTTTTGCTCCCGTAAAACAAAGTTGGTCTGAAAACAGACCGATGTAAAGATAGTTTCGTCTGGGAGCTGACTTCCTTCTTACAGAATACTGCTGATCACAACTGCAAGCTCACTGCATTAGCTTTACTACACGTTGATTCAATCTCACTTACTATATTACCATCCTGGGAGAACACACAACCTAAATACTTGAAATTATCGACCTGTTCTAGCTTTGTATCACCAATCTGACATTCAAATCTGTTGAATTTCTTACCTACTGACATCAATTTAGTCTTCAAGAGGCTAATATTTATACCATACTCATGGCACCTATTTTCAAGTTCCAAGATATTAGACTGCAGGCTTTCAGCACAGTCTGCCATTAAGACCAAGTCGTCAGCATAGGCCAAACTGCTTACTACATTTCCACCTAACTGAACCCCTCCCTGCCATTTTATACCTTTCAGCAAATGATCCATGTAAACTACGAACAGCAAAAGTGAAAGATTACAGCTTTGTCTAACCCCTGTAAGTACCCTGAACCAAGAACTCATTCTACCATCAATTCTCACTGAAGCCCAATTGTCAACATAATTGCCTTTGATTGATTTTAATAATCTACCTTTAATTCCGTAGTCCCCCAGTATGGTGAACATCTTTTCCCTCGGTACCCTGTCATATGCTTTCTCTAGATCTATGAAACATAAACACAACAGCCTATTCCTCTCGTAGCATTTTTCAATTACCTGGCGCATACTGAAAATCTGATCCTGACAGCCTCTCTGTGGTCTGAAACCACACTGGTTTTCATCCAACTTCCTCTCAACGACTGATCGGACCCTCCCTTCCAAGATGCCAGTGAATACTTTGCCTGGTATACTAATCAATGAGATACCTCGATAGTTGTTGCAATCCTTCCTGTTCCCTTGCTTATAGATAGGTGCAATTACTGCTTTTGTCCAATCTGAAGGTACCTTACCAACACTCCACGCCAATTTTACTACTCTATGAAGCCATTTCATCCCTGCCTTCGCACTGTACTTCACCATTTCAGGTCGAATTTCATCTATTCCTGCTGCGTTATGACAATGGAGTTTATTTGCTATCCTTTCCACTTCGTCAAGCATGATTTCACCAGCATCCCTTTCCTCCTCCCCATGAGCTTGGCTGTTTGCAACACCACCATGATGATTTCCTTTTACTTTGAGAAGATGTTCAAAATATTCCCTCCACCTCTCCAGTGATTCCCTGGGATCTATTGTGAGTTCACCTGAATTACTCAAAACACTGTTCATTTCCTTTTTCCCTCCCTTCCTAAGATTCTTTATTACTGTCCAGAAAGGTTTCCCTGCTGCTAGACCTAGCCTTTCCAGGTTATTGCCAAAATCTCCCATGACTTCTTTTGGATTAAACAACTATTTGTTTCGCTCTGTTTCTTTCATCTACGTACCAATCCCTGTCTGCCTTGGCCCTTGTTTGGAGCCATTTCTGATAAGCCTTCTTTTTACGTTTACAGGCTGCTCTCACTTCATCATTCCACCAAGATGTTCGCCTTTTCCTATCTTTACACTCAGTTGTTCCTAGGCATTCCCTTGCTGTTTCTATTACAGCATCCCTGTATGCCACCCATTCACTTTCTATATCCTGAACCTGCTTACTGTCTGCTGTTCGAAACTTCTCACTAATCATATCCATGTACTTCTGTCTAATTTCCTCGTCCTGGAGACTTTCTACCCTTATTCGTTTGCAGACAGATTTCACTTTTTCTACCCTAGGCCTAGAGATACTTAGTTCACTACAGATCAGATAGTGATCTGTATCATCGAAAAATCCGCGAAAAACTTGTACATTCCTAACAGATTTCCTGAATTCAAAGTCTGTTAAGATATAGTCTATTATGGATCTGGTACCCGTAGCCTCCCATGTGTAGCGGTGAATAGCGCTATGCTTGAAGAATGTATTCGTAACAGCTAAACACATACTAGCACAGAAGTCCAGCAAACGCTTCCCATTCCCATTAGCTTCCATATCTTCCCCACATTTACCAATCACCCTTTCGTATCCTTCAGTTCTATTCCGAACTCTCGCATTGAAATCGCCCATTAGTACTATTCTATCCTTGCTGTTGACCCTGACCACGATGTCACTCAATGCTTCATAAAACTTGTCAACTTCATCCTCATCTGCACCCTCACATGGTGAATACACGGACACAATTCTTGTCCTAATTCCTCCAACTAACAAATCTACCCACATCATTCGCTCATTTACGTGCCTAACAGAAACTGTGTTGCGTGCAATGGTATTCCTGATAAAGAGCCCTACCCCAGACTCTGCCCTTCCCTTTCTAACACCCGTCAAGTACACTTTATAATCTCCTATCTCTTCCTCATTATCTCCCCTTACCCGAATATCACTTACTCCTAGCACATCCAGATGCATCCTCTTTGCTGACTCAGCCAGTTCTACCTTCTTTCTTCCATAAGCCCCATTAATATTGATAGCTCCCCATCGAATTCCATTTCGTTCGCCAAGTTTTTTCCAAGGAGTCCCTCGCCTGTCAAATGGGAGTGGGACTCCATTACTCCCATAGGTCCGAAGCTTGCTTAAAGTGTTCTGAGCTCGGTAAATTCATGAAGCAGGATGCTGCCCTACTTGCACATAGTCCAAGTGAGGATCTCTCCTCTAACGGGTTATGGACTACCGGTGAATTGTATAGTATGTCCGAGTTGCCCACTCCCATTCCATAGCAACGGGTATCCCGACTCTCATGACCACTTACTAGGCCACTCAGCCGTTGCCCATGGTTCACGAACTAGGACGTGACTACAGTGACCCACAAACATGAACCGAGAATAATCGCCACAAGCCTCTCTTTCTTCCACAACCACTCACTGCTACCAGTGTAGCACTGGAGCCTTACACACCATAATAATAATAATAATAATAATAATAATAATAATAATAATAATAATAATAATAATAATAATAATAATAATGAAAGTAGGAATATCTGGAATTAAAACCAAAATTAACATCATGTTCAAGATGCAAAAACTTTAACTTACAGGTCTACTGAACGACAACTATGGAAGGATGTGGAAAGCGGAAGGGGTCCTATTGAGGCCATGGAATTGTATGGCATTGTGGAGAAAGAAAGGCACCACTCCGTCACCCTTGAAATCATATATATTAACAAATAACACAAGTAAAATAAGGGAACAGAACAAGATCAAATTAATGAGTCAAGTGAACAAGGTACATAAAAGGTGGAAAATCTAGAAAATAGAAGTGCTTAAAAAACATGGGGTTTATCTTAATAACATTTAAATAAAAATTAAATGTTAACGGGCAGAATTGGTGAATGTGAAATTCTAGGGGGGAAACTCCAATGTGCAGAACAAAAATTTACGTTACCACGGAAGGTTACTTTAAATGAATTAAGGCCGAAACACAAGAATGAATTTTAATTAAATCAAACACAAGAAAATATCACTTACCGTGAGGTCGTGTCCACATGGCGGAAGTGACCCGAGGCACGTCCGCTCACTAAGTAGCTCAAAAGCAAGACACGGGAAACAAGCTTGGCTCTAGCCAGGTCGCCAGGAGCCGGAAATTAGGCAATCAGGAGATAACCAATTAGGGCACGGGGAGTACACTCACAGCTCTCACATTCACCAATAGAAAAGGTCGTTATTCCAACCAATAAAAATACACTTCTTTACATCAGCAAAGTTCTAGAGAATCATAACATGTAATATAGAAATTTTGTAATTAAAAGTCTACACGTGGCAGTACACACTGTCTTAGAAGTTTGTCCTTCAAGCATTAAAGCACTTGATTACACAATACAACATACGGAATTTCTTCAAAATTTCAGTAATCAAAACGTTATACTGTTAAACTGTATACTGTTTCTAAATTTCCTAAAATAAGAGTTGAATAGTTTTCATGGCTGAAATTAGATAAAATAATTTTCACAAATACAATGAGATAATTTCCAGCTTGCCATCCCAATCTATGTCACCCTTTTATTAGCCCAACAACGTAGTTTTAAACTATTCCCGATCTCTGTTAAATTTTATTCATCAGGATTATTAACACGTGATTTTTTTTATCCATGCCTGTAGATTTAAGAATCATAACAACATACCAATTGTACAGAATTGACCTCTGAAGAATGATGTTGTTCCATTAAATATTATCACAACACGTGGTTGGATTTATCACACACACAATTAATAAAATTCTCATTTAATTGTCAGCAGAATTTTTATATTATTATTATTTTATTATTATTATTATTATTATTATTGTTATTATTGTTATTATTATTATTATTATTATTATTATTATTATTATTATTATTATTATTATTATTATTAGGATTGTTGGACATGAAAGGACGCATGAACTTCGCAGCTACAAAATAGCTCAAGAAAGCGGGTTTATATTGTGAAGGCACTCACCGAAGCGAGCTTGTATGGTTATTTTAAGCCCCATTGCATGGTAGATGTGTTTGTTTACAACTGGAACAACAGAATATTGAGTGAAATATTGAAAAGTTTGCGGTGAAATAATCCTGTTGTGAGCAGCCATCGTGCCAAAGATCAAAATCACGTAGAAGGTACACTGCGGTAGATTAGTCGATCGCTTTATAGTGTAAGCGCTCCCAGCCGCCTACTCACAACTTCATCTCCTTGACTCTAGACACGGCCAGCTAGACTCTCACATTGGCATGATGGCAGAAGCAGACATTCTGTGTGATACAGTGGAGCTCCCTGGTGTATCAAGGGAAAGTATTCACAATGGCCGAAATGGTAGGAGTATTGACCTAAATCTGATTGATGATATCAGTCGGCAGATAATGGATAATCAATACAAAGAAGAGGTGCATCTTGAGACAGCAAGATCACTGTTAAAGAACATAATGGCTATTCCTCTCAAAAATCTCAAAACGGAAATAAAGAATGGCCTCATGAAGCTGGAAGAAGCCTTAGAGGCTTGAGCAGCATGCAGGATGTCGTGGAAGAAATCTGCAGAAGAACAAAAGCAGAGACCAATTACCATGGAGAATAAGGAATTGTCCAACACATCACTAGTGACAAATGACTCGGAGGAAGATCAAGGAAAATGGGAGACGTTTCTGTCAAAGAAGAAGAGAAAGAAGAAGAGCGAGGATAGGAAGCACAAAGATATTCCAACGAAACAGGCCAGTAATGATCCTGAAACTACAGTGCTTAGCGAAAGTGGGAAACGACCTCAATCTAAATCTAGGAGTCGTACAGAAGCCGTAATTATCAAACCGATGAACGGTAAGACTTTCGCTGATGTTTTGAAGGATATCAGGAACAGGGTGAAGCCGGAAGACAGTGGAGCAGGCATTCGATCCATCCGTAAAACAAGAGCTGGAGCTGTCCTTATTAAATTCAACAAAACTAAGATTGAAAATAGGGAGGTATTCAGTAATTCTCTGAGAGATGCCCTCGGACGTGATGGCGATGTAAAGGCGTTAATCCCCCGAACTACACTGGAGATTCGAGACATGGATGACGTCACTACCGCCACAGACGTGGAGGAAGCTGTAAGACGAGATTCGGGAAATCCCCATGGAGAACTTAAAATATCGGTCTCGAAACCAAACAGCTGGGGACAGAAACTTGCCATCTTCGAAACCAAAGACGAGGACGCTCAGAAATTACTGGAAGCAGGAAGAATTAAGATAGGATGGCTATACTGCAGAGTAAGAGCTAGAACCATGTTACCTCGCTGCTTCCGATGCCTATCATATGGTCATCTGGCAAAAAACTGCACAGGCCCCGACAGAAGTAAGCTCTGTTTTAAGTGTGGAGAATCTGGCCACAAGGCAGTAGACTGTAAAAAGAACAATCCACGATGTATGCTTTGTACATACAAGGGTGTCAATGAAGCTAAACGAAATCACATTCCTGGATCGGGAGCATGTGCAATATTTCGTGAAGCTCTGGAGAAGGCAAAAAATCACAGTAAATGATGCGAATACTTCAAGCAAACATGCACAGGAGTCAAACAGCTAACGATCTTATGACACAGCTGATTTACGAGATGGAAGTATACATCGTTATTATTAGCGAACCATATCAAGAGAGGGACCATCCAGGGTGGTTTGTGGATAACCTCGGAACAGCTGCAATTTGGATACCAGATCTAGGAAAAGTCCCAGTAACACAGCATGGATGCGATGACGGTTTTGTTTGGGTACAGACTGGAAGAATCACTATTGTAAGCTGTTATTTTACGCCAAATGAATCTGTTTTCAACTTTCAGATGAAAATTGATGGCCTTGAGGATGTAATACGCAGAATGGAAAAAAAACTAGTGGTCGCTGGTGACGTAAATGCTCAGCGTTGGAATGGGGCATGCCACAAACAGACTCCAGAGGACGTCGTATAATGGAGATGGCAGCCAGAACGGGTTTGGTGGTCAACAACATTGGAAATGTGCCAACATTCCGACGGCCAGGATGCCAGGGAACAATACCGGATGTAACCTTTTCATCAGAGGATATTACGTCTAAGATTTCTGAATGGCAAGTGATTGAGAACTATACGGGGAGCGATCACCAATATATCATCTTTCGACTTCTCCAAGAATCTCCTCAAGAAAGAAACATCTTGCGCAGACCAGCACGGTGGGACGTAGCCGGTATTGACAAGAAAACGTTCATTGATGTAATACGGAATGGAATGGAGAACATAACTGAAAAATGTTCTACTCGTAGAGGGAAAGAAGCAGCTGGTGTATGTGTTGAATTCACTATGCAGCTAATCCATCAAGCATGCAACGCCTCAATGCCCCGAAGGAGGCCGCGAAATAGCAAGCGCCCAGCGTACTGGTGGACCGAAGAGATTGCTGAACTGAGAAAGAATTGTCTGCGACTTCGACGCAGGGCTCAGAGGATGAGAGGCAGTCAAGAGAATACCTCAGTCACAGCGGAGTACAAGTCAGCGAAGAAGGAACTCCGTAATGCAATCTGAAAAAGTAAAGCCGATAAATGGTGGGCACTGGCTAAAGAAGTAGAAGATGATCCATGGGGACAAGGTTATAAGATTGTAATGAAGAAACTCGGGACATTTTCAACCCCGAGTGCGGATCCGCAAACAATTAAACAAATTGTGGATACACTATTCCCAGACCATCCAGAGAGGATTGACTGTGATGACGAAAAAGAACTGGACGACATACCCCTCTTCACTGTAGAAGAGCTGAATAGAGCTATTAGCTCTCTTAGAAACAAGAAAACTCCAGGACCAGATGGTATACCTACAGAAGTGTTAAAGATAATAGCAGAACTATGTCCAGAACTGTTGCTGAATATGTACAATCATTGCCTGCAAACGGGTGTTTTTAGTCCCCGATGGAAAATGGCTCGTTTGATTCTGATCAGCAAAGGAAAACTTGGCGGTTATGGACCTTAATGTATGCTGGACACAGCCGGAAAAGGCCTGGAGAAACTTCTGCAGCCCAGAATCCTCTCAGCAGTTCAACTAGCAGGGGATCTATCTGTTCGCCAACGTGGATTTCGAAGAGGACACTCGACGCTAGATGCAGTGTGGGAGGTGGTGAATACAGCAGAAAGGGCACAAATGGGCAATCATCATTCCCGTAAATTGACACTTCTTGTGACCCTGGATGTGAAAAATGCCTTCAATTCGGCAAGATGGAGCGACATGTTGGTAGCTCTTGAGGAAACCTTCAAGCTACCACAATATCTTATGCGCATAATGAGAGATTACTTCAAAGACCGCACTCTGTTGTATGATACGGAAGATGGAGAAAAGACAAAACGCCTGACGGCTGGTGCAGCGCAGGGATCGATCCTTGGTCCAGATCTTTGGAACGTAATGTATGATGGCTTGTTACGTTTGGAGATGCCAGAGGAACACGAAGCTTGTGGGCTACGCTGATGATGTGGCCGCCTTGATAGTAGCTCGTAATGTTGAAATGGCTCAAATCAAACTGAACCAGGTGATGCGGCGCATAAAAGAATGGATGATGAACCACAGTCTAACATTAGCCGAACACAAAACGGAGATAGTTCTTCTGACGAGGAAAAGGATCGAAACTCTTGTACCAATGACTGTTGGAGAGTTAGTGATTGAAGCATCTGCGAGCACAAAATATCTAGGAGTGACACTTGACTCCAAGCTCACATTCTGGAATCATATTCAGAGAGCGACAGACAAGGCGGTAAAATACATGACTGCACTTAGCAGATTAATGGGAAATATTGAAGGTCCGAAATCCAGCAAACGACGTCTTCTCATGTCGACGGTTCAGTCAGTGCTCTTATATGGCTCTGAAATCTGGGCTGAATCCCTGAGATTTGCCTGGTATCGGAGAAGGATAGCTGCCGTACAACGGAGAGCGGCTTTACGTATTGCATGCGCATACCGCACGGTCTCCGAACCTGCAATCCTCACGGTGGCAGCAATAGCCCCAATAGACCTACTTGCATTGGAGCGACATGAAATCTGGCGAACCCAAGGAGAGCTGGGAAAGAAATGTGCAAAGAAGCGTGCCTTCAGTCAACGGATGAGGCGATGGCAACTCAGATGGGAAAGTGACCCTCGAGGCAAATGGACCAAGCGACTGATACCACGCTTGGATATCTGGGTTGAAAGGGCCCATGGTGAAGTAAATTACTACCTCACGCAGCTTCTAACAGGGCATGGATATTTCCGGAAATTCCTGCATAAAGTGGGCAGAGCGAATGACGCAGCATGCATATACTGTGATGACATTGACGACGTATTTCACACCTTTTTTTGTATGCGGCCATTGGACGATTCAGAGAAGATGTGTGGAAACTGAACTAGGAGAATTGACAGCAGATAATATTATTTCGGTGATGCTGCGAAACCAGGAATCCTGGGATCGCGTGGCAGTGTACGTGGAGAATGTCCTTCGTCAGAAGAAGAAGGATTTGGAAGCATACGAACGTTCGTAAAGGAGAAATGAAGAAAGAAGACGTCTGAAAGACAAAGCACGATATCACCCTGAAGTAATGCGAGAGCGGTTCCGGGGTGATGATACACATCGTGGGAAAATGGTGTGTGGTTTTTAGTGGGTAAGAATCCCACACACTTGTGGAGTGTGGACCCTTCACAAGTGTCTTTTGAAGATTTTCCACAATCCCTCGTAAAAAAAATAAATTATTATTATTATTATTATTATTATTATTATTATTATTATTATTATTATTATTATTATTTGTGGGTTACCGTAGTCACGTCCTAGTTCGTGAACCATGGGCAATGGCTGAGTGGCCTAGTAAGTGGTCCTGAGAATCGGGATACCAGTTGCTATGGAATGGTAGTGGGCATCTCGGACATATTCTGAGTCATGGCCCTCCTTGTGCTCAGGCGGCTAGGACTATACAATTCACCGGTGGCCCATAACCCGCTAGAGGAGAGATCCTCACTTGGACTAAGTGCAAGTAGGGTAGCATCCTGCTTCATGAATTTACCGAGCTCAGAACATTTTAAGCAAGCCTCGGACCTATGGGAGTAATGGAGTCCCACTCCCATTTGACAGGCGAGGGACTCCTTGGAAACAACTTGGCGAACAAAATGAAATTCGATGGTTTGCTATCAATATTAATGGGGCTTATGGAAGAAAGAAGGTAGAACTGGTAGAGTCAGCAAAGAGGATGCATCTGGATGTGCTAGGAGTAAGTGATATTCGGGTAAGGGGAGATAATGAGGAAGAGGTAGGAGATTATAAAGTGTACCTGACGGGTGTTAGAAAAGGAAGGGCAGAGTCTGGGGTAAGGCTCTTTATCAAGAATACCATTGCATGCAACATAGTTTCTGTTAGGCACGTACATGAGCGAATGATGTGGATAGATTTGTGAGTTGGAGGAATTAGGACAAGAAATGTGTCCGTGTATTCACCAGTGAGGGTGAAGAAGAAGTTGACAAGTTTTATAAAGCATTGAGTGACATCGTGGTCAGGGTCAACAGCAAGGATAGAATAGTGCTAATGGGCGATTTCAATGCGAGAGTTGGGAATAGAACTGAAGGATACGAAAGGGTGATTGGTAAATGTGGGGAGGATATGGAAGCTAATGGGAATGGGAAGCGTTTGCTGGACTTCTGTGCTAGTATGGGTTTAGCTGTTACGAATACATTCTTCAAGCATAAGGCTATTCACCGCTACACATGGGAGGCTAGGGGTACCAGATCCATAATAGACTATATCTTAACAGGCATTGAATTCAGGAAATCTGTTCGGAATGTACGAGTTTTTCGCGGATTTTTCGATGATACAGACCACTATCTGATCTGTAGTGAACTAAGTATCTCTAGGCCTAGGGTAGAGAAAGTGAAATCTGTCTGCAAACGAATAAGGGTAGGAAATCTCCAGGACGAGGAAATTAGACAGAAGTACATGGATATGATTAGTGAGAAGTTTCAAACAGTAGACAGTAAGCAGGTTCAGGACATAGAAAGTGAATGGGTGGCATACAGGGATGCTATAGTAGAAACAGCAAGGGAATGCCTAGGAACAACTGTGTGTAAAGATGGGAAAAAGCGAACATCTTGGTGGAATGATGAAGTGAGAGCAGCCTGTAAACGTAAAAAGAAGGCTTATCAGAAATGGCTCCAAACAAGGGCCAAGGCAGATAGGGATTGGTACGTAGATGAAAGAAACAGAGCGAAACAAATAGTTGTTGAATCCAAAAATAAGTCATGGGAAGATTTTGGTAATAACCTGGAAAGGCTAGGTCAAGCAGCAGGGAAACCTTTCTGGACAGTAATAAAGAATCTTAGGAAGGGAGGGAAAAAGGAAATGAACAGTGTTTTGAGTAATTCAGGCGAACTCATAATAGATCCCAGGGAATCACTGGAGAGGTGGAGGGAATATTTTGAACATCTTCTCAATGTAAAAGGAAATCATCATGGTGGTGTGGCGAACAGCCAAGCTCATGGGGAGGAGGAAAATGATCTTGGTGAAATTATGCTTGAGGAAGTGGAAAGGATAGTAAATAAACTCCATTGTCATAAGGCAGCAGGAATAGATGAAATTCGACCTGAAATGGTGAAGTATAATGGGAAGGCAGGGATGAAATGGCTTCATAGAGTAGTAAAATTGGCATGGAGTGTTGGTAAGGTACCTTCAGATTAGACAAAAGCAGTAATTGCACCTATCTATAAGCAAGAGAACAGGAAAGACTGCAACAACTATCGAGGTATCTCATTGATTAGTATACCAGACAAAGTATTCACTGGCATCTTGGAAGGGAGGGTGCGATCAGTCGTTGAGAGGAAGTTGGATGAAGACCAGTGTGGTTTCAGACCACAGAGAGGCTGTCAGGATCAGATTTTCAGTATGCGCCAGGTAATTGAGAAATGCTACGAGAGGAATAGGCAATTATGTTTATGTTTCGTAGATCTAGAGAAAGCACATGACAGGGTACCGAGGGAAAAGATGTTCGCCATACTGGGGGACTATGGAATTAAAGGTAGATTATTAAAATCAATCAAAGGCATTTATGTTGACAATTGGGCTTCAGTGAGAATTGATGGTAGAATGAGTTCTTGGTTCAGGGTACTTACAGGTGTTAGACAAGGCTGTAATCTTTCACATTTGCTGTTCGTAGTTTACATGGATCATTTGCTGAAAGGTATAAAATGGCAGGGAGTTGTTCAGTTAGGTGGAAATGTAGTAAGCAGTTTGGCCTATGCTGACGACTTGGTCTTAATGGCAGACTGTGCTGAAAGCCTGCAGTCTAATATCTTGGAACTTGAAAATAGGTGCCATGAGTATGGTATGAATATTAGCCCCTTGAAGACTAAATTGATGTCAGTAGGTAAGAAATTCAACAGAATTGAATGTCAGATTGGTGATACAAAGCTAGAACAGGTCGATAATTTCAAGTATTTAGGTTGTGTGTTCTCCCAAGATGGTAATATAGTAAGCGAGATTGAATCAACGTGTAGTAAAGCTTATGCCGTGAGCTCGCAGTTGCGCTCAGCAGTATTCTGTAAGAAGGAAGTCAGCTCCCAGACCAAACTATCTTTACATCGGTCTGTTTTCAGACCAACTTTGTTTTACGGGAGCAAATGCTGGGTGGACTCGGGATATCTTATTCATAAGTTAGAAGTAACAGACATGAAAGTAGTAAGAATGATTGCTGGTACAAACAGGTATGAACAATGGCAGGATGGTACTCGGAATGAGGAGATAAAGGCTAATTTAGGGATGAACTCGATGGATGAATCTGTACGCATAAACCGGCTTCGATGGTGGGGTCATGTGAGGCGATTGGAGGAGGATAGGTTACCTAGGAGAGTAATGGAGTCTGCTATGGAGGGTAAGAGAAGTAGAGGGAGACCAAGACGACGATGGTTAGATTCGGCTTCTAACGATTTAAAGATAAGAGGTATAGAACTAAATGAGGTCACAACACTAGTTGCAAATCGAGGATTGTGGCGACGTTTAGTAAACCTCAGAGGCTTACACACTGAACGCTGAATGGCATAACAGTCTATAATGATAATGTATGTATGTTATTATTATTATTATTATTATTATTATTATTATTATTATTATTATTATTATTAGTATTATTATTATTATTATTATTATTATTATACGTATACTAGAGAATCATCTCTCAAAGGATCTGGTAGTCGTTTTTGTAGACTTCAAAAAGGCGTATGATTCAGTCGACAGGGAAGTGCTATTCAATATATTAGTGGAATTTGGAATTGACGCCAAAACAACAGCAATTATTAAGCAGACTTTAACTGGGACACATTCGAAAGTTTAGTTCATGGGAGAGAACTCCAAGCAGTTCGAAATTAAAACAGGAGTCAGGCAGGGTGATGGATTGTCACCAATTCTTTTCAACTGTGTGTTGGAGAAGATTATCCGGGAGTGGGAAAAAGAACTAGACAGAAAAGGATTACTTAACCAAGTATACATTGGAGGGTCAAAAAGTGGTGTCATGATTAATTGCCTTGCCTTTGCTGATGACGTTGCGCTGCTATCTAGGAATACTGACACAGCAATAGAACAGCTGAATGTACTAAAACTACAGGCAGAAAAAGCAGGACTACAGATTTCTTTCAAAAAAACTAAATATATAACAAACATCAAAACAGCCCCTCGGTACCTGAAGACAGAACACGGTAAAATAGAAAGAGTTGATAGCTTTAAGTATTTGGGTGAAATAGTGCGATTGAAAACAAATGAAAGAGAAGCAAACAACAGCAGACGGGAGAAAATGGCTGCGGCTTTTCGTAGGACATATCCTATATACAAGAAGAAAACCATTTCCAGACGAGCTAAACTAAGGCACTACAATACAGTGATTAAAACGGAATGTCTGTATGCTAGTGAATGCCTCCAAATGACAGGAAAAGAGGGACTGAGAGAAGCTGAGAAATTTGAAAGAAAGATCCTTCGCAAAATAATGGGTCCAGAGATTGTGGATGGACAGTATAGGCTGCGAGGAAGGGAAGAACTTTACCGAGACAATGAAAGGCTAACTGAGTCCATGAGAAAATGGAGACTTAAATTCTATGGGCATTTATTTAGAATGGATGAGAAGAGACTAAGGAAAAGGATTTTCACAATACTAGACAGCAGACCTAAAGTGTCGGACAAATGGTTCAGGGAGGTGAGAAAGGATCTCAGACAGGTGGGACTAAATTCAGAAGACATCTCAAACCGAACAAAGTTTAGGTCAGTGATCGACAAATTTCAGGAATTCCGTGACGAACCAAAACTTAACCGTGGGTGGACGGAAGAAAGAAGACAGGCTGCCAGAGAGAGGATGCTTAAGTTCTGGGCTGTGAGGAAGGCTTCCAGAAACATGTAATTGTTATCTAACGTGGTCTCTAATGGCCGTAAACGAATATATATATATATATAATGCTAAAAATATCCTTTTTTTCTTTTTTTTTTTTTTTTTTTTTTTTTGCATTGGGGTAAGTGCGGTATACTCTCACATGTGCAAACGAAAAAACATAAGTAGACTGTCCAGTGTGTAGAAAGAAACCAGAAACTTAGCTTTTCACGTAAAAACCAATTTGTAAGTCCTGTGACGAATGCCAAGGCTTTATTTAAATAATTTATCGTAGAACATAATCTGCTTGTAAATTGTGCCGACGACGTGGGGCCTCCTTTGTTTCGCAAAATGTTTCCTGATTCGGAAATTGCTAAACGATATAGGTGTGCTAAAACCAAAACAGCAGCTATCATTTCAGAAATGTGCATGGGAGGAAGGCAGGTGAATGCATGTTTTGTTGTTTCTGATGGTAGCAAAAAAGGGACTTGAAAATATATCCTATTGTTGTAACATTTTTTTAGACCTGAAGTCAAATTCAGACTTGCCTTCTCTCTGTGCCTAATTTAGAAGTCAACCTTTTGCTATCAACTTTTCAGGAATTCCGCATTCCATTAAAAAACTGCCTAGCTCTTGGTGCTGATAATGCTGCAGTAATGGTAGGATTAAAGAATGGTGTGGCAGGATGTTTGAAGCGGGAAAATAGTAACATAAACATCGTAGGCTGTTCTTTTCACCTAATTAATCTTGCTGCAGAGAAGGGTGTGGCGTGCTTGTGTGTAAATATAGATGAAAGTATAATTGATATATTTTATTACCTGGAAAGGAGTGCAAAGAGGAAAGGAAAGTTACTTTATTCAGGAGTGAAATTGTGAGTAAGGATTCTCAGATGGGAACTTTGAAGACTTACAAATTCCTAAGCACAGTCTAAGTGCAGATGTGTCTTATTTGTCTGAAAAGGTGAAGCATTGTCATAACATTTCACCACACTCCTCAGTCGAACGGTAAAACCAAGTCATCAGTTTCACCCAGACAAAACAAAACAAAAAATGAAACTACTGATGGCACTAAGAGCCATGCTTTGTTACGTGACGATTGACTGTTCATGTTTTTTCATCAAATTTACTTACACACACATGTTTTCATGTCTAAACTACATATAATGAAATTTTCTTAAAATAAGTGTGTCTTGTTTTGAATTGAGAGATGAGCTAACGGGAGTCGACAAGCGGAAGTACAGAATTTAATATATAGCAATTGGTAGAGCCATAGAGTGACAATTATATGTTAATCAGCTTCCAACAGGCAAATGGAGTTACAAGATATGGTTTCTGGTCTCATTGGAAAAATAATGTGTTCAGCTGGCTTGCATTTTTCCCAAGTGAAATCAACAGAGGTCAAGGTCAGCTTCATTTACTGAAGTGAAATGCTAGCATACCAATAAGAGATTCTTGAACGACAGGTGATCTTAGATGGAAGAAGCCACAACATTTTAGTGTAGACGTAAACTTTATGTTGGAAGATTTTAGCAGTTTTTTATTATACGAGTATGCATATGTGTAGTTTTTAAATGTTTCAGTGAATAGGCAAGGGTGGTATATTCAGAGAATTGTATGTAGGAGATTTTTCAACATTAAAAACATATCTGGTCCGTATTGAAAGGAGATAACATACAGTAGAGGGAAATTTGATTGATCCACCTTTTCTCAGTACAAAATATGTTGTTAATATGATCACAAATTTTTTTTATTCAATACTGGTTTCCGTGTCCGTGGACACCATCATCAGCTGAAACAGGTCTTATGAAAAAAGATATACAAGTATGTAGTACTTATGATAGACCCTTAAGTAATAAGTGACATTAATAGGATGAAGTAAAAATACAATGCTTAAAAGAATATAAATAAGTTATGTGCTTGTTGGTCAAAGTATAAAATGAAAGTGAAGATATTAACAAATGTTTAAAGACTTGATCAGTTTGATCACTGCTAAACACTGGGTGAGATTAAAACATGGACATCCAAAACCTGATGTAGTCTGCAGTCTTTCCACAGAGTATTGATGATAATGTAACATAAGTAAGTTTGATGGTGCCTTGTTTATTTATTTATTTATTTATTTATTTATTTATTTATTTATTTATTTATTTATTTATTTATTTATTTATTTAGCATATGATGCTTCAGTTGACAATCGTTTGAAATGTATTTTACATATATTTGTTATTAGAAAAATGTAAACATATTTATATACATGGATATAGAGTATTTACAAACAAACAAACAAACAAACACACGCGTGCGCGCGCGCGCGCACACACACACACACACACACACACATCCTGCCTGCAGGTTCTGAGATTTCATCACAAGCTGATGTCAAGTCCTTCCAGCCAAGTGAGTGGCGTAGGGGTTACTTGATGTAGCTCCTCCATAGGCCCAGTGAATGCTCGTAGAGGACATTATTTCACAATGTGGCTGATGGTTTGCACTTCAGCACCACAGTTGCAGGAAGGAGACTTCAACCATCCCCATTGGTGTAGTGCAGAAGAAGTTCTTCCAACGCCGCAGCGTATCCTGTTTAATCTAGTTCAGATGATGCGTGGGAAGTTGAACCCAGGAGGTTTTGCTGTTGGGTCATTGATGTTGATTGGACCATGTGGGTGTAATCTGGCCCATTCTTCCTTCCATGCTTCGTCAGGTCTAAAAGGTATGTCAGTTAGTTCCCTGGCCGTCTTCCGGGCAGGTTTCCGGGATTTCAGTCTCGCAACAGCGTTTTCTTCTGTATCCTGGTGGATGGGAAGTGAGCTGTTCATCACCACCTTAGTCCATAATCTGACAAGGGCATTTTGTCGTCTGATGTGAGGAGGTTGAATGTGGTTTAGTACAGGAGTGGAGTGCAGGGTGCCAGATATGATTCTCATTGTGTGGCACAGCTGGACATTGACTAGACGAGTATGGGAACTATTAAGCCATACAGCAGAACAGTATTCAGCTGAAGAATATACAAGTGCTAAAGCAGTTGTTCACAATGAATTTGCATCCGCACCCCATGAAGTTCCAGCTAGTGTACCCAGAAGGTTGTTACGACTATTCAGTTTAGCTGCCAGTTTCTGAAGGTGATGCGGTAGGTTAGGGATCTATCTGAAGTTACACCAAGGCTTTTGGGGGTAGCATAACACTGCAGTGTGTAATTTTTGAACCTGATTGTCGGTTGGTAGTTTGCATTCCTGTTACTGAGGTGAAACGTAGCTACTTCTGTCTTTAGAGGGCTTGGTATCAATCACCACTTTGTGAAATAACCGTCCATCTTCTCAAGGTCCTGGGATAGGATTTCTTCAGCTTCACTGAAGTCTGCTCTTTGTATGGTGAGGTTGATGTCATCTGCATAAATGAACGTGCGAGGTGTGATTTCTGGAAGGTTGTGTATGTATAAGTTGAAAAGCATTGGAGACAGCACTGAACCCTGTGGTAAACCATTGTTGAGTTTGTGGAAACGACTGCGAACGTGTTCTGTATGAACCTGGAAAAAATCTATTTCCCAGCTTATTTTTTATTAGAGTGAAGATCTTGAGACGTGGTATTGCTCTGCTGAGTTTCAGGAGGAGGCCTTCTTTCCAGACTGTGTCATAGGCGGCGGTAAGATCGAGGAACACAGAGACACTTTTCTTCTTCCTCTTAAATCCATTTTCTATAAAGGAAGTCAAAGCGAGCAACTGATTGCTGCAGTCACGACCATGACGAAAACTAGCTTGCTCAATCGGAATGAGGCATTCAATCGTAGGAGCTATCCTGTTAAGAATCAGTCTTTCCAGAAGCTTGTAAGTTACGCTTAGTAGGGCTATTGGTCTCTAACTTTGGGGTAATTTAGGATCCTTGCCTGGTTTCAAGACAGCGATAATTTTAGTTATGTTATATGAGGATGTGTCATGAGATTGATTGGTGTTAAGTATGAGGTAATAGGTAGGTCCAAGGAATATTTGACCGGACGAGTTGGCCGTGCGGTTAGGGGCGCGCAGCTGTGACTTTGCATCCAGGAGATAGTGGGTTCGAACCTCACTGTCGGCAGCCCTGAAGCTGGTTTTCTGTGGTTTCACATTTTCACACTAGCCAAATGCTGGGGCTGTACCTTATTTAAGGCCATCGCCGCCATAAGACTTATCTGTGTTGGTGCGAGGTAAAACAAATAGCAAAGAAAAAAAGAAATATTTGGTAGTTTTGGAGCCACTGAGGAAGAGAACATAAAATGTTGTCGGAATATGTACAGTGTTTCAAGATGAAATAAATAAGTAATAAGAATTTTAAAGTATTGATGACACAGCTAAAATATAACAGTGATTTTCATTAGGGAATAGATAGAAGTCTATACTGCCCATAAATCAAACTGCAATGGTTAAGTTAATAAATTCATTCTCTTATGTTTCATTGTTTTGAGCATTTTAAAAAAAATTTCATGTGGCTATATCTAGCCGAGTGCAGCCCTGTAAGGCAGACCCTTCAATGAGGGTGGGCTGCATCTGCCACGTGTAGATAACTGCATGTTATTGTGGCGGAGATTAGTGTGGTGTATGAGTTGCTGGGATGTTGTGGACAACACAAATACCCAGCGCCCGAGCCATTGGAATTAACCAATGAAGTTTAAAATCCTCGACCCGGCTAGGAACCAAACCTGTGACCCTCTGAACAAAAAGCCAGTACGCTGACCAATCAGCCAACACGTCAGACGTTTTGAGCATTGAAATGCAAGGAATAACATGTAGGAACTATGTTGCCTTTAGCCTCTACACTAACCAACACAAAACTTTTTTTTTTTTTAATTATTAGTATTCCGCTTATGGTTCATGCTGTGGGTTACTGTAGTCACGTCCTAGTTCGTGAACCATGGGCAATGGCTGAGTGGCCTAGTAATTGGTCCTTATAGTCGGGATACCAGTTGCTGTGGAATGGGAGTGGGCATCTCGGACATATTCTGAGTCATGGCCCTCCTTGTGCTCAAGTGGCTAGGACTTTACAATCCACCAGTGGTCCATAACCCATTAGAGGAGAGATCCTCACTTGGACTATGTGTAAGTAGGTTGCATCCAGCTTCATGAATTTACCGAGCTCAGAACATTTTAAGCAAGCCTCGGACCTATGGGAGTAAGGGAGTCCCACTCCCATTTGACAGGCGAGGGACTCCTTCTAAACAACTTGGCGAACGAAATTGAATTCGATGGGGAGCTATCAATATTAATGGGGCTTATGGGAGAAAGAAAGTAGAACTGGCTGAGTCAGCAAAGAGGATGCATTTGGATGTGCTAGGAGTAAGTGATATTCGGGTAAGGGGAGATAATGAGGAAGATATAGGTGATTATAAAGTGTACATGATGGGTCTTAGAAAGGGAAGGGCAGAGTATGGGGTAGGGCTGTTTATCAGGAATACCATTGCACGCAACATAGTTCCTGTTAGGCACGTAAATGAGCGAATGATGTGGATAGATTTGTCAGTTGGAGGAATTAGGATGAAAATTGTCTCAGAGTATTCACCATGTGAGGGTGCAGATAAGGATGAAGTTGACATGTTTCATGAAGCATTGAATGACATCATGGTCAGGGTCAACAGCAAGGATAGAATAGTGCTAATGGGCGATTTCAATCTGAGAGTTGGAAATAGAACTGAAGGACACGAAAGGGTGATTGGTAAATGTGGGGAAGATATGGAAGCTAATGGGAATGGGAAGCATTTAATGGACTTGTGTGCTAGAATGGGTTTAGCAGTTATGAATACATTCCTCAAGCATATGGCTATTCACTGCTACACATGGGAGGCTAGGGGTACCAGATCCGTAATCGACTGTATCTTAACCGACTTCGAATTCAGGAAATCTTTTAGAAATGTACGAGTTTTCCGGGGATGTTTCGATGGTACAGACCACTATCTGATCTGTAGTGAACTAAGTATCTCTAGGCCTAGGGTAGAGAAAGTGAAATCTGTCTGCAAACGAATAAGGGTAGAAAATCTCCAGAAAGTAGATGGATATGATTAGTGAGAAGTTTCAAACAGTGGACAGTAAGCAGGTTCAGGATATAGAAAGAGAATGGGTGGCATACAGGGATGCTGTAATAGAAACAGCAAGGGAATGCCTAGGAGCAACTGTGTGTAAAGATGGGAAAAGGTGAACATCTCGGTGGAATGATGAAGTAAGAGCAGCTCGTAAACGTAAAAAGAAGGCTTATCAGAAATAGCTCCAAACAAGAGCTGAGGATGACAGGGATTTGTATGTAGATGAAAGAAACAGAGCAAAACAAATAGTTCTTGAATCCAAAAAGAAGTCATGGGAAGATTTTGGTAATAACCTGGAATGGCTAGGTCAGGCAGCAGGGAAACCTTTCTGGACAGTAATAAACAATCTTAGGAAGGGAGGGAAAAAGGAAATGAACAGTGCTTTGAGTAATTCAGGTGAACTCATAATAGATCCCAGGGAATCTTTGGAGAGCTGGAGGGAATATTTTGATCATCTTCTCAACGTAAAAGGAGATCTTCTTGGTGGTGTTGCGAACAGCCAAGCTCATGGGGAAGAGGAAAATGATGATGGTGAAATTACGCTTCAGGAAGTGGAAAAAATGGTAAATAAACTCCATTGTCATAAAGCAGCAGGAATAGATGAAATTAGACCTGAAATGGTGAAGTATAGACGGAATGCAGGTATGAAATGGCTTCATAGAGTAATAATGAGTAGTCAGGAGTATTGGTAAGGTACCTTCAGATTGGACAAAAGCAGTAATTGCACCTATCTATAAGCAAGGGAACAGGAATGATTGCAACAACTATCGAGGTATCTCATTGATTAGCATACCAGGCAGATTATTCACTGGCATTTTGGAACAGAATGTGCGATCAGTCATTGAGAGGAAGTTGGATGATAATCAGTGTGGTTTCAGACCACGGAGAGGCTGTCAGGATCAGATTTTCAGTATGTGCCAGGTAATTGAAAAATGCAACGAGAGGAATAGGCAGTTGTGTTTATGTTTTGTAGATCTAGAGAAAGCATATGACAGGGTACCGAGGGAAAAGATGTTCGCCATACTGGGGGACTACGGAATTAAAGGTAGATTATTAAAATCTATCGAAGGCATTTATGTTGACAATTGGGCTTCAGTGAGAATTGATGGTAGAATGAGTTCTTGGTTCAGGGTACTTACAGGAGATAGACAAGGCTGTAATCTTTCACCTTTGCTGTTCGTAGTTTACATGGATCATCTGCTGAAAGGTATAAAATGGCAGGGAGGGATTCAGTTAGGTGGAAATGTAGTAACCAGTCTAGTCTATGCTGATGATTTGGTCCTAATGGCAGATTGTGCTGAAAGGCTGCAGTCTAATATCTTGCAACTTGAAAATAGGTGCAATGAGTATGGTATGAAAATTAGCCTTTCGAATACTAAATTGATAATCACAAAGTTTATACAAGGAGTAATTTTAATACCACCTATTCTGTACAATTATTCCACTTTCGTGTGGTTAAATACACATGGAAATTACCAGAAATGTGAAGGGTACATGTATCGCCCACTGTTTCATGGGCATCATCAGCCTCAATCAATCTTAAAACACACATGGTCTAAGGAGTCATAATAATTTACATAAAACATAAAACTTGTAATGGTTCATGTTTGTGGGTTGCTGTAGTTACGTCCTAGTTCATGAACAATGGGCAACGGCTGAGTGGCCTAGTAAGTGGTCCTGAGAATCGGGATGCCAGTTGCTACGGAATGGGAGTGGGGATCTTGGACATATTCTGAGTCATGGCCCTCCTTGTGCTCAGGCGGCTAGGACTATACAATTCACCAGTGGTCCATAACCCGCTAGAGGAGAGATCCTCACTTGGACTATGTACAAGTAGGGTAGCATTCTGCTTCATGAATTTACCGAGCTCAGAACATTTTAAGCAAGCCTCGGACCTATGGAAGTAATAGAGTCCCACTCCCATTTGACAGGTGAGGGACTCCTTGGAAACAACTTGGTGAACGAAATGGTATTCGATGGGATGCTATCAATATTAATGGGGCTTATGGAAGGAAGAAAGTAGAACTGGCTGAGTCAGCAAAGAGGATGCATCTGGATGTGCTAGGAGTAAGTGTTATTCGGGTAAGGGGAGATAACGAGGAAGAGATAGGAGATTTTAAAGTGTACTTGACGGGTGTTAGAAAGGGAAGGGCAGAGTCTGGAGTAGGGCTCTTTATCAGGAATACCATTGCACGAAACATAGTGTCTGTTAGGCACGTAAATGAGCGAATGATGTGGGTAGATTTGTTAGTTGGAGGAATTAGGACAAGAAGTGTGTCCGTGTGTTCACCATGTGAGGGTGCAGATGAGGATGAAGTTGACAAGTTTTATGAAGCATTGAGTGACATCGTGGTCAGGGTCAGCAGCAAGGATAGAATAGTGCTAATGGGCGATTTCAATGCAAGAGTTGGGAATAGAACTGAAGGATACGAAAGGGTGATTGGTAAATGTGGGGAAGATATGAAAGCTAATGGGAATGGGAAGCGTTGGCTTGACTTCTGTGCTAGTATGGGTTTAGTTGTTACGAATACATTCCGCAAGCATAAGGCTATTCATCACTACACACGGGAGGCTAGGGGTACCAGATCCATAATAGACTATATCTTAACAGGCTTTGAATTCAGGAAATCTCTAGGAATGTATGAGTTTTTCACAGATTTTTCGTTGATACAGACCACTATCTGATCTGTAGTGAACTAAGTATATCTTAGGCCTAGGGTAGAGAAAGTGAAATCTGTCTGCAAATGAATAAGTGTAGAAAATCTCCAGGACGAGGAAATTATGTGGAAGTACATGGATGTCATTAGTGAGAACTTTCGAACAGTAGATAGCAAGCAGGTTCAGGATATAGAAAGTGAATGGGTGGCATACAGGGATGCTGTAGCAGAAACAGCAAGGGAATGCCTAGGAACAACTGTGTGTAAAGATGGGAAAAGGCGAACATCTTGGTGGAATGATGAAGTGAGAGCAGCCTGTAAATGTAAAAGGAAGGCTTATCAGAAATGGCTCCAAACAAGGGCCAAGGCAGACAGGGATTTGTTTGTAGGTGAAAAAAACAGAGCGAAACAAATAGTTGTTGAATCCAAAAAGATGTCATGGGGAGATTTTGGTAATAACCTGGAAAGCTAGGTCAAGCAGCAGGGGAAACCTTTCTGGACAGTAATAAATAATCTTAGGAAGATCGGGAAAAAGGAAATGAACAGTGTTTTGAGTAATTCAGGTGAACTCATAATAGATCCCAGGGAATCACTGGAGAGGTGGAGGGAATATTTTGAACATCTTCTCAATGTAAAGGGAGGTCATGCTGGTGGTGTTGCAAATAGCCAAGCTGATGGGGAGGAGAGAAATGATGTTTGTGAAATTATACTTGAGGAAGTGGAAAGGATAGTAAATAAACTCCATTGTCATAAGGCAGCAGGAATAGATGAAATTAGACCTGATATGGTGAAGTATAGTGGGAAAGCAGGGATGGAATGGCTTCATAGAGTAGTAAAATTAGCATGGAGTGTTGGTAAGGTACCTTCAGATTAGACAAAAGCAGTAATTGCACCTATCTATAAGCAAGGGAACAGGAAGGATTGCAACAACTATCGAGGTATCTCATTGATTAGTATACCAGGCACCGGGCGAGTTGGCCGTGCGTGTAGAGGCGCGCGGCTGTGAGCTTGCATCCGGGAGATAGTAGGTTCGAATCCCACTATCGGCAGCCCTGAAAGTGGTTTTCCGTGGTTTCCCATTTTCACACCAGGCACGGCCGCTTCCTTCCAACTCCTAGGCCTTGCCTATCCCATCGTCGCCATAAGACCTATCTGTGTCGGTGCGACGTAAAGCCCCTAGCAAAAAAAAGAAAAAAAAAAAGTATACCAGGCAAAGTATTCACTGGCATCTTGGAAGGGAGTGTGCGATCAGTCGTTGAGAGGAAGGTGGATTAAAACCAGTGTGGTTTCAGACCACAGAGAGGCTGTCAGGATCAGATTTTCAGTATGCGCCAGGTAATTGAAAAATGCTACGAGAGGAATAGGCTGTTGTGTTTATGTTTCGTAGATCTAGAGAAAGCATATGAAAATATACCGAGGGATAAGATGTTCACTATACTGGGGGACTATGGAATTAAAGGTAGATTATTAAAATCAATCAAAGGCATTCATGTTGACAATTGGGCTTCAGTGAGAATTGATTGTAGAATGAGTTCTTGGTTCAGGGTACGTACAGGGGTTAGACAAGGCTGTAATCTTTCACCTTTGCTGTTCGTAGTTTACATGGATCATTTGCAGAAAGGTATAAAATGGCAGGGAGGGGTTCAGTTAGGTGGAAATGTAGTAAGCAGTTTGGCTTATGCTGACGACTTCTTCTTAATGGCAGATTGTGCCTAAAGCCTGCAGTCTAATATCTCGGAACTTGGAAATATGTGCGATGAGTATGGTATGAAAATTAGCCTCTCGAAGACTAAATTGATGTCAGTGGGTAAGAAATTCAACAGGATTGAATGTCAGATTGGTGATACAAAGCTAGAACAGGTTGATAATTTCAAGTATTTAGGTTGTGTGTTCTTCCAGGATGGTAATATAGTGAGGTAGATTGAATCAAGGTGTAGTATAGCTAATGCAGTGAGCTTGCAGTTGCGATCAACAGTATTCTGTAAGAAGGAAGTCGGCTCCCAGACGAAACTATCTTTACATCGGTCTGTTTTCAGACCAAATTTGCTTAATGGGAGCGAAAGTTGGGTGGACTCAGAATATCTTATTCATTAGAAGTAACAGACATGAAGGTAGTGAGAATGATTGCTGAATTGCAGGAGGGTACTCGGAATGAGGAGTTAATGGCTAATTTAGGAATGAACTCGATGGGTGAAGATGTACGCATAAACTGGCTTCGGTGGTGGGGTCATGTGAGGCGAATAGAGGAGGATAGGTTACCCAGGAGAATAATGAACTCTGTTATGGAGGGTAAGAGAAGTAGAGGGAGACCAAGACGACGATGGTTAGACTCGGTTTCTAATGGTTTAAAGATAAGAGGTATAGAACTAAATGATGCCACAACACTAGTTACAGATAGAGGATTGTGGCAATGTTTAGTAAATTCACAGAGGCTTACAGACTGAACGCTGAAAGGCATAATAATCTTTAATGATGATGTATGTATGTATGTATGTATGTATGTATGTATGTATGTATGTATGTATTCCGCTTAGTGTAACTGTACAATCCTTCAGATGAACCCGTCAATATGGGGGGAAGATACATCTAGTATACAATAAATTGATAAATTTTCTCACTTTTTTATTGTGATTGTGGCTCAGTTTTTACTTTCTCTCACCTGTATCTTACCACCAAGTTATGTCCTTGCTCATAGAGTTATCATCATCATCATCATCATCATCATCTATGTCCCACTCTAGTCACCCGGGTGTGGTTTTGTTCATAGAGTATAGATAAATTTTCCAGGTATAAACTGTTCACCCATCTGGCACTCCTGAAAATTATTTGTCTGCTACCATTTTAGAACTCCTTTTTTTGTGACATCTGTTTAACATCTAATGACATCTATTTAAAAATTCAAGATATAATTTATTGGAAGCTAATTTTTCTTCTTCTTGCAGTCACATTGGCGTATGTTTATGGCACAGCGGCTATTAAACCACATGAGAATTCGATTATCTGCTGTTGTCCTCATCCAAGCTGTGTGGCGTGGGCATCGCTGTCATTTGTGGTATAAGAAATTTCGCACTGGTTTGGTTGGATTTCAAGCTCATGTTAGGGGCAAGATTGCTCGACGGAGGTACATTGAAGCTAGAGAGAAAAGGACGAAGGAAATTCAGGTAAGTATGGCCATCAGCATCTTTACCAACCAGTGACAGATTGAGCTGCAAATGTTACGTACCTTGGGGTTCTTGAATGTTTTGTTATGTAGTTGGGCTCAGACTTCTGCTCAGAGCTAGCAAACCCAAAGAGAAGTTTCTTTTACAGCTCAAGATGTTATCTTTATTGTAACTTATGTATGTTGTAAATGTTAAACATACATCTCAACATCCTTCTTGACTTGAAATATGGCATTTGGGAAGATCCCAAAATGTAGATGGCATTAAAAATGTGAATTATTCATTCATTCATTTGCACTTTATGAATTGCCAAACATGACAAAGTATACCATATGATTAATAGTATTCAATAATAATAATAATAATAATAATAATAATAATAATAATAATAATAATAACTGAAGAGATTTCGGGAGGCAAAGTAGGCGAAAAACATCAGGCCAACGAATAAGTTCAAACATGCTATTTGAATGGGCATAACGAAGAAAGACGGAAGAAGAAGAATGATGATAATGATAATTGATTGCTATTATTGATACATCCAGAAGGATGATATTAGAAACCCCAAGATTTTGTAGATGTTTCACACAAAATTTTGTCATTATTCCCCTGGTGGCACAGATTAACAATCCAACAATTTTAAATACCAGGCATTTTATAGGCATGTTTGAAATATTCTTATGTTGGCTCATAGATGGCTCTCTTTTCTTGCCCTATCTCCTCATTCTGGCCGGAGCTCTCTTCAGATCTCATAGTTGGATCACAGCGCTATCCTTTGTGCATTATAAGTTAGGAACTTCATTTTCCCCGTATTGAACTGAGATTCTCAATTAGAATTGAGGAAAGGTTCAACCTATTCAATACTAAGTATGTCGTATAGGATGTTTACAACATGTTATTTATTGTTACTAGTACCGGTTTCAAAGCTTAGTGGCATCATCATCAGCTAGAAGTTACAAAGTGGGCAGGGTACATAACATAAAACACTACCTATGTTGAGCTGAGACAACTTTAATTTAAAATTCAACCTTATTCAACCACCCAACTTTAGGCATACCGGCCATAAACATATATTTGGTGGCCTTGCCAGCCACACACTATACTGGACCTTGACATGTATATCTCCATTGACAATAACAGAATAGTGGACATCAATTTTATCTCATCGTTCTATTATATATACCAAGATTTTTACTTAATTCATCAGGCCAATTTTATTGTATAACACCAATGTACCATACTAGACTATAACACCTGTTATGCGTTACATTACTCCATCATATTTTACCCATTGTTCATTTAGCTCTAAATGTAAAATATTGTTAACCATTTGTACTTTGCATTGCATGTATTATGTACACAGTTTTATGTTATGCATAACATGTTATGTTATGTGTAACTTCTAGCTGATGATGCCACTAAGCGTCGAAACCAGTACTAGTAACAATAAATGATATGTTCTAAACATGTTATATGACATACTTAGTATTGAATAGGTTGAACCTTTCCTCAATTCTAATTGTAAATCCTTTCTGCAGTCGATGTCTCTTGATGCAAGTGTAATAGACTGATGTAACTTGAAAACAATATTCCTTAACCCATGGGCAAATAATGCAAGTACCGAGCTCAAATTATTATTATTATTATTATTATTATTATTACTTGTGAGGTATGGCTATGAAATTTTTGCATCCAATTATTATTATTATTATTATTATTATTATTATTATTATTATTATTATTTACGTAATTGTCATATGTACGGACGATACGATCGTATTATTTGTAAGGTTATGAAACGTGCACTATATATACAGTAGTAGTCCGCTATACCGAGTGCAGCATGTAACGAGAACCCCGCTATAACAACAGTTTTTGTATGTCCCTTCAAAATTCCTATATTAAACTGTGTATTACCCTTTGGTCACAGTGAGAGCCCTATCGCTGACGCATTCGTTATTACGAGCGATTTTTCCGTAACCGATATTTATGCGCCCCACCGATTATTTTGCATGCAGTCGATCACCTTCGGTATTGTTTCCTCACACTGTCCCCTAGCGTGTTTTCTCGTCAACCCTCGAAGGCGATTAGTAATACCCGTCAACTGCTGTTCCATAAAGAAAATTCGAAATCAAAGAGAACTGTTTTGCATAATAAGTGCGTAAATAATGTGTCCGATAACAGTTGTTAACTCGTTAAAATAAAGGCTGAGTAAACGATCGCGTGGTTTTAATGCTAAATACTGCAGTTAAGTAAGGATGGAATACTCCTCAAGATATCGCAGCGTGCATCATTGATTTCAGAGGTTAGTTTATATTTTCTCACATGTGTTAAATTTCAGAAAGGCTATTATCATATAAATTTATAGCAAGAAGTGTATTTCTCTACTGGTGCTAGAAATTTGTATTCATGATAAATATAGTACGGTTAAGTTAGGTTAGGTGATGCTGTTTGAGTAAGAAAACTCAAATATTTGCCACAAAATGTGATCAGTTATCTTTGGTATGGTATAGTTTTCTCTCTATGTGCATTTGCAAACTCTCTCGTCGACATTCGAAAGCAATGTTGGAGTCGATAAGTAATACCTGTCGACTGCTGTTCTCTAACGAAAATTCAAAATGAAAGATGATAACACGTTTTCATAATCAATAAGTAAATAACATGGCCGATAGCAGTTGTTAATTACATAAAATCAGCTTCATGGTCCGTATCGCACTTCAATAGATTCACAATTAAGTATTTATTTATTTTCCACCTAGTCGATACAATGATTGCTTAAGGCAATTTTTAATGGTCAAAAGTGGTACTTGTTTCGTATATTATCAACATCTTCAGCCACATAACACTGTTTAGATGAAAAATATATAAATTATGAATCAAATAGAGGATTTGGATTTTTGGACACGTTATGTGGACGATGTTTATGCTATAATAGATAACAGACTCACCGATAGCAATAAAGTTTTAAATATATTGAATAATTTGGATTCCAATATAAAATTCACTTTAGAAGAAGAAGTAGAAAGATCACTGAATTTTCTGGACATAGTCACAACAAGACAAGAAAAAGGATTTTCTTTCAAAATACACAGAAAATCCACTTTCACACTGACCACTATCAAGAACAACTTGTTACACCCTGAGGCACAGAAAAGATCAGCATATTATAGTTACGTTAACAGAGCATTTAGTATTCCTTTATCTAAATCTGAAAGGAATAAAGAACTGTTGTTTATCCGACAACAAGCCGTCTTGAATGGTTTCAACAATAACATGATTGATAAAATTATTAATAAATTTTCGGAGAAGCAACTATCTAAATTAATAGTCGAACCTCGTAAAACTGAAAAATATATCAAGTTCACATATAATAATCCAAACATACACGTAATAACAAATTTATTTAAGAGAAAAAATTTCAAAATTGCATTTTCCACCAATAACAACATGAAACATAGTATTTTCAACCATGATACAATAAATCTCTCGGAAAAAGATAAATTTTTTGATTCGGGAATATACAAACTCACATGCTTTGAATGCAAGAATACATACATAGGACAATTTTAAAGTTAGATATTTGGAACATGTGAATGCTGAAAAACATAGAAGATTCTCAGCAATGGGATCACACATGACTGCCACAGGTCATAATTTTACCAACATAGAACAAGACCTGACCATCATAAAAAAGTTAAAAAAGGGCAGCTTAATGAACACATATGAAGACATTCATCTAGACCAACTTGTAAAGAAAAATGATAACCTTAATGAGGCTGTAGAATATAAGATTCCATTATATTATCAAATTCTGGTATATTTGAAAATGCTTGAGAAAGATCACAAAAAAAGAATTGGAATTTCTCCACCTACAAATAGCCCTACAACTTATTCCTCCTCAGTTGAAGCTATACGTGACAGCAAGGAAGTTCTTGACACACCTATATCCCCCGCTCCTCCGCCTCCTCAAGTGCAAGAGCAAGGAAGAACGCATCATCAATATTACACCCAACGCAAAACTGTGAAAGAATGACAGGAGTTACTGTTCCAAAGGAAAGCAGGCTTAATAAGATTTGACAACTAGGAATTAGTTATATTTTCTTCTGCATTAATAATAAAGGCCACACTATGATTTCTGGATTTCTTCATTTTGATAATTACTTATAAATTGTATTTTTTTTTTTTAATTTTTAAATTGACCTTTTTTCATGAATTATTAAGAAAATAATATTCATTAGGACATATTCTCTATGGAATACTGTACAAGTGTTTCCTTGACGACTGCTTTCTATTGTAGAAATAATTTATATATTTTCTCTTGAGTTATTTGTTTGTTTTTATGTTGTCAATCTGATGTTAATTTTAAGGACACTTCCTCTAAAGTATTCCTTTGTCAATTTTATATATTGTTCATCTAAACAGTGTTATGTGGCTGAAGATGTTGATAATATACGAAACATGTACCACTTTTGACCATTAAAAATTGCCTTAAGCAATCATTGTATCGACTAGGTGGAAAATAAATAAATACTTAATTGTGAAGCAGTTGTTAACTCGTTAAAAATAAAGGCTGAAGTAAACGATTTCTTGTTTTTAATGTTATATACTGAAATTAAGTAAGAATGTGATACACGTCAAGATAGGACAGAGCACATCACTGATTTTGGAGGATAGTTTATATTTTCTTGTGTCTATTTAAATTTCAGAAAGCCTATTCCTGTGTAAATTTTAGAGAGGAAGTTATAATTTCTCTACATGTGTTTGAAATATGTTTTTCATGATATATATATGGTTAGGTTAGGTGACTCTGTTTGAAGAAAACTGAAATGTTTTCCACAGAAGCCTCTGGAGTGATACTGTATTTCTCCAAATCCAAGACGACAATTTTACAGCTTGAATATTTAGCTATATTTCTACATAATCACCATTTCGGTTGATATATTTTTGTAGACTCTGTGATAGTTTTTATATGCCGCCATGCTGTTCAGGAAGTTGTGAACCTCATCTTTCACCTTGTTGTCGGTGCTGAATCGCTTTCCAGCCAAATGTTCTTTCAACTTAGGGAACAAGTGATAGTCGCTGGGCGCCAAGTCGGGACTAGAGGATGGGTGGGTGATGATGTTCCACTGAAACTGTTTCAGGAGAGCTTCGGTTTGCCGGGCGACGTTCGGGCAAGCGTTGTCATGGAGAATGTTTATGCCTTTACTCAACATTCCTCTTCTCCGGTTCTGAATTGCCCATCTGAGTTTTTTCAGGGTCTCATAGTACCTGTCAGCGTTAATTGTGTTCCCAGTGGGCATTAAGTCGACCAACAATACCCCTTTTCGATCCCAAAACACAGTTGTCATGACTTTATCGGCAGACTGTGTTTGCTTGAATTTCCGCGGCTTTGGCGAAGAGGGATGCCGCCACTGGTGTGATTGTTGCTTGGTCTCAGATGTAAAGTGGAACACTCAGGTTTTGTCACCTTTGACAATTGAGTCCAAAAAGTTGTCCTGTTCGGCTGCAAAACGAAGAAATACGCGGGAATAATCAACTCGTTGCCGCATGTGGTCTTCAGTTAGCATGCATGGCACCCATTTTGCACACATATTCCGGTATTTCAACTTTTCCGTTAAAATTCTGTGAGTGGCACTTCGGAAAACCTCAGGAACCGAAGTGCAGAGATCATCCATGGTATTCCACCGATCTTCACGCATGATTTGCTCAACCTTCACCACTGTCTCGACGGAAATTTACGGTCTCGCGCTCCTTTGTTCGTTGTGAATTTCAGTCCGACGGGCTGCAAACTCATTACATCTCTTACGAACATTTTTGACATCCATGCACAACTCACCATACACTTCCGTCAATTGGCAGTGGATTTCAATCAGTTCAGTACTTTTGCATTAAAAAACCAAATAACTGCGCGCACTTCGCACTTGGCGGTAACATCCTATGGGAGCTCCATTCTCACGGCTGCCAAGGCAAGACTGAGTGCCTCAGGGTGGCGTGCGCATGTTTATATGCGAGCGCGGGAAACACTCTTCACGATATTGTGACCAACAGCCACACGAACAGAGTTCTGTATTTATAAAAAAATTGGAGACCTTATTTTGGGGATTACCCTCGTATCAACCACCATTATATCATATGATAAGTTAATTTCCAACCTAGATCAATCATAAAATCATAAACAACCAACTAGATTCACAAACTTGTCTGAAATTCAGTATATGACTTATATGATTTAATTAAATATGTAGGGAACGTCATTCTCTAAGATATTATGTGACATCTATTCATTTGAAATTATCTGTGGAAAATAGTAATGAACAATTTAATGAATAACTCTTCTCATAAGGATTCATTTTGATGATCTAATCCTGCAATAACATTTTATAAATGTCACAATGCTTTGTCGCTATGGATATGGATTCTCAATTAAAGAAACAATGCCACTGTATCATAAACATACGTGATCCTAGCCTGAGTCAATACTATCATCTTACTCTTCAAATATACCATTTACTTCTATTATATCATCGCAGCAATATATATATATAAATTCATTCTTCATTACTTTCATATAGTATCGTAACATTTTCTTCACTTCCCTTTTCATATCATATTTCTTCCATTTCTTTCAAGTCTTCATCATATATAACTTAGTCTTAACGTATCCACACAGACGCACACAAGATGCTGTCAGTTAGTACAATTAATTTTATTCACGTATATTCACAACCTGAATCACAGTATCAAAACACTTCACTAGAGGTTACAATTTTGAAACAATGTTGAAAACTGATGACTGCGTATTTCAATATGGAGACTGCAAATATTGCATGTCAGCCCGGGATATATGTTTGCTACACTATCACTCTACTAAACAACAACTAACTTTTACCGTCAAGATCATCCCCTTATATGTGTGCCGAGACCGGCTTCTAGAAAGTTACATTACAAAGTATATCTTCGTGAAAATTCTAGAGTGCTTAATACACAGTTTACAATGGATGGAATTTTCTCAATCGTTCTCATTACCTATACCATTCTGGAAGTTAGTGTATTTCACAATTATAGATTACAATTTATGTATACAGGTAAGAATAAATTAATATTAATTTACAGGTATACATTAACTGAACTGATATAACTGTTTATATACATTGCTTGTTTCGTGACATAACTTCAAAAACAACGCAATTATATTGCATGTACACATAATGTAATACTAATACCAAATGGATGTAACACTTCACAGCTATACATAGAATAATAATAATTGTAAAATGATAATAATAAAATTATTATTATTATTATTATTATTATTATTATTATTATTATTATTATTATTATTATTATTATTATTCGAGCTCGATATCTGCATTAGTTACCCATGGGTGAGAGAATATTGTTTTCAAGTTATACCGGTACCTGTTATCGCACTTCTGTTATCGCACTTGCATCAGTCTGACTCATAAATAATCTCATTCTCAATTATTCATGTCATTGGATCAATATCTTCATGTCTTCCGTTCACCATTAAATCCATATCTAACCTTATTCTGATTTATTATGACAACGTATAACCTGCATATAATAACAACACATTATTCAGTATTTTATCGAAGATCCTAAAGTATTCTACTCCTAAGCACTTCACACATTACATGGCATAATCTGTTGGGATTCTTTGGTTTTATTGAAATGATATTGCCACACTATTATCTCGCATTCCCTAACTGGAGGTAATCTTGCTTCTTAGGAAGACTATCTTCTCATATGTATTGACACAATAAATAAATCACTCGCGAGAATTTAACACAAATTATTTTGAAGATGGTAGCGATCTAACATCTACTTTCCAACTACAAATGGTCTACATTTCATTTTATCCAGCAATTGTGTACATATATTTATGAAACTTATCCTTCTCTTTCTGCTTCCGGGATTATATCAAGTTTTGTTCGTCATCTGCAGCTCTGGTTAACAATCATCCTACTCCGCTGGCCATCGAGATGTCATCTGGGATTGTGGTTCCTCTCTGCCGTCATCTCAACTCGGTATCGTCCGGACAGTCTGCCCCAAGGTCTTCTTAGAAATCCGTAACAGTCTTGTCTTGCGTAATTGAAAGATTAAAATACATAGATGAAATCAGCTGTAACAATTTGTTGCTATCAAAGACTTCTAACATAATTTTATCAGTGAGAATCTTTTTTAGATTGCATTGTATCGCTTCAATCTTTATCAGATTCGCAATATGTCTGCTATTGTCTTAGCTTTTTATGTCGTACAGGATTGTTTAATTACTTAATATATTGACGTTGCATTATATTGAATTCTTTCTCTTGGGTTCAAAGCCTTGTCTTTGCGTCTTCAATTTTCTGTTACTCAATACTTGCCGTTTTCAATTTATGGAACGCGTATATTAAATTATTATAATAGTTTGAGCGCTATTTGATATATCTTGGGTTCAAAGCCTTGTCTTTGCGTCTTCAATTTTCTGTTAATCAATTCTTGCCGTTTTCAATTTATGGAACGCGTATATTAAATTATTATTATAGTTCGAGTGCTATTTGATATATAAGCGCTATAAGTCTTCTTTCTTTCATAGACTAATTTCTATTTCAATAGTTTTAAGACGTATATCGAGCTTCTTGACCGGAATGCATCTGCTTTCTTTGCTAACTTGTTCAATTGTCTTTTTTTTCTTTTTTTTTCAATAAATCTGGCTTTAACAATTCGACTTCCAATTTTGTCTTTGCCACTGCCATTATGATCTTGACCATTTTGACTTTGCATTATACCGTATCTCCTTGACATTTTATTGAATTTACGCATTGTGTTTAATTTTGTTACCGGTAATCGCTTTCATCTCAATTCGATTGATTTTTATTCCTGCCACAGTGAAATGGCACAACCTCAAATCTGTCATTCCTTGAAGCGAGGTGTACTCTCGTAATCCTTTTTGTTTCCACGTTGGAACAATCAACTCCAATGATTTGTGTGTTTGTCTTGATGTTCGGTAAACCAAGTTTCTTATACAGACCTTCTTTTATTAGATTCGTCTGAAATCCCGGATCCAATAAGGCTCGGTATGTCAGTCTTCTTCCATGAGCATCTTTCACATCATTTAAAGCTGTTCACCAAAGTATTTGCAATGTTATTTCTTTCACGAAGTTCACATTGAGAGAACAGGTGAATGCCTGAGATTCAACACAAAGGTTTATGGGCACTTTGTTTTCTTTCTGTTTGTCATCTTCCTCAGCATGTAAAAATGTTGTGAAGAAGTCCACATTTCTCGCATTTTGATCCTCTATAAAATTTTTTGCAATATGTCCTGGTTTCAAACAGTTATGACACTGTCCTTTTTCTCGGAGCAGTTTTCTTCTATCTTCAACTGATCGCTTAATTAATTCTTCACATGTAAAAATGGGATGATTTCCACCAGACAGATTACAGCTTGCCTGAGTCGTCGTCGTCGTCGTCGTCGTCATAACTTTCTTGCTAGGTTGTTTGTCCTTCGGATATGCCTTCGTATTCAGTGCCTTGGTTTTGTTGTGATTTAACAGCAAATATGATTGGGAACGTTCGGTTAAAAATTTCAAGAAATAATCCAACGTTGGCATCTTCTCTGGAGTGTTGCCATTCACCCTTTCCTGCCAGTCTTTCTGCTCAATGAAATCCAGCTGCTTCTTTGCTAGATGAATAACCAATATATCCCAAAATTGTACCGGTTGCTTCATTGCTTTTAATGAAACCATGTGAGTTTGAATATGAAATTGTAATTGCCTGAGTGATTCAGATTTGTTCTCTTTGAAAACTGTAGGAAACTTGAAAAGTTCATCTAGATGTGTCTCGATTATCATCATTTGATTATCATATGTATCTGCAATCAAGTTCCAGGCACTTGTATATTTTTCTTCTGAAATGGTAAAACCTTGAATGACTTTCCGTGCTTCGCCCTGCAGAAGACCGATCAGATACTGATATTTTTTAATATTTGTTAGTTGAGTATCATTATGAATGATTGAATCAAAACTGTTTTTAAAAAGCAACCACCGAGCTCGATAGCTGCAGTCGCTTAAGTGCGGCCAGTATCCAGTATTCGGGAGATAGTAGGTTCGAACCCCACTGTCGGCAGCCTTGAAATTGGTTTTCCATGGTTTCCCATTTTCACACCAGGCAAATGCTGGGGCTGTACCTTAATTAAGGCCACGGCCGCTTCCTTCCAACTCCTAGCCCTTTCCTGTCCCATCATCGCCGTAAGACCTATCTGTGTCGGTGCGACGTAAAGCAAAAAAAAACTAAGCAACCATTTTGTGAATTCACCATTGAATTCTGTTAATTTAATTTCTTGTAATTTCTGTAGTCTTCTGTTACGATTTTGTGGAACTTCCTGTTGATGAATGGTGTTGTTTACGGCCGTGTTCATGTGCGCTAGCATATTATTTTGAACATCCTCTGCTTCATCTATTATTGTTTGCAATTGTGTAACTGCACTGAAATAAATAGATTCAAATAGTTCTCACTCTCCCTCCCATTCCTCTTGAAACTGTTGTGCAGCTGTTTCATCAGTGATCTCTGTTTCCTTTATTTTAATTTGTATGTCTTCTAAAGAATTCCATAACTCTTCACATTTTTAAAATTCTGATCTTTGTTTCTGATTTTGACATGTCAGCTGTAATTGACTACATTATTCATGTAAACGTGCCTTTTACTCGACCCCACAATTGCTTCAGTTTCGTTAGTTGCGACGTATTGAAATTGAGGTTATGCTGTGCAAATTCGAAAGAATTGCGTGAAGGTTATGTATAAATTCAAAGATATTGTAATGCTGAATTGCTGTTATATGAAAAAGTAAACTGGATCTTTTAAATAAAAAAAATAAAAAAATTTAAAATAAAAAATATCATTATTTGCAAATGAGGTGTCTACCTCAGTGGCAAATGGTACACTAAAATACATTATTGTCTAGCACTAAATATTAAATTAACAAGAGAAGAAAATTTTCCTATAATACAATATTATACAATTTATGCTAACAATGTTTTCTATTAAACACACAGCTGATCCTTAATAAATTTATATTGTTTACAAAATTCTACTTATAATATCTCCTGTACTACTTACAAATATAGTCAACTGATATACAGTATGTGGAATTACTTCAAATGATACTGTACAACTCGTATATGATTAATATTTACATTGCAATTACTTTTTTTTTTTTTACCCCTTCTGGAACCAAAGTAGCATAACGACCTGCTGCGTCTTAACCAGAGCCCCTTTTACCACCACTTTTCAGAGTTCCTGAAGGGCCTTCACAGCTACCGTAGCGGTCCAAGGGCCCTCGAAGTCCCCACTGTACTTCACTCCTACAGCCAGTCCCGTACTTTGGCTGTCCAAAGTCCTTAGACCAGGGGAAGGAATTAATTTATTCACACACACATTTTTTTTTAAAATTTACAATAACCTGCACTGGTCGAATGCCCTCTTAACACTTCATTTATTTTCTCTGTTGCTGTTTATTCTCTTCTTGAATATCTGTACAGATTTTGGAAAAGGATCAAATACTACCCCTGGTAAACTGTTCCACTCCTTCACACCCTTCCCAATGAATGAAAATTTACCCCAATCGCTTCTGCTAAAATTCCTTCTAATTTTATATTTGTGGTCAGTCCTGCCAATATAATTATTTTCCAACTGAAGCCTCTCACGGATATCTCCCCATGCTGCTTCTCCTGTATAGGCTCTATATAATCCTATAAGTCTAGTTTTCTCCCTTCTCTTACTTAAAGTTTCCCACCCAAGTTCCTTTAACATTTCTGATACACTACTCTTTCTCCTGAAATCCCCTGTTACAAATCTTGCTGCTTTGCTCTACACACTATCTATTTCTTTTATTAGGTATTCTTGGTGAGGATCCCAAACACTGTTTGCATATTCCAAAAATGGACGAACCATACTCAAGTAACTTTTTTCTTTTAATTCTTTGTTGCATCCTTTAAGTAGCCTCATTATGACATGTAACGATCTGTATGCTTTCCCAACAATATCATCAACATGACCCTTCCAGTACAAATTACTTTCAAATCTCACACCTTAATATTTGCACTTGCCATCTTTTGGGATAACTACCTCGTCCAAAGTATATTCAAATTCAGTTTTAAAGCTCCTGTTTGTAAAAGTTGTAACAGTTGATATGCCTCCATTAACCTTCATATAATTTTCTTCAACCCATTGTTGGATACTTTCAAGTTCCCTTTGTAATTCTGAACAATCCCCAATGTTGTTTATTTCCCTATATACAATTATGTCATCTGCATACAATCTTATTTTTGATGTTATATTGTTCCCTAAATCATTTGCGTATATTAAGAAAAGTAACGGACCGATTATACTACCCTGTGCAATTCCCTTCCAAACTTTCTCTTCCTGAGATACATTATTTCCTACTTTGACTTTCTGGACCCCTGAATTTAGAAATGTTTTTATCCAACGTGTAACCCTTACGTCCAATCCTATTCCCTCACATTTCTTTAATAATATTCCGTGTTCCACTCTATCAAAGGCTTTGGAAAGATCTATGGCTATGCAATCTAACTGACCTCCTGAATCCAGTCCTGCTGAAATCCCACCAGTTGTGCCTCACAAGAAAATTTCTTTCTAAATCCATACTGGCTCCTCATGAACCAATTTTTATCATCACATATCCCTCTGATGTACTTTGATATTAAACTCTCCAGTATTTTACACAAACTATACTGGTCAGGCTGATTGGTCTGTAGTTCTCTGGTTTCCTTTTATCACCCTTTCCTTTATAAATTGGTATTATCCCATCACCGTGGTTACGCAACAGCGTGACCTAGGTGTAATATTCGATACAAAATTACAATTTAAGATCCATACAGAAACATATACAACCAAGGCTATGAAATCACTAGGCATTCTCTATCGCTTCACAGAAATTTCTGACCCCATTGCTCTTCGTCACTTCTTCCTCACGATCGTTCAACCTCTCTTAAACTACGATTTGGACAACAGCCGCCCCCTCCAATACTAAGCAGTTAGACAGAGCAGTGTCCTTCTTTGCTGCAATTGTAAGGAACAGAAACCCCAAGCTCAGAAATCTGTCTACGCAGCAGGTATTAATTGGCAATTAATGTGTCACCGCTGCACATCAGGCGACAGGTAGCTGAACTGAGTTTCCTCCACGAGATCTTAAATGGACATTACCGCTCGGAACATCTTGTTTCTCTCTTCTGTCTCCGCGTTCCTTCCCGTTCCACCAGAACCAAAGTTCTTCTCCACATTCCCCACACTCAGCACTCAATACTTCAACGATCTTTCCTAATCCGCCTCCCAACACTCTTTAACAATATTAATAGGAGACAAGGGCTTGATATAGCATCAAATAAAAGTGAATTCGAGAGGTGTGTAAATAGTATCTTAAAGATAAGTTGATGTGAAGGGATTATACCGCCATCTAGACCCACGACGACTTGGCTATGAACATGGACATTCTATGGTTTTCGATTTGGACAGTTATTAGTAGGATGTGTACCTGATCTTGGTATATTTTGTTATGTTTGTTATATTTTATTACGAAAGTTTACGTTTGTTAAATAGTCTGTTGACAGTGCGAGTGAAATTTGCTCAGTGCAGCTGTATCTTGTGCTTCGTGAATAAATAAATAAAATAAATAAATTCCTTCCATTTCTTTGGTATTACACTATTTATGACATAGTCAAAGAGAAATTTTAAATAAGGCACTATGTACCACCTCATTGTCTTTAATACCTCCCTAGTAATTTGATCACTTCCTGCTGCTTTTCCTTGCTGAAGCAGTTGGATTTCTCTGAAAATATCTTCATTTGTGAATGAGAAGCTTCTTGTTTCCCTCTGTGTCTCTCCCTCTCTATCTTCTGTTTCCAACTCCTGACAATCATCTACTGAATCTCTGAATTCCCCACTAAATAGGTTTGCTTTCTCAGTATCTGTTAAGAAGAGTTCACCCTCTTCTCCCACCATTGTAGGAATTTGGATTCCTTTTCCTTTTTGATTCCTGATATATGAATACAGCTTTTTCCATTTCCGTTTGTGGTTATTACCCTCTCTAAGTATGCCATTCATATAATTCTCTTTTGCTTCCTTTTTCACTCTATTCAGTTCCCTCATTAGCTGTTTTCTAGTTTCTCTACTTTCCCTACCCTTTTTGATTTTCCTGTTTACTATTCTACATTTTCTTTTTAATTTTCTTATTTCCCTTGTATAATAAACAGGGTCTGAGGTCATTTTACCCTTCTTAACAGGTACAAATCTCTTCTCTCCTTCCCAAATGATTCCTTTAAATTTAGCCCAAAGTGTATCCACGTTACTCCCTTCACTTATCCAACAACTGAATTGTGATTTAAGTCCCAAATTCATCAACTTTAGTTTTTCTGTACAATTTCTTGTCTTGTGTAACCCTCTTATTAAGCCTTTTTGGTATGAGTCCTACATCCATTATTACAGCCTTATGGTCTCCTATTCCTTCAATTACCTCAGTTTTATCAACAATTTCCCATGGTTTAACCAAGAATACATCTAGTAAGTTATTGAGACGAGTCGGTTCTTGTACTACTTGTGTAAATCCTCCCTCCCAAATTAACTTATTTGCCAGTTTCTGTTCATGGGCTTCACTAGCAGCTCCATTCCATTGAACTTCAGGCAAATTTAGATCTCCCCCAATTATTACCATATCATTATTAATGTTTTTATGAGTATAATCTATTATTTTCTCAAAGATTTCCATGTCTCTTTCCTCTCTTCCAGGCCTGTATGTTCCTATAATTCCCACCTCCTTCATATTATCACAAACTAATTTTATCCTTAATATTTCATCCCTTTCATCAGTAAACCATTCATGTGAACAGTAAGTTTCCTTCACCAGAATAAACACCCCCCCCCCCTCCCTTTTTATCTCCTCGGTCTCTACGATAGACTGTGTACCCTTCTGGAAATACTTCTCTATTACCCACCCCTTCTCTCAACCACGATTCCACTCCTATCACCACATCAGTCTCATAAGATTCCATCAATGTACCGAATTTTAATTGTTTATTTTCTACACTTTGACAGTTTACCAAGAGCAATCTCAGACCCCTTTCCTCCCTAAAACTTGACTGTTGCAATTGGGTAACTTGAAATTCCTTACTATCCTGAGTTTCATTTTCTAGTTGACTGAGCCAGCTTGAAGTACAGCTGGCTCTTTCTACTAGTTTTCCTGGTCAGTATTATAACTCAAGGGAGTTGCCTGTTTAACAGTACATATCTTAAGATTAATAAAATCTAGAACAATATTTGCTATCTTTCGTTTACCTGAATTGTTTAGATGACAGCCATGTTTTGTATAACAGTATCTCTCAAAACTGCTGCATTCAATAACCTGAGTATTCCGAAAATGTTTACAAATTTTAACAATATCTGTGTTGACCTTGTCCACTTCAATATTCACACACAAGTCTCTACGCAAATCATGCCTGTGGGGCACGTTCACTACAAAGACGTTAGTGTGGGTCAGCTTCCCTAGTGTATGTTTATGACGACAAGAGGATCAATGGACTTCAATTATTATTTTATTATTATTACTCTGTTGCTCAGTGCATGTTTATGTTACGAAAACATTCACTAAGGGAAAGAGGCTAGAATCCAATAGTATGTATAGCAAGGATGGTGTATATGTCAAACAGAATCACGGAGATTCTTGCATTGAGCGATGAGAAGAATGTAAATCTTGAAATCTTGTCTTTACTTCTTTGTATGTACGTAACCTCGAATCGTACCTTCCTGATTACTGATTTATGCTGCACCGTGTTGAAGGTGTTGGCCTCAGTGGTCTGATTTTCGTTATGAACAAGAATGTAATATTCGTGATAGATTCCTTGAATTTGAGATGTTTTGCTTTTTTATTCTGCTGCTTAACCTCAATGGCAATGCATTGTTTCCACTTCTGCATTTCACATTTCAAGATCTTGCGTGTATTGAATATCTCGAGTTATTGAGAGCCATGCTGTTGGGCGCCAATGTTTTTGATTGATTTTGAACTAAAGGAACTTGTACCTTCAAAACTTCATTGAACTTGATATGTCGTAATTATGCGATATCACATAATTTGACGATGAACATGATTGTTGCATGTGTAGCAATTTTGAACAATACAAAATCATCCAGCCAACGGAAATAGGCTCGGAAATTGCCAACTTCAATTAATGAAATGCATTTATAAAAATTAAAAATCTCTTCATAACAGCTAGTTTATGAATCTTTCACAGTAAGGCAGGCTATATCACTCAAGATCGTGTAAATGTATTTTAAACACAAATATAAACAACATTCAGAAATCGGCACTTACTTTTCAAGGTAGTCTTGGAAAGCTGGATGGTCCAGCTTATGGATGAGGATATTAGTCTGCAGGCACATCTTTACAGTATCCTCAATGAACGTTTCTCGCTTTTAGCTCTTTTTGTCTCTCTATCCATTTCTGCTATTGTGGCTACACGCTTGATGCCACGCTGTTCACATGCTGGTTTGGAAACACATCGCTCCTTTAGTTTCTGCTTTTGCAGTGTTTATACAAAAAAACTTTCTTCTTCCATTTAAGTCTTTGATTGCCAAGTTAGCACATCAGTATATTTGTTTCATTTACATAAAACTGTTCCGATCTGTAACTCTCGGCACGATGTTTGATCATCACTTTGCTTCTATCCATGGCTACCAGACAATAAATCGTTACCGTACTTTAAAACAGAACTACAACTCAACACCTATGTCAAGAATAACCACCTATGATCAAGGATCAATACAAGGTGAATGAACGCATGTGCTTGAAAGTGCAAGCTGTTTGATTGGTTGTTCTTTGCACTGCTCTATGGCCGTTGAAACATATTCCATGCATTGAAAGATTTAAGACGCTGTAATAGTTCTTTCCCCTGAAATTAACAACACACACATAATTTTTAAGAAAAATGCATTGTTCTTAAAATGATATGTTTAAGTTATCATTAATGCTTTCAAGGCCTGTACTTATACACATCATACTGTATAGGCTTTTGGGTTTATGCCGTGTCAAGAAAATAAGGTGAAATCCTTAACGGTTCACAGAGAAACTGTGCTCTGCGTCCTCAGAAGATGATGATGATCCTTGTTGTTTTAAGGGGCCCAACATCGACGGTCATCAGCCCCGTCCTCAGAAGAAATCTTGACTGCCCAAGAGAAAGACTTCTTAAACAATGACACTTTGTATTTGGACATTATAATAGAAGTAGAAATGGTACGTTCATTCGCCACCAGATGGCTCTCGGGACATGGCACAATGCTAGCGTTCGAAACCGAAACTGGCCCAAACATCACAATCGGACCAAGGGGTTCACATAACGTGTCATTGTTTAAGAAGCTTTGCTCGTGGACAGTCGAGATTTCTTCTGAGGACGCAGAGCTCAGTTTCTCTGCGAAACATAAAGATTTTCACGTCATTTTCTTGACACGGCATAAGCCCAAAAGCCTACACATATCATGATATGTTTATTTCTCATGAAACAGTGATATTCGCATTTATTTCACATAAATTGTATAATTTTGCATTTTGAATCAATTTTGCATTTTATCGCTAATTTGAAATTGCCAAAAGCCACTCGTAGGGGTCATATAAGATGAAGGCACATACACTGACAAAGTTTCAATATATTTTGCATTTATCAAATGCTAAAAGCCAAAAACTCTACTCATATATTTGATGAAAATTAAACAGATTTCAATATGTAGACTGTTTGAACTTCGTAAAAATTTGTATGAATCTAGAAGTCCTTATCAGTACTAATATACACGAATGCACCTGTGTATATTTATCTGCAGAAAGGACTCCCCATGGGATCCCCTGTTTCTGGAATTTTGGCAGAAATGTTTATAGACAATCTGATAAGGTCAAGATACTCAACAATTCACAAGGTATATTCCATTGGTCGAGATACGTGGATATTTTCACTATTATTGATCAACGTATCACTGACAGTACAACCCTCCCTAATAAGCTAAATACTTGTGACTGTTACATAAAATTCACAGTTGAATCTGAAACAGATAGATCTTTACATTTTCTAGATCCTAAAATTAGGAGAAGCAATAACCATCTAAAATTTGAAATCTTCAGAAAACCCACCCAGACAGCCAATATGATTAGACAAGATTTGCTGCACGCCAGCTCTCACAAAAGATTTCGTTTTATAGTAGCTGATGTACCCGTACTTTGCTATGGAATTCTATACTGTACACAGAATTGTAGGTCTGGTAGTGTACATGTTGTGATTAAGATTGTATTAAATTGCAAAGCTCTTAACGTTACCCCAGAAACGCGACGGGGAAGTCAACATACATCTTTCGTCATGTGAAGACTGGATTTAATTTTCATTCTAATGGTAGGCCCTCTTGCAGTTTTCATTATAATGGCAGACACTCCCTTTCCACCTGTATTTTTTTTTTACATCCTCAGAAAGACTGTCTTTGTGGTTTCCCCAACTGAAATCGACATAGGTCATTGCAATGATGTCAGTAGGAATGCCGCAATTAAACGCTATGCCATCATTTATGAAATACTCGATCGATTGAAAAAACACACATATACTCACTTGTAACGAACAGTACTACGCTGCCGATCTAACAGTCCAAAGTTCCAGAGCTGGAATGACCAGGCCGCAGACAGCCGTGAACACCCCTCTGTCATTATTTCATTAAGTTTGCACACTGCTCATTCCAATCACTGCCTCAGAGTAGGGATCGAGCTGCTATAATACTATGATGAACCATTGTGTTACATAACAATAGTATCAGAAAATGTACGAACCAAAATAATGGAATGCTAAAGAAGAAAGTTATTTAACTCCCCAGCTATTTCCCACCAATATTCAGGTTGTTATACTCAATACGCAGGAATAACCCTGTCTGTTCAAGATGAGTTGTAGTATAAGATGCAAAGAACATCACAACAAACAATGATCAATGTAATGTTATTGTTGATTAATTTTATGATCTTTCTATATTGTAGGCCTTCACATTTACAGTAGTTAGCTTCCGAACATAAATGATTGAAAATTGTATTCTCTATGACTTTAGTTATGTAGTATTTATCGATAGAACCATTAATAACATAGTTTGAGAATTAAATTTTAGGCCTTCCCCTAAACTACCATTTTACTCAGCATGAATAAAATGGTTTATAGCCTAGATTGTAGTGGTTCATTCCCAAACTTTCCATACTGATTTTCATTAAATTCTCTTTAGCCATTTTCTCGTGATGCACGTACGTACGTACGTACGTACATACATACATACACAGAAATTATGGAAAATTAAAAAGTGTATTTTCTTGTTACTGTGGACATGACTGATACAGAGTTACCAAGAAAGCTTATAAAAAAGAAATTAACACCATCCATATTTGAGCATGCCTTTAGCAATTTCGTTGGCAGAATTCTTATTAAGATAACAAATAAACCCACCGCCACTCTTAAAAAACAAAAGAGAGAGAATACTGACTTTGTCACCTTCACTTTCAACACGAATAACCTATACCAAATCTCGAACATTTTTAACAAACATAACCTCACTGTCTCCTTTAGAACTAACAACACTACTTCTAAACTTTTCTATAACACAAACACACTTAAGAAATCCAACAAACATTTACAATCAGGGGTCTACAAGTTGAAGTGTAACCAGTGTGATGCTAGTTACGTTGGACAGACTGGAAGGAATTTTCAAATCCACTACAAACAACATTTTAATGCAGCTAAATACAGAAGATTTTCCGCAATGAGTGAACACATGAAAGATCACAATCACTCATTCTCCACCATAGATAAAGATCTAGATATCCTACATGTAACTAAAAAGGGAACTTCATTAAACATTTTGCCAGCCCTGCGGTGTAGGAGTAGTCTGGCTGTCTCTTACTGGGAGGCCCCCGGTTCAGTTCCCGGCTAGGTCAGGGATTTTTACCTGCATCTGAGGGCTGGTTCGAGGTCCACTCAACCTATGTGATTACAATTGAGGAGCTTTCTGATGGTGAGATAGCGGCCCCTGTCTAGAAAGCCAAGAATAATGGCTGAGAGGATCTGTTGTGCTGACCACACGACACCTCGTAATCTGTAGGCCTTCGGGCTGAGCAGCGTTCGCTTGGTAGACCATGGCCCTTTGGGGGTGTTGCACCATGGTGTTAGGTTTATTTAACATTTTTGAAAATATATACATAAACCTGCACCAAAAATACAATCCTATCTATAATCTTAATGAAATCCAAGAAAGAATGAACATCCTGGTTGACACAGTAATCAAAAAAGATCTGAAGCAACGCATTATTAAGTCTGTCGCAACATGCATTACTGGTCCATCCTACCATCCTTCTACTCACTCTCCCTCTGCACACCCGCTATTTCTCCTATCCATCACAACCTCAGAATGGTCACTAGTCAGTGTGGAGGTCATCACTGACCCGACCTGATCCATACAAGCACAGGGCTGGAGGAAAGAGGAAGCGAGAAATATTCTGCAACTCTTCATGTTAACTTTTACTTCAACCTCATCTTTTTCATTCTCACACTCGGCCTTTTGGTTTCACTTTTACATGCTGGTAAATATTTGTATTCTCTGTGAAGAAATTTCACATATTTTGAAACTTCACTCCGTTCCAGAAGCATGACAAACATATAACATTTGACAGTCTTCACAGTTTTAAAGTATTCCTCCAGCCAACCATTAGTTGTGTTAAATATGGTTGGACCCACAACTAGATTTGTCCAAGATTGAAGCTATGAACATTTTAAACATAAATTTTTATTGCATTCATTGATTGTGTTTATCTTGTTACCTCTACTACAGTGGTAACACAAAACAAGGCACAAACGCAGTTAAAGGGGAAGGTAAGAGCACAATATCAGAAATCACCACACACTCGGAAAAACATTAGCTGGCATTACGCGGATCTTCAACCAATACATGTACGTAAATATCAGTAGGGCCAACTAGTGAACAACAAACCGGGAAGATGAAAAAGGCTGGGAACCTACCAAAGGCATGGACATGGCTTAGATGGCGGATTCCGAAATAAATCGCCGTGATCCTTAGATTTGAAAAATATTATTTACAAAATAATTTTACAAATACATTCCAAATACAATTCCAAGTTACGAGCTATAAATTCAGTGATGTACATAGCTTATTTCGTAGCAGTGTAAATTCAAATTTCAAATCAACTATACATTTAGTTACCAATGCAGTTGTACAATGCAATTTAATTTACAGTGATGTGAAACAGGTTATCCAAAATCTAGCATACCTCAAGTGATACAGAACTACCAGAGGCAAACCCCAAGGGAAATAATATTAAACTACAATCTACATATTTTAGTGAAACAAGAAATGGGAATGCCTCGTAAACGAACAGGTAAGCCCAGCTGAAAAACTAAGGTGTCATAAGTAACTAATTTGGTGAATCTAGGCTAGGTTAGGGCAGACTCCTGTATGAAAAGCAAATCGGAACATTACGGAAATTTTAGCAGGAACGGAATTCAAGAGTGCTTACCCAAGGAGAGTGCCATCCCGGAAACCGGGGGACGTCAACCAGATAGGCTGCTCGCAGACAGATAGACCAAGACCGACAGAATTCAGGATACAGAATTAATTCGAACAATGCCTCGCTCTCTATGTAAGGAATTTCCGGCCTTGGAGCAGCCAATCAGCGTACACGAGTTCCCTATCGCCACCTAGACTCACCAATCACAACCTTACTTTCGATCGTGAACTTTGACTAACATTCTAGAATACGCCTGATCGCGAATGTCGTATTTCCAGAACAGTCAGAAATATTTTCTAGAATACATTACCCACAAAACAACACACCCTGTTCCATAATTCATGTAACTTTCTGGATCCTTCCAGGAAATATAGAACAGAATTCTACTATTTACAAATGCACATGTCACCAATCTTACACAGTACAGGTTAGGTCATTATGTTATATTATGCTCTACAGATAACAGTACAGGTTAGGTCATAAAAAATAAAACCTCATATTGTACTTCACAAATAAAGTCTTAAAAAATACCATTTCCACTTGCACTACATAGTTCACTTGCGACAATGTAAAGCTTTTTTAATGTATCACTGTTTTTGTATGTCTCTTTCATCTTTGTGTTATTTTAGCTGATGATGATCTCTAGGCTAGGTTGAAACATGTCCTATTTTTAGACAGACAATTTATCAAATGGTAAATTTGTATTGAACAGGTGGACTTCATACAATTAAATTCTTCTAGAATTTTATCTTAGTTACTTAAAGTCAATATGGAACCGGAATGAGGTTCATTACTTGTAACTTTCACCACTATCAAAATCCTTGTCCGAATTAATTACCTCCAATAAAATCATTTCCTTTCGGTACATATTACGGTCACACATGGAAGTCATGGTGCATAGCACAGTGTTGACATCCAGACAACACAAGACATACATATATATATATACTGATCAGTCAAAACATTATGACAACCTACCTAATAATTAACAATTATGGATAAGGATAAATACAATACAATAAAATAGTGAGATTATTAAAATATCACATACCGTATTTATTATCTGTCATTTTGGGACTGGTTTCGGCACCTTCCTGTGCCATCATCAGCCTAGGAAATTGTTGCAAGGCTTTTTTAAATAGCTACATGAAACACTTGTATCAGTGTGAGAACATGAACAGAGCATTCTAAACTAAGGTGTAAATTTTTATACTTAGGTATGTACTTAAAATCTGTGTAATTAAAATAAAATAATTAGTCACTTAATTAAAATACAGTGACTAGATTAATCCTTATGGGATAACTACACAGATTTTAAGTAACATACATAATTATAAAAATTTGCAACTTATTTTAGAATGCTCTGTTTATGTTTTCACACTGATACAAGTGTTTCTTGTAGCTATTTAAAAAAGCCTTTTCAACAATTTCCTAGGCTGATGATGGCACAGGAAGGTGCCAAAACCGGTCCCAAAATGACAGATAAAAGTATGTGATATTTTAATAATCTCACTATTTTATTGTATTAAACAGGTGGAAACCTTTATCCTTATCTGTAATTGTAAATTTTGATTCAATACAGACCAAAAAATGAAATTCTTGACATTAAATAACACCCACCTAATAGCCGGTATGTCCACCTTTGGCATGGATAACAGCAGCGACTCGTCTTGGCATGGGAGCAGTGATCCTTAGTAGGTCGCTGGAGGGAGTTGGCACCACATCTGCACACACCAAGTCTCCTAATTCCGTAAATTCTGGGGTGGGTGCGATGAGCTCTTGACGCCACGTTCAGTCACATCCCAGATGTGTTAGATCAGGTTAAGATCTGGCGAGGTGGCGGCCAGCACATCAATTGCAACTCGCCACCGTGTTCCTCGAACCACTCCATCACACACCTGGCCTTGCAACATGGCACATTATCTTGTTGAAAAATGCCACTGCTATAAGGAAATATGATCGTCACGAAGGGGTGTATATGGTTAGCAACCAGTGTACAGTACGATACTTCTTGGCATCATGGTGCCTTGCATGAGCTCCGCTGGACCCACGGATGCCCACGTGAATGTTCCCCAGATCATAATTGAGCCACCGCCAGCTTGTCCCCGTCCCGCAGTACAGGTGTCAAGGAACTGTTCCCCTGGAAGACGACAGATTCGCACCCTCGTATCGGCATGATGTAGAAGATATTGGGATTCATCACACCATGCAATGCTCTTCAACTGCGCCAGCGTCCAGTGACAATGGTCACGTGCCCATTTCAGTCGTAGTTGCTGATGTTGTGTTAACATTGGAACATGTATGGGTCATGTACTGATAAGACAGGACGTGTATGGGTCATCAGCTGTGGAGGTTCATCCTTAGGAGTGATCGGTGCGGTGCACTGTGTGTTCAGACACACTTGTACTCTGCCCAGCATTAAAGTCTGATGTTAGTTCCGCCATAGTTTGCCGCCTGGCCTGTTTTACCAGTCTGTCCAGCCTACAAGGTCCGACATCTATAACGAGGGAATAGCCACCCAACCCCTTGACATTTGGATGTGGTTTCACCTTGGTTTCACCACTTGATGAAGACACTCACCACAGCACTCCTTGAACACCCAACAAATCATGCAGTTTCCGAAATGCTCATTCCGAGCCTCTGGGCCTTACACTCTGGTGGTGGTGGTGATTATTGTTTTAAGAGGAAGTACAACTAGGCAATCATCCTCTATTATGGGGGTGAAGCAGATTTCTGCTTGTGGTGATCCTGCATTGGTAGATGGAATTGAATTTCCGTTACCTAACTGAACATCAGCATTCCAGAAACAATACAATTCATATAAGATGAGTAAGATGTTTTCCAACAATCGGGAAGGGCTCGTATCAGAGCCAATCATTACAATTATTTCTGTAAACATAGAAGGATTATCAACGTGTAAAGAAGAGCTATTACACAACCTTTGTTACACCCACAAATGTGATTTATTATGTGTTCAGGAAACACATAGGGATATTCATCAACGGCGCCCTAAGATCCGAGGAATGAAATTAGTGGCCGAAAGACCTGACGGCCAGTATGGTAGTGCCATCTTTGCCAAACCAGATCTTAAGATTCTTACGACTTCCATCACAGAACAAAATAACATTGAAATAATTACTGTAGAATTTAGTAACCTTGTAATTTCCTCTGTCTGCAAGCCTCCCAATGAGGTATTCTCATCTAATCCTCCTACTAATTTCAGCAGTCGGAAATGGTCCATTATTGTTGATGATTTCAATAGTCATAGGACTGTTTGGGGCTATTCTCAAGATGATTCAAATGGAGATGCCGTACTAGAGTGGGCAGAACTGCATTGACTATCCTTGATCCATGATAATAAACTTCCACCATATTTTAATAGTGCCAGATGGCAACGTGGATACAACCCTGATCTTATTTTTGTGAGCAAGAAATTGGCTAATCAAAGCATAAAGTCAGTTTGTACACTGATTCCTAACAAACAACACCGCCCAATTATGTGTCAGTTGGTACCAGCAATCCGGCCACACACCATGCACTTCAGGCAAAGGTACAATTTCAAGAAGGCAGACTGGCAAAAACTCACCACAATGCTTGATGAGAGGATTACAACAGTTGATCCCTTTCCAGAGACATATGTAGAATTCATGGAAGTCATCCAGTATTGCTCCAGAAAAGCTATTCGTAGAGGATGTAGGACCAGTTATATTCAAGGTCTCACCTCTGAAACATCCACTTTGCTGAAAGAATATCAAGACCTTTTCAAAAAAGATCCTTTCAGTGATGAAACTATCTACAGTGGACAGCGTGTTATTTCCTCCATTTCTGAATCCAAACATAACCAATGGATTAAATTAATGGAAAAGCTGGATATGGGAAGAAACAGTTACAACGCGTGGAGGTTACTTAGGCACCTCAGTAATGATACAACTAAGACCTTAGTACACAACAGCGTTTCTGCAAATCAAATAGCTAGTTAGTTCATAGAAATAAAGCTGGGAGAGGATTAAAACAAAAAGAAGAAAAGTTGACTAATCAGGAAAACAGCATTCTCTCTAACCGGTTTGCTATGGAAGATCTACATAGAGCACTGAATAAATGCAAAAATGGTAAGGCGGCAGGCCTTGATGACATTTGTATTGAGCAACTCAAAAGATTTGGTCCTGTCAGTAAGCAATGGCTCTTGGACTTATTCAACAACTGCATCAAATATTGCAAAATTCCTAAACTGTGGAGAAAAGCAAGAGTTATAGCAATACTCAAACCTGGCAAGAATGCAGGTGATCCGAAGAACTACCGACCAATCTCTTTGTTGTGTCATTTATACAAAATCTTAGAAAGAATGATTCTGGACAGACTTTCTGAAGTGATAGACCCATTACTTATACCAGAACAAGCCAGCTTTCGACCAGGGAAAAGTTGTACTTCTCAAATACTGCACCTCACACAATATATAGAAGACGGCTGAAAATAACAATGTCACTGGAGTAGTTTTTGTTGACTTGACATCAGCCTACGATACAGTTAATCACCATATACTGCTTCATAAAGTGCACAGTATAACTAAGGACAATAAACTCACCCAAATGATTGAGTGCTTTTTTACCGAATAGAAGTTTTTTTTGTTGAATTCCAAGGCTAGAGGAGTAGATGGAGGAACTTAAAGAATGGCCTTCCACAAGGGAGTGTGCTAGCACCTATATTTTTCAACATCTACACCAATGATCAGCCTCGCCACAAGGGACAAAGAGCTTTATTTATGTAGACGATGTCGCTCTGGCAGCTCAAGAGGAAACGTTTGAACTGGCTAAAGAGAAGCTCTGCCATGCTCTACAAATTCTACCAACTAAAGCCAAACCCATCAAAAACACAAGTCTGTGCCTTCCACCTAAAAAATCGACAGACGACGAGAAAATAGCAAGTGATTTGGGAAGGTAAAATATTAGAACACTGCTTTACTCCCAATATCTAGGAGTAACTCTTGACCGAGCACTAACCTATAGAACACACTGTCTGAACACCAAAAGGAAGGTATTTGCAAAGAACAACATTATCTGAAAATTATCGGGTTCAGCCTGGGGACGCATCCTCTTCTTTTAAGAACATCAGCAATAGTCCTCTGTTATTCAGGAGCAGAATACGCCTGCCCTGTCTGGTGTAGATCTAGTCATGCTAATCAAGTGGATGTCGCCTTAAATGAAACCTGCAGACTCATTACAGGATGTTTGAGATCTACACCACTTGATGAAGTTTATTGTCTAGCAGGTATCCCACCTCCAGATATTTGCCGTGAGTGTCCATCCAGACTGGAGAAATTTAAAGCACTGAACCTGACGACCCATACTTATATGAGTACCATCCAGCAACCCAACGGCTCAAATCAAGAAAAAGCTTTCTCCATACAACTGAAAGCCTTACTGAATCATCATCGAACTTCAGAGTGAATTTATGGCGTTCCAGATCCAGCCACCTTGCAGGATGGATGACGTCTTCCGAAAGACTTCCTCCAGGCCACGAGGAAAGCTGGTCAATATGTAAGACGCTCAACAGGTTGCATTCAGGAGTTGGAAGAACGAAGACCAACATGAGAAAGTGGGGTTTTGTTTGTGACTCCACTGTATGTGAATGTGGTGAAGAACATACAATGAGCCATCTTCTTGTTTGTAACTTGTATCCAACTACTTGCTCTCTCCAGAATGTGATCAACGCTACCAAGGAAGCATGTAAAATAGCTGCTTATTGGTCACACCACATTTAATTAATTTTGTATTTATGTAGAGTTTAAATCTCATCGTTACCTGCCATCATCAGAAATTATTAATGATTATAGTACCAGATTTGTTATTGTCCTATATAATTGTAAGTATAATGTAGGTTTCTGACACGATTAAATAAATAAATCCTCTATTTTTATTATTGTGTTTTTATAGCCGCATTGTACCACTGTAGTCGATTTCTGTCTGGTCTTCTATGATGTTTTATGTTTTTTCTTTTCTGTTCCAGAATTTCTTCATTCTATCTGATCCTTGTTGTCGTATTTCATCTGAAAATCCACTTTCAGTTGTTTGTCTTTTATCACATTTTGGTAGGAATCTAATTTTACTATTCTTCAATTTATTTACTTTGTTCGATTTATTCTTTAAATCCTCCAGTGTTATGTCTAATTCTTTCATGTCTTCTTTTATTTCTTTTATCCAGACAGGTTGTTGTTTTTGTTTCCAAACCTTTTCCATAATTCTGCGTATTAACCTGTCTGGAGGTGTTCTCAGCAGATGACCAAAGAATGATATTCTCTTCTTTCTTATGAAATCTGTTATAGGTTCTGATATTCTGCTGCATTTGGGATGATATGCCATTCTCCTTCCTTTTGGAACTTCTTATTAATGCATGTTCTTACTATTCTTCTTTCTATTTTTAAAATTTTGTCTATGTTATTCGTTTGCTTTAGTTTAAATAATGTTTCACTTCCATAAGTTATTTCAGGTTGGACTACAGTCTTATAATGTTTCAATTTTGTATTTATTGACAAACATTTCTTGTTATATGTATTTCGGGTCACTTTTTGGGCTCTGGATAATTTATTCGTTCTCTCTGTTTAAGAATTGTTTTCATTTAAATTGTATGTTATAGCTTCTCCAAGGTATTTAAATTGTTTTACAATTTCTCTTTCTTTCCCACATATCAGAACACTGTTTATTAAAAGGGGATCTATTGCCATTATTTTAGATTTTCAAATGAAATTGTTAATCCTATTTTCAAATGGAAATTCTAAGTTCCCATGGAGGGAATTAGATTCTTTTCCACCAATAGAGCATATCAAAAATCAGATAAAAAATTAGATGGATGGCTTTTCCGGCGTTTGCTCTATTAACCAGCGTTTCGTCTTAGGTCTGACACTAGACACTAGACTAATTCCCTCCATGGGAACTTAGAATTTCCATTTGGAATTGCTAGGCGGGCATTAATTCCATTGTGGAGTTTTATCTCCCGTATGCAGTTATCAGACTGTGCTTCATAAATAAGCTTCTGATAAGTTCACCTGCATACACCCCAGCGTCAGTGGGTTGGGTCTGACACATCCCACTCTGAAGAGTCTAGTGTCAGACCTAAGACGAAACGCTGGTTAATAGAGCAAACGCCGGAAAAGCCATCCATCTAATTTTTGAATCCTATTTTCAGCGTTAGTTTGGAGACTTGTGATTTAATTCCGAGCTTCCTTAAGGTTATTAGCTAGTAGTGCCAGATCATCTGCAAATCCTAAGCAATTTAGGTTAATTTCATCTTTAGTGTATCCAATTTTTATATTTTTGTTATTCCCTTTATACCATTCTCTCATCAAGTATTCCAGAGTACAATTAAACAAAAGTGGTGATAGTACATCACCTTGTCTTAGTCCTATTCTGATTATGAATGCTTCGGATAATTCTTGTCTAAACTTCACCTTTAATTTAATGTTTGTTAATGTTAAGCTTATTATTTTAACTAATTTAGGTTGTAATCCAAAACTTTGTAATATTTTTAATACTGAAGGTCGATGAATGCAATCATAAGCTTGCCGAAAGTCTACGAAAGTGATAATCATTTGTTTCTGTCTTCTTTTGTAGATGTCCATTAATAATTTTAGTGTTATGATTTGATCTGGACAACTATGCCATGGTCGAAATCCTCCCTGGTACTCCCCTAATTCTTTTTCCAGCTGACATTTGCACCGATTGTAAATTATTCTCGAGAATATTTTATAAGTACAATTCAGGAGTGATATTCCTCTATAATGTCTTTGCTGGCAGGATGTAGTGTTTACAGTGCACTATGTCTTATGGTATGTGCTAGAATAAATTTGTTACTCTCATTGACCTGTCTCAGTCTCATCCTTGGCTTTGAGAACATGAAAGTGACCGGGGTATGAGCGATGCCAGTAATGCCATTCCTTATGCAGCCAGTTCCTGTTATGAATGGTGTGAAAATATCGCTCATAGGGTCGGTTGGTGCATGCATTTCTATGGGCTTGGCAGACTGATATGCAATAGCAACTTCTGGCTCAGTGAGGAAAGTAACGAGAAACTACCTCACTCCTCACTTCCCTAGTATGCCTCTTCAGTGACACCTAGGCTATCTATGACAGCTGTTGGTGGAGCTGTAGAGGATCAAACCAGCTTTCGGGCTGAATACCCAACATACACAACATACATTCCTCTATTGTTATCAGGATTTGTTCTATCTCCTTTTTTAATATAAAGGGTGGATTACTGCAGTTGTCCAATGGTCCGGTAATTTTTCATCATTCCTAATTTTAATCAAGCATTGGTGAAGTGATTCTGTAATTGGTTCTGCTACATTTTTTCACAATTCGGCAAATGTTTGGTCTTCCCCACAAGCTTTATAATTTTTCGGTTCTTTAATGATTTCATTAACTTCATCAAAGCTGGGTGGATCGATATTTTCTGGTGGAGTTTTGATGTTCATATGAAGTAGTTCTTTTGGTTCTTCACAATTCAATAATTTATTGAATGTGTCTGCTAGAATTTGTGTATTATCTTTATTATTATGTGCCATCTCTCTGTTCTTGTCTTTTAGCATAAGTGTTGGCAGTTCATATTTTTGAAGTTGTTTACAAAATATTTTATAGTAATCCTTAGAATTGGTCTTTTTGTGATCTATTTTGTAAACAACTTCAAAAATATGAACTGCCAACACTTATGCTAAAAGATAAGAACAGAGAGATGGCACATAATAATAAAGATAATACACAAATTCTATTTCTGTTTGTTGAATAATGCTTTTTTGATGTTGTCTTTTAATATTTCTGATGTTTTTTTTTGGGAGGGGTTATTTTTCTTTGCTTGGTAAATTCAATCAATCAATCAATCAATCAATCAATCAATCAATCAATCAATCACTGCAATTAGGCCAGTCACACAGGTGGCAGATTCTATCTGTTGTTTTCCTAGCCTTTTCGTAAATGATTGCAAAGAAATTAGAAATTTATTGAACATCTCCCCTGATAAGTTATTCCAATCCCTAACTCCCCTTCCTATAAACGAATATTTGCCCCAATTTGTCCTCTGGAATTCCAACTTTATTGTGATGTTTCCTACTTTTAAAGAAGCCACTTAAACTTATTTGTCTACTGATGTCCTCCCACGCCATCTCCATTGACAGCTTGGAACAAACCACTTAGTCGAGCAGCTCGTCTCCTTTCTCCCAAGTCTTCCCAGCCCAAACTTTGCAACATTTTTGTAATGCTACTCTTTTGTTGGAAATCGCCCAGAACAAATCGAGCTGCTTTTCTTTGGATTTTTTTCCAGTTCCTGAATCAAGTAATCCTGGTGAGGGTCCCATACACTGGAACCATACTCTAGTTGGGGTCTCACCACTGACAAATATGCTCTCTGCTTTACATCCTTACTACAATCCCTAAATACCCTCATAACCATGTGCAGAGATCTGTACCCTTTATTTACAGTCATATTTATGTGATTACCCCAATTAAGATCTTTCCTTATATTAATACCTAGGTATTTACAATGATCCCCAAAGGGAACTTTCACCCCATCAAGGCAGTAATTAAAACTGAGAGGACTTTTCCTATTTGTGAAACTCACAACCTGACTTTTATCCCTGTTCATTATCATACAATTGCCTACTGTCTATCTCACAATATTATCGAGGTCATTTTGCAGTTGCTCACAATCTTGTAACTTATTTATTACAAATTCTTCTCTCTGTTTTCTGACTTTAATGATTTAACTATCCCTGATGTCTATTTTTAAATGCTTTATCGCACCATTTATTGCACCATTGATGCTTTTTCCTTGGACTTGGCAAGGCTATTTTCTCAGCTATGTCTTTTAGTTTTGGGATGATCTCTTCTAATTTATCTGTTTTATCAATGTCTCTAGTTAGTTCTTTATACTGTTCATTGTTTATTAGTTTATGGGGATCATAAACTTTTCTCAGTTTACATTTTGATTTTGGTTTCTTTACTGGTGTGAATTTAATTTTGATTTTCACCATGTAATGGACAGACCCTTTGTCTATTCCTCTAAGTACTGTAACATTTTGTATTTCCTTATGATAATTCCTTTCCATACAAACATGATCTAATTGCCATTCTACTTTCCTCCATCTGAGTGTTTCTATGTCTTAAGTTTATTAGGTTTTCTCATAAAATACGTAGATTTTATATTATGGCTTTCACAAAAGTCTATCAATCTTATGCCATTTGTATTGGTCTCTTTTTGAGCTGGCCATTTTCCTATTATGTCTATGTATCTCTTTTCTTTACCTAATTGTGCATATAACTCTAATCAGAGAGAAAAAATAGAAGGGATCTCACACTTCGATGATTGAAGGTATTGGCCTAAGAAAGACAAGGGTCACGAGGGGCGTGAAAATGAAAGACACCTTAGGCCTCGAGTGTTCTAATACCGTTGGGGTCTGAAAAGAACAAGAGTTGACCAGGGGAGGTCGGATAGGACAGATGAAAGTGAGGAGTCTTGCACAAGTAAGTGGCAGCAATGCCAGGAATCAGCTAAGGGCCCCATGGTCGCCAGTCCACACTCAAACGTTCAGAGCCCCATAGGCCCCTTCTAGTCGCCTCTTACAACAGGCAGGGGTTAGCCCCACCTACAGGGTGAGCCATCACGATCTGCCCTCGATCAAAGTCAGATAGATCCCGCGCCTTCCCCATTCTACACATGGACAGCACGCTCACTGATGCTACATGCGCCCTGTGTGTGTCTGACTAGCAGTCATTCCTCGTCAGGTGTCGCTGCTATCGCCTGGACGGGTTTATATCGATATTAGGTAGGTGGTCACAATGTTCTGGCTGATCAGTGTATTTTCTACTGCCATCTACACATAAATGAAGAAACTACAAGGGGGTACCAAAAAAAACCTGGAATTATTTGTTAAATGTTATTTATTTCCATATTTTTTACAAAACAACCTTATTCCCTTCAAAATACTCTCCATTACAATCAATACATTTGTCCCACCAGTGCTTCCATTGTTGGAAACATATTTTGTAGTTATCTTTAGAAATGGCTGACAGCTCCTCCCTTGTTTTTTTCTTGACCTCTTCAGTGTCAAATCGGTGTTTTTTCATGCCTCTTTTCATGTGTGGAAATAAGAAAAAGTCGCACGGAGCCAGATCAGGCGAGTAAGGTGCATGGGGCAGCGGAACCATGTCATTTGTAGCCAAAAACTGTAGCAGGGATGGCTGTGTATGCAGGTGCATTGTCGTGGGGGAAGAATTGGTGTACTGTCTGCCGCAAATTGGGTCTTTTTTGACGAACACTGTTGGGCAGTCTTCCTAAAACTTCCAAATAAAAGGTTTGATTGACGATCTGACCTGGTGAAATAAACTCTGAACCTACACCCTTGGCATCAGAAAAAAAAAAGAAAAAAAAAATCAGCATTGTTTTCATGTTTGATTTGACTTGATGACATTTTTTGGATGGAGTGACGATCACGTCCTCTATTGGCTTGATTGTTGCTTTGTTTCTGGGTCGTAACCATAGCACCATGACTCATCACCAGCAATCACAGAAAATCTGGATCAGTTTCAAGCTGTTGTTTCAAAACACAATATGTTTCAACTTCAACGTTCTTTTTGATTATCAGTCATAACCCGAGGAACGAATTTGGCAGCATCCCTTTTCATTCCCAAATCTTCCGTTAAAATTCGTGGAACAATGCTCCAACATAACCCACTAATCTATGACAGTCTGTCTGTCAATGTTCTGTAAGCACAAGCTCTCGAATTTTTTCAATATTTTCGTTGATTCGGGCAGGTGATGGACGTCCAGAACAAGGTTTGTCATCAGGCGACATGTCGCCATTTTTAAACCAATCAAACCACTTATATACTTGAGTTTTTCCCATAGCGTCATCTTTGTAAGCTGTTTTCACCATTGAAACAGTTTCAGCAGCATTTTTACTGAGTAGAAAACAAAATATCACAGCTGCATGTTGTTCACTTAAACTTGCCATCATAAAACAGTGAAACAAGGACAAAACAGCGCTAGCAAAAACAATCACTGCAGAACAGAACAAGCCAGGTCGGCAACACAGATGATCCTGAACTGGCGATGAGTTGCACTATACTCGCCTAGCGACAGAAATGCGTACTACACAAGTTTCGCTCACGGCAATGTTATTCCGGTTATTTTTGGGTACCCCTTCATAAGCACAGTAGTTGAAAATACAGCCAACAAATTGCAGTAGCATACAAGCATGTATCAAGTAAATTTAGTTTATTGGACAGCAGCACTGGGAGTGCAACATTGAAATCCAGTTAACTCGACGGCAGCAATGGTGGATCACTTGGTGTGGTAATAGACAAGAAAAATGTTCCACCGATCAATACATTTATTGTGAATGAATTATTGCACTAGTACCGGTTTCGACCTATCTTGGCCATCATCAGCTAGCACACAAATTTACAGTCATAGGACAAAATTACAAAGATGTTACGTAAGAGCATCCGGATGTAAGATAAAAAATGGAAGTAAAATATATTGCAGTATGTTGTGTTAAAATATCTCTGATTAAAAGTGGTGATGGTTAGAATAAACTAAAACCTATTGATTTTTTTTTTTTTTTTGCTAGGGGTTTTACGTCGCACCGACACAGATAGGTCTTATGGCGACGATGGGATAGGAAAGGCCTAGGAGTTGGAAGGAAGCGGCCATGGCCTTAATTAAGGTACAGCCCCAGCATTTGCCTGGTGTGAAAATGGGAAACCACAGAAAACCATTTTCAGGGCTGCCGATAGTGGGATTCGAACCTACTATCTCCCGGATGCAAGCTCACAGCCGCGCGCCTCTATGCGCACGGCCAACTCGCCCGGTAAACCTATTGATTGAGCATGGACATGAGTACATAAACACGTTAAAATATATATGCCACATCATAAAACACTAAAAAATATAGCACATTAAACACATTAAAACATGGTATATTTCTAAAATGTCCATTAAAATTTGAGTTCATGTTGCGTTGCATTCATTCTTCAATCCTCTTGTAGTTCTTGTGTTGATTAAGTTGAATATCGAGAATGTTCTATGGCTGATATACTTTGTATTGGTATGTTATAAGAACTCTTGTCAGTAAAATTTGAAATTTGAGTACTGTGCAATTCAACTGTTGATGTAGTCAGGTAAGATTTATATATACAGCAAGATAAGGTTTAATTTTAGAGCAGTTGGTGGTGACACTTCTCTCGTCTATGCACGTTATATGGTTGTTATTGTTGTTGCTGTGGAGGTTGTGTACCGATATGTTTGGAGATTTGTTGTGTTCTGCTGCGAGTATGTCTGTCTTATGATGTGGCATACACAAAAAACCATAACTATCATAGAATCTAATCTCTACAACTATAGCAAGCTAAGCAAATTAGAAATAGATGAATTTATAAAACTATTACACTTTGCTATCAATAACAATTACTTCAAATTCCATGATACCATCTATCAACAGAAAGGATTACCCATGGGATCACCAATATCAGGTATAATAGCTGATATATATATGGACTACCTAGAATATCAAGAAATCCAAAAAATAGAAAATATCATCCTTTGGTGCAGGTTTGTCGACGATGTATTTATAATCATGGACAATAGACATATTAATGAAAATACAATCTTAGAACAACTGAATAAAACAGATCCCCACATAAAATTTACCATGGAAACCGAAAACAACAACACCATAAACTACTTGGATATATCTATAACCAGACATAACAACCATCTAACATACAACATATACAGAAAGCCTACCCATACATCGAATACAATAAAAACAGATTCCACCCACCCACACACTCACAAGAAAGCCGCATACTACAGTATGATACATAGAGCATATAACATTCCACTTTCGAAGAAAGACTTAAACAAAGAATTAAACATAATTCACGAAATAGCCAAACAAAATGGATATAAAAGAGAAATGATAAACCGGATCATCAACAAAGTAAAAAACCAACCAAAAATCAAGCTAACCAGAACCACCAAAGATAAAAAAGAATACGCACTATTTACTTACAATAATAACCATATACACTCCATAACCAACATTTTTTTAAAACAAGGCCTAAAAATACCATACAAAACTACACGCAACAACACCAACATACTATACAAGTCCAAATCAGTCAATAACATAAACAAATACAAGCACTCGGGAGTCTACCGCCTAAAATGCAATGACTGCCAAGCCAGCTATATAGGGCTTACTGGTAGAAGTTTTTCAATACGATACAACGAACACGTAAATGCCATTAAACATAGACATTTCTCAGCTATGGGACAGCACATTAACGATCAGAAACACAAATTTACAGACATCAGTAATGATATGCAAATCCTCAATATAAATCCAAAAAGCCCCTTGCTCAGTATACTAGAAGAATTCTATATAAATTTAGATAAATATGTTAACCCAAACTCCAACTTGAACGAAAACACAGACAGAAACAATATTCTTTTTCACGCAGTTATCCCCCTCCTAAAAGATTATTACTTAAAAAGAATTAATAAACAAAAATCCATACATACAAATCAACCGCTCCAAGACCTCCCCTCCTCTAACCCCACTCCCGTCACAAGCGCTCCACCCATCCCTTCAAACCTCCCCTTTACCGCCGCAAACTATAATCTCAGAACAACACGCAATAGATCTCAACAGGCAGCCACACAGAGTGCACGGTCTCAACATCTAACGTTAAGTGATACGACATATAACTTACTACCACACTTCTATATCACATCATCTTATATACTTATTATTTCTACTTACAGATACATTATTTTACAACATGAATGCCTCCACAGTACAACTAACGTGCAACTCAATCACGACATATGACATTTAAAACGCACTTCATCTCATAATAGTCACCAACCTAACCTGAAACGACACGCGACAAGAAGAGAATGCTTTCTTAATAATATTCAGGATTTCAAGACAGCTCTAACAACAGCAGCAGCCCACAAAATTGCCAGATATTACTATCAAAACATCATTCAATTCGCTCGTAAAGCACACAGTACAAATATGCATTCGATCCCGTTTATGTAAACATTCTAATGGACCAATTATATTGAACTATAACAACTAATCATAACAACCCATAGTACTGTTGTCAAACTATGTTAACCCCATTTTACGTCTGAAGAATGTGCATATAGCACCACATATTAGTACTTTTAATGTAAAGTATTTTAACAGGTATCTTATACCAATATTTTAGTCCTAAGGGTTCATTTTAACAAGATTTTTACATGCCTGCACCTAACAAAACAAACAGTGTCAAGGTACAACTCTATTTTAAGACATAAAATAAGAATAGAAGGTGCTACAAACTTGTATTTTAGTATTAAGGATCCATGTCAACAAGGTACTATATACCAATATTTTAGTCATAAGAATCCAAATCAACAAGGTCCTTCTACATTTTTCATTTGACTGAACTATAAAAGTGAACAAGAAAACCTTATAAACCACTACATAAAATGTAATTAGGATACTGACAGTCCAATAGTACATCTTGAAGACCCTACATTGGACTTAATATTATCAATATGTACAAATGCAAAAATAATTTTACTTCATATTGTGTAATATAAATTGTAAAGTGATAACATGTAGAACAGCAAGTACCTCCCAGAAAATGTACATACTTTACTATCTTAGTAATCAATTCACTAGCATTTTGTCAAATTGATGAATTATATTCAATGCGATACTTTTGACACTATATGCAGGGGAACATAGGACCTATATACATAACAGCTCAAATAGAGTAGGCCTATAAATCTCATATAACACATATTTCCAAACTAAGATGTACCTACCAACATTCTAATGACAATTGAATTTAACTTAAACATTAATCACTATATGTGATGTTTTTGTAGATATTTTTGTGTATGTCAACTGAAGATGATCCCTTAGGGGTCGAAACCGGTCTTGACCTTATTTACCAGTTTGGAAGTAAATAAATTAGTGTATTGATAAGGTGGTGACCCATATTATTTTTGTACAGTGATACCAATCAATACGGAAATGAAGCTTATAAATAATAGTTAAGGAGAGGGATCGATGTCTTTCAGAATTGTAGTAAATGTGAAGGGATGCATAAAACTGGATCGCAAGAGGCAGGTGGACAACCCAGTATAACATGAGAAAAATATCTGTAGAACGTTAACTATCGATACTCATATTCACAGTCAAAATTTTACAAGAGATTCAAAACAGAGTTTACCTTTCTTGGTGTCCACTACGTCACTCCCCCACCAGTAACATAACTATCGTAGTGGAGAAGACAATATAAAATACATCACTGCTATACAATGTCGAAGAATGTAGCAATGGAACATAGAAATACATTTTACACTCACTGTTTTGTACTGAAAACATGGAAATCATTGTTCTCAGTTTCATAATCTACAGTCGAACCTCTTTTGTGTACACCGTGGGTTTCGACGAAAAATATGTTACGAGAGGTGTCCGCTGAAACAAGTTTGTAAAAATTAATCAGACATTTTAACGGCAAAGAACATCCCATTTAATATTAAAAATTTCATATTTGGTCCGTATTGAGAGGAGACTAACATACAATAAAGGAGGGTATTAATGATCCACCTTATATCAATACAAAATACGTGATCTTGTATTAGCAACATATTTTGTATTGATATAAGGTGGATCATTTGTACTCTCCTTTATTGTATGTTAAGAAACATCCACCTTAAACATAGGCTTATATATTTTTTATTATTCTAAATCATTTTTGTTTAAATATTTCCGTGGGAGATATTGTGAGTGAATTTACATCCATTACAGACATTAGACAACAGTTTTGTGAAGTAACCATTAAGCTTTTTCTGTGTAAATTTAGCACATGTTTTCTTAACAGTAATATTCTCAAAAAGGTTATAAAATATGTTCAATGGTTCCATTGTGTTATCGCTGTACTCACAGTCCAACGTGGCACACAAATTCTTCATCTTTTTATGCATATTTAGTCATTGTTTGACTGACAGAATACCGGGTGAGTTGACCATTCAGTTAGGAGCGCGCAGCTGTGAGCTTGCATCCGGGAGATAGTGGGTTCGAATCCCACTGTCGGCAGCCCAGAAGTTGGTTTTCCGTGGTTTCCCATTTTCACACCAGGCAAATGCTGGGGCTATACCTTAAGGCCATGGCTGCTTCTTTCCCACCCCTAGCCCTTTCCTATCCCATCGTCACCATAAGACCTGTCTGTGTTGGTGCGACGTAAAGCCACTAAAAAAGAAAATAACTGACAGAGATATTCACGAAGTGCAGTGAATTAAATTGAAGCTGAAAATTTAGGTTAAAAGAATTAAAAACTGTCTATCTTGAGAAGGTAATGAATGATAAGTCAAGGTGCAAACAAACGTACCTTACAATACGTGTAGTACACAGCTACTGTGTAACTTGATAACCCAGAAAGCGTACCGTAAAATGCGTTCTGATATCATGATTGCCAGTTGCCCTCAAGATCATCACAGCAAGGAATATTCTCTTCTTCAGTGTCAATATTATACGCCAATCCAGCTGTCATAGCTGAAGTCTGAAGTTCATCATATTCATTTCGAAACAGAAATAGTTATGGTGCATTTTGCAAATTTCCTGATAGTGGTTTTGCAGACTTCGTTTCATTCCTTTCTCCTTTTCCCTTTGTCTATGCATAAAAAAGAAAGAATCAAAGAGAACAAAGATTTAACAAGTAAATATGTAATGTTCACACATTTAGGATTTAAAAAAAAAATTCAAATATTTTAAAGAAATTTGATTTTAAAATAGCGTTTAGAACTCATAAAAAAGTCCAAAATTTGTATAACCCAAATATTGTCAACAAAAATGATCCCCATACTAATTCGGCATTATATAGGCTTATGTGCACGATTGTAAAATGATTTGTATAGGACAGAATGGCCGAACATTTGCTCAGCGTTTTCCGGGACAACTCATTTGGCTTTGACAGAACATATTTATAACAGCCACAGCTTTCAGGGCATTGAAATGATATGGAGCTAATCTATAAAGGTTATTACAGGTTAGAGTTTAATATTCATGAGACCATTGAAATATTCCTAGTGCAGAAAAGGATCCAGATAAAACTGCCACAGACAATATACTAATCACAACCTTGAGATGACGCAGTGTCACATGCAGCTCACTCGTCAACAGCTCATGGGGTGGAGTTTTCTTAGTACTTGAGTAAGAGCTGTTGCAGTATGTTCAGTCATTCCTGTCACAACAAGGCATGTTTTAATTGTAATATTCATTCATATGTAGAAACTTTTCTTTAACTTCTCTCATTAGTTTTCTGTTTGTTCTGCAGCATGTTGATGTCCTCAATATTTTAAGAATCTTGACGATATACTTGAATTTCAGTATATTTTTAAACATTTTTACTTTCACTGTAGATGGAACATAGTTTCTGAAATCTTGTTCTGGACTAAGCAGTTTTGACAAATTATGCTGATACAGACTGTGTTTCCATTCAATAAATTACAGGACTCCATAACCAAAGGCAACGGAGGTGGGCACCTCACAAACAATATCCATCTTCAATTTGGTTCACAATATTTATGCTGAATATAATCTTGTAAAACCTTCTATAACTGTTTTATTGTAAGAGAAAATTATCTGTAAGCATATCTTTCTGTTGTTTGAGAGTGAGCTGTAAGTGCTGAAATACTGAACAGTTGTTTTATATTTCTAGGGCAATCTACATGCAAATGTTGAAATCCCAGGCCATGTTCTGGTCAGAGATGAATTCTTATCAAAGAATGAAAATAAAGAGAATCTGGGTAACCACTCCACTGACAAAGAGTTGCTCAGTTCAGAAATGTAAGTATTGCTTTTGGTATCAAAGTTTTCAATGGCCTTTGTGATGGGAGTGTAATTTTTTAAGTGTTTGTCATTATTAAGCCAGTTGTAATAAACATTTAAAGATCATCTCGTGTGTGCTCTTTGCATTAAGTAAACGCTTAGGAAATCCAGCTTCTGTAGATTATTTTTGGTGCTGTCTCCTCACGGAATGTTGACAACTATCTTGGAGTAATTTCTCCTGTTTTGTGTACTTCAAGCTGATTGTCTCAGTATTCTGACAGAATCTGTAATTGGAGTTAGTTTAGCCTGTGTGTAACTTAGGTTCAGAAAAGTTAGAATGCACTGGAGGTTAAATAGTTCTTAGGCCGTACATAATTTTATTCTGTTCTCAAATTCCATTATTATTATTATTATTATTATTATTATTATTATTATTATTATTATTATTATTATTATTATTATTATTATCTGATGTACTCGTGCTTTGCTACGGAATTCTACATTGTATACAGAATTGTAGGTCAGGTAGAGTACACGTTGTGAGCAAGACAGTATTAAATTGCACAGCTCTTAATGTTACCCTGGAAACGCAATGGAGAAATCGCCAAACGTCTTTTCTTATTATGAAGACTGCGTTAGGGAATATTCATTGTAATGGTAGGCCCACTTGCCTACCATCAGTCACAATCAGGTTGGGGAATTGCATTATAATGGCAGACACTCGCTCTCCACCTGCCGGACTGTCTTAGTAGTTTTCCCAACTGAAATGAACATAGCTCATTACAATGATGTCAGTAGGAATGGCCCGAGTAAAAGCAATGATTACATATGAAATACTCGATTAAATGAAAAACCACACATTTTCTCACTTTTAACGAACAGTACTACGCTGCCGATCTAACAGTCCAAAGTTCCAGAGCTGGAATGACCAGGCCGCAGACAGCCGTGATCCGTGAACACTTAGTCTTTTTTTTTTGGAGGGGGTGGGTGTCGAATAGTCAAGAGTCCCAGGGCATAAAACTATGCCCTATTACTAATCTGTTTCCTAGGAGTACCCGATGAGTCGGAAAATCTCAGTTCACTACACTGGCGGCGGAAAGATCTGACTAGGAGGCAATTTTTTCCTCCAAGCCAGAGGAGAAACACCCTCTTCACTGCTAATTTTGAATAAAATGATGTAGAATTTAATAAAAGTGAAGAGGAAAAAGCTCTTTTTTTTTAGAAACGGCTCTTTTCAGGGTTGAATTTTGAGTTATTTTAGTGAATTGTGGTGCTGTAATTTGGAATATGACTAAATTGTTATTCTAGACAGGTCATTCCAATTCTACTACTACTACTACTACTACTACTACTACTACTACTACTACTACTACTACTACTACTACTAAGTGAGCCTCTGCCTTAAGAGTGCACACTGCTCACTCAAAACAGCATGTCAGAGTAGGAATTGAATGGCAGGAATACATACTATGATGAACCAGTGAGTTACGTACCAGCAGTACGGTATCAGAAAATGTATGAACCAGACGAATGACATGCTAAAGAAGAAAGTTTTCCAACTCCCCAGCTATTTTCCACCAATATTCAGTCAGGTTGTTATACTCGGTACACAGCAGCAATCCCATCTATCGGAGTTGAGCGGCAGCATAAGAGACAAAGAACATCAGCACAAACAATGGTCAATGTAATGTTATTGTTGATCAATTTTAAGAGCTTTCGATATTGTAGGCTATCACATTTAGTTTTCTTCCAACTCAAATACCACTCTTATCATAGTCGGTACGGTAAATTTGAATAAAACATAAATGGTCGGAAATTGTATTCCCTATAACTTTTGTTATGTAGTACTTTTCGATAGGACCAATCACATAGGTATTTAAAAATTAAATTAAGGTGCCTTCCCCTAAACTACGATTTCATACAGGGTGAGTAAAATTGTTTATAATTTAGACTGTAGTTTGTTATTCCCCGACTCTATATACCGATTTTCATTAAATTCACTTAACCCATTTTCTCGTGGCTCGGCGTTGATATGAACTTGGTAACAAACATACAAATTCATTAATATTTGTGTTATCAAAGCCGGTGCAGTAAGAGTGTACGACATAAATGATCAGAAATTTAATTCTATATAACTTTAGTTATGTGGTGTTCATTGATAGGACCACTCATAATATAAATATTTGAGAATTAAATTTTAGGCCTTCCCCTAACCTACCATTTCACTCACCATGAGTAAAATAATTTATAGCTTAGATTATAGTGACTCATCCCCCGACTTCACATACCGATTTTCATTAAATTCTCTTCAGCCGTTTTCTCGTGATGCATGTACATACATACATACATACATGCATACAGACAGACTGACAGAAATTATGTAAAATTAAAAAGTGCATTTCCTTGTTACTGTGGACATCACTGATACAGAAATAACATCCTTTTTAAATTCTGAGCAATGTACAGATAAAACTCTTATTTTATATAATAATAATAATAATATAATTATATTAATTTTTTTATTATTATTATTATTATTATTATTATTATTATTATTATTATTATTATTTGCAAATAAGCCCATTAAGACTACGCCAAGGGCTTAATCGAGTCAACACTGAAAAGTATGGATTCCTTCATTATAAAATGAATGACTTCCAGAAAACTCTGTACTGAAACCCATGGTAAAATCAATACAGTCAAGGATAGCCATGAAGCATTCATCACAGGCACTTATCTCACTTTCAGGTATGACTGTCTTCTTTGGTTCCTGTGCCAACCTTCTGTATATAAGGAAGTTTACCAGAGCTTGCACCAGAACTGATTGTAGTGATTATTATTAATTTTCAGTGGTAGTGGTAGTATAGATGTGACTTTGATTAAATGTTTTATATTTAATTGTAGAATTTCAAAAAGCTGCTAAAATTTGCTCTTGGTCAGTGTCTGAATTGCAATAATGTCGTACTGGACACTTCATGTTTAAGATCAATTGACTCCTCCTGCTATATTTTGTAAATTACATACTAATAATACAGAACATTAAATGGAGTGCATGTATTCAGCTATTACGTAGCTCTTGTGAACTGCAAGTGTACAACAGTGCAGCAGATCATGTTTCTCTGGCAGGCACAGGAAGTTACTTGCTCAGTATGCATCTGTTATCAGATGGTGAATGTTAGGCTCTTCTTCTTGATAAGAGCATTAGGAGACCATCATTATCTCCTGAAACATTGATTGATAAGATATATTAAAGTATCTGAAAGTAAGTGGAACTACAACTTCACACCTAACTGTACACTTGTTTATGAATGACGAAGATTGCAGTAAATGGATTCTTTCTTCATTGTATTGTTTGTAACTGCTGTGTTATTGATCTATCAGTGGTGTTGCTGTAATCAACCCAACAACCTTTGGTATTTGGACAATTTTTCTGGCATTTTAATATTTATCTTTTAAGGGAATAAACCAAATAAGCTGAAAAAGGCAGCTGAAAGAGTAAGTTATTTAGATAAGAAGAATATAAGTAATTGAATTAATCAGGTCATAAAATAAACACAATCTCGTGAAAGAGTTCTGAACTGCCACCTGTACTTTCCTTAATATGTATTCTGTGGGTTTTTGCTTACTAACACAGAGTGATAACAATTCTTTAATATCTCAGTTCTGTGGGTTATTGCATGCTAATAGTGAATGATAAACACCTCACAACTGTTCTTATATAATCAGTTCATTCTTTTTCTTCCATGTTGACCACCTTTGTAGCAGAGCATATTAAATTGTGCTCGAGATGTGACTAGGAGTTTGTTGTAATGTTCAGAGATCTGAGTTTCAAATCATTATGCTGAGTGTAGCTATGGTGTCAAATTCCTGTGGGCTTCTCTTTGTACTCTTGGGCAAATTTAGATGTAGTGTTTTCTTGTAAAGCCTGAGTTGTCAATCTTAATAACATAGCTAATGTATAACTGTTCTGTTTACTGTACCAAAACTCTCTAACACACATGAACACAAGGCTGTTGTAAATCTTTTATATAAATCTTAAACAATAGGAACAAAATTAGTTGAATTCTTGCTGTGAAACGAGCAAGAATTAAACGAAGAAAACTTCATATAGCTTGAAATAACACGTGATGAGATTGTCTCGTTTTCTAGGAGGGCCATCCGGAAAGTAGTACCCGTTAGCGCCGCATGAAGCGCTGACAACTCGGGCAGCCGCTGGGTAAGGTTAGACCACGTCAGTGGCTTGTCTGCCTGCTCTGTGTGAGGTTGCGTGACGCTAGCATTGCCTGTGTTGTGTCTGTGATCGTTTAAAATGTTTAAACAAATTGAGAACCCTGCCAGTTGTGAAGTGAGGGGAGGGCCGTGATTAAATTTCTTAATGCACGAAACGTTCAACGGTGTGATATTCATCGCCAATTAACGGAGGTGTATGGAGACAATGTGATGGACGTGTCGTCTGTTCGGCGCTGGTGTCGCAACTTCAACCTGGGGAGGAGGAATACACACGACGAGGAGCGTTCAGGGAGACCATCTGTCATTACAGACCAACTGCTGAGCGCAGTAGACGAATGCGTGAGGAACGATCGGCGCGTCACAATTGATGAACTCTGTGAACATTTTCCTAATGTGTCTCGAACAATTGTTCATGAAATTGTCAAAGACCATCTGCATTATTCAAAAATCTGTGCAAGGTGGGTCCCTCGCATGCTTACAGAGGAGCACAAAACCAAGCGTATGGCTGCAGCACTGACGTTTCTGGGGCGTTATTCTGATGAAGGAAACTCATGGCAACCGTTTTCTGGGATCGCCGAGGTGTACTGCTCATTGATTTTATGGCCCGTGGAGAAACAATTAATGCTAATGCGTATTGTGAAACATTAAAGAAATTACGGCGGGCAATACAAAATTGATGGCGAGGTCTATTGTCTACAGGCGTCATTGTACTTCATGACAATGCCAGGCCTCAAGCAGCTGTGATAACACAACTTTTGCAGCAATTCAAGTGGGAAACCTTCGACCATCCCCCGTATAGTCCGGACTTGGCCCCTTCGGATTTTCATCTCTTTATGAAGCTTAAAGACTTTCTGGCGGGAAAAAGATTTGACAGCAATGAAGAACTTAAAACGAGCCGTGACTACGTATTTCAGTATGCTGGCGGCGGAGGACTATGACGCTGGATTACAAAAACTCGTCCCACGTTATGACAAATGCCAAATTTGCTTGGAAATTATGTGGAGAAGTAGTGTAAAGTATACCCTTTCCAATAAAAATGTGTATATTTGTTAATATTTACTCCTGTGTCTTTATTGCGCAAATGGGTACCACTTTTTGGATGGCGTTCGTAAATCTTCTACAGTCAGCGTTGATCACACACTTCATAAATATCAGACTTTGACTTGTGTGACAAGTATCCTGGAATTTTGTGGTAGCCATTATTAGCTTTTTTTTTAAATATTCTGGTAGATACTTTTATTATTATTATTATTATTAAATCATTAGTTATTAATTGCCATTATTACTATTTTCATTCCATATTTTTTACTATATTAGCTGCAGTACCTGTTTCTGACAGTGTACTCACGTAACATGTGCATGATTAGGTCACTTGTTAACCATTTACTGGGCAAGCATTTAATTGTTGTATTAGGGATGTTGTGGTATTTATTCATTATGATAAGTTTGAGGTTTAGTTTTTACAGTAAATTACTTAAATTCAAGGACTTATGTTTTGGCTGTATTCAGTCATCCTCAGCCTCTGGATACAGGATTTTCTTCTTATTTTTAGAATCGTACCCCTTCACATTACAGGAACAGAAGTAGCAGTTATGACTATGGTTCGACTGCTCTCTGTAAACGATAGGTACTCCAAAAGATAGCAATGTTTTTCTGTCGTTGATCCAGTGACGGAAGTTCTTCGATGCATACTCTACATACTTCGTGTGGTGCCTAAGCTTTACTTCGGTCTCTTAAGTTTGATTCCAGATTGGGCATGTTGCTTAGGCAATGTGCATTTCCCTCATATATAGCAAAAGTGTTCTGGATTATTTATACATCCTTGATGCGACTGGGGAAATACTTGCTTATAGAACTAAAAAACTCTCAACATTCCACTCACCAATAAAGCTTCAAACTGATTTTGTTTAATTTCCAGATGAAACACAGACTGCAGTGGTTTCAGAGAAAGAAGTCATTTGTGACCAATGTAATGAAATGTGAGAGGAACTAGACAGGATGAGTAAGTGGTTACGAAGAGAAGATAAGATGCGTCTCTCACCAAACAGTGGCTGACATTTCTATCTCCAATAAAAGATAATGGCAGGGGTGCATGTGAATTCGCTCTAACTCCATTATGTGCTCGCAACCTCTATCTGCTAAGAAATATCCATTGTCCTCAGTTTTTACTTTAAACACCTTAAAAATATTTTGAATACAATTGGTTTTCATATTCTGATATACTAAAACTACATATGTTAAAATATTACAGTCTGATGGAAGAAAACTACTTGAGATTGTGAGAAATTGATCCTTTCAATCGTGGTGCCAGTTACCGTACCACATAAGCGAAAGGGAGTAGTGTTACATTCAGATTGCCCGCAAGCAAACTCTTGGATGACTCATAAATCACCTTTGTCCTCTTCTGAGTACATAAACGCAATGAAGATGTTATGCAACCTCACTGTAGTCAGATTGATTCCCGGTTGGTCATTCAGCACAACCCGTTACTGCCAAAAATGGCAGTAACGAGACAGAAACCCTTGGAAATGTGCTGGGATTCTGTTGGAGCACTGAGCTAATGCAAAACCATCACCTTCACCATGTAAGAACTTTGATTGCTCAAGCCTTGAGATGGCGTAGAAGTTCACTGCATCTCTACCAATGACTAATTGGAGGGTTGGCATCGTAGCAATCAGCGGAAAGGGCAGTAAAGAAGTAGTCTTAGATCCTACCATTTGCTTTGAAAGAGGCTTGAATCAGGCTCAGGATGTGAACCTAGAGAAACAAGCCTTTTATGTACCATGCTTGCCTTACCTGTCAGCAAAGTACAAAATACCTATTGATTGAGCATTGTCAGAGGCCTGCTATTTGGAGCAGTACCACCTCCCTAGTCAGACGTCGACCTTATGACAAAATTTAGAAGTTTCATTCTGCGAACTAGAAAAGGTAGCAATACAGATTCTGAAGGACTCTTACAAATCATTCATTTCCATCTATACCTGAGAATGTGATTAACATTATTCCCCCAGAAAAAGAGAGACAATAACAGCATTAACAATTTTCACTTTTTGATGTTTTAAAATTCTATTGAAATTTTAACCTGATTTTATTCCTCGTCTGAATCAGAACCCTCATTGGAGGATGGACAATTTATTATTTCTTTAATAAATCTCTCTTGTAACAGGTATATTACAAAAAAAGTTAAAATTGAGAAAAAAACGGCACATGAGAGGAACTTCCCAGCCTTGCATTTGAATTTAGCATGCTAAGTGTACCCTAAAATCATTCAAACTTCAGAGGCAGGAATTTCATTGCAGACTAGTGCAGTTGTTGAAACAATTAAGTGTTAGAGGAGCATTCCTTTGCGAGTCACTTGAACTTGTTATGATATGAAACTTCTTCAAGTACTGTTCGAGGCAAAACTGGTAAAAGAAAAGGTTAAAGGGACGTTGGATAAGGTGTTTACTTCTAATCCAGGATTAAGGAAAGATTGAGTCAATTAAATAGTATATGCGTGGGGTCAGTAAATCTCCGCCAGTTCAGTGTTTCTGTGGCAGTGTACAGATACTTTCCTATTATGATAGTTGATAATGCAAGGTCATTTTCAGCCTAGAAACTTATTTTAAACGACAATAGACTAAGTTTGACACCAGAAAAACTTGTAGTAGTGTATAGTGAAAATTAATTTTGCACATAATAAACAAGTGAATCAGAAATAAATGACTTCTTTCTTAAGTGCATATTATTTTATTTATAGTGCACGTTTTCTAAATTTTTAGTCCATATTTGCATGCATATTTTGAGGATTTTAGTGCATATAAATCTGGGACTATTATGTTATCAAATATTCTCCCACATATGGAAACTAAATGTCATTCGCTAGCGGATTTAGTACATGTTACATACCTGCCAACCCTTCTCATTTACCCGGAAACTTTCCGTTTTTTAACTCGTCTTCCGATTTTCTGATTTATTTAATTCTTCCTATTTTCGACCAATATAACCTCCAGTACAGTCAATACTCTGCCCCTAGGATAAAGGATAAATTCTTATGTGCTGGTGTAATTTACCCAACCTCATTTTCAAGCGTATTTATTTGGTTCTTTATTTCGAGAGTGTATCGTCCGTCGCCTTTGTGTATCGTGTTTCTGCTCGCTACAGCAGCACGTGTGCTTTACGGCTGGGGATTCGGGACGGCAATCATCCTACAAGCAAGAGAGGCTAGAAAACCTGGGGCGCGCTAGCGACTCACTTAATCGGGGCGAAAGAATTAGTTTCTTATTGTTTGGTTCGTACACTATTAGCATCATTTCTGTGCGTAATTTCGTTGGAGTTGTAGGCCACATGTTTCTTCTAGCGGTGCTGTGCTTTTCCCCATGTCAAAGTCGTATGTTAATAATGTATGACTGAGCTCCATAGCTGCAGTCACTTAAGTGCGGCCAGTATCCAGTAAAGTCAAAGAAATATTAATGTTTATGTATTCCACCTATTCAATACATAAAAAGTGATTTTAATTAAGAATTAAAATCTCTCAATAAAATTATAGGGACATGTTTCGCCCTTTATTTAAGGGCATCTTCAGCCTTAATCTCAATCTGAAAGATAAAAAATCAGGATCCTGATTGTTCTTAATTGTGGTTGATTTTTTTAAAAATAAATTACAAATGAATGTGAGGATGATATAGGAAATATGCTTCAAAAGGTGAGCAAGATGGTTGACAGTAGTAAAGATATTCTTAAAAATAAAGTCTTAATAAAGTCTTACAAACAAATAGTCTTAATTTATACACTTTCTTGAATGTCCTGTCTAAAAATGTGGTAACAAGTTGCATATTGGTAGTTCTATAAGACGGTGCGACGTAAAGCCCATAGCAAAAAAAAAAAAAAAAAAAAAAAAAAAAAAAAAAAAAAAAAAAAAAAAAAAAAATTCTATAAGAACGCAAATTGCTACGTTGAATCTTGTAAAGCGGCCCCCTGTGTTGGTTGTGGGCGTTAGAGAAAAGTTTGGATCTTAAACACTTCAAACGTCAGAACAATAATGAAGAATGTTGCTGATTACTCCAAGTGGAGTTAAAATACTTTTTAAAGCTAGTAATGAGACGTTTCTGCCGCTCACTCAGATTATGCTGTAGGGGCGAGGGAAATGCTTGATGCTTCAAGTGGGGTTTACAATAACATATAAAGTGGTTAGATTGTTGTAAATCTCGTGAAGAGATAAATCTGTAGTCTTCTTAAAGCACGAGTGAAGAAGAATGCTCAGTGGTAAGCAGCTGTGTTAAATATTAGCTGGAAGGAGCGACTGTAGCTTCTTGTATAGAGTTGAAAGGGAAATTTGGTTTGAAGTCTGAAACAATAGGAGATTTTCGTATTAAGGGATGAATTTGAAGGAAAGGAGAGTTCAAAGAAAAAATTGATGTGTGTAAATTCACTTACCTCTTTATTAATGTTAAATTGGTCAACGTAAAGTTAAAGAGAAAACGTTGTGTGTAATTTCATTAATTTTGATTGTAATAGTGTTAAATAGTTGCTATGGTAGCTTTGAAATGACTGATACTTGTGCTACTGGTGTTACAATGATGTGAGATTAAAGGAAGAAAGGGTCTAAGCGGGATGCAAAGTTTATTTGCTATTGGCCGCGGCAGGCAGAGAGAAATGAGTACAATTCTCTGAACAAAAATAAAGAGAAACGCTACTGTCTGTTTCAAATAAATATTAGAACCAGCCTGTAGTCAATCCTTTGTGAGGAGATAATTCTGCCGCTCTCTCAAACTACGTTGCAGGAGCGAGGGAAAAGCCTGACAGTAAGCTGCCATAATAATAAAGTTCTAAGAACTCGGTCAATTCCATTAAAAGGTGTCCTGTAAAGGGTTGAGGGTGTAAGAAATCAAATTATAGCTTTAATAGTCTGACAAAGAAAAGATTTTTTGATCATTCCAAGTGGTGTTTAAAAGCAATTCTTTTTTTTAATAATCTCGTGAAATGGGATAGTTCTGTAATCTTCTTAAAGCACGTATAAAAGAGGAAGGGTGCTTGATGGCAAGTAGTAGTGTTTATAAGTAGCCATAACAATATAGTCGTTTCAAAGCATGTACGAGTGAGGAAGAGTGCTCGATGGTAAGTAGCTGTGTTAATATTTTCTGAGAGGTGTGACTGTGGTATTTTATATAGAGAGTTGAAAAAGAAAAGGTGGTTTGAAGTCTGCAATAAGAGGAGAATCATGTATTAAGTGTATGAAATTAAAGGAGAGGTAAAAAAAAAAAAATTTTTTTTGACTGTTATATAGTTAAACAGTAGTTTGTTACCTGATACTTGTGCTTCTGGTGTTATAACGGTGTGAGATTATGGGAGGTGGATGCGGTGTGGTGGAGGTGGGGGATTAGGCGGGGCGTTAAGTTTGTGTTATTGGTAGTGTGGGATTGTGGGGACGGATAGGGTAGGAGTTGTGTTTTTTTAAATAGCTCTCTCTAGCTCTAGCCCTGATGCTGAAAGAAACAGGACATCATTTCACCACTATAGATCAAGACCTCACAATTATTTAAAAAGTAGGTAAAGGGAAATTGATGAATGAATTAGAAAACATCTGTATATTTTTAGACCAACACTATAACATAAATCTAAACCTCAATGATATAGTTGAAGTAAAAAACACATCATACGAAATATTACCAAAATACTGCAATCACTAAATTTAAATCAATACAGCATTCTAAATAATCTTAAATTATCATCTTCCAGGACCCCTTCTAGTTTAGAAAACACAACTCCTACCCTATCCGTCCCCACAATCCCACCACTACCAATAACACATAAACTTAACGCCCCGCCTAATCCCCCACCTCCACCACATCCACCTCCCATAATCTCACACCGTTATAACACCAGAAGCACAAGTATTAGGTATCAAACTACTGTTTAACTCTATAACAGTCAAAAAAAAAGATTTTTTTTTTTTTTTTACCTCTCCTTTAATTTCATACACTTTAATACATAATTCTCCGCTTATTGCAGACTTCAAACCACCTTTTCTTTTTCAACTCTATATAAAAAACCACAGTCACACCTCTCAGAAAATATTAACACAGCTACTTACCATCGAGCACTCTTCCTCACTCGTACATGCTTTGAAACGACTAGACTTATCTCTTACAAGATATTAGAATCATTCCGTATTGATGGTTTTCACTTTACAAAGGTATTTATTGTATTGAATTAGGAGGAAAATCTCATTTTTCACCTTTGTAAAGTAGACTTATCTCTTCGCACGAGATCGGCAACAAACTAGCAACTTTAAATTTTACTTTAAACCCCATTTGGAGTAATCAGAAGATCTTTCCTTCATCATTGTTCTAAGGGTTCAAGCCGCTTAAGCTCTAGTTTGATTTCTTACGCCCTCATTCCTTTGCAGAACGCCTTTTAGTAGAATTGATTGTGTTCCCATAGAATTATATTGTTGTGGCTACTTACAAACACTACTACTTGCCATCAAGCACCCTTCCTCTTTTATACGTGCTTTTATCCCATTTCACGGAATTAAAAAAAAAAAAAATTTAAACCCCACTTGGAATGATCAAAAAAAATTTTCTTCGTCAGACTATTAAAATTATAATTTGATTTCCTACACCCTCAAACCTATACAGGACACCTTTTAGTGGAATTGACTGAGTTTTTGGAACTTTATTATTATGGCAGCTTACCGTCAGGCTTTACCCTCGCTCCTGCAACGTAGTTTGAGAGAGCGGCAGAATTATCTCCTCATAAAGGATTGACAACAGGCTGGTTCTAGTATTTATTTGAAGCAGTCAGTAGCGTTTCTCTTTATTTTTGTTCTGAGAATTGAACTCATTTCTCGCTGCCCGCCGCGGCCAATAGCATATAAACTTGGCACCCCGCTTAGACCCTCTCCTCCTTTAATCTCACATCGTTGTAACACCAGTAGCACAAGTATCAGTCATTTCAACGCTACCATAGCAACTATTTAACACTATTACAATCAAAAATAAATGAAATTACACACAACGTTTTCTCTCCAACTCAACTTTACGTTAACCAATTTAACAGTAATAAAGAGGTAAATGAATTTACACACATCGATTTTTTCTTTGAACTCTCCTTTCCTTCAAATTTATCCCTTAATACGTAAATCTCCTATTGTTACAGACTTCAAACCTAATTTCCCTTTCAACTCTATGCAAGAAGCTACAGTCGCTCCTTCCAGCTAATATTTAACACAGCTGCTTACCACTGAGCATTCTTCTTCACTCGTGCTTTACGAAGACTACAGATTTATCTTTTAACACGAGATTTACAACAATCTAACCACTTTATATGTTATTATAAACCCCACTTGAAGTTAAAATTGAAATAATTGATAAAGAGATTCAACCTATTCAATACAAAAGAATAAGAAATGTAGTGAATTACATTCTTATTTAATAATAAGTAGAAGTGGTACCGGTTTCGACCATAGTCCAGGTCATCATCAGCCGATTAAAACATGAAAAACAATGCATAGGAAAAGGAAATAAAAGATCAAGTACACTCCGAATCAGTAGAAGAGGCGATATAAAAATGAACGGGGGTAGACACTGTAAAATTCAGAAGTAGTAAAATGTAAGTCACTTAAAAGAAAACAGTGCGTAATTTTCTGAGCGGCAGTATGGCACACGCAGTGTTAGGCAAAGTCTTATAATGTTTATGAATAGCGGAGAATGGTTAAATGAGCTAGTTTTTAAACACTGTCAGGCACAAAGTCATATCATAATCGAACACATACGAAGATCCATAATCGTGCATGAGTTGAAGATGAGTAGATCTATTGAAGTGACTTGCCAGCTCCCGGTGATCGGCGCGATATATTTGACATTAGGCCCTGTGGTTTCAAACACCAAAGTAAAATGGTGAATATCTTGATGATCCAATAATTTTCTTTGGTTGCTGGAAAGTAAGTATATAGATAAATATAATGTAATTCAATATAATTGAATAAGTAATTGTGCTCCTATAGAATTCTTAGAACAGTTGACGTGAAAAAAACAATTGTGAAGAGAAAAAAAATATAGTAAAAAGTGCAATACCGGAAACAAATGAAAACGTAAATGCACAGTGCGCAATTTTTAAAACGTAAAAAATTCAGGTCATGATTGAAGTAGTCGAAATCGGCACAAGGCAGGAGTTGAGTATGAATGAAAAGAACCGAAATGATGGTGGATTTTTTTTTTAAGAAAAGATAGAATAAATTAATAGAGGAAGAGGAATAGTGGAATAAGAGAAGAATAAAAGAAATTGAAGGTAAATGGTGTTGAGGAAGGATAAGATAGGGAGATGATGGAGAGGTAGTTTAGGGTGGGTTCGGAGGGTGGGTTATTGGAGGTAGAAAATGTGGGTAGGAACTTCGTACGGCATGGAAAATATAATTGGAGTTTTGAAATTTAGAATTTTTGAGAAGAAGAATTAGGAAGTCGAAAAGGATGTTGGGTTTTTCAGAAATGTCGTTTAAATTGAAATTAGGGTTGAAGTATTGATCAAGGTGAATAAAGCAATTTTCAGTAGTGTTTTTTTTTGTTTTTTTTTTGTTTTTTTTGCTAGGGGCTTTACGTCGCACCGACACAGATAGGTCTTATGGCGACGATGGGATAGGAAAGGCCTAGGAGTTGGAAGGAAGCGGCCGTGGCCTTAATTAAGGTACAGCCTGGTGTGAAAATGGGAAACCACGGAAAACCATTTTCAGGGCTGCCGATAGTAGGATTCGAACCTACTATCTCCCGGATGCAAGCTCACAGCCGCGCGCCTCTACACGCACGGCCAACTCGCCCGGTCAGTAGTGTTTAAGAGGGGGCCTTTGTTTATGATTTTAAGTATTTTAATGTCTTTTTCAATAGTGAAACTATGCTTGGAGTTTTGTATATGTTGTCCTATAATAATTTCTCCATCATCCTCTTTTGGGCCAGATATGTCGACGACACTTTGGTAATTTTAAATGAAGAATCAACCAACGCAGCCTCTACACTTATTCATCTCAACAACTTAGACTCTAACATTAAATTCACCCTCGAATCAGAACACAACCAAACTCTTAACTATCACTAGACATCCTTCTTCTTTATCTTACAAAATATTCAGAAAACCAACCCAAACAGCAACCACACAACAAGATTCTTCGCACCCTCAAGCACATAAACGTGCTACTTATAACAGCTTAATTTTTCGTGCCTTCAACACCCCTATGTCTAAAAAATATTTAAATAATGAATTGAACACCATCCATAACATCGTTAAATTCAATGGCTTTAACAACTCCTTCATAAACCGCATCATCAACAAATTCAAACACCGTCCTAAAACCACTTTATCTAAAGACATAACAAAACCAACTGCATTTTTCACTTTCACTCAAGATGCTTATAAAATAACTAATATTTTTAAAAAACACAACATGAAAATTTCTTTTAGAACTAACAATAGAAATTTAGATATTTTACACAACTCTAAATCACTAAATAAATCTAATGCTTTTTATAAATCTGGAGTGTACAGATTCAAATGTAACAACTGCAACTCCTCCTACATAGGACAAACTGGCCGCAACTTCAATATCAGATACTCCGAACATATCAACGCTATTAAATACAATAGATTCTCCGCCATAGGACAACACATACAAAACTCCAAGCATAGTTTCACTAATATTGAAAAAGACATGAAAATACTTAAAATACTTTATTCACCTTGATCAATACTTCAACCCTAATTTCAATTTAAACGACATTTCTGGGCTCCCTATCTTATCCTTCCTCAACACCATTTAACTTCAGTTCCTTTTCTTCTTCTCTTATTCCACTATTCCTCTTCCTCTATTAATTTATTCTATCTTTTCTTAAAAAAAAAAAAAGAAAAAAGAAAATCCACCTTCATTTTGGTTCTTTTCATTCATACTCAACTCCTGCCTTGCGCCGCTTTCGACTACTTCAATCATGACCTGAATTTTTTACATTTTAAAAATTGCGCACTGTGCATTTATGTTTTCATTTGTTTCCAGTATTGCGTTTTTTACTATATTTTTTCTCTTCACAATTGTTTTTTTCACGTCAACTGTTCTAAGAACTCTATAGGAGCACAATTACTTATTCAATTATATTGAATTATATTATATTTATCTATATACTTACTTTCCCGCAACCAAAGAAAATTACTGGATCATCAAGATATTCTCCATTTTACTTTGGCGTTTGAAACCACAGGGCCTGATGTCAAATATATCGCGCCGATCACCGGGAGCTGGCAAGTCACTTCAATAGATCTACTCATCATCAACTCATGCACGATTATGGATCTTCGTATGTGTTCGATTATGATATGACTTTGTGCCTGACAGTGTTTAAAAACTAGCTCATTTAACCATTCTCCGCTATTCATAAACATTATAAGACTTTGCCTAACACTGCGTGTGCCATACTGCCGCTCAGAAAATTACGCACTGTTTTCTTTTAAGTGACTTACATTTTACTTCTTCTGAATTTGACAGTGTCTACCCCCGTTCATTTTTATATCGCCTCTTCTACTGATCCGGAGTGTACTTGATCTTTTATTTCCTTTTCCTATGCATTGTTTTTCATGTTTTAATCAGCTGATGATGACCTGGACTATGGTCGAAACCGGTACCACTTCTACTTATTATTAAATAAGAATGTAATTCACTACATTTCTTATTCTTTTGTATTGAATAGGTTGAATCTCTTTATCAATTATTTCAATTTTAACTGTAATATTCTTCAATACGGAACAATGAAATTTTTAACTTTAAACCCACTTGAAGTATCAGGCATTTCCCTCGCCCCTACAGCATAATTCGAGTGAGTGGCAGAAATGTCTCATTACTAGCTTTAAAATGTATTTAAACTCCACTTGGAGTAATCAGCAACATTCTTCATCATTATTCTGACGTTTGATCTGTTTAGGATCCAAACTTTTCTCTTACGCCCTCAACCAACACAGGGCACCGCTTTACAAGATTTCAACGTAGCAATTTACGTTCTTATAGAACTGCCCCTACAGCATCATTTGAGAGAGCGCCAGAAACGTCTCATTACTAGCTTTAAAATGTATTTAAACTCCACTTGGAGTAATCAGGAACATTCTTCATCATTATTCTGACGTTCGATCTGTTTAGGATCCAAACTTTTCTCTAACGCCCTCAACCAACACAGGGGGCCGCTTTACAAGATTCAATGTAGCAGTTTGCGTTCGTATAGAACTACCAATATGCAACTTGTTACCGCATTTTTAGACAAGGACATTCAAGAAAGTGTATAAATTATGACTATTTGTTTGTAAGACTTTATTAAGACTTTATTTTTAAGAATATCTTTACTACTGTCAACCATTTTGCTCACCTTTTGAAGCATATTTCCTACATCATCCTCACATTCATTTGTAATTTTTTTTTTTAAATCAACCACAATTAAGAACAATCAGGATCCTGTTCTTTTATCTTTCAGATTGAGATTAAGGCTGACGATGCCCTTAAATATAGGGCAAAACAGGTCCCTATAATTTTATTGACAGATTTTAATTCTTAATTAAAATCACTTTTTATGTATTGAATAGGTGGAATAAATAAACATTAATATTTCTTTGGCTTTATTGTACAATTCAATACGGACCAAAGTATGTGAATTATAACAGTATCCAGTAATCAGGAGATAGTGGGTTCGAACCCCACTGTCGGCAGCCTTGAAGATGGTTTTCCATGGTTTTTCATTTTCACACTAGGCCGCTTCCTTCCCATTTCTAGGCCTTTCCTATCCCATCGTCGCCATAAGATATATCTGTGTTGGTGCAACGTAAAGCAAAGAAAAAGCAAAGAAAAATGTATGAGACGTACCTATCTGTTTTGTATGTGGTACCTTCTCCTAAGTCAGTGCCATTTTGTTCATTGTTACCTCATAATTTTAATGATTTGAATGTATTTCAGGGAGTTGTGTCGGTGATAGTTTCTGGTATTCTCTCTTCACATTATGGCTAAAAAACATAAACGTTATCTCGAAGTGTTCAGAGAGAGATACATGTATTTTTTTTTCTTTTTTTGCTAGTAGCTTTATGTCGCACCAACAGATTGGTCTTATGGCGACGATAAATTAAATTTCTGTTCATTTTACAGGCTAATAAAGGAAACTATTATCAACTACAGTAGAGTCAATATGAGACACTTCCGGATTTAGCCTTGTTAAAATGGGAGACAATTCGCAAGTGGTGCTCCATTAGGGTAAAGCAAATTTGCATCATAATATTGTTTCAATGAAATATGTACATTTTTTAAATCACCCATATTTTCTTCAGTGCTTGACAACGCATTACGGCATTCCAAATGGAGTAACTTGGAATACAACCAGCCACACTCATATGCATATGTATTTTCCTGAATTAAAGCAAACCCACAGATCACACCTACAACAACACATCGGTATTGAAGGTTAGTTGCTGCACTATACAATAAAATATGCATGTTACGTTTTAGGCCAGTTAAAATATGGGTCGAGCAGGTCAGAAGATTATTTATTTATTTATTTATTTATTTATTTATTTATTTATTTATTTATTTATTTATCAGTGGCAAAGTTAGGGCTCGTGGCCCTCTTTTACACTTAAGCACATAATTAATCTACAGATAATACATATATAAAAGAAGTGTACTATTCTATCATAAAATCAAAGATAAGCTAAAAATTACAGATTTGGACAATGTATAATGAAGAAAGAAAGCAGAGTTCAACAAATAAAATACACTGACTGACAGAGCAAATGCAACACCAAGGAGGAGTGGTTCGAAAGGGATGAAAGTTGGGGAAAAAACAGTCGGCACGGAAGAATAATTGATGTTTATTTCAAACCGATATGCAGGTTACACAATGCGCACGGCATCGACTCAGTAGGATGTAGGACCACCGCGAGCGGCGATGCACGCAGAAACACGTCGAGGTACAGAGTCAATAAGAGTGCGGATGGTGTCCTGAGGGATGGTTCTCCATTCTCTGTCAACCATTTGCCACAGTTGGTCGTCCGTATGAGGCTGGGGCAGAGTTTGCAAACGGCGTCCAATGAGATCCCACACGTGTTCGATTGGTGAGAGATCCGGAGAGTACGCTGGCCACGGAAGCATCTGTACACCTCGTAGAGCCTGTTGGGAGATGCGAGCAGTGTGTGGGCGGGCATTATCCTGCTGAAACAGAGCATTGGGCAGCCCCTGAAGGTACGGGAGTGCCACCGGCCGCAGCACATGCTGCACGTAGCGGTGGGCATTTAACGTGCCTTGAATACGCACGAGAGGTGACGTGGAATCATACGCAATAGCGCCCCAAACCATGATGCCGCGTTGTCTAGCGGTAGGGCGCTCCACAGTTACTGCCGGATTTGACCTTTCTCCACGCCGACGCTACACTCGTCTGCGGTGACTATCACTGACAGAACAGAAGCGTGACTCATCGGAGAACACGACGTTCCGCCATTCCCTCATCCAAGTCGCTCTAGCCCGGCACCATGCCAGGCGTGCACGTCTATGCTGTGGAGTCAATGGTAGTCTTTTGAGCGGACGCCGGGAGTGCAGGCCTCCTTCAACCAATCGACGGGAAATTGTTCTGGTCGATATTGGAACAGCCAGGGTGTCTTGCACATGCTGAAGAATGGCGGTTGACGTGGCGTGCGGGGCTGCCACCGCTTGGCGGCGGATGCGCCGATCCTCGCGTGCTGACGTCGCTCGGGCTGCGCCTGGACCCCTCGCACGTGCCACATGTCCCTGCGCCAACCATCTTCGCCACAGGCGCTGCACCGTGGACACATCCCTATGGGTATCGGCTGCGATTTGACGAAGCGACCAACCTGCCCTTGTCAGCCCGATCACCATACCCCTCGTAAAGTCGTCTGTCTCTTGGAAATGCCTACGTTGACGGCGGCCTGGCATTCTTAGCTATACACGTGTCCTGTGGCACACGACAACACGTTCTACAATGACTGTCGGCTGAGAAATCACGGTACGAAGTGGGCCATTCGCCAACGCCGTGTCCCATTTATCGTTCGCTACGTGCGCAGCACAGCGGCGCATTCCACATCATGAGCATACCTCAGTGACGTCAGTCTACCCTGCAATTGGCATAAAGTTCTGACCACTCCTTCTTGGTGTTGCATTTGCTCTGTCAGTCAGTGTAGAATAAATTTTGGAGCGTATAGATAATGAGAAAGAGACAAAGTCATAATGAAAAAGTAAGATACAAACTGGAGAAAATAAGCAATGCATAAGGAGAACACAATAAGTATTAAAGTAAATGGAAATATAAATATGGCCATAAAAGTGATCTATGCACATGAATAAGACGCTAAATATTATGTACATTACACTATAATAATAATAATAATAATAATAATAATAATAATAATAATAATCATCATCATCACAATCACACAACCTATCATACGCCATCATACACACGAAACAATCAGCGGTATTCAACAGGTAATCTCTACATGCAGTCTTAAATTTCGATATTGAGTTTGAGTTCCTGACAGCAGCTGGGAGTGAATTCCAAAGTCGTGACCCAGCCACAATGAAGGATCTGTTATATATTGAAGAGTGGTTGCTGGGAGTTATGAAGTACTATAAAAATTTCTTTGTCACTGGAAGAATACATATGCAAACACTATATTACTTACATTTTCTTGTCATGAGGTAAACGGAAGAAAGACCGTGCATTCTTCTCTACTTCATAGTTACTGCAGCCAAACACAGCACATACTTTTCCCCTCATGTTGAGAGCAGATATCAAGGAATGACACATGCTACTATTTAATTATGTCAAACTCACTGAAAACGCATAAATAACACCAAAATCTACACACACAAATACACGTGCTCTTATGACAGAATCGTTTGTTCTCAGGTCAATCCGCTAGAGAGAGCTCTAATAGCTGTCCCTCGATATCTCGCTGAGTGTCGCAGATTGTCTCTAATGTATTTGCTATTATGCATTTTGTTGCATGTGTGGAACCTCTTTATCTCGAATCACCTCGGGAGATACATTTTGTTTCGTGTTATCGAAATTTTGAGATATAGAGAATACCGTTTTTGAGCATATAGAGCACTTAATTGAATCCTATGTACCTATGGGCCTTTATTGAATACACTATTTTTAACAGTACTTATACAAATGAACTCTATTTTACGGTATCACTTTAATTATAACCCTTATTATAGTTACTTTTTAGAAGACAGGATACAGTACATACAGTAGTGAAACAAGAAACATAGCTCCGTTAACACCTTTGGAAAAAATCAAAGCATCCATAGAATAGAATAGAATTTTATTCAGTCATTAGGTAAGTATGTTACATACAATAGACATTGTCAACGAAATAAAATAAAATACAGTACATACACAAACTAATAAACTATAATTTCAATATATGTCAAATTCATTAATTTCATAGTAATCTTGCACTGAGTAAAAGGGATACATGAGTAACCACTACTTAAGCTTATTTCTGAATATATTAGATGTTAGTTCTTTTAGATCTGAAGGCAGTTTATTAAAAATCTCTATCTGAACTATGAAATGGCTTGAAGCCATCTTCTGTAACCTGTGACGAGGTACATCGACTTTTTTAGCTGACCTCATATTATATTTATGAACATCACTTCTCGGCTTGATTTTGTCTGTTTCTGCATGTTCTTTAAGGAATGCATTATACGAGGATCGAGTCAGAAATCGTGGCAACTTCTTTTTTTTTTTGCAAACAGGAGACAACATGGAAAATCTAAGATATGCATTTGGAAATATAGGGCATGTACTTATGCATAGTGCCTGAAGACAAATTCTGACTTCAGGAGATTCTCGTAGGAAAGTGACAGAACACAGGCCATTAGTAAACATTGTTTTATTGTGGTATAGACAGCAAATACTCAAGACTACGTACAAAGGACAGGTCTCCACTGCTTACAGACCTTAGAAATAATCACACAAGGTTTCCACTGTGCGTTGCCAGCAGTGGGGCAGGCGCTGAATACCATTTGCTGCATGTGTATCACTAACATGTGACACCTCTCTCTGAAATGCTGTTACGATGTCCTCACGTCTCCACCCACCTCGCCACTGTTATGTAGGGCATGGCATGCCCACCTAATGCTTCCCGCAGCTCTGCATGGCATTGGCGTGGATTTCTGCCCCTGAGACCTGGTATTTTAATATACGATTGTTGCTCCTGCTTGTTGGCTTCCATTTTGTGATGTTCTCACTCACACACAGAACCTGGGGGCATGCTTAGACACACACTGTTGTTTAAATGCACCATCTAGTGGCATCATACGTAAGTACATACCGTACGTTTCCAAATGCATATCTTAGATTTTCCGTGTTGTCTCCTGTTCGCGAGAAAAAAAATAGTTGCCATGACATGACTCGACCTACATATATATGCGTTCACAACAGTCATAACAGAAAGTGTAATAAATATAGGTCTGCAGTGGGCCATCATAGGAGATTTTATTACAATATGTAATGCCCTTTTCTGGAGAAGTAAAATTTCAGAAATCCAGCTGGAGTTCCCACAAAGTAGAATTCCATATTGAAAAATACTGTGAAAGAATGAAAAGTAGGCATTTACAAGATATTTACTTGCAACTTAATCTCTAATGGCTCTCAAGAGATCCACTACTTTTGATAGTTTATTTGAAATAAAGTCTATGTGAACATTCCAGTTCAAGTTTGAATCTAAATGCATTCCTAATAATTTCACATGTTGATTATCATGACTTACTTGATTTTATTTTAAATTAAATATAATTGACCAAGATTTTTAAAAATCATTTACCATGATTTTGTTTGCAGAGAACCATTCACCTGCCATGTTCAATGTTTGTTTACATAGCACATTGTGTTCTTTGACTGTTCTACCCTCGTTTAAAAGAGTAGTAAAATCTGCATATAAAATCAAACTGGCATTACTTCCTATATTATTAGGTTAGTCATTTGTATGATCAAGAAATAGAAAAGGACCTCAGACGGAGCCTTGAGGAACTCCATCTTGATTATCAAGTTCAGTTTATCGAATTCCTCCCACTTCAACCGCTTGCCTTCAATTGCTCAGGTAGGAAACTATTATGTTCAGCTGTTCATCCTTAACACCGTAGTAATTCCATTTTGAAATTAAAAGTGAATGAGAGACACAATCACATGCTATGCTGAGATCACACAGAGTGACCTGGGTCGCTTCCTTGTTTTCTAAAGCTGAAATAACATGTTGCAAGAGGGATTCTATTGCTTCAACTGTTGATTTACCTTTGCGATAACCAAATTGGTTCCCCTACTGAAGGCTATTAGATTCAAAATAATCTACTATTAGGTTTGTGTCTTTACATACTCGAGAATTTTACCAAAAATAGGAATAACTGAAATTGCTCAGAAACTACTGGGGTCGTTGAAAGGACCGTTTTGAAAATGGGTTACCTTCGCATATTTCTGGCTACATGGGAAAACCCCAGTCTGTAAGCAATCATTTATACTAACAGTAAGAGGTTTCAGAATATATGGAACTACAGTCTTGAGGAAGTTATTTGACATACCATACCCAGCCTTGCTATCAGATTTTTTTAAATGGATCACTATACACTTAACTTCATGTTTTGTCACTATTTTCCATACCAGGCCCTGCTCAGGAACAAATATTCTGCTGTTGATGAGTTAGCTCAATGCATCCCTATCAGTGGCAGGAATATTCTCATAATTACCAGTTATTTATTTATCGTATGGCATATATATATATACACAAGAACAAGAAAGCAAGTACATTTTATTTTAATGTCCAAAGTTGTTATCCATTCTAGAGCCTCTGTATTGGCCTCTAGAAAATGAAACCAATCTCCAGGGTAGGCTCTTCTGCTACATTCCTTTACAGTGTGCTTGATGGTTTGAAAAGGAGCACCACAGTCGCACTCGGGGGGATTGTATCTTTTCCCCATTTATACAGGGACACCGCACGCAGCACAGACACCATGACCACATCGAATCCTATTATGGATGGTCCACCGAGCTCGATAGCTGCAGTCGCTTAAGTGCGGCCAGTATCCAGTAATCAGGAGATAGTGGGTTCGAGCCCCACTGTCGGCAGCCCTGAAGATGGTTTTCCGTGGTTTCCCATTTTCACAACAGGCAAATGCCGGGGCTGTGCCTTAATTAAGGCCACGGCCGCTTCCTTCCCATTCCTGGGCCTTTCCTCTCCCATCGTCGCCATAAGACCTATCTTTGTCGGTGCGACGTGAAACAAATAGCAAAAATTATGGATGGTCCAAGTTCTTCTTGGGAGATCAGACCTTGAATTAGGTGGGAAGAAAGGCCAGAGATGTTCACCTGTGTTTGAGATCCAATCTTCCTTCCATTGGGCATAGGGGTTGAAATTGTCTTCTGTGAACTTCTGAGCGAACTTAACTGGCGGATGTCTAGATTTTAACCAGTTCCTCTGAAGGTCAGGAATATTGGAGTGGATGGGCAGGTCAGGGTTCTTATTTATCTTGGAGTATTCTCTCAACAGTGCTTGTGCTCTACGGAATGAAGGAGGCATGATGTTGCTCAAGACAGGAAGCCAGTAGGTAGGAGTTGATCTTATTATGCCTGAAATAATCCTCATTGTGTTGTTGAGTTGAGTGTCCACAAGTTTCACATGGTAGCTGTTGATCCACATAGGAGCACAATATTCTGCCGCAGAGAAAACTAAACCAAGGGCAGAACATCTCAAGGTAGTTGCAGAAGCACCCCAGGTTGTAACACACAACTTTTGCAGAATGTTGTTACGACTCCTAACCTTTGCTGCTGTATTTACTAGATGTTGCCTGAAGGAGAGTGTCCGATCTAATGTTATACCTAAGTACTTTGGGTAATTATTGTGTCTGAGGACCTTACCGTTAAAAGACACTTGGAGAGTACAGTTTGCCATTTTGTTATTTAGGTGAAAGCAGGACACCTCGTGCCTTTGCTGGCGAGATGTAGTGTTTATAGTGCACTATGTCTTCTGGTATGGGCTATATCAAATTTGTTACTTTCATTGACCTTCTCAGTCTCATCCTTGGCTTTGACAATATGAAAGTGACTGAGGTATGAGTGATGCTAGTAATACCATTCCTTATGCAGCCAGTCCCTGTTATGAATGGTGTGAAAATATCGCTCATAGGGTCGGTTGGTGCATGCATTTCAGTTGGTTTGGCAGACTGATATGTAATAGCAACAGCTGGCTCGGTGAGGAAAGCAACGGGAAACTACCTCACTCCTCATTTCCCTAGTACACCTCTTCAGTGATGCCTAGGCTATTTATGACAGCTGTTGGGGGAGCTGCAGAGGATTAAACCAGCCTTTGGGCTGACTACCCAACATACAGGACACCTCAGTTTTGCTGGTGTTTGGTTGGAGTCTCCATTTCCAAAATATTGTCACTAAGAATGGAAAGGTCATCAGTTAAAATGTTCTCCGTTTCTTTCAGGTTACTATGACTTATAGCTAAAGCTATATCATCAGCATAGCAAATTTTTCTAGATTTCGTTGGTGGCAAATCTGATACATAGAGATTGAACAGGAGAGGAGCCAAGACTGTTCCTTGAGGGAGACCATTGTTCAATCTTCTCAGCTTGCTAGTCCTATTCCCTAGAATAACCTGAAAGAGTCTATTATTAAGCATGTTTCCAATTAATTGTACCGTGGTTTTGCATTGTAATACCTGAAGAAGTATATTCAGCAGCCCTTCTCTCCAAATCATGTCATAAGCAGCAGAAAGATCCAGTAAAACAGCAAAGGTTTTAAACTGTTGCTGAAAAGCTGCTTCAATGCATGTTGGGAATGCAAGGACTTGGTCACAACAGCTACGATTCTGCCTAAAACCAGCTTGGTCAATAGCAATATGTTGATTAATTACAATGCTAATTCTGTTGTATAGTAGTCTTCCAAGGAGTTTATAGCAACAACTGAGGAGAGTGAATGGTCTGTAGCTTTGTGGTATATCTTTTGGTTTTCCAGGTTGCAATATGGCAAGGATTTTAGTCTTCTTAAACTCCTTAGGAAGAATATCTGTCTGAAGTATGTGGGTAAAGAAGCACGTCAACCACCTTCTCGCATTCTGTCCCATATTTACAATAAATTCAGGATGTATTCCATCAAAACCTAGTGCCTTACCATCTTTCATGTCCTTTAATGCTGTATCAACCTCGTCAATCATGAAGGCTTCAGAGTACTCGGAAGAGGTTGGAGAGGTACGTTTAAGCATCCTTAGGTTCTTTTTCACCGTTTTTGTATGTTTTTTTAAATCTTTAGTAACCCTTGAAGTTAAAACAATATGGGAGGCTATTTTGTTTGTTGTGATAGTTGACTTCTCTCTAACTCCTTTTGAGCTTTCTCCAAGTTTTCTACCTAGGCTCCAGGCTTCTCTACTGGAATGAGAGAAATCCAAGTTACTAACTGTTTCTGTCCATTTCTGTCTACAATTTTCATCCAGACTCCGTAATAGCTCCTCACCAGTCGTATGGGCACCTGTTTCAAGAAAATCTTTGTATAGGGCATCGCTCTGTTCACTCCATCCAGGAACGTATTCTTTCCGGTAGCCTCTTGGGATGTGCTTTTTGGCTACAGATTTCACAAGCCCTACAAATCTCTGATAATTATCGCTGGTTGCTGGAATTCATCTGATGCATTTGTCCAGTTCTTCAGAGAATATCGTCCAGTTTGCCTTTTTCAAGTTCCAGCGTGGGCGTGGGAAAGATCTAATTAAGGGAACAGAGATGCCCATCTCAAGGAAGATTGGTCTGTGTTGACTATTTGGGAAGTCTCCCTAAAATTCTCTCATCATGGGTAGAGGGTTGCCAACAGAGTCGCATGTGATGAAACAGAGGTCTGGGTTGGACTCTCGCTTCCAAGCAGCAGATCTAAATGTGCCTTTGTCTTTTACATCAAATATAAGATGTACATTTTGGTCTTCTGACCATTCTATTAAAGCTATGCTGCAATCATCGTTTCTTGCATATTTCCAAGTTTCATGATGGCTGCTGAAGTCGCCAGCATAGATAGTTGGATGACTAGCATCTGGAAGAGCTGGGGTTGGCCAGCAGATGGCTGGAGGATTGTAGATATTTACGATGGTTACATCTTGCAGTTTTATTGTTACAGTATGAATATTATTAATTGTACTACAGTAGATGAGATGAATTCGACCTGCTCCAAGTTGTTACGTGCATATGTAGCAATACCATATACATTGTCAAAGGTAGCACCAATAATACTATAACCATAAATCTTCCCTCTCTTGCTTAGCTCATCTTTTGTAGCAGCATGTGTTTCTTGAATGAGTACCAGATCAATGTCATTATTACGTAGCAATTTTGACAAAACGTCACACTTAGATCTACTGATAACCTTCAATATTCAGTTGGCAAATTTTGATACCATGTCCAAGCTTTCAAGTCAATTGGCTCTTAAAGGAGCCGCTGAGTGGATTACTTCGTACAGTTTGCATATTTGCTGGGAGATCTGTAGAAGATAGGTCCAGCAGCCAATGTTGTTGCTTCCTTAGCACCACCCAAGGGTCACATGTAGGGCTTTTTAAGGTTTATGCTACGGATGTGAAGCAACAGTATACCCCCATAATTACCGGTATTATTTACAGATTGAATTAAGTAGTTATCGAATTCATCTGGTGTAATCTCAACTTTGCCAAACCAAACCAAACTCCATGGCACTACAGCCCTTGAAGGGCCTTGGCCTACCAAGCGACCGCTGCTCAGCCCGAAGGCCTGCAGATTGCGAGGTGCCGTGTGGTCAGCACGACTAATCCTCTCGGCCACTATTCTTGGCTTTCTAGACCGGGGCCGCCATCTCACCATCAGATACCTCCTCAATTCTAATCACGTAGGCTGATTGGACCTCGAACCAGCCCTCAGGTCTATGTAAAAGTCCCTGACCTGGCCGGGAATTGAACCCGGGGCCTCCGGGTAAGAGACAAGCATACTACCCCTACACCACGGGGCCAGCTAATCTCAACTTTGGGCCTACTCTATTGCTCTCTCTGTTGATAACTTCCCAAGCTGCTTTACTTTTATTACCGTACATGCACTTTCAATAAGTTATAACATTCATTAGCTTTTTGTTTAGCTGCCATTATAACTTGTTTGTACCTACTTCTTGCATTTGTGTATAAAATTGAGGTTTCTGGGCTTTTATTATTCTTGAAAACTCTATAGCAAAGCAAAAGATGATTTCTCATTATTTCAAGCTCTGGTGTAAACCACTTGTAGGGAGCTCTGTTTCCATATGGTGGTGTAGCGTGCGATACTAGAGCTGGAGGCGTCCGATAAACAATAGTATCAACTGAAGTGCACGACAGTAATGGTAAATGTTCATACGATAGTGATATAATATAGCATAGAGCTTAAGCAAAAAGGTCATAGAAAAAGGAGGCTCGGAAACCATGGAAACGCGCAGTAAGAAGGAGTAGGCCAAGAAATTAAAGAATATGAGAACAAGAGAAAAACCAAAGATTAACAATGTGGATAAGATATATTTAACAATGAAACATTTTGCAACAAGATAAATAAATGAAGACAAATTTTAATAAGTAGTGAAAGATATATATGTATAACCTGAGAAAGTAAGAAAAATGTGCCACATTTACAAATAGTAATATCAGAAATGTATCAAAGAAAACCCTTATGACCAAATACAAGCGTACAATGAAGAATATAGAAGCTGAATAAGAAAAAGAGGAGCAAAACCTGAAAGAAGAGAGGTACGAAAGGAAGGGAAAAGGGAAGTGGGGAAAAGGATCAAAAACGGGGAAAGGATTTTCTTCACCGGGTATTACTATGTTGCGGGAACAGAATTTATGATATTAATTATACAAAATAGCATACGTCTTAGGAGACAACTGAAGTGATTACAAATTTTTGCATTGTCCGTAGCGCAGTTCGCGGTTATGAAGGGTGTTGTAGTAGAAGTGAAGTCTTGCATATGAGATTTGAAAATACGAAATTTAAGTCGGCGGAAGAAAAGTTCAGCAGTGGCAGGTGGCCCAAATGAAAAATTAATGTCCAAATAATGATAAATCTTGCTCACCAAATTGCTTGAAGATTAACAGTCCAGATGGGAGTGACATAATACAAAGTAACACGGTTATTTTGGTGGTCCACCACTCCGAGATGAAGGCAGACTCAAATTGTGGAGCAGCGGAGTGGGAATATATAGCGGTATAGAAAGATCTAGAAAAGTAAGGAGGCTAAAGGCCAGCAAGTTCAAGAAGCGTATTTATCACGTGTCCAATAGGAAAGCACCACCACACACACAACGGAGCAGGCGAAGTGTAGAGAGGATGACGTCAGAGTCACATGACGAAAGGAGCAGCCAAAGCACAGGTGAGCGGAGTAGTTGAATGCGTGGAGCAGCGGCGACGTGTTCGGTGAAAAAGCAGCATGCAAGGTAGGGAATATACGTGATGTAAGCGGAGATCGTAACACACTTCAAGCCTGAAAAGCTAGGTTTTGAATGTTTAGTGTTATAGACTTTTTTGATTGGGAAACAATCATCAAACTGTAATAAAAATGTATGAAAGAAACGATCAAATTTCAGCTTTGTGATCAGATAGTTGATAACTTCCAGATCTTCATAATATTCAAGCAGAAGGCACAGTTTTTAAGCATTGGCAGCATTGTTTGTAACAAGAGACCAAATTTTGCACTTCAAATCCTCGCAGTTTTTAATGCTGTTAACTGCCACATCTGCCAGACAATTGGCAGCGTGAGCATGACAAGATATGTCAATAATATCTATTAAATTTACATTTCTGTTTTGATGGTAACTGTAAGGCATATAGGTAGGTGGTTTTTTTTTGTGGTGGTACGCAGTACCGGCACATTTTTCTTCGAAACAAAAACATGATTTGGATATTATTTGGAATATTCCTATCACATTTGCTATCAAGTGTTGGCTTATGGCTTAAAATCAAGTTTGTTTGTCCGCTTTTGTTACGTTTAGATATAATGCATATGAGGACATGATTGAAGTTTCTGTTTAATGCCATTCCAGAATTATCATTCACTGTATCCGTATTGCACCAATTGTCGTTAATACCAACGTTGCAACAAACAACCAGTAAATAGCTATTCATCATAGTTAATCTGGGGTGAATGTGGGTTTAAATGTAACTGAATTTTTTTTTAATAATTTGAAAAGCATAAACACCTGTTTTGTGCTACCAAGGCAAGGAAGTTCATAGTTATTTAATAAGAGCAAGGGCTGCACATTATTCACAAATTGAGGAGTGAAATGAAATCTCATTATTTCGTACTGGTGTGCAATAGAAGAAAAGCATAAACATTTTTTTGAAATATCTCCTGAACATGTGAACAGTGAAGCAAGTGAACGCAAAGAAAATATCATAAGTACTAATAGATTTACTGCAGTTCAAGAGGGGAAACAGTTCTGAACATGTGTCGTAGGTATGACATCGTAATTGGTGTAAAACCTTCAGTTAGTATGTTTAATATATTCTAATTATAGTTTATTTAAGGCTAAATTATCTTTTATTAAATGTTAAATATGATTAATATATGATTTCCCTGTAAATATGTAGTATAGATTTGTATAATCTCAAAATCTATAGAGTCGAAAGCGGTAGAAAATTCCATAATGTTCGTATGTTAGACTTATTGTACTATATTTGGTATATATGAAGGGTTCTGGAAACTTACTGTAAGGTTTTATTATCCAGATACATGTAGAGACATTACGAATGTTGTGTAGATATTTCCATAGGTGTTTTTAAATACTGAATGAATGTTCGAGTACCCATTCGACTAGCTGGTCGATCGAGGTTTCGAATGTGTTTCATTAGAGTGTTGTAAGAACTTTTCCAGAAGTCGATCATTCTAGATGGTTGATCGAATGGTATAAATATCAAGCTGTCAGTCAGTGAAGGCAGTTCTTAGTACTAAGTTCGCAGATCTTGGTTCTTGGGACTCAGGCAAGTGATGGACTGGGAGTGACTGTTGGGCTCCGAGGTGGAGTCTGAGTACTGGACTCAAGTGAGTGAGACGGTGAATTCAAGTCTGAATATGTTATAGTGCGCGCATCAGCGTTGTTGATATCTGTACTTGTCAGAATCGACTTCAGGGTACTCCGCTATTGAGTGTTGTGTGTAGTGTAAATTACTACTGTGTATAATTGTGTGTTGTGACGTACTGTGGTGTAAATAAAGTAGTTTAGACAAGGAAGTGAACATGTTTTCGTGTGATATTTATTTACGTAAAATAAAATTGCAACATAGAACGATACATGATGGGCCCGATTGTTGTAAATTAACTCAGAAAAATTATTTCTTCCAGAGAAACAAGTGGCTTTGTGCAAAAAATAAAATGCTAGGTAGTAAGATGTGCCAAGATTTTACAAATTTAGGACCAGAAAAACAGATGGAAGTGAAAATTTCTTATAAGTGGGGCAATAGTAAAATCAGTACACTTGGAAGAGATATGAACAAAGTATGAGATTCAGTTTATAAAGAAGTTCTGTCTTACAAAAAGAAAGCACAGGCATATCATAGGTTCATTGTGAACATTAACAAACTGTCGAACGCCACACACACTTAGATATTTCAGAATGAGAGAACAAGTTCTCTTTTCTTTTTTGTGATTAGTTTCCAATAAACAAGTCGCTAATTTCCTCTTTGTATGAAGTAGTATACCCTGAGCAATTAATTTTGCATAAGTCTCACAAATTGAGGACGTTCAGTACGATAAAAAGCAGTATTCATTGTGAATGTGAAACAAGCTACTTGCTCATCTATAGACTTCTGCATTGGTGTTGATCTAACCACATATGATCCAGTAATATTACAGAGTTTTTCTTCTTACACTGAAAGTATTCTGATTTATTTATTTCTTCATTCATTCATTCTTATGATAGAACCAAAGGATTACATGTAATATGTTATATTTAGCCCTTATTGTCAACTTTGAACAGTTTTATATCAATGAAACGTTCCACCTTTACAATACCCAAAATGTCTTTAAGACAAAGTTAAAGGAACATGTTTTGTCCCTCTTGGGGGCATCTTCAGCCTTGCAAAGAACAAAAGTTAAATTGTAAAGGTAAAAGCATATTTAAAATGTTGTAGCAGTGCGTATGTCTTCAGTAAACTTAAATCTATAAGGTCAGGGGCATATTCTCCTTGAATGCAAGGCATGCATTTCATGCGTTGCGATAACGCAAAGAACTGTCTGAAGTATGATTTTAGGTTGTTTCAAGTCAAATATTAACGATTTCATCTCTCAGAAGTTCAAAAGTTCCGCGTAACTGTACTAGTCCCGTTGCTTGACTACGTGTGGTGCTGGTGTAGTCTCGCCATTTATTGCACTCTTGCACTCCACAGCGGTCTTCCCGAGCTTTATAAGTTGGGCACATTGATTACTACTATTCCCGCTACATCGTCATCTGTAGAACGCTCTTTCTCGGCCCTAAAGCGAATAAAATCTTTCGGCCGCAATATTCTCAAAGTCAAAGTCATCTCTCTGCATTAAGAATGATGTCTATAGAGAAAGATCTTTTTGTTAAGATGAAAACACGTGAGGACTTACATGGTGACATCACCGAGGAATTTCGCAAAAAGAATCGCAGGGTCGAGTTCACCTACATGTAATTAGGGTGAGTAGAATGGAAATTTACTTAATACATTGTGTTACTAGTTGCATGCCTCAGTGGAGATTCCAGGGTACACCACTGTATAAGGTATATTCAATGTTGAATCTTTGTGTGCCATTTAACAAGAAAGTGGCGACATGCAAGTAAAAATCCATTTGAAGAGCTTAGTCATTAATCAAAGTATAAAAAGGCTTATGATTGCCAATCTAAATAGGTTATTAATGAGATAATAACTTGTTGTACAGTCTTGGTTTTCCTGCTACTACTTATAATAGGTTGATACGTTAATAAATTTTAAAATGTTCTGTAGTAAAATTAAACTTGTTTATACAGGGGCAACTTTTCATGTTGTCTTGTTGGAAGTTGAATGGACAGGCTTAGGTTATAAGGTAATCTTGTATGTAAAGTAATCTGGAATAAAGAATAGTTTTGCAAAATATGTGCATAAAAATGAGCAAAAAGGAAAATTAAGAAGAATATAAGGCACATCTGAGCACTTAATTCTTCGCAAGTCAATCCTTGTCTTGTTAAGCCTGTGTAGCTTATTGTTGTTTACTGAGTGTCATCTACAGTTTGCTGAGAGTAGTAGGCCAAGTAGGGGAAAGGGGGGAAGTTTGTTATGGGTCAAAAAGAATGATAGGCTAAGTAGGGGTAGGAGTAGGGTGGGATTGTATTCTTGTTGGGGTAGTTTTTCTAAAGAATGTGCTAATTATTTCTTCGAAGCGGATGTTAAAGTACTGGTAACTTAAACAAAATATCAGAAAATCTTAACAGCTGAATAAGCAGATCATATTTTTATTTTGAATTATAACTGAATAGGTGGATCATCCTTTTATTTTGAATTGTATGAGTGAAGGCAACTGAAAGAACTAGATTTACTAGAGTGTGTTAAACTGGACATGTTTGAACTGACATTAGAGTTTAGAGAGTCAGTGACACTAAGAGATTCCGACCAATCTGAGGATCAGATAATGCCAGAATTTACCTCTGCAGCATATGAAGTAGTGAAAGACAGCTGAAAAGCAGCCCAACTCGAGCACTGAAGGATGAAGTTCTTGCTGCCCTGTCTGTGCCGAACTCTGTCCTTAGAGCTAGTGATAGCGATGATACAGTAATTATAGCAATGGAATAAATTCAAAAATTTGTTGGAAGTGTGTACAGGATGAAACTGACACAGCCTCCCATTAGTGACCTTTTACAATTCAGTAGGCTTGACTGATTTAGTTTGCACACTGCTTACCTTGATTACATCTACACTAACTTCTTTTAATGGTGGTTTTCCAGTTTTATATATTTTACACTAGCTGAAGTACCTGTGCTTCGCTACGGAATTCTACATTTTATACAGAATTGTAGATTAGGTAGAGTACACTTTGTGAGCAAGATTGTATTAAAATGCATAGTTCTTAACTTTATCCTGGAAACGCAACTGAGAAATCACCAAACATCTTTTCTCATATGAGGACAGCGTTAGAGAATTTTCATTGTAATGGTAGGCCCACTTGCCTACCATCAGTCACAATCAGGTTGGGGAATTGCATTATAATGGCAGACACTCACTGCCTTTTTACATCCTCAGAAAGACTGTCTTAGTGGTTTTCCCAACTGAAATGACCATAGGTCATTACAATGACGTCAGTGGGAATGGCGCGAGTAAAAGCAAAGATTTCACATGAAATAGTCGATCAAATGAAAAACCACACATTTTCTCACTATTAACGAACAGTACTACGCTGCCAATCTAACAGTCCAAAGTTCCAGAGCTGGAATGACCAGGCCACAGACAGCCATGATCCGTGAACACACTTAGTCTTTTTTCGGAGGAGGGGAGTTTGAATAGTGGAGAGTCCCAGGACAAAATCTATGCCCTTTTACTAATCTGTTTCCTAGGAGTACCCGATGAGTCGGAAAATCTCAATTCACTTCACTGGTGGCGGAAAACTCTATCTGACTTGGAGGCAATTTTTCCCTCCAAGCCAGAGGAGAAACACCCTCTTCACTGCTTATTTTAAATAAAATGAACGTAACCCCCTCTTCACTGCTTATTTTAAATAAAATGAACATAGAATTAAATACAAGTGAGGATGAAGAAGCTCTTTTTATGATACAGCTCTTTTCAGGGTTGAATTTTGAGTTATTTAGTGAATTGTGGTTATAATTTGGAATATGCCTAAATGTTAATTCTAGACCAGGTCATACTACTGCTGCTATTGCTCCTGCTGCTGCTGCTGCTACCACTACTACTACTACTACTACTACTACTACTATGTGACCCTCTGCCTTAAGAGTGCACACTGCTCATTCAAAACAGCGCGTCCACAAGGATCGAATAGCTAGAATACTATGATGAACCAGTGAGTTACGTACCAGCAGTACGGTATCAGAAAATGTATGAACCAGAAGAATGACATGCTAAAGAAGAAAGGTTTCTAACTCCTCAGCTGTTTCCCACCAATATTCAGTCAGGCTGTTATACTCGGTACGCAGCAGTAATCCCAGCTATCGGAGTTGAGCGGCAGCATAAGAGACAAAGAACATCACCACATACAATGGTCAAAGTAATGTTATTGTTGATCAATGTTATGCGCTTTCAATATTGTAGGCCTTCACATTCAGTTTTCTTTTGACTCTGAAATACCACTTATCATAGTTGGTGCGGTAAAATTGAATAAAACATAAGTGGTCGGAAATTGTATTCTCTATAAATTTTGTTATGTAGTAATTTCAATAGGACCACTAACATAGGTATTTAACAATTAAATTTTAGGCGCCTTCCCCTAAACTACAATTTCATACAGGGCGAATAAAATTGTTTATAACTTAGACTGTAGTTTCTTATTCCCCAAATCTATCTTCCGACTTCCATTAAATTCTGTTAACCCATTCTCTTGTGGCTCGGCGTTGATATAGACTTGCCAACAAAAATAAAAATTCATGAATATCAGTGTTATCAACACCGGTACGGTAACAATATATGACAAATGATCGGAAATTTAATTCTATATAACTTTAGTTATGTAGTATTTATGAACAGGACCACTAATAATATAAATATTTGAGAATTGATTTTAGGCCTTCCCCTAAACTACCATTTCACTCAGCAGGAGTACAATGATTTATAGCCTAGATTGTAGTGGCTCATCCCCCGACTTCACATACCAATTTTAATTAAATTCTTTTCAGCCGTTTTCTCGTGATGCATGTACATACATACATACATACATACATACATACATACATACATACATACATACATACATACATACTTACTGTGACCGTTCGTGTACGCGTATGCTTCAGAAAATGATAATCTTCTTCAGTTAGGCCTCGGCTAGAATTCAGCGGTTCGCATGAAAATCCACTCAAGGGCATGGCCCTTCGACGAGTACCGGTCACAACTCATCAAATGTTAATTGAGAGCTAATGATTCTACGTCCTACCTAATTATATCTAGGCTCTTAAATATCAGTCAAGAAATGACGACAACAATAAAAGTTTGGAAGGACATTAAATTTAATGAAATAATTCTAAGGCGATAGTAATAATAATAATAATAATAATAATAATAATGATGATGATGATAATGATAATAATAATTTGAATAAGCAACATAACGGAGAAATATCACTATACAAATCCTATCACACTCTGTTGGTTCTGAAAAATCCATCTTTTAAACATTATTTAACATTAGATCCAAATTTTAGAATAATTCGTGACAGTCTTTGAAATGCTTTCATTATGAAGAAAATTATTAATCACTCAAGAAAATCTGTTAATTATAAGTCTTTCACTTTTTGTTGTTTGTTCATTCATCTTTAAATCACTTTTACCCGTAGCTTGCCTTCCCTGTTCTACCTATTCTGTCATTCAATATCTACCTAGCTAATGAACAACTTGAATTCCCTTAACGGTCATTTCTCTAACATAATACGGAATCATATCTACTAATCAACAATGACACAAATAATTCCATAAATAAATGATCACAGTGCCATTACTCTTATCTGGATACTCAGCATTGCCGCACCTGCAAAATAACATCTACCAACTACTGACCTAATCAAATAATACAATGTTAGACGGTCTGCACTGCATCAGTTTCCTCTCCATGTTTGCTGAAAATAATTCTAATGTTCAAATAACTACATCAAGCAATACTTCGAGTGCAAACATACAATAGCAGGTGACATCGACCCCAAAATACATCTGTCTACTGTTCGGATGTGTTAATTGTCGAGGATCCTATCTATTCGTCCGCTCGTCTGTTCATTTACTTTATGCTGTGCCATAATTCATATCATGATAAATCCTATGCGCTCGACATTAATTTCTTCAAAATACCTTTAGATTCCAGCGTTATATTACATCGCTGGTCTATCCTATACTTAAAATACACGGCGAACATTTCATTCAACAACATTATCCTGACTCATTGACCATCTTGAAGATTAAACATACCACCATAGCATGCAATTCAATAAATCTCATTCACAATCATTACCGCACCAAATCATAACATCTGACGACTCTACGCTCGCCATACTTCATCAAAATGTGCACCACATCAACATTATTACTCGAATGAAACAAGCATAGGCATCAAAGAGCCGTAATTCCACGCATATGAACATCACACAATTCCTACTGAATAAACACTTCATCAACATTCTGCGGAACAAGTCATACAAGAGGATCACAACATTAATAATATTACACACACCAAAGTCCTGCAGAGAGGCCCAGCCCATGAGCTGCTTCAGCAGTACACTGCAATGGGCTTTGAAAGGCTCGAACAAACGAAGCCCGTGACGTCATCGCATGGGCCGGTCTGGGCCAGCGCTATGCCATTCGTACGTGGTGAGCGAAGGACAGCGCTGTGGTAGTTCTATGGGCTGACTTCTTCATTGTGTACAGTGTACTGCGTGTCAGCGGAGTACGTTGCAATACGGTCGAGTGGAGCCGATTAAATTTGCTGTGGTTTTCAGTTTGAAAAAACTTATGATGAATGAGGTGTGCTTGAATGACGAGCATTCTAATGTTTCCGTGTCATCAGACTCCACGTCTGTCTATCCTGTTATCGGAAACGAATGTGGACTGTAATTCCTAAAGAAAAGAAACCGTGACAAAAAATCGTGAAGTAAACAAAAAGAAGCAACAAGCGAACTAAAAACCGCACAATACAAGACTTCTGAACCGGATCCTAAACTTAAAAGTCGTATTTGGTTGGTATTCAAGCCTGCAGTTGACGGTGATGGGAAAGACGTTAATTTTGTGCGCTGTACAATCTGCGGTGAACTTAATGTACACGCTAGCAGTTACTCGCGGCTTCTCGTGTTGATTTCGTAATTTGATTAATAATTGTTTCTCGGTACTGTACTAAGACATTATCTGAAAATTCCTGAAGTATAAAACCTCACTGAAAAATTGAGTTTCATTTACCCCAGAAACTCTTTGTAAACAAAGTTTGTGATATTGCCTTTTGGGGCCGAGATGACCATGCGACATAGAACTGTACACGTGAGAACGTCTTCTTTATTTCTTTATTTTTAAAGGAGATTACAAATACGTACTTCCATATCTGCAACATCTTCAGGTTTTGAGATATAAGTATCCGCATAAAAATCATTCAACCCTTTTATGAGCCCTTCCTCCACCCCCACCTACGTGGATTTTCCAAAAACAAAAAGAGAGACATTTTTTAATCGGTCCAGTAGTTTCTGATGTTACCCTCCAGATATACGCAAACTAAAAAAATTCGCGCTCTCTCTTTATTATGTTAGTGTAGATTAAAGGAGTCGGACTGATTTTGTCTTTTTATGATTAGATAAAAAACTTACGATGAATGAGGTGTGCTTGAATGACGAGCATTCTAATGTTTCCGTGTCATCAGACTCCACGTCCAGCTCCATGGCTAAATGGTTAGTGTGCTGGTCTTTGGTCACAGGGGTCCCGGGTTCGATTCCCGGCAGGGTCTGGAATTTTAACCTTAATTGGTTAATTTCGCTGGCAGGGGGGCTGAGTGTATTTGTCGTCTTCATCATCATTTCATCCTCATCATGACGCGCAGGTCGCCTACAGGAGTCAAATCAAAAGACCTGCATCTGGCGAGCCGAACATTTCCTCGGACACCCCTGGCACTAAAAGCCATACGCCATTTCATCAGACTCCACGACTGTGCCACAACCTGCCAAAGTAATGAAATTTTCTTCATGGACTTACGTTCATGATGTTCCTGTTCCAGCAGATGAGCTGGAAAGATATTTAAAGCACAATTGTGGAATGCAAGAAGATAGATATAGCGTCCTATTGGAGAACAAATGGACAAAACTATCCAAACTTTCACCAGATCACTAAGAAAGTAAAATGTATGCAAGCATCATGTTCAGCTTCAGAGGGAAATTGCAGTTCAGCGGGCTTCATTCACAACGCACGACGGTCTCTTCTACAATCAGACAATGCTGATGCTCTTCTTTTCATTCACAGTAATTCCATTCCACCGCATTAACAATGACCAATAAACTACGCACACTAAGTAAAAGCTATGTTCAGGATTGTTTTTGTTGTTGGCAAATTGCACGTCGTTTCTGTTTATATTTTATTTTGAAGTAAACGCGAATGAAGTACTATGAATATGCTTCGTGTTATTTAGATTAATTTTCAGTTAACTTGATGTCAATTGCAAACGAATATTACTTTATAATACAGTTTCTGTTTGTTATCAATTATTATTATTATTATTATTATTATTATTATTATTATTATTATTATTATTATTATTATTATTATTATTATTACAGTGCAGGAGAAATATCTACTATTTAACTTCAAAATGCGATTAGGCTACTATAAAGTATTTTATTAGCGTACAAGAATTCCTAGAGTGAATGATCCGAATAGTAGTGTGACGTGAACATTTCGTTGTGCACGGCGCACATGTTATTGTGGAGAAGTACTCAAGGTTGTTCTACTGGGCCTGCCCAGTGCGGTGGACTGTGGTGGGCTCTATGAGCCCAGTGCTGCGGGCCAGTACGCTGCCGCGTCAGAAGAGAACGGCACTGCACGGGCTGGGCTGCCGGAGCCCGTGGGTTTGAAGTGTTGCGTGGTGGGCCTGGCTGCAGGACTCTGACACACACACACACACATTCAGAGAACTTACCTGCAAACACTCGATATCATCTTACCACAGTTAGCTTCCACAATTAGTTCACTAGTATAAGAGCAACAAATGAAACATAATCGCGCCTAACCCTATTAAACGCTGACGGTAAGCTGAAACCGTATCTCGTAAACGGTCAGACCAACACTTCACAAAATAACATCATCCGACCCGTGAGGTTCAAATCAAAATCAAAATCTCTTTATTTGCAAATGAGGTGTCTACCTCGGTGGCAAATGGTACACTAAAATACATTATTGTCAAGCACTAATATTAAATTAACAAGAGAAGAAAATTTTCCTGTAATACAAATTTATACAATTTACGCTAACAATGTTTTCTATTAAACACACAGCTCATCCTTAATAAATTTATATTGTTTACAAAATTCTACATATAATATCTCCTGTACTACTTACAAATATAGTCAACTGATATACAGTGTGTGGAATTACTTCAAATGATACTATACAACTGGTATAAGATTAATATATACATATCATTTATTTATTTACTTTTTTTTTTACCGTTCTAGATCCTAAGTAGCATAACGACCTGCTGCGTCTTAACCAGAGCCCCTTTTGCCACCACTTTTCAGAGTTCCTGAAGGGCCTTCACAGCTACCGTAGCGGTCCCAGGGCCCTCGAAGTCCCCACTGTACTTCACCCCTACAGGCAGTCTCCTACTTTGGCTGTCCAGACTCCTTAGACCAGGGGATGGAATTAATTTATTCACACACATATTTTTTTTTTTATTTACAATAACCTGCACTGGTCGAATGCCCTCTAACACTTCATTTATTTTCTCTGTTGCTGTTTATTCTCTTCTTGAATATCTGTACAGATTTTGGAAAAGGATTAAACACTACCCCTGGTAAACTGTTCCACTCCTTCACACCCTTCCCAATGAATGAAAATTTACCCCAATCGCTTCTGCTAAAATTCCTTCTAATTTTATATTTGTGGTCAGTCCTGCCAATATAATTATTTTCCAACTGAAGCCTCTCACGGATATCTCCCCATGCTGCTTCTCCTGTATAGGCTCTATATAATCCTATAAGTCTAGTTTTCTCCCTTCTCTTACTTAAAGTTTCCCACCCAAGTTCCTTTAACATTTCTGATACACTACTCTTTCTCCTGAAATCCCCTGTTACAAATCTTGCTGCTTTCCTCTGCACACTATCTATGTTCTTTCATTAGGTATTCTTGGTGAGGATCCCAAACACTGTTTGCATATTCCAATAATGGACGAACCATACTCAAGTAACTTTTTTCTTTTAATTCTTTGTTGCATCCTTTAAGTAGCCTCATTATGACATGTAACGATCTGTATGCTTTTCCAACAATGTCATCAATATGACCCTTCTAGTGCAAATTACTTTCAAATCTCACACCTAAGTATTTGCACTTGCCATCTTTTGGGATAACTACCTCATCCAAAGTATATTCCAATTCAGTTTTTAAGCTCCTGTTTGTAAAAGTTGTAACAGTTGATTTGCCTCCATTAACCTTCATATTATTTTCTTCAACCCATTGTTGGATACTTTCAAGGTCCTTTTGTAATTCTGAACAATCCTCAATGTTGTTTATTTCCCTATAAACAATTATGTCATCTGCATACAATCTTATTTTTGATGTTATATTGTTCCCTAAATCATTTGCGTATATTAAGAAAAGTAACGGACCAATTATACTACCCTGTGCAATTCCCTTCCAAACTTTCTCTTCCTGAGATACATTATTTCCTACTTTGACTTTCTGGACCCTTGAATTTAGAAATGTTTTTATCCAACGTGTAACCCTTACATCTAATCCTATTCCCTCCAATTTCTTTAATAATATTCCATGTTCCACTCTATCAAAGGCTTTGGAAAGATCTGTGGCTATGCAATCTAACTGACCTCCTGAATCCAACTGATCTGATATGTCCTGCTGAAATCCCACCAGTTGTGCCTCACAAGAAAATTTCTTTCTAAATCCATACTGGCTCCTCATGAACCAATTTTTATCATAACATATCCCTCTGATGTACTTTGCTATTAAACTCTCCAGTATTTTACAAACTGTACTGGTCAGGCTGATTGGTCTGTAGTTCTCTGGTTTCCTTTTATCACCCTTTCCTTTATAAATTGGTATTATTATAGATTCCTTCCATTCCTTTGGTATTACACTATTATTTATGACATAGTCAAAGAGAAATTTTAAATAAGGCACTATGTACCACCCCATAGTCTTTAATACCTCCCCAGTAATTTGATCACTTCCTGCTGCTTTTCCTTGCTGAAGTTATTCAAGTCGTTTCTTAAAAGTCACCTGTATGTGATGACAAAATCTAACTCTACAATAAGCTGCTACAAATAGGACAAGGAAAGACAATACATGGGTACTTAACGTTGAAGACACTGGCGTTCATCCCATCCTTCAAGTTGTATTATTTCTGGACATCTGTTTTATGTTATTTCGGTCATTTCAGCAGAGTTTGGATCCATCAGGGATCCAGTTGGTTTAAGCACACATCTCCATCTTATTGGTGTTCTGGATCATAATTACCAATAATCTTGCTGGCTTCCAACCCTAAAACTTGTACAAAGTTTATTAGACAGAGTTTAAACAGACTTTATATCCACACTTTCATTTACTAACCCTTGCCTGCATGTATCGGTGCCGTATAATCAATTATTAATCTTATTTAAGCTATATGATCTCTCAAAACCCTACAGATTTCCTCAGTTTTTAGCATACGTCAGAGCTGTTCTCAATGTCGACCTTCTATCTGCTTTTTCTTCATACATTGTCCAAAAAAAAATCCTTTTTAATTATCTCACAATAATAATTGGTTCGCATTTCATGATTCATAAAACTACCATATCCCTTTCATACCTGAAAGCAAAACTGGAGGTGTGAATTTTTGTTTGTATGTCAAAAACTGCCTAAAATGCTCTTCAATACACATATTGATAGTTTATTTTACAAAATAGAAACTAACATCCGAAAAAAAAGGACCCACACAATTGTGCGTATCAAAATTCAAAACCTCGTGTCATATACGATGATGTATCTTCAAAATTTACGTTCACCAACCAATGTACACACTTCATTGAATATATTCCGGTATTCACTAAAGCTTCTAGATTAATATAAATGCAATAAATAAATACTTACTTTTGGCACTACTGCTTCCTGCCATCTCGCCGATCAACTGTGCTTTTTAAACTCTTCTTCCTTCGCCCTGGCGGTCAAGCGCATACTAAAAACAATTTAAATACACGCCACATGTCCCGCACAATCACCACAGTCCGGTCTAGCGCCGAAAAAACATCAAATACGGTCAGGGATAAATAAAATACGAACCCGTACACGGTCTGAAAGGGATATTATGATCTCCATTACACATGTTTCTGACATTTGAGGAACTTTGACATTACAGTCACTCTCTTCACTCGCAGAACTTCGCAAAGGAAGACATTCTACCATTTATTTACTCTTCCAGCACATATGATATATCACTTCACACACGCCTTCTTGATGGTTAACCGTGCATAATTTTAAGTTATTCCATGGCCTCCGCTATAACGTTTCCCAGACTAAATGTTATGTATGACCTTTTCTCTTTACAGCTGTTGACATAATTTCTCATTACTGATCTCTGCTTTGTATCTGAATTATCCTTAACTCAATCTTCTGTATACCACGGGGTTCTGAGCTTGATTTTCCTACTTCATTCTGTAAGATTCACCATAAATATGCGAGTTGTATCGGCTTTCATATGTGATGGAACGCATAAGCTGGCGGTATTCTGGCAATCCACGTACTTCTGTGCCATTCCCATTGATATGTTTATTTTATAACTTTCAATGAATCCATCGCTCTCGTCCTCGACATCATTGAAAGGTTATAATACATACATACATACATACATACATTTAACGAGGACGGTTTGAAAAGTTCTCGGAATCACCGCTAGATGTCAGTGCTAGAGCAACGAGGTTCCCGCGCAATAATCACACATCCTTTGTGAGTGAACATGTGGCGCATCAGTGCTCTAGCTGCAGGAGTGTGGTAGTGACGACTCTTTGTTGTTGTTCCTGTGTAGTGATTTGTGACAATGGGAAAAACTGAGATTCGAGCAGTGATTAAATACTTTGCAAAGAAAGGTTTGAAAGCAAAGGAAATTCATGTCGACTTTCAGAACACACTGGGGGACTCTGCTCCTTCATTTTCAACTGTTGCCTAGTGGACCAGCGAGTTAAAATTTGGTCAGGAGAGCTTGGATGATGATCCGCGTAGTGGACGGCCAAAAAATGTTACGACCCCAGAATTTATCGCAAAAGTGCATAAAATGGTCATGGAGGATCATCGATTGAAAGTGCGGGAGATTGCTGAAGCTGTAGGGATGTCTTCTGAACGGGTATATTATATTTTAACCGAAGAATTGGGTATGAAAAAAATTATCCGCAAGATGGGCTCTTGACATTGGACAATAAACGCACCAGATTGGAAATGTCCGAACCTAGTCTGGCCCGTTTTCAGTGCAACCAACAAGATTTTTTGCGCCGGTTTGTGACTACAGATGAAACTTGGGTCCACTACTATACCCCAGAGACAAAACAGCAGTCAAAACAGTGGAAACATGATGATTCACCACTACCAAAGAAAGCAAAGGCAGTGCGTTCGGCCGGAAAGGTCATGGCCTCAGTTTTCTGGGATGCAAAAGGCATTTTGCTGGTATATTATCTTCCTACTGGCCAAACAATTACGGGGCAGTACTATGCAAACCTCCTAGACCAACTACAGGAAAAGATACGCGAAACAAGGTCTGGTTTGGCAAGGAAAAGGTCATCTTTCATCAGGACAACGCTCCGCCGCACACAAGTGTTATTGCCATGGCAAAACTTCATGAACTGGGGTACGAATTGTTGCCACATCCACCTTATTCACCTGATTTGGCACCATCAGACTTTCATCTATTCCTCAAGCTGAAAATTTTCCTCGGTGGACGGAGATTTTCTACAAGGGAAGAACTGACAGCCGAATTGGAGAGGTATTTTGCAGGCCTGAAGGAATCTCATTTTCGAGATGGGATCAAGGCATTGGAACATCACTGCACCAAATGCATTAGTCTACAGGGAGACTATGTTGAAAAATAAAAGCAGTTCCACTGAGGTAAGGTACTTAATTCTAGTACATTCCGAGAAATTTTCAAACCACCTACGTACATACATACATACATACATACATACATACATACATACATACATAAATTATGGAAAAGTAAAACGTGCATCTCCTTGTTACTATGGACATGATCGATACAGGAATACCATTCTTTTCAAATTCTGAGCAATGTTCAGGCAAAACTCTTATTTTATATATGTAGGTTTTGTTGAACATTGTGAATTTTTTGTCATTGTTGCAATACTAGGGGTTTATAGTGTATTTTCAAACTGTAATTGTCTTGCATACCCTGTTTCAAGGTTAAACAGCTGCATGCTATTGATATTGCTAGCCTCCGCATGTGTCGAATTCAAAGACTGTGTTAAAGTGCTTTGCTGGCAAGCATTCTTCTATGCACAAACTTTCAACCACCTAACACAACTGTTGTAAATGCACTGAGGATGGGAATCTCAAGAGACTTCATAGTGTTCTGATTTTGATCTTGCATACAAGGATACAAATTTTGCTTCGGTTGTTGCCTCTTTTGACCATTTCATCAGACTGAGTTATGATGACACTTGTACAGGAGTGACATCGGTAATCTAAACTTAACCTAATCTTATTATTGCATTTAATTGTTACTAATCGGATTGTGGAAACAGGGTTGTTTATACTGAGTCATGCATCTCTTATTGGAGATTCGGGATCAAGGATTCATAATAAGTAAAATTCTTTCAAGAATAAATTTAAATTAAGGATTAATTTGAAACCTCATAATTCAAAGTCCAATTTTTTATTCTCTGTTGTTGTTCGAGTCACCAGTCCATAGACTGGTTTGATACAGGTCTCCATACCACCCTATCCTGTGCTAAACTTTTCATTTCTACGTAAATATTGCATCCTATATCTGCTCTAATTTGCTTGTCATATTCATACCTTGGTCTACCTCTACCGTTCTTACCCCATACACTTCCCTCATAACCAACTGCACAAGTCCTGGGCGTCTTAAGATGTGTCCTATCATTCTATTTGTTCTTCTCGTCAAATTTAGCCAAATTGGTCTCCTCTCACCTTCAGCATTCTTCTGTAACACCACATTTCAAAAGCTTCTATTAATTTTCTTTCTCAGGTAGTTATCGTCCATGTTTCACTTCCATACAATGCCACGCTCCAGATGAAAGTCTTCAGAAACATCTTTCTAATTCCTATATCTATGTTTGAAGTGAGCAAATTACTTTTCTTAAAAGAAAGCCCTTCTTTGCTTGTGCTAGTCTGCTTTTTATGTCCTTCTTGCTTCTCCCATCATTAGTTATTTTACTCCCCAAGTAACAGTATTCATCTACTTCCTTTAAGACCATTTCATAATTTAATATTTTCTGCATCACCTACCTTCATTTGACTGCACTCCATTACTTTTGTTTTGGACTTATTTATTTTCATCTTATACTCCTTACCCAAGACTTCATCAATACCATTCAGCAACTTCTCAAGATCTTCTGCAGACTCAGATAAAATGACAATATCATCGGCAAATTGCAAGATTTTTATTTCCTCTCCTTGGGTTGTGCTTCCCTTTCCAAATTTCTCTTTGATTTCCTTTACTGCCTGTTCTATGTAAACATTGAAAAGGAGGGGGGAGAAACTGCAGCCTTGCCTCACTCCTTTCTGGATTGCTGCTTTTTTTTCAAAGCCTTCGATTCTTATCACTGCAGACTGATTTTTATACAGATTGAAGATAAATCTTCGTTCCCGGTATCTGATCCCAATCACCTTCAGAATCTTAAATAGCTTGGTCCAATCAACATTATTGAATGCCTTTTCTAGATCTACGCATGCCATGTACATGGGCTTGTCCTTCTTTATTCGATCCTCTAAGATCAGACATAAAGTCAGGATTGCTTCACATGTTCCTACATTTCTTCTGAAGTCAAATTGATCTTCTCCCAACTCAGCTTCAACTTGTCTTTCCATTCTTCTGTAAATAATACATCTTAAAATTTTGTAGTCATGAGATGGCGCATTGGTTTTCACACTTGTTAGCACCAGCTGTCTTGTGAATAGGTATAACAACATTCTGCTGAAAATCGGATGGCACTTCTCCTGTCTCATACATCTTACACACTAAATAGAATAACCTTGCCATGCTGGTTTCTCCTAAGACTGTCAGTAATTCAGAGGGAATGTCATAAATTCCAGGTGTCTTGTTCCTACTTGGGTCTCTCACAGCTCTGTCAAATTCTGACCTCAAAATTGGGTCTCCCATTTCATCAGCATCAACAGCCTCTTCCTGTTCCTGAACCAAATCATCTACATCTTCACCTTGATACAACTGTTGGATATGTTCCTGCCATCTTTCTGCTTTGTCTTCTTTCCCTAGAAGTGGCTTTCTATCTGAGCTCTTAATATTCATACACCTAGATTTCCTTTCTCCAAAGGTTTCCTTGATTTTCCTGTATGCAGCATCTACCGTTCCTAGGACCATACAACCTTCGACATCCTTGCACTTCTCCTTCAGCTATTCTTCCTTAGCTACCTTGCAGTTTCTATCCACTTCATTCTTTAATCGCCTGTATTCTTTTCTGCCCTCTTCATTTCTAGCATTCTTGTAATTTCGTCGTTCATCAATCAGGTCTAGTATCTCCGAATTATCCACTGATTCTTTGTTGATCTTTTCTTCCTTCCTAACATTTCTTTAGCAGCCGTACTGACTTCATTTTTCATGATTATCCACTCTTCCTCTATTGTGTTTCCTTCAGCCTTTTTATTTAGTCCTTGTGCAACATGTTCCTTGAAACAATCCCTCACACTCTTTCCTTTCAACTTGTCTAAATCCCACTGTCAACAGTCCTGAAGGTGGTTTTCTGTGGTTTCTCATTTTCACACCAGGCAAATGCTGGGGCTGTATGTTAATGCCAAGGCCACTTCTTTACAACTCCTAAGCCTTTCCTATCCCATTGTCACCATAAGACCTATCTGTGTTGGTGCGACGTAAAGCCACTAGCAGAAAAAAAGAACCTCCTACTGTTCTTTCCCTATTTCAATTTCTTCGACTTCAGGTGGCATTTCATGACCAACAAGTTGTGGTCAGAGTCCAAATCTGTTCCTGGGAAAGTTTTGCAAACCAACACTTGCTTTCTAAATCTCTGCCTAATAATAATGAAGTCTATTTGATACTTTCCAGTGTCTCCAGGTCTCGTCCATGTATACAGCTGCTGTTTGTGGTGTTTGAACCAAGTATTGGCAAGGACTAAATTATGATCAGTGCAGAATTCAACCAGCCAACTTCCTCTTTCTTTCCTTTGTCCCAATCCAAATTCTCCTACTGTATTACCTTTGCTTCCTTGGCTTACCACTGCACTCCAGTCTTCCATCACAATTAGATTCTGATTACCTTTTACATATTGTATTAAATCTTCTATATCTTCATACAGTCATCTCTCGATAATTTGACACTCGTTAATTTGAATCTCTCGATAATTTGAAGTTTTTTCTTGTCCCTTGAAAAATACTCGATAAATTGAAAAGAAAAAAAAATTGATGTTAATTGGTCCCCTCGGTAATTTGAAGTAGTAGGAATGGCATCTTGCTCGCCGATATTCTATAATTTGATATCGGGCTTCCCTACTCTCTATAATTAGAAGTCGGTGATTACAGTATGTATTGTTATCATGCACAGACCTGTCGTTTGTTTACATCAGTCATCAGAGCCACCAAAATTTACTGTTCCACGTTTTCGGTTTCCTTAAACCTGCACTTTTTGAGCAGTTATAAATGGTGGTAGGACTGACATTTTCCAGACCTTATCACTCATGATTATAGCAGTCAAAACTGTTATGTTCGCCTCCTCACCTTTTTCAATGCCATCCAGCACAAGAGAAACAATTTCTCTGCGGTAGAGATTTTTTAAATTTTGAATAATGCCTTGGTCTAATGGTTGCAATCTTGATGTCGTGTTGGGTGGGGGGAAAAAAAAAAATCAATTTTACGTGGTCTAATGGTGGTGGGTTATTATGCAAAAACAGGAAGATTTTGCATTTTTCCTTTTTCGTGTCACTGTTAACCGAGGTCAGCCGTTCATTAAACAACTCTGTCATTATCCATGCTTTTTTGTTTGACCGATAAGCTGTAGGCAGTGATTTTATTCCTTTGAAGCAGTGTGGTTTCGCAGATTTCCCTATAATGAGTCATTTCAACTTTTGAGATCCGTCCATGTTACAAATAACATCAATTTTTTTTTCAATTTATCGAGTATTTTTCAAGGGACAAGAATAGAATTTCAAATTATTGAGAGATTCAAATTAATGAGTGTCAAATTATCGAGAGACGACTGTATGAAGATATAGAAGATTTAATACAATATGTAAAAGGTGATGAGAATCTAATTGTGATGGGAGACTGGAGTGCAGTGGTAGGCCAAGGAAGCGAAGGTAATACAGTAGAAGAATTTGGATTTGAATGAAGGAAAGAAAGAGGAAGTCGGCTGGTTGAATTCTGCACTGATCATAATTTAGTCCTTGCCAATAATTGGTTCAAACACCACAAACAGCAGCTATATACATGGACGAGACCTGTAGACACTGGAAGGTATCAAATATACTTCATTATTATTAGGCAGAGATTCAGAAAGCAGGTGTTGGTGTCCACAGTGCCCTAACCGATGCTGAACTGTTGGATTTAGCCTCTCTGGATGAGGACGAGGAAGAAAACGAAGAAGAACAACTGCCAATTCCAGTCACATTGAGCGAGGCAGGAACATGTCTTGCTACCCTACGCTCCTACACCCTCAGAACAGACACAAGTGACAATTTCTTCTCAGCTCTCACCACTATCGAAAATTCATTGCACAATAATAGATGGAAGCTGCTCACCCAAAAGAAAATTACAGACATTTTTTTCAAAACGAACATTTCTCTATGAACATTTCTCTATGAACATTTCTGTATGAACATTTCATAATTGTACAAATGTTGTGAAATAAATAAGTATAAATGAAACTCTTGTTTATTTGAATTTTTCCCTCCCTCCCTCTTGGTTACCTGAACTATTATTTTGAACTCTCGGTAAATTGAACTTTTTTCTCTGGTCCCTTTAGTTTCAAATTTTCGAGAGTCGACTGTATATTCTTTCGATTTCCTCATCATCTGCTGAACTAGTGGGCATTGTTTTGGTGTCTATCTTGATGACAATAATTATTTCACTATGCTGGTCGTAGTAGCTTACCCGCTGCCCTATTTTCTTATTCATTATTAAACCAACTCCTGCATTTCTGCTGTTTGATTTTGTGTTGATAATTCTGTAGTCACCTGACCAAAAATCCTGTTCTTCCTGCCAACGTACTTCACTTACCAACTATATCTAACTTTAGTCTATCCATCTCCCTTTTCAGATTCTCTAACCTACCACAACGATTCAAACTTCTAACATTCCATGCTCCGACTCGCAGAATGTCAGTATCCATCTTCCTGTTGATCGTCCCCTCTCGTGTAGTCCCCACCCAGAGATCCGAATGGGGGACTAGTGTACCTCCGGAATATTTTACCCGGGAGGAAGCCATCATCAATACATCATTCATACAGAGAGAGCTGCATGTCCTGGGGAGTTAGTTACGGCTGTAGTTTCCCATTGCTTGTGGCTGTGGTGCAGTATCAACACAGCTAAGCCATGTTGAGTATTATTACAAGGCCATATCAGTCAGTCATCTAGACTGCTGCCTTTGCAACTTTCAAAAACCTGCTACCCTCCTTTCGAGTCCCTAACACATAGAATTCACAAGGTTTTACTGTAAATAGTTTCAAATTTAAAAAGTATGAAAATGTTACAGCTAATCTGTTTTTTTAGGGATATATTTATTCATACTATGATATTAATCTACTCTCTAAATAGATCACAAAAGCTTCTTTTAGTGACATAATTGCATTGTCTGTTTCAGCTTGGACGATATAGACAAGAGAGCTCTCCAGGCTTCAAAGAAAAATATCACCGCAAAGACTGAACACCATGAAAATTCATCTCAAGAGGAAAAGAGCTCAGGTACAGAGTTTACAATGATCCTAGGTTTTTCTTTGGAGATAATGAACTTTTTATTCTCTGTACCCTGTACCCTGCAGATATATACAATGCTTTAAGTGCATGATGATGATAGAGTATCACTTGCTGACGAGTAAGATTGTTTTCTTCAAAACTAAGTTTTTGTGGATTTTTAGATAGCTGTAGAGGCCAATCTTGGAACCACAGATTCTTTTGCATTGCTGATATATGTTTGGTCTGATGGAGGCTGGTTGTGTAGTGTTGTTTTTCTTCAGAAGTTCCCATTGTTTCATAGCATTGTGCTTGTCAGTTTCTGTTTTCTGACGATGTAGCTGGAAGCGCTAAATTCCTTCCAAGACATCACATCACCATACTGAACGGTCAAGTGCAGTAGCTTCCCATTTGTCAGCTTTAATTTGACATTTTTTTCATGTAGGTTTTTTATGTATCTTTGTACCACTTGTCAACTTTGACAATCATTTAGCTGGGAATACAGAATTTGTTTTGGCAGTTGGAATTCAGGCATACAAACAGTATGACCTGTTAAGCGAGTTGGTGCTTGATGATCATGGCTTCAGTGCTACTGGAGTTTGCTTTTTCCAGAACACTAATTTTAAGTGTGCCTATCTTGCCATTTTACTCTCAGGATTCTTCTCAGGCATCACTGGTAATATGTACCTATAGTCCATGCTTCACACCAAATGTCTGCATTCTCCGTTTACGGTCGGTTGATCGTATAGTTCAGTCCTGCTGTGTTAATGACCGTGACCTGTTCGACTGCTTTGCGCTCAACAGACTGAGAGAACGCAGCACATTCTGTTCGACTGATTCACATTCACAGTCACTACAACATGCATTGCACACATGGAGTTGGAGTCCAAAGACAGGATGAAAGCAAAAGCTGAGAGGAAGCTGTATGGATCACTAAATTAAGAAAATATGAAGAGCGAAGTGTGCTAATACTTCTTACCATTAACAGCTGCGAATGGTGAACATGCAGGATATATGCCATGCAAATTTTTTGCTTCCTTATTGACGTTTGCATCTACTACCTCATATATGAAAACATTTGTGTGTTAAGTTTTGCTAAATCCAGTGCCTCCATCAAATACAGTACCACATTATATCAAACAAAACATTATACAGAAGTGCGTCAAAATATGTGCAACATATCTCCGTTCCTTTATGGTTGTTTCCTAGATCTATGTCAAAAATGAGTTAATGTTGGCACAGACTGTGGATGAATAAACATTACTGATATTCTTACTACAACAACTTATTAAAAGATCGCCTTTCTGATGACGGTCCCCTTGCATAGTGCAAAATTAACACCACAGAATTTCCAAGCCTTGCTCTGCTAGCAAAGAAAGTATTGTCGATTCCAACCTCCAATGCGGCAAATGAAAGAAATGTCAGTTCAGCTGATAACTTTATTAGGGACAAAAGGAGCTAGCTTAACCAAGATATGTAGATAAGCTTAACCATAATAAGTATTTGTATTTGTTCCTGTACTGACTTGTCTAAAGCTATTAAAAATTATTTAAGTAGTATATGCTTGGTCCACCTTGTCAATACACTTTTATAATTGAAAATCATGTCCAACTCTTTAGCTGAATGGTCAGCGTACTGGCCTTTGGTTCTGAGGGTCCCGGGTTGGATTCCCGGTCGGGTCGGGGATTTTAACCGTCATTGGCTAATTCCAGTGTCCCAGGGGCTGAGTATTTGAGCTGTCCCCAACATCCCTGCAACACACACACTACACATAACACTATCCTCCACCACAATAACACGCATTTACCTCCCCATGGCAGATGCCGCCCACCCTCATCGGAGGGTCTGCTTTACAAGGGCTGCACTCGGCTAGAAATAGCCACATGAAATTAAATTAAATTGAAAATCACTTATTCAAACATATTTTAGGAACAAAGTAGCCTACATTCACTTTCACTGTCGTTTGTTTAGCCCAGAATTTATATTGTTTTTGTTATTTGAGTGGACTTCACTGATGAAGAGAATGTACTATGTTGCTGGAGCATGTTTGAATGAATGATTTTCAATTATATAAATGTATTGACAAGCTGGACCAAGACTATAATACTTAGAATAATTTTTAATAGCTTTTTAACCAAGATATTGTAAATGATGCGCTCTTGATTCATTCTGTACTAAAACAGACTACACAATAATGATAAATGTTTGTAACAATGTGAAAGACAATACAAGTTAATGTTCTGTGTCTCCTTGTTGAACTTTTTTGCAAGTAGCTTTACGTCGCACCAACACAGATAGGTCTTATGGTGATGATGGGAGAGGAAAGGGCTAGGAATGGGAAGGAAGCGATCGTGGCCTTAAATAGGGTACAGCTCCAGCATTTGCCTTGTGTGAAAATGGGAAACCACAGAAAACCATCTTCAGGACTCCCGACAGTGGGGTTCGAACCCACTATCTCTCGAATACTGTATACTGGCCGCACTTAAGCGACTGCAGCTATCGAGCTCAGTCTCTGCATCTACTACCATGACAAGTTGATCTTATACTGTTTATATAGAAAGTTTGTATTTACATTACATCACAGCATACTTCCTTAAAATATTTGCATGTTTCCTCGCTTCTTTTACGCTTGTTTGTCGCAATGTCGTTGATACTGTCTGTAAGCGTACCAGCCACCTTACCTCAGGTTACATGCTGCCAGCCAACCCACTCAACATCGACCGAGATACAGTTGACCGCATTAGGTTCGAATGAACGTGAGCGAACAAACTGCTTGGCTATAAATCCTGTGTATAGCATAATCATCTGAAATATCTAAATTTTAGCATAACAGTAGGTAGATGATTGCCTTCATTCCCGTGGATTTTAAATAAACATCACTAGATAGTTCTTATTTCGTCACTACAGACACATGTTCAGGATTCAAGTGATGACCTTCCTGTTCACAAGTCATACAGGTTGATTTCCTTATTGGGACATATCAAAATATAACAAATTAAATTGGATAGATTCACCAATATGAAAGTCTTGTGCTATATATAGGCCTAAAGACAACTTTTCCCTTCCATCCCTGAATATTCTCAGACACAATGTTATCCACCCATGTGAACAATAAATAGATTCTTTTCTGGTAGCATTTGATGATTCTTTAACTCTCATTAATTTTCTATTCACATACATTAGCTATTCATTCCATTATAACTGGAAGACTATCTTCCCTCATTTATATCTATACGCAGATTAATTCTCAAAAAACTAACATAACAACTCGGCATTCCTCTTGACAGTCTGTTATTCCGAAAACTTTACTTATTCATTGTTGCTTGTCTTGAAGTTCTCATATAACAAATATTTGCATAGAATGCAACTTTTCAGAAGAATTTATTATTTAGCGTATGACATCAAAAATAAAAACACACACTCACAAATTAAAATTTAATATACAATACACTGTGTACTGTAGGTTACAATTTCACCTTCAAGCTCTGCAAATAGTCTATACAAGAAAGATTTGGGTCAAGAAAGTCTTTTGGGTTACCCTGATAAGCATTCAGGGGGCACTGTTCCACTATATGACGAACTTTTTGCGTAGGGGCACCGCAGCTGCATTCCGGGGAGGGAAGTTTGCCCCATTTATAGAGTAAGTCAGCGCACTTTCCATGGCCTGTCCTGATACGATTCTAAGTTAATATGTCCAAGTGAATGAATACTCATTTTTATAAGGATATCTTTTGATGACTATTCCACGAAGGTTAAAATACGTCGCCATTACCATTGTATATGGTTTCTCAACAACATACGTTATTCAATCATGAATATATATGATCCAAATTTGCATCAATCTTCTCATTTTTCACTTCAAATTTTCTATTTCCATCTTTTATTTCATTGTAGCACATATCTCCATTCAATTACATTTTTCGTTTCTTTCATATAACAGCATCACACCCTCTTCATTACTCATTTTAACTGATCTCTCTTCTTATTACTCTAAACTTTTCACATATTAACCTCTCTTGACGCACAAGTAATTTTATCCTTGTATATTCTTAAACCATTGGACCACTATCTTCTTACATCATATCAACATTTCTTCTGTATGCTGCAGTTTCCATACCTCGTGTTACCCTAACTTATTATGACAGTATAACACCTATATGTATCATCTACACATCGCCTACATATCACTTGGATTCTTATTAACATCATAAAGTATTCTACTCGTAAGAACTTCACGTCTGCTATGGCATAACCTATTGGGATAGAATATTACATTTCTAACTGGAGTTGGATTACATTTCTATACGAACACTAACCTATTCCCTTTATATCGATGTAATAATGAAATCACTCGTGAGAATGTGACATAAATTATTTTGAAGACTATAACGACACAATATCAAAATTCTAGCTACAGATGGTCAACTCATAATAACATCCACCAATCCACATATTTTTATTTAAGAAATCCCTTTTCCTGTGCTTTTGGAATGATTTTATGGTTCGTTCATGCTCCGCTGTCGTGGCGATTGTCCTGCTGCATGGCTTGCTATGTAGACGTCATTTGCGGTGTTGGTCTAGCTCGGTTCAGCTTGGGTTTATCCATGTAGCCTGCCTTGCATCATCATCTTGTCTTGCTCAAATACAAAGATAAAATATAAATGTGTAATCAGCTGTTGCATGTTAATTATATCAAAGCCTTCTAATATACTGCACAATTATGTTTCTTTTAAGGTTTCTTTACATGATTTCCAATCCCTATCAGACCTCCAAGATGTCTGTATATATATCACAATATGTAGGCCTATATATACACGTTATAATGATAAAAGCGCACTATTTCGATCATTTGCTTCTCTGGTTAATACTATCTTCTTGCCATCTTTAATATGGCTTCAGGTACCTTCGGATCCTTGCCTTGGCAGACAACCAAGAGGGGTACCTCCATGGGTAGTACGATGTCCTGAAATAATCCTGGATCTGCACACTGGCCCGAAGGAAAATACGGACCCTTCGATTTATCAGAGGCTCTTTCTGTCTGTTCAGTCATCGTTGACACGGATGGCTCAAGAACAGACACTAAAGTAGTCTGTGCATTCCTTGTTGACACTGAGAGGTTTCTTTTTGCTCTCCTGGAAACTTGTAGTATGTACACAGGGGAGCTCTATGCCATCTGTGAAGCTCTGCGATGTGCAATGTCCCATGAGCGCCGACACTTTCTTCTGTGTACTGACTCCTTGAGCTCGCTACAGTCTATTGATACCTGTTTCCTTCGGCACCCTCTGGTGCAGTGGATCCAGGACCTGCGGGCCGGGTGTTTGGATGCCGGCACCAGAATCACGTTTCTGTGGCTCCCAAACCATATGGGTGTAGAGGGAAACGAGTTAGCAGATAAGGCTGCCAAGGAGGCAGTTACACTGATCCCATTGTCTTTCAAGGCTCCAGCAAGTGATATTCGCTCTCAGCTGAGACATCTGGTTATGTCCCATTGGGAGATGGAGTGGCAGGCCACTCCTCTTCCAAATAAGCTGAGAGCGATAAAAGGTGCAACGAAGGTATGGAGGACTTCCCTTTGGGCTTCTCGGAGGGAAGGAGTGGTATTATGTCTTCTTCGGATCAGCAACCCCCTCCGGTGTGTACTTGCGGCGATCATCTTACCGTGGTACACAGCCTTACGGAGTGTGTGGACCTGGTCGGTCTGCGCCGCAGTCTAAAACTCCCGCGTACCATCTCCCTCATCCTGCACGATGACGAGCAGTCTGCAGACCTCGTCACCTGTTTTATGAGGGATAGTGGTCTTTTTTATCGTGTGTAATGATGTCCTTTGTCCTAGAGTATTTGTGTTAACTGCGCTTTTATCCCATTTACTTCATTTTAGTTTGTGTTGTGTATTTTAATGAGTTATTTTAACTTTTAAGTTGAATTATATATATGTGTATTCCAGGCAATGCCTTATTTCTTTGTCACCTGTATTTTCTATTATTTTATTTGCAATAAGGCATTGCGAATTAGATCCACTGATTGTTTTAATCTCATAACCATATTTTATCACCATTTTTTTAAACCCTAGTCACATTTTAAAATTTTAATTATATCATGTGTCGTCCATCTCGTATCGTTAGGAGTCGACGACCTTTGATGTCAAGCCCCTTTAAACAACAAGCATCATCATCATCATCATCTTTATCTTTAATATGGCTGGCCTCTAAATCTTGTTGCGTATTTTAAATTAAAATAACATGCGTTATGATGATATTCTGATATGCTCCGTGTTATATTGACGTTTTATCACTGTTGAATCTTCTTTTCTCAAATTATCTTCTTTCCTTGATATATATTTTTTATTACACTTCAACTTGCTTCCTAATTGCAATACGTCTGCTCGCTAAGCTAGTCAATCATTTGTGATTTTTCTACAGTGTTGGTTTTCTAACAATTCGAATCCCTGTTTTGTCTTTTTTCACTGCCATCATGATTATATATATTTCGACATTACATTAACCGTAGCTTCTGTGATATTCTATAAAGTTATTCACTATGTTTATTTTCATTGTGGGTAATCGCGTTTACTCCAACTTACTGAATTTCACTTCCGGAGTAGTGGAATGGCACAATACTATTAATTACGGGTTTTTACATGAACTGAACTCATATTAATATATATACAGCACATGTTCCATGACATAACCTCACAAATAATACAATCATCCATACATAACTACATAAATAATACTAATAAGTGGATGTAAACACTTCATAGCTGTACCTCACAATTCATAATAATAATAATAATAATAATAATAATAATAATAATAATAATAATAATAATAATAATTCGAGCTCGATATTGGCATTATTTACCCATGGGTTAAAGAATATTGTTTTCAAGTTACATTTATGGGTCAAATGATTGCTAGTACAAACAGGTGGGAACAATGTCAGGAGGATACTCGGAACGATGAGATAAAGACTAAGTTATGAATGAACTCGATACTTTCAACAAGAAAGTTGAAAGCTACTTCATCGAGCTAGTCAATGACACCTTCAACGTGTTGAACTCCAGGACGTCTATATAGGAAAAGATTCCCTTTAGAAGTGGATATGGCTTAAACTTAAGGAGGCAGGAAAATACTCTGAAGCGCTTTCTGGGGGTGATTACACACAACTGATAGTTGATAAACAGAAAACTTTATTTTGTTTCAAAAAAGGACCTTTTGAAGACATGAACACTGCAAGTATGTCTTATATTTTAACTGCCAGATTAAACCAAGTATGCTTGGAGATTTTGTTTTCACTTGTCTATGGCCTACGAGCTTTTTACAACAATCCGTCCCCTTTTGAAGTTCATAACAGAATTCAACTTGTTACTCACGGATAGTACTGAAATCCCTCTCTCCAGTAGTGTGTCAGTGGAACCTGAAAATAATCCATCGCCAAGTGATAATGCTAGTTATCATCCTTACGCTGATAATGAAGATGATTTTTTGAACTTCATAAACAAATTTTGCGTAGGTGTTGCTGAGGGGCCCTTAAAAACTTGACGCATGGATGGACCGGAAGAAACGTCGGAGTTGTTAAGGATGGAAGACTTGAGCCAGGACTTTGAAATTGAAGACATAAACCAGGATGCAATTAAATATCTTGCAGACTACTTGGCATTCAATGTCGCTCTGTAGATGACAGCTTGGGTAATTTATGGCGTTAGGTCTCTGGAGAAGCCTGGTGCAGGTCTGTATGCGATCTGAGGGTCAGTGAGAATGGGGCCCTACCTAAAATTAATTCCAATGTTGAAGACAGCACAAACACCCAACATAGTAGGAATTAACTTACAAAAGTTAAAATCCCCGACCTGGCCGGGAATCGAACCAGAGATCTCTTGGACTATTCAGCTATGGAGCCGGACACATCTTGGGTGATAAAGGTGAAATGTTTGCATTGCTACAGGAAGTGACCCAACTGAAGAATGGTGTCAAAAAGTTATGCATTTTGAGGTACTGTTTGGCAGTTTTCAGGGGCTTTATAAATGTGAAAAAGTGATGCAGATTTTAACTTCTATACTTCTATATTTCTTCTTTGGTTGTGGCACCATACACAACCATTAACTCGGCTCAAGGGAGATAGGGTCACCTTCCCTATTCCTCCACTTGAGTAATTCCTGTCTGGTGCATCCACGCCGCGGTGGTGGGCACCCCACTCTTCAGTGGGCCGGAGTGATAGGATGGCTGAGTTCAGTCGGGGACCCATTCCTGTGGGGTATAACACAGAACCCATGCCCAGGGATACGGGTGAAGACCTCAACGGCGGTGAAGGCGGAAGTGAAAATCACTGATACGGCGGATCTGGCGGAAGAGGCAATATCTGATTCCTGAGATCTGACTCAGGGCCTGCTGCCTTGCAGGTTGATAGGGGACTATTAAAGGCTAAGGGAGATAACCCTGACAGAAAAATCTTCGGAAATGATAGGCCGAGCAAGTCAGCTTCTGAATAATTTGGAATTGCTTTCAAAACTAAACGAGGCCTCGGATGGAAATATTGTAATCACCAGAATAATGACTCTAGTTCCCTCATTGGTAATGATATTAATGACGGTTCAATACCCGATGCTCCATCACAACCAAAGAGGAGAACACAAAACTCGATATGAGACTGTAATCAAAATTGCCACGCTAAACATTCTGACACTCACTGGCAAAGAGGAATGTGTAGACTTAATGAAAACATGGAACATAAACATACAGGGTCTCAGTGAAACCAAGTGGAAGGGAAAAGGATCAAAGGAACTCAGAGAGGGATATCATCTCTTTTGGTCAGGTGGAGATCAGGCAAAAAATGGAGTTGGTGTTGTTATGGATCATCAAATGAAAGATCATGTAGTAGAAGTAAAATCTGTTTCTGATCGGATTCTTCACATAATGCTGAAATTGGATTCTTCCCAGAACATTAATATCATTCATTGCTATGCACCACAGACTGGTTGTGAAGATGAAGAAAAAGAACATTTTGAAAAAGACATAGAGGAAAGAATAAGAGGAGATAGAACGATTATCATAGGGGATATGAATGCTCAAGTAGGAACTGTGAGAGATGGATATGAAAGTATTCTAGGAGCACATGGATAGGGTCCAGGAAACCCAGAAGGAACTAGACTACTTGATCTCTGCCTGAGGAACAACCTTATAACAGGGAACTCGTGGTATCAAAAACAAAAAAGCCATAAGGTCACAAGATATGGATGGGATGGAAAAAGTGAATCTCTTATAGATTACTTTTTGATCGAGAAACAACTACAAAATAGACTGTTAGACGTAAAAATGATTCCTAGTGTCTCCCTTGAAAGTGATCATAGACTCCTCATTGGATACTTCAAGTTTAACAAGTTAAAAGAAGTAAGAACCACACAGGTAAAGAAACTCAAGACTTGGAAGCTGAAGGACAATGATAGAATAATAAAGTTCCAAGAAAACAACAAAACAGTTATACCAAAGACAGATGAAAGAACAGTTGAGAAAGAATGGAAGGATCTGAAAGAAAATCTAGTAATGATGACTGAGAAGGTTTATGGACGAACCAGTGGCACAAGAAGATGGAAGGAAACTCCATGGTGGAATGACAGAACAAGAACTGCTGTCCTGAATAAGAACAACATGTTCAGAAAATATTTCAAGGACCGGACTGATCGTAATAAGGAACTATACAGGGTTGCTAAAAAACAAGCAAAGAAGTTTCAGAAGAACGAGAGAAGTGGTTGAACAAGTGAAGTGATGAATTGAAAGAGGATGTTAATGGTAATAAGAAAATGTTATGAGATGATGAAAAATAGAAAAACAGATAAAGAACACTCCAAATACCTAAGAGATGATGATGAAAATCTGATCACTGAAGATGAGAAGATCAAAGAGACTTGGAAGACTTACTTTGATGAATTGCTGGATGTAATTGCATGCAGCCTACACAAAAATACAGTACCGGTACTACCTCCTGCAAGTCTGCCTCTGACAGCAGGTTAGACTTAACATGGAGTGATGTAGAATATGCCTGGAAATACATCAAAACTGGAAAATCAGCTGGTGCTGATGAAATTAATGGAGAAATGATCAAAGCTATGGGCATTTCTGGAAAACATTGGATCTACAGATTCTTTCGTAAGATCTGGAAAGAAGGGGACATACCAGTCGATTGGAAAACAGACATCATAATTTCAATCTTCAAGAAAGGAGATAGAAAGAAATGTTCCAACTATAGAGGCATCACTTTAACATCTCAAGTTGGTAAACTTTATGAAAGAATTATAGAGCATAAAATCAGACCCTTTATTGAAGAGAACCGCTTCGAAGAACAGTATGGATTCAGGAAGGGGAGATCAACAACTGATTTTATCTTTACAGTCCATCAGTTAATGGAAAAATCCTACGAACGCAACCGAGATTTGTGGTTAGCCTTTGTGGATATCAAGAAAGCATTTGATGCAGTGAACAGAGAGAAGGTATGGGAAACACTGAAGAAAATTGGAATACAGGATGACATGATACACCGGATTAAAAATTTGCATGAAGATACCCGAAGTAAAGTCAAAACACCCATAGGAATGACTGAAACCTTTGATATGAAATCTGGATTAAGACAGGGTGGTGTTCTGTCTCCTCTTCTTTTCATCACTGTGATGAACGAGATTCAGAGAATAGTTCACCAAACCATTGGAGGTAAGAAAATGAAAGTTATCTTGTTCGCAGGTGATATATGCTTGGGGGGAGACTCTAAAGAAGATCTACAAGGACAAATAAACTCCTGGGCAGAAGCTGCTAATGAATATGGACTCATCTTCAGCCAAGAGAAAAGTGAGGTTATGGTCATGAAGAGATACGGACAACCAATGGGACACATTGAAATGGAGGGGAAACAGCTACAGATGAACCATCATTCAATTCTGTAGACAAGGAAATTTCCCACAGAATTCAGGCAGGTAGCAACTTCTACAAAATAGTTAAAGACATAATATGGAACAAGAAAATACCAACAGAATGTAAGAGAGTCATTTATGAAACCTATTACGTACCAATCCTGACCTATGGTTGCGAAACATTGACCATGAGAAATAAAGATGTTAGTAGAATCCGGGCAGCAGAAATGAAATTTGTCCGTAGCATGATCGGTAAAACACGGAGGGACAGAGTCCATAATGAGGAAATCCCCAAGCAGGCTCAAGTTGTAAGAGTGCAGGACAAAATAACAGTGCAGCGACTGAGATGGTATGGATATATGCAACGCATGGGTGATAACAGATTACCAAACAAAATGTACGATCTAAAACTTGAAGACAGAAGACCAAGAGGGCGACAACAGATTACCAAACAAAATGTACGATCTAAAACTTGAAGACAGAAGACCAAGAGGGCGACTAAGACTCAGGTACAAGGACATGGTGAAGATTGACATTCAACAGAGAGGACGTACTTTGGAAAGCATCACAGAAGGAGAGAAGTTCAGAGACCGCAACTGGTGGAGAAGCCTCGTTCGCCAACCCATCGCTTAAGATGGAACAGCATGGGATATGTATGTATGTATGTATGTATGTATGTATGTATGTATGTATGTATGTATGTATGTATGTATGTATGTATGTATGTATGTATGTATGTACTTAAATCAAAATTTCCCTAACTTAACGAGAATATTATCTCTCCGTACATCAGACCTAGGACTTTCATTAGAATACAGCACCTCAACAAACAAAAAAAACCACATAAAATAGATGCTACGAAGAAGCATTCAGCGAAGAAGAGTCAACTGTAGGCAGCTTCAGCCTCTTCAACAACTCCCTAACTCACAAAACGTGAGTTTAAATACAATTAAACCAACAACTATTCCAGTGTTTTTATGTATGTATTGAATTCACAATTAGCTTATATGATGTAATTACTGAGAGTTTCTTCTGTTATTTATCTACAGTATCATATGATTGATTGCAGGAGGTGTGTAAAGTACCATTCTATTTTAATAATGGCAACCTTTTAATTATTTATTTATTTATTTGTTTACAGAGTTTACGCTCACATTGGAGCACTTAAATCAGACTACAACAAATTTGTCTTCCTTTTCTTCTCCCAAAACGTCTTGAGTCTGGTTGACCTGGCTGCCCTCTCCGCATCCGTTATAACATATTGTTTCCTCTGTACAGTGGTCAGAGGAAGCCTGATGCATTTATTCTTCAAAATACTTTTCTCGCCTCTGTTTTCTATGATTTGCATGGTAATATTCAACTCCTCCAAATCACTTTGAACTTCTTTAAACCAATTGTTTTTTGATTTACTATTCCAAAAGTAATTAAATAATTGTTTTAAAACTCTGTTATCACTTAGTCGAAATATATGACAAAAAAAAAAAAGGCAATTCTTCTTTTTCTCATCGTGTCTGTGATGGACTCACTTTCCCGATAGATAACCTCATTCGGCAACAATCTCCACTGTCCATCCACCTGATGTTTCTTGTTTATGATCGTCCTGAGTATCCTTCAATCAACTCGTTGTAAGCGTTCTGTTGTTGATCTAGTATTGAGTTTAAATAATGTTTCACTAGCATAAGTTGCTTCTGGTTTAATAACAGAGTTATAATGCCTAAATTGAGCATTAATCGAATGACATTTCTTTTTGTATGTAGACCAAGTTATCTGTTGTGCCTGCTTCAGTTTATATATTCTGCTCTCTATTGATGGTTTTTCATTGCAATTCCAAGTGACATTTTCACCCAAATATTTAAATGTACTTACAATTTCAATTTGTTTATTATTATTTAATAATAGCTCTGAATTTAAAGTTTTGAAATTAGGCATTATTTTTGTTTTATCATACGAAATTTGCAATCCAACTTTTTTCGCTACATTTGCAAGTTCTTCCAATTGAACTTTAGCCTCTTCGAAACCATTTGCCAGTATCGCAATATCATCCACGAATGCCAAGCAATTTAGTTTGATATTTTTTCCAATTTTGACTTTTGGAGGACATACCTTAGTCCACTCTTGCATGACCTTTTTCAATACACAATTGAACAATAATGGCGAAAGTCCATCTCCCTGGCGGAGGCCTGTTGTAATTGCAAATGATTTAGGTAACTCATTTCTGAATCTAACTTTAGATTGAGTATTCTTAAGAGTCATACCAATCAGGCTAATAAGTTTGGAATGTAGACCAAATTCCTGAAGGACATTCAACAGTGATTCACGATGTATACTATCATACGCCTTTTGAAAATCAACAAACGTAATAACTAAATTTTTGTTTCTAGATCTATGATGTTTCATAATCCATTTTAAACTGATGATTTGGTCAGGGCAGCTTCTTCCTGGACGAAATCCACCTTGATATTCCCCTAGTTCACAGTCAAGATGACCCTGTATTCTGTTATAGATAATCTTGGATAAAATCTTATATGTAATATTCAATAATGATACTCCCTGATAATTATTTGGATCAGATCTATCACCCTTTTTATGCAATGGTTGAATTATTGCCATATTCCACTCTTCAGGCATTGTAGCAGTATTCCAAATATCTATAAGATGTTTATGTAGATTCTGAACGGTTTGGTCATTAGCATTCTTCCATACTTCTGCGACGATTTGGTTCTCTCCCGGTGCTTTATTATTTTTAAGGGAATCAATTGCTGCTCGTACTTCATTATAAACGGGCGGTGTATCCTTTTCTAAAGGTATCCTATTTTTTGGATGTGTGTCATATTGCAGATATTCTGAAGGTTCCTCACTGTTAAGGAAGTTCTCAAAGTATCTAGCTAAAATTTCCGCATTATCTTGATTAGTATGTGCCTGTTTTCCATTAGTATCTCTCATTAGGAGTGTTGGGGGAGTATAATTTGTTTGGTATTGCCGAAATGTTTTATAGTAATCTCTTGTCTTATGTTGAGTAAATGCTTCGTCAATAGAGTGTAACATCTCCGTGTGATAATTTCTCTTAACCCTTCAGATGATTTTAGCCGTATGTCATCTAGTAGTAACAAGTTCTTCGCGTGACTGTTCTGTTTTCCGTTGTTGATCAATCAACCATGCCTTGTGTCGGTGTTGAATCGCTGCATCGCACTCCTCATTCTACCAAGCATGTTTTTTCCTCTTTTTAACGGGAGCGTTTTCCTCAGCAATGGTTTTTATCTTGTTAATTACCGTTCCCAAATCATCACTTAGGTAGGTTTTAGATTGTTCATAATATAATTTATTATTAATGAGATAGCTAGGGTCATATGTTTTCTTCCTATTACATTTGGAGAGAATGCATTTCTTTTTTGGAGTTAATTTTATTTTAATTTTGGACAAATAATGATCTGAATCTATGTCCACTCCACGGAGGACCATCACATTGTAAATTTCCTTATGATTGATCATGTAGCTATGGATAAGAACTATTTGGAACTCCCCTAATTTAAGATTAGGGCACTTCCAATTCATCAGTTTATGTGGTCGTCGTTTGAATCGTGTGGTTTCCAAAAGTAGCCCATGATCAATACAAAGATCGATCAATCTCTGACCATTCCTGTTAGTTAGATGATGAGCTGGCCACTTACCTACAACATTTATTAAAAATTGAACTTATTTTTCTTAATTATCAACGTTTATGCCACATGCAGGCAAATGCAGGCACACAGTCCTAGCCCTCCAGTTTAAGTCACGCGCAGTCGACCGTTCAGAGCGTTGTGAGAGGGAATGGCCCACCTAATATACTCTACTTACCTTGACATCTTGTTGTTCCATATGACCTGGTAGTTTCAGGGATGGAATAGCACTTGACTTCAGTGTTTTCCTTAGAGGTAATCCTAACAAACTGTTTTTCAAGTCATCTTCATAACCAAAAGGTAGAGAAATGTTTGCTGCATACGTATGCATTTTTACAATTAACAGAGTCCAGTCGTTTATATTTAGTCAACCCTATTTTGCAAGTCACCTGATCTTCTGGGAACCTGTGGTAAATTGTGTCTATTCCCAGATTTTTTGTCCTTCGGGAATAATTTTAACACTTAGCTACCATACAACAACTCATTCTACCTCTCAGAACAAATTAATGACAGCAACACTACTATACGAAATTCAGTTACAATTAATACTTCATAAATATCTGCGAACAAAAGATTACAAAACTTCAACACTTAAAGGTACAGTGTTTACACAGAACCGGTGATGAACAGAACAGAGGAAGTTGCAGCTAGCTACCAGCTACCGGACCGTAATTTGTCGGGCTAGTGAGATTGCAGCCTCTGACTGGCAGCCACAAGGCAGCAGCACTCGCATGAAAGACGGGCCAGCCCTTACTATATGGTGGGGGCGGTAGAATAATACCCACTATCCCTGCCTGTCGTAAGAGGTGACTAAAAGGGGCCCCAGGGGCTCAGACTTTGGAGCATGGGTTGGCAACCACGGGGCCCTTAGCTGAGTCCTGGGATTGCTTCCACTTTCTTGTGCTAGGCTCCTCACTTTCATCTATCTTGTCCAACCTCACTTGGCCAACTCTTATTATTTTCTAACCCCAATAGTATTAGAGCACTTGAGTCTTTCACTTCCACGCCCTTTGTGTCCCTTGTCTTCCTTAGGCCGATACCTTCAGTTTTTCAAAGTGTCAGATCCCTTACATTTTTCTCTCTGATTAGTGGTATATAAGGGATGGTTGCCTAGCTGTTCTGTACTTCCTCTTAAAACAATAATCACCAGCACACCACTTACTATATTATGGTCCTGATGTTTACCTACTGATGTCAGGCTTGAAGATGGTTTCTCATGGTTTCCCATTTTCACACTAGGCAAATGCTGGGGCTGTACCTTAATTAAAGCCGTGAACATTATCTTTCCTATTCCATCATCACTAAAACATAGCTGTGTCAGTGCGATGTAAAACAGATTGAGAAACCAAAAAAAAAAAAAAAATAGGGGTTATTTAGCCAGACTAGTGCTCAGTATTCAGTAGAAGAGCGAACCAGACCTAAGGCAGAATATAGCAAAGTCTTTGCTCCAGATCAACTTGGCCTGCATAATTTTTTAAGGTTATTGTTTTCTTGTGCATTTTGTGCTTCTTAGACAGGTTTAGAAAGTATTGTTTCTAAGGAAGTATCAGGCAAAGTGTTGTGCAAATAGGATCATAATTTTTTTGTATAGATGATAAATTCACTCCCAAGTATTCCAAATACCAAATACAATAAGAATCTCTGAGGATGAGCTGTCCATATTAATAGCCCTACATTTATTTCAAAAGATATTTATTCAAAAATGTGTTATTTTTAAATAATAGCTGCTCATGATTTTGTTTGTTATTATATTAAAAGCATCAGAGTATGTGCTGTCATACAAGAAGAGTTGTCACACAGAGTACATTTCTGTATTTACACTGACTGACAGAGCAAATGCAACACCAAGAAGGAGTGGTCAGAACTTTATGCCAATTGCAGGGTAGACTGACGTCACTGAGGTATGCTCATGATGTGAAATTCGCCTCTGTGCTGCACATGTAGCGAACGATAAATGGGACACGGCGTTGGCGAATGGCCCACTTCGTACCATGATTTCTCAGCCGACAGTCATTGTAGAACGTGTTGTCGTGTGCCACAGGACACGTGTATAGCTAAGAATGCCAGGCCGCCGTCAACGGAGGCATTTCCAGCAGACAGACGACTTTACGAGGGGTATGGTGATCGGGCTGAGAAGGGCAGGTTGGTCGCTTCGTCAAATCGCAGCCGATACCCATAGGGATGTGTCCACGGTGCAGCGCCTGTGGCGAAGATGGTTGGCGCAGGGACATGTGGCACGTGCGAGGGGTCCAGGCGCAGCCCGAGTGACGTCAGCACGCGAGGATCGGCGCATCCGCCGCCAAGCGGTGGCAGCCCCGCACGCCACGTCAGCCACCATTCTTCAGCCTGTGCAAGACACCCTGGCTGTTCCAATATCGACCAGAACAATTTCCCGTCGATTGGTTGAAGGAGGCCTGCACTCCCGGCGTCCGCTCAGAAGACTACCATTGACTCCACAGCATAGACGTGCACGCCTGGCATGGTGCCGGACTAGAGGGACTTGGATGAGGGAATGGCGGAACGTCGTGTTCTCCGATGAGTCACGCTTCTGTTCTGTCAGTGATAGTCACCGCAGACGAGTGTGGCGTCGGCGTGGAGAAAGGTCAAATCCGGCAGTAACTGTGGAGCGCCCTACCACTAGACAACGCGGCATCATGGTTTGGGGCGCTATTGCGTATGATTCCACGTCACCTCTCGTGCGTATTCAAGGCACGTTAAATGCCAACCGCTACGTGCAGCATGTGCTGCGGCCGGTGGCACTCCCGTACCTTCAGGGGCTGCCCAATGCTCTGTTTCAGCAAGATAATGCCCGCCCACACACTGCTCGCATCTCCCAACAGGCTCTACGAGGTGTACAGATGCTTCCGTGGCCAGCGTACTCTCCGGATCTCTCACCAATCGAACACGTGTGGGATCTCATTGGACGCCGTTTGCAAACTCTGCCCCAGCCTCGTACGGACGACCAACTGTGGCAAATGGTTGACAGAGAATGGAGAACCATCCCTCAGGACACCATCCGCACTCTTATTGACTCTGTACCTCGACGTGTTTCTGCGTGCATCGCCGCTCGCGGTGGTCCTACATCCTACTGAGTCGATGCCGTGCGCATTGTGTAACCTGCATATCGGTTTGAAATAAACATCAATTATTCGTCCGTGCCGTCTCTGTTTTTTCCCCAACTTTCATCCCTTTCGAACCACTCCTTCTTGGTGTTGCATTTGCTCTGTCAGTCAGTGTATTTAATTTCATTTTTGTTGTTCTATAAAATACTATAATTCAGAAGTGTTGGTACCATAGATTGTGGCTGACAGGTTGGCACCACTAGATACGGATGAACTTCTGAGAGGAGCAATTAATAAAACCATTGGGCTCTCTCATGATTGTCCAGATGAAATGACACACAATCTGCAGAAATTACTTACGAGGCCTTGATCTTAATACAAGTAAAATGGGAGACTTTTGAAACTTCAACAGTCTTCTTCTTATTAATGGTCCTCATCTGCATGGCACCAGAAACCTATCAAAAGAGATGAAGTTATCACTGGACAAGTTAAATAATCCTGAGGGAAATTATCAAATGACAGCAAAGAAAAATGAGTTACTTTTTGTGGGAGAGTGAGCATTTCTCACTTACGAAAATCACACTTTATGGAAAAAGGTGTTTCTTTCTATACAGACCACCCTACATACAACTTTTGGTTGAGGAACTGAAAGAGATTTGTATGTTTAGGGTGGTCAAATGCATGTCAAGTAACATAAGGGTGGCAGATGTAGTAGCATAGCCCACTGCTTTTCATTCTGCTCAACTTCTATAATGAGAGCTACTCTCAAACCTATGTCATCATTAAGTCCAGTCAACTCTGGCATCTGCATTGTAAGACCTCTCTGCCAGCGGATCTATCACAAAAGCAGTGTTGCTATTCCCCCAAGAAGGACATGCAGTGATGACAGATACTTGATCTAATGATCTATATTGAAGATGACTTAACTCAGTCTATGGAAAATGATAGAAAAAGAGTAATAGAAGCCTTATGTCTCATATTTAAGCAAATTTCTATTCTGAGAACTGGTCTGTGAGGGTTAGCTATTTGGAAGTAGAGGTGGTGGTGATTGTTTTAATATATATTTTTTTAGGACGAAGTACAAATAGGCCAGTATGATGAAATATATGTGAATATCCTCAAATTCTTTAAGGTACAGCATAATCTACTGAATAAAATAATAATATATGTAATCAAGAACTTGCTCGGTATTTTCCGCTGTAACCTTTACTATTGACATCCCTCCTTTGATTTCTGTGTCAGAAACTTCACCACTGATAGTGAATCAGTCCCTCTCAAGTGTTTTCATTTCATACCTTATTTGATCCTCACCATGTGTAAATTTTGAATTCTGGTTCCTTGTGATCATTCACTGGAGGTGAACGGATGCCTTTTTTTTTTTTTGAATAAATACAGTAAATCTTAATTTGTTTGTATAATTCATATTTTGTTTGTCTACCTCACTCCTCATTTCCTTAGTGCGCCTCTTCAGTGACACCTAGGCCATCCATGACAGCTAATGGTGGACCTGTTGCGGATCCAACCAGCCTTCGGGCTGAATACCCCACATTAACATTTTGCGCCAATATTTGGTCCTGTGTGAGCTATCCAGAATTGAGAAATTTTATTGATTTATTATGTTTGTTTCAAATAATTGCAGAAGTCAGTTCACCCAACACTTTGGCTGTCGGTGAACGTAAAGGAAGTAACGATTCTCTAACATCACAGAAGAGTGTAGAATCTCAGCGCAGCACCGACTCTCAATCTAGTGCTCCTGTTCGAGAAACACTTCACAAAAAGGCAAAACGGCAATTGCAAGCATTCATTGGTAACTTGAGTTTATCAGTAATTGAATTTACAGTCTGTTTTCTAAATATTCCATCAATTTTACTTCTGTGCATTAATTTCAATTCTTCTTTTAGGTGTTGGTAAGAAGTCTGAAAAATGGGAGTCTGGTGTAGCTCCATTGATCCATAGTGACAGCGAAATGGAGGAGTCTAACCAGTTGTTATCCAGATCTGTGTTGCCTGATGTATTGACTGCACATCATAATCGCATTTCTGGAAGTGAGCCACCCTCAGCAGACGATGTGTGGTACAAGCGCTCAAATATACTCCTTGACCAAAGTGAGATCAGTGTGCCAAAGTCTTCAATTACCAGATCTCCACGTGTTAGTCAGCATGTAAATAGTGGCGATACTCCTAGTGATAACCGAAGAGTATTAAAACGTGAGTTACGGACAGAAGTAAGTACTTTGAGTGCAGAACAGAAGACTCGGTCTCCTCTTAAGTCAAGCATTAGCCATGATGAGCAGTATATGACTAAACCAAATATAGAACCTGAAATACCGGTTAGGATAGCTCGACGAATTAGGGCACCTCGAGAACTTGTATGCCGAAGTGTTGGGGAAGAGATGACTGATAGTATGACAGGTGATAGTAATACTAATACTGGATTGTTGGGAACTATTAGGGAAACAAATATAGTACATGAAGGTGGGAAATCTAATGAGACCAGATCATCCTGGGCACTGCGAAAAGAACCCAGATCGAGCGACGGTAGTGAAAGTTCATATAGTGGTCAGTTTTCTTCCCAGGAGTCGGAATGGTCGCATGTTCCTCCTCATCTTGATAATGTTTATTTGAAGTCAGGAATTCCAATTCATGGTGTGCCAACAAAGAGAAACAGAAGTGGAGCAATTACGTCATTACATTTGAAACGTCGCAATAGTGACCCAGCTACTAAAACTATGAATCTCATTATGGATCAACCAATGGCTGGAGAAAGTCCAAATTCCAAGCCATCAGATGTACTAGAATGGAAAAGTGCTCAGGTTTTCACTATTGCTGGACATCACTTTAGGAAAGTGACTAGAGTTTCAAAAGAAGACCGTTGCATATTCTGCAAAAATATTGTGGACGCTTTTGTTGAAACTGGACACAAATGTACAGGTAATATATTATGTATTTTGGAACAATTTTTTAAAGTACTCACTGCTGTTTTATCAGTTAAAAACTAGATATGGATAAGTGTAATTTAACTGAACAATTTGGCAGAATAAATTTCAAACATGATGTTAGCTAAATGTGGAGGAAGATATTCAAATACCAAAATATAAAGTTCCTATTAATTATATATCCTTTTGGAAAAAATATGAAGGAAAAATCATGCAAGTTCCTTGGACAATCCACCAAAAGACGGATGATTTTCGCGAATTTCCAATACTTGTTAGTAGAGCCCAGATTTCCATGCACTATCAAATCTCAAAATATGCATGCATTCATGCACTATCAAATGACGGAACATGCACAATAAACTAGAAAATATGCACTATCAAAATTCATTTCCACATTGTTATATTTCCATTTCCTTTTGAAACATTGTGCAACAACTAATTTCTCCACATGTTCTTCATTTAAGTTCATTTGTTTATCTGACAGAATATTCCTGAACACAGAAAATGATATTTCTATGACACAAGAAGTGAGGTTGATACGACATGTAGGACGAAGTATATTTGAAGTTATCTCTTCTAAAAAATTACCTTAGAAATTCATTTCCCTCAATCCATATAGACACGAGATCTCTTCATAGACTTTTAACAGGTGGTATGACACCAACACTAAATTACAATTTGAAGCGTGTAAGCGTGCTGCTTTCCAACTCCCTTCTTTTCTCAATTATTTTGGCCTCAGACATGTGACCAATGAGAGTTCGGAGTTCGGGGTGGAAATTCCAGGGGGGAAAAATCAGGATTCAGTGCAAAACCAAGGTTTGTAAGCTATCTTAGTAACGCGGCATCACTGAAGTGTGATTCAAGTTTTGATTTCTTCACCTGACATGGATGGGGGGAAAAAAGAAATAGCTGTCATTTAGTAGTGCAAAATTTAGGGTTCAGTTTTTACTGGGACACCTTATTTCTAAGGATTAGAGTGGTCAACGCGGGTTTTTTCCACTTGTGTCATTGTTTACTCAAGCAACAGATAACAAGGTGCTTGGCTAACTGGATTATGGACCACTATACATCTAACTTTGGTTGTTAAGTAGTATACCAGGAATACATTTTCTTTCTCTCTCAATGATAGACAAATAACGTGAATGTACGGTACCAAATTCTGCAAACCAATGTTAAAAAAAAGGCACTATCACATAAGTTAACATAATATATGCATCAGAGTCAGAAGAAAAGTCATGTAATCCATTATAAATGTCCAATTATTTGCTATTAGATCCAAAATTTACAAAATATGCATTCTGCATGAATTTTCTCCCAGAAAGGCAAAAATATGCAAACATGCATTGAAAAAGTACGGTTATTTGGAATTGACTAGTCATAAAACGAATATTTGCAAAGTTTCAGAAGTGTAACTACCTTATATAGGAACATGCATTTGCATGGAAATCTGGGCTCTACTTGTTAGCAACACATTATGAATTATGGTGAGATTTTACTGACAAATCTATGGATTTTCATGATTTCAGGAAGTTGAAATTGTAAAATACTCTATAAACTACTTTAAATTCTTTCTTTTGAAGTGACTTTCATTGATGCATCAAGTCTGAATACCTTTATATAGAGGCCCGCTTGTATTTGAATATCTTAGTAACATTTTTCTTGTTTGATGTTGTTTATATCCTGTATGCATTAATTGGTAGCACAAGCACTGGTAAATTTTCTAGATCAGTTTAATTTACATGTTCATATGTATCTTTGTCTTCTTTGTCATTTAAGATGCAAAGGCCGTATTATTCATTTACCAAAGACAATATGTGCCATAATTTATCAGATTAACTTCTCTGACGAATGTGTGTTTTCATCAGCTACTGTTAAGCCTACTTCAATTTTCTGGCTCAAGTGACTATCAGTTTAACATGAATTTCTATTCTTATCTCTAGTAATCAAGAAAACCAATGGAAACAGGAATTTTTCAAGTGAAAATGAGGTTCATAGCATACAACACACTTCGCATCGCTGCCAGTGAAAATCCTCCTATGTGACTTGAGGAGAATTTTACAGGAGAAGATTAAAATAGTTTCGTAACCCTATGTACACGGTTATTCTGAACAGGTTCATATAGGAGGTTTTGGCACGAGTTTAAACTCTATTATTAGTGTTGTGCCCGTTGGGGTCAGCATATAATGCTGTACTTAACCTCTACTAGTCAGGGTTTCTCTCCATCAATCTCATCTTCCTCAAATTAAAGACTCTTCTGGTTCAGGCAGGATCAGAGATTGGGTCAAGTGGTAGACTGTGCTGTAACACGATCAAGTGATAATGGTATGGTGGCCAGAGACATGTAAGAGTGTCTCATGCAGTGGCATGATAATAATATCGGTATCAGGCAAGAGGATCGTGGTCTAAAATATTCTTCACAAACATACATGATATTCTAAAAATTTCATCCTTGGTCTGGTTTGTTCACAAACGCGACAAAGTGTGGGTGGACATTAGGCCGACAAATCAAGTTTACAAAGTATTTATTTATAGAACTAAATGAGATAAGTCTCATATTTGCCTTCCAGTTGGCACTAGCTATCATTCATATCACAAAAGGCAATGACTTCATAACAAAACAAAATAAAAATGTTCCTTCCAGAGAGCATAGCTAAGTTTACAGAATAAATTGAACTCAGGTCTGAAGGACTCCTAAAACCTGATCAAATAATTAGCTCTCAAATGTATTATACAAATCCAATCATATACTCTGAATTCTTGTCCGTCCTCGTGTTATAATATACATTTATTTTAAGATAAGTCCGTTATTTCATTTTTCCTCATTGTGTGGCCAGTTAAAGAAATAATTAGCCTTCAAAATGTAAATAAATAAAGAAAAATCTGATTGAAGGAGATTCTTCCATACACAACACTACACAACACTACACCTGAAAAGAAAAATGTATACATGGGAGTGGTAACATTCCCCTGTGAAGAATAGGATAGAGTTTGAATATATATTTTAATACATTCAAATTCACCCTGGTTGATGATGCACTTGACATGTGAATATGCTAGTCAAATCACCTCAAATTAAAACATTAATACTCCGAAGATCTGCTTCTGCATCCAGGAATCAAAATACCTGTAAAAGAAATCTAGACTACTTTCTATCGCTGGCATGCACTTAAACGAATATACTTAGATGATGTTAATGCATAAAATGGACGTATTCTCCTCCAACATGGGCTATACATCTGCTCGTTAGATTCTCAAATCGGTTATTTTCTGTGATGAACTCAACATGGCTAATACAGTATTTATTTAATGACACAAATACATGCATCCTCACTATCAATAATGGTTCTACTTCAACATTTCTCTGAAGACTCTCGGCTATTTATAACATTGACATGGCAAATCCTGACTACCTATCATATATCTTCGAAGACTCTGGTATATGCACATTTCATTATCCTTATGAGGATCACCTAACCTCAATATATCCACCATCAACTGCCATAATCCATTAATGTCATATTCATACGAACTTATTGTTATTATTATCATCATCGTCAAAGACTTCGCGTCTGTATCCATCATCAGTCACATTAGTCTACCTCTCATAAATTCAATGACTCTAACAAACTGAATCACTCGCTTCAAGAGAATTTTGCCACAATCAACAAAACTTATCACAGAAGAAACACTCCCCATCTGGCTAATCTTGATATTATACTCTTGAAGTACCATAGGTTACTCAAGGTTCTACATATAGCCTCTTAAAAAGAATGCCTACGTTTTGAATTTCAGTAATATAATCTCACCGTAGCCTTGTGAAACATACGAGGCGTGTTTTTTAAGTAAGGGCCAATTGAAAATAACTACACAACGAAAGATGATTTTCAAACACCACCTTTATTTGCAGATTCTACGTACTTTTCTCTATTTTTCAACATAGCCCCAAGTTTGTTTAAACACTTATCATACCTTACAACTAAGCTTTGAATGTCCTCTTCATACACACTTGCCGCCTGCTCCGATGACAAAGAGTTCTTGATCTTGTGCTGGGACAGAGTCCGTTGGGCCTTCACCTTTACAGACAAACCTTTTGTTTATGTAAAGATTTAAGTGTTCAATGACGTTTTTGACTTGTTATGCCAAAGAAGGTGACGACGTTGAGTCAGATCGTAACGAGAGACGAAATGTGGGTTTCGCATATCATGCCCGAATCAGAGCAACAGAGCATGGAATGGAGACACAACACATTCGCCTGTAAAGGTGAAGGCCAACCAGACACAAAGAAAAACAATATTGCATCATGAAATTGATATTAAGGGAAATTAAGTAACAGACTTTTCTTTTGTTGCTCGAACCCCCATCTTGACTGGCATTGACTGCATCGTTGTCAGGTCACCATCATCGTCAGTATCAGCTTCAAGGTTAGCGTTGGTATTAGCATTAGCGTGGAGTCATCTCAATGGCTGGGTCATCGTCTTCTGCTCTGCCATCATGCTGACTTCTTCATCCACACACATCGCAATCCGGTCACTGTATCTTGAGCACTGGAACTTCAGCATAATTTTAAGTAACATGTCATACACACGACCATACAATTCCATTATTAAACAATGATACCCTCGCTCCATCAAGTATCCATGCACGTTCCAAATATTTTTACGATTGCACTAAGTTATTTTGTAGGTATAATAGTATACAATGTTAACTTGTGCCGAGTTCCTATTTCACTTCCAACTTCTGTAACAATCTTGTTTTTTCAAGACGTGTTGATTGCTTCCTTGAAATAATGCATGATGCTCCTTCCTAGATCACATTGCAGACAGGCCATCCCTTTTTTTGTCCCATCCTTCCCACTAAGTTGCCAAAGTAAAATTGTGTGTGTGCTTCCTTATGATAGTATCATGTAGTCGATATCTCCATTTTGACATCAATGACCATGTACTCTCATCGCCTTGGTGTATGTAACATTGATCCAACTATTGTTATTCTCTTTCACTAATTAATGCAGTCTCGATTTTGTAATTTCTTTCATGTCCCTGGATTCCAATCAAATAAAAATATGTGAATGTGTCCACTTACTTCCATCCTTCAAATAACATGAGCAGAATCTCCTCCGTGCCAGGTCATATTATTTAAATCATGAGAAAGTGACATCTACCAATAACCTGCCAAATATTCAAGTACAGTAGAAGTCCATTATAGCGAGAATTCATAACTGCGAAAAATTTACTCACTATAGCGGATTGTCGTTATACCCGAGTTTTGTATGAAAGTCGGAAAAACCACCATACACATTAAAATCAGTATGAAACGGCAATTAGTTTGCTCAAAACTTGCGTTTCCGCGGATGATATTCATGCTATGGATTACTTGTTTGTTATTTTTCATGGAAGCCTGTGTTTAATTTCATTCTGAAAGAATTACAGTACCGTATTTCTCCGAATCCAAGATGAATCCCACTTTTACCTTCAAAAAATTTAAATCAGGCTCAAAAAGTGCTTTGTAAAATCATATGAATGCCTTTGTTGTACAGTACGCATTTGTAGATGCCGAACATTGGCTTTCGTTATGCCTTTTTTTTTTTTTTTTTCAGCTGTACAATTATTCTTTATTTCCACTGGTTTAATGACCACTACCTTAAAATTGGCATCGTAATACCGAAGAGAACCCGTTGAAAATTTGCCGGCAATACCTATTACATGCGTCTCTACAATGCAACGATCCATCAGGAAATTATTCTTGCTGTCTATAAAACTGTTACTTTTACTCAGCGTCAGATATAACCGATTATCGCTACACGCACGTCTCACTTGCCGGGTTCGGCCAACTTCAGCGGCAGGCATGTATAGGCCTATTCGTGGACGTTGAAGGTCAATGAACTAGTTTATTGCGCCACAGAGTGACTATTCTGCCCTTCAGATTTTCGTGCACATGCCTCACAATTTCATCTTCGACTTCTTTAAAGCATCCTTGTTGTGGACCACTGAATGCATTTTTTGTACAGTACGCATTTTTTAGCTATCTTTGTCTTCACGCTAACGTCAAATATTGGCTTTAGTTATTCGTATGTCGTATTTTCTTGCGGCTGCACGATTATTCTACATTTCCGAGTGTTAACTTAAAATTGGCATCATAATATCGACTAGAACCCGTTGATAATTTTCTGGCAATACCTGTTCCACATATCTTTACAATACGACTATCCATCACAAAAATGTTCCTGCTATCTATAAAACTTAATTTTACTAAGCGTCAGGTACAGTAGACGCGTTATAACTCTGCCACTGAGTAGCCGTGGCCTTTCTGAGAATTCGAAGGCTCGCATGTTTTGATGCCATTCTGCAGATTTGAGAAACGTTTTTGTAAAGGCTAATAGAACGTCATTCTTTCTTCACTATTTCCCAAGATCCAGTGAGGCACTGTACAACCGGTTGTCGCGGCTAGCAATGTATAATAAAGGGCAGTCGTTTATTGTCAGCGAGTTTTGTGTGTGCGTGTGCGGGGGTGAAAAGAAGCAGTGTGGTTACCGCGGTAGTTGCCAGTGGTATTCATTACTGTACTGTTAGGCTGCGAATGCAAGGCGACCCTTGATTTTTCGCATGAGATTCTGAGGAAAAAACGTCGTCTTGGATTAGGAGAAATACGGTATCACTCCAGAGGCTTCTGTGGCAAACAATTCAGTTTTCTTCTTTAAACGGCATCATCTAACTTAATTTATAATAATAGAAGAAATTTATTTTAACTCAACCTATTCAATACAATACAAGATGTTAACATATTAGTTAAACATCGTTAAAAATAGTTGAGACATGTTTTGCCCCTTCTGTGGGGCATCATCAGTCATATCAAATACCTCAAAATTCTACCAGACGTCTAGTTGGAAATTATAAAAATATGTTGCATGAGTGAAGACATCAAAACACATCTACAAGATCCCACCATTAACAAAAGATCAAATAGATTAAGAAATGTTACACTAGTGGACACTTTGGTGAATTTTCACTCAAAACAAGGCCGTCACATGTACAGTATTGATAATAGCCTTTCCGTAATTTAACCAGACACGAGAAAATATAAACTAACCTTTGAAATCAATTACGCACTCTGCCATATCTCGAGGTGTACCCCATTCTTACTTAATTGCATTATTTTGCATTAAAATTAAGCGATCGTGTAGTCAGCCTTTATTTTTAATGAGTTAACAACTGTTATCGCACACATTATTTACACATTTATTACGAAATATATCCTCTTTCATTTCGAATTTTCGTTACGGCCAGCAGTCGACGGGTATTACTAATCGACTTCAACATCGCCTTTGAATGTCGACGACAGAACTCGCTAGTGGAAATAGCGAGGGAACGATACCGAAAGTAATCGATCGTATACAATATAATTGCTGGGGTGCGTAAATACCGGCAATGGGAAAATCGTGCACGCTTAATCACTCGTAATAACGGATGCCTTTGCTGGTGAGATGTAGTGTTCACAGTGCACTATGTCTTCCGGTATGGGCTATATCAAATTTGTTACTTTCATCGATCTGTCTCAGTCTCATCCTTGGCTTTGACAATATGAAAGTGACTGAGGTATGAGTGTGCTAGTAATACCATTGCTTATGCAGCCAGTCCCTGTTATGAATGGTGTGAAAATATTGCTCATAGGGTCAGTTAGTGCATGCATTTCAGTGGGCTTGGCAGACTGATATGTAATAGCAACTTCTGGCTCAGTGAGGAAAGCAACGGGGAACTACCTCGCTCCTCATTTCCCTAGTATGCCTCTTCAGTGACGCCTAGGCTATTTATGACAGCTGTTGACAGAGCTGTAGGGTATCAAACCAGCCTTCGGGCTGAATACCCAACATACACATACAATAACGGATACGTCAGTGATAGGGCCCTGTCTGTAACCGAAGGGTAATACACAGTTTAATATAGGAATTTTGAAGGGACAGCAAAAAATTGTCATTTATAACGGGGTTCTCGTTATATGCCGTACTTGCTATAGCGGATTTCTACTGTATATAATGTGTCCTGAGCTGCCCATACATTTCCTCTTTCTCACAAATGCTGGTAAATTATTCCACATGACCTCCAAATAAATTATATTGATTTCCAAAGTAGATACTGTTGTCATGTCTGGCAATCTCACTTTTACATCCAAGGCTTGTTTTGGTTTGAAAGCAATGAACAAACTCATCAGCTCTGTTCAGCTGGATTGCTAGGCCTAACAATGTCGGGGTAATCTTCCTTAGCCTTTGTAGCCTTTGGCAGTCCCCTTTCACACTTGCAAGGCAGCAGCATTTTGGTGAATTTGTGTGTCATTTCCTACACAAAGGCTTCACCAAGCCTCCTAAGGGAAAATTCTTCCACCTTTTGCCATTGGTTCTCTTTCTTAGTTTGTTGGATTTGGTACTGGCTGCCAAACCCTTGGCCAGATAGTTGTAGTACCTTCTACTGTCACATACAGTAGTGGGGTTTTCTTGACCTAACTTTATGTTTTGCCATCTAAACAAGAGGTGTCACTGTTATGTGTGTTAGATTGACAATGAAGTTGAATGAGAGATATGGAAAATGTACTACTGAGAAAAAAAAAATGTATAGAAATGTATGAGAACTGCAATGAACTCATATGAAGTCACCATGCATGAGAGAGAGTTATGGAAACATAACCTCATTGATATCTACTGTATATAAGTAAAATTACAATTTTGTCTTTACAATTCAAATTTTGACCTCATAGTTTGAATTTATCTCAGATTAGATATACAAAAGTAAAAAAATAGGTTCAGTTCAATTTTGATGATGATGATGATGATGATGATGCTTGTTGTTTAAAGGGGCCTAACATCTCTTTTATGGCTGTCTCTCTTCTGAGACCAAGAGTTTTGTATGCTGTTTGTATGTTATTCCATGCACAGAATTATATCAGGATTTTTTCCCTCCTGGTTTCTACCACCGTAGCCATGGGGGCCTATGATGTCATTGTGGCCTTGCCTGTCTGTCCTTACTTGAGTGTGATGACTCAACAGTAGATGATATAACCATGTCAGAGGTGTTATTAGTTGTTTGTAGGATGAAAATAGGGAAGACACCAAAAATAGATGAAATTAGTGTGGAAGTGATAAAGGCTGCTGGTCCTGTTCGACTACAATGGGTGTTCAGATTGATGAAAGTTTTTGTCTATCTGTGAACATCACAGCAAAACGGCTAAACATTATTTCTCGAAATGCTGTATTTACGTTCAGGCATAGCCAAGGTGTACAGTAGACTGTATATGATTTTATAAGTAGACAGTGACATACTAATATTGAGGGGAGCAAAATAGGGAATGTCAGATTTCTCCATTAATATATACACTGTACACATACAATAATAGAAATTGTGGAGAATATTACTTCCTGTCTTTTATGTTTAATGCATTTTCCTTCTGTGAATAACAATGGAATTTTCACAATTATTATATTTTTCACATTCTTTATCACCAGAAATTTTTTTTCTGTCTAAACAATGTACAGAACAAAAGTTATAGAAACAATAATTTCCCATCTATATGTCGTATGCAAATGGAAAAACTTCTTCCTGTCAGCAACGACTGCTCTTCAGTGAAGCGGTTGCAAAAGGCGTCTGTACTCCTGAGGAGTGGTCTAACATTACACTTGGCAGTAGGTACAGAATGCCTTAGGGAGTGGTGAACCCACCATAATAATATCCTATATATGATACGGTACTTCTGAACTTGCCTCGGAAAAGGTTACGGCATACCCTGCTTTATGATATAGATGTTGATTCCCATAGGGAATCTGAAATATTTATATCTATATCATCTTTATATATCATATTTATATCATCTTTATATATCATATTTATATCTATATCATCTGAAGGCCAAGCAGGCATCAATTTTTGCTGATGAGACAAAGTCTCTTAGTGCATTGGCACTGCCGGTGGCTCCAGTTAGCCTACGCAGTGGCCTCCACGGTATGCACTAGCCAGCGTATTGGTAGGTGTGCTAGGTACCAACTGATGAGCCCACCCTAGCACACGAGGGCGAAACGCTGGCAACCAAGAATGAGTTAGCAGGAAAATTTATAATGTCCTATATACCCTGCTTTAAGCGATGTGCAGTTCCTTCGGCACTGGCAGATCTGTAAAATAATCAAGCTTGATAGCTGCAGTCGCTTAAGTGTGGCCAGTATCCAGTATTCGAGAGATAGTGGCTTCAAATCCCACTGTCGGCAGCCCTGAAGATGGTTTTCTGTGGTTTTCCATTTTCACACCAGGCAAATGCTGGGGCTGTACCTTAATTAAGGCTACAGCCGCATCATTCCCACTCCTAGCCTTTTCCTGTCCCATTATCGCCATAAGACGTATCTGTGTCGGTGTGACGTAAAAATAACTTGTTGAATTGTAAACAATGTGTGACCCGTAGCCAGCATCATGAAGGTGGGCATAATCAACCTTAGCAACTCCATTTCTGGCTTCAATAGGGTTCCCACTCCCGTACAGTATATAACTATTTCATAAGCTTTCCTTTCTTGAAACTTTCCATTTTATCTCACTGAATTGGAAAATCCCGAGTGTGCATCTGTCCATGAGGTTTACAATTTTTTTCATATTTACCGGTATGTTAAGGAAAAAAATATGACTGGTCACAGGAATCTGCCCCCTACTTATCATTAATTCCTCCTTTAAAGATTTTTGTTTTGTATTTTGTAAATTGATAAGTATGGTACGAAAAACAGTACAGAGAAAAACAAGACCATAGTGGTATCAAGAAGAGAAAGACAAGGCAGAGGGGCAGGGGACTCCATGGTACAACAGCCCTAAAGGGCCATGGCCTACCAAGCAACTGCTCCTCAGCCTGAAGGCCTGCATATTATGAGGTGTAATGTGGTCAGCACCAAAATCCTCTAGCCCGTTATTCTTGGTTTCCTAGGCTGGGGCGGTGAGATAGCCTTAACATTATATCATGTAGCGTTGTATTTTCAAAATGTTTCCAAGCATTATCAAAATTAAACGGGTTTTATTGGGCATATAAATGTATATTGAAGCTTTTTTTTTTAAATTTTATGGCATATTTTGAACAATATCTCATTATAATAACATTGGACCAAGCTATTTAAGATTCTGAAGGTGATTGGGATCAGATACCGAGAATGAAGAATTATCTACCTTCTGTATAAAAATCAGTCTGCAGTGATAAGAATTGAGGGCTTTGAAAAAGAAGCAGCAATCAAGAAAGGAGTGAGGCAAGGCTGCAGTTTGTCCTCCCTCCTATTCAATGTTTACATAGAACAGGCAGTAAAGGAAATCAAAGAGGAATTTGGAAAGGGAATCACAATCCAAAGAGAGGAAATCAGAACCTTGAGATTTGGCGATGATATTGTTATTTTATCTGAGACTGCAAAATATACCAATATAAATGGTCCATTATTGGACATTATAAATTTTCCAGGTAACTAATTCCTGGTTGCCAATATTTCGCCCTAGTGTGCTAATTACATAAAATCAGCTTCGTGGTCCGTATCGCACTTCAATAGATTCACAATTAAGTATTTATTTATTTTCCACCTAGTCGATACAATGATTGCTTAAGGCAATTTAATGGTTAAAAGTCGTACATGTTTCGTATATTATCAACATCTTCAGGCACATAACACTGTTTAGATGGGAAAATATATATATATATAAATTGACAAAGTAATGCTTTAGAGGAAGTGTCCTTAAAATTAACATAAGATTGATGTTAATTAACATAAGATTGATGTTAATTTTAAGGACACTTCCTCTAAAGCATTACTTTGTCAATTTATATATTTTTCATCTAAACAGTGTTATGTGGCTGAAAATGTTGATAATATACAAAACATGTACCACTTTTAACCATTAAATTGCCTTAAGCAATCATTGTATCGACTAGGTGGAAAATAAATAAATACTTAATTGTGAATCTAGTGTGCTAAGTCGGGTTCATTATAAATTTACTCATTTGGGACAAATATTTCAAGTTCCCTATGGGAATCAACATCTATATCAACTGCAGAAGATCTCGAGAAGCTGCTGAATGGTATGGACGAAGTCTTGGGTAAGGAGTGCAAGTTGAAAATAAGTCCAAAACAAAAGTAATGGATTGCAGTCGAACAAAGGCAGGTATTGCAGGAAATATTAGATTAGGAAATTAAGTCTTACAGGAACTAGATGTATATTGTTACTTGGGTAGTAAAATAACTAACGATGGCAGAAGTAAGGAGGACATAAAATGCAGACTAGCACAAGCAAGGAAGAGCTTTCTTAAGAAAAGTAATTTGCTCACTTCAAACATTGATATAGGAATTAGAAAGATGTTTTTGAAGACTTTCATGTGGAGCGTGGCATTGTATGGAAGTGAAACATGGACAATAACTAGCTCAGAAAGAGAATAGAAGCTTTTGAAATGTGGTGTTACAGAAGAATGCTGAAGGTGAGATGGATAGATCGAATCACAAATGAAAAGATACTGAATCGAATTGGTGAGAGGAGATCGATTTGGCTAAATTTGATGAGAAGAAGAGATAGAATGATAGGACACATCTTAAGACACCCAGGACTTGTTCAGTTGGGTTTTGAAGGAAGTGTGTGCGGTAAGAGCGGTAGGGGTAGACCAAGGTATGAATATGACAAGCAGATTAGAGCAGATGTAGGATGCAATAGTTACGTAGAAATGAAAAAGTTAGCACAGGATAGGATGTCATGGAGAGCTGCATCAAACCAGTCTGTGGAATGATGACTTAAACAACACAGTATCATATGTTGGTGATTTCCATTTGAATTCATTTTATACAAATCAGAGTAAGCTCTAGACATTATTTTTCAGGATAGACTGGCATATACTTCTTCTGAAGAACCATTGAAAAGTAGTGTATAGAGTGTTTCTAGCATGTAAGAGCTATTGTTCGCAGTTATTTGTCACTGTTCACATCTCTCTCCTTTGCCCTTCCTTCTTCCTCCTTCAACACGCTGAATGACCTTGGTTATAGAGGGAGCTTCAGTCATTCAGTTGTTCTCAATGTGGCTGAAGCGAAAGTCTCAGTTAGTGATAAGTTGCAGAGTTTTGTTTGTGAGTGTGAGGTAGAAGTTAGTACAGAAAAATGCTTTACTGTACTACAACATAGTGATACTATGAAACGTAAGAATTGTGTAACTAGACATTCTGTACTCAAAAATAAGCAATATCTGCTATTCTAAACCCTGACATTGAGTTCACATTGTTCACAATTTTCACAAGACCTCTGCAGGGTCATGGTTTTGTCTAATATTTCTTTAAGGAAACTTAACAAATGAAGCATCACACAGTTTCTTGAAAAATGTATAAAGCATCCTGTTTCCAATAAATCTATTCTCTGGAAGGACTGTCTGACCCCTTGTTATGAAGAGATGTTGGATATTATAAGCATGGCATGGGAGACAGTAAGATATGTGTTTCAATAGACAAGACTGCAGATGTGAATGGAAGATATATAGCAAATGTGATTGTTGGCATGCTGAAAGAATATCCACCTGGAGATACATTCCTCCTTTCATGTCTAGTGCTAGAGAAGGCAAATCATTCCACCATTGCAGTTCTCTTTGATAATTCAATGAATCTGTTTTGGCCAAGCTGGGCAGAGAGCACATTTTTCTGTTAGCAACTGACGCTGCTCTGTATATGGTGGTGAAGGCAAACGAGAGACTTCAAATGATACTAGCTGAAACCCGGCAAGATATGACGGTCAGTGGGGTAAATATTTATTGGTGGATTTCCTTATATATGACATTCTTTGTAGTTTATTCTTTTACAATTTTCTTGACCACCCAGACACACATACTGTAACTGTTACGGCAATGATTGGATAGGAAATGGCTAGAAGTGGGAAGGAAGAATACCATGGCCTTAGTTAAGCTCAGTCCCAGCATTTGCCTGGTGTGAAATTAGGAAACCACAGAAAACCATCTTCTAGGCTGCCGACAGCGGGGTTCAACACTACTATCTCCTGAATGCAAGCTGATAGCTATGTGACCCAAACCACACAGCAGTGCATTCCTTGTACTTCAAACCTTGTACCTTTCAGCTCTACTGCAACTTTAAGATATTGCCCTCTTGATATTGCAACATTTAACTGGCCATAGCCAAAAACTGACTGGGGTAAACAGAAACCTTCACTTCCCTTGAGGTTTATTGATCGTGATACAAAATGCCAAGCAAATTGGAAACTGATGCCTCTTGAAAGAAAATGGAAGTGTTTGATCGGATATTGTTAGGTCAATTCGAGGGATCAGAGTTCTCCGTCCAGCTTTATCTTCACTTATTTTTTCCAAATCGAAACAATCTTCATACGTACTTCTTAGAATTAGGCCCTAATCTGGTTCCATTTTTGAGGGGTTGCGAAACGTTCCAAATTTTAAGGAACATAACTATGGCCAATTTGTAGAATAAGAATATGTGGAGGCAAACCAATAATTTCAAGGAATTCAAGAATTATGTAAGAAATTGAAGTAACTAGCTGTCATCTTCAGTATTAATTTGTTGATGCTAGAATATGGTTTTGAATTACAGGTATTAGCCCAATGATTTTCAAATTAATTAAGAATGGCAACTTTGTAGAAAATGATATCTTTTGCAGAAGTCATGTCCAGTGCTAGAGAAGGCAAATTATTCCACCATTGCAGTTCTCTTTGCTATGAGTTTCAATTTTGATATCATCGTGTCCTAAAATTCTGGCTGGTAATTCAATAACATTTGATTCATCAGCATCTATGGAGGGACAGTCATCACCGATTACTTGCAAAACAAATCAGCAAGTCCCATTTCTTTTGTGGTTTTGCCCGCATATTTTTATGTAAGTAAAGTGGCGTATTTTGAAAAGGGTTCAAGAGGAGATTATTGAATACAATTATAAATAAATACGGTCTAGAAAACCAAGAAAAACAACTGAGAGGACTTGTTGTGCTGACCACACTCCACCTCGTAATCTGCGGGCCTTTGGGCCGTGCAGCGGTCTCTTGGTAGGCCATGGCCCTTCGGGGCTATTACACCATGGGGTTTGGTTTAATAAGTAAATAATTGTTTGGCGATAAACAGGTGGCAAAACAGACAAAACCTTTATGAAATCTCTCCCAAAAGCAATATTTGTCCTCCCAGAAGGAATGGAATGCCGTTATCTATGATATATTTTAGAAGACTATTGACACACATTAATGAATGACTATTTGCCATTGGGGCTTTATCTCATATTGAGCCATGTTAATTAAAGATCACCAGCTGCTTTGGAATTTAATTTTAAACCAGACACCAAATTTTCATTTTTATTTAGAGGAATGTTGAATATAATGTGTGCTCTGTTTAACAGCTGGGTAGCAAAACAACGGTTTTCCCTTGTTCACGAAGCAACAGATGACCAGTGAGACACAGACTGTGCATGTGCGCCTACTCCCCTTCAACCTCCCTGTAGTGCCTGCTGCTCAAGCACTCTCAGTGCAGACGGGCTTGGGCTTGCCAATAGGCGAGCGCGTTAGCCAGTCAGAATGCTACTTTTTTCTTTAATAGTTTAAAAATACAAGAAATTGTTTTTATAGAGACACTGCAAATCTACAGGCCAAGAGCTTTATTACCCCTACCTCCCCAGCCAGTTATAACATGTTGGGGGACTTGGATTGATGCTGCAGTGTACTATTGCAACAACTTAGGTGTCGTGGAGAAGATTGTAAAGTCTTTTGATCCTGAAGAATCCTCCTCCATAAAAACTACTGAAGATTTATTTTCAAGTACTAAATTGAAAGCAGACGTCTTACATATAGTCCAATTTTAATTCTTTATCTGGAGCAATCGCGCAACTGGAAGTTTCGGGTGCAGAACTAAGCAATGCATTGGATGTTGTAAAGTGCATTGAACAAGAATTAAAGCATGCGAAAGGAACAGTAGCATCTAGGGTGTGTAGAAAATTGGAAAATGTATGGAAAGGAATAGCGGACTTTTGTACCCATGTGGAATAAGTGACATTCTTTGCGGAAATTTCTCCAATTGATTTAACTCTGTTCAAGTATGCTTTGTTAAATCATGTGATGATTTTGACCACATGTGGTCTAATTTTTTATGCTATTTGTTTTATGTTGCACCGACACAGATAGGTCTTATGGTGATGATGGGATAGAAAAGGCCTAGGAATGGGAAAGAAGTGGCCGTGACCTTAATTAAGGTACAGCCCCAGCGTTTGCCTGGTGTGAAAATGGGAAACCATGGAAAACCATCTTCAGGGCTGCCGACAGTGGGGTTTGAACCCGGATGCAAGCTCACAGCTGCGTGCTCCTAACCGCACGGCCAACTCGCCCGGTGTGGTCTAATTGGGCCGGCCCCACGGTGTAGGGGTAACATGCCTGTTTCTTACCCAGAGGTCCCGGGTTCGATTCCCTGCCAGGTCAAGGACTTTTACCTGCATATGAGGGCTGGTTCGAGGTCCACTCAGCCTATGCGGTTACAATAGAGGAGCTATCTAACAGTGAGATAGCGGCCCCAGTCTTGGAAGCCAAGAATAACGGCGGAGAGGATCCGCCGTGCTGACCACACAACACCTCGTAATCTGTAGTCAGACATGCACAAGTTTAATGTTGTTGCAATTTGTGTGGTAATAATCAGAGTCGTTATGCTTTACAGTTCTCTGTACAATTCTCCTTGTGTTAAGGAATCAGTGTACGTAAGTGATTAAGTGATTTTTCCTTTTACGTGGCTACTAGCAGAGAGAAACTACTACATTCCAGCATTCTCTCTGACATGATGTGCCATTTTCCAGACTTACAGGCACCTCCCTACTCACTCTGAGCTGAACAAGTCTAGGCCTGGTCCCTCGGTGATTATGGGCTTGCTTTGCCTGCTGCTACTGGCAGGAGATATCCATTTAAACTCTGGTCCCACCACTTGTGAACTGAAAGCAGATCTAAACATCTATTGTCAGAACATGAGCAGCTGTCTGATTGTGAACTATCTTTGTCAGACTTAAGAGAAGTCTGTGTGATCGGTCTTATTGAAACATGGCTCCCGTGGGCTTGTGACAGTGAATTACCACTCTGCGCTAATTACAGCATATTTTGCCGAGATTATGCTACTTTGGGTGTTGGAGTGATGCTAGCAGTGAACAGTGCATTACTCTGTAAACAAAGAAGAAATCTCGAACGGAAATGTGAGTTAGTGTGGATGAAGCTACTCTTTCCTCGATGCCGTGTACTTGCGGGATGTTACCATAGGCCACTAAACAGCCCACTCTATGAACTTGAACAATGCTTGGACTTGGTCATCACAGCTCTCCCCCACAGTGAAGTAATTTTAATGAGCGACTTTAACTTGTCTATAAAGTGGTCTTCTCCATCTACAGGCCCGTCAGCTAACAACTGTGACACATACTTTATAGACAACTTCATTAATGGCCTCAGATTGAAACAGTTTAATTTGTAACCAAATCCTGGACCCAACACCCTATACCTCATGCTCTCCTCATTAGAACTTAAAACAATAACCCCAGGCAGAAACCTTTTCCTCTGTGACCACCAGTCCGTCAATGCTATATTCCTTCTACCCCACCCCTCTTCATAGCTTCACAGTAGGACACCCTCCTGCCCTACCTACATCGAACACCGTGCCGACTGGCCTGCAGTTTATCGTGCCCTGCAGTGCCTTCCCTGGAGCCTTCTCGAAATAGCAGATATCAAATTGGCTCTCGACCTGCTTTATGACTGGCTGCAAGCTGCAATTAAAATCTTCATGCCTGTACAACGGGCTACTACCAGCAAATATCAACACTGGATATCACAAGAGACCAGACTGATACTAAATAATGAGAAGAGAGCTTGGCGCCTCTTTAGGCTCCCTAACCCACACACTCACAATACCTTCATTAACATCCGCTGCCATGTGAGGTTTATGGTCAGGAGTGACTACAAGACACACGTAGACACAGTTACTGAAAGCATCCAGAGCAATCCCAAGCACTACTGGAGTCTCATCAACACAAGGAGGAGGATGGAGCAGATTCCTGTCAGCGTGAATCACAATATAATAGCGGACAGCGCTGATCGCAATAAACTGTTCGAGCATTTCTTCTCCAGCGTCTCCCCTCTGTCACAAAAACAACCGCTCCCTCCCGTAGGTACAGATTCAAACAGAACCCTATTCGAGCATAATTACCACACCAAGTGAAGTTCATACCCTTCTTCAAATTCTTCGTACCAACAAATCTACCAGCCCCGACACTATAGGTCCTTTTACCTTGACAAATACTGCCAGCAGTTTTTGCGTCCTTCTTTCTCAATTATTTAACAGATATTTCACCACGGACTATTTTCCTACGACCTGGAAACAGGCAAATATTGTCCCACTACTCAAATCAGGCAACAAATTTCATGTTTCATCTTCCTGCCCAATTTCTATTCTCCCTACACTATCCTTCATCTTTTACAAATGTATACACCAACGTCTCCTTGCATTCACCTGGCCCTATATCTCAATCAGTCAGACCGAGCTCGATAGCTGCATGATGTAGATGTTGATTCAGTGCGGCCAGTATCCAGTAATCGGAAGATAGTGGGTTCGAGCCCCACTGTCGGCAGCCCTGAAGATGGTTTTCCGTGGTTTCCCATTTTCACACAAGGCAAATACCGGGGCTCTACCTTAATTAAGGCCACGGCCGCTTCCTTCCACTTCCTAGGCCTTTCCTATCCCATCGTCGCCATAAGACATATTTGTGTCAGTGCAACGTAAAGCAAATACCAAAAAAAAAAAAAAAAAATCTACCAATCAGCATGGTTTCCTACCAGGTGGTTCTTGTCCAACCTTCTTGGTGACCCTGCATTGTTTCGTGTCACATGCCATTGCAGCTAAATCACAGTCAGATATCTGCTACATAGACATTTCTAAAGCTTTCGATTCTGTAGACCACAATCTGCTGCTCTGTAAATTCTTCGAACGATTTAATATACTTGGCAGTCTTCTAACCCTTCTTGCTGGCTTCCTACATAACCTTTGATAGAGAGTGGTAATATCAGGTACATCATCCTCATGGTTACAAGTCACCTCCAGTGTCGCACAAGGCAGTGCTGCTGACCATTTGCCGTTTTCCTTGTTTATGGACGATCTGCCATCCAAACTAAATGAAACAGCAAATATCCTACTCTTTGCTGAAGACTGCAAGATATTTAAGGAGATCAGGAATCCAGCAGATGCAGCTCTTCTACAGTCCTCACTTAATGTCCACTCGAACTAGTGCCATATTTGGAAACTTATCCCCAATCCACAAAAATGCAACCACCTGACCATAACCCTACACATATGTCCTTTACCTCATCTTACCTGCTCGACAAGCCCATCGCTGTAGTTATGCAACAGCGTGACTTAGGTGTAATATTCAGTATGAAATTATAATTCAAGAACCACATACAAACATATACAACCAAGGCTATGAAATTACTAGGCATTCTCTACAGTTTCACAGAAATTTCTGATCGCACTGCTCTTCGCCACTTCTGGTTAACTATGTTTCCATCTGGTGATGCCCATGTTCCTTAATGCATGTCTTTGTGTGAGAACAATGAAGAGCCCACAATCATATTTCGAGATGCTGCAGATAATATGATTCTCATTCTATTATCATTGCTTATGGTATGTTTGCTGTGGGATGCAATTGTTGGCTTATCTGTTCCCTTCCCACCTGAGCAATTAGGTCACTTCCAACTATTTTCATGTCATGGCCTGCACAGCCATCATACCCTCTTTCCATGTTCATAGAACGATTCTTTCTCCTCTACCTCAAATTCCTCGGTGGCGCATGGGCATTAATTATAGAGTAATTAAAGAATTTAAGATGGTTTTCAGTGGTTTCCTATTTTCATACCAGGCAAATGCTGGGGCTGTACCTTAATTAAGGCCATGGCCGCTTCCTTCCAACTCCTAGGCCTTTCCTATCCCATCGTCACCATAAGACCTATCTGTGTCGGAGCGACGTAAAGCCCCTAGCAAAAAGAAAAAAAATTAAAGAAATTTCCCTTTATCCTGAGTATTGATTGATAGTCTTGGACTAATACTTTGTACATGTAAACCCAATTACAGTGTGCTTTAGCTGGTGGTATACCACAAATCCTGTGCTGAACTCGTGCTTCTCGATACAGTTATAGAATATACTAGCTTCTCGCTATTCTAGAATTCCAGTTCCAGTTCACCTTACTTCTTCTAGAGCTATGATACTCCGCTTCAGTTTTATTGTTTGGTTCAGCAGTACCTTAAGGGCTCCTGGGCGATACAGAGATCTTATGTTCCAAGTTCCAATATATAAATCTGACTTATGTTTTATATTTCTTTTCTTTCTTTCTCAATGTGGTGGTTTTGTGAACAGCTAAACTCATGGGGAGGAGGAAAATTATGTTGGCGAAATTACGCTTGAGGAAGTTGAAAGGATGGCAAATAAACTTCATTGTCATAAAGCAGCAAGAATTGATGAAATTAGACCTGAAATGGTGAAATATAGTGGGAAGACAGGGATAAAATGGCTTTATAGATTAGTAAAATTAGTGTGGAGTGTTGGTAAGGTACCTTCAGATTGGACAAAAGCAGTAACTGCACCTATCTATAAGCAAGGGAACCCGAAGGATTGCAATAACTATTGAGGTATCTTGGAAACATGAACTGGGTCCAGGATTAATTAATGGAGTTTGCATGGGGGTACATGACTTCATGTAGTGATCTGTAAAATTGGAAGTTATAAAGTTGCTGGAAAGGGAACCATTGTTTCCATGCTGAGAATTAAACGTTTCTACAGATCCCAACATGCCTTTCTCCATGACAAGACAGCAATTCCTGTTAGGACTAGCATTTGCAATGCAACAGAACAAAGTCTAAGGACAGACTTCAAGAAAATAGGAATTTATCTTCCCAAACCAGTGCTCACACATGGGCAAATATGTGTAGCACTTAGCCATGTAAAAATTCTATGGAATGTCAAAGTTGTTGTTAAAAAACATGTGAACACGGTGGAAATAGTGATACTTTATACACTAAAAACATTGTGTATAATGAACTCTTAATGTGAGATTCTGCTTCATAATACAGCAGGTATGCATTTTATTTTTTCATTTTATTTTTTTTCATTACCTTGTAGGATGATTTTTATAATCATAAAGTTCAACAGCTTTTGCTTTTATAGGGCACTAGCCTTTTATTATTACTTCCTTTATTTTTGAACATATTTTTGCTATATTTCTGTAGTGAACTCACAGTTTTTTCAGATATTATACAGGTGCCATAGCATATAGAAGAAAAAGTGTGCTCACTTCTCTTGTTTCAGTGATTCTGCTGCAGAGCAACACTAGCTTCACTAGTCAATCACCATATTGCACTCTGCATGTAAGGTGTTCCAAAAAAGAAGTTATGTTTGCAAGCAGTTTTTGAACAAACGCATGGCTTTTCTTATGCAGCACCCTAGGCAATTTCCTTACCAATATAATATATACACTTAAACACTTTTGAAGATGTAAATTCTGCTCTAGACACAGTGAAAATAACAATACAGTGTACATACTATTACTTCCACACCGAGCAGGGACGGGCTGACAAACACTAACAGTTTTTACGCAGTGAGAAACCTTCTTTCTAAAATGATGATGTGGAGTTTTAATGGGCTTAAAAGATTCCTTTATACTTAATTACATTTTTAAGATCAAACCCAGTAAAAATGTTGAGGAAAATTTACAAGATATTCACTTCGCTGCACAAATTTCATCTCCAGGTCCACTTTTACTTCCACTGCATATAGAACACAGGATTATATACATACTGTATTACTGCAAATTCATTTTCAGCACTGACCCTCAACAGAGCTAGTCATTTAATTTTATCCTGTTCCTCATCCTTATGGTTCTTCACAGTCATCTCATTCACATAATTCCTTCTCTTTGTGTTGTTAAAATGAACATCACACACAGAACTTTGCAGAGAGATTTCTGTCCTGGGGAATAGCACTTGTCCACTTTGAAAATATGTTGCTCTTTTGGCACCGAGCTCGATAGCTGCAGTCGCTTAAGTGTGGCCAGTATCCAGTATTCGGGAGATAGTAGGTTCGAACCCCACTGTCGGCAGCCCTGAAAATGGTTTTCCGTGGTTTCCCATTTTCACACCAGGCAAATGCTGGGGCTGTACCTTAATTAAGGCCACGGCCGCTTCCTTCCCAGTCCTAGCCCTTTCCTGTCCCATCGTCGCCATAAGACCTATCTGTGTCGGTGCGACGTAAAGCAACTAGCTAGCTCCTTTGGCGTGGTGTAAAGATATTCTTACCTCATTATTACCCTTGTAATCTGATATACAACATGTTACAAAACAACAAAGCATGTCTCCATCACAGCAGTGGGAATATACTCACAGAATATAGAAAATTGTTAAAATACAGTGATGACTAATGATGAAGACTAAACTACATGAAATACTTAATCATTATGCTGCCAAAACACCATACCTAGTGTTGTCAACATGAGCGGTATCTTGCCAAATTATCCTCTCTGAAGAGGGTTGTAAAGGTAAAATTTAGTAATCACCGGTATTATTGAAAAATCTGGAGGTTTTTGAGTGATGATCTGATGTTTTTAATACATTCAGCTGTTCACAATGCAGCAATGACCTCCAGACTGCCTTCATTTTATTCTGTTTGGAGATCTGAAGCATTATTTTCCATCAAGGGAATGCCTCATGAACATCCCCAGTTCCACGAACATTAAAAATAAACTTAACTTCTGTGCACAATATGAGGTACTGTAGTAGCAACTAAATCATCTAGGAATCACCACACCGCTGTTTGAGCCAGACGCCGTGATACCTACTGCAGACAGTGACGAGTATATGAGTGCATGGAGAAGTGACTGCACTTCCTCTTCTATACACTGTGCTTGTGCATCTGTTCTGTAGTGACTCCGATCTCACTAGATTGCTATATATTTATGTATTTATTACCTTTCAACAGATTGTAAACAATTATTTCATACCAAATGCATCCAAAATGGTGGTGTTCTTCAGTTGCCATGCTCGCAACAGCTACAAGGAAGTGGTAAGCCAGGAAGGCGGAAACATCGTAAGCACTCAAGAACACCATATGATATGAGCAAACCTACAGCTGGTGGTAAATTCAGTCTTACAGGTACTTCCGAGTTCACAGACAGCACTGACAAGATAATATCAGATGCTAGTGAGCTTCAGCAGATGCAGGACTTCATAACTCAGAAGGTAAATATATTTATGTGGATAGATGTTATTCTTAGAGCAAATGTCTTTTCTGGTGCATTGTGCAGTGCAGTCATCTGATTTCAGATCATGCAGTCATCATCATCATCAGCATCATCATCATCATCATCATTGTTTATCTGCTTCAGTAAGCTAGTACAGTTATAAATTAGTCTCTTCCAATTTGTTCTGTCCTACCGTACTGTTCCAGTGTTTGTTGCATCCTACATCTCTTGTGGCTATGTCTCACCGTAATTGTCTCTTTACAGTAGGTCTTGCCTCGTGGTCTTTTGCTTGGAACAGTCGGTTCATACAAACTTCTATATACACAAGAACAAGTTCAGTTAATATGCTGTTGTTTGAGTCATCAGTCCATAGACTGGTTTGATGCAGCTCCCCATGCCACCTTATCCTATGCTAACTTTTTCATTTCTACGTAACTATTGCATCCTACATCTGCTCTAATCTGCTTGTCATATTCATACCTTGGTCTACCCTTACCGCTCTTACCGCATACACTTCCTTCAAAAACCAACTGAACAAGTCCTGGGTGTTAAGATGTGTCCTATCATTCTATCTCTTCTTCTCATCAAATTTAGCCAAATCGATCTCCTCTCACCAATTCGATTCAGTATCTTTTCATATGTGATTCTGTCTATCCATCTCACCTTCAGCATTCTTCTGTAACACCACATTTCAAAAGCTTCTATTCTCTTTCGTTCTGAGCTAGTTATTGTCCATGTTTCACTTCCATACAATGCCACGTTCCACACGAAAGTCTTCAAAAACATCTTTCTAATTCCGATATCAATGTTTGAAGTGAGCAAATTTCTTTTCTTAAGAAAGCTCTTCCTTGCTTGTGCTAGTCTGCATTTTATGTCCCCCTTACTTCTGCCATAGTTAATTATTTTACTATCCAAGTAACAATATTCATCTACTTCCTTTAAGACTTCATTTCCTAATCAAATGTTTTCTGCATCACCTGCCTTCATTCGACTGCACTCCATTACTTTTGTTTTGGACTTATATATTTTCATCTTGTACTCCTTACCCAAGACTTCGTCCATACCATTCAGCAGCTTCTCGAGATCTTCTGCAGTCTCAGATAAAATAACAATATCATTGGCAAATCTCAAGGTTTTGATATCCTCTCCTTGGATTGTGATTCCCTTTCCAAATTCCTCTTTGATTTCCTTTACTGCCTGTTCTATGTAAACATTGAAATGGAGGGGGGACAAACTGCAGCCTTGCCTCACTCCTTTCTGGATTGCTGCTTCTTTTTCGAAGCCCTCAATTCTTATCACTGCAGACTGATTTTTATACAGATTGAAGATAATTCTTCGTTCTTGGTATCTGAACCCAATCACCTTCAGAATCTTAAATGGCTTGGTCCAATCAACATTATCGAATGCCTTTTCTAGATCTACGAATGCCATGTACGTAGGCTTGTCCTTCTTGATTCGATCCTCTAAGATCAGATGTAAAGTCAGGATTGCTTCACGTGTTCTTACATTTCTTCTGAAGCCAAATCAATATTCTCCCAACTCAGCTTCAACTTGTTTTTCCATTCTTCTTTAAATAAAATGTGTTAAAATTTTGCATGCATGAGATACTAAACTAGTGGTGCGGTAGATTTCACACCGGTCAGCACCGGCTTTCTTGGGAATAGGTATAACAATATTCTGTCGAATATCGGATGGGACTTCTCCTGTCTCATACATCTTACACACTAAATGGAATAACCTTGCCATGCTGGTTTCTCCTAAGGCAGTGAGTAATTCAGAGGGAATGTCATCAATTCCAGGTACCTTGTTCCTATTTAGGTTGCTCACAGCTCTGTCAAACTCTGATCTCAAAATTGGGTCTCCCATTTCGTCAGCATCAACAGCCTCTTCTAGTTCCAGAACCAAATTATCTACATCGTTACCTTGATCCAACTGTTGGATATGTTATTGCCATCTTTCTGCTTTGTCTTCTTTCCCTAGAACTGGCTTTCCATCTGAGCTCTTAATATTCATGCACCTAGATTTCCTTTCTCCAAAGGTTTCCTTGATTTTCCTGTATGCAGCATCTACCTTTCCCAGGACCATACAGCCTTCGACATCTTTGTACTTCTCCTTCTGCCATTCTTCCTTAGCTACCTTGCACTTTCTATCCACTTGATTCTTTAATCGCTTGTATTCTTTTCTGCCCTCTTCATTTCTAGCATTCTTGTATTTTCGTCGTTCATCAATCATTTCTAGTATCTCCAGAGATATCCACTGATTCTTAGTTGATCTTTTCTTCCTTCCTAACATTTCTTCAGCAGCCCTACTGACTTCATTTTTCATGACTATCCACTCTTCCTCTATTGTGTTTCCTTCAGCCTTTTCATTTAGTCCTTTTGCAACATGTTCCTTAAAACAATCCCTCACATTCTTTTCTTTCAACTTGTCTAGATCCCATCTTTTTGCATTCTTTCCTTTCTTTAATTTCTTCAACTTCAGATGGCATTTCATGACCAACAAGTTGTGGTCAGAGTCCATGTCTGCTCCTGGGAAAGTTTTGCAATCCAACACCTGGTCTCTGAATCTCTGCCTAATCATAATTAAGTCTATTTGATACCTTCCAGTGTCTCCAGGTCTCGTCTACATATATAGCCGTCATTTGTGGTATTTGAACCAAGTATTGGCAAGGACTAAATTATGATCAGTGCAGAATTCAACCAGCCAACTTCCTCTTTCGTTCCTTTGTCCCAATCCAAATTTTCCTACTGTGTTACCTTCTCTTCCCTGGCCTACCACTGCATTCCATTCTCCCATCACAATTAGATTCTCGTCACCTTTTACATATTGCATTAAATCTTCTATCTCTTCATATATTCTTTCAATTTCCTCATCATCCTCTGAACTAGTAGGCATACAGACCTGCACTATTGTGGTGGGCATTAGTTTGGTGTCTATCGTGACGACAATAATTCTTTCACTATGCTGGTCCTCTTAGCTTACCCACTGTTCTATTTTCTTATTCATTATTAAACCAACTCCTGAATTTCCCCTGTTTGATTTTGTGTTGATAATTCGTTAGTCGCCAGACCAAAAATCCTGCTCTTCCTGCCAACGTACTTCACTTATACCAACTACATCTAACTTTAGTCTATCCATCTCCCTTTTCAGATTCTCTAACCTACCACAACGATTCAAACTTCTAACATTCCACACTCCGAATTGCAGAATGTCGGTATCCATCTTCCTGACGATCGCCCCCTCTCGTGTAGTGTCCATCCGGAGATCCGAATGGGGGACTAGTTTACCTCCGGAATATTTTACCCAGGAGGAAGTCATCATCAGTACATCAGAGAGAGCTGCATGTCCTCGGAAGTTAGTTACGGCTGTAGTTTCCCGTTGCTTTCAGCCGTGTAGCAGTATCAACACAGCTAAGCCATGCTGAGTATTATTACAAGACCATATCAGTCAATCACCTAGACTGCCACCCTTGCAGCTTCCGAAAGGCTGCTACCCCCCTTTCGATGAACCATTCCTTAGTCTGGTGTCTCAAAAGATACCCATCCGATATGGTTGCACCTGCGGCTCGGATATCTGCTTCATTGGGACACACAAGCCTCCCCACCACGGCAAGGTCACATGGTTCACAGGGGAGATCTGTTTACAAATCAAAGAACACTCAAGAGACATAATTATTTAGTGTCAAAACAATCCACAAAATGTCAGAAGAAACATTGCGAGGTGCGCTGACATTTAGTAACAACTAGCAAAAGCATACGCGTGTTAATATAATAGTATGTTCTGAATGTTGCAAATGCTATGCTGCCAGTAATGAACCCAGGTAATGAGTTGCCTGTGATGTTTGCCATTTCTAGGGTTAATTTGTTATGAGGGACAGATAGGCCTAATCATTCATTCATATGCAACATTTTATTTTGCAGCACCCTGATATAAGATGATGTCAGAGTACTTGGGAAATTGGTCAGCATTGCAGTATTGTTTTAAGAAAGGTTTCTACTGCAGAGGAGAACACCTTGTTGGTTACTATCTCACTAGAAAAATCTGTTTTTAAATGCAGCCCAGCCAGGATGTTCTCAGATTGTTAATTACCAATTATATTATGCTGGCCATAGTTACCACAGCGCTGCTAAAGAAGAGATTCCTCTTGACCATATTTTGAGTCAGATCATCTCAAATCATCTCATCGGATGACGCTACATTTAACTCGGTAAATGATAGACTAGTGCCTATCTAACCAGCCACAGAAAGCCCATCTTTAAGTATGTGGAGCAAAGTTCATGGAGGGGAGCATGGAGCAGTAAACACAGAGGCTGTAGTCGAGTCTTCCACTTACTTGTGCTCGACACCTCTCTTTCATCTGTCCTGTTGGACCTCCTTGATCAGCTGTTGTTCTCTTCCAACCCTGTTGGAATTAGGTTTGTGGGGTCTGGGAAGTCTTTCATTTTCAACTTTCATAGGGCCTTTTCCTATCTTTACCAATACCTTCATTTTTCAAAGTGTCAGAGGGGATGGTTTTCTCATTCTTTTTTCGCCTTAAACAATAATCACCAACAGCACTACTCTACTGTAGTGCATTGACCAGACTTCTGTGTTGTGTTAGGAGTAGGTGCCAATAGATGGGACTGGGATTGTTGTAATGAAGCCATCTTACCACAGACCTGTATTTACTTATCAAGCAAAATATTGTTCTATGTGTGAGAATGTGGTATCCAACTGGGGTGATTCCATTTCAGCGAGCTCTTTCCCCGATTTACACTAGTCATATTTATCACATTTGCTTTGCTCACTTTTGACTCAAGTCCCATTGAACATGTCTGTGACAAGATGAATCATCACATGCAGTCTAATTAGCTGCAGTCTTTTCCACAAAAAACCAGACTGTTATTGGAATCGAACATCTGACATGTAAGATCATGTGTCAAGATATAAGGCACTCGTACCTAAACAGAGAAATAATAATAATAATGGACACCAACAGAGGTTTGAGCTCAAACTATTTCTGTCTGTTACATGAAACTTTTCAGAATCGCCAAAAGTTCAAATGTAAAACTCCACTTCTCACAGTAGGTATAGTTAGATAATAGAATTCTAAAAATACTGTAATGTAAGAAACAAGGTCCATTATTTGAATTGCTGACCTTTGCCTGAGAGTACCGTGCACTGTAACTGTGCTATTCATGACATTGTACCTGCTGCTGAAGTAATAGTACTTCATAGTATACAATTTATTAATGGCAATTGCATGTTTTCACTTATTCATACAGTGTCGTGTTTAGAGATAGAAATCATAGAAGTTGAAAGTGCTACAAAAAAAAATTACCATGGTATTGCCATTTGAATCGTAATTACTGCGATTTTCAGGCAGAAATATCACCACTGAGCTATGTCCATGTGGTTATTGCTAGACTTCCTGTACTGATGCAGTGATTATCAGTGGTACTGTGAATTTCATAGTCAATTTCTTCTATATTTACTTCATTTCAAGCCACATTTCCATTAAAGCTGTCATGAATGGCATGGTGTCCTGCAGCGATTGTATCCTGAATATTAAGTGTGTGTTTCTGTAGTCACATCCTAGTTCGTGAACCATAGGCAACAGCTGAATGGCCTAGAAAGTGGTCCTCAGCGTCGGGATACCAGTTGCTATGGAATGGGAGTGGGCATCTCACAAGGGGCCATCAATCAATATTAAGAAAGCTTGAAACTGATTTATACACCATCCGAAAGAGCACACTAAAATATGTAAAACCCTCGAATATTACATCCTATCGTACATGTATCTATGAGTTACAGGGTGGTAAAGATGTGCTGGTGGGGGTCGCCAGTGTCCAATCGGAGTAAAGTTATTTTTGAACTGTTGGCGCGGTATAAGGAGAAGCGGGAGTGAGAGGGGGGCGGGGGAGGCAGGGAGACAGCACTGTAAGTGCAATGAACCATTTGAACATTGTATGCGTGTTAAACTATGTATTCATTTCTTTTAAATCATAACGCAGTAATCACAAAACTTGGAATTAATTTATACATGTTTTAAAGAAAGAATTAAATACTAACCTGCAGTTGTGTTGTAATCACATGAGGGATAAAAATATTCAAGGTAAACATGTATACACTGTATGTATGAGTATATACTAATTAAACAATTACATACCAGTAATGTGGCTGTCATGATCAATCCCCCTCAACATATTCAGTCTCCTGTGAATGATAATGTAAATTAAGAAATAATGTTCGAAACACAATAGCTTCTTGCACCAGCTACATTTGAGTAAAGAAAGCTGATTACAATTATTATTGTCCTCCATAAGAATTCACAAGTACCTTTCCTAATACAATAGTCTGTGCTATTTTCAAAAGTTCCATTTGTGCCAATTAGACCTGCTAATTTCCTTCCATGTCTATGTGACAAACGGAAACATGGTGAACATTCTTGATCGTAGATCAATGACATGCATTTGATAATATTGTTATGCTGATGCAAGTTCACATAGATGTTATTTAACATACAAAATCACAAGTATGTCAGTCCATTGTTTTGAACATTCAAAAAATAAAAATGCCTGTCTAGCAGTTGTAATTCAGAAGTTGTTTTTGCTCGAATGATTTGCACTTTAAACTTTTCAGGTTCATAGTTATATAATTAAAGTACTTCATGTATTAAATGATTATCCTTGTGAGGCGCCCAGGAATCCAGCAGTAAACAGTTCGATGGATCGGTGTAAAGTACAAATGTCAAATCCAGAAATATACGGAAAAATTCTTTTTGTCATTTTTCCAGATTTCAACCACTGCACAATTAAATTAGGAGCTTTGAACATACCCTGCTCGACAGCTTGACGTGGTGGCTTTGATTCCTGCAGTACGATAAACAGACAGGGAAGGAGACGTCCCATGCATGATACAATTGACATAATTGTGGATGAATGTGTCTCTGCGCTTTGTAATTGTGTAACACCACACACTATCTTCTTACCACGGCAATCAAGTGTTTTCACTAAGTTTTACAATATTTAAAATTCTTCCACCTTTTTGATACTTTTTTTGCCTTTTGGCAAATTTTTTATTTGTCAACAGTACATGTTTCGTTCCTTATTTAGGAACATCCTCAGCTGTTATTGTAGCTTAGGTGAATTGCTAAGATTTAAAACACGCTATTTTGCAGGTACGATACATTGATTCACTTAAAAACTAGTAAAAATACTAAAAAATTAAATATTAAAAACAATGTAGGGGTTAGTGTGTTAATGATATGAGAGCGGATGATTACATAGTTGGTCAGCTTAAAAACTGTGTCTATTCATTTGAATAGTTGTTAAAACATTTTCTTTCTTGTTACATTAAAATGTCTCTTTGCAGTTAAAAGCCTTAAAAAATGTTTGACTTCGTAACACTGTTCAAATTATTGAATGTTTTATCTTCTGTTCCTTCCAGGTAAGTTGTTATATATTGTGAGTTTGCTTATGGTGCCTTTGATTGAGTCTAATGTGGAACTTTGAAGTTGATTGCTGAACAATATTTGTGAAGGGAGCTTCGTTTCAATTTCTTGCTATGTTAGACTCCAATTCTACTGTGACCCTGGAGGGACGTTTGTTGCTGCTTTTCGTCTTGTATAGTCAAGACTATTAAAATTAAAATTAAAGACTATACAAGACGCAAAGCAGCAACAAACGTCCCTCCAGGGTCACAGTAGAATTGGAGTCTAACACAGCAAGAAATTGAAACGAAGCTCCCTTCACAAATATTGTTCAGCAATCGGCTTCAAAGTTCCACATTAGACTCAATCAAAGGCACCATAAGCAAACTCATAATATATAACAACTTACCTGGAAGGAACAGAAGATAAAACATTCAATAATTTGAACAGTGTTACGAAGTCAAACATTTTTTAAGGCTTTTAACCGCAAACAGACATTTTAATGTAACAAGAATGAAAATTTTTTAACAACTATTCAAATGAATAGACACAATTTTTAAGCTGACCAACTATGTAATCATCTGCTCTCATATCATTAACACACTAACCCCTACATTGTTTTTAATATCATTTAATTTTAATTGGTATTTTTACTAGTTTTTAAGTGAATAAATGTATCGTACCTGCAAAATAGCATGTTTTAAATCTTAGCAATTCACTTAAGCTACAATAACAGCTGAGGATGTTCCTAAATAAGGAACGAAACATGTACTGTTGATAAATAAAAAATTTGCCAAAAGGAAAAAAAAGTATCAAAACGATGGAAAAATTTTAAATATTGTAAAACTTAGTGATTAAATTTTGATACGGAAAATGAAGTTGATTACTTGCAAATCAAGTGTTTTCCCGAAATATCATTCTTTATTAATGCCAGACTGATTTGCATTATACACATTTTCAGCACCATACTGTTCTATGAGCAACATTGTCTCTTCTCTCCAAGAATGCAGTATGTTGTTAGTGGTTTCTTCTTCTTCTTCTCCTTTTCGTGTGACAGACTGCTTAAGTTTTTGTGATCCTGTGTGAAAATGCGGCTTGAAATTCCATCCCCATGTTGCACTTGCTGACAAAGGTAAATCCAGTTAATTTTCTTCTTCACGGGCCCATTTTGGTAAGTTCATATGGTACACTATCAAGTTGTTTGTGCAAGCTTTCATAAATTTAGTAAACACCAACTCATGCAACTGCTTATATTTATCTGTGACTGTTAAACTAGAAGATGGCTTCCCAATAGAATCCACTTTTACAATGTCTTCCTTAAAACGGTACAACTACATCTCGTTCTTCAATTGAGGATATCTGTTTTTCATAGAGTTTCATGATGAGTGAGGACATTTTTGCTTTGGCTTCCACTTCTTTGCACTCAACCATGTGTTTATTATCTCTATTTTTTCTTCCAATGACCATTCTACTCTGTTTTTCCGGGCTTTGTGGACCTTCTGATTTGAATTTCTGTTTTGATGAAGGAGAAGTAGATTCTTCTGTGGAGATTCGTATTTGTCAGGCACTAACACTGTTTCAGATACTGGTTCATATTCATTAATATCTAAAGTCTGCGTATATATTATTTCTGTATCAGCCTGTAATAAATCTACTAAATACTAAAACATTGTCTCGTCTTCTTTGCTTAGAATGGAGAGCTGGAAATTATTGTCTTTAAAGTGATTATTAAACGCATTCACTTCATTAAGAGGGTTCATTTTTATAGATAGAAGCTTACTTCGTAACGACCCATACACAACTCACGATACCTCACTGCACTCAGTGTGTGAGCTCGCTCTCTCACACACATGCAAGCAGTTCAAAATAACTTCATTCCAATTGGACACTGACGACCCCCACCCGCACATCTTTACCTCCCTGTAACTTGTAGATAGGATGTAATATTCGAGGGTTTTACATATTTCAGTATGCTCCTTTGAATGGTGTATAAATCAATTTGAAATTTTCTCTCAACGTTGATTGATGGTCCCTTGTCAGATATATTCTGAGTCATGGCGGCTGAGTCTGTGCTCAGGCGGCTAGGACTATACAGTCCACTGTTGGTCCCTAACCCATTAGAGGAGAGATTATGTATAAGTAAGGGTAGCATCCTGCTTCACAGAATTTTGGCCAAGCACGCTCAGAACGTTTTAATCAAGCCTCGGTCCTATGGGAGTAATGGTGCCCAACTCCCATTTGACAGGTGAGGGACTCCTTGGAAACCACTTGGTGAACTAAATGGAATTCAATGGGGAGCTATCCATATTGATGGGGCTTATGGAAGAAAGAAAGTAGAACTGGCTGAGTCAGCAAAGAAGATGTTTCTGGATGTGCTACAAGTACATCATATACAGGTAAGGGGAGGTAATGAAGAAGAGATAGGTTATAAAGTGTACTTGACAGGTTTCAAAAAGGGAAGGGCAGAGTATGGGGTAGGAAAATTCACCATGAATACCATTGCATGCAACATAGTTTCTGTTAGGCACGTAAATGCGCGATTGATGTGGGTAGACTTGGCAGCTGGAGGAATTTGCCCTTGAATTATCTGGGTATTCATCAAGTGAGGGTGCAGATGAGGATGAAGTCAACAAGTTTTATGAAGCATTGAGTGACATTGTAGTCAGGATCAACAGCAAGAATAGGATAGTGCTAATGGGCGATTTCAATGTAAGAGTTGGGAAACAAACTGCAAGATACGAAAGGGTGATTGGTTAATGTAGGGAAGAAATGGAAGCTAATAGGAATGGGAAGCATTTGTTGGACTTCTGTGGTGGTATGGGTTTAGCCATTACAGACACATTCTTCAAGCATAAGGCTATTCACCGCTACTCATGGGAGGGTAGGGGTACCAGATCTACACTGGCGGTAAAAGATATCCAAACACCAGGAAGGGGTTGTCCTAGAGTAACGAACGTTGGTAGGTGTGTGTATACATCTGAAAGATGACGTTGCTTCAAATTTCCCGCAGATCGCATTAGCTTGGTGCTAGTAGCGGCCCCATGATTTTGCACATCAGGTTTGCTGTACTGTGTGAGAGCGTTAGTTACCTGTGAGATTGGACGTTTTGACTGTGAGTGAGTCAAGAATTCCTTTACGACAACAAAGAAACCGGTATCAACAGCTCACTGCGGTTGAACAAGTGTCGTATAATAGGGCTACGTGTAGGTTGATTTTCCTTCTGCGCTATTGCAGAATGGCTTGGCAGGAATGTCTCCACTGTGCATGCATGCTGGCAGCAGTGTTCACGAGAAGGTATGATGCAACGTATGGCCATACGCCAGTTCTGCCTTGGTGATAGTGATAGCCGCGTGTTGGTTAGGAGGAGGCCAGGTGAGTGCCTGCATTCCGCCTGTCTGCAGCGTCGACACACTGGACCTACACCGGGAGTTCTGGTCTGGGGAGCAATTTCCTATGACAGTAGGAGGACACTCGTGGTTACCCCACGCACCCTGACTGCAGATGTGTATGTCCTTTGGGTGATCTGACCTGTTGTGCTGCCATTCATAAACAGCATTCCCGGGGGGGGTTTTACCAACAGGATAATGCACGCCCCCATTCCGCTGTTGTAACCCAACGTGCTCTACAGAGTGTCGACATGTTGCCTTGGCTTGCTCGATTCCCCAATGTCCCCAATCGAGCACGTATGGGACACCATTGGACGATAACTCCAGCGTCATCCACAACTGGTATTAACTGCCCCTGTATTGACCGACCAAGTGCGACAGGCATGGCACTCCATCCCACAAGCTGACATCTGGCACCTGTACAACACATTGCATGCTCGTTTTCATTCCTGCAATCAACAGTAGTGCGATTACACTGGTTAATAATGGACCAGCATGGCACATTTGCAATAGCTTTTCTTGCACGGATATTAACGTGTATTCTTGTACCTTCAATCAATTAAATATTTTACCTCAACAAACATGTTTCCGAAATTTCTGTATTCTACATTACTTATTTCATGGTGTTAAATATTTTTTCCCGCCAGTGTATAATACACTATATTAAACCGACTTGTAATTCGGGAAATCTGTTCGGAATATGCGGGTTTTCCAGGGATTTTTCGATGATACGGATCACTATCTGATCTTTAGTGAACTAATTATCTCTACGCTTAGGATAGAGATTAAAATTTGTCTGGAGATGAATAAGTGTAGAAAATCTCCAGGATGAGGAAATTAGAAGTACATGGATGTGATAAGTGAAAAGTTCCAAACAGTGGATGGTAAGCAGGTTCAGGATATAGAAAGATGCTGAGGTAGAAACAGCAAGTTAATGTCTAGGAACAACTGTGTGTAAAGATTGGAAAAAGCGAATGTCATGGTGGAATGATGAAGTGGGATTAGCTTGTAAATGTAAAAAGGAGGTATATAAGAAATGGCTCCAAACAAGGACAGATGCAGACAGGGAATTGCACGTAGTTGTTGAATCCAAAAAGAAGTCGTGGGAAAATTTTGGTAATAACCTGGAAAGGCTAGGTCAGGCAACAGGGAAACCTTTCTGAACAATAATACAGAATCTTAGCAAGGGAGAGAAAAAGGAAATGAATAGTGTTTTGGGTCATTCACGTGAACTGGTAACAGATCCCAGGGAATCACCAGACAGGTGGAACGAATATTTTGAAAATCTTCTCAACGTAAAAGGAAATCTTCCTGGTGACATCACGAACAACCAAGCTCATGGGGAGGAGGAAAATGATGTTGGTGAAATTACGCTCGAGGAAATGGAAAGGATGGTAAATAATCCCCATTGTCATAAAGCAGCAAGTATAGATGAAATTAGATCTGAAATGGTGAAATATAATGGGAAGGCAGGATGAAATTACTTCATAGAGTGATGAAATTAGCAAGGAGAGTTAGTGGGATACCTTTTGATTTTACAAAAGCAGTAATTGCCCTATCTAGAAAAAAGTGAACAGTAAGGTTTGTAACAACCAATCAAGGTATCTCATCGATCAGTATACCAGTGTTCACTGGCATCTTGGAAGTGAGGGTGTGATCAGTTGTTGAGAGGAAGTTAGATGTAAACCAGTGTGGTTTCAGACCGCAGAGGGGCTGTCAGATTCAGCTTTTAAGTATGCGGCAGGTAATTGAAAAATGCTACAAGAGGAATTGACAGTTAAGTTTTGTAGATCTAGAGAAAGCATATGACAAGAGTACCAAGGCAAGAGATGTTTGCCATACTGAGGGACTATAGGATTAAGGGTAGATTATTAAAATCAATCAAAGGCATTAAGTTGACAATTGGACTGCAGTGAGAATTGAGGGTAGAATGGGTCTTTGGCTCAAGGTACTTACAGGAGTTAGACAAGGCTGTAATCTTTCACCTTTGTTGTTCATACATTACATGGATCATCTGCTGGAAGGTATAAAGTGTCAGGGAGGGATTCATTGAGGTGGAAATGTAGTAAGCAGTCAGGCCTATGCTGGTGACTTGTCTTAATGGCAGGTTGTGCTGAAAGCCTGCAGTCTGATATCTTGGAACTTGAAAATAGGTGCAACGAGTATGGTATGAAAATTAGCCTTTCCAAGGCTAAAGTGAAAGAGAATTGAATGTCATACAGGGGATACAAAGCTGGAACAGGAAGGTCATTTCAAGTATTTAGGATGTGTGTTCTCCCAGGATGGTAGTATAGTAAGTGAGATTGAATCAAGGTGCAGTAAAGCTAATGCAGCGAGGTCTTAGTTCCGATCAACACTATTCTGTAAGAAGGAAGTCGGCTCTCATATGAAACTATCTCTACATCAGTCTGTTTTCAGACCAACCGTGCTTCATGGGAGTGAAAGCTGGGTAGACACAGGATTTCTTATTTGTAAGTTAGAAGTAACCGACATGAAAGTAGCGAGAATGATTGCTGGTACAAACAGCTGGAACTATGGCAGGAGGGTACTCAGAATGAGGAGATAAATGTTACATTAGGAATGAACTAAATGGATGATGCTGTTCGCATAAACTGCCTTTGGTGGTAGAGTCACGTGAGGCGAATGGAGGAGGATAGTTTACGTAGGGGAATAATGGACTCTTATGGAGGGTAAGAGAAGTAGAGGGAGACCAAGACGATGATTTAAAGATGAGAGGCCTAGAATAAAAGGAGGCCACAGAACTAGTTACAAGGGTACTCAGAATGAGGAGATAAATGCTACATTAGGAATGAACTAAATGGATGATGCTGTTCGCATAAACTGCCTTTGGTGGTAGAGTCACGTGAGGCGAATGGAGGAGGATAGTTTACGTAGGGGAATAATGGACTCTTATGGAGGGTAAGAGAAGTAGAGGGAGACCAAGACGATGATTTAAAGATGAGAGGCCTAGAATAAAAGGAGGCCACAGAACTAGTTACAAATAGAAGATTTTGGCGACGTTTAGTAAAATCACAGAGGCTTGCAGACTAAATGCTGAAAGGCATAACAGTCAACAATGAAATATGTATGTACATACTGTACGTATTTATTTTTTCATTGTATGTTTTCCTTTGTGCAAATTGTGTTGCAGTTGCACCAAATCAAAGATACTCTTCTATGCCTGATAAACATTATCTGTGCAAAATTTTGTGTTTGTCCAAGTGTACATTTACAACATATTGTAATGAATTAAGTTTTTATTTATTTCTTTGCAGATCTATAAGATTGAGAGTGAAGAAGGCAAGAAGCCCAGTGAGGTAGACAGAGTGTTCAAACAAGCTTTGCGTGAATTCAAGGACAATCTTGTTTCTACATATAGCGTAATCAACAAACAAGGGGAGACGTTTAACATAAAATATAAGGATCTCATAGCAAACTTTCTACATGTGAGTATGGCTTCACCCACCTGTAAATTCAATGCCCTCCTGTTTTTTAATATGTGTGGATTAACACTCCAAATCCTCGTCTCAAACCTCAGTTTAAGATTTGCCTTTCTTCCTATATACCCTCTAGCATAAATGTGGTGGCCTGCTGTCTGAATGCTAGCACCATTAACTAACTTGGCCATTCGTAGTGTGAGGTACTTGAATGGACTCTAATGTAAATGCATATTTGGTAATCCAAAGTACACATTTCTCACTGTGATGAAATAATTATTACAAAAATATGTAATTGGTGATTTGATTTAGTAATTCACATGCATAATCAACCAGTTTCTGATATTTTATTGTTTTAGATTATAGTAATAAAAGTTCAGTTGCACACTCACCTAACTTAGTCATACTTTTTTACTAATTAAATCATAAACTGGTACAGATCTTGGAGGTTCAGATCTTTAATCCTCATACTGATAGTGACTGTCTTGCGTGAGTCTGATCTCACTTTCACTCTGAGCTTAATTTTTTTTCTTACTTTTTTTATAACATCCATCTATCCACACTGAAAGTACAGGGAGTTTAGTTGGCTTGTGTCAAGCCTAGCGTGATAAGAAGTGTTGAAAGCCTAGGCAGTAGATGCTTAACTCTGTTGCTCATTTCACTAGCAACAATTGGACTTTTATGGTGTGTTGTAAGGTTATTATCACGATGGTTAAGTACACTACACCGTAAATAATATTTTTGATTGAGTGTTACTCGTATAAGAAGAAGAAATCAGTTAAAAGGTGTCTTCAAAAGTTTCGTAGACAGTTTCCCAGTTCTACAGTACCATCTAAACATTACGTACATCAACTTAATCGCAAGTCATTTCGTAACTAATCAGATAAAACAGCGTAAATCCATAGCATATCTGAGACAAGCATTTTGAGTGCGTTGTAGTTTCAAGCGTAATTCTTTTGTTATATCCGTAAGAATTACATCACAGTAGTCAAAAATGGGAAATAATAATGACCGAACAAGTTGAATTTTTAGTGATCGAGGGAATACATTTCTGAAACGTTTTAAGGGGTGCAAGCCACAATAAACCTTTTTGCAGATATTCTTAACTTGCGCTGTCCAGTTTAGAGTTTCCGTTATAATAACACCAAGGTTAGAAACTGATTCACAATAAGGTATAACAGTATTATTTAAAGTTACGGGAGGAATGCAATTTTGTTTTAAAATGTGAAGATTCTTTGATGTACCGATGATAATGGCTTGCGTTTTATGGGGGTTTAATTTAAGGTTGTTTTTAATTGCATAGCTATTAATTTGCTCAAGGTCAGCATTTACATTACATATTGCTTGTTGTATATTATGAGTTCTAGTGTGGTAATAAATTTGCAGATCATCAGCATAAAGATGGTACTTGCAGTGCTTAATTGATCTGGTGATATCATTTATATATAAAGTGAATAGGAGAGGGCCTAGGACTGACCATTGTGGAACACCAATATTTTTTGTTCGCCACGTTGATTTATTATTATTTGCAACCACACACTGCCGGCGGTTTGTGAGGTAAGAATAGAAAAATTCCAGCACTTTCTGGCTAAAGTTTAAGGACTGTAATTTGGAAAGAAGCAACCTAGGTTCGACAGTATCGAATGCGCTACTGAAATCTAAAAGAGTAAGTATTGTCACTTGTTTGTTGTCCATTGCATATCTAATGCCATCTGTCACTTTCAGCAGAGCTGTCATGGTACTATGTTTTTTCTTAAAGCCTGATTGGTAAGAGTCGAGTAAAGCATATTTATGTAAGTACGTAAGGATTTGGTCATGTACCAGGCGTTCCAGCACTTTGGACAAGGGTGGTAGGATAGAAACTGGTCGGTAATCTGAAGGAATACTGGGTCCATCCTTTTTTGGGATTGGGATGACGAGGGCATCCTTCCAACCATCCAACCATTCGTTAGTCTGGTCTCTCAACAGATACCCATCCGATATGGTTGCATCATTGGGACACGCAAGCTTCCCCACCGCGTCAAGGTCACATGGTTCGCAGAGGAGGATTATTATTATTCTAAAAATTATTATTATTACTTGTACAGTTATGAAAATTATTATTATTATTATTATTATTATTAATATTATTATTATTATTATTATTATTATTATTATTAGTTGCTCTTACAGTGGATTCGGCCGACGTGAAGTGTAAATTTAAGTCATCAAGGGATACATTCGGCGCCTGCTTTAGTAACTTTCGACCTATACCCATCGTTCGTAATTGTTTCCATATTTCTGTCGAGTTCTTGCATTTCGATACTTGACATATGTGTTTATATTTACTGTTTCTGATTAACTGTTTAACCCTGTTGTGGAGAACGCGGTAATTTTCAAAGTCATTAGCATTACCCGTTTGTTTAAACCTTCTGTACCATGAGTCACGCTTTGCCATTTCGGATTTAATCTCACTAGTCAACCACGGAGAAGGTGGTCGAGTCACCCAGATCTCTTTCTTGGGAGCAAATCTGTCATACAGTTCTAACACCAGATCAGATAGTTTATTTATTTTTACGTCAATATCATCCATGTGTAAAATATCGTTCCACGGCAGATAATATGCTTCGTGTCGTATTCTTTCCTTGTCCAGATTTTTTATATCCCTGCGTGTTATATATTTAGTTTCATATTTTGGCATCTTTAATGAATAGCAGACATATATTAGATCATGGGTAGAAATACCTGGCACTGCAAGCTGTCTGTGATTTAAAACTTTCTGAGTATTGTTAGTTATGATCAAGTCAACCAAAGTATGAGTCGTCCGGTTTACTGTATGTAGATGGTTAGTAGCATTTAGAGGTAGGATGTTCAGGTCTAAGCTAAAGAACATATTTTGTAAACGCAATGAGTCGTTTGTCACAGTCAGCAGATTTGTATTAAAATCTCCAAGTATAATTATATTTTCGTACAGTGGAATTAACTTGGCTAAACAAATTTCAAGGTCCGATATATGTCTTACGTCTGGGGGTTTATAAACTACTCTGATCAGTACTTTTTGATTGTTAGCCGAAACTTCTATAAACATAAACTCAGGTCGACTGGGAATTTTCTGGTCTGAAGTAGCCACTATTTTACTTTTGAGGTCATTACGACAGTATATAGCACACCCTCCCCCTATACGTTTTCTTTGGTCTAGACGGTGTAAAGTCATGTTATTTAATTCAACCGGGCCTGAGTTTAGTGAGGGTTGTAACCAAGTCTTAATCACCTTGTTCTCACCGCAAGTACTTCCAGGGGCACAATCACATTCACTCACACACATACACACACATTTATATAAACTACAACATTATCCATTAATGCCATCTCAGTAATGAGTCCGTATCAATGCTCACTCTTGTTTTACATTAAACTAACAAGTTGTACCATTGTAGTAATTAACACCTTTCGTCCATTGTCACATAGCACAACAATGCGACCGTCCTGGCTCCAGACACGATTTAAGCCAAAGTGATCTCGTGCACGATTTTAAATGTTTTTCCTGGTACCCGTGAGCGATTCCGTCAGGAGAAGGTGCGTGCCTTTTAGCCGACGTTTAGCTCTCCAAATGCGGTCACGATCCTGGTACCGCAGGAACTTAATAATCAGTGGGCGTTTACCTGTGGCAACCACATCAGCCGTTGTTCGCTTCGGAACACCTAGGAAACAAGACTGCAAGTCAGTCCACATAAGTCGCTTTGGGGAGTATATCAGGAAACCAGTAGGCCTATTTCACATTCACCAGCACGTAATGCATTGGAATTATTACGTTTACAATCTTATCGGTGTCATTCAGTCCATATGAAACAGCCTTCAGATTTCATTGGAAAATTAACATTTGCTATTGGCTAATGAATAGTGTCCAGCTACACAGTCTGGGGGTAGCGTGCCTGCCTCTAACGTGGAGGCCCCGGGCTCGATTCCCAGCAAGGTCAGGGATTTTTACTTGGTCCTAAAACTTGGTTCAAGGTCCACTCATGTGATTACAATCGAGGAGCTACCTGACAATAAGACGGTGACCCTGGTCTAGAAAATAAGAAATAACGACAGAGAGGAGTCTTTGCACTGGCCATGCCTCACCTCATAATCAGCAGGCCTTCAGGTTGAGCAGCAGTCACTTGGTAGGCCAAGGCATGTCAGGCTGTAGTGCTATGGGGTTTTTGTTTAATGAATAGTGTCCATGATGGTATCGTGGATTTGAACGTTCGTTTTTATGAGCGACGAAGCATGGTTTCAGTTAAATGAGTATGTCAATTCACAGAAGAATAGCCTAGGATCTGTTATACAGAGAACCCGCACATTTTACAGTTGACACCTCTGCAAGATGGGAAAGTGGATGCGCTATTAGTGACCGATGAATTATCGGTCCGATAGGTTTTCAGGACACGATTACTTCCGATCGTTATATTCACAACATTCTCGAACCATTTTTTGCTGAGCTGACCAAAGAAGAAAACAAAGTACAGCAATATCCAGCAGGATTGTGCAACAGCCCATACGGCATCTAACTCTATGCGACGGTTGCAGGAAGTGTTCGATGATGATCAGATCATCATAAAGGCCTATGTCCCCCTCGTTTGCCTGACTTAAGCACATGTGACTTTTATCTACAGTGAAATCTCAAAGGAAAAGTTTAGAGGAATAATTCTCGAACTGCAGACGAATTAAAAATCAAAATTATGAACAAATTGCATTCCATCAGCATCCATGAACTGCGAAGTGTGTTTTGAAATCTCATTACAAGATGTGAAGCTTGCATCGCAGCTCAAGGAGCACTTGCAATATTTTTACTGTAAATACTGGTGCATTTAGTTTCATTTACTATTTTATTTATTTATTTATTTATTTATTTATTTATTTATTTATTTATTTATTTATTTATTTATTTATTTATTTATTTATTTATTTATTTATTTATTTATTTATTTATTTTCTTTGTGTTTAGGCCATCTGGGGACCACAGTGCTTGTGTTCTATAGCTGTCCCTTTTGGGGTACTGAATTGTGTTCTTAGTGGCCTTTTGAGCGTTCCTGTTGGCCCAGTATTCCTTCATTTTCTTGTTGAATTCTTTCATGCGCTCCTCTGACCAATTCAGAGCTCCTTTGTGGTTTTTTTGTTTGTTTTGTTTTGTTTTGTTTTGTTTTGTTTTGTTTTGTTTTGTTTGTTTGTGGCTATTTCTAGCCGAGTGCAGCCCTTGTAAGGCAGACCCTCCGATGAGGGTGGGCGGCATCTGCCATGTGTAGGTAACTGCGTGTTATTGTAGTGGAGGATAGTGTGTGGTGTGTGAGTTGCAGGGATATTGGGGACAGCACAAACACCTAGCCCCCGAGCCACTGGAATTAACCAGTTAAGGTTAAAATCCCCGACCTGGCCGGGAATCGAACCCGGGACCTTCTGAACCGAAGGCCAATACGCTGACCATTCAGCCAACGAGTCGGACAGCTCCTTTGCAACTAGCTGATATAAGGGATGTTAGGAAAGGTTTAGTTTTGACCATTAAACGGTATGCATTCCTGTAAGTTATGGCAGCTTGATTAATATTAAGCTCTGAAAGATCTTTGTGCACTGGTTTGGTCCAGGGGAATCCAGTAGCTTTGCCTTTGTTAGCAACCTTGAAGATCTTATGGGATAATCTATTAAGATCCATTCTATATAGGTGTCCATAGAAAGTCAGGCGTTTTCTTCTGATGGCATCTATGAGGTTTTCTTGATGCTGGTAGAGCTCATTGTTGGGTTTGTACCATCGCCTTCTATCTGGTAGGATCCTTGGCCCTATTATTCTTCTCAAGAATTTCCATTCTTGTACTTCCAGGGCTCTCAGTGGGGTCTTTTTAGTTAGGGATAGGCATTCTGCTGCGTAGAGGACTGATGGTCTGACTACTGTATTATAGTGTCTCAGTTTTACATTCTTTGATAAATTCTTTGAGGCATACAGTTTTCTGCAGGCTTGGTAGGCCTTGTCTAATTTGATTTTCCTTTGTTCAAGAGCCATCGTTTCACTTAGGTCCTCTGATATCCACTCTCCAAGATACTTCACATTTTTAGCTCTCTTGATATGCTTTGTATCACTGACTCCCATTGTTGTAGGGGCATCTTTGATGTTGGTGCTAAACTCTGTCTTTCCAATGTTGGTCAAGAGACCCGCTTTAGCTGCTATAGAGTGCAGTGTTTGAAGCTGCATAGTGGCCTCATGCATGTCGTTTGCTAATAAAGTATGGTCATCAGGAAAGGCCAGGCATGGAATCCTCAAGTTGTCTGCTTTATAAACCCTATCCTTAATCCAGTGTTCTCAGGTAATGACCTGGTCCATTCTCTTATGATCTTTTCCAGGACACAGTTAAATAATATGCATGAGATACCATCTCCTTGCCTCACCCCTGTTTTGATTGTGAAGCTCTCTGATAATCGACCTCTAAATTTAACTTTGGAAGTGGTGTTGTGCAGGGTGGCTTGCACCAACCTATTAATTTTTTCGTTTAGTCCAAGTTCTCTTAAGGTGTTGAAGAGTGTGATTCTATCCACGGAGTCATATGCCTTCTGAAAGTCGACAAGGATAGCTACCCACTGTCGGCACCTTTTCTTGCTATATTGAAGGATGGTCTTCAGATTTTGTATCTGTTCAGCACAAGACCTTGCAGTTCTGAACCCTGCTTGATATTCTCCTAATTCTGTATCCAGTTGTCTTGTTATATGCCATTCCAGAATCTTGGAAAAGACTTTATATGATACTGAAAGTAGTGATATTCCTCTATAGTTGCTGGGATCTGTTTTGCTTCCTTTCTTGTGGATTGGGTGGATAACGGCTGATGTCCAATCATCTGGGAGACTTTCCTTTGCCCATATGTCCAGGATTATTTTGTGTATGTGCCTGAATGTTTTCTCACCAGCTTGTTTCAACATTTCTGCTACCAATCCGTCTTCTTCAGGGGCTTTGTTGTTCTTGAGATGTTGAATGGTCTCTTTTACTTCTTCATAGGTGGGAGGAGGGATGTCTTTGGTGTCCAGGTTAGCTGGTTCTCTAACTGGGAGGCGTTGCACAGGTTCTTCAGCATTCAAAAGTCCTTGGAAATAATCAGCTAGGGTCTTGATGCAGTCATCATCATTGAGGCACGGTGATGTGTCTTTTCTCTGGAGGTGTAAAGTTTGGGATGTGAACTGGGTCGTCTGTTGTTTTAGACCTTTGTTATAAGTCTCTAGAGTAGTTTCTTCCAAAATCCTCCGCTTGTTTAATAATTTCTTTATTGTATTTTATTTCTGCCCCTCTTATGATGCTGGAGGTGTTCTTTCTTTGTGTAATAAAGGCTTGTAGATTGGCTTCATTTATGATGGTTCCATTTGAGCCATGCTAGTCGCCTGGCTTCTATAGCCTCATCGCATTTGTTAGACCACCATGGGTGCTTGTTTCCTTTAGGTCTGTTGGAGATTGTCTTCTGAGCAGCGTCTGTTATAGCATCCCGAAGTGGGTCCAGTTTTGTAGTGGTAATTCTATTGATGTGTTGGTTCAGACTCTCCTGGTAACTTGCATTGTCTTCTTTAAGTTTGGTGATATCAAACCTAGGAATCTTCTTTTTCTTCATAAGCATAGCCTTGGTCTTATACAGTGGTTTCAGATTCATCGTAACCATGGACAAGTAATGATCGGAGTCTATGTTAGCTCCTCGTAAAACCTTCACGTTCATAATGTCGCAGTGGTGCTTCTTGTCTATTGCTAGGTGGTCAATTTGGAACTCACCCATCATGCTGTTTGGGCTGCGCCATGTCATGGCCTTCGTAGGTAGGCATTTAAAAGCCGTAGACTTCAAGAGTAATCCATACTTGGTGCACAGACTGATTAGCCATTCCCCATTCTTGTTGGTTCTCTTGTAGGTGGGGTATCTTTCTACAATCTTCCAGTATTTCTGTTCTCTCCCAATCTGGGCGTTGAAATCTCCTAGCAATATTGTCGTTTGATGTGGGATGTGGTCTAGGGTTTCCTCAAGGGTGTCCCAATACTGATCTGTAGTCTGTGGGTTTTTCTTTTTAGAGTAATTGGTAGGCGCATGGAAGTTAACCAGAGAGTATCTCCTATTGCTAGACCTGAAGGATAGTACTGAAGTTCTGTCATTGGGTGAAGAGAAGCCAAGTATGCTAGCAACTAGTTTATGGTGTACTGCGAACGCTGTCCCCAGGAAGGGTACATTCATCATGACTCTCTTACCAGGCTTTCCCTTATGTATTCTATATTCTTGAGACTCCATGGCATCTTCATCTGGGAACCTTGTCTCTTGTAAGGCTGCAATGCTGATGTTCTTATCTTTCAGGATTTCAAGGGTGTGTTTAAGTTTCCCAGTCTTGATCAGGGAGTTAATATTGATCCTTTTTCGTTCAGTTCTGACTGGGTCACATGAAGGTATAGGTCCCCCAGAATCCGACGACCAAAATGCCCCGTCATGAACGGGGGTGGATTGGTTACCACCTTAGGATCTATCATTATTGTTTTCGTACTTCATGTTTGATACAGTCTATCAGACAAGTGTGTATAGTTGGTCACCCCGCTGGGATTGGTTACCCAACCTTCCACTGGGTTGCTCAGCTTAACAGGGACACCTCTTGTAGGTTACATGCTGAAGTTGGAGTGAAAGAGGCTAGTTGGATTCTCTTGCTGAATCCAGTATTTTATGTTGCAGATACCCGGCAGTGACACATTTCACTCCCATTTGCCTGGAGCCACAAGGACTCCTATCAGGTTAATTCCTGGGACCATTTTTTGATTTTTTTGAGCATGTACATAGCTGGTCAGCTCAATTTTGTTTTTTAGTTTCTAAAAGCTTAATCATGCTGGTTCTTTGGGACTACAATGTCCGCTCGCCATTGCAGGCACTGCGCTTGCTGTCGCTGCTTTTCTGCACTCGTAAGCCTCGGCACTCTAATCTGCACTCTTAAAATATACTCCCTGTAAATATCTACTTAAGCCTTGCTGTCGCTGCTTCTCTGCACTCGTAAGCCTCGGCACTCCAATCTGCACTCTTAAAATATACTTCCTGTAAATATCTACTTAAGTGCTTTTCTACTCTGATGGCGGGCGACGTACATGCTGTCAGGGGAAGTGGGGTGTGGGCAGTATGTCACTGCCCAATCAGACAAAAGATCGCCTAGCGGTGGCGCTGAGAACTATTCAGTCGCCCGGAAACTTTGCCGCGCTCACTTCGCTCCACGAACTGCTGTGTTGCCGAGTAGTCTTACTGTGTGCGTTGGGTATTACAAAGAGTTTCTTTGACGAGTTTGTTTTGTGAGTAATTCTTGCCGCGTCCTTTACTGCATTCTTTGATTAACATTTTCTTGGTATGTGATGTGACGTTAGTTTTTTCTATTGTTTTTTGTGTTGCTCTGTGTTTTTTTTTAATATAATAATTGCACTATATATCTTACAATGGCGAAAAGGAAGGAGATAAGGAGCCAGGGTAGAAAACTGATCAGCAATGTTCATGAATATTTTCAAAAGGAAGCAGAAAATAATGGCCCTTTAGTGAGTGTGTATAAAGTGCAGCAGAGAGTGTCGGAAGCTTGTCAAGTTAGTACGCGAACCATTCAGCGTATAGTAAAGGAAGGTAAAGACAGTACCCAGTCATCTGGTTCCATCTCATTTCAATTACCACGCAAACGAATCAAAAGAAACTGTGTAACAAAGGCAATCGACGGATTCCATAAAAATGTAATAAAAACAACTCTCCTCAGTTATTGCGTAAAGGATGAATACCCGACACTGAACAAATTACGTGGTGATTAGAAAGAGAGATACAATTTAAATGGGGAGTTACTTCATTGTGGAGGATACTAAAGTCTATGGGGTTCAAGTATAAAAAAGCAACGACGGGAGAAGATTTTTAATGGAGACAGCTGATATAGTAACAGCTAGAGTAACGTTTTTGAGAAAAATGCCTCTTCTGAGGAATAAGGACCCATCGCCCCATATATTTTATTTAGATGAGACTTACATTCATCAGAATTACGCTCCAACGAAAATCTGGCAAGATAAAGAAGGTACAGGAAGTTTAAAATTCCTGTGGGGAAAGGTGGACGAATTACTGTTTGTCACGTAGGTTCCAGTCGCGCTGGTTTTCTACAGGAGTGTAAATTGGTTTTCAGGCCAACGGTGAAATCGACCAGTGATGACTACCACACTGATATGAACGTTATGGTTTTTAAAGAGTGGTTTTTGAAGTTTTTAGACGCTCTTGACGAAAGGAAATTCAAAGACGCAGTGCTTGTAATGGACAATACCAGCTACCATTCAGTACAGCTAGAACGAATTCCTACAACGAACACACGAAAAGCTGATATTATATCGTGGTTATCTGCTAGGAATATTCCTCATGACAGCAATTACACCAGACTCGAACTGTTGTCTCTTGTGAAACAATTCAAGCCAAAGGCAAAAATGTACGAAATTGATGCACTTGCTAACAGAAAGGGTCATACTGTTGTTCGCCTGCCACCCTATCACTGTCCATATAACCCCATAGAGCTGGTTTGGGGAAACGTTAAAACTGCTGTAGGGAAAAGGAACAAAACGATCAAACTAACTGACGTCCAATCTTTAATGGAAGAGGAGCTGGATAAAGTACCGTAACCGAACAGGAGTGGAAGGCTTGTGTGTCACATGCTGAAAAATTTCAAGAGGACAATTACAAAAGGGACGTGGTATTGGACACAGTCATGGACGATATCATCATAAATTTGCGAGACGACAGCCACAGTGAGGAGTCGAGTGACGGGGATATTTTCGGTGACAGCTCTGGTGACGATGGCGAGTGTCAGGGTGCTGTAACACGGATCCTTCAGCTGGAATAAGATAAAATAAGAAAATGTGTTGTGTAACTCTGTACTTTTGAACAAATTGTTTTTCAGTCTGTTGTCAATGCACTTGTTATATGCATTATTAATTAACTCGTATCATACTACATCGAAGATATAAGAAAATAATAGAAATAAATAATAAATAAAAATAAAAAAACTCATCCACGGGCCATAATCGAACTATAACATACGAAGCTCTGTATTTCATTGTTATGTGGATTTCAACACAACTTTAACGCACGCTGGCGCTCCTGGCAACGTTGTAGTAGTGGCATCTGTCTCTCTCCCTCAACGGCTTCTTGCGTCGTGCTGGATTGGTCGGCCCCATGCTCCCCGCTTCCCCTGACAGCATGTACGCAGCCCGCCATCAGAGTAGAAAAGACCTATAGAACCTAAGGTACTCAATCCTAAGAAAGATATTTTTCTGCACTGCATGTTTTCATTCATATTTAAAATTAACTATAAAGCCTTACAGTATCGTACAACATCCATTTTTACAAAGGCTGCTTTTTTGTTTTGTTTTGGTTTTTCAACCTCCAGTCATGCATGTAAGTAAACAAGAGCCAGGTCTGTGTGTTGTGTGATTGCGCAACATCCCCCCACAACCTGTGCCACTGACGGCTCCAATGTGCCTGTCGTAACCAATCTACTGGCAATTGAACATGGCTGCTGAGATCAATACTCCCACTAAGTGAGAGTTGCGAATTGTGATACATGATGCTAGCAGAAGGATGTAGTGCTGCTAAAATCCATCGCAGAATGAGTGTAGTATATGGTGAAAAATGCGTGAGTGATGGTAGTGTACGGGAATGGTGTTGGAAATTTAAAGAAGGGCATGTTCTACATTTGAGGAATGTGAGATAAACATGTCCATATGTAGTCTATTCAATCTGCATGAATGATACCAGCCCACACATTGACAGTGAACTGTTGATGATGAGAATGGGGTTTTTGTGGCAGGTGGAATTTCTATCACATAAACATATGGACTGCATAGACTGAAAATGCATGTTCTAATAACTAATTGTACCTGAGACACTGGTTAATCATAGTATCCCACCTATTTGATCCCTATTATGAGGTAAATTTTCATCGCTGTCTTTAACTAGGTATTTCCAGCTCTGGACTGGACCTTGGCATTCTTAGAACGCCAGCAGAGAACTGTTCATGAAACGTGAAAAAGTGTGCCATTTTCATTGACCATTTCATATGATAGCATTGCTTTTAACTGCAACATTCCAGACGGTTAATATTATAGATGGGTGGGTTTTAATGAAACTTGGTGTTTCAGTTTAGAATAAGGTTGGTAAGTATCTTAGCTATACCTTGCCTGAAAAATTTATCTTGGAGGGCGTGCTTCAGAAGAGGAGTGTGACAGCCTTCGGCAGCCGTCACGGTTGCTACCCTTGCCACTAGAGAAAGATTTCAGTAATTCTATTCCTGATGCAGTTGAAACTGGGAACAGGCTATGAATTTTCAGGGGGTGCTTCCGAAAGGAGTCTAAAGCTTAAAACTCGATGTATCTTTGTTACATTTGGTTTCACATGAAAATAGCTCATGGCAAATTTTTGTTCTAGCTCTTTTTCTGTTTCACTGAAAAATAAGGGAAATTCCTGTGGCAGTCATGTGAAGTGAAATAGCCTATAACTTTTAACTGGCCTGACTCCTCTGATTACAAATCACTTCAGATACTCCAGGATGTTGAAGTTCCAATATATTCACATAAATACTTTCAGCTCATCTGAGGTCTCTCTGCAGCAAGTACTCCTCAACCTTCTTCTTCTTAATTATTGTATTATTAATTTAATAATGCATTTTTGCTGGGATAATAGTATCTTCATTAAATCTAAGGCTCAGCCAGGCTGAGTGGCTCAGACGGTTGAAATGATAGCCTTCTGACCCCAACTTGGCAGGTTGGATCCTGGCTCAGTCCGGTAGTTTTTAAAGGTGCTCAAATACATCACCCTTGTGTCGGTAGATTTACTGACACTAAATAACTCCTGCGGGACTAAATTCCGGCACCTCGGCGTCTCCATAAACTGTAAAAGTTGTTAGTGGGACATAAAGCAAATATCATTATTAAATCTAAAGCTCCAGATGCTCAAATCTTGTACAGATATCATCTTTTAATGTCTTCATGTAACATATAAACCTGATACAATTTATAACATCATGTCTTCTTTCATAACCAACTTCAAATCTGTACCTTCATCTGTACATCTGCATCTCTTATCCCCATAACAAACTTTACATATCTTATCTTGTTAACAAACTCTAGATCTCTTCCGTAACCAACTCCATATCTCTTTCTACCATCTACCCATTTCACACTCTCATCAACATGTTTTTTTTTTAATTGACTCAATCATCATGGCAACACTTTACTTTACTTTTTTATTGTTATAACAAAAAACCGCTGTAAAACATATACCCATATAATATTCCACTTCTGTACCATTACAAACTAGCTCTATAATCTGATAAAGTAGTTGAAACCTATTGAAATTGTTTAATTTTGTGTGTGTGTGATCCAATAATGCTGTTTATATATTGGTGTTTAGTACTTCTTGGTAGAAATTGGGAGTAGTGATATTTATTTGAATTTATATAGTGTAATTCAGTTGATGTTCTTGCTACAGGTGACCATGGAGAATGTATTAGCCAAGGACATTGCATGTGGTCTTTATAGGATTAATCTTTTAAGTGATGTATTCTTCAGCATAATAGGGTTGTGATTGTGGTTATTTATATTGATTTTTATACGATACTATGTTATCTGTGTTTTCGTCAGTATATTTTTTGATATAATCTTTTCAAATTGAATGTGTGTACATCTTCAGTCTGGGAAGTCATATTTGTTTATTTACTTATAGTGCTTAGTTACCATAGCACTTGAATGATCAGCTGGTGATCACGTAAGTAAGGTTAACCAAAGTTTATATACCTCTGCTGACACATCGTGCATTGAGATGGATGATTCAAACAGAAGTAATGTTTCAGCTAATGACAAAAGTAATTCCTCTCAGCCTGTGTGTAACCATTGCGGGCAACTGTTTAAGTCCACTCGGGGGGTCAATATTCATATCTCAAAAGCACATCTGAATGAGCACCGAACACGGCTAGTGAATAGACAGACAGCTGGGGAATCGAACCACCAAGTAAATACTGAAATAAATTTAGGAACATCTGTAGAACAAGTGCATGAATCTAGAAAAGAAATAAAACAACAAAACACACATAACTCGTACTACCAAGAGCAAATAGTGATATGGAGGGAAAGTCTACAAGGTGACATCAATGATTCTGAATTTTTCTTATTTGTAGAAGACTTTCTAAAGTTTCTGTCCTCTGCAATTGATTTTTTGCCTGGGCCTAAATACCCAGCAAGGAAATTTTACGAGGCGTGTAAAAAGAAATCGTATGTTAATACGGAAAAAGGATATAAACAAAGTTCAAATCCACAAAGGTCCGCTAATAGGGATAGAGAAAAAAGACGAAGTAAATATTTATATCAGTTGACTCAATTTCAGTTCCACAATCAACGTAGGAAAGCAGTTAGAACTGTCCTTCATGAAAACAATGAAAGATGTCTGATTAATTCGCAACATGTATATGGTTATTTCCATGAAATATTAGGACATGAAAATAATTCAGTGAGAGAAAAATATCCCCCAAAAGTGAGTGAAGCTACACAAACGGTTTACAATGACACGTTTAATGATGTTATATCTAAAGATGAAATACAGTTTGCAACAAGTAGAATTGCGGTGGACACTTCACCTGGACCAGATTACGTCATCGTTAGAGCTATTAAAAGTGACATCGCTTCAGAGATAATTGCCACAATAGCCACTCGTATGCTTCAAACAGGACAGGTACCACCGTGTTTTAGAAAGGCAAGAACCGTTCTTATACACAAGGGAGGTGACCCTGATGACATTGCAAACTGGAGACCAATCACAATATTTTCTGTTGTTAGGAGAGTACTTGAGCGAGCTCTTGATAAACACCTGAGAGAATACGTTGCTTTTAATCCACAACAACGGGGATTCATATCTTCAGCCGGTACACATATCAATACTTCTACACTCGATTCGGTTTAAATTCCGCAAAACTGAACAAAACTGATCTAAGAGTGATTCTTCTAGACGTCAGAAAGGCGTTTGACAACCTTGGGCACCTTCATTTACATGAGACCTTGAGGACATTAGGAATACCTGAGAAATTAAAGGAACTAATAGTTAATCTCCAGACAGGAAACACTACAAAAATAGAAACTGTAACTGGAAAGACAGCCACCTTAAGCCTAAAAAGGGGTGTTGTGCAGGGATCACCTCTTTCTACAATCTAGCAACAGATCATATTTTAAACGAACTAACTGAAGACTCTCTCACAAGCCACTATGGATTTTCTTTAGTACCGCATCTTCCACCTTTAACGATCATGGGTTTCGCTGATGACTTGGTTGTCATAGGAAATAGTCGAAGAGCAGCACTTGAGCTCTCGAATATAGCCACAAGGAGATTTCATGAAATAGGGCTTTTTATCAACCCAATGAAATCTACGGCAATCTGCATCGAACGCGGAAAGTTAATCGAAGACCCAGCTGAATTTAAGAGCTACGATATATTGAGTTTGCGACGTGGGGAAACAATCCGCTATCTGGGAGTTAACTTTTCAAATGAAATAATTTTTCAACCTACACAGGAGCTTAAAAAATTACGGAATGAAATGGAGAAATTGGTTTGTTCTCCACTATTACAGGCTGACCAGAAATTTCAAGTAATAAACACAGTTATATGCCCATCTCTCATATACCCATTCCAAACTATCAAGCCAGAGAAGATTCCGAAAAAGTTCCTTGTTGATACAGACATACTAATTCGAAGTGCTCTTAAGGAAATTCTTCAAATACCTGCAGACATTCCTAATGGAATGATCTACACTGAAAAAAAAATATAAGGGGTTGGGACTCTTCTGCGCCACTTGGGAAGCTCATCTTCAGCACATTAACATCTGTCAGGTACTATTAAGCTCAGGTGACGAATACATCCATGCTACAAGAAATCTGAAAGAAGAAATGACTCTTTCACTACACTCCCTCAATGTCCCTCCATCTGACAATTTGCTGCATCCACGCCTAGAAATAACAGATGCCAGGAAAGTGAGAATAGTACTGAGAGAAAGGGCATTCAGTGAGTGGTGTAACTTGCAGCAGAAAGGAAGAGGTGTATGTTTGTACAATGAATATACTCCTGCCAACTCCTGGATTCGAGACCATCAAGGCTTATCATGTAGTGAATGGCGTGAAGCAATTAAGATGACAGCAAACATTTCAGCAGTTAGATCAGTATCAGGAAGATCTCAGAACGATTCCCTTTGTAGGTGCTGCCTTAAGGAGATTGAAACTCTTGCGCATGTTCTGGGATCTTGTCCTCATGGTGAACTTTTAAGGAATACGCGTCATCATAACATTCGCTCGTTAATTGCGGCAACGCTAAAAGACCATGGTTTCCAGGTATTTGAAGAGGTTCATGGCTTAGCGGACAACGGAAGCCACAGAAGGATTGACATCATTGCTTTCAAGAATAAGAAGAGAGGTTCCATCATCGACCCCACAATTCGCTTTTAAAGCCATAAGTCGCAGCCCTCAGATGTTAACCTAGAGAAAAGGAATATTTACTTACCAACAATTCCTTACTACAGGGATAAATACCACATAGAGGAAATCGACATAGTAGGTCTGATGATTGGAGCAAGGGGAACGATTTCCGCTTTTGCCGCTAATTTCTGAAACAGTATCATACAAAGTTACCTCTGAAGAATTAAACATTCTTGTTGTGACTGTTTTGGTTGGAATTTGGAGGGGCGGTGTCATTGTTTATTTGAAGAACTAGTTACCAGTGACCAGTACCTTAAGATGGCACAGAAAGTAGTTATTCTAGAACTTGCATCAAAATGGCGTCCGGTAATGTGAACATGGTTATGTCTACTCCCGAGAAAATAAGTGTAAAACTTGATGTTAAGTGCGGTAAATGCCGTAAAATAGTTAAAAACAGCATCCTGTGTGATTTGTGTGATCGTTGGTGGCATTTTAAATGCGGAAACAGGCCCAGGGAGGAAAAAATGAATGCAAATGAAGACTGGCTTTGTGAACAGTGCGTTGCGAATGTTGTTATCGGTGAGGGCGGCTCGAAATCTAGAGATAGAGAGTATGAAAATGCGTTGGAAATTATAAATATTCTGCGTACTTAAAGAGAAGATCAATGTGATGGAGAGTAAGTATTCGAACGGTTTAAAGCTCGAGTTGGATTTGATTTATGAACCTGTGCAAAGTGAAACAATTAGGCCTAAAAACTGTAGACGATGGGAATCGCTGCCGGTAAAATCCGCGGGTTTCAGAAAGCAGATACTGGACGATTATCACTTTCCTGTTTTAAAGAATAGGTTTGAACCCTTTGGAAATGGTACTCATGAATCTGTAGGTAACAGCTCTGAAGTAAATTTTTTGGAATGTCAAAGTGAAAGTAATAAGAATCTTGTAAAATCAATTTGCAAAACCTTGTGGAAATCTGTGAAGATAAGACTTTTTGCTGATAGTCAGGGGAGTAATATTGTTACAGAACTAATTAGAAACAGTAAGCATGATGTTTCTGCTGTGATTAAGCCTGGTGCAAATTTTAATGACATAACATCTGAAAGTCGAAAATACTGTGAAAATCTAGGAGCTACGGGGGTTGCAGTTTATCTAGCAGGGTCTAACGATGTGGGAAGAAATAATGCAAGAGGAATGATCTCTTCCGTCAGATCGAGACTACAGGAGTTATATCACACCAATGCTGTGGTATTTTCTGTTCCTCACAGACATGATCTTCCTGCATGGTCTTGTGTTAACAAGGAGGTAAACAGGGTTAATGAAGAACTTTTGAAAATATGTAGGCACTTCAAGAATGTAAAATATGTAGATATAAGTAATTTGGGAAGAAGATTTTATACCTGGCATGGTCTGCACCTAAATAGGTTGGGAAAAAGGTATGTTGTAAATAGTATAATAGAGTTTGCTAATTCAATTCAAGTTGTAGAATGTGTTCCTGATCCCATTCCTCTAAAAAACTAGATAAAGTGACCGATATAGGTCGGTCTGTCATGCTAGAGTTGAGGAATGGTATTAATACTCATGGTAGTCTTTATAGGTTAGGTTCTTTTAAAACTGTATTGGGGAGTAGTGTTAATGTGCAAGGTAGACAGACTAGGTTAGATTCTTATCAGATCACTAAAATCAATGAACCTGTAGAAACAAAAATATCTACTAGTAGGCCTATTATGGAAAATGACATCCAAGATACTGATAGTGTCCAGAAAACAGAAATTGACAATAGTTTACTGACTATCCTGCAGATTAATATTCAATGTGTCAGAAATAAAGTGTTAGAACTAGAACATTTCTGTAAGGCTGAAAAAATTGATGTGGTATGCATGTCAGAACATTGGATCGTAGAAGATCAAGTTGAATTCTTTGTGCCCAGTGGGTATATTATGGCAGATATTATGTGTAGAAGTAATAAGAAGAATGGGGGTGCTGGAATTTTAGTCAGGGACTGTTTGAAATTTGTTAAGGTTGACTTAGGACAATACTGTGCAGAATTAGATGGAGAGTTTAGTTGTGTTAAAATAATACGTCAGAATCTAATAATTGTAAGTTTGTATAGATCTCCAAAGGGCAGTGTGACAGTATTTCTTGAGAATTTTGAAATAGTTATGCGAAAATTGTTAAAGTTTAATACTAAAGTAGTTGTCTGTGGTGATTTTAATACAGAAATGGCAAAATCAGACGAACAGTCTTCAAGAATATTTCTTAACCTTTTAAGATCATTAAATTTAACCTGTACAAACAAAACACCCACACGCAATAATGCATGCATTGATAACATTATTGTCAATTTCTAAGAAGTATGTATAATGTCAAGCTCGTTGGAGGGTCTTTTGCTGATCATGAACCATTGGTACTTGTCTTACACAGACAAAACAAATAGGGAGCCTAACATTTCATGGATAAGAACACAGAGAGATTGTTTTATGAACTTATTCAGGGAAAAATTGAAAAAGGTAAACTGGAATTTTTTATACGAAAATCAAACTGACAAAGCGAAGGCTGAAATTGCTATTGAAACTTTCTTAAAACTTAATGTTGAATTGTGGCATTCTTGCTCCCCCATGGTAAAGGTCAATAATGTGCGCACAGTTAGGAATAAAAAACTTAACTGGTGTTCTGATGAATTGACCCAAATAAGGGAAAGGATGTTGATTCTGTATAGAGTTTATAAAAATTCTAGGGTGCAAGGGAGTGTGCAGAAAGATGCTTATGAAGTACCGTAACGTGGGGTAATTCCGATATAATGGGGCATTATCGATCATTCGGTCTTCCTTCTGAAAACTGAGCCTTCCCGCGAAACCACGACGACAATGGATCCAATACGCGGCGTATAAACAAAGGGAACATTATTGGCTATCTGATTGCGCACTAAGAATATGTGCATTCTTGTCTACAATTCACCGGGAGAGGTTGTTAAGAAGTGAGAAATTTATTAAATTATCGCTGTCATTGGAAACTTCTGTTTCAGAAGGTCACATACCATACACTGGCGGTAAGTTAATACTGCAATCCTATCTTCTGTTATTTGGTATCATATAAAGCTTTTGCGCGAGTTTCTACTTTACACTGTTTTAAAGTTACGGCTTTTTATATACGAAGTTGTCTTGTTATAGGGTAATACCGATCATGGTGAGGACATATGTGAAGAAACTGGGACCTGTCGGAAGGTGTAGATATAACCCTATCCACTTAGAGAATGCAGTAAAAGCTGTCCGTCAAGGGAAAATGAGTATCCGGAGAGCATCTGAACAGTTTGCTGTGCCATATACCACACTAAACGACAAATTGAAGAACAGATATTCACACAAGGTGGGTGCACCGACAGCCTTAACGAGGGAGGAGGAAAAAACTCTCGTTGAAGGGCTGCTGTTATGTGCCAGGTGGGGTTTCCCGCTCAGAAATACTGATATACGTAACATCGTCCAGGGTTACTTGAACCACGCTGGGAAGGTCGAGAAAAGGTTCGCAGATAACCGTCCCGGGTTAGAATGGATTCGAGGTTTTCTCAGGAGGAATCAGGAACTCACAGTGAGGATTGGGGAGAACACCAAACGATCCAGGGCAGCAGTTACGAGAGATATTATCATGGACTATTTCCATAACCTGCAAAACACACTAGAGGGAGTCCCTATGTCAAATATTATAAATTATGATGAGACAAATTTCTGTGATGATCCGGGAAATGTGAAGGTTGTTGTGAAACGTGGGGTCAAACATCCTGAGAGAATTTTAGACTCGTCGAAAACGAGTATCAGTGTTATGGTGGCTGCGGCTGCAGACGGTACAGTGTTACCACCATTCACCGTCTACAAAAGTAAGCATCTGTATGACACGTGGACAGAAGGAGGGATCAGCGGTGCTGGTTATAGCCGAAATATGAGTGGCTGGTTTGATCTTACGATGTTCGAGGCATGGTTTAAGAAAATTATGTTGCCTTATATAAAGACATTACAGGGGCCCAAAGTCATGATAGGCGATAACTTGTCGAGCCATCTCTCAATTAACGTAATCAAGCTATGTGAAAAGCATGACGTCAAATTTGTTCTATTGCCTCCGAATGCTACCCACCTTTGCCAGCCTCTCGATGTTGCCTTCTTTCGTCCCCTAAAGATGGCTTGGCGAAGTGTGCTGGATGAATGGAAGAAAACGAATAGGGGAGTGGTGCACAAATCAGAGTTCCCTAAACTTCTAAAAGAGACATTTAATAAGATAGGTGTAAATTGTGCAACGAATATTATTTCTGGGTTCAGAAAAACGGGTATTGTTCCTTTCTGTCCAGAAAACGTGCTACGCCAGATTCCACATGATGACAGTGCTGATGACATCAGTCGAGAACGATCGTGGACTGCATCGTTCGTTCAACATCTCGAGCGAGCCCGGGTTGGAGAGGCAAGTACAAATGCACCGGTTCGCCGTGCGAAGCGCTTGACTGTTCCTCCCGGCAAAGGGATCGTGGTGAGAGATTTGGCCACCAATGCAGCTGACAAGGATAATGATGATGATGATCAAAGTATAGAGACTGTTGGTTCGAATAGTTTTACTAAATAGCTTGAAAATAGAATGTGTTTAGAGACTTCAATTTTCTTATTTCTAGTGATTTAATGATTGTTTATTTGCTTTGTTTTAGTTTTATATGTTAAGAAATATTTTTAAAAAGTAAAAATGTGATCGGTATTACCCATAAGACGGTCAAATACCGATAATCAAGAAAAATAAATGACTGATCGGAATTACCCCACTCCATGGGGTAACACCGATCACCGATTTTTATTAATTTTTTTCAATATTATCAACTACTTACGATTCTTTGTTACGTCAAATAAAAGCTAATGAATCATTAATCTTATATATTTAATTTGGTAAGTACTACGTAAATAACGCGGAACGTATCCGAAAAAAACCTTAAAAAATGATCGGAATTACCCCATTTGACGGTATATCTTAGGTGTAAAAAGTTCTACGGAACTAAACTTGTGCATGAAAAAAAATTGGCGTGTGAAACATACACTGAAAGTGCATCCAACAAATACTAGGCAGCTTGGGATATTATAGCGCAAGAAAATACTCCTCCCACCGAGCTCGATAGCTGCATCACAATCTATGAGCTTCATTTCCGTATTGATTGCTACTACAACATAAAAATGATATGGAAGTCTCCACCTTATCAATACAGTGTTTATTTACTATTGATTACAGTAAATCCAGTACCGGTTTTGACCCCTATGGGGTCATCTTCAGCTGTCATGTATCAAACTAGTTTCAAAAACATCACATTACAAAGCGTTGCATATGCATGAAAACTGACCCAATTTGACAAATGATTAAAAACAAGTTAAATGTTCAAATAGTAAGAATAATAAAATGGGTCCTTTCCTCTTTAACTTTAAAAGTTACATGTTGTGAGAGGCATGTCATCTCATTATTTCATTGATCTAATGAACATCAATTAAAATTTTACATTACTTAATTATACTGATATTTGTGAAGTTATTACTATTTACATTTGTGATATTGAGATATTACAATGTTTTAAAAAATTATATGTACATAAAAAGTTGACCCGATATAACAGGCCGTTCAAAGAATGAATGAAGTAGTAAAAACAAAATAAAATGGGTCCTCTTTCTACTCTAACCTGTTATATGTTTGTTGTTACTACAATATTCCTGTTAGTATGGTAAGTACACAGGTATTATGGAGTGCTACTATTTAATGTTGAAACTTAAAACTGTTTTTAGTTCGTTCCAGTGTTTTCTTCTTCAGATGATTGTATACTATTGCAGGTGATATAAATATCTTGAGGATTCTAGACGTTGTTATGAAGAATTACATCTTAATTTATAATCGGTCGGATGCATTGTCTGTGTACTATATCTCAGTATGTACTAAATGCTGAGTTAAAATTGCGTATAATGCGCTGAAGTTTATTTAGTTACAGCGTGCATCTTAGTATGGCATTATACTATGTCAAGTGTCATACAATATATATTTTGATGTCTTGGGTGATAGCGTGAGGGCTTCTTTTATGTTGTAGGCCATATTGTCTGTAAATAGAAATAAATTGTGTAAAGAACGGCGTCTGATAAACTGTAAGGAGTGAAGTATGTGTGTGTTGTACTTACGTTGGGTGTTGACACTATGTGCGTTGCACGGCTGCACGTCGAGATCTGTAGCGTGTTAGTTTGGGACTGTTGCTCGCAGTTGTAGAGGGGAGGTTTGGAGGGATGGGAGGAACAACTGTGGAGAGAGCGGAACTAGAGTGGGAGGGATCTTTAGGCGGTTCTTTTGTATGTATGGGATGTTGTTTCTTGACTCTTTTCAAATAATGACTTTTTAGGAGGGGGATAACTGTATCGAAAAGAATGTTGGTTTTTTCCGTAATTTCGTATCTTAGAAGAATTTTACATAAACTTAGATCAATACGTCAACCTAAACGAAATTTGTTTTTACTACTTCATTCATTCTTTAAACGGCCTGTTATATCGGATCAACTTTTTATGTACATACAATTTTTTTAAACATTGTATTATCTCAATATCACAAATGTAAATAGTAATAACTTCACAAATATCAGCATACTTAAGTAATGTAAAAATTTTAATTGATGTTCATTAGATCAACGAAATAATGAGGTGACATGCCTCTCACAACATGTTACTTTTAAAGTTAAAGAGGAAAGGACCTATTTTATTATTCTTACTATTTGAGCATTTAACTTGTTTTTAATCATTTGTCAAATTGGGTCAGTTTTCATGCATATGCAACGCTTTGTAATGTGATGTTTTTGAAACTAGATTGATATATGACAGCTGAGGATGACCCCATAGGGGTCAAAACCGGTACTGGATTTACTGTAATCAATAGTAAATAAACACTGTATTGATAAGGTGGAGGCTTCCATATCATTTTTATGCTCGATAGCTGCAGTCGCTTAAGTGCGGCCAGTATCCAGTGTTCAGGAGATCGTGGGTTCGAACCCCACTGTCGGCAGCCTTGAAGATGGTTTTCCGTGGTTTCCCATTTTCACACCAGGCAAATGCTGGGGCTGTACCTTAATTAAGGCCATGGCCGTTTCCTTCCCACTCCTAGCCCCTTCCTTTCCCATCGTCGCCATAAGACCTATCTGTGTCGGTGCAACGTTAAGCAAATAAAAAACCCCAGAGAATACTACTAATCATACACATGATATATTACTGAATCCAGATACTATGAATGATTACTTTTTGAACACAGTGAAAGAAATGGGTGATAAAGTTAATCCAACAGGTACATCTACTATCATTGGGCCTGGTCCACATCAGTTAGGGGGACATACTTTCCAATGGGTTGACATTACGTCAAATGAAATCATAAAGACGGTCTCAAAATTATCTAATTCTAAAAGTATGGACTGTTATTGGCTGTCCAGTTACATTATTAAACAAACAATACATCTGATTTGTGAATCACTAGCGTTTTAAATGTTTAAAGATAGGGTTTTTTCCAAATATGCTTACAATTTCAAAAGTTATTTCGGTCGTCAAAAGTGGTGACAAACATCTTCCCCAAAATTACCGTGCAGTCTCAATTGTTCCCATATTATCTAAAATAGTTGAATCGGTTATTTATAGTCAACTCAGTAACTACTTTGAAAATCATGCCCTGTTGTCTAGTAATCAATATGGATTCCGATGGTAAAAGTACTACCTCTGCGGTTCTGGAAATGCGTCTTGGTAGGTGTGCTAGGTACCAACTGACGAGCCCAACCTAGCACACGAGAGCGAAACACTGGCAACCAGGAATGAGTTAGCTGGAAAATTTATAATGTCCAATAACGGACCATTTATATTGGTATTATAAATTTACTCATTCAGACAAATATTTCAGATTCCCTATGGGAATCAACATCTATATCATCTGATGGCTAAGCAGGCATCAATTTGTGGTAGTGAGACAAGGTCACTCATAGTGCATTGGCACTGCTGGTGGCTTCAAGTAGCCTACGCAGTGGCCTCCACGGTATGCACTAGCCATGCGTCTTGGTAGGTGTGCTAGGTACCAACTGACGAGCCCAACCTAGCACACGAGTGTGAAATGCTGGCAACCAGGAATGAGTTAGCTGGAAAATTTATAATGTCCAATAACGGACCATTTATAATGGTATTATAAGTTAAATTTAGCGAGTAGTTCACACTGAACTGCATTTATTGCACTTGTTTTCTTGTGCTTCTTATCCGGTAACTGTGACTTTGAGAACATAATTGTATGTTCTTTTAAAATGGAGATAAAAGCAGGCTGGAATTACGACTGTCATCTGCCATGTTAAGCATTGAACTACCCGGAAGTCATCGAAGTGTTATCACAGTCTAAGGTGTTATATACATGGCACGTGCACGACCTTGATCAGTGACACTCAGTGGCTGCTCCAGACACTCGAGTGTACGCTGTGCTTCCGCTCTATATTTTTATTCACCGCAAATGCGGAGTGGAAGCTCATCGGCAGGAAGTCACTCAGGCACTCAGCGAGCACACGCTCACTCGCTTAGACTAATTTTTATTCAGACCACTCCTTAATTCTTGTACTCATATGATTCCCTTTCTTCTTTTCCATGTCTGCCTTGCTTCAAAGAGGGCGTTTCTCTGTCCGGTTTTCTTGAAATGTCCCTATTGCACTTATTCCCTTTGAAGCAAGATCTCTTAGCAATTTCACAGATGTAAAATAGTTGTCAAAGAATATTGTATGCCCCCTGTTGGATTCAATTCCACTTGCATCAATGAGAGGCTTACACTTCCACCAGGTCCAAATTCTTTCGGCCTTTCATTTTATATTGTTGTACATGCTTGGAAAGGTATCCTATAGCCACTGGCAGAGAAAGAAGTCTAGTGGAATTTCACAATTTTGCGCATCATCTGATGGGGGAGAACAGGAACACATTCAGTCACTAAAAGATGTATAGATTGGGATCTTGTTCACTTTAGGTTTCTTCTTGTGTGTTATAATTCAGTCTACTAATGCTTTTGGATTTTCTAACAGGGATATCGGAAACAGAGGTACTAGCCCAATCTTATGTTATTTTCACTTGAAAGCTTCCTTTTGCTCAGTTTTTCTGGTTTTTCAGTTCCATCTGTAGGTCTTTTACTAATGTTTTTATTTACACAGGACCTAGTCTTCCCTTTCTGATATTCTTCTGAAGCAATTTGCCCTTCACATGTACTCAGAAGCAAGTTTCTACCAAGTTGATTTAGATTACCCTCATGCTCATCTGTTATTATCATCATTCTTCATCTGGAGATTTGACGTGCTGCTCCTTTCCAAATGTTGGCTTTCCAAAACTTCCAACATTTTGATCACCATCAAACTTGTAAGGGAATACAAATGTTTGAAACAATAGGACATCCTGTGCGTAGCATCCGATTTCAAGGACAGCTATATTTACAAGCTTCTGTCACCTCAGTAATAAGACATAATTGACATCTTTTTGTATTGGTAGATTCAGGAGTGTGTCAATAAAGTGATTTGTCCCAAAGTGTACAATTACCAGAAATATTTGTTAATTCATAGATAAAATTCTCTCCTGGCTCAAAACTCTGCACTATCTCGCTGCATTCTCGCAATAAGCCCTGAATGATAAGAATAAAGAATTATGTGTTCTTGCTTCCTGTTAACTACAGCCTTTTTGCAGTGCAAGGTTATATTGTGGGCATAAATATCATTTTATTTTTTGTTGATGTCTGATTTTTTGGATGTTATGCACTAACTGTGCCCTAATGGGTTAAAGCATATCTGTCAACTTTTCCGATTTAGGCGGGAGACTCATGATTTTCGACAGTTTTTCCTGTTTTTTATCAGAGACCGATTATCTCACTCACATACTTCCTGTGAGGGAATAGAGATGTGTATTCTATTATTTATCCTGATTTTGGCTTATTTTTTGGTAAACTTCAAACATTTGTTTTCAGATCCCACCATTTCTGCTTTGTACGCCAGTGGCCGGAAGTCCTTCGCTCATTGGCCACTTTCAAATGAAATATCAACTTTTATTTATATGAGAAATGCTCGCGAATGTGCAGTGTTTATTGAAACCTGTATATCATGACGCGTATATCGATTGTCAGTATCTCGTTCTTGTGTGTTACGTTCGTTCACATCAGTCTAGTCGATTTTCGAGACTAGCTACTAGATTTGGAGACTTTTTTAGTAATTTAGTGACACAATTTCAAAGATAGCGACTAGTGACACTTCTAGAGATTTGGAGGCAATTCTGGCAAATTTTAATTTATCGGTTGATTCATTGCCTACGAGAGGGAAACATCATTGCGCTTCGCATTATCACGCAGGCGTGTTATGCAGTATATTAATCTATGTAATGCATTTGCTAAGTAATGGCATCTAAGTGCCATGACTGATTCACACGTATGGAACATGAATTCATACTATTTTCGGAAGGCTTATCAGAGACCGATCAACTCACTTGCATACTTCCTGTGAGGGAATAGAGATGTGTAATTTTAAGCCTTGTAGCCTTGTATAGCAACAGTCGGGGTTTGAGACAATAGGTGTTATGATTTATACCATAGTCCTCCTGTATTGCACAAGACATGTAGAATAAGCAGTTTTGACCAATTGTATCACCTGATTTTTCATCATTTTCATATCAAAATCTCCTGATTTTTTATTTTGTAAACTTGGCAATTATAATTAAAAGCATATAGGAACATACGGGGCTTGAAGCATTAACATTTTGTGAAGAAAAAATAGGAATATAGAAAACCATTGGAGAACACAAAGTATTTGTAGCATATGGGACAAGTTAATCATCTGAATAGAGATTCTATAGCTAAGGACAGCAAGAAAGTGCAGAATGGAATAATCATTTGTACAGACAGAAAAAGACACCATACAGGAGAATATAATGCTGAGTAGACTGATGAATGAGGATAGTTCTGTACCTTAGACGTCAAGAATCTTAACTCCATACTTAGTGATTTCGAGGTTCTGGTATTGTAAGAATTGGTAGAAGGAAATCTGTTTGAAAGTATACCGTAGTACCTCCCAGCTTTATTCACCATATGTACAATGTAAAAAGGAAGCCGGTAATAAGAGCACAATGAAGTGTGAAGATAGTTTTGCTCCTTGCCTGAAAAGTATGGGAAATGTGAATTAAGACTCTTACCTTTAAGGCACAGAGTTATAAACTGGATCTCAGGAAGATTACAATACACTCTGTCCATATTCGCTGAAGTGTAATTTGATGAAGAGAAATAATTATTAGGAAAAGGACAGAGCAGTTTCAAGTATCACTAACAAAATTTGAAAGGAACTAAGTAAGAATAACTTAGAAATATAGTGAAAATAAAATTTTCTATGAAGCGAGTATATAAAAAGCATGACAGGAGGGAGTAATCTGCCGTACAGTATAGAGGACGTCCAGAAACTGTTGGATATGTGAATTCATGGAGTATTTATCTCATTTAAAATTTTGCCAACTGTTTTGATGCATCAGAATTGACTGTTAAATTTGAGCATCTAGTAATGTTGCATCAAAGGAGTGATATCCCCATCTATGAACCATTGGACGCAGTACTGGCCATTTGATCTGTAACACAACATCGATTACAGTTGGAATGCTATGGTATGCGTAAATGTGGTCTCGTCATTCCAGACTACAGATGCAGTGAAGTTTTGGTCCTGATGATGGAAAACTCTCGCACAGAATTCTACTCTCAACTGACGAACCTCTGTTCTTAAATCTTGCACTGTAATGTTGCATTGTAATCTGGATGATAATACCAATTCCCTATGGGAATCAACATCTATATAATCTGGATGATGTCGATGTGAATAGCATTCCACATATACATTTATTTTTAGATTTTAGTTTTACATGCAGACTGCCATCTTAGAGCCTCAAGGATGTCATCATCTCATAGCCATGATACTGGACAAAATCACACAATCAGGATGCCATACAATGACGGACTTGTTTTGCGTGAAGTGTCTGATGACCTTCAAACATTTGTCCATCACAGTGAACAGGGCCCGGCTCGTTTGACTGTACATTAAATATTTTAGGCGAAAATTCTACACCCTTTCCACCTCACAAGAGTGCATACTTTAAAACTAGAGGATCGTCAGCTGAGAGTAGAATTCTGTGCTGTGGAGTGACAAAACCACTTCCATGAATGAAGGAGTACAATGGTATTAAAATTATTATTAAAGGGCCCTCCAGCAGCACTAGTCAATAAATGTGTGGACTGCAATTTTAGGAAGTCACATCATAGCACCATATTTAGTACTTGACAGATTAAATGCATGCACATGCCTTACTTTCTTGTGGCACTTCCAGAACTAATAGAAGATGTACCCATTGAATTATGTAAAAGAATGCGGTTTCATCAAGATGAAGAACCGGCATATCGCTGAAGGACTTTTGAACACAACTTGGCCAAACCATTGGATTGGTTGTAATAGTTTCATACAATTTTCTATCAGGTCTCCTGATTTACAGTAAATCCCATAGACTTTTTTCTCTGGGATCATTTGAAGTCCATTGTGTATGATAGCAACCAACCTGGGGACATTTTCGAGTACCGAGCTCAATAGCTGCAGTCACTTAAGTGCGGCCAGTATCCAGTAATCGGGAGATGGTGGGTTCGAACCCCACTGTCGGCAGCTCTGAAGATGGTTTTCCTGGTTTCCCATTTTCACACCAGGAAAATGCTGGGGCTGTACCTTAATTAAGGCCTCAGCTGCTTCCTTCCCATTCCGAGGCCTTTCCTATCCCATCGTCGCCATAAGACATAACTGTGTCGGTGCAAAGTAAAGCAAATAACAAAAACGAAACATTTTCGAGCTAATGGAATGCATACATTCTGGTATTGTTTCAATTAATGAAGCAATGCTGCTGAAGATTCAGATGGGATTAATGCAGTCACTTAAGATTTGTATTGCCTCTAATGGGGACATCTTCAAAGTTACAATGCTAAAAAGAGAAACATGTTCCACCTATTCAATACAATAATATTGTTGCACGAATTCATGTAGCAACATATTTAATATGTTATGGGACTGGTTTCGACATATGTCCATGTCATCATCAGCCGACACAAAAATGGCAAGAAGTCAACACAATTGTAACACTTATGACACTTTTCTTGAATGAAAAATAGAAGTTCATGTAGAGGTTCTTGAGCACTCTTGCTGTAGATCTTGAGGTTAAAAAAGTTACTCGATCAGCCAGCATACTAGGATGCATATTTTATTTTATTTTATTAAATGTAAGGCTTTTCAGGCGTTTGCTCTATAAAATCTGTGTTTTGTCTCCGGTCCGACATTAGACTCATCAGAGTGGGCTGTCCCAGGTTCCAGGTGTAATAATAATAATAATAATAATAATAATAATAATAATAATAATAATAATAATAATAATAATAAATTATTATTATAATAAATTATAAATTATAATAAATTATTATTATTATTATTATTATTATTATTATTATTATTATTATTATTATTATTATTATATTATTATTATTATTATTATTATTATTATTATTATTATTATTATTATTATTATTTATTATTATTATTATTTACATTAATTCCTGTGTTACTGAATGTTAATTTCATATCTGCACTTTTCTGAAAGCATCGATACTCGTTAAAGAACGAAATTGTATCTTATTCAGTTGATAGCACAGTTCCTGGACATTCTGGTTATAATAAACTGGTTGAAAGATGACGTCTAAGCCGTCGTAGTGTGATACATTTGTGAGAAATTTTAAGCAAGATATACTTGGAGATTCTGACTAAGACTCGTGAAGTGAGCAGAAATGTGCTAAGTCATGTTGAGACTTTCCAGGATTTAGAAAAAGATGGTTAACAAGTGATAATGTAATTATAGTAAAATCAGATTTGGACAAATGTATGAAGAAGGAGAAGGAAGGTAAATTGTTTGTTACTGCATATTCACCTGAGGAAAGCTTTGGGTGGAGTAAATAGATGGGCTGTCATTGAGTCAGATTGGAATATCACTGAAGGTGATAAAAGTAATTGAATATAGAATCTGAACCTTCTAGGTGCACTACTAGCTTTTGCGGATTATTGCTGGTACTCAGAAATCAGAATATGATCTGTATTTTCTGAAGTAAGCACTAGGATTGTACAATCCACCTTTAGAAAAATCACTATTCACTTAATCATTTTAAGAGTTCATGTTATTGAGACAGTGAAATAAAAGATCACAAATAATAACATATGCTCATATGCAGATATACATAGGGCACATGGGAATGTGTTTTTATTATCTCCAGATTATTGAGTCTTCATGTTAAAAGGAAGAAACAATTCTCTGAGACATTGTTGAAGCTTTTTTGAGTATGCTAGATTCAACGATTTGGGTTCTTTGATGGTACATATTGAAGTGGCTGTAACTGAATAATAATCTAAATTTCTGAATACCCTCTTGAATTTTATCTAGATTTTAGACATCCAGTATATACAATTCATTCTTATCTATAACTATAGTAATTTGTTTCTCTGCAATAATTATTATCTTTTATGTTTTAGGTAATGGAAACTGTTTGTAACCAGGAGGAAACTAAAGAAGCCTTCCCTGTTACTATGGGGGTCAATGCTTTCAGGGGTTTCATGAATGAATTCATGAATTTAAATCGCCTGGAGGATAAACCACATAAAACAAAGAGGAAGAAAGAGAAAAAGAGAAAAACGGAAGATCCAATCATATTTCTTGGTCATACATTCCTTTTCTCAATGATCAACATTCCTACAGCCTGTGAAGTGTGTTCATCTTTCTTCATGTGGCCTATCGAGAAGAGTCTCATTTGTCAAAGTAAGTATATCCTCTTATGAATTGAAATTTGACTACCAAACACATTATCGTATCTAGTCATATTATTGTTTGTTATTATGTTCATTTCAGTGGTTTTATTTAAATTATTTTGGTACTTCTCATATTCAACCAGCATATTGAAGTAAAATTGAAGTTCAGTTGTGTGTCCATGCAGATGTCATGTTCTCCACTTTCACCTCCTACCACCATCTTCCAAATGAAAGCTAATAGCTACATGGCCTGATCCATACAGCCAGTTTGCTTGGTCTTATAATTAACTTGTGCATTGTCCACTTCTCTGCTTTGGAATACATGCCACAGCTTCTTTTCCCTGGATGCAGAAAGTAACAGTTTTATAAATACTGTAACAAACTTTGTGTCTGGCTTTTTGGCTGAGTGATCAGCACTTTGGCTTGTGGTCCTCAGGGCCTAGGACTCAATTTCCAAATGGATTGAGGGATTTTAAACTTAAACTGTTCCCTTAGTTCAGGGACAGTGTTTGTGCTGTCCCCACCATTCTTGCAACTCGCACACAAGCCTATCATCCACCACAATAACACACGGTTTCCTATACACAACAGGTGCCGACTTCCTCATCAGAGGGTCTGCCTTTCAAGGCCTGCACTAGGCTACATGAAATTATTAATTTTTTCTTATTTTTTCTGCTGTTGTTAAGCTCCGGGCTAAGTGGCTCAGATGGTTGAGGCGCTGCCCTTCGATCCTGGCTCAGTCCGGTGGTATTTGAAGGGGACAAATACATCAGCCTCGTGTCGATAGATTTATTGGCATGTAAAAGAACTCCTGCGGAGCTAAATTCCAGCACCTCTGGGTCTCCGAAAACCGGACAGTGGGCCACTCTTAACAGAATTCAGACAGGGCATGGAAGATGCAGGGACTTGCTCTATAAGTGGAACTGCTTAACGTCACCAGAATGTGACTGTGGTGCTCCACGGCAAACCATCCCTCACATCGTTGGCAGCTGCAGACTACGAGCCTACTCGGGTAGCTGAGCTTATTTCTTCATTCCATCAAAGGGAGTATTAGAGTGGATGGAAGGACTGGACGTTTCGATATGACTATACCTTCTTGTTATTGTACCATACTTAATTGTATATAGGTATATTTTATGCAATACGCTAAATAAATAATTATCTGTTTCCTCACTCCATCCGGGGATATACTCTTTACGAAAGCCCCTAGGGATGTGTTTCTTTGCTGTAGATATCACAGCTCGCATGAATTTCTCGTATCTTGCACTTGTTGATGGTATCCACAAACACTTGTCAAGGTCCTCTGTAAAAGCAGACCAGTTAACTTTATTGAAGGTCCACCATTGTCGTGAGGTTGTTGAAAGTAGAGGAATCTGGATGCTCTGCTCGTAGAGAACTGGCCGGTGTTGGCTATGAGGAAAGTTGGTGAGCACTTTCCGGATGATTAAAGATTTATCATCTTGGTTTCTAGACACAAAGCATAGGTGAGGACAATATTCTAATCTCCACGCTGAAGATCTAAAAGTACCTTGATCCTTGGTGTTGATGCGTCTCATCACCTGCACAATAAGGTCTACACCCACACCTATCCTCAGCCATATCTCTCCACCAGATCTTCAATGTAAAAATGCCCTCCTCATGGAATTCAAGACAGTAATGAGTAATCCCCAGTTACCAATACATGGCGATATCACTGATATCCATATGAATCATCTGAGGTCTCAAAATCCACCAGTAAGAACTGCAATAGAATTGAAGAATACCAACTTCAATATAACTAAAGAATGGCGAGGAAGACAAGATACTAGGCCTGAGTCAACTCTGCCACAAATTGGTTCGTCATTGCCATCTGGATTTGAGCTTCCTCGTTAAACCTTGACGCAAGTGCGATAAACGGATATAACTTGAAAAAAATATTCTCTCACCCATGGCTAACTAATGCAAATATCGAGCTCAAATTATTATTATTATTATTATTATTATTATTATTATTATTATTACTACTTGTATGTATGGCTATGAAATGATGTACATCCATTTAGTATTATTATTATTTACGTAGTCATATGATCGTATTGTGTGTGAGGTTATGTCATGAAAGTATTATTATTATTATTATTATTATTATTATTATTATTATTATTATTATTATTATTATTATTATTATTATTATTTACGTAGTCGAATGATCATATTGTTATGTCATGTATGTATATAGGTTATGTCATGAAACATGTGCTGTTCGTAGACATTTATATCAGTTTAATTAATATAAGAACCTGTATATAGTTCATTCTTACCTGTGTATATAATTTGTAATCCATAATTGTGAAACATGCTGTAACTTCCAGAATGGTAATAGGCACTAGAACAATTGAGAATATTCTGTACATTACAATATATGTATTAGGCACTCTAGAATTTTCAAAAGATACTTTTTTTGAACGTATCTTTTTAGAAGCCGGGCCAGGCACATATATAAGCAGATGGTCTTGATAGTAACGACGAGTTATTGGTTGGAGAGTTATTATTGTTTATGATGAGTTGTTGTTTAGTAGAGTTATGGTGTAGCAAGAATATTTGTCTCGTGTGACATACATTAGTTGCAGTGTCCATATTGAAGTGACAGTTAGTTGTTTTTTAAATGGCAGCTTGTGAAGTGAGTGTTTTGCTTGTGACAGCAGTGATTAAGGTTATGTGTGTGTTTAATTTGTTAATAGGTGTGAATAAATAATTGTACCAACTGCCAGCATCTCGTGTGCATCTTTGTGGATATGTTTACCTGGTCTATCCTTAACAGGATACGATTGGGCCATGGTAACTGCACAGATTTCCACTTCAAATAGAAAAGAACTCCTAAACCAAACTGTGATTCTGGTGCCTCTAAGCAGACCATCAAACATATTATCACATAGTATTCAAAACAAAGGTACAGTGGCGGCGTCATTGATTTCTTGTGCATTTTGATGTATTCACAAAGATGCACACAACATACTGTCACTTGAGTACACTGATTTATTTACAATATTTACACGTTGCACATCAATAAACCACCATTGTGAACAACTGCGTATTGCAAAGCATAAGGAGGAGACTGCACCAGAGGCATGTCAACTACCAACTCAACAAAACCAATTCACATACCCCAGCCACGACTTCCACACACATCTCATCAAAACAACTCCTGTTAAACAATAACTCAACTCCACCATTAAGACCACCTCCATATATATATGTGCCTGGCCAGACTTCTAGTAGGATATGTCACAACATATCTTCTCATACATTCTAGTGTGCCCAATAGTATAGTTACAATATAAGGAAGGTTCTACACAGTTCTCGTTGTACATAGCGTTATTCTGGATATTACGGTGTGTTGCACAAGATTGTAGTGGATTATACATCATATATACAGTTAATAATGAATTATATACTATTAATTACGTGTTCCTACATTAACTAAACTTATGTTAATATATATACAGCACGTTTCATGACGTAACCTCACAAATAATAAGATTGTCTGCAAATAATAATAATAATAATAATAATAATAATAATAATAATAATAATAATAATAATAAATGAATGTTAACATTTCATAGCCATACCTCACAATTCATAATAATAATAATAATAATAATAATAATAATAACAACAATTTGAGCTCAATATTGGCATTGTTTACCCATGGATTAGAGAACATTGTTTTCAAGTTATATCAGTCTATTACACTTGCATCAATATCCCCAGTATAACTTGAAACAATTTCAACAGCCCTTTTTAGTTCCTTGTTCCGTCGTTCCATTGGGTTGGCCCTTGGGTTGTAGATAGGGGTGGTCCTTTGCTCCGCACCCCATTCTGTCATCATTTCCCGCCACTTTCTTGACGTGAACTGACTCCCGTTGTCTGACAGAATGCACTGTGGATAAGCATAGCAGCTGAATACCTCATCTTGTAGAAGGCTGGTGATGCGTTCCGTTGTAGCTTCTGGTATCGCAAAGGCCTCAGTCCATCTTGCGAAGAGGTCAGTGATTACTAAGAGTCCTGTTTTGCCCCGTTGTGGTCTAGGGTAAGGCCCCATCAAGTCCAGGGTTATGATCTCCCAAGGGTGTTGCGGCCGTCTTCCTCGCTGACTGGAATCTGCCTTCCTGTTTCCTGCCTTGGTGCAGGCGCAGATGTAGCACCCCCTTCACATAGGCCAGGATGTCTTTCCGCATATTGACCCAAAAGAATCTTTGTCGGAGAGACTGATATGTCTCGTCGCCTCCTGGATGTCCTGCTTCAGTGCTGTCGTGGAACTTTTCGAGGATGTCCGTCGTGTGCTCTCTAGGGATCACCACTACTGCGAGCGTATCAGAGAGGTGCGACATGTACATTAGGTGTCCTCCATCATCCCAAAAATCCTTGTAGCACATCTTGAATTCCCTCATGACAAGTTGACTATCCGTGTTTTGTCTCCTAATCCACTGTGTGATGGTCCTACAAGGCTTGTCTTCTTCTTGCCATTGTTTAATTACTTCCAGATCAAGTTCTTTCTTAATGGTCATACGGACAGGCTCCTTGGGTTCACTCTAGTGTTTTGTGGAAACTCCCTCTTGACAGTGGTTCTCCTAGCTTTCAGTTCCATCATCAGGTGCCTAGAAGATGCCTTGCCTTGAAGCTGCATTAACTGGATATCTCCCAGGTCTACGTCGATACCCATATCCTTACGAGTTTGGAGATTTCCATTGTGCCAGGCAACCCTCAGACTTCATGAGCTGCATAGTCCAGGATCACCTTGTATTCTTCCAGAAAGTCATGCCTTAATATGATGTCACGTATTAGGTTGTGAATCACTGAGACGTTAACTACAATCGGCAGGTCCATACATTTAGCGGTTAAGTTAGTCTGTCCTTGGATGGAATAGGTTACCCCGTCCGCTGCTCCCACTACTATTCCGAGATGGCGAGACTTCATGGATGGTAGTAATCTGGCAACAGTCCCATTTATAAACGAATTATTTGCTTAGCTGTCGAGTATGGCTGAAACGTTCTCATTGCCTATCCTCAAGATGATAGCTGGACGGGGTTGGCCTGTTCTGCCCACAATCTGACCAATCCCTCTCCTACTCGACCAGGGTTGCTTGTCTGTCTTGAGGTACGTTCCTGTTCCTGGTCGCATCCCTCCTTAACCCATTAGCGCCCAGAAAAAAAATGTTCCTACTTGAATGATATTTTCATTAATTTGTGATGGTTAGGGTATATGAATTGGGAAAATAACACAATATTTTCAAACAAGAATTTATCTTATGAGATATTAGCTGATACCATATGGTATCACTGGGCGGTTACACTGCTATCATTGTGCAGGGTACAATAAATTGTTAATATTGTTCCAACCTGTTGACACAGCTCACTGAGTATGGTATGTAGCAAAACATGTTACGCATAAGCCTACATTACACTTCAGACACATTGTTCTGCCGAATGACTTGCACCCTTCATTGGCACATCTTCTCCTATTGCAGTTTGCAACAAAGTGATTGAGTCCATCAAATCTCAAAGCTGGCATTGTATTTCGGGCAACACTTACTCTCCCAGGAATCTTTTGTGGGACACAATTGCGTTTTAGATACACTTGAACAACTTCTCTACGGAAGTCAAGTTGTGATGGGCCCTTGTAGTCAGGAGGAGGGCAGGGAACATCAACACGTTCTAAGTCACCGTCAATCCATTCATAAATAGCTGGATTGGCTAATCTTTCTAGAATCCACTCAGGAGCTTGTTTTTCAGGTTGTTGTTGTTGTTGTCGTCGTCGTCGCTGCTGCTGCTGTTGTTGATTTTTCTCCGTAGGCTGCATGGATGGTGAGAAAGTACTAGAGGAAATTTCAAGGGGTTCATAATCTCCTCCAATACGTTCGTTGTTTGCTAAGCGTGTTTCAGCTGCAGCACACAGCTGACGTCCAGTTAGGTTATGAACCATTCCTCCCTCATCTTCATTGGCTGAATCTTCATCTATGTCAACATTACCATCTGGTGGTTCAATGAAAATATCCTCAGTCTGATGTCCTAACTCATCGTCTGTTTCCAATATATCCATCACTTCTGATAAGATCAGTCCACCCCTAGAATAATAAAAGATAAATATGTAATCAACTACATTTAGCACATAAGTAACCTTTGAATGTACGATATAATATTTAAAAAAATTACTGTATCAACGGCTTGATATCATAAACGCCCAGTGATACCACATGGTATCACGCAATTAGAGGCATTGCTGTGTTGTCACAAATAACATTGTTGAAATTCAAATGTTACAGAAGGTTTCTTTGGTTCATCGTCAATGTTCTAATATACTGATAAGAAAGGAATAATAGATAATAAGGGCAATATTATACTTACACATATCGAACGTCCATGATTTGCACTCCAGAGAATCGCACCTGAATTAATGCAAGCGCTCCTGCCAACAAACCACTCGTAAGTGTCGGAAGCTTCTTCAGGCGCATGCGTCACTTCAAGCCAAAGAACGTATAAAGCTCCAACTAAACCCCTCTTGCGACTCAAGCCAGTACCAGCTCAGTTAAACTTCTAATGTCTCCTGATACCATATGGTATCAGTGGGCGCTAATGGGTTAATCCAGAATGGGCTGGACCTAGTTTCTCCGACGTCAAGGTTGGGCACTTGTTGTTCAGGTGTGCCATTCTTCCGCACTGGTAGCACTTCCTAACTGAACTGGTCTCTTCCATAGCTTTGCTCTTGTGTTCCTCCTCCAACTGGGTGATGATTCTTCGGAGATCATCAAAGGATCTCGGTTGTGATACTTTCACTAGGGGTCGAACCTTATTGTGGAGTAGCTCTGTGATGTCTGGCAATATCTCGTTCTCACTTCCTTCTGGGTGCAGACGCTTGAAGAGCTGGTACTTCTGTGGAACAAACGCGCTGCCTCTCATGCCGGTGGTTTGTGCCTCGGTCAGTAGCTTCCTTTTCACAGAGCTCTTCACCCCTTCGGAATTGAACCTAGCAAGGAATTCCCTTTGAAGTCCGCTCAGTTTAAATTTAAGCCCTTCAAGTTGTTCCACCAAATAGCGGCTTGCCCCTTTAACCGTGGTGTGATGAGTTGAACGAAGATGTCCTCTTGTAGATTAGTCCGTCCTAGTAGTTTGACTGATCCCTCGATGAAGCTAGTCAGGTTCTTTTCCAGTCACCCGTAGAATTCCGGAAGGCTCTCTATTATCACCTTCGGGTCTAGGTGTCCTGTATTGCTGGTTAGGATTGAGGGCTAGAGGCATGGTGATAGGTCCTGTTTGAGTTAACCTATCTTCTACCGTGTTAAGGATGCTCTTTCTCATCTCCTGCACATCTCCCTTGATGGTCGAAATCTGGTTTTCTAACATTCCTTCAGTGGCAGAAATGTGGCTCTCAAAATTTCCCTCATGGTAGAAAGTCTCCCCTCAACCTGTTGTTTTATGCCAGAGACCTGGGTTTCCACCTCCTCCTTGAGCTTTGAGATGTGTCCTTCCAGCTGGCTTACCCTACTATCAGTCTGTTCAACCTGACCCAGTTTTGACCAGATGTCCGATTTCTGCTGTGTTAAATGATTGGAGATGTCACTGATTTGGGATGAAATTTTAGCTTCTACAGTTGAAATTTTCAAATCTAGGCCCTGTTCCACTATGTAAACCTGCATGTACACTTGTGATATTTTTCCAGTTAAAACTGTATTAGCTTGAGAAATTTCATCGTTTACTTTAGAAATTTGGTCTGTTAAGATGGAATTGAGTGCCTGTATCATCTTCGTTAACATAGAGCACATTTTGGTACTGTTTGCCTCATCTTCCGATGTTTCCTCCAGTACTTCGTCGACCTCGAAAAAGACTTTTCGGGATCTTCGCCTTTTTCAGAGAGATCTTCTCATAACTGCACCTGCAGCAATTTCTTCTTGCCTTTCGTCGGGAGATTTCTCTTGATGAGTTTGTCTTTGAGTTGTTGTATGGACATATTTTCTAGTATCACTTGCATTTTGATCTATTTCACACTTACCCTCGTATTCGCTCATAAATTCTTACATCCTGTCACCACGGTCACCACTGATTTATTTACAAAGACGCACACAAAATGCTGTCTCTTGCATACACTTATTTAAAATATTTACATGTTACACGTCAATAAACTACCGTTTTGAACAACTGCCTATCGTGAAGCATAAGAAAGACTGCCAAGTCTGAGTCGGATATTTTCAAATCAGTTTCAGACACATTTATGTGCTTGAAATGTTCAGTTCCTAACAATCATTATGGAGTGGATAATATTCTTCGTCTATGAAGGTTGGAACTTCAATAGTGGCAACTATTTATTTACAACAGATACAAAAGAGTTGTATGTTAGCAATCTTTACTGTCTTTCAATGTAGTCACCAGCATTGTGTATAACCCGTTGCCAGCGATGTGGAAGTCGTAGTATACCGTTAACAGAGCCTGTTCTGTTGATGGTGCGAATGGAGCGGTCTACTGCCTGTTGAATCTCTGCAGCAGTTTTGAAGCGAATGCCACAAAGTGGTTGCTTCATCTTCGGAATCAAATCAAATTCACAAGGACTTAAGGGAGTATGGTGGATGGTACAGTACTACCCAATCCAATCGTCCAAACAAATCAGCCACACCTTGCGCTGTATGTGCCCGAGCATTGTCATGCAAAATGATGGGTGGATTCTGCAGAAAGTGTTGCTGCTTTTTTCTCAAAGCTGGTCACAGATGGTGCTCCAAAAATGAACAGTAATACTGTGCATTGACGGTCTGTCGTGGAGGAATGTAATGCGTTAGGATAATACCATTACAGTTGTACACGAGGATCACCATAACTTTCACCGTACTGGGGCTCTGAAGAACTTTCGACTTTCATGGTGACCCATAATGACGCCATTCAATCGATTGGCGTTTCAGTTTTGGCTCGTACGATTTGGCCCATGTCTCATCCAGGGTTATGATCCGGCATAAGAAAATCTCTCCTTCGTGCTCATAGCACTCCAAGTGCATCTTAGCAGAATCTTAACTCGCAACCATTTGTGCATTTCCGTCAAATCATGCGGAATCCATCGTGATGCAATTTTTTGCATGCGCAGGCGTTCCTTCAGGATGTGAAGCACAGTCGTATGCGCTGATCCGGTTTCTTGGGCGAGCTCACAAATTGTCTGGTTTTGATCACTGTCCAGTAACGCGGCAAGAGCATGCACTTCTTCTTCACCGACGCTCGTAGGACGACCTGCCCGATGAATGTCCGCCACAGTTTTGCCGACCATCGTTGAAGGCTTTTACCCAATGTGCCACTGTTCTGTAAGGCAATGCAGATTCCATGCAAGCCTCTTGAAGACCTTGATGACACTGTCGTGCTGCACGACCTCTGGCACATTCAATCTTGATCCAACTCCATTTTTCCTGTTTGGAAAACATAGTGACGTTACGTTAGACCGCTAGCTCACAAGTGACTGTGTTTCTCTCGCTTGTGCACACGCAGGTGATGTGGGAAGGGCGAGTCCATTTGCTCTGAAGTAAGGTAGGTATGTAACCAACGTGTGCTGTCAGCGACAATATTAGATACCGTTGCGTAGCGTCTCCACAGCAGTGTTACCACTATTTAAGTTCCAACCCTCGTACATTTAGTTTGCTTATGGTTACTTATTGGAGGTGCCATGCTTTAAAGATAGTTGCAGTGAACTTGAAAGTCTTAATTTTTTATCAGCTTCATTTATCTGTCTAACAGAAACATGATACTGAGAACCAGACAACCGCCTGTATAAGCCAAACCTTGCTTTCGACGCATCAGTTTGAAACTTACCTGGGAGAGGATATGACATTTTGAGCTCAGACAGACAATATTCAGCCAATTCAGTTAAACCATAAGTGGTTAATTTAAGAGCAGAGTGAGTCTCTTTTGTTGGTGTTCCACCTGATAAATTCATATTTTCCCAGTCATCAAGCCAAAGGAGAAACTGTTTCAATAAGTTTCTTAGTTCGTCTGATGGGTTGTTAGTTAAAATTTCTGCATGTCCTCCCTTGATCGTAATCCTTTGAGTGGTGTCTTTACATTTACAATACTCCACCGTTTGTTTATTATTTCTATAAACTTGGCAGTGCCTTCGTAGTTCTGGAGACTATTCGTAGGACCTAGCTTTAAGAGACTGTTCGCAATATAACCACTAAATACTTGCATTACAAGCTTGACATTTTGCCTCTCAAAATTTGATGGCCATACAGCCTTAATACTCAAACCATACAAATTTTAACAATTTATGACTTTCTGAGTCAAACAGACCTTGAAGAGCAGAAAATGAAGCATAGTTAGTGTTGTCCCTTTGAATGATAGACAAATGTACAGCCATCATTCTTCAAATTTATCCAATTATTTCTTATGCACTTAAATATATGGACAGCATCAATTAAAAAGAATAATGGCCTTGTAGGTTCAGCTGGGTGGGGTACACAATACTCATTTGAGGTGGGTTTGCAAAATTAGAAATAGGTCTCCTATTTATAGTTATTATCAGTAATTATACAAATTACCTTAAAACCTAATTTCTCCAAGCCAACCACAACATTTTTTGTTACATCAAACAGTTCATCTGCAGTCCTTTTATTGATAGGCAAAATATTAACCACATGCTTGAGAGAGGAAACAACACCCTGCACCATATACACATGTGCTGCTGGAGCAAGCATGGCTGTATCATATGCCATACCAACAACATTACCACCTTTATAATCTAAGTATGGTTTCAGGTGTATTTCATCTAACAAGAGTGTTACTACATCCTCCTAGTCCTCTAGTTGTGGTACCTTATCTTTCATGTATGACAAAAAATGTGCGTTACTAGGATCAACATTCACATATCCACATCACTTTCTTATGGAGTTTGGATGAGAGAGAATAATACATCCATAAATTCTTAAGAATTTATATGCATGGGCTGATAGGAAAAAACTGTAAAGATGCAAATATCAATACATTTGGTCAAACCTATGTCTTTCAGGTTGTGTAACACATAACTGAAGTTGGGATTTTAAGAATTCAACAGGTTTTTTTTGCTTCTTTTCCTCCACAATTTAAGTTGTCCATGAGTTGTACAATGAAACTGACAGGTATTCATGATATTTCCTATTTCTGGAATAGAAGACTACTTTAAGAATATACCGAGCTCGATAGCTGCACTCGCTTAAGTGCGGCCAGTATCCAGTATTCAGGAGATAGTAGGTTCAAACCCCACTGTCGGCAGCCCTGAAAATGGTTTTCCGTGGTTTCCCATTTTCACACCAGGCAAATGCTGGGGCTGTACCTTAATTAAGGCCACGGCCGCTTCCTTCCCACTCCTAGCCCTTCCCTATCCCATCGTCGCCATAAGACCTATCTGTGTCGGTGCGACGTAAAGCAACTAGCAACAGCAACAAAAAAAAAAACTTTAAGAATATCTTTACAGTTAATTTCATAACCACCTAAAAATACACTAACACTGAGGTTTCCATCAATAATTATATATACAATATCATATGGCACTTTGTCAAAATCTATGTACAGAAAAATAACACTCCGGTTCTTAATTACAACTGACCATTTATCACCAACACTTACATAACTTAATCTCTCAGTTAAGTCATCAAATGTTTGAAAGGAATATTTTTCCCTGAATTCACTTAATGTGTTTAGACTGTTGGCAATAGCTGTCTGTAATGCTCTTGCTTCTTGCATTTCTTTCTTTTCTGACGGTGCATCTCGATGGAATGTGGATGTCTTGTTTAAATATGATGGACAGTTTGGAAGTTTACATGGTATAAGTTAGCTGTTTTAGTTAACTGTGGTTTAGTTAATGACACAGTTAAGGTCTTCCCAGTTTTTGAATCTACAGCTTTCGATTCTCATAATATGTCATTTTCCATTAAATGTAAGTGACACACCTGTTGAAAATTAAAAACATGGCATTAGCTAGGTAGATTACCATAACCAAATAAATTATTCACATAGGCCTAAATGTACTTACTCCTGTTTTAAGAACCTTCTGTAATAACCCAGGGAATGACAAAACGTCAGTTTTTGTCTATATGAGTCGATTTAACTACACGGTGGGGTAAGTAATGTAGATACGTGACCTATATCATCTAGACATAACCTCATTGCTGAATATCTTATTCTTATAATTATATATATATAGATAATATGAGTTTTGTCTGTACATTGCTTACAATTTAAAAAGAATGGTATTCATGTATCAGTCGTGTCCCCGGTGACAAGGAAATGCACTTTTTAATTTTCCGTAATTTCTGTATGTATGTATGTATGTATGTATGTATGTATGTATGTATGTATGTATGTATGTATGTATGTATGTACACACATCACAAGAAAATGGCTGAAGAGAATTTAATGAAAATCGGTATGCAAAGTTGGGAAATAAGTCACTGCAATCTAGGCCATATATCATTTCATTCACGCTGAGTGAAATGGTAGTTTAGGGGAAGGCCTAAAATTTAATTCTCAAGTATTTATGTTATTAGTCATCGTATCTTAATGAAAATCGGTAGGCAAAGTTGGGGAATAAGTTGCTACAATCTAAGCCTAAATAATTGTATCCACGCTGGAAAAAATGGCAGTTTTGGGGAAGGCTTAAAATTTAATTCTCAAATATTTATTAGTGGTCCTACCTTAATAAAAATTGGTATACAAAGTCAGAGAATAAGTCGCTATAATCTAGGTCATAAGTAATTTCATTCAAACTGAGTGAAATGGTAGTTTAGGGGAAGGTCTCAATTGAATCCTCAAATATTTGTTATTAGTGGTCGTATCGATGAATACTACATAACTGAAGTTATATTGTATTAAATTTCCAATCATTTACGTCTTTCACATTGTTACCATACTGGCTATGATCACAGAGTAACAAAAACCCAAATTCATGAATATCTAAGTCCATATCAGCGCCGAGTCACAAGAAAATGGGTAAACAGAATCTAATGAAAATCGGTATGTAAAGTCAGAGAATAAGGAACTACAGTCTATGCTATAAATATTGTAAGATGCTCTGGTATCACAGAGTCAAAAGAAAACTAAATATGAAGGCCTACAATATAGAAAGCTCATAAAATGGATCAACAATAACATTACATTGACCCTTGTTTGCTGGGATGTGCTTTGTGTCTTCTGTTGCCACTCATCTCCGATAGATAGGATTACTGCTGCGTACAGAGTATTTTTTAAATTTGCCTTACGTCGCACCGACACAGATAAGTCTTATGGCAACGATGGGATCAGAAAGGGCTAGGAGTGTGAAGGAAGCGGCCTTGGCCTTGGCCTTAATTAAGGTACAGCCCCAGCATTTGCCTGGTGTGAAAATGGGAAACCACAGAATACCATCTTCAGGGCTGCCGACAGTGGGGTTCGAATCCACTATCTCCCGAATGCAAGCTCATAGCTGCAGGCCCCTAACCACACGGCCAACTCGCCCGGTCGTACCGAGTAGAACAGCCTGCCTGAATATTGGTGGGAAGTAGCTGGGGAGTTGCATCCCTCTCTTCTTTAGCATGCAATTTCTCTGGTTCATACATTTTCTGATACTACTGGTACATAACACACTGGTTCATCATAGCATTTGAGCTATTCAATCCCTACTCTTAGGCACTGATTGGAATGAGCAGTGTGCATTTTTAACGGAATAAAGGCAGAGGAGTGTTCACGGCTGTCTGCGACCTGGTCATTCCAGCTCTGGAACTTAGGACTGTTAGATTGGCACCGCAGTACTGTTCCTTGAAAGTGAGAAAATGTGCAGTTTTTCATTTGATCGAGTTTTTTATATGATAACATTGATTTTAATCGCTACATTCCTACTGATGTTTCTGTAATGACCTGTGTTGATTTCAGTTTGGAAAACCACAAAGTTTTCTTTCTGAGAATCCCGTAGCAAAGCACGGACACATCAGCTACTAAGATATAAACCTGCTCATATTTGAGAAGGAGAGAAACTGGTTGTCCCAAACAGTATACCATATGTCATGACAAATAAAGTCAATAACTGTACACACCACTGAATTCTTTGTAGGTTCAGAATCTTTCCTCTTGATGCCTCTTAACCATTTGTTCCTCACATCTTCATTTTGGGGAAATTTAAAAACATGCACTTTGTTTGCACTATCATAATTCCCTCTGCAAATAGAAAGGCAACACTTAAAAAACCATTATTATATCAACAGGAAAAACCTGTTTAAAATATGTCTATTGATAAATCAAACACCACATGCAATAGAGTACTCTCTTCTTTCTTCTTCTTCTAGAAAGGTATGGTTGGACTCATGTTATCGTCCAGTCACAAAAACAGGTTGTTAATGTCAACACTTACACATGTATCACTCACACTTAACGGAAGTAGTGTGGTTGTCAAAAACAGATCAGATGCAAGGCTTTTCAGGCGTTTGCTCTATTAACCAGCGTTTCATCTTAGGTCTAACACTAGACTCATCAGAGTGGGATGTGTCAGACCCTACCCACTGATGCTGGGGTGTATGCAGGTGAACTTATCAGAAGCCCTTATAAGAGGCACAGTCTGATAACTGCATACGGGAGATAAATCTCCACAATGGAATTATTGTCCGCCTAGCAATTCCGAATGGAAAATTCTAAATTCCCATGGAGGGAATTACAATTTTTCACCAATAGAGCATGTCAAAAATGTCAAAAACATATCAGATGTAAGGCTTTTCAGGCGTTTGCTCTATTAACCAGCGTTTGCTTTATTAACACTTGTAAAGCCTTACATCTGATATGTTTTTGACATTTTTGACATGCTCTATTAACCAGCATTTGCTCTATTAACGCCTGAAAAGCGTTACATCTGATATGTTTTTGACATTTTTGACATGCTCTATTGGTGAAAAATATCTAATTCCCTCCATGGGAATTTAGAATTTTCCATTCAGTAGTGTGGTTGTCAAAAAAAACACGCCACATGAATCACACGAGACGCAATCGAGACACGACAGTAAGTCATAGGACCACCGGGCGAGTTGGCCGTGCAGATGGGGGTGCGCGGCTGTGAGCTTGCATCTGGGAGATGGTGGGTTTGAGTCCACTGTCGGCGTCCCTGAAGGTGATTTTCCATGGTTTCCCGTTTTCACCTCAGGCAGATGCTGGGGCTCTACGTTAATTAATGCCACAGCTGCTTCATTGATTGATTGATTGATTGATTGATTGATTGATTGATTGATTGATTGATTGATTGATTGATTGATTGATTGATTGATATAATGGCGTGCGGCCTCCGAAGAGGCCTGGTGCAGGTCTTTCAATTTGACTCTGTATCGGCGACCTGTGCGTCTATGAGGATGGGGCCCTACCTATGATGAATTCTAATGCTGAAGACGCCACACACAGCCAGCTCCCGAGCCATTGGAATTAACCAATTAAGGTTAAAATCCCCGACCCGACCGGGAATCGAACCCGGGACCCTCTGGACCTAAGGCCAGCACGCTAACCATCTAGCCATGGAATCAGACGATTGATTGATGATGACCACACATAATAAGGGATAGAGAACTCTCGACAATACGACCACGGAACACACATTCGCCTACTGATAATGACATCACCAGCTTCAGAGCAGGGAGCTGGAAGGTTTCGTAATCTAGGTGGCATTGATCCAGTGCAGCAGGAGCTGCGAGAACAATTTGTGAAGTGTACGGGAATAAAGCAGTTGCTCTAAGAACAGCATAAAAATGGTTTTCCCTCTTTCAAGCAGGACGGTTTAACTTGTCTGATGACCCACATTCCAGAAGACTTTCAGATTTTGACGAAAATTGCTTGAATGAGTTGCTTCATGAGAATCCTCATCAAACAACGATGGAAAGGACTCACGTTTTTTTAGTGTGATCAGTTTTTTTGTTGTTTGCTATTTGCTTTACGTCGCACCGACACAGATAGGTCTTATGGCGACGATGGGATAGGTATGGCCTAGGAATGGTAAGGAAGTGGCCGTGGCGTTAATTAAGGTACAGCCCCAGCATTTGCCTGGTGTGAAAGTGGGAAACCACGGTAAACCATCTTCAGGCCTGCCGACAGTGGGTTTCGAACCCACTATCTCCCGATTACTGAATACTAATAATACCATTATAAATGGTCCGTTATTGGACATTACAAATTTTCCAGCTCATTCCTGGTTGCCAGCGTTTCGCCCCCGTGTGCTAGGCTGGGCTCATCAGTTGGTACCTAGCACACCTACCAAGACGCATGGCTAGTAGTGCATACCGTGGAGGCCACTGCGTAGGCTAATTGTAGCCACCGGCAGTGCCAATGCACTATGAGAGACTTTGTCCCATTACCAAAAATTGATGCCTGCTTGGCCATCAGATGATATAGATGTTGATTCCCAAAGGGAATCTGAAATATTTGTTGCGAATGAGTAAATTTATAATACCAATATAAATGGTCCGTTATTGGACATTATAAATTTTCCAGCTAACTCATTCCTGGTTGCCAGCGTTTCGCCCCCGTGTGCTAGGCTGGGCTCATCAGTCGGTACGTAGCACACCTACCAAGACGCATGGCTAGTAGTGCATACCGTGGAGGCCACTGCATAGGCTAATTGTAGCCACCGGCAGTGCCAATGCACTATGAGAGACTTTGTCCCATTACCAAAAATTGATGCCTGCTTGGCCATCAGATGATATAGATGTTGCGTCTTGGTAGGTGTGCTAGGTACCAACTGATGAGCCCAGCCTAGCACACGGGGGCGATACGCTGGCAACAAGGAATGAGTTAGCTGGAAAATTTATAATGTCCAATAACGGACCATTTATATTGGTATTATAAATTTACTCATTCGGAACAAATATTTCAGATTCCCTTTGGGAATCAACATCTATACTGAATACTGGCCGCACTTAAGCGACTGCAGCTATCGAGCTCAGTAAACTATTGTACGCCATTTGCATTTGATGGGTAAGGTACAGAAATTGGGTATATGGGTATCACATGTGCTTAGTGACAGTAACAAAAATCAACGAGTAAACATCTGTTAGGCATAGATATCAAGGATTATTAAAATTATCCTTGATATCTATGCCTAACGTCATCTTCAATACGGAACAATAATGAGAGTTATTACTTGTAATAAACATCTGTTGCCGGGCTGAGTGGCTCAGACGGTTGAGGCGCTGGCCTACTGACCCCAACTTGGCAGGTTCGATCCTGGCTCAGTCCGGTGGTATTTGAAGGTGCTCAAATACGTCAGTCTTGTGTCGGTAGATTTACTAGCACGTAAAAGAACTCCTGCGGGACTAAATTCCGGCACCTCGGCGTCTCCGAAAACTGTAAAAGAGTAGTTAAAGGGACGTAAAGCAAATAACATTATTATTATTATTATTATTATTATTATTATTATTATTATTATTATTATTAAACATCTGCTCGTCATTGCTTGCCCGGCACCGGTTGGCTTGTGATATATAATAATTTCGTGTGGCTATTTCTGACCGAGTGCAGCCCTTGTAAGGCAGACCTTCCGATGAATATGGGCGGCATCTGCCATGTAACTGCGTGTTATTGTGGTGGAGGATAGTGTTATATGTGGTGTGTGAGTTGCAGGGATATTGGGGACAGTACAAACACCCAGCCCCCAGGCTATTAGAATTAACCAATGAAGGATAAAATTCCCAACCTGGCAATGAATCGAACCTGGAACCCTCTGAACCGAAGGCCAGTACGCTGACCATTCAGCCAACGAGTCGGACTAGCTTGTGATAGGCACAAAGCATTCCTTCGAACATTGTCACCGGTGGCGAGAAATGGTGCCTGTATGTCAACATGAAGAAGAGGAAAGAGTGGCTCAAATCATAAAAAGAAAAAAAAAAAAAAACTCCCCGTGCCAAGGATAGTGCCCATGCACAGAAAATCATGTTGAGTGTTTAGTGGAACGAAGATGGCATACTTCACCATGAACGTCTTCCGAAAAACGTACCGATTACCTCTGCTGTGTATGGTGACCAGCTAAGACAGCTTGCCACTGTTATTGAGAACAAAAGAAAAAGACAACAATCAGTTTTATTGCTCCATGATAACGCTCATCTGCATACAGCGCAATTGACCAAAAGTGTGATTGCTGAACTCGGCTAGGAACCTCTTCCTCATCCTCCGTATTGGCCTGACCTTGCCTCCTCATATTTCCATCTTTTCCGCTCTCTTTCTAACCACATTCAGGAGCAAGTGTTTCCTGACGAAGCGTCTCTTGAACAATGGCTAACAAATTTCTTCCAGTCAAATCAAAACAGTTCTACAGGTGAGGCATTCAACTGCTGCCTGAACATTGGCAGAAGATCATAGAGTGGAGGTGAATACATCACTGAGTGATTGTGATTGTGAGTTACAGTGCGTGACCGTGACAGTAAATAAAATAATATAAAATATAAGAACCGCACGAACTTATGCTTCGATCCAGTACTAATAATTTAATAATGCTTTGCTGCTAAGATATTAGTATCTTAGTTAAATCTAAAGCTCCAGACTCTCATATTTTGTACAAATATCATCCTTTAATAAGCTTCTTCATATAACATAATTATAACCTCATACAATTAATTTGTAACACCATGTCTTCTTTCATAACCAACTTCAAATCTTTACTTTCATCTGTACATCTCACTTCAGCTCTTATTCTCATAACAAACTCCAAATCTGTTCCATTACACATTTCACATCTTTCTACCATCTACCCATTTCACTCTCTCATCCACAATTTTTTTTTCTTTTGTATTGACTCCATCACCATGACATAACTTTATTTTTATTTTTTATTGTTTATCTGAACGAAGGAAGTACACCATTACTGACAACCAAAGGGCAGCCAGGTCCGACAAGATGAAGTTTTGGGAGTGGAAGAAAAAGCTTTTAATACTATTAGACTTTAATGTATATGACTGATTAAAGTACTCCAATGGGGGCATAAACTATGTTAAAAAAAGAACTATTTTAAAACATATGCCCATATGATATTCCTTAAGCATAAGAAATTGTAATATTTTAAAACAAAACATATCCCACTTCTGTACCATTACAATCCTCCCCTTTCATTTATGGAAATTAAATTTTATAATTTCATTTTCACAAATCAAAATATTATGCAATTACAGAAAATATATCTAATCACTCAGGCTTGTTAAACATTTAAGTAATATATATAACATACATTTCTGTTATTCCCTGAACCCAATACTTGTCTTACCTTTAAGTACGATGATTTCAAACCTCTCTGCATGCTTTGGCTTGTCTCTGAATTCATCTCTTTCTTCCAATTTCATCTTCTCTTGCCTATCTTTGTATTAGTTCTTATTCTGTACTTAATGTCTTTTTCACTTTCTTTTCCTGTACATTAATCTCTTTTACTCTCTTCATCTGATTTATCTTTGTCATCATGTCTATTAGATCATTTGCTTTCACCTCTGTCTCGGCAATATTTATCATGTTCATTCTGCTTCAAATTACCACTTTCATAATCAGTTCTACTCCTTTTCTTTTCATCTGTTAGATCCAATAACTTCTCTGTATCCTTATTTTCAATAATACACTTCTTCTCAGCTTTTCCAGTTTCTCCACTCTTTTCTTCTGAGTCAGTTTTGCTGCAATTTGTATCTCCAACATCATCTAAACATGTTGCCTTTTATTCTTCACTCCCCTGATTTGACATCTCAGTATTGTCTAATACTTGAGATTCTTGGCTTAATATCTGTAATGGTGATTTAGACAACTGGCTTTCATCAAATGCCCATGTGCCAACACTGAACCTCATGATAAAATTGCTGTGTGGCACCTTGGGTGAGAGTCAATCTAATTTAAGGTTATTCTCAAGATACGTCCCCTGCTGCAAATCTTCCTATGGCTAACCTCCTCATTTGTGACTTGACCTAAGACTGCTACCAACCTCACATGAAATCACTCTTCCTATTTTTTTATACATGTCTTGCACAGACTGTCATTCTGAACACATGTAAGTTCCATAACCACAGCATCCCTATTCTTACAACATGCTGGAATCTTACATTTCGTATCAAAAATATTCAGTACATCATTTAAATTATTAATCACATTTTTCAATCTATTTCTTGTTTTCTCACACACATTGTCACTCTCATTTTCCTTGAATTTTCCATGCACACCAAAATAATTTCCAACACAATTACTCCTTATAAGATTTCCAAATCCTGATTCCCTATAATAATTACCACCCCTCCTGCAAATTCCACAACATGACCTATAATTCCCTTTACACACAACAATGACAGTTTTAGTCCACTCATTCTGATCCAACATACGAGACCGCTCTGGGTGGGGGACACAGACGAAGATTACACCATCGGTACCCCCTGCCTGTCGTAAGAGGTTACTAAAAGGGGCGATCAAGGGATGATAAAATTAGAACCATGATACTACTTGTAATTAGTACCACCACGTGGGGAACACCATGGGTCGCTTATACCTGTGCGTAGTACCACTATGTTAGGTACACAATAGGTCTGTGATTATTAGCAATATATTGCATTGGCAGCTTTTACAGTACCTGGATTCTTACCCCTATATGAGCAACACCATGGGATTAGCGACACCATGGTTCTGCTTTGCCAATGGTTAGTACCCACTCTGTGAGGAACACCACGGGATAGTGCAGGTCTCTGTGTTTAGTCCACTTATGTGAGGAACGCCATAGGTTTGCGTTGTCTGTAAGTAGTGCCGCAGTGTGCGAAACACCATAGGTCTGTGTTAAGTGTGTAAATTTCATTACCTGTGCATAGTACCATACTCGGTGGAATACCGCGAGTCTACGCTACTTTTGATTAGTACCACAACATGACATATAGATGGTTCTATTTTCCTAGCGATAAGTACCATTATGAGGGGCCGATGACCTCGATTTTGGACCCGTTTCGACTACAAGCATCATCGAGTCAGTATTGTGCTTTAGAAGCTGTCCCTTGGTCAGTAATACTATAGTCTAAAGCTAAGTTTTCGGGAATATGGGGCATTGCAGGTCGAATCCACTGATTGTTTTAACTTCATATCCATCCATTCATTCTTTGTCCTCACGTTTTCGAATTCTGGTCAGTGGAGGATTATGGATTTTTAAATTGTCATACCATTTTATACCATTGTCTCCTTCATGCAACTCTTCTCATATATTCCCTCACTCCCACGTGCCCTCTTACTGAAATTACCACAATGATTCACTTTGAGATCTCCATTATACGCTATAAGGGGGTAAGTGAATGGATGAGTAAATATGGGAGGTTCAATAACTTACTTGTTATTCCTGTCCAGAATGCACTGTCTAGCAGCTGGAGAACGCATGGATGGTCTGGTGGCCTCCAATGAATAACTAAAAGGATCTTAAAGATCAAAATAGACAAGAATGTGCGTTGTATTTGCGTAAACGAGGAACAACTTAAAATCAGTCAATTTAATGAATGAAAGCAAAGTAAAAAAAAAATTAAAACCCAGTATAACATAATACAATGCACTAAAAGCAAGTGTGATAAATGCCATGAAGTGGAAATGACATAAACAAACATTGAATCTTTGTGGTATTTAAACAAATCATTGAATCTTCAAGGTTAAAACAAACATTGAGTCTTTGCATTAAATAAAACGTTGAGTTTTTCAGATGTTACTTCATCATTTGAAATTTAAGCTAAACGTGAACAAGCCCTTGATGTACAACACCATGGCATGAAATAAATGAATTGTAGTGTTAGGACTAGTAATGCTTCGCAGATCAATAATTAACACTAGAAAGTTCCCTTACATACAGGATGTATCTACAAATGTACATAAACACAGAACTAATTTACACCCACCAAAAACACAGAGTTTACTGTGGACGCACTTCCACAAACCCAGAGGAGTAATGAACTCTCGACCCCTAGTAACTTGCGTGTTACATCATTTTCTAAACGACAAGCATATGACAATCTGACACACATGAACAGCACTAATAAACACACACAGTGATGCCAACAGTTGGATGTCAAATCATTCACCTAGAATAAAAACACATGAGAAAAAAGAAAGGAAATAATTCACATGCAGACTTCTAAAATGAAAGGTTTCCCTTGGCTGGGTACTGGTTATGTCATTGACCTGCAGAATGGAGCGAGGAGCTCTTCCCTTCCAGCAGCAAACAAATGTAAACAAACATGCCTCCTCAACCTAGTTTCCACCCAGCTGATGCGAGCTCCAGAAGACAAGGACTCTTAACCTTCCCTTCCTACAAGAACAGACATACGGGCTCACACAGCTTTCCCTGACATACACAAGGGATCATTCTCTTTCATAAATACAAAAGGCTCAGTCGCCTGATCACATCTTGGGTCTACTTCAATAAATAAGAGTACTTTCATGTACTAATTCATCACAAACGCTACGGTGCATCTTACAATACGGCGCAACATCTCATCCTTGAGTCCTAAGTTCATGTCAAGTGCATAGTGGAGGAAAACTGTCAGAAATTTAGATAATCTTACTGTTCCAACGTTGCAACAGCTTACACTCAGCCTAACCGAAATCACTGAAAATCATGCAAATAAATCATGCCGATCCCAACACAAATTTAACTGACATTTTACTATCTTCCCAGGCATCGTCTTAGAGTATCAAAACTTTCCTTTTGAAGACATTCACGTTACAACACATTATGTTAACATGCGTAAAGAATAAACGGGAATATTTCACTAGAGACAATCCTATGTTACACCTAGCTCCCACATTTCCTGTAAATTATAACTAACTATTCAATTCCCACGTGCGATAGTCCTGTGGAAGTTACTTACTTGCCATAAGGGCTTACTCAAACTCCTGATTATATCATCAGGTTGCCTGATGGGCTTACCTAACATCAAAACTATATTATAAACTGCCCGACGGGCTTAACTAGCATCTTAACTATATTACACAATTGCCAAAAGCGCTTAACTAAAATCTTATCTACATAATTAAACAAATACCTATCTGCGAAAACATTACTACCCCTAACACTTGCCAAAACACTTGTTCACTTAGTTCATTGCTGATGACCTCTCCGCTTCCGACTTCAGGACATGGCTACTCCTTCTTAGCCCATCATGAGGAAGCTGTCGTCCTGGGTCGATCCTCTTGGTCCAATCCAGTCATCGTGAGGTCGTCTTCTTGAGATTACGGTCAGAAGGTCTTGTGCTTATCACCTCTTGAAACTCAGCACAGGTCTTCACTGGAATTAAATGCCTAATTATTTAACAGCACGGCACTACCGGCACTTCTTTTCAGTTTCACAGGCATAGATCAGTTACTGGCGATCTGCAAAGTTAAAAATCATTGTTCTCCATCGACTGCTTAACCGTGCACGAATGTGTATGTGGGCTATCTTTATCTACGATCTGAAATCAGCAGCCTAATTCGTCGAACAAAATTGTCATTACCTCATGCTCAACTGATTCACACACGTAAGTCTAGTGGGAATAACTCAAATTGCTTTAGTTTATACCTCCACTTATTCCGCACATTATTATCTATTTACGCAGTTGCCCGTACCGCTTCTCTGATGAAGTCTATGTGTGCGACATTGACTCCAGTCAGATAATTAGACACTTGCAACCGCACTGTAAAGCATCTGAATGCATTCATTCGATTGAACAGTTACTGAAAAGTTTGTAAATCACTGATCTGCTGAATAAATATTAGCGCAACCGCACTACAGTAATCACAGTCTTTGTCCTAAGCAAAGTTTATGGCACAATTATTCAAACAGACAGAGTACTCACGACACGGGCAGGAGTAAATTTTACTGCAGAATGGGATACCTCCCTCCAAATCAGCCAGTACTTATAGGGAGCATCTAGCCAAGTCACGCTAGGGGACTTACCGGGATACACACTTCAGATTGGTATGCAGATACTTGACGGTTTTGCCGGGCTGAGTGGCTCAGACGTTTAAGGCGCTGGCCTTCTGACCCCAACTTGGCAGGTTCGATCCTGGCTCAGTCCGGTGGTATTTGAAGGTGCTCAAATACGTCAGCCTCGTGTCGGTAGATTTACTGGCATGTAAAAGAACTCCTGCGGGACTAAATTCCGGCACCTCGGCGTCTCCGAAAACCGTAAGAGTAGTTAGTGGGACGTAAAACAAATAACATTATTATTATTATTATTATTACTTGACGGTTTCCCATGGTGGTGCGCGCTAATGCAGAATTATCAAATTTGTTACATATTAATGGCATGAGACACATCATAATGTTCCTAAAATTCTGAGGATCATTGTTATCTTTTTATCTCTTCTAAGAGTCTTCAGTAGATATCACTCGATTCCTGCAAAGTGACAGGCCTGTTTCTTGCTGCTTTAAGTTTTGTTAAGGTGGCATGGTGCTTCTGCAAACAAGGTCCACATATCCCTGTCCTACTCTGATGCATCTTCTGTCTCGCACATACATTGCCTCGGCCGTAATAGTGGGCCGCACCCAACCTCCTGCTTCCAATGTGGGTTCACGCCAATTATCATAGTGTCCTATTCCGACACAGGCTAATTGCGTTAAATATCGCCGTACTCGTCATGAATGGTATGGTTCACCATCATTACTAGATTCCCCGACAATTACTTCATCTTCCACACCTTTCATATCACCTCCCATTTGCACATCATTCATTTCACTAACACTGCATATTTACGTGGTTGCCCGTACCGCTTCTGTGATGAAGTCTATGTGTACGGCAGATAATTAGACACTCGCGACCGCACTGTAAAGTGTCTGAATGCAGTCATTCGATTGAACAGTTACTGAAAAGTTTGTAAATCCCTGATCCGCTGAATAAATATTAGCGCAACCGCACTAAAGTAACTTACACTAACATCCTTAACATCCTCAAAGACTCCTCTTCCTTTTTTTTTTGTTTTTTTTGTTTTTTGGCTAGTGGTTTTAGCGACGATGGGATAGGAAAGGCCTAGGAGTTGGAAGGAAGTGGTCGTGGCTTAATTAAGGTACAGTCCCAGCATTTGCGTGGTGTAAAAATGGGAAACTACGGAAAACCATCTTCATTGCTTTCAACAGTGGAATTCGAACCCACTATCACCCAGATGCAAGCTCACAGCCGTGTGCCCCTAACCACACGGCCAACTCGCCCGGTCCTCTTCCATTAAACTACCTTCACCAATAATAATTTTCAATTCTTCTTTCTCAATGAGCATTTTGCCTATACTCTGCAACTCCTTCTGTTGACTTTCAATCTTATCACTTAATTCCCTCCCTTGATTGGATATTTTATTACTTAGATCCTCTTTTAATTCCTCCATTAATTCTTTTCATTGATCACTGACTTTCTGAATCTTCCCATTTACTTCAGCTATCTGCTCCAATATCAACATCGTAAAATAATTATTACTCCCCAGATTACTTTCATTGTGCTCACTACTTTACCGTTCACCTCCCATGACTGCATACATTTTTTCTACAGGCATATTTTCACTATGAACCCTACTTTCATTAAAACTTTTGTGCTAGTGTCTGAGTTTCTCACCTCAATTTTTTTTTTTTTTTTTTTTTTTTTTTTTACCTTCTTGATCAGTAACAGACGTACTTCCTTTAGGCACTTTTCTCCCTCTCAAATTTGTAATATTACTGTTATTCTCACTAGTATTCTTACTCCACAAAGCACTGATAAATATACTCAAAACACAGATAAATTACTATCTTCACTCTGTACACTTGTCTCTTTGATGTACTCTTCTATTTGCTGTTCTTGATTATCTATTAATTATATTTTTGATTATGTTTTGCTTCTTCCTTAGCTATGAAATGATGCCTCAGCTTCAAATTGATGGACAATGTATTCATCCTTGACTAAGTGGAAGCGAATTTTATCATACCCATCACCAGCTCCTTTTGCAAGTTCTTCAGGCAACTGAGATACTCCCTGTAATCAAATAGGCCCTCTGATTAATTCTTCCTCTTGTCTTTTAATCTCCGCTAATTGCCTTTCTTTAACATCAGATTGGGTTCTCATGCTCCACGTCGGCAACACCAAAAATTGTAACCAGGCCCGAATCTTCTTGTTACACATCCATACCTGCCAACTTTCCCGATTTAGACGGGAGACTCCCAATTTTCGACATTTTTTTCCGTCTCCCGATTATTCTATTATTTCTCCCAATTTTAGCTTATTTTTTGGTGAACTTCAAACATTTGTTTTCATATCCCGCCATTTCAGCTTTTTTACGCCAGTGGCCGGAAGTTCTTTCTCTTATTGGCCGCTTTCAAATGAAATATCTACGTTTATCAATGCGCGAACATGCAATGTTTATTGAAACCTGTATACCGCGACGCGTATGTCGATCGTCAATTTCTCTTTCTCGCGTGCTATGTTCGTGTTCGTTCATATCATTCTACGAGTCTAGTCGATTCTAGAGACAAGTCGCTAGATATGGAATCTTTTTTAGTAATTTAGTGACAGAATTTCAATGATAACAACGTGACTTCTAGAGATTTTAGAAGCTATTTGGTGACAATTCTGACTAATTTTAATTTATCTCAATATAAATAAAATAAGAGTGTCTGTAGATTGCTCAAAATGTAAAAAGAATGATATTTCAGTACCGGTCATGGCCACAGTAACAAAGGGAAATGCTCATTTTAATTTTCCGTAATGAATGTATGTATGTATGTATGTATGTATGTATGTATGTATGTATGTATGTATGTAGGTAGGTATGTATGTATATACGTGCATCACGAGGAAACGGCTGAAGAGAATTTAATGAAAATCGGTATATGAAGATGGGGAATAAATTGCTACAATCTAGGCCATAAATAATTGTGTTCACGCTGAGTGAAATGGTAGTTTAGAGAGAAGGCCTAAAATTTAATTCTCACATATTTATGTTATTATTGGCCCTATCGATAAATATTACATAATTAATGTTATATATTATTAAATTTCCTGTCATTTATATCGTATACATTCTTACCGTACCAGCTATGATAACAGAGATATTCAGGAATTTGGATTTTTGTTGCCAAGTCCATATCAGTGCCAAGGTACGAGAAAATGGGTGAGCAGAATTTAATGAAAATTGGTATGTAAAGTTGGGGAATAAGGAACTACAGTCTATGTTATAAATAATTTTATTCACCCTGTTCGAAATGGTAGTTTAGGGGAAGGTGCAAAAATTTAATTTTTAATTGCCTATCTAATTTATAATATCGAAAAGTACTACATAACAAACGAAAGAGTACAATTTCTGAATATTTGTGTCTTATTCAGTTTTACCGTACCAACTATACTAATATTGTGAAGATGATTATAAGAATGAGAAATTTTTTTGAAGGAATGGTCGCTTGAATAATAACACAAGAGGGAATCATAAAAGAAAGGGGGACTCACTTTACATTAGATGCTCTAATATCACAGAGTCGGAAGAAAACTAAATGTGAAGTCCTGCATTATAGACAGCTCACAAAATTGATCAACAGTAACATTACATTGACCATTGTTTGTTGTGATGTGCTTTGTGTATTCTGCTGCCATTTATCTCCGATAGATGGGATTATGCGTACCTAGTACAACAGCCTGCCTGAATATTGGTGGGAAGTGGCTGGGGAGTTAGATCTCTCTCTTCTTTAGCATGCCATTCCTCTGGTTCATAAATTTCCTGATACAAAAGGTACATAACACACTGGATCATCATAGTATTCCAGCTATTCGATCCCTACTCTGAGACAGTGATTGGAATGAGCAGTATGCACATTTAAATGGAATAACCATGAACCTACTACGCTGGTGTAGCAGGGGGAGATGTGATACTCGCACGTGGGGATAGGGATCCTAACCAGCTTGCCGGCGGACTTGAGCGAAATAAAATCTTTCTCGTGGACCAAACACACACACACACACACACACACACACACACACACACCCTGTGGGTGGGGGATGCAGGCAACGAATACACCCACGGTATCACCTGCCCATCGTAAGAGGCGAATAAAAGGGGCGATCTAGGAATGTTTGAATTAGAACTATGAGACTAGTTATAATTACGACCACCATGCGGGTAATACCATGGGTCGATTCTACTAGTGCATAGTACCACAATGTTAGGTACACAATAGGTTTGTGATTGGTAGCAACAGTGTGTAAATGAGGGTGAGTTTTACAGTACCTATTGTAACCTTTACTACAGTGGTTACACAAAACAAAACACTAAACACAATGAAGGGAGGAAAGTAAGAGCAACTACACAGTACCAAAACTTACTACACACTCAGTGAAACATCAGCTGAAACTACGCGGATCTCCGCCGATAACAAAGTAAATATCAGTAGGGCCAACTAGATGACAATAAACTAGGAAGGTGGGAAGAGGCTGGGAACCTACCAAAGGCGTGGACATGGCTTAGATTGCAGTTTCAGAAATAATCAACCATGATACTTAATTTTGAAAAATATTATTTACATATGGATTTTACAAATATATTCCGAACAAATTTCGCCATGCGGAAGGTATCGACACACAACTCACGAATTAAATGTTCTGTGATACACACAACTTGGAAGTTCTTTGCTAATAGCTTCCTACAAGTTCAAAGATTTAACAAACTATACTTCTAGTAAGTTTAGTTCAAGATGGCGACTACTGTGTGTGAGTCTGTGATATTCGTGATGGATAATGATGTAAGATGCAGTGAAAAATGTGACAAATGCAGAAGAGTAGTTAAAAATGGGATTCTGTGACGTAAGTGTGATAAATGGTACCATTTTCGTTGTGCAAATATTGTAAATAGGTCTGATATTGAAGAAAGTGTGTGGCTGTGTCCCGAATGTAAACAAACTGATAGTGAGGTAGAACAACAAGAAAGAGAGACTTACGAATCTATGCTTAAGATTTTAGGAGTGCTACAAGAAGACTTATGTGCTCTGAAACTTGAAAATGAAAGCTTAAAGGACAGAATAAAGAAACTGGAAAATAAAGAAGACAGTGGAGAAGAAAGATCGCCGTGGACGGAAGTGACGCATAGCCATTTTAGGCCTAATGTTAAACATATGGGAGAAACTACGTACAACATAAAACCGGGAAAAAACTCTTTGCAGTGCCAAAATAGATTTCAGTCATTGCAACAAGTTCCAGAAGAAGACACTTCAAGTTTTCCAAATAATTTTAAATCCAGTGGAGGTAACCTACAGAAGAAGAAAACCAACCGGAAGTCAAGATCACCAAAAATTCATCTCTACGCAGACAGTCAAGGGCGGGGTATGGCAGAAGGCATCAAGGATGAGCTGCGTAATCCAGAAACTGAGGTTTTAGGACTAATAAAACCAGGTGCCAAAACTGAAGACGTCCTTTCAAGTTGTGATCCTGTGTTAGAGAAGGACAACTAAGTGGTGATTGTGAGTGGTACAAATGACATTGCTGCAAATGAAGGTGAGGAACTAATTACGACCCTCAGAGGTAAGATTTCAAAACTACCTGACTCAAAAGTAATTGTAGTTAATGTGCCACCCAGGTATGACCTTATACAAGACTCGTGTGTGAACAAAGCTGTACATGATGTAAATATAAAAATCAAGAGATTAAGTAAGAGTTTTAGAAATGTATATGTAGTAGATACTTTAGGTCTTGGCAGGCAAAAGTTCACTAGGCATGGGTTACATCTGAATGGTAATGGAAAAGCAACTCTCTGTAGACAAATTGCTACAATTATCAACAAAGATTTGCAAACTAATATGCACTTAAGAAAACCCATACCACTAAATTGGCATATACAGGGAAACTTGCCAGAAAACCCAGATCCTTAAATCAAGATCTATGTACAAAGATCTGGGTTCCAGGGACGTTCTCAACTCATGAGTCAAATGTTACCCAATTACAACAGTCAAGTTTTAGGGAGGAAGGGGTTCTGAGATTGCTCTTGGTAAACTGTCAGAGTGTAGTAAATAAACAAATAAAATTCAGTACATTGATGGAATCTTATGAGACTGATGTGGTGATAGGAGTAGAATCATGGTTGAGAGAAGGGGTGGGTTATACAGAAGACCAGAAGGGTATACAGTCTATCGTAGAGACTGAGGAGATAAAAAGGGTGGGGGGGAGGGTGTTTATTCTGGTGAAGGAAACTTATTGTTCACATGAATGGTTTACCGATGAAAGGGATGAAATTAGTTTGTGATAATATGAAGGAGGTGGGAATTATAGGAATATATAGGCCTGGAAGAGAGGAAAGAGACATGGAAATATTTGAGAAAATAATAGATTATACTCATAAAAACAATAATAATGATATGGTAATAATTGGGGGAGATCTAAACTTGCTTGAAGTTGAATGGAATGGAGCTGCAAGTGAAGCCATTGAACAGAAACTGGCAAATAAGTTAATTTGGGAGGGAGGATTTACACAAGTAGTACAAGAACAGACTCGTCTCAACAACTTGCTAGATGTATTATTGGTTAAACCATGGGAAATTGTTGATAAAACTGAGGTAATTGAAGGAATAGGTGACCATAAGGCTGTAATAATGGATGTAGGACTTGTACCAAAAATGCTTAATAAGAAGGTCACACAAGACAAGAAATTATACAGAAAAACTAAAGTTGATGAATATGGGACTTACCTTAAATTACAATTCAGTTGTTGGATAAGTGAAGGGAGTAATGTGGATACACTTTGGGCTAAATTTAAAGGAATCGTTTGGGAAGGAGAGAAGAGATTTGTACCTGTTAAAAAGGGTAAAATGACCTCAGACCCTGTTTATTATACAAGGGAAATAAGGAAATTAAAAAGAAAATGTAGAATAGTAAACAGGAAAATCAAAGAGGGTAGGGAGAATAGAGAAACTAGAAAACAGCTAATGAGGGAACTGAATAGAGTGAAAAAGGAAACAAAAGAGAAATATATGAATGGCATACTTCAAGAGGGTAATGACCACAAAGGGAAATGGAAAAAGATGTATTCATATATTAGGAATCAAAAAGGAAAAGGAATCCAAATTCCTACAATGGTGGGAGAAGGGGGTGAACACTATTCAACAGATACTGAGAAAGCAAATCTATTTAGTAGGGAATTCAGAGATTCAGTAGAAGATTGTCAGGAGTTGGAAACAGTAACAGAAGATAGAGAGGGAGAGACACATAGGGAAACAAGAAGCTTCTCATTCACAAATGAAGATATTTTCAGAGAAATCTAACTGCTTCAGCAAGGAAAAGCAGCAGGAAGTGATCAAATTACTGGGGAGGTATTAAAGACAATGGGGTGGTACATAGTGCCTTATTTAAAATTTCTCTTTGACTATGTCATAAATAATAGTGTAATACCAAAAGAATGGAAGGAATCTATAATAATACCAATTTATAAAGGAAAGGGTGATAAAAGGAAACCAGAGAACTACAGACCAATCAGCCTGACCAGTATAGTTTGTAAAATACTGGAGACTGGAGAGTTTAATATCAAAGTACATCAGAGGGATATGTTATGATAAACATTGGTTCATGAGGAGCCAGTATGGATTTAGAAAGAATTTTTCTTGTGAGGCACAACTGGTGAGATTTCAGCAGGACATATCAGATCAGTTGGATTCAGGAGACCAGTTAGATTGCATAGCCATAGATCTTTCCAAAGCCTTTGATAGAGTGGAACATGGAATATTATTAAAGAAATTGGAGGGAATAGGATTGGACGTAAGGGTTATACGTTGGATAAGAACATTTATAAGTTCAAGGGTTCAGAAAGTCAATGTAGGAAATAATATATCACAGGAAGGGAAAGTTTGGAAGGGAATCGCACAGGGTAGTATAATCGGTCCGTTACTTTTCTTAATATACACAAATGATTTAGGGAACAATATAACATCAAAAATAAGATTGTATGCAGATGACATAATTGTTTATAGGGAAATAAATAACATTGAGGATTGTTCAGAATTACAAAGGGACCCTGAAAGTATCCAACAATGGGTTGAAGAAAATAATATGAAGGTTAATGGAGGCAAATCAGCTGTTACAACATTTACAAACAGGAGCTTGAAAACTGAATTGGAATATACTTTGGATGAGGTAGTTATCCCAAAAGATGGCAAGTGGAAATACTTAGGTGTGAGATTTGAAAGTAATTTGCACTAGAAGGGTCATGTTGATGACATTGTTGGGAAAGCATACAGATCATTACATGTCATAATGAGGCTACTTAAAGGATGCAACAAAGAATTGAAAGAAAAAAGTTACTTGAGTATGGTTCGTCCATTATTGGAATATGCAAACAGTGTTTGGGATCCTCACCAAGAATACCTAATAAAAGAAATAGATAGTGTGCAGAGGAAAGATTTGTAACAGGAGATTTCAGGAGAAACAGTAGTATATCAGAAATGTTAGAGGAACTTGGGTGGGAAACTTTAAGTAAGAGAAGGGAGAAAACTGGACTTACAGGATTATATAGAGCCTATACAGGAGAAGAAGCATGGGGAGAAATCCGTGAGAAGCTTCGGTTGGAAAATAATTATATTGGCAGAACTGACCACAAGTATAAAATTAGAAGGAATTTTAGCAGAAGTGAAATTTTCATTCATTGGGAAGGGTGTGAAGGAGTGGAACAGTTTACCAGGGTTAGTGTTTGATCCTTTTCCAAAATCTGGACAGGTATTCAAGAAGAGAATAAACAGCAACAGGGAAAATAAATGAAATGTTAGAGGGCATTCGACCAGTGCAGGCTATTGTAAATAAAAAATGTGTGTTAAAAAAATAAAAAAAAAACTAATTCCATCCCCTGGTCCATGGAGTTTGGACAGCCAAAGTAGGGGACTGCCTGTGGGGGTGAAGTACAGTGGGGACTTCGAGGGCCCTAGGATCGCTGCGGTAGCTGTGTAGGCCCTTCAGGAACTCTGAAAAGTGGTGGCAAAAGGGGACTCTGGTTAAAACGCAGCAGGTCGTTATGCTACTTAGGTTCCAAAATGGTTAAAAAAAAAAAAAGTAAATAAATGCAATGTAAATTTTAATCTTATACCAGTTGCATAGTATTCTTCTTCTTCTTCTTTTATGACCACATAGGATCACTTTAGTCAGTCCGTCGTTCAGGTCTCTTTGAAGGGATTGTTCGGGCTTTGCGGTCCTCCCAGTACTTCTTCAGACGCTCCGATCTTCGTGCCCTTTCCTCAGTTGAAAATGTGCGTGTTGTTGGTTTGTTTTGTGTAAGGGTAAAGCGGAGGTTTGTATTCTTGAGTTTTGTATTCAATTTTATCTTATTTTTGGTGTCTTCTGTTGTAAGGCCTATTTCCTTCAGATCCTCTCTTTCTTCTCTGATCCATTTACATCCTGTTGTGGTATTTTTTGAGACGAGATTGTGTTGTACTAGTTGTTTCAGAAGTCTCGAGTCCTGCATCCTCATGATATGTCCAAAGAATCCCAGTCTCCTCTTACGCATAGTATCTGTAATGGGTTCTAGCTCTTTGTACACGACTTTGTTAGGTATTAACCGCCACTGTCCATCTTTCTGATATTTTTTGTTGATACAGGTTCTTCCAATCCTCCTTTCAATTTTCTGAAGTCTGTCAGTCATTGATTGTTTATTCAGGTAAAAGAGTGTTTCTGCTGCATATGTAGCTTCCGGTTTTATAACTGTGTTGTAGTGTTTTATTTTTGTATTTATTGATAGACATTTCTTTTTGTAGATATCCCATGTTAATTTTTGTGCTTTAGCTAATCTATTTATTCTTACTTGGATTGAGATTTTTTCATTTAAGTTATGTGTTATTACTTCTCCAAGATATTTAAACTGAGTTACTATTTTGATTTTATTACCATTTATGGTGACTTCTTTTAGCTGTGTTGGTTTTTGGGGCATAATTTCTGTTTTTTCAAATGATATTTTGAGGCCAATTTTATTTGCAATGTTTTGAAGTTCTGATATCTGGGTTTTTGCTTCTTTTATGTCCACTGCTAGTAATGCTAAATCGTCAGCAAAACCCAGGCAATTTGTTTTGATTTTTCGGCCAATCTTTATTTTTGGGGGACATTTTCTAAACCATTCCCTCATTACCATTTCTAGAGCACAGTTAAATAATAGTGGTGAGAGCCCATCTCCCTGCCGTAGTCCAGTTTTAATTTCAAATGTCTCTGATGTTTCACCCCTAAACTTCACTTTTGACTTGGTATTGGTGAGAGTCAATTTTATCATGTTTATTAATTTGGGGTGTAGTCCAAGGTGTCTTAAAATTTTAAACAGAGATTCTCTATGGATGCAATCATAAGCTTTCTTGAAATCTACAAATGTTATCACCATATCTCTGTTTCTTCTCCTGTTATAGTCCATTATCAACTTAAGACTCATGATCTGATCAGGACAGCTCCTCCAGGGTCTGAAACCTCCTTGATATTCTCCTAGTTCTTTCTCAAGTTGTAAACTTATCCTATTAAGGATGATTATTGAAAATATTTTGTATGTTATGTCTAGGAGAGAGATTCCCCTGTAGTTATTAGGGTCGGTTTTGTCCCCTTTTTTGTGCAGAGGATGAATGAGGGCTGTTGTCCAGTGTTCTGGTAGTTCTTCTTTAATCCAGATAGAGACAAGTTGTTGATGGAGGGCAACTTTTGCTGAGGTTCCTGCGTATTTCCAGACTTCCGCAAAGGTCTGATCTTCTCCTGGCGCTTTGTAGTTTTTTAATTTATTCAGAGCTTGGTAGACTTCCTTTATTGTGGGGGGGGGATTGATGTTTTCTGGTGTTTTTATCGGGGTGTTGGTGTCCAAATGAAGGAGTTCTGTAGGTTCCTCACAATTTAAAAGCTTGTTGAAATGTTTAGCCAGAATTTCTGCATTGTCTTTATTGTTATGGGCCAGCTTACCATCTTCATCCTTCATCAGTAGGGTCGGGGGTTCATATTTTTGGAGCTGCTTTCTGAAGGTTTTGTAGTAGTCCCTTGATTTAGTTTTACTGAACTGTTCTTCAATTAACTGCAGGGTGTCCTTATGATGTTGTCTTTTTATTCTTCTTAAGACTTGGGTAGTTTCTTTTCTCTGTTTTACTAGCTTTTGATAGGATATTTCTGTCTTTTGGGACTGATGTAATAGCCATGCCTGATGTCTTTTCTCCACTGTTTCATCACAATCACTGTTCCACCATTGGTGTTTTTTACGTGGTTTAATTGGAGCTAGGTCTTCTGCAATTTGTTTAAGGTTGTGTACTAAGTCTTCAAGTTTGTCTGTGATTTTTATTTTTTCAGTTGCTTTCTGGTAATTTTTGTTGTTGATTAGCTGGGTAGGATCTATTTTTCTTTTAGTTTTAAGGGCTTGCTTTTGTTGTCTCCTCTGGGGAGTGAGTTTAATTTTAATTTTAACTACGTAGTGATCTGAACCTGTGTCTATTCCTCGGAGGACTTTGACGTTATAGATCTCTTTGTGGTGGTATTTGTCCATGCAGACGTGGTCCAGTTGCCATTCTCCTTTAGTGTTGTCAGGGTGTTTCCATGTTTTGAGTTTTTGAGGTTTCCTCTTAAAACATGTAGATTTTGAGATTAAATTATGGTTTCTACACAGGTCAACTAGTCTCTCTCCATTTTTATTTGTTTTCTTGTGTGCTGGCCATTTTCCGATGATGTCACGGTATTTTCTTTCTCTGCCTAGTTGAGCGTTGAAGTCGCCTATTAATAATTTTATATGGTGTTTGGGGATGTTATCTATGGTCTGGTCCAATAGGTCCCAAAATTCTCCTGTTTCCTCCTGGTCTTTTGAGGAGTTGTTTTTATCATTAGTGGGAGCATGGGCATTTATTATAGTATAGATTTTATTAGATGCCTTTAAGGTGAGCGTTGAGAGTCGTGGAGACTGTGATCTGAATTCTTGAACTGAGTTTATTATTTTAAGGCTGACCAAAAATCCTGTTCCAAATTGTGGGACATTCTTCATCACTCTCTTCCCGGGTATACCTTTATAAAGTCTGTACCCTTGAGATTCCAAGGCATCCTGGTCAGTGTTTCTAATTTCCTGTAATCCCATGATAAGAATTTTGTGTTGGTCCATTATGTCGGTGATCACTTTTAGTTTACCGGTTTGCATGAGTGAGTTTATGTTGTGTGTAGAGAAGTATGTTATCTGCTTTGGTTTGATTCTTGATTTTGTCTCATTCGTGTATGTAGTACTGGGGTATTTCCGTGCCTCCGACTTCACGGTATCTTTCAGGTGGCAGCCCACCGTATCCGAATGCTGCCTTCTCTGAACTCTTGGTTCAGCCGGTGGAGTATTCCTTAAAAGACCTTCCATGGTTGACTGTCAAGGTGTCACCTGTGTGGGACTAGGTCCCGAATTACAACTCTGGATGTGATCCAGTGAGGTGATAATGAGGCCGCTCCTCTGGAGTACAGACGCCTTGTGCAGCCGCCCCTAACCTGGAGAACAGACGCTGCATAATGGATTCCAGTGGCATTTCCTCCACTGTGGGGACCATCACCCCACCCAAAGGGGCTCATTCGCCCGAAGCCGTTGGCCCCCTTAGGGAGTCAGGTTATTTCCCACCGCCCAACACTCGGCGTGCATAGTATTATTTGAAATAATTCCACATACTGTATATGAGTTGACTATTATAAGTAGAATTTTGTAAACAATATAAATTTATTGAGGATGATCTGTTTGTTTAATAGAAAAAAAATTGTTAGCATAAATTGTATATTATTTTATTCTAGAAAAAAAAAATTTTTCTTCTCTTGTTAATTTAAAATTTAGTGCTTGACAATAATGTATTTTAGTGTACCATTTGCCACCGAGGTAGACACCTCATTTGCAAATAAAGAGATTTTGATTTTGATTTAAAAGAAACGTAATACGGTATTACCATCTACAGTGAAGTTAAATGTACCTTTCAAAACTCTGACATACATCAAGTGACACTGAACTACCAGAGACAAACCCCAAGGTAAATATATTAAACTACACTTTGCATATTTATTGAAACAAGGAATGGGGAATGCCTCAAAAACAAACAGGCAAGCCCAGCTGAAAAGCTAAGGCATCTGAAATAATTGAGTGGCGAATCTAGGTGTGGTTAGGGCAGACTCTTATACGAAATAGCAGGCGAACATTACGGAAATTTTAGGCTGGATCGGAAATCAGAGTGCTTACCCGAAGGTGGCCCATCCCGGTAGCGAGGTCTCGCTGACGACCTAAAACTTCAGACAGACCAAGACAGACTAGTCAGACCACGAAATGCTGCCTTGCTCTCTTTATAAAGGTAAAGCGTGGCCTTGGAGTAGCCAATCAGAATGCACGAGTCTGCCTATCGCCACCCAGATTCACCAATCACAATTCCTACTCCAGTTGCGAACTTTAAATAAGTTTCTCGAATACACACGCTCGCGAACCTTCCATTTTCAGAACAGTCAGAAAATATATTCTAGAAGACATAACCAGCAAAGTGCAACACACCCTGTTCAAAAATTCATGTAACATTTCTGGATACTTTCAGTAAGTACAGAACTGAAATCTACTATTTACAAATACCATATGTTATGAAATATTACACTGTACAGGTTAGGTCGTTACAAATAAAACATTATCACCATACCTCATATCATACAGTAAGTATTACGAAAGGTTTACAAATAAAGTCTTCAATAAACACCTTCCACTTTCCAACACATTCTACACCTGTGACACCTATGATTAATACCACTCTATGAGCAACACCATGGGTCTGCCTTACCTGTGATTAGTTCCCACTATGTGAGGAATACCACAGGATAGTACCTGTCCCTGTGATTAGTACACCTATGTGAGGAACACCATAGTTTTGTGTTGCCTGTAAATGGTGCTGCAATGTGAGAAACACCATAGGACTGTATTACATGTGCGCCTTGCATTACCTGTGAGTAGTACCATAATAATGTGTGGAATACCGCGAGTCTACGCTACTTTTGATTAGTACCACAACATGACAGATACCATGGTTCTACTTTCCTAGCAATAAGAGCCATTATGAGGGGCTGATGACCTGGATTTTTGACCTCTTTAGACTACAACCGTCATCGATTCAGGATTGTGCTCTAGAAGCAGTCCCTTGGTCAGTAATACTATTGATTAACGCTAGTTTCTGCGAATGTGGGGCATTGTGGGTCGGATCCACTGATTGTTTCAAATTTATATCCATCCATTCATTCTTCATCATCACATTTTGAATTCTGGTCAGTGGATGATTTTGGACTTTTAAATTGCCATTACATTTCGTATCATTTTGCACCATCATCTTCAGTGGAATAATGACACAGGAGTGTTCGTGGCTGTCTGCGGCCTGGTCATTCTAGCTCTGGAATTTTGAACTGTTAGATCGACACTGTAGTACTTTTCTTTAAAAGTGAGAAAACTAGCTGTTTTTCATTTTATCGAATATTTCACATGACGGCATTACTTTTAATCGTGACATTCGTACTGACATTGGTTGATTTCAGTTAGGAAAACTATAAGAACAGTCTTTCTGAGAATTCTGTAGTGAAGCACTGTCACAACAGCTAGTTATTTGATACAAATAGCATTGCGCTTTGCATAGTCGCACAGGCGCTTGATGCAATATATTAATCTATGCATTTGCTAAGTAATGGCATTTAAGTGCATGACCGATTCACATGTGTGGAGCATGGGTTCATACTATTTTCAGAAGGCTTATCATAGACCGATCATCTCACTCACATACTTCCTTTGAGGTGAGAGATGTGTAATATTTAGCCGTGTAGCCTCGTTACAGCAACAGTCGGGCTTTGAGACAGTATGTGTTATAAATATATCATAGTGCTGTATTGCACAAGACATGTAGAATAAGCAGTTTTGACCAATTGTATCTCCTAATTTTTCCTGATTTTCATACCAAAATCTCCTGATTTCTGGTTTTGTAAAGTTGGCAGGTATGCACATCTCTTCAGATACTCCAGGATGTTGAAGCTCCAGTATACGGTACTCACATATATACTTTCAGCTACTCTGAGTTCTTTGGAGCAAGTGCTCCTCAACCTTCTTCTTATTAGTGATTGTACTAATAATTTATTAATGCTTTGTTGCTAAAATAATAGTACAGTATTTTAGTTAAATCTAAAGCTCCAGACTCTCATATTTTGTATAAATATCATCCTTTAATAAGCTTCTTCATATAACATAATTATAACCTCGTACAATTTATAACACCATGGCTTCTTTCATAACAAACTTCAAATCTTTACTTTCATCTGTACATCTCGCTTCAGCTCTTATTCTCATAACAAACTCTTTTCCATAACCCATTTCACTCCCTCATCAACTTTTTTTTTTTTGTATTGACTCCATCACCATGGCAACACTCTACTTTTCTTTTTTATTGTTATAACAAAGAGCTATTATAAAACATATACTCATATAATATTCTGTAAGCATAAGAAATTATAATATTGTAAAACAAAACAAAGAGATTCGACTTCCGTACCATTACACCGTCTTGAACGTGAAATGATGTATAACATGAATAGCAATATAGCAAAAACCTGTAGCAAGAGCCAGTAATGATAGAGACTACATACAGTCAATGAGTCTACAATTGATAGATCCATTGATTGACAGTGACAGCCTGCTTTCAAGAAAGGCAATTCGTAATGCATCCGTTAGGGCACCACCAGGGATGGGGTGGCGGCGGCGGCGGCCATATAATTTTTTTTTTCCTGAGATCTTACTAACTTACATATATTGAAAAATCAATGAACAACATACAGTTCAACCAGATGTAACATATTCAAAGACTGGCATATAAAGAGTGTATGATTCTTACCTGCTAAATTGACAGGTGTTCTGTTTTACATATCTGAGTAGAGGTTGAAGGATCATTTCTTTCGTTGAATACTATAGTTGCTCCCTTAGCAGCTTGTAGTTCCTGTTTGGTAAACGTACACTGGTGACATGCTTTTTCTTTTGATGTCATGTGCATCCTCTGCACTAACAGAGCACTTAACAGGTCAGAGTTCATATTAACACGGAATTCAGACTTGTTCTTCCTCATCATGCGCATCTGAAAAATCGCGGCTACACACACTACAAAACACGTGTGAATGAGTTTTGAGGACGCACTAAACAGGGCCGTTCTTTCGAGTATTCGTCCCTAGGTTTTTTAACTATTTTTGGTTTATTACTAGCGTCACTAGTCATGGTAACGTCATCACACGTATTTTCCCGCACAAGAAATCGCTTCATTATTTCAAACCTTTCGCATTTCGTAACACACGATTAGCATATATCCTAGAAGAGCAATATATGTAAATTTGGCAACCAAAATCACAATAAATAGTTCAACAGTCATGCACACAGTATTCACAATGAAACAGAGTTTACCGGGCGAGTTGGCCGTGCGCGTAGAGGCGCGCGGCTGTGAGCTTGCATCCGGGAGATAGTAGGTTCGAATCCCACTATCGGCAGCCCTGAAGATGGTTTTCCGTGGTTTCCCATTTTCACACCAGGCAAATGCTGGGGCTGTACCTTAATTAAGGCCACGGCCGCTTCCTTCCAACTCCTAGGCCTTTCCTATCCCATCGTCGCCATAAGACCTATCTGTGTCAGTGCGACGTAAAGCCCCTAGCAAAAAAAAAAAAAAGAAACGGAGTTTGTCACCACTTTTGCCACCAAAACAAAGACAAAAGAACTCTCATACTTGCATGGAAGTCTGATTATGTGACAAACAAAGAGAACAACTCCGCAGGAAATACCACTTGACAGGTGCCTATTTTTCCGGTACTGGAAGCACACACTGTATTTGGTGCATGAAAACTCGAAATATTCTTAAACGAGGGACAGGAAAGGGGTATAAATGATTACTGAGTAATCCAAAAATAATATTCTGAGAATTCAAGCTGTAATGGTATTCCTTGTGTATCCTTTTGAACAGTTCATACACTTTGATTTTAAAATCAACAAAAAATCATAATTTGTGTTGTGTGATTCGTAAAGGCTTAGTTATTATGGGCATTTCATAATTATTACAATTGAATTGTAATAGTTGACATCTCTGTGTATGGCGTACTGTAAATAAAGTACAGCAGTAGTTATCGATAAAACTAAACATTACTAACTCGCTGTGTGAATTTAATATTTTGACTTATTCCTATCCATTGCAGAAAAAATGTTTTTATCAACACAGCTGACTGCTGCAGGTGTTCTAAGAATATTGTGTTATTTTGTGCACATTAAAATTAATCATTCATGATTACACTTTTTCATGCACTGTTATGTAAAAGTTTGAATTTGAACATGACTACTTCATCCTTCATTTCTCATCATTCCCGATAATTACTGCACTCGTTCTAAAAATACTGCATACTGTCATCCTCTTTACACATATGCTATGGAAAATAATTTCTATGCTGTGTGACGAGTGTACGGTATTGTGTGTTCAGCACAACTGAATGTTTACTAGTTTTATTGCATACACCAATCCATATGGTTTTAAGATTTTAAATATGACCTACTAAGACAATTTTTGTTGAAAATGGAATGTGTCCAATAAGGGAGGATTTTTTTCCAAAATTAAGGAAAAACTGGGGTCCATCCATTATGCAGTTCCATCCATTACATGACTAAATATGGTATGTAAGCCTAAAGGTCATGTGTTCACCATTTATCATAATGTAGGCCTAAAAGTCATATGGTCACCATACAAAATTGGAGGTTCTTAAGTTTTAGACCTCCTTTACTTTCTGCAGCTGTAAAAATGGTGGGGGGAATGGGATCTAATCTGCAAGTAGATACAATAATCATGTCTGGGCCCCAGATACACTTGCTACTCTTCAGGTTGTGCCAAAAATCTGGTATTGCAATTAGTTTGATGGCGTGTTTCATACAATGGCATTTTTTTGTTCACTTTTGCAAGAAAGGCATCAAAAAAACCTGCTGAAATGTCTCAGAACTTTGTTGATGGGGAGGAATTAGAGTTTTCAACAGGACTCTGCTCCAGCACACAAGACCAAGACCACTCATGAATTCTGAACTTCATTTCTGTTGCTGATCGACCATTTTCGCAGTCCAGCTCTCAATTATTTGGATGACAAATTGAGGTCACTGCTTGAGAAAATTGTTTGCAAGAGACACCCTAACATTGAGAGCCTAAAACTGCTGTAGCCATTTTCCCATGAACATCATCCATGACTCAGTCAGGAAGATCGAAGTCCTGTGTTGGAGTAAAAGGTGGACATTTTGTATAGTATACCTAAAATTCACAGTATAAAACATGTTCTTTTGTACCCAAAATTTGTACCCAAAATTTGTACTTCGCTTTCCAGTCTCTACTTCATAAATAGTTATTATAAGATGTAACAATAGTGTATGTATAATTGACTAGGTGTGATCTATCACAACCTCCTTGACATATCAGGGTCCATTGAGCCCTCTGCCATGGACTATGTCTGTGTGACCAGATGGCATTTCCAGAAAAGAGGACAAGTTGTTTCAAAATGTAGGACATTAATGTAAGGTTAAAGAATACAGTTATACCGATTTCATACTTTTAATTTAATACTATGGTGTATAATATTTCATGATGAACTTCCAATGGTCATTGATGATGTTTACCAGAAGTACAAGGGCCTCCTTTGCTTCTGGGAGTGAATCATCGACATCGGTCCCCATGTCCATATAACGACATGGGCCCTTTCCATCCCATTCTATCTTCTTCCTGTTGGACATTTCGTCAGTAATGAGGCTACACTATACCTGTGGCATTACCCTCTTTCACTATAAGCATTAGAGCTGTTAGTGCTTCTTTTATAAAGCCAGAAGAACCAAATACAGAGTAAATCCGTTATAGCGAGAATTCGTAACAGCGAAAAATTCACTCGCTATAACGGATTGTCGTTATATCAGATTTTTGTATAAAAGTCGGAAAACCCTTCATGCACATTAAAATCGGTATGAAACGGCAATCAGTTTGTTCAAAACTTGCGTTTCCGCAGATGATATCCACACTACGGCTTACTTGTTTGTTATTTTTTGTAATCCAATACTACGTGAAAGTGTATGTTTTCATTCTGAAAAAATATAGTACCGTATTTCTCCGAATCCTTCAAAAAACTGATATCAGGCTCAAAAAGAAGTTTGTAAAATCATATGAATGCCTTGTTGTACAGTAGGCCTACACATTTTTTAGACGCTGAACATTGACTTTCGTCACGCCGTATTTCTTTTTTTTTTTGCGGCTGCACAATTCTTTATTTCCGCGGGTTTGAGGACCATTAACTTAACATTGGCATCATAATACCGAAAAGAACTCGTTGAAAATGTTCCAGTAATATCTATTCCATGCGTCTCTACAATACAACGATCCATCAGGAAATTATTCCTGCTGTCTATAAAACTGTTACCTCTATTACGCAGCGTCAGATATAACTGGCTACCGCTACACGCACGTCTCGCTTATCGGGTTCGGTCAAATTCAGCGGCTAGCTATGTATAGGCCTAATCGCGAACGTTGAAATTCAACGAACGAGTTTCTTGCGCCACGGTATGGCCATTCCGCCCTTGCGTTTTTCGTGCACATACCTCACAATTTCATCTTCTACTTCTTCAAAGCTTCCTTGTTGCTGACCACTGAATGCAATTTTTGTACAGTACCGGTACACATGTTTTTAGCTCTTTGTCTTCACGCTAACGCCAAATATTGGCCTTAGTTAGGCCTATGCCGTATTTTCTTGCGGCTGCACAATTATTCTACATTTCCGAGTGTTTAAGGGTACATGTCTGTGAAGGACCATTATTTTAACTACAAATCACACACAAGATATCACCAGTAGTATGCTTCATATACACCTGAAATTCACTGTACAAGTGGAATTAGCCCTTTAGAACCATAAAACAACAAAGAAAAATTAGTTAAGTATTTTGGTAGTTAGCCTAATTTATTCTTCGTAAGTAATTTACTTTTTAGGAGTATAGACAGTTTTTTAGGTACCTATACCTTTGAAACCTATCAATAAAATCCATTTTTTTTTTACTGTATACAGAGAATATGTGTGTGCACAAAGTAGACTACTATGGGGAACATACAGAAAGAAATGAATTAACTGCATTAATTAAAACTTGGTACATTAAATACAGCAGTTTTTTGTTGAGCGTAGCTGAAGTCACGTCCTTATGTTTTAAGGTAGGTCCATGATTGCAGTCTACTTTTCTTCAATTATCATACTGATTCTATGTACAAAGTTTCAGCCTTCTAGCTTAAGTAGTTTCTGGTCTGTTAAATTAAATATGTCAGAAAACTAAACTTTCGAGAAATTGGACTTGAAGTTTAACTTTGCTTTTAATGAAAGTTGTGGCCTAACCTGAAGTGTTTAATGCATTCCAGCCCCATAGTCATCTTGGTTCAGAAGTTATTCATCCTCTTTTTCCTATTTATATTCCTTTTTCTGGTTCTTGCCGCCTTTCTTGCCTCTTTTCTTCACTAAATCTACCTCTGCATGAATAGTCCAAATATTTCAGTTTCTTTTTTTTTAAGCAGTTCATTGAACCTTAACCTCACTCTCCACAAGAAGCATTACTGGTATTGATTTGTGTTTCTTGCTCTTTAGATGTAAATCTATTTCCGTAGAACTTGTGCCTGCCAGCACTAAATTTCCTTGTCCTCGGCATATCTATGGAAACATTTACTACTTATCTTGTAAGAAAAACTATTGTGATCAACACTGTTGTTTATATATTACTGATGTGGAGAAAGATGAACATTGTGCAGGTTAGACAAATTTTTGAAAGTTAAATTTACTGTTTTTGCATAGAAATTACTTTGCTTCCCCAAAGTGACTTGTTCAGGAAATATTATGAAGTTTGAATACATTTGACACGTAAAGGGGCGTGGCAGAGTCCTGGAGATATTTAGGGTTTAAGGCTGTAAAAGGTCCTGAAACATTAATAATATGCGCTTATTGTATATGTTTGGATTCAGGAAAGACAGGGGGATATTATAAGAGCAAAATAATTTTTTCGACTTTTTCAAAAAAATTCGCGTACATTAATTTAAAATTGGCATCATAATATCGACTAGAACCCGTTGAAAAATTGCCGGCAATACCTTTTCAAGGCCTGTTTTCACATGTAGGACTGTGCTGCGACTGTGCTTCGACCGTGCTGTGTCGTCCGCAATCGCCAAACAGTATAAACCATTCCATTTGCATTGAACAGCAGTTGAGTATTTTCACATGTAGGACTGTGTCCCTACCGTGTTGGTACCGTGCTGTCATGGATCGCCAAGCAGAGCGATTACGGCCCCACACAGTCGTCGCCTGGTCTCAGCACAGTACCACATGTGAAAATTAGGAACGGTCGCGCTAGTGTCGCCAAGCCGGACTTCCGTCTTATTTCGGTGGTAATGGGAAGCACTCGGGCGTACGTGATCCAGTGACAACGAGCACAGAATAACATAGAGTGCGCAATGCGCTGTCTGAGTACTGTGTTCGTTGGTTTAGATACATTGTGTGATAGTTTGCAGTAGTAGGTGTGGCGCAGTTGTCTTCCTTAAAGATGGACGAACAAGTGATAAGTTTAGTTCAACAACATGAATGCCTTTATATTTATTCTTCTTTTGTTGTAAAACAGTGTACGCTGCGCAGGCAATAACTACGTCTTCTTCGTTCGGATCCATGTCTCCAACCTGTGAGCACAGATGCAATGAACAAGGACCACATGCCCACAGCACAGTCGCAGCACAGTCCTACATGTGAAAAGACGGAGTAGGCGACACCGCCGTAGCACGGTCGAAGCACAGCCGAAGCACAGTCCTACATGTGAAAACAGGCCTTTACAATACGACTATCTATCACGAAAATATTCCTGCTGTCTAAAAACCTTAATTTTACTAAGCGTCATGTACAATAGACGCGTTATGACACTGTCACGGAGTAGCCATGGCTTTTCTAAGAATTCGAAGGGTCGCATGTTTTAATGCCATTCCGCAGATTTAAAAAATACACAGGCACTGTACAACCGGTTGTCGTGGCTAGCGATGTGTAGTGAAGAGGCGGTCGTTTATTGTCAACGAGCTCTGTGCGCGTGTGAAAAGAAGCAGCGTGGTTACGGCGGTAGTTGCCAGTGGTATCCATTAACTTACTGTTAGGCCGCGATTGCAACAACCCTTGAGTTTTCGCATGAGATTCTGAGAAAAATAAAAATAAAATAGTCTTGGATTGGGAGAAATACGGTATCACTCCAGAGATTTCTGTGGCAAACACCTCAGCTTTCTTCTTCAAACAGCGTCACCTAACCTAACCGTATATGTAGACTATCATGAAAACATATTTGAAACGCGTGTAGAGTAATAACCTCCTCGCGAAAAATTTACATGTAAATAGCCGTTACTAGACGCCAGAAGATATGAAATATCCTCTGAAATCAGTGATGTACTCTTCCATATCTTGAGGTGTATCACATTCTTACTTAATTCCCGTACATAACATTAAAATTAAGATATCGTTTATTTCAGTCTTTAATTTTAGCGAGTGAACAACTGCTACCGGCCACGTTATTTACGCCTTTATTATGAAAACGTGTTATCCTCTTTCATTTCGAATCTTCTTTAGAGAACAGCAGTCGATGGGTATTACTAATTAATTCCAACATCGCCTTTGAATGTCAACGAGAGAGCTCGCAAATGCACAAAGTGAGAAAACTGTACTGTACCGAAGATGATCAATCGCATTTTGTTGCAAACGTTTCAGTTTTCTTAGTCAAACAGCGTCACGTATCCTAACTTAACCGTACCATACGTATGATGAAAATCAAGCGCCAATAGAAAAAGTATAACTTTCTCGCTATAAATTTTCATAATAGCCTTTCCGTAATTTAACCAGACGCAACAAAATATAAACTAACCTCTGAAATCAATTAAGCACTCTGCCATATCTCTAGGTGTATCCCATTCTTAATTGCAGTATTTAGCCTCAAAATTAAGCGGTCGTTTAGTCGGCCTTAATTTTTAACGAGTTAACAACCCTTATCGGACACGTTATTTGCGCATTTATTACGAAAATATGTTCTCCTTCATTTCGAATTTTCTTTACGGAACAGCTGTCGACGGGTATTACCAATCGACTCCGACATCGCCTTCGAATGTCGACGAGAGAAATCGCTAGTGCACATAGCAAGAAAACGATGCCGAAGGTAATCGATCACATGCAGTATCAACGCTGGGGTGCATAAATATCGGTAACGGAAAAAATCGCGCGTGCTTAATCGCTCGTAATAACGGATGCGCTAATGATAGGGTTCTCGCTGACAACGAAGGACGATACACAGTTTAATATAGGAATTTTGAAGGGACAGAAAAATCCTTCGCTATAACGGAATTCTCGTTATATGCCGTACTCGCTATATCGGACTTCTACTGTACCAATTTAGTACAATTTCCTAACAGTGCATAGATGAGGCAAGCATACATTGAACCCCTTTCTTACAGTCATAAGCCTTACTAGAATAAAAGTACAGTGTAAGGGAAAAGTATTGCAACCCTTGAGAATACTGTTGCTGTTTGTTCCCCAGCATTTTCTGAAACAGTTCTTCAGCAGGACCAAAGAAGGAAGCATGCAAAGACAAAAAAAAAAGATTGTATTTTCATGGAAGAAGTGTAGGGATACTTAGGGAAAACCACTCTCAACGTAGCCGCTGTCAAGACTGCCATTCGAACCGTCTATCTCAGGACATCCGGTTCAGCCACACAGTCATGGTGTGTAACATATTGCTATGTTGTGAGGTCCATAAATATATTTATAAAATGTTCAAATTAAGGTAAGTCCACGGTGTGAGACCTGGAAGGGATTTCGGTCTTTGGTCTAAGTAGTACAAGTCAGAACTAAAGTACGGTAAATGCACAGTATTTCATTTGGCCTTAATGGTACAAGTAAACATGTTAATATCCCTGGCAGCCTAGATATGGTATGTAATAATGTCAGTGTCTTTTCAGTTACAGATTTTAATCCTTACATGTGAAAATATATATATATATATATATATATATTTCAAATTGTCATACTTCACATATCACATTCATGAAAATACGTGCTTTTATATGTTTGTAATATATTACAATTATATAGAAATATACAATAATTACTTGAAATCTCCTGCTTATGCCATCAGCCCGAGGATATTCACCATAGGTGCCCAACGTCAGCTGATTTGATCTTGGCACCGTGTTCTGCTTCCAGTGCCCACTCTATCTTATTTGTATGCTCAAGGGTGTGAACCAAGTTATGAAGAAATAAAGCTTTTGTACTTGTAGTCAGTAGAATAATTTGGGAAATAATTATATGCTCAGCTCTCTCGCAGTTGATTGATTCCCTCCTATTTCTATGATTCTGGCTTTACCAAGATGACAGCTACTTTTCTGTTCTAAGTCCTGCAGTTGATGAGCAGATTATGTTGGCATTTGTATACAGGGTTCCTATGTAGCTGTTCTTTCAGCATTCACTTGACATTTTGTAGTTGGGGTCCCTAACACCAGCTATCCTCAGTAGACTGGATTCACTGTAATCTAGAATTATAAAAGCAAGAATAGCAGTTCAGCCCAGGCACCCAGGCAGAGAAATTGATACAGTAATAGAAATACAACAAGTGATGACAAAAATGTAGTATTGGCTCAGAACATCCTAGTTTTATATGTGCATCCCAGTTGATACCTCATACATACGTACATACATACATACATACATATTCTTTTTGTTAATGAAATTTGAATCAACGTGAATAATGCGAAGAAATGTTTATGCTGAACTTCTTTCTGTTGAGTATGTTATTGTTCTTGTTGTAGACTGCAAGTTGACTTGCCATAAAAAGTGCTACATTAGAGTTACCACTCCGTGTGGTAAAGATAACATGGGTGGCGGCAACCATGTATTTGGTGTTCCCCTACATCTGCTGGCAGTGGGTGATGGCAAAGTTCCTGTTGTTGTAGATAGACTTATTACAACCATTGAAATGTATGGACTCTACACAGAAGGCATCTACAGAAAATCTGGAGTAAGTAATGTAGCTAATGTTGTTAGATAATACTAAGATTTGTGAGTGGAGTAACTATGAAATTTTCTGTAATTATGTAAAGAACCACTAAACATTGAACATATTGATAAACTAGATACACTAATTTGGATTAAGACTTTTTGAAACAGATTTTTTTGTGTGTCAGTGTGTTAAATATTTTGTGAACTTCTGTCAATGTTAAGGGAGGCATATACAGTAAAAACCCTCTTCAAGGGAATGGAAAAAAAAATTCTATGTTGTTGTTGTTGTTGTTGTTGTTTGAGTCATTAGTCCATAGACTGATGCAGCTTCCCATGCCACTCTATGGTAACCTTTTCATTTCTACGTAACTATTGCATCCTACATCTGCTCTAATCTGCTTGTCATATTCATACCGTAGTCTACCCCTACCGTTCTTACCGCCTACACTTCCTTCAAAAACCAACTGAACAAGTCCTGGGTGTCTTAAGATGTGTCTTATCATTCTATCTCTTCTTCTCGTCAAATTTAGCCAAATCGATCTCCTCTCACCAATCATAGGTTATAAACTTCATGGTTCTGATCCGTATTGAATTGCAAGTACAATGTAATTATTAAATTAATGTAGTAATGGTCCACCTTTCAATACTATAATATGTAATATTCTAAATTACATTAATTAGGGACTAGTTTCGGCCGGGGCTGGCCATCTTCAGCCTTAATGTAAAACACCTAATAACTAAACAAATGTACATGCACACAATTGACATAAAACAAATGAAAACAAATATATACAAAGTGACATTAAAAACTGGGATGGACTTATGAATAAATTTGAAAATGAACTAGGTTCTAACATCTTGAGTATGTTCATCATTGAGAATAATTTCAAGTATTAATTTATATACACAGAACTGTTAGTTCTAACACTGCTGGGAACTGGTAAATGTTGATCCTGTAGTTTGTCATCAAATCTATTTGTGTGGTGTTAGCTATATGTAATCCATTGGACACTGCTGTAAATAACCACTAGTTGACGGGGAACTGTTAGATGTTGTTTCATCCTCAATCAAAATAATAAATGAGATGCTCTCATGGTGCTTGTTAAATCTTGCTGAAAATGTTGTTGGACATTGTCAGGACAGCACATGAAGATGTGGTTAATGCAGATACATTGTGTCTGGTATAAAAATTTTGCGATTCATTGCAGTGCCCATCTGATTCATGCACAAATCACTGTATACCTGACCCAAAATTCCCTCCTTGACCCTTTTCAATCCGGCTTTAAAAAAGGACATAGTACCGCGACAGCATTACTGCGAGTTACGGACGACATCAGACAAGCGATAGACCAACGATATGTGACTGTAGCAACACTACTAGACCTAAGCAGCGCCTTTGACACAGTTAGCCCTGGGTTACTATTGCTGAAACTCCGTAGTCTCAACTTTAATATGACATCTCTTAAATTTTTTAGCTCCTACCTCACTGACCGTCGGCAACGAGTATCAGTAGGAACAATGTACTCAGGATGGCACAACAAATCCATAGGTGTCCCGCAGGGGTCGGTTTTGGGCCCACTTTTATTTGTTGTTAGTGTGAACGACATAGGGGACGCATTGAAATATAGCAAGTACCATATCTATGCAGATGATCTTCAGATTTATTATCACTCATATCCACAAGACATAGATGTAGCCATTGACAGAGTAAATTTTGACTTACGACGACTGAATGACTATGCAAAAAATAACAGCTTGTTAATAAATCCTAACAAAACTCAGGCTATTATATTTGGTACCAAAATAAACCTCAACTTGTTAAAAAGTAGACATGCACCCCCAATTATTTTAAATAACATTGTCGTGCCCTATTGTACGTCAGTAAGAAACTTAGGTGTTATAATGACTGAGACCCTCAACTGGACTGAACAAGTGACAAATACATGCCGTAAAGTGCAGAAATCCCTTTTTCATCTCAAACGCTACTCTACTATATTTCCAAAAAATCTTAAAATACAACTGGTAAAATCCCTAATCTTACCAATTCTAGACTACTGCGACACTGTACTTACGGACATATCTCAAGACAGTAACAAGATGCTTGAACGGAGTTTGAACACCTGTATTCGATTCATATTTAAGCTGCGATATGGTTCTCACATTTCACCTTATTACAGGGAGTTGTCATGGCTTCGTGTTCATGAGCGTCGCAGTCTCCACATGTTGTCTCTTCTGCATGGAGTTCTAAACACAGGTGTACCGAATTATCTCTCTTCAAAATTTAATTACCTCTCCTCCTATCATAACCACGATACACGATCTGGCTCCTGTTTAACAATATCTCTCAGTCACTCCAGGACCTACAACCGCTCCTTTGTAGTCACTGCCGCGAGGCTGTGGAATACCCTACCTGCTACCATTAGGGATTTGCGTTCTCGTAGGAGATTTAAGATGGATTGCCGAAATCACTTTCTGAATACCTCTAGCTGACTTTTCGATGTGTGTAGTGTGAATGAGTGCGTGAATGAGCATATATTCATAATAATTAGAAATATATTTGCCAGTTATAGGTTTTTTTTCTGTGTTTCCGTCTCTTATTATCACTAGTGTTAGTTTTATATTTATTATCATGTACACTTAGATTGTAGTGTTGTACATTCTATAATAGTTTTTTATTACAATCTCCAAATTTTCTATTAGTACCATATTATTTTAAAAGATCTGTTGCATTTAAATAGTATATGTACGTTAATCATTTTAAATATTGTGGTTAAGTGTAAGAGAGGGCCTTGAGCCCTAACTTCGCCACGAATAAAGACGAATTACTTACTTACTTACTTACTTAAATTAGATAAAGTTAAATTAATGAATTGAATGAGAGAATGTGTTAGTTAGATGGCATAGGTAATATGAGATTTACCTCTCAATACAGCATGAGGTGTGTGGTCTATTGTTGAGTGTGCTTCAGAACTAACTGTTGTGAGATTCAAATGAAAAGGAAGGAGAGGGGAGGGGAAGGTGAAGGTGAAGGTGGGGAGGGGGTGGGGGTAGGGAGGAGGGGATTAAGGTGGGGCTGAAGTATGTGGGAAAAAGGATGGCTGTTGAGGAAATGTGCTGTGAATTGTGTGCATGTACATTTGTTTAGTTATTAGGTGTTTTACATTAAGGCTGAAGATGGCCAGCCCCGGCCGAAACTAGTCCCTAATTAATGTAATTTAGAATATTACATATTATAGTACTGAAAGGTGGACAATTACTACATTAATTTAATAATTACATTGTCCTCTCACCAATTCAATTCAGTATCTCTTCATTCATGATTCGATCTATCCATCTCACCTTCAGCATTCTTCTGTAATACCACATTTCAAAAGCTTCTATTCCCTTTCCTCCTGAGCTAGTTATAGTCCATGTTTCATTTCCAGACAATGCCACGCTCCAGATGAAAGCCTTCAGAAACATCTAATTCCTATATCAGTATTTGAAGTGAGCAAATTTCATTTCTTAAGAAAGCTCTTCCTTGCTTGTGCTAGTCTGCATTTTATGTCCTTGTTGCTTCTGCCATTGTTAGTTATTTTACTACCCAAGTAACAATATTCATCTATTTCCCTTAAGACTTCATTCCCTAATCTAACATTTCCTGCATCACCTGGCTTCGTTCAACTGCACTCCATTACTTTTGTTTTGGATTTATTTATTTTCATCTTGTACTCCTTACCCAAGCTGGCTAACAGGAATGAGTTAGCTGTAAAATTTATGTCCAATAATGGACCATTTATATTGGTATCATAAATTTACTCATTCGGGACAAATATTTCAGGTCCCCTATGGGAATCAACATCTATATCATCTGATGCCTGCTCTGCGAACCATGTGACCTTGCCGCGGTGGGGAGGCTTGCGTGTCCCAATGATGCAGATAGCCGAGCCGCAGGTGCAACCATATCGGATGGGTATCTGTTGAGAGACCAGACTAACGAATGGTTCATCGAATGGGGGGTAGCAGCCTTTCAGTAGTTGCAAGGGCGGCAGTCTAGATGATTGACTGATACGGCCTTGTAATAATACTCAACATGGCTTAGCTGTGTTGATACTGCTACACGGCTGAAAGCAACGGGAAACTACAGCCGTAACTACCTCCCGAGGACATGCAGCTCTCTCTGTATGAATGATGTACTGATGATGGCTTCCTCCCGGGTAAAATATTCCAGAGGTAAACTGGTCCCCCATTTGGATCTCCGGGTGGGGACTACACGAGAGGGGGCGATCATCAGGAAGATGGATACTGACATTCTGCGAGTCGGAGCGTGGAATGTTAGAAGTTTGAATCGTTGTGGTAGGTTAGAGAATCTGAAAAGGGAGATGGATAGGCTAAAGTTAGATGTAGTTGGTATAAGTGAAGTACGTTGGCAGGAAGAACAGGATTTTTGGTCAGGCGACTACCGAATTATCAACACGAAATCAAACAGGGGAAATGCAGGAGTTGGTTTAATAATGAATAAGAAAATAGGGCAGCGGATAAGCTACTACGACCAGCATAGTGAAAGAATTATTGTCGCCAAGATAGACACCAAACCAATGCCCACCACAATAGTGCAGGTCTATATGCCTACTAGTTCAGCGGATGATGAAGAAATGGAAAGAATATATGAGGAGATAGAAGATTTAATACAATATGTCAAAGGTGACGAGAATCTAATTGTGATGGGAGACTGGAATGCAGTGGTAGGCCAAGGAAGAGAAGGTAGCACAGAAGGAGAATTTGGATTGGGACAAAGAAACGAAAGAGGAAGTCGGCTGGTTAAATTCTGCACTGATCATAATTTAGTCCTCGCCAATACTTGGTTCAAACACCACAAACGACAGCTGTATACGTGGACGAGACCTGGAGACACTGGAAGGTATCAAATAGACTTCATTAATATTAGGCAGAGATTCAGAAACCGGATGTTGGATTGCAAAACTTTCCCAGGAGCAGACGTGGACTCTGACCACAACTTGTTGGTCATGAAATGCCATCTGAACTTGAAGAAATTGAAGAAAGGAAAGAATGCAAAAAGATGGGATCTAGACAAGTTGAAAGAAAAGAGTGTGAGGGATTGTTTCAAGGAACATGTTGCACAAGGACTAAATGAAAAGGCCGAAGGAAACACAGTAGAGGAAGAGTGGAGAGTCATGAAAAATGAAGTCAGTAGGGCTGCTGAAGAAATGTTAGGAAGGAAGAAAAGATCAACTAAGAATCAGTGGATAACTCAGGAGATACTAGACCTGATTGATGAACGGCGAAAATACAAGAATGCTAGAAATGAAGAGGGCAGAAAAGAATACAGGCGATTAAAGAATGAAGTGGATAGAAAGTGCAAGGTAGCTAAGGAAGAATGGCAGAAGGAGAAGTGCAAGGATGTCGAAGGCTATATGGTCCCGGGAAAGGTAGATGCTGCGTACAGGAAAATCAAGGAAACCTTTGGAGAAAGGAAATCTAGGTGCATGAATATTAAGAGCTCAGATGGAAAGCCACTTCTAGGGAAAGAAGACAAAGCAGAAAGATGGCACGAGCATATCCAACAGTAGTATCAAGGTAACGATGTAGATAATTTGGTTCTGGAACATGAAGAGGCTGTTGATGCTGATGAAATGGGAGACCCAATTTTGAGGTCAGAGTTTGACAGAACTGTGAGTGACCTAACTAGGAACAAGGCACCTGGAATTGATGATATTCCCTCTGAATTACTGACTGCCTTAGGAGAAACCAGCATGGTAAGGATATTTCATTTAGTGTGCAAGATGTATGAGACAGGAGAAGTCCCATCCGATTTTCGGCAGAATGTTGTTATACCTATTTCCAAGAAAGCCGGTGCTGACAGGTGTGAAAACTACCACACCATTAGTTTAGTATCTCATGCCTGCAAAATTTTAACACGTATTATTTACAGAAGAATGGAAAAACAAGTTGAAGCTGAGTTGGGGGAAGATCAATTTGGCTTCAGAAGAAATGTAGGAACACGTGAAGCAATCCTGACTTCACATCTGATCTTAGAGGATCGAATCAAGGACAAGCCCACGTACATGGCATTTGTAGATCTAGAAAAGGCATTCGATAATGTTGATTGGACCAGGCTATTTCTGATTCTGAAGATGATAGGGATCAGATACCGAGAACGAAGAATTATCTACAACCTGTATAAAAATCAGTCTGCAGTGATAAGAATCGAGGGCTTTGAAAAAGAAGCAGCAATCCGGAAAGGAGTGAGGCAAGGCTGCAGTTTGTCCCCTCTCCTTTTCAATGTTTACATAGAACAGGCAGTAAAGGAAATCAAAGAGAAATTTGGAAAGGGAATCACAGTCCAAGGAGAGGAAATCAAAACCTTGAGATTTGCCGATGATATTGTTATTTTATCTGAGACTGCAGAAGATCTCGAGAAGTTGCTGAATTTAAAGATAAAAATTTCATTGTTCCGTATTGAAATTATTGATGTTAAAAATTAAATAACTGGAAAGGAGGTTCAACCTATAAGTATTGAATAGGTTGAACCTCCTTTCCAGTTATTTAAAAGTATTGAATAGGTTGAACCTCCTTTCCAGTTATTTAATTTTTAACATTCAAGTTGCTGAATGGTATGGATGAAGTCTTAGGTAAGGAGTACAAGATGAAAATAAATAAGTCCAAAACAAAAGTAATGGAGTGCAGTCGAACGAAGGCAGGTGATGTAGGAAATATTAGATTAGGAAACGAAGTCTTAAAGGAAGTAGATGAATATTGTTACTTGGGTAGTGAAATAACTAACGATGGCAGAAGTAAGGAGGACATAAAATGCAGACTAGCACAAGCAAGGAAGAGCTTTCTTAAGAAAAGAAATTTGCTCACTTCAAACATTGATATCGGAATTAAAAAGATGTTTTTGAAGACTTTTGTGTGGAGCGTAGCATTGTATGGAAGTGAAACATGGACAATAACTAGCTCAGAACGAAAGAGAATAGAAGCTTTTGAAATGTGGTGTTACAGAAGAATGCTGAAGGTGAGATGGATAGATCGAATCACGAATGAAGAGATACTGAATCGAATTGGTGAGAGGAGATCGATTTGGCTAAATTTGACGAGAAGAAGAGATAGAATGATAGGACACATCTTAAGACACCCAGGACTTGTTTTGTTGGTTTTTGAAGGAAGTGTAGGTGGCAAGAACGGTAGGGGTAGACCAAGGTATGAATATGACAAACAGATTAGAGCAGATGTAGGATGCAATAGTTACGTAGAAATGAAAAGGTTAGCACAGGATAGGGTGGCATGGAGAGCTGCATCAAACCAGTCTATGGACTGATGTCTCAAACAACACATCATCTGATGTCCAGGCAAGCATCAAATTTTTGGTAATGAGACTAAGTCTCTCACAGTGCATTGGCACTGCCGGTGGCTCCAAGTAGCTTACACATTGGCCTCCATGGTATGCACTAGCCATGTGTCTTGGTGGGTGTGCTATTTACCAACTGATGAACCCGACTTAGCACACTGGGGTGAAACACTGGCAATCAGGAATGAGTTAGCTGGAAAATTTATAATGTCTAACAACGGACCATTTATATTGGTATTAAAAATTACTCATTCGGGACAAATATTTCAGGTTCCCTATGGGAATCGACATCTATATCGTGCTCTCATTGGGGGCCGATGACCTTCGATGTTAGGCCTCTTAAAACAACAAGCGTCATCATCATCATTGTCCTATCATTAGTTCTGTTTTAGTGTTACTTTTCTGTTCTGAAGTTGGCATACCCTTTAGCACAACAAGGACTTCTACGAAATGACCACGAGGGTAAAGGCGGTGGGTGGTGGCTGCTTATTTTGCCAGAGACCTCACCTTCACAGTATGAATGTAAACTGGAGTTTTTGTTTGTAGAGATAATACTCTTTAGAGCTAAATGCATGCTAGGAGTGGTTTACAAGCCTCCAGAAGTATGGTATTTGACTGACCTTGAGACTGAAATTCTAAATTTTCTGCCAGACTATAAAAACGTTATTATAATGGGAGACTTCAATACAAATTTGTTAGACAGCTTCTACTGGACAGTTTCGTAATACTTCCGAAGCATGTAACATGACAATTTTACCCCTCAGGCAAACCCACCACACTAATTGCAGTCACACTCTTCTTGATCTAATAATAACAAACAATTCAGAAAATGTTCTGCAACATGGACAAAATCAACCCTGGGACTATCCAGACATGACATAATCTACCTGTCCTACCAATTACAAAGCCTGAAACCAAGGATGAAAATATTATTATTTAGGAACCTCAGATGAAGTGACACGGACAAATTAGGACATAAAATAATTATAAATAAGGTCTTCAAATGCATGTGATTTTACCTATAAGCTGAAGAAGAGAATTTTAAAATTTCTCGAAAATGTACTTGTGTGTATATATGTATTTGATGTTTTAGATATATAATACATTTTGAATTGTATTATAAATAAGGTCTTCAAATGCATGTGATTTTATCCATAAGCTGAAGAAGAGAATTTTAAAATTTCTCGAAACATGTACTTGTGTGTATATATGTATTTGATGTTTTAGATATATAATACATCTTGAATTGTATTGACAAGGCAGACCTTGGACATAATTAATTGTAGCAACACAATCTCCTCGAAATCTACCAGTCCAGCTTTAGACCAAGACACAGCACGTGCAGTGCATTAACACATGTGACTGATGACATAAGGGAAGCTATGGTCAATAAACAACTGACAATTCTACCACTATTGGAATTTAGTAAAACTTTTGACACAGTTGATAGAGACATACTTATATCCAAATTAAATAGTTTAAATTCCTCCATGAGTGCTCTCCAGTGGATCCGTTCCCATCACACCGGCCGCCAGCAGTGTGTACTTAAATAACAACAATGAATATTCAAATTGGCATACGATTGACATAGGAATACAACAAGGATCTTTACTGGGCCCCTTATTTTTCTCTTTGTATATACATGGCATAGCTTATACCACTTATACACAGATGACTTACAGATATATATACACAGTAAACCCAAAAGCCTACACCCAGAAACACTTCACCTGAATGAAGACTTGATGACCATAGATATATGGCCAAAAATCACGGATTAAAATTAAACCCATCAAAATCACAGGCAATAATTATTGGCTCCAAGTAGCCTACGCAGTGACCTCCATGGTGTGTACTAGCCATGCGTCTTGGAGGGTGTGCTGTTTACCAACTGATGAGCCCAACTTAACACACTGGGGCGAAACGCTGGCAACCAGGAATGAGTTAGCTGGAAAATTGATAATGTCCATTAACAGACCATTTATATTGGTATTAACAGAGGACTACGGTTAAATGCAATTCAAGCAGTACTGATTAATGTAGAAATAAAAGACAATGCGAGGGTAATAACAATGACAGAACACACTGCAGACAAATTATACAAGGCAAATCACACAAATGTGTCTAATTTTAAACTGGAGGGTTTGAATAAGCGATGTTATACTTCGAAAGATACTTGGTATAGTAAAAGATATGATAGGAAGTGTGTTAAGGGTGAGAGGATGATGGGGAGAGAGAGAGAGGAGAAAGAAAACGTGAAAATTTAACGTATCCACAAAGACGCACACGAGATGCTGTCAGTTGGTACAATTATTTTATTTACATTTATCTACAAATTAACACACACATAACTTTAATCAAGCAGACCCGGCCAACAGCTGGAAACTGCAGATGTTGATGATGATGATAACCTTAATCACAGTATCAAAACACAAACACTTCACTTCGAGAATATCAGCAAAGCCACCATTATTAAAAACAACTGCCAACACTTCAATATGTAGGTTACAACTTTGAAACACAGTTGAAAACAGATGACTACCGACTGCCTACCTCAGCATGTCAGCTAACACGTTGTTACAAGTATATTCTTGCTACACCATAACTCGTCTACCAGTAACTTCCGAACAACAACTAATTTTTACCATCAAGATCGTCCCCTTATACATGTACCTGGCCAGACTTCTACAAAGTTACATTACAAAATATATCTTTGTAAAAATTCTCGAATGCGTAATACACAGTTTACAATGGATGGAATATTCTCAATCGTGCTCGTCACCTAGCACCATTCTGGAAGTTACAGTGTGTTTCACAATTATGGGTTAAAAATTATATACAGGTAAGAATAAATTATAGGCTAATATTAATTTACAGGTATTTACATTAACGGAACTGATACCAATGGCTACGTACATGACATAACCTCATACACAATGCGATCATTCAACTACGTAAATAATAATAATAATAATAATAATAATAATAATAATAATAATAATAATAATAATTCAAGCTCGATATCTGCATTAGTTACCCATGGGTGAGAGAATATTGTTTTCAAGTTACACCTGTTCATTGCACTTGTGTTTAGTTAACTAGTGTATTTCTGCTATGAAGGCAAGGGAAGATAATATTTCGGTACTCACATTAAAAGTGAATGTAGTGCTGTAGTGATGGATAGTGATATTTGCAGATTACAATCTAGGAATATCACACTTGCGGTTGATACAGCGCCTTGTACCATCTGCCAACTTAATTATGGCATTCCCATGAGCAGTCCAAGTGTTTCTCAGTCCATGAACAGTGGTGGCTGCTTTCAAAATTGCTAGACGAGTTGCAATCAAGTCGTCCTGTATCGTGGTAGGTGTTCCTTTTAGTTGGCGCTTCCATGTGAAAAACCTCTTGTCTGAACCAGAAGGATGTGAACTTTACAATGATGGGCCAAGGTTTTCCGGGCACCTTTGGTCCTACCCTGTGGCTCCTGTGAATATCAGTTTTGCTCACCTTGGCCTCCGGTTTATTGTAGAGGCTCACTACAGTGTCGTTTGTGTTCTCACCCCTCACTTTCAGTAATACCAAACAGACGTAAACTTGACCTTCTTAGGTACTGTTCTAGAGAGTCTCACTTCACCTCAACTTCTTCTTTGAGATGTTTTATTTATTTTCTGCAGCACTCAAGTTTTTTTGTTTAGTTCATTCACCATTTCGGCATTGAACTGGAGACTACGTTTAAGTTCTTTCACCGCAATTTCCGTTACCTGTCTCGCCACTGCACTCACAATACTGTCCACAAAGCGCTCAGAGAGCACAGCCTCGTCCATTGCCTTTTTCACCACCTGTTCAATTTGGTTGGCACCACTGCTGACACTACCGCTTTATTACGATGACGACCCATTTTTAATATTATTCTAATATAAACAACTATATTGATTCAAAACTGGTCTCAACTTGAACTCTGGCACGAGTTCCACAGACCCACACGTTTCCACACGTCACACTGCTCCTGTTCAGCTACAAAATTTGCTTCAACGGAGAGCCGATTTACTTGCATGTTTCCATCAGCAGAGTATACCTTGACAGTAAAAAGTATTATCATCATCATCCTCCTCCTCCTCCTCCTCCTCCCATTATAGCCTGCTAGGGACCACGTGCCAATTTCAGTTCCTCAGTCGTTGATGTTCCCTCTTCCCTTCTTCCCAGTATTCCTCCATCATTTTGCTCTTTCTTCCCTCGGACCTCTTTGTACCAGTTTTCTTTACCATTTTGCCTTGGAATCCTTCCAAATTTAACACTTTATTTCTGAAAATCCTGTTCAGATTTCTTTATTACTTCTTAATTTCCACAATTCTGTACTTTGGATTGGACCCAGAATTTTTCTAATGATTCTTCTGACTAATATTTCAAGCTTATCTATAATCTAATACTAAGCGTTAACTCGGATGTAGACTTTCTGGTTTCACTACTGCACTACAGTGTCTTATTTTAAGACTTTTGGATAAGCACTTGTTATTGTAAAACTTCATAGTTCCTTCTTAGTATCCTTTCCTCTGTAGCAGACTTTTCTAAGCCTTTTTCTTGAATTATTTTCCCCAGATTTTTTAATTTCTTCACTTTCTCTATCATAATTCCGAGCATTTTTATGTTCATGATAAATTTGGTTTTCTCTACAGAGATTCTCAGACCTGTTTTGTTGGCTGTTTCGTCCAAAAGATTGAATTGTATTGCTGCATTTGTTAGGTTTTTTGAAAGTACAGCAAAATCATCTGCAAATGCCAGGCAATTTATTTCAACACCTTTACGTTTTCTCCTCAAAGTTTGTGGCAAAATGCTGTATTCATTTAATATTTCTTTTTAAATTTTTACTATTTTCTGTAGAATACAGTTGAAGAGGATTGGCAATAAACCATCACCTTGCCTTACACCTGTATTTATCTGGAAAGGTTTGAGCATTTCTCCCATAAATTGTACCTTTTATGTTGTGTCAGAAAGGGTTTCATGTATTAAGTTTACCAATTTTTATTTAACTCCAAATTCCCAAATAGTTTTTATCTAAGGTTTCCCTTGCAACAGAGTCAGGGCCTTTTTTTAAATCTGTGAATGTTATATCTTCATTCTTGGAGTTATTTAGTCTCTTAGCAGATTATGGACTTCAAATTAAATATTTGTTCTGAGCAAGATCTGCTGTTTTGAAATCCACTGTGATATTCATTCACCCAGTTGACTGTTGAGTACTGTCTCTACTCCATTTAGGTGAATTTTGGAGAATATTTTCTAAGCAACTGACAGAAGGGGTGTAATTCATGCCTGGTTCAGATTGGTTTTGATTTTGCCAATCCATTTAATTTTATTTGTGAGGAGGAGGAGTAGTGGTAGCAGCAGCAGCAGTAGTAGTAGTAATAGTAAATTCTCTCAATATTGGAAGACGTTAAGTAAATAACTCGGCATTTCTTCTGTAGGTTGTTCTTGTTTTTCCAATAGGTTTTCATTCTTTCCAAGAAGACTTGCTTATGTTCTGCCGACCACTTTGGTCTGTACTGTTTTTGTTGCGGTTGCTCTCCGTTTATTATCCGTTTTACAAATAAAGGTTTATGATCAGTGAACTTTCTACAGCAATCCCAGGCATTTCAAGGTCTTTCCTGTATCCAATTATGACTCAACACTTAGGATACTGGAAACTTTGTTCACGTTGGGTTCCAACAATTTTGACTGACGATCATAAAATGCAGCGAATGACGTTAGTCATAATGTTTCTCATGCATTACCATAGTAATGCAGAAGAGTTTTTAAAGCCTGTCGTTACTGGCGATGAAACTTGGGTCCTGTATGACACTTCAGAAACCAAAGAACAGTCTGAGCAGTGGATGTGTCCTTCTCCAAACGAGCAAAAAAAGTTTAAACTGACTCTGAGTAACAGAAAAACAATGGCTACCATTTTTTGGGACCATAAAGGTGTCTTGCTGGTGGACTTTATTGAGCAGGAGGCTGTCCAGACAAACATTACCTCACTGGCAGCAGACTTCTCTTGCAGAGGGCATCGGAAAGCTGCTGTCACAATACGACAAATGCCTAAATTGTTTAAGTGATTATGTAGGAAAACAAATATGAAACCACTAAACGTTTAGTGATAAAATCATTTTAGTTATGTCAATGTGTCTTTTTTTATAGCCCACAGGAGATTGAAAAAATAAACAGCCCTCGTAACAAAAAGAGAATACACAGGAATGATATTCTAGGTGATGGGATTTTATAAAAATAAGGCATTAAAGAAGTTGCGAATACATGTTTATTGTGAGAATGAGTTAGGAAATGCACAGTTCTTGAGACCATGTGAAAGTACAACAGCATTAAGGGTAAATATTTCAAAACAGTGGAGTGAAATAAAATAGAAAGAGAATTTGAGTATAATACTATTGTCAAAATTATGAACAGGGAATGGAGAAGGCCAGGGAAACTATCAACATTATTGATAGTTATAGAAAGCTTGTGGGAGAAAAAATGAAAAGGTTGAGTGAGGGACTTACACATGCAGTTGAAGGTGCAAATAATGAGGGACTTAACCTTGGCAGGTAACAAATTGAAAACAGTGGAATCAGTAAGAGTACACTCGGTTAACATAACAAAGGACAGTTAAACTACATATACAGAAATTCATGCTAATGTTTCAGGATGAACTAAGGTGAAATTCTAGATATAGATCGCCTGGGTCAACCAGAGTTGAAGGAAAGAAACTCCAAAATTGATCATTTACCTGTACATTAAACAAACAGTTAAACATTGAGCCTATTTGAATAGAAGTAAATGTATGGAAAATTATTAATTTCTTAACTATCATCTTTGTATGGGATTTTATAAAAAGTTTCATGTATGTCCAAAACACAAAACCATGACTTACAAGTATGAAACTATAGTCCAAGTCAGTAATGTTTAAGGTCAACAATAATTACAAAAATTACAAGCCATGAAAACATCAATCTAAATAATAATTATAATTTTAGTATCTTGTTCTGTATTTATATTTGTTCAGCTTTTGTTCATGTACTTTACATATTGCACATTTTCTAGCTGGTAGCATTTCATTAATATGTACTCTATAGTGTATTCATTTAAGATTTTGTTTGTTTGTTTGTTTGTTTGTTTGTTTGTTTGTTTGTTTGTTTGTTTGTTTGTTTGTTTGTTTGTTTGTTTTGCTGTAATAGGTATATGTCTGATTGCCAATAAACTAAATACTCTCTCCTTAGTTTCTGGCTGTCCAGAACTGGGGGAGAGGAGTAGTCTCGAGTTTTTTGAACTTGCTTTACATCACACTGACACACATACACCTTACGGCAATAATGGGGATAGGAAGGGGCTAGGAATGGGAAGGAAGCGGCTGTGGCCTTACTTAAGGTAGAGCCCCAGCTCTATTCTATTCCCTTCTATTTCTTCTAAATATTTAAATTTGTCAACAATTTTGATTTCCTGTTGACCTATTGTGATTTTATTTAAGAGTGGTGGGTCAGTTAACATGATTTGTCTTTTGGAAGGATATTCTGAGGCCAGTTTTCTGTACTGTTTCCTGTAATGGTTTAACTTGTTGTTGGCCTCCCTGAACATTGTTGGATAGGAGAGCAAGGTTATCAGTGAATGCCAGGCAGTTTAAACTTCTGTTGTCTTTGAACCTTCCAATTTTGATGATCTTTGGGTTATCCTTGTACCATTGTCTCATTATACAGCATATCCTAAGGCACAGTTGAACAGCTGTGGTGACAGGCAATCTCCCTGTCGTAAACCTGTGTTCATGAGGAATGGCTCAGAAAATTCCCCTTTGAACTTGACTTTAGATTTTATGTTGGTAAACGTGAGTTCTATCAATTAGATTAATTTTGGGTGGAGTCCGAAATTTCTTAAGATTTTCAATATTGAAGGTCTATGGATACAACATTATGCCTTCTTAAAGTCCACAAATATGCCATGACTAATTTTAAAGTGATTATCTTTTCTATGCAGCTTTGCCAAGGTCTGATATCTGTCCGATATTCACAGAATTCTTGCTCTAGTTGTTCTTTAACCCTGCACTGTAGGATTCTGGAAAGAATTTTGTATGCACAGTCCAAGAGGTAGTTAACTGGAATGTTCTTTTCTCCTTTTTTGTGAAGTGGATGGATTATAGCTGTGGTTAAATGTTCAGGGAATTTTTCTGCTATCCAATTTTTTTGTTACAGCCATATATAGGGAGCTCTGAACTGTGTTGCTAGCATATTTCTGCAAAAATGTGGTCTTCTCTGCAGGTCTTATAATTCTTCAACACCATGAGTGCATCTTCCATCTCCTGGGCTGTTGTGGGTGGGGGTGGGGGGGAGTGGGGGTTGTTTGTTCAATATGATCTTTATTGGGGTGTTTGTTTTCATTTGTAAAAGTTTCTTTGTATCTTTGCAGTTTAAAAGTTTGTTGAATGCTTTTGCTGTGATTCCAGTGTTTTCCTTGTTACTAGGTGCCATTTTTCCATCCTCACTTTTCAGCATTAACGTATTTACTACTTGACTACTTTAGTAGTTGTCTTCCAACAATTTTTGTAATAGTCTCTAGAATTGGTTTTGTGATCATTTTCTTTTATCGAGTTGATTGGATCTGTTTTGAGATCATCTCTTGCTTAGCTTGATAATTCGGGTGAACTCTTTTCTGATATTTTTGAGGTTGATTTTAAATTTTAACCATGTCTGGTGTCTTTCTTCATAAATTTTATCAGATTCTGATGTCCACCAGGCATGTTCCTTTTGTGGGTTTAAAGATGCTAAATTTTTAGCTCGTTGTTTGAGTAATGGTATAATATCATTTCTTCTAAATTTCTATTAATTCTATGGATCATGTAGTTTCTTGATAATTGTCAGTTCTGATTAATTGGTGTGGGTCATAATTCCTCTTTTCTTTGCTGGATTTCTGTTTCCTCTTCTTTAGAGGTATGAATTTAATTTTGATTTTGAATATATAGTGGTCTGGAACAACTGGTACAGTATGATCTTGACTGAAAAATACCACAACAGGCTGCAGTGGGATCAGACATATAAGATAGAATCTGAAGGAAACTAGCCTTACACCAGAAGACATGTCAGATTAGCTAAAATTATACAAGGATACAAACATCTCCTTTACACTCGATGACAGCGAGCCACTTTATACTGTGCCTGCCACCATTTCATTCACATTTAAAATGTTGCGTGGTTCATAAGTTTTAAGCCTAGACTCTTTCCAGGTGTGGAGAGTCTCTTCACTTACTCTCCAGATATAACCTTCTACACAGTATTGTACTGTTTGAGTCTGTGAAGTCTTCAGTTCCCAGCATGCTTGCCACTTTGAGAGCCTTTTCTCTCAGAATTATTGTGCCACTGGTGGGAACATTTGCTGCCTGTGATGAAGGAAACCATTTGTACACAATTTCTTAATTTGTTATATAGCAAATATTTGACATATTTCCAGTTCATCAAGTGTGGACAGTACTCTGATGCACTTAACTGGATTGTGTATCTGTAATTCACGCTGGTGTTCAGTCTGGATATGAAGATGCCAAGTTCATATACAAGAACTAAGCATGTGGAGACGACAAGGTTTTTGCAGAGATGTGGAAATATGCCGGCAGTGCGACTCACACATACCTCCATATAATATTACAAAAGATTTGGATATCAGAAAAATTCCCAGAACATTGGGCGACAGCTACAATTAATCCAATTCATAAGAAAAGTGAAAGAAGTAATCCAGACAACTATAGAGGTATTTCCATCCTTGACTGCATGTATAAGATTTTCTCTAAGATGCTATATAATCAGATTAAAGAACAACTTGATTAAAAGTTAGGTGAATACCGGGGAGGCTTCAGACCTTGGAGAAGCTGCTCTGAACAAATAATAACTTTGAAGCTCGTCATGGCACATTACTGAAAACGAAACAAGCTCCTTTCAGTAACTTTTATAGATTTCAAGATACACAGGAAGAAGTATGTAATCTTCATTGATTACACCAAAACCTTTGACACTGTCAATAGAAGGAAATTAATCAAGAAACTGGAAAGCCTCGTCCAATGATCGGATAGGACAAATTCATTAGCTAACATACTAGCAGCAAACCAAGTGCAAATCAGTGTCGGGGTATCCCAATCAGACTGGATAGATTAAACCATCGAATGCTACAAGGGGACCAATTGAGCCCTTTATTGTTCAATATGCTGACCCAGGATCTCCCTACAAAAATCAAAGAGGGAGCACAAAATGTAAGCATGTACATATATGCGAATGATGTGGCACTAGTCGCTGATAATATAAAAGATTTGCAAAGCGGAATGGAGCTTATCACACAATGGGCAGATGACAACGAGCTAAGGATGAATCTAAAGAAGACAGAATTAATGGTATTCAGGAGAGGACGACGCTTATCGAAAGGGGACTACATTATATGTGGGGGACATGCATTAACACCGAAAAACCAGTTCACATATCTAGGGATCACACTACAAGTCTCCGGGACGACCTTCTCAGTACAGATAAAGAAGAGACTAGCTGCTGCACTCAGAAGCATAAGTGAAATCAAACGTCTGCAAAGAATGGCACTGGTGACGGCCATGAAACTTTCCAAGTCAAAGTGCTACCAACGCTCACATACGGATTAGAAGTAATATGGGAGCACCTATCATGTAAACAGCTACGAGAACTGGAAAGCATGAAACTGCGATACCTTAAGAGGGTCCTAGGGGTATCTAAATTCACCCAATCCTGGTACGTATATGTTTCAGCCTGGGAAACCTTCTTGAAGAGGATTTAAGACTACAAATGCCTCTGCAGCAAATTCCAGCATACAAGGAACTGTTACGAGAACTATGAGAGAAAAGGGACTCGATCGAGGAAAGCTTTTACAGTACAGAGGATAATAAGGATAAATAAGGAGTGTGTATGTGTATTATGCAATGAACAATGTGATACATATCACGTAATGAAGTGCAAGAAGAGAACAGTCTCTCTGAATCAATTTTGCTCTGAACAAAGTTCTCCTTGCGTGAATTGTAATTTACTTGATGTTGTAATCGGTTTCCAGCGGTTACACAATACACAGTTTAGAAAAGAAAACAAATTGAATTACACAGCATTTAAATACCTTACCACACCATAAACATTGGATGGACTATGCCAATACGCATAAATAAATATCAGGTTGGGCATTGTGACGACTATCATCAGGAACGTGGAACGAGTCTGGGCAAACTTACCAGGGCCATAGAGTTACGAAGGTTGCGGATTTCCAGAAAAATCAACGGTGATCTTTGATTCAAGATATTATTTCCAAAACGAACATTACAAGGTAAGTTTCGAACAAAATTCATCTGTCCAAACAATCCAGTTACATAATTTACAAAATACAAATTAGATGTACTTGCCAAGAGCTTTGCTATTATGTCAAGAGGTTAACTAAATATATCTTAGCATAATCAAAGTTCTACAGTACAATATTGAGGGTAAGAGGAAACACAAGATACAAAATACAATATTAAATGAAAGTTAACGTGCTTTCTAAGACATCTGAGAAATTGAGTGGCGAGTCTGGGCGAGTAGGGCAAACTCCTATGTGGAAACACTAGCGAACATCAAAAGTGAATTAAAGTGGAACTGAAATCGACAGTGCTTACCCCAATGTAGCCCATCTCGGGAGCGAAGATTCGCCAGCGTGCGTCTGATCACTGGACTTGTGATTTTCCCCTCTTGGAGAACAATAATTGAACGAGAAATGCAACTATGCAAGCTAAGGGCGCCAATCTTTAAGTTGATGACTTAAAAACAAAAATTTATAATAAAGCTTGGACGGACTCTCATCACAGGGATGGGGTGATAGTGCACTAATCATTAAGCAGGAGAATTAGAAATCAAAAGGCTAATTAAGGCAGACTGATTAAAGTGAACTAGGAAAATACTATTTATTATATTGAATATAAATGACGGCGGTTTGACGAGAACTGAATTTAAAATACGAAATGAATTTAACAAAAAATTGAATGACTCTACTTCGCGAAAACTTGCAATATTTTTAACTCGCTTGCTCACCATGTAGTCTTGTTCTGCTGGTCCTTGGAAAGCTTCCGTCCTTGTAGCTGGAACATCACCGGTCGTCTTTGAGATATCTTCATTTGCAGCTAAGTACCATTCCTGCCTTGCAAATTGCATCAACCACTAATTGGATGATGGCTTTGAAACTATCACTCCCTGTTATACTCTATCCCATATATTGGAGATGAGCCCTAAATCATAGTTAGAAAAATCTCCTTGGGTTATGTGGAGAGGATACTCAATTAACAATCCTTCCAACTTTACTGAAAATGTGCACTGAAGTTTCATTTCTATCTAGTTTAATGCTACCTATTGTCTTAGACTGGTATAAACTGGTCTAATACAGAGCTGTTCGTACTTCCTGATGAGAGTGGCTATACACCCATCATTCAGAAATTCCTAAGTACCACGGCGTGGTAACGAAGTAATGAATGTAGAAGTGATAAAATATCACACTAGTCCACTATGGTACAACAACCATAAGACAAGTTATCAGACCTAAAGCGAAATACAAGATAGAAGAATCCTGCCAAGAGCTCCAACACGCCCTTTTATAACCTTTTCTGGCTCTAATTACAGGTCGCTACACGTGGTCCAATCAGTTGACACGTCTCTCCCCACTCCAGATATTAAAGTTGATGGGTCCCAACCATGATATCAACTGTTCTTCTATTAGCCCTTTCACTCAGTATCCATGGCAACATGACGCTCCTTTGAAAATATAGGCAGTGATCAGTTTGAATTACTCTGGTCGAAATACAGTAACTGTGGTTACATCGCTTGAACACATGCTCGCTTTTCCCAGAATTTGATGTCTAAATTTGTCCTTCCTTCTGCCTCGGTGATGTGGCAAGATAGAGGAAAATCTACTGCAAGTTAAATTTAAACGAATGTCGCAAGAATTTAAGTTAATATTAGGATATTCAGCCCTCGTTTACAAGTCGTAGTTACAAAGTAATGAAATGATAGTGAGCAAATGATTAAACATGAATTATAATAAAATTACATACAAAGATAAATATAATGATGTTAAATTCCTGAATTAATTACACATAATAAAATTAACATAATTACACTGTGACGTCTGGAACGTTACATACGCCCCCGTGAGTTCTTAACAAATATCACATGAGTTGAGAACTCACACACTTACTCCCACATTGACTTGTATTACCTCTATTACCTGCCTATTACGAGCTACATTATTTTCATACAATTAATTATATCTCACTGTCTCCATATCACTCTTAGACTGCTTACCATTGCGAATGTCTGTTATTTCAGTTCATCTTGAGATTTAGATACTAAATTATGCCCAACGTGAGCAACTTTCCATTTTTTAAAACAAGATTATCTTTGAGAATATAACATAATATATATACAATTCAGATTACAAACTCTCCCGAGTGTCTATTAGTCCTTTTACTCTCCATCTTTCCGACATTCTTTGCTAGATAGCAGTAATACGTTCTCTTCCAATCTTTTACATTAAAACCATGGAAAACAAATGATACAACCAATTTACACCTTAATCACTCTCTCGAATGTTTCAACCTTATCTTGAAGCAGGATTCAATACACTTCACACGAATACACACGCGATTTAAGCTCACGGTAAAATTATTGCAAGTTAGAAATGCACGTACGGTAAAATTAATTATTTGCCGTCGTCAGCTTTAATTAGCCTTCGGTAACATCTCAGAAAACAGATAAGATATAAAATTTCATGGCCTCACATACAGAAAACAGACAATCTATCGTCAGTGAACGAGCGTAAATCTACCGCTACACACAAACACCTCCCTTGTTTACAAACACAACTAGGAAATACCACCACAATTGAGAGGTAAACTCCCTCCGCTCGTAGTCTGACATAACAGGTAGCAACTTCCCCGTGTTACTGACCTATATCTCATAATCCGGTTCAGCCACCTCACACGACAGGTATCTCCGTAAACTACTAATGTTATATGAACCATTCATTACGCTCTCGCATTCAATACACAGACGTATTGATCCATCAGACTTAGGCACGACAATTAAGGGATTAATGTACTGACTGTTTGATAATTCAATCACACCGTCTGCTAACATAGCTTGAATCTGATCCTCTACGGCTATGGCATATTTGTGTGGTATCGGATACCGCGGTCCGCTGAATGGACTCTTATCCAGCACAGAAAAAGAATGCTCGTACAGATGGGTAACACCAGGTTTCTCAGAGAAAATCTCCATGTGTTCACATAACACTTCAAATAACTTGTCCTTCTGGAGGTTCATTTAACTCAGGGCCATCCAAACAGCGCTCCCCGAGCGTTAGCGCTCTGGCCGCGCTCCAAGCCAGTGCTCCGAGCGCTTTGGGGAAGGTAGTGGTGGGAGAAGCTTGGCTGGCTGAGCGAGCGGTCTGCCCGCCGCGCCGAAGAGAGCAGTCGATCTATCAGTCGTAGTCTAGTCTACAGTGACTCTATACATATAGTGTAGTGTCAGTGTAGTCTAGTCCAATGCGCTTTGCTAACACAACGTGTAACTAAATAACTAAATCAGTTTCGCAGTTGTCAAGGCTGAACACCATACAAAAAAAAAAAAAAGAGTGGTGAAGCAGCAGCCTTCAAAGCAGAATGGGAAATTTCATTTTTCTGTACAGCTTATAAAGGGCATGTCAAATTTTTAGTGTGCCACCGAAATTTCATGTGTTTTAAAAAAGCACAATTTGGAACGGCACTACAGTGCCAACCACAGGGATGATTACGGTGATCTGAAAGACGCCAGTCGCCAATCGAAGTTGGAAGAATTGAAAGAAAATTTCAAGCAGCACTGTTCTGTAAATATTATTGTTTTAATTTTTAAATGCTTGTTTACAAATGGGAATGAAGAAATGATTGAATTATCTGAAGAACACTAAAGTCGTGACTTGCCGTATTTTTGTCTGACAGATGATTGAGGAGAGCGAATTCCCAAAGCTGGGAAACCCTTCACGGACGGGAATGTAACCAAGGAATGCCTAATGGATGCGGCGGCATGTATTTGTCCGATGGAGCTAGTTGAGAAATTTGATAAAATCTCTCTTTCTCCACAAACTGTGGCTCGCAGAATAGACGACATGGCCGTTGATATGGAACAGCAATTAATGGAGAAGGCAGCAAATTTTGTATCATTTTCCATCGCCCTCGACGAATCAACCGACATTGCGGACAAAGCTCAGCTCGTTATTTTCATTTGAGGGGTGGATGACGATCTTCGGATTACCGAGGATTTCCTAGACTTAGTAGCTTTCAAAGACACCACTATCGGTTTCGATATTTTCCAAGCAGTGGAGGGTGTTTTTGAGTCAATGGGATTAAAATGGGAGCGGTTGACGAGTGTAACGACGGATGGAGCTCCTGCTTTACGAGGTCTACGCACGGGGTTCCTCAGCTATGTAAAATTAAACATGGCTGAGAGCAGTAGTACCCTAATGGCGGCGATCCAGTGCTTTATACACCAGGAGGCAATCTGTGCAAAAGTCGCCAAACTTAAAGACATAATGGGAACAGTTGTGCGAATGGTAAATTTTCTTCGCTCCCATGAACTCACGTACCGTCAATTCAAAGAGTACTGGGCGAGTTGGCCGTGCGGTTAGGGGCACGCAGCTCTGAGCTCACAATCGCGAGACAATGGGGTTCGAACCCCACTGTCGGCAGTCCTGAAGATGTTTTTTTGTGGTTTCCCGTTTTCACACCAGGCAAATGCTGGGGTTGTACCTTAATTATACCTTAATTAAGGCCACGGCCGCTTCCATCCATTCCTGGGCCTTTCTTGTCCCATCGTCGCCATAAGACCTATCTGTGTCGGTGCGACGTAAAGCAAGTAACAAAAGAAAAAATCAGAGTTCTTGGGTGACATCGAAGCGGAGTATCCGGATATCCCGTACCATGCAGAAGTAAAATGGCTGAGCCACGCGAAGTGCTTAATCAAGCTTTTTGTTTGCGGAATGCAATAGATACCTTTTATGACATGAAAGGGTGGCCCGAAGTTCTTTTGCGTGATCCTAAGTGGGTGGCGGACTTGGCCCCTTTAAGTGACTTTACTGCCAATCTGAATACTTTGAACACTTCGCTTCAGGGCGACAAGCACATTATCTCCGATTTGGTGGAAAAAATTCAAGCGTTCGAAAGAAAATTGATTTTGTGGGAAAACCAGTTGCGTGCAAGGAACACAGGACATTTTCCATTGCTTGAAACAGTGAAATACGCTGTCGACTTTGATGAGTATTTGCAGGTAATTTGCCAATTACAAAAAAGAGTTTGAAAAGAGATTTTCAAAATACAGAACTTCAAGCGGTGTTAGATGTATTTCTTCGACCATTTTCTCATAGTGCAGACAGTGCTCCACAGCTATTTCAATTAGAGTTGTTTAAACTGCAGTGCAATGTTCGTTTTAAAGATGGCTTTGTAATGTCACGAAGTTTAAAAGAATTTTGCAGCGGCTTTCCGCAAGAAGAATACCCCCTTTTGTATATTTTTTTTCTAGTTGTTTTACGTTGCACCGACACAGATAGGTCTTACGGCGACGATGGGACAGGAAAGGGCTAGGAGTGGGATGGAAGCGGCCGTGGCCTTAATTAAGGTATAGCCCCAGCATTTGCCTGGTGTGAAAATGGGAAACCACGGAAAACCATTTTCAGGGCTGCCGACAGTGGGGTTCGAACCTACTATCTCCCGAATACTGGATACTGGCTGCACTTAAGCAACTGCAGCTATCGAGCTCGGTCCCTTTTGTATAAACATGCATGTAAAGTTCTGTCAATGTTCGGCTCAACATGCATTTTTGAGTGTTCCTTTCGGTTCTTAAGTTTACCAAAAGTAAACATCGTGCAACGATAAGCGATAGAAACTTGCGCAATTGTTTAAGAATAGCTGTGTCCAGATAATATATTGTAGGCCTACTCAGTTTGGAGATGATTGTTTGCTCCTAAAGTAAAACCTCGTGAAAACGACTGACCAAAAGTCACTCAATGTCTGTACTATCTGTTCATATCGGTATAACGTTGTTGAATTTTCCTCTCAGATGTGTTCAAATTTCAGTTTTGAATAAATCACATTACTGTATTCATTACTTAGCACTTGATTTCGTTTCCTGCATATTCCATACATCGAAGTACCTTTCGATTTGTAGATGCGGTATATTTTTACGGCAAAATAGCCCTATCAATATGTCAACAAACCCACAAAAGCCGTTGGACGCAAGACTGTACGTACGTATCTGGTCAGCGCGGTCCGAACATCGTCTGTCTCAGGTCTCCTCGCTGCCACACTGTAGTGGTGGTAGGGGAAGGAGCGCTAGTCTGACTGCCCAGTGCTCCCCGAGCGCGGGCGCGCTCTCGGAGCGCAATGGCTGGATGGCCCTGATTTAACTGATTTCTACCTACGGCTTCTTTCAAGCCACATATTTTATCCTCATTAATCCACAACTGGCACAACTTCAGGCCCTCACTAGCCTCTTCATTAACTTTAGAAACCTCTCTCATTCTCCACACTGTACTAACTTCCGTTTTCTTCTGAATTTCCTCCTCAAACTTGACCTTGATATCCTCATTATACCACCTCAAATTTAGCACTGCATCATTGTAATTTAACTGAGCCAATTTTAACGTTAACCAATCAGATCCCAAGATAAGATCAAATATCAAATGCGGAATTACCAAACATATCTGAACGCTAATAAAATTATTAATACAGATCGGAACAGCTACTTGTTTACAAATTTGCTTAGACCTCTTACCAACAGCCGTAATGATGAAAGTAGACTTAACAGGCATTTCCTCCAACTGAATACCCTGTTTCACTAATGACTCATACCACTGAGAACTAATACATGATATTTGGCTACCAGAATCAATAAAAACTTTAACCCACGCCCCCCAAACTTTCAATTTAACAACGGGATTGACTACTTCATTACTTGAATCTCCATTATTCTGCTCGGGTTCATACAACAAATCGTCTCTAACATCTAGGTCATATGGTAACACTTTCATGACAAGACACTTCGCTACCTTCGTACTAGGCTGGAGTTCTGACCTAAGATTACAGCCTCTAGTTAGTTTAAATGTTCCCTTTGTGTATTGACGTTGGACTCATTAGTACATTGCTCTGGCCCCCGTTGGGAATTTCCTGTCCTATATTCAGGTGCTCCGCTCCTACTGTTATGCTGAGGTCTGAACTGATTGCGAGCTTTGTGATTCTGTGTTCTTCCGTTATATCTCATTCCGTTGTGATGACTAGAGCTCTGAATATTCTCCGTTCTATTCCTAAGGTTACCTAAAGCATCAAAACTGCCTAGTAGGTTCTCCATCTCCTGAATAGTACCAACTCTCTGCATGCAGGCCGCTTCTCTCACCCTGTCCGGAAAATGTCTCAAAAGTAGTCTAACTACATCAGACCCCTCGGTTATACCATCTAAGTTCTGACAAATCATGACATGTGCCAGGAAATATTCGGTCATAGTGACTCCCTCATGCTGTTTGTACCTCCCAAATACCACCCTTTCTCTCTCCCGAGCTTGTATCGCTTCATTCCAGAATTTCTCTCTAAACGTATTTCTGAATTCTTTCAGGTTCGTCATCGTTTGCCTATATACCATGAACCAAGACTGAGTTTCTCCTACAAAAGCATGGTCAATATTTTCTATAACATCTTCCCAGTCCATAGACCCTTCCTCTAGACGCTTTTCAAACCGTTTTTCTATCATCTTAAGGAAGTCTAGCGGGTTCGTTTGTTTCCCATTAAATTTAGGTAGTTCAATTTCCCTAATGTAGCTATTTCCTAGACATTGCCTTCCCGTGAAAACCTGTTTATCCTTTGCCACCTGTTTTAACTGATTTTCTGCTTTCTCCATCCGGCATTCTACATCTTTGTCTCTCCTATCAATTTCGCTCTCCAAATTAACCTGCTTCTCTTTCAGTGTCCTAATTTCAATCTTATTCTCTTCAGCTATCGCAAACTTTTCTTCACTTGCCCGGGTCTCATCTTCTATTCTAAGCTTTACTGTGTCAATCTCTTGTTGGACGTGGTCTTTGAATACCCGTATTTCCCCTTTTTGAGTCTCAACTCTCTTATCAATACTAGTGACCTGCCTCATTACTTCCTCCCTAGTAGAGTTGCTTTCCTTCCCTATTAATTCCAGGAATTTACTTCTCTGCTCCGCAAACTTTTCTTCTACCTCTTTCCCTTGCCGTTCACATTCACTTTTCTGTTCCTCTAATCGCTTATTAAAATGTTCATTTTTTACCACCAGATCACGTAACTGCCTCCTGTGTTCGTCCATTCTCCGATTCGCTTCCTCCTTATTTTCCCCCATCTCCCTGCTTAATTCAGCTTTAGTTTGCTCTAACTGTTCTTTAAGTTCATATTTAATATTCTCAATTTTAGTGTTAGTTTGTTCTAATTCACTTTTAAGCTCAGATTTAGTTTGCTTTAATTCCTCTAACATTATTCGCATCATTCCCATTAACTGATCATTATTATTACTTTCATTGTTAGTGTTTACTTCCGCTTCGCCCCCCATCCTACTATCATCTGACTCCATACTGACTTCTTTCTGCTTCCCTTCACTCTCCATACTACTTACACTTCTATCTTCAATTTCCTCTACTAGACTACACAACTCTTCCTCTGAACTCAATACGTTGTTGCCTTTTATCGCCCGTCCACTGCGCAACATCCTCTCCTCTTTCGTCTGATCAGCCATGACCCTCCCCACAATCAAACACTCCTAATGCAACGCGGATATCCAAATTTTACCCATAATACGAATTCTGATATCGTTACTGTCATTAACTGCTCCGTACTTAATGATTTTCTCGCCCCACGTTGGAGCGGCATTTATGTGATTTCCCCTCTTGGAGAACAATAATTGAACGAGAAATGCAACTATGCAAGCTAAGGGTGCCAATCTTTAAGTTGATGACTTAAAAACAAAAATTTATAATAAAGCTTGGACGGTCTCTCATCACAGGGATGGGGTGATAGTGCACTAATCATTAAGCAGGAGAATTAGAAATCAAAAGGCTAATTAAGGCAGACTGATTAAAGTGAACTAGGAAAATACTATTTATTATATTGAATATAAATGACGACGGTTTGACGAGAACTGAATTTAAAATAGGAAATGAATTTAACAAAAAATTGAATGACTCTACTTCGCGAAAACTTGCAATATTTTTAACTCGCTTGCTCACCATGTAGTCTTGTTCTGCTGGTCCTTGGAAAGCTTCCATCCTTGTAGCTGGAACATCACCGGTCGTCTTTGAGATATCTTCATCTGCAGCTAAGTACCATTCCTGTCTTGCAAATTGCATCAACCACTAATTGGATGACGGCTTTGAAACTATCACTCCCTGTTATGCTCTATCCCATATATTGGAGATGAGCCCTAAATCATAGTTAGAAAAACCTCCTTGGGTTATTTGGAGAGGATACTCAATTAACAATCCTTCCAACTTTACTGAAAATGTGCACTGAAGTTTCATTTCTATCTAGTTTAATGCTACCTATTGTCTTAGACTGGTATAAACAGGTCTAATACAGAGCTGTTCGTACTTCCTGATGAGAGTGGCTATACACCCATCATTCAGAAATTCCTAAGTACCACGGCGTGGTAACGAAGTAATGAATGTAGAAGTGATAAAATATCACACTAGTCCACTATGGTACAACAACCATAAGACAAGTTATCAGACCTAAAGCGAAATACAAGATAGAAGAATCCTGCCAAGAGCTCCAACACGCCCTTTTATAACCTTTTCTGGCTCTAATTACAGGTCGCTACACGTGGTCCAATCAGTTGACACGTCTCTCCCCACTCCAGATATTAAAGTTGATGGGTCCCAACCATGATATCAACTGTTCTTCTATTAGCCCTTTCACTCAGTATCCATGGCAACATGACGCTCCTTTGAAAATATAGGCGGTGATCAGTTTGAATTACTCTGGTCGAAATACAGTAACTGTGGTTACGACGCTTGAACACGTGCTCGCTTTTCCCAGAATTTGATGTCTAAATTTGTCCTTCCTTCTTCCTCGGTGATGTGGCAAGATAGAGGAAAATCTACTGCAAGTTAAATTTAAACGAATGTCGCAAGAATCTAAGTTAATATTAGGATATTCAGCCCTCGTTTACAAGTCATAGTTACAAAGTAATGAAATGATAGTGAACAAATGATCAAACATGAATTATAATAAAATTACATACGAAGATAAATATCATGACGTTAAATTCCTGAATTAATTACACATAATAAAATTAACATAATTACACTGTGACGTCTGGAACGTTACAGACTGACTAGAGAACGAAAGACCACGAAATCCTGTCTCATTCACCTAAAAAGGGAAGTCTGGCCTTGGTGTGATTACCGAGTGACCAATCAGAGCACAGGAGCTTGCCTATCGCCACACAGATCCACCAATCATAACCCTTTGTCCAGTCGCAATGTTTTCACTATGTTTCAGAACATAGACAGACACTAATCGCGACCTTTCCATCTTCCAGAATTAAGGACATACTTCTAGAATCGATAGGGGCCAACACCCCCTGTTCCAAAAGTCCTACCAAATATCACAGAACAATCTAGTGGTTACTCGAGTAGATAAAGGGAATACAATTAAAATATACTACAATAATCTTTTACACCATACAGGTTAGGTAGCTAAATGGAATACGAATAAAAAATTGTACCACAACATTCCACATCATACAGTAAACACTCCTTAAAAAAGATTTACAAATATAATATTCTACAACAACATTCCACATTCACTAAAGAGATTCTGCACAGGTCTCAATGTAATATGCAAATTTTGCACATTGTGCACAATAAAAATTTGTATTATTATTTCAAGATAGCTTACGACTCCATCCACAGACTATCATTATTACCAATTTTAAGACACTTCGGACTTCACCCAAAGCTAATCAAATTGATTGAACTAATACAATTTCTAAAATTAAGTTCAGAGGAGAACTTTCTGAACCGTTCTTCAAAAAATCAAAAATCAAAATCTCTTTATTTGCAAATGAGGTGTCTACCTCGGTGGCAAATGGTACACTAAAATACATTATTGTCAAGCACTAAATATTAAATTAACAAGAGAAGAAAATTTTCCTATAACACAATATTATACAATTTACGCTAACAATGTTTTCTATTAAACACACAGCTCATCCTTAATAAATTTATATTGTTTACAAAATTCTACTTATAATATCTCCTGTACTACTTACAAATATAGTCAACTGATATACAGTATGTGGAATTACTTCAAATGATACTATTCAACTGGTATAAGATTAATACTTACATTGCATTTATTTACTTATAATAAATTTATATTGTTTACAAAATTCTACTTATAATATCTCCTGTACTACTTACAAATATAGTCAACTGATATACAGTATGTGGAATTACTTCAAATGATACTATTCAACTGGTATAAGATTAATACTTACATTGCATTTATTTACTTATTTATCTTTTTTACCCGTTCTGAATCCTAAGTAGCATAAGGACCTGCTGCGTCTTAACCAGAGCCCCTTTTGCCAACACTTTTCAGAGTTCCTGAAGGGCCTTCACAGCTACCGTAGCGGTCCCAGGGCCCTCAAAGTCCCCACTGTACTTCACCCCCACAGGCAGTCCCCTACTTTGGCTGTCCAAACTCCTTAGACCAGGGGATGGAATTAATTTATTCACACACATTTTTTTAAATTTACAATAACCTGCACTGGTCGAATGCCCTCTAACACTTCATTTATTTTCTCTGTTGCTGTTTATTCTCTTCTTGAATATCTGTACAGATTTTGGAAAAGGATGAAACACTAACCTGTGGTATACTGTTCCACTCCTTCACACCCTTCCCAATAAATGAAAATTTACTCTAATCGCTTCTGCTAAAATTCCTTCTAATTTTATATTTGTGGTCAGTCCTGCCGATATAATTATTTTTCAACTGAAGCCTCTCACGGATATCTCCCCATGCTGCTTCTCTTGTATAGGCTCTATATAATCCTATAAGTCCAGTTTTCTCCCTTCTCTTACTCAAAGTTTCCCACCCAAGTTCCTGTAACATTTCTGATACACTACTCTTTCTCCTGAAATCCCCCGTTACAAATCTTGCTGCTTTCCTCTGCACACTAACTATTTCTTTTATTAGGTATTCTTGGTGAGGATCCCAAACACTGTTTGCATATTCCAATAATGGACGAACCATACTCAAGTAACTTTTTTCTTTTAATTCTTTGTTGCATCCTTTAAATAGCCTCGTTATGACATGTAACGATCTGTATGCTTTCCCAACAATGTCATCAACATGACCCTTCCAGTGCAAATTACTTTCAAATCTCACACCTAAGTATTTGCACTTGCCATCTTTTGGGATAACTACCTCATCCAAAGTATATTCAAATTCAGTTTTAAAGCTCCTGTTTGTAAAAGTTGTAACAGTTGATTTGCCTCCTTTAACCTTCATATTATTTTCTTCAACCCATTGTTGGATACTTTCAAGGTCCCTTTGTCACTATCACTTTCACTATCAGCCATATTCAATCGTTTTTTACGATGTGGCCTCTTTAAGTCCGAAGCAAGGTAGGTTTTCATGAGGTCTCTCCATCTGGGACGGTCTTGAGCGATGTTCTGCCAATTGATCCCAGTAATCTTCCGGATGTCTTTATCCCATCTGTCCGGTGGTCTTCCCCTTGGTCTGAGATGATCTTTCGGACACCACTCAAGCACAAGCTTTGTCCACCTACCATCAGTTCTCCGAGCAACATGGCCTGCCCACTGCCATTTTAGGGTAAATACCCTTTCTAAAATGTCACTGTAATGTAATTCTGAACAATCCTCAATGTTGTTTATTTCCCTATAAACAATTATGTCATCTGCATACAATCTTCTTTTTGATGTTATATTGTTCCCTAAATCATTTGCGTATATTAAGAAAAGTAACGGACCGATTATACTACCCTGTGCAATTCCCTTCCAAACTTTCCCTTCCTGTGATATATTATTTCCTACATTGACTTTCTGAACCCTTGAATTTAGAAATGTTTTTATCCAACGTGTAACCCTTACGTCCAATCCTATTCCCTCCAATTTCTTTAATAATATTCCATGTTCCACTCTATCAAAGGCTTTGGAAAGATCTATGGCTATGCAATCTAACTGACCTCCTGAATCCAATTGATCTGATATGTCCTGCTGAAATCCCACCAGTTGTGCCTCACAAGAAAATTTCTTTCTAAATCCATACTGGCTCCTCATGAACCAATTTTTATCATCACATATCCCTCTGATGTACTTTGATATTAAACTCTCCAGTATTTTACAAACTATACTGGTCAGGCTGATTGGTCTGTAGTTCTCTGGTTTCCTTTTATCACCCTTTACTTTATAAATTGGTATTATTATAGATTCCTTCCATTCCTTTGGTACACTATTATTTATGACATAGTCAAAGAGAAATTTTAAATAAGGCACTATGTACCACCCCATTGTCTTTAATACCTCCCCAGTAATTTGATCACTTCCTGCTGCTTTTCCTTTCTGAAGCAGTTGGATTTCTCTGAAAATATCTTCATTTGTGAATGAGAAGCTTCTTGTTTCCCTCTCTCTCTCTCCCTCTCTATCTTCTGTTTCGGTTTCCAACTCTTGACAATCATCTACTGAATCTCTAAATTCCCTACTAAATAGGTTTGCTTTCTCAGTATCTGTTAAATAGTGTTCACCCCTTCTCCCACCATTGTAGGAATTTGGATTCCTTTTCCTTTTTGATTCCTGATATATGAATACAGCTTTTTCCATTTCCCTTTGTGATCATTACCCTCTTGAAGTATGCCATTCATATAATTCTCTTTTGCTTCCTTTTTCACTCTGTTCAGTTCCCTCATTAGCTGTTTTCTAGTTTCTCTACTCTCCCTTCTTGGTAACAACTGGTTTAAGACAGCGTGACAGATTGTCACCTCTTATTTTTAGCTGTGCAGTAGAGTACATTATGAGGGAACGGTACAAGAACAACTTAAAAAATATAATGATTGGAACCCACAAGGATAACATACCTTTGAACTGTCTAGGATTTGCTGATGATCTAGCTCTTCTGGCCAATGATATTCAGGAAACAAAACAAAAAATAATTTTTTTACAGGAAATAGCTCAAAATATTAGTTTGAAAATTTAATTTGAAACAACCGAAATTATGCTAACTCAACTTTCGCTTGCAAAGAAAATTAAGTTGGGAGACCAAGAAATAATTGTAGAAAAATTTAAATATTTAGGTGAAAAAATCACATATAACCTGAACGAGAAACCAGAATGGCAAAATAGAATAGATAAACTAGTTACAGCACAGCATGTTACCAAGAATACATATAACAAAAACTGTCTCTCAATAGCAACCAAATTGAAACACTACAAAACAGTCACCCAGCCACAAATTACATATGCATGTGAAACATTATTCAAAACAACAAACACAGTTGCAATAGATAGACTACTCAAGTTAGAAAGGAGAATAATGAGAACCTGTTTAAATAAAAAAATATCAAGTAAACCGAGTCTGGAGAATGTTGTTTGATTCATCAGTCCATAGACTGGTTTGATGCAGCGCTCTGTGCCACCCTATCCTGTACTAACCTTTTCATTTCTACAACTGCTGCAGTCTACATCTGCTCTAATCTGTTCGTCATATTCATACCTTGATCTACCCCTACCGTTCTTACCCCCTACACTTCCCTCAAAAATCAACTGCATAAGTCCTAGATGTCTTAAGAAATGTCCTATCACTCTATCTCTTCTTCTCATCAAATTTACCCACCACGATCTCCTCTCAACAATTCAATTCAGTATCTCCTCATTCGTGATTCGATCTATCCATCTCCAGCATTCTTCTGTAACACCACATTTCAAAAGCTTCTGTTCTCTTTCTTTCTGAGCGAGTTATCGTCCATATATCACTTCCATACAATGCCATGCTCCAATGAAAGACTTAAAAAACATTTTTCTAATTCCTATATGAATGTTTGAAGTGAGCAATTTTCTTTCCTTAACTCTTATACGCTCAGCGAGCTGATCTATCGGCTCGAGTGGTATTGCTTAAAACACTCAGCGTGCCGATCTATCGGCTCTGTGTTCGGATGGCTGTATTAGTACCTTGATGGACTCCCAGATGTCAGGAAAAGACAGCAATATTACCTTTTATATTTAGTTTACATGTTTCTCGAGAAATAGAGACAGTAAGTTCATCTGCTCGAAACAGATGAAGTTAACAAAGCGTGTATGTTTACCGCATGGTGAGTTGAAGTGTTGTGCTTATGAGTAAGGCTTCAAAATACGTATTTTCCTTCGTTATATTGTTTCCATTTTAATAGTAGTTTATTGTTTGTTATATTTTGTTTATATTCAACATTTATCGGTGTTCTCAAGTGAAGTTTAGTTTAACATTCCGTGTTAGTAGATTTTTTAGATGGCTGGGCCAAGTTCTAGGCTAAATAATTCTGAAGTCTTGGATTATTTAGATGCCTTAGACGATGACTGACTTTATAGCCGATACTGATTCAGATTTTAGTCCGACTAATTGGCTGAATGGTCAGCGTTGAGGCCTTTGGTTCAGAGGGTACCGAGTTCAATTCCCGGGCGGGTTGGGGATTTCAGTCGTCTTTGATTAATTCTTCTGGCCCGTGTACTGGGTGTTTGTGTTTGTCCCAACACACTACACTACCAACCACCACAGAAACACACAGTAGTGATTACATCCCTTCATATAGGGATGGCGTCAGGAAGGGCTTCCGGTCATAAAATAGAGCCAAATCCACATGTATGACACAGTTCGCACCCGCGACCTCATGGGTGTGGGAAAAGCGGTAGAGAAAGAAGAAGAAGAGGGATTCGATTTTAGAGATAGTGATGATAGGAGAATGTTTTCCAAAACATAAATGCGGACTCTGGAAGTACGTGTACAGCTTTTTACGTCAGGTGCTATAACTCATGATTAAACAAGAATACAAAAGACAAAATTATATCATGTTATACAGAATTAAATGCTCTTACCTTCAGAATAACTGATCAACAATATCACTAAAGATCAGATTACTTTTTTAGTATTTGAAAACAGATTTTTATTTTTTGTAATATATTTTTCAAATTTAAAATTTTTTTGTAGTAAAATATGTCATGAAAAATTTTCAGATATTTTTTCCTAAAACTATATTGAATGGTGAACTATTGTGACTTTTTTCAATTTTGTATCTGGGGATTTCTTTATACGGCAGTTTTTTTACATTTTAGCATGCATAATCATGGAAAATGGTCTGAGTGTTTTGGGCTTGACTGGTGAAAATAGCCTGAGAACAAAAGGGTTAAAAAAGGCCTTCCTTACATTTGTTAGCCTGCATTTTATGTCCTCCTTACTTCTGCCATCGTTAGTTATTTTACTACCCTAGTAATAATATTCATCTACTTCCTTTAAGACTTCATTTCCTAATCTAATATTTCCTGCATCACCTGACTTTGAACTCCATTACTTTTATTTTGGACTTATTTATTTTCATCTTCTACTCCTCGTCCAAGACTCCATCGATACCATTCAGCAACTTCTCCAGATTTTCTGCAGTCTCAGATAAAATAGCAGTATCTTCGGCAAATCTCAGGGTTTTGATTTCCCCTCCTTGGATTGTGATTTCCTTTCCAAATTCCTCTTTGATTTCCTTTACTGCCTGTTCTATATAAACATTCAAAAGGAGGGGTGGGGGGGACAAACTGCAGCCTTGACACACCCCTTTCTTGATTGCTGCTTCTTATCACTTGTAATGAACTATGGGCAGTAGTAGATGCTATGCAAGCAGACTAGCAATAAGCAATATTAGGGTGACAAAGTAGTAAAGCAGCGTACAAGCTAAATAAGTGATAGTAACCAAACGCGCAGCGAGAAGGTAAAGAGTACCCAAAGTGAAAAGGGACAAGAGGAAAGCAAATATAAACAAGGTAAATAAATATATTTAACAATCAACAAGCAGAATAAATAAACATCTGTCATAAGATAGGAAACACCAGATAAGAATTTTGCCTAACAATAACAAAAAGGAAAGCTTGGAAAGCGAGCGAAATATTCCACATTTACAATATCCAAAAGTTTAAAGAACGTCAAGAAAAGAATTACGAATGATGAAAACCAGATGCAATAAGAATAAAGTATAGTTAGTAATGAAAGAACTCCAATCAAAGAATGCAGGGTATGGATGAAGAAAAATACCAAAAACAGGAAAGGGAAAGGAAATAAGGATCCAAACTATAGGAAAGATTCACTTCGCCGGATAGTATTTACAAAAGAAGTCTCACAAGTGCGGAATTAATACACATCACTAACAGGCCATATAAGTATTTAGATTGTCCAAAGCAAAGTCCATAGAAAAAAAAAATAAGAAGAAGAATGGAGTCTGCATGCATAACTTTAAATGCTGGTATAAGCTGGCAAGAGCAAAAGTGGGTAGATGCCAGATAGCCTAATGAAAAATTTAAAGTCCAAATAACAAGTTCGTAACAAGTTCATAGTTCTTGCCCACCAAACAGTCGGCAGGTATTAGCACAGATGTTCGGTACTCCACCACTCCGATACAAAGACAGAATCATTTGTGAGAGGTGGAGCCCAAGAATATAAAACACAATGGAAAAGTCTAGATTATACGGAAAAAGAAAGCCAGCATGTTCCAGAAACACGATGTCTCAATCATGTGTCCATGGAAGTTGCATCGGCACGCGCGGCATAGGAGGCGAAGATCGCAGTGTTTTGAGGGAAATGACATGATAGTCACATGTTGAGCAGAGTAGATGCCGGCGAGCGAGCACAGCAGTAGAGAGTGAAAGGCCGCAGCAGAGCAGTCGAAGAAAATGCGGCAGCCAGAAGTAGAAATAATACATAATATGTAGTGGAAAGACCGTAACACACTGCAGACTGATTTTTTATATACTTTGAAGATAATTCTTCTTTCTTGGTACCTGTTCCCAATCACCTTCAGAATCTCAAATAGCTTGGTCCAATCAACATTATCAAATGCCTTTTCTAGATCTATGAACGCCATGTATGTGGGCTTGCCCTTCTTAATTCAATCCTCTAAAATCAGACGTAAAGTCAGGATTGCTTCAAATGTTCCTACAATTCTTCTGCAGCTAAATTGATCTCCCAACTCAGTTTCAACTTGTCTTTCCATTCTTCTGTAAATAATACATGTTAGAATTTTGCAGGCATGAGATGCTAAACTAATGGTGCGGAAGTTTTCACATTTGTCAGCACCAGCTTTCTTGGGAATAGGTATAACAACATACTTCCGAATATCGGATGGCACTTCTCCTGTCCCATACATCTTACACACTAAATTGAATAACCTCGCCATGCTGGTTTCTCCTAAAGCAGTCAGTAATTCAGAGGGAAAGTCATCAATTCCAGGTGCTTTGTTCCTATTTAGGTCTCTCAAGGCTCAGTCGGATTCTGGCCTCGAATTTGTGTCACCCATTTCATCAGCATCTTCTTGTTCCAGAACCAAATCATCTACGTCCTTACCTTGATACACCTGTTGGATATGTTCCTGCCTTGGTTTCTTTCCCTAGAAGTGGTTATACATCGGAGCCCTTAATATTCATTCACCTAGTTTTCCTTTCTCCAAAGTCTTCCTTGATTTTCCTGTATGCAGCATCTACCTTTTCTAGGACCAGACTACTTGCACTTCTCCTTCAGCCATTCTTCCTTAGTTGCCTGCACTTCCTATCCACTTCATTCTTTAATCGCCTGTATTCTTTTCAGCCTTCTTTCTTTTTTTGCATTCTGGTATTTTCATCGTTCATCGATCAGGTCTAGTATCTTTTGAGTTATCCATTGATTCTTAGTTGATCTTTCCTTTCTTCCTCACATCTCTTCAGCAGCACTAGTGACTTCATTCTTCATGACTGTCCATTCTTCTTCTGTGTTTCCTTCAGCCGTACCATTTAGTCCTTGTGCACGTTCCTTGGAAAAATCCTTCACACTCTTTTCTTTCCGCTTGTCTAGATCCCATCTCACTGGATTCCTTCCCTTCTTCAATTTCTTCAACTTCAGACGGTATTTCATGACCAACAAGTTGTGATCAGAGTCCACGTCTGCTCCAGGAAAGTTCTGGTTTCTGAATCTCTGCCTAATCATAATGAAGTCTATTTGATACCTTCCAGTGTCTCCAGGTCTCGTCCACATATAAAGCTGTCGTTTGTGGTGTTTGAACCAAGTATTGGCAAGGACTAAATTATGATCAGTGCAGAATTCAACCAGCCGACTTCCTCTTTCGTTCCTTTGTCCCAATCCGAATTCTCCTTCTGCATTACTTTCTCCTCCTTGGCTTACCACTGCATTGCAGTCTCCCATCACAATTAGATTCTCGTCACCTATCTTCTATCTCTTCATATATTCCTCTGATTTCCTCATCATCCACTGAACTAGTAGGCATATAGACCTGCACTATTGTAGTGGGCATTGGTTTGGTGTCTGTCTTGACAACAATAATCCTTTCGCTATGCTGATCGTAATAGCTTACCCGCTGTTCTATTTTCTTATTCATTATTAAACCAACTCCTACTTTTCTCCTATTTGATTTTGTGTTGATAATTCTGTAGTCGCCTGACCAAAAATCCTGTTCTTCCTGCCAACGTACTTATCCCAACTAGATCTAACTTTAATCTATCCATCTCCCTTTTCAGATTCTCTAAGCTACCACAACGATTCAAACTTCTGACATTCCACGCTCCGACTCGCAAAATGTTAGTATCCATCTTCCTGATGATCACCCCCTTTCGTGTAGTCACCACCCGGAGATCTGAATGGGGGACTATTTTACCTCTGTTACCTGTTACTACAGCTGTAGTTTCCTGTTGCTTTCAGCCTTGTAGCAATATCAACATAGCTAAGCCATGTTGAGTAGTATTACAAGGCCATGTCAGTCAATCATCTAGACTCCCGCCCTTGTAACTTCTGAAAGGCTGCTACCCCCCTTATAATGAACCATTTGTTAGTCTGGTCTCTCGGCAAATACCCATCCGATATGGTTGCACCTGCAGTTCGGCTATCTGCTCTGTTAGGATGCGCAAGCCTCCCCACATGGTTCGCAGAGGAGGGTCTGGAGACTAGCTTCCAATAAAACAGTTTATAAAGAAATAAAAAAGAAACTAATATCATTCTGTCAGATTTAAAGTTTATGTTTATTACATATTGTTTCATTGAATGGTCCATTATAACACTCACTCCATTCTTAGCTGAACTTCCTCCCGACCAATATAGATTGTAACCTTCTCTGAGTTATTTTGACCCTTGTGCCTTTTACTTGGTTTCACTCAGTCCTAGTACATTGATATTTAGAGTTGCTACTCTGATTGTGGTCGTCTTGTAGATTTTAGTTCTCTTGCTGGATCTTGATGGAGCATCGAGCGTTGAGCTGTCGTTAATATCAGTACCAGGGGAACTTGCGTCCTTACTGGGTTTGTTTAACACTCCAAGGCTTCTTTTGGTTTTGAAAGCAATTAAAATCTATCTCTTCCACTGACTTGCTAGGCCGAACGTTCAGAGGATTTTCTGTCAGGGGTTGTCTCCCTTAGCCTTTGGCAGTCCCCTGCCTCACTGCAAGGCAAGAGCTAATAAGTTTATGTGTCATTTCCTACACAAGGGTATCAGCTAACCTTCTAACCCTTAGCTGTTGGTTTTCCCCTAGTTTTTCGGGTTTGGTATCGGCTCCCCAACCCTTGGCCAGACAGTCGCAGGTAGTACCGTCTACTGTCGCATACGGTAGCAGAGTCTTTCCTGACCTGACCTGACCTGTATGTATCTAGGTGAAATTCTTGTTTTACAGTACATTCTCTCAAACACAGTCAAGAATATAATTATAGGAAAGGAACAAACATGTGTCAAATCAAGTCGGTGGGGGTTGGGGAGCTGTAAATAAGAAAGGAACACATATTATGTGTGTTCCTTTCATATCCTCCTCACTGTCAGTCAAGAAGTTAATCTCCACAGTAACTATCACTTCAAAGCTTTCTGTATCTGTGTAATTTTTCAAAGAAACTTGCTTACACATAGAAAGTAATCCATTGTGAGTGGACAGATTGTGCTGTATTATTGATTTGTCAAGGAGACATGCGAGACAGTGCAGGCCAGAGAATTTCTACAGGAACAAGCCAAGGAATTAAGAGATTAAAAAGATGGCATGAAACAGGAACTAAAGAAGGTAACAGAGATAGTGGTTCGGAACAATAAGGAAATAGAAAGCTTGCATTCGGGAGATAGTGGGTTTGAACCCCACTTTCAGCAGTCCTGAAGATGGTTTTCCATTTTCACACCAGGCAAATGCTGAGGCTGTGCCTTAATTAAGTCCACAGGCTCCTCCTTCCCAGTCCTAGCCCTTCCCTATCCCGTTGTCGCCATAAGACCTACGTGTGTCAGTGCGACGTAAAACCAATTGTAAAAAAAAAAAAAATGGAGAGCTTGAAAGACACAGTGAAGAAAATGGAAGCATAGATACAGGCACTGAGGTTGCAAGAGATAAAGCATCAGCAGGAAACCCATTAAAAAAAAAAAGTACATACGGGCTATCGGAGGATGCCAAAGAAGATCTAGGAGCTAAAGTACTAAATCTAATAAATGGAAGTCTGAAGATCAGCTGCAGGGAAGTTGATATCAGTGAGGTCCAGTGACTGGGGAAGGGAATTGGGAAGTGTCCAGTGAGAGTGAGGCTTGTTTCAGTGATAATGGCAAAGAAGATCTTAGACACTACGTGGCATTTGAAAGGTGGGAAAATATGGATAAAACGGAAAATGGAGACAGAAGTCTTTAGGAACCAGAAAATGCTCAGATTCCATATGGGAAAAGCTAGGCATTCTGGTCTCATCACCTACATAAGAGGAAATCAATTAGTTTGGGTGATGGAAAGTGGAGTGGTACATGGTCAGTGGAGTAGCTAAAGGAGATGGACACTAGCACCAAGAGGATGATGGCCGAGGAAGAATGCGAACGTAGGTGATGGCTGAGCTCAGTGAGTATAGCAGCTGAACATACGATGAATGAGGAAGTGAATTAAAATGCTGACTTGGAGGACACTGGCAGAGAGAACAGCCATGTCAACCTTCAGCGAGGGCAGAGATTGGAAGAAAGGTCTTATCACTCAAACATAGACCTCTGAGCTTGAAGGACTTCTTGCTGAAGACAGGTATTTCAAATGAGGGAGTTTGTGACAGGGAAAGTGTTAGTGCACTAGAGGAGAGTTTAGTGAACTAGAAGTAACTAGAGTTATGAGGAGTAAGACTGGCAGCCAGAGTGAAATGCGTGGGAAAGAAAATAACTGGAGAAAAGAAAATAACTGGAGATGAAAATAGGGTGTGTTACTATTAGGGAATGAATTTTTTAAAGAGTTGATGGGAAGCTTTTGTAGAAAGCTGGATTGTTTCAGGAAATAAAATAGTAGAAAAATTTACAGTCTACTTCATGGGAAAACAAAAGAGAGTATCAAGAGGTAGGTATCCGGCTAGTATAATGGCTGTGGTGAGGGAGGAGGTAAAGGATAAAATATTCACATTGAATAGGAAATAGAGGAAATTATTTGGTTAAAAACAAAATTTTCTGAGGACAGTGAGCGGGATTTGTGCATTGGTTTCATTTACAACCCTCGTAAAGCCTTTCCATTTGTAAGAAAAGAAACTTTTTTGTTGAGTTAGCACTGGAAATTAATAGGATACAAAATCTATTTGAGGATGTAGGCATTGTATTGATGGTTGACTTTAATATGAGAGTTGTGGATCAGAGACCGTTGTATGTTGAATAGAGGCAGATTAATGCTTTAATGAGTTGCATGAGGAATTTTAAATATGAGGAATGGTAAATACTGGTGGGAAGGTGATGTTGATGCTTGTTGTTTAAAGGGGCCTAACATCGAAGGTCATCGGCCCCAGGTGAGAAGAGGAGCTAGGGAAAATGTTTATGAATTATTATGAGGGACAAACATTTAAAATAGTGTAAATTGGAATAGACACTATGACTGAGAATAATCAAACTGATAGGGCAGTATTATTGAACACACTATTAAGGTGGCGGGGGAGAAGATGCGAGTAAAGGAGGTGAAGAGCAAAATAGGCAAGGAGAGGTACAGTGATGACTGTAGACATAAAAAGTTCAAAGTAATGAAAGCACTAAAGGCATATAAGAAATATGGGGGAAAGAATCAGAGAATGGAATTCTGTACTAAGAGGACAGAATATAGAAAATTGTTGTATATAAAAATATTTGAATGGCAGAGGCAGAGGGTTACCGAGATGGATAGAAATGCTAGACATAATGAAAGTAGAGAAGTGTGGAGTAGAATAAATTAAGTGGATATGTAGCGAGCAGGAGGCTGCTCGGCAAACTGAAATAATTCATGCTGACTGGGTAGAATATTATAAGAAATGATAGGGTGATGTAGACAGGTGGAGACTGAAAATAAAAGGGAGTGGACTATCAGGAGGATTGGTAGATGCAATCTAAACAAAACAGTGCGGGCCGTGATCATACGTATATATTACGCGTTAAAGGGTTAAGTTAGGAGTGAGCTTGATTGACGAAACTGTATGCATTAATCAAGTTCGGTGGTGGGCTCGTGTGGGGCAAATGTAGGAGGATAGGTTATCTAGGAAAACAATGTACTCTGCCAGAGATGGTAAGAGTAGAAGGAGACCAAAACAAAAATATTTAGACCTTGCTTCTAATACAGTAGAAGTCCACTATAGTGAGTACGACATAGAGCGATAACTCCATTGTAACAACAGCTTATTTCTGTCCCTTGAAAATTCCTATATTAAACTGTATTATCCTTCGGTTACAGTGAGAACCCTATCACTGATGCATCCGTTATTACGAGAGATTAAGCATGCGTTATTATTTCCGTTATCGATAATTATGTACTCCAGCGATTACAGTGATTGCGAACAATCTTCAGTGTAGTTGTAGCGCTACGTGCACCAGCGAGCTCTCTCACCGACATTCGAACTCGAAGCGAATGTCCGAGTCGATTATTATTATTCATTGATTGTTCTGTAAACATAGTTCGAAAATGAAAGAGAACTTGTTTCCGTAATGAATGGGTAAGTATCCTGGCTGACAGTAGTACAGTAATTAACTTGTTAAAAATACAGGGTGTTTCAGAAGGAATAGACGTATTACAAAGTATTATTTTGTCCAAACTATCGATCGCTGCGCCTCGGCTCGGCAATTGGAGAAGCGAATATATAGTCTAGTTTATATTAATAGCCGCTAGATGTCAGTTGTCTTCTGTTTTGCTTGGTAACTGTCATATGTTAGAAATGGCTACTCCGCAGCAGAAATCATTATGTGTTCTCGAGTTTGCGAAGTGCAATTCTGTGATTACAATGCAAAGATGTTTCAGATTGAGGTACCAAATTGATCCTCCGAATGTGTGGAACATTCGCAGATGGTATCGACAGCTTGTAGATACAGGGTGTGTATGTAAAGGAAAGAGTCCTGCCCATCCTCGTGTTCCTGAAGAAAATGTTGCACGAATTGAAACCGAAACTACTTTCCAATGTAGTCTTTCGAAATGAACTCTTCGTGCCAGTCGGGAGTTACAACTGCCTACAAAAACAATTTGGCATGTTTTGAGACTTCGGTTGGTTATGAAGCCGTACAAGTTACAGCTGTTACAAGCTCTTTGTCCTGATGATAAATGCAAACCATTGGCATTTTATAACGAGATTCTTGATGCTATTGACAATGATAATACTTTCGCACAAAGCATCGTGTTCATTGATGAAGCGACTTTCTATGTTGGTAGTCAGGTGAACAAACACAATGTTTGGGGCTTACAGAACCCACATGCAGTCATTGAACATGTACGAGATTCGCCCAAAGTCAATGTGTTTTGTGCGTTATCTCGGTCATCTGTTTATGGCCCATTCTTCTTTGATGGAAACACGGTTAATGGTCAGCAGTATCTTGCTATGTTACAAAACTGTTTTTTTTCCGAGGCTGCACGACGACAACTTCATTATTCAACAAGACGGAGGCCTCCCTCACTGGAGTCGCCAAGTATGTGAATATCTGAATGAAACTCTACCGAACTGTTGGATTGATCGTCAAGGAGCTAGCGACTTAGCATGTCTCAGCTGGGCTCCACGATCATCAGATTTGACATCCTGTGACTTCTTCCTGTGGGGTTTAATTGCGGACAACATTTATGTACCACTCCCACAGGACCTGGAAGAGTTGAAGAACCGGATCCGTACTGCCATAACATCAGTGATGAAGGACATGCTTGCCCGAGTATCGGAGGAATTTGAGTATCGGTGTGATATTGTTCGTGTCGCTGATGGAGGACATATTGAACATCTGTAATCTGAACTTAAGAGGTTCGTAAATATGTGTGTAAAGTTTCATATTCATATGTCTTACAGTTTAATAAATATATGCATTCAAAATATGTATATTCTGTTTGAAACACCCTGTAAAGGCTGAAGTAAAGGATCGATTAATTTAATGTACTGAAATTAAGAATGTGATAAAACTCAAAATATGGCACACTGGGCTGAGTGGCTCAGACGGATGAGGCGCTGGCCTTCTGACCCCAACTTGGCAGATTCGAACCTGGCTCAGTCCGGTGGTATTTGAAGGTACTCAAATACGTCAGCCTCGTTTCGGTAGCTTTACATGCACATAAAAGAACTCCTACGGGACTAAATTCCAGTGCATCGGCATATCTGTAAACCGTAAAAGTAGTTATTAGGACATCAGAACTATCCAACTATCCAACAAGGATACCTCGTATGCAATTTTTTTTTTTCCAACATGCGTACATTTGATGTCGTGTTTGTACGGGTACAGTGAAAGATATAGACTATCTACTGTTTCAGAAGATGAGTGTATTAAAAGGCGTGAAAAAGACGAGAGAGCAAAAACAAAAACCTTTTCCACTGGGGCGTATTAAATAATGGTGTATTAACACTGCAATGGGACCATACCTCTTTTAGCCGTTATGAGAGCCATCCGGTCTCTGAGACCGGTCAATAATATATTTTAAAAACCTTTATCTATTTGTACATTTTCGAGTGCAGATTTATTTTAAATTAATAAGTACAAGGAATTTAAAATGCATCTCAGAAACTTTCATTTTTAAATTTTATTCGTACATGATTTAAATTAGAAAATAAAAGATAATCACAGAAAATGTAAATTGCAATCACAGAAACTTTCCTTTTAAAATGCCATTCGTGAAAATATTGATTTCTTTGTTTATAACATTGCCTATGCTTCTCTATACATTTAAAATATTCGGTTTCAACCGTACAGTATTTACAATGCGACTGCTGTCCAGTACAAATTTACACACTTTCTGCAGCACACTCAGTGCAAACCTTACGGGTATATTCAAGACAAATGGGGTTCAAACACTTTATACACTTGTATTGGGTTTTCCTTTCTCTTGCAGATGGGCATTTGCTGCATGTCTTCCTCTTTTCCAAACGCTCTGGACGTGCAGGAAGAACATCATTGTTTCCTAATGCCTTCGTGATGCTGTCTCTGACATCTCAACACAGGTTGGGTGTCTGAAGTCTTCTGTGAAGACATCAGCTAGACACATTACCTTATTAAAACAGTTTCAAAGTCTTTTGTGAACTGAAAATGTGTCATCAGTGGGCATCCTATGTAACTCGTGTACAAAATGAAACAGTTGATACTGGCAATGTTGGGATCCTATAAAACACAGCCAGTGGCCAGTGCCTTGTTCTACTTGATGAGTAAACCGTGCACTTCATATCCACAATGTCCACTCCACTCTTTGTTTCATTGTAGAAACATATCATTTCAGATTTAGTCTTTTCTGGGTCAGTTTCCACACTGTGGTGCATAATTGAGGTCAGTACAACAGCTTTGTTTCGTTTTGGCACGTATGACAATAGTATCTTCTGTCCATTGAATCCATACAAAGCGGATCCAACAGGCCTTCGCGGATATGGCAGGAACTGAGAAGGGATTTCTTTTTTATTCTTCTTCATTGTTCCCACAAAGGTTAAACCTCTTTTCTGCAGTTCATCAAGGAGTTCAGTGCTGGTAAACAAGTTGTCGGCAGTAATGTTTTATGTGACTGCCTTGAGTAAATTAAACAGTCGTAGGACTGCCTGTGTTGGTATGCCAAGTTTCTTCTCTATTGCTGTCAGGCCTACTCCGTCACTGTTTTTACCTGTGTATATATATGTATTGTATACATACGAAGTTTTGGCATCAACTAGACACATTTCCTTGATACCATATTTCTTTGACTTTTGAGGCATATATACTCTAAAAGCGCATATTCCACGGAAAGAGATAAGCATTTCATCAAACTTAACGCAATATTGCTGCTGGGAGTTTTCAATGAACTTTGCTTAGCGTGCGTCACCGCGTCATCAAATCGTAAACAGGCGATCAGAACTAAGTACCTTTTCTTTGTCATAGTCCCATGAAAAATAGGGCGGGATGTAGCGTCTTGAGTAAAAACTGATGTAATATCTTCATTGTTCGATTTCAAACCTGACTCCAACAATAACAGTCCAATTAGTGCATTTATTTCTTACATGTCAGTATTCCTGTAAGTACTTTTATTGGTGCTGTCACCTACTGACCCTCTATATTGGTGCTGTCACCTACTGACCCTCTAACTGCAGACAGCTTTATATTTGTATTAGCCACTACTTTATTCAGCATGCTGTCATCAAAGACAAGATTCCTTATGTCCAATTTTTGGAGATTTTGTCGTAGTTTTAGCTGGACCCCTAAGGCATGATAATCCGCCCCTTACAATGTTATGAGCAGGTGTTCTGACATTTCTTGGAGGCTCTTGACTACTCCATTGGAAGCCAGGTCGAAGATCGTTCCTTTTAGTTCTACCATAGTAAAAATCAGGTTGTAATTGGTTAGCTATAGCAACATCAGGCTCACCTTGAATATCAGGGATCTCCAACAGGTCTTTATCAGTTTCTAATTGAGAATCAGATCCTTCTGATTCTCTTTTCTTAGCTGTCACCACATAATCTGGATCCGCATCAGTCATCAATGAAATCACTGTCTTCAGATTCACTTTTATTACCCGACAATTCACTGTCTGTCAACTTTCGAATGCGATCTACAAAGTCTACGTCACTCCCGCGTACAGATCGACTTGTGGGAGGTTGATCCATTGCTGCTGGTAAAAGATAATGCACAGCACTTCACATGTTATTAGAGGCACCCTGTATGAGAGACCTGGCACTATAAGTACGTTACTAGAGCTATCCAGTATGTGGGACTGGTACGTGAGGAGTGGTGAAGGAACTGCGCAGGGAGCGACCTTGACCAAACAGGTTGGCCAATGTAGAAACATCAAATAAACTCCTGGTCTCACAGACTGTTGTCTCCATTAGTGTGTTAAAAGGTGTGTAAAACACCAGACAATGAATATAAAACATTTGCACTGGGGTCCATAAAAGTATCAGAGCATTATTTGCAGATCGCACTCTTTCTAAAACAAATCTCAGCTGAAGCTTTACATTTAGGAGCAGTAGGTTATTTAACATTGTTTGCTGGTCACACTCTTCGACCATGAATTATTTGGAGGTTAAACTCGGCCATGTGCAAGAGGATTACTTTGACAGTCATCTCAAATGCGACAGCACTTCGATCGTGTTCCAACATATGCGCCACCATTGAAACAGGCGGATGCCTGTCCACTAGGGTTGGGCACAATGTCCCGGTTTCGGCACAGGGTGCCGGTGCACAGTTATGTTCCGCTGTTCCAGAACACCGAGCGTCAATTGTTCCGAAACATTCTCAAGCAAGCCGGAGACACTGACTCGCTGTCCCATCAGAAGCGCCACTATGCACTGCCCTTCGCCTACTAGCTGAACTGTGCAGCGGGCGCACGGGACGCGGGACTGTAACATCACAGTGTAGAGAGAACTTCGAGAGGCAACATTACATGCTCCGCGCCCGTGGGAACTGGGAGTGTGCCTGTACGGAACGTGCTGTGTGGTGTGTGCCTGTGTGTAGTTATGGCCATGGTCCAGCATAAAGCTGCAGGGAACGTGAACGAACAGTCGGAACACTGAAATTCGCGCCCAATAATCACGTTTAAAGGCTGCTTTTAGGTTAAGATTTATCCGGTCAATATAAAATGCACATAACACAGTTACAATGGCAGTGCAGGTGTTTAAAAGTAACCAATTCAAGAATATTTTCACCGGTTGAATGCATCGGCCTGTATTGTGAGTAATTAGTGAGTAAATATCTCGAAAATTTCCCTCAACACTTTCTCGAGGATTGACGTTAAACATTAATTTGGACTTTAAGGAAACTTTTAAGCCCAAGAAAAATATGGGTCGTCGCTTTGGAATTAAAAATATAACTCGATGAATACATTGTTGTACTTTCGTGCTGTTAGGCCGGGCGCACATTGAGAAGCAGTTGGCCGCAGAGCAGGGAAGAGCAGAGCAGAACAGCACGAAGCTTACGAAATTGCGAAGTGGACGTGAGCGCACATTGCCACGCAGGGTCTCGTCGGTTTTCAGAAATAACATGTTTTCTTTAGACTCTGTGATACTGGGGCATCTAGTATAAAGAGGCTCTTTTTTCTTTTTCTTCAAGCATTTGCGATTTTTCTCATTTTGTTTGTCATCTTCACAATTTCCCTTGTGCTGATGGCAACGCGGTTATTCAGCTTAAGACAATCGCAATAAAAACCTTCGCCAGTTTACAAGACTGAACAATATTTCTATGTTACCGATGTTCGGCGTTCATATGGACTAAGCAAACAATTTAATTCATGATTATTTTTTATATTTTTTACGTCGCACCGACACAGATAGGTCTTATGGCAATGATGGAATAGGAAAGGGCTAGGAATGGGAAGGAAGCGACCGAGGCCTTAATTAAGGTACAGCCCCCCAGCATTAGCCTGGTGTGAAAATGGGAAACCACGGAAAACTATCTTCACGGTTGCCGACAGTGGGGTTCGAACCCCCTATCTCCCGAATGCAAGCTCATAGCAAGGCGATCCTAACCGCACGACCAACTTGCATGGTAAATTCATTAATAGGATCACAGTGGGGGAGAGGGAAAAATATGTATTTACAAATGTACTGCTAGATTTTCATCTAGTTGACACAAGATACTAAAATCAATCAATATTGACAATCTGTTGTGAACGCGTTTGCATTTATATTTGACAAGACATGATAAATGATTTTCCGTATTTATCTCTTCACATAAATGTGATGATGGATGACGGCGACGGAGTCGGCGATGATGATCTCCATAATCAGCATTAGATCTTTGTCTTAAATTCTATATGTTGCGAGAACTTGGGTCATGGATTGTTTCATAGATATATGAGGATTACATTCTTTTGTTTGCTGTTTGTTTAACGTCGCACTACCATATCGAAGGTTTTCGGCGACGGAAGAAGGGTGGAAGATTGGGAAGGTAGAGGGCATGGCCTTAAGGTACAGCCCCAGCATTTGCCTAGTGTGAAAATAGGAAACCACGGAAAACCATCTTCAGGGCTGCCGACAGTGGGGTTCGAACCCACTATCTCCCGAATGCAAACTCACAGATGCGCGACCCTAACCGCACGACCACTTGCTCGGTGGATTACATTTTAGGCCTTTCTCTATACTACCTTGTTACGCATGGTGAATAAAATGATTTATAGCCTAGACCAGGGATGGCGAACCTATGCCACGCGTGTCATTAGGTGACACGCGAACACGATTTCAGTGGCACACCACATGACCATCTTAACATTTTTATGTACGTTTTGTACTCTTAGACTATACATATCTCATCCATCGTACAGTCATAGTGTTTCAGGTTTAAGAAATAAATACCGAATATCTAAATTCTAGTTCCGTTCAAACGTGCATTATGGCAACACTACAACACCCACAGGTCCTGAAGTCAAGTGAAATAAATGTCAGTTGCAGCCGACGAGCCATTCGCTCACCCATATCAAGTGAATTAGTGAAATTGGGCTTGTGTATGGTTGCCAGCATCGTGTAGATTTTCGTAGTGAGTAACTGTTTATTGTTGTGAATTTTGTAAGACAAATAGTTGCCAAGAAATGATCCCAATATTGAGATATGGAGAAAGTATCGCACTTTATTTCCAAACCTCATATTGCACAAATGACTTTTTTTTTTTTTTTTGAATGGTTATATATTGGCAGTTTAGAAATGGAGTTGACTGAATTTTAAGAAAGCATGTATGGGTGAAAATTTCGTACAGTTTGATGAAGCATTAGTGAAAATCGAGTATGCTGTGGATGGTGAATACTCTCTCCAGAAGCCGGAGAACTTAATACATGAACAGTGGAACAGTCTCCCACAAAAGTTTTTGGCCATGAAGAAACTTGCTACAGCGCTACTTACTTTGTTTGGGTCATCATACTCCTGCAAGCAGATATTTTCTACAGTGAACATTGTGAAGACAAGTTATGAACCTAACATAAATGACAAAGCTACTAACTATTTTTGCGGTATTCGCAAAATACGACCATGAAACATGCAACCACATGTATTTGGTATTTTACAATATATATATGTAATATATTATGAAACACAATTAATTAGGGAAGGAAGTCGGTGGTAGCGGTGGTTAGTAGGGGTAGAGGTTGTATCCATTACAAACGAAAATAACAAGTGGCACAGTAAACAGTTGAGAATAATAATCCAGACCTAAAATGGCACACTAGTTGGAAAAGGTTTGCCATCCCTGGCCTAGACTGTAGTGCCTTATTCCCTGAATTTACATACCGATTTTCATTAAATTCTGTTCAGTCATTTACTGACGAACATACATACTTACGTACACATATACGTAAATACTGCATTGCAGTCCACATGATTCACATAGTACCTACAAAACATGGTGAGACTGAATGGCTATGGTAATTTTCTCCTCCATTTCTTAACTAACTGCGTGACACGTGCGCAGGAAACTGTGTTTCGAAGACATCGCGTGGTAGGCGGAAGTACGTGCAGAACCGGCCTGCCCTGTCTGTCAACTTGCGATGGTGCAATGATTTGTGTGGATTACAAAAATCTGCTCTGCGCTGCACTGCTTTAGCTGCTTCGCCTGCGTCCCAAAGTGCGCCCCGCCTTATGCTCTCTGCACTTCGAATTCCTTCCCTCTCAACTTCCATTTACTTTCTTCAATATCTCGAAAATTTCCCTCAACACTTTCTCGGGGATTGATGTTAAAAATTAATTTGGACTTTAAGGAAACTTTTAAGTCCAAGAAAAGTACGGGTCATCGCTTTAGAATTAAAGATATAACTGGATGAAAAAATGTTGACACTCCAACACAGGGCGGCACACAGCCGGTATCGACAGGCAGACAGCCAAGGCCAACTAATCTATCTAGTGCGGCCTTGGCACAGCACGTTTGGTTCAGGCACATCCAGCTGAAGCGGAGCATGTCCTGTTGCCTCTCGAAGTTCTCTCTAGGACGCAGTTACAATCCTGTGTCCCGTGTCTCGGCACTCTGTACCGAAACACTCCGCCTCAAGTTCCTAATGTTGCAGAACAAGTGAATGTTCCGGTCTGCCCAACCCTACTGACCACTTCCTGAATTTTAATTTTGTCTTCATTAGTAAGAGATATCACAACTTTTACAGTTATCCATAACTGGGCTACACAATAATATGACCCCACTAGTCAAATTCACACAATTATGTTCCTCATTCAAACATAGGCAATCACGGGACAAATATTCGCTACCTTCGCGGTATCACTCAACACAGAATAAATTTCTAATTTCCGAATGGAATGTGAAATACAAGCACAAACAGGCTTTCTAGGTATTTCAGCAATATCAGTGAAAACCGGAGAGCAGAACAACTTTCTTGAGGCTAACGGCTTCCTCCCCGAACGTGTAATTTACCCTGTAAAGTTCAGGGATTCAAGGCCAATTTCTTTTTTTCACGCAACTTTCTCCGACCGGCCTCCTGTGGCGAGGACTCTAATCTGTGTTAGATATCTGTTCCTTTCAAAGGGACAAAGAACATTTTTAGGGCTAGGAAAAATGTGATCGTACTACACGGTAATAGTGAAAATCTGTGACGCGATAAGTGATAATACATACATTACATTATCATTATAGACTGTTATGCCTTTCAGCATTCAGTCTGCAAGCCTCTGTGAATTTACTAAACATCACCATAATCCTGTATTTGCAACTAGTGCTGTGGTATCATTAGTTCTATAACTCTTATCTTTAAATCATTAGAAACTGAGTCTAACCATCATCGCCTTGGTCTCCCTCTACTTCTCTTACCCTCCATAACAGAGTCCATTATTCTCCTAGGTAACCTATCCTCCTCCATTCACCTCCCATGACCCCACCACCAAAGCCGATTTATGCGTAAGGCTTCATCCATCGAGTTCATTCCTAAAATAGCCTTTATCTCCTCATTCCGAGTACCTTCTTGCCATTGTTCCCACCTGTTTGTACCAGCAATCATTCTTGCTACTTTCATGTCTGTTACTTCTAACTTATGAATAAGATATCATGAGTCCACCCAGCTTTCACTCCCGTAAAGCAAAGTGGGTGTGAAAACAGACTGATGTAAAGATAGTTTTGTCTGGGAGCTGACTTCCTTCTTACACAATACTGTTGATCGCAACTGCGAGCTCACTGCATTAGCTTTACTGCACATTGATTCAATCTCACTTACTATATTACCATCCTCGGAGAACACACAACCTAAATACTTGAAATTATCGACCTGTTCTAGCTTTGTATCACCAATCTGACATTCAGTTCTGTTGAATTTCTTACCTACTGACATCAATTTAGTCTTCGAAAGGCTAATTTTCATACCATACTCATTGCACTTTTTTTTTCAAGTTCCAAGATATTTGACTGCAGGCTTTTGGCACAATCTACCATTAAGACTAAGTCATCAGCATAGGCCAGACTGCTTACTAAATTTCCACCTAACTGAATCCCTCCCTGCCATTTTATACCTTTCAGCAGATGATCCATGTAAACTACGAACAGCAAAGGTGAAAGATTACAGCCTAGTCTAACCGCTATAAGTACCCTGAACCAAGAGCTCATTCTACTGTCAATTCTCACTGAAGCCCTATTGTCAACATAAATGCCTTTGATTGATTTTAATAATCTACCATTAATTCCATAGTCCTGAAGTATGGCGAACAACTTTTCCCTCGGTACCCTGTCATATGCTTTCTCTAGATCTCTAGATCTCACGTAGCATTTTTCAGTTGCCTGGCGCATACTGAAAATCTGATCCTGACAGCCTCTCTGTGGTCTGAAATCACACCGGTTTTCATCCAACTTCCTCTCAATTACTGATCGCACCCTCCCTTCCAAGATGCCAGTGAATACTTTGCCAATGAGATACCTCGATAGCTGTTGCAATCCTTCCTGTTCCCTTGCTTATAGATAGGTGGAATTACTGTTTTTGTCCAATCCGAAGTACTCCATGCTAATCTTACTACTCTATGAAGCCATTTCATCCCTTCCTTCCCACTATACTTCACCATTTCAGGTCTAATTTCATCTATTCCTGCTGCTTTATGACAATGGTGTTTATTTAACATCCTTTCCACTTCCTCAAGTGTAATTTCACCAACATCACTTTCCTCCTCCCCATGAGTTTGGCTGTTCACAACACCACCAGGAAGATTTCCTTTTACGTTGAGAAGATGTTCAAAATATTCCCCTACCAGGCGAGTTGGGCGTGCGGTGAGTCTATGAGTCTATTTATGTAACCACTATAAGTGGAAATAAAAGTATTGAATAGGTGGATTAAATTAAAACACACTGGGCGAGTTGGCCGTGCGCGTAGAGGCGCGCGGCTGTGAGCTTGCATCCGGGAGATAGTAGGTTCGAATCCCACTATCGGCAGCCCTGAAGATGGTTTTCCGTGGTTTCCCATTTTCTCACCAGGCAAATGCTGGGGCTGTACCTTAATTAAGGCCAAGGCCGCTTCCTTACAAATCCTAGGCCTTTCCTACCCCATCATCGCCATAAGACCTATCTGTGTCGGTGTGACGTAAAGCTGCTAGCAAAAAAAAAAAAATTAAAACACCTTTATTGTTGTTGAACTGTAAATTTTCAAAACGGACCAAAAATGAGATTTATAACATGTAATTTTCCCATCTTTACAAACAGTTGTTCCCTTGCTGTTTCTACTACAGCATCCCTGTATGCACCCATTCTCTTTCTATATCCTAAACCTGCTTACTGTCTACTGTTCGAAACTACTCACTAATCATATCCATGTACTTCTGTCTAATTTCCTCGTCCTAGAGATTTTCTACCCTTATTTGTTTGCAGACAGATTTCGCTTTCTCTACCCTAGGCCTAGAGATACTTAGTTCACTACAGATCAGATAGTGGTCTGTATCATCAAAAAATCCCTGGAAAACTGGTACATTCCTAACAGATTTCCTGAATTCGAAGTCGGTTAAGATATAGTCTATTATGGATCTGGTACCCCTAGCCTCCCATGTGTAGCAGTAGCCTTATGCTTGAAGAATGTATTCGTAACTGCTAAACCCATACTAGCACAGAAATCTAGCAAACACTTCCCATTTCCATTAACTTCCATATCTTCCCCACATTTACCAATCACCCTTTCATACCCTTCAGTTCTATTTCCATATCGTGCATTGAAATCGCCCATTAGCACTACTCCATCCTTGCTGTTGTCCCTGACCACGATGTCACTCAATGCTTCATATAACTTGTCAACTTCACATGGTGAATACACTGAGATAATTCTCGTCCTAATTCCCCCAGTTGCCAAATCTACCCACATTATTCGCTCATTTACGTGCCTAACAGAAACTATGTTGCGTGCAATGGTGTTCTTGATAAACAGCCCTACACCATACTTTGCCCCTCCTTTTCTAACACCCGTCAAGTACACTTTATAATCTCCTATCTCTTCCTCATTATCTCCCCTTACCCGAATATCACTTACTCCTAGCACATCCAGATGCATCCTCTTTGCTGACTCAGCTAGTTCTACTTTCTTTCTTCCATAAGCCCCATTAATATTGATAGCTCCCCAAAGAATTCCATTTCATTCGCCAAGTTGTTTCCAAGGAGTCCCTCGCCTGTCAAATGGGAGTGGGACTCCGTTACTCCCATAGGTCCGAGGCTTGCTTAAAATGTTCTGAGCTTGGTAAATTCATGAAGCAGGACGCTACCCTACTTACACATAGTCCAAGTGAAGATCTCTCCTCTAACGGGTTATGGACCACTGGTGGATTGTGTAGCCCTAGCCGCCTGAGCACAAGGAGAGCCATAACTCAGAATTTGTCCGAGATGCCCACTCCCATTCCATAGCAACAGGTATCCCGACTCTCAGGACCACTTACTAGGCCACTCAGCCATTGTCCATGGTTCACAAACAAGGACGTGACTACAGTAACCCCAGTAACCCTTCCTTCTTCTTTTTTTTTTTTTTTTTTTTTTTTTTTTTTTTTTTTTTTTTTTTTTTTTTTAACGACGTGAATCGGGACTTCAAATTTACAACATGCTAACCAAGAAATTGTTTTAATGAGGAAATCCCTAACAAGGTTTTCGCTGTATTTTCTTGCATCTGGTTAAATTTGAGAAAGGCTCCCGTGTAAATTTATAGTGAAAATGTTATCATTACTCTACTGGTGCTTGAAATATATTTCTACGATGCATATAAGGTTAAGTTAGGTTAGATGACTCTGTTTGAATAAGAAAACTGAAATGTTTGCCACAGAAGCCACTAGAGAGATACTGCTCCAATTTTTCATGTTGAAATGTATCGTACACTTTCATTTTGTCTCGGAATTAGAAGAAAAACTAACAAGTAAACTGTAGTATGTAAATTGCGACAGCGCAAGTTTTGAACAAACTGATGCCGTTTCCTACCGATTTTTATGCGTGTTATAGCGAGTAAATTTCCCGTCATTATGAATTCTCGCTATAACGGACTTCAAATCAAATCAAAATACTTTATTTGCAAATGAGGTCTCTAACTACATTTTAAGTTATAAAGAAGAGGAGACATTTTTCCTAAAATACATTATTATACAATTTACATTAACATTTTTGTCTGTACATTGCTCAAAATTTTAAAAAGGATGGTATTTCTATATCAGTTGTGTTCATAGTAAAAAGGAAATGCACTTCTTAATTTTTTGTAATTTCTGTCTCTTTGTATATATGTATGTTCACACGCTTCACGAGAAAAGGCTGAAGAGAATTTAATGAAAATCAGTATGCAAAGTTGGAAAATAAGTCTCTACAATCTAGGCCTAAAATTTAATTCTCAAATATTTGTTATTAGTGGTCCTATCTTAATGAAAATCGGTAGGCAAAGTTGGGGAATAAGTCGCTACAGTGTAGAGCATAAATAATTATATTCATGCGGAGTGAGAAGGCCTAAAATTTAATTCTCAAATATTTGTTATTAGTGGTCGTATCGATAAATACTACATAACTAAAGTTATATAGTATTAAATTTCCGATCATTTATGTCTTACACATTTTGACCATATCAGCTATGATCACAGAGATATTCATTAATTTGGATTTTTGTTACTAAGTCTATCTTATTGCCGAGTCACGAGAAAATGGGTAAACAGAATTTAATAAAAATGAAATGACGTATGGGTTTTGGTGCTGGGAGATCCCAGGACAGTTTCGGCTCGCCAGGTGAAAGTCTTTTGATTTGTCACCCATAGCCAACTTGCGCGTCGTGATGAGGATGAAATGATGATGAAAACAACACATTCACCCAGCCCCCTGCTAGGAAAATTTACCAATAATGGTTAAAATTCCCGACCCTGCCGGGAATCGAATCCAGGACCCTTGTGACCAAAGGCCAGCATGCTAACCATTTAGCCATGGAGCCGGACAACAGAATTTAATGAAAACCGGTATGTAAAGTCGGAGAATAAGGAACTACACTCTACGCTATAAGTAATTTTATAAGACACTCTGATATCACAGAGTTGAAAGAAAACTAAATGTGAGGGCCTACAATATAGAGCGCTCATAAAATTGATCAATAATAACATTACCTTGACCATTGTTAATTGTCGTATGACCGAGCTCGATAGCTGCAGTCGCTTAAGTGCGGCCAGTATCCAGTATTCGGGAGATAGTAGGTTCAAACCCCACTGTCGGCAGCCCTGAAAATGGTTTTCCGTGGTTTCCCATTTTCACACCAGGCTGTACCTTAATTAAGGCCACAGCCGCTTCCTTCCCACTCCTAGCCCTTCCTTGTCCCATCGTCGCCATAAGACTTATCTGTGTCGGTGCGACGTAAAGCAGCTAGCAAAAAAAAAAAAAAAAAAATGTCGTATGCTTTCTATCTTCTGTTGCCACTTATCTCTGATAGATAGGATTACTGCTGCGTACCGAGGTTTTTTTGCTTTACGTCGCACCGACACAGATAGGTCTTATGGCAACGATGGTATAGGAAAGGGCTAGGAGTGTGAAGGAAGCAGCCTTGGACTTAGTAAGGTACAGCCCAGCATTTGTCTGGTGTGAAAATGGGAAACCACGGAATACCATCTTCAGGGCTGCCGACAGTGGGTTCGAATCCACTATCTGTTGGATTCAAGCTCAAAGCTGTGAGCCCCTGACCACACAGCCAACTCATCCAGTCGTACAAAGTGTAACAGCCTGCCTGAATATTGGTGAGAAGTAGATGGGGAGTTAGATAAATTTGTTCTCTAGCATGCCATTCCCTGGTTCATAAATTTTCTGATACTTCTAGTACGTAACACACTGGTTCATCATAGCATTCGAGCTATTCGATCCATACTCTGAGGCACTGATTGGAATGAGCAGTATGCATATTTAACGGAATAATGGCAGAGAAGTGTTCACAGCTGTCAGCGGCCTGGTCACTCCAGCTCTGGAACTTTGGACTGTTAGATCAGCACTGTAGTACTGATATAGATGTTGATTCCCATAGGGAATGTGAGAAAATTTACGGTTTTTCATTTGATCGAGTTTTTTATATGATAACATTGCTTTTAATCGCTACATTCCTTCTGACGTTTTTGTAATTACCTATGTTGACTTCAGTTAGGAAGACCACAAAGGCAAGTCTTTCTGAGAATCCCATAGCAAAGCATAGGTACATCAGCTAGTCCCTAATAAATTTATATTATTTACAAAATTCTACTCGTAATATCTTCTGTACTTACACACATAATGAACTCATATACAGTATGTGGAATCGCTTCAAATAATGCTATACAATTTTGTTATAAGATTTAAATGTACATTGCTTCGCTCCCACCCCATTTTGGTACCGAACGTGTATAATGACCTGCTGCATCTTAACCAGAGTCCCTTTTGCCACTGCTTTTCAGAGTTCCTGAAGGGCCTTCACAGCTACCGTAGCAGTCCTAGGGCCCTTGAAGTCCCCACTGTACTTCACCCCTACAGGCAGTCCCCTACTTCAGCTGTCCAGTCTCCATGGACAAGGGGATGGAATTAATTTATTCACCAAAATTCTTTATTACAATAACCTACACAGGTCGAATGCCCTCTAACATTTCCTTTCTCTGTTGCCGTTTATTCTTTTCTTCAATATCTGTACAGATTTTGGAAAAGGATCAAACACTTTCCCAGGTAAACTGTTCCACTCCTTCACGCCCTTCCCAGTGTATGAAAATTTACCCCAATCATTTCTGCTAAAATCCCATCTAATTTTATACTTGTGATCAGCCCTGCTGATATAATTATTTTTCAGCTGAAGCCTCTCACGGATTTCTCCCCATGCTTCCTCTCCTGTATAGGCTCTTTATAATCCTATAAGTCTAGTTTTCTCCCTTCTCTTACTTAAAGCTTCCCCCTCAATTAACTGTAACATTTCTGATACACTACTTTTTCTCCTGAAATCTTCCATTACAAATCTTGCTGCTTTCCTCTGCACACCATCTATTTCTTTTATTAGGTATTCCTGGTGAGGATTCCAAACACGGTTTGCATATTCCAATAATGGATGAACCATACTTAAGTAACTTTTCTCTTTTAATTCTTTGTTGCATCCTTTAAGTAGCCTCATTACGACATATAACGATCTGTATGCTTTCCCGACAGTGTCGTCAATATGACCCTTCCAGTGCAAATCACTTTCAAATCTCACACCGAAGTATTTGCACTTGCCATCTTTTGGGGCAGTTACCTCATCCAAAATATATTTAAATTTATAGTTTTTAAGCTCCTGTTTGTAAATGTTGTGACAATTGATTTGCCTCCATTAATCATCATATTATTCTCTTCAACCCATTGTTGGATACTGTCAAGGTCCCTTTGTAATTCTGTACAATCCTCTGTGTTATTAATTTCCCTATAAACAATAATATCATCTGCATACAATCTTATTTTTGATGTTATATTGTTCCCTAAATCATTTGCATATATTAAGAATAATAATGGGCCAATTTTACTACCCTGTGCAAATTCTTTCCAAACTTTCTCTTCCTCTGATACATAATTTCCTACTTTGACTTTATGAACCCTTCTACTGTATTTTAAAGATAAGAGGTCTAGAACAAAATGAGGCTACAGATATAGTTTCAAATAGGGATTGTGGTAGCATTCAGTAAATTGACAGAGATTTGCATACTGAATGCTGAAAGGTACTGACAAAGGGGGCAATTTTGGACACAGAGGTGGTTTCAAACAGCATCGTAGATTTGCATTTTTTGTTGCATAGCAATGAGTTGCCGCTGCTTTGCACTTTCACACACGAATTAGGTTGACCTTGTGGTTATGTTTCCTGTATTCCACATTTTTTATAACAAGTTGACTTCATACTTTGGGAAATTTCCATTGTGCACTGACATTTTTGAAAGCTCATTCATTATCATTATGTGGATACATTTGATTGTCGTGACCGGAAGGAATATATTACAGTATAACTATGGTTCTTAGTGAGATCAACTGACTGAAGTGTTTATAAATGATCGCTGTGGAATTTTGATGTGATTTAGTGAAAAGTAGTGTTTTACTCACATTGCAACGCCACCCTGAGATGACAAAGAATGATGATACGCTCAACAACGCCATAGGGTAACATGCACGACAATGATTAAAGGACAAAACAATAATACAATACAGCAACTCAGATAATTATATAACTTGACATAAGTGGAAGCAAGAATCTGTGCTGAAAACCCATCCCATAAAAAAAAAGTCTGAGATCTTGGGAACTACTGAGCCAGTCATCAAAAAATGACACCAGTCTTCTTAAAAAAAATGACTATAATATCAAGGAATGGATAACATTACAGATAAATAAAATTTGAAAACTTTTAACTTATTTTGTAAAATAAGGAAAAATGTAAAACGAGTAAACAGATCAGTAATAATACAATTACAATCTTGCAAAATTAATAAGTAGATGAATAAAATTAAAATAAATATAGTAATTTAAAATAATTCTACTCTATTAACAAATAAAAATTGTACATCATTACCTGACTTTGACTTAACAAGGTTTGACAATTCATTAATTTAATAAAATTTTATGAGGAATGAAACGTAGGATATATAACCATGAGTGGCTTTTGACTATCCCCAGTGGAGGAAACATTCACATGGTCAGAAGCATAGTTCCATAAATCATCACACGAAAATGAAGTCCCCAAAATATTTAACACACAACTAGCCCAAGATTTAAGAAAGGATCGAACACAAATAATAAAACACAATTCCTGCATAAAAACAAGTCAACTAAATTAATATTCATAGTGAAATAGAGTACAAGGCAGGTCCGGTAACCCAATGCGTCAACATACACCAAGAGTCAAACACGATCTCCTGTCAAGACCAAAAACAATTAATCATAACATTAGGGACGAAATTCCAAGATAAGTACAAAGTACGACGACACAGTTACGTAATTGGACAAGGCAGAGATAAGATAATACAACAATGTGAAAAAAAGATAAGGATAGCGAACGTTAGGAACCTTCCACCAAGGACAGTCCAAAAACCTCAACGAAATAATATAGTTTTAAATGAATTACTTTTTTAAAATATTACATTATAAAACATAATCTAGAAATAAACCTACTTAATATGAAGTTTAAATAAATTTATAATATGTAGACACACAATTTGAAAATTATTTACGTATGGGAAAGTAATATTTGTGTTTGACATAAAATTTTAAGGAAATGAATGTTTTGGAAATAATAAGGGTAAATAAGAACTTATCAAACATGAATTAATGGATAATAGTGATAATCAGACCATATAAACCTTAGGTATCTTAGAGATAATTACCAAAATGAATTTAACATTTATGAAAACTAATATAATGTTGATAATTATATATTAAGTAAGAAGGAAAAAATGGTGAGAAACAGTGATTACGCAGTGCATAGGTCAACACACGGTCACTATGGAGTTGAAACCAACGTAATTTATACCAGTTAATCCAGAACAAAATGATGAAATGAAAACTAGCACTAACATGTGGCAAGGATTACCATAGCAATAACCAGCAAAAAATATTAAATAGCAATAACACACGCACCAAGGAAATAATACCAGGAAACACACAAAATGAGCAGAATAAAAATATATATGAGAAGGGTAAATTAAAATTTAGGAAAAGCCAAAAGAATTTCACGGTTACCCTTCAACAATAGGCATCATTCACATGGTACAAACATGGCACACAAACGGTATACAGAAAAGAGAATACAGACTCAGGAAATCTCACCACAAGAAACACACAAAATAAATTAAACAACAAATAAAGTAATATAACATGAACAGAAGAAATATCATGAAATGAGTACTTACATCCGTAGCGAGATATCCAAGGTAACTTACCGGTATCGACCTATGCACTGGTAACACCCAAAAAGAAAAGTTTAAAACAAATTTAAAACCTTGCATATGATATTTATATATTAACATTGAAACCAAAAAATACTAATCCCTAAACGGGATACACTAGTACATTTTATCCGACCCCAGTCGGATGGTCCTTCATATTACAAGATGAAGACAGAGACATGGTCTCAAAATGTCCACACGCAACCAGTTCCAACAGCAGACAGTCTCTTTCCCAAGTGAGAGCACTAGTGTCTAGCGATCATTGTATGCTCTGGAAATAAGAGTCCATACACAAGACTAGTTATACAGTCCACACACAGATGTCGTCAGAATTCGCTTTGCCGTCTCATACACAACACATACAGGCAACACTGAGAAATGTTGCAGAATAACTCGACGATATGCCACATTAGTCTCATATGTAATGAGCAGGAGAAAACGTAGATAAATGTTCCATGCACCTTCGCATTTCAGATAGGCCATGCTATACAGACATGTAATTTTATTATACGGCTTCACGAATAGAGTCAGATCACGAATTATATATATGTTACTGTAATAACGCCACAACATTTTATTGAAAATTGAATGCAGTCTGGATGATTTCGGACAATGCCTAGAAATTACCAGAGGCAGAAAGGAGCTACTACAAGGTGTAATTGCAAATGAAGACTATTAGAAACAGCCTTATGCGATATTAAAAGTGGCAAGTTGTCTTAAAGGAAAGCATTTGATTTGTATAGTATACCTTGGTCCACCCTACAAAATAAACAGCAGAAAGTACATCTGAAAACAATGGGAGGACAACCAGTGTTAAATGAGGAAGAAGGAAATGCTCAAGGAAGCTTGTTGCCCTCCAGCACAACCTGCTACTTCCCGCCACCGCAAATGAAATGTTCTTCCTGGGAAGTCGATTTTTGGCCATGAATTCCGCCGAGATGAAAGCAGTGCCGAAACAAGTGATAGTGCGGGCAACAGCAGTGAAAATGAATGCGATGAAACGCACAATGAAGGTAATGACCAAGGTAATGACGTTCTGTTTTGCAAGAAGAGGCTTTCCTTGTTGCATATTATAAATACAAGTTGAACAAAGAGCATATGAGGCAGTATTTTGGCGTGGCCTCAATAATTCATTTAAGGGATGTGGATGTCAAATACTTGCGCCCACTTAACAACAACAGAAAAGTGTTTGTGTTCCTTAACATCCCCGATGAAGATATAATAGCTAAATAACAAATTTCGAAAATACTTCCAGCCCAAGTTGAGAAAACATGAATGTTTATTTTCAGAGAAAATGTATTTTAGATTTATAGGCCATGGCAAGTACATGTTCATTGTATCATTTGTAAGAAAAATTATTAAGATCTTTCAGTAGGATTTCTGTGCAGTTTATAACTATTAATATTTCAATTTAGACTGGAAAATTTTACATTTACCTTGTCAGAAAATAAAGATCTATCAGTAGCACATTAAAATTATCATCACAGTGATGATAACCAGCTAGTTATATACTGGACACCCACAGAACACTTTAAATATCACAACACTAAAGCAGAAAGAACGTAGAATTAAAATAAAGGACTATTTGTGTCCGAAATCAAAGAGTACACTTTGAAACTTCAGACAGCAGTTGAGAAAGTGTGTACGTCCGAAATTACCCTGATGTATGGGGTGAATTCGGACACTCCTTATTGTTTTCTTAGGAACACATATGTCGGCATATATTTTTTGTTTGTAGGGTATTGTTGAAATTGGAGATATTCCTCATTATACGGATGACAAACAATACAATTTAAGATTCCCTTTGTGAGTTAAGATGAAAATAACCTCAAAACTGTCCAAAATCACCCTATTTGATGGGATAACAAAATATAATGAAAATGTATGTAGTACGTATCATAGTTGCCTTTTTGGTTGCTTATGAATTATTATTGCAGGTGACGTCCAAGGTGAAGGAACTGAAAACTCGCATTGAAGAAGGGAACATAGATGAAGTAAACTTTGAGAACTACCATGTTCATGTTCTTGCTGCTGTTCTCAAGAGCTTTGTTCGAGAGATGCCAGAGCCTCTTCTAACATTTGATAGTTATGAGGACTTCCTCAGAGCTGCTAGTTTAACTGATCCACAAGACAGAATCTCAACTCTGTTTGCTATACTCAAAAAGCTTCCAAAACCAAACTTTGATCTCATGGAAAGGCTCATATTTCACTTAGCAAGGTAAGTTAACGTCTTTAATTACACATTCATCTTTATTATTTACTTTTATTGAGTGGCTGCAGAATAGTATTTAGAAAAACAGCATAATTCCACAAAATGTTGTGAAATTAACACAGTCGGCAGACAGTATACAACATACATTTGACATGTTTGTGCAGAATTTTCCCTTCAGAAAATATATAGACTTCTCCCCTTTTCAGTACGTGATTAATCCCCGCATACTTTTTTTAAAATTGACGCACGAAATTGGGATGCGGGTTGTATTTGTGTCAAGGTTGGCAAAGCACTCCTGCTCACCTAGTTTTCGATGTTGGGTATATAGTTATGCATTGTGTAACCACAGATGGAAGAAAACTGCCCCCATTTGTCATGTTTAAATGGAAAACAATTCAGACACAAAATTTAAAACTGTTTACATTAAAAAATAGCATTTTACAGAGTAATTTTAATTCAAAATTTCTCCATGTCACGATAGAATGTGTCTTCCCGAACATGCAGGGGTAGCTTTTCGCACTTTCACTATGGTGTGGCAACAGTGTGTTTCATAGGTGCTACGTTCAAGTGAAATCGTAATTCTTTTGTATTCAGCGTGTTAAAGAACGCTACAATATCACGTAACAGGCGGTGTGCGGAGAAGCAGAATCCGTGAACACTGGCGATGCCAACAGTTGGCGAAAAAGCGTTGCTCATAATTCTAATCAGTCGTACTCACCAAACATTACTGTCAGTGCCAACGAAACTGCATTGTTTTTTATGCCTAGCCCAAATAGACTTTTTTTAAAGGAAACTGTATTGTGTTGCAGTGCAGAAGAAAGCGAAAAACATCCTCCCCTCGTCATAGAAAAGGTTGATAAGCTACGATGTTTTATGGGCATCGGGTACTTTCCGTGCAAGTACAAGGCATCTAAAAATTCAAACAGTACAATAATCCAAAAATAAAGCACTTGCACAGAGGAGCCAGCATAATTTGTCCTCATATTTGAATCGTACTTTTTTCTTTCGTCACACAAGTTTACGTTTGTCAGTGAGTTATCCAAGTGCATTATTTGAATAATGTAAATGCATCTTGTTGGACACATTTTGGAAATAGTTCTTTTCCATGGCATTTGAAAGGTTTAAACTGTGAATCAATGTTAATTGCATGCAGTAATGGGTCGTAGAATATTTTGTGATTCGGCAAGGGTTGATATTTCTGAAGTAGGCCTACAAGTTGGTGGTTAATTCAAAATCATGTAATTTGAAGTCTGATTTTTGCATCCCAACTATTTTGAATTAATGAGGTTTTAGTGTATCGCAAAACTAACATCAGAGTTTGCCGATGTGTCTGTTTCAAGTGTTTACATTGCACGAAAAGTATTTTTCACCATCGGTCATGTTAATATCCGAGTAAAAAGAGACCGCGTGTGAAAAGTGTTTTAGACGTGAAGTGTGACTAATTTGTAAGTAATTTAAGAGAGGATTCTAGTGATGCAAGAGACAACAAATCTTCCAATTTACGGGGAATCGAGCTTACAGCAAGTTCAGATTAATGAAATCCTAGGCCTACTTGCTGATTTTAATGCCAAATATATTTTATAGCAGTGATAATGGACTTGAATATTGAATTTTCACGACCGCGTTGTAATCAAAACCGACTTTCAACCTATTAGGTCATGTTACGTACATTTAGTACGTGTTGAAGAGATGTTAAGTACAGAACAAAAATGGCCAACCAGACACCAGTGGGATCCGAACTCACAACCTCCCGATTTCGCGTCGGTTGCTCTACCAATTGAGCTATGGTGGCCTAGGCCGTCTTTGTTCTGTTGGAAAGGATCTAAGCTACAGATCTGGTACTACTACCATCACACTGTAGAGTGCGTTTAAGTTGCCCGTTGAGGGCCAAGTCGGTAGAGCAAGCGACACAAAATCGGGAGGTTGTGGGTTCGGATCCCACTGGTGTCTGGTTGGCCATTTTTGTTCTGTACTTAACTTCTCTTCAACACGTACTAAATGTACGTAACACAACCTAATAGGTTGAAAGTCGGTTTCGATTACAATGCGGTCGTGAAAATTCAATATTCATTGACTTGGCCCTCAACGGGGCAACTTAAACGCACTCTACAGTGTGATGGTAGTAGTACCAGACCTGTAGCTTAGATCCTTTCCAACAGAACAAAGATGGCCTCGTCCACCATAGCTCAATTGGTAGAGCAATCGACGCGAAATCGGGAGGTTGTGGGTTTGGATCCCACTGGTGTCTGGTTGGCCATTTTTGTTCTGTACTTAACATCTCTTCAACACGTACTAAATGTACGTAACACGACCTAATAGGTTGAAAGTCGGTTTCGATTACAACGCGGTCGTGAAAATTCAGTATTCATTGACTTGGCCCTCAACAGGCAACTTAAGCGCACTCTACAGTGTGATGGCAGTAGTACCAGACCTGTAGCTTAGGTCCTTTCCAACAGAACAAAGATGGCTTAGGCCACCATAGCTCAATTGGTAGAGCAACCGACGCGAAATCGGGAGGTTGTGGGTTCGGATCCCACTAGTGTCTGGTTGGCCATTTTTGTTCTGTACTTAACTTCTCTTCAACACGTACTAAATGTTCGTAACACGAGCTAATAGGTTGAAAGTCAGTTTCGATTACAACGTGGTCGTGAAAATTTAATATTCATTGACTTGGCCCTCAACGGGCAACTTAAACGCACTCTACAGTGTGATGGTGGTAGTACCAGACCTGTAGCTTAGATCCTTTCCAACAGAACAAAGATGGCCTCGTCCACCATAGCTCAATTGGTAGAGCAACCAACGTGAAATCGGGAGGTTGTGGGTTCGGATCCCACTGGTGTCTGGTTGGCCATTTTTGTTCTGTACTTAACATCCCTTCAACACGTACTAAATGTACGTAACACGACCTAATAGGTTGAAAGTCGGTTTCGATAATGGACTTCTATCATCTCAAATATATTCAAGCAAAGCAGCTATATCCGTAAATTTACACGTTCAATTTGTGTAAAGACCAGCTGGACCTCGAGGAGTGATATGAAATGTTAGTTTATACCTACGTTACTCTTTTGATGGAAATAATTTTAGCTTTTTTTTTTTTTAATGAGCCTTCCTAAAATTAGGGTACAGGGATTATTCGCATAAATACGGTATTTCAATTTTGTATGCTAAAAACTGGAAGATTTTTGTCGTGATCAGAATTAGTAAATAGTACATGTTTTGGCTCTTATTGATTCTGCTCCAGCTACAAAAAATTGAAAATTATGCATGCCATAATAACAGTCACATTTCATCACACAACTATTCTTAAATCACTTTAAAAAGCTGACAGTAGGACTTATTCTTTTCATTAAAAGATCATACATTAAAACTTTCCTGATTTGGGCTGAAAGGATGCTGCAGAATTGACTATAATGGATTAGATGTTGTTGAGGAATGCATTTATCCAAACTTGATCACTGCGTAGGATTAAAATAAATACATGAAATAGCAGCTGTGATGTACATTGTCAAAATGGAGCAGAATGAATGTTGTGAAGTGAATCTTGTACAGATGTGCCAAGTCTCCAGATTGAAGCGGGAGACTCCCGATTTTTCATCGTTCTTTCTGATCTCTCGATCACTGGGACCATTCCCCCGATTTTCAAAGCAGTTCAAGTAATTTTCCAATTATTTTAAACTCCCGTGCATTTCCTCTTTCTATCGATATATGTCTGAGTATGGCTGGTCGATAGTAGTTCTAATAATCACAACCGGATGTCAGTATGGGGCACGGTGACCAGCCATGTGCTCCTCTTTAGTCTATAATACAGTCAAATACTCAAATAGCTTAATAATATGAAGTGGAAGTCTCAAGCGAGTAATCTAACCTCAGAAGTAGCATGCCATAGACGTCTACCCGGGGCAAGACCTGCATAAGTGCTCGTGTTATGTCACGTAGTTGTGCTTCTTGGTTGTATGTCTTAATATTTATTTTGGCCAAAATGTCAAAAAAGAAATATGATGCAGTGTTTAAAAGTGCTTATAGGGAAGATTTTCCATGTTTCAGTGAATCCAGGAAGGGACCAGCATTCACATTCTGTACTATATGTAGGTGCGATTTTTCAGTTGTGAATGGCGGGAAGTGCGTTGTACTCAAATATGTACAAATGAGAAAACATAAGGAGAGTGTCCAGTGTGTAGAAAGAAACCAAAAACTAAACTTTTCATGTAAAAACCAAGATCTAAATCCTGTGACGAATGCCGAGGCCTTATTTACGTCCTTTATCGTAGAACATAACCTGCCTGTAAATCGTGCCGACCACGCGGGGCCTTTGTTTCGCAAAGTGTTTCCTGATTCGGAAATCGCTAAACGATATGGGTATGCTAGAACGAAAACAGCGGCTATCATTATAGAAATGTGCATGGAAGAAAGGGCGAAAATTGTATCACATTTTCAGGTGAATACATTTTCTGTTGCTACTGATGGTAGCAATAAAAGCAACTTGAAAATATATCCTATTGTTGTAACATTTTTTAGGCCTGAGCTCAATGAAATTGAGAGTTGTCTATTGTCTGTGCCTAATTTAGAAGGGGATGCTACTGGAGCTAACATTGCCAATCTTTTGCTCTCAGCTTTTCAGGAATTGTGCATTCCATTAAAAAACTGCCTAGCTCTTGGTGCTGATAATGCTTCAGTAACGGTACGATTAAAGAATGGTGTGGCAGGATGTTTGAAGCGGGAAGATAGTAACATAATCATCATAGGCTGTTCTTGTCACCTAATTAATCTTGCTGCAGAGAAGGGTGCAGTGTGCTTGCCTGTAAATATCGACGAAAGTATAATTGATATATTTTATTATCTGGAAAGGAGTGCAAAGAGTTCAGAGAATTTCAGACTTTACACAGTGCAGAGATCAGGAAAATTCTAAAGCTTGTGCCTACTCGATGGTTATCACTAAGGTGTTTAGATAGGATTTTGCTGCAGTAGGACCCTTTGGTTACTTTATTCAGGAGCGAAATTGTGAGTAAGGATTCTCAGATTGGAACTTTGAAGACTTACAAAATTCCTGAGCACAGTCTAAGTGCAGATGTGTCTTGTTTGTCTGGAAAGGTGAAGCATTGTCATAACCTTTCACTACACTCCTCAGTTAAAAGGAAAACCCAGTCATCAGTTTCACCCAAAAAATATGAAAATACTGATGGCACTAAGAGTCCTGCTTTGTCACATGAAGAATGACTGTTCATGTTCCTTTCATCAAATTTACATACATCTTTTTGCCTTTTTCTCTCAAGTTTTATGGATATCTCTGAGAATCCAAATGTAGCTTTTCAATCAAGTATGCCACACATCCACTTATTGAAGTCAATTTTGGAGGAACTGTTGAAAAATGTGATGGCAAGGTTTGTGAAACCACGCGTTATTAAAAGCTCCTCCTCTCTCCTTGATGTAGATTATCATACTACAGCAAATCAAAAGGATGATTGTGATCTGATGATAGGGAACTCTGCGTTTGTTTTGGTGAACACTTTGAAGTCTGAGCAAAAGTGCATATCGACGAAAGTATAATTGATATATTTTATTATCTGGAAAGGAGTGCAAAGAGTTCAGAGAATTTCAGACTTTACACAGTGCAGAGATCAGGAAAATTCTGAAGCTTGTGCCTACTCGATGGTCCAAGTGTTTCTCATCATGTGACTATATTTTACACAAATTTCTGTTCAAATATGAAGTTTTAATTAATGCAGAAGTTGCAAATATTTCTGTTATAAGTAAAAGATTTTTCATTAACAAGTTTCCTAACATTCTGACTAGTGAAACAGAACATTTAGATAAAGAAACTGATATTCTGCACTCCCAGTTCTGTAACTTTCAGCTCGAAGAAACAAACCTGGCAAAAGGAAGAATTGATGTTCAATAGGCATTGGTAGGTCAAATGAAATCAGCTAATGGTATACTTAAATACGACAGACTCGCTAAGGTGATGCTTGCTATTTTATCAATTCCAAATAGCAATGCAGAATGTGAAAAGATATATAGTAGTCACAAAGACAAAAACACTGTTCAGATCCTTGCTGTCTGAGCAAACATTGGAGAAACTTTTAACCTTAAAATCAGTTCAGCAAGGCAAGTGCTTTGAGCAAAAATTTAGTTCAGAGTTTCTGAAGAGGGCTAAGTCAGCTACTGGTGTGTTGAACAACAATTATTTTTATCGTAATGTGTTCAGCATGTTGAAGGATGAGAAGTCACATAATCCTAAAGTTCATTTTTAGACAAGTTGACTTCTGGAGTATGCAATTGATCCATTGATCCGTCATTGGGAGTATGCCTAGGTTTTTTAGAGGAAGGTTTTCTGGCTACTACTTCGTTATGCAACATGTTGAGTTATTTCTCTAGTGTTGTCTGATGTTAAGCAAATTGGTAAGTTTGTCTTGAACCTGAGCTTGAAAGAGGTTCCATTGAGCCTTTGTAAGTAAACTCATGGCCTTGAGGTGAGCCTCTACAATTTCTGGTTTAAATAGGATTTTTTCTTATGAAGAAACTTTAATTCATTCTTTAGCCATAAATTTTTAGTTTTTAAATGAACATTACTTTGATGTTTTAGAACCTTATGTTTTCTGAAAACACTTCTTAGAAATTTGGGGGTCAAATTCTGTGAAATACAATGTTTTATAAAAATTTTATCTTTGCCTATTTTTCCTACTTTGACTCTTAAGCCCATATATTGGTAGGCTACGGTTTTTGCTTGGTGAGCTGCTTCAGTTAACGTAAGAAATTTCATTTTTCCGTATTGAACCAAGAATTACAATAAATAAACTTGATATTTCCACCTATTCAATACAATTTTAATGCTGTTATTCAGTTACAACATATTAAACATATTAAAATTTAGGCCTAGAAATCAGATTCAAGACCCAGTTAGGCCTAAATCAGCGAAGGTAGCTGTGTTTGGTGATAGCCAAGGAAGGGGAATTGCGGGAGTGATTAACGACGAGAATATAGCAGCAACCGGAAAAATATATCCAGGAGCTTCTATCAGCAGTGTCTGGAAAAGGTAGAAGAAGAAACTAGGAATTTCGGGAGCGGCGATGCAGTGCTTGTCATCGGTGGGACGAACGACGTAGCTCACGACGACGCCAAGAATGTAAGATCACAATTTAAACGTACACTAGGGAAGCTGACTCACACTAACGTCTTTGTAGTGAACGTGCCCCACAGGCATGATTTGAGTAGAGACTCGTGTGTGAACACAAGTGGACAAGGTCAATACAGATATTGTTAAAATTTGTAAACATTTTCGGAATACTTAGGTTATTGAAAGCAGCAGTTTTGAGAGATAATGTTATACAAAACATGGCCTCCATCTAAACAATTCAGGTAAACGAAAGATAGCAAATATTGTTCTAGATTTTATTAATCTTAAGATATGTACTGTAAAACAGGCAACTCCCTTGAGTTATTATACTGACCAGGAAAACTAGTAGAAAGAGCCAGCTGTACTTCAAGCTGGCTCAGTCAACTAGAAAATGAAACTCAGGATAGTAAGGAATTTCAAGTTACCCAATTGCAACAGTCAAGTTTTAGGGAGGAAGGGGGTCTGAGATTGCTCTTGGTAAACTGTCAAAGTGTAGTAAATAAACAATTAAAATTTGGTACATTGATGGAATCTTATGAGACTGATGTGGTGATAGGAGTGGAATCATGGTTGAGAGAAGGGGTGGGTAATAAAGAAGTATTTCCAGAAGGGTACACAGTCTATCGTAGAGACCGAGGAGATAAAAAGGGAGGGGGCGTGTTTATTCTGGTGAAGGAAACTTACTGTTCACATGAATGGTCTACTGATGAAAGGGATGAAATATTAGGGATAAAATTAGTTTGTGATAATATGAAGGAGGTGGGAATTATAGGAACATACAGGCCTGGAAGAGAGGAAAGAGACATGGAAATATTTGCGAAAATAATAGATTATACTCATGGAAGCAATAATAATGATATGGTAATAATTGGGGGAGATCTAAATTTGCCTGAAGTTGAATGGAATGGAGCTGCAAGTGAAGCCCATGAACAGAAACTGGCAAATAAGTTAATTTGGGAGGGAGGATTTACACAAGTAGTACAAGAACTGACTCGTCTCAATAACTTACTAGATGTATTCTTGGTTAAACCATGGGAAATTGTTGATAAAACTGAGGTAATTGAAGGAATAGGAGACCATAAGGCTGTAATAATGGATGTAGGACTCGTACCAAAAAGGCTTAATAAGAGGGTTACACAAGACAAGAAATTGTACAGAAAAACTAAAGTTGATGAGTTTGGAACTTACCTTATATCACAATTCAGTTGTTGGATAAGTGAAGGGAGTAACATGGATACACTTTGGGCTAAATTTAAAGGAATCATTTGGGAAGGAGAGAAGAGATTTGTACCTGTTAAGAAGGGTAAAATGACCTCAGACCCTGTTTATTATACAAGGGAAATAAGAAAATTAAAAAGAAAATGTAGAATAGTAAACAGGAAAATCGAAGAGGGTAGGGAGAGTAGAGAAGCTAGAAAGCGGCTAATGAGGGAACTGAATAGAGTGAAAACGGAAGCAAAAGAGAATTATATGAGTGGCATAATTTTAAGAGGGTAATGACCACAAAGGGAAATGGAAAAAGCTGTATTCATATATCAGGAATCAAAAAGGAAAAGGAATCCAAATTCCTACAATGGTGGGAGAAGGGGGTGAAAACTATTTAACAGATACTGAAAAAGCAAACCTATTTAGTAAGGAATTCAGAGATTCAGTAGATGATTGTCAGGAGTTGGAAACCGAAACAGAAGATAGAGAGGGAGAGACACAGAGGGAAACAAGAAGCTTCTCATTCACAAATGAAGATATTTTCAGAGAAATACAACTGCTTCAGCAAGGAAAAGCAGCAGGAAGTGATCAAATTACTCGTGAGGTATTAACCCCTATGCACCCGTAAGCGGACTGGTACGCCGGGATGCAAGGTCGCATATTAGAGACATTTGTGACATCTGTTGGCATTTTCCGGAAAAATTTCTAATTGAAATCTGTTCTTGGTGTCTTAAAGTGTCACCAGAGTGCTCTGGTATGCAACTTTGGCAAAGAAAATTGATTAAAATATCGATCGAGAAATCTGTATTCTGTTGTTGACAAGATGGCTGACTGAGAAGGAATTTGCTTGCTCGCGCGAAATGTTCAGTAATAGCGAAATTCAAAGCATATTTGATGTTTTACACTCTGATTTCAGCAGTATTAGTGAGGATGTTATTAGTGATCCTGTGCATGAATGAAAACGAAATATATCACCAGAGATCTTTCGCGTAGTAATATCGTACGACATGGAATGCCGAATGAACTTTCTCCCGCCCCTCAAGATCCGATTGCGACTGCCGGATTTGAACCTACGATCTTGGTACCTGGATGTGAACACTTTACCACTGATCCTCAGACTGAATAAGAATAAGAAGAAGAAGAATACACCGAGAGAGACATATGGCTGTAAGTTCGTATTTGGGATATAGGTTCGAATCTCTTCATTCACTTACTCGTGATTTGTTTCCCATTAATTCCTTATTTCCAAATCAGGCAAATGTTAGGCTCATGTCGTATTGGTTTCCTATTATTTCCTTATTTCAAATCAGGCAAATGTTGGGCTCGTGCCGTATAATTAAGGCCATAACACACACTAAAGAACTTCTGAGGTGAGATACGGTAATGAAAAATTTAAGATTTCAAAGGAATTTTTTATGTGTTATATTTCTGTAAAGTTCTGTTTTTGGTGTCATGAGCAATAGTGTGGAATTTCTCAATAATATACAACAGGTCCAGTGATAATACGCGCAGTAGATCACCCACTATACTGTTTTAACCGAAAGTTTGCAACACCCAGGTTGCATACTAAAAAGTTGGCAGATTCCTAGCAATGTCAGAGCAAAGGGCAGGTGGATGCATATGGGTTAAAGACAATGGGGTGTTACATAGTGCCTTATTTAAAATTTCTCTTTGACTATGTCATAAATAATAGTGTAATACCAAAGGAATGGAAGGAATCTATAATAATACCAATTTATAAAGTAAAGGGTGATAAAAGGAAACCAGAGAACTACAGACCAATCAGCCTGACCAGTATAGTTTGTAAAATACTGGAGAGTTTAATATCAAAGTACATCAGAGGGATATGTGATGATAAAAATTGGTTCATGAGGAGCCAGTATGGATTTAGAAAGAAATTTTCTTGTGAGGCACAACTGGTGGGATTTCAGCAGGACATATCAGATCAGTTGGATTCAGGAGGTCAGTTAGATTGCATAGCCATTGATCTTTCCAAAGCCTTTGATAGAGTGGAACATGGAATATTATTAAAGAAATTGGAGGGAATAGGATTGGACGTAAGGGTTACACGTTGTATAAACCATTTCTAAATTCAAGGGTTCAGAAAGTCAAAGTAGGAAATAATGCATCTCAGGAAGAGAAAGTTTGGAAGGGAATTGCACAGGGTAGTATAATCGGTCCGTTACTTTTCTTAATATACGCAAATGATTTAGGGAACAATATAACATCAAAAAGAAGATTGTATGCAGATGACATAATTGTTTATAGGGAAATAAACAACATTGAGGATTGTTCAGAATTACAAAGGGACCTTGAAAGTATCCAACAATGGGTTGAAGAAAATTATATGAAGGTTAATGCAGGCAAATCAACTGTTACAACTTTTACAAACAGGAGCTTTAAAACTGAATTTGAATATACTTTGGATAAGGTAGTTATCCTGAAAGATGGCAAGTGCAAATACTTAGGTGTGAGATTTGAAAGTAATTTGCACTGGAAGGGTCATGTTGACGACATTGTTGGGAAAGCATACAGATCGTTACATGTGATAATGAGGCTACTTAAAGGATGCAACAAAGAATTGAAAGAAAAAAGTTACTTGAGTATGGTTCGTCCATTATTGGAATATGCAAACAGTGTTTGGGATCCTCACCAAGAATACCTAATAAAAGAAATAGTTAGTGTGCAGAGGAAAGCAGCAAGATTTGTAACAGGGGATTTCAGGAGAAAGAGTAGTGTATCAGAAATGTTAAAGGAACTTGGGTGGGAAACTTTGAGTAAGAGAAGGGAGAAAACTGGACTTATAGGATTATATAGAGCCTATACAAGGGAAGCAGCATGGGGAGATATCCGTGAGAGGCTTCAGTTGAAAAATAATTATATCGGCAGGACTGACCACAAATATAAAATTAGAAGGAATTTTAGCAGAAGCGATTGGAGTAAATTTTCATTTATTGGGAAGGGTGTGAAGGAGTGGAACAGTATACCACAGGTTAGTGTTTCATCCTTTTCCAAAATCTGTACAGATATTCAAGAAGAGAATAAACAGCAACAGAGAAAATAAATGAAGTGTTAGAGGGCATTCGACCAGTGCAGGTTATTGTAAATTTTAAAAAAAAATATGTGTGTGAATAAATTAATTCCATCCCCTGGTCTAAGGAGTTTGGACAGCCGAAGTAGGGGACTGGCTGTAGGGGTGAAGTACAGTGGGGACTTTGAGGGCCCTGGGACCGCTACGGTAGCTGTGAAGGCCCTTCAGGAACTCTGAAAAGTGGTGGCAAAAGGGGCTCTGGTTAAGACGCAGCTGGTTGTTATGTTACTTAGCTTCCAGAATGGTTAAAAAAAAAAAAAAAGAAGAAAAAAAGTAAATAAGTAAATAAATGCAATGTAAGTATTAATCTTATACCAGTTGTATAGTATCATTTGAAGTAATTCCACATACTGTATATCAGTTGACTATATTTGTAAGTAGTACAGGAGACATTATAAGTAGAATTTTGTAAACAATATAAATTTATTAAGGATGAGCTGTGTGTTTAATAGAAAACATTGTTAGCGTAAATTTTATAATATTGTATTATAGAAAAATTTTCTTCTTGTTAATTCAATATTTAGTGCTTGACAATAATGTATTTTAGTGTACCATTTGCCACCGAGGTAGACACCTCATTTGCAAATAAAGAGATTTTGATTTGATTTGATTTGATTTGATTTGATTTGATTTGATTTGATTTCATTTCATTTCATTTCATTTCATTTCATTTCATTTGAAATATCACAGGACTAGTTTCAACGCGTACTTGCTTCATCTTCAGCTGTTATCGGAAAATAGGCAACCATATATATATAACATTCATAACCTATCTTAAAATGTTTGGTATGAAAACCCATTAAATCTATAATTAAAACCTTGACTCATAAAAGCTATTGTGAAAATTAAAGGACTTGCAAGTCAGTCGTATAATAAAAATTCATTAGTTAAATGATATCCTTATGGGCAAGCAGTTGTAGAGTTCTTAAATTTGTTGTGCGATTGATAAAATGTTATGTTCCATTCCACTACAGTGTGTATACTGCAGAACCATCTTGAAAAACATGAAGGAGTGCCTTATGGAATTTTCTGGATAAAATCTTCTATGTCCTGAGCCTATGAGGTGGAAACATTAAAGTGGCTTCTTATGATGTTTATGGAACCAATGTTTCTTAGTTCAATGTGGAACCTGTAAATATATGAAAATGCAGTTAACGATCCAATGTTGAGTGTGTTGTGGCTCTATTCGGCATAATGATAAAGTAATTGTATGTAGGACTCACTTCAAACTGCCATGAGACAATGTTATTGTTAGCCATGCACTATGAACAATGAGAAAGCTCTGAGCAGATGTGCATGATCGGACGTTGCTAGGGAGGGGAAGTAGGGGTGGATCGAGACGGTGTATATGGGCCGAGCATGTGGAGGGAGTCTGGTAGGCGTGGACTGCTAAACGAATATTTGGAAAACTTATTGTGTATTATACGTAAAATTAAATTCTTGTTTGGGATTTGAACATTTTTGAAAAATGTTATCAGGAAATCGAAGAGAACTTTCGGAGTTTCAGATATATCATTGAGGTTGAGACTAGCGTTAAAATATTGGTGTGTTTGAATGTAACATAATTCAGTAGCGTCCAGTAATGGTCCTTTGCTCAAAGTCTCTAATATCTGAATGTCTTGTTCCAAGTTTGTAAAGTTATGTCTTAGCTCATGGATATGTTGCCCCACAGCGGAGAATCTATTGTATTTTACTGCATTAACATGTTCAACATACGTTATCTTAAAGTTGCGCCCAGTTTGCCCTAGGTAGGCGCTGCCACAGTCATTGCATTGGAATCTATAAACACCTGACCTAAGATAAGGGTTGGATTTATTTACAGTAGCTGCATTGTGTAAAACTTCGGTACTCTTGTTATCGGTACGAAAAGATATCTTTACATTATTCTTTTTTAATATATTGGTGACTCTGTGGATGTTGTTATTAAATGTAAAAGTTGAATAGGAATTATGACTTTGTTTATCTCTGGTAAGCGTGGTTTGAGGACGATGTTTAATCTTATTGATTATGCTTTCGATGAAAGAGGCCTTGTAGCCATTAGTATAGGATATATTGCGAATAGTATTCAGCTCCTTGTTTAAATTAGCTTTAGACATAGGGATTCTGAAATCCCAGTCTATGAGGCTGAAATACGTAGCTCTTTTATGAGCTTGTGGGTGTGTTGAGTCTTGTCTTATAGTGACACTAGTCTGTGTTGGCTTCCTGTAGATGTTGAAGGAAAAAGTAGGAGGCTGTCTCTTAATAGTTTAATCCAAAAAGTTAATTGATCCCTTCTTTTCAGATTCCAAGATAAACTTGATGTGCGGATCTATGTCATTGAGTTTGCTTAAGGTGGTCTTTGCATCTATTATCCACTCATCTAGAACTATGAATACAACATCCACGTACCTAGACCAATGGTGTATGTTGCTGAACATATTTCTGTTATCTATCGTGGAATCCTCCAAAAAATCCAAATAAATTTCTGCTTAAATCCCCGAGGTCGGAGACCCTTGATAGCCCATTTTATTTGTAAATTATACTATCAAAAATAAAGTAATTATTGTTAATTAACAACTTTAATAAATTCATGAAGTCCTTTATCTCTAGTTCGCTTAAGTGACTATAAGTTTTTAAATTGTTATGAATGATCGATATTATCTTACTGATATTAACACTTAGAAACATGTTGACCACATCGAACGAATGTATTGTGTGGTAGGGTCGTAGTTTGAAGTCGTTCAGTTTGTTGACTAATTCAGTAGTATTCTTAATTGATTTATTAGCCTTAAATCTATAATGTTGTTTAAGGAATTTCTGAATAAACTGTGCTACTTTGTAAAAAGGACTTGGTCTATAGTTTATTATTGGTCTAATGGGGACTCCGGCCTTGTGGATTTTTGGATGTGCTTTAGCTGTTGGAAGCCCCGGGTTCATGTTAATCAATTTGGTCTTTTCTTGTTCCGTAAGGAGAAAAACCGCTGTCTTTAATGTTTGTTTTAATTGTTTTTGAAGTAGCTGTGTTGGATCTTTCTCGGATACTGTGAAGGTCTTATCATTGAAAAATATTTTGGCTTTTTGAATGTAATTGGCCTTACGCATAATTTCTGTCGTATTACCTTTATCAGCTTTGGTTACGATAAGTTCTTCGTCTTTAATCTTCTTCTTAAGATCTATAATGTGTTTTCTTTCGGTAAAAGAAGCTTCTGCCGTAATGCCTGTTCTATTATTGTTTGCGATAAAAAAATTTTGTAATTGTCTTTTTACATCTGTCCTAACATCATCCTGCAAATCCTGTGGCATTTTACTAATTGCGACTTCAGATTTTGTTACTAATTTAGAGGCTATATTGGCCAAATTAACATTTAGCCAATTGTGTTCGGGCCCTTCAGACAGAATACTCTTTTTCACCTCATTTAAATCAATTTTAGACAAGTTGACAAGTTGATTATTCCTAAAGTTCAGGTATGTCCAGTATTTAGTATTCATATATTAAATAATGAAAAATGTAGCCTATATATGTAGGCCAAATAGAGTTGTTAATGTATTGAATTATAATGAATTATTAAATGCTCTGCCATCAGTGATGTGTTGTAATATTATAAACATTAAAGAAATAATAATTTTACACCACCTTTCCAATACTTATCTTTCCTTATATTTAGGATATAAACATTACAACTGGGACATGTTTCGCTTAACTGTCATAAGCATCATCAGCCAAAATAATTCTTAGCCTGAAGTTAGGTCAGGGCCCCAAACCTAGTGGCCTTGAAGTATATGGTACCCTAAGATCCGTGTTTACATTATAGAAAATCATTAGTCTTAAAACTAGTTTGAAAACTTATAACAATGTTCACATGGCTGAGAGAGAAAAAAGACATAATCTTGTTGACAGAGGTTAAAACATCAAAGTACAACATAGAGCTGGTAGTGGAGTAATTAAAATCATATAGGATATCATATTGCTATCAGTCAATCATTAAGAATGTTTATACATAAAAATGATTATTTTTTATGTTCAATGGAATGAGGAAGGTAATTAGAGCAGATACTGGTTAAATCTCATTCTTTGCATAGACACATGAGTCGGGTATGAGAAATCACTTATTGTAGTTGACTGTGGAGTAGTTACACTTCACCAGAATTGATCACACCTGAAACTGCATATATGGGAGGCAAATATCCAGTTCCTTTAAAATAATGGTTAAAGCTGAAAACAGGTGTCCTCATTTCTACGGGGAGTTCAAAGTCATAGATGGAGAAAATAAGACGCAGTGTACATGAATTGAAGTCTAAAAAAATGGAAAAGAGAAAAAAAGAGATGTACTCAGTACCTTGAAAATAGTGTGTCCAAAAATGTGAGTCTATGACCGCTTATCTCTTATGTTGGAAGAGCAGTGACTGGTCACCTTAGCAGCTCGAGGAGGTATGGTAATTGTCTGCCCGTTGCTGCATGTGTTGTATCGGTGTGCTAGCTTGGGTGGAGAGCCAAGTCGGGAGGGGTAGGCGCAACAATGAGAGCCCTAGAAATTGGCGGCGGAGTTATTGCGATTGGAGGGATATTTAAAGGTTTATAATTGAAGATTTTTGTGAAATTATTATGATTTATATCAAAATTAGTAAGTAACTTGGGAACTTGTTCAATTATCGGGCTAATGTTCTCAGAGAAATCATTCAAATTATTATTATTAAAATGTTGATCCAAAAAATGTATTTTCAAATCCGGTCATTAAGCTGCTTTTATTTTACATATTTAATAATGTAAAGGTCCTGATCAATTGTTGAATAATTGTGGCCGGAATCCCTCATATGGTTGCTCATAGCCGAGTAATTTTTTTTTAATATGCTTTAAGGCATTATAATGTTCCAAGTATCTAGTTCTAAAACTACAGCCAGTTTGCCCGATATAAGAAAATTCGCACTGGTGGCATTTAAGTCTGTAAATGCCAGAGTTCGGAAATTTGTGATGAGAAGAATTTACCGAGTTGAAATTGAAGAATATGTTCCGATTTGTGTTGCAGGTTCGCTAGCTGATTCTGATATTATTATACTTCTTCAACGGGTTAGTAATGCTGTATATAGCCGGCTATTTTGATATAATAATTTCACAAAATCTTCAATTAAAAACCTTTAAATATCCCTCCGGTCGCAATAACAGATTCCACCTTAACCCCTCCTCATGCCATAATTCCGTCACCAATTTCTAGCACTCTTATTGTTTTGCATACCCCTCCCCTCCAGACTTGCTCTCTGCCCAAGCTAGCACACCGGTACAACACGCACCGCAACGGGCAGACAATTACCATACCTCCTCGAGCTGCTAAGGTGACCGGTCACTGCTCTTCCAACATAAGAGGTAAGCGGTCGTAGGCTCTCATTTTTGGACACACTATTCTCAAGATACTGAGCATATCTCTTTTTTCTCTTTTCCATTTTTTCAGACTTCAATTCACAAACATTGTGTCTTATTTTCTCCATTTATGACTTTGAAGTCCCCGTAGAAATGAGGACACCTGTTTCCAGCTTTAAACATTATTTTAAAGGAACTGGATATTTGCCTCTGCATATACACAGCTTAAGGCGTGATCAAGTCTGATGAAGTGTTACTACTCCATAGTCAACTACAATAAGTGATTTCTCATACCCGACTCTCGTGTCTATGCAAAGAATGAGATTTAACCAGTATCTGCTCTAATTACCTTCCTCATTCCATTGAACATAAAAAATAATCATTTTTATGTATAAACATTCTTAATGATTGACTGATAGCAATATGATATCCTATATGATTTTAATTACTCCACTACCAGCTCTATGTTGTACGTTGATGTTTTAACCTCTGTCAACATGATTGTGTGTTTTTTTCTCGTAGCCATGTGAACATTGTTAGAAGTTTTCACACTAGTTTTAAGACTATTGATTTTCTATAATGTAAACACGAATCTTATGGTACCATATATTTTAAGGTCACTAGATTCGGGGCCTTACCTAACTTCAGGCTAAGAATTATTTTGGCTGATGATGCTTACGACAGTTAAGCAAAACATGTCCCAGTTGTAATGTTTATATCTTAAATATAAGGAAAGATAAGTAATGGAAAGGTAGAGTAAAATTATTATTTCTTTAATGTTTATAATCTGATGTCCAATACGGTCTACAATGAGATTTATTACTTGTGTCGTAATATGTCGTGATTCACTGCCAAATTTCTCCTGATTTTTTTACTTTCGAAAGTTGGTATGTCTGCTTGTGCCTCACTTTCTTAGCAGTTAGTAACCTCACTGATGTAAGTGAACTGATGCAACTATCCGCCAACGAGGTAGATTAGCTCCTCGTCCTGCACACACATATGAGAACAACATTTTAAAAAATTTGGCCATGTTAATGTGTACTGTATTTTCTGTTGAACAATTAGCCTGAAAGTTCAGATTTAGAATTAATCAAGGGAACATGTCTGTTGCATTGTTTACCCTTCATATTAGTGTCTCATTGTTATCATAGTTTGATTTTTATGAACTTGCTTTGAATAATGAATTGTTTTCGTCAGTTATTATCTTCGGTTTCATATTTGTAGGGTGGCCTTACATGAAGATGCCAACCGTATGAATGCAAGTGCTTTGGCAATAGTATTTGCTCCCTGCATTCTGAGAACAAACAAGATTGTACCAGCCCAAGACTCACTCCATGACATTGGACGACAGACACAGTGTGTGGAAACCATTATCACCGAGAAACTGCGTAAAGTTCGAGCAACATTGGCTGATATTGATACTTTGGATACTGCTTGCCATACTGCTACTCATCGCCTGTCTTCTCTTAGAAGTTCAAAGGTACAATCTATATTGTCTCTCTGTTATTCTTAATCATAGTTTCTAACGTAAAATGAGTATGTCAACTAATGTGACATTTAACAACAAGATTATTATTAACCCCTCGGCACTGTGGATTTAAATGCCCAGTCTTCAATGTAATCAGTCAATCAATCAATCAGTCGCTACTGATCTGCATTTAGGGCAGTCGCCCAGGTGACAGATTCCCTATCTGTTGTTTTCCTAGCCTTTTCTTAAATGATTGCAAAGAAATTGGAAATTTATTGAACATCTCCCTTGGTAAGTTATTCCAGTCCTTAACTCACCTTCCTATAAACGAATATTTGCCCCAGTTTGTCCCCTTATTCGTCTACTGATGTCCTCCCATGCCATCTCTCCACTGACAGCTCGGAACATACCACTTAGTCGAGCAGTTCGTCTCCTTTCTCCCAAGTCTTCCCAGCCCAAACTTTGCAACATTTTCGTAACGCTACTCTTTTGTCGGAAATCGTCCAGAATAAATCAAGCTGCTTTTCTTTGGATTTTTTTCAGTTCCTGAATCAAGTAATCCTGGTAAGGGTCCCATACACTGGAACCATACTCTAGTTGGGGTCTCACCAGAGACAAATATGCTCTCTCCTTTACATCCTTACTACAACCCCTAAATACTCTCATAACCATGTGCAGAGATCTGTACCCTTTATTTACAATCCCATTTATGTGATTACCCCAATGAAGATCTTTCCTTATATTAATACCTAGGTATTTACATTGATCCCCAAAGGGAACTTTCACCCCATCAATGCAGTAATTAAAACTGAGAGGTCTTTTCCTATTTGTGAAAGTCACAACCTGACTTTTATCCCCGTTTATCATCATACAATTGCCTACGGTCCATCTCACAACATTATCGAGGTTATTTTGCAGTTGCTCACAATTTTATAACTTATTTATTACTCTGTACAGAATAACATCATCTGCGAAAAGCCTTATCTCTGATTCCACCTCTTTACACATATCATTGATATATATAAGAAAACATAAAGGTCCAATAATACTGCCTTGAGGAAATCCCCTCTTAATTTTTACAGGGACAGATAAAGCCTCACCTACTCTAATTCTCTGAGTTCTATTTTCTAGAAACAGAGCCACCCATTCAGTCACTCTTTTGTCAAGTCCAATTGCACTGATTTTTGCCAGTAGTCTCCCATGATCTACCCTATCAGATGCTTTAGATAAGTCGATCGCAATACAGTCCAATTGACCTCCTGAATCCAGGATATCTGCTATATCTTGCTGGAATCCTACAAGTTGGGCTTCAGTGGAATAACCTTTCCTAAACTCAAACTGCCTTCTATCAAACCATTTATTAATTTTGCAAACATGTCGTATATAATCAGAAAGAATTCTTTCCCAAAGCTTACATACAACGCATGTCAGACCGACTGGCCTGTAATTTTCAGCTTTATGTCTTATCACCCTTTCTTTTATATACACGGGATACTATTGCAACTCTCCATTCATTTGGTAAAGTTCCTTCATGCAAACAAAAATCTAACAAGTACTTCAGATATGGTACTATATCCCAACCCATTGTCTTTAGTAAATTCCCCGAAGCCTTATCAATTCCAGCTGCTTTTCTAGTTTTCAACTTTTGTATCGTACTGTAAATGTCATTGCTGTCATACGTAAATTTTAATACTTATTTAGTATTAGTCACCTCCTCTATCTGGACATTATCCTTGTAACCAACAATCTTTATACTGCTGACTGAATACTTCTGCCTTTTGAAGATCATCGCATACACACTTCCCTTGTTCATTAATTATTCCTCGAATGTCCTTCTTGGAACCTGTTTCTGCCTTAAAGTACCTATACATACTCTTCCATTCTTCACTAAAATGAGTGTGGCCACCAATTATGCTTGCCATCATGTTATCCTTAGCTGACTTCTTTGCTAGATTCAGTTTCCTAGTAAGTTCCTTCAATTTATCCTTACTTCCACAGCCATTTCTAACTATTCTTTTCCAACCTGCACCTCCTTTTTAGTCTCTCTATTTCCCTGTTATAATATAGTGGATCTTTACCATTCCTTACCACCTTTGTAGGTACAAACCTATTTTCACATTCCTCAACAATTTCTTTAAACCCATCCCAGAGTCTCTTTACATTTTTATTTACCGTTTTCCACCGATCATAGTTACGTTTTAGAAACTGCCTCATGCCTGCTTTATCAGCCATATGGTACTGCCTAATAGTCCTACTTTTAAGACCTTCCTTTCTATCACATTTATTTTTGACTACGACAAAAACAGCTTCGTGAACACTAATACCATCTATTACTTCGGTTTCTCTATAGAGCTCATCTGGTTTTACCAGCACCACATCCAGAATATTCTTCCCTCTAGTTGGTTCCATCACTTTCTGAATCAGGTGCCCTTCCCATATTAACTTATTTGCCATTTGTTGGTCATGCTTCCAGTCATTCGCATTACCTTCCCAATTGACATTTGGTAAATTGAGATCACCCGCTACGATCACGTTCCTTTCCTTATCGTTTCCCACATAGCTGATTATGTTATCTGCTTGATTTCCAGTTCCCTGTTCCCTTAACACCGCTACCTAGCACACCCTGTTTCCCTGAATGTACCTCCCTATTACCCTTCTAATCAAATTTCCTAACTTATATGTACCACTGTGGTTTAAGTGAAGGCCATCTGAGCGCGGATCCCTATCTCGTAACCACCCATTACGATCTAGAAATTTCACTCCCAGTTTCCCACATACCCACTCCATAGTCTCATTTAAATCCCCAATCACCTTCCAGTCAGTATCCCTCCTACACAGTATTCCACTGATAACAATCTCTGCTTCCTTAAACTTCACCTGTGGTGCATTTAACAAATCCCACACATCCCCAACTATGTTGGTACTTACACCTGCTTGTCTTACGTTGTTAGTACCAACATGAAACACTACCACCTTCTCCTTTCCCTCCTCCTTCTCTTCTACTTTCCTCAACATCTGCCTTAACCTAATTCCTGGATAACACTCTACCCTGGTACCCTTTCCTCCACACACTTTCCCGACATGTCTAACCATAGAATCCCCCATGACCAGAGCCTCAACCCTACAAGATGGCGCGTGCTGTGTGTGTTGTGTAGGAGAGCTCTGTGTTACCAGCCTGAATTAGCAAGATAATTAGCAGACAGGTCCGGCGAGTGTGTGTCAGTAATTACACCAGACAACTGACGTCTAGTTCTAGTAAAAACATGTCCGTAAAAAGTGTAAATAAGCGTGTGTCGGACTTTGAAACAAAGTTTGTTAAACGGATGGATGAGTTCCAAGCTCGCTTGGAACAGTTGACATCAGCCAGTGCCAGCAGGGCTGCCAACACTAACGATCGCGCCGATGAAAATCTATCTTCCCTCTGTTCCGAGTTCAAAGACTTTCGCCAGTACATCTCGGCGGAAATTTCTTGTGTAAAGGAGGAGTTACTAGTTATTCAACAGCGTCTTGACCAGCATGACAGGGCTGACGAAGCCGAACAATACAGTAGACGGAACTGTCTACTCATACACGGGGTGAAAGAAGAACTGGCTGAGAATGTCTATGCCAAAGTGATAGAGACAGTAAAATCTTACCTACAAGTGGAATTATCGATGGATGACATCGATCGCTGTCATAGATTGGGACCTCTACGCATATCAGCTGCGGAAGTTGTGACCTCGGGAAACAGGCCGATTATAGTCAAATTCGTCCGGTTTCATGTTCGCGATCATATCTGGCGCGCTAAGAAGCTCTTCAAAGGCACCAAACTATTGGTTACGGAGTCATTGACTGCTTCTAGAAAAGATCTGTTAAATCGAGCCCGAGACCAGCTTGGAGTGCGTAACGTTTGGACCCAGGAAGGAAGAATCGTAGTCCTAGGCAAAAACAAAAACAAATTCACTGTGACCACTAAAGCGGAACTAAATGCTGTTATTTCAGGGCTAGGTGATTAGTAGAGTACATGACTCATGGATTACGTTTTAATTATAAGTGGTTTTATTATAAGTTTAGTGTGAGTGAATGTTTAAATGATTCAAGTGGCTTACGTAGGCAAGAGGAAACCATGGTAAGTTGCCCTCTGTTTATTTTTGATTATGGCTAACACAGGTAATAACGTAGCTTTCTCCGTGGACAGGGTAAACAACCTTCACCTTAATACTGAACCCTCCCACCCTTTTCTTTCCCTGACCCCCTCTCACCCCGCCCGCAGTCACCTGGAGAGAGAATTCTCGTCCTTTCCCCGCTCATTACTGTGTACCCATGTCAATGCTCAGTCTATAATTGCCCATCACACTGAGCTGAAAGCTATTTTTGAAGGAAGCATGGTAAATGTTGTCGCAATTAGTGAGAGTTGGATGAAGGACTCGGTCCCTCTCAACTCGGTAAATATAGAAGGATTTAATGCAGTTTTTCACAATAGACGAACCGCCGTGGAGGAGGAGTAGCTCTATACTACAAAAACAATTTAACGGGGAAGATTATGCAAACTTCGACATTATCTACTGACACCTTAACTGAATATATGTTTGTAGAACTATCTGTTGATAAGACTAAAGTACTGATTGGAGTCGTTTACAAACCACCAAAAGCAGGAAACTTCACCGACTTCGAAGAAAAGTTACTAAGACTCGTACCTACCTACGAACATGTACTCATATTTGGCGACTTTAACACAAACCTGTTAATAGACTCCGTTGAAGCAAATCGTTTAGAGAACATATTTACCTCTTGTAACATGTCAGTGTTGCCACTTAACCCCACTCACCACGTGCACACGGCTAACGGATCCTCACACACTCTAATAGATTTACTTATCACAAACAATCCTCAGAAAATACTGAAACACGGACAAACTTCTGTACCTGGTATATCATACCACGATCTCATATATTTAGCTTATTCTTTGAAAGTTCCCAAAACAAAGCCGAAGTGGATAACCTATAGAGACATGAAAAAGTTAAATCCTCAACAATTGATACAATATGCTAATCTCTGCCCGTGGGACGAAATACTGCACTTGACTGACAATGACGAAAAAGTAAAGAGGTTTAACACATTATTGTTGGGATTGTATAACAAACACGTACCTAAACGTACTGCTAGGGTGACTCGCAAAGCTGCTCCATGGTTATCTAATGACATTAAGTCCGCAATGGCTGAACGAGATGCACTACACAGATGTTACAGGCAGCCATTATCAACTGAAGATTTTGAAAAGTACCGTGTGCTTAGAAATAAAGTTAAACAAATAATCAGAAACAAAAAATATGCGTACTTCCAACAATTAGCCAGTAACTTGAACACAATGAGTACCTGGAAACAACTCAGATCCGTAGGTATTGGGAGGCAAACAACAAACTCCAATACGCATGACATAAATCCAGATGAATTAAATGCCCACTTTACTAGAGAAATAGTTAATACCCACCCTCATATTATACAAACAACAATAAATTCTCTCCAGTCTACTCCGTTGCCACAACGGCCTTTGTTTGAATTTCGTGAAGTAAATGAAAACGATGTAAGAAGAAAACTAACATCAATCAAATCGCGAGCAATCGGAGTGGACGACATCCCGATATCCTTCGTCGTTACCTTGATAGATGTAGTACTGCCAATTTTAACCCACATATGTAACTCATGTCTTTCGGAAGGCTACTTCCCAACTGTTTGGAAGGATGCCTTAATTTTCCCAGTACCAAAAAAATCTCTAGCAAATTCTCCATCTGACTATCGACCTGTCTGTATACTTTCTTCACTTTCGAAAGTCTTAGAAAAACTCACGCATGAACAACTGCTCCAATATTTGATGCACCATTCGTTACTTGATCACCTGCAATCTGGATTTAGAAAAGGACATAGTACATCTACTGCTCTTCTAAAAATTACGGATGACGTAAGAAAAGCAATGGACGAACGTAAAGTGACCGTGCTCATTCTCCTAGACTTCAGCAGTGCTTTTGACACTATCAGTACGGACATATTAATAGCGAAATTGCATTCCTTCCATCTTAGCCACGCTGCTCTCAAATTGTTCGCTTCCTACCTCCATAACCGACGACAGTGTGTTGTCATGAATGATAAGAGAACGGAGTGGAAGTACAAAGTTAATGGTGTGCCACAAGGTTCTATACTCGGCCCCCTGTTATTTATTTTATATTTGAATGACATCTCTTCTAAGTTGAAAAACTGCAACTACCATCTCTATGCCGACGACCTTCAAATTTACTGCCACACAAAAGTGAATGACATAAATGCAGCTATTGAAAATATGAACTGAAACTTAGAGCAGATCAGCTGTTATGCAGCTGAGAATTCTCTCTCCATCAACCCAACGAAAACACAAGCTATCATACTAGGGCAGAGAAAACTGCTTGCCCATCTACACAGTCTACAAATTCCAGTCATTCAACTAAATGGCGTTGCTATCCCACTCTGTAAATCAGTAAAAAGCCTTGGAGTCACTATAAATGAAACTTTAAACTGGGATGAGCATGTCACTAACGTATGCAGGAAAGTTCACTCATCACTTCATCCCCTTAAGATTCACCAGACTGTATTACCTCTCAACTTAAAAATAAAACTGGTTCAAACATTGATACTTCCAATTTTTAACTATTGTGATGTTGTGTTGCTGGATGCTACCAGTGAACAAAATAGGAAATTGCAGAGAGCTTTAAACTCCTGCATTAGATTTATCTTTTCATTGAATTTTGCCTCGCATGTATCCCCTTTTTATGCACGACTTTCTTGGTTAAAAGTAGAGCAGCAGAGGAATCGCCATGTATCAACCCTTATCTATCGACTCTTGACTGAAAATATACCTGAATATCTCTCCAGTAATTTCCGTTTTCTATCCTCCTTTCATGACCGTGACACGCGCTCTGGGTCAACAATTGCAATACCTCCACATCATACATCTGCCTTCAGTAATTCTTTCCTTGTGTCGGGCGCTAGAATATGGAATGCTTTACCCCCTGAAATTAGAAATTGTTCCTCATTAATTACCTTCAAAAGACAGTCTAAAGATTTCCTCTTGAATACGTAGGCTATATCATGTAGTTATGTGTGAATGTGTGAGTGAATGTCTGGAGTAAATAGTTCCCAAAAGTTTACATAAATTAGTTATTTTTTATGAATTCCACCTAGAGGAGTTAATATTGAATTTATTTATTATTTTTCTAATTTTAGACTTAGGATGTAATCTTTTAGTATTAGACTATATTAAGTTATATTAATATTATATACACTGTGTTAAGTTAGAATATTAAGTTTGGATTCAGTATTAAGCCGCATAATGTGGTTAAGTGTAAGAGAGGGCCAAGAGCCCTAACTTCGCCACAAATAAAGACATCAATAAATAAATAAATAAATACCCACCTCCTTTGATCCCCTCTCGTCCTGGTCAGTTCTATCTTTCCTGACAGCTGCAGAAGCTACTTCCTCCTCCCTTTTCTCCATCCCATGGCCCTGTTCCACCTGTCTTTTCCTATCCACTACTCCACATTCCCTTTCCTACCTCTTACCTTTCTCCTACTTCCAAACTTCTCGGCAACAGTTCCCTGTTCCTCATCTTCCCTCGGTTGTTCTACCTGCAGTGACTCGTACCGATTTCTCATCGACACCTGTCCTGAATTTTGATCCTGAATGGAGCCCTTAGCCTGCAATCTCCTTCCCCTTAAAACATTAGACCACCTGTTTTCCACAATTCCCCCATTTCCTTCCAATCCCTCTATTACACCTACTGTAACCTGTACATTGTTTTGAGGCCTACTTTCCTCCCTGTCCTCTGAGAGTATCCAAATTATCTCCCTCAAGCTCTCCAACTCCTCCCTCATACTCCTTAATGCCTGGCCACACCCACAGTTCCTACACTCACACTGCTTAGCCATTTTTACTAAATAAGAAAAGGAAAAATAAGATAACTTATTCTGTGCAAAATAAAAATGAAAGGAAAGAAATATTGTCTAGGTTAGTTCACAAAGAACAAACGACAGTAAGTTATTTAATATAGGCTACTACTACACTACAATACTACTTAATTGTACTATTTTTATTCCTACAACATGCTAAGATGATGAAAATTGCTGTTAATTACTGGAAACAGAGAATAATACACAAGAATTACACAATTCTTAACTGCAGTTAAGTCTACCCTAATTACAACAACAGAATTTTTGTAAGAGAGTTACTACAGATACCGGTACCACAGAAAACGGTACTATACTATACAAATATTTCACAGTAATAAAATAAACACACTACCGGTACTTTCTAATAAGATGCTATAATACACTAGGTACAAAAATTTTAAACTACGTTCAGACTAAGTACAGATACTACAATACACTAAAACTACGTTCAGACGTATTCTAATTACAACAGGTTGTTACCAAGCAAAAACAGAAAAGAAAATTAGCATTAAATTTTGAAATTCACAAAACTACTCAAAATTATAGAATAGGCACTCTAATTTCTAATAAGTTACTATACTACACGACAATAATGTTAAAACTACGTTCAGACGAATCCTAGCTTCTTACTAAGCACAAATAGAAATGAAAAATTCCAATTAGGCCTAAATTTAGATATTCGCAAGAACTACCGGTAGGTACTCAAAGATTACCAACAAAATTAAACACGTATACAGATTAATATTAGTACTACTTTGTCCTACTGTGCTGTAATAGAAATGAAACCTGCTGTTCGCACATGAATATAACAGACAAGATACTATCTAATATACTTTATCTACACTACAATTCTCAACTGAAGTGCGGTTATGTGATCTGTGTGCTGCAGGAGGAACTCTGAGCATGGTGTTTAAATTTTGTCAGATTTGTGCTAGGCTTTGTTCAAACAAACATAACTTTGGTACTATTATACGGACTTCAATATTACTTTCACATGCACCTAGTAAAATGTCATTCTTTTAGAAAATATGATGGTTGCTATCTTACCCTGATAGTTGACAACTTAACCTGCCATAGGATTAGTGACTCATCAACTATGATGTTCTGTTCTGGTAAGTACAAAGTCTGGAATTTATTTTCAGGTAGGACATAATTGGATAAATTTTGAAAAGTATGGAAAATCCCTGATATGTAACAACTGCATCATTGTTGTTGAAATGCTTAAAATTACTAAGTATTCACTGAAATAACAGACCCAAAAATTGGCTTAGACAAAATAGAGTGTTTAGAAACATAGCTTTGTAACATAGGCTTTTGTATTATACCCACAAGCATAAAAAGAGCAATTACAACGTATATCTCATCCTTTGTGACTGATTTCCAATCCTGCATTCTAGAATAGTACTGTACAGTAGAAGTTGTTGGGTAGCACAAGTCACTGGCTATTCTCAGCCGGCGAGTTCACTGCACTCACCCCTCTGCACAGTCCCCACCTGTTGTTGCTCGGCACAGTCGACTGGTGACTCAAACCCCTCCCCATCCTGCCATCACAACACACTTGCCATTGACCTACATTCATCTTCAGTCTTAACTAGCCTTTGTATGCCTCACCATCAGTTTTATGTGTGTGTCTTTTCTGTTTTTGTGCATTTGTTTGGAAGTGTAGAAGTTCATGCACAATGGATTCAAAAAAGAAGAAGTGTCATCAATACTCAGCTGAGTATTTAAAAATTTGGTTTTATCGTGTCACCGCAAAATGTGCAGTTTCCACATTGTCTTTAGTGCAATAAAACATTTACTATTAATGGAGCCATGGAGCCTTCGCAAATGAAAGATCGTTTATTAAGAGTACACAGTGATCGAATAAAGAACTTTGTTATTTTAAACACCTCAAAGCTAAAGCTAATAAACGGCCTAATGTGAGTGAATTATTAAAAAAATGAGCAACCAATCTTGACTAAGGTATTCTTGCTTCTTATGAGGTCTCTTTCTTGATCGCTAAATGTGGTAAACGTCACACAATTGGCAAAATTCTTGTTCTATCAGCTACCAAAAAACATTGTTGAAATCATGCTAGGCGAGGGCCCTAGTAATAACATATGTCAATCAGTTCCTTTGAGCAACAATACTGTTTCCAGGTGAATTGACGAAATGGCCACAGATGTTGAATCCCAACTCACCAATTTGTTGGAAAAAAATTAATTTGCATTGCAGATTGATGAATCAACTGTGTTTGATGACAAAGCAATTTTATTAGCTTATGTGAGGTTTATCAATGAACAAAAGTAAATTACTGAGGAAATCTTCACATATATACTAACCTTGTTCATTAATGATCCCTGGAATGTCCTTCCTAGTACCCATTTCTGCCTTAAAGTTTCTGTACATATCTTTCCATTGTTTCCTAAAATGCATATGACTGCCATTTACGTTTGCCATTATGTTATCCTTGACTGAGTTTTTTTTTTATAAATTCAATCTCCTAGTGAATCTCTCCTTTCTTCTGTGACTATTCCTTACTCTATTTCTTTCTAACATATACCTTCTTCTTAATATCTTTATTTCCCTGTTATAAATATGGTGGGTTTTTACCAGTTCATACCACCTTTATAGGTACAGGCAACATCTCTTAATCTCTCTAGTTCCCTGTTATATAAATATGGTGGGTTTTTACCAGTTCATACCACCTTTATAGGTACAGGGAACATCTCTTAATCTCTCTAGTTCCCTGTTATATTATAGTGGGTCCTTACCATTTCATACCACCTTTAAAGGTACAGGGAACATCTCTTGTAAAATGACAGTGGACGGCTAAGAGGAATCTTGAAACTCTTGAATTGAGAATTCTGATAGCTATTGATGTTATTGGTCAAGCCTGGAATTGAAGCGAGGTACATGGAAATTTAGGAGAGACAGTAATTCAGGATTATCAATAGTATAGTTTACAACTTTAAAAAGAAATTTTACTGCATCCTTCCATCTGCAAATTTCTAAACTCTTCACTCCGAAATTTAAAAGGATATCACTATAGGGTACCATACGGGGATAGCAGTCATTTTTTTATATTGTAAGTATTTTAAAAATCTTTGTAATTTTTCAATCTGATAGACATATGATTCACACCTAGGGCTCCAAACGATGCTGGCATATTCTACTTTTGATCTTACTGTGGTATTGAACAGATGAATGCAAGTTTGTGTGTTTTTTAAGGGTTTTATATTCCTGATAATGAAACCTAGGGTCTTGTACGACTCAGCCACCACTTTAAGTATATGCAAATTGAATGTAAGCTCGTGGTGAATACAACCCCGAGGTCTTTCATCTCGCAAACCGATCGTAAGTCACTGTCACCTAGCTTGTAAGTGTAGTGGATGGGAGTTTTCCTTCTGGTGAACAACATCGATACACATTTTTCTGCATTTAAGTACAGTTTATTTTCAGTCGCCCACTCCAATACACTTTTCAAGTCCAGCTGAAGCTGTTTACAGTTGCTTATGTTTTCAATGGCTTTGAACACTTTGAAATCGTCAGCGTATAGGGGACAGCTCGAATATTTCACTTGTTCAAGCAAGTCATTGATGAATGCGAGAAAAACTAAAGGGCCTAAATTCGACCCCTGAATTATTCCTGAATTTACAAGGTATTTAAAGATAAAAATTTCATTGTTCCGTATTGAAATTATTGATGTTAAAAATTAAATAACTGGAAAGGAGGTTCAACCTATTCAATACTCAAAAGAAAGAAACGTAGCAATCACATTTCTATTTAAATGGGACCGGTTTCGACCTTAGTCTAGGTCATCATCAGCCATAAAAAACATGTAAAATGTTTATGAATGTTGGAGGTCAGTTTCACACTCTGTTAGGCACAAAGACACGACACCACATTCTGTCCTGCACAAAGTCACAACACTAACAATCAACATGCGAAGATCAAAAATGCTTGAATTCGCAGACGAACAGATCTGTAGTAGAAAGCCGCCAGCTCCCGGTGACCAGCGCGGCACACTCAAGGTCACTCCAGTTAAGTACGGGTGCTCATTCGGTTGTACTAATTGGCGTCGTATATTTTTATATACGTACTTGGCTTCCCGCAGCCGTGACAGGTTCTGGACCTTCGAAACGTTCTCCACTTTACTTTGGTGTTTGGCCGCAGCGCGTGACCTTGAGTGTGCCGCGCTGGTCACCGGGAGCTGGCGGCTTTCTACTACAGATCTGTTCGTCTGCGAATTCAAGCATTTTTGATCTTCGCATGTTGATTGTTAGTGTTGTGACTTTGTGCAGGACAGAATGTGGTGTCATGTCTTTGTGCCTAACAGAGTGTGAAACTGACCTCCAACATTCATAAACATTTTACATGTTTTTTATGGCTGATGATGACCTAGACTAAGGTCGAAACCGGTCCCATTTAAATAGAAATGTGATTGCTACGTTTCTTTCTTTTGAGTATTGAATAGGTTGAACCTCCTTTCCAGTTATTTAATTTTTAACATTTACAAGGTATTCCCGAGAAGAATGTTTCTGGCAAGAAACAAACTGCTTCCTATCACCCAAATAGGAACTGAAAAAATGCAACAGTTGTTTTGAGAAACCGAACAGGTTTAACTTACTTAGCAGGGCATCGTGATTAATTTTATCGAATGCTTTTGCGAAATCTGTAAATACTACGTCCATTTGTCCACCCGTGTCAAGTTATGTGGACACTCACTGAGTGAAATTAACCAAGTTTGTGACTGTGGAACGTCGTGAAAGGAAACCCTGTTTTTTGTCTGATATGAGGTCTTAAATATGTTGTTAGTTGATTACATAACATAAATTCGAAAACTGTCGCGGATAAAATAGAAATAGGCCGATAGTTGTTTATTAGTGTGGAATCCCTTGATTTAAGTATGGGGCACACTCGTAATAACTTCCAGATGGATGGAAATACGGATGTTTTAATAATCAAATTACAAATAAATAGAAGTGGATGCTTAAGAACCTCTGAACAACCTTTTATCACATGCAGTGGTACTTGGTCTGGTCCTGCAGAAGCTTTAGGTTTCAGCTGATTAAATGCTACTTCAACCTCTTCTAAAGCGAAGTTTTTAGTATGCAACATATTAGTGAAAGATGGATCGTTAGGTATGCGATATTGTGCCTTATGCGGGGAATACACTGATTGGAAGTAGTCTGCAAAACCTTCCATGATTTCATCCTTAGTATCTAGTACGTTATTTTCATATTTATAAGTGTCGCAATCCCTACTATTCTTTCTCCTATTTTTAACATATGCCCAGAAAGATCTAGCGTCATTGTTGATACCTTGTTCCACTGTCTCAATGTATCTTCTGTGTGCGGACTTAATTTCAGATTTAATTTGAGCTCTCAGAATTTTATATTGACTATCATAATGTTCCATAATGTGCTTCCACTTTCTGTAATATTCTTTTTCTTTCAATTTTCGAATTATGCTATCTGTAAACCAAATGGGGTATGTTTTGCCGTTACCTGTTTTTTTCATGGGAACCGTTTTGTTTATAGCTGAATAGTTGCCGTAAAAACAGTCTACAGCAGCATCAACTTCAGTGCATTCATAGAGAGAGTTCCAATTTGTGTCTCTAAGCCTCATGAACAGTCGTTCCTAGTTCAGGCTTTTTTAAAATTATTTGAAGTCTGGGGGGTAGTGTTAGGTTTAGTCCGATGTAATGTAATTCGTAGCTCTATTTCTAAGGCCAGGTGGTGTATATCCTCTGGCAGTAGGGGGTCTGTGCTCCTCGTGCATTCAATGTTTGAAATATTTTGATTAGTCATTACTAAGTCTAAAGTTTTTCCATTACAATTTGGAACTGAATTACATAAGAACAGATTATGAAGATTAATAAAATTTCTTAATTGCTGACTTTGCGTATTTGTGTTTAAATCACTGTTCATGTTACTAATTGATGGTATGTTGAAATCGCCGACATTGACGACATTACTGTTGTGTAGCTCGTAATGAGATTCTAGTCATCCAAATATTTCACTGTAGACAGCTGATTTTGAGGAAGGTGGTACATACACGTTACCGATATACCATACCTGTCCTTGAATGACAACTTTCAGTAAGAGCCCCCTCAAAACTATTTGTGATCTGTTCGGCCTTGAGCACAGTTAATCCTCTCCTGACAGCAGTGAGCACACCCCCACCCCTCCTAGTGCTACGGTCAGCCCTGTACACTCTGTACTGCTCACGACAGACCTCACTATCGAACACAGTAGAGTCCAGCCAAGTCTCTGTTAGGGCCACGAATTGATATTCATTGGCCTGAATGTTCTGACTCAGTTCATCAAGTTTTGTTTTTAACCCACGCACATTTTGTTAGTAAATATTAAGCCTAGTGTCATCCATTAATTTACAGCTTATTTAGATCATCCTAGTTGTTAATAACAACTACTTTGGAACCCTGAGTTTTACGCATTTTAATGACTCCGTTTCTTACCCATATGTACGCGTAGTCCTTCTCTCAGTATAAAGATAATTTAAAAATCACCATCTTATCAATACACAGATTTATTTACTTCAAAATTGGTAAATTAAGTCAAGACCGGTTTCGACCCCTAAGGGATCATCTTCAGTTGACACACATATAAAAAAAGATATTTACAAAAACATCACATGTAAAATATTAATCTTTTAGTTAATTCAGTTGAGTCAAAACAATTTTTATATTTAGAATGTTGGTGGGTACATCTTAGTTTGAAAACATGTGTGTGAGATTTATAGGCTCACTATGTCTAAATTATTGCGTATATAGGTCCTATACTTCTTTACATAGTGTCAAAATTATTACATTCAATATAATTTATCTATTTGATGAAAACACTGGCAAATTGCTTGCTGAAATGGTAAAGTGTGTACATTTTTTAGTTTAAAAGTACATGTTTGTTTTTTACATGTTGTCATATTACAATTTATATTACAAAGTATAGAATAAAATTATTCTTGCATTTGTGCACATTGATAATAGTGAGACTATTGTAGGGTCTTCAAAAAATATACCGTTGTTTGAGGTATATCGCTGTATATCTGTTTTTTGAATTGTCAATAGCCTGATTACATTCTTATATATAAGTTATGAAATTTCACTTTTTATAGTTCGGTCAAATGGAAGAAACATAGAATAACCTTGTTAATTTAGATTCTTCATGACTAAAATACTGGTATATAATACCTTATTAAAATAGATCCTTAATACTAAAATACAAGTATGTGTTACCTTCTGTACTTGTTTTATATATTAAAATAGGGTTTACATTTATTGACATTAGTTCTATGGTTTGTTACCATTTGTAAAGTTGTGGTCTAATATGAAGGCCAGTTCTAAATGTTTAAAGTTAGTCTGACGGGAAAGGGTTCAATCCCTTGTTTATATTGTTTATTTTTTGCCGCTTGTTAGGTACAAGCATGGGATGATCTAGTTAAAATGAACTCTTCATAACTAAAATATTGGTATACAGTAGCTTATTGAAATACATTCTTTACATTAAAAGTACTAATATGTAGTGCTATATGTGCACATTATTCAAACGTAAGATAGGGTTAACATAGGTTAACAACAGTACTATGGGTTGTTACCGTTTGTGAGATTGTAATCTGATATAACTGGTCAGTTAGAAATGTATGGAATGTTTACATAAATAGGACCGAATACATATTTATACTATGTTGCTTTGCTCTTTTTACAAGTGAATTACGTGATGTAGTATAATATTTGTTGCAATTTTATAAGCTGCTGCTGTTGTTGGAGTTATCTTGAGATTCTGTATGTCATTAAGAAAACATTTTCCTTTTTTTTGCGTGTCGTTACTAGTTGAATGGGTGACTATTGTGAAATGGAGTGCGTTTGAAATGTTGTGCGTCTTGATAAAGTTGCACGTTTGTTGTGGCGTGGAGGCTTCTATATGTTGTAAAATAATGTATCTGCAAGCAGAAATAATAGTTGTTTTCGTAACGACATACAGAATCTCAAGATAACTCCAACAACAGCAGCAGCTTATAAAATTGCAACAAATACTATACTACATCACGTAATTCACTTGTAAAAAGAGCAAAGCAACATAGTATAAATATGTATTCGGTCCTATTTATGTAAACATTCCATACATTTCTAACTGACCAGTTATATCAGATTACAATCTCACAAACGGTAACAACCCATAGTACTGTTGTTAACCTATGTTAACCCTATCTTACGTTTGAATAATGTGCACATATAGCACTACATATTAGTACTTTTAATGTAAAGAATGTATTTCAATAAGCTACTGTATACCAATATTTTAGTTATGAAGAGTTCATTTTAACTAGATCATCCCATGCTTGTACCTAACAAGTGGCAAAAAATAAACAATATAAACAAGGGATTGAACCCTTTCCCATCAGACTAACTTTAAACATTTAGAACTGGCCTTCATATTAGACCACAACTTTACAAATGGTAACAAACCATAGAACTAATGTCAATAAATGTAAACCCTATTTTAATATATAAAATAAGTACAGAAGGTACCACATACTTGTATTTTAGTATTAAGGATCTATTTTAATAAGGTACTATATACCAGTATTTTAGTCGTGAAGAATCTAAATTAACAAGGTTATTCTATGTTTCTTTCATTTGACCGAACTATAAAAAGTGAAATTTCATAACTTATATATAAGAATGTAATCAGGCTATTGACAATTCAAAAAACAGATATACAGCGACATACCTCAAACAACGGTATATTTTTTGAAGACCCTACAATAGTCTCACTATTATCAATGTGCACAAATGCAAGAATAATTTTATTCTATACTTTGTAATATAAATTGTAATATGACAACATGTAAAAAACAAACATGTACTTTTAAACTAAAAAATGTACACACTTTACCATTTCAGCAAGCAATTTGCCAGTGTTTTCATCAAATAGATAAATTATATTGAATGTAATAATTTTGACACTGTATGTAAAGAAGTATAGGACCTATATACGCAATAATTTAGACATAGTGGGTCTATAAATCTCACACACATGTTTTCAAACTAAGATGAACCCACCAACATTCTAAATATAAAAATTGTTTTGACTCAATTGAATTAACTAAAAGATTAATATTTTACATGTGATGTTTTTGTAAATATCTTTTTTTATATGTGTGTCAACTGAAGATGATCCCTTAGGGGTTGTAACCGGTCTTGACCTAATTTACCAATTTTGAAGTAAATAAATCTGTGTATTGATAAGGTGGTGATTTTTAAATTATCTTTACACTGTGATACCAATCAATACGGAAATGAAGCTAGTAGATTATAATAGTCCTTCTCTCTGTGGATGACTCCGGCCTAGGCTAGCAGTTTTCCTCTCTGTGGTGACAAACTCTCGTTGATGTAACTGTCACCTGGAAGATCTGTGTGCCTCGTGGAAAGGTTTCTCTTCATTCGCCGTCTTTCTATGAACAGATCTTTGTCCATTCGCCTTACCAGTTTCACGATAATTCTGCAGTGTTGTTGGTGCAGGGCTTCCGGGAGGCGATGACACGCGTCCACCATCTCTTCTTTCACCTGTATGTCCAGAGCCCGTCCAATCTTCTTAACTGTGTCCAGTACAGTTTTGTTTTTAATATCAGGAACCCCCTGGATTTCAGTTGTGTTCCTTCTTGAATACATTTCCGCGTCATTTACTCGACACTCAAGGGATTTTATTTTTTCCCTTAAATTGCAGTTTTCCTGAGTCAGGTTTTCTATGTGATCAAAACACTTATCGAGATCAGTTTGTTGCTTCAAAATAAGCTGGGCCGTATCGTCCGACTTCCTATGACACAGTTCGAGTGAATTCCCTAAATCACTCTGTCTTATCTTCTGGTCTTCCTATCAGGTGTTTACCTAGTCTTTTCTTAAAACATTCCAAAAAGCTGCACAGCCTGTAAGCTACTGCATAATCAGCTTTCGTGATGTTCTGGTGTAGTGAACATGATGTACATTGTATATGTGGTAGCAAATTTAGTTGTGGTTATTGCAGTGTGTTAAAATTATCTGGCTATAACTATGGAATAATTCAAATGAACTATGTTTTTTGCAGATATTTAGTCCTGATGAATTACTGCCAGCAGAATTGACAAACAGTGATGCCAAGCCTGCTCTTCTAAATGCTGATGATGAAGAGGCTCTGTTAGTGGGTCATATTCAAGAAATTCAAAAAGAAAAGGCACTTCTCACTTCTGCTTTACCTAGTCTCACTAGAACTACATCAGATGATGATTTGCTGTCTACTGATATGGATGATGGTAGCCTGGATGATGTAACTGGCCATATAGATGAAAATGATCAAGAAGGTAAGTTTATTTATTTATTTATTTATTTATTTATTTATTTACTTACTTATTTGGTTTTTAGTGCCAAAGTGGTTTTTAATACCCGAAGATATAATATGTTCAGCTTGCCTGGTGCAGATCTTTCTATTTGACACCCGTGGGTGACCTGCTTGTCTGGATGTGGGATGATGATGATGATGATGATGAGGAGGAGGAGGAGGTAGGGAAAGGGTGAAACCCAGTGTTGGCACAAAGCCTACTCTTATAGAATAACACTAAGGAGTCTGCTCAAGTTTTAGCGTCCCTATCCGTTGGATGAATCACCATCAGCAGTGTCATATGCCCTCAATCCATATTGAACAATGTGGAGAGGTATGGGATTGAATCCAGGCTTTTGGCACACATTTTAGTGATTATAAATTATATACCACCATCTCTTCTACCCTGCTGACCAATATTCTCGTGGTGCAAATGTTTTCCACCAACGGGACTTCAACTGGCCTACCACAGTGTCAGACAATGTAGACTTGATGCCTTAACAATCATGGCCACCAGGCAGGCTAGGAAGCTAAGTACTAATTTAACATAGGTTAGATAATCAGAGTAAATGGCTGCAGGAGAAGGATAGGCATGGTTGTCACTAAAGGGGGGGGGGAAAGATATATATTAGACCCCACAGTAAGATTTGAAATGCACTCCAACCAACCAGATGAAGTAGACAGTGAAAAGAACAACTTACAATTTACTTGTAATATCTTTATTTTTTAATGAAGTTGTTTCAGTGTATGCTTTGTCTTGGGCAGTCTCCAAGTCGAGAAGATTTTGAAAATAAAAAAATAAAATACATTTCATTTTATTAACCTTGAGTTTTGTCAAATGATAATTGTGCTACACTAGAGTTTATCATGTCTTGGGGGGGGGAGAGCAAAATTCTGGCAACATGCCATCTCCAAAAACTGTTAATCTGCACAAGCAGTCAGCGCCAGTCATAGTTTGCCATTTGTAGCTGTAAAAACAATTTAAAATTTGCTTTACGTCGCAGCGACACAGATAGGTCTTTTGGCGATGATTGGATAGGCCTAGGAACGGGAAGGAATCAGCTGTGGCCTTACTTAAGTTACAGCCCCAGCATTTGCCTGGTGTGAAAATGGGAAACCACGGAAAACCATCTTCAGGGCTGCCGACAGTGGGGTTAGCTGTAAGAACCTCAGTGTAATACAAGTGTGTTTGTTTAAATAAGCATAATACTGTAATAGAGTTATTATTGTATATTTCTGTGTATCTAGTTTGTCCCTACAATGGCTGAGCCAGTGTAACAGCAGAAATGTTTCATAAACAGGCCTGAGGGTTAATTAGGTGTGTACACATTCTTCAAGCTGGAAGCATATGCTGGGAGTCCATTGTACAGGAGCGCGTGGCACTTGCATGTGATGATACAGGAGTACGGAGTGTGAAATGAATGGTTCTAGAGACTAAGTTATCTGAATAGGCAAGTGGAAGTATGTAGTTCAGATCTCCTAGAAAGAAACACATGGTAACTAAACAAGCAACTGGAATTGTCGATTTTGATCAACATTTTTTAAGCTGTAAAATGTTCAAGTTTTATGACAAAGGCATGAAGCCACTGGTTTTAACAGGAGCTCTTGTTCCATGCTGCTCATTCTTCTTCTTGTACCATATCTCCATTGGATGTCAGATGTCATCAGGGCGATCTGGTTCTTGTTCTCAGCAACTCGGAAAAGAGTGGGGGGTACTGAGCCCATACCATTCGCGCAGATTCTGTAGCCAAGATATTCTCCTTCTTCCCCTATTTCTCCTTCCTTCAATTTTACCTTGTAAGATAAGCTAAAGGAGTCTATATTTATTATTTCGAATGATATAGCCAAAGTACTCTGGTTTCTTCTTTTCCTCTTTGTTCAGGCATTGGAGTACTTAAGTGTTATATGTTTTCTGTCAACGATGATATTCTGAGCAGACGTTATGGCACCACATCTCAAAAGATTGAAGTTTATTGGTGGTGTTCTGTGTTAGGGTAATGTAACACTGAAGTAAATGGAGACGGAGATTGATCTTAAAGTCCCTGTTACAGAGAAGTTTGCTCATTCTCTTGAATGCAGTCCTTGCCTGTTCAATCCGGGATCTAATTTCAGCAACATTGTTCCAGCTGTGATCAAGTACATTGATGAGATATTTAAAGCATCGGATTTGCTCCAGTGATGTGCCAGCTATTGTCAAGTTAAGAGATTGAATGACGTGTTTGCTTATGACCATTACTTTGGTCTTTTTTTTTAAGTTTAAACACAGACCTGCTGCAACACTGTATTTGATCACACAGTTCAGTAATGTCTGCAGATGTTCAGCACTTCTTGCAAGCAGAATTGTACCATCTGTATATTGCAGATTATTTATTGTGATCCCACTAACAATGATGCCCTCCTGTTTTCCTTCTCATGCTTCAGAAAATACCCTTTCAGAGTAAATATTGAAGAGGAGTGGAGGTAGAACACAACCTTGCCTCACTCCTTGGTTTATTTCAATAGCACAGGTGTTTGTGCTATCAACCTTAATTGATGCGGTCTGATTCCAATACAGGTTGGCAATAATTTGCATATATTTACCATCCATGCCATTCTTATATAGGACATGCAGCGATGTTTCATGTTTCACGTGGTCGCAAAACCTGCATCCCCAGCAATGCCTCTTACAGAAACCAAACTGGAGTTACCTGTGTAGGATTCACATTTGCTGTATATTGTTGCATGTATTACTTTTAGGAAGATTTTTAGAACATGGCTCATTTGGCATATGATTCTTTAAGCTCTGTGAGATTTAGCCATTGTTCTCTTTAGAATAGGGATGAAAGTTGATGTCAACCAGTCAGAACGGATTGATCTATTGGTGTATACTAGATTGAATAGCTCTAACAGGATATCTGGTGATTGTTCTTCTTGAAGAATTTTGAATATTTCTCCAGATATACCATCTGGTCCAGATGTTTTTACATTTTTGCAGTTCTTGAGGGCATATTCTGCTTTCTGGCAAGTTATTAAAGGTCCTTGATCTGTATCACAAACAAAAGGACATGGTCCCCTATTATCATGGAAAAGATCAGTCACATAGACTTTCCAGCTGTTCAGTTTTTCTTCATGTTCGATGATGACCTTCCTTTGATTGTTATATAACAGTCCATTTGTCCTCCTGGTATGTAACCAACTTTTTTGTACATGTTAAAAGTGTCATGCTTAGATTCACGTTCTTTTGTGTCCTTACACTGATTCCAAATTCTTACAATTTTCTCTAGAATGCAGTTTAATAGAAGGGGTGACAAATCATCACCTTGCTGTACCCCTGTATTTATCTAAATAGATTTTGATATCTCACCCATAAATTTCACCTTTGAAATTGTGTCAGTAAATGTTTTATGTATTAGGTTTGCCAATTTAGTTTTCACTCAAAATTCACAAATTATTTTATCTATGGTTTCTCTATCAACCGAGTTAAAGGCCTTTTTAAAATCTACAAAAGTCACAACAATGTCCTTTGAATTCAATATCCTATGGCAAATTATGGATTTTAAGTTAAATATTTGTTCTGAACAAGATCTACCGTTTCGAAATCCAGCTTGATACTCACCCAGTTGCTTGTCAAGTGATGTTTCTACTCTATTCAGCAATATTTTTGAGAATACCTTCAATGCAATTTGCAGAAGAGAGATAAGAAAGATGCCCCTATAGTTATCAACCTTTTGTTTGTCCCCTTTTCTATGCATTGGATGTATTAGAGCCACTTTCCATTCTTCTGGAATCCTCTCTGTTCTCCAAATATCTTCAGAGATTAACTGCAGCTCTTCAATGATTTTTGATTAAGACAATTTCAAAAGTTCAGCTGTTATAGAGTCTTCTCCACTAGCTTTATTATTTTTCAGATTGTTAATTACTTCTTTAATTTCTTCAGCAGTGCGTGGTATATCTTCTTCCAGATTTCCGGTTGTTTGAGAGAATTCCAACCTATGGTCGGGTTCAGGGCAGTTTAAAAGTTGATCAAAGTGCTTCGCAAGTATTTCACAATTCTCAGTATTGCTTGGGCCAAGTCTACCATTTTCATCTTTGAAGCATATGCTAGGGGCTTGATACCCCTTTAATTGACTCTTAAAAGTCTGGTAGAAGTTTCGAGAGTTATTTCTATCAAAGCTGTCTTGCAGGTCAGTAAGTTGTAATTTTACGAAAGATCTTTTAACTCCCCTTATTATTCTAGAAGTGTCTTTGTTTGAATTGGTCATAGTGCTCAGTCTTTCCATTGTTTTACTCTCTCTAGTAACGTATCTTCACATATTTGATTCCACCAAGGTTTCTTTGTAGGTTTGACTAGTCCAAATGTTTTCTTTGCTGCATTGGTTATTTCTTTAGACAAATCTTGCCACTTCCCATGATGAGATATATTTGTATTTCTTCCTGAAATATTTCCAGTGTTTCTTGTGTAATTTGAAGTCTATTTGCGTTATATTTGTTTACTCTTTCTCCTCTTCTGTGATTTCTGTTGGGTAAGAATTTTAGTTTGATTTTAGACAAATATTGATCAGAATCAAATTCTCTGCTTCTTACTACCCTGACATTCATAATTTCTTTCATGTTTCTTATGGATATAGCTACATGATCCAGTTGAAATTCACCTAGTTATGGATTTGGAGAAATCCTTGTTTTAGCTTTTATTGGCAATTTCTTGAAGAAAGTTTTCATTAACTTCAGTTGAAAGTTTTTACAGATAGTAATCATTCTCATTCCATTGATGTTTGTTCTTTGGTGTGCTGCATATTCTCCCACTATTGGTCTATGAATTCTCTCTCTTCCTACTTGGGCATTGAAATCTCCAAGTAATCATTAGCCAAATGAGCTATGTTCTCAAAATCTTCCTAAAAGTAATACACGCAACAATATACAGCAAATGTGAATCCTACACAGGTAACCCCAGTTTGGTTTCTAATGGATTTGGCACCAGAGAGGCATTGCTGGGGATGCAGGTTTTGGTTTTGGTAAAAATGCATAGATATGTCTGTGGATAAATATGCTTTTTTTTTTTTTTTTCTTTTTTATCGACCACGTGAAACATGAAACATCGCTGCATATCCTATATGAGACTAGCATGGATGGTAAAGACAAGGAAGTTATTGCCAACCTGTATTGGAATCAGACCACATCAGTTAAGGTTGACAGCACAAACACCTGTACTATTGAAATAAAGCAAGGAGTGAGGCAAGGTTGTGTTCTACCTCCAGTCCTCTTCAATATTTACCTTGAAAGGGTATTTTCTGAAGCACGAGATGGAAAACATGAGGACATCATTGTTAATGGGATCACAATAAATAATCTGCAATATACAGATGATACAGTTCTGCTTGCAATAAGTGCTGAACATCTGCGGACATTACTGAACTGTGTGATCGAATACAGTGTTGCAGCAGGGTGGCGTTTAAACTCGAAAAAGACCACTGAATTCAAATCCTGGTCAGTAGTTCTAATTCCTTCTGTTTACCAACCTTCAGCAAAGAATTTATATTCAAAGTGGCTGCAAAGAACTGCTTAACCAGGTACATGATACGGTTTGAGGTAATGATTAGGGAGCGGATTTTTATGTGCTAAAAATGTGAAAAATATTTTATTTTTTATGTGCTGAAAAACTTTAAAATATGTGATAAAAAATTGAAATTATTTTCCTTTAAATATCACATAACTAGTCGCACTCAAGAAGTAAATAAGTATAATGTTGTGTATTAGAATATGGTGCTACCAAACGTGCTCCTTAAGGCAAAATGATGCCTGTGTATGGAAACGTGCTGTATGGTATATTAAGTTTTGATATGCCAGAGTAGATATTATGAATGGTTATTTTTTTAAAGGTAATGTTTTGTTTAAATATGGCAAAAGCAACCTATCATCTTAGAAAAACTAGTACCAGTTCGTACTCACCCATCACACGCTGGAATATTAGTTGCTACAGTGAACAACAAAGGTCATCTCCAAATTGTCCATCACAAATGCATCTGATTATCTCTAAAGAACACCTTATACTGCGAAAACGATCGCTCCACATCGCAGGAAGTCAGACGAGCATAGTTAAAGAGAGGAATGTCACCAACAATAACACCATCAATTTCGCCAACATGAGCACCCTCTAATACATTCGAAATTTGGCACATTGTTTGAAATCCTCTGTTTTTAGTGAACAAATTTTGATATTTGACCTTTAACAGTCCCTGTACCTGCGAAGCTGGGAGTGAATCTAATTTATTTTCAACAGCGCGCACTTCCTTCACTGTTTCGGACAACAGGTTAGTGGATTTTTCAAGTATGTCTATAGTTTTACACAAGAAGCTTAGATTGGCAGATATAAACGCCAAATCATTTTTCAAAGAGCTGTCTTTTAGTATCTCTTGAAGAATCTCAATTGACGATGTATCGTTTTTATCTAGCACGTTCACAACGGATGCAAAACTTTCAAAATTGTCTGCGTAGTATACCACAGGGCTAAGCCAGGTACCCCACCGCGGAACAATAGGCAGAGGAGGAAGCGCAAGATCCGGGTTTTTCCCTTTAAAGAGATTGATTCTTGAGGGTGCTTTTACGAAGACTTTTTTGCCATTAGACACTAATTTATCCACTTGAGGATACTGAGCCCGCACAGTTTCACATAACCTGTGTAGAGCATGAACAACGCAAGTTACATGTATCATTTTCGGAAAGCTCACAGAAAGGCCTTCGGTTGCCTTTTTCATGTAAGCTGCGCTGTCAGTAAGGAAAAGCAATATATGGTCGTATTTTATACCTTTTGGCCAAAGTAAGTGCATGGCTTCATTGAATAACCTAGCTACAGTGACATGGTTTGCAGCAAGCATTTCTTTACACGCTAGCAAATAAGAATGTTCGCAAGCAGTTTTGTCATTCTTCAACACACCAACTACAACATTTCCTACTTTTCTGCCACTTGAATCAGTGGTTTCGTCAATGCTCACCCACAGTTTTTCGCTATCGCATACTGCCCGAATTCTCTGTAAAGTTTCTTCGTAACATTTTGGGAGATAGTTTTTTCTTAATGTGGATTCGTCTGGAGGCTCAAAATTAATGTACTTTGTTAGGAAATTTCTCAGTCCTGGATTATTTATTTTACCAAGAGGAACGTCAGCGCAAACAAATGCTCTGCATACATCTAAATAATAGTGGGAATATTTAGATTGGCCTGCATTTGAAGTAGCTGGTTCAGCTATTAGTAATTGTCACGAACGCACACGCGAAGCAGCCGCAGTATGCTTATTTCCAGACAAATGCTGGATTACTTGAGAACGTTGATCTGCACGTACTGTTTTACCACAAGGTTGGCAAAATAATACTTTTCCATCGGTAGTGAAAATGCTTTTAAATTCCACTACATATTGTTGAAGACGCGACCTTGTACTTGACTTCTCTTTTGGTATTATTTTGCAGGTTACGACACACGCATTTACGGTGAATCACTGTTTCAATAAAAGGAATAGCAGCAGACACTGAAGGAAATATTTCTTATAAATCCATACAAAATCACACGACGACGGGAATGATATATAGACCCGAACAGCTAACCTTACTCTTAGGAGTGATGAAATGGGGCAATATTCTTCCGAGTCTCCCATGTCATAACGGAATTATGTCACCTTATCTCTCCGTGATTGCCTTTCGCTGATATTCTATAAACAAAACCCGAGAGGGCTGACTCAAAGAGTTGGAATGACATCATGCAAAGAAACATCTTGTGCAGCAAATCAAATCGCTGTCTAAATGTAACGACGTAGCCAGTGACCAGCAAGTTTTAGAATTTATGGAGGGAAGTCCATAAATAGCCAAAACATTCAGATACATTATGTTAAATACACTGTTAACAACAATACCGTAATCGTAAAATGAAAATATGAGCATTGTTTTATAACACAGAAGCATTTTAAATTTTATTGATCAACAAATATTGCCGATTTATGTGCTTATTATAGATTTTCTTAAAATATGTATTTACATTTCAAAAATGTGAAAATATGTGTTTTTATGTGAAATAAGATTCAGTATTTACACTTGGGGATGCACAATAGGAATAATGAACTTCGTAACTTGCGTTAAAACTTACGCAAAAAAAATATGTAATTGCATAAAAATCCGCTCCCTAGTAATGATACATCTGATGATGCCCCATATGAAAGGGTGAAACATGTACCAATTCTTATTTTCATGAGGATTTAACTCTAACTTTAACATATTGAGTTGTATTGAATAGGTGGAAGAGAAATAAATTTCTTACATTTATCATAATATTACTTTCAATATGGATTTGCAATGATTTTCATTACTTGTAATTCCTGAGAATGTCGATGCTGAAAGTGATAATACAGAAAACTGATCACATTGTCTTCATTTTGCACAATAATACTGGGACTGAATAAATGTTAATTACACATTATTTTATTTACATTTTCAAATAAACAAGTGTAATTTTTTTAGATCATGTTCTGTTTTATTTCTCAAGTTATTCATTAAAAAGTGGGTCAAACAATATTGAGTGGTTCAAGATGAGAGTTATCTCACAGCGAAGTGAAACTGAGAAAAGATTACGTTTATTAGAATGCTCTCGTAAGACATTGAAATGCTTACTGTTTTAAAACTCACATTACAAGTGAACGAGCTATCCCACAACCATGTAAATACTTACAGACATTATCAGTGATTATAAAAGGTACCATAAGCATATTGAAACTTGTGTATTTTCTAATTTCTGAGCCACTTAATTGAAGAAATGAAAATGTATAAAGCTAAATATTGCTGTGTAGTGAAGTAGTATACTTGCACTTTGAAGGCCATAGGTAATTATTATTATTCCTGCCTCCTTTGATACAGGATGATGTAAGTGCCAGTTTGCAACAGAACCTTTATTATTGGCTTTTACTGGAAATAATGTTTTTGGCACTTTAACCCTTTACCATATTAGGTCCTCAGTTTAAGAAGTTAAGCAGTGACTGAACCAAAATAATGAACAACAAGCCTGCAGTCCCTAGTAGAATAATAGTGCAAAACATCTACACACTTTTGAAGTAAAGGGAAACCCATTTAAATAAATGAATTACAAGTAACAGATGTGAATAGGAAATCAACAGTGGACCTTAAATATCCACTGTAATGCACAGTAATAATAATAATAATAATAATAATAATAATAATAATAATAATAATAATAATCATAATCATAATAATAATAATAATAATAATAATCATCATCATCATCATCATAATAATGATGTTGCTTTGTGACACTACTTACTTGCATGAGGCAGAAATGAACACTTATACACAATTCAACGTCATGTCCAGATAGTAATTCCAAAATAAACCAAAAATTGTAGCAGTAATTGCACTAATTAAGTCAATAGTAGGCACTTACACACTCAGTGACCAGAAATACACACGGAATTCATGTAGATAACAATAAGTTACCTTTCACATTTCCCGTTCAGAAGATTAAGTTAAAGATAGTAAGAATAATAAACTCATACATGAATAATTAAAAGTGACAGAATAAAATTGAGATTAGCATACAGCTAAAATAAAGTAAACGAATAACCTTCATAACTGGTACTCAAACGCATATCCTCCAAATTAAAAACACAAGTGGAAGTTACCACAGAAATGGGATAGAAATTTTTAAAAGAAGAAGAAAGAAATTAGAATAATAAAACAAATTGCTAAAGCAAATGGCTACAACCCAGAAATGATAGACAAAATTATATGTAAAAAGAGAAAACAGAGAAAAAGAAAGGTAAACCATGAGAAAAGAAAGGAAACCCCTGAACGTAGTCAGTTTGTAACATTTACGTATTTTGGGAATCAAGTTTTTAAAATCGCTAAGATATTTAATCAATTTCAACTCAAAACAGCATTTAGAACCAGAAATAAAATATCAGAACATATATATAATGCACATAGTATCAACAAAAAGGGTATCTACACCAATTCGGGAGTATATAGGCTCACATGTGACTGTAAAATGTTTTATATAGGAAGAATCAAAGATATCAAGAACATTTTAAGGCAATAAAGTACAACAAATATTCAGCTTTTGCGGAACACATTTACAACAATAACCATAGCTTTTTAGGGATCGAAAAGGACATGAAATTAATTTTTCAAGGTAATTATGGATTTGAATTAAATACCCGTGAAAACATTGAGATATTCTTAGTGCAGACAAGGGAACCTGTTAAAAATTTTAATGAAACAGTCGCAAGCAATATTTTGTTTACAATCTTGAGTTGACATAACATCATGTGCTTTCACCGTAACCTTGAGGTGGTAACAGCTTGCAGCACATTCCGTACTTAAAGCTGAACATTTGTTTAGTACTAAAGCAACAGCCTAAGCATGAGGAAAAGCTAGCCCTCCCTATGGTATGTTCAGACCTTCTACATCATCATTGTAAGTTTATATGTATTATTTGCATACTTTTACACTTGTTTTTTCTTTTCTTATTTTACAATTGATGTCAACAGGGCTACATTAAAAAATGTTTAAAACTTATTTTAACTCAATTTGACAACACACTCATGTGGAATTAAATATTTAAATTTTAACACTGATGATGGACCTTAGTGTCCGAAAACCGGTTATGTATTAAAAAATTTTGTGCTGATACGACTGTACATGATTAATAATAATAATTTAAATGCTTCAGAGTTCTGAGGTTATCTTGTACCAGCTGCTGCCTCAGGAACAGTCTTTTTCTTCAGCCACCAATACAGTACTGGTACCATGTTTAGATTTAGATTAGTTGGAAGATTTACCGTGTAGAGAAAGACAGCACCAGTTGTTCTTGGATGCTATGATGTTCGGTGAGCATTGGATGTTCAACAAGATGTATGAGGATCCTTTCAAAGTCATTCCTATCATTAACAAGATGGAGAGGAAAGAACTACACTGGTATGGACACATTCAAAGACATAGTGAAGAATACCCTACACAGAAAGCTCTTGCTCTGAGGAACCAGTCCAAAGGCAGCATGGTTAAAAATGGTAGTGGATGCCTTAGGCAAAACAAAGTTCCATAAACTCTGGTACAAGAGCATTGAACGTATGCTCTGAGAGTGTTGCTTCCCTTTTTCCAGTGCACGTTCAGCCAGGGAGGAGAGAAATTTTAAATCACGTTGTGTCAGATCTTCTGTATATAGTGCAGGGACTTTGTATTGCACTTTGTAAAAAGTTTAATTTTTAAAGGTTTTTTAAGAGCTATTTGAATATTAAAATTTAAATCCTTATTTAATTCACTTAAAAAATAAGCATTGTCATACCCAAAACTTTTTGCTTTCAGATGGTGATGCATTTAATCTTTAAATACTTCATCATATACATTTTGTATTACTTGTTATTTAGTTTCTTTTCATTTTACCTTTTCTAGCACAGCAGTATTCTATTCAGCAAGGTCGTAAGGGTAAGGTGCACAGAACTCTGGCCATGCGTTCAATATCTGGGGGAGACGAGCCAAATTGTGAGGATGCGAGCAACAGCAGTAAGCGAAAACTGAAACGACAGTCATCTGCAGACAACAGCACGGTATCTCTATATCCTCCATTGGAAGACGAGGACCCTATAATGGTTTGAAATCACTGTCTGGAATGAATAATACAAGCTATAACCTGCCACTAGTAGCAGTTTTTCGCATGTTTCTGCCTCTAACTGGTGTCTTCCCTTCCCTATTTAAAATTAAATGTAAATGAACCTATCATCAGTTATTTTCCTATAGCTTCTACATTCCATATTTTGGAAATAATATCGGACTGCAACAACATAGCCTTTGTATTTACCCTTACAGCTATCTTAAGCAATCTTATACTGTAAATCTGTGGAAACTTGGTTTATTGTATAGAAACATTGGCTGTGATGTTGATGCTATGTATGTAATGTGATGTAAAAATTTAGGTTTGCATTTTTATGGTGTGAACTGTAATCAGGGAATTCATCCTTTTATATTGTGTGCTTCCTGAACTTCAGTTCATTCTGTTCTGCAAAATCCCATTTTTTTTATATAGTGAGGAAAGTTATGACTCTGAAAGTTGTGGCAAGACTTCGTGATAAGATCATGCATTTAATCTTCAGTCTCCTTTAAAATGTTACTGATTCTTCCATAACAATATTATGATACATTCCAGCCTTCACTCGTGATTATGAAGTATTGACTTTGAAAAGAGTTGACCAAAGTAGAGAAGCTGGTGGAACAAGCAGTCTCCACCTCCCTTTCTTAAAACATGAAATACTCCGTGGAGTAATGAGTCAGCTGGATGGAAATAATACGCTTACTATTGTGTACTGTTATTTGCTTAGATTAGATAAGAGTATTAGGTACATTTATTGTTCTGTGAATTGTTTGGATTAATTGTTAATCATTAATTATATTTAATTTAACGATGCAACAGATATATCTGAATGATAATTACATAGAGTGATTCTAACACTCAGTTGTTGTAACATTTATCATTTATGCAGGACATTTGTGTGTTTGTCAGCCATAATTTATGGCATATTCGTTTTAGTACAGTAAATGTCCCATCGAATGCAGTGTATTAGGAACGTATTTTCTATGTTTTATTATTTATGTGATTCAAATATGAGATTATTGCATTATTTCTTGAAATGTTACCTCTAAGGCATTGTAGTCTGTAAAGCAATTTGTAATTTTTGTACAGTATGTTGTTGAATACAAAATTATGGACTGTTAATATTTTTTGGTTCCTATTTCTTAAGTTTAATATTTTGAGGTTAATTACTAATATTTCACTCTGTGTGAATTGTATTCACTCCACCAGTTCAATCCTCATAAGATTTGTGTATATTCACCCTTAGCATTTCTTAATCCAAATCCACCCATTATTGAAAACTATATCCATGTTTCGTAATCTAAGAAAACTTTGTTTGGGCCAATAACCATTGGTTTTATGCCAATGAAGTTCATGAGGAATTTTGATGATAAATCTAAAAATGAATTTATGAGGGCTTCTGTTCTTATTCCACAGTACAAGCAAACAAGCTGTTATCTAGTCCTTAATCGATGAAAAAAACATGCTTTATTTCAGTACATTACAACTCTTTATGTGTGACTGTCTACCATGTTACCAGAGATAATTTTGAAAGTGAGGTGGAAGTTCCTTCATTACCATGTAGAATCCTTTTATTCAAATTAACCTGTTATTCAGTAGGACCGTAAAGTATTTTTCCTATTTTACTTCTTCGATGAGGCAGGCAATGCTTAAGGGGGTTAAGAAGAAGGGTTAATATAATCGACCATAGGTAAATGTTATTCACGTTTAAAATGATCATAGTTTTGCTGAACATTAAGAGACCTGATGATAATGCCTAACATTGATGTTATCAGCCTTAAAACCATTGTGATTTTGTGTATGGTTGTACCAATGCTATCGTAGCTACTGATATTCTCCCATCCTTCTCCAACTGAATTAAACTGAAAACTACTAACTGGTTCACGTAACTTAGAAAAGATAACTTCTTTTGCCGTTGTCAAAATGAAGAAGATACTGTATGTCTCTGCGCTGTTTATAGGTACATACCAGAAGACTGACTTAATTGCATTGTTAATTTTTTCCTTCTTATATATTTTATAAAAGTTAATAATTAAATGTGAGTACATTTTAAGTAAAAATTTTATAAATTAAATAAATTTTAATATATTTATTGTTTCTTTGTAACTTTACTCCTTATCCAGCTTGATCTAGTATATTTATAAGTACAATTTCATTATTGATGTTAGACTGTCAATATTTAGTCTGCAAGTCTGTGAGTTATTTCCAAGATGCTCTATTCACAACTCTCAGTAGCATTTTCTGGCTCTCGCTCTCACTATAGGTACATTGTTTATTACCAGAATTGAGCAGAAACTGTCCGTACTATGCAAACAAAAGCAATAGAAAAAGAGAGGACAGATTATAAAGTAGGTAGAAAATTCATTGTCCTCTTTCCCAGAATACGAAATCAATCCAAGTGAAAGCATATTCCTGCAAAAAATTTCTTCATCTAAAATACTTTTTAAAATTGTAAAGACCTAGTAATATTGACATGATATAGGCTTTTTTGGCTTATGCCGTGTCAAGAAAACATCAATAGCAACCTAGTAATATGCATAAATATCCTTAATTTGCATTCGTAAAGCACACAAAGTTATCATAAATATATGTTTCTATGCATCTGTATTATTTATACTTCAATTCAGAACATATACAGCATGAAAATCTTTACCTAGACTCTTAGTATCTTTGGAACTTCTGTTCAGGTCATTGTGGATTTACTTCTGAATAATGCCATTTTCATGGTTTTTGGATCTGGATTGAATATACTTTATTTTCAAGAGAAACATTTGAAATCAGCCCTGTAGATTATAGGAGGCAGCATATTTGATAGTTAAAGCCAAAGTTAACTGTGTAAAAATTACTGTGTGCAGATTTCATATGCCCTTCATACCTGTCCAACAAACTGAAGCAACTAGCCAGGTAATTGTGCTTGTATTGAACATAGAGCTGGAATGTGTTCAGTATATCTTTTATGAAACAAAAGCTTTCAGGTCTGAATTTATTTTTCCACTTAATTCTGAATTGGTACTAGGAAGTCTACTTCTTAGTTTGGAATTGGAAGTTTTCAGTTCTATTGTGCTGGTCATTCTCACATGACTGATTTCATCACACATTTAAATGGTACTGTACAGAAAAAACAGATAAGATATTAATTTATTAAAGGCTTTCTTCACCTGATGACTGTGTTTATCACTAAAACATCATCATCATCTTTCTGTATCTGACCAAACATAAGATAGCCTTGTCATTAATTAAAAGAATATCTTCCTGTGTGCATTGATGATGTGGAGGATACACCCTCAGATGGTAGCATTGAGTCTTAGGTTTTTCTGTGCACTTCTATTCCCCACAACTGTGTCCATTACTTTCCCAGGCAATCTTTTACCATCACTCCTCCACATAATATGGTTTTCTTTCATTGTTTTACTCTCAGTTCTACTTTATACTGAGATACTCCTAAAACTATTCAGTTTTGTCTTAGATATTTCTTGATCTGTATGTATACTGGTGAGATTACAGATTAACTCTCATCTTGAAAACAAATCATATAGTAGAACAACAGTTAATAATTATATAAGAAATATGGTACAGAAATATTTACATTACAAATTAGTGGTTGATCTAAAAATGGGTATTCAGAAACTATTACACAATACAAACTTTCAAATATCAGTTATATCTAAATATTGCACATGACAAAAGTTGCAGAGAATTCTTGGTCACAAAGTGACTACAACCAGGTTAGAGCTGAAGGTGTTGCATCAGTGAGATCTTGGAATGATCGATGGTTCTTCCTCAGATGGCAGTCCTTCATAAGGTGTTCCCCATTCTGTTCCTGAGTTCCACAGTCGCAAGCAGAAGAGTTGCTCTGCCCCCATTTATACATGGAAGTATTGCACTGCTGTGGCGTCTCCTCAGTCAGTTAAATCTAGTCCACTCCTCCCTCTTTCAATTGAATCCCTATAATTTCCTGGTAGGATCTGTAACATGGTGGTTAATTGGTGCCAAGTTCCAAACTGGGCACCATTCTTCTTTGATGTTAAAGCCATCATGTACACCTTGCCATGCAGGGTTTCTAGACTTCAGCCAGCTTCATGGAAGATCATTCAGGACCTCTTGGATTAGGAGTCCTTGCGGATCATTGGGTTGGTGTAGTTTCCTCCATTCTCATGCCGTCGCTTCATATCGTCTCAAGTGTGGTGGCAGGATATTGTTGATGGTATCCAGCCAGAAATGGGAGTAGATTTCAGTGCTCCTGTGAAAATTCTCGTACATTCATGTAGGTGAACATTGATCTTCTTGGTATGGACACTGTATTGCCACACTGGGGCACAGTATTCAGCAACAAGGTACACTAGGATGAGGGCTGTGGTGTAGAGCGTAGTTGCATTGTCTCTCCAAGAAATGCCTGCCAGTTTTGTCAGATGTTGTGGGCATTAAGTTTTTGATTGTGTTTTCTGAAAGTCAGGGAGCAGTCTAAGGTATTTAGGGTTAAAGTTGTGCTTTAGCCTCCATTGGCAAAAGTCCACCTTGAACTGTTGGTTTGTCAGTCAGTTGTTCAGGTGGAAAGCACATACCTTGGTCTAAGGTGGGTTTGGACAAAGTCTCCACTTCTTGTAGTATGAATTCAAGGTTTCCAAATCCATATTTATAAGATGCTGTCCCCTTTTTCTAGCGTTGTGGTTTGAGTGGTTAATGCTAAGTCATTGTCATAGCAGAATTTGGTGCTGATGGTATTAAGTATGTCACTGGTGTACAAGTTGAAGAGTGGTGGGAATAGCTCAACAGCACAGATCCCTGAGGTAGTCTGTTCTTTACTGTGAAGGACATCCTTATGTTACACGCAATACTGAACTTGAAGGAGGGTTTGTTAACATGTTCATCAGGGTTGCTAATTTCTTACAAGGCATGCATCTTTTGAGTTTTAGCAGCAGTCAATATAGACATACTGTATCATACACTGCAGTCAGGTCGACAAAAACTACTATCTGCATCTCACGAGAAGTCGCGGCAGCTTGTAAGTACGGCTCGAGTAACAGATACTACATTCTAAGCTACAAACATTCGTCATGCGAACTCTGAAATAGATGCATGATCACTGTTAATTTGTTCATATGCAGTACTTATAATTGTAGTAGGCTAAATGTGTAACTAAAGCACAATTGCACTACCTCTTTGAAGCTTCAGAACAGCACCTCATTTTGCAAGAATAACCACAGACGGAACAGATGTTCTATTGTCAGACCTTGAGACTTGAGATAGGCGCATGAGCAGCAGCCATGTTTACCCCTCACACTGCTACCCTGCATCCATGCAACTTCTCTTCAGACAACCATAGTACTGATGTTTTTAGTTTCTTCTGAAACCCTGATTCGACATAGGACATTATTGTCGCCTCAAGTTACAGAAACATTGCTCAGCATTTGTTTCAAACTCTTGGAATGCCTAGTCCTCAACAGAATTAAAAACAAATGTTAAATGAGTTAATGAAGGCAGTCATGGATCATGAATCATGAACATGAGAGTTCACAGAAGCAAATATGATAAATCTGGTATGTTGTACCTCAGAGCCCAATTATTTTAAAAGTAGTACTATATTCTGGGTACCGGTACTGGAAACTAAGTGAAGTTAAACCTACTTTATGAATTTTTAGGTATCATTGTGTAGATGAATTCTAAATTTGTAATTTGGCACACACTTCTTAACAAAACCTGAATGGACTCTTGTAATGAAAAAAATAAATGTCAAACTTACCTCGGCCTTGGCTACATTCATATTAAAATATTTCTTGTCCTTAATATAAATAGTATACTAGCACTATCTAGCACTACCCGCTGCAGCTTTGCCCATGATTGTTTTAATTGAAGCATTCATTGTAGTTACTTGACTAACTCCTGCTTAACCTCCAGGTGCTTGTGCCTATAGAAGTCCTAGAAGCGCTCGCGTTGCGGCAGTTGGACCACACAAAAAATGTTTGCACTTTTTCCATACTAAAACTTTTTATTACAGTGTAAATTGGATAAATTAAATGAGTCACATATTAGCCAGACATGAAAATATCGTTAATTAATTATTTAACTAGAAGTAGTAATTTAAAAACAGAATGATAGAACCAGAACAAATAGTTTAAATTTAAAAAAATGTAAACTTAGCTTAACTTCACAAGAAACTGTAAAATATAAACAATTTGCAACAAAGTAACATCAACACTGCAGTGAAACTTCGCATTCCTGAATTAAAACAATGGAAAAGTACTGTGTCATAGAAGAAACAAGAACTAAGATTCTTCCTTGGTATTACTGTTGCACTTCTCACAGGTAACTCAGTGTTGGTTGCGAGTCATGCACATGTGTTTTAGGCATGTATCACAGGTGCAGCAATCTTATTGTTTTTGTGGCTTCCAAATGGGTGCAAAATTTTTTGGTATTTGAAGCTGACATTTGAGGATTCAACAGTGTTTTGATAGAAAAGCGAACATTTCCTTAGGAAGACTAGATATTTTTCCTCTATTCTTCAAGTTTTCCTCAATCAGGCTCATAGCTAAATTGTAGAGGTTGACACAAGTGTGATAAACCAATATAACTTGAAAACAATATTCTCTCACCCATGGATAAATAATGCAAGTATCGAGCTCGAATTATTATTTTACAATTATTATTATTATTATTATTATTATTATTATTACTACTACTACTACTTGTAATGTATAGCTATGAAGTGTTTACATCCAGTTAGTATTATTATTATTACATCATTTGTACATACGATACGATCGCGTTGTTTGTGAGATTATGACATGAAACATGTGCTGTACATAAATATTTATATGAGTTCAGTTAATGTAAATACCTGTAAATTAATATTATATAATTTATTATTGCCTGTATGTGATGTGTAATCCGCTACAGAATTGTGAAACACACTGTAACACTCAGAATGGCACTCTGTAGAATATTCTGTACATTATATCTGGGCCTTAAGCACTCTAGAATTTACGAGAACATGTATCTTTCTAAAAGCCTGGCGAGGCACGTATATATGGAGGTGGTCTTGATGACAGAAGAGAGCTATTGTTTAGTAAGAGTCATGGTTTAACAGTTGTTCTGATCAGACGTGCGTTGTGCTGACGAGTGTTCGAAGTATGTGAATTGGTTTAGTAAAGTTGGTAGTTGACAGGCAGTGGTTGCAGTCTCCATATAAGATACTTCGTGATAGGCAGTTATTAGAAATGTTTACGGAGTGAATTGTTTTCTTGTGACGGCAGTGATTTACTGTAGGTTATGTGCATTTAATTTGTAAATAATTGTAAATAAATCCGTATACACAAGTTGACAGCATTTTGTGTGCGTCATTGTGGATACATCAAGATATTCCCTTATCCAGCAACATTCCTCTGAGCAATTTGAAAAGAATATTTTGCAGGAGTTGATGGCTGTAATATCAAGTTCATGTAAGAAAACTGCCATTGGCGGTGTTTTTTTTTTTTCCCTAGAGGTGTTATATGTTGAACAAAGCAAGTCAACAGTGTCAACACCTCCCTTGGTTGAATTGTAGTCATTGATCTGCAAGGGTTTGTTTATTTCATGATCCAGCTCATTAGTGCCATGTATTTAAGACAGTGAAAACACAGCCTTTCTCTTCTTGATGATGAAAGACACTAAACTTTTATCGTACTGGAAGCCAAACATATTCGACCCAACTTCACATGATTTGTCCTGGTGGAATTTGGGTGGTATCTTTTTTTTTCAAGGTTCACAAGAAAGTCAGCCTGTTTTCCAACAAGTGTTTACAAGTGTTCAGCAAAAGAAAAGCTGCTGTAATAGTTATCCGTGGTCACATTTCTGTTAGATTTTTTAATTGGCTCAGTCAGTATGTCCACAATATCAAACGGTTTGTTTGAAGAGATGTATAGCCCTACAACCTGTTTTCCACAGTATATCTCCAGGTTATATGTGCAGAACATTTGGCTATCACACATTGCGTACAATTTTATGTCGTATTTAGCTGATTTCACCATCATCATCTACTAAAGGCAATGCCTTGTCGCTGTAGCCACATCTGATGATCTTCTGCTAACCTCTTCATGTTGCTATATGAACCACATGCCAGTTCACCGATGGAGTTCCTGATGTACAACATCCTTGGTCGTCCCCTGGGTCTATTTCCCAGTACTTTACCTTCAGTGATGGTTTGGAGAAGAGAGTCATGTCTCAGTATATGCCCAAGGAACTTCGCTTTCCTCTTCTTTATCATATTTAATAAACATTGATCCTCTTCTATATTCTTTAAAACAAGGTCATTTGTTTTTTGTATCAATCCAACTTGGTTTTGTAATTCTTCTCCAAAACCACATTTCTGCAGCCTCAAGTTTTATTTCTTCCTGTTTGCCTAATGTCCAAGTTTATTCGGCATATATTGTATAAAACTACAATGGCTACAGAATGCAATTAACATTTCATCAATCATCACCAACTCCCCAACAGCGTAGCTCTGTTGGCAATTGGCAACGAATTTTGAGTGAAATTCTCTAATAGCTGCCAATTTATCATACTGTTGACATTCAGCTCTAGTGGTGACATCATCAAACTGGAGGGACCTCATCAAACAGAAACAGTTTTCACTGAAATTAGCATGAAGAATCGTCATGCCAGTCCCATCAGAACAAAAATATTCTAGGCTATTAACACGGTTCCCTTTGTTCAAAGCAATCAAAAACAGAACACCAAAAAGTGCTAATGCTTCTGAGCGTGACATCACTCTGTAATCTCAAAATCAAATCAAAATCACTTTATTTACAAATGAGATGTCTACCTCGGTGGCAATAATCAAGCACTAAAATTTAAATTAAAAAGAGAAGAAGAAAAATTAATACTATTTACAAAATTCTACTCATATCTTCTCTACTTGCACATATAATCAACTCATATACAGTATGTGAAATTACTTCAAATAATACTATACAACTGCTATAAGATTTAAAGTTACATTGCATTTTTTCGTCCATTTTGGTACCTAACATACACAACATGCATAACCTCTGTCCTGATGTGGTCGTATTTCGGATAGCTTTTTAGTTGTGTAAATATTGGTGTACGGTACAATGTCATAAATCAAATCAGGTGTCATTATTAGGAAAAAGCAATCAATGGGAATGTTGAGACTGTCTCTTTGGGCCCAGAAAAGTCTTCACTATGTTTTTTAGATTGCGTTCTAGCATTCGTACTATTAACAACTTCCATACACCATAAAGTACATTATCCTTGTTTGTATAGAATCTCATATTGCTATCGTCCATATCTTCACTTGCCTCTCCATAGCTTTCTACAGAAAGATCAGAACAGCTACTACAGTGCACCCGCCTATGTAGCGGTCAGTGCCAAGTTATCCCGGTAGCTCGATTTCTTCTCAGGGTATTCCAATTTCCGCTCATAAAATCTGTGATTTTATATTGTTAATTATTTTACGTAGTTTCGGATGAGAATCAGTCCGCTGGGATGCGCATCACGGGAGTATCTACACGCTCAAGTAAGAACCTGTGGCCGATAACTTCAAAAGGAATCTCTTTCCATTTGTGGAACTAATCAATTGCTTATATCTACAAAACTTGTTAATTAACTTACAAACTAGCCGTTACCCAAACAGAAATTAAGACACAGTCACTTACTAAAAGAAAAATATAAGATTATTTATTGAATAAATAATGTTCAATGTAAGATAAAGTGAAATCTGGGTAGTATTATCTGAGTAATATTTAAGCATGAAGGATTAGAGTCAGCGCTGGCTCAAATAAAAATAAAACAATTAAGGCTTAAAATATTTACATTCTTTCTTATTTAATGTTCAAATTCTTATTAATATTTACTTCAATATTCGTAGCCATGTTCCGAAAAATAATTGATTTTCTCCAATTATATTCAAGAGATCACTGAGCAATCACGGTATCGATAAAAATACTCGTTCTGAATACTGACACGCTAATTATTTAAATTATCCACACAACATTTAAGTCATCTCGCTGAGATAAAATGAATGGTTTGCTAACTTGAAACGTAATAAAATTAAATGGGAAAAAGTCAGATTGTAAATGTAAATCTGCTCATATCTTCACGTAAGTATTTCCCAAACAAACTCTTGCGTGAGTATTAAATCGTAAAAGTGTTCTCCAACTTTTCCATTCATAAATTTGAACTCTGATTATTTGGTCACATATCTCGAGTACGCACAAATAACAACTTACGGGCTAAGACAATACCTCCCTAAAGCCTACGACATATGGCTCCTAAGTAACCATTATCATATTCTTCATATTTAAAATACTTCAATTGAAATCATTACTGCATGAAAAAAAAATAAACATCTATCTAACTATTCAAGTAGTTTCCAATCCACACACTCCTCTATCAACGGCTCACTGTGCTTTAGCAAACTGCTCTTTTTCAATATCTCATATGTATACGAGATACTCAACTCGTATGGACAGTATAGAACGAAATTATTACGTGTTATACTGTAACGTCACCGCACCAAAGAATATCAGATGTATACTAAGTCATGAGCCTAGTGAACCTTATATTAAAGTACTCTCTTATACTTGGTACCTGCCATTTACCAATATCAGATAAATACAACTGTCACGATACACAATTCTACCATAATACATGTCAATCTTACCTTAAAATGGTCATCTGCGCGATGTTCACACTTTGACATATTCTTTCCAATATGGCACAGAAACTCACCTCGAAATTCTAACACAACGTTTCCCCGTCGAATAGCAATTCTTACTCTTTCCGTAGAATATAAACAAACCTCTATACTTCAACTATTCATCAATATGCTCCAATAAATAATCACATTTCAACACCATTCCAACATACATTAACATAACACCGGCATACATATTGCCGTATGCATATAGCCAATTACACCCAAAACTATATGCCAAACATTCTAGAATTGCCTTGTAAAATATGCATTTAATAACCTTTATCTTAAAAACAGCAGTTTGAGTTCAATGCCCTCTTTCTATGAAGAAAGGAATACGTAACTTGACAATATTCATCTGTATCGTGCAGGTAATTCGTGACGTAATCTATGTACAGGTAAGCGAGATTAATCGAAATTTCACTAGTTAAATAGACTCATTGCTACTAGGTCTTCACAAGTAACACTTCTTTCTTTTATCCAAGCTAGTTTCTACTGTATATATGCAAGTGCGGTAGCCTGTATATGTCATTATAGAATTCTAAATCTACACTTCCATCTTATCTTATAGCCTTAAATATCTCACACTTCACTTTATATTTCACACACGTTCTTAATTAATTCATAAATATCTCCAAATATTCAGCACATGCCGAGTTAGATTGAGGGTGTAGATTACAAGAAACTACTCTACTAAAGAAATGTATCGACTTAGCTCGTCAGTTGCTACGTTTGGTCTGGTTGTTGCTCCAATCCTCGGTTGTAGTTAGACCGTCCGATAGGATCTGGATCTCTGGTTGGATAGCGTGTTCCTGGTCATCAGCTGGTCACATGGCTCGCCGGTCCACACCTCATCGTCCGGTCTTTGGCTGGCCGGTGCTCATCCTCGTCATCCTGTCCACTGGTTGGCCGGTCCAATCATCATCAGCTGGTCTTCTGGCTCGACGGTGCATATCCCCAGTTCAGTCCATCATGTAGATTTAGCAGACATTCATCATTTTGAATCTGCAGACAACGAAGAAAATTCCTTTTGCGGAGCAATCAGTCATGATATATTCCATATTTCTATTACTTATTGTAAACGACGAAGTTTTCTTCGGTTGTAATAATTTCTCCGTAAATAGATATTAAGTTTACTACCACAGTGGTAACTATCTTCTCGTATGAAATTATCAGTTCTGCAATATGGTGAGTCCCTTTTTCTTCAATCGTAGAGTGGTTGCTCACGGATCCAAGTCAGACGTATCTCACCACAAGTTATTTATTTCTATAATATTTCGTCTCTTTTTTTTTTTTTTTTAAGCATACGCCGGTGAATTATTTAATCGTATGTTATCGCCGATTGTAAATAGTTAATATCTTCTCAGTAGTTTAGAATATTCTTCAAATGTGTAGCTTCACTCGTATCTGCGTCTTACTTCTGCGGATGTAATTTTTAGAGTATATTCTTAAACAATCCTTCCGCTGCTATATTTTTTTTAAAACAATTCAAAATGAGCCTCTACTGTTCTGCAGTGTCTTCCAACTCAGTCCGTTCCGTGACGTACATAGCCTCCTATATGCTGTATTAATAAGAAGTTCATTGCCTTAGTAGATCGCATGGGCCATACCTTCCTACGCCGCCATTTTGTAACTGGTCTACGAGATGCGAACGGGCACATACAGATTTCTTCAACTGCTTCAGGTTCATAATCAATGTTAAGAGGATCATCCAATATTTCCTCTTCCTTCTCTTCATCTGACAACTCTTCGAAAGTCTGCAAAATTTCATCAGGATCTGATAATCACTCCCTGTAAAGATGGAAGCAATGCTATTTTAAACCCCTTTCATTCCATGCCCCACCATCAATGTATTTTTCATCCAAACTGTGAACTGATAAGAACAAAAACACCGAGGAAAAAAAAATTAGTAAGTGAAATATATATACTTACATTGTTGATCGCACTGCAGTTTGTATAACAATTGTGCTTGCGCAGCGGCTTCTGGACCGCACTTAGCGTCCACCCGTGAGATCACTAACTTTCACACAGTAAAGATAGAGATTCGCCAATTGCGTGATCTGTTGGCCCAAATCATAGTTCAGGATTAACAGTGGCTCTCATTGGTCTGCCTTACCGCCATGAAGCAGCAGTATCAAAAATTTAAAATGTGCGATCCAAATGCCACATGTGCGGGCACCTCGAGGTTAACACCAGGATAGTTAGAAGACCTTTAATGCGCTTCTTTTTCATCTTCACTACAAAATAAATTAGTAAAAACTGAGTTTTCTCTTCTGAATATAGCAGCAAGCTGCCATGTAAATTATAAACTTGACCTTACACTTCAAAAGTTGGCATAGAACAGTCTTCTACAATTCGATCACTAGAGCCCAGATTTCTATGCAAATGCATGTTCCTAAATAAGCTGGTTACACTTCTGAAACTATGCAAATATTTGTTTTATGACTAATCAATTCCAAACAACTGTACTTTTTCTGCGCATTTTCGCATGTTTTGGCCTTTTTGAGAGAAAATGGATGCATAATGCATGTTTTGAAAATTTTGGATTTAAGAGCTAATAATTGGACATTTATATTGGTTTACATGACTTTTCTTCTGACTTTGACACATATATTATCTTAACATGCATGATAGTGCCTTTTTTGAACATGGGTTTGCAGAATTTGGGACCATTCATCCAAGTTATTTGTCTATTATTGAGACAGAAAGAAAATGTATTCCTGGCGTACTATTTGACAACCACAGTTGGATGCATAGAGGTCCTATACTCTAGTTAGCCAAGCACTTTCTTGTTTGTTGGTTGAGTAAACATTAACATAAGCTGGAAGATCCCACATCGAATGCTCTAATCCTTAGAAATACGGTGTCCCGGTAAAAACTGAACCCTAAATTCTGCATTACTAAATGACGGCTATTTCGTTTTTTAGTTTATATTAGACGAACCATGTGACCTTGCCGCGGTGGGGAGGCTTGCGTGTCCCAATGATGCAGATAGCCGAGCCGCAGGTGCAACCATATCGGATGGGTATCTGTTGAGAGACCAGACTAACGAATGGTTCATCGAAAGGGGGGTAGCAGCCTTTCGGTAGTTTCAAGGGCGGCAGTCTAGATGATTGACTGATACGGCCTTGTAATAATACTCAACATGGCTTACCTGTGTTGATACTGCTACACGGCTGAAAGCAACGGGAAACTACAGCCATAACTAAATCCCGAGGACATGCAGCTCTCTCTGTATGAATGATGTACTGATGATGGCTTCCTCCTGGGTAAAATATTCCGGAGGTAAACTAGTTCCCCATCTCCGGGTGGGGACTATACGAGAGGGGGCGATCATCAGGAAGATGGATACTGACATTCTGCGAGTCGGAGCGTGGAATGTTAGAAGTTTGAATCGTTGTGGTAGGTTAGAGAATCTGAAAAGGGAGATGGATAGGCTAAAGTTAGATGTAGTTGGTATAAGTGAAGTACGTTGGCAGGAAGAACAAGATTTTTGGTCAGGCGACTACCGAATTATGAACACAAAATCAAACAGGGGAAATGCAGGAGTTGGTTTAATAATGAATAAGAAAATAGAGCAGCGGGTAAGCTACTAGGACCAGCATAGTGAAATAATTATTGTCGTCAAGATAGACACCAAACCAATGCCCACCACAATAGTGCTGGTCTATATGCCTACTAGTTCAGCGGATGATGAAGAAATCGAAAGAATATATGAGGAGATAGAAGATTTAATACAATATGTAAAAGGTGATGAGAATCTAATTGTGATGGGAGACTGGAATGCATTGGTAGGCCAAGGAAGAGGAGGTAGTACAGTAGGAGAATTTGGATTGGGACAAAGGAACGAAAGAGGATGTCGGCTGGTTGAATTCTGCACTGATCATAATTTAGTCCTTGCCAATACTTGGTTCAGACACCACAAACGACGGCTGTACACATGGACGAGACCTGTAGACACTGGAAGGTATCAAATAGACTACATTATGATTAGGCAGAGATTCAGAAACCAGGTGTTGGATTGCAAAACTTTCCCAGGAGCAGATGTGGACTCTGACCACAACTTGTTGGTCATGAAATGCCATCTGAAGTTGAAGAAATTGAAGAAAGGAAAGAATGCAAAAAGATGGGATCTAGACAAGTTGAAAGAAAAGAGTGTGAGGGATTGTTTCAAGGAACATGTTGCACAAGGACTAAATGAAAAGGCTGAAGGAAACACTATAGAGGAAGAGTGGAGAGTCATGAAAAATGAAGTCAGTAGGGCTGCTGAAGAAATGTTAGGAAGGAAGAAAAGATCAACTAAGAATCAGTGGGTAACTCAGGAGATACTAGACCTGATTGATGAACGACAAAAATACAAGAATGCTAGAAATGAAGAGGGCAGAAAAGAATACAGGCAATTAAAGAATGAAGTAGATAGAAAGTGCAAGGTAGCTAAGAAAGAATGACTGAAGGAGAAGTGCAAGGATGTCGAAGGCTGTATGGTCCTGGGAAATGTAGATGCTGCATACAGGAAAATCAAGGAAACCTTTGGAGAAAGGAAATTTAGGTGTATGAATATTAAGAGCTCAGATGGAAAGCCACTTCTAGGGAAAGAAGACAAAGCAGTAAGATGGCAGGAGCATATCCAACAGTTGTATGAAGGTAAAGATATAGATAATTTGGTTCTGGAACATGAAGAGGCTGTGGATGCTGATGAAATGGGAGACCCAATTTTGAGGTCAGAGTTTGACAGAGCTGTGAGTGACCTCAATAGGAACAAGGCACCTGGAATTGATGATATTCCTTCTGAATTACTGACTGCCTTAGGAGAAACCAGCATGGCAAGGTTATTTCATTTAGTGTGTAAGATGTATGAGACAGGAGAAGTCCCATCTGATTTTCGGAAGAATGTTGTTATACCTATTCCCAAGAAAGCCGGTGCTGATAGGTGTGAAAACTACCGCACCATTAGTTTAGTATCTCATACCTGCAAAATTTTAATACGTATTATTTACAGAAGAATGGAAAAACAAGTTGAAGCTGAGTTGGGAGAAGATCAATTTGGCTTCAGAAGAAATGTAGGAACACGTGAAGCAATACTGACTTTACGTCTGATCTTAGAGGATCGAATGAAGAAGGACAAGCCCACTTACATGGCATTCATAGATCTAGAAAAGGCATTCAATAATGTTGATTGGACCAAGCTATTTATGATTTTGAAGATGATAGGGATCAGATACCGAGAACGAAGAATTATCTACAATCTGTATAAAAATCAGTCTGCAGTGATAAGAATCGAGGGCTTTGAAAAAGAAGCAGCAATCCAGAAAGGAGTGAGGCAAGGCTGCAGTTTGTCCCCTCTCCTTTTCAATGTTTACATAGAACAGGCAGTAAAGGAAATCAAAGAGAAATTTGGAAAGGGAAACGCAGTCCAAGAAGAGGAAATCAAAACCTTGAGATTTGCTGATGATATTGTTATTTTATCTGAGACTGCAGAAGGTCTGGAGAAGTTGGTGAATGGTATGAATGAAGTCTTGGGTAAGGAGTACAAGATGAAAATAAATAAGTCCAAAACTAAAGTAATGGAGTGCAGTCGAACGAAGGCAGGTGATGCAGGAAATATTAGATTAGGAAATGACGTCTTAAAGGAAGTAGATGAATATTGTTACTTGGGTAGTAAAATAACTAACGATGGCAGAAGTAAGGAGGACATAAAATGCAGACTAGCACAAGCAAGGAAGAGCTTTCTTAAGAAAAAAAATTTGCTCACTTCAAACATCGATATCGGAATTAGAAAGATGTTTTTGAAGACTTTCGTGTGGAGCGTGGCATTGTATGGAAGTGAAACATGGATGATAACTAGCTCAGAAAGAGAATAGAAGCTTTTGAAATGTGGTGTTACAGAAGAATGCTGAAGGTGAGATGGATAGTTCGAATCACAAATGAAGAGATACTGAATCTAATTGGTGAGAGGAGATCGATTTGGCTAAATTTGACGAGAAGAAGAGATAGAATGATAGGACACATCTTAAGACACATAGGACTTGTTCAGTTGGTTTTTGAAGGAAGCGTAGGTGGTAAGAACGGTAGGGGTAGACCAAGGTATGAATATGACAAGCAGATTAGAGCAGACATAGGATGCAATAGTTACGTAGAAATGAAAAGGTTAACACAGGATAGGGTGGCATGGAGCGCTGCATCAAACCAGTCTATGGACTGATGACTCAAACAACAACAACAGACGAAGAAATCAAAAGTTGAATCACACTTCTGTGATGCCACGTTAATGCGATAGCAGCTTACAAACCTTAGTTTTGCACAGAATCCTGTTTTGTTTTCCTGGAATTTCCTACTCCGAACTCTCACTGGTAACACGTCTGAGGCCAAAATAATTTAGAAAAGAAGTGGTTGGAAAGCAGCACGCATACACGCTTCAAATTGTAATTTAGTGTTGGTCTGTTCTGAGAAGTTAAAAGTTTATGAAGAGACCTCGTGTCTAAATGGATTGAGGGAAAGGAATTTCTAAGCTAATTTTTGAAAAGAGATAACTTCAGGTATACTTTGTCGTAAATGTCTTCATTTAAGTATTAACCTGTCGCTTCTTGTGACGTAGAAAGATCATTTTCTGTGTTCAGGAATGTTCTGTCAGATAACCGAATGAACTTCAATGAAGAAAATGTGGGGAAATTAGTTGTTGTACAGTGTTTCAAAAGAAAATGAAAATATAACAATGCGGAACTGAATTTTGATAGTGCATATTTTCTAGTTTATTGTGCATGTTCTGTCATTTGATAGTGCATGAATGCATGCATATTTTGAGATTTAATAGAGCATGGAAATCCGGGCTCTACTTATCACCATCAAAAGTAGTTATCTGGAAACAGCCATTGTAATTTGCAATTTTCTTTGCTGCAAAATAAAATATACTTTTTTTGCACTAAAACATTCATGTAAATCTCATCTTAGCACACCTTTACACACTTATACAAATATATCCTTAAGATTTCATATCTCTCTAGCTTGAACGGTCTTGGCTAAGACATTCAGGACATTTCTATATTCAGTGTATATTCCAGTGTTCAACCATTTTCACCCCTTGTAAGTTAAAAAAAAAAAAAAAAGCAAAATCTTATTTTAGACCCTTATATGAAGAATGTTTTAGTGCAAAGTAGAAGTAGTATTTTTTTTTGTGGCCATGAAAATTGAGAAAAGAGGTCAATTTCAAATATACTCTTGTTCAAACCTTTGCACCCCTTGTGAGTTGAATTTCAAGAAATAAAGCGATTGTATTTTAGGTATTTATGTGAAGAATGTTTTAGTGGGAAAACAAAGTTGTATTTTAATTTGTTGCCGAGAAAATTGAAAAAAAAAAATGGTAACCTTTTGTAACTCTAATTTCAAGAAATGCAGAAACTATATTTTGGTAATTTATATGATGAATGTTGTAGTGCATACACAGAGTTGTATTTTATTTAGGTGCTGAGAAAATCGAAAAGAAGGTAAATTTAATTTACTGTTGTTCAACCCTTTGCACCCTTTGTAAGTCGAATTTCCAAAAATGCAGAAATTATATTTTAGTAATTTCTGTGAAGAATGTTTTAGTGCATAAACAAAGTTGTATTTTATTTAGTTGCCGAAAAAATTGAAAAGAAGGTAAATTTCAAATTTACTGTTCAACCCTTTGCACCCCTTGTAAGTCGAATTTCCAAAATTGCAGAATTATATTTGAGGAATTTATATGCAGAACGTTTTAGTGCAAAAACAAAGTTATTTTATTTTGCAGCCCAGAAAATCGAAAAGTTAAATTTCGAATACACACCTATTTTAACCCTTAGAAATCAAAATTTTGTAAAACCCTTTCTTAACACTCCCCTGCACACTCATACGAACATATCCTAAAATTTCATGTCTCTAGCTTTAATGGTCTTGGCTGGGCACTTGTGAGTTGGTCAATCAGGACATTATTGTTTTTATATATAAGATTTGTTCAATACACTACCAATAAAATCGCATATTTATATTATGTTTATAGTGCCAAGCAGCGTTAAGGGAAATTTACAGTGAATGTTATCACTTAAACTCATTCTAAAAGCATAGAAGTGCACCTGTTATTGACAGGATGTAGATAAACCTCTGTGCATTAACTAGCCAAGAAATCTCTTATGATTAAATGCTCTTTCCTTGCTTGTTCTCGTAAAATTGGATATTTTCAGCTATCGTTTTTAGACATGGGAAATGTTCATTGGTCTTTGTTAAAACATGAAGAAAGAAATAGAGAGCTATTTATAATGAATCAACATTTCTTCAGCCAAACATATCTTCAGCTTATCACTGGTATTTCTGGGTTCCTAGAGCCACCCTTGCTTGTAAGAAAAGAAACATACAGCTAGCTGCAAGCGTGTCTGTGACAGGAGGAAGTGCTTCCAGAATAAATTTCTTTACACCTCAAGAGTATATAGTTTTGAAACTGAATACCACAAAGAGTCAACTTTCAAAATTATAAAGGATAGGAATTACACCTAAGAGCTCAGTGTAAGCGACATTATCCTCTTTAAGAAAATGTAGTTAACTGAATGTGAGAATGAATACCACAAAGCATAAACCTTCGATTTGATATATACTGTATGTAACCAGAATTGCAAAGAATAAGAATCGCAGCCTTTAACTACAAATTGCTCTCAAACTCGGACGACATCAATAAGGCAAGGAGAATGGATACTGCTAGGCCATAAGCCAATCGCTTCAGGTAGTCAGGCTAGCCTGATCGAGAAGGCCCTCACATTAGTTATAGTATCAGGGAATAGGGAAGAGAGTGGAATAATATGCTTGCACGTAAGAGAGACTGAGCAAGCAGAAAGTGAGTTTCTGCAGTTTCATGATTTTTGAGCAGAACTGAAATGGAAGAAACAGTTATTCAAAGTTTAAACTTCCTAGCTTATACAGAAGCCAGTAAAAATCCTTGGACATACCCATAGCTGGACAGAAAGCATCTATCTGTTCATCCTCCAATATTTCTTAGTGCCAAGCAGATTAATAACTCTCTTGAAATTTGGCATGTTACTGTGTTATTTTTGGTTGAAAGCATCGCTAATGCCCTTAGTCTGTCATCACTCATTGTATTTTGTAAGTTTATCCTTCAGTGTTGAGAAGCATTTTTCAGCTTGGACTGAAGTAGTAAGTAAAGTAAACTTGTGTCCTCGTCCTAAGGTGGTGCAGCTCTTTTCAGGCACACCCCCAATGGAGGTGAAGTACATGTACCATTTTAACCACATACTAGCCCTCCTGCCATTCTTAAATTTCTGGTGGCTGAAGTCATTGGTATCATAGACACACAGAAAACCGATAGGTAAGGTTTTGACTGTAATAAATTGCAAAAGATTGATTATTCCTCTTATAATATTTGTCACTGGTAGATAAGTCCTGGCTCAGTCTTGTGGAAATCCTATTTCAAGAAAGAATACTTCTGCTGTCTGAGTAAAATCCAGAAATTGTTTACTGTTCTACTCAAATTTGTTAGGTTTAAATTGAGGTGCTGCAGAATAGTGAGTAGTGAAAGAAAACCTTTTTTAACTGTTTTGTAATAACCACACAATTCTTTATTTGAACTTGATATACGTACTGAATATTCTTTCTTATAAGATTTTTATTATTCTTGATTTAATGAAATGAAATGGTGTATGGCTTTTAGTGCCAGGCATGTCTGAGGACTTGTTTGATTCGCCAGGTGCAGATCTTTTGATTTGATGCCCGTAGGTGACCTGCACGTCACGATGAGGATGAAGTGATGATAAAGGCGATACATACACCCAGCCCCCGTGCCAGCGAAATTAACCAGTGATGGTTAAAATTCCCGACCCTGCTGGGAATTGAACTCGGGGCCCCTGTGACCAAAGGCCAGCATGCTAACCATTTAGCCATGGAGCTGGACTCTTTATTTAATCATTGAAATGTTGAAATTCGCTCCTGTAGGATCATCAACATCATCATCATCATCATCTTTGCATTTTACCACCTAAGGGGGGGTCTGCCTTCTTGCAATGTTTCCTCCACTTCATTTAAAGTTAGAAACTTCATAATTGTTCTGTATTGAACTGAGAATCACAATGTTAAAAAGAGAGTTAAGAGGTTCCACGTATTCAATACACTAATATAAAGTTACAACATGTAACATAAGTTTGTGCAATGTTGTATCAGTGTATCAAATAGGTTGAACCTCTTAACCCTCTTTTTAACATTGTGATCCTCCAATTCAGTTGTTCCATAACGCCCCAGGGGCTGAACTTGGTGAGCCGCATGTCATCTCTTACCCGATCCAGCCAGCATGTTTGAGGTCGCCCTCGAGGTCAGCAACCCTCCATGTTCAATTACAGGGCAGTTTTTGCAACTGAGGTTTCACTGCTACAGAGTACATGCCTATACTGTCGCAGGTATGATTCATGTATTTTCTGTGTGATTGGGGCAACTTTGAATTTCTTCCACACAGCATCATTTCTGATATGGTCTAGTTGAGTCAAGCCATTGGACCACTGCAGCATCTGCATGTCCATTGCATGAAGTGCCTATTCATGCTTTCTTATTATAGGCCAGTATTCAGTTCCATAAAGGGCCACGAGTCTGATCACTGTATGGTAGACTTCAGATTTTAGATGCATTGGAGTTTTCTTATTGCGCAGGATTCCAGTAACCAGGCGCCTTTTCATCCATGCGGCACTGACTCATGTCTTGACATCAGGAATCATACTGCAGTCCAAGGTGTATGTATTAACTGGGTCACTTTAAAAACTTGAACCCCGCACACACAGTGATCATGCCATCAGTTTGGTTACTGCATTCCAGGTACTCACTCTTCTTAAGATTTAATTTTATGCAAAATTCTTTGAGACGAATCTTGCACTCTTGGACGTGCTATTCGAGGCCCGTATGTGTCTCGTTAACTAGCATGACATCCTCATTGTATAATAATGTCCATGGATGTCTCATCTTGTCTGAATGTCATTTGTGATGGCATTGATGCAGAGTGTGAAGAGCACTGGGGACAAGGCTGATTCTTGATAACCACCAATATTATTAGGAAGGTACCGGACATTCCTGCTGCACACCGTACTGAACTTTCTGTTCAGAAGTTCACCCATTTGACATAGGCTTCAGGTACATTGTGTAGTCTCATTGCCAACCAAATGAGATCATGTGGTACCCTGTTGAATGCCTTTTCACATCAAGAAAAGCCAAGTAAGTGAACTGTCTTACTTTTCTCATGATGTCTTTCCATCATTAGGCAAAGTGCATTGATGGATGGCATCTGTTCCACTGTTTTTAACAAAGCTACAGTAGTTAGATATGAGAGTAATGATTTTTATTAGTCTCGCATCGAGTTCAAATATTTTCATAGCATGGCACGAGAGGCGGATTGGCCTATAATTTGAGCAGCCATGTCTGTCTCTTTCTCCTTTCCAAACTGGAATTGTGATACTGGTTTGCCAGACCTCGGGTACTGTGTTCTCCGTAATGATCTTGTTGAAGTCAGTAAGCCATACTACACCTTGTTGTTCAAGAAGATTCTATACTTCGGCTGGGATATCATCTGCACCAGGGGCGCTTCCCCAGGCACAATTCTGTTGATGGCAGTGGACACTTCTTCTGTAGTGATAGTGGGTGCTGGGCCGTGAAAGAGATCAGCTGTAGGTGGAAGTGGATGAGGGAAATCCTTGTTGCATGTATCCTCGAAATACTCCTTCCAGCGACATAGTATGTCCTGTCCCTTTTGTAGAAGAAGCCTATTTTTGTCTTTGACATTGATAACATGACCTAGATCTTGTGTGGTGCGATCGTGAGCGTGGGCAAGTTTGTAAATTCTTTTCGAGCTACCAGGCTTATCCAGCTGGCCATAGATGACTTTGTAATGCTACATGCTACACCTCATTTTGCTGTGGACTTACGAGCCCAGTACCTTCTAAATCCTCAAATCTGTGTGTCTGGTGCCATGTCTTACAAGCAGCCTTCTTTTCTCCGGTTGCCCATTGTACATTGTCAATCAATCAATCAATCAATCAATACTGATCTGTATTTAGGGCAGTCGCTGAGGTGGCAGATTCCCTATCTGTTGTTTTCCTAGCCTTTTCCTAAATGATTTCAAAGAAATTGGAAATTTATTGAACGTCTCCCTTGGTAAGTTATTCCAATCCCTAACTCCCCTTCCTATAAATGAATATTTACCCCAGTTTGTCCTCTTGAATTCCAACTTTATCTTCATATTGTAATCTTTCCTACTTTTATAAATGCCACTCAAACTTATTCGTCTACTAATGTCATTCCACGCCACCTCTCCGCTGACAGCTCGGAACATACCACTTAGTCGAACAGCTCTTCTTCTTTCTCTCAATTCTTCCCAACCCAAACTTTGCAACATTTTTGTAACGCTACTCTTTTGTCGGAAATCACCCAGAACAAATTGAGCTGCTTTTCTTTGGATTTTTTTCCAATTCTTGAATCAGGTAATCCTGGTGAGGGTCCCATACACCGGAACCATACTCTAGTTGGGGTCTTACCAGAGACTTATATCCCCTCTCCTTTACATCCTTACTACAACCCCTAAATACTCTCATAACCATGTGCAGAGATCCGTACCCTTTATTTACAATCCCATTTATGTGATTACCCCAGTGAAGGTCTTTCCTTATATTAACACCTAGATACTTACAATGATCCCCAACAGGAACTTTCACCCCATCAACGCAGTAATTAAAACTGAGAGGACTTTTTCTATTTGTGAAACTCACAACCTGACTTTTAACCCCGTTTATCAACATACCATTGTCTGCTGTCCATCTTACAACATTATCGAGGTCACGTTGCAGTTGCTCAGAATCTTGTAAATTATTTATTACTCTATAGAGAATAACATCATCCGCAAAAAGCCTTACCTCTGATTCCACTCCTTTACTCATATCATTTATATATATATAAGAAAACATAAAGGTCCGATAATACTGCCTTGAGAAATTCCCCTCTTAATTATTACAGGGTCAGATAAAGCTTCACCTACTCTAATTCTCTGAGATCTATTTTCTAGAAATATAGCAACCCATTCAGTCACTCTTTTGTCTAGTCCAATTACACTCATTTTTGCCAGTAGTCTCCCATGATCCACCCTATCAAATGCTTTAGACAGGTCAATCGCGGTACAGTCCATTTGACCTCCAGAATCCAAGATATCTGCTATATCTTGCTGGAATCCTACAAGTTGAGCTTCAGTGGAATAACCTTTCCTAAAACCGAACTGCCTTCTATCGAACCAGTTATTAATTTCACAAACATGTCTAATATAATCAAAAAGAATGCCTTCCCAAAGCTTACATACAACGCATGTCAAACTTACTGGCCTGTAATTTTCAGCTTTATGTCTATCACCCTTTCCTTTACACACAGGGACTACAATAGCAACTCTCCATTCATCTGGTATAGCTCCTCCGACCAAACAATAATCAAATAAGTACCTCAGGCATGGTACTATATCCCAACCCATTCTCTTTAGTATATCCCCAGAAATCTGATCAATTCCAGCCGCTTTTCTAGTTTTCAACTTTTGTATCTTATTGTAAATGTCATTGTTATCATATGTAAATTTTAATACTTCATTGGCCTTAGTCTCCTCCTCTATCTCGACATTTTCCTTGCAACCAACAATCTTTACATACTGCTGACTGAATACTTCTGCCTTTTGAAGATCCTCACATACACACTCCCCTTGCTCATTAATTATTCCTAGAATGCCCTTCTTGGAACCTGTTTCTGCCATAAAATACCTATACATACCCTTCCATTTTTCACTAAAATTTGTATGACTGCCAATTATGCTTGCCATCATGTTATCCTTAGCTGCCTTCTTTGCTAGATTCAATTTTCTAGTAAATTCCTTCAATTTCTCCTTACTTCCACAGCCATATCTAACTCTATTGCTTTCCAGTCTGCTCCTCCTTCTTAGTCTCTTTATTTCTCTATTATAATAAGGTGTATCTTTACCATTCCTTACCTCCCTTAAAGGTACAAACCTATTTTTGCATTCCTCAACAATTTCTTTAAATCCATCCCAGAGTCTGTTTACATTTTTATTTACCGTTTTCCACCGATCATAGTTACGTTTTAGAAACTGCCTCATGCCTGCTTTATCAGCCATATGGTGCTGCCTAATAGTCCTACTTTTAAGACCTTCCTTTCTATCACATTTATTTTTGACTACGACGAAAACAGCTTCATGATCACTAATACCATCTATTACTTCAGTTTCCCTATAGAGCTCATCTGGTTTTATCAGCACGACATCCAGGATATTTTTCCCTCTGGTTGGTTCCATCACTTTCTGAATCAGCTGTCCTTCCCATATTAACTTATTTGCCATTTGTTGGTCATGCTTCCTGTCGTTCGCATTTCCTTCCCAATTGACATCTGGCAAATTTAGATCTCCCGCTACAATCACATTTCTTTCCATGTCGTTTCCCACATATGATATACTAACAATTTTGTTTTGATCCACCTTTTCAATACAAATTACAGTTTGTGTTGCTAAGTTGTAATGTTACAACACTAATTTACCGGGACATGTTTCGCTTTTATTCACAAGCGTCATCAGCCTATACAATTGCCTCAAGGTTTGTCATATTTGGATTGTTGTTACAAATTTCATTACATTGAATGTAAATCTAATTTCAGTGATAACAATATTTAAAATATAAGAATAACATACACATTAAAAATTATGACAATATGATTTGCAATGTTAAAATGGAGTAAATCTTAATTCTAAAACACATTGATGTCCAAAACACAGTTTTTACAATTAGAAAATTTGGCTAAAAATTGTGTGCAATGTTAAAATAAAATTGATTCAACTGTAATTTGGCATTAAAATTTGAGTCATAAATATAAATATTGGATGTTAATATATAGGAGCCATAGTTTCTGAAGTGCGTTGTTTTCTAGAATACAGTAACATTTCAGTATTGGGAATTTTAGTTAAGAATTGTGCTCTCTAAATAATGTTATTTAAAAAGACTGTAATTTTGCATCATGCGTGATTAGAGTCATGATGATAATCTAGAATTGAAGTCTTGGGTTCGTTGGAAAATGGCTTCTAGGTTTGATGAGGCTTGCTGCTGCAGTTTGGCAATTTGATCAGAGGAAGTATTGTCATATTTAATTCTTGTTTGTAGCGACCAGACTCTCCATTGGAAGTTGATTGTTTTGATGTAAGTTATGGTTAAAAGGGGCTTCAATCCAAATTTTGAGTATCTGATTATGTTTCTTTCGATTTATAGAATGGAAGAAGCATCCCTTTGTCTGCTGCTACAGAATCAAGGAGTAGAACCACAGTAACGCAATAAGGTCCACACAATTTTTAGCCAAATTTTCAAATTGTAAAAACTGTGTTTTGGACGTCAATGTGTTTTAGATTTAAGATTTACTCCATTTTAACATTGCAAATCATATTGTCATAATTTTTAATGTGTATGTTATTCTTATATTTTAAATATTGTTATCACTGAAATTAGATTTACATTCAATGTAATGAAATTTGTAACAACAATCCAAATATGACAAACCTTGAGGCAATTGTATAGGCTGATGATGCTTGTGAATAAAAGCGAAACATGTCCCGGTAAATTAGTGTTGTAACATTACAACTTAGCAACACAAACTGTAATTTGTATTGAAAAGGTGGATCAAAACAACCAACAAATTGTTAGTATATCATAGCATAGTTCAATACGGGTCTAATAATGAGATTAGTTACATGTAATGTTTCCCACATAGCCGACTATCCTATCAAATAATTCTGAATCTGCAGCAGTGCTACCTTTTCCCGGTCTGTACACTCCAAATATATCAAGTTGCCTATTATCTTTAGAAATGAGCCTTACACCTAGAATTTCATGTGTCTCATCTTCAACTTTTTCATAGCTTACAAATTCTTCTTTCACCAGAATGAATACTCCCCCTCCCACCATTCCCTTCCTATCTCTATGATACACACTCCAGTGCCATGGGAAAATTTCTGCATCCATTATATCATTTCTCAGCCATGATTCAACTCCTGTTGCAACATCTGGTAATTATATATATCTATTAAATTACTTAATTCTATTCCTTTCTTTACAATACTTCTACAGTTCAACACTAACAATTTTATGTCATCTCTACTTGATTTCCAGTTCCCTGTTCCCTTATCACCGCTCCCTAGGCCACCCTGTTTCCCTGAATGTACCTCCCTATTACCCTTCCAAACAAATTTCCTAACTTATACGTACCACTGCGGTTTAAGTGAAGGCCATCTGAGCGCAGATCCCTATCTCCTACCCACCCATTAGGATCTAGAAATTTCACTCCCAGTTGCCCACATACCCACTCCATAGTCTCATTTAAATCCCCAATCACCCTCCAGTCAGTATCCCTCCTACACAGTATTCCACTAATAACAATCTCCGCTTTCTTAAACTTCACCCATGCTGCATTTACCAGATCCCACACATCTCCAACTATGTTGGTACTTATATCAGCTTGCCTTACGTTGTTGGTACCAACATGAAACACTACCAACTTCTCCTTCCCCTCCTCCCTCGTCTGCTTGTCAATAAGGCACCGATTTGGTTTGGTGGCATCTAGGATGGATGTGGCACATCTTGATGGATTCAGACAATGTGTTCCAGTTATCTTCTATGGATGACATTGTACCTGGGTAGAATTTGAGATTGATAATTTCAGTGCTGCTTTGATGGTAACTTTGATGGTCTACTAGTTTCCACCATTTAATGTGTTCAGTCTTTGTGCTGGACCTCACACATACATAATCTATGTGGACTGTAGCATCTAGTAACAGTAGTCTGTGTTGAGGAGCTACTTTGTCATATGGGATCACTTTCGTATTGTTGACCATCTCTAGATCTCTTTGTCTTATCATCCAGTAGTCAATTTGGGACATTTGGCTTCCGCTATAGTAAGTGATAAGGTGTGAATTCTGCTTTCTAAAAAAAAAAGTGTTTGTTGCAGACAGATCCCACGCTTCAGCAAATGCTAGGATTGGGATGCCATCATTGTTTCGGCAACCGTATCCATGGCCTCAAATGCATTATGGCCAACATGTACATTAAGATTTCCACCAATGAAAAGAATTTCACTATCAACAAGGCAGCCAGTCTGTGGGGCATAACATGTCACAACTCAAATTAAAATTGGTCCTCAAGTTGACCTTTATTGACATCTGCAGTTGCTAATGAATGTTACTTCAGATATGCTGTTGTGTATCCACTGACTTACTGTCACACCTACACCATTTACACTTTTCTTACCATTGTAGGTTAGCTTTTCGGTTGAGGGCTGGCCTTCTGACCCCAACTTCGCAGGTTCGATCCTGGCTCAGTCCAGTGGTATTTGAAGGTGCTCAAATATGACAGCCTCGTGTCAGTAGATTTAACAGAAATAGAAAATCGTCGCCATAAGACATATCTGTGTCGGTGCGAAAGCAAATAGCAAAAATATATATGCACAGTAAGAAACATTAATTTCAGTAATATACTGTTACGTTTAAGTGACCATTAATAATATATTTTACGTCCCCCTTTTAAAGCGATAACATCGTAACATAATTAATCAAATCATATTACTCATCCTATTGTATGCTTCTTGGCGTTTGATGAACAGAGGGTTCCGGCCCCCATCCGTCTTACTCTGTCGTGCACTTTTATATCACACATATCTTAAACTAAATTGCCTAAGACCATCTACTCATTCACTGAATTGTCTTTGTTCCTGCCCAAACGAAGTATTGTATTATGCAACCTGACGCATGTCGCGAGTATCAAATGCAACACTCCCTGAAAGTGCAATTGTTTAGACCGGCTAGTGTTCGCTATGCTGACTTGGTCTCCCTCCATAGATGCCGAAGTCTCACCATCTGAAATATTACGGCTAGATTGTCTTTACTTTTTCAAAGGTTTAGTCAAAGGTTCCACTTTTTCATTACTAAAAGATTTTCTATTTAATTAACAATTGACAAATATCGGTACATGTTTCGTCTATCTTGTCATGAATTTTAACTGACGTATTCAGTAATCCAAATCATTTTAATGTGTTTTTGTCCTTGTCTATTGTACTGATTCTTACAGTTATTCGGCTGATGATGTCTACCTTTGACTGAACCTTCGAAAAAGTACACGAACGACAGTACGGACTTTACAGTGAAATTTATTTTAAGCAATAACTAAATAACTATGCCAACGAGGCAAATAAAGCTAACATCTATTTGAATTACAAGATTAAGTTATTAAAAATAGGCAAGGACATAACTTTTTTGAAGAAACGTTTGCATAATGACCATATACCTAATTTATTTAAGTTTAATCAAAACAAGAACAATACATCTTTTTGGCACCGAAAAACACAATTTAAATCTAATTCACTATGGATTAGAAACAAAATTAAGTTCCTATCTAGAAAAAAATGTCTACTCTATACTACAATAATTTGTATGAAGCACATCTGTCTGCTTTGTCCATCCTAACCCCATTAGAATGGGACTCCTTTCAGAAATTTGCAGTTGTGAAAATAGCCAATGTAATCACCAAAAAAAAAAAAAAAAAACACCATTCTAGACAATAAATTCCATACAGTCATGCGCAATAAGAATTCTGGTAAAACTCACTTTCATATAATAGGCATACTGATGAATCCATCTCAGAAAACTTGGAGTTTCACAACCCTGTCATAAATCTTTCTGACACCCAACTCAGTGCCTTGGAAAATCACCCTAAATTTAATTGGCCTACTACCTTCAAATTAAAAGATGCTATTGCCATTAAAGCTGAAGCTGAGAATGCTATGCAGAAATTGCCTGTTGATAATCAGACAGACATCAGATTCAATGTTCATAAAAAAAACTCTCCAACCTAATTGAAATGAATAAATCAACAGCTCCTTTATTCCCCAAAAAGGCCATTGATTTTTTAAAACAAAAAATCAACGAGAATGATTTGATAGTTATGAAAGCGGACAAGGGCATTGATAGAGTAATTATGAAAAAGGAGACCTATGTTCAAGAAACTGCAACATTTTTTCAGAAAATTCGTTTAAATTGCTTAAAAAAGATCCAACTAATAATATTCAAAACAAATATTGAAACAAACATCCTTCATTCTCAGTGACTACGATTCTCAGAAGTTAATCAACTTGAACCCCAGTATTCCTACAGCCAAAGCTTTGCCCAGTTCCATAAAACAGACATTCCCATAAGACTTACAAGACTTCCAAACTTATTCACAACTTTTTAAAAAATATTACAAATTCTATTTTTGTAAATTGACCAAAAATGTATTTTTACAACCACAACATAAAATGTATTCTTTTAACATAAAAAACATGCGTTCTAACATACCAGTCACAAAAACCTTAAAGATAACCAAGGATAATTTTCAGAAACAGTAAATTAAGCACACAGGAAATTGGAGAGCTCTTAAACATTTTAGAATTCGTAACTTCTAACAATTACTTCACTTTTAATGGTAAAATCTATAAGCAAGACAGTCCCAGCTTCAGCGATAATGTCAGAAATTTATTTGGACCCTTTGTAAAATACCAAGATTCATAATAAAATCAAAGGAATTGTGTTCTGGACACGCTATGTTGACAATACATTTGCTTTAATAGATCACATCACCAACGGATATCATCCTTGAACAAGAAAATGCGGTTGACCCATGCATCAAGTTTACTTCCTAAGTTTCACACCAGGCAAATGCTGGGGCTGTACCTTAATTAAGGCCACGGCCGCTTCCTTCCAACTCCTAGGCCTTTCCTATCCCATCGTCGCCATAAGACCTATCTGTGTCGGTGCGACGTAAAGCCCCTAGAAAAAAAAAAAAAAAAACTTCCTAAGTTGAAACCAATAACTCTTTAAACTTTTTAGATCTCAGCATTAATAGCAGCTCGAACAAACTTTCTTATAATATCTATAGAAAGCCCACCCAAACCATAAACACCATTCATCAAGATTCTATGCACCCAGACTCTCAAAAAAAAAAAAGCAACATTTTATAGCCTAATTCATAGAGCTTTTAACGTTCCTATATCTGCAAAAAATTTAATAGGAAATTATTTATTGTCCACCTATATCTAAGTCCCTATATTTGATGTGAATCGAAAGAAAGAACTCAACACCATCTACATTATTTCGAGAAAAAACTGTTTCTGGCAGGCATTTCATAGACAGAATTGTCAGTAAAATTGTAAACAAATCCACCTCAACTCTGCTCAGAGAGACAAAGAAGAAAGCACCTTCTCTTCAAAAATATTTTTCTTAAGCATTCACTCTCCTCTTGTTACAGACTTTACACCAAAAAACTCTAATCAGCATCAATATACCTTCGACTTTCGCTCCTTCAAGCAAGATAAATATGACTATAGACAGCCAAATACCTTTCCTTGCTCCTAAAAAGAAGAATGTTATCGTAATACATTCGACTTTCGCTCCTTCAAGCAAGATAAATACAACAGTAGACAGCTGAACACCTTTCCTTGCTCCACAGCTACTTAAAGAAGACTGTTGTTTTATCTTAACATATGAAATTAACATCCTTAACAGTCTGTCAGCTTTACTTTTTTCTTGTCCTCCAATAGGAGTATTCAAGGAAACACATTTCTACTTCATTATAAAGACTGAGCTGTTTATCGCTCCACCCTCAACAGGTTTTGGGCACATTGACTCAGCGCTCCGGAGAGTGTAATCTTGTGAACTTATGACATGCAGCTTGATACTACAGTTTTAACCAAGAACGTTCTAATGATTTTATGTTAGACAAACACCTGCATTGATATCTTTTTACGATTTGTAAGAACAATCATGATCCTGATTATTCACCTTACAGTTTTGAGTTCGAGGCTGATGATGCTCTTAAAATGGGCGAAACATGGCTCTTTGTAACTTTTTATGATAAGACTTAATTCTTGTATTGAATAGGTGGATATTAAAATAACACTTGTAACATACTTTGTATTTACGTACATTTCAATGTGGACCTAATTTTCCCAAGTCGTCCAAGCCCAAATTTGCAACATTTTTGTAATGCTACTCTTTTCTTGGAATTCACCCATAACATTGAGCTGCTTTTCATTGGATTTTTTCCAGTTCTCAAATCATACACTTACGAGGATTACTTGATTCAAGAACTGGAAAAACTTATCATGGAAAGACATTGGAGAAAAAGGAAAAGATGTCATCTTCATTTTTGTAGATATTGATAAGGCTTTTGACAGTGTACAGAGACAAAAAATCTGGGAATGCCTTGAGAATAAATCTATACCATGTGCTTTAATTAATAGTCAAAATGCTGTTTGAAAATTGCCAGAGTTGTGTCCAAATAGGCGATAGATATTCTGAGTGGCAGGGTGTATAACAAGGAAGCACTCTATCGTCATTTATTCATCACTGTAATGGATGAAATAATGAAAAGAGTTAAGAGACTCAACAGCAACTCTGAATTTAAAGCTCTTGCCACTGCAAATGATGTGATATGGGGTGATATTGAGGCTGATGTACAATAGAAGCTGAATGACTGGAATACTATATTCAAGCAATTTGGCCTCAAGATAAGTCCAAAACAATAGTGTTGCCTGTCGGTTGACAGAACATCTGTACTGACATCATTCTAGATGGATCAAAGATGGAACAAGTACATCATTTTGGCACTCTTGGCAGTGTGGTAACATCATCATATTCAGAAATCACTAGTAAAGTACAGAATGGAACACAGTTTTATCATCTTGTGAGAAAACTTCTTTAGAATAAACCAAGTTCCATTAAGATCAAAATTAATACTCTATAGAAGCTTCTTTGTACCAGTTACCATATACAGTCTAGAAACCTGCATCCAAACCAACATAAATATCAACAAACTACAAGTAGTGGAAATGAAGTTCCTAAGAACAATGATTCAGAAAACAAGGAGGGACAAAATAAGAAACCATGAAATATGTTGTTTTGTCCAAGTGAAACAACCACTTAGTGAGATCTGTGTTGAAGCCAGGCTGATATGGTTTGGTCATCTTAAAAGAATGGACCCACAAAGAACAGCTAGTGTGTGGTTTTAGAAGGAATTTGAAGGCAAAAGATCAAAAGGTCAGTCAAGAAAGAAATAGATTGACCAGATTAGGAATGATCTAGCTGGACAAGGTCTCTGTTTGCAGCAGGTTATGAAAGAAGACACCTACATGGACAAAAATAGGCGGAAAGAGCTCAATCACTGCACCTGTGAAACTGGACCTGGTTCAAGATCAAGATAATGATTATGATGCAATTTAACAGCCTCCTTCCAGTTACAAACATGTCAGTCTCTGCCAAGAATTTGTACCAACTTCTTTGAAAAAAAAAATTTATTGAGTTCCTCTGGCAGAAGTAGAAGTTACGTTTTGCTAAGCATTTCTCTACTCTTCCAAAAATATGCTCTACAGGTAAATAATTGTATTCAAGTAAATTAAATACTATCTCACAATCAATGTTATGATAATCAGAAAGCTCAGTGTATGCCTACTATGGTCGTCTATGACGAGAAGTCGCATGAATGCTGGGTAAGATATGCAAGGGGTAAGTTTGGCTACCACTGGGCGAGTTGGCCGTGCGCGTAGAGGCGCATGGCTGTGAGCTAGCATCCGGGAGATAGTAGGTTCGAATCCCACTATCGGCAGCCCTGAAGATGGTTTTCCGTGGTTTCCCATTTTCACACCAGGCAAATGCTGGGGCTGTACCTTAATTAAGGCCACGGCCGCTTCCTTCCAACTCCTAGGCCTTTTCTATCCCATCGTCGCCATAAGACCTATCTGTGTCGGTGCGACGTAAAGACCATAGCAAAAAAAAAAAAGTTTGGCTACCATGCATGTGCCTATCTCAAGGCCTGACAATAAACATCTGTTCTGTCTGCGGTGACTTGCGAATAGGGATGCTATCGTAAAGTTTCAAAGTGCTCATGTAATCGTGCCTAGTAACACATTTACTGTATGGCTGCATAATGAATATGCATTGATTCTCAGAGAGCTCGCTCACATTGTCTGTCATGACTGATGTTTGTAGCTAAGAGTGTAGTATATGTTGCTCTTGCCGGATCTACAAGCTGCCACAACTTCTCATCAGACACAGATAGTAGGTGTTAGCATCTCTTCAATCGGTTGTAAGGATGTGAAGGAAAGGTCATGCAAGACTCTGATAAGACCCCATTTAGAGTATGGTTCTAGTCTGTGGAACCCTCACCATGATTACTTAATTTGAGAACTGGAACGTATCCAAAGGAAAGCGCACAATTTATTCTGGATGATTTCTGAAAAGAAAGTAGTGTTACAAAAATGTTGCAAACCTTGGGCTAGGAGAAAAGAGACAAGCTGCTCGACTAAGTGGTATGCCTGCAAGAAATCAGCTTCATTTCTCATATCAAATCTTATTTACATTAAATCAATAAAAGTAAACTTTCACCTGTTTGACACTACAGTAGCGGAAATGGAAAGTGTTACACATGAAGTACCACTGCGATATTTATCAAACTTTGTGGAGTTGTTCATCATATAACAGGTGTCAAATGGTTAAACTTTCAGTCCATTTGGAACTGTTCATCATCATGATCATCAGTACGAGATATGACCCCCATGGGCAGGAATGCACTCTTGTATTCGGTGTAGCATGGAAGAAAACAAACTCCGAATGTCATTTTGAGGGATTACTTACCATGCCTGAAGCACATGCTGTGTCAGTTCGTGAAGATTGCTGGCTGGAGGCTGGTATGACTGTATGCCCATCCCATTCCTGATATGCTCTATGGGTGACAAATCAGGGAACCTGGCAGGCCAGTCAAGGATCTGTACATTCCTCAAGGGGTTTCTGGTGTGAACTGCTGGGTGGGCTCTTGCATTATCCTGCTGGAATGTGCCATTTGGTACCCTCATCATGAAGGGTATGACAACAGGGTTTACCATTCTAGCCACATACTGGCGAGTATTTAGTCTTCCTTCAACAAGTATCAAATCCATCCTGTTGTCATATCCAATTGCTCCCCACAACATGATTCCAGAAGTTGGAGAGATACACGCCTCAATAATCACTGCTTCCTGTGACCTTCCACGAGGTCGTTTACGGGCATGTTCACATTGATCTGACCACAACAGATAGAAGCGAGACTCTTGCTGAACACCACAGAATGCTGCTCAATGCCCCAGTTGTCTCTGACTCTACACCATGAAAGTCTCCATTGTCTAATGTTTAATTCATGTTTAATTTCATTTCACGTAACTTTAATTCACTCTAACTTGGCAAAATCTTACATTACAGAAAGTGCAATGGTACAAAAGAAAGAATTATTTTTATCTGAGACATGATTGCCAAAGATAGGAATTACAATGTCAAACGTTTAATTTCTCTGAAATTTCATTTAGATTGAAGTTAGGATTGAAAAATTGTTCCAAATGGATAAACGAGTTTTCCGTAATATTGAGCAGGGGGCCTTTTTTCTATAACTTGGAGGATTTTCATGTCATATGCCACAAGAGGTCTGTGGTTTGACACTATGCCCTGAGTGAGAGAAATGAACGAGGTGAGTGCTTATTGGAATTCTGTCAACAATGATTTTGTTATTTGTAATACACTCTTCCAGCATCATCCAAGACGTAGGTATACATGGGTTTCTCCAGGTGATAGGATCAGAAATCAGATTGATTTCATCTTGGTGCGACAACGTTGGAGAACTTCTATTTTAGACTGTATGACCTTCCCTGGAGCAGACTGTGGCAGTGATCATATTATGCTGACCATGAAGAGAATCAAACTCAAACTGACCAAGAAGTCTTGAAAATTATCAAAGATGTAGAAAAAGGCCCCCTGCTCATTAATATAGAAAATTGTTTTATCCATCTGGAACAGTTTTTCAAACATTATATTTTACCTTTTAATTCCTATCTTTAGTACTGATGTCTTAGATAAAAATTCTTTTCTTATAATCTCTTTAAATTCCCTTCTCAGCAACAGTCTTTCTTTCCACATCCTTCAGCCTCACCTTAGTCACCCCTTCTCTCCTCCTCTCTCTCCTTACCCTTACCATCCCTTCCTCTCCTCCTCTACTTATCGCCTTTTTTTCCATTGCCTGCTTCCTACAACAGGTCAGCACTTGTTTCCATGACCTGCCTGCTTCCTCCAACATGTCAGTGTGTGTTCCACATCAGACATTAGATATACTTTACATTTCACTATAGAGGTGAGTCTCATAAATAATATTTATCTCCTTTTTAATGTATTTTCTGTTTGTTTATTCATTCCTAATTCTAGCTATCATTTCCAGATTTACTTCGTTGCCTGAGGTCCGAACCCTACTTAATTATGACAAGAAGATCACAGTTCAACAATGATAAAGGTGTTTTAATTTATTCCACCTATTCAATACTTATATTTTCACGTATAGTTGTTACATAATTAAATTCTTAGATACATGGGACATGTTTCACCCTCAATTAAGGGCATCTTCAGCCTAAATACAATAATCAAAAATACAACTAAATTAAAAGTGGAAGTTAAATACAATCATCAAAAATACAACTAAAATAAAAAGTGGAAGTTAAAAGTTTAATCTGTTATTAAAATTAGGAACAATAAAATTGTGAAAAATGATAAAATAAAAAGATGCTAATGGAAAACTGTCTTATGATTAAACTATAATCTTGTCGGAGACTAAAACTTCTATTAAAGTTCTAATTAAAACAGTTCATATAAAATATTGGAAAATCAAAGTGGTAGTAATAAAAAGCCAACGACATGAGGGCGTGTACACAAGCATAAACTTGATTGTCATGAATACAATCTTTTCAAGGCCGCTGATGAAATTCGTAGTAAGTAAGGCAGAAGCGTCTATTGAAAAATTGTAAGAGGCCGTTAGCACCGGTAGGTAATAAAATGGCTGAATCCTTGCCAGAAAATGTCAACAGATGCAGAAATAAGTTTTCTGTAAGAGAAGGAAAAGAAGAAATAAGAAATTGAACGTAAGGAGAGAATTCAGTCTTACATAATTTTGAAACAGATGAGGACTTACATGTAAGTGGAAGTTGTTATTTGTTAACTACTGTTGAGTTGGTTGCTGCCCGTCTGTTGGCTCTAAGTCTGGTGTTATAACTGTGCTGCAGAGGCGGTAGCGAACTCGGAGGGGAAGGAATAGGGGAGTGCGGAAGGGAGGAGAGGATGGGTGGAGTCAAATGTGACGAGGCTGACAAAGGGGCGGAGTCAGTTGCATTGCTGGAAGTAGGCCTAATATCTGTAGGTATGGGAGGAGTATTAGGGTTTGAAGAATTAAATATATTAAGTATCCTAAATTTATTCGAACTAACTGATTTTAATAATTTCGGCATTAATTCATGTAACATACTTTTATTGTCCGTGGTTTCATTGAGATTCTTTTGCTTATTGTAAGTCTGATCTAAATAGATGTATAAACTTTCTAATTCATTCAGCATTCTTCCTTTTTGTATGTTTCTAATTATCGTTAAGTCTTTCTCAATGGATTCAAATCTGTGGCCAGTCTCCCTCATATGCAAACTCATCGCTGAGTATTTCCTATGTTTTTCCGTGTTAACATGTTCCATGTATCTTGTCATAAAATTTCTCCCAGTCTGTCCGACATATGAAAAATTACACTGAGTACATTTAAGTCTGTATACTCCCGATCCTAAATAACGATTCTTATCATAATTAACTTTTTTATGATTAAAGAATATGGACTGGTTAGTATTAGTAGTTTTAAAAGCTATATTAAAATTATGTTTCTTGAATACGCTAGTAATCTGGTGTATAGCTGGATTATTAAAAGTGAATGTAGCATACTCAGTTTTTTTGGTCTTTTCTGGTATCAGATTCGTAGATAATTTGTTCTTAATTTTATTGATGAATTTGTTGATTATTTCTATTTTGAAACCGTTTTGTTTAGCGAGGTATCTAATATAATTTAATTCTTTCTTCAAATTCATGGGAGATAGAGGGATTCTAAATGCTCTATAAATTAGACTGTGAAAAGATGCTTGTTTATGTGAACTCGGGTGTAAAGAGGAATTGTTTATAGTTGTAGATGATTGTGTCGGTTTTCTAAATATTTGGAAATCAAAAGTGTTAACCTTACGCGTAACTGTTATATCTAGAAAATTCAATGAGTTATCGACTTCGTCCTCTTTCGTGAATTTCAAATTAGGTTCGATTTCATTTAATTTATTTAAGATTTCTTGACTGTTAGTGACATCTTTGTTTATGATTACAAATGTATCATCTACATATCTCAACCATAAATCTATTCCTTTAATTTTTGCTATTATTTCATTGTGTTCGATTGAATCCATAAATATGTCGGCAAGGATGCCCGATATTGGGTCACCCATTGCTAATCCATCCTGTTTATAAATATTATTGTTAAATGTGAAGTAGTTATTGTCTAATATGAACTTTAACAATCTAGTGAATTCTTCTACTTCCATTTTACTAAGATTACTGTGTTTACAAATATTATCATGAATGATATTAACAGTTTTATCTGTCGGAATATTCGGGAACATATTCACTACGTCATACGAACACATCATCTGGTTTGGAAGTACGCCAAATCCAAGCAAAATGTCACACAAGTCAATGGAATTCCTTAATGGTTGTTTATTATTAAAAGTGTAATGTCTTTTCAAAAAATTGTGAATGTATTTGGAGACTTTATACGTGGGAGAATTACGGCAATTGATAATCGGACGAATCGGAATATCTTTTTTATGTATTTTGGGCATAGCTCTAGTTTCCGGGAGCCTAGGATTCATATTGACAAGTTTTAATTGTTCTTGTTCAGTAAAGAGAGATGTGGATCTTTTAAGTAAGGCTTTTAAGTTGCGTTGAATTTTAGTTAGCGGATTTTTTGTTACTAATGTGTATTTGTTATTATCAAAAAAATCTTCAGTTTTCTTGATATATGTATCTTTATCCATCAAAACGATCGCACCCCCCTTGTCAGCCTTGGTTACTATAATATTGTTATCTTCAATTTTCGATTTCATGTTTTTTATTGTTTTCTGTTGTTTGGGATCAAAATTGGAATAAATTTCTTTAGCCAGTCTGCGTAATTTCTTCTTTAACTCCAATCTTACTTCATCTTGTACATCGCGTGGGAGTTTTGATATGTTCGCCTCCGCTTCTGCAACTGTGTTAATGATATCTATTTCTCTATCTTTATTAGGCCAATTGTATTTTGGACCCCTTTTAAGTAGGTCATTCTCTCCTTCCGTAAATTTTACCTTGGTCAAGTTAACTACCGTGGGAGTAACATTGTCCGATGGGCCCTTAATTTGTTCTTGTTTCGTTTGTTTACTACGACGTATTTGTGTGTCTATTAAATGATTCAATTTCTTATTCAATGTATCCTGTTTCTTACTAAGTGCGTATGTTAATTTGTGTTCCATGTGTTGATAAAAAGACTGCCATTCTAATGGGGCTAAATCATGAGTCACCGCTAAGTGAACGTTATATAATTGCAAATTCAATTTGGACTTCTTCCTGTAATATGCCTTGATTTCATTTTTAAGCCATAATTCATTTACCTTATTTTAGGTTACATTATGGCTTGGATTGCTTATGTTCTTACGTTGTGTTGATTTAAGAAAAGTAGGTACAAGTTTTAGTCTCAGACATTGTTTAAGAAAAGCTAAATCTTTTCCTAACTTACAAATCTTCATTTTCAGATTGAGAAACTTATTTAATCTACATTTTGCCTGGTTGGCTGTCACATTACATGTTATAAACCTCATTTTAGGTCCGTATTGAAAATTTAACAGTTCAACAATGATAAAGGTGTTTTAATTTATTCCACCTATTCAATACTTATATTTTCACGTATAGTTGTTACATAATTAAATTCTTAGATACATGGGACATGTTTCACCCTCAATTAAGGGCATCTTCAGCCTAAATACAATAATCAAAAATACAACTAAATTAAAAGTGGAAGTTAAATACAATCATCAAAAATACAACTAAAATAAAAAGTGGAAGTTAAAAGTTTAATCTGTTATTAAAATTAGGAACAATAAAATTGTGAAAAATGATAAAATAAAAAGATGCTAATGGAAAACTGTCTTATGATTAAACTATAATCTTGTCGGAGACTAAAACTTCTATTAAAGTTCTAATTAAAACAGTTCATATAAAATATTGGAAAATCAAAGTGGTAGTAATAAAAAGCCAACGACATGAGGGCGTGTACACAAGCATAAACTTGATTGTCATGAATACAATCTTTTCAAGGCCGCTTATGAAATTCTTAGTAAGTAAGGCAGAAGCGTCTATTGAAAACATGTTAACGCGGAAAAACATAGGAAATACTCAGCGATGAGTTTGCATATGAGGGAGACTGGCCACAGATTTGAATCCATTGAGAAAGACTTAACGATAATTAGAAACATACAAAAAGGAAGAATGCTGAATGAATTAGAAAGTTTATACATCTATTTAGATCAGACGTACAATAAGCAAAAGAATCTCAATGAAACCACGGACAATAAAAGTATGTTACATGAATTAATGCCGAAATTATTAAAGTCAGTTAGTTCGAATAAATTTAGGATACCTAATATATTTAATTCTTCAAACCCTAATACTCCTCCCATACCTACAGATATTAGGCCTACTTCCAGCAATGCAGTTGACTCCGCCCCTTTGTCAGCCTCGTCACATTTGACTCCACCCATCCTCTCCTCCCTTCCGCACTCCCCTATTCCTTCCCCTCCGAGTTCGCTACCGCCTCTGCAGCACAGTTATAACACCAGACTTAGAGCCAACAGACGGGCAGCAACCAACTCAACAGTAGTTAACAAATAACAACTTCCACTTACATGTAAGTCCTCATCTGTTTCAAAATTATGTAAGACTGAATTCTCTCCTTACATTCAATTTCTTATTTCTTCTTTTCCTTCTCTTACAGAAAACTTATTTCTGCATCTGTTGACATTTTCTGGCAAGGATTCAGCCATTTTATTACCTACCGGTGCTAACGGCCTCTTACAATTTTTCAATAGACGCTTCTGCCTTACTTACTACGAATTTCATCAGCGGCCTTGAAAAGATTGTATTCATGACAATCAAGTTTATGCTTGTGTACACGCCCTCATGTCGTTGGCTTTTTATTACTACCACTTTGATTTTCCAATATTTTATATGAACTGTTTTAATTAGAACTTTAATAGAAGTTTTAGTCTCCGACAAGATTATAGTTTAATCATAAGACAGTTTTCCATTAGCATCTTTTTATTTTATCATTTTTCACAATTTTATTGTTCCTAATTTTAATAACAGACTAAACTTTTAACTTCCACTTTTTATTTTAGTTGTATTTTTGATGTTTGCATTTAACTTCCACTTTTAATATAGTTGTATTTTTGATTATTGTATTTAGGCTGAAGATGCCCTTAATTGAGGGTGAAACATGTCCCATGTAACTAAGAATTTAATTATGTAACAACTATACGTGAAAATATAAGTATTGAATAGGTGGAATAAATTAAAACACCTTTATCATTGTTGAACTGTTAAATTTTCAATACGGACCTAAAATGAGGTTTATAACATGTAATAAGAAGATCACAGCCATAATTTTTGTTTTATATATATTTTAATGTTATAATTATTCCTGCAACATTGTCTTTGTCTTGTGTGCATATGTTTTAGTTATCACATAATTTGTTTAATCTTATTTTGGCTGAAGATGGCCACTAAGTGGCTGAAACTAGTCCCAAGACTAATGTAATATTATTTACTTGATATATTGTATTGAAAAGGTGGACCCTCTTGTCAATTTATTTCTTATAATTACACTTCAGTACAGAACAAAAATGAAATTTATAGCTTATAATGTTCTTGTAGCTCATAAAATTTGTTAATCTCATCCTCAGATGCTGCTGACATTGGAGCATAAATCTGAACCAAATTGATTTTACAAAGAGAAGTGTTAAACTTATTGAAGATGATCCTATTAGAAATGGGTTCATATCCCTAGACGGCACTGGATAGTCTCTTTGAAACAACTACATTGACACCACTCAGGCTTTCATTCTCACACCCTGAAAAGTACACTGTATTCTCTCTGTTGGTAATGAAATGACCACATCCTTTCCAATGTGTCTCACTGGGTCCTAGTATGCCCAAATCATGTAAGTGCATTTGTCTTTCAATAATTGCAAGCTTTCCTGCCTGTAATAAGCCACGCATATTCCAGGTTGCAAGCTTTCGTAATCCTACACAAGGACAATTTGCATTGATGATCTCTTTGTGAGGCTTCTCTCAATCCTGTCCCCCCCCCAAGATCTGGATGGACAACTTACTCCGGAAGCTAACTTAAGATTGAGCAAAGCCGTGGGGTTATCATGAGAAAATTACAGTGGTGGTTTCCCGTTGCCTTCCACTGACCTCCAAAACATGTCTGCTCACCGACTCAGTTTCCCGCAGGGATTGGTTACCCAACCTTCCACTTAGTTGCTCGGCTTAACAGGGGCACCACGTGTAGGCAGGAAGTTGGAGAATTAAGGTGACAGAGGCTGAAAGACATACTGACTGTAAAACATGCATGCCACCCTCCCCTATAAATTTCAGCATTTCTCCGGAAATATCTTCAGTACCTGGGGCTTTGTTGTTGTTCTGATGATTGGCTCTATTTTCACAGAAAAGAATATCAAGTTCCTTATTATACCTCATAGTTTTTCTTGTTTGGCAGAACATTTTCCTTTTCAGTGCAGCGTTTCACAGAGGTCCAATAACACGGCTGCTGCAGAACTCTCTTCTTTATGATTACAGCATCAGGTAATGCTTCACTTCCTCTAATTTTCTGAGATCAGTTTTCTAGAAATGTAGCCCCCCATTTAATCACACTTTTGTCTAGTCCAATAGTGCTCATGTTCATCAGTAGCGCTCCATGATCTACCCTGATAAAAGTTTTGGATAGGTCAGTAGCGATGCATTTCATTTGACCTCATGAATCTAAAATATCTGCAGCAGTTCTATAAGTTGAGCCTCATTGGAATAACCTTTCCTAAAACCGAATTGCCTACTATCAAACCAGTTAGTAATTTTGTAAACATTTCTGATATAATCGGAATGAATGCTTCCTAAAGCTTACATGCATCATATGTCAAGCTGACTGGCCTGTAATTATCCACTTTATTTTTATCATCCTTTCCTTTGTACACTGGGGCTGCTATAAAACTCTTCATTCATGTAGTATTGCTCCTTTGTGCAAACAAATAAGAACTACTTGACTTATATGGTATTACGAGGGTTGGGGCAAAAGTTATTGCAACTATTTTTTTTTCTCTTAAAGATATGTGAGCGGATCACAAACCGCTATTTATCGCATGGAAGCTATGCAGGCATAGTGTGTATTCTCAACAACAGATAGCTCTGTGCTGCTGGTGGTAGCACAGAGAGCACTGTGAAATCACTTTGTGTGGAAAGTGTCGTACAGGATGGAAGTAACCCCTGTTGAGCAGCGTGCATACATTAAAATAGCTGTTCTCCAGGGGAGAAATGCAAGAGAATGTCACAGCGAATTGGTGGAGTCTCTTGGGAATAATACCCTCCTGTACTGTAGAGTAGTATGCTGGGTAGGCAAGTTTCAGCAAGGACGTGTGGCAACCGGTGATCAGCAACACCCGGGATGACCTGTCAGTGTACAGACCAACGTGGCATCATCAAGCAGCTCCTGGAGGAAGACGGACGATGAACGTTACTAGAGTTAGAGAGGGCAAGTGGCATTCAAATGACTGCCAGTTATGCGTTATGCATTTTTGACCAATTCGCTGTGACATTCTCTTGCATTTCTCCCCTGGAGAACTGCTACTTTTATGTATGCACGCTACTCAATATGGGTTTCTTCCATCTTGCACAACGCTTGTCACACAACTGATTTCACAGCACTCTCTGTGCTACTACCAGTAATCACAGAGCCATCTGTTGTTGTGAATGCACACTATGCCTGCATAGCTTCTGCAGATAAATAGCAGTTTGTGATCCACTCACATATCTGCAAGGAAAAACACAGTTGCAATGACTTTGGCCCCAACCCTCGTATATCTCAACCCATTGCCAATAATATATATCTCCAAAAATCTTATCAATTCCTGCTGTTTTCTTAGCTTTCAACTTTTGTTTCTTTTTGTAAATGTCTTTATTATCACAGGTAAATTTCAGTACTTCATACTTCACTAGTACTAAACAACCTCCTCTACCTGGACAATATCTATATTGTACCCTATAGGGCATAAACAACACTGCAATGTCGAACTTACCTTCTTACCTGCTATTTGATGAATGCGCCAGCCCACTGCAGTCGGCAGGACAGGGTCGTTTACAGGGTTCTTGTGAACGAGAGTAGGGAGATAAAAAAAAATAATTTGTTCTATACGTATGCCTACGAAATGAGGAACACAAACGCACCTACTGACATTTTGAGCAAAAGTTGTGTATTCTTAAATCAACATCTTTTCTTTTATATTACAATTGACTGCACTAATAGTGCTAAAGTGGATGCCCAAAAGGCTCATATCCTAAATAAGATAAACATCAAAAAAATTATACATTATCTGGTTGATTTGTCGTGCGGAGGATCGATACGTGAACGCAAGAAACAAGTGTGTCCTTACTCGGAACAGCCACGCTGTACCTGCACATAAAGTATATGATGCTAGGGTGAGAAATTGTCCTGCAGAAATAACGCCACTAAAAGATCCCCACATATATTTGGGAAAGTGCACACAACAAAGATAATAAGTTTGAACTTATAACTACAGGCATAACCTTTCTAATCTCGCATGAAACATACCTTCCTTTTATGGATATGAACCAAGGTCCATTCAAACAAACATTATATTTACAAATTTTACTGATTAAGCACGTTTTCTTAGTGCCCAGTTTCTACCTAACGCATCACCATTTTTAAACAAAGTAAGTAAAGTATGAGAGAAAGAAAGAACGAATGAATGACACCATCGTCACATGCTTGTCTCGCCTGCGAGAAGGAATTCCACCTCTCGTCTTGTATTTTAAAAATGGCTGCGAGACTCCCTGCTGTGCAGGCAAGGGAAACGACCTCCAAGACTTGGGGCTTGAAACGCACCCTCGCACCAAAACAAAAATAAAAACATAACCTAGTTTCCAAGCATGCGGAACACTGCTCTCGCCTCGACCTTGTCTCAACACATGACTAAAATCGCCACAATAATGAGCGAGGAATCACATACATTTCAGTATCTGTCCAATGCCCGTGACAGACCGCCCTGGGTCTTGATTATACAATCTGGAGTATCATACAATGTTATGCATATCCATCTCGCCGTCAGCCTCATGCGACGTGTCCAATTAACCCTCAAGTCTAGGGTTCAATCCCCTACTTGGCATATTACCTAGGGTCGCAAATATACGTGACATAGCCTACGGCTTATTTTCATTACACTCACAGTCACTCCAACACAATATAAACATGGAGTAAACAATTAGATCCTGGCCGCATGCGTGCACAACATTATGCAGACAGATTCCCTTCCCAACATAAGGATACTCTATCATGATTAACCTATAAATACAAGTAGATATCGTCTGATGCCGGGCACTAAGAAACATTGATTTAATCTCGTACATAAGATTTCCTACGCCTATGTGTACATTCACACATTCATAGACTACCTTAATCCTTGCTTTCATATAGACAATAAAATAAAAATGTGTATGCCTTAATCTAAATTATATAAAGGAAATACCTTCATAAATGGCCTAATGGGCCGTAATCCTACTCCTTACTATATTTACAAATTAATCACCGTATTTCTGCATAACAACCCCCCAACCCTACACATATATATTAATTATTGTTCACTTATCTATCATCTTGGAGACCTCTTTCTCTCTCCATCAGGGTTAAGCAGTGCCTGCTCAGCCCATCATGGTAGCGAAGTGGTCCTGGGTCAATCCTCTGCGTCCAGTCTCCATGGGTTGCTCGTTCATGAAGCCGTCTTCTTGAGGGATGGCTCGTTCATGAGGCCTTCTTCTTGAGGTTGTGGTCGGCAGGTCACGTCTCACACGTCTCTCGAAACACAGCACGAGTCTTCACTGGAATGAAATGCCTAATTTATTAACAGCACAGCATTCCCGGTACTTTTATTTAATTTTCGATGCAAAAATCAGTACTGACGATCTGCGACGTTAAAGTCATTGTTCCCCTTTAACTGCTTAACCGCACACGAATGTATACAGGCAATATCTACTATCTGAAATCAGCACCTAATCGGTCGAACAAATTGTCGTTATCTCATGCTCGACTGATTCATACCCATAAGCATAGCAGGAATAACACAGATGACTTTAGTTTATACTTGCACTTCTTCCGCACTTCACGCTATATTTACGTGGTTACTCGTACCTCTTCATGATGATGTCTACCCGTACGGCATTGTCTACAGTCGGTTAATTAGGCACTTGCGACCTCACTGTAAAGCGTCTAAATACACTCGTACGATTGAATAATTACTGGAAAGTTTACGGATCACCGATTCATTGAATGAACATTAGCGCAACTGCATTAAAGTAATCACCGTCTTTGTCATAAACAAAGGTTTCTGGCGCGAGTATCAGCAGAGCGCGACATACACGGACAGCGGTCTTATCATGGACTGCTCACCTCCTTCCACCTTTCTCTGCTCTTATAGCATCCAGGAACCCACGCGACTCGCTGGGAAGTCCCGGGAAACAACTTGAGATTGGCATGTGGCCTCGAAACATTTTCTCATGGCAGTCGGCCTCCCACGTAGTTATTTATTCAATTATATATTAATAGACTTTGAGGCATCTATGGCTTCGGAAAATTCTGGCACTGATTCCCATCCTATTACTTTCCTGTAAGATCTTCAAATATAGGAATTATGACTCAATTTCCATATCGTGGTGAGCCTGTCTGTTCCCGCTGAAAATCTCTGTTAAGGTGGCAGGTCTCTCCCCCAGACAAATCCCATCTCTCTTTCTTTCTTCCTCACATATTCCTTCTTCATCGCACATGACCACGCCTTGCCTCGGGAATCCCCTTCTCGATTCCCGCTCTCCGTATAGCATCACGCCCTCACAGTTAGCGTCCTGTTGCGCATTATTTTATCAGCGTTAAATATCCATTCTTATAACTAACAGAATGGTACATTTGCTTCCCCACACACTAAAGAAAAATATGAAAAATCTTATTTTTTTGTATTTTTCTTTGTATCTGATATTTAACGCTCGCGTGGCTTTTTCTTTCATTCCGAGCCATCCTGTGGCGTTTTCGGAACTTGCTCCAATAGTTCCTCACGCTCCTTTCGAATTCTGTAGTATGTATCCAGTAAAGCCAAGAATTTTCTATTGTTCCCCGAACATTCCGTGCACTCCACTTCAGCCCTTCCTATTATTGCGTTACATTGCGGCGAAACTTCTTCTAACTCTCCTACATTTAGGGATACTTCATTCGGATTGTGGTCATGGGTTTCATTTTCATCGTTGTGCGTCCCCGGTACTTCGTCTGCGCCAACCACGTCTTCTTCTTCTTCTTCTTATTCGTCCTCTTCTTCATCCCTACTAGCAATCTCGTGTTGAAATAATATCTAAGTTTCTTGCATTCAATTATAGAGTATTTACATGTAATCATATCTACGGTGACATTTCATTTATATATGATACAGCTTAGCCTCGATCCCAATACTCTTGGTCTAATCTGTCTTCGATTCTCCTTGTGGCCATTGTAGTCGATAATGAGGGATACCCTTTACTATCCCTAGCTCCATTTTCTTGAGCTTAGAGTTCAAAGTTTCCTTTCTCTTCTTCCGCTTTCTGCCGGAATTCCCATAATAATACCGGTCTTTCTTGCTTCGTGATTTGGTCCTACGTCTCGCACGCGGTACCAGTAGCCATCTCCTTCTTCTCCTATACAGCCGGTTTCCTCTTCTTTGTCGTCCCCTCTCCTTACTTGACCATCGGTACGATTCGGAATAGCACCCTTTCATCGTAAGTTGCAGACCTTTCTTCCTTTTCTTCCGTCGTCTAGCATTTTTGTGTAGTGTGGGTTGTTTTGGATTTGCTTTAGAGTCGGCCGTCATTTGTTGGGTACACTGTTCAGCTGGACTTCTTTCACGCCTTAAATTAACTCTGTCGGCCTTGAACTTCCCTTCCAATTCTGCTCCGTGGAGGCTGTTACCTTCATCTGTCATCGTTGCAGTATTAGTCGTCTCAGACATACTGGCGCTGTTCTCCCCCTCGTTTGTTATTTGAGAAGCTAGGGTCACTTCGCTTTGCCTTTCCATCTCAACTGTGTTCTCTACATTCTCCAAACTAGCCATGTAGCTGGGGTGTGTATTTTCAACTTTCTGACCTGCTTCTACCACACTAACGAGTGTCTGCTGATTCCTGACCGCTACCGAGTCTAATTGTTCTGTAGTGTCTATTGACTGTGTTTCACCTGCGCCTATAAACTGTACCTTTACGTCAGGAACTTGTATCTTTAACTGTCCTAATTTTACCTTCTGTTCCTTCCTAGCTTCGGCCATCCGTGTCTTTATATTCACCACTTCCGCCTTCACTTCGTCACACACTTTCTGAAGCTGTGCCTTAAGCGGTCCTAGTTCCTCCCGCAACATATCCCGAAAACTTTCTAATGTCAGCGACATTTTATTACACTGAGAATACGCCAACCCTTCCGGAGAGAAATCTGAGGTCTTTCTCCGCACGACACCATAACTCCAAGTTTCATTAAATTTCTATCCATCAACTTATGCTCTGTCACTATACATATGAACCACAAAATGACAAATTTTGAACAAATGCAAATAATATGTTGTTTAATTTGACCGAAATAAAGGTGTAATCTGGTAAAATTGGTTTATCTGAAAGAAAACATCCTCACAGAGATCGATAACCTATCATTATTTTTGACAACAATCTCCTGTACCTATCTTCGCCATTACTAAATATGCACTAAGATTCGGACAGATTCAATGCCAAACTCTAGCTTCTCTGTCCTGGTTCCTCGTTTATCACAGAAAACTCATAATTAATGATCCACTCTCATTCAGCCACGTTTTGTATCCTAACTTGGATATTCGTAGCGTCCGCATCTTATACTCTCGTCACACACAACTAAAGCAAATTAGTACGTTACCGGCGATATTGTTATCCTCCCTCACGATACTCTCGCCACACGCCTTTGGGAGCCATTTTAATGTACCCTATAGGGCATAAACAACACTGCAATGTCGAACTTACCTTCTTACCTGCTATTTGATGAATGCGCCAGCCCACTGCAGTCGGCAGGACAGGGTCGTTTACAGGGTTCTTGTGAATGAGAGTAGGGAGATAAAAAAAAATAATTTGTTCTATACGTATGCCTACGAAATGAGGAACACAAACGCACCTACTGACATTTTGAGCAAAAGTTGTGTATTCTTAAATCAACATCTTTTCTTTTATATTACAATTGACTGCACTAATAGTGCTAAAGTGGATGCCCAAAAGGCTCATATCCTAAATAAGATAAACATCAAAAAAATTATACATTATCTGGTTGATTTGTCGTGCGGAGGATCGATACGTGAACGCAAGAAACAAGTGTGTCCTTACTCGGAACAGCCACGCTGTACCTGCACATAAAGTATATGATGCTAGGGTGAGAAATTGTCCTGCAGAAATAACGCCACTAAAAGATCCCCACATATATTTGGGAAAGTGCACACAACAAAGATAATAAGTTTGAACTTATAACTACAGGCATAACCTTTCTAATCTCGCATGAAACATACCTTCCTTTTATGGATATGAACCAAGGTCCATTCAAACAAACATTATATTTACAAATTTTACTGATTAAGCACGTTTTCTTAGTGCCCAGTTTCTACCTAACGCATCGCCATTTTTAAACAAAGTAAATAAAGTATGAGAGAAAGAAAGAACGAATGAATGACACCATCGTCACATGCTTGTCTCGCCTGCGAGAAGGAATTCCACCTCTCGTCTTGTATTTTAAAAATGGCTGCGAGACTCCCTGCTGTGCAGGCAAGGGAAACGACCTCCAAGACTTGGGGCTTGAAACGCACCCTCGCACCAAAACAAAAATAAAAACATAACCTAGTTTCCAAGCATGTGGAACACTGCTCTCGCCTCGACCTTGTCTCAACACATGACTAAAATCGCCACAATAATGAGCGAGGAATCACATACATTTCAGTATCTGTCCAATGCCCGTGACAGACCGCCCTGGGTCTTGATTATACAATCTGGAGTATCATACAATGTTATGCATATCCATCTCGCCGTCAGCCTCATGCGACGTGTCCAATTAACCCTCAAGTCTAGGGTTCAATCCCCTACTTGGCATATTACCTAGGGTCGCAAATATACGTGACATAGCCTACGGCTTATTTTCATTACACTCACAGTCACTCCAACACAATATAAACATGGAGTAAACAATTAGATCCTGGCCGCATGCGTGCACAACATTATGCAGACAGATTCCCTTCCCAACATAAGGATACTCTATCATGATTAACCTATAAATACAAGTAGATATCGTCTGATGCCGGGCACTAAGAAACATTGATTTAATCTCGTACATAAGATTTCCTACGCCTATGTGTACATTCACACATTCATAGACTACCTTAATCCTTGCTTTCATATAGACAATAAAATAAAAATGTGTATGCCTTAATCTGAATTATATAAAGGAAATACCTTCATAAATGGCCTAATGGGCCGTAATCCTACTCCTTACTATATTTACAAATTAATCACCGTATTTCTGCATAACAACCCCCCAACCCTACACATATATATTAATTATTGTTCACTTATCTATCATCTTGGAGACCTCTTTTTCTCTCCGTCAGGGTTAAGCAGTGCCTGCTCAGCCCATCATGGTAGCGAAGTGGTCCTGGGTCAATCCTCTGCGTCCAGTCTCCATGGGTTGCTCGTTCATGAAGCCGTCTTCTTGAGGGATGGCTCGTTCATGAGGCCTTCTTCTTGAGGTTGTGGTCGGCAGGTCACGTCTCACACGTCTCTCGAAACACAGCACGAGTCTTCACTGGAATGAAATGCCTAATTTATTAACAGCACAGCATTCCCGGTACTTTTATTTAATTTTCGATGCAAAAATCAGTACTGACGATCTGCGACGTTAAAGTCATTGTTCCCCTTTAACTGCTTAACCGCACACGAATGTATACAGGCAATATCTACTATCTGAAATCAGCACCTAATCGGTCGAACAAATTGTCGTTATCTCATGCTCGACTGATTCATACCCATAAGCATAGCAGGAATAACACAGATGACTTTAGTTTATACTTGCACTTCTTCCGCACTTCACGCTATATTTACGTGGTTACTCGTACCTCTTCATGATGATGTCTACCCGTACGGCATTGTCTACAGTCGGTTAATTAGGCACTTGCGACCTCACTGTAAAGCGTCTAAATACACTCGTACGATTGAATAATTACTGGAAAGTTTACGGATCACCGATTCATTGAATGAACATTAGCGCAACTGCATTAAAGTAATCACCGTCTTTGTCATAAACAAAGGTTTCTGGCGCGAGTATCAGCAGAGCGCGACATACACGGACAGCGGTCTTATCATGAACTGCTCACCTCCTTCCACCTTTCTCTGCTCTTATAGCATCCAGGAACCCACGCGACTCGCTGGGAAGTCCCGGGAAACAACTTGAGATTGGCATGTGGCCTCGAAACATTTTCTCATGGCAGTCGGCCTCCCACGTAGTTATTTATTCAATTATATATTAATAGACTTTGAGGCATCTATGGCTTCGGAAAATTCTGGCACTGATTCCCATCCTATTACTTTCCTGTAAGATCTTCAAATATAGGAATTATGACTCAATTTCCATATCGTGGTGAGCCTGTCTGTTCCCGCTGAAAATCTCTGTTAAGGTGGCAGGTCTCTCCCCCAGACAAATCCCATCTCTCTTTCTTTCTTCCTCACATATTCCTTCTTCATCGCACATGACCACGCCTTGCCTCTTGGGAATCCCCTTCTCGATTCCCGCTCTCCGTATAGCATCACGCCCTCACAGTTAGCGTCCTGTTGCGCATTATTTTATCAGCGTTAAATATCCATTCTTATAACTAACAGAATGGTACAATATGTCCAGCTATATTTACGTACTGACAGAATACTTCTGTTTTATATAAATCCTCACATACACACTCCCCTTGTTTGTTAATGATTCCTGGAATGTCCTTCACGGAACCTGTTTGTGCCCTAAAGTATCTATTCATACCCTTCTATTTTTTGTTAAAATTCATATGACTGCCAGTTATGCTTGCCATCATGTTACCCTTAGCCTCCGTCTTTGCTAAACTCAATTTCCTGTTAAATTCCCTTAATCTCTTTTTACTTCCACAACCCTTTGTTACTGTATTTCTTTGCAACTTTCACATTGTTATTTTTTTTTTTTTTTTTGCTTTACGTCGCACCAAAACAGATAGGTATTATGGCGATGATGGGATAGAACACACCTAGGAGTGGGAAGGAAGTGGCCATGGCCTTAATTAAGGTACAGCCACAGTAATTGCCTGGTGTTAAAATGGGAAACCACAGAAAACCATCTTCAGGGTTGCCGACAGTGGGGTTCGAACCCACTATCTCCTGGATAAAAGCTCAGAGCTGTGCATCCCTAACCACATGGCCAACTCGCCCGGTCATTGTTAATCTCTTTAATTTCCTTTTATAATATAGTTGGTCTTTATCATTGTTATTATTGATGCAGTATTACTTAATCTTTAAAGGATATGCATTACAATAGTGTATGCAGTGGTAATACTCTTATTCAAGGTTTCTCAGTAAACCAGTGATTTATGTCTTAAAACTCTTGGGCTACAGATGTCACTGTAATTACATCATGATGATAGGCCATGTTTGGTGGTATTAAATATATCCATGATTTGTTTTTGTTTTTAACCATGTATGGTATGTGATTTGGGGTTTATTGATGCCATGAAATGAGATCATCATAGTGAAATAGGGCATAAACATCGCATTTAGGGAATTTCATAACAATATTTTAATGGCAATAAAAACCAATCTGAAATGTTTTAGTTCTTTTTTTTTTTTTTTTGTCTTAAACCTTCATACAAATGGAGAGTATTGAATTTGTTTGATTTAGATGCTTTGTTTTATGTCACATACAAAGGTGTTGGTACCATATGTTACATGTTCTGTAATAACTAGTCAACATTTCTATATACAGTAATTGTGCATGGTTGTGCTGTTTTTGACAATAAACTACAGCCAGACTTTCAAGACACATTCCTCTCATGTAGAAGAAGAAAATATGTTATACAAACATGGGTCCAGAAATGCTTTATTTTCATGTTAGAACTCTTTTTTTTTTTTTACAATTCTACATAGTATGTTAATCATGGTAAACACACAGGAACAGAACATACTAGCATACTACATGAATATGATGATACATGTATCAACCCACCATCATACTAAATCCCAGATGCGCTGATGTAGCAATACTAATGGAGGGCATTTTGAACATTTCATGTAAGAAAGAGTTTCGTGTGGTATGCTAGTATGTTCTGTTCCTGTGTTTTTCCCATGCTTAATGTACTCTGTAGAGGCAGAAAATGAGTTCTAAAATGGAAATGAAGCATTCCTGGATGCATGTCCACATAACATATTTTCTTCTTCCACATGTGAGGAATGTGTCCTGAAAGTTTGGCCTACCTTATTGTTACATCCTGTATATCAATGAATAACAATTCAGAACTCAGGTAGTATGTTTTTGACATTTATCAATGTACATGTTACGAACATGTTTTCATATGAGGACATTATTTCATGCAATAACTGCCGATGATATCCATGCCATCTCTCTACTGACAGCTCGGAACATACCACTTAGTCAAACAGCTCGTCTTCTTTCTCCCAAATCTTCCCAGCCCAAACTTTACAACATTTTTGTAACGCTACTCTTTTGTCAGAAATCACCCAGAACAAATCAAGCTGCTTTTCCTTGGATTTTTCCCAGCTCATGAATCAAGTAATCCTGGTGAGGGTTCCCATACAGTGGAACCATACTCTAATTGAAGTCTCTGGTATTATTCTTTGACTGTAAGTGGTATGTTCCGAGCTGTCAGCAGAGAGATGGCGTGGAATGACATTGGTAGATGAATAAGTTTGAATGGTGTCTTTAAAAGTAGGAAAGATCACAATATGAAGATAAAGTTGGAATTCAAGAGGACAAATTGGGGCAAATATTCGTTTATAGGAAGGGGAGTTTAGAGATTGGAATAACTTACCAAGGGAGATGTTCAATAAATTTCCAATTTCTTTGAAATCATTTAAGAAAAATGCAGATCAGGATTGATTGATTGATTGATTGATTGATTGATTGATTGATTGATTGATTGATTGATTGATTGATTGATTGATTGATTGATTGATTGATTGATTGATTGATTGAACTACCATCACGTGTGCCAATAGTTACTGGGATTTCACACAGATTGCAGCACAGGAGAATTGGTCTCAAGAAATCCTCAAGATTCTCAAGATCCTTGACGTCGGTCTTGAGTGTGATTATTGCCCATCGCTACCAAAACTTACGTCAATAAATAAACCATAGACAGAAGGAGTTGGAGAGAATTCCAAATAGCTTATTTGGAGGAAATATTTTTGCAGTCAATGTTGGGACTATGATTCCTTTTGTCCTTCCTGGTATGCCTGATGTAATCTGTCATCAATTTTAGTATTACACACTCCTGTCTGACAGGGCTGCTTTACATACAGCAGTATGCTTATTAGCCCCCCATTTTTATTTTATTTTTTCTGTAGACATACATACAAAATTTTATTTTAATTATACCTGTGGTAGGAATGGAAAGTTTTTGTTATATACTGATCCAGAAAAGCTGTGTAATTATACAATTTAGTGTGAAATTTGAAAAAGAACACATTTTCCACTTTAAGTACACTTGTTTTAGTAACAGTCAGTTCTTTTGATCAATATTCTCCTTATGCCAGCGTGATAGAAATCTATGATATGAATGTCATGACTAGTATAAGTCTCAGTAATTGCAGATATAGATTTTCTTGCTCTTGGTTGCAGTCTGGGGTATGCTAGCCTAGACAGGGCGGGGCATCTTAGAATGTAACTATACAGTGTAATATCTGTGCTTTGATGTTTTGTATGTTTTTAAAACTTTTCTATCTAGGTTCAAGTTTTAAAACTTTACTAGGTTGAGTATCTTAGATATGTGAACCTTCAGTGTTCTGTTCAGTTACTATTAAGTTATTTTTCTGGGTTGAACCAGGGTTATTTTATGTACCTTATGTACAGGTTGCCAACATTTTTATTACACTGCAGTAGACAACTGTTGTACCCCTAGTCAATCCGAGGCCTAATATAGGACAAATCCTGAAGTTACATAACAGCACTCCCAACTGACCATCAAACGAAAGGTATGTTCCAGTCAAGATGCTTGCTGGGGCAGGAGAGACTATATAAGGCCTCTGTAACAGCTTTCATGTCCGGCTCCATGGCTAAATGGTTAGCGTGCTGGACTTTGGTCACAGGGGTCCCGGGTTCGATTCCCAGCAGGGTCGAGAATTTTAACCAGCATTGGTTAATTTCGCTGGCACGGGGGCTGGGTGTTTGTGTCATCTTCATCATCATTTCATCCTTATCACGATGTGCAGGTCACCTACGGGAGTCAAATCAAAAGACCTGCACCTGACAAACCGAACATGTTCTCGGACACTCCCGGCACTAAAAGCCATACGCCATTTCATTACAGCTTTCATCCTATCTGGCATGCGGGCAATTAAGGTATCAAATGGTTTTGTGTGATCACCTTCATAATTGATTTTAGCTGCCTGAAGAGGCTTCTTACTCAGATCGAGTGAGGGTACATCAGTTGCCTTGTCAAAGAATACAGCAATGTATTGGAAACATCAGACAATCTATAAATAAGGTATATAATACAACACGGTTCAACCCAGAAAGAGCTTTAATAGGTTGGGTATCCCTCTCAGTCTGTCGAGATATCTACAGTACATACATCCGCTAAGTATTTATTTTAAAATATACTGTATTGCACTATTGTGTTTCTTACAGAACCTCATATTTGTTTATAACATACATACTGGTGATTGTGTGTAAACCTAATTCAACATTTCAGAAGCAATTTCTCTGCTAAAATACAGTCCAACTAAGCCATGTTAATCATTTTTTTAAATAGTTGACCAGGTATGACACGTTTTAATATTTAAAAGTTATAACATGCGTAGAAACCATTTTTTCCTGTATAATGAACTTTCCTATTAATATCTTTATTTTTGTCCTCATATTATATTGAATGATTCCTAGCCATCAAATCATTAAACTGTGGTGCTTTTTATTTTATGTAAAATTCAATAAAACTTTTTTTTTTTTCTGTAAAATTTTGTTTCTTTATCTCCTTATATCCCACAACCTTGCTGTTCATTTTGTTTTATTTTCTTCTAGAGCATGAATAGTGGTTCTCAGTTGATAATTGATGGACCAAACTCCTTGGGGAGTAAATACAATATGTGTTGATGTTAAAACATAATTGACTGCAGTCTTGATGATTTTTTTCAGTGTATGAGTTTAACAATTTACTATGCATAGGTGTAACATGTGATCAAAATAAATATAAAATTAAGTTACAAATTCTTTCCAAAATACACTGCTGAGCAATAAAAAGCAAAACACTTCTTTTTTCTTTTCTTTTTATCATTCAAGAAATGTATATTTGATAAAGCAAATTTTCATTCTAAATGCAATTTTTCTTTATGAGCTTTTAAGCACTCCTTTTTACAACCTTATGTAAGCAAAAACACAATTTTAGGAACTAGAGCCACATAAAATATTGAATGAATAAATCTGAATGGCCTTCCTACAAGACAGTGATGAAACTCCTGGCCACAGAACCTCCTGAACAGTACCCAGGAAACTTAGTAACAGGTGTTATGACCTTTTGACTCAATAACAGCTTTCGTCCTATCTGACATGCCAGAAATTAAGGTGTTGAATGATTCTGTATGTTCGCTTCTCATTCAACATGAGAAACTGCCCTAAGCTCGTGCAGAGTTTGAAACTTGTCAACAGACAGCACATGTTGAGGGTTGAGGTCAGAGCTTATAAGCTGGCTGATCAGAGTCACGATTCCAGTATTCTGCAGAAATGATACACATCAAGCAGCATGAAGGCCATGCATTTATCAGTTGTATCAAAACATACAAGCATATACAACCAAGGCTATGAAATTGCTAGGCATTCTCTACCGTTTCACAGAAATTTCTGATCCCAATGCTCTTTGCCACTTCTTTCTCACGATCATTCAACTTCTCTTGAACTACCTACTGCTCTCCGATTTGGGCCTCCCCCTCCAATATTAACCAGTTAGTCAGAGCAGTGTCCTTCTGTGCTGCAACTGTAAGGAACAGAAATGCCAAGCTCAGAAATCTGTATACACAGCAGGTATTAAGGGTATTAAATGTGTCACTGCTGCACATCAGGTGACAGACAGCTGACCTGAGTTTCCTCCATGGAATATTAAATGGGCATTACCGTTCGGAACATCTTGTCCCATTCTTCTCTCACCGCATTCCTTCCCGCTCCACCAGAGTCAAAGATCTTCTCCACATTCCCCATACTCAGCACACAATACCTCAACTATCTTTTCTAATCTGCCTCCCAACTCTCTTTAACACTATTAATTGGAGACAAGAGCTTGATATAGCATCAAGTAAAAGTATATTCCAGAGAGATGTAAATAATCTTTTAAGGATAAGTTGAAGGGAAGTGGTTATACCTCCATCTTGACCCACAATGACTTGGCTATGATCATGGACATTCTTGTGGTTGTTATTAGCAGGCAGTATACCTGATCTTGTTATGTTTGTTATATTTTATTATAAAAGTTTACATTTGTTAATTAATCTGTTGACAGTACAAGAGAAATGCGCTCAGTGTAGCTTGTGCTTCATGAATAAATAAATAAAGTTTTTTTACAAGTTCCTTTTCGTCGCACTGACACAGATCTTATGGCGACGATGGGATAGGAAAGAGTTAGGAGGGGGAAGGAAGCGGCCATGGCCTTAATTAAGGTACAGCCCTGGCATTTGCCTGATGTGACAAATGGGAAACCACGGAAAACGATCTTCAGGGCTGCCAACAGTGGGGTTCGAACCCACTATCTACTGGATACTAGCCGCAATTAAGCGACTGCAGCTATCGAGCTTGGTAAATAAAGTTTACTTCGATATGAGGGGCAAAAGGGATGACATGTTCACGAAGAATCTCTTCGATGTACCAGTGTGCATTCAGTGCTCAGTTTTCAATAAACACCAACTTACTCCAACCATGAGATCTAATACCTCCTCCATAGGCAGATCTTGCTGAAATGGTACAGGCGGCATAGTGTTCCGTAAGTCTTCTCCACACTCTCTTCCTTCCATTTGAGATATAAGACTGTCTTGATTCATTAGTGAAGAGAACATTGCTTCTGCACCAGTTCTAATGAAATGTTCTCTAAACCCTTTCCAGCCAGAGAACAAAGTAAGCGTAAACAAAACCATGTGACTTTGACTGTTTCACTCTTCTTTCCTTCATCCACTGAGTAAATAGTCCATTTCTAAATATGAAAATACATGTTGTTTCTGAAAGTTTGAAGTATAAAGAATTAAATGAAAAAGTGCTCTATTGATTGAAAATTATAATATTGTTTCAAGCTTCTGGTCAATAACTTAAATATCCAATATCTGCTTGCAGAAATCCCTATTTATCTCATATTGGTAGCTGTCAGCCGCAGCCGCGAAGAAAGTCGCGTGGCTACATGACCTTTTCGTTTTAATGGCTGGTGTTGTGAAACGTAAGCGAGGGAAACCTCTGTAAAAGTGGAGAGACTATTGTCTTAAATGTATTTAATATGTTCATGGAAACGTATCCCAATAGTTAAATTGACGATATCGTTAAATTAACATCCAAATTTACTGGTGTGTGTTTTGAGTGCTTACAGTGTTGATAAACTTAACCATAATAGGTTTTCTATTTGATCCTGTATTGATTTGTCAAAATGCTTACAGTGCGCATAAATAATTTTCACTACCGGCCCGTGTTAGCACACTGGGTAAAAAGAGGTTGTGCGTTAGAAGTGTTTTCGACGTGGAGTGCTATAATTTGTTCATTCTGCACATTTACTAACCTCCACAGCTGTGATGTGACTATTTCCTTGCACCTGTAGAATTAAAAATCTGTCAACTCTGTTCCGTGTAGAGCTTGGATGACCAAATCCAGGTTTCTTATGAAAGGCGAAGTGTTCCTGATGATACCTTTCTGCCCTGTATACACTTGTTGGTGATGTTCTTCGGAAATCTGCAACCACCGGAAGCTATGCCTGTCATCAATTAATGCGGTAGCTTTTGCAATTTCTTCCAGACTCAGAGTCATCTTGGAGAAAACTCCCTTTCACAGATCAAAATTAAATTGTGTGAAAAATGTATATAACTTATGAGGACCATCAAAGACGGAGAACTGAATAACAACTAAGAATATGGATAACAAAGGGCTGTGAATTTGTTCTTACGAAGTAAACTCAGTTGGTCTCAAGGAAGAATAATGAATAATTTTAGTTCATTGCAGGTTTAACGTATCTCATTCTTGTAAATAATGTTTTTTCTCTCTACAGAAGTATCATATAACAATTATGAGGATGTATTTTCTTCTCCTCCTCCTCCTCCTCCAACTCCTGCCCCCCCCCTCCCCCCCTTGAGGTTGGTGGGCTTGCAGATTCCTTCTTTCTAGTGCCAAACTCTTCACTTAACTGTATTCTCTCCCTGCCTTGATTTTGTGCATGAATTCCTGCCTTGGTCTCTCTTTTTTTTTTGCATTGCATCCTTCCATTTTTCTCTCCATTTAGGTCATGAACCATCTTGAATGTCGTAGTCAACTGTACTTCTGCCATCCTATGTTATAGTGCTCCTCAAGTATTTGAAAGAAGTAACCAGCATTAGCTGTTCTGTGGATGTTGTTATACTGTATAGAGTAGTAAATATATAAGTAAATAAGTTATATGATTGTGAGTGATTACAAAAGGACCTTGATGATATTGTGAGATAAACAGCAGAGAATGATATGATGATAAATGGGATGAAAAGCCAAGTTGTAAGTTTCACCAAGAAGAAAAATTCTCTCAGTTTTAATTAGTGTTGCTGAGGTGATAGTATCTCATGGTGATCACCGTAAGTACCTAGGTGTTAATATAAGAAATGGTCTTCATTGGAGTAATCACATTAACAAGATAATTCACATGGTTATGAGAGTATTTGGCGGTTGTATTAAGGATGTAAAGGAGAGGGCATATCTCTGGTAAGACTCCAATTAGAGAACAGTATTGTTCCAGTGTATGGAACCCGCACCAGGATTACTTGATTTAAGAACTGGAAAAGATACAAAGAAAAGCAGCATGATTTGTTCTTGGTGATTTCTGACAAAAGAGTAGTTTTACAAAAAATGTTGCAAATTTTGAGCTGGGAAGACTTGAGAGTAAGGAGATGAGCTGCTTGACTGAGCAGTATGTTCCAAGCTGTCAATGGAGCGATGGCGTGGAATAGCATTAATAGACAAATAAGCTTGAGTGAAACTTTTAAAAGAAGGAAAGATCATAATATGTGATGCTCTCCAGAAAACCATACCTTAAGTCTCATGACAAAATTTTACACTACAAAGGAAAAAGCATGAGGGGCAGGAAATATTGATTTTTAGATTTGGATGCCATCTGTTAGCCTGATCTTTGAACTACATGATGAAAGGAGTGACAGTGATGTTGCCATATAGAAATGTCTTCAAAATAACCTTGAAAACAGGATGTGCAGTCTAACAAAACCATACCTTAAGTTTCAATGGGAATTTAACATTGGCGACTTAAGGTATGGTTTCTCAAATGAAGTTTCTGCATTGTCTTCTTGTACCAAAATATGAAATAACCAGCTTGTGCATCAAGATAATGTTTGGTTACAATTATAGACATTTACTGGACTGCATATTTTATAACTGGTAATTTTAACTTATATGGACTGCCTGCACAGGTGCCCAGTCATAGTGCCATGATTTGTTTCTTCATGCTGACAAGTGCATCACAGAAAATAAAAATAACATTGTCATTTGGAGAACTGTGTCAGGTTTACATGAAGAAATAACAATTTCTTTTCTGCCAGTGAGTCATAAGAAATTTTTTTTTTGTGACTGGACTTTTGGTCTCATGAAAAGGAAGTACTGTGTGCCATGTACTTCTTCCCTGACAGGTATTGTCTCGGTCATTGAAGATAATACCCCTGAGTCAAAACTTAACAAAGCTGGCAACATGGTTAGAAAAAAAGTTCCTCAGATCACATCTCTCAGTCATTTTACTGTGAAAAAGAATATGCCCAGGTTCATTACCTGTCAACAAAAAGTTGATGGTACAACTGTATTTGGAGGTTTTGTGGGCAGATAATCTTCCTCAGAACTTGCCTATGAGATTGAAAGTAAAAGGCCTGACTGCAGAAAGGACAAAATATCTGTTGGACAACATTCAAGAGTACTGCACAGCAGAAACAAGGAATTTGTTGTGCCCATGGCCAGGCAACATTAAGGCCCCTGAGCCTGGGCCAAATAGCGAGATGGATTGTGTGCGCAAAAGGAAAAGACATACACAATTAAGAACATTCCTGAAAAATGAGCAAAAATTTAGTTTTCTTACTACAAGATACAAGATACACTAGTATCCTTAACTGGATACTGACTGCATGTAGTTTCAGAATGATCTTTTAAAATATCCAACATTATTATTGCATCCTTATATTGTTTGTACATCTTAAGACAGAACTTTGGTTTATGTGAGTGTTTGAAGACTAAAACTTCCTTTTTCACTTTTTCAAATTTTGAACATGTATATGTATTTATTTTCCAGAGAATAAAACTCCTAAATATTTACAAAAATGGATTTTAATAAGCAGAACTGAAACAGTCAAATTTCCATAAATCCTTAATACATTACGAGAATACTGTACCCCATTTTCTGATTAATTTTCTTGAAATTCAATAAATTCTGTCTCCCAAATTCAAAGTTACATAAAGTGATCAGTTTTTAAGCTAGAGACTTCCAGTTTTCACGAAGATTGCAAATTTATCTACTATCAAAATACTGGTATAAAATAAACTAAAACTCTATTTTCCGACTTAAGGTATGGTTTGCTGGAGAGTGTCACAAATGAAGATCTTAAGTTGGAAATCAAGAGGAAAAATTGAGGAAAATATTAATTTATAGGATGAAGAATAAAGAATTGGAATAATTTAGACAACAGGCTATAAAGAAATTTAAACAATTTTCTTTTAGATATGGTAGATGGAAAATGGTAGTAAGGTTGAAAATGAAGTGTGGAAAGTTTTGATTCCTCATATATTCACCTGTAAAAGATACACGAGTTGTTTTTGTCTGTGAGAGTTTATTTCACATTTATTAACTTTGTACTGAATAATAAAATGGAAAAAATAAACGAGTATGTCCGCTGTAAAAGTTTGTAAGTTATATAGAATTGATGCGTTTTCAACTCATTCTCATTATCTTCCCCTTTCTATTCTCATTCAGAGATATTTAGTTTTCAGGTTTCTCACTTTGAAGTACATCATAATTTTGGTCATTCAGGGCTTTGTTTGTAGCTTGTACACTAATAGAAGTAAAGTAATAATTTATCAATAAACTTGTTGCATAACTTTTCGGCTCTGTAATTCAAAGACAAGTGCTGTCTTTTCCTCGTATAGAAGTAGGAATATAAATTTTTCTTGTGATTTCCTGTTTGTGATTTCAAAAGGATCTTGTAACATATGTAATTCAAATCAAATCAAAATCTCTTTATTTGCAAATGAGGTGTCTACCTCGGTGGCAAATGGTACACTAAAATACATTATTGTCAAGCACTAAATATTAAATTAACAAGAGAAGAAATTTTTTCCTATAATACAATATTATACAATTTACGCTAACAATGTTTTCTATTAAACACACAGCTCGTCCTTAATAAATTTATATTGTTTACAAAATTCTACTTATAATATCTCCTGTACTACTTACAAATATAGTCAACTGATATACAGTATGTGGAATTACTTCAAATGATACTATACAACTGGTATAAGATTAATATTTACATTGCATTTATTTATTTACTTTTTTTTTTTTTTTTTTTTTTTTTACCCGTTCTGGATCCTAAGTAGCATAACGACCAGCTGCGTTTTAACCAGAGCCCCTTTTGCCACCACTTTTCAGAGTTCCTGAAGGGCCTTCACAGCTACCGTAGCGGTCCCAGGGCCCTCGAAGTCCCCACTGTACTTCACCCCTACAGGCAGTCCCCTACTTTGGCTGTCCAAACTCCTTAGACCAGGGGATGGAATTAATTTATTCACACACATTTTTTTATTTACAATAACCTGCACTGGTCGAATGCCCTCTAACACTTCATTTATTTTCTCTGTTGCTGTTTATTCTCTTCTTGAATATCTGTACAGATTTTGGAAAAGGATCAAACACTACCCCTGGTAAACTGTTCCACTCCTTCACACCCTTCCCAATGAATGAAAATTTACCCCAATCGCTTCTGCTAAAATTCCTTCTAATTTTATATTTGTGGTCAGTCCTGCCGATATAATTATTTTCCAACTGAAGCCTCTCACGGATATCTCCCCATGCTTCTTCTCCTGTATAGGCTCTATATAATCCTGTAAGTCTAGTTTTCTCCCTTCTCTTACTTAAAGTTTCCCACCCAAGTTCCTTTAACATTTCTGATACACTACTCTTTCTCCTGAAATCCCCTGTTACAAATCTTGCTGCTTTCCTGGTGTACCTAGGTAGATAAAAAGCTCAAGTTCTCTCTAATATATTTTCTGTTCCACTCTGAGATCTTAGATCATATGAAAAATTATTTTCATCTTCTATTTAAATCATAGCACTTCTTCTTCTTCTTATTCTTCTTCTTCATTGAAATCCTCCAATACACCTACCTTTGCTATTCTATCATTCATATTAAGGAAGTTCTTTAGTTAAGTTTGTTGCCTTTCTTACATGGTGGGCCTCAGTCCTGCTATTATGCCAAGCCATATTATTAAATCCCGGTCTTGAAAGCTCAGAATAATGGCCAAGAGGATGTGCCATGCTGATCACACGACCCCTCGTAATCTGTAGGCCTTCAGGCTGAGCAGCGGTCACTGGGCAGGCCAAGGCCCTTTCAAGGGCGTTAAGTGTCGTGGGGGGGAATATTATTAAATACATACACCATTATACGATTCATCAGGTTAAAATTGATACTCATAGAGGTCATGGTCAAAGGAAATGCTGTTAGCTTAGGAACTTACGGGACTTGATAGGACTAGATTTTAGCAGGCTGATGAAGACAGCTGAACATCATGCAGACACATTCTCTTTGGTGCAGACTTCGCTGTGATTGTGGCCAACCTCCAGTAATGGAGAAGGTACTACAAGATGAAGAATATAATTTATAGAATAAATTAACAACAGCCTGTTCTCTGCTGGATCCATAAACTTTCCTATGTTGTACAATAAACATTCATAGATTTGTAATTTAGAGCTAGAGGCACAGTCAATTACTCCCTTTTATTATATAAGGCATAGGGTCCTATTGTATCAGAAGTCTGATCCCGGTATCAAACTGAAGTCTGCCTGAAAGCCTAAGACTCAACATTTTAAAGCACAAAATATTGGATTGAAAAACATATTCCATGAAAATGGCCTTGTAAAACAACTCTTGTCAATTAGCTAGTAGCTGAGTGAATTCTGGTATCTATAGTTATCTGTGACTTTTTAAATTGATGAATTCTTATAATTTAAGAACTGACAATGAAAGAACATGAGCAATATCTCCACAAACTATTGGGAATCTTTGCTCATTGCCTGTTACATCAAGATAACACTGATTTATATAATATCCATTGCTGAGGGGTTATGTTAATGAGATGGAGATCATTTATGTCAATAAACAACTTCATATGGAGATCAGAGATACACTTCCTGACACAGCGTGCAAATGGGTAAAAATTTAAGTCCCCGAGAACAAACATGATTAAAAGAAAGGAACACATTCATTGAGATTTCTTGGCTAGTTGATACACAGATGGTTATTTACACTTTTCCAATAAAAGGATGCTCTTATCTGCTTTTAGAACAAATTTAAATGATGATAGCTACAAATTGCCGTGAGCACAGCTTATCTCTTTCCTAACATAGTATAATTATGCAAGATTATTTACAAAATGTGTATTGGACAAATGTACAGCATATTAAAGAGTAAAACAATAAATATTTATAATGAAAGAACATAGTTAGGGACAAGTTGTATAAAGTTCATTGCTAATTCTTCCATTCAGGAGTCCATTCAGTTTATAGATTAGGAAGTGTACTTTTGTTAGGAATTTAAAACTTGTTGGACCAGTTTGTCTTTGCAGAGAAGGTTGTATATATCTATCTCAATTAACTGTTGCATTTAAAGCTTAAAGTCATAAGCACAAGAGAAAACTAATGATCCAAAACTGCAAAGCTAGGCAAGTTCAATTATTCCAGTCAAAGTAATCATGGTCAGCCAAATAGCAATTCGTTTATGGTTAAATCCCTTAACAGCAAGCATATGGAATACATCAGGAAAGAGATCTCCTAACAAAGTGAAACAAACTAGTCCCTCTCACTAACAGTTGCCAAGAAGAGGTGAAAAAAAGGAAAGGGGATACAGATAGGATATAAGCCTGCTGCCCTTTCTCATCATCTCCAGTGTTTTCTGACCATACCACACCATCACCATCCTTCTGCATAATTCTGTATTCAGGAATCATCATCCTCCTCCCTGTGCATTCTCCTCATCTTTTAGAAAAAGAATTCCAAATTTAATTGTCATATATAAAGCTAAAATTCGTAAGCACCCATGAAAACTGATGATCTAAAACTGTAAATTTATCTTCTTTACAGAATAAAATAGCACATGAAATAAAAGATCAATTATTTTTTGTACTACATTTGTTAAGTTTCAGTCTCTTTTTCCTTCATCCTAAACGCCAACTTCCATAAAATTAGCTCCAGTCATTTCACACCATGCCAAAATGAACAGATCAAAATGTAAATAAACCACTTCTTCTATTTTGTTGTTCCTAATCCTAGATAAAGATGAAGTCAGTCTGTCTGTCTATCCATTTTAACCTTCAGCCCAGTGGCAAGTTGAATCGTCAAATAGCATCACCAAAGATGGTTTTAGGAAAACCAACAGCGGCGCCATAATGAGGACTACTAGACGTAATGAGAAGCACTGTAGTTTGCCATTGCTTTCTTCACTGGGCCAGAAAGTGCTATTGCAGCCTGACTGACCCTATGAGTAACACCTTTCATAACATCCAGATGCACTAATCATGCTCTGAATGTCATTAATCAGCGACACCTACACTTTGGCAACTTCCATACTGTCACAGCCATAAATGAGACTGGGAGTTCAGTGGAAGCTACATTTTGCTCTGACCTGTGCCAAGAGACAGATGTAAAAATACTACATTCTTCGAGAAATAGAAATAGCAGTATGTGGAAAAAGATGTATGAAATGAATATCTAGTACTGTAAGTATAACCATATTGGTTCTTCCCAACCAGTCTGCCCATCAGAGATAGCAGGTTCACTCATTGTTACACTAGGAAAATATTGCCGCTGTATCTTAATGATGAGAAGGCTGATATCAGAAGCCATCATTTTCAATTTTGTGTAGTTTTGATTTATGGTGTTGGGCCTTTCTATCGGTGAACACAGTCAAAAGTTTGGATGGGTGGTCAATTAAAAAAAGCTATTGTTATTAATGTAGCATACCTAACTGACTTAAATTGGTAAAGAATTATTTGATCAGCAGTTTTTCTAAGTAGAAACATTTTACAAAACAACTGCAGTATATTCAAAAAGAGTGATATGCAAAATATGTTTCCACCCAGGATCGAACTAGGGCCCTTCTGCAGGTTAGGTGAATCTGATAACCACTTCACCACTATCCTAGTATTACCTGTTAACTTAATAAAAATAAACCAGACCTTACATCTTATTTAAAGAAAATCCAATATCCTTGTGCAATATTTCTCTTCGTAAAGTTTGTGTTTTGTCTGACTTCTAATGGTTTACATGATCCCATTCATAAAGTTTTGCACCGTATAAACAAAGAACCATCTTTTGAAATGTTGATTTTGATAACAATTATTGTGTATTTTTTATGTATCATAAACCATTGTTGATGTTACTATATAATTTTTTTAAAACACCAAAATCGAAACTGCCCTGTCATACACCAAACCATCTGAGATAAACATTGTGATACTGATCTAAATGTTCATCAGAGGAAAGCAGAAGCATTCTACGAGCATGTGTGGCAGGAACTTGATGGAGAAATAACTTTCTCCTTCGATTGTCAAAAGAATCATCCAATCCCCAAAATTCCTGACCAGGCGGCATACTTTTTACGCCAGCTGTACATTTACAACTTCTCTATTTGTGAGGGGATTTCTAAAGATCCTCAGTGGAGAAACAAAACTTTTGCTTATGCGTGGCTTGAGAATTTATACAGGAAGGGTTCAATCGAAATTGCATATGAACTTTACCACAGATTAATGTCTACCAACCTGGCAAATTACCATTCCATCAAGCTGGTCCCCAATGGTTGCGGAGGCCAGAACAAAAATAAAATCATAATTGGAATGCTTGGCAAGTTCTTGGTTGAAGAAGCTCCTTTTTCAATGAAAAAGATAACTCTGCTGTTTCCTGTGGTAGGACATTCATTTATCCCTCCTGATAAGGTTTTTGGACGAATCAAGGCCGATGTTCAGAAGCATACAACACTTCTTGTGGATCAAGAGTATGTTAACATCTTTGAATCTCATGCAACTGTGATTTGGTTGGGAAACAGCTGTCCTGTGATGGACTGGAAACAGGCAGTGAAGGAACCAGGTAACTGGCATTTCAAACTTCAACCTTGTAAGAGGATTATACTTGCACGAATAAAATCAGGCAACTATGTGATGAGAGGTGAAGTAAACTATAACAATGATTGTGGTGAAGCAAAAAGAATATTGAAGCGTGGGAAACCCTTTTCTGCTATCATGTCAGTACTAGTAGAGGAAGAAAGAAAAGCTCAACAACCTGAACACATTGCTGACCAAACATTACGGGAAAGAGTGGATAAGGAACGATGACCTCACGTTCTTCAAGACACTGTTTGACCAGCAGCAAACTTTAAAACAGTGAAATCCCAGACTGTGACACTGAGTGGGAGATTTTGTTGAGGACAATAATGGATTGTTAATATAACTGTACAAAATATTAAAGAACTTATAAAATACTAGCAATTACCCGTGGCTTCGCTCACGTGGATTTTGTAATTCGATCAAAGTAATCATCCCTCGGTATTGTACGAAGACATTATCTGAAAATTTCTAAACTATAAAAACTTACTCAAAAATTGAGTTTCATTTACCCCAGAAATTCTTTGTAAATCATGTTTGTGGTTTTGCTTTTTGAGGCTAGGACGTCCATGCGACATGAGAAACGGTCTTCTCTCAAGTCAAAAAAATAAATATATGTTTCTTTATTTTTAAAGGAGATGCCAAATACCTATTCCCACATCTGTAATATCTTCAGTTTTTGAGATATGCATAAGTATCCCCATAAAAAGAATTCAACCCTTTGATCAGTCCTTCCCCCACCCCCATCTATATGTATTTTCCAAAAACAAAACTGCATGTTTCTTTATTTAAAGGAGATTCCAAGTACCAATTTTCATGTCTGTAATCTCTTCCGTTTTTAAGATATAAGTATCCTCATAAAAATAATTCAGCTATTTTTCACTTCTTTTCACTACCTGTTAAATGCCTTTTCTGAACAAAAGGTACATGTTCCTGTATTTTAAAGGACTTTCCAAATACAAAGTTTCTTGTCTCTAACATGTTAAGTTTTTGACATATAATGTAGATTTACCGGTACTCATTTTAAAAATTCATCCGCTTTTCCAATTCTTTTTAGCCCCTTAATTGGATATTCCGAAAACAATAAAATGTATGTTTCGTTATTTTTAAAGGAGATTCCAAATACCAGTTTTCATGTCTGTACATCTGTAACACCTTCAGTTTTCAAGATAAATGTATACTCATAAAAAGAATTCAAATTCTTCTTCTTCACGTCTTTCCACCCCACTACCACCTTAAATGGACTTTCCGAAAACAAAAAAATATGTGTTTCTTTACTTTGAAAGGAAATTCAAAATACCAACTTTCACATCTGTAACAACTTCAGTTTTTAAGATAAAGCGTCCCCTTAAACATATTTCAACTCCTTACTTATTTATTTCCAACTCCACACCCCTTACGTCGATTTTTCGAAGAAGAACAAGAAGAACAAGAAGAAAGAAAAAAAAAAAAAAAAGCTTGTTTCTTTATTTTTAAAGGAGATTCCAAATACTAATAATCACGTCTGTAACATCTTCAGTTTTTGAGATATAAGTATTGTCATAAAAGTAATTCAACTAATTTTTCACCCCCCTTCCTACCCATTAAGTTGATTCCCCCCTCCCCAAAAGTGCGTTTTTCTTTATTTTTAAAGGAGATTCCAAATACCAACTTTCATGTCTTTAACATCTTTAATTTTTGAGATAAAGTATCCTCATTCAAAGAATTCAACACATTTTTCAATTCATTCACACCCCCTAAGTGGATTTTCCAGAGACAAAAGAACATGTGTTTCTTTACTTTGAAAGAAGATTCCAAATACAAATGTTCATGCCTTTAACATCTTCAGTTTTTGAGATATAAGTATCCTCATAAAAAGAATTCAATTCCTTTTTCACGGCCTCCGCCCCGAAGTTGATTCCCCCCAAAAATGTGTGTTTCTTTATTTTCAAAGGAGATTCCAAATACTAATTTTCACGTCTATAACATCTTTAGTTTTTGTGATATAAGTATCCTCATACAAAGAATTCAACTAATTTTTCAATTAATTCATCCCCTTAAGTGGATTTTCCAAAGGCAAAAGATTACGTGTTTCTTTACTTTGAAGGAAAATTCCAAATACAAATTTTCATGTCTGTAACATCTTCAGTTTTTGAGATATAAGTATCCTCATGAAAATAATTCAACTCCTTTTTCACTCCACCCCCGCCCGTTGTTGGTTTTCCGCCACCCGAAGAAATGCATGTTTCTTTATTTTTAAAGGAGATTCCAAATACCAATTTCCACGTCTGTAACCTTCAGTTTTGAGATATAAGTTTCTCCAGGAAAAGAATTCAATTTTTTTCACTTCCTCTCGCACTCCTCACTTAAGAGAATTTTCCAAAAACAAACAGTACCCGTTTCTTTAAAAGAGCTTCCAAATATGAATTATCAGTTTTTGAGATATATGAATGCTCGTAAAAAGAATTCATCTCCGTTTTCATCCCCTGACCTACCAAGTTGATCCCCTCCCCCGCCCCAAAGAAAATGTGTGTTTATTTTTAAATAAGATTCCAAATACCATTTTTCACATTTGTAACATCTTTAGATTATTTTGATATATTATATTCTCATACAAATAATTCAACTAATTTTTCAATTCTTTCACCCCTCCCCCTCCCCATTAAGGGTTTTTTCCGAAAACAAAAGAATACGTCTTTACTTATTTTTAAAGGAGATTCCAAATACCAATTTCCACGTCTGCAACATGTTAAGTTTTTGAGATAAACTATAGATACGCTAATTTTAAAAATTCACCCCCTTTTTCAGTTCATCTTAAGTGGATTTTCTGAAAAAAATATTTATGTTTATGTACTTTTACAGGGAATTCCAAATACCAGTTTCAAATCTGTAATATCTTATGTGTCTGAGATAATTTGCTGATATCTATTTAAAAATTCACCCCGTTTGCCACACTCCTGTTCACCCCCTATTCATTGGAATATCCAATAACACAAAAATATGTGTTTCTTTGTTTTCAAAGGAGATTCCAAATACCAATTTTCATGTCTGTAACATCTTCAGTTTTTGAGATATAAGTCTCCTCATAAAAGGTGTTCAACCCCTTTTCCACTTTTTTCATCCCCCTTAATGGGATTTTCTGAAAACAAAAAATACGTGTTTATTTTTAAAGGAGATTCCAAATACCAATTTTTACGTCAGTAAACTTTTTAAGTTTTTGAGATATAAATATCCTCATTTTAAAAATTCACACCCCTTTTCACCCCCTTAGTGACGGAATATCCAGAAATCCTCCCTTAGCGAGCACCTATATGTTAATATGAATGTATCCCCAAAATTTCATTTTTTTTATGTTCAATAGTTTTGGCTCGGCGATGATGAATCAGTCAGTCAGTCAGGATATGTTATTTTATATTTATATAGATTTTGAAAACATTTTGAATGATTGATGATTTCTTGATGTAATCATAAAATTAAAGAGCAGGGATTAGATATCAAAACAGATTATATCCTAACCTTAAAATTGTTTCCAGTCATGCTATTTTCATAGTGTAATACTTTCAAACATAGCTAATAAAACATGTTCACCATAAATCTGCACCCTCTATTCCATATACTGCTGGAAATACCTTTATCTCCATAAAACTGCTGCAAAACTCATTATGTCCAAATGTTTTTTGCAAATAACATGGGTTTTATAGTTATATTTTGTGGAGATTTTGCAGTATGACGAAGATGAACACTTACAGTTTCATTACAAAATTTCAACCTCCTAACTTTGTTGCATAACAAATGACAGTTTTTTGCGCCTCCTGAAAAATTTGTTTGTTTGCAAGTAATGGGTTTGCAACTGGACGACTCATTTCCACTGATCAGGTGTTGAGTAATGGCAGTGGTAGAGGCCAGGGCAGTAGCTTGTGAAGCAGCCTTGACAGCACAGCAGGTTACTACAGTGCCTATTGCCTGCAGCTCAAAATGCTTAAGGCTTGATGTTCACTAAACCAACTATTGAAAAGGGGTAACCTAAGTCTAGTGATAGCCCACATCTTGATCCTAGCATACGCCACTGCTGCAGGTATTAATCCAATGGTGCCGGGATATCAATGTCTATGTTTTTGCTTCTTTCATAGACTAAGCTTTTGGTACAGTCCACCATAACGAACTCATGAACATTCTTTGAGAATTAGAGCTTGATGGGTGGGACATCCATATTATTCGGTAATCTCTACTGGAATCAGTGCTGTCATAAGAGTTGATAGTCGTGTCTCGGAAGAAGTGTCAATTATGATAGGCATTTGCCAAGGCTGTATTCTTTCACCAGTACTTTTCAACATCTATTCAGGAAAGAATGTTCGAGATGCTCTTTGTGGAAAGACTCAAGGAGTTGTGGTTAACGGAGTCATCATAAGTGAGATCTGGTGAAATGAAATGGTGTATGGCTTTTAATGCCGGGAGTGTCTGAGGAAAAGTTCGGCTTGCCAGGTGCAGGTTTTTTGAATTAACGCCCATAGGTGACCTGCACGTCATGATGAGGATGAAATGATGATAAGAACGATACACACCCAGCCCCCGTGCTAGCGGAATTAACCAACTATGGTTAAAATTTGCGACCCTGCCAAGAATCTGAACCCAGGACCCCTGTGACCAAAGGCCAGCGTACTAACCATTTAGCCATGGAGCCGGACACAACATCAGGTATGCCAATGTCATTGTCCTACTTGCAGCCAATCTCTAGGAACTACAGGAACTACTTAACGTTGTCACTGAAGCCAGCAATGCCATGGGTTTGAGGCTGAATGTTAAGAAAACCAAGTAATGGTTGTAAGTAGGAAAGAAGATTGCATTCGGGATGGTCTCAAAGCCGGAAATTACCAGATTGTGAGAGTAGCAACATTTAAATACGTAGGATGTCATGTTAATGATGACTGGGACCTTGATCCTGAAATCTGTTGCAGAATTGAGCAGGGCAGAACCTCTTTAGAAAACTTAGAAAACTTTTGACAAGCCGTGACCTTTCCATTACACTATGGACATGACTACTCTGGTGCTACAGTTTTTGTATCCTACTATGCGGCATTGAGGCATGGACACTATGGATCCATGTGGAAGAGATTGCATGCGTTTAAAATGTGGACATACCGAAGGATGCTGAAGATACCCTGGACAGCTAAAATTACCAATATGGAAGTTTTGCACCATACGAACAAAGAACCAAAAATTTTCACTACCATTAAGAGAAGGAAGCTAGAATACTTTGGTCATATGATGAAGAACAGTAAATACCACCTTCTACAAATAATACTCCAAGGGAAAATGAATGGTAAACATGGTCTGGTACAAAGTAAAATATCATGGCTCAGCAAGTTGAGCCAGTGATTTGGGGTGACGAAGCTCACTCTATCAGAACAGCTATCAACAAACAGCAGATCATGCTACTGATCGCCAACATTCTGCATGTGAATAAGAAGAACTTGTGAAGAAATCATGACAATGCAACAATTTGTACCATATCTTCTGTTTGAGAACATACCAGTATCGGTACAGTTTGTTTCATTTAACAACTTTTGAAATGTTGATTTTAATCAAAACTATTTTGGGCAAGTTTTATGTATCATAAACCATTGATGATGTTCCTATAGGGTATCATCATTTTTTTTTTTTTTTTTTTTAATACGGTAATGAAATTCATTACAGTGCTTCAAGTACTGCAGGCAGCTCAAATATTCTCTTATAGTTAAGTTTGATCCATAACTTTCTGCCTTCTAACTAAATACTTTACCATTGCAATACAGATGATAAATACATGTAATTGTAATCTAAGAAGTTGAATGCAATACTGATGGCTCAGAGGCATACAAATACAGGGTGTCCAAAAAGTAACTCTCTGGTACAAATTTGAAATTCGCAGTTAAAGATGTTTGGTTATGTTAACAATGATCCTCAGTGATTAAATTAAGAAGGCAACATTTTATAGTATTTAGTTTGGTCTCTTTCCATTTTCAGTAAATAATAATAATAATAATAATAATAATAATAATAATAATAATAATAATAATAATAATAATAATAATAATAATAATAATAAAATTATGTGTTCATTAAAGGTGTTTCTCTCTGTAGTCCATATCTTCAACAGTTTCAAAGTGTAAGTTGGTGAAATGAAAAAGCTTTCAATTTTGATTAAGTCTCGTTCAAGTACTTCTCTGATTTTCCACTCTGACACTGTGCTATATCGATCTTATTTAAACACAAACTATACCTCACGTTGTGTTGGGCTTTCACCTGTGTGAACTTGAAAACTATCTTGTACAAGCCTATGTATTGTGTTTTCTTGCAGTACTTCTCCTTCTCCATTAATAAGTATTCTGAAGTGAAGGTATTTGTCCTTTGTAACCAGTAGAAATTTATTTAACATTGTCTGAGTTCATAGAATCAGTCTAGATTTCTCTCTTGTTGAAGATATTTTGAATCCTGCAGTTCAAATGGCATGATTTTTATTATCATTGCTTTACATAGCCAGTTTCCTAATCTTCCTGACTGGATGTTTATGTCGAGCTCCTCAGTTTGTTTCTTTCTTATGGACTATTAGGAATAGATTTATTTTGTAAGTTACTTGACTTATTTTAATTTAAGTAATGATATGTCACAACATGAAACAGTCACTGGTGTTAGCAAGAACTGTAGACATGCATTGATTTAATATATATACTGCAGATTCAAAAACTCTTCCTTTTAATGAAATCTGGCTCAGTTGTTCCTTTCTCTGAAATACATTTTCTCTCAGTCTTAAAAGGAATCAATATAACAGTACAAAAATTGCAATAATTATATCATTATTAAAATAATATATTTTCTGAGCATTGTTCATATGTTGTTTTTCATTGATTTTCATATATTGTTAATATATTCACTTTGATTATAACTGTATTAACATTGTATAGAATAATTATAGAGCCTCTTATAATGTGTATGAAGCATGAAATGAAAAACGTAAGTATGTATATTTATGTATGTATCATATTTTAAATTGTATTTTAATGCATTCTATTTCAAATATTAAGTCATTCTATTCCAATATTAAAGTATTTTTATGTACTACTAAGAGCTTTTCCAGTACTTAATTGTTGTCATTGTTGTTGTGTAACATTTTATGTTTTATATCAGTTGAATACTTGCTGGCAAAATGAACATAACTTTTGTACATTTCATACTACGGTACAATATTTCTTGGCAGGCATTTGATGGAAAGTTTCAGAAGAAATTTTAAAACCTGGAAAAAGAAAAAAAGAAAAAAAAAACACAGGAAAAAACCTTGTAATTAACTACTTTACCAGTGCAATACAAAGGATGAGTACCTTGCATTTGTAACCTAATATATTGAATGTAATACTGAAGATACAGAGACATGCAAATACTGGGTGACCAGAAAGTAACTTTGTAGTACAAATTTGAAATTTGAAGTGATAGGGCAGTGCAGTTTTCTCTATGGGATATATTGGAAATGTCCTTCTGTGGCCTGGAAATATACAGGTAAACCCCCTCATACGCGGATTCGTTATCCGCAATTTTGCATATACGTGACTTAGGTTTTAAGTCTAGTGCTGCCATCTGTTAACATTACGTGCAAGCTGTAATTTATTTAGGTGGGTACAGACATGCGTGCTGAACTCTGTAACGTATACTACATCACATGCCAAGGTTAAACGGGGCATCCTCCATCGTGTTTATAGAGACGTGAATAGTCAGTTCCAGTCAGTAAAGCTATGAAATTGCACTTGACAGGTTTCGTATTTAGAACGCCGGGTAAAAGGAAAGAAAGTGTGCCTATCAAAGGAAAGAAGCGTGTACCAAAATCGTATTCGGTAGAAACAAAGTTTTGTATCGCTATGAGAAAGGTGAGCGTACTGTTGACATTCAGCGTGCTTTGGAACTTAGTGAATCCACTGTGAGAACCATTCGTGACAATGAAGAATCAATTGGAAAAACTGCTCAGTCTTCTACTACCGTAACTTAAGTGTGACTAGAGTGCTTGGAAGCAATGGAAAGAAAGGATTGGATTGAACATCACAACCAACAACACATGCCTCTCCCATGAGCTGCTATTCAAGCTAAAGCCAAGAGCTTGTACGCAGAGTTTAGTTTATTATTGTAGTTTCTGTGTTAAATTTTTAAATGTATAAAGTTTGGAATAAAATGCGTTTCAGAAACATGATAATTGTCATTTTTTGTAAAAAATACTAAGAATCTCTGCTATTTTAAACTTTATATGTGAGTAAACAGAAACCTAACCCTATATTTTACATATAAAATGATTCTCGGTTTACGCAAATTTGGTATGCGTGGCAATTCTGCGGAATGTAACTATCGCATATAACGAGGTCTACCTGTATTTGGACATGACACTGCACAGTGTTGAAAACTTCTTGGAGTGTGCAGTTGCATCTTGTTGGAACCAGCCCTCTTGAATCTCACGCTCATTGAATTAGGCCACGATATGTTCCAGTGCAATAACATTCTGCATTGATAGTGTTGTAAGAAATTTGGCCCAGTAACACACTGCCAACTCAAGGCACACTAGCTCGATCTTCTGATTGTGTAGAGGCACTTCCACTCGTGAGGTTTCAAACTGTGTTCAAACTGTTAATGTATCCGAATAGATGAAATCACCATGTCATTCATAAATTTTCTTTTCAGTGCACTGCATAGTTACTTTTTGGACACCCTGTATTCTACAGTATTTGTGTGCAAAATTCATTTATACAGCATATCTTATTAAAACTTGGTTAAAACTTGGCACTAAAACTTATGTCATAGCCCTACATTATTATTATTATTATTATTATTATTATTATTATTATTATTATTATTATTATTATTATTATTATTATTATTATTATTATTATTATTACTACCAACAAAGGAGCACATTCGAACTTATTAACACTTTTTTGTTTTTTCTTCTCTTACCAATCCTCTCGCTGTGTTCCTTTTTACGCTGATCAGTCCATTCTGTTTTTAGTCGGGTGGGCTTTACAGAAATTTGTATTTGTGAATTAAGATTCTGAATTTTATTCTCTCTTGAATGGTTTCTTCATTAGTGCCAGTTTCATTTAGATCTTTACTGATTTCTTTTAGCCAATTATTGTAATTTTTCATTGATAAGGCTAAGTTTAAAATTTTCTTTGTGAGCCTGTTATTATCCATTCTATATAAAATAATTGCCAATTCCTAATGGTATCTGTGATTTTTTTTTTCTGTAATTTGATAGATTTCATGTGATTTCTTTTTCATCCAAATTCCATTTTTGCATTTTGGTTCTAAGATTTTTCTTGTTTATTGATCATCTTTATTTGAGATTTGCCGCCAATTACAATAGTTTCAGATGCATAAAGTGCTTCTGTTTTAACTACTGTGTTATAATGTTGTAAGCTTGCCTTTTTTAGTACCTTATAGTTCTTTTATTGCATTTGTTCCAAGTGATTTTGTATGCTCTTTGAAATTTTGCAGTTCTTTCTTTGTTAGCTTGCTGATTTAACCCTGCTGGTTCAATGATTTCACCTAGATACTTTGTCTATTTGAGTGATATATGGTGATTAATGGTTGACTGTTAAAACCTGTTCTAGTCCCTTCCCTATACAGCAGTGTCTTGATTATATAACCTAAACGGTTTTGGATCACCGACAATGTTGGATAATACAGGATAACTTTGGAAATTAACTAAAACAAACAGGAAGGCTATACTGTATTACTAAAGCAACGACATGTTTTATGGTATTCTATTTATTGAATTATCAATTCAATTGTTGTACAATACATGCAGTATTGAATGAAAACATTCCAAATGTCTAATGAAAAGAAACTTGTCAACAATGTCTGCTTGCTTGCTGAATCATGTTTTCTTCGTGCGAGATCCCGCCATCAACGAAAAATCAACACCTCCGATGGTCCTGCTTCCGGCTGTTGCTCAACGTAGTTAATGCCATTTCTTCACTGTGAGCCATCGTTTTCTCCTTTTGTTCTGCAATTTCTTCATCATCCTCATTGTTGTTAGCATTCACAAAATCAATAATATCAGGGTCATTTAGTTCAAACAGCCGATCTTGTGCACACCACTTACATCTTGAGTCGTAGCATCCTCACAGCCAGGAATGCAGTTCAGTAAGAGACCAATGTTTTCCATGTCTTCTTGTACCACCTCCTCTCAATGTTCAACCTCACTCAACAATATGTTCCAAGACTTTGCTAATGTCATTGTTTCAACTTCTTCCCAAGACTGAGTGATCCAGTTTGCCATGTCTTTCATGTTGATTCGTTTTAACTTTTCTATCATGTTGCTGCCACTCTCCATTTCCTCTATTAGGGATGAAAGGAGTTTCTGCCAATATTTCCTCTTCAATGTTTCCAGCAAGGAAGGAAGAATATGACTTTGATGTCACCACTTCTAAGTTGCTCTTCGTTTGGGTGTGATGAAGCATTGTCTAGTAGAAGAAGAACTTTTCTAGGGAGATTGTTTGAAGCTAGAATTTTTTCTACATCTGGAACAAACTGTGTAAGAAGTCAGTCTTTAAAGATGTCAGCAGACATCCAGACAGCCTTCTTATTCATGTAATCGACTGGAAAAGTATTAACAGAATTGTTTTTAAATGCCCTAGGCTTCTTTGCTTTATTGATCTTAAGCAATTTTGCTTTTAAGTTCCCAGTAACATTACTACAGGCAAGAACAGTAACTTTTTCCTACTATGCTTGTAGCCAGGTGCAGACATCTTGGCTTGGGCTGCGAGAGTTTTTGATGGCAGCATCTTGAAATTTAGTCAAGTCTCATCACAATTAAAAATCTGATCACCGGTTAATCCTTCAGTAAGAATTATTTCTTGAAATTCCTTTTTAAATTTCACAACCTCATCAGATTTAGCTGACAGTTTTTCTCCACAGATATTAAGCTGCCTAATGCTGTACCATTTTTTCCACTGGTCAAGCCACCCAGCACTGGAAGTAAAATTAGGGTCACCTTCATTAAACTTCTTCTGGAAATAAACAGCCTTTTCTTTCAGAATGGGGCCAGATATTTGCAGGCTCTTTTCCCAGTTTTGAGTGAACCAAAAGAAATAGTGCTTCACTTACTTTTTTCGTACTCCCATTTTTTCATTGTTTTTCTAATTTTCAGTACATCACTTGTTGCTCTGGTAGAGCACCACTTTTCTATTTCTTCCCTCTTTTCTTTTTCCAGTCTCTCACTATAACACGTCCAATACCATAATCTGAAGCCACTTTTTGAAGAGTTGCCCCTTTGTCCAGTCTCTTTAACGCACTCAACTTGTCTTCCATAGAAACAATCACTTCCTTCCGTTTACTCACCATACTCACAGAGGATATGAAAACTATAACATCCACACCCAACCAATACTACACTGAACAATGACTGAAGACTCACTGCACCTGTCCTTGAGAAAAGCGTGGTCCTACAGCCAGCAGCCAGGCCAGTGCTTGTCCTACAGTCACATCCTCCACACCGGGTGTCACAGAATTTAGTCTCCACCGAAAGTTCAAATTAGTGTACCAGTGTCGGATAACATGGAATGTCGGGTAAGTGAAGGTCAGTTGAGCAAGACTCTACTCTACTTTGTCTTTTCATAAGAAATTTGGAGTTGTGTTTTGGCTGCTATTTCATGGAGTTTTTCTACAGACTGGATTGCTTCCTGTCTGTTGTTGGATAGGATAGCAATGGCATCAGCAAATGCTAGGCATTTAAGGTGAATTTGGTTTTGGAGACATCTACCAATATTTATACCTTTAGTTACATTTGGCCATATCCTAATCACTTTTTTCTAGAGCTAAATTAAACAGTAAGGGAGATAATCCATCTCCTTGTCTGACTCCTGTTTTGATTTCAGTTGGTTCAGAAATTATTATTATTATTATTATTATTATTATTATTATTATTATTATTATTATTATTATTATTATTATTATTATTATTATTATTATTATTATTATTATTATTATTATTATTATTATTATTATTATTATTAATACGAGGGTTGGGGCAAAATTCATGGCAAGTAATTTTTTCTTGAAGATACCAGTCCGGTTCAAAAATGTGACATATACAGACAAAAGACAAGGTGTTAACTACATGTGTGGACAATGTATAGCACTGAAATATTGTAACACACTAATTTATTATGGTAGTATACAGGGCAATATGGCCTTCCCGGTGCAAAAGAATGACAACACAGTACACATAAAGTTGACTTGACAAACCTGGGCCTAAAGACCCTCAAAGTAGTCCCCTGCTACTGACACCACACACTGCCAACGATGTGGGAGGTGCTGAATACCATCTGCCTCAGCATTTGCCACACCATGTGTGAATCGGGTCACCCGTTGGTGCACAGCATTAGCAGTGTCCTCTCGTGTTGCAAACCGCCTACCACGTAGTGGTTCCTTAATTTTTCTAATGAGATCAAAGTCACATGGCGAAATGTCGGGAGAGTACGGTGGGTGCTCCAATTCTTCCCATCCCCAGCATCGCAGTATAGCTGCTCTACACACTCTGCTTTATGTGGTTTTGCATTGTCATGCAGAATTATTGCACTGTCCACAAGATCCGTATGTTTCTCTCGAACGCCACATCTTACCTGTCACACCAGGAAGTCCCTGTAGTACTGCGCGGTCACTGTTCTGCCATGTGGAACAAAGTGGCAAACAATGACACCCCTGATGTCATATACGCTGATCACCATCAGTTTAACTGGGGAAGGATTCTGATGGACCTTCTGCCTCCTTGGTGATCCAGCATGTCACCACTCCGCAGACTGACGTTTCAGTTCTGGTTCGTATGCCCTGGCCCAAAATTCATCAATGGCGATTATTCGTGACAAGAATTGATCGCCGTCCTGTTGCCAGCTTGCAAGATGGTCGGAGCATATTGCATAGCGCACCCACCTTTGAACTTCCGTCAGTGCATGCGTTACCCACCGCGATGCAATTTTGCGCAGTTGCAGCTCATTATGCAATATCCTGTGGACAGTACGTTTCTCGATGCCACTTGCCCTCTCTAACTCCAGTAGCGTCCATTGTCTGTCTTCATCCAGGAGCTGCTCGATGATGGCACATGCCACGTCGGTCCGCACACTGACAGGTCGTCCCAAATGTTGCTCATCACTGGTTGACACACGTCCTTGCTGAAACTTTCCTAGCCACCATGCTACCATACGGTATGGTAGGGCATTATTGCCAAGGGCTTCCACTAATTCACTCTGACATTCCATCGCATTTCTCCTTTGGAGAATGGCTATTTTGATGTAAGCGTGCTGCTCAACACGAGTTACTTCCATCTCGCACGACACTCACCAACTGACTGATTTCATAGTCCTCGCTACGCTACTACCAGCTATCACAGAGCCATCTGTTGTTCTGCATACACACTATGCCTGCAAAACTTCCACACGACACATATACATTTGTGATTCATGCAACTAGCGGACAGTATGCCCTGACATGTATAAGCAGTTGATGCAACTAAATGTTAATGAATATTCAGGCTGCAGCCATTCCTGTGTGCAACAGAAGGTTCTACAAGTGCATTTGTCTACATTTAGTTTCATATTATTGAACGTACAAAGGGTATCAACTGCTTTTAAACTTGTAATACTCCGTAGTCATTGTACGATTTTATTTTTTGAAAGATCCTCATGTCCTATGCAAATAGTTACATTCTGATTTGATAATTTTGATGATCTTGATTATGTCATTCATGAAGATTTTAAAATATTGTGGTCCTAGGTGTGAGCCCTGGAGTATTCCTGAACCAACTAAGAAAAAGACGAGCCACAGAATATTAAAATTAATTTCCTATTTGTGAAGTACAGGGTCTTTTCTTTAGCATGCTCGGCAGCACCACTCAGAACACGGCACGGCTGGTGCAATGACACTCGGTCGCTAGCCGGTATAATGCACGCTTTTCCTCCCCGCTACTCACAGCAATTCACACTTATAGAAATCCATTTCTAGTGAAACTACTAGTCTAAAACCTACCTAGCATTACATTTGATGTTCAAAATGTTGTCCCTCAGCTGTCAAACATGCCTGACACCTCGTAAATAGGTTTGCAGACACTTGACGAATCTCAGCTCGTGTGATGTTCAAAATAACTTGTGTCATGTTCTCTTGTGTGAGGATTGTTCACATACACTTTTCCCTTCAGCATCCCCCCACAGGTAATAATCACAGGGATTTAAATCAGGAGATCTAGGGGGATAATTAACCACACGATCTTCGAAAACTTCCCGTATTACCTCCATAGACCGATTAATAGTGTGTGTCGTCACATTATCTTGCATAAAGTAACCATTACTCCTTTCTTCTTCCATCAGCTCTTGAAAGAATGGTCTGGGAATGAGGTCCGTATATCGATCAGCATTTATTGTTTTGCGGAAAAAATATAGGCCCTATAATTCTGCGAGCACTTATTGCACACCAAACTCCTATTTTTACATCATGAAGTGGACGGACATGCAGCTTGTGGGGATTTTCTGCACACCAGTAGCGATTGTTTTGACTATTTACATAGCCACTTTAGTCTAGCCATGCTTCATCACTATAAAATAAAAGTTCTGGGTCAACATACCCGTCGTGAACTGACTGAAGCAACCAGTTACAATACCGAACCCTAGCGAAACTGTCAGGTCCTCTTAAATATTAGGCAGGGGTGGGTTTGTACGGTTTTTCTTTTAACAGTTTTGTTGCTTTGTGGGCAGAAGATAATGACACATTAGCGTTTACGGCAAGACGCGACACGGATTTTGTTGGAGTTCTTTCCAAGAGAGCTCCTATTTCATCAAGCTTTTCCTCTGTTAAAATGGTTCGTCTCCTGTGTGATTTCTTGTTAAGAATGGACCCAGTGGTGCGGAACTTCTTTATTAATCTACATACCGTACTCCTATGGGGAGGGAGGATTCTAGGAAATTTGCGAATGAATCGAAAGCGGCATTCTGTATAAGAAGAATGCTTTGCATAGCACAACACAACGAATACATGTTGTTCTACTGTATACATCACTCATTAAACACACGATTAGTATTCCTACAGAAACTACGCTATTTTAAAGTGAACACATTGAACACACTACCAATGCTGCAGATGAATTGAACTATTGCTGTGTGTGAAGCAATGGTTATCGCTACCGTACTGCATTAGATCATCTTAGCTGGTCGTGAAGCAATATATCTCTCGGCAAATGAGTCACCCGGCCGCGCTATCACCTTCCGTGCATGTTCTCCTGACACACGGAGCAGGCCATAAAAAAGACCCTGTAGCTCCTAAACCACCTTAGGAGTGGTCCTATGATAGCATATGCTTCATATATCACCAGAAGGATTGGATTATTTGCCTTATGAAATCCTTTAGTCACGTCTAGATATACTGCATAAAGTTGCTTATGATCTTTAAATGCTTCAAGATTCTGTTTTGCATTAATATCAGGTTGGTAGCAGTTGATTTTCCAGGAGAGACTCCATGCTGTATTAGTGAGATGACACCCCTATACATAGGATTCATCTTAAATAATACTAGCATTTCAAATGCTTTGGCTAGGGAAGATTATATCACAATAGAACAGTAGTTTCTGATATTTTCCTTAGAACCACCTTTTTGTATGGGTACAGTACAAGCTATTCTGTACTTTACATCATATTTCTGTACCAGATGTCAAATACAAGAAAATCATTTTGTTGATCAGTATTTGTTCTGCCTAGTGGAAGGGTCTGCTACATGGCTCTTTTCTCTCCATTCTATTTGGTCATGGGCAACATCGTGGTATAGATTTACACTCTCTACGTTGTTGTGTAACGTTTTGGTCCATCTTTGTTATTGTAATTATTCCTGTTCATAGCAGCTGTCAAAATCACTGTAGCTGATTTCTGTTCATTTTTCCCTGAATTGGCACAACACCAAGTCATATTCTTATATCTCTGTTAAAAACACAATCCAGTCTGATGACTCTGACTGATTATCTGCCTTTTCCGTAGTTGACCAACCTCAAGTACAATAGAGTGCAACAAGATGGACAACAGTAGGATGGTTTAATTTAATTTCTGGGTTGAACCGTGTTGTACTTGTATGCACATCACGTACAGTTTGCCGACGTTTCGAATACATTGCAGTATTCCTTTTCAAGGCGACTGAAATACCCCTACTCAATCCAAGGTAATCAGTCTCCCAGGCAGAAATTACACTACTAGAGTGGCCTTGATCTTGGCCTTTTATATCCTAGCCTTTCTGGCTCACGTAAGCCCTGGCTGTCTCGTGAGAATTCTGGAAAGTATGTGTCACAGCCAGGTAGTGGGGGCTTGCCCGTGCTGTTATGTAATGGGGTTGCGGCCCGTGTGTTTATGTTGTGGTCTGTATGTCTTAAACTATGAATGATAGGCATCCAAGAATTACTGATTTTATATCCTTCTTCTAAATTTATGTTGTTCGGATGTTTCTTGATTTCGATAGCCTCGCGGATTTTCCTTTTCAGCTTCCAAGGGATAGCTACTAGGATCTTGGTCTTGTCAAATGATATTCCGTGCCTAGTTTCGTAGGAATGCTTGGCTACTACCAAAACACAGATATTTCACCCATTGGGTAAACAAAGTCTGGTTTCCAGTCTTGAAAGCTCTAACTCTGAAGGACACAATAGCCGCGGCAGACCAGAAGAAAGCAACGGGTGATCAGCTGCCTGTCTCCGCTAAGGCAGGTCAGTGTACATCGGGCTCCCTAACACTTCAACCATTGGCCGAAGAACAGCCAATCAGCGACCGCCCCCCACCATAGCGGCCAATAGGCGAGCAGCGTACCGTATCCTGCACTATATAAGTAGGTGGAATTACAACAGCACTTCATTACACTGAGAGCTTTGCTGCTATCCAAGTCAGTTGGAACCCTTGACAATGTCGAACGCAGTCTTCGGTGAAACGTCGGGACATTTACTCACTCCTGGACCACGGCCTACAAACCCGGAAAACGCTGGCATGATTTGTAACGCCGGCCGTGAAAGCCTCAATTGCTACATAAAGCAAATGAGTTAAGATTGGTCTGAGGGTCACACATACCATTCGTGCATATTGCAGATCTGCAGAACACATATCAAAACTCTAGTGTGATGCACCTGACTTTTCATGGGCTACCTTTATTTAAAAATATTAGTAATGCAGCTTTTCATTTTCAAAATGAAACATGTTTCATTTTTATATTTTGGCATGTTCTTCTTGTCTTGATTTTGGCCATCTTAGGACCACATAAAATAACCCACTGCATTCATTTCGGTTTGTTTCCTGCTTCCTTTCTTGCTTTCCAATAGTTCTTCATTATTTCACTGTGGTTTTTTCCTCCTCTTTTCTGTCCAGATGTTATTCCATTCCTTCTTTTCTTTCTCCTGGAAACCCTTGCCATTTTGTATCGATCTCCTAAAAGATTTTCTGTTCTGTGTTATATCTGCTGTAATTCCCATCTCTGTCATATCTCTCTATACTTTGCATCCATTATTTGCAGTTCTTGCTCTTGTAAACATAAAAAATGTGTTTTTTGAGTCTGGCATTATCCATCCTCATTATGTGACTGAAGAACATAACTCGCCTCTTCGTGATTGTATCAAACATTCTTTCAGCTTCTGTATTTTTGTAGAGGTCTTCATTCTTCCTTTGTATGAACTCCCCATTTTCAGTCTTTAATGGGCCCCAGATTTTTCTTAGAATTTTTCTTTCCTTTTTCCCTAGCAATCAGAGGTGATGCATGAATCTAGATACTTCAAATTGGTCACTTTGTTAAGTTGGATATCGCTCAATGTAACCTCTATGATAAGGTTGCCATATTCTGGATACTCTTGTCTTCTTTAAATTTAATTTCATCCTAAACTGGTTAAGCTGAATCTTCCACTCTTGCAGTTGCAGTTTGAGTCTGTTATGTGATGTCTTTGCTAGCATAACAGTCACTTTAAAACTTTTCTTAAAGCTAAGAAAATATCATCTGCTATGGTAGTGTCTTTTTGACTTATTACTTGTATTTGTCTAAGTTTCTTGAATACAGCGATCAAATCTTTGTACAATTCATAAATAACATTGTTTATATCTGTTTTCCCCTTGATTGCTGCACATATCATTAGCTGCTCTCATATTTCTTGCAATATCATGATGCATGCAACAACTGCATTAACGAAGGCTGTTCTTTGAAAATTATTGCTTGTTTCTTTTCTGCATGTATTACAGTAATTAAGTAGCAATAACCATAGTGTGCCCAGAGGTGACTTTTAGAAGTATATGTTGTTTTGGCTTGATACAACTGTCATTGTACTGACAGGCTGACAAGCTAACCTTGTCATTTTTCATAATGTAACAGCTAGTGTTAGCAGCTGGTGTTGAGCAGGGGATTGGTATGAGATTGAAATCAGGAACAAGTAGCTCACTCTCTTTAGAAGAATATTTGAAAATATGACACACATTCACTTTATTTTTTACCTTTCATGGACAGCATTATTCTTCTTCCTGGCCTTTTTCCCAATTTATTGGGGTTGACATTTGATACAGACTTGGCTCAGTTTTACGGACGGATGTCCTTCCTGATATAAACCTTCTGTGGAGGGATGTATTCACTATTGTGGTTTCTGTCATGATTAGTAGTGTAGTGTTTTGTATGTATATGGAGAGAAGTGTATTAAGACAAACACAAACATCCAGTCCCCAAACCAGAGGAATTAACCATACGTAGATAAATTGTTTGGCCCAGCTAGGAGTTGAACCTGGGGCCCTGTGAACCAAAGACTAGTATGCTAACTGTCAGGGGTCAGACACTGAGCAGAAATACTTTTCACAAAATATATGCTGCCAAACATTGAAGGTATTTTGGCATAATTTATCTTTATACAGTAGTGGGATACTTTTTGTATAAAGATTTTATTTTTTACAATTACAGTATATTCATTTAGATTGCTATTGGTATTATATTGTATTTTAGCATTGTATTTCTTGCAAATAGTGCAGTATGCTAGTATATTCATTTTGTCAGCCAGTAGTCAATTACCATAGTCAAATTATGTTAAAATTCTTTTTAACTTTGTTATCTGTTCTGTTCATATAATGATATTAAGCTTTAAGGGTTTCTTTAGAATGTTGAATATCTGTAAACTGTTTCTTTACAGCAATCTCTTTTGTTTCTAATTTTCAAATATTCTCTAAGATTATACGCAGAGAGAAATTATATAGTAGTAATTTGATGTATAACTTTTTCATTTTCTTTGTTTCTCTAGATGTATTTAATTATGTGTTGTAATCTGACTGTCTATTTGTCAACATAGGAAGTGCTGGAGGGGAATCTGTGATCTTAACCTGAGTGCATTGTCACATATTTGATATAGCAGACTGCTGAAAGCAATTTGTATGTATGTCTTGATGGCTACTGACATGGAACAGATGTATTCTGTCTGTTACATCTTCATCCTCAGGGCTGATTGAATCTTCATATAAAACCACCAAATTTATGCAGTTGTAGGGAAACCGCAATCAACCGCGGTGCTTTATAATAAGGTGTACAAAACATGATGAGGAGTGAAGTAGTTTTCAATTGCTTCCTTCACTGGGCTAGAAAGTACTATAACATTCATGACAGGTCTTATGAGCAGCACATTTCATAACATCCAGAAGCATTACTTGCACTCGTGCACAGCACTACCCATACCTCAGCAGCTTCCGTACTGCCACAGCTATAAATGGGACTGAGATTTCTGTGGAAGCTACATTTTATTCTGTATTCTAGTTAACATATCTATAACACCGGGCGAGTTGGCCGTGCGGTTAAGGGCGCACAGCTGTAAGCTTGCATCCAGGAGATAGTGGGTTCGAACATCACTGTTGGCAGCCCTGAAGATGGTTTTCCATGGTTTCCCATTTTCACACCAGGCAAATGCTGGGGCTGTACCTTAATTAAGGCCACGGTTGCTTTCTTCCCAGTCCTAGCCATTCCCTATGCCATCGTCGCCATAAGACCTATCTGTGTTGATGTGACTTAAAGCAACTAGCGAAAAAAAAAGAAAAAAAAAAAGAAAGGAAAGATATCTATTTTCTTTACTTTGGAAGTTGCCCAAACTCTATAACTAAGTTTTTATATATTATATAACTTAATGTGACTTACAGAAATACTTACACTCTAGTATTATACACAGATATTAACCATAATTGTCTTTCTGAATGTTTGCCTAATTTATGACCTCTTTTATCAGTGACAGATTATGAAGAAATGTGCGAATTATTTGAGTGAAATCAGATGTTAGGGCTTAGTCGGGAAGTTCCAAAGATTTTTCTTACTTTCATATATGATGCTGCAAAAGTCTCTCTTCCACCAAAACTTCATCTTCATCTGGAAATATAAAATTCAGCATTTAGATAACAGAAATATACTATTTAATTCACAGTAAATACTTCAATGTGTGGGTCTTTAGCTTAAACATACTCATTTTAAGAGATTTGCATGTCTATCTTACTATCTTGTCAAATCAATTCATTATTTAATAACAGCATGTGATTTATGCACAGTTAATCTCTAGAGTTTGTTGACTGTCCATGGTTAAAGTCATTTGGCTATTCAAAAATTGCAGGAAAAATGCCAGTATATTTAACCTTTCTTACCTTAAGCGGAGAAATCGAAGAGCTGGGAAACAATGGAAATAGCACCTTAGCCCTGAGCAAATTGAAGAACTTCTGCCATTCTTACAAAGGTTGCATAATAACAGTTTTGAAGGATGACAAAAACTCCACTATTGTGCAAGAACAACAAATCAAGAACGAGTGGGAAGCATATATCACAACTCTGGAGGAGACTAAATATTTCATGTTGTTCATCCTAATGCTAATAAAGCATTCTTCCAATATACAAAGATGAATTTTATCAAGCAATAGGATCTACTCCCAGTGAGAGGTGCCTGGTCTAGACAATCTCCATATCAAACTTTTCAATGTGTAAAGCAGAGAACTGACTGCAAAATTACAGAGCCCCATCCAGGAAATTTATCAGTATGGTGTATGGCCATACATCAGTAATGATTCCCATTTCAAAGAAAACAGTTCCTACAAAATTTGAAATGTGTAGTACAATCAGTCTAGTTCTACATGATCTAAAATTCTGCTGCATATAATAACAAAGAGACTTTGAGATAAAATTTCATCTTAGAGAGTTTGGTTTCCAACACGGTTTAGGTACAAGAGATGCTATTGGCTGTATAAGAATCCTCATAGACAGAATGATGGAGAGGAAAAGGAGTTGTATATCTGTTTTGCAGACTATGGAAAGGCTTTTGATCATGGCATAAACTTTTTTCATTATTATGAAAGACTGGAGTTGAAGAACAAATGATCTCTGTCACTTGAGAACTTTACAAAGATCAGAAGGCAATGATATCTCTAAAGTCAGGATTTTCAGACCCAGTATTGTACCAGTAAAAGAGCCTGACTCTCAGATTAAATTTTAAAGTAGCATGACTATAGTTCTCAGGGCGAAAAACTGGATTAATTGTAGCTAGGGCTCGGTACAGGAGGTAGGGTCCTATCTACAGAAAAACTTTGACTCTGATTGCACAAGAGTTTATTCAAATAAGTCATGAATTTGCACATCACCTCTAAGTAGAAATGGATTGTCTTCCTCGTATTCCAATAGTATGACTCGGGTTCTCCAGCTCACCAAGCCAAGCTGGTTGAAGCACGTTCCAGAAGACTCCAGGGATTCCAGGGACTCCAGATACTCCTGACAGAGGCAGCTGGACTGTCTGGATTGACGGCAAGTAGAGATGTCTCGAACTCTGAACCCCGGTGATCCAGGCGATGTTGTAGATAGTCATGTACAACCTCAGCCCAATGAGACTGAGAGGATTGATCTTCCCAAGGTCACTAGTAGCACTGAGTCCATGAAAACCTTGGATGATCAACTTATAAGCAGAGTTCTTGATAATTGTACATCAAGACTTCCAACACTCCTAAAACGATATGAGTGGTATTAATAATTTAGAGTTCATCACTAGGAAAATCCTCATCCCTGAATAACTTTTGGCAACGAAAAATACAAGTCCCTTCTTGTGAAATTATAGTTAAACTCAAGGTCCATTACTGGCGAAGGTGCAAGTCTTTGCCTAAACTCGAATGAAAACATAAGTCCATTCACTTGGAAGTTTGAATATATTTAAAGTTAATCACTGGTGAAATTCATAAAGTCTTTGAGTGACCACTGACGAAAACACAAGTCCTTCCACATAAATAAATTCACTGACGAAATTTATAAGTCTTTAAACCAACACTGGCAAATGTACAAGTCTTTGAGTAAATGTAAGTGAAATCCTAACTTCGTTTAAAGCCGTTGGAAAGTTAAAGTTCATCACTAGCAATGTTAATCAATCACTGTCTATTAGAAGGATGAGTTCCTCAACAGTCGCAAATATTCCACGTAAATAATACAAGTCCATTTCACGAACACTTAGAAAAATTCCATTCTCGAATACTCGTAAATAATACAAGTCCATTCAATGATCACGTAGAAAAGTTCTGGTCTCGAACACATGAAAATAATACAAGTCCATTCAGTGAACACTTAGAAAAATTCCAGCTTCGAAGACGCGAAAATTATACAAGTCCATTTAGTGAACACTTAGAAAAGTTTCAGTCTCGAAGGCACGTAAATAATACAAGTCCATTCAATGAACACTTAGAAGAATTCTGGTCTCGAACCCATGTAAATAATACAAGTCCATTTCACGAACACTTAGAAAAATTCTAGTTTCGAAGACACGTAAATAATACAAGTCCAAACACTTAGAAAAGTTTCAGTCTCGAAGGCACGTAAATAATAAAAGTCCATTTAATTAACACTTGTAAATATTCTAAGTTCAGTTACGAAGACTTAGAAAATTTTCTGCAACACTCGAAGTCGTATGAGTCCACTTTATAGTACTTGGAAGAATCGTCTTCCCACACTTGTATAATGACAGAGTTCCATGATGATAGTAGCAGCAAGAGTGTCCCCGCTGACTACTCAGCTGAGACTGTGTGAATAGGCTACAGTAGGTCCTCCTTTTATTCAATCCAGGATGTCTACGTCATAGTACGGTTTGATTGAATATCTCCCGAATCCCTCGATGGATTTGCTTGAAACTCGAGCATTGGGACGTTTAGATGATCCCAAACAAGATGACATATCGCTCGATTCGCTACCATCATTATTATAGAAATTTCAAAATTTTCTCCATCGAACTCTCTAGAACAAGTGACGTGGAATCCAGAAAATACCAGTCAAGGCTGGTAACACGTGTTGAGACGAGCGGGCGGTCTAGCTAGCCCCTGTGGCTACGTCACAGCTCACAGTCGTCATACACTCGCTAGCTGGTCCTCGCTGCTGGTAAACAAGCCAGGCGCTCTCGTAACTTTACGCGTGGTAAATAAACGTAACTTATGCTCAAAAAATACTTATGTACAGGTCGTAACCGGTACATATCCCTCCCTCTCAGGGAAAAGAAAATACGATGAGGATTTTCTTTAATGAACCTTATTCGAAGTATTTTTTGAGATTAGAAGCATTGTAAATGCCTTCAAGGTTGCCATCTAATCTTGCGATCTCATAAGCACCGTTGTCCAAAGATCTAGAAATCTCCATGCCTGAAAAATACTTCTTTCCATAAAATCGCTTAATGACATCTTTAAGCGGAGGAGGGTGGTCATATTCAAGGATCAGTCGGTCATTTAAGGCACAAGCGTCCAAACACAAACGAAGCTTACCATCGGGTTTCCTTACTATGGTGAGCGGATGAATATAAGGCGTGATGCACTTGGAAATAATTCCATCAGTCTCCATCTGGCGAATCAGTGTCCTGGTTTCTTCCATGTACTTCTCGGGCACTGGATATGGTAGGCGCTTATAAGGCGAAGTATCCTTGACGTTGAAGTGGTGCTTAAAATTCTTAATTTCTCCAGGCTTTTCATCAAAAACGTTCGAATAAGCCTGATAGATTTCTTCCTCTGCCACTGCTATGTCAGGGTGGTGATCTGGCGCTTCAGTTACACTGGAAATATAAGTGAGAAAATCGGGCCCTTTGTCATGTAAAATTTCCTCAATGGGTCCCTCTACATCGGGATCTCCTTCTTCTTCTGACACGGGTCCCTCTTCTTCCTCGGGATCACCCTCTTCTCTCAATACCTGGTCGGCTGGGGCGGCGTTGCCAATCACACCATCGACTTGGGTATAGGGTAAATCAATCCCTTGAAGCCTATAGTCTTCACCATCCACCAGCTGCAACTCTACAGACCCAATCTTACATAGATGAATGGTGTTGGCAGAGTAGTCAATAGTAGCCTTATACTTAGACAAAAAGTCAGAACCCAAGATAAGGTTGAATTTCATAGGTGAAACTATCAAAAAGACATGTTCACACACTTCCTCATTAATGGTAAACTCAAGGAATACTTGCTGCTTGCACTTAATATTCCGGTCAGGAATAATGCCCTTGATCTTCACTTGTGCAACTGGCAAAATCAGAAGATCACATTTATCCTTAATCAATGTTACCAGTTTGTCAGCAATCAGGGACACTTGCGCTCCCGAGTCCACCAATGGTGATACTTGGACTCCCCCAATGGTAATATTAATTATAGGTAAACCTCGTTGGACCTGTTGACGAATAGGTGACTCGTCCTCAAACAGTAAGTCATCATCGATGTGCCAATAATTAATTATATCAACGTGAAATGACCCGACCTCCTCATTTTCAGGCAATCTTGTTTTGGAAAAATTTAAGTTTTTTTTTTTTGTAACAGCACCCGTGGATTCTGGACTTTGTCCAAAGGTGTTGTTTCTCTTATTATATTCTTGATATTCAAGAGAAGTCGCTCCAGGTTAATGACCCTCTTGTTTTAACTGATGGAGGTAGTCCTGTGTTTCCTTCCATCGTTTGTGTAAGTCCGGATTATTTGAGTCTCTACTCTCTTGTTTTCTTTCTTGTTTCAACCAAGTAGGTTTGGTTGGGTATGGCCTCTGGCTACGGTATGGGCGTTTTCTATACCCTCTATACCGCGGAGGTGATGATTGAGTATCTCTCTCTTCCTTGTTATCCATTCATTCTGGATTTTGACGTGGTTGCTCAGAAGCATTAACCTGCACTGGGTGTGCAGCTATGTCTTTATTCTTGTTCGGCTTTAAAGTGCCCTGTGCATGAGCAGTATCCAGACGTCATAATACAGCATCGAATTGATCCAAGTTCTGTATGTTAGCAGCTACTAAAATTTCTTGGACGTGAGAAGGGTATTGCAAAGTAATAACCTGAATAAGTTCCTTCTCAGGCAAAGGAGGATATAATATTGCATTTTCTTCAACTGGGATAGTAGAAAGTCTGCGTATCGAGAAGTATTGATGGAGGTGTTATACCTTCTCGAGTACAGTTGAAGTTTGATAAGGTGTTGCGTTTCTGCATTCCAAAAACGGTCAATTAACGCCTTCTCAAAATCAGAATATGCCTTGAAATTGGACTTGAATACGGAAAACCAAGAAAGAGCTTTGCCTTCTAGTAATCGGGCAACTGTCCTTAGCTTTCTATCTTTGCCAATCTTATGTTCTTGAAAATATTCCGCTACATTTATGAGAAATTCCTTAGCAGTATAGTCTTCTTTACCAGAAAATTTAGGAGGTTTTTCCTCTTGGATTTTAACAATAGTCATCTGGTACGACGTTCCTTCGACTCCTTCTATCGAACTAGAGATAGGTCTGGAAGTATCTCGAGATTCAAGATTAACGACCTTAGTGGCTAATTGTTCAAGATTACTTTTGACATCTCCTAATTGGAGTTGGACTACTCCTTCGACCTGTTTGACATTGTTCTTCAATTCGGTTTTAAGTTCACACACATCTTTGCAAATACAACTAATTTGTGTGGTCGTATTATCTGCTTGCTGAGTGAATCGTTTGTCAAACTCGCCCTGTTTAGATTTTAATAGAGCAACTTCGTTTCCAACTCTGGAAATGTCTTTCTTAACTGTCTCCCTTAAGGTATCCTGGACGGAAACAATTTTGGCCTGCATTTGCGAAAGCTGACCATGAGACTCCTGAAATTCGGCCTTGAATTCTTCAATGCCCTGTGAAAGTTGTTGAACGGAAGGAGCAACCTTCTTTAAATCTTCCTTAACAGCTTCTAAGACTTGGTCTTTAAGAGTATTTTTAATCTCTTCGATATTGCGAGTAAATTGGGAGTGGATCTCAGTGAATCTTTCTTCTATTCGAACACGTGCTTGCTCAAAACGAGATTCTAATTTTGTGTTCATTTCCGTAAATTGGGATTGAACCACGTCATGTAAACGCTTATCTAACCTGGCGTCAGCTTCAACTAACTGCCTGTCTAGGTTGGCAAGAGTGGCTTTCGTTTCGGTGTTAGATTCCGTCACTCGCTTATCTAGGTTGGCAAGAGTGGCTTTCGTTTTGGTGTTAGATTCCGTCACTCGCTTACCTAGGCTTTAGTTTCGGCATTTGCTTCAGCTATTCGCCTATCTAAGTTGGTATTTGATTCCACATTTGCCTGGGCTAAGTTACTTAAACGCTGGTCTACATTGGCAAGATTAGCATTAGTTTGCACATTAGCCTCAGCCAAGCTAGAAAGATTAGTATTAGTTTCAGTGAGGCGTCGCTCTAAGCTAGCACATGTTGCAGTAAGCCTAGTCTCTAAATTGGCGTTAACTTCATTCATATTAAGCCTAAGGGCTTCAATTGCTGCTAATATATTTTCCATGTTGAGAGTAATGAAAATATTTCAATATGTGACACTTAGAAAATTTCAAATATAAATTGAAATATCAATGGCTTTAAAGTTCAAAAGCACTCAGTTCATCATATATCAGCACATAGAAATCAACCATATGACACAGAACACATAAAACACAAATAATTTGCCACGTCCAGGGCATAAATTTCACTTTGCAAATAAAGAAAGAAAGAACACCACGTCCAGGGTGTTATAATTGTCTCTTAATTGATAGCACTGTTGACCTAGCTATCGAGCCCCACGTTGGGCGCCACGTATACTTCCCCCTCTCTGTACCAGTAAAAGAGCCCGACTCTCAGATTAAATTTTAAAGTAGCATGACTATAGTTCTCAGGGCGAAAAACTGGATTAATTGTAGCTAGGGCTCGGTACAGGAGGTAGGGTCTTATCTACAGAAAAACTTTGACTCTGATTGCACAAGAGTTTATTCAAATAAGTCATGAATTTGCACATCACCTCTAAGTAGAAATGGATTGTCTTCCTCGTATTCCAATAGTATGGCTCGGGTTCTCCAGCTCACCAAGCCAAGCTGATTGAAGCACGTTCCAGAAGACTCCAGGGATTCCAGGGACTCCAGACAGAGGCAGCTGGACTGTCTGGATTGACGGCAAGTAGAGATGTCTCGAACTCTGAGGCCCGGGTTGAACCCCGGTGATCCAGGTGATGTTGTAGATAGTCATGTACAACCTCAGCCCAATGAGACTGAGAGGATTGATCTTCCCAAGGTCACTAGTAGCACTGAGTCCATGAAAACCTTGGATGATCAACTTATAAGCAGAGTTCTTGATAATTGTACATCAAGACTTCCAACACTCCTAAAACGATATGAGTGGTATTAATAATTTAGAGTTCATCACTAGGAAAATCCTCATCCCTGAATAACTTTTGGCAATGTAAAATACAAGTCCCTTCTTGTGAAATTATAGTTAAACTCAAGGTCCATTACTGGCGAAGGTGCAAGTCTTTGCCTAAACTCGAATGAAAACATAAGTCCATTCACTTGGAAGTTTGAATATATTTAAAGTTAATCACTGGTGAAATTCATAAAGTCTTTGAGTGACCACTGACGAAAACACAAGTCCTTCCACATAAATAAATTCACTGACGAAATTTATAAGTCTTTAAACCAACACTGGCAAATGTACAAGTCTTTGAGTAAATGTAAGTGAAATCCTAACTTCGTTTAAAGCCGTTGGAAAGTTAAAGTTCATCACTAGCAATGTTAATCAATCACTGTCTATTAGAAGGATGAGTTCCTCAACAGTCGCAAATATTCCACGTAAATAATACAAGTCCATTTCACGAACACTTAGAAAAATTCCAATCTCGAATACTCGTAAATAATACAAGTCCATTCAATGATCACGTAGAAAAGTTCTGGTCTCGAACACATGAAAATAATACAAGTCCATTCAGTGAACACTTAGAAAAATTCCAGCTTCGAAGACGCGAAAATTATACAAGTCCATTTAGTGAACACTTAGAAAAGTTTCAGTCTCGAAGGCACGTTAATAATACAAGTCCATTCAATGAACACTTAGAAGAATTCTGGTCTCGAACCCATGTAAATAATACAAGTCCATTTCACGAACACTTAGAAAAATTCTAGCTTCGAAGACACGTAAATAATACAAGTCCAAACACTTAGAAAAGTTTCAGTCTCGAAGGCACGTAAATAATAAAAGTCCATTTAATTAACACTTGTAAATATTCTAAGTTCAATTACGAAGACTTAGAAAATTTTCTGCAACACTCGAAGTCTTATGAGTCCACTTTATAGTACTTGGAAGAATCGTCTTCCCACACTTGTATAATGACAGAGTTCCACGATGATAGTAGCAGCAAGAGTATCCCCGCTGACTACTCAGCTGAAACTGTGTGAATAGGCTACAGTAGGTCCTCCTTTTATTCAATCCGGGATGTCTATGTCATAATACGGTTTGATTGAATATCTCCCGAATCCCTTGATGGATTTGCTTGAAACTCGAGCATTGGGACGTTTAGGTGATCCCAAACAAGATGACATATTGCTCGATTCGCTAGCATCATTATTATAGAAATTTCAAAATTTTCTCCATCGAACTCTCTAGAACAAGTGATGTGGAATCCAGAAAATACCAGTCAAGGCTGGTAACACGTGTTGAGACGAGCGGGCGGTCTAGCTAGCCCCTGTGGCTACGTCACAGCTCACAGTCATCATACACTCGCTAGCTGGTCCTCGCTGCTGGTAAACAAGCCAGGCGCTCTCGTAACTTTACGCGTGGTAAATAAACGTAACTTATGCTCAAAAAATACTTATGTACAGGTCGTAACCGGTACAGTATATATAATATGGTTAAGGATAATTAAATTTGCTGATGATTAAACAATTTTGACTGGGAGTCCATCACCCTTACAGTGTACAATATCTAGACTAGTAACAACAGCTAAAAGGTACATCATGAAAATCAACATATCAAAAACTAAATGTATGGTTGTGGCACTATCCCCCAGTAACCTTCAGCTTAAAGTCAATGGAACAGATATTCAACAAGTAAAATAATTTAATTACCTAGGCCAAAAATTCACAGAAGATGGTAGATGCTCAACTGAAATCAGATGCCGGATAGCTCAAGCCAAAAGGGGTTTTATGGCACAGTATACCGTACAGCTTCCCAGGCCATGCTGCCTTGTAATATGCTGTGTTGTCTCCACGCTGCTGTCATACAGCAGTCTCACTCTGCCACTACCGGAAATACCTACTATTCCTCTTGTTGTGCTGTCACTGTCAATAAATATCCTTGAATGAAATTTCACAGTAGACTAATATGAGGCTACTCTATTAATTGGACACTTGAAATTACTCTTTAAACAGCATTTAGTTTGCGGTAAGAATCTAAATGACATTTTCTGTTGATACTGGATGTCACATGGCATACCTGATCAACAGTCTGTGGTTGGGCTGACTCTATAGTATCTACACATTACAAAAACAAAGTTGAAAATACCTTCCAAAACACCAAAGAAAAGGCACCTAACAACTCTTGTATCAGAAACTTTGACATTAAGTGATACCAGCATACTTGAGACATTTGAAATGTGGTGCTCCAGACAAATGCTGAAAATTTTATGGATGGCAGAAATAACAAATTTCCAAGTTGTACAAATGATGAGGCAGAAGAAATCGCTGCTCATAACAGTCAAAAACCAATGCCTGTCATGGTGGATTTTTTATTTTTATTTTTTAGAATTTGTTGTATGTCACACCAACACAGATAGGTCTTACGGTGACGATGGGATGGGAAAGGTCTAGGAGTGGGAAGGAAGCAGCTGTGGCCTTAATTAAGGTACCTCCCCAGCATTTTCCTGGTGTGAAAATGGGAAACCACAGAAAACCATCTTCAGGGCTGCCGACAGTGGGGTTCGAACCCACTATCTCCCGGATGCAAGCTCAAAGTTGCATGCCCCTAACCACACGGCCAACTCACCCAGTATGTCATGGTGGAACCATACCCTACAACACTCGCTGATGATAAAAATTATGGCAAAGGGCTACATTACTGGAAAGAAACCAAGAGAAAGGCCAAGGAAAACATTCATAGAACAGATCATGGGAGACACAGGCACAAGTTAGTACATAACAATGAAGAGAGCTGCCAACAATCGTGTCATCAGGGGAAATTTCATGGCAACAGACCACTCCAAACCTCAAATGTGAGTGATGATTCTTAGCATTCTGTTTATCAGCTTAAGAACAAGTTTACTGAACATACTGAATGTTGCTGCCACTGATAAGAATTAAACAATTTGTGAATTGTAATTTTCAGAAGCTGGAACCTTATCTCCTCAGTTAGGGCTTTAATTTATAGAAAGTTCCATGTAGGTACTACGTAGAAATTCCTGAAAGTTATTAAAAAGAAGTTTAATATATATTATGAGTTCACACTACCTAGTTTCACTGAGATTAGTTTAATTTGAAAGCCTTACTGTAACATTAAACTTCGCTTTTTGTGAAATTGGAATTTAGAAAACTTTCACAATATGGTGAGTATATTCTTTTTATTTAAAAAATGATACATCTTGACTTCTTCTTAGCACCACTCAAGTGCATCAAAATACAGAAGATAGATAAATAAATAAATAAAGATAATAGGCAACTTTATGTTTTTGGAGTACACCCACTACCCCGAGGATTTTAAAATGTGGACAGGTCCAAACTGGCTAAATGACAACCAGGAGCTGAACCCGGGCCTCTTATATAAAATAATTACACATAAAAAGCAAGAACCCAAGACATAAATAGTTTTAACATAGATTGGGGTTTATTTTCATAACATTGGCTGATGCAGAGATACGATGAGCAAAACACAAATCAAAGGATACATAAAGAATGTAAATGTCATTTACATACATATCATGGAGAATAGCATTTTCATTAACATGTTTAGAAGCCTTTTACTTCCACAGAAACCATCATAATGACTTCCTCACTTATTTCGCTTTTATACGGGTACATATGGAGAGATGATATTCACATATTCAGACATAACCAGCAAAAGGTATGTTGTATTTATTTCAAAATATTTCTCTCATGAAGGAGGAAAATATTATATCTCCGAGAGTTAAATATGACTGCCCCCGGACAAAACAAGGCAAAAACTCACTTACTTTTCAAAGCATCACCACCAACAACAATCCCCACAGAGATACTCCTCATGGAAGTTTTAAAGATGAAAAAGGAAGCACATCAGCCAACAAAAATTATTACAACCCCCAATGAGGTAACATGAATAAAGGGCAAAGTTGCCATAGCTACACAGAAAATAAACATCGTCAAAGACGATATGAGAAACATTAATATCAGATCCCAAAATATAAAAATAAAATGGCTAAACCAGCCAGGAATAGAGATAAAGCAATCAAATAGACAAACATATCAGAAAAACAGAAAGTAACATACATAAGGTATCCAAAAAAATAACACAAACCCGACATTCATACAATGCTTTCATACAAGCACACCTAGAGACCAGATGCATAAGACAATATAAATACAGATTTAAGATACACCGCGATGAAACCGTAGAAGCATGGGATAAGTGACTCAAAGGTCCATGAGCTCAATCTGAGAGTCCAGATCCAAATATCAAGGTGGCCGCAATACAAGGCAAAGCTCACCCAATCATAGCAATAGTCCAACCACAAATACACAATGGGACACTTTCATATCGCTCCATGGTAGCGAAAATGAATTGTTCCTCAGTAGCGTATTAAATACACGTCATCATATGAGCTCAACCAAAACGTCGTAGGAGGAGAGAAAAAGACATGGTCTCAAGTGCAAATACATTGTAATCAAACAGCACCACACACACGTAACTTAAATTAAAACTGGTTAGTGCTACCTTTTCATCCCTTCGTAGGAACAGATACAAAAAATATATATATATATCTCTCTGGTAAAATATGAAAAGGAAACAGTGAATATAAATTCTCCGCAATCAAAACAAGGAAAAAAGAACAAAACCGGGATCACAATGAACACTAGCTTAGCATAACTGTAATCAAGGCAAAGAGCCACGTGTGTTAAATAGTGAATCTTTCTTAATATACTGTTTATATGAAACAAAACATGTTTCATAATATAGCCTGTCCATCTTGTTTACTAAGGTTTCCATTTTTTTTCTCTCTGCGAGCAAAGTAAACAAATTAGGTTCGAAAGAAATGCTTTGGAAAATCATAGCGGCATAAGGCACCATCTGTCTGACCGTGAAAGAGGTAGTAGATGTCAAGTCAGAGAAAAGTTATCATTATTAAATAACAGACATGTGAATTCTGTATCAGGGAATAGACTAACAAGCCCATTCTGGGAAATAAGTATAGAAAACACTAGGTGCAGCACAGGAGTGTCCAGATGTGGAAGAGGTGGCACAGATGCTGATTGGGAATTATTTCACAATTGAATTAGAAGTTCCTTACGTTTAATGGGAATTATTTGACAAGATAATCAGCTATGTGAGAAATGATACAGAAAGGAATGTGATTGTAGCAGCTGATCTCAATTTATCAAATATTAATTGGAAAGGTAATGCAAACAAAAGGAAGCACGACCAACAAATGGCAAATAAGTTAACCTGGGAAGGACAACTGAATCAGAAAGTGATGGAACCAACTAGAGCAGGGGTTTCCAAGTAGCTTAGGCATGACTGTGGGCCGCACTCTAATAATAGGACAATTTTCGTAAAATCCCACAAACAGAAGTACCAATAGGAAATACCATGCATAGTTCAATTGAAATGAAGATTTCTTAAAACACTATTTTACAATTGCATAAAAGAGTGAAATTAAAAATGAACACTATTATACCCAGGACAACTGAATTTGGAAGGAGAGCACCAAACAATGTCAGTTCATTAGAATTAATATTTGACAAATGACAAAAAGGGGGAAAAAATACCTAAAGACAAAGTGAAATTAAAAATGTACTGAAAACAAAACTTAAAGAAGGACAGTTTAGTGGAAGTAGTGTGAAAGGAACAATGATATACAGTTGTAAGCACCTAAAATCCTAGCAATATACTTCCAGGAGTACTTTCCTGAAACTTTCTTTGAGTGTGCAGCACTGTGTATCAGCCAGTACTGCCAATGAGAGAAGAATGAAGAATTGAAACTGCTTCTTACACGCAGTGTGGCGATTGGGAATTAAAAGTGCGGGGGCAAAAAAATATACAGACAGCAAACAGTACCCAGGTTTGTGGGATATAGCTGGGGGGAAGGGGGTATATACATCAAAACTAAAAAGGTCACAAAATGGTAAGTTTTTAATGCTCTCTCAGCGAATTTCAACAGAGAGGTAAAGATTGACAGTTTACGAACTTAGATGCAGTAATAATACCTTTTGAGATTTTGTTTGAATACTATACAATAAAACTTTCACCAAAGGAACAATATTACACATTTATTACAATTAAAAAGAAATACGGCATGATTATACAATTAAATTTAGTATTTGACTATACACTAAAAAACTAACAGACACTAAAGAGACTGCCAGACTGACAAGTACATGGGGCAAGGTGGTGAATGATACCTCAGTGTCTATGACCTTAGCAAACCCTGGTACCCTTCCTCACAGCACAGGCAAAGTCTCCACTATTTGCTGTAGCACTATACAAATTAGCCAGGACAAAGGACATTTTGTTAGTATTTCTGGTAGAAATTGGTAATGATTAAAGAAAATAAAGAAAATATTTATCTGATAAGACAATAGGGCTTGTACAAATGGCCTTTTAAAAATAATTCCTAGTTTCAGCTGCCTAAAATGGAATTAAAATGAAATATTTTCTCCAAAAAGTGGGGAGGCACTGCCCTCCCCCTCGCCCCCCCCTCGCCCGCCCCCCCCTAATCGACGCTACCCTCTTACACCAATGGTAATTAAAAGTATTTCTTAGTATTGCAAGCTACATTGCATAAAATGTCCACAGTGAGGTTGGCATGGAGTTCAAGATTGGGTATGGATCCCACAGCCATTTTTATAATAGCTAGCATTGGCATATGTGAGGGCTCATTTTCTGCCAAAGTTAGGATTTTACATTTTTAAAATCAAAAATATTCTATTCAGACCAAGTAAGTACTTAAAAACAGGAAATAATATTAAGAAATGAATTAGTTCTGACTTGGGTGTGTAAAGGGTATAAAAATTAATACACTTTTGAATGAGCTATGAAATGTTATTTTGTAAATTTTCCTCACATTTCTTAACCCCTGAACTTTTTTTTTCCATAACTTGTTTTATGTCACACCGACACAGATAGGTCTTATGGCGATGATGGGATAGGAAAGGGCTAGGAGTGAGAAGGAAGTGGCCGTGGCCTTAATTAAGGTTCAGCCCCAGCATTTGCCTGGTGTGAAAATGGGAAATCACGGAAAACCATCTTCAGGGCTGCCAACAGTGGGGCTTGAACCCACTATCTCCCGGATGCAAGTTCACAGCTGCGCGCCCCTAACTGCATGGCCAACTTGCCCGGTAACCCATGAACTAGAGGGAAGAATATGTATTCTGGACGTGGTGCTGGTAAAAACAATGAGCTCTACAAAAAACCGGAAGTAATAGATGATATTAGTGACCATGAAGCTGTTTTTGTCATAATTTAAAATAAATGTGATAGAAAGGAAGGTTTTGAAAGTAGGACTGTTAGGCAGTACCATATGGCTTATGAAACGGGCATGAGGGAGTTTTTAAAAACTAAGTATGATCGGTGAAAAACAGTAAATAAAAATGTAAACAGACTGTGGGATGGGTTTAAAGCATTTGTTAAGAAATGTAAAAATAGGTTTGTACCTTTAAAAGGTGGTAAGGAATGGTCAAGACTCACTATATTATGACAGAGAAGTAAAGGGACTAAGAAGGAGGTGCAAGTTGGAAAAAGAAATAGAGTTAGAAATTATTGTGGAAGTAAGGAGAAATTGAAGGAACTTACTAGAAAATTGAATCTAGCAGAGAAGTTGACTAAGGATAACATGATGGCAAGCATAATTGGCAGTCATACAAATTTTAGTGAAAAATGGAAGGGTATGTATAGGTACTTTAAAGCAGAAACAGGTTTCATGAACAACTTTCAGGAATATTTAATGAACAGGGGAATGTGTATGTGAAGATGTACAGGAAGCAGAAGTATTCAGTCAGCAGTATGTAAAGATAAGGATAATGTCCATACAGAGATGGTGAAGAATTGAAATGTACCTATGATAACAAAGACATTTACAATAAGTTGAGAATTAGGAAAGCAACTGGAAATGATAAGATTTCTGGGGATATACTAAAGACAATGGGTTGGGATATATAAGGGCTGTAAATAAAGTAGTAGCAAAATTTATAGAACGCAATATTTAATGAACTAACAAGTACAATATTGCATTATATTCCTTCCGTGTAGTCACCTGCAAAGGTGGAAGTAGTCTGCCAAATGTCGGGAATCTATTGGGCACCGTTGGCAACTGTCTTATACAGTAATGCATTCTCGCCGCAGACTCCACGTAATCTTTGACAGCATTCTGCCAGTAGTAAAGGTACATTTTATCAAAAGATGAGAGCAATTGGACTAGAAAAAAGAGTGACTAGAAAATAGAACTCAGAGAATTAGAGTAAGTGAAGCATTATCTGATCCTGTAATCATTAAGAGGGGAATTCCTCAAGGCAGTATTATTGGACTTTTATGTTTTCTTGTGTATATATATATATGTATACCAATGTTATGAGTAAAGAACTGGAATTAGAGATAAGGCTTATTGGAAATGATGTTATACTATATAGAGTAAGAAATGTTACAGAACAAGATTGTGAGTAACTGCAAAAAGACCTCAACAACATTGTGGGATGGACAGCAGGCAATGGTATGGTGATAAACAGGGTTAAAGGTTGGGTTATGAGTTGCACTAATGGAAAAAGTCCTCTCAGTTTTAATGACTGTTTTGATGGGGTGAATTTTTTTTGTGGGGACCACTGTAAAGTACCTAGATATTAATATAAGGAAAGATCATTGAGGTAATCACATAAACAGGATTGTAAATAAAGGGTACAGATCTCTGCACATGGTTATGAGGGTATTTAGGGATTTTAGTAAGGTTGTAGAGGAGAGGACATATAAGTCTCTGGTAAGACCCCAACTAGAGTATGGTTCAATTGTATGGTTCCTTCATGAGGATTACTTGTTTCATCCAAAGAAAAGCAGCTCAATTGTTCTGGGTGATTTCTGACAAAAGAGTCTCTTCTTCTTCTACAGCTTTTTCCACACCTGTGGGATAGCGGGTGCGAACTGTGTCGCACATGTGGATTTGGCCCTGTTTTATGGCCAATTGCCCTTCCTGGTGCCTTTCCTCCAAAAGAGTAGTGTTACAGAAATGTTGCAAAGTTTGAGCTGGGAAGACTTGGGAGAAAGGAGATGAGCTGCTTGACTAAGTGGTGTGTTCTGAGCTGTCAGTGGAGAGATGGCGTGGATTGACATCAGTAGGCAAATAAGTTTGTGTGGTCCTTTTAAAAGTAGGAAAGATCACAATATGAATATAAAGTTGGAATTCAGTAGGACAAATTGGGGCACATATTCGTTTATAGGAGGGGAGTTAGGAATTGGAATAATTTACCAAGGGATATGTTCTATAAATTTCCAAATTCTTTGCAATTGTATCCTTACCCAGGGTATGTGTACACCCTTCTTGAAACTATAACTTGCACTTTAAACATTGTATCCAGTCTTCTGAAGGAGGGTCTTTATATTTTCCATTACAGTTTGATCAAAGTTTAATTTTATTATGTCTTTCTGCTGTCAATTCTTTATTGCACTTGACCTTCATTTTTATCTTCTTATTCAGTTATATGATCTTTAATGGGAGAAATTGTGAGTACTTCACACTTACGGGCATGTCTTTTCATCTTCAAAGATTTACTACAATGCAAGAAAGGTCTCACAAGGGAGGATCACAATATGGTGACGTGTCAATTATATTAATACACAGTTCAGTTAATAGTGAAACATGTAAGCATAGGAAAGGAACAAACAAGTGTCACTGCTTGCTCTATGAATACCTTTAAATTCCTCTTGGTCATATTAGCTGCCAACTCCATAGTGTAGGGGTAGCATGCCTGCCTTTTATCGGAGGCCCCGGGTTCAATTTCTAGCTAGGCTAGGGAATTTTACCTGGATCTGAGGGGTTTCAAGATCCATTTAGCCTACATGATTAGAATTGAGGAGCTATCTGATGGTGAGATAGCGGCCCTGGTCTAGAAAGCCAAGAATAACGGCCGAGAGGATTCGTCGTGCTGACCACACGACAATTCGTAATCTGCAGGCCTTCGGGATGAGCAGCGGTCGCTTGGTAGGCAAAGGCCCTTCAGGGCTGTAGTGCCATTGGAGGGTCATACTAGCAGATTTGCTTGCAAATGCCTTGATGTTCGGTAAGTTGATGGTGATATTTGTGGGAAAATGACAAGTGGGACAAGGACACAGAAATGGGGTAGCAGCTAACATCCATCACAATCCCTGGTATTATCATATAACCATGCATATTTACTGCTGTGATAATGATGATGATGATGATGATGATGATGATGATAATGCTTGTTGTTTAAAGGGGCCTAACATCTAAGGTCATCAGTCTCTTATTGCTATGGATCCAGCTGTATCAAAGATGTGCTTGCTTCCCTTCACTGCGAAGGTTCGCCCAGTTCGCAACTCTTTAAATCTTGATTGATCGGCATTAATTACTTGATCGGTTGACAAGCCCTTTTCCTCAGAGAGAGACCTGATTTCTCTCATGAATTAATGGGCTCTTTGTACATTATCAGCAGCCCTTTCAGCCAATCGCTTGCTAACTTTGTGAGTTATTTTCTGATGAAATGAAAATCCACAGCCTGTTTCCAGTCATTCGACCAGGTCAGGAATGGAATGAATTAAACCCCCATCTAGCGGCGAGGATAGGAATTATGCCGCCTGCTGAAACCTGTCGCACTACTCTGGAGCAATGATTAATGAATGACAGATGAAAATGATATTGGAGAGTTTTGCTGGAATGAAATATGACAGGGAAAACTGGAGTACCTGGAGAAAAACCTGTCCCACCTCCGCCTTGTCCAGCACAAGTCTCACATGGAGTGACCAAGATTTGAACCACGGAACCCAGCGGTGAGAGGCCGGTGTGCTGCCGCCTGAGTCACAGACACTGTACTTCCTGATGACAAACAAATTATTTCATTTGAACTTTTTAAATCCCATGAGTTGAAAGCTTTTAACAGCAGGAAATTGTAAGGATCAATTTTCTTCTTAAATTTCATTCCCCAGAGTTGCAGTGTATGGTGATGTATTATGGCGTCTTCCTGTTTCTTAGTTATAAAATGATCAGTACACACACTTCACGGTTTATGATATCTTGCAGGCTGTTTAGGTCTGATGGGTGCCATTGTTTGAGTGTGTTTTTGAAGTTTTGTAACATAGTCCTACTCTTGATATTTCGTTTCTGAGTCAAGACTGTTGTAAGTTTCATTCGAAGTGTCATATCAGTTGCTAATCCAGATGGAGAAGACCAAAAGTTCCATCTGTATCCCTTGGTTGTTTTGTATGCATCTACCAGATATCATTCTGAAAACTTTGTGTTTGTTTGTGTTGAAGGTAAAAATGAAATGGCGTATGGCTTTTAGTGCCGGGAGTGTCCAAGGACAAGTTTGGCTCTCCAAGTGCAGGTCTTTGGATTTGACTACCATGGGCAACCTGCACATCGTGATGAGGATGAAATGATGATGAAGACGACACATACACCCAGCCCCCGTGCCAGCGGAATTAACCAAAGATTGTTAAAATTTGGCCTGGAATTGAACCCGGGGCCCCTGTGACCAAAGGTAGCACATTAACCATTTAGCCATGGAGCCGGACTTTTGTTGAAGGTGATGACTGATAAGATAAACTGCTGCTTCCCTGCACATCTGCCACTGGTGACATTGCTTCATCACTCATGTCACAGCACTATCACTTTCTTCATCTGATGCCTCCTCATTGATTACATAATTACAATTTGCTTTATGTTGCACTGACACAGTTAGGTGTGATGGGGATGATCAGATAGGAAAGGGCTAAGAGTGGAAAGGAAACGGGCATGGGCTTAAGGTACATATGCTTGGTGTGAAAACAGGAAACCACCAAACACTGTCTTCAGGGCTGCTAACACTAGGGTTCAAACCCACTATCTCCCAAATGCAAGCTCACAGCTGCATGACCCTAACCACATGGCCAACTCACCCAGTTCGATTACACGTGTACTCACCTCTGCTATTACAGCCTCTTCTTTTGACAACTTTATTTCTTTATTTGTTCACAAATAACACTCTCTTCACCTGTAGGTGCATCTTCTGAAATACCAAAGTAATCCACGAACAGTTTCACAATTCCTGCCTGTCTCAACAAGGGTGACCATACTGTACAAACTTATTCATCTGCAAACATAATTTCACACCATGCAGATAATGTGATCTACTCTAGCAGACAACACAAACCTGTCTTGTGAGTTGTGATCACTCTACTTCTTACAGGTCGATAGAGAAAACCCTACACCAGCCCACCTATTCCTCCCTCTCCTGTCTACACCACTGCACCATAGCAACTAAATCTTTGATAGGAGTTGGTGTTTCCGAAAATTAACAAAACGAAAATAGTTTTGTTTTATTCTTCAAAACAGTTGCCATGACCCTTCCTTGTCTGTACCTCACGAGAAACACCTCCTTCAGATGACGTAGATGGTTCCAAGAAAACCTCAGATTCTGTTGTAGGCAAATGGCTTCCATTTTTTGCTCTATCCTTGGGTACTGAGGATCTTTTAGTTGAGCCTTCAACTACAACAGAATCTCCATAATGTAGAGTGATGGAACCTGCATTCAGTTCAGCATTCCCTACTGGATTGACTTGTTCTATGACTCATGACGCAGAAATGTCATCCTCCATGAAGAGACAGGAAAGATCTTACCACACACCACTTACCCCGCAAGCCTTAGCTTAGTAGTACTGTTTATTGTTTCTGTTGGATACACTGTATGTACATGGTGGTTCCCACCCACTGGCTGAAGGAAGGTTAACAAATGTAACAATACTTCATTTTCAAGCTCAGTGATAGGCTTTCCATCTTTAGTTCATTACAGGTTAGTATACATTCAATTTTATATAGCTGAATTTGAAAACAAAAACGAAAGGTTCTACTTAACTCGCCTGTTTTCTGGTAGAATTTCATTACAACAGGATCACACCTGCTTGACAGTAAACCATTTAAGCTGTGAACAGGGTGGGTAACACAACAGCCTTGTGTAGGTGTTATGAATAGAATATGCTATGCTAATAATAATATTTTCATGTGGCTATCTCTGGCCTGGTGGAGCCCTTGTAAGGCAGACTTTCTGACATGGGTGGGCAAAAGATTACTTGTATTCCTCGAGGCGGTGCAGCTCTTTTCAGGCATACCCCCATCCCCAATGAAAGGGTCATGATGATGATGCTTGTTGTTTTAAGGGGCCTAACATCGAAGGTCATCGGCCCCTCCAATGAAAGGGAGCTGCTTTTACATTTCTAACCACATATCAGCACTCCTGCCAATCTTAAATCTCTGGCAGTACCAGGAATCAAACCCCAGCCTCCGAGAACAGTAGGTAATAGTGCTGACCATTACACAATGGAGGTAGATGCTTATAAGGTTAAATATAAAGACAAGTCAATGTTGGAATGGTGGTGATAGTAATTGGAATAATAACAATAACACACATCACAACAGACTGCTTAGCATTTTTCTCAAACAATGTAGAAACTGCTAGAGCTCAAGTTGAAATATTAAAGGAAATTGCCAAACAAACTGGTCTGCAGATATCGTTTGAGAAAACAGAAGTAATGACTAACATCAAAGAGGCCCCACCAAAACTCCATACAAAATACGGCGACCGAGTAGACAAATTCAAATACCTGGGTGAGATCATCATGAAAAATGGACTGGACAAAGAAGCACTTCAGGAACGAGTATGCAAACTGGAAATAACCTACCAAACATCCCGCACAATGTACAACAAAAAATGCCTTTCCCAAAACACCAAGATACGTCATTATGAAACAGTTCTGAAGCCAATAGTTCTATATGCAGCTGAAACCCTATCTCTAAATGCCAACAAAGGACTCCTTTGAAGAGCTGGAGGAAAAAGAGCGTAAAATTATAAAAGGAATCTTGGGATCAAAGTACAGAAATGGAATCCATCAAAAGAGATCCAACGAGGAAGTGTACAGAAAAATAGAGAAAATTACTGACACAATCCAAAAAATAAAGTAAATAAAGACAATCCAAAAAAGACGGGCACGATTTTACAGTCATCTGAAAAGAATGGACGGAAGAAAGTTAACTAAAGAGATCTTTCACTTTTTTTTTTATTCATACCCCAAAACCACAATTCCCTAGTTTAGAAATACCAAAGAAGACCTGCAAATGCTACATATCTCAGCTGAATATGCCCTTAACAGAGATCGCTTTCGCAAGAGGGAAATTTGGGCTCTAAAGAAGGCCAAGTTCAGTGTCAAATGCAACAAGACTTAATGTGGTCCTTGATGGCCCCAGCGAATTATATTATATTTTTATTATTATTATTATTATATATATAATTCGCTGGGGCCATCAAGGACCACGTTAAGTCTTGTTGCATTTGACACTGAACTTGGCCTTCTTTACAGCCCAAATTTCCCTCATTCTTTGTGAGTGGGCCTGCTTATGCTCCTCTGTCCAAGGGGCACCGTGTCTTCTCTTCGGTTGCTCGTCTCGGTTTAGCCCGTTCGTCAATATTTTCTTGCGGAAGAGATCTCTGTTAAGGGCATCTTCAGCTGAGATATGTAGCATTTGCAGGTCTTCTTTGGTATTTCTAAATCAGGGAATTGTGGTTTTTGGGTTTGAATCAAAAAAGTGAAAGATTTCTTTAGTTAACTTTCTTCCGTCCATTCTTTTCAGATGACCGTAAAATCGTGCCCGTCTTTTTCTGATTGTGTCGGTAATTTTCTCTATTTTACTGTAGACTTCCTCGTTGGATCTCTTTTGATGGATTCCATTTCTGTACTTTGATCCCAAGATTCCACTCACAATTTTGCGTTCTTCTTTCTCCAGTTCTTCAAGGAGTCCTTTGTTGGCATTTAGAGACAGGGTTTCGGCTGCATATAGAACTACTGGCTTCAGAACGGTTTCATAGTGACGTATCTTGATGTTTTGGGAAAGGCATTTTTTGTTGTAGATTGTGCGGGATGTTTGGTAGGCTATTTCCAGTTTGCGTACTCGCTCCGGAAGTGCTTCTTTGTCCAGTCCATTTTTCATGATGATCTCACCCAGGTATTTGAATTTGTCTACTCAGGTGATGTCCCCGTATTTTGTATGGAGTTTTGGAGGAGCCCCTTTGATGTTAGTCATTACTTCTGTTTTCTCAAACGATATCTGCAAACCAGTTTGTTCGGCAATTTCCTTTAAAATTTCAACTTGAGCTCTAGCGGTTTCTATGTCGTTTGAGAGAACAGCAATATCATCGGCAAATGCTAATCAGTCTGTTGCGATCCCCTTGGATTTGGTTCCTATTCTCAGTGGACTATAGTTGGTTTCCTGTAATCTCATCCGCCAGGTTCTGATGGTCTTTTCAAGAACACAGTTGAAGAGTATCGGGGATAGCCCATCACCTTGTCGGAGTCCTGTTTTGATGTCAAAGGAATGCGACACACATCCGTGGAACTTCACCTTGGATTTTGTATCGGTCAGGGTGGCTCTAATTAATGCCAGCAGTTTCAAATCAACTCCAAATTCATTTACGATGTTTAGCAGGACTTCCCGGTCAATGGAGTCGTACGCTTTCTTAAAGTCCACAAAGACAGACACATACTGCTTGGACCTTAGTCTACAATATCTGATGATCGTTTTGAGATTTTGGATCTGCTCGGCTGTTGAGCGACCTTTTCTGAACCCTCCTTGGTATTCACCTATTTGATGTTCGACTTGTGCTTCCAAACGCTCCAGGATGGCAAGTGATAGAATTTTGTAAGTCATGAGTAGCAAATATATTCCTCTGTAGTTGTTGATGTTCTTCATGCTGCCTTTTTTGTGTAATGGATGGATCAAAGTTATTTTCCAATCTTCGGGTAGGGTCTCCTTGTTCCAAATTTCTTCTGTTTGCTTTTGCAAGATATCAAGTGATTCCTCTGGGGCATATTTCCATAGTTCTGCTACTACTGAGTCTTCCCCTGGCGCTTTGTTATTTTTGAGACGGGCAATGTGGCGCTTGATTTCATCTCTGTCGGGTGGTCTGGAATCTGGGTACCTGAGTAAGGGTTCCTTGGTCTCAATGGGGCTTTGTGGTTTAGAGCAATTAAGTAAATTCTTGAAGTAGTCTGCCAGAATACTGCAATTTTCTTCATCTGACGTCGCCAGTGTGCCGTCCTTTCGCTCAAAGCATAGAGATGGTGGTTTATAGCCAGTGAGTTTGCGTTTGAAGGCTCTGTAGTACTCTCTGCTTTCATTCTTCCTAAAGTTTTGTTCTATCTTTTCAGTGAGAGATTTTTTGTATTTATGTTTCTCAGTTCTGAACACCCTAGCTGCTTGGGCACATTGGTTTTTGTAGGTTTCCCAATCATTTTCTGATTTCGTAGAGTAGTACTGTTTCCAAGCATTGAGTCTTTCTTGGAGGACTGATTCGCAGGTACCATTCCACCAGGCATGCTTTTTGCTTCTCTTGATTTCTGCAACGTCTTTGGCGGCCTCAACAAGGAGACTTTTGGCGTTGTTAAAGTCACAGTCATTTGGTCTAGCCTTCTCCTGGAACTCCTCGACCCTTTGCCGAAGTTTATCATTGTCGAAGCGTGTGATCTGTTTGGTTGTCTTCCTTGTGTTTGCGGGAATTGGTTTGAATTTGATAAGAGACATATAGTGATCTGAGGCCACATTGATGCCTTTCTTTACCTTGACATTCATAATCTCAGGGCTGTTTCTCCTGGAGATTGCAACATGATCAATTTGGAACTCTCCGAGAGTTTGGACGGGAGAACGCCAAGTCATTTGCTTTCTGGGTAGATGACGAAAGTGTGTCGACATGACCTGCAGGTTGTGATTTTCGCAAATGGACACCAGTCTTTTGCCATTGGGATTGGTTCTTTTGTGAGCAGGGTAATTTCCTATAACTTTTTTGTACTTCTGTTCACGACCTAGTTGGGCATTGAAGTCACCCAAAAGAAGCTTGACATGGTGTTTGGGGATTTCGTTTAATTTTTCATCCAGTAGGTCCCAGAAATTATCAACTTCGTCTGGATCAGACTTGTTCTTATCGTTTGTAGGAGCATGTGTGTTAACTAGAGCGTGGGTTTTGTTCGCGCATTTAATTGTGAGTATAGACAATCTGTCATTCACAGGTTCGAAATTTGCAACCGATTTAAGGATCTTGGTTCTAACAGCAAACGCAGTTCCAAGCATCACAGCTCCATTGAGGATTCCTCTTTGCGCTTTGCTCTTGAAAAATCGGTAGCCTTCGGATTCAAAAATCTCTTCATCTGGGTATCTTGTTTCCTGTAGGGCCATTATGGATATCTGATTTTCGTGAAGAGCTTTGGTGAGGGTTTTCAGCTTGCCAGTTTGTGTAAGTGAATTTATGTTGAAAGTTGCTAGAAAGGTTTTAGATTTTGGCCTGAGTTTTTGACTCTTCGGGGTACACCGAGATGCTCCGACTCGTCTCTTGCATGATGTCGAGTCTCCCCCAGAATCCGAACGGGACTCATGCGCCGTGGCGTTCACGACAAGGAATTTATCCGAAGATTTACCCTCTGGGGTATGTTTCTTGAAATGTTGTGCCATCATGCTTTTTGACTTGACTTTGCTTTGGACGGGTACCCATCCTTTTACAACTAGGGTTGTTAACCCTAGAGGTTGCCTCAAGATGTTTTCTGGCTTCTGGTCATTTACCAGTCTTCGCCGTAACCCTGGCAAGGGACCAATTTTTTTTTTCACGGTGGTATTTTATTTCCCTACTACCCTCTGACTCTGCTGGCGGCAGAGCCAGCGAGCTTCCCCAATTCCAATGGGACGCGCCCGATGGAGGTAACCGGTAAATCCCCACATGGGTATTATTATTATTATTATTATTATTATTATTATTATTATTATTATTATTATTATTATTATTATTATTATTATTATTATTATTATTATTATTATTATTATTATTATTATTATTATTATTATCTGGTTCCTTGGCTGAATGGTCAGTGTAGTTGCCTTCAGTTAAAAGGGCTCCGGATTCAATTCTTAGCCGGGTCAGAGGTTTTAATTTTAAATGGTTAATTCCCCTGACTCAGGGACTGGGTTATGTACTGTTCCCAACATAATTCACACACCACTGACAACATTATCTTCCATAATAATAACACGCAGCTTCCTATACAATGCAGATGCCCCTCACCCTTGCCGGAGGGTTTGCAATAATAATAATTTAATTTATTAACACAAATATATAACAGAGCTATTCTCTAATTACACAGACATTATGAATGAATTAATGCATGCATGCATGCATACATGGATAGAAAACTCTTCTCTCCCAGTCATGATAACCAACAACTAGGAAGAGAATATTCATTATTGAATGAATGAATGAATGAATGAATGAATGAATGAATGAATGAATGAATGAATGAATGAATGAATGAATGAATGCTCTCAGTCCACAGCTGTGGAACTCCAGCAGCTGAGGAGAGAACATTTCATTTATACCTTAACAACATTTTTAAAAAGTACACGTAGTTAACAATCAGTTACATAAAAGTAAACTCGTGTTTTCATCCCAAGGGGTTATATCTCTTTTGAGGCATACCTCCAATGGAGGTGAGCTGCATGTATCATTTTAACCACATACTAGCCCTCCTGTCATCCTTAAATTTCTGACAGAACCGGAAATCGAACCTGGGCCCCCAAGAGCGGTAGCTAATAGCACTAACCATTAAACTACGGAGACAGACAATTAATTACATTCAGATTAATAATAACAGTGACAACAATAATAATCGATACTATAATTATCACTTTTATCCTGTTCTTTCTTGTCCTATTTATAATAGATTTATGTCCAAACCTTATCTGTCTGTCCTTAGTCTGCCCTGCATTATTTCATGATCTTGTAATTTTCTTGAATTACTAATGATGACATGCCTCCAAGGCTCAGGCAGCAGCATGCCAGCCTCTCACTGCTGGGTTCCGTTGTTCAAATCACGGTCACTCCATGTCAGATTTGTGCTGGGCAAAGCGGAGGCATGACAGGTTTTTCTCCGGGTGCTCTGTTTTTCCCTGTCATCTTTCATTCCACAAAACTCTCCAAAATCATTTCATTTTATCTGTCAGTCATTAATAATTGCCCCAGAGGAGTGCAACAGGCTTCGGTAGCTGCCAGAATTCCTATCCTCACTGCTAGATGGGGCTTCATTCATTCCATTCCTGACCCGATCGAATGACTGAAAACAGGCTGTGGATTTTAATTTTCAATAATAACAACTTACTGAGATTACTAGGCTTAGCCCATTCTTTGTTTATCATTCTGATGATTCTATAACCATTCTCATCCTAAATCAACACATGTCGTTCATTGCTATTAATAAATTTCCTTCTGACCGCTAGGGTTTCTTTACAAGATTTCAGCAAGTGAAATTTTTCCCTATTTTCTCTACAGAAAAGGCATCCTACTGAATCGTTTTCTATGATCCACCCCTTTTTAAAATTATTTATAAATTCTCATCATCCACCTAAGTGGACCTCGCGTTTGTCTTCTATTTACATTTACAGTAGTTATGTTCATATCCTGATTTACCTTGTTGAATTCTGAGAGGGTCCTGTGCTCCTGCATTTGGCCATTTTTTAAAAATCTTTTGTTCTATACTTGGAACTTTATTTTCATTTACTGGTAATGCTGCTAGATCTTCCCATTTTGCTTGCTTTACCTGGTGAACCCATTTACCATTGTTTCGTATGTATAATTTCCAAGTAGGCCAATTCTATTTTTGACATCTACTGTACAACTATCTATCAGCCACTGTTCATTCTTTGCTTCTTTTACTCCCCTTTGTACAAAACAGAACTTTCATCTTGGAAATGTTAATTTTTAAGGTCCATGTTTTACAAAATTTGGTCTCAGCATTGATACTCTTTTGCATGCATTCGGCCATTAATGTCATTGGCAGGATATCATGTGCAAAAATCAAGCCTGATATTTCATGATTTACTAGAACTGGACTCATCCACTCCACCTCCATGACTAATATTAATATTTAATTTATGAACAACAAAAATAAAATAGGAGATAACTTATACCCTTGTTTCAAATCCAATTTAAATTCTATTTAGCTACACACTACCCTGTCACTCACCCTAACACTACACTGCACACCTCCACAGATGGCCTCAATAGCTTGTATTATCTTTTTAGATAAGCGATCTGGCTAATAGTGCTAATCATTATGCTATGAAGGCAGAGTTTTCTGCACTTGAAAATCCATCTACGATGGATGAATGTAGGTCATCATAAAATATTTTAAAGGCATACTTTTGACTGATTTCTGGGTACAGGGCTGAAATTGGACATTTTTTCAGTCAGTGTGGTAAAGTAGAATGAATAATCGATTACCTTGAATGAATACTGGCAATAAATGTCAAACTTTACAAATGCACACCTAGTTTAGGGTGAGTATCATATGGTTTGTGGAACTATCATACATGAGAATAACCTTAAAAAAATTATGGTGACTGGACTTTCCTTTGGCGCGAGGGGAACAATTCCCAAATCTTTCGTCACATGGCGACAAAAATATAAACTAGCGAGAAGCCTACAAGATGAGATAGTTGTCTCACTCATTAAATACTCCGTTTCGATTCTTCGTCAAAATTTATATGGAGTTCATGCCATTTAACATGGTTAATTGTAACCTACCATTTTTTTAAACAATCTTTTTTATCTTCCCTCAAAATTGTTATTGCATATTATTCTGTGTCTTATGGCAAATCTAGGGTGTCCTGGATCAGACTAAATAAATAAATAAATAAATGAACAGATATAGTACCTTACTACATAGACAAATACAGTCTTGAGTATATATGTATCACTGGTCTCATGATTGGTGCCTGAAGGACACTTCCTCAGCTACTTCTTGAAAACATTTGGACTAGGTACCGACGTTCACCACTTAATTGTGACAGCCACGTTAAAGGGATTAATTGCCATCTTTAGAAACCACATCTATGGACCTTGACAGTCACCTAGAAGCTACCCTGTTTTCAGCTAACTTTTGTAAAATAATATGTATTGGTTATGGTAGTCTTTGCTCTTATAGCAGCCTGCAATTGTTGTGGGAAGATATTTAATTTTTTTTAAGAAAGTTAAAATGACCGGTGTCAAAAATTACTCATGACCTGAAATAACTACTGTTTAATGGAGAATTATTAACTTATTAATAACTTATTTGTTCAGCTTCAGATCTGTTGATGTGTCCTCTAAAGTGATGTGGTGATCTACTACAGTATAAACAAGATGGTACTAAGAAGAGATGTTGAGAACCCTCTTGAGTAATTCCTTACATCTTGTGCTCAGTCTAAATTGGTGCACACCACTGGACAGGGTGAGAAGGTACATAAACTATGAAAAGAGAACTATCAAGTAAAGTGGTTAAAAAAACATCATTTCAGATCAAATAACTCTTGAAAGGGAAAAAGAGAAGTCTCTTCTAATTTGCTGTAAGAATCCATTGGAATGGTTCATTATTTTGGAATTGTAAGCAACTAAGCACTAATCTTATCATTCAGGTTGCCCTGATAATCTCTGAATATTTAATACATAAAGAAAGTGAAACACTGCACACATTTACTTAATTCCTGTACATTTGGGTTGGATATCACAAATAACACAATAATCCTGAAATGAGACCCTAACACACAAAATAAATCTCCCCCCACCCAAAAAAAAAATCACTGGTGCTAAAGACGTGAACGTAGTCATGCCAAACAAAGACAGGATGTACCTGTGACCTTGTAGATGTGACAAAACTCACATGTGGCACAAAACAAAATGACATAAACAAACATGGAAAATAACAGCAAAACACACAAATAAATCAATTTTGAGCCATAATGCTCACAATTTCCATAACATCATCTACAATTGGAAAAATATACACATTTCCAAAAGATTTGGAACTTTTTCTTAGAAACTTCACTGTTACTTTGTCGTTATCAACATCTAATTGTGTGATCTGTCTGTAATAGTGTTTCACCACTTCTTTCTTAGTGTTCTCTCAAGTTCACAAGCACAAATTCACCAACAGAAAGCTTATTTATGTTCACTCCTAAGGTGTCTAGTACCAGTACAGATGTGTCTTCATCATAGACACTTGGGTCAAGATCAGAGGCTGAATTGTGGACAGAATAAGAGTCTGTAACATCACTAGAGATCTCCTCAAATTTCCTTTTATGACTATTTCTTTTTTTTTTGTTTTTGTTGTTGTTGCAGCACTGGTGTATCATCTTTTGGTATTTCTGGAGCATTAGGGCTCACTGAAAGAGATTCTACCAGTATTCCTCTTCCTGGTGAAACATTTATTTTCTTTTTTAACTTCTTCAAAGGCTCAGCTTCTCTTTTCCTGGATTCTTCCAAATATGTTTCAAATGTAAGGGCCCATTCACTCCTAGAATTATCAGCAGATGTAGATGTCGATGGTACTTGATCAACAGATTGTGTCCTTTTGTAGGGAAGCCTTTTCAGCACTTGGTCTCTGTCAGCAGGTACAATTCTTGGTGCATTAAGTCCACTCTGGATGTCTTTGGATATTGCGTCAGTTCCCATTTCCTCTATTGTTTGCTTCAGGAGACATGTGAATTTGTCTTTGGGAACAGTTCCTCGGTTCTTGTTTTTCCACTGTGTTAGCACTTTAGGACCATTTGATTTTTAATGGTCAGAAAAAAGCTCAATCCAAAGGTTGAGTGAGTCCAGTGCTGTTAGGGGGCAGAAGAACAAACTTAATGTTGTTGCTGTTACACTCGTCTATAATCCAAGGTGATATGTGACTTGCCAGGTTATTACCAATCATCACTTTGACATCATTTTTGTCAAATCTTTGAAAATATGGCAGGGCAATTGTTCTGAACCAATCTTCAAATATTTTTATAGTAAACCATCCACTTTTTGAATAATTGTATGCTGTTCCCATAAGACCTCCATCTGTCTGTGTGTTGTAAAGGTGCTCAGCCTTATATGTAATATAGGGAGGCAGTAAAGTGCCAAAAGCGGCAACAGAAAACATGACAGAGATATTTGATATGGTTGAATCAGTAATTCTCTCGGGATGATGGCTACCTCTTCTAACAACAATTCTGTGTTTTCTAGGGTCATCTGTTATGTTAGTTTCATCATAGTTGATTATTTGTTTAGGTGGTACACTATCTAACGTCACACTCAATTCATCAAAGTACTAATTAATAATGATTTCATATACACTGGCCCGTCTCCTCTTTATATTTTGACACATTTCATATGCCAGCTGGAGTCGCCGTGGTGTCATAGAGTAAGTGGGGGTCCTACTAATACGAGTGAAATTGGTAGGTAATGTATCCGAATACCCTCCTGTCGAGGGTTATTCATTTATTTATTTATTTATTGTCATCTGTGTGTAAATCTTTTGTGGTACAGGTGCTGTGCTTCCTGTGCATTCTGTCTTGCTTCACCGTAGATGAGCATGTCAACATACTCATCTGTTAAATGACAAGCACTGCTAGGCTACACCAAGCGTCAGGCCAGTACACATGGAACATGCGTGCTGCATGCTATTGGTTGAATGTGGCATGAATAATAGATAATTAAATTTAAAATCCACCTTTTCAATACTAATATTAAACTAAATAAGTTATAATATTTACTTGGAACTAGTTTCGGCACTGGTGAACATTATTCTCGGTTCAATACGGACTTAAAAATGAAATTCTTAAATTTAAATGTGGCATGAATGGCCTTGTATTTGATCCTCAAAGCTTAAAATGTAAATGAAAATATTCAGTGCTCTTGAGATTCGAACCCACTTAGCAATGGCACATGTGTGAACACGTCTGTGCATAGTCCATGGCACCACGGTGACTGTTACCTTAAGCTTATGAGAAAGTGTACTTGGTGTAAAACTACTTCCCGCTTTACAAACTCTTACACATTTTCTATCAGTATGCCATCACTTATAGCGTTAATTTCATATCTAATCAAAAGCTTATAATGGCACGTACTTTTAACATAACTGTATGACAGTTTGATCCATTGCATAAATATCTGCCGCATACATACTTTTGCACAGTAAGTGCTTTAAAGGTGACTATAGCTTGGTATACGGCAATGGAGAATCGACCATCATGCCACTAACATTCGTGGGGATGCCTAACAACAGAAAAGGTCAGGCGCAGCAGACCCACCCGCTATAGGGATTATGGTTTCTGAAAAATATTGCAGTGAATAAGAATGTAAGGCAAATTTCAGGGGCTCACAGCTTGTAAGACATTTGACAGTAACAACACTTCAGGTAAGTATGGCATTGCTTCAATTTTTCTAGGGTCTTCTCTTTAATTTTTTGTGCATGTCCTCCCTTGTTGGTTGACTTTTGTTCTCTTATGACTGGTGGTATTAGGTATACAGGGCTAAAGAAGCGCTGAGATGAATTGAAGCGTGAAAAATTGACCATAATGTACTTGTGTAGTGTGAAGATATCAAGCCTACTTAAAGATTATGGTAGTATACAGAGTGAAATCTCCATACCACAATTACTGCTGATACAATGATAATCCCCTCTGTAACAATAAAATATTCTGGTCCCAACATTAATTCCATTTATCATCATCATCATCATCATCTGTTTACCCTCCAGGTTCGGTTTTTCCCTCAGACTTAGCGAGGGATTCCACCTCTACCGCCTCAAGGGCAGTGTCCTGGAGCATCAGACTCTTGGTCGGGGGATACAACTGGGGAGAATGACCAGTACCTCGCCCAGGCGGCCTCACCTGCTATGCTGAACAGGGGCCTTGCGGGGGATGGGGAAGATTGGAAGGGATAGACAAGGAAGAGGGAAGGAAGCGGCCGTGGCCTTAAGTTAGGTACCATCCCGGCATTTGCCTGGAGGAGAAGTGGGAAACCACGGAAAACCACTTCCAGGATGGCTGAGGTGGGAATCGAACCCACCTCTACTCAGTTGACCTCCCGAGGCTGAGTGCACCCCGTTCCAGCCCTCGTACCACTTTTCAAATTTCGTGGCAGAGCCGGGAATCGAACCCGGACCTCCGGGGGTGGCAGCTAATCACGCTAACCACTACACCACAGAGGCGGACAATTCCATTTATTCAATGTAAAATTCTTCTCAGTATAATGATACACTCGTTAACGATAAATCTCTCCATTATGATTGCCTTTCCAGACCATGGTGATGTTCTTTCCTCCAGGTACTATGGTAATCCAAACACGAAAGTAATTAGGAACTCCTGTTACTGCCATCCAAAGATTAAACTTTCCTATTGTGTAAGCATAGCAAGCAAGAGTGTTTATAGCTGTGTACTTACCTGAAGGATGGGTTTGTAGAGCAACTCTGGGAACTCGGCTGCTATGGAATTCCAGGAAAATCTGTACATACTGGAAGTATTTAAACGGCAGAACTATAGCTGCTGGACTGCTGCTTAAAACTTAACTAGACTCTTTGTTATCTTGTTTTGACTTGACACATTGTCATACATTCCAAGGGCTGTTGTAACTATAGCAGTTGTGTTTCACTATGGACAGACGATTCAGGAATGAAACAGATGCAGCAAGAAATTTTTGTATGTTTCTGTTGTTGCAAGTCTCATATTACTGGAAATTCAATGATATGATGTGGCAGGTTAATGAAATTTGATTTTCAGAGGTTATTGGGTTCACCAATTGACACAAGAACCTGTTATTCTAAATCTCTCTTTATAGTGATAACTCCCTCTATAACAACATTTTTTCCTGTCCACACAGTATCGTTGTATTGAGATTTCACTGTATACTAAGTAAGAGGCAGTCAAAATCCAATTATTGATACAGATGATAAGCATGATGTCAAAATAATTAATTTACTAAATGATTACTGAATAAGGTTTTACAATCACTGGAATTTGGTATTAAATGTTGTTTAACATCCCTTCAGTTGCTTTCAGATTTTTAAGAAATGCTAGTGTCAAAAATTTTTCTCCAAAGAATTCTTTAATGTGTTGGAAGCCAGCAACATAGAGTTGTTGCATTTAAACATCATGCTTTTTAAATACATCAGCTCATACAGTTGGTTTTTAACTGTCTTGCATATTGGTAATTGTATCTCTATATATCTCTTCCTTCTTTCCTTCCTTCCTTCCTCTTTCAAAGCAAGTTGTATGCCCTCTCCGGCACTTGGTGTGGTTCGGCTCTCAAAGGTCCTTACAATCATAGAGTAAGGATCTACAGACATGGCTGGATCTCTCTCTAGTTAAATAATTGTTGTTTAGTATTTAAGTGGTTAATGTATGTAATTCAATGTATGTAAGAAAATATCTTTAATTATTTTTGTATATGATGTTATTGTCTTGGTGCATTTTTATTATTCATCTTCATATGTGAAGCCTTTCTCATTATCCATCTTGTAGATATTTCATACTTCATTAAAAAATCATCACAGTGTGATTGCTCAAGTCAATCCACATGAAGAGACTTATTGCAATGTATTAATATTGTCTGTTACAATGCCTCTGCAATGCTGAGAATGTCCCCATTACAGATGTTTAAGAAAACTGTGAGATTGATAGTATGTAAACAAACATATGCCTGAATCTTCAATCAAAGAAATGGATTAATTTTATATCTATTTGTATGGAAAATGTACAGAACACAAATATATATATTATAAATCTATTACCTGCATTTTTTTAATTGAAAATTATTTTGGTTTTTAAATTACCTGTTTATTTTTTTCTGCTATTAAAGTACATGTTATGATTTAAGAGGTTGATATAGTCATCCCCTGTAATAACCTATTGCAGGACAAGGCTTCAACTTATGGCCACTACCTCTACACAAGTACACATGGGACTGCCAAGAAACAGTCTATATATATATATATATAGTTGCTATTTGCCTTTACGTCGCACTGACACAGATAGGTCTTATGGCGACGATGGGATAGGAGAGGCCTAGGAAGTGGAAGGAAGCGGCCGTGGCCTTAATTAAGGTACAGCCCCAGCATTTGCCTAGTGTGAAAATGGGAAACCACGGAAAACCATCTTCAGAGCTGCCGACAGTGGGGCTCGAAACCACTGTCTCCCGATTACTGGATACTGGTTGCACTTAAACGACTACAGCTATCAAGCTCGGTATATATAAAGTAACTTGTCCTGACTGACTGAATGATTCATCATCGCCGAGCCAAAACTACTGGCCATAAAGGAATAACATTTTGGGGATACATTCATATTAACATGTAGGTGCTCGCTAAGGGAGGATTTTTGGATATTCCATCGCTAAGGGAGTAAAAACGGGAGTGAATTTTAAACATGAGGATGTCTATATCTCAAAAATTTAAAAGTTTACAGACATAAAATTTAGTATTTGGAATTTCCTTTAAAAATAAAAATCATTTTTCTTTGTTTTTGGAAAATCCCATTAAAGGGGGTGAGAAAGGGGGGAAACCAGGTTGATCACTTTTTATGAGGAGACTTATATCTCTAAAACTGAAGATGTTACAGACATGAAAATTGATATTTGGAATCTCTTTTGAAAATAAAGAAATACTTATTTTTGTATTTTGACAAACGGGGTGAATTTTTAAAAGGACTATATCTGCAAATTATCTCAGATATGTAACATACTTTGTATTACAGATTTGGAAACTGGTATGTGGAATTTCCCGTAAAAGTAAAGAAATATAAATATTTTTTTCGCAAAATCCACATAAGGGGAACTGAAAAAGGGGGTGAATTTTAAAAATTAGCATATCTACAGTATATCTCAAAAACTTAACATGTTGCAGACATGAAAATTAGTATTTGGAATCTCCTTTCAAAATAAGGAAACACGTATTCTTTGGTTTTCAGGAAAAAACTTTAATTGGGGGCGGGGTGAAAGAATTGAAAAATTGGTTTAATTATTTGTATGAGAATCTATATACACAAATCTAAAGATGTTACAAACGTGAGAACTGCTACTTGGAATCTCCCTTAAAAAACAAAAGAAACATGCATTTGGTGGGGGAATCAACTTGGTAGGAGGGGGATGAAAATGTAGATGAATTCATTTACGAGGATACATATATCTCAAAAACTGAAGATGTTACAGTCGTGATAATTGGTATTTGGAAGCTCTTTTAAAGAAACGGGTATTGTTTGTTATTGGAAAATTCACTTGAGTGGGGAGTGTGAAAGTAAAAAAATTGAATTCTTTTTCTGGAGAAACTTATATCTCAAAACTGGAGGTTACAGATGTGGAAATTGGCATCTGGAATCTCCTTTAAAAATAAAGAAACACGCATATTTGGGAGGGGGGGAAACCACTTAATGGGAGGGGATGGAGTGGAAAAGGAGTTGAATTATTTTCATGAGGTACTTATATCTCAAAAACTGAAGATGTTACAGATATGAAAATTTGTATTTTGAATTTTATTTCAAAGTAAAAAACATGTAATCTTTTGTCTTTGGAAAATGCACTCAAGGGGGGTGAATTAATTGAAAAATGAGTTGAATACTTTTTATATGAGGATACTTACATCTCAAAAACAGATGTGAAAATTAGTACTGGAAATCTCCATTAAAAATGAAGAAACACGCATTTGAGAGGGGGGGGGGGGGGAATCAACTTGGAGGCGGGGCAGTGAAAAAGGAGTTTAATTCCTTTTTATGAGGATACATATATCTCAAAACTGAAGATGTACAGTCGTAATAATTGGCATTTGGAAGCTCCTTTATAAATAAAGAAAAATTCACTTAAGCGGGGAGGGTGAAAGGAAGTGAAAAAATAATTCTTTTTATGGAGAATTATATCAAAATCTTAAGGTTACACACATGAACATTTTTTATTTGGAATCACCTTAAAAAGATAAAAAAACATGCATTTTTCAGAGGTGGATTGGGAATCAACTTAATGAGCTGGGGTGAAAAAGGAGTTGAATAATTTTTATGAGGATACTTATATCTCAAAAACTGAAGATGTTAGAGGCATGAACATTTGTATTTGGAATCTTCTTTCAAAGTAAAGACACACGTGTTCTTTTGTCTTTGGAAAATCCACTTAAGGGGGTTGAATGAATTGAAATATTAGTTGAATTCTTTGTATGAGGATACTTTTATCTCAAAAAATAAAGATGTTAAAGACATGAAAATTGGTATTTGGAATCTCTTTGAAAATAAAGAAACACATACTTTTGGGGAGGGGAGAATCAACTTAACGGGTAGGAAGGGGGGTGAAAAAGGAGTTGAATTACTTTTATGAGTATACATATATCTCAAAAACTGAAGATGTTACAGATGTGAAAATTAATATTTGAAATCTCCTTTAAAAATAAAGAAACATGCATTTTTTTTTTGGAAAATTGACGTAAGGGGTTTGGGGTTGAAAATAAGTACGTAAGGAGTTGAAATATGTTTTTGAGGATACTTTATTTTAAGAACTGAAGCTGTACAGACATGAAAGTTGGTATTTTGAATTTCCTTTCAAAATAAAGATATACATTTTTTTGTTTTCGGAAAGTCCACTTAATTACAAGTAATAAATCTCATTGTAGACTGTATTGGAGGCGTATTAAGGCGGGAGAAGAGTGGAAAGAAGTGAAGAAGAAGAAGAAGTTGAATTATTCTTATGAGTACACATTTATCTCAAAAACTGAAGGTGTTACAGACGTACAGACATGAAAACTGGTATTTGGAATCTCCTTTAAAAATAATGAAACACAAATTTTTTTGTTTTCAGAAAATCCATTATGGGGCTGAAAAGAATTGGAAAAGTGGGTGAATTTTAAAAATGAGTACCATTATATCTACATTATATGTCAAAAACTTAATATGTTAGAGACAAGAAACTTTGTATTTGGAAAGTCCTTTAAAAATACAGGAACCTGTACTTTTTTTTTTGGAGAAGGCATGAAGGTGTGAAGGTGTTGAATTATTTTTATGAAAATACTTATATCTTAAAAACTGAAGATGTTACACACGTGAAAATTGGTATTTGTAATATCTTTTAAAAATAAAGAAACTTGTATTTTTGTTTTTGGAAAATACACTTAGATGGGGTGAGGTTTGGAGAAGGACTAATCAAGGGGTTGAACTCTTTTTATGGGGATACTTATGTATATCTCAAAAACCGAAGATGTTACAGATATGGGAATAGGTATTTGGAATCTCCTTTAAAGGTAAAGAAACTTGTGTTTATTTTTTTGACTTGAGAGAAGACTGTTTCTCACATGTACAGTTCTATGTCACATGGTCGTCTTAGCCCCAAAAGGCAGTACCACAAACATGGTTTACAAAGAATTTCCGGGGTAAATTAAACTCAATTTTTGGGTGAGTTTTTTATACTTTTGGAATTTTCAGATAATGTCTTAGTACAATGCCGAGGAACGATTACTTTGATCAAATTTCAAAATCCACGCGAGCGAAGCCGCAGGTAAGTGCTAGTCTATATATATAAAAGAACATTTCCTGACTGACTGACTGATTCATCATCGCCGAGCCAAAACTACTGGACATAAAGAAATGAAATTTTGAGGATACATTTATATTAGGGTGCAGGTGCTCACAAAGGAAGGATTTTTGGGTATTCCTTCATTAAGGGGGTGAAATTTTAAAATGAGGATATCTATATCTCAAAAATTAAAGAGTTTACAGACGTGAAAATTGGTATTTGGAATCTCCTTTCAAAAGAATCACATGTTTTTTTTGTTTTTGAAAAATCCCATTAAGGGGGGTAGAAAAGGGGGAAAATTGGTTGAATACCTTTTATGAGGATGCTCATGTCTCAAAAACTGAAGATGTTACAGACATCAAAATTGGTATTTGGAATCTGCTTTAAATATAAAGAAACATATTTTTTGTTTTTGAAAAAACTAACGAATAGGGGGTGAACACGAATGACAAACAGGGTGGAATTTGAAAAAAAATATGTCTAGGACTACAATATATCTCAGACACTTAACATGTTACGGAGTTGAAAACTGGTACTTGGAATCTCCTGTAAAGGTAAAGAAATATAGATAATTTGTTTTTGGAAAATCCACTTAAGGTAAAGTGAAAAAGGGGGTGAATTTTTAAATGGACATATCTACAGAACATCTCAAAAACTTAACATGTTAAAAATGTGAAAATTGGTATTTTTAATCCTCTAAAAATAAAGAAACATGTATTTTTTTGTTTTCGGAAGAAACCACATAAGGGGGGGGGGTGTAAAAAAGACTGGAAAGGTTTTTTTAATTATGATAGTGATATCTCAAAAACTAAAGATGTTACAGACTAGTAGGTATTTAGAGTCTTCTTTAAAAATAAAGAAATACATATTTTTTTCTCGGAAAATCCACCTAAAGAGGGCGAAGGAATTGAAAAATGAGTTGAATTCTTTGTATGAGGATGCTTATATCTCAAAAACTAAAGATGTTGCAGAAGTGGAAGTTGGTATTTGGAATCTCTTTTAAAAATAAAGAAACACGGATTCTTTTGTTTTCGGAAAATCCACTTAAGGGGTGAAGGATTGAAAAATTAATTGAATTATTTGTATGAGGGTACTGTACCGGTTACGACCTGCACATGCGTATTTTTTTAATAATTAATTGTATTCAATCATCACGCAAGATATTCGGAGCGAACTTGGTTTGTTTACGTTCGGAGGAACGAGCAGGCGAACCGAGGACAGCTCTGTGTGTGTGTGTGACGTAGCTGCAGGGGCAAGATAGACTACCCGCCTGACGCGCCACGTATAGCCTGCCTGACCTGGTATGTTCTGGATATGAACGTCACACCTTCGTGAACATTCGATTGAAAAAAAAAATCAAAACTTCTCTAATAGTAATCGCAGCGAATTGAGCGATACGTCATTTTGAAGAGAATAACATAAACGTCTCAAATTGTGAATCTCAAGGAAATCCGTCGAGGGATTCGTGAGATAACCAGCCTCAAGGGACCACGTTATATGATGACGTAGGAGCCCCCAAACCGAATATAAGGAGAGCTCACTTTACCCAGATCAGACAGTCATAGTTAGCGCTGTTAACGGAGCGGTTGTTTACGGAGCGGAGGCTCCGGGCGCTTTCAATCGGTGCCTCCGGAGAACCTCCGATTGAATTACAAGCGCGTAGTTTAAACTTGGTACAGGAGAGATGAACGAGCATTTGTACAGGAATTTATAACTTGTCGCTATTAATATGAGAAATTACGCCCCTCCGTTAATACTTTAGTTATTTGGCGATATTACAGATAGCATTTTACGTACAAACATAGTAATTAGTAACAGAACTGACGATTGAATTACAAGCGCGTAGTGTGAACTTGGTACGGGAGAAATGAACTAGCATTTTCTCAGGAACTTATAACTTGTCTCTACTATTGTGCGAAACTAGGCCCCTCAGTTAATACCTTAATTATTTGGCGATATTACGGATATCATTCTTACGTACAAACGTAATTATGTATCAGAACCTCCGATTGAATGTCAAGCGCGTAGTGTGAACTTGGTACAGGAGGAATGAACGAACACCGAGCTCGATAGCTGCAGTCGCTTAAGTATTCAGTAATAGGGAGATAGTGGGTTCGAGCCCCACTGTCGGCAGCCCTGAAGATGCTTTTCCGTGGTTTCCTATTTTCACACCAGTCAAATGCCGGGGCTGTACCTTAATTAAGGCCACGGCCGCTTCCTTCCACTTCCTAGGCCTTTCCTATCCCATCGTCGCCACAAAACATATCTGTGTCGGTGCAACGTAAAGCAAATAGCAAAAAAAAAAAAAAAAATGAACGAGCATTTTCACAGGAATTTATAACTTGTCACTATTATCGTGAGAAACTAGGCCCTCAGTTTATACTGGTACCCTTGTTATTGGACGATATTACAGATAGCATTCTTACGTACAAACATTGAATGACCGAGCTCGATAGCTGCAGTCGCTTAAGTGCGGCCAGTGTCCAGTATTCGGGAGATAGTAGGTTCGAACCCCACTGTCGGCAGCCCTGAAAATGGTTTTCCGTGGTTTCCCATTTTCACACCAGACAACTGCCTTAATTAAGGCCACGGCCACTTCCTTCCCACTCCGAGCCCTCCCCTGTCCCATCGTTGCCGTAAGACCTATCTGTGTCGGTGCGACGTAAAACAACTAGCAAAAAAAAAAAAAAAAAACCATTGAATGACAAGCGCGTAGTGTGAACTTCATATGGGAGGAATGAACGAGCATTTTCACAGGAATTTATAACTTGTCGCTATTATTGCGCGAAACTACACTCCTTCTTTAAGTTTTTTAAATTCTATATGTTCGGGGCGTCGACCTTTGAAGATCTTTAGCCTCTACTTGCACCATATGTGAGGAAACCTACGTGTATTATGTAAATGGCGGTAGTGTAAAGTGTTGAATGTGAGGAAAGGAACGTTAAGGATGACACAAACACCCAGTCTCCAGACCAGGGATATTAATAATTTAAATAAAAACCCTGACACGGCCGGGAATCGAACCCTGGGCCGCCGGGTGACAGGCGGACGCGTTGTCACCTACACCGCGAGGCCGGTGTTTATGAGTCATTTGTGCCATGTTTTACAGCGCAGCACTTACAGACTTGAACCGCTTGAACTCCTCCGTCCGCTCATAAATAATCATCCCTTACTTCTGCACGTCTTTAGCGTTTTTTACATATGTACAGAAATTAAAAGCGAATTCAAATTTAACTTGAACCTACTGTATTCTAGCGCCAATATAATGGGAATATTTCCATAATAATGATAATAATAAACGAAGTGTACTGTGTAAGTTCTGCACTGGTAGGGCCTGAACTTTTCTGAGAAACAATTGAACCTATTTAGATATATTGCTTGTTATATATACAGGGTTTATACCTACAGGTATATGGGGTATGTATTATATGTCGATATAATTGCATTTTCTTGATAAATGAGAGGATGCATTAATTATTCTGAATGACTATACGTTCTTTGTTAAGGGGTAGGCTATTATATGGAATATCGCTGACATAGATCAATTTTTGTGTATGTAGGTAACGATTTTTATAGGGCGCCTACATTCATGGACGTAAGTTTGAAATTACAGCCCACTACGTCCTTACACTCGGAGCTACTGTTGCGAATAGAAGGCGGCCCTCCGGTTAACCTCCGGAGCTCCTTTTTTTCGGCGGGGGGGGGGGGCCGAAGCCCGCTCCCCCTGCTTGACCATCGACTCAATCTGCATGGCCTCCGACATGCTATTAGTTCTAAGAAGAAAGAGATAGCAGGGAGGAGTGGAAGTGTGATACTACCGGAGTATCTGCCTGTCCCCATGCTCAGCATGCTACCAGGCCAGATGTGGTGGTGGGTATCAATAGTGGTGTAATCAGGTAGTAAGGGTCAGGACAAAAGACAAAACCACATAGGCAGAAAGAGAAAGGTGCCTACATGTAAAACCTGACATTTTGTAGATAGCACATGCAAGGATGTGGTTCTGGAGAGGTCCAGGTAATTGTGTTAGTTGGGAATAGGTATCATGCACAGTCATAAGCCTATTCCTCGCCATTCCAGTTATTCAGGGGATCAGTCCTTCTGGGCACTGCTGTGACTAGCGCGGGCCGTGCCGGTTGCCGAGCCATGCGGCAATAGCCACTAGTGCCTGCCGCACCGCCCGACCCCCTTGAGGTCCCTCGTACCCAGTCTCCAATCCCGGAGAATGAGGCCAAGCCCGCCGAGGCGGGGACCTGCTGGATGGTTGTGGGACATGGCGCCGGGCCTCCTTCCTCTCTGCCCGCGCTATGGCCCGGTAGACAGGGCAACTGCGATGAGAGGCCGGGTGGCCCCCTGAGCAGTTGGCGCACACCGGCGTCTCCCTAAGTGCTGCGCAGGCCGTGTAGTGGTGATCACCACCACAGCGGTTGCACCTCACCTCGAGCCCACAGCTGACCTGACGGTGGCCCCACCTCAGACAGCAGAAACACTGCAAGAGCTGTTGAGGGGGACGTTCTGTTCTCACCTGACTGCCGCTACCTGCTTAGGTCCTCTCCTGATTGGCTCCTCGGCTGACTGATGTCCTGGGAGCAGTCTTGGGTTGCGGCTGGGCGGCCATCTCCTGATGGGTCAGCGTCGCCTTCTGCTTCCTGGTCCGGCGTCGTTTTCTTCTTCTTCCTCTTCCCGGGCGTGTCTTCTCGGCAGGGGAAGAGGCCTCGTCCTGGTGGCCCTCCTCCCGGCCTGGTGACCCCGGGGTAGCTGGTGGTTCCGCTGCGTCGCCGTCTTCTTCCTTCTCCTGGCTGGCGGCGGCGGCGGCGTCGGTCGGTGCTAACACTCGACTGCATTCCCGGTCCTGGGGGGCGCACATCGAGGTCTGCAGCTCGACAGACACGATAGCAGGCTGGGCTTGGGTGGCAGCCTCCGAACGCCATGGGGCGTCCTTTTCCACTGCTGTGCTGCCATCCGGGGCGCCTTCCTGGATTGCGCCCGGGTGACCGGTCCTTCCTGGTAGGCCTGAGTCTGTGACCACTTCGTGGAGGTGTCCCTTGGAGGAGCGGTCTGCGTCCACTTCGCAGTTCCGAGTCGCTCAGCCTGGGTCGCACAGTCGCGGCGCCAGGGGGCGGCATGCTCCACCTCCGTAGTGGCGTCGCTGGTCTCCGGCTGGGTGGCTTGGACTAGGTCAGTGTTAACCGCCCTATGCCTTAGCCTCCTCGGCGTCTGGGTGATGGCCTCCCTGGTCTCCGGCTCAGCATTCCTCCTGAGGGCGCCGGCGTTCGTCCCTGGCACGCCGTCCCTCCCAGGTAGTCGGACGACCTGAAACAGAGTAGAGAGCTCCATCTCCACGTCGTGCATCCGCTCCTGGTTGTGATGCCTTATGATAAGGCCTCCTGGTAGAAAGCTCTCCACGGACATGGTCGTCGGTAGCCTCCTGCCACCCTGGAGGGGGCGCCGCACTCTGTCCAGGACTAGGGCCTGTTCGGAATGAACAGGGCGACCTGGCCTGTAGTAGACGAGCAGCGCCTCGTACTCCGGATCGGTGTAGCCCTCGGTTCTGGGTGGTCCTCCATCCATTGCCGCGTTGTGCAGAGGCGACCTCCCCTGTAGTAGACTCCTCTCGCCAACGCCATGCTATAGGGAGTGTCCCTGAAGTTCGCCGTGGTCATCCTGAAATAAAATCCTGCAAGAGAGAAGCGAGCACTGAGAAGTGCTCAGCTTAGACAAAAGCTCCTTCGAAGATGTACTAACAAGTACAGCTGCCTGACTAGTACTGGGAAAGTACAGAGCGCCTGGCGAGGAGAGAGAGAGCGAGCGAGAGGAACACGTCCTTCCGCTACGGCTAGGGATGGGCGCGACTGAAGCCTGGAATCGAGAGCGTCGACTCCATCGACTCCGAACACTGGTCTCGGTTCGCACGAAGCCTCTCGACTCCAAGTAACCCTGATGCGCATTGCGGGGCCGCACGGTCGCTTCGCATGAAGCCTGACGACTCCAAGCGAATTTGACTCTCATTTCGGGGCCGCTTGTGTGTCGAGGCGCGGAAAATATCATACAAGTTACTGCTCATTTGCCCATTGGGTTTTTTAAGAGTATTGTAGAGTGAAGTACCGTATCGTTCGCGAAGACGACGAGCGTAATGGTGTAGTTGAAATAAAACTAAACGTATCAAGTCAGAAAGTACCGTCATAGCAGACCACGGACATTTAATTTCACGTCTTTATTTGTCGTGATCAGGAAATTGATAAACAGATATCGATGGTAAATCATTATGAATTCCACATGAACGATGAAAACAAATCTAATATGGGTAAATCCGCTAACATAATTCGAACATAAATTAAGGCATCTAAAGCCTCCGTGGCTCAGGTGGCAGTGCGTTGGCCTCTCACCGCTGGATTCCGTGGTTCAAATCCCGGTCACTCGTTTTTCTCCGAGTACTCCGGTTTTCCCTGTCATCTTTCATTCTAGCAATGCTCTCCAATATTTCATTTCATCCGTCAGTCATTCATTATTGCCCCAGAGGAGTGCAGCAGGCCTCGGCAGCTGGTACAATTCCTATCCTCGCCGCAGAATGGAGGCTTCATTCATTCCATTCCTGACCCGGTCAGTGACTGGAAAACGGGTTGTAGTTTTTCGTTATAATTCAAGGACCACGTGAAGTCTTGTTGCAATATTATTATTACTATACACAAAAGCCCTTTTTCGCGACAGCCCTGGTAGGCCTTGGCCTACCAAGTGATCCCTGCCCAGCTCGAAGGCCAGTAGATTACGAGGTGACTTGTGTTCAGCACGACGAATCCTCTCGACCATTATTCTTGGCTTTCTAGACCCGGTCTCTACCTCACCGTCATCTCGAAACCTGAGATACAGGTAAAAAACCCTGACCTGGCCGGAATCGATCCCAGGGCCTCCCTAGACTGCGGAGGTGGCTGTTATGACGCACAATGCTTGGTAAAATATTTTTTGTAAAATCATACTTTAAGCACTCGCTTCTTTTTTTCTGTTTTATGCCCCAGGCTAGGGATATTAATCATTTACAGTTAAAAAAATCTAACCCGGCCGAGAATGGAACCCGAGGCCGCCGGGTGACAGGCGGACGTTTTGCTCCCTACACCACGGAGCTAAACTGATTAAAGATAATATTGGCGATTATGTAAACGTATACTGTCAGATTATTATTACCACTACTATTATCGTCATCTTTATCATCACCGTCACCAAAATAGACCTACAACATTAACACCAACGATGATAAAATCCTGAAACAATATTTAATGTTTGCTGGCTAATAATCATCTTGTATTCATCGTATCACAAGTTACCAAGAGACGAACGTGGAACTATAATTCCAAGCAGTTCCGACAATACTTGTTAGATGGCGTTAGTGCATCAGTGGAGTCGAGAGTGTCGGTTCCAGAGGTAGCAGTCTCGACTCTTCGCGACTCCGTTCGCAGCCCATCCCTAGCTACGGCTGTCGAACTCGTCCTGTAAGGTGTCCGGAGCTCCGTAACTGCTTTGCCTCCGTCGGTAGTACGGGAGATCACCGCAGGAGCGCTGTAATCGTATTATCCGATTCAATCAACAGGAGGTTCGCCTCCTCTTCACAGCGCTAGTCATAGCTGAGTGTTCAGCCTGTCTCTCCACGCTTCACTGTTCGTCGAAGTGCTGACAGAGGCTATGTTCGAATATTTAAAGTCTTCATGGGGGACTTAAACTCTGACAGTCGTGTTGAACTTATCAATTGTGCGCGTGCGAACTCTAATGTATAACAAAGTCTTTATAATGGGCATTGAGTCTATCAGTCAAGTTGAACTTGTAATTTTTTGCGAGTGATGAAGAACTAATTATTCAAAGTCTTTATTTGAACTTATAAATTTTGTGTGGGTTGGAACTCTGATTATGACAAGTGAAACATGCTAATATAGCATGGTTTCGTAGATGATTTTACCGATGTCTCAAAGAATAGGTATCTGACTGTTCCGTGTATCTATGTATTTCCACTTTCTGTCGATAGAGGGCATCCCCCTCTGTCGCGAGCATGAAGGATTATTTCTCGGCGAGACCCAACGAGCTAGAATAACATAGAGGGGCTGTATGCCTGACATCAGCGCTCCCTGCTGAAGCAAGTTGATAAGAGGTAGCCATGTTAACGGTTGTCAAAACAAAGCGAATTGGCGTGAGAGCGCAAGTTCCTTGGTGAGAGCGTTTGTTGAGGTGACAGGGAGATCGTGCATGCCAATTTAATTTCCTAAGTTTTAAGAAGTCAAAAGAATAATCCTCGCTTTCAAGAATGCCAACCGTAACCTTAGCGTATGGTTGTATTAATCGCAGTAATTAAACCAAGGATATATCGTATTTTAAGTATTGCTGAATTATAGCCGAGATTCCATTTTGTAATTTCTGTTTGTAATTAAATCCATTTTATTGTTTACACAGCGAAAGTACGGATAGCCATAGTAATTATTTGTCGGGTTATGTTTCAGGTTTTCTTTAAAGAACAAGGAAATAACGGAACAATGCGATGTGAGGACGGAAAGAGATACATGGTACCGTATCCCACTCAATTCAGTCGCTTATGCTCTTTACATTTCGAAAAAAATTACCAACGGCGATTACTGGCAAATGCCGTCCCAACACTATTTAATTTTCATTCACATTTACAAACAAATAAAATAGAGCGCCCACCACCAAGGAAACGTAACCACGAAAAGTCACCTATTTCGGTCAAACGTACACCAAGCATGGTAAATAGAATATTTTAATGCTATTTGTGAAATTTATGCAGCCTTATTGTAGATGGCCGGCCCGGTGGTGTAGGGGTAGCGTGCCTGCCTCATTTCCATAGGCCCCGGGTTCGATTCCCGACGAGGTCAGGGATTTTCACCTGGACCTGAGGGCTGGTTTTGAGGTCCACTCAGCCTACGTGATTAGAATTGAGGAGCTATCTGACGGTGAGATAGAGGCCCCGGTCTCGAAAGCCAAGAATAACGGCCGAGAGTACTGACCCTCCTTCCCAGTCGTATCCCCCGACCCAAAGTCCCGCGCTCCAGAACACTGCACTTGAGGTGGTAGAGGTGGGATCCCTCGCTGAGTCCGTGGGAAAAAACAACCCTGGAGGGTAAACAGATTAAGAAAGAAAGACAGTACTCATGAGGATGCAATAATTTTAAAAATATGAACGGAATGAGGTTGTAACCTATTATGGTTCCCTTTAATTTTAAGGCTTTCTGTCATAAATATTTATGTCCACCGTTTTTATTGTAATTTACGCTTAACCACAACAGCCAAGCAGGGGAACGCTCCTGTTCCGATTTCGAGGCCTATTCGTATGTCACTGTGCGATGATTTCGAACTACCCTACAATGAACTGATCGTGATGTTGGCCTCGTTCTGCAATATGATGAAGTGGCGGTATTCGCAGTCTATGATTTTTAATGCTTTGAGCTTTCGGCAACGGTCTTTAATTCTCCCCCAGTGATTCTGAAATGCGTATTTTCTACACTTTTCGTCATTTAAAGGCCATGCCCCCTTGCTTGTTTGACCACAGGAAACATTGCGGACGTTCGTTCTATTAGCTTCACCCAGGCAGCGCTTCCGCCTCTCTATGTTATTCTAGCTCTTTGGCGAGACCTTTTAATATCTTCTCCTAGAAGTGAATATTTTTCTGATTAAGCTGACTAATTAAGACATGGAGCCCTCACACACAGAAGCAGCGTTTTTACGTTTCTAATGGATGTTTTATAGGTTTAAAACGATGCTAAACTACTGCATCATTTGCGTGCTTCGATGATTGATATTGCCGGTAATGTAACATTTTGAATTTGTATCATTTGTGTATGATCATTCTTTCTTTTCTTTTCTTTTTATTACGGCCGACCGAGACCCATCTTTGTACTCGGAGCGAGTATGGCATGTGTGTGAGTTGTGGGAGTGATCGTAGTGCGTCATAATCTGGGTATCTGTTTATTTTAATGAGCTTCTCGTTGTAACATTTTGCCATCATTTGGAGGTATGGTCTGTGTGTCGGCCAGAAGATCTGTTCTGGCCGTACGCAGCGTAAGGGGTGATGATTCTACGCGTGACCGTGGGGTCACAAACGTCCTCCTGTCGTTTGACCTGGTAAGCTATATATCTACTATTGACGTGAGACCATATCGCTGGAATGTTGTATTGCACTCTACGAGGTGCCCTGACTTATTTATTCGGACCAAGCTGCAGAGATTATTTGCCTTAGAGGGCAATTGATTGTATGGTTGAATGAATGGGTAGATGGATGGGCTGAGTGTTAAGATGTCGTATCGGTCTGTTAAAATAATATTTATTTGTTCTTTATCGCCCCTCATTTTCTTTTGGGGGCGAATCCTTTTGTTTCCTTATTGTGCGTCCTGGTCATTTTCGACCTGGACGTCGCCATGTTGATTTGTTTCTTTCGTGGGCGCGCGCCGGTCCATGTTACTCTTGTTGATATGTTTTACATTCATTGCTCCGTAGAGCATTCTCTTTGCCTTTCGTGTTAATTTCCTCGGTCACGTTTTTCTCTGATTTAACGACATTATTATTTTATCTGCTCCTTGGTGTGTGGGATTTGAAATGTGTGGGAGGTATTGTTAGAAAAAAGGAGTTAGCAAAAAAAATAATGGACTCCCACGCTTGTGGTCTAGTATTTTGTCCTCAGTGAAGGAATGATTGAGTAAAATTCGTGCAAAGAAAATTCACTTCGCAGATTTGAGTAGCGAAGTCACTGATTGTATTAGTGCCTACATCTCAAGAATAACTATACCAGGTGCATGTATGGAATGATTCAATGAGTGTATTACAATCGCTCTCCTCCATCTCCTTTTCATTCAACTGGTATTTACATAACGCGAAACATTTAATTTACACCCTTGAATGTTCAAATGTCTACCTTACTTTTGTTTGGGTGCCAGCTCACATTGGAATTTACGGTAATGAACAAGCTGATATTGCTGCTAAACAAGCGTTACGTCTTCCACTCCCCGCTTTCCCTATAGCTACTCCACCCACTGATTACTTTATACATGTTAAACATAAGGCCCGTGAAGATTGGCAATTACAACGGCAAAATACTGCAAACTACAAGGGTCGATCATACTACCAACTTCAACCTCTCATACCCCTACAACCCTGGTTCGTATCAGGTCAGTATTCCAGACGACACATCATTACTATCATCCGTCTTAGATTTAATCATGCGCTTACACCATTGTATAAATATAAATTTCACCTGTCAACTCACTCACTTTGTGTATGTGGTTATCCCGACGCAGATGCTAACCATATCTTTTTCAATTGTTCTTTATATCGTTCAGCTAGACTCCGTTTTTTACATCACCTTGTTCAGCATAAAATTCCTTTGCCTTCTAGCATATCTTGCTTACTTTATAATTTGACACCTAACGTCATTTCATTAATTACCACGTTTCTTGATTGACACTAACCTAACTCTGTAACTAGATACTACATCATGATTTCATTAGTCTTGTTGTTTTGGTGAGTAGACATGTTCCTGGATTCCTTTGTGTTCTATTATATATCTGATAATTCATCTCCTCCTGCTTCCCTGAACCTGCCTTTCTACCTTTTATACGAAGTTTTAGCACTTGCTTTAATTATTCTTCCCACTATATGAGTTTATCAAGTGTATATTGTATATATTGTCGAGTGTTTTTATTCAGTGCTCAGTATGGTTAGGTGCCTGTATAGTTCTTGTTAACTACATAAGAATATTGACTGGGCAAAAATTAATAAATAAGGAGCCCAAAAACAGTTCACGAAGAAGAAGAAGAAGAAGAAGAAGAAGAAGAAGAAGAAGGAGAAGGTCATGGTACCTTGGCACGATTGTCATTCGGATAACGCCAAGTATGTATGTATTATCCTGTTATAATCACTGATTTTTTTCTTTAAATTGATCCTTTGATTGACGTTACATTTCAATAAACCCTTATTTATCTTTTCTCGGATTTTTACTCCTAGTAGTGTTTGATACTAACTTGTATTGCTTGAGGTGAATAACTTTTCCAGTTCAGGGTAATGTCTTTCGCCCTTCCTGACCGGGGTCCACGCCTAGTTTTCTCTTTCGATCCTTGTATTTAACTACGTGCGTACGTTAGTTAGAGGGTGGGTGTGGCTCAGAAATGGTAGCAGAGACGTGCTCGGTTAGGATGTCTCATCTGGAAAAGCACCGGGTGAGATAGAACTGGAAATGGTATTCTGTTTTGAATGTATTACGAGAATCATTATTTCTCTTGGATTTAGTCTTTAAAAATCGGTAATTTTTTTATTTGGAGTGTCATTTATAATTTAACTATTTCGATGGCCATCGCTCGTGTGTGTGTCTTTGATTACTAATGAAACCTTGATCTGAATATGGAAAACGAGAATTATGTAAACATGAATGGTGAGAGTGAAGTGTTTGCCAGGGAAATCTCCGGTGTTGAAGGAGAAAAACGTGAATGTATTAATCAGGATAATGTATCGTTCCCGTTAGACAGTGAGAATAATGTGTGTCTGAGGGATGACAATACTGTTGCGGGTAGAAATAGTATCCTCGATGAGAATCGTGTCGATTTGGTTCACCCCTATTCTAGGCCCGGTAGTGAAAGTGGTCCTCATATTAACCCTGTTTTTGACGTAATTAGAAAATGGCAACTCAATTTTTCCGGAGAAGGGAACAATTCCAATGTGGTTGAATTTGTCAGAGGGTCGAGGACATCGCTGAATGCAGCTCGATACCCCTTAACCTTTTTGTCCCTGTAATTCCGGGGATGCTGGAAAGGCCGGCGTTGAGGTGGTTTAGGTTAATCAAGACAAGTGTCCGGTCGTGGGACGTTTCGGGTTGTCCGACATGGACTATTGCCTGAAACAAGAGATCTACAGAAGAACCCAAGGCGTAGGGGAAGGTATCGACGGCTATGCCACTGGCATTTTGACCCTGTATAACCGATTGTGTGTGAAGGTGCCTGAGTGCGAAATATTTGACCAGTTTTATCGGAATCTGTCCCCCGACTACAAATTATTCATTAAGAGATCTCAGGTTCAGTGCGTAGATGATGTTATTAATTTGGGTCGCGAGTTTGAATCAATTGTATGCCAGAATAAACAGTATCGTCCGCCTCCGACCCCGTCTGAAAGCTCTTTTTTCCCGACGTTGCCTGCCGCACGTCCGTCTGATCGGTGTCCTTTGATACAACCCCTTCGCCGTCCCGCCCCCCGAGTAGTCCCGAACGTAGGGCCGGTTTTGTATCTCCAAACCGGCGTTGTGTTAACGCCGTCCAACCCTCCGATTCGCTCGTTGCGAGCGGTTCTGCCGCAAGGAAATGCTGGAATTGTGGTAAGGCAGGACATGTTTCCAAAAATTGTTGGTCCAAATCCCGACTGAAATGTTCTAAGTGTGGACTCGTTGGTGTCACAGCGCGCGTATGTCCTCGATGTCGTTCCAGGCAGGGAAACTGAACGGGCGCCTGCGTAATGGCCCTACGTTGGCGCAAAATGTTGGCGTTAACAAAAGGATCTGGGGCCTTCCTTCGTCGACACCCTGGGCCAAAATTTGCATGGGATCGCGCATACTATATGCCCTACTTGATACCGGTTCCTGCTTTTCCTTCCTGAATCAGTGCCTTGTGTCCTCCATGCATTTAGAGTATTTTCCGAACCGTGGGAAGATGGAAAGGTTTGTGTCTGCCGAAGGCCGCCAAGTATGTCCAGTGGGCCAAGTCGAGTGTCACGTCAAAATTCATAATCTCTCGTGGAATTGGAAATTTTATGTTGTTGCCGATCTGTCTGTTCCGATTATTTTAGGGACCGATTTCATGCTAGCAACAGGTCTGTCCATGGATATCATCACTCGCAGTTTTGCCTTCCGTTTCAAGTCAGACGTGAATTACCCTTTTGAAACCCCCATCCAGCGTAATATTGTGTGACCCCTTTCAACCTCTGAGACTCCCAATGCGTCGTGTGACTTAACCGACAACCAGAACCTGATGCTAAACTGTTTGATGGAGGAGTTTTCTGATGTTTTGACACCTGAGTTAGGTTGTGCCAAAACATTTTCTTACTCCATCGAGCTCAAAGATAAAACCCCTATTAGATCCCCTCCTTTCGGGTGTTCACCTCCGAAGTTGTCCGCCATGAGAGAATGTGTTAACGAACTTTTAGAAAAAGAGGTATTCAGTCCATCCAAGTCAACTTATGGTAGCCCGCCTTCCTAATCCCAAAAAAAGACGGGACATTTCGTTTCATCGTTGATTATCGCAAGGTAAATAGGAACATTGTGTTCGACAGCTTCCCATTGCCCACCATCGAAAGCGCCTTTCAGCATTTTCATGGTGCTAGATTTTTCACTGTCTTCGACTTTAACTCGGCGTATTACCAGATTCCTTTGGACCCAAAAAGGCGCCCTTGTATAGCCTTTGTCACCCCTTTTGGTATCTTTCAATTCAATAAAGTTCCCATGGGCATCTCGATCGGGGGACAAGCGCTTAGCCGGGTCATGGATTCGATTTTCGGCGATCAAAAATTCTCCTATGTATTTGATTTTCTGGATGATCTCCTCATATACTCTGCAAGCTTTCACGAACACCTAGCTCACCTACGTGCGGTAGTCGTCTGCGCAAACACGGGTTCACTATTAACCCCAAAAAGGTCTCTCCCTGTTCTAAACGATTGAATTTTTTCGGGCATATCATCTCGGATTCCGGTATAGCTGTGAACCTTGAGAGGGTTAAATGTATTAAAGAGTTTCCTCAGCCCAAGAACGCCCGTGGCGTGAGAAGGTTCTTGGGTATGGTGGGTTTTTACAGTCGGTTTATCGAGAATTTTTCTCAAATTTCGGCCCCTTTGAATCTTCTCAAAAGGAAGAATTGTCGTTTCGTTTGGGGTGAAGCCCAGACCCTTGCCTTCAATCAGCTGAAAGATGCCTTTAGTCGAGCCCCTGTTCTCCACAGCCCCGATTTCTCCCGCGACTTCGTTCTCCAATGTGATTCCAGCGAACTTGCGATTTCCGCCGTGCTCAACCAAACCGATGAGGACGGGAAGCTAGTCCCTATCACGTATTTTAGTAAGTTGCTACACGGGGCCGAGTTGCGTTATTCCTTTTACGAAAAAGAATGTTTGGCCGTCGTGTTGGGAGTTGGAAAGTTTCGCTCTTATCTTGAACATCGTCATTTCTTCGTCCACACGGACAATCAGGCCCTGTCGTGTATGAGTGCCAACGTTAAGTGACTTGGGAGGACGGCCAGGTGGATTCTTCGATTGTCAGCGTATAAGTTCACCGTTGTACATGTTCGTGGTAGGGACAATGTCGTGGCCGACTGTCTGTCTCGTATGTTTGACGGAATAAATGAGAGTGAGGTCAAGGACGCGGAGAAAGTCCCTGGATCTGACGGTGTTGAATGTATTAATATTCTGCAGAAATACCCGTGGTCGTTTTCTGACATTTCAGAGCACCAGAATGCCGATGATGGGTGCCTTGGATTAATGAAGGGAGTCACTGATGGGTCTCTTCATGATAAATCGTTTAGTATTAAACGAGGACTGTTAGTTCATCGTTGCCGTAAAAGAGGAAAAGACAAAATTTATGTTCCTGAAAAGTCAAGACCCATGATGTTACATTACTACCATGACTCGTGCTTGGGGGCTCATTTAGGTCAGTATAAGACGTTGCATCGCATCTCTCGCGATTTCTTCTGGCCAAATCTGAAAAAGGAAGTGCTTGACTACGTGAAAATGTGCGACGTGTGTCAACGGTCTAAACCTGCTAAATCATCTCTGATCGGATTCCATTCCGCTGATGTAGCAACGTACCCCGGGGAAAGGTTGTTCGTTGATTATTTCGGACCTCTCGCCTAGTCAAAAAAGGCAACGTTGAAATCCTGGCTGTCGTTGACGCCTTCTCGAAGTTTGTCTGGTTATTTCCTGTACGCAAAATTAACTCTAATAGTGCCGTTCGTTTCTTGTCTCAACACGTCTTTGGAATTTATGGCCCCCCGAAAACCTTGGTGACTGACAATGCATCCACCTTTAGTGGTAATAACTTTCGTCAGTTGTGTTTTGGATGGGGTGTGAACCACGTATTTCTCAGCCCCCACTATCCCAAACCGTCTCATGTGGAGAGGTTTCATCGTAACCTTAAGGCTTGTCTAACCGCGTTCCACAGCGCTGACCAGCGCAGTTAGGACGAAAATCTAAGTTTCTTTGTTCTAGCTTTCAACAGTGCTCTACACGAGTCGCATCGGCACACGCCAGCGGAGTTGTTCTTGGGCAGGAATGTTACTGACCCATTACAGTTAAAATGGAACTTCGGGCACCTATCCGAACCATTCAGGACCAAGAACATTGAGGAAAAATGGAAGGAAACGGTCGAGCAACTGATCAGAGCCAGAGATCGGGTAGCCAAAAGGTTCAACAAGGGGAGAAAAGAAGTCACCCTGAAAGTTGGAGATTTGGTAATGGTAAAGAAGTTCCCGACAAGTTCAAAAGCGGACCAAGTAGGGGCAAAACTCTGCCAAAAATGGTCTGGTCCCAACCGAATTATGAAGTTCTTGGGAATCATGACCGTCTTGTTGGAGGATGTGACGAATAACAGAGTATCCAAAACTCACGTGAGTTTGTTGAAGCTCTATCATTCACGGGGCCAGCAATGATTGATTCAGTAACCATTAGCTTTTAATAGTAACATGTTTTTGATTGTTTTGTCGCTCTTTAACTCGTTGTTCTAAAGTCCTTTTCTCTTTCAGGAAAGAAAATAGGAGGGAAAGACCAGGAGAGTCAAAGAATATATTGGTATCAGTGGATGAAGATAAAATGAAATAGGCAGCGAATTTATTGAAAAAACACGAACGTTGCGTGACTGCTGTTTACCCTTGCCTACCTGGAACCGTTTCATGAAAGTGTTATATGAAGGATCAGAAATAGACTGATTTAATTCAGCTTTATCCTTCCATTTAAAGTACTGAACCTCGGATCCTTGTGCGGTCCACTAATCTATGATCTTTTGTGACTTATAATGATGATGAATGTTATTTGTTTTTTATTCAGGTTAATTAGGTTAGTTGTTTTTAGTTATATAGTGCGCAGTATATATGTTTTAATATTAAACATTAGGTGCTCACTTTAAAATGTGTCCCCTTGACTGATCATCAAGACCGGACACATTTTAAAGGCAGAGCGGTGTGATGATGAAACATGCTAATGTAGCATGGTTTCTTAGATGATGTTACCGATGTCTCAAAGAATAGGTATCTGACTGTTCCGTGTATCTATGTATTTCCACTTTCTGTCGATAGGGGCATCCCCTTCTGTCGCGAGCATGAAGGATTATTTCTTGGCGAGACCTTTTAATATCTTCTCCTAGAAGTGAATATTTTTCTGATTAAGCTAAGTAAGACATGGAGCCCTCACACACAGAAGCAGCGTTTTTACGTTTCTAACGGATGTTTTATAGGTTAAAAACGATGCTAAACTACTGCATCATTTGCGTGCTTCGATGATTGATATTGCCGGTAATGTAACATTTTGAATTTGTATCATTTGTGTATGATCATTCTTTCTTTTCTTTTCTTTTTATTACGGCCGACCGAGACCCATCTTTGTACTCGGGGCGAGTATGGCATGTGTGTGAGTTGTGGGAGTGATCGTAGTGCGTCATAATCTGGGTCTCTGTTTATTTTAATGAGCTTCTCGTTGTAACATTTTGCCATCATTTGGAGGTATGGTCTGTGTGTCGGCCAGGAGGTCAGTTCTGGCTGTACGCAGCGTAAGGGGTGATGATTCTACGCGTGACCGTGGGGTCACAAACGTCTTGCTGTCGTTTGACCTGGTAAGCTATATATCTACTATTGACGTGAGACCTTATCGCTGGAATGTTGTATTGCACTCTACGAGGTGCCCTGACTTATTTATTCGGACCAAGCTGCAGAGATTATTTGCCTTAGAGGGCAAATGATTGTATGGTTGAATGAATGGGTAGATGGATGGGCTCAGTGTTAAGTTATCGTATCGGTCTCTTAAAATAATATTTATTTGTTCTTTATCGCCCCTCATTTTCTTTTGGGAGCGAATCCTTTTGTTTCCTTATTGTGCGTCCTGGTCATTTTCGACCTGGACGTCACCATGTTGATTTGTTTCTTTCGTGGGCGCGCGCCGGTCCATGTTACTCTTGTTGATATGTTTTACATTCATTGCTCCGTAGAGCATTCTCTTTGCCTTTCGTGTTAATTTCCTTGGTCACGTTTTTCTCTGATTTAACGACATTATTATTTTATCTGCTCCTTGGTGTGTGGGATTTGAAATGTGTGGGAGGTATTGTTGAAAAAAGGAGTTAGCAAAAGATAAGGGACTGCCACGCTTGTGATTTAGTATTTTATCCTCGGTGAAGGAATGACTGAATAAAATTCGTGCAAAGAATATTCACTTCGCAGATTTGAGTAGCGAAGTCACTGATTGTATTAGTGCCTAAATCTCAAGAATAACTATACCAGGTGCATGTATGGAATGATGAGGTCATGGTGCCTTGGCACGATTGTCATTCGGATAACGCCAAGTATGTATGTATTATCCTGTTATAATCACTGATTTTTTCTCTAAATTGATCCTTTGATTGACGTTACATTTCAATAAACCCTTATTTATCTTTTCTCGGATTTTTACTCCTAGTAGTGTTTGATACTAACTTGTATTACTTGAGGTGAATAACTTTTCCAGTTCAGGGTAATGTCTTTCGCCCTTCCTGACCGGTGTCCACGCCTAGTTTTCTCTTTCGATCCTCGTATTTAACTATGTGCGTACGTTAGTTAGAGGGTGGGTGTGGTTCACAAGTCATGTATTGGACTTAAGTGACAACAGTTCAGTTGAACTTATGTTCTGTGCGCTTGTAGAAACTTCTCGATGTAACTCACTTTCGTTCTTGTAGAACTGAGTTCATTACCACGTTGCCTGTGTGAAACCTAATCTCCGAACCAACATTAATTTATATGTGACTCTACTGCAATATTCTAGGAACTGTGATATTTTTTTCTTTACATTTCAGTTAGCATAATTTCATAGACAGGAGTATTTATGAAAGTGTTCGAAATTTCCCATGAATATTAGTGCAAATGATTACCATGATAAAAGTATAATCGTGTGCTGCGACACAAGTGTTTCACTATGAATCCAAACTGTGTTTTTTTTATCCAATTCAAATAGAACTGTGTATTAATGAACGTAAGTTTTCGTGGCTCATTATATTAACATAAAGAAATAAAGAAATAAATGAACTGGATTAAAGCCACTATATATATTTATTAATAATAAAGCCAAGCTTTCGGCCAAATTGTATTGGCCTTCATCAGGGCATGTGAAGTTTTGCCTCCGACAGTGAGCAAAGAAATTTTCTGAAGAAACATGGAAGTCATGCCCGTACTATCCACGGCCTACCCCCACTAACTGGACTCAAGGATCGTGGCGCTGTGCTGTGGTGGTTGGAAGGGAAGTTACTGATGCACCGCCCTCTGTCGACAGTTTGAGTGCGTCCCGCTGTGCCATGGTGGTGTTATGCATGTATTTCTGCAGTACAGGTCTCCATGTATTTGATAACTTGAAGCCGTCTTCCCTGTTGATGTAATTTGGGCGCAGCTCTATCTCTATGGCTTCCCTCACAAGACGAGCATAGGAGTCTTTTACAGGCGCGATGACCTTCGCCTGGTCAAAGAGGATTTCATGGTCTGTACTGTAGAAATGTTCTGCTATGGCAGACTGGCTTATAGGGTTCTCCGTGGAGGATGAAAGAGCGACATTCTTTACCGATCTGATGTGCTCTTTCACCCTGGTGCTAACAAGCCTTTTTGTCATGCCAACTTATGAACAACCACAACCACATGGAATTTCATATACGCCCGGTGTTTCAATGCATGGCTTCTCTTTGACTGGTCGAAACAGGAGACATAACACGAGCTGTGAAGATCAAGGAGCCTAACTTGAATAGCACCAACCAGGACTACAGCAAAAAGAAAAAAAGTATTCCTTCCTTACGTGGCAGGTATAACTGACAGAATAGGGCCCATTCTTAAGAAGTACAATATAATTCCAGTTTTCACCGCAGACCGGAAGCTCAAATCCCTGTTTCGGCCAGTCAAAGAGAAGCCACGTCTTGAAACACCGGGCGTATATGAAATTCCATGTGGTTGTGGTTGTTCATATGTTGGCATGACAAAAAGGCTTATTAGCACCAGGGTGAAAGAGCACATCAGATCGGTAAAGAATGTCGCTCTTTCATCCTCCACGGAGAACCCTATAAGCCAGTCTGCCATAGCAGAACATTTCTACAGTACAGACCATGAAATCCTCTTTGACCAGGCGAAGGTCATCGCGCCTGTAAAAAATTTCTATGCTCGTCTTGTGAGGGAAGCCATAGAGATAGAGCTGCGCCCAAATTACATCAACAGGGAAGACGGCTTCAAGTTATCAAATACATGGAGACCTGTACTGCAGAAATACATGCATAACACCACCATGGCACAGCGGGACGCACTCAAACTGTCGACAGAGGGCGGTGCATCAGTAACTTCTCTCCCAACCACCACAGCACAGCGCCACGATCCTTGAGTCCAGTTAGTGGGGGCAGGCCGTGGATAGTACGGGCATGACTTCCATGTTTCTTCAGAAAATTTCTTTGCTCACTGTCGGAGGCAAAACTTCACATGCCCTGATGAAGGCCAATACAATTTGGCCGAAAGCTTGGCTTTATTATTAATAAATATATATATAGTCGCTTTAATCCAGTTCATTTATTTCTTTATGTTAGAACTGTGTATTATTCTTCTGAACAGTGTGGAAATTATTTGGTGTGACTGACAGTAGTGTCTTTGATAAACTCTCGAACAGTCATCTATTTTTTTCAATGTCATGTGCGCCTAACAACGAACTGTGCTTTTCATTTCAACCTTATTTCTTCGTCAAAGTGTTTAATATTATTGCATGACTGACAGCAGTGTCTCTGATAAACTCTAGAGCAGTCATACATTTCTTTCAATGTCAAGTGCTAATTTATTTAGTGGAAAATCAACACGAACTGTGCCAAGTGCGTGAACAATTTTAGTTTCATTATTTCAATTCATGAACTGTGCTTTATTTTCTTCCAATTTCGATGCTAATCGCATCTACATCTTTAGTGAACTTTTAAATTATATATACAAGATTAAGAGTGAATTCAACGGCATATCCCAACCATATTAAATGAAACAGCGCTGTTAAACCAAAATGTCGGGGGAGCTGTGTAATTCTGGACACTCGTATAAGTTATGTGACGAGTGATTAACCGGTAACATCGTCGGAGAACGTCGTAGAACGTCCAGAACGTCGAAAGTTCGAGACTCAAGCCCATATCAAACCGACTTGGGTGTTCCGGCCTCATCTCAACGAAGTATTGGCAACTTCCAGAACGTGTTCCAGCCTCGTTCAACCTGGTGAACTGGGAACACGGATCATTAAAAGGCGATGTTGAAGACAGCGACTATCAACAGTAAGGTGATGTGCACTTTGATATGCATTTCTTGAATAAAAAACTATTATTCAATCTAATTAAAATTTTTCTTGTAGATAGGACCCTGCATCCTGTACCAAGCCTTAGCTAGTAACCACCCAGTATTGCACTGAGGACTACTTCATGCTAACTTTAAAGTTAAATAATAAAGTCGGGCTCTTTTACTGGTACAGTACATATATATATAAAAAATCTAAATATATTACTGATGTTAAAGCAGGTAAGTGGAATATCTTTTAAAAATAATCACACATTTTTGGAAGAAAATCAACTTGGAAGTGGGGAGGAGTTGAATTCTTTTTATGAGGATAAATATATCTCAAAACTGAAGATGTTAAAGTCATGATAAATGGTATTTGGAAGATCCTTTATAAATAAAGAAACACGTATTTCTTTTGTTTTCGGAAAATTCACTTGCTTAAGGGGGAATGAGGGAGGAAGTGAAACATTGAATTCTTTTTATGGAGAAACTTATATCTCAAAAACTAAAGATGTTACAGACGTGAAAATTGGTATTTGGAATCTTGCAATTCTGAGTGGGGGTGGAGGTGATCAAATTAACGGGCGAGGGTGGGGGGGGGGGGCTGAAAAAGGAGTAGAATTCTTTTTATGAGGATACTTACATCTCAAAACTAACGATGCTACAGACGTGGAAATTGGTATTTGGAATCACCTTTATAAATAAGGAAACACTTTTTTTTTGAAAATCACTTAAGTGAGTTTGAAAAGAAGGAAGGAGTAGAATTCCGTGCATGAGGATACTTATATCTTAAAAACTGAAGCTCTCACAGACGTGATAGTTGGTATGTTGAATTTCCTTTCAAAATAAAGAAACGCTAACAATTTTTTCTATTAAACACACAGCTCATCCTTAATAAATTTATATTGTTTTACAAAACATAGTCTTACAAGCATAGTCAACACAAATACAGTATGTGGAATTACTTCAAATAATACTATACAACTGGTATAAGATTAAAATTTACATTGCATTTATTTACTTATTTATTTTTAAATTTACATTGCATTTATTTACTTGTTTATTTTTTACCCATTTTTGAACCTAAGTAGCATAATGACCTGCTACATCTTAACCAGAGCCCCTTTTGCCACCACCTTTCAGAGTTTCTGAAGGGCCTTCACAGCTACCGTAGCGGTCCCAGAACTCTTGAAGTCACCACTGTATTTCACCCCTACAGGCAGTCCCCTACTTTGGCTGTCCAAACTACTCAGACCAGGGGATGGAATTAATTTATTCACACACATTTTTTAAATTTACAATAACCTGCACTGGTCGAATGCCCTCTAATATTTAATTTATTTTCTCTGTTGTTGTCTATTCTCTTTTTGAATATCTGTACAGATTTTGGAAAAGGATCAAACACTACCCCTGGTAAACTGTTCCACTCTTTCACGCCCTTCACAATGAATGAAAATTTACCCCAATCGCTTCTGCTAAAATTCCTTCTAATTTTATATTTGTGGTCAGTCCTGCCGATATAATTATTTTCCAACTGAAGCCTCTCACGGATATCCCCATGCTTCTTCTCCTGTATAGGCTCTATATAATCCTATAAGTCTAGTTTTCTCCCTTCTCTTACTTAAAGTTTCCCACCCAAGTTCCTTTAACATTTCTAATACACTACTCTTTCTCCTGAAATCCCCTGTTACAAATCTTGCTGCTTTCCTCTGCACACTATCTATTTCTTTTATTAGGTATTCTTGGTGAGGATCCCAAACACTATTTGCACATTCCAATAATGGACGAACCATACTTAAGTAACTTCTTTGTTGCATCCTTTAAGTAGCATCATTATGACATTTAACGATCTGTATGCTTTCCCAAGAATATCATCCACATGACCCTTCCAGTGCAAATTACTTTCAAATCTCACACCTAAGTATTTGCACTTGCCATCATTTGGGATAACTACCTCATCCAAAGTAGGCCTATATTCAAATTCAGTTTTAAAACTCCTGTTTGTAAATGTTGTAACAGTTGATTTGCCTGCATTAACCTTCATATTATTTTCTTCAACCCATTATGGGATACTCTCAAGGTCCCTTTCTAATTCTGAACAATCCTCAATGTTATTTATTTCCCTATAAACAATTATGTCATCTGCATACAATCTTATTTTTGATGTTATATTATTCCCTAAATCATATGCATGTATTAAGAAAAGTAACAGACCGATTATACTACCCTGTACAATTACCTTCCAAACTTTCTCTTCCTGCAATACATTATTTCCTACTTTGAATTTCTGAACCCTTGAATTTAGAAATGTTTTTATCCAACGTGTAACCCTTACCTCCAATCCTATTCCCTCCAATTTCTTTAATAATATTCCATGTTCCACTCTATCAAAGGCTTTGGAAAGATCTATGGCTATGCAATCTAACTGGTCTCCTGAATCCAACTGATCTGATATGTCCTGCTGAAATTCCACCAGTTGTGCCTCACAAGAAAATTTCTTTCTAGATCCATACTGGCTCCTCATGAACCAATTTTTATCATCACATATCCCTCTGATGTACTTCGATATTAAACTCTCCAGTATTTTACAAACTATACTGGTCAGGCTGATTGGTCTGTAGTTCTCTGGATTCCTTTCACCACCCTTTCCTTTATAAATTGGTATTATTATAGATTCCTTCCATTCCTTTGGTATTATACTATTATTTATGACATAGTCAAAGAGAAATTTTAAATAAGGCACTATGTACCACCCCATTGTCTTTAATACCTCCCCAGTAATTTGATCACTTCCTACTGCTTTTCCTTGCTGAAGCAGTGGGATTTCTCTGAAAATATCTTCATTTGTGAATGAGAAGCTTCTTGTTTCCCTATGTGTCTCTCCCTCTCTACCTTCTGTTTCAGTTTCCAACTCCTGACAATCTTCTACTGAATCTTTGAATTCCCTACTAAATAGGTTTGCTTTCTCAGTATCTGTTATATAGTGTTCACCCCCTTTTCCCACCATTGTAGGAATTTGGATTCCTTTTCCTTTTTGATTCCTGATATATGAATACAGCTTTTTCCATTTTCCTTTGTGGTCATTACCCCTCTTAAAATTATGCCACTCATAGAATTCTCTTTTGCTTCCTTTTTCACTCTATTCATTTCCCTCATTAGCTGTTTTCTAGTTTCTCTACTCTCCCTACCCTCTTTGATTTTCCTGTTTACGATTCTACATTTTCTTTTTAATTTCCTTATTTCCCTGGTATAATAAACAGGGTCTGAGGTCATTTTACCCTTCTTAACAGGTACAAATCTCTTCTCTCCTTCCCAAATGATTCCTTTAAATTTAGCCCAAAGTGTATCCACATTACTCCCTTCACTTATCCAACAACTGAATTGTGATTTAAGGTAAGTCCCAAATTCATCAACTTTAGTTTTTCTGTACGATTTCTTGTCTTGTCTGACCCTCTTATTAAGCCTTTTTGGTACGAGTCCTACATCCATTATTAGAGCCTTATGGTGACCTATTCCTTCAATTACTTCAGTTTCATCAACAATTTCCCATAGTTTTACGAAGAATACATCTAGTAAGTTATTGAGACGAGTCGGTTCTTGTACTACCTGTGTACATATATATCCTCCCTCCGAAATTAACTTTTTGCCAGTTTCTGTTCATGGGGTTCACTTGCAGCTCCATTCCATTCAACTTCAGGCAAGTTTAGGTCTCCCCCAATTATTACCATATCATTATTATTGTTTTTGAGTATAATCTATTATTTTCTCAAATATTTCCATGTCTCTTTCCTCTCTTCCAGGCCTATATGCTCCTATAATTCCCGCCTCCTTCATATTATCACAAACTAATTTTATCCTAATATTTAATCCCTTTCATCAGTAAACCATTCATGTGAACAATAAGTTTCCTTCACCAGAATAGACATTCCCCCCCCTCCCATTTTATCTCCTCGGTCTCTACAATAGACTGTATACCCTTCTGGAAATACTTCTCTATTACCCACCCCTCCTCTCAACCATGATTCCACTCCTATCACCACACCAGTCTCATAACATTCCATCAATGTACCAAATTTTAATTGTTTATTTACTACACTCTGGCAGTTTACCAAGAGCAATCTCAGACCCCCTTCCTCCCCAAAACTTGGCTGTTGCAATTGGGTAACTTGAAATTCTTTACTTTCCTGAGTTTCATTTTCTAGTTGACTGAGCCAGCTTGAAGTACAGCTGGCTCTTTCTACTAGTTTTCCTGGTCAGTATTATAACTCAAGGGAGTTGCCTTTCTTACAGTAGCCTGCATATCTTAAGATTAATAAAATCTAGAACAATATTTGCAATCTTTTGTTTACCTGAATTGTTTAGATGGAGGCCATACTTTGTGTAACAGTGCCTCTCAAAACTGCTGCATTCAGTTTCCTGAGTATTACAAAAATGTTTACATATTTTAACCATATCTTTATTAACTTTGTCCACTTCAGGCCCGGTTTCTTCAACGAATTTTAAGTGTTAACTCTGCTGTTAAGGAGACTTAACACATAATTTAATAAAATGGTCATCTCATCAAGAATCATTGTTAACTCTAACAAACTGTTAATACTTGTGTTAAATTAACCTGGCAGCAGCCCTGTGTTAAACCCCTCTTAACAGCTGCTAAAATTTCAAAATGGGGGCATATAGAAGATGTTTGAAGCTCTTCTGCTGTATGAAGACTATTTATAAACTGAAAAAAGGCAAAGGACGACCCTTATTAAGAAACAGCGACTTTTTGGAGTTGTCAGAAGATATATTTCTAATTACCAAAGCCATAATGAACAAGGTACTAGACGATATTGAAAATAGGTTAGAGTTTCCAACAGTGAGGACAAATATCATGAGGCAGGGTCCGCTTCGGACCACATGGAGGTGATAGAACACTAAAATGCGAACACAATTTACTCAAACTTGTCAGGTCCGTAACCTAATACATTCCGAAAAAATTATGAATCCCCCGATTCTAATGCAACACGTAAGTTATATAGCCTACTTGAAGAGTTACAACACAGACAAGTCGAGCAGTAACCGAGTGATCATCGTATTTGTCTCCGAACCGCGACGACGTGATTTCGAATCCCGCCATAGACACACTTTTTTATACAAATTAAATCATTATTTCAGGCAATGTGAAGATAAGAATGCGAATAAAATGAATAATCAAATTGCAGTGGAACTTTATTTTCTACCTCATATATATATATATATATATATATATATATATATATATATATATATATATAGAGAGAGAGAGAGAGAGAGAGAAAGAGATACAGCAGTAACAACTGTGACAACGTTAAGGCCTATATTAGAAAATAAAGTGTACTGCAATTTGCGTAATATTTTTGTTCCAATTTTTATCTTGACGTTCCCTCAAATATTAATTTATTCGTCTTCTTCTTTATCTGTTTACCCTCCAGGGTAGGTTTTTCCCTCGGACTCAGCGACGGATCGCACCTCTACCGCCTCAATGGCAGTGACTTGGAGCTTCAGAATCTGGGTCGGGGATACAACTGGGGAGGATGACCAGTACCTCGCCCAGGCTGCCTCACCCCTATGCTGAACAGCGGCCTTGCGGGGGATGGTAATATTCGAAGGGATAGACAAGGAAGGGGGAAGGAAGCGGCCGTGGCCTTAAGTTAGGAGGAGAAATGGGAAACCACGGAAAACCTCTTCCAGGACGGCTAAGGTGGAAATTGAACCCACCTCTACTCAGTTGACCTCCCGAGGCTGAGTGGAACCTGTTCCAGCCCTCGTTCCACTTTTCAAATTTCGTGGCAGAGCCGGGAATCAGACCCTGCAGCTAATCATACTAACCACTACACCACAGAGGCGGACATATTCATTTATTTTGTGCAACAATTATAGCTGCGACTAGACTCGAATTCACGTCTACGAGGTTCGCAGACAAGTACGGTGAACACTTGGCCACCATTCCGTTTCGCTGTGATGTAACTCCCAAGTATATATGCCTTGCATTTGAATCGGGGATTCATCAATTTTTCAGAAGTTATTAGGTTGCGAACCTGACATACTTAAGTAAAATTTGTTCGCCATTTAGTGTTCTACTACCTCCACTTTGTCCGAAGCGGATTCTGTGTAATGACATCTGACCTCATTTTTTTTCGAAAACGAAAGCGTATTTGACTTATAAACCCTTATACACGAGTTACCGTTGAGTGTCTTCCCACAGGTACACTGAAGCTCGGTGAAATCGGTTGACCGCAGTGTCTGGCCTCTACTTGTTAGATATTATGCTTGAGACACTTTTCATATAATTGTAGGCGACCATGTTCACGAGTGCAAGAAAAAGTGTGTATAATCCTGCAAAGAATTCCTGTTGCCACTGCAGCATTAACGAGGCATTACATTATTTTCCCCGGAATAAAAGAATACCCGAAAATCATTCAAAACATATCTTTCTTTCTTAATCTGCTTACCCTCCAGGGTTGGCTTCGCCCTCGGACTCAGCAAGGGATCCCACCTGGAGCTTCAGACTCTGGGTCAGGGATACAACCGGGGAGGATGACCAGTGCCTCGCTCAGGAGGCCTCACATGCTATGTTCAACAGGGGCCTTGGTGGGGTATGGGAAGAATGGAAGGGATAGACAAGGAAGAGGGAAGGAAGCGGCCGTGGCCTTAAGTTAGGTACCATCCCCGCGTTTGCCTGGAGGAGAAGTGGGAAACTACGAAAAACCACTTCCAGAATGGCTGAGATGGGAATCGAACCCACCTCTACTCAGTTAACCTCCCGAGGCTGAGTTGACCCCGTTCCAGCCCTCGTACCACTTTTCAAATTTTGTGGCAGAGCCGGGATTCGAACCCGGATCTCCGGGGGTGGCAGCTAATCACGCTAACCACTACACCACAGAGGCGGACCAAAACATATCAATTATCACATTTTTCCGGTGATAAGAATATAAGAATAGCCTATAATAGGCTATATCGAATGTTGTGATATAACAGTCCGTTCTTTCATTTTTAAGCACATTCGCATAATTTTAAATTGAAATTAAATTAAATAAAAGCCCGCACTCATCATAGTAACGCTTTTGTTGCCTCTTACTTGACATGTTTACGTCTTATCGGTCTCCGCTAACCATAACCTATAATAACGTCAATACTATTTCAACATACCACTAGGAGCGCTTTATGTAAAGAAACAAAAGACGCTCACTGTCAAACGCGTTCGGAAATCTCACGGAAATGTGTTAATTTGTCTTTAACAATTGTTTCATAACAAATGTTGGAAATGTGTTCTGAAACAGGGCACTTTTAAACGAAGTGTTAGTTAACATTTGTTAAGTAAAATTTAACATACAGTTGAAGAAACCGGGCCTGGCAGTGTTCACACACCAGTTTCTAATCAAATCATGCCTGTGGGGCACGTTCACTACAAAGATGTTAGTGTGAGTCAGCTTACCTACTGTAACGGACTCTTCACTTCATCGGCAACTACTGTTATGAAATTCGCCACGCACATAACCTCTTTTCTACGATTAGTATGGACTTACCCTCATCATGATATAAACTGCATTTTTTCTCCAACTGGAACTTGCATACTTCTGTGAACTTGCATACTTCATACTTTGCATGAACTCTACTGTATTCATCTTCACCATCTTCGATAAACTAACTTCCTTTTTGCCGGCTGACGTCACGTGACCGCCTGGTTTATTCGCGCATGCTTCACTAATCTCTGGAATCTTCCAGATATATTTCTCATTCTACCGGTACTCCACAGTATAAATACCTGGCCTCCTCTGGAAATATTGAGATGGACTTAGGCCTGTGTGGAGGGAGCAACATCCTACGTCAACTTCGTCCTTAATTACATGTGCCCAGAAGTCTTCATTTGCGGGCAGTTCAATTTGCTTCATGATGAGGTATGACAAACTGATTTCTTTACTGTAAATACCTTTAATTGCATTGGGACAGACTTTCCCTGCAAAATTAAACTGGGAGCATGGCATTTCCAGGCCGAAATTTCACTTGCCCCTTTTGTATTTAAAACTTTTCATTGACGACCTTCGTAACAACTTTCTTTTGAAGTGTGCGTGTGGTGTATTGGCAACTGTGCGACTTCTACTGTACACACACACTTCTATTCGTTCAGTGCTTCGGGATATTGGGAAACTGGTTCAATGGAACTACATTGTGGTTATTCGGCTGTAGAACTACGTTACCTAGCGTTAATCTGTGTGATAACGGAAGTGGTGGTGACCTGCATATAGTATTTGCATTTTGCTCAGATAATTTTTCTGCTGGTATACTCGGATTTGCTAACTGAACATCTTCCCTTTCTTGTCGTTCTGGGCTTCTCTTTTTATTGCAGTATTCATCCTTTCCTTGTTTGTCCCTTTCCTTTCCTGCGGCATTTTCTCTTTTTCCTTTCTTTCTCTTGGATATCTTATCTCTTTTTTTATATAATGAATTTGTAATCCGTGTAAGTGGTTGGGAAAATTTTATATTTGTATAGTCCTCCTTTCATGTAAATTGTCAGAGGTTTGATTTATTATTTCAATATAAATATATATATATTTCTAAATTTTATATTGGTTTCTGATCTATTTTCACTTATCATGTCCCTTATTCCTCCTTACATTTTTCTTTAACTTTCCAGGTTATGTAGCATCCTTTCCTTTGCCCATTATCTTGTTACTCAGCAATGCTTGTTGGAGATTTCCAAGACCACGGCCTCCATTCTTAATTTGACAGTTACTTCATTGTTAGATTTTCCCTTAGCACTATTATACATAATATATGTATATTACTCCCATGGGCCCCGTTACACTACCTACCGTACATTTAAGTTGAGAAATGATATTCTTAGCGTCGTTGTGAGCTTCGTCGTTCTTCCCGCCGATGATCACCACTGCATCACGACTTCCGAGATTTCTTGCTGCCTGCACCGTGTTTTCCAATACCTTCTTGATTGGGGCCCCAGGATAGATGACGGCCGATGCTGCAATATTTTCATTGTTCATTTCCTTCGCAATTTCCCTCGCCTGGCTATCACCAAATATAAGAATGTTCGACACTTTCGCCAGTGCACTGTGTGGGATTTCAGGCCTAACTTTGCCACGTCTCGTAACGGAGTTTGCGTTATACGTTTGACTGCTTCCCATACAGATAAGTCCTTGCGTATCGCTTACTTCCCGCAGGGCTGAAAATCTATTTTTGGTATCAATTACAAAGTTGTCCTTATTTAACTGTACACTTTTCCTCCTAGAATCTGAAGCAACTTAACACCACGCGCTAGAATATACGGAGCCACCTGTGTTCTCTGAGTGTTTACTGGTAGATACCGGTACTTTCGATTCCAGTAAACGTATCTTCTCCTTTAAAATCTCATTCTTCGCTTTTAATGCTTGTAAATCATGTTGCAATATCGAGATAATTACAAGTACATTATCATTACCTCCATCTTCCAAGGAATGAGACGCCAGCGATTCGTTGACCGTTGTAGGCCTAGGTTTGTTACCGCTATTGAAATTACACTCGCCACAGCTCACACAGGTCCTAGTATCTTCATTTTTAACAAAACCAGCACTATATATACACTCAAAATAGTACCAAATTAAACACTTTTCACACTGGATCTGGATACCATTCTTCACTCGCTTCTTGTTTACACCACACTTATTCCCGATTATTTCGCAAGAGAACCGAGAGCTATCTTCACTTACATCCTTTGCTGACGCCATCTTAACAATCATGATCATCTCATGACGACGTTCAAAGTGATAAATCCCCTTTTACAATGAGCATTAGTTATTGGCAATGTTGGTATAGCCATTTTCGCTATATTCTACTTGTCTTTCCCACATTAACCATTACTATCTATGAAATTCGTAATGTCTTCACGAACCGTGTCGAATGGTATGCGGAACCTTTCACATAGTTGTGCGAATTTGTTCTCTCCCTCAAGCCGCCGAGTATCGACATCTACCGGACATGTAGAATGTTCCGATATTTGGATTAGTTCAATCAGTGCTTTGAGCTCTGATGTATTAGGAGCAACACTTTGAGAATTACAGTTAGGGGAAATTGTTGTCAGCAATCTAGATTTCAGTTTCCCAGACAGTCTATGGAGAAATGTATTAAGATTTATCTTCAATACAAAAATGGACCTTTTTTATATGTGGGACATCTTAGCAATTTCCATGCTGTATGGCAATTTCATCTTCCCTCAAGTATTTTTCAGAACATTCTGGCATTCTTTCAATAGCACGAATTCTCCTATGAATTACTCTGTAGACGTCAGTTAGACTAGTAGAATCTTTCTGCAAATACTCTGAAACAGTGGCGGTTTCCGGTATAGCAAATGGAGCAATGAACCTCCAGTTTATATCAAATTGTACTCAACTACTCCCTTGTCAATCTCGAAGCTCCTGCTTAGCCCATCTATCCGTAATATACACGTACTGGCTTTCAATTCATGTGAGCTGCGCAAGGTCCGTGGCTGGTTACTTGTCTGGAATGAACTCCCTTGCAAGGCGATCTCTCCGTCCGTACCTGGCTGAAGGGAGTAACGAGATGCGGGGGGACGTCAGCTGGCACGTAAGCAAGACCAGGATATCGCAGAAACAGATATCTGTGCTTTACACCTGCGCAATATGCCACTCTCTCATGTCATATTGTTGGGGGTGTTTGGATTAGTATGTGCCTGCCATCTGTTGCTCTTACAGGAATTCGACCAGGCAGCAGAGAATAGGGCACATAATTAGCGCTAGTGTTCAAGAGCATCATTACTACTGTACCAGAAGTCAGATTAAACTGCCAAATTCCAACGGATATATTTTCCCAAATACATCAGTACTTACTAAACATCCATTCATTTGCCTTCTGTGGAGTCATTACTTTCTGGAGAGAAAATTAACTTAAAAATCACTGAGGCAAAGAATACCAGGAAGGTAATACCACAGTGGCGGCTGGTGGTATCTGAAGCTGGGTGTTGTACTAACATTTTCAGTGTCACATTTTTATACCTTACAGAAATAACAAGAAACTCTATTATCGTTAATTAATGAACTACATTCCTGCGAAAGCTGAAATATATCTGGCAGTTACAACCCAGGAAATAAGAGGCTAATTATAGACTGTAACTACAGTTACTCTTAATAATAATGTTATTGGCTTTACGTCCCACTAACAACTTTTTACGGTTTTCGGAGACGCCAATGTGCCGGAGATTTTTACATGCCAGTAAATCTACTGACACGAGGCTGACGTATTTGAACACCTTCAAACACCACCGGACTGAGCCAGGATCGAACCTGCCACATTGGGGTCAGAAGGCCAGCGCCTCATCCGCCTGAGCCACTCAGCCTGGCACAGTTACTTTTGCCTCACTTGAATTGAAAATTTGCCGCCCTGTTTTTCATTGAAGCAAGATGTTGGTAATACTGTGAGTGGTCTGGTATGGCGTGGTTCGAACACCACTTCGGAAGCCCTGAAGTTGGTTTTCAGCGGTTTCCCATTTTCACACCTGACAAATACTGTGGCTATGCCTTAGTTAAATCCACGGGCACTTCGTTCCAACTCCTAGCCCTTTCTTATGTCATCGTCGCCGTAAGACCTATCCGCGTCTGTGCAACGTAAATTATATTTGTGAAATAAAAAAAAATGGAAATGAATTATCTTTGTGATAAGAAAGTAGGAATTAATTAATCTCCGCAGAGCAGCGCAATCTAACGGGGACATTTGGATCTGTTTCTCGGTAGGGGACTTGCTAGTCTAGTGCAACTCCCTGCGACCAATACTGGCGAGCATGTTACCTGATGCTATGCAGGTTCAGGTTCGTCTCTGCTGAGGTATATTGCGCCGCGCTGTCCGTTAGGGAGTTGCCGTAGGAAAGCCAACCCCCTGAGTTTGATTTGAAGCCAGCAGCGTTTGTTGGTCCGTTACGAAGCGTTAGTACAGCGAGCGACCGAAGATGGTTGATTTTAAGATGTTTTCGAATCCATGTTGGGTTTATTAAACTAAAACATTAGAAGAAAAGTCTACAAATGAAGTGCAAAATTATTAGGAGTTGTACAACCATGCAACAGTACCACACACCGCCCATGAAATACCATTGAAAACGCTAATTACCTAGCCATAAGAGTTCTTAAAATTAAGTTACCAACATTGTGAACAATGCGTTCACACATCCTTAAAGTTTCCTCGTGTTTTTTAAGTGTGATGCTAGTGTTTACAAACGTTTGCAATAGTTATAATTCGTAATATTATTGTACTCTGTGCAAGCTTGCGTGTTTTCCCGCACTGTTGTGCCGTTCAGAAACTTAATTTTTAAGACATAAATAAGTTACAATATTTTGTCTGTGTGTGTATTTTTGTGCACTGTAGTTGCGTCCACAATCTTTGTTCCCGGGAAAGGTAAGGAGCTACATGAGTTTGAACAGTGATAAGATACTTAAGAAGACAAACTTTTCTTCTCTCTTTCTTGAGCGTAAACTTGAGATTAAGGATGCTGGACACCCAATTCTTGATCTCGATATAACGAGGCATCCTAAAAGTAAAAGTAATGAAATCGTGCGTAAATTTAGAAAGGATATATATTTAAAAAATGAGTGGATCTGTGGGTGCGAAATTATTAATAGATTCTTTTGTTTTCCTTGTTTATGTTTCGTGAGTGATGAAAGCGAAAGGGCTTGGACCAAAGTCAGAGTGGTAGATTTACGACATTTGTCCCAAAAATAAACACAAAAGTTCAAAATCCCATTTGCTTGTCCAATTACAATTCGATCTTCTAGGAAGACACGATAACTGTCAGAAACCTGAGTGTGCTTACAGGCAGTCTGTGGAAACACACAACGATCAAGTACGAAAAAATCGTTATGTGCTGTCAAAAATTATCGACTGTGTAACGTTCTGTGGCGTGTTTAAGTTGGCAATGCGCGGGCATGAACAAACAAGTGAATCGTCGTATCCTGGCATATTTTGAGGCCTCGTTAATTTTAGTTCCGAAATTGACGTTGCATTAAGAGACCATCTGTCTAAAGCTACTGTTTTCAAAGGCACCTCGAAAGACATTCAGAATGATTTGCTTTCGTGCATGTATGAAATCTGTCGTGAGAAAATAAAGAAAATCACCACAGCGCACTTCATTCCGGTAATCGCAGATGAGACCACCGATCTATCAACTACAGCACAATTAGTTCTTGTTCTTCCCAGCGGTAAGCCAGTTGAAAGATTCTGAGGTTTCCTCTCACCCGCTCGTCGTGACAATAGCAGAGTGTTTAAAATTTTCTTTGAGCGAAGTTGTGGACAATCCAGCTAAGTTAATTTCACAAAGTTACGATGGAGAAAATGTAACGAGTGGTCACCATTCAGGGTGCAAGTTCTCATGAGGGAAGATTTTAAGCATGCACATTATATTCACCGTTATGCCCATTTTTAAACTTAGTCATGGCATAAGCGACAAGCCAGAAAACGAATGTCCACGTACTTTTTGCTGATTTAAGTGAAATATCCAACTTCTTCCATAACTCCCCACAGTGATCAGATTTATTGAACGAAGTTTATAAGGTGGAACTTCAAGTCAAGGACCATTGAAGTAGTTTAAGAGAACAGATATGCTCTCATCGAATGCCTGGATCAACTGGAAACTACCTCTTGATAACACTCGTTATTTCAGTTCTGGTTGGCTGTTTTCCATCACATAATGTCTCACGTGGACATTTTATACAGTCAGCTGCAAAAGCGAAATTCGGATCCAATGGAAGTCAAAGGCGCACTTTCAGGTTTTGAGGCTGCTATGAGAATAAAATTGACCACATCGCTGTGGAACATGACACACTGCCCCGCTAGTGAAAGTAGTGATTTTAGTGATTTAGTGATTTAGATTTATTATTTTTCTTTAGATCTACAGTAATAATACCCATTTGATCCGTTATAAAGAAAAATAACAATGTCCAGCCTAAGCCAAATTACATACTACTAACTTGGTGGACCCTACACAGGTGGAATACCGGACAACCATGCAAGGTTCCACCCCTAGCTAAATCTGTTAAGCTGCCTCTAACATGGACGGATGACCGGCTCACATGTTAGGGCACCCCCTATCTCTAAATTAAGCCTATAACTAATTACAACATCAAATCTATACTAATCTATCTTAAGCTGCCTCTAACATGGACGGATGACCAGCTCACATGCTAGGGCACCCCCTACGTCTAAATTAAGCCTATAACTAATTACAACATTAAATCTATACTAGTTCTAAATCTATACTAATCTATCCTAAGCTGCCTCTAACATGGACGGATGACCAGCTCACATGCTAGGGCACCCCCTACATCTGAATTAAGCCTATAACTAATTACAACATTAAATCTATACTAATTCTATCCTAGTACCTCTTATCATTAACTAATAAATCAAAACCAATACTGTCTCAATACACATAAATATACCTTCACTTGAATAAATACCCTCTAAACTTCGCTATCTTTCCTAATATCCATAATACACCTTCACTTGAAAAAATACCCTCTAAACTTCGCTATCTCTTTTAATATCCATCCATCGAACTCAACATTCATTCACTTCATTTCCATGCCACATATCATTACATATCTACCTCTTATCATGAAGACACCTTTACTAGAATAAATACCCACTAAACTTCGCTATCTTTCTTATCATCCATTCGCCACCATGCCCCTGCTGAACATACACACAAACCTTTGCACATTCCATTCCTCCTACATTTCCTCTACTTGTCTCTCTCAGGGTTGCTGATTCCATGCTTCAGCGGTATTATGAATGTCACAGACCCCATACACGCTAACCTTAGCACATTCCATTCCTACTACATTTCCTCTACTTGACTTCCTCGTGGTTGCTGATTCCATACTTCCGTTGCACTCACATTCTGCTAATACGTATTCTACTCATGTTGCAACTTTATCACTGCACTACCTATCTATTCCTGCTCATCTTATTCAACCATGCTTAATCTAATTAAATAATCATCTAAAACCAACTTTGCTTGCCGATTTACCATTAACTAATAAATCACTTACCAATACCATTTAAACTTCGCTACCTCTCTTAACATTCATCCATCATCGTCATACTTAACACTTCAATTCCAGTCCTCATTCACTTTACAATTATAATACACATTAAGACATCTTTACTTGAATAAATACCATCTAGACTTCGCTACCCCTCTTCTCATCCATCCATCGAATTCAACAATCTATCCATCTTATATCTCAAGTCTCATTACTTGAATAAGTACCATACAATTACAGTACACTTAAAAACACCTTATCACCTCGCTACCTCTCTTATCATTCATCCATCATACCATACACATGCAGATACCATCACTTCTTTACTTTAACCATTACAATGCCCTTCGAACTCAACAATCCATCCATCTTATATCTCAAGACACCATTATATGAATAAGTGCCATACAATTACAGTACACTTAAAAACACCTTATCACCTCGCTACCTCTCTTATCATTCATCCATCATATATCTATTATCATCACCTTTCATATTTAACACTTCAATTCCAGTAGATACCATCCAACCTCCTTTATATCTCCAAACTCGTAACAATTACACTACACATATAGACATCATTACTTGAGTAAGTACCATCTAAACTTCGCTACCTCTCTTATCATCCATCCATCTAAACTCTGATCCAACTTCTAAACATCAATACATATCTACCTCTTATCATTCTTCACTTGAATAAATACCCTCTAAGCTTCACTACCTCTCTTATCATCCATCCATCGCACTCCACAATCATTCTCTTCAATTCCATACCACATATCCTTACATATATACCTCTTATCATTAACTAATAAATCACTCACCAATACGATCTCCGTCATGCCATCACTTGAATAAATACCATACACTTGGTCTATCCATCTTCTACCTAAAGACACCATCACTTCAATTACAATTATACTACACATACAGGCACCATTACTTGAGTAAATACACACATACAAACACCACCATAACTACGCTTCTGTCCTCCATCATAGGCAAACTATGTTACTTACTACTGTTACTTGACTTTTTACTTCTCGTAATTATTCCTTCCATTTTTCCTTTTTTGTCCCATAGGTCCTTCAAACTCAAGCTTCTCCCTTTGATCACGGCACTTCTTACTTCTGCTTCCTCCCTCAAACCATTATTCTCGCTCCGATTCTGTCCGCTTGTCTTCCCCTGTGGTTCTTTTTCTTCCCTCGCGCAGACTTCCGACACTAATTCGTCCATTAAATTCCTGACTACTTCCATCCTTCTTGCATTTACTTTTTCTTCAGCTCTTTTCATGATCTCTTCCCAGGAACCCCATCTACTCAGTGTTCCTTCATTTACAGTCTGTACATCAGCCCTGGTAGTTTCTTCTTGCCTCGAACTGTCAGCCCTGCTAGTTTCTTCTTGCCTCAAACTCTCATCCATTAATTTCAGTTTCGATATTGTCCACTTTCGGGTCCAATTCCTGTCGCTCACCACGAGTATCTGACCACTAATATACGCTTTCAATCCCTGAATTTTTGCTTTCACAAGATGTTTCTTAAGAATTTTAAAATTTCTACTCTCTTCTCTTCCGAAATCTCTCTTAATACTAATGTTCTCACACTGTAGATTACCAGCGTTCCTTATCACTATGTCTGCCATCAATGAAGATAGCAGCGACACTTTTATGGGCCTGTGCCCTCCCACCTTGCCAACTCTCTCCACATTGTCTATATCTACCTCACTGAAATTTATTTTCATTTTTTTGTATAACATCTACCACTTTGTAAATAATGTCCACTTTAGATTCTGCCTTGTCTTCCTCCACCCCATAAATAAATATGGATTTCTTCTTGCGCTCCTGTCTGCAGAATTCGATTTCTTTCTTCAGGTTTACCATCTCTTCATCCATATTTTTTATTTTCTCTCTTAGTGACACCAGTTCTTTCTCGCTGCCTTCTATCATCGCCTTCGTATTCTTCATATAATCCTGGATCCACTGTCTCGTCTTTTCTTGCTCCTGGCCTTGTTCTTGAAGCATTTTCTTTAATTGTTCAAACGGACATACCTCCTGTATTACTTCTCTTACTACTTTCCTCATAACCTCTACGTCTACCCAATTCATCGTATCTATCTCCTTGCCGACCGCTTCACCTTACCGCTTCCTCACTCTTAATCCACTCCACTCAGCAGGCGCACGCCACTCGACACGTCCGTCCTCCTCACTGGCTTAAGCTAGACTGCGAGTGAAAGTATCATGGGGGCCGCTGCGTACTTCGAAACTGTTGCTGCAAAAGTGATTTGTGACACGGTCATTCTTCACGCAAATGAACGGTTTCAATTCATAAACCACCTTTTTGCAGCAAACCTGTTTCAAGCAGAGACTTTCGGCAGCTTCGAGAAGCAGTTTTCCCACTGACTTTTGCACAAAGCGTGTGAAGCTTACCGATTTCTCGACAAACCAACACTGAGAAGCGAACTTGAAAAATTATACATGCGAAATGATTTTTGGACTCTTTCTGGGGCTACGACTTTGTTGCAGTTTTTTAGAAAATGAGTTGCAGAGTGTCTTTGGCTAAAGCATAAAACTTTTAAATATACGGTAGTTATTACTATTCCCATGATAACATCGGAAGCAGAAAGGTGCTTTTCAACCCTGAAGAGAATAAATACTTCCTTGCGCAGTAGAATGACCGAGGATGGACTTAATCACTTGCTATGTTGTCAGCTGAAAAGGAATTGGTTCAAGACACTGTGGACTTCAACGAAGCGGTTATAGATATGTCTGCGTCCCTCAAGGAGCACTGAACGGATTTTTTGTATAAGCTGTCTGCACAGGGTATTGTGAAACATTTCTTATTTTGAATGTCGTAAATTTCGGCATGTATTGCCTGATTTTCTTGTATTCGATCACATTTCCAAAACATATCTTCTTATTTTAGAAGGTTACGGCCCACGACGGGAGAGGTGGGCGAGGGAGAGGAGAGATTGAGGGGAGATTTTTTCTTCTGCTGAACCCTCAGTTACGAAAGTCACGCGCCACCACTGCTCTGAAATTATTCTAACATCATAAAAATCATCAGTAAGTAGTGCTAGATTAAACACAAACTCTGGTGAACAAATATAAGACCAGAGAGACATTTGTACATTCAACGCTCTCCAGAACTGCGATTCTGATCATCTGGTGCCAGTAGAAAATGTTCGTACAGATTGCCTCAACAGCTGTGTAAGATCAAACTGCGCAGTGCACAGGCAAAATTCTTCCTAATTTTGCTATTTGCAGTCCTAGCTCGCTTGCACAGGCCTATAGTTGATACTGATTTTTGAGGGATCCATGAAAATCCCAAATGCATTCGCTCCTGACACCGAGTTTACGGTATTGCCAACACTCAGATCTATTATATGACACAGACAATATTAGTATACCGCACCACAGACTCAGTAACTTCAGCGCACCAGATTTTCTACCTGTCACAAAACTCGCACGTTCACTACATACACCAATCGATTTTTTGATAAAAATTCATGTGAGAATATAATAGTATATAAGCAGTTAAGAAGGGTATTTACTTTACTCTCAGAAGAAGCAGACCCCAGTTCCAACAATTTTAAAAAGGACATTGGTTCATCACGACTGAGAGATGCATGGATATATATTATTAAACAGTTTCTGAGGATATTGTTGTGGATTCATCTATAAAAATCGACAATTTAGAATCGGCTGCATTTATTTCTTTGCATAGCATTTCAAAAGTTTGCAGTACTGAACTGATACAATTAATTATACTCCCACTAATGGACCCGAAACTAAATACTACCCCATAATTATTCCCATGAAATATAATCCATACCTTGACCCTCAACAACGACTACACGCACTACATGATCACGGAAGCTCTCATTCAAAGCCATCCGCAAAAGCCAACAAAATATCCAACACTTACAGGAAATAGATAACGGCTATATTTTCACCTTCGCACACAACGAAAAGGCTACGACGAAATGTTCGACCCACTAGAATCTCACAGCCTCTTTTTCAAAGTCTACGGAGTCAACGATGAAGACCCTGACACAGAGGACGTAGCCACTCAGACTAAACCTGCTATCAAACGCACAGCAGCACAAACAAACCCCGACTTAACAAATTCACCAAATACTCACAAACCCACAAAAACAACACAAACCAAGGAACACAGACAGACGACACACTACCACTACTACTACTACTACTACTACTACTACTACTACTACTACTACTACTACTACTACACACGGACACCCCCTCACTTACCCGTCTCCGCACAACCAGCAGCCGAACCCGTGACTGAGATCTCATTAATCTCACGATCGGACACGGACTCACAAACCAAGTTCACCCAGACTAAGAGCAGACGTAAATAACCTGCTCCCAAGTCAAAGAAAACACCAGCATGCAACACTCAGACAAAAGAAACTCGAACCCGCACCCCCACCAAACAACACTCATTACACAGTGCTACAATTGCCTTAAACTAAACCATTCTGCAGCTACATGCTCAGAACCCACCCGCTGCAACAGATGTGGCGGTTACTGATTGTAAGCGACCAAGGGACCAGGCGAGGTGTGCTAATTGCCACGGCAGCCATGCTGCCTCATTTCCCGGCTGCCCTTTCCTAAAAGGGCAATTAAAGAACATTGCAGACGCTCACAACACCTAAACACCTCACCCACTATTAAGCCTTAAATTCCCTCCACCCGAGTCCTCTCACCTACGAACATTTCAACCAGCCCAGCCAAGACACTTCCATCCTACTACAAACACCTCTCTTAACATTAGTCTCGGCCCAAAACCCACTCCCTCCACCGTGCCAAACAGACAAATAATCCTAAACTAAACCCAATATACCCCACCAAGGAAAACGACCCTGCCACGAAATTATCCAAATCCACTAAGCCATATAAAGTTCTCACTTAAAACCTACGGTCTCCTAAAAGCACTGGAACTTCGGGTACAACCGAGACGGAGTGCCACATACGTTGCAAATCACCAAATGCTGTTTTCATTCCAAATTTAGCATCTGCCGATACTTATCTTTCAATAAGTTGTGACAACAAATACGGTAGAAGCGTTGCACACTCTCTAAGGCAAGGTATTGTATGTTAGGTAAACCCTGCATGGTTCACCATACAGGGCAAGTCACACCGTATACTAAAATGCTGTGTCAGTCAACACGGAATGTTGTTTAGTTTCCCCGGACATTTACATACAAAAGTACAAAACACATTAACATTCTAAAACACACATACAGCCAAAATATAAATTTAACGACAGAAACACAAATGAATACGCAGCTAAGCAACATCGGCAGTGGCAACTCACTGGATGGGTGGCCAAACGTCCGTACTCGTACTGTTAACACATAATTAACGAACTATTCATAAAATTACCAAAATTACACGAGGAAAGACACATAACATAATTCTTACAGACCGACAGAGGAGCCCGGAATAGCGCACTGGTATCGGTACGTCACAAACATCTATCTTCACGGAAATAGATGAAATAAACAGATCCCCGGGCGAAACTTCAGACTCAGTCATTTCAGCGCACCAGATTTTCTACCTGTCACAAAACTCGCACCTTCACTACATATACCAATCGAATTTTTTGCTAAACGTTCATGTGAGAGACCACTAGAATATAAGCAGTTAAGGAGCGTATTTACTTTACTCTCAGAAGAACCAGAACCCAAATCCAACAATTAAAAAAATGATGTTAGATCATCACCACTGAGAGTTGCATGGATATATATTATTAAACAGCTTTGAGGATGTTGTTGTGGATTAACCTTTTTAAAATTTGCAGTTCTGAACTGATACAGTTATACTGGCGGCTACTGAATGACTCTTGATTCATATATCCACATTCAGTCCCCTGACTACCCGTTGATCTAATTAAATTCGGGTAATTGTTATATATATTCGTAGATTTTCATACGTGATGCATGTCACCAGAGCGGCGCTCTATTTAGCTTGATGTTGTTAATTATAATTAACTATTCCTTCCCTACTATCTATTATTATTGTGTTACGTGTAAGAAAATATTTTGGTTCTTATTCTGAAAAAAATCTCATTCTTTTCATACTACTGAAAATGGCTAGCATTTTTCCCGTTAATTTAAAAATAAAAAGTTCTGTCACACTTGGACGTCTGAAGTAATAATCATTATCACACATTCCAGAGATGTACGAAACAGCGCTGGTTGAAATACAGTTTTCAGTACTTATTAGACATCGAAGTTCTTCACTATGTGCATTTGATATAATGTGGGACATTTAAAACTTTAACATCTTATAAAACATAGAATCTTCAGCCAGTTAAAAGGGAAATAGGTTTCAGACATTGTTCCGCCTTTCCAAATAGGTTTCAGACACCGTTCCGGTGCGTTCTGGCACCACAGCGTCCCTGGACTGGATGAAGCCTCGGCAAACGGCACACAACCAATGTCCTTTCAGCTGACTACACAGATAAAGTGAAAGAAATTTATTATTTTGTGATAACCCAAAGAGAAGAACATAAATTTCTTCTATCACAAATTGGCCATGCCTATCAGACATCAGTTTCCTTCAATATGCCAACAAGAACAATGATAAACACAACAGGCACATGAAGCGGGTTAGTGAAAAACTACGTTCTACAGTTATTCTAAAATGATTCGGTATTGGCTTAATCAGAATTACCAACTTATGTTTGTGAAATAGGAGTGTAAATAGGAGTGTAAACCATGGGAGACTACTGGCAAAAATGAGTGCAATTGGACTTCACGAAAGAGTGACTGAATGGGTGGCTATGTTTCTAGAAAATAGAACTCAGAGAATTAGAGTAGGCGAAGCTTTATCTGTCCCTGTAATAATTAAGAGGGGGATTCCTCATGGCAGTATTACTGGACCTTTTTGTTTTCTTATATATATCAATGCTAGGTGTAAAAAAGTGGATAATCAGAGATAAGGCATTTTTCAGATGATGTTATTATGTACATAGTAATAAATTACAATTTTCCTTACCACGGTGATACCACGACCAGCCAGATCTTTTAGATTAGTATTAGGCAGTAGAGATTTAGTTATGTGTGGTGCCTTACATGGTGTCTGATATGCCAACCGTGTGGGGGGCCAGCAAGTTAGTTGTAAGATGAGAGTGTAGTAGGGTGAGCCCTTATACGTGGACTGGTCATCCGCCCGTGTAGGGGTCCGCTTAGTGTCACGTTTTAGATTAAATTAGTTGTAGATTTCGTTGCAGTTATGTAGTTAGTAAATTAGTTGTAGATTTAGTTGTAGTGAAGCAGTTAGTCTAGCCATGTACTATTCTTCTTTCTTTCCTTATACCGATGGTTTGTAACTATGGTGGGCTAATAAAGATGTAATGTAATGTAAAAAAGTTACCGGTACAAGATTGTGAGCAACTGCAAAATGACTTTGATAATGTGAGATGGACAGCAGGCAATGGTATGATGACAAACGGGGTTAAAAGTCAGGTTGTGAGTTTCACAAATAGGAAAAGTCCTTTCAGTTTTAATTACTGCTTTGATGGGGTGAAAGTTTCTTTTGGGGATCGTTGTAATTATCTAGGTGTTCATATAAGGAAAGATCTTCATTTGGGTAATCACACAAATATGATTGTAAATAAAGGGTACAGATCTCTGCACATGGTTATGAGGGTATTTGGGGGTTGTAGTAAGGATGTAAACGAGAGTGCATGTAAGTCTCTGGTAAGACCCCAACTAGAGTATGGTTTCAGTGTATGGCACCCTCACCAGGATTACCTGATTCAAGAACTAGGCAAAATCCAAAGAAAAACAGCTCAATTTGTTCTGGGTGATTTCCGACAAAAGAGTAGCGTTACAAACATTTTTCAAAGTTTGAGCTGGGGAGATTTGGGAGAAAGGGGAAGAGGTGCTCGACTAAGTGGTATGTTCCGAGCTGTCGGTGGAGAGATGGCGTGGAATGACATCAGTAGACGAATAAGTTTGAGTGGTGTCTTTAACAGTAGGAAGTATTACAATATGAGGATAAAGTTGGAATTCAAGAGGACAAATTGGGGCAAATATTCATTTATAGGAAGGGGAGTTAGGGATTGGAATAACTTACCAAGGGAGATGCTCATTAAATTTCCAATTTCTTTGCAATCATTTAAGAAAAGGCTAGGAAATCAACAGATAGGGAATCTGCCACGTAGGCGTCTGCCCTAAATGCAGATCAGTAGTGACTGATTGATCTTATTGTGGAAGGCAGGACAAAAAGTCCACGAAAAAGTGTTAAGAGTGCATTTTTGGAACAAGAAACAGTGGTCATTTTTTTACATGCTACTTGTTCGGGGCGTCGACCTAGGAAGAACTTTTGCCCCCACTTGCACCATATGTGAGGAACCTGCGTGTATTATGTAAATGGCGGTAGTGTAACGGGTTGAATGTGAGGAAAGGAACATTAAGGACGACACAAACACCCCAGGCCAGGCATATTAATCATTTAGAATTAAAACCCCTGACTCGGCCGGGAATCGGTGTCGTCGGGTGACAGGTGGACGCGTTGCCCTATACACCGCGGGGCCGGACAACAGTGGTCATGCTACACGCAGCAGTAAAATCCCGACATGCGGTACTGTATTTTCAAATGAAATACTTCGCGTACAGGAGATTTTCCAAAAGGAATGCGTATTTGTGTACAGGAACAAGAGTGAACGGAGGTGGATCTGATGAAAGGCTGGTTAAGAACTGAATGGAAATGACATCCAGGAGTTCGTACTGAATAGCATTTATGGCCACTTAGTTGACTGGATAAAAAGTAAATGGCACTAACTAAAACCTATCCAGCGATTATCAAGATGAATTACATCAGTTTTCCAGCCATTAGAAATCTTCATACACAAGCTTTTTAAGGGCCAAAAGAGGTTTAAAACAAGCATGAGACAACAAAATATGGAAACACCAAAACGATGATATATGGAAGGTGCACAAAGAAAGTGAAGACCCATACTTCAACAAAAATGATGACAGTGAAGTCAACGACATTAACACTCTACATTCAATCCAATCATTCTCTCCACTCATTCGATATTCTAAACATGTATCCTAGCATGCAAACCTCCAAAATATATCCCATCATTCAAAACAATTTAAGCAAATACAGTGGCTTAAGTATACTAGAAATACAGGATTTTATGTCTATACTTAAGTTAGTTATAAGCAACAACTATTTCACTTTCGATAATGTTACTCGTATTTATCAAGAAGAGGGATTGGCTATGGGATCACTGGCCTCGGGTATCTTAGCTGAGATTTACTGGGATTTTTTGGAACACGCCAAAATGATAATAATAATAATAATAACTTCAACAACATCATTTACTGGGCAAGATTTATAGATGACACCATAGTAATTATGGATGAGAGCATTACATACGCAGCTACCACTCTCATTAATCTAAATAACAATGACCCGCATATAAAATTCACACTTGAATTCGAAACTGAACAGAAAGTAATTGTTTAGACTCAGCTATTATCAGACACACAAGCTACTTAAGATATAATATTTTCAGAAAACCCACCCAAACAGTTACCACACTCCGTCAAGGTTCTTCACACCCCCAAATTCACAAACGAGCAGCATACAACTGCATGGTATACCGATCCTTCTGTGTTCCAATGTCTAAAAGAGACCTCAAAAATGAGTTGAACACTATTCGTAATATAGCTAAATCCAATGGATACAACAGTTTCTTTATATAAAAAATAATCAATAAATATAAATACCGCCATTCTACCACCTTAAAAAAGATAAGAAAAGCAACTCCTCAATCTTTACCTTCAGCGAACAAATATACCAAGTCACCAACATCTTTAAAAAGCACGATGTAAAAGTAGCTTTCAAAACAAACAATAGAAACGCACAAGTCTTACATAATGCCACATCCGTAAACAACTTCAATAGTTACTCAAAATCAGGAGTATACAAGATCATTTGCAACAGATGTAATTCTTCTTACGTCGGACAGCCCGGGAGATATTTTAATATAAGGTACTCGGAACACGTCAATGCCCTAAAATACAATAAATTTTCAGCTGTAGGACAGCATATGCATGACTATAATCACAAATCCACAGACATAAAACAAGATATGGAAATTCTCAAAATCATCAACAAAGGGCCCCTCATTAACATTACCGAAAGTTGCTTCATACATTTAGATCAATATTTCAACCCGAATCATAATCTTAATTAAATTTCAGAAAAGCCAAATATCCTTTTTGACTTTCTAATTCCCATTTTCAGTAACGTCAAACCAACAAGTCATAATTCAGTTTTTCATAATATTCACAGCACCTTTCCTCAGCAGCTATCCTTATTTCCACATCCTTCAGCACCACCTTAATTCCCCCTTCCCCCACCCCGCCACACCCCACCCCACCCGACCCCCATCCCCTCCCCCCTCTCCTTCAGGACCTTAGCCTTTCCTTCTCCTTCCTTTTAATTTGAGTCTCACAACAGTTAGCCTGAAGCACACGCAACAATAGGCCACACACCTCAAGCTGTATTAAGAGGTAAGTCTCATATAACCTGTGCCATCTAAGTAACACATTCTCTCATTTAATTCATTAATTTAATTTTATCTAATTTATTCAGGTTAACTTCATGGGCACTGCAATGAATTGCAAATTTTATACTAGACACAATGTATTTGTGTTAACCACATCTTCATGTGCCGTCCTGACAATGTCCAACAAAATTTCAGCATGATTTAACAAGCACCACGAGAGCATCTAATTGTATTACCTAGATTGATGATGAAACAACATCTATCAGTTTTCCGTCAGTGGTTATGTACAGCGGTGTCCAATGGCTTGCATATGACTAACACCACTCAAATAGATTTGGTGATGAACTACGGGATCAACTTTTACCAGTTCTCATTTACTACGGAATTATTAATGATTAGATGTTCTGTGTATACAAATTAATACTTGAAACATCCTCAATGGTCAGCATACTCAAGAAGTTAGAACCTAGTTTATTTTCAAATTTAATCATAATTTCACCCCAGTTTTTAATGCAAATTTGTATATATTTTTTCATTTGTTTTATATCAATTGTGTGCATGTACATTTGTTTAGTTATTAGATGTTTAACATTAAGGCTGAAGATGGCCATCCCCGGCCGAAACTAGTCCCTAATTAATTAATGTAATTTAAAATATTACATATTATAGTATTAAAAGGAGGACCATTACTACACTAATTTAATAATTATATTGTACTTACAATTCAATACGGATCAGAACCATGAAGTTTATAACCTATGAATAACAGCTGGCAGTATTTTGTCTGTTAATATTTTAGATTCGAAGTATATGCTTCTCTCTTCCATTATGTTGCTGAATGGCAAATCTCCTATCCCCTTCCACTTTCACTTCATACTATTTTGCAGTAAAGAATTTCACCACCGGTAGAAAAAATCCTTCCCGAAATTCCAAAATTATTTGTTTGAAATGAGCAGCCGCACTTGTCTTTAATTCCGGCATTTTAAATATATAAACTGCAAATAAAAATCGGAATCGATAACAAAAGTTAACTCCACACACGTATGGTTACATTGACAAACTTAACCAGACTGGCAATACTTGGCCAAATGTAATTTGTCCTGCTACCCTCGCTTTCTACATCCCTCCCAGATTAGTTACATCTGCAGGCGTCTCTCCTGCAATGTGGAATTTCCAAGAAGTAAAGGGGTGAACAAAATTTCGTTAGTCTGCAGATTGACGAAGCGTTGTGCAGATTCTCGTGTCTCCGTATTCATCCTCACTTAAAGTTGCGATAATATCAAATACCACACGCGTAAATGCTTCAACATCCTCAAGCATATGAGAAAATGACTAAAAAAGTGTAAAATAGCCTAATAAAAATGACAAAATGATGGCGTGTGATTTTAGAAAACGACCTAACAATACCAAATGGTAGAAAATGACTAATAAAATAACCTAATAAATTAGAAATTCTACAATGTGGGAACTGTTTATAGGATTTAGCACTGTCTATTTTGAACCATTTAGAAGATGACATATGCACCGCTCTGCTAGTTACATACAAATGGTATGTGCCTGTGCTAGACCAGCCTACGACGTTATTCTTCTGCTATGCCCACGGCAGGGTTGGCACGATGAGCATCGAGGAATAAATAACCAAAAATTACAACACAAACACAGGCAGAAATAAATCGAAAAATCAAGAAACAAAATCAGTAGAAGCTCCAATCAGCTAGAGGTAACGGAAAATAAATACTTACCTTATAGTTTGTGCGGACCGGGTCAAAAATGACCACACAGAAAAGTCATGAACCGAACTCGAGCCTATTAAATGAAAAGGACAAGGTTTAAAAGGCTGTCCCTCTTACCCCTTCAATAATAACGCCGAGTAGGAAACAGACTTTATTAAATAAACATGTATGTTTAGTCTTCAGCCCTACGGCTGGTTGGATCCTCAACAGCTCCGCCATCAGCTGTCATATACGGCCTAGGCATTACTGAAGAGGTGTACTAGGGAAATGAGGAGCGAGGTAGATACCCGTTGCTTTCCCCACCGAGCCAGAAGTTGCAATTACATATCAGTCTGCCAAGCCCACGGAAATGCGTGCACTAACCGACCCTGTGAGCAACATTTTCACACCATTCATAGCAGGGACTGGCCACCACAGCACAGCACAGCGCCAAGAGCCTTGAGACCAGTTAGTGGAGTAGGCCGTGGATAGTATGGGCATGACTTCCACGTTCCTTCGGAGAATTGCTCATATTCGGAGGCAAAACTTCACATGCCCTGATGAAGGCCAATGTAATTTGGCTGAAAGCTTGGTTTTATTATTAAATAAATAAATAAATAAATAAATAAATAAATAAATAAATAAATAAATAAATAAATAAATAAATAAATAAATAAATAAGTAAATAAATAAATAAATAAATAAATAAATAAATAAATAAATAAATAAATAAATAAATAAATAAATAAATAGTGGCTTTAATCCAGTTCATTTATTTCTTTATGTTAATACATCCCATCTTCATTCTCCTAATTACCAGACATGAAAATCACGCCGTCGCCTATCACTATATTTCTTACAATATCACATTAAACATTACCATACCACTGAATATAGGGTATCTCTGGGTTGATAAACTAAATACTATTATTTACAATACGGACATTTCAACGGTCGTTAGCCTGTAACTCCACAAATGAATCAACATAGAATTACACGCATCACAAACATTCACATAAAATATGGTGGAACATTATCCCTGTAAGCACATAATAAATAAAATTAAAAGCTCCCCGGTATCCGTGACCGTTAAAGGTCTTCTGGTATCGATACAAGGACTTCGATGCTAGTCGGGTATCGAACCACGTCGTCTTTGCTCCGAGGTGCTGTCTGAAATTCCCTACTACGACTTTGTTTAAATACCCTAATTGGAGGGAGTAAGTCGACTACCGGCACAATGAACACACATTCATGCGAAAACAAATTACTAAGCACTTTAATATTTTAAAATAGAGTGTTTAAAATATCATGTCTATAAGTACGGGCCGTGAAAGCATCAATGGCAACGATATTATCTTTGCTGGTTACAGGCATACGAGTGGCAGACATAGCCTTAACGGGACACAACAACTGAGGGTCTGGAATTTCACTTTCTCTCACTCTCCACTACGACGCCATAAATCACTCCTCTCGAAGACACGCTGCAGCTACAACAGCTAAGTGGATACACACAATTCCATTCGGAATAAACGATCAATTCTTCATCTATCTCTTGCAAGTTTTCCATGCATATTTCCTCCATCGGCACTACTCTCATATTATTCATTTTATCCAATGCCGCAATAAAATTCAGTACTGGCCTCTCTATTGTTATTATAATTTCTCCCGTCCTGCACATTTTCACATATTATTTCTATCGCCCTCAATTTCAAACACAGGTATTTAATATTTTCACTATTCAAATATCTTCTAAAATAAGTAGATGCCCCATAAATATATGGGATTGAATTATAACCAAATACAGTAGAGACAATACGTGACACTTGCGGATTTACCCTTGTTAAAATGGAAGAAAAGTCCCAAGTGCACAATTTACACATCGTTATCTACTTGAAGGACAAACAATTGAAGTAATTTGAACAATTCTCCCGAGGGTCTGGAATTTCACTTTCTCTCACTCTCCACTATGACGCCATAAATCACTCGTCTCGAAGACCTGCTCCAGCTACAACAGCAGAGTGGATACAAACAATTACATTCGGAATAAACGATTAATATTCGCGTTAAATTCAAATATCAATGGAAATGGATAAGTAAATTACGTCTAGAAAGAAAGTGGTACTAAGATATTAACTTCAAAGTTGCTAAAGCAATTCTGGATAAATGAATGAAGAATTATTTAACAGATTATTATTTGAAAACTGAAATTAGGCATATAATAAAGATGTAAAGTGGACTGTTGTGAAAGGCCTTGAGCTTTCATTTATGCATTACTTTTTTAGCTTTAGAATTCCTGCCTGAACGTTCACGGCTAGATTTTTCTTTTTTCTCATTTAAAAGCATTGTATCATCATATTAAAACACTTATCAACAAAAATATCGGCACATTCCTTACACACATGATTCAATGAATTTACATTTAAGAGCTGGACAATTTTCCTTTTAACTTGAAGCCTAACAGAAATAAAAACATTCAAACTTTCCCTATAAGCAATACTTGCCATAATGCCATTACATTAGGGTAAAGCAAATTTGCATCATCATACTGTTTCAACAAAATATGTACATTTCTTAAATCAACCATATTTTCTTCAGTGCTTGACCACGCATTACGGCATTCCAAATGGGGTAACTTGGAACACAACTAGCCACACTCATATGCATATGTATTTTCCTGAATTAAATCGAACCCACAGATCACAACTACAAGAACACATCGGTATTGAAGGTTAACTGCTGCACTTTGCCATAAAATATGCGTATTATATTTTAAGCCAGTTAGAATATGGGTCGATGGGGTCAGAAGATTATGAAGTACTATAAAATTCTCTTTGTCATTGCAAGAATATATATGCAAACACAATATTGAAACTGTACAGTGTCCTGTACAGCTCATGGCAATTATAGGTGCCTTTCTACCTCATTAAATTTACTTCTAAAGGTCGCGTCATTGGTAATAGTATGGACGATGGTGATCGAACGGCGCCCGGTCAGAACGTAACCCGCGAAACGAGCCTGGAAAACAAAGGGAAGACTGAGCAGGAGCCAAGCCCCCGCGAAAAGACCCTCTCAACTTGCAGAGAGAGCTGGAGAGATGACGCGATGCTGGAGTAGTCAAACACACCCTGAGGTGTGGCCTATCCTGCCAGGGATCCAAACTAACAGAAGGAACTTCCGGTTTTTTATGCACGTTTCACGAGTGCCACCGTCGGATTTTGGCGCGTAAAAATGAGATGATTTTTTGATCCAGACATGGGAAAATTATGTGAGACACACCAATGAATAGAGCTGAATTTTCTGCAGATGCCAGACTAAAAATATGTAATACTTTATTCAGGGGAAGAAAGGAGGTCACCAGATGTCCAGATTTAACAGATTGCAAACACATGTGAACGAGAAAGCGTCACCCACGCTAAGAGTCGCGCTCAAAAGATGACTCTACCCCAAGGGACGCTAATGAAATAATTAAAGGCGGGAGTCGAATTACGTGATAACTGCCGATCGTTGGTCAAGCGCACCTGGATCAATTAGGAGAGGAAAAGGCGGGTTACAATATCCACTATTTAAATGTCTTCAACTCCTGGAATGAAAGGAGCTCTTGTCCTTAATGTACCGTGAACGTTTACGCCCCCAGTCTTCCGGCGTGAAAAATAATAAAGGCCGTGCTGACCCTCGCTGAAGACAGTCCTTAGCGGGTCGTTGAGAGGGGACGGTGTGTCCCGTTGTGCTCTAGTTTTACAGTCCGTACCCTACTGACGCCGGATCAAGAAAAACGCAGAAACTACATCGCGTTCATGAGTCGTAGACTTCGGGCTCATGAATGCCAATATACCGTCACGGAATTGGAGATGTTGGCAATTGTTACAGCCCTCAGTCACTGGAGGAAGTATATATACGAATTCCCGGTCGTGCTGCGGGCAGACCATAAAGCTTTGACCTTCGCTTTGAAGTCGACGATGGCATCCGAGAGAGTAAATCGCTGGACGTTATTCATCCAACAATTCGACTTAGAGATCAAACATTGTGCAGGAAAGGACAACGTGATTGCTGACGCCTTAAGCCGAAACCCCGAACCGAAAGCCCAAGTTATTCATCACACTGAGTTGAGCGAGTGTGACCGTGAGACATTGCACAGGCTGCAATGCATCGGCGAAGATCAAGGGAATTGGCCCGCGACCAGACGGTTGATCGACTTCTTCAAGAAGAGGATACCAGCAGGAACCCCTGAATACCAAGAGATTGAGAGACAGGCTTTCAAATATAACTATTTCAGTGGGATCCTTCACTAATTCATAGATGAAGACCATATGAAGTACCGTATTGTTGTTCCTCCCGTGCTTCAAGTGGAACTGATTTGGCTCGCGCATCATTCCATCGGTCACGCGGGAATCGATAAAGTTACCTCGACGCTTCAGGAGACCTTTGTCTGGCCTAGAATGAGGCGGATGATTAGGACCGTGTTGACAACATGTGATACGTGTCGACGAATCAAACCAAATACTTATCTCCTGCGGCAACCACCTAACCCGCTGTTGCCAGAGAAGCCACGAGAGCTGTTCGCGATATATATTTATGGGTTTTTACCCAAGGCAATTAGAGGGTTACAATTCATTATGGTCTGCGTAGATTTTTCTCGAAGTATGTGATGCTGTGCCCAGTACAGAAGGCGAACTCCAGGTCGGTACTGACACAGATCCGAAGTAACATCATTCCATCCATGGGGAAGCAGGAGAAGATATTGAGTAACCATGGGTCTCAATTTACATCCGCCATGTTCAAACGCGAGATCGAGCAACTCCAAATCCAGCAAATCTTCAGTTCTATTAGTCATCCCGAGTCCAATCCGTCAGAAAGGATCATGGGCGAAATAGCAAAATTTTGCTTAGTTTACTGCGCCAGACAGCATTGGCGATGGGTTGATGTTCTTCCAATCGTCATGGAGTGCATCAAGGGTACGATTCACGAATCTACGGGGCAGATCCCGATAGTGGTACATTTTGATCAGAAACCAGAGAGACCGTGGCACCGCGTGCTGCAATGTCCAGAAGATCCCAGGCCTTCAGCTGAACTTCGTGTTAAGATAGCTTTTGACCATCTCAAAGCCCAGGCAGAGAAGAGGCTCAGACGTCATCGAAACCGGAGATTTCATCGGCCACTTCGTGTGGGAGAACTAGTTTTAGTCAAGCGACCAGCTATGTCCGACCCTCCGAGGAAGTACTACCACAAGTTTCAGAACTTTACATCGGGCCATATAGGATAATCCAGAACCTAAAGAATAATGCCTACAATGCACAGTCAATGGACGGGAGAACAGAGACCACTTACAATAATGCGAATCTCAAATTTTACCATGCCCCAGGACAACACCCTGAAGAAGGTCCGGATGACGAAGAACCAGGAGAAGCCGAGGATGGCGAGGACAACCCGGATCCATTGGCAGAAATAGAAACCGATAAAGAAGATGATGCCGTGTATCGCATTGTTTTGGAAGAAGGGAGCGAGTCCGAGGGATCAGCCTGTGAAGATTGTCCAGAATGCTCTGAGAGAACCGGTCTTAGGAACGCTTTAATTAATCTGTGCTATCAGATACAGCTCGAGAGCACAGAGTTGACTGAGAAGGTCAACAAGTTACGCGAACATCGCCAGCAACTACTTTCCGAGGTAGTTGAAACAGAAAGAAAAATCCCGAGTTCGTGATTTTTCTTTGATAAAGCAGGGGGAGAATGAAACCGTACAGTGTCCTGTACAGCTCATGGGAATTATAGGTGCCTTTCTACCTCATTAAATTACTTCTAAAGGTCGCGTCATTGGTAGAAGTATGGGCGATGGTGATCGAACGGCGCCCGGTCAGAACGGAACCCGCGAAAAGAGCCTGGAAATCAAAGGGAAGACTGAGCAGGAACCAAGACCCCACGAAAAGACCCTCTCAACTTTCAGAGAGAGCTGGAGAGATGACGCGATGCTGGAGTAGTCAAACACGCCCTGAGGTGTGGCCTATCCTGCCAGGGATCCAAACTAGCAGAAGGAACTTCCGGTTTTTATGCACGTTTCACGAGTGCCAACGTCGGATTTTGGCACGTAAAATGAGATGATATTTTGATGCAGACATGGGAAAATTATGTGAGACACACCAATGAATAGAGCTGAATTTTCTGCAGATGGCAGAATAAAAATATGTAATACTTTATTCAGGGGAAGAAAGGAGGTCACCAGATGTCCAGATTTAACAGATTGCAAACACATGTGAACGAGAAAGCGTCACCCACGCTAAGAGTCGCGCTCAAAAGATGACTCCACCCCAAAGGGACGCTAATGAAATAATTAAAGGCGGGAGTCGAATTACGTGATAACTGCCGATCGTTGGTCAAGCGCACCTGGATCAATTAGGAGAGGAAAAAGCGGGTTACAATATCCACTATTTAAATGTCTTCAACTCCTGGAATGAAAGGAGCTCTTGTCCTTAATGTACCGTGAACGTTTACGTCCCCAGTCTTCCGGCGTGAAAAATAATAAAGGCCGTGCTGACCCTCGCTGAAGACAGTTCTTAGCGGGTCGTTGAGAGGGGACGGCGTGTCCCGTTGTGCTCTAGTTTTACAGTCCGTACCCTACTGACCGCATATTAAGTCAGTGCTATTGTGTCCGTCGCGGCCGTGGAATACGAAGCCTTTGTGAAGTGTGGACGGGAAGCCAAGCGAGCCTAGGCGAATGTCTCTGTGCCGCGAGTCATTAAATAAGCTGTGAACATAATTTATAAACGAGTATCGGGTTTTGGCTATATACAATGCCGGTCTAAATGAGTCCGTGATATTAGTAAATTGGTATCACCCAAATTGCTACTCTAAGTCAGGGTGCTCAGGTGTTGTGAGCTACCCGATTCATGCTGTGAACGCGCACGCTGTGATTGGCATGACCTACTTGTTCGTGGTGTAAACTCTGTGTTCGTGCCATGGTAAACAGCAGGACCGTGTGACGAGTTGTGGAGTGTTACCCATTGGATTACTTTAAGATTTCAGCAATGAACGAGCCAGCCAGAATGTCGGACCTGTGTGTACCAGGGTCACAGAACAGCACGCTCGACGCCAGCGCCAAGGTCATGCAGCAGTAAAACTCCGCCATTGGTCTCCCGTGGAAGGAAAAACCACGCCCACCGAACAAATGAGTTGATGTCAAAATATAAATTTCTTAAGCACGATAATATATAACCGGGGATATGATGAGCTTTCCTTTGTAAATACTTAAATGTTGTAAAATAATGCATGTCCTTATATGGGAATTTATTGTTCTTTAAAATGTTAACGTAAATTCAAGGGAGCTAACTCCCCGGACGACCCATTTTTTTCTTAATGATTAGTTTATCGTGAGGGGTTATTCTTAGTAATGTGTAGTATATCCTAGCAAGTAAGGGAGACAAGGATAGGAGAATATTTGAGTTCGCTAGGGGGGCTGGAACAATAACAATTGAGCAGGGAAAACCATGTTCAAAGGCGCTAGTTAATGTCCAACATGGCTATCGTATTTGTTGGGGAAACTCATGGGTCAATCAGGCGATGCATGCGTAATTTACACATATAAGAAGTGCGTGTACAACAAGAGAGAAGAAATCCTGACCGAGAGAGAGGTGCATTATGTTATTTAGGTATAATAGTGAGGGACAGTTCGCGAGTTTTCCGTGATTCTTGATTATTTAACCAGAAATGTATGGAGTTTTTTTGTATGCAACCGGCTGAGATCCAGGGAAGCCAGAGTCTTATGTATGGTAGAAATATAAATATATGCATAACTTTGGGCGGTGAGTGAAGAAAATGAGGAACGTGGAATTGAGGAATCATGAGAGTCCTATGTCGAAGGAAAGAAGATACGCTATATGAGACGTAATGAGAGGGCCGAATGCCCAGATAGTTTATGATGAGATAATTCGGAAGTGATGGTGCTCATGAAAAGAATGAGAAGGTATAGAATAAATGAGCATTTCATGGGAATTCTACGGTAAGATGAATAAACAAATGGGCCAGAGATATGTGTCTCCGAGGAAAAGGAGGGCTGGCTATTGTAATTGAGAGGAGTCTAGAATCTGACGCAGCTAATGGATGAGTGCAGGTTGCAGTACGGCGAATGACCCCTCCTTTCTTTTTTTGTGCATGTCTGTTCCGCTCCCTTCGTGACAGAATGGGACCTGCTGTACTATTGTCATAAGACTCGGGGCTCTGGGTTTTTACCGTGCTCGTTCCTTTGGTTTAAATGGCTTAGTAAGAATACTTATATAATGATAATATCACGGTGATTTAAAAGCTAATTAATAAATGAACACGGGTCTCCTCCCCAATGTCCGGTGATATGATACCGTAGCTAGTTAGGGATCTCTCTTTCAGGAATGCACCTCTCAGTCGGGGTTCATCCAGTTCGAGCCCCGGGATCAGCAGGGGTCACCTTGGGCAAGCTTCCATTAAGCTTGCGCCGTGGCAGAAGAGACTGATAACTATGTTTTATTTACAGGAATAGCCTCCTTTACGCATGACGTGTATATATATCTGTGTGTGTTTAGTATGTAATGTGCGTCTCTTTTGAGTTCAAACAGAACCGTTGTTCAGCGTTGTTTGGTCTTGGTGACAGATAAGGGAAGTCCGGGGTTTAGCTGAATGGTATGTGTATTTTTGTTTGTGTATTATGTAAATACCTCTTTGATATGTCAATTGTGTAGCGTAGGGACCGGTTGATTACGTGCTAAGAATAGAATGTATTATATATGTGAACATCATCTCATATTATACGATGTGATCGACAGAAGAATAAAATTAACGACACAGGTACGAAACTAATGAGGGAAAGACGACATTGGTTGCAAAACCTCAATTATACCTTTGTGCTAGACGACTCCCTCAGGCGAGTCAATTTTTAAAGTGTTCATTATTTTCTTCTCCTCCCGTATGCGGGAAATTCATTGTATAGGGTTGTTTCTCTATGTTATAATTCTGAATAAATTAGTATTCGTAACCCCCATTATATGATTCTTGTCATTTGTAGTTATGTTAAGCAGTATCCAGTAACAGTTGAACCCGGAGAATTCTACTTTCATATTACATGAGGCTCCATCTTAAATATTTTTTTCTTTTCTTTCGAACGTAACCACACCCCAAGTGCTCGAGCTGCCGCTGCCAGCACAGAAAGTAGGAAGGGGATCGGTTCGAAGCTCGTTAGGCAAGTCGAGGTCCCCCCTGACTCTAGTATCGTCCGTGGGTGTTTACCCAGTTATTCTTATGCGCGGGTCTTCCATTAGAGGCCCGGAAGTGTGTAATATTACTTACATTTTCTTGTCATGAGGTAAACGGAAGAAAGACAGCGCATTCTTCTCTACTTCATAGTTACTGCAGCCAAACACAGCACATATCTTTCCCCTCATGTTGAGAGGAGATATCAAGGAATGACACACGCTACTATTTAAGTATGTTAACTCACTGAAAACGCATAAATAACACCAAAAACTTCACACACAAATACACGTGCTCTTATGACAGAATCAGTAGTTCTCAGGTCAATCCGCTAGAGAGAGCTCTAATAGCTGTCCGTCGATATCTCGCTGAGTGTCGCGTATTGTCTCTACTGTACTTGTTATAACATTACATATAATCGGTATCTATCTAAGTCATTTGTTCGCACCTCGAGCAATTGTATCTTCTTTACTAAACAGCATCCTTAAACTAAAGGGGGGTGTCTATAGTCATGCAAAATTTAAATTGTGAAGCACCTGAACAAATTAATGTTTTGAACCTAAGATCATACGATCTGAATTTAATTGGTAATATTGTGGAAATTTCCGAATTATTTAAATCCACCCTATCTACGAGTGCTTCATTGAATAGACATACAACCAATAGGGCGATATACACTAGGTCATGCAGATTCCCGGAAATAAACGTTGTGATTAACTCATAATCACACCGAATACAAGACATACGGTTAATAAGAAATCATATCCCTTTCAAACTCGTATATCTCGCTATCTACACATTATATATGAATCAAAATGCATGTTACTGAATTAATCTATAAAAATTAACTAAACATATTACTGCGACATTGACGGATTTTCATGCTAAGAGATCATTGGAATGTACGTATCATTTTGGTGTGTAACCTGCTGTCATATGGCGATACCCATATGAATTTAGTTATCCATTACTGTCATCTCGCTAGTAAAATGTCCTGGGTTCATCTGGCTGCACTATGAAACCAATAAACCTCTGGGTGACACAGAATAATCTTCTGACTAAAAATGACTGATTACAATTAATATTGGCAGGCGGGGGAGGCTCCTTTTATAGCAGACCAGTAGAATTCGTCCTGGAAAGGAAATGCTCCTCCCACTTTGACATAATCGTTCCTTTAGTAAACAACTTCCAGAGTAGAATGGATATTCTTCAATTTCTAGATATTTACGCCCTCTATCTACTGAACTATTTTCATTCAAATCGCATTGCCGGTTTAATAGTAATTGCTAAAGTGTTCTTTGACTATTTGACACGTGATAGTGGGGGTAGTGGGGACTCCCCGCTCTGTGTTACGAACACTACCATAAACATCCGGCATCCATCACTGCGGTGCTGTCTTAAGTGCGTCCTTAGGAATGCGTTCGAGAAGTAACTCATATTCCTATATTATTAAATACTGTAAATTATACGGAGTTTATCGATTCCTTTCATGTACTTCTCCTGGGCTTGTAACGAATTCTCCTTGTTATTATTATTTAGCCCAAGAAATTTGTGGGTTGGTAACCAGAAATAGGTATGAAACTGGTGGTAATGACCAGTACTTGAATGTTAACCATGCCTTCTGACACAGGCAACATTCTGAGCGTAGCGTCATCTCTTTGTCTCCCTTGCACGATGGAGATGGCAATTCCAAGGTCGCGCTCACTCACGGCTTCTCACTCTCTGTATACGTAATTAGGGCTCTTGCCTCCGAGCTCGTGCAGCGTCATATTCCGGACAGGGCGCAAAATGTTTTTGCAACCACATACTTCATAATATGATGCAGAAAAAGGCCACGTATGTCTTACTGTGCTTCATGATATGTCTATTAACGTTCCGCCATTCCTGCGTCGAGGTTGGTCAACGTAAAAGATTCCCAGATGGCTTCTCAGGGTTTATCGAATTTTCATTTTTTAGTTTTTAGTTTAACGTGGGATCCGAATAAGATTTCGACGCATCGATACACTGTTACCCATTGTCAATGTTCCTGATGGACGTCTCCATCCGACGCATCACTAGAGTGATATTAAACTTAAAGAAGGGCAGAATCTTATTTAATATTCCTTACTGTACTACTAAATCAATAAATAAGTTCTCAAGTAATTCTTTTGAACTACAACAATTTATTGACAGAAGAAAATATAGAAATAAAATAAAATTTGAAGAGAATAATAATCTTCGCATAATGACTATCAAATTGATTATTTGCTGCTGAACAGGTGATCTCTTACATTACTACGGTATCATCCTGCTTCGTTGTCATATTTGCTCATGATCCATTGAAATAAGCTAACCTCTATCTTCATACATTTTCTCAGATTGAAAATCTTCAATTGCGACCTATTTTTGAAAATATATATTTTAACCGAAAATGGAAGTATCTTCTACTATAACTTACAAGGGATTATAACATTCAACATTTCTTTTCTTGCTATTGGTTTTACGTCGCACCGACACAGATAGGTCTTACGGCGACGATGGGACAGGAAAGGGCTAGGACTGGGCAGAAAGCGGCCGTGGCCTTAATTAAGGTACAGCCCCAGCATTTGCCTGGTGTGGAAATGGGAAACCACGGGAAACCATCTTCAGAGCTGCCGACACTGTGATTCGAACCCACAATCTACCGAATACTGGATACTGGCCGCACTTAAGCGACTGCAGCTATTGAGCTCGGTAAATTCAACATTTCGAACTCGTTCTCATAAGTGAATTACTTTCTTAAATTGACCTCAATTTTTATGGAAGTTCCTTCGTTGATTTTAATTTTCATCATGGATTTCGGTATCTGCTTACGCTTCAGAATACTCAATAGGTTTCTTGTATTAGGCAGCTGATATTCGCTGTCATTAATCTACTATTCATCAAGAAATAATGTGATGTCTAAAATTCAAATATTCAATGCATATAATACACTAGCAAGGTCAAACATGTCATGCATAGCTCATATTTTACGTGTATGCCAGTAAGCATAGTGAAAACTTCCATTATTTACATAAAATCTATTATTCTCTCGTGTGCCATTGTAATGATATATTTTATAGCTTCAATCCTGACTACATTTTTTATGAAGACTATAGCTCTCTATGTGCCGATAAAACATATCATTACCTATATCATTTATTTATAATAGGAAAGTTACCATGGGTCTTACTTCAGGCTCAGTACGCTGCAATTACGGTGGTATACATATTCTCGAAGACAAAGACATTGCTGTCCAATCACTGACAAGTGTGATCCTATCTTGTATCAATTTTTACATAAAATATTCCATTTCTTCTTATACTCGACGACCGATACACTTTCATATACCTCATATTTCATCCTATTCTTCAATCAACTCTTCTACTTCATAATCAATGCATTTCACATGGCATTTCTTCTCAAAATCTACAATTAATCATAACTCCCTCGACATATTACTGCTTCTATTCTCACATATAATTAACATAGGATCCATTTATTCTCATATTTTCATAGCCTTCATCCTGCCTAATAACGTTACTCTTCCACAACCAAGCTTAATAATACACAATTCAATATTCTTTCAACAACATCTACATTAAACTTAATTATTATTTGGGGCCTATACATATTCTCGTAACACACTCCCTATGTCATAAGATCCGTTGGAAGACTGAGATTCGTTTAAACATACGTTTTTATGTTTTCATTCCCCACCCTAAAGGGGTGGGGTGGACCACCTAAAGGGTGACGCCCTCCCACTGGCCAGGAGATTAGACGGGATTGAGAAGAATTGAGAGAAGAAGGAGATGGGTAAAAGGCGGTATGAATAAGTTAAGAAGATGAAAATAAAGAATGTGTAGGTTATCTAGTGCTTTATGGACAGATTTACAAATACATGCATAGTAGATATGCACAGAAGGGAAGGTTTAACCAGGGTTGCAAGGGATAGGATGAAGTGCAAGGATGTGATAGAAGGAGGGGAAGTTAACAAGGGAAGTGAGTAGGAGGCTGAGGAGGTGAGAGGGTGACGATGGTGACGAAAAGTAACGGGGTGGGTGTGGATAAAGTCGGATATGTGGACAAGATGGTTGAGGAGGAGGGGCAGGTCGGAGACGGCGACGAGGTGTGGTATGTCGGGGCGAGGTTTGGGGAGCGTAGAGAGATGGTTCAACTCGATGGTGGCGGCCATAGAGGTTTATCCCGTTGTCGATGAGGCGTTGAACGTCTTCGAAATTTGGAAGATGGAGTCTGACTAAGAAGGTCGGACCGTCGATGTTGTGGATGCGAAACGCTCTTCGCACGGGCAGTCCAGCCTGACGTAGTTTCTGGGTGATGACGTCAGCTGGTATACTTGGTTTCACACCGCGAACGACGCAGCTATACAGGATATTACGGTCAGAAGGCGGTGGCGTCGATGTTGGACGAAACAGGCTTCCAGGATTAGTAGTTCCCACGGCAGGTTGCTGAAGATTTGTGCTCTGGGGACGTGGTAGATCGGGGGTGGGAGGGATGGGGAGAGAAGACATCATAAGGGGAAAAGGTGGGACATTGTTTGGTTATAATAGGAGTGTTGGGGGAGATGTGCGCAGAGGTGGTAGTGGTGGTTTTGGGAGTAGTAATGGTCAGGGGTGGTGCAACTAGAGGACGAAGGTGGTGGTGATGACGGGGATGGAGGTGGAAGGGTGGCGATGGGCGAAGCGGCTGTAGCAGGTGCGTCGTCCACGAGCTGCGCTAAGACGTTGGGAGGAGCAGATTCCGCACGACGAAGGTGATGTTGGATCAGCTCACCATTATCCTTGATGTTGAAGTAGGCATCTGCAGAGGTGATATTGTGCCCTTTTCAAGGCAACAACTGCGGTGGATTTCTTCCTTCTTCTGTGCGCCGGCTGCTCCTGTAATAGATGACATTTTAATGATACTCACCGCTGCATGTAGACTCTTCTTCCTCAGTCGTGGACCGTCCACTGCTATCCCCGAAGATAGGCCATCCGTTGATCAGGGAGTAAGGAAATGAAAAGATGGGGTAAACTGACTATAAATGACTGTACCCAAAGACTGAATTAAGATTTAAATAACAAACTGATTTGTTGAATAAAGTGCAAAGTGCCAAAAATGAAAATAAACTAAACTGGTTAAAAGTGTAAACAAAGTGAAATAAATGAGACTAAGAAAATTGAGGATCTGCCTTACAATAACACAAATGTCTGCCTAATAAAATTGACTGAAAGTCGATCAAAATTTAAAATATTCAGGCTATGTTGACACTGTCTTCAAGTTGATAACGTGAATAAGTTCAACACACTGGTCAGAAAATACCATCTCATTTGAAGTACAGAATTGTATTACGTAGAAAATGTCTCTCAAAATAACTTAATGTAGTTGAATAATTAATTAATTAATTACGTCATCAAATCAACACTGACTCAGAGGTGTTTATCAAGTCTATAAAACATGTGGCTTAGTTGGGAAACACCCAGCTTTAATATAATCTTGGACTGCGCTAACCATGTGTAACAAGTAAGGAATAAATCAAAGAAAACAGCCATGAACATCGTACACCATTTACCACATAACCACTGTCTTATTCAAACACCTCGTGATTAAAAGGAAATTACTGAAACATGAACCTGAGTGTTACACCACTCATCTAATTATTTGAACTTCACTTGCGTGACTGTGATAGCCTGGACTTCTTAAAATAATCCAAATGATTAGGCCAAGTGCCTCATGTTTACATTTCAAATGAAAGCGATCCTTGTACATTAAAATTTACTTAATTTGCCGCTGACTGTATTTCATTATGAATTCATTATTTGTGGTACCACTATTAGATGGAGGCAGATGCCATCTTATTTACCTCATTCATTTGCGGCAATTTCTATACACCTGGTTTATTAAAGATCGCTTCATTTCCTAATTAAAATGTAGTGGATTTTAAAGGTTTGGTAATTACTGAATGCCTGGTATGAGCATACCACTACTATGGTTTTGACTGTGACCTAATCGATGATCCGTTATCCTAACACATGAAATCTTATTTACATAATTAAATCTGTTAATGGAGAAACACTGCTCCAACCAAAAGAAATACAGAAATCACAACTAGCCTAACTACACCTATCTATTTACATCAAATCAAATATAAATAATTCACATACGATCACATCCAACAAAATTACGGTAATAAAAGGTACACTTAGAAATAAAAACAAATAAACAAACTAGATCCCAACATCGCTGCCTAGTGAAAATTAAAAAGGATGAAATGCGCAAAATATCAGAATCTACAGAAAATAATTTACCCCGCTGCGAGTAACAAAAATATTGCGAATTTGACAGCAATCTCTAACCTCTGATGACAAATGTCTGGCCATGATACTATTTAACCTTTATGGGCAATAATTACTGTTATTCCATGTCATCCATGACACTACATGACTATTCAAAAATGCACATTGATTCGTCGCTCTGCTCACATTTACTACGGCTAGCATAAACTGGCCTATTTGCCGAACATCTCCTTCCCTGGAATTATTTGAAACAAAATACAGGCTTATGCCTACAATCATAACCCATGTCGTAACGTATTTAACACTCTTGGTTAAATTATTCATCTCTCAATTCTATTTACTCAACATTAATCTCGACGTAGTACTTCATAATACGGCCTCGCTCGTATCCGGCGGGCGAAATATCTGTCGTGCACATTTCTATTTCTTACGACAGTTCATGACATGGTCCAAATATCATATTTCCATTATCAACGTAGATCATCAGGGATATTACTCACTTAGCTCGACCTCTAGATCATTCTCTGCTTCACATATCACAAACTATCAGAGCTGACTCATCAATGGCTTCCTGGCACTACCTGTTTACTAAAATGACGAGATTGCTCCTCAAAAACACAGCTATAGAAGAATGTGTAACCGCAACTACACAGAAATAAATACTCGCGTCTACCAAAATATTGCCGCAAAATACACGGGATAAGAGCTACCAGAAACGGTCATCTGAAGGATAATTCCAAAACATAAAACAAGCAGAATGCGCAAAATAGCAAAATAAGCATTAAAATCAACAAGGCGGCGTCTACAAGATCACAACTCCAACAGAAATATCACTCAGAACCAACGATATAATAACACGATGATTATTATTATTATAATTATAAATCGGCATTACACTCATTGAGATCGATAATATAGCATCCTAAACTGTCAAAGTGACATACTACAGAATAATCCATAACAATACGCAAACACATCTACATAAAGGAAGTGCGCAAATAACCCTAGCTGAAAGTGCAATATTATTATTATTATTATTATTATTGTTACCGAGTTTTTGTGGTAGTTATGCGTGAAAGAAGGTGCGGGTGTGAACGGGTCTCAAACTACGAAAGTAAAATTAATTTAAAATTTAACAAGGTTATATTTTTTTTTCAAAAACAAAGAAATAACAAGCATGGCAGGTACAAAGTAGCAAGTCAAAGGGTAGTTACAATATTTACAGGATTTGGGCTTCGAGCCCTGAAAACCCAATGCTTGGGCAATCAGCTCAGTTTTACCCCAAACACAAGTTTCAACAGAGGGGCAGAAAACCCCATTCATGCCTAGGAGCCCTAGCTCCAAATTACACTGAAAAGCCTCCACGAGGCATACAACACTCAATTTACAAAAGAGCCACTCGCTCTCAACTTTAAGCCTCTCAAAGGCCACACCGAACTCCACCTTCAAGTTGTCCTCACTGGACATAGACACAGGGGTAAAATACCCAACCTACTGAGGTCTATTAAATGAAAAGGGGTAATTACATGACCTCTAAAATAACAATTTGAGAGGAGGCGATCTGCACTCCCAATACACTTGTTTTTAAAACCTAATCCGGCTCTAGGCCACTAATGCAAGGGCTAATCCCATACTACAGAGGTGACTTTAGAAAAGAACAATTTGTTTTACGTTAACGAAGAATAGGTTGAGAAAATAAGTTCACCTCAAAACAATATGATTGGGAGCTCGAGAGGGTTAAGCACTCTCTATCCCGATATGCAGTTTAAAAGATAGGATAGATACCAGTTTCTTTACATTTTACGGAAGGTTACATAATGGAAAAACTTCGGACCCGCCCCGAGAGTTAAACTGCTGAGCTAGCAAAGAAAGAAGTTATTAATTGGCCATTACCTTGTTGTTGACCGCTGCCGAAGAAAGAGGCGCTTCCCGCCCCCTGCTATGTACTTTACACACAGAAAGATGGAACAGAAGTGGCCCAGAGACCCTAAAATCAGCAGTTTATATACTCTCGCGGAAGGTTCTAGGTGTTAGGGGAATGAAAACACCCTCCCACAAACTTTTTATTGGGTAGGATACAGCAACATATTCAAGTTGGGGGAAGATACCTATGATTGGTCAGAAATTAATAACGGAAATTCGGGATTGGTTAAATGCAAAACAAGGGGAAAGAGAGGGGTATACAGCCAACTTAAACAATAACAGAAAGAAATTTAACAAAGAACAAACTTTTGAAATAAAATTTTCTCCAAGGAACAGTTATTTTTCTTCGCACTAGGGTGCACTATTGTAGTTCTTCAGTAGTGTCCTCTAGAAGAGAAACTTCACACTTCTTACTTCAAGCAAAACAAAAACACATCAAAAATGACACAGTTCTAAAACTCCGAAATTTACAGGTAGTGACATCTTCTGTGAAAGTAGAAAATTAATACCGTCAATAAAGTTCAGACTTCCTCCAGCAGAGGAGTTTCAACTGGCGCACATTTTAAATTAGCGGCGTGGAGGTGTACCGCCCGGTACAGACCTCCCCCCCAAAAGTTCCTCCAGGGGTTACACATGAAATCTGTTTGAGACAAGGTCCAAGTTATGATGTGGATATGAAGATTAATTGCTGAAGAATTTATAAGATTTTCGTAATGAGGTTTGATTCAGTTTCAAAATTTTTGTTGTAACTGGAGAAGTACAGTTTTATGTTTGTAGAAGTTGAATTCAGAAGGAACACTTTAGTTTTTAAAGTTGTGGAAAATTTTCTAAGTCCACCAAAAATTGCCGTAGAATACCCAAGAAAGGGTAGTAAAGTTGATCTGGGATGTCCATATAGTTGATGTTGATTAAGTTGGATGGCCAGACCGGCCATTGCAGATTGCGTCCAGAGGAGGCCGCCCGGACCCCTCAAGTACCCTGAGATACCGCTCGCCCGCACTATGAGGCGAGCAGTGGTGTTGAAACACGCCGCGCCCGCGGTGAACATATACAGGCTGCGGGCAAGTAGCAGGTCGTGCGCCGCACATCAGCCTTGGTCGGGAGGAGAGCTCCGGCTCGCCGTGCACAAGTCGTCCTCGCTGGGGTCGAGGGGGCCCTTCCTCGAGCCCAGGCGCGGCACGGCGCCACGCGGCTGCGGGGGCACTGAAACATCAAAACTAGGCGGCAGAATTGTTGGACCATCATCATTTTTTGAGGGCACAGGCTTGGTGGAGAAGTTGAGGGGCCAGCGGCGTGCAGATATCCATGGCATTTAATATACGCAAGCCACAGTGTGTATAGCAGGAGACGGGAGCGTGGTAATGGCCGTGGTAAGGACAGAAGGGCAGTTTAACGGATCGGGGAAGGTCTTACAAAAGCTTACATATAAAACAAAATATAATAGGAGGAGCAAAATGCCTTAAAAGTGAAACTCAAAAAAAAAAATATAACCTACATATTCCTTTCAAATTATATGAAGCAAGTTAACACAGAAATTACGCCGGTTTCACCTGGGACAGGTGAACCCTAAATATCCTCTCGGTGGCTGGATTGCTTACTAACAATGTAACCGGCGTAAGAAAATCGAGAATGATACAAGGCCCATGAAATCTGGGGGCAAGCTTGCCCGCGGGAACAAAGTTCTTGACCATAACTTGGTCACCTACCTTCAAAGGGGTGGGTCTCCGTCCACGATCATACCTTTCCCTAACCTTTTCATGAGACACTTTAAGATTGGCTTTAGCCTTCTTCCAAAGATCTTTAATGTTGTCCGGATCTATTGTCTCGGGTAGAATGTCACTCAGAGACCAGAGGTTAGAGAGCGGCGTGTTGGGAACAAACTTGAACATCAACGAGGCTGGAGTAAATTTATGTGATTCATGAACCGCCGAATTCAAAGCAAAAGCTAACCAATGCAAGGACGTGTCCCACCTGGAATGATCTTCATGATGATAGGCAATAAGCGCGGACCTGAGATTACGGTTAACCCGTTCAGCCAGCGATGGTTGAGGGTAATAAGCAGAAGTAGTTACATGAGAAATAGACAAGTCAAAACAGAATTTACGAAAAAGATTTGATGTGAACGCCTTAGCATTATCAGACACAACATATTGGCACGGACCAAAAGAAGCAAAAATAGAATTTAGGCAAGTAATGGTGGACTGAGCGGTAGCCAGCTTAGTCGGAAATAACCAGGAAAATCTTGTAAAACCATCTACACATACAAAGATGAATTTGTTGGCATTTCCCTTCGACTGGGGGAAGGGTCCTACATAATCGATATACAGACGTTCCATGGGGCGCGACGCTTGATGCGAAGACAGAAGGCCTACCTTGGTGGACATGGTGGGTTTACTAAGCAAACAAGATTTACACGCTTTTACAAGTTCACGGATTTCACCGTCCATACCCTTCCAGATGAACATTTCACGAATCTTTTCACGAGTTTTAAATATTCCCAGATGCCCCCCCAATGGGATCTCATGATAGTATTTGAAGATCATAGGCACAAGAACAGCTGGAACGACAACCTTCATCATCTTGTCATGCCTCGAAGGGCAACATAAAACACCATTCCTCAGAACATAAGGGACGACATGTTCCCCAGAAGAAAGGGTTTCCATTATCGGAGCCAGCGTCGGATCTTCACGTTGGTATTTCTCAATATCCCTAAAAAGCATGGGAGCATCTGTTAAGATGGCATTAACACCAGATAGTATGGACTCGGGAGGTGATGAACTGTCGACCGGTTCCTGGGTCTCGACGTCGTTAGAAAACATACGGCTGAGTCCATCAGCAACAACATTTTCGGTACCTCTGATATTCCTGACATCGAATTGGAAGGCAGAAATACGGATGGCCCAACGGGCTATACGACCAGTACGACGCGGCCTACCTAAGACCCAGCTTAAAGCTTGATTATCTGTCTCCAGGTCGAATTTGACGTGTTCCAGATAGAGACGGAACTTTTCTAAGGCGAATAAAACTGCCAAACCTTCGAGCTCATAGATGGAATACTTGGCTTCTTGAGCCGATAGAGTCCTAGATGCATAGGCAATGGGTCGCCTCCCTAGTTCAGTCTCTTGAAGAAGGACTGCCGCAACAGCTGACGACGACGCGTCGGTTTGGATGATGAATTTCTTCGAGAAATCAGGCATAGCAAGTACAGGGGCATTACAGAGAGCTAATTTAAGATCTTCAAAAGCGGCTTGTTGAGAAGGTCCCCACTCGAATTTGATGCCTTTCCTACGAAGAAGGTTTAAGGGCGCCGCTCTATTAGCGAAGTTAGGAATAAACTTCCTGAAGAAATTCACCATACCAATGAACCTGGCGATACCTTTAATGTCCTTGGGAGGTTTAAAATCACGGATGGCCTGTGTTCTAGAATGATCGACTGCTACACCATCAGGCGACACAATATGCCCTAGGAATGACATAGAGGGCTTAGCAAAGGCGACCTTGGACAACTTAACGGTTAACCCAGCCTTACGAAGGCGATTGAGAACTTCTCGCAGATGATCTAGATGTTCTTCAAAAGTCTCTGAAAATACGACGACATCATCCAAGTAGTGATATAAGTACTCAAATTTGATGTAGGAGAAGACCCTATCTAGTAGCCTAGTGAGTACAGCTGCTCCCGTGGGGAGCCCGAAAGGCACGCGGTTGTATTCGTATAAGTTCCAGTCCGTGGCAGTCCGTGTTTAGACTCGTCGGCAAGGGGAATTTGATTATAGGCCTGATTCAAGTCCAAGATAGTAAAGAACTTGGCCTTACGAAACCATGAAAAGCAAGAATGAAGGTCAGGAAGGGGCACAGATTGCAACACCACCTTCCGATTGAGAGCCCTATAATCAATGACAGGCCTGAAGCCTCCTTGGGGTTTCGGGACTAGAAAAATAGGCGAAGAATACGCCGACTTAGAGGGCCTAATAATACCATCCTTCAACATTTGATCGATGATTTCTTTCAATGCCTTCATTTTAGGTGGAGATAGGCTATATGGTGGAAAACGGACAGGAATCGAATCCGTGACCTCAATTTTGTATTCAATAAGGTCAGTAACACCAAGAGTATCAGAAAACACCTCTGGAAATGACTGACATAATTTACGAATACTATCAGCCTGCTCCTCAGGTAGATGTCTAAGGTCTAACAACATCTCATCCTGGGTAGGCGAAATAGATGAACATGACACAGAATTACACTTTAACAAGGGAATTTTACATTTGGACGCAAATTTGAATGTGCACGACTTACTCTGAAGATCGAGCACAAGACCAGTGTGAGAAATGAAGTCCGCTCCCAGTATGATGGGGCAAGACAAGTGCTTAGCCACAAACAGTTTGGTTTTCCATGTAAATTTAAAAATACGAATTTTGACCAGTAAGGAACCTAGAATTTCTAATGGGGATGAATTAGCCGAAACATATTGAACAGGAGAGGAGACATAGTCAGGTAGTTTACAAACGGACTTAAATTTTGAATACCATTGGTCCGAAATAATTGAACAAACACTACCTGAATCTAATAGAGCGGTTATAGGCTCGTTATTTAACTCAACCTTAAGAAAAGGAATAGGTGCGGGGGTATCCGCCGCAATCCTAAGACATTCTTTAGGGCATTCAAAAGATGAATTTGAAGACTGCTCGTTCCCTGAATTTACAACCTGTTTACCAGGGGCTGAGTCCCGGGAAGATGGATTAGTCGACTCAGCCGAAGCCACTAGTCGCTTTTTATTATTGGCATAGGTGGAATTTGCACCAGAAGTTGAGCAGGAGGGGGTGCTATTTGAGTTTGGGCAATTCTTGGCGTTATGTGAGAAAGCCCCACATTTAAAACAGCCTTGTGATGAACCAGCCCCATTCCTTGTCCCACTCGACTTGATCAGTGGACACTTATTGCGCAGGTGGTCAGGCGACCCACAAGCATAACATTTACGAGGGGTGACTGATCGGCGAGGTGGAGGCCGAGTATTACTAAAGGAAGGCGGGGGTTCTTTCGCTACACGCAAAGAATCGGCGTATCTAACTCCTTCTGCTGAGACGGCCAATGCTTCAAGTTCAGAGAAATTTTGCGGGCACGCCGCGAAACACAAATATGACCTATAGGGAGGTGAAATTCCCTCTACAATAGCCTGTACAATCTGATCCTCCGGAAAGTGAAGAGCAAACACCCTAGTCTAGAATTTAATATCTTGGATGAATTCAGCCAGGTTTTCATCCAAACGCTGTACACGATAATAGTACTTCTGAATCAGAGATGACCTCGCGCGGGCGGGAATAAAATTTGCAAGCAGATGTGCATGAAAATCTTCAATAGATGACTGTTCGGCTATGGCTCTTACTATTTTGTCAGAGAGAATACCAATTGCATAAGGATAGATAATTTGCAAAATTTGACATGCAGAAAGAAAAAACACAAGGGCATGATCCTGAAATTCAACTAGAAATCTTAAAAATGAAATTACGTCACTGGTGGTGTTAACGGAAAATTTAGAGATACCTCTGAGCAACATTGCCAATGGATGAGGCAAGCTACTGAACCCGGGTGACATAGTAGGCAAAGGTTTCAATGGCAAGGAAGTTAATTCCGAACGGATGTTACTCAACGATGCACGGCGTTCAGATTCGTTGTCCAATGGGGCAGGGATAGTTTGAGCAGCAACGGTTATCCTATTGACTTCTCCCTTGGGAGGCGCTTCCTCACTACCTGCATTCACTGTGGTGGGTAGGTCGCTTTTGGGAGGAACTTCCCCAGTTAACAATTGAGTGACCTTGCTAGATAATTCAGACATATTTTCAAGCAGCGTACTAGCTTGCTTCTTCTGAACGTCATTCAACTTTAGAGACAACAGATCGTTAACTCTATTTGAAAAATGAAACAGCCTAGCTTGCACACGCTTAATTTGATTGGGAGAAGGATCATTTTCATCAAAAAAACTAACTACAGAAGCTAGCCCAGTAATATTCTCCGTGATCGTGGAAAGAGAGTCGTCAATTTCTTTCTCTCCCAAATTGGGGATGGAAATGGGCAAATCTAGGGACTCTCTAAGCTTGTTTGTGTCTACTGCAACCGTGCCTCCAGATTGTACATTTCTGATAGTTATTTCATAGATCAACTCCTCCTTGCGCAAATAGTTAAGATGGAGAACATCGCGAGGTCCGGGCATGATGACAGAACAATTTTGAAATACTCAAAAAAATTCCAGCAACTGAGAAAATTGTTAGAGTTCGGAACAAAACAATGTTTAGCCGTCAAAAGGGGCTAAATTGAGACCCATTCAACCACGCTCTGCTACCACTTGTTACCGAGTTTTTGTGGTAGTTATGCGTGAAGGAAGGTGCGGGTGTGAACGGGTCTCAAACTACGAAAGTAAAATTAATTTAAAAATTAACAAGGTTATTTTTTTTTCAAAAACAAAGAAATAACAAGCATGGCAGGTACAAAGTAGCAAGTCAAAGGGTAGTTACAATATTTACAGGATTTGGGCTTCGAGCCCTGAAAACCCAATGCTTGGGCAATCAGCTCAGTTTTACCCCAAACACAAGTTTCAACAGAGGGGCAGAAAACCCCATTCATGCCTAGGAGCCCTAGCTCCAAATTACACTGAAAAGCCTCCACAAGGCATACAACACTCAATTTACAAAAGAGCCACTCGCTCTCAACTTTAAGCCTCTCAAAGGCCACACCGAACTCCACCTTCAAGTTGTCCTCACTGGACATAGACACAGGGGTAAAATACCCAACCTACTGAGGTCTATTAAATGAAAAGGGTAATTACATGACCTCTAAAATAACAATTTGAGAGGAGGCGATCTGCACTCCCAATACACTTGTTTTTAAAACCTAATCCGGCTCTAGGCCACTAATGCAAGGGCTAATCCCATACTACAGAGGTGACTTTAGAAAAGAACAATTTGTTTTACGTTAACGAAGAATAGGTTGAGAAAATAAGTTCACCTCAAAACAATATGATTGGGAGCTCGAGAGGGTTAAGCACTCTCTATCCCGATATGCAGTTTAAAAGATAGGATAGATACCAGTTTCTTTACATTTTACGGAAGGTTACATAATGGAAAAACTTCGGACCCGCCCCGAGAGTTAAACTGCTGAGCTAGCAAAGAAAGAAGTTATTAATTGGCCATTACCTTGTTGTTGACCGCTGCCGAAGAAAGAGGCGCTTCCCGCCCCCTGCTATGTACTTTACACACAGAAAGATGGAACAGAAGTGGCCCAGAGACCCTAAAATCAGCAGTTTATATACTCTCGCGGAAGGTTCTAGGTGTTAGGGGAATGAAAACACCCTCCCACAAACTTTTTATTGGGTAGGATACAGCAACATATTCAAGTTGGGGGAAGATACCTATGATTGGTCAGAAATTAATAACGGAAATTCGGGATTGGTTAAATGCAAAACAAGGGGAAAGAGAGGGGTATACAGCCAACTTAAACAATAACAGAAAGAAATTTAACAAAGAACAAACTTTTGAAATAAAATTTTCTCCAAGGAACAGTTATTTTTCTTCGCACTAGGGTGCACTATTGTAGTTCTTCAGTAGTGTCCTCTAGAAGAGAAACTTCACACTTCTTACTTCAAGCAAAACAAAAACACATCAAAAATGACACAGTTCTAAAACTCCGAAATTTACAGGTAGTGACATCTTCTGTGAAAGTAGAAAATTAATACCGTCAATAAAGTTCAGACTTCCTCCAGCAGAGGAGTTTCAACTGGCGCACATTTTAAATTAGCGGCGTGGAGGTGTACCGCCCGGTACAATTATTATTATTATTATTATTATTATTATTATTATTATTATTATTATTATTATTATTATTATTATTATCATAATGATTATTAAAATGTGAATTATTTACAATCCTACCTAACAGTCTAAGCTACATTTGATCATCGATTAGGCACGGTCCTACATATTAATTTACATTATTTATTGATGCTCATACCTGGGTGATGGAGGCCTGTTGGCTCACCCTCCGGACTCCGTCATGGTGAATTAGAATTCCATCTTGAAGCTGATGTGGTATTCCAAATTTTCACACACGCAAATTTGACACATTTTTATCATGGCGTTACACACGCTTACATTAACATTAACACTCGCATTTCTCGCACTCCAGCGAAGATTAGACGATAGCAGCGCACGGACTCCTGACGTGAAGACGGAAGTTCCTGTCCGCTACCTGCCTGGAAATCACCTGTTGGTCTGCACACCTTCTCTCAGTCTTTGTTTACATATAGCTTACCGATCGTTCACCCCTTCGGACCATAACAGTTTGCTCAAGGTCTCTACCACTGCGGCCTTCATTAAAGAAAAGTCATTCTCCTCCCTGTCTGCCTTAACTAGTTTCTCCCCGCAAACATCTCGCTTGCCAAAACAGTTTATTATAAGTGGTACAAGCAAGCTAAAGTACAGTTTCCAATGATGTGGAGAAATTTATGCTGATCGTCCTCCCAAAATGAAGAATAAAATAGCTTCCAAACAAATGTCAAACTACACGTAGATTAGAGAGGTTTTATGCAGCTACGCTGAAAAACATGGCCTTGTCCCTCTCGATTCGTAATGTGAGTTCATTTAAGCCAAGTCTTGAAAGTGTAGCTTTTGCCTGTTATCTCTGCATAAATTCAACGTAAAGTAAAGTTTCTTAAAGTGTTCATTTCTAAATTGTTACTCTCCCAAGTAAAATACATGGCTCACTCAGAATGCCAACAAGTGTCTCTGATCGCTTTCTTACCAGCCAAAAGTAAAGCTCAAAGCTGACTAACTGAATTAGCTGACATACTCTAAACACACTGAAGATTCAACTAACCCACGAATACAGGATACACAGTGAAACACAGAGTCACACCATCACACACTGTCACTGCCTCTGTCACTGAGACTGAAGATTCAACTACCCTGCTCGCTGGTTATGTAATGAGTTCTCCCCCCACCTTGAAAATAGTTCTGTGGAAGGGATGTGGCGTAGTGATCTAGCCCTTGGGAGCTCTTTATCGTACATCCGTAGGTTAAAGTTCCAAAATTTATGTACACAATCTTCCTAATTTCGGTCTGACTTATTTGTTATATTGCGCCGTGGGAAACGATCACAGGATAATTCACACGACGACGCGCGTCACCGGCGTTATTTCCTTCCAGCGAATGGCTCCTTCCCGCCATGACAGTTCATTTTCCTGGGCGATACTACACTTCCGTGTGAAGTTAAAATTTTATTAATTAGCCAATAATTAACCACAGATTTGCACTGATAAATTTCCAAATATTATTAAGAAGTCAGGACACTGTTTTTCACCACTACACCGGGCTTCAGATAGCGAAATACTGACTGTAGATTCCCGCTATGACAGGACATTCAAATTTAGAATTTTGTGATTGGCTGAGACTTTCGCGCTCTTCGCAGAGTGGATGCTTCCATTTCCTCCCGAGGGTTGGTGGGTGCTATCGTTGTCTCTTTGTCCTTGTAAGTAGGTCAGGCCTCAACGCGTGATTTTCTCGTGGGAAACAAGTATAAAGTCGAAACTCCTAGGCGGTACCATAAAATTTATTGGATGCAGTACTCAGGGCGGTTTACAAGTTGCTCGTGCTCTAAGAAGAGTTTCGTGGATTTTCCTAGCCGTCAGACTGGCGCCAGAAAGTTCCTTTGTGAGTGCTAGATTCACAGCCTACTGTAGTATCCCAATATGCGAAATATTCAACCTTTAATTTGTAAATTAATTACGTAAATTCGCTTATGGGTGCAATATACAAAAGTACAACGGGTGATGGTGAGGGGGCGTCGTAGAGTCGTGCGGCACTATGAACGCCGAGCGTGTGAAGATCGGTCTGGATGTCCTCTCGGAGATTGCAAGGTCAACATCACGCACTATACAAGTATAGTACATGGTGGGGAGGCCGACTTCCTAAATGGTGCCAGCCGATATGTTGGTTTACGGTCGGTGGAATGCGGAGTAAAAGGAAGAGAAGTTGTGGAGACGTAGAGATGTACCCACGTGAGAGATGTGTCGTGAGACCTCCCTGATCGTGTTATGCGCGTACCTAGGTTACTTCCTACTCCAATATAAATAGATTGCCACATGAGTTATTCGCGAGTGCTTTCCATATAAAAGAAGTTAATTTCGACGATTACATCGGGCAAACGATTATACACTGACTTACCAAATGTCATGGGATATGCACCTAATAGCGTGTGGGGTCTCCTCTGGCCCTGCGAACTGCAATGAGACGCCGTGTAAGTGAGTCGACAAGTCCCTGGTAGTCCTCTGGACGCAGCTGACACCTAATCCTTTGCAGAGCGGCCGCCAATGCTGGTCTGTTCGTGGGTGCAAAATCTATGGCACGGAGTCTGCGTTCCAGGACATCCCAGATATGCTCGATACGGTTCATATCGGGGCTGCTGGGTTGCCATGGCAGTCGTTGGACCTCCGCTGCATGTTTCTGGAACCATTCCCGGGCGACGTGGGAGCGATGTGGGGGCGCGTTCTCATCTTGAAACACCGCAGGGCCGTCTGGGAGCTGAAAGGCCAAAAATGGGTGGAGATGGTCTCCGAGCAGCTCAACATACCGCGTACCATTCTAAGTCTCTTTCAGAACAACTAGGGGGCCATTCCATACCAGGAAAATGCACCCCAGACCATAACAGAGACACCACCGCCATCGACCACACCTTCGAGGCATGCGGGATCCCTCGCTTCATGTGGTCTGCGCCATACACGGTGCCTCCCATCGGCATGGTGCAGTTGAAATCGTGATTCATCCGAACACATCACGTTACGCCATTGTTCCAGTGTCCATCCTTGGTGACTGGCGACAAATGGCGCTTCGTTGTGCCCGATGACGTTGGGTTAACAGTGGCACCCATGTGCGGCGCCGGCTCCCACCTCCCATAGAACCCATGTTCCTACGGATTGTCCACTGGGAGACGTGTCTAGCACGTCCTGTGTTGAATTGAGCCGTTATTTGATGCACGGTTGCCCGTCTGTCACTATTGGCAATCCGTCTCAGATGTCGCCGGTCACGGTCATCGAGGATGGCTGGACGGACGGTTGTTCGTCTGTTGTGGAAGGTGACACCCGCATTCAACCATTCACGATACATCCTGGACACGGTTGATCTTATGAAGCCGAATTTCCACACAACTTCCGAAATCGCACTTCCCATCATACCACCATACCCCGTTCGAACGGTTTCAGCTCACGAAGACGTTCCATGTTACACATGTCACATGCACAGCAACTGCTCACAAGGCCTCCTATACAACTGCCGCTGGCACAGGGGGCGTGTGGTGCGCAGACAACACCTGCGCATCAGTGCTCCGCTATCCCATGACATTTGCTCTGTCAGTGTATTTCACTTGCAGGTAACCTATAGAATTATTTTCTATCAAACTATATAAACATTTTAAATAACAAGAATCTTATCTCGATTCCTCCACTTTTTGGGATGGTTTGGTCTGATCAACTACTGCCTGCGAATTTGGGGGCTAGCAGATGGATGCTGTCGTCATCTTTGATCTCAGTCGATCCTCCTGGGCTGGAACGGGTAGTCCTGTGTAGTCGGATCCTTCATCTTCTTAGAAGTATTCGATAGGCGTCAAGCTTGTTCACGCAAGGATAAAATATAATTTGTGTCAGACAATACATGGTGATGACTTTTTTTAACAACCTTCCCAATAATTAAATGTTAGCCCCTTTATAATTTTCTTGCTTTGGTTTCTAATTTTTTACAATTATTTCCTCAAATATTTCTGCAGTTTAATGAAATTGATGTAGATTAGATTTATTTTATGGACTATTATGTTAATGCGTAGTTCGGTTCTTTCACTTCTCTGACCGGGTTGATTTTATCTTCTTATAAAGCTCTAGTGTCCTCCCAAACTTAATTTTGCAATTTATATGAAATTAAACGTTCTCTCTTCTTATTTTTCACCGGATAACTTTAGCTTTACAGACTACTATTATTGATATCCTCCTACATCAATTTTATTCTTCCCTTGCGAAGTTTTAATAGTGTTTTATCCTCTTGGCTCAAGTACGTCTGTATATGGAATTGACGATCAAGAAGTCATTAATTTCTTCTACTGTTGTCTTGTTTCAATAATCCGCATCCCATTTGTTTGTCTTTTATACGGTCATCGCGATTCTATGATTTTATGTATTCTGTTATTATGTCAGTCTGGATTTCTGTGACATTGTACGCTCAATTATTCTGTTTAATGTCGCCACCGGTAATCGCATTTACTCCGATCTAATTATATTTCCACTTTAGGCATAGCGTAATGGTACATTTCACCTCACGGTTTGGTTAAATATATTACTTTGCAATATATTTACAGATCTTAATTATTTCTCATTCAATGTAACTTTACGCTATTCCGATTCATTGTCTCAGCTTTCAGTTGTATCACGTAGCTTGAATTTATAATGAACATTAATCTTACTTCGTTATGTCACCTGCTTTTTCTAGTTTAGTTCTGTTCATTACTGATATTCCATGTTGGCATAATCCTTTTCTTGAACTATTTCCAATAGGTTGTTTGATACTTGTTCTTGGTCCTCCTTGAAATATAGCTTAAGTTTCGCAGCGTTGTGAATGCTATTGAAATTGTTTAAATTTTGTGTGTGTGTTCCATTTAGTGCTATTTATATATTACTTTTTCGTGCTTGTTGGTAGAAATTGGGAGTAGTGATATTTACTTGAATTTTATAACAAGTAATTCAGTTGATGTCAGTAGATAACGTTTTCTAGGTTAAGTAGGCTAGCTATGTGTACCTTGTTTCGAATTTAGGTTTAGGAAATACTTTAGGTAATAACATTAGCTTTTAAAACAATATTTTTAAATATCTGTAGGTTCATTGGTATAATACTTACAAAGGCAGATTATCATAAGGAGTTGTAACCCATTGTAACTTTCGACGCAACTTTTCCGATTTACTAGAAAATTGAATCTAGCAAAGAAGGCAGCTGAGGATAACATGATGGCAAGCATAATTGGCAGTCATACAAATTTTAGTGAAAAATGGAATGGTATGTATAGGTATTTTAAGGCAGAAACAGGTTCCAAGAAGGACATTCCAGGAATAATTAATGAACAAGGGGAGTGTGTATGTGAGGATCTTCAAAAGGCAGAAGTATTCAGTCAGCAGTATGTAAAGATTGTTGGTTACAAGGATAATGTCGAGATAGAGGAAGAGACTAAGGCCAAAGAAGTAATAAAATTTACGTATGATAACAATGACATTTACAATAAGATACAAAAGTTGAAAACTAGAAAAGCGGCTGGAATTGATCAGATTTCTGGGGATATACTAAAGACAATGGGTTGGGGTATAGTACCATATCTGAAGTACTTATTTGATTATTGTTTGGCCGAAGGAGCTATACCAGATGAATGGAGAGTTGCTATAGTAGCCCCTGTGTATAAAGGAAAGGGTGATATACATAAAGCTGAAAATTACAGGCCAGTAAGTTTGACATGCATTGTATGTAAGCTTTGGGAAGGCATTCTTTCTGATTATATTAGACATGTTTGTGAAATTAATAACTGGTTCGATAGAAGGCAATTCGGTTTTAGGAAAGGTTATTTCACTGAAGCTCAACTTGTAGGATACCAGCAAGATATAGCAGACATCCTGGATTCAGGAGGTCAAATGTACTGTAAGGCGATTGACCTGTCTAAAGCGTTTGATAGGGTGGATCAAGGGAGACTACTGGCAAAAATGAGTGCAATTGCACTTGACAAAAGAGTGACTGAATGGTTTACTATATTTCTAGAAAATAGATCTCAGAGAATTAGAGTAGTTGAAGCTTTATCTGACCATGTAATAATTAAGATGGGAATTCCTCAAGGCAGTATTGTTGGACCTTTTTTCTTATATATATAAATTATATGAGTAAACAAGTGGAATCAGATGTAAGGCTTTTTGTGGATGATGTTATTCTGTATAGGGTAATAAATAAGTTACAAGATTGTGAGCAACTGCAACGTGACCTCGATAATGTTGTGAGATGGACAGCAGGCAATGGTATGTTGATAAACGGGGTTAAAAGTCAGGTTGTGAGTTTCTCAAATTGGAAAAGTCCTCTCAATATTAATTACTGCGCTGATGGGGTGAGAATTTATTTTGGGGATCTTTGTAGGTACTTAGGTGTTAATATAAGGAAATATCTCCATGGGGGTAATCATATAAATGGGATTGTAAATAAAGCGTACATATCTCTGCACCTGGTCATGAGGGTTTTTAGGGGTTGTGTTAACAATGTAAAGGAGAGGGCATATAAGTCTCTGGTAAGATCCCAAGTAGAGTATGGTTCCGGTGTATGGGGCCCTCACCAGGATTACTTGATTCAAGAACTGGAAAACAAGTCCAAAGGAAAGCAGCTCGATTTGTTCTGGGTGATTTCCGACAAAAGAGTAGCGTTACAAAAATGTTGCAAAGTTTGGGCGAGGAAGAACTGAGAGAAAGAAGACGAGCTGCTCGACTAAGTGGTATGTTACGAGCTGTCAGCGGAGAGATGGCGTGGAATGACATTAGTAGACGTATAAGTTTGAGTGGCGTTTTTAAAAATAGGAAAGATCACAATATGAAGATAAAGTTGGAATTCAAGAGGACAAATTGGGGCAAATATTCATTTATAGGAGGGGGAGTTAGGGATTGGAATAACTTACCGAGGTAGATGTTCAATAAATTTTCATTTTCTTCAAATCTCTTAAGAAGGGTAGGAGATCAACAGATAGGGATTCTGCCACCTGGGCGACTGGCCTAAATGCAGATCAGTATTGATTCATTGACTGAATGTACGAATTTAGCAAATATTTTCCTGAGACATTTGAATTTGGCGATTTTCTGATCTGTACAAGATTATTGTCCATTAAGGGTGGTTAGAATCTTCCTTTTTCATCCTTTTCAACCTTCTCCTTGATTGTTTCTCCATTCTTTCTCTGACTACTCAATTTGTTTCTTGAGTACTAGGTCTGTGATCCTCTGTTTCACCCAGAATCGCGTTCCGTGGTTTACTCAGATATTCGTTGTTGTGCACAACGCTGGGAATTTGCCCCGTAGATTCGTGGATAGTGGTATTTATGCTCAACTCAATTATTTCAATGGCGTCTATCCACTTCCAGTGGCTTCTTCCACAGTAAATTCGACAAAACTTGGAAATCTCCTTCATACACCTTTCCACGGGATTCGATGAGGGATGTCTGACTGAATATAGAATATTGAACTCTTTCATGACTTCGCGGAGTATTTCAGATGTCAATTGCGTACCTCGTTCAGTTAATATCTTTTTTGTTTCCCCATTTTCGATATTACATTTTTCATTAGGCATCGCAGGACCTGTTTTGAATTAGCCCTCAGAATTGGCTGTAACGCTCTGTATTTTGAAAATACATCCATGATTACTACAATAAATTTTCTCCGTTTCTTCGCGGTATGTAGTGGTCCGACAATGTCGATTGCATACATCTGTCTCGGTTCGGATGGTAGTATGGCTATCTGTTGATGGCTAGTTAAGTAAGTATTGTGTTTCATTCTTTGGCAGATGTCGCATGTCCTGATCGTTTTCTTGGCCGCTCTTCTTAGTCCTTTCCAATAAACCTTTCTAAGATGGTCCACTTTATTGATACCTCCATGTCCGGTGATTGGATTGGTATACCATATTAGGTCTCTTTGCAGTTCCTCTGGTACCATGATTCGCGCATTCTCCTGGTTCTTGTCTATACATCCGTTTAATGTCCATCTACCATCAAATATGCTTGCGATTCTCTGGCGTCATCTTTCAGTTTCCTGATGATTCATCCTAGGTTTTCGTCTGACTTTTGCAATATGTTTAGATTTTTGGTCTATTAATTAAGTCCTCGTTTCGTTGATCTAGCTCTATTTGATGGATCGCTTCTACCTGCTATGTTGGGTTCCGGCTTAATGCATCTGCTAAGATATTATCTTTGCCACTGCAGTGTTCTATTTTTAGTTGAAATTGCTGCGTGAATAACATCCACCTTGTTACTCGCTCGCTTGTCATGGCAGCTTATAATCCAAAGATCAACCCTTTGTGATCTGTTCGGATAGTTATATTATAAGGTATACATATATTGTTTTCCTCCATTGTTGTATTGCGTATACTATTGTCAATAGCTCCTGCTCCGTTGTGGTGTAATGTTGTTCATGCGTCCTCTATTTTCGAATTGTGAATGCCAAATATGTTCGTCTATGAATCGTTTTCTTCTTCTTCCTGGTACAGACATGTTCCTATTCCAATATTTGATGCATCTGTCTGTATGACAAATTCCTTCTCATAGATTGCGTAGCCTAGTTTAATGTTATTTAACATTAATATTTTCATTTCCAGCAATGCTTGTTCCGTTTCTTCACTCCATTTCCATCTGTTGTTTACATTCAATAGCTCTTGTAAGGGTGCTGCTGCTCTAGTGTATCCTTCACAATGGTCTGCGAAAAAGTATCATTCCTAGGAATTGCCTTACTTGCTTTATTCTTCTTGGACGTGGGAAGTCATATATAGCTTTTGTTTTAAGAGGATTAGGTCGTATCCCTTCTCCATCTATAACGTGTCCTACAAATAATATCTGTGCCTGACATAATTTTGACTTACTTACTGTCCAGTAAGTAAGGTTCAGATTATAGAAAGTGAATGGGTGGCATACAGGGATGCTGCAGTAGAAACAGCAAGGGAATGCCTAGGAACAACTGTGTGTAAAGATGGGAAAAGGCGAACATCTTGGTGGAATGATGAAGTGAGAGCAGCTTGTAAACGTAAAAAGAAGGCTTATCAGAAATGGCTCCAAACAAGGGCCTAGGCAGACAGGGATTTGTATGTAGATGAAAGAAACAGAGCGAAACAAATAGTTGTTGAATCCAGAAAGAAGTCGTGGGAAGATTTTGGTAATAACATGGAAAGGCTAGGTCAAGCAGCAGGGAAACCTTCTGGACAGTAGGCCTAATAAAGAATCTTAGGAAGGGAGGGAAAAAGGAAATGAACAGTGCTTTGGGTAATTCAGGTGAACTCATAATAGATCCCAGGGAATCACTGGAGTGGTGGAGGGAATATTTTGAATATCTTCTCATTGTAAAAGGAAATCATCCTGGTGGGGTTGCGAATAGCCAAGCTCATGGGGAGGAGGAAAATGATGTTGGTGAAATTACGCTCGAGGAAGTGGAAAGGATGGTAAATAAACTCCATTGTCATAAAGCAGCAGGAATAGATGAAATTAGACCTGTAATGGTGAAGTATAGTGGAAAGGCAGGGATGAAATGGCTTCATTGAGTAGTAAAATTAGCATAGAGTGTTGGTAAGGTTCCTTCAGATTGGACAAAAGCAGTGATTGCACCTATCTATAAGCAAGGAAATAGGAAGGATTGCAACAACTATCGAGGTATCTCATTGATTAGTATACCAGGCAAAGTATTCACTGGCATCTTGGAAGGGAAGGTGCAATCAGTCGTTGAGAGGAAGTTGTATGAAAACCAGTGTGGTTTCAGACCACAGAGGAGCTGTGAGGATCAGATTTTCAGTATGCGCCAGGTAATTTAAAAATGCTACGAGAGGAATAGGCAGTTGTGTTTATGTTTCGTAGATCTACAGAAAGCATATGACAGGGTACCGAGGGAAAAGCTGTTCGCTATACCTGGGATTATGGAATTGCAGGTAGATATTAAAATCAATCAAAGGCATTTTTGTTGACAATTGGGCTTCAGTGAGAATTGATGGTAGAATGAGTTCTTGGTTCAGGATACTTACAGGGGTTACACAAGGCTGTAATCTTTCACCTTTGCTGTTCGTGGTTTACATGGATCATATGCTAAAAGATATAAAATGGCATGGAGGGATTCAGTTAGGAGGAAATGTAGTAAGCAGTCTGGCCTATGCTGACGATTTGGTCTTAATGGCAGATTGTGCCGATAGCCTGCAGTCTAATATCTTGGAACTTGAAAATAGGTGCAATGAGTATGGTATGAAAATTAGCCTCTCGAAGACTAAATTGATGTCAGTAGGTAAGGAATTCAACAAAATTGAATGTCAGATTGGTGATACAAAGCTAGAACAGGTCAATAATTTCAGATATTTAAGTTGTGTGTTCTTCCAGGATGGTAATATAGTATGCATATCTGGTTGTTGACATGAATCCGGTTATCAACCTCGATTGTTCCTCTAAAACAACATGATGAAATAATGACGTGAAGTCCAAACTAGTAAAATAACTCATCTTTCTAAATTCCTTAACGATGTCCTTTATTCTATGTACTTGGTCATATTCTGGGATTAACTTCTCATTTTACTTCCTAGCATGTAGGCATATTCTTAGGCTTCCATTGTTTTTCTTTTCTTTACTATTGCCAAAGGATTAATATATGGAGTAATTGTTTTGGTTAATATACCGTCAGATAACATCTCCTGTATGATTTCCTTTATTTCCGGTATATCATGTATCTTTCCCCTATATGGAGTCCAAACATTTACAAGCAGTTTATATTTAATATTTGGGATTTGCCCCGGTTTATTCTTAGAAACTTCTGTGTGTTTCTTCAATATTCCGTATAATTTCACCTCCGCTAATGGGATTTAAGTTTCTGCAATGCTCTTCCATATAACTAACTTTTCTTCATCTTCTTCTTCCAGACTCATGAACCTTTCAGTGGTGTTGACCCTCTCTGCCTCTATATCGTTGATATCATCCTGCCTTTTAACTAAGTGTAATCCTTCTTCCAAGTCGCTATCTATTTCTTGCACTTCTATTCTCATATGCTCGATACCACTCATGTTGTCATTCAGGATGGTTGTTTTGGCTGATTCTCTACCATTATTCTTTATAATTTCCATGTCGATAGTCATTTCTGTGGCTAACATGAAATCAATGCCTAAAATAATGTTGTACTTTATTTTATTCTTTATTATGAATGGATGCTCGAAATTGTGACTTCCTATTCCAAATATAAGGCAAGTTTTGGTGTTGCATTCGACAGTTTTGTCTGATATAATCGCTCTGATCTTTACCCCTGATCCTGGTGTTGTTAGTAGTTTGATTTTCCTCTCGATTTCCAAGAATAGTGCATGTGATGTGACACTAATGCTTGCTCCGGAATCAATTAAACAATGAGTCCTCATTCTATTCATTCTTACTATAATTATTCGTAAGTTATATTGCTGCATTCTTACATTAACTGTGATTTCATCTACTAGCTAGTCTATTTCCCATGAATCAACTTGTGCAATTATCCAATTTAAAATTTTGCCATTATTTTCTCTTCCTTAAATTTTTATCTGCCTTGACTTATTCTAAGATTGTCCTTTTTCTCCCAGATGTCTCTGAGTTCGCGTTCAAACTTGGAGCAGTTGTGTTTAATCTGCGCTCTTCTATCTCTCTGCGCTTGTGTCTTTGTAGCTGAGGACTCTCTGCGCCTTCTATGTACCCATTGACATCCTGATCTCGGATGGCTTGCTCTCATCTCTCCTTATTTTGCGTAGCGCCTTGCAAATCCTGTATATACTTCTTAATAGTATATTCACTTTCTTTGAAATTCTCTTCTCGGATGTCATCGTACCTTGGTCTGCTACGGTAATTATATCAGTTCCTCTTCCCTCGGAATCGATTGTTTGGCCTGTGATACGGAATGAATCTGTATTTTGCATTTTATCTCCCATAAGATGCATTATCTCTCCTACACTGGCATCTATTTAGCTCTCTTCTTTCTCTTTGGTAATATGTGGTAATATCTGTTGCTCTCTTGGTATGTTTCTACCAGTATTTTCTTGCTTTACGACGTTTATCGCTTCTTCATTACACGAGTTGCGAATGACTCTACTCGTAGGATGAATCGTTGTCATATCTGTCTTAGTATTGTAACAGTAAATGTGGTACTTCGGTGAGCACGAGAAACGCAGGGCGTGTACCAATCTGTTGAAGTGCATACAAAGGGAGAGGGTTTGTTTAGAGAAAATCTTTCAATTTTTTTCTGACTTAATTAATAAGTTCAAAACCATGTCACCTCTGTACAGAAGATACAGTAGAAAGTGTTCCTCGCCCTACGGTTGGCGACGTCCTTGGATTCCGACAGCTCCTCTCCTTTCCATACCAGGGGACCACCATTCCTCCCTCGATGGAAGTTCTAGAAGATCCATACGGTGCTGATGAAGGGCGTTGAGACAGACCACGTGAATGAACACCGTTAAACCTTGGGGCAAGTTAATGCAAAAACTGCTTTCGAATAGCATATAAGTTTAACACTCATAAAATGAAAATCCACTCGAAACTCAACGTCGAATTTCAAAATAGTCACTTAAAGTTTGTGGCACTTGGCATTATGTGAAGTTATGCCACAAGACTTAGTTCTTAGTTTGAAGCACCATTCAATGTAATCAATTGGCTTGGAAAAAATAAGGATGTTTCACTCGTGAATTCAGACTTTTTCACGCATTGGTAATGACATGAAATAAAAATAAAACGAAATTAATCATGTATTAACAGCCCTCGGTTCTACTGTTCATAGAATCGAAACGCACAGCTGAATGTTCGTAGAATTGAAATGTACAGTTCTTAGTAGAATTGAAATGCACAGTTCACATACACAGCCTACAGTTCATTACCTACAAATATTTACACAGTTCATGAAATGGTAAATTAGCGACGTCATGCTTGCAATTTGAGTAATTCTGAATTAAAGCACAGTCTCGTTAACTTGAAGTATTCAGTACTTTGTGAGGAGCAAACTGTTCCAAATCCTGTCCACAACATTAAACTTCAAATTACGAGCATTTGAAAAATATTCACAAGTCTTAGACACTCGTGTAGAATAAACAGTCACTTGATGATGTTCAGATGAAGCACAATTTATATCACGCGCCGTTGGAGCAGAAGTTTATCACTCACAGTTTAAAGAAACTCGTACAAGTTCATACTCGTCGCGATTGATTTAAATTTCACGGACTCGAAGTATGACGGCCGCTTCACGCTATATCGCGGTCCTCGCGAACCGACTGCACGAACTCCACTGCCATGTGTGCACATACACACACTGGTCACACACTGATCTGCTAAGCTTTTTTTCGGGGGTCCCCGAAGCCCGCTCCCCCCGCGTGACCAACGACTCAATCTACATGGCCTCCGACATGCTATTATTTCTAAGAAGAAAGAGATAGCAGGGAAGATTGGGAAGTGATACAAGGAGTATCTGCCGGTTTCCGAGTCAGACTCGCTACCACGGCAAGAGTTTGTGTTAGGTATATTGTGTTGAAGTATGGTATTGGAGGGTCAGGGAAAAACCACATAGGCAGAAAGAAGAAAGAGCCTACATGTAAAACCTGACATCTTTTGATAGCACATGCAAGGATGTGGGCTGGAAAAAGACCAGAGGATGTGTTAGTTAGGAACAGGTAACATGCACAAAACATAAACCAATTCCTTGCCATTCCATCGTCTGGGGATCAGTCCGTCTGGGCACTGCTGTGACTAGCACGGTCCTTGCCGGCTGCGGAGCCATGCGTCAAGTACCACTAGGGCCTGTCGCACGGCTCCACCTCCTTGGGGTACCTCGTGACCAGTCTCCGATCCCGGAGAGTGAGTCCAAGCCCGCCGAGACGGGGGCATCCTGGAAGGGGGTGGGTCATGACGCCGGGCCTCCTTCCTCTCTGCCCGCGCCATGGCCCTGTAGACTGGGCAACTGCGGTGGGAGGCCGGGTGCCCCCCCGCGCAATTGGCGCACACCAGCGCCTCCTTAAGTGTTGCGCAGGCCGTGTAGTGGTGATCACCACCACAGCGGTTGCACTTCACTTGGAGTCCACAGCTAACTTGACGGTGGCCTCACCTCAGACAGCGGAAACACTGCAAGAGCTGCTGAGGGGGACGTTTTACTCTCACCTGACTACCGCTACCCGCTGAGGTCCTCTCCTGATTGGCTCCTCAGTTGACTGCTGTCCTGGGAGCAGTCTAGGCCTGCGGCTGGGCGGTCCTCTCCTGAAGAGCCAGCGTCGCCTTCTGGTTCCTGGTGCGTCGTCTTCTTCTTCTTCTTCTTCCCTGGGACTGCTTCTCGGCTGGGGGGAGGCCTCGTCCTGGTGGCCCTCCTCCCCACCTGGTGACCCCGGGGTGACTGGTGGATCCGCTGCGTTGCCATCTGTTTCTTCCTCCTGGCTGGCGGCGGCGGCGTCGGTCAGTGCTAACACTCGACTGCGTTCCCTGTCCTGTGGGGCGCACATCGAGGTCTGCATCTCGAACGACATGTTGACTGGCAGGGCCTGGACGGCGGCCTCAGCACGCCAAGGGGCGTCCTTGTCCACTGCCGTGCTGCTATCCACCATCACGGGCGCTTTCCTGGTTTGCGCTCGTGTTACAGGCCCCTTCTGGTAGGCCTGCGTCCGCGACCACTTCGCCTTGGTAGGTGGTCGACGATCCTGGTTGGCGGCCTTGTTGGTCTGCGTGTACTTCGTAAAGTACCGCATTCCAACTGATGTCGCGTCGTCGCGGCGCTCGGGAGCGCCGCCGTCGTCCTCGGTCCTTGGCTCCGTCTGCGTGGCTGCCTCCTGGTAGCCCGAGACGTCCAGGTGCTCCCTGAGTCCTGGTAGTCGGACTACTTGGTGGTGCTGGGACGCCAGCTCTTCGTATCTCCTGAGGCTGGTTGCATCTCTAGGGCGGATGATGACCGCACAGCCAGGGGTCACCTCGCTGATGATCTCGAAGAGCGACTCTCCGATGAAGTTCGCGATGGCTTTAAGGAGGTCGATTATATAAATCGTCTCCTCGTATGTGTGCTTCCCCCATCGGTTGTACACCAGCAGCGCCGGGCGTCGGAGATCGGGGGCGTCCGCAGCTATGAGCACCGCTTGTAGTTCCTCTACAGCTCTACCGCAGTCGTAGTCGGCCGGTCTTGCTGGAACAGTTAGCTTCTCCATCCTGGTCCTCCTGAAAATAAAGCTCCTGAAAGAGAAAGAGCGGGCACTGAGAAGTGCTCAGCTCAGACAAATGCTCTTCCGAAGTCGTACTAATAAGTACAGCTGCCTGGTTAGCACTAGAAGTACTGAGCGCCTGGCAAGGATAGAGAGAGCGCAGCGAGAGGCACGTACGTCCTTTCACTTCGGCAGTCACCTCGTCCTTCATCTGCTAAGCGAAGCAGTACTGTATTTATATCCGATCCGTCCCTTCACATCTCATTTCATAACTTCGTCATCTCATGTCGGATTTACGTGAAACTTTGCAGGAATGTAGAAAAAGGATTAGGCTACACAATGATGTGGTTAATTTTATCTAATTATTATTGTGGGGAAAGTTATTATCCATAGAAACTCGAGGAACATTCCACACTAGTCTAGGTTGTCTGTGTTGCGGCGAGGCAGGCTGTGACGTCACTCGTGTTACGTCACACGCACACAGCTGTTGCTCGCTGTTCAGTCAGTCGCTGCTGGTCTGGAGCGTAACGCGTAAGTTTTAAATTTCCATTACGGGGACTTAGTTTTGTACCGCCGTTACCGGTACAGTATTGTACCCGTAAAAATGTGTTCATATCTTTAAGGCGCTTGATATTAAATGAACGAGCATGATTCTTAACCTAGGGAGTGGCTTTATCATTGGAGCTGGTACAGAGAGAGGCATAGTTATCAATTTGAGAGATTATTTTGATAAATTGAGTTTATTGATCATCAAAAGCAAGTTCATATCACCTTCGTACAGCAGCGTGGAAGTGTCGTGGCTGGTTGGTACCTCCAAGTCCTGGGAGGGTGCTGGACATTGACTGGGCAGGGACCACACCTGCTCGGATGAGGAGTTCTGGAATGTCTGGAGGTTCTGGAAGTGTCTCGACGTTCTGGAAATCTCGACTTTCTGGAATGTCCCGACGTTCTGAAATGTCTCGAAGATTGGCACACGTTCCTGGGTTCGATTCGAGACGTAATTCACACTTGAATTTCTTGCACGGCGTTCCACACATTCAGGGCACTGTCTGAACAGATATGACCTTCTAATTATGGTTACTGCACTCTAGATATTAAATCAAAACGTTCTGGAATAATCACTCGAAGAACAAGTACTGGTAGAAATGCAAGTTCATAATGCAAGCTCACTGTAAGTCAGAATGTTCTAGAGGATTACTGTCACTGCAGTCCTAAACGCATAGTTCTGAAGTTTTAAAACATATTGGCAATGAACTGAATAAGTAGCACTCGGAAACTGTCCTGTTGCATTAATAAGCGAAGTGAATAGCCATTAAAGAAAATAATATTTGAAAGAAAAAGTCTGACTTCATAAATTATGGATCACTCAAAATACTGGAAAGTTCTATGCTTTCTGGGAACGCGATATGCGTATTCTGAATTGTCACAGTCTTTAAGAATCAAAACATAAGTCCCTGTGCAGCACATGGAAAGTATTGCATATTTCACAATTAAACGTAATGTTGAATGTCCCCTAAGTTTCATAGTCTTTACAAGGCGTAAATTCAATGAGGCACTTGAGAAAACAAGTCACATCGTTCACACGAAAGTTTATGTTGGTAGGGCACAAGTTCATCCTACACGCTCGGAAAGTTTCAGTGTTCCAGAAACTGATTCAAAAATACAAGTGCGAATAAGTTCGAAACGTAAGTTCAATGTGGTACACAACACTCGTGAAAATTCAAAGTCCTTTCAATCGTCGTCGAATAAGTAAGTCCCTATGTGGCACTTCAAAAACAAAACAAAGTTCCAATGTGTAGAAATAACAAAGTGCCAATGTGCCAAAATGTTAAAGTCCCAACACGACACTCGAAGAAAATAAAGTTCCAACGTGTCGAAATATTGAAGTCCCAACACGACACTCGAAGAAAATAAAGTTCCGATGACAATGTTCCAGTATGTTACCTTAAGAAAATAATAAAGTCTTGTAGCGACACTTGGCGAAAATAACTAAGTTCCAATGAGACGCTTCAGGAAAAAACAAAGTTCTTATATGGCACTTTAAGAAAATATCAAAGTCCAATCACGACACACGAAAAAAACAAAGTTCCAATGTGTCAATATGACAAAGTTCCAATACGATGCTCTCAAAAAATAAAGTCCCATTCAGGCACTTCAAGAATATGATAAAGTCCTGATACAACACATAGAGAAAATACCGAACTTGGATTTCGCAGACTGTCGACTAGAAGTTCGACACACACAATACTTCTCCTGTCACCCGTGTCACAGAGACGGCGGAGTGACAGACACTGAATTCGTAGGTCGGGTGGGCCTCCTTTTATACACGTTCGCATGGAAGTGTCTAGAACTCGGTGGATTTGCTTGAAATCTTAAGAGATGATGTCCATTGTAAGGGCTTTTAAGGTGGCTGTGTCAAAATAGCGACAAAGTAGCTCGAAATGTACTTTTGAGGATGAGCTGGAACATTACCATATATGGTAGCGGTTAGCTGGCTTACGGCGGCCACGTCACTCGCTGGGTACCTCACTGCGTTCGGCGGGCTGCCTACCTTCCATCTCGCGCGAAGTTCAACAAACATACTTCGGACTTCTGTCGTAGCGGTGTTCCCGGTACAGTATGTTTTCCAATTCCACAGCTTATTCTACGTTTGCGGCTGCTAACAATCTCTGCACGTCCAGTGGGAACTGTTTTTGGATCATTTTGATCACTTCTAGTTCACTTGGCGCCGCATCCAATTCTTGGAATAGGTGGGATTGATATGCGAAGTAATCGCTAAATCTTGTCTGTCCAGTTGAGACATATTTTCTTGAGTATAGTTCCAGTCTGAATTGCTGTTGAACTCCCGAATTCCAAAATCTTCTAAGGAATGCGATTTTCAGTTCCTCATATTCATGGGCGCTGTATTTGAATGCTTGGTACCATACATTCGGGTTTGAACCTAGGTGTTTTTCAATTTCTCGTAGTGTCTTGTCTTCAGGAAATCCGTTCTGCCTGAAATATTCCTCCATCTCTCACAAAAATTGCTTTGGTGATATACTCGCAATATTATTGAAGTGTTTAGGCCTATCGCCGTTTTAATAATGTTTATGATTGCGGGATTTCCATTGATATTGTTGTTATTCCGCGTCATCGTGTCGTTGGTATTCTGGTTCGTTCTACGGTGACTGTAGGTAGTGTTTCTCTTTCGTTAATCTGGATTTCCATCACTCTCTGCCTCTCATTGTAGCATAATATGGCAGATTTCGTTGCTTCATTTTCCGTTCTCATTTCTTGAATTTCTTTCCGAACCTGTCCTAATTCTCCTTCCGTTTTATCGATTCTTTCGCTGGCTTCGTTTCTTCTTTCATTATGCCTAATTTATCTGCGATCTGGTCTCTGGCTATGATGAAATTCACCTCCATGGATTTATTTGTAATTTAATTCCATCATGCAATTTATCCATTCTCTCCTGGCATTGTACACATCTCTAGTGACAATTGATTTTCAATCCCTCGATGTTGTTTGTCCACGTCTTTATTTCTTCTTCCTTCAGGTTCTGAATGAAATTTATTATTTCTGTAATTTCTGAGCATAGGTTTATTATGTCCGTTCTAATATCAGCAACTCCTAGTATGATCTTTCCAATCTCTGTTTTCACAACCTCCTTCTGTCTCTCCTACACCTTTTTCATTTCTTCCACCCGTTTTTGTTGCATTTCCTCTTTGCTGGAATTCTTCCTGCTTCTGTTGAAACTCTTCGTGCTTCTGTAGTCCTCCTCTCATGCCTAAAATTTCTTCCATCATTTCTAATTCTACTTTATTGGCATCTCCTGCCGTTTTCCTTGATCTTCTCACTTTCTCTTCTCGTTTCCTCAATCATTTCCTCCTGCTTTCTTATAATTTTTGCATGATTTCTAGTATTCCTTTTTACTCCTCTTTCGTCGTCTTTATTTCTTCTTCGTTATTTGTTATTGCCTCGCCTCTTTTCTGTAATTCCTCCTCTTGTTCCTTCCGGTATTCTTCGAACTGAGCACTAACTTGGCTTAAATTTGCCATGTTTAAGTTTTTATAGTATCTCTTATTGTATTATTTCACTGAGTTTTGTAAGAATTCCTAAATTTTCTCAAACAACTTATGTTAATATTAACTCTACGTCTTAATCACTAGTTGCTTTACTTTTTGTTCTTTGTGATAACTGGGTGGACTACCCAAAATCACCTTCACCAAGGCACATTAACTCATCCCAAACCAAGATAAAATTCAGATCCTGTCTTATTCAGCTTTAGTCTATTTCAATTATGATCATTACCTATGGAATTAATATACTTTATCGTACCTCCTCTATACTATCCTACGGACTAGTAACATTGTATTCTAACATCTATGTTTTCAAGTTATATCTATTCCCTCTCTCCATTTCAACGTTGGGTTTAATATTTTATTCTAAGTGTCTGTCTTTCTCTTCTCCCAAGTCCCATGTTGTGAATATTAACTATCTTTCTCTCTGAGTTGCATGTTCGTGATCCAAATATCTTTTAAATTTCACGTTGAAGCATCTAATGTCTTTTTAGCTTCATGCTGGTAATACCAAATATCTTTTTATGTGTTTCTCTACTTCGTATCCCTCATTCTCTTCTTTTCGTTTCCCAGGTCCAGGAGCTAAATTATATTTTTATCTTCTTCTTGCCTCCCTTTTTCTAGTTTCCAAGTTGGGTGCCAAAATATCATTTTACACCCCTCCTGCATCCAGGTTGGTCAACGTAAAAGATTCCCAGCTGGCTTCTCAGGGTTTATCGAATTTTCATTAGTTCAACGTGGGATCCGAAAAAATGTCGACGCATCAATACAGTTACCCATGTTTAACTTTCCTGGTGGAAGTCTCCATCCGCCGCATCACTAGAGTGACATTCCAACTTAAAGAAGCACAGTAACTTATCTAATATTCCTTACTATACTATTAAATCAATAAATAAGTTCTCAAGTATCTCTTTTGAACTACAACTTTCCATTGACAGAATAGAATATAAAAAGAAAAGAAAATTGGAAGAGAAAAGTAATTATATTTGCATAATGACTATCAAATTGATTATTTGCTGCTGAATAGCTGATCTCTTCCAATATATCAAAACCCTGTATCACATCATTTATTTATAATATGGAGGTTATCATGTGACTATATTCCATTATCATGGGTTTTACTTCAGGCTCAGTACGCTGCAAATACGGTGGTATACATATTCTCGAAGACAAAAACATTGCTATACATTCACTGACAAGTATGATCCTATCTTGTATCAATTTTTACATAAAATATTCCATTTCTTCTTATACTCGACGACGGATACACTTCCATATACCTACCTCATATTTCATCTTATCCTTCATTCAACTCTTCTACTTCATAATCAATGCATTTCACACCGCATATCTTCTCGAAATCTACAATTAATCATAAGAATAACTCCCTCGACATATTACTGCTTTTATTCTCACATATAATTAACATAGTATCCATTTCTTCTCATATTTTCATAGCCTTTATCCTATCTAATAACGTTACTCTTCCATAACAAAGCTTAATCATAAACAATTCAATATTCTTTGAATAACATCTACATTAACCTTAATTATGACTTGGTGTCTATACATATTCTCGAAACACACTCCCTATGCCATAAAATCCGTTGGAAAACTGAGATTCGTTTATACCTAGGTTACTTCCTACTCCGTTTAGGCCTAGGTTACTTACTACTCCAATATAAATAGATTGGCTCATAAGTTATTCGCGAGAGCTTGCCATATAGAATAAGTTAATTTCGATGATTACATGTGGCACAACGATTATATTTCACTTTCAGGTAACCTATAGAATTATTTTCTATCAAACTATATAAACATTTTAAAATAACAAGAAACTTATCTCGATTCCTCCACATTTTTGGGATGGTTTGGTCTGCTCATCTACTGCATGTGTATCTCGTGGCTAGCAGCTGATTTGATGTCGTCATCTTTGATCTCGGTCAATCATCTTCGGCTGGATCGGGTAGTCCTGTATAGTCCGGTCCCTCACCTTCTTAGAAGTATTCCATAGGCGTCAAGCTCGTTCATGCAAGGATAAAATATATAATATGTGTCAGAAAATATGTGGTGATGACGTATTTTAACAACCTTCCAATTGATTAAATGTTAGCCCCTTTATAATTTGCTTGCTTTGGTCTCTAATTTTTTACAATTATTTTCTCAAATATTTCTGCAGTTTAATGAAATTGATGTAGATTAGATTTATTTGATGGACTATTGCGAAGTTAATGCGTAGTTCGATACTTTCACTTCTCTGAGCGGGTCGATTGTATCTTCGTGTAACGCTGCAGTCTTCTCCCAATCTTAATTTTGGAATTTATATGAAATTACACGTTCTCTCTTCTTATTTTTCACCAGATATTGTTAACTTGACAGACTAATATTATTGATATCCTCCTAGATCAATTTTCTTCTTCCCTTGCGAAGTTTTAATAGAGTATTTTATCCTCTTGGCTCAAGTACGTCTGTAATTGGAATTGCCGATCAAGAAGTCATTAATTTTTTTCTACGTTTGTCTTGTTTCAATAATCCGTATCCCATTTCTTTGTCTTTTATACGGCCATCGCAATTCTATGTATTTTGCTATTATGTCAATCTGATCTTCTGTGACATTGTACGCTCAATTATTCTGTTTAATACCACCACCGGCAATCGCATTTACTCCGAATGGGCGAGTTGTCCGTGCGGTTAGGAGCGCACAGATGTGAGCTCGCATCCGGGAGATAGTGGGTTCGAACCCCACTGTCGGCATTCCTGAAAATGGTTTTCCGTTGTTTCCCATTTTCACACCAGGTAAATCTGGGACTGTACCTTAATTAAGGCCACGGTCGCTTCCTTCCCATTCCTAGGCCTTTCCTGTCCCATCGTCGCCATAAGACTTATCTGTGTCGGTGCGACGTAAAGCCACTAGGATTTACTCCGATCTCATTATATTTCCAATTTATGGATAGCGTAATGGTACAACGTGGTATTGAACTGTTTCAGTACCTATACATATCCTTCCACTTTTCACTAAAATTGGTATGACTGTCAATTATGCTTGTCATCATGTTATCCTTAGCTGACTTCTTCGCTAGATTCAATTTCTCCTTACTTTCACAGCCATTTCTAACTATTTCTGTCCAATCTGCACTTCCTTCTTAGTCTCCTTTTTCTCTGTTATAATAAAGTGGGTCTTTACCATTCCTTATCACTTTTAGAGGTACAAAACTGCTTGCACATCCCTCAACAATTGCTTTAAACCAATCCCAGTCTGTTTACATTTTTATTTACCGTTTTCCACCGATCAGAATTACATTTTAAGAACTCCCTCATGTTTGCTTTATAAGCCATATGGTACTGCCTAATAGTCCTACTTTTAAGATCTTCCTTTCTATCGCATTTTTTAACCACGACAAGACAGCTTCTTGGTCACTAATACCATCTATTACTTCTGTTTCTCTGTAGAGCTCATCTCACCACGTCCAGAATATTCTTCCCTCTAGTTGGTTCCCTCACTTCCTGAATCAGCTGTCCTCCTCATATTCACTTATTTGCCAATTGTTGGTCATGCTTCCTTTCGTTCACAATACCTTCCCAATTGACATTTGGTAAATTGAGATTTCCCGCTACAATCACATTCTTTTCCATATCGTTTCCCACGTAACATTATCTTATAAAATAATTCTGAATCAGCATCAGCGATACCCTTTCCCGGTCTGTACACTCCAAAGACATCAAGTTGCCTAATATCTTTAGAAATACGCCATATACCTCGAACAGAGGTGCTCAGCTGGTCGCCCGTTGAGGGTAGCCCAGTACGGCCGGGCTGGCGTGACGTAAATGCGGGTAGCTTACGTAACAAGCATACGCCACATTGAAGCGGAAGAGCGGACACACTTTGCAGGGACGGGAGGGAGCATTGACGTTCAATTGTGATTACGAATGTATCCTACACTACTCAGCGAAATGCTGATTGGGGTTCAGTATTTAAAATAAAGCGCTACAACCGCAAACATCCCTACCTGACCTTTTGAAGATATTCCGGACTAATTTATACTGCGCTCGATATAAACAGTCGGTTTTATTTTATTATATATGTTAATTCAAAGAAAACTGGCACGTTATAATTTTTTGTTACAGTCTACAAAGGTACATGGTTAAAGCGTAGAAGCTACGATTTAAAATTCCTTGGATAGACATAACAGTATTTCCACTTAATAAAAAGTAAAATTCCTGTTATTCATTTAGCAAAACGTAATATAATTACTAGATTCAAAAGTTTACTGCTTGATTTTGCACAGTGCTGTAGTGTTGTGTGACTTTCTCTGTTCACTGAGTTTCCGAAAATATTATTTAAAATTTAACACGTGTCCGATGATAATAGCTAGGTCGAGAGGGAGTTCTACCACGAGTGAGGACATACATATTTACTATCCAAGATTAAAGTGCAACAATAATGTAAATATATCTACCACGCAGATATATAGTATGCCTTCAAATACCATTAACTTATGTTATTCCCGGTAAGCATGATTGGATTTTTGGTGAGTTTATCGTGTAATTTAAATCCAAACAACCACAAGCCACAACTTATCCACCGTAACTTCGTATTATATTAAAGATGTTTCTAAAACACCTGTTAAAATTTAATAGTGGAAATTGTAATTCATAACGTACTTTATAAAAATATTAGCGGTTGTAGGCCTGTTGTATCCGGTCAAAATACATAAACTGCAATGAACGTAAATGAACTATTTCTTAAAACGCATATTGAAAATGATGTGGATTTATGCTTTCTTTCATTGTTTTCTACCTTCATTTCAAACTTGGGTATCGTCGTAGTGATCGAAAGTGACTGGGAGAACTTCGTGCAAACTTCACGGCGTATGACGAAGCCACAACGTCACTGTGGTTGAATGACGTGTGCTCATCGCCGGCCTGCCCACCCGCTTGCAGTGCTGGGCGCCCGCGGGACGGAATGCCAAGTGTGAGGACCTCTGATCTAGCTTAAAAATTCTTCTTTCACCAGAATGAATACTCCCCCTCCCGCCATTCCGATCCTATCTTTACGACACACGCTCCAGTTCCGTGAGAAAATGTCTGTATCCATTATATCATTTCTCAGCCATGATTCAACTCCTACTACAATATCTGGTAAGTATATATGTATTAACTTAATTCTATTCCTTTCTTTACAATACATCTACAAATCAACACTAATATTATTATGTCATTCCTATTTGACATTCTGACCCCTGTTCCCTTATCACCGCTCCCTAGACCACCCCGTTTCCCAGAATGTACCACCCTGTAGCCGTTCTAAACAAATTTCGGATATGGTTTAAGTAAAGGCCATCTGAGCGCAGACTCCTATTACCTATCCACCCATTAGGATCTAGAAATATCACTCCCAGTTTCCCACATTTCCATTCCATAGTCTAATTTAAATCCCCGATCACCTTCCAGTCAGTCCCTCCTACACAGTAATTCGCCGATAACAACCTCCGCTCCAATAAACTTCACCCGTGCTGCCTTTACCAGAATCCACACATCCCCAACTACGTTGGTACTTATATCTGCTTGCCTTACGCTGTTGGTACCAACGTGAAACACTACCACCTTCTCCTTTTGCTCCTCCTACTCATCTGCTTTCCTCAACATCTGCCTCAACCTAGTTCCTGGATAACACTACCCTGGTTCCATTTCCTCCATACACGTTCCCAACATGTCTAACAATAGAATCCCCCATGACCAGAGCCTCTAATCTACCTACCTCATTTGAGCCCCTCCTCTCCTGGTCAGCCCTATCTTTCCTGACAGCTGCAGAAGGTACTTCCTCCTCCCTTTTTCCTTCCCATGGCCCTGTTCCACATGTCTTTTCCTATCCTCTACATTTCCCTTTCCTACGTTTTCCTTTCCTCCTACTTCCACACTTCTGAGCAACAATTCCATGTTCCTCATCTTCCCTACCTACAGTGACTGGTACATATTTCTCCACAGACATCTGTCCTGATTTCTGATCCTAAATAGTTCCCTTAGCCTGCAATCTCCTTTCCCTTAGAACATTAGACCACCTTACCCCTTTCCTTCCCATCCCTCTTGTACACCTACTGTATCCTGTATATTGTTTGAGAGAGGCCTATCTCCCTCCCTGTTTTCTGGGAGAATCCTAATTATCTCCCTCAGACTCTCCAACTCCTTCCTCATACTCCTTAATGCCTGGCTACACCCACAGTTCCTACACTTGCACTCCTTATCCGTTCTTTACGGAAAAATGGAAATAAAATAAAAAACTAAAAAGCTTATTATGTGCAAAAAATTAAATGAAAGGAAAGAAATATTGTTTATCGTAGGATAGTGCACAAATATCGCACAACAATAAGGTCGTTAATATACTAACACGCTACAATGCTACTTAGTCGTACAATATTTTTGTCCCACAACACCCTAACGGGATCAAAACTGCCGTTAATTACTGAATACCGAAAGGAATACTCAAGAATTACACAATTCTAAACTTCAGTTAAGTCTATCCTAATAACAACAACAGAATTCTAATAAGAGAGCTTTTACAGATACTCCTACTATACTATACAAATATTTTACAATAGAATAAGCACGTTAATTTCTAATAACATAATACAATACAGTACGATAATTTAAATTACATTCAGACGTATCCTAATTACATACAGAAGTGAAAATTACAAGTTTGAAATTCGAAACAACTACTCAAAGATTACCAGCAAAGCTAAATGCGTTGACAGATTATTAGTACTATTTTATCCTACACTGCTCTAATATATAAATGCGGCCGATACACACAAATATAGCAGGCAAGATGCTATTTATCCTACCTTCACTACTGTTGGGAATGCACTTCGAAAACGATAAAACACGGGTACAATTCCTCAATAATCGAACACATTAATTTTAACACACTCACATGGAAGACATCTTGCGAACAACAACAACAAAACACTCAATCCAAAGATATTCTACACACACACAGTTGAAGATAATCGATATTATTCAAGTCTTAGGCTTATTCCTACATCTCCCACCTAAGTTAACGGTGGTGAGTCCAACGATAACTTACACCACACAATCAAAGATTCAGTTTTTGAGGTTTACGAACCGCCCTTCCAGATCTTGTTTCCACCAGTTCACCGGGAGTTTCTTCGGTGATGGTCATGGTTTCATCTTGGGGTTGTTCAGCAACTTCCTCTCGAAGTCTTATGCCGATGACTGCACTTTCACTTTGTTGGCCAAGTTCCAGTTCCAATGGGTAGTTTCTCTGCACTGGTCTCAGAAGCAAGCCACTTGAGGTCTTCACTCTGACCAGTCTGGTTTCACCATCAGTTCGCTTTAGGAGTTCAACAACTCTTGCCAAAGGCCACTCTATACGTTTTGTGTTGTCATTTCCCATCAACACTATTTCACCAACTGAAATTGGTCTATGCTGCTGTTTATTGGCTAACAACATCAACTGTCCCAAGTATTCAGAACGAAATCTGCGTCGGAGGTCTTCTCGCAGCTTTTGCCGGTAGCGAATCTCTTATTTAGATCAGTAGATTCAACTAAATCAAAATCATTAACGCCTATCTCTTCAAGTTCCTGTAGAAACATATTGGGTGTTAGAGGAGTCAAATCACTGGAATCTTGAGATACATACGTTAAGGGACGAGCATTGATGACAGCCTCACAGTCGCACAAAATTGTTTGCATCTCCTCGTAGTCAACTGATGTTCGTCCTAGGAGACGATGCAGTAGTCTCTTCAATATTCCGATAAGTCGCTCCCACCAACCACCCCACCTGGATGCAGTTGGAGGATTAAACTTCCATTTAATTCTTCTGGCAGTGCTGTAAAGGCTAATAGCATCCCAGTCCACTTTCTTACATGCATTATCAGTGCCAGAAAAGTAAGGACCATTGTCACTATAGGCAAGAGATTGTCGACCTCTTCTACTAATGAATCTCCTAAAACTCTGAATGAAGCTGTAAGTTGAGAGGGAAGATGTAAGCTCCAAATGCACTGCTCGATAAACTCCACAAGTATACAAACACACCCATGCCGTTTTATTACTGCCCTTCTCCATATTGAGGTACAGTGGCCCTGCTAAATCAACACCAGTAACTTCAAATATCTTAGCATTTCGCACTCTATCTTCAGGAAGAGGTGCCGGGTTATTTTCTAAATGCTTGCCTGTTTACTTCTTACACTGAAGACATTTATCCAGAACTGATCGAACAGTTAGTCTTCCACGAAGGATCAAAAATGTTTCTCTAAGGAGCGTCATCATCATCTGTGGACCTGCGTGACATGATTATGTAAATCCATTATCAGGCGAAATACAACAGGATGCTCGGAACTAGGCAGAACAGCTGGTTGACAAAAATTGTTTATATCCTTCCCATGCGAGACTTTTGTCATTAGGCGTGGAATTCCATTACTAGCAATCAATGGGACCAAATTAGACAACTTAGGGTCATTCACTACAGAGAAAGCTTGTTTCTGAACCATATTTATAATTTTAAGCTCAGCCACCACTAATTCTTCTGTTGTCAAGTTACCATGGAATCTGTCATGTTCTTTCGTATGGCAATTTTTCACAAAGCGATATAACCAACCAATTAAACATACGCTTTGCCTAAAGGTAGAGAAGCGGGCAAAAAACCAATCAGATTCAACTGTAGCTGAGAGCATGGAGGAAACAACACTTTTCTTCTTGCCGCGGGTAATCTCTTCTTCGTCAAACTGTACGTCATCCTTGGGCCATGTACTTGGTTGTTCTCGTAGCCAGTTAGGTCCCTCCCACAATCTTTATTCTACTGTAACAACTTCTTAGCAGTAGCGCCACGCGACGGCAGGTCTAAAGGATTCATGGTGCCTGGAACATGCCTCCATTCCTGTCCTTCAGTCAGTTCCCTGATTTCTTTATATCGATTGGATATGAACACATCCCATTGTACTTCTCTTTGAATCCACGCTAAGACCGTAGTTGCATCACTCCAAAATATTGTCTTAACACTAGGAATGTTGAAATCATGAACAATATTAGAGTACATCCTAGAAGCTATTGTCGCCGCTAACAACTCCAACCTCGAGATTGTCATTTTTGTTAGGCTTACTAATTGTAGATACTCATGCTTTAGCGAGGATGAGCTGGACATGAACCTGATCCTGATGTTCAACACGTAGGTAAGCCACAGCTGCATACGAGAGTTGTCTTGCGTCTCAGAAGATATGAAGTGTCCAGTTTTCTTGGGAATTTGTCCCCGGTAGCCATCTGGGAATTTTGATTTCTTCTAAGTATGGCAAATTCTTCTTGCAGGTCAAGAATTGTGATTTAAGGTCCTCATTCACCTCCTGATCCCAACCTATACCTGATTCCCATGTTTGGTGCAATAGAAGTTTGGGAGGCAAGGTGACACTACAAGCCACTCCAATGGGGTAAAAAATCCGATGTGCTGCTGAGAGAATACTTTTCTTGGTGATTTTCTCCAGGCAAAGGGAATTTACCTTTTCTACATTTATGTATGAGGTATCTTCTGATTTATCCCACAGCAATCCTAAGACATTAGTAGGCTTTGCTGATGGCAGAGAAGGGTTTGTGAACTCCCACCCTCGAAGCTCGAACTTCCTTTCACTCATGATGGAAGTTACTTCATCAATGAACTGATGCAACTGGTTTATATCTGCACTCGTCAAACAATTGTCAAAACTCTGAGCTAACAGTTCTACCAAATCATGAGAATAAGATGATGTACCTTCTTTACACTGGTCTAATACAGTCTGTAAGTGGTACTTGATTACTGCTCCAAGAAGATATGGGCTACATGTCACCCCAAACACAACACGACAGTGTTGATAGATATTCAAGGTACCCTGACGGTCGATCCACAAGAATCTCAAAAATGGCCGGTCCCCTTTAGAGATGCTGATCAGCAGGAAAGCACGCTGGATGTCGGCCATTACTCCAATTCTCTTCAACCGGAAACGAGCCAATACTGAAGGAAATAGTTCTATGAGATTCGGTCCCTTTTCAATACAACTGTTAACACTGGGATTCTTATTTTCACATGCAGATACATCAAACACTGGACAAACAGGCGTGGTACTATTCTGCTGCACGAAGTGACGATGCGGCAAATAATGACAGGGAGAATCCATTGTTTCTTCAGGTACCTCTTCTATTACACCTTCCTGTATTCACTCATCCAGTACAGACTGATATGCATCATAGCTTTCAGCTTTTAATCTTTTAAGTGGAATAGACTCTCTTTACAGCCATTTTGTAGTTGTTAGGTAGTGAAGGATGTGTTTCTATCGAGGGTAGGCAGCACTCAAATCTACCATTCTCATTGATCTTCACTGTATCCATGAAATGTTGATGAGCAGCCTCTTGAAGTTCTAATTTACTCTTCTTCTCAGCAGGGTCCATTATACCAAGGGCATCCAGAGTCCACAAATCGGATACACAAGCTTCTCTTTTTAGCATAGCGGTCACCACTATAGCCATACTTTCCCCATTACTATGTTCCCAGTTCCATGGCCACTAGTCCACTACTTAGTATCTTGTGGCCTCCTGTAAACAATTTGCCTGCAATATCAGCTCCAATTAATATTTCTATTGGTCCATAAGATTCGATGTCACTCAAAACAATGTCCTGACTGCTTAGTTCCTCCATCCAAGGACCTTGATGTATAGAAGGTATGGCACCACAAATTCTTGTTTGGTCTAATGCTTCAAAGTGACAGTTGTAGCTAGCATCCAGACTAGAGAGATAAACATTGTACACACAATGATGGTATACTCCAGTGGTTGTACCTCCAAATAGCGAGTGTTGGCTATTTTCCTGTCTGCCAGTTTGATATCCCATTTCCGTGGCTGTACTCTTCAAAATGTAGGAATGTTGCGGTGCTGAATCAATTAATGCTCTTACAGTCCGCTCAACTCCTTGGCCCCGAACCTTGACACTAGTGTTTGCATCAGCATCCCACAATGGTTCGACAAACTAGCTAAAGCCTCATCTTTCTGGACTTGCGCGTAGAAGCCATCTTGTCTCCTGTTGAGTTCGGTCTCTCTACGACTGAGTCTACCTGGGTTTGTGGCAACTTATCACACATAACCACAAAGTGTCCCCGACAACAAATGATGCACCTCGGCGTATTTCTACATTTCTTCGCTGGATGTCCGACATTGAGACAAGAAAAACAGTATCTTTTAGTCTCAAGTGCAAGACGATGTTCTTGCAAAGCCATCTTCTGGGCCTTGATACAGTCTTGAGACTTGTGATTAGACGAACAAAATACACACCCTGTTGTTTCTCTATCAGATGCAGCAAGGAGACCTGCCGCTGTAGGAATGTTGTCATTCGGATTAGTGGTGTAATTCAAGCTCTTTTCCTTCTTCTTTAGACCTCTGTTTACAGCTACCGAAGGCAAAACACCAAACCCTGACATAGCCAAAGTAATCTTCTGTTCCTGTTCTATTAACATCTAAGAAATTGCATCAAGTTGTCTAAACGATTCTTGGAATTCACACTCTGGTCACCGACACTACCGCCCCATGGTTCAACAGCTGAATTTGAAGAAGACTGGCCAATGAGTGCGACTGAAGAAGTTCTTCCCAAGTTCTTAGAATTTTCTCGGGCAAACATGACTCTACTAGTGGTAAAAGCATGGAATTACATTTGTCCGTTGTGACACCTAAGGTTCCTAGGGCTCCTATGTGGCTCTGAAATTTATCAGAGGGATGATAAACACACCTTATTAGGGCTCACAGCATTCTATAAGATTAAACTTAACAACTCCCTAATGTACACTTCTACCAGCAAATCATCCTTCCCCGCAGCGTGCTTTGAGACTTGATATTGCTTTACAATAATTTTCTCCAGTAGCAGGAAAGCTCTCAACTAAATCTCTTGCTCTGGATCCAGAAATAGTTGCCTGTATGAGGTACTGGAATTTATCACTAGGGTCTAATAGAGGGTCCTCGTCAATTTTCTTAAATTGTGACCAGAAAGGAAGCCAATCTTTGATGATGATGATGATGATGATGATGATGCTTGTTGTTTAAAGGGGCCTAACATCGAGGTCATCGGCCCCTAATGGTACGAAATGAAATAACCAAAAATTCAAATTCATCCACTGACCAAAATAAAATAAAAATGTCATGAAGAATGAATGGATGAACATGAACCCGACAAAAAACAAAAACAAACAAACAAACAAACAAACAAACAAACAAAAACAGTGGATCACACTAAAAAAGGTAGATAATTAGAGCATTACTGACCAAGGGACCATTTTTAGCACAATGATGCTTGATGTCTGAAGGGGTGCTAAATTCACGTCTAGGGCCCCACAGAATGGTACATGTCGCGAGTAAAGTAGAACCATGGTATTTGTCATTTTGGGGTACTGATCAAAAGTAGCGAAGACTCACGGTGGTCCACACAAGATGGTACTACTCCCAAGTATTGCAATTCGTACAGGGAACGCAGACCTATGGTGTTTCTCACACAATGGCACCACTCATAGCCAACGCAAACCAGTAAGGTTCCTCACCTAGGTGTACTACTCAAAGAATCCAACAGAGATATACCTCTATAACTGTTCACATTGTTCCTACTACCCTTTCCCTTGTATATAGGGCATATAATTCCTGTTTCCCATTCCCTAGGGTAATTTCCTCCCTCGAATATCCTATTGAATAGTTTCACCATGCCCTCTATCATTATCTCATTTTTACTAATTTCCTTCCAAAACTTATTATTTATACCATTACACCCCCCGGCCGACTTCGCTCTGGCTCTGCTTATCACTCCCCGGATTTCCTCTCTTGTGATTTCTTTATCCAAGTCATAAATTGCCACTCCCCTATTCCTCCAAATTACTTCTTCTCCCGAACCTCTCCATCTATCACCCCCCTTTTTTCCTAGTAATTCATCGAAGTGCCTGACCCATTGCACTTCCTCAATACTCGTTCTCTCCATATTCCTTCCACCCTTCATAATTCTATTAATCTTATCCCAGACTCTCTCAAAATTGTTAGTCTTGCAGTCATTATTTATGGCTTCCATTTGTTCCTCTAACCACGTCTTTTTTGTCTCAGAGATTTTCTTTTTATACTCCTTCCTCAATCTACAGAAAAACTCCCTTTCTTGGCTCCCACCTTTCCTTCTATATTCTCCTAACGCGTCCATCACCTTTCTCCGCAATCCTTCACACTCCCTATTAAACCATTCTTCTCCCTCTTTCTTATTTCCTTTTCTAGCTTTCACCTTCTGCGCTATCATCTTTATTGGATGTAGCAACAATTCCAAGGCTTTATCAGTATCATTCTCTTCTAACGCCCCTTCCCACCCATATTTCAGAAGATGTAGCTCCTCCTTTACTACCCTATTCCAATCCCGGCCCACCTTCTCTGTCCATTTGTACTTATTATAACCCCTCCCTCGTTTATCCTTTGTCTCATTTTCCTTCATTGTACACTTCTCTTCCTCTCTTTTCAGCATAACCCTCACCGGGAAATGGTGTGACTCAATCCAATCTCCTATTTCCATACTTACAACTTCCTCAATCATCCCTTCCGAGCTCAAAACCATATCTATCACACTACCCCCTTTCTCCGTAACATATGTCAATTTCCCCGTCCTGTCGCCCTCTATCCACCCATTCAGAATATACAAGTTTCCCACAGCACACATCTCTAGGAGCTTCTCTCCATAACTATTTGTAATTTTGTCCTCACTCCTTCTGCTTTCTAACAAACACATTCCATCCTCCCTACTATAAACTGGGCTCTGTTCTCCTATTCTCGCGTTCCAATCCCCAAATAACAACATATCCTCCTCCCCTGGATACATTCCCCTTATCCTACCAATATCCACCAATAACTCTTCAAAAAAATATTTATTTGCATATTCTGAATTACTAGGGTGGCAGTAAACAAAAGCTAGATTTATTTTCTTCCTCCATCCCTCTCTCCCTCCCAAATTCAATCTCAGCCATATGGTTTCCATCATATCGGTCTCTATATCCTCTACTCTTTCACTAATTTCTTCCCTAATTAGAACTATCATCCCTCCTGGTGCTCGTCCCTTATTCCTCTCTTTTCTTCTATATTTATATTTTATCTCAAACCCCTTCCATGCAATCTCCCTCCCTGTTTCCAACCACGTCTCCAAGAGTGCCACAACATCGAAACTTTCAATTACTTCCCTAACTTTCTTGTTTCCTAATTTGCTCCTTACTCCTTCAATGTTCACACATCCTATCTTCCAATATTGTTATAACTTTCCCTCCCTCCCTTCTAGGTCTCCCCCTCTATTCTTACTTCTAGTATTTATCGACCTCTCTCCCTCTGTATCCTCCATCCCTTTACGTACTTTTCCCCATATGTCTTTTAAGCTCTTACTCCTGACTTTACTCATACTTTTTTTACCTTCTTGTCGATCTGTCTCCTCTTGACCTTTCTTGTTCACTACACCACTGCACCCTGCACTCACCCTTTCTTGCTGCTCACCCCCACTCTCCCCCTCACTATTTTGGACTTCTGAATCCACCTCCCTTTGTCCTTTCTTGCTCACTGCACCTCTACACTCTCCTCTCCCAGTTTCTTGCGGCCCACTCTCACCGTCCACTTCACTATCTTGGTCTTCTGTCTCCCGGCTGCACTGCCCATTCTCTTCCGAGATGCCCTGCTCTCCTGCCACGTCCCTCCTCCTCTTCTTTTCTTCTTTCTTCTTCCCATCTTGCCTTGTCCTCTCACCACTCTCAACCCTCTCGTTTTCGTCCATTTCCTTTAGCTTAGTCACTGAATGAACTCTGACCCATCGCCCGTTTGTCACCTCCAACCTCAGACCTCTTATTCGGGCCTTTAGCCCCTGGTTCCTCGCTCTCCATAGGTGCCTATTCAAGATCTTCGCGTTTTCACTTCCCTCTCTTCCCATGTCTCCTTTCACCCCTATTTTCCGCCCTTGTAAATTCTTGCTGTTCCTTAACACAGAATCTGCCATTAAGGTTGAGAACAATTTAACCCTAATTGGCCTCCGACCTTTGATTTTACCAACTCTCTCTACATCATCAATGTCTACCTCACTAAAGTTTATCTTCATAACATCACGTATAGCTTCCACCACCTTAAATATCAGCTCAAACTTGCTCTCTCTCGCCCCTTCCTCAATACCATATATAAATATGGCTTTTTTCAATCTCTCCTGCCTGTACCCCTCCGCTTCTTTCTTCAACTTCATCACCTCATCTTTCAGATGTTTCACTTCCCCTCTCAATAACTCGATTTCTTTCTCGTTATTGACCACTCTCCTGCTCGATTCCTCTGTCTTCGTTTCAAGCCATTTCTTCATGTTCCCTATCTCCCTTCTCTGCTCCTCCATCATGTCCTTTATTTCCTGCACCTTATCCCATTGACACTTCTCCTGCATAACTTCACTTACAACCACCCTGAGTGCGGCCAAATCCTCCGTACTATATTTTCCACTGGTATTTGGGCCTGGGTTTACTTCCACCCCCCCAATAACCAGTAACACTGCTATCACTGTCACCACCAGCACCGCTTCACTCATTTTCAATCCGTCCGTCACCAATCCACTCCTGGCCTCCTTCTTCTGCCTTGCCTGCCATTTCCCAATAGCGGCCCGGTACTGTTCAATGCCGACCATGTTTACAGCACGCACTTCGCAACGCAACCTCTCTCCTCGACCGCTCGAGCTAGACTGACCTAGGTGTACTAGTCACGGGCACCGGTATTCCCGTGGTGTTCCTCACATAGTGGGTACCAATCACAGGCAACGCTGACGCACGGTGCCGCTCATATAGCGGTACAACTCACAGGCTACGCCCAGACCCGTGGTGTGCCCACATTGGTACAACGCACGGGTACTGGAATCCACCAGGCCAGGCTTTTTACTGCAACTAATCACAAACCTATTTCGTACCAATTTAGTGATACTACTCGTAAGTACATGCAACCCATGCTGTTCCCCGCATGATGGTACGAATCAAGAGTAGTTTCATGGTTCTAATTCAATCATCCCTTGGTCGCCCCTTGCAGTCGCCTCTTACGACAGGCAGGGGATACCGCGGGTGTATTCTCCATGTGCGTCCCCCACCCGCAGGGGGTGAAGCCAATCTTTTAGTTCACCTCCGAACTTCTTCAATTCCAACAGAGGCAGTTTGTATGAACGCTTAACTTGGAGTGACGAGTTAGAATTAACTGATACTGCAGTAGCTTCTGAGTTCCGATCTTCATTTAATAATTTCGTAACAACAATCTTGTCTGTGTCTGTTAGGTCATCAGCCCATAGGCTGGTTGTATCCTCAAGTAGCACCACTAAAGGTTATGCGGTTATAAGGAAACCCCAAAAACCAATGACAGCACCAAAATGAGGCGTACTAGGCAAGATGAGGAGTGAGGTAGTTTGCCATTGCTTTCCTCACTGGGTCAGAAAGTACTATTGCAGCACGACTGACCCTATGAGCAGCACCTTTCGTAACACTCAGACGCACCAGTCGTGCTCTGAATGTCATTACTCAGCACTACTCATACCCCAGCAGCTTCCATATTGTCACAGCCATGGATGTTGACTGGGACTTCGGTGGAAGCTACACTTTAATCCGGCCTGTGCCAAGAAGAGATGGATGCAAAAGTACTGTATCCATCAAGAAATGACAGCAGGCAGGCAACAATCTTAACCTTATAAAATTTGAACTTTTACTCGTCAGCCATACTGACTTCTTTGTCTAAATCATCTCTAACCTCCACGTTCTCAATCATATTAGTGAATATAAGAGTATCCATACATGTTAATTCATGATATTTCGTTTCTAATAGATCCATATGTGCACTAATACTTTCCGTATCATTCTCCGGCATCTGTAGTAACGCGTCGAGCTCATTGTTGATCTTGGTTATTGATCGCCGTAATACCGCTCTTGATTTCTTTGTCAAAGCTATATTCACTTCCATGCCTGAGATACTACTTACGAAACTGTTTCTATGATTATATAACTGTCTAATGTACTATCGCGGTCGCCAAATGTTGGGAATGCACTTCGAAAACGATAAAATAGGGTACAATTCCTCAATAATCGAACACATTTATTTTAACACACACACACGGAAGACATCTTGCGAACAACGACAACAACAACAACAACAAAAACACTCAATCCAAAGATATTCTACACACACACAGTTGAAGATAATCGATATTATTCAAGTCTTAGGCTTATTCCTACACTACAATTCTCAACTGAAATGTGGTTATATGATTTTTACAGCTGGTGGATTACTATTACTTTCCCTAATATGCGGGACGGAGAATAAAAGTGTCCTTAAATTCTGAAAAATAAGTTGTCTAAAAGAATTTCTCAAAAACACACCTTCTGTCAAAAGTACGCTGGAGGCTTGAACTGCAATATTATTGGGATATAGGAATCTGATCATTAACTTTTACTCGACGATTAAACAAAGATGCAAAGTACAAAGTATGCCGGCGACTTAGAACTACAAATTGTCGGAATACAGTAATCAGCTGATCCTTGCATTTGTTTACTCAACTACCATGTAACCATTGTTCTCGTAGGAATGTAGCAAACAATCGTCAACAATCCAAAACTGTTGAGTAATTATCCCGTGAAATAACATGTATTCTCTTGAATTTGTTTTAAAATAGATTTTATAGGCGTATCGTGTAATTTAACTGAATAAATTATTACCTTCGTGATAGTTTGAACGGATATCTATCAGCAGTATCTGCTGAGGGAACTGGTGGAGGGGCACTACTTTTTCAAAAATTTACTAAGTGCACATGAGTAAACAAACGCATACCCAGATACACATCATACTGCGTCCAATAACGGCGTATTTAAATTCTCCGACTACTCAGATGATTTCAGGGTATATTTAGAGAAAGTATTTGTTTAACGTGGATCCTGAAGAGTGATGTAGTTACTCCTAAAATCGTGACCTATCATTTACTCAGATGGACGTCTCCACCCTACGCACCGGATTTAATGATTTGGAAAGAAAAGAAACGCGTCACACTTACCAATATACTATTTTACAATTCCTACCTATGAATAATTCACTACACATAGTTAATATTAACTATACGGTTTATTGAACAATAATAAAGTTTAAGAAAGAGAAAAAATTGGAAACATTTTTGATTTCTTATTTCATAAAATCCAAACAAATTACATGGGAGTGTTTCTATTTACAGCTCTGTTTTCCAGTCATGATCACCTCATTCTGACAACTGCGTTCTTTTCTTCCAAATAATGTCTGATTAAACAATCTTAATTGCCACATATTTACCATCTTTCAACATTTAAAATTATTTCTGACCGCTAAATTGTTCTCCTAACGTGGTCATTTATTCTGATTTCCTTTGAATGATATCCTAAGTTTTCTAGCTTCCCTACCAGGCAAAATTCTGGCATCTTCTTGCCTAACCATACTGCATTTAGGTATTTCAATCATACCGTATGTCATAACCTCAGAAAATGGACATCTATAACTGAATTCTAATTATATCCGTTTTTAATTAATTACAACTCTCATTTAAGAATATATGCTCTATTATCAATGTAATAACATTCTCCTCTTAAATGTATTCACTTCTATCGATTCATTGGACAGCTTAGTTATAACTATAGATATCAATATAGATCATTTCAACATCATACTCTGCATAATACCTTGTGAAATTGCATATATTGTACCGGTAACGGCGGTACAAACTAAGTCCCCGTCATAAAAATCTTAAATTTACGTGTTATGCTCCGGACCGCTTACGAAGGACTGACTAGGCAGCGAGCAACAGCTGCGCGCGTATGACGTAGTGAGCGGGTGACGTCCCAGCATGCCTCGCCACACTACACAGCCTGGACTGATGTAGAATGTTCTACGAGTTTCGATGGGTAATAACTTTTCCCACGATGATAATTTAACAAATTGAACTACATCACCATATAACTTAATCCTTTAGCTATGTTCCTGCCAAATTTCATGTGAATCTGACTTGGGACTATAAAGTTATGGAACAAGAGGTGGAGGCCCGGATCAGATATAAATACGTACTGCTTCGCTCAGCAGAGCAGTGTGTTACAGCATGTTATAGTGAGCAGCAGTGCGCTGCAGAATATGATACCAGTTTGTGGCCGGGATTTCTATGTGCACACTAGACTGTAGTATTCGCACAGTCAGTTCGCGGGTACCGTGATCGAGCGTGAAGCCGCTACTAAGTTTCAAGTTCGTGGACTTTAATCTAATTGTGTTGAATGTGGACTTATGCAGATTTCTTTATATTATGACAACCTTTTACTCCGATAGGACGTGAGGTGAATTGTGTATCGTCTGGACATTATTTATTGACTGTTACTCTATACGAGTGTCCAAGACTCGCAAACATTTTCGATTGTTCGAAATTGAAATTTTATGGACTTAGAACTGATTGCTCCTCGCCGAGTACTAAATGCTTTAAGTTATAAACTGTGTTTGAATCCAAATTTAATTTACCAATCCATAAACTGTGTCGACATTTTAGGTCATGAACGGTGAACTGTGCATGTGTGAACAGTGCATTTCTGTTCTAATGAACAGTGTATTTCAATTCTGCGAACATTTAGTTTACGAACAGTCGAACCAAGGACTGTCAGTACTCAATTAATTTCGTCTTTTGGTTTCATATTATTTTCAATACGTGAATGAGTTCTGATTCACGAGCGGAACATCTTTATTTCATTTAAATTGAACAGTGCTTCAATGAACTAAGTCATGTGACATTACTTCACGTTGTACTAGGTGCAACGAACTTTAAGTAACTCTGTTAAACTCGACAATCAGCTCCGAGTGGACTTTATTTTATGAATATCTCTTTCACTTGACACGTGACAAAATTAAGTGACATTTCACCGAGACATTTGTGTTTGGACTTTGTTAAAAGCATTTATAAACACTCTATCATCTGTGCAGAAGCAGCCTTTGCACTAACTCGCCCCAGAGCTGAACGATGTTCATTCATGTTCACCATTTACAAGGACTACCTCGACGCCATGGATCTTCAAAGCACCGAATAGATCTTCTAGAACTTCCATCGGGGGACGAATGGTGGTTCGCTGCTATGGAAAATGGAGCTGCCGGAATCCAAGGACATCGCCAGCCATAGGACGAGGAACATTTTCGACTGTATACGCTGTACAGAGGTGATATTAATTTCAATATTTTTAATAAACTCTGAAAAAAAGTTTTAGGATTTCTTTTGAACAAACCCTCTCCCTCCGTATGCACTTCAGCGACTGGTACACGCCCTGCGTCTTATCTCTACCGAAGTACCAAATTTACTGTTACAGAGGAGAGGGTAGAAATTGGCGCCCCAGTCGTATCGGGGCCGATTTGGACTGCAGTAAAATTAGAAATTAGCGCTTCAGCAATATCAGAACTTAATTAAGAGTGCAGTAGACATTAAATTGACACTTAACCATTCTAGGCTCAATGTTGAAGTACTAGTAATAATTAAGAAGTGCAGTGATAGACAAAATCGGACTAAAATCGTGTGACTTAGCAATATAATTCAGATACATTTCCAGTGCTTTATGTGGAATAACTATTAACATTACAGTGAACTTTCTAACAAGATTTAACTTCTCACTAATAAGAAGTGTTATCTATGATATGGGATAATTTTTGTGTGTTAAATGTCTTGGAGATTTTTCTTTTTGGGAATGTTTGAATGACTTTGAACATGAACTTTTAACCATTGGACAATAATGGTGATATCTGAATTCTTTTCAAGTGATTTATGATTTTCTTGTTGCTTGGTTTAAATACATTACCATCAAAATGGAAAATATTTTAGCGGCTATTGAAGCTCTTAAGATTAGCTTAAATGAACGGATCGCCGAATCGCAGGCTCAATTAGGTACTACTTTAGATACTCGTGTTACTGAGATTAACACTCGTATTAATGAGATTAACACTCGTATTAATGAGACCAGTACCGCAACTGCAGCCAACTTAGAAAGTCGTATCACACAAGTAACTAAAATAATTAATACCAAGTTTACCGAAGTTAATGCTAATTTGGAACATAGGCTTACTAAAGCTGGTTCTGAGATTGAAAAACGATTCTCAGAAACTAATGCGAAAATTAATTCTAAGTTTACGGAAATAAACGAACGCCTCACCCGTGACTTAGAAACAGTAAAACAGGACCTTAAACTACAAATAGTTGAAGACTTAAAAGCTTCATTTCCCACCTCACATCAATTGATTAAAGAAGTTGAAAGCTTAAAGGCAGAATTTAAAGAATCTCATGGTCAGTTATCACAGGCACAAGCAAAAATAGCCTCTATTCAGGATAACATCCATGAATCTTTTAAGACTAACTTTCAGAAAATAAGTAATGAGGTCAATCTACTTAAAACAAGGCAGGAGGAAACAGATAAGCATGTAAAAAACCAATTAGATAGCGCACATACTCAAATCATTCGCATAGGCCGCGATGTAAATGAAGTGAAGCAGGACCTCGAAAAGGAAGGCCAGAGCGTGGAAAACTCCATCCGTGGGCAAGTTAAGACTATCAAGGTCGAATTACAAGGAAAAATAGAGACGATTGGTAATAGAATCTCTCAGGTGGAGAAGGAGGTGTCTACACACCAGTGTCAAGGGTTTAGTGGAGATACTTCTAGCATTTCCACTGTCTTAAAATTATCAGACGATAAACCTGCAAAATTTTCCGGAAAGGAAGAGTACATAGCGAAAGAATTCCTTCTCAATATTGAAGAGTACTTTCAAGAGAATAAAGTACGATCCGATCACCAATTGAGGATAGCTTCTAGATTATTGGAAGGGAAAGCACTAAATTGGTACACAGCATTTAAATTTAACATTAAAACCTATGATGAGTTCAAGGAAGCCTTGTTGAAGAGATTTTGGAATTCGGAAATTCAACATTTGATTAAGTTACAATTGTACTCTAGGAGATACAACACAGCTATTAATTCTTCACGATATTCTGATTTTCTCATTTCCCAATTAAAGAAGATGCAATTCTTTGATCCTCCTTTGCCAGAACAGGAGTTAATACAGGTAGTAACTTTACAATTTCCGGCGCATGTACAAGAAATTCTTGTGGCAGCCAATGTTCAAGACCTAGAACAACTTGATGATTTATTAAGGAAACTTGACACTGCCCATACACAAAATCTACCTAGGGTTACTAAGACGAAAGAGGTTGCAACCAACCATGTCGAAGTTAACAACCCGCCGAGATCGAATCCCGAACCCCGTGAGGAAGTAGAACCACGGAGAGATCCATAATCTCATTTCCGACGATTTAGGAGACGTCCATACGGGCAAAGTACGCCTTATAGACGTAATCAAACGTGAAAGAAACCTACCGAGTCACTTACTCGAGATAGAGATTCGCCGAGAGCCGAGATCGAAAGAAGATGGAGAGAAACTCGCGAATATATCCAGAATCGAAACCGGGATGAAGGATTACCTGGCGCTACCTCTTTAGAATATCAAGAGCATGCCAGAAGACAGAACACGACGCCTGCGACCAACCTCGAATCGACAGGCGCAATAAAAAAAACTTCGACAACACAACAATAAGATTGCCTGAAAACCGTAGTAGAGGGGAAATAATTTGTGTCACTAATATTAATTACTGGTTCTTGGATGACTCAGATCTCTTGTATGAAGATCCCACTCCTACAACACCGAAGGTCCAGCGAAGTCTTCCAGTTATTAATATTACTTTGGATGCCCTTTATGTAACTGCCTTAATCGATTCTGGAGCTCAAGCTTCATTAATGTCTGAGAGGTTAATTGAAATGTTGAAGGGAGGAGAAGACATGTTATTGATACCAGTCGCACAGATTAAAATTAAAGGGATAGTACCGGACAAGCATATCAAATGTAAATTTCAGGCTTATGTTACATTTGACATTGAAGGTGTCCAGTTCGAGCATATATTCCTAGTCATTTCGCCGATGAAATTCAACGTCATCCTAGGGTCAGATTTCCTAGCCAAGTATGGGGGAATCATTGATTATCCTGCCAACATCATACGATTTTTTAATATCGACTCTGTAGAGTTGCAGCTGGTAGACTGTAATAATTTGAAGTGCCAAGGTCTGGGTACCCCATTCATAGAAGCCGGAGGCAAGATGAGCGATGCTCTGCCTGCCGATGAAATAGATTGCGAAGAGGGTAGACCCGGTCAAGAGGGACCCGTCGAGGGCCAGGAAGTGCCCATTGTTGAGGATGTGTTCGACGAAGGTCATGATCACTTCATATTTCTCACCAGTGCGGCTGAAAGCCCAGAGTTCGATTCCCGCGTGGCAGAAGCAACTCGACAAATATTTGAGAAATTTCCTGAAGTTTTTGATGACAAACCAGGCGTTATTAGAGATTTTGAATACCAATTGAACGTCAAGGACACCTCTCCTTATAAAAAACGGCCCTATCCAGTTCCTGAGAAGTACCGAGAGGAAGCCAGGACTGTGATAAAGGAGATGGAAAATAATGGTATCATTTCTAAATGTGTCACTCCGTATCTAAACCCCCTGGCCATTGATAAAAAACCAGCTGTTTCACATCCCGAACTTCGCATTTATGCAAAGTTTTGCCCACTTTATGTAGGACCATATAGAATTGCAGAGGTTCTCGAGAACGGGGCATACAAAATTAATAAACTGGATGGAAGCATCGAGGGCATTTACAATGCAGCCAACTTAAAGAAATATTTCAGGAGAGAATATTATTAAAAGAAAATCCTATCGAATTTTCTTTTCCCCAGGAGGAGGGGGAGATGTACCGGTAACGGCGGTACAAACTAAGTCCCCGTCATAAAAATCTTAAACTTACGTGTTATGCTCCGGACCGCTTACGAAGGACTGACTAGGCAGCGAGCAACAGCTGCGCGCGTATGACGTCACAGCATGCCTCGCCGCACTACAGAGCCTGGACTGATGTAGAATGTTCTACGAGTTTCGACGGGTAATAACTTTTCCCACGATGATAATTTAACAAATTGAACTACATCACCATATAACTTAATCCTTTAGCTATGTTTCTGCCAAATTTCATGTGAATCTGACTTGGGACTATAAAGTTATGGAACAAGAGGTGGAGGCCCGGATCAGATATAAATACGTACTGCTTCGCTCAGCAGAGCAGTGTGTTACAGCATGTTATAGTGAGCAGCAGTGCGCTGCAGAATATGATACCAGTTTGTGGCCGGGATTTCTATGTGCACACTAGACTGTAGTATTCGCACAGTCACTTCGCGGGTACCGTGATCGAGCGTGAAGCCGCTACTAAGTTTCAAGTTCGTGGACTTTAATCTAATTGTGTTGAATGTGGACTTATGCAGATTTCTTTATATTATGACAACCTTTTACTCCGATAGGACGTGAGGTGAATTGTGTATCGTCTGGACATTATTTATTGACTGTTACTCTATACGAGTGTCCAAGACTCGCAAACATTTTCGAGTGTTCGAAATTGAAATTTTATGGACTTAGAACTGATTGTTCCTCGCCGAGTACTAAATGCTTTAAGTTATAAACTGTGTTTGAATCCAAATTTAATTTACCAATCCATAAACTGTGTCGACATTTTAGGTCATGAACTGTGAACTGTGCATGTGTGAACAGTGCATTTCTATTCTAATGAACAGTGTATTTCAATTCTGCGAACATTTAGTTTACGAACAGTCGAACCAAGGACTGTCAGTACTCAATTAATTTCGTCTTTTGGTTTCATATTATTTTCAATACGTGAATGAGTTCTGATTCACGAGCGGAACATCTTTATTTCATTTAAATTGAACAGTGCTTCAATGAACTAAGTCATGTGACATTACTTCACGTTGTACTAGGTGCAACGAACTTTAAGTAACTCTGTTAAACTCGACAATCAGCTCCGAGTGGACTTTATTTTATGAATATCTCTTTCACTTGACACGTGACAAAATTAAGTGACATTTCACCGAGACATTTGTGTTTGGACTTTGTTAAAAGCATTTATAAACACTCTATCATCTGTGCAGAAGCTGCCTCTGTGGATCAGCGGTAGAGTGTCGGCCTCCGGATCCCAAGATAGCGGGTTCAAACCCGGCAGAGGTAGTCGGATTTTTGAAGGGCGGAAAAAAGTCCATTCGACACTCCATGTCGTACGATGTCGGCATGTAAAAGATCTCTGGTGACACATTTGGTGTTTACCCGACAAAATTCATTAAATCTCAGCCATAGACGCCCAAGAGAGTTTCGGTTTACTCGGTCTGCCATCTAGTGGGGGCCTAGAGTAAAACGGAACGTCGAAATTGACGAGCAGACAGCCAGATGGCGTCAAATTGAAATGTCTGCACACGGTAGCTGAGGCCATACGATTATTATTATTATTATTATCTGTGCAGAAGCAGCCTTTGCACTAACTCGCCCCAGAGCTGAACGATGTTCATTCATGTTCACCATTTACAAGGACTACCTCGACGCCATGGATCTTCAAAGCACCGAATAGATCTTCTAGAACTTCCATCGGGGGACGAATGGTGGTTCGCTGCTATGGAAAATGGAGCTGCCGGAATCCAAGGACATCGCCAGCCATAGGACGAGGAACATTTTCGACTGTATACGCTGTACAGAGGTGATATTAATTTCAATATTTTTAATAAACTCTGAAAAAAAGTTTTAGGATTTCTTTTGAACAAACCCTCTCCCTCTGTATGCACTTCAGGGAACTGGTACACGCCCTGCGTCTCATCTCTACCGAAGTACCAAATTTACTGTTACAATATAGGTTGTTTATTAAGGGTAACTCCTAACATAATATCTTTATTTTCAAACATACGGTTATAATGAGATCTACTTGGCTTTACATTCACCAATATTGTTTAGATATGCCTATATTGTATTTATTTACTCCCCCGATGAGATTTCTTTTCATGTCAGTGCTTCCTGTACAAGATCCAGTCTTACGTTACATATATTTCACATTTATTCTACCTCTTCTATGCTTTCTCCATATCAATTCCCTTCGACGATTTCTTATTTCTTTCAATATAACACGTAGCTCATTTAATTCAACCATAATACCTTTTTAATGTAGCCATACCTATTAAATATCTTAATCTCTTATCTGAAATACATTTCCCACGACGTACAATATTCAAATACAATTATCTTCACTTCACTGGATCACATATTACTTCACCATGATGATATCTAACCTCCAGTATACTATGATATTCCTTCCTGTTTCTGCATTGACAAGAAATAACACATGTCTACTGCATATCTCTACCTAACTATATTACAATGATTTTCAACATACACGTTAGGTTACTTGACCCATTCGTGATATCCGCTTCTTAACATATGATCTTTCTCTGTAGTAATAAACTTTACTCATTTATGATATCAATAGCAAGATTACCATAGTTATGGCATCACATTCTTTATACACACTGTCGATTATTCTAATCAATGTATATCCATCCTAACATATCTTAATCACGAGAGCTAGATTTTGAGGTTACACTTCACTGATTATATTAATATTGTAGGTACATACCTTAGACTATAATTTCTAAACATTATTTTGCATCAATTTAATTAAGAAGTGTAATTTAGGAAAACTTAGCTTATCATTCTCAGATTCAGGATAATTCCTCAGCCGTCCAATCTAAGGCTGATGTGCTCGGCCGTATGAAAACCATAGATCAGCTGGGATCCCGGGCCACATCAAGTAGGCTGGATCCTCCGTGCCACACTCATCTCCAAGACTGCCCACTGCAGATCTAGTTGCACATCATGTCGTTCTTCATGCTTGAGCTTAGCTTAACAGAATCCAAATATGAGATGTGAGATTTCATATCAATATTTCTAGTTCGACGGTCTATAATTTCTCTTCTTTCTTTTGATATCCAATAAGACTGCTTTCAATTACATTGTATTAGCTTCAATACTGCTTCAGCCTCTATTCTATTTATATGAAAGATGAATATGGATAATCTGCTCGTTTTCTGCCGTTTTATTTTCTTTTTCTCCCTTTCTGAAATTATCGTCAGAAATTCACTCGGCGATCTTGGTATCCTGGCGGTAATTGCTACTTTGGTTCTCGTTTGACCATTTGCTTCGTTTATTGCGTTCTTCCTTTTGCGCAAGAACACTGTTCCTTTATAACCATATAACGTTCTCCTGTGCTTTCTATTTTCTTCCCTTGTTTGAAGAATATTTACTTTACTTCCTTGTGATTATCTGCAATTAATGACCTCCTCCATTTATATTTTTCGGCAGTCAGTTGTGTTAATAATATATATTTTTTGTTTTTTAAACAATCTACCTCGTATTTAATGTTCCTTTCCTCCACTGCCTTAGCGATCATGCTCTACTTTTGCAAGTTCGGCCCCCTGAGGTCTTCTGAATCAATGTTCTCTTTACATAAATTTCGTCTCGCGTAATTTATTCATTTAACTTGGCGACATTCTTTTGACGTGGCAGAAAATGCAATGGCAGAATACAATGTTAAATACTTGATCATTACTACTTCACTGTCATCGTCTTCATTTTAAGAGAAACTGTGAAATGAAATGTTGATGTCCATTCGAAGAAGGTGGCGATCCAGACTCATCACCCTAAGTATCTTGAACTGTTTAACTACTGGCACTGAATTACCTCGAACTATTTAAATGGGGGTACCTACTGTCACTAACGTATCTTGAACTATTCAAATGTACCTACTGTCACTGAAGTCTATCAAATACGTTCACAGCGCTATATACATTATAGAACTACCGTTGGATGGCCGCGTAATCCTGAAGTCCACTCAAATTACTGTACCGACTGATAAGCCAACTACTGAGTCTATAGGACGAATGAAGTACAGTCTAATCGCCCTGGCCATAGAAATAAAGAATACGGTAGGGCCTTGTTCGACGATGGCAGTATTATTCCTTTATTTAAACACGAATTCCATTCTTCTATTACTAAATTCACAAACTTAGAAATGACTTTATTGTTAAGTCAGGCATATCGCAAATGAGGTCTTTCGCAATAGAAATCATTGCCAGAGCTGAGCAAACAGTCGTTCTTCGGTCATTGTGTTGCGTAGATATGTCTTAATACGAGCCAATATCGAAAAACAGCGCTCTGCTTCGGCTGTGGACCTGGATGTGGTCACAATTATCCTGAGAAGCTTTAGCGTTTCATTGAACGTTGATTTCAGATTATTTTCCAAGATAAAAGCGAGGAGTGGTAGAGCTCTTTTGCCTTGCCTAAAATCTGTCCGTTTGTAAATCACTCCTAATTCCGTCTTTAGCCTTTCCTTCTGCAACATTGGATAATGTAACGCAGTAGAATTCAATACATTTTCTGGAAATTTTATAGAAAATTTGTCAAGTGAATCGGAATATAGTAGTGTTGCAGCTCCAATATACCCAGTAAATGCAAACCTATCATGCACCTGATTCATTACAACATCACAGACTCCTTTCGCTGCAATGGTCCTTGTGTCACTTACTCTACGTCTTTTATCGGAATTATTGTAATCCGTGAGATCACATGAAATTTTATATATTTCTTTACGTTGTTGTGCTACACGCTTTGCAAAGTCATAAATAGCCTTTTTTATTTGGACTGAATCTGTTTCGCGTTTTTGTAGCTGATTGTACAGTATGTCAACATGCGGCATTAATTTGTGAAAAAGAGACAACCAGAACATGAATATGGTATATTCAAGAGCACGTCGCAATCCATTGGCTTCATTTACGCTAATAGACGTTTTACCTTCTTATTCTTCTTCTTCTACTACTACTGTACGAAAGCACTCAATCAGTTTCTCTCTATTCTCGTAAAGTACACTCACCGTACGAATGTTGTAGTTACAGCGAGTAGTGAGGTAGTCTAGTCTTCATTATTTCATTCAAGAGGTCATTTCTGTGAGACGAGTTGGAAAAAAGTTGGACAGGTTACAGAAAAATAATGTGACTTCAGGATTATACGAACAAGCCTTCTGCATTGTCGAATTTAGTTTGTGTCCACAGCAATGAATAAAATGTGCATTAAGGTAGTGAACTTTCAATTTCGCCTGCACGTCCCCTGTCCTTCCGCACATTACGCTGGCTCCGTCATAACTCTGACTAATAAATTTATGTGGTGTGTCACTTAATATGAAATTAATTTGCTCTAATAGACATTGACTCAATTCATCCGCTGTTCTGTCGGTTGGGTTCATGAATCTCCAGAATCTTTCATGGACGTGACCCTCTAATGTATATCGAAAAACAAGTACCAATTGGCATTTGTTTGAAACATCCGTTGTTTCATCTGCTTCTATTGCAACGAATTAGGATTCCCCAATTTCTGAAGAAATTTGTTCCCTACATACATTCAACATACAGTCAAGAAGCTCGTTCTGAATTGTCTTTGACGTACCTTTAAATACAGAAGCTTTCGCCAGGTGTTCTTGCACAGCAACGTCCATTTCAGCTGTAAAATTAATGAGACCTTTGGAAATTCTAGGATTTAGAGAATTTTCTGTCTCTGGCCACGGAGTGCCACTTCAAATACGCTACAGAATTTTATGCACTGAATAATTCTGCGTAATATGTGCCTATTTTTCCTAACTTGATCATTATGTTTCTTAATGGATTGGCGATAATATAATCTAGTTGAGTCACTATATTAACTTTCCCTAGCACAGCTAATAACATGCCTGAATTGATATGCTGGAAGGAACTTTCATGATCTTTAATTTTTTTTCTTTCAAGTGTTTGAGATCTGTTACTCCGGTTTTCATCCACGTCAGGTTCTGTCCGAATAACATGCACGGAAAAGAGAAGAACGCATTCCTTGAATCATAGCCACACAAGTACTCGTATTCTGTATACAACCCTGGCTGGAATCTACGTCGAGATTCGCGCCTTTATATTATCCGACTTGTTCTAGTTGTAAATGAGGTGCTGGTCGACGGAGTGTCTTTATCTCTGTCTTTTCCGTTAGGGACTGTTGAGAAAAATGTATACCGGTATTTAAAATATTACTCACAGAATTCACTGTAAGTACTTAGTCTACAGGTGAATCATACCTGTGTGATATACATTAAGCGACTCTTCATAGGGATTCTATATATCCGCACACAACAGATTTGTTGATACTGACTAATTTCATTAGGCAGTACAACACGTTTATCAGACCGCAGATGACAGACTTGGAACGCGAATTTGAAACGGATGTTCTGCTCGGCGCGATAAGCCTTCGCATATTTTCGGAATCGTAGTGGGCTGGCTTCGGCAGTGACCCTATCTCATTTACAGTGCATGTTAAAAAATAGTTCCACGCATGCATGAACGAAAATTACCTACGAAAGTGTCAACAGGTAAGGGCACAGGGCCAGCGAAGAGCCCGCCGGAGGAATCAAAGCAAATACAGTAGAGACAATACGCGACACTGAGCGAGATGTCGAGGGACAGCTATTGGAGCTCTCTCTAGCGAGTAGACCTGAAAACTACTGATTCTGTCATCGCGTGTATTTTTGTGTGTTTTTGGTGTTATTTATGCGTTTTCAGTGTGTTGACATAATTAAATAGTAGCGTGTATGTCATTCCTTGATATCTCCTCTCAACATGAGGGGAAAGGTATGTGCTGTGTTTGGCTGCAGTAACTATGAAGTAGAGAAGAGTGCGCGGTCGTTCTTCAGGTTCCCTCGTGACAAGAACATGTAAGTAATATTGTGTTTGCATATATATTCTTCCAGTGACAGAGATTTTTATAGTACTTCATAATCTTCTGACCTGCTTGACCCATGTTTTAACTGGCTTAAAATGTAATACGCATATTTCATTGTATAGTGCAGCAGTTAACCTTCAATACCGATGTGTTGTTGTAGGTGTGATCTGTGGGTTTTGAAATGTCAGAGAATTGATTTGGATAAGGTGTACAAGAAAGAAGGGACATTACGCCTATATAAGAATTATAAGATTTGTTCAGATCATTTCCAAGCCAGCGACTTTAAAAATCCTCGACTATACAGCCAAGGGTCTGTTACATTTTTACTCTAATTGTACGTAAATATTCCTCAAAGCATCACTATCGACAACATTTTCATACTTTTCTTTCTTTTATCTCTCTTATCAGATTAAAGCCGGGATTTTATAGATTTTCTTTCTGTTAGTAGGCTTCATGTTAAGAGGAAAATTGTCCAGCTATTAAATGTTAATTCATTTCATCATGTGTGTAAAGAATGTGCCGATATTTTTATTGACAAGTGTCTTAATGTGATGATACAATGTTTTTAAATGAGAAAAAGACAAATCCAACCGTAAGAGTTCAGGCAGGAATGCTACAGCTAAAAAAGTAATGCGTAAATGAAAGATCAAGCCATTTCACAGCAGTCCATTTCACACCTTGTTTATATGTCGAATTTCAGTCTTTGAATAATAACCTTTTAAAGAATTCTTCATTCATTTATCCAGAATTGCTTTAGCAACTTCGAAGTTAATATCTCAATAACACTTTCTTTCTAGACGTAATTTATTTATCCATTTCCGTATATACATTTCCATTGATATTTGAAAGCGCGATTTTTTTCATGTCAAGTCACTAGGAGCGCCACCGTCGAATTGTCTTCCATTTTAGCAAGGCTAAATCCGTACACGCGCAGACTTCTGGAATACTTACCTGCACAGACTTGCCTCTGTGAGGTAAGTCGGAAGTATGCAGTTGCCCACACACCCTCAGACTAAATGATTATTTACCGAGGAGGTTGAATACGACGCGTTCAGCTGTTTTCTGTTTAAGATTATGCACTTCGGATGGTTGAAAAATATATACGGATTGATATTAATTAGATAGTCGGTATAGAAGATGAGTTGTTATTTGGACATAATGTAGGGCTCTGCACGAAGAAGACGTGCAAAAAATGATTTCAGTTTTCATATTTGTAGGTTACCACGTTTACATTTATTGCCGCAACTCTGAGATAGCGCTTTCGTCGCAAAGTCCCCAGCTGAATTCAAGCAGCGCCAGAATGTCAGAGACTTGCCTGCAGACTTTTTGTCGGCAGACTTATCGGCCATACACACGGAGACATGTCTGAAGAGACTGGTTTGCGCAGACTTACCGGCCATACACACACAGACATGTCTGAAGAGACTGGTTTGCGTAGACTTACCTCCGACTAAATCTGCGCGTGTATGGGCCCCTTAAGTGTCACGTATTTGATCAAAGTACGTGTCTGATGAAAACATTGACGCACTAGCTGCATGCGGCACCTAATATCAAACCTGAATGTATCACCATTCAAATTGCCAGTATTTATAAAACCATGCATTAACAGTTACTTAGCTGGAGGAGCACGTGCCCCTCTGCCCTTCAGAGCGAGTCACTACTGATATCTATACGAAAAAGCAGTAAAAGCTGCGGAAGTTACAACTCCTTATGATAATCTGCCTTTGTATCATACCAACGAACCTACAGATACTTATTTTTAAAGTTAATATTATTACGTAAATTACTTCCTAAACCTAAATTCGAAACAAAGTCCACCTAGCTAGCCTACTTAACCTAGAAAACGTAATCTGCTGAACGCCAACTGAACTACCGGTAATAGTTATAAAATTTAAACATCACTACTCCCAATTTCTACGAACAAGCACTAAACCTAATATATAAATAGCATGAAATGTATCACACACACACACACACACACACACAGTTACACAATTTCACTAGGTTTTAACAACTTTATCACTACGATAAAGCAAGGGCACTCTCAACACTCACAAGTGCACCCAACAATAACATTAGGCAGCCTTCGGCCCCAACCGATATATCATTGTGATATTCAATTTCAACAGGACGAGTATTTGCCGAGGTGGACACACGGTCATAAAATAAAACACAACCCACATGAATGGTTTCCAATGGTCTTCACAAAGATGAAGACGGGAAGGAAAACATGGCCGGATCGAAGACCAAAAGAAAGGGAGGGTCATGCCCAAGCATGGCGCCCGGGATCGGGGATAAACAAGAAGTTGCTAAGGAAATAGCAAGTTAAGCACAAAAAAGCAAGTAAGAAAATGCCAAGATAAGAACATCAAACTATATGACTAGGCAATATGATATGCGTCTTACATAATCTCACATTCGAACACTCACACAATTGGTTTACAATAGGTTTAAAAAGGGTCCAACAGGGAATGTATAACAGAGAACGGTCAGAAAAAATGCAAAAGTGTAGAAGTCCGGTTCACAAATAAGGTCTCACTCGGATATGCAAGGTCAAACCCACACAACATCGGAGGCCCATTCACATCATCAATACGCTTCTCACATACAACTCAAATCCCAACGCAGCACCAGCCTTCCATGTACTTGCTTTTCTGATACACAACTACATAGGGAGGACACCGGATAACAAATTGGTACATGAATAATAAGATCTCCAAACCAGAACCGTATAATAAAGTCGACGTAACGCACTTCCAAGGCACAACAGAGGTCATTTACTCAATGACCATAAAACATAGATCAATATACAGAGTTGACACCAAAAAAACTTAGCTAATATACATGTTAAATGGACAAGAACAGTACGAATCAGGATGGGCCACAAAATAAATAGCTATGGGGGATAAAGAAATAAAGCCAAGCATAATGCCACATGGTGATATAAAACATAGTCCAGGAGGCTAACCCCCAAAAAAGTGAGAAAGTATGATGGAAGAACTATAAAAATAGTTAAATTACCTTAATCAGGCCAGTCATGTAAGTGCAATAAAGCAAGTTAGAAACCTCCTAACATTGTAAAATCACAGTATACAGGCAACATGTGATCTCCTTGGGCTAAGTTTGCGAGTACAATTAGAGGTCAAAGTCGGCCATGATAGCCATGTCAATGAGTGCACATTTGTATCAGAAAGCAAGAAGTTCGTCAGAAAAATGAAATCCTAGCCCTGTTTATTACTATCCTCATCAACTTCATGGTTTGTATGCGTCTCGACAGTTTTTGTTTCAATTCTATTTTCAGTATCATGAGTCTTCACTTTCTTCGAAATTGCCATCAACTAGGAAGTCATTATCATCCAAACGTAGAAGATAGACTTCATGCAGATTCTCATATTTGCATGTCCTGTTTACTCATGTTCAATAAGTAGCCAGATGATTGCAAAATACTGTATCCCACAGCATGCTCAACTGAAGCAATCGGTCTGGCTGTTACATAACTTAGCACACTGGGGTTACAATTCCCACAGAATTCAGCAGCTGATGGCAGTCGTTCATGTGAAGTTATTATTACGAAACCTCTAATGAAGGTATCACCTAGGCTATCCTAAAGTGATAAGAATAGGAGCTCATCCATCGGTCCATCAGTTACATATTAAAATTAAAGCAGACCATGAGGCTGTCACACCTAGGCACGACTAACGGAGGGTTGCAGTAGCTGTGTAGCAATAATATGGTGATTTACCTTTTTGCTAAAGAAACAACACTGCAAGGGATTCCTTTCTCAAGAACGCATTTCTTTACCATCTGAAAAGCCATCTAATTTGGGAAAGCAGGATACACAGGTTCACTAAGGAAGTATGTTTTCTAAAAATGGGGTGGTAAATGGCAGATTTCTATAAGACATAACAATTCTGACAGATAAAATCAAAATTTTATTTTCATACTAACTGTACAGTTTTGGTTACACAAAAACCAAAAGGTATAATCAAAATTAATTTTTAAAATGAAAATTCTATTAAAAAAAGACATTTGAAAAACAAAGAAATTATTAAAGCTTTGAAACTGCTCTGCTCAGACAATCAACGACGGAGGTTTTTCAAGGTAAAACATGGCAATAAATAAAAGGTACTTTTAAATTTCTTTACTTAATTTAAAAAGTAAATGCATATCCATACCAGCTGTTTTGTGCAAACTTTTGCTCAATAAATAAATGATACTATCACAAAAATACAAAAGAAGAGTGAAGTCAATTTGACACTGGTAATTTGTCAATTCTTTCAATCGTTTACTATAAATTTATGCCTTCATTAAATTCACAGCAGCTTTAAAAGCCTGAGAAATAAATTTTGATCCTTTCCAATATCTAGAGGGGTGTTTTGCTCTCCAATCTCTCTGATAATGTCGAGGATGATCACGATCATCGTAATCATAGTTTTCATTAAACTGACGGGATCTCCAGAATTCACTTTTGTCAAACTTATGAGAGTCCCTTTTCTCACGTGTCTTACACCAGTCTGCAATGGGCTCTACACGGCATGTCTCTCGACTTCTTGCACGCTGAAAATACCATCGCCCTTTTTCCCTATCCTCCTCCCGTTTCATTTTGCGTGCCATAGCTCTTTCAAATAACCAGTCACTCTTTTGATCATCATCTCGTTGCCTGGCTCTTGCCTCATATCGTTTTATTAACCAGTCACCAGACGTGTTGGTAAATCTGTAGCCATTGTCATCCATAGACCAAGCAGCTTGACCATATCGAAAACTATTTCTTTTCTTATATTTGTACGCTTTTTCAAATTCCTTGTTTTTCTTTAAGTTATTCATGTTATGGTGGGATTTTTCATACAATCTCTTTTCAAAATTCTTTCCTGAATCATCATTATTTCTCTTATGGAAGAATTTATTGACATGCTTAAACCCACGGCTTTCTTGAAATTTTGATCTATATTTGTGTTTCAATTCCGTTTCAGACCTAACTCCTTGATTGTCACTCTTTTGCACCTTCTCCCCTTTCAAGCCTTTTGTTGAAGATTTGTGTTTTTTATCTTTCTGTTTCTTCTTTTTGTCATGTTCATGTATTTTGTCACTGCTTGATCTATGACTTTCTTGAAATTTTATAGTGTTCTGTTCTTTTATTGCATACTTCTGTTTCTTAAATGGTTTATTTGATTTCTCTTTAGATTGTTGTTTTTTATTTGACATATGTATTTCATTTCTTCTTGACTGCTCTTCATGAGGTTTGCCCCGGATTTCCTCAGATTTCTTTGGTTGTGGCCTAATTTCTTCAGAGGAAATATATTTTTGTGTGTCCTCAAGAGGATTTAGATCATCATATAGCATTGGTATGTACTGAGATTCTATGACTGACTTCTCATCTTTAACAGCATTAAAAACACCTGTATCTTTACTAAAACTTTCCTTGTTCTCAAATGAATTCATGTTCAAAAAAGAATCAGTATCTTCATTTATATTAGCATTACTCTCTGGAAGGTTAGGAAGTCTTACAGGTGACTTATAATCTGAAGTTGGAAGATGTGGACCATAAACTAAACCTGAAGGAAGTGGTGCATCAGATTTTACAGCAGAATTATTCTGATAAAGAGGATAAGAAGGAACATTTACAAATTTATGTACTTCACTATGAAGTGCACTTGTAAGTCTCATCTCTGGTTTCAAGTCTGCATTGCTTTCCTTGATAACACTTTCTTCCCTAAGGTTCAGACTGTCATAGTTCTTAAACAACTTTTTTTTAATGGAATTTAGCTTACCTGCAGTTTTTGATATCAACTTTTTTGTTTTACCATCATAAAGAATGTGTTTTAATTCCTTCAGAGCTTTTTTTCCAATTTTATTATTGTTCTGCATCTTAAAAGGAACACCCTCAGTTTCCAAACTTTTCCAATTAGCAAAAGCAACATCTATAACTGTAAGTGCCTCTTTCAGTTTGCCAGACAACTCCAAACCATGAGCCAGAGCCAATTTCACATCCTCTGCTAACTTAGCAGTAGCTATACCCTCATATTTATGTTTACTGGAAATATTTTCCATACTAGGAATAGAAGTGGCAATATTTTTAGAAGGAATATTATCATCTACCTTCTTTAAAATATTGTTTCTCTCTGGCTTTACATTAAAATTATTAGTCAATTGTTCCTGAAGTAACAATTTATCATTACTTGATATGCCGTTGATATTCTGAAAATCAGTTCTCAAAATTGGAGAACTGTTTTCCGCAAAATATGAGGAAACAGAAACTGGAACTTCTTCATATATCACTGAATGATTCAAAACAGGTATGTCTGGAAAGCAGTAAATATTATTTCTAGATTCTGAACATTTTGAGTCCATATCCCCAAACTTCCTAAGATGGAGATTAGCCGAGATCCTTCTCCATACTTCACGTTCTCTAAGCAACTCCTGCAATTGACTCTGTAACAGCTGATTCTCCAGTTTGAGTTTGTACACTGTTTCTTCAGGACTCACTGCAACCTCCTTTGTACCTGAAATATAAATACAAAGTAGTTAAGGAAATTTATCATGCAAAGATATACACATAATAGGCAGTACTAAAAATATCATGACAAAAAGATAGGTGTACAACACCCATTTAGTCCCATTAATTTCAATGTAGTCACACAAAAAAATCACAGAATTGAAACATATGACCAGATCCTATAATCTAATGATATTTAATATACAGGATGTCCAGAAATTAATTTTTGATTTTGTAGAAATGGGGATGTAGGGGTAATATTTGTATGTCAGTACATTGCAGGTTTATTGTAGATATAAACTTTGTAGTTGCTGGTGGAATCAGGCCATTGGCTTCACAACTACAGCTCAACATGTGTTCTGGTGTTACAGATACCTGTACGTGCATGATAAGTGTGCCAAAAAGGGTAGCCATTGTGACACGGAGGTTGCAAGGGTTTTCTTATGGTGAGAATAAGACAAAATTTGATCGCCGATTCCATAAACCTGGACCTATAGACAAAACAATTAAGCTCATGGAGAACAAGTTCAAGGTACACTCTGAATGTTAAGAATGAGTCCAGACAAGGCCGTGCAAAATTTGTGTACAATTTTTCATGGGAACTGAACATTTCATGCTCAAAGGTGCATAAGGTGTTGCGTTATATGCTGAAGAAGAAGCTGTACCATCTGCAGGCTCTGTACCATTTACACAAGGATCTGGCAGAGCATGTTAGCATATGCGTGGATTTCCTTGCAGCAAGTAAAGACCGCAAAATCCTCGAACATGCCCTATTTAGTGATGAGGCAACCTTCTACATTTGTGGAAAGGTGAACAGATATAACTGCATCACCTGGGCTGACACACCACCAGTGGAGCATTTGGAAGTCCAGCATATGTCTCCAAAAGTTTATGTGTGGAGGATGGTAATTACTGGACAAAATTTACAGTTTTTTGCCAAAACACCATTAATGGAGTAATGTACCTGAATACACCACAAGAGTTTCTACACCCACAGCTTGTCCAGGATGAATGTGTGAACACAGTCTACTTTTAGTAGGATAGGGCACCATGCCATTATGCCCTAGAGGTTTGCACATTTTTGAATGATGTGTTTCCTGGAAGATGAAGTGGGCACACAGGACCTGTGAGCTGGGAGGTGTGTTCTCCTGACCTCACACCAATGGATTTCCTCCTGTGGGGATTTATCAAGGGACACATTACCACATTGGCGGAGCTCTGAGACAGAATTCGACAAGTTACTACAGCCGCTAACACCACAAATGCTCCAGAACGTCTTTTGTGCCACAGCTGACAGATAAAAGGTGTGTTACAATAGGAATGGTATTCATGTTGAATGTAGCATGTTCTGAACCTATCTATATCATTATGAATTGTCACTATTTCAACAAAATCAACACTTAATTTCTGGACATTCTGTACTATCAAAGTCAAAGAAATGCAGCAAGACCTTGATAATTTAAAATAGTTGGGACTACAAAACTGGACTTTAAATTACATGTTTTTTATCACATTCACGAAATCACATTTTTAAAGTACCAGTCCAACCATACATCATACCAAATTCCCGTAGACATGAAAATAAGCAAACAGTAGGAATGGGTAATGATCTCCCTCGAAGCTGATATCACGGATCTAGGGAAATTCTCGAGACTGATTCTCTTGTGCTGTGATCTGTTCAATGTCCCAGGGGGTACATATCACTAGCAGTTATTGCGTGAAATGCCGTCCTCATATTTGGAAACACCAGGATCTGTATGCCGATAAATGTTACACCAATCAATACTGATCTGCATTTAGGGCAGTCACCCAGGTGGCAGATTCCCTATCTGTTGCTTTCCTAGCCTTTTCCGAAATGATTTCAAAGAAATTGGAAATTTATTGAACATCTCCCTTGGTAAGTTATTCCAATCCCTAACTCCCCTTCCTATAAATGAATATTTGCCCCAGTTTGTCCTCTTGAATTCCAACTTTATCTTCATATTGTGATCTTTCCTACTTTTATAGACGCCATTCAAACATATTCGTCTACTAATGTCATTCCACGCCATCTCTCCGCTGACAGCTCGGAACATACCACTTAGACGAGCAGCTCTTCTTCTTTCTCTCAATTCTTCCCAACCCAAACATTGCAACATTTTTGCAACGCTACTCTTTTGTCGGAAATCACCCAGAACAAATCGAGCTGCTTTTCTTTGGATTTTTTCCAGTTCTTCAATCAGGTAATCCTGGTGAGGGTCCCATACACTGGAACCATACTCTAGTTGGGGTCTTACCAGAGACTTATATGCACTCTCCTTTACATCCTTACTACAACCCCTAAACACCCTCATAACCATGTGCAGAGATCGGTACCCTTTATTTACAATCCCATTTATGTGATTACCCCAGTGAAGATCTTTCCTTATATTAACACCTAGATACTTACAATGATCCCCAAAAGGAACTTTCACCCCATTAACGCAGTAATTAAAACTGAGAGGACTTTTCCTATTTGTGAAACTCACAACCTGACTTTTAGCCCCGTTTATTAACATACCATTGCCTGCTGTCCATCTCACAACATTTTCGAGGTCACGTTGCAGTTGCTCACAATCTTGTAACTTATTTATCACTCTATAGAGAATAACATCATCCGCAAAAAGCCTTACCGCCGATTCCACTCCTTTACTCATATCATTTATATATATATAAGAAAACATAAAGGTCCGATAACACTGCCCGGAGGAACTCCCCTCTGAACTATTACAGGGTCAGACAAAGCTTCACCTACTCTAACTCTCTGAGATCTATTTTCTAGAAATATAGCAACCCATTCAGTCACTCTTTTGTCTAGTCCAATTGCACTCATTTTTGCCAGTAGTCTCCCATGATCCACCCTATCAAATGCTTTAGACACGTCAATCGCAATACAGTCCATTTGACCTCCAGAATCCAAGATATCTGCTATATCTTGCTGGGATCCTACAAGTTGAGCTTCAGTGGAGTAACCTTTCCTAAAACTGAATAGCCTTCTATCGATCCAGTTATTAATTTCACAAACATGTCTAATATAATCAGAAAGAATGCCTTCCCAAAGCTTACATACAATGCATGTCAAACTTACTGGCCTGTAATTTTCAGCTTTATGTCTATCACCCTTTCCTTTATACACAGGGGCTACAATAGCAACTCTCCATTCATCTGGTATAGCTCCTTCGACCAAACAATAATCAAATAAGTACTTCAGATATGGTACTATATCCCAACCCATTGTCTTTAGTATATCCCCAGAAATCTGATCAATTCCAGTCGCTTTTCTAGTTTTCAACTTTTGTATCTTATTGTAAATGTCATTGTTATCATATGTAAATTTTATTACTTCTTTGGCCTTAGTCTCTTCCTCTATCTCGACATTATCCTTGTGTAACCAACAATCTTTACATACTGCTGACTGAATACTTCTGCCTTTTGAAGATCATCATATACACACTCCCCTTGTTCATTAATTATTCCTGGAATGTCCTTCTTGGAACCTGTTTCTGCCTTAAAATACCTATACATACCCTTCCATTTTTCACTAAAATTTATGTTGCCACACACTGCCTGAGTTCTAAACTGTTATTCAATGATATATACCCATACACAATGTTTAGAACTTCTGACTAAATACTGTTTCACAAAATATGTAATATATGAATGCAACTTCGAGGATGACCCGAGAAAGATACCAAAATCACTGGCAAAAGGTCACTAATTCGTTGACAAATTGAACACTTATTCCAATGAGAGGATGTTGTTTAATTATTCATGATTGAAGGAAAATACAACGTAGCAAAAGAAAAGCGAGATCTCTACATTGTCTATATTGTTACATGCAGTGACACACAAAATTGTGAACAAAGATTTTGTGTAGTAGTAAGTGGAAAAAAATATTTGTTAAATAATAAATAGGAAGTCCATTGGTGTGAGGTCAGGAGAACGCATCTCCCAACTCATAGGTCCTGTGTGCCCACTTCATCTTCCAGGAAACACATCATTCAAAAATGTGCAAAACCTCTAGGGCATAATGGCACAGTGTCCTGTTCTTCTGAAAGTAGACTGTGTTCACACATTCATCCTGGACAACATACATATCTTAATAAATAAGTGGAAGTGTTAGCTATATAAAATGAAATGAAAATCCACAGCCTGTTTCCAGTCATTCGACCTGGTCAGGGATGGAATGAATGAAGCCTCCATCTAGCGGCGAGGATAAGAAATGTGCCGGCTGCCGAGGCCTGTCGCACTCCTTTGGGGCAATGATAAATGACTGACAGATGAAATGAAATGTTAATGGAGAGTTTTGCTGGAATGAAAGATGACAGGGAAAACCGGAGTACCTGGAGAAAACCCGCCCTGCCTCCGTCCGCTTCGTCCAGCACAAATCTCACATGGAGTGACCGGGATATGAACCACGGTATCCATCACTGAGAGGACAGCGCGCTGCCGCCTGAACAACGGAGGTTCAAGTGTTAGCTATATATAGAAGTGAAAATAAGATAGTAATTAGAATCTAATATTAGGTGAAGAAAGTAAGGCCAAGTTTGCCATTTTGGATTCTGACAACATACCACATTAAGACAGAAGGTGAGCATCAGCCATCTTATCACTGCCCACTAGATACCATACTGGTCGTAAGTACCCAACTTGCTTCGCAGTTGCATTTCAAAGAGGATGAATACACTGATGAGACTTTCTGTGAGCGGAAAGTAGAAGAGTCTGAGACAGCAGTTCAGTGTGATGGTTTATGTCAGAGATGGCATCATCAAGCTTGCGCGGAATTGTAACTAGGACTAAGGCTCTATAAGATCGGTATGCTTAGCCGCCATTTTGGTTCATACATGCGCAATGGGCCATGTGAACAAAGTCTAGTTTCTCCTACGAGCGCTCGCGTCGTCACATCGAACGTATTCCTTTAATTACCACGTGCAGGGGCAGAATACTGCTATATCTGAGTGGATATTTATTACATAATGGTGGGTTGTTCTGCACCTAATTGCAGTAATATCTGTACTGCGGGACACAGGTTGTTTAGATTCCTTTCTGGTCTGCATTATGCCTTTGACTCTGCTCCACCTTCTACTTCAACTGTTGTCTTAAACCTGCATCCAGCTCCCACTGATATTATAGACTACAGCCCTTAATTCAGTCACACTGATAATTCAATATTCAGTTCTGTCCCCAAAGTCCGGCAACAGGAGTTCAACATTCAAACACCACAGTTACAATATTTGTCAAAACTAACTTCATATGACAGAAATAATTTGTTTAACGTTGGTGGCATTACAGCAAATGCATTATCGAAAACCAAGATCTGTGGTAGGCCTATATGCAGACAGAACTATGAGCTTTCTGACTCAAGCTCCGAAACATTCGTATTTTTTATTTGGCTGGTCTAAAGAAACCCAATTGTGAAGTTATGAAATTAATTTGAAACTATGAGGTCTTTATAGGGATTATAAGCATTATATAATGCAAAGTGGTGCTAATCTTGTAAAGGAGATAATTTCGAATGATAAATGTACTAGTACATGTTCTCCAACGTGCTGTAATTGAAAAGAAAAATTGTTAGTTCTTCAAAATTCGATCCTATGCTGTTGTGGACTTTAATAAGAATGTACGGAATGGAGTATTGTTTTGTAAATACTGTAATAAAAGGTCGTTTATAGGAAGGGGAGTTAGGGATTGGAATAACTTACCAAGGAAGATGTTCAATAAATTTCCAATTTCTTTGCAATCATTTAAGAAAAGGCTAGGAAAACAACAGATAGGGAATCTGCTACCTGAGCGACTGCCCTCAATGCAGATCAGTATTGATTGATTGATTGATTCCCAGTTACTTGGGTGTGTTCGTCTTCGTACATCACATTTCAGCGTTATTTTTGTTCGAAGAATATTTTTCTTATTATTTCGACAATATTGAAAATAGCGCTGAATCAATTTCACGCAAGTATGAAATACCGGTCATATGGTATCAAAATATTATATCACAATTTATATATCTTCGACACTGACCAATTACCACGTCAGATTCTACGATTTAAGAATGGCAGTAGCCTATATCAATACCACGGTGTACCTCATTTCATTTGACGGTACCGCGGCGCATAGCTTACGAACAACTTATCCTACTTATCGATAATATAATAATAACAAAAACCGATTTATTAGTAATCTATTTTTCTAATATTTCTCCAGTAAGAGTACATGCCTAGTTTGTTTGTTTATCAAAAGGCAAATTATCAACGACCTTGCTTTTACAATCACCGTACAAGTAAAAATTACACAATAATCCACGAAATATACTAATATTTATGTTCAGTAACCGTTTGAGTAATACTGAGAATGAGTATTTTTACAATATATTAGTTTAGTATTACTTTCTAGCGTGGTCAACTGCCTTACCAACGCAATGCAGGAATGAACCATAATGGCGGGCGAGCATACCTAGTCTTTAGAGAGCCCTAACTAGGACAATTTAAGACACTCAAGGATTCTAGCAAAAAGAAGTAGAAATTACTATGGCTTTGCTATCATTGTAATCAGGATTTTCTTCAATACAAAGCTGGAAAGAGCATTCATAAGGAAATAGAGTATATTCGTGAAGAAATGAATCGGAAGCTGCATGAACTAATCAACAGTGATAAACAGATTAAACGATGGGACATTATTCCGTCATCCCAGATGGCAAACAAAGATTTCAGATTAACCTCCGCGGAATAATCCTAATTTCCTTCGTAAAGAGCAGCGGAATCAAAATATCTTAAAACTCTAATATTCCCCTTAGTGGTCCAGGAAACTTTCCATACGCTTAGTTGATTTTGAGAGGGAAAGCACCTCAACCAAAATCTGCAACAGGGACTTGTCACAAAGTTTATACAAGGAGTAATTTTAATACCACCTATTCAATACAAATTTATTCCACTATAGTGTGGTTAAATACACATGGAAATTATCAGAAATTTGAAGTACATGTTTTGCCCACTATTTATTGGGCATCATCAGCTCCAATCAATCAATCTTAAAACACATATGGTCTAAGGAGTCATAATAACTTACGTAAAAATATTGATGAATATTTACAAGTGTTAATACTGTGGATGCAAAATGTTTACAGTAAAAAAAAATTGGTATTATTATTGGTAATATAGAACTTATACTAAGATCACTTTGAACAAATGATGTGTTCATCTAAAAGTAATAGTCATATATTGTTTTTAAAAAGTAGTCCATGTCTGACACTGAAATAGGTCTTCTTGATGAGAAGCTTAAGCAATATATATTACATTAAGAAAACAGAATATCAAAAATAAGGCGTCAACAGGATAAGAACAAGACGGTTAAAAGATGCAGTAAAAGTTCATATTTGAGGCCAATATTTAAAATAAGGATGGAAAGAAGTAGTTGAATTGAAGGCAGTGTAGTTTTTGACGTCTTGGAAAGTTGGATTAAAATAGTGGTATGTCGTGAAGTGCTGAAAAACATCGAAGAATTTGCCGTAAAACGCTGCTAAAATATCGAATAAAAGAAGGTAGGCTGGACGACAAATTCGTGTAACAGAAAATGCCTCTTGTAGACGTGGATGTCCGTAGTAAACAATGTTGTCAATCCGGAATGAAACGGAAGGCTAATTTGACGACGGGAAATTAGGCCGAGAATATATCACTGAAAACGATATGTTGAATAATGTATACTTACTTATTCTCAAGATGTAATGTATGTCCGAATGTATCTGCAGCGTTAGTCTGTTTGAAGTTCCTACTTCTAGTGTAGTATCGACGCTGTGGAGGTTTAGGGGAATGCTGAGAGGTAGAGGGGGTATCGGTAGGCGGAGCATCACGTGTTATAGCCAGTATAGGATGGGCGTTACTTGAAGGAGCAAGTATGGCGTCGGTATTTAACGAATTAGAGGGAGTCTTTAATTCTAAGGATTTAAATATCTGATGGACTTTATTATGGTTTGGGTTGACCGTATTCAATAACTTAAGCATTAAAATAAGTAACGGACTTCTGACTTCCGTCTCGTTATTAAGATTACGATCTTTATTGTATGTCCTGTCCAAGAAAATGTAAATACTCTCTAATTCATTCAAAAGTTTACCTTTGCCTGTATTCCTAATTACTGTGAGATCTTTCTATTGTAGTGAACCGGTGTCCAGTTTCCTTCATGTGGGTGCTCTTTATTAACAACCATGTATCCATTACTGTTAAAGAAATCCTCTGTTTTTAATATATGCTTCTTTGTCTAAGAGAACTATTGATCCCCCCTTGTCAGCCTTAGTTACCACAATGTTGTTGTTTTCTATCTTAGTCTTTAGATTTTTTTCTCGTGCCTTAATGAGTGTTCCTTGGTGTCTTTTATGCCTGTGATAGTGGAGATGCTCCTTGTGCAGCGACGTCTGACAACTGTTGTCCAGAGCCAGCGTCCATCACATCACTATCATTAGTTGCAACTTGTATGGTAGTAGTGTTTCCAATCGTTTAAGATACAACGTAACTTAAAGACAATAATAAAGAATTCGACATTTCTGTTTAATGAACGAGATCAACAGAAAGTCGTAAATATGAATCCGAATATTCCTGTGGCAGGAGCTCTTCCTAAGGTACATAAAAATGATATTCTAATGCGTCGTATTATTAACTGCCGCAACAGTCCAACGTATAAAGCCTCCAGGTACATCCATGGCTTCCTTAAGAGACAATACGTGTTTAATAACAAGCAGCCCTTAAGGAAATCAATAGATTTTTGTGAGATTTTAAGCAAATTTAATCTTCAATCAAAACAAGCAATATGCTCTTTCGATGTGATTAATATGTACCCAAACATTCCCACTGGTGACACAGTTAACATCATTTATGATAACATCTGTAAACATAGTGGCCTCAGTAGAAATGAGATCGATGAATTCATGAAATTATTGAACTTTGTTCTGGACAACAGTTATTTTACATTTAACAAAACATTTACAAACAGAACGGTTTAGCAATGGGTGACCCAATATCGGGCATCCTAGCTGACATTTACATGGACTCAATTGAACACACTAAAATAAAAACTAATATTAAAGGAATTTGCTTATGGTTGAGACATGTGGGCGATACAATTGTAATAATTGATAAAGATGTTACCAACAGCAGTGAAATTTTGGAAAAATTAAACAGTATCGACCCTAACCTGAGTTTCACTAAGGAAGATGAAGACAAGTGTTCCTTGAATTTTCTGGACATAACAGTGACACGAACCAATAACTCTTTTGAATTTCAAATATATAGAAAGCCTACACATTCTCTGATAACTATAAATAATTCCTCATTACATCCTAGCTCCCATAAACAGGCATCTTTTCATAGTTTAATTTATAGAGCACTAAGAATACCTCTTTCCCCTACTAACTTAAGGAATGAACTGAACTACATAAGAAACCTAGCCAGACTTAATGGGTTTAAGGTCGAGATGATAAACTGCTTAATTCACAAAATCAAAAATAAGTTATCCACGAATCTCATACCCGACAAACCAAAAAGAACTAAGTACGCCACTTTCACTTATAGTAGCCCAGTAGTCCACCAAATTGCGAATACTTTCAGTAAGCATAATATGAACTTAGCCTTTCGAACAATCAACACAACTCAAAACATCTTTTTAAATAAAAAAAAGACTAAATACGACAGAAATAGATATTCAGGTTTATGAGTTTATAGATGAACATGTTCTCAGTGCGGAAAATCCTATGTTGGACAGACTGGGCACAGTTTTTATATAAGGTACATGGAACATTTCAATGCCGAAAAACATAATAATAAATACTCGGCAATGAGCACCCACATGAAGGAAACTGGACACCGGTTCACTACAATAGAAAAAGATCTCACAATAATTAGGAATACAGGCAAAGGTAAACTTTTGAATGAATTAGGGAGTATTTGCATTTTCTTGGACAGGGACATATAATAAAGATCGTAATCTTAATGACGACACGGAAGTCAGAAGTCCGTTACTTATTTTAATGCCTAAGTTATTGAATACGGTCAACCCAAACCATAATAAAGTCCCTCAGATATTTAAATCCTTAGAATTAAAGACTCCCTCTAATTCGTTAAATACCGACGCCATACTTGCTCCTTCAAGTAACGCCCCTCCTATACTGGCTGTAACACGTGATGCTCCGCCTACCGATACCCCTTCTTCCTCTCAGCATTCCCCTACACCTCTACAGCGTCGATACTACACCAAGGACGAGCTGACTGTCGTAGTGAAAGAACGTACGTGCCTCTCGCTGTGCTGTCTTTCTCCTTTCACCGAGACCTTCAGAGAACTTCGAGAGATTACACTACCTGTCCCAACCAGTTACCGCCTCTCGGTACCTAGGGTCAGATAGGGAATCTGTAGGCCAGGGACCCGCTTAACAACGGATCATCCCGCGTCTACTAGCTCGTTTTTAGAATGTCCCAACAGATACACACATGGGGCCAGGCTTGCTATTCCGAAAAGAGCAATCTATCGCTTCGGAAAGAGCAATTTGTCGGCAAGCCTGGAGCCATACATACACTCAACGGAGAACCTCGAGTACTGACGAAGAGTGAGAAGCTGTCGTTATCACGGCACTCTGATCACTCTACGGCCGTCAGTGGATCAGCGGAGGGCAAATCGCAGTTCTCACAGCGCTGCCCCCCGCCAATAACCCCCACCGGCAATATATTATTTTTTAGTAGTAATGTATTGAATACGTCTTTAGGGTTTAACGCTACAAGCGCGCATAGCGTCACGCTACCGGCCCTCGCTCCGGTCAATGACCCGGCCGAGCGACAGCTGGGGGTGACTCAGCGCCTATCGTGCTTCAAGAGCAGGAAGCGAAAAGTGTAGGAGCTGAGAGCAGACTTTACCCCTGACTCACAGCAAATACACCTGACGGGAAACGTTTACCTGACGGGGCAAGCTATGTGCAACTATGCGTGCACCACCACCACCACCACCATGACTACCACCACCACGACATCTCCGATTACCACCCCGTCAGTACAGGCCAGCTCGCACATACCAATGCAGCCGCTTCCCACTCGGATGGACAGCCACAAAGCTGAACCCGAAGTAAGAGCAGGCGGCGCCTGGAGATCGAGCTGGGGTGCCTGACGTTGTGCTCGGGTGACCGGGAACCGGGGCTAGACCTCGATGTGCCGGAACCCGAGCATGGGAAGGAACAGTCACATGGCTATGCTGAGCCAGTGACTGTGGAGCAACGCCAACATAAACTGGAGGCTACCTCTCCCCCCAAAACGAACCGAACCCTTACACCCAGCCCAGTGGTCAGCCAGCCGGACGCCGGGAAAGCGGGTCCCAGTTCCGCCAAACTGAACGGAGAGGCAACAGCGCACAAGGGAGGGGAAGGGAAGAAGAAACGGACTCGGCGAATGGCGCCAATTAAAGTCCAACCCCCACCCGAGCGAGCGAGAATCTCGGACCCGGACTTGGACGAAGTCCCACTTGGTGATTGACCTTTCAGGCGCATCCCGGGAGGCCGAATCTGAAAGCTCCGAGGGGGAGAGATTCAGCGAGCACGGGGTGACCGAACCCGAGGTCCCAGCCACCCAGCTGGTAAACCAGGGTGACGGCTTCAGGGAGGCAAAAGGGGGGAAAAGGGGGAAGTGGGAAAAATGCAAAGTAACCCAGCCCCTGAAACGCAAGGCCCAGGCGGCCGGGAGAAGTAAACCAAGTACCCGAGTCGATAGTAGCACCGAAACATCTATCGGCTCAACCCAACCCCAGCTCACCACACACAGGACGCAGACTCGTCAGAGCCCACCTCCACCACCACAACAAAAGAAACCGATCACCCGTAAGGGGTCAACCCCCCACCTCTTATGGTATACACCAAGGACACCAAGACACTTGAAATGGAGCTCCTCAAAAAGCTGCCGCATGAAGAGAGAAAATATTTCTCTAGGCCGAGAGTAGACGCACATGAAGCGATTCGGCTACACATGTCGAGCTTTGAGAGCTACGAAATCGCTATCAAGGTGCTAAAAGGGCTAAATATTAATTTTGTAAAAGTATTGCCAAACAGCACTATGAAGCGGTTCGTAGTGAGGACCCCCATTATCGGAAGCAATGCGGACGAAATCCAGCTTGCCTTGAAAGCACAGGATATCCCCGCATTCTCCGTGGTGCAGATGCGTACAGGGAATAGGCCAGCCAAGGGCAACCTATTCTTAGTTGCCGTGGCAGACACCCCAGACGCGGACAATCTGCGGAAAATGCGGATGCTCGTGAACATGCTGGTGTCGGTCGAGCCGTACCGCCCCCCAGCCACTGGCCCCCAATGTGGAGTGTGTCAGAGGCATGGCCATCCAGGGGCGGCGTGCTAACTGGAGCCCAGATGTCGCAGATGCGCCGCCTCTCACTTGTCCCGCGACTGCCCCCACAGCAACGACCCCGCGTACTCCAAGTGCGCCAACTGCGGGGGGAAACACGCGCCTAATTTTAAGGAGTGTCCCAGCCGCAGGGACTTCGAAGCCGCACATCAAGGCAAAGGGCCAAAGGGTGAGAAGCGTGGCAACCCTAAAGCCCAAGCAGGCCCTTCAGGCTCAGGTGCTTCACGCAAAAAGAACCCAGGCCCCTCAGGTAAAAAGGACCCTTCAGGTCCTGTTGACCCTTCAGGTACAAAGGGCCAAAACCAAGGCCCTTCAGGCACGCAGCGCCAATCAGGCGGAGGCATTTTACATTTTAAGACCGTACAGACGGAAGGTAAACACAACCCCGGGCCCTCAGCCCAACCAGCCCCCACCACCGTCCAAGCTAAGACCTCAAGCAACAGCAACAAGGCGGCCCAGTCCCATGTACATAAACAAAGGCAGGTTAAGTCCACGCGAGCTTCCACCGAACTACCTGACGGTCCGCCCTAGGCCAGCTCCACCCCCCCAAGATAACTGCCGACAGAAAACCAGCATCCGCACTAACGCCCCCAACACTACACCAGCCACTACCATCCCACCACCTACACCTGAAACACTAACACAGGTGCACCAGCCAGAAGGGAACATGGCAGGAAGGGTGTTCAAGGAGAAGATAGACGAAATTCTGAAAAAAGTCTTTCCGAACTTGAACTTAACCGCGATCATAACCTCTGGAGTTATGATAGCCAAAATGATGGCCACGACCCTATCACTCCCATGGCTAGGGGAATTGGCGAACGCGATCTCCGAACTCCTGACCCTAGATGGATGAACAAATCAACGAAGACGATAACGATAATAACAATAACACGCAGAGTTTCGAGTTCTAATATGGAACTGCCAGGGCGTCAGGTCTAGAAAATACGAACTCGAAGCCTTCCTAGCCGCGAACACTATACACGTAGCTCTCCTAACTGAAACCTTCCTCCCACCGGGGAAGAAGTTCACCATAAGAGGCTACAAAATACACAGAAGCGACAAGGCTAATAAGAGTCGGAGGAGTGGCAGGACATTAAACATATGGAAATGGACTTACCAGAACTGGTCGAGCTGGAGGCATGCGGAATTGCCATGCCAGTGCAAGGAACACTCGTCAATGTCATATCGGCATACTACAGACCTAAACATCTTAACACACAAGACATCGAATCGGTACTAAGGCTAAATCGAAACACGATCCTAGGAGGCGACGTAAACTCGAAACACGCCAGCTGGAGATGCCTGAAGCCTAACCCAGACGGCACAAGGCTGTACAACCACATGCTATCCCAGGACTATGTGGTAACAGCCCCCAGTGAACCCATGTTCCTAGCGCCAAACGAACAGGTCGATGATATTCTAGACATAGCCCTACTCCGACATATTCCTCATAGACACAGCATAAAGGTCATTAACGACCTAGGGTCATGGCATCAACCATGGACGCGAACCTAGAGGAATATGAGAACAACCCCAAGCGTAAACTCAACTACAAAGCAGCCAAATGGGGTAAATTCGAAAGAAAACTCGATTCACTCCTACAAGGGACTGAAGACATACAAATAGTAAGCCCAACCCAAGCGGATGAATCCTTAAAGACGCTCATAAATGCGATCCAGGCAGCCACAACTGCGAATATCCCGGTACACAAACCTAAACAACACACTAACATCGAAATACCGGCCCACATTAAAGATCTAATACGCCAGCGCAACCAACACAAGCGCAAATGGGCCCGATACCACCGCGATGAAGACCGGATACGTAAAAATGATCTCAGAGTCGAAATCGAAACCGAACTAATAGAATATAGGTCGCGGATCTGGAATAACAAACTGAGTACGTTTAACACTAATACCAGACCGGTATGTAACTTAGCGAGATATTTCACGCGAGAACCACACGTGATCCCAACAATTAAGGGATCTAACGGACCAGTATACGAAAACCAAGCCAAAGCCGAGGTGATAGCCGACTCACTGAAAGAGGCCTTTATGCCCAATGACGAACCGTCAGACCCCGCCTTCATTAGGCAAACAGAGGCCAAGGTAGCGGAATTCCTAGCAAACGCACCTAAGCCCTAATCCACGAAATTAAGTGGATAATAGATCACCTTAACCCGAAGAAGGCACCTGGCCCAGACGAGATTCAGAACATAATACTCAAAAAGATAACTCCGAAGGCCCTCGCACTACTCACTAAAATATACAATGCAATGTTCCAATTGCAGTATTATCCGGAACAGTGGAAGAAAGCGAGATTCCTTGTATTTGGCAAACCAGGCAAGGACAAAGCTAACCCTAATAATTACAGGCCCATCAGTCTCCTGGACGCCCTCAGCAAAGTATTCGAGAAAATACTGCTGAAAAGGCTAATAGCACATATCAAGGAAAGAGGAATAATTCGAAATGAACAATTCGGTTTTAGGAACGGCCACTCCGCCCCGCAACTGCTTACCCGGGTCCTAGAACAAGCGACCATGGACTAAACATGCGGAGGGACACAGGTACGGTATTCCTTGATATCCAGAAGGCATTCGATAAAGTCTGGCACGAAGGCCTATTAGCGAAATTAATAGACCTCGAATTCCACCCAGGGTACATAAGATTAATTAAATAATACCTGGAAGGCCGAGAGTTCCAAGTAGACGTTCATAACACACTGTCAAGCACGCGACCGATCAGGGCGGGCGTAGCCCAAGGGTCACTAATAGGGCCAATCCTATTCATTCTACACTGACTGACAGAGCAAATGCAACACCAAGGAGGAGTGGTCAGAACTTTATGCCAATTGCAGGGTAGACTGACGTCACTGAGGTATGCTCCTGATGTGAAATGCGCCGCTGTGCTGCGCACGTAGCGAACGATAAATGGGACACGGCGTTGGCGAATGGCCCACTTCGTACCGTGATTTCTCAGCCGACAGTCATTGTAGAACGTGTTGTCGTGTGCCACAGGACACGTGTATAGCTAAGAATGCCAGGCCGCCGTCAACGGAGGCATTTCCAGCAGACAGACGACTTTACGAGGGGTATGGTGATCGGGCTGAGAAGGGCAGGTTGGTCGCTTCGTCAAATCACAGCCGATACCCATAGGGATGTGTCCACGGTGCAGCGCCTGTGGCGAAGATGGTTGGCACAGGGCCATGTGGCACGTGCGAGGGGTCCAGGCGCAGCCCGAGTGACGTCAGCACGCGAGGATCGGCGCATCCGCCGTCAAGCGGTGGCAGCCCCGCACGCCACGTCAACCGCCATTCTTCAGCATGTGCAAGACACCCTGGCTGTTCCAATATCGACCAGAACAATTTCCCGTCGATTGGTTGAAGGAGGCCTGCACTCCCGGCGTCCGCTCAGAAGACTACCATTGACTCCATAGCATAGACGTGCACGCCTGGCATGGTGCCGGGCTAGAGCGACTTGGATGAGGGAATGGCGGAACGTCGTGTTCTCCGATGAGTCACGCTTCTGTTCTGTCAGTGATAGTCACCGCAGACGAGTGTGGCGTCGGCGTGGAGAAAGGTCAAATCCGGCAGTAACTGTGGAGCGCCCTACCGCTAGACAACGCGGCATCATGGTTTGGGGCGCTATTGCGTATGATTCCACGTCACCTCTAGTGCGTATTCAAGGCACGTTAAATGCCCATCGCTACGTGCAGCATGTGCTGCGGCCGGTGGCACTCCCGTACCTTCAGGGGCTGCCCAATGCTCTGTTTCAGCAGGATAATGCCCGCCCACACACACTGCTCGCATCTCCCAACAGGCTCTACGAGGTGTACAGATGCTTCCGTGGCCAGCGTACTCTCCGGATCTCTCACCAATCGAACACGTGTGGGATTTCATTGGACGCCGTTTGCAAACTCTGCCCCAGCCTCGTACGGACGACCAACTGTGGCAAATGGTTGACAGAGAATGGAGAACCATCCCTCAGGACACCATCCGCACTCTTATTGACTCTGTACCTCGACGTGTTTCTGCGTGCATCGCCGCTCGCGGTGGTCCTACATCCTACTGAGTCGATGCAAGGTCTGTCTAGGGAGGTCAAGTCACGAATGCTACTTATGGCGCCGCCATATTGGGTCTTTAAGCGAGCGTAACCAAAGGCAAGTGTATTCGAATTTAGAGGATTTCGGTACCGTACATTAAAATAAAAACAAAATACCAATTATTTTTAATGAAAAATTTAATTGGGCATCTACTGGTCATGTATATATAACTTATAACACTTAAATGAAATGAATACATTCACAGCTATTTGAATAGGAAGATAATTAACAGAGCCTGAAATTCTTTCTTTTTTCTTTTCTTGAGAAACAAGAATCAACAGAAAAGCTCATGTTGTTCTCTTTTACTTCCTTACAACTTGGTCTTACTGTGTTTCTTATTAATATCATCTGTCAAATACGTAATCTTATTGACAGAAGCATAGAAATCTGTACAATACCTGTGTCATATTATGATTACCGGTACATGAAATACTGAACTTGAAGTACTATATTTAAAGTATTAAAATACAGTTGTAATAAATTACCTTCAGTGTGTTCTTTATTAAGAAATTTTCCGATAGTGCGTTTCTAAAAGGTTACCCCAGTATGTTGACAAACACTGAATGCCTCTTGAATTGAGTGCATTAAATTATGTATGGTAACTGTTGTTATCCATTCATGTGGTATTTCTTTGGGTTCTAAGGCAAAAATATTCTGCACATATGCAAGAAGAGTGATGTTTTAGCTACTCTTAACTTGCAGCTATACAGTACAAAGTGGTGGTGGTGATTATTGTTTTAAGAGGAAGTACAACTGGACAACCATCCTCTATAAACACTAATCAGAAGAAAACAAATGGAAGGGGACCAACACTTCGAAAAATGAAGGTATCGGCAAAAGAAAGATGAAGGCCACAAAGTGTGTGGAAATGAAAAACTTCCTAGGCCTCGAATGCGCTAATGCCGTCGCGGTCGAAAACGAACAAGTGTTGACCAGGGGAGGTCGGATGGGCTAGAATACTGAAAGCAATGTCAAGACTCAGCTAAGGACCTTGTAGTCACAACCCAAAATAGATTTCCCCCCGTGGGTGGGGGAAATAGAACAACACCCACGGTATCCCCTGCCTGTCATAAGAGGCGACTGAAGGGGGCGTCAGGCGCTCCTAACTAGGGAGCGTGGGTTGGCGACCACGGGGCTCTTAGCTGAGTCCTAACATTCATGCATATAATAATAATAATAATAATAATAATAATAATAATAATAATAATAATAATAATAATAATAATAATAATAATAATAATAATAATAATAATAATAATAATAATGGTTAAGAAAATTAAAGCAATTGGTAGACACGATTCCATAAGAAATAGAAATTCAGTCACTATTATGTTGAGTCAACCTAGGTGAGGCTGTTTTAGGGATTACTTTAAGATATTATGTTAGGCTACGGTACATTAAATTACAGTAGTTGGTTAGTGGGAGTGAAGCGAGTCTTGTGATCTGTAAGTATTTGTCCAGCCATATAATGTACTCTATAGAGCATTTAAGATGAATGAAATTCAGCTGTAAATAACAACTACAGTACAGTATAAGACTGCTATTATCAATGAAATTGTTGTAATGATGGCCAGCTGGACATAAATTGTTGGTCTGAAGTAATAGGCCTATTGTTTGTTGTGATTATAATTGGTAAATGAACAGGAACAAGCATTTCCAATATCTGTGATTCATTTCTACGTTGCATGTAGGGTTAGAATGATACTGTCTGTAGTTTACATGAAAAGGAATGGAATGAAATGGCGTTTGGATTTTAGTGCCAGGAGCACCTGAGGACAAGTTCGGCTCGCCAGGTGCAGGTCTTTTGATCTGACTCGCGTAGGCGACCTGCGCGTCGTGATGAGGATGAAATGAAGATGAAGACGACACATACAGCCAGCCCCCGTGCCAGCGAAATTGTCCAATTATGGTTAAAATTCCTGAACCTGCCGGGAATCGAACCTGGGACCCGTGTGACCAAAGGCCAGCACACTGACCATTTAGCCATGGAGCCGGACACATGAAAATGAAATTTTCATAAACATCAATACTACTATTACACATTTCCTGTTACTTTTCTTGCTTGTTTTGAAAGACAGTTCTCTTTCTTTGGGAGGTTTCCTATTATATGTCAAAGACTGAGGTGGATTAGGGGCGTTGAAAATTGTTGGGATGGAATTCCACTTGAGTAGTTTCCGTCCATCTGCCCTCTTTAGTTCAAATTGCGATTCTTCAAAATGATACTAGAAGAAAATACATAATAAGACCTATAAATATAAAACATCATTCATTTCAGGAATAATAAGAATGTATAACTTCACTAACCTCGCACAAGAAGCAATTATCTGTAGGTTGCCATTTGTCACGCCTACAGTTTTGTACCCACTGAGCTCTCCTTTGCTTATCTCTCGGGAAGCGAAACACTCTAATTCCGTCAGTTGTCTTATTTTGACAATTTGGTGCGGCGCAGTATCCCGTTTTCCTTCAAAATACAAGTAATAACTCACATCATTACATCGGGCACGCCCACATAACAACGATATATGAGACCCAATATGGCCGCCACCGCAAAGGATTGTGGTAGCGTGACCAGACCTCCCTAGACAGACCTTGAGTCGATGCCGTGCGCATTGTGTAACCTGCATATCGGTTTGAAATAAACATCAATTATTCGTCCGTGCCGTCTCTGTTTTTTCCCCAACTTTCATCCCTTTCGAACCACTCCTTCTTGGTGTTGCATTTGCTCTGTCAGTCAGTGTATTTACGAATGACATGCCGACAGCGGAACTCACTAACACGCACCTCTACGCGGATGACACTGCTATCACAGTACAACACCCTCAGCTAGCATGCACCCGAAAGAGACTACAAGTAGCACTACGAACCCTCGAGCCCTGGCTAACCAAATGACGCATCAAGGTCCAAGCTGTGATGTTCACTTGGAAGAACAGACGCACACACAGGCCAGCCAATATAAAACCGCTCAAACTATTCAATCGAGATATAGCATGGCACGACAAGGTCAAATATCTAGGAGTAGTCCTAGATAGAAAACTAACCATGCTATATCACATTAAAGAGATCCAGCGGAAAACACACGCACGACTGTCACAGTTCTATCCCATACTGAATAAAAGATCCAGCATTAACAAGAGAGTAGCAATCAACATGTACAAGGCCCTAATTAGGCCAATAATAACGTACGCAGAGCCCGCTTGGGGCTACACTACTATGAAGAATCTGGATAAGCTGGAACTAATACAAAACAAATGCATTCGAGCAGCGGCTAGACTCCCGTACGACACGCCAATACGCCAACTACGCTCTATTGCGAAAGTCAGCTCGATAAGGCATCACATACGAAAACAAACACTCCGAATGTACACGAAGTCATGGGGTAGTAAGGTCAACCCACTTGTCAGTGGAATCGGACGCTATGACGTCGACCTATACACAAAATACCCCACGCCGAAACACATTCTGTTCAGCCACAGGGTTAGGAGGCCGGCGGGCCAAAACCGCCCTCGCTCTTAAGCTGACACCAACCCACTACACCGCTCCACTGAATACTACGCACACAAACCACACTGCAACACTGTATATATATATATATATATATATATATATATATATGTCTACCTCTATCCTAGATTATGTTAACCATACTATTACTATTGTTATGCTGTTATGTTGCAGATATAACCACCACAGGGAATCCAGCGAGGGAGGATTGAGAGAAGAAATACATCATGACGAAGGCATCTCAGCCATAATAAGGGACAACCCAATCCACCCCCGCCCCCTGCCAACGACAAGGGAGTGGACAGATAACGCACCCCTGATAATATCATTTAATATCTTTTCATTATATGATTTACTTGTTTTACAGGACACGAGAGCGGAAGAGAGCGGCCCGCACTCTAAAGTTTAAATGTATATATGTACAAACTGTTGCCGAGACAAGTGTGTTCCAACAACACCGCACAGAGGGACATCGACAGGCGGAAGAAGATAGCCCCTTGCATCATGTAAGGCTTGGCTTTAACTCCTCCCTCTCCAAAAGGAGACTTGGCACCAGGGACTGCTGGCAGCTGGGCAATGGGACGAACCTGTGGCCCAGAGCCCAGACGCTAGCAAACCCGAGTCGCACCAGGCAGTGACAGGAAGGACTGATCCCCATAATAACAGAAAATGGCAAGGAAATGGTTATGTTTGCATGACACATATTCCTAACTAACACAACCTCTGGTCTATCTCCAGCCCACATCTTTGCATGTGCTCTCAAAAGAAGTCAGGTTTTACATGTAGGCTCTTTCTTCTTTCCGCCTATGTGGTTTTTCCCTGACCCTTCAATACCATACTTCGACACCATATACCTAACACAATCTCGCCTGGTAACATGTCTAACATGGAAACAGGCAGATACTCCTTGTATCACTTCCCACTCTACCCAGCTATCACTTTTCTACTTAGAAATTAATAGCATGTTGGAGGCCATGTAGATTGAGTCGATCGTCACGGTGGGGGAGCGGACTACGGGGGCCCCCCCCGTAAAAAAAAAAAAAAAATTACTACACTAGAAGTAGGAACTTCAAACAGACTAATGCTGCAGATACATTCAGACATACATTACATCTTGAGAATAAGTAAGTACACATTATTCAACATATCGTTTTCAGTGATATATTCTCGGCCTAATTTCCCGTCGTCAAGTTAGCCTTCCGTTTCATTCCAGATTGACAACACTGTTTACTACGGACATCCACGTCTACAAAAGGCATTTTCTGTTACACGAATTTGTCGTCCAGCCTACCTTCTTTTATTCGATATTTTAGCAGCGTTTTACGGCAAATTCTTCGATGTTTTTCAGCACTTCACGACATACCACTATTTTAATCCAACTTTCCAAGACGTCAAAAACTATACTGCCTTCAATTCAACTACTCCTTTCCATCCTTATTTTAAATATTGACCTCAAATATGAACTTTTACTGCATCTTTTAACCGCCTTGTTCTTATCCTGTGACGCCTTATTTTTGATATTCTGTTTTCTTAATGTAATATATATTGCTTAAGCTTCTCATCAAGAAGATCCACTTCAGTGTCAGACATGGACTACTTTTTAAAAACAATATATGACTATTACTTTTAGATGAACACATCATTTTTTCAAAGTGATCTTAGTATAAGTTCTATAATACCAATAATAATACCAATTTTTTTTACTGTAAACATTTTGCATCCACAGTATTAACACTTGTAAATATTCATCAATATTTTTTACGTAAGTTATTATGACTCCTTAGACCATATGTGTTTTAAGATTGATTGAAGCCGATGATGCCCAATAAATAGTGGGCGAAACATGTGCTTCAAATTTCTGATAATTTCCATGTGCATTTAACCACACTATAGTGGAATAAATTTGTATTGAATAGGTGGTATTAAAATTACTCCTTGTATAAACTTTGTGATCAGCTATTTTTCAATACGGAATAATGACGAGAATAATGGTTTGTAAGAAGATCACTTACCGAAGCAAACAAAAGAAATTCAAGGGCTCTCAGCAGTAGAGTCTATTCAAACATTAACGAATGGAAACACTACTACCATACAAGTTGCAACTAATGATAGTGATGTGATGGAGGCTGGCTCTGGACAACAGTTGCCAGACGTCGCTGCACAAGGAGCATCACCACTATCACACGCATAAAAGACACCAAGGAAAACTCATTAAGACAGGAGAAATGATGGGATGGTTGCATATAGGTCACCTCCATGCAACAACCGACAGTAAAAACCTCATCTTCAAAAACTTGGAGTTACTGGAAGAATAGTTTGTGAACATTGCCTATGAAAGGGGAGAACAAATCGTTTAAAGTGGGTATACAATACGAATTTCTAAGAGTGTGTAAACCCACCTGACAACTGGCCGAAACATTACAGTGAGACGCTATCTTTTTCGGAGGTCAAGAAATGACAGTGCACGACTTCCAGATGGAAATCAGAACAGCACTTTTACAACCGCTTGAGGAGGAAAGAATAGTAATTAACAAGCCAGGCACTAATGATTCAATAAAACTGCTAACATGGAATATAGAAGATCTGTCAAGTGTCTAATATGTTACCATATGATATATTTGATTTCGACATAGCAATACTAACAGAAACTTTTCTCACTAAGGACTGGTGTAGACATGGCTTTTATGTGGTACACGGCTTTGCTTTAACTCATCCAAAAGGAAGAACTTTCAGAGGGGTGCCGTGTATTTAAACCAAAATTTTCTCCTTTCACAGTTGAAATGAAATAGTCAAACATTGCTGTTTTAAGAACCAAATTGTGTACTATTTTAGGCATTTATATTCAACCCGAATACAAAGAATGCAATATATTAGATCTCATGATGATAAGGATGATGATGCTTGTTGTTTAAAGGGGCCTTACGTCTAGCTCATCAGCCCCTAATGGTATGAAATGAGACAAAATGTAATAATTTAAAAGTTGCCATTGATGCTTTCATGGCCCGTACTTATAGGTGTAATACTACTGTATAGGCTTTTGGGCTTACCGGTATGCCATGTCAAGAAAATAAGGTGAAATTCTTTATGTTTCGCAGAGAACTGTGCTCTGCGTCATCAGAAGAAAATATCGACTGTCCACGAGAAAGGCTTCTTAAACAATGACTTAAAAGTTCAAAATCATCCAGTGACCAGAATAAAAAACTTGATGATGAAGAATGAATGGATGGATATGAATTTAAAACAGTTAGTGGATCCGACCTGCAATGCCCAACCTTCCTAGAAACTATCATAAACAATAGTAATACTGACCAAGGGACTGTTTCTAAAGCACAATCCTGAATCAAGGATGCTTGTTGTCTAAAGGAGTCCAAAAACCCAGGTCAACAGCCCCTCATAATGGTACTTATCGCTAGTACAGCAGAACCATTGTATTTGTCATGTTGCGGTACTAATCAAAAGTAGTGTAGACTCATGGTGTTCCACACATTATGGTACTACTCGTAAGTATTGTATGTCGCACAAGTAACGCAGACCTATGGTGTTTTTCACATAATGGTGCCACTCACAGGCAATGCAAGCCCATGGTGTTCCTCACCTAAGTGTACTAATCACAGGCGCTGGTATTCCCAAGGTGTTCCTCACATAGTGGGTACTAATCACAGGCAACGCAGACCTACAGTGTCGCTCGTGTAGTGGTACTAATCACAGGGCAATGCCCAGACCCGTGTTGTATCTCACAATGGTACTAATCACGAGTACTGTAAACCCATACTGATTCACCCTCTGTTGCTACTAATCACAAACCATTTGTGTACCGAACATAGGGGTACTACTCGCAAGTAAAGGCGACCCATGGTGTTCCCCACGTGATGATACTAATCACAAGTAGTTTCATGGTTCTAAGACAATCATCCCTTGGTTGCCCCTTTCAGTTGCCTCTTACAACAGGCAGGGGATACCGTGGGTGTATTCTTCGTCTGCACCCCCACCCACAGGGGCTGGAGAGAGAGAGAATAAAAGAAGAAAAGAGATTTGTCACTTCAAAAAATGAAGTAACGAATGAAGAAAGGGAAGGGCCACGAAGGGCGTGAAAATGAAAGACTCCTTAGGCCTCGAATGCTCTAATACCATCGGGTCGGAAAAGAACAAGAGTTGACCAAGGGAGACCAGACAGGATAGATGAAAGTGAGGAGTCTGGCACAAGTAAGTGGAAACAATGCCAGGACTCAGCCACGCTCCCAAGTTGAAAGCCCCTGGGGCCTTTTTAGTCGCCTCTTATGACAGGCAGGGGATACCATGGGTGTATTCTTCACCTGCATCTCCCACCCACAGGTGGTATATTAGATCTCATTAATGAAGGTCCAAGTTATTTGTTAGTCCACACTAAAGTTATTAAACTGTTAACAAAACAAAGTTAATAAACAATGTTAATGAAAACATTTCTGAACATGTTAATAAACTTTTGCTAACAAACTTCTTCAACATTGTATCCACACCAAAATAGCTGTTTGTGAAGTTACAATGGATAGGGCCAGGAAGAAGAAAATTCTTACAGCTTCAGCTTTCATTATTTAACTGAGTACAGTTAGAAAAAAAGCACAGACGCAAAGTGCAGTAACGAAAAATATTGGAAAGGCGTGTAGAATTAAGTTTGGAGAGAACACTTATGTTAGAACTTTTAATTCATGATGCAACAGGCTTTCAAAATATTCTTCAGAATGCCCCACATGACTTTCAGTTCTTGTTGACAGTAACTGGGTCTGAAATTGCAAGTAATGATACAGATTGTCAGAAAGCCGGCTCCACTAATGAGAGGCTATTTTTTAAAATAATGTATAACTAAGATTCCTAGTAAGTGGTGACTCAGACATTTCACTTATGTACCTATTTGTCCAGAGTATCAAAACAAGCAATTTCAGTTATTGTATTGTGCCTGAGGTGTTTGAAGCTTTATACAACAATATCAGGGAATTAGTAAAGGTAACAAATAGAGAAAGCCTTCATTTAACCTGGTTAGGATAGCATTATTTTGATGATATACAAGCGATTATTGGAGATTAGGTTATTCAGCGAGGAGCGAAGCTAGAAATGAAACTATATTAGAACACAGCTAAAAGAATATAATACAGAATTAAAATTACTGTATATAAGAACTTTTGCTTGCGATTTGATAGTAAATTTTTAGAAGAAATAAGAATCATTGTATTCCACGCTACGAATTTGCGTCCTTGCGCATGTGCGAACCGAAATGTTAACGAAAACACGAAAAGATAATGAACATGCTATTTTGTTTAATAACATCCAAAAATGTTCATGAACAGTATTTATTAACAAAGTTAACGAAAACATCTTGGTGTGAACACACCTTAAGACTAATCGGTATGAACTGGTAATTGTCGCAGGGGATCTTAACAGTTGCATCGATGTTATGTCCCACAAATCGGAAATGGTACTTGACTTCTTACAAGCAGATCGTTTGATCTTAATAAACATACAACAAGAGAAAATTTATATCTGTCCCAACGGAAGCAGCACAATAGACCTGGTGTCTAACCTACACTCTATTCAGTCTGTCAACCAGATGATCAACAGAATTGAGAGGAAACATCTACCAGTAGCAACAACTTTTCTACTTAATCAGAAACACATTAGGCCTCGTAACATAACCTCCAGATCCAAGGTGTTGGATAAGGACCTCATGAATTCATATAAAGAACGCGTCATTTCAATCAACAATCTATTAGGAGATGGTCACATTAATATAGCGACACAAGAAATGGAGACAATTATTCACCATGCAACAAACGATAGTTAAAATTGACAGGAAGGCAAAGCCATGGTTCGATACTACCTGCTACAGAACTCGACAGGAAGTCTTACACTATCTTCATGTTGTCGCATATTTCCCAAGAGATCTTACTCTTCATGATTATGCTGAGAGACAAAACGAATATATATATATTTTGCTAGTTGCTTTACGTCGCACCGACACAGATAGGTCTTATGGCGACGATGGGACAGGAAAGGGCTAGGAGTGGGAAGGAAGCGGCCGTGGCCTTAATTAAGGTACAGCCCCAGTATTCGCCTGGTGTGAAAATGGGAAACCACAGAAAACCATCTGAAAGGAATATAAGAATCTCATTAAACTCAAAAAGGCAGAATACTATGAGAACATAGGTAAGGAACAAACTGCAAAGGCTAAAAGTCAACCATGTATTTCAACCAAGAATACCGAAATTCTCTCGTGACATTCAGACGGAAACCTGGGTTGAACACTTCTCCAAGGTCCTCCGACCTAACGATAAAAGATCTGCTAAGAGATTTGACAAGATATTGAAATTTGATCACACAAGATGAAGTAAAATATATAACTGACAAGCTGAATTTGAAGAAAGCTTGCAGACTAGATAACATTTACAATAAAGAAACTTTTGAAACTATTAACCAAACTTATAACAGGAAGGCTAAAAACTTCTTCCTGAGGAGCAATTTGGCTTCAGAAAACGTTGATCGACTATTCATGCAATTCAGTGTTTACAAAATGATATTCATGAGGTTCTCCGGTTTAAAAGAGGGAAGTTGATTACGGTGTTTGTGGACTATGTTAAGGCTTTCGACTCAATTAACCGGGTAAAACTAATGGATAAACAAAGAAATTTATTGGGTGAGAACAACCCTTTAGTTCGTATAATTAACAACATTTTGGCAGAAAACAGACTTCAAATTAACGACTCTGTATCCATATCGACAGGAATTGATCAGCCAATTGAGGTATTACAAGGGAATCCCTTGAGTCCTATATTATTCAACATTGCGACCCATGATGTGATGCAAGCAATTAAGATGAATGAAGTACAAACCTATATCTATGCTGATGACACGTTTCTCGCATCAGCTTCTAGAGATGCACTTCAGGAAGCCTTCGACAAGTTACTAGTTTGGACATGAATCAACGAATTGAATATAACATACATACATACATACATTATCATTATAGACTGTTATGCCTTTCAGCGTTCAGTCTGCAAGCCCCTGTGAATTTACTAAACGTCGCCACAATCCTCGATTTGCAACTAGTGTTGTGGCCTCATTTAGTTCTATACCTCTTATCTTTAAATCGTTAGAAACCGAGTCTAACCATCGTCGTCTTGGTCTACCTCTACTTCTTTTACCCTCCATAGCAGAGTCCATTATTCTCCTAGGTAATCTATCCTCCTCCATTCGCCTCACATGACTCCACCACCGAAGCCGGTTTATGCGTACAGCTTCATCCATCGAGATCATTCCTAAATTAGCCTTTATCTCCTCATTCCGAGTACCCTCCTGCCATTGTTCCCACCTGTTTGTACCAGCAATCATTCTTGCTACTTTCATGTCTGTTACTTCTAACTTATGAATAACGTATCCTGAGTCCACCCAGCTTTCACTCCCGTAAAGCAAAGTAGGTCTGAAAACAGACCGATGTAAAGATGGTTTCGTCTGGGAGCTCACTTCCTTCTTACAGAATACTGTTGATCGCAGCTGCGAGCTCACTGAGTTAGCTTTACAACACCTTGATTCAATCTCACTTACTATATTACCATCCTGGGAGAACATACAACCTAAATACTTGAAATTATCGACCTGTTCTAGCTTTGTATCACCGATCTGATTATTCAATTCTGTTGAATTTCTTACCTACTGACATCAATTTAGTCTTCGAGAGGCTAATTTTCATACCATACTCATTGCACCTATTCTCTAGTTCCAAGATATTAGACTGCAGGCTTTCGGCACAATCTGCCATTAAGACCAAATCGTCAGCATAGGCTAGACTGCTTACTACATTTCCACCTAACTGAATCCCTCCCTGCCATTTTATACCTTTCAGCAGATGATCCATGTAAACTATGAACAGCAAAGGTGAAAGATTACAGCCTTGTCTAACCCCTGTAAGTACCCTGAACCAAGAACTTATTCTACCATCAATTCTCACTGAAGCCCAATTGTCAACATAAATGCCTTTGATTGCTTTTAATAATCTGCCTTTAATTCCATAGTCCCCCAGTATGGCGAACATCTTTTCCCTCGGTACCCTGTCATATGCTTTCTCTAGATCTACAAAACATAAACACAACTGCCTATTCCTCTCGTAGCATCTTTCAATTACCTGGCACATACGAATATAAACAAAAATAAAACAGTAATGAAGACATTCAAACGAGGTGGGAGACGCAGCGAGTCTGAGACCATTATGTACGAGGGTGAAGAGATGGAAACTGTAAACAAATTTAAATATCTAGGCATAACGTTTCAAACTCACAGAACAATTTCGCTATCCATGTTAAGGAGAGGTTGTTGTCAAGCGATTCTTACTATTCATGATATTCAGCACCTGCAAAAATTATCTCTCAGAACTGCACTAGTATTACGTCAGATGAAAGTAAAACCAATAACCACATATGGAATTCATTTAATAAGGGAACATCTCACAAAATAAAATTTGAAAAATATAGAGAAGCTTAAGGCTTCTTTTCTAAAAAGGATGCTTTGTGTCTCTAAGTGGACACCAGCCAGACTGGTCTATGAATTATGTCGAGTACCAATGTTCTTGGAAGACCTGAAATTCAGCCTTTCACTACCATCTACAACGCCTTATCAGGAACTACTGCAAGAGCATTATCGGAAGAAAGTAGAGATCTGGAGTAACTTTTAGTCTACTGACGCTATGATCAGCAGAGAAGGGTCAGCTTCCAACTATGAGACACGTCATCTCGTTACTAGATTTGCGGTACATGGTTTTCACCACAAAGTCTGATTCTCTCTCTCTGTTGTTCCTAGCCTTTTCTTAAATGATTGCACAGAAATTGGAAATTTATTGAACATCTCCCTTGGTAAGTTATTCCAATCCCTTACTCCTTCCTATAAACTAATATTTGCACCAATTTGTCCTCTTGAATTCCAACTTCATCTTCATATTGTGATCTTTCCTACTTTTAAAGACACCACTCAAACTTATATGTGCTCTAGCAAGCTGTCTCGTGAACATTCGAAGGCGATATTGGAGTCAATTAGTAATAACAGTCAACTGGTGTTCAATAAAGGAAATTCAACATGAAAGGGGAGAACATGTATTCGTAATAAATGTGTAAATAACGTGGCCTATAGCAGCTGTTAACATGTTAGAAATAAAGGCTGAAGTCAATGATTATTTTACTGCTATATACTGAAATAAGGTAAGAATGTGATACACCTCAAGATATGGCAAAGCGCAACACTGATTTCAGAGATTAGTTTATAGTTTCTCGCATCTGCTTAAACTTCGGAAAGGCTATTCCCATGTAAATGTATAGTAAGAAGGCTATAATTTCTCTACTGGTACTTGAAATATGTTTTCATGATACATATACAGTTAAGTTAAGTTAAGTGATGCTGTCTGAATAAGTAAACTGAAATGTTTGCTACAGAATGCGATCGATCATCTTCAGTATTGTTTTCTTGCTATGTGCACTAGCAAGCTCTCTCGTCAACATTCAAAGGCAATGTCGGAGTCTATTGGTAATACCCGTCCACTGGTATTCTGTAAAGAAATTTGAAATGAAAGAGAACATGTTTTCGGAATAAATGTGTAAATAACATGACTGATAGCAGATGTTAACTCATTAGAAATAAACGCTGAAGTAAACTATTGCTTAATTTTAATGCTATATACTAGATGTTGTACCCATCAGTGACTTCTATAAATGAGGCAGTAAAGTGGCAGAACACCTCAACTAACAATAGTCAAACAATGTAATGTTATAGTCGATAAGTTTTACGGATTCAGGACATTGTAGGCCATCACAATTTGTTTTGTTTTCTGAGTTCATTGATATTAGAGTAATACCTCCCTTTTCCCTCATTCTTTGAGTGATTGCATTTTCCTTTTCATTTTAGTAGTCATCTTCATTATCTTCATGATTAATAGTGGCTAATGACCAAGCAGATTTGCAGCTTATTTAAACAATCACCCTTTTCATTAACTATTTGATTACTATGATGACTGAACAATAGAGGCTGTCCCCGTCAACAATACTCACCATTAAAGTACTTGCCAATAAAGTCTTTAAATTCATGAATACCTCCATTATTATAGCTCATAAGGTTAAAAGATGAGACATAATAGATACATAAGAGGTTATAAAGTAGATATTCTATAACTGTTGTTACATGCACTTGTTTAGATAGAATAAATATTTCCAGAAATATTTGGAAGGTTCTGAAAAATGTAATCTGGTTGGCCGTGCTGGTGGTAGAGGTAAATGGAGAACATAAATGCAATTCGTAGCAAGAATGCAAGTATGAATATAGGATGCACCAGTGTGTCACGTGCCAGTAGTTATCAGAATGTATGAACCACAGGAATGGCATGCTACTTCCCCCCTGACATTCAGGCAGACTGTTCTACTCATGCTGTATGCAGCACTAATGACATCTATTGGAAATAAGTTGTAGCAGAAGAGACCAAGCACATCACAGCACACAATAGTCAATGTAAAATTGTTGGTCAATTTTATGGGCTTTCGATATTGCAGGCCTTCACATTTAGTTTCCTTTCAACTCTGTTATCATAGGGCATCCAATGTAAAGTAGGTCCTCCTCCCTCCTTTCATGACTCCCTCTTCTTTTATTCCTCAAGCGATCGTTCCTTTATGTATTTTTTCCTCATTTTGACAGTCATCTTCACAGTTTTCCTTGCCAATATGGGGGTAACGACCACACGGTTTTCTCCTTAAGACAATCAGACATAAACCCCCACCATCGCCAGTTAACATGAAACAATATTTCCATGTTACCAATGCTTGGCATTGATATGGACTAATATCTCTGTTATCACAGCCAGTACAGTAAAACTGTATAAGACATAAATTATCGGGTCCTATATCCTCCATAACTTTTCTTAAGAAGTACTCTTCGATAGGAACAGAAATAACACATATTTGAGAATTAAAATTTTACTCCTTCGCCTACACTACCATTTCACCCAAGCGTAAATAAAATTGAATATAGCCTAGACCAGGGATGGCAAATCTCTCCTGGCAGGCGTATCAACTGACGTTTTGTTTATTACATTTTACTGTCTAGTGTGCCATCGGTTATTTTCCTTTAAAATCATCATGAAACCGCCTCATTTGACTTCACTTAGGTACTAGATTGCATTACATATACACCCATTTGACTGAATGTGTCATGGCTTTATTTTGTATACATCACTGAAAATTATATTTTAAATGGGTATATTTTAAGAATAAGATATACTTTTGCTTTAACGTAATAAAACTTTATAAAAATATGCTTCTTTATTAAAGCGTAATGTTAAAATATGCTGTGTTGCAAGATTGTCGACCTACTTATTACATGTTAAAAACAAAAATCTTGTAGCGTGCCCCAGATGACGTGTTAGTGTGTCGCCTAGTGGCACGCGTCATAAGTTCACCATCCCTGGCCAACAATGTCCCAAGTCCCCAAAACATACCGAGATAACAATGATCGACTATTGTTAGTTGAAGTATGTTCTGCCTCTCCTGCTGCCACATCTCTCTGTTCTATGATATTACTGCTGCATTTATACATAAACTAAACAGTCACTGATGAGTATGCCAGCTGGTCTGCTAGGAAAAATACTTCTTGCTCATACCAGACACCTGTCATATCGTATCCCACCTTGCTCGGTCGACATCGGTAGAATTACTTTGGTTTTGCGAAAACCATGAGTATTACAATTTTCCCACCTTTCATGGCCTTCTGTTCTTCTTTTTTAGTATCTGAATTCTTTGAAGAGGGAGGAAGGATAATGAGGGGAAATAAAAGTGTAGATTTTGATAAAGTGACTTACAGCCATAAAAGTTTTCACAAGACACTGTATTATTCCTTTCTCAATCTCAAGCCTTCTGCAGTACGTTGCCCTACAGTAAGAAAATATGTACTCGTACATTTTCAAGAAATTATAAAATGTAAATGACTGTTGGACCACCTGTTCTTTTGGAAAAATTAACAGTATGTGAGCATATTTTATAACTAGATCGCAGATTTTAGGCAAAAACCTATTTTGTTTCTGAAGAGATAACTTGAAATGAAGTTATATTTACACATTTCATTTATAAGGTTAAAGGTTAATCTGTAAGGTCTTTATAAGGAGGTCCTATAGTGCCTAAACTGATGTTAGAGCCTATAATTACTATAATTCCTATCTTTATCCCTAATTTATTAAAAATGCTTTTAATTTATTCTGAGAAACTAAAATATTAGACTGCAGGCTCTCAGCACAATCTGCCATTAAGACCAAGTCGTTGGCATAGGCCAGACTGCTTACTACATTTCCACCTAAATGAATCCCTCCCTGCCATTTTATACCTTTCAGCATATGATCCATGTAAACTACGAACAGCAAAGGTGAAAGATTACAGCCTTGTCTAACCCCTGTAAGTACCCTGAACCAAGAACTCATTCTACCATCAATTCTCAGAGAAGCCCAATTGTCAACATAAATGCCTTTGATTAATTTTAATAATCTACCTTTAATTCCATAGTCCCTCAGTATAGTGAACATCTTTTTCCTCGGTACCCTGTCATTTGCTTTCTCTAGATCTACGAAACAAACACAACTGCCTATTCCTCTCGTAGCATTTTTCAATTACCTGGCGCATACTGAAAATCTGATCCTGACAGCCCCTCTGTGGTCTGAAACCACACTGGTTTTCATCCAACTTCCTCTCAACGACTGATCGCACCCTCCCTTCCAAGATGCCAGTGAATACTTTGCCTGGTATACTAATCAGTGAGATACCTCGATAGTTGTTGCAATCCTTCCTGTTCCCGTGCTTATAGATGGGTGCAATTACTGCTTTTGTCCAATCTGAAGGTACCTTACCAACACTCTACGCTAATTTTACTACTCTATGAAGCCATTTTACCCCTGCCTTCCCACTATACTTCACCATTTCAGGTCTAATTTCATCTATTCCTGCTGCCTTATGACAATGGAGTTTATTTACTATCGTTTCCATTTCCTCAAGCATAATTTCACCAACATCACTTTCCTCCTCCCCATGAGTTTGGCTGTTTGCAACACCACCAGGATGATTTCCTTTTACAATGAGATGTTCAAAATATTCCCTCGACCTCTCCAGTGATTCCCTGGGATCTATTATGAGTTCACCTGAATTACTCAAAATGTTCATTTCCTTTTTCCCTCCCTTCCTAAGATTCTTTATTACTGTCCAGAAAGGTTTCCCTGCTGCTTGACCTAGCCTTTCCAGGTTGATACCAAAATCTTCCCAAGACTTCTTTTTGGATTCAAACACTATTTGTTTCACTCCGTTTCTTTCATCTATGTACAAATCCCTGTCTGCCTCGGCCCTTGTTTGGAGCCATTTCTGATAAGCCGCCTTTTTATGTTTACAGGCTGATCTCACTTCATCATTCCACCAAGATGTTTGCCTTTTCCCATCTTTATACACAGTTGTTCCTAGGCATTCCCTTGCTGTTTCTACTACAGCATCCCTGTACGCCACCCATTCACTTTCTATGTCCTGAACCTGCTTACTGTCTACTGTTCGATACTTCTCACTAATCATCCATGTACTTCTGTCTAATTTCCTCGTCCTGGAGATTTTCTACACTTATTCGTTTGCAGACAGATTTCACTTTCTCTACCCTAGGCCTAGAGATACTTAGTTCACTACAGATCAGATAGTGGTCTGTATCATCGAAAAATCTGCGAAAAACTTGTACGTACCTAACAGATTTCCTGAATTCAAAGCCTGTTAAGATATAGTCTATTATGGATCTGGTACCCCTAGCCTCCCATGTGTAGTGGTGAATAGCCTTATGCTTGAAGAATGTATTCGTAACAGTTAAACCCATACTAGCACAGAAGTCCAGCAAACGCTTTCCATTCCCATTAGCTTCCATATCTTCCCCACATTTACCAATCACCCTTTCGTATCCTTCAGTTCTATTCCCACCTCTCGCATTGAAATCGCCCATTAGCACTATTCTATCCTTGCTGTTGACCCTGACCACGATGTCACTCAATGCTTCATAAAACTTGTCAACTTCATCCTCATCTGCACCCTCACATGGTGAATACACGGACACAATTCTTGTCCTAATTCCTCCAACTGACAAATCTACCCACATCATTCGCTGATTTACATACCTAACAGAAACTATGTTGCGTGCAATGGTATTCTTGATAAAGAGCCCTACCCCAGACTCTGCCTTCCCTTTCTAATACTCGTCAAGTACACTTTATAATCTCCTATCTCTTTCTCGTTATCTCCTCGTTCCCGAATATCACTTAATCCTAGCACATCCAGATGCATCCTCTTTGCTGACTCAGCCAGTTCTACTGTCTTTCTTCCATAAGCCCCATTAATATTGATAGCTCCCCATCAAATTCCATTTTGTTCGCCAAGTTGTTTCCAAGGAGTCCTTCGCCTGTGAAATGGGAGTGGGACTCCATTACTCCCATAGGTCCGAGGCTTGCTTAAAATGTTCTGAGCTCGGTAAATTCATGAAGCAGGATGCTGCCCTACTTGCACATAGTCCAAGTGAGGATCTCTCCTCTAACGGGTTATGGACCACCGGTGAATTGTATAGTCCTAGCCGCCTGAGCACAAGGAGGGCCATGACTCAGAATATGTCCGAGATGCCCACTCCCATTCCATAGCAACTGGTATCCCGACTCTCAGGACCACTTACTAGGCCACTCAGCCGTAGCCAATGGTTCACGAACTAGGATGTGACTACAGTAACCCACAAACTTGAACCATTAAAGGAAAAGTTTACAGGAATAATCCTCGAACTGCAGAAGAATTAAAAACTGAAATTAGGAACATTGTGCGTTCTATCGGTGTCCATGAACTACAAGGTGTGTTTTGAAATCTCATTACAATATATGAAGCTTGCATTGCAGCTGAAGGAGATCATTTTCAGCATAGTCTGTAAATACTAGTGAGTTCAGTTTAATTTCCTAGTTGTATTATTTATTTGTTTATTTACTTATTTATTTATTATTGGTGAGTTCAGTTTAATTTCCTAGTTGATTTATTTATTAATTTACTTATTTGTCCAGAGCATTTATGTAGCCGGTGAGTTCAGTTTCGTTTAGTTTCTATAGGCGTAATCATGCCGCTTCTTTGAGCCGACTATGCCCGCTTGTCATGGCGGGTACAGCGCTCACTGTCTCCGCTTCCCAGCACGCCTAACCCTCGGCCCTTCGCTCTGAACTTTCAAATTAAATCACCCTGTATAATCTGATTTTGCTATGTATTAATTATCGCTTGCTTTATTGTATTTAATTTATTATGTATATGTGTGTGTGTGTTAGCATTAAAATCATGTAATGTGAGACTAACTGCCTAATATCAATATGGATATGTTTTGTGAAACCTTTTGACATTGCAACATATGGTGTAATACTGCTACAGTAACTGTCGAGTCATCGCTTTGTCATTGTATGCTTTTAATGATGAGATCACATTTAGGGAGTTCCTTATTTGCCTGAGGCTATTTCAACATAATACGTAACATTTGAAGCTGGGCGAGGGTGGCATCATATCTATTTTGAGCTCTGACGTGGGTGTTATACCAGGTGTCAACTAATGGCTATATATATGGGCTGTATCCTTTAGCGGCAGTCATTTGGATGGTGAGACCACAGATGGTCAGTTGGAGAAGCAGTTGGATAGTTTAGTTGGTTAGAAGCAGTTGGTTGGAAGGAGATGAATGGAGAGACTTGCCATGAAGTCAACTGGAAGGAAATGAATGGGGAACAGTGATATGGATACATAATCGCCAGTGACCAAATGGACTATATGTTCAGTGTGTGTTTCCTTGTATCTGTTCGGTTGAGTTCTTGCGTCAGTTCAGTGACAGCCGAATACTGAGTCGTCGTAATGCAGACTAACAGTTATCAGTGAATTACTTGTAAATTTGATTGTGAAGTGAAATATAACCTCAAGCCATACTATATCTCATTTGTGAAACTAAAAGGATACATCACCAAATTAGGCTTGAGATAACTACAGCTAATACAAATTCAAAGGAATACATCATAGTAACATTCAATGTGTTCCAGGTACAATTAAGTGAACCAGTGAGGGATAAATTTCTTGTACAACTTTTAAATGTCCGGTCAAGAGGATTTCAAATTTCATGCCTAGTTTCCTTCAGTTATAATTTCAGAGTTTTATATTATCTTTTGAATTATCGCAGTAAATCTCACTCATTAAAGTCAATTTTTAAAGAATATATTTTGTTCAGTATCAAATATAATTGATTGTTTCATATAGTAGATCAGATAACCTGACATTTTTATGGGGAAACCAAACGCCAATCTCCTTTTCGCAGAATCTATATGTTATACTGTCAACGTAAGCTTATTACCTCACACCCTAGAGATATTCAAGACTCTCATTCTATTATTGTTACATCTATTTGTAACTGGCACCCATGTGTAAGTAATCAGGCAAGTACTAAGTGTGAGTACATAGTCTGACGACTGAGCATTTTAATATTGAATATTTTAATTCAGTTTTATATTTTTAAATCAGTGAGTAATAGTCACAATACCTCTTAAGAATTTCATCTCCACTGCCTCGTTTTGCTGTAGTCCACGATCCAGCTGCATAGGTTAGTATGGGTTCATAATAGGTTGAATATAATATAATACTTTCTTACATTTCTTTTGGACATCTTGGTTCCACAAAACACCCCTTATACTCTGGTAGAAGTTGTTTGCTTGTTGTATTCTTTTCCCAATTTCCTTGGTTATCTTTCCATCTTCTGTGATCACACTTCCCAAGTATACTTGAGAAACTTTTAACCACTTCCAGAATTTTAACATTCAGTTTTATCTTTCCTCTTCCTTTCCCTTGTCATCACTATTGTTTTACTTTTCTCTGTGCTTACTTTCATCCCAAATTTTTCTACCTCTTGCTTCCATACATCTACTTGCGTTTGCACTTCAGTTTCATCCTCACCCTATATCTGCAAATAACATGGCTTTTGTTGCCTGTCTTCCCAATCTCTGTTTAATGTTCTTATGAATTTCATCCATGTCTACGATGAATAGTACACTTCCCTGTTTCAACTTTAAACCATTTTTTTTTCTTTCTATACTAGTCTTCACACTACTAACACAATTTTTGTACATAGCTGTTATCATTTGCACTGCCACTCTGTTAACTTGTTTTTTCCTTAATGTGTCCCATACCAACTGTCTGGGCACACTGTCATAAGCTTTCTCAATGCCAATAAATGTCATCACTATGTCATTTCCAAACTCCCACCTTTTCTCCATCATATGTCTTAATGTAAAGATCAGGTCAAACGTTTATCTGTCTTTCCTAAAACCAACCTGTTGTTCTTCCATTTCTCCTTCTAGCGTCTTCCTTCCAATACTCTCTCAAATATCTTAGCACATGGGCAATAAGGGTGATCCCTCTGTAGTTATTACATTCCTTTTTATCACCTTTTTTAAATACCGGGATAATTAAACCCTTTCCCCACTCTTCTGGGATCTCTTTCTTCCTCCACATTATTCTAAATAATCTATACAGCCACTGTAGCCCTATTGGTCCTGCTGCTTTTATCATTTTTGTAGTTAGCTCATCCACTCCTGCTGCTTTACCGCTCATCATCTTTTGTATGGCTCAGCGTCAATATCTGCCTTGTTTCAGTTTTTACAAATTTTGTACCTTCCCTATTTCGTAAACTTTTCACCAAACCACACAAAACCTTTTTACTTCCCTTTATATTCTCCTGTAAAGTTTCTGTGAAACTTTCCAGCTCTTCCATCTCTCTTCTTTTACTCTTTCCTTACATACCTTTTTTGGCTTCTTTATATTTCTGCCACTTCTCTGTAATATTGCTGCCTATCCACTTCCTCCAAGCCATTTGTTTCTCTTTAACTGCTTCCTTTACCCTGCTGTTCCACTAAGGAGGCTCCTTTTCCTTTTTCCTCCCTGATAGTCTTCCACAGGTGTTTACTGCACACTTTACAAAACCATTTCTAAAACATGTCCATTCCCCTTCCACACTGTTCATGCCTTCTTTAGGAATTTCTTTCTTCAGATCCTCTTGAAATGTTCCCCTTATTTCTTTCTCTTTTAACTTCCATCCCTTTTTTTCTATTAACATTGTTATTTTACCAAGTCTTAATTTGGCTACCACCACTTTATGGTTTCCTTCGAAATCTGCTCTTGGCATCGCTGTCACATCTTCCAGTTGTCTACGTTTCTCCTTCTCCACCAGAATAAGGTCAATCATTGTCTTTGTCTTTCTATCTCCCCAACCATATCTAGTTATCTTTTGTGAGTTTTTCTAAACCATGTATTGCCAACAATTAATCAATTCCTTCTACAAAAATCTATTACCAAATCCCCTTCATCATCTTGGTTTCCAAACTATAAGGGCCAATTATCTCTTCTTTTCCCTGTCTGTCTGTTCCAACATGTGCATTTATGTCTCCCATTATTATAACCTCTTTGTCTTCAATACAACTTTCTAGTTCTTCTAGAAACTCTTTTAAACATTAATCTGCATTCCTCGATTGGGGTACATAAACCTGTATAAAATCCTTGATTTCACTCTCAAGTCCAAGTATAAGTTTAATTATCCTGTCACTGATGTGGTCAATTATGTCCACACGTGCTATGTTCTTCTCTCAATATAACACCAACACCATTTGTTGCCATCTTTCCTCCACTCTAATATAATCTATACCCCTTCTTCAATTCTTTCAACCTTTCCCCTCTCCCATTTTGTCTCACTCATTCCCATCATTGCCATGTCTTTCTTCTCCATATACTCTATCAGTTCTTCTACCTTGCCATTCAAAGTCACGACAATGATGAAACCGATTTTTGTGATGTCTGGTAGCCTACTTCTCATAGTTCCCCCAGAGTACCGGGAACTGCACGTCACTTCAGGGTGATGCCCTAGCATTTTCCGAGGCCTCTATTCACTTGCACTTATTTTTTAGGCTGTTTCTACGATGGGTTCACTACTCCCAAAGGCAATTTATTACTTTCTGCCAGGTTCAAATTGGTCCGCCCCTAACATGGAGTCAGATACAGTTTGTAGAAGATCCTCTGGAGTACAGACACTACGGGTTTGCCCCTTCTGCCATCTCCACCGTACCAAAGTCCATCTTCTCCGCCGTAGATGCCGTTGAGGTCTTTGCCCATAACCCAGGGTAAGGGACCTCCATATTTATGATCCCTGGAGAGAGGGTGTCCCAGTATTTTAAAGCCCCCAGGAATAAGGCTATGTGTTGGTCCGTGGGTTGTATTGGGTATTTCAACCATCCTTATTACGTACTGTAGGGATCCCCTATCCGCCACCTGGGGACGCGCTCTGTAGGGGTCAGGTTCCACTAGTTACTTATTGGAAGTTAACCCCACCCACAAAGGCTGAGGTTATTTGTGGAGTCAATCATGGATATATTTGTCAAATCATTAAAAGTGTTGTAAGGCTAGATATTTTACATTTGGAGGAATATTTGTATAATTTTGAGTATGTGAATAACTATAAACATATTAAGAAGAAAATTAGATTCTGGGCATTTTTGTAGTTTGCATTGTCCACAACAAGTTTTTCCCGAGTCACTCATATTATGCTGAGAAACTCAGTCGGTCTGCTTGTTCTATATTATGTGCATGTACTTTGACACAAGTTCTAGCAGGTGGCGTCTCAGCTCGCTGCATTGTTATCCATTCTGATAACCAAATACAATATAGGCATTTTAACCTAAAAAATGGCAACAAATGTCACACAATGTCCTTTGATAAACAAAACACTCCCACTATTCTGTAGCCAGAACTACACGATCCAGGAAGCATGGGCATAATATACAGCACTGCTACATCTCTAGTGAATACTTACTGTATCAATGTATGTGCTCTTTCAGTGCTGTCTATGAAATGAAAACTCTTATAAGGGAATACTTACTATAAGTGATTCTTTATCACTTAAGGGTTCCACTTATGTATAAATACTGTCTATTAATTTGGCCCTAAATGTACAAGGGAATAGCCTAATTCCAAAATTTAACCAGATGCGAGAAAATACAGTATAAACTAACCTCTGAAATCAGTGATGCACTCTTCATATCTTGAGGTGTATCACATTCTTACTTAATTTCAGTACATAGCATTAAGATTAAGCGATCATTTACTTCAGCCTTTATTTCCAACGTGTTAACAATTGGTTATCGGCCATGTTACGTATTTGTTTAAAAAAAATCTCTTTCATTTTGAATTTCCTTTACAGAAAACAATTGAGGGTAGGCTGTTACTAATTGATTCCGACATACCTTTTGAACGGAATGAAAATGTCGACAAGAGCGCTCGCTAGTGCCCATTGTGACAAAAGTATACCTACAACGATTGTTCGCATTTAGTATAATAGCTGGAGTACATAAATATTGATAATGGAAAAAAAAAGAATGCATGGTTACTGCTCGTAATAACAGATGCATCAGTGATGCAGTTCTCACTGTAACCGAAGGATAACACACACTTTAATATAGGAATTTTCAAGGGACACGAAAAACTGTTGTTATAGCACAGTTCTTGCTATATGCCGTACTCACTATAGCGGATTTCTACTGTAATGAGAAAGAATGCATCACCTCATAAAAGAGATTTGGAAAACTGAAAGGATTCCGAACGATTGGAAATGTGCGCTTATCCACCCACTCCACAAGAAAGGTAGCCGAATGGATATTAATAACTACAGAGGTATCTCTTACTTTCAGTCGCATACAAAATATTCTCCAAAGTGCTTACTGAACAGAGTCGAAGAACAAATAGACTCCCTCATTGGTGAATACCACGCTGGTTTCAGGAAAGGGAGGTTGTGTACAGAACAGATATTCAACCTCAAGGGTATTCTAAGGACTAGAGCATTGAGGGGCCAGAACACAGTGGTAATCTTCGTCGATTTCCAAAAAGCATATCCCTCAATTGATAGACAGATATTACTTAATCTCCTAGAAGAGTTTGGAATCTACAGGAAAATGAGAGAAATAATAAAACAAACCCTGACAGACACCATCTCAAAAATTAAATTCACTGGAGAAATCTCTGATCCATTCCAAATAAAGACAGGAGTCAGACAAGGAGATGGATTATCACCCATCCTGTTTAACATTGTATTGGAGAAAGTCATATAAGAACTTGTGAAAACTCTCTGAAAGTAGAAAGCATACAGGGAATTCATCCTGGGCGCAAGGGACAAAACTTGGAAATTAAATGTCTGACTTTTGCTGATGATCTTGCTCTCTTAGCTCAAAACAGAGAGGATGCCCAAAGGATGCTGGAGCTTCTTCATGACACTGCGAAAAAACAGGTCTCAAAGTCTCCTACGAAAAGACACAAAGTACATGGAGTACCGACATCAGGGAGAGAAAAGCATGGAAGTAAAGTGCGGAAAAATTAGAAGAGTAGAAAAGTTGAACTATTTGGGAGAACTGATCCAACCCAATGGACTAGACAAGGAGGCAAACAAGGAGAGAGCTAGAAAATTGGAACTGGCCTATCGACTGACACAGAACAGGTACAATAAATGGGCAATATCCTACAAAGCCAAAATTAAACACTACAACGTCGTTATAAAACCAGGGGGGCTGTACGGTTCAGAATACCTTATCTTAAATAAAAAAAAGGGGAACTGAAAGAAATCGAGAAGGAAAATTCTGAGGAAAATGCTTGGTCCTCAGAAAACGACGGATGGGACATGGAGGAAAAGGAGAAATGAGGATCTCTACAAGTATTCTGAAAAGATCACGGACACAATGCGAAAACGGAGACTGAAATTTTATGGACATTGCCAGAATGGATGATAACCGCCTGACTAAAAGAATATTTAAATATATAATTGGATTGAGGACAACGAAATGGGTGGAGGAGGTTAAGAAGGACGCAGAAGAAATTAAAACACCACTAGAATTGAGCCTCGACAGAAAGAAGTTCAGAACTCGAGTAGATGACCACAAATTCCATGAAGAGCAGCGAAAGAACAGGCCCAAATTTGTAATATCTGAGGAGCAGAGAAAAATAAGGAATGAACGAATGAAGAAGTTCTGGGAAGAGAAAAGAAGAAAAATGGCCAGAAAGCATTAAGTTTCACGTGGTTCACAGTTGACCAAATTTGGAAGCAAGAAGAAGAGAAAGAATGCTTTCCCAGAGCTTACGAAAACACAGGTCAAGCTGACTGGCCTGTAATTTTCCGCTTTATGTTTGTCACCCTTTTCCTTGTACACTGGGGCTACTATTGCAACTCTCCATTCATTTGGTATGGCTCCTTCATACAAACAGTAATGAAATATTTCAAATATGGCACTATATCCCATAGCCTTTAATATATCCCCAGAAATCTTATCAATCCAGCTGCCTTTTTAGCCTTCAACTTTTGTATCTTTTTATAGACAATATGTCTTTATTATCATAGGTAAATTTCAGTATTTTACCAGTATTAATCGCCTCCTCTATCAGGACATTTAATGAATGTGAGAGTTCAAGTTAACCTAATGATGACGAAAATATTGATCATGATGAAAATTACAATGGTATTCTAGATATTGTTTTCCAGGCAACAGGTGGTGGTGACGGGACTTCATATTATTATAAATTCCCCCCAAATATGTAGATTCTGTTACGATCCTGATAAACTACAATTTACTGGGCAAGTAGGTTTGAAAATGGATATTTTATGGAACTGTAGTTCTTCAAATTTGTTTTTTAATGACTTAGGTTTTAAGAATAATTTTCTATCTATGTCCGTATTTCTCGTTCATGTGCATGAGTTTTTAGAACACTGTGGTGAAAGCAAGGGAGTCTTCTGATAGTGGAAGAGTTAACGAACTGCATGCACCAATATCTAACTTATAAGATTTTTACATTTTAATTTACTTCAGATGAATCACCAATGTCATGTAACACTTAGATTTCTCTCTCCCTATTTATGAAATTGATTCCAACCCTGCATCTAACTCCCAAGATGATATGTTTCTTTAGATGCATGTTATGAAAATATTCTTTAAGTTTATGAGAATGATGATTTGTCTGTCATGCTCAATCAGTTTAAAGTTCTTTTTTTTTTACACTGTGTCAATCACACAATTTCATAACTAAGTTACGTACTTTGCACATTGAGCACATTTCTGTTAATATAAGTTCAAAATTTTCAATGTTAAGAGTTCATTACAGAGTAGGGCCTATAGTCACCACAAGTTAAGACAATTTCTTGCTCCAAACTGTAAATAGAAAAGAGTGCAAGAAACGAGTTTTAAGCAAAGTTTTACTCAATCTGTAGTTTAAAATATCGTATTTACACGAATAATCCCCGCACCTTAACTTTAGGACGGCTGATTTTGAAAGAAAAAAAAAAAGGCCAACACTGACTCAAATAAAACCCGCACCCCAATGTCGTGCCTCTAATTAAAAAAAAACGCGGGTATTATTCACGTAAATACGGTACTACTCCATTCCTGTTGAAATACCCATTCAAAAATTAATTTTCAGGTGCATCTAAACAAGGATGAATATCCTCTGATATTTAAAAATAAATGCATATTGTGCTTGCCTTTTCTCTACAACTCAGTATTCCTACTACAAGCTACCATTACCTTACAAACCTGTATCCATAGTATTAGTAAGAATATCTGGCAATCAGCATCACATATAATTTACTCCAATCTTTAGGTAATTACAATAAATATATTGATGTATTTACCTAAGAAGTGACCAGTTCCAAGCCCAGCAACTGCTGCCAATGCCAAGGCTAAAAGAATAGTCAGAAGATAATTAATCTGATCATTTGGACGATGTACATATATCTGCATACATGCTTCATTTCTACTTTGCATCCTTGAACCTGAAGTAAGAACTGGGAAGTCCTCTACATAATCATAGGTATCCAGTTCACTAAGAGATAAGGGCCTATTAGGTCTCTGTCTTCTAAGCTTCCGTGGACACAAAGAAAAGTTTCCGGGAAGATCTGCAAGTTCACAACCATCACTTTCACTAAATGAATCACAGCACCTTCGCCTCCAGGTTGGATGCTGTACTGGACGTACTTCTGCATCCTTTACTATTTCTTCTTCACAGTCTTTGTTAACTTCTGGAGAAACTGGAATGACTTCTATATGATCACAGACATCACTTTCACTTATTACCGAAATTCCATCACTCTCTTCATCCCCTATACAACAAAAGAAGGATACTTCTTAGAAACAGTTTCAAATGAATGCTTAAGTTATATTAACACAGAGAGAAGTAAACCACTAAGCCAGAAGAGTGAAGTGTTCATATATTGTTGTACAATAGCAACATAGAGCTACCTTCAGAAATATTGTCATATAATGACTCGCTTAAAAGTTTGGGATAAGGTATGCAATTCCCCCTCAGCCAAGATCAATGGTGTGTGCCACACATGGAGCTGTTTTCTTCTTCCTAGTGAATTACCTCAGACTACTTCCTCACACGAATACTAACTGTTGACTGAACGTTCCAAGGTGTGTAATATTAATTATTGGCTTGCACACATCCTGGATAGCGACAAAACCCACATTGGTAAAACACATCAGGGGTGCTTAGCAATGAGCCTTCTGAGGGGATTGAGTCCCTGTGCAGTGGGAATATTGTTTCATTTTAAACTATTGGCCTACAGCGCAGGAGTTTTTATTGATCGGTAGTTGGTAATGAATTAAAACATGTGTTAAATTATGCGAGTGACATAATATGTAATAAATTTCAGCTAATGGCAGTGGCTTTTCACTCGGGATGTATGGAAAATTTTGGAAGATTACCCGGCAGCAATATTTTCCTATTGGAGTAAATATATCTGGGGTGGAATAGTGGGTTCCTAGCTTCAGCAATGAGCGCATCTCTTTCCCCTACATATTATACCACATACGATTTGTTAGATTTACATGCTGAAATGTGTATTTTATGCTAAAGGAAAATTGTGTAGCTTACCAAATTTTGCAGACCTTATGCAATAGGGATTGAAAGGAAACATGATGGAAGTTGGACAGTTAAGATGAAAGAGAGGAGCAGGACATAAATAATAAGCAGCAATATCCAACTTGGCTGGAACCCTGTGCCTGCCACACATCTCATAAGATTTTTTGTTTGTTTTATGTTTCAGCGACACAGAGAGGTCTTATAGTAACAATGAAACAGGAAAGGGCTAGGACAGGGAAGGGAAGGACAGTGGAGTGGGGCTCAAATCCACTATCTCCCGCAGCAAGCTGACAGCCACATGACCCAAACCGTGCAGCCACTTGCTCTGCCTTGCTCTTACAAACCCCTGAGGGAAAGAATTATTCTCATTGTAGGCTAGTATACTGTAAATGACATTAAGAATTTTTTTATTTTATACAGTACATTTTGGTGAGGGCAATTGTTGTTTTAATGGACAAAACAACATGATTATCAGCCTGTATTCATACATCTGTCAGACTTGGCAATGAATAAGAAGCCTCTCTCAAAAAGTATTATCAGCAATGAGTGATGAAAAGGGAAGCATATAGAAAAGTAAGACAAGGAAACAAAGAATAATTTACTGCAGATCCACAGAATACTTTACACACTAATGTAGGCTACTGTACTCAGTCATTAATTCATGTGTAAAATGGTGGAACTTCGCTATCTGCTGAGCCTACATAACATATTTTTAATGATGGAAATATTAAGTGGAGCGGGTTTTAGAGGAGAGATATGTTAATTAATTCAGCTTTTCGTCACAACAAAAGGTATAATGCGCTGCCATTACCCAACTTCAGGTCGGCAGGCATAGACCGTGGCCATGATCTGGGAGTTCACGCCTCCAATCCCGTTTGCTTACCCCACTCACAGATTCTGCTACCAACCTGAGCATAATAAAAACACAAGTTAAAAGCTGTAAAGGAAACATTGTGGAATACAGAACAAGAATAGTTGGTATGAAACACCTTAATGCAGTGGAGTGAACAACTTGCCGGCAGAACACCAAAACGCAATTAAAGCTTCAACACACAGGTGAGAGGTTTTGGTAGAAGACACCACAGAACCATAAAGTAACCAATTTCTTATTATGACAGTTCAAAGTAGTCAAATAAACAAGTTTTTATGCCCAATAACATACCAACAATACTGACCACTGTTTTCAATTCGGCGATAGCATGTAAAATCTTTGCAATTCTTGTTTGCACTCAATTTTACAATATGCCCACACCGTTTCACAAAGTCTGGTGTTTGAAATCAATTCGTAACATTAATAAAACTGTAAGAAATTGCTGAAATTGTTCTTATAATAAATGGCAAAACTGCTAACATTCTCAACACAAACATATCAATAAAAAACAGAATAAACAATAGGCACAAGGACCTAACAATATGCTGTTCTATATATACCGCGCCTAGATGTCTGCACTACAAATGGCAACTACTGGTGTTAATGTTGATATGCAGGTAGTGAAGTTTTGCTGGCCAGACTTGACAATCAACAGGAAGCCTCTCTTAAAAAGTATCATCAGCAATGAGTGTGGAAAGGAATGCAGATAGGAAAATCAGGAAACAAAGCAAAGAATGATTTAAATCTGCAGAATACTTTTCACACTAATGCAGGCTACAATACTCAGTCAATAATTCATGTGTAAATATATAACAGCAATTACTTGCATATCCCTTTTACTTGCTGCAAATCTCAGAGGTGAGAGATCTATACTACAGTGGAATCTACAGGGAGTACAGTTCAAGACTTCCCACTTCACCTAGGCGGGTGTTGACAGTGTTGACAGCCGAGGCAGTAGGATGTTTAGCTTTGTTGCTCAGTTCGCTAGTAACGACTGGATTTTTAAAGGTGTGTTGTAAGATTATTATCATGAAGGTCAAGTACACTACAGCGCAGAGAATACTTTTGAATGTTATTTGCACAAGAAGAAACCAGTTAAAAGGTGTCTTTGAAAATTCCGTAGACAATTTCCCGGTTCTATAGTACCATCAAAACGTTACGTGCATAGATTCCTTCACAAGTAGCATAGTACTGGTTCCATAACTAATAAGAAAAAACAGCGAAGGAGAACAGGTCTCCCACAAGAAAGGTTAGAAGATATACAAGCAAGGCTACAAGTCAGTCCGCATAAGTCGCTTCGGAGAGTAGTTTCACTTTACTAAGGAAAATTTAATGTGTCCTCCTATTCAATACATATATATCTCCATCATTAGATGGAGTAATACGAGGGTTGGAACTTAAATAGTGGCAACACTGCTGTGGAGACGCTATGCAACGGAATCTAATATTGTCGCTGATAGCACACGTTGGTTACACACCTACCTTACCTCAGAGCAAATGGACTCGCCCTTCCCACATCACCTGCATGCGCACAAGCGAGAGAAACACAGTCACATCTGAGCTAGCGGTTTAACGTAACATTGTCACTATGTTTTCCAAATGGGAATAATGGAGTTGGATCAGGATTGAATGTGCCAGAAGACGTACAGCACGTAAGTGCCATCAAGGTCTTCAAGAGGCTTGCGGGGAATCTGCATTGCCTTCCAGAACAGTGGCACGTTGGGTAAAAGCCTTCAACGATGGTCAGCAAACTGTGGCGGACAGTCATCGAGCAGGTCGTCCTAGGAGGTTCAGTGAAGAAGAAGTGCATGCTCTCGCCGCGTTACTGGACAGTGATCGAAACCAGACAATTCGTGAGCTCGCCCAAGAAACCAGATTAGTGCATACGACTGTGCTTCACATCCTGAAGGAACGCCTGGGCATGCAAAAAACTGCATCACGATGGGTTCCGCATGATTTGAAGAAAATGCACAAAGGGTTGCATTACGATGCTGTTAAGACGCACTTGGAGCGCTATGAGCATGAAGGAGAGACTTTCTTATGGCGTATCAGAATCCTGGATGAGACCTGGGCCAAATCGTACGAGCCAAAACAAATGCCAATCGAACAAATGGCGTCATCATGGGTCACCACCAAAGTCGAAAGTTCATCAGAGCCCCAGTACGGTGAAAGTTATGGTGATCCTCGTGTACGACTGTGACAGTGTTATCCTGATGCATTACATTCCGCCACGACAGACCATCAATGCATAGTATTACTGTTCATTTTTGGAGCACCACCTGCGACCAGCTTTCAGAAACAAGCGGCAACACTTTCTGAAGAATCCACCAATCATTTTGCACGACAATGCTCGGGCACATACACCGCAAGCTGTGGTTGATTTGTTCAGTCGATGGGACTGGGAAGTACTGTACCAACTAAGGTTAAGTTAAGAATAAGTTCCCACCTTCCAATACTTAACAATTTCTATATAATAGACTTATTAATTACATAATATAATCCATCAAAACCATCAAAAAGAATCCCAACAAACAACCAACACACCTCCTTCCGAACAGCTCCACCTTACATAATTGTCCCCCTACCTTTCCGTCCGTTTCCCCTAGCCTATCACAACACCACTCCTCAGTAAGCTCCACCCTACGCAACACTTCACCCGCTCTCCTTACGTCACTTACCTCTCCCTCCAATACTCCCCGCCCACCGCAAGCACCTCACACACGTACACAGGACTCAGTCAGTTAACAACACGGCGTAAGGGAGGACGTTAAATACGACAAGATTGTCTTTAAGGTAATCAACTCTATTATCCTTCTTTCTCGCGAACATACATTTTTAACAAGGTTTTCTCCTCAAAATATTTTCTATTTCACTTCTCCTTTTCTCGTTTCAGACACATTTTAATAATCCTACCAAACTCAACATCAACTACGGTTATTTTATCAAGATTTCCCCGATAAATCACATATAAGAAAATCCTGTATTCTTCAATTTATTTTCAAGATCGACAAAATGTACACGCCTCCAACATGAAGAACCTTATCGCTGTTTTTAATTCGCCACTTGAAAACTGACTTGTTGTGTTTTTAACCAACATGAATGAACTTTATCTCATCATCTTTATCATATGTTTTAATTTTCGAGCCATTTTATCATATCTTTTAGCTTATGTATCATCTTAACATCAATGTATTTTAATTGTCTTGCCATTTTACCAATTTTAGCTGAAGATGTTCCATATCGGAACGAAACATGTACTAGAGGTTATATGGATTATATTATGTAATTAATAAGTCTATTATATAGAAATTGTTAAGTATTGGAAGGTGGGAACTTATTCTTAACTTAACCTTAGTTGTGTTGAGCCAATACGGAATAAACATGAGATTTATAAGCTGTAAGTACTGTACCATCCACCATACTCCCTGGACTTAAGTCCTTGTGACTTCGATTTGATTCTGAAGATGAAGGAACCACTTTGTGGCATTCGCTTCAGAACTGTTGCAGAGATTTGACAGGCAGTAGATCACTCCATTCGCATCATCAACGGAACAGGCTCTGTCAAAGGTATACTACGACTTCCACATCAAAGGCAACGAACGGGTTATACACAATGGTGACTACACTGAAGGACAGTAAAGGTTGCTAACATGCAACTCTTTTGTTTCTGCTGTAAATAATGACTGTTTCCTCGTAAACACAGCTGATCCAACAATAGACACGATCGTAAGAACGGGACCAGTCGGGCCGTTTCGAGAGGACAACAACTTAATGAATTGGAACTTCATTGACGGTTTCTACTATGGTCACATACAGTTTACCAGGCATCTGTTATCTTCTCTAACACAGGTTATCAATTTTTTCGCTGCCCTCCTGACTGTTTAAAATAAGGCAAACACACCTAGCCAACATTGGAAACAGTCATTAAGAATGGGACCGTTAAAATTGAGAAGATCAGGCCTTTCGAGAGTGCTACTATTCTAAAATTTGAACTTCAATGGCGGTTTTCCATCACATGTCACATACATTTCACCTGGCATGTGTTTCCTCTCAAACTTAGATTCTCAAGTTTTTTTGCTCCCCTCTTAACTATTCGTGATGGTGACTCTACAGAGACAGACTGTCAATTCTGAAATTTTAACACAGTGATTTCGTCCTGTATTTTAAGTGTATCACACTGCAAAATTTTTAGACTAAGAGGTCCATAACCTCACTATATACACTTATTGTTTGTGTCTGTCTTATCTCATTAGTTTTCATTTTTTCTTCATAGGTTTTCTTAACTTGAATTATGTAAAAATGTTAACTTTTTTCACTGAAGATGTCTCAAACTAGTTGATACTACTCCATCTAATGATGGAAATGTGTATATATTGAATTGTTTTTTAGTTCTGTCATGTCTCTTTTGTTTTTCATTTGTTCATCATGTTTTTAGCTCCTATTATGTAAATAACTTTTACACCCTTTTTTTCACTGAAGATGGCTCAGACGAATCGAAACATGATTGACTTTTATTACTCCATCTAATGCAGGTATATATGTATTGAATAGGACACATTCAATTTTCCTTTGTTAAGTGAAAACCGTCAATACGGAATGATTCTAATATCTTGTAATCGGAGAGTAGCTCAGGAAACAAGTATTTCACATTCATTACCATGTAATGCAACAAAATTAATACATTTACGACCTTACCGGATTCATTCGGTTTATAACATACAGCCTACAGGTTTCATTGCAAGAATAAGATTTTGCAATTGGCTAATGAATAGTGTCCATAATGGTATCGTGGATCCAAACTTTAATTTTATGAGTGACGAAGCATAGTTGCATCTGAGTGGGTATGTCAATTCACAGAAAAATAGGATCTGGGATACAAAGAATCACACATTTTACAGCCAAGACCTCTGCATGACATGAAAGTGGGTGTATGGTGCGTTATTAGTGCCCGACAAATTATCGGTCCGATATTCTTTCAGGACACTTACTTCCGAACGTTATATTCATGTTCTTTTTTTTGCTGAACTGACTGAAGAAAAAAGGTACGGCTATTTCCAGCAGGACGGTACGATGGCTCATACGGCGTGTAGCTCTGTACGACAGTTGCAGGAAGTGTTCGATGATCAGATCATCTCCTTCGCCTGAATTAAGCACTTGTAACTTTTATCTATGAGTAAATCTGAAAGGGAAAGTTTACAGGAATAATCCTCGAACTGCAGAAGAATTAGAAATCAAAATTAGGAACAGTGTGCGTTCCATCAGTGTCCATTAACTGCAAAGTGAGTTTCGAAATCCCATTACAAGATGTGAAACTTGCACAACAGCTCAGGGAGATAACTTTAAACATCTTCTGTAAATACTGGTGAGATCAGTTTTGTTTACTAGTCTATTTGTTTGATTTGTTTATTTATTTAAAGCTGGCGAGTTCAGTTTCTCTACGTGTAATCATGCCGCTTCTTTGAGATGATTACGTCCGCTCGCCACTGAGGGCACTGCGCTCGTTATCACCATTTCTCTGCACTCCTATGCCTCGGAACTCCAATACGAAGTCTTAAAAATACTCCCTGAATTTAATGAAGGTCTGTGTTAACTGAATCATGGGCATACAATATGTTACAAAAGAGATGAAGGAAAAAAATGATTCAATATTTGTAGGCTCTACCTAATTCTCCTATAGAACTCTCCTATCCCTACATAAATTATTCTCTTATACAAGCACCCCTGGCATTACAGCAATTAAACATCATTACAAGCCAGGACATGCAATTATATCTCATTTATGGTCTATGAAGAAAATGCTGATATTAATCAACATGAAACGCTATGTAAAGTATAATTTCTGTATCGTCCAAAGTTTCTTCAGGAAGGAAAACAAGGTCCTCATTTCTACTTTTTCTATAACCTTGGGAGAGCTTAGTTTGATAGTTAAAAAGAAAGATTGAAGTTTGTAGGTTATGCCTAACTGATAATTCTCTTGGAATGAAACCGATCATTAAGCCCATCACTATCCTACTAGGTGAAAAATATTCCAGAATGTTCACATTTCTGTTGTTAATTTACTAACTACATCATAAAAGAACAGGAATGTATCCCACCCATAACCAAAATGAATTACTTAAGAGACCAATGACAAGTAAATTTAGTGATGGTATGCAATAACAGTACAAGTCAAAAAAAAAAAAAGAGTACAACTCCTTGTACTGGTCTGATCATTTTTCATTTGAAAGTTTCATTTTGCACTGCTACGTGCACTATGGAATGCAGTGTGTTACGAGCATGTTTCGAATTTTACCCATCTGTCCACTCATAGATATAAAGTTGACGATGTTAAATATGTACTCATCCTGATTTTGCCAAAAACTGACTTCGTACTGTTATTACCGCCGACAATTGAATTTATTCGTGGATGCAAGATCATTTGTAAGAATCTAGAGATATAAGCAATGGGCAAAAGTTCAGAACACCTTACATTTTCCAGCGCTACGCATCCTGGCGCGATTGCACTGTCATTTGTTTCTCTCTCGCTCGCTTCTCGCAAAGGACTTGATCGTGCGGTGGACAGAGCTGCCAACTGTTCATATAAAGAACTAGTCCTAGTGCAGCGGCGCTACTTTTATTTACGAATCTCATGACAAAGCCATTGGTCTGGATTGGTTAGGCCATTGGTCTGGATGAAGCAAAGGGGGTCTCGGGATTGGTTAGACCATTGGTCTGGATCAAGCAAAGGGGGTCTGGGGGCGTTAATTCCCCAGGTTAGAAGCCGCGGAGCGGCCTTAGGCCTCTAGTATCCCGCGTGACAAAGCCATTGGTCGGGATTGACAAAGCCATTGGTCTGGATTGGTTAGACCATTGGTCTGGATCAAGCAAAGGGGGTCTGGGGGCGTTAATTCCCCAGGTTAGAAGCCGCGAAGCGGCCTTAGGCCTCTAGTATCCCGCGTGACAAAGCCATTGGTCTGGATTGGTTAGACCATTGGTCAGTGACAAAGCCATTGGTCTGGACTGGTTAGACCATTGGTCAGTGACAAAGCCATTGGTCTGGATTGGTTAGACCATTGGTCAGTGACAAAGCCATTGGTCTGGACTGGTCAGACCATAGGTCTGGATCAAGCAAAGCTTACGCCCCCAGACTAGAAGCTGCGAAGCAGCCCTAGGCCTCTAGTATCCCGCGTGACAACGCCATTGGTCTGGATTGGTTAGACCATTGGTCAGTGACAAAGCCATTGGGCCTGGGGGCATCCAGATTAGAAGCCGCGAAGCAGCGCTAGGCCTCTAGTATCCCGCGTGATACCTCCATTGGTCTGGGCAGTTGTGTATTTCTTGTGCGCAGGTTGGTAACGGAATTCACTTACTTCATTGCTAGGAGTGACGTCATATCCCATAGAGTCTCACCCAATGGAAATGCTGGTACGTAGTTAGGCGATGGACTATGGCGCGTGATAACTTCTATTAGGTTATAAAAGCAAAATTATTTCTGGGGGACGGTGGGTGGGTTCTTAACTGTCGCAGTGAACACATCACTCCTCCACAAGGTATTCCACTTAAGATTTCCAACATATTACATCCTTATCATGCTATAAAAGTAATGAAAGTCTTACTGAATTTCTACCAAGCAAGGCAATACATGAAGGGTTTCAATGTCTTTAAATAAAAAGAGAAAAAATAGCAAACATACTTTTATAAAAGGAATATAAATAGAACATTCCTGACTTCGAACTTACACACTTAATTAAGATGATCGACTATTGGAGATTCTCTTACAATCATTCAGTATTCTTATTTTTCTTTCCAACTCATATTTTTTTTTTGTTGACACCTCTAAAATAAGCCTACCAATAACTTTGTCTCAAAATTCTTAACCCGCCAATGCACGGGTTGGGTCTGTGAGACCCATGCGCTGGTATTTCCAACATTTTCTGATAGACGGTGATAGCTGCATACTTCCGGCTTCTGCTACCTTCCTTTTATCACCGGTGTAGTATTCCTGCTGATGAACATGGGATTGATTGCTTTAGAGCGTGAGCAGTGGTAAGTTAAAGTGCTACGGGGCCCGTGAGACCCAACCCGTGCAGTTGTTTAAGTTTTTTAAATTTTTATCTTAAGCATTTTAGTCTTTCCATGTTAACCGTGTAGGCCTACATAAAGAAGATTATACAGTGATTATTACTTAGCGTCTTGTCCAAATCCATGGTTTAGCTAGCCTGGCTGTCTTTCATCTTAGTTCCTTGGGTTTTAAGTACAGAGGTGAGACTGAAAATGGGTTGACCTGGACTAACCAGTTCATTTCTTCGTAGGTCTAAGAAAAAGGAGTGTTATGATGTCAGCAATCCACGTGATATGGAACGAGTTGCCGCATTATTGGAGGAACCATTATCAGATGATGAAATTTACTGTGGTTTTCCTCTCGTCGATGCACAACAATGATAAAACTGAGGAAAGTATAGAAGGAAAGAGGAAGCCTGTAATAGTCACATTCCATAATTCAGCTAAGGGTGGTGTAGGCTGTGTAGACGAAAGGACGGCTCGAAACACCAGACGTTCGACAATGGTGGTCTTCTATGCATTGCCGAATATTGCAGGCTTTAACGCATATTTAATGTTCAGAGCCACCAACTATAACTCTCCAGACGCAAGGAACAGAATAATTTTTTTGAAGAAACTCTTGTTTCTTCTAACTGAAGAACAAATAAGAGAAAGAGCTGTCTCAAGATATCTTCCTAAGAGCATTCGCGATACTGCAAGAAGGATATCTGGGTTGACGGCAGAAGCAGGACGTGAAAATACAGAAAATAAAAGAGGACATCGTTCATACTGTAGAGTAAGAAAGACCCGCTACTCGTGCTGTTTGTGCAGAAAGTTAATGTATCTTGAACTCTCCGTATTTGTGTGCAGTGAATGTAAAGCTGAAATGTGAATGTTCCAGTGAACATTCTGGATCTTCAAGATTAGGTTATGATGATTTAATACATTTTGACTTGATAAGTTCTGAATTTTGTGATCAAATAAAATATTGTGTGTAAATTTGCAGTGGTTAGAGAATTGCTTTGTAAAATGTTAAGTAAGTGTTAATCATCAACGGTTTTGTGACAGCACTGTGTTTATAATGTTAGCGGAATAGGAGGGAATGAATACTGAAAATAAAAATATATTAGCATACTATAAAAAAGAAATATGATGATGGGTCTGTGAGACCCAATCCGTTTACTCATGTTACTTTTTGTGACCCGTGCACTGGCGGGTTAAGATTGCCTGACAAAATCAGTAAATACATTGACGGTAACGCAATACATGAAGGGTTTCAATGTCTTTAAATAAAATAAGAAAAAATAGCAAACATACTTTTATAAAAGGAATATAAATAGAACATTCTTGACTTCGAACTTACACACTTAATTAAGATGATAGACTATTGGAGATTCTCTTACAATCATTCAGTCTTCTTATTTTTCTTTCCAACTCATAATTTTTTTGTTGACACCTCTAAAATAAGCCTACCAATAACTTTGTCTCAAAATTCTTAAGATTGCCTGACAAAATCAGTAAATACATTGACTGTTAGCAAGCAAAACATTTACACCAACTTTCTTTATGAAAATATCCAAGTTACAGTTACATATGGAAAAAGAGCAGAATAGTGTTCCCTGTCATCCTAACCTATTTTCAGAACCCTTGGGTATGTATTAATGACAGCCTTTCACAACCATAAACAAACTTACTTTTTGGTATTTCCAGCTTTTCTGCACCAAAAGATTCTACAGAATCCTCATCACTAGCTTCAATATGTCCAGTTTCTTGAGAAGTTTGGTCTTGTTCTGTTTTACAATTTAACACTGTCCAGCCATCAGAGATATCAGAATCGCTACCACTCTCTTTGATATCGTGCTCCATGACAGATTCCTAAAAAAATATACGAACATTCTGAACACGTTTCAAAATAAGAAGCCTGCCTTCTATGAAGTATTTCCATTTCAATCATTGTCTTCTACAAAGAAGCTGCTAATACAAACATTTAACCACTAAAACAATGCTGTTCAACATACCTTACTCCTCCAATGCAGAACTATTGCTACTAAGTTTTAAAATAATCCATATTGAACGATGTCATTCAGCCACCCATAATTTTCCATACGTCTTAGATCCAAATGTTATGATTTCAGGTACTGCGATTGTAGCAAAGAAACCGAAAGTGCAAGGAAACAAAGGAATGTATAAAAAGCTGGTTGACAACATACAGCTATTACACCACACTGACCACAGCCACAACAGACAGATAGTACACTGCAAGGATCATATAAGACTGCGACTGCGGCAGTGTCACTACCTTAGAAATTGATCGTCGTTTACTATTTTCTTTGCGAAGCTTGGCAGGTAAAAATGTGAGTACATATGATCTTCTTTCAACACGATGCAAAATTTCTGTGGCCGACTTAAAATTTCACTCACATTTTTTTTTTTTTTTTTTTTTTTTTTTTCTAGACCATATTTTCTTTCGTTCTACACAAGACCCAAACACGAACAATTCGTATGTAGGGAGCGCTGTCAATGCTCCCACCTTCTCCACGTGCTACTGTGATCTCAAAGAGCGTGCCATTCGTCGTAAATTAAATGAGTGTTCCTTCCTCAACACAAGACACGATGGTTCTGCGGCGTGTGTTTAAAGAGCGATTCCGTGGGTGTTGAGTTTATTTTAGATTCCTGAATGGCAGCTGTCCAGCTGCTTTATCTTCGGCGGTTGCCGAACCGATAGGTTACAGTGGCGGAGATGAGAGGGGCGAAGGGCCGCACCCCCTCCCATACTTATGGTGAGAACACTATTATACATGTTTATTCCATTTTATCCGCCTGAAACTAGGAATTATTTTTTAAAAAAGGTACAAGCCTGTTGTCTTATCAACTAATTCTTTCCTTTAATTTATTTAATCTATAATAATAATAATAATAATAATAATAATAATAATAATAATAATAATAATAATAATAATAATAATAATAATAATAATAATAATGATATTTGGTTTACGTCCCACTAACTACTTTTACGGTCTTCGGAGACGCCGAGGTGCCGGAATTTAGTCCCGCATGAGTTCTTTTACGTGCCAGTAAATCTACCGACACGAGGCTGTCGTATTTGAGCACCTTCAAATACCACTGGACTGAGCCAGGATCGAACCTGCCAAGTTGTGGTTAGAAGGCTAGCGCCTTAACCGTCTGAGCCACTCAGCCCGGCTTCATTTAATCTATATAATAAAACAACATGTCATGACTGACTATCTGACTGATTCATTATCGCCGAGTAAAAAAATTTAAAAAAATAAAATTTTGGGGATACATTTATATTACAGTATAAGTGCTCGCTAAGGGAGGATTTTTTGATATTCCGTCGCTAAAGGGGTGAAAATAGAGGTTAATCGTTTAAATGATTACATCTATAACTCCAAAATTAAACAGTTTACAGATGTGCCGGAATTTAGTCCCGCAGGAGTTCTTTTACGTGCCAGTAAATCTACCGACACGAGGCTGTCGTATTTGAGCACCTTCAAATACCACTGGACTGAGCCAGGATCGAACCTGCCAAGTTGTGGAATTTTCTTCTAAAATAAAGAAACACGTACTTTTTGTTTTTGGAAACTCTCCTTAAGGTGGGTGAAGAAAGGTGGAAATGGGGTTGAATACCTTTTATGAACATACTTATAACAAAAAATGAAGTTAAGACATGAAAATTGGCATTTAGAATTTTCTTTCAAAATAAAGAAAAACGTATTTTTTTAATATTGAAAAATCCAATCAAGGGGCGTAAATCAGTACCGGCACCGTATATCTACAGTATATCTAAAACACCTAGCCTGTTACAGACGTGAAAATTGGTATTTGGAATCTCCTGCAAAAGTAATAAAAGCGCATAATTTGTTTTCGGAAAATCCACGGGGAAATGAAAAAGGGGGTGATTTTTTAAAATGAGTATATCTACAGTATACCGGTATCTCAAAAACTTAACATGTTACAGGCGTGAAAATTAGTATTATTAATCTTTTAAAACAAAGAAAAACGCACCGTATTCTTTTGCTTTTGGGTGATAACAAGTGAAAAATGATTTGAATTATTTTTATGAGGATACTTATAAAGCAAACACTGAAGATGATACAGGCGTGAAAATTGGTATTTGGAATATCCTTTAAAACTAAAGAAAACGTATTTTTTTGTTTTCGCAAAATCCACTTAAGCGGGCGTGGTGTGGAAAGGACTGAAAAACGGGTTGAATACATTTTATGAGGATACTTTGAGAAAGTTCCTGACTCGCTGACTATCTTTTGCAAACATATAAATCTGCATTTATATTGAAAATTATGAAATATCTGCATTTAAAATGGAAAATATGAAAATTAATAAAAATTAATATTCATTAAATAAAATACACAATCGTCGAACCTTGTACTCACACTTACTTCTTACCTGCTTACTTACACATACGTTATTTGATGGGCGCCAGCTACCACTCAGTGCAGCAATAATAGAATGAGAATCTTGACTATCTCTAGCTTGTGGGGTAATAAGCTTACTTTTGACAACATACCATATAAGTTCAGGGAAAAGGAGATTGGCGTTAGGTTTGCCCATTTAATTTGAGGTTAGCTAATTCTGTCATTGAAATAATACTATAAATTCATTTGATAGAACAAAATATATTCTGTATATAAAAAATAGTAAGTCTTGCTGCGATAAAACAGATGTGAATATGAAATTATGACATTGCAACTGAAAGAAACTAGGCATGAATTTGAATTCTTCTTGACCGGACATTTAACAATTTATATGAAATATATCCCTCACTGGTTCACATGACTGTACCTTCAACACTTTGACTGTAATTACGACGTATTCCTTAGATCTGGTGTTTACTGCAGACGTGTCACACCTAATTTGGTGATGTATCCATGTGACTGCTTCTTCGCCATATCATATGACTTCCGGGTAAGTCTGCACTGTATGATCTCACTCTCTCAATGACCAAAGACTAATGGCTCACTGAGTCTTCTCCATCTCGTTCACACTCGTTGACTCTCGTTGACTGACCGACTTAGGCCTCTGCTTCCAATTGAATAATGACTGACGCTACAAGATACAGTCACCTTATATAGGCGTTAGGTTGACGCACCTACGTAACCTCCAGAAATGACAACAATCTACTCCCACCTCGCGACAGATATTACCTACAATGGTGAAATAGCCCGGGGCACCCAGTAGGTCTCTCCCAGCAGTGAGCGCACCGCTAAATGAGCACGATGACGTAGCAATGACTTGGCAGTAACGCCAGCAGTATTGCACAATGTAGCAATGTCATATCCACATCTGACATACAGCAACTCTTTACTGTACATGTCTTTACTGTTAATCTACACACACGTATATATGCATACAGTTAACTACAATTACGCAAGACAAGCATTGCAGAATCGAATTGAATAATAATGATATTACAATAATAGTAATCTCACAAATATAATATTAATAATAATAATAATAATAATAATAATAATAATAATAATAATAATAATAATAATAATTGAGCCATGTATTTGGTTTCTCCTCCCCCTTATACTACTTGCTATGTGTATTTTAATGGTTTTAAACTTATTTTATGCACTACTGTGTTATTTCGCCGCTTTGAGTTGTGCCCTCGGGCAAATTGTAATAAAGTATTCCCAAATTATGGCCCCAGGGTAAAGGAGCTTTTTCCGCCCTGGGAGCGGCCTGTCCTGTACTTGTCTCCCTTTGCTTTCCCTCCCTTGCCCCTGCGGATGCGCCGTGCCCCTCTGACGCAACCTGTGTGTCTCGCTTTGCGTCACCTGGCTTTGCGTCATCGCTACTCTTGGCGAGGCCGTGCTGGCTCGCTGGGAGTAAGCATTAGTGGTGGGGACTAGTGGTGGGGACGGAGCGGTTCGGTTCGGAGCAAGTACTGTGACGTCATTACTCGGTTAAACCGAGTACAGAACCGAGTACAACTTTATAGCGGTAAATTTAAAATTTATATTGATTTCTAAGCTACAGTTTACATTCATAAAGAAGATTATCAATTATTATCAGTGGTACAACGCTCCGTACTATCTGTTATTGGTTATTTGCACACTTTTTTATAATGTAATATAAATTTAACAGATAACGTAACAAGCAGTGTAATTACAACCCTGTGCTTAATATGAGGCATATCAAATAGACATAAATAAAGAAATAAACATACAAATGAATAAATAAATACAATAAATATAGATGCATATGTATAAACGTATCGTGTTCCATAATGCGATAATTGACGAAACGAAATCTAGTGCTCTGAAATGTGCCTAAATTCATATAATGTCAAACATTTCATTTATAACTATGTGGTAAAGAGTTAAATGAAAAATCTGTTAAGATAACATCAGTAATGGAAATAAGTAAAGTATACAAATGAACTCAATTCTTCATCTTGTGACAAGCATTAAAATCAAGACACAATACGTTGTACACAGACAGTATGGGAAGTACCGTTAGTGTTCTGTATTGTATGGAACAGGTGTTATATAGGAGGAATTTCCATTCAGAAATATCAGAGTTTGAGCTCGCTTTGCAGAAAGCGACGACCGTCGGTCTGAACGAATTTGTCCAGCACATGCAAAACACCTCCAATGCGGGCACCGATGTAGCAGGTACACTAAGGTAAGCAAGAGCAAGTTCACTTAAGGGTCAATGAATACTGAAATTTCACGACCGCATTGTAATCGAAATCGACTTTCAACCTATTAGGTCGTGTTGCACACATCTAGTGCGTGTCGAAGAGATGTTAAGTACAGAAAAAATGGCCAACCGGACACCAGTGGGATCCGAACCCACAACCTCCCGAGTTCGCGTTGGTAGCTCTACCAATTGAGCTATGGTGGCCTCGTTTTTTGCTCTGTTGGAAAGGATCTAAGCTACAGGTCTGGCTCTATCCTCTGCAACTCTCAATGACTGCTTGTCTTCGCATACAAAAGTAGCCACACTCCTATGCAACTTATTTTTTTTCCTGCACTGTCTCATCCATGCCTAGGAATGGAATTACTGTCACGACGTGCAACTGTATTTGTACCATGTCCTTACGATACGCCCGTTTTATGTGATTCCATAAATTTGACGTTCCTCCACCTGTGCAATAGATTTGATTGCAACTTTTAGAAGTAGCGGATTTTCTACCTGGACTGCTAGTAAAATACTGCCATGCTTGGGAGGACTGTCATGGCATTATTGCTTCTTTCTTATTACAAATATCGGTAGAAAATATAGCGCAACAACTTTAAACAAAGACATATGTAGTATAAGGAAACACAAATAGAACAGACGTCTCAGTCTGGAGTCTGAGCAACAGCACAGTGGTGTTGCGAGTCTAGCCTGGCTGGAAGGTTTACTGAAGCACCCGCAGCGCTATACTGAGTATTCGAGTTGAATCGGTGCTCCGCTGTGACGTCACGAAAACCTGAAGAACCGAGTTACTCTCCAGTTCTACTCGCTCCGTCCCCACCTCTAGTAAGCATTCTTGCCTTGCTCGGTCACCTGAGCACTTCACGGAGCTGTCTTCGAACCTAGGACCGCTAGGGGTAAGGGAGGTAAGCATCTAAGACTTGATTAAACTCACGGATGATGGGAGGACATTCCTTCGCTTGTAAGCCACTGGGTGGGCGCTAAATGTTGTTTTAAGGCATTATAAATGCCGAGCTGCTTGAAACATAACATGTTTGAGTCTGAATTTGTAAAGTTATGCGTGAACCCTTGGGTATGTTTACTGCAGCTTAAGAGAAGTTATTGGGAGTTTGTGCCCTTGTTAGATGTAAATATAGATGTTGAACAATGTATTCAAGTTCTCTAGGAGTTTTAGGCGCTTAGAAGCGTCTTTTAATGAAAGTTTGAAACCATTGTATGTTTGTTAGGAGTACCTTGATTCACTTGAAGTGGTGTATAATCGCTAAACTGTATCTAAAATTATCTATTGCATTTTAGTCCTCTGGTGTTAAATTGTGAACAGGGCTGGTCCCCTGTGAACTAGTATAGGGCACGTGTCAACGTAACCTTAGTGATGTTGATATTTAAATATTTAAACCTTCTTTACTCTTTTCGGTGTTCATCTATCTTGTTCAATAAACTTGTTAAGCTGGTTTCCTACGGGTATCAGTGTTTTCGCCCTCTGGGTGGTTTCCTATCCTTGTATAGTCCAGATCCTATGGGGGCCGCACCTTCTTATGGTTTTGCCAGTGATAATTATCGGTACAACAGCAACAACAACAACAACAACAACAACAACAACAACAACAATAATAATAATAATAATAATAATAATAATAATAATAATAATAATAATAATAATAATAATAATAATAATAATAATAATACAGATATCACCTTGTAGCTGGATTTGAACCGTTACAACTTTTATCTAAAAAACTGAAGATGTTACAGACATGAATTTTTTTGAATCTCCTTTAAAATAAAGAAACAGTATTTCCCCCCAGAAAATCCACGTAAGTGGGGGGAGGGGCTGAAAAGAAGCGAAATAGCGGTTGAAGTATTTATATTATGACGCTTATCTATCTATCTATCTATCTATCTCTATATATAATGGAATGTCTTGACTGATTGGATATCAATGCTCAAGCAAATCGGCTCTATATAAAAATATAATTTTGGGGATATATTGCTATTACAACGTAGGCACCCACTAAGGAAGAGTTTCAAAAAAATCCACCTCTAAGGGGATGAAACGGGGGTAAAACGCTGAAAACCAAAGTATTTATTACTCTGAAACCGTTTATCGAACAAAATTGAAATATCACTCAATGATTGCTCCTTTATGAACTAGATGTGAAATAACATAAGTTTAGAAACAAAATTCAGTGGAGTTAATATTTTAAAACAACAGTATTAATTTATCTGAAACAGTCTGAACTACGAGGTTGAAATTTTACAAGACAGTTGCTCCTATATGTCTTAAATCTCTCTCTCTCTCTATATATATAATAAGAGTTGTGTCTTTACATTGCTCAGAATTTAAAAAGGATGGTATTTCTGTATCAGTCGTGCACTTATTAATTTTCCGTAATTTCTGTCTGTCTGTATGCATGTATGTACACGCATCATGAGAAAACGGCTGAAGAGAATTTAATGAAAATCGGTATGCAATGTCGGGGAGTAAGTCGCTCGAATCTAGGCCATAAATAATTTTATTCACGCTGAGTGAAATGGTAGTTTAGGGAAGGCCTAAAATTAAATTCTCAAATCTTTTAGTTATTAGTGGCCTTATCTTTAATGAAAATTGGTCTGCAAAGTCGGGAAAGAAGTTGCTATAACCTAGGCTATAAATAATTTTATTCACGGTGAGTGAAATGGTAGTTTGGGGGAAGATCTGAAATGTAATTCTCAAATATTTATGTTATTAGTGATCGTATCGATAAATACTGCATACCTTAAGTTATATAGTATTAAATTTCCTATAATGCATGTCTTATACATTGTTACCGTACCGGCTATGATCACAGAGTCATTCATAAATTTAGATTTTTGTTAAGTCCATATCAGCGCCGAGTTATGAGGAAATGTACAAACAGAATGTAATGAAAATTGGAATGTAAAGTCGGAGAATAAGGAACTATACTCTAAGCTGTAAATAGTTGTATAAGACACCCTAATATTACAAAGTCGAGAGATAACTAAATGTGAAGGCCTACAATATAGAGAGCTCATAAAAGTTTCAACAATAACATTATATTGACCATTGTTTGTTGTGATGTGCTTTGTGTCCTCTGATGCTAATAAATAGGATTACTGCTGCGTACCGAGTATTTAAAAAGTGCTTTACGTCGCACCGACAAGATAGGTCTTATGGCGACGATGGGATAGGAAAGGGCTAGAAGTGCGAAGGAAGCGACCTTGGCCTTAATGAAGGTACAGCTCCAGCATTTGCCTGGTGTGAAAATGGGAAACCACGAAATACCATCTTCAGGGCTGCCGACAGTGGTGTTCGAATCCACTATCTCCCGGGTGCAACCACACAGCTACGCACCCCTAACCACACGGCCAACTCGCCCGGTCGTACCGAGTGTAACAGCCTGCTTGAATATTCGTGGAAAGTAGCTGGGGAGTTAGATAACTGTCTTCTTTAGCATGCCATTCATCTGGTTCAGAACTTTTCTGATACTACTGGTACGTAACACACTGGTTCATCATAGCATTCTTGCTATTCAACCCCTGCTCTGAGTCGCTGATTGGAATGATCAGTGTGCATATTTAACGGAATAATGGCAGAGGAGTATTCGCGGGTCTCTGCGGCCTGGTCTTTCCAGCCCTGGAACTTCGGACTGTTAGATCGGCACCGTAGTACTGTTCGTTAAAAGTGAGAAAATGTGCGGTTTTTCATTTGATCGAGTATTTTGTACGATAACATTGCTTTTAATCGCTACATTCCTACTGACGTTTTTGTAATGACCTATGTTGACTTCAGTTAGGAAAACCACAGTCAGTCTTTCTGAAAATCTCGTAGTGAAGCACGGGAATTATATTCCTTACCCGAAATATCACCTGTATCTAATGTTCCTGCTAATTCACAGGAATATTCATTTTAATGTAATGTATGAAAGGTTCCAAACTGTAAGATATTACTAAAATCTGTTTATATAAATCATAAGACATATTTCACAAGTAAGATGACTCTCCCTGTGAGTCAGGACAAACTTTGTAAAGGCCAGTCATGAGGCGGTTACTCACTGGTGAACCAACATTATGACTCGCACTGACCATTGTACCCCATGCATATATTAGTCATGAGGGCTGTTGGTCATAACAGCCTCTGGCTGTTATGATTGTAATGATCTTTGTACATTAAGATAGTATAAATGAAAGAACGAATCACTACTCGAGGTTGATTCTCTTCACCACTGTTCTGTGCAATACACGACGGTCACAAACGTGACACGTTCCTGGTCTTATGCTATAAACAGACCATGTAAGCAACTTTGTAATCAGCAACCAGACCTTTCTACTTATAATAAAAGAAGTTATTCTACAAAAAGTCTTCAATCCTTTCTGAGTTAAGGAACACGCAGACACGGTTCGAATTCGAGGGACCGTTAGTCGTAAAAAGCTAAAACCTTAACTGGGGGCCTGTCCGGGATAGGCAAACCGTCCATCCTAGCCAGATAGACTACAAAGCTTTTGGAGGTGTGAGTGACAACTTCCACGAGAAGCCTTTCCGACTACCTGCCGACACGCCTGCTGCCTATCCGTTCTACTGCTGCTGTACCCGACTCACCAAGGACAAGACGCCAAGCTGATCACCACCAAGACAGGAGGATGCTGAAATCGCTGCTCATCTTTTCCAGTCTGTAAGTGAAACATCAGCCACACAAAGTAAAAGAGTGCATTAGTGAGATCTATCAATTAAGTTTTTCGCTTTCCTAATTTTCTTTAAAAGAATACTTTCAGTGAACCCAAGTTAGATAATCTGGTTCAATTCAAACTTAATAATAATAATAATAATAATAATAATAATAATAATAATAATAATAATAATAATAATAATAATAATAATAATAACAATTCTTTTTCAATTGAATGCGAGCTCGCAAGATCCAATAGATCCTTTGCTTTTCACCATAATTGAAATTAACGAATAATTTATTAACATATAAATTTAATTTATCTCGTTTACATATTATTAATAATTCAATATGTCTGAGCAGTAACGTCTTTCAGAATTTGAATATGCTCATATCCAACTATTACCTGAATTTAACGGAAGTTCTTCCTGTAGCTTAGATTATTTTCTTGCAAGGTGCGACTCTTTCTTAAATAATTTTAAGAGAGCTGCTACAGTCCCACATGCAGACCTCATTAACAACTTCCTGTTAAATATGGTAAAATCTAAATTGAAAGGAGACGCATGTAGCATTTTGGATTTAGATGCCGACACTAGTTACAAGAGATTTAAAGAGAAGTTAGTAAGAAAATATGGAGATGTTAGAGACGAACGCCTCTTAATACAGGAAATCTCGAATTGTTTTCAGAAAGCTAATGAATCCTACACTGATTACCATGAACGCTTAGATTCGCTAACGCTTCTGTACAAAAGCCTCTGTAAAATCAACTATAGAGACCAGATCTTAGATTGAAATCTAAGAGATTCAGATGAAATAAGCTTACACACATTTAAAGCCGGTATATTAGAGCCATATCGCTCATACCTACGCTACGCACAAATCACAGACCTCAGTCAAGCTCTTAGAACCTGTAGATCATATGACAATGACAGATCACACGAAAACTACATGGATCAATTCAAAGGAACACGGTCGACAACTGAAAATAGATTTATGAGTAGTAAGCCGACCTCACACAACTCAAGTCATAAATCCATTCACGTTTTCAAGACTCTTCTCACAAGGGAGACCTCAGAACATATGTAATCATTCAAACCAACCTGCACATCATATACCGAATCAACCAAGCCGGCCTCATTGGACTGCTAACACACCTCAACAAATTTCTCAGCCTTCAGCTCAACGAAACCCACAACCTTCGAGACCTACTATTACAACGAATCGTCCCTACCCTACCCCCAGCCATATTGGTACACATTTCTCTCCCCAACAATCACATCAACAATTTCCAAAACCCATGTCAGGTGTTTCCACTATTCGAGGAAATTTCAACTCCCACGCGGAAACAATCGAAGACTCACTGTCTGAAAACTCTTCTAGCGAAGAATGTCTTTAGATGGAAAATACATACGACACTCAGGTCGACTCATCCTACTTTTCAAATGAGTACTTTGAGAGCGAAAACAAGGACTACACTCAGGATTTTCGTTTGGCCCAGTCTCCACGGCCGAAGACCTGAATAACATTTACATTGCTCCTCAGTTGCCTTTCATCACACTATGCGGACTTAAAATTCTCATTGATAGCGGCGCTTGCAACTCCATTATGAATCCCTTTGTAGCATATTCGCTCTTTCCCGATTTCATATTCAAAGAACAGTTTTGTATTCAGTCTGTTCTGATGACAATGTTCAGTACCCTATTTTCCAAGACCAGGACATAAACATTCAATTTTAGAGTAATGCAATGGCACAACTATTTTGACGCTTTGATCGGTACTGCCGATTTTGCTAAGCTAGATGCGAAAATTGACTATGGTTTAAAGAAAGTCACCTTAGCAGGTAAAGATGTACCTTTCTACTACCACTCCCCTAACAAGGAAAAACATCTTTCAACTCGCTTCAGACTCTCAGTTTACCGCAATTCCGGTTAACATCCAGCAAGGCAATGTATATGTTCCTATGTTCGAATACAAGGGAATGTCTTTCCCTGATGCGATATTACATGCAGAAAATTACCAAGTGTTATATCCAACGAAAACCCAGTTGAAACAACAGTTCGACGAACCCATACTTGTCGAACCCCTGGAAAACATAGATATCCAACCTTTGGAAATAAACTCCATTTCAGACAGACATAACAAATCACCTTCGTACACAGCACACGAATGGCTTAGAATGTAAGGCTATTCAGAAACTTTGTTCACAATATTCTGATGTCTTCTACTATCCGGGCTGTGACCTTTCCTTCTCCAGTGCGATGAAACATTACATTCGCACGACAGAAAATACTCAACGAGGAGGAAGAGAAATTACTGGATCAGGGGATAATAACCCACAGTGAATCTCCGTACTGTAATCTGATTTGGATAGTACCAAAGGAACCTGACCCTTCAGGACAGATGAAATGGAGATTGGTAATTTATTTTAGGCAATTAAACAGAAAGACCATTGAGGATAAATACCCTCTTCCTAGAATTGAAGAAATCCTCGACAACTTAGGGAACTGCCAATATTTCAGCACACTAGATCTAGCCCAAGGTTTTCACCAAATAGAGATGGACCCCAGGTCCATAGAAAAGACAGCCTTCACCATTGATAATAGGCACTTGATGTTCCAAAGAATGCCATTCGGACTCCGAATTGCTCCGGCCACGTTTCAGCATGTAATGGCCAATGTCTTAAAGCCATTCTTGTACAAGTTTTGCTTTGTTTATATCGATGATATAATTGTGCACAGCAAATCATTGGAGGAACACATCCAACATTTGGAACTAGTGCTCCAGAAACTCAAGGAGGTAAACCTCAAGATACAACTTGACAAAACAGAGTTTCTCCACAAGGAGGTCGCTTTTTTTGGTCACGTTGTATCGCAAGACGGTGTGAAGCCCAATCTTGACAAAATAGCATCAATAAAGGGATACCCCATACAGAAAACCACCAAGGAAATCAAGCAATTTCTTGGTTTGGCAGGATTCTATAGGAAATCCATTAAGGATTTCGCTAAAGTCGCTCAACCCTTGATTCGTTGTCTGGAGAAGGGATCAAAAATTGATACTGAGAATGCCGAATACCAGTGCGCATTCGAGACTCTCAAGGCCCTTCTAATTAACTCTCCTGTGCTAGCCTACCCTGACTTTGAGGAAACTTTTGTCCTCACTGCAGAAAGTTCAGACTTCGCTTTGGGAAGCGTCCTATCACAGAGGGGGTACCCCATTGCATACTATTCTAGGACACTAAACCCTGCCGAGAGGAAATATTCTACCATCGAGAGAGAGTTACTTGCAATTGTAGAAAGCTGCAGGCATTTCAAACCCTACTTCTTATGGGGCCGGCACTTTCAAGTAGAGTGTGACCACCGTCCACTGCAATCGCTCTTCACGTTGAAAGACCCTACTTCTAGACTTTACCGATGGAAAATAAAACTAGGAGAATTTGACTTTGACATTAAATACATTAAAGGAAAGTCAAACTGCGTAGCAGACGCGCTCTCGCGAGTAGAGATACACTTGAATGATGAAACAACGTCAAATGTAGCCATCCCTGGAGATGACAAATACCAGGATGAGATTGATAACGAAACGGTGTATTCAAATCAAGAGGACCCCATTTTTACTTTGAAATTATCTGGAAGGAGTCTAAATCAGAACCGAAACCATATTATTGTTAAATATGGTAATATTCCGAAAGTCCTTGAACAAAAGCTATTCAAGAAACATACACGACACATCATGTAGGTTACACACGAAAACCTCTATCAAGATTTAAATAATCTTTTGCTCCGAACAATCATCACGTCTAAAAGATTTGCTGTCCACTTTAATGATTTAACATTAGAGATCCCAACACTAAAACAAAGGAAAATGATCCAGATATGCCAGCGCAAAATGGAAAGAAAAATACTCCAGGTCTCATTGAGAGACAGAATACGGAACGAAGATATACGAAGGAGAACCGGCATGAAAGACGCTCTGACGACAGCCGATCAGCTAAAGTGGAAATGGGGAGGACACGTAGCGAGACTGGAGCAAAATCGATGGACCTACAAAATGACTATGTTGGATCCCAGACAAGGAAGACGGAACGTGGGAAGGCAAAGAACTAGATGGGCAGACTGGTTTGCGAGATGGGGAGGAAAACAATGGACAAGAACAGCAAAGATAAGGCAAGAGTGGAAAGAGCTGGGAAAAATTGTGTGCAGAGATCACTGACCTAACGGGATACACCTTTGCTCAAGCTCTGTGATAACATAGGTCGATCAAGACACATATTATAGATATTGTGCAGCAGTGAAATATGCAACAGTGCGCTTCCGCAAAGAGACCTGGAGATCACCTCTCTGATCACTACGGCATAATACAGTAAAATTGATAAAAAGAGGTTTTTATGAAGTGGTGAATATAAAATTATCATCCTCGCGTACACTGCGGAAAGAAGCCGAGCAAGTGTAAAATATGTTGAAGTACGCTCTCAGGACAGAGGCGAAGAATACAACATACAACTGTACACTTCGACGAAGAGGATACCGTGATGGTCATCTTCTGTGCCCTCGGGAGAATAGCAAGACGAATGTCAAACAGACAGACGTTTGCATGCAGTAGTGATTTGATAACTCATCACGTAACACATAGTGGAAGGAGGTAATGCACTTGCAATATATGTCAGGAGAATTTCAACGGAGGATAAGGTCAAGAAATTACAAGAAACGTCTACAACATTCGGAGAAGAAGCTATGCAAGAACGAAGAGTGCAAGTTAACGCTTTTACCTAGAAACAACCTGAACCCTCCCTGGGATAAAAGTGTACACGTGTCATTAATGCAACAGTGCGTTTTCGCGAATTGTGCTTCCAGAAAAACACAATTGCATTCACTCGGGGATGAGACTACACAAGTGTACAATATGCGGTAATACGTTATCATGAAAAACTACAGATTAACCACTATAATAATGCTCTTCAGGACCTGCTCACCTGATGAGCTAAACTGAGCACTGTCCCTGCATTGCAGGTGGCCATAGCCCTTAGGGGATTCATACGGCTAATTTATTTATTTATTAGGACTTGGCAAAACCTTTTTACTTCAGAATTAATAATCATAAAAACATCCAAGTGTCTGGAAGATGTCGAAGCTCATGACAAACAGAAACAATTAATCCAACAGTATCACTCTACAAACGACAATGGAATTACGGACACTGTCGAACACCTACAAACAAAATATTATTGGCCACATCTAAGGGGACATATTCGAAACCTAATAAACCAGTGCAACCTCTGCCAACGGAATAAGTACGAACGACACCCCAACCAAGTATCGAACCAAGGTCCGATCACGGCTGATCACCCCTTCGCTCAGATACACGTGGACACGTTCCACTTCGAACAAAATCGTGTCTTGACACTTTTGGATGTATTTTCGAAGTACGGACAAGCCTATGTACTGCCCAATGGCACAGCACTTGCCGTACTTAACCAACTCTAGGTGTATTTCTCACACCATGGATTTCCCAAACAAATTACCTATGACCAAGGAGGAGAATTCGAGAATAACTTAATTAAGGAGTTCTGCAAAGATACTAATATCAAATATCATGCTACAACTCCACTAAATTCCTCGTCGAATTCCCCAGCTGAGAGATTGAATTCCACCCTGCTAGAGAAATTACGTATTTCAAGAGATCACGACAAGTTTACCCCTCTCACGCAACTTTTAACTACTGCCATCACGAACTATAATTCCTCAATACATTCTTCTACCAAGCAACCCACATTCAATAGAATCTATGGCCCATACTATAAAGTTTTAGATCATATTTTTCCCCTTCTCCTCAAGTCAATGAATATATCCAAAGACAAAGCCAGCAGTTACAAGTTTTAAGAAGTAGTAACATTCAACCTAACACCTCTACCTTTTCTCACTCGTAAAAAATCGGGGAAACTGTCTATGTAACCCGAAATAAGAAATCCAGAAACCTCTATATCGACGGCATCATTTCTAAGACTGAGAAAAACAGGGTTTATTGCAAGATGAAAAATGGTAAGACCCACGTCAGAAATTTCAGGGATATCAAACCTAAGAGAGAAATCCTTACCCTTTCAGGTTCTTCCCAGGACACTGCTTCATCAACACCGAACGAGTAAAGAATGAGGGATTCTATGCCGATCCACTGGGACTCGTAGTCATAATTAGTAATTATCACAAATTTATGTTCAGCTTTAAACTAACCAGTCTACTCGACTCGTACAACAATATTCACGGAACCACTTCTTACCTTTTATCACATGCCAACAACACCTTCCCTTATTTAATGTATGAACTAACGGAAAGTTTAAAGAACACTAGGAAGGAGTTAAATAAACTATTGCCCAGTACACCCAGGTACAAGAGAGGATTAATCAATGGATTAGGAAATGTAATTAAAATCATTTCTGGTAATCTGGACCAGGACGATTTGGATCACCTACAGAATCAAATAAGTGCTTTAAGAAAGAGCCGTACAGACGAAATTCAGCACATTAATAAACTTGTTTCTTTTAGCAATACTGTCGCTAAGAAATTTTACAATGAAATGAACCAGGTCAATCTAAATATGAGGGTAATTCAAAGTATGTTACGGAAAGAGAATTTTGAAATAAGTATACTAGAACATTACCATTACTTTGTGTGGATTAATTCAACAAGATAGTGCGCACTCTGGAAGATACCATCAGCCTTTCCTTCAGTGATATGACAAACGTCAAAATGTTTACCCAAACGGATCTCACGAACATTATGAAGCATTTACAATCTGTCTACCCAACAAAATCTATAATTCACACGGACTCCTATCACTTGTTTGAAAATCTTAAATTTACTAACACCCAAGTTCTTATGTTGGACACAGAATTAATTGTAGTGTTGTCAGTACCTATCACAGATGCTAACCGATACCAACTGTATTAAGTATCTCCGTTACCTACTATGGGTAAAATTATACTTATCCCTTCAAAAATATATTACTCGCAAGGACCAACATTAAAATGCTCCAGTGTCTCCTGTAAAAGAGGTACTCAATCTTATGTATGTGTTTATTATAATACTAGAATAACCACATGTAATTTAACTGAAACCACAGGGTGTGAGTTTGCAGTTGTGAAAAATGATGTGAAACTCTTCCAACCCTTAAATGATGAACACATCCTATTTTATAGTGTAAAACCTACCATGTTACTACAAACATACCCTAATTCTCAAAAATCTGTACATATCTCAGGGCCTTGTATTGTATATTCTAATATCTCATGCCCCATATCAGCTATGGGAGTTACTCTTGAACAATAACCAACGAAATACGTCCACAGCTTCCCATTCCTCTATGCTCAAAAGGAACCCTTCACAAGGAATGAAATCCATTTCCATTATTCCCACCTCGATGTGAATAAATTAAAACTGGACCTACAACCTCTAACTCCCAAATATACTGTAATGAAAGAGGTTACTCCTTTTAATACGACCATTATGATAATCATACTATATATAATACTGTTAATTTAAAAAAAATCTGTTTCAAAAATATGTAATCTGTAGAACCAGAAAACCAAATGTTACTGAGGACAGTAACAATAGACAAAGAGGGGAGGAGTTATATTCCTTACCCGAAATATCACGTGTATCTAATGTTCCTGCTAATTCACAGGATTATTCATTTTAATGTATTGTATGAAAGGTTCCAAACTGTAAGATATTACTAAGATCTGTATATATTAATCATAAGACATATTTCACAAATGAGATGACTCTCCCTGTGAGTCAGGACAAACTTTGTAAAGGCCAGTCATGAGGTGGTTACTCACTGGAGAACCAGCATTATGACTCGCACTAACCATTGTACCCCATGCGTATATTAGTCATGAGGGCTGTTGGTAATGATCTTTGTACATTAAGATAGTATAAATGAAAGAACGAATCACTACTCGAGGTTGATTCTCTTCACCACTGTTCTGTGCAGTACACGACGGTCACAAACGTGACACGCTGCTGGTCTAAGCTATAAGCAGGCCATGTAAGCAACTTTGTAATCAGTAACCGGACCTTTCTACTTGTAATAAAAAAGTTATTCTACAAAAAGTCTTCAATCCTTTCTGAGTTATGGAACACGCAGACACGGTTCGAATTCGAGGGACCGTTAGCCGTAAAAAGCTAAAAACTTAACTCGGGTACATCAGCTAGTTTTGAATAAAACGCGGTCTTGAAAGAATTCACCCCTAATGGATTTCAACCGAAGGTCGGGACCGATGACATCAATATTCATTTCTCTCAAACAGTTTGGCATACGAGTTTGAAATTTCACATGACGGTTGCTCCTATAAGTCTTAGATTTTAAATGAAAAGCGGTCTTAAAATAATTAACTCCTAAGGGGTTTTTACCAGGAGGAAGAGGCCTAAAAGCATAAATATTCATATCTCTGAAACCGACGGACATATTAGATTGAAATTTCACATTATGGTTTCCCTTATATGGAATAGATTGGAAATAAAAGTGGTATTAGAACAATACAACTTCAAGGGGGTTTGACTTAAGGGAGTAGCTGATGTCATAAGTACTCATTTATCTCAAACCGTTTGACATGCGAACTGGAAATTTCACATGATGGTTGTCCTATAGGTCTCTGATATGAAATAACAAGTGGTCTTAAAATAATACATACCTAAGATGTTTTTGACCGGAGGGTTACACCTGGAAACATAATTATTCATATCTCTGAAACTGCTTGACTTACTAGGTTGAAATTCCATATGATGGCTTTCCCTATATGTGATGGATTTTAAATAAAAAGTGGTCTTAATACAACACACCCCAAGGGGTTTTGACTAGGGGTGGGTGTGAGGCCCGATGACAAATATACCCATTTCTTTGAAATCGCTTCACATACAAGGTTGGACAGTTTGACATACGATATTCAAATTTCACATGATTGTTGCTCACGTACGTCTTAAATTTGGAATAAGAAGTGGTCTTGAAATAACACATTCCTAAGGGGTTTTGACCGGGGATTGGGGCTGATGACGTACGAGGTTGAAACTTCACATCATGATTGCTCCTGTATGCTTTACATTTTAACTAAGAAGTGGTCTTAAAATAACACACCCTTAACGGGTTTTAACTGGGGGGTGAGTTCTGATTGTAGGCGAACTAACTATCGGATTATGCGAGGAGTAACACTTGTTAGTCAAAAGACTGGTTTATTCAACATCGCAACATCACAAGCCGTACTACATCTCTGTACACGCTCACTCTGCTAGTATTCGGCTTACATATTTCCTCATGTACAACTGCCATCCAACTGCTACACATTTCCAACTGGTACATTCTACGACTGACACACATTAATAACTTTAATAAGTGGGATTAGAGGCGGAAAACTGTTGATAGCGTTATCGATAGTTATCGATAGCGACCACTAGACCAGAACGTAAATGAATAGTGTGACGACTCCCCCTGAATCACATGTTAACAGCACCGCCGTCTCAGTCCTATATACTGCCTGCTCTATGCTATGAGGTTAACATGCTTCTCAGCGTGAGCTCTTAGTGTTACGAACCTCCGCCAGGGGCGCCAGCTAATGCACCCAACTTATCTCTGTACCCACGTTGTCGTGTTCCAGTGCGTTAGCATCGAGCATTTATGTGTGTGTCTCTGGTTGTAAAATGATTCGTTGTTGTGTTCCTCTCTGTATATCAAAGCAGGAAATCCAAATTCTTCAGGTGTGAGGATTCCTGTTATCCCCCAAGTAAAGAACTTAGGGAAAATTGACTTAATGCTATATCAAGGCAAGGATCAACCAAGGGTAATCAATGGATTCCATCCGATTATTCCCGTGTTTGAAGCCTGAATTTTAGAGATGGAGATAAAAGATAAAACTAAAATAAAAATATATTGAAGCCAGAGAGCGTGCCTAGTCGGTCTTTGAATTATCCCCATTACCTTCAAACCAGAAAAAGAGCTCCACGAAAGACCAGACAGCGACAAGGTATTTCTTCGGAAGAAATCTGTGATGAAACATGCTCTTCAACCGCAGGAAATACAATGGATGACGAGTATGAAATTCATTTGAAAAACGATGTATCAATCGAAGTCAATATTCCAACGAGTAAGAATGACAGCAGTGATCAGAAAATCAGTCATTAGAGGCTACGATCAAGACTTCTGAGGCTGCGATAACAGCTGATGACTAACCATAATGAAGTTAAAAGACTACAGAGACAATTCGAAGACAACCCAGAAATTGATCGTTTGAATAAAGTAAAGGAAGCAGCCAAATGAAAAAAGAATGACCATTTTAAAAAATCAAATCCATAATTTTCGCAAGACAAAATCCGGGCAGTCAGAACAAATCACGCGGTACTATGTGGCGTGAGGAATAGTATCCCAAACGGTTACGAATATGGCAGGACTCCTGGTCTGGTGTCAGCTCCGTCACAAAGTACTCTGGACAGGTTGCCTAAATGGGAAATGTTCATTGTGTTTGTCGGGATTTCCCAATTAACGAAGGAAACACTTAGAGTTGAATCTAAAATTCTCAGACCAACTGAGGGGAATGTAACAGTGAATGCTGGTTGAATGGCTAATTAGGTACGGCTCCTCTACAACCGAACCAGTGACAAGTTCGTTTGCGTGGTCAACGTTAAAGTTTATGAGGCACAAATATTGTAAAATCTCACGCTCTCGCGAATACACTGTTGTGTTTTCTTGTAATCCGACTTTCAAAGTAGTCATCTAGTCCTGCTGCCTACTTCCTAGTTAAAGGCTCAAAAATGATTACTGTGATGCTTTTTCGGCAAAACAATCCAGATTTTGTACATTTCTATTCACCAGCAAATATAATACATACAATGGTTGAATGATGATTTCATCAAGTACGTTAAAATAATTCGGTTGAAATCAAAATGTGAAAAACTGAAGTGTCTGACTAATGAGACGGCAGATGCTGTCTCGCTAACTGTGAAATCTATAGTGGAATGTATGTCCTGTCTGTTACAAAATCGGTTATTTTATGTTCTCACTAGATGTTTTTCTGGAGACGTAATAGACCTATTTAGTTCAGTGGGATTGGGTGGTGGATTTAATGAGATGACGAACCCACGCACTGCATTATGTGCTACAAAACGTATCCTGAAATCTGGTTATAAACAAAGGATCAGCGAAATAGTGATAGAATTTTTTTGCGCTCACTGCTGGTAAATAACAGTAAGAAAAGTACGGAAAAGGTGCTCCGTTATTCGTGTCGAGAACATTCTGAAATTGGTATGTACCATGCAGCATGGGATGATCCTATCTACCGCTACTGTAACTGGTAAGATTTTATTATTTTACGTTTCTATATCTTAAGCTAAGCTCAAATGTCAAATGTTAGTTTCTGTATGTGCATTATCTTCTCAATTAGTAACACGTTAAAGATTATTTTTCATTTTATATTGGTATTACGGACCAACTCTCATTTACCCAACATGTTCTCTGGGTGCGGTAAGTGCTGCCATCTGGAATGTCGCTGTAAACGCAATTCTCGTGGCACAGAGCAGGCAGTATATAGAGATTGAGGCGGCGGTGGTTAACAGACACGGTGTACGTGTTCTCCGCCACCTGTAGCGCTGCCGTCGATAAAAGTCCAAATACGCGCGCTTTTTGTCGGCGTAATGTGGAAGTGTGTAAACAGTTTGTGGTCTTTTTTGGTAGTTTTATACGTTCTTCAGTTTTATACATGCAAAATATCTGATGTTAACTTTTCGCGAACTAAAAAGTGAAAAAGATTAATAAGCATTTGAGAAGTAGGACGTATACTTTGGCATATGCATCAATTTACTAAGGCATATGAGTTTGCCTAAAACTTGCTATGTCGCGGGTTGCAAGTCGGGTTACGATAAACATTTGAATGAAAAACGGCATTTTTTTTCACACCCAAAAGATCCCACCCTATTCTCAAAGTCAAAGTGATCTGCCTTTAAGTGATAGTACCCTTAACATCATTTTTCAGTCAAATTAGAGCCATGGCAAAAGCTGTTGTCAAAGAGAATGCCAAAATCATAAGTACAGCTCAGGAAAAAATTACAGCAATCTTACCTTTGATCAGCCACTATTATCAAGTTGGGAAGATGAACAGATAGTTCCTTTCACCAGTTCAAGAATGAATGTCATTCATCACTTCTGTGGGGATATTGTTAAACATGCAAGCAAAGTGACAGATTTTACAGCATGTATTGGATCTCTGCAAAACAATACAGATGAGTCCGGCTCCATGGCTAAATGGTTAGCGCGCTGGCCTTTGGTAACAGGGCTTCCGGGTTCGATTCCCTACAGGGAATTAACCAGAATTGGTTAATTTCGCTGGCACGGGGCTGGGTGTATGCGTCGTCTTTTCATCCTCATCACGACGCGCAGATCGCCTAAGGGTGTCATATCAAAATACCTGCATCTGGCGAGCCAACTTGCCCTCGGACACTCCCGGCACTAAAAGCCATAGGCCTACGCCATTTTATTTAATACAGAGGAGGCAAAAAGCAGTCCGCCTTCAGTCCTAACAAGTCTTACCAGTATATAGTAACTCACCCAGCTATCCCATTGACCCATCGAATTATTTTTGTTTTCTCATGTAGAGGAAGTTGTGAGAAATTTTAGTGTACAAGAAGCATTATGGGGAGAAATATTTCAAAAATGCCTGGATAGTTTACTTCCAATTACTGTTTCTCATGGACTTGGGCGCTGTACTGAATATTGCTCAGTCAATCAATCAGTCACTACTGATCTGCATTTAGGGCAGTCGCCCAGGTGGCAGATTCCCTATCTGTTGTTTTCCTAGCCTTTCCTTAAATGATCGCAAAGAAATTGGAAAATTATTGAACATTTCCTTTGGTAAGTTTTTCCAATCCCTAACTCCCCTTCCTATAAACGAATATTTGCCCCAATTTGTCCTTTTGAATTCCAACTTTATCTTCATATTGTGATCTTTCCTACTTTTAAAGACACCACTCAAACTGATTCGCCTACTGATGTCATCCCCGGCCATCTCTCCTCTGACAGCTCGGAACATACCATTTAATCGAGCAGCTCGTCTCCTTTCTCCCAAATCTTCCCAGCCCAAACTTTGCAACATTTTTGTAACGCTACTCTTTTGTCGGAAATCACCCAGAACAAATCGAGCTGCTTTTCTTTGGTTTTTTTTCCAGTTCTTGAATGAAGTAATCCTGGTGAGGGTCCCATACACTGGAACCATACTCTAGTTGGGACTTGGTACCAAAATTAATTTTCCATTACAATACGATGCCGATTTTATTTCCGAATAAAAGAAGTAAGGAAAGAAATGCAAGCTCGTACGACCGCAAAACATACCCGGAAAATATCAACGGTGTCCAGTTAACTGACTGATGGGATGAAGTGCTGGCAAGATTCATTAAGCTAAGCATGTTAATATATTTTTAAGTAGTTATGCAGGAATTAAATGTGTATGTCTTACCGGTACGTAACAATCATGTGGTTGCCTGCACAGTTATAATACCGTACGTTTATATTACGTAGCATGTACAGCATGTACACTAACAGTTGAACATGGGTTTTTAAGGTTATAATTGATAATTGCAACTGAGTTTGATTTCGGGGTCAATTAATGTAAGATCACTTAGCTCTATAGATACATACACGTTTGAGGTATTCGTTAAGATACTGACGAACCAATTTCAGAAGTAATGTTCTTAAATCATTACTAAATGCAAAATATTTCCTATGTATTTTTTACTTATTACTTTCAAAACAAGGAGCACTATATCTTAATTTGAACGAAACACAGATCGCACATAAACACAGTCATCGGTCAGTAAACAGAATACACAGTCCTTTAACATCACAATAATTAACACACGGTTTCAAATCATTTATTTAAACGAGAGATTCCTAAATAAGTCACATCAGATATCATTTAGAATCACATGCTCGGAGACAGCTGATCACCTTCTATCTACACCAGCGCGCGTAGTGTAGGAACCGTTGCCTACGCTATAATATAAGGCCTTGAAATGCACTCGTGGAAACGAGTGGCTTCCTAGTTCACCATTCAGCCGCTAGGATCGCGGTGTTGCCCCCTTGTATTCGCATGGCCGTATATGTCAATAAGTAAAGTATATCCAAAATAAAAAGAACTGAATGTTTTTGCGAGTATTGACAGTACGTTATTTATAGAGCGGTGCTGCATTGGCTTGGATATGTCATTGAAGTTTCAAAACTTTCCTTCTGAGGGGCTTTTTATCAAGTTTCAAAACTTTCTCTCTACTACTTGAGTGGCTCAAAGCAATGTTGTCTAACAGAGGTTTCAGAAATGTTCATAGTAGAAAAAGAGGTGGTTTGTCGCCTTTACACTTTCCACACTTAATTTCACTGTTGAACATGTCTTTCGAAAAAATAAACGTACACCTTTTAGTAACTCCCTTCGGGACAAGTACTGCGTAGAGTAAGTGACAAATTCTGTCGTTCACCGCAGAAGTGCCACAGACAATTTTCGGTATCTGAGGGCTCCTCGATCTTGAAAACGAATACGACACAATGCTGGACTTTGAGTAGCTGGAGAATAGATATGTTCTAAACAGCCTTTACAGTCTGTTTTTTCTTTTGCCACACGAACCATAATGTCATTGTATTCCGCTTGGCGTCTTAGGTAGCTGAAGAAGAGCTCTATGTCATAGCTCGTTAGGTTCCTCATCAATGCATAATGCAAATGTATACTTATGAGGTATTTTACGCAGGCCACAGTGGACTGGGTAGTCAAGATCTATGCCTGATACATTTCTCTCGTGATTATTTTTACTTTGTCTGAATGCATTTTAAGTTTCATAATATATGACAGGAAATCATTAATTAATCAACTAAGGAGTTCATCTTCAGTACTAAAAGATGCTTTTCTTTTTCCTTGCTAGTGACTTTACATCGCACCGACACAGATAGGTATTATGGCGACGATGGGATAGGCAAGGCCTAGGAGTTGGAAGGAAGCGGCCGTGGCCTTAAGGTACAGCCCCAGCATTTGCCTGGTGTCAAAATGGGAAACCAAGGAAAACCATCTTCAGGGCTGCCGACAGTGGGATTCGAACCCATTATCTTCCGGATGCAAGCTCACAGCCGCGCGCCCCTAACCGTACGACCAACTCGCCTGGTTAAAAGATGCTCGTTTGTTCTCGTTCCTGAATATGTCCCATGTGAGGTGTTGCAGACGTTATGCGCATTGAACAATTTAATAAAATGCTCCATAAAACAAATGGCTTATTTTAAACTCTATTTAATGCTCTCGGGACAAACCACCTCCATACTTTACAAACCAGAGATTGTTTCATGGGAAAATACAATATTTTTAGCTCTTGCTACATTCATTTTCGTGAAATTTGTTGGGCAGATTATTTTCCTCGTTGGTTTCCTAATTTAAGATTTCTGAGTTTGAAGATGCCTCTCAAATGATTGCCGGTCACGGTAGCATAGTTTAAAAAAAGTCCAGTGACAAATTTTGGGACCGCCCGATTCTTATGACGTAACTCGGATCAAAACTTGGGAACAGAGACCTACTTCGATCAGCTTGAAGTCGTATCTCATGCGTAATACTTCCTCTGTATAATGTTTCGAACATTGAACATTCACTGGAAACTTGTGAAACGAAATTCCACTACCTTTAATTTCTCGTGAATAAACCATGACTGGAACTGCGAATGCTTAACATCAGCCAAATACATAATACATTCACCACCAACTCAGTTAATGAACACGTTTAAAGGCGCGAGCCTGGTAGACAGGCGGCAAGATAGCGATCCTAGCGGCCCGGCATTGAACTTCAGTGTAACCACTTCCATAGCGTTTTACGGGCTCTATTTCCAGGCCTTGTATTATAACGTAAGCAACGGTAGGAACATATCAAACAGCAGAAGTCGTCACACTATGCATTTCTATTCGTCCCACTGCCTGCTCGATCTGCATCCGATGGCTGCTTATACTGCCTGCTCATTACAACATTTTAACATGGCACTAAATGAAACACTCCGTTTACAAATACCCATAGCAGGTGGCAGCACCAACCGGCTCCTGAACTGTCGGAATGAAATAGCGGGAAATAGGGTAGTACTGTATTTGTTTACGGTGAAAATGTTGTACTGCTGCGTGCCTTTCTGCAAATCAAAGAAAGGGAAACCAGAATGCCGTGGTATTTCATTCCATGACACGGGCTTTTTCAGGAGATCCAGTTGAAGCCATGTTTAGAGTTCTATAAGAATGGGAGGAGGGTGCAATGACATGACTGATTCCCGGGCTACTCAGAATTCTATAAAGATAATTCTGAAATCCGGTATTTTAATGTCCACCGATGGTGCTAACGTTATCCATAAGCAAAATTCAAAGTTTTCAGTATCCTCTCCCGGACTTGACGAAACAGAAACAGTGATGCCCGCTGAGTATGTACTTGATTTATTGGAAGATGTTCGTGAGCCCCCTGAGTCGGTGTGTGTCACTTTGGAAACTGCTTCCCATGCATTAGTGTGTGGTTATTTAGTGCGTTTAATCAAAGAAAAAACAATGCAGCACGTGCTTGAGTAACGTTTCCACCTCAGTTAATGCATCCCCGTTGATGAACTTAATCAGACAGTCGGATAGAGGAGGCTTGCGCTATCCCCAGCAACGATTTTTTGGCCTAATTATGGGCCTACAGAAATTTGTTGAGGCGGCTCTACTGTACTGCAAGAAATCTGCAAGTCTGCTTCAGACTATAAAATCTATGTACTACCCTCTTTGTGCCACTGTAAGATTTTAAAGGGTTTTAGTAACAGGAAGCACCAGGAACTTGTGTCAGAAACTGTGGTGGCCAAATTCGTGAAACCACTACCTAGTAATGTAGGGAAGTACCAAACAGACAAAGTTTCCAGGTTTTCTTGTTCGTCGAAATCTCTTTCTCGAAAAGTCCTGAAGCTATCACTCCCTAGAGCACCACTTTATGCGTACAATTCTTTAATATTTCAGTTACTTTCAGATTTTAAATTTTGCTTGTATGCTTATCTATCTGTATTCACGCGATAACTGGGTACGTCTGGTGCTACGATCTAGCGGCAGATTGTATGTAAGTCGTGTTACACGTTTGAATATGGAATGAGCAGGCAGTATAAGCAGCAATCGGATGCAGATCGAGCAGGCAGTGATTCGTCCAGACCAGACCTTAATGCTACTCTCGATCGTTGAAAGATGGCGAATTGAATAGCCGGAATTGTTGGAGATGTGGGTTTGTTTTGGTTTGTTGTTATCGTATGTAGTCGGTGTAATTTTATGAAAGTTGACGATCAATATTAGTTTCTTTGTAGAATATAAGTGTGCGAGTGTATTTATATGAGTCAGTGGACACATAGGATCTGTAATTATACACAGTGATGTGAGAATGTGCTTGTTTTGATCGTGTTTTTACCCATGAAAGAACATGAATGCACTATGTGGACCAGGTTTTAGTCTAACTATGGAAATGCCTCTCATAAAACTATTCTTAAGTTTTCTACGGAATAGAACATTAAGAGAGAAATGGATTGGGAATATACATCGTGATTATTTTGAAGTCCATGAGAAAACAGTAGCGTGCATACATCATTTTGAGAATAAGTCTGAGCTTAAGGAACCCATTTCTCTACTTCCAAACTATTCTTGTTTCCTGAAAAATATTAATTTAGATAGAATATAACTGATATTGTGTTATTTCGTCAGTGTCTATGTGCTTCAAAATGTCGAGTGATTTACATGCAAGTGTATTTTACAATAATATGTGCTTTGCCTGTGGAAATGTTTGGCTGGATCTTGCAGTATAACAAAACTTATAAGTGTGACGGATGGAGCAATCTGTATACTGTTACACAGAAGATATAGTGATTTGAGGGATTAGCTGGGTTTGTAACGTAGGGTTTTACACTACCAACACCTTCAGATTCATGCTGTGGTTATCTGTTATCAAGGAGACAGCGCCGAACTGAAACTCGTCCATGTGGTTAAATATCGGTGTTTAGTCAATAGAGTTTTTGCACTGATGTTCTTTAATAGGTAACAACCTATTATATCTTTAGTGTCTGAACGTTTCATTGCTAAGGTTATTATCATTGTGTGAAGTGCTGTTATGCCATATGTCAACATTAGGTTAGCATTACCAGGACCGTTCATTGGGTTAACATAATCATTTCGGGTGTACTTGGGCTGAGTGACTCAGACGGTTAATGCCCTGGCCTTCTGACCTCAAGTTGGCAGATTCGATCCTGGCTCAGTCCGGCGGTATTTGAAGGTGATCAAATACGCCAGCCTTCTGTCGGTAGATTTACTGGCACGTAAAAGAACTACTGCAGGACTAACTTTCGGCACTTCGACGTCTCCGAAAGCCGTAAAAAATGTAGTTAGTGTGACGTAAAGCCAATAACATTATTATTTCGGGTGTACTTCCCATTCATTGGGTGCTGAATTTAAGAAATTATCCACCACATCAAAACTAAGGTCACAAATTATGTTTCACAGTTCTCATGACAGCGAATAAATCGAGGAATTCCGCACCTTAATTTATTTTGAAACATTCAAAATGATGTTAGAAATATAATTTTAACACTTTTATCATTTATTTTCATTTATCCAGCAAAGTGAAATATAAGAGAAAACGTTATTTGACGAATTGAAATTTCTAAATAATTACCTTGTTGGGCTCTTTTCTGGTAGAATAGGCTATATGTGATTCTAGTTGATTATATTATAACCTTCCAATGTATGTCAGGATGAGATTGGTGAACACATTGGAAGTTTATGTTGAGAAATAACGTCAATGAAATCTTATGTTCGGTTATCACACCTCCGGGTGAATTTGAGTTCAGTTGACTTGTCTAATTATGTGAACGGCATCGCTGAATTGAAGATATCGGCGGATTGATAACAAGCTCTAAACCCCGTGGTGCCTTGGAAATATTGGTAGACGATTAAACATCGTGGAAGATAGGGCAGGATTAAATACACATTGCGTTGTATTAATTATGATCGTTGCGTCTAGTGCAGTGAGTCAATCTACGTTGCGATAAAGTAAAGTTTCTGAAATGCATGAAACGGCAGAATATCAATGACAGAATGTTATTGAGGGCCATGAAATGTGCGAATAATAAGTTTATATGAGAGGGCCATACCTTGTACATCTAGTCTCGCACGATTCGACGATCGAGATGAAGAAATGAAACTGTCGATTACTAACCTAAATACGAGGCGGCAATTATTAAATAAGTTCCTTTGCTAGTACAGCTGATTTATACGAGATCATTACGCATTATGTGTCAAATGTTTCCAATTGTCAAGAACATATGGGAGCTGGAAGCAGAGAAGAATTCTAAAAGCAAACCGTCTGCGATTATTATGTTGTTGTAGAATTTGTTTTTGTCTCTGAGGAAGTTGACTTTCAATCTGTATCTTAGAAGGATCGGAAGCAAAAATTCGTAGGGAAAAGATTGTGTTGAAGAGATATATTAGCGTGATATTGGCATATTATAAACACTTATTATATTGTAAAACAAGATATCTTGTTATTGAAAGTGCAAAGGCAAGTGTATCAATTGAACTGTAAAATTGTATCAAGGTGTATAACTCTGTCCTAATTGATATCTCTGAGTTTCAGGTAACATGGAACCGTCAGTTATTGGTTATACATATGAGATGACTGCACGTATTAACATGAACAACTAAAATAGAGGGACCTCGAAGGATCTGGCCAGGAATGTGATGGACATTAATGAATAATATTTATGGTTGAGAGCTGAACACGGAAGGTGACACTGTCGTGGAGCAACAACCCAGGATGAGTACTTGAATATCATCTAAATGTTCCGCCACGTAGTTGCTTATTTTAGATGTAGAGTAGTATTTATTTTTAATGTCGATTTAAGACATGTTCAATTTTTTCAACTTGAAGGCGACCGTTATTTGTTAATCATTGCGTTGTATTAATTATGATCGTTGCGTCTAGTGCAGTGAGTCAATCTACGTTGCGATAATATGCGATGGGTCGTGTAAGTTTTCTTTTAATATCCGCTAGCAAGGTTTTACGGAATGGTTTTTCGGCATCGATGTTATTGGTACCGTAATGGTGTTATGGTGATGAGCATTAACCTAACTCATGGCTCAAAATACCCCGGAGGAGCTTAGTATTTGCGACGTGCGATTCTGTGGTCTTCAAATATTATGTGCTTGTGCAGAAATACGGTGTTTGATAATGGAAGTGTGATATTCTTGTGGTGATATGGTGTTAATGCGGCAACGTATTTAGTAGTTTGACGTAATTGCCTGAATAGATTATTCCTAAGTATTGTGAATTCGCTGTGCATGACGATTTGTGCGACGTGATAAGGTGTTTGATACAGTAGGATCTTTGAAAATATGTACGTGGATAGTGAGATATGGATGGTTATAGATGTGTCATTAGGATTGCGTATTTTATGATGATGTAATGTGAAGGTCCTGATGATGGCATTGGCGTTAGGAATTGTGTTGGTCATGCGTGAATTTTGATGTTGTTGTGATGAATGATTTATTTAGGCACGAGGCCGTATTTTAGAATAATGTTATAGGATTTTGCACTCACGAACACTAATAGATGGTCGTCACATTTATCCTATTTAAATACAGGATTGACCAGAGCGCACGGTATTAAAGGGATGTTTAGGATCTTCACAAAAATAAACGATAACGTATAGATATTCGGTCATGTCGCAAAGGGAATATGATCTCCTATGGTAAGTAAATCATTTCTTTGCTAGTTGAATATTTTGTAGATCATTTGAGTTGATGCCTAGTGCTGATGTAGTTATTTCAGGCCAAACGTCGCAGTGGAATCCGGAGGCGCAGAATCAACGTAGTTAGAGAAGGTTATTGTAGATGTTGCAATGTCTATTGATGTCATTTATATAGGTGCACTCTTCGTTGAATGTTCGAGAGGATCGAGTCTGTCTTTTAAATGCATGATTTGGATGGATGACATATTATGTTACGATCCTGTCTTTCAAACATTTCTCTTGCATTCATGATGATTTATGAATTTAGAATAACGGTGTTTTCAAGTTGCTAGGTAGACAGTTTACTGATAAATAAGGCGATGATTTAAATTAGAATGACGGAATATTATGAGATATTTGAGTAGGAACAGCATTCTGAAATGGGCGATTCAATAATTCCCAGTTATTTATTTCGAAATGCGTGATGGATAATAGATCTTTCACTGTAAGCCTTCAGCAGTGGGACACTTTGTCTCCTTTGTTTTCGATTTTCTCTTGATTGACGATGTTATAATTTCTTTGTAACAAGAGCATGAAGTTAGGTGTTTGTTTCAATTTTAACGTAACATTTATCCTTTCTATTTCCGTTTGTGTTGCTAATAATTTGCTCATAATGTAATTGACATTCGAAGTTATTTGAAGTCATTAAACGGAAAATCCTTCCATAAATGAAACTTTTCACAGAGTTCTCATTTGATGTAGCGTAGGAATATTAGGATAGTTATCTAATTTAGGATGAAATGAAATGATGGTCAATGTGTCTTGATGAATATGCCAATATCCTAGATCTCTTAGCATTCTGTTGCGGAATATTCACGTAATTTTAGGCAGAAAATGACGATTACTTTCTACGTTTGAACCACACTGATAACAGTCCACTATATGAACCTGTGACCCGACTCGTCGGACTTGCACGTCCCTAGAGTGGAGGCTTCATGGATCTCCGACTGCTTTGCTTTGCCGCGGCATAACCCAACACTGAGATACAAAATTAAGATGTGCAAAATGGTCACAGGGATTGCTGTCAGGGCTCATAAGGGTTAAAATATTACTTGTCACCCAACTGTGGGGCTAGAGTTGAATTATTTTATCACCCAACAGCTAGAGTCGAATTATTTATCGCCTGGCAGTGGACTTGAGCTGTATGCATCATCGTTTAATGCCTATTAGTGGAATCCAAGATGAAGAGAACAGAGTAGAGATTATTTCACTAAAAAAAAAGAAAACTCGAGACGACATTGGTAATCAGAGAGAACATTGAATTTATGACGTCGTTGATGAAGGATGTTTGAAATATTTATTTAATCGTATATTTTATGAATAATATTGGAAGGATTTGTCCGTTAATCAGTACTACGATTTTACTTAATTTTATTTTATGACATTATGGAAGGATATTCCGTAAAACTTCAGCTCTTGTTAATCGGGATAGTGAGTCATTTAACTTGGATAACACGATAGGTTGTTCCGTGTCACTTATTGTTGGATGTCCGTCATATTTCGGGTCAGATCCGGAGAGACCCATACGTTCGATTTCATTGAATTTAATTCGTGAGGTGTTAGGCAGGTATAGGTGTTGTGGAAACACTGGATAAGGACTGTATAGAGAGATTGAGAATTATATATTCTTAATAAGGAACGATATAGGAAGTTAGGATGGCGTCTCTTGCACAAGTAAAATTATTATTGGAAGAGCTCGCTGGGAAAATGAATAAAATGCAAGAATCGCAAGAAAGTACAGAAAAGAGAATTCAGGAAGCACAAGAGAGTACAGAAAAGAGAATTCAAGAAGTACGAGAATCGCAAGAAAGTACTGAGAAAAAGATTCAGGAAGCACAAGAAAGTACAGAAAGGAGAATACTGGAAGTACGCGAGTCTCAAGAAAATACTGAGAAAAGGATCCGAGAAGTACGTGATTCGCAAGAAAATACGGAGAAGAAAATCCAGGAATCACAGGATACTACTAGAGCAGAAATCCACGAATCACACGAGAAAATGCAAGGAACTTTTGACAGAATCACTGATATGGTACAAGAAAACATGAAGGTAATGCAAGAAGAAATCGTATCGTTAGGATCGAAAGTCGCTGAAGTACAAGGAGAAGTATTAAATTTAAAAGAAGAAGTGAATGCGGCAATGAATGAGAATAAGAGAAACTTTCAAGAAAAGTTTGAAGAATTGAAGGATGATTTTAAGTCGAGCATCCAAGAGTTGCAAGTCCAAGTTGACCATGACCTTAAAGAGCTCAAAGAAGAAGTAGATGTGATGCAAGAGAAGATGAAAGAGTCTGATAATAATTGGGACGGAAAACTCAAGAAAGTAACGGATGAAGTCAATATTACCAATGAGAATATACGGAAGGAGATAGCCCAAGCAAGAGAACAAATCAATGACAGATTCAATTTGATAACGGAAGAATCCGACGAGAATAAAGCTTTGATGAATCAGCAAATAAAAGGATTAAAAGACGATCTGAACGCTATCCAAAAGGACGTACAGAACTTGAGGATTGAAAATGAAACAAATAGAAATTTGGTATCAACTTTGACCGACCGACAGACAATAATTGAGGATGGAAGGAAGACTGAAGTAAACAGTCAATTTGAGATACCGCAGCTTAGCGTTGATATTAACGACAACGGGACAGTTCATACAGGAAGCGGAACCCAGATTGTTAACATTATACGTACTTATGAGGATAGGCCTAAGAAATGTAACGGGAATATAGGATCCAGTATGACTCCTCGTGGTTTTCTCAGAGAGATAGAAGAGTATTTTAGGGAAGCGAAGGTATCCACGGAGCGTCAGTTAAAGACAGTGGAGAAACACCTAGAAGGTGCACCACTCATTTGGTTTAAGGCTTTCCGCTACGTTTTTGAGGACTATGCAGGCTTCAAACAAGCTTTCTTGGACAAATTCTGGGGGGTCGACGTTCAACAAGGAATCAGACTCGAACTATACTCAAAGAAATATTCTCTATCGGGACCGAGTAGATTTGCAGAGTACTTCACGATGCAATTTCATCGGTTGAAAGAGCTTGATTCTCCACCTACAGAGACAGAAATGGTACGGGCAATAGTCAAACAATTCCCCGCGGATATACAGAGATTACTGACGGCGGCGAACATTCAATCGGCTGTGCAAGCGGAGTCAATACTACGACAAATTGACAGCACGACAACGCATAATAATAGCCGCATAGTAAGACACGTCGATCCGACGGTAAATGTTGTAACACCAGCAGGAGATGAAGGTGTAGAAAGGAACGAGAGATATAACAGTCATGGTCAAGGAAATAGACCTGTGACGAACGAAGGCTACAGAAGAATGGAACATAGGGATGAGAAGAGTGATAAGACACGCCAGAAGTGGACACCGTTTCGAAACGAAGAACGAAGATATCCTAGATACTACAGAAATACAAGGTGGAATCGGAACAGAGACAAATGGCCGTATCGCAGAAACAGGTATCGAGAAAATTCGAGACAGTCAGATATTCAACAGGACGAGGAGATAAATAAAGAAAGAGAAAGGTACCTTAGCGAGTTAAGAAAACAGCAGGAAGGCAAACAATGGGAACGAGCAATATTGAATCAAGATATGAACGCTGATTGCGTGGGCGCGACTAGTCTGTTGTATCAGCAGGAGCAAAGAAAAGAAAGCGCCGATAAAACGTTGAATCCCGCAGCCGCACCATTTGACAAGAATAATCAAGGCAATGACGGGGTGAAAAAAAAAACTTCATTTTGGAATCAGCAATAGATGTTAGAATTAGTAAATTAAATCCAAATTATAAGCAACACGAATGGGTTATAGCTGGAATCGAATCGTGGGAATTTGAACCGGAGGAATTGCTGCACGAAGATGGTCAACCTGAAGGAACGAAATTAAAGAGAGGACTACCCGTTATTTATGTCACAATACTGGGTATTCGAGTGTTGTCATTATTGGACACTGGAGCGAGTATTAGTATCATCTCCAAGCTATTATTCTCAGAGTTACAAGACAAATCACACTTGCCTGTAATTCCGGTAGCCAATATGAAAATCAAGGGCATAATCCCAGACAAGGTTACGAAATGCAAGATACAAACTTATTTGCCAATAGAGATTGGAGGAAATTTAATGGAACACCCATTTGTAGTCATGGATAAAATCCAATACAACTTAATTATTGGATCCGATTTCATCAGGGAAAACAACATAATAATTGATTTAAATAGAGAAGAAATAAGGATCAGATGTGACGGTGAAGGAGGACAGGATATTACAGCTAGAATAGAGAACAAGGAAACGAGTGAGCTACAGAAAACCATGAGCATTTCAACAAATGAAACTGCACACGTTGCCGAGAAGATAATGGAAAAATATGACACAGAAGATGCTGTATGTGGACAGACAATCGACAGTGGAATAGGAGGAAGTCCTGAGCAGCAAGGGATAATTGAGAATCTGTTGAAAAGGTATAGCAATGCTTTTAAGAACCAGCCTGGAGCAATAAAGAACTTTGAGTACAAGTTATTAGTGAAGGATTGGAGGCCGTTTAAGATCAAACCGTACCCGATACCAGATAAATTCATGCCCGAGGCTAGGAAGGTAATACAGGAGATGATTGATAATGGCATAATATCTAAAGCACATTCACCATTCGTTAGCCCTCTGGTAGTGGTAAGAAAAAGCAACGGGTCCATCCGTGTGTGTATTGATGCAAGACAGGTCAACGCCAAGTTAATTCCTGAGTATGATAAAGCTCCAGTAATAAAGGAGATAATAAGAAGATTTCGGAACAAGAGATTTTTCACGATATTAGATTTGACTTCCTCATACTTCCACATAGTCTTGGAGAGTAAATCCAGACTATTTACTGGTTTCATGTTTGATAATCAAACGTATATCTTTGAAAGACTCCCATTTGGCATTTCTAACTCCGCGGCCGCGCTTGTACGAGCTCTAGACAGGAACTTGAAGCCGGAAGTAAAAGAATTTATAACCATTTATGTTGATGACATCGTACTGGCGACAGCAACTTTCGAGGAGCATGTAGTCAAGTTGGAACAGTTGCTAAGTAATTTGGATGAGGCTGGATTCAAAATCAATCGGTCCAAGTCGAAATTTTGCCAATCCGAAATCTTGTTTGTTGGGCATGTAATTGACGGAACTGGAATAAGACCAAACCCAGTTAAGATACAGGCCATATGTAACTTTCCGAAGCCCAGAAGGATTAAGCATATCCGGCAGTTCTTGGGAATGACGAGATTTTTCGCTAGCCACTGTCCAAGATATACAGAGATATTAGCTCCCCTGCAAGATTTACTGAAGACCAATAATCGCTGGCGATGGAATGAGAGTCATGATCGGGCTTTTGTTAACGCGAAGGAATTACTAGCTAACAGTATAAAACTTGGATATCCGGACTTTGATCGTGAGTTTATTATTCAATCCGATGCTTCAGCAGTTGGAGTTGGAGCTGTACTGTATCAGGAGAACAATGGGGGGAATAATATAAACTATTTAGCCTTCGTTAGTAGAAAATTGAGGAACCATGAGCTTAAGTATACGACCACTGAACTTGAGATGTTGGCCATTGTTTACGCATTACAACAGTGGAGGAAAATAGTGTATGGGTATCCGGTAGTCATTAGGACGGACCATAAGGCACTAACGTTTGTGTTAAAAACTACATTATCCAGCGAGAGAGTATCACGGTGGGCACTTTATGCACAGCAGTTTAATTTAAGAATCGAGTTCTGCCCGGGTAAAAGTAATGTGTTGGCAGACAGTCTAAGCCGAAATCCAACAGAAGAGCCTCTGGAAGTTAATATGATCGAAGTAACTCAAGAGGATGAGGAATGTTTGGAGAGCTTAAAACGATTGCCAGAGTTGCAACTTGAGGATTCATCTCTGAAAGAGATTATTGAGTATTGTCAGAGGAGATCAGCGAACGATGGGCCCGAAGATCAAATAAATGATTATATACTGGCGAATAATATCTTGTATAAATACATAGATAAAGATCGGAAGAAATTAAGAGTGGTGGTACCACGCAAATTAAGATGTAAACTCATATGGTACATCCATAGGATGATTGGTCATGGTGGACTAGATAAATTAGCAGCTACAATAGGAGAGACATTCACATGGACTGGGTTCCGGAGAACCATAGGTAGAATAGTAAAAACCTGTGATATATGTCAGAGGGTGAAATATAACTCCGTATTATTATATCAACCACCGATAGCTGTAATACCAGACCGTCCTAGGGAAGTATACGCCATGGACTTGTATGGGAGTTTACCCGTAGGTAAACGTGGAAACCGTTTTGTTTTGGTAGTCCTTGACGTAATGTCAAAATTCGTATCACTTCAGCCCATTAGGAAGGCCAACTCTAAGTCCATTATTAGGAGTTTAGAAAGAGTAACGATACCAAAAATGGGTAAACCGAAATGTATAATAACGGACCATGGAACGCAGTTTACGTCAAATGAATTTGCGGAAGCTTTAAGGAAAATGAACATTCAACACCGGTTTAGTTCTATAAGACACCCTGAATCCAATGCGGCTGAGAGGGTCATGAAAGAAATTGCGAAATATTGTAGAATTTTCTGCCATGAACGTCACTGGACATGGACTTCATGTTTACCGACAATAGCCGATTGTATAAATTCTACATGGCACGAGTCTATCGGCAATATTCCAAGCATTCTCCACATGAATGAACAACCAAGACGTCCCTGGAACGAGATCATTGCTAGACCAGTCGAAGAAAGTCCTAGCATCGAAGAGAACATAAAACAAGCTCAGGCGTGTATGAAAAGGCAGGCCGAAAAACGTCTCAAGAAGCTAAGGCATAAGAAATTTCGAGAACCTTTGGAGGTTGGAGCCTATGTTCTCGTAAGAAAACCAGCCGTATCTTGTCCTACGGAAAAATTCTATTCCAAATTCGCACATTTGTACATCGGGCCATTCAAGGTTATTGAAGCGTTGGGCAATAATGCATATAAAATACAGAGTTTGGATTCCAACAACATTTCTATTTTCAATGCTTCGAGTCTTAAGCAGTACAGTTTCCCTATCGTTGATGAGGAAGAAGTTAATATCATCGTGGAAGACGAAGGAAACGGAGATGCCTTGGATGTTTATTCGCTGACCGACGGATCAGATGACGAATGATGAAGATCAAACAAGACTGGAAGGCAGGATATTGTATAACAGTATCTCAAGAACAGAGTTATTTTCGATCGTTTCAGACGTGATAAAAGACGATTTCATTGAAGAAGAGAATTATGAATAGACCTTGCATAAACATGAAATTTCTCCTTTCATACGAAATTTCATTTTTGAGTAGAGGGGGAATATAACCTTCCAATGTATGTCAGGATGAGATTGGTGAACACATTGGAAGTTTATGTTGAGAAATAACGTCAATGAAATCTTATGTTCGGTTATCACACCTCCGGGTGAATTTGAGTTCAGTTGACTTGTCTAATTATGTGAACGGCATCGCTGAATTGAAGATATCGGCGGATTGATAACAAGCTCTAAACCCCGTGGTGCCTTGGAAATATTGGTAGACGATTAAACATCGTGGAAGATAGGGCAGGATTAAATACACATTCCTCAAGTAAAGTTTCTGAAATGCATGAAACGGCAGAATATCAATGACAGAATGTTATTGAGGGCCATGAAATGTGCGAATAATAAGTTTATATGAGAGGGCCATACCTTGTACATCTAGTCTCGCACGATTCGACGATCGAGATGAAGAAATGAAACTGTCGATTACTAACCTAAATACGAGGCGGCAATTATTAAATAAGTTCCTTTGCTAGTACAGCTGATTTATACGAGATCATTACGCATTATGTGTCAAATGTTTCCAATTGTCAAGAACATATGGGAGCTGGAAGCAGAGAAGAATTCTAAAAGCAAACCGTCTGCGATTATTATGTTGTTGTAGAATTTGTTTTTGTCTCTGAGGAAGTTGACTTTCAATCTGTATCTTAGAAGGATCGGAAGCAAAAATTCGTAGGGAAAAGATTGTGTTGAAGAGATATATTAGCGTGATATTGGCATATTATAAACACTTATTATATTGTAAAACAAGATATCTTGTTATTGAAAGTGCAAAGGCAAGTGTATCAATTGAACTGTAAAATTGTATCAAGGTGTATAACTCTGTCCTAATTGATATCTCTGAGTTTCAGGTAACATGGAACCGTCAGTTATTGGTTATACATATGAGATGACTGCACGTATTAACATGAACAACTAAAATAGAGGGACCTCGAAGGATCTGGCCAGGAATGTGATGGACATTAATGAATAATATTTATGGTTGAGAGCTGAACACGGAAGGTGACACTGTCGTGGAGCAACAACCCAGGATGAGTACTTGAATATCATCTAAATGTTCCGCCACGTAGTTGCTTATTTTAGATGTAGAGTAGTATTTATTTTTAATGTCGATTTAAGACATGTTCAATTTTTTCAACTTGAAGGCGACCGTTATTTGTTAATCATTGCGTTGTATTAATTATGATCGTTGCGTCTAGTGCAGTGAGTCAATCTACGTTGTGATAATATGCGATGGGTCGTGTAAGTTTTCTTTTAATATCCGCTAGCAAGGTTTTACGGAATGGTTTTTCGGCATCGATGTTATTGGTACCGTAATGGTGTTATGGTGATGAGCATTAACCTAACTCATGGCTCAAAATACCCCGGAGGAGCTTAGTATTTGCGACGTGCGATTCTGTGGTCTTCAAATATTATGTGCTTGTGCAGAAATACGGTGTTTGATAATGGAAGTGTGATATTCTTGTGGTGATATGGTGTTAATGCGGCAACGTATTTAGTAGTTTGACGTAATTGCCTGAATAGATTATTCCTAAGTATTGTGAATTCGCTGTGCATGACGATTTGTGCGACGTGATAAGGTGTTTGATACAGTAGGATCTTTGAAAATATGTACGTGGATAGTGAGATGTGGATGGTTATAGATGTGTCATTAGGATTGCGTATTTTATGATGATGTAATGTGAAGGTCCTGATGATGGCATTGGCGTTAGGAATTGTGTTGGTCATGCGTGAATTTTGATGTTGTTGTGATGAATGATTTATTTAGGCACGAGGCCGTATTTTAGAATAATATTATAGGATTTTGCACTCACGAACACTAATAGATGGTCGTCACATTTATCCTATTTAAATACAGGATTGACCAGAGCGCACGGTATTAAAGGGATGTTTAGGATCTTCACAAAAATAAACGATAACGTATAGATATTCGGTCATGTCGCAAAGGGAATATGATCTCCTATGGTAAGTAAATCATTTCTTTGCTAGTTGAATATTTTGTAGATCATTTGAGTTGATGCCTAGTGCTGATGTAGTTATTTCAGGCCAAACGTCGCAGTGGAATCCGGAGGCGCAGAATCAACGTAGTTAGAGAAGGTTATTGTAGATGTTGCAATGTCTATTGATGTCATTTATATAGGTGCACTCTTCGTTGAATGTTCGAGAGGATCGAGTCTGTCTTTTAAATGCATGATTTGGATGGATGACATATTATGTTACGATCCTGTCTTTCAAACATTTCTCTTGCATTCATGATGATTTATGAATTTAGAATAACGGTGTTTTCAAGTTGCTAGGTAGACAGTTTACTGATAAATAAGGCGATGATTTAAATTAGAATGACGGAATATTATGAGATATTTGAGTAGGAACAGCATTCTGAAATGGGCGATTCAATAATTCCCAGTTATTTATTTCGAAATGCGTGATGGATAATAGATCTTTCACTGTAAGCCTTCAGCAGTGGGACACTTTGTCTCCTTTGTTTTCGATTTTCTCTTGATTGACGATGTTATAATTTCTTTGTAACAAGAGCATGAAGTTAGGTGTTTGTTTCAATTTTAACGTAACATTTATCCTTTCTATTTCCGTTTGTGTTGCTAATAATTTGCTCATAATGTAATTGACATTCGAAGTTATTTGAAGTCATTAAACGGAAAATCCTTCCATAAATGAAACTTTTCACAGAGTTCTCATTTGATGTAGCGTAGGAATATTAGGATAGTTATCTAATTTAGGATGAAATGAAATGATGGTCAATGTGTCTTGATGAATATGCCAATATCCTAGATCTCTTAGCATTCTGTTGCGGAATATTCACGTAATTTTAGGCAGAAAATGACGATTACTTTCTACGTTTGAACCACACTGATAACAGTCCACTATATGAACCTGTGACCCGACTCGTCGGACTTGCACGTCCCTAGAGTGGAGGCTTCATGGATCTCCGACTGCTTTGCTTTGCCGCGGCATAACCCAACACTGAGATACAAAATTAAGATGTGCAAAATGGTCACAGGGATTGCTGTCAGGGCTCAATATGTGATGCTACTTGTTGACGAAGCGTTTTCACACGTGTAAACGTGATTTTCCCTATGTTGTTACATTTATCATGATTGTTAAATTACCGCCGTTTATATAATACTAGCAAGATACCCGTGCTTCGCTACGGTAATATACTGAAATTTATAATTGAATGCTTATCGTTTTATATACAACCAGCCGATATTCGTGATCTGACTCGTTTACTGAGAGATTACGGCAACGTTCCTCCCATTTTTCAATCTTTCTTTCCAGCAATCGATTTCGTATTTCCCGGGCTAGGTCCAGGTATTCCACCCGGTCAGTTGGGTTCCTAAATCTTAGCCATGCTTTTCTATAAGCATTTTTAATGTGGATCAAATCCTTGAGGAGATCCGGCGTGGTGTCCTCTTAGGTGCCTTGGCGGTACTAAACCGGCGGCCGGACTGCAATCGCAGTCATTACCCGTCCAGGACCCGTTTCCAGCACGGTCCGCACATGTTGACGACGGTCCAGGATATTATTATTATTATTATTATTATTATTATTATTATTATTATTATTATTATTATTATTATTATTATTATTATTATTATATATGTTCTGGACCCCACAGCAATATGCAAGACTGCTACTTGGCGGTAAAATACATCTGCTGCCATTGCCATTGCTAACAATGTGACCAGCACCACTGTTGCGCGTAGGCAAGTGTGCGGAATTTCTGGCGATACGAATGACATACCTCCGTGTATTATTGACCTTATTATAGAGGTGAACAATTTGACGGCCAATCTCATTCCTATCGTTTATTTCAAATGTGTTTAAATTTTTATTTATATGCCAGGAGAATCTACTCTAATCTAAGAACGTTCTCCGAAGGAAAATATGGCTGTTGAAAAAGAACCCAGGAAAGGTTAAAAATGATCGGTTTATGATCAGAATAAGTACATCGCAAGTCTACAGCCTGTTTCCTATCATTCGACAGGATCAGTGATGGAATGAATAAAGCCCCATCTAGCAGCGACAATAGGAATTGTGCCGGCTGCCGAAGCTCCCCTCTGGAGCAATGATCGATGAGTGACAAATGAAATGAAATATTGGACAGTGTTGCTGGAATGAATGATGACAGGGAAAGCCGGAGTATCCGGAGAAAAACCTGTCCCGCCTCCATTTTGTCCAGCACGAATGTCACATGGAGTGACCGGGATTTGAAACACGGAACCCAGCTGTGAGAGGCCGGCGCGCTGCCGACTGAGCAACGGAGGCTCCTTATAAGTACATTACGAACAGTAAAATCAATTGGTCTCACCTCCTTTTACACCCCACCGCCGTTAAGTTTATTTACCCCCACCCTCCAAAAAATTAAAAGAAGGCGTGTTTCTTTATTTTTAAAGGAGATTACAAATACCATTGTTCACGTTTATTACCTTCAGTTTTGAGATATAAGTATCCCCTTAAAAATAATTCACGTTTTTAACTTCCTTCCACACTCCCCCCCCCCTCCCTCACAAAGTGATATTAAAGCAAAAAATACTTGTTCCTTTAATAGTAAAGGATCTTCTAAATACCAATTATCACCACTCTAACCTCTTCAGTTTTTGATTTATGTGCCCTCATGAAAGGAATTCAACTCCTTTTCACTCCCGCCCCCCCAAAACGCGCTTTTATTTGTTTTTAAAGGAGATCAAAATACCAATTTTCTCGTCTGTAACAACTTTAGTTTTTATTAGATGTATGTATTCTCATACAATTAAGTCAATTAATTTTTTCTATCCTTTAACACTCCAAATCCCCTTCATTGGATTTTCGAGAATACAGGTACGTGTTTGTTTACTTTTAAAACAGATTCCAAAAATAAAATTTCACGTGTGTAACATCTTCATTTTTGAGATATCAGTAGCCTAATTAAAAGAATTCAACACCATTTTCAGTCACTTTTACCCCCCCCACCCCCCACTACCCAAGTTGTATTTCCGAAAGCTAAAAATACACTTTTCTTTATTTTTAATAGGATTAAAAAATGACCATTTTTCACTTCTGTACATGTTAAGTTTTTTGAGATATACTGTAGAAATTCTCATTTTAAAATTTCACCCCATTTTAGTTCCCCTTAAGTGGAGTTTCCAAAGACAAATCACCTATGTTTTTTTACACTTACAGGAGATTCCAAATACCCACTATTTACGTCTGTAACATTTTACGCTTCTCAGATATTCTGTAGATATAGTCTTTCAAAAAATTCACCCCAATTTGCCACTCCTGTTTAACCGCCATTAATTGAATTTTCCAAAAGCAAAAATATACGTGTTTCTATATTTTTAAAGGAGATCCCAATTACAAATTTTCAGTTCTGTAATATCTTCAGTTTCTGGGATATATGTATCCTCATTAAAGGCATTCAACCCATTATTCACCCTTTTACACCCCTCCTATTGTGATTTAGAGAAAACAAAGAAATACGTGTTCCTTTATTTTTAAGGGAGATTCTAAACACCAATTTTTACATCTGTAAACCTTTAAAGTTTTAAGATGTAGACACACTCATTTTAAATATTCACCCCCCTTTTCACCCCCCATTATTTGGATTTTCCAAAAACGAAAAAATACCTGTTTCTTTATTTTTAAAGTAAATCCCAAATACCAATTTTCAGGTCTGTAATATCTTCAGGTTCTGAAATATAAGTAGCCTCATTAAAGGCATTCAACCTATTTTTCACCCTTTCTATTAGGATTTTCCGAAAACGAAAAAGTGCGTGTTTATTTATTTTTAAAGGAGATTTCTAAATACCAAATTTTACATCTATAAACTTTAAAAGTTTTGAGATATAGATACACTCATTTTAAAAATTTCATCCCCCTTTCCACCCCCCATTATTTGGATTTTCCCAAAACGAAAAAATACCTGTTTCTTTATTTTTAAAGTAGTTCCCAAATACCAATTTTCAGGTCTGTAATATATTCAGTTTCAAAGATATAAGTATTCTCTTTAAAGGCATCCGAACCCATTTTTCACCCCTTTGCACCCCTTCTATTGGGATTTTCCGAAAACAAAAAAATACGTGTTCCTTTATTTTTAATGAAGATTCTAAATACCAATTTTTACATCTCTAAACTTTAAAACTTTTGATATATAGATGCACTCATTTAAAAATTCACCCCCCTTTTCACCCTCGCATTAATTGGATTTTCCAAAAACAAAAAAATATGTGTTTCTTTATTTTTGAAAGCGATCAAAAGTACCAATTTTGAGGTCTGTAATATCTTCAGTTTCTGAGATATATGTATTCTATTTAAAGGCATTCAGCACATTTTTCACCCCTTTTCACCCCTCCTATTGGGATTTTCCGAAAACAAAAGAATACGTGTTCCTTTATTTTTAATGAAGATTCTAAATACTAATTTTTACATCTCTAAACTTTAAAACTTTTGAGATATAGATGCACTCATTTTAAAAATTCACCTCCCCTTTCACCCTCGCATTAATTGGATTTTCGAAAAACAAAAAAATATATGTTTCTTTATTTTTCACAGCGATCAAAAGTACCAATTTTGAGGTCTGTAATGTCTTCAGTTTCTGAGATATAAGTAGCGTATCCGGATTAAAGGCATTCAACCCATTTTTCACCCTTGTTCACCCCTCCTATTGGGACTGTCTGAAAACAAAAAAAAAAAAAAAAATATGTGTTTCCTTATTTTTAAAGAAGATTCTAAATACCAATTTTCACATCTGTAAACTTTTAAAGTTTTGAGATATAGACACACTCATTTTAAAATTTCACCCCCCTTTTCACCCCCTTTGCGACGGAATACCCAAAAATCCTCTCTTAGCGAGCACCTACATCTTAATATGAATCTATGCACAAAATTTCATTTCTTTATGTCCAGTAGTTTTGGCTCGGCGATGATGAATCAGTCAGTCAGTCAGTCAGGACAAGCTACTTTATATATATAGATGTACGTGATATTTTCGTGTTAGCCAATACCAGCAATTCGGCTACTTCAGCCGCCATGTTTTTTTATATTACGCTCTGAGGATTGGAGTCGGTCTTGTGTTGTGATAGGTTGCCAATCCCTCTCTCGAAGACAACCGACGTCTACCGATTCAGCACACAGGTGCAGTGTCAAAAGCGCCATGCGGTTAACGACTCGGGTGTAACAGCTCACTGCCATGGACTTCGGGATACGTGATGCCATTTTTGCGACCTGAGAAGAACTTTTAGAGAAGGTATTGGAAACGGGTCAACAGTCCGTGATCCACGTCTGTTCGATGAGCATCCGATGACTGCTTCATCGATCAGGCAGTGCTGTGATGACACAGGAAACTGTGATCATATTCGCCATACCCACAGCATCGCCCCTTCAAGCTCTAGCTATGCAATACGTCGAAATTTGCAGTTCAAAACGGGGTTGTGATCGGCTGGCGTGGCGCGTGATTCAAATGGAGACGGAAAGTGAAAAGGCACTTACAACTTCGTAAATACGTTCTCAACCTACAGAAATCTTGTTCTCATCATACTATATCGTGTATATTTCAATAGTTTTAGGATTATTAGGGTGTTCACGAGCTCGTGTGATCCTTAAGACGAGACATCCCTGGTTGTACCTATTCCCAATAAATCAGGTGATGACAAGTGTGAAAACTACCGCACCATTAGTTTAGTACTCAGGCTTGCAAAATGTTAACACGTATTGTTTACAAAAGAATGGAAAGACAAGTTGAAGCTGAGCTGGGAGAAGATCAGGTTTGCTAAGAAGAATTGTAGGAACATGAACACGTGAAGGAATTCTGACTTCACGTCTGATCTTAGAGGATCGAATTGAGAAGAACAAGCCCACGTAAATGGCATTCGTAAATCTAGAAAATATATTCGATAATATTGCTTGGACCAAGCTACAATATTTGAAATTCTAAAGGTGATCGGCATCAGATACCGATAAATAAAGATTATGCCCAATCTGTACAAAATCAGTCTGCTGTGCTAAGAATCGAGGGCTGTGAAACAGATGCAACAATCCAGCAAGGAGTAAGACAAGGCTGCAGTGTGTCCACTCTCCTTTTCGCTGTTTATATAGAACAGGCGGTAAAGAAAATCAAAGAGGAGTTCGGAAAGGGAATCAGAATCCGAGCAGAGGAAAACAGGAAATCAAAATTCGGACTTGACGATGATAGGTATTGATATTTTATATGAGTGTGCAGAAGATCTGGGGAAACTGCTGAGTGGTATGGACACATTAATAATGAAGGAGTACAAGAGAAAATGAATACATTCAAAACAAATGCAGTGGAGTGCAGCCGAACTAAGTTAGGTGATACAGGAAATATTAGTTTAGGGGAATGAAGTCTTAACGGAAGGAGATGGATATTGTTACTTGGGTACCGTGGTAGAATAGAATAATCAATGATGGCAGAAATGTACCATGTTACACGCACGGTTGTCTAGGTTGTTGTATATTATTAATATGTAATAGCTTATTATGTAAGAAAATATGGAAGCAATCATGCTATTATTACGATGCCAAAATTAATTTCTAATGTTGTAATGTACATATCCGGATTATAAAAATTAACTTATTTATCGAATATTTATTTGTTAAAATTATATATATTAGTGGAAAGAATCAGACAGCCTATTCTGAGACATGTCAACTTATACTACGTGTATAATCTTGGGTAAAAGCATGAATATCCAGGTAAACACAGTCACGTGTATATGATGCATACAGAACGGTAAGCTTGGCAGGCTGGGTTTATCCAAGCACCTGCTTATGAAAAAGTGGAGTGATCGAACGGAACATATTTCGTTTTTGAGTGTAGTAGAAAAAGTGAATAGCGAGGACATAAATACGTAGGAAATGTAAGTCTGGAGAGGATTGCTTACCGTATTCAGAGGATGGAGAATTGCTTATTGTGCTTCCAGGCCGATATTTATAAAGTTTGAGCGAGTGTAAATAAGGCGCGAGTTTGAAGACGGATCTCGCAGGAAGGTCGAGCTGAGGACGGCTCTGGAGTTCCAGAACATGAGGCTTCAAATCCAGGCACGGATGCAGGAAGCTATGGGAGTGAGTAACCATCCGTTATAAAGGTGATAAGAAAGAGGATTACATGTGGGATTAGGGTTGGTCTAATTTCTTTTACAGAAAATTGTAAAGATTAATTTGGAAAACTTTACGTGATCTGGTTTCTTTTGAATGTACAAACATATACAAGTAATATGGTAATTTATTTATGGTAGCCTTGTAAGCATGCTCTAACCATTTTCTAATGTTTGCAGGGGTAGTAGGTAAGGCCCAGTCAGCAGTTTTGCAGCTCTACGAACATGACATGAGTGGAATCTTTTACTCTCTACCATTTATTATTGTTATTAATATTCTAAATTGAAGGATCCCATGGTGATATTTGGCGCCCATTTACCTGCATTTTCGACAAATTATGAATTATTATTGTTATTTATTTATTCATTCATTTATTTTAAATTTTATTTCACTGGAAGTCGCCAAGTGATAATTACATTCAATTATGGTACGAATATTAATATTTTTATTAATATATAATTTTTACATGTTACAATTAATGCCCAAGCGTGAGGCAAAGTATTTAAGTAGATTACAATTGTCACCCAACAGTGCTAAAATGATTAGTGGTATATATTGCAATTTTCCCCCAATAGTAGGGCATATTTGAATTATATTACAAGGAGGACATAAACTGCAGACTTACACAAGCAAGGAAGGCCTTTCTTAAGAAAATAAATTTGCTCATTTCTAACATTGATATAGGAATTAGAAATATGTTTTTGAGTACTTTTGTCTGGAGCGTGGCATTGTATAGAAGTGAAACATGGATGATAACCAGCTCAGAAAGGAAGAGGATATAATCTTTTGAAGTGTGGTGTTACAGAAAATTTTTAAAGGTGAGATAGATGGATCGAATCACGAACGAAGAGATATTGAATCGAAGGGTGCGAGGGGAACGCTTTTTATACATTTGACGGGGAGAAGAGATAGAATGATAGGACACATCTTTTTTTTTTTTTGCTAATTGCTTTACGTCGCACCGACGCAGATATGTCTTATGGCGACGATGGGGTAGGGAAGGCCTAGGAATTGGAAGGAAGCGGCCGTGGCCTTAATTAAGGTACAGCCCCGGCATTTGCCTGGTGTGAAAATGAGAAACCACGGAAAACCATCTTCAGGGCTGCCGACAGTGGGGCTCGAACCTACTGAGGACACATCTTAAGACACCCAGGACTTGTTCAGTTGGGTTTTGAGGGAAGTGTAGGTGATAAGAACGGTAGAGGTTTGACCAAGGTATGAATATGACCAACAGATTAGAATAGAGGTAGGATGCAGTAGTTACGTAGAAATGAAAATATTAGCACAGGATAGCGTGGCATGGAGAGCTGCATCATACAAGTCTATGGACTGATGAACCAAATGACAATAACAAAAAAAACATAAATAATGAGGTCCTGACCTTCTTTAATATCTAGACAATTAAAATCTAACACAACAAGCAGTTAAGTTTCTGATTTATTTGCTCCACCAAGAAAAAAGGAAATGGCAATAGCACGATCTAACTAAATAGCTAAGATTTTTCATTCACCAAAGCCACGTGTTGCACATTAATCTTGATAAAAATAGAAGACCTTTGACAATAACTCCTCCTGCAGCTCCCACCATCTACATCGTCCACATGATATGCAGCTGTTTGTGTGGGCTTTAATGTTAGGCGATGTTGACAGTAGTCAAATATATAAGTGGTGTTCAAGGTGAGTGCACGTGTCCTGGAGAAGACGTCTTAAAGGACATGTACAATTTCAAAATATGTATAATTCATTTTGAAACATAATAAGTAACCAAGTTAACGCTTTGTTTCGCAAGACTAGAACATAAATACGGTATATTTCAGCAGTCCCAATTAGTTTTCACTCTCTCTATCCCTGGATCTCTTCGTGCTATTTATATCTAGGCATCCTTGAGACTAGATCCAGATGTACGTTGAATGATACTGAACACAAATGAATAAGATAAATGCTCTCCCTCAGTTGGCTTCCAGGTCTTCCAACAACGACCAGCTTCATACTCTCATAGGGGTAGTAAATAAACAGATGATCTCCTCCGTATCATTTTCTTTGACTACCTCTATCTCAGCAGGATAAAGAAACGACGGTTGCTTCAAGGCCCCTACATTATGTACAACCACCTGGCTTCTATGAACAATGTCGACACCTGAATTCTTCCACCTTTGAATTAATTTATTAGGCCTATTATTATTATTATTATTATTATTATTATTATTATTATTATTATTATTAAGTCTCCGGCAGCTCGTCGGCCTCTCACCGCTGGATTCCGTGGTTCAAATCCCAGTTACTCCATGAGAGATTTGTGCTGGACAATGCGGAGGATGGGCAGGTTTTTCTCCGGGTACTCCGGTTTTTCCTATTGTTTGTATTTCAGCACTTCATCTGTCAGTCATTAATCATTGCCCCAGTGAAGTGCGACAGGCTTCGGCAGCCGGCACATTCCCTATCCTTGCCGCTAGATAGGGGCTTCATTCATTCCATTCCTGACCCGGTTGAAATTAGTGTTTTATTATTATTATTATTATTATTATTATTATTATTATTATTATTATTATTATTATTATTATTATTAAGTCTCCGGCAGCTCGCCGGCCTCTCACCGCTGGGTTCCGTGGTTCAAATCCCAGTTACTCCATGTGAGATTTGTGCTGGACAATGCGGAGGATGGGCAGGTTTTTCTCCGGGTACTCCGGTTTTTCCTATTGTTTGTATTTCAACACTTCATCTGTCAGTCATTAATCATTGCCCCAGTGAAGTGCGACAGGCTTCGGCAGCCGGCACATTTCCTATCCTTGCCGCTAGATAGGGGCTTCATTCATTCCATTCCTGACCCGGTTGAAATTAGTGTTTCATTATTATTATTATTATTATTATTATTATTATTATTATTATTATTATTATTATTATTATTACGGGAATACCGTGGTTTACAGAGGTGAAAGAAGGTGCAGGCATGAATGGGTGGATATAGAAAAGTCGGAAGATTAATTTAAAACTTTAAAATTTGAGCTTATATTTATTTGTTATATCTTTTGGTTTCTTTTCGAATGTTAAACTTTACACCTTGCTAAGCAAATAACAAATCAGGCACAAAATCTAGCTTATGAGAGAGGGTAACAATCTTAGAAAAACAGAATAATCAACTAATAACCAATTCACAATCTGAGATTGAAGCTCCCTAATTACAATTTTACATGAGTACTCCTGCTCCTTTCAACCAACAATCAAGGAGACGAAACGCCGAATGTTTACATCAGTGGAAGAGCTTCTTTGCTCTAGAAATTTACGCTTGAGGAGACTATTCCCGACATTCACAAGTTCCAGGCCTATTAAAGGCAAGAACTGGGAGAAAGAAGATGAGCTGCTCGACTAAGTGGTACCATACGCGCACCTTTTAGCGATACATGGACACCCTAGTGCTGAATAGGCCGACCTCGGGTATCTTCGAGATTCGTATTGGCAACCTTTGAAACACAAATTATGAAACGCTTTTGCATCGCTGTGTGACATCTGGCGTACACTTTACCTACTTGTACTGTTGTTGTTTACACAGCAAAGCCAAACTATATAATTCATGCTGGGAACAAGATTTGCATCGAGAAATGTTATATAATGTTATATAAAGTGTGTATGACACAGTTGTTGGCTTAAGATAATAAAGGTTTAGAAAATTCATATCGATCGATCATATTCTCGATTCAATTCAGATTTCATTTTCATTCAATTGGCAGTATAACCGGAACGGTGAGAGCTCCCTCCTTCTTCCACCCCCGTACAAAGAAATATCGCTAAAGGTGCGCGGACTGTTCCGAGCTGTCAGCGAAGAGATGGCGTGGAATGACATTAGTAGACGAATAAGTTTGAGTGGCGTTTATAAAAGTAGGAAAGATCACAATATGAAGTTAAAGCTGGAATTCAAGAGGACAAACTGGGGAAAATGTTCGTTTATAGGAAGGTGAGTTAGGGATTGGAATAACTTACCAAGGGAGATGTTCAATACATTTCCAATTTCTTTGAAATCATTTAGGAAAAGGCTGGGAAAACAACAGATAGGGTATCTGCCACCTGCAGTTCAGTATTGTTTGATTGACAACTTACAGTCTTATCGGCTCAACAGTCTAACTGCCTTACAATGAAAACAATTAAGTTGACTTTAACAGGGGCAACACGTGTCCATTCTACGTGGCCGTATTAAAAAATGTTAAAGTTACTGGCCGAACATCCAAAATGTTAGGAACCGGGCGAGTTGGCCGTGCGGTTAGGGGCGCGCAGCTGTGAGCTTGCATCCGGGAGATAGTGGGTTCGAACCCCACTGTCGGCAACCCTAAAAATTGTTTTTCGTGGTTTCCCATGTTCACACTAGGCAAATGCTGGGGCTGTACCTTAATTAAGGCCACGACCGCTTCTTTCCCATTCCTAGTCCTTTCCTATCCCATCGTCGCCATAAGACCTATATGTGTCGGTGCGACGTACAGCAGCTTGCGAAAAAAACGTTAGGAGGCGAACGCTTGCATTCCTTGAAATTTATACGAAAATCTTATGTGGGCTTATGGCCCGACGTTACAGAGGCTAAGCCTATACTACGGAGGTGACCAGATGGAGATAAATATTTAAGTTACAGAAATTACTGTACTAGATAGATTTTAAAGGTTATAAAATCGTAGTCACATCGACACCAAGTTGAAGGGGAATACAAGAGGGTATCACTATTTATTCCCTGTTTCGAGTAAGTTCTTTAGACTTGAGTGACAATTTACATTAAGAAATAAAATTTACATTGCGAAAGAAATCCGAATCCTTCCTCCCGAGCTAGCTTTCAAAGACTATTATATAATTCAACCCAAACTGCCATTAGCTTGAGCTGGTGGACCTCCCGACGATAGACGAGGCAGCCCCCGCCTCCGTTACGAACACACTCTAGACTGGAGTGATCACGAAGACAACATGGCCCGAAATGTGCCAGGTTTTATAGCGGAGAGGAAAGTTCCAGAAAACTCTGGGCCAAGGCCCTGACACACAACCAATTTTTATTGAATAATCAAATAAATATCAACATTTTATCATTGGTGAATAAATAAATATACAAAATTTCTTATTGGTAGAAAAATAAAGTTGGGGGGAAGAGATCGAAGTGTTGATAACTTTTGAACACACACACACAAAAAATCAGTTTAGGAAACCATCACATACATAATTACTTTAAAATTTAATAGTTTACCTTCACACCAGAAGGCGCAACATAGGTTTCTTTTTGCTAGCTGCTTTACGTCGCACCGACACAGATAGGTCTTATGGCGACGATGGGACAGGGAAGGGCTAGGAGTGGGAAGGAAGCGGCCGTGGCCTTAATTAAGGTACAGCCCCAGCATTTGTCTGGTGTGAAAATGGGAAACCACGGAAAACCATCTTCAGGGCTGCCGACAGTAGGGTTCGAACCTACTATCTCCCGAATACTGGATACTGGCCGCACTTAAGCGACTACAGCTATCGAGCTCGGTCGACATAGGTTTATAGTAGCGACATCTATCGAGAAATTTCTAAAATGAGTTTTAGGTTTCCTGGACCAGATGGCCTTCTACAAAACGCTAGTTTTAAATGCACGGGGCGGTTGTACCTCCGGTACAATTATTATTATTATTATTATTATTATTATTATTATTATTATTATTATTATTAGCTGTTGCATTCGGGAGGTGATGGGTCAGAATCTCACTGTTGGCAGCCCTGAAGATGGTTTTCTGCGGTTTCTCATGTTCACACCAGGCAAATGTTGGGGCTGTACCTTAATTAAGGCCACAGTCACTCCTTTCCACTCCAAGCCCCTTCCTATCCGATCGTCGCTATAAGATCTATCTGTGTCGGAGCAACGTAAAGCAAAAATAAATAAATAAATAAATAAATAAATAAATAAATAAATAAATAAATAAATAAATAAATAAATAAATAAATAAATAACATCATTGTTGTGTGTGTCCTCCGCGCTCAGCTCCGCGCCTACAAGCTCCGCAACCCGCCGTATCACCGATGTTTCCAGAGCCTACGAGAGGACTGAACTACGCCTGGCATGCTCGTCGGTGACGTCAGCCAAGCGCTATACAAGGAGCGACATTCCTCGCCTTACTGAGGACTACCCCAGTGTCCAACAGCCAGCCCACACCGCAAGTCAAACACGGAGGCATTCCTCTTAAAAATGTGTCTTGAACAGGTGGACTGATTGCTGGTTGTGAGATCTCACCTCCGGACATTGCCTCAGCTTCCCTGATTCCCGTTGTCACGTCGAGCCGCGAGTCAAGCATTCTGCTACACTCCCAAGTCCTCACCTGTGCTCCGACGACTATCTTAGCATTCTGCGAATTAAGGTATTGAAGCAAGTTCCTTGCAAGTCTAAGTCCAATACTTGCATTATACTAACGCGACTCTCTCTACAAGTTACACTTGTTATCCCACAACAGATAGTTTTCGACTATCTAAGGACATTTCCCTGTGAAATAAACTATCTCCTCAAGATAGGTGTGAATGTGTACATATGACTCTCTCTTTGTAAATATATATTTGTGCCACAGACTTTCAGTCCGGCTCCATGGCTACATGGTTAGCGTGCTGGCCTTTGGTCACAGGGGTCCCGGGTTCGATTCCCGGCAGGGTCGGGAATTTTAACCTTAATTGGTTAATTTCGCTGGCACGGGGGCTGGGTGTATCTGTCGTCTTCATCATCATTTCATCCTCATCACGACGCGCAGGTCACCTACGGGTGTCAAATCAAAAGACCTGCATCTGGCGAGCCGAACATGTCCTCGGACACTCCCGGCACTAAAAGCCATACGCCATTTCATACAGACTTTCAGTCTACCGTTAATATCAACATTAACTGCGTGCATTCAATCAAGCTTCGAGACAAGTGTTGTTATATTTATTGTAAATACTGTGTCAAACTATTGAAACAATAAACTTTATGTTGTGTTACTGTATACCAAGTTCCTTGTATACAATAATCATCATCTGCATACTTGGTTGAATGGTCAGCGTCGTTGCCTTCGGTTCAGAGTATCACCGGTTTGATTCATGAAGGGGCCGAGGATTTTAGCCAAATCTGGTTAATTCCTCTGGCTCGGGGGCTGGGAGTTTGTATCTATACATATCTATTGATATACACTGTATACAATACGCCACATTACCAACCACCGCAGAAACATGCAATAGTGAAATACGTTCCTCCAATTAGGGTTACCGTCAGGAAAAGCATCCTGGCCGTTAAACGAATTAAGTCCACATGTGCGACATAGTTCGCACTCGTGACCTCGCCAAGTTCAAGATGATGATGAATCAATCAATCAATCAATCAATCAATCAATCAATCAATCAATCAATCAATCAATCAATCAATCAATCAATCAATCAATCAATCAATCAATCAATCAATCAACCAATCAATCAATCAATCAATCAATCAATCAATCAATCAATCAATCAATCAATCAATCATATGCATTCAGGGCCATCCCCCAGGTCGCAGATTACCTGTCAATTGTTTACCTTGCTTTTCTTTAACAGTTTTCGAAGAGCTTGAAAATTGATCGATTATTTTCCTTGACAATGTGTTCCAGTCCCTTCCTCTTCGTCCTATAAATGAATATTTGCTCGAATTTGTCCTCTTGAATTCCAACTTTATCTTCCTATTTTGATCTTTCCTACTTTTAAAAGCTCCGCTCAAGCTTATTCGTCTTCTAATATCATTCCACGCCATCTCTCCGCTGTCAGCTCGAAACATACCACATAGTTGAGCACCTTGTCTCCTTACTTCCAATTCTTCCCATTCCGAAATTTTCAACATTTTTCTAACACTACTCCTTTGTCAGAAATCTATCAGAACAAATCGTGCTCTTTCCTTTGGATCTTTTCCAGTTCTCGTATCAAGTAGTCCTGGTGTGGGCCCCATATACTAGAACCATACTCGGAATGGGGTCTCACCAGGTCTTACGCACTCTCTGTTACATCCTTACTACAATCCCTAAATACTCTCATAACGTTGTGAATAGATCTGTAACATTCCTTAAGAACCTCATTAATATGATTACCTCAATGAAGATCATTCCCTATATCAACACCTAGGTACTTACAGCGTTCCCCATCAGGTACTATCACCCCTATCAACACGGTAATTAAGACTAAGAGCATTTTTCCTTTTGGTGATACAGCTTGACCTTTTATCCCATTTACCACCATACCATTATCAGCTATCCATCTCACAACATTTTCTCGTCCCCTCTCGCAGTGGCGGTTCGTGACATTTTACTCTGGCAGCGCTGTGCCGCCAATCTTTCCCCTCCCCAATCGGTCCAGTATTCACTGGCCAGCACCACGATATTTTTAGATTAATAATAATAATAATAATAATAATAATAATAATAATAATAATAATACAGTTTAAATAGTCAGTATAATGCAATTCATTGTTCTGTAAAATGTTTTGGAATTATTCTCTTATTTATCTGTACTTCCTGCAATGATAGGCTGCTTAAATCTGACAAAGTATGCCATACCACTTTTAACAACAATTATGGCCGGTTTCTGTAATGACAGTTACCTGTAGATGCGTAGTTATCAGTGACTTAACATGGTGAAACGTTTAAAATGAGTTTCCGAAATAACAGTTATCGGCTTCTTCACAGTCATCTCCGCAACGACTGGTAACTGCAGCTAGTGTAATAGTTACCTCTATGTTAGAGCTGATTCCACTGGCTTTAGTCTTATTCAACTTGTATGGTGTCATATGTCCCAGCTGTTTAGAGGTTACAATCTCCTCGGAGCATGACGCCTCTACTGTAGATGTATCTTCCAATACGGGAAAAGAATCGTCAAATAAAATAGAACTCGAATCAAACGGATATCACCAGGCTCAAATTAATCTTTCAGTGTAGCTATAATGTTAAGATCTCTTTCGTCAGGCTTTGAATCATCAGTCCCACCAACAGTTAGTGAACACCCAATCTGAAATTATGGAGTATTTGCCATTAATAGTTACATTTGTACTAAATAATAAACATCTTAGATACCGGTATTTTCATTGCTTTCTTTTACGTTGTTGCTGTATATCATTTGACAGGTGGCATGAGGTCTCATAGACTCCCAATAAACATAAAATATCTGGACTTATTTAAGTAAAAATCTTGCAGCGAACTGTAGTTTATTTTACCTTCTTATCTGTGTCAACACACTTCACACCCTAAGTCAGGGTTAGCTCGCTACGTTCGATTGAAATTCTCAAGTTGACTTCACGTCAGCAGTTGCGAGAGTTTTTTTGTCAATGCATGTTGCGTGGTCAGTGTAAGTAAAACATCTCAAATTACTAGTCCGTTACATTAGGGAACTACTGATGAAAAATGTAGTGATACGGATATTTGTTTTTCCTATTGGCAATCGCAGTTTGTAATGCTTTCGTGTTGTTCAAGTTGTGCCACGAAAGCCCGGAAAAAAATGGAATTGGAATTCTTAAAGGGTTTGGCATCTGATCAGGTCAAATTACGTGTCGAAGAAGAATGATAAATGAGCGAGTTCCCGAGAGATACGAACAGGAATAAGTAACATTTTGCACGTAAGACTCGGCGCCGAGATACGGAAGAAAAACTGAAGAAACGGCAATCTTGCCGCACATGCCCAGCATCTTTGAAGAGAAAAACAGTATGTGCGTGTTTTAAGTAGGAGTTTTCGGTTTGTTTGCAATCTACTAAAAAATGTTTGCAACAGCTGCAGCGAGAACAAATGGATATCGCATCATCAGTGCCGGAATGATAGGTTCCAAAGTGTGCTGGCTTGGATTGTTGGTGAGTTTATCAGATAATTTAAATCCAAAGTACAAGCCACAGCTTACCCAGCTTAACTCTGTATTACACTAGTGTCCAAAAGTTAAGCATAAGTTACGAGTAAGCAGGGCACCAGGAAATAGACCGCAAATAGCACGACGTATGCACCTACCAACCTTACGTGCTCACTCTGTATAGGAAAGAAGTGTTCCCTGCTTTGACTAGCGGCGTAACCGCAAGGTAAACATACCCAGTGCCTGCGCCCCATATTTCTCCAGTCGTGTTTGCCCTGTTATAGTGTGCGGAGTGTAGCCTCGTGGTTGACGTGACAACATAATGGCACAACGACGCCATTTGAACCCCGTTTTTCAGGGTAGAATACTCAGCCGCCTGGAAGCAGGCCAGACACAGACCGAAGTCGCCGTATCCTTGAATGTGCCACAAAGTGTCATTTCTAGGCTTTGGAGATGATTTCTAGACACAGGAGATGTTCGTCTTAGGCCATTATCAGGTCGACCAAGGGTAACCACCCCACAGCAGGACCGATATCTAGCCTTAACCTCCCGACGAACTCGGTGTGCACCTGCAAGACAATTGGCGGAACTTGCAGCCGTCTCAGGAGTTGCCGTTTCCCGGCAAACTGTGTACCGCAGGCTCAGAACAGCAGGGCTGTTTGCCCGACGTCCAGCGGTGTGCGTCTCGCTCACTCCAGCACAGAGACAGGACCATTTACTGTGGAGCCGTCAATTTCGACACTGAACCATGAATGAATGGAGGTATGTGCTCTTCACAGGTGAATCCCGCGTCAGTTTGTAGAACAATTTCCGTCGCACATTAATGTGGAGAGAACCGGGTAGCCGATACAACCATAGGAACATCATGGAACGGGACCAGTATGGTGGTGGTGGAGTCATGGTGTGGGGCGGCATCATGTTGAATGGCCGTACGGACCTGCACATCATCATGGGTTGTCCGAGGAATACTGTTAACGCTCGGAGATACAGGGATGAGGCACTGAGACTGCATGTTCGACTCTTCAGAGGTGCGGTTGGTCCAGACTTTCTCTTAATGGACGATAAATCCCGACTGCACCGCGCTGCTCTGGTGGATGGTTTTCTGGCTGGGGAAGACATTCATCGCATGGACTGACCAGCGAGGTCTCCGGATCTGAATCCTATAGAACATGCCTGGGATGCAAGACCTTCGCATTCCCCTTTCGGAGGAATGGGATCGACTGCTACAAGAGCTCTTGGACCATCTTGATAGAGAGCATGCCACGTCGTTGCGAAGCATGTGTGGTCATTAGGGGTAACCATACACCCTATTAACAGCATATTTTGTTGTGGAAGACATGGCCAAGTTTTTTTAGTTGTTGTCAAAGGTGTACCTTAGCTATCATAACCTTTCTGACACTGTTATTTGGGCAAGTTACGTGACATATGGTGTGTGATTCAACTTCCGTTTGTTGAGCAATCCGTCTGACATTCCTATCAAGCGGTATGGCCTCGTTTAGTGATTATGCTTGACTTTTGGACACTAGTGTATATTAGAAATACTTCTAAAGCACCTCTTAAAATTTAATAGTGAAAATTGTAATTCATTACGTATAAAAATATTTGAGGTTGTAGGCCCCTTTATTGTATCCGGTCAAAATACATAAACTGCAATGAACAATAATTTACAATGTAAATCGAAAATAACGTGGATTTCTGCCATTTTCCTTTCATTATTTTCTGCCTCCATTTCAAACTCGTATATCGCCGCAGTGATCGACAATAATTCTGAGAGAACTTCGGCTAACCTTCACTGCTCGTGACGTAATCACAACGTCACTATGTCTGAATAGCATGCGCTCATCGCCTGCCTGCCCGCTGGGCACCCGCGGGACGAAATGCCTAGCGTGAGCTCCTGTGCTATACACTATAACATCATCCACAAATAGCCTTAACTATGATTCCAGTCCATTACTCGTATCATTTATACATAAGAAAACATAACAGGCCAATAATACTGACCTATTGGGCCCGCCTCCTTAATCATTACAGGATCAGATAACACTTCACCTACTCCAATTCTCTGAGTTCTATTTTCTAGAAATTTAGCCACCCAATCAACCACAATTTAGTTTAGTCCGATAGCTCTCATTTTCGTCAGTAATCTCTCATGATCTACCCTATCAAAAAGCCTTGGATAGGTCAATAGCGATATAGTACATTCGACCTCCTGTGATTCCAGTTCTTTGCTCGTATCATTTATATATATAAGAAAACATACAAGGCCAATAATACTGCCCGACCGGGCCCGCCCTCTTAATCATTACAGAGTCTGATAACACTTCACTTATTCTTATTCTCGGAGTTTTTGCTGGAATCCTACAAGTTGAGCTTCACAGGAATAACCTTTCCTAAACCCAAACTGTCTTCTATCAACCCAGTTAGTAATATCGAAAACGCGTCTAATATAAGAAATGGCGTACGGCTTTTAGTGCCGGGAGTGTCCGAGAACAAGTTCGCCTCTCCAGATGTAGGTCTTTTGATTTGACACCCGTAGGCGACCTACGCGTCGTGATGAAGATGAAATGATGATGAAGACGAAACATACACCCAGCCCCCGTGCCAGGGAAATTAACCAATTATGGTTAAAATTTCCGACCCTGCCGGGAATCGAACCCGGGGCCTCTGTGACCAAAGGCCAGCACGCTAACCATTTAGCCATGGAGCCGTACGCGTCTAATATAATCAGAAAGAATACTTTCCGAGTGCTTACAAACACTTCATCAAGCTGACTGGCCTGTAATTTTCTGCTTTATGTTTGTCACCCTTTCCCTTGAACACTGGGGTTACTATTGCACTCTCCCTTCATTTGGTATAGCTCCTTCATGCAAAGAGTAATCAAAGAAGTATTTCAGATATGGCACTATATCCCAACTCATAGCCTTTAATATATCCCCTGAAATCTTATCGATTCCAGCTGCTTTTTAAGCATTCCACGTTTATATCTTTTTGTAAATGTATTCATTATTGTTGTATACAAGGAACTTGGTATACAGTAACACAACATAAAGTTTATTTCTTCAAGAGTTTTATTAAGTATTTACAAGAAATAAAATGAAACTTGTCTTGAAGCTTGATTGAACGCACGCAGTTAATGCTGTTATTAAACGATAGACTGAAAGTCTGTGGCACAAATATATATTTACAAAGAGAGAGTCCTGTGTACACATTTACACCTACCTTGAAGAGGTAGTCTATTTCACTGGGAAATGTCCTTAGATATTCGAAAACTATCTGCTGTGAGATAACAAGTGCAACTTGTAGAGAGAGTCGCGTTAGTATAATGCTAGTATTGGACTTAGGCTTGCAAGGAACTAGCATCAATATCTTAATTCGCAGAATGCTAAGATAGTCGTCGGAGCACTGGTGAGGACTTGGGAGTGTAGCAGAATGCTTGACTCGGGGCTCGACGTGGCTACGGGCATCAGGGAAGATGAGGCAGAGTCCTGAGGTGAGACCTCACAACCAGCAATCTGTCCACCTGTTCAAGACACGTTTTTAAGAGGAATGCCTCCGTGTTTGACTTGCGGTGTGGTCTGGCTGTTGGACACTGGGATAGTCCTCGGTAAGGCGGGGAATGTCGCTCCTTATACAGCGCTTGGCTGACGTCACCGACGAGCATGCCAGGCGCAGTGCAGTCCTCTCGTAGGTTCTGGAAACATCGGTGATGCGACGGGTTGCGGAGCTTGTAGGCGCGGAGCTGAGCGCGGAGGACACACACAACACCCTCCCCTCCTAATTACGCCGGTACGGCGCTGGCGGCGGCAGCGATGCTGGGCTGGAGAGTTGGCCGTGTCTGCTGTGTTGTCCGGACCCTGGGCTGGGCGAAGGAGCGTAGAATCGTCCTGAAAAGAACCCATGTTGATTAAATGGTCCAGAGCTCGTTCGGCGATAGATTTGTTAGGTGTTACAAGAGAATCAACAGAAGGAGGTGGACGATAGCGGAGGCGGATCTGGTCCTGGTGGCGGCAGATGCGTTTCTCTGCGGTCTGGATGTCGTAGAGACGATGGCCCAAGGTACGGCGGATGATACCAGGTATCCAGGGAGGATTGGACTTGAAAGTCCGGACATAGACTTTGTCGTGAACGTTGACTTCGGTTGCGAGCGCTGCGGCTGGGCAGGAACAGGCTGCAGCAATGAAAGCAAAGTGCGATGAGGGCGTCCATGAAGCTTGTGGGCTGGAGTGAGATTGTCAGAACCAGGCATAGTCCCATATCGTCCTAGGAGTTGTAATAATGATTGATCTTTACTTAAACCTGAAGATACAGCTTTCTTCTTGCTTTTCTTGAATGTTTGTACAAAACGTTCAGCTTCACCATTAGACTGTGGGTGAAAAGGCGGTGCCAGAATATGCCGAATGCCATTATGAGTACAGAAGTTCTGGAAATGAGTGGCAGTAAATTGGGGACCATTGTCGGAAATGAGCACTTGAGGCAAACCTTCAGTAGTGAAAATCTTCTGAAGTGCGCGAATGGTATCTTCTGTAGTAGTAGAATGCATTTCTACGACGTAAGGAAAGTTGGATAGAGAATCAATCACTATGAGCCACATAGAGTTGAGAAAAGGGCCAGCGAAGTCTATGTGTACTCGTTCCCATGGAGAAGTAGCAGGAGGCCATGGAGCTAGGTCAGATGACGGTGCGTTCTGATGTATCTGACATGGGTCACAGTGGCGGATGAGTCGCTCAATGTCGGCGTCAATACCGGGCCAATAGCAGTGTTGACGGGCGAGTTGCTTGGTGCGTGATATTCCCCAATGACCTTCATGTAATAAGGCGAGAACATGTCTGCGCAGACTAAGTGGGATAACCACTTGGAAGAGGGTGCCTGTTTCCAATAGTATTACTCCGGCTCGAGTCGTGAGATGATGCTGTAGACGATGATAAGGTGCAAGGCTGGTGAGAAGCTTGGTTTGAAGAGGCCAACCGTCGCGGAAAAATAAGTGCGGACTGTAGCTAGTGTACTATATTTATCAGTCGCTTTGGCGATGCAAGTAGCGTCAATGGGAAAACTGGAGACTGTGTCTTCAAGTTCTATGTCTAACTGAAGACATGCAGATTCTTGAGAATCGAAAGTAGTATCAGGACCTACAGGTAAGCGAGAGAGAGAGCATCAGCATTACAATGCTGGGATGTGCTACGATAGACAATCTGATAGGAGTAGTCAGATAGAAATAAGGACCATCTTTGCAGGTTCCTTAGAGAATGTTCAGGGATCTTATTACCAGGGTGGAATAAGTGAACAAGAGGCTTGTGATCAGTAATGATGAGGAAATGGTTGCCATAGAGATACTCGTTGAAACGGCGAATACCAAATATAATAGCTAAAGCTTCTTTCTCGATTTGAGAGTAGTGACGTTGATGCTCGTTGAGTGTCTTCGAAGCGAAGGCTATAGGACGTTCTTGTCCGTGACGGTGGGAGAGAACGGCGCCGAGTTCATAATCAGACGCGTCCGTGGCGAGAGTGAGGAGCTTACCGGGCTGAAAATGAGTCAGCTTGACAGCGTGGACAAAGGCCTTGTTGATAGTTTGCCAGGCATGTTGACATTGCTGAGACCACTGAAATTTAGCACCTTTCTTGCGTAAGGCGTTCAGAGGAGGTGCTACTGAAGCGAAGCGTGGAATGAACTTGCTATAATAGTTCGTTTTGCCTATGAATGATTGGAGCTGCTTAATGTTCTGCGGTGCGGGCACGTTGACAGAGACGTTCCGTTCGCTAGGTCGAATGCCATTCTTATCAAGGATATGACCTAGGTAGTGAACTTGAGGTTGAAAGAACGTGCATTTAGCGATATTCGCTCGGAAGCCATTTTCCTTCAATTTGGTGAGGAGTAGGCGCAGATTATGCAGGTGCTCGTGATGATCTTTGCCAGTTACAAGAATGTCATCAAGGTAGTTAGCCCAACCGGGAATAGAGGCAGTAAGCTGTGCTAAATAGCGCTGGAAAATCGCAGCGGAGGAAGAGACACCGGAAGGTAGGCGCTGAAACTGGAGAAGTCCAAGAGGGGTATTCAGCGTGAGACACTGCTTGGATTCTTCGTCTAAAATTAGCTGCAGATAGGCTTCTTTGAGATCCACTTAGGAGAAGAACTGTCCACCGGCTAAACGGCGAAATAAGTCCTCAGGACGGGGAAATGGAAAAACGTCGGTTTCAACCTGAGCGTTGATGGTAGAGCGAAAATAACCACAAATGCAAATATTGCCATTTGGTTTCTGAACTACGACGAGTGGAGTAGCCCATTTACTGGAATTGACGGGAACTACTATACCGTTTGCTATCCATCTCTGTAACTCTAAAGTAACTTGGTCCTGAAGTGCAAGTAGGACTGGATGTGCTTTGAAAAAGCGAGGCTTGGCTCCTGATTTCAGCTGGATATGAGCTGTGTAGTCTTTGGCTGTGCCTAATGTAGAGTCGAAGACTTCTGGAAATTGTTCGAGGAGATCGGTGAGATCAGAGGTAGGCTGTAAGGCTGAGACTACATTGACGTTGTCATGAATTTGAAAACCAAATAAGTTAAATAGATCCATGCCCAGAATATTAGATGCAGTGTAGTTATTGACTACGAGCAACGACCTTATGAATATCTTTATATCTGGCTGGAAGAGTGATTTGTCCCATAATATCAATTTTCTTCTTGTTAAACGTAACAAGTTGGACGTCAGCAGGAGAGAAAGACGGCGATTCCAAGTTGTGATACGTAGCAAGGTTGATGATGGAGACCGGTGATCCAGTATCTAATTGAAAATTAGTAGAGTGATCGGGTAAAGAGATCGGAATGATGATCTTGCTGGAATTTCTAGTAGGAATAATGAGATTAATCTGATCAACCTCCATGTCGTGTCGTGTCGTCGTACTAGTTTTCTTTGCCAGAAGAGTACTGGCAGAGCGGGACGTACTCTTACAGACAGTCTTGATGTGTCCTATTTTATGACATCGATCACATGTGGCTTTGAAGAAGCGGCAGTCACGGCGTTCGTGATGCTTAAAACATCCTCTGCAGGAAGGCAAGGGCTAAGGAGTTTTCTGAGAAATGTGCGTCTTCGTAGAAGAGCGAGAAGGAACCTGTCGGGCACGCTTGGAAGAGAGCGAGCGGACCTTGCGGTTCGAAGGAGCAGAATGCGTCCTGGCCGTATGAGATACAGTACGTGAGAGACTTCATGTTTATTAGCTATTTCAGCTGCAGTCTTGGTAGTCATCTCATAGACTGTGGCAATACGCTGTACTTCTTCCAAAGAAGGGTTACTACTCTTTTACAGCTTCGAAACGAACCTTGTCGTGGGGAGTATGGAGAATAACCATGTCCCGAATAAGTGAATCTGTGTATGGCGTGCTACAACCATCCTTGGAACAGATAAATTGACAACTCTTGGCGAGATCTCGTAATTACGCAATCCATTCATTGTGAGTCTGGTGTGGTTTCATCCTGCATTGAAAAAACTTGTAGCGAGCTGCTACGATGTGAGGATCTTTAGCATAATGATCACTGATGCGAGTGAGTAGCTGTGCAAAAGGAACTTCCGATATCTGCTCTTCGGGGCTTAATTTCTGCAGTAGTTCGCAGGTAGAGTTTCCTACAGAACTGAGAAAAAGAGTACGTTGGCGCTTCTCGTCCGTGATGGAATGGCAGATGAAGTGTTGGTGAAGTCTGGCTAAGTACACTGACCATTCTTCTTTCTCCGGGTCGAATGTAGAAAATTGAGGAACGATGGTGGGCTGTGTAGAAGCAGAGAGGGCTTGTATTGCTGTAAGAAATGCTGTCTGCTGTTGCTGCATGAATTGTTGCTGTTGCTGTTACTGTTGCAAAGCCTGCAATATAGCGGCTAATTGCTCTGTAGTAGCCATGGTGACAGATGGGAGAGGGTGCACAACTTTCGAAACAGTGTGTAAGGCGACCAGCTGGAAGCTTGACCTTCAATTGTACGCCTGTGAGTGAGAGAGAAAAAGAAAGGGCCGCGCTGCGAGAATGCCGTGGAGAACAGGTGCGGGTGTGCGAGCCTTGAATGTTGACTGGCTGTCCGTACTTCGAACGGGGCGTACACTGGGAAGAATTGCACTTGTACAAATGCTAAATGCTGGCAGAGTGCTAGCGTAACGAGCTTGTGTCCCGTAGCGATGTTGATGAAATAGCGAAACCACTTGGAATGTGTGCTGCGCGTGACTTGGACTTCGTTGTCAATGTTGTTAGCGATACACACTAATAAAGTTTTCTTCGTTGCCAGTTTTGTTAAATTGGCGAGACCTGCTATGAAGTTTTCCTCGTCGCCAATTTTGTTAAATTGGCGGTGCCTACTCGTAACTTTACCTCGTCATCAATTTTGTTGTGTTGTATACAAGGAACTTGGTATACAGTAACACAACATAAAGTTTATTTCTTCAAGAGTTTTATACAGTATTTGCAAGAAATAAAATGAAACTTGTCTTGAAGCTTGATTGAATGCACGCAGTTAATGCTGTTATTAAACGATAGACTGAAAGTCTGTGGCACAAATATATATTTACAAAGAGAGAGTTCTGTGTACACATTTACACCTATCTTGAAGAGGTAGTCTATTTCACTGGGAAATGTCCGTAGATATTCGAAAACTATCTGCTGTGAGATAACAAGTGCAACTTGTAGAGAGAGTCGCGTTAGTATAATGCTAGTATTGGACTTAGGCTTGCAAGGAACTAGCATCAATATCTTAATTCGCAGAATGCTAAGATAGTCGTCGGAGCACTGGTGAGGACTTGGGAGTGTAGCAGAATGCTTGACTCGGGGCTCGACGTGGCTACGGGCATCAGGGAAGATGAGGCAGAGTCCTGAGGTGAGACCTCACAACCAGCAATCTGTCCACCTGTTCAAGACACGTTTTTAAGAGGAATGCCTCCGTGTTTGACTTGCGGTGTGGTCTGGCTGTTGGACACTGGGATAGTCCTCGGTAAGGCGAGGAATGTCGCTCCTTATACAGCGCTTGGCTGACGTCACCGACGAGCATGCCAGGCACAGTGCAGTCCTCTCGTAGGTTCTGGAAACATCGGTGATGCGACGGGTTGCGGAGCTTGTAGGCGCGGAGCAGAGCGCGGAGGACACACACAACAATTATCATAGGTAAATTTCAGTAATCCAGCTGCCCCTGTGGATCAGCGGTAGAGTGTCGGCCTCCGGATCCCAAGGTAGCGGGTGCAAACCCGGCAGAGGTAGTCGGATTTTTGAAGGGCGGAAAAAAAGTCCATTCGACATTCCATGTCGTACGATGTTGGCATGTAAAAGATCTCTGGTGTCACATTTGGTGTTTACCCGACAACATTCATTAAATCTCAGCCATAGACGCCCAAGTGAGTTTCGGTTTACTCGGTCTGCCATCTAGTTGGGGCCTAGAGTAAAACGGAGCGTCGAAATTGACGAGCAGACAACCAGATGGCGTCAAATTGAAATGTCAGCACACGGTAGCTGAGGCCATACGATTATTACTATTATTATTATTATTATTATTATTATTATTATTATTATTATTATTATTATTATTATTATTATTATTATTATTATTATTATTATTATTATTATTATTATTTTCAGTAATCCGACAGTATTAGTCGCCTCCTCTATCTGGACATTATCCTTATATCCAACTATCTTTACATAGGACTACTGCTGACTGAATACTTCCTCACATATACGCTGCCCTTGTTCAGTACTGATCTCTGGAATATCCTTCCTGGTATCTGCTTTTTCACAACTTGCTTTACGTCGCACCGACACAAATAGGTCTTATGGCGACACTGGGATAGGAAAGGGAGGAGTGGGAAAGAAGCGGCCATGGCCTTAATTAAGGTACAGCCCCAGCATTTGCCTGGTGTGAAAATGGGAAACCACGGAAAACCATCTTCAGGGCTGCCGACAGCGAGGTTCGAACCCACTATATCTTGAATGCAACCTGACAGCTGCGCGCCCCTAACCGCATGGCCAACTCGTCCGGTGTTACCTGTTTCAGCCTTAAAGTATCTATACAAATCCTTCCATTATTCCCTGAAATTCATATGATTGCCAATTATGTTTACCATCATGTTATCCTTAGCTGACTTTTCGAAAAATTCCATTTCCTAGTAAGTTACTTCAGTCTCTCCTTACTCGCGCAACTGTTCCTGACCCTATTTCCTTCTAGTTTACTCCTCCTTCTAAATTTCCCTGTTATATAACGGATCCTTACCATTCCTTATCACTTTTGAAGGTACATATCGGTTTTTACACTCCTCAACAAGTGCTTTAAATCCATTCCATAAGCTGGTTACATTTTTGTTTACCATTTTTATTAATCATAATTGCTTTTTAAAAATTTCCGCATCCCTCTCTTATCAACCATATGGTATTACCTAACAGTCCTAATTTTACAACATTCCTTTCTATCACATTTATTTTTATCTACAACAAAAACAACTTCATGATCACTTGTACCATATATCACTTCCGTTTCCCTATGCAGCTTATCTGGTTTCATCAGCACCACGTCTAGAATACTTTTTCCTCTAGATAGCTCCATCAGTTTCTGATTCAGCTGTCCTTCCCGTATTAACTTATTCACCATTTTTTGTTCATGCTTTCTATCGTTCTTATTCCCTTCCAGTGAACATTTGGCAAGTTCAGATAACCCGCTACAATAACGTTCCTTTCTGTGTCGTTCCCCACATAGCTGATTGTCTTATCAAATAATTCCGCATCAGCGCCAGTGCCAGCCTTTCCAGGTCTGTACATCCTAAAAACATCAAGTTTCCTCGCGTATTTACGGATGTCTTACACCGCGAATTTCATGTTCCTCGTCCTTAACTTTTCCGTAGCTTATGAATTCTTCTTTCACCAGTATGAACACTCCCCCTCTTATCGCACCTATCCTGTCTTTACGACGAACACTCCGGTTCCGTGAGAATGTCCGCATCCATAATATCATTTCTGTACCATTATTTAATTCCTATTACAATATATGGTAAATATCCATCAAATTACTTAATTCTACTCATTTTACAAAACTTCCACATTTTAACACTAACAATTTTGAGCCATCCTTACTTGAGTTCATATTTTCTACATTGTCTTCACCGTTCCCTAGTCCACTCCGTTTCCCTGAATGTACCTCCCTACAACTCTTCTAAACAAAACCCTTAATTATAATATGTACCATTGCGGTTCAAGTGAAGGCACTCGTAGTGCAGATCCCTATCTCCTACCCACCCATTAGGATCTACAAATCTCACTCCCAGTTTCCCACCTACCCATTCCATAGTCTACCAAGCGACCGCTGCTCAGCCCGAAGGCCTATAGATTACGAAGGGTTGTGTGATCAGCACGACGAATCCTCACGGCCATTATTCTTGGCTTTTTAGACCGGGGCCGCTATCTCATCGTCAATAGCACTTCAGTTTCAATTACGTAGGCTGAGTGGACCTCGAACCAGCCCTCAGATTCAGGTAAAAATCCCTGACCTGGCCGGGAATCGAACCCGGGGACTCCGGGTAAGAGGCAGACATGCTACCCCTACGCCACGGGGTTTTAGATTTTTTCACTTTTTAGTTCATTCCATAGTCTCATTTGAATCCCCGATTACCCTCCACTCAGTATACCTCCCACACAACATGCCACTGATAACAAGCTCTACTTCCTTAAACGTCTTCTGTGCTGCAGTAACCAGATCCCACACATCTCCAACTATGTTAGTACCTATTTCTACTTGCCTTACGTTATTGGTACCAACATGGAAAATTATCACCTCTTCCTTACCCTCAACATCTGCCTTAACCTAACAATTCTCTACCCTCGTTCCCTGATATTATTATGGTTGTTGTTGTTGTTGTTATTGTTGTTGGTGGTGGTGGTGCCGTGCAAAGTTCTCTGTGGTCAGCGCACGAAATGAGTCAGCATTTTGTCGTTGAATAAAAAATTTATTGTCAACTAGCAAATGTAAACTTGCTTTACTACGGAATTCTACATTGCATACGGATTTCTAAGTGAATTACTGTACAGGCAGTGAGTAAAGTTATATTAAATTGCAATCTCTTAGCGTTATCCCAGAAACTCCACGGGGAGAACCCCATACGTTGTTTCCGATGTAAGGTGCGCGTTGGGGAGTTTTGATGATAATGACATGCCACGTTTCCTACTGCTCTAAAATATCGAGTTCAGGAGTTTCTACTATAACGACAGGCTCGCTTGCCTATTGCCATTCACAATCGAGAATGGAAGCTTTCATTATAAAGACAGGCCTCTTTTTCTAATGCCAGTCACCATCAAGTTGGGGAGATTTGATTATAATCGAGAAATGCAGCCCTGTCTAACGTGTATGCGATCGAGATACAACATAAAGTCATAGGACCAAAGTTGTAGATCTCTCCGAATTAAGCCGTGATTGTGCCATCTGTTTTGTGATACGACTTACCGTTTATCCAGCAATTATCCCAAAACGAAGATCTGCGTCGTCATTAACATTGCCTCCATATTTCGATATTTGCCGGGACCAAAATGTTACACATTTGAACATATTGGAATGTTTCCTCAAAGGAAGGTGCTCGGGTTTCGGGGCTGACATTAACTGAAGATAGGGTAATAAGTGAGGACAGCCGAATAGGACAAATAGGTAAATACCAAGTGAATATAATGGAAAATGTAATGTCTCTCACTAAATTGTGATGATATGGATTTAAGAAAGTGGTAACAGAGAAGACATTTAGGTGCTGGGTTTCTTAGGTAATCAGATAAGAGGATGAATGATGGTGCTATCCACTGATCTCTATGCATGGATCGCTGATGGCAGGTCTCCGCTGCAGCAGAAAGTACGCCAAGTTGAACGCGCGGTTCGCCATGTTGGCGTACCCAACCTCGAGCTCTCCTTATGGGGAAGCAATGATAATATAGTCAATTTTAAGTCGCAATTAATGGCGCATTGGAATAATTAAAAATATAGAGACATGTTCACTCAAAGCATAAGGACATTGGGATCACTGACACGTCATTCCGAGGTCAGTAAATCTCCGGGATTGCAATAAAAATGAGTGTATAATAACGGCCGGCAAAAATTAACTTAGGTGCTGAATACATGCAATTAGCGATCGGTAACACAATAGAGTGAAAACCAGTTTCTGGAAACATTGCTGTAAATTGTATACATGTATCCCACGAAATTATGCATGCTTAAAATGATGTACCTATATATTGTGACCTTATCGGTCATGTACATATTTATTTATTAATTATTTGGCTGTGAAAAACCTTTGTAAAGCTCCCTCGTTCTTGTTACAAAAAGTTGCATTAGGTTGCACATGCTTACACAACCTTTGTAACCTGCTAAACACCACTCCGTCTTAACTAAAAGGATACACAGATAGAGAGAGAGGGAAGAAAATCTCAAGCCAGAAAAATCGATAATGATACCGTCACCCGTTGAAAAAATGGCCGAACACGATGTTGCCAGCTCGCGAATCGCATTATTATGATGAGATTTCGAGACATGCATAATATTTAATATGGGAAACCTCGGGATGTGATATGATTTAATTATAGACATCTGCCAAAATTCTAATTCTTTATAATATATTAACGTGTGGAAGAATACGCAATCGTTGCATTATATAACACGCTCAGCGTCGCTTGTACGCAGCACCTTCATGGAAGACATTGTTGGGGCATTATTTTGATAATTAATTTTAAATAAATGGCCGAACATTTCAGGTTCCGCACATAACCAGACTACTTAAGAATCTGAGTCACACGTTTGAGTGTATTACCGATGTCATATGACACATGGAACTATTAATTAAAAAAAGTAGTGGGGACTATCCATTGTCTCTTGCATGGAAGGGGGAAAGTTTATAAAAGGAATCAGATGATGACAACAGTATCCATTTCACGCGAAGGATCCAAAGCAGAACCACGGTTTGATGGTGTTCTGATCTATTCAGTGTTTCAGACTGTAAATGTACAGTTTATATCTTCGAGAATATTGTAATTGTCTACAAACAATAGTATTTAAAACAGGTTGAAGTTATGTGATCGCAAGAACGGTATAATTGTAACTTTTTAAGTGATGCAACAAGTATTAATTTCATTATAGTGCTATTAATTGTATTTTTTGTGTTAAAGTGACGCAACAAGTCTTAATCTCATAAAAACTGTTATAAGTGTAGAAGATAACCATTGGAATATGAACGTGCTCAGCGGGAGTAGCAACGGACATGAACCCGTGACCAACGTCAACACCATGGAAGCTTAAAAGGAAAGAATGAGGGTCTTACCCGGGACCCGAACCTTGGATTGTTACGACATGATGATAAGTACTAAAATGAAATAATTTTTTAATAAATGCGCGGTTATTCATTATGCAGATCACGTAAATTAGGTTAGATATGTAAATTGCACGTATTTTTTTAATTAGAAAGAGAACTTGTGAGTGGTCTTCATATTCATTTATGTTCATTTCATGGAATTTATAGTCTACTCCATGGGCTTAAATATATATAATTAACGTAATGCATGTATTTGACGTGATGATAAAATATTAGTTAGTTTGAGAACGCTTAGATTAGGTAAATGTAATAGATAGTGGATTTGTTTTTGGCACTGAGCCGAGCCGTAATTTTGTATATTTATTTACGTGATATCCAAGCTTATTATGATAATGCATGTGATTATGCTTGTAAAAATGGATTATCGACTGTTAACATTAGGATAGCAAGGCACTCTTATTTTCATGTAATTCGCATGATGATATATTTGTAGATGGCTGTATTAATTATATGCGTAACTTGTGACATGCCTAGACATCGAACAGACGCCCTCCTATTGAGATCAGCGTTTTCCTTTTATGTGAAATATTTTCCCTTTCTATATATGCGAAAAACGTTATGGATATGTTTAAAATCCATATTTGATTTTATTGATTTGATTTTAAAACGTAGGAAAAACCTAGGCTGTATTCTGTAATCGGATGGAATCGAAGCCGGTCATTCTGAGTTGATGGATGTGAATATAAGAAAATGAACAGTGGATTGATATTGTATTATAGAATTATGGCAGGACAGTGAATTTATAAGCCAGTGGAGCTTTGGAAATATGATATGAGAATATATAATGAAATAAGATTATTTAACAAATATGTGTTCCAAGGGAAACGATTTGCTTTCACCTTGAGATGTTGAAAGGATATTTCTGCCACACTGGGCCATTATTTACCCGGGCTTTGACGTCCAGAGATTTACGATGAGGGGAGAGTGAAGAAGGTTTGTCCCTTTTAAAGGATTACTGTGTGCTGTATTGTTCGAGCTATTCCACTTAGAATGAAGGCCGTGCGACACCGATTATTGTTTGAAGGGTTCTTTGACTTTTTCATGTATGATCTTATAATAATATTTAACTAACTGGAACGCCAGTATTATCATTTATTTGTTGACCATATGATTAATTAAGAAAGGCAGTTTTTTTAGTCCCGTTTGTCGATGTTATCTTGCATATCATCGGTTCGAGTTCTGAGGCAACCATGGATTTTTGTTGTCACATTTTTTTTATATATACAGCCAATTGCATGTGTATATTGTTATTGATTATTTTCATATTGTGTACATATTTTCTTTTTTTTATACATTCTTTGAGTCGTGTTTCACTCTTTATGTGGATGACAAATCGGGTTTTATTTTCGTAATTTTTGTCATTGGATTCATTGGGATGTGGGTTCGATTTCTGGACCCGACATCAGTCATTTTATTTTGATTAGGATTATATCGACTAGCATTCATTTATTCTTTGTTTATTTTTGTAATATAATTAATTTAGCTAGGTGACCACTTCAAGTTATCTTCAATTTAATTTGTTGTATAAATAATTGCTTCTTCTGATAGTGAAGAAAGTTATTAATGATAACCGTCGCATTTATAAGGATATTTCTGACTTTATTTAAAAATGTATGTTATACAAATTATAATGTAATATTTATCATCATGTCGGGAAGAAGAAAGAGGTAAAGGAGAAATAATTTTTTTTTGACACTTTACAATTTGTATTTGGTCCGTTGGACATTGCATATTAAAATTGATATACTATAAATATTCAGGATCAACCTTTAATTAATTTGATTTATCAAGGCTCAATAAATAGGTATCTAAATTTTTGTCTGCCTGTCATTTTGCCGAATAACATTGTATCCCAGGTTTCCTTCCGTTCATTTATGCCTTTAAGCTAGTTATGTGTTATTTTCTTTGATCTTCTGCCGCGAACGCACCATGGCCTTGGGAGGTCGGTGGTTTGATTCTATGGAACGGAAGGGTGCAGTAGACCCTTGCACGGTCGGAAGAGCATTTGTTCACCCATCATTCTGAATTTTTTTTGTTCCTTTCTGATGAGGTGGCATTTGACTCTAGACTAAAAAGGTCCCTTTCCATCAGGCGCTTTGGCGTATGGTGCTATATGGCGGTATCCCGATTTTTTTTAGGGATTATCATGCAGTCATTTGGTTCTATGCGGCAAATGGCGTGGGGTGGAAAGGTAGCAATATGTAGCTCAATATACAGGCCTAGATTCGACATATCGTAATCGGTGCTTGATAATGAATTTCTGTTTCCTGTTTCCAAGAAATAACGCGCATATTATCAAATTAAAATATCATTGAAGCAAATGTACACATTTATAAAACCAGCAAATATTCAAAACTAGTCAATATATCACATTACCTGCAGCTTAATGTACTATTACCGACCTCTTTAATTAAATTCAGCTAGCAAAGTGATATTGATAGTCATCATCAGAAATATGTAACACCAGTTAAAAGAGTCCCAAATACCACGAATAGTATAATGGAATAGCCCCAAACACCCACCACACTTTCCCTTCTCCCACCACTCCAGTGTCTGAAACCCATAATTATTACTGATGTAAATAAGGTCTAGAATTCCTCCAGACTTCATTTTCTAAGATTGTTATAAGGTCACGTCAATTATTTCATCGAAACCGTCAGTTTAATTATGAGAAAAAAAAGTAAATCTTTACTTGCAGTTAATGTTTAGCAAAATTGAAAACAGTTGGCTGTACATCACTTCTAAGGTGTACAGTTTGTCCATTTCTATCAAAACAGTCTTCCTCTAAGTGATCCGAGCAGAGAACAGCTGTTTTAGAAGGCTCCCAATTCTCCCGCCTGATACTCCTAATCGATGATCTTAGATGTTCGGGTCTCGAGAAAGGAAACCTACAAAAATTAATTGCCATTTTGCTCCCGGAATCTGCGGAATAAGATACAATAAACCTAAAACTCAAAACACTACCCTAGGAAGATTCTTCTGTACAGTATAAAACTCCCCGAGCCGGGCTGAGTGGCTCAGACGGTTAAGGCGCTGGCCTTCTAACCCCAACTTGGCAGGTTCGATCCTGGCTCAGTCCGGTGGTATTTGAAGGTGCTCAAATACGACAGCCCCGTGTTGGTAGATTTACTGGCACGTAAAAGAACTCCTGCGGGACTAACTTCCGGCACCTCGGCGTCTCCGAAGACCTTAAAAAAGTAGTTAGTGGGACGTAAAGCAAATAACATTATTATTAAAACTCCCCGATGAAATTATTTCTCCTTCTGCTGATCGGTTCTGTTTGTACATCCATAAGCTGAATACTGCGGTATGTTAATACCCCGTAGAATGTTTCTTCATTCATATTTCAGATAAACACATACATATTTAAATTTAATCTTGTAATTCACAAGCATACTACAAGGCAACGAACCTAAATTCGTAAAATACACTACTATTTACTTTGCAATAACACAGCACAGAACACTCGTGAAACTACAATCAAGAGGCCTGGCGTCACTGAACTAAGCATAAACAAAGCAAGCGCGCTCCTCGTGGTCTATTGCACCATGCGCTCGATGCCATCTTACGACGCCAGTCATCTTCTATTCGGCTTACTGCTACCCAAGCTACCAGCCATCCAGGTATAGAGATCAGTGGTGCTATCACTTATGCCTCAAAACCAGATTGTGAGGGTAGGGGCGGCTGTGAATCAGTGGCGAATTACACCAGATTAGTAGTGTTAATGAACGCGATAATAATAAAAATCTCACATTGTTTATACGAGGGAAGGCCATATCTAGAGCACCAAGAACTAACCAGCTTCCAAACCCCCCCAAATATAATAGACATTACTATGAAGAACATTATTGCAAATGCGTGGGCTAAGGGGATTACGTTGTAGATTTGGTCATCATCAATTAGATACCCAGGTCTTTTATAGCCAGCACGGCAGCTGTCTGCAGTGTTCTAGTGTTGTGTATCCATTGCAACCCGTGACATTCAGCTTACACAATTGTTGTCGTTTGCTTGCCGGGCTTATGTGAAAAGGATTCACATTCTGGTCGGAGCCTGTTAGATGTCGGTTACCCGACAGCCGGGTAGGTGTGAAATAGGCCTTAGTGCTATTCGAAAACGATTGTAACTCCAACAGGATTCCGCAAATATTTCTCAGAATGGCAGCTTGACGTCTCCCTTGCCTTCTAACCAAGGAACAACCACGAATTTACAGGACTGATGACGAAAATGGTATTATGTTACTTCCCTGCTGGTAAGCAGCCAGAAAAGTTGCCATGGTAACTGGTAGGTTCGTTGTCGGTCTGCGAGGGTGTCCGCCATCCAACGAAGATCACGAAACCGTTATTTGAAGAAAAATCGAAATTATGCAGACAACAACGAATATTTTAAATTAAGGGACGGTTCACATATTGTCTACAGAGTTTTGTATTAGAAAATGTAAAATGACTCATTTGCCCTCCCTTTAAATCCCAAGTCTGTTCTGTGATTTTTAAATAATATGCATATAAAAATCTGCTCCCGTATGATTATACTCTAAATGTGAAATTTGGTCGAGATCTATCCAGCCTTTTCGCCACGATGGTGAAACAGACAAACAGACACGAAAGCTAAAAACCACTGATACTGTCCTGAGTTGACCTAAAACGGACAAATATCTGAAAAATTGACAAAATAAACGAAATTACAGACAGCGGGCCACCTACAACTTTATTTATATAGATACACACTCAAAGAAATGTATACTACAATGAAAAACACACTACGGAAGATTGTTCTAACTCAGCACATGGTCAATTTTGCCACCATTTCGATTTCTAACTTCCTTCAAACGAACACTGAGGTTAACGAATGTCCTACGGCACATGCCTTCCGTGATTTAGCTGCAAGCTTGAAGAACAAATCTCTTGAGCCCCATTAAATCATGCAGACCTTTCGGAAAAATATTTTCTTGTGGGTACCCCCAAAGAAAAAAATGTCTCATGGTTAGAGGTCTGGAATATTGGGTGGGCCAAAATTGTCTGTCATTGAAACGACCTGGAAACCTGAGTGAAATGACCCGCATCTCGAAACGCTCGTGTAAGAAATCAAACGCAATGTTTGCATTGTGCGACCTTGCTCCATCTTGGATGAACCACCGCGTTTTGAAGGGCAACGCAGTAGCAAGAAGTTATAGCGGATCATGCCCCGTATTCACAGTTTCTTCAAAGAAAAAGGGTCCATTAAGTCCGGGACTGGAAATTGCAGAACACACTGTAATCCTCGGAGCATGATCTTGTATTTCATGAAGCACTTGTGGATTTTCAGTCGCCCAAAAGCGTACTTTTTGTTTGTTAACCACACCATCCAAATGAAAATGTGCCTCGTCAGAAAACCGAACGTTGATAAGAGTTTGTTGCCTACCTCTGCCCAGCGAGCAAACAGTAATCTCCACCGCTTGTGTTCACCTGGCCGCTTCTGGGCAGAGGTAATCTTGTACGGGTAAATATGGAGGTCACTTTTAATAATCCGTTGAACGGAGCGTCTGGATGTTTCCGGTTGTGTCATCAGTCTTTTCTTGTCGGCCATTGTTGTAAACACTAATCTGCCAGCGACAGTATCGTGAATTACACGTCGGATCCATTGTTGGATGCGCTTATGAATGGTCGGCTGTTGAGAGTGCTCTTGCATTATTGCAGTGTTAAAGTAGTTACAAACTATTAAAATTGTTTAATTTTGTGTGTGTGTGTGATCCATTTCGTGCTATTTATATATTGGTGTTTACTGCTTGTTGGTAGAAATTGGGAGTAGTGATATTTACTTGAATTTTATAACAAGTGGTTCAGTTGGTGTTCAGTAGATTACGTTTTCTAGGTTAAGTAGGCTATCTAAGTGTACCTTGTTTCGAATTTAGGTTTAGGAAATACTTTATGTAATAATATCAAGTTTTTATTTTTTTAAATAACTGTAGGTTCCTTGGTAGGGCTATAATACTTACAAAGGCAGATGATCATAAGGAGTTATAACTTCCGCAGCTTTTCCGGTATTTCGTATAGATATCCGTTCAAACTATCACGAAGGTAATCATTTATTCAATTAAATAACACTATACGCCTGTAAACTTCGATTTAAAAAGAAGTTAAAGAGAATACACGGTACTTCACTGGATAATTACGGTACTCAACAGTCTTTGGATTGTTAACGATTGTTGCTGCATTCCGACGAGATCAAAGAGTACATGCACGTGGTAGTTGTGTAAACAAATATAAAAATCAACTGATTACTGTATTCCGGGCATACTTTGCACTTTACACCTCCGTTTCTTCATCGAGTAAAAGTTTATAATCAAATTCCTATATCGCAGTAATATTGCAGTTCAAGCCCCCGACGTAGTTTTGACAGAAATTATTGTAGTCAAACTCTTATTTTTCAGCATTTAAGGACACTTTTATTCTCCCTTTCGCTTGCTTTACTTATATCACGTCACCACACAGTGTTACACATTTTATACCGTATGAATGATTGTTTGGTATTAAAGCTGATAGACCAGGCCAATTACAGCAAAACCCTCAACCGCTGTATAATTATGAAAATTTAGTGCATGACATTAAATAGAAGTTCCAAATAGCATGGCAACAGGCATAAGGCCGATTACAAGTAACTAAGGTAAAGCTATGTGATAAAGTAAATGAAAATAGAACTGAGAACAAAGAAGAAAACTTGATCTGTTATGGAAGAGTCCGTACGAAATTAAAGTAAAAACACAAATGTAACCTTAATCAAGGTAGGCACAACAGGCAATAAGGTAATGCAAACTCATATTATTAGAACGAAACAGTATGTTTCCGATCCGATAGAAAGATGACGACGCGGAAGTTACTGCTTATAATTTGGTGGTGAACGAGTCAACTTGCAGAAGCAGAATCCGAATCAATGGATCTTACACATCTTCACACATCATTGAGATCAAAAATCAAACAGCTGTTTACTTTGACCACACAGGAGCTGCATATTTTTATCCTACATAATGGAATTTTATCAGATAAGTAGAATTAAGACCCATAAAATATCTGTGGAGGGAGACTTAGATTTGTAAATCTAAATAATACATGTAATAGAGTAAAAAATGGGACCTAGTTTCCATATACAGATTGCCAACGAAGTATTCCTTATTTCTCATCTAAGAGGGGAATTGTCGATAGTTTGAGAGATATACAATGACTGACAGAGCAAATGCAACACCAAGAAGGAGTGGTCAGAACTTTATGCCAATTGCAGGGTAGACTGACGTCACTGAGGTATGCTCATGATGTGAAATGCGCCGCTGTGCTGCGCACGTAGCGAACGATAAATGGGACACGGCGTTGGCGAATGGCCCACTTAGTACCGTGATTTCTCAGCCGACAGTCATTGTAGAACTTGTTGTCGTGTGCCACAGGACACGTGTATAGCTAAGAATGCCAGGCCGCCGTCAACGGAGGCATTTCCAGCAGACAGACGACTTTACGAGGGGTATGGTGATCGGGCTGAGAAGGGCAGGTTGGTCGCTTCATCAAATCGCAGCCGATACCCATAGGGATGTGTCCACGGTTCAGCGCCTGTGGCGAAGATGGTTGGCGCAGGGACATGTGGCACGTGCGAGGGGTCCAGGCGCAGCCCGAGTGACGTCAGCACGCGAGGATCGGCGCATCCGCCACCAAGCGGTGGCAGCCCCGCACGCCACGTCAACCGCCATTCTTCAGCATGTGCAAGACACCCTGGCTGTTCCAATATCGACCAGAACAATTTCCCGTCGATTGGTTGAAGGAGGCCTGCACTCCCGGCGGCCGCTCAGAAGACTACCATTGACTCCACAGCATAGACGTGCACGCCTGGCATGGTGCCGGGCTAGAGCGACTTGGATGAGGGAATGGCGGGACGTCGTGTTCTCCGATGAGTCACGCTTCTGTTCTGTCAGTGATAGTCACCGCAGACGAGTGTGGCGTCGGCGTGGAGAAAGGTCAAATCCGGCAGTAACTGTGGAGCGCCCTACCGCTAGACAACGCGGCATCATGGTTTGGGGCGCTATTGCGTATGATTCCACGTCACCTCTAGTGCGTATTCAAGGCACGTTAAATGCCCACCGCTACGTGCAGCATGTGCTGCATGTGCTGCGGCCGGTGGCACTCCCGTACCTTCAGGGGCTGCCCAATGCTCTGTTTCAGCAGGATAATGCTCGCCCACACACTGCTCGCATCTCCCAACAGGCTCTACGAGGTGTACAGATGCTTCCGTGGCCAGCGTACTCTCCGGATCTCTCACCAATCGAACACGTGTGGGATCTCATTGGACGCCGTTTGTAAACTCTGCCCCAGCCTCGTACGGACGACCAACTGTGGGAAATGGTTGACAGAGAATGGAGAACCATCCCTCAGGACACCATCCGCACTCTTATTGACTCTGTACCTCGACGTGTTTCTGCGTGCATCGCCGCTCGCGGTGGTCCTACATCCTACTGAGTCGATGCCGTGCGCATTGTGTAACCTGCATATCGGTTTGAAATAAACATCAATTATTCGTCCGTGCCGTCTCTGTTTTTTCCCCAACTTTCATCCCTTTCGAACCACTCCTCCTTGGTGTTGTATTTGCTCTGTCAGTCAGTGTATTAATAGATTTGATAGGAAAAGACAAGTTCAGAAATACATAATCGAGATTTATTCAATTTCGGGGGTAAAAATCTTAAAATTTCTTTTTGGAAGAGATACGGAAGGTAAAGTAGTTACTAACTTCGAACATATAGAATCCATTGAAAAGATCATAAGTAATTTTTAAGAATAGCTTCAAAAGAATCACTAGTTCTGAAATCAACTATCGTTACGATGAATACGACGTTAAAATATGTATCAATTACGCCCTTCCTGCGTACAGGTTAGGTCACGTAAAAGAAATCCCGACCAGTCTCTCAGGGTTCATAATAAACGTAGGTGGATCAAAAGGTTAGTTGCACTAACGCGCCGCAGCAGCGCGCTGTGTGTCGCAAACGTGGGCACAGCGGAGAAAGGGACGGACACTGCCCACACGTCTGTTAGGCAGGTCGATGTGGTGTCTCGTTTAATATTGTGTGAATAGCGGCCAAATGCAATGGCGCGTCAACTGGACGTTCACTCCAAATATGAGGTGCGTGCGACAATCTGATTCCTATGGGCCAAAAGAAAGAATTGCACGGACATTCATCGTGAAATTAGTGCTGTGTATGGGGAGCGGGCCATTTCCCGGCAGGGTATCGTAAAGTGGTGTCAGCAATTCGAAGCCGGACGCACGGATATCACGGACAACCATCGCGAAGGCAGGCCCGCAACGTCCAGGACCCGTGCAAAGGTCAACAGTGTGAATGCGATCATTAGTCAGAACCGGCGCATTAAAGTGAGAGAAATCGCAACGCAGCTGAACATGTATGGCAGTGTGTTCGCCATTGTTCACGAGGGCCTTGGATATCGTAAGCTGTGTCAAAGATGGGTCCCGCGTCTTCTCACCGATGAGCACAAGGGACAACGTTTCCAATCCTCCCTGGCATTTTTGCAACGCTATGCCGCAAACGGCAACGGGTTTCTGCGGCGAATCGTCACATGCGAAGAAACGTTGATCCACAGCTTCACCCCCGAAACGAAGCGGACATCAATGGAATGGGTGCACCCCTCATCACCACAACGAAAGAAGGCCAAGGTTCAACCTTCAGCCGGTAAGGTTATGGCGACAGTGTTCTTTGACATGGAGGGTTTGCTGCACGTGGAATTCATGCTCAAAGGAACGACGATCAACGCGGCGTCGTATTGTCAAACGTTGCACTGGTTGCGTAAAGCGATTAAAGAGAAGCGCCGGGGGAAATTGAGTGCCGGTGTGATTTTGTTGCACGACAACGCAACACCTCACACGGCCCGCCAAACGAGAGAAGTGCTGCAGCGTTTGAAGTGGGAAGTCTGGCAACATGCACCCTACAGTCCCGACCTAGCGCCATGTGACTTTCATCTGTTCGGTAAGCTCAAAACGGAGCTCGGTGGTCGACGTTTCCAGACCGATGAGAAGGTGAAGGCCGCTGTCTTCGAGTGGTTGCAGAACGCTGGAGGAAATTTCTATGCATCCGGCATCGACAAGTTGGTTGTGCGTTCGCAGAAATGTTTGGAGTCTCTTGGAAACTATGTGGAAAAGTGACGCTACAGTGTATATCGTTATAGCCTTGTTGCTGTTGTATAGGTGGTGTAATAAATGGCCATAACTGGAAAGTGCAACTTATTTTCTGATCTGCCCTCGTAGTTTTACGTGAGATCAAGATAACGCCGATACGCTAACCAACATTTTATCTGTCAATAATCATGATGGACGTCTCAATCTGACGTATCGTTGGGCTGCAAGAAGATTGGTAATCCAACGCTTCGATTCTAATTTACCTTACATTACTATCGAAATTATAAATAACATCATATATATCTTAAGTGCTATCATTTATTCAAACAATATAAAAATGTGGATAAAGGAAAATTAAATTATGAAGTTAAAATTCCGAAATCGATTAATTAACATTTGATCTGTAGGTTTAAATTATCGTTAATGATCACTGTTATATTCGCCGCATATTAAAAACATCACAAGTGAAATGAACTATTATCTTACTTTCATATAATACAAAAGAATCTGTTAAATAATAAAAGTTTACCTGCATGGGAAATTAATGGTTAAGTTAAGATATTACAATCGTTTATGTTCGTTAGTTTTTGACAATGTCAATATTCTTTTAGTTTTTCTTAGGACAAGATCTATACATCTTATTTCGTAGTATTACAATTTAAGCTTCTGAAAAACGATACTCAATAGCAAACATGTGCTACTATTAATTTGAAATTAAAATATTGACCAGTATTATGTCATATATTAACTCATTTTCCAACATAAATCAGTCACTGAATATAACCTACCATTTAGATTCTCAAGTGTGTCTAAAAATCAGTATGTGACCTCAAATATGCATGGAATATCATTCTCAAAGGTGTTATGTGATATCAATTCATATATATTTTCTATAGGAAGTAGTAATAACTATCCATGTTTACCTACGTGTTCCATAATCAATTTTTAGGAAAATGCGATTTTGCAGTAGAAATATCAAGTCAAAATGATCAGGTTAATGAACAACTTATTTCACAAGGATTTCTTTTGATGATCTTATCCTCAATAACATTTTATAAATGTTGCAATATGTCATCACTATCATAGGGTATGGATTCTCAACCAATACCACATAAAATTGCATCATAAACATATACGATCCTAGTTTGCATCAATAATCTCATCTTTCTCTTCAAATATTCCATTGCATCTATTATATCATCGTAGCAATATATATTCTTTCAATTCATTCCTCATGTCATTGGATCAATATCTTCTTAACTAACGTTAATATGTCTCCTGTCTGCCGTCATATCCATATCTAACATTATTCTAACTCCTTATGACAACGTATAACCTCCGTATACAGTATTAACACATCATTCGGATTTTATCGGAGATCCCAAAATATTCCATTCAATCACTTCACATACGACATGGCATAACATGTTGGGATTATTTGATTTCATTGAAATATCGTTATCACAATATTATATCGCATTTCCTAACTGGAGTTAGTCTTGTTTCTTAGGAAGACTACATATTCCCTCATATCGACACAATAAATAAATCACTCGCGAGAATCTAACACAATTTAGGTCATTCTGAAGACAATAACGATATACCACATAAAATTTAACTACAAATGAGCTTTACTTCTCTCTGCCTAGCCATGATATACATTTATTTTAAGAAACTTATCTTTTTTCTTTGCTTCCGGAATGATATCATCTTTCGTTCATCCTTCGTAGCTCTGGATGATGGTCATTTTATTCCGCTGGTCATCGATATGTCATCTGGGGTCCAGGTTCCTTTCTGCCGTGTCAGTTCAGCTCGGTATAATTCGGATAGTCTGCCTCAAATCTTCTTAGAGATCCATGGCGATCTTGAATTGCTCAACTGGAAAGATAAAACACATTGATGAAATCAGCTGTAAAATATTGACTTTATCAAAGCCTTCTAACATCATTTTACAATGGGATTCGGTTTCCGATTGCTTTGTGTAGACTTAATTGCTATCAGATCTTCAATATGTCTGCTATTACTTCATTTTTACGTCGCATAGAATTGTTTTATGAAATATTATGTGTTGACGCTGCGTTATATCGAATTACTTCCTCTCTGGCCAAGGCCTTGTTCTTGCCGTCGTCAATATTGCTGCTAATCAATCCTTACTGTATTTAAATTAAATAACGCGTATATTAAATGAATCTTCTTATATTTATGCGTTATTTTGTTATCTAAACGCTATGAACATTCTTTTTTCTTGGATTTAATTCTTTTTCAATAGCTTCATGAGACTTAATTAGCTCGTCGATCGTAACGCGTCTGCTTCCTATGATTGCTTCTTCATTTTTGTGTTTCTAACAGTGTTGGTTTTAACAATTCGAATTCTTATTTTGTCTTTACCACTGCCATTATGATCTTGGACATTTTGACTTCGCGTTATACTGAACTTCCTTGATATTTTAATGAATTTATGCATTGTGTTTAACTTCGTTATCGGTAATCGCGTTCATCCCAACTCGATTGAGTTTTATTTCTGGAACAGTGGAATGGCACACAACACATGGACAGAAAATTAAGAATGTTTACAAGCATTAATTACAGAGATAAGAACGTAATGTGCGGAATTAAAGAAGGAAATTTATAATAGCATTGTATTAAATGAATTAATAAAACAAATCGAACGGGGAATCGAGGAATGTCAACACATATTTGATTCATTAATATAGGTATAATTGCACGCTTAATATGGTATTCTCAACCAAAATTATCACTATTCAGAAAATCAAAGGGACTCTGATGCAACAGACAATGCCAGAATCAGCAATGATACCACCCTTCTCATCATCCTAACTCCATTAATTAATTCAACCAACAACATATACACAAAGACCATACCTAGTGTGTGCTGTTAAAGTGATTTTGGTAATAGAATATACATTTAAAGGACAAAGTCATGCGTCTTCCAGTCATCGTGAAATCTAACATGACGACTAAATTATTAAATATAAAGAGAGAGTATATTTTTGTGGATACTCTAAATGAAAAATGTGGGTAAATGACGCAATATGAATTTGATACATGTATTAAGCCCAATCAAAGAAACTATGTTTGTACAGGAAGAAATCCAATTGTTAAATATATTCCCAATATCGAATGTGTACCCATCTTGTTACATCGCAACACTCTTCAAATACCAGAACGGTGTTCGTTTTAATTATTCACCATTAAGACAAATAATGTGGTTACCACTTCACAAGAGTAATTCTTGGTTGTTTGTAGAACCTAAAATGGAATTTTTCACAACGGTATGTCAAAACGGAGAAAAATACCCCAGTAGTAAAGGTACTTTATTTCCACTTTCTCAACATGAAACTAATTTAACAAATATGACATTTTCCATTTATAGATATCGATATTAATCGTTGTTTAACTACTATTTTTGCTATTTGCTTTACGTCGCACCGACAGATATGTCTTACCGCGACGATGGGATGGGAAAGGCCTAGGAATTGGAAGGAAGTGGCCGTGGCCTTAATTAAGGTACAGCCCCGGCATTTGCCTGGTATGAAAATGGGAAACCACGGAAAACCATCTTCAGGGCTGCCGACAGTGGGGCTCGAACCCACTATCTCCCGATTTCTGGATATTGGTCGCACTTAAGCGACTGCAGCTATGGAGCTCGTCCGTTGTTGAACTCTTCCAGAACAAGATAATATAAAAGATGCCCCTTTGAACCTTCCTCTATCACTTGAAGTGTCACCCTTGAATGATTTAGAAATGGCTAGTTGTAAAATAGATGAATAAGTAAATTCATAAAAGAACAAGAAGTTAGAGAGGAACAACGGACCTGTTCTTGGAAAAGAATTGGTACGTCATGGTATAGATATTATCCCTATATTTATTTGGTTTTGTGGATGTTGCTGTTGTTCTTTCTGCCGCATGTTAATCGTTTGGTTATTAATCTATGTTCCCCGAAAAATGACTGAAAGAATTACAACAATTTTGTAGAAAATCGAATTTAAGAATAGTCCAGTAAATCAAATTAATCTATCGCTTGAAAGCATTCCATAAATCCAATGAGAGCAAGAAAGTCTAATGGAAGTTCCACAAATAAAACGTGAGAGATCGACTTCAGTACAATCACTGCAATCAGTACCAGAATTAATAGAGTTAGAGAAATATAATTGGCAAAGGAATCTGATCAACAATTGGGAAGATCAAGTAGACTTAAGAAAAGAGAATTATGGTTCTTAAGAAAAAAGATTTTTGTCTAGAAGAGGGGAAGTGTGGAGTAAACACGCAAGTAACTCTTTCACACGAGTATAAATTATTAAGAAATATTTTATTATTCACCAGACTCTATTTCCTTATCTGTTATCTGTTACGGCTCGAGTCGGCATCCTTACCAAAGAGGAAGTACATACTTTAAATTTATTAATTGTATTAATATTTGTACTGGTCGATAACCAACAGGCACTGTGTTGTAACATATCAACCCTAAGCGAATTATTCTCTTAGCTTAATGACCACAGTCGTAAGCCTTTCTAAGAAAAGGAACTTCATAGCATGTTGGTATCGAATTGTAAACCAGTCAACAAGTCAGGCCAGAGGCCAAACCCTCTCGATTGTGAGAGTATCTATAGGGCAAGGTAATCTATGTATAATTATCAGTATACGAGCACTTCTACTCTAATAAGTCTTCTTATTCAGAAGTTATCAGAGTACCATAACTGCTGCGAATACGTTAAGTATCACATACTTGGAACTTTGAATAATACTATTGTCACTCTTCGACTTGTTATTTGAGATCTCCTAATGGATTCGAGTTACTACACAGGTCCGAACCCAAGATAGGTATTTTAAGGCAGAAACAGGTTCCAAGAAGGACATTCCAGGAATAATTAATGAACAAGGGGAGTGTGTATATGAGGATCTTCAAAAGACGGAAGTATTCAGTCAGCAGTATCTAAAGATTGTTGGTTACAAGGATAATGTCGAGATAGAGGAAGAGACTAAGGCCACAGAAGTAATAAAATTTACATATGATAACAATGACATTTACAATAAGATACAAAAGTTGAAAACTAGAAAAGCGGCTGGAATTGATCAGATTTCTGGGGATATACTAAAGACAATGAGTTGGAATATAGTACCATACCTGAAGTACTTATCTGATTATTGTTTGGTCGAAGGAGCTATACCAGATGAATGGAGAGTTGCTATAGTAGCCCCTGTGTATAAAGGAAAGGGTGATAGACATAAAGCTGAAAATTACAGGCCAGTAAGTTTGACATGCATTGTATGTAAGCTTTGGGAAGGCATTCTTTCTGATTATATTAGACATGTTTGTGAAATTAATAACTGGTTCGATAGAAGGCAATTCGGTTTTAGGAAAGGTTATTCCACTGAAGCTCAACTTGTAGGATTCCAGCAAGATATAGCAGATATCTTGGATTCTGGAGGTCAAATGGACTGTATCGCGATTGACATGTCTAAAGCATTTGATAGGGTGGATCATGGGAGACTACTGGCAAAAATGAGTGCAATTGGACTAGACAAAAGAGTGACTGAATGGGTTGCTATATTTCTAGAAAATAGATCTCAGAGAGTTAGAGTAGGTGAAGCTTTGTCTGACCCTGTAATAGTTGAGAAGGGAGTTCCTCAGGGCAGTGTTATCGGACCTTTATGTTTTCTTATATATATAAATGATATGAGTAAAGGAGTGGAATCAGAGGTAAGGCTTTTTGCGGATGATGTTATTCTCTATAGAGTGATAAATAAGTTACAAGATTGTGAGCAACTGCAACGTGACCTCGAAAATGTTGTGAGATGGACAGCAGACAATGGTATGTTGATAAACGGGGTTAAAAGTCAGGTTGTGAGTTTCACAAATAGGAAAAGTCCTCTCAGTTTTAATTACTGCATTGATGGGGTGAAAGTTCCTTTTGGGGATCATTGTAAGTATCTAGGTGTTAATATAAGGAAAGATCTTCACTGGGGTAATCACATAAATGGGATTGTAAATAAAGGGTACCGATCTCTGCACATGGTTATGAGGGTGTTCAGGGGTTGTAGTAAGAATGTAAAGGAGAGTGCATATAAGTCTCTGGTAAGACCCCAACTAGAGTATGGTTCCAGTGTATGGAACCCTCACCAGGATTACCTGATTCAAGAACTGGAAAAAATCCAAAGAAAAGCAGCTCGATTTGTTCTGGGTGATTTCCGACAAAAGAGTAGCGTTACAAAAATGTTGCAATGTTTGGGTTGGGAAGAATTGAGAGAAAGAAGAAGAGCTGCTCGACTAAGTGGTATGTTCCGAGCTGTCAGCGGAGAGATGGCGTGGAATGACATTAGTAGACGAATATGTTTGAATGGCGTTTATAAAAGTAGGAAAGATCACAATATGAAGATAAAGTTGGAATTCAAGAGGACAAACTGGGGCAAATATTCATTTATAGGAAGGGGAGTTAGGGATTGGAATAACTTACCAAGGGAGATGTTCAATAAATTTCCAATTTCTTTGAAATCATTTCGGAAAGGGCTAGGAAAGCAACAGATAGGGAATCTGCCACCTGGGCGACTGCCCTAAATGCAGATCAGTATTGATTGATTGATTGATTGATTGATTGAAGATACCTTCATACGAGACATAATTCAAAATTGATTGCTACCGCTCCTTCGGCTTTGCGACAAAAGCCTGGAACGAAGTCCGACGATATCTCAACGTCAATTATAGGTGCAAGTGGGAATTAGGAGATCGTCGTGTCGAAACATTATCGAAAAGAACTTGCATCTGTATCCTTACAAATTTACTGTTGTGCATGCGTTAAAGCATCCAAACGAACCTTCACGTGTTGAGTTCTGCCGGTGGTTTCTGAATGAAGTGGAATCAGGTCTTTTGGATCCTCGGTTTTCCATATCCATTTCCAGCATCTTCTGTGATGTTCATTAACAAGGGTCAATCCCGTGTGAGTCCTATTGTAAATATTTTCCGGCCCAGTTTTATTTTGTCCACTTTGTACAAGTTTGTGGTAGTGATCTCACACTCACAAGAGAGTTAGCGCAAGCTGCGATCGCAATTGCAAAAATGTTTTGGTTTGTATGTAAGGGTTTTACATGTACAAATATGCGCACAAAATTTTCCATTGACAATTGCACTGAACTTTACAATCATGTGCTAGTCAGTCACCGAGTTCAAAACATGGGTTGTTGGTAGCTCTTGGCAAAAGATTACCAGGATGAACATGTCCACAGATAATAAAGTGCCGGAAACAGAGCTGTTTATCACAGTTGAAGCACTTCATGTATGCCTGCATTAAGCAGTCTTCCGAGTCACACTGCTTTTCATCATCAAAAATACGAAGCGCGTTTTTAAAAGTAAGTACCGCTTTTAAATATGGCCGCTGCATAGCTTCGGTTGTCCTTCAAATCATGCGCGCTCAGTAAGTACATCTTTAGGCTGGCCACAAACGCCATTACGGAAACATTCGCCCGTATTTACATTTGATTGTGCGTACTGAAAATGCCTCTGACAATTAATGGCCCCGCCGAGTGTGAAGTAAGCGCTGTGATTCGTTTTCTAACTGGAAAAGACGTGAAAACTGTTGAAATTTATCGGCATATTAGTGAAATGTATGGAGAACACACTATGAGAGAAGGAATGGTAAGAAAATGGGCAGTACTATTGTCACGACGAGAAGCGTAGTGGGCGACCGTCTGTCATTACTAAAGACTTGGCTACTATCACTTGTTCCTACACTTAAAAAAGCATTTAGGAGGTCAGTGCCACGACGATGATGACCTAAAAACAATCATGTTGCAGTGGTTGATATATCAGGGGGCTGATTTCTATTAGGATGGAATTGAGAATTTGGTTTTACGATATGGTAAGTGCCTTAATATGCTCGGAACTTTAGTTTAGAATTACTTTAAGGTACTCGCTTACATGTAAAAAATGTTTAAAAAATTGCATTATTTTCTTTGACATGTCAAAATGTTACTTACTTAAAAACATGCCTCGTACGTTTGGACGATGTTTTCAACCTCTCTGGTCTGAAGTCATCATATCCAGCTACAGTCCAGGAGTACCGAACAAAGTCTGCGAAGACTGTAGAACAGAACTGATTGTGTAGAAAATACATCAGCAACGAAATTGAATTCCTCGACGATGGTCTGTTCTGATAATCCGTAAGGATACTGTGATCTTCAATCCGCTTCAGTACCGCCTTTAACTGTCGGAAGAATGGCACATCAAGTGGCTGGATGTAAGGTGTGCACCCTGGAGTGATGGTATTGACTGTATACACCGTGTATTGAGGTCGAATAGCATCGATATGAGTTCTGTCACGATAAGTCTCGAGCGAATCAACCAGAAGTAGAGACTCCTTCACTGCATATGGGAAGTAGATATCTTGAAAGAATTGCTTCAGGATTAGGCCGGACTTCGAGGCAACTTCAATCAAATTTTGCGGTTCCAGCACATGTTGCACTACTCGCACTTCAAACTGACCTATAGGTTCCTGGTAAATTATCAGCATCTTTGGAAACACGTATCCAATTGCAGATGTAACGGGTTGGATGGTGTAAGAATGAGTTGTTGCATGATCACTCCACACCGAACTTCTTACGGACTTCTCTCCCTTGAAATGCAGAGTTCACGATGAGTGAAGATATTTCCTTATACCACTTTGATCGGTATTATAAATCTGTATACGTTCCATGGTTTTCATTAAGGACATTATCTCATTGCGAAACTCGTCACTTCTTTTATTCACGTCACCATCTTATTACAGGTTTTAGTGGTTACACATTTTCTTAATGTCCGTGAGCCAAGATCGTGTCTCTGTTGAAACCTTGCAACTCATCCATGGATAGATCCAGTGAATCGAGTTAGTTCTATTTTTCTGGCCTTTTCCAAACCCCAAACACGAATATCCACATCGTGAACATTAGCGCCTAGAATGGTTCTCGTCAACCTGCAATTTTCAGCTACATAATCGTCAAGCACGTGAAGTTTTGAGCGCTGGCCTTTCTATCCTTTCTCTACCATGTGACGTAAATATCGTATATGATGTATGTCTTGCACCATACGATATCCTTTCTGCATTGAATTAAAGCTTAATCTTTCAGTTTTCCCAGAATACTGGAATTCAATTATCTCCTTTGCATTTTCAAAATATATATCGTCCCACTTCTTCCTCTTCGGTGGGCTTGGCAGATAATCAGACGACTGGCTTCCAACACTTCTTAACAACTCTTCTTCACTGTCAGGTTCTGGATCATCCATACTTGTTCACGATCAGACAAGTTTTCTTCTGTGTATTCATATTCTTCAATATAGTCTATTGCATTCTTGTGATGTATATTATTACCATTGGTTGCCACTGTTTCATCTATTACATTGATTAAGAATGCAGCAGCATTTCTCTCCTTTACTGTAATCTCTGTGGATCTTCTTTTGTGTTTGTAATGGCTAACAATCATGCTCATTGTATGTACAGGATTCATTATCAAAAGATTACGTTGACAGTGTGGGTAACGTGACTCGTTACGAAATCGGTAACACCCAACGACATGAAAGATATAGACTGCTACCTGCCGAACATGTTTGAATCTACTTGAACTGTGGCAGCCATGCCACTTGACGGCAAAACAAACGACAGGTGTCATGGCAGAGTGGCTAAACTTTTATAGAAGAGCACATCAAATGCGTTATTCTTTATGTTGCAAACAATAAAACCGACCTTAATTATGATACAAATCTTTTTTAAATACATGTATTAAAAGTACCGTACAAGTTGTGTGATGGCAGTGTTTAACCAATGTGAATGATTCGTTTGTGGTTATGTGGCAAATAGACTGTGTTGCTTGATGATGATGATAGCACTTGATAGGGTGGATCATGGGAGACTACTGGAAAAAATGAGTGCAATTGGACTAGACAAAAGAGTGACTGAATGGGTTGCTATAATTCTAGAAAATAGATCTCAGAGAATTAGAGTAGGTGAAGCTTTATCTGACCCTGTAATAATTAAGAGGGGAATTCCTCAAGGCAGTATTATCGGACCTTTATGTTTTCTTATATATATATATAAATGATATGAGTAAAGGAGTGGAATCGGAGGCAAGGCTTTTTGCGGATGATGTTATTCTGTATAGAGAAATAAATAAGTTACAGGATTGTGAGCAACTGCAATGTGACCTCGATAATGTTGTGACATGGACAGAAGGCAATGGTATGTTGATAAACGGGGTTAAGAGTCAGGTTGTGAGTTTCACATATAGGAAAAGTCCTCTTAGTTTTAATTACTGCGTTGATGGGGGTGAAAGTTCCTTTAGGGGATCATCGTAAGTATCTAGGTGTTAATATAAGGAAAGATCTCCATTGGGGTAATCACATAGATGGGATTATAAATAAAGGGTACAGATCTTTGCACATGGTTATGAGGGTGTTTAGGGGTTGTAGTCAGGATGCAAAGGAGAGGGCATATAAGTCTCTGGTAAAACCCCAACTAGAGTATGGTTCCAGTATATGGGACCCTCACCAGGATTACCTGATTCAAGAACTGGAAAAAATCCAAAGAAAAGCAGCTCGATTTGTTCTGGGTGATTTCCGACAAAAGAGTAGCGTTACAAAAATGTTACAAAGTTTTGGCTGGGAAGAATAGGGAGAAAGAAGAAGAGCTGCTCGACTGAGTGGTATGTTCCGAGCTGTCAGCGGAGAGATGGCGTGGAATGACATTAGTAGACGAATAGGTTTGAATGGCGTCTATAAAAGTAGGAAAGATCACAATATGAAGATAAAGTTGGAATTCAAGAGGACAAACTTGGGCAAATATTCATTCATAGGAAGGGGAGTTAGAAATTGGAATAACTTACCAAGGGAGGTGTTCAATAAATTTCCAATTTCTTTGAAATTATTTAGGAAAAGGCTAGGAAAACAACAGATAGGGAATCTGTCACCTGGGCGACTGCCCTAAATGCAGATCAGTATTGATTGATTGATGATGCTTGTTGTTTAAAGGGGCCTAACATCTAGGCCATCGGCCCCAGACTGTGTTGGTTGGAAGGTGGCTCCATACTGCTGTTAAACAATAATATTTAATAAAATAACGTTAGATGGTCAAAGTAAGTAGGGTATCTAAATAACGATTAAAACAGAAGTGCATTCATAAGGTGTGTTGTAATAATGCAGTATTAAATCCTTCCCTCTCCATTGTAGTCCCAGGAAAGGGGAGGTTAAAAGGATAGGTAAAGGAAATTCGTGTCCTAATCCGGAGGTGGTGCAGCTCTTTTCAGGCTCACCCGCAATGGAGGTGAGCTGCATGTACCATTTCAACCACATGAAAGAAAACAATTGTACTATACTGTTTAGTGATCAGGTGAAACTATGTCAGTCATTTAATTGGAAGAGTAATTTGGTAATATGGTTTCACAGATAGTAAGTGCTATCTCCATAATATTTAGGGAACAATTTGCCAGTATATATCAGCTGTAGGCCTATACACAGTACGGTACATATGTAAACAAATGAAATCTAATCATCTTTTAGATTTTGAACACAAACATACAAACGTAATACACCATGAACTATATTACAAGCACACTTTATATAAAAACACGAATATTTGATGCTAGACCATCACGTGTTAAGCCAATACATTTTGCACCTGTGTCATGAAGTTTCCTCAAATACCGTAGTACTAAATTTACTTTACGCTAGCTAATTAAACTGTTAACTAAACAGCAACCAATTAGCACCTTCCATGAATCATTAATCCAGTGCTTGTGTTGCTATTAGGAAATCACCTTCAAGCGACCCATGACCTAAATCACAATAGCCCACAGCTTGAGCCCCATCAGAATCCATTTGTCACTTAAATGCCATTTGATTAAACATTAGACAGTATGAGTTATCTTTGTTAGCATTAATCTGGTCAAATGCTTGCTCGATAAAACCAAACTCTCCATTTACTTTGATGATGATGATGCTTGTTGTTTAAAGGGGCCTAACATCTAGGTCATCGGCCCCCGCTTTTACTTTAGATGTCCGTTTTCTGATGGTAATCGGTCCGTGGAAATGGCCAATGGAAAACTGATGCTACTACTGCCGGCGGACTCAGTAGCTCAGACGTCTGAGCGCTGGCTTTCTGACCCCAACTTGGCAGGTTTGATCCAGACTCCGTCCGGTAGTATTTGAAGGTGCTCAAATATGTCAGCCTCGTGTCAGTAGAATTCCTGGTAAGTTACGTAAAGGAACGGAACTCCTGCGGGACAAAATTCCGGTAACTCGGCGTCTCCGAAAACCGTCAAAAAGTCGTTAGAAAAAAGGTCATGGCACTTCATTTTTATCCCTGTTGGAACCTGAATTTACTGGTTTCCTCAGTCATAATTTAAGTGGCCACTGTGGTGGTCCAATGGCTAAAATGCCTGATTAGGCTGAAGCTCCTGTCAAGCCCAGTTACCAGGTTAAGGTTTTAATCGGAGGTTTTCTCAGAGGTTTTCCTCTATCCCTTTTGGAAAAGTGTGTGGTAAGTAATAGGTGAACTGTCCCCTGAATTCATTTCACGATTAAATCATTCATCTCATTATGACTAACTTCCAACCTGTGAAAGATCTATCAGTTACAACAGAGGCGAAAATTTAAATTAATTCATTCATAAATGGAGCATTTCATTGACATTTCTCTACATATTAAGCCCTGAATATTGGAAGATATAAGCATATTTCCCCTAATAAAAGCTTTTTTGCTGCATACTAATAACAATTTTTACCTAAAATCCGAAAGTATAAAGTGATCAGAACTTAATCTGCTTGCATTGTTCGGCACTTAATGATCTCTCCTTACATGAATCAACTATTTCTTTAACAAAGGTTCATTGTTCAAAGGAAACATTGAATAAAAATAATGTTATAATATAGATTAGAATGCCCTATGGGATAAGAAATTGGGTTTAGATCTATACTAAAATAACTCGCAAATTATTGTTCATACATGGGGTCTACTTGTGAATGTAACGTTAATCCCTTTCTGATAGCGATTGGTGCAGTTAAATGCTGTGCATGACATGGGCAACTCAATAAAGAAAAACGCGTATTATTACAAATTAATACTGGTCATCTTCTTTCCAACCAAACGGCTGCCAGGATTGCTGTGCTTATTTTCATTAAATGTCCTATGATTATTAATTGTAACAGTATTTTCAAAATATCTGAACTTGCTAGTTTTAAAGAAGACTTTATTTTTGCAACAAAAATAACCACATCTACTCATACACTGATAACATGGCTAAGCTAAAGTGACATGCGTCTAGGCCAGTCTGCTATTCTAGTTACATTGAGCAGTCTGTTGTTGGTAACACCACAAACGGACGGATTAACTGCCGAGGTTGATGCATCACGGACGGAGGTCACTATTATACTGGTTTCCTTGCTCTTATGCGTCAATTTTGTCAGGTTCCCCTAGATGTCGCATCGGACACTTCGTCAGGAGACCTTCGGTGTGCCGACCATACACTGCAAGTAACTACATTAACTAGAGAGAGACTTTTGTACGATGGCTTCAGTTACTAAAGTCACGCCGCGAAGCCCATCAAATTATCAAGACAAGACAAGACAAAAGTCACGATATCATGTTAGGTATGGTCCATTGTGAGCGGAATATCGAATCTTCGTAGCTTACAGTGTAACTGGCGATGGCAGTATATACAGTACATTTTTGTAATCAGCACCTCAAACATATTCATACAAACCACAACTCAACTGGAACTCCATGGCTAAATGGTTAGCGTGCTGGCCTTTGGTCACAGAAGTCCCGGGGTCGATTCCCGGCAGGGTCGGGAATTTTAACAATGATTGGGTAATTTCGCTGGCACGGGGGCTGGGTGTATGTGCCATCTTCATCATGATGCGCAGATCACCTACGGATGTCAAATCAAAAAGCCTGCATCTGGCGAGCCGAACTTGTCCTCGGACACTTCCGGCACTAAAAGCCATACGCCATTTCATTTCAACTGAAATTGCGATCGCAACTTGCGCTAACTCCCTTGTCAGTTAGAGCCCCGTGAACGTCACTTTGTCTCAAAATTTGTCACTCTCTGGGAGACTTAAAGCAAATAAGTAAAGATAATTGTAACGAATATAGCCTCAGTTATTAACAGTGGTAATTTGATCTACTACTAAGACTCGTCTAATCCCCATTAGACATGTTCTCGCATACAACTACAGTATAGAAAATACTGAAACTACGGATATAAAGCTACAAAAGGCTTGCAGTTTGAGGTTTGGGATCAGTAGTTTTCCGTATTTCTACTAAAACGAATACAGCCAAGGACACTTTCGTATTATACTGCAGCAAGACTATAGAGCTTACTAATGAAGCGTTACATTAGGCTCCTGCGTGGCAATTGCACTGTCAGTCACCGGAACCCTTGGAGGTTGCTGTCTTTCGACACGGAACAAATCTCGTGTCGCAGTTGTCACAATAAGAATTTCGTGATTTTTTTTCGATATGTAATATCGCTGCATGAGGGATTAGTCATACTTATTTATTTGACTCCTTTATCTACCGACCCCATTAACTGGGAAGAAGAAGATTCTACTTCTTTGTCTGGCTTCTTGGCATAATGAGCAGCGTAGCGATCTTTGATTCAGAAGCTTCCGGCTTCAATTCCTACCCGAGTTGAAAAGTTTAGTTGTGGGCGTTTGTGGTTATCTTACACATCTCTTCATTTATGTACAACACAACACACTACCGACTTCCAAAGAAACTCGTAGTACTGTAGTAGAATACTGCATATTCGTCCACAAAGAGCTGGAGTCAGGAAGTGTAGCCAAACATAAAACTGGGCTAATATTTTATGTGCGACATTGCACCCGTGACTCCCACCAGGATGAAGGTAAAATGACATCAGGAGAATAATAATAATAATAATAATAATAATAATAATAATAATAATAATAATAATAATAATAATAATAATAATAATAATAATAATAATAAAAATTTTCCTAGTTTTGCGTTGCGTGAGTAAAGCTACAAGTCCTTTTCTTGCACTAAAGCAAGCTTTAGAACACGAGATTAGTACGGCTTATAGCTACTAAAAAATATTTTTAAAATAGCTCTACCGTAATTACGGAAACTATATTAGTACTAACTATATGAATATGATGGCAACGGTATACGTTACGATTCTGTACGATGTAACGGGTATTATCGAGCTCGATAGCTGCAGTCGCTTTAGTGCGGCCAGTATCCAGTATTCGGGAGATAGTAGGTTCGAACCCCACTGTCGGCAGCCCTAAGGTGGTTTTCCGTAGTTTCCCATTTTCACACCAGGCAAATGCTGGGGCTGTACCTTAATTAAGGCCACGGCCGCTTCCTTCCCACTCCTAGCCCTTCCCTGTCCCATCGTCGCCATAAGACCTATCTGTGTCGGTGCGACGTAAAGCAACTAGCGAAAAAAGGAACGGATATTTTAGATTTCTCTTGAAAGAACTATTTACTGTCTGTCACAGGCTCACACACGTGCTTCAGTATTTCCTACTGATTTTTTTTTACATACTAGCTGTAATACCGGGCGTTACCCGGATAGTTTTTGAATGTTTACCTTTAGGATTTGTATTGTCGTTAATTATGTGTGAAGTGAATTTTTGTGGAATCTAGACTTTGATATTTTACGCCTCATTATGTAGCTTTAGAGTTATTTATATATGTTCGATTTCAAGTTTTAGATTATTTCATTTTCGAGTGAAAATTTATCCTCGTGGAAGCCCGAATTGACTGGGAAATGTTTGATCTATTAAAAAAGAAATCTATGTATTTACCCGTCGCGCTATATGTATGGTATACACGATACCAACTGTCGTTAAGACTGTCACAAATCAGCCTTGCGACCCCTGAAACTGTGATTCAACACTAATATCGGCCATTTTAGACTATTTATTTTTAACCCCATCTCAATCTCCGTCCCAGTGGAGGCTGAACACAAGCTTAAACGGTATCTAGAGCGTCACAATTCATCTCAGTGACACATAAACAATGGATTTGATATTGATATCGATTATTTTTCATTACTTTTTACACGTCATCCCCTTCCATTCCTCATCCCTACCGGGGGTAGGAATTTCTCACCTCCATAGTACTTTTTTTCCAGATACTAAGTCATATGTGTACCAAGCTTGGTTGATAGTTATGCTGGAACATATGCCCATAATCTTGACCATTTTGGGTGTTTTCTGTCTCATCACTTCTCACTCCCCATTCCGATGGGATTGTAACCTACTTGGACTTAGACGACATCCGGAATGTCAGTGTTCATCCCAACGACCCCGAAAAATATGGGCTCAAAAATAATATGGTCGTTTTCGATTATTGTTACATGTTATCTCCGTCCAATCCCCACCCCTAGGGGTGCTAGGGATGTCTCGCATCCATAGTAACTTTTTTCTAGATAGTAAATGTGTGCCAAGTTAGGTTGAGAGCTATGCTGGAACACACACACATACAGAAATGGACAAAAGTATTCATACCCCATCCTATCCAAAACAAAATGCTTTATTGCTGGACCAATACGGGGTACAGGTCAAAATTACAAACCCAAACGTATACCTTGTATAGCAGTGTACATTAAAAAAGCACAAAATAAACAGGAAATAAATAAAAGTACATAACAAAGCAACAAATTCGTACTCCATGACACCACGTGTCTGGACATAAGTATTCATACCGTATCCCAGAAGAGTTCACAACTCAATGAATAAATAGATATTACCAACTCGATCAGTAGTGCGTTTGTTTGCTTTTCCGGTATATTATTTCTTTTAATCTGCTGGGCATTGACAACACCAGTTTCCGTGTTAGTTCAGATGAAATGTTCCCCCATTCTTGTTGTAGTAACGGTTTCAAGTGTGCTTTACTTGTTATGTGGTGTTTTCTTAGTCTGGACTCCAATTCACTCCATAGATTTTCGATGGGGCTGGTATCCGTCGGTTGGGGAGGTGTTTTTAATGTGTGCGGCGTGTTGTAGAGTACCCACAAACGAACAACTTCCGCCGTATGTTTGGGGTCATTGTCGCGTTGGAAGTAAAACTTGTTAGCAATCCCAGGCTTTTTGGCGCTTTTGCTAACGCTATCTTTCAGAATGTTCAAATATTGAAATCTGTCCATAGTCCCCTCTATAAATACTACCTCCCCGACATCTGAAGTGGCCATTGAGCCCCACCCCCGCCGTGCTTCACAGTGGAAACGAGGTTCTGCTCATCGAGCTCTGTGTTAGGGCATCTCCACACTAAAATCCGTCCATCACTTCAGAAAATATTAAATTAAATCTCATCTGTAAACATCACTGTCGACCAAAACGCATTATCTTTCGCCACATGTTCTTTTGCAAATTGTAGTCTCTTCCGTCGATTCACTTGCGTTATGTGCGGTTTCTTTCTTGGGACTCTAGATCGATACCCAGCACGATGAAGGACCCTCCTTACTGTTTTGTGTGACACTGCATGATGGAAATATTCTGCCAGCTGCGATGCTGTTGCCGAAGATGTAGTGTGTGGTTGTTTTTTCATTGTGGTTACTATGAACCCTTCTTCTCGTGCGGTCAGTTTCTTCGGACGTCCACTTCTTTTCTTGCTTATACGAACATCCTGCCCTTTTAACCTTTGTATGATGTTTTGCACAGTTGGTTTACTTCTTCCAATTATGTTTCCGATCTCGGAATATGATTTTCCTTGGTGGTGAAGGCGTAGAATAAGTCGTCTCTCTTGAACAGACGTTTCCCTAGTTTTCCTCGCCATTGGACTAGTACCGTCTCTGAACAGCTGATCAGTCTGTCTCTGTCTGTATATCCATCATCTCGGCCATTTTGGACATTCTTTTTCTTCTCAGTCTGCATGCCTATGGGGGAGGAACTTTGACTTAAACGGCCTCTCCCCCTATCTGCGGCGAACCAAAATGCGGCCATAATTTTCAAACAAACAGAGCCTGGGTTCGTCCGAAAACACTATCCGCTGCCATTCCTGTTCCCAGTGACGTCATTCCATACACCACTGCAGTCTAGCATGTTTATGCATATTAATCAAAGGTAAGCGGAGAAGTGGACGACGCGCCGAAAACCCGGACCATAATAAACGGCGACGGACTGTCACTCCTGATAGTGTACGATGTGTTACACTGTTCCACTGTGGCGCCAGAGCCGAGGAAGACGCAGATCTGTCCTGCAATGCCATTCGGATGAAGTGTTGATCTTCTCGGGGGTGGTTTGGGTGGTCCGACCAGACCCATCTCGTCGTGTTCTGCGAGGTATTCTGCACGTCTGCTCAAGTCACACTGATCCATTACCTTCGGTTTATAGCGACAACAAGAGCCGCAGGCACCATTTTACCAGTCGGTGGTGGTGCGCCGAGATATCGATGTGGACCTTGAACCTCATGGCCAACATGGTTCAAATCCTAATCATTTCTTCAGAACATACGAATGCAAATGTCCTGTGAATATGAACTTCTTATCTTTAGCATTTCACGGTGTTCTGGTTTTTAGAGCATGACAGTAGCTCCGTCAGCGTTCTCTCCCTTTTTTCCATTCCAGCAGAAAATCACCCATTTCGTCATTATAAAGGGAAATTATTTTCTGCTTCCTTTTGAAAATATTCATTGCTGATCATTTTTCTACCCTGGTTCCTTATCTCCTTCCTCTTCGCCATTGTTATTACATACAACAACAACAGAATAGAGCAACGCAAATAGAAACAATAGAACAGAAACAAACTAATGTCACATCACACGCCACGAACAAGCTAATCGAAGAATGCAGTAAAGGACGCGGTAAGAATTACTCATAAAACAAGAATAATCCTAAAACAAACTCGTCAAACAAGCTCTTTGTATTACCCACATGCACACTGTTAGGGATGATTCACACTATGGGTACGATCACGGTCTGCTCACGCCACGGTCACAGTCCGATCACAGACAGTAGGTATTCACATTAGGACGAGCAGGCTAAGGGCAAGCTCCGGTCTTGACCATTCAGTTGAGATCAGGCCGTTGTTGTTGCACAATGTCAGGAGAGTTCTCTACGAGAGAGTATTGCTATTGCGCTGGATGATGAAGAAGAAGAAAGAAGAAATGTGAACAAAAAATGTAAAAGGAGGACATGTTGGATACAACCAAGTTTAATTAATAGGAAAAATGAAGGGGAATATTATACTCTCTTTCCTCATTTATGGACGATGAAAGTACATTTTACAGTATTTAGAATGAATATTGGTACCTTAGAAATGATCCTGTCAAAAATTGCTCCCGAACTTCAGAAAACAAACTCAACATTTAGAGAAGCCATAACTCCAAGGCAGAAACTGGCTGTGTGTTTGAGGTAAGAGAATATTTCACACTTTCATTAATCTTAAATGAATGATTTTTATTGACATGGTCTATATTTAATTTTTATCACAAAGTAACTCAATATTGCAAGAAAACAATTGTCACTGTTTTTAAACAAAAAAAATCTTTCTTCAGTAGATTTCATTACCACATTACCACATTTCGCCGCATGCACTACGAGTGGGAGGAGCGTTATTTTGAGGTGGAATTGCTTGTGGTTGCTGTGGAGAAACCTCTAGTTCAGGAGTTACCGGCTGATATAATGAAGTTGACGTTGACACCACAGAATCCTGAGACAAAGTAGGTGATGGTGCAGGTGCAGTGTATTGTGGTGGGCGCTGATGGATGGATACGTTCTGATTCTGTATTAAATACTTCATCTCCACTTCACTCACTAATGAAAAAACTTTGCTTTTTATGAAATGTTGGTCTATTGGGTCGGAGGTTTTTACTGTAGAGGCCATCAAAAAAAAAAAAGTGTCTATGGGATGAGGTACACTTTAATCTTTCTTTGTCTTCAGTAAATATTCCATTAATTTTTATGAAGCACTTCCTTCTGACGCATCCTGAGGTCTTGCTGGTAATTTCCGTTTGCCTACTTTTCGTACCTGATGAGTTGGCTGGGTTTCAGCCTCTGTTACTTCATCGGATTCATGTTGAATTATGACTGTGTCGTCCTGAGTTTCCTCTCCATCCTCTTTAACAATCTCATCTGATTCAGTGCCAGAACCATCTTCTCCTACAACAGATGTCACTTGTTCTCTTTCATAATTTCCTTAAGGAAAGACATTTGGTCGTCATATTTCCATTTGAGAATTTCTGAAGCAGCCTGGCCGCTTTTTGTTTTCTGCTTGTTAATGTACCTTTGGTGTTGACTTCTCAAGGATTCCCACCGCTCCTTGCACTCGGCACCTAAAACAAAATAGAATTTAAAAGTAACAATGTGGTAAAATGCACTCACATAATAATAATAATAATAATAATAATAATAATAATAATAATAATAATGATAATAATAATAATAATAATAATAATAATAATAATAATATATATTATATAATATTATATTTCGTCATTATAAAGGGAAATTATTTTCTGCTTCCTTTTGAAAATATTCATTGCTGATCATTTTTCTACCCTGGTTCCTTATCTCCTTCCTCTTATTATATTATTATAATATATTATATTATATTATATATTATATTATTATTATTATTATTATTATTATTATTATTATTATTATTATTATTATTATTATTATTATTATTATTATTATTGCGTGTTTCAGATTTCTGGCAACAGGGGATTCTTATAGGACAATCGCATTCAGTTATCAGACTTGCAGCGAATAGCCGAAGAATTTTGGAATGTGTGGGAGTTCCCTAATTGCTTGGGTGCCCTTGATGGAAAACACGTAGTGATCGAAGCACCAGGAAAAAGTGGGTCCCAATATTTTAACCATAAAAAGTCATTTTCTATTGTTCTCTTAGGTCTCTGTGATGCTAACTACCATTTTATTGCCGTGGACATTGGATCTTACGGCAGAAACAGGGATGGAGGTGTGTTTGCTAATTCCAAGTTTGGGAAAGCCCTCGAGAAAGGAACGTTAAATATACCAGAGGACACTACACTACTTGGAAGTGACGCGGTTCTACCGTACGTAATAGTTGCGGATGAGGCATTTCCACTAAAGCTATATTTGATGAGGCCTTATCCAGGATCTCAGACAGAGCAAGATACTGAAAAAATAATTTTCAATTACAGATTATCTCGTGCCCGAACAGTAATTGTGTGTACGTTTGGAATTCGAGCGCAAACGTTCAGGTTCTTTTTAAGGAGACTGAAAGCAGATCCTAAAAATGCTACTAGTATTGTTCTGTCAGCATGCATTCTTCACAGTATCATTCGAAATAATGCAGGAACATCGTTGGAATGTGCGAGTATGCTTCCTAACAAGGGCAGGATACATAACTTGAGAAGAAAAGGGGGAAACACTCCATCTGAGGCGTTCGCTGTAAGAGAAAAGTTCAAAAGCTTTCTGAATTCACAAGCTGGACTTGTATTTTGGCAATATGATGAGATCTGACACTTTCAGATGGATAAGCTTACTCACCTTCAAGCTTCAAATGAACTGCAATGTCCTGCCAGGCATTCCTTTTTTCAATATTGTCGCTGTAACATGATGAACTAATGTCATACAACATGGGCTTGCTCCTTACCAGTTCAATCAATGCCTCATCTGTAAAGGATATAAACATTCATGTGCTATTCTCTATTAATGTAAGCCAGTCTAGCTTAAGCCAGTGAGAAGGACGGACGTGTCGTGTGGCGTGCGCCTGCTGAGTGGAGTGGATTAAGAGTGAGGAAGCGGTAAGGTCAAGCGGTCGGCAAGGAGATAGATACGATGAATTGGGTAGACGTAGAGGTTATGAGGAAAGTAGTAAGAGAAGTAATACATGAGGTATGTCCGTTTGAACAATTAAAGAAAATGCTTCAAGAACAAGGCCAGGAGCAAGAAAAGACGAGACAGTGGATCCAGGATTATATGAAGAATACGAAGGCGATGATAGAAGGCAGCGAGAAAGAACTGGTGTCACTAAGAGAGAAAATAAAAAATATGGATGAAGAGATGGTAAACCTGAAGAAAGAAATCGAATTCTGCAGACAGGAGCGCAAGAAGAAATCCATATTTATTTATGGGGTGGAGGAAGACAAGGCAGAATCTAAAGTGGACATTATTTACAAAGTGGTAGATGTTATACAAAAAAAAATGAAAATAAATTTCAGTGAGGTAGATATAGACAATGTGGAGAGAGTTGGCAAGGTGGGAGGGCACAGGCCCATAAAAGTGTCGCTGCTATCTTCATTGATGGCAGACATAGTGATAAGGAACGCTGGTAATCTACAGTGTGAGAACATTAGAATTAAGAGAGATTTCGGAAGAGAAGAGAGTAGAAATTTTAAAATTCTTAAGAAACATCTTGTGAAAGCAAAAATTCAGGGATTGAAAGCGTATATTAGTGGTCAGATACTCGTGGTGAGCGACAGGAATTGGACCCGTAAGTGGACAATATCGAAACTGAAATTAATGGATGAGAGTTTGAGGCAAGAAGAAACTAGCAGGGCTGACAGTTCGAGGCAAGAAGAAACTACCAGGGCTGATGTACATACTGTAAATGAAGGAACACTGAGTAGATGGGGTTCCTGGGAAGAGATCATGAAAAGAGCTGAAGAAAAAGTAAATGCAAGAAGGATGGAAGTAGTCAGGAATTTAATGGACGAATTAGTGTCGGAAGTCTGCGCGAGGGAAGAAAAAGAACCACAGGGGAAGACAAGCGGACAGAATCGGAGCGAGAATAATGGTTTGAGGGAGGAAGCAGAAGTAAGAAGTGCCGTGATCAAAGGGAGAAGCTTGAGTTTGAAGGACCTATGGGACAAAAAAGGAAAAATGGAAGGAATAATTACGAGAAGTAAAAAGTCAAGTAACAGTAGTAAGTAACATAGTTTGCCTATGATGGAGGACAGAAGCGTAGTTATGGTGGTGTTTGTATGTGTGTATTTACTCAAGTAATGGTGCCTGTATGTGTAGTATAATTGTAATTGAAGTGATGGTGTCTTTAGGTAGAAGATGGATAGACCAAGTGTATGGTATTTATTCAAGTGATGGCATGACGGAGATCGTATTGGTGAGTGATTTATTAGTTAATGATAAGAGGTATATATGTAAGGATATGTGGTATGGAATTGAAGAGAATGATTGTGGAGTGCGATGGATGGATGATAAGAGAGGTAGTGAAGCTTAGAGGGTATTTATTCAAGTGAAGAATGATAAGAGGTAGATATGTATTGATGTTTAGAAGTTGGATCAGAGTTTAGATGGATGGATGATAAGAGAGGTAGCGAAGTTTAGATGGTACTTACTCAAGTAATGATGTCTATATGTGTAGTGTAATTGTTACGAGTTTGGAGATATAAAGGAGGTTGGATGGTATCTACTGGAATTGAAGTGTTAAATATGAAAGGTGATGATAATAGATATATGATGGATGAATGATAAGAGAGGTAGCGAGGTGATAAGGTGTTTTTAAGTGTACTGTAATTGTATGGCACTTATTCATATAATGGTGTCTTGAGATATAAGATGGATGGATTGTTGAGTTCGAAGGGCATTGTAATGGTTAAAGTAAAGAAGTGATGGTATCTGCATGTGTATGGTATGATGGATGAATGATAAGAGAGGTAGCGAGGTGATAAGGTGTTTTTAAGTGTACTGTAATTGTATGGTACTTATTCAAGTAATGAGACTTGAGATATAAGATGGATAGATTGTTGAATTCGATGGATGGATGAGAAGAGGGGTAGCGAAGTCTAGATGGTATTTATTCAAGTAAAGATGTCTTAATGTGTATTATAATTGTAAAGTGAATGAGGACTGGAATTGAAGTGTTAAGTATGACGATGATGGATGAATGTTAAGAGAGGTAGCGAAGTTTAAATTGGTGAGTGATTTATTAGTTAATGATAAGAGGTATATATGTAAGGATATGTGGTATGGAATTGAAGAGAATGATTGCGGAGTGCGATGGATGGATGATAAGAGAGGTAGTGAAGCTTAGAGGGTATTTATTCAAGTGAAGAATGATAAGAGGTAGATATGTATTGATGTTTAGAAGTTGGATCAGAGTTTAGATGGATGGATGATAAGAGAGGTAGCGAAGTTTAGATGGTACTTACTCAAGTAATGATGTCTATATGTGTAGTGTAATTGTTACGAGTTTGGAGATATAAAGGAGGTTGGATGGTATCTACTGGAATTGAAGTGTTAAATATGAAAGGTGATGATAATAGATATATGATGGATGAATGATAAGAGAGGTAGCGAGGTGATAAGGTGTTTTTAAGTGTACTGTAATTGTATGGCACTTATTCATATAATGGTGTCTTGAGATATAAGATGGATGGATTGTTGAGTTCGAAGGGCATTGTAATGGTTAAAGTACGTATTAGCAGAATGTGAGTGTAACGGAAGTATGGAATCAGCAACCACGAGGGAGTCAAGTAGAGGAAATGTAGTAGGAATGGAATGTGCTAAGGTTAGCGTGTATGGGGTCTGTGACATTCATAATACCGCTGAAGCATGGAATCAGCAACCCTGAGAGAGACAAGTAGAGGAAATGTAGGAGGAATGGAATGTGCAAAGGTTTGTGTGTATGTTCAGCAGGGGCATGGTGGCGAATGGATGATAAGAAAGATAGCGAAGTTTAGTGGGTATTTATTCTAGTAAAGGTGTCTTTATGATAAGAGGTAGATATGTAATGATGTGGCATGGAAATGAAGTGAATGATTGTTGAGTTCGATGGATGGATATTAAAAGAGATAGCGAAGTTTAGAGGGTATTTTTTCAAGTGAAGGTGTATTTATGGATATTAGGAAAGATAGCGGTACTTATGTGTATTGAGACAGTATTGGTTTTGATTTATTAGTTAATGATAAGAGGTACTAGGATAGAATTAGTATAGATTTAATGTTATAATTAGTTATAGGCTTAATTCAGATGTAGGGGGTGCCCTAGCATGTGAGCTGGTCATCCGTCCATGTTAGAGGCAGCTTAGGATAGATTAGTATAGATTTAGAACTAGTATAGATTTAATGTTGTAATTAGTTATAGGCTTAATTTAGACGTAGGGGGTGCCCTAGCATGTGAGCTGGTCATCCGTCCATGTTAGAGGCAGCTTAAGATAGATTAGTATAGATTTAATGTTGTAATTAGTTATAGGCTTAATTTAGAGATAGGGGGTGCCCTAGCATGTGAGCCGGTCATCCGTCCATGTTAGAGGCAGCTTAACAGATTTAGTTAGGGGTGGAACCTTGCATGGTTCCGCCTGTGTAGGGTCCACCAAGTTAGTAGTATGTAATTTGGCTTAGGCTGGACATTGTTATTTTTCTTTATAACGGATCAAATGGGTATTATTACTGTAGATCTAAAGAAAAATAATAAATCTAAATCTAAATCTAAATCTATTAATGTAACTTCATATTTGTATTCTAACTGCATAGAAACACTGAATTTCAAGTGTATACAAATTATGTATTCTTAATTTTGTAGGTAGTCTCAGTTCACTTTTTAAAATTTGTGTACTAATGTTTAGTCACAACCTTTTTAAATCCAGTAATGAAATGCCATTATCGCCATACAGTAATTTGTAAATACACTAGATACATTAAATGCGTGAGATATGTTGTACTACTTACCTTTCTCAAAGTCCCACGTAGAACAACTTTTGCTTCTACTCATGTTAATATGAAGCAAAAAGTCGCGGATAAAGCGGGTTCAGATCTGCCACTTCTTTAAAAATCTAGAAAAGTACCAAACTTCAAAGTGATGCCACGCAGTCGACTGAAAGCTGGGGTGGGGACTGAAAAGCGCAGGCACTACTGTACGCTCGCATGTGCGCTGCTTGCACGTGATGTATTCACACTGCCGGTCCGCTCATGGAACAGTACGATCACTCTCCGGTCAAATATTCTTTGGGAAGATCGTTGCTTGCTCGTGCTCGTACCGTGACCGTACTGTGACCGCTAGTGTATACAGTTCAGCTCAACAATATCTGACTGAACCGCGACCGTGGCGTGAGCGTACCGTGATCGTACTCATAGTGCGAATCATCCCTATAAGTCTACACGGAAACACAGCAGTTCGTAGAGTGAAGTGAGCGCGGCAAACTCCCCGGACGACTGAGTAGTTCTCAGTGCCACCGCTAGGCGATCTTTCACCCCACTTCCCCTGACAGCAAGTAGGCCGCCCACCATCAGAGAAGAAAAGAATTACAGTGACATATGTATTCCATATACCGATGTCTTGGATAATGAGTCAGTAGATGACGTATTCCTTTCACGTATCGAGTTTCTCATGAAGTACTGCGTACCGACCGTCTTTTATCACTGTCACGACCATTCCCTAACCAAACAGAATGGCCGCCATGTTAAGATGCTAGGGTTATGGAGTCAAGCTCTGGATTTGGGTAACGAGTGGGTTCAAACCAACGAGCACAGAATAACATAGAGATGGCAATGTGGCGTCTGAGTTGAAGTCAGTGGACATAAGCGGCCGCCATGTTGTTTGTACCAAAACATTGGAGACCAGTTAGTGTAAGTAAGTGAACAGTGCGCCACATGTGAAGTAAATAAAGGAAGTTTGTGTTATGATTTTAAAATGCCGACTTGTGTAGCGTATGGATGTGCAAACAGAGCTTCAAAGAAAATACCAGGGATAACTTTTCACAGGTAAGCAATATGTTTTTGCGAATATTCAGTGCCGAATTGTTTTCCCCTTGCACATGCAGTATAGGTTAAGAAGCCCCTTTATCATTTACAGTTTTCCTAAAGATAATGAACGACGGAAGGAATGTATAAGAGCTATACGAAGGGAAAATTGGTACCCCACACCTTTCAGTACCATATGTTCAGCTCACTTTACCGAACGTGATTTTGATCGTACTTCATGGGAATGGACTGTGACATCTATGTTTGCTGCTTTCCCAAAGTACCTATAAATACAATCAAAGGTTAGTTTCTCTTCATTTTAGCCTCTGATGTGAGAAATATGTCGAAATACATATTTTTTAGTGTAAGCCTACTATTTCTTAAATTTATTTTACAGGAGAGGAGGGTCCTTAAAATCATAAAGACTGTGGAAATGCCTTCATTAGATTCCTCTACGGCAGTCCAGGAAGTACCTGTTGTGGAAAAATCTATCTGTAATAAAAGTGCAGAAACATGTTTTAGTGGTCAAATAGATCACATGAAAACCAAAGAAATTGCGTACAGAAAGAATGGCAGGAGGGTACTCGAAATGAGGAGATAAAGGCTAATTTAGGAATGAACTCGATGGATGAAGCTGTACGTATAAACCGGCTTCGGTGGTGGGGTCATGTGAGGCGAATGGAGGAGGATAGGTTACCTAGGAGATTAATGGACTCTGGTATGGAGGGTAAGAGAAGTAGAGGGAGACCAAGATGACGATAGTTAGACTCAGTTTGGATTTAAAGATAAGAGATATAGAACTAAATGAGGCCACAGCACTAGTTGCAAATAGAGGATTGTGACGACATTTAGTAAATTCACAGAGGCTTGCAGACTGAACGCTGAAAGGCATAAGTCTATAATGATAATGTATGTATGTATACATTACAAAATAATCCTTGAGATGAATTAATTAATTTCATCAAGTGTACTAATGTAAAAATATTTCTCTATTTTTTTATATGATTTACTTGGCTCAACAATTCTATAATAATTAGGCCTATTTACCTCATACTTACTGGTCTTCCAGGATATCTTTATTATTGACCGTGTACTATTTTATTTATAGGCCTACAGACTGTGTATATTTTTATTGTGTATGATATTTTGTGTGGATGTGTACTGTATATGGTATCTATATAAATATTCATGGTCCATAACCTGTCTTATTTTTTCTCTAAAATAGGTCTTTATGAAAATGTTCCATTATTTTTAGCTGCACCTTGCAAATCGGCAATTCGGTTGGGCTAAATACGATCTGATGTAATAACAGGCTATTTGAGCTCATATTTCCGAATTTTAAACTACCGGTATTGCGATTAAAACAGTGTTCTGGACTGCCCCGTGCTTATCATTATGACTAAGGCACTTTTCTATTGCGTTACATACGTTCACCAATGAAATAATGTTACAGAAACCTTTTAAAATGACAGACTCTGATAGGAATTAACGTGACTCGGATAGGAATTAACTAGCACTGCTGGTAATGCCAACATGGCGATGCGCGCAAAACTCGGCTTCAGCGAGCCAATGCATTGCGGTAGGCATTGCCATCTCTATGTTATTCTGTGCTCGGTGGTTGAAACAGCACCATCGGCTGTCCTGAGAATGTTTTTCTGTAGTTTTTACAGTTTCGCTTTCAAGCAAATGTCAGGACAGTCCCTATTCACAGTCCACTGCCGATTCCTTCCATCTCCTTACCGAGTTTTCATTCACCATGATTTATCTTATCTTTATTAGCTCCGCAATTGAGGTTGGCGTGAGGAAGGGCATCCGGCCGTAAAACATGCCATACACATTCATCTCACTTCACCCCGACTCCGTATAGAAAGGGGACTAATGGTATTAGACATGCACTACTTACGATCTTCTTGCCTCCCTACGAGTTGTTTTGCAGGCGTTCCAATGAGGCAGTATTTTATCGTAGAGGAGCTAAAGAAATTAATAGCCGTTTCTTCTAACGTACGGTACCATATTCTTGGTGTCTTCCTTCTAAACGTACGCATCTCTGTCGATGCATCGTTGTTGTTCCAAGGATGACACGTGCAGCTTCGTGATCAGCTTCTTTCACTTTCATCTAGCTGTCTTGGGACGATGGTAATGAGCAACAATGTCAGCATCCTTCTCTTTGAAGTGCCACCATTTTATTCTCACTGATCCCATTCGTGATGCACGTCCGGTTTTCACTGTCTTGACATGTAACTTGCAGGTAATTGTTCAGTGTTGTGCCGCGATTGTTTCCTACGGTACAACTTTTGCGCCTGGCACGTCTTACGAGATCTCGACCCCTGAAGAACATGCGATGCACTTTTGCCCCTGGAGCCAAGTGTTGGTGACAACAAATCTTGTGTTTCTGCGTAACCGAGGATACACTGACCACTGGTGTTCTTCCCTCCGTATCCATGACCGGCGTGAGTTGCAAAATTTTCTTTCCTACGTCCGACATGCCCGTTGAGATCACCGGGGACGATGGAGTAGTCTTCTGGAGACAATTCAGCAGATTTCTCGTCGGTCATCACCTGGAAGGAATCCTTAGATGTTGCGGGTATACTTGTTTTCAGGGTGTGATGATGATGATGGTAAACAATTATCCTTTACCAGGGTGAAAGTGTTAAAAAGCGGATTTCCTTCCATTATTTTTTTAAATCAGGTATTCATAATACCCCTGGTCTTCAGAAACAGAATCTTCGAACTTCTCTTATACAGGAATAGCGTCGTCGTTTGTTTTTCCATGGACATCTTTGGGTACCACTTTATAAGTACATCTGAAGTATGCTTTATTTCCGCTCCAGCGGATTCCATGCAAGGTGCAGGCGTCGATGCGGTTCTTCTCAAGTACTTTAGCCAGATCGTACAATCATCCAGGCATGATGCCAACCTTTGGCGACGCAAAACGAGATGATGGGGTTGGGTTGTTTAACTGTCCCGCCCATGCAACAAGAACTCTTAGATATTTATTACGTTGACTGCTCCTCGCCGACGCACTGTTGCTTCTGGGGACGACCTAGCCTTTGACCAAGAACGTCAGGACAGTATTCCGTACGAATCTGACAATTTCTTTATATGGTCATCTTGTCACAAAGCCTATCGCCAAGTATTTGTAATAATAACAATAATAGCTTTGTGTTTCACTAATTTACAGCTTGTGCAGAGGCCGAGGTACCGGAAATGTTGTTCCATAGGAGTTCTTCTACGGGGTCGGTAAATCGCCATCTTCAACAGGAGGCTGGCATAATTGAACACCTGCAAACATGACGAATGAGCTGGAATAGAGTCTCTCGAATGTGTACTCAGAAGACGTTCGTTCCGCCGAAATCACTGAGCGTGGCGTCATGAATTTAGAGTTATTGAAACGGGCGTTTAGACCAATTCTAGCATGGAGTATAGCCGCTCCAATGGAGTGCAGACGTTTCCTAGAAACGTGTTTAAAGCTCTTCCGCTTCACTTGCCGTACCGAAGTTCTTCTTTGCCGAGTAAACCGTCGAGGTCTTCATTCATAACCTTCATAACCCTACCTCCATCCCCTTCCCCAGCAAACTTCTAAAGATGACTTATGATCACACTGTTTTAGCTGCCTCTGTAGATCCGTGGTAGAGTGTCGGCCTCCGAATCCCAAGATAGCGGGTTCAAACCCGGCAGAGGTAGGTAGTCAGATTTTTGAAGGGCGGAAAAAAGTCCATTCGACACTCCATGTCGTACGATGTCGGCATGTAAAAGATCTCTGGTGATACATTTGGTATTTCATCATCATCATCATCTGTTTACCCTCCAGGTTCGGTTTTTCCCCCGGACTTAGCGAGGGATCCACCTCTACCGCCTCAGGGGCAGTGTCCTGGAGCTTCAGACTCTTGGTCGGGGGATACAACTGGGGAGTATGACCAGTACCTCGCCCAGGCGGCCTCACCTGCTAAGCTGAACAGGGGCCTTGTGGAGGGATGGGAAGATTGGAAGGGATAGACAAGGAAGAGGGAAGGAAGCGGCCGTGGCCTTAAGTTAGGTACCATCCCGGCATTCGCCTGGAGGAGAAGTGGGAAACCACGGAAAACCACTTCCAGGATGGCTGAGGTGGGAATCGAACCCACCTCTACACAGTTGACCTCCCGAGGCTGAGTGGACCCCGTTCCAGCCCTCGTACCACTTTTCAAATTTCGTGGCAGAGCCGGGAATCGAACCCGGGCCTCCGGGGGTGGCAGCTAATCACGTTAACCACTACACCACAGAGGCGGACCATTTGGTATTTACCCGACAAAATTAATTAAATCTCAGCCATAGACGCCCAAGAGAGATTCGGTTTACTCTATCTGCCATCTAGCGGACCTAGGGTAAAACGGAACGTCGAAATTGACGAGCAGACAGCCAGATGGCGTCAAATAGAAATGTCTGCACACGGTAGCTGAGGCCATACGATTATTATTATTATTATTATTATCCCCCTGTTCATATCAATAGTTCTTACAACGTTTGCGTGAGCTGTAATGATAAATTCGTATTATTTACCGAGTGAAAATTATTTCTCAGTTTCTCTCTTTGTCATTATGATATTCAAATGAAACGATGTATTAAAACATACATATATTACCATGTACGTTTATCAGCTCGAAACTAAAACATGCCCAGTATTAAAACATTTCAGTTATGGCCATCACTTGCGATTAATTAATCCCCGCCCTCTACATGGACTTATATATTTTTTTTTGCTAGGAGCTTTACGTCGCATCGACACAGATAGGTCTTTATGGCGAATGCTGGGACTATACCTTAATTAATGCCACGGTCGCTTCCTTCCAGCTCCTAGGCCTTTCGTATCCCATCGTCTCCATAAGACCTATCTGTGTCGGTGCGACGTAAAGCAAAGAAAAAAAAAGCTCTCTTTAATCTTTCTCAACCGAATTTACTTTGGCCAACTCTTGACCTCTTCCAGTCTAAAAGGTGTAATTATATCTCTTTCCATCGTCCTTTTCTGTTTTTTTTAAGCTACTATCCTAATTCTGTGAGAGTTTGGAACTGTTCCCCTGCTTCTCTCATTAATGTTAAGAACGTCTGGGTATTACATTGACTTGCCTCCTGTTCACATGAGTCACTGAACGTAGTCCACCTCCGTAGCGTAACGGTTAGCAGTATTAGATGTCGTTCTCGCTGGCCCCGGTTCGATTCCCGGTACTGCCAGAGATTAAGGCAGGAGGGCTTGTATGTGGTTAGAATGGTGCATGAAGTTCATCTATTGGGGACGAACCTGAAAACTGCGCCACCTCGAGATGAAGATACGAGTATTATCCGGCTCCATTAACGTGCTAGCCTTTTGTCCCGGGTTCAATTTCCGAATTGGGTAACCTTCCTAAACTGCGTCAACTCGAAATACCTGCACCAGGCCTCTTCGGAGGCCACACATTATTAGATTATTATTATTATTATTATTATTATTATTATTATTATTATATTGGTCAGCTTCAGTCGGAAAAACTTGATAATAAAACTTCAAATTATTTAAAACATTAAATAGTGACTTCTTTAAACAGGAAGGAATTCATAACAAAGGGCCCTTACAAACTCAAGTCGAGTAATCTAACCTGTTCGTGCCGAAGTAGGGTGAAGTTTTCTATAAATGTCTGTTTTACCACAGTTATAATTGTTTACTTCACTTGGTGATCGTTCCGACGGGGATAGTCCGGGAGGACAGTAGATTAGAGAAACCTTGAGACAAAACCATTTCTAGAGAGTGACACAGCAGTGTGAGTTAGGGGCCAGTATGAGGTTAGCGAACTAACGAGCCAGCAGCACCCGTGAAGTGGAAACAACGATTCGTTTTGCAGTGTCATAGGAAGTCAGCCCCTCCCCAGAGCCACAACAGGGTCTCTTGCATCACCTGATGGCCATCACAACAGGAATAACAGCAACCACATTAGTGTACACAAGGCATTAACAAATTATAATCTTCCAGTCCCCCCCCCTACAAACTAAGTTGAGGGCAGATATGGAGAGCGTTTGCAATATATTCATATGTTCCCACACGCTGGAATAGAGAACTGTATTGGGAGTTTGTCTACACACCCCAGCCGTATACTTAGCAAATAGAGGCAGGAAATGTATTTATGATGGGTTCAAATGCTTTCGGGATGTACAGAAAACCACAGTACCACACTTATAACTGTTTACTTCACTTGGTGAACGTTCCGACAGGGATAGTTGGGGAGAACAGTAGATTAGAAAAACCTTGAGACAAAACCATTTCTAGAGAGTGACACAGCAGTATGAGTTAGGGGCCACGTCCGTTCTGCTTACCGAGCTCGATAGCTGTAGTCGCTTAAGTGCGGCCAGTATCCAGCATTCGGGAGATAGTAGGTTCGAATCCCACTGTCGGCAGCCCTGAAAATGGTTTTCCGTGGTTTCCCATTTTCACACCAGGCAAATGCTGGGGCTGCTTCCTTCCCACTCCTAGCCCTTCCCTGTCCCATCGTCGCCATAAGACCTATCTGTGTTGGTGCGACGTAAAGCAACTAGCCGTTCTGCTTACGACTTCTGTTCCGTACATTCGCACCAACATTCCATGTGCCTCCGTTGCCGTTTTTCACAATTTGTATCAAAACTTGGTGTACTTTCTCTACGTTCGGATGGCCGCAGCAGATTAACGTACTTCAACTCTGTGTGTTTAACACTACGTAGAGCTTCTTTAGATGTCTCTCTATTCACATGCACATGCACGCATTGTTACCATACGTTGTCCTTGCGATGTCGGTCCATTTTAAACACCTTATTTGTTTAGAAAGAATGTGTACCGTACTTCGGCAAACTTCCCCGAACCATTCAATGCATTTTGCCAGATATTTCAAAACACACAAGTGACCCGTTTCTACCATTTCTATGTAAACAATTAAAATAGCTTTATAATGCCAGGAGGAAATACATAATATTTTTAATGTATACGTTTTCTGAATTTAATCATGGAAAAATTCAGCTACTCACCCAAGGTTTTTAATCGTCTATATAAGAATGCTATCCCAGAAGAAACAAGGTAGGTAGGTGTATATTTTATTTCGATTACAATTATTGGAAGTCTTTCTCATCATAAGTGTGCTATGGGCTATGAGGAGTTCATTGATTTATTAGAGGCTGTCCAGGCAACGCTGGCATCCCCAATAATTTTGAGTCTCTACCCGAAAGGATAAGATTCTTTCTAAATATTACCGAATTTCCAAACATTTCCTCTCAATTCCATTTACGGTATGGACTGTTCTGACTCTGTGCTGTACTAATGCACAGTACATCTTCATATTCTACATATGGTTCCAAGAGGTATTTGGGGGAAGCGTCGTGGACTACGCTTCTTTGTGTGCTCGATAGAAAGTTTACCGTGATGCTCAGACTATAGACAAAGGGAAAATCTCCCATTACTCTCTGTAAGCCGGAGTTTACGCGAGGCAGAGTGCCCAGAATCTTTTCTCTCCCCTAATCGATGACAATACGAGTAACTTCCCCAAATACTGAGGATATTATTGACGTTACGATAGTTCATGAGATCTGGTTTTTCCATGCGGTTAAAGTATTAGCTCACAGCTGTCTCGTCTTAAGGATGTGAAAAAAGAACAAGGGGCTGAGGTAGAAACTATACGATTCGAATAATTTAGTTTGAAGAAAGTAATTATTGGATGCCGAATAAATTCCTCTTGTATGCATTACAATGTGTAATTTGTATGTTGTATATTTGTATATTGTAGTCTAATAGATCTGTATATCTAAAATGTTCCGTGAAAACTAGGAGAAACCCAACGAAAGATAAATGGATCATATAGAACCGGGCGAAGCTAAAAGGAAAGAACTGTCTCTAAACATGGTGATTCTTGACACTTAGCAGTTGTTTTACGTCAGATATATTTATATTGTTTACCAGTTTAGGCCGGTGATAAAGCTCGTGTGTAATTTAACTCTGTTGCTTGCTTTGGTATTGGTTCCTATTTCTGTTTTGTGATAATGCTTGTCTATTGTTTATGGCCATATCACTTAACACAGTGTCACAGACGGTCTTGCATGTGTGTGATGAATACGGTGAAGAGATGAATTTGATAATCTATTCCCACATGTCTTCTCCTCATTGGTTCAGAGCTTTTCTGAGATTTATCTTTGTTAAAATTTGAGAATGTCCAATGAAAAATATGGGACTCATAGCTTGTAGAGGGAGTGCGGTAATCGTGGCATCCTACTTGAGTCTCGCATTGCTTTCGTTTTCACTTGTACTAGACTTCTCTCTTTCACATTTTCTGTCTCTATTGTATGTTTGCGATACCTAGGGGTTTACTGCCCTTGAAAATCCTCATCTCATAATTTCATTTTTCGAGCTTCGGAACTCTTCCCCTTAATCGTCAATGTTCTGAGAGGTCGTGGCATCAGCTTTTTGATGTTTAATCGAAAAACCCCATGGAATAAGAGCATGTGGTGTCTATCCAATGCAAGGAGTCCGCCAAATTTCATCCCATTTAGGGCTAGTGGTTATAGTCACAAAGAGATCAGGGCGTGAATATTTCTTTACTTAGCAAAACGGATCGCGCGATCGCATGTATCGAGGGCCAGCTTTGAAATTCGATGGAAGAATGTTCAAGTGTCGCATCCTGCTTCAATGCGTCCTGTTCAATTCCTTTTGATGAATGCATATAAATCGACCTTTCAGTCTCAATTTTGGCATCGACTCAGAACTGACATGATAGCTAATGAAGTCAAAGCAAATATTTTTCACACCCACCCACAGAGCCTTTGATATCCTGTAGTACCATCTGCTGTTTTCTCACGTCCAATCACAGACAACAAACAAACAAAGTCTGCTTCTTTGCCCAGTAAGGACATGGAGTTTACACGAGATTCAGAAAATTTTCCCATTCCTGACACTGTAATCGATCCCAACACAACAACAGGACCGAGCGTCGGTGAAAGTGCAGTGACCTCGCTATTAGGTGACAAGGCTATCCCGAATACGACAGGCAATAACAAGGATTCTTCAAACCTACAGATAAAAATTATCAACAAATACATTGCACGAGACGAATCAAAATCATACACATACCCACAAGCGTAGTACCTCACGCAGTCAGCTTAAATAACAAAGTGTATAAGTCAAGATCAGCTTCATCAATCCTCCTGGCAGGTTGAGTTTTACTACAATTGCTTTGATTCTCCCCTTGTTTCTACAGATGACTCTCCTACGTTGCGTCACCACCTTGAATCTAGACGGTATCAAAAGTCTGAACACGCGAGCTCTCCTTCAGGATTTTTCAGGGTTCATGACATAGATATCCTATTTCTTCAAGAAGTTAATGATCCCAACTTAGACTGGTTGCCGGGATACGTATATAGAGTACTGTAAATGTTGGTCCATCACTTAGAGGTAAGGCTATAATATATATAGCAGGACTGACTGTTTCTGAAGCGGAGTTTCATTCCAATGGTAGAATTGTCTGTCTGTTAGGTCATCAGCCCAGAGGCTGGTTGGATCCTCAAATAGTACCGCCAAAGGTTATGCGGTTATAAGGAAACTGCAAAAAACCAATGGTAGCACCAAAATGAGGCGTAATTGCAGTGAAATGTGAGGAAACTCTTTTTATTAATGTTTACGCTCCATCAGGTTCCTAAGGGCATCTTGAAAGAGGACGATTATTTGAAGATGACATCAGATTTTTTGTGCAGGGTCCAATTAATTTTGGCCAGTGACTCTAATTGTGTTAAATCTGCGGGATCAAACTGGACATTTCAATAAATGTTGCACTCTAAAACATCTTGTTCAGGGATTACACTTACATGACGTATGGGAAGTTAAACATGAAAAAGTCGTCCAATTTACATTCTACCGGGCCGAGTCAGCTTCCAGAATCGATAGGCCATATATATATCACGAGAGATAATCAATAGGCTACACAGTTTTTAAGTTATATCGCTGTTATTCAGTGACCACCATTCTCTAATCTTCCGTTACTCAACAACAGTGCGACCACCTCTGCATGGCCTGGAAACTTATGCGTCCCTGTTGTACGGGCAAGATGTCCAAAATTATTTTCGAACACTTTGAATGAAATTGCGTAGTAAAAGATCTAAATATCATTACCGCGTGGCATGGTGGACTGATACTGTTAAACCAGAAATTAAACTATTTTTGAAAATATTTCCAAACAACGGACAAAGGAAAAGAGAAATACATTACACTTTTATTATGAAGTTTTATACCAGCTTCAATGACAGCAAGCCGCTGGAGAGAATGTCGCTAATGAAATGAACTAAATCAAACACATAATCATTAATATTCAAGAGAATAATGTGAAAGGGGTATTTATCCGTGAAAAAAAAATACCCTCAGTAGTTGAAGAAGAGAGTTCATCATTATTTCACATTTTGACTGAACAACGTATAGGGAAGAGGAGAGCAATTACTAAACTCCGGGGTGAGAATGGTCACATAAAGTCAGATATGATGGACGTACTCCAAATTGGTGCAGAGTACTTCACAACACACTTCAGTAATAACCCACGTATTAATCAGCACTCTTACAGCATCCTACAGCAAGGTCTACCAACACTGAGCAAAGAAGGTGGACCAAGTTTGATTGCAGATATTACCTCGGCTAAAATACTCGCTGCACTTTTTCAAGCGAATGAAGTCTCGAAGACAAGATGGAATAATTCATGAATTCCACAAAATAATAAGGGAAATACTAAGGGAAGACCTGTTGAAGACGTACCAAGAGATCTTAGAGTAGCCACACATCCTAACGGAAGATTTCATGCCCGGAATTATTATTTCAATTACCAAAACCACAAGATCTTTAGGAATGGAAGATTTCAGGCCGATCACATTGCTAAATATAAATTTAAATATGTTTACTGAATAATAGCATCTAAAATAAAACTCCAGTTGCAACAGATCATCGGACAAAGGCAATCGTGTGGGACATCAGGTCAAAATATTATCTCCAGTCTGTTAGTGCTGAGAAATATAATTCTGTTACACGACACAGCCTCATCGAACCTTCCTCCAACGACACTCGTACGTTTGGACTTCCTTAAATCCTTTGACAGAATAAAACATCCGTATCTATGATCCACAATGCAAACTTTCACTTTTCCATCTAAGTTGATTGAGTGCATTAGAGGATTGTATAGAACAGCCACCTCAAGAATAATTATAAATGGGCATCTAACTGTGAAAATACCTATACGGAAATCAGTTCGTCAAGGATGTCCCCTTTCTACGCTTATGTTCATAGTAGCGCTGGAACCAGTTCTTCACCGAATAAATCAGTGTATAACTGGCCTGACACTCAGTGAACAAAAAAGTGACAGTAAGACGTTTGTATTATCCTAACATAACCATCCGTCGAAGAGCGAACTCTACAATCCACGAAGTTGAGTAAGATTCAGGATTGAAGGTAAATAATGAAATGAAATGGCGTATGGCTTTTAGTGCCGGGAGTGTCTGAGGACATGTTTGGTTCGTAGGCAACCTGCGCGTCGTGATGAGGATGAAATGATGATGAAGACAACACATACTCCTAGCCCCCGTGCCAGCGAAATTAACCAATGATGGTTAAAATTCCTGACCTTGTCGGGAATCGAACCCGGGACCCCTGTGACCAAAGACCAGCACGCTAACCATTTAGCCATGGAGCCGGACAAGGTAAATAATAGTAAGTGCGGAATGCTGCTTCTTGGGCGACATCAATCACCTGAGCCTAATAGATCACTGCACATTGTAACTAAATTGGAGATCTTAGGAATTGTTTTCCTACGAAACTTTGAAGATATGCTAACCGAGAACTGGACGTCGATGACTAATAAGGTTAGAAACACCTCAATGCAGCAGCATACTAGGTTTCTGAATTTCATCCAATAAGTATGGCATATTAATGTGTTTGCTTTATCCAAAATATGGTACTTTGCTCAAGTCCGACCTACAACAAAACAAATAACACAGCGTATAGAACTTTGTATAGGCCACTACCTTTAGCGAGGTTCTCTGTATAGGGCGAGACGTGATCAGCTGTACTCGCCGACTGCACATGGCGGGCTAAACCTAATTTGTGTGGACCTGAAATGTAAGGCTCTGCTGGGACGGACGATACTTAAAGCACTATCAGGGTTGCAAACTCGAACAGAACTGACGTTTCTTCAACCTCCTGAGCCTGATATAAGAGGTGGTCGACATAGGCAGATACATCCTGGTTTTCGTACCATCATTCATATACCTGACAGACTCCCGCAGGACCGAAAAGTGAGAAAAGAGTTTCACTCGACGAAGAATTTCTACACTTACCTGCTGAAAGGATTACAGCGATCAATACCGATTGAACAAAAATTCCCTCAAAGAAAATGGAGAACGGTGTGGTCAAATGCTAACAACAAACGAGTAATAACACAGTGGAGATCATCAGTCTACTCAGTAATTAACGACATCGTTCCAACAGCAACAAAGAGTTTTGGTCTCAACTTTTTTAAAGATAAGTGTGGAAACTGCGGCAAGCTCGATACATTTCACCGAGTAACATCTTGTCGGGAAGCGAGACCTGTCTGGACATGGACTGTTAATACAGTGCTCGTCGCCATAAGCCAACGGCCGTAGCCGTGTTGAAACACCGGATCCCGTGAGATCTCCGAAGTTAAGCAACATTGGGCGTGGTCAAGATTTGGATGGATTGCCACGCGCTGTTGGTGGGGGGTAAGGGACTGGAGGAGCGGAAAGGAACTGGCCACTCTGCCGTACGTAAACTCCGGCTCGGGCACACCTCTGCGGAGGTTCGGACCTGCCTTCGGGCAGAATACACCCTTACCTTATGACGCCATAAGACATATCCGTGTCAGTGCGACGTAAAGCAAATAGCAAAATAATAATAATAATAATACAGTGCAGAAAATACAAGGAGGAATGAGCAGTTAATGATTGGAGAACTTCAACTGGCGGATAAATCAAAAGGAGAATGCTATAACTTGGTTGAAAGCAGTGGCAGTGCATTGGGATTTAACGTCATACAATATGAGTGATGGACGTTAGTGGACTTCATAAGCTGCTCGTAGGGAAATGGTGAAAAACAGCAATATTGAGGAATTAGCGAAATTTTATTTCATTTTTAAGTATTTTGTATCGTGTTGTAATGGGAATTGACAACACAGATGGCCTTGTATAGTCTGTGTGTTTTTCCAAAAGATTTATTCTAATTTTTGTATTTTTTCTTTAAATTATAAATGGAAATTTGTGTTTTATAATAGTCTCAACACTGTTATACAGTTACACAGGCGCGTCTCTAGTCTTTAGGTGACTAAATTTCTTTAAACTGTCATGATTTTTATATTGATTTGAAATTTGTAATTTGATTTGTAATTTGTAATTTTGGAAAGGTTAATAAAACCATCATCGGGAAAAATAACAACAAAAAACTTTTGTTGTTCAAGCCTGGGCGGAATTTTGCTTGAGGGAATCAGAGAGCTATCAAATATCCCGCCTCTCAAAGACCTTCGCCGTCCTTATCCGGCAATGACTTTCAACGACTGATGTTAAGAGGTGCTGACAATCTCGCTGCTTTGACTCCACCTGCTGTCTAGAACTGTAATTTTATTTGCAGTAAGCTGACCTACTACTTTTGACCTCTCCATTTGCCATTGACTAGTAATTTTCTTCACGAGGCTGAAAAATATCGTGAGATTAATATCACGACTTTTCAATCCAAGTCGTCTGTAGGCTTTTATTGTAACCTCCATGTCAGAAACAATTTAAAATTTGAACAAAATCAGCTAAGTAAAGATGGAGTTTGGTCTTCAAAGTAACATTCAGAAAACAAAGTTTATGGGAATCAGCAATCAATCTCCAACGCCCTGGATGTCGCAATTCAAGTGCCTAACACAAGAATGAACCTCGTGGAGTCTTAACACTCGCAAAACGCGGGAGAGCAGCCCATATCAGTCACATCTTTCGAAATGACAAATCCAGTCTGAGTCAACTGATCGTAGAAGGTAAGACAGGGAAACGTGGATATGGGCGGAGAAAATATTCTCGTGGACGCGGAACCTCGGGCGGTGGTTCGACATCCACGATACGAGAACTCTGGTATGGAAAGACTCACCAATCTTCTGTCCGCTTCCATGGTTAGTTCACTAGTTAATTCCCATGACTCGGGGGATGGTATGTGTGCCGTCATCAGCATTAAAATTCATCATAGGAAGGTAGGTAGGGCCCTTCACAGACCCACAGGTCGTCTGTTAGGCGTCAACTGTACCAGGCTTCTACGGAGGCCACACGCAAGAAAACAAACAAACAAACAAACAAACAAACAAACAAACAAACAAACAAACAAACAAACAAACAAACAAACAAACAAAGACAAAAAACCCTTATATGGGGAGACAGTACCAGATGAAGGTTAGGGCTGTGTACTGAATCTTGAGGTGAATTTTGAAATAAATAGAAATAATGACAGGATGACTATCGGAACACAATCCCATATGCGTGGTAAGTATTCACAATGGAGTATGAAGGTTTTACAATAATTTAGAAGTCTGGAAGTTGCAATTCAGCCGGGCTGCGTGGTTCAGACGGTTAAACCGCTGGCTTTCTGAGCCCAAGTTAGCAAGTTCAATCCTAGTTCAGTCCGGTGGTATTTGAAGATGCTCAAATACGTCAGCTCCATGTCGGTAGATATACCGGCACGTAAATGAATTCCTGCTGGACAAAATTCCGGCACTTCGGTGTCTCCGAAAACCGTAAAAGTAGAGAGACGTAAAGCCATTATTATTATTATTATTATTATTATTATTATTATTATTATTATTATTATTATTTGTTTTTGTTCATATAAGAATGTTGAAACTCTATGTGGTCGGGCTATCAACATGCGAAATTCGACTTTTCAGCGGTCAGCCAGTGAAAAGTTCCAACTTAAATTTGATGGGTAAGGAAATCACAAGGGAGATAATTCCCCTCATTGGCTGAATGGTCAGCGTAGTTGCCTTCGGTTCAGAAGGCCCCGGGTTCGATTCCGGCCAGTATGAAGATTTTAAACTTAAATGGTTAAATTCTCTGGCTCGGGGGCTTGATATTTGTACTGCCCACCAACATCCCCGCAACTCACACACCACTATCATCCTCTACAATAACACGCAGTTTCCTGCACACGGCAGATGCCGCACACCCTCGTCAGAGGGTATGCCTTACAAGGATTGCACTAGGTTAAAACAGCCACACGGAATTATTATAAGGGAGATTCTTCAAACGACTGGCAGGAAACTAAAATTAAATATACAAACATGAATTAAATGAGTTATGACATCTTTTAAAAGTGACACAAAGGATGTGTTCTATGATCCTTAACTGAAAATTATGGTTTCTAAAGAAACATGTCGACGTCCAGCCAGACAACTTATGAAGCCTCTTAAAAGTAAAGTTCATGAATTCAGACCAATCAATTGAACCCCTTTTCATATCAATGTTGAAATTGCAGTGTATATCCTATAATACACTGTACACTATATATTTTCCTCTTCATCGCTTAACATCTAGTGTCATTTCTTTTATCTATCATATCTTTCTTGTGTCATTCATTTTGCACATCACGTCCCTTTATTTTCTTATATCCACCACATCTTCCTCCATTTTGTATATTATTTAATCTGTGTCCTTCATAATATTTATCATATTTTATATCTTCTTCTTCTTCTTCTTTCTTTGTCGTTTAGGCCTACTGAGGACCACGGGGCTCGTATCTACTCTTGGGTAAAGTTGTTGCTTTCTTCTTCTTCCAATACTCCTTCATTTGCTGACTATGAGCCAGCTTTCTCTCCTCGGTCCACTTAGTTCCTGTAGTCTTCTTACTTGTAAGGGACGTTGGGAAAACTCCATGTCGGATGGCTTGACGGAACAGTAGTCGGTCATGAGTTTGTCCCGGTGGGATATCTAGTTGTTCCATATCTGACTTAACTGACGTGATCCATTTGTTCTTAGAAGCCTTGCCTCTCCCTGTTACTGTGAATATCCTTTGGTGAGTCTTTCGGAATCCAGACGGGCCAAGTGTCCATATCTTCAGTTTTCATTTTGTTGTCAGACATTTCAATAACCGTTTATAATACGTTTTATTTCATTTCTATGGAACGAATGATTTACATGGTTTCATTTAACCACCCACCTAACTTAATTGAGAACTTTATCATGTGTTGACCAAGTTATTATATTACCTCTAACTAGATTAGATCTAAAATTCTTACTTCTAAATAAATCCTGTTTAAATGTACATAACGTCACCATTATAAGTATTAGAGAGTACTCATACTACAACGGTAATTCTTGACCTAATAACAACTTTATTACTATGGGGCACTTTAGATAGCTGCCAAAATACAGCTTTAAGCAGACTTCCGAGTCCGACATCACGCAAATAGCTGTTAGCATAAAATGTCCTCGCTCTCATCTGATCGCACTCCTTTATGTATATGCAGCACCGTGATATAAATTCGTCAGGATGTGGTTATTGTCCTACATGCGTGACATAGGCTACTGAACGATAGTTGGTTTAAGTGCACTAGTTGCTCCACGGGAAGTTGGTGGGGAGGCACATTCACGTGAGTGTTTGTACTTGAATGGAGAGCAAAAGTGCTTTAACCGTGAGTGTCAATGTGCAACTGAGGTCCCACTCAGGTCAAATGAGTGGTTAGAACAACAAATTAATTCCCTTTGAGTTCTTAGTTACTTATCGCGGTAATTGTGAGCTCCATTGGCACTGGACGACTGTCCGCATAGCCATAGAGACGGCTGTACTGTCCGGCTCCTTGGCGTTTAGAGTGGTGGTGGTAATTATTGTTTTAAGAGGAAGTACATTCGAAATCTTCAGTATCTCGTGGTCAGAAATATTCATTTCAGGCAAGGAATCAGTACAGCCCTCAGAACCACCCAGTATTTGCTTACACACTCTCTCTCATTGGTCACATCCATTAGACGCTTTAAGACATGCATACATCTGAAGAGTGTGGGGAGGTGGAGAAAACGAAGTACGAGGATATCTAGCATGAACGAAACAGGCGCGGAGGGGAAGGTACTTGCTTTCCCGCCTGCCCACACGTCCCACTGATTCGACAATGAAGGGAGAGGGGAATGAAGGCAGGAACCACACGCCTCCTTCAAGGCAACAGACGTAATATGTATATCAACTCATTGAGATCGAATTCTCCAGTTTCTTTGTAATTCTTATGCGCGAAGTCTGGCTGAAATGTTAGCGGTCTCGACTATGACTTCATTATCAAATGGCATCGCGCTCAACCACTGTAGGAAAGAATGATCCTTATTTTCATCAATATAGGCCCTGTTAAATACCACTACTACTACAAATAATAATAATAATAATAATAATAATAATAATAATAATAATAATAATAATAATAATAATAATAATAATAATAATAATAATAATAATAATAATAATAATAATAATAATAATAATAAATAATTATTATCCTCAAAAAGTAAAATTAACGTGGCATTAAATAGTTATGATTATCCTTATCAGAGATACAAGGGTGTTTAGAAAACCGTTCGTATGAAGTTATTGTCAGCACTGATCAAATAATTAAATGCCATATATTGGGGAGGGATTACATCGTGCACACTTCATCGCAATTCAAATACTGAGCTCGATAGCTGCAGTCGCTTAAGTGCGGCCAGTATCCAGTATTCAGGAGATAGTGGGTTCGAACCCCACTGTTGGCAGCCCTGAAAATGGTTTTCCGTGGTTTCCCATTTTCACACCAGGCGAATGCTGGGACTGTACCTTAATTAAGACCACGGACGCTTCCTTCCCATTCCCAGCCCTTTCCCGTCCCATCGTCGTCATAAGACCTGTCTGTCGGTGCGACGTAAAGCAACTTGCGAACAAAAAACAAAAGCAATTCTATTACAGTTAATTAATTGTTTTTCTTGATTAGGAAAAGCTAGTATAGCCAGGATGTTTAACCATAGAAACATCTTAATCAGTTCCCGAAAAAATGGAGTTGGGTATGATCTCTGAGTGCGCAATGTCACAAGTCACACCTCCTGGAAGACGAGCGCATGTGACGTGCCTCGGTTACTTCTCCTTCATCCTCAGGGTTGGCCAAAATCTTCACCCAAACGTTACCTGTTTCCTTTTCCACCCGAATTCTTGTGATTGCGATTGTACAACTAGGCAACCATCCTTCGGCCAAAGAAAGAGAAGGGCCAGGAAGGGCGTGAAAATGAAAGACCCCCTAGGCCTCGAATGCTCTTATACCGTCGGGGTCGGAAAACAACAAGAGTTGACCAAGGGAGGTCGGATAACATAGATGAAAGTGAGGAGCTTGGCACAAGTAAATGAAAGCAATGCTATTATTCTACCGTCCCCACCCTTAGGGCGGTCAAGGTTCAGAAGGCCCTGGTTTCGACTGGGTTCGACTGCTTAGCAGGGTAGAATATTATAACTGCATGTGGCTAATTCCTCTGGCATGAGGACTGGGTATTTGTGTTCGCTCTATTACTGTACACTTCCATTCATCCACATACACCACACTACACTACTAAACACCACCGAAACTCGCAACGATACAGGGTTGACGACAGCACAACTTGAGCAACCGACCTGAGTGGATGTGTGGTAAGGTGAGTGCGGATTAACGTGATTGGCATTGAGCAATATCGTGCGGCGATCGATAGCTGGCAGCGCAGGCAGAAGAAGACGACAGGGCATGAGGCGAAGAAAGGAGAGCTGGGGAAGATCGGCGAGGCTAACTTCGCAGCGACGGTGATAACTATTCTATTAATTAGAGGGGGCGTGGAGATGAATGCAGCCCCTGGGATGAGCTGGGAGGACTGGGAGAGAATCAGAGGGCTGATAGGAGACGCTGTAAAAACATATACTGGAGATGCACTGGTAAAGGAAATGAGAAAGGAACAAGCCAAGGAATTTGAAGATATGATGGCATGGTTCAAGGATATTTAGAAATTTCATGATCCGTAATGAAGTGGGATTACAATAATTGAAATTAAGAGGGTTCCTCCTATTCAATACAAAGATATTTATTAACGTGAATGAATCACATATCGTTCACATGAGGTACTAGTTTCGGCACCAAATTATGTGCCATCATCAGTCAACAAGTCAAATCGGGCAAACACAATATAACCTTAAAATAACTTTAAATACACTATAACATCTGCATGGATGAATATGCAATATAACTTTAAAACAACTTTAAAACACACTATAACACTTGCACAGATGAATATGAAATAAAATATGGTACATGACGATGTTGCATTTCAGTTGAAAATCCGTTAAAATGACGATGACTCCGTTGTTGTATACCCATGGCGGTTTGTCCAGCTTGTATATGTCTTTAGTTTTTGTAAACTGTTTAGTTATTCTGCGGAGTTTAATGTCATATGAAGTTGACACTATGTGTGTTCTGTAGTTTGGTTCCGAAAAATAAACATACACATGGAACTTGATTAAATCCAAAGAATTAATTCCCACTTAAATATGGGTTTTGGAACTTGGAGAAGAAATTAAAAGTCGAATTAGAAAAAAGATCGGAAGTAAAGATTAAAAAGAAAAGTCTAGAAAAACCGCGAGAATACTAGAAGCGAACTCACCTTGAGCAGCCTGAGTGATCGGCGGACGGAGCTGGGCTGATGAATGCAAGCATAAGGTTAAGGGGCGAGGTGGAAAGGAGGAGAGGGGAGTGAACGATATGTGATTCATTCACGTTAATGAATATCTTTGTACTGAATAGGAGGAACCCTCTTAATTTCAATTATTGTAATGGTTCAAGGAACAGTGGGGAGTTACGGAAAAAAGAAAAGAGGAGAATGAGAGAGAAACGGGAGTGCTAACAGAGCAGGTAAAAATCTGGAAAAGGAAGTGGCGTCTATGAAGAATGAGCTCGGTCTCGTCAACCAAGAAAGGATGAAGAAATGTATATATATATCTATGGATTACAGGAAGAGCGGAGTGAAGATAAAGTGAAGCTTATATATAAAGTGGTGGTCCTCGTCCAAAACAAGCTGAAACTTAACTTCAGTGAAGTGGATATGGACGATGTTGAAAGAGTAGGAAAAGTGAAAGGTAGGAGACCAGTGAAAGTTAAGTTGATGTCAAGCATAATGGCGGATATAGTGTTAAAAAGCGCAAGGAACTTACAAGGTGAAAGGATTTGGATAAACAAAGACTTGGGGAGAGAAGGGATTGAGAATATGAAAATCTTACGAAGACATTTAGATAGAGCTAGACACCAAGGCCTCAAATCATGTATTAAGGATCAAAGGTTGTTGGTAACAAATGGTATCTGGTGGCGTGTTTGGTCTGTAACGAAACTAAAAGGTATGGAGGAAGAGCTGAAACAGGAAGAGGAACGATCGAAGCGGCCAAGAGATAGACAGGAGTACGCCCAAAAGGAAGGAGGAAACGTGGTAACGTTGGCTGGAGCGCCGAGACAAGAAAACAGTGCAGTGCAAGATAGTGTGAGTGAAATATCAAATGTGCAGGTTCAGGAAGTGTTAATAGATAGTGTTCCGAAAGGAAAAGAGGATACATTGACTGCCGACCTGGGGGGGACAAGAAAGAGGGAGACCTTCTGACCAAGGGGAGAAGCAGGAGCCTGAAGGACCTGTGGGGAAAAAATAAAGGTTTGGAAGATAAACAGAGGAAGGATGACAATAAAGCGTCAAAGAATGATGGAAGGGAGGTAGAAGCTGAGAGCGAGAGGGTGACGAGAAGTAAGAAGGTGGTTTGGAAAGTAGGGAAAAAAGGCTGTAACTAGGCTGGAGGATAGGCTTTGTTAATATTGAAGGTGTATTGAGTAAAATAGGCAATATAAAAGTGAAAAATTGAATATAAAATTTTGATATTGTAGCGCTTTTGGAAACATGGCTAGAAGTAGGCAGGGAAATAGCTTGGGGGCGGGGGGAGATTCACGGTGAGGTACAAGTCAAGGAAGAGATTAAGTAAAATGGGCCGCTCGTCCGGAGGAATAGCGGCGCTAGTCAAAGAAGAGTTGAACGAATGTATAGAGCATATTGAGAGTGACATTGAAATGGTTATGTGGATAAGATTTAACATGGAGAGAGAAATATGTGTGCTTGGCTTTTGCCTACTGTCACCCCAAGGATTCTCCATATGCAAATGATAAGTTCTTTGAGGAATTATTATTAGAAACTTAGTATCATTAGAGGGAGGTATGAGGAGGACGGAATATTGTTACTTGGAGACTTGAATGCCAGAATAGGCGAGCGAAGTCCGAGGTATAGTAAAGAAGAAGAGTTGACAGTAGGATCAGGAAGAAGTAGTAATGATAAGGTAATTAATAAATACGGTAGAAAACTTTTAGAATTATGCGAAGTCGGGAATTTCTGCATTCTGAACGGCTATTGGGAGGGGGACAGAGAAGGTAAAATGACCTATATTACTGAACAAGGGGGAGCGTTATTGATTTAGTAATGAGCTCAGAGGACTTGGATAACATCAAAAGCATAGTGGTGGAGGACTGAACCGAATCGCACCACGCTCCGGTTTGTGTCAGCTTGGTGAGGGGAGAGGAAAGCAAAGAGGAAGAGAGAAAAAGTACGATAGAGTGGGGCAGTGGTTATATCAAATATATATGGACAGAGATCTCAAAGGGAGAGCTAGACGCACTTATAGATAAAGAAATACAATTAATTAGAACTGGCTGGGAAAGAGCGCTGAAGGAAAATAATATAGATAGAGCGCTGGGCTTATTAGACTATCCTGTAAGGAGAGTGACACAGGCAGTCGAGCACAGCAGAAGGAAAAAATAGAAGGGGATGGCTGGTATGACAGGGAATGTGAGATCCGCAGAAAAGCAGCGTTAGGAGCATTAAAAGAGTATAGAGAAAAACGAGGGAGCAAAGATCGTGAAGCATTTTGCAGGCTGAGGAAAGAGTATAAAAGTAAAATTGCGGAGAAGAAGAAGCAGTGGTTGAAGGACCAATCAGAGCTAATAAACAGGGAATGCAGAATGAATCGAACTGAAAAATATGGGAGAGAAGAAATATGACCAATAAAGGAGGGAAGAGACTGAAGAAAATGAATATTGACTATGTAAAGTGGGTGACATATTTCAGCGAGCTATTAGGAGGAAGGGACGATTGGGAGTATCAGGAAAGAAAGACAGGCATTCAGGTCTAATGTGGAAGTAAGTATACATGAACTAGATAGGGATTTCACGATAGAAGAAGTACAGGGGGTGATTGGGAAACTTAAGATGAAATCAGCGGGGGGGCGGGGGAGGAGGAGTAATGTATGCTGGAAACAAATAAGTAAATACAGCCAGATGGTAGAAGGAATTGTAAAGCTATTCAACAGGATTTTCAACGGGGCGGAGGTACCGAAGGAATGGGAATATGGGATAATATGCCCAATATGTAACATGAAAGGGAATAGAAATTTACCTAATAACTACCGAGGTGTAACTTTTTTAGATTCATTGAGTAACATTTACACAGGAGTCTTAGCTAATAGACTAAGAGATTGGGCTGAAAATAACGGTATATATCTAAATATCAGTGAGGATTCAGGAAGGGGAGGCAAACAGTAGATAATATCATGATGTGAAATTGCTAGCGGAGAAATACACGGTGCGGGAAAGAGGCAGCGTATTTTTGGCAGCGGTCGATTTTGAGAAAGCGTTCGACACGGTGAGTAGAATAGCGTTAATAGAAAAATTAGGGAGGCTGGGAGTCTCTAGGAAAATATAGTAGCGTCAAACTAGAGGTCAATGTAATAAGAAAACTGATAGAATGCAAGCTGGGTCTCAAACAAGGCTGCAAATTATCGCCCATATTATTTATACTATTTATAAATGATATACTGGATGGGCACGGAGGGGCTAGATGGGCTGTACCAGCGGTGGGTAATATCGAGATCCCAGGCCTGATTTTCGCTTATGATATTCTATTAATGACGCTGACTAAGGGTGGATTGAAGAAAAGTTTGGATAAATTAGTAGATGACGCGAATAAGTGGTCGTTGAAAATTAACTACACTAAGTAGAAGGTGATGATTGTAAGTAAGAGAAGGAGGGTAAAAAAGTAATTGAATGGAGGGTACAGGGGCAAGAATAGAGGAAGTAGATGGATTAGAATATCTAGGAATTATACTATATAGAAATGAGGATGGGATGACCACATCAAGAGATGAAAATTGAGAGGGGTTGCAGCCCTCGCAGCAATAACAATTCTAGTCGCCAAGTACTCATGGGTAAGCTATAAAATACTGAGGCTATTACTAAAAACTCTGGTCCTAAGCAGAGCTTTATATTGGGTTGAATTGTGGCGATTAGAAAAGAAAAGGGTCAGCCTGAATCAGTAAGGCTGTTCTGAGACCACCGCAATGTACAGCCAATGTAGGGGCATTAATCTTATGCGGAGAGTTTATCGAGTTAGACTGTGTTAAAAGGGTATTAAATTATTGGTCTAGATTAAGACGGGGTGGCGGCGGTATTCTGCTGCAGGAAGTATATAGATATGAACTGAAAGGAATGTATGATGAGTGTTGGCTAGCAAAAATCAAAAGTTATGTTGTGGATTTGGGTATGAGATATATATGGCGGGAGAGATGGAAGGGGAATAATAGCAGAATGCAGAGGGCCCTGACAATGAGAATTAAGGACATTCAGATGCAGAATTGTTTGGAAGAATGTAGAAAAAGGCCTTCGCTCAGCCTATTCTATAAGATCTACCAGATCTCCAACGTAAGTATAAGATTCGGGGATGGGAGATTAAAGGGTGGGTTACTATGATGGTCGATGGGGATTCATAGAATAAAGGATGGATCAGAGCAAAGAGAGCTCTCAGCGCATTCTATGTGAGGCTAAGTATGATGATCTACATTTACTTTGTGACTGTGTAGGGACAGAGAAACGAAGGGCAAAATTTCTAAATGTTAAGCAGCAAAACTGTGTAGACAAAAAGATGAGCAAAAAGTTACTGTATGGATAGCGAAACAGCGGAGAAACGATAGCGACCTGAATAAGTTCTTATGCGCAGGGAAAATACAATGCATGAGAGAAGTGCGAGGTAGTATATGATGTAATAACCAGGAATGTAAATAGTGGAGTAGCCAGCAGAAATAGGTCAGTAGGAGATTGGCACTCAGCACTTTAAATGTTAGGATAACGTCAGTGTGTAATAGTAATTCCACTAGACATGCTGATAGGGTAGGATGCAGAAGTAGGTTTTACATGATTGCGCCATCTTGCTCTTTTTTGTCTTTTGTTCTAACTTTACTCTAACACTTATACTGATTGTTACGTAGCCTCAGCAGATTACGAGCACTATAACTTTATTATTATTTGTAATAAGCTAGCAGCATGGTACTCCGTTGTATACATTTGGGCATGTGTTGTTTTCTCACTATTTACGCATAGTAGGAGATGGTAAGGAGTGATGGGTAAGGGAGAGCAGGATATACCCGTAAAAGGACGGGCCTACCCAAAAGATGTAAAATAAGGGAGATATGAGGGAGGCGGGATACGGAAGGAGAGCGGCTCCAGCTTCACGTGACCGGCCGCAATAGAATCGTGTGAGAACCACACTGTCATCTGGTAAGGTTGTTGGGGTCTTCTTTTGGGCTCCACGGATAGAGCCGGTTGTGTCATCATCGGGAGGGCGGCTTTCTTCTCACCAGGCGTGATGACACGGCCGGACAGTAACAGTAGATTGTTAACATCCTTCTTTGATTGTCATTAATATTATTTCTTGCTTCTATTTTATTTTTTCATTTTATTTTGTTTCTTAACATTAAGTGGAGACGATGGACATGGCATGTAGGGACTGAGGACGACTGCTGTGGTGACTCTCCCTTGGGAGTGTCACGTTTCCGGGTTATCCAATGGATCTCATGGCATGCCCTAGGAATCTCGCATTTCTCTTCTTTTCTTTTGTTGTTAGTTGTTCATGCATGGAAAGGGGCTTTGTGAACATGTATCGGGGCTAATCGCCTGTTATGTTCAATAAATACTAATACTAATACTAATACTAATACTAATACTAATACTAATACTAATACTAATACTAATACAGGGTTGACGTCAGGAAGGGTATCCAACCGCAAAACTAGTCCAAATTCAAATTAACTGCTGACTACAATAAAGTGGAAAAAATGCCAGGAAAAGAAGAAATTGGACCATTACAAGTTCTTATGTTATGCATTCTTTCAAAATGGAAATATAGGCATAGGAATCAAATAAAAATGGTTATGAAGCTGTTTTAATCTAGATGTAGCAAACAGGTTCTCCGTGGATGCAGAGAAGCGGATATGCAGAACAAACACCCAGTTTCCGAATCATAGGAATTTACTCACTCCCGTTAAAATACCTCAGCCCATCTGGGAATCGAACCTGGCATCCAAAAGCGAGTACACTGCTGCTCAGCCACGGATCTACACCAAATAATCATCAAGTAGTAGGAAAGCTAAAGCCATGAGCTCATAATTGAAGCCATTTATAATTTCACTGGTGTACATTCGAGATCATAAACCAAAAATAATTTATATTGCCCAGTTTTCAGGTGCGCTTTGTTGTACCAGATATGTGGCTGTACTCAGGACATTTTATTCATAGGGTACCGGTAACATTTTTGGCGAAATTGAAAATATGAAATGCATAAATGATAAATAGAATAAAGTATACATAACGAAATAGCTGAAGGAGAAGTGCAAGGATGTTGAAGGTTGTATGGTCCTAGGAAAGGTAGATGCTGCATACAGGAAAATCAAGGAAACCTTCGGAGAAAGGAAACTAGGTGTAATGAATATGGGGGACTATTTTACTTCCGGAATATTTTACCCGGGTGGAAGCCATCATCAGCACACCATTCCTACAGAGAGAGCTGCATGTCCTCGGGAGTTAGTTACGGCTGTAGTTTCCCGTTGCTTTCAGCCGTGTAACAGTATCAACGCAGCTAAGTCATGTTAAGTATTATTACAAGGCAATATCAGTCTATCATCTAGACTGTCCGGCTCCATGGCTAAATGGTTAGCGTGCTGGCCTTTGGTCGCAGACGACCCGGGTTGACTCCCGGCCGGGTCGGAGATTTTAACCTTAGGTGGTAAATTCGCTTGGCTCGGGGACTGGGTATTTGTACTGTCCCCAACATACATGTAACTCACACACCACACATAACACTATCCTCTACCACAATAACACGCAGTTACCTACACATGGCAGATGACGCCCACCCTCATCGGACGGTCTGCCTTACAAGGGCTGCACCCGGATAGAAACAGCTACACGAAATTATAAAATTATTATGTAGACTGCCGCCCTTGCAAATTCCGAAAGGCTGATACACCCTTTCAATGAACCATTCGTTAGTCTGGTCTCTCGACAGTTACCCATCCGATATGATTGCACCTGAGGCTCGGCTATCTGCTTCATTCGGACACGCAAGCCTCCCCACCGCGGCAAGGTCTCATGGTTCCCAGGGGAGGTACTTTATATTGAACCCTTTAAGGCCCATAAAGGATACTTACCTTCCTTACCTATTAGCAATCGGCATGAGACCTGTCTCTTGGGTCGTTTACGGGTTCTTCGTCACTTGCATAGGTAAGAGGAGGGTTTCAGTAATTTTAATCTATCTACTAAATGAGGAATCAAATATATGAAAAATCTATATTTATTCAAGAAATTATTAAAGTTTATTTTATTTATTTAGCTTATGGCTAGTACATAACTCTACATACAAACATGAAAAATATAACAAACGATATAACACTTCAAACAATCAACCAATATCAAAAACAGATCACAAACTCAATTCTAAATCGTCCAACCATTGTACAACCCCGTCAGAAGCACACACAAACTCCTTCAGCTGACCGGAATATGACCTCCTTGGACATTCAATGGCAATATGACAGATGGTCTGTTTCTTCTCACCACGGTCGCACTCAGGGTAGAAGCGCATACCCCACTTATGCAACAATGAACTATATCGACCATTATTGGTACGGACTCTGTTGAGAAGAACCCAAGTTCTTCTGGGGAGATTAAAACCAGGTGGTGTATGCTGAAGACTAAAGAGGGTCTGCCATTCATCTGGAGCTTTGTTGGTCCACTCCAGTTGCCATTCATCAGAACCATTAAAGTTCCTATTGATGAGTTCCCTTGCAGTCTGAATGGGCGGAGATTTTGATTTCAGACGTCCATATCTTACAACCATGTCTTCTTGAATGGGAAGACTTGGATTCATTGTTATCTTCCTGAACTCGCGCATTAGGTTGTTTTGTCTGCGAATCCTTGGAGGTGTTATGTGGCTCAAGACTGGCAACCAAAAACGAGGAGTGGATCTGACTGCGCCGCTAACAATGCGCATCGTTCGATTCAGAACATCAATATTCTTAACATAAGGGCTATTTAGCCAAACAGAAGAACAATACTTGGCTCTAGAGTATACCATTCCCAATGCTGATGACCTAAGAGTGGATGCTGATGCTTCCCATGTAGAACCTGCAGGTTTCTGAGTGATACTGTTCCTGGTCTTCAGTTTAGCAGTGGTATTCATTAAATGTTTCCTGAAGGATAGTGTCCGATCAAGAGTTACTCCAAGGTACATGGGGTTAGGATTGTGTGGTAAAGGAGAGTTGTCGAGGGAAAAATTCGAAGTAATGTTTGCCTGCCTGTTATTAATGTGAAAGAGACAGATTTCTGTTTTAATGGTGCTAGGTATCAAACACCACTTTTCAAAGTACTCACTTAAAATGTCCAGGTCTCTGTTTAGACTTTCTTCTATCGCATTGACATTGGATTGCTGAGTAACTATTGCTAGGTCGTCTGCATAAGCAAATTGGCGTGATGTAGTGCCAGGTATATCGGCAATGTACATATTAAACAGCAATGGAGAGAGCACAGATCCTTGAGGGAGACCATTGTTGAGCTTTTTAACTTTACTATGTTTTTTATCCATTGAGTTAAAACATTAGTTATTGCGTTATAACATTACTCTGCATCCAACAAGTTTAAAAACTTATACACTACTCCCTCTCTCCAAACCGTATCATGAGCGGCTGTAAGGTCTATGAAAACTGCACCACTCTTCAGTCGTTTTTCAAAACCTGCTTCAATGTGGGTTGTTAACGCAAGAACTTGGTCTTCACAATTACGGTTAGGTCTAAAACCGGCTTGTTCTGCTGGGAGTGATCGTAAATTATCGGGCTTATTCTATTAAAGATGAGCCGTTCCAGATGTTCGTAATACACACTCATTAGAGCAATTGGACGGTAACTTTCAGGACAATAAGAAGGTTTACCTGGTTTCAGAATAGCCAGAATCTTGGTTCGTTTGAACTTTGGAGGAAGTTTGCCTGTAATCAGAATATTTGAGAAAAATCGTGACAGCAATTTCCTTGTGTTCTTCCCACAATGCTTGAGGAATTCAGGGTGAATACATCACAACCAGTTGATTTGCGGTTCTTTGTTATATTCAGAGCAGACAGGAGCTTCTTCAGCAGAAATATTTGATGAACCAATATCTTGTCTTTTCATGAAGGTTAGTTCTTTTTTTATTAACCGATTGAGTCCTCCCTTGGATTTCACTTTAGACAACCCAGCAATCCGTTTGACAACTTGATCAGGTGATACAGCAGATTTGGGCTGTGGAATGTGAGGTGATCTCTCCAACTTCTTCAAGAGGCTCCAAGCCTTCCTGCTAGAATGTTTGAAGTCCATAGTCTCCATAGTTTCTGCCCACTTGTTAAGTCTGGCTTCATCTAAGTTGTTCATGTGTTGATCAGCAACATCCGTTTCACCATTATTTTGAAAATCACTGTAGAGGTTTTCACATGTTTCATTCCATCCGGGTATATACTCCTTTCTGACTCCTCTAGGAACGTGTCTTTTGCAAAAAAGTTTAAGAACAAACATTTAAATCGAACTCCAACTTGTTCGATAAACACACCAAAGGATGGCAATGTAACGCTGATGAGAGATACCGACTTGAGATACTTTAACTCAATTTCCTGAGGGGCATCCTTACTCGAAACCACTGTCATAAGTTAAGAGTGAACTAAAGAAAGTCTGGGAATCCTTAAAATCGGCTTCCATGTGAGACTACATGTACCATCATAATGATTCGTGATGATCCAGCCCTCGTAGCACGAACTTCGGACTCTTGGTATAATTAAGGCAGTCCAATCGGTATGTGCCACACAGTGGTTGTACGGCATGGACCATTAATTGAATCGATGTGACCTGCGACTATGTCATGGAACGACATCTAACTTTGTAATTTACGTTAAAGTCATTGTGGATGATGAACGCAAGGAAAATGATGCTATAATGGCAGATGGCCCTAATCTAAGTCACTGAGGTTGATGACCTCATGATTACCCAACTTTCTAAGATGAAGGCTAAACACAATTAAGTTTCTGTAATTGATGACCAAGGTTTCCACTTTAATAATCCCGGCACATTTAATGCTCAATCAATCAAAGTCAAATGATACAACAACAACAACAACAACAACAACGCTCACAACACTAGTGGAATTACAAATCTTTTGCTTTCAGATATGTCCCCTTAATCGTTACGTTAACAATTGAATTTTCGCAGCAAAATAAACTAAGATTTCCAGAATATATTTCAAGTTAGTCACTTGGTTTTAAGTTATTTCTCAAATACGATTTTCACTGAATTTAATAATTAAATAAATTGAAATTATTTTTATAATCCTAATTAACAACACATTCTATCCATCCAGACGAATGGTTTCTTTTTAAAGTCCCAAATTATTTACTGACATGAACTTATATAATTCATCGTTCACTTAATTCATGGAGGCTGCAAATAACACCTCTATTGTTTTCCAGTATTATTTATTTATTTATTTATTTATTTATTTATTTATTTATTTCATGACGTCACACCATAAGTTACTTTAACACTAGCGATTATTAATACTTGCTTGAATAACTCTAATTATTAAGCACTCAAATCTCCACAAATATAGTCCACGCAAAAACAAACCAACCCCATGTCACCTCATGGTATTTAAAAATAAGTCTTTGTACATCCTTGAAAAACAATGGCAAGCAAATAACACCAATACTCTAATTTGGACATCCCTGGTAAGGGTTAAATCCGAACATTTGTTGTCTCATTTCAGTCGCTTCAATAATAAATCTCAAATCTCGTTTAAACAAGTTAATTTTAAAGAATGCAACTAAATCCCAACGTTTACTAAATGACAAACATTCCAATTAGTTTCTTTCAAAGTGGCGAGCTCCATTCTACAGACTACAATATGATTTCCAACACGTTTAACTCAATGAAAAAGATAAAAATTACCGTTATCTTCCAAGTGGCGAGCTCCCCTGATCAGCTGTCCTAGCGGAACAAGTCTCCCCTCCTGACTTCGCTTGATACGAAACATATGTGCTACTCGCGTTTTAACTGGTATTTAAAGAAATGATATCTACGGTCTCGCTGATAAATGACAAAATATAACATTCCTGACGCATACAGATTATGCGCAGAGTTTTACTTTAAAGTGTCACTCAGTATTCATATACTTCGCGAACCTACAATTGTACGTGGAATCCGAATGTGGTCCGACCCTATTCCCATCTCAAAACGTTACTCAAATAATTCCTCGGGTTCCAACAGAACGTCCCAGCAACATCACCACAGGCTTCCAACCATCTGATTCACAAATCCTACCTCAACTCACATTCCGCAATACTTGACCACTTGCTTAAATATAACAAAAATCTCGACGACATTAATATGAAATAACCCACAGGACCCACAACGCTCTGACACTAACCTGACTATAAACCATCTCCGCATAACGTGACCTCGTATTTCTGAACTGGACTTCACAAAAAATGACTGACAACATTTTACTGTTATTATTATCGTCAGTTATAAACAGTTTTAAAAATGGACATTGAAAATAGCAATCCCCTGTAACAGATATTTATCAATCTCGCCTCGTAACTTTCCTTAATAAAAATTTACCTTGTTGAACACGACAACATGTCCTCCTTCGTCTGAAAACGAGTAACCACGGATTTTTTACACAATTTTCGCCATTACATTGAACAGAAAATTTTACGATAGATTAAATATCTTTTAACTTGACACCACAAAAACGCACGGAAACGACAATCTACTTTAGACATTATATCGTTTCAGTACCATAAATTGACAACACTTCACACGGTATTTCGCAATTTTCCTAGCTTTATCCAAGAACTAAAACAAATGACCTTTCGTCATATTTTCTGACATTTCACAAAAATAAATGGGTGACCAAAATGCGTCAAAAAATACACACACAATAAACGGTGACGTCACGAAACAAATAAAACCTGTTATAATGGTGTGCATTCACCTACCTTGGGACGAACGTCTCCTGAAATCAGGACAAATTCACCAGTGCCTCTCCGACATTTTATTTAGCCATTCCAACACATCTGGCTTTACAATTCATTTTTATTTATATATTACTTCACCTGAAAATAATGACATGTAAAAAATACCCTTCACACGAGAGTTCCGCGGATCGAACACGTCTTTTGAAATACCAACTGCACACGCAATACTTTGCCACACGATAATATTGATAATGATTTCATTTACAAGATTGCGGCATCAGAATGACCGTCTAATTACTCGTTTATGAAATAAAGCTACTTAGAAAAACTCACTCCACTTGGAGATGATACAGCAGCCACCTCGGCCAACATCTATGTTCCTCTGTTGGAATCAGTCTAATAATCGCTGATAAATTATAAAAAAGTGCGAGGTTCCTCCTCGAACTCAATTGACACAATGCGGTAATTCAAGATGGCGCACCCAGTTTATATACTTTTTACCCCCTCTCTCAGGCATTTTTCTCTTGCCGCCAAGAATTTTACATATATTTTCCTACCCCATGGAAATGTATTGAAGGCAGGTTTTACGGTAACACAATACTGGCTAATTTAGTAGTGATATTATTTATGAACATTTAGGATTTTCTCTTCACAAATTGGCTGGTTAAACGACCTCATATGATAGGCGCTATATTTTGTTGACGTGGCATAGTTTCAGCGAACAAGCGCGTCCTTTACCAATTTACCCTCGGAAAATGTTTAGCGATCTAAAGTCTGTATTACTAAGGACCAAACTGTCTCACATACAATTACAAGCCACTTATTATATTAGTTCCACTGCCAATTCCTTTTAAAAGTATTTTTATTAATCCAGCAATTTCGTTGTATCCATGCTCTCTTTACACGTGCGGGTGGCGTCATTCTTCTTAGCGTGAGAATGGAAACTACTCCTGCTCATGCCACGTGCCGTTTCTGTGAGATAAAATGTAGCTAGAGCTCCTCATTGCGATTGATATGGGGCCTCATGTAGTAACCTTAGGACTCTGATTTCTTACGGCACAAAGGTTATGGGTTCAATATAAAAATGAAATGGTGCATGGGTTTTAGTGCCGGGAGTGTCCGAGGACATGTTCGGCTCACCAGATGTGGGTCTTTTGATTCGACTCACGTAGACGACCTGCGTGTCGTGATGAGGATGAGATGATGATAAAGACGACACATACACCCAGTCCCCGTACCAGCGAAATTAACCAATGATGGTTAAAATTCCAGACCCTACCGAGAATCGAAGGACCCCTGTGACCAAAGGCCAGCACCCTAACCATTTAGTCATGGAGCCGGACACTTTTTATTACAAGTTATTTTACGAACATTTTCTACCTAAAATCGGGAGATCGTCATATACAAACATTTCGTAATCTAAAATCGGGGATTGTACTCTTGTACGGTTACGACAGGCTCAGACAATAATAAGTGGCGTCCTTTGACAAATTTCCTTCTGGAGCTATTTAGCGGTCTAAAATCTTTATCATTAATGACCAAATTGTTTCACTTTCAATTTCCTAACGTTTTCTACGGCAGTTTCGTCGCCAATTCTTCTTAAAATGTACTTTGATTAGAACAGATAGTCCAACATATCCATGCACTTTCTACAAGTGCGGTTGACGTAATTTCTTTAGCGTGAGAATGAGAAACACCATACTTTCCTCCACGTGCCGTCTCTGGTCAGATATAAAAATGTAGCTAGAGCTCATGATTTTTAAATTGTATGGAACCTCATGTAATGACATTAAGACTCTGGTTACTTATGAAACAAAGGTCATGGGTTCACATTTTCCCCAATCCAAAGAATTCCTTTCGCAGTACGATAAGGAATTCTACTTCAACATAATCCGATGGTGAAATTTCTAATTTCGACGTCTGATAAAAATAGAGCCTTTGAACTATAGTTCCCATATTTCTTCCCTCTTCTTCGGTTGCTACCTCCTGGCGTGAAGGTATTGGCTGGTATGCTCAGCTTATTGGTTGTCCTGCGTCATCATATCGATCTCCTGTGAATTTATAGCGACTACTATTGGAAATTCGGTGGATTATTTTTCCGATCATTCGACGAATTTGAATTTCCGTCGAAATGAGGTGCATTAGGATTAAGATTTCTATCCTGATGGTACGTCTTCGGTATTGCTCCTGTATTTGATAGATCTTCTTGGGCTCCCAAACAGTCAGTGTTTACTTGTCTCCGCTGGATACTTTCTTTACACTTGTCTTGTTCCGTACCCGACCTAAGTTCCCGAAGGTACTGATCTCCTTCCCTTCTCCTCTCTTCAGATCCATGCCAATGATCAGGACGTATGGAATTTTCATAATTATTCCATCTCCTGTTCTGTTCGTTCCCACGATGATATCTACGGTTACGATCTGAGTTTTCTTGGCTCCGACCTTGATTTCGTCTCTACTGCTCCCGGTGTCTGTTCCACTCTTCATGGTGATACCTAGACCGTTCCCAATTCCTCCTACCTTGATTTGGTTTCGTTTTGAATCGTCGCCATTGTTTGAATTTCTTCTAGGTGTCTGGGAAACCTCTCTGTCTGGCATATCACCTTGGTTATGGCCAAACTCATTAACTTGGTGTTCTGATTGTCTTGCTATCCATGGTACCGTTTGATGATGATGAGTATTGCATAGGTGTTTCAGATTTAGCAGCGATTAATTCCCTCTGAATGTCAGGTGGAAATTGTTTTTGTATCGCCTGAACGAGTTCCTGTTGACTTGGAGCTGACTCCAATTTCCTGAATTTGACTAATTGCTCTACTAAGTACTCTGAGTATTTAGTTGGACCTGCAGTATTATATCTGCGAGGATATAGCTCTAACCTCAAATTTGGTCGTAGTTATGAATTCCAAAATGTTTAAAAAGCTGTCTGGAATTCGTCGAACGTACCAAAATTGTAACGGAAGCCTTTGTACCACAAAAGCGCAACTCCGTCTAGATATCACTCAACAGTCCTCAATTGTCTGCCCTCAGATATTCGGTTGTGCCTAATATATCGCCTCAACTCTTTTAAAAATCCCTTTGAAATTTGGAGACCAAGACCGTCGAACTACTTGGGCTGATCTTCCTTCAGCCGAATCATATTAATTACATTGAAGACATGCTGTCCCTGAGAATGAGTAGAAATATCAAAACTTCCATTTCCCGTACGATGCGTAGGACTACTAATACGACTGGGATTATTGAAGGAAATGTCTGGGGTGCAATGCGATTTATTAACAACATCATCTATTTTAGCCTGGACTCCCACGATGTAATTTCTTGTTCGTCTCTTCATTAACAGCTGTTAGTTCGACACTCAGAATTATATCTCTATATTGAGTATCTTTGAGTTGTTTAGACAAATCTAACCTCGTATTACCTAAGTCTTTTCCTATTTCCTCCACGTCTGTGTGGATATCCTTGATATTCTTAACTGTCTGCTACTGAGATGAATGTATCTTTCCTACCTCTTCCTCAGTACTCCGGAGTATTTTCCTATCGACCGGTTCGATATGTTGGTCTACAGTTGCTTTAACCTCTTTGGATATCTGGTCTACTCTAGTGTTAACCGTAGCTATCTCTTTTGACAACGCCTTGTTTTGCTCCTGCATTACAGTGAAAATTTTAGCTTTATCCTCCTCACATGAAGTGTTAATTTTCTCTACCTCTGTTTTCAAATCTGCCATGAGTTCAGTTTGATTTATCATCAGTTGCTTATATAACTCTTTGCTTTCAGTTAAGTGCCTATCGAGATCCCCATTAATTGCATCCTGATTCTCACTAAGTACACGATGTAATTCACGAGTTTCCCAAAATTGCTGGTTAATCACATTTTTAAAGCCAGCCTGAGCCTTAGCATTCTGTTCTAATTGTAAATTTAAGTTACCGATATCCTTCTTAATGTCACCACTCGCCTCCCTGAAATTATCCTGAGTGTCCTGCACGACCTCTTTCATATCTTTCAAATCCACATCTGCACTGTCTAATTTAACGTCCACAGTTTCTAATTTATTATCCACTGTTTCTAATTTACCTTTCACGATTCCTAATTTACTACTTATGGCCTTTATACTCTCACTCATGTCCTTCAACATCTGGAGAAACTGACCCTGAGTCAACCTTCCTTTTACCCTGCATTATTCAAATGAATATAAAAATATGAGGTTGCTGGCGAACCTGCGTCTTCGACCGATGTACTCCACAACTATGAGCAATAAACAATACAGTTCACTCCTACTATGCAAAATATACATTTTAACAAGACCTTATCTTAACTATTTTTAAAGTAAAATGTGACATTCAACGTTCACTTGATCACAGTGATCAAAAATCAGTGCCTCCAATTTCGAAAAGTTATCCTATCATAAAATGTAATTTATAACTCTAATCTAGTCAATGACAAGAATGAAATGGCGTATGGATTTTAGTGCCGGCAGTGTCCGAGGACAAGTTCGGCTCGCCAGACGCAGGTCTTTTGATTTGACTTACGTAGGCGACCTGCGCGTCGTGATGATGAAATGATGATGACGACACATACATCCAGCCACCGTGCCAGCGAAATTAACCAATCATGGTTAAAATTCCCGACCCTGCCGGGAATCGAACCCGGGACCCCTTTGACCAAAAGCCAGCAAGCTAACCATTTAGCCATGGAGCCGGACATCTAGTCAATAAATTCCTATCATCGTTGAATCTCCTACCCTTGCTCATCGGGCGTTTATCTACTTCTCTCGAGTTCACTCCCAATTGTAGTGTATTTGTTCATCGTGGTTTACACCTCAACGATAACCTCACATGCCTTAATCCTTCACTCATTGTGACTTAAGTCTCACTTTTGGCGCACAATGTTATTATGTATAATGTGGCATGGCCTCAACATTATTTTCCATTATCGTAACATTGTTTTTTCATCGTGACCTATGCTTCCTCATCGTCATCGTGATATAGGTCAAACGTTGCATACAATTTTACTGGTGTGGCAACCTGTCTAATGCCTCACAATTGGTCATCATTTTACTGATGTCAACGAACGTTGTTAAAATACCTCCGTCGAGTGACTTGGCCCTCTCTGTTGAGTGACTCACGCCCCACATTGGGCGCCAATTAACTGAACCCTTCAAGTCCATCGTAAGATACCTACCTTCCTTACCTATTAGCAAATCGGCATGAGATCTTTCTTCTGGGTCGTCCACGAGTTCTTCATCACTTACTTAGGTAAGAGGCGGGTTTCAGTAATTGAAACTATCTACAACGACAGGAATCGAGTCAAAGAAATGGATGCTTTATTGACCATTGACGATGAAAAAACTTGTGACATTTTACCATCAGAAAACAACGAACTCAGTCTTGTCCGTTAAAAAAATAATAACAATAATACCGATGATGAGAGATACTGGCTTTGGAGAATTTAACTCAACTGCCCGAGGGGCATCCTTAGGAATTAGGTAGAGGCAGATGTTGAGAAAAGTAGAAGAGAAGGAAAAGGGGAAGGAGAAGGTGGTAGTATTTCACGTTGGTACCAACAACGTAAGGCAAGCTGCTATAAGTACCATCCTAGTGGGTGATGAGTGGAATCTGGCAAATGCAGCACGGGTGAGGTTTAAGGAAGCGGAGATTGTTATCACTGGAATACTGTGTAAGAGTAATACTGACTGGAGAGTGATTGGGGATTTAAATGAGACTATGGAGTGGGTATGTGGGAAACTGGGAGTGAAATTTTTAGATCCTAATGGGTGGATAGGAGATAGTGATCTTCGCTCATATGGCCGTCACTTACACCGCAGTGGTACATATAAGTTAGATAATTTGTTTGGAAGGGTAACAGGGAGGTACATTCAGGGAAACGAGTTTACCTAGGGAGCTGTGATAAGGGTGCAGAGATCGGGAAGTCAAGTAGGGATGACATAAAAGGTTACTGTTGAACTCTGGAAGTATTGTAAAGACAGGAATAGAATTAAGTAATTTAATAGATATATATATTTACCAGATATTGTAACTTAATAGGAGTTGAATCATGGCTGAGAAATTATATAATGGATGCAGAAATTTTCGGACGGAACTGGAGTGTGTATCGTAGAGATAGAATAGGAATGGTGGGAGGGGGAGTATTCATTCTGGTGAAAGAAGAATTTGTAAGTTACGAAAAAGTTTAAGATGACAAACATAACATTCTAGGTGTAAGGGCCGGGCTGAGTGGCTCAGACGGTTGAGGCGCTGGCCTTCTGATAGAAAGGAAGTTTTAAAAGTAGGACTATTAGGCAGTACCATATGGCTGATAAAGCAGTCATGAGGCAGTTTTTAGAAAGTAAACATGATCGGTGGAAAACGGTAAATAAGAATGCAAAGGTACTCTGGGATGGGTTTAAAGCAATTGTTGAGGGATGTGAAAACAGGTTTGTACCTTCAAATGTGGTAAGGAATGGTAAAGACCCACCTTATTATAATAGAGAAATAAAGAGACAAAGAAGGCGGTGCAGATTGGAAAGAAATAGAGTTAGAAATGGCTGTGGGAGTAAGGAGAAATTGAAGGAACTTACTAGGAAATTGAATCTAGCAAAGAAGGCAGCTAATGACAACATGATGCAAGCATAATTGGCAGTCGTACAAATTTTAGTGAAAAATGGAAGGGTATGTATAGGTACATTAAAGCATAAACAGGTTACAAGAAGGACATTCCAGGAATAATTAATGAACAAGGGGCGTGTGTATGTGAGGATCTTCAAAAGGCAGAAGTATTCAGTCAGCAGTATGTAAAGATTGTTGGTTACAAGGATAATGTCCAGATAGAGGAAGTGACTAATGCTAAAGAAGTATTAAAATCTACATATAAAAACAATGATATTTACAATAAAATACAAAACATGAAAACTAGAAAAGCGGCTGGAATTGATAAAATTTCTGGGGATATACTGCCCCCATTATTCCCGAGCTAAGCCCAGCCAGCGAGCGAGAGATCCCGAGGTGGACCGTTCGATCGTTGGCTATCACTTTTTAGAGGCATTTAAGGGAAGTTTAGGGTTGATGACCAAGCAGGATAAAAGAAATGTTAAAACAACACTGTGACATTTATTCACATAAGCAAATAATAAATGAAAATATTCTTGATGATATTCTTTTTTACATTGAACTTCCATAATATTTTATTTCTTCCTCGGTTTTGAGTGACACGTGTTCTTAATCTCCAGCCTTACTGTGCTGTAATTAAAACCAAAGAAAAATTAGGCCTCTTGCCTTTCCAAATCAAAATATTTGATTGAAAGAATTAAAAAAATTAAAAAAGAGGTTCATAAAATAATTAAACAACTGTCTTGCTAACGAGGGTTTTACAATAAATGTGTTCAAGGCTTTACTAATTCAGAGTAGTCTCAACACGTGGTTTTAAGGTGAACTCAACTAAATTTATCATTTACAGTATTTAATATTAGTCAATGACACCAACATGAACTTAAGTAGAAAATGAAAATTGATTTCAAAATTTTCAAAATTAATTAATTATTATTCTGATTATTATTATTATTATTATTAATCTCTCATCATGTAATTAAGCTACGCTTCACTGTCACACGATCTTGTTCTCATTAATTTTCCACAGCATCATTTACCTAACGATCGTCATTAACATTCCAGAGTAATTATTTTCCAATTAATTATTATGACTTATTTTCACCATAACTCAAAGTAATTATGCGGCTAACGAACTTCTACTTCTGATCTTTGTATTGCATTTCCATTCAAATTAAAATCTTTTAAAGTTCAACTATAAATGTGTCAGAAATTTATGTTATCCACGTGTGAGCTAGTTAAATAAATTTTATTTACAAATCGAGTGCCTTCGTAAGATAACGAGATGATCTTTCCTTTTAAATCTCGCTAATGAAGAAAATAAATCCTTTTCTAGTCTTCCTCGACTTAAGTTGATCAAATTTTCCCTTAAGGGCATGAAAATTACTTCTTAAGGCAGCACACAACGATGAATGTAATCTACGTCGCAGCAAGTGCACGACCAGATCAAATTAAATTGGACCAACATGATACAAGAGAAATATACGTATTTACATATACACACACATTCACACTAGGAAACACGTATTTTATGTACATTATTTACATCGAATCCTGTTTTGGCAAGTTTATTCATGATTTTTACGAATGGTCAGGTCACGTAATATCTAGCAGAAATGATCTGTGTACTGAAATTATTCTTCATTAATGGTGACTAGTGATTGAAGTCATGGGTATCACTTGGTAGAAACACATTTCACATATCGATGTGAGTTCATCTAACTCTTGAAATTATAATGGAAGATTTTAGTAAAATCCATAAGCACTACCATCGCTTGGGCTACAGGTTGAAACTATCGCGAGCGTGAGCCTTAATCGTATTATTTTTATTCCCTACCTGTGAAATACACTCGCAACACGTACTCCAATAATTATAATCTGTCTTGCGCTCCCAATGCACAACAATAAGTCAAATATCATCATTAAATCATCAATCGCTCAATTATACAACAAATATCCCTCAGGATTGGTCATATTCCAGACCCTTCATGAACAGAGCACATTTAATCTCACACATAAGGACTCTACTGTAAATTTATGGCTCACGAGCGTTTAATTCTGTTTTACCCGATCTTTAGTCAATATTATTATTATTTAAGTGATTATTACATCCACTGATCCTCGTGGAATATCATAAAATTAGATGACTTCATCATAAATGCAGCAAGTGATCTTGAAAGACACTAGGTTCGACCCTATTCACTAAAAATGTACACGTAAATTTCAGTCCAATAACTTTCAACATTACAAGGGAAGTAGATTTATCGCGTGGTCAGAGATTTTTAAATATTAAGCTCCTAAGCATGGGAAATCATTCAAAGACAACCTACATGTCTACGCTAACAGATTCAAAATTTCATTCACACGTACCTAGTCTACCACGACACCTTAAGAAGTGGAAAAATGAAATGTTTCTAACTACAACAAACGAATAGATCACGACTTAAAGAAGAAAGACCCCTAGTTGTACAAAAGGTGAGACAGATAAATTAAATTGAAAGGTACTCAAGTTTTGGATGGAGTTCGGTCCCCGTCGACAGTCAATTATTCCAGCATTTTCCTCCGGTCAGTCTCCTTCCAATTACCAGATACGCCTCACATTTTACAACTCCATGGAGACTTTGTAGCAGGTGTCCCTCGATGAAGTTGTGTTATAGATGGTTGTGGAATTGTCCATCTTGAGGTGTTTAGCTTCTAAGACGACTTCTGTAGAATTCCGATCACAAACTGTAACTGAGATGACAAGATTAAGTATTTGCACAAGCACACGTCGAACGTTAATAACTCGTCTACACAGTCACACTTAACTTAGTTCTTAATGCGTGTTTTACTCCATAGGAATTCGCTAATTATCTCGCTAAATCCTGGCAGAACGGGCGTCGACTGAACTGGAAATCATTTCTCCGCGTGGTCGGATAACGTACCGTCGCACATCCAAGTCTAGAGTTCAGAATAGCAGCACAGCGAAGAATATTCAGAGAGAGAGAGCAATACAGCGAAGGATATTCAGAGAGCAATTTACTCGTAACAAGGCCTTTTTATATTATCGGCCTGGGAGGTGTGATCTTCAACGAGAACGATAATTGGCTGATGGGTCTCATTTAATTGGCTCAGACTATTCCAGATTCAGAATGTGGGTTGCGCGCGTACGGCGGTAGTCACGTGATTTGCCTCGACCTTGGCACGGTCCGGGCTATGTATCACCCCTCTGAAGGACGAAAAAATTCGTTCTTAGCTCGCCACTACTTCCCCAATGACACTTCGAAGTTCCAAGCAGACAATACAACTTTTAATTTCCACTTGTTGAAAATATGCACAATATCGCCAATTTTAACGGGGACAATACTAAATACAATGGGTTGGGATATAGTACCCTCTGTGAAGTACTTATTTGATTATTCTTTGGCTGCGGGAGCTATACCAAATGAGTGGAGAGTTGCTATAATAGCCCCTGTGTATAAAGGAAAGGGTGATAGACATAAAGCTAGAAATTACAGGCCAGTAAGTTTGACATGCATTGCATGCAAGCTTTGGAAAGGCATTCTTTCTAATTATACTAGACATGTTTGCGAAATTAATAACTGGTTCGATAGAAGGCAGTTCGGTTTTAGGAAAGGTTATTTCACTGAAACTCAACTTGTAGGTTTCCAGCAAGATATAGCAGATATCTTGGATTCAGGAGGTCAAATGGACTGTATTGCGATTGACCTGTCTAAAGCATTTGACAGGGTGGATCATGGGAGACTACTGGAAAAAATGAATGCAATTGGACTAGTCAAAAGAGTGACTGAATGGGTTGCTATATTTCTAGACAGTAGATCTCAGAGAATTAGGGTAGGTGAAACTTTATCTGACCCTGTAATAATTAAGAGGGGAATTCCTCAAGGGAGTATTATTTGACCTTTCTGTTTTCTTATATGATATGAGTAAAGGAGTGGAATCAGAGATAAGGACTTTTGCGAATGGGGTTATTCTGTATAGAGTAATAAATAAGTTACAAGATTGTGAGCAACTGCAACATGAACTCGATAATATTGTGAGAAGGACAGCAGTCAATGGTATGATGATAAACGGGGTTAAAAGATAGTTCGTGAGTTTCACAAATAGGGAAAGTCCTCTCAGTTTTAATTATTGCGTTTCTTTTGGGGATCATTGTAAGTATCTGGGTGTTAATGTAAGTAAAGTTCTTCTTTAGGGTAAACACATAAATGAGATAGTAAAGAAACGATACAGATCTCTGCACATGGTTATGAGGGTGTTTAGGGGTTGTAGTAAGGATGTAAAGGAGAGGGCATATAAATCTCTGGTAAGACACCAACTAGAGTATGGTTCCAGTGTATGGGGCCCTCACCAGGATTACTTGATTCAAGATGGAAAAATCCAAAGCAAAGCAGCTGGATTTGTTCTGGGTGATTTCCGACAAAAGAGTAGCGTTACAAAAATGTTGCAAAGTTTGGGCTGGGAAGAACTGGGAGAAAGAGGGCGATCTGATCGGCTAAGTGGTACGTTACGTGCTGTCAGCGGAGAGATGGTGTGGAATGAGATTAGTAGATGAGTAATTTTGAGTGGAGTGTTTAAAAGTATGAAGGATCACAATATGAAGGTAAAGTTGGAATTCAAGAAGACAAATTGGGGCTAATTTTCATGGATAGGGAGGGGAGTTTGGGATTGGAATAACTTACCATGGGAGATGTTCAATACATTTCCTATCTCATTGAAATCATTTAGGACTAGGGTAGGAAAACAACTGATAGGGAATCTGCCACCTAGGCGATTGCCCTAAATGCAGTTCAGTATTGATTGATTGATTGATTGATATTGACGTCACTCGACAAGCTTACATTATAACACAAACAATTAATTAGAAGCTAGCTTGCATAATCCGAACATTAAATTCTCCAATCTTATAAATTTATACACTGCGCAAAATAACAATCCATGTCACATCGCTTCGTGACATTCAAATAAAACTTGTACAATCCTCAAATAATATAAACAACGTCACTACCGATTCTCAAATTCTGACATCGCTGGAAGTGGTTATTTCCAATAAATCGCACCATTGTCTTACGTCGCTTCAAAAAATGAATTTAAGTCTCTACTAAAACGAGTCTTCTCTTTAAAGTAATGAAATCTAATTCCAAACATTTTACTACACCTGACACGTCTCAGTTACAGTTAGTTTCTGTCTAGCATTAAGCTGGCTTGCCCCCCTAACAACTGGCTGGAGTAAGGAGAACGCGAGCCTCCCTTCGTTATCCCTAGACAAAACACATGTGTGCTAGTAGCATTTAACTGGCATCAAATGAAACAACAAAACTCGCCTCGCTGGCAATTCACATGAAATATAATTCCTGACCAACATAGATGATGTGAAGAGATTTAATTTAAGATGTCACTCAAATATTCTTATCCTTCACGCTGCTACGGTTTCATGTGGAATCCTAATTATGGACTGACCCTATTCCCATCTCAATAAATTATACAAAAATAACAACAACCCGGCATGAACACTACAGTATTTCAACAATCTGGTCCACAATCCTTCATTCCTCCCCATTTCGCATGACTTGAAGCACTCGCTAACACAAATTCTCGACACGACAATAATATGAAATATTTCTCTCGGGTGACCCACAATGTTGTTACACAAAGCACTCTGTGACAATTAACCATCTCTCCCCGCATATCTGAGCTAATGTTTTCAAACCGAAACTCACAACTTGACTTAAAAGATTTTAATCGTTATTTTCCTCTCATGAATTTTTACACAGATTTCAACAGACTTTGGAATAGCAATCTCTGTAATAAATTTTATCGGTCTCGCCTCGTAACTTTCCTTCAATAAAATTTTACATCGCTTAAAACAACGTTGCGCCTTTATGCCAACTCCAACTGAATAAGCCCGGATTACGCTTACATGAATTTCATCTTAACACCGAACAGAATTTTATGAAAAATCAATATCTTAACTTTGACAAACAAAAAATATAGAAATAAACGTACAGAAATGATACTTTGCTTTAGATATTATATTCGTTTCTCAATCATCAAAATCTACTATTCTACAACACTTCACACTCTAGCTTCTGATTTTTCCGATTATCCAAGAACATAAAAAATGACCTTTTGCCATATTCCTCTGACATTTTCACAAAATAAGAGGGTGACCAAAATGCATCACAGGTACACATACAATAAAATGGTGACATAATGAAATAAATAAAAGCATTTTATAAATGCACATACCTGTAGTCGTACGTCGTCTCCCATCATTACAGATTCACCGGCCGCTCATTCTCTTTATCTAGCCATTTCGACAGATAGTGTCTTTACAAACCATACTTTTCCTTGTTTATTTTTATTTCCATTCACTTGAAAATCATGACATAACCAAAAAATGCCTTTCATACGTTCTCTTCCTTGCGCGGACCGAACACTTTTGTCGAACCACCGACCCGCACACGCAATACTTTAGATTACAACAACTATATCTACAGCTTCAATTGCAGGAATTGCAGGATCGCGGCGTTAAAATGACCGTCTGTTGCCTGTCCCTGAATTTACTTGCGATTCCATACTTTTAAAACCTATCCCTTTTGGAGCTTCAAACGCGGGTTTTTATTCGCTGAAATGCATGCAGTCGCCTCGAATTCACTGGACACAATGCGGGTTTAGAAATGGTGCATCGTTCCTTTATACCATTTACTCCCAGTCTCATGCAATTTGTATTTACCGCCAAATTTTAACAGACACTTTTTTCTACCAGATAAAAATGTTCTGATGACAGGTCACGATGTAGCACATAGTTGTTTAGTTTAGTCGCGGTGTTGATGATGAGCATTTAAGGATTTCTCTTAACCAATTGAATTGTTAAATTACCTCATAAGACAGGCACTATATTTTTTCGATGAAGCTGAGTTTGGATGAACGGGCACGTCTTTTGACAAATTTCCTTCTGGAGCTATTTAGCGGTCTAAAATCTTTATCATTAAAGACCAAATTATTTCACTTACGATTTCCTAACGTTTACTACGGCAGATTCGTCGCCAATTCTTCTTAATCTGTACTTTTTATTAGAACAGATAGTCCAACATATCCATGCACCTTCTACACGGGCGGGCAACGTAATTTCTTTAGCGTAAGAGTGAGAAACACCACGTGTTCCTCCACGTGCCGTTTCTGGTCAGAGATAAAATGTAGCTAGAGCTCATGACTTGTAATTTATATGGGACCTCATGTAATGACTTTAGGGCTCTAGTTCCTAATGACACAAAGCTCATGGGTTCAATATCACCTCCCCCATACTCCGCTATATCCCACAAACCAGGGTACTGTTTGTTGTCTTTATACTTTTTTACTTTTTAAATTTTAATTCCCAACCGACCCTGCTGTTAATACGCCGACTTTCAAACATGGTGAGACAGACTGTAGGAGACACGTAGTTGAGAACCTACTAAGGCTCCTGATTAGTGCACTATCGGGAGCATACAAGCGATCCTAGCAGCGAATTGAGGAATTACATAGAACTAAGGCTTATGGATGAAACCTACATTTCCAGGCCTTTATAGTATTACGTAGACGACTGTTTAAACTCTAAACCGTAAGCAATGTCTTAAAGGAAACATCCTAAACTTTCAAATCTATTCATATACGGTACCAACTCATATTTCTGTGGTACTAAGGCAGAACTCCTCTTCAAAAGTTTGCGAGATAGCTGAAATTCAATTTGTATTTCAATGACCTCTGCATTGAAGTGGTAAGAATTTTCGAATGTAATATAAAGAAAGAAGAAGTTTTGTTCTGAAAATTTCAGCGAGTTCAGGGATGAAATCACTCGGTTGCCACAGTATCAAAGACAGAATCCTCTGGTACTCTGCCGTTTGTTTCCAGATTTATGTAAAAATTATGATACACAGTGTGAATTAGTGGAAAAAGACTTAGTAGATCCTTTGTCGATTACCTTTATACTCTGAGTGACTGATTTACGTTACGCAACTTTCGACAATTGCCGACCTCAGCCCTATAACACAACAGTTTAAGTCGTAGTTCATAGAATGTTTGCGATTCCATACTTTTAAAACCTATCCCTTTTGGAGCTTCAAATCTTTCGTCAGCATGGGCATCGGGTGTTTGCCCCCTCGGAATCACCGGCAGTCGAGTATTCAGAAGTCCCCATCTTCCAGTGAATTTTCAAATAGTATTATCTGATAATTTGATGTTCTTTCACTTTAGAGCATTTTAAAACATTTTTTCATGAAAAGCCCTATGATGTCCTTAAGTATGTTTTTCAAAGCAATTTTTAGGCGACAGCTACCAGGCCGCTGGAGCATTTTCTGTGCCTCTTTCCCGTGATCACGAAACTTCTGTTGTTTTCGTGTATTCATTCTTCTTTTCTTCCGTGATGGAGTGCCTTCTGCTCAAATGAAAATTCCTATTCCTCCTTCGTCCTCTATTCTCTTTCATGTTGGGATGTCTTCTGCTTGCAAATTTTTACAGCTCTTGAAATCGATGGCGGAACTAAAGGGTTGTAGTTCAAAATATATTATTTTTCACGAGAAGAGTTTACATCATTGCCACTCATAAATACACTTGTTACTCAATTTTTTGAAAATGGGTGTGAGCATAGTTTTTATATTATTTATTATAATCTGGAAAATAGTTACATCTCAAAAATAACCGTTTCTAATTAAGCAAAGCGACTGATGTCAGAACACTGAAAATCGTTAGAAGTGCTTCCTGGCATGAATACATTAGATTTTGTTCTTGTAACACTTTCAGAGTTTATAGAGGTCGAAATAAGCTATACATTGAGGGGAAAATCTCAAAAACCATGTAATGATTTGTAACCCTTTCGTTCTCATCCATCGAAATATTATTTCTTGTTGTCTCCATTTGATCAGCATAATTAACATTTGTTATATCTAAAACCAAAATGCAGTTAACAGTGATGTTTTGATCATTGTATTTTATGTTTCTGTGATACATGCGGATAACATTAAACGTAACTTGCTTACCTATAAGTAATTTTGAGGGAGCTTGGCAACCCTGCTATTTCCATACATTTTAATTACCGTGGCACATGAACTGGATATAATGTCCTATTATGAATGGCTGGGAATCTTCCTTAATCCGATGAATCAGATAAATTGTAATTCTCCATTGCTTGGCTGCCGCGAAAATATGCCATGTAAAACTTATTGGGTTCTGCCAAAGATCAGTTTCAAAGCATTGAACATAACGGAATCATTATTTTGAGAAAAGCATATTTTACGGGTACCGGAATCATACGTGGTTTTGCAGTCATAGTCTTCGTTGCAAAACCTACCATACTGACATTAAAATCGAATATTCGATTTTTTTTTAGCATATCGGCTTCTGTCTTAGTACTACAGATTTCTTATTGTTATTTATATTTTTGTCCCACTAACGGATTTTATGGTTTTCGGAGACGCAGAGATGCCGAAATTTTGTCCCACAGTAGTTCTTTTACGTGCCAGTAAATCTACCGATACGAGGCTGACGTATTTGAGCACCTTCAAAATACCACCGGACTGAGCTAGGATCGAACCTGCCAAGTTGGGCTCAGAAGGCCAGCGCTCTACCACATATTTCTGAGACTGTATGATTATGTTACAGCCAGTGTACATACAATATTTCAAGCACCATATCCGTTGTGATAGGGGCTTCCGGTACATAAAAATGATATCTATACTCACTCACGTGGTCACTCACACCGACCTTCAAAAGTTCACTGCATTGGTAACTGGACTTTGTTTAACTAAAGTCTGGTTGGGGTAATGGAGAATCTTACTCAACTTCATGTCACAAGTAGACAGGGATGAATTTAGCTACTACGCGCCCTAAGCCAGAGGAAAATATTTCCGTCCCTTATTTCGCCACGAATGTACCACCAAGTAATTTACATAAGTACATAGCTGAATAATAATAATAATAATAATAATAATAATAATAATAATAATAATAATAATAATAATAATAATAATAATAATAATAATAATAATAATAAAAATAATAATAATAATAATAATAGTAAAACCATCAGCACTGTATTAACATAATAGTTTTGATATTTTATGATGATTATAACTCTAGTTAACTTCGTGTTCTCTTTTCAAGAGTTGTGAATAAAATAAAATTAAATTAAAAAATAAACAGTAACAGCTTAAAAATCACCCTTAAAATCCACCGCCCTAGGTCTTTAGGTCTGCTTTATCTAGGCCTAAATACGCCCCTGCGAGTAAAAGTTAAATTTGTTTTCTCAATTTGCTTTACATCGCACTGACAAATAGGTCTTATGGCGACGATGGGACAGGAAGGGGCTAGGAGTGGGAAGGAAGCGGCCGTGGCCTTAATTAAGGTACAGGCCCAGCATTTGCCCGGTGTGAAAATGGGAAACCATGGAAAACCATCTTCAGGGCTGCCGACAGTGGAGTTCGAACACACTATCTCCCGAATACTGGACACTGGCCACACTTAAGCGACTGCAGCTATCGAGCTTGGTGAGTTAAATTTTACCGGCTAGTTTATTTCTCAAGAACAAACTTTGATTATCTGATAGTTACTGCTTTCTCAGTGATGATAATAATCTTTTCTTTGCTAGTGTTTTAACGTCGCATTAACACATTAAAGATTTCCGATGACGCACGCATGGAGAAAGGCTAGGAGTGGGAATGAATTGGCCGTGGCCTCAATAGCATTTGTCCGATGTGAAAATGGGAAACCATGGAAAACCATATTCAGGTATAATGACGTTAAGCGATCTAACATCGACATCATGGGCTAGAAACAAGCTTGTAGTTGACTGTTGATATCGTGATCATAGGGGTATCGTCAGTTTTACGTAGGACTTGAACCATAAGGACAGGACTTCCTATTTTAAACATTTCACATGCTTTGGCCGGATTTCAAACTGCGATTACCTTTAGATCACGGGAGACTGCTGACGAAAATGAGGGCTACTGGACTAGACAAAAGAGTGGTTGAATGGGTGACTTTCTAGCAATGAGAACTCAGAGAACTGATCCTGATACGATTAAGAGTAGGGTAGTATTATTGGACCTTTATGTTTTGTTATATGTGATATGAGTAAAAAACTGGATACGAAGATAAGGCACTCTTTTGCAGATGATGTTATACTGTATAAAGTAATAAATGTCCGGCTCCATGGCTAAATGGTTAGCGTGCTGGTCTTTGGTCGCAGGGGTCCCGGGTTCGATTCCCGGCAGGGCCGGGAATTTTAACCATCGTTGGTTAATTTCGCTGGCACAGGGTTGGGTGTATGTGTTGTCTTCATCATCATTTCATCATCATCATCATCACCACGACGCGCAGGTCGCCTTCGGGGGTCACATCAAAAGACCTGCAGCTGGCGAGCCGAAAATGTCCTCGGACACTCCCGGCATTAAAGGTCATACGCCATTTCATTTTTCAAGTAATAAATGTTACAGGATTATGAGCGACTGCAAAAAGACCTCGAAAATGTTGTTTGATGGACAGCGGACAGTGGTGTGATGATAAACGAGATGAAAAGTCAAGTTGTAAGGCTCACCAAGAGGTAAAGTCCTCTAAGTTTAAATTGCATTGTTAACGGGATGAAGAAAAATGAAATGGCATATGGCTTTTAGTACCGGGAGTGTCCGAGGACATGTTCGACTCGCCAGGTGCAGGTTTTTATTTGACTCCCGTAGGAGACCTGCGCGTCGTGATGAGGATGAAATGAAGATGAAGACAACACATACACCCAGCCCCCGTGTCAGCGAAAGTAACCAATGTTGGTTAAAATTCCCGACCCTGCCGGGAATCGAACCCGGGACCCCTATGACCAAAGGCCAGCACGCTAACCATTTAACCATGGAGCCGGACTGTTTACGGGATGAAAGTACATCACGGTGATCTGTATAAGTTCTTAGGTGTTAATACAAGGAACGATCTTAATTGGGGTAATCACATTAACGAGATCGAATATAAAGATTGCAGATTAACGAGGCGAGATTTAATTTTTGATACCGTTAGAAGAGATGACGTGTTTACTTTCATAGAGATAACGAGAAGGGTCTTCCTTAGGTAGAGCAACCATCTTTTTTGGTGAGCGAGCCAGCTCATTTTTCAGAAAGGAATTGTAACTGAGATTTTAGCAGCGAAACAAGAAAGCTGTGAGAATGAACAGAGATAAATAAGGACTGTGTCTGGTGAACATATGCAAGTGATAATGTAAGTTTAATTGAAACAGTCAGGAGTTCAAAGAAACCTCTTCGTCCGGGATAGATAAAATTGCTGTTAATTAGGATGATGAGATTTATTTATTTATTCATTTATTAAATTCACTGAAACCGTATTTTGAGAATTAGCTTAAAACCAAGTGATTAACGTGAAAATGATCCTGGAAGGAAATCTTAGTTTTATTTGCTGTGAAATTTTAATTTATTAACATAATGATTCAAGGGACATGTCCGATAGCAAGGGACTTTACTGCCACAAGTGTTGTGAGTGTTTGCTGTTTTATTTTTATTTTGATTTGTTGAGCACCAGGTGTGCTGGGGATTTAATAACGTGGAAACCTTGGTCATCAACTACTTTAACTTTATTGTGTTTAGCCTTCAGCCTAGAAATTTGGACGGTCATGGGGTCATCAACCTCAGTGACTTAGATTAGGGTCATCTGCCATTATAGCATAATTCTTCTTGCAGTCATCATCCACAATGACTTTAACGTAAATCACTGAGTTAGATGTCGATCCATGACATAGTCGCAGGTCACATCGATTCAATGAAGGGTCCATGCCGTACAACCACTGTATGGCACATACCGATTGGATAGCCTTAATTATACCAAGAGTCCAGAGCTCGTGTTACGGGGGTTGGATTATCACGAATCATAATGGTTGTACATGCAGTCTAACATGGAAGCCGAACTTAGTGATCTCCAGACTTTCTTTCTTTTATTCTGAAATCAAGACGGCGGTTTCTAGTAAGGATGCCCCTTAGGCAATTTAATTAAGGTCTCCAAAGCCAGCGTCTCTCAACATCGTTGTTACTATTCGTTTGTTTGGACAGGTATGAGTTCGTTGATCAGCTGTTGTGAAATATCACAAGTTTTCAGATTTCGTATTAAATGGTCATTTAACCTAAACTTTTAAGTTAAACAGTCGGCAAGTCAACTCATTGTGGATATTAGTTTTAAATTACTGAAACCCACCTCTTACCTAAGCAAGTGACGAAGAACCCGTAAGCGACCCAAGAGAAAGATCTCATGCCGATTGCTCATAGGTAAGGAAGGTAGGTATCCTTTGAAGAGACTTAAAGGGTTCAATATTGTGACTTTTTCCCACTTTTAAAGACACCACTCAAACGTATTCCTCTACTAACGTCATTCCAAGCCATCTTTCCACTGACAGCTCGGAACATACCACTTAAACGAGCAGCTCGTCTCTTTTCTCCCGAGCATTTTCAGCGCAAGATCGCAAGATCGTGGGCTCAAACCCAGTAGTGTTGGCTGCATTTCTGACGGGCCGTGTCATACGATATTCGCATGTTAAAGATCTCTGGGGATCTATTCGGTATTTATTTATTCTGAGTGTTTTTCCAATGAGATATTGGCTCGAGGGAGGGACTGCCCTTTACAGTGACGGCTTTACAATTAATGGCAAAAATTGTTACTATTCAAAATATAGTTACAACGAAATACGCTGATCAAAACACTATTGGAATTACAGTGGAGATAATTAACAATTATGTGGCAATAATAATTAATATATTTCTGTATATTTCTGTAATAAATGTTCAAAACAGACCTTAAATACTGAACATTCTCTAATACTCCTTAACTCATTCGGCAATTTGTTATATGATAGTGAGGCAGAATATGCCGTACTTTTTATTCCACGCCTTGAAGGAAATATATGACCGTATACAGTGGCTCAAAAAAGTATTGGTCTCTCGAGATATGCTACATGTGAGGAGGAGGAATCGAACGGAGTGATGATAAAAATTGTTATATATTAGAATCCTTGATTATTTATCATCTTGTGTAACACGTACATTGTAAAAAGAACATAATTCTTCCATGTCCATATAACTATAAAACATAAGACAATAATTTTCACTTGTCACCAAAAGAGTATTGGTCTGAATCAACACAATGCAGTTTCTTGATCCTTCGTGAACGTTTCAGTAGCTGGTAGGTCGTCCTTTCCTCTATATAATCTCATCTAACCTATTTTGCATCGATCGTCCCAAGGATTCCGCAGTTTCCTTTGGTATGTATTTCCATTCGGTAAATAAGGCTTTTTTTTAGGTCAGATTTGTTTGATATTGAATGTTTTCTCACGTTTTTCTCCAAATAGTGCTACAAATTCTCGATGGGGTTGATGTCGGGAGATTGTTGTGGAGTTTCCATACAACGTGGTGTATTATACAACAGCTATAAACTTCATGTTCAGGGCTGTGTGTTTGGGGTCGTTAACTTGCGTAAACGTATACTTTGCTGAGAGTCCTATTTTTTGTACACTTGATGGAAGATGTGTCTTCAGGATGTTAATGTATGCTTTGTGATCCATAGTCCCTTCAATAAAGGCTAATTCACCTACACCATTCGCACCCAGGCAACCCCAGACCATCAGGAAACCGCCTTCATGTTTCACAGTAGCTGCAGGTTTTTCTCGTCAAGTTCAGAATTCGTATTTCTCCACACAGTGACTCGTCTGTCTGACCTGAAGAGGGTAAATTTACTCTCATCGATAAAAACTAGTCTCTTCCCATCCTCATAGTTGTCATTTCTCTGCTCTTTAGCGTACGCAAGTCTCTTCTTACTGATAGCCTTACTGATAAACGGCTTTCTACGGGCTGTTCTGCCCGCATACCCTCTTTAGCGTAGCACATTTCGGATGGTTTCAGATAACACTTGCACTCCTACATCTTGTTGTAACACAGCTGCTATCTTCGGCGCACTTAGCTGAAGATTTTGGGCCACTTTACGCACAATCTGTCGTTTGTCTTGTATTGATAACTTTGAGGGGCAGCCACTTCTTGGTCTATTTTTCTATTATCTTTGTTCTTTTGTACCTGTACACAATATTTTTAACAGTGGTAACAGCTCTTCCAATAATTTCACTTATGTCCTTGAAAGTTTACCTCTTTTTGAAATAGTTGCACTGCAATCCTTCTTTCTTCCACGATTGTTTCTTGCATCTTCCTTCCGATTGCTAGCTGAGCACGGAAACAGTGTTGAATATTACCTTCCAAGGTGTCAGCACAGACACAATGAGCCCGAGTAGTGGCAGACAGCACAATGTCACGATGCTAATTTTTACTAGACCAATATTTGTTTGGCGTGTAATGACGCACGCCGTTGTATTACTGGTCCGTTTACAAATAACATGAATCTCCTTGGCTCCATATTCAATCTGCCTATGTACTTGACTGTCCTGCATATCTACATGCGTGTAATTCCATTATATGCACCATTATTTGTACTATGCTGTTCCATTCATACCACGGCTATGGGCAGACTAACACTTTTTTGAGCCACTGTATATAGTTTGATAGTTATGCATGTCTTTCCTGTAGCCTACGTACTTTCTGTGTATGTATACCTTAGAAGAGATCAGATGTAAGGCTTTTCAGGCGTTTGCTCTATTAACCAGCGTTTCGTCTTAGGTCTGACACTAGACTCATCAGAGTGGGATGTGTCAGACTCTACCCACTGACGCTGGGGTGTATGCAGGTGAACTTATCAGAAGCCCTATATAAGAGGCACAATCTGATAACTGCACACGGGAGATAAAACTCCACAATGGAATTATTGCCCGCCTAGCAATTCCGAATGGAAATTCTAAGTTCCCAAGGAGGGAATTAGATATTTTTCCACCAATAGAGCATGTATACCTTATGCACTCCGACAGGCAAGATGTTCGCGTCTGTGTATGGAGCGTTCCAAAAGATGTATTTATAAATTAATCTTAAGGCCCTTGTTGAAGTATTTAAAGTTAATTTATTTCTTCTTTGTTGCATGAACTCCAAATTACGATCATGTAAAATAGAAGCGAGTGAGTAAGCGAGAAATAAATGCTTCTAAACTGATGTGTACAAAATCCTATGCCCTATAATCTTTTCAGCACTCCTATAGCAGCAGTGATCTTGCGTTGTATACGAGATATATGTTATTTCCAGCATAAAGTAGATTTCAGAATAAGACCGAAGTATGAAAATGAACTAACTCTTTCCACTATTTGAGTCTTAAATTTTATTCTCTTTAGAGAGATTGTTGCATAAGATGGCTTGTGGAAAAGCACACATTTAATTTGGGAAGTATTTATAACAATATTATTTTCAGTAAGGGAGTATGCAAGTCTCTTTGTTCTTTATACATTATTTGTTCTTCGGTGTTTGTCCGACAAAATTAATGTAAATTCAGCAGTAAGTCACGAAACAGACCTTTGATTTTCCTTCATTCAGTAGAATAAAATGGAATACCGAAACTGGCTCGCTGGCAGTGCAAATGACGCAACACGTAGATGAGAACATAACTTATGATGACTATTATCGATGGCTAGCTATACTACCCGTCACTGAACAACTCACTACCATAGAGTTAACAGGAGTCAGGAATTCATGTGAAGGAATCTCAACGTCCAGAAAACGAAGTACCTAGTCATCAGTAGAACTACAACTCAGGGAACGATACGGAATGGGAAGTCATCCAAATGAGTACTGGGATCAAGAGAAGGATATCAAAATGAGAATAGAAGCGGCAAGACAGACCTTTCCGAAAATGAGATGAGGCATCTGCTCTGTAGTAGAGACCGAACACTTGACATGCTTCCTGTGTGTTCATATGGAATTGAGTCCTGGACATTGATCAAAGCATCTGAGAAGAGGATCGTAGACTCTGAAATGCGGATTTATAGACCGTTGCTTAGAATATCATACGTTGAACATGTGACTAATAAAAACGTATAATGAGGAATGAAGGAAAGTTTACTCCTGCTCATTATGAAAGAAAGGATCTTCGAAGAGGGGGGGGGGGGGGGTGTGAAGAGGATGTTGACGGATCGCCTGATTGAGGAACATAAGATATTGTTCTTCAGCAGAATTGTACCACAACGCCACTGACAAGATCGAGGTCCCCATGATGATAGCCAGTATTCGGAACAGATAATGGAATAGAAGAAGAGTATACTTTGATCTGGACTCGATAAATAAGTACGAGTGATTTAGCTGCCTGGTACGCATCCATGAGATGGTGGGTTCGAATTCCTCCCTCTCCCACCCGTCCACTTGGCAGACCTGAATACCGCTTTCCGTGGTCTTTCATTTTTACACAAGGCAAATGCTTTACTTTTATTAAAGCCACTACCTCTCCTTTCTCAGCCCCAGCCCTCTTTAACCACTAGTTTCTTACTCCCACGCCCGAAGAACTTATCAACACGGCAGTTTACCTCATGTAGTACGCCCACCTTGTGTTATCTCTGTCTGGTTCATTGGGAGTGAAGTACAAATCATATCACTTCGTACAAACATTCTGAGAATCACGTAAGGTTTGTTTGCGCATGACGATTAAGAGGTTCCATTGTGCGTTCCGCCGACATAAACTGGTGTTGGTACTATGATCAACATGGGACTATGGCTTATTTGTCTTCGATATGGTAACTGCAACGAGCGTGTATGTTTGAACATCAAGGAGAGAATTATATAAATTTAAGTTCACCACATCCCGTGCTTTAATATACACTGACGGACAGAGCAAATGCAACACCAAGAAGGAGTGGTCAGAACTTTATGCCAATTGCAGGGTAGACTGACGTCACTGAGGTATGCTCATGATGTGAAATGCGCCGCTGTGCTGCGCACGTAGCGAACGATAAATGGGACACGGCGTTGGCGAATGGCCTACTTCGTACCGTGATTTCTCAGCCGACAGTCATTGTAGAACGTGTTGTCGTGTGCCACAGGACACGGGTATAGCTAAGAATGCCAGGCCGCCGTCAACGGAGGTATTTCCAGCAGACAGACGACTTTACGAGGGGTATGGTGATCGGGCTGAGAAGGGCAGGTTGGTCGCTTCGTCAAATCGCAGCCGATACCCATAGGGATGTGCCCACGGTGCAGCGACTGTGGCGAAGATGGTTGGCGCAGGGACATGTGGCACGTGCGAGGGGTCCAGGCCCAGCCCGAGTGACGTCAGCACGCGAGGATCGGCGCATCCGCCGCCAAGCGGTGGCAGCCCCGCACGCCACGTCAACCGCCATTCTTCAGCATGTGCAAGACACCCTGGCTGTTCCAATATCGACCAGAACAATTTCCCGTCGATTGGTTGAAGGAGGCCTGCACTCCCGGCGACCGCTCAGAAGACTACCATTGACTCCACAGCATAGACGTGCACGCCTGGCATGGTGCCGGGCTAGAGCGACTTGGATGAGGGAATGGCGGAACGTCGTGTTCTCCGATGAGTCACGCTTCTGTTCTGTCAGTGATAGTCACCGCAGACGAGTGTGGCGTCGGCGTGGAGAAAGGTCAAATCCGGCAGTAACTGTGGAGCGCCCTACCGCTAGACAACGCGGCATCATGGTTTGGCGCGCTATTGCGTATGATTCCACGTCACCTCTAGTGCGTATTCAAGGCACGTTAAATGCCCACCGCTATGTGCAGCATGTGCTGCGGCCGGTGGCACTCCCGTACCTTCAGGGGCTGCCCACTGCTCTGTTTCAGCAGGATAATGCCCGCCCACACACTGCTCGCATCTCCCAACAGGCTCTACGAGGTGTACAGATGCTTCCGTGGCCAGCGTACTCTCCGGATCTCTCACCAATCGAACACGTGTGGGATCTCATTGGACGCCGTTTGCAAACTCTGCCCCAGCCTCGTACGGACGACCAACTGTGGCAAATGGTTGACAGAGAATGGAGAACCATCCCTCAGGACACCATCCGCACTCTTATTGACTCTGTATCTCGACGTGTTTCTGCGTGCATCGCCGCTCGCGGTGGTCCTACATCCTACTGAGTCGATGCCGTGCGCATTGTGTAACCTGCATATCGGTTTGAAATAAACATCAATTATTCGTCCGTGCCGTCTCTGTTTTTCCCCCAACTTTCATCCCTTTCGAACCACTCCTTCTTGGTGTTGCATTTGCTCTGTCAGTCAGTGTATTAAGTGACTGTAAAGAAATGAGTCAGATAAGACATAGATTACTGAGTGCCGAGCATCAGAAACTATTGGGAAGAGGGGGTGAGCAATCTATTTTAAGATGGATTATTAGGCAGTGCGAAAGCGGGGGCGAGTTGAACAGGTATTAATGTGCTGTAAAAAAGTCCTGTGAGACCAAAATGAAGGAGGGTGAGTTAGAGTGTGGACAAGGGGGAATGTGTTTGGAATAGGGATGTATATCTATGGGAAGCGTGTTTAATAATCGGATATTATGCAATGGATGGAGTTTGTATGATAAAATTTAATAGGAAGGAGAGTATTGGTGTTGAGTACATAGTTAAGCGGGTGGAGTTGGGTAAATTATATGTGATTTCATAAAGGTAAGGACTTTTGTTTGTGTTATGGCTGGTTAGAATGTAAATGCTGACTGTCGTTGTTTTGGTATTGATCGGGAGTAGGTCAGGGAACAATGAATGTGACGAAAGTTGCTGTACGCATAAGGACAAGTGATGAGTTTGCTGGATCCTCGAGCCGATGACTGCTACAGCTAATTGTTATCATTTTTGTTATTATTTATTCCTATTATCACTATTATTATATTATTATTTATTTATTTTATTATTATTATTATTATTATTATTATTATTATTATTATTATTATTATTATTATTTGCGAATGAGCCCATTAGGACTACGCAAAGTACTTTGAGACAGGCATTTGTCCTTCTTTGTGCCCACACTTCTTTCATTCGTTTGCTGTGTGCTTCTTTTCTCTCTTGAGACCATGTTGTTCCGGTCTTCTTCCTTGGTTCCTCCTCTTGGTCAACTTGCCACTTATGAACTTTGGCTCTGAAGATAACCCGGCTTTGGATGTCTTCAGGTGTAATTCCTGCCAGTTTGAGATCTGTTTGAATTTCGCCAATCCATTTTATTGTGTCCGTTTTGGCTTTACTTCGGTTTTCATAAAATTCAACTATTTGCTTGGTAAGTCTATCTGGGTTCATCCTTTTTATATGTCCAAAGAATCTTAATTTGCGTTTTCTGATGTCGCTGTGAATGTTAGAAAATTGTTTGATCTACGAGTTTTGGGCCTAAAATTTTTCTAATGATCTTGCGTTCCTTTTTCTCAATATTTTCTAGATCAATTTTCCTGTTCAAAATTAGTGTCTCTGATCCATAGACGCATTCTGGTTTTATTACTGCATTATAGTGTCTTAGTTTTGCATGCTTGGAGAGACACTTTTTGTTATAGATATTTTGGGTGAGTCTATATGCAGTTTCCATGTTTTGGCATCTAACTTCGTTGGCTTTTGTTTCTATTCCATTCTCCTGAATTATTTCACCGAGATATTTGAATTGCTGGACCCGATATATTTTGCCATATTTTGTCTCCATGAATTTATTATTATTATTATTGTTATTATTATTATAATGATTAATATTATGTTTCAATAGTCTTATTGCTTTGTGAACATGTATTGGGGCGGAAAGCCTGTTTGTTCATAAATAAATACTAATACTATAATATACACGAAACCATTTATTGTAGAACCACATACCTCTACAAGCCTTGAGTGTAATCCCTTGCAACATGTTACACCTGTTGCTAGATGTATGGAAGGCGCAGGGTACTGTAGTAGTGTCGCCTTTGTCGGTGTCCCTGAAGGAATTTCCTACCGGTTGAAGTATGGCGTCCTTTGTATGGAAACAATGTATGGGAAATAGATTGAAGTTACAGCGACTCATGTCCGGTGAATAGGATGGATGCCCCAGGACATCTCGCTCCACATTGCCTCATAGGAGCAGTGGCCAATGTCGTGCAGGAAAGTGGGCGGGTTCGATTGAAATCTGTGTTATGCTATTCGCCTATTCACGTTGTCTCAAGAAAGATGCTGGCAATCTCTCCTAAGCTATGTCAAAAAGATAAGGGTTACACACAATACCTCAGATTCCACATCGTTTTCGCAATTTTTAATAAAATTTGATCTTTATGTACTGCCCCATTGCACAATGACACGTTGATAGGGTGAAAGTTCCTTTTGGGGATAATCCTAAGTATCTAGGTGTTAATATAAGGAAAGATCTTCATTGAGTTAATCACATAAGTGGGATTGTAAATACCGGCTACAGATCTCTGCACAAGGTTATGAGGGTGTTTAGGGGTTGTAGTAAAGATGTAAAGGAGAGGGCATATAAGTCTCTGATAAGACCCCAACTAGAGTATGGTTCCAGTGTATGGGACCCTCACCAGGATTACCTCATTCAAGAACTAAAAAAACCGAAGAAACGCAGCTTGATCTGTTCTGGACCATTTCCGACAAAAGAGTAGCGTTAAAAAATGTTGTAAAGTTTGGGCTGGGAAGAACTGGGGGAAAGGAGACGAGCTGCTCGGCTAAGTGGTATGTTCCGAGCTATCAGCGGAGAGATGGCGTGGAATTACATTAGTAGACGAATAAGTTTGAGTGGCGTCTTTAAAAGTAGGAAAGATCACAATATTAAGATAAAGTTGGAATTCAAGAGAACAAATTGGGTCAAATATTCATTTATAGGAAGGGGAGTTAGGGATTGGAATAACTTACCCAGGGAGATGTTCAATAAATTTCCAATTTCTTCGAAATCATTTAAGAAAAGTCTAGGAAGACAACCGATAGGGAATCTGCCACTTGGGCGACTGCCCTAAATGCAGATTAGTATTGATTGATTGATTGATTGATTGATTGATTAACTGATTGATTGATTGATTGATTGATTGATTGATTGATTGATTGATTGATTGATTGATTGATTGATTGATTGATCTTCACATGCTCTACGTTCGGCTGGCCGCGGCAGACTCTCCTGCTCCGTGTGTTCAACGCTTCTCGAGATGTCTCTCTATTCACGTGCGCGTATCGGTCCATTCAACATACTGTAACTTTTTGATGAATACTGATAAATAACGCCATGAATAAAAATATATATGTAAATAAATAACTTTTCTCAAAACTTCATAAAATACTTGAAATAAATTAATAAAAATATTTATTCGAAATGTCCGTAGTATTGGCGCCAGAGTTCACCAGAATGGATCCCTCGAATTTAGATAGAGCATGATAATTCTTTATATCCCAGGGCGTGTACATAATGCTGCGTACTGGTACACCTGTATCAGGCCTTACCTAACCTTCTGAAACGATTAAATAGATAGGAACTGCACCTAGGTTCACCAATAACTCCACTGATTCTAAAATATCTAACTATATTCTCAATAAAATCCGTGCATGAGCACCTCATCAACACACCAAAATACACTTATAATACACAAACAAAAGGTTGCTGGAAGACTCCATATTTACAACAACAACAATGAAAACAGTGGGAAGACGAAAGCGAGAATTAAGCCACCATTTGTAGTTAGTTCGTTGAACAATGTACATATATGTATATAAGAACCCTTCACTGTCTCTATATCAATACGACTTGCCGATTCTCATAATCGGCAGTTATAACATCACACAGATACTGTACCTCGTAATTGTTCACAGACTTAAACACTTGTTGTAAATATATATATATATTTGAGCAACACACGCTTGTCGATCCTGAACATAAATTATGGGAAGTCTGAGATAGCTTTCACCAACATATAATGCCAGGCCACCACAAGTGCTACAATACTTAATGCGTAAGCACTCCACAATTTGTCGATCAGCCACTTTCCACGAACATAACAAGACTACGTTCCACGAACGTTTGAAGTCCAGTCCAGTATATTGCAGCAGCGTCACTCCAGCACTACCTATCAGCACTACTTCCTTCCCGAACAGTCTGTCCGCACTACTTCCTTCTCGTACAGTGTCTCAGTTGTCATTCCCTCATACATTGTATCTGGTTCCCGCCGTATGATCAACCTTTATAGACATCAGCATTCCCCTTCCTCTCACATGATACGTCTGGAACGGTCCTTGTCAGCCAATCATGAGTGATCCTCTTGTCAAGACCATGCCCTGAACTTCTTCTTGCTCCCAAGACATAAACAAACTCTCTGGTGTTTGACATAAGTTATAGATTTTTCCTAGTACACCATCAACAAGCTCATGTGATTCTAAGCTATTCACATGATTCATCGAACTTACCGACAACAACAAGTACGTCTCATAAGACACTGGAATGCCCGCATGAGTCATACAAATTACCAGAGTCCAATATAGCAATGTTTTCCCACTCGTTGTTCAAAACAAATTACTCATACTACATATACGGAGACCTCCCAGCTTACGAATATTAATGACAAAATATGTAAATGAAATACTGACGATAATAATAATAATAATAATAAATCGAATACTGACAATAATATCTCACACTTCTAAATGTAGTGTGAGGGTGTGATATATGTACTATCACAATACAGTTTAGACACGTCGTGTACACTTTTCTCAATCGCTATTAAATCAATTACATGTTTTCTATGAAATGAATTCAAGTTAAAATATATCTCAATAATACACGAACTATAACAAACACCTTAGTTTCTGTTATTCACCAATAAAATCATTGCGTCATACAATAAATTCAAATATTTATTGTCATTTTAAAATCTTGTTCTGTCATTTTTGAACCTTAAGGTCATAATTGCATTTTTATTTGAATATGTGGTGAAATTATAGGCCATTAAATGCCTTTCCCTTCTGATTAACAATGAATGAATATTTTCCAACAAAAGGTACGAAAATAACAGGTATATTGTTCTTAGAGTCATCAGTTAATAGACTGGTTTGATGCAGCTCTTTATGACGTCCTATTATGTGATAATTTTCCATTACAACGTAACTAATACGTCGTACGCTTACTCTAATCTGTTTGTCATGTCCATGCCTTGGTGTACGCCTAACGTATTTATCACCTACAATTCCCTTAAAAACTAACTGAATAACTTTTGGGTGTCTCAAAGTGTATCCTATCATTCTATCCCTTTGTGTGGTCAAATTTCACCAAATCGTTATTCTCCCATCAAGTCGATTCGGTTTTTCGTAATTTGTAATTCGATCAACTCATCCCACCTTCAGCATTTTTTCTGTAACAAAACATTTCAAAACCTTCTGTTCTCTTTCTGAGCCCGTTCTTGTCCACGTTTAACTTCCATACAATGCCAGGTTCCAGTCGAAAATTTTCAAGAATATCTTCCTAATTCCTACCTCAGTGTTGGAAGCGAGCAAATGTCTATTCTTAAGAAAGTATTTTCTTGCTTATGCTACTCTGCATTTTATTTCCTCCTTACTTCCGCCAACATTAATTATTCTTTTACCCTAACGATAATATTCATCTACTCCCTTTATTTCCTAATCTAATATTTCCTGCACCATCTGACCTCATTCGACCGCATTCCATTACTTTTGTTTTATACGAGGATTGGGGCAAAAGTCATGGGAAGTCATGAACGAATCACAAACATATAAGTGTCGTGTCTAAGTTCTGCAGGCATAGTGTGTATTATCAAAGTGACGACCCTGAAGCTTCTTTCTCATTATATGAAATAGGGGGGAAAACGCGCGGTGCTAGGTCCAGCGAATTAGGAGGGTTTGGCATCACCTCAATGCACAATGCGGTGATTGTTTCTTGAATATTAATGGCGTGATGTTCGGGCCCGTTGTCCTGATACAGGATCCATCCCGTTTGAACAAGGGTTGGTCGTTTAATGGGAATTTTCCTCTTGAGTGGCTCCTTCAGTACTTCACAATAGTAATCATTAGTAATAGTACGTTGATTCTTCACCACGTGTTAGCATACGATGCCTTATTGATGAGAACGATGAGGTGCACGACCTTTCCTGCATTTGCTTCAAATGGACTTCAAGGATGTTTCCATTGAGCATTTTCCTGTTTTGTCTCTGGGTCGTAATGATGGGACCAGGTTTCATCGCGATCGATGACTTTAGCCAAAAAAATAGGTTCTTACTGAAGCCGTCCCTTCCATTGTTGGTGCGCTATCACACGATGAGCTTTCTGTTCGACGTTCGTCGCACGAGGCACCCACTTCGCTGGAACATTGCGATATCCGATAACATCGCGTACGACGTCTTCTTTTCATCCATATGAGATATTTCATAATTAGTGCAAACTGTGCAATCGATACACGTCTGTCTTCAAAGGTGAGGCCAGTACGGGACGTGGGGAATCCTCGACGTCAGCTTTAACCTCCCTGATTCGTTTATGTCACGGAAAAACCTGCGTTTGTCCCATAGCTTGCTATTTGTAGGCTTGCTTCATCATTTCCACTGCTTGTGACGGAGTTTTGTCGAGGAAAACGCAGAATCTAATTGATGTGCACTGCTGCAACCTAAGGTTCATGCTGGGCACAGTTAAAACGTTCTTTCACTTTAACTGTTTCCCTCCGACTGAGCACATGACGCGTATGGCGTTGTGTCAATCAAGGTTCGGCCGCTCCAGTACCGCCAACAACAATCACAATAAAAGTCTTCAGTAGTAGGCACATAGATCTGCACTATTGTGGTGGAAACTGGCTTTATGTCTGTCTTAGCAACAATAATCCGTTCACCATGTTGGTCATAGTAGCTTACCCATTGGTTTAATTTCTTGTTAATTACTAAGCCAACTTCTGCACTTCCCCTGTTAGATTTTGTGTTGATAACTCTGTAGTCGAAGAAAAAACCAAACCATATGGCGAAACAGCCCCGAAGGGCCATGGCCTACCAAACGACTGCTGCCCAGCCCGAAGGCCTACAGATTATGAGGTGTTGTGTGGTCAGCACGACGGATCCTCTCGTCCGTTATTCTTGGCTTTCTAGACCGGGAATTCTGTAGTAGCCTGACCAAAATTCCTACTTTTCCTGCCAAAGTATTTCACTTATACCGATTACAAGACTACAACTTTAATCAATTTCCCTTTTTCAGACTCTCTAACCTACCACAACGATTCAAACTTTTAACATTCCGTGCTCCGACTGACTTAATATCAGTGTTCATTTTCCTAATTACTGTGACCTCTCGTGTAGTCCCCATCCGGAGATCCGAACTGTGGACTACGTTACCTCCGGAATATTTTACCCAGGAAGAAATAATAATTTGTACATCATTCGTTCATACAAAGAGAGCTGCATATCTTCGGGAGTTAGTGACGGCTATAGTTTGGATTTCTGTCTGCCTTGTAGTAGTATCGACAGAGCTAAACCATGTTGAATATTATTACAACGCCATATCAGTCATTTATCCAAACTACCGGCCTTGCAACTTCCGAATGGCTGCCACCCCCGTTTCGATGAATCATTCGTTAATCTTGTCTCTCGACAGACAACCATCAGATATGATTGTACCTTCAGGTACTTAACTTCGTCATCGGGACGTACACGCCTCTCCACGTATCAGAGTATCCCTGTCCAGCTCCATGGCTAAATGGTTAGCGTGCTGGCCTTTGGTCACTGGGGTCGCGGGTTCGATTCCCGGCAGGCTCGGGAATTTTAACCTTAATTGGTTAATTTCGCTGGCACGGGGGCTGGGTGTATGTGTCGTCTTCATCATTATTTCATCCCATCACGACGCTCAGGTCGCCTACGGGAGTCAAATCGAAAGACCTGCATCTGGCGAGCCGAACTTGTCCTCGGACACTCCCGGCACTAAAAGCCATACGCCATTTCATAGAGTATCCCTTTGTAGTTATTGAATACATTTACTCCATCCTGTACTGAAGATATTTGCAAGATTAAAGTAGAAATATCAGATCAAAAGATGATCATAAACAGAATTATCTCTGAACATTGCTGTACCTCAGGAAGGGAGTATCTTTGTTTGACTTTCGACCTGCTCACAAGCATTGTTAAACTTGAAAGATAATGAAAGTTGGTCAAAAGACGATGCAATTCAGGAATTCTTTCCACACAGGCACTTGGAATGAGGCCTTTCTAAGGAATGTTGTGTTTCATCTCCTAGCAGTCATTAAAACCAGCAAACATCGTGAGTTATGTCAATATACATTGAATTATATGAATAAAACATTCCTGCCAAGCGTACGAAATTAGTAAATAATTCCATATATTAAGGCACACTTTTTCGGAGGGTATATGTTACTGTCTGTTATCGCTTTTGTGGCGTGACGTCACGGGGACTAGGGGACTAGGCTAGTCCCCTGACATTTCAGTTTAAGTATTTTTCAATAAACATTCACGAGTGAGAAAAGCCGTAGTTTATATTTCTCAATTTCCACTGTAAAATAACACTTGGCACTACTATTTTTACATACACTACCGCCCGAGCACTGACTGTGATCGCTGAGTGAGGATCGGAAACGTTCGGCTCTTCTCGGGGGAAGGGAACAGGCGAATCTGCCTAGTCCGTCTGTCGTCTAGCTCGTTCGCTACGCTCGGGCGTGTCGTAGCAAGTAAATTTAATTTTCGTTTGCTATTTAGCAGTGGCATTTTTAAGGTTATTAAACTTACGTTATTGATCTCGACACTGAAAGAGATCTGGGCCTAGTGAAATGTGAAAGTGTTAGATTATCTATATATTTGAAAGTGACTAACTGTACAGTATGGAAGGGGACTCGGTTCAGAAATCAACCAAATTAATGACTACTGATCTGCATTTAGGGCAGTAGCCCAGGTGACAGATTCCTCTCTGTTGTGTTAAATAATTGCAAAGAAATTAGAAGTTAATTAAACATCTCCCTTGGTAAGTTATTCCAATCCCTAACTCCCCTTCCTATAAACGAATATTTGCCCCGATTTGTCCTCTTGAATTCCAACTTTGTCTTCATATTGTGATCATTCCTACTTTAAAAGACACCGTTCAAACTTATTTGTCAACTAATGTCATTCCACGCCATCTCTCCGTTGACAGCTCGGAACATACCACTTAGTCGAGCAGCTCGTCTTCTTTTTCCCAAGTCTTCCCAGCCCTAACTTTGCAATATTTTTGTAACGCTACTCTTTTGTCGGAAATCACCCAGAACAAATGGAGCTGCTTTTCTTTTGAGTTTTTCCAGTTATTGAATCAAGTAATCCTGGTGAGGGTCCTATACACGGGAACCATACTCTAGTTGGGGGTCTTACCAGAGACTTATGCCCTCTCCTTGACATCCTTACTACAACCCCTAAAAACCCTCATAACCATGAGCAGAGATCTGTACCCTTTATTTACAATCCCATTTATGTGATTAACCCAATGAAGATCTTTCCTTATATTAACACTTAGGTACTTACAGGAATCCTCATAAGGAACTTCCACACCATCAACGCAGTAATTAAAACTGAGAGGACTTTTCCTATTTGTGATACTCACAACCTGACATTTTACCCCGTTTATTACCATACCATTGCCTGCTGTCCATGTCACAACATTATCGAGGGCATTTTGCAGTTGCTCACAATCTTATAACTTATTTATTACTCTATACAGAATAACATCATCTGCAAAAAGCCTTATCTCAGATTCTACTTCTTTACTCATATCATTTATATACAGTATATAAGAAAACATAAAGGTCCAATAATACTGCCTTGAGTAATTCTCCCCTTAATTATTACAGGGTCAAATAAAGATTTCCCTACTCTAATTCTCTCAGATCTATTTTCTAGAATATAGCCACCCATTCAGTCACTCTTTTATCTAGTCCAATTGCACTAATTTTTGCCAGTAGTCTCCCATGATCCACCCTATCAAATGTTTTAGACAGGTCAATAGCAATACAGTCCATTTGACCTCCTGAATCCAAGATATTTGCTATACCTTGCTGGAATTCTACAAGTTGAGCTTCAGTGGAATAACCTTTCCTAAACCCGAACTGCCTTCTATCGAACCCGTTATTAATTTCGCAAACATGTCTAATATAATCGGAAAGAATGCCTTCCCAAGGCTTACATGCAACGCATGTCAAACTTACTGGCCTGTAATTTTCAGCTTTATGTCTATCACCCTTTCCTTTATACACAGGGGCTACTATAGCAACTCTCCATTCATTCGGTATAGCTTCTTCATACAAACAATAATCAAATAAGTATTTCAGATATGGTACTATATCCCAACCCATTTAGTATATCCCCAGATATCTTATCAATTCCAGCCGCTTTTCTACTGTTCAACTTTTGTATCTTATTGTAAATGTCATTGTTTTCATATTTAAAGTTTTAATACTTCTTTAGCATTAGTCACCTCTTCTATCTGGACATTTTCCTTGTAACCAACAATCTTTATATGCTGCTGACTGAATACTTCTACCGTTTGAAGATCCTCACATACACAATCTCCTTGTTCATTAATGATTCCTGGAATGTTCTTCTTGGAACCTGTTTCCGCCTTTAAAGTAAATGTCGATTACAATCGAGGTGGAACCATCTATCTATCTATCTATCTATCTATCTATCTATCTATCTATCTATCTATCTATCTATCTATCTATCTATCTATCTATCTATCTATCTAAATACAATCGTAACGACCGTGTGTCTGTACATTGACTATTTGGGCGAAATTTTCATTCAGTTATCCCTTTCAGGTGTAATAAAGACCATCTGCATATTTTTTATCTTTGGTGTCAGTTTATCTGTCCGTTTGTCCGTTTGTCTGTTTGTTTGCCTGAGTTCTTATAACATGATAACTACTGGATATTTTTCTACCAAACTTCATATTCAGAATCCATATGTCCTTGGGTAGGTTTTAGGACGAATATTTTTTCTAATTTCCTCAATCGACTGGGGGTTTATAAAACCGTGATTTTGCACTCCCACAAAATATACACCACCAAACTTAATGGAAACCTACCTGCCGTAATGGAAACCAATTTCTGAACCTTTTTTCTCATGTGCATCATTTCGATACGAGGATTAATAAGGGAGATATCATTGACGGAAAGTCTTGCTGTACAAGTCCCACCGGACTTAACTCAAGAACGGGTGCGTGTAAAGCGTATTTCTTATAACTTCAAAACTACTGGAGATATTTCAACCAAACTTCATATTTAGCACCCGCCTGTCCAAAGGTAGGTTTTTTTAGGTCCATACCATGTCAAATTCCCGGAATGGACTGGGGGCTATAGGGAACCGAAACAGTGATGTTACTCTCACACAATATATACAAGACCAACCTGACTGGAAATCGACCATCCTTGATGGAAATCGATTTCTAAAACTTTTTTCACATGTGCATTTTCTCGACAGGAGGATTAATAAGGGAGATATCATGAACGGGCTGTTTTGTAGGCGAAGTCCAGCGGATATAGCCCAAAAGGTGTCGTACGTGGAGCAAATTCCTTATCTATGTGAATAAAATCGTAACGACCGTGTGTCTGTACGTTGACTATTGTGGCGAAATTTTCGTACAGTTATCCGTTTCAGGTGTAATAATGACCACCTGCATATTTGTTAGGTTTATTGTCCAGAAAGTGCTCATTTTTACCGCCCACTCCCCACCCAACCTCCCCCGAAAGCAAGATTACGGCACAATCTGCCAGACGAGCTAGAAAATTGAAATTTGGCAAAATTATTTGTCTTAGCATGTGACCGACGGAAAGCTTTCAAGATCTTTAAATATTTCACATTTTACCCCGAAATACTTTACATCGAAATATTGAGACATTTTAATGTCGGTGCAGACCTTCATTTTGAAGTATTTCGTGGCTAAACGTTAAGTTGTATCAAAAAACGGATGGCACATTCTCTATTCGATTTGAAATGATCTACAACTTTGGTACTATGACGTTTTGTGGCATCTCTATTCCTTATACGTTATATTTGTTTCTATTTCTCGATTGTTCGTACATTTTTGCAATTTGTAAACGTATAATTCATAATTTGAATAATGTTTACGAAAGATAGAATCATCAAATTCTACACAAACATTGGTCGACCCAGTATCCATTAGTGAACTAAATTCTATGTTTTCAGCTGTCACATAAGTATCGAAAATTAATGCACTCTGGGAAAGCCTCGCCCAAATCTACGCTATTCAACGTTTCTAACTCAAACTTACCCATAAACAGATGCGATAGGACAAAATATCATAAGATCAGCCATTTAGACTGCTAGATGAGGCGTCTTATGGTACAGTCTGTTTGTCGATATGACGTATCGTTTAGCAGCAGTTATTCTGTAAATGAAGCTTTGAAATATTGTAAACATGCATATACTTCGTATGTCGATCTATATATTCATTGATGTCGATTTGTAGCGATGTAGAAAGGGTGTGTCTGCCAATATAATTAATATTTTACAAATCGATATTGACTCTCAGCTGGCGGACGTCTGCTATTGTAATAATTACTGTCCACATCGAAATTGACTGGCGGTAGGAATGGGATCCTTCTCCAACTCCCGTGTAACTGGCATTAGTAAGGAGAGACTACCATTGTAATGAACAATTCCCTTCTCGATTTGACTGGCAGAAGTCAACAGTACATGCAATTTGTTCAAAACCCCCTCACCAATTGTGTTTGGGAGTAGGCAAGTGTGCCTGCCAATACAAACAAGTTATCCTTCTAAAATGTGACTGGCATTAGGCATAGTGGTCTGCCATTACGTTGTACAATGGAAACTCATCAAATCGGTGTGACAAACATTAAGAAATGGGCCTTTCATTATAATGATGCCTTTCATTATAATGATAACAGCAGAACTCAATTATGATTGGCCTTAGGGAAGGTGTCTGCCATTATAATAAAATGTCCTCAATTGTCATCTGTCTGGTAGTAGGAAAGGGGGACTGCCGTTGTAACTAAAACTACCGAAATCGATTGTGACCACGCAGTAGGTAATGGGGCCTGCCATTATAATGAAAACTTCTCTACTCGATTGTGAATGGCTGTAGGCAAGTCAGCCTGTTGTTATCATCAAAACTCCGCAACTCACACCTTACATTGAAGGCAATGTATGGGAACCTCCCCCTGTTGTTTCTGGATAACGCCAAGGGACATGCAATTTAAAAAAATCTTATTCACTGCGTGTACAGTAATTTACTTCGATATGCGTATACAATGTAGAATACCGTATTGAAGCACGGGTACATTTGCTAATAATAATAATAATAATAATAATAATAATAATAATAATAATAATAATAATAATTGTTCTGTAAAAAGCCCATATGGACTCAACTGACACCGCGGACAGAAACCTCTACAGGAAAAAAATTAATGGATGGAAAGTGCAACCAGAGAACGAAGTGAAAAAGAAGACTGGAGCAAAGTGGACAGAAGAACGAAAAAGGATCCACGGAGAAATGATGAGAGCTGTTTGGCAACTCAGAAAACAGAATCGTTAGAGCTTTGCGTGATCCATTGGGTCCATACGCACATAATAATAATAATAATAATAATAATAATAATAATAATAATAATAATAATAATAATAATAATAATAATTGTTACGGAGATATACGTGGAGCAGAAAGAGGTGAAGGAAGGTGTGGGCTTGAATGGTTCTAACCACGACATCAAAAATTGAATTAAAACTTTAAAAGGTTTTATTTCTTTTCAAAAAACAAACTTAACAATCTTTTTCACTGAGTGAACATAACAATATGACAGGTACAAATAGCAATTTTGAAACAAGACTAGAAAAATCCAAGATTAGTGAATTATACAGATTTGGGGCTTCAAGCCATTAGTTTACAAATTCTGAGATACCGGATCCAGTTTACAAATTTTTACAAAATCTCAATGTTTAGACAAGGACAGGAATATCCGAATTTAAGAGCACTTTGCTCCAACAAATGTACAGCCTTCCAGAGGCACTCCTCAATATTACAGAAATTTAGAAAAGAGCTTACATGCTCTCTAACATTGACCAAATTTCTTCCAGCCCGCTTAAGGCAACATTACAAAACCTTACAATCTCTAGCCTCTCTAGGCGCAATTTACACTTAACAAAAGTTAGTACACAGGGGTATCTAGTACCCAACCTACTGGGCCTTTGTGGAACACAAACTGAATGGAGGCGTACTCTAGCGCTCCTAGATAATGAAGTATTAAAATCCTAACAGGGCTCTCGACCCGATGATACAGGGGCTAATCCCAAGCTACTGAGGTGACTCGAATGAAAGTTAATTTAATACATTACGGGAAAGAAAAACAGTACTAAATCGTAGTCACCTCATACCAAGTTGAAGGGTAACGCACTCTCTATCCCCGATTTACAGTTAAAGACTTTATGAAATTTTACATTAGTTGAACAAAAATTTACATTTTAGAAAAGGTTGGTTACATAGTTAGAAATTCGGACCTTCCACTCGTGTAAGTCGGCGGAGGTGGCTACAGAGAGATAAAACTGATGGCCATTACCTGGGCTGATGAACTGCCTGCGAAGAATGAGGCACTTGGCCTCTTACAAATTCGGCGATCAAATGACAAGGTAGCCAGAGCAGCCGCAGTTTATATACACGAAGGGAAGGTTCGAGAGGATTCTGGACTAATCCGGACACATCCTCTCAATTTTATTGGTTAATTCAAAAGTTACACCCAAAAAACCAAGAAGAAGCCTGTGATAGGCTGAAAATTAAGTACAGAAAATTTGTGATTGGTCACATTCAAAACCTGCGGAATGAGAGAGAAGTGTTGCAAACCTTGAAATATATAAAAAATAAATGAATGTTGATTTACTTCAGAAAACCTATACACACAAAATTTCTTTCCATACAAACTTCTGTTACCTTGCACCAGAGTGCATGACCATAGTTTTTGGTAGTGACATCCATGGAGAAATGTCCAAACTTCTTGAAGTAAACGAACACAAAGCAAATAAATCCAGTCAGTTTAAGCCACTTCACAATAACACACTTACTTAATACTTCCGTAGTGACAACTTCTGATTAAAGTTCCGACTTCATGTAGTAGCAGTTTCACATTTTGTTGAATATATAGAGTTCATTAAGGCGTTTCTTTTGAATGCACGGAGTTGAGGTGTACCTCTAGGTAAAATAATAATAATAATAATAATAATAATAATAATAATAATAATAATAATGATACGTGCTTTTTTGGAGGTATGAAACGTTGCCCAGTACCGACACCTTGTTTTCCGAAAACAAAGGATGAATTGGATATTATTTAGAATATTGCTATCACAATTCCTATAAAGTGATGGCTTATGGCTTAAAATCAAGCTCGTTTGTCTGCTTTTGTTACGTTTCTATACATATAATGCGTACTAGCACATGATTGAAGTTTCTGTAAACTGCCACTCTAAAATTATCATTTCGTGTCGTCAGTTCGGAGTTAAGAGAATGATATAGTCTTCATCTTGGATCTTTCTTGTCCTTTCACATCTTTTGGCTACTGGAATACAATAGAGTAGAGAGTTGGTATCCTCACCCTTCAGCATACAAAGCAATAGTAAATAGCCTCACCAGTTCTGTATGAGGTACTTTATTTCATAACGAGCAATTAACCGCGACTTCGCTCGCGTGGATTTCGTAGTTTGTTAAAAGTAATCGTTCCTCGGTATTGTACTAAGACGTTACCTGAAAATCCAAAAAGTATAAAAACTCACCGAAAGAGTGAGTGTCATTTACACCGGAAAGTCTTTATAAACGACGTTTGTGGTATTGCTTTTTGGGGCTAAGGTGACCATGTGGCATAGAACTGTACATGTGAGAAATAGTCTTCGCTAAATTCGAAAAAAAAAAACCCAACCATGTTTCTTTATTTTTAAAGGAGATTTCAAATACCTATTTACACGTCTGTAGCACCTTCTGTTTTTGAGATATAAGTATGAATTCAACTCCTTTATCAGACATTCCCCCACCCCCTCCTCACAAGTAGATTTCCCGAAAACAAAAAATACATGTTTCTTTATTTTGAAAATAGATTCCAAATACCAATTTTCACGTCTGTAACACCTTCAGTTTTGGAGATATAAGTATCTTCATAAAACGTAATCAAACTCTTTTCTCCCCCAATAAGTGCCTTTTATGAAAACAAAACAATAAAGTACATGTTTCTGTATTTTAAAGGACTTTCCAAATACCATTTTCACGTCTGTAACATATTTTTTGACTATACTCTAGATATACTGGAATTTATTTTAAAAATTCACCTGCTTTTTCAATTGTTTCACCTCCTTAAATGGATTCTCCGAAAGCAAAAAAAAAAAAAAAAAAAAAAAAGTACGTGTTTCTTTATTTTTAAAGTAAATTCCAAATAACAATTTTCACGTCTGTGGCATTTTTAGTTTTTGAGAAACCAGTATCCTAACAAAAGGTATTTAACATTTTCACCTTTTTTTTGTCCCCCTTAAGAAGATTTTCTGAAAACAAAACAATACGTGTTTCCTTATTTTTAAAGCGGATTACAAATACCAATTTTCACGTCTTTAAACTGTGAAGTTTTGAGATATAAATACACTCATTTTAAAGATTCACTCCCATTTTTCACACCTTTAGCGACGGAATACCCAAAAATTCTCCCTTAGTGAGTACCTACATTGTAATATAAATGTATCCCTAAAGTTTAATTTCTTTATGTCCAGTAGTTTTGGCTCAGCGATGATGAGTCAGTCAGTCAGGACATGTTATTTTATATATACAGATTAACCTGTGGTTGATTTATGTTGAAATTTAACTGCATTCCTTGTTTCCGTATAACCTGTTTGCCGAAACAAGTGAGTTCATGAGGCGAAACGCTGGTAATTTCACGAGTGAAGAGGCCTGAAGAGCTAAAATGTTTTTAACATTTGCAGTCGATGAAATTAAATTATGCTTTCCTTCTGGGAATTTAAATTTTGAATTAATAGTTGTTTAGTAGGAGAAAAGGGTGCACGTGGTTCACAAGTCAGAGAAGTGAAATGAATAAAATAAGTAATTATTGGTGCGCGATAGAAGAAAGCATGACGATACTTTTAAAGTATCTCCTGAACCTACAAATAGTGACTCAAGTGAATGTGAAGAAAACATTGTAAGTTTTACTACCGAGCTCGATAGCTGCAGTCGCTTAAGTGCGGCCAGTATCCAGTATTCGGGAGATAGTAGGTTCGAATCCCGCTGTCGGCAGCCCTGAAAATGGTTTACCGTGGTTTCCCATTTCCACACCAGGCAAATGCTGGGGCTGTACCTTAATTAAGGCCACGGCCGCTTCCTTCCCACTCCTAGCCCTTCCCTGCCCCATCGTCGCCATAAGACCTATCTGTGTCGGTGCGACGTAAAACAACTAGCAAAAAAAAAAAAAAATAGTTTTACTGCAATTCAAGAGGGAATTAATTTTGATCATGATGGACACGATTGTTGGATATTACTCAGATAAATTACTTCTTTCAGAGAACGAGTGGCTTTGTGCTAAAAATAAAATGCTACGTTGTAAGATGTTCCAAGATATTACAGATTTAGGACCACAAGAACAGATGGGAGTGAACGTTTATTCAGAGTGAGCCAGTGGTAAAATCAGAACTTTTGGAGAATGTCGTAAAAAATAATTAATGTCTTTGAGGAAAAAGATTTAGGACCATACGGAAAGTGAGTGCCGTGACGTTTTATTAGAAAATTACACTGATAATAATAATAATAATAATAATAATAATAATAATAATAATATATTGTTTACAATTCTATTTATGTCGCACCGACACAGATAAGTCTTATGGTGACGATTGGATAGGAAAGGGCTGGGAGTAGCGACGGTGGACTTAATTAAGGTACAGCCCCAGCATTTGCCTCGTGTGAAAATGCAAACCACTAAAAACCATCCTAAAAGCTGCTGACAGTGAGGATCGAATCCACTGTCTTCCGAATTCAAGCTGATAGCTACGTGATCAAACCGCACAGCCTCTTGCTCGGTAATAATAATAAAGCTAGTATCGTAGTCCGTCTTAATATGGATGTTCAGTATCGATAATGTCCCCGCTGTAATACCATAGACTGCGTGTCTCTGGTAGCCAGGATATGTTTACTCAGCACTCAAGGAAGTGCTATTCGGTCAACGTGTCATAAGTCGGCAACAAAACATTCGGTCAAGGTCTAGGCGAGCTTATCCCCGTCCCTATTGTAAACATGGACCTTGGTAAAGGTTTACGGAGTTCCTCAACCCGCGACAATGCTTGTACATTTGATTGTTATCAGACACGAATGACATCGCGCGTGAGAATCTCTTAAAACTTCCTGTCGCTTCTAGGAACTAAATGATGGATCGCAATGAAAAAGAGAAATCCTGTGTTATTGTACATGTCTTTCTGCTGGAAGAGAAAGTAATTATGAAGGAACCTCTTTCACTTTTAATGGCATGTGTGCGATAACTGATTTCTGTTCTGCGCTGGGGCTTTTGAATTACTGTTAAACAAGATGTTTCTTAGTGTTCAGGGAGAAATTAAATAAGTATATTTCCGAATATTTTAAATTTTGAATACACAAGGTGACCAATGAGAAGTGCGCAATAATTTAATATCTATGCTCCTCCGGTTTTACTACAACCTTGTCATTTTAAATACAAAGGGACATTACCTGGAACGCCGCTGTAACAGTCGAAGACACAGAGAAGTCATTAAGAGACGAATTCTCCACACGTTTTATAGACTTTGTAGAACTCCAGCTCACATCTCATTTATTTGCTGAACCTTTCTCTGTGCCATATGAAGATATTCTACGAGGTACATGCCTTGTAGCTCGAACTCGTAGAACTACAGTGCAATACCAGGCCGAAAGTTAGGTTTAACTATTCTCGTAGGAGTTTTACGGCAAATTCCCTCGGAAAATGTATCGGAGACTACATAAGATGGTGGCAACGGTATTCTCGGTGTTCAGTCCAGCAGTATAAATACACCTTTGAAAGTATTTCTCTGCCTTTAAAAGCAAGCACTTTTCCCAGGCGGCCACAGTGTACATTTGGCAGTTTTCATGGACTCTTGTTCCCGATATAGAAAAAATTATAAATAGAAAACATCAGGAGGAAATTAATGTACACTACACCCTACTTTATACACTAGTGTCCAAACGTTAAGCATACGTTACGAGTAAGCAGGGCAACAGGAAATAGATCGCAAATCGCACGACATAATGCACATACCACCCTTACGTGTTCGCTCTGTATAGGAAAGGAGTGTTCCCTACATTGACTAGATATGTAGTCCGACTCGTTGGCTGAACGGTCAGCGTACTGGCCTTCGGTTCAGAGGGTCCCGGGTTCGATTCCCGGCCGGGTCGGGGATTTTAACCTTAATTGGTTAATTCCTACGGCACGGGGCTGGGTGTATGTGTTGCCTTCATCATAATTTCATCCGCATCACGACGCGCAGGTTGCCTACGGGAGTCAAATAGAAAGACCTGCACCTTGGCGAGCCGGACCCGTCCTGAGATATCCCAGCACTAAAAGGCGTACGACATTTCATTTTTCACTAGAGGCGTAACCGCAAGGTAAACACAGCCAGTGCGTGCGCCCCATATTCCCTCAGTCGTGTTTGCCCTGTTATAGTGTGCGGAGTGTAGCCTCGTGGTGAACTTGACAACATAAAGGCACAACGACGCCATTTGGACCCTGTTTTGCAGGGTAGAATACTCGGCCGCCTGGAAGCAGGCCAGACACGGACCGAAGTCGTCGTATCCTTGAATGCGCCATAAAGTGTCATTTCCAGGCATTTTTTTTCCTGCTAGTTGCTTTACGTCGCACCGACACAGATAGGTCTTATGGCGACGATGGGACAGGAAAGGCTTAGGAATGGGAAGGGAGCGGCCGTGGCCTTAATTAAGGTACAGCCCCAGCATTTGCCTGGTGTGAAAATGGGAAAACACGGAAAACCGTATTCAGGGCTGCCGACAGTGCGGTTCGAACCCACTATCTCCCGGATGCGAACTCACACCTGCGCGCTCCTAACCGCATGGCCAACTCACCCGGTTCGAGGCTTTGGAGACGATTTCGAGACACAGGAGATGTTAGTCGTAGGCCAGTACCAGGTCGACCAAGGGTAACCACCCCACAGCAGGACCGATATCTGGCCTTAACGGCCCGACGAAATTGGAGTGCACCTGCAAGACAAGTGTCGGTGGAGCTTGCAGCCGTTTCAGGGGTTGCCATTTCCCGGCAAACTGTGTACCGGAGGCTCAGAACAGCAGGGCTGTTTGCCAGACGTCCAGCGGTGTACGTCCCGCTCGCTCCAGCACAGAGACGGGCCCGTTTACTGTGGAGCCGTGAACATCGAAACTGGACCCTGAATAAATGGAGGCATGTGCTCTTCACAGATGAATCCTGCTTCAGTTTGCAGATCGATTCCCGTCCCACATTAATCTGGAGAGAACAGGGTAGCTGATACAACCACAGGAACATCGTGGAACGGGACCAGTATGGTGGTGGTGGCGTTATGGTGTGGGGCGGCATCATGTTGAATGGCCGTACAGACCTGCACATCTTCAGGGTGGTCGAGGAACACTGTTAACTCTCGGAGATACAGGGATGAGGTACTGAGACCACATGTTCGACTCTTCAGAGATGCGGTTGGTCCAGACTTCCTCTTAATGGACGATAATGCCCGACCGCACTGCGCTGCTCTGGTGGATGAATTTCTGGCTGGGAAAGACATTCATCGCATGGACTGGCCAGCGAGGTCTGCGGATCGGACTCTTATAGAACATGCCTGGTATGCATTGGGGAGGCGAATCGCATCCTGTCAGCCTCCACCAAGGAACCTCCAAGACCTTCGCATTGCCCTTTCGGAGGAATGGGATCGACTGCCGCAAGAGCTCTTGGACCATCTGATAGAGAGCATGCCACGTCGCTGCGAAGCATGTGTGGCCGTTAGGGGTAACCATAGACCTACACCCTATTAAGAGCATATTTTGTTGTGGAAGTCATTGCCAAGTTTTGTTAGTTGTTGTCAAAGGTGTACCTTAGCTATCAGAACTTTTCTGACACTGTATTTGGACAAGTCATGTGACATATGGTGTGTGAGTCAGCTACCGTTTGTTCAGCAATCCGTCTGACATTCCTATCAGGCGGTATGGCCTCGTTTAGTGATTATGCTTAACGTTTGGACACTAGTGTATAAGATATGTAAGTAAACACAAGCAATGAAAGTACCCACTAACCCGGGAACGCCGGAGTTTTCAGTTTTCGACTTTTTATTTTTATTTAATATTCGCAGCATTCGCGTATTAGAGAACATTTAGAAGTCATATTTTTGTAAACATTGGGTGGTTGGTTTCTAAATAAAGGCCTGGTACCGTACGGTACCGCACAGCGCTTGACATACAGTAGCTTTTGGGTACAACATAAAAATGGTTACCTAGTTAGAATATTATGAAATTTTATGGTTAAAATTCAATAAACAAAAGAACAAATGGTGTATATACTGTAGGTTCATTTGTGACCTCTCTTTAGGAATTTCTAAAGAAAACATTATCTCAGAGTGACACATCCTTAGTAGATAGGAATTTTACTACTATAGAATTCAGTTTTTTATTTAGTCACCTCTATTTACCACTTTTACTAGTGTAGAATGGCAAAAAGCAGTTTACAGAGACTCCCACGCGATACTTGATACATTCTGTGTGGACGTGGCATTCGCACCTGTCGCCGTTGGTTTGTTGGAGTGATATTAGTGGTGTAGGCCATCGAACCTCACATGTCAGGTACTCTAAAAAGAAGTGAGAACAACTATATTTATTTCTCTTCAAAATGCCACCCAAATATAAATATTGTAAGAAATACTTTGCAACTACCTTATTCCGATGGTGCTTCTACGTGATGTTGATGGAAATTCACCTAGGAGGGTGCACGTTCACACAACGCTTCTGATAAATCGTTACAATCTCTCTCCTAAATTCCGGGTGCTTAATTTCAGTGCCCGATTTCCTCAACAGCATCCAGGAATTGTTCACCATGATGTCTACAGGCCATGTAAATATTGGCCACTACCACTTTTTACCACGGATACCAACCCTACAGATGGCCACATTTTCGTCCATACCATAGGTGACACCCACAGAGCTATTGCACTTTCTGAATAGGTAATAATAATTTCGTGTGGCTATTTCTAGCCGAGTGCAGCCCTTGTAAGGCAGACCCTCCGATGAGGGTGGGCGGCATCTGCCATGTGTAGGTAACTGCATGTTATTGTGGTGGAGGATAGTGTTATGTGTGGTGTGTGAGTTGCAGGAATGTTGGGGACAGCACAAACACCCAGCTCGTGGGCCATTGGAATTAACCAATTAAGGTTAAAATCCCCGACCCGGCCGGGAATCGAACCCGGGACCCTCTGAACCGAAGGCCAGTACGCTGACCATTCAGCCAACGAGTTGGACTCTGAATAGGTTTGTACGTGGGACTGAGATTTTCTTCCATCGGTCTTCTGATCTGCATTTAGGGCAGTCGCCCAGGTGGCAGATTCCTTATCTGTTGTTTTCCTTACCTTTTCTTAAATAATTACGAAAGAAATTGAAAATGTATTGAACATCTCCCTTGGAAAGTTATTCCAATCCCTAACCCCCCTTCCTCTGAACTATTATTTGTCACAATTTGTCCTCTTGAATTCTAACTTTATATTCATATTGTGATCTTTCCTACTTTTAAAGACACCACTCACACTTATTCCTCTACTAGTGCCAAATACCCTCATAGCCATGTGCAGAGATCTGTACTCATTATTTATTTATCCCATTTATGTGATTACCCCAATGAAGATCTTTCCTTATATTAACACCTTGTTATATTATTCTTTATATTAACATCTTCTTCTCAGCTTGACTGTATATGTTTGTACACCATGACAGGATGATACCACACTAACAACCGCGTTGTCAACCCAGCGTGCGACAATTATCACTACTTCTTAGTGTATTGAATGTCCCTCGTTTATTCTCCTTTATTTCAGTGGAAGAAGTCAATGGACAGTCTTTCGTGACTCGACTTTCTGGAATGGTCCCAATAAATCCGTATCCTCGAAAACGAAGTTGATTTACTAATTTGAAATTGGTGAAAAATTTACCAAACTAAGTTATATAGGGAAAATCTTGAACGGCATCAGGTAGCTGGTCCATTATATACACCAAGGGAGCTGCAGCTTTATCGAATTTTGTTTCATACCATGTATTCACACAGGGATTTTTTCCTCGATTAACTTGAAAATACACTATGTATCCAACTACTTTCAAACACCACACTTTCAAGCCAAATTTGATTGGCTTCCCTCTTATGAATTACTGACACCCGTGTCTACAATAGTATGGTATCATGCACTCGTCGTAGGCTATGTCATGTTCCGCTGTAAAATACTGACGACATTTTTTCTGTACGATATTTATCACTGTTCTTAATTTCCACATTTTGTCATCTGCAGCCATAGTGCCATCATCTGCACAATGAATGAATCTCATTATTTGAAGAAAGCGATCTCGACGCATGGCACTGTTGACCATCTCGCTGTGAACGTCAGCCGCAATATCTCAATATCGTCTTGTCTCGGGCTCTTGAACATAGCCACTTAGAAGTAAAATGACAATGAATATTTTCTTTCCTTAGGGGGTTACTTTAGGATCTTCTTCACGTTTAAAAAACGTGTAATTGCTGGCTTCGCACAAGAGATTTACAATTTCTTCGTCAAAAAACAACTCAAATATTTCGGTCGGCATCATATTTCGAAAAGTGGAAACATTCGCACTAGGGAAGTGGACTGTTGTGGAAACTAGGTTATCCACCATCCAGGTAGCTGGTGGACGAGGTGATAATTTCACTCTATTTGCGGGCCGTGAATTATTATCAGACATGGATTCTCTACTGCTGTGCGGAATGTGCTGCTTCAGCACTCCTTCAGCAAGTGATCGGAGTTGACGTCCCGTAAGGTTATCTGCGAGACCCCCTTCTTCTTCCTCAGCTGAATCAGATAATACATTGAATTCCGGTGGTTCAATGTATATGGCTTCAGCATCAGTATCCTCTTCTTCAAGAACATGTAGAACCTCCTCAAGCGTAGCCACTGAAATGAAGTTCACAAATCATTAGACGCGATACATCGCGCTCTCCACGTGTTTATGATGTGGATTATTGAGTAAAATCTACGATAATTATACAAAATTGAATGATACATATGAATCATTATTTGCGACTACAGTATGAACCATTTCTTTAGAATAACCCTCAAAAGTTTGTTTATCCAACCCTTGTCCCGTTTGTCTACGAAAGGGCCTCTCAGACTGCACGCGCCCGTGCACTGCACGGCGCAAAGTGCAGGAGACGACTTTACTATGTTGACCAGAGTGCAAACCCCCACTCCACTTCCTCTACACCTGTCTCACCCGTTCGGCCTATCTTCGCCTTCTCCACCTTCTTCGCTGATTCTCCCCTCACTGCGAAATGTTTATGTTCGGTGAGTGGTGACACTGTTGAATGGGACAATGTTACCGGTGTTAAAGCACTCTTTCAATTTGGTTTGATCAGACAATTTATCTTCTCTAGCTCTTCTTTTCCTTTATCGTTGCAATGATGTCAGTTATGCCTGGAACAGGAGATCGGCTGACAGCAATTCTGAAAGCCTTCTTTACATTACAATCAGAATAGGTCTACTCGCACGCAATCTAGTTTTCGTACAAGTCAAAACAGGAAAAAAGTACCTTTCATATATGCATGTGGAACCAAACATAGAAATAATTTTAGCTGCTTCTAGATGCAGCTTAGGAAAATCTTCCTTCGACAAATTCTCGTAGAATTTGAGCAAAGCATTTGTGTTGGAAAATAGCTCTTTTTGATTAACTTATCACATAATTATTGTCCCACGGATTAAGCATTTGACTTTATCTCCACGACGACAAAAATATGAAAGTTCCCAGTTCGATTGAAATGGATTTTCGGAAGTCTTTGCTTTCTTCGAAATAGGTTGCTCGATTATTATGTTGTTGTCTTGCGCTTATTTATTTCACTGATAAACAAGCCGTCTACCACCGAACGCTTCGTCGCTCTCAGCACAGTACACCATCCGAATCAAGCCGAGTTGAGCTGAGTTGAGCCGAGTCGGACCGATGCACTGTGCACGGAGTCGCTGCGCCTCGATTTGCACGCGTGAGATTTTGGGCGTTTGAGAGGCCCTGCTCTACGGGGTCGGTTATGAGGTGAGATGAATCTGTTGTAGCTGGTTTTTATGACCGGATGCCCTTCCTGGCGTCAACCTCATCAGAGGAGTTAATTAGATGAAATTAATGACGTGATATATTATAGTAGGAATGGAGAGGGTGAAACCCGGTGGCGGCACATTGCCTACTCCTGTCGAATAGCACCAAGGGGTCTGAATCCAGGCTTTTGGCACGCAATCTAGTGATGAGAAATTGTATACCACCACTCCCCCTACCCTGCTGGGCAACATTCTGGCGGTGACATTTTTTTGACCAGCAGGACTCGAACCGGATAACCACGGTGACGTACCGTTTAGACTTCAACACCTTAAGGATCATGACCACCAGGCGGTCTACAGCAGCATTTCTATTACTATTCAAATAATAATGATGTTATTGGTTTTACGTCCCACTAATTACATGTTTACGGTTTTCGGAGAAGCCGAGAGCCGAAACGTTGTCCCACATGAGATTTTTACGTGCCAGTAAATCTACCGGCACTAGGCTGACGTATTCGAGCACCTGCAAATACTACCGGACTAAGCCAGGATCAAAACTGCCAAGCTAGGCTCAGAAGTCTCGCGCTGTTCCGCCTGAGTTACTCAGCCCATTATTATTATTATTATTATTATTATTATTATTATTATTATTATTATTATTATTATTATTATTATTATTAGGCCTATTATTAAATATGTTTCAAAGTGAATGAGATAGGTGGGTTCGCCTCTGTGGTGTAGTGGTTAGTGTGATTAGCTGATACCCCCGGAGGCCCGAGTTCGAGTCCAGGCTCTGCCACGAAATTTGAAAAGTGGTACGAGGATTGGAACGGGGTCCATTCAGCCTCGCGAGGGCAGCTGAGCAGAAGGGCGTTCCGTGGTCTTCCACTTGTTCTTCAGGCAAATGCCGGGATGTTACCTAAATTAAGGCCACGGCCGCTTCCTTCCCTTTTCCTTGTCTATCCCTTCCAATCTTCCCATCTCCCCACAAGGCCCCTGTTCAGCATAGCAGGTGAGGCCACCTGGGCGAAGTTCTGGTCCTCCTCCCCAGTTATATCCCCGACCCAAAAGTCTCACGCTTCAGAACACTGCCCTTAAGGCGGTAGAGGTGGGATCCCTCGTTGAGTCCGAGGGAAAAACCAACCTTGGACGATAAACAGATTAAGAAAGAAAGAAAGAAAGAAAGAAATAATAATAATAATAATAATAATAATAATAATAATAATAATAATAATAATAATAATAATAATAATAATAATAATTTTCTACGAAGTAGCAATCATAATCTTTAAAATTCTCTACCGAAGTAAAGGAGTATTTTTTATAGATAAATTTTATTGACGATGCTATCGCGTAGGATGTTAAAGCAGGCTTCAGTTCTTCTTGGACTAATTTCCATTCCTTATTCTGTATAGCTGGCTGCACTGAGTGTAACAACTTTCATTGATTCACACGGAAACATTTACGGCAGTGGGTCAGTAAGAGTAGTTTGTAATTTCATTAGACTACATTACACAAGCAAGGAAGGGAGAGGGCATAATAAGATGAAACTAGACGTCTCGCCTTCACGAACTTCCTCCGCGTGGTATTGCACATCATTTCGACAGCGTCCTAAGAAATCTCTCTGCTTGAAGTCTTTCTAAAACACTTAAAATTCTCATTCGAGTACGTAACATATTTCACTAATTAGTGTTTATTTACACAATTTGAACGTGTTCCTTTAATAATACATTTAACAGCCACCTGCAATAGTTGAATCTTCTCTGACTGAAATAAATCGAAATCAACTGTACTCTTCTCGTATATTAGAATATTTTATTATACATCTGCTGTTATATCCGTTACTTAGCATATCCATGATTACATTTTTGTTTACTATTTATTGATTATTCTTCACAGAACTGGGACTTTGAATAATGAATACAATAACTCGCTAACTCAACCATGAAACTTTCAACAGGTTCACAGAGCTAAACACGGATCATAGAACGAACGGTACAATTACCACCTGCAGTATATCGAAGAGACTCGCTGACTCAACTACCATTCCTCAGTCTCCTTACCGTTCACCAGCATGTCACGAAGACAGCCAATGTGCAAGAGATAAATGAGTGACTTAATCGTTATAAGATCATATTGGTATTATTAACGGAGAAGTATTTGTGTTCAGATCTTCCTCTCTGCCTTCCTTCCCTTTCACGCGGACCGCAAAATTTCTCTATTTATATATACCAAAGCACAGTATTGGGTTGATATTTAAACAAATGTACAAAGCCTTTAAAACGTTGTCGGGATGATCTCCATTGTAACTCTCCATAGAGTTGTTTATCGGCTCTTGGACTTAAACTCTCAGACGACTGCCTCTAATATATCCCTTAATGTATTGGAAAAAGTTTGGACAAAAAAAAATGTGAGTATTATTCGATACCAACTTTGTTATTAGAAATATTCCTGTAAAGAGAGATAAATGAGTTTTATGCTTTAGGCCCCCTCTGAATTCCCCATTATGCTGAAATTTTTGAACAACTTATGAAAGATCTCATTCGTTCTTATACTAAAATCAAATAGGCTCACCAAGTTTCACTGAAATCCTTCCATTCACTTTCTGTAACAGACACTAAAATTCTACTGAACCCAACACAGGTTATTGTTGTTATGGACCGATTTCCCGGATGGAACTAGAGAGTCAACTGGGAGCTCCCAGCCTGGGGCATATTGGCAGCCTCTCCCCTCTACTGTTCTCTTCGTCTGTTTTCCCCGTGCACCTTCTGGAACACGAATCGGGAATTTTTCCGTCTCAAGCCCAGCTCCGAATATTCTTGTACTCCATCATCAGGCTATAGAAAGGTGGCTAGCCGCGAACAGTCATTCGACATTGGAGTTCGGTAGTTGGACTGGGGCGGCAGTAGTGTTTTTTTGCTAGTTGTTTTACGTCGCACCGACACAGATAGGTCTTACGGCGACGATGGGACAGGAAAGGGCTAGGAGTGGGAAGGAAGCGGCCGTGGCCTTAATTAAGGTACAGCCCCAGCATTTGCCTGGTGTGAAAATGGGAAACCACGGAAACCCATTTTCAGGGCTGCCGACAGTGGGGTTCGAACCTACTATCTCCCGAATACTGGATACTGGCCACACTTAAGCGACTGCAGCTATCGAGCTCGGTGGCAGTAGTGTTGGTTGCCGTCAGTGCCCCACTGGTGTTAGAGAATCGTCATGTTGGAGCACGGAGTACTGTGTGTGTCTTGCCTTGGAGTACTGACTGGAATACTGTCCATGTGTCCGGCTCCATGGCTAAATGGTTAGCGTGCTGGCCTTTCGTCACAGGGGTCCCGGGTTCGATTCCCGGCAGGTTCGGGAATTTTAACCATAATTGGTTAATTTCGCTGGCACGGGGGCTGGGTGTATGTGTCGTCTTCATCATCAATTCATTCTCATCACGACGCGCAGGTCGCCTACGGGAGTCAAATCAAAAGACCTGCATCTGGCGAGCCGAACTTGTCCTCGGACACTCCCGGCACTAAAAAGCCATACGCCATACGCCATACTGTCCATGTATCGACGTAGAATGGGTGATTGGAGCTTCGGGGCAGTAGTGTTGGTTGTCGTCAGTGTCTTGGCGGAGTCATAGAGTATCGTCGTGTACTGAGCGGAGTATTGTCTGTGTACTGCCTTGGATTGCTGTCTGTCTGTCTGTCTGTCTGTGTGTGTGTGTGTGTGTGTGTTTGTACTGTCGAGGACTGTCGACCGTCGTGGAGCGTATGTGCGGAACAATTGGCTTAAGTAGAACTGGAGTAGTGTTACTTTGCGTTGTTGTGAGGAACATCTTAGTGCTGGTTGTCATTATTTAGTAGTTCACTGTGTTTTGACTTGAGTGTGCTGGACTTTCTCTAGAGTCGAACCAACGAACAGTCGCCGTGTGCTGTGGCCAGTAGCCTTGTGTTCAAACATATCTGGCTGTACGGGGTGATTGGACTTGCGAGAGGAGGTGAAAGTAAGGACAGTTGTCAGTTAGAATTACCGTCTTTCAGTTAATACCCGCGAGCTGGACCGCCTACTCTGAGGACATAGACTTTGTAAATAGGGGAGTGTGGTCATTTATAGTTGAAAAGCATTGTGTGTGTTGATGTATCCACAATGACGCACACAAAATGCTGTCAACTTGTGTACACGTATTTATTTACAATTATTTACAAATTGAATGCACATAACCTTGATCACCGTATCACAAACAAAACACTTCACTCCGAGAACATCAACAAAGCCGCCATTTTAACAACTACCTAAAACTTCAACAGGGATATTGCAACATTATAACATAGTTGAAACAGTTGACTGATTACAACCATATCAATACACGTGATCACAAGTATAACCTGTTAATCCATAAATCGTCGTTACCATCAAGACCACCTCAGCCTGGCCAGGCTTCTAGAAAGATTTATTTTCTCGTAAATCCTAAAGTGCCTAACAACATGATTATAATGTACAGAATATTCTACCATCATCTAGTGTCAAAGATACGTCATTCTGGATGTTACAACAAGTAATAATAAATTATACAATATTAATTTACAGGTATTTACATTAACTGAACACATATAAATATTTACGTACAGCACATGTTTCATGACATAACCTCACATACAACGCGATCACATCGTATGGACATATGATGTAATAATAATAATAACAACTGGAAGTAAACACTTCTTAGTCATACATTACAAGTCATAATAATAACAACAATAATAATAATCGTAAAATAATTATTATAATAATAATTCGAGTTCTACACTTCCATTATTTACCCATGGGTGGGGGAATATTATTTTCAAGTTATATCTGTTTATCACGCTTGCGTCAGTGTGTGGGAATATGTGTGTACTACTTCTTGGGTTATCCTAGAAGTAAATTAGATCAATAAAACAGACAGACGATTTGATATATATACAGTATATAGGCCTACACTAATATATAACGAGAGACTGTGAGGTGGTTAAGCTTCGTCTTCTTCTTCTTCTTATACCGTTTTCCCACCCCTGTGAGGTCGCGGTTGCGAACTGTGTCGCACATGTCGATTCGGACCTGTTTTACGGCTGGGTGCCATTCCGAACGCCAACCGTATATGGAGGGATGTAATCACTATTGCGTATTTCTGTGGTGGTTGGCAGTGTTGTCTGAATATAAAGAGGAAAGTGTTGGTACAAATACAAACAACCAGTCCACTAGCTAGAAGAATTAATCAGACGTGATTGAAATCCCCGCCCGCTGGGAATCGAACCCGGGGCCCTCCGAACAGAAGGCCTCAACGTTGACCATTCAACCAAGGAGTCGGGCCATGAGTTTGTTAATATATAACTGATAATCTCAGAAACTAATGGACCGATTTTGACATTTCTTTCACCAGTTGAAGGATAATATAATTCCGGGTAACATAGCCTATTTATCATCTCGCAATATCAAAGGGCGTCCACCTTTGTGGTTTAGCGATTAGTGTGATTAGCTGACACCCCCGGAGACCCGGGTTCGATTCCCGACTCTGCCACGAAATTTGAAAAGTGGTACGAGGGCTGGAACGGGGTCCACTCAGCTTCGGGAGGTCAACTGAGTAGATATCGGTTCGATTCCCACCTCAGCCATCCTGGAAGCGGTTTTCCGTGGTTTCCAACTTCTCCTCCAGGCAAAAGCCGGGATGGTACCTAACTTAAGGCCACGGCCGCTTCCTTCCCTCTTCCTTGTCTATCTCTTGCAATCTTCCCATCCCCCACCAAGGCCCCTGTTCGGCATAGCAGGTAAGGCCACCTGAGTGAGGTACTTGTCATCCTCCCGAGTTGTATCCCCAGATCCAATGTCTCATGCTCCAGGACACTGCCCTTGAGGCGGTAGAGGTGGGATCCCTCGCTGAGTCGGAGGGAAAAACCAATCCTGGAGGGTAAGCAGATTAAGAAAGAAGAATGTCAAAGGGCTCCAGCGAGAACCGTGATTTAAGGGAAAATGGCAGCAATAATACATCTCAAAGGTAATATGTTTGCCTGTCTGTGTTCCTTGGACGTAAAAATCACTCCACTGGTTGAGCTCAAATTTGGTCTGAGTTAACACCCAGGCTACTTACCATCATGATTTCTTTTAAGTGGGCGATGTAGCGAAAGAAAATATGAAGCAAATCAGAGGAAAACATGCGCTTGGGATCCTTAAAATTGAATACACTGCCTAAACGCTTAGCCCAAATGAAAAATGGAGTACATCAAGTGTACTTGAAATATCGCAAAAAAAGTTTATATGAATTTTCTTCGAATCTCTAATAGTTTTGAAGAAAAAATGTTTTGCTGTGTTTGGCGCATGCTTTGTTCTTGGTTTCTTTGTGTTGGTTTCTTTAACGTAAAAATTGCTTGACGGACCGTGCTCAAATTTGTGAAGCATATGACTGGAACATTTCGTTAACATACAAGGAGGTCGGAAACAACTTGAACCAGGTATATGGGTGTTAGAGGGTTAGTCATACGCGAGCGACTTCAGATGGACTTTGCGAGGCGGCGTTGCTAAATCTACACGTGGCTTATGACCGGCTTGAGAGCCCTAATAGATATAAACTTCTCCAGGGGAGGGACTTGAACAAGGACCTCTCTGTTATAGGCTCGACCCATAACAAGCACGCTACGGTGACTTTGGCTGAAACCCGCGGTGTGTTAGTGTTTGATGCTCATTTCTCGGCATGGCTCTTAAGCCCGACCAAACCACGTCCAAATTTAGCAACACCATTTCGCAGAGCCCATTTCAATTCGCCCCTGATTGGCTAACTTCAACAGTTGATAAAATGACAACAGCGCGACATATCGACGTATTTTTTTTCAAAATACTTCTCAGTATGACCAAAGCTCTAACGCTCATATGCTCGATTCACGTTGTTTCCGAACACTCTGTATAGGCTACTTGCTATCACAGTGCATGAAGGGGGCCCGGCAGGAAACCGTAAAGCAAATCACGGGAAGTATACGCTTGGGACCCTTTACAGAAAAATATCCTACCTAAACGGTTAGACTTAAAAATTCTATTTCCTATGAAAACATTTCTAAAATTCTTACAGTAATCCAGAAAAAATATGTTTTTCTCTTGAGCTGGCCATTTAGTGAAAGAAAATGTGAAGCAAGGGACCCTTAAAAGTGAATAAGCTGTCTGAACAGTTAGTCCTATTAAACACTGGAGTAGAGCAGGTGTACTTAAAATTCTATTTGCCAGAGAAAAGTTTCTATGAAATCTCTTTTAATTAAACCTCGTGTCGTAGATTTACTGACACGTAAAATAACTCCTGCGGGAGTAAATTCCGGCACCTCGGCGTCTCCGAAAATCGAGGTACAATTGTTAGCGGTTGGAAGCATTGATCTGGTCAGAAGGTGTAAAATGTATACAGTATGTGCGGTGGTAATACTTTCCTCGTATCGGTACTAAGTTTCACCGATATCTCAACATCATTTTGGAAACACATGCACCGAACATTTCATGAACATTATACTAAAATTTCATTGACGTATCGCTATAATGTTATGTTGAATGTTTTAAGTTAAAGTCACTATTATTGTGACAATGGAAAAAGCAAGATCATGTCTATGAAGACCGCTGGCTGGAGGAGTGGAAGGTAACATAAGGTCGGCCCTCGGCACTAAGTTGGAGAAAATTGTTAGCTCTCTGCCCAGCCGCCTCTGGCGATTTCTCACAGACGCCTGTCCTGAATTCTGCTCCTGAATAGAGCCCTTAGCCTGCAATGTCCTTCGCCTTAAAACATTACACCATCTGTCTTCTACAATTCCCCCCTTCTTTCCATCCCTCGTTTGATCCAGAAATTTACCTGGTACTCAGTTCTGGTGTTGGCTGAACATGTGGCTCTCCAGGAGTGGAAATGTCGTTGCTAAACTTTTCGACTTCCTAAGGAGGAACCGATCATACCCCTACCTCCTGAATCGTGTATAGTCCACAGTGGCAGGCTACCGGTCAAAAGTTTAGGATTACATAAAGAAATCATGAAATGTCATCTAGAACCTAAAGTTGTGCCACTAGAACTATGTTTTGTTTTTCTGACTTCTTACTTCTAATAGAACATACGCCGCCTGATTTCATTGAGTTAGACCAAGTATTGTAAAAGTTATGCATTTTTAACTGTTGGCAGGTCACTCCAAAATAATCAACATTTTTTGAAATATAATGTACTGTACTGTATACTCTTAATTGGTTGCAAATATTACCACCAAGATTTTTATTGTAGACTTAGCGATAGGTCGGGGTCATTTTAGTACAAACATAAAAAATTCCGGAAAAATGCGGTACCATTTTAATTTTTTTTCAAAGTAGAGCCAAAATGGTCCATTTTCCTTTTTCTTGTTATGCATGGCCCAAGGTCTCGGGGCGATCTATCAGCGTCAGACCTATCTGCCCTGATCGTTTCACTTGCATTCTACATATGACATTCAAGAACACATTTTTGATGTGATATTTGGTATTTGAAGGTGCTCGAATACGTCAGCCTCGTATCGTAGATTTACTCATAAGTAAAAGAACTCCTGCGGGACTAAATTCTGGCACCTCGGTGTCTCCGAAAACCGTACAAGTACTTAGTGAGACGTAAAATCAATACCATTGTTACGGTTTTAGAATCAGTGGACTGAATATCTGATAAGTAAAGCCTATGAGGAGAGGACTCTTAAAATATAATTATTAACATGTAACGAAAACGTGTCGTAATAAAGTTTTCTCGGTGATGTGCGATCTAAGGTAGAGGTGTCTTGTGGACCATCATAACGTAGCGTTTTTAACAATACCAGTATATTCTCATTTAGTGGAACTAAAGTAGGTCGTGCGTGTTTAATTATGAGATAAGGTAATGCATTAACGATGCTGCAGCATTACAGTAGTTGCAACTGGAGAAAATGGGTGCTCTAATTTGAGAGCTATCAAGAAACTAATGTTCTGTGTTACGTAACCTGAGGCAACAGTACTTCTATAGTTGAAAAGGCGGATTTACAATAGGCTGTACAGAAATGTCTCAAGTTTTTAGGTAGGAGTATGAAATCATGAGATTGTTGAGCACTACTGAGGGTAACTTTCTGCTCCTGGTACTGCACTTTCAATTGCTAACAAACCTAATTCCTTTACGTGATCGTAAGTTAAGAAATTTTTGTATTGTTTTATAGATTACTAGTGTTTGTACCCGTTCTTCGCATGGGAATTTGCAGTGAATTACATGAAGTAACATGGCTCTGTTCACACGTTTAATGCGACATGCTAGAATTATATTTTCCCACGAAAACGCGTGCCAGTAACGTGAAATATGATGAAGGTGAACAAAGTCGAGTAAAAGAATGAGGACGATTTCCGAATTTATTGCACAGTACAGTTCCTGGTCCGAAGTTCTCCGTGGTTCTCAGGTTGCGCATTGTATATTTGACCACTGGCGTGGCGCTCTGACGTTGATGATAACTCCCTTAATATCTACCCTATCAAAAAGAATAGAAAGGCTCTTAAGTTTTTCCCATTACCCGCCTTGAAGTGACATGCATGTCCTGTCCCACTGGACTTGGACTAAACATCCAATTTTTCGTAATCATATGCGTTATCCATCGTAAGATAAAAAAGTACAGGGCATAAAGGAATGGAAATAATATATTCTTAAACGTTTGTTATATACAGTATTTTGATAGACCTAATATTAACAAAAATATTTGAGGATAATCTTCCTATAGATTCCAAATACGTAGTTTGTTTGAAATAAGTCCGGCAGTTTTCCACTTTTAAGAATAGACAGACAGACACCAAAGGGAAAAGTTCCACCTCATGTTTCCTCGGTGTTCAGTTACATTAGGTGGGGTTAATTTTCAAGGCGAGCGAAATATTAAGCATCCTCTTATTTTCTCCTGTTATCGATCCTTCAGAGAACTGTGTGTCTGCGAGGGTGACCGTCACTGGCTGCAGAGCATGAAGCCCGTAGAAAATAGTAATTTTCTCCGTTATTTGAAGAGTAAGCGAAATTATGCACATGACAAAAATGATTTAAAACGAAGGGGCATTTCACATATAGTCTACAGATTTTACATAAAATCAATAGTGAAAAAAAATCTGGTCTTCTTATAAATCCCCATTCTGTTGATTGATTTTCCTATAAACCCCCAGTCTATTCAGTGATTCTTAAATGATATGCATATAAAAACCTACTCCTGGATGAGTAGAATCTAAATATGTAGTTTGGTTGAGATATAATCGATAATATAAGCGAAAATTGAAAAACTCTTCTGGTCTTCCTATGAACCCCCAGAGTATTAAGTTATTTTTAAATAATAAACGTATCGAAACCTGCTCCTAGATGAGTAGACTCTGAATATGACATTTGGTCGGGATATAATAATTAGTGTAAGAGAAAATGTGAAACAACCCTCTTCTGATCTTTCTATAAAACCCCAGTCCATTCAGTGTTTTTAAAATGATATGCATATTAAAACCTGTTCCTGAGTGAATAGACTCTAAATATGAGGTTTGGTCCAGATATAATGAATAGAGTAAGTGAAAATTGAAAAGAAAAACCTCTTCTGGCTTCGTATAAACCCCCAGTCTTTTCAGTGATTTTTAAATGACATGCATATGGAAACCTGCTTCTGGATGAGTAAACTCTAAACATTAAGTTTGGTCGAGATCTATTCAGCCGTTTACTCGGGATGGTGGAACAAACACACAAACATACAAACAAACATACTCGTATAAGCTAAAAACTACTGATGCGATCTTGAGCTGACCCAAAACGGATAAGTATATCAAAATATGGTTAAATAAATGACATTACAGACCCCGCCAGAACTTTGTTTATAAAACCAGTTATAGTACCGAACCCTAGCGAAACTGTGCGGTTCTATTAAATGTTGGGCAGTGATGGGTTTATAAGGTTTGGCCGTTAACCGTTTTGTTACTCTGTGGGCAGAAGATGATGAAACATTATCTTGTACGGTAGAACGCGACAGGGATTTTGTTGGAATTCTTTCTAAGAGAGCTACTATTTCATCAAGTTTTTCCTCTGTTAAAACAATTCGGCTCCTGCGCGTTTTTCACGAAGTTACGTATTGTATTCTTATGGGGAGGAAGGATGGCAGGAAATTTGCAAATGAATCGAAAGCGGCACTCTAACAGAATAATCCTTCACACAGCACAACACAATGCATACACGCTGTTCTACTGTACAAGTCACTCATTAAATGCTCTTGAATTCATACAGAAACTACGCTATTTGAAAGCCAACACCTTGATCACACTATCAATATCATATATGTTAAAGCAAACTATTGCATTGAAGACACGTGACTTATGGCTTAATCGTTAACTGCATTAGTCACATTAGCTCGAGATGAAGCAATATATCTCTCGGCAATTGAGTTACCCGGCTGTGTCTTGCCGTGTAGATCCCTGGACACTCACCCAGAGTTAGAGACCCTGTAAAATAGCATGATGAAAGAATTCTATTTCTATCGTTAAAAGAAAAATTCTAATGACGAAGGAAAGAGCAAATACAAATGTAATGAAAACGTATGCCAATATTTACTTGAATGTTCGTGCAACTAATAACCTATTAAGCAGGACACAACACATTGCTGTTTACAATGTTGCCTCGTTACATGAAAGTATATCTCGATAACGGCATGTTGGATTGGTATTTCTTCTTTTTCTTCTTCCTGAGGGGTGTGGTTGGACTCAAGGATGATCGTCCAGTCACAATTTGGTATTTCCAAATAACAGGCAATGAGTTGCCTGCTGTAGTTGCATGGCCTCCTATCAAGAAAGGTACTCCATACGTAAAACATGACGGCGTGTTCCCATCCTTCTATATACAGCCACAGTCATGAAACTCCTAGCAAGAAAGATACTTTATAAAACATGGCGGCGTGTTCCCATCCTCCTATACACAGCATTTCTTACCGGACTATCACATCGCCTAGCGACAACCTGTCCATCATATCGATCCAATCTTGGTGCGGCTTTGCAGTTAAATTAATTATATAAAATTACTCGTCATAAAAACTACCCATCGGATTTCGTTCAAAACACTTCCTAAACCATCACAGAAGTAATAAGAACAAATTGTGAAATTTTCAGCGAAATCGATCCAGTAGTTTTTCAGTCCATATGAGACAAACAAACACACACACATAGTTTCACTTATATAGACTAGCTGTTACTTGCCTGTCGTTTCATCTAGCTGAGTAGAGTGGCAGTGGAAGAGAGAGAGAGAGAGAGAGAGAGAGTCCCCTCAATTAACAATTACAGTTAGTCAGTTATTGTTAATGTTGATAAGTGTAAGGGGATTATGCCATGGTAAGCAGAGTGGCTCGGCGGGGCCTAGGCATTTAACCCCACTTTTTGAGATTCCTTTTTCTATCTTACCGAGGAGTTGGCCACGAGTTTAAGGTCACATTCGGGGGATGGTGGGTTCGAATTCCACCGTCGGCAGGCATGAGATGGTTTTCCGTGGGTTCCCATGTTCCTACCTCGAAAACGCTGGGGCTGTACTTTAAGTAAGGCCACGGCCACTCCCTTCCAAGTCCATGCCCTTTCCCTACGTCGCCGAAAACCTTCAATTTATTCGCGCTGCGTTAAACCACTAGGAAAAATCTCTCATTCTTCTCATTATAATTCTCTTTATTTGGACAGTCGTCTACTTTCTTGATCAATAGGGGCTAATGATGACGTGGTTTTTGAACTTATAAAGATAGCAACAACAACAACCATCAACATTGCCTGATAGTTTATAACCATGGCGACTGAATAATCAATGATGCTCGCCGCTGATGGACTTAAGAATGACAATCTAAATTAATGAATATTAGCATTATTATAGCTCGTACGGGAAACATGTATGAGATTTAAATATTGAAAACTGGATGTTCTCTCATTTTTGTTATGGACATATTTTGGATAGAACTAATATTTCCAGAGATGTTTTGATGTTTGTGAAAAATATAATAATATAATCATGCTACGTAAAGCTAGGAAATTACTGTATATTATACCCAACGTTTATTATGTACAGTTTTTGGATACAGGTAATATTAAAGGAGTAATTTGACATTTCCTTTCTTGGTCCCTTTAATATTGCTACACCAAACCAAAAAGAAAATAAATAAATAATGAACTGACCCTTTTTTCGACTTTTGCACACCCACATCTACTCCAAGATAAAAACGAAATTTGAGGGAAAATCAGAAGCGTACAGAAAGAAATTATAATTATATGTACATAGACGAACAAAGGATGCGCAGATGCGAGGAGTTGGTGGGAGACGTGAGAGGAGGTGAAGAAAATTAAAATGGTGGAAATGTGATCATATTTTTAAGGGTAAAACTACGAGGTTATCACTCCTAGTTATTACTACTGAAGAAAGATAATTGAGAGTTCGGGTATAGGCCTAGAAATATAATTATCATGAAAGGAGCAAAAGTAAAACTTTTCACTAGGCCGCGCAAATCTAACAGTGCTGAGGTTGGAAGAACAAGGTCTGACCAATAGATATTGAACAGGAAAGTTGACTGAAGGAACCAGTGCAAATACGCGGAGACTGTGGAGGAACAATTCAATGCCACGTTACCGTATTAGACATGTCAGGAAGCCTAGTAAGATATATGTGCCGTTTTTCGCATTAATTTATGAAATATTTGGTTGCCAATAGCATTTTATGACCTATCCGGGATACGAACGACGATGCGCGAATTCGGAGGCTGGAGCCCTATTTACGCGTAAGTAGAGAGCGAAGCTCTAAATACAGCGTGACCTCGGTATTAACCTCTCTATAGTGCAAGAGAGCTAACGATATGACGCTAAGCTTGAAATGTTGCCTGTGTCAGAAGGCGTGGCTAAGTTACAGGGTTTCAACCTAAGAACTGTATATTACCATCATTTCCCTGCCAAATTTTGTGGATACCAACCCACAGATTTCGCGGGCTCACTAATAATAACAATAATGAATATTCGTTACAAGTCCCGGAAACCTACACAAGAGAGATAAAAAATCTCCGCATAATTCGCATTATCCAATGATGTCAAAATGTAATTTAATTCTCGACGCATTCTTAATGACGCCACTTAAGACAGCATCGCAGTGATAAAGACCAGATATCCTTTGGGTTTTTTCTTAACTCAGAGCTGGGAGTCCCCATCACCCCTACTACGCGCGCCTAAAATGCGAAGGACGCAGTCGTAATTACCGTGAAGCATGCGATGCGATTTGAATGAAAATAGTTTAGTATATCGAGGGTGCAAAGTGCTACAAATTGAGCATCCATTCGACTTTGGAAGACGATTGCTAACGGAGCGAATATGTACAAGTGGGAGGGGCGTTCCCTTTTCATAGTGAACTCTACTAGTCGACTATATAAGGCCTTTCATACTGCACATTCCTTCTTATTCTATATCATGGATTGTGTGGTTCACGCCACAGTGCAGATGAAGTGTTTCTTTGTGCACATCTCTACAGACATTGTGCGATAGGCGTGTGTGATATCAACATCAGTTACGTGTGACCAATACTCCTCTTGTGATGGAGTGAATGCAAGATAGTATAGTGATATTCTATACAGGCTAAATAAATGAGTTTCATTTAGAGACCAAGTCACGCTCTCTGTAAATAGACAGTGTGTAGTGAGGCAGTAGTTAGCGCATGTGCAGATATCAGAGGATATAAACACTATCAAATAAATGTAGTTATATTAGCCAAGGATGAGTAAACTGAATTTTGACGCTCTGTTTGGAGGATAGATACATTTTCTAGTATCGATATCTGTAATGAACGGGGTGCGAGTGGCGATCATGAGGGACATTAATCGCTATTTGTGGTAGTCCATCTGGAGCTTATGAGTGATCACTACCATTATCGTATTTATCTTGAAGTCAGATAAACATTACTTCGAACAACCCGACTTACATTTGTGTTCGCATGTATGCGAGTGTCCCTTGAACCTAGTACCCACAACTACCAGATCGCGCCTATGTGCCAGCAGTATTCCTGAGTGGAAGGACAGCGTGGGATTTTCAACGGCTTGGAGGTAGCAGTTCCCAGTATATCATGGAACAGTGCAGAGCCAGATAAACCCAGGATCTTCTACTAGCGAGATGGCGGTCATGGATAACTAAACCCATATGTGTATCGCCAGATGACAGCAGGTTACACACCGAAACGATAAGTATATTCCAATGATATCTTAGCTTGAAAATCCGTCAAAGGTCGCATTAATATGATAATTTAACTGTGTAGATAGATTCAGCAGCATGCATTTTTATTTCGTGTATAGTGTGTAGAAAGAGAGATACGCGGGTCTCAGTCAATCAATCAATACTGATCTATATTTAGGGCAGTCTCCCAGGTGGGCGATTCCTTATCTGTTGTTTTCCTAGCCTTTTCTTAAATGAAATTGGAGATTTATCGAACGTCTTCCTTGGTAAGTTATTCCATTCCCTAACTCCCCTTCCTATAAATGAATATATGCCCCAATTTGTCCTCTCGAATTCCAACTTTATCTTTATGTTGTGATCTTTCCTACTTTTAAAGACGCCACTCAACCTTATTCGTCTACTAATGTCATTCCACGCCATTTCTCCACTGACAGCTCGGAACATACCACTTAGTCGGGCAGCTCGTCTTCTTTCTCCCAGTTCTTCCCAGCCCAAACTTTGCAGCATTTTTGTAATGCTACTCTTTTGTCGGAAATCACCCAAAACAAATCGAGCTGCCTTTCTTTGGATTTTTTCCAGTTCTTGAATGAGGTAATCCAGGTGAGGGTCCCATACACTGGAACCATACTCTAGTTCGGGCCTTACCAGAGACTTATATGCCCTCCCCTTTACATCCTTACTACAACCCCTAAAAATCCTCATAACCATGTGCAGTGATCTGTACCCTTTATTTACAATCCCACTTATGTGATTACCCCAATGAAGATCCTTATATTAACACCTAGATACTTACAATGATCCCCAACAGGAACTTTCACGCCATCAACGCAGTAATTAAAACTGAGAGGACTTTTCCTATTTGTGAAACTCACAACCTGACTTTTAACCCCGTTTATCAACATACCATTGTCTGCTGTCCATCTCACAACATTATCGAGGTCATGTTGCTGTTGCTCACAATCTTGTAACATATTTATTACTCTATACAGAATAACATCATCCGCAAAAAGCCTTACCTCCGATTCCACTTGTTTACTCATATCATCTACGTAATATATAAAATAACTTGTCCTGACTGACTGACAGACTCATTCATCATCGCCGAGCCAAAACTACTGGACATAAAGCAATGCAATTTTGTGGATACATTCATATTACAATGTAGGTGCTCGCTAAGGGAGGACTTTTGGATATTCCGTCCTTAAGGGGGTGAAAAGGGCGGGGTGAATTTTTAAAATGAGTGTATCTATATCTCAAAACTTTAAACGTTTATGATGTAAAAATTGGTATTTAGAATCTCCTTTAAAAATAAAGAAACACGTACTTTATTGTTTCGGAAAATCTCAATAGAAGGGCTGCAAAAGGGTGAAAGAAGGGTTAAATGATTTTTTTAATGAGGATACTTATATATCAGAAACAGAAGACATTACAGACCCGAAAATTCGTATTTGGGATCTCCTTTAAAAATAAAGAAACAAGTATTGTTTTGTTTTTGGAAAATCCAATTGATGAGGGGTGAAAAGGGTGGTGAATTTTTAAAATGAGGATATCTATATCTCAAAAACTTAAAAAAGTTACAGATGTAAAAATTGGCATTTTTAATTTCCTTTAAAATAAAGAAACACGCACTTTTTGATTTCGGAAAATCCTATTAAGGGGGTGAAAGTGGGGTAAAAGTGGTTGAACATCTTTTTTGAGGAGACTTATATCTCAAAAACTGAACATGGTACAAATTTGAAAATTGGAATTCGGAATCTCCTTTGAAAATAAAGAAACACGTATTTTTGTGTTTTTGGATAATCTGATGATATAGGGTAAACAGGATTGACAAGCGGGGTGAATTTAAAAAAAGAATATATCTGCAAATTATCTCAGACAGGTAATATATTACAAATTTGAAAACTGGTCGTTGGAATCTTCTGTAAAAGTAAAGAAATATCAATATTTTTTCGGAAAATCCACTTAAGGGGAACAGAAAAAGGGGGTGAAATTTTAAAATTACCATATCTACAGTATATCTCAAAAACTTAACATGTTGCAGACGTGAAAATTGGTAATTGGAATCTCCTTCAAAAATAAGGAAACGTGTATTCTTTTGTTTTCGGAAACCCCTTTTTAGGGGGGCGGTAAAAGAATTGAACCGAGCTCGATAGCTGCAGTCGCTTAAGTGCGGCCAGTATCCAGTATTCGGGAGATAGTAGGTTCGAACCCCACTGTCGGCAGCCCTGAAAATGGTTTTCCGTGGTTTCCCATTTTCACCCCAGGCAAATGCTGGGGCTGTACCTTAATTAAGGCCACGGCCGCTTCCTTCCCATTCCTAGCCCTTTCCTCTCCCATCGTCGCCGTAAGACCTATCTGTGTCGGTGCGACGTAAAACAACTAGCAAAAAAAAAAGAATTGAAAAATTAGTTGAATGATTTTGTATTGAATATATATACCAGAAATCTAAAAATGTTACAAACGTGGGAACTGGTATTTGGAATCTCCTTTAAAAATAAAGAAACACGCATTTTTGGTATGGAGAATCAAGTTGGTAGGAGCGGGGGGGGGGGGGGGAGGAAACGGAGATGAATTCCTTTTACGAGGATACATATATCTCAAAAACTGAAGATGTTACAGTCGTGATCTCCGTATTTGGAAGCTCTTTTTAAAGAAATGTGTACTGTTTATTTGTGGAAAATTCACTTAAGTGGGGAGTGTGAAAGGAAGTTAAAAATTAATTCTTTTTCCGGAGAAACTTATATTTCAAAACTGAAGGTTTCAGACGTGGTCATTGATATTTGGAACCTCCTTGAAAAATAAAGAAACACATTTTTTGGGCGGGGTGAAACCAACTTAACGGGTGGGTTGGAGTGAAAAAGGAGTTGAAATCTTTTCATGAGGATACAGACATGAAATTTTTTATTTTGAATTTTCTTTCAAAGTAAAGAAACACATAATCCTTTGTCTTTGGAAAATGCACTTAAGTGTTAAATTCATTGAAAAATTAGTTGAATTCTTTGTATAAGGATACTTATATCTCAAAACCAAAGATGTTACACACGTGAAAATTAGTATTTGGAATCTCCTTTAAAAATAAAGAAACTCACACTTTTGGGAGGGGGAAATCAGCTTAATGGGTAGGAACGGGGGGTTAAAAAGGAGTTCAATCACTTTTATGTGGATACTTATGTCTCAAAAACTGAAGATGTTACAGACGTGAAAATTAGTATTAGGAGTCTCCTTTAAAAATAAAGAAACACTTTTTTTTTTATTTAGAAAATCTACGTAAGGGGTGTGGGGTTGAAAATAAGTAAATAAGGAGTTGAAATATGTTTATGAGGATACTTTATCTTACAAAGTGAAGTTGTTACAGACGTGAAAGTTGGTATTTTGAATTTCCTTACATAATAAAGAAACACGTATTTATTTTGTTTTTGGAAAGTCCACTAAAGGCGGGAGAGAAGTGGAAATATGTAAAGAGGAAGGAGTTGAATTATTTTTATGAGTATACATTTATCTAAAAAATTGAAGGTGTTACAGACGTACAGACATGAAAACTGGTATTTGGAATGTCCTTTAAAAATAATGAAACACGTATTTTGTTGTTTTCGGAAAATCCAGTTAAGGGGCTGAAAAGAATTGGAAAAGCGGTTGAATGTTTAAAATGAGTACCGGTATACCTACATTATATGTCAAAAACTTAACATGTTAGAGACGAGAAACTTGGTATTTGGAAAGTCCTTTAAAAATGCAGGAACATGTACCTTTTTGTTTTCAGAGAAGGCATGTAACGGGGGGTGAGCAAAAGAGAAAAATAGTTGAATTACTTTTTATGAGGATGCTTATATCTTAAAAAACTGAATATGTTACAGACGTGAAAATTGATATTTGGAATCTCCTTTGAAAATAAAGAAACACGTATATTTGTTTTCGGAAATACACTTAAATAGGGGTGGGAATGTGGGAGGGTCTGATCAAGGGGTTGAATTGTTTTTATGGGGATACTTATGTATATCTCAAAAACTGAAGATGTTACAGATGTGGGAATAGGGGGGTGTATTTATGTATTTATTTTTTTCGACTTGAGAGAAGACATTTTCTCACGTGTACAGTTCTATGTCGCATGGTCGCCTTAGGCCCCAAAAGGTAATACCACAAACATGGTTTACAAAGAATTTCTGGGGTAAATGAAAGTCAATTTTCGGTGAGTTTTTATACTTCAGGAATTTTCAGATAATGTCTTAGTACAATGCCGAGGAACGATTACTTTCATCACATTACGAAATCCACGCGAGCGAAGCCGCAGATAATTGGTAGTTTATATATACAGTATAAGAAAACATAAAGGTCCAATAATACAGCCTTGAGGAATTTCCCTCTTAATTATTACAGGGTCAGATAAAGCTTCACCTACTCTAATTCTCTGAGATCTTTATAGAAATATAGCAACCCATTCAGTCACTCTTTTGTCTAGTCCAATTGCACTCATTTTTGCCAGTAGTCTCCCATGATCCACACTTCAAATGCTTTAGACAGGTCAATCGCGATAGAGTCCATTTGACCCATTGAATCCAAGATATTTGATATATCTTGCTGGAATCCTACAAGTTGAGCTGCCGTGGAATAACCATTCCTAAAACCGAACTGCCTTCTATCGAACCAGTTACTAATTTCACAAACATGTCTAATATAATCAGACAGAATGCTTTCCCAATGCTTACATACAATGCACGTCAAACTTACTGGCCTGTAATTTTCAGCTTTATGTCTATCACCCGTTTCTTTATACACAGGGGCTACTATAGCAACTATCCATTAATTTGGTATAGCTCGTTCAACCAAACAATAATCAAATAAGTACTTCAGATATGGTACTATATATTTGGTATATCCCCAGAAATCTTCTCAATTCCAGCCGCTTTTCTAGTTTTCAACTTTTGTATCTTATTGTAAATGTCATTGTTATCATATGTAAATTGTTATACTTCTTTATCAATAGTCTCCTCCTCTATCTGGACATTATCCCTGTATCAATAATCTTTACATACTGTTACTGAATACTTCTGCTTTTTGAAGATCCTCACATACACACTCCCCTTGTTCATTAATTATTCCTGGAATGTCCTTCTTGGAACATGTTCCTACCTTAAAATACCTATACATACCCTTCCATTTTTCACTAAAATTTGTATGACTGCCAATTATGCTTGCCATCATGTTATCCTTAGCTGCCTTCTTAGCTAGATTCAATTTACTAGTAAGTTCCTTCAATTTCTTCTTACTTACACAACCATTTCTAACTCTATTTCTTTCCAATCTGCACCTCCTTCTTAGTCTCTTTATTTCTCTATTATAAAAATGCGGGTCTTTAACATTCCTTACCACCTTTCAAGGTACAAACCTGTTTTCATATTCCTCAACAATTGCCTTAAACCCATCCCAGAGTCTGTTTACATTTTTATTTACCGTTTTCCACCGATCATTATTACTTTTTAGAAACTGCCTCATGCCTGCTTTATCGGCCATATGGTACTGCCTAATAGTCCTACTTTTGAGACCTTCCTTTCTATCAATTTTATTTTTAGCTACGACAAAAATAGCTTCATGATCACTAATACCATCTATTACCTCGGTTTCTTTATAGAGCTGATCTGGTTTTACTAGCACCACATCCAGAATGTTTTTCCCTCTAGTTGGTTCCATCACTTTCTGAATCAGCTGTCCTTCCCATATTAGCTTATTTGCCATTTGTTGGGCATGCTTCCTGTCGTTCGCATTTCTTTCCCAATTTACATTTGGTAAATTGAGACCACTCGCTACAATCACATTTTTTCCATGTCGTTTCCCACATAGCTGATTATCTTATCAAATAATTCTGAATTCGTGTCAGTGCTACCCTTTCCCGGTCTGTACACTCCAAAGACATCAAGTTGCCTATTATCTTCAGAAATGAGCCTTTCACCTAGAATTTCATGTTTCTCATCTTTAACTTTTTCGTAGCTTACGAATTCTTCTTTCAGTAGAATGAATACTTCCTCTCCCAACATTCCTATCCTATCTCTGCGATACACTCTCCACTTCCGTGAGAAAATTTCTGCAACCATTATATCATTTCTCAGCCATGATTCAAATCCTATTACAATATCTGGTAAATAGGGTGAACGTTAATAAAACCGACAAACTGCAGGGACTAATTCCTGACTGGAAATGGAGGGAAAAATATCCTACGAACATGTGTCCGGAAATGGACGGTGCGCGTGCAACGACAACAAATGGTCCCGGAACACAGTACATAGCTTAATCGCATCCACGTCACAGCACATGTTCAAAGTGGCCTCCATGGGGTGCATTGCACGCGTTGAGACGTCGTATCATGGATTGCCTCACTCTTTCGCACGTTCCGGCCTCTCGCCGAATAGCGTCACAGGCGTTGTGAACACGCTGTTGAAGGGTCTGCATATCAGGGACTGGTGCAGCATACACAACGCTTTTCAGATCTCCCCAGAGGTAAAATTCTAGGGATTTTAATTCCGGTGATCTAGGAGGCCATGCAACAGGGCCTCCGCGTCCTATCCAGTGCCTGGACAAGAAGTTGTTTAGGTGTTGGTGAACTGTAATGTGGAAGTGGTGTGGTGCTCCATCATGCAGAAACCACGTAACCTGTCTTACTGCCAAAGGCACATTCTCAAGCAATCCAGGCAGAGTATTTTGTAGGAAGTCCAGTACGTTCCTCCGTTGAGGCGTTATGGAATAATAACTGGTCCAAGTATGTGGTCGCCAAGAATCCCTGCCCAAACATTGATGCTGAACCGATGCTGGTGAGACGCTTCAACCATTGCCCGGGGATTTTCTGTAGCCCATAGATGACGATTATGTAGATTGACGATGCCATTTCTGGTAAAGGTTGCTTTGTCGGTAAAGACGACTGACGACAGAAATCCCATAACTGTGATGGCCTGGTGCAAAATCTATCGATAAAATCCTTCCCGTAGAGGGAAATCCGCTGCTGATAATCCTTGCAATCGTTGCAGGTGATAGGGATAATAGCGGTTGTTGTACAGGATACACATAATCGTAGTCTGGCTTACACCATGTTGGCGGGCCACTTGCCTGGAGCTTATACTAAGGTTCGTTTCAATGTCCTGTAGAACCTGTTCCTCCAGATCTGGTGTACACACAGTCCGCCGCCTCCCTTCACGTTCGTCTCTCTGAAAGGACCCATGATCACACAAACGCCCAAAATGGCTTGAAACGTTGTGTGATGTGGTTGGTATTTGTGAGGGTACTTGTTTTGGTATAGTCGTGCTGCCTCTCGACCGTTTCCATTGGAATGACCGTACACAAAAACCATCTCGGCTTGTTCCCGACATGAATACCGGACCATTCTGCTTCTGACAGTACGCTGCTTCAATCACACTATCTGCAACAGAAGAAACACACTGCAGCTAGTCAGAGAAAATTTCATTCGTCCGTGCCTTCTACCGTCGCAACGATGCCTTTTCGGACACATGTTCATAGGACATTTTTTCCTCCAATTCCAGTCAGGAATAAGTCCCTGAAGTTTGTCGGTTTTATTAAAGTTCACCCTGTATATCTATTAAATTACTTGATTCTATTCCTTTCTTTACAGTATTTCTACAGTTCAACACTAACTTTTTAATGTCATCCCTACTTGACTTCCAGATCTCTGTACCCTTATCACCGCTCCCTAGACAACCCCGTTTCCCTGAATGTACTTCCCTATTACCCTTCCAAACAAATTTCCTAACTTATACGTACCACTGCGGTTTAAGTGAAGGCCATCTGAGCGCAGATCCATAATTCCTACCCACCCATTAGGATCTAGAAATTTAATTCCCAGTTTCCCACATACCCACTTCATAGTCTCATTTAAATCCCCAATCACCCTCCAGTCAGTATCCTCCTACACAGTATTCCACTGATAACAATCTCCGCTTCCTTAAACTTCAAACGTGCTGCATTTACAAGATCCCACACATCCGCAACTATGTTGGTACATATCAGCTTTCCTTACGTTGTTGGTACCAATAACTTCATTTTTCTTGTCTGCTGGTGATCATTGTTTAATCAAAACTGTTATCTCCGTGAATATGCATAGATTAGTGTTTAATGCCCTATAGGTTGTTATGTGTGTTTAGTGAAGCACTCGTAAATAGGGTGGATTTAATTAATTCGATTGACTTCCATAATGTTTCCATTTAAATCAGCTGGTAGGATCTTCCTAACTTCCGATAATTAATTGTCCAGGTGCTTCACAGACTAAATTTTGCATGGTTATAGACATTCTCTTTTAGTTTAAGAATGCTGAAAAGTGAAGAAAGGAAATGACGACTCGAGGTGCGAACTAAAGACCTAGTAAAATACTTGAGTGTGTGAAATATTATACTTTAATTTCCTGTCGGTAAGGTTCATCCTAATGTATTCTAGAGGTATTGGAATAGTGTGGATATTAAGTACATGAGTTTGAAATTGAGGGCGATAAAGAGAGTTATTTGTAGAGGCATTGGAATAAAGTGAATGTACGAGGGCAGATCAAAAAATAAGTTGCACTTCCCAGTTATGGCCATTTATTACACCAATTATACAACAGCAACACGACTATAACGACATATACTGTAACGTCAATTTTCCACATAGTTTCAAAGAGACTCCAAACATTTCTGCGAACGCACAACCTTGTCGATACCGGATGCATAGAAATTTCCTCCAGCGTTCTGCAACCACTCGGAGACAGCGGCCTTCACCTTCTCATCGGTCTGGAAACGTCGACCACCGAGCTCCGTTTTGAGCTTACCAAACGGATGAAAGTCACATAGCGCTAGGTCGGGACTGTAGGGTGGATGTTGCCAGATCTCTCACTTGAAACGCTGCAGCAGTTCTCTCGTTTGGCGGGCCTTGTGAGGTGTTGCGTTGCGTGCAACAAAATCACACCGGCGCTCAAATTCCCCCAGCGCTTCTCTTTAATCGATTTACGCAACTGGTGCAACGTTTGACAATACGACGCCGCGTTGATCGTCGTTCCTTTCGGCATGAATCCACGTGCAGCAAACCCTCAATGTCGAAGAACACTGTCGCCATAGCCTTAATCTTTTGATCCACCTACGTAGAAGATATGCAGGACATGAGAAATAGTAATAATAATAATAATAATAATAATAATAATAATAATAATAATAATAATAATAATAATAATAATAATAATAATAATAATTGTACCGGGAGTTACACCCGCCCCGTTCATTAAAAAGAAGGGCCTTGAGGAATGCCATCTGATATACGAAGTTTGCAACAACTTGTGCAAGAAGTTTGAACTTTTCTTCACAGATGTCTCTTCCAAAAAATTCATATCGTGCCCTCTGGCGTACAGAGGAATTAGTAAAATTGTTAAGTAATTTTGTATTCCTAGGTTTCCTAAACAGTTGATTATTCTTTGTTTTTGGTGTGTTACAGCTTGCTACACTTCTACCTCTTCCCGCCAACTTGAGATGTTGGCCAATAGAAAATTTTGTGTATTTAATTTTCAACCAATAATCCTTTTCTTGTATTCATTTAATTATCCAATAAAATTTGGAGGTGTGTCAGGCCTTCGCCCAGAGTTCTCTAGTACCTTCCTCTCGGGTATAAAAGCTGGCACATTTTCGAGCCACTTTTTGTCTTATTGATCGTCCAGTCTACTGAGTGTGTGATAATTGAGGAGGCGGGGGCGTCTCGCCCATCATAGAATATTCCATCAGATTAAGGTAATGGCAGCCATTTTATAACTATGCGATAGTCTCTGAAAGCTAGCTCGAGAGGAAGGCTTCCAATCTTTAATAGTGTAACCTTAAAATTTCCGAAAATGTAAATTTTTACTTCTAATGTAAATTTCAAACAAGTCAATAGAACTTAACGGAAATCTGGGAATAGAGTGTGCGTTACCCTCTCGCGCCCCCTATCAAAATTTTCAGGTGACTATGGTTTCGTAACCTGTTTCAGTTTGAAATCCTTGTAATTTAAAATTTCTCTCTATCTAGTCACCTCGGTAGTTTAGGCTTAGCCTCTGTAACTTCGGGCCAAAAGCCCAGATAGGGTTTTAATCTTTAATTGCAAATTTCAAGGAGTGCAAGTGTCTGCCTCCGTCGTATTTTGATTTCTGGGCGAGTAACTTTGGCCTGTAGTATTTCCACAAAGGCCCGGTAGAATGGGTAATCAATACCTCTCTATCATTTCTTTTGTGTAAATAGGCAGACCGTTGAGCCTAGAAGATGGCTAATACGGTCTTGTGAAATATAGGTTGGGCCTAGAGAGGCCTGGAAAGTGTAAATTTTATTGAGCAAAGGTGCTCTGGTTATAAATGTAAAAGTTGAAGGTTGCCTTGAGAAGGCTGTAAGGGTACAAGGTTCGGAGCGCATTCTAGATAAATTCATAGAGCATAGATGCTCTTTATATTCATGTAGAGGTATTAGTGTAAATGTGCCTTTTGGAAGGTGGTAACGTTGTGGTCTCCTAGAAAATTTTGCGGAGCACAAGCTGCTCTTGGAAGATTGTACATTGTGAATACTCTGTAAATGGAATTGGGAGATGTCTCCTTGACTATTGAGTGGATGGAGCAATAGTGCTCAAGTAACATGTGTAAAATTGGGAGCTTTAAGCTCAGATTGTTAATTGGCAATTTTGTTGATTTTTCTGATTTCTCCAACTTTGTACCTAGGCTAACGAGCTAGTTATGTACCTGAAATCTTTTCTGTCGCTGAGCGACTTCTTTTCTTAAAACATAAAGAAAACACACAAAAAAGAAAACAGCAGAAAAAGAAATATAGCTCTGATTTTAAAGTTTTAAATTAGTCTTCTGATTGCCTCATATAGACCCATTCATGCTAGCACCTTCTTTCACCTGCTGTGTCCACCACGGTATCCCCGTAATAATAATAATAATAATAATAATAATAATAATAATAATAATAATAATAATAATAATAATATAAGCCAACAGTGTAATTTACAGAGGCATTAGAATAAAGTGAATGATATGTGAATATGACTGGAAATCATTCTACAGATGAATTAATAATTAATCGTTTATTCCGGATGGAATTCCAAGCAATTGCTCAGCTGTTCGGCCAGGGCGAATTCCCTAGGCGAGTGAAATATGACCTCTGAGTTGAGGGGGAGTAGGGGTCGAGACTCCAGATCTTTCATTCGTGTTTGTTTATTTTTTGCTGGTCCTGTTTACAGATGATGTTCTTGACCTGCAGAGATATTTTCATCCATTTTAACGCATGGTACTTAAAATTTTCACTCGCATAGTAATTTGTCGTTACCATCGGACGGCCCTGTGTTTAATGAGCCGGTAGTTGATGCTTTTACTCCAATTAGGGTAATAAAAATAAAGTCGTAGTTAGGGAATTTCAGCTAGCACCTCGAGTCAGGAAGAAGGAAAATGCTCCACCGTATTATGTATTTTATTGTTAGTGCCTTGTGTAATTGTGTGGTGAATCATTTTGGATATATAGGCTCACCAGCGTTGTAATGTCCATATTGTAAATATTAGCAATAAGTGTGTCAACCCGGGGGGACACGTGCTTTTCGGTAGCGTGGAAATGTGTAGTGTGATATTATAGGAACCATTAGTAATAGGCGACGGCGGGATTTTCATGACTAGGCAATGTGTTGATGTGTGTGGAAAGTGCTTATTAAATATTATCAAAATCACGAACATAAAAACCGCTAGAGATGCTATCGTCTTCGTGTAATGTATGTTCTTTTACGATAATAAGTGGATGGTGTATCTGCCATACGGAAAACAAGGTCATTGACCCGTGTAATAAGATGGATATCCAAATGATATTATTATCAAGTGAAAGATAAAAGCCCTAATATTTGGAAATTAATTTGTAATATATGTAGTTTTGAGTGGTTTCGGCTTGGGAATGTCAGAATGCAATTCAAGAGTGTATAACGAACTCATAAGGATATTAAATGGCATTATCCATGCGATAAGTTAAGTGTAGAATATCTTAAAAATTGACACGCAGGCAATTATGTGTGTGCAGAATTTTTCACCAATGGTCTCTCAGTGAATAAAATTGAATTTTGAATTTGGTAAAAATCCATTTTCATTATTTCTTAGATTAACGTATTCCTCTTGCTAGTGCCCTACTTTCAAGATATCTATGTAACATGCCCACTTTATTTCGCCGGACAATATCATGGTCAATTTGCTCTCGAACGTAGCCGTTGCTTTGAATGAAAGTAGGGAGGATGGAACATCGACGCCTGGGTTTATTTCTCCGAAGTTCTTCATCCATAAAATTTCCATCCGTGACATATTTGTGAGGTGGGATTTTTATACAGTACTCTGTCGATACCCGGGACAGGTACAGTACTAGCCCATCTCGGGTTCCGTGGTTGCCTCACGTATTTCGTAGATGCGAGGAGCTGGTGGGGGAGTAGAGAGGAGGTGAAGAGAATTAAAAGACGATAAAACTACAGAGTGAATTGGCTGCGCAGTACCCGTCATTTAGCGGTAAGTTGCATTCAACAAGTGGTGGGTTTGACAACTTTGAAAAAGTTTTTCTGCTTCTCATTCTCAACCCAGTCCGGCTTACTGGATGTAGGGTCAGCGTAGTGCTCTTCGGTTCAGAGGGCCCCGGGTTTAATTCTCGCTAGGGTCAGAGATTTTAACCTTAAAGGGTTAATTCCCTTCGCTCGGTGACTGGGTGTTTGTTCTGTCCCCAACATCCCTGCAACTCACACACAACATACAACTCTATCCTCAACTCCAATAACATGCAGTTTCCTGTACACAACAGATGCCGCCTACCCTCTTCGAAGGATCTGCCTTACAAGGGCTGAGTAGTAAAACTATAAAATTTTCAGTGTTTCCCTTTGACTTACCCGATCCATATTCCAGCTCCTTGGTATAGGGGAAGTGAGCCTGACTGTTACCTGGAAGCCCGGTGTGTTCGATTTCCAGTCAGATCAGGGAGTTTAACCTCGATATGAAGGTGGTTCGAGGTCCACTCAGCTTGAGTGAGAGTAATTGAGGAGCTATCAGACGGTAATACAGCGGCTCCGATCTGGAAAGCCAAGTGTAGCGGCCGAGTGGATTTGTCGCCCGCGCTTCATCTCGTAATCTGCAGAACTTTGGGCTGACTAGAGGTCGCTTAGTAGATCAATGCCTATTAGGTCTGTAGTGTCTTCGTGGAATAGGGGTGCAGATGGTGGTGTTATCCAATCCATATACTTTACAATAACGACAAGAAATATGGCCCGAGCGAGTTGGATATGTCGTACGTCACTTGTAAGTGTTGGGAGATGGTGGGTTCGAATACGCCATTGGCAGCCCCAAGGAAGGTTTTCCAGTCTCAGAAAAGGTAAATGCCGCTATGTACCCAGTTCTGACCGTTTGCTATTTCATGTTAGCTGAATACCTACATGTGTGGTCGAGCAGCTCTTCTCTTTTCTCCCAAGTCTTCCCAGACCAAACTTTGCAACATTTTCGTAACGCTACTCTTTTGTCGCAAATTACCCATAACAAATCGAGCTGCTTTTCTTTGGATCTTTCCCAGTCCACGAATCAAATATTACTCGTGAGGGTCCCGTACACTGGAATCACACTCTAGTTGAGATCTTACCAGTGACTAATATGCCCTCTGCTTAACATCCTTACTACAACCCCTAAATACGCTCATAACCACGTGCAGAAATATGTACCCTTTATTTACAATCCCATTTAAATGATTACCTCTGTTAAGATCTCTCCTTATATTAACTCATAGTTTCTTAGAGTGATCCCTACAAGAAACTTTCACGCCATCAATGCAGTAATTAAAACTGAGAGAACCGTTTCTATTAGTGAAATTCACAACCTGACTTTTAACACCGTTTATCATCACATCATTGCCTGCTGTCCATCTCACAACATTGTCGATATCTTTTTCGCAGTTGCTCATAATGTTATAACTTATTTTTTACTCTACAGGGTGAAGCGAAATTCGCGCACTCGGGCATCGCAGCGCGACTCCTCACATGCCAGCAATAAAAAAAAGTCTCTCACAAAAGTTCGTCCTGCGAGTATACCCGACAGAAAAAGAACGTTGAAGAGTGGCAATCTGGCAACACTGTAACCACATATAGGGTAATTACCTCTGTCAGCACATTTTACACGTACTGTACAGGTGGTGCAGTGGATACAGTTTCGGGTTAACATGCAGGAGATCGATGGGCTCGATTCTGGTTTGAGGCGTATGTTCTTTATTTCGTAAATGTAGTCCAGGTGGTGTGGTATCTGGCGTCTTAATCGTCAACAGCGATTGCAGCGCGTCCTCTAGAAACTATTTGCACTTTCATACTACGATCCTAGAAATGTACGAACATTCGTTTTCATTGGTCAGCTTTGAAAGACATCATTTCCACGTCGTGGGCGTGAATTTATTCGCAGCACTTCATCTACTAGATGCGTTACAACGTGTTCAGCGTTATTAAATTTTGTAAATGTAGGATACATGTGACCTAAGAAACGATGTCTTACTGTATTACAGTATGTAATGTCCGATGGAAATTAGCAAATAAAAAGTGCGCCTCAACTCAGGATCGAACCCTCGACCTCCTGCATGCTAACCCAAAACGCTATCCACTGCACCAACTGTACAGGACGACTAGTTTGTGCTGACAGGGGTAGTTACTCTACATGTGGTTACAGTGTTGCCAGATTGCCACTCTTCAACGTTCTTTTTCTGCCGGATATACTCGCAGGACGAACTTTTGTGAGAGACATTTTTTTATTGCTGGCATGTGAGGAGTCGCGCTGCGACGCTCGAGTGCGCGAATTTCGCTTCATCCAGTACACAGTACAACATCATCTGCTGAAAGCCTTTTCTCTGATTCCATTTCTTTACTCACATCATTTATATATGCAAGCAAATATAAAGGTCCAATAATACTGCCTTGAAGAATTCCCCTCTTAAATATTACAGGATCAGATAATGCTTCAGCTACTCTATTTCTCCAAGTTCTGTTTTCTAGAAATATAGACACCCATTCAGTCCCTCTTTAGTCTAGTTCAATGGCACTAATTTTTGTTAGTAGTCTTCCATCATCTACCCTATCAACTGCCTTAGGTAGGCAGTTGTGCTATCTCAACCTGAAGGTATCCGGTCAAATTCGAGGATGAGACAAACTGCGCCTTACGGGTGGGAATCTGATGTGCTGATCCCTACGCTTACATTATAAAATAAATCTGGAAGAATTTGGCGCTGATGTCGTTAAAGCTGTCGAAGACTATCTTAAAACATGGCTTGTTGGCGTGGTTATGCTGCCAAAATGTACGATGCCAAGTCAGAGCGTGTTTCTGGCGAACACTCACTTTTCCTGTAGCCTTTGTTATGCACATTATGTTTCCTGTTGTATGCTTTCTATTTTCTGCAAAAATTTTCATCATCATCATCATAATCTGTTTACCCTCCAGGTTCGGTTTTTCCCTCGGACTTAGCGAGGGATCCCACCTCTACCGCCTCAAGGGCAGTGTCCTGGAGCTTCAGACACTTGGTCGGGGATACAACTGGGGAGTATGACCAGTACCTCGCCCAGGTGGCCTCACCTGCTATGCTGAACAGGGGCCTTGTGGAGGGATGGGAAGATTGGAAGGGATAGGCAAGGAAGAGGGAAGGAAGCGGCCGTGGCCTTAAGTTAGGTACCATCCCGGCATTTGCCTGGAGGAGAAGTGGGAAACCACGGAAAACCACTTCCAGGATGGCTGAGGTGGGAATAGAATACACCTCTACTCAGTTGACCTCCCGAGGCTGAGTGGACCCCGTTCCAGCCCTCGTACCACTTTTCAAATTTCGTGGCAGAGCCGGGAATCGAACCCGGGCCTCCGGGGGTGACAGCTAATCACGCTAACCACCACACCACAGAGGCCGGACAAAAATTTTCATTACATAGTCATTTACCTAATAAAGTATAATTTATCATTTTATCGGTGTCAATTATGTCTATATATATATAAAAATAAGAGTTTTGTCTGTACATTGCTCAGAATTTGAAAGTAATGGTCCTATCATAATAAAAAATGGTATTCAAAGTCAAGAAATAAGTCGCTACAATCAAGGCTATAAATAATTTTATTCACGCTGAGTGAAATGGTAGTTAAGGCGAAGGCCTAAAACTTAATTCTTAAATATTTACATTATTAGTGGTCCTATCTCATTGAAAATTAGTATGCAAAGTCCGAGAAGGATCCACTACAATCTAGGCTGTAAATCATTTAATTAATGCTGAGTGAAATTGTAGTTTAGTAGAAGGCCTAAAATTTAATTCTCAAGTAATTACGGTAGTCCGCCTCTGTGGTGTAGTGGTTAGCGTGATTAGCTGCCTCCCCCGGAGGTCCGGATTCGATTCCCGGCTCTGCCACGAAATTTGAAAAGTGGTACGAGGGCTGGAACGGGACCCACTCAGCCTCGGGAGGTCAACTGAGTAGAGGTGGGTTCGATTCCCACCTCAGCCATCGCGGAAGTGGTTTTCCGTGGTTTCCCACTTCTCCTCCAGGCAAATGCCGGGATGGTACCTAACTTAAGGCCACGGCCGCTTCCTTCCCTCTTCCTTGTCTATCCCTTCCAATCTTCCCCATCCCCCGCAAGGCCCCTGTTCAGCATAGCAGATGAGGCCGCCTGGGCGAGGTACTGGTCATTCTCCCCAGTTGTATCCGCCGACCAAGAGTCTGAAGCTCCAGGACACTGCCCTTGAGGCGGTAGAGGTGGTATCCCTCGCTGAGTCCGAGGGAAAAACCGAACCTGGAGGGTAAACAGATGATGATGATGATGTTGAATTACGGTATATTATTAGTTGGTCGTATAGAAAAATACTACATAACCAAAGTTATGTAGAATTAAATTTCCTTCCATTTATGTCTTATACATTCTTACCGTACCGGCTATGATAACACAGATATTCGTGAATTTGTACTTTTCTTGCTAAGTCCATATCAACGCCGAGCCTAGAGAAAATGGGTTAACAGAATTGAATGAAAATCGGTATATAGAGTCGGTGAATAAGAAACTTCAGTCTAAGCTATAAACAATTTTATTCACCCTGGATGAAATTGTAGTTTAGGGGAAGACGCCTAAAATGTAATTTTTAAATACCTATGTTATTCGTCCTATCGAAAAGTACTGAATAAAAGTTATAGAGAATACAATTTCCGGTCATTTATGTTTTATTCAGTGTTACCGTACCGACTGTGAAAAGAGTGATATTTCAGAGTCGGAAGAAAACTAAATGTGAAAGCCTACACTACCGAAAGCTCATAACACTGAACAGCAATAACATTACGTTGACCATTGTTTGTTGTGATGTTCTTTGCCTCTTATGCTGCCACTCAACTCCGATAGATGGGACAACTGCTGCGTACCGAGTATAATAGCCTGACTGAATATTGGCGGGAAATAGCCGGGGAGTTAGAAAACTTTCTTCTTTAGCATGCCATTCCTCTGGTTCATACATTTTCTGATACAGCTGGTACATAAAACACTAGTTCATCATAGTATTCCAGCTATTCGATCCCTACTCTGACGCGCTGGTTTGAATGAGCAGTGGGCATACTTAGGGCAGAGGCTCACTTAGTAGAGTAGTAGTATGGCCTGGTTTAGAATAACAATTTAGGCCTATTCCAAATTATAGCACCACAATTCACTCAATAACTCAAAATTCAACCCTGAAAAGAGACGTTTCTTAAGAAAAGCTTCTTCCTCTTCATTTTTATTAAATTCTACATTCATTTTATTCCAAATTAGCAGTGAAGAGTGGGTTTCTCCTCTGGCTTGGGGGAAAAATTTGCCTCCAATTCAGATAGATTTTTCCGCCACCAGTGTAGTGAATTGAGATTTTCCGACTCATCGGGCACTCCTAGGAAACAGATTAGTAAAAGGGCATAGTTTTTGCCTTGGGAGTCGCCATTGTTCGACCCCCTCCGCGCCGAAAAGTGACGAAGAGTGTTCACGGCTCACGGCTGTCTGCGGCTTGGTCATTCCAGCTCTGGAACTTTGGACTGTTAGATCGGCAGTGTAGTCCTGTTCGTTAAAAGTGAGAAAATGTGTGGTTTATCATTTGATCGAGTATTTCATATGAAATAATTGCTTTTAGTCGCGCCATTCGTACTGACGTCTTTGTAATGACCTATGTTCATTTCAGTTGGGAAAACTACTAAGACAGTCTTTTGAGGATGTAAAAAGGCAGGTGGAGGGTGAGTGTCTACCATTATAATGAAAGCTCTCCAACCTGATTGTGACTGATGGTATTCAAGCGGGTCTACCATTACAGTGAAAATTCCCTAACTCAGTCTTCATATAAAAAAATTGTTTGGTAACTCCCCGTCGCGTTGCTAGGGTAACGTTAAGAGCTATGCAATTATTCCATACAATCTTGCTCACAACGTGCACACTACCTAACCTAGAATTCTGTATACAATGTAGAATTCCGTAGCAAAGCACGGGTACATCAGCTAGTTATTTATAAATGTGTATTGGCCAGTGGAGTGTTAGTAAAAATCCCCTGAAGAAACATCAACCTTTTCCACCATATCAAGGGTCACTCCTTTTGTGAGTAAATTGGTTTCCACAGGCTTAGGCCATATGGACCTGCGGTACGGAGAAAAGCCTCAGTCAGAAAATGAGATTAAAAGATCAGTGTTAAAAAACCTAAAAACCAAACCAAACGCCATGGCACTACAGCTCCGAAGGTTCATGGCCTACCAAGCGACCGCTGCTCAGCCTGAAGGCCTGCAGATTATGAGCTGTCATGTGGCCAGCACGATCAATCCTCTCGGCCGTTATTCTTGGCTTTCTAGACCGGTAAAAACACCTAATAAATGCTCATAAATGTTATGGTGGTATTAAAACTGCATACATATTTATATTATATACAATACAAACTCTTTACATTTAGGTTTCTACTTGGTTCTTTGTTTTGCTCACCTGGTATCCATGATCGTTAAGGCGTTGAAGTCTATATGATCTGACACCGCGGTTGGCCGTTTCGAGTTCCGATGGTCAAAAAATAAAAATAAAAATAAATAAACCTTCAGAACGTTGGCCGGCAATTACTAGATTATATACCAGAAGCCTGGATTAAATTCCAGTGTTCATGTGGAATGAGAGCATATGGCGCTGATGATGGTGATTCGTCCGTCAGATGGAGACGTAAAGCCTTGAGCAGAATTCTTGGTGCTATTCGACAGGAATAGGCTATGTGCCGGCACCGGGTTTCACTCTCTCCCTTCCTACTATCATAGCCTAATTCATTTCATTCCATTATCTCCTCTGATGAGGTTAACGTCAGAGTGGGCTTCCGGTCGTAAAGATTCATCTCACGTCATACTCAACCCCGTAGAGAAATTGGGCAAGTGCTGGACATACTGTACTTGGTTGTTTGTTTTACTTTACTTTAAAGTCAGTCTACCAAACAACTTACTTTCTTAATTTTTTTCACACTGTTCTTTTGTTCGTTAGTAGTACATTTAGACCTCTTGTAAGAACTCGTGTGTCCACGTTTGTTTATGTTTTTAATCCTTATAAGCCTCCTGGTTCTGATAACAACAGAACAAGAACAAGAAGATATTTTTTCTTAACAATGTAAAAACTCCTGAACATTTCTTAACAGCGTCCCCATGGAAGGCACTAAATTCATTTTTCATTTTAACATATGATGTAATGCACTCATCTGCGCGTGTCATTAAGTCCTCCCCTGAAACAGTTTCTAGCCAATTCTTAGGTGAAGGAGAAATGTTGACGATTTAAATCCCGTGCATACTGGCTTTGTGTATGAAGCACACATGAGCATCCTCAACAGTAAATGAGTTACTCCGATTCCATGCATTAATCCACTTCAATTTAATTTCACAGTTCTTCCGAAAGCGATGAAATTTAATGTCTTTGGTTCTTCTGGGTGTTAATGTTGTTAAAACAACTGACGACAGCACAGCACAGCATAGCATAGACAATTTAAATTCCTACACTTTCGCAACGTTAAACACCATCACTACACTAATAGCACTCGGCTTGGCTTTGCGCACTTGAGTCCCGCGTGACGTCAGAAGACGTTACTGCGCATCCAGCTGATGACCCCTATCGTCTAGTCTAGTAACCGTGGTACAACACTTTAGGGATGAATATGGTGCTGGATTAACTTTTGTCGACGACACTGTTCATCCTCATCGAGACGGCGAGGAACTTTATGAGAGAGGTGAGTATCAATCCCATGAATTGGCCAGCTAATTCACTGGACATGAACTGCATTAGGCATACATGGGAAAGGTTGAAAATGGCTGCTTTCAATCGTCCAAAACCTCCACAGACACTCCCAGACATCCTTAGAGTTGCCCACATGGAATGGGAACTTCTTCCTCAAGACGATGCCAATGTACTGATCTCAAGCATGCTACAGTTTGTCAGAAATCTGAAAAGTGCCAGAGGAGGCCATACAAGGTACTAAGAGTGAAGAACCGACAACCTTCACCTAAATAGCACCAATTGTAACTTTTTCATTATTACTGTTTATTTGCGTTAACATATTGGAAGCAAAACAGTAACCTTTATTAAAGTTTACATTTCCCGGCTGTATGTCTCTGTGATACAAGAAAGAACATTCTGTAACTTTATTATTGAACTAGCTGATGTACCCGTGCTTCGCTACGGGATTCTCAGAAAGACTGTCTTTGTGGTTTTCCCGACTAAAGTCAACTTAGGCCATTACAAAAACGCCAATAGAATTGTAGCGATTAAAAGCAATGTTATCATATAAAATACTCGAACAAACAAAAAACTGCACATCTTCACCCAGTACTACGGTGTCGATCTAACAGTCCAAAGTTTCAGTGCTGGAATGATTTGACCGCAGACAGCCGTGAACACTCCTCTGCCATTATTCCGTTAAATATGCACACTGTTCATTCCAATCAGTGCCTCAGAGTAGGGATTGAATAGCTCGAATGCTATGATGAACCAGTTTGTTACGTACCAGTAGTTTCAGAAAATGTATGAAGCAGAGGAACGGTATGCTAAAGAAGAAAGTTATCTAACGACCCAGCTACTTCCCGCCAATATTCAGGCAGACTGTTATACTCTGTGCGACCGGGCGAGTTGGCTGTGCGGTTTGGGGTGCGCAGCTGTGAGCTTGCATCCGGGAGGTAGTGGGTTCGAGCCCCACTGTCGACAACTTTGAAGGTGGTTTCCCGTGGTCTCCCATTTACATACCAGGCAAATCCTGGGGCTGTAACGTAATTAAGGCCGGGGCCGCTTCCTCCCACTCCTAGCACTTTCCTATCCCATCGTCACCATGAGTCCTGTCTGTGTCGTTGCGACGTAAAGCAAATTGAAAGAAAACCTCTGTATACAGCAGTAATCCCATCTATCGGAGATGAGTGGCAACAGAGACACAAAGCACATCATAATAAACAATGGTCAATGTATTTTATTGTTGACCAATGTTATGAGCTTTCTGTAGTGTAGGCCTTCACATTTAGTTTTCTTTCGACTCTGTAATATTAGGGCGTCTTACAAAATGAATTATACTGTAGCGTAGAGTGTAGTTCCTTATTCTTCGACTCTGGATGCCGATTTTTATTAAGATAGGACAACTAATAACAAATATTTGAGAATTAATTTTAGGCCTTCCCCTAAACTACCATTACTCTCAGCGTGAATAAGATTATTTATGGCCTAGATTGGAGCGACTTATTCCAGGGCTTTACGTACCGATTTTCATTAAATTTAGTGAATTGTGGTGCTATAATTTGGGATATGCCTAAATTGTAATTCTAGACCAGGTCATACTACTCTGCACACTGCTCATTCAAAACGACGCGTCAGAGTAGGGATCGAATAGCTGGAATACTATGATGCACCAGTGTGTTACGTACCCGCAGTATGGTATCAGAAAATGTATGAACCAGAGGAATAACATGCTGAAGAAGAAAGTTTTCTAACACCCCAGCTCTTTCCCGCCAATATTCAGTCAGGCTGTTATACTCGGTACGCAGCAGTAATCCCATCTATCGGAGTTGAGCGGCAGCGTAAAAGACAAAGAACATCACAACAAACAATGGTCAATGTAAAGTTAGTGTTGATCAATGTTATGCGCTTTCGATATTGTAGACCTTCACATTTAGTTTTCTTATGACTCCGAAATACCACTCTTATCATAATCGGTAAGGTTAAAGTGAATAAAACATAAATGATCGGAAATTGTGTTCTCTATAACTTTTGTTATGTACTACATTCCGATAGGACCAATAACATTGGTATTTAAAAATTAAAATTTAGGAGCCTTCCCCTAAACTACGATTTCATCTAGGGTGAATAAAATTGTTTATAACTTAGACTGTAGTTTCTTATTCCCCGACTCTATATACCGATTTTCATTAAATTCTGTTAACCCATTTTCTCGTGGCTCGGAGTTGATAGCAACAAAAATACAAATTCTTGAATATCTGTTATCAAAACCGGTACGGTAACAATGTATGACATAAATGATAGGAAATTTAATTCTATATAACTTTAGTTACGTAGTAATTATCGATAGGACCACTGATAATATAAATATTTGAGAATTATATTTTAGGCCTTCCCCTAAACTACCCTTACACTCAGCGTGAGTAAAATTATTTATAGCCTAGATTATAGAGGCTCAACCCCAGACTTCACATATCGATTTTCATTAAATTCTCTTCAGCCGTTTTCTCGTGATGCGTGTACAGACAGACAGACAGACAGACAGACAGACAGACAGACAGACAGACAGACAGACAGACAGACAGACAGACAGACAGACAGACAGACAGACAGACAGACAGACAGACAGACAGACAGACAGACAGACAGACAGACAGACAGACATTACGGAAAGGTAAAAAGTGCAGTTCCTTGTTACTACGGACATGTCCGGTACAGAAGTACCATTCTTTTCAAATTCTGAGCAATGTACAGACAAAACTCTTATTTTATGTATATATAGATTGCATCCTTGATATTTCAAACTTTTATATACTGTATATAATATTTTTGTAATTAATTCAAAAGATAAAAACTTCAGTAGCTTGGTGTGTTGCAACGGAAAAGGACGAGTTGTGCTGGATTTTACAAGTAAATGAAGTAAGAATGTGCAAATAACCTCTCATTTGAGGTAAAGGACTATGTTATTAATGGAATTGTGTTTCGGCTTAAAACTTAAGTGACGAATGCTTACAACAGATATTTTTTCATTGATAAGTTTGAAAAGAAGATGGAGAGAGCTGTTAATCTATTCATACTTTATGGGAAAGAACCACAAAGAGCCTTGGAGGACTGGAAGGTAGAGGCTTTCTCTATCTGTAACCTCGGCCGGCAGTTAGTGGGATAGATAGTTAGCGCTATGCCTGGCCGCCTTCGTGCCCAGGATTTAACCTGACATTCATTTTTGGTGTAGGCTGAGTGACCCAAAGGCCGTGTGCCACTCTAGAAGTGGATATCTCCGTTCTAAAATTTTTCTTCTTCCTGGGTGGGAATCGAACCCACGTCCTTCTGCGTTACGCGGGAACGGATTTATATTCTCAGCTGGGCAGCCCCTACACTTCGCGGTGCTTGTTCCCACCCGTGACACTATGCTCATATGAAGAACACGGTCATTACTCTACAGTAAAGGTAAGGTAACTTAATTATTTTTATTTCTAGAAAAACCTCCCCCAGTTTCACAGTAGCGAGAACGACCAACTCTGTGGTTATTTGAAGTTAAGTTTTGCTTTACTGAATTGTCTCCTGTGGACAAGCCGCAATTATCCTAGGGGCACATTAGCCAGTTTCTTTCAGTGCTGTTTTTTTTATTAATGTAGGGGCTACCTGTCCGAGCCATTAAAGGCGAGCTCGGTTCACCCGGAAGGACGTGAATTCAATTCTCCATCAGGAAGTCGAACATTTAGGAAACGAAATTTCAACTTCCGGAGGTGCACATGGTCCTGAGGTCCACTCAGCCTACACCAAAAATGAGTACAAATTTAATTTCTGGACACTAAATGCGACCGGGCGTAGAGCTAGCCACTTTAATCCACCAAGTGCCGAGGTTACGGATAGTGGAAGCCTTTACTTTCACCTCTCCAAGGGTCTTCATGGCCAGTACAGAGATTGCTTTTTTATTTTTATTTAATGTTATTCTTTGTAAAATTGTATATTTCCATGATTTTTTTATCAGTAACCGTTTTATCATTTCCTAGAAGCACACATTCAAGTGTGGGTGAGGTGAGGAATTAATTCCCGAATCATCGGACACGATCTCAAATTTATTTTTGAATTCTTTTCTTGTTGGTAGTCTGTCTTCTTGCCACCCAACATTTATTTTCAATTTTGTACGATTACAGTAGTTTGGTCTGGCACTGTTTCCTTATTTCTCCAATACATCAAGTTACTTATAGAAGAAACAAATGGCACATCAGCCCATTAGGGCCTTGGGATGCCAGGACGACTTCTGCTTAGCCAGATAGCCTGCAGATACTAGAGTCCAACGGGGTCGGTGTAACGAATCCTCAACCGTATTTCTCAGCTTTATTGACCAGATCCGCTGCCTTTAGTATCAAACAGCTACTCAGTTGGTCTCAAGAGGTGGAGTGAACCACCTTCCAGTCCTCAGTTCAGAATTAAAATCCTTCGATTGACTGAGTTTCGAACCCGGGGCCTTTGGGTAAGAGACACCACCGTGCTGGTACATCAATTTTAAAAAGGATTAGTAATAATAAATTGCACCGTATGGGAACACCTCGCAGCTATTACGATGTAAACGTGCATACAAGGCAATAATTCAATACATTATTTGTCGAGTCCTGAATACAAAGAAATATATTGTTTAGCACGAAGTCTTTTGTGACCCGGTGTCATAATGCCAGTATCATCAGCCTTGTCTTATACCTCTCGTGAAATATTCTTGCCAACAAGTCGCGGTCCATAATTCAAGGAAGTGTAGAGCTCTTGCTCTTCCTTGTTGTTCTGGGTCATGCGTCGCAATTATTCGCCGTTAGAGGGCGTTGTCAGGACTGGGTAAGCACTATGATCTTTCAAGCGAACACATTATAACAACACATTTGACAACAAGACGAAGGAAAGGAATATTTAAGCAGTTCACATGTTGAATGCTTTGCATTATTCTAATACGAACCATGAGGAGATAATTCATTGACGGATATTTTTCGATTTGGCTTCCTTTTAACATGTTTATATCAAGGAAATTATAACTAATCTCCCATGATGAATTATTCCAGTCCCTAATTACTCTTCCTATAAACGAATATTTTACCCAATCGCTCCTCTTCAATTTCAACTTTATCTTCATTCTAGCTGATGTACCCGTGCTTCGCAACGGGATTCTCAGAAAGACTGACTGTGGTTTTCCCAACTGAAGTCAACATAGGTAATTATAAAAAGATCATTCGGAATGTAGCAATTAAAAGCAATGTTATATAAAACACTCGATCAAATGAAAAACCGCACATTTTCTCACTTTAAACGGACAGTACTATGCTGCGGAACGAACAGTCCAAAGTTCCAGAGCTGCAAAGAGCAGGCCGCAGACAGCCATGATTCATGAACACTCTTCGTCTTTTTTCGGCCGGAAGAGGGACGAATAGTGGGGACTCCCAGGGGAAAAACTATGGCCTGTTACTAATCTGTTTCCTAGGAGTACCCAATGAGTCGGAAAATATTAGTTCACTACATTGGCGCGGAAAAATCTATCTGACTTGGATGCAATTTTTTCCTCCAAGCCAGAGGAGAAACCCCCTCTTCACTGATAATTTGGAATAAAATGAATGTAGAACTACTACTACTACTACTACTACTACTACTACGAAGCCTCTGTCGTAAGTATGCACACTGCTCATACAAAACAGCGCGTCAGAGTAGGAATCGAATAACTGGAATACTATGAAGAACCAGTGTGTTACGAACCAGTTGTATCAGAAAATGTATGAACCAGAGGAATGACATGCTAAAGAAGAAAGTTTTCTAACTCCCCGGCTGTTTCCCGCCAATATTCAGTCACGCTATTATAGTCGGTACGCAGCAGTAATCCCATCTATCGGAGTTGAGAGGTAGGATAAGAGACAAATGACATCACAACAAACAATGGTCAATGTAATGTTACTGTTGACCAATGTTAAGCGCTTTCGATATTGTAGCCTTTCACATTTAGTTTTCTTCCGACTCTGAAATACCACTCATCATAGTCGGTTTGGTAAAACTGAAAAAAACATAAAATTATAGGAAATTATATTCTCTGTAACTTTTGTTATGTAGTACTTTTCAATAGGACCAAAAATATAGGTATTTAAAAATTAAATTTTGGGCACCTGCTCCTAAACTACAATTTCATCCAGGGTGAATAAAATTGTTTATAGCTTAGACTGTAGTTTCTTATTCCCCGACTCTATTTACCGATTTTCATTAAATTCTGTTAATCTATTTTCTCGTGGCTCAGCGTCGATATGGACTTAGCAACAAAAATACAAATTCATGAATATCTGTGTTATCATAGCCGGTATGGTAAATATTTAAGACATAAATGGTCGGAAATGTAATTCTATATAACTTTGGTTATGTAGTAATTATCGATACGACCACTAATAATACAAATATTTGAGAATTAAATTTTAGGCCTTCCCCTAAACTACCATTTCATTCAGCGTGAATAAAATGATTATAGTCTAGATTGTAGTGGCTCATTCTCCGACTTTGTATACCAGTTTTCAATGAGATAGGAACACTAATGATGTAAATATTTAAGAATTACATTTTAGGCCTTTCCCTAAACTACCATTTCTGTCAGCGTGAATAAAATTATTTATAGCCTAGATTGTAGCGACTTATTCCTCGACTTTTCACACCAATTTTTATTAAGATAAGACCACTAATAATATAAATACTTGAAAATTAAATTTTAGGCCTTCCCCTAAACTACCATTTCTGTCAGCGTGAGTAAAACTATTTATGGCTTAGATTGTAGCGACTTATTTCCCGACTTTGCATACCGATTTTCATAAAATTCTCTTTAGCCGTTTTCTAGTGATGCGTGTACAGACAGACAGACAGACAGACAGACAGATAGACAGACAGACAGACAGACAGACGTTACGGAAAAGTAAAAAGCGCATTTCCTTGTTACTGTGGAGATGACCGATACAGAAATACCATTCTTTTCAAAGTCTGAGCAATGTACAGACAAAACTCTTATATATATATATATATATAGATTATGAATGTTGTTATTTCAAAAACTCCATTCAAGCATATTCGTCTCATGTCATTCCACGCCATCTCTCTACTAACAGCTCGTAACACACCGCTTAGTCGAGCAGGTCGTCTCCTCATTCCCAAGTCTTCCCAGCCCAAAGTTTGCAGTATTTTCGTAAAAGTAAATTAGTATCTTAATCCCTAACTGGCGCAGCCCTTTTCATATACCCCCCCCCCCCCCCATTGGAAGTGAGCAGCGTGTACATACCAGCAATCCTTCCAACCTTAAAATCCATCCGGAAGGGCATATGAAATGTACGTCAGACAAAAAGGACAGACGACTGTCTGTGAATAACGTCCACGTCATCCGACGATCGCTCAGGCTGTATGTTCACCACTCACATCTAGTTTAGTTCTAAAAAATCACAGCAGGTGGAAATTAACTGGTTTTGTGGAGAACCGCACCTGCTTACGTTTTATCAGTACTTCATGTCGTGTCTTAAAGGGAGAGATTATATATCCTAGTCTATAGTCTGAACTCTCTAGGTAAATAACTTCCCTTCATTTTCTCTCCCTTCTAGTTGTCTAGCATAGTTCACAGTCTAATCTCTCTAGCTACTTCATTCTCGTCTCTTCTAGTGACAGGTTGTCTACCCTAGTCCATAGTCTGACCTCTATAGGTGTATAGTCCTACGAACATTATGGGAAAACCAACACATTCCGTACAATCTGCAGTGTGTTCAGCATCTAGCGGAGAGAGATTGTGCACCACGCATGGTTCATCGTCAACCCGAAGTCTTTGTGAGTCATACATTATGGCTCACTGGCAAGGACTCGTTTATGAGGAGTGACATCTTCAATTTTCACAACACGCATAGTGTGGTTGGAGAACAATCCCCATGTTATGAGACGTCCTCACTATCAGGTTCGGTTTTCTTCTGCGCCACCACCTGGATGCCACCTGGACGCCGCCTATCCGCAGCGATGGATTGGGCGTTTGGGCTCTATCGGCTGGCTGGAAAGAAAACCTGATTTAAAACCCTTAGATCATTCTTTTTAGGGTACATGAAATCTAGGTGTATCGCAGAGATGTGAAAACTCTGCAAGACTTCTGGAAAATTGTCTTGGAAGCTACTGAGGTCACCAATGAAAACCACGAGTTTCTGAGGCGGGTTCAAGAGAATTTTTCTCCGAAGGTGTCGAGCATGTACTCGTCAAAGGTAGACATGTCGAACACATGCTGTACCAAATGCACCATTTCCCACGACCAGTCTGGTCGAGTGTGTAGCTTTGTAAAAGGTACACAAATGCTTTGTCGTCGTGATCTATTTTCATGTTAAAAAAGATAAACTACGCTTAGAGTTTAACGTGAGTTTTGTGATCATGAGTACGTGAATTCCATTCTTACGTGCAATCCGGTCCATAGGACATGACATTTCCTTTCTTAAATCTCACATTCATTGTGACGCAACTTGGGTTATGCGTATAACTGAAAAATTTCCTTGTAATATAGGCTAGGCTGTGTATTTAGCCTAAGTTTAATCATGTGTATATAACTCATATATTGCAGGTTGTGAATAACACTTTATGCATCCAACGTCATTTCTATTCTACAAGTTGTTTTACGTCGCACCGATACAGATAGGTCTAATGGCGACGATTATTAGAAGTTTGAGTGGCGTCTTTAAACGTAGGAAAGATCACAATATGAAGATAAAGTTGGAATTCAAGAGGACAAATTGGGGCAAATATTCACTTATAGGAAGGGGAGTTAGGGATTGGAATAACTTACCAAGAGAGATGTTCAATACATTTCCAATTTCTTTGAAAACATTTAAGAAAAGGGGATCTGCTAACTGGGCGACTGCCCTAAATGCAGATCAGTATTGATTGATTGACGATGGAACAGTAACGAGCTAGGAGTGGGAAGGAAGTGGCATTAATTAAGGCAGAGCCCCAGCATTTGCCTGGTGTTAAAATGGCAAACCACGGAAAACCATATTCAGGGCTGTCGATGGTGAGGCTCGAACCCACTATCCCCCGAATACTGGATACTGGACGCACGTAAGCGACTGCAGCTATCGAGCTCGACCCAACGTCTTTCAGGAATCTTCTGGTTATATGTATAATACTCAAGGGAAATTAGGTTAGGGATAAATCATGCTTGTCACTTAAATAACCGTTCGTGTTTTCCGAATTGTACAGGAAAACCACCGGTGATGTATATGTTAATGTAGGTGAGCTATGGAATCTTCATATACTAAGGATAGGATGTATAATATTCTAGATGTTTGTGGATATCTTAGGATATGTACCATAGTGAAAAATTTCATTCAAGACAATCCTGGAACAAGAACTTACCAGAACTTTCTGATATCAGTATAGAATATTCTAGGTGTCTTGTAGTAATACTAGGTTGTTAGAAAGCATATTATTATCTAGCACCCTAGCTAGTATACATATGAGTGGATTCTACTGAGACACAAGTCAGTAGGCGATGTTATCGTAGTTCAGTTCTTTTGATGCCGCAGCGGTAGTGGATCGGCAGTGAGTTGCTGAAGTAGAGTGAGTTGTGATGGAAGTTGTGTTGCTGAGACTGCTACGGCAGATCAATCGTGGTTTAGTAGAGTGATGTGTTTGCAGTCAGTTGATGTAGCGAATTATCGTAGATCAGTCGTTCCACATTAATACTGCTTCGTAGTATATGTAATATATATGTAGTGTTGGTGTTGGCAGTACGGGAAAGACAGTAGAAATCGAGGACGAAAAACAAGAAGATGATGATATAGACTCCTTGGATGATGTGTTTGGTGCCTGATTTCGTTAATGCTTATTAGTTATTTTGTATTATTCTTCTATCCAAATATACTTATGTAATTTCTTACAAACATTGGGGGCTCGTCCGGGATGGATGGAGAATAATATGAAATACGGAAGACGGAGAAACTAACTGATTACTGAATATACGACGGAGTTGTAAAGACGCCAATGAAGAGAAGACGAATTACGCCGCAGATATATCAAGACTACGGTAAGACGTGGATAGTGAAGAAATCTCAAATTGTGAGTACAATATATTTATCTATGATAAGACGTGAATATTCAAGTTGGATGCCTGCTGCTAATTTGTGACGATGCGAATCATAACCTATTACAATGTCAACCTTAGGCGAGATAGAAAGGATTAGGAGAAATATTTCGACGCAGTCAGTGACCACAATTAGGACCATGCATAAGTTTGTGTATGGAAGCGAAGGAAATAGGCAGAATAGAAGACGCTTAAGAGAATTTGGAGGATTTCAGTTCTCGCATGGTGACGCAGAATAGGATCAGAAGGTTAGGTTCGTACATGATAATTTTGGCGAACGCGATTTAATTGCTGTGAGTATAATGTATTGTGCTTAAGCTATGAAGGAGATAAGAATCAATTAATATCACGGATCATAACCCATCTGAGCGACATAACGAATCTTGTGAAGAATGAAGAAGAAGAAGAAGATGATGATGATGATCGTGAGGAGGAGGATGAAAACGTCTACAACGGAGATAATTCGGCGCGTTTTAAGAACAGACTTGAAGCCAAGAAGAGGCATAAACGGACAGAAGAATCAAAACGTTACGTGAGTATATATTCATCTACAGGGAGCGAGGACGACTGCAGTGGACTTGATGAAGCTCGGAGTTTTAGGCCTACCCGATCTCACTTGAAGCAGTCAGATGGGGCGTTCTCCCTGACATTGAAAGATGTTGGAAGCTGCATAATACCCTTTAATGTTAGTGGGGGATATCCTGTTGAGAAGTGGATTGCATAATTCGAAGACACAGCCTCACCCTTCCATTGGAACGAAATCCAGAAGTTTGTATTTGCAAAGAAATCTCTATTAGGTTTCGCAAAGCTGTTCGTTCAAGGAGATCGAAAGATCTCTTCATGGGGGGAAATTAGCTTCTGCACTCAAAGAAGAATTCTCGACTGAAGTTAGCACCAAAGCATCCACGAGGTGCTCACTAAGAGGATAATGAAGAAGGAAGAGTCATGCCAAGAGTACTTACTAGTGATGAACGAAATTGCCATTCGAGGTTCTGTTGTAGAACAGTCGCTGATATGTGCTTGATGGCATACAGGATGAAGTGAACAACAAAGTTATACGGCTCAAGGAACATGAAGGAATTTAAGGAAATGCTGAGGATCTACCCGGACATGAAAAGAGCATGAAGCATCGTTATGGAGTCCTCTGTAAGAAATGCTTCAACATCGTCATCCAGGAAGATTGAATCGATGACAACGAAACAGAAAACAGACATTCGGTGCTACAGCTATGGAACAAAAGGACATAAATCATCTGAATGCCGCTCGAAGAATTTAGGAACAAAATGCTTCAAGTGTAACACGTTTGGACATCTCGCTAAAGAGTGTGAAAATGAAGACAGATTCACCACACACATCAACGTTTACAGACATATGCAGTGAAAACAAATGTATAAAGATATTCACTTATGTGGAGCAACAATCAGTGCTTTAGTCGACACAGGAAGCCGAGTTAGCCTATTGAAAGCAGACGTTATCAAGAAGCTCCCACGTTCTAACCTGAAACAACTGTAACACTCTCTGGAATTGGAAGGATTGCGGCTAGGCCTTCGCGTTGCTTTGGCACTACATTGGAAGTTGACGGGGAATAATTTACCCTCACTTTCTATTTAGCTTCATGGGAAACCATCTTCATGGAAGCGGTTTTGGGTGAAGACTTTCTGAATCGAGCATAGCTACACATTGGTCAAGAAGGAATGCGTATAACAAAACTACAGACTGTTGCACCTATCATGAGTATCGACGTCACTAATTCTTGCGAAGTGATAGATACAGAGCCTAATGTCGGAGGATACCTGAAGAGAAAACTTGAAGATCTCATTGAACAGTTCAGACCAGAGAAGACCAAAACAACTAATCTAGAGTTGAAGATCATTCTGCAGAATGAACAACCAATTAATCAGAGACCCTGACGTGTACCTTTCGAAGAATGGAAAATGATTAAGCGGAAGAGTGGATACGGAATGATATTGTGGAACCATGCGCTTCAGACCTCGCCAGTCAAGTCGTCGTCGTAAAGAAAAAGAACGACACGCCCATGGTCTACATCGATTACAGAAAGATCAATAGCCAGACCATTAAGGCAGGTGTCCGCTCCCACTGATAGAAGATATTCTCGACCGGCTCCAAGGAGCATGCGTATGTGTATTTAGCACCATAGACTTAAAATGGTATCTTCCACATAGGCGTTCATCCATAAAGTAGAAAGTATACAGCATTATTTTGTGACGCACAATGGTCAATTCCAGTTCAAGAAAGTCCCATTCAGATTATGCAGTGCCCAAGCAGTGTTTCAGCGCTTTATCAATTGCGTCTTCCGTCAGTTAATAAACGATGGCATTGCTCTACCTTATATAGACGATGTAATCATCCCAGCAAGAAAGGAAGAAGAAGGAATTGAAAGGCTGGAGCTTGTGCTGCAGACAGCTGAGGAAAACGATTTAGAAATAAAACTTCAAAAAGGGCCAATTTCTGAAAAGAAGAGTTGAGTTCCTGGGTCATGTCGTTGAAAATGGTAGAATCTATCCTTCGCAGGAAAAGACAAAAGCAGTTCTTAATTTCCCTGAACCAAACAAATAAAAAACAAGTTCAAGCCCCCTTAGAGTAACAGGCTACTTTAGAAAATTTATTCCATTATATTCACTTATAGCAAGACCATTGAGTGGTCTACTGAATGTTGAAAGAAATTTCAAGTTTGAAGCAGAAGAGAAGATTGCCTTCATGAAGCTAAAAGAGGCCCTGTCGAGGGAACCAATTCTGAAAAAAGTAAAAATAAACAAGGATGCGAAAAAGAAATGAATAAAGATACCAGCAGGAGGGATGCGACTCCATACTACTGCAAAGGTCAAGCGAGGATAATCATATTCACCCTGTCTACTATGCCAGTTGGAAAACTACAGATGCCGAGATGAAATATATAAGTTAAGAATTGGAAGTGCTAGCGATTATCAAGGCTCTAAAGAAGTTCGATGTGTATGTCAGCGGCAAGAAACTCAAAATCCTCACAGACTAGGCCTACCAGGCTTTCCAGAAGACTATGCAGAAGAAGTACCTTAATACTAGAATCGCAAGTACCGGGCGAGTTGGCGTGCGGTTAGGAGCGCGCAGCTGTGAGCTCGCATCCGGGAGATAGTGGGTTCGAACCCCACTGTCGGCAGCCCTGAAGATGGTTTTCCGTGGTTTCCCATTTCACACCAGGCGAATGCTAGGGCTGTACCGTAATTAAGGCCACGGCCGCTTCCTTCCCATTCCCAGGCATTTCATGTCCCATCGTCGTCATAAGACCTATCTGTTTCGGTGCGACGTAAAGCAACTAGCAAAAAAAATCGCAAGTTGGGCTCTTCTCTTGGAAAACTATGACTACACAATCGAAAACCGTAGGAACCCAAAAATGCGTCACGTGGATGCTCTAAGCCAGTATCCTGTCACAATTGTCACCTCTGACGGTTGGAACCAGCATATAAAGGATGCTCAACATGGAGACGGAAAGCAAGCAGCAATCATGGAAGTACTGAAAAGAAAACCCTTTGCTCTATAAATTAGATGACAAAAATCAAGAAGTGTTGGTCATTCCAAGCGCAATGCAATGGGAGATAAGAAGTAATGCTCAAGAAAGGGGAAACTTTGCTGTAAAGAAAACAGAAGAATTACTCAGGAGGGACTACTGCATTGAAGATATGAGAAATTTGGGAAACGGGGTGGTCTAGGGAGAGGTGATAAGGGTAAAGGGATATGGAAGTCAAGTAATGATGACATAAAAATGTTAGTGTTGAACTGTAGAAGTACTGTAAAGAAAGGAATAGAATTAAGTAATTTAATAGATATATACAAAGAGTACTTACCAGATATTGTAATAAGAGTTGAATCTTGGCTGAGAAATGATATAATGAATGCAGCAATGTCCTCACGGAACAGGGGTGTGTATCGTAGAGATAGGATAGTAATGGTAGAAGGGGGAGTTTTCATTTTGGTGAAAGATACATTTGTAAGCTAAGAAAATGTTAAAGGTGACAAACATGAAATTCTAGGTGTATGGCTCATTTCTAAAGATAATAGGCAATTTGATGTCTCTGGAGTGTACAGATCGGAAAAGGGTAGCCCTGACGCTGATTCAGATAGATAGATAGATAAAGAATGGGTGAACCCTGCCTTCGCAGGCCTCCACACGTAGGCCTGTGAAGACCTTTTGTGCCCCTTAAACGGATTTGCCTAGTCTAGCCCTAGTGCTCCTATAAAGGATACCAGTGTCCGGACGTTGGCATTCCTGATGTCTTCCAGGCTGACGAAATGTAAGCCAAGGTATCGATGTCTAGTGCTTGCAAGAGCCTCGCATGACATAACACATGCGCGGAGGTCTCCTCCTCCCTTCCGCATCTTCTACACATCGGATCCTGACTGATTTTCATGATGTGTAGGTGTCTCTGTAAGGTATTGTGGCCTGTCAACAGTCCAACTACCACTCGCATTCTGGTCCTATCCAAATTTATCAGGACCTTTTTATAACTTTGGCTAGGCCCTTTGATAAGTTCACGTGCCTGCCTTGCTATAGTTAACCTCTTCCAAATGTTTAAGCGAGACTGGTTTGTCCACTGGGATATTACCAGTTTCACGCTTCGGAGTGTCACTCCCAGGAAGGAAAATAACAGAGAAATAAAGAGACTTAGAAGAAGGTGCAGATTGGAAAGAAAATAGAGTTAGAAATGGCTGTGGAAATAAGGAGAAATTGAAGGAAGTTTCTAGGAAATTGAATCTAGCAAAGAAGTCAGCTAGGATAACACGATGGCAAGCAAAATTGGCACTCATACAAATTTTAGTGAAAAATGGAGGTGCATGTACTTTAAGGCAGAAACAGGTTCCAAGAAGGATATTCCAGGAATAATTAATGAACAAGGGGAGTGTGAATGTGCGGATCCTCAAAAGGCAGAAGTATTCAGTCAGCAGTATGTAAAGATTGTTGGTTTCAAGGATAATGTCCATATAGAGTAAGTGACTCATACTATGGAAGTATAAAAATTTACCTATGATAACAATGACATTTACAATAAGATACAAAAGTAGAAAACTAGAAAAGCAACTGGAATTGATAAGATTTCTGGGGATATACTCAAGACAATCAATCAATCAATCAATCAATCAATCAATCAATCAATCAATCAATCAATCAATCAATCAATCAATCAATCAATCAATCAATCAATCAATCAATCAATCAATCAATCAATCAATCAATCTCTTCATATTCTGATCTTTCAACACCACTCAAACTTATTCGTCTACTGATGTCCTCCCACGCCATCTCTCCACTGACAGCTCGGAACATACCACTTAATCGAGCAGCTCGTCTCCTTTCTCCCAAGTCTTCCCAGCGCAAACTTTGCAACATTTTTGTAACGCTACTCTTTTGTTGGAAATCACCCAGAACAAATCGAGCTGCTTGTCTTTGGATTTTTTCCAGTTCTTGAATCAAGTAATCCTGACGAGGGTCCCACACTCTGGAACCATATTCTATTTGGGGTCTTACCAGAGACTTAGATGCCCTCTCCTTTACATCCTTACTACAACCCCCAAATACCCTCATAACCATGTGCAGAGATCTGTACCCTTTATTAACAATCATATTTATGTGAGTACCCCAATGAAGGTCTTTTTTTATATTAACACCTAGGTACTTACAATGATCCCCAAAAGGACTTTCACCCCATCAACACAGTAATTAAAACTGAGAGGACTTTTCCTATTTGTGAAACTCACAGCCTGACTTTTAACCCCATTTATGATCATACCATTGTCCACAGCCCATCTCACAACACTATCGAGGTCACCCTGTAGCCGCTCACAATCTTGTAACTTATTTATTACTCTGTACAAAATAGCATTATCTGCAAACAGGGTCAGATAAAGCTTCGCCTACTCTAATTTTCTGAGTTCTATTTTCTAGAAATATAGCCACCCATTCAGTCACTCTTTTTTCTAGTCCAATAGCACTCATTTTTTCCATTAGTCTTCCATCATCTACCCTATCAAATGCCTTGGGATATAGTATCATATCTGAAGTACTTATTTGATTACTGTTTGCGTGAATGAGGTATACCAAATGAATGGAGAGTTGGTATAGTAGCCACTGTGTATATAGGAAAGGGTGATAGACATAAAGCTGAAAATTACAGGCCAAAGTCAGTTTGACATCCATTGCATGTAAGCTTTGGGAAAACATTCATTCTGATTATATTAGACATGTTTGCGAAATTAATAACTGGTTTGAATGAAGGCAGTTTGGTTTTAGGAAAAGTTATTCCACTGAAGTTCAACTTGTAGGATTCCAGCAAGAGTGGGGGGCAGTAGAATAACACCCACGCTATGCCCTTTCTGTCGTAAGAGGCTACTAGAAGGGTCCTCAGGGGCTCTCAATTTGGAAGCGTGGGTTGGCGACCACGGGGCCCTTAGCTGAGTCCTGGAATTGCTTCCACGTACTTGTGCCAGACTCCTCACTTTCATCTATACTATCCGACCTTCCTTGGTCAACTCTTGTTCTTTTCCGACCCCGACGCTATTAGGTTTGCGAGGGCTAGGGATTCTTTCACTTTCACGCCCTTCGTGGCCCTTGTCTTTCTTTGGCCGAACTTTCATTTTGCGAAGTGTCGGATCCCTTCCTTTTTCCTCTCTGATTAGTGTTATATCGAGGATGGTTGCCTAGTTGTACTTCTTCTTAAAACAGTACTCACCACCACCACCTCCAGCAAGATATAGCAGATATCTTGGATTCGGGAGGTGAAATGGACTGTATTGCGATTGACCTGTCTAAGGCATTTGATAGGGTGGATCTTGCGAGACTACTGGCAAATTGAGTGCAATTGGATTAGACAAAAAAGTGACTGAATGGGTTGCTATATTTCTAGATCATAGATCTCAGAGAATTAAAGTAGGCGAAGCTTTATCTGACTCTCTAATAATTAAGAGGGGAATTCCTCAAGGCAGTATTATTGGAGCTGTATGTTTTCTTATATACAGAATGTAACTACATATGCGAGAAAGCTCCGGGGATTCGATAGAGGACCTGGCAACAAGCAGAATATGTCCTGTAAATATATGGTTTCTTTCCTTTCGTTTCCGTGTTACGGGCATTGTTTGTGGTGTACATAACACAGACCATTTCACTTTGCAGGTTGGTCATTTGTGTTGATGAAGTGTAAGTTACTACTTCCGGTTCTCTACAGAAGGTGCCCAAAAGGGCTACCACGAGCTGTAATGCAGGCGTCTATGCGCCGCATCATTGACTGTCTCACCCGTTCCCATATTCCAGGCGTCTGTCATATCTGCTGACACCCTTGCTCTATTCGCAGAAGCAGCATTTCCACGTTATGAATAGATGTGGCATACACAATGGCCTTCAAACGACCCCATAAGTAGAAGTCTAATGGATTGAGATCGGGGGAACGAGCAGGCTACGGTGTTATTTGGGAACCACTGATGTAAAATTGCTCTAACAGCAAGAGCAAAATGAGGCGCTGCTCCATCATGCCTGAACCACGTGCGCTGAATTAAATCGAGTGGAACGTTCTCCAACAAACCATGTACACCATTTGCTAAAAAGGCTCAGTATGACGCTCATATCAATCTTCCCGGTAAAATGAAAGGACCAATTAATGTGTCACCTATTATTCCAGCCCAAACATTAATACTGAACTGTTGTTGATGTCTGATTTGTACAACTTTTCTGGGATTTGCATACGCCCAGACATTCGTACTATGAAAGTTCTGCACTCCATTTCTGGTAAACTTTGCTTCATCGGTAAAAATAGCAGAGAGAAAATTTTGCTCCTGAACACAGATCTGTCGTAACCAGGTACAAAATGCTGCTCTGGGTGAAAAGTCAGCTGCACTAAGCCCTTGGACTCTTTGAAGGTGATATAAATAAAGGAGCTGTTCTCGTAGAATTATCCACACTGTTATATGATGACTCACATCCACCCTTGCCATTAATTCCCTGATGTTGCTCCTGCTAATTTCCTCAATATGGTTGAGAACTCATTCCTCTCTGTCAGGTGTTCTTGTGCTCCTAGGTCATTCATTATCAGCAACACGTCTGCTAAACGAGCTTGTTTCGCAGAGACCCTCATGTATTCTTTGGGGCGTCTTGTTGTTCGGTAAACGTCTATTAGGAAAGTGTTCCGCATACACACGCTGTGCTTCATTTGCGATACACTAAGGCCATCCATACAGAAGGTGCATGTCTGCCATTTCCTGATTGGAGTACCCCACTGTATCACGACTTGTACTCTGCGTGCACTCAATAACAACTGATAACACGTATCAGTCCACTTGTACTCTACGTGCACTCAATAACAACTGACAACACGTAGCAGTCCACTTGTACTGTACGTGTACTCAATAACAACTGGCAACACGTATCACTCCACTTGTGCTGTACGTGTACTCAATAACAACTGATAACACGTATCACTCCACTTGTACTCTACGTGTACTCAATAACAACTGACAACACGTATCAGTCCACTTGTACTCTACGTGCACTCAATAACAACTGATAACACGTATCAGTCCACTTGTACTCTACGTGTACTCAATAACAACTGATAACACGTATCAGTCCACTTGTACTCTACGTGTACTCAATAACAACTGACAACAGTATCAGTCCACTTGTACTCTACGTGTACTCAATAACAACTGACAACACGTATCAGTCCACTTGTACTCTACGTGTACTCAATAACAACTGATAACACGTATCACTCCACTTGTACTCTACGTGTACTCAATAACAACTGACAACACGTATCAGTCCACTTGTACTGTACGTGTACTCAATAACAACTGACAACACGTATTAGTCCACTTGTACTCTACGTGTACTCAATAACAACTGACAACACGTATCAGTCCACTTGTACTGTACGTGTACTCAATAACAACTGACAACACGTATTAGTCCACTTGTACTCTACGTGCACTCAATAACAACTGATAACACGTATCAGTCCACTTGTACTCTACGTGTACTCAATAACAACTGGCAACACATATCACTCCACTTGTGCTGTACGTGTACTCAATAACAACTGACAACACGTATCAGTCCACTTGTACTCTACGTGTACTCAATAACAACTGATAACACGTATCAGTCCACTTGTACTCTACGTGTACTCAATAACAACTGGCAACACGTATCACTCCACTTGTGCTGTACGTGTACTCAATAACAACTGACAACAGTATCAGTCCACTTGTACTCTACGTGTACTCAATAACAACTGACAACACGTATCAGTCCACTTGTACTGTACGTGTACTCAATAACAACTGACAACAGTATCAGTCCACTTGTACTGTACGTGTACTCAATAACAACTGACAACACGTATCAGTCCACTTGTACTGTACGTGTACTCAATAACAACTGACAACACGTATTAGTCCACTTGTACTCTACGTGCACTCAATAACAACTGATAACACGTATCAGTCCACTTGTACTCTACGTGTACTCAATAACAATTGACAACACGTATCAGTCCACTTGTACTCTACGTGTACTCAATAACAACTGACAACACGTATCAGTCCACTTGTACTGTACGTGCACTCAATAACAACTGATAACACGTATCAGTCCACTTGTACTGTACGTGTACTCAATAACAACTGACAACACGTATCAGTCCACTTGTACTGTACGTGTACTCAATAACAACTGACAACACGTATCAGTCCACTTGTACTCTACGTGTACTCAATAACAACTGACAACACGTATCAGTCCACTTGTACTCTACGTGTACTCAATAACAACTGACAACACGTATCAGTCCACTTGTACTGTACGTGTACTCAATAACAACTGACAACAGTATCAGTCCACTTGTACTCTACGTGTACTCAATAACAACTGGCAACACGTATCAGTCCACTTGTACTCTACGTGTACTCAATAACAACTGGCAACACGTATCACTCCACTTGTACTCTACGTGTACTCAATAACAACTGACAACAGTATCAGTCCACTTGTACTCTACGTGTACTCAATAACAACTGACAACACGTATCAGTCCACTTGTACTCTACGTGTACTCAATAACAACTGACAACACGTATCAGTCCACTTGTACTGTACGTGTACTCAATAACAACTGACAACAGTATCAGTCCACTTGTACTCTACGTGTACTCAATAACAACTGGCAACACGTATCAGTCCACTTGTACTCTACGTGTACTCAATAACAACTGGCAACACGTATCACTCCACTTGTACTCTACGTGTACTCAATAACAACTGACAACAGTATCAGTCCACTTGTACTCTACGTGTACTCAATAACAACTGACAACACGTATCAGTCCACTTGTACTCTACGTGTACTCAATAACAACTGACAACACGTATCAGTCCACTTGTACTCTACGTGTACTCAATAACAACTGACAACACGTATCAGTCCACTTGTACTCTACGTGTACTCAATAACAACTGACAACACGTATCAGTCCACTTGTACTCTACGTGTACTCAATAACAACTGACAACACGTATTAGTCCACTTGTACTCTACGTGCACTCAATAACAACTGATAACACGTATCAGTCCACTTGTACTCTACGTGCACTCAGTAACAACTGACAACACGTATCAGTCCACTTGTACTCTACGTGTACTCAATAACAACTGACAACACGTATCAGTCCACTTGTACTGTACGTGCACTCAATAACAACTGATAACACATATCAGTCCACTTGTACTGTACGTGTACTCAATAACAACTGACAACACGTATCAGTCCACTTGTACTGTACGTGTACTCAATAACAACTGACAACACGTATCAGTCCACTTGTACTGTACGTGCACTCAATAACAACTGATAACACGTATCAGTCCACTTGTACTGTACGTGTACTCAATAACAACTGACAACACGTATCAGTCCACTTGTACTCTACGTGTACTCAATAACAACTGATAACACGTATCAGTCCACTTGTACTCTACGTGTACTCAATAACAACTGATAACACGTATCAGTCCACTTGTACTCTACGTGTACTCAATAACAACTGACAACAGTATCAGTCCACTTGTACTCTACGTGTACTCAATAACAACTGACACCACGTATCAGTCCACTGTAGCTTATGACTTGTGTGGAAGTGTTTACTTTGCTGAGCAACTGACATCACGTGTCCTTGAATGCAAAACAAATGCACGCAGACTTAAATAGGGACGAAACGTACAAGTGACGTGTGTGCCCTACACAAAGGAGTAACCTGCATAGTAAAGTTGTCTGTGTTATGTACACCACAAACAATGCTCGTAACACGGAAACGAAAGCAAATAAACCATATGTTTTCAGGACATGTTCTGCTTGTTTTCAGGTCCTCTATCGAATCCCCGGGGCTTTTGCACATATTTATTTACATCCTATATATATATAAATGATAGGAGTAAAGAAATGAAATCAGAGATAAGGCCTTTTTAGTATGATGTTATCCTGTATAGAGTAATAAATAAGTTACAAGATTGTGAGCAACTGCAAAATGACCTCGATAATGTTGTGAGATGGACAGCAGGCAATGGTACAATGAAGTGAAATGGCGTATGGCTTTTAGTGCCGGGAGTGTCCGAAGACATGCTAGCCAGATGTAGGTCTTTTGATTTGACTCCCGTGGGCGACCTGCACGTCGCGATGAGGATGAAATTATGATGAAGACGACACATACACCCAGTCCCCGTGCCAACGAAATTAACCAATGATGGTTAAAATTCTCGACCCTGCAGGGAATTGAATCCGGGACCCTTGTGACCAAAGGCCAGCACGCTAACCATTTAGCCATGGAGCCGGACAATGGTATAATGATATACCCAGTTAAATGTCAGGTTGTGAGTTTCACAAATAGAAAAAGTCCTCTCAGTTTTAATTACTGCGTTGATGGGGCGAAAGTTCCTTATGGGGATCACTGTAAGTACCTAGGTGTTAATATAAGGAAAGATCGTCGTTGGGGTAATCACATAAATGGGATTGTAGATAAAGGGTACAGATCTCTACACATGGTTATGATGGTATTTAGGGGTTGTAGTAAGGATGTAAAGGAGAGGGCATATAAGTCTTTGGTAAGACCCCAAATATAGTATGGTTCCGGTGTATGGGATCATAACCAGGATTACTTGATTAAAGAACTGGAAACGATCCAAAGAAAAGCAGCTCGATTTGTTCTGGGTGATTTCCGACAAAAAAGTAGCGTTACAAAAATGTTGCAAAGTTTGGGCTGGGAAGACTTAGGAGAAAGAAGACGAGCTGCTCGACTAAGTGGTATATTCCGAGCTGTCAGTGGAGAGATGGCGTGGAATGGCATTAGTAAACGAATAAGTTTGAGTGATGTCTTTAGGAAAAATCACAAAATGAATATAAAGTTAGAATTCAAGAGGACAAACTGGGGCATATACTCTTTTATAGGAAGGGGAGTTGGGGATTGGAATAACTTACCAAGGGAGATGTTCAATAAATTTCTAATTTATTTGCAATCATTTAAAGAAAAAGCTAGGAAACAGCAGATACGGAATCTGCCACCTGGGCGACTGCCCTAAATGCAGATCAGTAGTGATTGATGATATTGAAAGAGACATACAAAACTGTGTGCCCTGAATCCTAGTCAACAGAAAAAGAGGAAAGAAAGAAGGCTACCTCCATCCTCTGCAGAAAGAAGATACTCCGCTACACACGCACCACAGCGACCATGTTGGTTCTTTGGAGAGTATGGCCAAGAACTATAAACAGATTCTCGTTATTGTAAATGCCTTTACGAACTTCATCTGGCTCTATCCAACAAAATCAACTACTTCAAGAGAAGTTGTTGTGAAACTCCGAAAGCAGCAGTATATATTTGGAAACCCGGCTGTCATTGTGAGCTATAGAAGAACGGCATTTGTACTTTGTGACGTATTATTTTTTTTTTTTTTTTTTTTGTACAAGTCAGTCATTTATATCGTCGAAGGCCCTCGAAATCGGGGTCTTACAAATTGAGATGTATGTTTACCTGTATTTTTCCTGTAAAATTTCGGGAACTGAAATGCTGACAGGACATGGAGTAAGGCGTTTAGGAAAGATGCACACGTGCTCAGCTGGCACTTCTCTTATGCAATACGAATTTAGATTTGTCTATTACGCTTACTGCAGTGGACTGGGCGTCACAGAGCAAAACCACGAGCATAATTCAGCACGAGCCGCCACTGCTACTTATATATATAAATTATGTCAGTAAAGAAATGAAATCACAGATAGTGCTTTCTGCGGAGGATTTTATACTGTATGGATTAATAAACAAATGACAGGATTGTGAGTGACTATAAAAAGATCTCGACATTGTTGCGAGGTTGACAGCAGGCAATGGCGTGATGATAAACGGGGTGAAAAGTCAGGTTGTAAGTTTTACCAAGAGGAAAATTCCATTCTGTTCGAATTACTGTGTTGATGAGGTGAAAATATCTGAAGGGATTTACTGTGAATGAATGAATGAAAATCCACAGTCTGTTTCCAGTCATTTGACCGGGTCACGAATGGAATGAATGGAGCCCCCATCTAGCGGCGAAGATAGGAATTGTGCCGGCTGCCGAAGCCTGTCGCACTCCTCTGGGGCAATGATTAATGACTAACAGATGAAATGAAATGATGCTGGAGTGTGTTGCTGCAATGAAAGGTGACAGGGATAACCGGAATACTCGGAGAAAAACCTGTCTCGCCTCCGCTTTGACCAGCATAAGTCTCACATGGAGTGACCGGGATTCGAACCACGGAACCCGGCGGTGAGAGGCCGACGCGCTGCCGTCTGAGCCACGCAGGCTTTGGGGTTCACTGTAAGTACTGTAATAAGGAAAGATCTTCAATGGGGTATTGGCATTAACGAGTTGTAGGCTAAACAAAGGTTAAGCTATCTTCATATAGTTGTGACGTATTTAAGGGTTGTTGTAAAGAGGAGGGCGTATAGGTAACTGGTAAGACCCCAATTCCAGCGTATGGGACCCACACCAGGATTAATTCCATAAGTGGAAAAGATTCGATGGAAAGCAGCACGATTGTTCTAGGTGATTGCCGAATAAAGAGGAGTGTTAAGAAAATATTGCAGACTTTTGATAGAGAAGATTTGGGAGTTAGGAGACGAGCTGCTCGACAGACAAGGGAAGGGCGCGTACCGGGGAATCACGGATCTTACGTAAATTTTGCACACATATTAAATGAGCCACGAATAACACAATGGCCAAAACATTTCGTTCGGAAGTTAACTGATGCGACCTACAGAAAGCGTTAAAGTTTGGAAATTTGAATTGGCGCGCTTGGCTACGCAGGACTGCAGCGCGTACTGGGTTCACTCGTCGACAGGCCGCTACTCCATACCCTACCCGCAACTCGCACTGTCCAACAGCTGACTTGAGGCCACGCTGACATACGCTTAAAAAGGAAGCCTGTTCAATATTGAAGAAGTGGTCAGCCCACCTTGGACATATTATGGGAATGAAAAGTACAACCTACTTAAATTGACCATGCAGGGTGAAATTGAAGGACGTAGGGGTCGCGGTTGGTGTAGAATCGCTTTGTGCTTTCAACATTTCTACCACGAACTTCATTGTTGCAGAAACTATAAGGAGGAACTTGATTTCGTGCGTAACGTCCCTTTATACTGATTAACCTTTATTTTCACCAAACAGTCTTATTCTATCGCCTTTTTTAAACCACAATCAATGCAGGCCCTTACTGCCACTGCATCACCTCCGCGACTAACGGAATAAGAAAGATCAGTGGCGCGGTCCCTCGACGAATGAACCTAGCACGCGCCGTAGTCCTGCGTACCCAAGCGCGCCAATTTAAACACGTGAACTTTAACGCTTTCTGTCGCATAAATTAACTCTTGAATGAAATGGTTTGGCCGTTGTGTTATTCGTGGCTTATTTAAACTGTGTGCAAAATTTGTGTAAGATCCGTGATTCCCCGGTATGCGCCCTTCCCATGTAAGTGATATGTTCCGAACTATCAGTGGAGATATGGCGTGGAATGACATTGGTAGACGAATAAACTTGAAGTTTTCGAAATTCAAGAGGTTAGACTGGGACAAATATTCGTTTAAAGGAAGAGGAATTACGAATTGCAATGATTGTCCGTGAGAGATGTTCAATAGATTTTCAACTTCTTTGAATTCGTTTAAGAAAAGTTCTGTGACGCGAACTCCCTAAATTCAGATCAGTGGTGATTGATTGATTGATTGATTGATTGATTGATTGATTGATTGATTGATTGATTGATTGATTGATTGATTGATTGATTGATTGATTGATTGATTGATTGATTGATTGATTGATTGATTGATTGATTCATTGATTCATTGATGACTATTTATGTAACAATACCGAAATATACTAAGCGGGTTTTATAAATGTGTATTTCTCCCACTGTTTGAGCAAGTGTTCATTCCCCACCCAGAAGGGGTGGGGCCGGCCACCTAGAAGGTTGCGCCTTCTCTCTGACCAGGAGGTTAGGCGGGATGGAGGAGGTGTAGGATAAGAGGGGTGGTTGGGTGGAATTTGATGAAATAGAGGGGAGAGGGTGTGCCTCTTGCAGAGCGCTTGTTTGGTCAGTTGGTGTTACATACAAGTATACAAAACAAACAATGAAATGAAATGTCGTATGGCTTTTAGTGCCGGGATATCCCATGAAGAGTTCGGCTCGCCAGGTGCAGGTCTTTCTATTTGACGCCTGTAGGCGACCTGCGCGTCGTGATGAGATGAAATGATGATGAAGTCAACACATACACCCAGCCCCCGTATCATTGGAATTAACCAATTAAGGTTAACATCCCCGACCCGGCCGGGAATCGAACCCGGGACCCTCTGAACCGAAGGCCAGTACGCTGACCGTTCAGCCAACGAGTCGGACACAAAACAAACAAATGACATATCACTGGATGGCTTGAGTACAGTTGTTAACTTAAATTGTCGGCTGCGATCTGGCTTAGGGCAGAAGAGATTGATTCTTTCCTGGTATAGTTAAACAGAAAGATTTACATTTCTAATGTTTTTTGATGGCTTGTAGGATACTTCATATTATGCAAACTGAAATTACTATTTGCCACCTTTCTTTATGGTCAATTATTGGGAACCAAGTACAGTATTTATGTTATTGCACTAAAGTCCAAAACGTCTACTTCTATATAACACAGTGGTATATAGAGAGAATTATGTTTACAGGTTTGTGTATAAGTGAGACATCATTTGCCATAAATTATGGAAGTACGTTAGTAGGTATGGTACTATAAGAGAAAGTTAACGTGTATATACTTAATGTAACATAAGAGGATAGAGAGAGCTGTGTTGACATGCTTGAATATAATGATAGCCATAAGACTTATAATAATGAAGTACAGTATTAGAAAATAACTTTTTCTTCGTATATTAATATTTGTTTACTTCTACAGGACATGAAAAATTTGTTCTTAAACTGACTAATATAAAAGATTTCACTTACATTTAAATTAACGTCCATCTACTCCTATACAACAGAAGGTTCTACTTAAATTAACATGTATGTACTTGTGTATGGCATAAGAGTTTTTTTTAATAAGTTAACATCTATCTACTTCTATGTAAGGTGAAATATTTTACTTAAATTCAAATTAACATCTATCTAATCCTATACAACATAATGTTCTACTTAACATAATCTACTTGTGTATGACGTAAGAGTTTTTCTTCTTTTTTAAGTTAACAGTTTACTTCTACATAACATTAACTTTCTCCATAAGTTTTATAATTATTGAAGAATTGTATTAGATATGGAACACAATAGTGTTGTTGCTGGTTTTTCTCTTTCTGGTGTTTAAATTAACATATATCTACGTATATAACATAAAGTTTTTTGTTTTCTTTTACCGCTTTTTTGCTTTTTATCTGTTTCCTATTTTGTTAATTGTTTTTCTTTTCCTTTTTCTCTTTTTGATTTGTTATTTGAATAATTACAGAAGCATAAGCAGTATGTAGCCGGCCATGTGGTGTAGAGGGTGTAGGGATAGTGTGCCTGCCTCTTACCCGAAGGACCCGGGTTCGATTCCCGGCCAGGTCAGGGATTTTACCTGTACCTGAGGGCTCGTTTGAGGTCCACTCAGCGTACGTGATTAAAATTGAGCAGCTATCTGACGGTGATATAGTGGCCCCGGTCTAGAAAGCCAAGAATGACGGCCGAGAGGATTCGTCTTGCTGACCCCACGACACGTCGTAACTTGCAGGCCTTCGGGCTGAGCAACGGTCGCTTGGTAGGATAAGGTCCTTCAAGGGCTGTAGTGCTATGAGGTTTGGTTTTGTAAGCAGTATGTAGGGCAGATCGACTGAATTGTACATAGTTAGCGTTTGTGGTTAGTTACATACATTAATAGAGATGAAGTAATATACTGCTCTAAGAAAATTTAAATAACTGTCCCTTCCGTTCCCGGAGCTCTTCCACGGAATACTATAAAATATAAATTTCCTTTCTAGTTATACTAATTTCAGTCTATTAATCTATTAATTCAGGGATATTAAGAAGGTTGTATCTCACAGTCGTAAACGTAAATCATCATTTCTATTATTATTTACATTGTTACAGATTAAATAATTCATTAATAATATGTTAGATTAGGTTGATTAGGCAGTCTGAGTGAGTGCGCAGATCATTGCCCGGTTTTATTTGCCCATCTCTTCATCTTGGCTTGTTATGTAGTGAAATGATTTTAAAAAATGCAAAATAACTGGGCTATTAAACCCACGCGTCCGCCCAGTTAGGCATATATTGAATGTGAAATGGATTAATGTATGTATCGGTGTGGATGTGATGGTTGGGTTAAATCATGAGTTGTGGTTCGGAGAGGTGTTACAGGAAAGTTTTAACCCTCGACTCAGTACGTATTTGTAGAACTCGTAGTTTTACGAGACGCGCCATCACGATTTGCATTAGGGTGCAACGACATTTTAAATTTAGTATGTGGACACTAATTATTACTTCACTTCGTGGAACTTCTCTTTCTGCATGTAAACATTCTGAAACATCAATTAAACAACAAAAATCTGGAGAATTTTAAATCATTTTCAACAAGAAGATACTTAAAAAAATCTTGAATGATCTTCTTCTACCTCTTCCTATCCTTTTCCCAATTGTTTGGGTCGGCACTATCTATGGATTAACAGCAGATTTACATCACGCTAACCCTATGTAGACAGGTACATTCACGGTACTCGGTAGTGTGATGTGTTGTAAGTGAATTAAGACGAATATATACACCCAGTCACCGAGCTATAGGAATTAACCAGATGTGGCTAAAATCCTCGGCCCGGCCTAAAATCGAACCTGGGGCCCTCTGAACCGAGGGCAACTGCGCTGATTATTTAACCAAGGAGCCGAACATATTGTTCGAATTCTGATGTACGGTATTTATTTTTAAAATTATGTAAGGTACTTGAATTCAACGATATTTGCATTATTGTTCAGTGGTTTTCTTTGACGTTCACTGGCCATGCCTACAGTATATTGTGGTCTGTGTTAAAAGGCTCAATAATATTTGTGTAAGATTTCCATGATCTATTGTAAGTGTAAAACGATACAAAGGCTTAAATTGTCAATATAATGTAAATATAAAAGACAGTTTCTCAGCGATAATCTAAATTCCTTTGTTTTATGGAGATTTGTAGAATATGCAGTCCATGATTTAGAACTCTGTACTTCTTCTTAAAGCAGTTCATGTTTTCCAAATATGCTGTACCTACGTTAATGTGAATTGTTACGAACAGTTTTATTTCTTGGTTTAGCTGCAAGGCATCATGAACAGTAGTTATTACTTAATATAGTTAGACATTTTTTAAAGAATGCGATTAATGGTTGATGTTCTCGAAGTTTTAACAATTACAATATAAATTTAAGTATTTTATTGTTTCTTAAATTCCTTGCCGTTCTAGTAACTTACCTGTGTGTCGGAAGTTTAATGCACATGAGATAAACTGTTATTCGTACAGTGTATTACGTTGAAATATGAGTGAGTAAACTCGTAGTTTACGACTTTTATCTTGTGGAGTCGAAATCTGCTGTTAGTGTCGCTAGAGGGTAAGTAGACGTAAAGAATGAGGTACGGAGTTAGAGGGGGGTGTGGAGCTACCGGATTCACGGTTGCTTGAGGTCACGTGGGGGTGGGAGGGGGCCAGGTTGTTGTTCTGTTGCCTGAGCGATGCGACATACGGCAGACAAGGTCCAGCCGAGTTCCAGACCGCAGGCCATCGACATCCTTCTACTCCAACTACTATCATTGCAGCTACTGCCGCCAGCCAGGTAACAGCGCACCTTAACCAGATTTATTATTATTATTATTATTATTATTATTATTATTATTATTATTATTATTATTATTATTATTATTATTATCGGAATATTGATATGCATAAATCACAGTTTACCACGTGGGATACGACGGTTTTGAAGTGTTTGTCGCTGTTCCTTGAGTAATTCTGAGCAACAATGTAGAGTAATTTCTAACATGAGATAGCTATTTGAAATCGTGATACTAATTTTTATATTACTATTAATTTTTTGATTTTCGTTATATATTAGCTTTGCCTTCTTTGTTTGTGTAAGTACGCACAACTACCGAGGGGAAGTTTATATAGGGGTGGATATTTTTAGTGCTCTGAAATAAGAAATTTCGCATTTTATTCTGATCATTTAACATTTTGCAGCGTTTTACATTCGAGATTTGGCTTTCAATAGAATTTAGAAAAAATCCTCATGGAATTCAAGTTAATTTTGATAAGTACATAATGTCTCTTGATAAAATTGATGTGAAATGAAATCACAATTGCATAGAACAGTAAAATTAAAAAAGTAATATATAAAATAAAATTTTACATTTATTTAAAACTGATATAAGCTAAAGCATTACACGGAATAAGCATATCTGCAAAATCAGAATAATAGAAATAAAAGTAACAACATTTACTTGAGTCTTGTTCATGAATCAGGAAACCATTAGAACATACCAGCATATTTCATTTTGTTATTCGTGTTCTGCGCTCAGTTGTAATTAAATTGTGTTTACTGAAATGTCTTTCAATATCTACAAGAAGCCCAAATACATTACCTAGTGTCTTCCGGAAACTCTGGGTATTTGAGCTTAACAGCGAACAGCATTTGTAGACAGTCCAGTAGAGCACAAACTCCTTGGTTTAAGTATACATTTCGCATTTGGAGTAAATATATAATTTTATCACGTTTTAAAATCACACTAGGTGTTTAAAGGTGGTGAAAAAAGAAAATACAACAATATAAGCATGAAATAGGTATTGCGAAAAATTTGCCGCCCCTAATTATGTATTTATGCACGGAAACTTCCCAATCGAAGTCCAATGATGACTGTTTCAGACTTAAGTTGACTTAATGATAGGAGCCAGAGGGCATCTCAATTTATTTTGCCGAATTATATAAATGGTTTGGACTCAAAAATCCTTCTTAAACCCTCCTGTCATAACAGTGTTTAAAGGTTCCACTTGCATATTTGTGAACCATGCTTGTGAGTCTTCACACATTTTTATTGATTTCACGTAGATTCTTTTTGCTAGTGGCTCTACGTCGCGCTGACACAAGCAGGTCTTATGGCGAGGATGGGATAGGAAAGGCGTAGGAGTTGGAAGGAAGCGGTCGTGGCCTTAATTAAGGTACAGCCCCAGCATTTGCTTGGTGTGAAAATGGGAAACCACGGAAAAGCATCTTCAGCGCTGCCGACAGTGGGATTCGAACCCACTATCTCCAGGATGCAAGCTTACAGGCGCGCGCCCCTAAACCGCACGGCCAACTCGCCCGGTAGTAGATTTTTATAAAAAGCATGAATTTTAAATACCGCTACATAGGGCGGTGATTTTGAGCTTTTTGAAATCAGAAATGTCGCATTTTGATGTGTACACGTAGCAATTTTTAGAGTTTGTACAGTTGTAATTTAGCATTTTATAGCATTTTGAAGAAAAACTTCAATTCCTGTTAATTCTGATAAATAAGTAGGGTGGGGGAGGGATCGTGATTAGTTCAGGGAATTAGTTGCTGGATTCCCACTCGGAAGGCTGAAGTTCGAATCCCGATCGATACTGGGTTGAGATTTTCATCTCAAAAATCACGTGACGTCGGGAAGGGCATCTGATCTTTAAACCTTGGCCGAAACCAAAACGAACCTGTGTGGCTCCAGCGACCACAGAAAGCTGAAGAGTGTGTTTTCTTCTGATACATATGTATTGTCCTTTGAAAATATATGTGCGAACTTAAAATCACATTTGCATAGGGCTAACAGTAAAATAAAAATTAATTTGCACTATTCGTAAGATATCGAAGAAGTTGCAGAGCTGTTTGGGAAAATTCTTCACACGTGAAAGATGCTCAAACTCCCCGATTAAAGTTTCCTGAAAAAAGCCACCTAAATATTCTTTTATTTGAAAATATCGTCGATTCTCATTTATATCGCACTTAAGTACAAATTCTCCATTTTATATCTATTTGACATTTTATATTGTGCTCAAAACAAATTAAAAACTGGTTTACAGGTTATGAAAAAATAAGATAAAAAGTACAACGCTCTATTGATATTGCGAAAAATCACTATCCCTACCTATACGTAATTTTACGTAGAAACTATTATGCTAACATACGGTTGGTCATCACGGAAACCTGCAAATTCTGCGGGAAGATTTTTCAGGCATTTTCAGTCAAATAAACTAAGTTTGTTAACTACAGGAATCATTTTAATTTAACATGTTAAGTATCTGTTGACTTTCATTTCTTCCTTTATTTTGCCTTTTCCTCTTTAGGAGGGTCTATTCGGTAAATATCGTTGTTGGTAATTAAATCTCGGCGCGATAGCTGAATGACATTACTGCTGACTAATTACCGAGGGGGCTGAGGTTCGAATTCCAGTCAAAACTTGTGAGATAATAAAAATAACGCCCCTGTAGTTCGAATTCCATGTAAAAATGGAGATCTCATGACTATGATCACTATATCATCAGTCACGTAAAACTAAAAGCTTGCTTGATCTATTATGGAGCATTTAGTGATGCGTGTAACTGTAATATCTTATTCGGATTGAGTTAGCTGTATTTAGACTTAAAATAACGTCGTACTACCTCAGGATTTTCCTAGAGTCGATGGGTGAAATCCTGGTAAGAGTATACCCAGAAAAGCAGCTATAAGTCTCTGGGTCCTGAGAACGATCCCTTGTAATTCGACTTCTTAGGTTCTTCGTGGATCATTGTTAGGGTGTTAAGGTCTCTTCAACTACCATTGGTTTTATAGGACGCCTGAGTGACGTAAATTTATCAGGAAATGCATTCTTGAATTTGTCAATTATCTGCTGGCACAGTTTTCCCGCGTTTAAATCATTCTTAAACGACCTCCGGCTGTGGTTATGTAACCTTATGCTTAAGAGGCAAAACCTCAGCCAGCGGTACTTCTTGCACGGCCTATAAATGTCTGTTATGCTAGCATGATTACGGAAATGATCCCTTGTATTAGTTACTGAAGCACCTAAAGAACTTCTTAAGTCACCACTGTGGTACAGTCCTAGCATTTGCCTAGTGTGAAAATGGGAAACAACTGGAAACTATCTTCAGGCCTGCCGACGGTGGGATTCGAAGCCACCACCTCCCGAATGCAAGATTACAGCTACACTATCCTAACCGTGCGTCCAACTCGCTCTGTGAATTTACAATTAGTAAACTTTATGAACTTGATTACATTATATGGTCATTGTTATGCAAACAATTCTCACCATGTTACTGGTTTCTTCCAAGATAATTTGTGATATCTCCTTCGTCTGTATTGTTCACTTCAATATTTCCTCATTTATAAGAATATTTTCGGAACTATTAAAAGCGTTATAGTATAGCTGCACATTACTTCTATCTTATAACTTTTATTTTAGGCCGTATTTATGATATCACGCCTGCTGCCATTTCTTGATGGATACAGTACTTTTGTATCCATCTCTTGGCACAGGCCAGAGTAAAGTGTAGCTTCCACCGAAGTCCCAGTCTCATCCATGGCTGTGACAATATGGAAGCTGCTGGGGTATGGGTGGTGCTGAGTAACGACATTCAGAGCACGACTAGTGCATGAGTGTTATGAAAGGTGTTGCTCATAGGGTCAGTCGTGCTGCAATAGCACTTTCTGACCCAGTGAGGAAAGCAATGGCAAACTACCTCACTCCTCGTTTTGCCTAGTACGCCTCATTTTGGTTCTGCCATTGGTTTTTGCGGTTTCCTTATAACCGCATAACCTTTGGTGGTGCTATTTGAGGATCCAACCAACCTCTGGGCTGATGACCTAACAGACAGACAGATTTATGATATCTGTGACAGGGAGCACTGTCTCCAAAGAAGTAACATATTTTTGTAGTTGGTGAAGGGTACTTCTATAACTGAATCCATTTAACTATGAGGCAGTTACATAATGATGCTTGTTGAATGATGTTCGCTCCTGTGAATAAGATATTCTCACCGTTATGAGCATTAGCAGTTGCATGTTAAACCTAATTCCTATTGCAGTGATGTCTCCACGGCGTCCTAACAGCCAGCGTCTTGGGAAGTTGTGGCAATCCAACTGAGGAGCTGGTTGCCAAACTGGGGTGAAACGTTGGTAATTTTACGATTGAAATGGTCTGGAGAGCATGCATTCTTTATCATTCATATTTATTTTGCTCGAGTGTTCTGTCTCCTGTACGTAGACCTAATAAATTACAACTCAACAAACTAAACAGCTAGTTCGAGTTCGGTCCTATATATAACCTCACCTTAATTGAAGATATGTGTGCTTAATGAAGTACCGTAAGTCAAGCTCACGAAGTAACAGCCTGTGTGACTGTACACGCCGAAAATCAAACTGTAAATCATTCTCATTAAGCACTGGTCACACATACCGTTTGCTATCGGACCTGTTGTAATAAACGCCGGAAACCATTCTCTTTTCCTGAAATAAGGTTGGGGCCGATGACCTTCGATGTCAGGTCCCTTAAAACAACAAGCATCATCATCAGAAATAAGATTGCCATGAAACGTCCACATGAGTTCGACATAAAAATCAGTATTTTAAAAAGCCGCAATTATTATTATTATTATTATTATTATTATTATTATTATTATTATTATTATTATTATTATTATTATTATTATTATTATTATTATTATTATTATTATTGGACTTTGATCCACTAGGAGGCAGCGTTATTTTTCAACATATTCATTTCTCAAATCAGTGAGAATTATGGATGACTTCTTCCATAGTTAGATCAGGTGCTCTTATGCAAACACGCGTATATATTGTACATACAATGAACAGCTGTTACTACCTGTCGAAGTTGTCGAAAGAGGAAAACGGGATTGAAAGGGATGGTAAAACAGAATAGGAATGAATAGGATGCGTTAAGAGTGAGGTATTTTATGGTAAGAGGAGAAATGGAGGAAGTCGGATATACTAAGATGGGTTTTAAAAATTGAATGTCAACAATGATTAGAAGAGAGTAGGAAACAAGATTAATAAGACACTTTATAGAGATAGATAAATAGCTACATGAGTGTGGGTTGAAATCAGATGTTAAAATTTTAGTTCAAGAGGTCTAATGTGCAGAAAATAAGGATAAGAGAAGTTAGTGAATTTCCATAGATGTGAGGGCCTACAGACTATGATGTTAGTTTAATAGCACACCCGAAGACATCGTTATGAATTCAGCTCAAAAGACCACCAGTGGAAAGAGGCAGCATGCCAACTGACATTCCATGCGTCTGACCTGAGATAGGGTGATAAACAGTTAACGCATCCTGCGGTCATCTATTGATAGGGCAGAGGCATGTGCTGTACAGCGGGCTCCTTCGCTGTACTTGCGGTAAGGAGTTTCATGTGTTCGCTGACTCTACTGTCTGGTTCATGGAGATACCTGGCGCCCGAGTGTGTCGCAAGCACCCTCGATAGGCTTGAGATCAGGAAATCGGCTGACGAATCCGAAAGAGAATTGTCTTCTGTTTCTAGATGGCCATGTACAAATAAAGTTCTATTTGGACGGTGTTGTTGTCCATAAACAAGAAAAGTGTACTCATTGCATTCATGACAATCCTGACAGTGACGGAAGACGACACCTCTGTACACCTTGACATGTTGCAGAGTCACGATTAAACTCATGGAGGGATGTACATGAGTCTAATACGATACCGCCCCATCAATACATACTGTTATTTCTATAGTGGCCTTTTTCAACCATGTTAGCTGGATACTTCATATTACCAAGTTGTCATCACAGATTGGAGATTACTCCATACACTGAATTTGTAGATAGGCTCAATGCCCCCGGTCCAAATTCCATGTTCTTCGTACCGCACTAACTGGGCAGATGTATAAGCAGGTTTCTAAGGTAGGAAGAGTGTATCGAATATCTCAACAGTGCCGTACTAGGTGCAGCCAATTTATTTTCAGATACTTACTACTACACTAGAATTCTAGAAATGTTAATTAGGATCTTTTTTTGACCACTATCGAAATTTCTGTGGTGTTAGCTCTATCGGACCATTCCAGCTATTGGAGTAGGAGGAGGAAGTGTTCGAAGAATTACGGTATTCGATGTAAAGAGCGTAAGACCGTGGAAGGTGGGTCAACGAAGACTCTAGGCCTCGCAAGTCTAAGATCATCCGGTTCGAAGAGAACACGACTTAATTGAAATGTAAGAGAGAAATTAATGAATTAAACCCATACTATATACATCTCCATAAGAGCCACGATGTACCAAGACGATCGCTGCCAAGTCATTTGGTCTCAGATATTGGAGTATGATATGGTCAGCGTGACGATTTCTCAGTCGAACTGCTTGGTGTTTTCAACCATGTGCGCTGCCTCTCGAATCACACAGCACCTTAGTAGAGCTCTGATCCTCAATCCACGATCAAAATTCCTAGCCAGGAATCGAACCTAGAGACTCTGGATAAGATAATGGTGGAAGGGAGAAATTGACTTAATTAAACGTAAACTGCAATGAATTGAATATCATGATATATAGAAAATGTGATCGGTCTCTGGAGCAATAAAGGTAGAATAACTTTGGATCATGGAAAGTAGACGGGAATACGCACGCATGTTCTGTGAACAATTCAAAATACAAGAATATAAAGGACATTAAAATGGAATGTGTTGATGTATGTTTACATTACGGTCAGTGAGAATATAGAATATAGATAGAAACAATAGTGCGTGGAGATGGATTAGAGCATATCCTATTAGAATTATGAGGTCAGGATGATATACATTCTACAGAAAGGGTGCATTGTCATTATCTGTCTTTGATCATGAACAGGATGTCTTGTCTAGAGGAAAGTAGCAAAAAATATTGTGAAAATCAGCTATTATGGTTTTACGTCTCACTGACACAGGTCTTGTGGCGACTATTGGACAGGGCAGGGATGGGAATGGGAAAGAAAAGACCGCTGTCTTAAATTAAGCCACAGCCCCAAAATTTGATTGCTGTGAAAATGGGAAAACATGGAAAACCATTTTAGAGCTGTTGACAATGGAATTCGAACCCACCATCTCTCGAATGTAAGCTCACAGCTACATGACTCGAACTTTGCAGCCAATTCGCTCAGTAATTGTGAACATGAAATAATCGGGGGAACATGGTCATTTTGAAACGTTAGGTCATACCACCGACAAACCTGAATATCTTAGTACTGGAAGTGATAGCAGGACATTATAAAAAGAGGGTGGTTTTCGTGTCGGGTAATAACTACACAGATTGTTTATACATCTATTTAGTGTTTAGGAAGACCTTAATGTCTCACAGTTTCGAATGTACTGGGAGAATAATGGATTTAGAAACAGAACCACAACCGAGGAAATTACGCAGTATGACTAAATTGCATTAGGACATCACGAAGTAGTGGTAAGGTGATGTGATTGCATATAATTTTGCATGAGATCCTCGTAAGATGCCTTGCGACTGAACGAACTACTTAAGAACAACAGAACAAGAAAGTTATTGGTTTTACGCCCCGTTATTACTTCTACGATTTTTGGAGGCGGCGAGGTGACGGAACATTGTCCCTTAGGAGTTGTTTACCAGTAAATATACAGATACGAAGCTGACGTATTTAAGCACCTTCAAATACCACCGGACTGAGCCGGGATCAAACCCGCCAACTTGAGCTCAGAAGGCCAATGCTCTATCACCTCAGCTACCCCATCGGGCAAGTACACCAGACTGAGAGAGTTGGCCGTGCGGTTAGGACCGTGCAGCTGTGAACTTGCATTTGGGAGATAGTGGGTTTGAACCCCACCGTCGGCAGCCCTGAAGATAGTTTTCCGCGGTTTTCATTTTCACACCAAGCACATGCTGGGTCTGTACCTTCTCACTCCTAGCCCTTTCCTATCCCATTGTCGCCATAAGGCCTGTCAGTGTCGGATTTGGCTACAAGCAGGGTTCTAGGACAAGGTTTACGGTGTATACCAGATTATAAAATATAACAAGACAGTTCAGGATATTTTACATCAAAAGGCATAATGTCCGGTGTCAAAGAAAACTTCAGGACTCTTATGATATATTACGGTGTCAAGGGACGAATATTTCAGACAGCTGACGAAATTCTGCCTCCTTAGCGCAACGGTTAGCAGTATTAACTGCCGTCCTCGTAGGCCCAGGCTCGATTTCCGGTCTTTAAGAAGCAGGAGGGCTGGTATGTGATTAAAATGGTACATGCAAAGGCCTACGTTTGTTGGGGGTGTGCCTGAAAGGATCTGCACAAACACCAGGACACAATCCACTTTCTACCTTAGTTAATCAAAATGGGTTCATTTCGGACTAGTGATAACTCCTTTTTTTAAAAAAATTTTTTTAGCTAGTTGCTTTACTTCGCACCGACACAGATAGGTCTTATGGCGACGATGGGACAGGAAGGGGCTAGGAATGGGAAGGAAGCGGCCGTGGCCTTAATTAAAGTACAGCCCCAGCATTTACCTGGTGTGAAAATGGGAAACCACGGAAAACCACTTTCAGGGCTGCCGACAGTGGGGTTCGAACCTACTATCTCCCGAATACTGGATACTGGCCGCACTTAAGCGACTGCAGCTATCAAGCTCGGTGATAATTCCTTATAAGTTGTAATGATGACATTCTGATTATGACAAAATCTGTCGTAACTTCAGTTCAACATTTCATACTTACAGTAGAAGACAAATGTGAGGAAATACGATCCGATGTTCTATATTTATAACCACGAAAGTGATTTTAATGCAATTAGGACGTAGTAGGTTTGAATATTAGATACGAGAGGTCATATTCGAACTGTTAGAGTGTTGCAGGTGACGATTTTCTTCCACTTGTTTACCGTAACTAAGTCTGGCTTGCTTTCAATTACTTGAGTCAGGCTGCTTGCTTTCTTATTTCCCATCCAACCTTCCTTGGTAAGGTCTTGTTCTTTTCCAAAACAACGGTATTAGGTTTGTGAGGCCTAGGAAGCCTTTCATTTTTATGCCCTTCGTCACCATTGCCTTTCTTTTGCTGGTCCTTCATTTTCCAAGTGTCGGACCTCGTCTAATTTTCCCTCTCTTCTTCTTCCATTTTTCTGATTAGTATTAATAGAGGATGATTATCCAGTTGTATATTCCTCTCAAAACGATAATCACCACCACTACCACCATCTCTTCCGGTTGTAGTAGCATCACTAGAAATCAATCAAGTTGCTTGAGACTGAACTCTTATAGAACGAAGTTAATTACAAGGTGGAATCATCTTTACATTGTTTACCGTTCAGAGCGACTCTGATTATTATTATTATTATTATTATTATTATTATTTTACAATTGGCTTTACGTCGTTCTTAATCTGCTTACCCTCCAGGGTTGGTTTTTCCCTCGGACTCAGCGAGAATCCCACCTCTACCGCCTCAAGGGCAGTGTCCTGGAGAGTGAGACATTGGGTCGGGGGATACAATTGGGGAGAATGATCAGTACCTCACCCAGGCGGCCTCACCTGCTATGCTGAACAGGGGCCTTGCTGAGGGATGGGAAGATTGGAAGGGATAGACAAGGAAGAGGGAAGGAAGCGGCCGTGGCCTTAAGTTAGGTACCATCCCGGCATTTGCCTGGAGGAGAAGTGGGAAACCACGGAAAACCACTTCCAGGATGGCTGAGGTGGGAATCGAACCCGCCTCTACTCAGTTGACCTCCCGAGGCTGAGTGGACCCCGTTCCAGCCCTCGTACCACTTTTTAAATTTCGTGGCAGAGCCGGGAACCGAACCCGGGCCTCCTAGGGTGGCAACTAATCACACTAACCACTACACCACAGAGGCGGACGGTACGATGGTACAGGAAAGGCCAAGCTCACAGCTGCGCGCCCCTAACAGCACGGTCAACTCACTCGCTATTATTATTATTATTATTATTATTATTATTATTATTATTATTATGTGGCTGAAAGTCTTAATCTAAATACAATTATAATTCATTATTCTACTGGAGTCTAGTGATATAGGGGTATAAAACACCAGCCTAGTGTCGGTAGATTTACTGACACTTAAAATAACTTTTTCATGATATTATTCACTTCAATTGTAGTAGCATCACTCGAATCAAATCAGGTTGTTTGAAAATGTATTTTTGTAGAAATGTATAGAGTTATTTCTGCAATCGCCGGCCCTGTGTTCTTGGCGGAACGAGTTTGTCTTTTATTCGGAGACCGCAGGACCGCTTCTCGACCAGGTAAGGGATGTTTGCCTGGAACTGAAGGTTGTGTCGAGGCCCACTTGCCATGTTTACCTTGTCACTATTTCACTATGTCCTAATGTAATTTAGTTGTCGCAAATAGTTAACATGGGAGAGGAAGTTATTTTGATACATGGATTTGCACCGGGCGAGTTGGCCGTGCGGTTAGGGGCGCGCTGCTGGGAGCTCGCATCCGGGATGTAGTGGGTTCGAGCCCAACTGTCGGCAGCCCTGAATATGGTTTTCCGTGGTTTTCTATTTTCACATCAGGCAAATGCCGGGGCTGTTCCTTAATTAAGGCCGCGGCTGCTTCCTTCCCACTCCTAGGCCTTTCCCATCCCATCGTCACCATAAGACCTATCTGTGTCGGTGTGACGTAAAACAAATATTTAAAAAAATGATTTGCTATATATACTTACCGATTGCTTTTCAAACGATAATTCATAATTCTACAAGAGGCCACTGCTGTATAATACGCCAGCCTCGTGTTGCTAGATATATTGACACTTAAACACTTAGAGACTGGAACAGCATTATGAATGAAGATTATAGCATGTTACACTACGGCTCCATGGCTAAATGGTTAGCGTGCTGGCCTTTGGTCACAGGGGTCCCGGATTCGATTCCCGGCAGGGTCGGGAATTCTAACCATCATTGGTTAATTTCGCTGACACGGAGGCTGTGTGTATGTGTCGTCTTCATCATCATTTCATCCTCATCATGACGTGCAGGTCACCTACGGGTATCAAATCAAAAGACCTGCACCTGGCGAGCCTAACATGTCCTCGGACACTCCCGGCACTAAAAGCCATACGCCATTTAATTTTTTTCATAGAATGATACAATGTGTTATTTTCATTTGACGAACTTTGAAATCCTTTTGGATACTTCCTTGCTATTTTACTTCACTTCGCTCTTGGATACTAGGAGTCGAACTTTTGAGGTCAGTTTTCATCACAAATACCTTTCCGAAGATTTCCGCTACATAGCCTACAAGGCTACATAGCGGTAGTAAACATTAATTGCAGTACACTGCGCCGTTGTTAGAAGAATATCACAATTTCAGTTTCAACGTTAAGAACCGTTCACTTTGTAATATAGAGAAGTAATGAAAGTAAGGAACTGGAGCATGGGCCAGTCATTCCACACTTCAGTTCCCAGGCCTGAATTACAGAGAGAAGTAGTAGCGGAAAGAGTCAATTATCCTAACAATACTGCAGCAATCATCGTCCGAACTCATATCCTCCTGGGAATAAACCACGGCTTTCTATGGAGAATTTTTCAGGCATTAAATAACAATAATATTAAAAATATAGGCAAGGGGGCTGCTTAGTAGAGGCGGTAAAGGCGTACTCGATTCATCCGAAAGGGTGCGGGTTCGGTTGCGTGTTGGGAAATACAAAGAAATAGAAATGGGACTTCCACTTCCGGAGCAGCATATGACCCTGGTTTCCACATAGCCTGCGCCAGAAATGAGTACCATTTTAACAGCCGGGAGTAAAGGCGGCTAAGCATAGCGCTAACCAGTCTATCGCACTTTGCGTAAGGTTACGGATAGCGCAAGTCTTTGCCTTGAGGTCGATTGGCTTGTGTAAATCGTTATATAGAGGAATACTAATGACCACCTGACAAAATCACTCCGGGATTCTACACTTGTATACTGTATACAGTGCTCAATTTTACTCTTAGGAACGGCGACCATGTTAGTGATTTAGCTCCAGAAAGTTTTTCTCTATGACCATACAGCCAGGAAGATGATATACGCGACAGACAAATTGCACACAGTACACTAGATATCTTATTCTAAAGATTCACAATGCGTTAGTTTATAGTCTTTTTCAAAATAAATGTCTGCTCACTCATTTAATTTGTTTAGCATAAAATAGTCGTTGAGATACACTGCGTAACTTATATATTAATGCCATCGTCTTATAGAAATTGTTCTAATATTGTTTAGATGCGCTGGTTGCAGTAGGAAAATAACAATAGTTACATTTGATGTTAGTGGTGTTACAATCATTATAATCTTCCAGTACATCACTTCCAGCACTACGTGGCATTCCATACGTTCTAGGATTAGATGATTGAAGTCTGTAAAACATGCGGTATCGTATTTGAACTTTGGTGAGTCCAGTAATTACTCTGAATTCGGTGGGGGTAACCGGCACATCATCTCTGTCCAAGCCTCATTCGTATTATGCTTTTAACATCTCTGCTAAGGTAGATCATGCTGAACCATCGTTTAATGGGAATGTTGGGTTGGGGTGGGGCATAGTAGCGTCCTTTATGCAATTCAGACATAGACCAGTCCGTTGCCCATTTGCCATCAACCGAGCTCGATAGCTGTAGTCGCTTAAGTGCGGCCAATAACCAATATTCGGGAGATAATGGGTTCGAACCCCACTGTCGGCAGCCTGATGATGGTTTTCCGTGGTTTCACATTTTCACACCAGGCAAATGCTGGGGCTGTACCTTAATTAAGGCCACGGCCGCTTCCTTCCTACTCCTAGCTTTTTCCTGCCCCATCGTCGCCATAAGACCTATCTGTGTCGGTGCGACGTAAAGCAACTTGCCATTTGTCATAAATTCCCTGTGGGGTGATGAAATGAAAGTCTGTACAAGGTAGACAGATGGCGTTGAAGTTATTGTTAGTTATACTTTGATTCGCGAGAAACTCAATTTTTTTTTTATAACCCTTAATCCTCTAAAGTCTTGCATTCCTCTATCTATCTTCTTCTTCTATCTTAATCTGTTTACCCTCCAGGGTTGGCTTTTCCCTCGGACTCGGCGAGGGATCCCACCTCTACCGCCTCAAGGGCAGTGTCCTGGAGTTTCAGACTTTGGGTCGGGGATGCAACTGGGGAGAATGACCAGTACCTCGCCCAGGCGGCCTCACCTGCTATGCTGAACAGGGGCCTTGTGGAGGGATGGGAAGATTGGAAGGGATAGACAAGGAAGAGGGAAGGAAGCGGCCGTGGCCTTAAGTGAGGTACCATCCCGGCATTTGCCTGGAGGAGAAGTGGGAAACCACGGAAAACCACTTCCAGGATGGCTGAGGTGGGAATCGAACTGATATCTACTCAGTTGACCTCCCGAGGCTGAGTGGACCCCGTTCCAGCCCTCGTACCACTTTTCAAATTTCGTGGCAGAGCCGGGAATCGAACCCGGACCTCCGGGGGGTGGCAGCTAATCACGCTAACCACTACACCACAGAGGCGGACTGCATTCTTCACTAGTTGTAATATTTCATATATGTATTTTGTGACCATATGTTTCATTCTGGGTGCAAAACATTTCTAACCGACGAAAGATCTGATGTTCCAGTGGTAGGGGAGGGAATAGTATGTACCAGGGTTAGGGGATATTTCTAGTTTGAACTCAATGGGGCAGAAATATGTTCCAAACATAACCAATATTACTGAAAATCTTGCTGGCACACCAGCTTCTGTATTTTGTACATGCACAATGAAACGACTAATGCTAATTCAAGTACATTGTATATTTGTCGTCCTCATTATAACTACGTTATGAAAAAGAAATCGAGAAATGTTCGACGGATATATTTGCCTAAAATATGCTATTGTCATAATTCCCCATTTCCTAATGAAATTTTATATATTTCACGTTTCATTTCGAATGATTTAAATAAAACGAATGAGATTTACCCATAGAAACATTTTTAGTTCACGATTCATTCTTTCCTCTTTTAGTTTTAACACTGTCTTTGATACTGCATTGTCCTTTTTTTCTTCACTTGCTATCTGAACATATTGTACATGTCAGAATTTTACACAAATTACACCTTTTGCACTAAACTCTTCTACCGAAGTGCTATTAAATCCACATTTTATTATTGCTTTCAACAAATCCACGTTTTTGGAATTCACTGTCAGGAATAAACTCTTCCGGATTTTCCCCTTTTTCACCCTCACAAAAGTCTTAACAGCTCATCCCACCTCTAATTCACACTATCCTCATTTGGATGTCACCAGCGTCAGATACCTTTGGAAAGATCAAAACAGCCCAGTTAGTAGAGGTCATCCAAGCTACTTTTAATACTGCCTTTCTCACAGTTCCAGTTATCTTACAGACAACATCCTCAAAATTAATATTTTCCTTAAATGAGAATTCTAAAACTGCCTTAAAATATTAATTTTTAAGCTGCAGAAACAGTCAAATTTACATAAGAATTTGTTGAAATATTTTCTGTCACATATCTGTAATAACACTGCAGACACGTTACTTCACGGAGCATCTTTAAGTTACATTTCTCTTTTATCACGAAAATAAATAAATAAATAAATAAATAAATAAATAAATAAACGACTAAAATCGGGGTTTGGGGTCATATCGCATGTCTTGACGCAGGATACGTACCACATGATAGGTATTGTCGAAATAAAATATCTACGATTAATCAGAAACTGTTTGAAATATTATCGTTCACTTCTTATTTGTTAATTGTTAATCATCATCATCATCATCTGTTTACCCTCCAGGTTCGGTTTTTCCCTCGGACTTAGCGAGGGATCCCACCTCTACCGCCTCAAGGGCAGTGTCCTGGAGCTTCAGACTCTTGGTCGGGGGATACAACTGGGGAGTATGACCAGTACCTCGCCCAGGCGGCCTCACCTGCTATGCTGAACAGGGGCCTTGTGGAGGGATGGGAAGATTGGAAGGGATAGGCAAGGAAGAGGGAAGGAAGCGGCCGTGGCCTTAAGTTAGGTACCATCCCGGCATTCGCCTGGAGGAGAAGTGGGAAACCACGGAAAACCACTTCCAGGATGGCTGAGGTGGGAAGCGAACCCACCTCTACTCAGTTGACCTCCCGAGGCTGAGTGGACCCCGTTCCAGCCCTCGTACCACTTTTCAAATTTCGTGGCAGAGCCGGGAATCGAACCCGGGCCTCCGGGGGTGGCAGCTAATCACGCTAACCACTACACCACAGAGGCAGACGTAAGCAAATGTACGCATCCTAAAGACAATGGCAATGTACAGTGGGTCTGAGACATGAGAATTATGGAAAGAGATCCGACATCAATATTACGGGCGAAAGTTAAATTAGACAAGCCACTCTCTCCTCTGAATGCGTTTTCGGTCATTCTGAAGCCATTTATTGCCCCCATGTCGCGCCATTTTGCGAAAGGAAGACACTTTTCGCATTTCCTCGCTTCACGAATTTCTCAAATGTTCTCTGATTTTTATCCTACCACATCCTTATAGCTCACTGGGATGAATGTCTGACTCGTTGGCTGAATGGTCAGCGTACTGGTCTTCGGTTCAGAGGGTCCCGGGTTCGATTCCCGGCCGGGTCGGGGATTTTAACCTTAATTGGTTAATTCCAATGGCACGGGGGCTGGGTGTATGTGTTGTCTTCATCATCATTTCATCCTCATCACTACGCGAAGGTCGCCTACGGGAGTCAAATAGAAAGACCATCTGGCGAGCCGAACCCGTCCTGGGATATCCCGGCACTAAAAGCCATACGACATTTCATTTCACTGGGATGAATCAAACGACACCTCACACGAGGTGCTATCACTCCGGAACCCAGAACTACACTAACGTGCAGCACGGTGATTTTGGTATCTTAAAGATGCTGTTGTATCACTCGATGACCGATTAAAATATATCAGACCATATAATGCAGAACCCAAAATGGCTGTAAACTTGAGTGAAAAGCGATGTGCGTAAATTCTATACAAAATAATAACGCTGATTATGTCCACAATATCCACAAAGAAGAGTTGTTATATTCAACATAGGCTATACATAAACAAAGTTAAAAACGACGAAATGATACTTCTGCACCACCTAAGAGGAATATTAAAACACAATACATATAAATACCCAACATAACAGAGTCCATTATTCTCCTAGGTAACCTATCCTCTTCCATTCACCTTATGACCCCACCACCGAATCCGATTTATGCGTTCAGCTTCATTCACCGAGTTCATTCCTAACTTAGCTTTTATTTCCTCATTCTGAGTACCCTCCTGCAATTGTTCCAACCTGTTTGTACCAGCAAATATTCTCGCTACTTTCATGTCTGTTATTTCTAACTTGTGATAAAGATACCCTGAGTCTACACACCTTTCACTCCCGTAAAGCAAAGTTGGTCTGGAAAAAAAAAAAAAAGGGCCGATGTAAAGATAGTTTCGCCCGGGAGCTGACTTCCTTCTTACAGAATTCTGATGATCGCAACTGCGAGCTCACTGCATTACCTTTGCTGCACTTGATTCTATCTCACTTACCATACTAAAATCCTGGGAGATCACACATCCTGAATATCTACTTTTCCAGCTTTGTATCCCCAATCTGACATTCAATTTTCTTCGGTTTCTTACCTATTGACATCAGTTTAGTCTTGGAAAGGCTAATTTTCATACCATACTCATTGAACCTATTTTTCAGTTCCAAGATATTGGACTGGAGGCTTTTGGTACAATCTGCCATTAAGACCAAGTCGTCAGCATAGGCCAAACTGCTTACTACAGTTTCACCTAACTGAATCCCTCCGTGCCACTTAATACCTTTCAGGACAAGATCCATGTAAACTATGAACAACAAAGGTGAAAGATTACAGCCTTGTCTAATTCCTGTAAGTACCTTGAACTAAGAACTCATTCTACCATCAACTCTCACTGCAAACCAATTGTCAACATGAATGCCTTTGATTAATTTTAATAATGTCCGTCAGTACGGCGAACATATTTTCCTTCGGTACTCTGTCATATGCATTCTCTAGATCTACGGTACATAAATCCATATATTCCTCTGGTAGGATTTTTCAATTACCTGGCGCATAATGAAAATGTGATCCTGACAGCCCGTAGGTGGTCTGAAACCACACTGATTTTCATCCAACTTACTCTCAACCACTGATCGCACCCGCCCTTCCAAAATCCCAGTGAACACCGTGCGTTGTATACAGATCAATGAGATACGTCGATATTTGTTGCAACCCTTGCTGTTCCCTTGCTTATAGATAGTGTAATTACTGTTTTTGTCCAATCAGAAGGTACCTTACTAACGCTCCATGCTAATCTTATTACTATATGAAGCCAGTTCATCCATGACTTCCTACTATATTTCACCATTTCAGGTATAATTTCTTCTATTCCTGTTGCTTTATGGCACTGGAGTTTGTTTAGCATCATTTTCACTTCCTCAAGCGTAATTTCACCAACATCATAGTCCTCCTCCGCATGAGCTCGGTTGTTCGCTGTGTTACCAGGAGTATTTCCTTATACGCCGAGAAGATTTTCAAAGTGATTTTTCCATCTGTTCAGTGATTCCCTGGGATCTATTATTTATTTACCAAAACACTATTTATTTCCTTTTCCCTCCCTTCCTAAGATTATTAATGACCAAAAAGGTGTCCCTGCTGCTTGACCTAGACTTTCCAGGTTATTACCAATATCTTTCCACGACTTCTTTTCGAATTCAACAACTATTTGTTTTGCTCTGTTTCTTTCATCTACGTAAAATTCCCTGTTTGCATCAGTCCTTGTTTGGAGCAATTTCTGATACGCTTTCTTTTTACGTTTACAACCCGCTGTCACTTCATCATTCCACCAAGATGCTCGTTTTTTTTTCCATCTTTACACACGGTTGTTCCTAGGCATTCCCTTGTTGTTTCCACTACAGAATCTCTGTATGCCACCCATTTTCTTTCCATATCCCTAAGCTGCTTACTACACATTGTTTGGAAGTTTTCACTAAACATATCCATGTACTTCTGTCTCATTGCCTCGTTCTGAATATATTTTCCACTCATATTCGTCTGCAGACAGATTTCACTTTCTCTATCCTAGGCCTAGAGATACTTAGTTCACTACAGATCAGATAGTGGTCCGTATCATCGAAATATCTCCGGAAAATCCGCGTGGTCCTGACAGATTTCCTGAATTCAAAGTCGGTTAAGATATAGTCTATTATGGATCTGGTGCCCCTAGCCTTCCATGTGTAGTGGTGAATAGCCTTATACTTGAAGAATGTATTCGCAACTGCTAAACTCATACTAGCACAGAAAACCAGCAAACGCTTCCCTTTCCTATTAGCTTCCATTTCCTCCCCACATTTACCAAACACCCTTTCGTACGCTTCATTTCTATTCCTAACTCTCGCATTGAAATCGCCCATTAGCACTATCCTACCCTTGCTGTTGACCCTGACTACAATGTCACTCAAGGCTTCGTAAAACTTGTCAAACTCATCCTCGTCTGCACCCTCAAATGGTGAGTAAACTGAGACAATTCTCATCCTAATTCCTCCAACTGCTAAATCTACCCACATCATTCACTCGTTTACGTGTCTGAGAGAAACTATGTTTCGTGCAATAAAATTCCTGATGAACAGTCCAGCCCCACACTTTGCCCGTTACCGGGCGAGTTGGCCGTGCGCGTAGAGGCGCGCGGCTGTGAACTTGCATCCGGGAGATAGTAGGTTCGAATCCCACTATCGGCAGTCCTGAAGATGGTTTTCCGTGGTTTCCCATTTTCACACCAGGCAAATGCTGGGGCTGTACCTTAATTAAGGCCACAGCCGCTTCCTTCCAACTCCTAGGCCTTTCCCATCCCATCGTCGCCATAAGACCTATCTGTGTCGAAGCGACGTAAAGCCCCTAGCAAAAAAAAAAAAAAAAAAAATAAATTGCCCGTTTCTTTCTAACACCTGTCAAGTACACTTTATAATCTCCTTTCTCTTCCTCGTCAACTCTCCTCACCCGAATATCATTAACTCCTATCACATCCAGATTAATCCTCTTTGCTGACTTAGCCAGTTCTACTTTCTTTCTTCCATAAGCCCCATTAATATTGATAATTCCCCATCGAATTCCATTTCGTTCGCCAAGTTGTTTCCAATGTCTAATGGGAATGACACTCTATTTCTCCCGTAGGCCCGAGGCTTGCTTAAAACATTCTGCGTGTGCTCAGTGAAAATCTGTGAAGCAGGATGCTACCCTTACTTACACATAGTCCCAATGATTATTTACTATCTAACGGGTTAGGGACCACCAGTGGATTGTATAGTCCTATACGCCTGATTCACAAGGATGGCCATGACTCAGAATATATGCGAGAGGCCCACTCCCATTCCATAGCAACTGATATCCCGACTCTCGGGACCACTTACTAGGCCACTCAGCCGTTGCTCATGGTTCAAGAACTAGGACGTGACTACAGTAATCCACACCACGAACCATTTCTTTGTAAAGAGGACCATATGATTTCAAGTTTCATTATTTCGCATTCCTTTGCCTTTACTCGGGAGAGTTCACGTGTATTACCAGTAACCTCTCTTCATTCTGTTGGTCTGGAGGCTCTTAGCAAATACCTTTGGAAAAGATCTTTACTTAACAGCATCTTTGTAATAATTGAAGGAAAAGTTTATATGAAATAATTAACGCTGGTTATGATCGTAGTTTCTGTAAAAGAGAAAGGTTGTATTCAACATAAACTGCGTTCCAAATGTAAAAACCATTACTGTATTGTCTTAAATGTATTAAAAACACATTCACATGTTAGATCTACGTACCTTACTCTACAAATTGTATGTCACAAACCTTTACTAACAATTATAAGCAAATTGCAGTGTAAAATAGAATAAAAAGAAATCTTCCACCATAATCCACGTTTAAATTAATGCTTTCAACAGAACACCAGATGGACACTCATCACTTAGGTTACACACATTTTTTTCTGTTAACTGAATTCCTAAGCCTACCTTTCATTTTATAACTGGAGAAATTCAGATTCATAATTGTCACCAATCAGCACCAAAACGTATGAAAACATTGCGACACAGGGACATAAACATTTATAATGGAGACTTCAGACCAGTTTTAATCAATGGAATGAAATGTAAACAATTTCGTTGTCGGAATCGAAGACCAAGTATTAGCATGCTTTTCAGTATCTGTCGGTGTACGTTTGTACAACAACACTTTCTCGGTATCATGTCTTCTAAACCTGATATCTATGTTTTGGGAAAAGGAAGAAAAAGCTTCCTACACAGTATCCTGTGTTTGAAACACGACACAGATAGCATGTGCCTTGTTAAAAACGATGCCTCAGTTTAATGAGAAATGCTTGAAATATAACCAAATATGACCTTGAATCACTAAAATGAGCAAAATATGACGAAAGGAAGAAAAATGGCTGAACTATGCATTTATATGCAATATAAAATTCCTTTAAACGGGGTCAGGGACCCATCATTCACAGTTATTTTTCAGATTTCGGGGAAAATGAGATCCGGAAAGATATATGACTTTTCATTAACATCCGAACCTTACTGATAATAAACCTAGTATAAATATATTTAAAACACACCGAAATATTACCAAGACTTCACAATAACCACGGTGAGAACTCCGAACCTGTTTTCTTGTTAATGTGTTGTCCTTAGGAAATCGAAAATATCTGGTATTGGCACATTGAAAATGAGTCACGACGTCACAGAACATATGACCCATTTTATGTATTATACTACATTTTTACATTTAAAGCATCTCTCCCAACACACACCAAAATTAGCAACTGAAGCACCACGACACACTTAAGATGCCGTAGTTCTAAACAGTCTTAACATTCTTAACACCATGATATTAGGTATATCATTAGAGCGTCAAAAACACCCGGATCGCTAATAAAAGTATCCGTAACATTATCGAACACAAACACAATAACTGACAGATAGTGAAATCGCGAATTCCAGCAAGAAGACAACTCCAACCGAACAGTCACGCGCGCAACATAGACCAAAGGGAATGTAAATATAACTGGTCCAAGGTGGCAACCATTTTATCATGGATCAATATATGAATTCAGGTCTGATAATACTGTAGTTGGTCTTCGTCAGACTCTTGTTGGTGGGTTCGGTGGTACTTCCTCTTTACAATGGGAACACTGTCGTCGTACGTGTTAATTAAAAGATATATCGGTGAAATCCTTTCAAAAGGACTGAAAAGCTGGCTGATAGGCTGACTAACTGCTAGTTGCTTTACGTCGCACCGACACAGTAGGTCTTCTGGCGACGATAGGCTAGGAAAGACCTAGGAGTTGGAAGGAAGCGGCCGTGGTCTTAATTAAGGTGTTACCTGGTGTGAAAATGGGAAATCACGGAAAACCATCTTCAAGCCTGCCGACAGTGGGATTCGAACCGACTATCTCCCGGATGCAAGTTCACAGCCGTGTGCCCCTGATTGCACGGCCAACTCGCCCGGTCTGGCTGATAGGAAACAACATTGAGAGTACACAGGAATTTGAAGAAAAATAGGTACACCTCCATATAAATGAGAAAATATGTATAAATATGTGCATAAATATATTAATATGTAGATATATTACTTGCAGTTATAGCAAAAATTAGTACAGTATATATTTCAAAGGAATGAACGATGTTTAATAGTGTAGTATAATCATGATTTTTAAGAACATATTTTTTATGGATTGTTGGATTTTTCTTTTACGATGTACGTTGTTTAATGGCAACAAATTCTATTCTATCTGGACATTATTTCGATGTGTTTGGCTCAAGTACGGTTCCGAAACTGTAGACATATCTTCGTAAGAAAACCATCAGGACCGATCTCGATAGCTGCAGTCGCTTAAGTGCGGCCAGTATCCAGTAATCGGGAGATAGTGGGTTCGAGCCCCATTGTCGGCAGCCCTGAAGATGGTTTTCCGTAGTTTCCCATTTTCACACCAGGCAAATGCCGGGGCTGTACCTTAATTAAGGCCAAGGCTGCTTCCTTCCAATTCCTAGGCCTTTCCTATCTCATCGTCGGCATAAGACATACCTGTGTCGGTGCGACATAAAGCAAAATAGAAAAAAAAAAGAATCTCATCAAAAAGCCAACAAAACAAACCACCCGGCCCTGTTCAAAGTATAAGAAATGACCTCAGAAATCATCATTATTACTTGACGTAAATAGTAAATTATCAATTGAGTATTCAGAAACATTTAAGAGACGAAAATATTATATAACCTATTGTTTCTGAATACTCAATAAATAGTTCGCTATGTACGTCAAGTAACGATGACGGTTACTTTAATTCTATAACATTAAGAATTTATGCTGATACTTGAATATCGTGCAGCTTCTGGGATATGGGGTATTGCAGTTCCCTTCTCTATTACTTTATTAACATTCAACAAATTTGATTTATGGTGACATCGAGCACAGAAATCACGGCCAACAAACAAAGAAATGGCTGGGATTATGATCGACGTTCATTGACCTATTCCTTTCTCTAAACTATATTTTCAAATTTGTTTGTGCCGCCTCTGTGGTGTAGTGGTTAGCGTGATTAGCTGCCACCCCCGGAGGTCCGGGTTCGATTCCCGGCTCTGCCACGAAATTTGAAAAGTGGTACGAGGGCTGGAACGGGGTCCACTCAGCCTCGGGAGGTCAACTGAGTAGAGGTGGGTTCGATTCCCACCTCAGCCATCCTCGAAGTGGTTTTCCGTGGTTTCCCACTTCACCTCCAGGCGAATGCCGGGATGGTACCTAACTTAAGGCCACGGCCGCTTCCTTCCCTCATCCTTGCCTATCCCTTCCAATCTTCCCATCCCCCTACAAGGCCCCTGTTCACCATAGCAGGTGAGGCCGCCTCGCGAGGTACTGGTCATACTCCCCAGTTGTATCCCCCGACCAAGAGTCTGAAGCTCCAGGACACTGCCCTTGAGGCGGTAGAGGTAGGATCCCTCGCTGAGTCCGAGGGAAAAGCCGAACCTGGAGGGTAAACAGATGATGATGATGATGATGAAATTTGTTTGTACTTATTTATGCAGCAGCCATTGAAAGTAATATTTTGCCTTGCGAATGAGAAGGTGAACTTATCACTTTCGTGACTGTTGCGTACAATATTTTTTTCATACCACGCCGAATGTACTTATTTTAAATGGAATATTTTTAAAAATAATTTTGACTCGGCGCAACCCAAATCATTCATGCGGTTGTCACCACCACAATCGATACAACAGCGGAGGGAAGTTCAGAAAATGAATGCTTGGGAGGAAATTTAGTAAGCAAACCTAAGTTCAACCAATCAGAGGCGCTTTTAAAATAAAAGTGTTTGGAAAGTAGCTATTGAATCATTAAGTGTCATTTTCCGTAAACGCTTGAGTGTGGAAAGAAGTTAATTCGTCATAGTATTGAATACATCTATTTATTTCAGTTCTTTACTATATTTTATGCCAACGGCCGTAGCCGTATTGAAACACCGGATCCCGTGAGATATCCGAAGTTAAGCAACATTGGACGTGGTCAGGAGTTGGATGGGTTGCCACGCGCTGTTGGTGGGGGTTAAGGGAATGGAGGAGCGGAAAGGAACTGACCACCCTACAGCACGTAAACTCCGGCTCAGGAACACCTCTGCGGAGGTTCGGATCTGCCTTCGGGCAGAATAACCCTTACCTTACCTACTATATTTTATCAACTGGGCTTACATTCTTCTGAGCACTTTTCTAGTACATAAATTAAAATCGATTACTCAAAAGTTAAATTTCGTGAACCACATTTAAGCATTTACATTAAAAACAAGCTCTGCAATGACGTAATACTGGCAAGGCAGTGGAAAGATTATTTTAAAAAAACGTGGTTGGATATTAAGTGATATATTATTTGGATAAATTCTCATAAATGTATAGAAGGCTGTGATAATTGAGTACCATCATCACTGACATCCCATCAAGGAGACCGTGGTTCGCATTCCGGACATTACATGTAGGATTTAAAAAATCAAAAGTCACATTCCCCTGGTTTGGATTCCATGTATAATTGGAGGTGTCTTTTGTATGATCAACATTCACTTAGAAGTGGAGATTTTCTTAGATTTTTCTCTTAATTTGTATTCACCCTGCTGAGTGAAAATTTTTCTAGTTTATTGGTTTAACGTCCCACTAACAACTTTTACGATTTTTGGAGACGCCATTGTGCCACAATTTTGTCACGCTGGAGTTCTGTTAGCGTGCCAGTAAACCTACCTACACAAGGTTGCTGTATCTGAGCATCTTCAAATACCATCGGACTGACCCGGAATCGAAACCACCAACTTGGGCTCAGAAGACCAATGTTCTGAGTCACTCAGCCCGTCGTCTTTTAGCTTTTACATGGCAAGAAACAAACTAGAAATCGAATCTGGGACCACATGAACGATTGTAACATCTAGACCACGATCGTGGTCTCCCAGGTCAACAATCTACAATCTGAAATTAAATTTCCTATACCTTGCAATGAAATAACACCCACGCTATTCGTGTGTCTTCGGAAGTTATGTTGTCTTACATAATTCCTTGACCATACCTGGATGTGGTAACAGCTCTTCCTGCAGTGTGAAATTGCAGGATATCTGCATGGAGAAGTCAGTACATTCTTCACTGTCAGCTTATATTCTTCTGATTACAGACTTGGGTACATGGGGATGGTCATTATTGTTTCTCCACACTCCTCTTCACTTGCCTGTTTCCAGGTGAAAGTCCAGACGTTCCGTTAGTCTAACTTACACCATACACATCTCTTACTGACCTCTATAGCTGTGCGCGTAACCTCACGAGCCATAGGAAGATTTGTAATTCATGTACAGTCGTGAATAGTAATAAATGGAAGTCGATGGATAAATGTATGCATAAGTATATACACATACAGTACATATTACTTATAGATTGCTTTGCTTTCCAACGTTGTGTCTACAAGCGTCCGTGAATCAATTAAATACCTCCATAGTCTCCTATTTGCTCTTTGGGATCATTTAGTTCCATACCTCTTATTTTAAATAATTGAAAACTAAATGTAATTATTGCTACCTTTGTCTCCCTCTGGTTCTTCTAACCTCCATTCATATCCTAGGTGACCCATTCTTCTCCATTCGCCTTACATCACTTCACCACCGAAGCCGGTTTATACGCACAGCTTCATTAATCGAGTTCAATCCTAGCTTAGACTTTCGAGTTCATTGTTCCCATCAGTTTGTACTAGCAATCATGCTCACACTGCTTCTTCTAACTTATGAACAAGACATAGAGAATTCACACAGCTTTCACTTCTGTGCAGCAAAGGCGGTCTGAAAACAGATCGATATATACATAATTTCGTTAGAGTGCTTACGACTTTTTTACAGAATACCGTTGATCACAACTGTGAACTCACGGCATTAGCTTTACTACACCTTGTTTTGATTTTACTTACTATACTACCATACTGAGAGAACACACATCCTATGTTCTTGAGATGATCCACCTGTTCCAGTTTTGTATTCCCTACCAGACATTCAATCCTCTTACGTTTATTCCCACAGACAGTCTTGAAAATACTTTCATACCATCAATGTATACCGTCCAGGGTTGATTTTTCCCTCGGACTCGGCGAGGGATCCCCACCTCTACCGCCTCAAGGACGGTCGGGGATACAACCTCACCTACTAGTCTAGACAGGGGCCTTGCGGGGAATGGGGAGATTTGAAGGGATGGGGAAGGAAGAGGGAAATGGAGCGGCCGTCGCCTTAAGTTGGGTATCACCTCGGAATTTGCCTGGAAAAGAAGCCGGAAGCCACGGAAAACCACTTCCAGGATGGCTGATGTGGGAATCGAACCCTCTCAACTCAGTTGACCTCCCGAGGCTGAGTGGACCCGGTTCTAGTTCTCGTACCACTTTTCATTTCCTTTTTACAATTTTGCTTTACGTCGCACCGACACAGATAGGTCTTATGGCGACGATGGGACAGGAAAGAGCTAAGAGTGGGAAGGAAGCAAACATGGCCTTAATTAAGGTACAATCCCAGCATTCGCCTAGTGTGAAAATGGGGAAAACACCGAAAACTATCTTCAGGGCTGCCGACAGTGGGGTTCGAACGCACTATCTCCCGGATACAAGCTCACAGGTGTGCGCCCCTAACCGCACGGCCAGCTCGCCCGGTACAAATTTTCAAGTTTTGTGGCTTAGCCGGGAATCGAACCCGGGTCTACAGGGGTGGCAGCTAATCACAGTAACCACTACACCACAGAGGCGGAATTAAGCTAAATATAAAAATTAAATTAGACGTGAATTACTGTGGCTTTATCATGTACCCCAGGTGCTAGAGAACATCTCCCTAGAATAAACGAAAATTATGAATTTCCCAGAAAAGGCCAAGCTGAGATGGAGGAGGGACGGGAGGAAGGAGTGGGGTTTCGAAATTTAAGCTGAGAAGCAGAACAGCATAAATAAGTAAGCATAAGTATTTTGCTAGACCGATAGCTGCAGTCGCTTAAGTGCGGCCAGTATCCAGTAATCGGGAGATAGTGGGTTCGAGCCCCACTGTCGGCAGCCCTGAAGATGGTTTTCCGTGGTTTCCTATTTTCACACCAGGCAAATGCCGGGGCTGTACCTTAATTAAGGCCACGGCCGCTTCCTTCCAATTCCTAGGCCTTTCCTATCCCATCGTCGCCATAAGACCTATCTGTGTCGGTGCGACGTAAAGCAAATAGCAAAAAAAAAAAGTATTTTGCACTCAGAGGGTAAGGGCTTTACAAAGCAATGGCGTATAGTTATCGTGGGCATAAAATTCTCCTAAAGGTCCAAATTAATTCCTAAGCCTCGATAAAGATGTTTATTTAAAAATTACACTGAAACCAAATCAAACCCCACGGCATTACAGCCCTTGAAGGGCCTTGGCCTACCAAGTGACCGCTGCTCAGCCCGAAGGCCTGCAGATTACGAGGTGTCGAGTGGTCAGCACGACGAATCCTCTCGGCCGTTATTCTTGGCTTCCTAGACCGTAAAAATTACACTGGCAGGAAAAATATCCAAACACCATGAAATAAGGAATGTAGAATACGGAAATACAGGCCTGGATTCTCTCACTTTTTCTCTCTCGCATCTTGAAGTGGTTGGCTTGGCTTGTCTCCCTCCTTGTCCGGCAGGGAACCGCAACCCAAGCGAAGCTATGATGCTCTCAAAAACGCGCACTATTGCATCATGTTGCACAATATTATACGATCCCTTTGTGGTCTCATCTGCTTGCACGCATGCACAGTGGAGACATTTCTGCCAAGTTGTTCTGCAATAGCGCGGAAGGAAAATCCACCTTCACGTAGCCGTATTATACGACCACGTTCAACCGCATTGAGCTGTTGATACTGGCCTTTTCGTCATCGTAAAGGCATTCTTGACCCACTCACAGTCACTCCGTCCAATCTCACAGGTAACTAACGCTCTCACTTTTCTTTTTTTGGCGGGACCCCAAAGCACGTTCGGCTCAATCTACATTCCCCCCGACATGCTATTATTTCTAAGAAGAAAGAGATAGCAGGGAAGAGTGGGAAGTGATAACAGGAGTATCTGCCTGTTTCCATGCCAAACATGCTATCGAGGCCAGAGTTTGTGTTAGCTATGTGATGTTAAGACGTGGTATTAAGAGTCAGTATAAAGCCACATAGGCGGAAAGAGAAAAAGCCTACATGTAAAACCTGACAAATTTTGATAGTATATGAAAGGATGTGGTTTCTGGATAGGTCCAGGTGTTTGTGGTAGTAGAGAAAAGGTATCACGCACCAGCCATGATCCATATCCTCGCCATCAAGGGATCAGTCCGTCTGGGCACTGCCATGACTAGCGCGGGCCTTGCCGGTTGCGGAGCCATGCGTTGATAGCCACTAGGGCCCGCCGCACAGCGCCGCCGCCTTGGGATCCCTCGTACCCAGTCTCTGATCCCGGAGAATGAGGCTAAGCCCGGCTGAGCGGGGGCCTCCTGGATGGGGGTGGGTCATAATGCCGGGCCTCCTTCCTCTCTGCCCCCGCCATGGCCCGGTACACAGGGCAACTGCGATGGGAGGCCGGGTGACCCCCACACAGTTGGTGCACACCGGCGCTTCTTTAGGTGGTGCGCAGGTCGTGTAGTGGTGATCCTCCCCAGAACGGTTGCACCTCACTAAGAGCCCACACCTCTCCTGCCGGTGGCCCCACCTCAAACAGCGGAAACACTGCAAGAGTTGCTGACGGGGACGTTTCGATCTCACCTGATTGCCACTACCCACGGAGTCCTCTCCTGATTGGCTCCTCGGTCTACTGCTGTCCTGGGAGCAGTCCTGGGTTGCGGCTGGGCGGCCCTCTCCTCGTGGGCCAGGGACGTCTTCTTTCTTGTCCAGGGGCGGCGTCTGCTTCCCGGCGGCGGTCTCTGCTCGGCGGGGAGGAAGCCTTATCCTGGTGCCTCTCGTCCTGGCCTGGTGACCCTTGGGTAGCGGGTGGTCCCGCTGCAGCGCCGGCATCTCCCTCGTCCTGGTTGGTGGCGTCGGCGTCGTTTGTTGCTGGCATCTTGTTGCATTTCCTGTCCTGAGGGGCGCACATCGATGTCTACATCGTGAACGAGGCGCTAGCAGGCCGAGCCTGCGTGGCAGCCTCTGAAAGCCCATGGGCGTCCGTCTCCGTGCCACCTTCCGCCGTCCGGGTCGTCTTCCTGGTCTGCGCTCGGGTGGTGAGCCTTCTCTGGGCGTCCCGGGCAGCTGGTGGACGTTCCTGGTTAGGGGCCTTGTCGGTCTGCATGTACTTCGTGAAGTACAGCAAATAAACTTGGGTCGCACCGTCGCGGCGCTCGGGAGTGGCGCCGTCTTCCTCGGTCCTCGCCCCGGAATTCCCTGGATGACGGTATTCAGATGTGACTTGTTAACCGAAGACATTACGAAGGAAAGACAAGATTGGGAGAAGAATGTCCGTCCTCTCATACGGATTATGGTGCAAGAAGGAATGTGTATATACGGTATAATAACCACTTGCATGTTACTGAGGGACTTATCTCTGACGAACAGAGTACAACAATTGAATAGTTGTGCCTAAATATAATTGTGACTTGCTTGAGAATTATTAATATTCAACGTCAGTATAGCTCGCATTCATTCTTCGATCTGTAACCCTATGGTCTCCACGTGATTCTTGTTCTTGTTCTTCAGTAATAAAAGTAGCCACTATCCGTGAGGAATTATACACGATATTAGGTATTCTAGAAAATGTTGCACGTAATTTAATTGTGATACTCCAGATGCTCTTGCGGGAGTATACCGCAAAGCTCTTTAGTGGGAAGGCAATATATCTCAAAGTTTTATTATCGATATTCCAGCTATAACACCATAGCCTTCAGCATTTCCTAAGATTTGAATAGGCCAATCACAATAAAATTTGGGAGAAATCTTGTCATGGTGATCAAATGACTGTGCTACTTACTCATACACATTGTGTAGAAATTATACATGCATGATAATTGGTTTGAATGGGAACTGAAACCTTTTACATGCGAACTTGCATAAGAATTGTAAAAATGAGGAAGACTGAATTTAAAATGAAAAGATGCTGTATTTATATCTTAGGCAGACTAACTTTTGACATTTTATTAAAAGAATTGAGAGATTTATAAGACTCGTCTTGAAATATCCAGCATACCCATTTAGTTTCGTAGATACATTTTTATTTGTGAAGGTAAGAAATAAATAAATAAATAAATAAAGAAAGAAAGAAAGAAAGAAAGAAAGAAAGAAAGAAAGAAAGAAAGAAAGCATTAGGTATCCTAAGACATGGATACGCTAACAAATTGTTCAATAGTTCAATAGATGATAAGGTCAACCCAGAATTGAAAGTTTGAATCAACAGAATTAAATCAGTCTAGGACTCGGAAAGTAATTCGACAGATGGACATACCATAACTCCTAATTGTTCTAATACTTAGCCTTTATGTGGGACAAGATGCCACAGTCAAAACTGAACATGGAGGTACAAAGTAGTTCCCAGTCGGTAAAGGTGTAACGCAAGCTCTCGTTATATTGTTCGTGTATGCTGATCACATCATGAGAGAAGCTGATTGGACGATTCCGCCCAAGGATTTAAGATCGGTGGTCTGAATATGAATAAGCTAAGATATGAAGACGACACCACTCTCCGTGGTTTCCCATTTTCACACCAGGCAAATGCTGGGGCTGTACCTTAATTAAGGCCACGGCCGCTTCCTTCCAACTCCTAGGCCTTTCCTATCCCATCGTCGCCATAAGACCTATCTGTGTCGGCGCGACGTAAAGCCCCTAACAAAAAAAAAAAAAAAGACACCACTCTGATAGCTGAAAATAAAAATGGAGAATATCGTACTTAAACCTAAAGAGTAGAGTGAAAGAACATTAGTAGGACCAACGTACTAACAATAGGACTACCATCGAACATGAAGATCAATGGTGGTGTGACCGAGCTCGATAGCTGCAGTCGCTTAAGTGCGGCCAGTATCCAGTAATCGGGAGATAGTGGGTTCGAACCCCACTGTCGGCAGCCCTGAAGATGGTTTTCCGTGGTTTCCCATTTTCACACCAGGCAAATGCTGGGGCTGTACCTTAATTAAGGCCACGGCCGCTTCCTTCCCATTCCTAGGCCTTTCCTATCCCATCGTCGCCATAAGACATCTGTGTCGGTGCGACGTAAAGCAAATAGAAAAAAAAAATGGTGGTGTGATCGAAATGTAGGACTTTTTCTGTCTTTTGGGACAGGAAAAGGCTAGGAGTGGGAAGGAAGCGGCCGTGGCCTTAATTAAGGTACAGCCCTCCCCTGGGCCGATGACCTTCGATGTTAGGCCCCTTTAAACAACAAGCATCATCATCATCATCAGGTACAGCCCCAACATTTGCCTGGTGTGAAAATGGGAAACCACGGAAAACCATCTTCAGGTTAAGCCTACACTGTTATGTGGTTAGCCTCGGCATCGAATTTAGATCTGTAAGGTTAACGCCCTTAGGCCTGGCGTCCAGGTCTAGTAGAGGGAAGCTGCATCAAGCGCGAACGGAGTAGATTGTTTGGGCTCTTTCCGAAACACGTGACCATATCAGGAGTGGTAATTTTCCAGCAAATTGTCTTTTATTGGTCTCACCTTAAATCTGCCTCCGATATGATATTTTTAAATGCGATTTTGTAGGTTAAATTTTCCAGTTCAGCATATTTTCTTCGGCATAGCGGGGAGCTTCTGGCTATGCTTTATTGAGTAGCCAGCTTAAGTGCGGCCAGTATTCAGTATTCAGGAGACAGTAGGTTCGAACCCCACTGTCGGCAGCCCTGAAGATGGTTTTCCGTGGTTTAAGCGAGTACAGCTATCGAGCTCGGTATTATTATTATTATTATTATTATTATTATTATTATTATTATTATTATTATTATTATTATTATTATTATTTTATTATTATTATGTTCAACTTGACATTTTAGATCCTTAAAGGATAACCCTCTTTCTTTGGTGCAGTCCGTCCACCTCAATGCTGGCTGCCTTCGTCTCCGTGTTTTCTCTATTTTTCCAAGCATAAGCCTAATCATTTTATCGATCGAATCAAGCCTCTCATTATGTGCCCGATACATCTCAGCTTTAGCTTCACAATGAAGATCTTGAGGGACAAATATAGTCTGACATTCTAAACGTCCGCCTTCGTAGCGTAGCGGTCAGCACTGTTAGCTGCCGTCCTCTGACGTCCGAGGTCGATTCCCGGTTCTGCCAGCTATTTAAGAATGGCAGGATATATGGTACGCGCAGCTCACATTAATTTGAACTCTCTAAAAAGAGGTGCACCTCGGTACCAGGACACGAATTTATTATTATTATCTCCTGATTAACCCACTTATATGTTTTCTTGGCAGTCCAAGGTACACGTAAACTTCTTCTCCAGCACCATTGCTCATTTCCCATTTTCACACAAGGCAAATGCTGGGGCTGTACCTTAATTAAGGCCACGGCCGCTTCCTTCCCACTCCTAGCCCTTTCCTGTCCCATAGTCACCATAAGACATATCTGTGTCGGTGCGACGTATAGCAACTAGCAAATAATAATAATAATAATAATGGGCCGATGACCTTCGATGTTAGGCCCCTTAAAACAACAAGCAGCAATAATAATAATAATAATAATAATAATAATAATAATAATAATAATAATAATAATAATAATGTTGTTTTATGTCGCCTCACGCTGACCAGGCGTTAGCCTAACCGGTTGCCCTTCCCTAAACCCTGACTAAAAGTGCAGGTCTAACGTAAAGCTGACCACGCTTTACCTAACTAACACCCTGACAAAAAGTATAGGCTTAACCTTACGCTGACCAGGCGTTAACCTAAGCGGTTTCCCTTCCCTACACCCTGGCTAAAAGTGACGCTGACGACGTGTTAATCTAACTTACCCTCTCCGGACTTGGAGCTGACCTTGGGACAAGATGGCGGCTATAAGGCTTAATACGTATGCTTTATTCATAGGGGCGTAACATTGGTGAGCGACTTAAGTGAACTTGGAACAAGATGACGGCTGTAAGGCTTAATACGTATGCTTTATTGATAGGGGAGTAATGTCGAAAGGTGACTTCGGGGGTTCAGAACTAAACTAGGAACAAGATGGCTGCACATGAGACTCGGAAGATAGTGTAAGGCTTAATACATGTACAATATTCATACGGGCGTAAAATTTGGGAAGCATCTTTGGGGCTCGAAGCTGAACCTAACCTCCCAGGCTAACCGCAAAAAGAGTGTAAGCTTAACTTAACAGAATTTAAGTTCGATAGTTGGACTAACCGCATAAACATGCAAGTTTAACTTCACGCTGACCAGGCTTACACCTAACCGGTTGACCTTCCAGACTTCAGATCGGACATAACTTTACACCCTAACTAATTGTGCAGCCTTAACTTAACCGGAAGCCCTTCCATACACTACTTAGCGGCTACACGTTTAACTAATAAGACTAGGGAGACGGTGTAAGACTTAATACATGTGGTTTATTCATAGGGGGCGTAATGTTGAAAGGCACGCTGAGATGCTTGGAGCTGAACTCAGAACAAGATAGCGGCACGGGACTAGGGAGCTGGTGTTAAGCTTAATACATACGCTTTATTCATAGGGGGCGTAACTTTCGAAAGCGACTTAAGGGAGCTTGGAGCCGAACTCGGAACAAGACGGTGCCTGTGCTGATGCGTAACGCGCTATTCGTTTTTAGTGTCTGGAAAACACAGCGTTTGATTTGAACTTTAGAGCTTATAGATTTGAAGTCTAGAGCAGGGCTTCTCTAACGCCCAAAATCTCACGCGTGCAAATCGAGACACAGAGACTCCGTGCACTGTTCATCGGCCCGACTCGGCTCAACTCGGCTTGACTCGGATGGTGTAGTGTGCTGAGAGCGACGAAGCGTTCGGTGATAGACGGTTTGTTTCAATTGAACTGGGAAGTTTCGTATTTTTTGTCAGTCCTGACGATAAAGCCAAATGCTTAATCCGTGGGAGAATAATTATGTGATAAGTTAATAAAAAAGATCTATTTTCCAATACAAAAGCTTTGCTCAGATTCTACGAGGAAGATTTTCCTAAGCTGCATCCAGAAGCAGCTAAGATGTTTGATTCCACATCCATATGTGAAAGGTATTTTTTCCTGTTTTGACTTGTACGAAAACTAGATTGTGTGTGAGTAGGCCTATTTCTGATTGTAATTTAAAGACGGCTCTCAGAATTGCTGTCAGCCGGTCCCTTGTTCCAGGCATAATTGGTATCATTGCAAAGATAAAGGAAAATAAGAGCTAGAGAAGATAAACTGTCTGTTCAAACCAAATTGAAAGAAGAGTGTTTTAACACCGGTAACATTGTCTCATACTACAGTGTCTCCGCTCTTCTTCTTCTTAATCTGTTTATCCTCCAGGTTCGGTTGTTCCCTCGGACTCAGCGAGGGATCCCACCTCTACCGCCTCAAGGGCAGTGTCCTGGAGCTTCAGACTTTTGGGTCGGGGATACAACTGGGGAGAATGACCAGTACCTCGCCCAGGCGGCATCACCTGCTATGCTGAACAGGGGCCTTGTGCAGGGATGGGAAGATGGGATGGGATAGGCAAGGAAGAGGGAAGGAAGCGGCCGTCGCCTTAAGTTAGGTACCATCCCGACATTTGCCTGGAGGAGAAGTGGGAAACCACGGAAAACCACTTCCAGGATGGCTGAGGAGGGAATCGAACCCACTTCTACTCAGTTGACCTCCCGAGGCTGAGTGGACCCCGTTCCAGCCCTCGTACCACTTTTCGAACCCGGACCTCCGGGGGTGGCAGCTAATCACGCTAATCACTACACCACAGAGGCGGACTGTGTCACCGCTCACCGCACATAAACATTTCGCAGTGAGGGGAGAATCAGCGGGGAAGATGGAGAAGGCGAAGACAGGCCGAACGAGTGAGACATGTGTAGGGGACGTGGAGTAGGGATTTGCACTCTGGTCAACCTAGTGAAGTCGTCTCCTGCACCTTGCGGCGTGCAGTGCACGGGCGCATGCACCCTGAGAGGCCCTGCTCTAGAGACTTGCAGCAGCATACAATATTGTTGATATCACCCCGAGACTAAGCCCTTGTCTTCAGATCCGAAAACTGTTTGCGCTACTTACCAGGTACCTAACAAGAGAGGTTAAGACTTACCTGATTTTTCTTCTTAATAATGTCAGGATAGCGTTGTTTCACCGTTCTGTACAAGACACCTCTTGCCAACAACGATTTACGAACTGATAGTTACTTGTTGTTACGTCATACGTTATATATTCTTATGATGTGCCACACACTACCTGTCAGTGACATAGTGTCAGAATGAAGCTAAGCCTACACTCTCAGCCATTAACATCATGTAAGGTTAAGCCTACACTGTTATGCAGTTAGCCTCAGCATCGAACTTAATTCTGTAAGGTTAACGCCCTTACTTTTGGGGTCCAACCTGCGATCTCCAATGTTAAGTCTAGATACGTTATACCTGTTAGGTTACGCTTGCCTTCTTTGTCATAATCACGTTGGCTGTTAGTGCAAGCTTGCCCTTTTTGGCATCGAACTTGGGTCTGTAAGGTCAACGCTCTTAAGCCTAGGGTCGAACCCGAGGCCTGTAAGATTAAGCCTGGACACGCAGCCCGCGTAAGGTCATTTGAGGTTAAGAGCACACTCTTAGCCAGACAAGGTTAAGGGCACGCTCTAAGCTAGCAGCCCGCACTGTTTTTTTTTTTTTTTTTTTTGCAAGTTGCTCTACGTCGCACCGACACAGAAGGTCCTACGTCGACGATGGGACAGGAAAGGGCTAGAAGTGGGAAGGAAGCGGCCGTGGCCTTATTTAATGTATAGCCCCAGCATTTGCCTGGTGTGAAAACTGGAAACCACGGAAAACCATTTTCATGGCTGCCGACAGTGGGGCTCGAACCCACTATCTTCCGAATACTGGATACTGGCCGCACTTAAGCGACTGCAACTATCGAGCTCGCACCGCGCTGTGACGTCACCCACAGGGTCAGGCCTCGTCCAGGGGCCACCGTATTCCGGATGCCCCAGAACTCTCCAAAAGTGTACTACTGTCATGTTTCTGTTAGCTTAGCTTGCCGCCCATACAGTTCATCAGTTCCGTTTTAATTTGACATGCGGAGGCCGTTCTTCTCTAATGCGACATTTCAGCCAGTCTGCTTAAATTTCAAGTAATCCCGGTCCCTGCTAATAAGAGCGTTATCATCTGCATTCACTTTGACGTGCATGAAGTGGTTCAAGTTCACATCTATCGAAAGAACCAATGAAGTAAAATAGGCTACTCATTTGAAATTTAATCGGACCGGGCGAGTTGGCCGTGCGGTTAGGGGCGTGAGGCTATGAGCTTGCATCCGGGAGATAGTGGGTTCGAATCCCACTGTCGGCAGCCCTGAAGATGGTTTTGCGTGGTTTTCCATTTTCACACCATGCAAATGCTGAGGCTGTACCTTAATTAAGGCCACGGCTGCTTCCTTCAAACTCCTAGTCCTTTCCTAACCCATCGTTGCCATAAGATTTATCTGTGTCGGTAAGACGTAAAATCACTACCAAAAAAAGAAAAAAAAAAGGAAAAAGAAATTTGATCGGGTTACCATTGTGGAACATTGGATACATCATATGTTTTATCGGGAAATGTGGCAATTTATTTTGGAGTGTTTATTCCCCACCATAATCAGGCAATTAAACACTTTTAATACAAATTTTAATTTCAGATATTTACAGATTGTTTCACAATCATATTTCTATTTGGGGTCAAGAGCAATAAACTTTGAAAAGGAAGACAATACAAACATCTAAGGAACAGCTTATTTTCAACATCAACGTACTATCTTTACGGTTTTAGGGCCGGTCTGAGTAACACAGAGAGTAGAGCGCTGGCCTTCTGAGCCCAAGTTGGCAGGTTCGATCCTGGCTCAAGTCAGTGGTATTTGAAGGTGCTCAAATACGTCAGCCCCGTGTCAGTAGATTTACTGGCACGTAAAATAACTCCTGCAAGACAAAATTCCGGCACCTCGGCGTCTCTGAAAACCGTACAAGTAGTAAGTGAGATGTAAAAAGTTTTCTTCTTTTTTTTTTTGCTAGTTGCTTTACGTCGCACCAACACAGATAGGTCTTATGGCGACGACAGGACAGGAAAGGGATAGGAGTGGGAAGGAAGCGTCCGTGGCCTTAATTAATTTGCCTGGTGTGAAAATGGGAAACCACGGAAAACCATTTTCAAGGCTGCCCGCACTTAAGCGACTGCAGAGATGTAAAGTCAATGATATTATCACGGTTTTAAAATCAATGGACTGAATATATGATAAGTAAAGCCTATGGCCTTAAGTAAGGTACACCCCCAGCATTTGCCTCGTGTGAAAATGGGAAACCACGCAAAACCATCTTCAGGGCCGCCGACAGAGGGATTCGAACCCACTATCTCCCGAATGCTGGATACTGGCCGCACTTAAGTGACTGCAGCTCTCGAGATCGGTATACATTATTCTCGGTGACGTATGATCTGAGGTAGAGGTGTCCAGTATAAGGTAACTGTGCCCCGCTTGGCCGGCAAGAATAGTTTGTATAATGGATTTTAAATGAAACATTTCTTTCCGGTATTTCCTAACTTTTTTTTTTTGCTAGTGGCTTTACGTCGCACCGACATAGATAGCTCTTATGGCGACGATGGGATAGGAAAGGTTTAGGAGTTGGAAGGAAGCGGCCGTGGCCTTAATTAAGGTACAGCCCCAGCATTTGCCTGGCGTGAACATGGGAAACCACGGAAAGCCATCTTCAGGGCAGCGGACAGTGGGGTTCGAAACCACGATCTCCCGGATGCAAGCTCACAGCACGGCCAACTCGCCCGGTTTATTTCCTAACTAACTATGGCCTTAGGTGAATAAATATTTAAATGATCAAGTATATCAGATAATACAATATGTCATGGGAAATTCTACATTTTAGGTTATTTTCTTATTCAACCCTTTAAGTCTCGTTGGATATGAATCGGTGTTCTGCTATGCTGAAATAATGTTTTGCAAAGCGGTAGTCCCATTCTATCAGCTGTAGTATGAATGAATGAATAAAGCCCAAACACATTATCTCAGCTAGAGCTAAACACTGGTTTTGATATTTTGATTCCACTAACTCGACGGTGGACGGCTAGAAACACACGCCAGTGAATGTATCGCTGTATGTTGAGCTGAGCCGTTGCCTGCGTTATCCTAGAATAACGTTATAGCGTAGGCAACGGCTGAGCACCCCTGGCCTAAGGCATTGTCCTCCTCGCTGTTCGCGATCCAGTGCTCATGTGACTGTGTGGATTCGCGCGACCTTCAGACCCGTTCTAATGTGTCCGGTCTACTCCAGGCGTTTCACAGGTGAGCAAATTACACAGAACGCATCACTGACCATGCAGTGGTTGACCTGATGCGAATGGTACAGTTCTCAAGTACATAGTTTTGGTTAGAGCTGGGAACGGTAGGAGCGGAGCGGAGCGGAGCAGTTGTTTTCGCTCGTCCTCCGGAGACCTCCGGTAGTCCTCCGATTGAATTCACGGGCGGAAAATTCAAATCCTTTAATGTGGGCAATGTTGTAACGGTGATCTTAGGAGGAATTACAATTTAAATTTAATTACTAATTCCACAGATGCATGTGTTCCCCCACGTTTGTCATTCAAATGATGTAGTCGTTTCAAGATAGCCGCATTATTTGTTACGCTATGAACAACAGATTTTGATCTGCTGACATTCAGTTTGCAATAGGTGCAGGTGGATAGAATACTGTAGATTGAATATTGGCACATATAATACCATTGCAAATGCATTTACAATATTATTAATAGTAAAACAGTTTAAGCAATAAGTATATTCCAGTGCATGTAAACATGTATTATATACGATGCTCTTACATTGTGTTATACGTGTAGCTCATTTATGACGGAAGAGTACGTCCGGCTCCATGAATAAATGGTTATCGTGCTGGCCTTTGGTCACAGGGGTCACAGGTTCGATTCCCGGCAGGGTCGGAAATTTTGATTTTAATTGGTTAATTTCGCTGGTACTGGAGCTGGCTGTATGTGTCGTCTTCATAATCATTTCATCCTCATCATGACGCTAGGTCGCCCAAGGGTGTCAAATCAAAAGACCTGCATCTGGTGAGCCGAACTTGTTCTCGGACACTCCCGGCACTAAAAGCCATACGCCATTTCATTTTTTAATGAAGAGTACGAACTGATTGGTATTGGTTATATGCTGTACCGGGCTGATTAGTTCAGACGGTAGAGCTCTGGCGTTCTGAGCTCAAGTCTGCGGTTTCAGTTCCGACTTTGCTCGGCGGTACTTGAAGATGCTGACATACGAGAGTCGCATGTCGGCAGGTGTACCGGCACATGAAAGAACCCCTGTGGGACAAAATACCGGCACCTTAACGTCGCAGAAAACCGCAGAAGTGGATATGGGAGTACAATAATAATAATAATAATAATAATAATAATAATAATCTTTCTATCAATTTACCCTCCAGGGTTGGGTGTTCCTTCGTTCGCAGAGAGGATCCCACCTATACCGCCTCAAGGACAGTGTCCTGGAGCGTGAGACTTTCGGTCGGGGATACTTTTTTGTTTTGTTTTACGTCGCACCGACACAGATAGGTCTTATGGCGACGATGGGAGAGGGAAGGTCTGGGAATGGGAAGGAAGCGCCCGTGGCCTTAACTAAGGTACATCCCCAGCATATGCCTGGTGTGAAAATGGGAAAGCACGGAAAACCAACTTCAGGGCTGCCGACAGTGGGATTCGAACCCACTATCTCCCGGTTGAAAGTGGGTTCGGACCCCACTGTCGGCAGCCCTGAAGATGGTTTTTCGTCGTTTTCCATTTCCACGTCTAGAAATTGCCCTCCTTAATCGTTCCTATCACAACGTCGCCATAAGACGGCATGACGTAAAGCAAATTGTTACAAAAGTAATCGACAAATGAAACACGAACGATAAATGAGAATGTATGTATTTCATATATTCGCCTTCGTCATACGTATAAAGCAGTATTTACCATGTCGCTAGCACATCCGTTGCGCACCACGGATGGAACGGCAAGGAAGCACGCATTCAATACTGTTCCTCCGTCCTCCGCTCGCCCTCCGCTCGCCGACCGAACCAGCGATTGGTTTCCAAGCAACAGTTTACTACCAAAGAATACCGGAGGGAGCGCTGCACTCGCACTACCGATTGCAATCATAGGAGCAACTGCTCCGTTCCCAGCTCTACGTCCAATGACGAACCGATGCAATCTCAGATGAAACTGTGAAACATGACATAGCTAAGACGAAGACAGACTGCCTAAAGCTGAGAACGGTAGGAGCGGAGCGGAGCAATTGTTTTCGCTCTTCCTCTGGAGACCTCCGATTGAATTCACTGGCGGAAAATTCAAATACTTTAATGTGGGGAATGTAGTAATGGTGATCTTGGGTGGAATTACAATTTAGGCTTCAGTATCAATTCCACAGATGCATGTGTCTTTCTACGTTTGTCATTCAAATGCTGCAGTCGTTTAAGATTGCCTCATTATTTTGTTACTCTGTGAATAACAGATCTTGATCTGTTGAAATTCAGTTTGCGTCCGCCTCTGTAATGTAGTGGTTAGTGTGATTAGCTGCCACCCCCGGAGGCCCGGGTTCGATTCCCGGGTCTGCCACGAAATGTAAAAATTTGTATGAGGGCTGGAACGGGGTCCGCTCAGCCTCGGGAGGTCAACTGAATTTGCCTCCCAGTTCGCCTCCAGGCAAATGCCGGGATGATACCTAAGTTAAGGCCACGGCCTCTTCCTTCCCTGTTCTTTGTCTATCACTTCCGATCTTCCCATCCCCCCGTAAGGCCCCTGTTCAGCATAGCAGGTGAGGCCGCCTGGCGAGGTACTGGTCATCCTCCCCAGTTGTATCCCACGACCCAGTTTCTGAAGCTCCAGGACACTGCCCTTGAGGCGGTAGAGGTGGGATCCCTCGATGAGTCCGAGGGAAAAACCAACCCTGGAGGGTAAGCAGATAAAGAAAGAAAGAAAGATAATTTATTACTGAAGAGAATGAAGTGATTGGAATTGTTTATATGCTGTACCGGGCTGAGTAGTTCAGACGGTAGAGCGCTGGCTAGTGGCTGGGACGGAGCGGTGCAGTTGTTGTGACGTCATCATCCGGTTATACCGAGTAAACTACCGATTGAATGTACTGTAGCGGCATGACAACGTAAAGATATTTCACCCGTATATTCAATGCCCTTTTCTCACAACATAACTGTTTCGCTTAATACAGCAATGTTGTTTTCTTCTGCTGAAGCCGACTACCACCCGTCGCGTAATTGCGGCCGCAAAATGTTTGTGCATTTTGCTGATGTTTATCATCGGTATTTCAAAGAAATGCCATGCATCAGACGGCCTTCGTGGCATTTGTGGTACAAATTTCTGTACAAATTTATTAAATGCCTTTAAATATTATAAAACACGAATACCATCTAAAACGGGATTAAATATCAAACCAATCATCATCATCATCATCTGTTTACCCTCCAGGTTTGGTTTTTCCCTCGGACTTAGCGAGGGATCCCACCTCTACCGCCTCAAGGGCAGTGTCCTGGAGCTTCAGACTCTTGGTCGGGGGATACAACTGGGGAGTATGACCAGTACCTCGCCCAGGCGGCCTCACCTGCTATGCTGAACAGGGGCCTTGTGAAGGGATGGGAAGATTGGAAGGGATAGGCAAGGAGGAGGGAAGGAAGCGGCCGTGGCCTTAAGTTAGGTACCATCCCGGCATTCGCCTGGAGGAGAAGTGGGAAACCACGGAAAACCACTTCCAGGATGGCTGAGGTGGGAATCGAACCCACCTCTACTCAGTTGACCTCCCGAGGCTGAGTGGACCCCGTTCCAGCCCTCATACCACTTTTCAAATGTCGTGGCAGAGCCGGGAATCGAACCCGGGCCTCCGGGGGTGGCAGCTAATCACGCTAACCACTACACCACAGAGGCGGACTATCAAACCAATACCACAATTATTTTCTAATATACTTTGCATTACCTACACAACACAACAAACAGAGGAAATATAGACGCAAATTTAATACGCACAGATTGAATACAGGTACAATACACTTACAAGGGGAGGCCATGACGTTCGGATCACGTTCTCGAGAAAATCGCAAGATAACCTTTCGCGTCGAATATGTACCGGTGCTTTGGGTTCACGAGCACGAAGCGGCGGTGGTCGAGTGGTTAGCGTTCAAGCTCCGAAAGCGCTGGTTTACTGAATGGAGTCCCGCTTCTCGCGTTGTTTTTCAACACTGGTTATTTTCTTCAAAATGCTATTTGTTTGGGGCGTCGACCCATGTGGATCTTTTGCCCCTACAGGCACCATATTGTATGAACCTGTGTGTAATTGGAATGGCGGTAGTGTGAAATGTTGTGTGTGAGGAAAGGAAGATTAAGGACGTCACAAATACCCAGTCCCCAGGACTGGAATAGTATTCATTACAATTAAAAAAAACACCGCCCCGGCTGGGAATCGAACCCGGGGCCGCCGCGCGACAGGCGGGCGCTTTGGCCCCAACACCGCGGGGACATACGGGAGTTGTTATAGTCTATCAGATATATTACACTTCAAAGGTAATATAACGAAAAAGGTCTATTCTATTTGCATGGACTTTTTTCGGAAATATATATATATTATTACACGTTAACGATAAATGTGAATGTATATATTTCATATATATGCCTTCTTCATACTTATAAAGCAGTATTTACTACGTCGCTACCACATCCGTTGCGCTCCACTACTGGAAGTGCAAGCGAGCACACATTCAGTACTGTTGCTCCGTCCTCCGCTCGTCCTCCGAAACCTCCGATTGGTTTCCAAGCAACAGTTGACTACCGGAGAATACCGGAGGGAGCGCTGCACTCGCACTACCGATTGCAATCATAGGAGCAACAGCTCCGTTCCCAGCTCTAGTTTTGGTGCTGGATAACTTATATGTATCGTGGTGATTGTGAAAAAACGTAATCCATGTTATTGTTGTTTCTCATCTTGTAAGCGGCTTGGTAAATAGCACTGCCCTGTACTCTTGATACAAGCGTATCTGTGAGACTGTTATGTTGGCACTGAAGGTAATTGTAACGATTTAAGGATGAAACCATGGCTTGTATGTGAGATATCATCCCGTCAATCACCCGGAGCTACAATAAGAAACCACAGAAACGTATTATAGAATGACCAAGCGTAATATTTTTTAAAGATTTTGGAGTCTGTCAGGACTCTTGCTTCTCAGCCACATGACCTGCTGATGTCACAAGGTCAGCGTAACAATTCGTTGTTTCACATATCAGACAGCTCCTCAGTTGTCCTCACGACATAGATTGCCAATCCTTGGACGAGCGGAGAATTAAACCCAGGACTTCCAAAAAGAAGCCGATCGTCTTGAAGCTCGAAGACATTTCTTTCACAACTGATAGCCTTTTGCCTGGATGAGATATATCAAGAAATGAATTCCTCATCAACTACGTTGTATGGTGGCCTTAGTCGTGAGTTGCTTCTTTGTCAGTTTGGTCGCCAGTAATATTTCACAAGGTGTCTGGCTCCATGGCTAAAGGGTCCCACGGGTCCCAGGTTCGATTCCCGGCAGGGTCGGGAATTTTAACCATCATTGGTTAATTTCTCTGGCACGGGGATATGTGTATGTGTCGTCTTCATCATCATTTCATCCTCATCATGACGCGCAGGTCGGCTACGGGCGTCAAATCGAAAGACCTGCACCTGGCGAGCCGAACATGTCCTCGTAGTAATTTGAGGATGATGTTCAGGAGTAGAACTGTAAATTATTTGTAAGAAGAGATCACTTTCATATCCGCAAACATACATGTTAAGTGCCTAAAAGTGAAACACAGAGTAAGGCTAGGAAAACGAAATAAATGTATCTGAGTCAACCTTTGTTGCTGATCATATTAACCGATACTCTATGTTAGGTCAAGGAAGCCGCTCTGCTAGAAGATGCAAAGTTCAAAACCTTAGGCTGCCGAGTAAAGGTTTTCTTTAGACTATTCCGTTTTCACTCCAAGGCAACTCTATAATAGTTACTTCGACATCCGGATCAACTATTCAGAAATAATGTTTACATACACTACAACAGGTCCTAGGTTATACAAGTGTACAGAAGCTATGGCACAGGATATTGGATGATCCTAAATTGAATCTGTAGCAAAAACAACAACTTCGCAGGCAGGGACGTTCAAACAATCAACCAAATAACGAAGCGGTGCAAATACCAAACAAATATATCTCTGTAATTCATCCCACTAGGAGTTACGAAAATAATTTTGATTAATAATGAATTAGTAATTAAAATGTATATTTCACATTAACGCACTTGTAGTAATGAATGGCCCACCTCTGTGGTGTAGTGGTTAATGTGATTAGCTGCCACTCCCGGAGGCCTGGGTTCGATTCCCGGCTACGCCACGAAATTTGAAAAGTGGTTCGTGGGCTGCAACAGGGTCCATTCAGCATCGGGAGTTCAGCTGAGCAGAGGGGGTTTCGATGTCCACCTCTGCCATTCTCGAAGGGTTTTACGTGGTTTCCCACTTCTCCTTCATGGAAATGCCGGGATGGTACCTAACCTAAGGCCACGGCCGTTTCCTTCCCTATTCCTTGTCTATCCCTCCCGATCTTCCCATCCTCCGACAAAGCCTCTGCTCAGCATAGCAGATGAGGCTGCCCGGGCGAGGTACTGGGCCTCCTCTCCAGTTGTATTCCCCGACCAAAAGTCTCACGCTCCAGGACACTGCCCTTCAGGCGGTAGAGGCAGGATCCCTCGCTGAGTCCGAGGGAAAACCAACCCTGGAGGGTGACGTATTAAGAAAGAAGAAGTAATGAATCATGATGGGGGTCTTGATAAGTAACTGAATGAAAAATATGATGCAGTATAAAATCTTCATCTTTGAAGTTCAATATTATGCTAAAATCGGCATGTTCTTCTACAAAAAATTACTATATGAAAACAAATTACATCATTGGCAAGGGAGGTGGGACTTGCATTCATAGTAATTTTAAGGAGATAGCAATGATATTATTGTTTTCTTGTAATATTAACAAGGGGGAAAGGGCAGTGGGGGGAGAAACAATATGAAAAGAAGGTTCCCTAGACCTTGCAAATTTCATATTATTGGGATCGGAAGAGAATCACATTTGTTCTTGGGTAGTTGGGCAGGAAAGATGACACTATGAGTTTGGCCGTGTTTTTACGGGTGCGCAGCTGTGAGCTTGCATTCGGGAGATAGTGGGTTCTCATTTTCCCATGTTCACACCAAACAAACGCTGGCTGGGGCTGTAACTTAATTAAGGTCACGGCCACTTCCTTCCCACTCCTAGCTCTTTCCTATCCCATCGTCGCCATAAGACCTATATATGTCGGTGCGACATAAAGCCAATTGTAAAAGAAAGTTTGGTGAAAGAAGCAGTAAGCGTGTCAGCTTGAAGCGAGATCCTGTCTCAACATGAAAGAAGTACACATATTCATATTACTTTCTAAAGAAATAGCATAGCCACTTGTGAAATATGTAATACTATGGAGGGAAGGCACTAGTTAAGCTCGGCGGAGCACAGTCCTTCCATAGCTGTTACTAGAGTAAGAAAGTCGATAGCCAACTACCACATTGTGTTCGGGTTGTGCGCCTTGAATTTTCGTGCAAGATGATCAGTTTCAAGTAATAAGCATTCCTGTTAAAGGTATACACAATTGCAAGCACAGCAGAACAAATCAGATCTGAAATTATTTCTCAGCCATCAGAAATGTCTCCAGGACGCACGATGCGATAACCCACGACACCTGACAGGATTGAAGCCATCCGGAAAGCAGCTGCGTTGTGAATGGTGCCCAAAGGGCAAGCCAACAACCATATGCGTAAATTACAAACGAGGGCTGTGTATCAAGCTTTTTGGGCCATTCCATAAGATGTAGAGCGTCTCAAACTATACTGTGGAACGTGATAAAAGACACGGTAGAAAATATTTGGTTTTTGGTCTACCACATAAGTAACTACACATAAACTTTGTGGAGGAAAATTGATATACATTCTAATTTGTTCTGTTTTTTCAGCTCTCTTACATATATAATGGATGCGCATATTAAATGATTAAATACACATAATCTAACTTCATTACTTTATTCTACTCTACCAGTTCCAATAATATCGCCTTATGGTCCCAATGTATTGGATGCTGAAAATTGTTCAGCCTATCAAGGATTTACTTAATTTTTATGTATTTGTATCTTAATTATACAGATTTAAGGGATGTGTTCAGCTTAGAGATAGTTTTAATTTCATCATGTTGAGGATCCAAACAGGTAAAGGCCGCGGCGGTTTCTTTGTCTTAAACCTTGCGCGTGTTTGTGTAATGTTATACAATTAGCAAAAGGGTAAAAAAAACTCACGTCAAAACTTCCAGTTGTAGACGAAAGGGTGAAATCGTACTCTACACATTTATTCTTATTAACAAGGGTGATGACAAATAAGATACACCGTATTCAAACGAATGTTTTTTTTTACATGGGCAAGATATTTGAAAATTTCTATGTGGTACTGGTAAAATATTACAAATGCCAAAGTAAGTGTAAATAGAAATGTATGTATCACTCAAGTTACATGTTGCTCGAAGACATGTTTATTTGTCGCCTGAACACGCAGGTTTTTGACATGTACTCGTAGTTGCGTAACACTAATGGAAGCTGCTCGCTTGAAATTCCGCAGAATATAGTCAAAACTGATGTCAAAATACAGCAAGGTTGGAAACCTCTTAACTCTAGTTACTGAATCTCATTTTGATATAGGCCTATTGTGACTTCTTTATGACTAAGGTCCCAAACCAACAAAGAGAAATGGACTGATATTTGATGACAGTTTAAGGTCAACGAGCATTTTTACTTACGTATGTCAATGTCGGACAAGGTTGTCGGAAGAAGCTTGTTGTCCAACAGTTTTCTCTACAAAGTGTCGAATTCTCCTTAAATAAACTGACCTAGAAAGCTACGAAGCATAAGGTTTTGATGCGTTGTCTTTTTATAGAAGGACGGAAGTAGAAATTCTTTCCCGTTATTTCACATCTACATGTGTCGGAAGAAGAACAATAACAAACTTGCACGAAGAACGAACATCGTGAGACTCCACTTCCTGTTGCTCGTTGTGTTCAGACTGGAAGGGCAGCAACGACGACGAAACCAGACAACCACTTTTAAGTCGCATAATATTATTTCAGTAATTAAGACTAGACAGTTAACCTAGGTTGAACATTGCGTTATGCGTTTATTATTATTATTATTATTATTAATTATTATTTACGTGGCCTAACATCTTTGTTATATGGATTAATGAAAAGTAGCGAAAGATATATTTGAAGAAGAACCGGAAGAAAATTGCGATGAATTTACGATGTAGAAGAAGAAATTACGCTGGAAGTTAAGAGAGGAAGGAAGGGAAAATGGAAATCGATGACAAAGGAAACCAAGGGACACAGAACTAGAGGAACAAGAAGGAGACTTGGAAAAGTCCACAAAGCTTTGAACCAGAACTTCCCGAATGCATTTCTCAGTACAAAACTAAGCGTTGTGAGCAACAGGTTAAGAACAAGAAACAATTAATTAGGTCCATATCATACCAACAAGTACCACGAAGTATCGTGGTCGAGTTTATAGATTTCAACATTGTTATTGCAATCTCAGAGCCTCCGTGGCTGAGGTGGCAGCGGGCTGCTAAGTTCCGTGGTTCAAATCCCGGTCACTCAGTGTGAGATTTGTGCTGGACAAAGCGGAGGCGGGACAGGTTTCCCCTGTCATCTTTCATTCTAGCAGCACGCTCCAATATAATTTCATCTGTCAGTCATTAATCGTTACCCAAGAGGAGTGCCACAGGCTTCGGCAGCCGGCACAATTCCTACCCTGGCCACTAGATGGGACTTCATTCATTCCCTTCCTGACCCGATCGAATGACTGGAAACAGGCCATCCCTAACTGAATACTGTTCCTAACTTGGCTCGAGAAGGTAGTTTGTAAATGTTAGGACTGGGGTGGAATAGCCGAGTCATAGGTGCGACGAATGGGATTTGTGGCTCATTTTCCCACTGAGCAGTAGATCACGTTCCATGTATAATCATGATACCCCACATTCTATCGTACCGGAGGAGTTGGTCGTGCGGCTAGGGGCTCGCAGCTGTGAGCTTGCATCCGAAAGATAGTGGGTTCGAACCCCATTGTCGGCAGTCCTGAAGATAGTTTTACATGGTTTCCCATTTTCTCACCAGGAAAACTGGGGCTGTACCTTAATTACGGCCACGGTCGCTTCCTTCCCACTCCTAGGCCTTTCATATCTCAACGTCGTCATAAGACCTATCTGTGTCGGTGCAACGTAAAGCAGATTGTGAACAAAAAAATAATTCTATCGTTACTATCGTTTTAATCGCCATGGGAAAAATATTGAAATGTTTAGATATTCCGATTTAAATGTAGAATTATCAGACTCTTACATGATTTGACATACTTTCTTAGCAAGTAATTCGAAATATTAAATACTGCAGTCACCCGGGTAGAAAAAGCTGAAACTATATGAAAGCTTTAGCTTTATTCTATTTCTTTAACGTCTCACTGATCCAAACAGATTTTCGGCGATAATCGGTTAGGATCAAGGTAGGACTGGAATAGTAGGCTGTAACCTTAATAATTAGAGTAGAGTCTCAGCATTTTTCTGATGTAAGAAATACCAAAAAAAAAAAAAAAAAAAAAACAAACCGCACCCCATGGCGAAACAGCCCCGAAGGGCCATGGCCAACCAAGCGACCGCTGCTCAGCCTGAAGCCCTGCAGATTAAGAGGTGTCGTGTGGTCAGCACGGCGAATCCTCTCGGCCGTTATTCTTGCCTTTCTAGACCGGGGCCGCTATCTCGCCGTCAGATAGTTCCTCAGTTTTAATCAGGTAGGCTGAGTGGACCTCGAACCAGCCCTCAGATCCAAGTAAAGATACCTGACCTGGCCGGGAATCGAACCCGGGACCTCCGGGTAAGAGGCAGGCATGCTACCCCTACACCACAGGGCCGGCGTAAAAATAGTAAACCATAGAAAATTATGTTCAGATTTGGGTGAGGTTTGAGCATACGCTTTCCAAGAGCTGATGGGGAAAGGATCAGTTTGGTTTCAAAAGAAATGTTGGGACACGTGAAGCGATCCTGACCTTACGTCTGATCTTAGAGGATACCGATAATGTTGATTGGACCAGGCTATTTGATATTCTGAAGGTGATCGGGATTAGATGCCGAGAAAGAAAGATTATCTACAATCTGTACAAAAATCATTTTGCCGTGATAAGAAACGAGGACTTTGAAAAGGAAACGGTAATCCAGAAAGGAGTGTAGCAAGGCGAGGTGTTTTTCCCTCCTCCTTTAGAATGTTTATTAGAACAGGCAGTAAATGAAATCAAAGACGTATTTGGAAAGAGAATCGCAATCCAAAGAGAGAAAGTCCAAACTCTGAGATTTGCAGATTATATTGTTATTTTATCTGAGACTGCAGAAGATCTGGAGAAATTGGAGATCTTGGAGAGTACAAGATGAAAATAAATCCAAAAAGAAAGTAATGGAGTGCAGTCAAACGAAATGAGGTGAAGCTGGAAAGATTAGGAAACTAAGTCTTAAGGGAAGTAGATGAATATTGTTACTTGGGTGGAAAAGTAACTAACAATGGCAGAATTAGGAGAAGATAAAATGCAGACTAGCACAGGCATGAAAGGGCTTTCATAAGAAAAGAAATTTTTGCTCACTTCGAACATTGATACAGGAATTAGTAATATATTTTTGAAACCCTTCTTCTCTAGTGTGGCATTTTATTGAAGTGAAATATGAATAATAACTAGCTCAGAAAGAAATAGACCACCCCCGGAGGGCCGGGTTCGATTCCCGGCTCTGGCACGAAATTTGAAAAGTGGTACGAGGGCTGGAACGGTGTCTACTCAGCCTCGGGAGGTCAACTGAGTAAAGGTGGGTTCGATTCCTACCTCAGCCATCCTGGAAGTGGTTTTCCGTGGTTTCCCATTTCTCCTCCAGGCAAATGCCGGGGTGGTACCTAACTTAAGGCCACGGCCACTTCCTTCCCTCTTCCTTGTCTCCCTTCCAATCTTCCCATCTCCCCGCAAAGCCCCTGTTCAGCATAGCAGGTGAGACTTCCTAAACGAGGTACTGGTCATCCTCCCCAGTTGTATCCCAGACCCAATATTTCACGCTCCAGGACACTGCCCTTGAGGCGGTAGAGGTGGGATCCCTCGCTGAGTCTGAGGATAAAATCGACCCTGGAGGGTAAACAGGTAAAGAAGAAGAAGAAGAAGAAGAAGAAGAAGAAGAAGAAGAAGAAGAATACATAGAATAAAGCTTATGAAATTTGGCGACACAGAAGAATGTTGAAGGTGTGGTGTGTAGATCGAATCATGAATGAAGAGATACTGAATCGAATAATTGATGAGAGGGGAACAATTTGGCGAAATTTGACCGGAAGAAGAGATATAATTATAGGACACATCTTAGGATACACAGGACTTGTTCAGTTAGACTTTTAGGCTACTATAGGCAGTATGAACTGTATGGGTAGACCAAAGCAGAGTAGATGTAGGATGTAGTATTACGGTTAGCACGGGACTTAGTGGCGTGGAGAGCTGCATCAAACCAGTCTATGGACTGATGACTCAAACAACAACACTTTCTAAACAAGAGCGTACAGATAAATGACTCGTACCATCTATGTACAGTACGTATGTATGTAACTTATGTATGCATGTATGTATGTGGAACGGGTTACAAAATGTGCTAAAGAATTTGAAATCAGGTACTCTTTTGCAACTTGTGTGGAATGAAGAACTTTCTGACAATCACAGTCAAGACCCAACTCACAATGGTTGCTGATTGTTGCTGCGGTCGGCACTTCATCTGGATTTAGCCCAATTTTCCTGCCGGATGCCCTTCCCAACACCAACCCTATGTGGAGGTAGGTATTAACAATTGTGTGTTTCTGTGGTGATTAGTAGTGTAGTATGTTGTGTGGGAATGAGGAGAAGTGTATTACAGTACCGGTCAAAAGTTTAGGAAATGTAATCTAGAACCTAAAATTGTGCACTAGACTTCTGTAATTTTCTTTCTGAGCTCTCCCATCCAACATAATATATGTCGCCTTATTTCATTGAGTTAGTCCAAATACTGTGGAAGTTATGAATTTTTAACTCTTGGAAGGTCACACCAAAAATTAAATTTTGGTAATATAATGTACTGGGTACTCTAATTGGTTGCAAGTATCACAACCCAGATTATTTTGTAGACTTAGGAATAGGAGGGGGCCGTTTTAGTATAAATATCAAAATTCCGAAAATATGCGACACTGGTTTTTTTGCGTGTTTTATTTTGTTGAACCAGAGCCAAAATTGTTGATATTTCTTTGCCTTTGTCATGTATGGCCCAAGGTCTCAGGACGACCTATCGGCCTCAAACTTATCTGCCCTGATAGTTTCATTTGTACTCTGCGGATGGCACCCAAGAACACATTTCTTATGCTGATAGCCCACACTGAGACCTATGGCAAGAACAAGGAAAAATTGATTATTTTTTGTGCTGGTTTGAAAGAAGTAAACGCACAAAAATGGGCGCCGCATTTTTTCGGAATTTTTATATTTATACTAAAATGACCCACAACGATTGCTAAGTCTATAAAATAATCTTGGTAGTGATACTTGAAACCAATTACAAGATACAGTACATAATATTTCCAAAAATGTTGACTTTCTGATGTGACTTTCCAACAATTAAAATTGTATAACTTATACAAAACTTAGCGTAAATCACTGAAATCAGGCGATGTATATCATATTAGATGCAAGAGCTCACGGAAAAATATATAGAGGTCTAGCAGCACAATTGTTGGTTCTAGATGGAACTTCGTGACTTTTTAATGCGGTCCTAAACTTTTGACCGGTACTGTAAGACGAACAAAAACATGGAGTCTCCGAGCCAAATGAATTAACCATATGCAGTTAAAATCTTCGAATCGGTCGGGAATCAGGTCTGAGACCCTCTGAACCGAAGACCGCTGACCATTCAGTCAAATATGGTATAACATTGGAGTAATTAACTCTAAGTTTCCAGTCTCCCTCCTCCCCTCACTGGTAACCAACTTAACACTGTTGTCTGATCATTGACGACATCGTTTATCGACCTGTGGGACTGATCAACGGAGATTATAAGATTAGTGGTCTGTGACTCGGACCAATTAAAAAATAAATGGAACATGTGCACACAAGTATCAGGGATAGTTAATTATCCATTGCCTGCATTGGCAACAGCAAGGGACTCATGTAAAGCAATAATTTACGCTTTTGAGGACACCTAAAACTCTACCACTATCATGAGCAGAGGTTTTTAGGGTACGGTATCAACATTCTTAGATCTTTTAAACTTCCGCTGTCAATAAGATAAAATAAATCCTTAAGAGCACTGAGAGATCAGCACATCGAGGGTAGCGTCACGAAATAACGTTCACTGAGAACAGCTTGCACAGTGCTCCGTGATGTGCATCGGTCATGAACACATTTTATTGCCTGACGTTCGTTCTGCTACCGGTTTGTGCAGTACTGTGCAAACTTACACCTCGCCCCAGTAACGTCGAAGAAAGAGGTACAGTAGGGCAGTAAGTCATTTGATTAAACTTGCATTCTATAAAGTGTTCCTAGTATTGAAATGTACCAGCTACACGTCCTTAGCGTGCTGATGTCCAACTCCATGGCTGAATGGTCAGTGTCCTGCTCTTCGAATCTCGAGGACCCGAGTTCGGTTCCTGGCCGATTTCAGGGAGCAACGGTTAATTCCTTTAGCTCGGAAACTAGGTATTTGTGCCGTCCTCAACATTCCTGCAAGTCATATATCAGAAACAACACTACACGACACTAACACACAGTTTTCTATACGCAGCAGATGCCTCCCACCCTCATCGGAGGGTCTGCACCACACTGGCAATAACCACACGATATTATTATTATTATTATTATTATTATTATTATTATTATTATCTGTATAAATAAAATCGTAACGACCGTGGGTCTGTACTTTGACTAATTTGGTGAAATTTTCGTACAGTTAACCGTTTCAGGTGTAATAATGACCATCTACATATTTGTTTAGTTTTCTGAAAGTCCTCATTTTTAACACACCTCTCCAAAGCCAGATTGAAGCACAATCTGCCAGACGAGCCAGAAAATTAAAATTTGGTAAAATTATATGTCTTACCCTGTAACCGACTGAAAGTTTCCAAGATCTTTAAATATTTCATTCCCCCCAAAAAAATTATCGAAATATTGAGGCAATTTTAATGTCGGTGCAGACCTTCGTTTCGAGGTATTTCGCGGCTAAACGGCAAGTCGTATCACAAAACGGATGGCACAATCTCCGTTCAATTTGGAGTAATCTACAACGTTCGTCCTATGACGTTTCGTCGTATCTCTATTCCTTATATGTTAGATTTTTCTCTATTTCTTGATAATGCCGGGCTGAGTAGCTCAGACGGTTGAGGCACTGGCCTTCAGACCCCAACTTGGCAGGTTCGATCCTGGCTCCGTCCGGTGGTATTTGAAGGTGCTCAGATATCAGCCTCGTGTCGGTAGATTTACTGGCACGTAAAAGAACTCCTGCGGAACCAAATTCCGGCACCTCGGCGTCTCCGAAAACCGTAAGAGTAGTTAGTGGGACGTAAAGCAAATACCATTATTATTATTATTATTATTATTATTATTATTATTATTATTATTATTATTATTATTATTATTATTATTATTATTATTATTATTATTATTATTATTATTATTATTATTATTATTATTATTATTATTGGTAATACGCACATTTTGCTCTTTGTACATGTATAATTCGTAGTTCTAATTACTTATACGAAAGATAAAATCATCTAATTCTACACGAACATTGGCCCACGCAGTATCCATACGTGAGCCAAATTCTTTTTTTACGTCGCACCTACATAGATAGGTCTTATGGCGACGAAGGGATAGGAAAGGGCTAGGAATGGGAAGGAATCGATCGTGGCCTTAATTAAGGTACAGCCCCAGAATTTGCCTGATGTGGAAATGGAAAGCCACGGAAAACCATCTTCAGGACTGCCGACAGTGGGGTTCGAACTCATTATCTCCCGGATGCAAGCTCACAGCTGCGCGCCCCTAAGCGCACGGTCAACTCGCCCGGTGCCAAATTCTATGTCTGTAGCTGTCATATTAATACCCTAAAGTAATCCACTGTGAGAAAACATTACCCAAAATTTCACCTTATTCAACGTTTCTAACTCAATTTTATCCATAAATAGATTAGACAGGGTAAAATATCTTTAAGACCAGTCATTTAGACCGCTAAATGGGGCGTCTTATGGTACAATACGCTTGTCGATATGATGTAGCATTTAGCAGCAGTTAATCTCTAAATGAAGGCATGTCGATCTATGAATGTATTCACTGAAGTTGATTTTTTAGTAGCGATGTAGAAAGGGTGTGTTTTGCCATTTTAATTACTATTTTACATCTATAGTGATAATCAATACTGATCTGCATTTAGGGCGGTCGCCCAGGTGGCAGATTCCCTATCTGTTGTTTCCTGGCTTTTTCTTAAATGATTTCCAAGAAATTGGAAATTTATTGAACATCTCCCTTGGTAAGTTATTCCAAGTTATTCCCCTCCCTATAAACGAATATTCGGCGCTTGAATTACAACTTTATCTTCATATTTTCATATTTTGATCTTTCCTGTTAAAGGTATCACTCAAACTTATTCGTCTACTAATGTCATTCCATGCCATCTCTCCGCTGACAGTTCGGAACATACCACTTAGTCGAGCAGCTCGTCTTCTTTCTCCCATGTCTTCCCAGCCCAAAATTTGCAACATTTTTGTAACGCTACTCTTTTGTCGAAAATCACCCAGAAAAAATCGAGCTGCTTTTCTTTGGAATTTTTTCCAGTTCATGAATCAAGTAATCCTGGTGAGGGTCCCATACACTGGAACCGTACTCTAGATGGGGTCTTACCAGAGACTTATGTACCCTCTCCTTTAACATCCTTACTACAACCCCTAAATACCCTCATAAGCATGTGTAGAGATTGTACCCTTTATTTACAATCCCATTTATGTGATTATCCAAAGAAGATCTTTTCTTATATTAACACCTAGATGCTTACATTGTTCCCCAAAAGGAACTTTCACCCCATCAAAGCAGTAATTAAAACAGAGAGGATTTTTCCTATCTGTGAAACTCACAACCTGACTTTTAACCCCGTTTATCATCATACCATTGCCTGCTGTCCATCTCACAACATTATCGAAGTCATTTTGCAGTTGCTTACAATCTTGAAACTTAATTATTACTCTATACAGAATAACATCATCCGAAAAAAGTCTTATCTCTGATTCCACTTCTTTACTCATATCATTTATATATATAAGAAAACATAAGGGTCCAATAATACTGCCTTGAGGAATTACCGTCTTAATTATTACAGGGTCAGATAAAGCCTCGCCTACTCTAATTCTCTGAGATCTATTTTCTACAAATATAGCAACCCATTCAGTCACTTTTGACTCTCAGCAGGAGGCTTCTGCTAATGTAATCATTATTCTCCACATCTACTTTGACTGGCAGCACGGATGGGATCCTTCTTCAGCTCCTTTGTAACTAGCATTTGTAAGGATGGACTACCATTTTAATGAATAATTCCCTTCTCGATTTGACTGGCAGAAGTCAAGGGAGCATGCAATTTTGCTTAAAACTCCCCTAACCGATTGTGTTTGGGAGTAGGCAAGTGTGCCCGCCATTATAAACAAATTTACCCATGTAAAATGTGACTGGTATTAGGCATAGTGGCCTTGCTATTATAATGGAAACTCACCAACTCGGTGTGACTGTCATTAAGAAAAGGGGCCTGTCATTATATTTATAACAGCACTCAATTTGGACTGGCAGCATGGAAGGTGACTGCTATTATAATAAAAACTCCTCAACTGTAATCTGTCTGGATGTACGAAAGGGCGCCTGCCATTGTAACGCAAACTCCCCAAATCGATTTCGACCTTGCAGTAAGTAATGGGGCCCCCCCATTATAATGAAAATTTGCCTGCTCGATTGTGAATGACAGTAGGCAAGTGAACCTGCCGTTATCATCACAACTCCGCAACTCGCACTTTAAATTGGAAACAGCGTATGGGAACCTCCCCCTGCTATTTCTGGATAACGCTAAGGGACATGCAATATTAAAAATCTTATTCACTGCGTGTACAGTAATTTACATCGATGTCCGTATACAATGTAAAGTACCGTAGCGAAGAACGGCTACATTTGCTTGTTATTATTATTATTATTATTATTATTATTATTATTATTATTATTATTATTATTATTATTATTATTATTATTATTATTATTATTATTATTATTATTATTATTATTATTATTAAAGGCTTTTCCGTCACCCAATGTGGGCACACTTATGGATAACATGTTTAAAATCGCAATCGGCGTACGTCTTGGTTGCAAAATTTGGCAGTCACATAAGTGCATATGTGGAGCGGAAGTCGACGTTTTGGCTGCCATGCTTTAAGTTGCCCTAAGAGTGCTGGTCGATTTTCAAGACACTGAATGACATCAAAAGAGCTTTTACATCTATCGATGTCCCTTCTGTCCTAGAACCGAGTGGAATTAGTCGCACAGACGGAAAACGCCCTGAAGGTCTGACTTTAGTCCCATGGAACAAAGGCAGATCACGTGTGTCGATACTCTAGCACCATCTCATTTGCCTCACACTTGCAAGGCTGCTGGTTCTGCTGCGGAATTGGTCGTGGGCAATAAACGGGCGAAATACAGAGCAGTAACGGATAACTACATCCTTGTGGTATTCGCAGTCGAAACGATGGGGTCGTGGTGTCAAAAGGCTAGAAGTCTGATTTTAGATATTGGTAAACAACTATCAGCAATCACTGGAGACTCCTGATCAACATAATTCCTGAGGCAGCGGATAGGAATTGCTATCCAGCGAGGAAATGGTGCCAGCGTTATGGACACGCTTCCGGATAACGCTCCACTGGACGAAGTCTTTTATCTTACACCTTAGACTTTCGAGCTGGAGCTTGTCATAATATGTAAATATCTGTATATAGCTGTATCCTGAATTAAAAGTTTTAAGGGCGGACTAATGTGGCTTAAGATCCGAAAAATACATATTCATTCCTTCCTCCGAAATGGTTTAACGTAAGAAGACAAAATTCCAAATAGCGGTATATATTTTAAATCCTAGATGTGAAATAGGAAATACTTTCTAATGTTCCACCCCTAAAGTGTCAAATGAGGTTAGCTCCGTAAACGAAATTATTCATCCCTCCAAACCAGTTTGGCGTACAAAGTTGTAATTTGTCGAGAAGTGTTTTCTTTTATGTCTTGAGAACATGTTCCTGACTCGCTGCCTAACTTTACAAACATATTAATCTGAATTTTAACTTGAAAAATCTGAATATCTGCATTTAAAATGGAAATTATGAAAATTAATATTCATTAAATAAAATACACACTCGTCGAACCTTGTACTCACACTTACTTGTTACCTGCTTACTTACACATACGTTATTTGAAGGGCGCCAGCTGTCACTCAGTACAGCAATAATAGAATGAGACTCTTGACCATCTCTAAGGTGTGGGGTAATAAGCTTACTTTTGACAACATACCATATAAGTTCTGGGAAAAGGAGATTGGCGTTCGGTTTCCCCATTAATTTTGAGGTTAAGATATTTTACTGTCAATGAAATGAAACTATGAATTCGTTTGATAGAACAATATATATTCTTTAAATAATATATCAAAAAAATAGTGAGTCTTGTTGCGATAAAACAGATGAGAATATGAAATTATGACATTGCAACTGAAAGAAACTTAGCATGAATTTGAATTCTACTTGACCGGACATTTAACAATTTATACGAAATATTTCCCTCACTGATTCACTTGACTGTACCTTTAACACTTTGAGTGTAATTACGACGTAATCCATTGCTCTGGTGTTTACTGTAGATGTGTCACGCCTAACGTGGTGATACATCCTTGAGACTGCTTCTTCTCCATATCATCTGACTTCTTTGTAAGTCAATATGGTATGACCTCTTGGTAGGTCCAGGGTTGCCCTCTCTGACTCCTTGGTAAGCCTTGCGTCCGCGTCTTCCACTAAGTGACGGACCAACCATTTGGTCTCACTCTCTCAATGACCAATAATGGCTCACTGAGTCTTCACCATCTCTCGTTCACACTGGTTGGCTGACCACTTAAGGCCTCTTGATCTAGTAGACTACTTCACTGTACTGCATCCGTATAAGTAATGACTGACGCTACAATGTGCATCCACCTTATATAGACTTTGGTTGACACAACTACGTAATCTCCAGAAATAACAATGACATACTCCCACCTACGCGACAGATATTACACACAGTGGTGAAATAGCCCCGCGGCGATGACACCGTGCGCGCATATTCTAAATAAATACAATGACGTAGCCATGGCTCGGCGATGACTTGGCAGAATCGCCAGTGGTGTCGCAATATAACAACGTCACTTCCAATCTCTGATATATACAACAATTCTCACTGTACAGGTATTGAGTGTTATACTACACATACGTATATGTGTATACATCTAAGTGCAATCTTGCAAGCAACAGGCAATTGCAAAATTGAATAAAACGGATAATTACAATAATAGTACAATATCACAGATAAAATAATAATAACACTGACATAATAATAATAATAATAATAATAATAATAATAATAATAATAATAATAATAATAATAATAATAATAATACAGATAAAATCATACAATAATAAAAATACAGATATCATCTTGTAACGGGATTTGAACCGTTACAATTCGCCTCCCTCATAAATAAATCGAAGAACAAAGAATCGATTGATTTATGAACAAAATTATATATATAACACTGACACAGATAAACACTTTAAATGAGTATACAACAATAATTTTCTTTTTCAGCATCCATACATTTTATAAAATATCACAAATATGAGAATTCTTCTCGCACATTGCCATCGTAGATAACTGTCCAGTGTCCCATTCTCTCTCTTTCTCTCATACAAATCACAAGAGTATAGCACTTGATTTAACACACACAAATAATTTTCAATCAATATACAACATTCTTCTCCTTTTTTTTTTTTTTTTTTTTTTTACATATCAAAATATTTTGTGAAATATCACTTATATGAGAACTTTTCTCGCATATGGTTATCGCAGATAACTGTCCAATGTCCTGTTCTCAGTTTTGTCACACAGAACATGACAATGTAGCACTTATTCTTCCAATGCACCAATACGACACTTGGTTCACACGCATATCGCAGATGTTAGTTTTATTTTGCCAGTTTCTCACAAAATTTAATCATCTTACTCTTATTTCAACAAATCTCACGTGAAGTACTTCTTTACATTGATTATACTATAAATACCGACAATATCCCCTTCCTGATCTTTTAAAGAACATGCACACTTCCCGATACGGTTCACAATAGTGAAATACCCCTGATACAAAAATATAACTTCAACATATTTCCCGCCTCTGCAGATGATGAAATGGAACTCTGAGTAGCACTCTGTCACTCAAACGAATCAATTTTGCCCTTATTAACTTACATATCAATAAATCACATCCTTCTTGGCAACAATAATTAAAGAATTAATACTATGGCTACAAGATGGTTCAATTATTCCGTAATCCAGCATAATGTTTATTTGTTCTTAGACGTCACTAGCATTTTTAAGTTGAATGGGGTACTTACCTCCCACAAATGATGAATGGTCATCCACTACAAATTTATGTTCAAATACGTGTTCTTCCTCACTTACCACTAAATACATCTCGATGCTTACCTAACATCGAACACAATTACTCCTCCTGTAATTCACTCAAATTACCTCACGTCACTGCCTCATACCGACGATCCCTCAGATCCTGATCGTATAGACACGTAACACACCCAACAACACATTTCCTCTCACTAGGAACAACTTCACTTACCTCTCATATATTTCAAAGAACACACGTCACCAACACACTTACCTCAGACCATCATAATTAACACGTACTTCTTTGCTAGTTTCCTCATAGAACAAACACACACTACCTAAATTAAAGTCTATTCTACTTCCATGATTTGCAACCAAGTCAGCTCCTAAAACAACTGAATACACAAGTTCGGGTACAACAAGACATAGTTGAAACTTACAATTATCTTTACTTATGATTGGTACCGCTATTAATTTATTTTGACTCACCCAACGGCTGTTATAAGATCTGATAGTACCTTCACTTACCTTCTTCATATCACAATTTCCATCATCGGAGTTATTCCCTCACTACTTACATCACATTCTCGGCATTACAAGTACTTACATCACTTACCAGAACACTTCTTAGGTCTAACTTACTGCTACCATTAATTACTGCCTGATCTACGACTACGTCATTACTTAAATATCTCACTTAACATTACTTCGGTCACAATCACACTGTACTCTTAAATCTACTTTCACTACATAACTACTTATACTACATACCTGTTCATCTACTACCTTCAGACTGTTCACTTAATTTATCCGATTCCTTGTGAATCTGAAATACTCTGACTCGATAACGACACCTGGATAACATTCATATTCGGCTTATCATAATCCCTCTGATAACTCAAATCCGTACGCCTCCCATCTTCCGATTCTCTCTGATTACTCCTCTGACCTTCTCTCTCATAACTCAAATACATACGCCTCCCATCTTCCGATTCTCTCTGATTACTCCTCTGACCTTCTCTCTCATAACTCAAATACATACGCCTCCCATCTTCCGATTCTCTCTGATTACTCTTCTGACCTTCTCTCTCATAACTCAAATACATACGCCTCCCATCTTCCGATTCTCTCTGATTACTCTTCTGATACTCTCTCTCACAACTCAAATCCATACGCCTCCCATCTTCCGATTCTCTCTGATTACTCTTCTGATCCTCTCTCTCACAACTCAAATCCATACGCCTCCCATTTTCTAATTCTCTCTGATTACTCTTCCGACCACTATCACCATCAACACAACTATTAATCCTCTGCGGATCATGATCACCCCGTCTCCTCTGATACACGGCTAACATTTTTCCCCTTCTCTCTGCTACACTACTTTCCCTAGACATCATGCGCTCTCTCTCGCGCGCGCACCCTTCCACACATTCCTTCCAAATCCTATCAACGAACTTGTCTTTCAATTCTCCTAAATTAGACATATTATCCCAGTACACTCGAAAACATATTTTACTTTCACCGATAAAAACATTAGACAAAATCTCCAACACGTATTCCCATTCAATAACATTATTCCTCAACTTACTAGAAAATATTTTCTCAACTACTTTTACAAATTCTATAGAATTAAACTGTTTTCCAGAAAACTTGGTTAAATCACGATCCCTACTGAACAAACCACTCACCACTATCATTTCTCCCGTCATCTCACCTGCAAATTCAAATTCCTGCCGAATCAATCCCTGGCAGTTCACAACTTCTTCTTCTCCTTCTTCTTCTTCTTCTTCTTCCGCTGCTCTCTCAGAATTCTCTTCCACTATTCTCACGTCTTCCTGCAATTCTTCCTCTCTCTCTCTCACCTGCTGTGATAGCATTTCCTGTTCGTTCCGTAGTTCAGTGACCTCCACAAGATTGCTTTCACTTTGCTCATTTCTACTAATCTGTTCCCCCATCTCTTCCCCAACTGCATTGTAAATCTTGTCCAATCTTTTCTCGACTACCTCATGAATTTCTTCCTTATTACTCGAAATCTTATTACTTAACAGTATGATCTTGTTTGTACATGTTCCTTTGACATGCTCAATTTGAGTATGAAAACCGCTCCGACTCAACTCCCTTTCTCCTCTAAGGTCAACACACACTTTATTAAACTTATTTTCTAACTTGTATATTTGACCAGTTACCTCTACTATCTTAGTATCTATTTTAGAATCTAGTGATTTACTTAACCTATCTAATTTATCACTAATCGCATTAAAATTTTCTTTATTTCTGCCAATTAATTCTTCCATTTGTTTCTTATTATTTTCATTACTAATACCAATCATTGCTTCCATTTTATTACTTATCTCTTTCTTACTATTTTCACTACTCGTATCAATCTTTTCCTCCATACGTTTCTGATTATTTTCACTGAGCTTCTTATTTTCATTACTGAACTCGGTAAATCTGGCCATCAGCAAATTAAAAAAATCTTGGTTCATTCCCCCCGCGATTTCCTTTTGAGTTTCAGTGTGCTTCTCAATTTCTGCACTTTCCTGAATTACCACAGAAGCTTTCATCGTATTCACCTGCTCCCTACTCTGAATATCACCTTGGATGTCCGCCGAAGCAATGACCTCGTCGTCACATGACTTGTTATTGTCTTCCTTGTCCATCTTTGGTTCACTAGTGATAGTACGCGATCTCAAATTAATTTCCCTCTTCAAATCCCTTGACATATCCCCAAAATACAAATATATTTCACAAAATTACCCTCCTGATATTTACCGGTAATAATTTCCGTTGGTTTAAATGCGCATACTCTTCCCAAATGAACCTATGATATGCTGTCATTCAGACCAAATTCTGAATTTCTTCGTGCACCACGTTGCGGGGCCAAAATGAGAACATGTTCCTGACTCGCTGCCTAACTTTACAAACATATTAATCTGAATTTTAACTTGAAAAATCTGAATATCTGCATTTAAAATGGAAATTATGAAAATTAATATTCATTAAATAAAATACACACTCGTCGAACCTTGTACTCACACTTACTTGTTACCTGCTTACTTACACATACGTTATTTGAAGGGCGCCAGCTGTCACTCAGTACAGCAATAATAGAATGAGACTCTTGACCATCTCTAAGGTGTGGGGTAATAAGCTTACTTTTGACAACATACCATATAAGTTCTGGGAAAAGGAGATTGGCGTTCGGTTTCCCCATTAATTTTGAGGTTAAGATATTTTACTGTCAATGAAATGAAACTATGAATTCGTTTGATAGAACAATATATATTCTTTAAATAATATATCAAAAAAATAGTGAGTCTTGTTGCGATAAAACAGATGAGAATATGAAATTATGACATTGCAACTGAAAGAAACTTAGCATGAATTTGAATTCTACTTGACCGGACATTTAACAATTTATACGAAATATTTCCCTCACTGATTCACTTGACTGTACCTTTAACACTTTGAGTGTAATTACGACGTAATCCATTGCTCTGGTGTTTACTGTAGATGTGTCACGCCTAACGTGGTGATACATCCTTGAGACTGCTTCTTCTCCATATCATCTGACTTCTTTGTAAATCAATATGGTATGACCTCTTGGTAGGTCCAGGGTTGCCCTCTCTGACTCCTTGGTAAGCCTTGCGTCCGCGTCTTCCACTAAGTGACGGACCAACCATTTGGTCTCACTCTCTCAATGACCAATAATGGCTCACTGAGTCTTCACCATCTCTCGTTCACACTGGTTGGCTGACCACTTAAGGCCTCTTGATCTAGTAGACTACTTCACTGTACTGCATCCGTATAAGTAATGACTGACGCTACAATGTGCATCCACCTTATATAGACTTTGGTTGACACAACTACGTAATCTCCAGAAATAACAATGACATACTCCCACCTACGCGACAGATATTACACACAGTGGTGAAATAGCCCCGCGGCGATGACACCGTGCGCGCATATTCTAAATAAATACAATGACGTAGCCATGGCTCGGCGATGACTTGGCAGAATCGCCAGTGGTGTCGCAATATAACAACGTCACTTCCAATCTCTGATATATACAACAATTCTCACTGTACAGGTATTGAGTGTTATACTACACATACGTATATGTGTATACATCTAAGTGCAATCTTGCAAGCAACAGGCAATTGCAAAATTGAATAAAACGGATAATTACAATAATAGTACAATATCACAGATAAAATAATAATAACACTGACATAATAATAATAATAATAATAATAATAATAATAATAATAATAATACAGATAAAATCATACAATAATAAAAATACAGATATCATCTTGTAACGGGATTTGAACCGTTACAGTCTTAGGTGTAAAATATCGTATACTTCGAAATATTTCTCCCATAAGGGGTTCAGATGGTGATTGACTCTCAAAAACACAATGTCCATTCTTCCGAAACAGTTTCAGGCATGAATTTAACTTTTCTCATGAATAATAATAATAATAATAATAATAATAATAATAATAATAATAATAATAATAATAATAATAATAATAATAATAATGCCGCCTCTGTGGTGTAGTGGTTAGCGTGATTAGCTGCCACCCCCGGAGGTCCGGGTTCGATTCCCGGCTCTGCCACGAAATTTGAAAAGTGGTACGAGGGCTGGAACGGGGTCCACTCAGCCTCGGGAGGTCAACTGAGTAGAGGCGGGTTCGATTCCCACCTCAGCCATCCTCGAAGTGGTTTTCCGTGGTTTCCCACTTCACCTCCAGGCAAATGCCGGGATGGTACCTATCTTAAGGCCACGACCGCTTCCTTCCCTCATCCTTGCCTATCCCTTCCAATCTTCCCATCCCCCTACTAGGCCCCTGGTCACTATAGCAGGTGAGGCCGCCTGGGCGAGGTACTGGTCATACTCCCCAGTTGTATCCCCCGACCGAGAGTCTGAAGCTCCAGGACACTGCCCTTGAGGCGGTAGAGGTGGGATCCCTCGCTCAGTCCGAGGGAAAAGCCGAACCTGGAGGGTAAACAGATGAATAATAATAATAATAATAATAATAATAATAATAATAATAATAATAATAATAATAATAATAATAATAATGTGTAGTCCTATGGTGGCAAATAAATTTCAATTATAAGCTCAGGTTAGACCGGTATTTTTCAAAAGAAAATTATATTAAATTGTAATAAATAACCTTGTATTGCACGTGCAGAGTTCTTAACGAAATACTTTATTCCATTCATTTCATTTCATTTCATTTGAAGGAAGTGTCATTAGAAGTACCTGGTGAAAACTATTACCTGATGAACATTTCTTCAGTATTAACGAAGTACAAAAATATGAAACTGTCCCACACACATCAAGTAACTAATGAGGCATCAATTGTTAATTATTGTAGTTTTGTGTAATGGGTCAGTGTTCTCCCCAGAAAGTTTTGTCAGCCGGGTGTCAGGAATGAGTAGCCGGGCGAGAAATAGGGTGTAAGAAATGGATATGATGAAATTTCAGTTTATTCCTCTCAGGGTATTAATACTATCAGACAAGTAAACATTAACTGCAAAATTGAACTATTTTACTGTTATCACAAACAAGACATAACAGAGTATTCTAGAGTTCACTGTTCATTCATAATCATGTAGCACTGGGGCTTACCATTTCGTTGCTGTGGAGTACCATACGGGTTTGTGACGTCATGCGGAATCGCATGCGATTCCACGCTAATCCAGGCACCGGTCGCGTACGACACTATGTGGTAATCAAGCTAAACATTTAAACTCCGATGTAATTGGTGCGATTATTCTGACAATAATAAAGATTCGAAGATTTGTCATTTAAATAAACAGTTTTACAGTATTTAAAATGAAATTTGAAACAGTAAACGGCTCAAACATATTATGGAACTAGCACATATCTAGGTTATATTAGCTGGGCGGTCTGTAATAATAATAATAATAATAATAATGTTATTTGTTTTACGTCCCACTAACTACTCTTTTACGGTTTTCGGAGACGCCGAGGTGCCGGAATTTGGTCCCGCAGGAGTTCTTTTTACGTGCCAGTAAATCTACCGGCACGAGGCTGACGTATTTGAGCACCTTCAAATACCACCGGACTGAGCCAGGATCGAACCTGCCAAGTTGGAGTCAGAAGGCCAGCGCCTTAACCGTCTGAGCCACTCAGCCCGGCGGGGGCGGTCTGTAAAAACGCCAGGGCGGTCCGCCCATTAAAAAGGTTCTAGGGAGAATACTGGGTCCCTTTGAAACTAAATTCAATTTTTCTTCTTTTTTTCTTTCTTTCTTAATCCGTTTACCCTCCAGGGTTGTTTCTCCCTCGTATTCAGCGAGGAATCCCATCTCTACCACCTCAAGGGCAGTGTTCTCACTTCTTTTAACTGCTATTACGGCACTTCTGCACACATTTAGAAAATAATTTTAGTGTTGCTGTAGATATTAGAATCACGTTATAAATCGTGACTATACAGGTATACGAAATATTTTTTTCTTCGTTTGTACATAGCTATTGTACGGTGGACCAAAAAAAAATTATCCTTACTATATTCACAAAGGTTATTCTATAACGTTTTCCTAAGACACCGTAAATAAATACCTTCACAACTCTTTTATATTTTCGGTCTAATGATCTGACACCATTCTTACAATTCAGTCGTACGCAGGGAGAGAGTTACAACCAAAATTCTGACTTTGAAACTTCATGAGACTGTCCAGCCAATATAATCTGTCTCCAACTGCAGCTCGAAACTATTCCTTTACATGCATGTCATATATGAACATGTATTAGTGAGATTCAAAATTATAATGGAATAAAGTAGACAACATGTGCACTTCAGCTCACTCTTTCAATAATAATAATAATAGTAATAATAATAATAATAATAATAATAATAATAATAATAATAATAATAATAATAATAATAATAATAATAATAATAATAATAAATGCCTTTGCTGGCGAGATGTAGTGTTTACAGTGCACTATGTCTTCTGGTACGGGCTATAACAAATATGCTACTTTCGTTGACCTGTCTCAGTCTCATCCTTGGCTTTGACAATATGAAAGTGAAAGTTATGAATGGTGTAAAAATATCACTCATAGGGTCGGTTGGTGCATGCATTTCAGTGGGCTTGGCAGACTGATATGTAATAGCAACGGCTGGCTCGGTGAGGAAAGCAACGGGAAACTACCTCACTCCTCATTTCCCTAGTACGCCTCTTCAGTGATGCCTAGGCTATTTATGACAGCTGTTGGCGGAGCTGCAGAGGTTCAAACCAGCCTTCGGGCTGAACACCTAACATACATACAATAATAATAATAATAATAATAATAATAATAATAATAATAATAATAATAATAATAATTACATACATGTTCAAATAACGTGCCTTTCAACAAGGACATGGAGCTAGCTCACTCTATAAGTTACGTACCTGCAGATGAAAGGTCCATCCTCCGTCTGAAGTTGAAAAGAGTCCAGACACACTTCACATTTATACACAACTTCTCTCCGAATGAGAATGAATCCATTTTTGGTGATGTTCATGGTCGACATTGATGGAATATACTGACACCAAACAAAAAATGATAATAGGAAGGGTTGATAACATATTTCAACTGAAGCTTACGCTATAAATAAGAAAAATAATTCACATTCTTGTGTATGAGAGGAACATCGGAGTTAGCACGATGCACTTCTCGACACTTGCAGTATGTAGCTATCTCTGTACCGCGAACAATGCATGTCGTTACGAGCAATCATGGTAATTTTCCAGTCTTCTGCACCAGGAAGATAACAGTAATATTGGTTGTATAAGTAATATGACTTGATCAGTTATCGTTTAGCGGTACATACTCCAGTATTGTGGGCTCATGGTGAGCTCAGTTTTCAAAATCGAAAGCTGAAGAGTCACCGGTACACAACCTTCCCTTAAAAAATAATGTGTACCATAACTATGAGTTTCGGTCCTGAAGAAGAAAACATTCTTAGTTCTTTCTTATCGAAGAAATCAATGTGAATTACTTCTTCTCCTTTATCTGTTTACCCTCCAGGGTAGGTTTTTCCCTCGGACTCAGCGAGGGATCCCACCCTTACCGCCTCAAGGGCAGTGTCCTGGAGCTTCAGACTCTGGGTCGCGGGATACAACTGGGGAGGATGACAAGTACCTCGCCCAGGCGGCCTCACCTGCTATGCGGAACAGCGGCTTTGTGGGGGGATGGAAATATTTGAAGGGATAGACAAGGAAGAAGGAAGGAAGCCGCCGTGGCATTTGCCCGGAGGAGAAGTGGGAAACCACGGAAAACCACTTCGAGGATGGCTGAAGAGGGAATCGAACCTCCTGTACTGAGTTGATCTCCCGAGGCTGAGTGGACCCCGTTCTAGCCTTCGTACCACTTTTCAAATATCGTGGCAGAGCCGGGAGTCGAACCCGAGGCTCCGGGTGCGGCAGTTAATCGCACTAACAACTACACCACAGAGGTGGACTGACAGTCTTTAATAATCTCACATATTTTAAAACTTATTTTGCTTTAGATCTCGGTGCGCAGTGTGCAGCTTGACTACGTTAATATTCATTCCCGAGAGGAGCGATAAGAATGTTTTAAAATGAGTGTTTGAATGGGTAAAAAATATGTGGACACGGAACCTATAGAGCGTTCCAACCTTAAATTGCAGTACAGCGTAGATGGAGCGCGCTGTTGCGAAATCGACTTGTGAAGATCACACTCGAGTGTGACTCAAACAGGGCGTCACAGTTCCACATTTTTCGCTTGTAATTTTGTAATTTTAAGTTCATTCATTCATAAATTAATATTTGTAGGATGGTAAAATAAACACAACATACCTTAATCAGTGGCATTGCTCTCAGACATTGGACGTACACCTTCTAATATTTCTGCAAGGCCTGATGTTCCCGCTTTATATGAAACGGGTTCGGGAGATGAACTTGAGGATGATCCGGACGATGAAGAAAGTCGTATTAAAAACTTTTCATCGTCGACATCGTCCTGTAATTCGTCTGCTTTCCACAAAACTCTTTCATTTTTCTTTATATCGTTCACGTAATTTGCCCATTCGTCTTATGTTTTCATGGCATAAAAATGTTAGTTCAGCATTTGGAACAAAACCATTACTCGCGTGGACTAAGGCAAATCACGGTCCTCGGCTTTTCGGTGGCCTAAGTCCCGAACTCACCCCTTCAAAAGCGGCCTGCCATGCACTTTTCACTGTCGTATCCTTCCATTCCTTTGTCACTGTCTGCCCAATATTTACCGACGATTCATCTGTGTAAATTTTAGCTTTATTTTGTGCCCTCAAACGTTTTATCTCCCTGATATATCTGTGCCTCCAATAAATAATTTCATCGGTTTCAGTGAAAGCTGCTTTATTATGCCGTCTTAAATAACGGAAGCCTATATCATGTAAGAAGCGATACAACGTAGTTTTGGAAAATCGTGGCAAAGAATCTTCTCCATTTACGCGACTCAAAATCACGTTCAATGTCGGTGGTATGTTAGCAAATAAAAGAGAGTGAACCACCCGACGCATCTACTTCTAACAATTTCATCATAATTAATTTTTCTGTCGTCCTTCTCCTTTCTTTTTTTTTTTTTCGAGAGTTCGCAAAGGACAATGTGTGTGTTCCTTCCTTATAGCAAAGAGTGTTCTTTCGGAACAACCTGTAGCTTTAGCTGTTTCACTGATTGCGCTGCTCATATTCATAGTCTTAAAAAAATAATCCAGAACACTCATTATAATATTGCGTTCTTTTCCCCTGAGTTTACCTACGGAAGATTTCTTTTTAATTTGACGATCCATTATACATCCTTCTGCACTTTTTCTTCGAACTAAGAACCATACATACGAGCACGAACTGACAACTACACAGACTACACAAACACAATCCACTTGTCCTCAAGAACTATACATTTATCACTGATCTTGTCCGGCTCCATGGCTAAATGGTTAGCGTACTGGCCTTTGGTCCAGAGGGCACCAGGTTCGATTCCCGGCCGGGTCGGGGATTTTAACCTTCATTGGTTAATTCCAATGGCTCTGGGGCTGGGTGTGTGTGTGTGCCGTCTTCAGCATTATAATTCATCACAGGTAGGGGCCCAATTCTTATAGATGCGCAGGTCGCCTATGCGGCGTCAACACTGGAAAGACATGCACTCGGCCTCTTCGGAGGCCACACGCCATTAAATATTATATATATACATCACTGATCTTTATTTAATCAATCTCATAATACTGGTTAAATGAACACTACTGCATACGGCTGCCAGTATATTTAAAAGCTCAGCCATCCGAGTCACTCGTGAAACGTAAACAAACGAGACGTTCTCCCTGTCATAAATTAAGAGATAACGAGATAGGGACTTGAGGTATGATTTTAAAATAACTTCCATATTCGAAGAGCGTTTGCTTTGCTTTAACCACGCCATGATCCTTCTGCACATTTTCTTCAAAACTAGATCCCCACGCACGAGCACGAACTCACGAACCACACAAGCGAAATACACTTTCCCTCAAGAATTGTACATTTGTCACTGATATGTATTTAATCACTATTATACATACTACTGACGAAATGAGCACTGCACTGCATGCGACTGTCTGGAAATGTTAAAAGCGCATGTTTGGGAGATCACTACCGGTACTTCAGCCAGCCAGCCGAGTCACGCGCGAAACCAAAATTCAAGAGATATTCTTCCTGTCACAAATTAATAACTAAGCAAGATAGGAACTTCGGGATTGTTTTAAAAATAACTTCCATATCTGAAGACCATTTGCCTCGCTTTGACCCCCCATGCAAATTCAATAGGAAAGACGCTGGCCAGCGACTGACTTTTTCGCGCCTACACATAAAATTCCCTGAACATGACTGAAAATAAACGCATATACTGCATTTTGTTATCATTTAAATTTAAAAATAAACTTATCTACATCGAGCTGAAATGTTTCTTTACCAGCAGTGAAAAAATTAGGAAAATAATGATTATATAATAGGAGTTATGGCATGATAAGTTATATGCAATGAAGATTTTGCATTTGGCGAAACTTTCCATTATATTAGCATTTGCACACTAAATTATTTTTTTACATTTTTTTTGTTAACGGCATCAAATGCGCCTTGAAATTCTGTACATAACACGATATTCACCCATTTTAACCGATAACATACTGATTCACGGATATTTGGCAAACCCGCTGCATTAGAGTAGGACAGCGCTACCCGCAAAACATGGGAGCAGGAAAGAGACGGAATTATCCCATTACTGCTGTACTGCAATTTAAGGTTGGAACGCTCTATAGTAACTAAGTTGTGTTCTGCAGCAGCTCATTCTAGTTCATAATATTTCAGCTATTCTGAACTGATTCTAACTCACTTTTCAGAATTGCAGAAAAGGAACTGAACTTACTCATCTTGGTTAATTGGTATGTTTACTGCAGATTTCATTGCTATGATCGTTGTAATAATAATAATAATAATAATAATAATAATAATAATAAATAATAATAATAATAATAATCATGTGCGCTCAGCTACCGTATGCAGGTAATTTCTTTTCATGTCTTACAGGCCGAATGTGTGTCAACTTCGACGTTCTGTTTTACAATACTGTACTAGGTGACGGAGAAATGGATCTCTGTCTGACGATCTATGGTTAAATTTTTAAATTAATTTTGTCGGATAAACACCAAATGTCCCACCAGAGATCTTTTACATACCGTCAATGTACAACATGGAGTGCCCTTCTTCTCCGCCCTTCAAAAATCCGACTCTCTCTGCCAGGTTTAAACCCGCGATCTTAAGAACCGGAAGCTGACATTCTACCACTGTTCCACAAAGGGAGCTTGCTATCGGCGTATTTCTATTCGATGGGCGTCTCCAGCAAAGTGCAAAGTCACATACTTCAAACAAGTGGCCCTTCAAAAATCCGACCCTCTCTTACAGGTTTAAATCTGCGATCTTAAGAACCGGAAGCTGATATTCTACCACTGTTCCACAAAGGGAGCTTCCTATCGGCGTTCTCTATTCGATGGGCGTCTCCAGGAAAATGTAAAGTCCCATACTTTAAACAATTGGCGATCTTTTCGGTCAGTACTCACTATAAGGGAGGGGACAAAATGGCCACAAGGTTATTCACTGTTAACGCAATTCATTCATTCTGGTGCGTCTGATGTAGACCGGTACTTGTGATAGATTTATTACTCGCCCGGCATTTTCCTGCCTTCAATTGACGGAGAGTACGCCTTATTAAAGTTTAATTAAGTTACTTGTTACCTACGATTTATCAACAGCCCCCTTCTTTCTCGATGACAGACTCTACCATTCTGTCGGTCTGACACTGAACATCATCCATTCATACTACTCTTCATTCTCCACAGTCCCTCAGCGAGAAGGGCTGCCATTACACGTGATACAAGACTCATCGGATCACACAAACTAAGGTTGGGCATTTCATTTTAGGAGTAAAAAATCTGTAGTCATCTACTTTGTGTACTTACGAAATTTATCAGGTATCATGCTTATAATCCCAGGTAGTGAAAGCATCGATTGAAACTTCGTGAAACTCGTCTGTCGGTGACCGGTAATCGTTTCCCTCAAATTAACAAACATGATCACCCAATACTTACGTTCTTTTTTTTTTTGTTTCTATTTGCTTTACGTCGCACCAACACAGACAGGTCTTATTGCGAGGATGGGATATGAAAGGCCTAGGAATGGGAAGGAAGCGACCGTGGCCTTAATTAAGGTACAGCCCCAGCATTTGCCTGGTGTGAAAATAGGAAACCATCTTCAGGGCTGCCGACAGTGGGGTTCGAACCCACTATCTTCCGTTTACTGGATATTGGCCGCACTTAAGCGACTGCAGCTATCGAGCTCTGTATACTTACCTTCTAACACTTTCTCATTACTAATAGAGTTTGTGCGTATGTTTGTATGAACAGAAGGCCCATGTATGCATGCGGCAAAACAAACAGTACTAAAATTACAAACATGGTCTAAACATCAAGATACGTCATTATAACACGCAAGGTGACGTCGGCAACACGTATCTAAGTGCGTCGGTACAGGATGTGTTCAAAATGTGCACCCTTGCATCTCACGCATTGTTCAAACGGTTCTGTATATTGTTGATCATTTGATGATTACAAGTTGCCGCAAGGACATAAGAAGATGACTGTACTTCTCTCACAGTTCAGGAGCATTCCTAGGTGGGTCATCTGATCGGACAATATATTTTTTCAGCACGCCCCGAATTATTGCGAAAGAAGATACTGCATCCATACTGCAATGCATCAATGTTTATCGGTAAATAACCGAGGTAAACTATTAAAGATAAGGACGAAATGTTACAGGTTACCGAGATAATAACTAACTCTCGGTTTTCACACAGCATAATAGTGTTATACGTCACCTAGTACCTCCTGGTTGGAAGATGGAAACATTGTTAGTGGCTCTGAAAATTATGCGTTACATCTTCGAAGTCATCGAGTACCTTCGATAAGTGAGTGAATGTGTGACGTGAATATCATTTGAACATTACAATCCAGCCTGACCAAAGAACTTTGGAACGTTTCTTGCTAGGGGTTTAACGTCGCACTATCACATCGATGACGCAAGGATGGCAAAGGACTACAATTGAGAAAATAATGGCTGTGGTTTCAGTTAAGGTACAGCCCCAGCATTTGTCTCGTGTGAAAATAGGTAACCACGGAAAACCATGTAGAAAGTTTGCAAATTATATTGCATCTATTCATAGGTTTGATATACGCTTCCTGTTCAATGTAAGTGTTATCTGCAGCTATGTTTGTTTCAGGCATTCATTACAGTTTATATTATTAAATTACCATTGGTCCGCCTCTGTGGTGTAGTGGTTAGCGTGATTAGCTGCCACCCCCGGAGGCCCGGGTTCGATTCCCGGCTCTGCCACGAAATTTGAAAAGTGGTACGAGGGCTGGAACGGGGTCCACTCAGCCTCGGGAGGTCAACTGAGTAGAGGTGGGTTCGATTCCCACCTCAGCCATCCTGGAAGTGGTTTTCCGTGGTTTCCCACTTCTCCTCCAGGCGAATGCCGGGATGGTACCTAACTTAAGGCCACGGCCGCTTCCTTCCCTCTTCCTTGCCTATCCCTTCTAATCTTCCCATCCCTCCACAAGGCCCCTGTTCAGCATAGCAGGTGAGGCCGCCTGGGCGAGGTACTGGTCATACTCCCCAGTTGTATCCCCCGACCAAGAGTCTGAAGCTCCAGGACACTGCCCTTGAGGTGGTAGAGGTGGGATCCCTCGCTCAGTCCGAGGGAAAAACCGAACCTGGAGGGTAAACAGATGATGATGATGATGATGAAATTACCATTGAAGGTAACGATTTCATCTCAATTATCGTGTTTAAACCCAAACATATCGTTGTATAAATACTCTATAGAAACAAGGACAGATAATTTTATCTTTTCTATAAATTTCGAATTGCACAAAACTAAATTTTGGGCTGGTGGACCATTGTGTATTTCCTGTCCATTTATCTAGTTTTCCTCTCGTTAGTATTGAACCCTGTTGGCCTACAACTGCTGCCCAGGCAGGTTGAAATATCTTGTATATGCATATTTTAAGATATCAGGTGATGTGGTCCATCTTCTTCCTTCTCTTCATTTTCTTTGGCAGTACGGTCGCCATAGTTTGATCTTAGTCTCTCGGCTGATAACCGGTCTTGCGCCTTCTTTCTGCGTTCGTTTGTGCCAAATAAAATACAGGCCAATGAATAACTTCCAATTCACCAAGACATCCAAAGAATCGCTTCAACCCGACTGAAAGCCAGATACCTTCACCTGCTGCTGGCTCAAAAACTGATGAAAGAAAACTACTGTGGACTGTAAAGTTGGAATGAAGAATGGACTGCTAAGATCCCTGACGAATGGAGATCCATCTTTGACCTTACGCAGCTGCCGCCCGGATTTCATCTCCCATTAAACAGATTAAACAGAGTACGCACCGGGCACGGAAGAAGTGGCTCTACAATGCATTCTTGGGGCCTTCGACGTTCTCCGAGTGTGACTGCGGAGAAGAATTCCAGATGCACACATAGAGCCTTCCCTGGAACTATCGACGACCTTCTGAAAGTATCAAAAACTGCTATTCAGTGGCTGCAACAACTGGACATCCTAGTTTAGTTTTCTTTTTTATTTGTTAATTTATGTATCCCCTATTTACCTATATTTGACATCATTTCTGTGTTTTTGTATATCATCATCATCATCATCTGTTTACCCTCCAGGGTCGGCTTTTCCCTCGGACACAGCGAGGGATCCCACCTCTACCGCCTCAAGGGCAGTGTCCTGGAGCTTCAGACTCTTGGTCGGGGATACAACTGGGGAGAATGACCAGTACCTCACCCAGGCGGCCTCACCTGCTATGCTGAACAGGGGCCTTGTGGAGGGATGGGAAGATTGGAAGGGATAGGCAAGGAAGAGGGAAGGAAGCGGCCGTGGCCTTATGTTAGGTACCATCCCGGCATTCGCCTGGAGGAGAAGTGGGAAACCACGGAAAACCACTTCCAGGATGGCTGAGGTGGGAATCGAACCCACCTCTACTCAGTTGACCTCCCGAGACTGAGTGGACCCCGTTCCAGCCCTCATGCCACTTTTCAAATTTCGTGGCAGAGCCGGGAATCGAACCCGGGCCTCCGGGGATGGCAGCTAATCACACTAACCACTACACCACAGAGGCGGACTGTTTTTGTATATTTTATTTCTATTTTTCTGTATTATACACATTTCTCTCGATTTCTACTATATGTTTTACTTTGACTTTCTATATTTGTTCTGTTTTGTAAATTATTTGTCGCTTTCATAATGTTAGTCAATTTGTGCGCGGCTTGACTTGTGCTATAAGCTAAATAAATAAATAAGTAAATAAATAAATAAATAAATAAACAAAAATGTAAATAAATAAAATAAATAAAGAAAGAAAGAAAGAAAGAAAGAAAGAAAGAAAGAAAGAAAGAAAGAAAGAAGTGCCAACTTTACACAGATCTATCTGGGCATCATCTAGCCATCTTAGCCTTGTTCTTCAAACTTCTATTTTCCCATAAATAATTACATCTAATGCAATCCCGTGCATCCTGCGCCTATCCATCCTGACTACATAGCCTAGCCATTAAAATTCTCTCACCTTTATTTCAGTTACTTTATCAGAACCTTGATATAAATTGTGTAATATTTAATTTCTGATTATTTCTTATCCATCAAGTTCCATGACCAAGTATGCGGCCCTGTATTTGTTTGAGCAGTTTCATCTACCAGTAGCATCGAGTCCATACTACACATATATTTACTTCAGAATTAGAATGCTACGGCACGACCTGGAAACCAACCAAAAATGTATTCCTTTCGGATGAATCGCTCTGAACCATACAGCTCTGTGGTGCGCCATCTTGCTCTGCTCGTTAGGGAACAGATTTCAATTTTGCTAGTAGGTAACTGTATTGTTTACACACTCCTATCCTTGGCTGAAGACTGTTGGCTCAGATCTCGGCACTAATCAGCTATAACTTACATGTACTTATATGGGAGATATAGAAGTCGAAAGATTTATGGGACCGATTCTGAGGCACTTCAGTGTCTCGTAAAGCCGACAGTTGTAGGGATGTAGAATCATTAGGGTATAACGCTGGCTCATCATGACTTCGTGACTTTCGACCTCATTTTCGGCCAGTAATTGCAGAGAACCTTGTTAACTGCGTGTTGAGATTATGAACATGATGCTCTAAGACCTTCAACTAGAATTACCGTGTCGTACGATTGTGACACACATCTCTAGAATGAATTGTCTTCCTGGATCTGCTACCTCGAGCTAAGATAAGAACTAATGCTGTGAAGGTCATTTTTCCTGCACAGAGTGATGATGTGCACAGAGTGATGATACGAGACCCAGAAAAATAACAGGAGCAGTTTTAGAATTGGTTGTAAGTGATTCCGTCACCTGCTATCGGTAATTCTTTCGATATGGCAATGATGTCACAATACCTTAATGTTCCTTGTATTTTCAACCGGTGTAATTAGGCGCTTAACGTTTGATAAATACCACCAGGAGTTTCTCTCACCTCGCGCGTGTGCGCTACAGATTATGAGGTAACGCATGGTCAGCGGGACGATTCCTCTCGGCTGTTATTCTTGGCTTTCTAGACCAGGGATGCTATCTCACCGTCAATATAGCTTCTCCATTGTTCTCACAAAGGCTGAGTGTTATCGATCCAGCCTTCAGTTGTTTCTCTTTCTTCTTCTTTTCTGGCCATTTTCCCAGTTTGGGATCGGTACTGACGTGGATTAAGCCTAGTTTTACCATCGGATGCCCTTCCTGACGCCAACCCAATGTGGAGGGATGTATTCACTATTGCTTGTTTCTGCGGCACATTGTGTGTAAATGACGATTCGTATTAACTCCAATCCCCGAGTTAGAGGAATTAACCAAACGTGGTTAAAATCCTCGACTGAACCGGGAAACGAACGCGGGACCCTTTGCACCAAAGGCCACTACTTTGATCATTCAGCGAAAGAGCCAGACATCCAGGTGAAAATCCCTGAGCTGGACGGAATTCGAATCCGGAGCCGCTAGGTAAGAGGCAGGCTCGCTACCCCTACACAATTTAATTTAATCTGTGCCACTTCGTCTGAGACAGCTTGGGCTCTTGTATTCGCCTTCTTGTTTTGCTAAGCGCTGTCCCAGGTCGGTACAGGCCCTATATTTGAATCTTTGAATATCAGTTCCCACGATCGTATCGATGGCTTTCTTTTAAAACCTCGTACGTCCGAATTCTCTTCCTACTAATTATATTCCTTAAGATTAGTCACGCCTCCCAGCCACATTTTTCAGAATAATTTTCGTTGTGTTCATTTTCATATGCAAATTTGTAAAGGAAAATAGACCTTGCCATACCGTATTGTAGGAACATTTTCATGGTCAACTTACGCACTCCTACAGTATAATATATTCAAGGTTCAGTTTCCTTTACACACAGGCATAGGAAAATGAACACAAGGAAAATTGTTGTAATGGACTGCATATAAATATGTGACTGAGAGGCGTGACCAGTCTTAAGGAATATAATGGGTAGGAAGAGCATTAGGATATACGAGGTTTTAAAAGAAAGCAATCGATATGCATCTTGTGGGCCGTTGATGTTTTAAATGTCCATATCTTCATTTATGAGCCTTGCCATACTCTTTTTGTTTACCGCGGTTACGTTTACTGTGATGATCGACGCTAATGACAGTGGTCGATGCAGTACGAACTACATTACTGAACCCCTGGAGCTTCGTCTCCCACATCTGCTCAGGGCTATGGAGCAGAGACCAGAGACTGAATACCGGAATAATTTCGGTTTGGATAGAATACCGGTATTAAAAAATATCCGTACCCATATATAACCGTAATACTGGGAACCTTTATCACTACAGGCAAAATACATCCAATACCCAGTGGCGGCTGGTGCAGAAAATCAGTTGTGTGCTGTAACCCATACCCACTCCAAAAAATAAAAATATTTAGAAACATACCGGTATGTGGTTTTCAAGAGGCTCTCCACTTAGTTTTCCACACTGAACAAACACGCAAACAACCCCAACACATATACACATTCCTCACAAAAAGCTATAAAACTATATAATTAAACACACAATAACACTAGCAATGGCAGAATATTCACGAACTCAAACACTTGGAGGGAGCGCGCAAAAACAGAGCTTCCCATTGTTACCAACATCATTGAAATAATACCAGCAACGTCGTAATGAAAAATTATATGTTTTTGTAGTGACATTTATAAACTAGACATTTTAATGAAAGAAAATCACAATACCACGTCCTTATTTTGATAACATAAAAAGTACAGTTTTTACAGTTCATCGATTTTCAAATGTGGCTATGGAATAGGCAAGTTGGTAGTATTCTGCCCTCTTCGGTATTAAAAGACCTGGCGGGAACAGCTCTACAGTATTTTGTTTTCCCGTTTGATTTGAGCAATTCCCTATTAAATACTACCGCTGAGTCAAGCGGGTGCCAGCTGCCACGTTCTCATATCGGTCGTAATGCAAGTGTGACTAGTGCTAGTGCTGCCTGCCTGTGGTCGAACGAAGAATCGCTGTGAAGTGATGTCTTGGCTGTTGTTTCCACAGCCTATCGGAACACATGCTCTTTGTATCGGAAAAGTTCGGCACGCATGCGCAAAAGGCAGAGTTCCTGGTTTCTGGCTAAAAGCTTAGAAATCCTCGCTGAGCTGTGATCGCACAGCACCCGGCGTGGAGCGCACCAGTAGTTACCTGGTTGTGAGGGGAGTTGAATAATTTCGTATTATTTGACTGACGTCATTTTCAATGCACTGTATTTCATTGTAGATAATATTTTTAAACTAATTTATTTTTCCAATAGGCAGTGTGCTGCAGCACTTCAGCACATAAGGTAGGGCCGCCCCTGCCAATACCGGTATATAAAGGTTACGTTACCGGTAAAAACTGCGAGCAAATATAATCGTAAATACTTTATCGGCGATGGAATTCATACATTAGAGTAAAGATTACAAAAACAGAGATTCGAGACTAAACGTTCCCGAGCATAGGTCACACTAGTCAGCCTAGTCGTACCGAATCGAAAACAAAACACCCAAAACAAAAACAAACATATTTCAGCATAGCATTCCATATTTCATGAAAACAACGTTTCACTACTGTACTGGCCTCATTGACAGACTAATTTGTCAACCATTAAAACTGTCTGCGATATGCTCAAAAGAAGGGTGCAATGGTACGATCGTCCACGAGAAAATCTATGTCATTAGATGCAGGTGAATAGAGTTCGTTTGGGTACATCAGAAAACACCATTCGAAATTTATTTGATTAAATTCTTCGGCGCGCGAAGCACGCGATGGAAATCATGAAGCACTAGATGTGCAAGACATAATTTATTCAGCATTGTCCAATGTATATACCCTGTAAAAATTAATTTTAAATCTTACGTTATCTGTTCTGATTTTAGTGAACAATAGTGTATTCTAATTTATAGATTTTAATTTCATAACAAAAAAATCGAACTGATGCACAACTAGGAAGTATTTCTATGCTGATATAACTTCTCTGTGATGAAATAAGCTAACCAAGCATTCATATATTTTAAGTACTACCAGTCACCAATTTCCCACCATTGCTTCCTTCCGCAAGCAGATTCAATAGTTTGAGGACTTTGCTCTATGAATGGCTCCTTTCGTTAAGGAGCAACGCTCGCGAAATCACTCGTCTGATATCTTTTGTCTAACAAGATATTTCCCAGTCACGTAAATACCTTATACTTTATGACATAATGTGCTCCAGCTCCTCTCCTTGCTTTATAATCTTTGTTTGCTGCTAATAAGATACAATATATACGTCACCATCTTGATTAAGGAGAGTTTATGTATGGTTGTGATTATTTCATTTTTAGAAATGATAAAAATCCTAAACTTGTGTTCTCTTTTCAAAGTGGTGCACCTCCCTTCAAGCTCACACTGTATGGAGGTGGGCTGCATTTACCATTTTGAGCACATGCCAACCCTCCTGCCAATCATACATTTCTAGCAGTACTGTGAATCAAACCCGGGACACCGAGGATGGAAGCTAATAGCGCTAACTGCTATCACTACGGATGCGGACTTGAAAATAGTGACTCGTGTCATCGTCCTATGACATCCTAAAGAATATTTTGGCTAACTGTCTCACTCGCTGCATCCCAGTTTTGAACTACTCATTTACAGACATGACCGTTACTGCAAGTACATAATAATGTATGTATGTATGTTTAGTCCTCAGCCCGAAGGCTGGTTGGATCCTCAACAGCTCCGCCATCAGCTGTCATAAATGGCCTAGGCATCACTGAAGAGGCGTACTAGGGAAATGAGGAGTGAGGTAGTTTCCCGTTGCTTTCCTCACCGAGCCAGCCGTTGCTATTACATATCAGTCTGCCAAGCCCACTGAAATGCATGCACCAACTGACCCTAGGAGCAACATTTTCACACCATTCATAGCAGGGACTGGCTGCATAAGGAATGGCATTACTAGCATCACTCATACCTCAGTCACTTTCATCTTGTCAAAGCCAAGGATAAAGCTGAGACAGAGCAATGAAAGTAACAATATTGCTCTAGCCCATACCAGAAGACATAGTGCACCGTAAACACAACGTCCTGCCAGCAAAAAGGCCATACATAATAATGCCAGGAGAAATGACTGTAATCGTAGCTGCGAAAAGTATGACTATCTAAAGTGCAACAGAATGGTCTAGTCGAGAGAATACTGATATAGACTCCACTAAGAAAATACACGGTTTATAGGTATGTTCGAAATTTACCAGGTGGATGGTTGCTTCGTATACATTTTTACCGAATCTTAAAATGGAAACATCTACAAATATTCTTTGTATTGAAGTTGTCCTAAAACTAAGTGCTGTATATTTCTAATGTCGACCTTCAGTTATCAACATTTGGCTTTGTCATCACCATCAAAACGTTAACAACTAGAACATTTTGAAATCCAATGTCGAAAAAAATACAAATAAAAATCACAATACTACTACCACTATTACTACTACTACTACTACTAATAATAATAATAATAATAATAACAAACTTTAATTGTTATCTTTCTGTCTCCTTAGTCCCTATGCTCATACCCGAGCATATGCTTGCTCACATATTATGAGACAGTAGTTAGTAGATGCCTTCATTCTAGTCGATCTTCATTTCATTATAATGGGAGGCCCAATTACCTAATGCGCGGTCACAGTCTATTTGGGGAGTTTTCGTTACAATGGCAGACACCCTTTCCTACTTCCAGGCATATTACAGTTGAGGAGTTTTTGTTATAATAGCAGGCACCTTCCATACTGCCAGTCAAAATTGAGTTGTGCTGTTATCATTATAATGACACGCCACTTTTATTCTGTCTCCCGTATAGTTTCTAAGGGGCTAGTGAATTATTTCTTGCACCTGGACAATCCACTTTTTGGTCGGCCTTCCTCTTGTCCTTTTGCTATTCAGTTTTCTTGGACAATTACCTTTTCCAAATTGGCTTCCTTCCACCTAATTATGTGGCCGAAGAACTGTTAATTTTTCTAATCCACCAATGTGGAGGGTACAGTTTTCTCAGTTGTTTGATTATGGAATCATTCAGCTTTTTCTACGCTCGTGAAATCCGAAGCATTCTTCTCCAGCACTACATTTCAAATATTCAATACAATGTTTGCTCCTGCCTTCGTTACCCAAGTTTCACAGCCATAGAAGAATATGAAGAACACTAAGGTTGTAACAAGGCACTGCTTTTTATTTCGTGTTATCACCCTATCACCCCATATTTTTCGAATTTTGTCCATTGCAGCCCGCCCAAGACGAATTTCCACTTAATATCCTTCCCTGAACCTCCAGCATTCGCTCAATAATGAGCCTAAATGTACGAATTCATGTCCAATCTCCATATTCAGAGAGTCCCTGAAGTCCGATAACAGTTTATTAATTTATTATACCGAAACTACAAACGATACAGCATGCATATGCATATTATATTGTTTTCAGTGTTCGATTTCACAACGATTCGATATGGCTACCATGCGTAACTCGGTATATGTCTACACGGTAATTGAACTCTTGCCCCGTTCTGCTGGAACAGGAAATTGTCGGAATCTTCTTGCATTTGTGGGAATAACCATTGCTCTACGAACTGACTTTTTTGGACTTCATATGAATGCCTCTCTCATACGGTTAACGGTCTCTTCACTCACTGCAAGACGATCTCTTATTTTCTCAGGACACAAACAACCAGTTCTGACAAATTTGACATGCTAGCCGTAAATATCCTTCCTGCTTGGTGCTTCTTTACTGTACTTAGTCCTGAACTTCCGTTGCACATCTGTAGTACTCTTATGTCCGGATCCATGGCTAAATGTTTAGCGTGCTGGCCTTTGGTCACAGGGGTCCCGGGTTCGATTCCCGGCAGGGTCGGGAATTTTAACCATAATTGGTTAATTCCGCTGACACAGGGGCTGGGTGTGTGTGTCGTCTTCATCATCATTGCATCCTCATCAAGACGCGCAGGTCACCTGCGGGTGTCAGATCGAAAGACCTGCATCTGGCGAGCCAACTTGTCCTCGGACACTCTCTGCTCTAAAAGCCATACGCCATTTCATTTCAGTACTCTTATTTTTGGAGAATCCCAACACGCAGAAAGCGCGCTCTTCGCCAGAACGCTCCATCATTACAAAACGCCAACCGCGGTGAATGTGGGAACTACGAGCATTGGCCGTAACATTCAGACACCATTGAGTTGTTCTTTAAAACGGCCTACATACGAAAGCAGTATCATTCTTAATTTTTGTGTATTGCATTAATAAACGTGTTACCGGACTTGAGACACTCCCGGTATTTTAACCGCCCAGTGAGTTGTTACAACTTTACCTTTCAATAACTACTGATCTCCATTTAGGGCAGTCGCTCAGGCGGCATATTCCTTATCTGCTGTCTTCTCAGCATTTTCTTGAATGATTTTAAAGAAATTGAAAATTTATTGAATATCTCCCTTGGCAAGTTATTCCAATCCCTAACTACTCTACCTATAAACGAATATTTTTCCAATTTGTCTTCTTGAATTTCTACTTTATCTTCATATTGTGATCATTCCTACTTTTAAAACCACCACACTAACTTGTTCGTCTGCTAATATCATTCCACGCCATTTCTCCAATGACAGCTTAGTAAAGCAGCTCGTCTCCTTTCTCCCAAGTCTTCCCAGCCCAAACTTTGCAACATTTTTGTAACGCTACTCTTTTGTCGGAAATCACCCAGAATACATCGAGCTGCTTTTCTTTGGATTTTTTCCAGTTCTTGAATCAAGTAATCCATACACTGGAACCTATGTGCAGAGATCTGTATGAACCCTTTATTTACAATCCCATTTATGTGATTACCCCAATTAAGACCTTTCCTTATAATAACGCGTAGGTACTTACAATGACCCGCATAAGGAACATTCACACCATCAATGCAATGATTAAAACGGAGAGGATATTTCCTATTTGTAAAACTCACAACCTGACTTTTAAGCCCGTTTATCATCATACCATTGCGAACTATCCATCTCACAATATTATCGAGGTCATTTTGCAGTTGTTCACGATCTTATAACTTATTTATTACTCTATACGGAATAACATCATCCGAAAAAAAGCCTTATCTTTGATTCCACTTCTTTACTCAGATCATTTATATGTATATCTATATATATAAAATAGCTTGTCCTGACTGACTGACTGACTGACTGACTGACTGACTGACTGATTCATCATCGCCGAGCCAAAACTACTGGACATAATGAAATGAAATTTTGGCAATACATTCAAATTAAGATGTAGGTGCTCGCTAAGAGAGGATTTTTGGATATGCCGTCCCTAAGGGGGTGAAAAGGGGGGTGAAATTTTAAAATGAGTGTATCTATATCTCAGAACTTTAAAAGTTTACAAATATAAAAATTGGTATTTAGAATCTTCTTTAAAAATAAGGAAACACGTATTTTTTTGTTTTCAGAAAATCCCAATAGGACGGGTGAAAAAGGGTGAAAAAAGGGTTGAATGATTTTAATCAGGATACCGGTACTTATATCTCAGAAACTGAAGGTATTACAGACCTGAAAATTGGTACTTTTGATCTCTTTTAAAAATAAAGAAACACGTATTTTTTTGTTTTTGGAAAATCCAATTAATGGGAGGGTGAAAAGGGGGGTGAATTTTTAAAAAGAGTGTATCTATATCTCAAAACTTTGAAAGTTTCCAGATGTAAAAATTGGTATTTAGAATCTTAATCAAAATTAAAGAAACACGTATTTTTTTGTTTTCGGAAAATCACAATAGGAAAGGTGGAAAGGGGTGAAAAAAGGGTTGAATGCATTTAATGAGGATACTTATATCTCAGAAACTGAAGAAATTACAGACCTGAAAATTGGATTTTTGGAACTCTTTTAAAAAGAAACACGTATTTTTTGTTTTTTGAAAAACTAATTAACGGGGGGGGGGGGGTTGAAAAGGGGAGGAATTTTTAAAATCAGTGTATCTATATCACAAAACTTTTAAAGTTTATAGATGTAAAAATTAGTGTTCAGAATCTCCTTTAAAAATAAAGAAACACGTATTTTTTTGTTTTCAGAAAATCCCAATAGGACGGGTGAAAAAGGGTGAAAAAGGGGTGAATGCTTTTAATCTGGATACCGGTACTTATATCTCAGAAGCTGAAGGTATTACAAACCTGAAAATTGGTAGTTTTGATCTCTTTTAAAAATAAAGAAACACGTATTTTTTGTTTTTGGAAAATTCAATTAATGGGAGGGTGAAAAGGGGGGTGAATTATAGAGTGTATCTATATCTCAAACCTTTGAAAGTTTACAGACGTAAAAATTGGTATTTAGAACCTTCAATAAAAATGAAGAAACACGTATTTTTTGTTTTTGGAAAATCAGAATAGGAAAGGTGGAAAGGGGTGAAAAAAGGGTTGAATGCATTTAATGAGAATACTTATATCTCAGAAACTGAAGATATTACAGACCTGAAAATTGGTTTTTGGATCTCCTTTAAAAATAAAGTAACACGTATTTTTTTGTTTTTTGAAAATCCAATTAATGGGGGTGAAAAGGGGGGTGAATTTTTGAAATGAGTGTATCTATAGCACAAAACTTTTAAAGTTTATAGATGTAAAAATTAGTATTTAGAATCTCCTTTAAAAATAAAGAAACATGCATATTTTTGTTTTCGGAAAATCCCAATAGGAAGGGTGGGAAAGGGTGAAAATGTGTTGAATGCCTTAAATGAGGCTAATTATATATCAGAACCTGAAGATATTACAGACCTGGAAATTGGTATTTGGGATCTACTTTAAAAATAATAAAGAAACAGGTATTTTTCGTTTTTGGAAAATCCAAATAATGGGAGGTGAAAGGGGGGTAAATTTTTAAAATGATCTACATCTTAAAATTTTAAAAGTTTACAGACGTGAAAATTGGTATTTTGAATCTCCTTTAAAAATGAAGAAACATGTATTTTTTGTTTTCGGAAAATCCCAATAGGAGGGGTGTAAAAGTGTGAATAATGGCTTGAATGCCTTTAATGAGGATTCATATATCTCAGAAACTGAAGATTTTACAGAACTGAAAATTTGTATACGGGAACTCCCTTAAAAATTAAGAAACACGTATTTTTTTGTTTTAGGAAAATCCAATTAATGGCGGTTAAACAGGAGTGACATATTGGGGTGAACTTTTTGAAAGACTATATCTACAGAATATCTGAGAAACGTAGAATGATACAGACGTAAAAAGTGATATTTGGAATCTCCTGTAAAAGTAAAGAAACAAAGGCGATTTGTTTTTGGTAACTCCTCTTAAGGGGAACTAAAAAGGGAGTGAAATTTTAAAATGAGAATTTATACAGTATATCTCAAAAAACTTAGCATGTTGCAGGAGTGAAAAATGGTATTTTTATCTCTATTAAAAATAAGGAAACGTGTATTTTTAATTTTTCGGAAATACCCCTTGGGTGGAAGGGGGGTGTAAAAGTGACTGAAAATGGTGTTGAATTCTTTTAATTAGGCTACTGTTATCTCAAACATGAAGATGTTACAGACGTGAAATTCGATATTTGGAATCTGCTTTAAAAGTAAAGAAACACGAATTCTCGGAAAATCCAATGAATGGCGGGGGGGGGGGTGGTTAAAGAATTGAAAAAAATAATTGACTTAATTGTATGAGAATACTTACATCTAATAAAAACTAAAGTTGTTAGGGCCTAAAGACGTGAAAATTGGTATTTGGATCTCCTTTAAAAACAAAGAAAAGCCCGTTTGAGGGGGGGGGAATCATCTTGGGGGGCGGGAGTGAAAAGGAGTTGAATTCCTTTCATGAGGACACATAAATCAAAAATTGAAGAAGTTACAGTCGTGATAATTGGTATTTAGAAGATCCTTTACTATTAAAGAAACAAGTATTTTTGCCGGAAAATTCACTTGCGCGGGGGGGGGGGGGAATTGAGAAAGTGAAAGAAAGTGAATTATTTTAATCTCTAAACTGAAGGTAATAGACGTAAACAGTGGTGTTTGGAATCGTCTTTAAACGTAAAGAAACACGCCTGCTTCTTTTTTTGGGGGGGGGGGGCGATGGGGCATAAATAAACTTAACGACGGTGGGGTGTTAAAGGAGGCGAGACCATTTGATTTTACTGTTATAATGTTTCTATAAGGAGCCTCCGTTGCTCAGGCGGCAGCGCGCCGGCCTCTCACAGCTGGGTTCCGTGGTTCAAATCCCTTTCTCTCCATGTGACATTCGTGCTGGACAAAACGGAGGCGGGACAGGTTTTTTTTCCGGGTACTCCGGTTTTCCCTGTCATCATTCATTCCAGCAACACTGTCCAATATAATTTCATTTCATTTGTCATCCATTAATCATTGCCCCAGAGGAGTGCGACAGGTTTCGGCTGCCGGCACAATTCCTATTGTCGCCGCTAGATTGGGGCTTTATTCATTCCATTCCTGACGCTGTCGAATGACTGGAAACAGGTTGTAGATTTTCGATGTACTTATTCTGATCATAAACCGATCATTTTTAATCTTTCCTGGGTTCGTTTTCAAGAGTCATCTTTTCCTTCGGAGAACGTTCAGAGATTACAGTAGATTCTCCTGGCATATAAATAAAAATGTAAACACCTTTGAAATAAACGATAGGAATGAGATTGACCGTCCAATTGTTCACCTCTATAATGTCAATAATGCACGGAAGTATGTCATTCGTATGGCCAGAAATCCCCCACACTTGCCTACGCGCGACAATGATGTTGGTCACATTCTCAACAATGACAATGGCAGCAGATGTAATTTACCGCATCTTGCATCTTGCTGTTGGGTCCAGAACATCTATAATAATAATAATAATAATAATAATAATAATAATAATAATAATAATAATAATAATAATAATAATAATAATAATAATAATAATAATAATAATCTGGACAGTCGTCAAATGTGCGGACCGCGCTGGAAACGGGTCCTGGACGGGTAATGACTAAGAATGCAGTCCGGTCGCGGGTTCAGTACCGCTAAGGCACCCAAGACGACACCACGCCGGATCTCCTGAAGGATTTGATCCATATTAAAAATGCTTAGAGGAAAAGATGGCAAAGATTTAGGGACCCAACTGACGGGCTGGATTGCCTGGACCTAGCCCGGGAAGTACGAAATCGATTGCTGGAAAGAAAGATTGAAGAATGGGAGGAACTTGCCGTAATCTATTAGAAAACGAGTCAGATCGCGAATTTTGGCGGATTCTCGCAGAAAGCGAGTCAGATCGCGAATTTCGGCGGAATATATATCTAAAACAATAAGCATTCAATTATAAATTTCAGTATAATACCGTAGCGAAGCACGGGTATCTTGCTAGTATATATATATAAGAAAACGTAAAGGTCCAATAATAGTGCCTTGAAGAATTCCCCTCTTAATTATTACAGGGTCAGATAAAGCTTCGCTTACTCTAATTCTCTGAGATCTACTTCCTAGAAATGTAGCTACCCATTCAGTCACTCTTTTGTCAAGTCCAATTGCACTCATTTTTGCCAGTAGTCTCCCATGATCTATCCTATCTAATGCCTTCGACAGATCAATAGCGATATAGTTCATTTGATCTCCCGAATTCAAGATATCTGGTATACGTTGCTGGAATCCTACAAGTTGAGCTTCAGTGGAATAACCTTTCCTAAACCCGAACTGCCTTCCATCTAACCAGTTATTAATTTCGCAAACATGTCTAATACACGTAACAAACTTTAACAGTTTCATTTTAGATTTTAGACCACTTAAATAGAATATTTAAGTTAATCGTAAATATTCGCTATTTGATGTCTAATATAACCAGAAAGAATGCTTTCCCAAAGCTTACATGCAATGCATGTCAAACTGACTAGCTTGTAATTTTCAGCTTTATGTCTATCACCCTTTCGTTTATACACAGGGGCTACTCTAGCAGTTCCCCATTCATTTGGTATAGCATCTTCATGCAAACAATAATCAAATAAGTGCTTTAGATTTGGTACTATATCCCAACCTATTGTCTGTAGTATAACCCCAGGGATCTTATCAATTCTAGCCGCTTTTCTAGTTTTCAACTTTTATATCTTATTGTAAATGCCATTGTTATGACATGTAAATTTTAATACTTCGTTAGTATTAATCACCTCCTCTATCTGGACATTATCCTTGTAACCAACAATACATACTGCTGACTGAATACATCTGGCTTTTGAAGATCTTCACATACACACTCCCCTTGTTCATTAATGATTCCTGGAATGTCCTTCTTGGAACCTGTTTCTGCCTTAAAGTACCTATACATACCCTTCCATTTTTCTCTAAATGTGTATGACTGCCAATTGTGCTTGCCATCATGTTATCCTTAGCTGACTTCTTTGCTAGATTCAATTTCCTAGTAAGTTCCTTCAATTTATCCGTACTTCCACAGCCATTTCTAACTCTATTTCTTTCGAGTCTGCACCTCCTTCTTAGTCTATTTATTTCTCTATTATAATAAGGTATGTTTTGCCATTCCTTACCACCTTTAAAGGTACAAACCTATTTTCACATTCCTCAAAAATACAGTACTGCTTTAAAACTATCCCACAGTCTGTTTACATTTTTATTTACCGTTTTCCACCAATCATAGTTACTTTATAAAATCTCCCTCGTGCCTGTTTTTACAGCCATATGGTACTGGCTAACAGTCCTACTTTTACGATGTTCCTCTCTATCACATTTATTTTTAACTACGATAAAAACCGTTTCGTGATCACTAATACCATCTATTACTTCAGTTTCTCTATAGAGGTCATCTGGTTTTACCAGCACCACGTAAGGATATTCTTCCCTCTAGTTGGTTCCATACCGAGCTCGATAGCGCAGTCGCTTAAGTGCGGCCAGTATCCAGTATTCGGGAGATAGTAGGTTCGAACCCCACTGTCGGCAGCCCTGAAAATGGTTTTCCGTGGTTTCCCATTTTCACACCAGGCAAATGCTGGAGCTGTACCTTAATTAAGGCCACGGCCGCTTCCTTCCCACTCCTAGCCCTTCCCTGTCCCATCGTCGCCCCAAGACCTATCTATCCATCTCACAATATGCGAGGTAAAGCAACTAGCAAAAAAAAAAAAAAAAAAAAAAAAAAACAGTTGGTTCCATCACTTTCTGAATCAGCTGTCCTTCCCATATTAACTTATTTGCCATTTGTTGGTCATGCTTGCTGTCGTTCGCATTACCTTCCCAATTGACATTTGATCAATTGAGATCTCCCGCTATAATCACATTCCTTTCCATATCGTTTCCCACATAAATTGGAATCAGCGTCAGTGCTACATTTTCCCAGTCGGTACACTCCAAAGACATCAAGTTGCCTATTATCTTTAGAACTTTAGAACTTTACTTTACCAATGACTTGCTGCGGTTGATCTGCAGGCCAATGATATATGAATATTACAAGAATTGTTATGGATTATGTCCTGAAGTCGCTGGATGCACTCTGACGCAGCTTTAGACTTAGTCGGGGATTTAGGTCTAGATGCCCTTCCAAACACAACGCTAATATTAGAATTTTATAAAGAAATTACGAACTGTTCACGGAAATTCTCTAAAAGGTGGCGGTATTGCCAAGAAAATGTTGCAAACGACGCAGGCTGGTCTCCCTTAAACCATTTCGAACAGCTGATTGAATTCCTTAAGAACGCTTTTTATACAAGCAGTGTCTATGACTCTTATTAGGTTATACCACTGCTACCGAATGCACATTTCATAATGTACATTTAGCGAATATTAGATGAAAGGAAACGAATTTCATAGTTTCTTTAGACAATAACGCAATCATCGCATAGTTTATACATACAGAACGACACGGAGCTAATGACTAAATATTTCTTAGGTTGACTACGAGAGAACAACGAGCACCATAATAACAAAACAACAACGATCAAATAAGCCTGCTGGGCTTAAAATTGTTACGTTACGGAATTTATTTTTTAAGACAAAGCTGCGACTTTTTCTCGTATAGACCACGGCCAACTCTCACAACTTCGCCACAAATCTCCTCGCCTGAGAGAGGGGAGGAATGGAAACATTGACTTGTAGTAGTAGTAGTATTAGTAGTAGTATTAGTATTAGTAGTAGTAGTAGTAGTCAAGACAAATATTCAGTATTCCAGTGCTTCTCAATGCAGTTAGTCATAGGAACTTTAAACGTAATGCAGTCATTATCAAGCAATAACCTTACTCAAATTATACGTGTATGCCCATTAGTTTTTATCTTGTGTTTATTATTATTATTATTATTATTATTATTATTATTGTTACCGTATTTTGGTGGTAGTTATGCATGAAAGAAGGTGCTGGGTGGTGAAGGGGTCTCAAGCTACTAAAGTGAAATTAATTTTAAAATTTAGCAAGGTTATATTTTCTTTTCAAAATTAGGTAACAACAAATAGAACAGGTACTTAGTAGCCGAAACACGATTGACAATTACATTTACATAGGTACCCCATTTGGGGCTTCAAAAGGTCAGAAACATAATTCTTGAGCCATGAGCCCAACCTTACAATGAACACCATACAACAAAGGGGCCGAAAACCCCCAAACATGCCAGAAACACCGGCTTCCAATTACATCCAAAAGCCTCCTTGAGGCAGAAACACAATTTTCAAAAAGGGCAACTTCCCCTTAAAATACAAGCCTATCATAGGCCACTCCGAACTCCACCTTAAGCCGTCCTCAAAGGACATATACACAGGAGCAAAATACCCAATCTACTGAGGTCTGTTAAATGACAAGAAAGTTAATATATGACCTCTAAAATCACAATTTGAGAGGAGGCGAACTTGCACTCCTAATACACTTTGTCTTTAAGACCTATTTTGGCTCTAAGGCCACTGATGCAAGGGCTAATCCCATACTACAGAGGTGACTTAAGAAACTACTAACTTACATTACTGAAGAATAGGTTGCGAAAAATAAGTTCACCTCAAACAATGTGAGTGGGAGCTCGAGAGGGTTAACACTCTCTATCCCAGTATGTCGCTTTACAAGAGAATAGAAGAAAAGAGAAGTTACATTTTAGGAAAAGGTTACATAGGGGAACGCTTAGAACCTGCCCCGAAAGTTAAACTGCTGAGCTGGCAAAGAAAAAATTTATTAATCGGCCATTACCTTATTGTTGACCGCTGCCGAGGAAAGAGGCACTTCCCGCCTCCTGCTATGTACTTAATACACTGAAAGATGGAACAGAAGTGGCTCGGAGACCCTAAAATCAGCAGTTTAAATACTCTCGCAGAAAGTTCTAGGCGTTAGGGGAAAGAAAACACCCTCCCACAAAGATTTTATTGGGTAGGACCCCGCAACAGATTCAAGTTGGGGAAAGATACACCAGATTGGTCAGAAATTAATTGAAAAAATTCGTGATTGGATACATTCAAAACAAGGGGAAGAAAGGGGTAAATATTGCCAACTTAAACAATGTCAGAAAGAAATTTAACAAAGAACAAACTCCTGAAATTAAATTTTCTCCAACAAAATAGTTCTTTGACTCCGCACTAGGGTGCACTATTGTTGATCTTCAGTAGTGTCCTCTAGAAGAGAAAGTTCACACTTCTTAATACAAGCAAGACAAAAGTACGTCGAAAATGACACAGTTCACAAACTCAAAATTTTCCAGGTAGTGACATCTTCTGAGAAATTTTGAAATTAAGACCGTAGATAAAGTTCAGACTTCCTCCAGAAGAGGAGTTTCAACTGGCGCAACTTTTAAATAAACGGTGTGGAGGTGTACCGCCCGGTACAGACCTCCCCCCCCCCCAAAAGTTCCTCCACGGGGTAACACAGAAGAACATAAACTTTTGTTTGAAAATAAGTTCCAAGTTTTGATGTTGATGAAGTTGGATGGCCGGACCGGCCGTTGCAGCTTGCGTCCAAAAGGAGGCCGCTCGGACCCCTCAAGTACCCTGAGATACCGCTCGCCCGCACTATGAGGGGAGCAGAGGTGTTGAAGCACGCCGCGCCCGCGGTGAACATATACAGGCTGCGGGCAAGTAGCAGGTCGTGCGCCGCACATCAGCCTTGGCCGGGAGGAGAGCTCCGGCTCGCCGTGCACATGTCGTCCTCGCTGGAGAGGAGGGGGCCCATCCCCCTCCCCAGTTGCTGCACGGCGCTGCGCGGCTGCGGGGGCACTGAAACATTAAGGCTAGGCGGCAGAATTGTGTTGGACCATCGTGTTTTTGAAGGCACAGGCATTATGGAGAGGTTGAGGGGCCAGCGGCGTGTAGATATCCGTGGCATTTAATCTAATGAAGCCACAGTGTAAGGTGGAGCAGGAGACGGGAGCGTGGTAATGGCCGTGGCAAGAACAGGATGGCAGTTTAACGGATCGGGGCGGGTTTTACAAAAGGCTTACATCTAAAACCAAAATATTATAGAAGGGGCAGAATGCCATAAAAGTGAAACTCAAAAAAAATATAACCTTCATATCCTTTCAAAATAATATGAAGCAAGTTAACACAAAATTACACCGGTTTCACCTGGGACAGGTGAACCCTAAATATCCTCTCGGTGGCTGGATTACTTAACAATAAGGTAACCGGCGTAAGAAAATCGAGAATGATACAAGGCCCATGAAATCTGGGGGCAAGCTTGCCCGCGGGAACAAAATTTTTGACCATAACCTGGTCACCTACCTTCAAAGGGGTTGGTCTCCGTCCACGATCATACCTTTCCCTAACCTTTTCATGAGACACTTTAAGATTGGCTTTAGCCTTCTTCCAAAGATCTTTAATGTTGTCCGGATCTATTATCTCGGGTAGAATGTCATTCAGAGACCAGAGGTTAGAGAGCGGCGAGTTGGGAACAAACTTGAACATTAAAGAAGCTGGAGTGAACTTGTGAGATTCATGAACCGCCGAATTCAAAGCAAAAGCTATCCAATGCAGGGACGTGTCCCACCTGGAAGGATCTTCATGATGATAGGCAATGAGTGCGGACCTGAGATTACGGTTAACCCGTTCAGCCAGAGATGGTTGAGGGTAATAAGCAGAAGTAGTTACATGAGAGATGGATAAGTCAAAACAGAATTTACGAAATAAATTAGATGCAAAAGCCTTAGCATTATCGGAAACTATGTATTGACAAGGACCAAAAGAAGCAAAGATAGTATTAAGACAAGAAATGGTGGACTGAGCGGTAGCCAGCTTAGTCGGAAATAACCAGGAAAATCTAGTAAAACCATCTACACATACAAAGATGAACTTGTTGGCATTCCCCTTTGACTGGGGGAAGGGTCCCACATAATCAATATACAGGCGCTCCATGGGGCGCGACGCTTGATGAGAAGACAAAAGACCTACCTTAGTGGACATGGTCGGTTTACTAAGCAAACAGGATTTACATGCCTTTACTAATTCACGGATTTCACCGTCCATACCTTTCCAGATGAACATATCACGAATCTTTTCACGAGTTTTAAAGATACCAAGATGCCCTCCTAATGGGGTCTCATGATAATACTTGAAGATCATAGGTACAAGAACCGCTGGAACAACAACTTTCATCATCTTATCATGCCTCGAAGGGCAACATAGAACTCCATTCCTCAGAACATAAGGGACAACATGTTCCCCAGAAGAAAGGGTTTCCATTATCGGAGCCAGCGTCGGATCTTCACGTTGGTATTTCTCGATATCCCTAAACAGCATAGGAACATCTGTTAGGATTGCATTAACCTCAGATAGCATGGACTCGGGAGGTGATGGACTGTCGACCTGTTCATGCTTCTCAACATCGTCTGAAAACATACGGCTGAGTCCATCAGCGACAACATTTTCGGTACCTCGGATATGCCTGACATTGAATTGGAAGGCAGAAATACGGATGGCCCAACGGGCTATACGACCAGTACGACGCGGCCTACCTAAGACCCAGCTTAATGCTTGATTATCTGTCTCCAGGTCGAATTTGACATGTTCCAGATAGAGACGGAACTTTTCTAAGGCAAATAAGACTGCCAACCCTTCGAGCTCATAGATGGAATACTTGGCTTCTTGAGCCGATAGAGTCCTAGATGCATAGGCGATGGGTCGCCTCCCTAGTTCAGTCTCTTGAAGAAGGACTGCCGCTACCGCCGACGACGACGCGTCCGTTTGGACGATGAATTTCTTTGAGAAATCAGGCATGGCAAGGACAGGGGCATTACAGAGAGCTAATTTCAGATCTTCAAAAGCGGCTTGTTGAGAAGGTCCCCACTCGAATTTGATGCCTTTCCTACGAAGAAGGTTCAATGGCGCCGCTCTATTAGCAAAGTTAGGAATGAACTTTCTGAAGAAATTCACCATACCAATGAACCTGGCGATACCTTTAATGTCCTTGGGAGGTTTAAAATCACGGATGGCCTGTGTTCTAGAATGATCGACTGCTACACCATCAGGTGACACAATATGCCCTAGGAATGACATAGAGGGCTTAGCAAAAGCGACCTTGGACAACTTGACAGTTAACCCAGCCTTACGAAGGCGATTCAGAACTTCTCGCAGATGATCTAGATGTTCTTCGAAGGTCTCCGAAAACACGACGACATCATCCAAGTAGTGATATAAGTACTCAAATTTGATGTCGGAGAAGACCCTATCTAGTAGCCTAGTGAGTACAGCTGCTCCCGTGGGGAGCCCGAAAGGTACGCGGTTGTATTCATATAAATTCCAGTCCGTGGCAAACGCTGTAAGGTGTTTAGACTCTTCAGCAAGGGGAATTTGATTATAGGCCTGATTCAAGTCCAAGATAGTAAAGAACTTGGCCTTACGAAACCATGAAAAGCAAGAATGAAGGTCGGGAAGGGGCACAGATTGTAACACCACCTTCCGATTGAGAGCCCTGTAGTCAATTACAGGCCTGAAGCCCCCTTGGGGTTTCGGGACTAGAAAAATAGGCGAAGAATACGCTGACTTAGAGGGCCTAATAATACCATCCTTCAACATCTGATCGATGATTTCTTTCAGAGCCTTCATTTTAGGTGGAGATAGCCTATACGGTGGAAAACGGACAGGAATCGAATCCGTGACCTCAATTTTGTATTCGATCAGGTCAGTAACGCCAAGAGTATCAGAGAATACCTCGGGAAACGACTGACACAGTTTGCGAATACTATCAGCCTGCTCCTCAGGTAGATGTCTAAGGTCTAACAACATCTCATCCTGGGTAGGCGAAATAGAACATGACACAGAATTACACTTTAATAGTGGAATTTTACAACTAGAAGCAAATTTGAATGTGCACGACCTAGACTGGAGATCGAGCACAAGACCAGTGTGAGAAATAAAGTCAGCTCCCAATATAATGGGGCAAGACAATTGCTTGGCCACAAACAATTTAATTTTCCATGTAAATTTAAAAATACGAATTTTGACCAGTAAGGAACCTAGAATTTCTAATGGAGATGTATTAGCAGAAACACATTTCACAGGAGAAGAGTCATAGACAGGTAGGTTACAAACAGACTTCAATTTCGAGTACCATTCAGCCGAAATAATGGAACAAACACTGCCTGAATCTAATAGAGCTGTTATAGGTTCGTTATTTACCTCAATCTTAAGGAAAGGAACAGGTGCGGGGGTATCCGCCGCAATCTTAAGACACTCTTTGAGGCATTCAAAGGACAGATTAGCAGATTTAACGTTCCCAGGATTTTCGATCTGCTTACCAGGGGCTGAGCCTCGGGAAGATGAATTAGTTGACTCAGCCGAAGCCACTAGTCACTTTAGATTGTTGTTGGAAGTTACCCCAGAAGTTGAGCAGGAGGGGGTGCTATTCGAATTGGGACAATTCTTGGCGATATGTGAGAAAGCCCCACATTTAAAACAGCCTTGTGATGAACCAGCTCCATTATTTGCCCTACTAGACTTGATCAGAGGACACTTATTGCGCAGGTGGTCAGGCGCCCCGCACGCATAACATTTACGGGGATTGACTGGTCGGTGAGGTGGAGGCCGAGTGTTACTAAAGGAAGGCGGGGGTTCTTTCGCGACACGCAAAGAATCGGCGTATCTAACTCCTTCCGCCGAGACGGCCAACGCTTCAAGTTCCGAGAAGGTTTGCGGGCACGCCGCGAAACACAAATATGACCTATAGGGAGGTGAAATTCCCTCTACAATAGCCTGCACAATCTGATCTTCAGGAAAATGAAGGGCAAACACCCTAGTATAAAACTTAATGTCCTGTATGAAATCAGCCAAGTTTTCATCCAAGCGCTGTACCCGATAATAGTATTTCTGAATCAGAGATGACCTCGCGCGGGCAGGAATGAAATTTGCAAGCAAGTGTGCGTGAAAATCTTCAATAGATGACTGTTCAGCAATAGCTCTTACTATTTTATCTGAGAGAACACCAATAGCATAAGGATAGATTATTTGTAAAATTTGACAAGGGGAAAGAGAAAACACAAGGGCGTGATCCTGAAATTCAACTAAAAATCTTAAAAATGAAATAACTTCACTGGTGGTGTTGACAGAAAACTTAGAGATACCTCTTAGCAACATTGCCAATGGATGAGGCAAGCTGCTAAACCCGGGTGACATAGTAGGTAGAGGTTTCAGGGGCAAAGAAGTTAATTCAGAACGGATGTTACTCAACGATGCACGGCGTTCATACTCGTTGTCCAATGGGGCAGAAATAGTTTGAGCAGTGGGGGTTTTCCTATTTACTTCTCCCTTAGGAGACTCTTCCTCACTACCTACATTCACTATGGTGGGTTGATCAGATTTGGGAGGAATTTCCCCAGTTAACAATTGAGTGACTTTACTAGACAATTCAGAAATAGTTTCAAGGAGCGTATTAGCTTCCTTCCTCTGAACGTCATTCACCTTTAGAGACAACAGATCATTAACTCTATTTGAAAAATGATATAGCCTGCCTTGCACACGCTTAATTTGATTAGGAGACGGATCATTTTCATCAAAGAAACTAACGACCGATGCTAGCCCAGTAATGTTCTCGACGATCGTGGAAAGAGAGTCATCAATTTCTTTCTCTCCCAAATTGGGGATGGAAATGGGCAAATCAAGGGAGCCTCTAAGCTTGTTAGTGTCGATAGCAACCGTGCCTCCAGATTGCACGTTTCTAATAGTTAATTCGTAGATCAACTCCTCTTTGCGCAAGTAGTTAAGGAGGAGAACATCGCGAGGGCCGGGCATGATAACAGAAAAATTTTGAAAAACCTCAATAAAAAATTTCCAGCAACTGAGAAAATGGTTAGAGTTCGGATCAAAACAGAGCTTAGCCGTCAAAAGGGGCTAAATTGAGACCCATTCAACCACGCTCTGCTACCACTTGTTACCGTATTTTGGTGGTAGTTATGCATGAAAGAAGGTGCTGGGTGGTGAAGGGGTCTCAAGCTACTAAAGTGAAATTAATTTTAAAATTTAGCAAGGTTATATTTTCTTTTCAAAATTAGGTAACAACAAATAGAACAGGTACTTAGTAGCCGAAACACGATTGACAATTACATTTACATAGGTACCCCATTTGGGGCTTCAAAAGGTCAGAAACATAATTCTTGAGCCATGAGCCCAACCTTACAATGAACACCATACAACAAAGGGGCCGAAAACCCCCAAACATGCCAGAAACACCGGCTTCCAATTACATCCAAAAGCCTCCTTGAGGCAGAAACACAATTTTCAAAAAGGGCAACTTCCCCTTAAAATACAAGCCTATCATAGGCCACTCCGAACTCCACCTTAAGCCGTCCTCAAAGGACATATACACAGGAGCAAAATACCCAATCTACTGAGGTCTGTTAAATGACAAGAAAGTTAATATATGACCTCTAAAATCACAATTTGAGAGGAGGCGAACTTGCACTCCTAATACACTTTGTCTTTAAGACCTATTTTGGCTCTAAGGCCACTGATGCAAGGGCTAATCCCATACTACAGAGGTGACTTAAGAAACTACTAACTTACATTACTGAAGAATAGGTTGCGAAAAATAAGTTCACCTCAAACAATGTGAGTGGGAGCTCGAGAGGGTTAACACTCTCTATCCCAGTATGTCGCTTTACAAGAGAATAGAAGAAAAGAGAAGTTACATTTTAGGAAAAGGTTACATAGGGGAACGCTTAGAACCTGCCCCGAAAGTTAAACTGCTGAGCTGGCAAAGAAAAAATTTATTAATCGGCCATTACCTTATTGTTGACCGCTGCCGAGGAAAGAGGCACTTCCCGCCTCCTGCTATGTACTTAATACACTGAAAGATGGAACAGAAGTGGCTCGGAGACCCTAAAATCAGCAGTTTAAATACTCTCGCAGAAAGTTCTAGGCGTTAGGGGAAAGAAAACACCCTCCCACAAAGATTTTATTGGGTAGGACCCCGCAACAGATTCAAGTTGGGGAAAGATACACCAGATTGGTCAGAAATTAATTGAAAAAATTCGTGATTGGATACATTCAAAACAAGGGGAAGAAAGGGGTAAATATTGCCAACTTAAACAATGTCAGAAAGAAATTTAACAAAGAACAAACTCCTGAAATTAAATTTTCTCCAACAAAATAGTTCTTTGACTCCGCACTAGGGTGCACTATTGTTGATCTTCAGTAGTGTCCTCTAGAAGAGAAAGTTCACACTTCTTAATACAAGCAAGACAAAAGTACGTCGAAAATGACACAGTTCACAAACTCAAAATTTTCCAGGTAGTGACATCTTCTGAGAAATTTTGAAATTAAGACCGTAGATAAAGTTCAGACTTCCTCCAGAAGAGGAGTTTCAACTGGCGCAACTTTTAAATAAACGGTGTGGAGGTGTACCGCCCGGTACAATTATTATTATTATTATTATTATTATTATTATTATTATTATTAATACTGTTTTTCGTCCGAAGTGAGGACATATTGTATTATGTGACAGTGTTTCCGTTTCGTTTTTCTGCAGTGCCACAAGGTAATGCGTGTGCTTCTAATTTCTGTTTGTTTTTCTCAGTGCATTTATTCGTGCCGATTAACATTCTACCTGCGGCACGTTCTTTATTTACGTTATGTGGACTTGCTTAAGCTAGCAATTGGTGTTCTTGAACGTTATTCAACCGACTTTTCTTCCATATTCTTTATATTCAGTGTTGTCTTTCCTTTCTTTCTGCAATTTCGTCTGTTATTTGTAACAATTGTCAGTGCACGTTATATTCATTTCCTACTCGGTATGTTGTGATCTTGACTAGTGCAGTGCTTATGTTGTCAGTGCATTGACGCCCAATGGACTATATGAACTCTTGCTCCAATACGCTACGATGCAAACATGTTCTCTTCGTTGTATATTCATCATTTTGTTATCCTATTCTGTACCTATCTGTATAACTGTGTATCCTAATTCGTTATTCTCCTAATTTTCCCTTACGTATGTCTATACATACCACTAAACATTCGATTATCTTTTACATGTATATATTGTACACGGCCTAAGAGCTACTTTGTATAGCTGACGGCCCGCCTACCCATAGGGTAGGAATGAAATAACCTTCTAATAAATAATAATAATATACGTGTATGAGCACAAGAATTGATCACGTTGTTGGCTAGTAAATATTGTTTTAGAGTTTCACTTTCAAAGTGTACTTGTTCTTTCGTAGTAGAATGTTAATGTATGAAACGAGGTAGAACGTGTATCTTAAAGGTAGTATTTTTCTTTTATCTGGATGAACCACTGTGCTGTGGCGGACTTGAGCTATTTGTACACAATGGAGTGGACTCGCCCCGGATACGATGCGTTACGCACAGATGGCATTGTAGTACTCTTAGACTTCCGTTACAGTACGGCTCTTGAGAAACCGTAATTCCCTTTCGCTTGGGAACCACGTGCCGAGTGCTCTGTATTCTCTTTACGAGTCATTGTTTATATGCCAATACAGGTCATACACAAGTCGGTAAATCGTGTATTACCGGGCGAGTTGGCCGTGCGCGTAGAGGCGCGCGGCTGTGAGCTTGCATCCGGGAGATAGTAGGTTCGAATCCCACTATCGGCAGCCCTGAAAATGGTTTTCCGTGGTTTCCCATTTTCACACCAGGCAAATGCTGGGGCTGTACCTTAATTAAGGCCACGGCCGCTTCCTTCCAACTCCTAGGCTTTTCCTATCCCATCGTCGCCATAAGACCTTTCTGTGTCGGTGCGACGTAAAGCCCATAGCAAAAAAAAAAAAAAAAAAAAAATCGTGTATTGTGTTCCAAGAGGTCTCAACTTGCGAGCGTGTGGTAGCGACGATGGGCCCCGAAGCTGACACGTTTCTTCTATTTACCTTTGGCAATCTTCTCACTTCCATCGTTCCTATCTGACCTTCCTCGGCCAACTGACGCACTCTTTCGACCGCGATGGTATTACTCGTAGGTTTGCGTGGCGTAAGGAATCGTTCATGCTCACATCCATTGTAACCCTTCCCTTTTTTTGCCGACAACTTACATTTTCGAAGGGTCAGACCCCTTCAATTCTCTCCTCTGAATTTCAACACTTTCTCAGAGTTTGATGTTGAAAATTAATTTGGACTTTCAGGACATTTTTAAGCCCACAAGAACTATAGGTAATTGCTTCGGAAATAGTTTACCTCTGAGTGAAAATTTGCTTACACTGTTGTACTTTTGAGCTCCAGTTTCGAACCCGACAGCTCATACTCCCGGGGAGTTCTGAGAATTTTCGCTTTTTCTGCGGTTCATAGGGATATAAGGATCTCTGCGACCAAGTTTCAAGTGTTAAAGGCTGGTTAAATATGCAGCGGTGATTCATGTCTATTTGCATTTTTATATTCACCTCTACACATCATTACATCTCGACTTACATGTATTAGTACATATAGGTGATGTCGCAGCTCAGAAGTGGAGTCAAAATCCTGTAAGCCGAGCTGATTTGCTCAGACGATTGAGGCCTGGCCTTCTGACCCCAACTTGGCAGGTTCGATCCTGGCTCCGTTCGATGGTATTTGAAAGTGCTCAAATACGTCAGCCTCATGTCGGTAGATTTACTGGTACCGTAAGTACAATAAAAGAACTCCTGTGGGACCAAATTCCGGCACTTCGGTGTCTCCGTAAACCGTAAAAGTAGTTAGTGGGACATAAAAATTATTATTATTATTATTATTATTATTATTATTATTATTATTATTATTATTATTATTATTATTATTATTATTATTATTATTATTATTATTATTATTCAAATTCTATAACTAATTTAAATAATACTATATTAAGTAATGAAATGCTAAGTTGATGGAAACACAAAAATTACTAACAATGGCTTTCACGACCGCAGATAAAAAATAGTCAAAGATATTCTTTTTCTAGTGGTTTAACATCGCACTAACACATCGAAGGTTTTTGGTGACTGAAGAATAAGAGAGGATTAAGAATGGAAAGGTAGCATCATGCACGGACTTACTTAAGGTACATCCCCGAATTCACCTGGTGTGAAAATGATAAACAATGGAAAACCATCTTCAGGGCCGCCGACGGTGAGATTCGAACCCACCATCTCCAGAATGCAAGCTCACAGCTACGCGACCCTAACTGCACTGTCATCTCGCTCGGTGGCTAACGTTTTAAACTGTATTTTAACACTTCGCATAATCCGAGTTTTCAAAGATTTGACGTAGCCTGTGTTCGTATGAGCTCGCAGGAGGGACAGTTGCTGGCAGCATAATTTAAATACAACTAGTTATTACCAAGTAAGTGGAGCCAGGGTAAGAAATAATCCAATCAAAAATATTTCTGGACGTAATTGGATAATATCCAAACCAGTGTATGAAAAACCAACGTATGTGTCACAACAATTTTATACAATTGTACACAAGAATACATTGACGAAACTCACTTATACTTTACGAAAACAATAAAATTACATATTTTATATTGTGTAAGACAAGTGAATAAAATTGTAAACATATTTTGATTGAATTAAATTCACCACTTCAAGTTCCAATATCAGTTTAATTTCTGAAGATGCAGCATCCGGAATTTTACGTTTCATAATCCTGTTATCATCTTCAATTAGGCGACCCCTACCTAGCCACGCTGTTCAGGCTTAAACTGTGTTGTATAGGAGCCGCTATTAGCTTCAAGAAGAGCAAGCTGCTTACCGTTGACTCCTGAAGCTGATTTCTTGAAGGTTTCAGAATAATGTTCATTCCACTAAATGCTCATTTACATTCTGTAGTAGATATGATATTCTTGACGGCATCTGGAAGTAGTTTCAGTTATTTGTCACTGCAATGACCTCAATATTCTCTAAATCCGGTGACAGTTTCTCAAACATCAATTTGGAATGTCTACTACTAGTAGAGAAAACGCCTCACGCATTTTTGTTACCGATATAATAAATAATATTGGCGCCGATATAAGTGAACGTTAGAGTCGGTTCAAGCACTGATTCATGCAGAAAGCTTAGGCTTGGTTTATTCGACAGTGGGATACCGAGGTCTTATTACCAACACGTGTATCCATTTCTACGCATTTTAAATCCTGTATACAGTGCCCTCCCCCCAAAAGCTTCATATTCTGGCTTAGTGCACTTTTAATTTTGTTATATATTTTGTAGGTGGCCGGCCCCGTGATGTAGGGGTAGCGTGCCTGCCTCCTACCCGGAGGCCCCGGGTTCGATTCCCGGCTAGGTCGGGGGATTTTTCCTGTACCCGAGGGCTGGTTCGAGGTCCATTCAGCCTACGTGATTAGAATTGAGGAGCTATCTGACGGTGAGATAGCGGCCCCGGTCTAGAAAGCCAAGAATAACGACCGAGAGGATTCATCGTGCTGACCACACGACACCTCGTAATCTGCAGGCCTTTGGGCTGAGCAGCGGTCGCTTGGTAGGCCAACGCCCTTCAAGGGCTGTATTGCCATGGGGTTTGGTTTGGTTTTATTATGTAGGTACATTATGCATTAAGACAGTCCGTCTCCATGGCTAAATGGTTAGCGTGCTGGCCTTTGGTCACAGGGGTCCCGGGTTCGATTACTGGCAGGGTCGGGAATTTTAACTATCATTGGTTAATTTCGCTGGCACGGGGGCTGGAAGTAGGGTATATGTGTTGTCTTCATCATCATTTCATCTCCATCTCGATGTGCAGGTCACCTACGGGAGTCAAATCAAAAGACCTGCACCTGGCGAGCCGAACATGTCCTCGGACACTCCCGGCACTAAAAGCCATACTTCATTCCATTTCCTACATTAAGACAGATATACAAAGAGAAAATAAAATCAGAGCGGTGAGGAATATAACCAAGATTATGCAATAAAACATTGTAGGTGGATAGAAAGAAAGCGCTACATACTTTGAAGAGTACGATTACACAAATTTTGAAACACATTCGACATTGTCAATATTTAAGATGAATTCTCGACTGTAGCTTATTATCTTGTACAGTACACGACTGGATTACTTTTTAATGAAGAATTAAGGTATAATACCTTAGTTCCGAGTGATATATACAATGTGTACGTTATAATTTTCCTTATTCTTGATGATATTAATGCTTTCTCTCACCCAATTCAGTAACAATTCATTCTCTTGGAAATATGAGTCTTCCTTCTTCGTTTTTGGTCAATAGCGGACACAATTTATGATACATTATTTGTAAATCCCAAATAAAATCAAAACTCATTTACAGTTCGATGGTGGCGGCAGTACTTAGTCATTTGTTTTTCGTGCGTTAACAAGAAAAATGTAAGGTTCGAATTTAGATTCAAACAATAACTTAGTTTTGGTAAACCGAGATAATACATTCTGTGGTGAATAAATAAGTGTACGTTATCCGAGGTAATGACATTATCCGAGTTTTGGAAATCTAAGACAACAGCAAAGTTTACTAACGTTCGTGAATGCGGGCCTAACTGTGGAATATGTGCCTTCGGTCAGACTGAAAAAACTCTCCAACTTTTGATTATTGATCATAGTTCCAGACCATTTGGCACATGAACGAATGCCCTCTTCGCAAATACTTGGTAGTTGGAAGGACTTTGCCGAAACCTCAGCCAGTGGCTGAAAGCCCTAATTTTGCAAATCTATATCTGTGCTCTCCATGCATAAGTACGCTATATGCATTTTTTATTGCGAATAACGTATATTTGTGATTGATTTGCAATTTTTTATTTGATCCATATTGTACCGGTATATACTATAGCATAATAATAATACTGTGACACAATACCTCTCTCCTGATTCGATTGTACGTGGAAAGTATTGTGTCACCAGACAGTAAAGAACAATAGGGAGTGTAATTACTTGAACTTGCAGTACTCTGAATACCGGGGCGAGGAGTAAGTACTTCACGCCTGGGTTGAGAGCTTGCTGTCATTATGTCCCTAGCGGGTATGAGCTGGTAAATTTTGTCAGGTGAGCGGCCAAGCAATGAGAGAAGAACAGGCGTTCGTGACACACGTGCAAAAACACTCAGTTACTATTGTCGCATGTATCACCTCACATGCAAAGTTACATTGTCTCATTACTTTAGAATGTTGGTAATTCTGCAAGTATTTGTTTCCTTTCGGGTATGTTGTTCGGTGGAAATAGAGAATCACATCACTGAGCATATGTAATGCAAATAGATATACCACCCAATCAGGCTATATCTAGTATTATGGAGCCAACATTGTTGCCAACCTGTCTCGAATCATCTGCCAGCCAAACTTTATACAAATAAGTTCCTTGTAAATCTCGGAACACCAAACTCCTAGTCCTATAGCAGAGTGCAAGTTACTGAAAGTGAGTCCTAAAGCAAGACTAAAGGCCCGCTCCCACCTAGTGGAATGGAATCGAATCGAACCGAACATAATTTGTTTTTAGCATGTGTTTAAATGGGAGACAGAGCTGGCGATCGCCACGAGTCGAATCGAATCGAACCGAACGGAACAGGATTCTCTGCCAAGAATATTTTTCGACTAGCGGAGTGGAATCGAACAGAATTATCAAGATTCGTGCAACTTCGTAGACGGTCGGGTCGTAATCTTTCGGACGAACATTTGGCGGCAAATGTGTATCACCTTCAGCTGGAAAGTCAGCTGTTTCTTGGATACGGTCGGGAACGTTCTGCTTTGTGTTAGTTAATTTAGTTTATTAATACAAGACACGGAAAACTTACCATTTTAATTCAAAAATATAATTTCCTCTACTACAAGACCCACGAGCATTACTACAACAACGTAAAAATAATGCCTGGAGGAAAGAAGCAAGGCTATGAAAAACCAAACTTATTAGAATATAAAATTTTGCGGTAGGTTACTGTAGTCTATATACAATTTATTTCATAATTTTTGTTGACTTCCTCACAAAATCATGTTATGTTGGAGTCCACATACGGTATATCAGTACGATAATTGACACCACATCTCATATGGGATCTATATTTAAGTGTTTATTATATTTACAGTGAACGATTTCTAAGTCGCATTCCTTAGGTTTCAAACTGTCGTATATGTGTTCCTAACAAATAGTAGGCTACTGTATACAAAATTGCTCTGTTGTGGACAATAACTACACTTCACTGTCTTTAATTAATGTTACAGAGAGTTTGCCGTGCGGTTAGGGTGGCGTAGATGTGTTTTCATTCGGGAGATAGTGAGTTCGAAAACCACTGTCGGCAGCCCTGAAAATGGTTTTCCGTGGTTTTCCCATTTTTCACACCAGGCAAATGCTCGGCCCGTACCTTAATTAAGGCCACGGTCCTAGCCCTTCCCTCCTGTAAAATTGGACTTTTCTGTTAAATTCTGCTATCTGAAATAGTGATTGAAATTGCAATACATTAACTCTGAGGTACCGTCGAGACAGCTTCATCGCGCAATAAACATTCTAATAAGTTTGAATAGTCTTCTTTCAGCTATCTTGTTAATTTCATGCACCCAGAAACTTCTCCGATCTCTGCCTCTTCACTCCTTCTATCAGACCGTCCATTACAAGCCTGAAGTTTCCCGTAGAATCCCGTTCGATTCTGTTCCGCTAGATGTGAGCGGTCGAGTGGAAATTTCGGCTGTTCGGTTCGATTCGATTCCATTAGGTGGGAGCGAGCCTTAAGAAGTTAGGAAGAAGAAAGTAAATATAAAACCAGAGTTATCTCCGTACAGGCCGTAAAGGCCCAAGGAGGAGTGGACAGTGAGGGTTACCCGTAACCTCGGCATATAGTGGGATGTTATTATTAAGTATATGCTGCTAGTTGCTTTACGTCGCACCGACACAGATAGGTCTTATGGCGAGCGATGGGACAGAGCAGGGCTAGGAGTGGGAAGGAAGCGGCCGTGGCCTTAATTAGGTACAGCCCTAGCATTTGCCTGGTGTGAAAATGGGAATCCACGGAAAACCATCTTCAGGGCTGCCGACAGTGGGGTTCGAACCTACTATCTCTCGAATACTGGATACTGGCCGCACTTAAGCGACTGCAGCTATCGAGCTCGGTTTTTAAGTATATGCCCTACGACCTTTAATCTTCAGGAAATAACCTGGTGCTCACTTTTGGAGTATGCTGTGTGAACCTTAATTTGTGTGGCTCTCTAGAAGTGGGTATCTCGTTTCTAAATTTGTTGACTTCTTGACGGGGAATCAAATCCGCATCCTTCCGGGTGAACCTTTATCGTTTCGACTAGGCAGCTCATAGAAAGTAAATATCACCATCCAAATGTTAGGCTATGTAAGTGAATTGTCCCCGTAATTCTTCGTTTACAGATAACATTGTGCCTTGTTCTGCCTCTTCGCGATTTATCTAGAAATCATGTAACACTGACGTTAAATATCGTATCTTAGGTCTTCCTATACTTCTTATGTTCGTTACAACCAACCCCAATTTGTTCAATTAATAAATGATGTACGAAGTCAGTTCAAACTAGAACAAATGAAAACGTCGGTCGAGTGACGGATAAAGTCCTCTGGTCTCCATTGAAAAGCTGAAAGAATTATAGAAAGAACCGGTTTCATGCGTACGGTAGAGATCATTGGAGCTCACTACTATCGCATAAAGATGAATCATGAGTTGAAGCCTCAGGATATCCATACCTAGAGGCATGAATTTTTCGCATTAATTTTTGAACGGTTTCGCGAAAAGGATACTAATTTTTACGTTATTTCGCGAAATAGATTTGCCGTGTCGCTTTAATTTCGCTTTAATGAAATTCTAAAATTAATATTTAAAGGTTTCATTATTGTGGTTCTGAATTATTTATATGAATGGTAGATGTATAAATTACTAAGAGCCAAGTCCGTTTTCCCTTCCAAAGATTGTTTGCTGCTTGCTAGTACTTCGTTTGAGCAACGGGGGACGTATTGTTTCCATAGTTGGTTGGCTGTGGAAAGGTCCCCAGATCCTAACCAACAGAAAAAAGAAAAATCTTTATCAGAAAGAGGTCTTAGAAAACCTAGTCTTACTATCACTGATCGTTGATTGTGGAGGTTTAATTGATAGAATGTACATGCCTGGTACATACTTTTGAAGCCGTTTCCGGACTCCAGCGGGATGTTGGCTTTGAGTAGCATCGCTGTTGTTTCGTGACTAAATTCTATTTTTTTCACTCTTAGTTTTCTTTTGCATATCTAATCAGAGTTCTCTTGTTGCCTGCCGTTTCACTGTTGGAGTGCTAAATTTACGTCCTGAATGTTCCTTATTTTTAAAACAATGTTTTGAGACAGTATCTTTTTCTCCCCCGTCCGCCTCTGTGGTGTAGTGATTAGCGTGATTAGCTGCCACCCCCGGAGGTCCGGGTTCGATTCCCGGCTCTGCCACGAAATTTGAAAAGTGGTACGAGGGCTGGAACGGGGTCCACTCAGCCTCGGGAGGTCAACTGAGTAGAGGTGGGTTCGATTCCCACCTCAGCCATCCTGGAAGTGGTTTTCCGTGGTTTCCCACTTCTCCTCCAGGCAAATGCCGGGATGGTACCTAACTTAAGGCCACGGCCGCTTCCTTCCCTCTTCCTTGCCTGTCCCATCCAATCTTCCTATCCCTCCACAAGGCCCCTGCTCAGCATAGCAGGTGAGGCCGCCTGGGCGAGGTACTGGTCATACTCCCCAGTTGTATCCCCCGACCCAAAGTCTGAAGCTCCAGGACACTGCCCTTGAGGCGGTAGAGGTGGGATCCCTCGCTGAGTCCGAGGGAAAAGCCAACCCTGGAGGGTAAACAGATTAAGATAGAAGAAGATAGATAGATCTTTTTCTCCCACTCTATACGAACATTACAAAATTTACACATTAAAATATTGCTTTCCGAAACGTATAAACCTTCACTCGCAAACTGTTTAGCTCTGCTGTGCACCGTAACACTTGTCGAGCGACCCATCTTCGCTACTGTCTGTGATCACTTTCTTAATTTTACCTGACCACGAAGCCGAAATACACCAATCAATTGTGCTGCTTGTAGACGTCATGCCGTGAGGAGACAGACTGGGGTGGGATTACCAGCCACCACAAGAACAACATTTCAAACATTTCGTTTGGCAAGAAGCATGGAGCCAACCGCTTTTCTTTGATACCATGTCTTAAAGAAATTTTCCAGAACATTCATGATAACATATTTCTTTCCTATTGATGACTCCTTGTTTGCTCTTCCTTTTCTTTTCATACATAATCTTGGAACAAAATGTCAAGTTCGTTATTCACTACAGATTTCGCTGTAATATCGCGCTTATCGCGAAATAATTGAATTTCGCTTTAAAATGGCCTTATCGCTTTAATTCGCTTTAATTTGCGAACATAATATCCATATTTTTTTAACCAGAAACATATGATTCGTAAAGATATCGCAAAATCGCTTCAAAATATTTTTTGTCGCGCTTATCGTTAATGCGAAAAAATCATGCCTCTACCATACCTAATTGCAATATTGTGGACGTGCGATGGCGACTCTTCTTCTGTGGGCATGTAAACAAACAAAACATGTGTTTCCTTGGCTGGGAAAAGCCAGATAATTAAGCGCAAAATTCACTTCACTCAGAGTGTTGGTGGTGGTGGTGATGGTGGTGATTATTGTTATAAGAGGAAGTACAACTGGGAAACCTTCCTCTATTACACTAATCAGCGGGAAAAATGGAAGGGGTTCGACGTAACCGTACGGGCAGCAGTTTCAATCCATGGCGTTGTTGGCAATGCATGCATAATTAACACAATAAACGTAAACCCTATCGAATACAGGGAGCAAGTCATAGAGCGGTGTCATGCAATTTAACGATTTGGATTTTGACAAGCAAGTGTTCCAACAGGGCGGAACCACTACACACTTCCGCTAAGGAAGCTAAGCACTGTTAGAGGAACTGTTTCCACTTCGGCGTGTGTCTTCAAGAGGTTCTGAATTTCCTTATCCTTTCCCTCACCAACAGCGCGTGGCAACCCATCCACTTCTTGACCACGCCCAATGTTGCTTAACTTCGGAGATCTCACGCGATCCGGCGTTTCAACACGGCTGCGGCCGTTGGCTCATCAAGGGAAGTGTAGTAAAATTCAATTCAAACTTTTCGGCATTATTATAACCGTCCTAATTCACCTCTGAGGAAGCAGAGCAATGTCTTCACAAAACGTTAAGTTTCCCTGCAAGTTGTCCCATTTCACACAGTATAAAACACATGATAACTACCGGTATATATTTTACTCCAAGACTTGAAGGCATCAACTGAAGAAAAGAAAAACCTCATTTCTCCAAATATGTTTAAAAGTTACGTTACGATACTATTTGTATTACGATGGTCTGCCTCACAAGTAATTCTTTCACGTTACATTTGGGTGTGTCACTCTGTAAATACCATGGATTTGAACTATTCCTCATTAGATTTATTTACTTCAAATTTTTCCCACCTGTTTCAGTAGCAACTTTAGATATAAAGAAAGGTAAAGACACAAAGACAATCGTTATAGCTGTTCACAGCTAACCAAACTAATACTTTATTTTTTTTTCAGATGATCGTCACGCTATTTACGAATACGTAATTGAATCGAATTCGTGTATACCTACAGTATTTTACTCAAGATCTTTTTTGATGTGATGGTAGAGGGTAACAAATATTAGAAAAATATATTTTCCTGAAGGTACGAAGCGGCCATGTTGTCATCATATCTTCAAGGAGATCCTTTTGCTTTTACCCCAGAGCTTTGCATGCGTCACTTTCCTCCAGTGAAATTCAACTTTAAAGCTTGTCAATATGTCCAAACACTAATTATAACACAATTAGCACTGTAACATACCTGTAAAAAAGCACCATAGCGAAGAAAGGTCGTTGTGTTTCGATGGACTGTAAAGCTTTACAGTTGCATTAATTGAGTCGACAATGAAAACGTATAGCTTCTTTCTTAGCAAAATAAATCATAAAAACATAATGATAATAATAATAATAATAATAATAATAATAATAATAATAATAACCGGGAAGCGTGAAAGGATCAAAACATGATTTTTGTTATTTTTATAGCAATGACTTCTCCTCTGAGCAAAAGGGGGTATATTTTTTTTATTTTGTAACATGCACATTTAGATTCTAAAATATTTGAAAGGATTGCGGGGTTGTTAAGTTGTAATACTAAGTTTTATATTTAAAACATCGTCATAAACGTAGGTGCATTGTTCTAGGAACAATTAGACATCGAAAGCTGAAAATTAGAAGATATAAATTAGAAGTAAGTTACTAATAAGTGTAATAAATAAATTTATATACTTTTTCCCAATAAATTCCAAGTATTATTTTTTATTTTGAAATGTTGACGTACGTGAGCATAATTTTATCTACTTATTTCAGTTAGTAAGTTGAATTTTCTTATCTGGCTGAACAAAATGGTATATTAGTTACAGAAGTCTCAAACCTATATTTTTAAACACGTCCTTAGAAATTATAACCTAAATTTCAGTTTATTTTTGGAATTTCAGTAAGTTTCTATTTGTTTGATTAGAAATGTTTTGAGCCAGAGTAACAAAACTGTGGGTAAATAAGGTTCTGTCTTCCAAAAGTAGCTGAAAAAGGGGAATAAAATCCATCAGAAACTTTAAAAATGATAGTATCAAGATGTGCATTCCTCTGTTTGGATCACTTCCTGGTTCCCATGAGGATAATGAGACACTCGCGTTTGAATTCATTGGATGTAACAAAAATGATCATAACTAAATGCTTATGGAAGTGGCCAAGGGTAAAAGTGGAGATATATTTCCGAAAATTCAATAAACGTTAAACAGAATAGAATCAACATTAAAGTTAAATACGTGTACACTTTTCTAGATGTACTTAAATCTCAGATAGATGGCTGTCTCTTAATTTGCCACTTAATATCTATCTATCTATCTATCTAACTATTATAATGCGAATAATTGAATACAAGAGTTTACCAAAGAATACTAAGTAGGCTACTATATCATTTCTGAGAATAAATCCCTACGGCTTTAGTTTTACAGGACGCAAATAAAAATTAACGTAGGGCTTGGTTAACTGTGTTGGAAAACCGGAAATTACTGAAAATATCAGATGAATAACAGAAACATAATTCACACTTGTTCAGTTCGTTTCTGCTCTCATAACTTGGTCCCGAGTTCAATGGCCCCGAACAGCCTTCAACTGCTACAACAAAAAGATTTTTTTTCCAGGGCGTAGGCTACAATAGAGATAAGATCATAAAAATAAAATACCGAGAGAACAGGATGTTTCCATAACGGACAGCACTTCCACTGTGTGTATTTCATCATTTTACAATATGACCCAAAATCAACCTTCATGCTTTTCGTTGTCAGTTCAGTTTGTTAATAGGCTACGCTGATTTTGCTGACGATTGAGTGAAGTGTGGACTGATGGGATCAGTTTTTCAGGTACGATATAGTACTTACATATTTTCTCTGGTAAGCTCTTTTCTCCTCTTATTAAATAGAAATACTGAATTCAGGTGTTGGCAGAACTTACTTGAAGGAGGAGGTGTGTTGGTGGGATGCGTTCTAATCCTGACCTTGCATTCTGAATTTCGGGTGCAGGTGTATAAGATTATAATAATGTGTAGAATATGGATCGTGCATACATATTTCAGAGATGATATTGGCTGAAATAGTTGACGTACATATAAAACGCTATCACAAGTTAGGGTATGTGGAGCTACATCGACCGAGTCTATGGATTAACGATCCAAACATCAATCTATCTCATTCATACTAATGTCATTAGAAGCAGTATCGTTAATTGTTATGAAATAAACATTGATATAGTTTAGACGAAAGGGTATATGATTATAATATATGGAAAATGTCGTTTAAATACATATTTTAGAGGTGTATATGAAAATAAATTGATGTAGTTTCATTTTGGCGCATGTCTTCGGACATTTGGTTCATCAACGCAGTGAGCTTACTGCTATTTTTTTTCTTTTTACTACAGTATACGCAGAAGTTCGGATATTTATAATTAATTGAGGTTAGAATTGAGAATCAAGTGACTTGATAAAGGTATCCTTGTGCTATTATATGGAACTGAAATGGGGAACTACGGAATGCAGTCATAGGATGGATATTAATGCAAAAGGTCTCTTTACTTACAGCCAAGCATGCAAATCTGAGCTATTACAAAAATATTTATCTGAGCTGTACTCACACAGCCGGTTAATGGAGTGTGTATTTTTACATACAGTACGTTAGTCATGAACAATTTTCTTCATTCATCTGTTATCCAAAAGCCAAATGTGCTTTTAATTAGTACTGAAATTGCTGAAGATGACTAAAATTCGAACTGTTATTGACTTAATATGTCAGTACCTCAAACATTCAACCATATATATTGTTGTGCCCGCGAACTCAGTTATGAAGTACAACATTCTAAACGTCAGTTATGTGAATAATATTGTTACCTTAACATGAAATTATAAGTATTTTAATTATTATGTGTGTAAAAATAACGCTTCTTCTTTCATATATTTTATTTTACGGGTTATCCCGTGAGATGTGATTATGAGCCCCAAAGTATTTTATGGTAGTGGGAATTAAACCAGTGTTATATTTAATTTTGAAAGTGGGTCATTATGATATGTTTCTTTACACTTGAATACCGTATCTATTTATAGGATATTGTCGGGAAGTTAATCAAGTACTGTACCGTATATAGTTTATATAAAATAATGTAAATGAACGTATAATTCAACTGGTCACCCCCACCCCCTCCCTGTGATGTACGGGAAGCGTACATGGCTCTTTGATTCCCGGCTCGTCCAAGGATTCTCATTGTGGGCTAAGAGCTGGAACGGAGTTTACTCAGCCCCGTGAGACCAAGTGGGGAACTATTTGATATGAGAGGCAGAGGACCTGGCCATTAAAGTCAAGCAATAGGTTGAGGATACCGTCACGCTGACTAAATGGCATCCAATATCTACCAGCCATCCGACAGGACGATAGTCGCTTTGACATGCCAAAACCCTCAATGGCGTTTTGCTATTTGTTTTACGTCGCACTGACACAGACAGGTCTGATGACGAAGATGGGACTGGACAGGGTTAGGACTGTGAAGAAAACGACCGTGGCCTTAATTAAGGTACAACCCCTCAGCACTTCCCTGGTGTGAAATGGGGAAACCACGGGAAATCATCGTCAGGGCTGCCGACAGTGGGGTTGGAACACACTATCTCCCGAATGCAATCTCACAGCTAAGTGACCCAAACCACGCAGCCAATTCGATGGGTGGTGGCGGTTTGTACCTTGGATTTGTTTGATTAAATATTAAATGAAACAAATAAATACATTTCACGAATTTACAAAACTATATTTAATATCTCAGTGTAGCAGCCTTTTCTTTATTTTTTATTTGTATTTGTCTGGAAGATATAGCACTTATAGAAATAAATCTATATCTATACCACGTGTCCTATCTGAACACAAATTTCACACAAATGTATTTATCGATTGTTTAGTAAACGACAAGCTACCAGTGATTGTTAAGATAACGATTGGAATTAATAGTAATAAAAAAAATGAAAAGATCGTTGTCCTTGGGTAGTAATAGGTTAAGTGTATTTTCTTTCCTGTTATTTTTACACTCACCCAAGTCGTTATGGACCCATGTGTGTACAACAGTCCAATATGCGTATTATGTGTATTTGCGTATATAATTATTTGGGCTTCGAATTGGACTGTTCTACATGCAGAGGTTCACGATGCTAATGATCAAATATATCCAAGCTCGTTGTCAGTACCAACACAATCGTAAGGAATATTGCACCATGTTCTAAGCAAATCAAGCGTAATAGTTTCACACTTAACGTACCTATAATATGATATTGTTCATAATTGTTTGTATTAACTTGTGAAAGATCATTACTGACATTAAAAACTAAATTATTTTGCTCTGTCACTGTACTCACATGATAGTGAACTACTCAAAGCAAAGCTCCCCATTTTCACGACAGGCTGGAAACGAATTGTAATATTGCACATGTAAGCCAATGATCGGTAGAACAAAATCACAGAGATGGGCAGAAGCGTCATTAGCTACCAATTTTTTAGGGAAACTTACAGAGCAATGTAACCCTGCTTTTCTTAAACTACTAGGTAGTAATTTTTATTTGAACAATTATTTTAAGCTACTCTCAACTTATACAGTGTGCTAAAATAAAGTTGCAATACTATATATGCCTACTATAACTGCGTTGAAAATTCAGCTCCGGTAACAGAACTGAAAGGGATTCGTTCTCGCATACATTTCAAACACATTAAAAAACTCATATGGATAAGTAAATATATGTCGAAGCAAGGAACGTTGTAAAAGTAGGACTATTAGGCACCACCACATGGCTGATAAGACAGGCAAGAGGGAGTTTAAAAAAATTAACCATTACGATCGGTGGAGAATGGTAAGTGAAAATGTAAACAGCCTATGGTATGGGTTAAAATCAATTTCTGAGGAGTGTAAAAATAGATTTTCACCGAGCTCGATAGCTGCAGTGGCTTAAGTGCGGCCAGTATCCAGTATTCGGGAGATAGTAGGTTCGAACCCCACTGTCGGCAGCCCTGAAAATGGTTTTCCGTGGTTTCCCATTTTCACACCAGGCAAATGCTGGGGCTGTACATTCATTAAGGCCACGGCCGCTTCCTTCCCACTCCTAGACCTTCCCTGTCCCATCGTCGCCATAAGACCTATCTGTGTCGGAGCGACGTAAAGCAACTAGAAAAAAAATAGATTTTACATTTGAAGGTGGTGAGGAATGGTAAAGACGCACTGTATTATAACAGATAAATGAAGAGATTAAGAAGGAGATAGAGTTTAGAAAAAGAAAAATGAAATGGCGTATGGCTTTTCGTGCCGGGAGTGTTCGAGGACATGTTCGGCTCCCCAGGTGCAGGTCTTCCGGATTTGACTCCCGTACGTGACCTGCGCGTCGTGATGAGGATGAAATGACACATACACCCAGCCCCCGTGCCAGCGAAATTAACCAATGATGGTTAAAATTCCCGACCTTGCCGGGAATCGAACCCGGGACCCCTCTGGCCAAAGGGCAGCACGCTAACCATTTTAGCCATGGAGCCGGACAGTTTAGAAAGAAATAGATATGAATTTGGAAGTAAGGACAGATTGAAGGAACTTACCAGGAAATTGATTTTAGCGAAGGAGTCAGCTAAGGATAACATGATGGTAAGTATAATTGGCAGCCATATACATTTTAGGAGCTTCCGTGGCTCCGGCCTCTCACCGCTGGATTCCGTGGTTCAAATCCCGGTTACTTCATGTGAAATTTGTGCTGGACAAAGCGGAGGCGGGACAGGTTTTTCTTTGGGTACTCCGGTTTTCCCTGTCATCCTTCATTCCAGCAACACTCTCAAATATAATTTCATTTCATCTGTCAGTCATTAATTATTGCCCCAGAGGAGTGCGACAGGCTTCGGCAGCCGGCACAATTCCTATCCTCGCCGCTAGATGGGGGCTTCATTCATTCCATACCTGACCCGGTCACTGACTGGAAACAGGCTGTGGATTTTCGTGATTTTTTGATAAATAGAAAGTGTGTATAGAGAGGCAGGTTCCAGCAATCAGTAATGAACAAGAGGAGTGTATATGTGAGGACTTACAGAAGGCAAAATAATTCATTCATCAGTATGGAAAGATAGTTGGATATAAGGTAGGGGTGGTGAAGAATACTGGCAAACTACTGTAATTTATCTATAATAAAAGAATTACAAAAAATGACACTAAATTTGAAAACTATGAAAGCAGTTGGAATTGATAAGATTTCTGGGGATGTACTAAAGGCAATGGGTGGGGATATAGTACTATATCTTAAGTACTTTTTATTTCTGTTTGCTTAAAGGAGTTATTTCAAATGAATGGAGAGTTGCTATTTTAGGCCCTGTATACAAAGGAAAGAGGATAAACATTAAGCGGATACTTACATTCTAGTCATCATGACATGTGTTGTTTGTAAGTTCTGAGAAAGTATTCTTTCTGATTCTATTAGGCACATTTGCGAAATTACTAAGTGATTTCATAGACGGCAGTTCGTTTTAGGAAAGATTATTCCAGGGAGGCTCAACTTGTAGGATTCCAGCAAGATATAGCAGATGCTGTTTTAAATTCAGGAGGTCAAGTGGGCTGCATTGCTAATAACCTATCCAAGGACGTTTGTAGGGTAGACCATGGGAGACTAATGACGAAAATAAGGGCTACTGTAGTAGGCAAAAGAGTGATTGAATGTGTGCTAAATTTCTAGAAAACAGATCTCAGAGAATTAAAATAGGTGAAGAAGCATTATATGATCCTATGGTAATGAAGAGGGAAGTTTCGCAAGACAGTGTTATTGAACGCTTATGTTTTATATATTGTATGTAGGATAATATGAGTAAAGAACTGAAATCACAGATAAGGCTATTTGCGGATGATTTTATGCCATACAGAGTATGTATGACATACAGGATTGTGAACGACTGAAAAAAAGAAACTATCGACAGTGTTGTGAAATGGACAGCAGACAGTTGTTTGAGGGTAAACGGGGATAAAAGTAAGGTTGTAAGTTTCATCACGAGGAAAATTAGTCCTCTGAGTTATAACTACAATGTCGAATGAGTGGAGGTACCTAATCACTGCAAGTACTTAGATGTTAATTTAAGGAAAGATCTTTCATTCGGGTATTCACATTAATGGTATTGCAAATAAAGGTCACTGATCTCTTGCATATGGTTATGAGAGTATTTTGGGGTTGTAGTAAGGATGTGAAGCTATTTGCTTTACGTCGCACTGACACAGATAAGTCTTATGGCGATGATGGGATAGGAAAGGCCTAGGAGTTGGAAGGAAGCGGCCGTGGCCTTAATGATGGTACAGCCCCAGCATTTGCCTGGTGTGAAAATGGGAAACCACGGAAAACCATCTTTAAGGCTGCCGACAGTGGGACTCGAACCCACTATCTCCCGATTACTGGATACTGGCCGCACTTAAGCGACTGCAGCTATCGAGCTCGGTAAGGATGTGAAGGAGAGGGCGTATGCCACTGATAATACTCCGAGTTGGCTGTTGTTCGAATGTATGATGGTACCCTGACCAGGATTACTTGATTCGACAATCGGAAAAGACCCGAAGGGAAGCTGCACAATTTATTCTGGGTGTTTTCTGACAAAAGAGTAGTGTTAAGAAACCGTTTCAAACGTTGGGTTGGGAAAAATTGGCTGTAAGGAGACGAAGTGTTCGACTAAGCGGTACGTTCCGATCTGTCAGCAGAGAGATGGCGTGGAATGGCATTTGTAGACGAATAAGCTTGACTAGAGTTTAAAAGTAGGAAAAACATAACATGGTTATAAATTTGAAATTCAAGGGGATGAATTGTGGCAAATATTTATTTTTACGAAGAAGAATTAGGGATTGTATTAATTTACAGAGGGAGATCATCTTTAAATTTCTAAGATCTTTGAATAGCATTTAAGAAGTAGACTTGAATAGGGTCGCGTAGCTATGAGCTTGCATTCGGGAAATGGTGGGTTCTAATTCCGCCGTCGGCAGTCATGAAGATGGTTGACCATGTTATCCCATTTTTTATACCAGGCGAATACTGGGACTGTGCCTTAATTAAGGCCCCGGCCGCTATCTTCCCAATCCTAGCCTTTTCCCATCCTTCCGTTACCGAAAACCTTCGATGTGTTAATATGACGTTAAACCACAAGAAAAGAAAAAACTTAGTAAACAATTGTTACGGAGTCAGCAGATCAGTGGAGATTGATTACTGGATGCATTGAATATAATAATAAAAGTTCACCAGATGTCAATAATCTAAGTTTCTATTTCATACTTGCTTTAATAACCAGATCCAAAGTCCAAATTGTGTCCTCCTGTCATTGTTTAAAGTCGTCAAATGTTCTTGTCGTCAAATGCGGTCTGGGTGTGTAGCAATATGCCCCATGTTCCTTACACTCCGACTGCCATGAGTAGAAGTACAGAGAATGTCACACCTGATAAGCGTGGGGCTGTCTGAACTTGTCACTCAACGTTGTCGTACAGTATAATGATTATTCTCAACATTTTCTGATGACTAACAAGAGTCTTGAAGATGACTGAGCCTTACTTCCTTGGCCTGAATACATTAGAATATTTGCATGACAGTATTGCACCCGCCTATCGAGCGGTCAGTGCCAAGTTCTCCCGGTAACTCAATTTCTTCTCAGGGTATTCCATCTATCGCTCATAAAATCTGTGATTTTATATGGTTAGTTTTTTTTACGTGGTTTCGTAAGAGACTCGGTCTGTTGAGATGCACATCATGGGAATACCTATACGCTCAAGTAAGGACCTGTGGCCGATAACCTCAAAAAGAATCTCTTTCTTTTTGTCAAACTCATCAATTACTTATATCTACAAAACTTATTAGCTAACTTACAAACTAGCCGTTACCCAAAAGGAATTCAAAACACAGGCACTTTCTAAAAGAAAAATATAAGAAAATTTATTGAATAAATCATGTTCAATGTAAGTTAATGTGAATTCTGGGTAGTATTATCTTAATAATATTTAAGCATAAAGGATTAGAGTCAGCGCTGGCTCAAATAAAAGTAAAATAATTAAGCTTTAAATTATTTACATTCTTTCTCATTTAATGTTCAAATTCATATTAGTTATTTACTTCTATATTCGTAGCCATGTTCGGAAATGTAATTGATTTTCTCCAATTATATTCAAGAGATCACTGAGCAATCACGGTCTCCATATAAATACTCGTTGTGAATACTGTCACGCTAATTATATAAATTATTCTCACCACATTCAAGTCATCTCACTGTGATAAAAATGGATGGTTTGCTAAATTGAAACGTAATAAAAATTAAATGGGATAAAGTCAGATTGCGAATGTAAATCTGATCATATCTTTACGTATGTACTGACTGACTGACAGAGCAAATGCAACACCAAGAAGGAGTGGTCAGAACTTGATGCCAATTGCAGGGTAGACTGACGTCACTGAGGTATGCTCATGATGTGAAATGCGCCGCTGTGCTGCACACGTAGCGAACGATAAATGGGACACGGCGTTGGCGAATGGCCCACTTCGTACCGTGATTTCTCAGCCGACAGTCATTGTAGAACGTGTTGTCGTGTGCCACAGGACACGTGTATAGCTAAGAATGCCAGGCCGCCGTCAACGGAGGCATTTCCAGCAGGCAGACGACTTTACGAGGGGTATGGTGATCGGGCTGAGAAGGGCAGGTTGGTCGCTTCGTCAAATCGCAGCCGATACCCATAGGGATGTGTCCACGGTGCAGCGCCTGTGGCGAAGATGGTTGGCGCAGGGACATGTGGCACGTGCGAGGGGTCCAGGCGCAGCCCGAGGGACGTCAGCACGCGAGGATCGGCGCATCCGCCGCCAAGCGGTGGCAGCCCCGCACGCCACGTCAACCGCCATTCTTCAGCATGTGCAAGACACCCTGGCTGTTCCAATATCGACCAGAACAATTTCCCGTCGATTGGTTGAAGGAGGCCTGCACTCCCGGCGTCCGCTCAGAAGACTACCATTGACTCCACAGCATAGACGTGCACGCCTGGCATGGTGCCGGGCTAGAGCGACTTGGATGAGGGAATGGCGGAACGTCGTGTTCTCCGATGAGTCACGCTTCTGTTCTGTCAGTGATAGTCACCGCAGACGAGTGTGGCGTCGGCGTGGAGAAAGGTCAAATCCGGCAGTAACTGTGGAGCGCCCCACCGCTAGACAACGCGGCATCATGGTTTGGGGCGCTATTGCGTATGATTCCACGTCACCTCTAGTGCGTATTCAAGGCACGTTAAATGCCCACCGCTACGTGCAGCATGTGCTGCGGCCGGTGGCACTCCCGTACCTTCAGGGGCTGCCCAATGCTCTGTTTCAGCAGGATAATGCCCGCCCACACACTGCTCGCATCTCCCAACAGGCTCTACGAGGTGTACAGATGCTTCCGTGGCCAGTGTACTCTCCGGATCTCTCACCAATCGAACACGTGTGGGATCTCATTGGACGCCGTTTGCAAACTCTGCCCCAGCCTCGTACGGACGACCAACTGTGGCAAATGGTTGACAGAGAATGGAGAACCATCCCTCAGGACACCATCCGCACTCTTATTGACTTTGTACCTCGACGTGTTTCTGCGTGCATCGCCGCTCGCGGTGGTCCTACATCCTACTGAGTCGATGCCGTGCGCATTGTGTAACCTGCATATCGGTTTGAAATAAACATCAATTATTCGTCCGTGCCGTCTCTGTTTTTTCCCCAACTTTCATCCCTTTCGAACCACTCCTTCTTGGTGTTGCATTTGCTCTGTCAGTCAGTGTATTTCCCAAACAAACTCTTGCGTGAGTGTGAAATCGTAAAACTGCTCTCCAAATTTTCCATTCATAAATCTGAACTCTGATTATTTGGTCACTTATCTTGAATACGCATAAATAACAACTTACGGGCTAAGACAATACCTCCCTAGAGCCTACGACATATGGCTCCTAACTAACCATTATCCTATTCTTTATATTTAAAACACTTCAACTGAAATCATATCTGCATGAAAAGAAATGAACATCTATCTAACTGTTCAAGTAGTTTCCGATCCACACACTCCTCCACCAACGGCTCAATGTGCTTTAGCTAACTGCTCTTACTCAATATCTCTTATATGTACGAGCTACTCAACTCGTATGGACAGTACAGAATGAAATTAATACGTATTATATTGAAACGTCACCGCACCAAAGAATATCACATGTATAGTCATGAGCCTAGTAAACCGTATGTTAAAGAATTCTCTTGTACTCGGTACATGCCATTTACCAATGTCAGATAAAAACTGTCACGATTCACAATTCTACCAAAATACATGTCAATCTTATCTTAAAATGTTCATCTGCGCGATGTTCACACTTTGACATATTCTTTCCATATGGCACAGAAACTCACCTTATGTAAATCTAACACAACGTTTCCTCGGCGAATAGCAATTCTTTCTCTTCATCATCATCATCATCATCTGTTTACCCTCCAGGGTCGGCTTTTCCCTCGGGCACAGCGAGGGATCCCACCTCTACCGCCTCAAGGGCAGTGTCCTGGAGCTTCAGACCCTTGGTCGGGGATACAACTGGGGAGAATGACCAGTACCTCGCCCAGGCGGCCTCACCTGCTATGCTGAACAGGGGCCTTGTGGAGGGATGGGAAGATTGGAAGGGATAGGCAAGGAAGAGGGAAGGGAGCGGCCGTGGCCTTATGTTAGGTACCATCCCGGCATTCGCCTGGAGGAGAAGTGGGAAACCACGGAAAACCACTTCCAGGATGGCTGAGGTGGGAATCGAACCCACCTCTACTCAGTTGACCTCCCGAGGCTGAGTGGACCCCGTTCCAGCCCTCATACCACTTTTCAAATTTCGTGGCAGAGCCGGGAATCGAACCCGGGCCTCCGGGGGTGGCAGCTAATCACGCTAACCACTACACCACAGAGGCGGACAATTCTTTCTCTTACCGCAGAATATAAACAATCATCTATATTTCAAGTATTCCTTAATATGCTCCAAGAAGTAACCACATTTCAACACCATTCAAATACACATTATCATACCACCGGCATACATATTGCCGTACGCATATAGCCGAATACACCCAAAACTATATGCCAAACATTTTAGAATTGCCTTGTAATAAACGCATTTGAATAACCTTTTATCTTAAAAACAGCGGTTTGAGTTCAATGCCCTCTTTCTATGAAGAAAGGAATACGTAACTTAACTATATTCATCTGTGTCGCGCAGGTAAATTCGTGACGTAATCTTTGTACAGGTAAACGAGATTAATCGAAATTTCACTTGTTATATAGACTCATTGCTATTAGGTCTTCACAAGTAACACTTCTTTCATTTACTCATGCTAGTTTCTACTGTATGTATGCAAGTGCGGTAGCCTGTATATGATATAATAGAATTCTAATTCTACACTGCCATCTTATCTTATAGCCTTAAATATCTCACACTTCACTTTATGTTTCACACACGTTCTTAATTAATTCATAAATTTCACCAATTATTCAGCACATGCCGAAGTTAGAGTGAGGGTGTAGATTGCAAGAAACTACTCTACTAAAAAAAATGTATGGACTTAGCTCGTCAGATGCTACGTTTGGTCTGGTTGTCGCTCCATTCCTTGGTTGTGGTTAGACCCTCTGTTAGGATCTGGATCTCCGGTTGGATAACGTCTTCCTGGTCATCAGCTGGTCACATGGCTGGTCGGTCAAATCCTCATCATCCGGTCCTCTGGCTGGCCGGTGCTCATCCTCATCATCCGGTCCTCTGGCTGGCCGATCCAATCATCATCAGCTGGTCCTCTGGCTCGCCGGTGCTCATCCTCATCATCCGGTCCTCTGGCTGGCCGATCCAATCATCATCAGCTGGTCCTCTGGCTCGCCGGTGCTCATCCTCATCATCCGGTCCTCTGGCTGGCCGATCCAATCATCATCAGCTGGTCCTCTGGCTCGCCGGTGACTATCCCCAGTTCAGTCCATCATGTAGATTTAGCAAGCAGTCATCATTCCAAATCTGCAGACAACGTAGAAAATTCCTTTTGCGGAGCAATCAGTCATGATATATTCCATAGTTCTACTGCTTATTCTAAACGACGAAGTTTTCTTCGGTTGGAATAAGTTCTCCGTATATAGATATTAAGTTTATAACCACAGGGGTAACTTTCTTCTCATACGAAATTATCAGTTCTGCAATATGGTGTATCCTTTTTCTTCAATCGCAGAGTGGCTGCTCACCGGATCCAAGTCAGACGTATCTCACCTCGAATTGCTTATTTCTATAATATTTCGTCTCCTTTATAACATACGCCGGTAAATTATTTTATCAGATGTTATCGCCGATTGTAAAAACAGTCAATATCTTCCCCAGGAGTTTAGGATAATCTTCAGATGTAAAGCTTCGCTTGTATTTGCGTCTCACTTCAAGTTGAAATTTTTAGAGTATATCTTTAAACAATCATTCCGCTGCTATATTTTTTTTCAAAACAATTCAAAATGAGCCTCTACTGTCCTGCAGTGTCTTCCAAATCAGTCCGTTCCGTGACGTGCATGGTCTCCTATATGCCGTATTAATAAGAAGTTCATTGCCTTAATAGATCGCATGGGCCAAACCTTCCTACGCCGCCATTTTGTAAATGGTCTACGAGATGCGAACGGGCACAGTATATTACAGTGGAACACTGTTAGGCCTTCCAATATACTAAAATCAAACCGAAAATTATGGGGTGGGACACGTCTAATATATGCCATTCTCTAACGGCGTCTGTTAAGAAAAGAACTGCTCACTTAGTTGCCGAATTAATACCCCACCCCAGTTTCTGTTTTCTTTTTCAATTCATCTAATGTCCCCCTAGAAGGTGGTGAGGAAAGAGGGGGGTGTAGGGAGACGTGAATAGCCCACTGGTTTTCCATCTGGACGGCTGAGTCTATTTCCCGGTCTACAGTATTTCTGGTTGGAACTATCACCTGAACAATCACGCGGAATCAGGAACGGCATTCGGCCTTAAACTCCTCGTCAAAATCAATATGGGCCAGGCGGCTCCAACGACCTCAGAAATACCTCGAGTAAGCTGGATAATAAGTTAAATGGTGCAAACTCTGATACATTTTCGGCGATATTGAAGTAGGAAAGACCGGGCGAGTTGGCCGTGCGGTTAGGAGCGCACAGCTGTGAGGTCGAATCCAGGAGATAGTGGGTTCGAACCCCACAGTCGGCAGCCCTGAAGGTGGTTTTCAGTGGTTTCCCATTTTTACACAAGGCAAATGCTGGGGCTGTACCTTAATTAAGGCCACGACTGCTTCCTTCCCATTCCTAGGCCTCTCCTGTCCCGTCGTCGCCATAAGACCTATCTGTGTCGGTGCGACGTAAAACAACTAGCAAAGAAGTAGAAAAGGGTTAAGAATAGGGAAGTAGTAGCCGTCACCTCCGGCATCTGCCCACTTCGTCCGCAGTGTATTCTGAGGGTGTAATGAGTATCCGATTATAGAGAAAGGTTATGTAGTCAGAAACTGAACAGTTTCTATGACTTGATGTGGATAAGGAAATACAATTATAAATATTTGACACTAGTGCTCATACCAAGCTAATAGTTACATTTTCCACACATTTTTATTCTTACCTTATTTTGCTGGTGGTCTATGAACTTACGGATACACTACTTATGTATCAATACCAGACGAGAAAAGAATTAATGTTGTCTGACCTTAGGAACGTATTTTCTCTGCGGGATTGTATTAGCTACCATTTGAGCGATCGCCGACCACTGCACGTAAGTAAGGATGTGGTATACTACATTAGTCATTTTCTGATTTCTCTACTCTCGTCTGAACTTACTGACACACACACATATTGACTTATTATACCATATAAGAAAGATGGATTTAACTTTGGTAACGTATTTACACATTACCCGACAATAGTAATATCTGTTGTGCTGTACCATGTGAGAAAAGACAAAATCCAACTAATAATCTCATTTTATTTCTCCTTTAAACTATCATCACCCACCATCACCATTCTCAACCATTCTGAACTCTTCAACAGTGCTCCAGATTCCTATCCCGTAGGTCGTTAAATAATGAGCTATGATTGAAATTCTTTTACCGACCTTTGATTGTGCAATATTATAAATTCTTCTGTTATTTTTCTGCATGAATCGCAGTAAAATAGTCAAATATCCCTCATTGTATCCGTATTGAATTTCAGAATGTAATTAAGGAACCTTGGGACACATTTTCTAGAGTTTTCCACCAATCAGTTTGAAACTTTAGTGATACTCTATGTTCAGAATACTAGTAATGGAACTGTGTGTCCATTTTAGCCGGATTACATGACTGATGATGATTAACTTGAAAAATTGGATAGACTATATTTAAAAATGCCCCATGCATTATAAAAATGCGTGTACTGTATGAGGTTGAAACTCTGTTTTTTTAAGGAACACTGATGAAGCCGGCCCTCAGAGTGAGTTGAAAGAACGCAGTTATGCCGGGCTGAGTGGCTCAGACGGTTGAGGTGCTGGCCTTCTGACCCCAACTTGGCAAGTTCGCTCCTGGCTCAGACCGGTGGTATTTGAAGGTGCTCAAATACGTCAGCCTCGTGTCGGTAGATTTTCTAGCACGTAAAAGAACTCCTGCGGTACTAAATTCCGGCACCTCGGTGTCTCCTAAAACCTTAAAAGTAGTTAGTGGAGTGTAAAGCAAATAACATTATTATTAGGACGCATTTATAGGTTCGTTCAATATTCCTAACAGTCTGCTAGTTAACGGGCGCGTTTAACGGTTCGTTAGCTAATTCCTGTTGCACGGAAATTTGTAACATGCTCGTTAACTAAATGACCGTTTCAGTGTGAAAAATAATACCTTTCCACTACATTAAAAAACGAGTATATTTTAATCTCCTAAAATTTACTCAGTTAACTCATTTCAATTTTCGTTGACATTTTAATGATTTTTTTATGATCATGTAGTATCTGTAAACCAGTTTTTATGAGAGCTGGGTAATAATTGGGATCACCTGGAATATTACATATGACAAAAAATTAAGTTATGCGATAGGCCTAATTGAGTTTGAAGTCTAAACGTACTAGAAACTCTTAGCTTAGTCAACATTTTCTCTTAAAATTCACCAGCACCATAGGTCTTGCCTTCCTGCTTCTTATCTTTTCCTTCTCTTTGCACCTTCAAGATCTTCACTTTTCCCCTGGCTGTTTTGTTCTGACGAGAGACAGACTGTTGATTGGAATGTTTTCCTTTTGGTTTCTTGGTGTAGCTAATTTAATATATGTTGGTGAAATTTCTTCATTTCGTAGAGATATTTTCAGTTCCAGTGTATCACTACATCCCATAATGAATTTTCCAATGGTCTAAGAAACATCTATGCTCAATCTTTTGGATGACACAAAGGCCTCTTTCGGACATTTTCTCCATATCGATGCATGACGGGTTTCATTGGTATTTTGTTCAGATTCTCGGCAACATTTTGAAATAATTCTGTTGAAGGTAGTCTCCTATATACAGGTAAAATTTTGAATTGCACTGATGCTGGTACCAGAACAAACATATTTTTATGGGTTTCAGGAGTCAGTCCAGCAAGAGATGTATGTAGAGGATTTTAATTTAATATGAATAACACACTATTCTTCGGAATACTTCAGGCAATTCCACTGGGCCAGGAGCGAGACGTGGCCAAGGAAACTAAGAAATAAGAGTTCATGCAGAGATGTAAATGGCCATGCAACGTCCTTTAAATAAAGCCTCGACTTACTGAAAAATTATCGCGACTGTGCGAAATCAACATTTTTCAATAGAGGAGGATTCTGGCTGTGCAAACGTTGAGAATTCGAATATTTCATCTATTTTTACCAAGGTCTCTTAAGTAGGTATCTAAAAAATGTTTCAAGAATATATCAGTAAATCCCGTCTATCAAAAACCCTTTTTGGGTATTTTAGCTCCCCTGTAAGAATTCAATAAAATGTCGATATGTTTCTTTGTATTTGACCAGCTCTTCCCTTGTCTACCTACTTATCGTTTACTACTAATACTACTACTACTATTAACAATAGTAACAATACATATTGTTCCTGACCTTTCCCCAGTTATTTAGGATCAGAACTACATCTGAATTAAGCCCAGTTTTTACGGCTGGATGCCTTTCCCGACGCCAACCCTATGTAGAGGATGTATGAGACTAATGTATGTTTGATAACGTCTCTTAAAACAATTATCTCCACCGCTGTGCATACTGGTACTGTGACATGTTTCATGTAAATGGAGATGTGAATTAACAGGAACTCCCAGCCTTTAAGATAGAGAAATTAACCAGACGTGGCTCAGTCCTCGGCCCGATGAAGGATTGAACTATTCAGCCAAGGAGCTTGGTATTATGGATTAAATAGTCCCCCTAACCTCCAGGAAAAGGGTTAAGTGGTGGACATACAGTAAATAGGTTAGAAAATAATATATACAATTCAATACGAATTTAATATGAATAACACGCTATTCTTCGGAATACTTGAGGCAATTCCACTGGGCCAGGAGCGAGACGTGGCCAAGGAAACTAAGAAATAAGAGTTCAATGAGAAGCTGAAAGATAGCAATTTATATTCATCTGGGAGACAGTGGGTTCGAATCCCACCGTCGGCAGCCCTGAAGATGGTTTTCTGTGGTTTCCCATTTTCACACCAGGCAAATTAATGAAGGCCACGGCCGCTTCCTTCCCACTCCTATGCCTTTCCTATCCCATCGTCGTAATAAGACCTATCTGTATGGGTACGACGTAAAGAAAATAAATACCGAGCTCGATAGCTGCAGTCGCTTAAGTTTGGCCAGTATCCAGTATTCGGGAGATAGTAGGTTCGAATCCCACTGTCGGCAGCCCTGAAAATGGTTTTCCGTGGTTTCCCATTTTCACACCAGGCAAATGCTGGGGCTGCACCTTAATTAAGGCCATGGCCACTTCCTTCCCACTCCTAGCCCTTCCCCGTCCCATCGTCGCCATAAGACCTGTCTGTGTCGGTGCGACGTAAAGCAACTAGCAAAACAATAAAAATAAAAAAATAAAATAAAAATATAGCAATTTATATTCAGTATATTCAGTGTCTTCATTCTTATGTACAGAGACACGCAAATATGGAATAAATTCTTAGATCATTTTTGGAATGAAAATATTTGTATTTTAGAACCAACAGGACATCCTTGAGCATCGAGAATGGATTCTCTTAACGTAGCTAAATCAAGTGAACTTGATTTTTCCTAGTTCGATGGAGGTGTAACAGCAGGTAACAGCTAATGCCGTTGGCGTGAGGAGCCTTGCTCGATATCTGTGTGACCATCGCTCGCATGGCATTGAATCCTGTAGACCGGAAGTGAGGTGAAAACCCCGGAAATTCGTGCGCGGACTGTTAGGTCCCCTCTCATTGCCCGTCACAATATTCAGTCAGAGGTTATTTTATTGTCAACGTTTACCTAACATTAACAAGTTAACTGGCTCTGCTATTGAGCCACATATATTCAATTTAAGGGGAAGTGAATCCAATTGATTAAATCTCTCTCTAATGCAAAAGTTTGTTTGTAAACATACCTCAATCTTTAAACTTTACATACTAAACTGGAAAGTGCAAAATTGTATATTATTTTTAGCATGGTCTGAAAGTGGATGTTTAGAGATATTCAGAAATGTAGGTTTATCGACTTAGTTAAACAATTATTACCCTGATTTACAATTTACAATTGTACTTTTAACTCTCACTCATATTTGATCAGCTTTACTTTCTCTTAATGCGATATTCTATATTCAGTCAGCTATAGGTAAGTACGAGAATACCTGGTAACTTGACCACGAAGGAAAATGGCCCTAACAATGGAGCCGGACAGACAAACAATTTGAATATGAATTATAACACTACAACATACCTGTAAAAAATAGTGTGTATTTTTTACGCCTTACTCCTTAGCTATAAACGATTAAAAATAATAATATCTTACCATTTATACAGGTATTTTACAAGTATAATAACCACCAACTAGCTCCGTATGATTCTTTCTTTGGTGTAATTTTCCTACAGGCCATTGCTTCTTCTGCAACTTAGAAATGTGTGGCCTTCGTCAACTACATTGAGACAGGTTGATTTAAATCAACACAAACTTCTTTAATTTTAATAATTACTTTAAAGAGTAACATTAGCCTACCTAATCATACTTAGAAGTTCCTAACATTACTTTGTGTTTACAAAACTACAAAATCTAATATTCGGGAGATAGTGGGTTCGAACCCCACTGTCAGCAGCCCTGAAAAGGGTTTTCCGTGGTTTCCCAATTTCACACCAGGCAAGTGCTACAAGTTAAGTGCTCAACGACGCACGAACTCATACAGGGTTTCAGCAACGATGGAATGGGAAAGGACTAAGACTGGGAAGGTATCAGCTGTAGCTTTATTGAGTTGCAGGGGTGAAAATGAAAGCCTCCTTAAGCCTAACAAACCTAATACCGTCGAGGTCGGAAGATAAGAAGAGTTTACCAAGAGAGGTCAGATAGGAAAAAAATAAAAGAGAGGAACCTGGTATTAGTAAGTGGAGGCGTTTTTACCTGGTGTGAAAAATGGAAAACACGATTAAGACTTCTTCTGTCGGTGGGGTTCGAATATATCATCTCCCGAGTTCAAGCCTAGAGTAGCGCAACCACTGCCCTACACCCCTGATGGACCTTGGCCTACCAAGCGACCGCTGTTTAGAAGTTTTTTTTGATAATATAAACACATACCAGCAGTCAGCACAAGTAAACGATTAAATGTACAGTGGTATGTTGTGTGAACCGCCAGTCAACTTTGTTTTGCTTCTGCAAGCACTTCCGGGACCCCACAACAAGACATATTTACCGGATATCTTTACAAAGACTAAGCACACGAGATTGAATATCACATTATTTTTTATCCATTTTAAATCGATAAAAGTCAGGTGCACCCATTGCCTTGGCCGAAGACGGCAGAATCACTCTCTTTACCGCAAGTGCTCAAACCGGAACTTAAAATTGACGTCTTCCCTTCACGAGTATAATTTACCACCCGTTGAGTAAAGTCGTAGTCTGTTTCTCGTTTACCTATGTACACAAGAATATTTTGCATGGATCCGAAAGTTCTTAGGGGCTAAGCTTCGACATTTAAAGAAAATAATAAATAAACTAGAGATACATTCTCAGTTTCAATTTCACAGGGGTAATTTATTGGAAATATACATTACACAATGCATGATATAATCTTGATAATAAAAAAAACCACTGCCCTACACCCCTGATGGACCTTGGCCTACCAAGCGACCGCTGTTTAGTTCGAAAGCCTGCAGATTACGGCGCGACGAATCCTTTTGGCCGAAATTCTTGGCTTTCTAGACAGGGTCCGCTACTTCACCGCCAGATAGTTCCTCAACTGCACTCTTGCAGAGTGAGTGGATCTCAAACAACCAGATCCAGTTAATAATTTCTGATGTGGTCGGGAATTGAACCCAGATCCTCCGGTTAAGAGGATGGCTCACCAACCCTAGAACGCACTACTGGCAATACTACTACTACAATAATAATAATAATAATAATAATAATAATAATAATAATAATAATAATAATAATAATAATAATAATAATAATAATAATAATAATAATAATAATAATAGACTTTTACAGTGACCCACTGGCTCAAACTATGACCGGATAAAGTCCAAACCACTAATCTATCTCGAATATTATATAATGACGATTTTTATTAGTAGTATGACCTCGCACCTTTACCCCTCCCCTGTCCCCCTTCTCCTTCCCCCATCCCCCTCCCGCTAGGTATTAACCTGATACTCGTTTTCAAGGAAAACCCCAATGCATGTAGGCTACCTCTCTCAAATACAGTAGTTGTCTCCTTCTCAAAGGTCTTAACTTTCTGACATAATTGATACCACGTCGTTTCCGTTGAACCAAGCTCGCCTTTACCGCCTCGGCTGGACGGTACTACCATTATTATAGAAATAAGGATGGTTAGCTACTTATTAAAGTTAAAAGGAATTTTAAAATAAAAATAGTCGAATAGTCTAAAATAAATAAAATAAACAAATGTTATTTGGCATTATGAGACACAATTGCTTTTATTTTTTCAGGTGCAGGAGAGATGCTGACGTACTGGATTTTGGGCGCTTTGCCGTACTTTATCAACTCGGCGGTGATACCAAATCAACAAGTCAGGCCATTTGAAGATCCTCCTCCATCAAATGAGTTCTTTATGTTTTCTTCAAAGCAGCAAGAAGTAGAGACACCACAACAAGATAGGTTTGATGCTTTTCAAGCAGCGGCTGTACCGGCAAAGTTTATTCTCGTGCGAAATTATCCTCAATCCCACGCCCCATTTCAAGAATACTCAGACACTATAAGTGGACCACGTGACAGGCAGCTACTTTTTACAGGCTCTTCTCCGATTGTAAACGCGATACCAGTAAGATTAATTGAAGAACAACCAGTCCAAAATACTTTCTTTTACAAATTAAGTTCATCCGAGAGAACCGGCGAAGAACCATCAAGGAAAGTAATCCTGCAGGATTTTTCGAGCGTTGCGGAAGAAACGCGTGAAAGACTAAAGACGGACGGTTCTCTATCCAACATAGAATCTCGTTATTATACTCCACGTTTTTCTGATGGAATCGATGAACTTTCTGAGAAAACATCCGAAACAAGCGATAATCCATATTCAGTGGAAAATTACGAGGTAAGAAATGAAAACGATTACAGGTATCCTGCTGAAGATAATAGGAGTGGCTTGCCTGATACAAGCAACGAAATAATAGAAGAAAGACGTCCAATAGAAGAAATACCGATTATAATTGAAATTATACCGGACACTGTGATTCAAGAACCTCGTGACCCTTCTGAGGAATATCAACAAACATCAGACCAAGGTGTCGTAGTAGGTGGTTCTAACATTGCAGAACAACGTTTTCCTGTAGCCGTTGATGTTCCACAAGAACGATTTATACAGAATACTCCTTTTAGAAGCGTTGATAATACTGGGACATTCTCTGAAAGTAACGATGACCTTCCAGAATCGGTAGGATCACAAAACATTTCACCGACTATTGTTAATATATTACCAAGTGTGTCCATGGATTCCCCCAAAGTATCAGATGAAAACGATCCAACCTTATCAAACTCAAAAAACCATGTTCCTAAGAACATGGATGGATCAGCAGAGAATTATCCCACTGAAAACAATTTTGAAACCAAGTCTTTCTCGGCACATTCTGGTATTATTTCAGTGCTCCCCGCAAGAAATAACTCATATCACGTGGGTAGCGAAAGGAATAGAACGAATGAAGTTGCTGATCTATTGGAACCGCTACCCGAGAGGAACATTCAGAAGCGCGAAGCGCTAATGGATAAGGAACCAGGGTTTACACTGACGGATGCTCCACGATATTTTCATAAATTATTGTTACGAAACAAGCGGACATCCTCGCCAGCAGTTGATTCAGTTGATGAAAACCCATCTCACTGGCGACCTCAAAATTTACCAAATGCTCAATTCATAACCAAGCGAGGACCCGTAGAATCAACTTCCGACCCACTGAGAACATACAGCGATAGAAGTAATGTGAATCCTTCTACGAATGCCGATATTGCCAGTTACAGAAGTAACGAAATTCCTCTATCAGAAAGAGACCGGTCAGGGTACCTGGAAGAACCCCGGAGGTATGAATACCCTATACGAGATTCAGACAATACATACAGACCTCGAGAGGGTAGACTGGAAGATTATGACAGACGGTTGGCTCCAAGAAGGATTATCTACTACGCAAACTTGCCTGAGGTTGTTCGCCAAGGTGATCCTCGAGATGTTTATCGCAGTACAACGGGTACAGAATATGGCCGCTATGATTTCGGGCGCTCCAGTAGCAAGTTCCCAAGGGAGAGTAGATTCGACGATCCAGTCGTTCGATCACCGTCTCTTGGAGTTGCTCGTGATGACAGATATCGAGATCGCTATCGACCAACCTCTACTCCCACCAGCTATACCATCATCGACGCTGAAAGAGTACCGGCTCGGTCACCTGTTCGAGCCCCTTACCCTCAGCGACCATACCAAGATATTGATTCCCAGACCAGATATAACCGAATTCCAGCCCCTTATCAGCCAAATCAACCCGGGGGAACTACGTATGAACAGTTCCGGAAGCCGAATAGTGTACCACCTCGTACCATTGGAAACCCTGCCCCGGAGCCCTATCGTGATTACAATCCTCACCAACCTGCACACTGGTCCATGCAAGTTGGCACGAGCCTGACCGTCAAGGATGACGGCAGACCATATAATTCTGGCCGGAGGTTCTACGTCCACAGCCAGGAGCAACAACCATACTCACCTGCTAGATACCCAAGAGTAGAAGACGACCCTCGTCATAGACTTTAGATTCACAGTCAGCTATGTAAATAGCATTGTTCTTCAGCCTCTTCAGTGTTCAGTTAGGGTGTAAAGTCAATGAATAACAACATGATGTACAATCTATGAATAAGTACGTACGTGTTAGACAGAATCAAAGGGACATGATACAATGATTCACAATAATGACGAGTTTTTCAGCTTTACATTGTGAGGTGTGAATGCCAGTTCTCGCGACCTTGGCACGTTTGCATGAATGACTACGGTCTCTGGAGCAGTGAATGTCATCCACACCTTCCTATAGCGATCTGTTAGGATCATCCTCTGTATAAACTGAAGGGACTGAAGATGCAGCAGGACAAAGTATAATACTATTCACTTTGGCTGTATGTTCCAGGATGACGACAATCTTTCAGGGACTAAGAGGACCACAAAGCCATTTTCAGATATTTCTGCTCGAAATGCGTTTGAATACGGCTTTAACTACTTTAAATATACATGCAGTAAAATGTATATTTATGAGCATAGATGGCAGGCGTTAATAAATATAAGCAAAAATGTATCTGATAGACATAGCTATCATCTTAACAGAGGACTAGACATTTTCTTCTAAATACCTGCACAGAATTTAGTTTATATAACACTTGCTTCTGATGATAAGAAAATGTTAAAATATTAGAAATTATACCAGTCGTCCATAACTTTAAATTAAATTAATTTAAATTTGTTTTAGCATCTCCTGTTTTCATCATAAACGAAGATAGACCATAATTAATGTGAAGTGATATAACCTAACAATACTTATAAAGTTTACGCTGCAGACTACGAAATCACTAAAATGAATAATCAATATAATTTAGAAGAGGGTGAAAGGTTACCTTAATTGACAAAAAGGGAAATTAATATCGGAAGAAAAATGTAATTTCGTCTTTGCCACATAACCTTCGAGTTTTTCAGCTTCAGACTGGACGAGAAATGATTCCTCTGTTATGTTCAGCAGACAGTGTTTCAATACGTTGGCACAGAGTGAAATTTGAATAAAATGAACAGTTAAATTGTATGAGTGGCTTCACATTTTATTACGAAACGGGTTTCTTGAATTGAAGTGGGAACCATGGTGGCCCGCGGCGGAGACATAGACGACGCTCTTTTGCTAGTGGTTTAACGTCACACTAACACATCGAAGGTTTCGGTGACGCGACGAGGGGAAAAGCCTTGGATTGGGAAGGTAGCGGGCGTGTCCTTAATTAACTTACAGAACCAGCATTTGCCTGGTGTGAAAATGGGAAACAATCGAAAACCATCTTCAGGGCTCCCGATGGTAGGATTTGAACCCACCATCTCCCGAATGCAAGCTCACAGGTGCGACCCTAAATGCATGGCCAGCTCGCTCGGTTACACGGAAGACGGCTTCGACCTGTGAAAAAAGATATCACCTCAATATTTAATCAGAACCAAATAAAAGACCGAGATAAATGCATTTCGAGTATGACTGAGTTGTTGGGATTCAGACAATTTGTTTCCAAAATATCCGCACAGTGATCTGCATGGCAAACAGGTTACCGTGCTAGTTGTGGAATTACCTTCATTTTCATCTATTTATTTATTTTTTCATTGAATTTTATTGTGAATATCATGACAAACAGTATTCAAAACAGGGCACTCAATCTGATATAGATATCTGTTTATTTTCTATTATTAAGGCCCATGGAGGTGAAACATACATAATTATTTTCAAAGAAAGAGGCACGTTTACTTCATCAAACCAGCTACTTTAGTACAGTCGTTTTACTTTTCTACATATCAAGCAGTTATTTTATGTAATTTACTGTAAACAGAGGATTTTGTTCAGAATTTTGAACTTATGTATTCACAGTGTTCGTTTCATGCTTCTCCTATTTTAATGATTTCACTATATTATCATAAAATACTTCCATTAAAGATTTAAAACGTGGTCATGTTACTAGATTCGTCAGTGGCTATATACAGTCAAGGTAAAACATTTTCCAAGTGACTGAGAAATAAAACAATTCTCTCTCACGTGGTACTGTCTGTCGTTGGTTCCCAAACTGGGAATGAGACGAAGTACAGCTATGGCACTTGAGTCACAGGTCTTGCAATTTCAATAAAATACTGACTGCCATTCACTGCTATAGCTGTGTTATTTCTTTTTTATTATTCTATGCCTTCAGTGTGAGTTTTACTACCTATTTAAATGTGTGCTCTTATGGAAATCTAGAACGTATCAGTGGAGTTTTGATAAGTATTATGTCTTCCGAATCTAGGAGACAATTTATGTAGGATGAAATAGAGTATGAAATGTCTCTAATTACACTAAATACTTATATTTCTGTATGTAAAATGAACTTTAAGAAATAAATATATATTCATACTTATATTCTTTGCTTTACCTTTGCACGAATTTAAAAGACAGTCTCACTAAAAATATAAGATATTTTCAACGGCAGATCAGAAATGTAAATTTATGTGAATTGTTCCAAATATTCCAGTTTTTAATTTTGCTGATCGCTGGAAGCGGGGTGTCGATGAAAATACAGTAGGCCCCTACCATACGCGCACCTTTTACCGATACATGGGCACCCTAGTGCTGAATAGGTCGACCTCGGGTATCTTCGAGATTCGTATTGGCAACCTTTGAAACACAAACTATGAATCGCTTATGCATCGCTGTGTGACATCTGGCGTACACTTTACGTACTAGTAAGCTTGTTGTTTACACAGCAAAGCCAAACTATAGAATTCATGATGGGAACAAGATTCGCATAGAGAAATGTTATATAATGTTATATAAAGTGTGTATGACACAGTTGTTGGCTTAAGATAATAAAGGTTTAGAAAATTCAAATCGATCGATCATATTATCGATTCAATTCAGATTTCATTTTCATTCAGTTGGCAGTATAACCGGAACCGTGAGAGCTCCCTCCTTCCTCCACCCCCCGTACAAAGAAATATCCCTAAAAGGTGCGCGGAACTATACTTAATATTGAAATATTTCTAGATCAATTCGACACAGAACTGTGAAATTTTATTAGTTCGAAGATCAATTATTTGAATATGCATACTGATTATAGTGTAAAATTGAAAATACACATGAGTAAAATACCCATCACCATCATCATCTAGATTCTCTTCAGGTAGGGCAATGTCCTAATATCCTCAGCTTCACTCTGTCCTCCCACCGTTCCCCTTCAAACACTCTGTTGACGTTACGTTGATTCCTCTTTCTTCTGTGCACTCTCCCACTGTATCCTTTCATCTAGTTCTGCGCCGGCCTGAAGCACTCTTCACTATCATCATTTGGATACTTAGGCAGTAGTAAAGAGAAATTATGAGCGGAGAATTACATTTACCTGCGAGAAGCATTAAGGCAGGAGGAGAACGTAGAAGATATTGGTACCAAGGTGAGACTACCGTTTATATTTAAAGGCAGTCCTAGGTAAATGCACTCCCGTGCCAAGGATGTATTTTGCTACACGTAACAGTTTATTTCAATTCTTATAGCCCTAGACAGGAGGAGGAAGAGGAGGAGGAGGAGGAGGAGGAGGAGGAGGAGGAGGAGGAGGAGGAAAAGGAGGAGGAGTCACCCATTTTCCGTTTTTTGCCCGCACCTCTAACTTCTAGTATACAGTAGTTTTTATTGACTCTCCGCAAAACCAACAGGGGATGTCAAGAATTTGTCTCTTCCAAAATTCCAATGGTACATAAAGAAAAATTCTTTTAAAGAACTGCTGAATGTGTGTATGTGCGTGCTTTTGTGTGTAAACCAGGTAAATCAGGTAAACCAGGTAAATATTGTAAACGATATCTAATTTTAAGCACTAATCTAGGAAACATTTCGTAAGTACATAAGGATCGTTCTTATTCACTAGACCTTCCATATTTCTGTTGAGAATTACGTTGAATAAAATAATACTAATAGCCTACTGTTCGTGCGGACAATCATACGTATAATAACTCTAGCTGAAATACCCGTAGTTGACGGGATAATTACTTAGCATGTGCATGATAATTTTTTTTTTTTGTCCACCCCTCATGCTGTTCCCCAAATTCTGAGCTGGGTAAGTGGGCATTTCTCCCATCTTTACAATTTTCTTTGCTATAACTAGCTGCAGTACCCGCCCTTGACGTGACAGTCATACAGCATGTGCAAAGTTATCTAACTCCCCAGTCCGGCTCCATGGCTAAATGGTTAGCGTGCTGGCCTTTGGTCACAGGGGTACCGGGTTCGATACCCGGCAGGGTAAGGAATTTTAACCTTAATTGGTTAATTTCACTGGCACGGGGGCTGGATGTATGTGTCGTCTTCATCCTCATCAGGACGCGCAGGTCGCCTACGGGAGTCAAATATATAGACATGTATCTGGCGAGCCGAACTTGTCCTCGGACACTCCCGGCACTAAAAGCCATACGCCATTTCATTTTTCTAAATCCCCAGATACTTTCCGCCAATATCCAGGCAGGCTGTTTTACTCGGGACGAAACAGTAACCCCATCTATCAGAGATGAGTAGCAGCAGAAGAGAAAAACACATCACAACAATGCAATGCTATTGTTGATCAGTTTTATGAGCTTTCGATATTGTACGCCTTTTATTTAGTTTTCTTCCGATTCTATATATTAGAGCATCTAATGTAAAGAGAGTCCTTCTTTCATGACTCCCACTTCAAGTGATCGACCTTCGCAATTTTTTCTCCTTTTTGATAATTATCTTAATAATTTGATTGTCCATATGGATCGATGACCAGGCGGTATTACACCTTAAGACAATCATGACAAAAACATCGCCAGTTAACACTACTGAGCAATATATCCATGTCAGTAATGCTTGGCGCTGATATGGACTACACCATGAATTCTGTTATCATAGTCGGTACTGTAAAATTGGATAAGTCATAAATAATCAGAAAGGGCCAATAACATACGTATTTAAAAAGTACATTTTAGGTGCCTTTCCCTCAACTACCATCACATCCAGCGTGAATGAAGTTATTTACAGCCTATACTGTATCGCCTTACTCCCTGACTTACCATACCGATTTTTATTAAATTCCGTCTACCCATTTTCTTTGGTTCGGCGTTGATATGGACTTAGCAACAAAAATCGAAATTCATCAATATCTCTGTTATCATAGCTGGTACCGGTACGGTAAAAATGTATAAGACATAAATAATCGGAAATTTAATTCTATATAACTTCAGTTATGTAGTATTTATCGACAGGACCACTAATGACATAGATATTTTAGAATTACATTTTATTATTATGAATTATTTGCTTTACGTCGCACCGACACAAATAGGTCTTATGGCGACGATGGTATAAGAAAGGCCTAGGAGGGGGAAGGAAGCGGCCGTGGCCTTAATTTAAGTACAGCCCCAGCATTTGTCTAGTGTGAAAATGGGAAACCATGGAGAACCATCTTCAGGGCTAAATATGAGTCTACCGGGTGAGTCGGCCGTGCGCGTAGAGGCGGCTGTGAGCTTGCACCCGGGAGATCATGGGTTCGAATCCCTCTGTCGGCAGCCCTGAAAATGGTTTTCCGTGGTTTCCCATTTTCACACCAGGAAAATGCTGGGGCTTTTCCTCAATTAAGGCCACGGCCACTTCCTGCCAACTCCTAGGCCTTTCCTATCCCATCGTCGCCATAAGACCTATCTGTGTCGGTGGGACGTAAAGCCTGTAGTAAAAAAATATGAGTCTTGCCTGATAGATGACCATGCATCAACAGTCAAGGAAACTGGTCGCTTATGCGATATCTTGCACAACAATATCTTTCACTTCCTTATACGTGCGCTGTGATATGTCCTGTGGAAAGAAACACATTTTGGCATATACTGTAAACATATAAACCTCCATGAACAATGACGCAGATACGAAGAAATTACGCAATCCACAAGTATTTACTAGGAAATTGTACGTCGGAAACATATTCAGTTATCTCGCGCGACATTTCTCCCCTTTAGAGACAAACATGAAGGGGAACGAACTAAATTTTTGTGTGCAGTATGGACCTAAAGGTTTCTAGTCTGTTTAAGTCTATAAAATGGGTGAAAGAGACCTCATGGGACATGAATATATCACCTAATAAGGAATATAAAGAATAATTCTTGACTTTGTTTCTACGCACGTTTCCTGCTCGAAAGTAACCCGAATAGATATATTTAACTTACATTTTTGAACGTTTGATGACATGGTAATGGGTATCTCGGATGAAGAGCCTCAACAAAGGCCCGAAATGACTCTTCATCGACTATTGAAAAGGGGTGGCTATCACAAACAATAAATTTTCTCAGAGCCTTGTCAATTTTCACTTTTTCAGCCTTCTCAGGGGTGTATTTTGGTACCGTCAAGTTAGATGTGTTTACATCTCGACTGACGCAATCTTTATGGAACCGCTTCAAATGGTCATTGAGATTGGAGTTACCTCCACTCAAGGAGTAAGACCGGTCACACAAACCACATTTGGCTTTCTTTCCACCTTCAAACTTTTCGTAGAAATTCCAGATTTCTGATTTGCGTTTTGGCATAACTAATGTAATTAAAAGCAGTGTACAACAACCAGACCTGACGTAATACAGAAGACAATAAAACGTCAGTATTTTAAACACGTACCTGGAATCAGTAAGTACGGTACTTGAAAATGACAAATATCGCCTCTAGTCCCGTTCCTTTCCGTTCAATCCTGTGCAGTGTAAATGAAGCAACTGATGACCGCGCGCCTCCGATTGCCCCGTTCCTTCCAGTGGGGCAAAACATCCGGCAGTTGTACCAGGGAAATCCGTAGAGAGCGCACGTGTTGGGTTTTTTAATACGTCGCAACTACGATGGGATAGGAAAGGACTAGGAGTGGGCAGGAAGCGGCTCTAGCCTTAATTAAGGTAAAGCCCAATAATTTTTCTGGTGTGAAAATGGGAAAACACGGACAGCGGGTTCGAACCAACTATTTTCCGAATGCCAGCTGATAGCTACGTGACCCAAACTACGCGGTCACTTGCTCGGTGAACTCACGTCTGGTGGAACCGATTCCATCAACTGTTTGGCTCTTGTCCTCATCGCTATTGGGCAGAATTATATCCTCCTGGGCTGGTCCCCACCGTCGGCAGTCCTCAGAATGGTTTTCCGGGGTTTTCCATTCTCCGGCACTAAGGCGAATGCCGAAGGCCACAGACGCCAACCCCCTCATCTTGACCGAACATCTTCACCGGATAAAATCTCCCTGGTCTGAGAGATGGCGTTACCGTCTAGGAGGCCCACCGTCCCTAACAAGGATGGAATGAAAACTCAGGTGGTAGTAGTAATATCCTTTGCAGGTGCACTTTCACCCGGAGCTTACGATTCATTTGTGCCATGTTTTACAGCGCAGCACTTACAGACTTGAACTCCTCCGTCAGCTCGTAAATAATCATCCCATATTTCTGGTCACGTCTTTCGCGTTTTTTACATATGTACAGAAATTAAAAGCGAATTCAAACTTAAATTAAAACTACTGTATTCTATGGCCAATGTAATGGGAATAATTCCATTATAATATATATTTTTTACAAAGTTTTACGTCGCACCGACACAGATAGGTCTTACGGCGACGAAGGGATAGGAAAGGGCTAGGAGTGGGAAGGAAGCGGCCGTGGCAGTGGGGCGAGCTCACAGCCGCGCGCCCCTAACCGCACGGCCAGCTCGCCCGGTCATTATAATAATGATAATAATAATACTAATAATAATAATGAACGAAATATACTGTGTAAATTCTGCACAGGTAGGGCCTGCACTTTTCTGAAAAACAACTGAACCTGTTTAACTATATTGTTTGTTGTATCTGCGGGGTTTATACCTACGGGTACATGGGATATGAATTATGTGTCGATGATAATAAAAATTTTCTTGATAACAAATGAGAAGGTGCATTAATTGTTCTGAATGACTATACGTTTTTTGTTAAGGGGTATTGTATGGAATATCGATTATATAGATTTTTTTTGTGTAGAAATATATAGGCAACGATTGTTATAAGGCGCCTACATTCATGGACGTAAGTTTGAAATTACAGCCCACTACGTCCTTACACTCGAAGCTACTGCTGCGAATAGGAGGCGGCCCTCCAGTTAACCTCCGGAGCTCTGTAACTGCTTTGCCTCCGTCGGTAGTACCGGAGATCACCGGAGGAGCGCTGTAATCGTACTATCCGATTCAATCAACAGTAGGACCGCCTCCTCTTCACAGCGCTAACTAGAAGTCGCAGGTGCCTCTCCAAGTGGAGGCAGTCGAGAGATTGACCCTGTTGTACTCAAACGGCGTTCCACATTTACTGAAAGTAAGTTCGATTGGTTGACGTCTGTGTGGAAACCTCTTTTGGTAAATGCGTTGTGCCTGTAGTGCGTTTGCTCTTGATTCACGACTGTAAATTAGAAACACATCTACATACTCATCCGTTGAAAACCTAATGAAGGAATGGACAACACTACTGAGACTACATTCTACGATATTTGACCGGAGAAGGCTACCATCCTTATCCTTATCCTATTGGTCAAACGCGGCAAAAAGAGGCATGTGTTTAATAGCCGCAATTCCGATTGCAAAACACAAACATCTTTCGAGGTTAGATACAAACCATCAGCGAACGTCGCGACGGACAGTACCTACGCTGTTTAGTCGACTGAGCTACGCCGACCACACGTGTCAAACGTCTACAAATCTTACTTAACGCGCGTTCACTTCCGTTTCACCCAGTCACTTTTAATACCTCTGTATCGTTCTCTTCTCATATTTTACAATGTTAGTTCATTCGGCTCGAAAATATTATTGTTTAACAATTATAAACATTTTGTAACCTCCAGATGCATGCATGTTTTACAACGATCTTGCTGTGATGACATCTGGCATTTTCTAACCTTAGAAGCTAATGTCCTCTGCAAGTTCTACTCATTGCCATGGAACAATATCAAATGTGGGCAAAGGAATTTAGACCTTACGTGTTCCTGACGTTTGAAGGGTGGTCGAAGATTTAAAATTCAAAGCGACAGAAGATATTGATAAAAATGTTATTGTTTTACGTCCCACTAACTACTTCTACGGTTTTCTGAGACCCCGATTGTCCCACAGGAGTTCTTTTACGTGGTAGTAAATTTACCGACACGGGGCTGACGTATTTGAGCACCTTCAACTACCACCGGACTGAGCCAGGATCGAATCCTGTAGCGAAGCGTCCTAGTATCCACTATTACCACTGGTAACAGAATGAAAATATAAAAATCTGGTACCGTATTCATTAATATTAATATTTAATACATTTGTTTCTTCGTCAGGGCGTGTCACGAGAATTCTATTTCAGTAGATAGCCACCGTGACCGTTTGTTACCAATTCCAGGCAGTGGTTACGAGTTGAATCTCTTCTGACAGCTAGGCGAATATTACTGCGCATGCGCTGAGCAAAGCCCCTCCACCCCCCCATCCGACACTGAGATGTGTCCTACTATGTTCTCCAGTCGTGTTACCGCAATGAAATAGGTAACGAATGCCTAAAATGTTGGTGCTGAGCAGTATTGTCCGTTCTTTCGCCGTGCTCAACAGTGCATTGTTATAAATTGTGTTAATTATTTTTCTACTAAAATACGATGTGACTTTTCTCGTTAAAGTGTGAATTTATATTTGTCTTAGGCACTGCACAACTTATTAAACGTTAAAACGAGTACTGTCACTTCCACCTCGAAATTAAGTGAGTTGGTGGGCCCAGAATGCTCATGTTTAATAGAAACTTTAATGAACACACCAATTTCGTTAAGAACCTTTGAAGAAAACGAAAACATAATTGAAAAAGTTAGACCCAGACCTTCTCTTAAACATTTGGTCAAGGAATCGATAAGGACAGTACGATATTTTCATGACTCGTGGTACAGCGATCTGCAATGGCTATGTTATGTAAGCGTTGACCATTCTGCTCTTTCTTTCTCTAAACATCTCCTTGCAGTGTTACAAGAATTTCAGTGTGGTGAAAACTTACCTTAGTACAGGATAATTGACATCATGGACCAAATTCCGACTGCATAGAACTTAAAAGATAATTTTCTGTCCTCTACACGAAATCAGGCCTTGTGGAAAATAGTGCATAGGCCTATGACCTCTACTACCCATTTTCAAGTTATGTTATCTTATACAGAAATAAATTATTAAGCCTACCACTGTTATGAAATGGCATCTGTACTACTAGTACAAAAGCTGCGGTGTGAGCCACAATATACAGTACTCTCAAGGAGGAGTGTGGAAACACTTTTCAAAACGTCACGCGTCGCCACTGGTCGAACCTGCCAACTTGCGCTCAGAAAGCCAGCGCCTCAACCGCCTGAACCACTCGTCCCGGAAGGGACAGAATATTTTATTTTTTACAATATGCTTTTCGTCGCGCCGACACAGATAGGTCTGAGCCACTCAGCCCGGCAGGGGCAGAATATTTTCATTTATTTTTACAATTTGCTTTACTTCCCACTGACATAGATAGGTCTTATGGCAACGAAGGGATAGGAAAGGTGTAGGTGTGGGAAGGAAGCGTCCGTGGTCTGAATTAAGGTGTACAGCCTAGCATTTGCCTGGTGTGAAAATAGGAGGGGCAGAAGGCTCACACTGTACATATATACAAGTTACATCTAAACATTTGTAACATATGTCGGAGGGAGAGGGGGGAGGGGTGATTATTGGGATCAATACAAGAAAAACGTCCCTACAAACATATGTCCTACAATGCTTTGGTATTGAGCTATAGGCGTTGCACATTGCCAACGGCCGTAGCCGTGTTGAAACACCGGATCCTGTGAGATCTCCGAAGTTAAGCAACATTGAGCGTGGTGAGAAGTTGGATGGGTTGCCACGCTCTGTTGGTGCGAATGGAGGGAATGGAGGACCGGAAAGGAACTGGCCACCCCACCGCACGTAAACTCCGGCTCAGGAACACCTCTGCGGAGGTTCCAACCTGCCTTCGGGCAGAATAACCCTTACCTTACCGTTGCACATTGCCACTACCATAATGACGTTATTTTCGTTCGTCGTTCGTCGTCTTTTTCGTTCACCGACGAGGCTACATTTGGAAGAGATGGTTTCATAAATATGCATAATACATACACGTGGGCAGTTGAACATTCCCGTAGTACGGTTGTCGTTAATTAAAATGGTGAGCACAATGTTTGGTGTGGTATTATCCATGATCAGCTGATCGACTCATGCATGCTACCACGACGATTCAATGGAGCAACATATCTGATTTTCTTGAGGGACACGCTGCCTCTACTACTAGATCATATGCTCCTAACAGTTCGCCGCGTACGGTGGTCCAAGCACGATGGGGCTCCAGCGCATTTCGCTTGAAATGAACGCTAATTTTTGAACATCTTCCCAAGACAGTGGATCGCGCGTAGTAGTAGTCTGCCCAGTCCCTGATCTTAAACCATTGGGCTTTAATTTGTGAAACCACATGCAAAGTCTGGTGAACGCTGCTCCGATCAACGACATCAACGATCTGGAACAGCCTGTTCAGCTATTCCACAGGACTGGTGTCTTCGAGCGGCTTCACTGAGACTGCTCATGGTGAACACATAGACGTGGCCAATGTACTGTATGTTCAGTAACTCCATCGCACGTAACACAGAAATAACGCATTGTAGGACATACTTTATATGTTCGAAGGGGCAGTTTTCTAATCCGCCTCCCCCACGGCATTTGTTGTGAAGTTTTGGATACACCATAAATACACACTGCTAAAAAAAAGGGGCCGACTTGATACTCATACATATTGAATAAAACCAGACACGCAATGAAAACAATCCTTTTTCTTCGCAACAATTAAGAATTGAAATTAAAAAGCGATCTTTGGACATTCAATACACGTCACAGCATAACGTGACATAAACAACGTGGCCGCTAGTTATACACCAACATGACTATGTGGTAATTTAACGTTTTAATAAGGAGTATAACCACCCGTTTCATGGATAAGAACATTATAACGCCTTCTGATGTTGCTGACAAGGCGCCACATGCTTAGCTGAGGCGGACGTCACTATTCTTCCAAAAGAGCGTTTTCAGAGGGTTGTAATGTTTGGGGCAGTTGATTTCTCACTGGGATGCGTTGCTCCAGTTGCTACCAGACTTACTCGATCAGATTCAAGTCGGGAATTATCGATAGCTACTTTATTAGTTGTAGGCCTACGTGGAGCTTTGGCAGGAATCTCTGAACGATGTTAGCATCATACGCTCTAGTGTTATCATACATGAATGTCCTGTTCCATGGCTAAATGGTTAGTGTGCTGGCTTTTGGTATCGGGATTCCCGGGTTCGATTCTCGGCCCGATCGTGGATTTTAACCTTCATTGCATAATTTCGATGGCTCGAGGGCTCGGTGTGTGACGTCTTCTCCGTTAGAATTGATCATAGGTCATCCTTGTAGACGCGCAGGTCGCCTATATGGTGTCAACTCGAAAGAACTGCACCAGGCCTTTCCGGAGGCCACACGCTATTATTATTAATCAATACGGCGCTTTCTCCAAGTTAATTCACGCGAGAAGCTACACTAAGATCTCGTCAATGTACCGTCGGAAGTTAAGAATCCATTGCGAATGCTTAGGGGATCGTTTTCGTGTCAAAAATCACCCCTGCCCACACCATAACAGATCCACTTCCATAAGCAAGGGTAGATTGTGCAGCTGTTGAATGAAATCGTTCCCCATGTCTTTTGTAGACTCGCAGACGACCATCTGAGCGATATAATGCGAAACAGTATTCATCCAAGAACAGCAGAGGACGTCATTTTCTTAGCTGCCAGTGGAGATGATTTCTAGCAAACTGCTTTTTCCTGCCACGGTGTTGTCTATCCATCATAGTATTTGAACGGTTTGTCGGGATCATAAATTAGTCTCTCGAAGTCTGTTTCTGTCTGTCTGGTCACTAATTGGTATTCCATAACCCTGCTAACCTTGCTGTAGGTACAACTGTAGTGCTCGTGCTGTAACTTGGCGCTTTCGGAGATCTTGTAGAAGCACAAAACGATCCTGCCACGGGGTTGTATTAATTTTGGAAGTCCGTGCCAGGGTGCTTGCCAACACTTTAAGTCTCCCGTATACCAAATCGTATTTTATTCTTGTGCTCCAATTTTGTTGGTTTTTAACATATTTATTTATCAAATAAGCCAATTACAGATTTTTAAAAAAGTTACATCTTCAAGAAATGTTGTAATTTCGGTACGGCACTGGATTGTTTGCATGAAGGAACTTTACCAAATGAATGGAGAGTTGCTATAGTAGCCCCTGTATATAAAGGAAAGGATGATAGACATAGGCCTAAAGCTGAAAATTACAGGCCAGTGAGTTTGACATGCATTGTATGTAAGCTTTGGGAAAGCATTCTTTCTGATTAGACATGTTTGAAAAAAATTAATAACTGGTTTGATAGAAGGCAGTTTGGGTTTAGGAAAGGTTATTCCACTGAAGCCCAACTTGTAGGATTCCAGCAAGATATAGCAGATATCCTGGATTCAGGAGGTCAGTTGGACTGTATCGCGATTGAACTGTCTAAGGCATTTGATAGGGTAGATCATAGTAGACTACTGGCAAAAATGAGTGCAACTGGACTAGACAAAAGAGTGACTGAATGGGTGGCTCTGTTTCTAGAAAATAGAACTCAGAGAATTAGAGTAGGTGAAGCTTTATCTGTCCCTGTAAAAATTAAGAGGGAAGTCCTCAAGGCAGTATTATTGGACCTTTATGTTTTCTTATATATATCAATGATATGTGTAAAGAAGTTGAATCAGAGATAAGTCCGACTCGTTGGCTGAACGGCCAGCGTACTGGCCTTCAGTTCAGAGGGTCCTGGGTTCGATTTCCGGCCGGGTCGGGGATTTTAACCTTAATTGGTTAATTCCAATGTCACGGGGGCTGGGTGTATGTGTTGTTTCCATTATCATTTCATCCTCATCACGACGCGCAGGTCGTCTACGAGCGTCAAATAGAAAGACCTGCATCTGGCGAGCCGAACCCGTCCTGGGATATCCATGCACTAAAAGCCATACGACATTTCATTTCAGCAGAGATAAGGCTTTTCTCAGATGATGTTATTCTGTACAGAGTTAATAAATAAGTTACAAGATTGTGAGCAACTGCAAAATGACCTCGATAATGTTGTGAGATGGACTGTAGGCAATGGTATGATGATAAACGGGGATAAAAGTCAGGTTGTGAATTTCACAAAGAGGAAAAGTCCTCTCAGTTTTAATTACTGCGTTGATGGGGTGAAAGTTCCCTTTGGGGATCATTGTAAATACCTAGGTATTAATATAAGGAAAGATCTTCATTGGGGTAATCACATAAATGGAATTATAAATAAAGGCTACAGATCTCTGCACATGGTTATGAGAGTATTTAGAGGTTGTAGTAAGGATGTAAACGAGAGAGCATATTTGTCTCTGGCGAGACCCCAACTACAGTATGGTTCCAGTGTATGGGACCCTTACCAGGATTACTTGATTCAGGAACTGGAAAAAATCCTAAGAAAAGCAGCTCGATTTGTTCTGGGCGATTTCCGACAAAAGAGTAGCGTTACAAAAATGTTGCAAAGTTTGGGCTGGGAAGACTTGGGAGAAAGGAGACGAGCTGCTCGACTAAGTGGTATGTTCCTAGCTGTCAGTGGAGAGATGGCGTGGGAGGACATCAGTAGACGAATAAGTTTGGATGGTGTCTTTGAAAGTAGGAAAGATCACAATATGAAGATAAAGTTGGAATTCAAGAGGACAAATTGGGGCAAATATTCGTTTATAGGAAGGGGAGTTAGGGATTGGAATAACTTACCAAGGGAGATGTTCAATAAATTTCCAATTTCTTTGCAATCATTTAAGAAAAGGCTAGGAAAACAAGAGATAGGTAATCTGCCACCTGGGCGACTGCCCTAAATGCAGATCAGTAGTGATTGATTGATTGATTGATTGATTGATTGATTGATTTATTGATTGATTGATTGATTGATTGATTGATTGATTGATTGATTGATTGATTGATTGATTGATTGATTGATTGATTGATTGATTGATTGATTGATTGATTGATTACCTTTTCTATGCTATTTACATTTTACTTGTTATCGACAGTCATTCAAATGTTAGAAACACTTAGAAAGTGATACACACTACTGTAGTTTAGGTTTATACAAAATAAAGACATTACTATATTGTGTTTTAATTTATTTCTGTTGAGAATCTAGAGTCTGTAATGTGTTCGAAATTCCTGTTGCACTTTCTCAACTCCTGTAACAAAATAAAACAAAAACACCAAAAACAAATATCCTACTGATTACAAAGCACTTAGATAATGTCCACACACTTCGTTATCTCGGGTAGCAACAACTTCCGTCTTGTTCTCTTCAGGTATGCACTGCAAATCTCCTTGTCCAGCTGTCCATCAGTAGTCATTATAAAATGGACAGTGTGTCCAATTATCCAGAGTGTAGAATTGTGTTTTGTCCTTGGAGTAAGGAGGTAATTTGGTTTTATGAATTGGTCCTCTCTATTGATTGTGAAGTTCATTTGTTGAAAGAATGCTTTTGCTTGCATGTACACCGGTCTGAACCTCAGACAATTGGTCAGTCTGTGAAGTATTGAGTCACCTTGAGCAAAATATGAGCAGGAGTCTGAATCAATCAATCGTATTCGATATAGCCATTCCTTTGTTGGTACAATGTCATGGACTACCATATACCATGTAGATCGCACTTTAGCAGGGAGGTGAGGAGAACTAATGTTCTTCCAAAGTTGTTGAAAGTCGATGTTTGAAGGGACATGTTGAAGTAAACGCAAGAGTGGTGTGGGTGTTAGACGAAATAAATCAGCATAAACCCAATGTGTTAATTGCACTTCTGGTACGAACTTGACTTCAATCAATACTGATCTGTATTTAGGGAAATCGCCCAGGGGGCAGATTCCCCATCTGTTGTTTTCCTAGCCTTTTCCTAAATGATTTCAAAGAAATTGGAAATTTATTGAACGTCTCCCTTGGTAAGTTATTCCAATCCCTAACTCCCCTTCCTATAAATGAATATTTGGCCCAGTTTGTCCTCTTGAATTCCAACTTTATCTTCATATTGTGATCTTTCCTACTTTTATAAACGCCACTCAAACTTATTCGTCTACTAATGTAATTCCACGCCATCTCTCCGCTGACAGCTCGGAACATACCACTTAGTCGAGCAGCTCTTCTTCTTTCTCTCAATTCTTCCCAACCCAAACTTTGCAACATTTTTGTAACGCTACTCTTTTGTCGGAAATCACCCAGAACAAATCGAGCTGCTTTTCTTTGTATTTTTTCCAATTCTTCAAATAGGTAATCCTGGTGAGCGTCCCATACACTGGAACAATACTCTAGTTGGGGTCTTACCAGAGACTTATATGCCCTCTCCTTTACATCCTTACTACAACCCCTAAACACCCTCATAACCATATGCAGAGATCTGTACCCTTTATTTATAATCCCATTTATGTGATTACCCCAATGAAGGTCTTTCCTTAAATTAACACCTAGATACTTACAATGATCCCCAACAGGAACTTTCACTCCATCAACGCAGTAATGTCCGACTCGTTGGCTGAACGGTCAGCGTACTGGCCTTCGGTTCAGAGGGTCCCGGGTTCGATTCCCGGCCGGGTCGGGGATTTTAACCTTAATTGGTTAATTCCAATGGCACGGGGGCTGGGTGTATGTGTTGTCTTCATCATCATTTCATCCTCATCATGACGCGCAGGTCGCCTACGGGCCTCAAATAGAAAGACCTGAACCTGGCGAGTCGAACCCGTCCTGGGATATCCCGGCACTAAAAGCCATAAGACATTTCATTTCATTTCAACGCAGTAATTAAAACTGAGAGGACTTTTTCTATTTGTGAAACTCACAACCTGACTTTTAACCCCGTTTATCAACATACCATTGCCTACAGTCGATCTCACAACATTATCGAGGTCACGTTGCAGTTGCTCAGAATCTTGTAAATTATTTATTACTCTATACAAAATAACATCATCCGCAAAAAAGCCTTACCTCCGATTCCACTCCTTTACTCATATCATCTATATGTATAAGAAAACATAAAGGTCCGATAATACTGCCTTGAGGAATTCCCCTCTTAATTATTACAGGGTCTGATAAAGCTTCACCTACTCTAATTCTCTGAGATCTATTTTCTAGAAATATAGCAACCCATGCAGTCACTCTTTTGTCTAGTCCAATTGCACTCATTTTTGCCAGTAGTCTTTCATGATCCACCCTATCAAATGCTTTAGACAGATCAATCTGTCAAATAGCACCATTCTTGCAAATAAATGCGGAGACACTTTAGGGCAGGCGGGGCAATCCGAAGATCAGGTGGATTGGGCAAGTCTGTCACAGTAGACTAGTGTTTCAACCAAGCAGATGAGAAGCTCCGGTGGTTCATTTCTATTTTTCTTCCACGACTCAAGAAGAGGGCTTGATATTGAATGATGCCGTTTACCAACCCAAGTCCACCAGCTGTTGGATGAAGATACAGGGTAAGTTATAGGTACTCGGAAGATATTTCCATGACAAATGTACCAGGAACTAACACATATAATCTGTCTAGCAAACGTTGAGAGCAGTGGTAGTACTTCTGCAAGATACCAGCATTGTGATAGAAGGTATGTGTGGACAGTCCAGATCCTTTGGATTAGAGAGAGGTCTCGGCAAATAGAGTTCTTTTGCATAGACTTTTATCTTGTTGACAACAGGTGCCAAGTTTTATTGATGCATGTCACTGGTCTTTCGCGCGTACTATATTCCAAGTATCTTGTGTGTTTATACCGTTTGTAGGGTTGGAAGTTGAGGTAATGATGCCCAGTCTCCTAGGGGAAATCACTTTGGATTTACGGTAGTTGATACACAACCCAGATATTGCAGTGAACTGTGCGAGAGTATTTCGCATCTGAAGTATATCGTTATCCAACGTAACATTACACTGACGTCATCCATGTAAGCAGCTACCGCGAGCTTTGCGCTTCCTTGTGTTATTCCTCATATTTCCTTATGCAGCTTGCAAATGAGAGGATTTATGGCCAAGTTAAACAGCACCATCGAAGCCGGACATCCTTGTTTAACTAACCTCTTAATGGGAATGGTTTCAGTGTGAAAGCCGTTAATTTGCAAAATCGCAGATACATTTATGTACAGGTAATGAATGCAAGAGATGAATGTGGGACTAAGATCATGCCATTTTAAACATTTTAGAAGATACTGATGATTCACACTGCCAAATGTACGCTGATAGTCTAAGGACACTAGTGAGCTCTGTGAATGATTGCGTTCGGTTGACGCCAAGTAATCAGGCAGCGAACAGGTAACATAAATAATTGTTCGTCCAGGCACTCCGCAATGTTGTTCAGGGTGAATGAAGGAGGATAATAATGGTCGTAATCTGTTGACGAGAAATCTGGCTAATATTTTGTAGTCCGAAGTTAGAAGGATGATTGGGCGATAGTCTTTGACAGTGGTAACTGTAGAGAACTTCTCTATCAGTACAACAGTCCCTCGACGATGTGATTCACAAAGTTGTTTCCTCTGTAAAATAGTGTTCAGGATATAGGTGAGGTCTTCTCCGATTATCGAACAGCAGGTAGAGTAAACTTTCTAAAGTACTCCATCATTCCCAGGTGTTTTTGAGCTCTTCCCTTGACGTATCGCTTTTAAAACTTCTTCTTTGGTTATGGGTCCTTCTAGGCTTGAGACGGAAGCTTAGTCAGAAAAAAATCATTGTCTTGGGTTGGCTCGGCATCAAACAGTTGTCTATAAAATGAATCGAAAGCCTTACTTATAGTCGATTGTGTTATGTACTCTTTTCCTTCTGGGTCTCGAACTTTCAGTATGAGAGATGATCTGCGGTGCTTGAAGTCCTTCATTAAATGGTAATGATTGATCCGTTCATTTTCGATTCGATCGTTGACCCGACTGCGTATCTTGAGTCCCCGCATTCGTTGATGATATATAGCAAGTATTTTTGCTTTATACGGCTGATTTTACTTCTTCGCTATGGTGATGGCTGGTAATTTTCTTGTAAGCCATGAATACACCTAAAATAAAGGTTTACTAGACGTTCTTCGTCTTGATAAAGGTCGTAAGATTTTCGCTTAAAGAAATATGTAATTTTCGGCTTTAATTACATACCGATCTCACCAATCAGCATAATCTTGATATCTATCTTTCCTTTACTCCATTCTGACCAAAACAATTTCAGTTCTTCAAGAATAATAGTATTTTGAAGACAGGTTACGTTCATCTTCCAGTAAGAGCGTCCTCTAGGTATACAATTTATATTTAATCTTATACGTAGGATGACAGCTGCATGTTCAGAAAATGGGACTGGTACTACTTACACACGACTTATTTCATTAGCTAAATTTTGTGAAACATAAAATCGATCCAGTCTTGCTGCTGAATTTGAAGAAAAGAAAGTAAATCCTGGCGAATTATGTTTTAGCACCCAAGCATAACACAGTTGGAGGTTTGTAACTAAAGTCTCTAAACTCCTGCTCGGCTTAAAGGGACCTCATAAACATTGTAAAACAGGCAATCTTGAAATGTGCCACTCAGTCCACACCAGAGGGAAGCTTCTCTTTTGATTGCAGTTCAATACCTGACTTAGTAAGAATAGCAGTACCTTGGTTATCACTTCCAGTGTTTACACAGGCATTGTAGTTTAATACCGAAGAAAAATAATTGACAGAGACCTCCTGTATCATTACTAGATCTATACCATGACACTGTAGAAATTTCAGTACAGAATACATTTTAGTTGGTGATGAATTATTGTTGAAGTTGATTGTACCCACTGTCAGTGTAAGGGTCATGACACTACAACAGAGAGAAACATAGAATGCCGTCCACATGTACTGTAGATATTCTATCAAACTATTCTTCGTAGACGGGGGAGGTAATCTTTGCTTACTCGTCCCTGTCTTATACGGATGGTTTCGTTGTTTACTAACTAACGTACGTACTTTTAGCTGACCGGGGTTACATTTTGTTATTTCAACCGATATTTATGCTACTGGGTCCTCCCTCTGCAATTCTTCTTCCTCGAGGTCCATCTGACTGTTCCATGATCCGGGAGTGGAAGGATTCTGTTCAGCATTGACAGACCTATCCATATCAGACGAAGATAAGTACTTTCCTGAAGGCGCGGGCTCTCAGCTTCTGACTTTGTCAAAGGTTGAAGAGTGATGGCCATTGTATCAAGTTGTTGGTCTACCTGTCTCAATGTGTTTGTGATCGCTTTATTTTCTTCTACGGTTCCTTGATCTGATACGAGTATGTCCCTGGTAGGTATCTAACGTTTATTCTACTGGTATGGTATCTGAGTCTGAACTGTCATTGGAATCTAATGCAGGTTGGTTCCCTGTAGGTGTGTTAGCTATATGCTGTGAACTGGCATTTAACACTGGTGTGTTTACTACGTTCATGTGTTGTAAATTATTGTCATGACTTGTGCCAGATGTTGTAGGGTTGACGTTGCTATCTATGTTCCTTTCCACTGCACCGTTCTCTACCATGTTCTGTACGGACGTTGGTTTGTTTACATCCGTGAGAGCAGGCTCTGTATCTGACCGTGGGCTGTCAAAGGAGGGAGGTTTGAATAGATCGCTCAATATGAGGCGTGATCTAGATGCCGTCGTTGTTTTGGTGTTAATAAATACAGTGGGACAATTAGTCCCAATATGAGAAGAACTTCCACATGAAAAACAGTGTTGCTCTTGTCCGGTATAGGTTACATATGCCTCAAAACTCGCTACATTGAAGGTTGAAGGAATACGTTTATCAATTGACATCTGAACTACCGTTATTCCTGTATCGACTTGATAGCGATTATCCATTTGACCACTTCTCGTTTCCTATCTGTTACACTTTGCCATAATTTTTCACAAGGTACTGCACCCGATCGTTCGGAATGTTCGGCGGTAAATTCATTAATCGTGCAGTGGTAAGTTCTATTTCACAGGGATGATTCTTACGGTCACTGAATCGCCATTCATTAATATAAGAGAATTTTTACCTCTAAAGAAATGCAAGTACTTCTGGTAGCTTCTGTCAATATTAAATCTGAGATAGGCTGTATTCTGTTTTCCTACTAGTTTTGTTTGTAGTTCATCATCCCATACCTTTTGAACGTCTTCTATCCACTGTTGAATTTCGTGGGCCGTTGGTCTCTGTTGCTCCGTGCCGAATACAACTTGCAGTGTGTTTTGTTGTGTAATTTTGGATGCCATTTTGCCTAACTATACTCTTTCAGTAACTTCAACCTCAAATAAACAAACACACTACCGTCCTCGTCAAGTTAACGGCGGACCGGCCAGACAACCTGCTTGGCCGGCTGTACAAACAAGACTGCCAATCGAATTTGGAGCAACCCCTACCATTCTGGCAACGCACCCTGCGCGTAGCCTTCTTGAAGCAGTGTAAGTACAGGAGTGGCTTCATTTGACAACTGCTTCGTCCGTTGCCTTTCTCGGTCCGCAAGGTCAGCTATGACTTGTAAATACTCCACACAGACCATCCTTCGCACATACGCTTTGAATTGAGGCACTCGCACCTTTCAGCTGACACTGACACCTCCCAAACATCCGGATGACAGTGGAGCCCCCTGTTATGCAAACAGGACATGTTACTGCCGTAATAGTTTAATCCCCATCGCACTTTACATTCCTGTAATGTAGTTAGAAACATCTAAGGATGTCACCTTTTCTTCTTTTTGAGTTGTGTATTGGAGCAGCATGCCTATCTTATACCAGGAGGCCCTTGCTGACATCCCCGTTGTGCTACTGCGCCAAGAGTTTTTATGCGTTTAATAATTCCTTTTACCTTTCCCAAAACTGCACGAGTAACAAGCAGTGACTTCATAAGATATTATTCCATGGTCTTAATTAGGTTTGTAATGCTAACTAATGCCGTCTTTATTGGAGTGTTCATGGCTCCGACCTTACACTTAATACCTTTCATACTGATGTTAGAAAATGTATTGAGGCACTTAGTATTGGAGATTCAATGAATAATTGACACTTCTATATGCCTATCGATTAGCTTTGATTTAAACGGTTAATCGAAACGTTTGGACTGTTTACACCCACCACGCTACTTTTCGCCACCATCGCCAACCTCTCACCTCCTCAGCCTCCTACTCACTTCTCTTGTTAATTTCACCTCCTTCTATCACATCCTTGCACTTCACCTTTTTCCTTGCAACCTTGGTTAAATCTTCCCTTCTTTGCATCTCTGTTATACATGTCTTTGTACTTGTAAATCTGTCAATAAAGCGCTGGATAACCTACACGTCCTTAATTCTCATCTCCTTTACTTATTCAAACCGCCTTTTACCCATCTTCCTCTTCTCTCAATTCTCCCAAACCCCGTCTAATCTCCTGGCCAGAGAGAGGTGGCTCGCCCCTCCCCTTCAGGGTGGGGAATGAAAACGTTTATAGTAGTAGTTTAGACTTTTCACCAAATATTCAATTTGGTGAAATACAGTGCTAGGAAAGAAAATAAACATATAATAATTGTAGAAACAACTTATTTTTGACATAAGGGTTTTTAAATATTAAGCGAAGTAAACTAATCACTCAGTACAAACGTTACAATCGATCACTGAAATAACATGTCGATGACCTCTCCATTAAGGAATATTTTTGTTTACATTGGCCATTACTTTACATTACACAGTGCTATCTAAGTGTCAGTCTTCTTCGCTAACGTCAGGTTCAAAATGCGTCAACACCACCTTGAAAAGAAACTCCGCCAGGTTCTGGGAGAAGTCGCCCATCTTGAAGAGTTTCTTACAGTAGTTAGTCCACTCCATCAGCTGCAGGGTAAAAGATATACATTAACAGTGACAGTACTGCCCAAATTATATAAATACAAAGAATGTGCCGGTAAGGTAAATATAAAGTAAGCATACAAGTAATGCGAGGAGAGTTTTATTTCCATTACTATTTAAAATTTGATTACGTGTACTGCTCGTTGATTGCTATGTGTGTTGCACATGCGTTACAGTATTTGTATATGCATTCTGACGAATTGTAGTTGCTCATTTTTTGTACGCTCATTTCAAGAACAGAAGTATATCATTATTAAAGATAATAATTAGTAGGGCAAAGTAAGGTAATTTGGTGATAATTGTAGATTATAGCAACATAAAGGGGAAACATAAATGATTTATTTCATTTTAATTCCATGTATCGTATAGAATAGAACATCAGCTATAGGTTTTGATAACGAAAGTTTTCTTGCAATTACTTCATCTTGAATTTTGATATGATTTTGTGCAACTCAATTGAGTCAGGTTATTTGGTGATACATATAGGTAATTTGGTGATACTAGCAAGGTAATTTGGTGATCGTTATTTTAGAACACTTCTTACTTTCAAGAGTTGTAAACCTACATTTCACAGGAATTTTCTTCCTCTGATGAGTCTTCACAACACACGTGACAAATAGACACTATTATGTTTTCATCAGTATTTTGTGTCTGGCAATCTTCATGCATTGTGTGTCTACAAGAGCTGCACTGAACCCACTTTGCCTCAGTTTTACGTTTGGAATCATTAGAATACGATTTGTTTTGCACATGACACATATCCAATCAATCCAATCAAATCTAACTTCACATCAGAAGGTCCAAGGAATCAATAAGTCAACACCAGCCTTGCTAGGTCTTCTTTCCTCGTACTGTCGCTGCTCGGGAGGGGTGTGGCACTTTGCGGAAGAGTCTCTTCTGATTTTTGTGAGTATTTCAATTCTTGGTTCACTAGGAAGCTAAACGAAGTGCTCAACATTGGAATTTGAGTCTGCAGATTCACTTCCTTTTGATAAAGGTCCCTCAGTTATGCGAGATGAGGCAATAGCTGCAAAAGAGGTCAAATTTCTAAATCCATCTGTTATGTTGGCATGGGAGAAACTTGAAATAAATGCAGGACTGAAGAATAAACGGAACTTAAACTGGTCTAGTTTACTGCTGGGATGATTTTGCGTGTAATCCAAGTTTGGGGAAGATACCTTCTGCAATACCTCCTTTTTCACTGTTTTGGAACCATCGTTTGAGAGACAACCACGGAACACCTTTGAATTTTGAGGCTCGGTACAATGCCATTCTACCTTCAGTCACTAATCTGGCAGCCTCCACTAAGTCTGCACTGTTGTACTGCTTATACATTTAAGGATTAACATCTTGTCAAGGCTTTCGTTTCATCTTGGATTTTTTCCGCATTTTACCGTAAGATAATTTGGTGATAGTCTTTTTTCTGAAAATGATGACGAAATTTGTTAATTTGCACTACCTACAACTGAAACATATATGAAATTCTCATTCCTTCAGATATTCAAAGAACCAAGCTGGAAATAGAAAATAACATTAGTGTCGGTTACAATGAGCTGAGTAAAAACTGCTTAAGTATTTCGGTAATATCTTAAGGTTTGTGCAGAAAATGACTATTGCATTCAACTTTTCTCCCTATGCAAAAAGTAACTCGCTTTTTACGAACAGTTTGACACCAATACTAACTAAAACAAACGGTATATTGCCACAGTTTATTTCACTGGAATAGCACGCTGTATTTAATAAGTCTGCACTTGCCAAATTACTGCAGCTGAATGTTACGAAATCTCATACCTCAGTAAGTTAAATGGTCCAAGGATTAAATACGCGACACTCTGCGAGATATCGAGGGACAGCGATTAGAGCTCTGTCTAGCGGAGTGACCTGAGAATTACTGATTCTGTCATAAGAGCACGTGTATTTGTTTGTGAAGTTTTTGACGTTATTTCTGCGTTTGCATTAAGTTGACCTAAGTGAACAGTAGCGTGTGTCATTCCTTTATATCTCCTCTCACTATGAGTGGAAAGATATATGCTGCGTTTGGGTGCAATGACTATGAAGTGCAGAAGGATTCGCGTCTTTCTTCCGTTTCCCTCGTGAGAAGAAAATGTAAGAAAATATTGTGTTCGCATAGATATTCTTCCAGCAACAAAGAGATTTGTATAGTACTTCCAAAATTTCTGACCTGCGCGATCCATATTTTAACTGGTTGAAAATATAATCTTATTTTATTGTATAGTGCAGCAGTTAACCTTCAATACCGATGTGTTGTTTTAAGTGTGATCTGTGGGTTTTGATTTAATTCAAGAAAATGCTTATGGATATGTGTGTGGCTGGTTGTGTATCAAGTTACCCCATTTGGAATACCGTAATGCTTTGTCAAGCACTTAAGGAAATATGGGTGATTTAAGAAATGTACATATTTTGTTGAAACAATATGACGATGCAAATTTGCTTTACCCTAATATGATGGCAAGTATTGCTTATAGGGTAATTTTAAATGTTCTTGAGGGTAAATTTATAGATTTTCTTTCTGTTAGTAGGCTTCAAGTTAAAAGGAAAATTATCCATCTCTTAAATATAAATTCATTGAATCATGTGTGTAAGGATGTGCCGATATTTTTATTGACAAGTGTCTTAATGTGATGATACAATGCTTTTAAATGAGAAAAGAGACAAATCTAGCCGCGAAAGTTCAGGCTGGTTCGGATCCCACTGTCGGCAGCCCTGAAGATGTTTTCCGTGGTTTCCCATTTTCACACCAGGCAAATGCTAGGGCTGTACCTTAACTAAGGCCACGGCTGCTTCCTTCCAAGTCCTAGGCATTTCCTCTCCAATCGTCGCCATAAGACCTACCTGTGTCGGTGCGCCGTAAATCCACTAGCAAAGAAAAGAAAGAAAGTTCAGGTAGGAATACTAAAGCTAAAAATGTAATGCATCAATGAAAGATCAAGCTCTTTCACAGAAGTCCATTTCACATCTTGGTTATATGTCTAATTTCAGTCTTTATATAATAACCTGTTAAATAAATTTTCATTTATTTATCCAGAATTGCTTTAGCAACTTTGAAGTTAATACCTTAGTAACCCTTTCTTTCTAGATGTTGTTTATTTATTCATTTCCGTATATGCATTTCCATTGATATTTGAATTTAGCGCTGATTTTCAGGTCACGCCACTAGGTGCGCCACTTGCGAATTGTCTCCCATTTCATCAAGGCTAAATCCGGAAGTGTCCCGTACTGTCTCTACTGTATTTGCCCGAGCGCAGGACACCCAGCTGACAACAGACGAGCTCAAAAATAGAAGAGGTTTTGTGGTGGGATTCGTTTAAAACATTATCACCAAATTACCTTTATCACCAAAAAATCTTACTTCACCCTACTATTTCAGTTCTCTATGCACGAATTGTAAAATTAATTTATAATAGTAATAATATTTCACAGTAACTTAACAGGAGATACAGCTTTAATCTTAAGAGTATGAGGTACGAGTATATTTACGTACAATAAATACACAGCAATGTCAAGCAGAAACGGTCGATAACCTTTTGATGAACCGTGCTCTTCCGAGGAACAACTAGTTCGTTATGTATTTTTTGTTGATCCTGTAATGCCTTTTATTTTAGTGTATGGCTTTTCTTTTAGTCCTGGGAGTGTCCGAGGACATGTTCGACTCGCCATATCTGTAGCTGGTCGTCGCGGTACACCCCATGGGGTTGAACTACATGTACCGCTGTGTGAGGGTCTTGGCTGTGAGGTGAAATTGTACGGGCAAGGAATCGGAAGGAAGTGGTCGTGGCCTTGGGAAAGATACCATCCCGGCAACTGCCAGGAGGTGAAATGGGAAACCGCGGAAAACCATGTCGACGATGGCCGACGGAAGATTCGAACCCACCTGTCTCTCGGGCTGTGCCGCAACACACTGAGCTAACCTATTCAGTCCTATAATGGTTTCTATTGTTTACAGCAGCTAAATAATTTTATACTTTTCTATAAACAATATCATGGAAGGCAAGTAGGTACATTTCTTTCACCATGTGTCCTCAAGCTACCTATGAGAGAAACAGGGCTCTTTCAAACCAAATCTTTTAACACACAATATCCCAAGAATAAATTTACCGGGCTGAGTAGTTCTAACTATTGAGGCGCTGGCTTTCTGAACTCAACTTAGCAGGTTGGATCTAGGCTCAGTCAGGTGGTATATGAAGGTGCTAAAATCCGTCAGTCTTGTGTAGGTAGATTTACTGCCAAGTAAAAGAACTATCGCGAGACAAAATTCCGGCACCTCGGCGTCTCCGAAAATCATCAAGAGTAGTTAGTGAGACGTAAAAACAAGAACATTATTATTATTAAGTAAATTGTCTATCGACCTTGTAGACCGTGTTCGAATTAGGTTGGCAGCTCCCAACGTTTCACCAGAAACTGCGCCCGGCATTCCCAGGGGTCTGCTATTTTCAAAGGTCAGAAGTAGCTACTAACATAAACAATATTACACCCTGGAAGGCAAGTCGTTACATTTCACCGGGTGAGTTGGCCGTGCGGTTAGGGGGCGCGGCTGTGAGTTTGCAAACGGGAGATAGTGGGTTCGAATCCCACTGTCGGCAGCCCTGAAGATGGTTTTCCGTGGCAAATGCTGGGGCTGTACCTTAGGCTAATTAAGGCCATGGCCGCTTCCTTCCAACTCCTAGGCGTTACATTTCTTTCACCATGTGCCCTCGAGCATCCAGTACACAGCTGACTATGAGAGCAACTTGAATCTTAAGAGTAATGTGCTATAATTTATTACAAGTTAATAATGGACAGAATTGTCAAATAGAAACGGTCGGTAATCTTGAGGCGAGCCATGTATTTGATGATGATGATGATACTTGTTGTTTAAAGGGGTCTAACTTCGTAGGTCATCGGCCCAAAGCCACGCACTTCCTACGAACACCAGATGGCGGTCAACGGTTTCTAGGAAACCATGCCCCTTTTTTCATGATGACGTTGCCGACAGAAGATGGTTGTCCAGTTGTACTTCCTCTTAAAACAGTAATCAACACCACCATTAAGCTGCCGCTATTCGAGGAAACCAAACATTAGGAGTGGTTCGAGTGGTATGCAGTGAAGTCACTTTATTTTAGTTTCCCACTTATTTCCGTGATCCTAATCCCATACAGCATTTATGGACTGAGGTAGAAAAGTGCACCTGTGTGAATTATTTTGAACGTTTACGTATTTCTTGACGATCCCGAAATGGATTCTACTGTTTACGGTGGCTAAGGTACTTCTCTGGATCTATCAGTTGAACATCTTAAACATACCAGATAGTTCGATAGTTAATCGACGATTTTCTGAGGTCCGCATACATCGCAGCGCCGTTCATAACAGCTCAAGACATTTTGTATGGGATCTGGCATTCCATAATATATAGCGCCCCAATTTATTGGTTGGCCTAAGAGGCGTCTCTGTCACATGTGAGGGAGTGAACCGAGAAATTCTAGCTCTTGAGCTAAGGCATTTGCCCTACATAACGTCATGTAGAGACCTAAAGGCAATTGTTCGTCTGTATTTTCAGATATTTCGTACCTGAGTCATATGCCTAAGAGGAAGTTGACTTCTCTAGAATGTATTATTTTATTAAAGATGTGGAACTCTGTATGGTGCCGCATATTATGTTTTTCTGACTGCTAATCAAATAGACTTATTACATTCTGAACAGCCATCCTACATGATAGCAATTCCACATTTGTTTAAGATAATAGAAACGATGTACGATGTACGAAAATTTACTGTATCCACCATTTTAACCTCACTAACAGTGTCTTTTCAGATGTCTGAACACCAGCATAAAGTACTTAGAACACCAGAAAGAGAGAGGGTGAAGGAATTGAATTCCTGGCGGATATAAACTTAATTATTTTTAATCGCTATCAGAGGTGTGTAACGGCTGAAGAATTCCACTTGGAATAAATCACGAATGCGTAATTATAATTTCTGTTTTATTTTATATTCTAAATCGACTATAATGACTCCCAATATATTTCTGGGCTTGAACCATAACAATCTATACATACTCGTAAGTCCGTGAAATCCTTCCCACTTCTAGGTCAGGAAAGCACTCACTATATTGTTGATGGATGGTGGTAGTGATTATTGTTTTAAGAGGAAGTACAACTACGCAATCATCCTCTATTAAACACTAGTCAGAGGAAAAAAATAGAAGAGGTCCGACACTTCGAAATATGAAGGTATCGGCCAAAGGAAGACAAGGGCCACGAAGGGCGTGAAAATGAAAGACTCCCTAGGCCTCGTAAATCTAATATCGTCAGGATCGGAAAAGAATAAGATTTGACCAAGTGAGGTCGGATAGGATATAAGAAAGTAAGGAGCCTGGCACAAGTTAGTGGAAACAATCTATTGTTGATATCATTAAAAGCGCCACACAGCTTCCAGTTCGTACAGGCAATATTAGAACTTTTCCCATGGGATGAACAGAAAAATTTTAATAGATGATCTGCACGAGACAGAAGTTACTTTTCGCAAAGTGCTCGTCGTCAGCGTTCACAGCGAGTGCAGAACGAATCATGGCCCTAATCACAAAAAATGCATTCCAAATCAAAATCAATCTTCATCAGTGTGTGCAAGCCATTCACGATAATCATATGTGCACCTACTCTACAAGAAGGCATATTAAATCACTTCTTTTTCCCAATTTATTCTGTAGCCAGCACTACATGCGAACTGACTTAGTTTTACGAACGGGTGACCTTTTAACCCTATGTGGAGGATGTATATTCTCTATTACGTGTTTCTTTTTGATAGTAGTGTGATGTGTTGTGTGTATATGAATATGTATGTGTTAGGATAGATACAAACACCCATTCCTCGAGTCAGAGGAAATAGGCAGACATGGATAAAATCCCTGACCCAGCCGGGAATTGAATATTGAACCCTCTAAACCGAAGGCCGCTACGCTGATCGTCACCTAAGGAGCCGGGCGCATATTGAATCACCACGTTACACAATTAATATGATTGTCCTGTACGGTTTACTATTTACTATACCAGCGAAGTCTGTTTTTGATTTAGAAGGAGTGAACGTTGTGGAAATTCACTGCTCATGGTGTTAGTTGAAAGCTTGCTTTGATCATTTTATGACCTCTGGCAAAGACCACTTTTGTGAAATGTAACTTACAACATTGCACCAACACATCATCTTCTTGTAGGTGCGTTTTGCATTGTAGATGTTGTGTAGCGCTTATCATGATGTTAACAACATTGTTCCTTCCCGATCTCGAAGTGGAAGGAGTTCTACATAAGAAAGTTATCCCTATAAAGACGCTCTTACCTCCTGTTTCTGTGAGGTCAACGCCTCACTGCTGTCGGACGCCAATGCCTGGAGCTGACTGGGAGTAAGGTTCAAGATGCTGCACGCTATCTCCTGGGCTTCTCTTCGCGAAGAGTTTTCTGTCGTTGGCTCGACGTTCTTATCTATCGGATGATCCTGCACCAGCTTCAAAAAGATCTGTGGACAAACAGGGAGTTTGTTATGACGAGCGTTTGGATTTCCGAAGAACAGAAAAGTCCACTATTTCCACATCGTGCGTGTAAAATAACCCTGCTAGCATGTTTTGAAAAAAAAAAAAATACTACCATACCTCTCAGCTAGGGTTCTATGTTGGTTACGCTGTAGGACACCGGATGAAAGAATCGACACTCAGAAATGTTCCACGCTTAACTAGCTTTAGAATACTTCGCCAGATTTTCAGTGTTTTGAATTTAGTTTCAGACATTTGCTGCAGATAACAACCGTACCGGTACACCACTTCAGCCCAAGAAGGAAGAAATTCAGTTATACTGTATGTACACAGTTCAAAAAAATTAGGGGAACATGTTTTAAAAAGTATACAAAGCTCCACAAAACAATACCTCACACCCAGGTATATTACCAACTAAACCTTTATTCTTTACCGTTGAAGTATACAAAAGAACATCGATGGATTCGCGTTTATTTTCAGAACACAAACGGAAATGTCCAAATAGGGGCGAAAACAAAGTGATAACAGTCCTCCAGGGTGGATTTTTATCACAGTTGGAGAGCTTTAGTATGGTGTATGTCCTCCATGACAATTTATCACAGTTTGGCTCCTACGTGGCATGCTCCGTATAAGTCGACGGAGGTCACGTTGTGGTATCAGGTCCCATTCTTCAATGAGAGCTTGTTCGAGGTCTTGGAGAGTCTGTGGTGGAACAGGACGCCCACGAATACTTCTGTCAAACCTATTCCACACATGCTCGATGGGATTAAGGTCGGGACTCATCGCTGGCCATTCCATCTCTTGAATGTCCATTTCTCGCAAGACAGCTCTGGTGATGCGCGCTACATGAGCCCTGGCATTGTCGTGCATGAATACGAATTCAGGGCCAACATGGTATGCAGCAATCAACACATGCTGTAGCAGTGTCTGCTCGATGTAACCCGCAGCGGTAAGATTGCCACGGACGACGACAAGATCCGTACGGCCATCAATACTGATGCCACCCCACACCATCACAGAAGCTTGTCTGAATCAGTCGCCTTCCTGGACAACATTTGGCATGTTCTGCTCACCACGGCGTCTCCATACACGTTGACGTCCATAACGCTGTGTCAGGGGAAACTGGACTCGTCTGTGAACAACACAGGTCTCAATTGGCGAAGTTGCCAGTTGATGTGGGTACGGGCCAACAGAAGGCGAGTTGCGCGATGTTGCTGGGTTAAACGGGGCACTCGAAGAGGACGTCTGGGTTGTAAGGACACTTCTCTTAACCTGTTCCTTACTGTCTGGTCAGACACCGTGACTCCAGTGATCCTCCTCAGGTCTTATTGCAGTTCTCCGGCAGTTGCTGAACGACGCCGTAACGCACAGATGGTCAGATATCGGTCATCCTGTGCTGGTTGACGTACAACGTGCTCAAATGACCGCAGTAGCCTCTGTACCTCACAACGACACACGGACGCATCGCTATTCAGTTTGTTTTGAGGTGTCACCTGACTGTTCAATGTATGGCTACACCTACAGATGGAGTATAACTTTAATTTAACATACCCTGAGTAGCTAAGATCTCAAGGTATGCTGTACGACCATTGGAAATCTATCTAACAAATTAACGTTCACATACCAAAAGTTACAAAACATGTTCCCCTATTTTTTAACTGTGTAGTTATTTGTGAATATGTCATATTATCGTGAAGTAATGGAGGCGACTGTTAATTTTAGAGGCATAACAATACATTGCCCGCCTCTGTGGTGTAGTGATTAGTGTGATTAGCTGCCACCGCCGGAGGCCCGGGTTCGATTCCTGGCTTTGCCACGAAATTTAAGAAATAGTACGAGGGCTGGGACGGGGTCTAATTAGCCTGGGGAGGTCAAGTGAGTAGAAAAGGTGTGTGGGGGGGGGGGTTGGATTCTCACCTCAGCCCGTGGTTTCCCACTTCTCCAGGCGAAAGACGGGATGGTACTTAACTTAAGGCCAGGGCCGCTTCCATCCCTCTTCCGTGTCTATCTCTTTCAATCTTCCCATCCTCCCCACAAGGCCCATGTTCAGCATAGCAGACGCGGCGGCCTGGACGAGGTACTGGTGTCCCGACCCAATGTTTCACACTCCAGGACACTGCCCTTGAGGCGGTAAAGGTGCGTTCCTTCGCTGAGCCCAAAGAGAAACGAAACCTGGACGTAAATGGATTAAGAAGAAGAAGAACAACAATCACATGAACATTTTCCTCTGTAAATCACACGACCAATCATGAAAATAATAATAATAATAATAATAATAATAATAATAATAATAATAATAATAATAATAATAATAATAATTGTTCCAGGGATACACCTTCCCCGACTATTAAACTGCTCACCTTCTCTAAGGCCATCTATTTAAACAGACCTGAACTTGTGAATTCCCAGAAACATTCGTCTCCTACAGTTAGATATCTCTAACATCGATTTAGTTGCTCCCTCCTCTGGACTAAAGATTAACTAGTGGATAGAGTAATACTTATTTTTGGGGTTGTAAACAATTTTTTCTGAGGATTGTTTTGTTTATGTACCGAAGTTGTCAAAACGTCAGCTGGTTCCTCCTCGACTGTAATCAACCTATCAGATACTTGGAAATGTGTTCTCTAGCCAATTCAAATCGGGAGTGTGTACAGAAATCCAGCCTATCAGTAAAGAGTTCTGGAAGCTTACCTTATGATACTATAAAAGCAGGGCACTTCAGGGCCGTCTTGTCTGAATCGCTCCAGTGCTTGAGGAGTGCGACTTGACGGAGGCCGAAGGGAAGCAGGGGCGAGGCCTGCGCGAGGAAGATGCAGCGACGCAAGGTAATGGCAGAATTTACCTAGACATTTGATAGCTCCTGCGGGTAGATATTTTTAGTGTGTGTGAGTGGGGGGGGGAGGGGGAAGGATTCAACCTCCTTTCTTTTAATGTAATTTTGTAAACTGGTGGTTTCAATGTAGAATTTTTGGCAAGTCTGAGGACTCTGGTTCTATTCCCTACTGGGAAATATGTAATGTAAGGGAACAAAGAGCGATGATCCTGTGATGTTTCCCATTCAACCTTGCATTGGGTGACTAAAGTTTTTAGAACTTCGAAATTTCACAAATACTGCCGTATTCAGAGACATCACCACGGTATAATATATACAGTCGTGAAGCTCTGATGATATTGTTCATCCTAGGCGACTACAGCGCTCCAAGTGGCGAGGTAGAGGCAACTTGCTAGCAGACAAAATGGGAACGAATTACCACTACAGTCTAAAATGGTCATAACTTCTGAACCATTCATGCAAATAATGTCCTGACAAGGTAATTGTAATCCGTATTAAATAGTGGAGGAGGTCAAATAATTTATTTCGATGAGGAGTTCGACGATAATATCGAAATATTTATTTAATCTTAAGGAGTTATTTTTCTTTACCGCGGACTATAACATAAAATCGCTTCTAGAGGGCAACCGGTTCGAAATAGGTATATACCATCCCGGACTTTTTTGTAGAGGTTTCTATGCTCTACAATTCGTACGCTTACACTTAGGGTCTATCGTTGACGGTTCACGCAGCGTAAGCCAAGAAACAAGTGACCGACCGACCGACATCGAACCTGCCAAGTTGGGCTAAGAAGGCCAGCGCTCTACCATGGTCGGTCACTTGCTTCGCGACTGTATATATTAGACTGTGACATCACTTCAACTTAACTTTCACTTACATCTTCCTTTCACGCGTAGGAAAGCCTGAGTTGGTATTCAAAGATCAAACTTAACTTACACTTAAGTGTTAACCTTTAGTGAGATTCAAAACAGCTGGAGACCAACCTTACACCTCACTTTCTTGCTACAGCTTGCCTAAATGACATCTGTTCAGTACGATTAGGATTGAAATGGATTTCGAAGACGATGATTTCCAAGAATTCTTGGATTACGTGTGCAATGATTATTTGCTGATACCACGGGTTATTGTGAGAAATGGTGAAAATCCCTTCGATACTCTCACATACCGTGCATTCAAAATACGATAAAGATTCTCTAAGGAATGTGTAAATAACATTATAATGCCGCTGGTGATGCCAGAAGATGTTGGATATCGTAACAGCAGAGGACTGCCATTGCCAGTACATATCAAATTATTGACTGCTCTAAGATTTTATGCAACTGGCAGTATGCGGGCAAGTAACACTTATTATTACTACTAATATTCAATAAGTAACGTGGTGGTGGTGGTGGTGGTGGTGGTGGTGGTCGTGATTATTGTTTCAGGAGCAATTAAGAATATTTTTTCTGTATTTGGTCCCTAATTATTATTACTGTACACGTTTTCAAGTACACATAGACAACCATAACCTCTCAATCCCACTTCAGTTTTACTCGCACATTTCATAATGTACATAGCGGTAACGTATATACCTCGCTGTGGGTGGTAGAATAGCACATACGGTATCTCCTGTCTGTCGTAAGAGGTGACTAAAGGGGACCCGAGGGGCTCTTGGGAGCCTCGGTTGGCGACCACGGGACCTTTAGATGGGTACTGACATGCTTCCACTTATTTGTGCCACACTTCTCACATATCTATTCTATCCGACCTCCCTTGATCAACTCTTGTTCTCTTCTGATCCCGACGGTGTTAGGTATGCGAGGCCAAGAGAATCTTTGATTTTCACGCCTTTCGTGGCCATTGTCTTTTTTCGGTCGATATCTTCATTTTCCGAAGTGTTGTATCGCTTCCATTTTCCCCTCTGATTAATGTTAATATAGAACGGTTGCATAATTGTACTTCTCCTTAAACAATAATCACCACCACCACCAAAACCCCAGTGTAATTCCTTGCTCTGCGACCAATTACATCTAAAGTGCTATTTAATAGGTTACTAATGGTTGATATAAAATAATTGATATAAACTAAAAGCTCAATTTTTAAAAATATGAATACGTAGGTACTCTCTGCCAATTTTGTAAGTAACAATAGGACAACATTATTGTTATTATTTCAAATCGTTTGTGGAGATTTCCGTTGTATTAGCCAGTCCTATGTCAGTAGAATTATTGCTGAGGTATCAGAATGTTTAGCCAGACATCTGGGAAAATATGTAAAATTTCCATCAACCCAGGAAGCTATTAAACACAACAAAAGGGTATTTTATGAAATAGCTGGTTTCCCGATGTTAAGAATACTGATTGCACACACATTCGGGTACACAGTCTATCGTAGAGACCGAGGAGATAAAAAGGGAGGGGGGGGGGTGTTTAATCTGGTGAAGGAAACTAACTGTTCACATGAATGGTTTACCGATGAAAGGGATGAAATATTAGGGATAAAATTAGTTTGTGATAATATGAAGGAGGTGGGAATTATAGGAACATACAGCCTGGAAGAGAGGAAAGAGACATGGAAATATTTGAGAAAATAACAGATTATACTCATAAAAACAATAATAATGATATGGTAATAATTAGGGGAGATCTAGACTTGCCTGAAGTTGAATGGAATGGAGCTGCAAGTGAAGCCCATGAACAGAAACTGGCGAATAAGTTAATTTGGGAGGGAGGATTTACACAAATAGTACAAGAACCGACTCGTCTCAATAACTTACTAGATGTATTCTTGGTTAAACCATGGGAAACTGTTGATAAAACTGAGGTAATTGAAGGAATAGGTGACCATAAGGCTGTAATAATGGATGTAGGACTGGTACTAAAAAGGCTTAATAAGAGGGTCACACAAGACAAGAAATTGTACAGAAAAACTAAAGTTGATGAATTTGGGACTTACCTTAAATCACAATTCAGTTGTTGGATAAGTGAAGGGAGTAATGTGGATACACTTTGGGCTAAATTTAAAGGAATCATTTGGGAAGGAGAGAAAACGGAAAACCACTTCGAGGATAACTGAGGTGGAAATCGAACGAGGGCGTACTCAGTTGACCTACCGACTTTGAGTGGAACCCGTCCTACTCCTCGTACCACTTTTCAAATTTCGTGGCAGAGCCGGAATCGAACACGGGCCTCCGAGAGTGGCAGCTAATCATACTAACCACTACACCACAGAGGTGGACACGATACATTATACCCGTCAATATTATCAGTACTGTAAGAAATAAGTCGATATATCAACATTACCTTCTGATTATAATGAAGAATAACATTGTATCAATCTACTGGTTACGAAGCAAAAATGGCCTTTGTTACCCAACTTCTGATATTAGGATTATGCATATATGACCTGCCAATACATTTATTCGTATTCACCTTCACAATCAGCTTGGCCAGACAGTGAAAGACAAATGTCATCCGTTATATCTCCTAAAACATTGATTATAGTCCTCAAGGTAAGGTCCAAAACCTCAGTCACTCATATAGTAGGAGCGGGATGGAGAGGAAGAGGGGGAACTCGAAGTCGACATGAGTAGGTCAATCCACATACCAACACGTGTCACGCAAAATATTATATTATACGCACGAAAATGAATTTCAAAGAAACATCCGTGTGAAATGATAGCCATTACCCTTTATGAACCTCTCTGTGCGAACATAGAAACTGGAATTTTCCATCAGAGAGGTATATGCTACTGTACAATTTATCAGGAAGCTCCAGTAGTGAAAGTGCCAGACGGACCAGCTTTTGGCAAACAGCGCTCTCTTTCAGATTCGCAAGCGACGAAAGCGCCAGTGCTACCTTTAGTGTATATATTTGGTAACTGTATGGGGGAACCCACCCCTCTTACAGCCTGATAAATGATAATACGTGAAAACCATTCATACATGAAGAAGAGAGAGCTTAAGACGAAAAGTAAACGAAAGATAAACACACTGACTGACAGAGCAAATGCAACACCAAGAAGGAGTGGTCAGAACTTTATGCCAATTGCAGGGTAGACTGACGTCACTGAGGTATGCTCATGATGTGAAATGCGCCGCTGTGCTGCGCACGTAGCGAACGATAAATGGACACGGCGTTGGCGAATGGCCCACTTCGTACCGTGATTTCTCAGCCGACAGTCATTGTAGAACGTGTTGTCGTGTGCCACAGGACACGTGTATAGCTAAGAATGCCAGGCCGCCGTCAACGGAGGCATTTCCAGCAGACAGACGACTTTACGAGGGGTATGGTGATCGGGCTGAGAAGAGCAGGTTGGTCGCTTCGTCAAATCGCAGCCGATACCCATAGGGATGTATCCACGGTGCAGCGCCTGTGGCGAAGATGGTTGGCGCAGGGACATGTGGCACGTGCGAGGGGTCCAGGCGCAGCCCGAGTGACGTCAGCACGCGAGGATCGGCGCATCCGCCGCCAAGCGGTGGCAGCCCCGCACGCCACGTCAACCGCCATTCTTCAGCATATGCAAGACACCCTGGCTGTTCCAATATCGACCAGAACAATTTCCCGTCGATTGGTTGAAGGAGGCCTGCACTCCCGGCGTCCGCTCAGAAGACTACCATTGACTCCACAGCATAGACGTGCACGCCTGGCATGGTGCCGGGCTAGAGCGACTTGGATGAGGGAATGGCGGAACGTCGTGTTCTCCGATGAGTCACGCTTCTGTTCTGTCAGTGATAGTCACCGCAGACGAGTGTGGCGTCGGCGTGGAGAAAGGTCAAATCCGGCAGTAACTGTGGAGCGCCCTACCGCTAGACAACGCGGCATCATGGTTTGGGGCGCTATTGCGTATGATTCCACGTCACCTCTAGTGCGTATTCAAGGCACGTTAAATGCCCACCGCTACGTGCAGCATGTGCTGCGGCCGGTGGCACTCCCGTACCTTCAGGGGCTGCCCAATGCTCTGTTTCAGCAGGATAATGCCCGCCCACACACTGCTCGCATCTCCCAACAGGCTCTACGAGGTTTACAGATGCTTCCGTGGCCAGCGTACTCTCCGGATCTCTCACCAATCGAACACGTGTGGGATCTCATTGGACGCCGTTTGCAAACTCTGCCCCAGCCTCGTACGGACGACCAACTGTGGCAAATGGTTGACAGAGAATGGAGAACCATCCCTCAGGACACCATCCGCACTCTTATTGACTCTGTACCTCGACGTGTTTCTGCGTGCATCGCCGCTCGCGGTGGTCCTACATCCTAGTGAGTCGATGCCGTGCGCATTGTGTAACCTGCATATCGGTTTGAAATAAAGATCAATTATTCGTCCGTGCCGTCTCTGTTTTTTCCCCAACTTTCATCCCTTTCGAACCACTCCTACTTGGTGTTGCATTTGCTCTGTCAGTCAGTGTAAAAGCCTAATTTGTTGTGGTCGGAGTAGATCGAGAGTCAAGGGAGGTCAAACAAGAAAGATAATATTCTGAGTTTGTTAGTAGTAGGTTAAGTAGATATCAGATTCAAATGTTCCATCACAAATTTTTACCACGGCATTGGGGGGGGGGGGATATGAAGAAGTAGGCGGCCTCATTTGGCTACATTTACTTGTCTGGTATTCTTTCACAAAGTGTCATACCTCGACAGTGGTTGTGAACTGCTCCACTTGGTGCGAGGTCTCCTTAAGTTTCTGCTCTGTCTGCGAGACCTGTCTCTTGTAGTAGCTGCGCACTTCTTTCATCTGATGTTGTGCTACCTCCAGCTTCACGCGTTGTTCCAGGTCTGTCATGGCGTGGGCAATCTGCAAAGAACACGAACCGACGGTTACACAGACCTAAATAAACGTTAATAGCAGTCACAAAGCATTCACTACCTACGTACCTCCTCGTTCATGTTAGTCTTCAGTCGATGTATCTGATCCAGGTACTCGTTTCTCTGTTGCGTTGTTTTCGAGATTTGAATTTTCAGGTGGAATAACTGCAAAATATAACCAGAGGCAGAGTAAGAAAAAAATATATCCACATAGTTTCTGCGGGAAAAAATATGAAACCTGTCGACATTTATAACATGCGAGGGAAATCATGATAATTAGAGCCCGCATTCTAAGGTTTTAATTTATTGTTCCTTGCAAATACGTTTGTGTTTTATGCTCAAAATATTCTAATACGAGAATTTTATTCAATCCAAAAAGGGATAATTGGGACTTTAAGAACTAAAAAAGAAAAGGCTTAAACAACCCTTTTCATAACCCCTTAAGTAAATCTTTATATATTTTAACAACCTGGAGTCAACTGGAGAACGTTCTCACATCTTAGGAGCGGACGATTGTAGCACCGATTATTATCATCATCATCATCATCATCATCATCATCATCATCACCATTATGTCCGACTCGTTGGCTGAACGGTCAGCGTACTGGCCTTCGGTTCAGAGGGTCCCGGGTTCGATTCCCGGCCGGGTCGGGGATTTTAACCTTAATTGGTTAATTCCAATGGCACGGGGGCTGGGTGTATGTGCTGTCTTCATCATCATTTCATCGTCATCACGACGCGCAGGTCACCTACGGGTGTCAAATAGAAAGACCTGCACCTGGCGAGCCGAACCCGTCCTGGGATATCCCGGCACTAAAAGCCATACGACATTTCATTTCATCATCATTATCTTCTTCTTCTTCTACAGCTTCTTCCGGGGGTGCAAACCGTGTAGCACATAATGCATTTTCTCCTGTTTACGGCCGGATGCCCTTCCTGACGCTAACCCTATATGGACGGATATGATCACTATTGCGTGTTTCTGTGGTGGTTTGTAGTTTAGTGTTTTGAAAAAATAAATGGTGTGTGGCTTTTAGTGCCGGGAGTGTCCGAGGACAAGTTCGGGTCGCCAGATAGTCTACAGGTATTTTGATTTGACGCTCGTAGGCGACCTGCAGGTCGTGATGAGGATGAAATTATGATGAAGACGACACACAAACCCAGCCCCCATACCAGCGGAATTAACCAATTATGGTCAACATTCCCGACCCTGCTGGAAATCGATCCCGGGACCACTGTGACCAAACGCCAGCCATGTAGCTGGACAGTGCAATTGTGACGCCGATTATCATATTCAGGAATACGAGCCTTCCTTCCCTCTGCAACGGAACACGACTCATAGTCAAGAAACTGATGCTGAATATTATTGTCCTACTATCATGACTGGACATCCCAGGAAGGATAAACCGTTCCGATTTAGGCGTCTGCAGTTCACCGTTTGTTTCAACTTCGCTACGTGCATCAACAAGGCTCAAGGGCAATCGTCTAGGTTGTAGGACTCGATGTTCGAAAACGGTGCTTCTCGCATCTGTACGTGAATTGTTCAAGAATTGGGTAGGCAAATACATTATACATCATAGCTCCAAATGGAACGACACAATGTAGTTTATCCGGAAAAAATCAGATTGCTTTTTTTATATAGATAATATAGTCTTTGATATTGTTTTAATATTATTTGTACCATCCACAAAACCGGTATCTTAAGAACTGAAAGTAACTATATAATAAAAATAAAGGAATTCATGCAATTTATGTTAAAACAATGTAATAAAAATAATGCTTTTATTTTGCTTTGAATTAAAAACATCTAACGGTCGAATTAACAAACGCGGGCGAAGCCGAGGGTGCATGTTAACCGTTTGTAAAAGAAGTAGATGATGATAAATCTGTTACTTCATATTAAAAAATACTGAGTTGAAAACGCCGAATTTGTCTATAACTTATATATGTTATAATTTAATTATAATTTAATCATGCACCACGTAAGATAATTTCAACTTTTAAATAGTTAAATTGCGGCTATAAAAACTTCCTAGCAGAAAGTTGAGAGATGTCTTGTAATCAGCCCCGGAGAACAGACTTGTCGGCGGAACTGGCTGGTAAGTTTTGAAGGAGAAATAAGTACTCCGGAACTAGAAATAAGGTACAATGTCCTCATGTTCGTGACGTACATGTGGCAAAAGTCCTGAGTTATGAATCTCGGATCTTAGAACTGTTGGTGATTTTTAATTGAAGGGACACTATAACGGAATAATCATCCCTTCTTAACTCTAAATATAGCTTTTTTTTACGGTCGATGCCAACCCTATACGGAGGGATGTGACCACTATTGTGTGTTTCTATGGTGGTTTGTAGTGTAGTGTTTTGAAAAAATGAAATGGTGTATGGCTTTTAGTGCCGGGAGTGTCTGAGGACAAGTTCGGGTCGCCAGATACAGGTCTTTTGACTTGACGCCAGTAGGCGACCTCTAGAAGAGTTTGACACAGCGAAGAATGCAGGTAACATGAGTAGAGAAGGCTTCACAGACCTAATTCCGTCAGGACTGGCGAAGAACAAGGGTTGACCAAGGGAGGTCCGATAGAAAATAATTGTAAATGATGTGGAAATAAAGCCCTCCTGGTGGCCATGATCGTTAAGGCGTGAAGTCTATATGGCCTGACATCGTGGTTAGCCGGTTCGATTCCTGTTGATCGAGAGATATTTCGCCATCAGAATGTTAGCCAGCAAGGTAGGAGAAGTGGTGGTGTACAATTTCCAATCACTAGATTGCATACCAAAAGCCCGGATTCAGTTCCAAACATCTGTGCAGTGCTCATATGGAGTTACGGCATACGACGCTGTTGGTGATTCATACGTCGGATGGGGACGCAAAGCTTTGAGCAGACCGCTTGGTGCTCTTCGTTAGGATTAGGCTATTTGCCAGTACTGGGTTTCACCCTCTCCCTTCCTACAATCATGTATCACACCATTAATTTTATCGCATTAAATCCTATGATGAGGTTGACGTCAGGAACGGCATCCGTTCATAAAAACTCTCTACGAGGTTTCATCTCATTTCATACCCGACCCTGTGAAGAAACGGGAAGAGGGTTGGACATACATGTGCAAAAAGGAAAGCAAAGTAGCAAAGTCATCTCCGTACAGACCATGAAGATATTGGAAGGGGTGGGAGGAAAAGGCTTCCACTGGCGAGGTAGAGTGGTTAGCTCTACACCCGGCCGCCTTTGTCCCCAGGAATTAATTTGGTACTTCTTAGTTTGAACCTCAGAACCATGTGCACCTCTGGAAGAGAACATCTCTTGAAAATGGTGTCCCTTTCATTAGTAAATGGACGTAATGGAGGATTCTGTTAGGTACTCTCTGGCCATCACTACACGCTCTCGAAGTGAGACGCTTTCAGGGTTAAACAACTCCCCGATTTTCTGCCCACAGAATTTGAGTTATTGGTTTTAAATCTTTGCAAAGTGTTGTAGAATTGGTCTTTTGAGAGAGGTTATATTATAATTTTTAGATATTTTCATGTTGGAAATACATTTTTTTGACTGTCAAATTTTAGAGGAAGTCGGAGGAAGTATGTAGTGAATAGAACGTTTTTACTGTTAATAACAGTTGGAAAAAATTTGCTAAAATATGGGATACTCACAAGAAAATACGAGGATTGGGGCAAAAGTCATGGCAACTATTTTTTTTCTTGTAGATATGTGAACGGATCACAAACGTATATGTGTCGTGTGGAAGTTCTGCAAGTATAGTGTGCATGTAGAACAACAGATGGCTCTGTGATATCTGGTAGTAGCGCAGCGAGGGCTGTGAAATCATTCAGTTGATGAGTGTCGTGCGAGATGGAAGTAACCCGTGTTGAGCAGCGCGCTTACATCAAAATAGCCGTTCTCCGAGGGAGAAATGCGATGGAATGTCAGAGTGAATTGGTGGAAGACCTTGGGAATAATGCCCTACCATACCGTACAATAACACGGTCGGTAGGAAAGTTTCAGCAAGGACGCGGGTCAACCAGTGATGAGCAACGTTCGGGACGACCTGTCAGTGTGCGGACCGACGTGGCACGTGTCGTCATCGAGCAACTCCTAGATGAAGACAGACGATGGACGCTACTAGACTTAGAGAGGGCAAGTGGCATCGAGAAACGCACCGTCCACAGGATATTGCGTAATGAGCTGCAACTGCGCAAAATCGCATCGCGGTGGGTACCGCATGCACTGACGGAAGTTCAAAGGTGGGTGCGCTATGCAATATGCTCCCACCACCTTGCATGCTGGCAACAGGATGGCGATCAATTCTTGTCACGAATAATCGCCATCGATATATTTTGGGCCAGGGCATACGAACCAGAACTGAGACGTCAGTCCGCGGAGTGACGACATGCTGGATCACCAAGGAGGCAGAAGGTCCGTCAGAATCCTTCCCCAGTCAAATTGATGGTGATCGTCGTGTATGACATCAGGGGTATCATTGTTTGCCACTTTGTTCGACATGTCAGAGCAGTGACCGCACAGTACTACAGGGACTTCCTGGTGCGACAGGTACGACGTGGCGTTCGGGAGAAATGTCCGGATCTTGTGGACAGAACAATGATCCTGCACGACAATGCAAAACCACATAAAGCACAGTGTGTAGGGCAACTACTGCGACGTTGGGGATGGGAAGAATTGGAGCACCCACCGTACTCTCCCGACATTTCGCCCTGTGACTTTGATCTCATTCGAAGGATTAAGGAACCACTACGTGGTAGGCGGTTTGCAGCACGAGAGGACATTGTTAATGCTGTGCGCCAACAGGTGACCCGATTCACACATGGTGCGGCAAATGCTGAGGTAGATAGTTTTCAGCCCCTCTCACATCGTTGGCAGCGTGTGGTGTCAGTAGCAGGGGACTACTTTGAAGGTCATTAGGCCCAGGTTTGTCATGTCAACTTTATGTGTACTGTGTTGTCATTCTTTTGCACCGGGAAGGCCATATTGCCCTGTATAGTACCGTAATAACTTAGTGTGTTACGATATTTCAGTGCTATTCATGTCCACACATGCAGTTAATGCCTTGTCCTTTCGTCTGTATCGTCACATTGCCAACCGGACTGGTATCTTCAAGAAAAAACTAATTGCCATGACTTTTGCCCCAACCATCGTATAATGAACCACATGCATTTTACGTCTCAAATAGTAGATTTGTTAAATATAATAGTAACTGAACTTACCTGCGTCTTCAGGTTACTGATTGCATCCTTTTGCGTACTAATGAAGTTGTTAGCCGAAGAGAGACGTTGTTCAAGGTCCTTTATCTTTGCTTTATAATTATCAATCAATACCAAACGATTCTGGTTGCAAGATTCACTTCTGGCCAGTCTGCAACAGACCAAAGGAGATTTCTGTTGCAAATTAGTTCTATGAACAATACTGAAACCTATTTCCAAATAAATGATATACATATTATACAGGCTAATTTGAAGAAAAAAATACACACAACATTATAACAACCATAATAAAAGCCAATGCATAGGCCTATTTACACGCACCATCTATTAACCAGGAACCCCATGCACAGAAAAACACGAGGGATAGTATCCTGGGCCACGCGATTTTTGATATTCCTCTCACGTGTAGCAGTCCTCAAACATGTAAACATCTTACATGGAACACTCCAGCATTCGAACGAGCAGAATCGCATCAGAATGCAGTGCCCATGTTTTCAAGTCGTTTATCCCTAAAATCCCGCAGTTACGCACTAGAGGGCTCCATTGAATCACGCTTTGAGCACAGTCCACTGCTCCAGTTGAGACTGTATCATTAACGTTATCGCACGTCGTGTTGTCCGTATATGTAGGGAGACGATGGTTCGACGAACAGTCTAGTAATCAATCCAGTTAAAGTTTCGTGATTGGTGGAACTGAAAATACGACGTAAGGTGCACAGTGGTGTTGGTGTGGAACAGGACCGGTTGAAGGGATATTGGGTACCCCTGAAGGGCATTATTGGCGTACCCCAGATAAATCTAACTGAAGCTATTCACCTATTCAGATTATTACATCATTTACCACCGTTAATTTGGTTTCAGAAGCTACACATTTTCCTTCTGAGTATTTAAGCCAATTACGCTTTACCTTTTCATCATTTGGATACCGGTGAAAGCAGTCGTAGGTATGCATTAAAATAACGTCTAGTTTCCTTGTCAGAAATATCACGTTCTTAGCACACGTATACTGTATATAGGCTTTTCCTTGACTAACTTCATTCTAAAATTTCTGTCTATAATACATACTGCACCCTTTTGTCGGTAGAGCTGTGGTTCCTCTTGATATATGCTGTCTCCGGCTGCTAGAAAAAATATACTTACCGCATCGTAGAGATTCTTTCTCGGGTGTGCTCAGTTCCAGGTCGCCTGTGGGTTGGTGCATAGGGGTTGCCTAACTAAGGATTACCAGTAAATAGTCTAAAATAACCACCATGACACGGACTGATTATGTAATAAATAAACTTTATTGACAAAGCAAGAATTTAGTAAGTATGCATAAGGCTTGAACCAAAGCTCAATCAAGTTTAGTGTCACCGTTGAAGATGCAATATAAGAATACCTGCAATTAATCATGACTAATCTGAATGTGATCAATAAATTAATTGATTAATAGAATAATTAATTAAAAATGATCCAAATAAAATTGTCAACAAATATAAGTGAAGTGAGTCGTTGACCAAAATGCAACCTCAAGTACACCAAAATAGTGCGTTTAACAATAATATCCCAATAAAATGTCATTTACTGATTCAACTAGATCGATATAATATGGTGTGTTTACGATAGATATCATAGTGTCATAAACAAGAACTCTACTAACGTGTAATGCATTATAGTTAAGCTTACATGTAATCTAGAACATTCCAACATTCCTAGGAGTACAATCTCCAAACTCTATGTCCATTATTTAACATTAAATACACTCATTGAAAACCTGAGGATAGATGTAACACAAATAAACCGCTGTGCAGCGTGACGTAATCATACTTATGAACTCTGCAAATTTAACTTCTAAACCCTGGATCTTACTGAACTTTAAAAAGATAAAACCTCATCTTTTAACACACTCAAAAATATGCAAGTTTATGCATCAAGGCCAGTATTACTGTCAGAACCAACTTATGGCAATTAATCATCAAAATCAATTACATCGCTTCCTAATAAAATACAATTTAATTTACGACAAACATTCGTTCAGTAAGTCCTACAAATCTGTTGTGTCGTGTTCCGTGACGTAATAACACGAACCTAACACATCCTGTACTTACGTTACACGAACTGCCGTACTATTTACAAATGAGTGAACAAATCACCTATCACACTAATGGACTTAAAATTACGTAAACTAATAATATTACCTTGTAGTCACAGAGAATAATCTAACTTACACATCAATAAAATATACTCGTCAGGGTTGAGAGATGATCAACGTACGAGTCCACGTGATATTTACATTTCCTATACCGCTGCTTATTCATGCACGCACTCATAATCGTAAATGAATTTAACATAATATGATGTAGATTGCATCGTCACCGATAAACATGTTATCTTGCCCAGAGTCCTGCAATTTCAACTCTCTGGTTAAGAATATTGATTCACCATGTCCAATTATCAGTTTCATGGCTCCCCTACTCTATTCACTACAAAAAAAAAACAAGGAGTAATTAAAATTAAATCAACTCAAAATCAACTCACAACAACATTACGAAAAATGAGGTTCACAAACTCCTATTTAAAACCAAAGTTCAAAACACTTATTATAATGCGATGTTGGCATATAAAATGGGATTTAACTATCCTCATGAGTACTATTGCAGACTTAACCTGCTATCTTTACCTATACTTATCTAGTACAATATGCTATGCCATGTCGCCACATTTATTAATTCGTCGTGATAATAGATATTACAAATGCATTTTCACTTCACGGGGCATCTGGTCCTCCCGCTCATTTTCATACCTCGGCTTCACATTGCCGGCACATATATGCACATTGTGATATCAAGCTGTCAGAGCTTGCATATCGCTCCGTGTATTAAGCTCAATGGCTTGACTACTAACTCTCAGCTCCTCGGCTGACCATTATATTTATCCGGCTCATCGCCTCATTATCATTCCCTCATTTCTCACATACTGAGATAATTGCCCGTAGTGGCTTATCCATCATCACATAATTATCTTAACACACATATACTGTCGTCTGGGCCTAATGACATAGCATATTTTGACGCGTGGGCCTAGATTCACCACGATTAATCTTCCAATGATCACTTCCCAAATTAATGCCTCTATCAGACTACAATAAAATTCAATTACATTCTCCAAATCAAATCTGAACAGTTAACTAAGCAAATCATATTCCTCCTGTCCATGTAATCAGCATTCAGGAGAAATTTAGAATCAACTAATTAAGATGGTTGCAAAATAACCATAACAAAAAAATGAGTCTACTTTAATGTCAAAGAAAACTTCCGTCTGGTGACTAGCGAATCAAATATCATACTCTGCCACTGCCAATAAGCATAATATTGACCTCAAATCTAGTTCAAATGTAGGCCTAAGCATTTAAACTAATTCGGTCCAATCCGACAATAACATCGACAAAAAATTAATAATAATAATAAGAAAAAGATAATTGAAATTAAACACAAACTACGTGCATAAATCAGCATTTTTACCTCTCCTCTGTGCTACACCAAAAATATGAAATTACAATACCTAAACATCTACTTAGCAGCTCGCGTAACGCCTAAGGAAATAGTACAATCAGTGAAAGATTACATGAGATTTTTGTTACTCACATTCTGCCATTAAGCTTCACCCCACAGGGGCATCCATCTGGTTGAAGTTAGAACATGTTGCAATACATAAGGCACATCTTCACAAAATTGATGTATACCTCCATGGTATCAATTTCCTTGGGCACACGACACTTTTCTTGCAACTTCAGCGGCTTAAATACTAATAATTATATACACTGACTGAAAACACATATAAAAGATTCACTTTTATTTCTTTTTTTAACACCACGCCCGCTTCTCTGGACATTCCTGCGAGACGATTGTGTGAGTGTGGCCCTCGCTCCCTCAGTGAAAGTTATTTACACACTGGACTGCGGCCGGCGATAATCCCTCTGCAGCAAGTTTGTTGTCCTACTAGTTGTCAATGACCTGTGGAATAATCCATCCATTGACTCTACCACTACTGTTATTTCTTAACGGCTCCTGCTAGTAACATTTCCCGTACAGCCTATTCTTGTACGAAAGAAGTTCCTTTGTTTACCCATTACTCTCAAAATGTTACAAAGTAATATATGGCAAATAAAATTAGTGACTAATTGGCTTATCACTCAAATAGAATATCTCTATAACTCTGACCGCAATTACTCGTTCTAATACAAGACGGTGTCTTTGAATGCTCGGCTAAGTTGCCTTAAAGTTTACATTTCACAAATGTCGCCCAATGTTCAAAAGAGAGAAATTCGCTGACACGTCTGGTCTGTACGATCCTTGGTGAACAAGTGTCCCTTCCTCTTGGCGGCAGAGACCTGCTTCGATTTCTGGCGGACTGATATTTTCAGAATTTCAAGAGCGTCCTTTAATACACGCAGCTCGATGCGGACCGTCCTTATCATCTAAATTTATACTTAAACTGCTGGTGGTTCCATCACTACCCTGTGATCACCGAATTAATCATACAATTATGCACAGTATAGGTGGCGTGGGTGGGAATATTTCTTTTGTCGCACCGCCGGCTGTCGTACGGTTCCGGCGCGAACTTCAGGTACTCTCGTTCCCAGACATAACTTCTGCTAACTTAATATTTACTGCATATTAACAGGATTTAGCATACACACTCACTATGATCCCCAACCTAAAGTGTCACTCTGATAAACAAGTATACAATTATTGTCCGATTCTATGACGAAAATAAATATGAGGAAGCGCTACATTTGAATAATACAAATTCAGCTCCCTGATTGGTTGACCGGTTTCTAGCGGGTAACATTGGACTGTTCCTAGTTCACTTTCGTGGGGGTGGTTGGAAGCTCTTTCTTGTCTTCAGATGGAAAACTACCACTCCTTGACCTCAATTTCAAAGTACCAACGCGTCCTCTCCCTCTTTGTGTGAAGATAATTGCTTTATTGCACCAAAACAAACCGTGCTACGAAGTGCTCTGGCCGGCTTAAACATCTATTGTGATTTTTCTGCTTCCTGCCAGAGTGTGAGAACATATTCTCAACTGTGTGGAAAAATTACATTATCAATATCAGTAGCAATATGTTGATATGATGTAATTAGGCTCAATTAATTGGGTGCAACTCCTCCCTTACTAAAAATAGAAATGTTCCGAAAGAATATGAGGAAGATTTCTAGATCTTATGTCATTCAATCTCAACTTGGTTACAAAACTGCAACCATAATTGAGCCTCAACTCTGTACCTCGCTTAGTTAGTAAATTCTCTTCGTAGTCGCAAATTTTCTTCTTCTAGTTGTCTACGTTCCTCCTGTAACTCGGCGATAATTGTCTCCATGATTTCTCTCAGCTCCGTGGCCTCTTGCAGACATTCTGGGCAATCATCACGTCCATCTTCTTCTCGCTTCTCTACGGATTTCGTGATTGGTAGGTCTCCGTCATTCGGTGATATTTCTTCCTCATCACAGCTCAGGTTGAATTGGTCATCATCTTCATCTTCTTCTTCTTCTTCCTCCACTGCAGAAATATCGTCATCATCCTCTGCCATGGACCAATCTTCGTCAGCCGTCATCTCCTCTTCCGTAGATGAGTCCTCCTCTTCTTCACTCTGTGAATATTCTACCAGGTTCACTTGTGGAATTCCTCCGGGTGGTGGTCGATACAACTTTAAGCTTCGGGCATTAAAAGTCATCTCCTCTTGACCATCTAGGCTGACTATCCTGTATGCGTTATTGTGAAGTGACTCGGTTATTCTATACGGTCCCACATATAATGGTGCGAATTTAGCATAAAATTTCGCCTCCGGTGCAGATGAGACTGGACGACGTAAAAGAACGTACTCACCTACTCTAAGTGGGCGATGGAATCTCTTCCCTCTTAATCTTCTCTGTCGACGTTGCGCCTGTTGCTGCAAGTGTTCGGCAACCCTCCTTACACATACGTCAGGAGCTGGCCTAGGATCCGCTGGGCAATTAATAATTGCTGTCCACGGTCGAATAGGGTATTCATTTAAATGGGTGACTGAGGGTATAAATCCCGTAGCTTCGTGGATAGTATGGTTTATACAGTCCATGATGACTGGTAGCAATTGAACCCATTTACTGTGTTGATTCGGTATGTAAATTCTACAAAATTTAGAGATGACCTTCATTACTCTTTCCGAAGGATTACTTTGAGGATTACGAATTGAGCTCATGACATGCTTAATTTCGAGCTCCTGTAAAGCATTTCTGAATTGAGCTGATGTGAACTGAGTTCCATGATCAGTTAGCAAACTTTGTGGCTTACCCATGTTCGGTATAATGTTTCTGGTAAGACATCTTAGTACAAGCTTAGTGTTAGCCTTTTGGATCGGATATAGAGTCGTGTATTTCGAAAATACATCCATGGTCACTAAAACAAAACGGTTCCCACGGGTTGACTTCGGAATAGGGCCGAAAATATCCATTGAGAACAGCTTTTTAGGTTCCGTAGGCAATATAGGGATAGGTTCTTGTTTAATGAGATAAGGGTTCGCTTTTACTCGCTGGCATGTGTCACAAGTCACAACAGTGTCCCTCACTGACTCTCTTAAATTTCTCCAAGTAAAACTTTCTTGAATAGTGGCAACTACTTTGTCGATACCGCCATGTCCGGTAATTCGGTGTACATGCCAGATAATTTCGTTTTGAAGTTGAGATGGTATTACCACTCTCAATTTTGTGTGATCTCTATCAACATATTTAACGAGCAAATTATTAATGAATAAATATTCCTCAGCTTGCTTCTGGATGTCCCGGTAGTTTGGATCTCCCTGCTGAATTCTGTTCTGGAAAAAGTCGATCAGCTTGCTCAAAGAGTTTTCTGCCTGTTGAAATTGATGTAATTGACTTAGGTGTCGTAAGACTTCATGATCATCCGGTACTAAATCGACATAATTTACATGTTCAAGTGGCTCGCTGGGGTTCCTACTTAAAATGTCAGCTACAATGTTATCCTTGCCAGGGCAATGTTCAATTGTAAAATTAAATTGCTGTACATACAGCGACCAGCGTGACACTCGTGGACTAGAAATAGCTGTTTTTAGCATAAATGTCAAGGCTTTATGGTCGGTCCGAATCTTTACTGGAAAACCATAAATGACCTTGTGCCAGTGTTGTAAGGCCTGTACTATCGCTAGCATTTCCAGTTCGGTAGTACTGTAGTTAACTTCATGCTTCCTCAGCTTGCGGCTATAAAATGATATGAATTTCTTTAAGTGAGGCGGTTTATCATCCTCTTGGTATAAAATTGCTCCAATTCCAACGTTGGATGCGTCAGTTTGTAGCACAAACGGTTGTTCGAAATCCGGGTATGACAATTTAATACTCCGTGCTAACAATTCTTTCGTCCGCTGAAATGCCATTTCTGTCTCCTTCGTCCACTTCCATTTGTTATTTTTGTGGAGCATATCTTGCAGTGGTGCCACTACCTCAGTATAGTTCATACAATGGTCCGAAAAGAAATTACAGAGACCCAAGAATTGTCGTATGTTCTTAACTCTTCTTGGCCTCGGAAAGTTCTGGATAGCTTCTATCTTTACAGGGTTGGGGCGTATTCCCTGGCCATCAATCACATGTCCTAAAAATAGAATCTCTGATTGGCAGAAATGGGACTTCTTTAAGTTAACCTTAAAGCCTGTGTCCATCAAATTTTTAAGTAACTTCTCCACATATTCTAAATTTTCCTCGAAATTTCTACTAGGAATAATAATATCATCAATAAAACGAGTCGTCACCTCCTTAACTTCGTCCGTAAGATTTCTATCTAGGGCACGGAGAAGAGCTGCCGTACTGTTGCGTATACCAAATGCGAGTCTATTGTAGGTATAAGTGTGCTGGTCAAATAGGAATCCTGTTAACAATCGGGATTTTTCCTCCAGCTGGATATGGTGGAATGAACTAGTAAGATCAACTCCGGTAAACATGCTCATGCCATTGAACTTCCTAATGACGTCCTTGACAGATGGTATCTGATCGTATTCTGGTATCAGTTTCTGATTGAGCATTCTCGCATCAACACAAATGCGGAGCGATCCGTCTGTTTTGACTACAATCACTAAATTATTTAGAAAAGGGGTGACCCTTTTTGATATAATTCCGTTCTCTTCCATTTCCTTAATGACGCGTTTCACCTCCGCGTAATGCTTTTCTGGAATAGGATATGGCTTACATTTATATGGACGCCAATCTGTGACATTTAATGCGTACTTGAAATTAGGGATCAGACCAACCTTCGAGTCAAAAACAGTCTTATACTTCACCAATAGAGCTCGTAGCTTATCCTTTTGCTCTTTGGTTCCGTTAAATTCGGCCACCTTGCTTGATATTAAACTCTCAATTTCCTCGTCCATTTCAGCACTGAAAATATTGGCAAATATGCTCTCATTGTCTAAAATTTGCGCAATATCCTCGTTAATGGGTTCTTCCTGGTTATTCACACCCACATCCGTTTTACAATTTATTTCGGGGTCTAGACAAACATGATCATCCCCTTCCGGTTTTCGGAATTTGACTTGGTTGTTGGCCAGGTCAATCACCGCATTAGTGGCCCTCAAAAAGTCAGCTCCTAGAATTAGGTTGTGGTTAACCTTCGACATAATCACAAATGGGTGCGTAAAAATAGAGTTTCCGATTTGCATTTCCAACAATGTTTGGGATTTGCATACTGTCGTTTTATCCGGAATAATCCCTCTTATTTTGACAGAAGATACAGGAATCTCTGGAAGTTTGTGACGTTCTTTTATATCTTCATACAGTGCTCTGGATATAATACTTATCGACGCTCCTGTGTCTGTGAGAGCTCTAATATTTGTGCCATACAACCTAACGTTTATGACCGGCAATTTCGGTATCTGTTTGGCCTCTCTTATTATAGGATCTTCCAAAAGATCTTGTGGCTGCACGACCCAGGAATCCACCTGCGCTACAACCCAATCACTCGAGTTGTCGGCCATTAGCACAAGCTCGTTCCGGTCGGATGGAGACATTGATATTACATTGGCGTTTTTTTTTTTTGCTGCCCGTGGCCATTCTGTGAGTATGGCTGGGCTTCCGGGTTCAAAGACTGCTGCCTGCGGTCAGCTTGGTTGCGCGTTCTCTGATACTCGATACTTTCTGCGCCTACTATGTCCGGATTGAGGTCCGTTTGATTAATGGCCTCTCTCCAACGTTCCCTTTCTTGACGTTCTGAGTTCAAATCTTGGACATACCGTTTATTCTCCCTGTCACGATGATCCGGTTCTCTGTTACGATATCTGTACGATTGTTGCTGTTGATTTCTACCGTACCACCTTCCGCGTTGATTATACCTTTGGTAAGGACGGTCACGGTTCCGATATTCGTACCTATTCCTGTCACGTCTGAGGTCTTGTCTAGGGTAACTCCTATTATATTCATAATTATTCCGCACTGGCCTCTCGTTACGGAATTCTGCATTGTTAAGCTGTTCCCTATTATCGGGCTTCCTGCGTGGTATTGCTCCTGTATTCGGGCTATTCCTGTCCTGGTGACTATTGGTTTCCACGTTTTCGACTACAAACACTTTATGCTCGAGGTTCCGTGTTGGCCTAGGTGAATTTACACTGGTTGTGGCGTCTAACTGGCGTAAAATCTCTTCTGCGTCCTCCGGGGTTTGAACTTTCGAGGTAATTAACATCCTCTGAACCTCGACTGGAAGTTGCTTAATGACCACTTGGACAAGCTCACTCTGAGATGGAGGATTGTCTAGCTCCTGCAATTTAACCAACTGATCTAGGAAGTACCTACTAAATTGCGTAGGCTGAGTGCTCGTATACTTTTTGGAGTAAAGTTCTAACCGTAAACTCTGCTGTGTCCCTAAGTTCCAAAAACGATTGAGAAATGCCCTCTCAAAATCTTCAAATGTACTAAATGAAGTGCGAAAGCCTATGAACCATGTCTTAGGACTTGACTCTAAATATTTCTCAGTTATTCTTAATTTCTTTTCCTCCGGAATCTGCATTTCCTGAAAATAAGCCTTCAGATCTCTAAGGAACATTTTAGGGGTCACGGAATTAGTACCGTTAAACTTCCGTGGTTGCTCGTCGCTCAATTTTAATATATTGACGAGGTTTGAGTGCGCTACAATTGTTTGAACATTCTCTTTACGAACTGGCTGAGTGCTCGGGTCGACACTAATCCTTTCTGTTACCTGAGGTGTAACAACAGGTGCTGGTTGTTGAAATGCTGTCCCGTCCTTCCTCATACCAGCCTTTAGAATAGCCTGCTCTTCTGACATAAACTTAACCAATGTTGCCAGATTTTCCGTCTGAGTTTGCAGGTTATTGATTTCACCATTGACAACCTCTCGTACTTCGTCACGCATTAACTCGTCACCAATTTTAAGCTCCTTATCAATGGTACTGGCCATTTCAGTCTGCCAAGCTGTAATTTCCTCTCTCATTCCTACGAGTTGTTTAGTCACGTCTTCCTTGTTCGCGATCCTAGCCTCCTCCATAACTCTTAATCCTTGGTCGAACTTCTCTAGCCCTTCGTGAACTTCGTTAGCTATTGAGGTCAGACTCTTTTGCGTGTCTGCCTCTAATACATTCATTTGGTCTTGGACCATAAGAATGTGTTCGGCCATTTTTTTACACTGTTCCTCGACCTGTTTCTTAGTGTCATCTATTTTGCTACTTAGTGACAACGTTACATCCCCTAGCTGTTTGATAAGTTGTTTATGTGCATGAGCCAAATTACTAAGCTCCTGCTTGGTTTCTTTCCTATTTTTATCACACTGTTCCAGTAGCTTTTCCTGATTTTCTGACAGTTCCTTACGCAGCTCCTCCTGGTTACGTGAAAACTCTGTCTGAATAACATCTAACTGTTCACTCAAGTTCTGGGTTAAAGTGTTCTGTGTGTCCTCCAATTGTTTATTTAAATTCAGAGTCAAAGTGTTCTGTGTGTCTTCCAATGATTTATTTAAGTTCTCCGTGAGTGTGTTCTGATCCGCCTTCATTTCACTCTGGACCGCGTCCACTTTACCATTTAGCATATTAATGCCCGTGATTAGCTGTTCCCACTGCTCATCAGTTACCACCATCGTAAACAAATATATAAAATACTGGACCCCCCTTTCACTAGGGCGAAACTTAATAGCTATTTACAACACAACACAACATTTCCTTACTTATCCTTACAATGGGATAAACAACGTTACTTTATCACATGACTACCATTATACAGTCACACAACTGCACAGTGTTTATAACTACTTATTTACCCTTGGAATGTTCTAAATTGTCCGTCTGTCACGACCTAACCATTCTTACCATCATAAGGCGATAATCGAGCTCCACTTTGGGACGCCATTTTTAAAAAGACTCATACATCCCCATGCACCCTTTTGTCGGTAGAGCTGTGGTTCCTCTTGATATATGCTGTCTCCGGCTGCTAGAAAAAATATACTTACCGCATCGTAGAGATTCTTTCTCGGGTGTGCTCAGTTCCGGGTCGCCTGTGGGTTGGTGCATAGGGGTTGCCTAACTAAGGATTACCAGTAAATAGTCTAAAATAACCACCATGACACGGACTGATTATGTAATAAATAAACTTTATTGACAAAGCAAGAATTTAGTAAGTATGCATAAGGCTTGAACCAAAGCTCAATCAAGTTTAGTGTCACCGTTGAAGATGCAATATAAGAATACCTGCAATTAATCATGACTAATCTGAATGTGATCAATAAATTAATTGATTAATAGAATAATTAATTAAAAATGATCCAAATAAAATTGTCAACAAATATAAGTGAAGTGAGTCGTTGACCAAAATGCAACCTCAAGTACACCAAAATAGTGCGTTTAACAATAATATCCCAGTAAAATGTCATTTACTGATTCAACTAGATCGATATAATATGGTGTGTTTACGATAGATATCATAGTGTCATAAACAAGAACTCTACTAACGTGTAATGCATTATAGTTAAGCTTACATGTAATCTAGAACATTCCAACATTCCTAGGAGTACAATCTCCAAACTCTATGTCCATTATTTAACATTAAATACACTCATTGAAAACCTGAGGATAGATGTAACACAAATAAACCGCTGTGCAGCGTGACGTAATCATACTTATGAACTCTGCAAATTTAACTTCTAAACCCTGGATCTTACTGAACTTTAAAAAGATAAAACCTCATCTTTTAACACACTCAAAAATATGCAAGTTTATGCATCAAGGCCAGTATTACTGTCAGAACCAACTTATGGCAATTAATCATCAAAATCAATTACATCGCTTCCTAATAAAATACAATTTAATTTACGACAAACATTCGTTCAGTAAGTCCTACAAATCTGTTGTGTCGTGTTCCGTGACGTAATAACACGAACCTAACACATCCTGTACTTACGTTACACGAACTGCCGTACTATTTACAAATGAGTGAACAAATCACCTATCACACTAATGGACTTAAAATTACGTAAACTAATAATATTACCTTGTAGTCACAGAGAATAATCTAACTTACACATCAATAAAATATACTCGTCAGGGTTGAGAGATGATCAACGTACGAGTCCACGTGATATTTACATTTCCTATACCGCTGCTTATTCATGCACGCACTCATAATCGTAAATGAATTTAACATAATATGATGTAGATTGCATCGTCACCGATAAACATGTTATCTTGCCCAGAGTCCTGCAATTTCAACTCTCTGGTTAAGAATATTGATTCACCATGTCCAATTATCAGTTTCATGGCTCCCCTACTCTATTCACTACAAAAAAAAAACAAGGAGTAATTAAAATTAAATCAACTCAAAATCAACTCACAACAACATTACGAAAAATGAGGTTCACAAACTCCTATTTAAAACCAAAGTTCAAAACACTTATTATAATGCGATGTTGGCATATAAAATGGGATTTAACTATCCTCATGAGTACTATTGCAGACTTAACCTGCTATCTTTACCTATACTTATCTAGTACAATATGCTATGCCATGTCGCCACATTTATTAATTCGTCGTGATAATAGATATTACAAATGCATTTTCACTTCACGGGGCATCTGGTCCTCCCGCTCATTTTCATACCTCGGCTTCACATTGCCGGCACATATATGCACATTGTGATATCAAGCTGTCAGAGCTTGCATATCGCTCCGTGTATTAAGCTCAATGGCTTGACTACTAACTCTCAGCTCCTCGGCTGACCATTATATTTATCCGGCTCATCGCCTCATTATCATTCCCTCATTTCTCACATACTGAGATAATTGCCCGTAGTGGCTTATCCATCATCACATAATTATCTTAACACACATATACTGTCGTCTGGGCCTAATGACATAGCATATTTTGACGCGTGGGCCTAGATTCACCACGATTAATCTTCCAATGATCACTTCCCAAATTAATGCCTCTATCAGACTACAATAAAATTCAATTACATTCTCCAAATCAAATCTGAACAGTTAACTAAGCAAATCATATTCCTCCTGTCCATGTAATCAGCATTCAGGAGAAATTTAGAATCAACTAATTAAGATGGTTGCAAAATAACCATAACAAAAAAATGAGTCTACTTTAATGTCAAAGAAAACTTCCGTCTGGTGACTAGCGAATCAAATATCATACTCTGCCACTGCCAATAAGCATAATATTGACCTCAAATCTAGTTCAAATGTAGGCCTAAGCATTTAAACTAATTCGGTCCAATCCGACAATAACATCGACAAAAAAATTAATAATAATAATAAGAAAAAGATAATTGAAATTAAACACAAACTACGTGCATAAATCAGCATTTTTACCTCTCCTCTGTGCTACACCAAAAATATGAAATTACAATACCTAAACATCTACTTAGCAGCTCGCGTAACGCCTAAGGAAATAGTACAATCAGTGAAAGATTACATGAGATTTTTGTTACTCACATTCTGCCATTAAGCTTCACCCCACAGGGGCATCCATCTGGTTGAAGTTAGAACATGTTGCAATACATAAGGCACATCTTCACAAAATTGATGTATACCTCCATGGTATCAATTTCCTTGGGCACACGACACTTTTCTTGCAACTTCAGCGGCTTAAATACTAATAATTATATACACTGACTGAAAACACATATAAAAGATTCACTTTTATTTCTTTTTTTAACACCACGCCCGCTTCTCTGGACATTCCTGCGAGACGATTGTGTGAGTGTGGCCCTCGCTCCCTCAGTGAAAGTTATTTACACACTGGACTGCGGCCGGCGATAATCCCTCTGCAGCAAGTTTGTTGTCCTACTAGTTGTCAATGACCTGTGGAATAATCCATCCATTGACTCTACCACTACTGTTATTTCTTAACGGCTCCTGCTAGTAACATTTCCCGTACAGCCTATTCTTGTACGAAAGAAGTTCCTTTGTTTACCCATTACTCTCAAAATGTTACAAAGTAATATATGGCAAATAAAATTAGTGACTAATTGGCTTATCACTCAAATAGAATATCTCTATAACTCTGACCGCAATTACTCGTTCTAATACAAGACGGTGTCTTTGAATGCTCGGCTAAGTTGCCTTAAAGTTTACATTTCACAAATGTCGCCCAATGTTCAAAAGAGAGAAATTCGCTGACACGTCTGGTCTGTACGATCCTTGGTGAACAAGTGTCCCTTCCTCTTGGCGGCAGAGACCTGCTTCGATTTCTGGCGGACTGATATTTTCAGAATTTCAAGAGCGTCCTTTAATACACGCAGCTCGATGCGGACCGTCCTTATCATCTAAATTTATACTTAAACTGCTGGTGGTTCCATCACTACCCTGTGATCACCGAATTAATCATACAATTATGCACAGTATAGGTGGCGTGGGTGGGAATATTTCTTTTGTCGCACCGCCGGCTGTCGTACGGTTCCGGCGCGAACTTCAGGTACTCTCGTTCCCAGACATAACTTCTGCTAACTTAATATTTACTGCATATTAACAGGATTTAGCATACACACTCACTATGATCCCCAACCTAAAGTGTCACTCTGATAAACAAGTATACAATTATTGTCCGATTCTATGACGAAAATAAATATGAGGAAGCGCTACATTTGAATAATACAAATTCAGCTCCCTGATTGGTTGACCGGTTTCTAGCGGGTAACATTGGACTGTTCCTAGTTCACTTTCGTGGGGGTGGTTGGAAGCTCTTTCTTGTCTTCAGATGGAAAACTACCACTCCTTGACCTCAATTTCAAAGTACCAACGCGTCCTCTCCCTCTTTGTGTGAAGATAATTGCTTTATTGCACCAAAACAAACCGTGCTCCGAAGTGCTCTGGCCGGCTTAAACATCTATTGTGATTTTTCTGCTTCCTGCCAGAGTGTGAGAACATATTCTCAACTGTGTGGAAAAATTACATTATCAATATCAGTAGCAATATGTTGATATGATGTAATTAGGCTCAATTAATTGGGTGCAATACATACATACATACATACATACATACATACATACATACATACATACATACATACATACATACATACATTATCATTATAGACTGTTATGCCTTTCAGCGTTCAGTCTGCAAGCCTCTGTGAATTTACCAAACGTCGCCACAATCCTCGATTTGCAACTAGTGTTGTGGCCTCATTTAGTTCTAAACCTCTTATCTTTAAATCGTTAGAAACCGAGTCTAACCATCGTCGTCTTGGTCTACCTCTACTTCTCTTACCCTCCATAACAGAGTCCATTATTCTCCTAGGTAACCTATCCTCCTCGATTTGCCTCACATGACCCCACCACCGAAGCCGGTTTATGCGTACAGCTTCATCCATCGAGTTCATTCCTAACTTAGCCTTGATCTCCTCATTCCGAGTACCATCCTGCCATTGTTCCAACCTGTTTGTACCAGCAATCATTCTTGCTACTTTCATGTCTGTTACTTCTAACTTACGAATAAGATATCCTGAGTCCACCCAGCTTTCGCTCCCGTAAAGCAAAGTTGGTCTGAGAACAGACCGATGTAAAGATAGTTTCGTCTGGGAGCTCACTTCCTTCTTACAGAATACTGTTGATCGCAACTGCGACCTCACTGCATTAGCTTTACGACACCTTGATTCAATCTCACTTACTATATTACCATCCTGGGAGAACACACAACCGAAATACTTGAAATTATCGACCTGTTCTAGCCTATAAGTTCTGGTCAGTTTCCTGGATCGCTTGAATCGAAGGACTTGTACTTCAGATGGTGTTTCTTCCTTTCCGTGGAGTTGAATGTTAGCTAAGTATGTTTCTGTTACTGAGCACTGAAGATGAAGCAGAGTTTACTACTAGTGTAGTTTTGGAAATATTCATATTCATGTTCAATATCGGTAAAAGTTTTACCATAATAACTCATGCTGATTTTCCTGCACTACCTTCTCACTGTATCCCGCCGTCGGATTAAATCCCGGATGCCCTGATGCAGCGGGTTGATGCATGCATTAGTGTTAACGGAGGGCATTTCAAACATTTCATGCAAGAAAGCATTTCATGTGGTATGCTAGTACGTTCTGTTCTTGAGCGTTTTCCCGTGAGTAATGTGCTATGCAGAATTGAGTTCTAACATGGAAATAAAGCGTTTCCGGACTCATATTCATGTAACATATTTTCTTCTTCCACGTGTGTGGAATGTGCCCTGAAAGTTTGGCCTACTTTATTGTTACACTTTGTATACAGTCAACGGTTCAGGATGTTACTTCTCCTTTCTTTTCATACATTTGGGCTTAAACTATGCTCAGATGAGTTTCACTTTTTAGAGACTATAAAGAGAGGTTGGTTGCATTGATGAACAGATTTGAAGATAGTACATTCACAAAAAATGATATATGAAGGCTGTACATAAAATAGTGGCAACGTATTCCAGGCACTCGCAGGACATCGGATAGCGCTGATGTGCATGTGTAGTGTGCAATTGACGGAGTGTTGTTGCTCTGTAGTGTTGAAGTGAAAAGTGCCGATTTCGACTGCTCTAAGGCATGTTTTCAAAAGGTGATCATCGTTCGTGGATTAAAAATCGAGAGAGACCGTGGCAAAAATGCATCAGAATATTATTGAGGATTACATGAAGACCGTGGTGAGTATGCATCACCATATAGAGTGGTTGCACAATGGGTCAATGCGTTTCGTGCAGGTCGGAATGAGACTGCGGATTTGCACCGCACAGGTCGGCCGTCCATTCCTCAAAGATCAGACTGACATCATGAGTGGTCTCTTTTCCGTAGACCATCGATGGACTGTTAGGGAATTTATTATGCTTAGAATTTGGTCTCACTTATCAAACGGTGTGGCACATACTGAGTAAATGTCTTAACATGAGGAAAATTGTATCCGGTTGGGTTCTACATCAACTCACCGACGTACAGAAATGGCGCCGGTAAGCAATGGCTGGCATCCACCTGGACAGATACCGTAACGACGGAGACACATTTCTGCAGCATATTGTCGCCGTGGGTTTGAGCCTACGAGCCTGAATAAATCGTCAATCGAATGAATGGCGTCACCCAGGTTTGCCACGTCTGCAGAAATTTCGAGAGGGACCCAGACTGGTGAAGCAGATGCTGATTGTTCCATACGACTACGAGCGTGTTATTCTTAGGCTTCGATCACATTGGAGGCACGCCTGTGCAAGTAATTTGGTGGCGCGCGCGTGCGCAAGCGTGGACATATAAACAAAATCTGCAGGAGAGCGACAGAAACAAGTGGTGACTTGTCCATCGCCGCTCTCACTGCCCGCCACAAGCAAGTGCACGCTTGCGTAAGCTTCATCCGACCCAACTTCGAAACAAAAGTATTTGTTTTGTAGTTGCAAGCGTGCGTGATCTCAGTTGATTTCTGATCATCAAAGCAGTGACAGTGTAGTGTTTTGGAGCTCTTCAGGTGATAAACACTTTCGGAAATTAGATTGCCTCCTTATTCTAGGTGTAATTTTGTCCAGTATATTGTAGAAGGTGTCTGGTATCATTCTGAAGTATTCTAAAACTTATCAGGCTGTCTAAGCAAATCGTTGAATATTCGTGCATACTCTCCATCTTCCTCTCTGTCCAAAAAATACTCGCTCACCCACTCTTCCCCGATTTCCTGCTCATCCAAAAATAAAAAATAAAAACTTTAAAACACCATTTTCCAAAACAATGTTCTCATCGCCTGACATCTCCATTTCGACTGACCTGTTCATAATAATTAACTTGCACTTGCTTGCATTTAGTGTGAGCACATTGCTGTTCACGCCAGCTTGCGCACGCGCGCGCCACAAAATTACTTGCACAAGCGAGCCTCCAATGTGATCGAAGCCTTACATATGCTGTCCCTGAGGGACAACCCATCAACAGTGATTACTATTGCCGATTTCTGGTGCGACGCCTGTGTCCGCCAATGCGGCGCAAACGTCAACGTTTATTGCGAGACGATCTCCCTAGCCTGTTTCGTGACAACGCGCGTTATCATGTCGCAAACAATGTCAAGCTCTTATAGCAACGGTGACATTGGGAGGTCTTGGAACACCCTCCGTACGCACCAGGCATGAGTCCTTGTGACTTCGACCTTTTTCCGAAGTTGAAGGAACCCCTCCGAGGCCGCCGATTTCGTGACGTTGCATCTCTACTTCACGCAGTAGGGCTCTCTGTCGCTTTCATCAACAAGGAATGCCTTGCCAATGGTCCCCAACGGCTTCCCGACATTTGGTAAAAGTTAATAGACTTTTCTGGTGACTACATTGAAGGAATGTAATTCAATGGTGCTTCTTAGTTCATCAAATATTGCGTTCTATAAATATTGCCACTAATTTTTTTACAGTCCTCGTAATTAATCTATTTGATTGGTATCAAGATGTATACATCGTTTAGCAAGGCAGGACTCCTGCCATATTTTTAACTTTTCAGAGAAGTCTGTTCTCAAAATGATCGTGCTTGTCTAATTAGTGTTGTCCCCATCAAATTAACTTCATGGATGGAAATTCTCAGTGGATGGCCGTAGGAACATAATTTCCTCGTCGTGCAAGTATTGATTTTTATTGAAATGATCTTGACTAAGACAGTCAAGTGTAATATCTCGCCCGCTGGCCGAGTGTATTTTTTTGTGTGTTACTAGACCTAGCGGTACTAAAATTAAAATTGTAACACAATTCAAATATCTAGGTGAGATAAGAACAAATAATTTAAATGAAAAACCTTCACTTCAGATGAGGGCAATCATGTTATCTAAGGCACAAATATTAACATGGGAAACTTACAAAAATAAATGCTTATCCATTAATGCAAAAATCAAACATTACAATACAGTCATAAAGCCAGAAGCCACATATGCCGCAGAAAAATTATTTCATCTAAACCAGGGCCTCTCAAACGCCCAAAATCTCACGCGTGCAAATCGCTGCGCAGAGGCTCCGTGCACTGTTCATCAGTCCGACTCGGCTCAACTCGGCATGACTTGGATGGTGCAGTGTGTTGAGTGCGACGAAGCGTTCGGTGATAAGACGGCTTGTTTATCAGTGAAATAGATAAGCGCAAGACAACAATATTATAATGGAGCAACCTGTTTCGAAGAAAGCAAAGACTTCCGAAAGTCCATTTCAATCGAACTGGGAACTTTCTTTTTTTTTTTTCCTCAGTCGTGACGATAAAGCCATATGTGGGATAATAATCACGTGATAGTCAAAGAGATCTATTTTTGAATAGAAAGGCTTTGCTCAAATTTTACGAGAATTTATCGAAGGAAGATTTACCTAAGCTGCATCGAGAAGCAGCTAAGATTATTTCTATGTTTGGTTCCATAAGCATATGTGAAAGTCATTTTTTCCTGTTTTGACTTGTACAAAAAGTAGATCGCGTGCGAGTAGGCCTATTTCTGATTGTAATTTAAAGAAGGCTCTCAGAATTCCTGTCAGCTGATCCCTTGTTCCAGACATAACTTGTATAATTGCACAGATGAAGGAAAAGAAGAGCTAGAGAAGATAAACTGCCTGCTCAAACCAAATTGAAAGAAGAGTGTTTCAACACCGGTAACATTGTCCCATACAACAGTGTCTCCGCTCACGGCACATGAACATTTCGCAGTGAGGGGAGAATCAGTGGGGAAGGTGAAGAAGGCGGAGACAGGCTGAACGGGTGAGACAGGTGTACGAAAAGTAGAGTGGGGGTTTGCACTCTGGTCAACCTAGTGAAGTCGTCTCCTGCACCTTGCACCATGCAGTGCACGGGCGCATGCACCCTGAGAGGCCCTGATCTAAACGAACAATCCAAAAATGACAGATTACAGAAGATCGAAAGACGAATTGGAAGAACTTGTATCAATAAAAGCTATCAAAAAGATGGGCAATGGCGAATAGTACCTAAAAACATTGTATATCGAAATTAGAACCCATTACTGATACCATACGCAAGAAAAGACTAGGGTAATCGAAATCAACTTTCCAGCTATTAGATCGTGTTGCGTACATTTAAGTACGTGTTGAAGAGATGTTAAGTATAGAACAAAAATGACCAACCAGACACTACAACCTCCTAATTTCGCGTAGTAATGCCATTCCTTATGGTGCCAATCCCTGAAATGAATGGTGTGAAAACTTCTCACATAGGGTCAGTTGCTGCTTGCTGTACCTTACCGTCTTCCATGACCTTTCCCGTATTTGCGTCGCGAACCTTCAATATGTCAGTGCGTCATTAAAACTCTTGATAAAATGTGTTCGCTTTTCAGTACTAAACCCATTGATGGTTTGATTTATTATTATTATTATTATTATTATTATTATTATTATTATTATTATTATTATTATTATTTTATTATTATTATTATTATTATTATTATTATTATTATTATTATTATTATTATTATTATTATTATTATTATTATATTTTATGCGTATATCAAATAATAGCTTTCGCCCTGTACCTCGTTAACCTATAATATAAATTGTAGGCCTATATTCAACCGGAAGGCTGGTTTAATCCTCAGTAACCATTAGTTGTCATAGGTGGCCTAGGCGTCACTGAATAGGCATATCAGAGATATAGAGGAGTAAGTTTTTTTACATTTGCTTTCGTGACCGAGCCAGAAGTTGCTATTACATATCAGTCTGCCAAGCCCACTGAAAAGCAGGGACTTGGAAAAAACGAACACATAAAATGAATACTAATCACTACTGTTTCACAAGTTACCGAGGTCGATAGCTGCAGTCGCTTAAGTGCGGCCAGTATCCAGTATTCGGGAGATATTGGGTTCGAACCCCACTGTCGGCAGCTCTGAAGATGGTTTTCCGTGGTTTCCCATTTTCACACCAGGAAAATGCTAGGGCTGTACCTTTAATTAAGGCCATGGTCGCTTCCTTCCCAGTCCTAGCCCTTTCCTCTCCCATCGTCGCCATAAGACATATCTGTGTCGGTGCGACGTAAATCCAATAGTAAGAAAGAAAATGTTTCACAAGTGTGATAATACCTAATAATAATAATAATAATAATAATAATAATAATAATAATAATAATGGATGGAAAGTGCAATCAGAGAACGAAGTGAAAAAGAAGTCTGGAGCAAAGTGGACAGAAGAACGAAAAAGGATCCACGGGGAAAGGATGAGAGCTGTTTGGCAACTCAGAAAACAGAATCGTTAGAGCTTTGCGTGATTCATTGGGTCCATACGCACATAATAATAATAATAATAATAATAATAATAATAATAATAATAATAATAATAATAATAATAATAATAAACATCTCATATTTTCTTCTTCTTCTTCTACCGCTTTTCTTAGGCTGTGGGGTCGAGGTTGCGAACTGTGTCGAACATGGGAACTTGGTCATGTTTTACGGTCGGATGACCTTCCTGACGCCTACCCTATATGGAGGGATGTAATCAATATTGTGTGTTTCTGTGGCGCTTGGTAGTGCGGTGTATTGTATGAATATGAATAGGAAAGCGCTGGGACAAACACAAACACCTAGTCCCCGATGCAGAATAATTAAGCAGACGCGATTAAAATCCCCGACCCGCCCGGAAATCGAACCCGGGACCCTCTGAGCCGAAGACCTCAACGCTGACCATTCAGCCAAGGAGTCGGACAATAAACGTAAATCACATTCTCTGCTGTAAAAATGAATGTCACCACGTTTTTTGGAATTATTATTATTATTATTATTATTATTATTATTATTATTATTATTATTATTATTATTATTATTATTATTATTACAGCAAAAATAAAAAACAAATCATATTTCCGTTAGTGACTAAAACCGAAACGCGCGGCCATTATACGGCCAAAATGAGTCTGCAGCCACTGGCGTCTTAAAACTGGACCGGGCGAGTTGACCGTGCGGTTAGAGTCGCGCAGCTGTGGGCTTGAGTCCGGGAGATAGTGGGTTCGAGCCCCACTGTCGGCAGCCGCGAAGATGGTTTTCCGTGGTTTCCCATTTTCACACCAGACAAATGCTGGGGCTGTACTTTAATTAAGTCCAGGCCCGCTTCCTTCCCATTCCTAGGCCTTCTCTATCCCATCGTCGCCATAAGACCTATTTGTGTCGGTGCGACGTAAAGCAAATCGCTTGAAACTGGTGTGGCGTGAGGACTGACCTCCGAACTCTGGGCACGAGGAGCTAAGGGCACGGGTTCGTGACATAACGGGGATGAAAGCCACCAGTGGCCATTTTTGACAGCGCTGAAATAAGAAGCTTGCCCGATGACTTACTGTAACAGATTTGTTAAATGTGATAAAAGTAGACGTTATACTGAATGAGGTACTCACCTGGATTTGAGAGAGGCAATGGAGAGTTGGGCCATTTCTCCTTCCTGCTTCATCGCACTGATTGTTTTGTTAAGTGTCATTATGGTTTGATTAGCCGCTCTCAGACGTGTCTGAAAAAGTTGAGTGCGCAAATTTTCACTTTGTTTGGAGGTCTTCGGTTCAGGTTCTGCTGGTGGTGGCAATGAGGATGGCGCAGATTGTAGGATATTCTTATCCTGATCGACTTTGCGCAGAGTAAAGCAGCCTTTCTCGGACTTCATATCCACAATTTGTTTCTGAAGTTCATCCAACTCTTCGCGCATCTTCACCAGTGCTTTTTCAAAACAGGATACAGTGCGCAAATGCTTTCCATCGTCAGACGGGGGAACTTTCTGTTGTACTCTGGAATAATTTATACCCAGATTTCGTAACTGAAACAAGGATTTCAAAGAAAAAAACGTTATAAATGTTATTTTATTCTATTGTCATACTGAATTCATCATTTAAGTTTATGACAGTTAAAGATATTTCACACCCCAAAAAGCGAGTATTTTAGGTCAGAAAATTAAATCCAAAAATATATATCGATCCCAATTCAAAAAAGTAACAAAGTTCGAATGCCGTACAAGAAATATTTGTGAAGGGAGACTGTTCACCAAATTTGAAAGTAAGGAGTTTACCAAAGATAGGCAACAAAAGGTGCAGCCCCACACATTGTGGTCTTCCGCGGGAAACAGTACAGAAATATTCCGTATTAAATATCAATTCAGTTGTACTTAATTCAAGAGTGTTAATGGAAATTCATGGAAATGTAAAAGGATTAAGACAATGAAATACTCTCTTGGTAAATTTCTTACAGCGATAAGATCCATCATCATCATCATCATCATCATCATCATCATCATCATCATCATCATCATCATATTGCAACTTACGAATGAGATAACTCTCCTCCAAGTGAGTCTAACTAGGGAGGTCCTTTTAGCATTGAGACGTTATTAAAGAATTTGGATTTCTTTGGCAAGTAATTTAAAATTCGTGTCACATTATTGAAGTGAGTGTGCATCGCAGCGCAGCCTGTTGGTGCTCCTCGTTAATAAACGATCACTCAGTTGGTGGCTCTCCTAGCGGCTGCCAGAATAAACTGCGACAATGAAGTAAACTGAGACGGACCAAGGTCTGTCTAGGGAGGTCAAGTCACGAATGCGACTTATGGAGCCGCCATATTGGGTCTTTAAGGGAGTATAACCAAAGGCAAGTGTATTCGAATTTAGAGGATTTCGGTACCGTACATTGAAATAAAAACAAAATACCAACTGTTTTTCATAAAAAATTAAATTGGGCATCTATTGGTCATGTATATATAACTGTATAACACTTAAATGATATGAATACATTCACAGCTATTTGCATAGGAAGATAATTAACAGAGCTTGAAATTCTTTTTTGAGAAATAAGAATCAACAGAAAAGCTCATGTTCTTCTCTTTTACTTCCTTACAATTTGGTCTTACTGTGTTTCTTCTTAATATCATCTGTCAAATACGTAATCTTATTGACAGAAACATAGAAATCTGTACAGTACCTGTGTCATATTATGATTACCGGGACATGAAATACTGAACTTGAAGTACTGTGTTTAAAGTACTAAACGACGGTTGTAATAAATTACCTTCAGCGTTTTCTTTATTAAGAAAGTAATTTCCGATATCTACTGCGTTTCTAAAAGGTTACCCCAGTATGTTGACAAACACCGAATGCCTCTTGAGTTGAGTGCATTAAATTATGTATGGTAACTGTTGTTATCCATTCATATGGTATTTCTTTGGGTTGTAAGGCAAAAATATTCTGCACATATGCAACAAGAGTGATGTTCTTAGCTACTCTTAACTAGTTTATTGATAACCCATGCAGCTATAACGTACAAAGTGGTGGTGGTGATTATTGTTTTAAGGGGAACTACAACTGGACAACCATCCTCTATAAATACTAATCAGAAGAAAACAAATGGAAGGGGACCAACACTTCGAAAAATGAAGGTATCGGCAAAAGAAAGATGAAGGCCACAAAGTGCGTGGAAATGAAAAACTTCCTAGGCCTCGAATGCGCTAATGCCGTCGCGGTCGGAAAAGAACAAGTGTTGACCAGGGGAGGTCGGATGGGCTAGAATAGTGAAAGCCATGTCAAGACTCAGCTAAGGGCCTCGTAGTCACAACCCAAAATAGATTTCCCCCCGTGGGTGGGGCAATAGAACAACACCCACGGTCTCCCCTGCCTGTCATAAGAGGCGACTGAAAGGGGCGTCAGGCGCTCCTAACTGGGGAGCGTGGGTTGTCGACCACGGGGCTCTTAGCCGAGTCCTAATATTCATGCAAATACTAATACTACTACTACTACTACTACTACTAATAATAATAATAATAATAATAATAATAATAATAATAATAATAATAATAATAATAATAATAATAATAATAATAATAATAATAATAATAATAATAATAATAATAATAATAATAATAATAATAATAATAATAATAATAATAATAATAATAATAATAATAATAATGGTTAAGAAAATTAAAGCCATTGGTAGACACGATTCCATCAGAAATAGAAATTCAGTCGCTATTAAGTTGAGTTAACTTAGGTTAGGCTATTTTAGGGATTACATTGGGATATAAATTACAGTAGTTGGTTAGTGCGAGTGAAGCGAGTGTTGTGATCTTTAAGTATTTGTCCAGCCATATAATGTACTCTATAGAGCATTTAAGATGAATGATTAGCTGTAAATAATAACTACAGTACAGTATAAGACTGCTATTATCAACAAAATTGTTGTAATGATGGCCAGCTGGACATAAATTGTTGGTTTGAAGTGATAGGCTTATTCTTTGTTGTGTTTATAATTGGTAAATGAACAGGAATAAGCATTTCAAATATCTGTGAAACATTTCTACGTTCCATGTAGGGTTAGAAAGATACTGTCTGTAGTTTACATGAAAAGGAATGGAATGAAATGGCGTTTGGCTTTTAGTGCCAGGAGCGTCTGAGGACAAGTTCGGCTCGCCAGGTGCAGATCTTTTGGTCTGACTCCCGTAGGCGACCTGCGCGTCGTAATGAGGATGAAATGAAGATGAAGACGACACATACGCCCAGCCCCCGTGCCAGCGAAATTGACCAATTATGGTTAAAATTTCTGAACCTGCCGGGAATCGAGCCTGGGACCCCTGTGACCAAAGGCTAGCACACTAACCATTTAGCCATGGAGCCGGACACATGAAAAGGAAATTTTCATAAACATCAATACTAATATTACACACTTCCTGTTACTTTTCTTGCTTGTTTTGAAAGACAATTCTCTTTCTTTGGGAGGTTTCCTATTATATGTCAAAGACTTAGGTGGATTAGGGACGTTGAAAATTGCTGGGATGGAATTCCACTTGAGTAGATTCCATCCATCTGCCCTCTTTAGTTCAAATTGCGATACTTCAAAATGATGCTAGAAGAAAATACATAAGACCTCTAAATATAGAACATCGTTCTTATAAACATACTATTATTCAGGAATAATACGAATGTATAACTTCACTAACCTAGCACAAGAAGAATTATCTGTAGGTTGACATTTGTCACGTCTACAGTTTTGTACCCACTGAGCTCTCCTCTGCTTATCTCTCGGGAAGCGAAACACTAATTCCGCCAGTTGTCTTATTTTGACAATTTGGTGCGGCGCAGTATCCCGTTTTCTTTCAAAATACAAGTAATAACTCGCATCATTACATCGGGCACGCCCACATTACAACGATATTTGAGACCCAATATGGCCGCCACCGCAAAGGATTGTGGTAGCGTGACCAGACCTCCCTAGATAGACCTTGAGACGGACAAGTGAAAAGTGCTGTGATTATTCGACGCTATGATGGAATGTTGTGTTTCTCTCTAAATAGGACGAGAAGAAGACAGAAATATGATCCTGGTTAAGGATCGCTTTTGGACTAAGGGTTGAACACCCTTTCTGGCATCGCGCCAGCCGCCGAAGTTATTTTTCTTCAGTATTTAATGTGGGATAAGTTTTCTCTTCGACGCCAATTTGGCCTAGTAGTGTTTTAATTTACATTATTCTGCTGTGTTTATTCCTGGACCTTTAACTAAATGTACTGATATGTAGGGCTAAATTTGGTGTCAATTTTATCCCACTGTGAACTATGTCTGATATTCCGTTGACTCAATCAGTGATATTCGCTAAAATCAATGTTTTCTTCTGCTAACATCATTATTAGTAAAGTTTAAATGCTGTTTCCTTATTTAATTTTTGGTAAAGTTTATTTAAGGCTTATTAACGTCCTTGTATAAGTGAGGTTAGGCCTAAAATGGATGATATTGTACAACCTCACATTTTTCTTCTTATGTAACTGTAACCTCAAAATTATTACGATACTTTGCTTTAGGCTTGCTTTTCGGTACGTTACATTTGGTCTTGGCTCTTGTTCTGGTTGTTGCCAGCTTCCTACGTTTATTGGATGACGAATTTTTTTTTGCACCTTCCCTTGTTGTTTAGAAAACAATGAGTTGCTTCAGTTCAGATGTTATTGATTAAAAATGAAGATATTTTTCGGATAACTATTTTTTGTGAACCTTAAGCTCGACTCCGTGTAGAATCCTAACTGATCATCCAATTATTTTGTTTCATACTTAAATTATTTTCACCTGTAACCTTAAACGTTAAATGCTGTGGAATTGTTTCTTTATTCTTAGAATACATTACTGGTCTCACTGAACAGATATCATTTTGGGGTTCCGGATGTTATGTTCCATTTAAAAATAATCTATTTCTTCTAGAGATAATTTAAATAATTTCTTTTGATTGAGGTACCTCACTTAGGCTTTAATTTTGATTATCAGCAAACTTCACACCCCTAGTTGGTCATATAAGCACACTATTTTTAATTATCAACAAAACCTTAGCATTTAAAGCTGTCCATCTAACTATATATGTGATACTTGTTGAATTCAAATAGTTTTATTAAAATTATTTTTAATAAGTGGTGTAACTCATTTCATGAGACATAGGTAAGAGAGCTGAAACCTTAATACTAATTCCAGGCCTTTAAATAATCCACTATTGGAGTGGGCTTCATCCTTCCACAATAAATTATTTTCATTGGTGAGTATTTTGTTCTGTGATAAGTATCTTCGTAGTTCTTAAGGTAGGAGCCAGTGAAGAACGTCTTTATTAGCGTCTTTCTTACAACAACGAGGCCGTTTTCCCAGGTACGTAGCAGTCTGTGCTCCATCCACGACGACCTCCTCTTCTAGATCAGCTGTCGTTCCTCACTTACTCGACGTAGCACATCTGCATTGGTCATCTTATGTACCCACTTATTATCTCCAAACGACGTCAGCACCACATCTCAAAAGGCTTCTAGTTTCTTAAAGTCACCTTTGTTCAGATTCCAGGTCTCAACACAGTATATCGCAAATGGTCACTCGTAGATCTGGTAGTGGCGATTACTGTTTGAAGAGGAAGTTCAGCTCGACAACCATCCTCTCTTAATACTAATCAGATGGGAAATGGAAGAGATCCGACACTTCGAAAATGAAGAGAAAGATAAGTCCCACGAAGAGCGTTAAAATGAAATTGCTAGGCCTCCGAAACGTAATACCGCCGTGTTCGGTAAATAATAAGAATTGACCACAGGTGATCGGATGGGAAATACGAAAGTGAGGAACCTGACACAGATAAGTAGAAGCAACATCAGACTAAGCTAGAAGTGCGATGTTCGCCAACCCAAGCTCCCGAGTCGAGAGCCGCTTTTCCGCTTTTAAATCGTCTTTTATATATTACGACAGGTAGAATAAATCGTAGATGATGTCTACCACCCCCATCCACAGGATTTATACACGTAGGTCTTGACAAGATCTGAGGGATGTTGTGTAATAAATATACTATTTCCATTAATTACTAGAGACTAATGCGGATAAATAAAAATCATCCACGAACCTAGTCATTGGTCCGATTCCATGGCTACGTGGTTAGCGTGCTGGCCTGATTGGCTTAATTGATTAGTTCCACTGGCTCGAGGGTTATGTGTGTGTTTTATCTTTATCATTAGATTTGTGTTCATTTTATGTGTAAGTTCATTTCATGATAGGCCTACTCTATAACAATCAGCAGGAAATTACATAAGGATAATACAAATATAAGCGGGCTGAATGGTAAAATAACCGAGAACCAAAATTAAACAACTAGTTATCGGCACATACACGGCAAAGATGAAACAATTGGACCCCATGGGTATGGAGAACGTAACGAAGGAGGTGATAGACTGATCCACAGTGCACAAGAACAGAAAATGGTCTTTAAGAAGAATCCACATACAAGATGGACATGCCAATCACCAGACGAAAAGAAAAAAAACGGAAATGAGATTGATCACATTCTCAGTGACAGTCTAAAAGATATAAAGGACATTCAGGTGTTTTAGAAAGTCAAATTTAAAACGGACTTCAGAATGTTAAGAGCAGTAATGAATAGGCGTGGCTGCATCAAACGAACAACAACGAGTAAATTTCTGCAACACCAACAGAGCCAATAATCACAAAAAAACTTCAACACAGGCCGGGGAGAAGAGGAACTATATAACTCACTAGAGAAGTGTATAACTGAAGCCGCCAACCGCAGCATCAAACACACCAAGACAAAGAAAACCACATACAATTTAAGCCCATCGGCTAATACACTCATAATTAGAAGACAGATTTCAGCATATATGCATGTTTTGTTTGTTACAATATCCAGTATAACATGCCCATAAGAAATAAAGAAATCGAGTGTCTAAATTACATAGTGCATATAAATGCATATATACGGCATATGTACATATTCCTGACATACGTTCATATACATGCATAATAGCAGTTTTTATTATTATGTTGCATAAAACACCATATAATATTGCATATTAATATTTAAACCGATATAGCAATTCAAAGGAATATTTAAAAATTCCGTTCGCCACCTTTAGTATGTATTGTTGTTGACAGTGAACAGTAGCTTGACAAAATGCCATTTTCTTCGGTGGCGTTTTGGTGTTCGGTTCGGACGTTGGAATCATAGGAAAATAATGTTTTACGAAACCTGAAGTAGCTGAGAGTAGAGACTCTTCCTCGATACTTGCCAGGGACCAAACTGTCGCCCCAAAATTATTCCTTCATACATAGAAGAATTAAAACTGAAACAGCCTGAAACTAAATAACACCACCATTTTCTTTGTTCGTATGGTCTTTTTACTAGCAGGACCTAACCAGTCCAGAGTAATTGTCTTGTCCAGACCAATACTTTGTTAGCTCTAACCTATTTTTTTCTTTCATCTTTCGTGTTATTCAGTATCTGTGGATAATGCGCCGATGTTAACAAAACTGCTTAGTGTATTGCGAGCTCACAGGAGCCGCAGCTATGTTGGATCTATAACCTATATTTTCATTTCTCCACTGTATGAAGACCAGTAACAATTAGGAATCATGCGCCCCCAAAAAATACAGCTAAAAGCATTCTGCTTCAGCAGTCTGGTAGTCTCTCTGCCAGTGATCTACCGCCCATCAAGAAACGAGCCTGAGGAGGAGGAGGAGGAGGAGGAGGAGGGGGACAGCCGGCATGTTTTTGGGGTGGACCGGGGATGGTCCAGGACGGGGAGAACCTTCTTCCACAAAACTCCGTCGCTAACCTGACCGAGAGGGCTCCTCCAGGGAAGCCTGTAAAGTTAGGCTAGTGATCTTAGTTTAGGATAGATGTTGACGTTATGACCTTGCCTGCACCGGGAAAAAATACTGACTCAGCAAAATTCGCCCGCCAAAGTCCATAACATATAATACTCCACTACCGAAAACCGCTCAGTGAATGTTAATACAGTATGATGAAGGATACGTGTAATGTAACTATTTTACCTGAATTTCTTCATCCCAATTATGAAAATAGGCTATTGTTTCTAAGCTTTGTAGCCAGTCATTTGTTAACAAATATTCGTTCGGAATCCAGCAAAAGAAATATTCCGTGACAATAAAGTGATTTCGAGTATTCATGTGAAGAAACTGTAAGAAGTTCCGAAAAAGCATACAGCGAGGTCTGTTAGCGGCTTAACAAGCAAAATTGTGTTTCCCTCAAACCTGGAGAGAAGAAATGTCCAACGGACCAAGTATCTCTTTCCACTATCGGTTACGGTTTAGTCGTCATCGACCATTGGTTTAGAGGTATTATTAAATCTAGAGTCTCTTTAAAGTAACCACTGAGTTCTTAGAATTTGTACATATATATTTGTATATAAAATCAAGCAGTCACATACGGCATGTCTCGTAATTTTGGCAAGTAAGTATTTACAGAATCAAGAGAAGAGAGATTAAAACAGTGCTACCAGGTTTAAGATTTTTCACGTGATATTATTTACACTGACTGACAGAGCAAATGCAACACCAAGAAGGAGTGGTCAGACCTTTATGCCAATTGCAGGGTAGACTGACGTCACTGAGGTATGCTCATGATGTGAAATGCGCCGCTGTGCTGCGCACGTAGCGAACGATAAATGGGACACGGCGTTGGCGAATGGCCCACTTCGTACCGTGATTTCTCAGCCGACAGTCATTGTAGAACATGTTGTCGTGTGCCACAGGACACGTGTATAGCTAAGAATGCCAGGCCGCCGTCAACGGAGGCATTTCCAGCAGACAGACAACTTTACGAGGGGTAAGGTGATCGGGCTAAGAAGGGCAGGTTGGTCTCTTCGTCAAATCGCAGCCGATACCCATAGGGATGCGTCCACGGTGCAGCGCCTGTGGCGAAGATGGTTGGCCCAGGGACATGTGGCAGGTGCGAGGGGTCCAGGCGCAGCCCGAGTGACGTCAGCACGCGAGGATCGGCGCATCCGCCGCCAAGCGGTGGCAGCCCCGCACGCCACGTCAACCGCCATTCTTCAGCATGTGCAAGACACCCTGACTGTTCCAATATCGACAAGAACAATTTCCCGTCGATTGGTTGAAGGAGGCCTGCACTCCCGGCGTCCGCTCAGAAGACTACCATTGACTCCACAGCATAGACGTGCACGCCTGGCATGGTGCCGGGCTAGAGCGACTTGGATGAGGGAATGGCGGAACGTCGTGTTCTCCGATGAGTCACGCTTCTGTTCTGTCAGTGATAGTCACCGCAGACGAGTGTGGCGTCGGCGTGGAGAAAGGTCAAATCCGGCAGTAACTGTGGAGCGCCCTACCGCTAGACAACGCGGCATCATGGTTTGGGGCGCTATTGCGTATGATTCCACGTCACCTCTAGTGCGTATTCAAGGCACGTTAAATGCCCACCGCTACGTGCAGCATGTGCTGCGGCCGGTGGCACTCCCGTACCTTCAGGGGCTGCCCAATGCTCTGTTTCAGCAGGATAATGCCCGCCCACACACTGCTCGCATCTCCCAACAGGCTCTACGAGGTGTACAGATGCTTCCGTGGCCAGCGTACTCTCCGGATCTCTCACCAATCGAACACGTGTGGGATCTCATTGGACGCCGTTTGCAAACTCTGCCCCAGCCTCGTACGGACGACCAACTGTGGCAAATGGTTGACAGAGAATGGAGAACCATCCCTCAGGACACCATCCGCACTCTTATTGACTCTGTACCTCGACGTGTTTCTGCGTGCATCGCCGCTCGCGGTGGTCGTACATCCTACTGAGTCGATGCCGTGCGCATTGTGTAACCTGCATATCGGTTTGAAATAAACATCAATTATTCGTCCGTGCCGTCTCTGTTTTTTCCCCAACTTTCATCCCTTTCGAACCACTCCTTCTTGGTGTTGCATTTGCTCTGTCAGTCAGTGTATTTTTAACCTCTACGGATTTATGAAAATTGAAATGATAGATAAATCCACAAGAACGGTAATCAGACGTTTGAAAGTTGAAACAAAAGCCAATACTTTCACTGAGCTACATGCTTGCAAAATCCTTGACCTACTTCAAGTGCTGGACAAGGGTTAAACGGTTTATGTTACTTATTTTGACCTCGGCTCGTCATCCCCTTGCTAAGCATAACAAATGCCGCTCATATTCATGGAAGCTCCCTTCAGCTTTTCTAAACTATCAGAGACTCTTGTTCTGTAAATAAGCATGCACAAGTGTCATAAAACGTGCCAAATTACCCTTTCAGTTTAACTTCGTAAGACATGACTTGGTGTTAATTTCTGAGGTTCTGGAATCTCAAAACTAACAGCATGGGGCTAAATTCACCTACCCTTTCACGGGAATCAACAATCATCGACCGATTTTGAGAAATAATAATTTTCTTTTCTTTTATTTATTTATTTTCTTTACATACCTATCGCGTGTAACTACCACACACGAAGTAAGTTTTACATAAGTAATAACATTGACGGTGTATTCATTTCGGTTCCAGTAGTATTCAGTTGAGAGAAATGTAAGTGCTGGTTACAGTCGAAAAAGAAATAATAATAATAGTTTTATTACAATCGAAAAAGAAGGGGGATGGTTTATCATCCCGTAAAACATGTGACTTGTGGCGAAATCCCAGACCTATTCATTTAACGCGACGAATTCGATTCTGGAAACGGCTTACAATGAAATGCATGGAAGCATGGGGCCGGTCATGATTAACAGCTGTTTTACTCCGTGACTGCTTGTCTATTTTTTATATTTTGATTAGTGGTATTGAAAATGAAAACCTACAACCTGTTTTCCAGTCATTGACCAGGTCAGGGAAGTAATGAATAAAGCATATATAGGCTGTTAGTACGATGGGGTTGCCACTCCCAAAGTGATATATTAATGACTGATAGATGCTATGAAATGAGAATGGAGAGTGTTGCTGGAATGAAGGATGACAGGGAAAGCCGGAGTACCCGGAGAAAAACCTGTCCCACCTCCGCTTTGTCCAGCACAAATCTCACATGGAGTGACCGGGATTTGAACCTGATTAGTGGTATTATATTAGTAACATAGTTTAAAATGAATTAGTACATATCCGAAAAAAGTATTTTGTAAATAGAAAGTTAATTTTGTTAGCTTGAAGTTCTACCGTAATTTACTGATTTTTCAATAACGAAATTTCCTGCTTTTATTACTGGTTGGGCTGGAAACAGTGGAAATAAAAGAGAAAATATCGAGGAACCAGATGCTAGAAAAACTGAGCTCGATAGCTGCAGTCGCTTAAGTGCGGCCAGTATCCAGTATTCGGGAGATAGTGTGTTCGAACCCCATTGTCGGCAGCCCCAAAGATGGTTTTCCGTGGTTTTCCATTTTCACACCAATCAGATGGTGGGGCTATACCTCAATTAAGGCCACGGCCGCTTCCTTCCCATCCCATCGTCGACATAGGACCTCTCCGTGTCGGTGCGACGTAAAGCAACTCGCAAAAAAGAAAGAAAAAAGAAAGAAAGAAAAGGATGACAGAAAATAGCCAAGAAACATATGAAGCCCTAGTCATCACGACTGAGTCTACAGGGAAATGTATCAAGTAACCTACTTGTAATCAACTGGTTTCCACTACATCCTAATTTGAAATATATCAGTGATGACATTAATCTTTTATTTAGTCATATACGAAGAGGAGATTGAATTTAATGATATGATGGATGTGAGATCTTGTATATATCCAACTTTGAAAACTGCCATGATAAATCACTCAGATACATCCAATGTGGAAAAACAAAGCAAAGCCATCTCCATACAGGCCATGAAGGCCCTTGGAGGGGTGGAAGGTAAAGGCTTCCACTACCCGAAACCTCGACACTTGATGGGGTAGAGTAGTTAGTTCTACGCCCGGCCGCCTTTGCCACCTGGTACTAAATTTTTGTGTAGGCTGAGTGAACTCAGGGCCATGTGCACCTCCGGAAGTGGAAATCTCGTTTCTTAAATTTTACGACTTTCTGACGGGGATTCGAACCCACGTCCTTCCGGGCGAACCGAGCACGCCTTTACCACCTCGGCCAGGCAGTCCCTCAATATGGAAAAACACACCTTCAAAACATTAAGCTGTATCCGGCAAAGAAAATTCGAGGGTGAGTTTCCGGAGGGTCCAACTCTGTTAGTCTTCCAACAGAAATGTTTAATTTACTCGATGAACCTTTGGAAGGTAGGTATTTAAACATTCCACTGTTTCTATGTGGTCCATAAAACAAAAATTATTATTGGTCAGAAGATTCCTGAGTTCCGATATTTGAAGTTCCGCTTAATTCAAGTTCCGGGGTACTTTGAATTTTCAGTCTTTCAAAATTTAAGGGAAGTTTTATGTTTCTATTAGCATGTAGAAATAAATCTTTCTAATAAGTAGTTAGTGTTAATTCCATTTCTGTTATTTCAGTTAATCCGTTGTAATTAGAACAAGCTTCAGTGCAGTTTAGAATATACTGTAGTATGGTTATTTTATTAGACAGTACCTTGCTTCCCTTAATGCTGTGTACTCCTTGTGTAGTCCCTTCGATTTCAACATTCATTGGCAGTTTGCATTTCTCTTCGCACATAATAATAATAATAATAATAATAATAATAATAATAATAATAATAATAATAATAATAATAATAATAATAATAATAATATCCGCCTCTGTGGTGTAGTAGTTAGCGTGATTAGCTGCCACCCCCGGAGGTCCGGGTTCGATTCCCGGCTCTGCCACGAAATTTGAAAAGTGGTATGAGGGCTGGAACGGGGTCCACTCAGCCTCGGGAGGTCAACTGAGTAGAGGTGGGTTCGATTCCCGCCTCAGCCATCCTGGAAGTGGTTTTCCGTGGTTTCCCACTTCTCATCCAGGCGAATGCCGGAATGGTACCTAACATAAGGCCACGGCCGCTTCCTTCCCTCTTCCTTGCCTATCCCTTCCAATCTTTCCATCCCTCCACAAGGCCCCTGTTCAGCATAGCAGGTGAGGCCGCCTGGGCGAGGTACTGGGCATACTCCCCAGTTGTATCCCCGACCAAGAGTCTGAAACTCCAGGACACTGCCCTTGAGGCGGTAGAGGTGGGATCCCTCGCTGTGTCAGAGGGAAAAGCCGACCCTGCAGGGTAAACAGATGACGATAATAATAATAATAATAATAATAATAATAATAATAATAATAATAATAATAATAATAATAATAATAATAATAATAATAATAATAATAATCTATCCACGTATAAACGTATTTAGTGTAACCAAGCTTCAATTTAGACTGTTACTCCCATTGTTTTATAATGCCTAAGTAGAATAGCAGTGTACTTATTTTATCGTTTAGTATCTTGCTTGTTTATGTAGCATGCAGTATTTGTTTCCTCTGATGCATATTTACAGAATACGTCGTTCTATTTCTGTTAATATTTTCATTGTCATAAAGCAGCAGGAATAGATAGAATCAGACCTAAAATGGCTTCACAGATTAAGACGATTAGCATGGTTTTTTAGTAAGATACCTTCCACTTGGGACAAAAGAGTAATATTGCAGCTATCTATAAGCAAGAGAATAGGAAGGATTGCAACAACTATCGAGGTATCTCATTGATGAGTATACCACGCATGGCGTTCGTTGTGATTTTGAAAGGGAGTGGTTGAGAGAAGTTGGATGAAATCTAGTGTGGTTAGGACCAGATTTTCAGCATGCGCGAGGTAATTGAAAAATGCTGTGAGGGGAATAGACAGTTATGTTTATGTTTCATAGATCTAGAGAAGGGATATGCCAGAGTACCGAAGGGAAGATTATCGCTGTACTGGGGGATTATGGGATTAAGGATAAAGAAACAAAACCAAACAAATCCCCATGGCGCAACAGCCCCGAAGGGCATGGGTTACCAAGCGATCGCTGCTTAGCCCGAAGGCCTTGTAGGTTATGAGGTGTCATGTGGTCAGCGCGACGAATCCTCTCGGCCGTTATTCTTGGCTTTCTAGACCGGGACCGCCATCTCACCGTCAGATAGTTCCTCAACTGTAATCACGTAGGCTGAGTGGACCTCGAACCAGCCCTCAGGTCCAGGTAAAAATCCCTGACCTGGCCGGGAATTCAACCCGGGGCATCCGGATAAGAAACAGGCACAACGCGGGGAGGGCCATAGGATTAATTATAGATTTTAAAAATCAATCAAAGGCATGCATTTTGACAATAGGACTGCAGTGAGAATTGATGGTTGAATGAGTTCCTAGTTCAAGGTACACAGTGGGGTTAGACAAGGATGGTAATTTTTCACCTTTGTTGTTAATAGTTTACATGGATAGTCTACTGAAAGGTATTAAGTGGCGGGGATTCAGTTAGGTGAGCATGTAGTAAGCAGTTTGGCCTATGCTGATGAATTTATCTTAATAGCAGATTGTGCCGAAAGTCTGCAGTCAAATATCTAATAACTTGAAAATAGGTCCAATGAGTATGGTATGAAAATTAGCTTTTCCAAGACTAAAATCGGGTCAATAGGCAAGAAATCTAAGAGAACTGAATATCAAATTGGGGATACAAAGTAGGATACCCTCTCTTCAGGGCCAGGTTATGGGTGAAGTCCTCAACAGCATCTACGGCGGAGAAGATGAACTTCGGTACGGTGGGGATGGTGGAAGGGGACAACCCGTAGCGTCTGTACTCCAGAGGAGCGGCTACGAAAGGCGTCTGTCTCCATGTTAGGGGCGGCCTAATTTTGAACCTGGCAGTAGGTATAAAATGCGTTTGGATGTGGCGAGCCCATCGTAACAATAACCTGTATGGATAAAGCAGATATGGTGCCTCGGAAAAGGTTAGGGCGTCCCCTGCTAAAAGCGAGGCGCAGCTCCTTGGGTCCTGGGGGAACTGTGAGAAGTGGGCACCAGCACCAAACTACATCAAAATTGCGACACTAAATGTCCTAACGCTGACGGGAAAGACAGAAGAACTGGTTAAAATCATGAAAGAAAAAGATATAACCATACTTGGACTGTGTGAGACCAAAAAGAGGGGTACGGGAGAGATTCCTCTGAAAGAAGGATACAGGCTGTATTACAGCAGACCTAAAAAATAAAATTGGAGTGGCCATCATACTTAGAAAAGAAATCCAAGAATATGTGGAATTTATAAAATGCGTCAGCGATAGGATGATGGTGATCACACTCCAATTTGAAAATGGCATGAAGGATCTATTTCAGATGTATGCTCCACAAGTGGGTTGCATAGATGAACATCTAGAGGACTTTTTAGAGGATGAGGAGAGACAGATAGAAGATACGGAAGTGCTATTCATAGGAGATCTAAATGCACAAGTTGTGACGGAAAGACAAGGAAGTAGGAAAGATCACAATATGAAGGTAAAGTTCGAATTCAATAGGATATAGTTGGGCAATATTCGTTTATAGGAAGGAGAAGTAGGGATTGGAATATGTTCAGTAAATTTCCAACTTTTTTTGCAATCATTTAAGAAAAGGCTAGGGAAACAACAGAAAATATGCCACCTGGGCTACTGCCCTAAATGCAGATCAGTATTGATTAGCTGATTGATAGGGGAACACACATCCTCATCATCACCACCATCCTTATCATCATCATTTCCCATTATCCATCTGTACCCGGGTAGGGGCAAATATGGTTTCTCTCCACTTTCTTTGGTCTTTCCACCACTCCTCCTCCAACACTGTGCCCCAGTCCAGGTTTCTTTCTCTAATACTGCGTTGGATTGTATTCCTTCCATCTCAATCGAGGTCGTCCGCGGCCTCTCCTTCCTTGGATTTGCATTTCCATCACCTTATATAGCATTCTTTCATCACTCATTCACTTCATGTGCCCAGACCATCTTAATCGGCTCTTCTCTATTCTATCTTTCATTTTTCCACTGCATTTCTTCTTCGAGTTCTCAGGATTGTCTAGGAGAATAAAAAGGTCCCTGAAGGTTGGCAAAAAGGAATAATCATCCCAATTTTCAAGAAAGGCAATAAGAAAGTATTGAAGAACTCAAGAGGAATTACTCCGTTGTCCCAGGTTGTTAAAATAATGGAGAGGATACTGGAAAGTAGGATAAGGTTGAGGGTTGAAAATCAAATACAGGAAAATCAGTTTGGTTTCAGAAGTGGAAGGTCAACAATAGTGTCCCTTTTCATTATCAGAAAACTAATGGAAAAGAAATGCGAGTATGGTAATGATATGGTGATGACATTCATTGACACTGAAAAGGCATATGCCAGCGTCTCCAAGACTGAAGTTTGGCACAGTCTGGTGCAAAAGGAATTTTACAAGGATGAATAAAAATGATCATGGGAATGTATAAGGAATGATATAGTTGCGTGCAAACACAAGTTGGCAGGACATGTTGGTTCAAAATCACTAGTGGGCTGAGACGGGGAAGTGATCAATCCTGTTTACAATAGTAATCGATGACATCATGAAAACAGCAAAAGCAGCATATGGAGGAAGAGAAATGAATATGTTGTTATTTGCAGATGATATTGTGATTTGGGGAGAAGACGACAATGAAAGTTAAAGAACAACTGGATGTGGTTGAATGGGAAGATCGAAGAATATGAAAAAAGTAAAACTCTTGTTATGACTAGAGGGGAGAAGGAAGGGAAAGGTCAGATTAAACTTGCAGACAAGCCCCCTGGAAGTAGTGGAGACGTTCAAATGCCTGGGGAGTGAATTAATGGCGAATGCTCGACTGGATGCTGAAATTATTAAGAGAATTCAAGCTGGAAGCTGTTTCTATCATAGTGTAAGACACATGTTGTGGGGCAAAGATGTTCCAATGGAAGCAAAGGAAACTATGTACAAGATGTATTATGTACCCACAACAACTTACGGAGCAGAAACTTGGACAATGACAAAGGAGGATGAGAGTCGAATACAGGCAGCCGAAAAGAAGTTCTTGAGGAGTATGATACAGAAAACTAGAAGAGACGAAAATAAGTAATGAGCAAATTCGGGGGAAATGCCGTGGAAGAAATGAAAGATAGAATAGAGAAGAGCCGATTAAGATGGTCTGGGCACATAAAGCGAATGAGTGATAAAAGAATGCCATAAAAGGTGATGGAAATGCAAATACAAGGAAGGAGAGGCCACGGACGACCTCGTTTGAGACGGAAGTATTAGATAAAGAAACCTGGACTGGGACACAGTGTTGGAGGAGGAGTGGTGGAAAGACCGAAGAAAGTGGAGAGGAACCATATTTGCCCCTACCCGAGTACAGCTGGATAATGGGAAATGATGATGATGAGGAGGAGGAGGAGGAGGAGGAGGAGGATAATGATGGTGATGATGATGAGGATGTGTGTTCTCCTATCAATCAGTCAATCACTACTGATGTGCATTTAGGGCAGTCGCCCAGGTGGCATACTTTCTGTTGTTTTCCTAGGCTTTTCTTAAATGATAAAAAAATTGGAAATTTACTGAACATCTCCCTTGGTAAGTTATTCTAATTCCTAACTCTCCTTTCTATAAACGAATATTGCCCAAATGTATCCTCTTGAATTCGAACTTTACCTTCATATTGTGATCTTTCCTACTTTTAAAGACACCACTCAAATTTATTCGTCTACTAATGTCATTCCACGCCATCTTCCCACTGACAGCTCGGAACGTACCACTTAGTCGAGCAGCTCGTCTCCTTTATCCCAAATCTTCCCAGCCCAAACTATGCAACATTTTTGTAACGCTACTATTTTGTCGGAAATCTCCCAGAACAAATCGAGCTACTTTTCTTTGGATTTTTCTAGGATTATTTTCTAGGATGCACTATAGTAAGTGTGATTGAATCAAGGTGCAGCAAGGCTAACGCAGAGAGCTCCCAGTTGCGATCAACAGTATTTTGTAAGAAGGAAGTTAGTTCCCAGACAAAACTAACTTTGCATTGATCTGAAAGCAGACCAACTTTGCTTTACGGGAGTGAAGCTGGGTGAATTCGGGATACCTTTTTCATAAGTCAGAAGTAACAGACATGAAATTAACGAAAATATTTGCTGGTGACTCATCGGAGAACACGACGTTCCGCCATTCCCTCATCCAAGTCGCTCTAGCCCGGCACCATGCCAGGCGTGCACATCTATGCTGTGGAGTCAATGGTAGTCTTCTGAGCGGACGCCGGGAGTGCAGGCCTCCTTCAACCAATCGGCGGGAAATTGTTCTGGTCGATATTGGAACAGCCTGGGTGTCTTGCACATGCTGAAGAATGGCGATTGACGTGGCGTGCGGGGCTGCCACCGCTTGGCGGCGGATGCGCCGATCCTCGCGTGCTGACGTCACTCGGGCTGCGCCTGGACCCCTCGCACGTGCCACATGTCCCTGCGCCAACCATCTTCGCCACAGGCGCTGCACCGTGGACACATCCCTATGGGTATCGGCTGCGATTTTGACGAAGCGACCAACCTGCCCTTCTCAGCCCGATCACCATACCCCTCGTAAAGTCGTCTGTCTGCTGACGGCGGCCTGGCATTCTTAGCTATACACGTGTCCTGTGGCACACGACAACACGTTCTACAATGACTGTCGGCTGAGAAATCACGGTACGAAGTGGGCCATTCGCCAACGCCGTGTCCCATTTATCGTTCGCTACGTGCGCAGCACAGCGGCGCATTTCACATCATGAGCATACCTCAGTGACGTCAGTCTACCCTGCAATTGGCATAAAGGTCTGACCACTCCTTCTTGGTGTTGCATTTGCTCTGCCAGTCAGTGTATTTTAAAACAAAAATTAAATTTGGACATTAAAATATGTCCTGAATGAAAGACATATCGTGCATCTGATACTAAAGCACAGAACAGTTTTAGTGGTGTTAAACTACATTTCAACAAAGTTTCATCTTGAACAAATGAATGTTGTAAAGACATGTTAAACAATTTAATAAACTATAATTAATTCCTATAACATCGTAACTAACATTTAAGAAAGCATATATAAGGGGGATGTGGAGCATGCCAAAGTGTATCTAAAGTTTACGTAAATTCGCAAAAGTATGAAAAAAGTTACAATATTTGAAATACTTAGTCCCCTTTTTAATGACTGACTGTGTTCTTCGATCATTTCGTAGTCTTACCATACAACCTTGCACAGTGTTCGGGAGCGACACCTCTGGACTAGACAAGAGAACGATCGTAAAGCGCAGAAGAGTTAAGGACACAGTGCATCCCGAAAAGGTATTTCATTCAAAAATATTTATCACAAGTTTTTGCTTGGTGTTTTCTTGCTGACATAGTTGAATTTTAAATGTACATAAAATACCTGGCGTGTTTTCTCTAGATGGCTGTTTTATGGATGGTAATGGCAATATTTTCAAACGAGTGATGCTCTGATCTCTTCCTTAATACAGAGATCGCACAACTAGAGACGCAGTGATCCTGGAAATATTATGCTAACTTTGGCACGCTACGTTTTGAATATTTAGGTTCCTTTTTGAAGGAACAGCTATACCAAAGTATGTTCTCATCTAGTTATTTATTACTTGTGAGTATAAAGAAGACCAAAATCAACAAATACAACGTTTTGCTGAAGAAATTTGGCAGAATAGAATTAAGCAAAATCTGAAAATAAGTAAACGCTGACTGGTTGTGACTCCAGAAAAAGCCTAAATGCATAATGTATGTTGTTTTATTGACCACTATATAACGAGTTTTATTGGGCTATGATAATTAAGTTTATTGGGCTAACTCTTAGGTCATCAAAATTATTACAATTTATTGCAACCATGTTAATTTAGAACATAGGAGTTTTATAGCCTCGCCCACAAGCGCTTGACAAGTGCTTCTACCCCAAGCTTCTCCAACATCTCCATTGACGTCCTGAAGATCCCAACCTACTTGATCACTCCAGTCTGCCTACATGTCTATTTCCTACTAGCTGTGCGATGAAGTTTCATGAAGTAGGCCATCATTACACAGGATATTGCCAAATCAATTCAAGCGACTGCTTCAGATTATGGCTGTCACATCAGGTATAGTATTATAGGTAGCTAGGTGTGGAGTCTCCAGATGTTATTCTCTTTAAATATCTACAACTTCTCTCATAATTTTATTTTGAAATGTAATTACTTTTCTTGGTTAAAACACAATTTTTTACACCGTAGGGTATAACTGGTAGAATAATTGTATTATAGATCCTGGATTTTAATCATGAGAATAATGGTTTTCTGACTGTGAAGTAACATATGTTTTTTAAGAGTCTAAAAAAAGAGAGTTCTGTCCGCGAGCGACGCCTCTGGACTAGACAAGATAACGATCATAAAAGACAGATGAGTTAAGGACACATTGAATTCTGGAAATAACATTTCAGTTCCCCACACAAGTACTTAGCAGGAAGGCTGCAGTAAGAACCACATTTCAAATTTGCCTATATTAAAAGACAAAGGTAAGTTATCAGAGGTCAGAAATTCTCATCAAATTACAAGAGCAAACTTTCCAACAAGAAGAGCTACCGTCTATATAATGCATTATAGCGTTTATATCGAACTAGTTTTAATTATAGAGGAAAATGTTCAACCAATTATAATTTCCACTTTGGAAAATATCTCTCACATTCTGCTCATCAAGGAACCTTATTCCACATTAAAGTAGTTTTTTAATAGGATTTACAAGTGGGAAAATAAATTTGTAAATAGAATAATAAACAATATGAGGTATGTAACCTGACTTACCTTGCTCCTCAGTCCGTTCACATGTCCCATCAACTCGTTCTCTTCATCTTTGTTCTTCGGAGAGTTCGATGGTCGTATTCTTCTGAGATGGACTGCAGACTTTGACAGATCTTCTGAATCGCAGTCATCAGAGTCCTCTTCCTCCTCACAGGAAGAGTCCACCAGCTCAGTGGGCGAGATGGGCAGGCCAAACTTCTCCACAATGAGCCGACATATGTTGAAAATTTTGGCTTTCGCTTCAGCTTTGGCTTCCTGTACGAGACGTCATTACCCACTGAGTTGCATTTAGTTCATGGCAAATAAAGTGATTGTCATAAATATTCCTGAGTGAAATGTTTAATATCATGTCACTTTGTGATTACACAGATACTGTAAATTGGCTGGACATGTAGACTACACGAATTCTAGATGAAAATGGCCTTACTGATTAAAATTCCTTGCAAGCGCATCATATTCTAGATTTAAATGGAAAATGATTCGGTGTTCCTCCACTTTGTTTGCTATTGTGTACTGTTAGAAGATGTAGCACCAATATGACCATATCTAATGGACAATGATAAGACACGATATTTATAATTCTTCTTTTTCTACCGCTTTTCCCACACCTGTAGGATCGCGGGTGCGAAATTAATAGCACATGTCGATTTGACCCTGTTTTACGGCCTATGCCCTTCCTGACGCCAACCTTTTATAGAGGGGTGTAATCACTATTGCATGTTTCTGTGGTGGTTGGTATTGTGGTGTGTTGTCTGAATATGAAGAGGAGAGTGTTGGGGCAGAAGCAAACACCCAGTCCCGAAGCTAGAAGAATTAATTAGAAGCGATTAAAATCTCCGCCCCGGTCGGAAATCGAAACTGGAACCATCTGAACCGAAGGCCTCAACGATGACCATTCAACCAAGGTGTCGGACATTATATTATCGGATAATGGGTCAGTTCACCGTGATCGTTAGCTGCAGTCGCTGAAGTCGGCCAGTATCCAGTATTCGGGAGATAGTGGGTTCGAACCCCACTGTCGGTAGTCATAAGGATGGTTTTCAGTAGTTTCCCATTTTCACACCAGGAAAATGCTGGGGCTGCACCTTAATTAAGGCTACGATGCCTTTTTTCCCACTCCTAGCCCTTTCCTGTCCCATAGTCGCCATAAAACATATCTGTGTTGGTGCGACGTAAAGCAACTTGCAAAATGTAACAGAACAGGTCAGTGACGTTCCTCATGCACCACTGATACAACGTCCAGGTGCAGTGTTGGTTGCTTGCTGACAATAGAGATTATGTACTTTCTTGCCTTCTACTCGGGTGTATCAGTTCGAGTCGCCTGTACTAACGTTTCTTCCCTATCGTGGAGTTGTATTCCCACTCTCAGTGACTTTCTCTGGGTTGATGGTTTCTCTACATCCTATCACTCTTCTCTTTGAAAAATATTCAACTTCTATCAATAAATCAACACAGTTGGGATAGATAGAGTACTCAAGTTAGAAAGAAGAATAGCGAGAACCTGTTTAAATAAAAATTATCAAGTAAACGGAGTCTGGAGACTAGCTTCCAATGAAACTGTTTAGAAAGAAATAGAAGCTGTGACGAGAACAATGAAAAAGAAACGAAATCATTCTTATGGCATCTAATACGGTCACCAGAAAATAGAATCAGTAGAAAAATATTAGAAATATTATGGAAGAGTAGGAGCAGTAGCGTATGCTGGGATCAAGACGTGGGCCACCACTAGACTTAGGTTACCCCTTTTCGATGGTTGGTTTAGTGAACGTCAAGCCTTCAGCGTTTTGAACTGCAGCCAATAGCCAACGGAGAAAGCCTGTTGTGTTGTGAAGGCTGCTTCATAAGCTACTGTCCTGGCCTCTGCTACTGCCAATGCTCAACCCCTGATCAGTGGAGATAGTAGTCTAAGGTTTAGCAAATTAAAGTCCGGTTTGTGGCTAAATGGATAGAATGCTTCCCTTTGGTCCGATAGCCCCGGATCAATTTTCAGAATCAACCCTCTCATACTGTTAATCCCCCTGGCTTAGGGACTGGATGTTTATGACGTCTTCGCCATTTATTTTATCCTCATTAGGACACCACCAAGCCATAGAGATGCCATGCACAATTATTATTATTATTATTATTATTATTATTATTATTATTATTATTATTATTATTATTAAATACAAATGCTGAATTTTACAGCGGTCGTACCTATCGTTCAATGGTTTATTAGCTTCCTCGGGAGATCAGTGGTATTGTCCGACCCATGATCACGGGTTCGATTCCAACCAATAAAACAGAACCGAAAAGATTGCATTCCATTTTAGCAGATCTACCTATAAAAAGAAAACGATATTACTCCTATAACACCAGCCCTGCAGTGTCTTCCTTCGAGGATGTAGAAGTAAACGGAAGTGAAATACCAGCACTCTGTTATCTATCATTAAACCAGAAGTAAGAGGTGAGGAAGTACAGTATATACGATGAGTAACGCATGGTTGATAGTTAGCAGTGGCGATCTGACGGGCCGAAGCCTAGCACACCTATCCTTCCCGGTCCCCGCTCCTATCCGATATACAACAGCAAGCCGCGTAGGACGAGTAGAGGAGAAAGGGGCGAGATTCTGGGCTGCGATTTCAGTCTCCGATGCCTTGCTCTCAGAAATACGTGCGACGTTTTTCTCACTGCTTTCTAGTTTTGTACTGTAAGTGGAACAACGTGTCAGATGCTTACATTATAATGTGCTTTAGATTTCCATCATTCTCAATTGAGGTTTGGGCTTCACCGATAGCCTTGGTAGCCCTCAGTATACACCACTGAGTAAGAGTAATATTAGATGGGTCACAGAACTTAAAGAAGACATGAGAGAGTTACATATTAAATAGAAGATTTAAAATACAAAACAAATACACACAAGATATTGAAAGATAAACACACTAGACTACAGATGAAAATCAACAAGCAGAGAATAGGAAGCAGAAAGAGAATTACGTTCAGAAAGGATGAAACAGAACTAGTCTAACAAAAAGAAGAAAAGCCTCCATAAACCTGACTAAAGTAATCCTATGTTGGGTAAAAAAATTAAAATAAACAAATAAATCAATAGAAACCAACATGTTACCAAAAGTTATATTGAACCGTTTTAATGCTGTTTCAAGTGTTCATCAGTTCCATAAATGACCACAAAATTAATTTCCAAGCATGTGAAATAGTGGGCAAAAACTAGTTAGCAATCAATATGTGCTATCTAGCAAAGGAAGCTTTCGGTCTGAAATGTGGCATTTCGCTATTACCTGCAACCTCTCAAACAGAGGTGCTCAGCTGGACTGACGTGAAGTAAACGCGTACGCAGCAAGCGTACATTACAGTGAAGCGAGAGGGGGAACGCACATTACTCGGAAAGGAACAGTGACGTTCGAGTGCCTTAACAAAGCTCTCCTCCAGTACTCAGCGAAATGCTGGATGGGATACAATCCATTTATTTATTATTTTTAGCTTACATTTTATGGCCTTCATTGGAACATAAACAGGGAGTAGAGGAGTGCTCGCTCTTAAAAAATCGAATCGAATCAAGTACGGTAGTTATTTCATTCCTACTATCGGACGTAGTAGGCGGGGCCGTCAGCCGTACTAGCGGCTCTTTGGTCAAGTGAATCTGAGAAGTACACGAGATGGAATGAATGAGAGCGGGTATATGTTGCACATACGTAAAAGGAAGGGGAAAGGAGATGACCCTGTCGCAGGTCGAAACCGCGACCCCAAGGGACCCCCAAGGCAAACGCGCACCGCACCCGCCATAGTTTTCCCCCACAAACCCCCGTTTATTTTCAAAAAGAACAATATACAGAAAATGTACAAATAAAAAGAGAATGGGTATAATACAACAGATAGAATTACAGTGAGTATATCTTGACGTACACATCAAACATAAAGTCTTTCTGTGGCGAGAGAAAATAGAAAACACCAAGAAAAGAACACACATGAAAAAGAAACAGAGCCTTTGCGCCACTAAACTTAATAAATTCACAGACACGAATCAAAAATACCGTACATGCGAAGTCATACTAATAAAAGAATGTAATGCACACAGAGTCCTGTGCCGCCTGGGCTCGCTCCTAGGTAGAGCTACGCTATTTCAGATTTGCTGCGCGCCATTTTCATTAGTACGGTATGCTGCAAAACAAACGGCACCGAAATCATTGCTCATCTGCTGCCTATACTTTCCTAGCAACGATTTGTGCATTTATTTATTTACTACACAAAGTGAAGGTATGCCTGAAGCAGAAATCACATTACATGCACAAGGATAATCGAAACACCTAAGTTTGTATTATACCATGTGTATGCATACGTTTTTCCCGGTTTCACTAAGAGATGGCGCCAGTGAACAGTACGCAGCGTACGAATTTGACACATACATCAGTTTGTTCGTGTGACATTAACCTACCAACACACACAAGTTGAGTCCGCCAAACACTAGCGTATGTGTTGTATCGTTCAGTGATCATGTCGACGTTTGTGCCTGAAAAAGAACATTTGTGGCACTCATTGCTTTTCTTATTTAATCAAAAGAAAGAGTCTGTGGAAAGTCATCGTTTGCTGGTAGACACATATGGTGAACACGCTCCATTGACAATTTAAACTTGGTTATTTCAGTGTGAAAGGGGCGTGGGAGCTCTGGTTGACACCCATCACACATCTCTACAAGTGGACTCCAACTCCCCACAGCAACGTCTCTTCTGTTTTTGTCGGTCGGGTGACGCCACAACTATACCTACGCACCCTTCCGACGGCAATCAAGCATATAGGCTGGCACCAAGTCGGAAGTCGGCCTCCCCAACATGTACACTCTTATCGTCCGTGATGTTAATCCTGCTCTCTCCAATGACGACATCTACACGGACCTCCGCTCAACAGGCATCCATACCGCCTCCAGACTCTACGCCGGACCTAACCCATCGCCTGATGTACTCCTGTACGTTCCTTCTTCTAGATAATGGAGCATGTATTCACCGCCGCCTCCATCGAGTCGAAGCTACTCCTCCGAACATCATGGCTCAACTACTCCTCGACGCACCTGATACGTCTGTCACAGCCGATTCGTCTGTAGCAACCACGACAGCTCCATCTACAACACTGTTCCAACCTTCGTCCTCTAGCTGCACCACCACCACAACCACCCCCACCACTTCTGCTCACACCTCCTCCAACATTCCTTTAACCACTTCAGCTATGTCCCATCCTTTTCCCCTTATGACGTCTCCTCTCCCCATCTCTCCCACCACTGACCAACTTCGTCCCGAGTGTACCTTACTTCAGCCACCTGCCGAGGGAACTGCCACCGAAGCGCCTGCCGATACGACCCGTCCACCGTCGTCACCGCCGCCGTTCGACAGCCCTACCACCTACAGTTGCGTCTTTCGCGGTGTGGACCCTAGCATATCATCCGAAGATATCGTCCATGAACTCCGTCAAGCAGGATTACCAGTGCACCGAGCATTCCGGATCTTCAACGCAGATGGACCCACGTATTTAATGAGACTCCACCTTCCTACACTCGACGACGCTTAACGACTTATCCACCATGGTATACAGCTCTACGGCCGCCACCACCGGGTTGAACAGTCTCGTTCTCCTCCTCAACCTTTAACCCGTCCTGCCACACCTCGTCGCCGTCCCCGACCTGCCCCTCCTCCTCAACCACCTAGTCCACATATACGACCTTATCCACACCCACCACGCTACTTTTCGCCACCATCGCCAACCTCTCACCTCCTCAGCCTCCTACTCACTTCTCTTGTTAATTTCTCCTCCTTCTATCACATCCTTGCACTTCGCCTTTTCTCTTGCAACCTTGGTTAAATCTTCCCTTCTTTACATCTCTGTTACACATGTCTTTGTAATTGTAAATCAGTCAATAAAGCGCTAGATAACCTACACGTCCTTATTCTCATCTCCTTTACTTATTCAAACCGCCTTTTACCCACCTCCCTCTTCTCTCAATTCTTCCCAACCCCGTCTAATCTCCTTTAGGTGCCCGCCCCGCCCCTTCAGGGTTAAGAAAAGAAAAAAGTGTGAAAGGTCGGTAGATGCAGAGTGGGTTTCGGCCCTTAAGAGGCCACGCCTTGTCCGTGGTCCAACAGCTCTGTACTCTGACCGGGCAACCGAGCAGAGGAAAGGTGGTCACGGCTCTACCGTGGCTCTACGCCTCTGCATTCGGGAGACGGGACAGGGGGACACAGGGCCGGACTTCACGCCTGATCCCTCTCGTCGGCTGTCCTGAGAATGGTTTTCCGTGGTTTTCCATTCTCCTGCACTAATGCGAATGCCGGGACAGTTCGTAGTATAGGACACGGCCGCCCACCCCCTCACCTTCTCCGCACATCTCCTTCACCGTAACAAATCTCCCGGCTTGAGAGAGACTGCGTAACCGTCTATACTAAGAGTCAACTTAAGACCTTAGCGGTCCCTTTGATGTTAGTCAGACTTCAGGTCGGTGAAAAGGCTTCCGCAGCGCCAAATAGTTCCCTAGGTTTGTTACTTGTTCCTGAAGTCAGGAGATTCCTTCAGTTTGGTTAGATATTCTGGTGAACTGACTTGATGAATTAAAATTTTTGCCCTGTATAAATATGGAAAATATATCACAGGTTGTATGTTATTCGGGTTCGTTACCAACTCTTATATTTCATACGTAGATGGCTGTGAATAGTTATTGTTCTCAGTGGTGTATGTAGCAAAATAATAATAATTTAATATGATATTGATATCTTATTGCACTGTGTACTTAGTAAGTTTGTTCGAGTTCATTCCACTGTTGATAAGTCCGCATAATAGGTGGGACGTTGAAGATGGATCCAAGAAAACTGTTGGCAATACTGGCTGCAACAGTGTGTTCACTGTTCAGTATTCATAATGGCTGCCAGCTGTGAGCAAGACGTGTGTGATGCTGTGACGCTTGAGTCCCCTGTGAAATACTTTAAAGCTAACAAAAGTAGAGGAAAATAAAGTAGAAAATCTAAACCAAATTGTTTTAAACGTTTACAGTAGCCTACGAGATTAGAATCCACTGTGGACTGTGGAAGACGTGAAAAAGTCCGCGCAGCTGATCGGCGTTTCTGTGTACAGTGTTTACGCCGCTCGCTTGGAATGGAAAATCCAAGTCTCCAGGGAAAGAACGATGTGTCAGCTCAGCACTCGCCGTAAATAAAACAGGAAGGGCCTTAACACGGTATGGGAATAGGATTTTTGGCGTATTCGATGATGATAATAATAATAATAATAATGTGTACTTTACTTTATATTCGCAACCGCACTCTACCTACAGAAATGTTGTCATGAGAGGATCATGAGTTCGTTTTTACCTTCCGAATGACGAGACTACAATATTTACAACATTCCTGGAAGCATTCTATTTTTGCAATCCCACTCACCGGTGGGTTTTTCAGCTTTTTTAACTATGAGAAACTGCCACTGACAGTCGTTGCAAGAGAGCGGAATCGTATACGTATGTTGTAAGTCTCCATGTGTCTCACACAAATCGCATTATGAAACAAAAATAATTCTTGCTTCTCTTGCCTCGGAATTCGTCAGTAATCTGTAGGTTTTATATGGTCAATGAAGGAATAAATAGGTATGGTACGTAATCAAGTTCAGCTATGTGAAAGGCAGTGATTTCGTTTGATGCTTCACTGTTTCAGAATGAAGTACTGTACTTGTCAGATGGACGCACGGCGTTAATGATAAGCTGGTTGTGGCGGAGATGGAGAACGGGGACGAGACGGGTAGGGGGAACAGGGGACGTGCTCACATGCGGAAGGATACTTTTCCTAAGCTCTTAACTTGAATTTCAGGATAAGAGGCCCGCCTCCCCCCTCAGGTGAGGAATGAAAACTTTTTAGTAGTAGTAGTAGTGTGAAACACAGTGAGCGCTCTGGATGATGACCAAACTCAAACTCAATAACAATTGGTTAAAGCATTAAATGTGTCACAGGAAACAATCAGCAGACGTTTACGAGCAATGGGGATCAGTCAATGGGTCCCACACGATATGAATGAACGGCAAATGAAAAATCGCGTAGTCACTTGTGAAATGCTGCTTCAACGCCACGAAAGAAAATCATTTCTGTACCGAACTGTGACGGGTGACAAGAAATGTATTATTTTGAAAACCCGAAGCGGAGAAAATCGTGGCTGTCACCTGGTGAAGCCGATCCTTCAAAACCGAGGCCAAATCGCTTCGGCAAGAAGACCATGCTTTGTGTCTTGTAACGTTATTAAATGACAAGATAATTTTCAGAAAATACTATCTCCACTATAAAACTGTTGTTTTCTAAATGATGTGTCTAGACGGCACATCAAGTGGAATTCTCAAGTGTTTGAACATTGTCTACCCTCCTCCACGCATTTAAAAGATGACTTTGTGTCTCTTCGTCATATATTAGGTGTCAAAGATTCTGCAGTCGCGGCCCATATCTGCTGTGTGTGGCTGTTGTGAACTCTGACGCTATCTGTCAGTGAATGAACTTACTAGTCTTGTGTACGGACTCTCTCGCCAGAGCGCACAGGATTCACCCGATAATAACGCCGGTACGGTCAACTTCTTAAAGAGGCTGTCTGCCCACGGGTGGCCCACATTGGTTGCGCAGTAGATGTTGGTTTTCCCTCGTCCTGCTCGTGACGTCATCACAGGAGCACCGTGACTGTGTAGCATACAACCGCACGTGTATCTCATTTCGTTGTTTCGTTATTTCGTTGTCTTATAAAGAAAGGATTTCCACGTAATAACTATACGTAATTTCTTTCCGTATATTGCTGTTGGATGTCCGCCTCCGTGGTGTAGTGGTTAGCGTGATTAGCTGCCACCCCCGGAGGCCCGGGTTCGATTCCCGGCTCTGCCACGAAAATTTGAAAAGTGGTATGAGGGCTGGAACGGGGTCCACTCAGCCTCGGGAGGTCAACTGAGTAGAGGTGGGTTCGATTCCCACCTCAGCCATCCTGGAAGTGGTTTTCCGTGGTTTCCCACTTCTCCTCCAGGCGAATGCCGGGATGGTACCTAACATAAGGCCACGGCCGCTTCCTTCCCTCTTCCTTGCCTATCCCTTCCAATCTTCGCATCCCTCCACAAGGCCCCTGTTCAGCATAGCAGGTGAGGCCGCCTGGGCGAGGTACTGGTCATTCTCCCCAGTTGTATCCCCGACCAAGAATCTGAAGCTCCGGGACACTGCCCTTGAGGCGGTAGAGGTGGGATCCCTCGCTATGTCCGAGGGAAAAAGCCGACCCTGGAGGGTAAACAGATGATGATGATATTGCTGTTGGTGCCCTACTGTATTTTGCGTAGTGTGTGTGTCGGAGTTCGTTTCTGTGAGATCTCTGTTAAGTTGCTGTGTTTCGTGTAGTAAGGTGCACTTATTTTCTTTTCGTTAGTTGCGTGAACAGCGTAATAGTAGCTGGAATGAAATGTATGTGTTTATTGTACAGTATCATTGCGATAGAAAACTGTGCCGTTAATGATTCACCGACCGAGCTCGATAGCTGCAGTCGCTTAAGTGCGGCCAGTATCCAATATTCGGGAGATAGTGGGTTCGAGCCCCACTGTTGGCAGCCTTGAAGATGGTTTTCCGTGGTTTCCCATTTTCACATCAGGCACATGCTGGGGCTGTACCTTAGGCCTAATTAAGGCCACGGACGCTTCCTTCCCATTCCTAGGCCTTTCCTGTCCCATCGTCGTCGTAAGACCTATATGTGTCGGTGCGACGTAAAGCAAAAAAGATTCACAGCAATCTACAGCGACACCTGATTGTTCAGCAGAGGGATTTCGGTACCTCGCCGGCTACATCGCCGACCGTGAAAGAAAATATGACAGGTCAATGCGAAGTCCCACTGGGGAAATGCTTTCCATTTCTTCCGGTACAGCCTCTGTGGGATGGATAGAAATGTTATCTCGGGGAGGTCTACTCGTTCCATCGTTACAATGGTAAACCAAATAAAGGAATTTGAGTTAATTTTCAGGGACACTCACGGACGTGCTGAACTGTGACGCATACCTAATATTATACGCAAAGTGTGTCAAATAATTAGCAGTAAATTCCCCGCTGTACCACCAGAAATATTGACAATGTATGTTAGAACGAGAATATATATATGCATACGACAAATGAACATTCGGACAAGAACTGAAAAATCCATAGCAGCTCATCAGCGAAAGGCACGACAGTGCAAAAGCAACCACTTCATGACATCTAATCTCACAGGTAGGACTGCGTTCTAATGAAGTGTTTTTTCTGTTCTTTCTTATTGTTTAATTTTTTAAAAGTAGACTGTCTATGCGGAGCCTCCGTGGCTCAGACGGCAGCGCGTCGGCTTCTCACCACTGGATTCCGTGGTTCAAATCCCGGTCACTCCTTGTGAGATTTGTGCTGGTCAAAGCGGAGGCGGGACAGTTTTTTCTCCGGGTACTCCGGTTTTCCCTGTCTTCTTTCATTCCAGCAACACTCTCCATTATCATTTCATAGCATTTATCATTTTACAATGCTTAGTAAAGCTAAAGGTTCCACCTATTCAATACGTTATCGTAATGGTCTATTTAGAACATCACATATTTATTTAACTTATCATAAAATACATCTTTGGGACCGGTTCCGGCAATCCACTATGCCATCATCAGCCATTGAGTTTTTTATAGCAACGAACATTCAAAAATATGCAATAGCAAGTCCTATTCTTACATGAAAAACATTAAAAATATAGCTAAATAGCATAGGCCCATTGTACTATACAAATAACATGTCTTTTTTGAAAAATACAATATTATTTAGTGCATCTAAAATTATTTTTTATATATAATTGGCAAAGTCTATGATTTGGTGTACCTTATGTACAATAAAATCATGTAAACTTGATAAAAGAATCTACTCTTGCCATTTAAACCACAGTTTTAAAACAACAAGTCCTATTTTACATGGAAAATATTAAAACTTGGCTAGTTAGTATTAACTTAACCCTTTTTTATGTTATACAAGTAACATGTCTTGTTAAAAAATATAGTATTATTTGGTGCGTCTAGAATTGTTTTTAGGTGCTTAAAAAGACTATGGTTTGATATTGTTGATACACAAGAAATTTTCTATAAAATTGATGAATGTTTCTATAAAAACCTCTGTCATTTTTTAACACAGTTTCTTAGTTCCTCATAATATGCGACTTGTACTGTTTTAGATAATAAATACAGGTTCTTCTTCCTTAAAACTTATTGACACAACAGTCTATTTGACTATGTAAGGAGTAGCAGATTCTGATGTGCTTTTTTCTTGTTTGTGTATTTGAACCTTGCTTCTAGTATTTTCCAATGTAAATAACTGTATGGCTGAGGCCGAAACTATGGTTAAGATCTTGAATATTATTTTATGTGCCAGATGGAAATGGGCCGTAAATAGTGTTAATCTCGAACCAGTACGGACCTCAGGTTGAATGTAACAGCGTGCAGCGAGAGTGAGGAACAACTCCTACAACTAAATAGCATTTATCAGTCATTAATAAATCATTTTGTGAGTGGCGACCCCATTGTAATAATAGCCTATATATGGTCCATTCATTACATCCCTGATCCGGTCAGAGACTGGAAAACAGGTTGTAGGTTCATATCTCTAAATATTTATATTTACAGATTTGAAAGCCCATAACCTTCCTCAAACTAAATAGAGGAACTTGGAAATGATAATAAATTTCAAGCGTTGGTCAGTGTGCCGTCACGTTACATTTACGCCTTATTCGTAATGGAAATAATGAAAAGTTACTACGCTGTACTCCTTCTCAATCTTATAACAGCAGTAATCTTTATGTCTGGTCTGCAATTAGTTCTGAGAAACTGTAATGTTTGCTGATATTATGAGATTCCTACTGATTCGCGCGCTCTGGGCTCGGCTGCTTTGCTCCTACTGTGACGTCATTTCGTTAACCAATAACAGCTCGGCTCGCGTTGGGCCCAACCTTTAGTAGTGTTTAAGAACCTTGCTGTCTGCCATTACACTGAGCTGAGCGCGGACATATCTAGCGATGTCTCCGCTCGTATCTACTACGATGAGCACAATCCGACACAGGTCGGACAAAGACTCTGGGGGATATAGATCATCACAGGAATGTTATTCTTATTTGTATTTCAAAAGCCGGAATGTAGATTGGTTTAGTTATTAAGTGGTTTTCGGTGGATTAGGTGGATTAACTCCTATGAGTACTTACTTTTAATGTATTTTGTGGGTTCATGTAATGATTTTATTATGTGTCATTTAGATTACTGCTGTGGGCCTTGTGTTGAGATTTTTGGGTTTGGTTTCTCTTTCTATTACTCCGTTCGAGCGCAATTTTGGTGATATTTTAAATTACTTCATTATTTGACCGTTACTTATTCATTTTACTTATCCAAATTTTATTTTCCCTCTCTTATTATTATTATTATTATTATTATTATTATTGTGCCCGTTCGCACGTCCACGACAGATTACAAAATGGCGCCGACCGAAGGTATGGGCCTTGTAATCTAAAACAAGCAAGGAATAGTCACCTGCTATGATGTCTCAGAGGGCCATATTTTCCTCGGAATGGTCATGCATTCGAGTAGAACGGACAGTGGACGGTCTACAGTATTGTTTTCAAAAAAATAGAAAAAACATTATTATTAAATAATCTTCATCTTGAATTTTCACGACAACGAGAGCGGACGCAATTACCGTCATCGGATATTTCTTTTGGAGAAGCAAAGGATTGCATGAGAGAAAAGAAAGAATACAACGATTGAATAAGAATAAAATATAAGTCTTCGCCTGAATTCAAAATCAGTTGAGACGAAAATAAATGTACTGAAGTCGTTACGTAAGAAATTGCAGATACGACGAAGATACGAAGAAAAATAAAAATAAATTAAATTAAGGATAAACGACGTCAGAGAAGAATATTGAAATGGCAGTATATTGCAATATTATCTTTAACATTGGGACTGTCAAGAAGATGATCAAGATGATGTGCTAAATTCACATGATGGACCGACCTGGGAACAATTCATCTTACCATACGACCTGGAAATGACGAGGAAGGCGACGGGTAACCATCCGACCGAGCCATGACGTAGGAAGGCGACGGGTAACCAGATTGTACTACCAGAACGAAGGAGCGGATGACGTTCCAGATGTCTAACCCCTGACTGAACCGAAGACCCATCTACATCCAATGGGAATGGAACAGCTGGACCAGGGACAACCATGAACGAGCTAAGTCATTCATAACATTTTATTGCATAGTTTTTGGTTTGCTTACACATGTACCTTAGGTATGTGCTGATGGCAATTGTAGACCGATAATATAGCAATGCAAGTGATGATTACCAACAAAGTGTGATATAATTAAGTTCGAAGTTACGATTTAGTAATATGGCTATAGTTTATGCTATATCGACCAGATTACTTCTAGGAAGCGTGAGGTTTGGAGAGAAATATGAAACAGCTGATTGAAATGACATACTGGGAGATTATAGAGATTTCATTGAAGTAATACATGAAGTTGACGTCACGTATGGTTGTGCGCGGTGTAGAAAGAAATATGGAATTACGCATTTGTTTGGTTCATAGAGAGGGCATTGAACGTCTGTAGGTTATGAGAATCTGCGACTTGTTAATATTATTAAGAACCAGTGTGGTATTTTATCGTAGTCGTCAAGTTGGGAAACGCGATATATTTTTATGGAGGCTACGGTGTTTATATAAGATTGATGTTGTAATGAGAATATGAATATGGTAATTAGATGAAAGTTTCGAGTTATGTATTGTGATTTGAGAAGGTTTTACGCAATGCAGGACCATCGTGTACCTGCAAGTTAAGTTATACCACACTACATGTGAATTTTATGATTTATTTGCGTAAGAGTGTCCACACCGCGGGAACTACATAAGCCAAGGTACGAACTGGATTGATTAGTATAGATGTATGCTCGTGACGTAATTCTATTTCAGTGTAGATGACTTGTTATGAACATTAGAATTATACGACTTTGAATAGCTGTAGTTAACCAGAAGCATTACGATACCAATATATATGGGATTATGTTTTCCAAACCTCGCAACTTAGGGCTTCCATGTTAATTGCAAGAGAGTAAAGTAGCTTGCATTGTGGTTGAATGTTATTGAAAGATAACTAATAAAAGGGACATTGAACCTATAAGGGCATGTGTGAGACAGCCAAAGATTACGCTGAAGTTAGATAGATAGCTAGATTGGTTAATATTCTCCGTTTCTTGAACGTACATTTCTTTAACGAACTTCAGCTAGGGAAAGGCTAGAGTAGGAGCCGTATTTAACTGGCACTAGGAAAGAATGCCTTAGTTCGTAAGGAGTTTCAATGCACAACGAGATCGTTGCAACAAAATCATGTCTTCGGATTTTATTAAAACCTAACTTAATATATTCAGTTCTATTTTCGATTTCCTATAATTCACTCAGAACTACTTAAACGTATTCCAATTAATTCACACTTAATTTATTAGTGTATTTGAGATGCATTGCGGCTGGATATTGTATCCAAGTGAGACTGTTTAAATAAGACTAAAGAAAGTGAACTATCGGAACGAGTTAATTGTGTCGATGTTATACTTACATTTCAAATGCGAGGTGGACCTCAGATGTGTCCAGTGATCTATTGTAAATGAGCAAATATTGAACTACAACTTCACAAAGGAACTGATCATTTTAAATAATTTAAATACTGAATATTATTTCATTTTGTTATACGAGCCAGCGCTGACTCATTTTCATTACGTATTTTCAGTTATTTTGAATAATGCGTTGCATAATATGAAGTTAGTTATTTAATATTTTATTAATAAATATCTTGTTATTTTTCTAATTGCTGGTGTCATGAGTTCTTTAATTACTGTCTAGATTGTAAGTTAACTACTAGCTAAGAAGGATATCGAGTAATTTAATATTCATTTAACCATGGCAAGTTTCTCGAGGTCAAAACTCTGATAAGGTTGACGGTGATGATTATCATTATGTCGTGAGTAATGATAGGTATCACCCGTGAGTTGGAATTCTCTTGGACTCACGTAAAGCGAATTCTACAGTAGGATTACATGTCCTACTTGCCATAAGTAAACCCTGAGGTATCCGCTGAGCGACTCCATTTCGTCAAACTAGGCTGCCCAACGACGAGTTAGAAAATGGAGGTATCGGGCAAAGAATGTTTAACCCGGAGCGGTTGCATTATTATTATTATTATTATTATTATTATTATTATTATTATTATTATTATTATTATTATTTCGGTTTGTTTATTGTGATTTCTTGTATAATTTCGTTTGGTGCGTATGTTATTTCTATTTATTTTGTGTTCTTTGTATTTGGTTTTTCTTGCCCTCATTCTTGCGGGTTTTTATTTTGGTCCTTCCGTTATGGTTTATTAATTAATTGAGTTAGTTTTGATTCTGTAATTGCCTCGTGTTTACCTCGTGCGCTGTGTAAATCACCATTTTGTTTACATTTTTCTTCTTAGATTTAAAATTGATTATTATTATTTATTATTTCACGTGTCCGCCTCTGTGGTGTAGTGGTTAGCGTGATTAGCTTCCACCCCCGGAGGCCCGGGTTCGATTCCCGGCTCTGCCACGAAATTTGAAAAGTGGTACGAGGGCTGGAACGGGGTCCACTCAGCCTCGAGAGGTCAACTGAGTAGAGGTGGGTTCGATTCCCCCCTCAGCCATCCTGGAAGTGGTTTTTCATGGTTTCCCACTTCTCCTCCAGGCGAATGCCGGGATGGTACCTAACATAAGGCCACGGCCGCTTCCTTCCCTCTTCCTTGTCTATCCCTTCCAATCGTCCCATCCCTCCACAAGGCCCCTGTTCAGCATAGCAGGTGAGGCCGCCTGGGCGAGGTACTGGTCATTCTCCCCAGTTGTATCCCCGACCAAGAATCTGAAGCTCCAGGACACTGCCGTTGAGGCGGTAGAGGTGGGATCCCTCGCTAGGTCCGAGGGAAAAACCGAACCTGGAGGGTAAACAGATGATGATGATGATGATTATTTCACGTTTGGTAAATTTTAATTCTCTTTGTTATTATTAAACCCATTCATTTACTTAAAAGTTCGTGCTGTTTTCCAAATATAAACATTCATATAAATCATTGAAAAGAATACGTTTATTTATTACTCATTAATGTCTGGGACGTCCTAAATATTTAAACCTCGTATTATTTCTAGTATATATTTTAACGGAAATATTCAAAAGGGTGATAGTTAACTTCATCATCATCATCAACATCATCTGTTTACCCTCCAGGGTCGGCTTTTCCCTCGGACACAGCGAGGGATCCCACCTCTACCGCCTCAAGGGTAGTGTCCTGGAGCTTCAGACTCTTGGTCGGGGATACAGCTGGGGAGAATGACCAGTACCTCGCCCAGGCGGCCTCACCTGCTATGCTGAACAGGGGCCTTGTGGAGGGATGGGAAGATTGGAAGGGATAGACAAGGAAGAGGGAAGGAAGCGGCCGTGGCCTTAAGTTAGGTACCATCCCGGCATTCGCCTGGAGGAGAAGCGGGAAACCATGGAAAACCACTTCCAGGATGGCTGAGTTTGGAATCGAACCCACCTCTACTCAGTTGCTTCCCGAGGCTGAGTGGACCCCGTTCCAGCCCTCATACCACTTTTCAAATTTCGTGGCAGAGCCGGGAATCGAACCCGGGCCTCCGGGGGTGGCAGCTAATCACGCTAACCATTACACCACAGAGGCGGACGATAGTTAACTTAAATACTTAAAATTTCGTGGGGGATTTATGCGTTCCTAGTGGAGTATTTCAAGCGTTTATATTCTTTTCTTAACTTCTTATTGTTTCATTATCTTCCCTCCATTTCATTGTTGTCTGACCTTGATCATATATCTTTTGTTCTCGCGTGGAGACGCTGATTTGTTTTTGTTTTGATCTTGGCGTGAGATCGTTGTTGATACTCAGTGCGTACGGACACATGAGTCACCGAGTCTGGCATTTTTGTTTGTTTTTGTCGCCCATGTGATTTGATTTAGTTTGTTTACTGATCCATTTTATTTTATTTGCATTTCAGTTTGATTGATCTGCTATTAGTATTTTTTAAATTTTGGGACTTGTTGTGAGTTTATAAATATTTTCCTTCTGAATTGTCCTTACGTTTTCGTTTCATGCGACTGTTAATGGACCTATGTTTCAAGGTATATTTTTGGGTGGGTGCTACCTCCATTATAAATTGTCATAAACTCTTCACGTTTATTCACCCTAGCTGTTCGTCGCACATTTAAACTTATTAAATTTGAGAATGTTCAAATGTTAAAAATAGATGAAATTTAATGTTGCACTATTTCTAATATTTGTTAAATTCCTATATTTTTGTTAGTTTCATTGATTTACTTATTTTACAGTAATGTTATTATATTATCACTATATTGTTTCTTATATTTTCAAATTTTCATCTATTTAAAAATTCCCCTGGGTGTAATATGTTCTTATGATTAATTACATTTTAATTTAAAGTATAAAGGTGTTATTATTAAGTAGTTTGGCTGCTTTATCCTGGGAATCATAGACTTTTATTAAATTAAAGTAAGTTCCCTTTCTTCCGCTTGTTTGAGGGTATTTTTTTGTGGTGTTGTATATTTTGCTTGTTCGCCATTCCTTCTTCTCCGTTCTCGTAAACCCTATGGCGTTTGTTGAGCGTAACGTCATTCCTGTTCTCCTTGGGGTTGCGTTGCAGTCTGGTGGGACAGAGCGGTATTCTGTATCATGATCTCTTGAAGCCCGGCGAAACCGTTAATGCACAACGCTATCTCCAGCAAATGATTAATTTAAATCACGAATTGATCGAAAGATGACCGGAATGGGCCAGAAGACATGGCAAAGTGATTTTGGTACACGACAATGTATCGTCTCACACAGCAAAACCAGTGAAAGACAACCGCCGTACTATGTCGAACTGGCGCCATTTGACTGTCACCCCTTCGCATCAATGTGGTATGCGCTCACAGAGCAGCACTTCAATTTAGAGGAAGTTGTAAAATGGCTCGACAAACGGTTTGCCGCAAAAGAGAAGCAGTTTCTCTGGCATGGTATTCATAACTTACCTGAAAGATAGGCGAAGTATGTAGAAGCCGATTGCCAATATTTTGAGTAAAAAATTAATTTTCCTTGAAAATTACGTGTTTTCCTTACCACAAAACCAGAAAAAACTTTCATCGAATTTTTATGTTTCTACTTTCTACTTTCTACCTACCAATTTTTCTCGAAATACTTCTCTCTCAGTGCATTCCTATGCAAAACTCCAGTGTAAAGCATGAATGAAAATTGATCTGAAACCATGTAATGAAATTGCAATTTTATCAGGTTTGAATTGACAAATTTCTGAATATATTAGTAGAAAAGAACAAGAATCTTAAGTTTCGACCTCGGTCACACCCTGACAGCAGCACTTAAAGAATTTTAAAACAATTGAACAAATACGTTTAATTTCAAGATTAGCAAGAGAAGACAAAAGAATGAACAATATCTGTTCACAGTTAGCTCCTGTTCTCTCTAGGACGCACTCATATATCTTTCTTCAGAGGGAAGCACACTTAGGATAATATCACAAGGCCGTACCTAGGTAACGAAACCGTGCTTGGGCCATGGACTTAGCATAAGGAAGTTTTAGACTTTAACTATGAACTTAGCAACGGGAGGTTATGTATAAACGACACGGAAATCCTGAAAATATAAATAAAATCTGGGAACTCAGGCAAATGCAGTGTATTATTTTTTAAGTTTAGAATGTTTAATAACGGTAAAGGACCTACTCCTTCAATATCCTTGTGGTAATTTCTACTATATATCTAAATGCTATGGATAATAAAAGTAATTACTATTATTACTCACAGATAATAAATGTCAGGAATATTCCTTCTCTTCGTGGCTTCATTTCAGACATTAATTTGGCAAATATCAATAAAGTAGTCTTTAGAATTAATTATTAACCTATGTAACAATCTCCTTACCTCTAAACTAAGATAAATCAGCAATCAAAGTCAAAACTTTTTCCACAGAAGAGTACTCATTTCTACCGCAAAATCGTAGGCTGCAATCACTACGTGTTCAGCTATGAAACTACTGTGATTACAGAGCGCTTACCCGTTTTCCGAGACCAGTAAGGAGCTAGCTACAGTAACGCATCAAATCGGCCGTGCGTTAAAAACCGTGTTTCTTTAAGACGTTGGGAGATGGCACCCCAAAATATGCAGTTGTTAATATTAGCCCCGCTATTTTTGGGCACCGCCTCTTACAATGCTAGAGTGAAAGTTGAATGGGACATCTTTAGCAGGCGTTACCACGGTTACAGATGGTCATTCCTTGATCAGTTTCCAAGAGTGGGGAGTTTTTTGGAAATATTTCGGAAACGGTGATTTCAGGGCCTTAAAATGTTGTTTCCGGGTTCCGCAAGGTCTTACAGATTATTTGTTCGTCACAACGAAGGGCGTAAAATGAGCTACGTCCTGTCCTATAACTTCGGTATTTTGACTACCTTTATATTTTGTGCCCTCTTACAACATGGAGATCGCCGGGCTGAGTGGCTCAGACTGTTAAGGCGCTCGCCTTCTAACCCCAACTTGGCAGGTTCGATCCTGGCTCAGTCCGGTGGTATTTGAAGGTGCTCAAATATGACAGCCCCGTGTCGGTAGATTTACTGGCACGTAAAAGAACTCCTGCGGGACTAAATTCCGGCACCTCGGCGTCTCCGAAGACCTTAAAAAGTAGTTAGTGGGACGTAAAGCAAATAACATTATTATTACAACGTGGAGATGAAATTTGAAGTTGACAATATACTGTAACTACCTCTATGACCTGTCCGAGTGCCTCATGCGCCTTGGTGTAAGGTTTGGTACTGATCAGTGGAGGCATGGAGGTTTGTGTAACGAACAAAAAAAACTTACTTTTTTTTATATAGGCCAAAGGCAAACATTTACACAAGTAGAGGCACATGTTTCCCCTAGTGCACCGTCACTGCATTGTAATACATAGGAGGCTTTCAGCGGTGTCTCAACGGCGCACTAGCGCCAGTATCTTGGAAAGGTATAGCATTCGAACTGATAAGCCCACTACTGCACTGGAGCGAAACGCTGGTAATTTCACGGCTGAAAAACCTAAAGACTTAAAGAGCTTAAATGCTTTTAAACTTACTTTTGATTTTATATTTATTTATTTATTTATTTATTTATTTATTTATTTATTTATTTATTTATTTATTTATTTATTTATTTTAGTCTATATACGGTTTGACATATTGTGAATTCAATGTTGCGTTAATTTCTTAAATTGTGGTTCCCACAAGAGAAGAGTAAGCGTTTATCGCGAAACAGTATCACCGGTCATGCGGAGTAAGGCGTCAGAATGGGCCGAGTTTGCTTTAACCCTTTGGCACTCAGCCTATATACAGGAGTTTGCTCGAAGACACTCAGACTAATTTCTGTCATTTTCCAAACCGACTTACAAAAAATCAACACGTAAAGAGTTTAACACACATTAAAATAAAATAAATCACACTAATACAGGAAACTATGAGCATTTCAGAAATGAACACACCTAAAACGTATTGTTATTGGTAAAGCCAGAAAAAATTATTAAATTTTAAAAATAAATTTAAAAAAATAATTTTTGATTTTCAATGGCTGAAAAATGAGACATTATTGCGTATTCCTTCTTTACTCTTAGACGTGAAAGAAAGAACATTTATTTCTGATTAATTTGATATCAATATGATGTGTATGCTGCAATTCGTTCATGAAGCATGGCACATAGTTATTCACTGTACATGTAACGGTCATCGATGTCAGGTCCTCGCGGTCCGATGCACGGTGAGCAGCTGTGACTGTGTCATTTTCCACATAATGCGAATCACTTTCGGCAAAAGAAGGTCATTATTACTGTCTAAATCATCTGAAAATTCAAGGTTATCGGCCTCATTTGGTCTTGAATATGGCCTAGCCATTACGATAAAAAGATGACGCAAGCACGTGCAACAACGGAGTTATGAAATGGAGTAAAATTATAGTTTGCGAAGTACAGCGAACACACGATATACCAAAGAAACGAAATATACTCTTAACTAAACTCATATCAAGATCAAATTGTTGTATTCATAAGCCAACCAAAACAGATCCACGCAATTAACAACTTCAAATAACCACAACGTAAACATTCACGGTCAACAGATTTCATTTGTCGAAAATAAAAATATTTTGTAGGGCAGGTGGATACATCTGTAGAGTAAAACGCAAATTCAACGTTTTAAGGTACCGTCACGATCAACTGTTACGATTTAACAGCCACGGAAATGACGAAAATGCCTAAATAGGACAGAGCCGATATATCGGCGCCGTGAGTGTTTTCGCCATAACCTCTCGCGCCGATAGATCGGCGCGCTGAGTGCGAAAGGGTTAAATTACAGTACGAAGAGCGATTTGAAAAGGAGGCACCAAAAAACAGACCTTCCGTTAACAAATTCCGCATACGGGGTCGGTCTTATGTCAACGAAAGGGAACAGAGCCCAGGAACTGTCACGAATGATAGACAAATTCTCAAACAAGTGTTTTACAGTCTCCAAAGCGTAGTCTACGATGAACATAGCTGAAACACGGTTCGAGCGGTTGTTATGTTCGGCGGATGTTAAAGAGCTGAGTGGATTTGCACAACGCATTCAAGTTGCTCAGCGTTTGAAAGATGGGGGTGAGTGAGCCCGGTTACAGTATTGCAGTCGAGTGTTATCACTGACGTATGAGGATCCAGATTTCTTCTGAACTATATGGTTTTCAGATGAAAGCCATTTTCACCTTGATGGGTACATCAACTGGGAAACAACTTGTTTTTTAGGGTTTGAATGGCCTGGTGTTGTTATACAGAAACTAATACACAGCGGGCTGGTTACGATTTAGTGCACTGTGTTTGGTCAGGGAATATTTGGCCATTATTTCGTCGAGGATGCTGAAGAGAATACAAACAATCAGTAGACCAGATAGTCTGTAGAGTTCTCATTATTACTCCATTCCTGCAGGATTTGAGTCGTTTTTGTCGCACCAGGAACTTACTCCATCAACGACAGTGGTTGCAGCAAGATGGAGTTACAGGGGCAGCCACTAGTCGTCCTGCAACGATCTTCGCAGATCACCTAATTTCTTGCGGAACTCCATTCCACTACCTTTCTAGTTCCCCGGATCCTACGGCTTCAGCTGTCTACATATGGGGTATGTTCAAGGAATCACTTTCAAGACAGATGGCCCACCTACAAATATTCTTGAATTACGCGAGAAGATAACAGCATGTGTGTGTCCTTACAGCTCCCTCCTCAACATGTTCCTATATGCTATTTGCTTTACGTCGCACCGACACAGATACGTCTTATGGCGACGACGGGATAGGAAAGGCCTAGGAAGTGGAAGGCAGCGGCCGTGGCCTTAATTAAGGTACAGCCCCGGCATTTGACTGGTGTGAAAATGGGAAACCACGGAAAACCATCTTCAGGGCTGCCGACAGTGGGGCTCGAACCCACTATCTTCCGATTACTGGATACTGACCGCACTTTAGCGACTGCAGCTATCGAGCTCGGTTCAACATGTTCCAAATTTTTCAGAAACGTTGTAAACAATGTGAGACACATGATGGTGCACATTGTAAACACTTACTGTACCAACGTAGTTAAATAACATTTTAGAGGCGTTCATTTTGCCGCATACCGTATGCCATTCAAACAAAATATTTGCTTTTATTTCATCAGAACATTTTCGGGAAAGCTCAGGTTTCACTACTGTTCCCGATAGAATCCTGCGTTCCTTAACCAGATGGTTAATCATTCAATCGTATGATATTACTCTGTTTGAAATTTCTCTCTAAAATAGTAACTTTATCATTATTTTTGTTTCTAATTTCAAAATTATGTCTTAAAAACTTTGTTCACTATCTTTCTCTTACAACTTCACTGCCAATATGCATTGTAAATAGTAAATTTATCATTATTTTTGTTTCTAATTTCAAAATTATGTCTTAAAACTTTGTTCACTATCTTTCTCTTACAACTTCAATGCCAATATACATTTTACATTTTAATTATTTTAATGTTTTACGTACAGAATACACATGAAGCAATAAAATGATGAGCCAACATTTCAGGAGTGTCTTCCTTATATGTATAGAATGTATCAACATTGCTCGGGAAAAGTTTAGTTTCAGAGTTATTAAAACTGTGAAGAGGCCTTTCTTAGAGCATGCTGATATATTTACTGGAGTTAAATCGGAGAGACTGGTGTATAAAAGTGTTTATTATGACTTCAATGAACTAAACAGTGCCACAACAACTCTCCGTTACCGGATTCCACTCAAGGATTCACTGGGATTTGAACCATGGTCCATAGAGATAAGAAGCCAGTATAGCTAACCACACTCCCCCAGATAATTAATACATACACATAGGGTGTCCCAGATAAAGTTATCGAATATATCGTACATGAATTGATAAAACCGAATGCCTTTTCTCCAAACCTTATCGGTGTAAGGGACCTATGTTGAAACGTTTCAATACTCTCATTGCCCTCAATAAACTAAGTAACTTAAAAAAGTTGCATTTGGGAGATGGTGGGTTCTAATTCTACCAACGGCAGGCCTTAATATGGTTTGCCGTATTTCCCAGTCTCACACCAGGCAAGTGCTGGGGCTGTGGCTTCCTTCCCAATCCTAGTTCTCTCTCGTCCTTACGTTGCCGAAAACCTTCACTATGTTAATGTGACGTCACCCCACTAGAAAAAGCATACATACATACATTATCATTATAGACTGTTATGCCTTTCAGCGTTCAGTCTGCAAGCCTCTGAGAATTTACTAAACGTCGCCGCAATCCTCGATTTGCAACTAGTGTTGTGGCCTCATTTAGTTCTATGCCTCTTTAAATCGTTAGAAACCGAGTCTAACTATCGTCGTCTTGGTCTCTCTCTACTTCTCTTACCCTCCATAGCAGAGTCCATTATTCTCCTAGGTAACCTATCCTCCTCCATTCGCCTCACATGACCCCACCACCGAAGCCGGTTTATGCGTACAGCTTCATCCATCGAGTTCCTTCCCAAATTAGCCTTTATTTCCTCATTCCGAGTACCCTCCTGCCATTGTTCCCACCTGTTTGTACCAGCAATAATTCTTGCAACTTTCATGTCTGTTACTTCTAACTTATGAATAAGATATCCTGAGTCCACCCAGCTTTCGCTCCCGTAAAGCAATAAAATAATTATAAAATCAACACTCCGTCTATACATAAATATATACAGGGTGGCCCAGATAAAGTATTACAGGTGAAAATCTCTTAAATGAATAGATAAAACCGAATTATTTGTCTTCCAAATATTATTTAAGTTAAAAAATGTTGATGATTGGCATGCTACTAGGACTGAAAAACATCTTCATATAGCGTCTACATAAAATAAATTACTGGTCTAAGAATATCCCCCAGGAAGAAAATCATTAAGGATTGCTTTAATTGAGTACAGTTGGCGGTATTTGTGAAATGACGAAAGTTAAAGCCGATAAAGGCGCGCTATGCCGTGAAAAGAAAGAAGAAAAAAAAGGAAAAGAAAATGTAAAATTTAGTGGCAGTGTTGATGGAAATTTGAAGGCCAGTTTTGTCATGACCTGACCCCATAGGTTTAGGCCTACATACATGGTAAAGATAGAAAGGTCTCTTCGTTTTCAGAATTTTGTTCATAATAATAGCTATTGACCTCTCCCTACGTTCGTGAAATTTCAAAAAAATTCAACTGTACGTGATAGGGGGCTATACAGTGTTCATCTCGTGTCCAACTTCTTGGTTGAATGGTCAGCATCGAGGCCTTAGGCACAGAGGGTCATGGGTTTGATTATTGACCGTGTCAGGGTTTTAATTGCACCTGGTTAATTCATATGGCTTGGGGACTGGTATTTTGTGTTTTTCTCAACACTCTCCTCTTCATATACTCACAACACACTATCAACCACCATAGAAACACTTAATAGAATTCATCCCTTCGTATGGGGTCAGGAAAGGCATCCGGCCATAAGAAATGCCCAAGTCCACTTGTGCAACATACAGTAGTTCACATCGGCGAACCTACCTGGATGTGGGGAAGAAGTGAAAGAAAGCTTGATATTCGTAACGAAAGCATGCGTTTTTCAACCTCTGTAGTTTGATGTCCAAAGTTAGAGGTAACTCGTTATATACAGTACAGTTGATTTAGGAGAAACTTCGAACGTCAAACTACGAAGGGCTAAAGACGAACATATAAAATGCATGAAGAACAAGAATTTACAATATTTACGTCTGTATGTAGATAACAAGAGAGGAAGGAAGGAAAACTGACTAGTTTTAGTGTTTAATGCGAGCAACGTTCACTTCTCTCTCTCCAGAAAAAAGGCAAATTCTGTAATACTAAATTTCCAAGAACGTCGGAACGCTCAGCAGTGTATGACCACAAGGATCTTAAATTACAAAAGACTTTTTATCTCCAGGTAAAGGTACTCACTTTACTCCGAATACGTTCATTCTCCACTTCCACGGCAGCAGCCTTTCCTAAATCTCGCATTCGCTGCCCGTGATGACGAAGCTTGTCTGCCAGTGTACCAATCGTTTCCTCCTGGCGAGCGATTTCGTCTTCCTTTTCGGCCAGTACCTGGCGGAACTGTCGTTCACGATCTATCAGTTCTTTCGCGAAGCCTAACAAAGTACTTCCATCCAGTTTATCACATGGCTATTGGAGAAAAAAGAAAACATCAATTTCCGATGACTTGTAGAATTTATTATTTTAAGTTAAAAGTACAGAAAGGAGGTAAGGAATGGAGTGAAGATGATAAGGTGAAAAGAAGAAAACTTTTTTTGCAATGAAGTATAGGAAATAAGAGGATAAAATACAATTGATATTATTTTCCAGCTTGATAGGAAAAAATATTTGAAATAGTAGATGCCAATACTGTAGAAAATAAACATCTAAAGAGAAATATAAGGATGGACGATATCATCAGTGAATCAGTGTATCTAATGTAATTCGTATTGTCTCCTTTCCCTTTGTGCATATTATTATTCTCCTCTCACTTCTTCATATATAGATAACAGCATCATAAAATGAGCAAAAAATCCTTATCTACAGCACATTGTAAGACAAAATTGAACTTGTTCAAATCTCCGAAACAACTATGTTTTCTGAGATACTTTCACACTTCTAAATCATTTGAGTAAATCCATAGAAAGCTCAGCAATCCCAAGTAAGCTGTGAATTGAATACAGATCACTTTGACAACCCCATTAATGAGCTTGCAGAATTTTTGTCTACTTCCATTGATCTCCTTCCGGGTCCTAAAAGTTACATGCAACGTGGCTATACCAGGAAGATACCCCCATGATACCCACTGCAGAAGATGCCATGTCCCCATTGTAGCAAAATATTAGGTAAGGATTAACACACACATCACATGTCTCTCCACCCTGAAATCCATACATACATAATAGTGCAGAGGCAGCCCAGCACTATCCATTCTCCTCCTTCACAAGAAAAGGGTTCAGATAAACACCGCGAGTCCACCACTAAAATCCCGATACCAGTAGCATCGCCTGCATCTGGACCTATTGACAAATTTAAAGGAGAGCTACGTTAGTGGAGTGATAGACTTCCTTGTGAATTGAATACAGATCACTTCGACAACCTAATTAATGAGCTCGCAGAATTTTTTTAAACTGCCATTGATCTCCTTCCGGGTCCTAAACATCCTGAAAAAAGGGTCTTTGAGACTAGGAAAGCCAAAAGAGACGCCCATCCTCAAAGAACTTACAACGAGTAGTCAAAACCTCAGAGGGCTACAAACAAGGACCGAGCGAAGAGGTGTAATAAATATCGGTTCCAGAAAATCCAACACATATATTACAGCCGAGGAAGGTAAGTCATCAGGAAAATATTAAATGAACAGATGTCTCAGTGTAAGGCGAATATTCAAGACATGGGTGAATATTTTCCTCTATATTCTCTGAGCACAACAACTGCGAGCGTAAACTATACAAAGATACTATGACCAACAGAGAACGCTTAACTCAAGGCAATGAAACCATACATAAGAAAGAAGTAATCATGGCAACGAAAAGACTGGCAGGGGCCACATCAGATGGACGAGACAGAGTTCTAGTTAGAAAAATAAAGGACGATATGGCATCAGCTATCATAGCTAAAATTGCAACTATTATGTTGAAAACTGGGCATATTCCTTCACTGTTCACAAAGGCCCGCAGTGCATTACTCCCTAAAGCTGCGTTTACACTAGCGAAACTCCCTCACGAAAGTCGCTCGGGTGAAACTTACTCGCTTCGAGTAAAATTTCGCACTACCCAAAACAGAGCGCAATTCAGAGCGAAAAATGGCGCAAGTGGGGCGAGCCGCCTTCGACAGCCTGAACGCTTCTGTTCTTGTTTTTCAGCCAACATGGAAACTTGCTTTGTCCCTCCAGCCGCTACAGCCGCGTTTTCCGTCGTATCAATGTCATTTTTGATCAAGAAAGGGAAGAAGAAAAATCGGTGCCCTCGACGATGGTGGAGCAAAGAATTATTTCTTGGAAGAAGCCAATATGGTAACAGCCTTATGAGAGAAATGGTACAGGAACCCATTGATGATACAATTAAGAACTTCGTCCGTGTCCAAGATTTTGAACAACTCGTTTCACTGATCAGTCAAAAAGACACAACATTCAGAGAAGCAGTAACAGTGAGAGAAAGGTTGGCTGTCACACTGCGTTTCTTAGCAACTGGTGTTTCGTACACAAGTTTGCAGTATTCATTTAAAATATCGAAGTACACAGTATCAAAAATCGTCCCAGAAGTTTGTGATGCATTGATTGAAACACTTCAGGATTATGTCAAGGTAAGGATAATAATTAATCGCATTTAAAACAGTAAATCTACTCTGTATTATATATTGAACCTGAATGGGTTGGTGGTGGTGGTGATTATTGTTTTAAGAGGAAGTACAACTGGGCAACCATCCTCTATATAACACTAATCAGAGAGAAAAAATGGAAGGGGTCCGACACTTCGAAAAATGAAGATATCGGCCAAAGAAAGACAAGGGCCACGAAGGGCGTGAAAATTAAAGATTCCCTAGCCCTCGCAAACCTAATAGCGTCGGGATCGGAAAAAAACAAGAGTTGACCAAGGGAGGTCGGATAGGATAGATGAAAGTGAGGAGCCTGGCACAAGTAAGTGGAAGAAATGCCAGGACTCAGCTAAGGGCCCCGTGGTCGCCAACCCACGCTCCAAAATTCAGAGCCCCTGAGGCCCCTTTTAGTCGCCTCTTACGACAGGCAGGGGATACCGTGGGTGTTATTCTACCGCCCCCACCCACAGGGGGATGAATGGGTTGGATCATTGGCATAAAATATTATAAATTAGAGAAAATTACAGGAGAATGGAGCGAAATTATAGTAGAGACCGGATGTGTGTTGAAATTCCGTTGCCTGAGCTTGAAGCTGGAGTTCACGAGTCGAGGTCATTGGAAGGCGCAATATAGAAGCTATGGAATATTCCACTCATAAGGGGAAAGGAAGTGTGATCGAGTTACTTGGATTTAAGTTGGCAGCCCTTCTGTGCAACAAATCAGCGTACAGTATGTTCGAGGAGAAGGGGAAAAGAAATATGGCCGCCAGTGTAAAAGCCCTCCAATAATGGATAAAATTTCGCCAAGGACAACGTAGAATTAATTTTTGGCTCTTGGTTAAACGAGAATGTAAGACGATGTTCTCCATATAAACTATTGTGACCGATAAAGGTGGTTATTACCCAAGAGGATATTGCACCATTGATGAGGGGATTTCCCCGTGTGTCGGTGTGCGGGAAGAAAGCCACGCGCTGCTGTGGAGAAGCACTCTGCTACGCGATTCGGTACGAGATAGAAGGACGGTGCATGGCGCTCGCCATTCGTAGAAATCTTGAGCATTTCTCAGCCTGATAACTGTAATAGCCTTAAAATATAACTGAATCCGACGCATTGTACTTTCGCGCATATAATGGGAGTGATAGGGGTAGAGAATTTGAAGGAATAGTACCAGAGTATTAACTTTAACGAAGCAATAAGGACCGGAGTGATTTCGAGCATTGGGACGCTTTGCCGAGTCGTATATCGCAGAATATTGCAGAGACTGAGTGGTTTTTCTTTCTTTTGTGGTTATATAAATAACAGTGAAAAGTGTACTTATAAGTAACCCACGTATATTTTGTTTTGTGATTTTAGTGTGATAATAATTGTGAAGCAGTGTAAATACAAATGCCAGCAAGTATGAAGAACATGGATACCCAGGAAGGCATTAGTGCAAATGTTAAAGTTACCAGTATGATGCACAAAAACTCCACCATGGGGCCTACCTGAGATTCCAGATGTTGTGTAGCTGAACGGGACGCCACCGAAACTGATAAGTACTACCTGATTCGTTATATGTCACTTATGCACGTTCAACTGTTAACTTGTAAATAATTTTTCTTTCCTTGCATGAAAGTTCATTTTTATATTTCTTTTTCTGCTGTAGCAAAGGGTAGCTAGTTGTAGGGAATAATATGATATACTGATGCCTGGGGGAAATAATTTTGTGTAGAATAAGGCTCGTGTGTGAATATGATCTTCTCAAATACCATGATTATATGCGTGGAAATACGATCTTCGATAGTACTAATATATGTGTGTGGAAATACGAGTTGTATAGTACGTGATTTTCAGATACGATATCCGCGTGTGTGTAAATATTTAAGTAAGATAGACGGCATTCAGTGTGGGTTAATAATCCTAGGAATAGGGTAAATAGTTATGGCATGTGTATGATATTCTGTTAAGATCATCGAGAAAAATCATTGATGTTGTGAAGAGTAGAACCTGGGCCACCTGCGCACATTACAGTGAAATTTTAGAGTCCGTTTTTATCAGTCAGTAACCTGTATATTTTGACCATTGGACGGAAATCATAATCTGTTGTGTAAATTCAGGTGAGGTTTAGGAAGATAGTTTCGAAGTAAGGTCTTCAAGAGGCACATACCAGTCGTGGGAAACGAACCGAGGATATTGTGAAGTGTAATATTGTCCCCGTGAAAATTGGCGATCTTACGAATATTTTAACAAATGGAAAGCAAAAATTTTATTGTCTGCTTGAAGCCGCAACACATCACTTGGGAAGTCGTGGCGAGCCGAGAACGAGTTTTTTTTGTCGTTCAGAGGGGTGCGATACGTCATCAGCGAGACTGTGCCAAGGTTATAGCAAACCACGTGACTGCCTTCGCACGCGCGACCCAGCTTGTTTCTGGAATAGTCTGCGCAAATTAAAGGAGATCATCAGCCAATTACCGTTCTCGCTGAAGAACACACCTCCCTGGGCTAATTAGATAAAAGGCCTTGTTTCGAGTGAATCGCTCTCTTAATGCTTTATGCTCTTCTTAATGCTTGTTCGCTGCGTGAGACATCACATTACCGGACCACGTGGAAGGAAAATTTTCAAGTCAAGTCGACGTCCGTTCTACCAGAATTTAGTCTGATGATTAGTGAATTCTGTGGAATAAAAACACCTAGGAGCCAAGTTAAGTGTGACAGTGTAGACGAGCTGTTTATATTCTGCGTGTGCTCGTGCAAAAATACTTAATTTTGTCATCTTAGTTACAGCTTGTGACCAGCAATCAACGGAAGACGTCTTGGAATTGGACATCTCAAGATGAAGAATTCCGCAATTACCAACATCATTTCATCGAGGGACATCCATTGCAGAGCCTCCATGGAGCTGTAAAAATGTAAGGCGTCTCTGGTAATGGGAAGGAGACTGGCCGGAGTATGCTGAAATAGCTGACTGTCGACGGGAATCGAACTCTACAAAAACTTGAGTACCTTTTTAATTTAATTTATCTGTCTTATCTTTTGTACAACTAGAGGTCTTTCTTCTTAAGTCGTAGATCTATCAGTTTGCTGTAGTTAGAAATGTTTCATTTTCCTACTTCTTAAGGTGTCGTGGTAGACTAGGTACGTGTGAATGAAATTTTGGAATCTATTAGAGTAGACATGTAGGTTGTCTTTGAATGACTTCCCATGCTTAAGGAGCTTAAGTTTAATAATCACTGACCACACGATAAATCTACTTTCTTTGTAATATTGAAAGTTACCGGACGGAGAATTTGCGTGTACATCTTGAGTGAATAGGGTCGAACCTAGTGTCTTTTAAAATCACTTGTTGTTTTTATGATGAAGTCATCTAATTTTACGACATTCCAGGAGAATCAGTAGATGTAATAATCACTTAAATAATAATAATATTGACTAAAGATCGGGTAAAACAGAAGTAAACGCTCGTGAGCCATAAAACTACTGTGGAGTTCCTAAATGTGAGATGGAATGTGCTCTGTTCATGAAGGGTCTGGAATATGGCCTATCCTGAGGGATATTTGTTGCATCATTGAGTAAATGATGAATTAGTGGTGATATTGATTTATTCTTGTGTATTTGGAGCGCAAGATAGATTATAATTTGTGGAGCACGTGTTTGCGAGTGTATTTCACAGGTAGGAAGTAAAAATAATGCGAGTAAGGCTCACGCTTGCGGTAAATTCAACCTGTAGCCCACATGATGGTAGTGCTTATGGATTTTACTAGAATCTTCCATTATAATCTCATGAATTAGATGAACTTGCGCTGATATGTGAAACGTGTTTCTACCAAGTGATACCCATGACTTCGATCACTAGCCACCATTAATGTAGGAGAATTTCTGTACACGGATTATTTCTGCGAGACATTACGCGTCCCGACCATCGATAAAAATCATAAATAAAATTGCCAAATCAGGATTCGATGTAAATAGTGTACATAAAAACGTGTTTCCCTAGTGTGAATGTGTGTGTGCGTAAATGTGTATATTTCTCTTGTGCCATGTTGATTTCATTTAATTTTGATCTGGTCGCGCACTCGCTGTGACGCGGATCACATTCATCGTTGTGTGTTGCCTTAAGAAATAATTTCATGCCCTTAAGGGAAAGTTTAATTAAATTAAGTCAAGGAAGACTAGGAAGGAATTTATTTTTTAATTAGCGAGATTTAAAAGGAAAGATCATCTCGTTACTTTGCGAAGGCACTCGATTTGTAAACAGAATTTATTTAACTAGCTCACACGTTGGTAATGTAAATTTCTAAAAATCTGAAATACTTTAAGATTAATTTGAATAGAAATGAAATGCAAAGATCAAAGGTAGAAATTTGTCAGCCACATGATTGCTTTGAAACATTGTGAAAGTAAGTCATTAATAATTAATTAAAAATCATTACTCTGAAATGCTAATGATGAACATTAGGTAAATGATGCGGTGGAGAATTAATAAGAACACGATCGTGTGACAATGAAACAGGTCGATTGAATGATAAAATAATAATAATAATAATCAAGATAATAATTAATTAATTTTGAGAGTTTTGGAGACAGTTTTTCTTTGCTACTGTAGTTCATGTTGGTGTCATTGATCAATATTAAATACTGTAAATGACTAATTCAGTTGTGTATATCGCAAAAACCACGTGTTGAGACGACTTTAAATTGGTGAAACTTTGAACACATGTTAATTTATTTAGTTCTTTCAGTCAAATGTTTGGTTTAAAAAGGCAAGTGGCCTAATTACTTCTTTGGTTTCATTTACAGCACAGTAGAGCTGGAGATATGAGCACGTGTCACTCTAAATCGAGGAAGAAATCCGATATTATGAAAGCTCTGTTATGTTAAAAGAAAAATATCATCAAGAATATTTTGTTATTTGTCTGCTTATGTGAATAAATGTCAGAGTGTTGTTTTAATATTTCTTTTTATCCTGCTTGGTCATCAATCCTTAACAACCCTTAAATGCCTCTGGAAAGTGATAGCCAACGATCGAACGGTCCACCTTGGGATTCCTCGCTCGATGGCTGGGCTTAGCTCGGGAAAAATGGGGGCAATATGAAATAAATGCCGGCAAATCGATAAGTGTTTCTTAAGATGATATGGAATCCAGGTGATATGTAGAATATGTATGGTACATTGAAAGCGCTAAATGCTTCAGAATGATTGTTGTTGTTCGCCCTGGGAGGCCAAGTGATATGTAAGATAATTTAAAAGAGATATGGATTAAATTAGAACGGAGAGATTCATTTAGAGTCCACATAAGTTTTGCCGTGTTAGTGGAATAAACAGATGTGATTTATGTCTGGAGATAACAGCATCGTTCGCCGACTGGATGTGTGTATTAGGGGAGTTCAATGCGTTGGTTAAGGTCTTCTAGAATGAAAGAATTAATGTCATTTATTGTACAGTTCTACTTGAGAGATTTTTAGGAACAGCACATTGATATTTAAAATACTAATTACACTTCGAGACTACTAACATTGTGTTGTAGGCAAGGATAGGTCATTGTAATGTTGCGATGCTGAAGACTTGGAGTTCGATGCCCGGCCAGGTCAATGGATATGGTGTTTCTGTCATGATGTGTTTGATGTTGTTGTGTGTTGTGATGTGTAATTTATCATGAACTTGTCAATGCAAATTCTGGTTTTGCAGTGGCAAAATTCTGTTCGACCGTGTGAATTCATTTTTGCGACAATATTGGTTCCGCCCTATTGTCATAGAGTCAGTGTAGATTAAGATTGTGATTTTTCATTTAGTGTAGAACCTTTGCTACAGAATTTGACACTTAACTTTGTATTATTTGAACAGCTGAGTGTGCGTACGTGAGATATTTTCTCTTTAATGATGAATCAGAATAGTAACTTAATTAAATCCTGGTCAGGGGTACTCGTCGGTTCGGTCGTGTTTTCCCCGTATTGTATATGAATAGAGTAGGAAGTAAAGCAATGTAAGAATGAATTAATGAAATGTTGCGGACTTAATAATTAAATGAGGTAGCGAAATTAAATGATTGGATAATTTTCGATGGTTTCGGACTTAACGATTTAATGAGGTGTTGTTGTTTGAGTCATCAGTCCATAGACTGGTCTGATGCAGCTCTCCATGCCACCCTATCCTGTGCTAACCTTTTCATTTCTACGTAACTATTGCATCCTACATCTGCTCTAATCTGTTTGTCATATTCATACCCCTACCGTTCTTGCCACCTACACTTCCTTCAAAAACCAACTGAACAAGTCCTGGGTGTCTGAAGATGTGTCCTATCATTCTATCTCATCTTCTCGTCAAATTTAGCCAAATCGATCTCCTCTCACCAATTCGATTCAGTATCTCTTCATTCGTGATTCGATCTATCCATCTCACCTTCAGCATTCTTCTGTAACACCACATTTCAAAAGCTTCTATTCTCTTTCTTTCTGAGCTAGTTATCGTCCATGTTTCACTTCCATACAATGCCACGCTCCACACAAAAGTCTTCAAAAACATCTTTCTAATTCCGATATCAATGTTTGAAGTGAGCAAATTTCTTTTCTTAAGAAAGCTCTTCCTTGCTTGTGCTAGTCTGCATTTTATGTCCTCCTTACTTCTGCCATCGTTGGTTATTTTACTACCCAAGTAACAATATTCATCTACTTCCTTTAAGACTTCGTTTCCTAATCTAATATTTCCTACATCACCTGCCTTCGTTCGACTGCACTCCATTACTTTTGTTTTGGACTTATTTATTTTCATCTTGTACTCCTTATCTAAGACTTCATCCATACCATTCAGCAACTTCTCGAGATCTTCTGCAGTCTCAGATAAAATAACAATATCATCGGCAAATCTCAAGGTTTTGATTTCCTCTCCTTGGACTGTGATTCCCTTTCCAAATTTCTCTTTGATTTCCTTTACTGCCTGTTCTATGTAAACATTGAAAAGGAGAGGGGACAAACTGCAGCCTTGCCTCACTACTTTCTGGATTGCTGCTTCTTTTTCAAAGCCCTCGATTCTTATCACTGCACACTGATTTTTATACAGGTTGAAGATAATTCTTCGTTCTCGGTATCTGATCCCTATCATCTTCAGAATCATAAATAGCCTGGTCCAATCAACATTATCGAATGCCTTTTCTAGATCTACGAATGCCATGTACGTGGGCTTGTCCTTCTTGATTCGATCCTCTAAGATCAGACGTAAAGTCAGGATTGCTTCACGTGTTCCTACATTTCTTCTGAAGCCAAATTGATCTTCCCCCAACTCAGCTTCAACTTGTTTTTCCATTCTTCTGTAAATAATACGTGTTAAAATTTTGCAGGCATGAGATACTAAACTAATAGTGCGGTAGTTTTCACACCTGTCAGCACCGGCTTTCTTGGGAATAGGTATAACAACATTCTGCCGAAAATCGGATGGGACTTCTCCTGTCTCATACATCTTGCACACTAAATGAAATAACCTTACCATGCTGGTTTCTCCTAAGGCAGTCAGTAATTCAGAGGGAATATCATCAATTCCAGGTGCCTTGTTCCTATTTAGGTCACTCACAGCTCTGTCAAACTCTGACCTCAAAATTGGGTCTCCCATTTCATCAGCATCAACAGCCTCTTCATGTTCCAGAACGAAATTATCTACATCGTTACCTTGATACAACTGTTGGATATGCTCCTGCCATCTTTCTGCTTTGTCTTCTTTCCCTAGAAGTGGCTTTCCATCTGAGCTCTTAATATTCATGCCCCTAGATTTCCATTCTCCAAAGGTTTCCTTGATTTTCCTGTATGCAGCATCTACCTTTCCCAGGACCATACAGCCTTCGACATCCTTGCACTTCTCCTTCAGCCATTCTTCCTTAGCTACCTTGCACTTTCTATCCACTTGATTCTTTAATCGCCTGTATTCTTTTCTGCCCTCTTCATTTCTAGCATTCTTGTATTTTCGTCGTTCATCAATCAGGTCTAGTATCTCCTGAGTTATCCACTGATTCTTAGTTGATCTTTTCTTCCTTCCTAACATTTCTTCAGCAGCCCTACTGATTTCATTTTTCAAGACTCTCCACTCTTCCTCTACTGTGTTTCTTTCGGCCGTTTCATTTAGTCCTTGTGCAACATGTTCCTTGAAACAATCCATCACACTCTTTTCTTTCAACTTGTCTAGATCCCATCTTTCGCATTCTTTCCTTTCTTCAATTTCTTCAACTTCAGATGGCATTTCATGACCAACAAGTTGTGGTCAGAGTCCACGTCTGCTCCTGGGAAAGTTTTGCAATCCAACACCTGGTTTTTGAATCTCTGCCTAATCATAATGAAGTCTATTTGATACCTTCCAGTGTCTCCAGGTCTCGTCCACGTATACAGCCGTCGTTTGTGGTGTTTGAACCAAGTATTGGCGAGGACTAAATTATGGTCAGTGCAGAATTCAACCAGCCGACTTCCTCTTTCGTTCCTTTGTCCCAATCCAAATTCTCCTACTGTGCTACCTTCTCTTCCTTGGCCTACCACTGCGTTCCAGTCTCCCATCACAATTAGATTCTCGTCACCTTTGACATATTGTATTAAATCTTTTATCTCCTCATATATTCTTTCAAGTTCTTCATCATCCGCTGAACTAGTAGGCATATAGACCTGCACTATTGTGGTGGGCATTGGTTTGGTGTCTATCTTGGCGACAATAATTCTTTCACTATGCTGGTCGTAGTAGCTTATCCGCTGCCCTATTTTCTTATTCATTATTAAACCAACTCCTGCATTACCCCTGTTTGATTTCGTGTTGATAATTCGGTAGTCGCCTGACCAAAAATCCTGTTCTTCCTGCCAACGTACTTCACTTATACCAACTACATCTAACTTTAGCCTATCCATCTCCCTTTTCAGATTCTCTAACCTACCACAACGATTCAAACTTCTAACATTCCACGCTCCGACTCGCAGAATGTCAGTATCCATCTTCCTGATGATCGCCCCCTCTCGTGTAGTCCCCACCCGGAGATCCGAATGGGGGACTAGTTTACCTCCGGAATATTTTACCCGGGAGGAAGCCATCATCAGTACATCATTCATACAGAGAGAGCTGCATGTCCTCGGGAGGTGGTTACGGCTGTAGTTTCCCGTTGCTTTCAGCCGTGTAGCAGTATCAACACAGCTAAGCCATGTTGAGTATTATTACAAGGCCGTATCAGTCAATCATCTAAACTGCCGCCCTTGCAACTACCGAAAGGCTGCTACCCCCCGTTCGATGAACCATTCGTTAGTCTGGTCTCTCAACAGATACCCATCCGATATGGTTGCACCTGCGGCTCGGCTATCTGCATCATTGGGACACGCAAGCCTCCCCACCGCGGCAAGGTCACATGGTTCGCAGAGGAGGTAGCGAAATTAAATGACTGAATAATTCTTGATGGTCACTAATGATTTAACGATTTTAACTTCATACGTATAAAGATCATATATTCAGTAATGTGCTGGGATTTTTAATTTACAAACAGCTTCACGATTACATGATGATAATATTGTAATACTTCTAAATAATTGTATAATTATAATATGAGTTTCCATAATTTAATAATTAAATGATTTTAGGAGTGAGGAAATGGGTACTGATTTTGAACTTAGGAATGGATGAATATATTGAGGATTTTTTTTTTGAATTCCAAAAGGTCACTTTGACAAACAAGTGATGGTCAAATACATTAATATTATTATTAATATTTTGAAATATGGTGTTTACCAAATATAATGGAGATAAAATAATAAATTTAAGCGAAGAGTTAGTAGAGTAATCTTGGTAAGTGACAAGGAGATGTAATATGGGCTAAATTCAGTAATGTGTTGGATGAATTTTAAATCAACTGATAAGATTGATGGTTTTATGGTCATAGTTGACAAAGTGGAAATACTGAGTTGGTAATTGGGTTGATGAATTTTTCAATAGATGATGATTTATGTAGTGACCTAATGTACATTAATTTGTAAAATTTGAACAAAGGAAATTCATATGAGTTGACGAAGGTATGATGTATCCATGTACAGTCCGAACATTGTTTATTTGATGTAGGGATGTTCACTTTGCCAGAGTTTAATTTTTTTATTTAATAAATTTATGTTCTCATAAAAGGTTCTCATTCAGATCTTATTATTTAATTTTATCTTCTCTCTTATCCTTCCCGCTTAGTAAATTAAGGTAGTTTATAACATTCGAAGATGTCTCTGTGGGTAGTACCCAGTCAGCGACCTTGTGATAGTCTCATGCCGGTGCCACATTTCAAAGGCTGGAGGGGTAGAGGGTAGAATATGTATTTTAAAAAGTCAAATGAACAAATAGGAATGCTAATAATTAAACATCACACAATATTAATTCAATTTAGAAATACATTTCGTATCCAAAACAAACCCATTTAAAATAGCGTTTGATATATTTGTTAATTGCTGTGGATCAATACAAAAATGGGTGAAGATTTAAAATAAAGATAAAATAATGAAAGAAAAATAAATCACAAACCAAGTAAAATTAGTCACAAGCGCAATAGCCCATCTAAATATGACGAATCCAAATGTTCAGGGCTTGTGCCTTCTGGATGCCTACTAGTGGAAGTTCTTCACAATGACCCAAGAATGCTTCAAAATATGTACCGGTAATTTCAAAAAAGTAATGAAATGACAAAATTTTGCATTATAAACCAATAGTAATAGCTTACCTGATCCAGTGACTCTGCTCTTATTTTATTTCGATCTTTCACTTCGATATGATCCCAGTAGCGCTTTCATTTTCGCTTTCACTGTAGAGATAGGAAAGTTTAGTTGAAAACTAATTTCCTTTCACGCATCTTCTCTTTTATTTCGACTGAAATAGTTTCTGTTTTTCGGATTCCACACGAAATCTCTATTTTTGTAGAGCTCGATGAGCTGCAAGCACTGTTCTTGATTAATCCCTCGCGCAACTACGGGGACCATGTTTACACTGAGAGAAATTCGATGAGCGAAACCCTTTGATGCGCAGACAAAAACCGACTGACCTCCGGCTCGTAGCGAGGGCCCTCACTACGCAATTACTCAGGGTTGAGGGAGCGTCTACACTAGGCGCAATTCCCTCGCGAAATTATGTCGCGAGGAAATTGCGCTTAGTGTAAACGCAGCTTTAGAGCAGAGATCTTACAAATTTGTCCGACTGAAGACCAATAATAATATTATGGTCTGTCCTTTGGTGTGTAGCCGGAAAGGTGTTTGATACAAGACTGAGAAGTTATATCCAGTCAAAGAGAATTCACTAACCCACCAGAAACTATCATCAACACTGACTTACTAAGATCCATTTTAAATTTATCGAAATAATAAAATCTTGATACAACTTTATATTCCTGGATATAAGTAAGGCCTTCGATAACACTGGCCACTCTCATTTGAGTAAACCCATAGAAAGCTCAGCAATACCATGGAAGCTGGAGGATATCATATTCAAGCTTCAGGAGAATAATACTTCACAAATCAAGCCTAATTTTCAGAAAACCGAACCCATTACGTCAAGCCATGGAGTAATTCAAGGTTCTTTACTCACTCCGATATTGTATAATCTCACCGCAAATTATATCACTCAAGAAATCAGTGAAAGAGAACTCTCTGATAAACTCTGCTACTCCTTGGTGAATTCTCCAACCGTTAACGACATTAGGTTTTGGCGATGATATCGTTATTATCGGAAGGCATAAAGATTGAGCAGTCGAACTTACAAAGTTAACTGTCCCAAGATTTCAGGAACTAGGTTTAAAATTATATTTTCCGAAAAGTCTGTCGCTATTAATGTGAAGAAAGGAAGACTAACAGAGGGATTTATTACAATTGAGGAACGAATGGTCGTTAAATGCATTTCTGAAACAGTCTTAAGTATTTAAGAGTAAACTATGCTGATGCATTCTCGTTTGATTCGAAGCAAACAGTGGCAGTGGTGGTCCTTCAACAAAAACTCAGCTCATTATCAACTTGCTCATGGCTTCATCCAGGCCAGAAATGTACTATTCTGAATTACGCAACATGTCCCACGTTGACATATCAGTTTCTGTGTGTTCCTTTGGAGAAAATCCCTCAGCGCTTCCTAGAAGATGCTGATAGAGCAATAAAATGTACATTTAAGGAAATATTATCTCTTCCTACTGATACTCCAGATTCAATGATTTGTTCGATAAACGATGTAAAGGTCTTGGCATGTTTAGAGCAAGCTGTGCTTCAACATGTTATACAAAGCTGTAATATATTTTAACGGTTGGGAAACCAATAATTATATTGAAAACACGAGGAACTTTAATGAAGAAACTGTAAACAGATCATGATGACGAGTAAGGTTAATGCGGACTCGGGTAAAATTGGAATTAGGAATAGGGATAGTACGTACAATACCAAGAAAATTAGGGATCAGGAATTCTGTAAGTGGCGTCAGTAAATGGCATAAAGAATTCACCCCTTGAATCGTTGTATAAGAAGCATGAATGTCTTTCTAGTTCAGAGTGGAGGGATGCTCTGAAAATTACATGCAACGTGGCGCCTGTAAGAGCTATACCAGGAAGATACCCCCACGATACCTACTGTAGAAGATGATGCGAGACTGAAATATTACCTCATGTCCTGGGTTCCTGCCCTTTTGATGAAACACTTACAAACTACCATCACCACACCAGCAGGTCATCCATTGCGCAGTCCGTCCGAAGCAAAGGCTTTCAAGTGCACGAGGAGGTTCATGGTCTTGCAACAAGTGGCAGCGCAAGGAGAATTGTTACGATCGCCATTAAGGGAAAAGTAGGCTATATTCTAGACCCCACGAGAAGGAGTTGCATCTAATTCAAGCACCAAAGTTGAATGCGAAAAGAAACGTATATATTTGCCTACAGTGTCATATAACACAGGAAAATACCGGCTAGAGGATATTCAAGTGATGGGCCTTATGATCGGCGCCAGGGTGCGATCCTCAAAAACATGGTGGATATCATGAGAGTCTTCGGAATGAGCACTGATGAACTCGATGACTGGGGACTAAAAGCTCTCAGAGAATCTATCATCATTTTGAGACATCACCTATACTCATCGGAATAAGGTCAACTGATTTCAAGTCCGAATCATACTCGTATTTTAAGTTTAGTAGGAATTATTTATCAAGTTGTTCTTAAAATTTGTTTTGTGGTGAATATTGAATTTTCACGACCGCATTGTAATCGAAACCGACTTTCAACCTATTAGGTCGTGTTACGTACATTTAGTACGTGTTGAAGAGATGTTAAGTACAGAACAAAAATGGCCAACCAGTCACCAGTGGGATCCGAACCCACAACCTCGCGATTTCACTTCGTTTGCTCTACCAATTGAGCTATGGTGGCCTAGGCCATCATGGTTCTGTTGGAAAGGATCTATGCTACAGGTCTTGTACTACTACCATCACACTGTAGAGTGCGTTTAAGTTGCCCGCTGAGGGCCAAGTCAATGGATATTGAATTTTCACGACCGCATTGTAATCGAAACCAACTTTCAACCTATTAGGTAGAGCAACCGACGCGAAATCGGGAGGTTGTGGGTTCGGATCCCACTGGTGTCTGGTTGGCCATTTTTGTTCTGTACTTAACATCTCTTCAACACGTACTAAATGTACGTAACAGGACCTAATAGGTTGAAAGTCGGTTTCGATTTCCTTTGTAGCTTTTCATTTCACTTATTGTTTAAATTTGTAGGTCTAACTTCGCAATCATTTTTAATTTTTATAGTTCTTTACAAACTATTTATTTTTAAAATCAATATTCACGGTATTGTGTATTCCTTGTCTTCGGGCGGCCTCTAGGTGCAGGAAGAATATATAATAAAATAATACTCCCGTTATTGACTTTATGTCCCACCAACTATCTGTACCATATTGATAGACGCTGAGGTGCCCGACGTTTGTCCCGTAGGAATTCGTTTACTTACTTACTTACTCCTCGGCGCTACAGCCCTTGTAGGGCCTTGGCCTTTCTAACGATTGTTGCCCAATCTTCACGATCTTCTGCACGCTTCCTCCATCTTCTTATTCCCATCTTTTTTAAGTCCTCCTCCAAATCATCCAGCCATCTTTTCTGCGGTCTTCATCTTCTACCACCTGGATTTCCTTTGTAGATCTTATTGACAGCCCTATTATCTGGCATACTCTCCACGTGTCCCAACCACCTTAATCTGTTGTTTTTTTATTTCGGTTAAGATACTTGGATGTCCATAGAGTTTTTCCAATTCCTTGTTTTTCCTTATTCTCCACAATTCCCCTTCCTTCACTGGGTCAAAAATCTTTCTCAGTATTTTTCTCTCCCATCTGTTCAACAGTTCTTCATCTACTTTGGTCATTGTGCATGTTTCAGAATCATAAATTACCACTGGTCGTAATACCGTTCGATAGACTGTCAAACTTTAATCTTCTACCAAGGCTGCATGATCTAAACACTTTCAGCAAAGCTAAATAATCCCTATTGCCTACAACAATCCTCGCTTTTATTTCCTCTTTCATGTCATTATCTTTTGTCATCAGCACTCCTAAATACTTAAACTTTTCACATCTCTCGTAGTTAATCCCATTTAATTTTATGCACTTGTCTTCCCTAACTATGGTCCTCCTAGATGCAAAAAGGTAATGAGTTTTGGCATTATTCACTCTTAGGCCCATTTTCTCCTCCTTCCCTTTCTAATCTATCCAGTCCTTTCTCTAGGTATTTCAATCTTCTAGAAAGCATATCAACATCATCAGCATAAGTCAGATTCTGTGTTACACGGTTGAACAGCGTACCGCCTGGATTACAGACCTCCACCTTTCTCATCACACGCTCCAAAACCACATTGAAGAGCAGGGTAGATAACACATCCCCTTGCCGCAAACCTTGGTTTACTTCAAACTCTTAGTAAGATTTCCTTCTATTTTAACCATGCATTTAGTACCCGTTAGGGTCATTTGTACCAGTTTTATCAATTTAATTGGGAGCTCTCTGTCCATCATTGTTTGATACAGTTTACTCCTTTTCACACTATCATAAGCCTGCCGAAAATCCACAAACAGCTGATGCACATCCACATTATATTCATAGCATTTCTCCATTATTTGCCTGACAGTGAAGATGTGATCTGTTGTGTATCTACCATGTCGAAAGCCACTTTGGTAGTCTCCTAGTATCTTCTCAACCAGTGGAGTGAGTCGCATAGACAAAACCTTGGTTAAGACCTTATAGACCAAACTAAGCAAAGATATACCTCTATAATTTTCACAGTTTGTTTTATCTTTCTTCTTATTAATTGGGCAAATAATCGCTGAGCTCCAATGCTCTGGCATTTGTTCTGTTTCGCAAACTTCCACAATTAGTTGGTGAACAACTTGCGTCAACTGTTCACCTCCGTATTTAATCATCTCAGCTGAAGTGTTATCACTTCCTGGAGCCTTATTATTCTTCAAGTACTTAATTGCCGTCCTCACTTCTTCTATAGATGGTACAGGCACTGGTTTTAAATCTAGGCTAGGATCCTGCCAAGGCTGCCCATCCTCTTCTTCTTTTCTTCCAATCTCACCGTCTCTGCAGCTATATTAAACAGTTCACTAAAGTATTCCGCCCATCGGTCAAAAATCCGGTCTCCTCCCCCATCATGTTTCCTTCTTTGTCTCTACAGAACACAGCATGTGGTTGAAAACCTTTCTGAACGTCCTTTATTTTCCCATAGAACTTCCATACTTCTTGCATATCATATTGTTCCTCCAAATCTGTAATCCATTTCCTCTCTGCCTCTCTCTTCTTTCTCCTACAAATTCTGTCTGCCTCTTTCCTCTTCTTCCTAAATTCATCCACATATGTTCTTGTTTTCCTGCTAAACATTTTCTGCCTTGCTTCATTGCTGTCCTCAATTGCTCTTCGGCAATCATCGTCAAACCATCCTTGCCTTTCAGTCTTTACTTCCACTCCTAGTACCTCATCCGCAGTTTCCTGCAATGCATCCCTCAATAAAGTCTACTTTCCTTCGATGTTTTCCACTGCCCAGCTTTGTTGTTTATCCTCCAATTTCTTCTCCATCCTGGATTCATACAGCCGCGCAGTTTCTTTATCTTTCAATTTTGAGACAATATATCTCCTTGGAGCTTTCCCTTTCTTAGCAGATCTGTAAGTTGCAATACGTTGCCTGTATTTTACCCGTACCAAGTAATGATCCGAATCACAATCAGCTCCCCTACAACTGTCAACTTGTAGTACTGTATGTCACATGCATGTCTCCTATGGATTACTACATGGTCTATTTGATTAAAGGTGACACCATCTGGTGAACACCAAGTATTCTTTCTCTGAAACCATGTACTCTTCACCACCTTCGAGATTCCAATGGTAAAATCAGTTAGCCTCTGTCCATTATCATTTGACTCATCATGCAAAATTTCCTTCCCAACTGTCTCCCTATAGGCTTCTTCTTTGCCCACTTTAAAGTTGAAATCTCCAAGTATGATTTTTACATCTTGTCTTGGGATGCATTCTATTTCTTGTTCCAATTGTCCATAGAACATATCTTTCTCTTCATCCTCAGCCCCTTCTGTAGGTGAGCACACGCACACACACACACACACACACACACACACACACACACACACACACACACACACACACACCCACACACACACACACACACACACACACACACCCACACCCACACACACACACACACACACACACACACACACACACACACACACACACACACACACACGCACGCACGCACATGCACACACACACAAAAGTGATATTGAAAAAATGGGCCTTCATCCTTAGAGTGCATATTCTTTCATTTACAGGTTTAAAATTCAAAACTGCTGACTTATATCTGTCATCCACTAGGAAGTCTCTGCCACCAATTGTACCTCTGGCTCCATCACTATGCAGCACTGTGTATCTACCACTTTTTAAAAACACCATTTCCTCTCCATCTGACTTCCTGAATTGCTGCTATTCCAGTTTTATATTTCTCCATTTCTTGTTTCAGACTGTTTAGGGCTCCTGGTTTATTCAGGGTTCGTACATTCCAGGTTGCTATATACATATCATATTTCCGTTTGCATCTTCCATTTCCTCGCGTGGGTCGTTTACCATTATCATCAGTCCGGCTATTCTTGTCTGTGAGTTTTGTGACGAGTCGTTTTTTTTTTCGATATAGGGTTGTTAGCCCCATGATCAACCCCCAACCTGGAAGACCAGGTTATCCCTCCTAGTCTGGCCTATCACCTTTGACCTGTCCGGCTTGGGTGGCCCTACCAGGAGCTTATGCTCCAGCCGGTATAGCTCTCAGACACGCAAGCTCCAACATCGTGACAAGATTAAGACACCAGCGTGGGAGTAGGAATTCGTTTACGTGCCAGTAAATCTACTGACGCGAGACTGAAGTATTTGAGCAACTTCAAATACCACCGGACTGAGTCAGGATTGAACAACCAACTTGAAGTCTGGAGACCAGCGCTTCCATCGTCTGAGCCACTCAGACCAGCATGCAGTATACAGGATGACGCTTTCGGAGCTTGTTCGGGGAGAGACCAGACCTACTTCTGAGTATATTGGTATAAAGGGTCCGTGGTCTCCGGTAGCTCGTTACATTTCGTTTGGTTTCTTGCCCCAGTTAGCTTTGGATCTGTATTGCACTAATAATAATAATAATAATAATAATAATAATAATAATAATAATAATAATAATAATAATAATAATAATAATAATAATAATAATAATAATAATAATACCGAGCCCGATAGATGCAGTCGCTTAAGTGCGGCCAGTATCCAGTAATCGGGAGATAGTGGGTTCGAGCCCCACTGTCGGCAGCCCTGAACATCTTTTTCGTGGTTTCCCATTTTCACACCAAGCAAATACCGGGGCTCTATCTTTATTAAGGCCACGGCCGCTTCTTTCCACTTCCTAGGCCTTTCCTATCCCATCGTCGCCATAAGACATATCGGTGTCGGTGCGACGTAAAGCAAATAGAAAAAAATTAAAATAATAATAATAATAACAATAATAATAATAATAATAATAATAATAATAATAATAATAATAATAATAATAATAATAATAATAATTGTTTTACGTCCATCTTAAATGTTATTTCTTGACAGACGCCGGGTTGTCGAAATTTTGTCCCTCGGGAGTTGGTTGATGTGCTGAAAGCCAACGACATGGAGTTGTTACACGTAAAAAAAATAGTTCTGCAATTTTTACGTACTGTTCTGTACTGTACAGTCCACTGACACAGCAGATTGAACTTCTTTTTATTCCACCGTTTTTCCCACATCTGTAAGGTCGCGGGTGCTAATTGTGTCGCACAAGTGGATTTGGCCCTGTTTTAAGGCCGGATGCCCTTGCTGACGCAACCCTATATGCAGGTATGTAATTACTGTTGCGTGTTTCTGTGGTGGTTGGTAGTGTAGTGCGTTGTCTGAATATGATGAGGAAAGTGTTGGGACAAACACAAACACCCATTCCCCAGGCCAGAATAATTAATCAGACGCGATTAAAATCCTCAACACGTCCGGGAATCGAACCCGGGAACCGAAGGCTTCGACGCTGACCATTCAGCCAATGAGTCGGACCGCAGCAGATTGAACACACTGTGGTAAAAGTGTACGTGTTTCGTCTTAGGGTTGTTGCATTACTTTCTGTGTTATGGTGTACGTTTTTGTTATTGCGTATTACTGGATTTTTCACTGTTGTGAAGTTATTTTTGCAGAATTAAGGATGAATCGAATAAATTATAAATGCATTATTACTCTGTAACGAGTCATCGACGACCACGAGTTCCTGGTACCAATATACTCAGAAGGTTTCAGTAAACAAGCTCTGAAATTTTATTGTGACGCTGATGTGAGTCACGAGTGTTTAACAATATTTTCCAAATCTTAGAGAATAGACATCTGCTTTTTTGTGGGAATTTCTTTGACTATGAGCCCTTCAGAAAAGTTAAGGATATTTGAGGAATAATGGCAACTTCAAACATTCCCTTAAAAACAGTAAATAGTGCCAGCTTCAGAAACTTAGAGAAGTATAGCGTATTGGACGAAATTAAATGAAGGTATGTTGAAGAAGCTAAGTTCTACAAGTGTATAATAGTAAGATATGGGTTTGAAGAGACAAACGACCAGTTATAACATTCTTATTATCTGTATTCTGAAAGATGACCAGTTTTTGAGAAGTTTCATGGAACCTATACGTTGTTTAAAAGGTAAATCACTCCACTAATGCAATGCTATTTGATAATTATACACTATGCTATTAAGCTTCAGTGGCCATACGATTTCTTTTAACTGACGTCATTTAGTACACTATTAAGGTAGCCAATGGACTTGCTCTACACTGTCATATTACAAGACTTTGATCCTTCTGATTCGTTACCCAGCACAGTTGTGCAAGACTGGTTTTCCTCTACCGTGCTTCTCAGAAAAACTGACATATGTAATATAAGACTTTTCTGGAATATTAACGGCAACAGCTCCCCGAGAAATGTCGAGGTTTCCGATTAGAGATGCACTAGAAGTTGAGAAATAAACTAAATGTGGCTAAAAAGTGAAATAAGGGTGAACAGGCTGACGAAATTAGTGCATAACTGGAGAAGGTGTGGTGCTTCCCACCATATAGTAGAGTATTGTACAATTTGCAACATTTGAGGACACGATCTAAAATTTCAAAGTCTCGAGACAGGATTTTCCCCAGATGAAAAGAATTTCGCTCTTGTAATATCATGTGTTGTCAAGTAGAATTACCCCCTCCCCCTACACCATGATGATATACAAAGATACTATCTGACAACTTAAAAGGATTCATGATCTACAACTTAAAAGTGCAAATGAACATTACTGTAAGTATAATTTCTTGGCATTGAGGACTAATATCAGGTATAGTTTAATCTTCATTTTAAATAATTTGGTTGAAAAACATATTCAATTGTTGATCTTTATCTTTTAATTTACAGGGTTAGTGAACTGACCAATTTGGAGATAGAGTTTTTAAAATCGATAAATGATAATATTAGAAGATATTTTTATTTTTGAATTAATAAAAAGCTACAGAATAACATCACTCTGTTCGTTATCCGTTTGGGACATACAGTAATTGAATGGTTTTAGGTCATAAATGCTTACTTTTTAATATTATTTGACCACGTAGTTAGCCGGTCCGGTGGTGTAGAGTCAACGTGCCTGCCTCTTACCCGGAAGCCTCGGGTGCGATTCCCGCACAGGTCAGGGATTTTTACCTGGATCTGAGGACTGTTTCGAGGTCAACTCAGCCAACGTGATTACAATTTAAGAGCTATCTGACGGTAGATGGCGGCTCCGGTCTAGAAAGCCACAGTAAACGGCCGAGAGGATTCGTCGTGCTGATAACACGACATCTCATAATCTGCAAGACTTCGGGCTGAGCAACGGTCGCTTGGTAGGCGAAAGCCCTTCGGGGATGCTGTGCCATGGGATTTGGTTTGGTTTGGTTTAGATCTCGTAGTTATTCGGTTTGATGCAGATTTCTTCTGTCTATGTCTCTTTATGTCTATGTACTTACTGCTTCCTACATTTACTCTGTCATATTCATGCCTAGATCTAACCAGATTGTTCTCTACTCACTCACTCGATCCAGTAGCTCTTCATTTGTGATCCGACCCATCGGCCTGACCTACTGCACATTTCAAGTGTTCTATTCTCCTTCTTTCTGCACGAGTAATTGTCCATATTTCACTTCAATATATTGCCACAGTACACACAAAGTCTTCGACATTATTTTAAGATATACAGTATATCTATATTTGATGTTAGCAAAACTATTTTTGTAAGAAAGGTATTCTTTACTTGTGCTACTCTTTACCTTATATCCTCCTTACTTCTGCGAACGTAAGTTATCCTGCTTCCCAACTATTATGATTTACCTACTCATTTTAAGATAGTTTTTAACCAAATATTTTCTAGATGACCTGAATTGGTTCGGCTGCATCCCAATACTTATGTTTAGACGGTGTGCCCTTACCATTCAGCAATTTCTCCAGATCTTTTACAGCGACTAATATCCGTGTCTTGATTACCACTCCTTGAACAGAGTTTTTTCCCCCCAAATTCCTGTTTGATTTCCTCTACTACTTGGTCTATATAAACATTGAAAAGGAGCGAGGATAAGGTGCAACCCTACGTCACTCCTTTCTGAATAGTTTCACATTTCTTATGGCCCATGACTTAGAGATTGATTTTTATGTAGACAGTCGAACACCCTTCATTTTCGGTATTTATTCTTGATTACATCCAGAACTTCAAAAATCTTAGCTCATAGGAAACTTAATAGCATTCTTAACTGCCTACCGACTGTACTGGTATCTAAGTCCATGACTCCGACTACAATAAGGGAGCATCTGACCAATTACGCTATGCAACTAGTCTCCACAGTTTACTTGGAAATTTGTAAGCAGGTAGGATTGTGTTCAGACATGTAGACATTTTGTTTTCTTACGCCGAAAGCCTATTGTAGAGGCAAAAATAATTAGAGAGACTGTAGAATTTTGCTTCTTAGATTTGGAGTTTCAATTGTCTGTTAAATTACTATTAAGTTCTTTTACCGGGTTTAACCGTGTTGTTGTTTCCTTGTACCTTATGTACAGGTTCCCAGCATTTCGAATACATTGCAGTTTTCTTTATCGACTGGACTGTATCTCTATTGACCTATCCAAGGCTATAATGCCCAGGCTGGGCTTTCCTCCCGTGGGCACACAGCATATGCTGTAAGTGGATGGCTGAGAGATCAGTGTGTGCGCTTCAGAGACAGCAACGTTCTGGTTACGTCACAGGTCGTGAAGGTCAATGAACGGTGAACGTACATTTTAGTATTAAGGGAATAGTATTATGTTTTCATTTCCAATGGACAGAAATCCAGGTAATTTTGTATACGACTTATAAAAAATTAATTATTTCTGTTCTGTTTACCTGTATTGACCTGATACAATAAAGAGTTTACCAATACCTCAAAATATTTTTGCAGTCTACGCAGAGAATTACAATTTACACAATTATATTCTAAGAGGAGTATGCTGTATAAACTGTTTAGATCATCTGATAAACTCATCAACAATCCAATCTTGTTTAACGGGAATAACATTAGTTAGATTACAGTATTTATTTGAAGGCATGCTGTATATCTACTTGTTACTGCATTTACAATGGTGTTCTTCTTCTACTTTATTTGTTTACCCTCCACGGTCGTTTTTTCCCTCGGACTCAGCGAGGGATCCCACCTCTACCACCTCAAGGGCAGTATCCTGGAGCTTCAGACCCTGAATCGGGGATACAACTAGGGAGGATGACCAGTACCTCGCCCAGGCGGCCTCACCTGCTATGCTGAACAGCGGCCTTGCGGGGCGGGGGGGGGGGGGCGGAGAGACATTGAAAGGGATAGACAAGGAAGAGGGAAGGAAGCGCCCATGGCCTTAAGTTAGGTACCATACCGGCATTTGCGTGGATGAGAAGTGGGAAACCACGGAAAACCACTTCCGGGATGGCTGAGGTGGGAATCGAACCCACCTCTACTCAGTTGACCTCCCGAGGCTGAGTGGACCCCGTTCCAGCCCTCGTACCACTTTTTCAAATTTCGTGGCAGAGCTGGGAATCGAACCCGGCCTCCAGGGGTGGCAGCAAATCACACTAACCACTACACCACAGAGGAGGACACAATGGTGTTCTGCTTGGATAATATCTGTGTCTTCACAGTGATGAAACTCACACGCTATTTAGAGGCTAGCTGTTATCAATGGACGTTTGATAATACGTTTTAAATACTATTTTCGGTTCGCACCCCACTGTCGGCAGCCCTGAAAATGGTTTTCCGTGCTTTGCCATTTTCACACCAGGCAAATGCTGGGGTCGTACCTTAATTAAGGCCACGGCCGCTTCCTCCCCACTCCTAGCCCTTTCCTGTCCCATCGTCGCCGTAAGACCTATCTGTGTCGGTGCGACGTAAAACAACTAGAAAGAAATACTATTTTCAGATATTCAACAAACAGGAAAGGTAACATAAAATTACAACACTGTGTAAAGTCATGCATTAAACTTGTTGAAATATGTAAATATATTACGTTTTGCTGAACGGATAACAGGGATTTTACTTTTCTTAGTGGAAATTCTGTCATCCCATCCAAGAAACTGTAAATCGTAGCTTTGCAAGCTTCACCCCCGTGTATTTGTTCATTGTAACACGAAACTTGTAGATTGTCAGTTTTCTCTCAATGTGTAAATATAGGAAAATAAAACCATGCCTATTAATATCGATCGCAGTATAAATCAAACCCGAATATTTTTAAAAAGTTGGTTGTTCTTGCGATCACAGCGTCTTCTTTATATACTATATTCCAATCAACATTTCATTGAATGGTGCGGAAAGAGCTTCGTCACTGCTCCTGTCCCGTGCCGAGTGTGTTTGTTCTCGCTTGACTGTGACGTACGCTTGGTACGTAAGCTGCCTGAATTGGATTAGACAAAAGAGTAGTTGAACGAGTGGCTGAACTTCTAGAAATTTTAGGGCAGTGTGATTGGACCTTTATGTTTTCTTATGTATATAAGTGATATGAGGAAAGAAATGGAATCACAGATAAGGTTGTTTGCCGATGACGTTATTCTGTAAATTAGGTCTTAGTATCACAGATCGTTGTATGTTGTATTGAGAGAAATTAATGTTAAAATCCCAAGCTTTCGAATTAAGCAGATGAGTTACAATATTGTAATAGCCTACAGTACGAAATCATGGTGTACGTGCAACGTGCTTTCAGTGGCAACAGATTTAAAGAGAAAATAGACTAGTAATGGACTGGAAATGTGCCAATAAATCCGCTGTCACCAGTCACGAGCACCCTTAAATGCCAAACGACTGTGTTATGATTCAATTCTTAGTTGCATACTTGAACGTAATATTTCACGAAATATGTTATCCAGTTGCCACTAAAAGATGCTAGAACACCACTACCACAATATACCTATATACTGGACGTCTGAAAATGAGTTACGTGATGTTTATGGACATAAGGCACCTACTAGTGTAAGGGAGAATCCGTAATCTACTTTTGCCTAAGCCGTTTGGTTAATCACGAGTGGTAACTGCTTCATTTCTCATGTTCTGCGTTGTAGTGCGCTGAATGCACGACAACACGTTAGCGGTGTAGTGTGTTCATATTAGCATTCAAAATTCCCTACAAAAACGCATAACGTATGCAGAAATTCTGTTCTAAACTGATCCTTGTCTTGTCAATATCACGGGACATGTTTGCAATGTTTACCTTTATTACATAACTTACGTTACGTCGGCATGTCATTTCAGTAATTATTTTTCAGGTACTTGTAAGTCACAAACTTTGACTCCACAAAATGTACTGTATTTACCGATATGCTTCATAAAACAACTGCATGTGCTCACCCAAAACTGGGCCCGCCTCCGAAGCGTAACGGTTAGTGTCGTTAGCTGCCGTCTTCGGGGACCCGGGTTCGATTCCCGGTACTGCCACAATTTTTTTGCTAGTGGCGCTACGTCGCACCGACACAGATAGATCTTATGGCGACGATGGGATAGGAAAGGCCTAGGAGTTGGAAGGAAGCGGCCATGGCCTTAATTAAGGTACAGCCCCAGCATTTGCCTGGTGTGAAAATGGGAAACCACGGAAAACCATCTTCAGGGCTGTCGACAGTGGGATTCGAACCCACTATCTTCCGGATGCAAGCTCACAGTCGCGCCAGAAATTTCAGAATGGCAGGTGGTTGAAATGGTAATTGCAGCTCACCTCCATTGGGGATGTGCCTGAAAAGAGCTGCGCCACCTCGGGATGAGGACACGAGTTTACTTTACCTTGTCCGGCTCCATGGCTAAATGGTTAGCGTGCTGGCCTTGGGTTACAGGGGTACGGGGGTTCGATTCCAGACAGGGTCGGGAATTTTCGCCATAATTGGTTAACCCTCAAAGAGTCGCGCGGGGTGTTGACAACACCCCACGTTCATTTTGTAGACAAAATCTTGCGATCGACTTCGTTTAGCGTGCTGTAATCCCTTATACCTCTCAAAGTGACCTTCACCATGAAGTGCTGAGCGAGTGCTTATAATTAGAATTGCTGTGACAGGCGTTAGCGCTCTTTCTTCACACGTGGGGTGTCGCCATACCCCCACGCGACCACTATCGTAACATTTCCGGCTCAGTACTCAGTTCTCGCTTTAGTGGTGATAGTCTCATTTTCTGTGAAAATGTGTAGCTATGAACGACAGGAGGCTAGAACACGCGAAGTTTTTTTAAGAAGATGAAAGTTATGAAGAAGATTTCGATAAGTCAGATCCAGAAGAAAGCGACAATTGTGAGGAACTTATCCAAGGCAGTGTGATACAGAGACTGATAGTGAAGTAGATAATGAGGTACAAAGTGATAATGATTCAGTTCACCATGAAGGAGGAAATCATTACTTGGGTAAAGATAAACAGACTAAGTGAAACAAAGACCCGCTCCAAGAAACGTTAGGACGTGTCAACAAAACATAGTATTACATCTGCCTGGTGTCAAGACCCGTGCTAAAAGTGTTCAGTCAGTTCTCGGGTGTTTATCGCTACCCGTGGATGATGTGCGTAAATATGGAAGGGAGTTAGTGAATTCCACAATGCATAAAAGCCGAAAGCCTGCCGAAAACCATTCGGAGAAAAAGCGGAAAAACTAACTGGTGCTGATGACCCCAGTAAGATTACAAACATCCTAGAACGAGCTCCGATACAATCACGGTGCACAGTATGCCCCAGAAACAAAGATGTAAAGACTAAATCTTACTGTGATCGCTGTTGTAGAATCATGTGTCTGAAACATGAGGAATATGTGTGAAAAAATACTACCAAGATTCAGGTGAACCACAGACCAGGTTTCTGACCTTGTGTTATGTTGAATGTATTCTTACATGTCTTTACTTCAGTCTGATAACAGAAACATTGAGTATAATTCAAAAATATACTTACATTAATTTGTGTTGCACTGAAATGCAGAAATTTATTAAAAATGTCAATATTTTCGTATGCTTGGATTTTTGTAGATGAATATTGCGCATTTCATGGTTTTCATATGCTAGTCTCATTTGTAAATCTATATTACACATAATAAAATACATTTTTGGAGAAAAAATCTTTAGGTACGTTGTATTGTGAAATGATAGTTGGGGTGTTGTCAACACCCCGCGCGACTGCTAACGTTTCAGATGAGTGAGCGACTCCTTGAGGGTTAATTTCCCAGGCACGGGGACTGGGTGTATGCGCCGTCATCACCATTTCATCCTCATTACGAAGCGCAGGTCGCCTACGGGTGTCATATCAAAAGCCCTGCAGCAGGCTTCTCCGAAGACCACACGGCATTTTATTTCACCCAAAACTGCGAGGAGTTTCATTACTAGCATGTACGTTTTGCACGGCAGTCGCTTGAAGATACATTAGCGCACGATAGTCAGAATGAAAGCGCCATAAAATCCGGGCATGATGATTAGACACTGCTCTATGATACACCACTATTACTAACGAGGTTGCATGTGAACTAGCGACACGTCAGTGCGTTTCGGTAGCGTACCGCCCAAGTTAGGTCGGCTACACACTGCGCAGGCTGACGCAGCAGATACGATTGAACTTACGTATATTTCTTTGTCGATTTTCTGTTGAACTCTCACTCGGAAGATAACAAGCGCCAGATATTTACTTTTACTTCAGAGCAGTATGTCCTCTACAATTTCCGCAATTTATTTTCAGACAGTCTCTCTCTATATATGCACGGATTATCAAATAGAGGATGCCAAAATAGCCATTTTCATTTGAGCTATGCAGGCCAGGTAAGTTCGCCAGAAACAACTGCAATGACAAATATACGGCATCTATTTTGCAACCTCTTCAACGCTGCGTTAATAATGGCAGGTTTTCATCGACGCTGTATTGGAAAGTGGTAAGTGTGGATTGGTATTTGTCACCGTGTTAATGCCTTTTCATTGGTTTCAAAGCGACAAGCAACGGAAGACCATATTTAGGGCTGCCAACGGACGGTTTTGAGTATTTTTAAGAATAGCTGTAATATGGAATTTCTTTTACAAACTGAACTGTTTCCCACATACCTTCTGGCTCTCCGCTTCGATATCTGACTTATTTTCTTCGACGATAGTTTCAATAGCTCTCTTCCTGCTGGAAATGAAACTCTGTATTATTAAATATATTATGTTAAGAAATATAAACATTATATATTATTAACTAAAACAATTTATTATTAACTCGAGGACACCTAAAGTATGCTCTGTAGGGGGGAGAGGGGGCAAAAAGTGTACGCGTTTTAAATGAATGCATCTGGAATTAAAATAACGTGATATTACATTATTCAACCCCATGGTGCAACAGCCTCTATGGGTCTTGGTCTACCGAGGAACCACTTCTCAGGCTGCAGGTTACATGATGACGCATGGTCAGTGCGAAGGGTTGCCTAGTTGTACTTTCTCTTAAAACAAGAATCACCACCATCACCACTGCGAAGAATCCTGCCGGCCGTTATTCTTGGCTCTCTAGACCGGACCTGATATCCCACCATCAGGTAACTCCTCAGTTCTAATCAAGTAGGCTGAGTGGACTCGAACCAGTCCTCAGATTCAGGTAAAAATTCCTGACTTGGGTGGAAATCGAACCCATGGCCTCCACGTGAGAGGTAGGCTTCCTATCCCTAGACCGCGGAGCTGGCATGTTGCATTATTGCTACATATAATAACCAGAGGTAGTAACTCAGAAATTACAAGAAAAATCACCAACGAAATATAAAATATTTGTAATCAAGCCATTGCAGTACAGAAATGACTATGAACTGTCAATTTCATTCTCACTTTTGAAGTTGGTGCAGGTTACTGCGTTCGTTAGAGTGTGCGCGGCAAACATACCCTATTTCGAACATCTGCAGCATATTGTTGACTCTTTCATAATTTTGTCTCTGTCCTTCTAAGTTTGGACTGTCTTCAGGTAAAGATTCCACTTCCTCTCGAATATGATACATCACAAACAGCAGTTGTAGAAGTACTGGGTATTGTTGTTGTTCTTGTTGCCTCTTTTTCCAGGAGTATAAATAATTTCAATAATTTCTGTATAAAAGTAACACTGAGTCGTTCAAAACCAAACTTCGTAGTACTGACAATTTATAGGCCTACAACTTAAAACGTGATTTTAAAATACTTAACGAGAGATACTGGTCTCACCAATGTCTAAAAGTTATCCCCATACAGACCATGAAGGCCTTTAGAGGGGTGGAAGTTAAATGTTTCCAATATTTGTTGAGCCCGTTGTACGTGCTCAGTGATATTATAATTTAAAATTGTGTGATAAAATTTCAATATATCAGAATGATAGCCCTCATAACATTCATATTTCATGGTTTAGCTGAATTTCAAGTAGCAGGGTATGATAGGCGCCAGATCTCTACGGAAAGGATTAGTGCAGCATATATTCGGTACAAAAAAATTACGCTTGAGCTATTGTGTCGAGAGAAGCACGACATTGAAGGGGTTATTTGGATAAGAACGGAAGCCTGGACCGTTAGAAAAAGGGATGATGCGCGTCACTAGCCAACGGTCGAATATTTGTCACCTTGCCCGAGGCTAATTGTTGGCGGGACAATTATAATTGGTCCAGTCAAGAGGAATGAATAATTTCGTCGAAGCCAGAAAGACGCGCGAATTTCACTCCAATGAGGTGAAAGCGTCATAACCAAAGAGGATAGAATAGAACAGAGATGTAACTCAATGATAAATTTCGGTACCAAGCCACTAGGCGCTAGTAGTTTCAGTCTCCCATAGGAGATAGCGCCACAGTGCGCATTTTGTGCAATACCTTACTGCAATGATCAACAGATGGCGCAGAGAAGTACCATCCGGCGCAGTGACGCACATCCGGTTATGTTTACAGCTCCCCTCCCCTCCCTTCCCTGCTCCTCGCCCCGTCCCTACCCACCCGGCGATAATAATGCAGTTCTACTACTTCCATGCCCAATACATTGTAATTCATATATTTTTATTTCCAAGTACTGATCTGATACCCCTAGTTCGTATGGCATACTACGTTACTGAGAACATAATCTCACGCCTCAAAGCAGCTTTTAACTTCAAATGAATGATTGACACATTAACACAAAGCTGATAATATAAAAAATAAGAAATCCCTTTAAAAGCAAGACAGCAGAGCACGCCATATGCAAGGGAATGGGGTATCACATCAATATCCAAGTATCACATGAAAATAAAAATAACAGAATTAAATGCACTGAGACAGGAAACATATAGAACTACATTAATAGAACCATTCAGATTTCAGCTCCTGAGGTGTACTCAAACAGGAAATACAGGATTTCAGGAGGACTGGCGAGTATATATTTCAAATAAACAAGCACAAGGAACAAAGTTTTACAGCACAAGCACATGGGAACACAAATACTGCAGCATCATGGGAATTATCGCTTAAAATCGATATAAGTTCGAACAAGGTTAATCGATTGGGCAAAGTCGGATCATCGCCCTCTACTATGACTGCGCTAATACGCCTTCTCATTCGCCCGGTCACACATGTAAACGAGCGAACACGGCGTAGTTACCAGTTCAGGCGCGTGGAGCGCTGAGAAGCTGGCATTAGTCTACTTGATGAGACACGCTCAGTGATTATTACTAAGAGTACTTGTGTAATTTTGAGCCTGTATTTACCTTATTTGGTTATTTCTTTGGTCGTGAACCGTTTTAATGTTTATGTACACAATATTGTTTACTGTTGTGTGCCTTAATGTAAGATGAAAAGCAGATTGGAAAGTGGGATTTTGTTTCATGAATTTCCTCTCAACGAACAACATCATAAATGGCTAAATGTTATTTCAAGAAAGGATTCTTGCCGACTTTCAATTCAAGATCATCGAAACGATATGTTTGCCACGCCGAATAAATCCACACTTTCACGCTACGTAGCAGATATAAACTGCGAGACTGGAATGGTGACTCGTTGGCTGAACGGTCAGCGTACTGGCCTTCGGTTCAGAGGGTCCCGAGTTCGATTCCCGGCCGGGTCGGGGATTTAAACCTTAATTGGTTAATTCCAATGGCACGGGGGCTGGGTATATGTGTTGTCTTCATTATTTCATCCTCATCACGACGCGCAGGTCGCCTACAGGCGTCAATTAGAAAGACCTGCACCTGGCGAGCTGAACCCGTCCCGGGATATCCCAGCACTAAAAGCCATACGACATTTCATTACTGGAATGGTAACACTCTTAGTAAAGGAGTGTCTCTTAGCAGAAAGTCGGTGCCTAAATGGAACAGAGAGATTGTGATTGTTGGTAGTCCATCGAACAGCAGATGTTATATGACAAGAAACTCGACACCTTCTTTCAACAGAAAGACGCTTCATTCCACGTTGAGCGAATAAAAACTACTCAAGATGACCGTCATCCAAGCGAAAGTAGAAATCGAATTAACCTAGTTAATAACTTTTTCTGTTTTATAATTTCTGCTGTGTCTACAAAATAAAGGTTACAGCAGCATTTTTCTTCTTTAAGAGGCTTTTAGGAACAGAGCTGCATACTTTAACACGCAAAACAATAAAGGAAGTCGAAGCTTGCGGTTTTTTCGTGTTGCGCATTTTGAGTGACAATCATAAGACTAATGTTAGCATGATAAGAAGAATATCTTCTTCAAAACACATTAAACTGATGATCTGTCATCCTGTTGACAGTGAAATGCCTCTTCTTGCTTTCGACAAATGGCACATTCTGAAAAGTAAAAAATTCTTTAGCCTACTCGAAAGATCTATGTTTGATGGTTCCCAGGATATAAATCGTGATTTTATCGAGAAACTGTATCAGATGCAATCAAATGAAACTGTGAAACCGGTTCATTTACATACAAAAACATCGAGCCGTCTAAGTTTAAGAAAATGAATGTTCTCCGCGCGAAATATATTTTTATGACTGAAGTAATAACAGCCCTATAATATTTAAAAGACGATTCGTATACAGATATGCATGATTTTTGAATGCAGGTGCCACTGTCAAATACAAGTTATCGATAAAAGAATTGATTCGACATACTTGTCAGTAGCACAAATGTAGCAACATTGCAGCCGGACAAGATGCTTGATTCTTTTGAGAAGACCAGCAGACCAACAGTGCTAATGGACTTGATTTACTCGTATAAAAGAGATTTTAAAACAGCAGGCTGCAGCACACATCTGATTTGCCACTGTGGATTTTGAAAGTTATTCATGATTTTGTATTGAAAGCACAACCATTTGTGCATAAAAATCCTGTTGCGTCTATGAGTGACTAGTTAGTGCCTGTGTTGCGTGAATTTCCTCACTTCACTTTTCCTGAAATCGGACATTCATAGTTGAGTGAAGTTATTTGCAAGTGTGCTATTCCTGTATTCTTAAATAACATAGCCACATCAATAACAGAGATCTTTGAAAGATTTAAACGCGAGAACGGGAAACACTTAAACAGAAAAGTGTGTGAATATATTTATTTCCTACAGTATTTACTACCTACCGTTAACATTATTTTGTACTGTTTTTCCGCTGCGGAAGGGTACGTTCTTCAAAGAAATTAACTTTATTAAGGTGTAAGGTGCGATTCAAATATGTTTATTGAGTGATTGGCTTTATATTTTAACAGAAATATACAAAACACTTCACGTGTGCTGTTATGAACAATCGTGTTTCAATGCCAGCGAAGCAGCGCTCGGTGGTAGAAATGGGAACTAGGCCCATATCGCTCATATTGCTGTATTGGGAAGGCGTATTAGCGCAGTCATAGTAGAGGGCGATGGTCGGATTCAATGCAGTCCAGCAATATTATCTCCATAATACCTGACATGATAGACTAATTCTTTGTTAGAAGAGCCCACTGATTGAAGTTAGACTTGAAATACTTCATTTCGAGACAAACTGCCTTTAATTATTAATATCGCTCATTTCATGTCTACTTGCGTGCCATCTACAGAACCTGTATACAAATATCTACACGTTATGAATGACCTCCAACGCCATCTAAAATCGAAGACGAAAACTACCTGAAGCTAGCAAAGGATTCGAACCATAAGCCCTATTAAACTTTCACCAGGGTGGTCATAACCAAATTTAAATTCGATTGGACGAAGAGAGGATAGGCGCCCCGATCGAGAATAATGCTGAAGGAAAGGAGAAATTAATAAAGCAGATGTCACCGAAGAAGAAAGTAGCTTTTATTACCGGGGAGTTCGCGAGAACAAGTTACTAGTACATCAGAGTTCACGAGAAGAAGTCTCTATTTTCAGGAAGCTCCTGAGAGAAGTATTAGTTTCGGACGAGTAGAATGAACGTCTTTATTACCGTGAGTTCGTAAGTGAAAGAGCACGGTAAAATGATATCCTTCAAACTAACGCTTGGGTAGTTTGAATGAGTATCTTCATAAGAAAGCGTATACAGGGTATCACTTATAAACCCAAACCGTCCAGCCGCGTTTCTACTTTCCGAGACCTACGCAACTGTACGGGAGGCGCGCACGTAGTTCTTGACCTTGCAAGGAGCGTGCACGTGTTCGACCTAGCATCAACAGCCAGTCTGAATCGTAGCTGTTAACATGGAGAGACAGTTATCATTGCGACACCGTATCTTCGTATGTAAACGTTATTTTAAGTGCGAGTCTGCTTGACGGGTAAGCGATACATTTGTTCAGCAGTTTCTTGGTGAAGTGCCACCTTAATGAGTACATATCCACGTAATTGTAAATACGAAGGGTGTATTATATTGTTTTACACTTTATGTTTCTACGTAAATGAAGTAGATTACACGTCGGTTGTTACGTCCACCTTCTCAACATAATCTCCTTGTAACTGTGTGCACTTTTGCCATCGATGTGTCACTCTCCAGACCTTCCTGAAACCATTCTTCCGGAGTGCTGCGTTCACATGCCTTGACAGCTTTGTCCAGTTCTGCAAAATCCGCAAAACGGCGACCACGCAGAGGTTTCTTCATGTCCCCGAACAGGTGATAATCACTGTTCGACGTTTCTTTGGCGGTGGACTGGCTCTATGCTTCCATTGCAATTGCATCGATTGTTGTTTCATTTGTGGCTCATTGTAATGGAGCCATGTCTCATTACCAGTCACAAGCCTAGCCATGAAGTAGGCTGGATCTTGATTATAGCCTTGCAAAAGTTCTCTCCACACGTTCACACGCCTCTGCTTTTCACCTGCAGACAAGAGTCTAGGCACCCACGTGGATGACATCTTCCCCAACTGTAAGTGGCCGTGCACGATCCGTTGTAGGGTGTTCCGGCTAATTCCAGTGGCTGCCTCTATTTCCGTAAATATGATGCATTTGTTTCCTTGTATGGCCTGTTCGATCCGGGCAATATTGGCTGATGTTGACACTGTCACATTCCTTCCAGAACTGGTTCCCTTGTCCACCGATGTGCGCCCTGTTTCCAACCATCCACCCAGTTGTAAACTGTTTTCCGCGACGGCGCGTTTTCTCCACAGACTGTCACCAAGCGCAGATGAATTTCTGCAGTGGTCACGCCTTCTTTCCGTAGGAACCAAGTCGTATAGCGCTGTCCCTGACGTTTGCTTTCCATGTTGTCTGCTCCTATGCTGACAGTGTTGTTAAGAAATGGCTATGACGAGTGCATTCGGCCCCTGTGCGTGTGCTGCTACCAAACGGTAGAACAAGACACTAATTACACGTCACCACCTTCAAAAGTGAAATATGAACCATACCTGGACGTACAAAAAGTAAAGTGTAAAACAATATATTACTCCCCTCGTACATTTGAAATGACTGGCTCAGTGCTCGATAAAAAATGTGCGCGCACGAACAGTTTTAATAGAGGAAATGCTAGATGACAGTAGTGCGAATCTTGAACAGTCACCGAATAAATCACTCACAAAATTAGCACAACAAGTAGGAGGTTTCAGTTTCTTCTGCACACAGAGCTACGAAGCTGTTACACATCAAACCGTACAGTTTTACACGGACCCATTGTTTAAAATCTGCTGATTCAGCTACAAGGGTGAGATATTGTGAGTGGTATCTTGCATCAGTGAATGATCGTCTATTCGGTCCACAGCTTGTATTCTTTTCGGATGAGTCCTGGTTTCATCTTGATGGTGAACAGTCATGTGTTGTTTGAGTCATCAGTCCATAGACTGGTTTGGTGCAGCTCTCCATGCCACCCTATCATGTGCTAACCTTTTCATTTCTACGTAACTATTGCATCCTACATCTGCTCTAATCTGTTTGTCATATTCATACCTTGGTCTACCCCTACCGTTCTTGCCACCTACACTTCCTTCAAAAACCAACTGAACAAGTCCTGGGTGTCTTAAGATGTGTCCTATCATTCTATCTCTTCTTCTCGTCAAATTTAGCCAAATCGATCTCCTCTCACCAATTCGATTCAGTATCTCTTCATTCGTGATTCGATCTATCCATCTCACCTTCAGCATTCTTCTGTAACACCACATTTCAAAAGCTTCTATTCTCTTTCTTTCTGAGCTAGTTATCGTCCATGTTTCACTTCCATACAATGCCACGCTCCACACAAAAGTCTTCAAAAACATCTTTCTAATTCCGATATCAATGTTTGAAGTGAGCAAATTTCTTTTCTTAAGAAAGCTCTTCCTTGCTTGTGCTAGTCTGCATTTTATGTCCTCCTTACTTCTGCCATCGTTGGTTATTTTACTACCCAAGTAACAATATGCATCTACTTCCTTTAAGACTTCGTTTCCTAATCTAATATTCCCTACATCAGCTGCCTTCGTTCGACTGCACTCCATTACTTTTGTTTTGGACTTATTTATTTTCATCTTGTACTCCTTACCTAAGACTTCATCCATACCATTCAGCAACTTCTCGAGATCTTCTGCAGTCTCAGATAAAATAACAATATCATCGGCAAATCTCAAGGTTTTGATTTCCTCTCCTTGGACTGTGATTCCCTTTCCAAATTTCTCTTTGATTTCCTTTACTGCCTGTTCTATGTAAACATTGAAAAGGAGAGGGGACAAACTGCAGCCTTGCCTCACTCCTTTCTGGATTGCTGCTTCTTTTTCAAAGCCCTCGATTCTTATCACTGCACACTGATTTTTATACAGGTTGTAGATAATTCTTCGTTCTCCGTATCTGATCCCTATCATCTTCAGAATCATAAATAGCCTGGTCCAATCAACATTATCGAATGCCTTTTCTAGATCTACGAATGCCATGTACGTGGGCTTGTCCTTCTTGATTCGATCCTCTAAGATCAGACGTAAAGTCAGGATTGCTTCACGTGTTCCTACATTTCTTCTGAAGCCAAATTGATCTTCCCCCAACTCAGCTTCAACTTGTTTTTCCATTCTTCTCTAAATAATACGTGTTAAAATTTTGCAGGCATGAGATACTAAACTAATAGTGCGGTAGTTTTCACACCTGTCAGCACCGGCTTTCTTGGGAATAGGTATAACAACATTCTGCCGAAAATCGGATGGGACTTCTCCTGTCTCATACATCTTGCACACTAAATGAAATAACCTTACCATGCTGGTTTCTCCTAAGGCAGTCAGTAATTCAGCGGGAATATCATCAATTCCAGGTGCCTTGTTCCTATTTAGGTCACTCACAGCTCTGTCAAACTCTGACCTCAAAATTGGGTCTCCCATTTCATCAGCATCAACAGTCTCTTCATGTTCCAAAACGAAATTATCTACATTTACCTTGATACAACTGTTGGATATGCTCCTGCCATCTTTCTGCTTTGTCTTCTTTCCCTAGAAGTGGCTTTCCATCTGAGCTCTTAATATTCATGCACCTAGATTTCCTTTCTCCAAAGGTTTCCTTCATTTTCCTGTATGCAGCATCTCTCTCGTTATTTGTGTGCGGAAAATCCTGATGTTGTTAATGATCTCCCTCATTATTAAGGATGACACTTGTAACATCTTTTATAAGGTACGATTTCATATAAGCAGGGCGGCCGCGCACGACGTAGGTTGGAATGAGGCAGCTGCTGTAGCGCAGAGTACAAAAACCGTGCGCTCGGTCTGGGTCTATAGTAGAGACCCCGTAGTGTTTCACGAATGTGCATTTTGAACGTAATTTGTCAAGTTGTATTGGTGTAGTGCTAGGAATTTCACATGATTTGAAGTATGCAATCAATTGCAGTCCGTGACATTCGTTCCTGAAATTTAATGAAAAGTACTCGTACAGACGTATTAATGTGGCGGATGAACCTGAGAAACAGAGTTATTGTGATGTAATGGTAGATGTCAGGTTCGGGAGATTACGGCCAGAACTAGGTCATTAGGGCAACTCAAGGATAAGAATGTTGTAGTCGTATGACTAACTGTAAATGTTTGTAATTGGTTGTGCCAAGGAGGAGCTGTTAGGTGTGTTCGCGGATCATATAAGTATGCATCGCTAATTCATGTTATCCCACATGAATTAACTCTATCGTTGTACGAGGGTGGAAGACTGGATAGCAAGGAGATGGTGATTAAGACGAACCAAGGACACATATTCTATGATACCATATCTGCAGTGATGGGCGAACACCATAAGCATGGGGTAGACTGGTTAAAGGTGAAGCTGAGCTGAAAGAATGAGTACTCGTATTTTTTCAATGATGTATACCAACTTAATCGTTAAGGGGATAGGTAAAGGTAAGGGTGTATTCAGCCCGAAGGCAGGTCCAAACCTACGCAGAGGTGTGCCTGAGCCGGAGTTTACGTGCGGCAGAGTGGCCAGTTCCTTTCCGCTCCTCCATTCCCTTACCTCCAACCAATAGCGCGTGGCAACCCATCCAAATCTTGACCACGCCCAATGTTGCTTAAATTCGGAGATCTCACGGGATCCGGTGTTTCAACACGGTTACGGCCGTTGGCAAGGGGATAGGATAGTTTAAATTAATGAACTTGTAAATTCATGTCCGTCAATAATTCAAAGTAGTTATGACCGGTACGTGAGATCACCTTGTCTTAATAAACCAAGCGGGTTAATGCTACATTTTTCTTAAAATTCGTTTTATTTTTATTTTCTTGTGGATATGCTTTGTTCATCTCTGGTTAAAGTTTAGTTCATGGGAGGTTGTTCAAGTAAAATTTTTAACGTAAATTTAGTACATTTGTTTTGTAATTTTAAGTAGACGACATGCAGTCAGATTCTACCATGCAAGTATGTTTCTGTGAGCGCATGCTAGATGAGCACATGCTAGATCCTGGTGGGATCTAGAATTCGACGCCGGCGATCGTGGAATTTGTGTGCAAATTGAATTTATGTAGTATGCTTGCTTAACATTATTGTGGAGGATTTTGGTGCCCAGCCAGACAGAGTCCTCGTCTGATATTATGATTGTACATATATCTTTACAGAAGTGTAGTGTGGTATCAGTGTTTCCGTGTGTTGGTCAACTGGATCTCTTTATGATTACACTAGTCAACAGACATTTTGCATCTGGGATGTGATACATCAACTAGTATGTATTTTGGTGTGTAGAATCCGAATATACCTTTCAAAATGTTCTAGCACGTACCATTTTTGAGTTTTTAAAGGTTTTTAATTTTCGTATTCAGTATTCCGCTTTTTGCTGTTCTTCTCTTTTGATGTTTAATTGTTTGTTTTTGATTTGTAGAGGAGAGCTAGAAGATCTACAAATCATCAGTAAATGGTTAGTGTGGTAATCGAGTGGTGTGAAAGAGATCCTCAATGAGTGTCTCCTGTGAAAGATAGTGCAACCATTTTGTGTTTAAAACTTACACTAAGAAAAATGGCAACCTAGTAAATCTCGTTGCTGTCTAAACCACCCCGACAACTTTTGTTATGTGTGTGGGAAATTCACTCCAAAGGCCCAAAGAAAACAAATAACTGATTTGGTTAAGAAGGCATATAAATTGTATTTTGATTGTCCTGTTGGTGATCAAGATAAAAAATTTGCACCTCATATGGTTAGTGTGGTAATCGAGTGGTGTGAAAGAGATCCTCAATGAGTGTCTCCTGTGAAAGATAGTGCAACCATTTTGTGTTTACTGCAACCTGTACTGCAACCTTAACCGAGTGGTTGAAAGGAAAACGCCGAGCCATGCCATTCGCTGTTCCGATGGTTTGGTGTGAGCCTAAAAACCATAATTCAGATTGTTCCTTCTGTCTTACAAATATTTCGGGACATTCAAGCAAAACTAGACATAAAATAAAGTATCCAAATGTATCTTCAGTGCATTTGCCTGTTCCTGTCTGTAACTTGAAAGCCACGGAACCAGACACCATGTCAAGTGAATCAGAAAGTATTGAACATATAGAAGAGTACTGCCCTCAGTATCATGACACTTCACCTCAGCTCTTTAATCAAGAGGAATTGAACGATTTGGTCCACGATCTAAAACTTTCGAAACAGCAAACTGAACTCTCGGGGTCGAGACTGCAACAACGGAACCTTCTAGCTCAAGGGACAAAAATTTCCGGTTTCAGATCAAGACGTGCTTCCTTCGCTCAATATTTCGATATGCAGAATTCAATGTGTGTATGTAGAGATGTCAATGGCCTGATGATGCAGCTAGGTGTACAACATAATCCACAGGAGTGGCGACTATTTATTGACTCCAGTAAAACCAGCTTGAAAGCAGTACTACTGCATAATGGCAATGCATTTCCATCAGTACCTTTGGCTTACGCAGTAGATATGAAAGAAACTTATGAAACCGTGGCTTTGTTGCCAGAGGCAATCAATATAAGGATCATGGCAGCTTTGCTGTGATTTAAAAGTTGTTGCACTCCTTACAGGTTTACAGGCTGGATTCACGAAATACTGCTGCTTTTTGTGCCTTTGGGACAGCCGTGACACCAAGAACCACTATACAGTCAAGGAATGGCCTAAAGTCATATGTTCCTGGAAACTTAAATGTGAACAATACCCAATTTGTTGAGCCCGATAAAATCATTTTGCCCCCCCCCCCCTTCATATCAAGTTGGGCCTTATCAAGAACTTTTTAAAAGCTCTGGATAAAGAAGGTGAGGCCTTCAATCACTTAAAAGAAAAGTTTCCCAAATTAAGTGAGGCAACGCTGAAAGGGGTATATTTGTCGGACCACAGATAAGAAAATTGCTGAAAGGTCCAACCTTTGATACCAAACTCACAGATATCCAATTAGCTGCTAGGTCTTCTTTTAAAGCAATTGTGAAGGGAGTTTTGGGTAACAGAAAAGACAAAAACTATGTTACCATTGTGAATGATCTGTTGGACAACTATAAGAACACGGGGTGTAGAACGTCGCTTAAAATTCACTTTTTATATTCTCACCTTGATTTCTTCCCCGTAAATTTGGGAGCCGTAAGCGATGAACATGGTGAACGATTTCACCAAGATATTCTTACCATGGAACACCATTACCAAGGCCTTTGGAACCCTTCGATGATGGGTGACTACTGCTGGGGGTCTTGTTAGGGATAGTGATGAAACGGCAAACAAAAGAAGAGCTCCGTCGTCGCATTTTTCAAAAACCAAAGACGATTAAAGGTGAAAATATCTTCTAAACTAATTTGTACCTTTTATTGGCATCATGCCCATATATACATACAAAATAGTATTGATTTCAAACGTTCTGAATGTGTATATTTGTTTGGCTTAATTGTGTCAATTTTCGCTATTCCCATTTTTTATTCTGCTGTATAACTTATCTAGGAAATGTGACGTCATAGAGAAAAACTGATTTTTACCAGTGTATTCAGCACCCCAAAATTAGGTAAATCCACCCATTTACAAACTAGATGCAAAAAAAGAGTTTAAATTTGTTAACTAGTGTTATTATAGTTTTGTGTTTTTCAGTTTACCAAGTCACCAGCCGAATATATACTTATTTAAAGTGATATGAAAATGAAATGGCGTATTACTTTTATTATTTAAAGTGGCCACTAGTGTTCGAAATAAGTTCTAGTAAATTTCCGTTCATTGTTCAAGACATGTCAAGCCGAGAGTGGCAAAACTGTGATCATCAGGTTCGAATTTCCAATTACAGTAATTAAACATTTAAGAAAAGGCTAGGAAAACAACAGATAGGGAATCTGCCACCTGGGCGACTGCCGTAACTGCAGATCAGTATTGATTGATCTTGGTCTTAATATTGGAAGAGTTGGATTTGTGAATTTGTTATCAATTTTTATTATCATGTAAATTAAATTTATAACGTGTGGTCTACTGGATTTAAAGAGTAGTGGATGTTGTTCTTCGATTAAAAGCAAGCGCAATGAGAGCATATTTGTGAGACTTGCCTTGGTAGTGTTGAATATTTTCATCATCTTCTAGTGCACTTAGACCATGTGTTAGACCAGTGTCTTTTGTTTGGGAGGGTTCGAATCCTTGCATTTATTTATCTGCGTATGTAAAGAGTTTGGACTCCGTTAAGTTTATTTCCGTCAAGGGTATATTTCGGCGAGGATTTTTGTCTACCAAGGAGGGTCATTGGTTCAGTGCGGTCTATGTTTTTACCTACGTTCCAAGAAGTTATCCGATGTTGTAATTCAGTTCATTGTGTTTCCTCGTTATGAAATTGTTGCCCCAATATAAGGTAGGATTCAAGTGCAGGATCAGATGTTATCATGTGAATTTTAGAATTTCTATTGCTGTGACCATTTATCACAGGCAACAACAATTAACGGCGTTGTTTTAACGTCCATGTCATTTTTATGTGTGAAGTTGAAGTCTTTGTTGGAGTGAAAGTGTTGCATGTGTAAAGTGTTTGTAAAATTTGACAACATGTATGTATTTATGATTTGTGATATTTCATTCATGTGTATTTGTGGATATGGTCAGAATCCGCGTTAAGTTAAAGCTTGTTTATTTACTCCCGTGAGGAAGTGTTTTGTTGTGTATTAGTGAACCACTTAGGTTATTACATAAAGTGCTTATCTGTAGGATATTCGCCGAGACAATTAGGCAGACAAGGTTAGATTTCCACCGTGCTGCGTACATGGAAATGGAAAGACGAGTATTAATCTCAAAGCAGAAAGTATTGTAAATAACTTCACAGCCACTGCCATTGGAAATTACGTGTCTGTAACTACCCTAAGCTAAATGACTAAATGCGTGTGTCGTCGCATAATTTGACAAAGAGATGAACTCTACCAGAATTTAAATTCAGAGATGTTATTCACTGATTTGTGACCTGACCTTTTCTATTCATGTTTCATTTAATTAATCAGTTTCTTCAACCTTACGTCGTCGTTTGCCCATCATTTATAGAATAAGATACTTTTTCTTTGTCCGTTAACTTTCATTAAATATATTATACACATATTTTGTTCTCATTATTTAGAGCCAAGATATGTCTTATTTATGTGTTATATTGACGCTGTCGACGGAACACCCCTGGGATCCACTGGTTAGGTCGGGGCATTATCAGTTTGGTACACATTATGGGACACCGCAACCCCGGCACTTGGTGGGGTAGAGTGGTTAACTGCATGGTCCGGTTTCTTGGTTGAATGGTCAGCGTACTTGCCTTTAGTATTCATTGCTGTGTATACTGAGTGAATCTCAGGGCCATGTGCACCTCTGGAAGGGGAGGTCTCGTTTCCTAATTTGTTCGAATTCCTGACAGGGAATCGAACTCAAGTCCTCCCGGGTAAACTGAGCACGCATTTGCAGCCTCAGTCAAGCAGCCTCTCGTCGTTAAGAGGAGAGATATTGCTAGCGCTATAATCATTTCTAGCATTTTACAAACTTCCTGAAGACGTTGCCTATCACTATCGCAAAGGCGTGTCTGTCATCCACTAACCTAAACAGTTCTCAAGCAGACTGAATCTCCCAGACCACTCTTTTGTATTCTGAAGCCAGAACATTAGTCTTCTACTGTATCTTGCCTTTCAGCAACTGATGCTTTTGGCCTTCAAGTACACGTCCTTAGCTAGAGTTCATTGTTTGTTCTTCTTAGGACATCTCTCTTCGTCACCTTATTAGTCCAGTGTATTTTCAGCATTATTCGATGGATCCACATCTTAAATGATTCTAGTATTTTCATGGTGCTAACCTTCATAGTGCAAACTTCTACACGATAGAGTCGACTAGATGTAAGTTCCGGCCATTCTTTGACGTAGTTTTAGGTTTATGCTGTCAAAACTTGCACATATTGTGCTGAAAGAGCAAAGCTGCGGACAATTTATACCCCCAGTCCCACACACCTCGTTACACGTTACGGAATCCATATCGAAAAAAATCAATTTAAAACTTTTGTAAGTAAAACTTGAGGACACGAAGTCTTCTGATTCAAACGAGAGATTCATTACTGACATAAATGTACTCTTATTTATAAGAGTGAAGACACCTGTTGTTAACATTGTAACACAAAACCTTTCCTTTATTCTAAAAGTAGAATTACGGTGCCTAAAATACAGTTCTAGCGTTATTTTTCAGAAAGGAGTGGAAGATTACTGTAATATGGTACTCACCCAAACATTGTGTTGCGCAGAGCAGCTTCCAGGAGCCATTGCGGGGGAACATCGGAGATCGTACCTATGCAGTCACATTCCTCCATTGCATCATTATCGGTCTGTGTGGACATGCTGAACGTAAATCGCTTCTCTATAAACATTTGTTTCACCTCTTCTGTCTCATCTTCTATGTCTGCACTGTCTACTTCTTCTTCATCTCCGCCACCACGGGAGATAGAACTAACAGTGTTCTCATTTTCAATAGTAAGTGCCTCATTCCGAGTGTCCACGTCGAATTCTTCCTTCTTGACCACTTTACGCTCTTGTAAAGCCTTCAAATGAGTTTCTTTAGATTGTTTATGTTCTTCCTGCAACTTGTCATATTTATCTTGAAGTGCGTCGTACTTCTCCTGTAAAGCTAAAGGTAAGGATAATGAGTCAGACTGCTTTATACTGTATATGAGCAAAACAGGAAGAAATCGAACGAGGTGCGTGATAATACTGTGATTATAATGGTACGAATATTTTGCATGGCTGCATTTCTGCTAAGCTTTTTGAAATCTTACCAATGACGTACAAGTACGTTTACTGACCAAGCGATAGCGGAGGAAGTTTGACTAGACGTGAAATCTAATAGATTTAATAGGTGCAAGCACACTATGCCAACTAAATAACATCTTACATTATTATTTCGAGATAGTAAGCAATTGAATATAGAGATACACAGACAGTGTTTCACAAAATTTTGTACGTACAAGTGGTCCAACAACGTTTTATATTTCGATCCAATGAGTTTTCGAAGTGAGACCATGTTAATGTTAGAACTGATTTATAATATATTCAAAATCAAATTATCCTCTTTGGAAATGTGACGTCCTTTCTCTTACCATTTACGACTAGTAACAGAACAATGAAATTTTACTACCGAAGTCTGATATGGACCATAATATTATAACTAGCTGATGTATCCGTGCTTCGCTACGGAATTCCACATTGTGTACATCATTCTAGATTAGGTAGGTACACGTTGTGAGTAAGATTGTATTAAATTGCATAGCTCTTAATGTTACCACAGAAAAGCGATCGGTACCATCAGTTAAAATCAAGTCGGGGAGTTTTCATTATAATGGCAGACACTCACTCTCCACCTGCCTTTTCTTACATCCTCAGAAGGACTGTCTTAGTGGTTTCCCCAACTGGAATCAATATAGATTTTTACAATAACGCCAGTAGGAATGTCGAAATTAAAAGCAATGCCATCATATGAAATACCCGATCAAATGAAAAATCATACATTTTTTTCACTTTTATCGAAGAGTACTACGCTGCCGATCTAACAGTCCAAAGCTGGAATGACCAGACCGCAGGCAGCCGTGAGCCGTGAACAATCCTAAATTGTGGGGGGGGGGGGTCGAATAGTGTAGAGTCCCAGGCCAAAAACTATGCCTTTTTACTCATGTGTTTAATAGGAGTAACCGATGAATCGGAAAATATCAATTCACTACACTGGCGGGGGAAAAACTATCTGCGTAGGGGGCAAATGTTTCCTCCAAGCCAGAGGAGAAACCCTCTCTTCACTGCTAATTTGAAATAAAATGAATATAAAATTTAATAAAAGTGAAGAGGGAAAAGCATTTCTTAAGAAACGGATATTTTCAGAGTTGAATTTTGAGTTATTTAGTGAATTGTGGTGCTATGACTTGGGATAGGCCGAAATTGTAATCGTAGACCAGGTCATAAGTGAGTCTCAGTCATTATTCCGTTAAGTGTGCACAATGATCCTTCCAGTCAGCGCGTGAGAATAGGGATCGGACAGCTGGAATACTATGAAGAAGCCGTATGTTAAGTACAAGCAGTATCAGAAAATGTACGAACCAGAGGAATGACATGCTAAAGAAGAAATTTATCTGACTATGAAATACCACACTTATCATAGTCGGTACGGTAAAACTGAATAAAACGTAAATGATCGGAAATTGCATTTTCTATAACTTTTGTTATATAGTACTTGTCGATAAGACCAATGTCATAGGCCTTTAAAAATTAAATTTTAGGCGCCTTTGCCTGAATCCAGGGTGAATAAAACTGTTTATAGCTTAGACTGTACTTTCTTATTCCCCGACTCTATACCGATTTGCATTACGTTCTGTTTACCCATTTTCTCGTGGCTCGGCGTTGATATGGACTTAGCAGTAAAAATTACAAATCATGAATATCTCTGTTATCATAGCCGGTACGGTAAAAATGTATGCCATAAATTATCGGAAATATAATTTTTGTTATGTAGTATTTATCGATAGGACCATTAATAACATAAATATTTGAGAGTTAAATTTTAGGCTTTTCCCTAAACTAACATTTCACTCAGCGTGAATAAAATTATATATAACCTAGATTGTAGCGGTTTATTCTTCGACTTCACATACCGATTTTCAATAAATTCTCTTCAGCCGTTTTCTCGTGATGCTCGTACGTACATACATACATACATACATACATACATACATACATACATACATACATACATACATACGGACAGACAGAAATTACGGAAAAGTAAAAAGTGCATTTTCTTGTTACTGTGGACATAACCGATACAAAAATACCATTCTTTTCAAATTCTGAACAATGTACATACAAAACTCTTATTTTATGTATCTATATATATATATATATATATATAGAGAGAGAGAGAGAGAGAGATATCACTAACCCTGTTATGCCTCCAGATATGATATTGTACTGTAAATTTAACGAAATTACTTGCTCTACTGTTCGGCGTCATTTGTAACTTTTCTAACATAGTTGTAAAAGTATTAGCCCCACGGTTTCAAACCATTTGTAATTTAACGAAAACATTAATAATAATAATTCCATTAATGCTGGTACTACAGCTAAATGTTAATTTCAACTTGGTGACTTCTAATGAAATAAAATATAAACAAACAAACAAAACAATAAATACATAAAAATAATCATTATTCATAATTTGTCGAAAGGAGAGGTGAAATGAAATGAAATATCGTATGGCTTTTAGTGCCGGGATATTCCAGGGCGGGTTCGCCCGTAGGCGAACTATGCGTCGTGATGAGGATGAAGACAACACATACACCCAGCCCCCGTACCGTAGGAATTAACCAATTAAGGTTAAAATCCCCGACACGGCCGGGAATCAAACCCGGGATCTTCTGAACCGAAGGCCAGTACGCTGACCGTTCAGCCAACGAGTCGGACGAAAGGAGAGGTAAATGAGCCCCAGAAGTCACCATAGGATCCCTCAATGTATAATATTAATAATAATAGGAATTTATGATAGAGAATAAGATATTGTATCTCGGTTAGTGTAATTAATGACTGAAAAACTTGTATCCAGTTGACTGGTCTCACCTAATACTCCGTGGAAAGGGTAGAAATGGTAGGAGCATACCGAGTAAAACAGCCTGTCTGAATATTGGCGGTATATATCTGGAGAGTTAGATAAATTTCTTCTTTAGCATGTCGTTCCTCTGGTTCGTACATTTTCTGATACTGCTTGTACTTAACACACGGGTTCTTCATAGTATTCCAGCTGTCCGATCCCTATTCTCACGCGCTGATTGGAAGGATCATTGTGCACACTTAACGGAATAATGACTAAAGCTCACTTATGACCTGTTCTAGAATTACAATTTCAGCCTATTCCAAATTACAGCACCACAATTTACTAAGTAACTCAAAATTCGACCCTGAAAAGATTCATTTCTTAAGAAAAGCTTTTCCCTCTTCACTTTTATTAAATTTTATATTCATTTTATTTCAAATTAGCATCGAATAGGGGGTTTCTTCTTTGGCTTGGAGAAAAAATTTGCCTCAAGTCAGATAGTTTTTTTCCCCACGCCAGTGTAGTGAATTGATATTTTCCGACTCATCAGGTACACCTATTAAACACATGAGTAAAAGGGCATATTCGCTCCCCACCCCCAAAATTTTGGATGTTCGCGGCTTACGGATGTCAGTGACCTGGTCATTCCAGCTATAGAACTTTGGATTGTTAGATCAGTAGCGTAGTACTGTTCGTTAAAAGTGTGAAAATGTGTTGTTTTTCATTTGATCGAGTATTTCATATTATAGCATTGCTTTTAATAGCGACATTCCTACTGGCATCATTGTTATGACCTATGTTGATTTCAGTTGGGAAAACCACTAACAATAAGGTAGTCTTTCTGAGGATGTAAAAAAGCAGGTGGAGAGTGAGTGATTGCCATTATAATGAAAACTCCCCAACTTGGTTGTGACTGATGGTAGGCAAGAGGGCCTGTCATTGCAAATAAAAATTCCCTAACTCAGTCTTCACATAAGAAAAGACGTTTGGTGACTTCTCCGTCGCATTTCTATAGTAACGTTAAGAGCTATGCAATTTAATTCAATCTTGCTCATAACATGTACACTTCTGTATACAATGCAGAATTCCTTAGCGAAGCACGAGTACATCAGCTAGTATGCTATAAATTCGGATGAATTACTGTTTCAGATAATGCTGAGATTGTGTATTCGGCAGCAACCTTGTATGTAATGTGGTTAAAATGAACAAGAAGTTTGGGTTAGATTCTCAAGCATTTACGTAAATTATGTTCAGTGAACGTACTTGATGAGCTAGTAGATTTTCTAAAAAAAGAATACAGCAATAGGTGTTAACAGTGGCAATGTTATAGATAATTTGGCTAAAACATTATCTGAAATTGATAGCAAATGTGAAACTTTAGATTTCCTAATAATAATAATAATGTTATTTTCTTTACGTCCTACTAACTATATTTTTTACGATTTTGGAGAAGATGAGGTGCGGGAATTTAGTCCCGCAGGAGTTCTTTTATCTGGCAAGAAATCTGTCGACACGAGGCTGGGGTATTTGAGCACCTACAAATACCACCAGACTGAGCCAGATCGAAACTTGCCACGTTGGGGTCAGAAGGCCAGCGCCTCAACAGTCTGAGCCACTTAGTCCGGCCTTTAGATTTCCTGAAAGAGCAGTTTGTTTTATGGAAAACTTCCGCCAACAATAGGCGGTATATAGGCACACAATGTTACTTTCTTGTTGTCTTTTACTTCATTCAACAACTGCTTATATCGCTCTGTACAGTAGCAAATTATTACCTTTTACCCCACCCGAGGAACATTAGGAAACTGATAGGCGCTTTTTCTCTGACTGGTGTATTGAAGGTAGCATCAATTACTTAAAGAGTAAGGTAAGAATGCTGAAGGAAAATGAGTTAGTTGTGCATGTACATATTGATGAGATATAAGTAAATCCTCTACTTAAGTTTATAGCAGGCACAATTTTCAGATCCAGTGAAGTCAATCCAAATTGTGTAGCTAAAAGAGCACATGTATGCATGTTATCTGGTGTAATTTCATATTATAAAAATGTAGTAACAGTTGTATCTGTTAGCCACATGACAGCGTTGCAATTGTACGGTTTGTTGGCGAAGGTTATAACAAGAAATTGAGAACATAGGATTCAGGGTAATACTTTAATTTCTGACAATAACTGCATGAATAGGAAGGCTTTTGTGCACTTTCCTGTCGGTCAGAAATTAGAATCTGTAGTTCCCCATCCCTGTGACAGCGACAGGAAACTCTTTTTATATTTGATGCTGTGCACAGAATTTAATGTATTAGGAACAACTGGATAAGTAAAAGAAATGTGAGTAATTGCCTCACATTTCCAGATTTCATTAATTTTTATGGAAATTCTGAAGCCAAATTCAAACATTTAGAAACTCTATATCAACATGAAAAGAATGCACTTGTAAAGTTTGGACATACTTTATCCTATAAGGCTGTCTATCCAACTTCAATCAAAAAACAAAATGTAAACCTAGCACTGGCCATTTTCAATGAAAAAAATATTGCAGCACTTGAGTGTGTGTCTAAAGAAAATGTAACCTTTTCTGAATTTGAGGGCATTTGCCAGTTTCTACACATTATTTGTTCATGGTGGAAAATATCTAATGTAAAAATTGCATTTGAAGTGAAAAGGTTTAATGACAATATTAGAGAACCAATTGGGCAGGGTGGGGATGTTCAATTGCACTTTTTACAAAAATTGTCATCATGCTTAAAATCATGGAGAATTAATACTTTTACAAACGAATCCCTCTCTGCAGAAACTTTTCAGCCATTCATTATAACTGCAGATTCATTCATTTATCTCACACAGTATATGTTTTCTGCATACAAGGTAGATTACTTACTACTTAGTAAGTTTCAGAATGATGTGTTAGAGGGAAGATTTGGATGCTAAATTAATTAAGTGGAGCTAACTACCACATATGATTCTTGCAGTTAATTGAGAGCGAGAGGGAACTCTGTAGTGTTGTTAGCAGGCAAGAATGGAAATGTATCGTTAACAACACTATTGCCATGCTGTGATGAACCACAGACCTCTGTGGACATTACACCATTCAGTTCAGTTTTGAAATCAGAATTTTCAGTACAATGTATACCTGAAGAAGTACTTTCAGTTTTAAGTTACATTGCAGGATGTGTAGTCAGGCATTAAATATGACAACAAAACTGTGAATTATGTGTTCATGGCTACAAAGTAAGAAACCTGAGTTCAAATTAGTTGAGGCATTAGAAAGACGTAAGCTTATATTAATTACTATCAGAACTGTCTTTAATTGCAATTTGATTTGTATGGTTTGTAATGCAGATCATAGTTGATAATTTTAAGGGCATTTTTAGCTTGAATGAATCAGCTGGGACTTCTGCAGAGATTGGCTTCACGAATATCGACAAAGTATCTGAAAGATTGCAGTACTAGAATAGTAATAGATTCTGAAGAATCTTGTCGTGTTCTTGCAAAGTGGCCATAAAACTTGTAAACATTTGTGACTGTGGTTGTAAAATAATGTTGAATAATTTTGTAAAAAATGAAAATGATGAAAAAGATGTAATGTTGACAGGAAACTTAAGAAATTTAAAACAGTTTAATATGGGGTGTGTGGGGTGGCAATCCTAAATAAATACATTTTTATTTTCAAATTGTATATGACCCTGGTCCAATTTTATATGGAATGGCCGTGTTAACTTAGATTGTAAATATATGTATGCACAGCAAATACCATTGTTTAATTTCAGCATGAACGCTGACTCAATTGGTTACCAGAGTTGGGAAAGTAAATTCAGTGTCATAATAATTTTCAGTTCATATTGTCCTGAAAGTAAAATATGAGTTTCATATCTAATCTTGTAAAATATTTCAAACTTTCTGTGTATGATTTTGGTTCTCAACTCTGCCTTGTTTCCTTTATTTTTGAGTACCCTTCTCCTGTGTTATCAATGCTTTTCAGAAATAATTGTTGACAGTAATTATTTTACCATATTCAAAAATCTCCAAACCTCCCACTACTTTCTCGGGGATATCCACTGTAATGCACTCAACATAAATGATTTCACTCATCGAAATATAAATGAACAAATACAGCAAAAGAATGTTATTTCACGTTGTGATCATTCCTTCAGTAGAACCAAAGAGAGAAGTAGGACAATGGAAAATTGGGGTAAGTTTATAAGTTATTTTTTGTTTCCACACACAGCATCTAATGTGAATGAAGTGTATTGTATGAAATGAATTTAATTAATTGCTCTAATCAGTACATGTCAAATTACTAAAAAAGTACATTTTTCAATCACGAAGAATTGCACTTATTATTTGATTAAAATAAAAATGTCTAGAGATACTTTTCAGTCCTCAATTTAAGCTGTTATTTCCCCTGAATTTTTGGCGACAATTCGTTTTTTCAGTCGCTCGCAACTCGTAATGTAGCTGGCCGTGCAAGCTTCAGAGATTACTTTACAGTGTATGAATACTTGTAAAATTAGGAGAAAAAGCTAAGTTATTCATGTGAGGGAATCCAAGGATCATTCATATAAGCACAGTTGTTCGGCAATGACAGGATGGGTTACGAGTCTTCGCTCGTTCGTGAGCTAGCCCAGGTTTGTCTTTCTTGTTTGGCCTTGATAACCTCGTTCATACAAATAATAATCAAATAATTATTTCAGATAAGGCACTTTATCCCAACTCAGTGCCTGTGGTATATCCTCTTAATACTTATCATCCCAGATGATTTTCTAGCTATCAATTGCTGTATCTTGTTGTAAATATCTTTTTCATCATTGGGAAATTCCAGTACTTCGCCTCTGTTAGTCACCTGCTGATCCCGGACATTATCCTTATAACTAGCTATCTTTACATTCCTCAGACTGAATACTTCTGACTTCTGTAAGTGCTCACAAATACACCCCCACTTGTTCAGTAGCGATCCCTGGGTGACGCAATTCATTCGATTAACGCTTCAATTCAGGCTCGTGGCTCGTGCCCACGGCTCATCAATACGCTGCAGAAAAGCGTCTCCTTCGTGGCGGTATCTGTACAGGTGGATACCATTTCCGTACGTCGGTGAGTTGATTTGGAACCCAACGGGAAGCAAAATTCATCATGTTAAGACATTTCGTCAGTATGTGATACGCCGTTTGATAGCTGAGAGCAACGTCTACGGATAATTCCCGGACAGTTCATCGATGGTCTACGGAAACGCGACCACTCACGATGTCAATATGATCTTGAGGAATAGATGGCTGACCTGTAATGTGCAAATCCGCAATCTCACACCAACCCGCACGAAACTTTTTGACCCATCGTCCAAGAGTACTATACGCTAATACATTCTTGCCACAGGCTTCACGAAATTTCTGGATAACATTCTGATGCACTTTTATTACTGGCTACCTCGATTTTACTCCACCTTTTGAAAAAATATACTTTAGAGCGGTGAAATCGACACTCTTCACTTCAACGCCACACAGCAACAACATTCCCAACTGGATTCCCTTCAAATGAACACTGCACATAGACAACAGCGCCACCTGTCCACTCGTACTTGCACATACTCGATCTCCTGGGAATGTTTGGACTACGTTGCTACTACTGTATTTACAGTCCTCGTATTTCGTTATTTGTAGTTCAAGTCTTCCGTATAGCCTCGAGATAAGTTTTGCTAGTGGCTTTACGTCGCACCAACACAGATAGGTCTTATGGCGACGATGGGATAGTAAAGGCCTAGGAGTAGGAAATAAGCAGTCGTGGCCTTAATTAAGGCACAGCCCCCAGCACTTTCCGGGTTGGAAAATGGGAAACCTCGGAAAACCATCTTCAGGGCTGCCGACAGTGGGATTCGACCCCACTATCTTCCGGATGCAAGCTCACAGCCGAGTGCCTCTAACCGCACGGCCAACTCGCCCGGTTCGAGATAAGTTATTGAGTCACTGCTTTAGACAGTTTTCCGAATATTATACCTGACCGATATATGAACACAGGACGCTAGGGACTTTGCACCATTTCTTCATGATTATACAGAGCCAGGATTCGAGTAGACGGTGTGCCAGAGTGACAGCTACGATCCAAGAGGGGTCCAAACGCCCTCACGCAGGGGGTGCGGTCGTCCGAGACAAGGAGAGAGAGCCGTACTGGAGAAGGAAGGTTCATTTAACTACCTTGCCTGTGAAATACCACACATTCTCGTAAAGTCCTAGTTACTTTATTTAACTAAATTTTCAATGCCATCGTATTGTTTATTTAAAGAAGTTTTGCTTCGTGATAGGTGCAACGGATCTTAAACTACTACACGAAATATTATGTCTTGTACCCTGACGAATGTAAATGTAGAAACTGCCGAAGGTACAACTTCGTATAATAACCTGTCATTGTAAGTAACTTACTAACAACACTATATATATTTAAAATACAGAAATAAAAAAATACGAAACAAAATAAATCTAATCTACGTAATCTACAGTATGTTTTCTACTCAACACCAACAGACTTACCGAACATAATTCTTTTAAAAATCAGTAATTTTGATTAAACCATCACCAAACACAAATAATTATTTATTCTACTAATTGGATCACTCACACACCAAATTTTTCTATTATGCTAAATATTTAACAATTAACAGTTCATTATCACGTCTAATGTTAGGGAGTTGCTCTGGAAACAAAAGTATTTATTATTGTGAAATCGCTTGCGTACGAAATTGAAATTTCATTTGATGGTTGCTCCTCAATGTTCTAGATGTTGAATATGAAATATTTTTATCATTTCACTCCTCAGAGAGTTAAATGAGGGTGTGTTCCAAGAACAAAGTTATACATTCTTCTGAAATCGTCTGAGGTAGGAAGTTAAACTTTCACATGTTCATATTCTAAATGTGAAATGTGAAATATTTTAAAAGATTGTATCCTAAATAGGTTTAAATTGGGGTTAACTCCGAAAAGAAAAATATTCTATAATCATAATCTGCAGCGGAATTTCCAAATGTTAAAGGTGAAAAGAGAACATTCAGTAAAATATTAACAAAGCACGGATATTTTTATAGTGATAAATAAGTATAAAGATGGTTCATGATGTGGGTTACTGTAGTCACGTCCTAGTTCGTGAACCATGGGCAACGGCTGAGTGGCCTAGTAAGTGGTCCTGAGAGCAGGGATACCAGTTGCTATGGAATAAGATTGGGCATTTCGGACATAGTCATAGCCCTCCTTGTGCTCAGACGGCTAGGACTAAATAATCCACTGATGGTCCCTAACCCGTTAGAGGAGAAATCCTCACTTGGACTATGTGTAAGAAGGGTAGCAACCTGCTTCATGAATTTACCGAGCTCAGAACATTTTAAACAAGCCTCAGGCCTGTGGGAGTTACGAATACATTCTTCAAGCATAAGGCTATTCACCGCTACACATTAGAGGCAGGGGTACCAGATCCGTAATAGACTATATCTTAACCGACTTCCAGTTCAGGAAATCTGTTAGGAATGTACGGGTTATCTCGGGGATTTTTCGATAATATAGACCACTATCCAATCTGTAGTGAACCAAGTATTTCTAGACCTAGGATAGAGAAAGTGAAATCTCTCTGCAAACGAATAAGGGTAGAAAATCTACAGGACGAGGAAATTAGACAGAAGTTCATGAATATGATTAGTGAGAAGTTTCGAACAGTGAACAGTAAGCAAGTTCAGGATCTAGAAAGAGAATGAGTGTCATACAGGGATGCTGTAGCAGCAACAGCAAGGGAATGCCTAGGAACGACTGTGTGTAAAGATGGAAAAAAGCTATTATCTTGGTGGAAAGATGAAGTGAGAGCAGCCTGTAAACGTAAAAAGAAGGCTTATCATAAATGGCTCCAAACAAGGACCTATGCAAACAGGAGGTTGCACGTAGATGAATGAAACGGAGCGAAACAAATATTTGTTGAATCCAAAAATAAGTCGTGGGAAAATTTTGGTAATAACCTGGAAAAGCTAGGTCAAGCAGCAGAGAAATATTTCTTTACAGTAATAAAGAGGAGGGGAGGGAAAAAGGAAATGAACAGTGTTTTGGGTAATTCAGGTGAACTCATAATAGATCCCAGGGAATCACTGGACAGGTTGAGGGAACATGTTGAAATTCTTCTCAACGTAAAATGAAATCTTTCTGGTGGTGTCGTGAACAACCAAGCTCATGGAGAGGAAGAAAATGATGTTGGTGAAATTACGCTTAAGGAATTGGAAAGGATGGTAAATAAACTCCATTGTAATGAAGCAGCAGGATTATATGAAATTAGACCTGAAATGGTGGCGTAGAGTGGTGAGGCAGGGATGAAATGGCTTCAAAGAATAGTAAGGTTAGCATGGAGTGTTGGTAAGGTAACTTCAGATTGGACAAAAGCAGTAATTGCACCTATCCATAAGCAAGGGAACAGGAAGGATTGCAACAAGTATCGAGATATCTCATTGATTAGTATACCAGGCAAAATATTCACTGGCATCTTGGAAGGGAGGGTGCGATCAGTGGTTGAGAGGAAGTTGGATGAAAACCAGTGTGTTTTCAGACCACAGAGGGGCTGTCAGGATCAGATTTTCAGTATGCGCCAGGTAACTGAAGAATGTTACGAGAGAAATAGACAGTTGTGTTTATGTTTCGTAGATCTAGAGAAAGCACGCAACAGGGTACCAAGGGATAAGATGTTCGCCATACCGATCACTATGGAATTAAAGGTAGATTATTAAAATCAATCAAGTGCATTTATGTTGACAATTGGGCTGCAGTAGTGAGAATTGATGGGAGAATGAGTTCGTGGTTCAGGGTACTTAATGAGGTTAGACGAGACTGTAATCTTTCACCTTCGCTGTTCGTTGTTTACATGGATCATCTGCTGAAAGGTATTAAGTGTCAAGGAGGGATTCAGGTAGGTGAAATGTAGTAAGCAATCTGGCCTATGCCGACGCCTTGGTCTTAATGGCAGATTGTGCCAAAAGCCTGCAGTCTAATATCTTGGAACTAGAAAATAGGTGCAATAAGTATGGTATGAAAATTAGCCTTTCGAAGAAGAAATTGATGTCAGTAGGTAAGAAATTCAGCAGAACTGAATGTCAGATTGGTGACACAAAGCTGGAACAGGTAGATAAATTCAAGTATTTAGGATGTGTGTTCTCCCAGAATGGTAATATATTAAGTGAGATTGAATCAAGTTGTAGTAAAGCTAATGCAGTGAGGTCGCAGTTGCGATCAACAGTGTACTGTAAGAAGGAAGTCAGCGTCCGGACGAAACTATCTTTATATCGGTCTGTTTTGGGACCAACGTTGCTTTATGGGAGCGAAAGCTGGGTGGACTCAGGATGGATGAAGCTGTACACATAAAGCGGCTATGATAGTGGGGTCATGTGAGACGAATGGAGGAGGATATGTTACCTAGGAGAATATAATTTCGTGTGGCTATTTCTAGCCGAGTGCAGCCCTTGTAAGGCAGACCCTCCGATGAGGGTGGGCGGCATCTGCCATTTGTAGGTAACTGCGTGTTATTGTGGTGGAGGATAGTGTTATGTGTGGTGTGAGAGTTGCAGGGATGTTGGGGACAGCACAAACACCCAGCCCCCGGACCATTGGAATTAACCAATTAAGGTTAAAATCCCCGACCCGGCCGGGAGTCGAACCCGGGACCCTCTGAACCGAAGGCCAGTACGCTGACCATTCAGCCAACGAGTCGGACACCAAGGAGAATAATGGACTCTCTTATGGAGGGTAAGAAGAGTAGAGGGAGACCAAGATGACGATGGTTAGACTCTGTTTCTATAGATTTAAAGCTAAGAGGTATAGAACTTAATGAGGCCACAGCACTAGTTGCAAATAGAGGATTTTGGCGTCCTTTAGTAAATTTACAGAGGATTTCAGAATGAACGCTGAAAGGCATGTATGTATTTATAAAGGAAGTAATCTCATACCGAGTATTGTTTAGTATTGTTTGGCTACAATTCAAATGGTGGTGGTGGTGACTGTTGCTTTAAGGGTAAAGGAACTGGATTATCATCTGGAGACGACCAGAATAAGATGGAGGATGGCCAGAAGGTCGGAAGAACACCTAGGGAAGACGGCCAGAAGAAGATGGGTGACCGACAGAGAAAGATCGACGAGGTTCTCTACGAGATAAAGCATGTTCCGCAGTTCGACGCTTTGTCCCAAAGACCTTGTCCGGAAGACTGAAAGTTCTATTCCAGGATGGAGGCCGATCACGAAGTTCCCTGTCGAATGACGACCGCAGATTTTGAAGGAAACTGGAGCTATGTCGCATGGGTGGAAATGCAGAGGGACGGGAATCGTCACCTTCCCCCGGTCTCCCTGGCTTACCAGCCTGTAGCATACAAGGCTACAGTATTTACTCCAGCGAGGAAGCCGTGTGGAAGAGAGTTGTGCCTTCCGGTGGATTTAGGGTTCGACTGACCCGAGCGCCATCCTGCCCTGACCGAGAGGTACTGCCTGGATCTGACAAGGATATCAGAGGATGTACACGCCACTATCCGGAGGAGTACGAGCACGGAGAGAGACCGAGTGAAGGCGCGGCGCGACCAACGAGTGGACCCCATCGGAAATCAACAGAACGACCAAGAATGGTTACATTACCCTGTGAGGAATAGAGGCTTGTCCCTCGGACTCCAGAGGATGTGGAAAGACACCACGTTCAGAAGGGTTAAATTACATCAGGTACCGAGTACGACGGAAGCCAAAATGCAAGATGAAGGTGATACATCTAGACCGACGGGAGTCATACCAACGAACAGCTGAGAAAGCTGATCAGGACGATCAGCTCTCGAAGAGGGAAAATGTTACGTACCAGCGTACTTCCTGGAAGGGGCTAGTGAGGATCTACCAGCCGGCCTGTAGGACTCAGGTTCAGTGTTGGACTCCGTCCTGGAGTCAGTGTTAGAGTCAGTGTGGGACTTATTTTATTGGGGTTCGGTGTCTGGTTTGAGAACGAGTTGTGGAGTTGGCTATCGCTAGTTTCCGTCCGAGGTCTGAACGAGGAGTTGTGGTTGTTGCGTCGGAACTTCGAGTGAGTAGCTGGACTGAAGATGACTGTACTGTACTGCCTTAGAGTATTGTGTGTGTGCTTCTGTGGACTGAGAACATCCGTTTGTCAGCGAATGAGGAAGCTATCGTGAGTGTATTAATAGTCGCTGTTGAGCTGTTACTGTTCAGTTGTTCGCTGCATATGACTGTGCGCATTACTGGACTGTTTCTCGAGTCGAAACAAGGAATAATCATCGTGTGTTATGTGGCGACTAGACCTGTGTTCAAACCTGTGCGTTCGCAGGTTGACTGGACTGATGAACGCAAGTGAAAGGCCTGCCAGATAGGATTAGAGCTTCTTTCAGGTAAGAACTGCCTGGATGGAGTCTTCCTATAGGAGACTTGTAAATAGACACCAATTAGTAAGTGTGCCCCATCGTGGTTGAGTAGAATTCTTCTTCTTTCTTTCTTAGTCTGTTTTCCCTTCAGGTTCGGTTTTTCCCTCGGACTCAGCGAGGGATCCAACCTCTACCGCCTCAAGGGCAGTGTTTTGGAGTTTCAGACTTGGGTCGGGGATACAACTGGGGAGAATGACCAGTACCTCGGCCAGGCGGCCTCACCTGCTATGATGAACAGGGGCTTTGTGGAGGGATGAGAAGATTGGATGAGAAAGGCAAGGAAGAGGGAAGGAAGCGGCCGTGGCCTTAAGTTAGGTACCATCCCGGCATTTGCCTGGAGGAGAAGTGGGAAACCACGGAAAACCACTTCCAGGATGACTGAGGTGGAAATCGAGCCCACCTCTATTCAGTTGACCTCCCGAGGCTGAGCGGAACCCGTTCCAGCCCTCGTACCACTTTTCAAATTTCGTGGCAGAGCCGGGAATCGAACCCGGACCTCCGGGGGTGGCAGCTAATCACGCTAACCACTACACCACAGAGGCGGACTGAGTAGAATTATGAGTGTGCATTTACAGTCACTCTCTTGGAAAATTTTCCCACATATCCCCGATGTGAATAATTCCTCCTTCGTGGTGCGTGCGCGATATTCAGCGCGTATTTCATGTGGTGACAAATGTATGATTTTTTAAAGCATGCATGAAATTTATATTTATTTATTGGATGCCTTTTAGTTCCGGGAGTGTCCGAGGACATGTTAGGCTCGCCTGGTGCTGGTCTTTCTATTTGACGGTCATGGGTGACGTACTCGCCTGGATGTGGGATTATGCTGATAATGAAGAATGGGTAAAGTGAAACCCGGTGTCGACTCATAGCCTACTCTTGCCGAATGACTCCAAGGGATCTGTTCAAGGTTTAACATGTTCATTCGACGGACGGATCACAATCAAAAGCTTCGGAGAGGTTTAGCACCGCATCCAGGCTTCCGGCACGCAATCAAGTGATTATAAATTGTATACTACCACCTCTCCTATCCTGAAAGCGAAAATTATAGCTGTGAAATTTTTCACAAAAGAGCTCGAACCCGATAACCACAGCGTCAGATATAGACTTAACGTCTTAAAGATCACAGCTACCGGGTAGACATTAATGATGTGGAAGTGATTGGCCAAGCTGACGATCATGAAGAATATTGGAGAAAACTCCCCCTCGTTTCACCTGATTCACACGCATTAAGCGAGACTTAATTAGTTTGAATAAATTAACAGCGAGAGAGATCATATATTTACCTTCACACATATCTTTCAATCGTTGTTTCTCCTCTGACAGCAGTTTGTATTCAGGATGATTCTTCAATTGTTCCAATGGAATCACAGCCTGGTCATCAGTCTGTGTGCCGAATGCTATCATTTCAACGACAGCCTGAGAGCCTACCTCAGTGACTTCTTTCATCTCTGTCGAGGTCTGGGATGCCTGATGAACGAATTTCGTTTGAGAAGCCTCGTGCCTCTCCACCATGGACTGTACGCGGTTAAGGATTGCGCCATATTCATCGCGAGCCTGCTGGCGCATCTCCTCAGCGCCATCAAGCGCTGTAAACAAAAGCAACATATCACTGACCAACAGTACTTTTCATTTTATCGATTAAACTTTTAATTATTCACTATGATTTGAGAATATTACATTCATATTATGTCAGCGTGAAACAGGAATTGAACTCAAAGAGTCTGTGCAGAACCACTCGCTCTAGTTGTGCCAGATGACCTAGATGTTGGGCCCCTTTAAACAAGAACAATCCACAGTATCTAGTTTATATATACACTGTATAGTCTACTTTCCTTTCTACATTCATATGATGATAATGCATACATGACCACCTGAATAATCGAAAAAGATGAGAATTTAGCTGGTCATTTCTAAATACGAGGTGATGTGTAGTCATTTGACCGCCCAGCTCGAAGACCTGAAAATTACAATTTTATATGTCGTCAACGTAAACAAAGAACTGAACCCAGAGTCTATTTGGCAGAATGACCTCAGTAATGGCTTTCAGCTCAAAAAACTCATTGTAGTTTACATTCATCTTAAGCGCTTAGCGCCGTCGAGGTCTCAGAATTTTGTCCCGAAAGAGTTATTTTATGTAAATCTACAAGTCTAAAGTATTTGAACAACTTCAACAGAGCTAGGATTGAAATTTCTGCTTTGTGTTGGAAAAGCTAATGGTTCGAGACGTCCATGTGCCAGAACTGTGGCCCGCGGGGTTCGTTTCAATTTTTAATTCTACTCCATTTCTCTAAGCCTACCTGTCAACGTGCAAACATCAAGAATGGAAGCAAGATGAGGTAGAAAAAGATGTCAACTCTTCTTCGCTATCAATAATAGTTATGTTTGTACCTACAAATGCTATTGCAGAAGCACGTACTACATCACAAGTTCCTAAACATCAACTGTCTGCATGTAGACTCAAAGTTAACAACATACCTCAGTTACCCAATGCGGACGTAAGATACTGTAAATAACCCAACCTGCTGGTAAGCTAAGAGCCTACCAAGATGCTAGTTATACAGAGTATAAAGCAGATATTTTAGAAATAGAGCAAGAATTACGTCGTGCGGCTATTATTGAGTAATAGCGCTTCAAAGTGAAAATCTCGCCTGTAAGCACTCTCTCGACAGTACAGCAGTCTAAACACCTTCCTACATTTCCTGTCACCACCATCACTCTCATCTCTTCCTCTCTCTGTAGCATTATGGTGAATCGAGTACCTATATTGCTACAGACTCTTCCCTAATCTCCTACTCCTTAGTGTGTTAACTCCGCCTCTAGCTGTAGAGCCGGTCTCCAGCTAGAGAAATGTAAAAGCAATACCTCTGCGTCACCTGACGAGCTTAATTCCGCTAAGACAAATAAGTCCTAAGTTACAAGTTTGATCATCTGAGGTAGCTATGTATACGCATCAGCCCTTACGCTACCTCCCTAGCCCCAAAAGACCAAAGCAACAGTTATTAAACTATAAATCTTCTTTGCATCGTGCTACAGGTAAGTATTATTTCTTAAAAGATTATGTTCTAGTTACATGTCTCGGAAATTTTGTAAGTATATCTATCATTAATTAGGCAAGTAGCGTAAACCGTTTTCTGTTCTTAACACAAAGTTTTAATCTCTAAGTGATGTAGGTACCGGATGATATATATTAGAGTAAAAACTGAAGGGATAAAAAACTAAATCCTAAAGGACCAAAGGCCTAAAAGGTACTCTGAAGGGCTAAAGGCTAATGGGCATTGGAGGGCTAAATGAATAAAGGCGAAATGGTGAAAACGCACTAAAAGGCTAAAGGGCACTTAGAGGCAAAGGGCGAAGAGGCGAAAAGGCACTGAAGGGCTAAAGGGCTAAAGGTCACTAAAAGGGCAAAGGTTTCTAAAGGGATAAAGGGCGCTAAAGGAAACAAAATAGTATACTGTATGTTATTACAGGTTTCTGAGAGTTCCAATCTAAAGCTCTAAAGTTAAAATCAGAAATTGAGTGTTCCTGACTTTAGAATCCTTTCCCAATTTTGTGTCCTTTAGCACCCTTTAGATCTTTAGGGCCCTTTACTCTTTTAGTGCATTTTAGCCCTTTAGCCCTTTTGTGACCTTTAGCTCCTTAGAGACATTTAGCCCTTTAACCCTTTAATGCCATTTAGCCACTTCGCCTTTTGTCCCTAAGTGCCCTCTAGACCTTCAGTGCTCTTTCACCATTCTTCTATTTAGTTATTTAGTCATTCAGTACCCATTATCCCTTTTGCCCTTTAGAGTGCCTTTTAGCCCTTTAGTGCCCTTTAGAATTTAGTGCTTTTTATCCCTTCAGTTTCTTACTCTAAAATGTAAAGTATCATCCAAGAACTTTTTAAAGTTTGAGGTTATTTTTACCGCGAAATGTTGTAAAGAAACCGTCGGAGATGAGTTGTTACAGTTTATATCACCTGTTAGAGGACAAGTTTTGATGAAGTTTTAAAGTGTCATACAAAACATTTTAACGTTAGAAGCTATTTTTATCCCAAACCTTTGAAAAGGAACAGTCGGGGGTAAGTTGATATACTTTATCACCGGTCAGAGGAAGATTTATGATACATTTTCTAGAACCATCGGTTGAAGAGGTATTGAAATTTTAAGTTCAGAGATGTTTCCCCTCGCAACCTATATTTTACTCTAAAATGCGTTTGAAGTATATCCGAGACTTTTTCAACGTTAGAAGTCATTTTTACCTCGAAACATTGAAAAGAAACTGTTAGTGTTCAGTTGTTATATATCGCCTGTTAGAGGATAATTTTTTATCAGTTTTAAGCTAAAATCAGTTTTCTACGACTGCTCGTTGAGGAGGTAATCAATTTTTAAATTAAGGGGTATTTTCACCCCAACCCTCTTCTTACTCTAAACGTCATTGAAAGTATCATCCGAAATATTTTTATAGTTCGAGGTTATTTTAGCTTATAATTTTAAATTGTTCTGCTATATGAAATACATGGGCTGCATTTAGGCCCCTAGCAACAAAACAAATTGTAGGATAAACATGAAAGTTAATGAATTGTATGGGAAACATACCAAATAAATCTGTCAGTGTAAGTTCTCACTTGTAGCCCATACAGAATAGACAAAGAAACAGTGTCAGTTCTACCATAAGAAATACATAGGTTACATTTTGGCCCCTACCAACGAAAGAAATTATCAAACATGACAGTTAATAAATTGGATAGGAACTTACTAGTTGAATCTTTTTGCGGACTCCTTCAGACTTATGATAGTAATGAAAAAAGTTCCTACAGTGTTGCTTGTTGTTAAAATTGATAGGTCATCACCATTCTATAGGAAAGTGGGCGATGTAGTATCCGGTTATCAAAATAAATTTAAGCTACTCATCTACAAAATCTCCATCTGATAAAAAATGTACGCCCTCTAGGGAGGAGGCAAGAGAAACGGGTGAAGTAATCCTATTGCCTCAAAGTATCAGATAGCTGCTCGTGGTCGCCATCTTTCCTACTAGCCCGTGTGCCAGCTTCCCCGATTTTGTTCTACATGGAAAGACCAAGAACCCACTGAATGGACATCGTTAAGGACGTAACTTCAGACAGAGGAAGGCCACTATGAAACATCATAAACAACAGCACATATGTCAATAAGATAGAATGGTTCGCCAACAGTACACTGAAAACTGGAAGAGTAAAATGATGGTGATGATGATGATAAGTTTGAAACTTTTGCCCTTACGAGAAATAATAGTGGTGATAACCGCGATAGATATATTTCTCTACCAACGAGCTAGAAAGAGGACTATAGAGTGGCTATTGCATCGCCATATGTGAATCCACCTGAACCCCACGTCTGCCATATTTTAAGCCATCAAAAGAAGTGGGCGTGCTGATGAAGCAAGTACACAGGTTACATAAGTAAAGACAATTTCATTGTTTGCTTAATTATGACAGCATTCAAAGTTGCATAATAATTTAAATTTCTTGTTAAAAGGACATTAAGAATATAAGGTAAAATAAAGAATATTAACACATTTCCAGTAATCATAAAAGAAATCACAACGCATTGACATTAAATTCATATAGCCCTACTTATAATAATGCTATTTGCTTTACGTCCCAATAACTACTTTTGCGGTCTTCGGAGACGCCGAGGTGCCGGAATTTAGTCCCACAGGAGTTCTTTTACGTGCCAGTAAATCTACCGACACGGGGCTGTCGTATTTGAGCACCTTCAAATACCACCGGACTGAGTCAGGATTGAACCTGCCAAGTTGGGGTTAGAAGGCCAGCGCCTTAACCGTCTGAGCCACTCAGCCCGACGCCCTGCGTATAGAGAATGAAAATTTAGAACAAAAAACCTTGAACAAAATAATATAACAGCATGGAGAATTTATTCATACCACTTAATATAACACTTTTTATTACCGTATTATCTTTTTACAACAAACATGTATAATGTGTACAAAAAACTGAAGACAAACAGCCTGGTCCTGGTTCCTATCCATCGAGAAATGGATAGCAACAGACACGCACTTAATAACGCGTGTGATCGAGAATGAGAAGTACGAAGGGCGTGTGCGGTCTTAGATCAGGAGAGTGTACAGAGAGGGAATTGCAGTTGAATAAATATAGCATAGTAGGCCACACTTACTTTTATTAATATTAGCAAATGTAAATAAATTCCCTGTGATGTCACTGAATCCTTGTGAAATTGAACTAACATACCATCAAAATATGATATTTTAAAAGCAAATAAAGTTTATTCTTGACGATTGAATTTTATTAATGATAGATACTTAATTGTAATAAAATGGTCAAAGTTAATTCTTGAAGTTTCAAGCAAACGCTCAATTCAAAATGAAATAAATAACGAAATAAACCAAGTTCCTTTTTGAAATAATTAATCAGTTTGACTTCATATGAAAATAAACAAAGTTCGCTCTTGAAGTTCTTAATTGAATGCCTAATTTAAAAATATCGCAAATTAACCAAAGTTCACTCTTGAAATAATTAATCAGTTCGACGTATTTTGAAAATAAATAAAGTTCTATTTCACTGAAAAAATATCTAACGAAATTGCTAAGTCTCAGTTTCATTCTATAAATGTTCCTTAACGTTTTTCTCCACTCGTTAGCAAGTTCACTTGAACTTTGGTGTAGCTCTGGTAAGACTTAATACTACACTGGCTTTACGTGTAAAATTGAAAATTATTTGAGAAATTGAAAGTCACTTGAAACATCGAAAGTTACTTATGAACTTGAAAGTCAAATTGGAAGTCACTTGAGAAATGGATAGTTACTTGGAAAATTGAAAGTGACTTGTGGACTTGAAAGTTACATTAGAAGTCACAGTTCATAAAGTTCGAACTGACTGGTCTTTAAACAACGCAGATGCATACAACCTTTAAGTAGTTCTGGATCTTGTTGATGGCTCCGCCTGCCTGCGTCCTCGAAAGCTTGTTGAAAGTCTATGCTGACGAGTGCGGCAGAGCTGTTGGGTTGAGAGGACATATGCAGCACAAAGTTACATAGATTGGAGAGGTCATGTATGATGTTGGAGTTATTCAACACATTATGTTGCTCGGAACCAATGATGTTAGTTAAGGTGAGTCGTACGCGTCTGGCAAGTATTTTTGAAAACGACTTTTAATCTGTATTAATTAGTGTCAGTGGACGGTAATCCAGCAAGGATTTGGGTGATTTAATCTTAGGTACTAACACGATTATTCCTTCAGCGAAATTGTTCATCTGTTCTTCACTTGTGAATATTTATTGGAAAAGTAACAGTAAGTTGTCCTTTATGTATTGCCAATAGGATTTGTAAAACTCGAAAGAAAGACCATCAGGGCCGGGTGGTTTTTACAATGTTTTCTAGTCGCTGGGCGTCATCTATTGAAAGTTGTTTCTTTATAGGTTGTAAAAAGACTTTGACTCTTGTGCCTTGTTGAGTCGAGTCCTGAGCAAAAGCTCATTCAAAATGATCGGTTGCCGTTTGAATAATATTGTCAGTTCCTGTCATGGACCCCCCCCCCGTGGTTTATAGTTTTGAGATATTTTTCCTACTTCTATCCTTCCTTTTGGAAGTGTGGTGTAACGACGCCCTTTCGTTTTATTCTAAGGAACAAACAACGGTTAAATACAATATCAAATGAGTTCGTCAGCTTAGATAACATCAGCGAACAATAAATCCAACAATTAGGTACAATAACTGGAGAGAGCTAACAAAAAGATAATATAAGTTTTGAACATGCCGGTCAGACACCCTCTGAACAGGTTCACTATTATAAGAGCATGTTTGCTCCACCAATTTACATCCTAGGAGACTGAGCTCACAATGTTACTACAGTCCAGCTTCTCAGCCTCTTACAAAATTTTGCCTGATGAACTTAAAATACTTCTGCTCAACAGTCTGTTACACATTCGTCTATAAATGATTATCAAATAAACAGGGGCAATGAGTGCCCATTCTAAATGGCTTTAATGTAAAAAATAAAAGGTTTAATACAATTGGCCACTAACAAAAGGCTAGGAGCCGAAACATTTGCACTCCTTAAAAAAACTCTTAAAACCCTAAATGACCTTATGGCCCGGAGTTGCAGAGGCTAAGCCTATACTACAGAGGGGTGACTAAACGCGAAATATTAAATGCTGAAAGAGTGTGAAGATTTTAGAGGTTTAAAAAATTTTAATCACCCCATAGCAAGTTGAATGAGAATCAACAGAGGGTGATCACTCTTTGTTCCCTTAATTTACATGTTTCCAAGCAGAGATTTGAACCAAGTTCTCAGACTTGCCGAAAATCTACATTTAACACCTTAAATTAGGACTTTACATTTAAAGAAGTTTGAAGCCTTCCCCTCAAGCTAGCTATCTGCCTAGAGCGATCACATGTTAAGAACCTTGAATAGTTGGGCCTTACGAACGCAAAACTAGGGCGCGGTAAAGAATTCTCCTATTGCATCGAATTGGTAAGTACCTAGGAAATTCTTCAAGAAGACTATTCAGTATGAGAGCTTTAACTTATTCTCTGGTCATTTCCTTGTCAGCCCATTCACCCTGGCACCTTCCTTCACCTCTCTGTTCCACTATATTCCCGTAATAATAATAATAATAATAATAATAATAATAATAATAATAATAATAATAATAATAATAATAATGGCGTGCGGAGGAATTAGCAGTGGCCTTGGTTAAGGTACAGAAGACCCAGTATTTTCCTGTTGTGAAAATGGGAACCACAGAAAACCATCTATCAGCGCTGTCGAGAGTGGAATTCAGTCTCACTATAATCCAAATACAAGCTAAAAGCTATATACATCCAACCACGTTGCCAACTCGCTCAGTAGTAATGGTGATGTAGGACTGGAAGTCCGCATATTATTCCGTATCGTTGCCAGAGGGGATGAGGCGACTAGGAAATTCACTCAGTCAGTCAGGATAATATTTATCGCGTTTCGCTTTTTCGTCATTTCCTACAAGAAAAGTAGGCCTACTGTACACATACTGGATTGTGTTGCAAGTAAAAGCAACATAATTCTACCAATCGCCAAAAACTCTGTACTTTACTAAAATACTTACTTGAAATATGATACATCTTTTATGTTTTTTTCTACCGTTACCGAGAGAGTTGGCCGTGCGGTTAGGGGCACGCAGCTGTGAGCTTGCACTCGGGAAAGAGTGGGTTCGAACCCCCCACTGTCGGCAGCCCTGAAGATGCTTTTCCGTAGTTTCCTATTTTCACATCAGGCTGTACCCTAATTAAGACCACGACCACTTCCTTCCCCCTCCTAGCTCTTTTCTACCCCCATCGTCTCCATAAGACCTATCTGTGTCGGTGCGATGTAAAGCAAATTGTAAAAAAATTGCAGAGCGTCATATTATCTCCGCAAATATCATATCTATCTACCACACGTACAGAACAAAGTTGTTTTGCATACGAGGTATGATAAGTGAGATATTTAGGGATTTAGATTATTATTTGTAAGTCAATCAACGGCGAGCATCCCTGACATGGCATTATTCAATAGCATGTCAGCTAGTCTATAATAGTATATAATTTACGAATTCTGAAAAGTGTCTGTTCCCTCTAATGGTACACATGCGAGGGTATCCAAGACCTAGCTGATGTCTGTTAGGAACTTGTTATTCGAGAATTTCTTTTCGGATATTTACACGTATAAGACAATATATTTCAGAATAAATTTAGATAACATATTTATATACAGTTTGTATTTAAGTTCCTACTACTCACTTTCAGGGCTTATAGGGAGAAAAGAGTAGATAACATTTTGAATAGGAAAGCATATCCGGAAAAGTACTGCTTCCCCGCTATGCGCAAAACACCTCCGCGTGTTTCACGTCTGCTGCGTGAACGAGCGGAGCAGAGCACGTGCAGTGTTTCTGTGTCCTCATACATCGATGTGGCGTTCACCCACTTCGATAGATACCTCGGTACACTTGCTCACAGTCACCTGAGGTCGAACATCCGCCGCTACCGTAACCTGCGCAAGCATACGGTATCTTACTTTGACTCCGCGGCCTCGTAAATCCATCTTTTCTTGTAAGTTCGTATAAATGTTTATCTGCTCGATCTCCCTACAAGCCGTCAAAGTGTGCGATAGGAATTTAGATACATTCTGTATATAGGATGAATGGAAATTCGTGTACAAGCACACCATCACGTTTAAAACCGTGCTGGTATAGAATGAAGTATCCGATTTTGCTTAGTTTCCGAGTTATAGAGCGTGTGTCAGAACTAATGATGTTGGTAGACAATAGTATGATTTACAGACTTTACATAGCAGTATGGTAGGATGGCTAACATATCCGTTTCTGAAAATGAAAATCCCGCGTTTTTTTAAATTTTTATCTGTAGTTAAAGGACAGCCATCACTGTATTAAATATCAAAGAAAAAAACGGAGCATTCTGAAGTGTTATTAGATTACTGTACTCTAGCGCTGGTTGTGACACGTAGGAAAAATATTTCAGTGCATGGTTTTGTATTAATTAGATGGTATTATGGTGCCATCCTCTGTCATAATATTGTGCGACACTCCAATTGTTGCTTTGACGTATAAGGTGCAAGCTTCCAGTTTCTGTAATGCAGTAGGGCCACTTTAAGCATATCGTTCAGTGCGTCCACTGGCTTGTACTGTATTTTTATTATTGTGAATGTGCAGTGATAATATTAATTTTTCTTCAGAACACTTCTATTGGTTAATCTTGCTGCAAGTGATACTGTGAGGAAATTCGCCTCAAATTATTGATTTGCCAGTTACAGTATATTGAATGCAATAACATATTGGGATAGCTCTATCTGACTGATGTCTTTGTTCGCTTACAAATATTTAATGTAATTCATTAATCTAACAATGGATTCAATCTTAAATGCATGAAATTAATATACTTTGTCTTCAGTACACGACAGCTTTGCATTTGTGTTTGTCCTTTAATTAAACATCAAATTACAGCATGTATAATTATCGGCGTTTCGTGTTGAGCATGGGATGGTAAGGTTTAGAATAAGACACGTTAGTCATTCAGCCAGAATTCTTCAGCAAAAGTCATTAATTCACCTGAATTACAGATGACCGCAATGAATCAAAATACAACAACTTTATAAATTAACAGTCTACAGCAGTTATAAATGTTCTAGATCCTATGGCTAGAGCACGTCGCCAATGAGGAGTTAGGCATTCTCCGTCGAGGTGGAAAAACATGTGAAGTCTTCACTCTCGCAAAACGCGTTAAAGGATCGTATTTCAGCCACATATTTCAAAACGACAAATATAGTCTGTTATAACTGAAGACCATAGGAGGCAAGACAGAAGGAGTGGCTTAACATCCATGAAACAACTCTTATACGAGAAACTCAGAATAGGAAAACTTACTCCATCTACATTATGGTCGTAAACAGTCTATCAGAAACGGCATAAGAAGGAGAAGAAGAAGAAAAATAAGACGAAGGTTATGAATAAAGAAAATGCAAAATACCTACCAAGAAGGAACAAAAAAAAGAAGTAGAAAGAAATCCGTGAATTGCGGGACACTCGGGATGAATCTAAATGGTATCTCAAACATCCTGATGGACCTTTTCAATGCTGTGACCGCAATGGCATGGATGGTATCTTTCCTGATTCTGAATATGTTACTGAAGTTGACAAAGAGAGACGTAATCGTACCTCTGGCCCCGACCGTGAGTTCTACGACTTCAAGTTTCTTGAGGTGATATTTATTAAGATTGTGGGGTATCTGTTCGTTTTTCTCTTTGGGAACTTCTCTTAGCTGTGTCGCATCAGTCTCGAATCTAAACGTAGTGTTACTCCCTTCGTGATGCACACCAGCTCCAATGACGTCATACAAAGAGAAGAACAGTTTCGTCCGTCCGAACTGCGCATTGCAAGCACACATCACAGTTATGGGATATGTGTGTCTTGCAGTTAAAAATATTCGCGAATGTTACATTATATATGAAATCTTTAACACTGTGATCGTTTAATATATCGTTAAGTTACGTCTGTATAACGTTGAGAGAAGTAGGTCTAAAATACTTATACTCTGACGTCATTTTTTTTCGAATTGCCATTGATAAAATTGATAAAAGCATAAAGATCAATGTGAATCAATTAAAATACTATCTTCTATGCAGATTACAACACGATACTTGTTGACAACTTCGAACACTTTCAATTCCTTCTGAAGAGTGTCAACGAATATGCAAGTAGTTTGGCTTTAAACATTCAGAAATCTACGTTAATTGCAAACAGCAACCAGAAAAATCGCCAACGCTGTTAACAAACTGGACGGAAAAGCTTTTGAAAGGATGTCACATTCAAGTACGGTGAGTAGGATGCTGGTGAATTTAACGATAAGATCCGGATGTACGTAGAAATTAAAATCAGAAGTAGCATAGCAGAGAGTATTTTTTTGAAATTGAAACACTGTGTGCGAAACTGTGACCTCCGATTCCAAACACGTTGGCGCGTCGTGAAGTGTTATGTGTTACCGGTGCTGCTTTGTGGTGTCGAAGGATGGACACTAAAGGTGCCGTCAATGAGCCAACTGCAGGCCTTAGACATGTTGATGTACCGCAGAATGATGGAAGTCCCACGGGTATACCACGTCACTAACGAGGAGCTATTCCGTTGAGTCAGGGAATCGAACTAAGTGTTAACCCTTGCAAAAAGCACGAAAGCATTAAAGCAGCCTATTTCAGTCACATCTTTGGAAATGCCAAGTACAGCTTGATACAACCTGTCATATCATGTGAACCTCAGTCGAGTTGCCAATTATTCCCTGCGCCGTGTCTGGGAAAGTGAATGATGCAACAGCCGCCTGACCCATATCTCGCCCAGTGATGTCATGGTCTCAGCCAGTCTGCGATATGCTTCCGTATAGCGTGATTTCCTTTTATACTGCAGTAATTGATCGGTTTAGTCCGTTTCATAGCTTCTGCATTGAGTGTTGAGCACCGAATTTTCGTGTGCCGTAGATTTTAAAGCACGAATCTGCTGGGAGAGTGACAAGAGAAATCCGCGAACAATTTCCTGGGGCGCGAGTGCCAACGCGTTATGGAATTAAGAAAATTGTGAATAAATTCAGACCGAGCTCTATAGCTGCAGTCGCTTAAGTGCGGCCAGTATCCAGTATTCGGGAGATAGTAGGTTCGAACCCCACTGTCGGCAGCCCTGAAGATGGTTTTCCGTGGTTTCCCATTTTCACACTAGGCAAATGCTGGGGCTGTACCTTAATTAAGGCCACGGCCGCTTCTTTCCCACTCCTAACCCTTCCCTGTCCCATCGTCGCCATAAGTCCTATCTGTGTCGGTGCGACGTAAAGCAACTAGCAAAAAAAAAAAAAAAAAAAAATTCAGAACTATGCATTCAGAGCTAAATAAAAATTATTTAAACAACCGACTGTCTTCACTGATGAAAATATTCACGGTAGGCTTAAAGATTTGAGCGATTCCCCTTAAAATCTTTAGGAAAAACTGGAACAGCAAAGTGAGGTTTCATATTTTTCTGCTTGGTGGACGGCATTAAAACTATAAGCCTTACAAAGTCAATAAGTGCCACGTTTAAGCCCAAGGGAACCAGCTGAGCATTATTTCCTTTGGTTTCTTCAGTCTGACAACGGTGGTGATTTAAATCCAGAATTATTGCTGTTTTCTGATTAGGCTTGGTTCTATTTACATGGACGGGTTAATTCACAAAGTAATCGGTACTGATAATATGAGAATCCAGGAATCTATGTATAAATTGAAGTCAGCTCGGAACGATCTTTCTACAGTATGTTATATATAATGGTATTAAAATGAAAATAGACGTGAATTGATAAGGCACATCCAGGCATCATAGAAACTTAAAACTTGGCATTAGAAGTTGATGACTTCAGGATCCCCCCCCCCCCCAAAAAAATGAAAATTCCCAAAATTCCTTAAGAGGGCCAGGCTGGGTGGGTTTCAGAACTAAGGCTCAGCATAAAAACGCGAGTGTAAACATTTCTTTCACCCAGTCGGATATATTATTCCCAAGCGATGATGTATCATTTTCAGAGGTTTAAAAGTTTCCTCAAAGTCCAAATTAAGATTCAACATCAAACCCTGAGAAAATGTTGAAGTAAATTATCGAGATATGAGTGATAGCATTGAAAAGAGACATGTTACTGTGGATTTTCCCGGCATCCTAGACTTAAAATGTACCCGAGAAGTTGATGCCCTTAGGATCCCTAGAAATATACAACATTTCTGGAACATCTAGAAATCCTCGAGAGGGCCAGGCTAGGTGGGGTTTTTAAAATTGGATCTCAGAATAAGAAAGCAAGTGTAAACATTTCTTTCTTCCACTCTCCACTCGGATACATTTTTTCAAAGCGATCACGTATGAGGTGCCTAATATCAAACACGGACATGCGCCACCCATATCAAAATTGAGTTAAGAATATAAAATTATAGTATTTTTAATGCTCTCTCTGAATTAGTGGCCCATGTCTTTCATAAACGAATATTTGTACTTTATTTTTAACAAAGGAATATGCAGTTTCTTTCATAACCGGACACCTCCAAACAAAGTTTCTATCAAAAACGGAGATGACCGTTTCAGCCAGATTGCTACAAGTGACATCAAACTGGCATGGCGACCATTTGTTTACATTCTCTTGTCGGTGAGTGCTTGGAAGTTTACTGCTCATATTTTTTCAGTGTTTTACTTATAACATAAGTATTTGGGAAAATATTTTCGTTTAATATGGAAGGCAATGTTTCGGAGTGTCCACCATAAGTGGAATTGCAAGTAAAGGGAGCTTACTTTAGGCACATTTTTAATACCAGCTTAAATTTCGGGTTTGCTTCTCCAGGCACAGATGAGTGCACTACATGCTTGGAACTAGAGCAAAGTATTAAGTTTGAAAAGTATGAAGAGAAAGAACAACCTTAATTTTGAAGAGAACTATCCACAAAAAACAAGCAGAGAATTTGTATCGACAACTGAAGAAAAATGAAGAGGGCTGTCTTTTAATGTCCTATGATTGCCAAAAGAACCTTGCTTTGCCAAAATTAACTGATCAGTCAGCTTATTATTCCAGACAACTTTACTGTTACAAACTGTCCGTTGTAACAGGCACATCTCAAAGCAAGCTGCGCCCTGACAATGTGTCTGTTTATAAGTGGCTGGAGAATGAGGCAAAGAAATGAGAACTGATATTTCCAATTATTGGAAACTCATATTTGCCGTCAGATAGGACTTTTGGACTCATTGAGAAAGATCTGAAGAAGACGACCACAATAAATTCAGATGAATATCATGTTAGTTGTTAACAAAGTATAAGATTAAACTTATTTCTTTCATATTTTCATTAGATTTCTTTTAAAATAGAAGTTTACTAGCATGCCATCCCGCAACTTTGTTTCAAAATATTGGGATAGTTTGTTTCAAATGTGGACAGTTACATGGATGTTTGTATCAAAATCGGACAAAAGTCAATCTTAGTTTCAAAAATGGACACCGTCATATTTGAACGTGTTTTACATTACCTTAGAATGAAATTCTCAAGTGTCGACAATGGTTTTCTTGTTCATAGGGCTGGCAATATGGCACACTAAAAGTTTCACACTCGTATCAGGAGGTTAACATAGAGAAACAAAAATGTGGCTCTACTGAAAAATGAACAAAATGGCTTTTGTCCATGTTTGATACTAGGCACCTCGTATAGTTTTCATGGGTTTACATTTTTAACATCAAACCCCGTGTAAATGTTGAAGAAAAGTTTCGAGATATTAAGGATAATATTAAATGGAATTCGATGTGAAACGAACTGTATAAAAATATAACAATGAAAATAGACATGAATTAATGAGGATTTTCTCGGCATCCTACAAACGTAAAAGGTAGATGGAATATCACGCACTTCCGATGACGAAGGAGACACTGTGATTGAGGACTACGGGGAATAGGACTGTATATAATGTATATACCAGGTGCACGTTAAATGAAAGGAAAGAACGGTCATCGATAGCCATCCAAGATCATATAAAAGCTAAAACACCGAAGCGTAAGATTGTGTTCATTAGATCCGGTCCAAAAGGCCATGCTAAGCTTGTAAAAACATCCGATGTTTTGAAATTGTTTATCGATGCTGGTATGTTGGACAATATAACTTATTTTTCCGAAAAGCACAGCAGCTTAAACATGAAGCTGCTAACGATGTAACGGAGACACCTATGCTATTAGAGCCGGGAGTATCCGAGGACAAGTTTGGCTCGCCAGATGCAGGTCTTTTCACTTGACACCCGTAGGCGACCTGCGCGTCGTGACGAGGATGAATTGATGATGAAGACGACACATACACCCAGCCTCCGTGCCAGCGAAATTAACCAATTATGGTTAAAATTCCCGACCCTGCCGGGAATCGAACCCGGGACCCCTGTGACCAAAGGCCAGCACGCTAACCATTTAGCCATGGAGCCGGACAATTTTGAGAGTAATCTTTCGTGAATATTCGTTAAGTAAAAGGTAAGATTTATACTGTGTTTCATTTATAATAAGCCAACGGCCGTAGCCGTGTTGAAACACCGGATCCCGTGAGATCTCCGAAGTAAAGCAACATTGGGCGTGGTCAAGAGTTGGATGGGTTGCCACGCGTTGTTGGTGGGGGGGTAAGGGAATGGAGAAGCGGAAAGGAACTGGCCACCCTACCGCACGTAAATTCCGGCTCAGGAACACCTCTGCGGAGGTTCGGACCTGCCTTCGGGCAGAATAACCCTTACCTACCTCATTTATAATAAAGCAGAATAAGCGACTTTACAACAAACAAACTTAAAATGAATGAGGAGAGGAGAGAGGCTGACTATAAGATGTTGGACACAATGCAAATACTTGAACGAAGTATGCATTGAAGCAATGCAATTACAAAATACTATAAACATTGTGAGATCAACTTGTCACATTAGTAGACACGGAGCATTAACTTGTATTGTCTTTCATATCGTCACAAACATTCACCATTTTTTTTTTACAATTTGCTTTACATCGCACCGACACCGATAGGTCTTATGGTGACGATGGGACGGGAGAAGGCTAGAAGTGGGAAGGAATCGGCCGTGGCCTTAATTAAGGTACATCCCCAGCATTTGCCTGGTGTGAAAATGGGAAACCACGGAAAACCATCTTCAGGGCTGCCGACAGTGGGGTTCGAACCCACTATCTCCCGAATACTGAATACTGGCCGCATTTAAGCGACTGCAGCTATCGAGCTCGGTAAGATTCACCATTATTCTGTTATCTATTTTACTCCAGAAGGAATCAAGAGAGCATCATTTACTATATCTTGGTTAAGCGAGCTCATTTTTTCACTAATAAAATAGCTGAACTGAAATTTCTTTCACTTTCCGCATTGGAGGCTGGAATAAACTTATTTACTTTCCTAGCAGAGCAGGTCTTGAATATTCTGTGCTGTTATTTTTCCACTATGCAAGAGGATCGTCATCGGAAAGGCGATCTTCTAATAAATACATTGTTGTAGAAAGAATGTCGGCAACGTTTATTGGTCCATAGTCTGCGCCAACATTAACTCGTTATTGACATAGAGCTCGAAACCTATTCCTGAAACAATCGTAAAGGGACGGAGATCTGTTGCATACATTTCCACGCACTTCTTTGCTATGTTTTGTTCGATATTATGCGGCATTGTATTTGATTGACGCGCTGTATTCGGCCGCACATTACACACGTGTGCTTTCATGTGTGAGGTAGTAGATGAAAACATCAATAAGGAAGCACAACAGTCAAATGGCATATATCCAGCATATTGACCATTCGCAGTTGTTATTAGTAAGAAGTATTCCCACACTTCGATCATCATCCTTTTCTTATTTAGTAATCCATATTGCTTACTCTCAGGTTTTGCTTTCACCCTGCCTTTGGACTCCCGTACCATGTTCGCAACGAATGTCATAGTGACTGCGAATGTGAACTAATCGGATAGAATGTAGTGCATTCGCCAAGTGGTCGGACAGGACTAGAGGAGCTGGACTTAACTACACAACTATCTTCGTTTGAGAGATCGTAAACGGGTAATGCAGACATTTAGTATAGAAGTAACCCCGGCATCATAGAAGTACTAAAATAATGCAATTCGCTCTGAAATTTTGAATATTCATGAGGCTGAACTGAAGTATATCTTCACACGCTACAAAGCTACAAGGCGGTAGAGGTGGATCCCTCGCTTAGGGTACAAACATACCGAAGATGCATCGCAGCTCGCGGTCGCGGTTTACGTCGCGGTCGCGGTTTACTTCGCGGTCGATGGAGGTTGAACATACCGGGAAGGTTTACCTGTCAGTGTTCTGAGATCTGTTTACAGTGAGTGGACGTATGTTTAGATCTCCGCGTTCAAGTTAAAGATAATTTATCCTCTATTGCTGAGCTTTTACAAGTATAGAGTATGTATTCAAGTGACAGTGGAGATAATGATTCATTGTGCACAAGCACACGATGGTGGCTACTTTCAAATCAGTCAGCCCGCCAGTGGAATGCTCATCCTATGAATCAAAGAAGACAGGCGCTGGGGGAATATCACAACTTATCTGAAGAACTGAGACACCACCCGGACAGAATCCATTCATACTTGTTCGTCCATATATTCCGGCACCAATGAGGTGCTACAACTGTCAAAAGTTTGGCCACACCTCATTGCGGTGGACAGGTTTGACGACCTGCAAAATGTGTAGGAAGTGCGAGCATGCTAGGGTTGACTACACACCACCACCTGTGTGCGTCAACTGCCCGGGTGTGCATGCTCCAATCTCCAAGGGGTGCCCCACTTCCAAGCAGGAGAAGAAGATCCAGGAGATGAAAAAGCTGCCCCTTGAGACGTTCCAATACACATACAACAATGTGGAATCAAAAATTGATATTGTGAAGTACAATAACTAATACACGAATACCCACGCGGGCTCTGTGAACACCTGGATCAACGGCACAGTAGAACGGGGCGATATATCACGTGATCTCAATCCGGACTAGCCAATCAGGAGCAAGCTACATCGATGCCTCCCGTTCTACAGCGATAACACAAACTTTCTTGTCATCGCGCTAGACCTCCTGGTAAATCGCGATGGTGAATGGAAGCGAACATCTTTGACATGAACTGTTCCATTTAAAACTGTGTGTTTGTGTTATTAGGAGGTGACATCTAGGCATCGACCGCGATGTAAACCGCGACCGCAAGCTGCGATACATCTTCGGTATGTTCGTACCCTTAGTCCGAGGGAAAAACTGACCCTAGAGGATAAACAGATAAATAAGAAGAAGGAGAAATTTATTCTTCTATGTTATTGCTTGAGAAAGAATACGGTACTCTTGTTCATAAACGAGGGATACTGGCAACACAATGATTTTGAAAACGTTAGCATTTCTATCTTCTTAAAATTACAGCTAAAAATGTAGCTGTCCCCCAAAATTGTGTAATGTCCCTGTTTTTCGACTGTCTTTCCTTCATTCCATCCTTCAACACTTGGTGACCCTAGCGACCGCGCTCTCCTTTACTGACACATGGCAAGATAGAATGGAAACAAGAACTTGTGCGGAGACGATTATCCTGGATGCGGAACCTCCTATAGTGGTTCAACATCCACAATACGTCCTCACTGAAACGGGAAACACTAAATATAAACTTACTCCGGTTGTGCGGTTATGGTTGCGCTGCTGTGGGCTTGCATTCGGGTGATAGTGTGTTCGAACCTCACTTACAGCAGACTGAGGATGGTTTTTTTATGGTTTCCCACTTTAATATCAGCTGCTTCCTTCCCACTCCTAGATCTTTCCTATCCCATAATCGCCCTAAGACCTGTCAGTGTCAGTGTGACGTGAAACAAATTGAGAAAAGAAACTTACTCCATGGTGTTCGCCAACCTTCTGTAAGGAGATGGAACCAGACGAAGAAGGTTTAAAATGTGGTCAAAGCAGTCAGTGCATAACGATTGTTTTACACATCAGTGTAAGCAAGAAAGCATAGAGTAATAAATGTTACAGGATTGTGAGCAACTGCAAAAAGTCTTTCCCCCCGCCCTGATTGGGGAGGACTTCCCAGCCGAGTGTTCCTGGGAAACAGCCTTCCCACGCAACGTCGGCAATAACGCACTTTTCGGTCCTTGTTCTGTTAAACCTCCAGTTTCTTTAGCGATTATCTTTTGTTGCTGGCTTTGACTTATCGATGCGTTTTCAATACTGCTGTTCTGTGGAGTGATTCGCACGTTTGCGACCTTTTCAGCGAAGGAGATGGAGAACTCCGGAGCAGCCATGGTCTTGAACTTCCTCTGGGCGTCTGGATAAGATAGCTTTTCCAGCGTTTTTATCTTCTGGGTCTTCTTCTCCTGCTTGAATGTGGGGCACTCCTTGGAGATTGGAGCATGCACACCCGGGCAGTTGACGCACACAGGTGGTGGTATGCAGTCAACCCTAGCATGCTCACACTTCCTACACATTTTGCAGGTCGTCGAACCTGTACATCGCAATGAGGTGTGGCCAAACTTTTGACAGTTGTAGCATCTCATTGGTGCTGGAATATATGGACGAACAGTCAGACGATACATTGCCACTTTTATCCGTTCAGGTACGGTCTCGGCGCCGAAGGTAAGGATGAAATCACCCGTATCGAGTAGCATATCACCCACACGCCTCTTCAACCTCTTCACGTCGGTTACACCCCGATGTGCTAGGCACCGGATCATAGTATCCTCAGAAGACTTAACCAAGTCCCTGTGGCATATAACTCCCTTGCAGGAGTTAAGGGTTTGGTGCTTCTCGATTTTCACGTCTACCTTTCCGAATAACCTGGCTTTAAGTAGCCGTCTGGACTGTTCAGCCTTAGATGTCTTTATAAGTACGGATCCATCGCGGAGTTTGCGCATCTCGTCGACTATACCAGCAACAGTTTCTTCGATGGAATCGTTGATCATGAAAGGACATTCATCAAGAAAACTCTTACCATCGACCCTGGAAGCAACCAGGAATCGAGGAAGATGTTCGTCACTTACATAATCCACTGGAACTGGAGTGTACCGCTTTCTTTTCTTACCAATTTTTGACGCTGTTTTTTGAAGGGTGACCCCCTTTGGATCAGAAGAAATAGAAGAGAGAGGTTCCGTTTTTGGTTCCACGAGTACTCCGGAAATATGAGGTCGACCTTCGGCAGAGCCAAGGAGATGTACTAAAGGCAAGGCTATATACTCTAGAGGGCGCCCGGTATCTGGAGGGGGTCGCTAGGAACTACTCTCCCAGTAGCCATGCATCACCTCGCCACGACCCGAAACTTGTGATTGGGGGAGGATAAAACCTCCGTACTAACCTAATCTACCCGAGGTAGAGAGGGTGGCCAGACAGGAAAAGGAAGAAGGTGAGAATAGAAGGGTAGAAATAGTGATGAAGAATAAAGAGCACAGACACCTCTCAAGCAACTCGGGGGACACCTTGTTAGTCTGGCCCTACACCGAAGCCAATCCAGCATGGGTAACCCTGAGCTGGCACAGCCCTCGGGATCAACAAGCACACAAGCTCCCACACCGATGTCAAAGTCATGGTGTCCCTAGAGGGGGCCCGACCGAGAGTCTGAAGCTCCAGGACACTACCCTTGAGGCGGTAGAGGTGAGATCTCTCGCTGAGTCCGAGGGAAAAACCGACCCTGGAGGGTAAACAGATAAAGAAGAATAAGAAGAAGAAGAAGGAAAGATCACAATATGGAGATAAAGTTGGAATTCAAGAGAACAAATTGGGGCAAATATTCATTTAGAGGAAGGGAGTTAAGGAATGGAATAATTTACAAAGAGGCTAGGAAACAACGGATAGAACATCTGCCACCTGGACGTCTGCCCTACATGACGACCAATGTTGATAGATAGATAGATAGATAGATAGATAGATAGATAGATAGATAGATAGATAGATTGATTGATTGATTGATTGATTGATTGATTGATTGATTGATTGATTGATTGATTGATTGATTGATTGATTGATTGATTGATTGATTGATTGATTGATTGACAAAACCAACGAGATCTGTTAGCTTCTTCCTCCATTCACTGACAGTTGGTGAGGAATTAACTGCGTTGCATTGCTTCAATACCTAAATGTATTTTAGTAACAATAATGGAGACAATGGAGGCACAAGAAAAATTATAATAGCCTAATAACATAAGTCATTAGTTCCTCCATACATTTATATACTCATAAATAGGGCAGTTTTCTAACACTATCCTTTAAATATATTTTTGAGTCATTTTTTCCACACAAATATATTTATGATACTTTTCTGTAGTTGTTGAAGAATACATTCACCGAATGTTAATAGACTGACCACAAATATCTGTTAGTTTCTTTCCACATTCACGGACAGTTGCTGAAGGATGAAGTTGCTCTGCTTCGGATATCAAATGTTGCCTAAGAGCATTAGGCCAGCCTGAGTGGCTCAGACGGTTGAGACGCTGGCCTTCTGACCCTAACTTGGCAGGTTCGATCCTGGCTCAGTCCGGTGGTATTTGAAGGTGGTCACATAAGCAGCCTCATGTCGGTGGATATACTGGTACGTAAAATAACTCCTGTAGAACCAAATTCGGGCATTTCGGCTTCTCCGAAAACAGCCAAAAGTAGTTAGTGGGACGTAAAACCAATAATTACTTGTATTTTGAGTAGCAATAGTTTAGTTTTGAGGAGTAAGTTACTTAATAGAAGATTGCGTTTTAGGTATTAACTGCATTTACTTCTACTTTTTAGACTGGGTTTTGCTTTTAATTCGCGTTAACATCAGAAAAAAACAACGCATTGTCAATATTACCTAATACAAGGGACATTACAAATGTAGGCACTCTAGGCTAATGACTTTTCATCACTTCTAGGCTCTTCTTTGTCGGCAATAAAACACACTAGCCCCACTATGAATCTACAGTATGTTCCTATCCTATTCGTATGGGCTGTTTCCTTTAAGTACCTCAACGGACTGCCAGAAAATAATAAACTGGAAAGGATTTTATTCACTGTATATATATTCGACAAAGCCTTCAGAAAACATATGTCTACTATATCTGCTTGCAATCTTGTTAACAAAACATACAGCTTCTAATCAAGAAAAGCAAGCCCATAATCTTGTATCTTTCCTATTCGTACAAGCAAATGGAACATTTGAAGTAAACAAACAATGAAGGGTTCCTGGAACATGTTAGTATCTAGTGGAATGTCCCATAGCCTTTATAACTGCCTGACATCGTCGCCGCATAGAATACACTAATTTCTTGCACATGTCTGGGCTGATTTTCTGCCATTCCTGATGAATCATACTTTTAAGTTTCTCCTTCGTATGTACACATTGCCTACGAATATTCCTCTTCAACGTAGCCCAAAAATGTTCGATGGGATTTAAATCCGGCGACTGGGGAGGCGTTCTAAGCTGCTTAGGAATGTTCCAGATCAACCATGTCTTATTAATGTCAGCAGTGTGTTTTGGGTCATTATCACTCTGGAACATATAAACAGGTGGCATCCCCATCCCCATTTCTTCGGCACTCTACTTCACGTTTGCTCTCAGGATTGCATTATAGCCCTCCTTGTTTATTATTCCGTCAATGAAATGTATCTTACCCACATCCCTGGCTGACATACAGCCCCAAAGAATTACAGACCCACCACCATATTTTACAGTTGGGAGTGTATTTGCCACATCATTGTCCGTACCAATTTTTCTCCTTATTCTGCAGATGCCATCTGACCCGAAAAGGTTTATTTTTGTCTCATCAGACCAGATAACATAATTCCAGAATTCGTTCTCCTTATTTATATGCTCCTTAGCGAATGTCAGTCTAAGCCGTCTGTTTTTTCTACTTATATGGCCTTTTCCGAGCGATTCTTCCATAGTATCCATGCCGATACAGGTTCCGACGGATGGCGGAGTTGCTGATCATATTTCCTGTTCGTTCCTCCGTGAGTTACCTCAAACTGGTGCACTTAATTTGAAATCTGACTTTATCAGCCGAACAACAAACCGTTCTTCCCTTTCAGTTTAACGCTTTCTCCTGGGTTTCCTTGGCGTGTTCTTAATAGTGCCTTTGTATTTAAATTTATCAACCACATATTGCACCGTAGAATGTGTTCAATTGACCAGCTGTCCAATCTTTTGTAAGAAAAATCTTTTAAGTGCCAGTTTAAGTATAGTGTTCTTAAGCTCCGTACTTAACTCTGTACTCGTACCCATGTCCACCACAGATACACTAGGAAGGAGACTAAGGCCCTTAAACAGTCGTATGCCGTCACTGAGACTTTTTCGTGCATCGCAAACAAACGGTGCGCATCATACTGTCAATGTGTATGAATACAACTGGTACATCCGTTTGCCGATGATGGCACGTTAACATAAAATATTCTTGTCTCAATGTAAAGAAGTATGGTTTTGACTAAGGAATTATCATTGACAAATCATGTTTTTTACCCGTAATGTACGTTTTATTTCAGTTTTTCAATCGTTAATGTAAATATACGAGATTTGATAAGAAATTAAAGCATGTACGAATAACAGAGCCACTATTTTGTATATACTAATCAGAAAGGTCAAACGCAGTATTCATCATCAGCACGGGTTGTTCTAATGCCGTCTTACGGAAAATGAGTGCTATATACTCCTGTTTTCTCTGCGATAGTTACATTTCCTCTTGTAGTTTTCTTCTTCTATGAACGTTCTCTTCACTCACCTGCAAGAAATTAAATTACTGATCCTATTTGGATTTGCATCATGGCACGTAACTACTACTTAGCACTGTGGCAATCGCGTATTGTACTTTCACACACTGTGTGTAAACTCACAATACATTGCATTTCCAGAAAACAAGTGCTATACTGTAATATTAATTGAAGAAATTTCACGAGAGTTCTATGTCCCATGAATTTGCACATCTTAAGAAGTGGAGATAACATTCATAACCTAACCTAAACTATGTGGTCTTAGTACGCCTAACTTAATTATAACTATTTACGTATATTATGATGTGATAAATTTATAGAACAAGCATGAAATATACGTAAAATAAAGGTCTGTCTTTCAACAGCCCTAATTATCCAAAAAATGTTCCCTGTCAATATGTATTACATGCATTGAAGTTCCATTGTTGGATGCGCTTGTGAATGGTCGGCTGTTGAGAGTGCTCTTATAATATTGTAGTGATAAATTAGTCAAAACCTATTGAAATTGTTTAATTTTTTGCGTGTGTGATCCATTTAGTGCTATTTATATACTGGTGTTTAGTGCTTGTAGGTAGAAATTGGGAGTAGAGATATTTATTTGAATTTTATAACAAGTAGTTCAGTTGGTGTTCAGTAGATTACGGTTTATAGGTTAAGTAGGCTAGCTAGCTGTACCATGTTTCGAATTTAGGTTTAGAAAATACTTTAGGTAATAATATTAAATTTTTTAAAAAAATGTCTAAATATCTGCAGGTCCGTTGGTATAATAGTTACAAAGGCAGATTATCATAAGGAGATGGAACTTTTCCGTATAGGTATCCGTCCAAACTAACACGAAGGTAATAATTTATTAAATTAAAATAACACGATATGCCTGTTAACTTCGATTTAAAAAGAAGATAAAGAGAATACACGGTATTTCACGGGATGATTACGGTACTCGACAGTCTTTGGATTGTTGACGATTGTTGCTGCATTCCGACGAGATCAAAGAGTACATGCACGTGGTAATTGTGTAAACAAATGCTAAAGCCAGCTGATTACTTTATTCCGATAATTTGTAGTCTAAGTTCCTGGCATACTTTGCACTTTGCACCGTCGTTTATTCATCAATCAATCAATCAATCAATCAATCAATCAATCAATCAATCAATCAATCAATCAATCAATCAATCAATCAATCAATCAATCAATCAATCAATCAATCAATCAATCAATCAATCAATCAATCAATCAATCAATCAATCAATCAATAAATCAATCAATACTTATCTGCATTTAGGGCAGTCGCCCAGGTGGCAGATTCCCTATCTGTTGTTTTCCTAGCCTTTTCTTAAATGATTTCAAAGAAATTGGAAATTTATTGAACATCTCCCTTGGTAAGTTATTCTAATCCCTAACTCCCCTTCCTATACAGGAATATTTTCACCAGTTTGTCCTCTTGAATTCCAACTTTATCTTCATATTGTGATCTTTCCTACTGTTAAAGACGCCACTCAAACTTATTCGTCTACTAATGTCATTCCACGCCATCTCCGCTGACAGCTCGGAACATGCCACTTAGTCGAGCAGTTCGTCTTCTTTCTCACAATTCTTCCCAGCCCAAACATTGCAACATTTTTGTAACGCTACTCTTTTGTCGGAAATCACCCAGAAAAAATCGAGCTACTTTTCTTTGGATTTTCTCCAGTTCTTGAATCAGGTAATACTGGTGAGGGTCCCATACACTGGAACCATACTCTAGTTGGGGTCTTACGAGAGATTTATATGCCCTCACCTTTACATCCTTACTACAACCCCTAAGCACCCTCATAACAATGTGCAGAAATCTGTACCCTTTATTTACAATCCCCAATGTGATTACCCCAATGAAGATCTGTCCTTATATTAAAACCTAGATACTTACAATGATCCCCAAAAGGAACTTTCACCCCATCAACGCGGTAATTCAAACTGAGAGAACGTTTCCTATTTGTGAAACTCACAACCTGACTTTTAACCCCGTTTATCAACACAACATTATCGAGGTCACGTTGCAGTTGCTCACAATCTTGTAACTTATTTATTACTCTATACAGAATAACATCATCCGCAAAAAAGCCTTACCTCTGATTCCACTTGTTTACTCCTATCATTTTTATATATAAGAAAACACAAAGGTCCGATAATACTGCCTTGAGGAATTCCCCTCTTAATTATTACAGGGTCAGATAAAGCTTCGCCTACTCTAATTCTCTGAGATCTATTTTCTAGAAGTATAGCAACCCATTCAGTTACTCTTTTGTCTAGTCCAATTGCACTCATTTTTGCCAGTAGCCTCCCATGATCCACCCTATCAAATGCTTTAGACAGGTCAATCGCGATACAGTCCATTTGACCTCCTGAATCCAAGATATCTGCTATATCTTGCTGGAATCCTACAAGTTGAGCTTCAGTTGAATAACCTTTCCTAAAATCGAACTGTCTTCTATCGAACCAGTTATTAATTTCGCCAGCATGTCGAATATAATCATAATGCCTTCCCAAAGCTTACATACAACGCATGTCAAACTCACTGGCCTGTAATTTTCAGCTTTATGTTTATCACACTTCCCTTTATACACAGGGGCTACTATAGCAACTCTCCATTCATTTGGTATAGCTCCTTCGACCAAACAATAATCAAATAAGTACTTCAGATACGGTACTATGTCCCAACCCGTTGTCTTTAGTATGTCCCCAGAAATCTTATCAATTCCGGTCGCTTTTCGAGTTGAAGTTAATAATCAAGTTCCTATATCCCGATAATATTACAGTTCAAGCCCCCGACGTAGTTTTGACAGAAATTATTGTATACAACCTCTTATTTTTCAGCATTTAAGGACACTTTTATTCTCAATCCCGCGTAGTAGGGAAAATAATAATAAATCCACCAGTGGTAAAAATCATATAACCACATTTCAGTTGAGAATAGTAGTGTAGATACGGTATATTTTGATAGTACCGTATGTTCCCTGTTATATACGTGCGTATCTTTGTGTGTGTATCTTTAGTGTGTTGCTAAGCCTTTAGCTTTCGGGCCGATGACTTACATGTTAGGCCCCTTTAAACAACAAACATCATCATCATCATCATCATCATCATCATCATCATCATCATTTAGCTTTGTTAGTAATTTTTGAGCAGTTCTTGCAAATTTCAAACTTGCAATTTTCATTTCTGTTTGTGCTTAGTAGTAGCATACGTTATTATAATTATGATACGTCTGAAAGTAGTTTAAAATTATAGTAGTGTACTGTACAGTAATATACGAGTAATATCTTGGTATAAATTAGTGTGCTTATTCTATTCTTGTAAAATATTTGTGTAGTATAGTAGAGGAATCCGTAGAAATTCTCTTACTAGAATTCTGTAGTTGTAATTAGGATAGGCTTATCTGCAGTTTAGAATTGTGTAATTCTTGTGCATTCCTTTCACTATTCAGTAATTAACGTCAGTTTTTATCCTGTCGTGGTGTAGGATAAAAATAAAGTACTACTAAGTAGTATTTTAGTGTAGTAATATGTTAATTACCTTGTTGTCGTGTGATCTCTGTATACTATCCTAGACTATATTTCTTTCCTTTAATTGTTTTGCACATAATAAGTTATTTTAGTTTTTCCTTTTATTTTCATTTTCCGTAAAGAATGGCTAAGTAGTGCAAGTGTAGGAACAGTGGTTGTGGCGAGGCATTGAGGAGTATGATGGAGGAGTTGGAGAGTTTGAGAGAGGTAATTAGGATTCTCTCAGAAGACAGGAAGGAAGGTAGGCCTCCCTCAAACAATGTACAGGATACAGTAGGAGTAAAAAAGGGATGGGAAGGAAAGGGGAGAGCTGTAGAAGAAAGGTGGTCTAATGTTCTAAGGTGAGGGAGATTGCAGGCTAAGGGCTCTATTCAGGATCAGAATTCAGGAGAGGTGTCTGTGAGAAATCGGTACGAGTCATTGCAGGTAGAACAACAGAGGGAAGATGAGGAACAGGGAACTGTTGCTGAGATGTGTGGAAGTAGGAGGAAGGAAGAAGGTAGGAAAGGGAAATATAGAGTAGAGGATAGGAAAAGACAGGCGGAACAGGGTCATGGGAGTGAGAAAAGGGAAGAGGAAATAGCTTCTGCAGCTGTCAGGAAAGATAGGGCTGACCAGGAGGGGAGGGGATCAAATGAGGTGGGTAGGGTTGAGGCTCTGGTCATAGGGAGTTCCATTGTTACACATGTGGGGAGAGTGTGTGGAGGAAAGGGAACCAGGATAGAGTGTTATCCAGGAATTAGGTTGAGGCAGATGTTGAGGAAAGTAGAAGAGAAGGAGGAGGGAAAGGAGAAGGTGGTAGTGTTTCACATTGGTACCAACAACGTAAGGAAAGCTGGTATAAGTATCAACATAGTTGGGGATGTGTGGGATCTGGTATATGCAGCGCGGAGATTGTTATCAGTGGAATACTGTGTAGGAGGGATACCGACTGGAGGGTGATTGGGGATTTAAATGAGGCTATGGAGTGGGTATGTGGGAAACTGGGGGTGAAGTTTCTAGATCCCAATGGGTGGGTAGGAGATCGGGATCTGCGCTCAGATGGTCTTCTCTTAAACCGCAGTGGTACATTTGGGAATTTGTTTGGAAGGGTAAAAGGGAGGTTCATTCAAGGATACGGGGTGGTCTATTGAGCGGTGATAAGGGTACAAGAGATCTGGAATTCAAGTAGGGATGACATAAAAATGTTAGTGTTGAACTGTAGAAGTATTGTAAAGAAAGGAATAGAATTAATTAATTTAATACATATATACTTACCAGATATTGTAGTAAGAGTTTTATTATGGCTGAGAAATGATATAATGTATGCACAAATTTTCTCACGGAACTGGAGTGTGAATTGTAGAGATAGGATAGGGGGAGTATTCATTCTGGTGAAAGAAGAATTTGTAAGCTACGAAAAAGTTAAAGATGACAAACATGAAATTCTAGCAATTATTTGTACCACTATAGTTGTTGTGTGCATTAACATGGCATTACTCTTCTGAATTATATCGAAAGTTTACGTTTTGTCAATATTTTTGTCCTTCCTAAAAATTCAGATTTATGAAGATACGAGATTTTCGATCAACAGCGGCGTATATACCAGCATGATTTGGTATTCGATATAATATAATGGCGGCGTGCTTGTCTACTAATTTTTCTTCATCCTCTGTATGCGACCTATCACAGTCATTACCGTAATCTTGTCTAAGCAGGCAGCAAATGCACCAGCCTTGAATGTCTCCGCGTACTGCCTCGATTGTAGTTCTGTACAGCTGAAACACAGATAACTGGACAGTCAGAACTGAACTTGCCGTCTAAAAGAACATGCATATTTTACGTTTTTAAATATATATAACGTAATAAATAACTGCAACTTCTATTAGCAATAGAAACTTCAGACTGCATTATTGATAACAATCAGCGTTCATGTAATACTGTAACGTAGTCCACCTCCGTAGTGTAACGGTTTTCGCTTTTAGCTGCCGTCCCCGGTAGCTTGGGTTCAATTCCTGCTACTGTCTGAAATTTTCGTTATTAGCTGCCGTCCTCGAGGGCCCAAGTTCGATTCGCTGTACTGCTATAAATTTAAGATTGGCAGTAGGACTTTTATGTGGTTAAATAGGTACGTGCTGCTCAATTTCATGGGGGGGGGGGGGGTGACTGAATAGAGATGCACCATTTTGCGATGATGACAAGAATTTTCTTTACTGGAAAATACATCTGAAATCATAGATCACTGGAACATTGATGCGGACGGCGATAGGCGGCCAAGCTACAATATTTGCCATTTAACTCAACTGCAAACGCATTACTAATTACTCTTCAATTTTAGAAGCATTCAAATAATCTATTATTCAGGGAAGTTAATTCCCATATACTCGTACATTAAAGGGCTGGCGTTATTAAGAAAGTACCTCAATAAATAAACCATGGATCTCGATGTTACTACTTCAGTACGTTCCACAATAACTAAGACATGGATCTGAATGTTAGTAATTTAGTTTGTACCTTAATAGATAATGCATGGATGTCGATGTTACTACTACAGTGCGTACCTGTACATTAATAAATAAGACATGGATCTGAATGTTACTAATACTGTACGTACTTTAATAAATAAGACATGGATCTGGATGTTACTGATACAGTACGTACCTTAATAAATAGGACATGGATCTGGATGTTACTGATACAGTACGTACTTTAATAAATAAGCTATGGATCTGGATGTTACTGATACAGTACGTACCTTAATAAATAGGACATGGATCTGGATGTTACTGATACAGTACGTACCTTAATAAATAGGACATGGATCTGGATGTTACTGATACAGTACGTACCTTAATAAATAAGACATGGATCTGGATGTTACCGATACAGTACGTACCTTAATAAATAGGACATGGATCTGGATGTTACTGATACAGTACGTACCTTAATAAATAAGACATGGATCTGGATGTTACTGATACAGTACGTACCTTAATAAATAGGACATGGATCTGGATGTTACTGATACAGTACGTACTTTAATAAATAAGCTATGGATCTGGATGTTACTGATACAGTACGTACGTGAATAAATAAGAGATGGACCTGGGTTTTACTAATGCAGCACGTACTTTAATAAATAAAACATGGATCTGGATGTTACTAATACAGTACACACCTTAATAAATAAGACATGGATCTGGATGTTACTGATACAGTACGTAAGTTAATAAATAAGAGATGGACCTGGATTTTACTAATGCAGCACGTACTTTAATAAATAAAACATGGATCTGGATGTTACTAATACAGTACGTGCCTTAATAAATAAGACATGGATCTGGAAGTTATTAATACAGTACGTGCCTTAATAAATAAGATAAGGATCTGGATGTTACTGATACAGTACGTACTTTAATAAATAAGACATGGATCTGAATGTTACTAATACAGTACATACTTTAATAAATAAGATATGGATCTGGATGTTACTGATATAGTACGTACCTTAATAAATAAGACATGGATCTGGATGTTACTGATACAGTACGCACTTTAATAAATAAGATATGGATCTGGATGTTACTGATACACTACGTAAGTTAATAAATAAGAGATGGACCTGGATTTTACTAATGCAGCACGTACTTTAATAAATAAAACATGGATCTGGATGTTACTAATACAGTACACACCTTAATAAATAAGACATGGATCTGGATGTTACAAATACAATACGTACTTTAAGAAATAAGTCATGGATCTGGATGCTTCTTTTTTGCTATTGGCTTTACTTCGCACCGACACAGATAGGTCTTATGGCGACGATGGGATAGGAAAGGGCTAGGATTTGGAAGGAAGCGGCCGTGGCCTTATTTAGGGTACAGCCCCAGCATTTGTCTGGTGTAAAAATGGGAAACAACGGAGAACCATCTTCAGGGCTGCCGACAGTGGGATTCGAATCCACTATCTCGCGGATGCAAGCGCACAGCTGCACGCCCCTAACTGCTCGGCCAACTCGCCTGGTGGAATTGGATTACTAATACAATACGTAGCTTAATAAATAAGACATTGATCTGGATGTTACTTATACATTACGTACCTTAATAAATAAGACATGGAACCGGATGTTACTACTATATTAAGTGCCTTAATAAATAAGACATGGATCTGGATGTTACTTATACAGTACGTACCTTAATAAATAAGACATGGAACTAGATGTTATTAATAAAGTACGCACTTAAATAAAAAGGACATGGATCTGGATGTTAGTAATGCAGTACATACCTTAGGACATGGATCTGTATTTCACCCATATCCTAAATAGGTGAATTGTAATTGGATTAATAATTTTCAATGTATTTCATACGCACTATTCTCAATGTCTTTTAACACAGAACAAAGTACAAGACCACCCAGTAATCCAGCAAAAACACTTAAAGGCACGGTTTGTTACCTGTTGTTTTAGATCAGAGGTGCTCAGCTGGGCGCCCGTTGAGGCTAGCCCAGTGCGGCCAGGCTAGCGTGACGTAAACGCGGGCAGATTACATAGCAAGCATACGTCACAGTGAAGCGAGAGATCGAACGCACTTTGCAGGGAAGGGTACAGTGACGCTCGATTGTCATTACGAAGCTCTCCTTCTCTACTCAGCGAAATGCTGAATGGGGTAAAGAATTAAAAAAAAACCGCTATAATCGCAAGAAAACCGACCTTTTCAAGAAATTTCAGTTTGATTTATACTACGCTCGATGTAAACAGTCAGTTTTACTTTCTTATATTTATACATTCAAAAAAACTAGTACGTTATAATTTTTGTGTTACAGTTTACAAAGGTACATGGTTTAGGCGTAGAAGCTACGATTTACAACTCCTTGGGTGGGAATGACAGTATTTCCATTCCCTAAAAGTAAAATTCCTGTTATTTATTCAGCAAAAAGTACTATATTTACATGATTCAACAAGTTTACTGCTTGATTTTGCACAGTGTTGTGTCGTTTGTGTTCCCCTGTTCACTGAATTCGGAAATAATATTTATCGAAAGGGGGGGGGGGGTGGATAGCAGACTTTAGGAAGTTTCAAGGGCGGCAGTCTAGATGATTGACTCATATGGCCTTGTAATAATACTCAACATGACTTAGCTGTGTTGATACTATTTCACGGCTGAAAGCAACGAGAAACTACAGCCGTAACTAACTCCCGAGGACACGCAGCTCTATCTGTAAGAGATAGAATGATAGGACACATCTTAAGACACCCAGGACTTGGTCAGTTGGTTTTTGAAGGAAGTGTAGGTGGTAAGAACGATAGGAGTAGACCAATGTATGAATATGACAAGCAGATTAGAACAGATGTAGGATGCAATAGTTACGTAGAAATGAAAATGTTAGCACAGGATAGGGTGGCATGGAGAGCTGCATAAAACCAGTCTATGGACTGATGACTCAAACAACAACAACAACGACAACACATTTAAAACTGATCAAGCGTCCGGTGATAATAGCTAGCCTCTAAATAGTGAGGGAGTTTCATATCGTGTGAAGACAGAGATATTTACTATCCAATATTAAAGATCATCAACAATATAAATATATCTACCAAATATATACAGTATGTCTTCAATAAATAACCCAACTGATGTTATTCCCGGTAAGCATGATTGGATTGTTGGTGAGTTTATCAGATAATTCAAACCCAAGCAACCGCAAGCCACAGCTTATCCACCGTAACTCTGTATTATTATTAGAAATGCTTCCAAATCACCTCTTAAAATTTCATAGTGTGGCTAATTTATTACGTACGTTACAAAAATATTTCAGGTCGTAGGTCCCTTCATTGTATCCGATCAAAATACATACACTGCAATGAACATAAAATAATAACTTATTTCTTACAACGTAAATTGAAAATGACGTGGGATTCTGCCCTCTTTCTTTCATTATTTTCTGCCTTTGTTTTAAATTGGCGTATCGTCGCAGTGATCGAGAGTGACTGGGAGAACTTCCCCCAACCATCACGACTTGTGGCGTAACCATAGCGTCATTGTGGCAGAATAGCATACGCTTAGGGATGGGTCCAGTTAGTTCATTTGCTCGAACTAGTCGATTAGATACCGTTCATAGCCTTGAGTCGTTCAAATGAACGAGGTAGTTCATGACGTGATATAGGCCTAGAAACAGCCTTCGCGGCACTTCGTTCAAATGAACGACTTAGTTTATTATGACTACGAAGAGAAAACAGCTACACAATGCTTCCTCCCGTCTGCCTAAGTGAAGAAACGGTATTTAAGTGACGGAGAGACATATAAGCTTTCTAATTTTGTATAACTCCTTCTCCCCCCATTTGAGAAGTGTGAGTGATGTGCTGTCACTTCACGCCATTGACCATTCTTGTGCAAGCTTATTTGTCGTTCAAATGGACGAGGTAGTTAATTTGTGCTGTCTGCATGGAACGTGCTGTATGCTTGCGTGAACGACCCGTTGAAATTATTTGAACGAACTCGTACTAGTTCAAATAAAAGAGTCGTTCAAATGAACTAGTTAAATCATGAACGTACCAACTCTACGATACGCTCATCGCCTGCCCACCCGCTTGCAGTGCCGGGCACCCGCGGTACGAAATACCCAGCGTGAGCGCCTCTGTTTTAGATAAAGGAATTTCGCGTGGGTGAGGCAGATAAGCTAAAATCAAGCAGGGGGAAATTTTCACAACATTATGGCATAGTAAAGGTCACAGAGAAACAGAATTGTCTAAGAAAGACATATTTACTTCCCTAGGAAAGAATAAACTGTCCCGGAAAACTTGAGTATTAGCCAATAAGAACATTTCGATATTCAGTTGTGTGATGACACAGGCCTAAGCTATTTAGTACAGTTTTAACTACAGGCAATAGTTAATAGTAACTCAAGAGTCTCTTCTAATTTTGTGAATTTCTACACCATCCAGAAAGGTTATTAATAAGATTAGTTTGATTTATTTCAACAAGTGTGACGTACAGTACTTTGAGTCATAGCTACGATGCGTAACTTGTGATGAAGATATCATGGTGTGCATCCACTAGAAGGCATAGCACTAGGGACGCACGCCTATCTTTCGATAGTTGTTATGATCAGAAGTGGACAACTTGTAACCTGTGATGTTTGCACGGATATTATGATGTGAAATACGCCGAAGTATACATCTCGAACCAACGATTTGTCAAGAAGGACTCTGGCGAAAGAAAGTAGTTCTGGTCAAAACTTTAAAACTATGAGGAACCTTTGTATGTCTCTCATACGGTCATTCAGTCTTACGAATATTGTGTGATGGCCCGCGATCGATCTATGTTAAATTCGGGTGACAAAGAGCTTCATTGAACAGCACAATTTAATTTTGTAAAACATTGTCTCTCACTACGTTGTATTAGAGAAGGAAATTGTAATAATTCAGCGTGTGAAAACAGTTTTACAACCGCTTATACGTACTGATTAGGTAGTGGAAGATGCTTATAGACACTTTAATTCGTGACCACAAAAGGCAAGGGTGCAAATTGCACTAATATTGTTTGTTCCAGTGCCTGGTAAATGAATAGACAGTCAGGTGGAGTTAGACTCGAAGTATCCGATACAGCTGACTGTCCTAAATGTATTAGCCCAGTGCCCCACAAAATAGAAGGGCAAAGCAGCCCCTTTTAGTATCAGTCGCTTATAGGTAGTGTATGCAAAGAATACAGGCTTATTTTTAAGAAATTGCAATTTTTCAGTAAAATCATTATAACTTGCTTATTATTGAAAATACGCCTCCGACAGTTTTATTTATCATAGAAAAGGAGTTGCTTTATACGTTTTTTAAATGCACAAGCTATGTTATATTAACACTATTACATATAAAAAATATTAGTTTTATAATTATCAAAATAAAAATTGGAAAGTCAAAACTGAGATAAAGAAGCACAAATCAAAATTAAAATTATGCACTGAAAAATATTATTGTCTGCAGATACATGCTCTTGGTTCACTATTTGCAAAATTTCAATAACCTAGGCACTGAAGTTTCTAATTTAAAAATACGGTATTTTATGACCGAGTGTTTCGAGGTACAGCGGGGAGGGCTCGAACCGAGTGTAATTACCAACTGAAATTTCACTGAACACTGTATTATGCATTACTGCCTGCAACACGGCCTACACTGTCTTCATTTCCGTCACTTTCCGAATCAGCATCATTGTCACTTTCTCTAATGACAGTGCCACGAGGTGTATTGTACTGAGGAATGTCATCGCTACACTCACTTCCTGTCTCTGAAATAACATCACCAACATCATTATTACATGACCCTGATATAGCTACATCCTACATCAGACTCAATATAGTCGTCATTGGCACAGACTCTGTTAATATATTCAGCTAAATCGTCATCGTTCTGGAACACATCGCGCGCGGCAGAGACCATTTTCCTACTCACAAACTTTTACGGTGTTCAGAATATAGGTCGCTTTGAAAAAATCATGTTGTTTGAGTCATCAGTTCATAGACTAGTTTGATGCAGCCCGCCATGCCACCCTATCCTATGCTAACCCTTTAATTTCTACGTAACTACTGCATCCTACCTCTGCTCTAATCTGCTTGTCACATTCAAACCTTGGCCTACCCCTGTTCTTACCACCTACACTTCCTTCAAAAACCAACTGCACAAGTCCTGGGTATCTTAAGATGTGTCCTATCATCCTATCTCTTCTCGTCAAATTTAGCTAAATCGATCTCCTCTCATCATATCTCCGTAAATAAAGCGATTGGCACGATAGTTGTGGTAGATTTAGAAACTACAGGTTCTGAAGAGTCTAGATTACCTGCATTGTGCTGCTATCTGCCCGAAAACTAAGAACTACAAGCAAATACAAAACTGCTTGTGTAAGGAGCGCTATTCCCTTCCCGGCAATTTTCGCTCGCTCGCCGATGAACGCTTGTGCGCTCTGTGCATGGGCGCCCATAGGATAGTTTGAAGTGGGGGGGGGGGGGGGGGGGGGGTGGCGCTAGACCTGGGAGTATGTAGTATTTTTAATATTTTGGAAGATGAATGTGGACTTGTATTCCAGGGTAGAATACCACATACGGTATCCCCTACCACTTCTACTAATACCGATATTTAAACCATTTTCTTGAAAGAAAAACAGCTGACTACATTACATTTTTTCCTTTCCCTGAGAGCTATTGGTGGGGGGGGGGGGGCATCCACACCTTGCCCCCGGGTATGGGCGCCCATGGCTCTGAGGTATTCTAAATAAGGATGGTAAGTAACAAAGTTCCAGCCATTCGATTGGAATGTAAGATAGACGAGTGCTACAGTGAATAACTTTATCATATCGTGTGCAAATTCGTGTATAAGTAATCAATCTGTGTTATATTAATATCTTTTTTATTACTGTCAGTATCACCAGTGTAATAAGAAAATATGTCTGCAAATGTACACCCTTTGGAATATAACGGATTTAACTCCCATCAACATGTGGTGTGAATCATGAATTTGGATTCGTTCGTAGATGAATGATTTGCTGACTATGGACCATATCATCAATATGTACGTCCATAAATTTAAGATGTTGTTTATACTTGTATACATGTCAAATGACCGTAAATAGTCGTCATCCGATGATAATAATAATAATAATAATAATAATAATAATAATAATAATAATAATAATAATAATAATAATAATAATAATAATAATAATAATAATAATAATAATAATAATAAGTTTTGCAGTAATTGGATAATAATCATTAATTGCTATGAAATAAAGATACTTATAAGCTGATAATGATAAAACAATGTGTTCATTAAAGGAAATAATACATTAATTAGGATCAAAGTTTCAATAATGTATTAGGAAATACTTGTGAGCGAATGTAAATAAGTGAATGTGATACTGAATATGCGGGTGTTGTGTGCCAGAATAATTTTTATGAAGATATAATGGTCTAATTATAGGAGAAGGAGTTGTCGAAGAAGAAAATGTATACGCAGATGTTCAGTCGTATGATACACTCTTAGCGATAAGATGTATCTCAGCGTGTGATGGGGGATTTATATGAATTTTCTTCTAGAATTGAGTGCGATATTCTACATGGAATAGTTAGAGAAAGAGAGAAGTCCTCAGTATACTGTTGATTTTAAATGGGACAAGTAAGTGGAGTATACGATAGAGGAAATGTCGACGTTCTAAGATAAATGCTCTCCGTTGGACCGAACTACCGGCCCCGTGGAGTAGGGATAACGTGCCTGCCTCTAACATGGGGGAGATGGTGGCCCCGGTCTAGAAAGCCAAGAATAACGGCCGAGAGGATTCGTCGTGCTGACCACACGACACCTCGTAATCTGCAGGCCTCCGGGCTGAGCAGTGGTCGCTTGGTAGGCCAAGGCCCTTCAAGGGCTGTAGTGCCATGGGGTTTGGGGGGTTGGACCGAACTTACAATGTATGATACCGCCACAACATGTGTGTAAATTCAGTTCACAAGTCTAACGCCAAATTTTAATAACAGAGAAATATAGGGGACGATTTAGAGCATGATTTTTGCTATGTTGGCTATTTTTGAGTCAAGAGAAAATTTTAAGCATTCTAGAGATTTAATTGGTTAATAAGACGTCGCCTATTAGTTGTGTTTAAGATTTGATGTTTGCTTTCAGAATAATTTAATTAATCCATTGAGATTTTATTTATGTGAGAAAAGTAAGTGAAAATTCAAAAGTTTAGACTCCAGTTAAACGTTGATAGCAAATAAATCTGATACGGTACTAAGCATGAAAGGAATACTATACTATTGTCAATGAAGATACATGTAAGAATTCCATGTAACGATATATTTCAGTGATTATTTTAAGATCGGTTGCCTCAATTTCTACTCCAATACCGGCAATGTGATTTATTCAGATATACAATTTTAAGCAATGTAATAAGCTACATGTTATCAAAGTATGTAAATGATGAACCAATTTTCTATTTTCAGCATTAAATGTATCCTTTCTCGTTTGACATATAACTACTTGTATACGTCTACTCCAAACATTTGAAGAGTTTGATTCAGTCATTTGGATGTACCATGCGAACGTTATTCCCGGCTTAATAATCAATCATCAATGATCTGCATTTAGAAATAGAAATAGAAATAGAAATATATTTATTTAAAGTTAATTACAAGTAGGACCAGAGGTCCCTTTGGCTGTAACTAACTGCCACTTTAACTTAAATGTATCACCTAACATACAAAATCTAATGAAAGAATACATAAAAAGCGTAAGATACATTTTCCTACTGAGGATATAAGAATAAGATTAAAAACTAAACATCTAGGAGGTTACAATAATACTTTAACATTTCATAAACATACACTATACTAACAAGGAACAGAAGACGAAACAGAAACCTAAGATTTTTAAAGCCGAGGATGAATTAAGAGTAAGACTGAGCATCTAAAATGTATCTAGGGGATTATGATATTTCGTACTATTTAATTAATTTGGTGAAAATTCATTTACATGGCTTAATAAGTGGAAAGGTAGCGGTATTTAAGATATTTTTTCTGAGTTCCAACACTACTTTGCTGAATTTCATATAGTTTAAGATCGTTGTATAATTGAGAGGCAGTGACAATGAACGACTTACTGCACTTTACCGTACGATGCTGTGGAACCTGAAGGGTGTTAGCTGTAAACCTATTGTCCCGGTCGTGCACTTGACTCATCTGAACAAAGGACTTGGTCAAATATGAGGGAGCATTAGATTTTAAAATTCTCAGAAGTAAACAAGCAGCTGAGTATGATCGTCTATCCCTGAGTTTCAACCACTCTGCGGCTTTGTAGTAAGATGTTACGTGACAGTCTTTACGAATATTGAAGACGAATCGAACACAGGCATTCTGAATACGTTGGAGTTTGCTATTATATTTCTCAGAGATATCGCTGTAAATTACAGCGCCGTAATCTAAAATAGGAAATACCATAGTTTGGATCAGCATCCTTCTCACCGAGAAAGGAAGATACGGCAAGTTTCGTCGAAACTGATGCAATATGCCAGACACTTTCTTGACCAAGTGCTTGGCATGAAAGGTCCAGGACAGAGTGTTATCCATTAGAATACCTAAATTCTTAACACATTCCTGATACTTGACTACAGAACCGTTTACAATTACTGGAGGAATGTCCCTGTTGAAAAGATTTGATAAGTTTCTTCGATATCCTAGAAAAATAGCTAAAGTTTTGTTTTCATTTAATAGTAAATTATGACTTAGTGTATATTGATGTAGTCTGTCTATATCTAGATTTATTTTACTAATACTTTCGACAACACGATTCACAGGAAAATGGTAATAGATCTGTAAATCATCGGCATACATATGATGTCTCGTGTAGCGTAAAACTCCAGGCAGATCGTTTATATACAGCGAAAACAAAACGGGACCCAACACGGAACCCTGAGGGACGCCAGAATGCACACTAGACCACTTAGAAAAATTTTGTTTGTCAAATACTACACGCTGAGATCTCCCTTTCAAGAACGATTCAAACCAAGAGAGAGCTGATAGAGATATGCCCATTGTGCGTAATTTAGTCAGAAGGAGGTCATGATGAACTCTATCAAATGCCTTACTTAAATCGAATAATACCAGAAGCGTTAGTTCCTTTCTGTCCATTGCAAACTTGATATCATCGGTGACTTTGAGAAGTGCCGTCGTAGTGCTATGGCCTGTTCGAAAACCAGACTGAAATGTGTTAAGTATAGAATGAGTATTTAAATACGAAGTGAGTTGTTGGTAAACAATCCTTTCTAATCCTTTACCTAATATTGACAAAATACTGATTGGCCTGAAATCATCAAATTTTTGAGGAGAAGGAACTTTAGGAACAGGTCTTATATTGGCCATTTTCCATACAGCTGGAAATACTCCTGATTGTAAACAGAAATTATACAGGTGAGCTATAACCGGAGTGATTATATCCAAACAGTTCATTAGGAGGGGATGTGAGATACCATCTGGTCCAACAGCCTTGGTATTCATGCTCTTAAATACCTTGACTATATCCTCTGGGTAAATGTACGAAAAGTGAAAGAGATCATGTTGAGGTTCTTTTGTGTTCATGTAACTATGAATAATTTCGGATAATCTGTGAGAATTGTTCACTGGTGAGATCCTTAAGAAATAATCATTTTGCAATTCTGCAGATATGAATGAGGAAGTATGTTGCGAATTTTTCTTAGCAATACCTAGTGATTTTATAGTTCCCCAGAGAGCAGACGGAGTTGTTCTCTTACTGAACAAAGAATGCATGTGTTTGACTTTAGCATCACGGATCGCGAGTTTGGTTTTATTACGCAAGATGCGAAAGGTTTCAAAGTCTTCAGGTTTCCTGGTTTTGATGTGCTTTCTTTTTGCCTTGTCCCGCGCAGAGATTAATTTCTTTATTGTAGACGTTATCCACGGGTTAGGTGGGTGTTTGGCTCGAATTAGTTTTAATGGGGCATGCTTGTCGTACAACGCGGAAATTAAACTATTAAATTTGATGACTTTATCATCGATATTACGCTGAGAAAATACTTCATACCAGGGAGCGGAAATTACGTCTTTTCGAAAATCTTCAGGATTAAAACTGCGGAAATCCCTAAATGTGATACATTTTCTTTCATATTTGGGTGTCGATATAGAGAAGACAGCATATAGCATATCATGTCCAGAAAATCCACTCGCTGGGGTCTGCCCAAATTTAAGAAGGGTATCATTACAATTTGAAGCTATGGTATCGAGATTAGAATGACAGTATGCAGTATGGTATGTGTCATCAAATGGTATTCTAGTTAAATTGCATGAGTCAAGTGCATCATCGATTACTACAGTTTCCGAGGACCCTGATCCAAAATGCCCATTCATATCACCTGCAAGTATAACATATTTATAATGAAAAACGTAATTATACATCGCCTCTACAAACGAATCCATGAAACCAATTTTGGGAGGACGGTAGATGCATGAAAATAATACTTTACCTATAGGTAATTCAAGTTCTAGGAAAATATACTCTGGCTTACGACAATATTCTGCAGGGGAGGTGTGAACTATTTTACATTTTATATTGCTCCTCACGTACACAGCCACCCCTCCTCCTCTCTTGCCCAATCTATCGTTTCTATATAGATTAAAGCCAGGAATGTTAATCTCTGAGTCCGGAATGGACCCCTTGAAAAATGTCTCACTTACAGCAATAACGTTAATATTTGAATCAACAAAGCAGTCAAAAAACTAATCGAAATGTACCTTATCAACTAATGACTGAGCATTTAAGTGAATTATTTTCAAATCAGAGGGATAGGTTTCTGATAGATCTTCAATGATTTTGTGAATTTCAGAACACTTAAGTTTAGAAGACATACTTGAATTTGGCTGGTTGCAAAATTCCAGAAAATTAATATTCAGTTATAGGTCCTAATAAAATTACATACAGTTTTAGATTACCTGAAGCAAAGTAGAGAAGAGAATACTGAATAGAACATACTAATTTAATTTCAGCGAGGAGAGATCTTTTTAAGTTCGACAGTATTTCTCACACGGTGTTTAACACCCCCTTGTAGTACGATAATTGTGCCATCAGAAGTCCACACCTGCTTTTCGCCAAAGATGGAAATTGCCTGTTTCAACAGATGATGTCTGGTAGAGGTAAGATCTTCACGAATCGTCACCTTGGATCCACGTAACAGCCTCTTCGCACGGAAAACTGCCGATCTCTTGGTGTAGGAGACAAATTTACATATGATAGCCCTTGACTTCCCAGACCCAGGGGAACCAACCCTATGCGAGCGGTCAATATCTTCAGCGCTTAAGGGGACTTTCAATTTTTGGGCCACATTGAGCACTAAGTGAGTTGTATCCTCACCAGATTCTTCGGGCAACCCAAAAATTCGAATACTGTTTCGCCTTTGGTATTGTTCAATTTCGTCCATTTTATAATTCAATAAAGACTTTAATTCCAGAATTTCATTTTCGCGAGCTTTTAACTCATTTCTTAAATCGCTGATAACTTTAGAATTGAAGTCTATTGTTTCTTTTAGTTCTTCACAAACTTTTTGTGCGAGAACTGTTACCAAGGGTTGAAGGAAGTCGCTATTTTGTAATAAGTTCCCCACTATACCTTGCACCAGGGTCACAATCTTGTCTTCAGTTAAATTAGTGTTAACTGTGATGTAGGAGGGCTCTGTGTTCGGCATGTTGGTGTTGCCGCTAGTTGGTGTTGTGAGGGAGAGCTGCTCACTTACAGCTGACGATCGTGAGGCCCGGGTCGAGCCAGATTGTAGGGATGGCGCTGCTTCCTGCGAGGTGGTGGTGGTCCCGTCAGTCTCCGAGGGAGAGCGCTTGCGTTCAGCCGAAGGTAGAGTAGCAGAAGGGTGGAGGGTTGACCGTGTTTGTGAACGCTGTCTGGTAACAGTTGACAAGCGTGATGTGGGAGTCGTAGCTGCTCCCTGACCCTGGACAGCTGAAGATCGCGCCACATTTCTTCTGTTTTTCTTACTTCCGGCCATACCTAACCTAACTTCGAAACTTATGGATTTAAAAGAAATAAATGCTATATTTCCACAACGAGATACACTGCCCTAACACATTCACAGGTCACTTTCACTTCACTAAATCAATGCTTGCACACAGGACCGTACTAAGAGTACTATACACCTTCAAAACACCTGGAATTATGAGCCGCAAATTACGCCACCATGACACTTGTTCTCGTAGAGACAGACAGGATTGTCGCCAAGATGGCAGATTCCCTATCTATTGTTTACCTAGACTTTTCTTGAATTCAAATACTTTATTTTATAGAGCATTTCCCTTGATAAAATTATTCCAATCCCTCATTTCTCGTACTATAAATGAATATTTGACCCAATTTGTCCTCTGGATTTCCAACTTTATCTTCATGAATTATGATGTTTCCTATATTTAAAAGCTCCACTCAAATTCATTCGTCTACTAATGCCATTTCATGTCACTTCTCCACAGATAGCTCGGAACATACCGCTTAGTCGAGCAGCTCGTCTCGTTACTTCCATGTCTTTCCAGCCCAAAGTTTGCAACATTTTCAAAACAATTTTTTGGTGTGTGTTGGAAACCAATAAGAAAAATGGTGCTATTTTGCGTTGGATGTTTTCAAGTTCTTGTATCAAGTAGTCTGGTACGGGTCCCTGGAACCATAGTGTAATTGGGGTCTTATCAGAAACTTATACGGCATATACTTTACATATTTACTACAACCCGTAGATACCCGCATAACCATGTGAAGAGAACAGCAACCATTCTTTACAACGTCGTTAATGTGATAGCCCCAATGAAAATTATTCCTTATATTAAAGAAAGAAAGAAAGAAAGAAAGAAAGAAAGAAAGAAAGAAAAAGGAAGAAAGAAAGAGTTACCATCACCCCATCAACACATTAATTAAAAGTGAGAAGGCTCTTCCTCCTGGCGCAACATACAACCTGTCTTTACTTCCCGTTTACCGGAATATCACTGTCTGCTGACCATCTCACAACATTGTCGAGGTCCCATGTAGTCGCTCACAACCCTGCAAAACAGTATAACATCATCCGCGTATAGCGTTATCTGTGATTCTAGTTCTTTACTCATGTAATTTGTGTATAAGGAAACACAAAGTTCCAATAACACTGCCGTGTGAGAACCCCTCTCTTAATCATTACAAGATCAGATAACAACACTTCACCAACTCTAATTCTCTGAGTTATATTCTTCTAGAAATGTAGCCACCCATTCAACCACTCTTTCTTTCTAGTCCAATAGCCCTCATTTTCGTCACTAAACTCCCGTCATCTACCCTATCAAAAGCCTTGGGTTGGTCAAAAGTCCACTTGACCTCTTGAATCTAAAATATTGGCTATATCTTGATGAAATCCTGCAAGTTGAGCCTCCCTGGAATAACCTTTCCTAAACCCGAACTGCCTTCTTTCAAACCAGTTATTAATTACTGGCCAGTCAGCTTGACATGTGTTTTATTTTAATTGTGGAAAATAATTTTCTGATTATATTAAGCACGTTTGCGAAATTTCCCTGTGATAATATTTGTCAATTCTTATGAAAGACTTTGGTTATCTTTTGTCACTAACACCATGTGTATAGAAAGAGTATTGTCAGCTTATATTATGCGTGTTACGAAATGACTTTGAGGTAGGAAGACGGTATGTTCCTCGCAATTTAAAGTGATGTATCATCTGAGGTTGCCATTTTTTTTTAAATAAAAAAGGAAGATTTTTCGTTGACAAATTTTTAAATAACTCATGGCTTCATAATTTTTATTAAATGCCATTTTCGATCAAAACTTGCCCACTTGCCTTAAACCCTAATGCTTCGTAACACTTTGGTATTTTGAAACTGATTTAACTTTATCCAGCTATATACCATTATTCTTTAGTAGGTTATAAACCTCTTTGCAGGGCATGCCGAAGTTTATTACAATTTGAAGCTCTGATTTTATGAGTTCGTGTGAACACCTGTTCCTAACATCAGTCCAGTTGATACTTTCAGGGGATACCAGGATATTAACAAAATACCGATACTTGTAGATATGTTTTACACTAACATTTCTGCATTCGTTTTGCCACAGGAAAGTTTTATTTTACAGCTGTTTCTCAATCTGCGAGTATACACGACATCAGTATATTGCCGCAATCCAAACGAAGATAATAATCAAAACAATTTGTATTTTTTGTTTGAATGAGGGGAAGAACTGTTACGGGTTCTATTATAATCCAGCACCAAATATTAAAAAAAGAAAGAAAATGCTATACGTGGAGACAAAAAATGTTAGGCTAAATTAACAGAAAATAACGTGAGAATGCGGGGAAAACGTACAACCTGGTAACCCTACTTTCATCCCAACAATTTCTTGAAGTCTGTAAGCGAGCTATTGGACAGGTGAATAAAAGAAAGAACACACCGAATTTTTCTGTAGAAGTGCATACTTGAATTCGAGCCTTACTTTGTATGTGAATTAAATAGTAAGAATGTAACATTCTGTTACACAACTGATCAAATATCTAAATAAGATATTGGGATAATGAAGATATGGGTATTGCTGTTAGTTGACAATGGGAGAAGCACACCTGGGTTGCTGGCTACTTGTTGAATATACCGCTTCCGAAGCTTGTGGCCTTAATTACGTTCACAGAACTGCCGACTGAAGCGCTAATAGTCATACTGCATTGTGCTGCTATCTACAGAAGTGGTGGTGAACTCCTATACTACTAGCGTTGAGCCGATAAAGTAGTGAGCACTGTGATCCCCTCGTATTTGAAGAGGAATGTTACCACGCAAGCTAATCAAAAGCTTAAACGGATTCTTGATGATGTATGTTACCCATTTCGTGAGTGATATCACTGTGCTCTGCGTAGACGATATTAGTAAAATATTAATTACCTTACTATTAAATACGTGTTTTTCTTATACTCGTAAGAGTCAAGCGCGAATCCTGGGATGTATTCCTTGGTGGTTCTGGCGGTGTTAAGCCATGAATGGAATCACGAGTGAAAATACTGAGTATTTCTATAGATATTTTAGGTAGTGCCAAGCCCACAGTCGTGGGGCACAGATTGAGAATTCAGTCTGGAAAGTTCTGCGTTCGATTCCCTTCTCTACAAGAGACTGATAATCTGATGAGAGGTTTGAACGGGATGCACTAAGTATTGTGATAGCAAATGAAATGGCGTATGGCTTTTAGTGCCGGGAGTGTCTGAGGAGAAATTCGGCTCGTCAGATGCAGGTCTTTTGATTTGACTCCCATAGGCGACCTGCGCGTCGTGATGAGGATGAAATGATGATGAAGACGTCACATACACCCAGCCCCCGTGCCAGGGAAGTTAACCAATTATGGTTAAAATTCCCGACCCTGCTGGGAATCGAACCCGGGACCCCCTGTGACCAAAGGCCAGCACGCTAACCATTTAGCCATGGAGCCAGACATTGTGATAGCAATTAGGTAGAGTGGACTTGATAACAAAATCCTCGGCCGTCCTCGAAGTGATTTTCTGTGGTTTCTCATTTCACTCTATGTACTGCCTGCCACATTATAGCCTAATTACCCCTAGCCCACATCCCTGAAATGACACCGTCCGATCACCAGAGGTGAGTACCTGGACAAAGGCTCAATCCCCTTCGCCAGTTTTACCCAAACTGAGTGTGTCCGCTTTCAGAACACTTCAAACAACAACAACAATAATATTATTGGTTGGTTTTACGTCCTACAAACTACTTTTAAGGTTTTGGGAGACGCCGATGTGCCGGAATTTTGTCCCGCAGGAGCTCATTAGCGTGCCATTGAATCTACCGACACGGTGCTGACGTATCTGAGTACCATCAGATACCACTGAACTGAGCCAGGATCGATCCTTCCAAATTGTGAGTCCACGTTGCGTCCGCGGAGTTCAATCGAACTCAGAGGGTAAATTGCATTATTTTTTTATGATTGGTTATCTGGACGTGAATTGACTTATTATGCCAGACACTTTCCGTGCTTCTGAGCTTGCATTCAGGAGATAGTGTATTCGAACCCCACTCTTGGCAGCCCTAAAGATGGTTTTCTGTGATTTCCCATTTTCACACCAGAGGGATAGTGGGGATGTACTGTACCTTAATTAAGGCCACGGCCACTTCCTTCCCTCTTCTAGCACTTTCTTAACCCATCTTGTCCATAAAACCTGTCTGCATCGGTGCGACGTAAAGCAACTTGTAAAAACAAAACAAAAACAACAAAAAACCTTTTCGCGCTAATGTAGAAATGAGCGTAGAAATCAACGCTCGGAACTTAGAGAATCAATCATCATTGATGTGCATTTAGGGATGTCGCCCATCCATCTACACAAGTTTTCGTTCCGGTGGCATTCCCTATCAATATTGTTCGTCAAGTGGTTTCAAAAAACTTGGAAATGTATCGGACATTTCTCGTGGTAAATTATTCCAATCCCTAATTCCTCTTCCGCAATTTGTCCTCCTGAATTCCAGCCTTATCTTCTTCCCTACTTTTAAAAGCACCATTCAAGCTTATTCATAAACTAATGTCACTCCACGCCATCTCTCCACTGACAGCTCGGAACATCCTGCTTCGGACATCTCGTCTCCTTACTCCCAAGTCTTCCTTGCCCAAAGATTGTACACTTCCGTCACTCTACTCTTTTGTCGGAAATCACAAAAAAATGCGCTGCTATCCTTTGGATCTTTTCTAGTTCTCGTATCAAGTAATCCTGGTGTTGGTCCCATGCACTTGAACAATACTCTAATTGGAGTCTTGACAGAGACTAATACCTCTCCTTTACATCCTTACTACAACCCCTAAATGCTCTTATAACCATACTAGCAGTTACCCGCGGCTTCGCTCGCGTGGATTTCGGAATTTGATAATAGAAATCGTTCCTCGGTACTGTACTAAGTCATTATCTGAAAATCCCTAAAGTATAAAAACTCACCGGAAAATTGAGTTTCATTTACCCCAGAAACCCTTTGTAAACCACATTTGTGGTATTGCCTTTCGGCGCTAAGACGACCATTCGACATAGAACTGTACATGTGAGAAACAGTCTTCTCTCAAGTCGAAAACAACAAACATGCTTCCTTAATTTGAAAGGAGATTTGAAATACCTATTTCCACGCGTGTAGCATCGTCAGTTTTTGAGATATAAGTATCCCCATAAAAATAATCCAATCCCTTTATCAGTCCCTCCCCACTTCCACCCCCACCTAAGTGGATTTTCCGAAAACAAAAACTAAAAATACGTGATTATTTTTAAAGGAGATTCATGTCTGAACAACTTCAGTTTTTGAGATATAAGTATCCTCATAAAAAATAATTCAACTCCTTTTTCACTTGTTTGCATCCAGGCTAAGTGCCTTTTCCGAAAATAAAAATAAATACATTTTCCTGCATTTTTAAAGGACTTTCCAAGTACCAAGTTTCTTGTCTCTAACATGTTAAGTTTTTGACGTATGCTGTAGATACACCGGTTCTCTTCTTAAAAATTCACCCCCTTTTAAAATTCTTTTCAGACCCTTGAGTGGATTTACAGAAACATAAAAGTACATGTTTCTTTATTTTTAAGGGAGATTCAAAATACCAACTTTCACGTCTGTAACATCTTCAGTTTTTGAGATATAAGTATCCTCATAAACAGAATTCAACTCCTTCTTTACTTAATTTCACCCCCCCCCCCACCCCCTAAGTCAAAATTACAAAAACAAAAATACGCGTTTCTTTATTTTTAAAGGGGGTCGAAATACCAATTTTCACGTCTGTAATATCTTTAGTTTTTTTAGATGCAAGTATCCTCATACAAATAATTCAACTCATTTTTCAATTCTTGCAGCCCCTTATGTGGATTTTTCCGAAACAATAAAAGACATGCTTCTTTACTTTTAAAAGATCAAAAATACTAATTTTCACGTCTGCAACATGTTAAGTTTTTGAGATATACTGTAGATATGCTCATTTTAAAATTTCACTCCCTTTTTAGTTCCCATAAGTGGTTTTTTTTCCCGAAAACAAGACATCTATGTTTATTTGCCTTTGCAGGAGAATCCAATACCAATTTTAACGCTTGTAACATGTTACGTTTCTGAGAAATACTGTAGATATAATCTTATTTTATATTCACCCCCTTTTGTCACTCTTCACCTCACCATTAATTGGATTTTCCAAAATAAAAGTGTTTCTTTATTTTAAAGGAGATTCCAAATACCAATTTTCATGTCTTTAATATCTTCATTTTTGAGATATAAATATCCTCATAAAGGTATTCTACACACTTTTAACCTTTTTTCACCCCCCCCCCTTACTGGTATATTCCGAAAATAAAAAAAAATACGCGTTTCTTTATTTTTAAAGGAGATTCCAAATAACAATTTTTACGTCTGTAAACTTTCAAGTTGTTAAGATATAGATATACTCATTTAAAGAATTATTTTTACTCCCTTAACGAAGGAATATCAACAAATTCCCCCTTAGTGAGCACCTACACTCTAATACAAAGTATCCTCAAAATTTCATTTCTTTATGTTCAGTAGTTTTTGCTCGGCGATGATGATTCATTCAGTCAGTCATTCAGTCAGTCAGTCAGTCAGTCAGTCAGTCAGTCAGTCAGTCAGTCAGTCAGTCAGTCAGTCAGTCAGTCAGTCAGTCAGTCAGTCAGTCAGTCAGTCAGTCAGTCAGTCAGTCAGTCAGGACATGTTATTTTATATATACAGCGTGATTCAGCCGCCCATTCCAAAGTAGTTTTATGCAACCCACAATATTCATTCCGTCCTGAAAATATCTGCCTTGCCGGTATGCTCAGACAACACAACCGGATATCTTGGTATATAGCGCCTCATGATAGGACGCCGTAATGTTATACTCGAATTAAACACTGGAAGGCATGCGTGTGCCTTCTACATCATATATGAACCTGACACGCCGGCGAAACACTAAATTGATATTGTGACCGCAGTAAACCTAGCAATTGCTATAAGCTGCCCAGTGTGCCGTTCGGAAACGTAGTATAACGTAGTTGGTAGTGTGGTTGGTGGCGGAGCGGGCTTGCACGTCAGGTGGGAGGTTCGAGTCCAGGATGAAGATTACAGATTTTCGAAATATTTGTTTAATACGTACCGCACGCAATGTACTGTAAGTTCAATACCCACTTTTATGCAAACTGTGTGTGAATGAATGCGTTTGTGTCTCTAAGAAGGACCGATTAGTTTGCAGGCCGGACACATACAGAAAGGAAATAATATGAACACAACTGCCCTGCCAATGCTTTATCGCAGCAAATGCTCGATGTGATGACCGTTTTGGTTTATGCACATTCCAATAGATCGTTTTGCGCGCTGAAGCATTCCAGGGGCAATTACTCAGCAGGAGTCCATAATGAGTTGCCGGGGTTTTCCGGCGCTTGAGTGTAAACGACGTTCTTCAAATGTCCCCACAAGAAGAAGTCTAACGGCGTTAAATCAGGTGATCTGGCGGGTCAAGAAAAAGGGCTTCCTCATCCTATCCATTTCCCTGGCAGTTCCTCGTTCAGATGGTTACAAACGGGCAAAGTCGAATGTGGTGAAGCTCCATCCTGTTGCGACCACATCGTCAAAAGATCGTGCAAGGGCACATCCTCCAGCAGCAGTTGGAGTTCCTGACGCAGAAAGTGCAGGTAACGTGGGCCCGTCCAATGGCCCTCAATGAAATAAGGGCCAATCAGGCGATCCCCCAAGATTCCACACCAAACATTCACTTCCCATCGTACTTTATGGGCTGCCTGTCGCACCCAGTGAGGATTGTCCGGACTCCAATAGTGCATGTTGTGGAAATGGACGTTCCCATTATTGTGGAAGCGCGATTCGTCCGAGAATAAGATATGCGATACGAAAGCTGCATCATTGTCCAGCCTGCCTAATAGCCACCGACAGAACTCCATTCAAGCTTCGAAATCCCGCCCATGGAGCTCTTGGTGTAGCTCAAGATGGTACGGTTGAAATGTATGTTCATGCAGTATTCGCCAGACGGACGGCTGGCTAGTATTCACCTGTCGTGCAATCGGTGCAGTCGCCCTTGTACTTATGTGTGGATGATTATGAGCTGCCTCCAGAACGGCCTCTTCCGTTTCATCCGATGCAACGGGCCTATCGTGGACTGGTGGCTTTTTTGGAAATCACGCCTGTTATCCTTAGGCGTCTTTCAACACGGCGGAATGTCGTAGTGGCCGGGTATCGCCTGTCGGGATACCTTTCCTGGTACAGACGTAGTGCCTCACACGCGTTTTGTCTTGCTTCTCCATAAATGAGGAGCATGTTAACGTATTCCTCTGTGGAAAACATGCCGAACGACAGCAGATATTACAGTACATTCAGGCCCTAGCGAGCGGAGTATGAGCAGGGCACAAGATGAACAACGTCATTCTACTGTTTGAATGTGGCAAACATCATACGGATGCAAAAATACCTGAACGATGCAGGATTCGAACAGCCGGTGGCACCTTCCGCCGATTGCTAGGCGAACGCCTAACCACAACCGATACGATACACCGCTGGAAACATGCTGGCAGTACGAAGACAGCAGAGTACAGACGCCATACAGTTCGGTGTTAAAGACATTAGGTTCTTTACAACACGCAGTTTGCTGTCAGTACATGGATGCATCCATATACCGCTCTATACGCATTCACTGACTTCGTATCGGTTCCGGGATTGATACACGATTGGGTTGTGTTGGAATGGATTCTCGTTCATGAACTCCAAGGAATAGGAGTAACGCAATTACTATACTAACCTGGTGTAATGCCGATATTTTCCCATATTTCCCGTAATGTCTTTTATGATGCTCATTTCTTTCATATCGATTTGTAATATCTTGAGCAACTCCTCGGCTAATGCGGAAATGCTCGAAAAACTCATTTTCATTATACTGATGAACACTTTCTTCTGAAAAAGACATCGTATTTCAATTATATTTTGTTTCACCTGGTAGCTTTTGTACCTTCATAAACTATAGGCCTAACGTAACACAATACATAAATAACTAAAGAAAGATGTTTAATTACCGTCACCTAAATAGTTGTCATTTCTTTTTCTTTTTGCGAAATATAGTACCTCCTCTTCTTCACTGGATGAAGAGTGTAAAAAATCGTCGTCACTATCCATCCTAACCTCAGTAACCAAACAGCTGATTAATTTATTAATGGGAGAAGAGCGCGCAATGTGCATAAAAACAGCTGATTAAGGAACTCCAAAGAAATCAGCATACAGCAGGAGGCAACGATGCAGTGTTTCTGCGCATGTCACAGAAATGTACTGCTCAGTACATGCTTTAGACTGCGGACTAGTTCCGACCGCCAGGGATCGATGCGAAGAGTTAGTTGGAACGCCAGACTGCAGTACACGGACGAATACATGAACGCAATTTTGACTGTGTTGGAAAGTATTTTTCGTATTGCGCATGCGCAAGGAGACCATGTACTGGTACAGGGACTGTGTTGGAAAGAACCTATTAATTACTGCACTGTTACCTAGTTTTATCCATTGATTCCTATAGTGTATTTAAAAAATAATACAGTGAGTGCGCTAGTAACAACAGCGTAACAACACAGAGATGTATACTCTCTGGAGAGAACAGCTGTTCTTCTCATTGGAACATTCTTTGTAGTGAATAGTTATGCAATGCTGTGACAAATGCATTTTCCTAATAAAGTAATGTTAAGTACTGGATAAGTATATTTAGTAGCGTGTTCAGAACATAACAGTTGGCGACGAGGTGAAAGTATAAATAAGTATTGCTAATATCCTGCACAGTACTATCAATCGACCACCGAAAATATTTACCGCTGTTTTGACACAATTAGGTTACACTCAGAAGAATGGATTCAGAACAATTTGCTAAACTATTAGATGCTTTCAACCGACAACAACAAACCCTGCTTACTCAGTTTATAACAACATTCCAAAGAGAATCAGGAAGAGAAATCTCGCATTCAGGTAACTGTTCAAGCATACAACCATTTGAAAATTTTGATTCTCGGAAGGAAAAATTTGCATGCTATATGGAGAGGTTTGAGAATTACGTAGCAATGAAAAATATCACAGATGATGAAAAGAAAGCACAGCTACTATGCGTCTCTATAGGTTCTGTGCATTACAATAGTCTATCTGCATTTCTAGGCCCAGAAAAATCGATCAGAACTCAGTCATTTACAGATCTGGTTAAACTGTTCAGCCAAATGCTTGTTCCCAAGAAAAGTGCCATTATTTCTCAGCATTATTTTTTAAATGTCTATCAGAAAGAGGGACAGTCTATCGCCGATTTTGTCGCAACTCTTCAACGTAATTTAGCTGAGTGCGAATTCACAGCCAAATGCCAATGTCAACGTACAGTTTCAATTTCGGATGTATTTCTAAGAGCCCAGTTCATAAGAGGTTTACGAGACAATTGGTTACGCGAACAGCTACTTCAATCTAATCTAACCACTTTTGATGAAATCCTAGCTAAGGCAACATTATTGGAAACGTCTAGAATAGAAAGTAGGGAATTTACCAGACAAGCCTTTTCATCGGCATCTGAATTCGACAACAGCGATACATATAAGGTTTCTGCTGGCTCAGATCACCGATCTCGACGGGATCACAGTTTTCGTTATCGTTCACCGAGCCCCAGTTATAGCAAGGGTAACCATTCGTTGAGCCCTGACCAGTCATGCAACACACGTTCACCGAATCAAAGTATCCGATATGGACAACGTTCTCTCTCTAGTAGAAGAATCAGACCTGATTTCAGAAGATTAGGAATTGATAACCTCTGTTTCCGATGTGCTAAGCCGAATCATCGTGTGTCAGAATGCCGAGTTAGTAGGTATGATATTAGATGTGATTCTTGTGGAAGAGAAGGTCATCTCGCCAAGGTGTGTATCACCAGCCTAATGCGAAATTCAAAATCAAAAGCAGATAGTTCCAGCTCAACTAAGTCAATTTCAGTTATCCCATGTGATGCCCAGGATCATTCATACGGTGTGAGTAAAGCAGAACCTACTTTCTCTCCGTCACATGTAGAATTATTTGAAGTTACTCCCGACTCTGAAAAATATATGGTTACCGTATCACTAAACAATAAGACACAGTGTTTTGAAGTAGACTCTGGTGCATGTTTTACTTTGCTTCCTGAAGATGCATTTAATGAATTGGATCTAGGTTTACCCTTACAACGATCTGTAATTGCCTTTCGTTCATATTCAGGCAATATTATCACACCTATGGGAAAGGTTACAGTCTCAGCTGTATATAAAGACAAGGAAATCCAAGATGATATATATATTGTCCCTAAGGGCTACTCGGCATTACTTGGAAGATTGTGGATTAGGAGACTTGGTATTGAATTAAAGGAAATAGATGCTAGCAAGGAAACTCCACACATGTCATATCCAGTTAACGCTATTTTTTCAGTTGATGACATAATTAATGAATTTCCTGATGTTTTTGAAGAGAGAATTGGACGTGTTCCAAAATTTGAAGTAAAGTTACAGTTACGTGAAGGAGCTAAACCAGTATTTACACGAGAACGGGATGTTCCCTATGCACTTCGTGAACGAGTTGAAAGGGAGCTGGATTCACTAGAAACAGCTGGTGTCATATCTCCTGTATCATCAAGTGATTGGGGGTCACCGTTGGTCGTCATTCCCAAGCCAGATGGAGGAGTTAGATTATGTGTTGATTACAAATGTGGTGTAAATGAGAAACTTGTTGCTGCAAATTACCCCATAAGGCGAATTGATAATGTGTTGAATAGCCTACGTGATTCCAAATATTTTTGTAAACTGGACTTGTTCAAAGCATTTCTACACTTGGTAGTTGATGATGAAAGTGCTACAATCCAGACTATATCTACACATCGTGGAACATATAGAATGAATCGTCTAAGTTTCGGAATTAAAACAGCGCCATCCGAATTTAACCGAATCATTTCACAAATCCTCAGGGGACTTCCAAAAACAGAAGCCTATTTTGACGACTTAATCGTACATGGATCAACTCTGGAGGAGTGCACACACAATTTGCGGTTATGTCTGAAGAGATTATCTGATTTTGATCTGCATATCAACCGAGCTAAGTGTTCTTTCTTTGAAGAGAGAATTGAATATTTGGGCCATGTTATCCAGCATAATACCATTAGTAAGTCCCCAGAAAAAGTTAGAGCTGTTAATGACATGCCTCATCCTACAAGCGTTGATGAACTACGCAGATTTTTGGGACTAATCACCTACTACTCCAGGTTTATACCAGATTTCTCCACCATGTCATATCCATTACGGCTCCTGCTCCGCAAAGGCCAACCTTACATATGGACTTCGGAATGTGAAACCGCATTCCTCAAGTTAAAAGCAGAGTTGTGTAGCGATAGGGTCTTAACGCCCTATGATCCAAAATTACCAATAGTTCTGACGTCAGATGCAAGTCCAACAGGTGTTGCCGCTGTCCTTAGCCATCTAATTGATGGAGAAGAAAGGCCGATTGCGTATGCATCACGATCACTGACTGTATCAGAACAGAAGTATAGCCAACTAGACAGGGAGGCTTTGGCAATAATGTTTGCTGTCAACCACTTTTACGCCTATGTTTTTGGCAGGCACTTTACACTAGTGACAGACAATGAACCGCTAACTCGTATTTTTCAGCAAAACAAAGCTCTACCACAGATGACATCTGCTCGTCTACTACGATATGCTTCGTTCTTGTCGGGATTCGATTACACAGTTCAATTTAAGAAGGGTGCAGAGAACCAAAATGTTGACTGTTTATCGCGGGCTTCCCTACAGCAAGTCCATTCTTCAACAGATATCTCCATTGGGGATGAAGTTAACCAGTTATTTACGCACCTAATTTTTCAAATTTCAAGCGAACGAATCACATTTCGCACCATCCAGGACGAAACACGTAAAGATCATGAACTGAGTAAACTTGTTTTTGATTTACAGAATGAACGGATGGTTTCAGAATATACTCTGAATGATGGTGTGCTGTTTAGACAAGATAGAGTTGCTATCCCTTCCAGACTAAGAGATCAGGTTTTAAATGAACTTCACGAAACTCATTTGGGCATCATGAAGATGAAACAGCTGGCCCGTCGCTACGTCTATTGGCCTGGAATTGATCGAGACATTGAACGCCTAGTAAAAGGATGTCAAACATGTGCATTGACAAGAGCAAATCCACCAAAATCACCAGTGCATCCATGGGACGAACCAAAAGAGAACTGGGAAAGAGTGCATATTGATTATGCAGGACCTTTTGAGAACTGCAACTTTCTGATTTGTGTGGACGCCAAATCGAAATGGGCAGAAGTGCAACTTTTACGAGATTCGCCAACAAGTACCTCCACAATCATGTTGCTAAACCGTATATTTGCTTCTCATGGATTTCCAGCAAGCATTGTCTCAGATAATACAGCCATTTTTCAAAGCAATGAATTTCGCACCTATTGTTCAACAAATGGAATTTTTCAAAAATTCATTGCACCTGGTCACCCAGCCAGTAACAGCTTAGCAGAACGACATGTTCAAATATTGAAGAATCGTCTCCGTACTGCCTCTGATGATAATGTCCCAATATACGAGAAAATACAAAAGATTCTGTTTCGATACCGTGCTACACCCCTTGCATGTGGAAAGTCACCAGCAGAGCTATACCTGAACCGAAAAATGAGGATACGCCTTGATGCTTTCTTCCCTACCCGACCTCAACCTTCATTATCGGTAGCCAAACCAGGACGATCGTTTCATGTGGGGGAGAGAGTCCAGGTGCGCTTCTTTTGCAATAACAAGTACAGTTGGAAATTTGGAAAGGTTGTAAAGAAGTATGGTCAGCGACACTACCTAGTTATTTTGGACGAATCAGGAAGGACACTGAAACGCCATATTGACCAAATGCGTGGGACACTCATTCAACCTAAATCAGTTACATTTGAACCAGCCCAGTCATACGACGTACCTAGAGCTCCAGAATGCCATGTCTCGGTTAATTCTGATTTAACAGTATCACCACGCCAAGATCCAGCTGTTCCAGTAGAAAATCCATCAACCCCAGATACGACAGAGACACTACGACAGAATACCGATGTTCCAACAAATGAACGTGTCCGTAGATCATCAAGACATACTCGACTGCCTGTGCGGTTCCGTGATTTTGTTTTGTGAACCAACTCAGCTCAACTGTTCTGTGAGAAGTGAAGTACCTTTTTCAAAATTCTATAGATTATCTGGTTTTCCCTTTTTTTAAATTCGTCTATATTCCTTATCTGATAAGTTCACAGCTTCAAAGTGTTTATTTAAAATTCAGTGTATAACACATTTCTAAGTGGGGGAGACTATAGTGTATTTAAAAAATAATACAGTGAGTGCGCTAGTAACAACAGCGTAACAACACAGAGATGTATACTCTCTGGAGAGAACAGCTGTTCTTCTCATTGGAACATTCTTTGTAGTGAATAGTTATGCAATGCTGTGACAAATGCATTTTCCTAATAAAGTAATGTTAAGTACTGGATAAGTATATTTAGTAGCGTGTTCAGAACATAACAATTCCCCTCTTCGTTACACCCGGTCACGAGGCACGACACATTAACGTAGTTCCCCTGTAAAAGGACGTTGCTACATGATTTCATAGCGTCATGTTTTTTCTTACAATTTGCTTTAGATCGCACCGTCACAGATAGGTCTTATGGCGACGATGGGTTAACAAAGGCCTAGGAGTGGGAAGGAAGCGGCCGTGGCCTTAATTAGGTATAGCCCCAGCATTTACCTGGTGTGAAAATGGGAAACCAGGGAAAACCATCTTCAAGGCTGCCGACAGTGGGGTTCGAACCCACTATCTCCCGGATGCAAGCTCACAGCAGCGCGCTCCTAACCGCACGGCCAACCCACCCGGTCGTCATGTTTTGCGAACGGATGATACAACATTTCGCTGGGGTTCAGAATCGTGTGCAAAATGTGCTCATTGAACATTAATACCATACAGAACGACTGCAGGGGATAGCAACCCTATAACCACGTGCACGTTAGTTGGGCTGCAGCAAACGATATTGGGAGGGGCTGCTTAATCACACTGTATAGATAGATGAAGAGATCTGTAACCTTTATTTACAACCTCGTTTATGTGATTTCCACAATGAAGGTATTTCCTTATATTAACCCCTAAGTACTTGTAGTGATGCCTCGTAGGCAAATTCACCCAAACAGCATAGTAATTAAAACTGAGAGAGGCCGCGCTGAGTGGTTCAGACGGTTGAAGCGCTGGCCTTCTGACTCCAACTTGGCAGGTTCGATCCTGGCTCAGACCGGTGGTATTTGAAGGTGCTCAAATACGTCAGCCTGGTGTCGGTATTTTTACTGGCACGTACAGGAACTACTGAGGGACAAAATTACGGCACCTCGGCGTCTCCAAAACAGTAAAAGTAGTTAGTGGGACGTAAAGCAAATAAAACTATCATTAACACTTACAACCTGGGCCGATGACCTTAGATAATTTAATTTAATTTCGTGCGGCTATTTCTAGCTGGGTGTAGCCCTTGTGGGGCAGACCTTCCGATGAGGGTGGGCGGCATCTGCCATGTGTAGGTAACTGCGTGTTATTGTGGTGAAAGATATGTGTGGATTTGAGTTGCAGGGATGTTGAGGACAGCACAAACACCTAGCCTCCGAGCCATTGGAATTAATCAATGAAGATTAAAATCCCCGACCCGCCGGGAATGGAACCCGAGATCCTCTGAACGGAAGGCCAGTACGCTGAACATTCAGCCAACGAGTCGGACATGACCTTAAATGTTAGGCCCCTTTGAAAAACAAGCATCATGTCATCAAACTTACTACCTGACATTTCATCCCCTTTACCATCATACAATTGTCTGCTCTCCATCTCACAACATCATCTGCAATAAGCCGTATCTGCGATTCCAGTTTTTTACTAATACCTTTTATATACAAAAGAAAACATAAAGGTCCAATAATACTTCCCTGTGCGTCCCCTCCCCCTGCCTGTTCCCTACTCTTAATTGTTACAAGATCAGAAAATCCTTCACCTCAGAGTTCTGTTTTCTAGAAATTTAACCACCCATTCAGCCACTCATTTGTCTAGTCCAATAGGTCTCATTTTCGTCAGTGGTCTCCCATGATCTATCCTATCAAGGATAGGTCAATAGCGATACAGTCCACTTGAACTCCTGAATCTAAATCATCTGCTCTATTTTGCTGGAATACTACAATTTGAGCCTTGTCGGAATAACCTTTCCAAAGAACTTGGCGCTGGAATGTTAATGCTTGTTTCATACACAAATGTATCGGTCATTTTCTAGAGTGTCCCAGTTCACTCCAGTTGCTACCAATTTATGTTCCTTTCCGCAGCACCAGACAGACTGTCACCTTTCACTTGCCAATGGGCAGAAAAGAATCACACAGGAACCCTTGGTTTTGCAGGCCCTAAGATTCTTGAATGAAATGAAATGAGTGCGATAGTGGATGTATTTCACTCGTCAGCTCGTGAAAAACAAAACTTATGGACACCTCATAGACACAGAGTGTCTGGTACCCTGTTCTGCGTATGTCGTAACTAGAAGTTCTATTTCCTTCTTTTATATATCAATCATTGCAAATGTGCATATACTTTTCTCTTTTATGTTCTTCGGTATTTATTTTGTAAAAATGTATATATTGTACATTGATTTGTTTTATTATTATTAATGCTATTAATAGTTGTATTGTTTTTATTTGTATTTATTATATCATCTGTAATTGGAGATGTATTATCTCTGTTGATGATAAATAAACAAAATAAATAAAACCAAATTCTTATAAAATATAGTTAGTAAGTCCGCGAAAGTGTGTTATATAATCAGAAACCGTGGTTTCACAGAGTTTACATGCAACACATGTCAAGCTGACTGGCCTTGAACCAAGAACTCATTCTACCGTAAATTATCACTGAAGCCCAATTGTCAACATAAATACCTTCGATTGATTTTAATAATTTACCCTTTACCCCATAATCCCTCAGTACGGCGAACATCATTTCCCTCGGTACTCTGCCATATGCCTTCTCTAGATCTACGAAACATAAACATAACTGATTATTTCTGTCATAACTGTTTTTCATTTACCTGGCACATACTAAAAATCTGATCCTGACAGCCCCTCCGTGGTCGGTAACCACACTGATTTTCATCCAACTTACGCTTAATCACCGATCACCCTTCACTTCAAGATGCCAGTGGACAGCTTGCATGGCATACTGATCAATGAGATACCTCGATAGTTGTTGCAGTCCTCCCTGTTCCCTTGCTTATTAATAGGTGCAATTACTGCTTTCATCCTATCAGAAGGTACCTTGCTAACATTCCATGCTAATCTTATTACTCTATGAAGCCATTCCATCCCTTCCTTCCCACTATATTTCCCCACTTCAGGTCTAATTTCATCTATTCCTGTTGCTTTATGACAATGGAGTTTATTTACCATCCTTTCCACTTCCTCAAGCGTAATTTCACCAACATCATTGTCCTCCTCACCATGAGTTCGGTTGTTCGTACCGTCACCAGGAAGATTTATTTTCACATTGAGAAGATTTTCAAAATATTCCTTCCACCTATCCTAAAACACTATTCATTTCCCTTTTCCCCACCATTTAAAGATTCTTTATTGCGCCGTACCCTGACGGCCCATATGAGATATTAAGATATATTTTGGCATATCAAAGAGTATTTTAAACGTGGACTGTAGTCAGGCATTGGAAGAGTATTAAGTTATATTTTTGGCATATCAAATATTATTTTAAACGTGGACTGTAGTCAGGCATTGGAAGAGTAGCAGATTACAGTACAGTTGAGACCGGGAGTCCTGGAGATATAATGTTGCTGGATACTTCGCGAAGCTTGCATGTGACCGTGGGAAACGTTCCGTTTTATCCAGAGTCAGCACAGCCCAGCACGTGTAGAGATCGTTAGGCCAAGAGATGTGTTAAGCCAATTAGAAAGCGAGGGCGTGGCTACTATGAATCCTGGACCACGCAGAGTTACAATTTCAGGATGACCAACATTGTTATATGTGTGTTGTGCTCAGCGAGAAAGAGAGGTCAGTTCTGTTATTTGAGGGTTTTCCACAGGTCTGAGAGCGAGAAATATTGAGGAACAAATTATAACAATTGTCTGAGCCGTAATTTGGTTATCATGAGTGCATCTGATGTTAATTTTAGTAAATTACAAAAACATTGTGTGTAACAACAGCCACGATTGGCTGAGTGTTTGAATATCCAGGGAATCTCCTAGCCATAACGGCGTCTGCTTAGTTACTTAAGCGCCCCACCTGTGGGAAGCTTTCTCCTTACTGCATGTTCTCATGAAGTGAGCATCGCTCTGTACTTCATTTTTCTGTGTGTGCGGTCAAGTAGTGAGCATTAGTGTCACACTACAGTGTGCGCGGGACGCGTAATTGCTGCCACGTGGGCAGGACTCTAACTTTGTACGGTCGTACCGACCCAAGACAGTGTCTTTCTTCCTTGTGAACAGTGTTATGTAAACTGTGTGTAGTCATAATTAGCCAAGTGCGCTATGTTACAAGTTCGTGTGTTAAAGGAAAAGACGGTAATTTCAGCCGCAGACTGGTAATCGAGTGAGAGACGCTCATCCGTATATGATTTTAGGGCCGGTCGCGTTTCGCGAGAGACTATTCGTATTGATCCGCTAGCCGCTCCTAGGGACAGTGTTTAAACCCTTAATATTTACTGTTTATTGTGAACGTGTGGTTACTCTAATCACGTTGGTTTGTAATTACAGCCGACAGAGGGTTTGTTCGGTGCAACGTGCACAGAGAGCGGTGAAGAAATACTGACCAGAATGTTGTGTGTTGCTGTTATACAGGAACTAACTTTAAGAAGATGGCATCGCCGATAGAAGAAAGAAGATTGGATTCACGTGTTGAAACCCTGATGATCATGGAGTAGATCCTCATAGTAGTGGGGATGTGAGCCGCTACAGATGTCGTGGGAGTTGCCAAGATAAGACGCATTATGTTTAAATGACTTTTATGAATTACGATTAATACTAGAGAGGCTTAGCTTAGGGAATTTCTTTAGTATCATTTCAGCCTGACGGCATGTGTTCATTTTATACTTGTGAAACTGTAAATACGGACAGGTCGGGTTTGTATGTTTTCTCATTATTTATTCTGCTTTATAATCAGCTAGCTGGGATATTGAAGGAAGTCTTAGGTTTTATTTTGATTTTATTTGTGTGATTTGTGCATGTTATTTAGCTTAAGGTTATTCCTGTGTTTTGTTTGATAGAGATAGAAGGATCAGATAGCTAGAATCATCAACATCCCGAGTTACACACTCTCAGCGTCGAGACTAAATTTTATTAATTTATATTCAGCTATTAGTGGCAGATAGGATGCTTGCTGTATGCATTACAGGAGCTGTATGTGCACCGTTGATTACAATAGGTTCATTTAATATGGGTTGGAAACTGTTTTGAACAATGATTAGACAGGGAATCGAACCCTGAGTTGTAATGAAAAGAGCTGATGAAATTACAGGATATACATGAGAATTGAGTGCATGCTGATAAATATATGTGAAATTAATGATGCGGGCAGTGTGCATGGCTGGAATGTTATGAGAAATATGCGAAGCGAGAATAGGCCTGTGATTGTATTATGGAATATCATTGAGAATCAGAACTCCGTGAAGTAAATGTCAGGCCAGTGAATATTACATGTGTGTTGAGAAATATAGTAGCATGCTGGCAATATGTACGTTTTGTATGTGAATCTCCGAGCAGTTGTTGAAATATTAGCTCGCTATGGAGGCCAGTTTATCAGCCAAGGTTATACTGTAGTTGTGAAGTAAAGAGCGATTTCCATGATATAATCTTGTCAAAACAGTGACCAATTTTCAAGAGTAGTCTTGAGTTTTAACGTTCTTTTCAGCTGAGTGCCAAGCAGGAAGTCTGTAATTGACGAAGGGCGCTACCCTGAGCGCCGATGCTGCAAGATGAACGGGACGGTTACCCGTTGCTTTCCTTGTGCTTATTGAATCATATTGTTTGTTTTCTCTTACAGGATTGTATATTTATGTGATTTTATTGTGATTTTGGTTTGTTGTCTTGTTGATTAATGGGGAACAGCCCGAGTGCTGAGTTGATGGTTAAGGTTAATCTAGTTCCTACTAGATATTTTGGTGAACCGCGCTTCACGTCGAGTCAGTGTAGTGTATAAGTTTTCCACTCACCTGATCCAATGTAAATACTTCGGTGATTTTACTTGTTTTGATTATTTTAAATATAGCGAAGCGAAATGCCAGTGGTATTTTTCGTATTTTATATCGTCATGTCCCATTTCGTCCAAATTTATATCACGCTTAAATGCGCCTATCGCGGCAACTTTCCCGAAAATAACCCCATCCGTATAATTGTGATTATTACGATGGTGCTGCTCCATGTGAACATGAACGTTGGAGTATAACGTTGATTCATTGAAACTTATTAATATTCAATTTTGTAAATGGAATTTTCATTTTCTTATTTCATTTACTTTGCGTTATCAATGTTTTGTTTTTCATATTTCCAATTTGCTGACATTAATTTTATTTCAATGCCGGTTTCAAGCCGTTTTATTAATTTTATTTTTATTTTGTTAATTATAGTATGGTTCGGGTTATTTTATGCAATAAACCTACCTTACCCTATATCAGTGTTTCTCATTCGAGATAAACCTCTATTATTCCTGTCATGACACTTAGAGATAAGTTTAAACTTCGACTTTTAGACCTATCCGAGACAAATGAACCCACTCTCTGCCCACCTGAGTTAGTCGGATATTTAATCAGGAAATGGAGGCATCGTACTAGAGGGTTCCTACCACTGGATACGGTACATTATTACTGTCCAGAAATGTTTTCCTGCTGCTAGCCTAGCTTTTCCAGGTTATAACCGAAATCTTCCCACGAACATTTGTTTCGCTCCGCTTCATCTACCTACAATTTACTGTCTGCATCAGTCAGTCTTTTTCGCTACAATTTCTCTTTACCAGTTTGTCTGCTTTTTCCCTCCTTTACACATAGTTTTTCCTATGCATTCTCTGGCTATTTCTACTACAGCATCCCTGTATGCCTCCCATCCTCTTTCTACATCGTTAACCTGCTTACTATCCACTGTTCGGAACTTTCCACTAACCGTCAAGTACTTTTGTCTAATTTCCTCGTCCTGGAGTTTTCTACTCTTATTCGTCTGCAGACAGATTTCACTTTCTCTATCCTAGGCCTAGAGATACTTAGTTCGCTACTGATCAGATAGTTCTCCGTATCATAGAAAAAGGCCCGGAAAACAGGCACATTCCTAACAGATTTCCTGAATTCAAAGTTTGTTAAGATATAGTTTATTGTGGATCTGGTGCCCCTACCCTCCCATGTGTAGCGATGAATAGCCTTATGCTTGAAGAGTGTATTCATAACTGATAATCCCACGCTAGCACAGAAGTCCAGTAAGTGCTTCCCATTCCTAGTAGCTTCCATTTCTTCCCAATTTGAACTTTTCTATCCTTACTGTTGACCCTGACTACGATGGCACTGATTGCTTCATAAAACTTGCCAACTTACCCTCATCTGAACCCTCACGTGGTGAATACACCGAGGCAATTCTCGTCCTAATTTCTCCAAACTGCTAAATCTACCCATATCATCCGCTCATTTAGAGAGGTATATACATCTAGATAGATATATAGGTAGATAGATAGATAGATAGATAGATAGATAGATAGATAGATATGGTTTATTTTATCTTTCAAAGTTAGTGACACGTGTCCGTGTCTTACACTTAACCAGTGAAATACAGAAATAACATAAAATGAACTTCCTTCCGCAGGAGGTCAGAGGGATATCAAACCAAGGAAGATCTAAAAGTAGGTACTCAAAATATTTCCATGAGACGAGCTCGTTTTCTTCTTCTTCTCCTTCTTCTCCTCCTGGTCTTCTTCTTATATTTATTAGTGTTATATCAATCATCAATAGTGTCTCTGTACACGACATCTGGTATACTGAGAAAATCCCCAACGAATGGAAGTGTGCATTAATTCACTCACTTCATAAGAAAGGGACAAATCAGTTATGGACAGCTCCAGAGGAATTTCTCTACTGTCGATCATCTATAAAATCCTCTCTAAAGACCGGCTTGATAGGCTGGAAGAACAAACTCAGCACTTAATTTATGAATATAAGGCATGATTTCAAAATGGAGATCGTGTGTAGAGCAAACTTTCAACCTTAACACCATTCTTCAAATTCGAAAAAGACAAAAATAGTCACATTTATTGACTTCAAAAATGTATACGACTCTATAGACCGACAGACAGTGTTTAACGTGCTAGAGGAATTCCAAATTTACACGAAAACAAGAGAATTGATCAAGCAAACATTGATCGACACAACATAAAAAGTAACATTTTTAGGAGAAATTTCTGAACCATTTGGAATCAAAACAGGAGTCAAACAAGGGTATGGATTATCTCCCCTACTAATTAACTTAGCAAAATGAAACTAAAATTATACTTATTGGTAGATGTACCCAAAATAAAATTCACGTTAGTTGCCTAGCATTTGCTGATGGCATAGCTATCCTATCTAACAACAGACAGGAAACAATTCCGTCTGTAGAAAACCTCCACGAAATAGCAGCCAAATAGGACTCCAAATTTCTTGTAAAAAGTGACTAGATCAGGTTTCAACAATCAACCATTAATCACTAAATATGGAAATATCACTCAAGTAGACAAATTTAAGTATCTATGTGAAATTATTGAACCAACAGGGTTAAATCAGCAAGCTAACAAAGAAAGAATCGAACAACTTCAAAGAACATACAAAATTACTTGCAAAAGATACAACAAAAAACTATATCAAAAAAGGCAAAATTACGACATTATAACACAGTAGTTACAACAGAGAAAAGCCTCCGTGGCTCAGACGGCAGCGCGTCAGCCTCTCACCGCTGGATACCGTGGTTAAAATCCCGGTAACTCCATGTAAGATTTGTGCTGGACAAAGCGGAGGAGGGACAGGTTTTTCTCCGGGTACTCCGGTTTTCCCTGTCATCTTTCATTCCAGCAACATTTCATAGCATCTATCAGTCATTAATAAATCACTTTGGGAGTGGCAACCCCATCGTACTAATAGCATGTATCTGCTTCATTCATTACATCCCTGACCCGGTCAATGACTGGAAAACATGCTGTAGGTATTCATTTTCATTTCAGTTACAACAGAAGCACTTTATGCATCTGAAACTATTATAGTTAGTGGCAGATCTAGAAAAAAGATGCGCGAAAAACAAGAAAGAAAATTCATCAGGAAAATCTTAGGAACAAAGTGTGAAAATGGAATTTGGATGAGAAAGAAATCGCATGAAATCTATCAAGTTACAGAAAAAATTGCAGATGCAATCAGGAAACGGCGAGAATGGATATTAACAGGCTCACAAAGAAAAGGTTAAACTAAGCCTTATCAATGATAAATCACTATAATTGGCTGAAGGAAATCAGTGAAGACCTAATTGAAATAATTGGCACTAATGAAGAAACCATTCAAGATAGAATAAAATTCAGAATCGTAATTCACAAACACAAATTTTCTGTAAAGCACACCCGACTAAATACAGGATGGAATGAAGAATGCAGAAAGGTACAAAGCGAGAGGATGAAGAGGTATTCGGAAGTGAAGAATAAAAATTTAAAAATATGTGCTAATAAGTTCAAACGCGCTCCTTGGTTGGGCATAACGACTCAAGAATGGTGTCAGAGAGTACTCGGCTGTGGTCCCCTGCATAGTTGTCTTAATCCCGATCACCATTTTGTAATGTTTTTCGCCCGCAGTAATAACATGAAAGCTGTAACTTTCGTCAGTGTGAGATATTTCTGGAACTGGACATTAAATTTTAAATAATGGTAGGGCCTACGTTTATCTATATTATTATTATTATTATTATTATTATTATTATTATTATTATTATTATTATTATTGTAATTCATTGTATTTTAATTTCTTCGTAGGTATTATATTATTGTTCTTAGGAAGAAACATGTTCGTTTATATTGTGTATTATAATATATATTTTATAAATAGTAGGATATCATAGTAGCATTGATCTCCCACTCCACAGCATCTGATATCCTGACTCTCAGGACTACTCACTAAGCCACTCAACCGTTGACTGTGGTTCACGAACCAGGACGTGACTAAACCACGAACCGCGCATTAATAATAATAATAATAATAATAATAATAATAATAATAATAATAATAATAATAATAATAATAATAATAATAATAATTGTACCGGGAGGTACACCTCAGCGCCGCGCATTCAAAATTAGCACCTAAATGAACCCCTCTATCGAACTAAAGTGGAAACTAATACAACTAGAACTTCGGACTTTAATCAGAAGATGTCGCCACCGAAATATTATGTAATTTTGTTATTGTGCAGTTTCCTAAACTGAGTGAATTTCTCCTTGTTTTGTTTTGATATTCATCAAGGAGTCTGGACGTTTTTCTACAGATGACACCACTAAAAAATTTATGATCATGCACCCTGGTGCAAACTGAAAGAATTTATAATTTAAAGAAGTTTTGTATTTGTAGGTTTTTGTAACTGATTGATGTTCATTTAATTTTGGGTTGGCAATAGATCCTTTTTCTTTCCGTCAGTTTTGAATCTAGCCAATCACTAATTTCTGTAATTAATTCTCAACCTATCACAGGCTTCTTGTTCGATTCTGAGTGTTCCTTTTGAACTCAACCAATAAAATGGAGAGGGTGTGGCTAGTTTAGTCTTGAATGATCTCGAACCTTCCCTGAGGGTTTATAAACTGCGGCTTTTCACGTCTCTTGGCCAATTGATCGTCAGCTTTCTGAGTGTGTGTGTTAGACAGGAGGCGGGCGGCCTCTTTCGTCGGCAGCTAGAACATCTACAAGGTAATGGCCACATAACTTTATTCTTTCTTGCTACCTCCGCAGTTTAATCCGAGGGAAAGGTCCGAATCTTTAACTATGTAACCTACTTTTCTAAAAGGTAACTTTCTTCCGGCTAATGTAAACATTTCATAAAATCTTTAACTGTAAATCGGGGATAGAGAGTGATGTACCCTCTCGAGCTCCCCTTCATCTTGGTTTGAGGTAACAACGTTTTGTAATTGTTTTTCCTTCTGGAATGTGTTGAAGTAATTTCTATACGAGTCACCTCAGTAGTTTGGGAATAGCCCCTGCTTCATCGGCCTAGAGCCCTTTAGGATTTTAAGGTTTCATTATCTGGAGCGCAGGGTTCGCCTCCATTGAGTTTGTGTTTCGGGCCGTTTATTTAACCTGTTCCTTTTCTCTAAGGCCCTGTAAGTTGGGTACGAGATACCTCTGTTGATAATATTTCAAGTTGTAAATGGTGCCTTGAAAGGCCAGAGTTTGTCTCTTTTCATGCAATGTTGCCTTGAGTAGGCTTGGAAACCTGAGAGCCTGTTAGCTCTTTTTCAAGTTTTGTAACTGTAAAGTGTGCCTCTGGGAGGCTAGATATTGTGATTTAGGGAGCAACTCTTGAATTAGGGGATTTCTGCCCCTCATTAAATAATACCTCTTCCTTTTGTAAAAGTGTAAAACTAGGGGCTTGAAGCCCAGAATTTGTAAAAATCACTATTCTTGAATTTTCCCATGCTTGTTTCAAGATTGCTTTGTACCTGATATGTTTTTTATGTTCACCAAGTGAAAATTATTAAGTTGTTGTTTTCTGGAAAAATATAACCTTCAGTTCAAGTTTTAAAATAATTTTTGATATTGTAGATAGACCCATTCACCCCAGCATCTTCTTTAAACCTCTTTCTGCTCCACGGACAACCTCGTAACAACAACAACAACAATAATAATAATAATAATAATAATAATAATAATAATAATAATAATAATAATAATAATAATAATAATAATAATAATAATAAATCACCCATATGTAAAAACAGAGTTATGTCTGTACATTGCTCAGAATTAAAAAGTAATGGCATTTTTGTATGATCGTGTCCTCGGTAACAAGGAAATGCACTTTTTACTTTTCCGTAATTTCTGTCTGTATGTAGGCCTATGTACACGATTCACGAGAAAACAGCTGAAGAGAATTTAATAAAAATCGGTATGTAAAGTTGGAAAACAAGCCAATACAATCTGGGCTATAAATCATATTCAAGCTGAGTGAAATGCTAGTTTAGGGTAAGGCCTAAAGTTTAATTCTCAAATATTTATGTTATTAGTTTTCCTATCGATAAATACTGCATAAGTAAAGTTATATAGAATTAAGTTCCGATCATTTATGTTTTATACATTTTTACCGTACCGGCTATGATAACAGAGATATTCATGAATTTGTATTTTTGTTGCTAAGTCCATATCAACGCCGAGCCACGAGAAAATGGGTAAACAGTATTTAATGTAAATCGGTATATAGAGTCGGGGAATAAGAAATTTCAGTCTAAGCTATAAACAATTTTATTCACCCTGGATGAAATGGTAGTTTAGGCCAAGGTGCCTAAAATTTAGTTTTTAAATACCTATGTTATTGGTCCTATCGAAAAGTACTACATAACAGAATTTATAGAGAATACAATTTCCCGTCGTTTATGTTTTATACAGTTTTACCGTACCGACTATGATAAGAGCGGTATTTGAGAGTCGGAAGAAAAATAAATGTGAAGCCCACAATACAGAAAACTCATAAAATTGATCAACAAGAACATTACATTGACCATTGGATGTTGTGATGTTCTTTGTTCGTATGCTGCTACTCCTCCGATAGACGGTATTACTGCTGCGTACCGAGTATAACAGCTTGCTTGAATATTGGAAGGAAATAGCAGGGGAGTTAGATAACTCTCTTCTCTAGCATACCATTCCTCTGATTCACACATTTTCTAATACTGCTGGTACGTAAAACGCTGGTTCATCATAGTATTCCAGCTATTCGATCCCTACTCTGACGCGCTGATTGGATTGATCAGTGTGCATAATAGTAACAGAGGCTCACGTATGACCTGGTCTAGAATTTCAATTTCGGCCTATTCCAAATTACAACACCACAGTTCACTAAATGACTCAAAATTCAACCGTAAAATGAGTCGTTTCTTAAGAAAAGCTTCTTCCTATTCACTTTTATTAAATTTACAACCATTTTATTCCAAATTAGCAGCCAAGAGGGGGTTTCTCCTCTCACTTGGAGGAAAATTTTTTCTCCAAGTCAGATAGATAGCAAACAGATTAATAAAAGGGCATAATTTTTGCTCTGAGACTCCCCACTATTCGATGCCCCCCCCACTCCACCCCCTCCGCCGATAAAAGAAGAAGGGTGTTCGCGGATCACGGCTGTCTGCGGCTTGGTCATTCCAGCTCTGGAACTTTGGACTGTTAGATCGCCAGCGTTCGTTAAAAGTGATAAAATGCTTGGTTTTTCATTAGATCGAGTATTTAATATGAAAGCATTGCTTTTAATCGCGCCATTCCTACTGACGTCATTGTAATGACCTATGTTCATTCAGTTGGGAAAACCACTAAGACAGTCTTTCTAAGAATGTAAAAGGGCAGGTGGAGAGTGAGTGGTGAGTGTCTGCCATTATAATGAAAACTCCCCAACCTGGTTCTGATTGATGGTATGCAAGCGTGGCTGCCATTACAATGAAAATTCCCTAACCCAGTTTTTATATCAGAAAATACGTTGGTGATTTCCCCGTCGCGTTTCCAGGGTAACGTTAAGAGCTTTGCAATTTAATACAATCTTGCTCACAACCTGCACACTACCTAACCCAGAATTCTGTATACAATATAGAATTCCTTAGCGAAGCGCGGATAAATTAGCTAGTAGTAATAATAATAGCAATAATGATAAATGGTACGATGATTTATCGTGGAACGAAGAGGTAAGGAAGCACGTGGGGTGAAAGGTTGGACAGGGGATGACATAGCGCAAAAATATACTTTAACAAAAACTGGAAATTTTATTTCTTTCCTCTCTTAAAACCCTAATAGAGTAATCTAACGATTTAACAAGAAGTAGTTGAAAACTTACATTCGAATATTCACATTTAACAACGAGCTCGTCTGCTCCAGCAATACATTGGACTTAGAAGTCCTTAAACAGGTACAAGATTAATTGGGAAAAACTCCCAGTCGTTAACCTACATATGAAAGAGCATAATTGCTCCTAACAAGTACACATTATAGAATCTGAGCGCCAAATACAAAGAGGCTAGCCTCAATTAAGCGATATGTCGCGTGTTACATTCTCAATTACGCAATTAACCAGTTAGGTGACCCCACTTCATTGTGTTCCTACACAGTTTGCCCCATGGGGGGCTTATCAGTTACAAAATTTCACAACCAGGTTAAGTACTCTTTCCCTAGGAAACCTAAACGTAGATACGGTTACCCGCAAAAACCATAGAGAATATACAGGGGCATATTGCCCACCCCACGTGGCCTTAAAGAAGAAAAGGAGGAGAAAGGTTGCAGCAAAGGAAGGGCATTAACAAAAGGAAAGAAGGCGAAACACAGCACTCCTTAAAATAACATTCGGGAATAACAAGAACCTAAGTGGGTTTAAGGGCCAAGGACACAGAGGCTAATCCCATGATAAAAAGAATGACTAAAAGAGGAACGTTTAAAGATAGAGAAAAACATCCAAAATTTCGCAGTTGAAAAATTTCAGTCACCCAGCTCAAAAGTAGAAGGGGAGAGTTACGAGGGTCATCACGCGTGCTCTCTTACATTAAATATTATCCCGGTAGGGAATATCAACTCAGTCCGAAGACTGCACAGAAGGTCCTACGTTTCAGCGAAAAATGAAAGGATTACATATTATATTTTAAGGAAAACCGCTGATATCTTCCCCTCAAAACACACGCCAACACAATCACATAATTAGGTAAATTCTGTCATTACTTGTCAAGGCTGGATCTTCTTCAAGCCGGCCACCCTCTGCCTCCTACCTCCTGACCCCCCCCCCTCTAACTTCCGTAAATTCGCACTCTCAATCACCGGAGCAAATCAGACAAGACGGCCCCAAAGCGCTCTCCTTAAATAGATCATCAGGGGGATGTTCTAGACTACATTCGATTCCAGAGCGCGGATAGGCTGATTTTGCATACACTCCCCGCGTGCTGATTGGTTAGGGAGCTTTGTTACAGGCATGCGATAGGCAGATAATATTGGAGGAGTAGTATTGGCAATTTCTGCACATACAAAAAAACCAACAACCAGTAAAACGTTTTACCAACAAATTAAGTTCCTTTGCATATTATTTTGGGCTTAACCCACCAGAGATCGCTAGAAAATAGATGCCAGAGCCATCTAACCATAGGAGAAGGAAGTTTTAGGAAGTTTTAAAAGTTCTCAATGACCGTCAGAGATGCACACAGTGGAGAAGGCGCACAGTTTATATAGCGGGGGAAGTGTATCCCTGGTACAATAATATTATTAATAATAATAGTAATAATAATAATAGCAATTGTTTAACGTCCCTTCAATTGTTTATACATTTTGAGCTAGGGTATGGTGGTGGCAGTGGTGGTGGTGGGTGTTGTGGTGATTACTACTGTTTTAAGAGGAACTACAGCTTGGCAATCATTCTGCTTTAATACTAATCTGAGCGAAAAATGAAAGAAGCCCAGTCCTCCAAAAATGAAGGTATCAGCAAAAGAACGGCAAAGGACCTCGAAGAGCCTGACATTTAAAGACTCTCTAGACCTGGCAAACATAACAGCATCGGATAAGAAAAGAACAAGAGTTGACCAAGGAAGGTCAGATAGGAAAGATGCACGTAATGGGAAGTAATGCCTGACTCAGCTATAGGAACCATGGACTCCAAGCCACGCTGTCAAGTTAAGTTGAGATCTCCTTGTCTCCCTTTCAGTTGCCATTTACGACTGGCAGGAGATGCCGTGGATATATTCTACCGCACGCCACCCAGAAGGGAAAGCTGGAGTATCGGAACTTTTGTGAAATTTAATGCGGTAAAGTGGCGAGATAATTATTAAACATTGTATCAGCAATTGTAGGAAGAATTCTGTTATCCTATCGACTGGCTGAGCATAGCTAGAACCTCGCCTCTTAGGCGCAAAGTTCCGAGACAGATTCCCAGTGCTATGGTTGGTATTTAAGACTGTTTAAATACGAGTGGCATATTTAACCCATCTAGAGGCGAGCACTCTGACGTATGCTAAACTCTATAACAATTGAAGAAGAGTTAATACATGAACACTACATGAAGAAAAGAAAAAAGAAGCAAAGGACTCTCTGGGTTTAGTAAACCAAATACCATCGGAATCGGAAGAGAAAATAAATAAATAAATAAATAAATAAATAAATAAATAAATAAATAAATAAATAAATAAATAAATAAATAAATAAAGAATTGACCATGGGAAATGAACGGTAAAAGACAGAAGTATACTGCTAATAATAAGAGTTGGCGTCTGACATTTCTTAGAGGGAGGTCCGTTTACTGCCTGCCGAGGCGGGATAAAGGGAGTGGCTGTGTGGTTGCCATGGAAACGAGGGTGGGGCGACTGCGGTTGCCATGGAGATAAAACTTCAGGGTAGCTCGTCTTGCTGGGAGTTGCCAAACCTGTCACTGTCACTGATAACAACCTGATTGTTTGTATAAGAGTGGTCGCAAATGGGACGACACCGCCTGGCCAGGTAGTCCACAACAGATCACAGCGGTCAGAATGAAAGAGGGAACAAGTGAGCGGGAAGCGAGGGGTAAGAGCATGTAGAAAGGAATGCTGGAATGTGGCAACATCGTGAAATGGCACGTGCTGTGCTCCTCCCTCCAACCTTACCTGTCAGACGCCAACTTTAGTTAAGTCTAGTATAGGTGGAAACTGTCGCACTCAGTTGACTTCCCGTGTTCGTCACACCTTCTCACAAGCTATGGGACTTGAGGTACCGTGCGGTTAGGGGTGCGCAGTTGTGAGCTTGCATCCGGGAGATAGTGGGTTCGAATCCCACTGTCGACAGCCCTGAAGACGGCTTTCCATGGTTTCCCAGTTTCACACCAGGCAAATGCTGGGGCTGTACCTTAATTAAGGCCACGGCCGCTTCCTTCCTATTTATAGGTCGTTCCTGTCCCATCGTCGCTATAAGACCTATCTGTGTCAGTGCGACGTAAAGCAAATAGCAAAAAAACAAAAACAAAGAAAAGTTGACCTTGAGGAGAGTCTTGTTGATATTGCTGACTAATAGATCTGATGATAAGAAAATATAGAAATGCATTCTATGGGGAATTTAACGATCTTCTAGCCCTTAACTGTAAAACGTAACTGTAGTTGTGGTAATAATAAATTCGTTTACTTTTACCGTAAACATTCAAGATATGAAAACGGAAATTCATTTCAAGTGAGTTAGAGGTGTTCCTGGACAAAAATATATATTACCATATGCATGATGTAAGCTGCTTCCCAGAATTTTCTCGCAGTGTAAGAATTAATGTAGCAAATACGTTAAAACCTACAATTAAGGCAAAATGTCATGCCTTCCACAACATTCAGTGTCCCTCGGCTTCTAATTACTAATGTCTTTCGTAATGATGTGGCTTCGTCATTGATTAAAGCAGCTGTAACTTAAGTCTTCACCAAGGAGGGAGGGAAAATTGCCTTCGTTTATTCACCTCAAGAGGCGCGACCGTACCGATTTTAATTATAGCCTTATCCTCATCCAAGGTTTAGTTCTGTGGTTTTTTTTAAGGAGGGGCTTTTTAAAAGTATCCTTTTCATTTTCCCTAAACACAACAAGAGTTGATGTGGTTTTTTATATAATCTATCGTTGTCCTCTTCTTTTAGGAAGAAGAGAAGCGTGTTTATTCCTTTTTTGAAGATCACACAACAAAATTTAGTTAAGGTCATTTTTAATGCCTGTAGGAAAATTACAACATCTCATAAGAGAGTAAAACGCTAGGTGTGCACTTTAATGTTGATGGATGACAAGGAGGGGGCTTTACAGAGGTTTTTTGAAAGGGGTTACAGAGAAAGAGAGAGAGTGGAGACTTTTTTTTACCTGTTCGGAGCTGGTTATTGTAACGTTTGAGCTCATCTATCACTTGGTGGCATCTGGCGTGCACTTCCCGGGGTTCCGACTCTGCTGCGCGGCCGTTCTGCAACACAAGAGGAAGCCTCCTCACTAATCTGAATACCAATTACAGCAAGTAAATGGTTCAACTTATACTGGGATCAGCAATCTCCACGACATTACACTACCCAGCCACTTTATTAAGAAGTGCCTGCTCTTAAATTTGTCATTATAAGGTTAAGACATTATTACTCCTTATGTGGTGTTACAGTGTTTAATAATAATAATAATAATAATAATAATAATAATAATAATAATAATAATAATAATAATAATAATAATAAATTTATTTATTTATTTAATCGTGTCAGAAACATACATTATATCTTACAATAATATCAGGATAATAACAAATCTGGTACTATTACCATTAATTATTTCTGATGATGGCAGGTAACGATCTGATTAAGCTTTACATAAATACATATAATAATGATAATAATAATAATAATAATAATAATAATAATAATAATAATATACTATTATTATTGCTTTACGTCCCACTAACTACTTTTACGGTTTTGGAGACGTTAACGTGCCGTAATTTAGTCGCGCATGAGTTCTTTTACGTGCCAGTAAATCTACCGACACGAGGCTGCAGTATTTGAGCACCTTCAAATACCACCATACTTAGCCAGGATTGAACCTGCCAAGTTGGGAGTCAGAGGCCAGCGCCTCAACCGTCTGACCCACTCAGCCCGACAATTATATTATTGTTATTATTATTTTCTTATTATTCAAAATAATTTGTCCTGCTCCAATAATCAGGTCATATGGTCTTGGAAGTCCAGTTCTAGAGTAGCTGCACTCCAGTTCCTTAATCAAAAATGCCAATCAGCGGTCGACGTCTGAATGATTTATTCATTGGTTGATTTGTTTAATAATAAATTAATGTTATTTGCTATACGTCCCACTAACTACTTGTACGATTTTCGGAGCCGCCGACGTGCCGGAATTTAGTCCCGCAGGAGGTAGTTTACGTGCCATTAAATCTAGCGACACGAGGTTGACGTATTTGAGCACCTTCGAATACCACCAGACTGAGCCAGGATCGAACCTGCCAAGTTCGGCTCAGAAAGCCAGCGCCTTATTCGTCTGAGCCACTCAGCTAGGCGGTTGATTTGCTTAATCGAATCGTCTCAGATACCACGTAGATACAGTCAATTTTGACGGTCCCAGAAGACAGAGAAATCAGATCTCTGTTGGCCGACCTAAGGCTGAGTTTTAATTAATTTTGTCGGGTGTCCGGCTCCATGCCTAAATGGTTAGTGTGCTGGCCTTTGGTCACAGGAGTCCCGGATTCGATTCCCGGCAGTGTCTGTAATTTTAACCATTATTGGTTAATTTCCCTGACACGGGGCCTGGGTGTATGTGTTGTCTTCATCATGATTTCATCCTCATCACGACGCGCAGGTCGCCTACAAGTGTTAAAAAAAGACCTGCACCTGGCAAGCCGAACTCGTCCTGGTAAATCCCGGCACTAAAAGCCATACGACATTTCATTTCATTTGTCGGTTAAACACCAAATACGTCACCACAGATTTTTTTTTACATGCCGACATCGTACGACATGCAGTGCGGACAAAATCCGATTATCTCTGCCGGGTTAAACCTCCCAAAGGCTGATCAGCAGATTGATTGATTGATTGATTGATTGATTGATTGATTGATTGATTGATTGATTGAATTACAAAGTTTATAGCACCTGGATCATCCACCACGGGGGAGAAATAGCGAAGTAAAGTTCAAATACTGTTAATAACAGTGACGTTACCTTCTATGAAGCGCATTCTGGTCAGCAGCTCCGCAGATATTATTATAAACTGTGTCGTTGTGAAATCTTCACTGGCGTGGGTATTTGTAAGTAATTAGGACTAGCACTGCAAAGGTAATGGCTGTACTTCTCTATCAAATCCTATCCTGTCTCTTCTTTGCCCACGCAAATTTCCATATTCAGTCACTGAGGTTTGAACCCGTTTCTCTACGGGGTCGGGTACGAAGTGAGATCAATCTTCGTAGCAAGTTTTTACGACCGAATAACCTTCCTGACGTCAACTTCATCAGAGGAGTTAATGAGATGAAATGAAAGACGTGATATATAGTAGGAAGGTAGACGGTGAAACTCGGCATTGGCACAGAGACTACACTTCTGTCGAATAACACCAAGGGGTGTGCTCAAGGCTTAACGTCTCCATCCGATGGACGAATCACCATCAACAGCGTCATATGCCTTTACTCCATATGAACACTCCGGAGGAAGTACAACTAGGCAACCATCCTCTATATGAGCCTAATCAGAGAGAAAAAAATGGAAGGGATCCGACACTTCGAAAAACGAAGGTATAGGCCAAAGAAAGACAAGGACCACAGAGGGCGTGAAAATGAAATACTCTATAGGACTCGAGTACTCTAATACCGTCGGGATCAGAAAAGACAAGAGTTGACCAAGAGAGGTCAGATAGGATAGATGGATGTGAGGAGCCTGGCACAAGTAAGTGAAAGTAATGCCAGGACTCAGCTAAGGGCCCCGTGGTCACCAACCCAGCTCCAAAGTTCAGAGCCTCTTGGGTCCCTTTTAGTCACCTCTCACGACAGGCAACGTATAGGTCTACCGTGGGTGTTATTCTACTGTCCCCACCCACAGGGGGTAATCGTTCAACAATCCCATACCAAAGGACATCACACTATTTTTTGACATAGTCACTCAGATTCTGCAAACATCTTTTCGAACGTTACCAATCGTTCATTTACCCGACGATACAAATCCGCTCCTTGGTCCTGAAACCATCGGCGAATCGCTGTTTGAACTTGTTCATCGTTGGCAAATTTTGTTCCACCTAGATGTTCTTTCAGCTTGTCGAACACTTGGGAATCGCATGCTTCAAGATCCGGACTGGATGCCGCATGCTGACGTACCTTCCATCAAAACAATTGACGCAAAGCCCGTGTTGGACGTTCCTGGTTTGAGGTTGCATTTCCTTTCTTCTTTGGTTCATCTGATCGAGCATTTCATATCATAGCACTGCTTTTAACTGCGACATTCCAGTCGGTTAATACTGGGAAGAATATTGACGTCACTGAAATTTCCTGTCGAGTTCAGTTTAGTATTTTTCTGTGTCTCTCTCAGCATGATGGAAAAATGGATGGTTCATTTTAATGACACTTGCTATTTCAATTTATTTATTTTTTAAATTTTGCTTTGAGTCGCACCGACACGGATAGGTCTTACGGCGACGATGGGATAGGAAAGGCCTAGGAGTGGGAAGGAAGCGGTCGTGGTCTTAATTAAGGTCCAGCCCTAGCATTTGTCTGGTGTAAAAATGGAAACCACAGAAAGCTATCTTCAGGACTGCCGCAGTGGGGTTCGAACCCACTATCTTCCGGATGCAAGCTCACAGCTGCGCGCCCCTAACCGCACGGCCAGCTCACCCAGTGTATTTCAGTTTAGAATAAGGTCAAGTAGGACGTTATCCATAAGTTGTTTAAAAAATTCATCAGTGTTTCAGAAGAGGCTTAAAACATAAAACTCGATATAGCCTATCTCACTTACGTAGGTTTTACACGAAAATAGCTCATGCGATTTCTTGTTCAACGTATAGCCTACTTTTTTTCCGATGTGGCTGCCAGGTGAAATTCTCTTCTTCTTCTTCTCCTCCTTCTTCATCTGTTTACCCCCCAGGGTCGGTTTTTCCCTCGGACTCAGCGAGGGATCCCACCTCTATCACCTTAAGGGCAGTGTCCTGGAGCTTCAGACTCTGAGTCGGGGATACAACTGGGGAGGATGACCAGTACCTTGCCCAGGCGGCCCCACCTGCTATGCTGAACAGGGGCCTTGTGGGGGGATGGGAAGTTTGGAAGGGATAGACAAGGAATAGGGAAGGCAGCAGCCGTAGCCCAAGTTAGGTACCATCCCGGCATTTGCCTGGAGGAGAAGTGGGAAACCACGGAAAACCATGCTCTACTCAGTTGACCTCCCGAGGCTGAGTGGACCCCGTTCCATCCCTCGTACCACTTTTCAAATTTCGTGGCGGAGCCGGGAATCGAACCCGGGACTCCGGGGGTGGCAGCTAATCACACTAACCACTACACCACAGAGGCGGACCAGGTGAAATTTTAAGTTCAATAACTGTTACTAGCGCTATAGTTTGTCAAGAGAGTTGCCATTGAGATCATTCCGGCATCGCTTTAAAGGCTTTGTATATCTGTCAGTACATTTTAATATTAACCCGATACAGTACTTGCTTCTATTTTAAAAGCGGAATGAAGAGATCAAATCAAGATCAACAATAATGCGAGTACGTCACAACAATCCAATAATCTGGGTAAAAATATAGGGGGGGGGGGGGATCTTATCATGCACTTAGGCCTACTAAGTGGTTGTTCCATCAACGACGGATAATACAACCAGTGAGCGTATAAAATTGATCCAAGACGGCTTGGTCAACTCTACAGACTCTACAATATTTACACAAATTTAGTAGCCACTTCCATTGAGAAAAAAAAAAGAGTTTTGTAAAAAATGTGATTTGGGCCCTTTTAATAAATTGCTATTTAAATACGTTGTTTAGTTAAGTCGAGGTCTGGCTATAACATATTCACAGTACAAAACTTCCAGGAAGGAAATATACTGTTTTATTATTCCTTTAAACTCTTCGGGCCTCAGTTGTTCGTACGTCCTGTTGATTGTGTGCTCTGTGATCAAATGTATTACTGAAGATCATTAGGCCAAATAAACTAAAAATATGTTCTAGAGCGCTTTTATGTTGAATTTGCATATAAACAAGTGCACTAGATGCGTTAAGATGAAAGTGATAAAAGAAAAACAATTAAATTTTGGCGATAGGCAGCTGTGATTGGTTGAAATTCCTGATATTCTTATACTGCATTCGTTCCTGATTCATAGGCTAAATAGACTATAATTAAGCCTTAGTCCTTTCATTGTACCCTTCCTGAAGATGGTTTGCTATTTTCACACCTTAATTAAGGCCTTTCCTATTCCATCGCCGTAGCCGTGTTGAAACATCGATCCCGTGAGATCTCCGAAGTTAAGCAACGTCGGGCGTGGTCAAGATTTGGATGGGTTGCCACGCGCTGTTGGTGGGGGGTAAGGGAGTGGAGGAGCGGAAAGGAACTGGCCACCCTACCGCACGTAAACTCCCGCTCAGGCACACCTCTGCGGAGGTTCGGACCTTCCCTTCGGGCAGAATACACCCCCTATCCCATCGTCACCATAAAACCTATCTGTGTCGCTGCGACGTAAAACAAATAGCAAAAAAAAAAAAAAATCCATTCTACCCTTGAGAATATTCCTTCAAGTATATGTAAGTTATGAAACTCTCTCCTGATGCAGTTATCAGTTTAACACCCATTCTTCGATACAGTTAGTGTTACAACGGGAAGGGTTGTAAATCTTTTAAAGCAGTTCTAGTCAGCAGCGTCTAACAATAGTAAAACAATAATATTTCATCATGATGCACGCCTTTGCACTCCACTCTCTCCTATTGATAGCGACAGCGCGCTGTGACAAACACTAGCTCGCAAGGAGACGTGTAGCGACGCCCCTTTGGTGACACCCGCCTCCACGTCCAGTTGCGCATGTCGCGGCATCGCGACACATACGACACGGGCTGGACAGGGGTAATCAGGGTTCCAAAGTGGGGGTAGGCCTAGCCAATACTATTGTCGTCCAACCCAAAGTTTCAGCCTCTCCCTCGAATCCGTTAATTCCTTATTATATTGCTGAATGCTCTGTTTTACTTTTGCTGAGGAAATGGAAATATATCGAATGAAAGCGAAACTAATATCAAAGCATACAAGACTTTCATTTTTATGATAGATATCTTGTCGTTAACTTACTATAAGGTCGTAATCCTAACTAAATTGCACGGTGCTAGAATATGCACTTTGCTTTCGGATATTTGTTCATGGTTTAGAGCTTTCTAAATTATATCTTCGCCCATCAGAGTTCTCTTAAGCTTTCAGCAGTTGATGGTGAGGGGTTTGATTTATTAGAAAACTTTTTCTGTCACTGTAGTGTCGTTGAGGTTTAATCTAATGGAGCAAATGAGAAGAATTTCTAGAAAATTGGAACTTCGAACTGTCCTTAGAAGTTCTTAAAGAATAGTTCGTTCTAAATTTTCTTACTATCTTACGCACAATAAAAGAATCTAAGTTCGATACTCAGGTATTCAAAGGAATAAGTTTTGCCTTATCTACTATTGGTCGATCCGTCCAGCTATAAAGTAACCACCGTGTTTATTCTATTAAGACTTTTCTCTTGCAGTAAAGGAGGGTCGGAGCAGGTTGCCGTTTTCATTATATTCTAATATCTTTAAGTAAGTTTCAAGGAAGTGTAGAACGTTCTTCTGTCTCTACCTCTCACTCCCACTCGCTTCATATGTCTCATGCAGTCAATTATGAAGTATTATAAATGATATACGACTGTTTTAGTGAGAAAACTTTTCGGTCGTAACAGTCTACAAAATCTGCTTCGAGCTAAGAGATATTACGCGATATAGAAACAAACAACCAATCCAAACCAAACCAAACCAAACCCCATGATACTGCATCCCTGATGGCCTTTGGCCTACCAAGCGACCGCTTTTCAGTCCGAAGGCCTGCAGATTACGAGGCGACGTGGTCAGCGTTACAGACTTTCTCGGCCATTATTCTTGTCTCTCTAGAGGGTGTTGCTATAACACCGTCAGATAGTTGCTTAGCTATCTTCATGTAGGCAGATTGGCCCTCGAAACAACCTGTGTTCCAGGTCCAGGTCCGGGAATTGGACTCGAAGCCTCTCGGCAAGGGGCAGGCTCTCTATCCTTAAACCGTAAGTCTGACTGTAAGGGATACAACTATAGCTTAAAATTACTTTGAGAAAAAGGAAAAGATCCTATCTCTCGGAAAATGAGGGTGTCAGTTAAAGAAATGAGAGGACCATGAAAGATTCCCTAATGCTATCGGGTTCAAAAAAGAACAAAAGATGATCGAGGAGTATAAGTTTTGCTATTGATTTTTTACTATTTTCTTTACGTCGCGCACTCTTTTGGCGACGATGGAATAGGAAATGGCTAGCAATGGGAAGGAAGCGACCGCGGCCTTAATTGAGGTACAGCACCAGCATTTGCCTAGTGTGAAAATGGGCAACCACGGAAAAATATCTTCTACATCCGATTTCACCACTCCGCCTGCTGTTAATCGCACGTTCCAGCGCAAACACAACTTCCCATCAATATTGCTCTTCATAAATTCAGTGTCATACTGTACTGTTACAGTGGTTGTAGTTTCTGATATCCAAGACTGAGTGCTTCAAAAGAAGCCCTAGTTTCCTGTTGAACGTTTGTCGTGGGCTGAGAGAAAGTTGCTTTTTTTCGGTTGGTTAATTTTTTAACTTGAGTATTTCACAACCAGTACATGTGCTTACAACATGAAAATGTCATTATCATCAGACAAGTAGTTTCCACGTATAGTTTTAAGTGATCGGTTCCCAGGGAAGACGCCAAAAACTCGGACACTTGTACTACAGCCACAAATAAAAAAATAAGTAATGAACTTCAAAAACAATTTTTTCTTACACACCCAACGCAGAATTAAACAAGGAAAATATTGGTATAACTCATTTTGCAATAGGCCTATTGGTTTGTTTGTAACTGAAGGCTAAATTCCAGTGTTCATAATAAAGTATCCGACAGTAATCATAAAATATATAGTATGACTATTGGCTTTAAGATTAATAGTGGAATAGGACATACTTGAATTTGATGTTAACAAGATAATGGAGTTCTCGTTTGTGGGCTATAACCCCTTATCTATTATAACGGAGAGAATATCACCGTTACTATAATTTCCAAAATCAAATGACAAAGAAGAGTTATCTGAGTTAACTGTGTTTCTCATATTAAGCCATGTAAGTAAAGGAAAATGTTGAATTTTACAGCTGTCGTACCCATCGTTCACTGGTTAAATAGCTCCCTCGGGAGATCAGTGGTGGTGTCCGATCCAAGATCACGGGTTCGATTCCAACCAACCAAAGAGAACACTAAACCTGAAATATTGCATTTCATTTTAGCAGACCTGCCTATAAAAGTAAAACTATATTACTCCTATAACAGCAGCCTGCAGTGTCTTCCCACATGGATGTAGATGTAAACGCCAGTGAAATACCAGCGCTGTGTTATCTATATAATTAAGTCAGAAGTATGAGGTGAGGAAGTACAGTATATATACGATGAGTAACGCATGGTTGATAGTTAGCAGTGGCGATCTGAAGGACCGAAGCCTAAAACACCTATCCCCCCGCGTCCCCACTCCAATCCGTTATATAGCAGCAAGCCGCTTGGGTTGAGTCGAGGGGAGAGGGACGAGAGTCTGGACTGCAATATCAGTCTCCGATGCCTTGCTCTTATACATACGTGCGACGTTTTTCTCACTGCTTTCAAGTTTTATAAATCGAATAATGTGCCAGATGTTTACATTATAATGTGCTTCGGACTTCCATCATTCTCAATTGAGATTTGGGCTTCAGTGATAGCCTTGGTAGCCCTCAGTATACGCCACTGGTTCTGGACTAACACTGCACTGTGAGAAGTCGTGGTGGAGAACAGCCTTTTGATTCCCCAGAAAGCTACGTGTTCAGTTACGTCCGTAGGTAAAAACTGTCCAGTGGAAAATTCAAACTCGAGTGAACTTCGATAATCGGCGACAACACGATTAACTGTGTCAAGCAAAAGCCGCATCTAAATTTAACAATAAATGAAAGTGCACTACATAGAGTAAAAAATTCTACTTCAGCTAGTATACGAACCATCCTTTATTAATAAAACAGTTTCTGTGCGGATATTTGTTAGCTGTTGCGGCATTACGGGAAAGCGGCTTAACATAATTTCTCCAAACTCAGATTTTAAGTTCAAGAAAAGCCAGAGTGTACACTAGGCGATTTGATTAGTATAAAGTAGCGTAGCAATACTAAGGGTAAAAGAAATAGAGGTCAATTTTTTCGTTCTACTTCAATATATAATATTTACTTGCGGTGCTGAAGTGTTCTTCTACCGTGTATTAACAAGGCAAATTTGTTCAGTTTATTGAGAACTAGGACCCGTGCCGATTTTGCAAGGGAGCAATTTTGAATCATGTATGTACTGTATGTAACTCCGGGTGGCGATTTTCCAAGGTACTTCTGAACATTTGCCTGTTAAACTCGCTCCTTCAACCCCCCACCCCACCCGCCGCGCTCCCATATTACAGTATATTTGAACTATTGCAGCACTTTCACTAAAATGACGTCCGACTCGTTGGCTGAACGGTCAGCGTTCTGGCCTTCGGTTCAGAGGGTCCCGGGTTCGATTCCCGGCCGGGACGGGGATTTTAACCTTAATTGGTTAATTCCTACGGCACGGGGGCTAGGTGTATGTGTTGTCTTCATCATCATTTCATCTTCATCACGACGCGCAGGTCGCCTTCGCGAGTCAAATAGAAAGACCTGCACCTGGCGAGCCGAACCCGTCCTGGGATATCCCGGCAATAAAAGCCATACGACATTTCATTTCATTTTACTAAAATGACGGTAACTCCTAAACAGTACATGACGACGGCTATCTTTTTCAAATGGGCGTAAACCATCGAAGACTGTTGATATAGCTTTTCATGCTCAGTTATTCCCCATATTCCCAGGGACTATCGTTGACGGTTTAAATAGAATGAGCCAGGGACGCGCTCGGATGGTCATTTTATTCTTTGACTTCATTCATTAAAATCAACGCTACTTTACTCATTAGTGTCACAGACTGATGTTTCATAAATCTCACCCTTCCGCAATAAATGCTCTACACAACGATGAAAACCGTATCAAAATCCGTTCAGCGGTTCTCGAAATTAGCTCACAACAAGACAGACAACCTATTGAGGATAATATGTATAGAAGAGAAATAATTTTTAGATTGTGGTCAAACTGATGTTCCTTTGACCATGTTAAACATGCATAGTTATGGACCTCTTCTCTCATCAGTCACCTTGACATTCAGCTGCTCAAACCACACCCAAGCAAGGATTGGCACGGTAATTTTTTTAAAAATGTTACTGACCTGGGATTTTTTCTTCTTGTAGACGAAGACATTTATATTTCTCAAAGATGGAGTGGTTTTAATCAATCTTATTAAATGTAGGAGAGATGGCTCTTTTCTTGAAGAAGGAGCTGTCAACATGAAATAGTGGCGCTCTCAGGTGCGGCCAGGCGACGTCGGTAATTGTTCTGGATTATCATATGGAACGCATTAGGCGCCACCCCACGCTCGCTCAGACCTTAAGCGTAATTAAAATCGGAAGTTTCTTTGATGAAAAATGTATGCTAAAGAGAAGACGGGCAACTGCCGGGCGGTGGGACCGCTTGAGGAAGACCGCCTACCACCATCATTCAAGACTGATTATTGCCAGACATATAGATATAGGTATTGTGTTCTAAAATACAAATAACAAGGGATAGCAACTTCCAACGTTTTTCACAACGCTGGCAACAAATGCATTATGCCTTTCTCCGAAGATTAGTATGTGATCATATCATTATAAAAGAAGTACGCCTCCTTAGTGTTATCGATAGCACTATCAGCTGACGTCCTTGGAGGCCCGGGTTTCGATTCGAAGTACTGCCGGAGATTTCAGATTGTCCGGAGGGCTGGTATGTTGTTACAAAATTTACATGCAGCTCACCTCCGCTGGGGATGTGCCTGAAAAGAATTGTACAAAGTCAAGAAATTCAAGGACACAAGTTTATTTCATTGCAAATGAAGGTTTTGCTTTTTACGAAGACTAGGGTTGTTATTGGTGGTGGCTATAATTTTAAGAGAAAATATAACAAGGTGATCATCATTTTCAAACTCTGATCTCACTATAAGAAAGGGGGTTTGGGGTTTAGACTTCCAAGGATAAAGGCATCGTCAAAAGAAAGATAATGACCATGAAATGCGTGAAAATGGAGGACTCCCTACGACTCCACCTGCAGGAGGGGCCACTCCCAGGGGCTCTCGACTGGGGAGCATTGGTTGGCGACCACAGTACTCCTAGTTGTGTCTAGCCTTGTTTCCACGTACTTGTATCACATTCCTCACATTCATTTTTCTTCCGTGACCTCCCTCGGTGAACTCATGTTCTACTCCGACCTTGACGGTATTAGGCTTGCGAGTCATACATTTTCATGCCCTCCTCAGACCATTTTCTTTTCTGTCGATACATTCATTATTCCTTTACGACTTCCGAGTAGTGTTGAGATGGTTGTCTGGTTACTTCCCCTTAAAACAAGAATAATCACAATCATCATCACTCCCTAGGATTCGCACTCCTATTATTATTATTATTATTATTATTATTATTATTATTATTATTATTATTATTATTATTATTATTACAGAGGTCGGAGGGATAGAAAGTGGGGTAAGGCTAGGCTACAAGTATACGAATCTTACAATCGACTGTCTAGCATTTGCAGATGATCTAGTGATCTTTTCAGACTCCCTTGATACGGCAGAAGAACAACTTAAACAAGCATTGAAGGCTGGGCTTCAAACCTCCTTCGAGAAGACACACTTCATGACAAACATAAAATCAGCGCCAAGGGTCGGACTAGGAAAAATTAAGCAGACAGAAAAGGTTAATTATCTCGGTGAATGGATAGAGCTTAACCTATCAGAGAAAGAAGCCTTCGTGTCACGCATTAACCAAATGGAAAAGGCCTACCAACTAACTAAAGACATCTAAAATAACAGATCGATATCCTTAAACGCCAAAATTAGACATTACTGCACTGTTATTCGACCAGAGGCTCTGTATGCGACAGAGACTCTTACAATGAACAAGAAAGGTCTAATGAAAAAACTAGAGGCTAAAGAAAGGAAGACCGAGCTCGATAGCTGCAGTCGCTTAAGTGCGGCCAGTATCCAGTATTCGGGATATAGTAGGTTCGAACCCCACTGTCGGCAGCCCTGAAAATGGTTTTCCGTGGTTTCCCATTTTCACACCAGGAAATGCTGTGGCTGTACCTTAATTAAGGCCACGGCCGCTTCCTTCCCACTCCCAGCTCTTCCCTGTCCCTTCGTCGGCATAAGACCTATCTATGTCGGCGCAAAGTAAAGCAACTATATAAAAAAACCAAGATTTTGAGAAAAATCCTGGGTCCCATCAAAGAATACAGAAGGCGTCACAACCACGAATTATACAAGGACGTGGAGAAGATAAGTGACACGTTTCGAAAAAAAAAAAGATTGCCCTTTATAGCCACGTGACACGAATGAGGCCAGGCAGGATATCTAAACGGATATTAACGCACTTTCAAGATAAGAAAACTAAAGGGGCGTGGTTCACAGAAGTTGAGAGAGATCTACGAGAAATGGAAATTATCCAGAAGCGTGTTCCTCTTAAGGAAAAGCTGCGTACGCACAAAGGTTTCCAGAAAAGTCGAAGCTGAAGACAGGGAAGGCGTGGACCCAAGAGAGAAGAGAACAACACCGGAGAAGAGTACAGGAGCATTGGGTGGCAGTTAAAGCTCGAAAAAGGAGACAGTTGAACTGACGTGGTCCCTAGTTGGCCGAAATGAAGAAACAAGAAAAAGAGGTCTGAAGAGAACAAGAGCTGATCAAGGTGAAAGTGACGAATCTGCCAAAGAGCTAAAATGCATAAATGTAACCTACTCTGGATACATAAAAGATTACTTATGCCAATAATGGCTCGCGGGCTATCAGTTTTCGAATTCATTCCACGCCCAAATTGACGTGGTCCTTTTGAGCTTTAATTCTGAAGCAATATTTCGAATTGCCGCTGATGGAGTTGGTTAAGGATTCAAGATCAACGTGAAGCCAAAACAGACTGCTTGCTATGCAGATGACACCTTGCTGGCAAATTAGAAGACCTCCAATTTCTTTTGAACAACGTCAACGAAGTAAGTAAAGAGTTGAAAGAAACATTCAGAAAACGACATTTATGCAAACAGCAAAGAGAAAATTCTCCTCCCACTTCCAATTTTCCCTCCTATATTGCCTTCAGTTTATCAGTTGCACTAGGTTGTAATTGTCGTTTCGAAGATGTGTCCGAAATGGCCTACTTTCTTGCGTTTTGTGAGGGTTACGACTTCACATGATTTCCCGGCTCGAGAGAGTACCTCCTCATTGGTGATGTACATTAAGTCATCCCATGGGTTCATGAACATTCTGTCAAAGGCCTGCTGTCGGTTCATTGACGAAACCTTTAGTGTCCATCCGTTGACACCATAAAGCACCATCGGTAACACATAACATTTCATGACACGCCAACGAGTTTCAAATAAGAGTTCACAGCTGCACAAAACATGTTTTAATTTCAGTAACACAATTTTTACAATGCCCATTATGGATTTTGATTTCTACTTCTTCAGTAGTATCCTATGTACTTGATATGTGACCCCATTTCTATGGTGTTTCTCTCCAAGGTGATTACAGCGTCAACCACATTTTGGACAAGAGTTTTATAAAAGTCGGCCCATCAAATTAATAGTGTTGCACGTAATTTAGACAAACTAGACAGGTGGTTTCTCGATGGAAACAATGCTCTGGAAGAAAGCTCTCATATAGTCATTGACCATGTAGCAGTAATGTAGCTCATTTCAGTGATATACTGTGAAAGGACTCGGTAAGAATCGAACATCTGATCAGACCTTCGGTTAATGGTTAGGAGTATTTTCCTGCTCTTTGCAGTTCAGTCGTTTCGAAACCAATTGGTTGCAAAGACGAGTTCCCTGGGGCTGCACTACAAGTCTAATCGTACTTAAGTTTGGAGTTGGATAGTGTTCACTTTGAAAATGTGTTTATCTGCTTGTACAGTATAATAGACATAGGCACTTCGTTTGTTTTTCATTTTCTTTCTTGACGTCAGAGGTACACTATCCTAAATGCAAAATCGACGATTTTGAGTTTTTAAAAATCAAAGGTGACTTGTTTTGGTCGTGTCTTCAGGAACACTATTGTATGTTTTGCAGGAATGAAGGTAAGCTATTTGATACTAATCATACGTCCTAGGAGAACCAAACGATAAACAACAGTTCAACCTTATGCAGTCCACCGCAATCCTTATCGTTTTGGTTTCTACGGTAGTTTACCATGGTCAGAACTGTCGATTCAACCTGCCTTAAAGGTAGTAAAATATGCACCTCTGCAGTTTCTTTCTTTCTAAAGTTAGTGAAATTTCACTTACGATATTTACGTCTGATGTGCAGATTTCATTTGTTACTTTACGTTGCGATGGTCAGTACGTATATTTTATTTCCGGATATACAGTAAATAACACTACCTTATAAGCCTTAGCTACACTGACAATAATACAATGATTTACCAGAAAAATGATTTACTACAAAACTTTTCAATCCATTCATCTCTGTATCTCTTTAACCATTACCCTTTTACACCCATACATCGCTTAAACCATAGATTCTTAATGGAGCAGTTCGTTTACTTTTGGCTGTTCATTCTGTCTTATTAATCTACGGCTATCACTTTCGAGTGTTAGTATCCTAATCTCGATATTTCCTTTTACGCCATTCGGTTCATTGATTCTCAATACTTGCGTTTGAAGAATTACTGTAGGCTAAGTTCATTTGTTATTCCTAACTTATTCTACGTTCTACAATCTATTGAGAGACATTCCTCTAAGTGACTTTGATCAGAACAGAGTGGAACATCGAAATCTTTTATAATACATGTGGCCTAAAGAAAATATTCATTTCATTCTGTTTGCAAACTGTATTTAGAAGTAGGCTATATTCTTACGAAACAGAAATATATTATTACAGACTGGGAAAATGTAGCCAGCTCTTCTTAACTAATAATAGAAGCTGAGTGGTATGATAATTTAACAATTTTCTTAATTCTTCCGTTTACAGACAATTAGATGGATCCTGTGAAATACAACACACATGGCGTTACGGTTTTATTTCGAGGTAGACCTACCGCTTTTTATATCAAAATGCTCCTCCCTGCCCTTTCTATGAAATTAAATGCTCAATTTCCTGCAATTTGACCTAACCTAATCACCTTAAGCATTAAACGATACGTCAGATCTAATTAGCTTTTAATTGTCTTTATATATGTGCGTCTCTAAAACTTATCACGGACAGCAGTTAGCGCGATGAAGACAAAAAACGCGAGGTTGAATGCAGGGTCGATTATTTACGCTGAAGTTCTAGTCATCTTGAAATATCCGTCTTTCCTTTAGATACTCTCCCGAGAAGTGTTCTGATACCAACTCGGAATAATGTACTGTGCAATAATGCTGTAAATATATTTGTGATACGTCCCGAGAAAGATTATGCTTTTCATTTAAAAGGCGCCTGACGTCAAAGCCATCGGCCCCATCGCGGTAATCAATGGCGCTTGTCTCTAAAATCCTTTTCTTGTTTTTGTTCCCTCCAATAGTGAGCTCAATTCTGAACATTTTAAAAGGAAAAACTCTCTAAGTGTAAAATTACATGTTCGATAGTATTCAAATTTAAACACACTTTTACTCATTTTCTAAAAAGAAAATGTCAATCCAAGTTTAGGCGAAAGAAACATCCGTACATCACTAGATTTCAGTTTAATATAAAGGTGTTTATTAGGCTCTATTTTCTTTAACAAATGACGCTAAACGCCAGAAATTGCCGTTTGACCCGACTAGCATTTTCCGCTGTACTGATACTTTTCTCCAGGTGAGATGTGGCATGTTTTCCTGGACCGTATCACAGTTATTAGTAAGTTACTGTTAAGATTGTAAACCTCGGTTCAGTATTAGTGTACTGTATGTATCGACCAACATCTGTACTCCGTTGAATGGATACGTGGAGTTAAGGTCAGTGATTGCAATCCTAGCCACAGACAGCACATATCAGCAGTCAGATTTTCGTAGTTTTTACTTACTCTACTTCAGACAAATATACAAATTAAAAGAACGTAGTGCAAATTTTAGAAACATAAAGAAACGCATAAAATATGAATGGAAATATGAATTGAAATGGAATAAAACGAAGAATATTCTTGTTATGAACAAACGACTCACCATGAAAGACATGTCAGTTTTCTTGGAGCAGAAAGAAAAAATTAATGAAATAATCAACTAAATTCTGAAATATATCATGAAACTTATCATGATACCATGACATTCAATAGATTATTATAATTGTTTACTTAAAAGTACCTCAAATAAGTGAGAAATAAATACATAAAACCCTGAAGCAAATTCAATACTACTTTTACCCTTATGAATATGGTCTCACACACATCTTTTTTATTAACTTACACTAATCATTACAGTTGCCATAAATAAGTTCTCCTGACGAATACTATTATGGCAGTAATGTGCTAGTTCAAGATCGTTTATCCCATTAATAGAGTAAAACGAAAGGAAATAAATAATAAAGTATTACACAAGTGATAAAGTTAGCTCATTACACTGTATAACATGTCAGAGGTAAAAGACAACACCGAGAAGACTTCTCTGAAATGTGTGGACAGGCTTCAGTTTTAAAGCGGGAGAGTGAACGTGATGACTTCGCTTGTGCCACTTGTCAACCAACCTTTCGAACGCTAAGCAGAGAAAAGAAATTAAACGGGCTATGTCCGGGTCACGACCGCAAGTTTTGACGTGATAGCGATTGTCGAAATAATGTAGGCCTACCTAGTCAGTATCGGTATGAAAGTTTCTTGCTAACATTTTATTCTAAACATTTAAACATCTTCAAGACGATGAATTTCAAAACATTTTCCCGCACTGAGGTGGTGGATGCGCCTCGGTAGGAGCGTAGAACTAGCCCCACGGCGCTCGGCGTCCTTAACTTTGAAGCGCTTCACCGATAAGCCAGTTGACACACGATATTGATGATTTTGAACTTTCTGAAACTCTTACTTTCTTCAATTCTTAGAATCAAGATTTCTTTGGATGTTCAATATTTCATTTCCTTTTGCCAGATATGCGTAGAACTCACTGAAACGAATAAAATGACACCTTTCACCCCGTGTTACGACGTCGCAGTCCAGAGGTACGCTAATTGTCAGCCACGCGGCACGGCGATTTTAGTACCTGAAAATGGCAGCACGACTGCATCTCTCAATGATATCATACCGTGGTCTAAGGTTCTGTTATACGGGTATGCTACCCGTCATTTTGGTTCTTACGTGCGCGAGGGTCATTTGATCTCCTACAAGGGCTCGCTTGCCCACTTTGAATGTACACTGACTGACAGAGCAAATGCAACACCAAGAAGGAGTGGTCAGAACTTTATGCCAATTGCAGGGTAGACTGACGTCACTGAGGTATGCTCATGATGTGAAATGCACCGCTGTGCTGCGCACGTAGCGAACGATAAATGGGACACGTCGTTGGCGAATGGCCCACTTCGTACCGTAATTTCTCAGCCGACAGTCATTGTAGAACGTGTTGTCGTGTGCCACAGGACACGTGTATAGCTAAGAATGCCAGGCCGCCGTCAACGGAGGCATTTCCAGCAGACAGACGACTTTACGAGGGGTATGGTGATCGGGCTGACAAGGGCAGGTTGGTCGCTTCGTCAAATCGCAGCCGATACCCATAGGGATGTGTCCACGGTGCAGCGCCTGTGGCGAAGATTGTTGGCGCAGCGACATGTGGCACGTGCGAGGGGTCCAGGCGCAGCCCGAGTGACGTCAGCACGCGAGGATCGGCGCATCCGCCGCCAAGCGGTGGCAGCCCCGCACGCAACGTCAACCGCCATTCTTCAGCATGTGCAAGACACCCTGGCTGTTCCAATATCGACCAGAACAATTTCCCGTCGATTGGTTGAAGGAGGCCTGCACTCCCGGCGTCCGCTCAGAAGACTACCATTGACTCCACAGCATAGACGTGCACTCCTGGCATGGTGCCGGGCTAGAGCGACTTGGATGAGGGAATGGCGGAACGTCGTGTTCTCCGATGAGTCACGCTTCTGTTCTGTCAGTGATAGTCACCGCAGACGAGTGTGGCGTCGGCGTGGAGAAAGGTCAAATCCGGCAGTAACTGTGGAGCGCCCTACCGCTAGACAACGGGGCATCGTGGTTTGGGGCGCTATTGCGTATGATTCCACGTCACCTCTAGTGCGTATTCAAGGCACGTAAAATGCCCACCGCTACGTGCAGCATGTGCTGCGGCCGGTGGCACTCCCGTACCTTCAGGGGCTGCCCAATGATCTGTTTCAGCAGGATAATGCCCGCCCACACACTGCTCGCATCTCCCAACAGGCTCTACGAGGTGTACAGATGCTTCCGTGGCCAGCGTACTCTCCGGATCTCTCACCAATCGAACACGTGTGGGATCTCATTGGACGCCGTTTGCAAACTCTGCCCCAGCCTCGTACGGACGACCAACTGTGGCAAATGGTTGACAGAGAATGGAGAACCATCCCTCAGGACACCATCCGCACTCTTATTGACTCTGTACCTCGACGTGTTTCTGCGTGCATCGCCGCTCGCGGTGGTCCTACATCCTACTGAGTCGATGCCGTGCGCATTGTGTAACCTGCATATCGGTTTGAAATAAACATCAATTATTCTTCCGTGCCGACTCTGTTTTTTCCCCAACTTTCATCCCTTTCGAATCACTCCTCCTTGGTGTTGCATTTGCTCTGTCAGTCAGTGTATTATCACATTGATGTTACATAGTTAATTTGTACCGCAACTGTAAGGTCTCATACGGGCATTACAGGCAATGCATAGGCCTAGTGTAAAATGACGCGAGGTTCTTAATGAGGGAAATTGTGAAGGATAAATGTATATCGTTTCCTAAGGGCTACGATTTTAAAAAGAAAACCCTGTTGAAAATTCATCATAAATCACTTTAATAGTAGGCCTAATGTAATGACGTATGGTCTCTGGAGGGGTCTGGCGCAGCTCTTTTGAATGACACCTATAGACGACCTGCGTGTATGTGAGGATAGGGCCCTACATGATGAATTCTAATGCTGAAGACGACACACACAGATTCACCGAAGCAGAGAAATTAAGGTTAAAATCGCGTCCTAGCCCGATACCAAACCCGGGAGTCCTTGAATCACGGACCAGTACGCTAACCATTTAGCCATGGAACCGGACATAATTTTTTTTTTTTTTTTTTTTTTTTTTGCTAGTTGCTTTAAGTCGCACCGACACAGATAGGTCTTATGGCGACGATGGGACAGGGAAGGTCTAGGAGTGCGAAGGAAGCGGCCGTGGCCTTAATTAAGGTACAGCCCCAGCATTTGCCTGGTGTGAAAATGGGAAACCACGGAAAACCATTTTCAGGGCTGCCGACAGTGGGGTTAGAACCTACTATCTCCCGAATACTGGATAATGGCCGCACTTAAGCGACTGCAGCTATCGAGCACGGTCGGACATAAATCACTTCACGTATTACAGTATTTCATAGTCACTGGAATGTCATTCATAACCATGTAAATGTTTCATAAATGTTCAGTTGGATAAGGTAAACTGCAATATACAGTATAGAAAGTTTCATAAGATGATAAGTTTCATAACCCCTTACCAAATACAAAATTTATTTAATACATAGAATGTCCGGCTCCTTGGCTCAATAGTCAGCGTACTGGCCTTCGGTTAGGAGGGAAACCGGGTTTATTCCCGGCCGGATTGGGGATTTTAACTGTGTATAGTTAATTCTTATGGTTTCGGGGACTGGGTGTTTGTATTTTAATTTACACACAGAATATCACACTACAAACCACCACAAAAACACGCAATCTATATATAAAATAAGAGTTTTGTCTGTACATTGTTCAGAATTTAAAAAGGATGGTATTTCTGTATCAGTCGTGTCCACAGTATCAAGGAAATGCAATTTTTAATTTTCCGTAATCTCTGTCTGTCTGTCTGTCTGTCTGTCTGTCTGTCTGTCTGTCTGTCTGTCCGTCTGTCTGTCTGTCCGTCTGTACACGCATGACGAGAAAACGGCTGAAAAGAATTTAATGAAAATCGGTATGCAAAGTCGGGGAATATATCGCTACGATCTGGGACATAAATAATTTTATTCACGCTGAGTGAAATGGTAGATTAGGAGAAGGTCTAAAATGTATTTCTACCGGGCGAGTTGCCCGTGCGGTCAAGGGCACGCGGCTGTGAGCTTGCATGCGGGAGATAGTGGGTTCGAATCCCACTGTCAGCAACCCTGAAGATGGTTTTCCGTGGTTTCCCATTTTCACACCAGGAAACCGCTGGGCTGTACCTTAATTAACTCCACGACCGCTTCCTTCCATCTCCTAGGCCTTCCCTGTCATCGTCGCCATAAGACCTATCTGTGTCGGTGCGACGTAAAGCAACTAGCAAAAAAAAAAAAGTATTTCTCAAATATTTATGTTATTAGTGGTCCTATATTAATGAAAATCGGTATGCAAATTTGGGGAATAAGTCGATATAATCTGGGTCATAAATAATTTTATTCACGCTGAGTTAAATGGTAGTTTGGGGGAAGGCCAAAAATTTCATTCTCAAAAATGTGTGTTATTAGTGGTCGTATCAATAAATACTACATAACTAAAATTATATAGTAATAAATATCCGATCATTTATGTCTTATACATTGTTACCGTACAGGCTATGATCACAGAGATATTCATGAATTTGGATTTTTGTTACTCAGTGCATATCAGGGCTGAGTCACGTGAAAATGGGTACACAGAATTTAATGAAAATCGGTATGTAAAGTCCGAGAATAAGAACCTACAGTCTGCGCTATAAATACTTTCATAAGATGCCCTAATATCACAGAATCGAAAGGAAACTAAATGTGAAGGCCTACAATATAGAACGCTCCTAAATTCATCAACAATAACATTACATTGACCATTGTTTGTCGTGATGTACTTTGTGTCTTCTGTTGCCACTCGCCTCCGATAGATAGGATTACTGCTGCATACCGAGTATTTGTTTTTAATTTGCTTTACGTCGCACCGACACAGATAGGTCTTATAGCTACGATGGGATAGAATAGGTCTGGGAGTGTGAATGAAGCGGCCTTGGCCTTAATTAAGGTACGGCCGGGCTGAGTGGCTCAGACGGTTAAGGCGCTGGCCTTCTAACCCCAACTTGGCAGGTTCGATCCTGGCTCAGTCCGGTGGTATTTGAAGGTGCTCAAATACGACAGCCTCGTGTCGCTAGATTTACTGGCACGTAAAAGAACTCCTGCGGGACTAAATGCCGGCACCTCGGCGTCTCCGAAGACGTTAAAAAGTAGTTAGTAGGACGTAAAACAAATAACATTATTATTATTATTAATTAAGGTACGGCCCCAGCATTTGCCTGGTGTGAAAATGGAGAACCACGGAATACCATCTTCAGGGCTGCCGATAGTGTGGCTCGAATCCGCTATCTCCCGGATGCAAGCTCACAACTGCGCGCTCCTAACCACACAGCCAACACGCCCGGTCGCCCTTCCTGACACCAATCCTATGGGGAGCGATGCAATCGCTATTGCTTGTTTCTGGACTCCATAGAAAGGTATCGTATTCTATTAATTGTCTGTGCCGGTTACTTTCATTCAGTTTGTTCAGCTTACCTTCACACCTAGCTACAAAAACAGTACTCCTTAGAGGATTGTTGTTACTTTGTCTTCATGATCAACGACACGAACAAAACTTTGCTATTAGTTTAGATTAGTTAATCTTCATGTAATATTCAGCCACTTGTGAATTAGAACGTATTATACGGTCATCAAGGTCAGCACAATGTGCAGTGTATAAACGATTTCAATGTAGAGAGAATACACACTGCAGTGCAGAGGAAATTACGACAGTGTTCTATTTCTGTGGAAACCTCTATTTGAAGTTAACAAACCAGTATTTGCCAACAATCAATAATTATTATAAGAGTAGTACTAAAGTTGAATTTAATTAATAACATTTCCATCAAGCTTTCAAAATATTAATGTAGACCTACTAATAAAACTGATATTTTTATGTTAAGAATGGTAAAGGTCTGGTAGTCTGCCGATTATCAGGAATTAAGTACACAGTTGCTGCTTACACTATGAAAAATAGGTTAACAGTCGGATAATTAAGTAGCTAATAGACTCTGTTCTGATTCATTCGGTTCGGATATTCCAGTTTCATATACGTAGTGATAGCAAATGGTGACATATCTTTGACTCAGATAATCATACATTGTACACGTGAAGAAATGCGAACTCGTGAGATAAAACTTTGATTCCTAACAATGATCATGCAAGATCACAGCATCATTCTACTGTTCAAATGATCAAACTGAAAAGTTGCGGACGGGGGCTGGATGTGCTCTCTCGCTTGGTCTTGCTGAAAGCGCCGCTCTTCCAGGAAAAGCATTAGCGCAATGCATTGTGTCGGGAGCCCATTTAGTCGGCCGCGATCTGCATGGGACAGTCATCAATCCAGCGCCGTGCCCTCACATCAATCTTCCCTCGCTCGCGTTTAGACTTGGAGATAGTGTGCGGACATTTCCAAGCCAAATTCAGTGTGGCTGGGCTGGGCCGCATCTTGCGAGCCGTGTCTGAATAACAATAGATCGGGAGGGGTGGATAACAAGTTCCGCTTTTTCTGCCGTCAAAGTGTCGCTATCAATATATTAGTTAATTGACAGAACTGAAAAATAAACTTGGAGAGACCTTTCACACTTCGATATAGAAAGGAACTGCTGTTTTTATGATGTACCCTGTTGATGTACGGAAACATTTGTATTACAAGTTCCACGCGTACATTACTTATTTATTATCGTTCCGGCCATCTATGGACCACGTTTTACAGTCTTTACGTTATTTTTCACCAGACCTGACTTCACATTCTGCCAGTACTTCTTCATCCTTGCACTGACTTCTTTCTTCTGTTCTTCTGTGTAGGTTCTCTTCTTCTTCTTCTTCTTCTTCTTCTTCTTCACAAGTTCTTCCCCAGTCTCCTGGAAACCCTTGAACTCCTTCACTTTTTGTCTAAATTTGTTTCTGTCCAGTACGTCCTCTTTTTCTACTCCTATCCTGGCCAGGTCGGTCCTTACTTCCCGAAACTATTTTGGTTCCGTCTTCCTTAGGCTGAAGAAGCTGAAAATCCTTTTTGTCAGTCGGTTGGTGTCCATTCTCTGTAGATGTCCATAAAATTGAAGCCTTCGCTTTTTTCATCAATACGACGACTTCTTCTGTCTTCTGGTATAGTTCCTTGTTGGGTCTAAGTCTCCTCTCCCCACCTTTCATTTTCGGGCCCAAGATCTTCCGGAGCATTTTCCTCTCTTTCTTTCTGATGTTCTCTAGATCTCCCTTTCCAATCATGTCCAATGTTTCTGCTGCGTATAAGCATTCAGGTCTGATGACTGTGTCCAGATGTCTTAATATGGCTCCATATGACAAAGCTTTCTTGTTGTAGGTGTCTCTAGTGAGCTGGAGTAAGGCTTATGTGTTTTTTACCAACTTAAGGTCCGACTGTAAATCAAATGGGATTTTTCAATTTTCATTCCCAGGCTAAATGAACGCGTTTCAAGGCACTCAAACCAGTATAGTGAGAGAGTCGAACCAGAGTCAACCAATCGGGGAAGTTGACTATGGTCATCATTGGACCATTGAGGTGGTGTGAATTACCTCCAAAGGGGCTGTTTAATTTTTTTATAAGTACGTAAATTGACTCCTATTTACTAGAGATGTAATGTAAATTTCCACCCATTTGCCTACAACGTCGAATCTTCAAAGTCACACATGAATGCATCTCACACGGTACTACTTGTCATCCGTCGAAATGACACCATGACGGGTGACGTTGCAGTATTCATATGAAGGTATACACGTACATCATTCAGTGTGTGTTGTGTGTTCGGTCGAAATGGATATGGAATCTATGGTGGGTGAAAAGGGTTAACTATTATACAAAATCATGCAATTGTGTAATTATAGAATAGAAAGACCGAACACATAAATTTAAAGCGTAATGGACAAACCTTAAACAGACAAAAGATAAGTAACCAATTAATTCACAAAGCAGAGGATGATATTTGTAACAGTCCAACATAAACAATAGATCAACAAGATCGTAATAGTGACGTAAGTACTTAAACATAAGATATCTAATTATTTAAACGAAATTTACAAAATGCAAGAGCCTCTCTTGCACCTGACTTGCACATTTCTCTTGTCGAAGTTCGTGAATTCGTAGCATCCATGAATATAACGTCAAATAGGGGCGATTTTCTTTCAGTGAATGACAATACAAATAATATTTTAGGAAAATGTGGTTACATTTGCCTATTTATAAACTGGAGAAACGTTCACTCTCTCAGATAAAGAGGAGGTAGTTTTATAGTTTTTTGTCCTGAGGAGGAGATTTATCTTCTCTGTGACCACTGTGGTAGCACTGATGTAAATAAGACTTCCCAAACCACCCAGTTGTCGTCCCAGCACATCCTTTTCCATTATAGAGCATTTAGCAAGTGTACCTCAAGACATGTCTGTATTGTTTGATAAACTTTCTTCGTTAAATGCTTGCCTCTACCAATTCACAGGAAAGTTTCCCATCAAGCTTTTTAAATATCACCTAAAAAGTATTTCTGAAATGAAAGCAATATTTTTTTTGCTTATTATAATACAAGTTGAAAGCTCTAATACAATGTAATTTCTGCCAAGTTTACCGAATATAAAAAGTACTTTTGGAAATGCAATCAAACACGCAATGATTTCTATAGCGGATAATATGCAGTGTAATTTCCCCCCCCCCCCCTTGACACATGGGACTTACTCAACAGAAAAATAATTTTCAACAAATTTGAAACGTATGGTTGGTACTATATGCTAAGTTATAACATTACAGACGTTAGCTGAAAAAGAATTACCACCTCCTGTTATACGTTAAAATATTCGTATTTCTTAAATTCTTTAATACCGAGTGAGTATAATAATAATTTCGTGTGGCTATTTCTAGCCGAGTTCAGCCATTGTAAGGCAGACCCTCCGATGAGGGTGGACGTCATCGGCCATGTGTATGTAAAGGTAAACTTGTGTCCTCATCCCGAGGTAGTGCAGCTCTTTTCAGGCACACCCCATTGGGGGTGAGCTGCATGTACCATTTCAACCACATACCAGCCCTCCTGCCATTCTTATATTTCTGGAAGTTCTGGGAATCGAACGCAAGCCCCCGCGGATGGTAGCTAATAACACTAACCACGCTACGAAGGCGGACATGTGTAGGTAACTGCGTGTTATTGTGGTGGAGGATCGTGTTATGTGTGGTGTGTGAGTTGCAGGGATGTTGGGGACGACACAAACACCCGGGCCCTCTGAACCAAAGGTCAGTACGCTGACCATTCAGACAACGAGTCGGACAACGAGTGAGTGCCTGTGTGGTTTGGGTCACGGAACTGTCAGTTGCATTCGGGAGGTGATTTTCCGTGGTTTCCCATCTTCACACCAGGCAAATGCTAGAGATGTACCTTCATTATGGCCACGGACGCTTCTTTCCCATTCCTAGCCTATCATCGCCATAAGACGTATCTGTATCGATGCTACGTAAAGCAAATTGTAGACTAGACTAAGTTATCCTTTAACTAATACTTCATTATAATATCAGAATTTAATGTGTAATCCCTACCGTCCTATCCACTCCGATGTACCTATGCTAAAGAATAACTGCTTAAAATCCCGACAACCCAGAATCACTGGGTACTTTTAACATCTACAACAAGTGGTCTGAGATGTACAGTAGAGTGATGTGGTCTCGGAAGAACATCGGAACACTGCTGTCAAGAAACCAGTCGGTATGAAATTGCCGCAAGACTCTCTCCATCCGATGTGTTTGTGAGTATGGGACTTCGTGGAAACCTGAAAGATTTCCATAATATGGCACAGACTGAACTGCATTAGAAACATGGACATAGTTTCATGGACCCAGAAATTTTGAAATGGTGTGCAAATGTTTCAAATTACTGTATGTTAATGGTTTTGTCTCATTTCTATTTCTTATTTCAGGTTTTATATTTGTTTGTTTTCTTTTGTATATATGTCCATTACATACATTTTAGTTGCACTCTCTGTAATCCATGCCTTATGCTAAATAAATAAATAAATAAATAAATAAATAAATAAATAAATAAATAAATAAACCTCACACTAACATAAATATCATAATATAATGCTGCAATAGCTGAGAGTTCTGGATTATACGCGCAGCTAATGAGCATTTCAAATTTTACAACAGCTAATCTTTTGATGACTCGATATACTATTGACCTTCACCAGAGATTAACATTATTCTTTTTTAACTAAATGAATCCTTTCAGAAAGAAACTTCAGGAAAATATGTTTGTTGTTTTGAACTTCAGACACAACAGCAATAAAAGCAAATCAAAGCCTGTGAATCGCAGAAAACATATTGTATTACACATTTCTATTTCACAACAGGATGACCACAGAAGGGGAAAAAAAAGCTTGTCTGCACTCTTCTTGGTACCAGCGCTGTGTTTGCATCGTGTTTGGTGGACTGAAAGGTCAAAAGGTGCCTGACAGCATCAATACGAGACATGACGAGACGCTAGTTGGCGAACTGCTCAAGATTACATGATGCTTTAAATCTTATGCATTCAATTGACCCTTCTGTAGAATAGGGTCGTTGGAACGAACGAACAAGAGATGGACTTTTTCCTCTTGAAGTGATCATATAAGGCACCACCAGCTGTCATGATGCTAAGTATGGGAAAAATGTTGAGCGAAATAAATAGCCGGCTTTGTTCTCGCAGTTACAAAATATTCTGTACTGCCTATAAGAGATGCAAAGTATCGCTAACAAACTATGTTATAGACTGTATATTGCAAATTAACAAGTCACTCCCTAATATATGAAAGTCGACTGGAAGAAACTTTCAAAACATTAACTAAAATCAGGTTCAAATAATACAAAGGTCAGTATATAACCGTGATATAGCAGTTTGCGCATAATATCGATGATATGAGTTCAAATTCCAATAGTAGTAGGTAGGTACTTAGTACGATACATTTTTTTTTGTAAGTTGTATATTCAGCCCGAAGGCTGATTCTGTCCTTCAAGCTCCACTATCAGCTGCAATAGACGGCCTAGGTGTCACTGACAAGGCGTACTTGGGAAATGAGGAGTGATATAGTTTCTCGTTACTCCACTCACCGAGCCAGAAGTTGCTCTTACATATCAGTCTGCCAAGCCCACGCACTAAAGAAAGCTATGAGCGACATTTTCACACCATTCAGAACAGGAACTAGCGGGGTAAGTAATGGTATTACTAGCATCACTTATATCTTAATCACTTTCACATTGTCAAAGCCAATGTAAAAATAAGAAAGTTAAATAAAAGTGTTAAAATTTGCATGGCGGTTCTGACACCTGTTCAGTGGAGAATGTTTACGCGCCAGGATATTCTTCGACGGCCAACTCCAAGATTTGGAGAATGGTGGCATTGACTTGTTAGGGCATATAGCCTATACTCATATTTTCGACCGCTAGAATTAATGAAAAACAGATGAAAAGAAATGAAATGGCGTATGGCTGTTAGTGCCGGGAGTGTCCGAGGACATGTTCGGCTCTCCAGGTGCAGGTCTTTTGATTTGACTCCCGTATGAGACCTGCGCGTCGTGATGAAGATGAAATTATGATGAAGACGACACATACACCAGTCCACGTGCCGGCGAAATTAACCAATGATGGCTAAAATTCCCGACCCTGCCGGGAATCGAACCCGGGACCCCTGTGACCAAAGGCCAGCACGCTAACCATTTAGCCATGGAGCCGGACCATAGAGCAGATGACAGGTCGTTACTGAAAGTAACGACTGTGAGTAGCCGCTTTAGCGTCTTACCAGCTGTTGTTCGCTTTAGGGGATTTTTCATTTTCTTTCTATTTTTTTTTTCTTTTTGCGACTTGTTTAACGTCGCATTAACACATAGAAGGAGTTTGGCGACGGTAGGATGGGAAAAGGCTAAGATTGAGAAGCTAGCCGCTGTGGCCTTAATTAAGGTACAGCTCCAGCATTTTTATTAGTATGAAAATGGGAAACCACGTATAACTATCTTCAGAGCCGCCGATGGTGGGATTCGAACCCACTATTTCCCGAACGTAAGCTCACAGCTGCGCGACCCTAATCGCGCTCCCATCTCGCACTCTCAAAATTAAGTATTGCCAGCAGAGAGGCTATCTGAAGCGTCTCAATTTTATTTATTTTTCTTTCTTAATCTGTTTACCCTCCAGGGTTGGTTTTCCCTCGGACTCAGTGAGGGATCGCACCTCTACCGCCTCAAGGGCAGTGTCCTGAAGCGTCAGACATCGGTTCGGGGGATACATCTGGGGAGGAGGACCAGTACCCCACCCAGGTGGTCTCACCTGCTATGCTGAACACGGGCCTTGTGGGGGATAGGAAAATTGGAAGGGATAGACAAGGAAGAGGGAAGGAAGCGGCCGTGGTCTTAAGTTAGGTACCATTCCGTCATTTGCCTGGAGGAGAAGTGGGAAACCACGGAAAACCACTTCCAGGATGGCTGAGGTGGGAATCGAACCCACCCTTACTCAGTTAACCTCCCGAGGCTGAATGGAAACCGTTCCAGCCCTCGTACTACTTTTCAAATTTCGTGGGAGAGCAGGAAATCGAACCCGGGCCTCCGGGGATGGCAGCAAATCACGCTAACCAATACACCACAGAGGCGCTTTATTTATTTATATTTTATATTTTTATACGTTTTAGATATTTACATTAAAACATTCAGCAAGTTATATCATTTAAAGTTTTTTTCATTTTACGTCTTAATAACTAATATTACTGTTTTCAGAGACGCTGAGGTGCCAGAATTTCGTCCCGTAGGAATTCTTGCACGTGCCAGTAAATCTATCAACATCGGGCTAACATATTTTGAGCACATTGATATACCACCGGACTGAGCTAGGATCGACCCTGGAAACTTGGGCTCAGAAAGCCTTAAATGTCTGAGCCACGCAGCGCAGCATCTTCTACCAAAGGCATACGGTTAAGAACATCAGTGTTCCAACATGCCAATAGATAGCTTTTGGTTATCGATCTATATCCTTTGAATATTGAATGAGGAGGCCACCTCCGTAGGTGAAAAATGAGGAACCTGAGTGTCAAAGAGGAAGAGCATTGCAGAATTTTGAGGCACACATTCCTTGTATATAAAATAAGAGTTTGTGCGTACATTGCTCAGAATATAATAAGTATGGTATGTCTGTATCAGTCGTGTCCACAATAACAAGGAAATGCACTTTCTAATTATCCATCATGTCTGTCTGTTTATGTATGTTCATGCGTCACAAGAAAATGGCTGAAGAGAGTTTAATGAAAATCGGTATGTAAAGTCACGGAATGAGTCACTACAATCTAGGCTATAAATAATTTTCTGCACGCTAAGTGAAATGGTAGTTTAGGGGAAAGCCTACAATTTAATTCTCAAATAATTATGTTATTAGTGGTCCTATCGATAAATACTAATCATTAAAGTTATAAAGAATTACATTTTCCATCAATAATGTCTTATAAATGTTTCTGCCGCACCGGCTATGATAACAGAGGTATTCATGAATTTCGATTTTTTTTTTTTTGCTAAGTCTATATCAACGCCGAGCCACGAGAAAATGGGTAAACAGCCGTGAACACCCCTCTACTACTACTACTACTACTACTAACATGTTTTCAATCTTCCACTGAAGGAGAAGGCGGGCTCCTAGATCGTGACGCCGTCTCTCAGGCCAGGATATTTGTATAGGAGAAGGTGAGAGGGTTGGCGGCCGTGGACTATACTAGAAACTGTCCCGACATTCACCTTAGTGCAGGAGAATGGAAAATCACCGAAAACTGTTCTCAGGGCAGTCGACGGTGGGGACCGCCCCTATCCGTCTCACGAATACAGAGGCGTAGAGCCACGGTAGAGCTGGGTTGGCCGGTCGGAGTACAGAGCTGTCGGACCACGGACCAGCCGTGGCTACCTGTGGGCCGAGACCTACTCTGCATCTGCTGACCAATACTCCTCTGCCATTATCCCTTTAAGTGACCACACTGCTCATTCCAATCAGCGCCTCAGAGTACAAATCCAGTAGCTGGAATACTATGATAAACCCGTGTGACACGTACCAGTAGTATCAGAAAATTTATGAGCCAGAGGAAAGTTATCTAACTCCCAAGGTACTTCCCACCAATATTCAGACAGGCTGTTATACTCCGTACGCAGCAGTAATCCCATCTATCGAAGATGAGTGGCAACAGAACAGACAAATCATATCACAAAAGACAATGGTGAATATGGATATGATTAGTGAGAAATTCCGAACAGTGGACAGTACGCAGGTTCAGAGTATAAAAAGAGAATTGGAGGCATACAGGGATGCTGTAGTAGAAACAGCAAGGGATTACCTAGGAACAACTACGTGTAAAGATGGGAAAAAGCAAGGTATTACCTAGGAACAACTACGTGTAAAGATGGGAAAAAGCGAACATCTTGGTGGAACGATGATGGGAGAGCAGCTTTTGAACTTAAAAGGAAGGCTTATCAGAAATGGCTCCAAACAAGAGCTATTCCAGACATGGAATCGTAGGTAGATGAAACAGAGCGAAACAACTAGTTGTTGAATCCAAAAAGAAGTCATGGGAAGATTTTGGTAATAACCTCGAAAGTCTAGGTCAAGCAGCAGGGAAACCTTTCTGGACTGCAATAAATAATCTTAGGAAGGGAGATACTGTAAAAAGGAAATGAACAGTGCTTTGGCTAATTCAGGTGAACTCATAAACGATCCCTGGGAATCACCGGACAGGTGAAGGGAATATTTTGAAAATCTTTTCATCGTAAAAGGAAATCTTCATGGTGGTGTCGTGAACAACCGAGTTCATGGGGAGGAGGAAACTGATGTTGGTGGAATTACGCTTGAGGAAGTGGAAAGGATGGAAAATATACTCCAATGTCATAAAGCAGCAGGAAAAGATTAAATTAGACCTGAAATGTTTAAGTATTGTGGGAAGTGTGCCACACCCACACCTAATTGTCTTCATATTTTATTCTCTGATATCGATGTCATATGTCAGTTAATTGAAAATGGTAAATGTTCTCTAACTTGATGTCTATCTCTTCCCGATGAGACAAAGTGCAACACATGTAATTATGAATTGTCAAAGCATGTCTTTCAATCTAAAACTTGCTTTGTATGTTCCCTGACTATAAGAAGAAGGCTTGGGTAAAAAGGATGGAGATGCAAGGCTACGAGACGATTCTCGTATGTTTTAAATGGTACTAAAAAAAGGTTTATGATTTTCCCTATGTGACTCTGCTTGGAGTCAACGTACATGATTACGTAATATGTTTAGATTCTTATCCTTGGAACTCCAGGTATTTGTTTAAATTTCCTTTTCCTTGGCTTGCCACAGTTATGCTGGGTTAGTATACTATGTGATCCCTGTACTATATTTTGTTCTTTATGTTTATTGTGGCGGACCTATTTCCGAGTCTTGACCTTTTCTTTATGTTTACTTGATGTATATTCGTTCCTACGTAGGGACGAAAGATAACACTGATCCATTCTGATAGGTGTGTGGTTGTTTGTGGATTATTTTACATATGAGGCATGTTCACATCCTCTTCGACTGCGACGTCTGGCCTGAGACCATGTTGTGTGATACGTTTGAAACGCTAATGCTGTACGAATCATGTTCACCATTTTATGCGATATGAATATGTTTCATAGCTTACAGTATGTGTTGTTTGGTTATTGTGGTGACTGGGTGAGCCTTGCCTACGTAGTGGCCACTCAGATAATCTGATCTGTACTCTAGGATCAAGCTCATAAGCCATCGACTGACTTTTATCATGCTGTTACGGTCATTATCGTAACGTGCCTTGATACCACATTTTATTCTACGTTGCACATTTGGTCTCTATGTGTATATGTGCATGTGCGTGGTGTGATTGTCGGATCGGTGTTATTTTTCGGTGTCTAATGAATGTTTGCCTATAGCTTTATTATCATTATTTGATTATTTTATCGATGTTCCTGACTTGCTCAGCCATTTTATTTACCTATTTCGGGATCTTATTTTCTATTCAACTTATCATCTTTGACTCATGTTTGTTTTGTTTAGGTAACAAAGACAACGCCCTTTTATCCTCCTCATAACCTCCTGATGTTCTATAATTATTCTTTTCTGCCCGCTTTGCTTCTGCTACTTTAATTTCTGAGAGATTCTGACTCTATGGAGATTGCTGGATGATTTTTAAGAAGGTTTGACGGGTTGTGGGGTTACTTTTGTTTTATCTGGAGCGACGACAATATTCCTTTCTTCTTAATAGCCGCTATATTATCTCTAATTGATGCTTCGTTCTAATGAAAGAAATGTTTTGCAAGAAACGTTATGTACCACTGTCTAGTATTAACTGAACTAATTGGCATTGCCCTTCCCTATGCCTCTGTTGAATAAGATAAATGCAAGAATTTTATGAGATGGTTATTAAAGGGGTGAAAGACTCGTACGTATTTTAGAATACTTCAAAGACTATGTACGTGAATAACTGTTTCCCTTATGTCTCCTCTTTTTTTATTTTGTGCTCACTTTTTATTTGTTCGGGAAACCTGATCTCTGCTTTGGGTTCACGCCTTTTATACTTTTAGTCATTAGTGTAAGAGGGATGAGAGAGACGAGACAAATTTGTTACAATCCAAACTAAAATGACCTCGGATGACTGAATTAATGAAAACCTACAACCTGTTTTCCAGTCATTGACCGGGTCAGGGATGCAATGAATGAAGCATGTATAGGCTGTTAGTACGATGGGGTCGCCACTCCCAAAGTGATTTATTAATGACTGATAGATACTATGAAATTATAGTGGAGAGTGTTGCTGGAATGAAAGATGACAGGGAAAACCGGAGTACCCGGAGAAAAACCTGTCCCGCCTCCGCTTTGTCCAGCACAAATCTCACATGGAGTGACCGGAATTTGAACCACGGTATCCAGCGGTGAGAGGCCGACGCGCTGCCATCTGAGCCACGGAGGCACACTGAATTAATATCACCAGTAAATATAGTGGAAAAATTGCATGGGTTACTGTGAAAACGTAAATAACTCAAAAATGAACTTAGTGTGTTTTGCTTTTAAATCCACAATATGTTTTATTTTACTGATAACTTGCACATGGGGCCTAGGAAGCCGTTTTAATTTCTTATTTAGAATTGAAAGCACATAAATGTTTCTTAGTTTTACTTGTACTTATTTATTTCACCTTCTTTTTGTTGGCACCATTTCCATTAAAATCACTTTGTGTCTACTTTCTCAATATTACAACTTTACCAGGAACGTTAATTTGAATTTTGAATGTGCCCAACGCCAACAAGACTGTAGTGTTAAGCAATGCTTCCAACACTCAATTTTTGCCGTATCATAAACACAGGTGGAAAATTTTCTAACTTACAGTAGATGGCAGCACATTCAATGCATTATTATCGAAACCAAGGAGTGGGTACACGAAGATAAGAATACATTGTAATGAACTAAAAACATTTTTGGGACAATCTAAAGAGTCTCGAAGTAAAGGACTGTCGCACAAACCGAGCTCGATATCTGCAGTCGCTTTAGTGCGGCCAGTATCCAGTATTCGGGACTTAGTGGGTTCGAACCCCATTGTCGGCAGCCCTGAAGATGGTTTTCTGTGGTTTCCCATTTTCACATCAGGCAAATGCTGGGGATGTATCTTATTAAGGCCACAGCCGCTTCCTTCCTTCCTTCTAGCTCGTTCCTGTCCCATCGTCGCCATAAGATCTATCTCTGTCGGTGCGACTTAAAACAACTTCAAAAAAAAAACTATCGCACAGCATTTCGGATCGGTGGTCACCTTAATATCTACAGAGTTGGTAATAAGTTATAAGGGAGGGAAATTAATTCACCAGTGATTTTTAGACGGGTTCTAGCTGGTGTGAAATGATTAATGATTAACTAGTCGTGACGTGATCCTGTACCTTCTGTACAGGGGACATTATTTAGGGGAGAAGTTCTGATTCTCAAAGCCTCTGAACCACAAAATATATGTAATATACTGTCAACGGGCACGTCTCAGTTCAATTAGCGTTGCTAAAATACTGGTGGTCTAAAAGCTTCTGTAAAAATGCTCTCAGTTCTTATATTAAAAAATAAGGCCTCTGTTAGGGGAATGTCTCAATATGGAAACAGCAGATGCGACTTTGTGTTTTAATTATAATCTATGCGCGTTGGTGGGTGCGTGAGTCATTAGGGCTCTGTACGCCTCGCGCGTGCATTCTTAAACTTGAATTAAGAGGCGGCAGTCGTTAGCAGGAGATGTCAGCACTTACATCATTCTGGAACGAAGTATTGGGACTTACTAGTTATGAAAATTTCTGTACGATCCACAGGTGTAATATTCAAATATACCTAATAATAATAATAATAATAATAATAATAATAATAATAATAATAATAATAATAATAAAGGGCCCAAGAAAACGTTATAAAAGTCTACGTATGTGAGGTCCAACAGGGAGAAAATATATACAGTGCGAAAGAGAGGGTTGGCATTTGAAGAGAATGAACCCGAAAAGTTTGGCTTATAAGGTACTTGAGCTTTAGAAGTGGATAACCCGTCCCTCCTGGCTGAGAGAGGTACAGAAAGATGTATAAGAAGGAAGCATAAGACCAGCTAAAAGCGGTAGAAAACTTTTTAGAAAGAGAGTTGAGGATTTGAAGGAAAATACTGAAAAATTTCTGCCGAAGTGCGGAACATGTCCGCGGGAAAACGACAAAGGAGGCAAGAAAAGGTTTTAAGCATAAGGTTGAGGAAGGACCGACAGCTTGTGTACTGGTAGCCCTTAGCTGGCAAGGCCGATTGCTTTAATAATAATAATAATAATAATAATAATAATAATAATAATAATAATAATAATAATAATAATAATAATAATAATAAATTTCCTTCTTTCTTTATTTGTTTGTTTGTTTGTTTCTTTGTTTCTTTCTTTCTTAATCCGTTTAACCTCCAGGATTGGTATTTCCCTGGGACTCGGCTAGGGTTCCCGCCTCTACTGCCTCAAGGGCAGTGTTCTGGAGCGTAAGACTATTGGGTTGGGGATACAACTGGGTAGGAGGAACAGTACCTGCTATATTGAACAGGGGCACGTGAGGGGATGAGAAGATCGAGAGGGATAGACAAGGAAGAGGGAAGGAAACGGCCGTGGCCGTAAGTTATGTACTATCCCGTCATTTGCCTGAATGAGAAGTGTGAAACCACGGAAAACCACTTCGAGGATGGTTGAGGTGGGAATCGAACCTCCTTCTACTCCGTTGGCCTCCAGAGGCTGAGTAGACTCGGTTCCAGCCCTCGTACCACATTTCAAGTTTCGTGGCAGAGCCGTTAATCGAACCCAGGCCTGCGGAATTTGCAGCTAATCACACTAACCTCTTCACCACAGAGGTAGACATAATAATAATAATTTTAAAAACCTTTCAGAGTGTGAGGTAGTCGAGTGCTATTGTCCTCGGCTCCTCTCCTAGGCAGTCTCGATTCGAATCTTGACCAGAGCATGTGAAAGTTTTGAAATGAAAACTCAAGCCTCCCTTGTTTGGATTCCACATAGAACTGGAGATCCCGTAGCGATGATCACAATATGAACAGTCCGGTAAAACTATATATGTCAAAAACAGCTTGCCGCATCAACAGTTCACTATGTCCTCTGAACTTTGTCTTCCTTCGTCGCTTTTCCCACACCTTAGTAGGTTCGCGGGTGTAATCTGTATAACAAATGCGGACTTGGCTCAGATTCACAGCCGGATGTCCTTCCTGACGCTAACCTATTCAACTATTAAATGTTTCTGTGATGGTTGGCAGATGTGGAGATACTGGAATTCTGTCCTGTGGGATTACTTAACGGGCCAGTACATTTACCAACACAAGGCTGTCTTATGTGAAAAGCGCACTGAGTAGGGATCGAGTCCATGAACTTTAGTTCAGAAGGCTAGCGCCGTACCGTCTGACTTATTCAGCCCGAAGTCAGAAGAATTAATTAAACACACCAAAAATGTACCATTGTGAACATTGGGCATTTGTGACGAATACTCAGTATGTGACCCATAGCAGAGAACAGAACCCGAAATCCTCCGGACTGCCATGCTGACTATTCAGCTAAAGAGCAGGTCATCCTATGAACTCTCATATTCTATAAATACTTTTGTGGAACTCCTCCTCAACCTCTTGCTATTTACATATTATACACCCACGAGTTAGACATCGGTAACAAGAAAAAACAAAATAAAACTAAACTAAACACACTAAAAGAAAAACCATTCTGAAAACTCAGCATTTGTGATGGATAGTCAATACAAGACCCATACTAGCTATTTTAGAGTCAAAGTCTGCTACCTGTTGGACGGTTAGTTTCTTCAAGTAGTACATAATATACTTTTATTCACAACATATTTGGTGCACTTACACTTAGATTCAATGGTATTAACTTTAAGGTTAGTTTTTATTTATTAATTCTGCTTTACGTCGCAGCGACACAGATAGGTCTTATGGCGACGATGGGATAGGAAAGGGCTAGGAGTGAGAAGGAAGTGGCCGTGGCCTTCATTAAGGTACCGTCCCAGCATTTGCCTGGTGTGAAAATGGGAAAACACGGAGAACCATCTTCAGGGCTGCCGACAGTGGGGTTCGAACCCGCTATTTCCCGGATGCAAGCTCACAGCTGCGCGCCCCTATCCGCACGGCCAACTCACCCGGTGATAGTTGTTAAAACGTTCCTTCGATTTTGATTTTAAGAGACAATGGGATGTCGGTATCATGTCCCACGGAAATTCCTTAATGTGCCGCAATTTAACTACATGGAGTTGTCCTATTTTAAGACCCTCAAATGCCTCCGACCTCGTCGGAATCGAACCCACAATCTCGGTAACGGAGCGACAAGAACGAACCAACTACGACAATAGGCTGGTAGATGTAATTACATTTATGTCAAACTCTTCATTGGTAGACCTCTTTAGCTCAGGCGCCATCGCGCCGGCCTCTCACCGCTGGGTTCCGTGGTTCAAATCGCGGTCATTCCATTTGAGATTTGTGCTGGACAAAGTGGAGGTGGGACAGGGTTTGCTCCGGGTATTCCGGTTTTCCCTGTCATCTTTCGTTCCAGCAACACACTCCTATATCATTTCATTTCATCTGTCAGTCATTAATTATTGCGCCTGAGGAGTGCGACAGGCTTCGGCAGCCGGCACAATTCTTATCCTCGCCGCTAGATGGGGGCTTCATTCATTCCATTCCTGACCCGGTCGAATGACTGGAAACAGGCTGTGGATTTTAATTTCTTCATTGGTAAGAATAATTCAATGAGTTTACACCGGAATTCAAGAGAAATAACTTGGAATACCTTCCTCAGATGCAAAATGATTTCTCACAATTTCGCGATCCTATCCCGGGATTATTGAGACACCTCAATGCTACCTAGACACGAATACAGACCACTGAAGCAAGTAGTATCATAGACAGAACCCCTCCATGACCGCCACGTCCTCTTCCTTACACGGACATGAAGCTAATACACACATTTAAAACAAAGTAATATCTAAGTGAAAGAAGACGCATCCTTAAATTTTGCTGCAGGAAGGGTTACTGAACCACCTCACGTACAAGAGATTCAGGAATGACCCGACCAATTTAGTGTAGTGTGTATAATTTGAAGTACTGTGGTTTATTAGCAGAGCACCGCTTCCTGCCAGGATATTTCAAACGTCAGACTGAATAATTCATACGTTGTAGCTTATCTACCATCAGACTGTGACGTTTATGTGATCTATATCAAGTTTGTGCTTAACGAAGGTCATTATGGTACACCAATATTGGAGCAAGTACGACCAGAGCAATACTATGGAAACACCACACAAAAGTTGGAACAGGCAATAAGTACAAATAATGTAATCGTTGGTATTTGCGTCAAGGATGAAATATACTTTAATTTGATGAGTAAATTGGAATTATCATTGTTGTTATTTTTCCAAGAATGCTTTATACACTTACCTTGTGTGAATGGCATAGGCACAGGCTGAACTTCTTAGGTCTGGTCTGCCCAGCACCTTGTTTTCGCAACTGGACAAGCAATTATTTTCTAAAGGAACTTCACATTATTCCAGAAAAAAAAAACCGAATTAGATCAGTTCAAATCCATGAACGCCATTACCATCATCAAATCAAAATCCATGATCACGAGGAATATCAATAAATAGACTGAAATGGGTACGGAGGGGGGAAAATGAAGATAGTGTATCGTATTGACCAAACCATTTTACAATTCTATGTTAGGATAGTTCTGTAAATACCTAATTTAATCATCTGTATTTGTCTCCAATTTGAAGTATATTTTAATTTGAGGAGTAAATTGGAACTATCTGTTATAATCTTCCCTAGAATGCTTTATAAACTTAACTTAAATCATATCCAGCCGAGAATTTTGTCTTAGCAGTCCGGAGAGGCAGCTTCACTTGTGATTAAAAGTCACAACTATTGTTCCAAAGAAACTAGGTTAGGCCCGTTTTACTCCAAGAACTAATCTGCAATCTTAGCAAGGACTGGAATCGAACTCAGTATTACCAGAAATATCCATCACAGATTGAAATGGTTAGAGAGGGAGAGATAGAGAGGAAAATGAAGATTATGTAACATATTAATCAAATCGTTTTAATCCTCTATAATAGCTCCGGCAGCGAGTGAGTCTGCTTGGTAAGACGCATGTATAGTGAGGTGGTGGTGATTATTGTTTTAAGAGGAAGTACAACTGGGCAACCATCCTCTATATAACACTAATCAGAGGGAAAAATGGAAGGGATCCGACACTTCGAAAAATGAAGATATCGGCCAAAGTAAGACAAGGGCCACGAAGGCCGTGAAAATGAAAGACTCCCTAGCCCTCGCAAACCTAATAGCGCCGGGGTCGGAAAAGAACAGGAGTTGACCAAGGGAGGTCGGACAGAATAGATTAAAGCGAGGAGCCTGGCACAAGTAAGTGGAAGCAATGCCACCACTCAGCTGAGGGCCCCGTGGTCGCCAACCCACGCTCCAAAGTTCAGAGCCCTGGGGCCCCTTTTAGTCGCCTCTTACGACAGGCAGGGGATACCGTGGGTTTTATTCTACCGCCCCCACCCACAGGGGGAACATGTATATGATATGGCAGCAGCCATAATGAATCCATATAGCTCTTGATATCTTTTGCACTCTCTGGGCCTGATGTTTTAAGTTCAATTCTAGTACTTTAAGTCCGACTCGTTGGCTGAACGGTCAGCGTACTGGCCTTCGGTTCAGAGGGTCCCGGGTTCGATTCTCGGCCGGGTCGGGGATTTTAACCTTAATTGGTTAATTCCTACGGCACGGGGGCTGGGTGTATATGTTGTCTTCATCATCATTTCATCCTCATCATGACGCGCAGGTCGCCTACGGGAGTCAAATAGAAAGACCTGCACCTGGCGAGCCGAACCCGTCCTGGGATATCCCGGCACTAAAAGCCATACGACATTTCATTTCACTTTATTAAAATTAAAGAACACGACTATAATTATGATATTTACTGCACTATACTGTAATAATAACTAGTAGGCCTACTGAACAGTCTCACAGGTCAGCAGGCAGATGTAATACTATGGTGATGATGTCGGATGTTATATTTACGGGAAAAGTAAGGGGATCATTACCTCATCTTAACTCTAATAATAGGAATCATAGGAACGAAACGGAAGAAATTCGATCTGGCTATAATGGATAAGAAGTCACAGAAAACTTTGCGGGACAAGAAAATGTTAGTCCAACTGAAATTCAAGATCTACCCTACACTGAACAGCCCAGTACTACGTATATTTTTATAAATGTCTTCTTACGTTGTTAGCATCTTGAAAGAGCTATTGGTCGATTTAATAATAATAATAATAATAATAATAATAATAATAATAATAATAATAATAATAATAATAATAATAATAATAATAATAATGTCCGCCTCTGTGGTGTAGTGGTTAGTGTGATTAGCTGCCACACCCGGAGGTCCGGGTTCGATTCCCGGCTTTGCCACAAAATTTGAAAAGTGGTGCGAGGGTTGGAACGGGGTCCACTCAGCCTCGGGAGGTCATCCGAGTAGAGGTGGGTTCGATTTCCACCTCAGCCATCCTGGAAGTGGTTTTCCGTGATTTCCCACTTCTACTCCAGGCAAATGCCGGGATAATACCTAACTTAAGGCCACGGCCGCTTCCTTCCCTCTTCCTTGTCTATTCCTTCCAACCTCCCATCCCCCCGCAAGGCCACTGTTCAGCATAGCAGGTGAGGCCGCCTGGGCGAGGTATTGGCCATCCTCTCCAGTTGTATCCCCGACCCAGAGTCTGAAGCTCCAGAACACTGCCCTTGAGCAAGGCCGCACTAGATAGACAGGCCACAAGGCTCGGACCGTGACGTCACGCCAGTGGCTGGCGTTCAGCATGGCAGTGTAGGGCCCGCTCTCACTTTCACCATGATATTGTTCATGTATTCAACCTTAATGATAAAATTTAACATTCCTTCAATTGTGGCTTTACTTAGGCTTGTATACTACACGAGTTTTATGCGGGGAGAAAACTGGCAGGGCAGTATATGTACATTTCTTTGCGTAAAATTATGCTGACATCTGTCACTTGTAACTCAACACGGTATCTTGTAAAAGATCAGAACGCGTAATACGTATACAAAAAGTTTTAATCTTACTAGGAAAATGCATGATGGCAATTCACAACAATAGTCTGAAACCTTTCTTAGAAATTAAGCTGCAATTTAAAACTTACCTAACAATTCCTAAGGTTTCAGTTTATACATTTTTATTTTCCTGAGGATTTCTTCTTCTCAGCCATGAGTTTGTCTACGGTAACTTTTCTATTGTTATTCAATAATATATTACAAAAGATTTATATACATTTGTCAACGAAATGTTTAAAATTATTTATTTAATCACTGCATGTTTAATCATGTTTTCGTTTTCCAAAACATTGTTGACAAGCGAAATCAGAATTTTTCTCTGAGAATCCTCATGTAAAAACATTAGTGTACAGGTTTACATTTTGTAGCTCTAAAAGTGTCTGGTACAACACCTTTTGGTCCAGGGCAGCAGCAAGCCAAGGCCGCACTAGATAGACTCAGATAGACATTTTTTTGTCTGACTCAGAGTTGTCAAAGTCAGGATAAGTTGTCAGCTTGATTAAGCCAGTTATTTATTAAGATTTTAAATAAATGACCAGTATCAAACAACTTTTTGTGTGTGTGTTTCGTCAAATGGATTTTGAAAAGTGGTTTGTAAATTGCTTTTGCGCAGCTTTTCAAACATTTTCCTACTAACACTGTTATTATTAGAAATTATGCATGCTACCTTATTAGCTATAGGCCTATCTGTTAATACTTTATTAAAGACTTGCAAAGTTAGTTCTTCTAAGAAATGTCACGTTAGGTTCTTACATGGAAACAAATCAACAACGTCTTTACTTTTTTTAAACTGGATGACAACATAAAAGTTTGTGCAGTTGTAGCTAATGTAGTGTTATTTTCTCCGCTTTTACTACTAAAAGCAACTATCTCTACCTTTCCTCCTAGCGGGCGATCTGGCCGTGCGGTTAGGGGCGTGCGGCTGTGAACGTGCATCGGGAGATAGTGGGTTCGAATTCCACTGTCGGCAGCCCTGAAGATGGTTTTCTGTAGTTTCCCATTTTCACACCAGGCAAATGCTGAGGCTGTACCTTAATTAAGGCCACGGCCGCTTCCTTCCAGCTGTTAGGCCTCTCCTATCCCATCGTCGCCATAAGACATCTGTGTCGGTGCGACGTAAAGCCACTAGCAAAAACAAAAATAAAACTTTTCGTCCTTTATAGTTCAGCTCACGTTTTATGTAGACTCCATCCAACAAGTTACAAAATATTTCATGCTCCTTTAACAATTTTAGTTTCTTTTTCAAGTAATTCCAATGTGAATCATCAATACCCGAATTTCCCGTGCCTAGTTTTGCAGTAAAAGACTGTGAATAACCGGGTGAGGAATTGTAAGAAACGTTGACTGTCTTATCTTCTTTTACGCCCCAGGAAATGCGAAAAATATTGAAGTGAACCATGTTATTAGAATACAGGAGTAAAATACTTTCTTTGCAAAGGCTATATTTAACTGTTCCTTACAAAATTATAATTTATCAGTAATGATACACTCATCAACTTCACTTTCAATTTCATCGATTATTTTGTGTACAGATTCTACTTTGTCGTGGACAGTAACTTTTGAGTTACAAGCAGGTCTAAACAGGAAGTTACAAATACTTTTCTAATTTGACCATTTTAATATCTTGCCCCCGTCACCTAATGCACGTATATCAGGGTTATCACCCATGAAAATATCATGTTTAATGGATTTAAAATCAAGAGCCTCGTTTAATGTTAAGGAAGTACCAATTTTCGGAATATTTTCCTCAGTCATATACATTTTGAAAATACAGACTTCGGCTGTTAAAGTTGACGGAGGGGCCGATGACCTTCGATGTTAGGCCCCTTAAAACAACAAGCATCATCATTATCATCAAAGTTGACGGAAACTTTGTCCAAATCTAATTTGCGTTTAATACTGAAATTACCCTGAACGTCATCGAAGTCCTTGATCCTGTCATATTTTTCCTCAGCTTTCTTTCTTTCCTTCCTCTTCCCGTTTTTCAATTTCTTCTTGTCTTTGAATAGGATTTTTGCTCGGTGTTGGAAGATTTTTAGACAGATAGGCAGGCACATTTTCAAACTTGGGAATATAGCATCGTTTGAGAGTTTTAAATGGTTAGGTTTTACAGTTAAAAGAGACTCATCAGATCTTTTAACAGAATCGTCCCTAATTACGAAACTTCGTCGAAGTGTTTTATGCACACAACTGAGCTTGCTGAAGGGATGAATTCTGTTCGATGGATGGCTATGATCCACTTTTGTTTCCGAAACAAGCCAGTAGGAAATTTAAACACTGAAATATTAGGCTGTTTTGAACTGTAGTTGATTCTACAACCAGGTGTACAATACGACGTGGCCTTAATTCACAATGTTCACACGCGTTTAAATCATTCAACACCATCGATAGCCTCACTGCTACGAGGTTCAGATCAGCCTACAAGTCACTGGCGAGAAGTGAAGCGGCTGGCGGCTCGTGTGACGTAGCGCCCGAAGTGGAGGGGGAGCCTTATGGCCTGTATATCTAGTTGGCCTTGCCTTGAGGCGGTAGAGGTGGGATCCTTCGCTGAGTCCGAGGGAAAAACCAACCCTGGAGGGTAAGCAGATTAAGAAAGAAGAGAAATAATAATAATAATAATAATAATAATAATAATAATAATAATAATAATAGTGTGTAGCCTCCGGAGAGGTCTGGTGCATGTTTTCGATTTGACACCGTATAGGCAACCTGCGCGTCTATGACGATGGGGTCCTACCTAGGATGATTTCTAATGCTGAAGACAACACACACACCTAGCCCCCGACCTGTCGGAATTAGCCAATTAAAGTTAAAATCACCGACCCTGCAGGGAATCGAACTTGGGACCCCTTGGACCAAAGGCCAGCATGCTAACCATTTAGCCATTGAGCCGGGCGATAAAAGATAATAATTTATTCTTTTGAAAACATTCTTGACCTAGCATTTATACACTGCTTCGTACGCGAATTTTAACTAATAGTACAGTAGCTCGCACGTGTCGTCGTGAGTCAATGCCAGAGCGTCAACACTTCATGCGAACAGAACGTGATGTCAGTATGGCAGTAACTGGCGAAAGCGATGTGAGAGCCCGTCGACCAAACTCAAAGAAATTCAAGGAAGTGTGGACTTTGCGGCAGCGGATTATCTCTCCTCACTCTTAGCCTTCGTCACCGCGCAAGAGTAGGAAGGTGGTCTATTCGTCTTTCGTTTCACAATCAGCTTTCTTGTCCGCACGCGAGCGAACTGTATCTGCCATAGAAGATCCGTGCATGATTTCTTTAACACTTCCTAAAACACCGAGCTCGATAGCTGCAGTCACGTAAGTGCGGCCAGTATCCAGTATTCGGGAGATAGTGGGTTCGAACCCCACTGTCGGCAGCCCTGAAGATGGTTTTCTGTGGTTTCCCATTTTCACACCTATCCCATCGTCGCCGTAAGACCTATCTGTGTTGGTGCGACGTAAAGGAACTCGCCAACTCGGCCCACAAGTGGCCATGGCTGGTCCGGGGTCTGACAGCTCTGCACACCGACCGGCCAACAGAGCTGAGGAGGAATGGCCACGGCTCTACCGTGGCTCTACGGCTCTGTATTCGGGGAGGAAGAGGGGCTGGTTCCCATCGTTGGTTGTCCTGAGAACGGATTTCCGTTGTTTTCCATTCTCCTGCACTAAGGCGAATGCCGGTACAGTTCCTAGTATAGGCCACGGCCGCCTACCACCTCACCTTCTTCGCATATCTCCTTCTCGGGTACAAATCTTCTGGCCTGAGAGACGGCATCACCGTCTAGTAGGCCCGCCTCCCCCGTCAGGGGAGGAATGAAAACATTTTAGTAGTAGTATTATATTCGCACGCTTTTCCTGGTGATACCTTGTGTTTATGGTTGTCTAGTTGTACTTCCTCTTAAAACAATAATCACCACCACCACCATTTACGGTGCGCTTTGTCTTCTGGTATGTGCTAGAACAATGTTGCCTCTTTCATTGACCTGTCTCAGACTCATCCTTGTCCTTAACAATATGGAAATGCTAGCAATGCTAGTAATGCCATTACTTATGCAGCCAGTTCCTGTTATGAATGGTGTGAAAATGTCACTCATAGGGTCGGGTGGTGAGTACATTTCAATGGGCTTGACAGACTCTGTTATCTAATTGCAACTTCCGGCTCGGCGAGGAAAGCAACGGGAAGCGACCTCACTCACCATTTCCCTAGTACGCTTCTTCACTAGTGCCTATGCCATCTGTGACAGTTGATGGCGGAGCTGCTGAGGATTCGACCAGCCTTCGGGTTGAGCACTCAACATACATACACACAAGAATACATTACTGTAGTTTTAGAGATATGCATGACAACCGAGGATCAGTTTATATGGTGCTCCAGATTATTATCGCTAACTTGTGCAGTATGTATTATTGGACATAAATTTACAGAAATTAATATGAGAAATGTTAGTCGTATTAAAATAAAGAACAATGCTTATCTTAATGCATTATATTGGTATGCAGCGAGCATAACAGGAAACGACAAGATCCACACACGTATTTTGGTAAGTTAGTAGGAGGCTCCGTAATTAATGTACAGCGGTAATTAGCCGCATGTGGTAATGACGGCGGACAAGGGCAGGTGATTGTCGTAAAGCGAGCGCATGCGCATAACTCAGTCGGCAGGGTGCTGCATCATTAGTCAGGGATGTACAACAATTATTATTGGGGAAGGGAACTGCAACAATTATTGGATGCTATAATATAATGCACCAAGGGACAAAGGTAGTTTAACAGGTTTGGCGTTAGCTTCGGAACGGGAAGGACTGGATTTCGTAGTAGCTGCAGTGTCAGAAGTGGGGAGGGGGGGGAGGGGAGTGGAGCAGGTACCTTTTCACTAGCTTATACTGTAATAGTTCATCATCATCATTATCATCATCATCATCATCATCATCATCATCATCATCATCATCATCATCATTGTCGTCTTATTCTTCTTCTTGACCGCCTCCATGGTAACTGGTTAGCGTGCTGGCTTTTAGTCCAAGGTGTTTCGGGTTCGATTCCCGGCTGGGTCGGGAATTTAACCTTCGTTGGTTAATTCCGATGGTTAGGGTCCAAACTTCACAGACGCGCAGGTTCCCTACAGGCGTCACCACGAAAGACCTGCACAAAACCTATCCGGAGGCCACACGTCTTCTTTTATTTTCCTTCCTCTTGTGGTGCCATCTACTCACAGAAAGTGGGCAGCCAATATGGAATAAGTTCTCTATTATTGTGGGTGTCGAACCACTATCTGAGGTTCTGCTTCCACAGTAATCTTCTCAATTTTCCTTCGATCTTGCTTACCGTGATTAGTCGTATACAGCTGTATTTTGGAAGGTGTGACCGGCTCCATGGCTAAATGGTTAGCTTGCTGGCCTTTGGTCACATGGGTCCCGGGTTCGATTCCCGGCAGGGTCGGGAATTTTAGCCATCATTGGTTAATTTCGCTGGCACGGAGGCTGGGTGTATGTGTCGTCTTCATTATAATTTCATCCTCATTACGACGCGCAGGTTGCCTAGGGGAGTCAAATCAAAAGACCTTCATCTGGCGAGCCGAACATGTCCTCGGACACTCCCGGCACTAAAAGCCATACGCCATTTCATTTCATCCGGAAGGTGTAATCGAAATAGGCTGCTTTCCTCCGCTGTGCGAGGGTTAATACCTCACATGATTTCCCGTCTCGACGGGGTACCTACTCGTTCGTGACGTGATCTACCCGTGTGAACTCACACATTCACATTTCTAATGTCTGCAGATTGACGGAGCCTTTGGTTAATTTCGCTGGCACGGGGGCTGGGTGTATGTGTCGTCTTCATCATCATTTCATCCTCATCATGACACGCAGGTCGCCTGCGGGAGTCAAGTGAAAAGAGCTGCACCTGGCGAGCCGAACATGTCCTCGGACACTCCCGGCACTAAGAGCCATACGCCATTTCATTTCATTTCATTTCATTTCATTTCATTTCATTTCATTTCGACGGAACCTTTAGTATGCTTCGAGACCATAAAGCAGCACTTTACGACATGCAAACGAGTTAAGAATCGATGTTTCCATTTCAGAAATATACTTCTTGCGATGCTAATTCTGGTTTTGGTTTCCGCATCCAGATCACATTCTTGTGTTAGCCCTTTTAAAGGCTTTTCCGTCCACTTTGATAACAGCCTTGGTGAATTTCTGCTGGCTGATTGCCATGAATTTAGTATTTTGATTGTTTAATTTAAGGCCGAACGCCTTGCGTATAACAATGATGCTGTTGAAGTATCACCCTATCGTCTGCAAAACGGATGGAGTTCATTTATTTCCCGTCTCATTTATCATCTTCATCAAGGGCAATTTGAGAAATGGCTTGTTAAAAATGCATGGCTTAGCACAACTACATACGCTACTTAAATAAAATGTTGCATGCTTAACATATATTGGTAATCTATTCACGAAATAATGATCATACTTTTAAAAAGCCCAGTGATTTACTGTAAATTTCTTACCAAATTTTTATATTAATTTTTGCACCTGAATAGGGCTTTCAGTATAAATACCATTATTAATTGAAAAAAATATTATATTATTTTATTATGTATTATTCCTTTCCTAAAATGATTTTCAAAGACTTGTATCGATATGCTCTAGAATCTCTGGAATCTATAGGATATTCTTTCACACAACCTGTTATCTTATTACATGTATAATTAACGATCGTATGACCTCAGCTACCGTTCAGAAAGATGCCATATAATCTGTCTGCATGTCAATTTTGACGTTCTATGGAACAGAAACACATATCTGATGGACAATCTAAAGTTGAGTTCAAAATGTAATTAATTTCGTCGGGTTAACACCGAATTCTTCCTGCTATCATTTCTTGATGGATGCAGTACTTCTGCACAGCGTAGCTTCCACACAGAAATTTCAGTCTCATCCATTACTGTGACAATATGAAGCTGCGGGGGTACGAGTGGTGCATAGTAATGACATTCGGAGCACGATCGGTGCGTCTCAATGTTATGAAAGGGGTTGGTCGTATTGCAATAGCACTGTTTGGCCCAATGAGGAAAGCAATGGCAAACTACCTCACTCCTCATCTTGCCTAGTACGACTCATGATGCTGTAATTGGTTTTTGTGTTTTCTCTACAACTGCATAACCTTTGGTGGTGCTATTTGAGGACCCAAACAGTCTCTGGGGTGATGACCTGACAGACAGACAGACAGACAGACAGACAGACAGACAGACAGACAGACAGACAGACAGACAGACAGACAGACAGACAGACAGACAGACAGACAGACAGACAGACAGACAGACAGACAGACAGACAGACAGACAGACAGACAGACAGACAGACAGACAGACAATGAATGTATTTTAAATGCCGACATCGTACGACATGGAGTGTCGAAAAAATGTTTTCCACCCTTCTATAATCCGACTACCAGTGACGGGGCTGAACCCGTGATCTGGGTGTCCCGGGCGTCGGCACTTTACTACTAATATAGATAGATCATTTCCTTTCAAATATTTTGTTGTAATTGTTACGCTAATTTTTTTAAAAGTCAAATTACTTGTGTCAGAGAGAAGAGCCAGAAAATGTAGTTCATTAGTTTAGTATCTCACGCTTGCCAAATGTTAACAGGTGTTATTTACGGAAGAATAGAAAGACAAGTTGAAGCTGAGTTGGGAGAAGATTAGTTTGGCTTCAGAAGGAATGAGAGGACACGTGAAGCAATCCTGACTTTACGACTGACCTTACATGATCGAATTAAGAAAGACAAGCCCACGTATACAGCATTCGTAAAATGATGATCTACAATATGTACAAACATCAATATGCAGTGATAAGAGGGCTATGGAAAAGAAGTAGCAGCCGAGAAAGGAGTGAGGCAATACTCCAGTTTATCCCTTTTCATCTTCAGCGTTTATACAGAGCAGACGGTAAAGGAAATCGAAGAGAAATTTGGAAAGAAAATCACAATCAATGGGGAAGAAATGAATTTCCGATGAAATCGTTATAAGTCGGCAGAAGATCTTTAGAAATTGCTGAATGGTAAGGACACAGTCTTAGGGAAGGAGTACAGTATGAAAATAAATTAAATAAATAAATTAGTGAGAAGTTTCGAACAGTGGACAGTAAGCAGGCTCAGGATATAGAAAGAAAATGGGTGTCGTATGGGTGGTGTAACAGAAACAGCAAGGAAATGCCTAGGAATGACTGTGTGTAACGATGGGAAAAGGCGAACATCTTGGTGGAATGATGAAGTGAGAGCAGCTTGTAAACGTAAAAAGAAGGCTTATCAGAAATGGCTCCAAACAAGGGCCGAGGCAGACAGGGATTTGTACGTAGATGAAAGAAACAGAGCGAAACAAATAGTTATTGAATCCCAAAAAAAATAGTGGGAAGATTTTGGTAATAATCTGGAAAGGCTAGGTCAAGCAGCAGGGAAATCTTTTTGGACAGTAATAAATAATCTTAGGAAGGGAGGGAAGAAGGAAATGAACAGTGTCTTGAGTAATTCAGGTGAACTCATAATAGATCCCGGGGAATCACTGGAGAGGTGGAGGGAATATTTTGAACATTTTCTCAATGTAAAAGGAAATCATCCTGGTAGTGTTGCGAACAGCCAAGCTCATGGGGAGGCGGAAAATAATGTTGGTGAAATTACGCTTGAGGAAGTGGAAAGGATGGTAAATAAACTCCATTGTCATAAAGCAGCAGTAATAGATGAAATTAGACGTGAAATAGTGAAGTATAGTGGGAAGGCAGAGATGCAATGGCTTCACAGAGTAGTAAAATTAGCATGGAGTGTTGGTAAGGTACCTTCAGATTGGGCAAAAGCAGTAATTGCACCTATCTATAAGCAAGGGAACAGGAAGGATTGCAACAACTATCGAGGTATCTCATTGATTAGTATACCAGGCAAAGTATTCACTGGCATCTTGGAAGGGAGGGTGCGATCAGTCGTTGAGAGGAAGTTGGATGAAAACCAGTGTGGTTTCAGACCACAGAGAGGCTGTCAGGATCAGATTTTCAGTATGCACCAGGTAATTGAAAAATGCTACGAGAGGAATAGGCAGTTGTGTTTATGTTTCGTAGATCTAGAGAAAGCATATGACAGGGTACTGAGGGAAAAGATGCTCGCTATACTGGAGGACTATGGAATTAAAGGTAGATTATTAAAATCAATCAAAGGCATTTATGTTGACAATTGGGCTTCAGTGAGAATTGACAAGGCTGTAATCTTTCACCTTTGCTGCTCGTAGTTTATATGGATCATCTGCTGAAAGGTATAAAATGGCAGGGAGGGTTTCAGTAGGTGGAAATGTAGTAAGCAGTCTGGCCTATGCTGACGACTTGGTGTTAATGGCAGATTGTGCCGAAAGTCTGCAGTCTAATATCTTGGAACTTGAAAATAGGTGCAAGGAGTATGGTATGAAAATTAGCCTCTCGAAGACTAAATTGATGTCAGTAGGTAAGAAATTCAAAAGAATTGAATGTCAGATTGGTGATACAAAGCTAGAACAGATCGATAATTTCAAGTATTTAGGTTGTGTGTTCTCCCAGGATGGTAATAGTAAGTGAGATTGAATCGAGGTGTCGTAAAGCTAATGCAGTGAGCTCGCAGTTGCGATCAACAGTATTCTGTAAGAAGGAAGTCAGTTCCCGGACGAAATTATCTTTACATCGGTCTGTTTTCAGAAGAACTTTGCTTTACGGGAGCGAAAGCTGGGTGGACTCAGGATATCTTATTCATAAGTTAGAAGTAACAGACATGAAAGTAGAAAGAATGATTGCTGGTACAAACAGGTGGGAACAATGGTAGGAGGGTACTCGAAATGAGGAGATAAATGCTAAGTTTAGAATAAACTCGATGGATGAAGCTGTACGCATAAACCGGCTTCGGTGGTGGGGTCACGTGAGGCGAATGGAGGAGGATAGGTTACCTAGGAGAATAATGGACTCTGTTATGGAGGGTAAGAGAAGTAGAGGTAGACCAAGACGACGATGGTTAGACTCAGTTTTTAACGATTTAAAGATAAGAGGTATAGAACTAAATGAGGCCAGAACACTAGTTGCAAATCGAGGATTGTGGCGACGTTTAGTAAATTCTCAGAGGCTTGCAGACTGAACGCCGAAAGGCATAACAGTCTATGATGATAATGTATGTTATAAATAAATAAATAAATAAATAAATAAATAAATAAATAAATAAATATATAAATAAATAAAATAAATAAATAAATAAATAAAAAGTTATAAATAAATAAATAAATAAATCCAATAGAAGAGTAGTGGAGTGCAGTCGAACGAATTCAGGTGATGTAGGACATATTAGATTTGGAAATGAAGTCTGAAAATCTTGTTACTTTGGTAGTAGAATAACCAACGACGACAGAAGTAAGGAGGACCTAAAATGCAGACTAGCACAAGCAAGGAAGGCCTTACTTAAGACACGAAATTTGTTCACTTCGAACACCGATATAGGAATTAGAAACATTATTGAATAACGCCCACCTGGTGGTTGTGATCGTTGAGGAGTCAAGTCTAAATGATCTGACACTGTAGTTAGCCAGTTCGAGTCCCGTTGGTCGAAAAAATCTTCACCATCAGAATGTTGGGCGGCAGGGTAGGAGAACCGGTACTATACAATTTCTAATCACTAGATTGCGTGAAAAAAAAAGCCTGAATTCAATTACAAACCTCTCCGCTGTGTTCATGTGTAGCGAGGGCATATGATACTGTTGATGGTGATTCGTCCGTTGGACGGAGACGTTAAGCCGTGAATAGATTCCTTGATGCTCTTCGACAGGGGTAGTCTATGTGCCGGCACCGGGTTTCACTCTCTCCCTTCCTTCTGTCATTCATCACATCTGATGAGGTTGACGTAAGTAAGGGCATCCGGTCGCTACATTTATTCATCTCACTTCATACCCGGCCCCATAGAGAAACTGGACAAGGTTTGGACATAAAAACTGCCGAACAGGAAAAGTAATGCAAAACGCAAGCATTCTCTCTCTAAGAAAAGAAATGGCGATGTACGATTGATTTTTATTTGTCTTTTAATATTAAAGAGGGACATGAAGAGACCGGATTAGCGCTCTGGCTTAATTGCTGCCTTTCCAGTCACACGACCTAGGTTTGAATCTTGGTGGATACGATGTGGAATTGTAACCTGAAATCCCAAGGAGTTGGCATTGGAACTCAACCTTCAAATCCCGACAAAATCCCAAAGGTTAACTAATAACTGGGATAAGTTAAAGATCCACCCTTGTTATTTGTTAGACCTTCACCATCCAAGTAGCACGTATCACTTAACTGGTGTACCATCAACCTAATGATAATTCGAATATTATGCAATATTTTTTATAACTGACGTGTACATTATTGTTTATCAATCCCATTGCCTCATCATAAACCCCTTTCGTCTCTACTCAGATCTGGCCCTCTTTCACTCGAGGATAGCAGCAACATACTCGCTGGACGTGAAAATTAAATCATTGGGAGATTTTAATGGCCCCACAAGCAAAACATTAAAGCAAAAATAATCCGGAATCTCGAATACTTTGGAAACATTGACCAACCACATTTTCCCCCATACGGTCATACTACCACCCTCTAGTCTAGACAGATGGATAGTTGCAATTTCAGTAATTACCTATAAAGTCATTGCATGATGTTCGAAATATCAGCATGCCTCGCACCTTAGATATATATATTATTGTGTACGTTTCGTGAACTGATGATCTCTTTGCTAATCCCCTTAAAATATGACCTCCATCACCACCGCTACTCCCTGAGATCACAATATTCTAGTTATATTGTACCGTATGTGACACATTATGATCTAGTTAAAATTAGTTAATACTGAAGATACAAAAATATGATTGCCCAAAGCAAACAAACAAATCACTCCACGGCACATGTAGGTTATTAAGGCCCTTGATGTTGATGGCCATCGTATATTGGAGTCATGTGGTCAGCGTGATGGCATTCTCAGCCATATTGCTTGGCTTCTACGACTAGGTACGCACTATCCCGTATCAAACATCTCTTCAATTGGTCTCTTTAACTTGTTACAGCCCTCAGTCGAGAGTTGCAATCCTTGGACTGGCTGGGAAACGAAGTCGAGGTCTCCAGGTAAGTGGCAGCTAGGTTACTCCCTACACCACGACCTTTACGAAGAAATCAATGCTTAAGAGCAGGGATGTGACTTCTCATTTCAAAAATCCCACAATTATTGACCGGGATTCGAACCGTGTCCGCTTTGGTGTGTAGCTAGTGAGTACGCTAGCAAACTTCAAGTGTTTGTTAATACTTCCAGTTTCTTGTGCCAGACCCCGTGTTCTCCTACGAACTCGGTAGAGGAAGAGTACTAGAAGTCTTATATCTTTTGTACTCTCAAATCCCCTTTGTTCATTAAATTCTCCCATTCCCTCTTGATGTCAATAAAAAAATATGTTATGAATATATTAGTCTATTTTACAGATTTGACTAGAATGTTGTGTAATTATTAATCGGATTTTCCATATATGAAGCGAAACATGATTGTAAAATGTAGTGCACTGATTATTTATCTAATTGGAGTGTACAACGAACATTCGTTCGTCGCCTAATTATTAATTTTTTTAAAGGGTTGTAACGGCAAGAATTGCTTTTCTGAAGTAAATCTCGTCATATTTCTCAAAAGACAGCAGGGCAGACGGCAGGTCTTCGCAGTTGGTCACCTGAGCGTGGCCGTCCTCCTGGACTGAGCATATGAATATGGATGTCCGTGGGACAATGCGGGCTGTGGACGGATACAGGGGTGGACACCACAAATACTGGTGAGGGTCAATCGCAGACAAGAAGCTGGCCAAACGTGCAAAGGATAGTAGTTCTCATCATGTTGTATATATAATTATTGTGATAGTCAAACAAGAACAAAGATCCGAATCGTGCACGGCGTGAACGGTTTACGCGGTAGGGCGTAAATTCGATTTGCCGTCAGGAAGTCGAAAAAATTAGAAACGTGATTTCTACTTCTAGAGAGGCACATGGCCCTAAGGTTCACTCAACTTACACTAAAAATCAATACCAGGTTAATTTCTGGGGGCAGAGGCAACCGGGCATATAGTTAACCAGTCTATCCCAATTAGTGTCGAGGTTACCTTCCACTCCTCCAAAGGCCTTCATGGTCTGTATGGAGTAGGCTTGGCTTTTGCTTACTTTTATTCAGTTGTTGAAGCTGATCTAGAGTCAGTTAAAACCAGAAGCTAAAGAGAGAGATGGTCAAAGATTCTAAAGAAAACCCAGTATGTTGCCAGCGAGTGCGGTACGTACGAGTTGTGAAGCTGTGAGATTTGAATTGGGGGACAACATGTTTTTAGCCACACCGTCGGCAGCCCAGAAGGTGGATTTTCCTTAGTTTCTCATTTTCACACCAGGCAAATATTGAGGCTATATCTTTGTAAATGTCATGGCTACAACCTTCTCACTACTAGTCCTTCGTTATTCCAGAGTTAGCGAAAATCTACGTGAGTTAGTGGGACGTAGCAAAAATAACTGTTGAACAGAGTTTAAGAAATGTGTACAAAAGTGGTCTAACTCTTACTTTTCTACGACCAAGAACAAAAATAAAGTTTTGTAAATGTTATAGAAAATCTATTAGTAGCACCTGTTCCCTTCATTTTACACTGTTTACACTGGGGCCTTAATACACATTTTGAGTACCTATTTATTAATCAGATCCAAGAGTATTGTAATCCAATACTGGCAGAAAAATTTGAAAGAAGTACGATTGCGATAAAGAAGTAATTTTGAGATATTCAGTGGCATTTTGTTAATTACGTCAATGCCTGGGTTTGCCTATAGCTCAGTGGATGATGAAAATGTGTAATCTTAATATCCAAGAATAGCCTTCTTCCTGTTCTCTTGTCAATTATCTGGGGTCAACATAAATGTGGATTTGGCCAAGTTTTACGGCTGGATGCCCTTCCTAACGCCAACCCTATGTAGTGGGATGTATTTACCATAGCGTGTTTCTGTGGTGGTTTGTAGTGTGATGTGTTAAGTGTAAATTAAGAAGAATATTAAAACGAACACAATTACTTAGTCCTCGACCAAGAGGAATTAACAATACGCAGAAACAAGACGACCTTTCTTCACGGGTTCAAATAAATTTAAGCATACAGTGCTATATCAACTTTACTTTAAAGGGAGATATTGTTAATACAAGTAAATATTCTGGATATTGAAGTGCCCTTACTACAGAATTCTTTACAGAAAATTTCGACGCTGTATCTATTCTTAATGTTGAACTTTGAAGTGTAAATTCGAAAAATTAGGTCGCTGAAGGATATTCAATATTCATACTGGTAGCTGAACATCAGTATTATGTTTGAAGGAGACTCAGAGCTGAAGATCAGTTTTCATAAGGTACATACAGGGTGTACCATAATTCATAGCGCAAATTGAAACAGCTGTAAGTACACGATACTAAAAGCAAAAATAAGTCTTAGTAAAAACGGGTCCGCGTACGAGTCGTTTGCGAGATAATTTAGAATGTGTGGTTACTAGCCACCACTGATTGTGTGTAAACGTTATCCTAGTTAGGAAAAGGTACCAATAAAACATTTAAATAGTTATTAGATACTGTGGTAGAAGTACAGTTGTTTATAATGAACGAGAAAACAGTCTTGCGTACTATGTTGCATTTTACAATGACTGTATAGTGTACTTTCTCGTAGTTAAAGGAAGTGTTCAAAGTGTCATCCTAGTACTTGGATGCAGGCAATCCTGGAGGATGATGGCGCGGAAACCGAGGGTAATTCCGTCCATTCAGTTTGTTTGCTGTAGGGATCCATGGCTAAATGGTTAGCGTGCTAGCCTTTAGTCACAGGGGTCCCGGGTTCGATTCCCGGCAGGGTCGGGAATTTTAACCATAATTGGTTAATTTCCTTGGAACGGAGACTGGGTGTGTGTGTCGTCTTCATCATCGTATCATCCTCACCACGACGTGCAGGTTGCTTACGGGAGTCAAATCAAAAGACCTGCCTCAGGCCTCTCCGGTGGCTACACGCCATTTTTTAGTTTATTTGGTATAGCAAAATGCATGGCCCAATAAGTTGGTCACCTAGTACCTCTAACCACACATTCAATGAGAAACGTGCACTGTACAGTCATTGTATATACAGGACTATCCTAATATGTTATTTCTGTTCTGTCAGTGAATAGAAAACAATACCGTTATCTCATTTGATTATTTTCCCTCAAACTCCCGAGGTTGTTGAAGATAAAAAAATAATACTCATCAAGTTTTCTGTGATACTTCTTTGAAGTTGATAGGAAAGATTAGTAAATTCATTATTTATATTTGGTACAGGAATAAAAAGCTTATGTTTAAAGATTTAGTGAAAACAGAGGTGATATTGTAGGATGGATACTGCGGCTTTCAGAGTGCGGACGCCACATTTAATGACTTTTCATACACCAAAACGTCTCATCGTTCTGACTGACAGTTTGAGAATAGTTCCCCTCGCTCCCTTCTTAAGCTCTATGATGCCACCGAACGCGTGTTTAACGCTATGATACGGAATAACAGACACATATTTCTGTTTCTTCCCTTCATCTCCTCCTTGAGGTTTTTGTAGACAGGACTCGAATTTGATTGTCAAATTGAGAATGGAACCTTTCTTTTCACTTCCTTTCCATCATCAAAAAGAAATACGGTACTTGTTTCGAGAACTCAGAAATGTCCAAAGAAAAAGCAGCGCGATTTCTTCTGGGTGATTTTCGACAAACGAGGAGTGTTACGAAAATATTGCAATCTTTGGGCTGGGAAGACTTGGGAGTAAGGAGAAGAGCTGCTTAACTAACGGTATGTTCCGAGCTGTCAGTGGAGAGTTGGTGTTAAATGATATTAGTGGACGAATAAGCTTGAGTGGAAATTTGAAAAGCAAGAAGATAAATTTGGAATTCAAGACGACAAACTGAGGCAAATATTAGTTTATAGCAAAAGGTATTTATTAGGAATTGGAATAATTTACCGTTCGCCTCTGTGGTGTAGTAGTTAGTGTGATTAGCTGCCACTCCCGGAGGCCCGGGTTCGATTCCCGACTCTGGCACGAAATTTGAAAAAGTGGTACGAGGGCTGGAACGGGGTTCACTCAGCCTCGGGAGGTCAACAGAGTATAGGTGGGTTCGATTCCCACCTCAGCCATCTTTCCATGCATTCCCACTTCTCCTCCAGGCAAATGCTGGGATGATACCTAACTAAAGGCCACGGCCGCTTCCTTCCCTCTTCCTTGTCTATCCCTTCCAATCTTCCCCATCTCCCCCGCAAGGCCCCTGTTCAGCATAGCAGGTGAGGCCACCTGGGCGAGGTACTGGTCATCCTCCCCAGTTGTATCCCCGACCCAGAGTGTGAAGCTCCAGGACACTGCCATTGAGGCGGTAGAGGTAGGATCGCTCGCTGAGTCCGAGGGAGAAACCGACCCTGCAGGGTAAACAGATAAAGAAGAAGATAAATTTACCAAGGGAGATGTTCAATAAATTTCCGACTTCTCTGAAATGATTTATGAAATTACAAGGTGAACAAATACAGATCAGTAGTGAATGGAATAATGAAAAATGAATATTCAATTGGAAAACACAGTAAATAGGACACATTTAAATAACTTTAAAGTTGTCTACCATGAAAATGAAAATGAAATTATTTTACTTTTTTAGATAACAAAGAGAAGTATGAAATTAAGGTCTCGGATTACTATGTTCGTTCACCCAGGTGGTTTACTAAGTTAAATGTTTCTTTTGAAACTTTACTAACGTCTTAATGTTGCAATTTACAGTGCTAGACTGAGACAGTACGTCTGTTTAATCTTGGGCTATTGACACAACGCAGTTAACTTCCTGATAGATCATCCTCAAAGTGCACTATGTTCTGTTTTAAGACGAGTAGAGTCTAATAGTTCCAGCCTATGTGTTTTAAACATGGAAGCCTATAAGATTCCACTCCACTTACGATCTGTAACGATTGCACTTTTTGGCTGTTAATAATACCTCGGTGTAGTCACATTGCCGACCCCTGACATACAGTAGGTACAGTGCTGAGACAAAGTGTGGTCTATGAAAGGAACACGAAATTTTAAAGTGGCAGAGTATCTGATAAGAGTATGTGTGGGAGGTGGAATACAAAACAAGTTACTATTGTTCTATTTCTCACAGTGCACGCGCGCTCAAAGACAACACAAGTAGCTGTCCTATCTGATGTAAATATAGATCTACATGTAACATGTGCTAGTACATCCGAAAGGGCTCGTTCGTTCTAAACATGAAGAATTACGGACTTCAGATCAATTTATGCACATACTTATGCAGAAAATATTGACCTTGTCTGAAAAAAGTCTTTATTGCTTTCGTATTTAGTTGCTGGGAATATTAAGTGAATTTTTGCTTTGGATAAGGATGCGAGGATGGGTACACTTGGATAGATATGAAGTTGGTAAAAAGTTTTGGACCGAGAGACTGGCTGCGCGGTTTAGGTCACGTAGCTGTTAGCTTGCACTCAGGAGATAGTGGATCTGAAACCCACAGTTAGCAGCCTTGGATATGGTTTTCCGTTGTTTCCCATTTTGATACCAGGAAAATTCTGGGGCAGTACCTTCATGAAGGCCACGATCGCTTCCTTCTTAGTCCCATCCCATCGTCGCCATAAGACCTATCTCTGTCGGCGCGGCATACAGCAAATTGTTAGAAAAGAAAAGCGTTTGGATATTCTTTTGCCGTTTCATATTTTAATCGTGATCTCGGTGCAAGTATAGTATATTCACTGTAAAACTGCTGTGATGGTGTACGTTTAATCTCTCTCCAATGAATAGTAGTTCAAAGAGACACTGGCGGGCTGGAATTTTGAATTAAAATAGGTTCTTTATCATTCAAGTAATTTTTTTAGCACAAGTCTCTTACTTTAAGACTCTCCTGAAAGCCCAACAACAGTTGCAGAATTGGATCTCACAACCTTCAGTGTAGGAAAAGAGTGCCTAACCCACTACATTACACAGTCGTTTGCACATGCTACATAATTTTCTGTTATCTTGGAGGCTTTGCAGTTTGTGCAACAACACGGGTGGTACCGCTTCTTCAACTACACCAACTCTTCAAACGTGTTCCATGCAGCACTCATTTGCGCAAATTATTCATGATTTACTAGCTATGCAATGTTGCTGCTAGGATTAACTTGTCATGATTGCCATGCCACATAACACTGAAAAGAATAACAGGCTCCACTGAAAAAGAGGCTGGATCTCTACGCCTTCTATCAACGAATATAGATTCAATATCCTTATACAAGCAGTATAATTACTCTCTATCACATTCCGCTATACACCACTAGACAGTGTGGCTAGCAGTCTGACAGATAGGACTGGAGGGAGGAGCATTGCACATGCCATTACACAGTGTTGCCACATTCCTACAATCTTTTCTATTTCCCCTCTCTTCCGGCTCACTTGTTCGCTCGTTCAGACCGCTCAGAAGTGAGAAGTTTGGCAACTCCAAGCAACACGAGCCGGTCAGCAGGCTTATCTCCATGACAACCGCTGTGGACTCGCTCCCGTTTCCATGGCAACCATACCCCCTACTCCCTTATTCCCACCCATGCGGGTAGTGAACGGACCTCCCCCTAAGAAATGTCAGAATGCTCCTTTAAGTATTACGACCTTAGTAAACCGATCCCCCAACAAGCTGAGCGCAATAAGAGAGACAATAGCAGCCTGGTCTCCATGGAAACAAGTTATAATATTCTGCAAAATAAGGGTAGATCTTTTAAAAATCCATGGCTATTCACTAGTTGGTCATCGTAATCTAGAAGTTATCACTCGAACTTACCGAGTTTAATATTCGACCCTGTCAACATGTTAATATTAGCACTTAGAATGAGTGGGGGTTGAGCCATCATTGTGAGGTCAAATAGTTAAAGTATTCATTGGCAGATTGTGCTGAAAGCCTGCAGGCTGTTACTGTATCTTGGAACTTGAAAATAGGTGCGATGAGTATGATACGCAAATTACACTTTCCAAGACTAAAGTGTTATCAGTAGGTAAGAAACTTAAGAGAATTGAATGCCAGGTTGAAAATACAAAACTGGAGCAGGTAGATCATTTTAAGTATTCAGGATGCGTATTCTCGTAGAATAGTAGTACAGTTGCGATCAACAGTAGGCCCTATTCTGTAAGAAAGAAGTCGGCTTTCAGCTGAAACTATCTTCACATCGGTCTGTTTTCAGACATATTTTACTTTATTTTGCGGGAGTGGATGACGGGTGGATTCAGGATATCTTATTAATAAGTTGGAAGTAACGGACACAAAAGTAGAGAGAATGATCACTGGTACAAACACGTGGGAACAATGGATGGAAGGTAGTCGGAATGAGGAATAAATGCTAAGTTAAGGATAAACTAGATTGAGGAGACTATACATATGAACCGGCTTCGGTGATGGGGTCACGTGAGGCGAATGGAGGAGGACAGGTTACCTAGGGGAATAATGGAGTCGGTCATGGAGGGTAAGGGAAGTAGAGGGAAAACAAAGCGACGATGGTTAGACTCAGGTTCTAACGATTTAAAGATATGAGGTATGGAAGTAAACGAGGCCACAGAGTTGGTTACAAATAGAGGATTGTAGCGGATTTTAGTAAAATCCCAGAGGCTTGCAGACTGAATGATGAATGGTATAACAGTCTGTATGTATGTATGTATGTACGTATGTATGTATGTATGTATGTATGTATGTATGTATGTATGTATGTATGTATGTATGTATGTATGTATGTATGTATGTACAGTATGCCAATTTTTTGGAAGCTGATTGAAGCTTAAGGCCATGTTTCCGTCCGAAAATGGAAATCTCGTTTCATAGATTTTGACTTTCTAACGGGGAATCAAACCCACGTCTTTCCGGGTGAACCTAGCACGTTGGTTGGTAGTGAGATGTGTTGTATGTAAATCTAGTTCACAAACACCCAGTTTTCAAATTAAAGGAATTATCACACGCGGCTACAATCCCTCTGAAACGAAGTCCACTACGCGGACGAAACAGCCTAGACGTGCAGGTCGCCTAGACGCCGTCAACTCGAAAGATCTGCACTCGGCCTCTTCGGAGGCCACACGCCATTATTATTAACCAAAAAGCCAAGGAGCCGGACTACCCTTGAACTATACATGAGGTACTCTTCCAACATTTTCCTGGAAAGGAGATAGGAGACCACATTAGGAATATCCTCACGGACTCCGAACGCATGCCACACCACTGGTCTTCGTGTTGTGTCCTTACGCAAGCAGTCACCGTCCGGTGGCACATAGACACCCCTGGAGTAATGATCTGAGTGAGTCGTAATCACAATTATTTGCGCAAGAATCTCCCAGTGCCACAAGAAGTACGATAATTAGTTACTAACGTTCCCGCGGAGGGCGTTCGCTACGCTCAGGCGCCAGCTAATTGTTTCATGTAATATGTATCAGAAGACGGGCAGCCGAGCGACGCACAGGACACAGGACGGAAGTGGCTCTGTCCGAGAGGGTGGTCGACCTCGTAACAAGAAGTGGTCAAAACGGAGAGGACATATTGCTGATATAAGCCCAAGAGATCACGCGATACAGACAAGAAATATCGCACCATAGAGCAGGAAAAAGTGGTTCAGTATGGGTAAACAATACCGTAGATGAGAACTGGAACGATATTCATTTCATCATGACAGCCAATGACAGTCGAGAAGGACGTTTTATGGTCATCTAGCTAGTGGAATGTAATTCGAGACCCGAGAATGTTCCTCATCTCTTTCGTCATCTGGATCGATCGTCACGGCCCAGAAATTAACTTTTCGTCCGATTGGTAAGATCGATTCCTGGTTCTGACACAAATTCAAGATAGGCTTTAAGGACTGTAATGGGACACACACAGCCTCAGACAGGTGAGTGAACTAAAATCTCATTCTCTACCACCGTAGAAAGGCTTGTTGTCGTCTCTCCACTTCACATCTTGGTTGGTACCCAAAATGAAATCATAGCCCCAGTTAGTAAAAGGACACAAACGTCAGTACATGCCATACGTAAGTATAGGCAATAAAGCACATGTACAAAACCCGTAAGACCTATCTGTGTCGGTGCGACGTAAAACCACCAGACCAAAAAAAAAAAAAAAAAAAAAAAAATGTACAAAATACTGTAGGAATATGGAACTTCATTCAACAACAATTATAACGATATGTTTTGTCTCTTACTTTAATGTAGTCTGCAGGATTCTGTCAGAAGAGGCCGAACATCTCCTTCACCGTAACAAATGTCCGGCTCCATGGCTAAATGGTTAGCCTGCTGATCTTTGGTGCAGAGGGTCCCGGGTTCGGTTCTCTGTCGGGTCGGATATTTTAACCTTAATTGGTTAATTCCCTTGGCTCGAGGACTGGGTATTTGTGCTGTCCCCAACATCCCTGCAACTTCTACACCACGCATAACACCATCCTCCACTACCATAACACGCAGTTACCTACACATGGCAGATTCCACCACCCCTCATCGGAGGGTCTGCCTTACAAGGGCTACATCCGGCTCGAAATTATGTTACCGTAACAAATCTCCTGGCCTGCACTCCGACCGACCAACGGAGCAGACGAGGGGTGGCCGCGGCTCTGCGGTGGCTCTACGCCTCTGCATTCGGGAGACAGAGAGGAGCTGCTCCCCACCGTCGGCTGTCCTGAGAATGGTTTTCCGTGGTTTTCCATTCTCCTGCACTGAGGCGAAGAGGCCCACCTCTCCATTCAGGGGAGGAATGAAAACATTCAGTAGTAGTTTAAGACGACACAACGACACACACACACACACACACACACACACACACACTCTCTCTCTCTCTCTCTCTCTCTCTCTCTCTGTGTGTGTGTGTGTCCCAGACCATGAGGAATTAACCATTGAAGGTTAAAATCAAGTTCACCGGGCGAGTTGGCCTAGCAGTTAGGAGCGCGCAGCTGGGAGCTCGCATCCGGGAGATAGTGGGTTCGAACCCCACTGTCGGCAGCCCTGAAGATGGTTTTCCGTGGTTTCCCATTTTCACGGCTTCCTTCCCATTTCTAGGCCTTTCCTGTCCTATCTTCGCCGTAAGACCTATCTGTGTCGGTGCTACGTAAAGCAAATAGCAATATATATCAAGATCAAGCCGGCCCCTCAAAGAGTGCACTCCTTCGTCTTTTCTTCTACCGTTTTTTCTGCAGATGTGAGGTCGCGGGTGCGAACTATGGGGCACATGTGAATCTGGTCCTATTTTACGTCCGGATACCCTTCCTGATAGCACCTCTATTTGCAGGGATGTAATCACTATTGCGTGTTTATGTGGTGCTTGGTAGTGTTATGTGTGGTCTGAATACGAAGAGGAGAGTGTTGGGATAAACACGAACACCTAATCCTCGAGCCCGAAGAATTAATCACATGAGATTAAAATCACGAACACCGGATCCTCGGAACAGAAGGCCTCAAACGCTGGCCATTCACCCAAGGAGTCAGACCCCTCCAAGAATACACTATATACGATATATGCGTCATCTGTACAGCTGACAATATCAGCAATGACGTGCGAATCATCCAGAAACTTGCGATCAACTGTCGAGACCATAACATAGAATATATTTATATATTCTCTTATTAAATGTGAATACCGCAGAGACTCGTATAAATCAGCAATATTAAGACAAAATGAAGTGTGACGCATTTTGAGAATTATTATCACAATAATATTTTGCACTGGAACAACTGTTACTCATGCTATACCTATTTATCACTTCAAAACAATATTAAAATTTACTTTTCAATGAATTAACTTAATGAAATGTTTCGGCGAAACCCACAGAAGTGCGGGTACTTCTGTTGGAGTGTGTGAATTCATTGCCAATACCACAGCAAATAATACTACTAGAAAGAAATAATAAATAGCATGTTGATGTATTCAAGTTAAAGAAGCCTTTCTTCTAAACATAAGCCTGCTTACTATACGTCCCATAAAATACGGGAGCATCTTGTTTTTGGCTCAGGTGTGCGGTGTCCCCATAATTTTTGTCGGGGCGCGTATAACTCCCATATATTTTAAAACTGCATTTCATACTGTGAAAACTGAAGTTTACATCACAAATTGTCGATGAAGTTATATTTTTGGTTCGTAAATGTGTAATGTAATGAAAATATATCGAAAAATGGTTGACACTACTGTGCCGCTCACAATCGATAGAACACAGCAATCGATACCCAATACTAGAAAACAAAGGCCAGCCATATACTGTATGTTAAGCGTCATTAAGTTTGTTCGCTGTGTGTATCAGCCTAACACATTAATTATATTACAAAACGCAAGTGCTTGTTTACTTCTGAATTAAAAGAGCAAGAAAATGGGTTATGAAATGTTCTGCAAAATTTTCTTTCATACATGGAGGCTGTCCCGATATTACTGCAGCATCAGACTACCCACAGACACAAACTGGGTTCAACAACTGCTACAACGTCCTCAAAAATGACTTCGTTCTTCTCCAATAGAACATTACGTGAAGTGTAAATACATAACAATTTAAAGACAATGGTGTTGTTTCTTTTCTTACCTCTTTTCTTTCTGTTTTACTTTTCATTAGCTACCGATTAATATTTAATCAGAAAATCGTTGACATTAAGAGTCCCGTATTTTGAAGAAATGTCTATGGTAGACGCAGGAAAGTTATATTTCCGTTACTGTGTAATTAGCTGTACTGCGGATTTATCCAAGCAATACCACGTCTTTGGCCAAGTTTAAGACAGAATTAGATTTGTGTACTGTTGGTAATAATCGTGAACAGTTCAATAATAACTTATCCCTGATCACCCTCCCTTAGAAATCATCTCTCCCCTTGGCCTTTACGTCAACTGGCGTGTCCAAGCCGTAGTAAGAAACATTACTTAGGTAATGCATTCTCTTTTAAGGGTCCGATACTTATATTTCCTTTCACTTGGTACACATTTTATTTCATTATCTCTGCCTTCAACCTCCAACTTTCTCTCACAGAGCGAAAAAGTATAGTATAGACCTAAACAATTATTTTCACCCTTAATCAACCAGATGTACTGCGATCGACGGGCGAATTTTTTGAGCTACAAGTTCTAAATATTTATTTAACACGGTTAAAATCCAAACTTTTGAAAACCATTGGAGCTACGAAGAAAATGTGCTTAATTTACTGTTTTATGCAGAGTGAAACTGGAGTATTTATAAAGTGTCTTCCTTGAAAAGATCTTTATTCCACTCTTCTAATCAGTCTACAAACAGATTTCAGTTTTACCGATAGGGCTACACACTTTGGCGTTTATAAATGTGCTCTAACATCATGCCCTTCATTTAGGATTTTATCGAATTAAGCATTCGCCAAAACACAAAAATCATGTCTCCCGGAATACTTTTAGAAAAGAAATAAGAATATTTTTCTAGAAAATTATAAGTACACTTGGTGACCTTCATATTCGAAAAGGACTGACAGTTGAGGCAAGTTTTCACTTTTAAGGACCTCATTCGTACTAACTCTATTTTTTTTAAATACACCTATTCCCCAGATAACCTAGCTTAATTAGGCCTATAATAATCTGGAAGAAATACGATTTGTAATGGTGAAAGAATTTGAGTGCTTCCTGAGATTACCCAACATATACATAGAAACAAATTCCTCTCTTTATATCAGTAGGGATGTGCGTAGGGTGATGCTGTATTTAGGGGATGGTTGTCCATTGGTTAAGGAGCTAGCTTTCCGTGCTTATAGTTGCGGTTTGTTTCCTCCCATTGTCAGAAGATGTTTAAAGATTGGAAAGCCACTGATGTGCCATTCATGAGTTAGTCTAGTTTATTTATTAGCTGTTTTCCTTGAAAAAGATTTTTATCCTAATTTTTTAATCAATTTACACAGATTTTTCAGTTTTATCGGCCGTTAACTGTATCGTTTATAAATGTCAGCAGTGACGTACAGAAAGTTGCGATCGGCTATCGAGACAATAGCACAGAACTTCAAAATGAATGAATAAGGAGAGACATAACTGAAATTTTGAACTTCCACAGATTTTTCAGGTACCACCGCCATATTTGTACCATTAATGCATTGACTTATCATCAAACAGAAAGTTGAGGTTATTTGTTGATCTGTTTTTGATTCGTGGGTGTTTTTATTGCTTCTTGCCACAAACACGGAAATTACTCCTTGAGTCACATTTTTAAATTTTATTTTTGAAGTTGATTTGGAAATCAGATCCTTAATGTTCTGTGTTTTATTGTCAGGCATTAGATGTAGGAGAAAAATTTTTCAATGTTGTCTTCCTTACTAAATTCGAAGAAAAGTAATTCATAGTTATATCAAGGGGGAAAACGGTAGTAAAATTCTCTCGATAATAAGAAATTTTCATTCTCACACATACTGGAAAATTTCTTGAAAGTTTCAAAGGAATATAATTAAAAATATGAAGCAAGGATCATTTTAGTAAACTATTTGACTACTGTAAGTACAGAAAAAATATAAATGTGAGAAAATAACAGTTGAAGGCGTGCTCTCTGAGAACATGACTTCCTCCTTTTAAGAATGGTCCTTGGTGCTTTAAAATGGCTGTAGAAAGAAAGTGATAACATTGTTTGAAACAGAAGGAACTAAAGATTTTTAGACCCAACATTGAAAAATCGATATTTTGACGGAAATGGTCAATATTTCAGTTATGAATTATGATTATGATTATGATTATTTTACTAATACATGAATAGTAAGGATCAGAATAGCAGTCACGTATGAAATCAGTTTCATCAATAACATATATAAAACTATGCTGTGGAAAAAGATGATACAGTTTTCTGGTTTACGAAATAAGGAAGGTTAATGCGAATGAATATCACACCTTTAAGTCAACATCCTCTTGAACAGAACGCACACACAAACACAATCCAAAAGTGTGAAGATAACACAGAACTTTAATACGAAAATCCTCACGGACTTGAACATCAAAAGGTATAAATGCAATTTCCCGAGTACATTGTAATTTAGCAACTGGAGAGAAAAAGAAAGTAAAAACTTCTCTTTTTAGATGACAAAAGGAATTTTCCCCCTACTTCATCTACACCTCATTCTCTCATTACAAGCAAGCTCCCAGAACACACATACATACGTACCTCACACACTCTTGTTTCATTCCGGCAGAAAAAAGGAGGACCTGTTTTAATTTCCTTCGGGACATAGAATTTAACTTCTACATGCAGTTCCTCTTTGCTCCTTTTGTCTTTCCATCTTGGGAATGACTGTGTTACGAAGCCGAGTGAATTCTTTATTTATGCTTCCATCTGTGTGACAAGAGAAGTGTTGTGTTGTTCAAGTTGTCTCGCTTCTCTTCTCTTCTCCTTCTTTTCAAATTAATGTTTCAATGTAGGTATGTGTCGCTGTTTACCGTAAGAATACCTCATGAGAAATACAGAAAGTATAGTTCCTCTTTTCTGATACTTTGTCTTCGTATGGTTTACTTTAATTCAACGACTACTAAAATGTAGTTCCAGCAATTAATGAATTCGTAACCTAAATTTGAAGTATGAATTTACTTCCGTAAATCCAGCATTGAATTACTTAGTAAATAATTTTAATTCAAATAACTCTGATTATACTGTTTTGATGATAATGATTGTCGACCTTTTCAGTATCGTACCATTGTCCTGCGTTGAAAACGGGAACTACAATTTATTGATCTTGCTGAATTGTATTGTTAACTGTAATTAACTTTTAGCACAGATGCGTTGCATCGAAGCCTACCATTAATAGAGTAGTTTCCCACTGTTCCCCACGTCAATCCCCCCTCCCAGGCAATCAAATGGACGATACCTTTCTGAACTGCTAAGATAGCGTAGCCTATGATCATCACCATCCCGTACAATACACTTGTTCGTATTCATCTGGCCTATTAGGCAACTTTTACGCTGTATCCCAAATTCAATTGATCATATATCCAAGATCAATCCCTCAATATATCCGGAAGCAAAGTCATGCTGGAGAGTAAACATTTTCCAGCGTATCCAAGATATTTCTGAGGTCACTGGAGCCACTCACTTATTTTGGGTTTTGAGCGGAAGTTTAATTTGGATGCCTTTCCAGACGCCTCATGCTTTTCACCTGAAAACACATTCCAGATCCACTGAGAATCGAACTTCGGCTGTCTGAGAAAGAAACGTGCAGCTGTCACGCTAATCACGCTTCCAAGATTTGTTTGTCCAAACCCTAGTCCCGTTTCTCTACGGAGTCGGGTATGAGGTGAGATGAATCTGTCGTGGCGGGTTTTTATGACCGGATGCCTTTGCTGATGTCAACCACATCAGGGGAGTTAATGAGCTGAAATGATTGACGTCATATATGATAGTAGGAAGGGAGAGGGTGAAACCCGGTGCTGGCACATAGCCTACTCGTGTCGAGGCTTAACGTCCCCATCCGACGGACTAATCACCATCAACAGCGTCATATTCCCTCACTCCATATGAGTACTTCAGAGAGATCTGGAATTTAATCCAGGCTTTTGGCATGTAATCTAGTGATTATATATTGTATATCACCACCTCCCATACCCTGCCGGCCAACATTCTGATGGCGAAATTTTTTCGACCAACTGGTCTGGAACCGGCTAACCATGGTGTCAGATCGTTTAGACTTCAATGCCTTAACGGTCATGGCCATCAGGTGAGCTAATCACGCTTCCAAGAGTAAAACGACAAAATAAAATAATCAGAGTAATAACACTCCCGATATTTAGACGCCATTCGGTTAGAGTTCAACATCTTATAACTATTGTGCAGATGAAACTTGGTTAACGGACGGTTTACAATGTAGGATTCCATAAATCAAAACGTAATGCATTTGCTTGATTTATACCTACATTCGTTACAATACGCAGCATAAGACTAGCAACGTATACGGGATAAATTGCATTTTTCGAGGATTCGAGACTCGAACCTCAGCGTTCATAGTAGATAACCTGGGAATATTTCTTCCTATCTGGTAAGTGCAGGAATGGTTTTACTACCTTCTAAAGTAGTCCTGATACTCTTATACCCTTAAATATTTTAGGGAATGAAAATATTATGATTTTTGCCTTTACTAAGTATCTATCACTACATTAAGTTACCCACAATACTACAAATGCACTAACAATAAGACACTTTATGCAGACAAGTACTTGGGGATGAAGACCGAATAGTCACTAAATGGTGAGGTTCTATAACGCGTGTAGCTCTTGTGGGAGGTCTGTCTGTCTGTTAGGTCATCAGCCCAGAGGCTGGTTGGATCCTTAAATAGCACTACCAAAGGTTATGCGGTTAAAAGGAAATCGCAAAAACCAATGGTAGCACCAAAGTAAGGCGTACTAGGCAAGATGAATAGTGAGGTAGTTTGCCACTGCTTTCCCCACTGAGCCAGAAAGTAATATTGCAGCAGGAATGACCCTATGTGCAACACCATTCATAACACTCAGATGCACTAGTCGTGCTCTCAATATCAGTACTCAGCACCACCCATACCCCAGCAGCTTCCATACTGTCACAGCCATGGATGTCCGGCTCCATGGCTAAATGGTTAGCATGCTGGCCTTTGGTCACAGGGGTCTCGGGTTCGATTCCCGGCAGGGTCTGGAATTTTAACCATAATTGGTTAATTTCGCTGGCACGGGGGCTGGGTGTATGTGTGGTCTTCATCGTCCTTTCATCCTCATCACGACGCGCAGGTCGCCTACGAAAGTCAAATAAAAAGGACCTGCATCTGGCAAGCCGAACTTGTCCTCGGACACTCCCGGCACTAAAAGCCATACGCCATTTCATTTACAGCCATGGATGTTGACTGGGACTTTGGTGGAAGCTACACTTTACTCTGACCTGTGCCAAGAGATGGATACAAACGTACTATATCCATCAAGAAATGACAGCAGGCAGTGGTGGGAGGTATATGAACAATAAAGAAAGGAAAAGCAATGCCAACTAGAAACTGAAATTAAAGGTTACGTTTGATTCTCTGAAAATGAATATTATCCTGTAGTTCACGTTCTGAGCCCGCTTTGGGAAGTATCAAAAGCCTATTATTTGAAGAAAAAAGTCTTATGCGCAGCCAAGTTAATGAAATGAGCTAGCAGTTGCGATCTGTAAGAAATAAGTTAGTTCTCTGAAGAAACTATCTTTGCTATACGAGAGTGAAGCTAGGTGGACTCCAGATATCTTATTCGATGAATGAAGTTGTGCGTGAGAACTGGCTTCGGTGATGGAGTCGTGTGAGGCGAATGGAGGAAGAGAGGTTACCTAGGAGAATGATGGCTACGCTGTGGAAGGTAAGAGAAGTAGGACACCCATGCGATGGTGATTAGACTTAGTTTTTTGTGATTTCGCGACAAGAGGTGTGGACCTAAATGAGGACACACAGCTAACTGCAAATAGAGTGTTGTGGAGGTACATAGTAGATTTACAGTAGCTTGCAGACTGGACGCTGAAATCCATAACAGTCTACAATGATGTATGTACGGTATGCGGCAGAAAAAACCGACAATGCAATTATTGCCCACAACGACGTAGTATTTATTTATTGTACACAGTATATATCATAACAGTCTGGCATATTTTGCAGTGCTGTGATTTCTGCAATTATGATCCTTTCAACGGACTCCAATATCAACTTCAGAGGTGGATTGCCAATAACAGTTTTGGACTCCTGAGGGGAAGGATCTCCAACTGAAGCATTTTATTAACACAAATAGTCCCCATGTAAGTATCACAATCCGTCAGTACAATAGATAGTAGATCTATACTAATAAATAATCTATCCATCTATTAAGGTGTCAAAATTAAAATTGACATAAATTAACGAGGCAATTCCGATCACTCAATAAAATGAAAATTTGGAGCGTGAGAACCTGATAATTGATACACCCAGGATCCTAAGAAAAGTACACAAAATCCAACAATTCCACGAGGGCTTGACCCAGCGGAGAAGGGCTCGAAATTGGACTCGGAATCAAGACAGCATAAATACGTAAGCGAAAGCAATTGTTCACCCAATGGGAAACTTTATTGTTTATACTTTTTCGGCTTAAAAACTCCATGAAAGTAGAAATTTACTTTTTACATCAAACCTCGAAGAAACATTGAGGTACATTTTCGAGATATTTAGGAGTTATTGTACACTAATATGGGAAAGGAAATGTAGCGATGTATAAGGGCAAGTATACAAATGAAACGACATGAATAAATGAAAACGTGTGCCCTTATGATTCCCAGATAATTCAAAAATGCTGTGCGGTTAATGGCGATTACCTGTGAACTTGCATCCGGGAGATAGTGGATCCGAACCCCACTGTCGGCAGCCCTGAAGATAGTTTTCCGTGGTTTCCCATTTTCACAGCAGGCAAATGCTGGGGATGTACGTTAATTAAGGCATCTGCCGCTTCCTTCTCACTCCTAGGCCTTTCCTATCCCATTGTTGCCATAAGACCTATCTGTGTCGGTGCGACGTAAAGCAAATTCAAGAAAAATAATCGACAATTCCCCCAACTCTGCGAGGAATTCGAGCCGGGATATTTGAATACTGTAAACTCACGCAAAGCATTTTTCCCTAAGATATATGACACTTATTCTTAGAAGAAATCCGTCCTTACTCATATTTTATGTAGTAGGAAGAATGTAAAATGAGAAGAAATAATATGTATACATACCTTGCTGATTATACCGTATTTTGGTCATAATCAGAAAAACGCCAAAGACTTGTTTCACGATATTATTATGTAAAATGGTCCATTTCATTGGTAATATGCGTTTTATTTTGTAGAAACTAATTTCGATTTGTACGTATAGCGAAGTGCACGGGTACCACCAGTGTTTTATATCGCGCAAATGATGTATTTTGTCTTTGGCCATCTCGTTTCATGGTTGAAGAAGATCGTGTTGAAAATAAATTATGAATGTCGACGGAACTGACTGATAATAACAGCTATGTGACAATCCCGTCAATTACCGCTTTATTTGCGTTGTTGTCCTCAGCCTACATATACAATCTTGCGGTTCATTGTGTTTTAATTTCGGTCTTTATTATGTGGTATGCTTGCTAGAACAAAATCCCTTACAGCTATATTCCTTCTTAACAAACTACTGTTTTTCCAAATACGAAGCATAAATTACTTGAATTATAATCGTAATTTTATAGTCACTTTGGATGAGTTATTGTTGCTGATGCACTCTGGTGCAGTGTTTCCACTTAAGAACAGGTAATCATTGTAAATTATACTGCATCAGTGAAGCAGGCTTCCGTTGACAGCACGGGGTCGACAAAAAAGGAAAAACCATCAATCATATATCTTCTAATAAGACCGGCAGTAAGTTGTTAAGAATTAACGACAGTGCTTCAGGTTACTTTTAGTACACACTAATAGTTGCAATATGTTCTACTACTATACTAACAATATTCAAGGGATAATTTTGTAGCATCCGTGCTAAGATGTATTAAACCGATCATTTTGTGGTCTCGAAGGACAGAGCGGCTTTTTCTTGTGCTGGGTGGCCAGCTCTCATAAAAATTAAAAAACCGCGATTGATATCAGATCCATCTTCCTCAAAATCTAATGCCCTGATGATCATGTGAGCTCCAGCCGGACTATTTTCACGTAACTTATATTTAAGCCCTTACGGTTCCTCGAAATTCCAAAGTCTCAAGGAGTTAAAAAGCCATTTGCCAATACATAAATTATATTATTTAATATGAATGACGTGTGATGCCACTTACACACGCACCAATTGTAAAGCGGAATGATATGGCCGCCAAAACGGAGATTATAGTCCGAGAGACACACAAGACTTTACAACCCTAAGTTGTACCGTTTCAATTAATTTGGACAGTGAACCCGTGTTGACCGAATTTTTCTGAACGTTTCGATAGTAATTGTGGGGTAATGCCTTTCAAAATAGAGAAAATGAGTTATTTCTTAGAATTGCGCCATGGGATTCTTAGGGAGAGAGCCATCGCCAATAAAACATGTGACGTCATTACGCTCGTGGTCACATTCGTAGAAGATTTCGACGCGACTCCACGTCTGTCTGTTTCAGATCCGCAGAGCTGGAAAGTTAGAGTATAATTGTGAAGTCGTCCTCTGGGACTTTGAAACTGAACAAGTTGTCCTGTGGAACTTAGAATTTGGAACAGGTCACATTGTGGAACTTATACTCCACAGATTTAAAGTCGTGGAGAGTAAATGTTACTATAGTATCGGCAATTGTGATAACTCTCCATAAGGCCGGGCGCGCAGTGGGCCGCAGAACGTGGCAGAGCAGGGCAGGACAGCAAGGGGTTGACGAAACTCCGAAGTGCGTGTGAGCACACATTGCCGCGCAGTGGCTCGTCGGTTTTCAGAAAGAAATCGTGCCAGATGAAACCCCTATACGGGCCCAAAGGCATTTGAGCTCGTCGTGCCTCCTTGATAAATAACTCCTATGAAGTAACTTATTTGATTTCATCCTCAAATTTTAATAAAATAGGTAACAAAGCCGAACATTATCAAATCATTAAGTTTGTGTTACATTCCAGTTACTTAAGAAAAAAAACATTACATAATAATGACAATAATGCTAAGAGATATAATACAGCACTACAAAATAGAAAATAACATGTTAAATTTAAACAAACTAACATCACTTTAAACATTCTCTTTTCCTACTTTTTGCAATGAAATCTCGTAATTTTTCGTAATATAAATGCGTAGAAATTATTTAAAACAAGGTGGTAAGAAACTAGGTTAGTAAATACATTGACATTTAATAATAAAACGTTTTTGTATCTTATAGCATTCTTCTAAGAATGAAGGAACGTTTGCTATATTTTATCATATAAAATAATAGACTACATATTATTGTTTCTAATAAGAAAGACTGTAAATTCTTTAACCGGTTTGCAATGGCAGGTCCTCTTAATAGAATTACTCTTAAATATTCTGTAGTTAAGTACTGGACATGTTATTTAAGTGTTGATACTGATTTCCTTGCATTTATTTCAGAGATAGACATCAAGAATCAAAAATTTCTTTAGACGTAAAGGTGTTTCTGCTGCACAGAAAAGGAACCTCCATGACTCATTAAAAGCTCCAGGTCCAGTACCTTCGAAAGTGCGTCCGACAACAACTATTTTATTCTCCACACAAGCTTCTAACTTAACGTTATCTGTCGAGCCTAATCTCTACTATTGCCAGTCATCAGAAGTGTCATTGCCACAATGTTCTTAGTACAGAGTCTGCCGAGTTTGATTTCTGTCAGCCGTCGACTTCAGTTAAATTCGTCAAAGAGAATTCGCCTGATGAATGTAAACCGTGCCAGTCTTCAACATCGTCAATTGTATTCACAACTACTGAAGCTACTGAGTGGAATGACGTCAACCCATCAACATCAGTTTCTACTATCAACAATCCGGAGGAATTAGATTCATAATCAGTTAATCACAGCTTTGATTTAGGCGGAGTCAAGTATCAGTTACTAACAATTCGTCTAATGATTTCAAAAAGGGCATTGATGAGAAAAAACTGTAAAAAGGACTTTTCAAAGAATTTGGCTAGAAAAGTAAGTTACTCATGGCTAGTATACTCACCCAAGTTTCAGGGAGGACTTTGTAAGTTTTGTACTCTTTCCAAACCAGTTTTAAAAGAGTAATATTTGGTACTTTTGTGATAAAGGCTCGCCAAGACTACAAACACTTTCATGAAGATGCTCGAGGCCATGAAAAGAGCAGTTGGCATCTCGAATCTACAAGCAAGGCCAAATGTTGTTGTGAGTCCTTAGAAATGACAAAGAAAAGCGTCATCAAACAGTTAGACAGTGGAATCACAGAGCTTGTAAATGGCAATAGAAAAACTGAAATCAATTCTTGCTACTTTAATATTTTGTGGCACTCATGACATACCCATTAGAGGAAAGACTTCGAGTGAAGGAAATTTTCAAGATTTATTTTTGTTTAGAGTAAGTGCGGGCGACAAAGTGATGGAGGATCATTTAAAAAACCATCACACAGAGTTCAAAACAATTTAATAAGTATATGTGGTTCTGTGTTACAACACGAGATTGTTGATGAGGTAAACAGATCACCAGCGTTTTCATTACTGGCTGATGAAACGGCTGACATTATTGGGAAAGAACAACTGTTGGTGGGAGTACGATTTGTAGACGAGAAATTGAACTTTACTGTAATAGAAGAATATTTAATGTTTGCAGAGCTACCTGCATTGGATGCTGAGGGAATTTCTTCATCTATTTTAAAATTTGTCGAAAATTTGGGGCTTGATAGGAATAAGTTGATTGGCTTGGGCTTTGATGGCTGTTCGATAATGGCAGGCCATGAAACTGAAGTGCAGGCTAGGATTAGATAAAAGTATCCTTCAACTGTTTATTTCCACTGCGCATCGCACAGACTAAAGTTAGTTTTCAACGACCTTAACGGAGTCCACGAAATTCGTAACACTGTCCTAACAATAAAATAATTTCTTAGGTTCTTTAGATAAAGTGCATTGCGTGGGAAAACAATACCTAACATTCCAGTGTTCTCTGAAACTAGGTGGTCACACAAATATACATCAATCAGGGTATTCAAAGAAAAACTTCTTGGCAATAAAGGATAGTTTCAATCATCTTGCAAATAACCCTGAAAACAACCGAGACACTAGATCACATACCAGCAAACTAGATAGTGCAACATCACCAACTATATTTATTACTTGTCTGCACATCATATCAAGATATTCTTCATATCTAGAACCAATGGTGAACAAATCCAGTATACTGATATGGATATCCACTCAGTCTACATATTTGTAAACTCTGACCTGCTAGCCAATTTTGAAAACCAGAGAGAAAGGGATGGTGAATTCAAAAAACATTTTCGAGGCATTAAAAGAAGATTTCTAAGGAACTTGAAATAGACATAAAAATCCCAAGATTGGTTGGAAGGAAGACCCACAGATGCACTATGAATGTCCAGTGCTCATCACCTGAAGACTACTTCAAAGTGACGATTTACAATCCGTACATTGACTATGTAATCACGTCACTTACTGCTAGATTAAAAAAAAAAAAGATGAAGAGATACCTCTCAAAGGTGGAATTCTTCACCCACATTTAATGAAAAAGGAGAAGAAAGAAGATTTCATGAGGGACATAAAAAGTTTGCAAAACTTTTATCAAATCGACAACTTGGAAGCAGAAGCCAGATTATAGTATGACGTCTGGACTAATAAGGAGTGTTTGGAAAAAACAGAACACAATGATATACTTGCAGAAACTATGTTTTACCAAGCAGTAAGATAAGGTTAGGTAAGGTAAGGTAGGGGAGTATTCTGCCCGAAGGCAGGTTCGAACCTCGGCAGAGGTGTGTCTGAGCCGGAGTTTACGTGCGGTAGGATGGTCAGTTCCTTTCCGCTCCTCCATTCCTTTACCCCACCAATAGCGCGTGGCAACCCATCCAAATCTTGACCACGCCCAGTGTTCCTTAACTTCGGAGATCTCACGGGATCCGGTGTTTCAACACGGCTACGGCCGTGAGGAGATTAGTTATATTCTACCAAGCCATACACGTAGAGCGTTCCTTCAGCACCCTGCGTAGACTGAAGACGTGGCTGAGAAGACTACTAGCGAAGACCGTCTGTCAGGCTTGTGCCTTCTTAGTGTCCACAGGAAAAAAGAAAAAAGCCCTGGTTTCGAGGACAAAGTGATTGACGTTTTCGGAAAGAAGAAAAGAAATTTACAGTTTGGTTTTCCGGATAAATATTAGTTCCAAATTCATGAACTAACCTATGCATAATAATTTACCTTACGGTTTGCTTTTTACATCAATATCAGTGCAAAATCTTATGAGGTGTGCGTTTTTAGTTTTTCTGTATTAAAGTATAAGGGCTTTGCTCCTACATTTTTGATGCTAAATATTCACTGGTTTCAATAAATCAGTTAAAATAACGTGTTATCCTTTTTCTTATATAGAGTACTAGATGTACTACCCGGCGTTGCCCGGCTGGTTTTTGAATGTTTACTTTTAAAATTAGTATTACCAGTTAGTTATGCATGAAGTGAATATTTATAGAATTCCTTTTCGGGGTATTGAATTTTATCATCTATTTTGTAGTTTTAGAGTTATTTAGACGTGTTTGATTTTAAGTTTTAAATTTTTGAATTTCGAGTAAAACTTCATCCTTGTGGAAGCACGAATTTACTGGGAAGTATCATTAAAAAAAAAGTGATAACTACATTTATTCAACCGTGGGGCTATAGATATGATCTACACGATATCAAGTGTCTTTGAGACTGTCACCAATCAGCCTTGTGACCCGAAAAGCAGTGGATTCAACACTAATCTCGGTCATTTTAGACTATTTACTATTAAACCCCATTCTGCCTCCCGTCTCAATGGAGGCTGAGCGTGGACTTAAAACGGTGTTAAAAGCATCACAATTCGTCTCGGCTACACATGAAAAATGGATTCGACATTAATATCTGTTATTTTCCATTATTTTTGTCCTCGGACACTCCCGGCACTAAAAAAAAAGCCATCCTCTCCCATTCCCCAGATGGAAAATCATATGTCATATGTGTACCAGGTTTCATTGAGAGCTATTCTGGAACACACCCACATACACCCATATGTATGACTTAATCATCTAGAGTATCACACTTCAACTCAGCGACCTCGTAAACAATGGTATTCGACATTAATATAAGTCATTTTCGTTTATGTTTCACCACCTACGCTAGGAGTGCTAGGGGTGTTTTACCCAACAGTATTTGTTTCAGATAGTAAGTCAAATGTGTACCAATTTTGTAGGAGAGCTATGGTGAAAGAAACCCTCATACGCCCATAATTTTGGTCATTTTGGACAATTTCTTTTCCACCCCTTCTCTTCTCCACGCCGATGGAGGCTGAAGATGGACTTCAATGACGTCCGGAATGTCACTATGCTTCTCAGCATCCACGAAAACTATGGATTCGACACTATTTTCGATTATGTTTACATCTCAGCAACTACCATCTCACCCCTAGCGGTGCTAGGGTTACCATACCTCCTCGCAGTTTGTCTCCAGATAGTAAGTCATAAGTGTACAAGTTTGGTTGAAATCTCTCCCGTGGTACAGAAAAGTATGGATTCAACATTAATATAGGTCGTTTCTAGTTATAACTATATTTCGCCCCCTTCTCTAGGGCTTCTAAGGGTGTATTACCCCCACAGTAATTTTTCCAGGTAATATTTTTACCAAGTTTAGTTGACACCAATGCTGTAATATACATAAAAACGTCCATAATCTCGGTCATTTGGACTTTTTCATTTCTTCATCCCTACTCACGCCACTGCCGATTGGTGCTCAACTCGGACTTAAACGACATCCGACTGTCCAATTCAGTGACCTCCCCCCCCCCCCCCACCAAGTGTGGATTCGACACTACTTTCGAATATTTTTATATTCTAAACCCCTCAGGGTGTTAGGGGTGTCTTTCTCCCAAGTTGTTAGTTTCCTGATAGTATGTCATAAGTGTACAAAGTTTGGTTCAAATCGCCTCAGTAGTCCTGAAAACTATGGATTCGACACTATTAATGTATTGGTCGTTTCTATTTACATTTGAATTTCACCACTTCCTCTAAAGTTTCTAGGGGTATCTCGTCCCCACTGTATTTTCACACAAAGTAAGTAATATTTGCACCAAATTTAGCTGGCAGCCATACTCGAAATTACACAAATACATCCATAATCTTGGCCATTTTGGTCATTTTATTTTTTACACTTTCTCATTCCCTATGCGAAGGGGAGTTGAACTTTAAAAATTCCGGGGTAGCACTTCATCTCAACGACCCTGAAAGCTATAGATTCCGAATTTTATACCTCACAGCTCCCCTACTAAGGGTGCTAGGGGTGACTTAGCCACACGTGGTTAGTTTCCTGATAGTAAGTCATATGTGCACCAAGTTTGGTATAAATCGCTCCAGCAGTCCTGAAAACTATGGTTCCGGACTAATATCGGTCGTTTTTATTTATATGTATATTTCATCTACTCCCCTGGGGGTCTAGCTGTGTCTTCCCCAACAAGATTTTTCACAAATAGTAAGAAATATTTGTACCAAATTTAGACGTCAGCTATTCTGGAAAATACAATCATTCATCCGAAATATCGGTAATTTTGGTAATTTTATTTTTAACTTTTTCTCGCCCCTATGTCAAACGGGGCTGAACTTGGACTTATAAAATATCCGGCGTGTCACAATTCATCTCAGCGACCCCGAAAACGATGGATTTGTCACTATTTCCGATTAGTTTTAGATCTCACTACCCCATAGCACCCCACCACAAAAGGGTGATGATCTTGGAATTCAAAAATTTCCGGAGTGACACTACTCATCTCAGCGACCCCCAAAACGATGGATTCGACTCTATTTTCTATTATTATTATTATTATTATTATTATTATTATTTCACTCCCCCCCTCACCCCCACCCCAAAGGGCACTGAAGTAGGACTTAAAAGATCCGGAGTGTCACTATTCATCTCAGTGACCCCCGAAAACCATGGATTCAACACTATTTTCGATTATATTTATATCTCCCCCTCTCGACTCCTACCTCTATGGACTTTAAGCTCCCTCGCCCCCCGTATTTAAGAGTGTTTGTGGTGTCTTTCCCCCACGAGGTTTGTCTCCTGATACTAAGTCACAAGTGTACCAAGTTTCGTTGAAATCGCTCCAGTGGTTTCAGAGATGTAATACATACATATCCACACACAGTGACATTTATATACCCCAGACCTATAAATAGATTGCAAGGACTCGCCTTTGCTCGTTGAGAAACCCCAGTTGCTCTTTGTTAGGAGTGGGTGATAACTCGTGTCTTTCCACTGTTGATATTCTATATTTTTCACAGTTTCTTAAATATTTTACACACATCTAATTCACAGCTACATTCTTCAAACTGCTGGTCCTATGACATGAAAGTACATCTCGATCACGGCATGTTGGATTTCGTTTTCCAAATATCAGGCATAAGAATGAACCTCCTATCAGGAAAGGTACTTTATAAAATATGGCGGCGTGTTCCCATCCTCCTATATGCAGCATTTATTACCAGACTATCATGGTATAGCGTAAGCTGCTGTCGCCTAGCGACAATCTGCCCATCAAGTCGATCCAACCTTGGTGCGGCTTTGCAATTTAATACAATTACATTAAATTACTCATAATAATAAATGTACCTATTCGATTTCGGTCAAACCACTTCATAATCTCCCATTGTGAAATTTTCAGCGAAATCGGTCCAGTAGTTTCTGAGTCTGTTAATCTCAAATATACCAACATCCAGTTATATATATAGATGAGTTCCATGGCCTAGTATTTTAATAACAGCACAAAGTTTTTAACCGGGTCGAAACTGGAACATTTTAATGGCTAAAACAAGTCTCCATTCATTTTCCAAAATTTTAAAAATACTACATATCCCCAGGTCTAGCATCCCCCCGCCCCCCGCCACTACAAACTATTATATGGGCGCCCTTGTCATGAGACTCCTTTAAATCCTCAATGCTGACACGACATTTGGAAATATTGATTGCACTTTGTCTTAAAAAATGATGCTGTATGACACTGAAGTAAAACTGGTCGCCAGGGGCATCCTTACGTACCAACTATAGTAACAGGTGGCGGGCTGCATGCTTCTTGCCCTTCATATTTACACTTCATGAACTGTATGAAAGACAAGTGCTATTTACACGACAATCATTATTTTAAAGAAACTCAGCTCGCCATTGTAATTCAAAAACTACTTGAAAATTAGTTATTAAAGTTATGCGCAGTTCACACCACCACATAATTTACTACATGGGATCTAAATTTGAACTGCTCTGCCTTGGAAAGAAAGAACAATGTTTCCTTCCGACCCTTGTGATATTAGGGTATCTAATGTAAAGGGAGTCCTTCCTCCTCCTTGAATGACTCCTTTTTGTCTTATTCTTCGAGCATTCGTGATTTTTTCTCATTTTGATAGTTACCTTCACAATTTTCCTTGTGCTGACAATCACGCAGTTTTTCACCTTAAGACAATCCCGACAAAACCACGATTATCGCCAGTTAACAAGATTGCACAATATTTCCATGTTAGCGATGCTCGACGTTCATATTGACTAAGCAACGAAGAGCTGAAGTCATGAATACCCATCTCTGTACTCCGGTACGGTAGAACTATAGAAGACATAAATGATCGGAAATGGTATTCTCTTTCACTTTTGTTACATAGAATTTATCAGTAGGACAGAGAGAAAGTTTTATTTGCTAACATATCACTAGATTTTCATCCAGTTGCCACAAGACACAAGATACTAAAATCAATCAACATTTACATCTGTTGTGAACACATTTTCATTTATATTTGATAAGAATCATTTTCCCTGCTTATTTCTTCACATAAATGTGACGGTGGACGAAGAGCCCATAAACTACCCTGAGAGCCAGATTCTACCAGTACATACCACGGACTTAGCTGAGGTAATTGTATGCTACATGACCACTTAAATGATTCAGTACAGTAAACTATGAAAGAAATAGAAAGTTAAGTGTTGAGAGTGCTGAAGTGTGGCATTTCCTGCCTGTTACTCCAGGAAAATGTCAGGGAAAGTCTGTTATTTGAAGTTATTATCACTATGAGTGGCACATGTAATTACAGTTGCGTGTACAACAAATACTAGAGGATAAAAATTTTCACATCTGAAATTATATTGTTGCATGTACACTTCAGACTTTTATCTCATACTTCTTATTTATCTCGGAGTAGGTATGCGCAAGTCTAAAGTAGGTTCACTTCAAATTCTGTATGTCTGCTTATTTTTATCAATAATCATTGATTTGAATTTAGATCAGTCACCCAGATGGCAGATTCCTTATATAATATTTAGCTAGTCTTCTCTTAAACGATTTCAAACAACTTGGAAATTCATCTAACGTTTCTCTTTTTATTCCAGTCCCTAATTATCCGTCCTGTAAATTAATAAATGCCCCAGTTTGTCCTCTTGAATTCCAACTTATCTTCATATTATGATATTTTCTACTTTGAATAGCTCCACTCTATCTTATTCGTCTACTAATGTCATTCCACGCCACCTCTTCACTGACTGCTCGAAACATTCCGCTTTTTTGAGCATCTCATCTCCTTATTTGTCTACCCAGCCCAAACTATGCAACACTTTCGTACCACTACTTATCTTTTGTCGCAAGTCACCCAGAAAAAATTGTGCTGCTTTCCTTTGGATCATTTTCAGTTCTCGTATCAAGTAGTCCTGGTTTGGGAACTTACGCTGATCTCCATGAGGTACTTTCATCCCATCAATACAACAATTAAAACTGAGAGAGCACTTTTCCTCTTGGCGAAACTTACAACCTTACCTTTCATCCCGTTTACCGTCGTAGAGATATGTGCTGTCCATCTCTCAACATTGTGTAGGTCTCTTTGCAGTCGCTCATAATCTTGTAACTCATTTACTGTTCTATACAGTATATATTACCTGCAATCTAAATTTCCACTTCTTTACTCATATCATTTATATACATAAGGAAATATAAATATCCAAGAGAACTGCTCTGAGGGACCTCTCCTCTCCTCTTATCTAGTCTCATAGCCCTCATTTTCGCCAGTAGTCTCCCATGGTCTACCCTATGGAATGTATTGGAATGGTCAATAGGGATACAGGTCTGAATCTAAATTATCTTTTATCTGCTATATCTTGTGGGAATCGTACAAGTTAGCCTCACTAGAATAACCTACTCGAAATACAAACTACCTTCTATCAAACCAGAAAGCAATTTCGAAAAAGTGTCCAATATAACCAGAAGTAATGCTTTCCTAGTGCTTACAGTCAACACATGTCAAGCCAACTCCCCTGTAATTATCCGCTTTATGTTTATCACCCGTACCTTTGTACACTGGGGCTACCATATTAATTCTGAATGTATTTATTTATTTATTTATTTATTTATTTATTTATTTATTTATTTATTTATTTATTTATTACATCTCTTTCATACAAGCATAAATCAAGTCAATATTTCAGATACGGCACAATAGCTCTTAGCATACCCTTAGAAATCTTATCCTAGCGTTCTTTTGTATCTTTATATAAATGTATTTTTCGTCACAGGTAAATTTCAGTACTTAGCCTATATTAGTCACCATCTCCACCTGGACATCATCCTTATATTCAACTATCTTTAGATAGATTGATACTGTTAAATAAATAAATCTGCCCTCTGTAAGTCCTCACGTATATATTCCCCTTGTTCATCAATGATTCCCGGAATGTCCTTCCTGGTACCTGTTTCTGCCTTAAAATACCTATTATTATTCCTCCACTTTCCCCTAAATTCCATACGACTGCCGATTGTATTTGTCATCATGTCATCCTCAGCTATTTTATCATTTCTTGGTAAATTCAATTTCCTATTAAGTTCCTTCAATCTCTCCTTACTTCCACAACCATTTCTAATTCTCTTTCTAAGCAGCACCTCTTCCTTAATCTTCTTATTTCTCTGTTATAGAATAGTGGGTCTTTTCCATTTCTTCCCACTTTTAAAGGTACATACTGTATTGTTTACACACTCCTCAACAATTGCTTTAAACTCATCTCATAGGCTGTTTACACTTTTATTTACCATTTTCGAACTAATCATAATTACCGATTAAAATCTCCTTAATACCTCCCATATCAATAATATGGCATTGCCTAATAGTCCTAATTTGGCAACATTCCTTTCTATTTATTTTTAACTACGACGCAAGCTTCGTGATCACATATCATATGTCACTTACGTTTCTCTATAGAAATCACCTGGTTTTATCAACACCACATCTTGCATATTTTTTCTTTAGTTGCTTCGATCACTTTTTGATTCAGGAGTCATTCCCAGATGAACAGGTACTTCCAGATCTACGCTGATAATGACAGAAGTAGAGTGTTTAAATTAAACGATGGTTTACCTCAAGGATAAGTTCTGGCTCCCCTTGTCTTCCGTCTGTACATTAATGACTTCACAGACACATCTTCAAGAACATTCATTAATGCTGATGACATTTGTTTGGTGACTCAGTGCTCCAACTTTTATGACGCTGAAACTACTTTAGCCACTGATCTGGAAGCCTTGAATGTGTAGTACAAGAAATGGTGCCTGCCCCTAAATCCTCAGAAAACAGTTATATCTGCATTCCACTTATACAATAGACAGTCTAATTGCAAACCAACAATCAGATTCCGAGGTCAAGTGTTGCCGTTCTGCAGTACACAAAAATACTTGGGAATAACACTTCATGGAAGTTTGACTATCAAGCAACATCCCTCAAATGTAGTTACTAAAGTTAAAACTGGAAATTATATTCTTCAGAAACTTGCTGGTACATCATGGGGAGAAAATACTCATTTTCTAAGATCAACAGCATTAGCCTTATCATAATCTGTTCCTGAATACTGCTGCCCCTCCTGGATCAATAGTGTTCACACTAAGATAAAGTGGATCATGGGAGACTACTGGCAAAAATGAGTGCAATAGAACTTGACAAAAGAGTGACTGAACGGGTGGCTAGATTTCTAGAAAATATGTCTCAGAGAATCAGAGTAGGCGAAGCTTCATCTGACCCAGTAATAATTAAGAGGGGAATTCCTCAAGGCAGTATTATTGGAACTTTATGTTTCCTTATTTATATAAATGATATGAGTAAAGAAGCGGAATCAGAGATAAGGTTTTTTGCGGATGGTGTTATTCTGTATAAAGTATGATGATAAACGGGGATAAAAGTCAGGTTATAAGTTTCACAAATAGGAAAAGTTCTCTCAGTTTTAATTACTGTGTTGATGGGGTGAAAGTCCCTTATGGGAATGATTGTTAATTACCTAGGTGTTAATATAAGGAAAGATCTTCATTGGGGTAATCACATAAATGGGATTGTAAATAAAGAGTACAGATCTCTGCACATGGTTATGAGGGGGTTTAGGGGTTGTAGCAAGGATGTAAAGGAGAGGGCATATAAGTCTCTGGTAAGACTCCAACTAGAGTATGGTTCCAATGTATGGAACCCTCACCAGGATTACTTGAATCGAACATTGGAAAAAATCCAAAGAAAAGCAGTTCGATTTGTTCTGGGTGATTTCCGACGAAAGAGTGTTACAAAAATGTTGCAAAGTTTGGGCTGGGAAGACTTGGGAGAAAGCAGACGATCTTCTCAACTAAGCGGTATGTTTCGAGCTGTCATTGGAGAGATGGCGTGGAATGACATTAGTAGACAAAGTAGGAAAGATCACAATATGAAGATAAAGTTGGAATTCAAGAGGACAAATTGGGGCAAATATTCGTTTATTGGAAGGGGAGTAAGGGATTGGAATAACTTACCAAGGGATATGATCAATAAATTTCCCATTTCTTTGCAGTCGTTTAAGAAAAGAATAGGAAAACAACTTATAGGGTATCTGCCACCTGGGCGACTGCCCTAAATGCAGATCAGTAGTGAGTGATTAGTGATTGATTGAAAATTGATGTACAACTCAATCAGGCAATGCGCATAATCACGGAATGCATTCGGAGCCCGAACACGCTATGGCTTCCTGTTCTCAGCAACATTCCACCTCCAGCCCTAAGACGATCAGAAGCTCTCCTAAAGGTATGGAAAAACGTTCAGCAGAACCGCCAACTACCCATTCATCAAGATATTACCAACAATGAACATCAACGACTGAAATCAAGGAAACCACCCTGACGTACCACAACCGATCTTGAAAATAAACCCCCTCTTTTCATGTTAATATTTTATGGAAAGCCCAGTGGGATCAGTCTTCAGTAGTTAACAAACATCTAGTTGAAAACCCTTCTAAACGTGTACAAGGATTTGATCTTCCAAGGCGACAGTGGATAGTCATCATTCGGATAAGAACTAAGAACTGGACAAGGCAGGTGTGGTTATCTATTGTGCAAATGGGGTTGTACTAGCTCTGAATATTGTGATTGTGGTGCCCCTTCTCAGTCAATCCACCACATTGTTGCTGACTGCCCAATTCGAACTTCCAAAGGAAAGCTAATGGACATTCACTGCACATCGGATGAAGCAACAAACTAGACCTAGAGTTGTAGTATTGAACGGACTTGTGACTACGCACATTTATCCTGAAAATACATATATATGTATATACATTTATCATACTATAAATAAATAAATAAATAAATAAATAAATAAATAAATAAATAAATAAATAAATAAATAAATAAATAAATAAATAAATAAACAAATAAATAAATCAATATTTGTTGCCTAGGTTTTCTATTATGGATGTTTGCCGGAACATCACGGGAAAAGGACTTGACAGAATTCCTTGAAACACAATATTTAAGTTAATGGATGTCCGAAGATTGTTGTTGGCAATATATTATTTGATTGTTATACAATGGTGTAGGGTAAAAAAGAAGAAATTTTAAATTTCTCCGTTAATATTAGCAGTATCAAGAAACAGCAAATTATAAAAGGTGTGTAGAATATAATTTTCGACCATTTATATTTTATGCACTTTTACTTTAGAGTAAAAAAAATGAGAAATGAAATCGCGTATGGATTTTAGTGCCAGGAGTGTCCGAGGACATGTTCAGCTCGCCAGGTGCAGGTCTTTTGATTTGACTCCCGTAGGCGACCTGCGAGTCGTGATGAGGCTGTAATCAGGATGAAGACGACACATACACCCAGCCCCCCTGCCGGGAAAATTAACCGATGATGGTTAAAATTCCCGACCCTGCCGGGAATCGAACACGGGACCCCTCTGAATAAAGCTCAGCACGCTAACCATTTAGCCATGGAGCCGGACACTTTAGAGTAGTAATAATGAGATATATTCTCCATCACTGTTTTTTAAACACCTATATCCCTCCAGAAATTAAACTTTTTACAAAATTCAAAATATCTCTGGATATATTTCTTTTTTCTAACAAGTGTTCTTAAGGAAAATTATAGAAAACATATTTTCCAAAATATTATGCCTGATAAGCACTTTCCGTATGGGGAATAATAAAGGATATATTCAGACATTTAGGTTTCTACAAGCAAATCCATCAACGGCGAGCATAGTGGAAATATTGTTCAGTTGAGCGGATGATGGGTGGATACCGTGAATGTTCTATAAGGTAAAAACCGCGTGGTCATTATCTCTTATTGTTTAGGAATATAATGGAGAAAACTGAGGGGAAAAGGAATCATAAAAGAGGGGGTTAGAAGCCTAGGCCTCAAATGCTTTAATATCACTGAGCCGAAATATGTGATAGCCCACAGTGTTCTATGTCCCTAAATCTCATGAGCAATAGCATTACACAGACTATTGTTTTTAGATGAGGTGTGCTTTGTCTTTTCTTCTCCCACTCATTTCCGCTAGATGCATATCGAAGTACCAAACTCATCACCGAATTCTTCACCAAAGCACATAAGAAGCCGTTAATAAATAACCTGCAACAGTTCCACCTACAAAGGGTGCACTATTAGTTCACTACCTGACAATGAGTGAGAAAACGTCCGTGAATCGTCGATAAGTCTTGGTATTTCCAAAGAAGTTGCTATATGCACACAGTTTCAAAAATTCTCGAAGTGATCACTTCCGGAAATACACCGTGATATGTGATGGAAAATTACAGTGTGTGTCCAGCGGGAAGTAGTTGTCGTTTTTGGTCGACTTTTGCAAAAAAACAGGTTCCTGTGAGTTTAGTGTAGCAACTGTGAGCAAGTGAGCCAGGATAACGAAGTTTGGAGACGTTGCTATCCAGCTTCAATCAATTGAAGGCACCTTATAATGCAAAACGTCAAAATTGCTGCGGATCAAGTAAGATAAACCGTACAGAAAATCCATTAATTAAACGGTATAGAATTCCTGCTTCATCCAGCACGCAGTCCAGGTGAAAGCCTTCTGACAATAGTTCGTTTCAGTCCATCAGATATCAGAAATACTTATGCAGAATTTTTAACCTCCATCATAACGTAGAAGGATTGCTATTATCAAACATTTCGCATAGTAGCAGACAAATGGGTGAAAGTCAACGAAAATGACAGTCCTTATCTGAATTGTTAAGTATTAAGTTCCAGTTTAGTGGAAAATAATTTTCATTGAAGCTTGGACACTCAAGCGCATAAAAATTGTCCGTCGCAGAAAATGACTTTATTTCAAAATCGTGCAGGTGGTAGGATTCCGAGTATCATCTCTTCGGCCAGCAGCTGTCCGCTATTTACGAATATGCTCGTGTTTCGAGAATGTATACAATTATTTCTTTGTCGGCCATTTTTTATGCTGTTGAGTACACATGTGAAGCAGTAGCGTTACTTACACTCAGCCTCCGAGTTCGAGCTCTAATGGTTTAGGGATCAATTGATGATTTGTTTAGTTCTAGAAAAGACAGGTCACTATTCAGAATTATTCCTCTAATTAGCGCCTCTAATACGAATCAAGACCTCAAACTCCTGGTTCACGAACTAGGAAGTGACTGAAAGTACTCTCACGTCGACGCGGTATTTGAAATCTCTTGGGAACAACATAGCGCCTTCAACTTTCATCTTACTGATTTTCTCCTTGCCTTCAATCAAGCAGCAACGTGACAAGAACTGTCAACGCGAGCTTGACTACGTTTATTTACCCTCATAACTTATGATAAAGGCAAGCTGAGTCTAGGAGGAGAAGAGGGAAGTGCCTTTATTTAATAAGCTAACTGCTGCTCTTTCCCTTGTTTTGTGTGAATTTAAAAGAAAGAAATTACTTGTCTACTTGGTGTAGTGACATCTTCCCCCTCTTCTCGCCTTGATAGGGTTGTTGAGCCGCAGTCCCAGCGGAGGCCGTCCCCGCCCCCTCTAGCACACAGACATGCATCTTCGTGCCATGCAAGGCTCACAATGTGTAAATTATTTAAATTTAATCACGTTGCTTTCGAGCACAAATTCAATTACGCGCCTATTAATGTGCGAAACTTGATTGTTTAAAATATTTATTACTCTGTGCTCTTGCTGCCGTGGCATCTTCTCCTGGCAGTCCTGTCTCACTTCTCGCGGATAAAGGGATATGATCTGTAGTATTCCCTCTAGGCCTTTACTCTTCCTCGTTAGCTCACAAAAGGACCTGACTTAAGGTCAAAATAACATTTAGCTGAACATCCTCTTAAAGTTCAGTCTTTTGAAAATTATACCGTTAGTGTCCCTCTGTAGAGCTAGTTCACGTTCTGTTGATCTACAGAGAAATTAATGTATCTGTCATTGTATAAATATTTATTGACTGAAAATTTTGAGTTACGGAACATTACGAAGAAATCTGTCTTCAACTGAGAAAAAGATTGTATCTCGTCAGGGGCGAACGTTGAAGACAACTCTTGCTAATCGTTGCAAAGAGTTGGACAGTCATGTCTTAACTTTTGAGCTTTACTTTCGAGGAGGGTTCAAGGAAAAGAAGGACATTTGTGATTACGGAAGTGGCTTAACTAATTGCTTTTCACCCAGACGACCGAAGTTCGTATCTCGGTGAGTCCTCGAATGGAATTTTCATCTGAACAATCACATGACTTAACTCACTGGATCAACGAAAGAAATATGACGATAGTGAATCTATTTAATATTATTATTATGCTGCTCAGGTATGTTAGGTCTACTATTAGAATCAGATAGCATGCAAAAGTGTGAGTTCATCCATGCTGATACTGTAAATGTGGTATAATACTCCAAGAGGAGTCCTTCACTTGTCAGTTGATAACAGCCGCGAAAGCGTACGCTTGAACTCAATGTTATCTTTTCTGTACAAAACAGTCTGTCTGTTAGGTCATCAGCCCAGAGGCTGGTTGGATCCACCAAAGGTTATGAGGTTATAAGGAAACCCCAAAAACCAATGGTAGCACCAAAATGAGGCGTACTAGGTAAGATGAGGAGTGAGGTAGTTTGCCATTGCTTTCCTCATTGGGTCAGAAAGTACTATTGCAGCATGACTGACCCTATGAGCAGCACCTTTCATAACTCAGATGCACTAGTCGTGCTCTGAATGTCATTACTCAGCACTACCCATACCCCAGCAGCTTCCATATTGTCACAGCCATGGATGTTGACTGGGACTTCGGTGGAAGCTACACTTTGCTCTGGCCTGTGCCAAGAGATGGATGCAAAAGTACTGCATCCATCAAGAAATGACAGCAGGCAGAACAAAACAGTATGCTTTACGATATATTGAACGAATCACTGTCACTAGCCCATCTCGTGGCCATGGTCTTGAAGGCGTCAAATCTATACTTCCTAATACTGTGGTTTGCCGGCTGAGTATTGCTGGAAGAAAAACTCGTCAGAACATTAGCCAGAAAAAAGAGATGGCGGCGTACAATTTCTAATCACCACATTGCGCCCCAAAAGCCTGGATTCAGTTCTAAACCTCTCCGCAGTGTTCATATGTAGTGACGCCATATGACACTAATGACGGTGTTTCATCCGTCCGATGGAGACGTTAAGCCTTGAATTTGAATTTATTGATCATGATTTACATGCCACTGAGGCTGAAAAGCCCCTTTATGTAGCGTCTTATTATAATACAATACAGATTTATAATCACAGTAACTACATTTTTATAATATTAAAGTATTAAACTAAGCTTGAGCAGATCCCTTGGTGTTATTCGGCAGGAGTAGGCTATGTACTGACACCGTGTTTCACCTTCTCCCTACCTCATATCATCATCATCGTCATTCCACAGCCAGACGCGCAGGTCGCCCATGGGAGTCAAATAGAAAGTCGCGCATCAGATTAACCAAACATGTCCTCGGACACTCCCGGCACTAACATCCATACGATAAATAAATATATGACAACTACAAACTTAACAGGAAATACATCTCATCAATTACAGCCAAATTTCACAAGAGAACAAGAACTTAAGCTACATTATGCCGTATAAACTTAGCCAAGCCATGTCCATACAGGTCATGAAGACCCTGAAGAAGTAGAATGGTTAACTCTACGTCCCCATTTATCATGCTAGTGGTTTAACGTCACACTAACGCAGACAGGAGTTGGCGACCCTCAGATGGGGAAGAGTTAGGACTGGGATTGAAGTCGTCGTGACCTTACTTAAGATTCAATGCCATGACGTCAACGGGTAGACTTCCTTTTACGTTGAGAAGATTTTCAAAATAATCCTTCCACCTGCCCAGTGATTCCCTGGGATCTACTATGATTTCATCTGATTTATCCAAAACACTATTCATTTCCTTTTTTTAATGAAGACATCATTGCAAATCTCATACTAGCACAGACGTTCAGTAAACGCTTCCCATTCGTAGTAGCTTCTATCTTCCGCACAATTACCCATCACTTTCTCGTAACACTCAGTATTATTTCCAACTTTCGCACTGAAATTGCCAACTAGCACTATTTTATCCTTGCTGTTGGCTTCATAAAACTTGTCAATATCCTAATCTGCACCCTCACGTTGTAAATAGACTGAGATAATTCTCGTCCCAATTCCTCCACATGCCAATTCTAACCATGTCATTCGCTCATTTATGTGTCTAAGAGGAACTATGTTGCGTGCATTAGTATTGTTACATGTTGGCGGGGTAAATAAATGAATATTGCAACCCGTAGCGTTTAAATTCTACAATTGAATAATTAACTATCAATAGCTACTTACACAGCACGCAGACACCACAAGACCACAACTTAAACTCACAGTTCAAAACACATAATTACAAAGTTCGCGCTTTCTCTTACTCTCCAGGTTGAGTCACACTAATTCACAGTCAGTGAATTATCACAGCCCTCAATTCACAGCCCGAGCACGACAGTCTCTCAGCTCAATGTGACGTAAGCTGTCCGAACTCCCCGATGACTTCGTTCACTGTCCCATGTCGATATCCAGTGTTCTCTTCCACGCCGGTCCAGAACCCGACGTTCACTGCACAACAGCTGGCCAAACAGACTCGACTACACGGCGACAGACAGGTAGAACGAACACTAGGCTCTATGGACAGAACACCCCTCGGACTGCCTTCTCAACTCAGGTTGTCCTTTCCCGCAGTGACACTCACTCACACACAGGCTCGCTCCGACATAACAACTGAAGTCTCCACTCCAACAGAACTGAACTTCACTTAGTGGCAAGTCTTGCGTGTCATATATAGCCAGACGGCCCTTCGAGAGACTTTGGATTCTAGAAGCCCGTGGAATCCTCTGGTGACGGACGGCTCTCGGTTCCTGCTCGACTTTCTACATAGCCAGAGACGTCCAGCGACGTAACGGTCAACGGCAGTACGGCAATAGGGTCTTACCATTGGGTGCCGATTCTCTGTCGTTTGGCTCGCTGTGTGGCGAATGGTGAGGCTCCAACGCAATGACATCACTCCCGATCCAGTCCAGGCTTGGTTACACCTCCCTATGACTTACGACAAAATGGTGGACGCAGAGGCCTTCCGCGTTTCAGTATTCCTAATGAACAGCCTACCCCACAATCTACGCTTCCCATTTTAACACCTGTTAAGAACACTTTATAATCTTTTCCTCGCTTTCTCCCTTTACCCGAATATCATTCTCCGAACACATTCTCTGCTGACTCAGCCAGTTCTGTTCTCTTTCTTCTATAAGCCGCATTAATATTGATAGTTCACCATCGAATTCCATTTCGTTCGTAATTTGTTTCCAAGGAGTCCCTCGCCTGTCAAATGGAAGTGGGACTCCGTTACTCCCATAGGTCCGAGGCTTGCTTAGAACGCTCTGAACTTGGTAAATTCTGTGAAGCACGATGCTATCATACTTACACAAAGTCCCAGTGAGAATTTTTAGGGCCCACCGGTGGATTATATAGTCCTAGCCGCCTGAGCACAAGGATGGCTATGATTCAGAACATGTCTAAGATGCCCACTCTATTCCATAGCAACTTGTATCCCGAAGCACTCTACGCGATTGAAACATCAACACTGACCATCAATATCAATGGCATCGAGAAAATGGAACGGCAAAAACTTAGGAAAATATTTGGACCAAAGTTCCAAGATGGAATATGGATGCGAAAAAGCTCGGAAGAACTCTACTCGCTGACCGAAAGATTCACTTCAATCGCCCGGAAAAGACGTATGCAATTCTACGGGCATCTAGCACGAATGGACGACTCGCGACTGACCAAGAAAATCTTCCTCATTATCAGCGGAACCCGACAAAATAAAGTACGGTGGCTTGCTGATACCCAAAAAGATCTCGCAGAAGTCGGCGTTGACCCACTGACAACTACACGGGCTACATTTAGACACAAAATTAACTTGCACAGCTTTGCAGCCAGACAATGTACAAGAAACTTGAAACTCCAGGAGGCATGGACTCAAGAAAGACGACAGACTCACAGTGCGAGGATGAAGAAGTTTTGGGAGGCTAAGAGAAACAAGAAGAAGAATGCTAACTAATGGTTCTACGTGCTCCTTAGAGGGCCTAACGCATATATAATATAATAATAATAATAATAATAATAATAATAATAATAATAATAATAATAATAATAATAATAATAATAATAAATAGATCACCTCAGTGTAATCAAACCGCGACCGAATGGAGATTACATTAGAGACAATACAGGACCGTTCCCAGTTCCTACAGGGTGTTTTCCTACTACCCTTTACCAGCAAGAAGAGCACAGGGACCACCAGGCACTAGTGGACGGAGAAGAAAAAGCAGCCACTCAGCCAGAAAATGAAGGCGTTCTGGTCCAAGAAGAAACAGAACGCCCTAGCCAAGAGTCAAAATGAGAGGTGTGGTCCGCAGTATGCCCAAATGGTCGGAATTATAAATTATTATTGTTCCGGACATTCTGTAGAACGCAGAGGGGTAAGAATGTGCAGCGGGCTTGAATGGGTGGATAGAGAAAATATCGAATTTTAATTTAAAACTCTAAAATTTGAAATTTTATTTCTTTCCTTGTCCTTTTTTTCCTTTTCAGATTATAAACTTTGTCAAATAATAATAAATAACAATTGGATAGAAAAGGTTAGCTCGTGAGCTCCAGTAACAATTTAAAACAAGCCTAGGACAATCAGACAACAAATTTAACAAAATGAGCATGAAGCTCCCAAGTTACAAATTTTACAGGAGCACCACTGCTCCATTCAATTAATCATGAAGGAGACTGAGTGCCAAAACTGTACTACATTCAAAAGATCGCCTTTGCTCCACTCAATTAAATAAGAGACTCTTCTCCAAAATTCATAAGATTCAAGCCTCTCCAAGGCACAATCTACATTTTAACACTAGATTAATATAAACAATTTCCACTGTCTAACCCTCTCGACACTCTAAGTTACATTTAAACTTTTAACATAGGCAAAAGGTGCTTATTCTACTTGGTCTTAGTGAAAAAAGTAAAGATTTAATATTGTCGGCCAGTAAACCAAAATTTTAGGGGGCGAACACTTGCACTCCTTTGAAGTTCACTTGAAAATTCTAAAAACCGTATGTGGGCTTATGGCCCGAAGTTACTGAGGCTAAGCCTATACTACGGAGGTCACTAGATGGAGAAGGAATTTTAAATTACAAAGAGAAGAGATAAAATTTTAAAGTTTACGAAATTATGGTCACCTCAATACCAAGCTGAAGGGGAATAAAGGAGGGTTCACACTCTTTATTCTCTAAGTTAGACTAAGGTCTTTAGACTTGGTTGAAACTTTACATTGAAAGATTTACATCCAGGAAGGATTTTGAAATCTTTCCCTCAAATCAGCTTTCAGGTTCTATTACAGGATTAAAAGATGTCTGCCATTACCTTGAGCTGGAGGGCCTTCGCAGATGGGCGAGGCGTGCCCCATGCCCCCTCTATGAACACACTCTACTTCTTGACTGGAGCTATCGAAAGACAACATGGCCCAAAAGGTCCCAGCTTTTATAGCGGAGAGGAAGGTTGCAGAATTCTCTGGGCCGAAGCCCTATACACACCCACAATTTTGATTGGTTACAAAATTAAATTCCGGAATTTGTGATTGGCTGAAATTTTAAGCAGGCGGAAAGAGATAGAAGTGCTAGTAACCTTAGAACACCAAAAAATAATATACAAACAATTCAGTTTTGAAAATCTTGACACAACAAAATTACTTCGAAAATTGGTTATTCATCCTCGTACAAGAGGGAACACATCATACTACAGTAGAGACATCTGACGATAAACGTTCAAAGTTCTTCCAGTAGAAGGTTCACTGTTCGTATTATAACTTAGATGGCTTTCTAAAAGGAACTTAGTTTGAATGTACGGAGTTGGTGCATCTCCGCTACAACTATTATTATTATTATTATTATTATTATTATTATTATTATTATTATTATTATTATTATTATAAGAGCCTACTTTTACGTTTTACAGAGACACCAAAGTATCGAAATTTTGTCCCACGGGAGGTTCGTTTTTTCTATTAGTTTTACGTCACACCGACACAGACAAATCTTATGGTAACAATAGGATAGGACTAGGACTGGGAGGAAAGCGATCGTGGCGTTAATTAAGGTTCATACCCAGTATTTGTCATTGCCAGATGTGAAGATGGGAAACTGCGGAGAACCATTTTCATGGCTGTCGACAGTGGGGTTCGAACCCGCTATTGCCCGATGCAAGCTCATGCCTGCGCAACCAAACCGTGCAGCAAACTCGCTCGATTACAGGAGTTCTACCGATAAGAGGCTGACACATTAAGCACATTAAAATATCACTGGACTGAGCCGGGATCATACCAGCCTACATTGGTTCAGAAGATCAGGTAGAGTTTCGGAAGAATTTGGTTCTGAATTTACACACACCCCGACGCGACTGTGCTCATTATTAATACTGATGTTAGCCAGTTGTAAGCACGTGTGTTTTACGATCGAATGAAGCCCGCTTTGCCCAGTTCTGACTGCTACAAATACAGTTTGCTCTCAAGTGTCATAAGAAGAAGCTAGGTGCGCGTGACAGACAGGCCGTACCAGGGAAGCTACCCATCTGTCCTTGTCGGAGATGACCGCTCAGCATCCATCTCGTTTGGCAAGTCCTATCCATCAGAGCTGTACCGCTTCTGACACGGCATGATTCCTGGACTAGCGGGGGTTCCCCCTACCTTCCTATATTCCCAAAATAATTGATTATTGGATTGTATTCTCTAATAAATGACTCCATCTCTGAGCACTAGATGGGGGAAAGAGAGTGTAAAGGAACCATACAGAGATGCTTGCCACGACTTCCTTTAGTCACACATGTGAACTAAGGCATGAGTGCAAAGTCGTGTAAGACAAATCATGTTAATTACAGTATATGTTACCATAACTTACTCAGTGTAATAGCAAGAAGTAAGTTAATGGCATATTCTTCATAGATTACTCGATGAAATAAGGTAACTCAACTGTTACAAACAACAGTAAAAATAAAAGTACATATTAGGGAGAATTGCCAAGAATGCATTGTCATTTCATTTGAAGGCATTAACCCATTAAGCTATTAAAGCCCGTCGTCCTATTTTTCACAACGGTCTTTTGATTCGATTTTTAAAATAATGTTCAAACTTTCAACTAGTAAATCAATCTTATAGTCTAGATCAAATCATCCTCATACTATTTGTGGCAATAAATGAGTTCGTTTATCAGTAATAAGGACAGAATGTATACATCAACCATTAATAAACCATCCAGTGATGAACAACTAGCCCAGAATTATACACATGAAGTAACACCGGAAGTAACCACTGCTGAGATTGAAAGTGCTCTTAAACAACTAAGGAATAAAAAATCCCCTGGGGAGGATAAAATAACGAATGAAATGCTGAAATTAGGTGGAAGAGATCTGCTAGAAGCCGTGAGAATACTCATGAACAAGTGTATTAACTCTGGAAGAATACCAGAAAATTGGGAAAATGCTGAAGTGATACTTCTCTTCAAGAAAGGTGATAAGGAAAATTTAGAGAACTATCGTCCTGTGAGTTTGTTATCACACCTTTATAAGCTCCTGACTAAAATTGTAACCAACCGCCTCACAAGAGAACTGGATTTTTATCAACCTGCCGAGCAAGCGGGATTTCGTAAAGGCTTCTCAACTGTTGAACACATCCAGACTATTCGTCTTCTTCTGGAGAAAACCACTGAGTACAACATCAAGATTCATCTGGCCTTCATTGATTATAAAAAAGCTTTTGACTCAGTGGAGATCTGGGCAATCATGAAGGCACTTCAAAATGCCATGATAAACTCAAGGTATATAAAGCTTCTGGAAAACATTTATGATCAAGCAACAATGGTAGTCAGAGTGGACGAAGACCTCATCACCAATAAAATCCCAGTTGGCAAAGGAGTTCGACAAGGTGACACAATCTCTCCAAAGCTGTTTACCCTTGCCTTAGAAGATGTATTCAAAACCCTTCGTTGGGATAATAAAGGAATAAAAATCAACGGGGTATATTTGAACCACCTGCGTTTTGCCGATGACATTGTGCTCATAAGTGAAAATCTAGATGAGCTAGAAAGCATGATCCAAGAATTAAAAACTGCTTCTGCTAAGATTGGTTTGGAAATGAACATTAATAAAACGAAAATACTAAGCCCAGAGAGTCGACCACTTAAAACGGGAAACCAATATATAGAAGCTGTCGATGAGTACATCTATCTTGGACACAAGATAAAACTTGGAAAAGGCAACCAACGTGCAGAAATTCCTCGCAGAATAGGTATGAGTTGGACTGCATTCCGAAAACTAAGATTCATCCTCACTAACAAGGATGTTCCAATTAACCTGAAGACCAAGGTTTATAATACGTGCGTGCTGCCAGTTACAACTTACGGTCTGGAAACGATGGCTCTGACGAAGGAAAGTGCTCGCAAGCTTCAGCGAACACAACGAGCCATGGAGCGACAGATGCTAGGGATCAGCCTTAGGGATAAGATCCGTTCAGAGGACATCAGGAGAAGAACTAATGTAACAGACATCCTAGAGATAGTAGCAAAACTAAAATGGCAATGGGTAGGACACGTAGCTCGACAAGACTACAACAGGTGGACCTCTAGGATTGTTCACTGGAGACCATGGGGACACAAGAGAGGCATTGGAAGACCCCTGAAGAGATGGCTCGACGACATAAAGCTGTTGGCTGGAACACGCTGGTTCCAAGTGGCTCAAGACCGAAGACGATGGAAGCACATGGAAGAGGCCTATATCCAGCAGTGGATTGAAATAGGCTAGAAAAGAAGAAGAAGAAGAAGAAGAAGAAGAGTCTCATTTATTCTTCGTAAATGTATCAGAAGATTGCCGTCTTTATGACATCCTTACTTCGTCTTCTTATTTGCAGCATTACAAACTCGATTAAACTTCTATCATCTATGTATATAGCCTGGTAAACAACTCCACCAACACACTCTGGTAACAATAACCGTGTGCTCAAAATATTCTGTAATAAGTAGACCCTAATACAGGCTTATAGGACTACGTCGAGAACATCATGGAGAACTCCAAGTTGGATGAATCACGAATCGGAATTAAAATTGCTTGGAGAAACATAAATTATCTTAGATATGCAGATGTCACCACTCTGATGCCAGAAAGCGAAAGAGAACTATATGATCCTTTGATAAAGGTGAAAGAAGTGAGTGCCAAAACTGGTCTAAAGCTCAATATAAAGAAAACTAAAATCATGACGACCGGACCGATAAAGTTGTCACAGATAGATGGCGAATCTACGTATCTACCTAGATTCGAAGATCCCAGCAGATGACGACCGAAGCCATGAGATCACAAGACGCTTGCTCATGGGCAGAAAGTTAATGACTAACATGGACTGGGTTTCTAAAGAAACAGATGTCATCAAACGGACCAAGATCTGCTTGCTGAAGGCAGCGATGTTCTAAATGTAAAGGATGACGGTAAGAGTTGGTCGTTGCGGAAATCTGAACGACGAAGAATAGATGCATTTGAATCATGGTGCTGGAGAAGGCTGCTGAGAGTTCCATGGGCCACCAAAAGATGCAACAAGTCGCTTTTAAAAGAAGTCAGTCCAGATTGCTTTTCGGAATGTAAACTACTTGAATCTTGAATACTTTGGACGAAATGAGAAGACACGCCTTTAAGTAAAAATTATTTTGCTCGGAAAGATCGACGGCAAAATGTGAAAAGGGTGGCAGAAGACGAGTTGGTTTGATTGTTAAAGGCGGCATGTAATCTGAGTTTGGAGAGCCTGCGAGAAGTATGCTAAAACCCATCGGAATGGCGAATTTAATGCATGAGGTCATAAGGAGTTGGTAACGACCGAACAACAACGGGTTTAAACATTTGTTCAAACATATATTGCTACCCATAAGGTCCCTATCGTCCGAGCTAAGTACACTAATTTACAATATTGTTTATATTTTCGTATTTTTAGCCACGCAGATATGTATTTAATGAATTTTAACATTATAAATGAAATAATTTGGGCTTTGATTTGTTAAAATGGAAATGGGGGTTATTGAATGCAGGGATTTCAAACTGTACAATATTTAAAAGAAATGTACAATTTCTCTTTATCTATCAGTACATGTAAGCCGAAAAAATTGTTTTATTTAACTTTCAACATCATCCAAACAGAGGAAAGAATAGTTGGTCAGCAAATGTTTTGCGAATAATAAACTCATAAAATATCATTAATAAATAATACGCCTATTTTAAGAATGGCCATTTCATTTCAATAATTTGCAATGAGATTTTTCTCGTAGCAGCTGCGCAGCAATCTTCCCGTTCGTTAGGTAAAGGTGAAGATTAAGTGCCTCTTCAAGTCTAGTAGCTGGTCAATACGGGATGTGGAGAGTAATAAGACGAGGATGTTTCTGTATTGTAGGGGCACATGATGGCCTAAAGACACAGACACTGCCTTCCTGCCAAGTGGCCGCAGAATGGAATGAGAAATTTTCTCTGTCGTCGCTATTATGTCAGTAGCAGCAGTATTTTAAAGCTACCAGCAGCTTTGCTACCTCTAAAGTAGGTATGCTATTCAACATTTGATGTTCTCAATTCGAATAGTACAGACGGCTTGGTGAGCATGACACCCCCCAACCTTTATGCTGAAGGAAATCGGGCACTGACAGCTGATTTTGGCGGCTAAGAGTTGCCTGGGAAACAGTCTATTAATCTACCACGATTGAGATCGAACACCGTTCTAATACTGCATCTAATACTGTGGAACTTTTTGCTTGTAAACATCTTGTGTGTTTGAGTCATCAGTCCATAGACTGGTTTGATACAGCTCTCCATACAACCCTATCCTGTGCCAAACTTTTAATTTCTACATAACTACTACATCCTACATTTGCTGTAATCTGCTTGTCATATTCGTACCTTGGTCTACTCCTACCGTTCTTACCACCTGCACTTCCCTCAAAAACCAACTGTACAAGTTCTGGGTGTCTTAAGATGTGCCCTATCATTCTATCTCTTCTTCTGCTCAAATTTAGCGCAAACGATTTCCTCTCACCAATTCGATTCAGTATCTCTTCATTTGTGATTCTATCTATCCATCTCACCTTCAGCATTCTTCTGTAACACCACATTTCAAAAGCTTCTATTCTCTTTCTCTCTGAGCTAGTTATCGTCCATGCTTTACTTTCATGGAATGCCACGCTCCAGACGAAAGTCTTCAAAAACATCTTTCTAATTCCTATATCAATGTTCGAGGTGAGCAAATTTCTTTTCTTAAGAAAGCTCTTCCTTGCTTGTGCTAGTCTGCATTTTATGTCCTCCTTACTTCTGCCATCGTGTGTTATTTTACTACCCAAGTAACAATATTAATCTACTTCCTTTAAGACTTCATTTCTTAATCTAATATTTCCTGCTTCACCTGGCTTTGTTCGACTGCACACCAATACTTTTGTTTTGGACTTATTTATTTTCATCTTGTACTCCTTACCCAAGACTTAATCCATACCATTCAGCAACTTCTCTAAATCTTCTGCAGTCTCAGATAAAATAACAATATCATCGGCAAATCTCAAGGTTTTGATTTCCTCTCCTTGGACTGTGATTTCCCTTTCCAAATATCTCTTTGATTTCCTTTACTGCCTGTTCTATGTAAACATTGAAAATGAAAGGGGACAAACTGCAGCCTTGCCTCACTCCTTTCTGGATTGATGCCTCTTTTTCAATGCCCTCGATTCTTATCACTGCAGACTGATTTTCGAATAGATTGTAGATAATTCTCCTTTATCGGTATCTGATCCCGATCACCTTCAGAATCTCAAACAGCTTGGTCCAATCAACATTACCGAATGCCTTTTCTAGATCTAAAACCATGTATGTGGGCTTGTCTTTCTTAATTCGGTCCCATAAGATCAGACGTTGTCAGGATTGCTTCACGTGTTCCCACATTTCTTCTGAACCCAAAGTGATCTTCTCCCAACTCATTTTCAACTTGTCTTTCCATTCTTATGTAAATAATGCGTGTTAAAATATTGCAGGCATTAGATAGTAAACTAATGGTGCCGCAGTTTTCGCACTTGTCAGCACCGGCTTTCTTGGGAATAGGTGTAACAACATTCTGCCGAAAATCGGATGGCACTTCTCCTGTATTATACATCTTACACACTAAACGGAATAACCTCTCCATGCTGGTTTCTCCTAAGGCAGTCAGTAATTCTGAGGGTAAGTCATCAATTCCCGGTGCGTTGTTCCTACTTAGGTCTCTCAAAGCTCAAAATTGGGTCTCCCATTTTATCAGCATCAACAGCCTCTTATTGTTCTTGACCTTGACACAACTGTTGGATATGTTCCTGCCATCTTTTTGACTTGTCTTCTTTCCCTAGAAGTGGTTTCTATCTGAGCTTTTAATATTCATACACCTAGCTTTCCCCTCTCTAAAGGTTTCCTTGATTTTCCTGTATGCACTATCTACCTTTCCTAGGACCATACAAAATTCAACATTCTTGCACTTCCCTTTCAGCCATTCTTCCTTAGCTGTCCTGCACTTTCTATCTACTTTATTCTTTATTCTCCTGTATTCTTTTCTTCCCTCCTCATTTTTTGCATTCTTGTACTTTCGTCGTTCGTCAATCAGGTCTAATATCTCTTGAATTATCCATTGTTTCTTAATTTATCTTTCCCTTCTTCCTAACTTTTCTTCAGCAGCCGTACTGATCTCATTCTTCATGACTGTCCATTTTTCCTCCACTGTGTTCTCTTCAGCCTCTTCATTTAGTCCCTGTGTTACATGTTCCTTGAAACAAACCCTCACACTCATTTCTTTCAAATTGTCTAGATCCCATCTCCTTGCATTCCTTCCATTCTTCAATTTCTTCAATTTCAGATGGCATTTCATGAGAAACGTGTTCTGGTCAGAGTCCACATCTGCTCCTGGGAAAGTCTTGCAATCCAACACCTGGTTTCTGAATCTCTGGCTAATCATAAGGAAGTCTATTTGATACCTTCCAGTGTCTCCAGATCTCGTCCATGTATACAGCCGTCGTGTGGGGGTGATTGAACCAAGTGTTAGCAAGGACTAAATTATGATCGGCGCGGAATTCAACCAACCGACTTCCTCTTTCATTTCTTTGTCCCAATCCGAACTCTCCTACTATGTTACCTCCTCTTATTTGGTGTACCACTATATTCCAGTCTCCCATCACAATTAGATTCTCGTCAACTTTTACATATTGCATTAAATCTTCCATCTCTTTGTATATTCTTTCGATTTCTTCATCATCCGCTGAACTAGTAGCATATAGACCTGCAATATTGTGGTGGGCATTGGATTGGTGATATTGACAACAATAATCCTTTCACTATTCTGGCCGTAGTAGCTTACCCGCTGCACTATTTTCTTATTCATTATAAAACCAACTGCATTTCCCCTGTTTGATTTTGTGTTGAAAATTTTGTAGTCGCCTGACCAAAAATCCTGGTCTTCCTGCCAACGTACTTCACTTATGCCAACTACATCTAACTTTAGCCTATCCATCTCCCTTTTCAGATTCTCTAACCTACCACAACGATTCAAACTTCTAACATCCCACGCTCCGACTCGCAGAATATCTGTATCCATCTTCCTGACGATTGACCCCTCCCGTGTAGTCCCCACACGGAGATCCGAATGGGGACTAGTTTACCTCCGGAATATTTTACCAGAGATGAAGCCATCATCAGTACATAATTCATACAAAGAGAGCTGCATGTCCTTGGGAGTTAGTTACGGCTGTAGTTTCCCGTTGCTTTCAGCCGTGTAGCATTATCAACACAGCTAAGCCATGCTGAGTATTCTTACAAGGCCATATCAGTCAATCATCTAGACTTCCGCCCTTGCAACTTCCGAAAGGCTGCTACCCCACTTTCGATGAACCATTCGTTAGTCTGGTCTCTCGACAGATACCCATCCCATATGGTTGCACCTACGGCTCGGCTACCTACTTCAATGGGACACGCAAGCCCCCCTCCGCGACAAAGTCACATGTTTCACAGGGGAGGCTATACATCTTACTCTAAAGTAATTAAGATGTGTTCAATTATCGTCTTGTAGGTCTCCTTCTGTTTTTGTTATTTCTACGTAGTGTCCATTATTCCCTTGTTATCATTGTTCCCGTCTATAGGTTCCCCCAATCATTCTCGCTACTTTTATTCCTACTATCTCCAATATAAAGAATTGCGAATAAAATAATCTCCGTGTAAACATTTTATTTAATATAAATTTCATTACACATATTATATTGGATTGAAACCTGAACAGCCCACATCTGAGTGTACTTGAGGATGAATCTACATCTCAGGGAAACTGACTTTCCTATTATCATAACCGAGAGAAAGCTTTGAAATATAATCAAAGCCAACATTTAGAAACACAGATGATGAAAAGACATTCGATACCAATGTATTGTTCAAGAAAATATTATTTTGTCAGCTAACAATAGTACCTTAATACAAAGTAGATTACAAAATAACTTTATTCTCAGTTTTTTTAAGATCTATCTGCCATCATCTCCTTTCACCGCTGCACTTACTACCATTCTCGGGAAATTAGAACTCCACTAGTAGACAGTATATTGCTGTATTGTTGAAAAGAGTGGCGAGGAGCAAGGCTGCTAGAGATAGCGTTGGTCTAACCCCTTCGTCTCCAGAGGGCGAGAGCAAGAATCGCTACAATTATTCTTCTCATTAAGAGCCTGGCCGGCAGGCAGACGAGGGACTTAACTGAATTAGCCTGCAACGCGTGGGGCCACCAAGACACCGTCACATTATTATTGATAAGGGAGCTTGCTTACACATAAGTTAGTACGTCCATTTTTGCAGAGAAGTGTCCTGCCCAGTCACCAGATGGGAACTTTAGTAGTGTTACGGACAGCTTCAAAGATTTACAGAATAAATTGGTCAGTTGTCTCTTGAACTCTCAAGAAGATATTCTTTTTATCCAATTGAACTTGGTGTTCAGATTATGGAATAGGGAAAGTAGTCCATTAGGCCCTACGTATGCCGGAACAGCCTGTTACAATAAAATATTGATATCGGGTTCCGGGTTCCTTCCTGCAGATTTTCAATATTCCGCAGAACGGCTCATTACAAGAACGTAAATCAACTTCAGACAGAAGTACGTGCAGTATACACGGGTGACTGTATTACAAGTGACACCTTTTGACCCTCCGTACTCACATATACGGTGTGGTTAATGGTACGCACGTGTCTGACTACAGGTTTTCATGCGACAAACACCCCGTGGGTCGGGACTGTAGAATATATCCGCGGTACCTCCTGCATGTCGTAAGGAGCGACTAAAATGCGTCCAAAGGGCTCTCAACTTGGAAACGTGAGTTGGCAGCCAAGGGACCTTTTGCTGTGTTCCCGCATCGCTTGTGCCAGGATTCTCACTTTTATCTATCCTATCTGACCCCCGTTGGTCAAGTCTTGTTCTTTTTCTTTACCCCAACGGTATTAAGTGCCGATGCCCACGGAGTCTTTCATTTTCATGCCCTTCGTGGCCCTTGTCTTTCTTTGGCCCATACCTTAAGTTTTCGAAGAGTTGGACCCCATCCATTATTTCCCTCTGATTAGTGTTAACAGAGGATGGTTGCTTATTGTACTTCTTAAAACAATAATCACCACCATCTTCAAGCGACAATACTCAAATAATGATCCGTTTGCTCAAGAGCCGATGCCATGTGCCTTGCATTGCTGAGCCACTATATCGGATTCAATACATATATGCTCAGATTAATAAGTATATTAAGTAGTAACTTGCTGTTATATATTTGAAGTAGTTGCATCAAAGAGTATACTTCTTTACGTTCTTTTACATCCCAGCAAGATCTTTTGAAAAAAATAAGTTAATAGGCAGCATATGCATTTCTTTTTTTCTAGTGTTTTAACGTCGCAAAAACGCATTGAAGAGGTTTCGGCAATACACAGATGTGAAAGGTCTGGGATTGGGAAGACAGCAACCGTGGCCTTAATTAAGGTTACAGCTCCAGCGTGAAAACCGGAAGCCACGGAAAGCCATCTTAAGGCTGCCTACGGTAGTATATTCAGTGTAGTCTTATACCTCCCCGTCCTATTCTTCATTGTGCTAACCAATAACAGCTTGTACATTGACAGTGCTGTGAAGTGAAGCTAAGTGAAGTGGTAGTAATATATAGTTCTAAGTATAATTGTAGTAGGAAAAACTAATCTGTGTAATTATTGTGAAATCCTTTCGATATTTCAGTTTTTAACGCCATTTATTGCGTGTGAAATAATAATACTATTAATAATAATACCCTCGGGGGAGCCTGTTAACCTCTAGAGGGCGCGTCCCCAGGTGGATGAACAGTGGGCTTACAGCAACGTGGGCTGTTGAAAGTACCTCGAAAATGAACCTGCGGATCAACAGGCAGCCCAACTCCTGGGGACTTTACTATACTGGGACACCCTCTCTCTAGAGGTTATAAATATGGAGGTCCTAACACAGGGTGATGTCCGAAGACCTCAGCATCAACAGAAGAGAAGGTGGACTTTGGTATGGTGGTGATGGCGAGACAGGCAGCACTGTGCTTGGGGATCAATATGAGTACAACTGGTCAATGGCTTCGAAGACCGAGGTAGGTGTTCGGCATCATCTCAACGGCAAGGGAGACGGAAGAACAGCAACGGGGAAGATTGGTCTCCATAGTCGAGCAGGCAACTAATCTAAGAGAGTAGGCTATACCCGGAAATGAAACCTACCGGAGCTCACAACGGACACGGGCACACGGTCAAAATATTCCCCTGCGGATTACCGTCGATCCTCCAAGGGCCGAGGTCAAGTTGCGCCCTTGTTCAGTGGGATAGGTTTCTCCATTTGTTAATGTTCAGCCACGCGTTTTATAAATGTCTTTCTTAATATTAACAATATTACATTTTAATATCAATTACAGACAGTTAAAGACATATATTAAAGGTCTTTTTTTAGCAAACATACAGTAAAATGTTAAAATTTTCATATGATTAATCATTACTTAATTACTAAACCTAACCTAACTTGGTTTTGAGTAAGGGCCCTACACCGCACTTAAAACTTATTTGAACTGTATATTTTAACTGATAAGCCTCCGTGGCTCAGACGGCAGCGCGTCGGCCTCTCACCGCTGGATACCGTGGTTCAAATCCCGGTCACTCCATGTGAGATTTGTGCTGGACAAAGCGGAGGCGAGACAGGTTTTTCTCCGGGTACTCCGGTTTTCCCTGTCATCTTTCATTCCAGCAACACTCTCCATTCTCATTTCATAGCATCTATCAGTCATTAATAAATCACTTTGGGAGTGGCGACCCCATCGTACTAACAGCCTATATCTGCATCACTCATTCCATCCCTGACCCGGTCAATGACTGGAAAACAGGTTGTATGTTTTCATTTTTCATTTTAACTGATATCCAAAACTTATTTTAACTGCATATTTTAAACATTGTGACTACTGTTGGCAATTCGAACCTCACACCAAGCTGGCCATGGGCTCAGCTCAACTGTCCTTTTTATGGACATCACTGACCGTGGGCCCAACTCAACATTTCCCCTCTTAATGTTGGTAGTAACATGATTAAAATATAACAACAATAATCCATCCAACACAGTTTTCAACTAAATCATGGAGGACAAACATACGGAAATAATTACCCCAGGTGGTACGCAATCTACCATCACTTCCAGTAAAGTTAGTGGGCCATCGGATTTTCGGGAGCCCACACCAACATAGTACAAGGATGGTTCGGAACATCCTGAAACCCCTTACAACAAGATACGGCATAAACAACTCAACTACTTTGTCGCGCTGAATGTCAACTCCTAATTCAAAATCATCTAACAGACACTTTGTGACAACACCAGATTCTAATCACGGAAGTACAAGGAATTATATATTGCGATGAATACGCATTCGAATTTCAGGGACACCGGATCCTGAAGGGAAAAGTGGGCGTCGGAAGACGGAGAACGTCCCTCATTTGGGGACTGGCTTCATTGTCAGTCACAAAATACTGGACTAAGTTATCGAATTCCATTCACCCTATAGTAGAGTATCTCTACTAACACTTCGGTGCACCAATAAGGTCTACACAGTTGTGAATGTACATTCACACATTAACCAGGAAATCAAGCGGAATCCTGAAGACACAAACACATTTTGGAAGAACTCGAAGATACAATTAGCAAGTTTGTGAATGTACATGCACACATTAACCAGGAAATCAAGCGGAATCCTGAAGACACAAACACATTTTGGAAGAACTCGAAGATACAATTAGCAAGTTCTGTAACGGACTCCTCACTTCACCGACACCTACTGCCATGAAATTCGCCATGCACATAACCTTTTTTCTACTATTAATATGGACTTACCCTCATCTTGATATAAGTCATACTTTTCGTTGTCTTTTTCGATATATATATATATATATATATATATATATATATATATATATATATATGTCAATTTGTAACCTCCGGAAGTGGAAATCTCATTTCTTAAATTTTTACGACTTCCTGACGGGGATTCGAACCCACGTCCTTCCGGGAGAACCGAGCACGCCTTTGCCGCCTCGGCCAGGCAGACCCTATATTCCATCCAGCCTACACTTAATAATAATCTTATTTATTTTACGTCCCACTAACTACTTTTACGGTTTTCGGAGACGCCGAGGTGCTGGAAGTTGGTCTCGCAGGAGTTCTTTTACGTGCCAGTAAATGTGCCGACACGAGGCTGTCGTATTTGAGCACCTTCAAATACCACTGGACTGAGCCAGGATCGAACCTGCCAAGTTGGGGTAAGAAGGCCAGCGCCTCAACCGTCTGAGCCACTCAGCCTGGCACCTACACTTCAGGGAACCAGATGAGAACATAGCCCATAATGACAAAGACAACTGCCACCTACTGGTCAAATACTTTGAGAATATCCTCAAGTGCGAGTCCCCGAAAACCTTTTTTGTACTGTATACCAAGACAGTCCCAGACAGCCAAACTCTCTGCCTCCAACAGAAGAAGATTTAACAAACATCATCCAATCACTGACAAATAACAAAGCACTGGAAGAAGACGCAATAATTGCCGAACTATGGAAGCAGGATGAGGTCAAAGCAATCAGCAAGTTGAGAGAGATACTATGGAATATTTGGGGGACCGAGAGAATTCCAGATGACTGGACATCTGCTCCGATCCACCCCTTACACAAGAAGGGCGACTTGACTGACATCAGCAATTACTATATAGGGATCTCATTGATACCACTTACCTACAATATATTATCTAAGGCCTTATTGAATAGAGCTTAACCTCAACTGGATTCACTATTGGGGGAAAACCAGGGTGGTTTCAGAAAAGGACGTTCATGTGCTGAACAGATCCTCAACCTGAAGTCGGTATTAATGCAAGTTAAGCTAGCAGGCAAGAAGTATGTTGTCACCTTCGTTGACTTTAAGAAGGCATACGACTCAGTAAACAGAACTACCCTCATGAGAATTCTCCAGGAAATGGGCCTGGACCAGAAGACTCACAGCCTTATTCAAAAGACCTTGGGTAACTTGCAATCACGGGTGAAGTTCAGAGGAACACTTTCGGAAAGTTTTAAAATAAAGACAGGAAATAGACAGGGAGACGGAATTTCTCCCCTTCTTTGCAATTGTGCATTGGATAAGGTCATCAGAGAGTGGCGGAAAGAACTGGAAGAACAAAAGGCACCAAGCAGTTTTTACCTGGGACACAGACGGAATGGACTACTAGTAGACTGTTTGGCGTTCGCAGATGACCTGGCACTTCTGGCTAATTCAGTAGAAGTAGCAGTGACACAGCTCAATGCACTCAAAAACCAGGCTACCACGGCGAAATTACAGTGGTTCTAGAAAAGACAAAATACCTCACCAACATCGGTGATACTCCCAGCGAACTACGGCTGGAGAAGGACCAGACTGAGAAAGTCGACAGATTTAAGTACCTGGATGAATGGCTAGAACCCAATATGTCAGAAGTAGTAGCATTGACAACCCGGATTAACAAACTAGAGTTAGCATATCGACTGACCAAGAACTTGTATAACAAGAAAATAATGTCTCTCTCGTGACACCAAATAGAGATATTACCAGACAGTTATCCACCCAGAATTCCTATATGCCACAGAATGCCTGATACTGAACAGGAAAGGATTGTTGGACAAACTGGGGGTACAAGAGAGGAATATCTTGAGAAAGATACTAGGACCGATCAAATTAGATGGTGAGTATAGAAAAAAAAATCACAGGCATAGCCAAGAAGAGTCGTCAGACTTTATGGACATGTCACAAGGATGAACCCAAATAGGATGACCTACCGATTTCTCAAGTACTGGAAGAACAGGAAGATAGGGACACCATGGCTAACAGAAGCGAAGAAAGACGTACAGGAACTAGGAGTAACTGAAAACGACATCAAAAACCAAACACATCTTAGAGGAATAATCAAACAAAACAGGTTACAGGATATTTTTGCTAGGGGCTTTACGTCGCGCCGACACAGATAGGTCTTACGGCGACGATGGGATAGGAAAGGCCTAGGAGTTGGAAGGAAGCGGCCGTGGCCTTAATTAAGGTACAGCCCCAGCATTTGCCTGGTGTGAAAATGGGAAACCACGGAAAACCATTTTCAGGGCTGCCGATAGTGGGATTCGAACCTACTATCTCCCGGATGTGTTACAGGATAAATGACCTACTAAGAAATTCGGTACCCTCTGGATAAAGGAGAGAAGGGAGAAACATAACCAGAGAAGAGGAACAGGGAAGTGTTACAGAAGATTGTGGAGGTGAGAAGGCAGGGAGAGGTAGGAAAGGGAAAAAATGAAGAGTACAGGACAGGAAGAAGAATGTAGAACAGCGGCATGAGAGCGAGAGAACGAAGGAGGTAGTAGGTTCTGCAGCCATCATGGTAAGGGAGTCGAAGAGAGAAGGGAATCTAATGAAGTGGGAGGGGTTAAGGCTCTGGTTATGGGGGGGACTCCGTTGTAAGACACGTGAGGAAAGTGTGTGGAGAAAATTGAAGTTAGAGTGTTCTCCAGGAGTTAGGTTAAGGTAGATGTTGACGAAAGGAGAAGGGAAGGAGGAGAGTATCGAGAAGGTGGTAAGTTTTCATGTTGGTACCAACGCAATAAGGCAACCCGAAATAGGTACCAGCATAATTGGGGATGTGTGGCATCTGGTTAATGCAGCGTGGAAGCAGTTTAAGGGAGCGGAGATTGTTATCTGTGGTGTACTGTGTAGGAGGGATATTAACTGGAAGGAGATCGGAGATTTAAATGAGACTATGGTGTGTGGGAAACTGGGAGTGAAATTTGTAGATCCTAATGGATCTGTAGGAGATAGCGGTCTATGTTTAGATGATCTTAATTTGAACCGCAGTAGTACGTATAAAGTTACGATGTTTGTTTAGATGGGTTTTAGAGAGGTACATACAGGGAAAGGGGTGGGCTAGGGAGCTGAAAGTCATGTAAGGATGAATAACGTTGTTAATGGTACACTGTGAAAACGCAGTAAGGAAAGGGATAGAATTAATATATATAACAAATATTCCAATAGGGGGTTGAAACGTGGCTTAAGAAGTGACATTATGGATGTGGAAATTTTCTCCCGGAACTGGAGTGCTGTAACGGTTCAAATCCCGTTACAAGATGATATCTGTATTTTTATTATTTTATCTGTATTATTATTATTATTATTATTATTATTATTATTATTATTATTATTATTATTATTATTATTATTATTATGTCCGTGTTATTATTATTTTATCTGTGAGATTACTATTATTTTGTTATAATTATTATTCAATTCCATTATACAATGCTTGTCACTTGCGTATTTGTAATTGAGTGTATGCATATATACGTATATGTAGATTAACATTAAATACCTGTACAGTGAGAGTTTCGATATATCAGATGTGGATGTGACGTCGTTGTATTTTGCACTACTGGCGATTCTGCCAAGTCATTGCCACGTCATGGCTACGTCATAGTGAGCTTTTAGCAATTCGCTCAGAGACTCAGCCGCCCCAGGGGATTTCACCATTACATGCAACGGTTTGAGGCGTTGTGGGAGTATGTCATTGTTATTTCTGGAGATTACGTAGCTGTGTCAACCAACGTCTATAAAAGGTGGCTACATCTTGTAGCGTCAGTCATTATTTAAACGGAAGCAGTACTGTGAAGAAGTCAAAATGGATAAGTGAACAGTCTTTAGTTAAACGGAAGCTGAACAGTGAAGAAGTCTACGAGATGAAGAGGCCTCAGTCGGTCAGTCAACGAGTGTGAACGAGAGATGGAGAAGACTCAGTGAGCCATTAATCATTGGTCATTGAGAGAGTGAGGACAAAGCTGGTCGCTCACTTAGTTGAAGACACGGACGCAAGGGCTTACCATGGAGTCAGAGAGGGATACCATATTGACTTACAAAGAAGTCAGATGATATGGAGAAGAAGCAGTCACAAGGATGTATCACCAAGTTAGGCGTGACACATCTACAGTAAACACCAGATCAAAGGAATACGTCGTAATTACACTCAAAGTGTTGAAGGTACAGTCAAGTGAATCAGTGAGGGAAATATTTCGTATAAATTGTTAAATGTCCGGTCAAGAAGAATTCAAATTCATGCCTAGTTTCTTTCAATTGCAATGTCATAATTTCATATTCTCATCTGTTTTATCGCAACAAGACTCACAATTTTTTATATATTATTTAAAGAATATATTTTGTTCTATCAAACGAATTCATAGTTTTATTTCATTGACAGTAAAATATCTTAACCTCAAAATTAATGGGAAACCGAACGCCAATCTCCTTTTCCCAGAACTTATATGGTATGTTATCAAAAGTAAGCTTATTACCCCACACCCTAGAGATGGTCAAGAGTCTCATTCTATTATTGCTGCACTGAGTGGCAGCTGGCGCCCTTCAAATAACGTATGTGTAAGTAAGCAGGTAACAAGTAAGTGTGAGTACAAGGTCCGACGAGTGTGTATTTTATTTAATGAATGTTAATTTTCATAATTTCCATTTTAAATGCAGATATTCAGATTTTTTAAGTTAAATCCAGATTTAAATGTTTGTAAAATTTAGTCAGACAGTTAGGAAAGTCTCAGTGCTTATCGTAGAGACAGGATAGATTCGAAAGGAGGGGGAGTATTCATACCGGCGAAACAAAGATTTGTAAGCTATGAAAATGTTAAGGATGAAAAACATGAGATTCTAGGTGTAAGGCTCATCTCTAAAGATAACAGGAAACTTGGTGTTTTGGGGAGGCACGGACCTGGAGAGGGTGAGGTTTAGGGTGAGGTTTACGCGAAATTATTTGATAAGTTAAGCAGGTATACGGGAAAAGACACTGAAAGGAGAGTGATTGTAACGGGTGACTGAACTTACCAAATACTGACTGGGACAGTAATGTGAATGACACAAAGCATGGCTAAAAAGTGGTAAATACATTAATATGGGAGGGACAAAAGAACCAGTGATAGAACCAACTATAGGAAAGAATATTCTAGACGCGGTGCTAATGAAACCAAATGAGGTCTTTAGTGAAACTGAAGTAATAATAATAATAATAATATTAATGATAATCGTATGGCCTCAGCTACCATGTGTAAACATTTCGATTTGGCGCCATCTGGCTGTCTGCTCGTCAATTTCGACGTTCCGTTTTACTCTAAGGCCCATTAGATGACAGACCGAGTAAACAGAAACTCTCTTGGGCGTCTATGGCTGTGATTTAATGAATTTTGTCGGTTCACACTAAATGTGTCACCAGATATCGTTTACATGTCGACATCGTACGACATGAAGTTTCGAATGGACATTTTTTCCGCCCTTCAAAAATCCGACTACCTCTGCCGGGTTTTAATCCGCTATCTTCGGATCCGGAGACCGACACTCTACCACTGATCCACAGAGGCAACTGAAGTGATAGGTGATCACGAAGCTGTTTCCGTTCCAGTTAAAAATGAATATGGTAGATAAAGTATAAATTTAGGAATATTAGGCAGTACCATTTATGATTAATAAGGAAGTCATGAAGGAGTTTTTAAAAACCAATTATAATCAGTTGTAAAATGATAAATAAAGATATAAACAGCGCATGGGATGGGTTTAAAGCGATTGTCGAGGAGTTTGAAAAGAAGGTATGTACCTTTAACGGTGGCTAAGAATGGCAAAGATCCACTATATTATCACAGAGAAATAAATAAATTTATGAGTAAGTATACGCTGGAATGAAATTGACGTAGGAAATGTTGTGAAAGTAAGGAGAAATCGAAATGACTTACCGGAGAAGTTGAACTTAGCTAAGAAATCAGATAAGGAGAACTTGATGGGAAACAAACTTGGCAGTTATATGAGGTTTAGTGAAAAATGGAAGGGTATGTGCAAGTACTTTAAGGACATTTAAGAATTGTAAATGGCCAAGTGGAGTGTACCATGATGATTTACAGACGGCAGAATGATTTAGTCAGCAGTATCTAAAGACAGTTGTATATATACCAGGTAGAGGAGGTGTCTAATACTAAGGAACTTCTAAAATTTGCTTATGATAAGAAACGTATTTACTGTACAAAGACCTGCAATAGTTGAAGACTAGAAAGGCAACTGGAATTGATAAAATTTCTGGGAATACTGTTTGCATGAAGGAACTATACCAAATGACTGGAGTGTTGCTACAGCACCTAGTGTACAAAGTAAAGGGTAATAAACATAAAGCGGAAAATTATAAAGAAGTTAGCTTGACGTATCTCACATGTAAGCTCTGGGAAAACACTCTTTCCGATTATATTAGACACGTTTGGGAAATTACTAATTGGTTGATATAATGTAGTTTAGGTTTAGGAAATGTTGTTCTTTTTATACTCAACTTGTAGGTTTCCATCAATATGTAGCAGATATTTTAGCTTCAAGAGGTCAAGTGGACTGTATCGCTATTGACCATTCCAAGTCCTTTGATGGGTTACATCATGGAAAACAGGAAAAGATAAAAAAGTGATTGAATAGGTAATTACAATTTTTAGAAAATATAAGTCTGTTAATTAGAATAAGTGAAATATTACCTGTTCCTATAGTTATGCAGAGGGGTTCTTCAAGGCAGTATTATTGGATCTGTGTTTTCTGAATAATATAAAGATGATATCAGTACGGAACTAGAATCAAGGATGCTCTATGCGGATGATGTTATACTGTATGTAGAAGTAAATAAGTTAAAGGATTGAGAGCGACTTCAAAATGTCCTCAACAAAGTTGTGAGATGGACAGCAGACAATGGTATGCTGATAAGGGGTGTGAAAAGTCCGGTTATAAGTATCACAAAAAAGAACTGTCCTCTCATGTTTAGTTACTGTGTTGATAGGATGGAAGTAATATTAACGGGTATCACCGCATGTACCTTGCTGTCATCATAAAGAAAGTTACGTGTGGGTGTTTTATTTTACAATTTGCTTTACGTCGCACCGACACAGTTAGATCTTATGGCGACGATGGGATAGGAAAGGACGAACAGTGGGAAGGAAGCGAACGTGGCCTTATTTAAGGTACAGACCCTGTATTTTCCTGGTATGAAAATGGAAACCACAGAAAACCATCTTCAGGGCTACCGACAATGGGGTTTGAACCCACTATCTCCCGAATGCCAGCTGATAGCTACGTGACCCAAGCTGTGTAGCCATTTTCACGGTTATAGTTTGGAAAAGTTCAGTTATGAGTCCCTGCACGTAACATTACTGAAAGGGAAAAACCTATTTTCGATATCTTTATCGTTTTATGAGTTATTTCTCTTTAGCGTATAACTTTAAGTCCCGGAAGTATGGGAAGATATTTTCGGCTAGCCATATCTTCGGGTCTTGTCTGCGGATATACTGCAGGTGTAATTGAACAGTCTAGGAATGGGAAGCAGGAGGCTGTGCCTTTGAGAAAGGTACCATCCCGGTATTTATCCTGTAGTTGAAAATGGGAAACCAGAGTAAACAATTTCGAGGATGAACGAGGGATTCGAATCTACCTGTCTTCCGAGACGTTCCGCAACGTACTGTGCTAATCTGTTCGGTCGTTTGTGAGTTATTTGAGGTGAAGATCTTCGCTGACTCACCCTTTATACAGTATACGATAACGTCATGACACTTCACACTGTATAAATCACGTGTAGGAATGAATAAAGAAAAAGTTTAGTAAAGGTTAAATATGCGCTATGGCTGAGAAGTTGCATCTTTGGAGGTACGAATCCTGATGTTGAGAAGAGATAAAGCGAATTTCCTCCGCAATGCTAGGCTCATGCTGCAGAAGCAGTTAAATTGGTTGGTAGCATAAACAGCAGCAGCTGCGATGTCTCATTTCCCTCATTCACTATTTTCAACTGAATTTTATAGAACCACTGAAAAGTTTTATATGGCTTATAAACCCGAAAACTTGCTCTAGAAATTGCATATATGGAAGCTTTTCCTACATTCATTTCTATTTTTCTACTTCACACCTATCGCTTCCATAATGCTATAATTCAGTACAACAACGCACGAAAAGCAGCAAAGGAAATACACCAAACAGTAAGCACCAATAATTCCTATTCCTTCTTGCCCTTTCCCCACATTATTGGGGTTGGCACTTGACGTGGATTTGGAACAGTTTTGCGACCCACCACACAGGAATCGAACCGAACCATCTGAAGAAAGCCACTACATACTCATAGTCACCCCACCCTGGCCATCATGTGTTAAAACTGCCTAAATCTCTACCATTCTGCTGCTGAATGCACTAACGCCATCCGCTGCAACAGATGTGGTGGTCATCACCATCACAATGAATGTACGGTACCACGGGAGAAGACGAAGTGTGCAAACTGCTAAGGCAAACACGGGTTTCCTGGCTGCTCTTTTTATAAGAAGGCAATACAGTTACATTACTTCATAAACCATTGGTACACAAGTTCTCATCCCAAATTCATACCCACCCAGCCCCCTCGCTCTTAAACCTTAAAATTGGTCCCCTCCCAAACGCCGATTCAACCAATCTCTTCCCACAACTATTCTAATCGCTCTTTTTAGCATAGTTAAGTACAGCTAGCACAGTTAACGACAGTTAAGACTATATAAATCCAATTCACACATCTCCCCACCCCACCTAAGCACCCCTATCCTCCTGAACACTGCGCCGGGCTGAGTGGCTCAGACGGTCGAGGCGCTGGCCTTCTGACCCCAACTTGGCAGGTTTGATGCTGGCTCAGTCCAGTGGTATTTGAAGGTGTTCAAATACGTCAGCATCGTGTTGGTAGATTTACTGGCAAGTAAAAGAACTCAGTTCCGGCACCTCGGTGTCTCCGAAAACCGCAAAAAGTAGTCAGTGGTTCGTAAGGCAAATAACATTATTATTATTATTATTATTATTATTATTATTATTATTATTATTATTATTATTATTATTATTATTATTATTATTATTATTTCCTGAACACTGCATGCCGTAACTGCCCCACATCCCCTTACAAGCGGAATCAATACAAAAGACAGACTCCTTTACTGTGAGCTACTAACCCCACCCCCATCAAACCTCGTCCAGCACATCAGCGCAAACACCACCTTGCCACAACCATATATCATTAACACTACCCAATTGTCGCTTCCAACTTTTCCGATAAACACTGGAATAAGGGACACATTACTTATCATAACGACGTTTAACGTCAAAAAATATAAGTAACCTAAAACAGTTGTAACAGGCAATTGTCACAGGCCATAAGGCAATACAAGTTCGACGGACCCGTCATCCACTAACCACTTACCAGGGGCACACAAGGGTTTTGCAAAATCGCTGTGGCTGTGTCATCACTCTGCATTGGAAAAATAACAGTGAGTACTGTTAAATATTTCGTTAGTATGTTAAAGTACTATCAAGAACCGGGAGGATCGGTACTATCGAAACATAACGCGAAAAGACTGCTATGTAGTTAACAAGGTACTTGAACCTCCATTGAGAGTGTGCCTAGAAAGGGCTGCACCCCTCGAGGAATACGAGCAGACGAATATACTTTTAGCTCCATGTGTGAAGCAGGGATAGAGTGTCAGGCTCGGACCCCAAGATCACGGATTGAAATCCGGCAGAGGTAATCCGCTTTTTGAAAGTCGGAAAAAGTGAATTTAGTATTCCATGTCGCACGATATCAATGACACATTTGGTGTTTACCCGACAAAATTAATTACAAACTCAGCCATATACAGGGATGCATTTCTCTGCCATGTGGAAGAGTCGTAATTTATAAGCAGACGACATAAATGGCGTCTAGTCAAAATGCCTGCACGTGGTGGTTGAGGCCATATATGTATTATCATTATTATTACTATTCTTATTCATGTTTTTCTTATTATTATTATTATTATTATTATTATTATTATACATCCTCCCTCTTCTGGCAAACTAGCGAAAGTGACAGTTCTCGTCTGTAACAAAACATCCTCTCTACAGCTCGTTCTGCACGGCTACAACATAAAGCGAAACATGAAAATATAAACATTGATTTTACTTGAAAAATCATAACTTGCTTCAGCACGCCTGATTCAATGACCATTTGAATTTCCGTTAATTTCCCAGAGGAGTACTATATTTATCCATACCTTAAAATACTATTTGAATGGGTGTAAAACAAGATATATTTATGTCTTTACAGTAATAATAATAATAATAATAATAATAATAATAATAATAATAATAATAATAATAATAATAATAATAATAATAATAATAATATTCTACTATGCAGTGACAGTGACTAAAGAGGCAAAGACTTACGAAAGAAGGCAGCCAAAACTGTGAGGAACACCAAGTCAGTAAAAGAATATAATTCAGCAATATTATTAATCCTTTCTACACTTTATTTGGGGGTCAATGACAGACTGATCTGTATTTCCAATTATGTATGACTGGTAAATGACTGGTTAACTTAATAGTAATACGTGTTCATGCGCTTGACATACGTCGTGCTCTAGTTTTCTACAAATTGAATACGATGTCACCCCAATTAAGAGGCAGCAGCAGTAGCTGTGTGATGCATTGGTCCGGGGAGGATCATATGCTAGAGTCTTAGCTCACTCCGGCCGTCTCGTAAACCTGCATGCGGAACATATAAATATTCCCTTCCGCCTCGCAGGTAACATAAGTCTCCAGGAGCAGATTTATATGATCTCAGTTTGTATGCGGGAGTCTTAAAGGACGGATAGGAAGGGAGTCATGTATTTGCTCGCTATTCACACTCAACTTTTGTTTCTTCTTCATTATCCACAAACAAAGTAATAATTATACATATTCAGCAAAGTTCAAATAAGAAAGGAATCTGACGAACCGGTTATTTCCCATGTATGTATGTATGTATGTATGTATGTATGTATGTATGTATGTATGTATGTATGTATGTATGTATGTATGTATGTATGTATGTATGTATGTATGTATTCGTTGGTTAGCTGGTGTGGTTGGGTACCGAACAGTTCCACCAATAGCTGCTACTGACAGGCTAGGCGTCATTGAAGAAGTATTCTAGCGAAATGAGGAGTGATGTAGTACTCCATCGTTTCCTCTCACTGACACAAAATGCACTATTATACTGTATATCAGTCTGTCAAGTCCTCTGAAAAGCTCTTACCAACGAAATCTCACGTCATACATTCACATTCTTCGTAACAGGGACTGGCTGGATAATAATAATAATTTCGTGTGGCTATTTCTAGCCGAGTGCAGCCTCTATAAGGCAGACCCTCCGATGAGGGTGGGCAACATCTTCCGTGTAGGTAACTGCGTGTTATTGTGGTGGAGGATAGTGTTTTATGTGGTGTGTGAGTTGCAGGGGTCTTGGGGACAGCACAAATACCCAGACCCCAGGCCTTTGGAATTAACCAATGAAGGTTAAAATCCCCGACCAGGCCGGGAATCGAACCCGGGACCCTCTGAACCGAAGAGCAGTACACTGACCATTCAGCCAACGAGTCGGACGACTGGCTGGATAAGAAATAGTGATACTAGCATTGCAGATATCTAAGTTGCTTTCATATTGTCAGAGGTGGTGATTATTGCTTTAAGGGGAAGTGCAACTGGGCAACCATTCTCTATATAAGACTAATCAGAGAGAAAATATGGAAGGGATCCGACACTTCGAAATATGAAATGATCGACCAAAAGGAAGACAAGGGCCATAAAGGGCGTGAAAATGAAAGACTCCCCAGACCTCCAGTGCTCTAATACCCTTGAGGTCGCAAATGAACAAGAGTTGAACAAGATTGGATAGGATAGATGAAAGTGAGGGACCTGGCACAAGTAAGTGGAAGCAATGCCAGGACTCAGCTAGGAACCCCGTGGTCACCAACCAACGCTCCGAAATTCAAAGCCCTTGGGACCCCAAGTCCTGGGTGTCTCAAGATGTGTCCTATCATTCGATCTCCTCTTCTTGTCAAATTTAGCCACATAGACCTTCTCTCACCAATTCGCCTCAGTATCTCTTCATTCGTAATTCGATCTACCCATCTCACCTTATACATTCTTCTGTAACACCATATTTCAAAAGCTTCTATTCTCTTTCTTTCTGAGCTAGTTATCCTCCATGTTTCACTTCCATACAATGCCACGCTCCAGACGAAAGTCTTCAGAAATATCTTTCTAATTTTTAAGTCAATATTCGAAATGAGAAAATTTCTTTTCTTAAGAAATCTCTTCCTTGCTTGTGCTAGTCTGCATTTTATGTCCTCCTTACTTCTGTCATCGTCAGTTATTTCACTAACCAAGTAACAATATTAGTTTACTTCCTTTAAGACTTTACTTCCTAATCTAATATTATCTGCATCACCTGTCTTCGTTCGAATGCACTTCATTACTTTTGTTTTGGACATATTTATTTTTATCTTGTACTCCTCACACAAGGCTCCGTCCATAATATTCAGCAACTTCTCGATATCTTTTGCAGTCTCAGATAAAATAACACTATCATCCGCAAATCTCAGGGTTTTGAGTTCCTCTCCTTGGATTGTGATACCCTTTCCAAATTCCTTTTTGATTTCCTGTACTGACTGTTCTATATAATTAAACATTGAAAATGAGGGGGAAAACTGCAGCGTTGCCTCAATACTTTCTGGACTGCTTCTTTTTTTCATAGCCCTCGATTCTTATCACTGCAGAATGATTTGTATTCAGATTGTAAATAATAATTCGTTCTTGGTATCTGATCGCGACTACCTTCAGAATCTCAGATAGCTTGGGCCAATCAACATTATCGAATGTCTCTTCTAGATCTACGAACGCAATTTACGTGGAATTTCCCTTCTTAATTCGATCCTCTAAGATCAGACGGTAAGTCAGGATTGCTTCACGTGTTCCAACATTTTTTCTGGGGCCAAATTGATCTTCTCCCAACTCAGATTCAACTTATCCTTCCATTATTCTGTCAATACTACGTATTAAAATTTTGCAGGCATGAGATACTAAACTAATGGTGTGGTAGTTTTCACATTTGTCAGCACCAGATTTCTTGGGAATAGGTGTAACAACATTCTGTCGAAAATCGGATGGCACTTCTCCTGTCTCATACATCTTACACACTAAATGGTATAAAATTGCCATGCTGGTTTTTCATCAGTCAGTAATTCAGAGGGAATGTCATCAATTCCAGGTGTCTTGTTCATATTTAGGTCTCTCACAGATCTGTAGAATTCTGACCTCAAAACTGGGTCACCCATTTCATCAGCACCAACTGCCTCTTCTTGTTCCAGAACCATATCATCTATGTCTTTATCTTGATACAACTGTTGGATACGTTCCTATCATCTTTCTGCTTTGACTTCTTTCCGTAGAACTAGTTTTCCATCTGTGCTCTTAATATTCATTCACCTAGATTTCCTTTTTCCAAAGTACTTGTTTTTCTTGTTTGCAGCATCTGCCGTTCCTGTGACCATACAACCTTCAACGTCCTTGCACTTCGCCTTCAGTCATTCTTCCTTAGATCTTGCAGTTTCTGTCCAATTCTTTATTGAATCGCCTATATTCATTTCTGTCCTCTTCATTTCTTGCACTCTTGTATTTTCATCTTCATCTATCAGATCTAGTTGATTTTTCCTTCCTTCCTAATATTTCTTCAGCTGCGCTACTGACCTTATTCTTCACGACTCACCATTTCCCATCTATTTTGTTTCCTTCAACCTTTTCACTTAGTCCTTGTACAACATGTTCCTTGAAACAATCCCTCACACTGTTTTCTTTCAAATTGTCTAGATCCCATCTCCTTGCATTCCTTTCTTTCTTCAATTTCTTCAACTCAGATGGCATTTCGTGCCCAACAGGTTGTGGTCAGAGTCCACATCTACTCCTGGGAAGGTTTCGCAATCCAACACCTGGTTTCTGAATCTCTGCCTAATCATAAGGAAGTCCATTTGATACCGTCTAGTCTCTCCAGGTCTCATCCACGTATACAGTTGTCGTTTGCAGTGTTTGAACCAAGTATTAGTAAGGACTAAGTTATGATCAGTGCGGAATTCAACCAGCCTACTTCCTCTTTCATTCCTTTGTCCCAAATCGAATTCTCCTACTGTATTACCTTCTCTCCATTGGCCTACCACTGCATTGCATTCTCCCATCACGATTAGATTCTCGTCACCTTTTAAATATTGCATTAACACTTCTATTTCATATATCCTTTCAAATTATTCATCATCCGCTGAACTAGTAGGCAGATAGACCTGCACTATTGTGGTGGGCATTGATTTGGTGTCTATCTTGACAACAATAATCCTTTCACTATGCTGATCATAGTAGCTTACCCGCTGCCCCATTTTCTTATTCATTATGAAACCAACTACTGCATTTCTCCTGTTTGATTTTGTGTTGATACTTCTGTAGTTGCCTGACGAAAAATCCTGTTTCTCCTGCCAACGTACTTCACTTATACGAACTACATCTAACTTTAGTCTTTCCACCTCCATTTTCAGATTCTCTAACGTACTACAACGATTCAAACTTCTAATATTCTACTCTCCGACTCGCAGAATATCCGTATCCATCTTCCTCTATGTCAATGACTTTTCCGATGTTAAATAACTTCTGTAGGACAAAATTTCGACAGAGTTGGCGTCTCTTAAAATATATGGAAATTGAAGATATATGAACCATATGACATTGTTACCAGTCATACATTTCTGGGCAGTTATAGATGTATATTAAAACCCTAATTGAAGATTAATTTTAAAGTAGTATTAATTATTACCTTTTAATTTGATTCTCAAATTGGAAAAGCTTTCTGATGCAATAGTTACGAGCCAGTCACAGAAATGACATTAACAATGGTTAAGTTTTACACGCCAGTAAAATTGATCTTATTATTAGCAGCTTACTGCATCCACTCCAAATACCTTCACACTGAATGAGTAAATACACAGGAATTTTGAAACATTTAAGCCTTAGCTGATATCCATTTTTGCCTTACACCAACACCTGATTTAATACTAAGGCTCACTTCCGCTTGATTTACTAATGTATTGATACTGTAAACCAAATGAACTGACAAGACTCCTATGTTTGTACTGTTCATAAGTGTTTAAAAAATACTTTTAAAGTCTGAAATATATATTGTATGATTACAAGGGATCAATTATGTTTAAATATATTGTAAATACCATCTATTAAATATACGTGATATAACGATTGATTTATGCATATAATTTGGAAAAGAATGTCCTGAACCTTATTAAATACCTGGAATGACTTCCGATACATTAACTCCGTCAGTTCCGATTTCTCGGTATTGTAAACATATTTTTTCACAACAATAAAAGTATGGGTACATTGTTAAAGAACTCTCCCTGTGGGAGATCGCATATTCAAACCCGGCAAAGGCAGTTGGATTTTTTAAGTTCATTGGACACTCCATGGCGTATGATGTCGGCATGTAAAAGCTCTCCGATGGTATTTTTGGCGTTTATCCGACAAAAATTAAAACAACCATAGGTCGTCCAACAGAGATCCGTTTCTCTGCCATCCGGAAGAGCTAAACGGAACATCGAAAATCGAAATTGGTGCAGGCAAAGTAAATGGTGTAAAATCAAAATGCTCGCACACGGAATCAGGGGTCATATTATTATTATTATTATTATTATTATTATTATTATTATTATTATTATTATTATTATTTTACTAATTACTGTTTTTTCTATTTTCCACCTCACTGGTTTCCATGGCTGAAGTGGTCGATATAATACAGGGTGGCGCACGAATAATTGACACATTTGAAAAGCAAATATAAAATGCAACTTATGTACTATGTTGTTGAAATTTCGCGCACACCTTCCCTGTTTCATGAAAATATCTGTACAGGTGACACTGCTGCTTTGTCTTCAAATGCCTGCATTCCAGTGAGTTTTATGCCATGCCCGACCATGGCCGACTCTCCGTTCAGCACCACGCCAAAACAGTTATATTTTATTGTGAATCAAAAAGTGTTACGGCGACACAAAGGAAATTTCGAGCTGTGTTTCAGACTAGGTGGTTACCAGCAAGGAACACCACCCTTCGCTTATACAGAAACTTTGAAGGACAAGGCAGTGTGAAGGAAGAAAAGCGACCACTTGCACCAGCAGTTCGGTTTCCTGAAAACATCGCTGCGCTGAGGGTCACCATGCAACGTAGCCCACACAAGTCAACACGGGGAACTTCAAGAGAAAGTAGAATATCGCGCCATTCAGTTCGAAGAATGTTACACGGTAACCTTCAATTGTACCCGTGCAAAATGACTGTTCTACAGAAGTTAACAGATCTTCACAGGCAGAAGATTTTGCAGTACGCCTTATGGACTAAAGATAAAGATGAAGTACTTTTTAACCTTGGTTCTCTGATGAAGCCTATTTTCATCTCAACTGGGCAGTTAATAAACAAAATTTGCGGTTTTGGGCTACAGAAAAACCAGACATTATTCACGAAAGAGACATGTATGGAGAAAAAGTGAGTCTGTGGGTAGCTCTGTCAAGTCATGGGTTAATTGGGCCATTTTTCTTGTCAGACAGTTAATGCACAGCGATAGAAGGACATGCTGAACCATACTGTTCATGGACCAATCGTATAGATTTTAGTATGAGATATTGGGATTACCTGAGACCACCAAGGAAGTCATTGTCTTATAGTTTATTTCATAAAAGATTCCAGAAGAAGCGTTCTCGTGGGAAGAGAGCTAGTGCATCATTATGAAAATTTCCAGAGCCTCATTAAAGGGATGTATGGCTCAAGCCAAACCACTTAATGAAGATTGGGGACGCTCCCCGGATCCCGGCAAACTAACTTTCGAAGGGAAGAAGGAATTAAATTAATATCTTTGGTTACGAAAGAGATGCATTGGATCTGATACAAGAATTGCAACCTGCACAATTTATGCTAAATTTTGATATGCAATATGGCTGTAATCATAAATGCATTCGTTAAGTAGGGCACTTGACGTGCTTTGTGCGGGAAAACTTCGAGTCGCGGGCGCGCGTATCCTACACGCGATCAAGCGCCGTGGCTACGCCAACCTGATTATAAATGCAAGGCCGCCTGGCACGTCAGCCTCATTCTCTGACCGTATGGCTGCTTAAACGAAGTCGTCATGCTGCGAGTCGGCACCTAGAACAACGTTTTATCTTCGAGCTGCACATACAACTAGTACTACTGAATCTGCCAGAAATTACCCCTGCATCAAGCCAGAACGAGCTTCTACATCATCATTGCGAGGAAGCCACAACGGGAGCTGAAGCCGGCACGACATCGGGAATCGACCCAGGAACGTTGGGCGTACCTGATCAGCGCGACATCGAAGGGGACATCTTCCAACCATCTAAGGAGCAGCAAGAAGGATTCACGCAAGATAGAATGGTTCCAGTCGTTCACCAGTATCTGCTGCAAGCGTCCCAGTTTGTCATGATGTGGTAAATTCAGTGGTCCACAGGAAGGGCCGCTCCGTCATGTCATCAATCATTCTAATTCTGTTTCAAGCATGTCATTTAAATTTAGGTAGGAACAGGAGGGCCGTCAGCCAACAGGTTAGTTTATGGTAGGAAAATTCTTGGTAATAAAGAGCTAGGCCTCAAGCTCGAACCCCGTACATTAGTGTAGGTAGTAGGTTGTATATTCCTTGTTGGTGTGATTATATTTCATTTCTATAGTATTAGATTGTATATTCCTTGTTGGTGTGATCATATTTCATTTCGATAGTATTATATTAGTGTACGTGTAATCTTCATGGGTCAGGTCGAACTCCCTTGGTCATGTTAGATAAGTCTGACAGGCAGGCACTGTTTATTGTGTAGCGTTTAGGCATATGTCTCTGCAGACGTAGGTTGTGTATTTGAGATCAGGATTTACCCCGTAACTCACCTAGCTTTACTGACAGGGTGAGCGAGTCCGTATGTTTGAGAGATGTGGGCATTATGCATGTAGCTGACAGTATGAATTGATGTGAGAGAGCCCCAGCACAGATTAAGAGTGTATTAGATGCATTTGAGATGCCTTATTATGGCTATATGATTATAGCTTACTGAATTGTGCCTTTGTATTGTTGGTGATATTGAGATGAGGGCGTGTAGCCCATGTGTATTTAAAAGAGCGCTTTAGCAGACAGATTATGTGAGGTACTTTGAAAAGCGAAGTTTCTTAGCACTCAGCTACAAGTCAGTCAGCTGAGCTCATAAATTGTGTGGACCGCTGCCTGTCGAGTGCCCTGCTGGTGAGGGTTGTTGTGCCTGACGTCACAGTCTTGAAACTCGGTTATATTGCTGTCTGCAGCTTGTCGAGTGTCTAGGGGGAGAGAGGACGACCTTGATGTTTTGACACAAGGAGAGATTTTAGTTCTGTTTGTTCTGCTTTATTTTAACACTTGCCCGTTTGATATTGACCCCTTGGACAAGGTGGTTGTGTTCCTTTGAATTTTTTTGTATATGATTATTCAGCGCCTTGCTCTTCATCGGACCAGGGATTGAGACCGGGTCAGGGCACTGTATATTATGTGTTTATATTTGTTTGCACCGGGGTTCGATGGTACGAGGCATAGTAAAATGTTATGGGGAGATTACTGTTAGATGTGTATTTCAGCAGATCCATTGTCTCTTTATGTCATTGCTTACACAATTGTACCATGCTTGTTACAGAAAAGCTGTTTCGTGAAGGCAGTGAACTGGTAGTCATCGACTCAGCATTATCTTTACCCCAGTCACATTTGAAAGCTCATATATTTGTAAATAGTATTTTTATGTAATAAATTCCTGATTGTAAAACTTTGAATGCAGCGATGTTTTCTGTTAGATATTTTTTTGGTAGGATTTTTCTCTTACCCTGCGTCATTTCGTATCCACCTAAGTTATCTTTTATGCCCTCATTTTTCTCCCTGATACCCTGATTCATGTTCTACTGAGCTGCGGATTGTGGATACGCCTCTAAGGTAAGACATGTGCCGTACATACATCTTTTCTTGGACGTATGGGTCACTATGGTGTTCTTGGTTCGAATTCGGCATTAGCCTGACGAGAATCAAAAACATTATAGGGCACAACGCTGGGGAATGAATTCATGCCTCAAATTCTTGCTACCTCTATTCATACGCAGTGGTTTATGCAAGATGGTGCAACACCTCACACAGCTAAACGATGTTCTTGAGTTTTTGAGGGGAGTATTTGGTGATCGTGTAATGACTCTTCGTTACCCACAGTACAAAAATAATGGCGGATTCCTCTGGCCTCCTTAAAGCCCAGATTTAAATCCGTGTGATTTCTTTTTATGAGGCTGTTTGAAAGAAAAACTCTTCGCTTCAAGACCTCAAAGCCGCATGGAAATGCTTGCTCGGATTGTACAGCTCTGCAGTGAGATGTATTTGCAGGGCCCAAGCTGTCTGTGTCTGAAATTTCATTAGTGTTCTGTGAAAAGCAAAGTTGTTATTCTAAAATTAAATGTGTCAACTATTCGTCCGCCACCCTGTAAAATAATTACGTTTATGAATTTACTTCATCGTCTCAGTCAGGTTAGTTTTGTGTCGATAAGTCAGGGATCCTCTACCTTAAAGCTACCACTGCACTGCCTGCCAAAGTATTAATGTGCATAACAGCTTAGGGTTTCAAGGCCAGCGTCATGGGTTGAGTTAGGGAACTCTTAACTATAATATATTTAGATATAGTTCATCTATCTACAAGGACGAGTAGGCACAGCTTCAATTCCTCAAGGATAATAAGTTGCAGGAAATAAGGAAAAAGGGGACATAAAACTCAAGTAGCCTTGTTGAAATACTATATCTCGTGAGATTTCATAAGTGATGCAACATTGATAACTATACGGGTAGTGCACGTGTTGTTGGTCACAGACGGGTGGGGGTTGAAAAGTAACTGGCCACTCTACTGGAAGTGACTCCGCCTCAGGATGCCTGATCAGTGGTCCACTGGTTTATGGAGCAACAAACTTTGTCATCAAGTTTTAAGTTTGGACGTGGAACGATACCTATTTGCTTAACCCTCGACTAACCGAATAGCTGTGAAATCGGAATTGATCTAGCATTGACCAAAAATGGTTAGACAGGTGAAGTGAAACGGAAGGGTCTACCACAGTTCGCAAACTCATGTATAGATTATGTAACCTAAATTAGCTCTGGAATAACACACTTCTAAAAATCGTGCATGTGTACACACACTGCAGCTTGGGAAACTCTGTCAGTATATAGTGATTAATACCACAGCGCGCGACTTCTTTTACGCTTCTTGTTAGTCCAGTTATCTGCTGTGTAGTTTAGCAAAACGGTAAGATAAACTTTTATGGCCCAGTACATTTATGTATTTTTATTAATTTAATCACTGATGTAAAGTTAGCAGTGACACTTTGAAAATAGTTGACGTAGAAGAAAGTTAACTTCCCGCCAACTCAATAGAACGACATTCACAAATTGTTATACTCTACTCATAGTAAAATGTCTCGTAATAATAACACCATATCTTAGAGTAAGTATCTCTGACAGATTTTCTTATTGCGGGGTTCCAACATGGTTCACAAGAATACATCTGGTGTTCGCAATCGACACACAACATGGCTCTGTTACCAAGACAAAATGGTTTGTCACATTGCGAGTACACCAACTGTGTGTTAGTTTCACTGTCCTCAGTTACACTGTCGGACTCTAATTCCCAGTCACCACGTACATCCCATTCACTGTCACCATATTTCAATATCTGTCTGTCCGACTCGTTGGCTGAATGGTCAGCGTACTGGCCTTCGGTTCAGAGGGTCCCGAGTTCGATTCCTGGCCGGGATGGGGATTTTAACCTTCGTTGATTAATTACATTCGCTAGGGGGCTGGGTATTTGTGCACCACACATAACACTATCCTCCACCACCATAACACGCAGTTACCTACAAATGGCAGATGCCGCCCACCCTTATCGGAGGGTCTATCTAACAAGGACTGCACCTGGCTAGAAATAGCTACACGAAAATGATTGAATATCTGTCTTATGCTCTTTCTGCCAGTCATAATCTGGAACTAGCCATTTTTGGAAATCAAACAGGCACACTAACCATAAACCAGACACACATAAGTATCGGATGTCAGCACATTAAAAATGGGAAATACTGTAGGAGGAATTTACTGACGTGTGAAGAAAACACAACCGTGAATACCACGCTGGAGTTCCTTGAAACCGACCTGTATTTCTTCGTGTCATCAGAATGCGTTTTGCAACTGACAGATTGGAAGAACTCACTGTAGCGCACGGAGGGATACCAACTTAATTTACATAGATGTTTCAAAATTCCACTGGTAAAAACAAGAAAGGCATGCAATGATACCGTCGCTCAACCGGTAAAAGGTTGTATTCCACAAAGCTCTTCCTATCCATTATTCTCCTTAAGACTGGTCACGCCTCCCAGCCACGTATGGATATGCAGTCCATCAGAACAAATTTTGTTGTGTTCATTTTCCTATGCCCATGTGTAAAAGAAAATGAACCTTACAGTACCGTACTGTAGGAATGTACGTTTGCATTACGTACTTACGCACTCCTAGTGTACAATGCATGTGAGGTTCATTTTCGTTTAATCGTCGACATAGGAAAACGAGCACAACGGACATTGTTCTGATGGACTGCGTATCCATATGTGGCCGGGAGGCGTGACCAGTCTTAAGGAGAATAATGGATAGGAAGAGTATCGTGGGATACAACGTTTTACCGGTGAAGCGACGATATATTTCACGTCGGGCGATCTCTTTCATTCTGATAAAACAGGACTTTTTGAACAATTTACTGGGAAAATTTTGAATGAATTTCTTATTCCATCAGAGTATATCTTTGTAAGTGGTATGGGAAAATCAGTGAAGAGATTCAGTCACCTATTTTTCAATATGTGGCCAATGATCGGAAGTACTAAGGTTTAAAGTCAAAAATAATGTTTATAGAACCTTCTGCGAAGTTCTGCTTTTCACGTCGCTGTGAATAACTTAGTATTGGTTTCTCCTTCAGCTTGGTTGGCTACTAGGACTCAGATGGTCATAAGTCACAAGTAAGTGGAGTTAACGTTGAGTCCAAGAAGGGAGGGAAGTGAGGCAAGGGCCACTGTAATATTCCGTAGCTGTGTCTCGCCAACCACAAGCGGCCATAAACAGCACTTCATTTGAATAGCATATCAGGCTGGTGGTCCACCGCGGGCCGGCCGCAGCCGATATATCATGGTGTGGTGTTGGGAGCCCCGGACGGAGAGGTCACTTCGGCCGGACATAAACCATCGTCCTAATATGTATATTACAGGAATATTGGAAAATGATATCATTCGCCCAGTTACGTATGATATTCGTTCGAGTGAAGGCAGCGTGTGCTGTGAAGTACAGCGTCACTGCGCCTGCGAAAACCGCTATGTGATAACAGTGTTGTAGAAATACTGACCCGCAGCACATATATTATGAAGAGCAATTAATTACAATATTATTGTCGGACAGTACTGAACCTTAGATGACAGAACCTTACCGGCCAAACTTCTAAAATATTTCACGAAGCGACTTTTTCAGGCACAACGACGATATCTAATTTCTCGAAACACTCTCTTTTCGTCTATCAAGTTATCCATGTTTTGCTGAAAATGAGCCATAATTCATGTTAAACCCTAATTCAGGATCAAATGGCTAGAAATTAGGAACATAACGACACTGATCGCCATGGGAACGGGGACTAGTATCCAGGGTGCCTTATAATTAATTAACCTATTGCTAGTAGTTTAACATATCGAAGGTTTTCGGCAACGCAATATTGGAGAAGGGCTGGTATTAGGAAGGTAGCGGGCGTGGCCTTAATGAAGACAAAGTCCCAGTATTTACATATTTTGAGAATGAGAAACCACGAAAACCATCTTCAGGGCTGCCAACATGGGAATTCGAACCCACTATCTCCTGAATGCAAAAATAATCTAGTTGTTACACTCATTATAGCAATAGTCACCATTTCCACCAGAGAACTCTGTGACCATTGAACTTAACGAGAAATAAGCTAATAATAACTGAGGCGCGAAATAGGCTGGTATTAACTGAGGCTCATAGGATCGATGTAGAAATATATGTGTTGAACGTCCTTCATCTGATAATGGTTTAAAGAGCTAGTATTTGCCCTAGAAAGATGTTCTTTAATGTCCGGAAAAAGAATAAACCGGATCTTCCGAATTCAAGTACTTATCTAAAATGCCAAACCGACTGAATAGAGATTAGAATCCCACAACAATGAACAAAATACGTTAAACAACTGGCCAGCAAACCTCAATTGCTCTGAGTTATATCCATAAACAATTAAGGCATTGACATGGGAAAGGTTAAATCATAAAATGTGAACTTTATAGGAGAAGAAAAATTTATGATAATTATGATTCAGGCACAAAATGTGCGATAAAATACGTTGTAAAAAATAACTGTGTGATCAGTTTGTCAGCTGACGTGTATGTTTCAAGCGGAAATTTCCCGATAAAGCAAATGATACTTTTCATCCAAGGAATCCAGCATAGCCAATAAGTCCTTTTGGGGGGGGGGGGGGTTTCACTGATTCTACGTCTCCTTCGAAATGGTTGTAAGGTCTGTATATTGCTGATCACGTGATAGGACCATCCCCTTTTGAGGATAATGTCCTCCTTCCACGGCTCTAATTCTTTGAATGATTCCCTGATCTTGACTGAAGGAAGTTCGGCTCTTGAAATTCTTATCCATCTCACAGTGATAATATTAAGGCGTTGAGTATTTAAATATCTCTTCTTTCCATGCCGAAATCACAAAAATCCCCAGGCTTCATCATGATTACACGAAGTGGTCGAAAATGTTTAGCCTCTCTGATTATATACGCATCTTCTGGAACCATTGTTGGCCACACGTAGTACCCATTTTTTAAAAGAAAGAACTAGTATGAACATGATGTCAAGATGCTGGCAATAACAACTTACCATTTTGAAGGGAATAGATTTCGTAGGTAACTGAACTATAATAGCTATAAACAAGGTTTACACGCAGTTAACTTTCAACAAATGGCAAAGGCTATACCTAATTCCATCAGAGGCACGAGCTGTCTTACTGCCTTAGCCATGCAAAACCTCGTGAACTTAACACAGGTTCAGTCTTGCACCAATCGTAGAAACTAATCTACTCTACCAGTTGACTTGCTACCTTTTCTATGCCATTGGCATGAGCGTTTACTACATTCTCCATGAAAAATCTAAATTTCCATATTTTTTTACTTACTACCTTTCCCATGCTAACGCCTCAATTTATCAATGGGTATGGAGAATACCTTGTCTTTCAGTTATTGCTATCTGTCCCAATTCCCAAAATATTTAATATATCTTAATATTTTTAAAACATATTTAGGGCAATCATATACGCTCAGAAAATATAATCATATTGTGTCACTGAACTCTTACAACACCGTAATTTTCAGCACGAGAAGGTTTTCAGCTAGAAGAGGATCATTGTCTGATATATTTATTAAAAATAACCGTACATCAGAATTATTTCTTGTTACTTGTTGTCATACAAACTTCTTCAGGTTTTTAGCGACATCGGAACAGCTGAGGGCCACTAGGAAGGTTTCACGTGACTTCTGATATCGTGCTCATAGCCACAGGGCCTCCAGGTTTATATGTAATACAAACCACAGGGACGTAACGCTTTCGTTTCAAAAATTCCACATGCATTGGCCAAGATTCAAACCGTGGCTGCCTTGGTAAGAAGCCACTGACAGTACCACTCAGCTATAACGTTCATGGGAAGGTAGCATTCAGGATTTTAATTACGGTACAACTGGTATTTTTCTGTCGTGAAGATGGGACACCTTGAGGCGGTGAGGTTCGAACCAATTCTCCTGAATGCATACTTATAGATACATGACTCTTCCCTAACAACTAACTCGCTCGTTTTAAATTAAAATTAATAATCAGAGCATGATCGATGCTTTTAGTTAACAAATCTCTTAAATCACATATACGAGCAAAGATAATGCTAGTTTTATGAGCTTTTAACATTTTCACACTACCCTATGTGCACTGTTCACTGGTGATATCCATTATGCCGTAGGAGGTTTGTTTACTTGCTAAGTCTCAAGAGAGATTTTTAATTATGGTAATATACGTTAAGTGACTGAGTAGTGACGTAGTTTGATTTCGTGCGTTTTTCTGTAAACGTTTATTGCTCTATGTGACTTGTTCACAATATTTATTACCTTATGGGCATCAGTAGTTGAACAAGTTTTTTAAATGTTCTAAATAATGTATGTATTGAAAAATAAAGATGTAAAATACATTGTCTATATTAAGTCAAGTTAAGTAATTTTAACTACTTATAGCAGGTAAAATATATTAAGTTATATATTATATTTTATTTTATTATTATTATTATTATTATTATTATTATTATTATTATTATTATTATTATTATTATTATTATCATGTGCGTATGGACCCAATGGATCACGCAAAGCTCTAACGATTCTGTTTTCTGGGTTGGCAAACAGCTCTCATCCTTTCTCCGTGGATCCTTTTTCGTTCCTGTCCACTTTGCTCCAGTCTTCTTTTTCACTTCGTTCTCTGGTTGCACTTTCCATCCATTAATTTTTTCCCGTAGACGTTTCTGTCCGCGGTGTCATTTGAGTTCATCTGGGCTTTTTTTCCAGATCCTTATTCACTTCCAGTACCAATGGAATATTTTTTAGATGTAGGTGAGAACCTTGTGTGTTAGTCTACTTGCCGGAAGTCTGCGGACGTGCCCATAAAATTTCAGACGTCTTTTGCGGATGTCTGCTGCAATGTTGAAAAGCTCTTCTGTCATTTTGCGTGACTTCAGTCTATATCCATCTTCTGTTTATCGGGGGCCGAGAATTTTCCTCAGGATTCTTCTTTCTTCTTTTAAAATGATTTCTAGGTTACCTTTCCCATTTAGTGTAAGGGTCTCGCTGGCATATAACATATATTATATTACATATTATTTTTAATGAAACTGCTAGTTAAAATTGATTACCTACGAAAAATACAGTTTCAGCTACTCAGCGCTATTCTAGATACTCTAACAAACCCACTTTGGAATTTTTCACAGAAATATTCCTGTTTTGTGAACAGATATTGGCAATGAAAGACTAGGAAACTTTCAAACCTCTCTTTCTCGATATAAGGTTCATATAAATTTATATACAGACTATAAAATCGTCCTTCTGTCTCTAGTTTGTCAATATTGAGCTGATTCGGTTCAGTTTATAAATTTGTCTGTTACAACAATGTCCTTCTGTCTCTAGTTTGTCAAACTTGAGCTGATTCGGTTCAGTTTTAAAATTTGTCTGTTACAGCAACACGAGAAAACGGATAGGTAGAATTTAATGAAATTTGGTATTCATGTTTAAGTATTTTTGTGATCTTAGCTACTCATTGTGCGATTCGTGTTAAAGGAAAATGTGTTGATAGGATGGACAGAGAACAAAATGTCTTAAATACAGCTTAATATTAATCACAGCCCAAATCCATCTCCGTGTCCTGTGGTATGGGCTATTTCAACTTTGTTACTTTCATTTTTCTCTCCCAGTTTCTGTTTTTTAAATAATTTGTTTTTTCTTCACACCGACACAGATAGGTCTTATTGCGAATGGGATAGGAAAGAGCTAGGAATGGGAGGGAATTGGCCGTGACATTAATTAAGATACTTGCCTGGTGTGAAAATGGGAAGCCACGGAAAACCACCTTCAGGGTTATCGACAGTGGGGTTCGAACCCGGATGCAAGCTCAAAGCTGCGCTCCCCAAACCGCACTGCTAACTCACTCGGTTTCAGTCTCACTCTCGTCCTGGCCCCTGACATACAAATGTGAGGTGTGAGTATTACCAGTAACACCATTCGTAAAGCAACCAGACCCTGTGATGAATGGTGTGGAAATACTGCGTATGCCCTATAAGGACAGTTGGTGTATACATTTCAGTGGGCTAATAATTTAATTTTAATTTCGTGTGGCGATTTGTGGCTAATTCTAGCCCTTGTAAGACAAACCCTCCGATGAGTCCGGGCGGCATCTGCCATGTGTAGGTAACTGCGTGTTATTGTTGTGGAGGATTGTCCTATGTGTGGCGTGTGAGTTGCAGGGATGTTAGGGGCAGCACAAACACCCATCCTCCGGGCCACTGGAATTAACCAATGAAGATTAAAATCCCGACCCAGCCAGGAATCGAACCCGGGACCCTCTGAACCGAAGGCCAGTACGCTGACCATTCAGCCAACGAGTCGGACAATTTCAGTGGGCTTGACAGTCTGATAGGTAACAACACTTTTGATTCGCTAAGGAAAGCATCGGGAAACTACCTCACTCCCCATTTTCCTAGTGCACCTTTTCAGTGCGCCTTTGCTACCTATGACATCCGTTGTTGACGATCTCAACAACTCAACATATATACAATATTAATCTGGTATTGCTTTCGCTTACTTGGGTCGGGTTCTTCTTTTTCATATTTCCTATCCGATTTCTCTTGGTCTACTCTTGTTTTCTTCTAACTCAACAGCATTGAAGCTTAAAGAAAATTTTATTTTCTATTTTCTATTTCCCATTCTAACACTGATCGGAGGATAAAGAAGAACGGGTCCGATACCTCGAAGATTGAGGATAGAATCACGGTATATGAGAAGTGGAAAAATTATGGACGGTATCCTCAAATCATTCTAAGATAATGCTGATGGAGTCGGAATGGCTAAGGTGATCGTACGTGAGCCACTGGGCCGGAAAGTATATTTTTATTATAAGTGTTAAAGAAAAATGGCGTTAGATAATCTATAATCAACATCTCAAACAATATATGACCAGCGTTATGACAAGCCGGCCTTGCTGTGCCTGCCTCTTACCCGTCGGCCTCTGGTTTGATTTCCCAGCAGGTCAGGGAATTCTTGCCTCGATATGAGGATGGTTCGAGGTATACTCAGCCTACGTGAGAACAATTGAGAAGCCAGCTGATGATGAGGTAGCGGCGTCGGCCTACACAACCAAGAACAACGGCCGTGAGGATTCATCGCGCTGCCCACGCGTCACCTCGTAATCCATCGGCCTTCGGGGTGAAGAGCAGTCACTTGGTAGCAAAGGCCCATCAGGGGGGCTTTATTTCAAACTATTTCAACAAAGTTTATATTTCAAGTGGAAAAGTTTACAATTCAGGTTCATTCTATGCAGGAATTTCAATTCGTGTAGGCCTACTCTTGTCAAATGTATCTAATTCTAAATTACGATTGTCTTATTTCCTGAAGGACCAAGCAAAATGCTGGATTTCCAGTTTGGATATCCCTGCCCGCGGTCCGTAGCGTACTGAGCAAGATCAGATGAGCACACTGCCAGGTTGCAAGGTTCTCAACACTTCAGTGTTCAGTCAAGCCACAAGAATGTCAGGAGGATAAAAGAAAAAAATAATGGACATTATAAAATGTTCGAATTAGACCATTAAAAGTAAACACAACACCGACCAATTAATTTCCTAACATGTTTCGCTCTTTAAAACGAGAGTTAGGGAACACCGTAGGGGCTTCTTTAGTCGCCGACGTGACAGAAATTCGAATAAGTTATATCATGCTTCAGTGGAAGATTTCATGTTTAATCCAGGATATGCTACATTGCAACCTGGTACTTGTCACTACGAAGGAGATGGCCTACGTTTATTTCATAAATAATAAGCCAGAATCATTTCTTCTTAATGTTCAGTATTTCATCGAGCAACTACTCTCACGTATTAGAATAATATTCATAATAAAATATATAATTTTTAATTACAGGAAGCTTGATAAAGTCGTTTAAAATTATAAGGTTCAATATTTAATAGCTTGTCATAAACTTCCCATAACACTGAACTAGAGTACAGACCTCTTAATGTCTTCCAGGGACATAACCACCGGAACGCAGCTAGTCTGGTATTGCTTTCGCTTACTTGGGTCGGGTTCTTCTTTTTCATCTTTCCTATCCGATTTCTCTTGGTCTACTCTTGTTTTCTTCTAACTCAACAGCATTAAGGCTTAAGGAAAATTTTATTTTCTTGCTTTTCCTAACCCTTAACTTAATTTAGCCGATACCACGTTCTCCTCTTCTATGGTTAATAATAATATCTCGTGGCTATTGCTAGACCAGTACGCCCCATGTAATGCAGATCTTCCGGCGAGTGTGAGTGACATCTGCTGTGTATGGGAAACTACGTGCAATTGTGGCGTAGAATAGTGTTGCGGTGATGTCCCTAAACAAAGGGACTTAATCATTTAAGATTAAAATCCACGACCTGGCCGGGAAACGAACCGTGGTAATGAGGATCGAAGGGAAAAGCGCTGACGACTCACTATGGTTAATGTTAAGATTGGACCTATGGTCGTCCATCTCGTCATGGTGTCCTCCATGAAGACTTCCTCCTGTGCATGGTGGCGGTAAAGTAAATCCATGACATAACCCTGCCTTTAGAAAGAGGCTACTGAAAGGGGAACCTCTATGGGGTCTCTGTTTGGGAGAATGGGTTGGCCACCACGACGATCCTGGCTGAGTGTAAAATTACTTCAGCTTGCTTTTGTCAGGCTCCATCCTCTTTCCTATCTGCCCTTCCTTTGTCAATTCTTGTTCTCTTCCGTCCCAATGATATTAGGTTTGCGAGGACTAGGGTGTCTTTAATTTCCACGCCGTTTGTTCCCCTTGCCTTTCTTTTTGCGATACCTTCATTCTTCGAAGAGTCGGACTTCTTTGACTTTCTTTGTGTTATTTTTTAAACAGTTTGCTTTACGTAGCAAAAACAGAGACAGGTCTTATGGCGACGACCTAATTAGATTGATAGAGGATCGTTGCCCAGTGTTACTCCCTCTTAAAACAGTATTCACCACCTTCACTCGGCCACTAAATCCCGTCTTTCAACTTCTCTTTTCAGATATAATAATAATAATAATAATAATAATAATAATAATAATAATAATAATAATAATAATAATAATAATAATAATAATAATCAAACAGATAATTACATCATTAAAGAACAACAAAGCACCTGGAGAAGATGCGATAATTGCTGAACTCTGGAAGGCTGCAGGTGAAAAGGCGATCGATAAACTAACTGAGATCATTCGCGAGATCTGGGAAACAGAGAAGATCCCAAATGATTGGACAGCAGCCCTGATTCATCCCCTACATAAGAAAGGTGACAAAACAGATGCAAACAACTATCGCGGCATCTCCCTTCTCGCAGTAACATACAAAATTCTCTCCAAAGCCCTTCAAACTCGGGCAGAAGAGCAACTTGATTCACAGTTGGGTGAATACCAAGGAGGCTTTAGAAAAGGACGATCTTGTGCAGAGCAGATCATGAACCTTAAGTCTGTCCTGTCGTATCTAAAATCCAGGAATAAGAATTTTGTAGTTACTTTTGTTGACTTCCAAAAAGCCTACGACTCCATAGACCGACACACACTCCTCCGCATTCTGAAGGAAATGGGCTTAGACAACAAAACGAGAGCTATCATTCAACAGACCTTAACCAGCACTACGTCCAGGGTGAAATTCAGGGGAGAAATTTCGAACGTCTTTGAAATCAAGACTGGTGTTAGGCAAGGGGATGGACTATCACCGCTTCTCTTCAACTGCGCTCTGGAGAAAATCATTCGGGAATGGCGCAAGGAGATGTGCAAGGAAGAGGTTGAGAATGGCCTTAGAATAGGATATAAGAAAGATGATCTTATCATAGACTGCCTAGCTTTTGCAGATGACCTAGCGATCTTTTCTGATTCCCTAGATACTGCTGAAAAGCAAATTAACCAACTGAGAATCCAAGCAGCAAAAGCTGGCCTCCAAATCTCTTTCCAAAAAACAGAGTTTATAACCAACATCAAGCCAGCCCCCAGAGAGCTCATTGTGGAACAGGGAAAAATCAAGCAGGTGGAAAAGTTTAAGTACTTAGGCGAGTGGATAGTACCTAACAACTCTGAGAAAGAAGCAATCATGTGCAGAATCAACAAGATGGAGGTGGCATATCAGCTGTCTAGGAATGTCTACAACAAAAGATCAGTGTCCATCAACGCCAAGCTTAGGCATTATTGTTCGGTTGTACGCCCGGAAGCACTGTACGCAGCAGAATGCCTTGCAATGAACAGAAAAGGTCTGATGGAGAAGCTAGAAGCTAAAGAAAGAAAAATCCTGAGAAAGATTCTTGGACCAATCAAAGAAAATGGTGAGTACAGGAGACGACACAACAGCGATCTGTACCAACATATGGAGAGGATAACGGACACAATTCGGAAAAGGAGGATTAATTTTTATGGCCATATAGCACGCATGAGCACACAGAGACAAACCAATAGGATCTTTTCCTACTTTCTTAACAAGAAAACCAAGGGACCCTGGTTTATCGAAGTTGAAAAAGACCTTCAAGAAATAGGAATCACACTCGAAGACATCCAGAAACGTGCTCCTCTCCAGAAAAAGCTCCAGGGATACAAGAGGTTCCAAGAAAGGCCAAAGTTGAAAACAGGCAAGAAGTGGACTGATGAAAGGAAGGAGGCTCACAGAACGAGAATGCGTGAGTACTGGGGAAGAATTAAAGCTCAAGGATGCAAACGGTTGAAATAACGTGGTCCACAGCAGGCCGAAACGAAGAAAGAAGAAGAAAGATATATAATATATATATATGGTTATGATGGTTATATATATATAATATATAATAATATATATTATATAATAATAATAATAATAATAATAATAATTATTATTATTATTATTATTATTATTATTATTATTATTATTATTATTATTATTATTATTATTATTATTATTATTATTATTATTATTATTACACTGATGAGCAACTGAATTAGAGATAGCTGCCATTTTTACGAAACGGCGTTGTGGTCACCTCGGTGAATATAATAGCACGAGGTGGCATGTTACTGCGATGTCGCCAGATCTCGTAAAGGCCGTTTGAGTGACAGCTGAGTACAGGATGAGTAAGATACGAGATCTCAGCGCATCTGATAGCGGCTTGATGTTGGTACAACACGTATGGGCCGTAAGTTGTGCAAGCACAGGGCTTTCCTCATGCCACCGTGACAAGAGTGTACCGTGAGCACCTGGTTTCGGGAAAAATGGCTTTTAGTGCCGGGAGTGTCCGAGGACATGTTCGACTCACCAGGTGCAGGTCTTTTGATTTGACACCCGTAGGCGAACTGCGCGTCGTGATGAGGATGAAATGATGATGAAGAGGACACATACACCCAGCCCCTGTGCCGGCGAAATTAACCAATGATGGTTAAAATTCCAGACCCTGGCGGCAGTCGAACCCGGGACCCCTGTGACCAAAGGCCAGCACGCTAACCATTTAGCCATGGAGCCGGACAACTGCCGAGGTGTTCAACGTGTTTATGAGAGAGGTCGCCATAAGACTTATCTGTGTCGGTGCAACGTAAAGCCAATAGAAAGAAAAATCGGATGATGAGAGCGGATGGATGGTTCACATCAAGTCAGATCACTCGCGAATTCAATGCTTGGCTACAGTGAAGTGTGAGTACCCTTGTCCTTCTGAACCGTCTCCTCGAAACAGGGTAAGGAAGCCATTATTGTACTTATACTAGGACACCTTTGCTTATCGCACGTTACAGTGCATGAAGACTGACGTGGACACAGGTGGTACGACTGCTTTAGCAAGCACATGAGGTAATGGATCGCTCTTGTCAGCACGGTACAATTCAGGCCATTGGCAGTATTATCCTCGTCTGGGGATTGCTCAGGTTGGATGAAAAGGGATCCCTAGTCCATATGCCAGCGTCCCTGACCGGAGAACGGTATAGGAACCTGATGTTGCGTCTTCACCATTTATTCGCCTCCACCACCCTGCCAGAGATCTGTGCCTACAGCGAGACAATGCATCGGCTCATCGCCCCCGAACTGTGGTCAATTGGTTCGATTAACATTCCAAAGGACACAAGGATGCTTGCATGAACCCTAAAGTCAATTGACTTCAATCCTACTGAACACATTTGGAATGGTTTCGAGAGAGGTGTGCATGCTCTGGTCCTTGCTCTGACCTTGCTCCGTGCATTATGGGAGACAGTGCAACGGTTATGGATCTACGCAGCTCTCCAAAACTTCCGGTATCAATGAAATCCATGTCGTGCAGTGTCGCCACCTTCATCAGGGCAAACAATGGTATTGCACGCAACTAGTCATGTGTTATGTGTGGTGTGTGAGTTGCAGGGATGTTGGAAACGGCACAAACACCCAGCCCCCGGGCCATTGGAAATAACCAATGAAGGTTAAAATCCCCGACCCGGCCGGGAATCGAACCCGGGACCCTCTGAACCGAAGGCCAGTATACTGACCATTATACCGGACGGGCGTAAAAATGAAATTCTCAAGGCTTCGGAAATCTAATACCGTTGGGGTCGGAAAAGAACAAGAGTAGACCAAGGAAGGTCGGATAAGACAGATGAAAGTGGGGAGCCTGGAACAAGTAAGTGGAAGCTATGGCATGACTCAGAAGGGCCCTGTGGTCATCAATCCACGCTCCCAAGTTAAAGGCCTCTTACGCCCCTCTAGTCACCTTATACGAAGGCAGGGAACACCGTGGATGTTATTCTATGCCCCCCGCCGCACCAACATGAAGATACAATATAAAAAGTGGCCTGAATAAATTCGCTTATCGAAGGAAAGTTGTAACGGGAAACATTAACCATTTGGAACAATATTAACACCATTCTATTCCACTTTCTTTTGCCACCTATTGTACCTCACCCTGGTGAGGTTGCAGATACTTAGGGATTAGGGAAATTCTCGTTATTATTACCATCGTTCCCCCTACATGGAGGGATATATTGTTCTATTCTAAGTTATGTATTCTGTAATTTCTATCTTCTCTATGTCTCTCATGGTCTCTCAGATCCACCGGCTATCTCCCTGAATGTTAGGATGTGATATGTATTGTGTGTAACTGTAGAACACCATTCCATTTCAATATTTTTCGTCTACCTAATCTCTCTTCGAAACAGTATTCCAGAGAGAGATTGAACGACGTCTTTAAATGCCATGCAGGACTATAAGCTACATCTCTGAGCCGTTTAGACCTCTATAAATTATTTGTGTAAACTGTAATTAACAAAAAAGAATCTGTCGATGGTTAACGAACTCGTAAATTACCCATCCGAGTAGATCTAACCATCCATGAAGTTTGAGCTGAGTTCGAAGGCGACTAACAGGAAGATGTTTCATCATGCAGATAACGAGAGGAACCTACACAAAGACACGCCAGACATTGCTGCCTTCTTTTCCCATATCAAAACATTTTCGAATATATGTGAATACAGTATTTAAAAGGCTTCGTAGCCAAGTGATGGAAAGGCCTTCGGTCTAAGGGATCTCAGGTTCAATTTCCGACTGAGGTGTGAATTTAATCTGCAGATAGTTCATTCCTATTGTTTGTGGACTGTGTTGTGCTGTATTCACACTTCTCTGCAACTCACACACAACATACATCACATTCCTCCACTACATACCCATTCACGCAGTTCCTCGCAGGACAAACGCCATCCACACTCTACAGGTCTATCATTAATAACTATATTATTATTATTATTATTATTATTATTATTATTATTATTATTATTATTATTATTATTATTATTATTATTATTATTATTATTATTATTATTATATGTTGTAAAAATGTACAGAAATTTGGATATACTTCAGTGAGTAAGTATCCTAAACGAGGCAATTGTTTTTGCCATTTGTTTTGCAAAATATTCCCAATAATAATTGTTACCGAGTTTTGGTGGTAGTTATGCATGAAAGAAGGTGCTGGGTGGTGAAGGGGTCTCAAGCTACTAAAGTGAAATTAATTTTAAAATTTAACAAGGTTATATTTTCTTTTCAAAATTAGGTAACAACAAATTGAACAGGTACTTAGTAGCCGAAACACGATTGACAATTACATTTACATAGGTACCCCATTTGGGGCTTCAAAAAGTCAGAAACATAATTCTTGAGCCATGAGCCCAACCTTACAATGAACACCATACAACAAAGGGGCCGAAAACCCCCAAACATGCCAGAAACACCGGCTTCCAATTACATCCAAAAGCCTCCTTGAGGCAGAAACACAATTTTCAAAAAGGGCAACTTCCCCTTAAAATACAAGCCTATCATAGGCCACTCCGAACTCCACCTTTAAGCCGTCCTCAAAGGACATATACACAGGAGCAAAATACCCAATCTACTGAGGTCTGTTAAATGACAAGAAAGTTAATACATGACCTCTAAAATCACAATTTGAGAGGAGGCGAACTTGCACTCCTAATACACTTTGTCTTTAAGACCTATTTTGGCTCTACGGCCACTGATGCAAGGGCTAATCCCATACTACAGAGGTGACTTAAGAAACTACTAACTTACATTACTGAAGAATAGGTTGCAAAAAATAAGTTCACCTCAAACAATGTGAGTGGGAGCTCGAGAGGGTTAACACTCTCTATCCCAGTATGTCGCTTTACAAGAGAATAGAAGAAAAGAGAAGTTACATTTTAGGAAAAGGTTACATAGGGGAACGCTTAGAACCTGCCCCGAAAGTTAAACTGCTGAGCTGGCAAAGAAAAAAATTTATTAATCGGCCATTACCTTGTTGTTGACCGCTGCCGAGGAAAGAGGCGCTTCCCGCCTCCTGCTATGTACTTAATACACTGAAAGATGGAACAGAAGTGGCCCGGAGACCCTAAAATCAGCAGTTTAAATACTCTCGCAGAAAGTTCTAGGCGTTAGGGGAAAGAAAACACCCTCCCACAAAGATTTTATTGGGTAGGACCCCGCAACAGATTCAAGTTGGGGAAAGATACACCAGATTGGTCAGAAATTAATTGAAAAAATTCGTGATTGGATACATTCAAAACAAGGGGAAGAAAGGGGTAAATATTGCCAACTTAAACAATGACAGAAAGAAATTTAACAAAGAACAAACTCCTGAAATTAAATTTTCTCCAACAAAATAGTTCTTTGACTCCGCACTAGGGTGCACTATTGTTGATCTTCAGTAGTGTCCTCTAGAAGAGAAAGTTCACACTTCTTAATACAAGCAAGACAAAAGTACGTCGAAAATGACACAGTTCACAAACTCAAAAATTTCCAGGTAGTGACATCTTCTGAGAAATTTGGAAATTAAGACCGTAGATAAAGTTCAGACTTCCTCCAGAAGAGGAGTTTCAACTGGCGCAACTTTTAAATAAACGGTCTGGAGGTGTACCGCCCGGTACAGACCTCCCCCCCCCCCCAAAAGTTCCTCCACGGGGTAACACAGAAGAACATAAACTTTAGTTTGAAAATAAGTTCCAAGTTTTGATGTTGATATTAAGATAACTTGCAGAAGTATTTGAGAAATTTCTTAATTCGGTTCCAAAATTTTGTTGTTGGAGGTGAAGTGAAGTCTTTAGGTTTATAGAAGTTGAATTTCTGAAGATAAGCTTTTACTACTTAAAAGTGAAGGAAAAATTTGCAATGTCCATCAGATATTGCGGTTGAATTCCCAAATGTAGTTATCTCTTATAGTAAATGTCCATGTAGTTGATGTTGATGAAGTTGGAGGGCCGGACCGGCCGTTGCAGCTTGCGTCCAAAAGGAGGCCGCTCGGACCCCTTAAGTACCCTGAGATACCGCTCGCCCGCACTATGAGGGGAGCAGAGTGTTGAAACACGCCGCGCCCGCGGTGAACATATACAGGCTGCGGGCCAGTAGCAGGTCGTGCGCCGCACATCAGCCTTGGCCGGGAGGAGAGCTCCGGCTCGCCGTGCACATGTCGTCCTCGCTGGAGAGGAGGGGGCCCATCCCCCTCCCCAGTTGCTGCACGGCGCTGCGCGGCTGCGGGGGCACTGAAACATTAAGGCTAGGCGGCAGAATTGTGTTGGACCATCGTCTTTTTGAAGGCACAGGCATTATGGAGAGGTTGAGGGGCCAGCGGCGTGTAGATATCCGTGGTATTTAATCTTATTAAGCCACAGTGTAAGGTGGAGCAGGAGACGGGAGCGTGGTAATGGCCGTGGCAAGAACAGGATGGCAGTTTAACGGATCGGGGCGGGTTTTACAAAAGGCTTACATCTAAAACCAAAATATTATAGAAGGGGCAGAATGCCATAAAAGTGGAACTCAAAAAAAATATAACCTTCATATCCTTTCAAAATAATATGAAGCAAGTTAACACAAAATTACACCGGTTTCACCTGGGACAGGTGAACCCTAAATATCCTCTCGGTGGCTGGATTACTTAACAATAAGGTAACCGGCGTAAGAAAATCGAGAATGATACAAGGCCCATGAAATCTGGGGGCAAGCTTGCCCGCGGGAACAAAATTTTTGACCATAACCTGGTCACCTACCTTCAAAGGGGTGGGTCTCCGTCCACGATCATACCTTTCCCTAACCTTTTCATGAGACACTTTAAGATTGGCTTTAGCCTTCTTCCAAAGATCTTTAATGTTGTCCGGATCTATTATCTCGGGTAGAATGTCATTCAGAGACCAGAGGTTAGAGAGCGGCGAGTTGGGAACAAACTTGAACATTAAAGAAGCTGGAGTGAACTTGTGAGATTCATGAACCGCTGAATTCAAAGCAAAAGCTATCCAATGCAGGGACGTGTCCCACCTGGAAGGATCTTCATGATGATAGGCAATGAGTGCGGACCTGAGATTACGGTTAACCCGTTCAGGCAGAGATGGTTGAGGGTAATAAGCAGAAGTAGTTACATGAGAGATGGATAAGTCAAAACAGAATTTACGAAATAAATTAGATGTAAAAGCCTTAGCATTATCGGAAACTATGTATTGACAAGGACCAAAAGAAGCAAAGATAGTATTAAGACAAGAAATGGTGGACTGAGCGGTAGCCAGCTTAGTCGGAAATAACCAGGAAAATCTAGTAAAACCATCTACACATACAAAGATGAACTTGTTGGCATTCCCCTTTGACTGGGGAAAGGGTCCCACATAATCAATATACAGGCGCTCCATGGGGCGCGACGCTTGATGAGAAGACAAAAGACCTACCTTAGTGGACATGGTCGGTTTACTAAGCAAACAGGATTTACATGCCTTTACTAATTCACGGATTTCACCGTCCATACCCTTCCAGATGAACATATCACGAATCTTTTCACGAGTTTTAAAGATACCAAGATGCCCTCCTAATGGGGTCTCATGATAATACTTGAAGATCATAGGTACAAGAACCGCTGGAACAACAACTTTCATCATCTTATCATGCCTCGAAGGGCAACATAGAACTCCATTCCTCAGAACATAAGGGACAACATGTTCCCCAGAAGAAAGGGTTTCCATTATCGGAGCCAGCGTCGGATCTTCACGTTGGTATTTCTCGATATCCCTAAACAGCATGGGAACATCTGTTAGGATGGCATTAACCTCAGATAGCATGGACTCTGGAGGTGATGGACTGTCGACCTGTTCATGGTTCTCAACGTCGCCTGAAAACATACGGCTGAGTCCATCAGCGACAACATTTTCGGTACCTCGGATATGCCTGACATTGAATTGGAAGGCAGAAATACGGATGGCCCAACGGGCTATACGACCAGTACGACGCGGCCTACCTAAGACCCAGCTTAATGCTTGATTATCTGTCTCCAGGTCGAATTTGACATGTTCCAGATAGAGACGGAACTTTTCTAAGGCAAATAAGACTGCCAACCCTTCGAGCTCATAGATGGAATACTTGGCTTCTTGAGCCGATAGAGTCCTAGATGCATAGGCGATGGGTCGCCTCCCTAGTTCAGTCTCTTGAAGAAGGACTGCCGCTACCGCCGACGACGACGCGTCCGTTTGGACGATGAATTTCTTTGAGAAATCAGGCATAGCAAGGATAGGGGCATTACAGAGAGCTAATTTCAGATCTTCAAAAGCGGCTTGTTGAGAAGGTCCCCACTCGAATTTGATGCCTTTCCTACGAAGAAGGTTCAATGGCGCCGCTCTATTAGCAAAGTTAGGAATGAACTTTCTGAAGAAATTCACCATACCAATGAACCTGGCGATACCTTTAATGTCCTTGGGAGGTTTAAAATCACGGATGGCCTGTGTTCTAGAATGATCGACTGCTACACCATCAGGTGACACAATATGCCCTAGGAATGACATAGAGGGCTTAGCAAAAGCGACCTTGGACAACTTGACAGTTAACCCAGCCTTACGAAGGCGATTCAGAACTTCTCGCAGATGATCTAGATGTTCTTCGAAGGTCTCCGAAAACACGACGACATCATCCAAGTAGTGATATAAGTACTCGAATTTGATGTCGGAGAAGACCCTATCTAGTAGCCTAGTGAGCACAGCTGCCCCCGTGGGGAGCCCGAAAGGCACGCGGTTGTATTCGTATAAATTCCAGTCCGTGGCAAACGCTGTAAGGTGTTTAGACTCTTCAGCAAGGGGAATTTGATTATAGGCCTGATTCAAGTCCAAGATAGTAAAGAACTTGGCCTTACGAAACCATGAAAAGCAAGAATGAAGGTCGGGAAGGGGCACAGATTGTAACACCACCTTCCGATTGAGAGCCCTGTAGTCAATTACAGGCCTGAAGCCCCCTTGGGGTTTCGGGACTAGAAAAATAGGCGAAGAATACGCTGACTTAGAGGGCCTAATAATACCATCCTTCAACATCTGATCGATGATTTCTTTCAGAGCCTTCATTTTAGGTGGAGATAGCCTATACGGTGGAAAACGGACAGGAATCGAATCCGTGACCTCAATTTTGTATTCGATCAGGTCAGTAACGCCAAGAGTATCAGAGAATACCTCGGGAAACGACTGACACAGTTTGCGAATACTATCAGCCTGCTCCTCAGGTAGATGTCTAAGGTCTAACAACATCTCATCCTGGGTAGGCGAAATAGAAGAACATGACACAGAATTACACTTTAATAGTGGAATTTTACAACTAGAAGCAAATTTGAATGTGCACGACCTAGACTGGAGATCGAGCACAAGACCAGTGTGAGAAATAAAGTCAGCTCCCAATATAATGGGGCAAGACAATTGCTTGGTCACAAACAATTTAATTTTCCATGTAAATTTAAAAATACGAATTTTGACCAGTAAGGAACCTAGAATTTCTAATGGAGATGTATTAGCAGAAACACATTTCACAGGAGAAGAGTCATAGACAGGTAGGTTACAAACAGACTTCAATTTCGAGTACCATTCAGCCGAAATAATGGAACAAACACTGCCTGAATCTAATAGAGTTGTTATAGGTTCGTTATTTACCTCAATCTTAAGGAAAGGAACAGGTGCGGGGGTATCCGCCGCAATCTTAAGACACTCTTTGGGGCATTCAAAGGACAGATTAGCAGATTGAACGTTCCCAGAATTTTCGATCTGCTTACCAGGGGCTGAGCCTCGGGAAGATGAATTAGTTGACTCAGCCGAAGCCACTAGTCACTTTTGATTGTTGTTGGAAGTTACCCCAGAAGTTGAGCAGGAGGGGGTGCTATTCGAATTGGGACAATTCTTGGCGATATGTGAGAAAGCCCCACATTTAAAACAGCCTTGTGATGAACCAGCTTCATTATTTGCCCTACTAGACTTGATCAGAGGACACTTATTGCGCAGATGGTCAGGCGCCCCGCACGCATAACATTTACGGGGATTGACTGGTCGGCGAGGTGGAGGCCGAGTGTTACTAAAGGAAGGCGGGGGTTCTTTCGCGACACGCAAAGAATCGGCGTATCTAACTCCTTCCGCCGAGACGGCCAACGCTTCAAGTTCCGAGAAGGTTTGCGGGCACGCCGCGAAACACAAATATGACCTATAGGGAGGTGAAATTCCCTCTACAATAGCCTGCACAATCTGATCTTCAGGAAAATGAAGGGCAAACACCCTAGTATAAAACTTAATGTCCTGTATGAAATCAGCCAAGTTTTCATCCAAGCGCTGTACCCGATAATAGTATTTCTGAATCAGAGGTGACCTCGCGCGGGCAGGAATGAAATTTGCAAGCAAGTGTGCGTGAAAATCTTCAATAGATGACTGTTCAGCAATAGCTCTTACTATCTTATCTGAGAGAACACCAATAGCATAAGGATAGATTATTTGTAAAATTTGACAAGGGGAAAGAGAAAACACAAGGGCGTGATCCTGAAATTCAACTAAAAATCTTAAAAATGAAATAACTTCACTGGTGGTGTTGACAGAAAACTTAGAGATACCTCTTAGCAACATTGCCAATGGATGAGGCAAGCTGCTAAACCCGGGTGACATAGTAGGTAGAGGTTTCAGGGGCAAAGAAGTTAATTCAGAACGGATGTTACTCAACGATGCACGGCGTTCAGGCTCGTTGTCCAATGGGGCAGAGATAGTTTGAGCAGTGGGGGTTTTCCTGTTTACTTCTCCCTTAGGAGACTCTTCCTCGCTACCTACATTCACTATGGTGGGTTGATCAGATTTGGGAGGAATTTCCCCAGTTAACAATTGAGTGACTTTACTAGACAATTCAGAAATAGTTTCAAGGAGCGTATTAGCTTCCTTCCTCTGAACGTCATTCACCTTTAGAGACAACAGATCATTAACTCTATTTGAAAAATGATATAGCCTGCCTTGCACACGCTTAATTTGATTAGGAGACGGATCATTTTCATCAAAAAAACTAACGACCGATGCTAGCCCAGTAATGTTCTCGACGATCGTGGAAAGAGAGTCATCAATTTCTTTCTCTCCCAAATTGGGGATGGAAATGGGCAAATCAAGGGAGTCTCTAAGCTTGTTAGTATCGATAGCAACCGTGCCTCCAGATTGCACGTTTCTAATAGTTAATTCGTAGATCAACTCCTCTTTGCGCAAGTAGTTAAGGAGGAGAACATCGCGAGGGCCGGGCATGATAACAGAAAAATTTTGAAAAACCTCAATAAAAAATTTCCAGCAACTGAGAAAATGGTTAGAGTTCGGATCAAAACAGAGTTTAGCCGTCAAAAGGGGCTAAATTGAGACCCATTCAACCACGCTCTGCTACCACTTGTTACCGAGTTTTGGTGGTAGTTATGCATGAAAGAAGGTGCTGGGTGGTGAAGGGGTCTCAAGCTACTAAAGTGAAATTAATTTTAAAATTTAACAAGGTTATATTTTCTTTTCAAAATTAGGTAACAACAAATTGAACAGGTACTTAGTAGCCGAAACACGATTGACAATTACATTTACATAGGTACCCCATTTGGGGCTTCAAAAAGTCAGAAACATAATTCTTGAGCCATGAGCCCAACCTTACAATGAACACCATACAACAAAGGGGCCGAAAACCCCCAAACATGCCAGAAACACCGGCTTCCAATTACATCCAAAAGCCTCCTTGAGGCAGAAACACAATTTTCAAAAAGGGCAACTTCCCCTTAAAATACAAGCCTATCATAGGCCACTCCGAACTCCACCTTTAAGCCGTCCTCAAAGGACATATACACAGGAGCAAAATACCCAATCTACTGAGGTCTGTTAAATGACAAGAAAGTTAATACATGACCTCTAAAATCACAATTTGAGAGGAGGCGAACTTGCACTCCTAATACACTTTGTCTTTAAGACCTATTTTGGCTCTACGGCCACTGATGCAAGGGCTAATCCCATACTACAGAGGTGACTTAAGAAACTACTAACTTACATTACTGAAGAATAGGTTGCAAAAAATAAGTTCACCTCAAACAATGTGAGTGGGAGCTCGAGAGGGTTAACACTCTCTATCCCAGTATGTCGCTTTACAAGAGAATAGAAGAAAAGAGAAGTTACATTTTAGGAAAAGGTTACATAGGGGAACGCTTAGAACCTGCCCCGAAAGTTAAACTGCTGAGCTGGCAAAGAAAAAAATTTATTAATCGGCCATTACCTTGTTGTTGACCGCTGCCGAGGAAAGAGGCGCTTCCCGCCTCCTGCTATGTACTTAATACACTGAAAGATGGAACAGAAGTGGCCCGGAGACCCTAAAATCAGCAGTTTAAATACTCTCGCAGAAAGTTCTAGGCGTTAGGGGAAAGAAAACACCCTCCCACAAAGATTTTATTGGGTAGGACCCCGCAACAGATTCAAGTTGGGGAAAGATACACCAGATTGGTCAGAAATTAATTGAAAAAATTCGTGATTGGATACATTCAAAACAAGGGGAAGAAAGGGGTAAATATTGCCAACTTAAACAATGACAGAAAGAAATTTAACAAAGAACAAACTCCTGAAATTAAATTTTCTCCAACAAAATAGTTCTTTGACTCCGCACTAGGGTGCACTATTGTTGATCTTCAGTAGTGTCCTCTAGAAGAGAAAGTTCACACTTCTTAATACAAGCAAGACAAAAGTACGTCGAAAATGACACAGTTCACAAACTCAAAAATTTCCAGGTAGTGACATCTTCTGAGAAATTTGGAAATTAAGACCGTAGATAAAGTTCAGACTTCCTCCAGAAGAGGAGTTTCAACTGGCGCAACTTTTAAATAAACGGTGTGGAGGTGTACCGCCCGGTACAATAATAATAATAATAATAATACACATACATTTTCATTATAGACTGTTATACTTTTCAGCTATCAGTATTAATGGTGCTTATGGAAGAAAGAAAATATAACTGACTGAGTCAGTAAAGAGGATGCATCTGAATGTGTTAGGAGTTGATGATATTCGGGTACGGGGAGATAACGAGGAAGAGACAGGAGATTATAAAGTGTACTTGGCGGGAGTTAAAAAGGGAAGGGCAGAGTGTGGGATAGGTATATTCATCGGGAATACTGTTGCACGCATCATAGCTTCTGTTAGGCACGTAAATGGGCGAATGATGTGGGTAGATTTGGCAGTTGGTAGAATTAGAACGACAATAAATTGTCTCAGTGTACTCACCATATTAGGGTGCAGATGAGGATAAAGCTGACAAGTTTTTAAAGCATTGAGTGACATCGTAGTCAGGGTCCACAGCAAGAATAGGATAGTGTTAATGGGCGTTAGCAATCGAACTGAAGAGTACCAAGGTGTGATTGGTAAATGTGGGGAAGATATGCAAGCTTATAGGAATGGGAAGCATTTGCTGGATTTCTGTGCTAGTACTAGTAGTTACGAATAATAATAATAATAATAATAATAATAATAATAATAATAATAATAATAATAATAATAATAATAATAATAATAATAATACATTTCTATGATACCGACCAACATTAACAAGGATACTGAGTAGGGCCTATTGCTAGGCCTAAAACACAATTGAAATCTGCTTCTTGGCAGATACGGCTGGAAGATCTTCACGGGAAATAAAGTAAAATTACGGAATATGGATAGGGTCCTTGAATGTTTCGATAGACAAGAAATAAAGAGGACAGAATTATATCGGAACCGGCCCATTGGTGTAGGAGTGGCGTGGTTGCCTCTTACCCGGAGGTGGAGGGTTCGATTCCAGGCCAGGTCAGGGAATTTCGCCTGGATCTGAGAGCTGTTTCGAGGTCCATTCGGCCTAAGTGATTACACTTAAGGAGCTCTCTAACGGTGAGATAGCAGTTCTGGTCGAGAAAGGCAAGAAAAAACGGCCTAGAGGATTCATCGTGCCGACCACACGACACCTCGTAATATGAAGACCTCCATGCTGAGCAGTGGTCGCTCGGTAGGCCAAGGCCCATTGATTTGAAGTATATGGAACATAATAAGTGATATACAGCAAAGAGGTCTAGAATGTTGAAACCGATTGGTTGACACATCCTGGTGGTATGACGAATGCAGTGCAGCGTATAATCGTGAAGCGATGCTTTGTAAAGCACGGGTCTAACAGCAAATGCTAGAAACAGTAAGCAATATGGAGAGAATAATGCAGTTAAGCAAACAATTGTCGAACCACGCTGTCGGCAGCCCTGAAAATGGCTTTCCGTGGTTTCCTATTTTCACACCAGGCAGATGATGGGGCTGATTTCCTTAATTTTTTTGCTATTTGCTTTACGTCGCACCGACAAGATAAGTCTTATGGCGACGATGAGATAGGAAAGACCTAGAAATGGGAAGGAAGCGACCATGACCTTCATTAAGGTACAGCATTTGCCTGGTGTGAAAATGGGAAACCACGGAAAAGCATCTTCAGGACTGCCGACAGTGGGGTTCGAACCAACTATCTCCCGATTACTGGATACTGGCCGCACTGAAGCGACTGAAGCTATCGAGCTCGGTTTTCCTTAATTAATACCAGTGCTGCTTCCTTCCCACTCCTAGCCCTTTCCTGTCCCATTGCCGCCATAAGACCGATCTGTGTCGGTGCGACGTAAAGCAAATTGTAAAAAAATAAATAAAAAATAAATAAATGGAAGGTTAGACTGCAGAAATAACCAGTAATCGTTTAGTGGTTCAGCAGTGAAACTTCCGAGAAGAGTAAATACATTCTCAGAAACTGCGAGAAAACACAAACAGAACTTGATGTAAGTCAGCTAAATCAGGTAAGCTCATTATAAAACCTAGGGAAACCCTGGGTGGAGAATGCGACCATTTTCAATATCGTCTCAATGAAAAATGACATTTTTTTGTGGTCTACAGCAGTAAATATGCATTAAATTCGAGCATACATGTTGAAATATATTGGTAATGCAAGGAAAGAAGGGTTTTATGCACGTAATGAGAAATGCACTTGTTGCCGTATAAAAGCAACAAACCCACAAATACACTAGCATGTTAACCGACGAGGACAGCGAGAGATGTCAAATGATCGATACAACGAGTTTAACCAATCTCTGTAGTAGGCAGAGTACGACTAGTAGATGAGAATCATACGATGTTCTATATCGCAAAGGCAGTTGTGTTTATATTTTGTAGACCTACAAAAGAGGTATAATTTGTGATGGTATTTGTTGTTTAAAGGGACCTAACATCTAGGTCATCAGCCCAAAATATGTATAACAGGATAAAGAGAGGAAAGTTACTCTTAACAGCACACATCTTAGGAGATGTGAATAGCGACTATAGGGCCAAAGCTGGCTCATAATTTGTTTCTATTTCATTTCACTGTTCATTCCCTCTTGGTCAGCTCTGGTTTATGCATGTGTGGATAGGGAATAATTTACTGTATATTCACAATATTACCCGCCTGTCTAAAAGGGCAAAATCAAGAGACTTTCAACTTGCGAAAGTAATGTTACGAACGTATGCGCCCCTTCCTACATACTAGTGCCACATTTCCTATACAACTTATTTTTATCAGATCTTGTTCCTTTCCCATCTCGATGTTTGCGACATGTGGAGAGTATTTCATATTCAACCTTTCGCGGTTCTTTCTTTTCCTTCACAGATACCTTTATTCTTCAAGGTTTCGAACCTCTTCCCTTTTCTTCTACAATTAGGGTTGAGAGGAGATGATTATCTCGTTGTACCCAGGGAAAATGGGTGGGAAAACCTCTATAAGTATGTTAGGAAAAGGAAAGGAGCCGGCCATGATGTGTCATTGATAACGACTAAGAAAGGAGATGTAATAACTGACGATCTAGTAATAGCTAATGAATTAAATCAATGATATAGCAACGTATTTAATGAACAGAATAGCCTAGCGATAAACAATGATTGTTCTCTCTTCCAAATCAACCGTACAAAAATTCAGGAAAGTATTAAGGAAAAATAAGTCGATAGGGCCTGAAAATATTGCTGGGGAGGTTCTGAAACTTGGAATTAGAGCTATTCTATGGTATTTGAAACACTATTTACTGTGTCTCTCAACAATAGCCTACGCGAATTCCAGATGACTGGAAGAAAGCAACTGAGTCCTAATTTTAAAGGCGGCAACAGGCTGCTAATGGACAATTATAGAACCATTAACCTTACGTTCATTGCATGCAAACAAATAGAACACCTCATTTCAGAATAACTAAGAGGACAATGGGAGAAACGTTCATGGATTAATAGCCGTCAGCACGGTTATAGAAAAGGTTTCTCTTGCGAGAGCCAGATGTTGTCGCTCTTTCAAAATATTAGCGAGACATTAGACAACCGTGTGCAAGTTGACGGTATTGTATTTGATTTTGCTAAACCATTTGATGTAGTACCACAGGACATTCTGGTCCGAAAAATGGTCGAAACAAACATTGATAAAAGGGTGGTTCTATGGTTCCGGGACACCGCACGCAGAGGGTAAAGGTGGGAAGTAAATACTCCGACGAAGTTTCTATAACGTCGGGAGTAGTACAGGGTAGTGTTATATGGCCACTCCTATTTACGGCATTTATCAACGATCTGCCGAACGAAATTCGAAGTGAAGGCAGATTGTTTGCGGACGACTGAATAATACACAGAAAAATACAGAATGCCAGCGATAATAGGTTATTCCAAGCCGATCCGATATAAATATACTCCGTAAGTGGGCGCTCCATAACAAAATAAAAATAAATTTTCGAAAATGCAGTTTCATAAGAATGGGAAAGAAACATAGACAAGGGGACTTTCAGTATTGCCTTGGATCGAACTCCGTTTAAGAGTGACTCATACAAGTACCTAGGAATCCACGTAAAGAGAGATCTAAAAGGGGACACCCACGTCGGAAGTGTAATTAATAATTATGGGCCAATCACATAAGTGGGATTGTAAATAAAGGGTACAGATCTCTGCACATGGTTATGAGAGTGTTTAGGGGTTGTAGTAAGAATGTAAAGGAGAGGGCATACAGGTCTCTGGTGAGACCCCAAATAGAGTACGGTTCCAGTGTATAAGACCCTCACCAGGATTACTTGATTCAAGAACTCGAAAAAATCAAAAGAAAAGCAGCTCGATTTGTTCTGGGTTATTTCCGACAAAAGAGTAGCGTTACAAAAATGTTGCAAAGTTTGGGCTGGGAAGACTTGGGAGAAAGGAGACGAGCTGCTCGACTAAATGGTATGTTCTGAGCTATCAGTGGAGAGATGGTTTGGAATGACATTAGTAGACGAATAAGTTTGAGAGGTGTCTTTAAAAGTAGGAAAGATCACAGTATGTATATAAAGTTGAAATTCAAGAGGACAAGTTGGGGCAAATATTTGTTTATAGGAAGGGGTGTTAGGAATCGGAATAACTTACCAAGGGAGATATTGAATACATTTCCAATTTCTTTGCAATAATTTAAGAAAAGGCTAGGAAAACAACAGACAGGAAATCTGCCACCTTTGCGACTGCCCTAAATGCAGATCAGTAGTGATTGATTGATTGATTGATTGATTGATTGATTGATTGATTGATTGATTGATTGATTGATTGATTGATTGATTGATTGATTGATTGATTGATTGATTGATTGATTGATTGATTGATTGATTGATTGATTGATTGATTGATTGATTGATAACAAAGCGTCAAGTCCTTGCACTTCGTGATGAGGGTGCTAAAGGGCAGCAGTTCCCAGGCGAAGGGGTAGGGCTATCTATCACTCATTAGGCCAGTTCTGGAATAGGGAGCAGCCGATGGGATCCATACCTAACAGGACTCAATAAGGAAGTTGAGATGGTACAGCGAAAGGTTGCAAGATTCGTGCTTGATGAGTTCAATACTAGAAGTAGTGTGACAAATATGATGGGTGGGAGACACTGGAGACTAGAAGGAAACGAACACGGTTATGTGAATGTATAATACACGAATAAGCCAGCTTGGAGAGAACTGAACAGTCGACTAGAAAAGCCCTCTTACATAAGTAGGACATATCATCCGCATAAAGTGAAAAGTAGATCGCAGAAAATTAACTATGGTAAATATTCATTCGTAAATCGGGAATTGATGACTGGAATGCATTACCGGCAGCTCTCTTAGAGCCTTTTCCCAAAAATGTAAGATGCTTCAAGAATAGACTCCAGCACTCTGCAAATTGTCTGTAAAGGTCTATGTGATGGTGTCATATTTTAATGCACTGCGAGATTGTAGAATTAAGGCATCTGAATTATTTAAGGTATGTGCGAATTTTTTATATGACGATGTTGGAATGTCAAGCTAGTAGTAAACTCAATCTATTATATTGTAAGCCGTAGTGTTAAGCACAGGCAATACTTAAGTTGTATGTGAATTTGTAGGCCTACGATGATGCTGGATTTAGAATGTTAAGCTATTGGTATTTCTTGTAATATTTTCTTTCCATGGAATTGCGTGTTTTACTCTTGTACGGTGTAGTAGTAGTAGTAGGAGGAGGAGGAGGAGGAGGAGTTGTTTTTGTTGTTGTTGTTGGGTAATTATGTTTTTACTTTATTATAACACTACTGTAAACGATCATTGCCACTGGGATATTTTTGCGATATATTTGTTAATAATAATAATAATAATAATAATAATAATAATAATAATAATAATAATAATAATAATAATAATAATAATTCCCCTACGAACAAAAATCACCACCATAAACTCCGGTTTCCTTGAAGTCTCTTTCGAATCTATTAGATCTGGTAGTCCTTCATAGTCTCTAATTTTAATTTCTTAAGGTGTGTTCAGATGTGTTCAGTCCTCTACCAACCATGTAACTTTGCCGCCGTGGAGAGACGTATGCGTCCCAGTGAAGCAAATAGCCGAGCCGTAGATGCTACCATATCGGATGGTTGATGGTTATCGGCTGAAAACAACTTAAAACTACAGTTGTAACTAAATCCCGAGGACATGCAGATCTCCCTGTATGAATGAATGCTATACTGATGATGGCTTCCTCCCAGGTAAAATATTCCGGAGATAAAAATTGTTCCCTATTCGGATCTCCGTGTGGGGACTACATGAGAGGTGGCAATCATCAGAAAATAATTTCTTCGAGTCGGAACGTGCAATATTAAAATTTTAAATCATTGTGGAAGGTTAGAGAATCTGAAAAGGGAAATGGATAGCCTAAAATAGTTGGTGAAAGTGAAGTACGATGGCAAGAAGAGCAGGATTTTTGATCAGGCGACTACAGAATTATCAACACAAAATCAAACAGGTGATACACAGATAGGTCTTATGGCGACGATGGGATAGGAAAGGCCTAGGAGCTGGAAGGAAGCGGCCGTAGTCTTAAATAAGGTACAGCCCCAGCATTTGACTGGTGTAAATATGAGAAACCACGGAAAACCATCTTCAGAGCTACTGACAGTGATATTCGAACTCACTATCTCCCGGGTGCAAGCTCACAGCCGCGCGCGCCTAACAGCACGGCCAACTCGCCCGGTGGTTTCACGCCTGTGTTGTAGTGATTTATTTTAAGTTTTTTAGATAAACATTTTTTGTTGTATGTATTTTTTGTTATACCATTTTGTGTATCCTTGCCTCTATAGCAGATTTTTCCAAACCATTTTCTTGGATTGTTTCCCCCCAAAATATTTGAATTGCTTTACTCTTTCGATTGAACCAATATCTGTTCATAGCAATTTTGGAGCATTTTTTATATTCGTCATGAATTTTGTATTCTCTGCCGAAATTCTTAAGCCTGCCATGTTGGCTGTTTCTTCCAGAAGATTTACTTGTATTGCTGCATTATTATTATTATTATTATTATTATTTGCTACTTGTTTTACGTCTCTCCTACATAGATAGGTCTTATGGCCGATGGGATAGGAAAGGCCTAGGAATGGGAAGGAAGCGGCCGTGGCCTTAATTAAGGTACAGCCCCAGCATTTGTCTGGTATGAAAATGGAAAACCACGGAAAACCATCTTCAGGGCTGCCAACAGTGGGGTTCGAACCCACTATCTCCCGGATGTATTTTTACTATTGAGAGAGATACCAAGCCAATGCCTACTACAATAATGCAGGTCTATATGACTACTAGTTCTGTGGATGATGGAGATATAGAAAGAATATATGAAGAGATAATAAAATATGTAAAAGGAAATGAGAATCTCATTGTGATGGGGGACTGCATGCAGAAGGCCAAGGGAGAGAAGATAATGCAGGAGGAGAATTCGGACTGGGACAAAGGAATGAAAGAGGAAGTCGTTTGGTAGAATTCTGCGCTGATCATAATTTAGTCCTTGCTAATACTTGGTTCAAACACCACAAACGACGGCTGTACACATAGACAAGACGTGGAGAAAGTGGAAGGTATCAAACATACTTCATTATGATTAGGCAGAGATTCAGAATCCAGGTGTTGGATTGCAAGACGTTCACATAAGCAGACTTTGACTCTGACCTCAACTTGGTGGTCATGACTTTATTTTTTTATTTTTAGAACTTGCTTTACGTCGTACCGACACAGATATGTTTTATGTTGACGATGGGAGAGGAAAAGGTTGGGAGTGGGAAGGAAGCGGCCGTGGCCTTAATTAAGGTACAGCCCCAGCACTTGCCTGGTGTGAATGTGTGGAAATCACGGAAAACCATCTTTAGGGCTGCCGACAGTGGGGTTCGAAACCACTCTCTTCCGGATGCAAGCTCACAGCTGCGCGCCCCTAACCGCACGGCCAACTCGCCCGGTTCTGAAATGTCATCTGAAGAAACTGAAGAAAGGAATGCAAGAAGATTGGATCTAGATGCGTTGAAAGAAAGAGTGTGTTGAATTGCTTCAGGGAAACATGTTGCACAAGGACTAAATGTAAAGGCTGAAGGAAACACAAAAATGAAGTGTAGACTGTCGTGAAGAATGATATTAGCAGAAATGCAGAAGAAAGGTTTGGAAGCAAGGTAAGACTGAACCCATAATTCTACGGTGAGAAAAATTTTTATTTTTCCCAAATATTTATTTGGCATTCAGGAACTACTGTATGTTTGAGGGCAGCCATTTTGCGCTCCCAAGAGCCCGATGTTGCGTGGGGAGGTTCTTCCTTCCCGGCGAGCTCGTGGATTGCCGGGACACCTCGGTGGAACTCGAGTGCCCGACAATTTTCTAAATTAATGAATTCTGCACAACGAGGGATTTTGACAATATAGTAAAGGAAGAAATAAATAAGCAAAATTATTCATACACCCTCTGTAAAGGTAGTGACACCAGGGACAATTTTAGATGCAGTTAAGCCTAAGTGTGTGTTAGCGTGAGAACAGCGAGCTAGTTACACGTGCCAAGGTCGTGGGCAGAAGAAAACGCGCGAAACGCACGGGTAGAAACAATTTATTTCTCCTGTTGTGAATGCAGAAAAATTATAAAATTAACATCGAACATAAGTACAAGTCTGTCCGGAGTTCTGGGACAAATCTTATCAAAATTGGTCTATTAGAAGCAAATTTGGCAGATTACACCACCGAGACTCATAGAGGGGATAGCGTCCTTCCGGAAATTATAAAAGAAACCCCCCACCGTAGATTTTTCAGTGTCGATCTGGAACTTGAAGCCGCGGGAGCTCGTGCCCGTCGTCATTAGAATTTCGCGCCAGATTGACCGACGATAACAAAATACATGTTCGTGGCTAAGGTCCATATACTTAGTTAAGAAGAAAAGTGATTGGAGAAGCTGTGAACGTTTGCAGACGAACTGGGAAGGTGTAGGCTGGTTGAAAAATACATAGCAGATTTTATTTTTATCATTTCCTGTACTCTTGTAAGTGAAGAAGGTCTGGGGGAAGAGATTCAAGGTAGTCCTACTCCCTTATCGTCCGACCACCTGTTCTTATTGAAACAACGGAGAAAGAAACCACTGGGAACGCATCAGACAGTTGTAGTCGACTGCAGAGCGAGGGAAGTTCGTGGTGCGAGTTACAGAGAAAGTGCATTATTTATATGGTAGTTTTAATCTCGTGTGTGTGAAGGGTAGTGTTTGGATGAGAGAGATTTTAAAAATGAAAATGTTATCTGTAAAAATGAGTGGCTAAGTACGAGGTTGCTGGGATGATGCAATCAGAATGCTGAGAATGTCACCATTGTGCAGGTCTGTCTATTTTATATTATGTTGTAGTTAGTTATTTAGTTACTGTCTGTCCTAAACAAAATTTCCAGATGATTGTCGGGTGATATTCGTAATTATCAGGCGAAAGGCGTTGTAAATTTTGGTCAGCGTGTGAAAATTTCAGTGTGTAAAATTCATGTCAAGAACGGTAAAATGCGACGCTTAAAATTTGGTGTTGAGATGAGATATCATTCAAAGTGCGGATTTGTGAACGTTATAAGTGTAAATTTGTCGTGGCGAACATTGTAATTTCAGGTGTCAGTTGTATTCAGAAATGTTGAATAATAATAATAATAATAATAATAATAATAATAATAATAATAATAATAATAATAATAATAATAATAATGTTTACCACGGGATAAGGAAATTCCTCTCTGTTAAATTACATTTAACCAGTTATTTGTACAAGGATTGCAAGCATATTGAGATAATGTCAATAAAATTTGTTAGAGTCTCAGTCGTTAATGGGAAGGAAATTTTGAGACATCGTGTATACCAGTATTGCGAAAGGTCGATGTGTGCTCTTGGATTTTTGAGGTTCGAAAGTCGTAATAATAGTAAGGTCAGAGATGTGCTTAATAATGTTGTCGTTTTCACCAGGGGATCGAAGTATGAAAAAGGGTCTTGAAGGAAAAGGGATTGAAAGCGATGGATTTATATGTACGTGGAGATGAGAGAGAAGTGTTACCGCTGAAATAAAGCGATGAGAAAGAGTGTTGAGACATTTTTGTAGAGGAAGTATTTAGGAACAGGCTGTGTTGAAACAGGCTGTATTGTTTTCCGCAATCAATCCGAATTTGAGACGACTATGATGTGAAGCATTGTAAATTTATAGAACGATTCCAAGTGAAAACGACTCTAGTAAAATGTAAAGGTCTTGGTAGTAAACATCCAGTGATTTTTGTTAAGATAAGGTACGGCCTCACGGATTGAAGAGAAATTTTGACACACGGTTGGGTTATATTTAATTTGTTCATTGGAGAGGTCATGGATAAGATGGTTGGAATTGATGATAGGCGATCTGAGAATTTCGAATGTGATGGTGATGATTATTATTTTGAAGGCATCCACTAAAAGGGAAACGTGTGTTGGGAATTTTCATTGGCAGCCCTGACACTTCAGTGCACAGGCTGAGATTGTGTTCGAGGTGGAGAATCGTTCGTCACGTCTATTTATTTTTGAGTTCACATATTATGATGAGATAGACACTTGTTGTATTTTTTTCGAGAGGTAGGCACTTACCGTGTTTCGACTCGCATTCTTTTGATAAGAGACGTAGTTCCGTCGTGCGTATTTTTTGTCTGACCAGATTCAGTGTTACTGTTGAGGTTTGTTGGAAATTGCGGTTCGCCTGATATGTTGAGGGAGACGTAGTACGACCCACTTTGACGCCCGACGATAGATTTAGGACGTCACGTGTTTATTCTTGGAGTCATTGGTGATGAGACGTCCTAGGTCACGCCCGACGATAGGATTTGGAAGGCATCATGTATATACTGATTAGGTTTAGGGTGTACAGATTTCAAGTGAGCCCGACGATAGGTCTGGGATGGTAGCTGTACACGCTCAAGTCTCGGTTTAGATGTTCTCTTTTGTTTGTTCTTTTGTGGAAGTGGCCTGGGGGAAGGTAGCAGTTACAGTACGATATGATTTATTGTAGAGGGTCTATGCGAAGCTCTCATTGAGATAACGGGACTGTTGTTGATAAATGAGGGCTGTCCAAGTGTGGGACATCGACCCGATCTAGATTAAATATTTTTACTGTGTTTCTTCGTGCGTGTTAAGCTGTATGACTTCGAGATGTTAATTTATTTTTTTACGGACTTTATTGTTTCCTCGTCTTGACGTCCGTTTTCGTTTGATGGTGTGCATATTGACACTCAGTGTTTTAGAATGAGACTTGAGTTGCGAATGCGGTTTCGATTCGTCAGCCAGTATTTTATTTTATTTTCACCTTGTCGTATTTTCATTCTTATTCATAGTAAGTAAGTAAGTAATCACTTTACCAGTAGTGTGTTGGGACAGACAGTAAATAGAGAGATCTGTACTGGTAGCATTGTTTTTCAAGGGAAAGAATTCCTTAAATTTGTAGTAAATTTTAGCGTGGACTGGTAAATTTATTAAGCATAATAAACCCATTTCTAACCTGAAAATCGGTTCAATAATAATATTTTCAAGTGACTTTTCACTTTTTGATTAACTTCAGTGTTTGGCATTTCTTCTAAATGCATGATTAGTAAGTGTTTCCTGCATTTCGCAGTTTTGTTCCTTTAGAACGACTTAACGTAAGATCCTCCCGGATCATGTGGTTGTTGGTTCCTTCCGAACAGTTGTTTGGGTGATGCACAGTTAGCATCGGGATTAACGTATCACTTAAGGGTGTCATGAATGACAAATACATGGTGGAATTTAGGTCAATTGTGAATGATGCTGTTAACTTGTAGTGAACACCATGCTTTCCCATAATATTTCGCAACCTATCCAAAGCAACTGATAGTCAGTTTGGTTCGATTAAGGGTCCATTCGGCGGATGTTTCCGTATCCGTGAAGGGTATTTGACTGGTGGATAACCTTAATTGAGAGAAAATCAGGCGTTCTACTTGTTGAAAGTCAGATTTTCCACGGATCGTGTGGATTAACTCTCAGTTCTCGTTTGGAATGATAGGTGCCCGGTTTTCAGGTCTTCCCTTTTTCAGTTTTTCAGTTTCGCTGTCCACTAACATATTAGCTTCTCCGAAGCAAATCTTCGGCATTGTAAGAAACGAAGTGACGTTATGTAATGTGACTGTGTTTGGAACATTCAAAATCAATAATTTATAATTTTTTTTATTTTTGTGGCAAGGATGCATATTAAATTAATTATGTTATCGTGCTATTTCAGTTCAATAAAAGTTAGTAAGCACATTTTTGCTCCTCATTTCAAGTAGTTAGGCTCTCTTCTGAACCCCATCGTTTGGTTAAGATCGTGACCGAATTTATTCCCGCAACGACCCAAGATTTAAGAGTTCTAAATTGTTCTACTGTAGCAGCCGTGGCCGACCAACGATGGAATGGTAAGTTCAAGGGTTCAGTAGTAGAAGTGGCGCCCAACGTGGGGCCTTAATGTCACGATAACGATGAGGAGCCCAAAGTCACGATAATGATATGATGCCACGATAACGATAATGAAATTATCCATTGAAAATAAATGTTAGAAAAATATAAAATAATGTTGAGGCTTAAGCCACATTATAAATAATACAAGCGGGTGAAAATTATGGCTGAGCCACAGTTAAACGAATTATGCCCAATGAGAGTGCTAGATATTAACACGTTTAATGAGGAGCGTAACTACTTGGTAGATAATAATAATAATAATAACAGTCACAATGCATTTTAGGAAACCAGTATTTAAAGCTGTATTGAAGCTTATGTCATGTTGCCAATATAAGTTTTGGAAGTGGTAATGCTGAATTACATTCAAAGTTTATGCGTTAACATGTTCTTTATTTACTTAATTTGTGGAAGCGAAACTATTTGGGACATTTATCCAGAGTAACTTATTAACTTCAGAATTTTCTTTTATTAAACAATTTTGTGATACCAGCCATGTAAACAAAATTTTATAAGACAACTGTTGGAATGTTGTCAGTTTCGGTATTAAAATTATAACAGCGTTTGTATGTGAAAACGCAGTAGGTAGTGAATTCTTTCCCTGGTAGTTTGGAGTATTCTGGTTGCATCAACAGCCAGCGTACTCATTATTGTATTCTTTGTGGTATTGTGAGATGGAAGGTCAGGTGACCGTGGATCTGCTAAGGCAGGTGATGGAAGAAATGAGTGGTCAATTGAGAGAGGACATGAAAGCCATGAATGATAGTTTAAATGGTAAGATGGAGGACACGAAAGTCCAGAATGAGAATTTGGGTAGTAAGATGGAGATGTTAAATATTAAGACAAATGAGAAGTTGGATAGTAAGATAGATAGTTTGGATAGTAAGATGGAGGACGCGAAAGTCCAGAGTGAGAATTTGAGAGAGGACATGAAGGCTCATAATGAAAGTTTGGATGGTAAGATCGAGGAGTTACAGAGTAGTATCGAGGATACCCAGGCTAGGTGTAGAGAGTCTAGTGATGAGTTGAAGGCTGGATTGAAGAACGTAGTTCAGGAGACATACACTATTTGTACCGAACTTAAAGAGGAAGTTAGGGGTGAGATAGGTAAACTCAACCAGCGTTTTGATGATAGCCGAGTGGAAATTAGGAATGAAATTGACAAACAATTTGCGGAAGTGCAGGTCAGTTTAAAGAACGATTTCGACAAACAATTTTCTAAAATCCATGACAGTTTAAAAACCGATATGGACAAGCGTTTTGACGAAAGCCACGACATGTACAATAGGTTATGTGATAGTCAGGATGAGATGAGAAAGGAACTTGACAAGCATTTACTGGAGAGCCAGGCGGCGCATAAGCAGCTGATCGACAGCCAGGTTGAATTTAAGGACGACATTACACAACAGGTCGTAGAGATGCGGATCTCCAGTGATAAGGAAAAGGGGAAAACGTTAACCATAATAGAGGAACAACGTCAAATATTATCTGCGGACATTCAGTCACTGAACAACAAGGTAGATAAAATTAGTGTGGAATTGGAAAGTCAGGTATTGTCAAAAACCGAAACCATGGAGAAGAAATTGTTGCAAGTTAATGAGGAAGCAATTAGTAAACTCCAAGCGGCTAATGAGGACTCCGAAATTTTAATTAAAGAAATTCAAGAGGAGTTAGTTGAAATGAAAACTGAACATACCAGGGAATTCAATGACAGGCAAATTAGTATAGAACAGGATTTAAGGGAAATCACGTCAGCCCAGGAAGAGATAGACAAGAAAGTTGGGTTCATTAAGAGCGAAATGAGCAGTTGGATTAGCAGCGTGGTAGATATGCAGTCCAAGGTGGACAAAGTATTAAGTCAAACCTCGACAGCTGTTAACTCTGACCTCAGTGGTCAATTGCCAAATATCAGTCATGTGAATAATAACGGTCAGAGCTCAAATGTAGATACCAGTCGATCTCAAGGCTCAGGGGTCACAAACGTTATTAACATGATCAAGTTACATGAGGACCAGCCTAAGAAATTTAATGGAGGTCCACATACCACGCCGAAGGGATTTCTTAAGGATCTCAGGGAGTACATCCGGGACGCCAAGATTCCTGAGGAACGTCAGTTGAGGGTAGCTGAAAGATATTTAGAGGGGGCACCACTTTTATGGTTTAAAGGCTTCCGATACCACTTTGATACCTTTGATGAATTCCAGAGGGCGTTTCTCAATAAATTTTGGAGTACGGAAATTCAGCAGAGTCTTAGATTAGAGCTATACTCACGTCGGTATAATGCAATAGGCCCTACAAAGTTCAGTGAATACTTTATTGCACAAATGGTAAAGTTCAGAGAACTTGAGGCGCCGCCCTCGGAGCAAGAGTTGGTACAGGCCATCCAGAAGCAGTTACCTCCCGAAGTACAAAGGATGCTCATTGCATCAAAGGTAGAGACCCCCATGCAGGCAGAAATGATCCTTAGGCAATTGGATCATACCCATAATCAAAGAGCACCCAGAGGGGGACGATCGCACGAGCAACATGTAAACACGGTTAGCCAGGTTCCAGAGGGAAGTACAGAGGCACCTGAGCAGGGGAAACCACAGCCGACTGAGCGGAGGCGTGAGTTTCGGAATAACTGGGAACCCTCGCATCCACGAAATGAGGATTGGAAAAGACGTAGGGGTAATTGGAATTATCCACAAAGGAGGAACCCTTACTGGAGGCGATACGATGGGGACAGAGAAAACCAGAGGAATTTCAGGAATGGACTTAATAACCGCAGGGACTGGGGAAATAATCGAACCCAGAACTTCCGCCGTGATGAGGATGAACGGTACCGTGAACGTGTTCAGTACACCGACGGGTTAAGGAAGGACCACGAAAGGAAAAAATGGCAGGGGGCTATACAGCGCCAGGACGTCAACACCGATTGTTTCGGGGCTGAAGGTTTGGAATTCCAGAAGGCACATAGGCAAGACCAACGAAACTCCGGTCTGAACCCATTTGCGCCAGATTTTGAGCAGGAGTCAATGTCTACTCTTGATAGAAGAAAAACAACTTCAAATTCCCAGTAGGAAAAGGTTCAGAGTCTTTCATCCCAGATTCTGAAGGAGAGACAACCGAATGACGCACATAACATCAATAACAACAGGAAACAGACTTCGAGCAACTCCCAAATAAATGATGACCGCAACCCAACAAGAAATTTACAGATTGACCATAGAGCCGAAGAGAGAATTCCACTACAGGATGACGCAGTCTTACCAGCTGGGGAAATGGTCACCGAAGAAGAAGAAGAAGAAGTACAACCCGTAAATATGATCGTCACGTCGAGAGAAAGACAGGTCGAGGCACCACTCCAAGGACAGGCAAGCAGTGGGAGTAAAGAAGAGGAAGACGCTGAATGTTTACAATGTTCATTCTTAAGAGAAGACTTTGTTGATGACATCTGTAACGCAATTCTATTGTTGGAAGAAGAAAACAGGGAAATACGTGAAAGTAACAGAGCCCTACGTCAAGAGTGAGATCGGCTGGGAAAGTTTACGTAGAATCATGGTTCATCTGTATCAAAATTCCCATGTACACTTTAGAATTTTGAAGGAATATATCTGTTTAAATATTTCCCCTTTCTGGGTAAACATTTCGTTGTTGTAGGTGGATTATGAACCCATAATTCTACGGTGAGAAAAATTTTTATTTTTCCCAAATATTTATTTGGCATTCAGGAACTACTGTATGTTTGAGGGCAGCCATTTTGCGCTCCCAAGAGCCCGATGTTGCGTGGGGAGGTTCTTCCTTCCCGGCGAGCTCGTGGATTGCCGGGACACCTCGGTGGAACTCGAGTGCCCGACAATTTTCTAAATTAATGAATTCTGCACAACGAGGGATTTTGACAATATAGTAAAGGAAGAAATAAATAAGCAAAATTATTCATACACCCTCTGTAAAGGTAGTGACACCAGGGACAATTTTAGATGCAGTTAAGCCTAAGTGTGTGTTAGCGTGAGAACAGCGAGCTAGTTACACGTGCCAAGGTCGTGGGCAGAAGAAAACGCGCGAAACGCACGGGCAGAAACAATTTATTTCTCCTGTTGTGAATGCAGAAAAATTATAAAATTAACATCGAACATAAGTACAAGTCTGTCCGGAGTTCTGGGACAAATCTTATCAAAATTGGTCTATTAGAAGCAAATTTGGCAGATTACACCACCGAGACTCATAGAGGGGATAGCGTCCTTCCGGAAATTATAAAAGAAACCCCCCACCGTAGATTTTTCAGTGTCGATCTGGAACTTGAAGCCGCGGGAGCTCGTGCCCGTCGTCATTAGAATTTCGCGCCAGATTGACCGACGATAACAAAATACATGTTCGTGGCTAAGGTCCATATACTTAGTTAAGAAGAAAAGTGATTGGAGAAGCTGTGAACGTTTGCAGACGAACTGGGAAGGTGTAGGCTGGTTGAAAAATACATAGCAGATTTTATTTTTATCATTTCCTGTACTCTTGTAAGTGAAGAAGGTCTGGGGGAAGAGATTCAAGGTAGTCCTACTCCCTTATCGTCCGACCACCTGTTCTTATTGAAACAACGGAGAAAGAAACCACTGGGAACGCATCAGACAGTTGTAGTCGACTGCAGAGCGAGGGAAGTTCGTGGTGCGAGTTACAGAGAAAGTGCATTATTTATATGGTAGTTTTAATCTCGTGTGTGTGAAGGGTAGTGTTTGGATGAGAGAGATTTTAAAAATGAAAATGTTATCTGTAAAAATGAGTGGCTAAGTACGAGGTTGCTGGGATGATGCAATCAGAATGCTGAGAATGTCACCATTGTGCAGGTCTGTCTATTTTATATTATGTTGTAGTTAGTTATTTAGTTACTGTCTGTCCTAAACAAAATTTCCAGATGATTGTCGGGTGATATTCGTAATTATCAGGCGAAAGGCGTTGTAAATTTTGGTCAGCGTGTGAAAATTTCAGTGTGTAAAATTCATGTCAAGAACGGTAAAATGCGACGCTTAAAATTTGGTGTTGAGATGAGATATCATTCAAAGTGCGGATTTGTGAACGTTATAAGTGTAAATTTGTCGTGGCGAACATTGTAATTTCAGGTGTCAGTTGTATTCAGAAATGTTGAATAATAATAATAATAATAATAATAATAATAATAATAATAATAATAATAATAATAATAATAATAATGTTTACCACGGGATAAGGAAATTCCTCTCTGTTAAATTACATTTAACCAGTTATTTGTACAAGGATTGCAAGCATATTGAGATAATGTCAATAAAATTTGTTAGAGTCTCAGTCGTTAATGGGAAGGAAATTTTGAGACATCGTGTATACCAGTATTGCGAAAGGTCGATGTGTGCTCTTGGATTTTTGAGGTTCGAAAGTCGTAATAATAGTAAGGTCAGAGATGTGCTTAATAATGTTGTCGTTTTCACCAGGGGATCGAAGTATGAAAAAGGGTCTTGAAGGAAAAGGGATTGAAAGCGATGGATTTATATGTACGTGGAGATGAGAGAGAAGTGTTACCGCTGAAATAAAGCGATGAGAAAGAGTGTTGAGACATTTTTGTAGAGGAAGTATTTAGGAACAGGCTGTGTTGAAACAGGCTGTATTGTTTTCCGCAATCAATCCGAATTTGAGACGACTATGATGTGAAGCATTGTAAATTTATAGAACGATTCCAAGTGAAAACGACTCTAGTAAAATGTAAAGGTCTTGGTAGTAAACATCCAGTGATTTTTGTTAAGATAAGGTACGGCCTCACGGATTGAAGAGAAATTTTGACACACGGTTGGGTTATATTTAATTTGTTCATTGGAGAGGTCATGGATAAGATGGTTGGAATTGATGATAGGCGATCTGAGAATTTCGAATGTGATGGTGATGATTATTATTTTGAAGGCATCCACTAAAAGGGAAACGTGTGTTGGGAATTTTCATTGGCAGCCCTGACACTTCAGTGCACAGGCTGAGATTGTGTTCGAGGTGGAGAATCGTTCGTCACGTCTATTTATTTTTGAGTTCACATATTATGATGAGATAGACACTTGTTGTATTTTTTTCGAGAGGTAGGCACTTACCGTGTTTCGACTCGCATTCTTTTGATAAGAGACGTAGTTCCGTCGTGCGTATTTTTTGTCTGACCAGATTCAGTGTTACTGTTGAGGTTTGTTGGAAATTGCGGTTCGCCTGATATGTTGAGGGAGACGTAGTACGACCCACTTTGACGCCCGACGATAGATTTAGGACGTCACGTGTTTATTCTTGGAGTCATTGGTGATGAGACGTCCTAGGTCACGCCCGACGATAGGATTTGGAAGGCATCATGTATATACTGATTAGGTTTAGGGTGTACAGATTTCAAGTGAGCCCGACGATAGGTCTGGGATGGTAGCTGTACACGCTCAAGTCTCGGTTTAGATGTTCTCTTTTGTTTGTTCTTTTGTGGAAGTGGCCTGGGGGAAGGTAGCAGTTACAGTACGATATGATTTATTGTAGAGGGTCTATGCGAAGCTCTCATTGAGATAACGGGACTGTTGTTGATAAATGAGGGCTGTCCAAGTGTGGGACATCGACCCGATCTAGATTAAATATTTTTACTGTGTTTCTTCGTGCGTGTTAAGCTGTATGACTTCGAGATGTTAATTTATTTTTTTACGGACTTTATTGTTTCCTCGTCTTGACGTCCGTTTTCGTTTGATGGTGTGCATATTGACACTCAGTGTTTTAGAATGAGACTTGAGTTGCGAATGCGGTTTCGATTCGTCAGCCAGTATTTTATTTTATTTTCACCTTGTCGTATTTTCATTCTTATTCATAGTAAGTAAGTAAGTAATCACTTTACCAGTAGTGTGTTGGGACAGACAGTAAATAGAGAGATCTGTACTGGTAGCATTGTTTTTCAAGGGAAAGAATTCCTTAAATTTGTAGTAAATTTTAGCGTGGACTGGTAAATTTATTAAGCATAATAAACCCATTTCTAACCTGAAAATCGGTTCAATAATAATATTTTCAAGTGACTTTTCACTTTTTGATTAACTTCAGTGTTTGGCATTTCTTCTAAATGCATGATTAGTAAGTGTTTCCTGCATTTCGCAGTTTTGTTCCTTTAGAACGACTTAACGTAAGATCCTCCCGGATCATGTGGTTGTTGGTTCCTTCCGAACAGTTGTTTGGGTGATGCACAGTTAGCATCGGGATTAACGTATCACTTAAGGGTGTCATGAATGACAAATACATGGTGGAATTTAGGTCAATTGTGAATGATGCTGTTAACTTGTAGTGAACACCATGCTTTCCCATAATATTTCGCAACCTATCCAAAGCAACTGATAGTCAGTTTGGTTCGATTAAGGGTCCATTCGGCGGATGTTTCCGTATCCGTGAAGGGTATTTGACTGGTGGATAACCTTAATTGAGAGAAAATCAGGCGTTCTACTTGTTGAAAGTCAGATTTTCCACGGATCGTGTGGATTAACTCTTAGTTCTCGTTTGGAATGATAGGTGCCCGGTTTTCAGGTCTTCCCTTTTTCAGTTTTTCAGTTTCGCTGTCCACTAACATATTAGCTTCTCCGAAGCAAATCTTCGGCATTGTAAGAAACGAAGTGACGTTATGTAATGTGACTGTGTTTGGAACATTCAAAATCAATAATTTATAATTTTTTTTATTTTTGTGGCAAGGATGCATATTAAATTAATTATGTTATCGTGCTATTTCAGTTCAATAAAAGTTAGTAAGCACATTTTTGCTCCTCATTTCAAGTAGTTAGGCTCTCTTCTGAACCCCATCGTTTGGTTAAGATCGTGACCGAATTTATTCCCGCAACGACCCAAGATTTAAGAGTTCTAAATTGTTCTACTGTAGCAGCCGTGGCCGACCAACGATGGAATGGTAAGTTCAAGGGTTCAAGACCAAGTAGGAATCAGTGGATAATTTGGAAGATACCACACCTGATTGATAAACGGCGATAATACAGGAATGCAAACAATGAGGAGGGCAGAAAAGAATACAAGCGATTAAAGAATGGAGTAGTTAGGAAGTGCAGGACAGCTAAGGAAGAATGGCTGAGAGAGAAGTTCAAGGATGTTGAAGATTGTGTGGTTGTACGAAGTATAGATGATATATACACGAAAATCAGGGAAACCATTGGGGAAAGGAAAAAATGTGTATGAATATTCAGCTCAGATCGAAGACCGCTTATAGGGAAAGAAGACAAGGCAGAAAGATGGCAATATTATATTATACAATTGTACCTTTTTTGCTATTGGCTTTACGTCGCACCGACACAGATAGGTCTTATGGCGACGATGGGACAGGAAAGGGCTAGGACTGGGAAGGAAGCGGCCGTGGCCTTAATTAAGGTACAGCCCCAGCATTTGCCTGGTGTGAAAATGGGAAACCACGGAAAACCATCTTCAGGGCTGCCGACAGTGGGGTTCGAACCCCCTATCTCCCGAATACTGGATACTGGCCGCACTTAAGCGACTGCAGCTATCGAGCTCGGTTACAATTGTATCAAGGGAAAGAAATGGATGATAAAGTTCTGGAACAAGAAAGGCAGTTGAAGCTTATGAATTTTGAGGTCAGAATTGAACATAGCTTTTTGAGACCTCAATAGGAACAAGGTGCCTGGAATTGATGACATACTGAGAGTAGATGTAGTGTGTAGTAGTAACGTAGAAATAAAAACGTTAGTACAATATTGGGTGGCACGGAGGGCTCCATCAAACTAGTCTTTTGACCCAAACAACAACAACAACAACAACAACAACAATGTGTGATCCTCATTCTTTCAGAGGTTAACTCTCCTCACCCCACCTACCCCTTCGTTAATACTCCAAATGTATAATGATCGTCAGGAACGGTATGATTACTCTCTGAGTTAGTATATTTTCACCTAGTTGCAGTTTTCACTACTAGACATCTCCCTGAGGTTCGTAGCTATGGCACTGTATGAAAAGTCACGTAGCACCACAAACTTGCTTGTTTTTGATATTGTTGTGTTGTCTCTGAAAAGAACGGTCATTGACCTTTCTGAGGTATTAAGGTATCAAAGCTGAACTATTACGATGAATGACACTTATTTTGTCCATTGTACTGCAGTGAGAGTTGAAGATGTTGTGAGTTCCTGGTTAAAAGTAATTACAGGAGTATACAGGAGATAACCATTTCCCCTCAGCAGTCATTATAGTCCAAATACTTTGTAAGCGTCCTTCTGCAAGACCGGCAAGGAGTTGTCACGTAGGTAGGGTGGGAGGTCTGCTGTTGGCTTAGCGTGCTCTCTCTCTATTCCCGGTTCGCTATCTCTAACTCGCTTTTTGACATCCCGTGTTCCAGATTCAGCTGACGTTGTCTACGGTCCTGTTACACCTATTAACTATCTTATGGTTCGCAAGCAGGATATGTTATCCGTTTGAACGTGCGCTTTGGGTAAATTTTATCCGACCAGATTATCGGTGTAAAACACTGTGTTTACGTAGGTCTACTTTCTCTCAAATGGGATAAGAAAAATGTCGTGTAGGCCTACAGTTTATTTATACCTTTATGAATTTTTTTTGTTGCTATTTGCTTTACGTCGCACTGACACAGATAGGTCTTATGGCGACGATGGGAGAGGAAAGGCCTAGGAGTTGGAAGGAAGCGGCCGTGGCCTTAATTATGGTACAGCCCCGGCATTTGCCTGGTGTGAAAATGGGAAACCACGGAAAACCATCTTCAAGGCTGCCGACAGTGGGACTCGAACTCACTATCTACCGATTACTGGATACTGGCCGCACTTAAGCGACTGCAGCTATCGAGCTCGGTCTTTATGAATCTAATCTGCCTTTGCTGGTGAGACTGAACTGTTTACAGTGCACTATATCTTCTGGTATGGGTCAAACAAAATTTCGTTACTTTCATTGACCTGCCTCATCCTTTGGCTTTGACAATATGGAGGTGACAGGTATGAGTGATGTCATTCCTTATGCAGCAAGTTCCTGTTATGAATGATATGAAAATGTCGCTCGTAGTGTCGGTTGGTGCGTGCATTTCAGTGGACTCAACCGACTGATATGCAACAGCAAATTCTGGCTCGGAGAGGAAAGCAACTGGAAACTGCTTCCCTGCTCATTTCCCTAGTATGCCTCTTCAGTGACAACTAGGCCATCTATGACAGCTGATGGCGATGCTGTTGAGGAACAAAGTAGTTTTCGGGTAGAATACACAACAAAATAATCCAATAAAACATCGTTGGCGGTAAGTTATATTAAACGTTAATTAAGTCCGACTCGTTGGCTGAACGGTAAGCGTACTGGCCTTCGGTTCAGAGGGTCCCGGGTTCGATTCCCGGCCGGGTCGGGGATTTTAACCTTAATTGGTTAATTCCAATGGCGCGGGGGCTGGGTGTATGTGTTGTCTTCATCATCATTTCACCCTCATCACGACGCGCAGGTCGCCTACGGGTGTCAAATAGAAAGACCTGCACCTGGCGAGCCGAACCCGTCCTGGGATATCCCCGCACTAAAAGCCATACGACATTTCAACGTTAATTAAAAAGAAACCAAACCAAACCCCATGCGAAACAGCCCAGAAGGGCCATGGTTTACCAAGCGACTGTTGCTCAGCCCGAAGGCCTGCAGATTATGAAGTGCCGTGTGGTCAGTACGACGAATCTTCTCGGCCGTTATTCCTGGCTTGCTAGACTAGGGCCTTCAACTCACAGTCAGATAGCTCCTCAGTTGTAATCAAGTGGGCTGAGTGAACCTCGAACGAGCCCACAGATCCAGGTAAAAATCCCTGATGTGGACGGGAATCAAACCCAGGTCCTCCGGGTACAAAGGCATGCACGCTACCCCTACACCGCAGGGCCGGCTGTTAAACGTTATAACGAAACATACATGTTAGTAGGTCTACTGCATGTCAACCATGTGGGAAGTTCTCTTCATTGTTATAATGAGTAATTCACATTATTAAACAAAATATTCAGTTATACGACTAGGCCTACACTACTTACTATAGGCCTAATATAGTTACTATTAATGAAACAATAATAAACGAGAACAACTGTAATAAAATACCGATTCTGAAGTCTACACCTCACAGTGTTGTTAGCATGTTTATAAATATGAAGTTCCATAGATAATGGGATACAGCGCTCATCAGCTACGCGAAGAGAATTCATTAAAAGAGAAACCTTTCTAGAGCAATTTTCATAAACGAATATCAATCGTCACTTCCAATAACAGCGTCATGATATTTTTCATCACTAAGTAATTATCGCTTTGTGAAGAGTCAATGAGAAAATTAGAACTCTCTATAAACTTACATTAACACGCGCGCAGGGTATAAATTAGCCGACACTGAAATTAACATACAAACGCGTCAACAGCTCGAATAACACTGTCCAAAGTTAACACAGACGTTAGGAAAATATCAGGCCATTAAGAATACTTGAAATAGTCCATTGGGAAAGTAGCGAAGGGTGAATGGAAGAATATCCGTTTGAGTAGAAGTATTCACAATTCATTTTGCCATAAGTAAAAAAATACGTCGTCCTGACGGGTTAATATTGGTATGCTTGGAACAATATATTGCTTTCCCTGCTTTTTAAATTTGAGACGAAGAGCAAACAAATTAATGGACATATGATGTTGTTTTTGTTTCATGGCAGGGGTATGGGACATCAAAGTCAACAAATTCGTGTACTTAGTAAGTGTGAAGATTTGATATAACCTGTATAACTGTAGTCGCCGTACTAATGTGTGTGTGTAATCGGGGAGAGGAGTGGGAAGAAGGCGGACAATGCACATATGCTTTCCACAGAGTTAAAGGGCATTTCGATTATGAAAGGCACCGTACACATTACAGTTTCGTTATAACTAAACATAAGGCGTACTTCCGCTAAACAAAAAAATCACACCATATCAAACTATAGAACTAAAGGCAGGTATTGAGATTTTGCGAGGAACTAAGAACTTTATCTTGGAGTGAGCAAGGAGCCTGTCAATCATCCACCGCAACACACACTAATGCCAGCTTAGTACGATGTGTAGACTAAGACTGGGCAGCGGGAGAAGTGGGAGACAACTACTACTATTACTACTACACAAATTGTTATTCCGCACCCTGAAGGGGTACGGTGGGCTACTTAGGGTGTAACGCCTTCTCTCAGGCTGGGGAAATTTGGAACGGTGAAGGTGCAGTATGAAGAAGGTGAGGGATTTGTCGGCCGTGGTCTATATTGTCAACTGTCTCGGCATTTGACTTAGTGCAGGAGTGGAAAACCACGGAAAACCATTCTCAGGACAGCCGATGGTGGGGACCAGCTGCTCTCCTTCTCCTGAATACAGAGGCGTACAGCCATGGAGGAGCCGAGGCCACTCCTCTGCTCTGTTGTTCGGTTGGAACGCAGAGCTATCGGATCACAAACCGGCGCGGCGTTGGCCACTTGTAGACCGAAACCTACTCTGCATCCGCCGACGCGGGAGGTGAGGTAGCCCCTCGCTTTCTCCTCACCACATGCGCGGCCAATTCTAGAGCGAGATGCTTTATTTGGATTATAGTAGTTCACATGGATTATTTACTAAATACAGAGAGTAAGAGAAATTTGGGTGAAAATGTTGTTAGCACTTTGGCTTACGCCGATAACGAAATAGCAAACTGTATGGAAGAATCAGCAAACTAAGATGTTTGAACTTGAGGGGTGCTGTGAGTATAGACTTCAGTGATTCCGCTAGGAAAGAGACTTCAAAGGATTCGCTGCTTGGGAGGAAAAAAAGAAATTGGAATAAACGGACCATTCGAAATTCTCCGATTCAGTAAGCCAAGATACTGAAAAGAAAGCTAATTGGATGATTGGTAGGATAGCTATCACAGTCAATTCACATTTGTAATCAACGGTTCCTTGCATTGTTCTCTAATTAGGCCGATCCTGTTGTACATGTATGGAATGAGAATGTAATTAATCATAAGCTGGAACTTTTGACAATTAAGTAACGAGGATGTTCGCTGGTACAATTGTTGATAGGAGGATATTCTTAATTAAAATAAATATACCATAGCGAAGTGAGTTCAAAGGATGGTGGGGTACCTAGAAAACTAGCCTAATGGACTTGACGGTAATGGTAAGAGAAGCAGAGAAACAATCTACTATCTAGCAAGGAAAATGGAACGCTTCAAGACGGTGTCTAAGGCTGACTAGTCAGGAAGCAGCATCGGTGGTCTTTAATATGACATCAACAATAACCTGGAGTGCCAAGATCGTAGCCCGTTGCCCCTTGAAAAACCGACTACCTCGGTTGGTGTCGAATCTAGCTCGAACTTGACACTCTATCTCAAATCCACGAAGGAAAATACAGTTTCAGGGTAAGATGCGAAACTAAATGGCAATATAGAAGAACATGGAGGTGCTTAGTTTATTCATAGAGGCTTGGGGAAAATCGAAATCTCAAGACACTAAAACAACTTTGGCAAACAAAGGAACGTTACGCTTTCTCTGAATATCATTTTGCGGTTTTGAAGAGGGAAAGACACACAAGGCTATCTGATGATTAAAAACTCACATACCCGCCTTATATGCAGAGATAATTTGGTAGCCTACTAAAATATTACTCAATAATTAATGTTCGCAATATATTTCAAAGTTCGGGAATGGTAATTGTATTAAATTAGTTGATTAATTAACCAACTAATGTCCTTATCAAAGCAAGGATTAAAAGAAATTACATGCAGCTTACTTCATTGCTAATGAAGTTAGTGTTTGATTAGTTGACTGTCAAATAATAAGTAGTACATATTGAGAGTGATTATCTATAATTATGATCAGAAAGTGTCTCAACCAAGATATTGCAGACAAGTTTAAAATATATTCAACTCGCCTGGTGATTGTAACATATTGTTCTAAACAATTCGGATTATAAAGCTGAGACACTCCGATGCGTGGGCCATGATGGTAAATATAATCAACAAAGATGTGAAACACACTGCCCGCCGTTCTGGGCGGACTCACAATAAAGAAACATGTATAAACTTTAATTTCCACTTCGTTTGTTTACCCATAATCCTCCTCCCACTCGCCAGTGGTCTGCTAATGAGTCTACAACAAAACTCAACTTTTACGTAATTATAGGATTTCAGTTCTTTTTCTCTTCATGTTCACGGTAACGTCAAAGGAATTCACATAAAAAGCAATTGCAGAGGTAGAGAAGGCAACGTGTTTCTATAATCTATATCAAGGTATTTCTAACAACAACGTCAATGAAAAGAAAATAGAAAATTACAGAGCTTGGTTACAAATTAATTTCTAATTAAAAAACGTTGAAATCAACCACTACTGTGTGGAACAAAACATCTAGTGCAGTGCATACCGGTTTCTGAACGCGTACAGCACTTAATATTTTATATAATCACCTGTACATTTGAGTTCCTAATTCAAAGCTCACAAAAGGACGCTGTTCTGTGGGATTTTGCTTTTTGTTTCCCAATGAATATGTGGGAACGGTCAAACAGCACCTGTCCTACAATTACATTATAGGTAGCGGTAATTAGGAGGTACAGTAAGTTAACTGCAGTCATTGCTCGTTTGTTGGTTCCAGGATACGAAAGAAAACACCTCAGCTAATGATAATTTTCCTTCGAGCAATATGGTCCCCCAGTAACACCATAATTATTATTTTGAATTACAGGGTTAAGCAGAAGGGTTCCTTGAGTGGGTCTGGAATCTTCTTAGTTTCTGTCAGTGATTTATGATGTGCAAATAGGTGAAGTTTCTACTCCCTATAATTAAGGGATACTTTTGGTCGCACTTCGAGTCTCAGATGGTGTACACTGCAACTCTCCCAGTCGCTTTTTAAAATATCTTAAGTAGGTATTACAACAACAACAACAACAATAATAATAATAATAATAATAATAATAATAATAATAATAATAATAATAATAATAATAATAATAATAATTTCGTGTGGCTATTTCTAGCCGAGTGCAGCCCTTGTAAGGCAGACCCTCCGATGAGGGTGGGCGGCATCTGCCATTTGTAGGTAACTGCGTGTTATTGTGGTGGAGGATAGTGTTATGTGTGGTGTGTGAGTTGCAGGGATGTTGGGGACAACACAAACACCCAGCCCCCGGGCCATTGGAATTAACCAATTAAGGTTAAAATCCCCGACCCGGCCGGGAATCGAACTCGGGACCCTCTGAACCGAAGGCCAGTACGCTGACCATTCAGCCAATGAGTCAGTAGGTATTAATCATAATGCATTGTATCGCACCAACTATAAATACCGTAACCATGCCTATTTATATAAAAAAGAGGCGATCGTAATCATTATCAGTACAGTTTGCACACAGATCTTACGGCGACGATGGAATAGGAAAGATGTAGGAGTGCGAAGGAAGCGGCCGTGGCCTTAATTAAGGTGCAGCTCTAGCATTTGCCTGGTGTCAAAATAGGAAACCACGGAAAACTATCTTCAGGGCTGCCGACAGTGCGGTTCGAACCCACTATCTCTCGGATGCGCGCCCCTAACCACACGGCCAACTCGTTCGGTAACACTAGAAGTAGTTAGAGGGACGTAAAACTAATAATGTTATTCTTCATTGTCTCTATCGCTTTTGCCTTTACCTCATTTATTCTATGGAGCCATAGTCGGCTCCTTTTAAAGCAAACTTGACACGTGGAAGAAAAAATAGAGTTGCACCTGATAAGTCAGGTGGTGGGTTGGATGACCCAACTTAGATATCTTATACTTCACAGAAATGTCAAGTTCCCTCAGTAGATCAGTATAGGGTGCCCGCCTCCTGGTCCGATTCGCGTTTTCAAACCAAACAGAGGTAGTAGTATTTTTGAAGAGCGTAAAGATGTTCATTCGGCACTGCATGTCGAACGTTATTGGTATGATAAAGATCTATGATGACATCTTTGGTATTTAAACGAAAAAATTAACTCAACCACGGATTGCCCAACTAAGGTCTGGTTTCTCTGCCATCTAGTAGGATAAAACTTAACGTTGAATTTTACACACAGGCAGCCTAAATGGCAGTCAAATCGAAATGTTTACACATATTAGCCGAGATGATATTATTATTATTATTATTATTATTATTATTATTATTATTATTATTATTATTATTATTATTATTATTATTATTATTATTATTATTGCCTGCTCTCTGTTACGGTATTTTCCCCAGTTCTCAACAGTCCTTCGCTCACTTCAGCCATTTGTCGGTCTTCCACTTGTCCTCTTGCAGCCCGCTTCTATCTCATGCATTCTTTTGGATTTCGTTTGACAAGCCCATACAATCTTTGTTAACATTTTTCTATCCTCTCATGCAAAGATTTTCCTTTCAGTACTCACTTCACCTTTTCATTTCTCACTCTGTCACTTCTTGTACCTCCTATTTTGCTCCTCGAGTATTTCTTTTCACTCGCTTGCACTCTGTTAATATCATTCTCTTTCTTCCATTACCCAGGTTAGTAGTGGATGGTGATGGTGATTATTGTTTTAAGAAGATGTACAAGTGGGCAGACATCCTCTAGGTCAATGTTGGAATGTCATAGATATGATATATTGTTATATATGATATATTGTTATATAAAACATGTTTACTTTCCTTGGGTACCTCCTAAGTGCAGATCAGGTTTCTAAAACCTAAGAAGTGTGCGCGCATGTCCTCCCCGTTCACTGATTTCTTTATTGTTTCTACCACCATTCACTCTTATACTTCCTCAGTATTTGAAACTTTGGACTTCTCTCAGTCATTCTTCATGCATTATGTATAATAATAATAATAATAATAATAATAATAATAATAATAATAATAATAATAATAATAATAATAATAATAATAATAATAATAATCTACAGCCTGTTTTCCAGTCTTTGACCGGATCAGGGATGTAATGAATGAAACAGATATAGGCTATTAGTGCAATGGGGTCGCCACTCCCAAGGTGATTATTAATGACTGATAAATGCTATGAAATGAGAATGGAGAGTGTTGCTGGGATGAAAGATGACAGGGAAAACCGGAGTACCCGGAGAAAAACCTGTCCCGCCTCCGCTTTGTACAGCACAAATCTCACATGGACTGACCGGGATTTGAACCACGGAATCCAGCGGTGAGAAGCCGACGCGCTGCCGTCTGAGCGACGGAGGCTCCTAATAATAATAATAATAATAATAATAATAATAATATGGCCTCAGCTACCGTTTGCAGCCCTTTTCATTTGACGCCATCTGACTGCCTGCTCGTCAATTTCGACGTTCCGTTTTACTCTAGGCCTACTAGATTGCAGAGTAAACCGAATCCCTCTTGGGTGTCTATGGCTGAGTTTGAATACATTTTGTCGGCTAAACACCAAATGTGACACCAGAGATCTTTCACATGCCGACATCATACGATATGGAGTGTCGAATGGACTTTTTTCCGGCCTTCAAAAATCAGACTCCCTATGCCAGGGTTGAACCCACTTCGGATCCGGAGGCAGACAGTCTACCACTGGTTCACAAAGGGAACTAGTACCTGCAACAGGACTTACAAGTGTAATAAACAAGTATTTTCCTTATTAAAATGGGCACTCGTAAAGAAGATGTGTTCCATCAAAAGTGTAGTCATACTACTCATATTTTACCGGGCGAGTTGGCCGTGCGATTAGAGGTGCGCGGCTGTGAGCTTGCATCCGGGATATAGTGGGTTCGAATCCTACTGTCGGTAGCCCTGAAGATAGTTTTCCTTGGTTTCCCATTTTCACACCAGGCAAATGCTGGGGTTGTACCTTAATTAAGGTCACGGCCACTTCCTTCCAACTCGTAGGCCTTTCCTATCCCATCGTCGCCATATGACCTATCTGTGTCGGTGCGAAGTAAAGCCACTAGCAAAAAATAGCTACTCGTATTTTAGGGACAGAAATATTTGCAAGTCTTCATTGTAGATGCTACTCAGTTTGATTGCTCTATTATTATGGCTCTTAAGAAACAATATACATACAGACTATAAAAAACAACACTTTATTACTTTCTGAAATTCAATTTTTGCTCACAAGCTGAGAGAAAGCGGCAGTGGTGCCGGCATATTTTATTAGCCATTTACGATACTCTTTTGTCAAAAGATTAGTCTATGTATACCAAAACTTGTGAAAAGCTAATCAATAAGGCCTTAGAAAAATCAAAAGGAATTGTAGCGGGAGGAGAAAGAATAAAAACCATCAAATACGCTGATGATATGTCTGTGCTAGTAGAAACGGAAGAGGAGCTCCAGGTAATGATGGAGAATATTGTACTGTAAATGTGGGTAAAGAATTTGAAATGAAACTGAACATTGGCAAGACCAAAGTTATGAAAAATCATATAAATGGGATTGTAAATAAAGGGTACAGATCTCTGCACATGGTTATGAGGGTGTTTAGGGGTTTTAGTAAGGATGTAAAGGAGAGGGCATATAAGTCTCTGGTAAGACGCCAACTAGAGTATGATTCCAGTGTATGGGGCCCTCACCAGAATTACTTGATTCAAGAACTGGGAAAAATCCAAAGAAAAACAGCAGCTCGATTTGTTCTGGGTGATTTCCGACAAAAAAGTAGCGCTACAAAAATGTTGCGAAGTTTGGGCCGGGTAGAATTGAGAGAAAAAGGAGAGCTGCTCGACTAAGTGGTATGTTCCGAGCTGTCAGCGGAGAGATGGCGTGGAATGACATTAGTAGACGAATAAGTTTGAGTGGCGTTTATAAAAGTAGGAAAGATCACAATATGAAGATAAATTTGGAATTCAAGAGGACAAACTGGGGCAAATATTCATTTATAGGAAGGGGAGTTAGGGATTGGAATAACTTACCAAGGGAGACGTTCAATAAATTTTCAATTTCTTTGAAATCATTTAGGAAAAGACTAGGAAAACAACAGATAGGGAATCTGCCACCTGGGCGACTGCCCTAAATGCAGATCAGTAGTGATTGATTGAAAATAGGAAAAGGAGACGATACAATTAATATATCAATAGATGGAATAGTATTAGAACAGGTTCAATTTTTCTAGTATTTGGGAATTTGATAACTTCCAGCAGAAGTTATACTTAGGAAGTGAGACACAGAATACCCGTGGGAAAGAGGGCTTTTGGTAGTGTTAAAGGTTTGCTGACAGCTAGAAGCAGACCAATCAAACTTAGGAAGAGGTTTGCCAAATGTTTTGTGTGGAGTGTGGTGTCTTATAGTTCTGAAACGTGGACAGTCAGACAGAAAGAACAAAAATATTTAGGAAGTTCAGAAATGTGGTTATGGAGAAGAATAGAGAAAGTGAAATGGACCGATAGGGTGAGAAACAAGAGGATGCTGAGCAGGTTAGGAGGGGAGAGTAACTTCATGATGACGATACAGAGGAGGAAAACATCTTGGATTGGTCACATATTACGTAGAAATTGTCCACTACAGAGAATCGTGGAGGTAAAAGTTGAAGGAAAAAGAGGACGAAGAAAGTTTGGAATGCTGGGAGATGTGAAGATAGGAAGAAGTTACAAGCAAATGAAGGAAGATGCTCAGGACAGGGAGAAATGGAGGCCATCCAGTTGATACCTGTCTAAGGACAGATTTACTGAAAGAAGAAAGAAGAAAGAAGACTAAAACGTGGTTAATTTCAACCAAAAGGGTTCAGAAAAATTAAATATTTGAACTAAGCATCGATTCGAATTGAACAATTTCGCACATAATAATTTCTCGAATCTCGAATTCAAAACGGTCCCTACTCTTTCAGCGGTTCCCCGCGTTAAGATGATGGTAGAAGATTGGTGGAACAATAAAATATTATAAAACTGTACGTGGCACCTTATTATAACAAGCACTTAGAAAATAAAAATAAAAACATATTTCAGTCATGACACTACAAAAATGTACTTCGCAGCTTATTTAAAAACAGGTAAATTTGCTTTATATCCAGTCCAATGTCTCATTTCATTTGCTGGCAGCTGTCAATCAACGCCACTTGGAGTCCAGAGTTTAGGCAAGATGAGCAGATTTTTCCGATCACCGTAACTCAAAAATTTCTACCTAGGTTGTAGATGAGTATCCTCAGGCGGCCAAGAGCTTGATCCCTTTTTGAGTTCCACAACAACGTTCCGTTCCAGCACAAATGCGGTTCTGCGTTCCACCAACGCAGCGTTCGTGTGTTGTATGGGAATGTCAAGGGACCGAGAGAAAAGTGTGAATTATTCAGAAATTCCAATTAAAACCATTTTAATGAACGAATTTCTACAGCATTTGGATTTAAGAAACCTCCCATGGCACAACAGCCTCGATGGGTATCGGTCTACGAAAATCATGCGCGTCTACGAGGGAACGTGTGGTCAGTATAACGAATCCTTTCGGCAGTTATTCTTGACTTTCTAGACTGCGGCCACTATCTCATCGTTTTCACTTAGGTTGGGTGGATCTCTAACCAGCCCTCAGACATAAGTAAAAAAATCCTTTACTTGGGGGAGGGGGGGGGAAGGTTCGAACCCGGAGTCTACTGATAAATGACAGGCTCTCTATCCCTTGACCACGGGGCCCGCTTGCAATCAAGAAAGCTTACCAAATTCAAAGAAGCAAAAAATCTTCTGGTGGGGGTGGGGGAGTGTATTTTGACGTACATGTGCCCTTAACCTATCCTTGTTTGAATCCTTCACTTGGTTGCGTCACCATGAGTGCGTCAACATGCTGTGGAAAGAAATACAACTAGTTCTCTTACCTCCAACACAGTATAACGGAAATAGGTATGAACGAACTCGGTATGATAATCATTTTGTAAGAAAATACTATTTACACAAGTGAGTGAAATAAAGTGTGTGCTGCAGGAATTTTGGCCTCGCGCCGGACATTTAAAGGAAGTTGTCATGAGCAGATAATTGGAGGCTAGCGGCTGTCGTTGTGGTCAGGAGACATCCCTGGTATGCGAGGGCTTTGCCTCGGCAGGCTCGTATCCACCAATTACGGTGTCACACTCGCTTCAAGAGAGGCGTACGACCTGCGGGCAAATTCTGGACAAAACATTCCTTACAAACTATTAAAAAATATAAGAGAGGTCGTAACATAACTCAATTCTTTGACGTTACAATGGCCAGACCTCTCCTTTTAACATCGCACTGACCTAAAACAAAGGTTCGACAATGTAAAACACAATGGAATGACCTCTCGCAAAAAGCAGTGCTATTTCTTACACTCAGTCGCCGCTTAATTGCTGTGTGAGCATTCTTCATTATCAACGAATGATGCCGAGAAACTTCCGACATGTACCCGCGCATGAATTCAATGGAAAAGATAATAAGAATAAGACCGGTAATCATAATAAAAGAAAGGAGGTATAGCCAAAAAGTCTAGTGCTCAAGTACGTAGATAAGGAGCTTGACGTTGAAGATTTGTTAATGGACTGATTAATTTAATGATTAAAATGGATTGAAAACTTAAAGAATATGCTCGCTTCGGTACCCAATTCCAGTAAAAAGGATGAAAGAACCGTTTAACGGTCTATTTGAGAAATTTTAATATCACTACTTGCTTTGCGCAAAAGAAAAATAAGCTGCTTTATTTTCGAATACACGGGCTACAAAAAATGTAATAAATATGTAGGCCTTCTATTTTAACACTAGTGCCTAAAGCTATTAATACCAATAATTAAATACCTTCATTTTTCACGTCATATGCCGGACTTTGGGATTGTTTACTATGTGAGAATTTCAAATGAAAGTAGTAATGATGATGCTGCTGCTGCTGATGATGATGATGTTGATGATTACTCCACCCGCAGTAACTACTGGTCTTTTGATGAATACTCCATGATAGCGAAACTGGAAATACGCCTCGGAAGGATCAATAAACGTCTTGCATAAGACAATCATTGATATATGGGAGTAATAACAACTCCCGGAGGACTGGAAGGTAAATTTAGTACATTCTTTACATAAGAAAGGGAATATCAAGAATGTAAATACCTCTCATGGTATCTAATTACGTCAGGTCCACCTCACGATTGAGGTATAATTTCTAAACTGAACGTTTCCGCACCTTTTGGTATTACTTTGTTTTTATTATAATAATACTGGAGAGGTCAGCTCGGTGCGTTGTGTCATGGCCAGTTATGGCTGCTAGCTCTGTAATCGGGAGATAGGTGGGTTCGAATCGCCCGTCGGCCATCCTCGAAATGGTTTTCCGTTTCCACTTCAACTCCAGGCAAGTGCCAGGATGGTTAACTTTCTCAAGACCATGACCGCTTCCCATTCCTAGCCGATAAAATTACACCTCACAGACAACACCCTCACACAGCGGTACATGTAGCTCAGTACCCTGGGGTGTACCGGGAGGAGCAGCTACAGATATGGCGAGTCGAACATGTCCTCGGACACTCCCGACAATAAAAGCCATACGCTAACAATGAATGAAAATCCACAGCCTGTTTCTAGTCATTCGACCGGGCCAGGAATGGAATGAATGAAGCCCTCATCTAGTGGCGAGGATAGGAATTGTGCCGGCTGCTGAAGCCTGTCGCACTCCTCTGGGGCAATGATTAATGAATGACAGATGAAATGAAATGATATTGGAGAGTATTGCTGGAATGAAATATGACAGGGAAAACCGGAGTACCCGGAGAAAAACCTGTCCCGCCTCCGCTTTGTCCAACACAAATCTCACATGAAGTGACCGGGATTTGAACCATGGAACTCAGTTGTGAGAAGCCGACGCGCTTCCGCCTGAGCCACGGAGGCTCTTACGCTAACAATAATATATGAAAATATTGTATATATGCACGGTGTTTTAAAATAGTACTACGATTGGAAATTCGGATATTTTGAGACTCGTCCAGGTAGCAAATGATTTAACCATCCTCTAGAATTCTGATATTTTGAGACTCGGATATTTTGAAACAACACTGTACTATTTACCTCCCTTGTGACATAAGTAGCTACTTTCGAAACCTAAATGACTATATTTGGCACTATACAAGACTTCAATTGTTCCTTCAAAGTTCAACGAACCCCGTCACGAAATGTCCTTCCTACTGCTAGGGAAACTCTGAAAGTACATTACAACTATGAATCGAATTCTTGATAGCTAACGTATAGACCTATCAATAGATTATGGCAGTAGCCAATAATAAATATTTATATATTGGATTTCAACTCATTTCCGACAAGTATAATGGCGACGATGGGATGCGAAAGAGCTAGGTCTGGGAAATAGACGACTGTGGCCTTAATTAAGGTAAAGCCCCAGCATTTGCCTGGTATGAAAACGGATAACCACGGAAAACCACCTCAGGTTTGTCGGTAGTGGGGTTCGAACCTACCATCACCCGAATGCAAGTTATCAGTTATAGGGTCCGAAATGCTCAGTAGCTCGCTCGGCCAATAAGAAATAAGTAAGATCTGTGAGAGCCTGCCTTCTTACGCCACTATTGCAAGGTTCTGGCGTGGGCCGAGATGATCTCTGTAGGAAACTGAACGTAGAGGTGAGTGTTTACGAAATAAAATTACCTGCCATTGCTTAGAATGTTCCCCAATCTTCCTTAGCTATCTCGGGAAACGATGTCAGGGGTCATAGGTTACTGTAACAGATGCAGTCAGAACTAGAACGCTATTAATGATACACTTTCGTGCCTCAAATTACACAAAATCGGGCGAGTTTGGTCACGGGATGCCGTGCCTAACTAGAAATCAGAAGGTCGCTAGTTTGATTTCAGACAGTTATAAATGCTGTTCTGAGATCTTCCTTTATTTCAGGAAAAAGAGTAACGGATTTATCTCTGCAGAGATTTAAAAATTCATGAGACATGGATCGAGACGATGGGACTTGCACTGACCTCTCAACATTGTTCTTTGTCTGATTTCATTCAGTCATTTCTTTTCCTTCAATGCGTTAACCAAGCGGTGCTGCTTGCATGTAGGAGGTAATGGGTTCAGACCTCAGCCTCCCAGTCTAAGCCTTTTCCAATCTAGCGTCACCAAAAACCTGTAAATGTTATTGTGATGTTGAAACCACTAGTGAAAGAACTCTAACCACAACACTACTAAGTTCCGTAGGTTAAAGTTTATTTAACTCTTCATAGCTTTATACCTGTTATTTGTTTACTCATGCAGATCAAAGAGTGCGTTCCCTACTTTTTCTTAAAAAGAGCTGATGACAGTTCATTAAGGACCTTGGCCTACCAATACCACTGCCACCCGGACAAACCACCTGTAGATACTAGAGTTCATTGTAGTTTGAATATATTCTCAGCCATATCGTTTGGCTTTAGTGACCGGGTTCGCTGTCTATGATAACGTTACTGTATTATATAATATGAGAGTTTTATCTGTATCCTGCTCATAATTTAAAAAAAAATGGTATTTTTGTATCGGTTGTGTCCACAGTAAGAAGAAAATGCAGTTTTTAGTTTTCCGTCATCACTGTCTGTCTGTCTGTCTGTCTGTCTGTCTGTCTGTCTGTCTGTCTGTCTGTCTGTCTGTCTGTCTGTCTGTCTGTCTGTCTGTCTGTCTGTATGTCTGTCTGTCTGTCTGTCTGTCTGTCTGTCTGTCTATACACGCATGACAAGAAAAATGGCTGAACAGTACTTAATTATATTTGGTATGTACAGTCGGAGAATAAGGCACTACAATTTAGGGTATAAATAACTTTTTTCGCACTGAGTAAAATGATAGTTTAGGGGAAGACCTAAAATTTAATTCTCAGATGTCTATTAGTGGTCCTATAGATAAATAATACATTACAAATGTTATAGAGAATACAATTTCAGAGCATTTGCCGTCGTCTACATAGTTTTATCGTACCGGCTCTGATAACAGACATATTAATGATTGTATACTTTTGTTGCTTAGTACAAATCAACACAGAGCCACGAGCAAATGGTAACACAATTTAGAGAAAATCGGTATGTAAAGTCTGAGAATAAGGCACTACAATCTAGGCTGTAAATAAGTTCATTCACTCCGGGTGAAATGGTAGTTTAGAGGAAGGTGTAAAATGCTACTCTCACATATCTATGTTATTAGTGCCGCTATCCATAAATACTATGCAACAAAAGTCATATAGAATACATTTTCCGGTCATTTGTGCCTTATACAGTCTTACCGTACCGGCTATGATAACACAGATATCAGTAAATGAAATGAAATGGCGTATGGCTTTTCTAGTGCCGGAAGCGTCCGAGGACAAGTTCAGCTCGCTAGCACGCTAACCATTTAGCCATGGAGCCGGACAGAGATATCAGTGAATTTAACCTTTTGTTGCGTAGACCACATCAACGCAGAGCCATGAAAAAACTGGGTTGACAAAATTTAACGAAAATTGGTATGTGAAGTCGAATAATAAGACACTACACTATAAGCTGTAAATAATTGTATTCATCCTGGGCAAAATATTAGTTTAGTGCAAGGTCTAAAATGTAATTCTCAAATGTCTACGTTATTACTGCTCGATAAATACTACATAACAAACGTTATAGAGAATATAAATTTCCTATCATTTACTACCTTATACAGTTTTCCGGTCCAGGTATGGTAACATAACACATTGGTGAATTTAGACTTGTGTGGCTTATATCAACGCCGAATCACGAGTAAACGCAGTGAACAGTATTTAATCAAAATCAGTGTGTAAAGTCGGACAATAAGGCACTACCGTCTAGGCTATAAATTTTCTCCACGCTGGGTGAAATGGTAGTTAAGGGGAGAGGCTAACATTTATTATCAGATGAGGAGTGTCTGTTCACAAGGCGCTACTTCCACCCTAAGAAAGTTGTGAAGAAACGTAAGGAAACGTATAGTAAAGGGCACATGGAACATAGCCATGATCGGGTAAGGTACTAAGTTACTTTTAAAGAATTACATATGTCGGGTCTGGATTGCTCATGGGATTCCATTGTATTCAACTACTGTAATGGATGTGGACGAAATACTAAACAGAAATATGAAATGGAAATAGCACCTTTTGAGCAGGAACTCCACAGATATCAATGTCATTAGTGGTCTTGTCGATAAAAAGCTTATAGACAACACAATTTCCAATAATTTATGTCTGATACAGTTTTATATACCGATAATGATAACAGAGATACTAATGAATTTATATTTTTGTTCCTTAGTTCATATCAATCAACGCTGAGCATGGAAATATCCTTCAATAGAGTTAAATGGCGATGGTGGTGACTTTTGTTGTCATTGTTTTAAGGTTAAAAACCGCCTGGTCATCAGCAGTAGCGGCGATTAAGGGAGGTGAGGGGACCCAGTCGGCCCACCCCAATTTGTAGAGAAAATATTACATTTTTATTCCATTTCAGCCAACTGAAACTAGGAATTATAGAAATTATTTTTAAGAAAAGCAAAATGTACAATCCCTGTTGTCTTATCAGCTTATTCTTTCCTTTATTTTCTCTAATTATTAACACACATTTTAGCGGAAATACGCAGAAAATATCGTTCGTCGGAGCTAACCGACTTCTATAGCGCCACAGCAAGTAGTGGAGACTCTACATGTGCTGCGAGGAAGGATAGCAAGGGTACCGTTTCTTTGCCAAGATCATGGACACTGAGGTATGATTCACCCGCTTACCGCGCACGTTCGTCAGTCTGGCAATCTCTTTCGTGTCTGTTAGTTTCTTAGTATGTAGACACATACTAAATGATTTTTAATTGTATAATCACGCCCTACGTCTATTTAATTGTAATACATATGTAATACTGTTCCTTTGATGAAAGTTTTATTCCTACTATTGAATCAAAATCACAAAAACTATTATTACGACACTTAAGTTGGTAAACTATCATCCTTTATCTCTCTGTCGCTTACCATTTTGTAGCTTATTTGTTTCAGCTGTGATTTTTCTGTATATATCCCTCCCACCCGCTACATTCCACAAACCCGGGTACTTTTTGTTGTCCTTACATTCCCCCCCCCCCACTTCTAATTCCCAATCAGCGCTATTGAGTCATCAGCCCATACTGATAAGGAAAATTGTGAAGATAATTATCGAAATGAGATTTTAAAAAATCGTTAAGGAACGATCGTTTAAAGAATAAGACAAGAGGTAATCATGAATGGAGGAAGAATCCCTTTACATTAGATGATGTAATTCTCAGAGTGGAAAGAAAACGAAATGAAAAGGCCTACAATATCGACAACAGCACATTGACTGCTGTTCATTGTGATGTGCTTTGTCTCTTCTGCTACCGCTCATCTCCGATAGATGGCATTACTGCTGCGTGGCGTGTGGTCTAAGGGAGTTACCTATCCGAGTGCAGAAGCCTGGCTGAATACTGGTAGGAAGTAGCTGGTGAGTTAAAAAACTTCCTTTCTTCCACTGGTTCATACATGTTCTGATAACTACTGGTACGTGACACACTGGATATAATGGTATTCCAGCTATTCGATCTCTGTCATGAGGCTCTGATAGGATTTGGAGGTGTTCACGGTAGAGCGGTGTTCACTGTTGTCTGTGGCTGGATCATTCCAGCTCTAGAACATGGCACTGTTAGAATACCAGCGTAGTACTGTTCGTGAAAAGTGAGAAACTGTGCCCTTTTTCGTTTCATCGAGCATGTGTTATGATAGCATTGCGTTTGACTGTGACTTCCCAGTCGGTTAATGTTGCAGTCCGACGAGAATACTGACGTCATTGTGTCGAGTTCAGTTTATTATTTGTTTGTGTCTGTCACTGCACCAGAGGAATGTGGGTGGGTTTAAATGAAACTTAGTATTTCAGTTTAGAATAAGGTCGAGTAGGATATTAGCATACAGTTGTTAAAAAATCAGCAGAAGGGGTGCTTCAGAAGGAACCTAATGCATAAAAGTCGGTGTAGACCTATATCACTCACGGTTGATGTCCGACTCGTTGGCTGAATGGTCAGCGTACTGGCCTTCGGTTCAGAGGGTCCCGGGTTCGATTCCCGGCCGGTTCGCGGGTTTTAACCTTAATTGGTTAATTCCATTGGCCCAGGGGCTGGGTGTTTGTGCTGTCCCCAACATTCCTGCAACTCACACACCACACATAACACTATCTTCCACCACAATAACACGCAGTTACCTACACATGGCAGATGCCACCCATACTTATCGGAGGGTCTGCCTTACAAGGGCTGCACTCGGCTAGATATAGCCACACAAAATTATTACTTACGGTTGATTTTATACGAAGAAAGTTCTGGTGAAAAATAAGTGAAACATCTCTAGCAGTCGTGTAAAAGTCCAAGAGCCGGGAACTAGCTCTATAGACTCTAAACACAGTTGGTATGGAGAACGTTCCGGCAACGTTTTAAGGCTTTTTACATCTGTCAGTACATTTTGAATTTTAATCAGATGCTTGGCTTTCGTTTATACCGGAAGAAAGAGATTAAATCAAAATCAACAATAATGCAAAAAATATGAAACTGCAAAGGGCCAAAGAGAGCAAGGAAGCGACAAGCTGCTGAAATGGAGAGGCATGTCTACTTATGTGCCTAGAATATCGGGAACAGTATGAGGGATGTTATCACGGACATGCTAAGTGATCGCCCTGTCAACAACGGGTACTACAGGTAGTTAATATAAAGAATAAGTGCAAGTCTTTCAACATTCTCATACAACGCTACAATTACGTCATAACAAGAATACATTTTCAGCGTGTACGGCTTCTCTACTCCTCTACCCTAAGAGGCAGTTGCTGTTTAGTTTACGACTTACAGATAAAGGAAGGTGTGGGATCAGCAGAATGGATACCTACGCCGTTAGCCCAGGCTTCTGCAACTGGGACGATACATATAATGTCCAGGTTTCCAGTCTTGTTTTTGACTAGGCGAATAGGTTACCTACTCTTAAATTAGACCGTGCTGGATATCGAAGTACAATAATTATAATAATAATAATAATAATAATAATAATAATAATAATAATAATAATAATAATAATAATAATAATAATAATAATAATAATTCCTTCTTCTTTCTCAATCAGCTTACCCTCCAGGGTAAGTTTTTCCCTCGGACTCAGCGAGGGATCCCACCTCTACCGCCTCAAGGGCAGTGTCCTGGAGCTTCAGACAGTGGGTCGTGGGATACAACTGGGGAGGATGACCAGTACCTCGCCCAGGCGGCCTCACCTGCTATGCTAAACAGAGGCCTTGCGGGGGGGGGGGGAAGTTTGGAACGGATAGACAAGGAAGAGGGAAGGAAGCGGCCGTGGCCTTCAGTTAGGTACCATCCCGGCATTTGCCTGGACGAGAAGTGGGAAACCACGGAAAACCACTTCCAGGATGGCTGAGGGGGAAACCGAACCCAACTCTACTCAGTTGTCCTACCGAGGCTGAGTGGACCCCGTTCCAGCCCTCATACCACTTTTCAAATTTCGTGGCAGAGCCGGGAATCGAACCCGGGTCTCCGGGGATGGCAGGTAATCATACTAACCACTACACCACAGAGGCGGATATAATAATAATTAATAATAATAAGAAGAACAAAAGTATGGCGTAAGCTGTTGTGTGCAGACATTTTGATTTTAAATCATTTAGGCTGCCTGCGTTTCAATTCGTACGTTTCGTTGTATTCTCTCAGATGGCAGAGAAACCTATTAATATTGATCGATCTGTGGCTGAGTGTTAATAAATTTTTAATCTGCAAACACCAAATGTGTCATTAGAGATACTTTCCATGCCGACATCGTACGACATGGAATGCCGAATGGACTACTTGTCGCCCTTCAAAAATTCGACTATTTCTGCTGAGTCTGAACCCGCGGTCTTAACATCCGGAGGTCAGCACTCTACCACTGATCCACAAAGGCACAGAAGCCGCTATCGCTAATCACTATAACACAATTACCATCAACATGCTGGTTTATATGATACGAGTAATTAATATCGTAAGTGCATTCAAGTTCAGTCATAGCAATGTAACAACGCTATCTACCAATGTTACCTCATAGCTGAACGTAAAACCAGAGAATAAATAAATGAGATACCGTTACATCGTCTAAAATATTCTTGTGGAACATTCCTTTAGCAGATTCAGACGGCTGATTGTGCCAGGAGGTTTGAAAGTTAGCGTTTCCAATCTCCTCTTGGAAGGCAACCTGTGATTATCAGAAGCCGGTGATATATTATGGGGACTGCACCCTTACCAGCCCTCTTACTAAGAGTTGGTTTAGTTGCATGAAACATGCATTTAAAAGACGACCTTCTAACCATCATGTTGCCACAAAATTGCACAGTTTTATCGAATTATACATTTCGCACTCAACTAAAGACTATAAAAATACAATTTTTGTATTACGTAGAAAGACGCCTGCTGTGCTAGAATAAAATTACATAGCCAGTCCAATTTTAGGCTACTGCGTTAAGATTTATATTTTTCAAACAATCATCCCTCTAGGAAGCCATAATTCAAAGCTGTCAAAAATAATTTGGGTCACCAGCTATTATCTAAAATTCACCACAAAGCTCTACAACTGGCTTGGACACAATTACTGGGTTCGGAGGGCAATATATTGTACCAGTGTCATGTTTTAATTGCTGCCATTCTTTCAGAGGGACTAGCGAAGAATTTCTAATTCATTCGTCAATAATAGGGTTCTGAGTATGAAGGCCCCAAACATGGATGAAGGGTAGCTTGGGTGTCATTAACGTTAGTTACTTACGATCAGATAGCAATGGGACAATGGTGGATTCGGTTCCCGCCTGTGTGCGGTTGGCCACTTTTGCTCTGTACATCTCTTAGGCCTGTACTGTTCGACACGACCTAATAAGCTGGGAGTACCTAGTTCTATTTGGTATGGCTCCTTGGCTGAAATTGTCAGATTAGTGGCCTCGGTTCATGTGACTCCGGGTTTGATTCCCAGCCGGGCAGGGATCTTAACTGGATATGGTTCTCGCTCGGAGACTAGATGTTTGTGATCGTCATAATACATATGTCTATCTACATACAACACAAGGCTGCAAACCACAGTAGAAACACTCAACAGTGAATATAATCATACACATAGTGCTGGCGGTGGGAAGAACTCCGGTCGTAAAACTGGCTAAATCCACATTTTATGTTCTGATCTCAATAAATCGGGCTAAAGAGCCAAGATAATAATAATAATAAAATAATAATAATAATAATAATAATAGCCTAATAATAATAATAATAATGAAAATGGCGTATGGCTTTTAGTGCCGGGAGTGTCCGAGGACATGTTCGGCTCGCCAGATGCAGGTCTTTCGATTTGACTCTCTTAGCCGACCTGCGCGTCATGATGAGGATGAAATGATGACGATGACGACACATACACCCAGTCCCCGTGCCTGAGAAATTAACCAATGATGGTTAAAATTCCCGACCCTGCCGGGAATCGAACCCGGGACTCCTGCGACCGAAGGCCAGCACGCTAACCATTTAGCCATGGAGCCGGACATATTAATAATAATAATAATAATAATAATAATAATAATAATAATAATAATAATAATAATAATAATAATCTATAATTGCTCCACTATTCCAGTAAATAAAATGAAGCGTTCTGTAATTTTCCATTTATAGCTTACTGTCACTTGAAATGTGAATTGGAAGTTACTGATAATCGTGCCCAACACAAACGTAATTAAACTACTTATCTCGAGATACTATCGATGGTAGATGCTATATTTTGTCCTCAAGACGGAAGCTGGCGTATTATAATACTAATCAGAAAGTTAAATTATATCAAATAGCGTTATACGACTTTACTAGGACAACTGTTCTAACACGTCCCCTGGAATTGTAGCACCGCTGAACATACGGTCATAGCTGATGGTAATTCCAGGGAATTAATTTCTCGACCCTAATTAATTGTCTGCGTAGTGACATTCTAATGAATAGCCATGCTATGTCAACATACAGTAGAGAGGCGAACATTGGACGTAGTCTCCTATTTTGCATTCGAAAACTAATTGTAAGCTTGAATACTAATGAAGTGTCCCATACTTCCTGTGAAAAAACTTATCAAAGTGAAACATAAATTACTTGTCCCCTCTCAGAGGACGAGTCATACGCCGGCCATTCACCGATCTTCCGTCTCTTTCTGTTTCTTACTCTCAACTTCCACCTTGCCTACTCCATTTTTTAATGAATAAATCTTACGGCTTTGAAATGACATTTCCTGGTCATGGCTTCTTGCATCGAATTGTAATGCACTACACAAACATTTCCTTATCCAAACTGAATATCAAATGAAGAAGCCATATAATGAATGAGAAGACTTCCTGGCTTGACAAATGAGCAAGAGAGAGACGTTACGCCAAGTTCCAATTATGTTATCTACGTAGCATGGTTCTCTCCCAGAATCCATCCACCTGCAGCCTGTCCTCATGAATAAAGATGTGCCATTGTCGTTGGCGAGGAGACAGTGCGAGATGGCAGGATGGCAATCTGTGGCCACCTCGTCACGGTTCGAATGACACAACTTCCCCGTTTCAAGTACCGTCTTCACCATCAGCTGGTGTTTAACTCTGGAAACTGCAAAGTTGTAATTTCTTACAACCACCTCTAATATTCTTACATCTCTTACATTCTTGCATCAAGTTTTCTCACCTGGTGAAATATAGGTCACCGAGCTCTATAGCTGCAGCCGCTTAAGTGCGGCCAGTATCCATTATTCGGGAGATAGTGGGTTCGAACCCCACTGTCGGCAGCCCTGAAGATGGTTTTCCGTGGTTTCCCCATTTCCACACCAGGCAAATGCTGGGGCTGTACCTTAATTAAGGCCACAGCCGCTTCCTTCCCAGTCCTAGCCCTTTCCTGTGCCATCGTCGCCATAAGACCTATCTGTGTCGGCGCGACGTAAAACCGATAGCAAAACAAAACAAAACAAATATAGGTGACAGTCGTAGGCCCACAGCTGAGTATGGCACTTTCTTATAGCACATTCCTACCCGATATCGCACTTTTCCAGCCCCAGTCGTATTGCGAAGTATGTTTGTAGGCGCTGAGAATTTGTAATGTCTCTGTCTTTTACGCTTCATCTTTACAAGACACCTCCGTTATTCTAGGTTCAGGAGTAGTATTAGTAGTAGTTCGTCTTCTTCTTCGTACTCTTCTTCTCCAGATAATGTTGTTATGGATTGATTATCTTGTTCTCTAGCTCTTTAAAACAAGTCCTTCTATTATTATGCCTTCCAACTGTTAGCACGTAGCCTACATTCCAGACCTTGCAATAACACTGAAAAAACTTCGAACTCTTGAGAACCTCAACCCTATTCAGTCTACCATATTTCATGTACCATGCCTACATTTTTAAATATATATATAGCCCACTAACTACATTCTTCTTCGTTCATGAGTTGCTGCATTAATGAATCCAAGAACATTATTCTGCGCCACTTTAGGACGAGGAAAATAATTTACTTTAGGATTACTTCAAGATGTCCTTATGATAAAAGTTTATATAGTCCTTAAAGCAAGCAAACGTGAAAACATGCTTGGAGCTGTAAGTACTTGTTGACCACGCAATAGTCTGGCACAAGACTTGCAGTTCTTACTTACATTGTAGTGACAATATTTCTGAACTATTACATCCTTCACCTTTGCATTTACCTCCTACGCCAATTCTTAACTAACTTATTTGGTCATGGCAAAACAAATAGTATCTAGATTCTCACATTACAAAAATGTAAACTATAACCTGTTTACCAAGGCTTAATAAAATTCATCTCTGTTTCCCAAAAAGTTAAATGTTAATATTTTCACGTGAGAGGTTCAGGACTTGCAACAGGTTAATGAAAACCACATGCTCTTGTTCAGCTTTTTCATTCATATTTTAAGAAGGTTGTTCACGTTTTGTAAGTTACAGATATAAACTTTGATAATGCTATTATGGTGATGAATCATTAAAAGTTTATATAGTCCTTAAAGCATGAAACATCATCATTTATTGCACTTAAAGGGGTAATTTAGGCCCACGGCAGAAGACAAAACATATAAAGGCCAGCAAAATTCCAGTTCATTCATGACAAGATACTTACAGTAGTTCATATCGCATGTATTTGTTACAGATGATATATCGCGTATCCTCAATGCTGGCTGTTGGTTCAACTTGTTCCATTGTCAACAGTTCTCTTTCTACCTCGTCCTTAGGCGACCTCTTGAATATCTTCCAGTGGGCTGATGAGTAAATACACGGCTGGGGAGAGTACCCTTGGTCTACAAACATGTTCAAGTCACTGCAAACTTGTTCTTGTGATCATATCCTCAATATCGGTTTTTTAAACTGCTGATACAGTTCTTTCTTGTGCCTTCTATCGCATCTTCCAGTCTCTGTGTTGTACATCGGAAAATCTCCCCTTCAAATGCACAATTTCGCTCTTCAAGTGTCTGTGGAATTGCCTACGTCTTACAACCATATAGCAGTAGCGGTATAACAAAGTCGTATCAGATATGGATGTATCTTGTTCTCCTCGGACACAAAATGTGTAGGTGGCTTAGACTTTAATAAATAAGATTCGCATTCAGTATTCCTTCTCGAACTTAATTTCTCGATCTCACTTTTATTCGTCAACACTGAGCCCTGGTACATGAACGTTTCGAGTCTTTCAAAATGATGGTCATCGATTGATGGCACCCAAATGCTTCGTAACGAGATACAAACATACGGTGTACGTTGTTTTCTCGTCGTTGTCCAGCAGTCCTTCCTTACTGCAAATGCTAGGACTGTCTCGGTTCCAAGCAGCGCCAGTTGCAGGTCTCACTTTCTCTAGTGCGACATTAAACAGGATTGGTGACAGACGATCGCCCTATCGCAACCCGTTTCTAACAGTAAAGAGCGCTGACAGTTGATTCTCAAATCGTAGTTGTCAGCTTGATGCAGAGTAGCAGTCTTTAAACAATCTACTGAGGATGCCAAACTCCTTTATCTTCCACAACGTAGATCGATTTAAAATCTCACATGTCTGCCGGAAGTCGATGAATATGAGGTATTTTTTTGACTATTTGCTTTATGTCGCACCGACACAGATAGGTTTTATGGCGACGAGGAAAGGGAGAGCCCTAGGAATGAGAAGGAAACAGCCATGGCCTTAATTAAGGTACATCCCCAGCATTTGGCTGGTGTGAAAATGGGAAACCACCCAAAATGATCTTCAGGGCTGCCGAAAGTGAGGTTCAATCCACTATCTCGCAGTTGCAAGCTCACAGCTGTGCGCCTCTAACCGCTCAGCCAACTCACCCGGTAATGTGAGGAGTAAGTCTTTATCGAACTCAAAAACTTCCCCATCAATTGTCATGGTGCAAGTATATGATCAGTGGTTGAACGTCCAGAAGTAGAGTTGCACTGGTAGGAGCCTAAACTTCCTGCAAGCAATGCTTTCAGATTACCGAGTATTAGATAGGTGAAGACCTACAATCTCTTTCAAGCAGTAATACTCCCCGACAGTTAGCTACCTTCGTGACGTGTCGCCTTTTTTAAAAATCGGGCACACGGCCTCTTTCCTCCATTCTTATGGAATATCCTTAGTTGACCCGATTTCTACAACAAGCGGCCCCAGTGTTCCTACCATTGTTTCTACCTCTTACCCAAACCGCTCCGCAGTGAAACCACTACTACCCGGAGGCTTGTTAGAGCCTCTAGGGCTATTCTTATCACAGTAGCTGTTAGTTCGGGTATCTGTTCTTCAATCACTTGTACTCTCTCATATTCTGCTGTTTCTATTGGTGCTCTACCATTGAGCAGTTCTTTAGAACACCTTCCAAATACTGTTTCACTGGAGAGATTACTCTTCTATCTTCATACGTTACGATTAAAGCCTGCTGTATGTTTTTTTTTTCTAGTTGCTTTACGTCGCACCGACACAGATAGGTCTTATGGTGACGATGGGACAAGAAGCGGCCGTGGCCTTAATTAAGGTACACTTTTTCTAACGCGATATTAAACAGGACTGGTGACAGAGGATCCCCCTATCGCAACCCAATGGAAACCACGGAAAACCATCTTCAGGGCTGCCGACATTGGGGTTTGAACCCACTATCTCCCGGATGCGAGCTCACAGCTGCACGCTCCTAACCGCACAGCCAACTCGCCCGGTGCTGTATGTTAATGCCTCTCGCAAAACTTGTCATTCGGAAGAAGGAATGAGACAATTTCTTTGATTTCTCGATTTTCGACAATAGTTGTTTGACATATTCTCGTTTCTTCCATCTGATGATTCTGTTTGTATATCTCCTCTCCATCGTGTATGCTGCTCTTGTATCTTTAAAGGGATATTTCAGCCGTTCTAATCTTACTGTATTGCTATTCTATTCTTGCCGGGCTGAGTGGCTCAGAGGGTTGAGGCGCTGGCTTTCTGGCTCCAACTCGCCAGGTTCGATTCTGGCTCAGTCCGGTGGTGTTTTAAGGTGCTCAAGTACGTCAGGTTCGTGTCGGTAGATTTACTGGCACGTGAAAAAGCTCCTGTAGAACTAAATTCCGGCACCTCGGCGTCTCTGAAAACCGTAAAAATTGCTACTGGGACGTAAAGTCAATAACATTATTTATAATTATTATTCACATTCGTCATTAAACCGCAGCTTTCTTGCAGGTTTGGTCTGTCGCCGCAGCTCCTCACTTGCCCTCCGAATGACGGCTTCACGCATTGCCATCATTTCCCTTCAACACTATCCTTGTCTCCGAGGAAAGGTGATCTGTAACTTTATCTTGTTCATTTGTGGGCCTGTCGATGTCATGGAAAGCCACGTCTTCACTACTCCTTCGTCATTCAGTGGACAGTTTCAGATGTAATTTCAGAATCACTAGAAGGTGGTCGGAAATCATATGAGCCCCAGGAAATTTTCACACTTGTTCAACACAACCACGAAGCCTCCCATCCACTTAAAAAGTAGTCAATCTGATTTTTCGCCACCTCGTCTGGCGAGGTCCATGTGATTTTAATCGCATTAGATGGGAAGTGCATGCTGCTAATGATCATCATTCTAACAGCAGCAAAATTCACCAGTCTGGCACGTTCTCATTGTTTGTTTCGTGTACGCTATCTGGGCTGATAGTAGGACGATATTCGTCTTATTGTCCAATCTGTGCATTAAAACCACCCAGCACTAGGCGGATCGAATGACGTAGTAGTCCATCTACGATACCCTCCAATTCAGCATGGGCAGCATTTTTCACTTCTTCGCCTACGTTCTGTGATGGTGTGTGGCAGCCGACGATACAAATTTTATAGAGAAATGTTTCCATCGCTATCACCCCATGCGATCGTTTATCGGCATCCATTTGGTAACAGCCGAGAATACCTTGTTATGGACGGCCAATTCAACACCCGAGGTCCAGTCTGCTTTGACTCATAATTCCCTGTGGAATTATCGTTCCTTAGATGACTGCCACTAGGCACTCGTAATTGTTCAGCACTTCATCAAACTGATTCATTCTCCCGCCATGACTGACCTGATGTTCCATGTTCCAATCCGAAATTCAATTAGTCCCTTGATCAAGCCTTTGTCGTTAACATTTTGATCGGTCCAGTAGTTCCTTTTGATTTTCCTTTGCTCACAAAGCCTTCAGAGTTCAAGCCTGGTGGTGGGGCTTTCCTCCTGAGGTTGTGGGTCATCTGGTTTGTTGTCAAAGTATCTTCTATCTAGATAGGTAGCCTTCACCACGGCTCATAAAGGCCCATCTATCATTAGCTCTTGCCCTCGGGTCCAGGTCCTATTCCGTTATCCTTCAGAATGATCATCCGTCTTTAGGGTCAGTTTATTGCCCCAAGGACAATAGAAATGCTCCAAACCTCAACCAGTTCATCCGCCCTCCAAGGAGGCCGCTGGAATGGTAAAGGGGGACTCCTCATTCTGAGAGTCATTCGGTTGCCAGAGCCTTGGCTTTTATAACACCACGACATTTGCCATCAACACAATGGCTTCTTTGCCTGGAGAAGCGTGGCTCGAATCAATGCAAAACTATTTGTGAATTACAAATCCTAAGTCGAGCATTGTACTGTAAATTAAATAGCCATTAGTTTGTTACTTTCATCAACCTGTCTCGGTCTCTTCTTTGACTTTCTCGGTGTGAAGGTAGCTGAGATAAGTGCGATACTAGTGACGCTATCCCTAATATAGCCTGTTCTTGTGATGGATTGTGTGAAAGTGTGGTGGCTTTTAGGATTGGTGGGCTTGGCAGACTGATGCGTTATGCCGCAGTGGGGAAATTAACGGGAAACTACCTCGCTCCTCTTGTCCTCAGTACGCTTTTTCATTGTCGCTTGGGCTTTCTGCGGCTACAGATACTGGGAATGCAGCGAATACAACCAGCCTCTGGGCTGAGAGCTCAGTGTATAATATATATTATTATTTTCAGTTTGCAAGTGAAAATGATTTCAGGTACAAATCTGTGGGAGTGAAGCTGCAATAACAAGATAACGATGAAACTGTATATTACGAGTAGTTTTGTGCTATGCCTACCCATAAAATCAGGTAGGTGTATAAAAAATACAAAAACAGACAAAATCTAACAGATGACACAACGAAGAACCCAACGCTTCCCTCTCTGTCTTATCCCAAGTCACCATAAGGTGTAAGATCAATAAGCGACGAACATCAAAAAGTGATGTAGGCAAAACACCTATACAAAATGTGCCAGTGATTAACACCTTCCTATCAGACAGTTACGCCTATGATCGCCCTGTCTGGAAATACTTATGAACAATATATTTGCTTCCATAATCCTCTCCTTGAACTACCACTGTACTGTGGTCTCTTCTGTTTCTTCACCTCTTATCTTGAAATCATCTAAAGCTGAGATTAACCACCATCTCCTAGGCCTTCCCCTGCTTCTTTTACTTACCGTGGTCAGGTCTATTATTCAACAATCTCCATAAGTAACATATTTTCCACATTTCTTGCCATTTCTTACTAAGCCAGTTAATAAATAAATAAATAAATAAATAAATAAATAAATAAATAAATAAATAAATAAATAAATAAATAAATAAATAAATAAATAAATAAATAAATAAATAAATAAATAAATAAATAAATAAATAAATAAATAAATAAATAAATAAATAAATAAATAATAACTTTAGAGAGGTATTAGATGAAGAATGTTCCACACTTCGGGACTGATTTTATTATAAAGCATATGATACTGGATTCAGTTATACACTTCAGCTCACCCAGAAGCCGAGCGCCCTTTCCAACCTTCCGGTGCACAAACAAGGTCTACACTGCAGTACATATTCACGCACCCATCAGTGGGTACAATAAGCGTAACCTTGAAAAATACAGACAAGTTTTGGGAAGAACTAGATAGGACATCATCAGCAAGGTCCCAGAGTACAACACAATTATTCTGGTTGGTAATTTCAACGCCCAGTTAGGGAAAGAACGCAAGTTTTAACACTTTTTGAGAGAGTACCCAACTCACTTACGGGCCAACAGGAATGTAGAGCGCCTAGTGGGACTCTATAAAGCCTTCAACTTCAAAGGCCTTCAAGCGACTACCAAGGAAACAGAAGACTTGGACATCACCCAGAATATTACGATCTCCGTATATACTCTACGTTTCCCTACCTTGCTTGGCGCTGCTTGCTTCTATTCTACGCTCGCCGCATGATGTACTCTGCTCACCTACTGTGAACTCGACTGATTACGTCAGCTGTGCTACACTTTGCCGTGCTTGTGTACTGTGCACCACGTGACTTTATTCTTTCTAGAACTCGCTAGTGTGTATAGCCTTCGCTTCGTTTCTGGAAACTTCCTTTCCTCTTTAAATTGTTCTCTCCGCCCATCCATCCTTGAGCCGGGCTATCGTGGCGGGGTGGTGGTTTACACACGCTAACAACTGTGTGCTGTGCTATATTGTCAACTTCAGCTGGACATTATCTGCTGCAACTCGGTGAGCAAGGCTTATAACACATTTGTTTACATTTGGACTTTACCTTCATTCTGGCATTTGCCTATTATAAATACTTTACTCAGTCGAGTGGCAATGCTTCGCTTTAAAACTTTCACATAGACACTTTCTACTTACGAACTGCGCTATGGACTATTTGCAAAAAAAGCTTCTTCAGTTCTCATTTATGATCTATTCCTACTGCTAAACTATTCAATTACCCGGTGAAGAAGATCGTTTCTCATCCTAGTCCCCTTTCCCTTCCCATGCGTCCTTTTTCTTTTCAGGGTTCTGGTTTCGATGCATATTGTATACTTTTGTAAATGTGGCACATCTTTTTTAGATTTTTCTTCCATTTCCAAATTTTTATCTGGTCGTTAACTTATGTTTGTTAAAATATATTTATATATTATTTTGCACTGTTATTCTGGTAATCTTCTTTTGGGCCTAGTTCCTTCCTTACTGCGCGATTTTCCTCAGCATAGCCTACTTCTTATTATATTTTATTAAGCACGTTTGATCACCTAACGTATCTTATCAATTATGGTACATTTTATTTCATTGTGCTATATCAAACTAATATAAATATTATCTTGTCGTCCTCCCGACAAGCAACCTCTTGGGAGAATTTCAGATAGACCATGTAGCTATCTCAAGTAAGTCATATAGAGACATTCGGAATGTAAGAGTATTAAGAGGAGACAATTTGGACTCGGACCGCCATCTCTCCAAAATAAAGCTAAGATTCCTACCTCGGAACACTAAGAAAACTAAGTCACTCAAGCTTACTAAGTTTCATTTAGAGAATCTTTCAACTTGCAACCGGTTCACAGAGAAATTGGAAGCTCTCGAATGTAGCAATTGGGATGAATTGAGGGACAACCTAGTAGAAGTTGACACCAAGACTGCTCCATTGCTAAAACAGAAGAAGCATGCCTGGTGAACAAATACCTATGAAGAAGCGGCGACGAGGAGACAGACAACAGTGGAACTCACAGAAGAAACAATACGATAGGGATAAGATCATAAAGAACGGAAGTTAACTGCCAGAACGGAAGACAAGTAATACGTCACAAAAGACTAACTGACACAATTGGATGAAAACATCAAGAACAATTGCAGAAGCTTATACAGATGCTTTAAAAGGAACCTCAGACACTATAACCCACCCAGCCTCCACTTCAGAGGACCAGATGGGAAGATAGCATGATACAGACAACTGCAACCTTCTGGCAATGTACTTTGAGAATCCCCTTAATAGTGAATTGCCTGATACATTCTTCGTTTATCAAGGCAACATCAGCCGAGCTGAGTGTCTCAGACAGTTGAGGTGCTGGCCTTCTGACTCCAAATTGTCAGGTTCGATCCTGGCTCAGTACGGTGGTATTTGAAGGTGCTCAAATACGTCAGACTCCTGTCGGTAGATTCACTGGCACGTAAAAGGACTCCTGCGGGACATAATTCCAGCACTTCGGCGTCTCCGAAAACCTAAAAAATAGTTCGTGGGACATTAATAATAAGACAGCATCAAAGAAGCAAACTCTCAACCACCTACCAAGGAAGAAGTGGTAACAATAATTCAGTTCTTGAAAATCAACAAAGCAACGGGAGAAAGCCGAACTATGGAAGCAGGCGGGAGATAGGACTGTCAACAATTTGATGGAGATCCTCCAAAACATTTGGGAGACTGAAACACTATCTAGTGACTGGACTTGTGCTTTGATTTATGTCTTGCACAAGAAAGGAGACTTGACCGACATGATCAATTATCGAGGAATCTCATTGGTACCTGTCACATACATGATTTTCTACAAGACCTTATTAAACAAATCCACAACGAGGAGAATACCAAGGGAGATTGAAAAGGGCGACGTTGTACTGAACAGATACTCATCCTGAATTCAGTCTTACGTCATGTAGAAATGGCTGGTATGTCTTTGTGGACAGACGTACTCTCATGAAAATCCTGCAGGAACTGGGACTGGACCACGAGACCCATAACCTTATCCAGAATTTTTTAAATAATAGCAGGTCACGAGTGAAGTTCAGAGGAACACTCTCAGAAAGTTTTGAAATCAAGACAGGGGTAAGAAAGGGAGACGGCCTTTCTCGTCTCCTGTTTAACTGTGCACTGGAAATGGTAATATGAGAGTGGCGAAAGGAGATAGCTAGACAGGGGACTCCATGCGGCATCTCTCTGGGAAACAATCACAATGAACTGAATTTTGATTACATGGCATTCGCCGACGACCTGTCACTTCAATCTAATTCAATAGAAACTTCAGAGAAACAAAAGAGTATTTTCAGACTACAAGCAGCAGTAAACACAATACATCACGAACATCAGTTGATCTAATTTTACACTATATTTGGAGCAAGGAACGATCAAGAACGTTGGAGAATGCTTGGAACCCAGTCTCTCCGAAGGAGTAGCATTTTGAACTCGAGTTAATAAGCAAGTACTGGCTTACCAACTGGCCAATCACCTACAATAAAAAGTGTCTCTCTCCTAAGACTAAAAGGAAGTCATCCGCCCGGAAGACTTATATGCTTCAGAATATCTATTATTCAACAGAAAGGGACTTACGGAGAGAAAAAAACTGAGGAATATAATACGACCAGTCAAGGAAAGGAACGAATACAAAAGGCAACCCAAACCAAGATCCCTACAAATACTGTGAAAAAATCATGGACGTGGCCAGGAAGAGACGCCTAGAATTTTATGGACACGTCTACAGAATGCATCATTCCAGGCTGACCAACCAGCTTCTTGTTTACAGGCAAAAGAGGAAGACAAAGTCACCATCATAGATGAAAGTAAAGGAAGAGCTGCATGAACTGGGAGGAACGGAAGGAGAGTTCAAAGACCGGACACCTTTCAGGAGGATGAAACGTGAGGCTCCAGGATAAACCACCAAGAAGGAAGACAGGTACCCTCTGGACAAAGGAGAGGAGGGAACAACACAGCCACAGGATGCGCTTACTGGGCAAACATCAAAACTAACGCCAAACGCAATAGGGTAGTTAAATATCATGGTCCTTAGTAGCCCGATACGAATCAAGAAAGGAGAAAGACATATATCTTCAAGTATTTTAAAATTTTATATATAACTAGCAAGATACCCGTGCTTCGCTACGGTATTATACTGAAATTTATAATTGAATGCTTATTGTTTTAGATATATAATCCGCCGAAATTTGCGGTCTGACTCGTTTACTGCGAGAATCCGCAAAAATTCCCGATCTGACTCGTTTTCCAATAGATTACGGCAAGTTTCCTCCCATTTTTCAATCTTCCTTTCCAGCAATCGACTTCGTACTTCCCGGGCTAGGTCCAGGTATTCCACCCGGTCAGTTGGGTCCCTAAATCTTTGCCATCTTTTCCTATAAGCATTTTAAATATGGATCAAATCCTTCAGGAGATCCGGCATGGTGTCGTCTTGGGTGCCTTGGCGGTAGTGAACACGCGGCCGGACTGCATTCTTAGTCATTACCCGTCCAGGACCCGTTTCCAGCGCAGTCCGCACATTTGACGACGGTCCAGAATTAACCTGGCACTCATTTTTGCTGTTAAACTGGGTGAAACTCAGGGATATGTAGCATGTCCAGAAGTGAAAATCTTATTTTTACATTTTGCGACTTCTTGATGGGGACTCGAAATGACATCCTTCCGCGTGAACCAAGCATACCTTCACTACCTCCGCTGGGCAGCCCCTATGCATTATCTTGTTCACTCAATTACTGCAGTGATATATTAGAGCTACACATTTCCGACTCCTTGATTGAATGGTCAGTGTTGAGGCTTTCGGTTCAGAGAGTCCCGAGTTTGATTCCCGGCCGGGTTGGGTATTTTAATCGGGTCAGGTTAATTCGTATTCATACAACACGTTACACTACACGAATCACCACAGAAACACATAATAGTGAATACATTTCTCTACATAGCGTTGGCACCAGGAAGGGAATACGGGCGTTAAACAAGGCCGAATCCACATGTGTGACACAGTTCGCACTCGCGACCCCACAGATGTGAGGAAATAGCGGTAGAAGTAGAAGAAGATAGTTGAGCTACACATATGAGTCGGACCAGCTCGTGAAATGTGCTGCGAAACTGGGAAAAATTACCAAGAGAACTAAAAGATTAAGCCCAAAGGAGAGAGAGAGAGACTCAGAGGTATTATAATAATACCTAAAGGGGAGAAACAGAGGCAGATTAAGAGACGATGGTTAGATTGATATTTAAATCTCTCAGAGAGAAGTCTCACTTAATTCGTTTTCAGTCTTATACGCTGAATAATGAAAGATACACCGGAGTATACGAGGGGAGCGAGATTAGCGTAATGCAGGCATCATCACCTAGCCTGCAGTTTTCTTTAGTACACCGCGTGGTCGGTTGAGCTGCAGTGTTTGAGGTTGAATGCGGAGACAGTTTATTCATCACAGTGCGCAGTGGCGGGTTGGTTGACAGGGTTCTACAATAAGTAAATCAAATAATTAGGTTGTGTTATTGGAACAATTATTATGACGAGTTATAAGTAACGACAGTTGATTATTTTCATTACTTGCATAATTTTTATCTGATTTAGTACAATAATTTAGTTTACAGAGATACATTTTCTACGTTATATAGGCGTCAAGGCGATAATAAATATTGTTCCCTATATTTTCATGTACAAAATGTATAACTCATTTCATATTCTTCCTGTCCTTTCCCCAATAACCTAAGGTCGGCACTATGTAATGATTTAACCCAGTTTTAAGACTGGATGCCTTTCACTGACCCCAACCCTGTGTGGATGGATGTATACGTTATCACATGTTTCTGTGGTGATTTGTAGTGGTATGTTTTGTATGTAAATAAAGATGTTTTTATGACGAACAGAAACACTCAGCCCTTGAGCTAGAGGAATTACCCGGACAAAGTTGAAATCCCCCGACACGGCCGGGACTTGATCTTGAGGTCCTCCGAACCGAAGGCCACTACTCTAACCACTCGATCAAGGAGTTGGATTCAAAATAATAATAATAATAATAATAATAATAATAATAATAATAATAATAATAATAATAATAATAATAATATTAAGAAGAAGAAGAATCAGAATAAGAATAAGAATATGACTCAAACGTACGTCTAAGCTCCGCTTTTTAAAATATTATGCCACAGAACAGATCAGTGTTTTCATTGTTTTAAGAAAAACAGCTATAAGAAGAAAGTACGGTATTATGTGTTTTATTCTAAAGGAAAAATAAGTGCTCATAACTTCTCCTTTAGAATAAAACACATTTGATTTAATTACATCTGTTCAAATTACGATACCGATTCAGAAGCTGAGCTACTGTCTGGCAGGCCGCCACAGTTATCACCAGACTCATTTCCCCTTACCCCGCTGCAATACGCCGTCTCTTTAAGACGCTTTTACTACTGACTTTCCTCCCGGACGGACGATATTGAGTTCCCGATCGACCCCCTTTTGAAACTTTCACTTGAAAATCTCGTAGTATCAGGAAGGGCATGTGGTCTTGAAACCCCCAGTGAGGTGGCACCAGCGACCTCACAAATATATGGAATGGGGCCAATGACCTAGCTGTTATTCCCCATTAAACAACAAACATCATCAATACATGGAATAAGCTGAACAAAGCTTTTGTGACTCCTTGGCTGAATTCTCAGCGTCAGAAACCCCCGGATGCGATTCCCGGCTTGCTCAGGTATTTTAGCCACGTCTGGTTCATTCCCATGTCTCCTCTTCACTGCCAAGCACAACAGAAACACGCAATTGTGAATACAGCCTTTCGCATAGGTTTGACGTCAGGAAGGACACCAGACGGTAAAATACGGCCACATTCACATGTGCAACCCCACCGGAGTGTGGAAACTGAAAGAAACAAATGCTAAACGAAGCGGGAAGAAAAAGGATTCTCAAACCTAAACATGTCAGTATCAGAATAGAACTACAGCTGACGAACAGGAATTGGATGGAAAAGACAGAAGAGAGGAAGCTAGCCTCAATACGTTCCACAAACAGTTAAACAAGCACCAAACAGTTGCTTGTGTAATTTCCTTTTGCGTGAACCGTCCGAGGTAACTCTCCAGGGGTGGAGGTGATTCGGTTTTGAAACCCTGGAGAGGTTCGTGATAGCCGAGTTGTACAATTTTTCGCTTCTCTCCAAGACGAGAGTAGTTCGAATTCCGGTCAATGTACGTGAGATTTTGAAATTAACATTCATTTCTTTGTGGTTTAGATTCAATGTAAAACTGGAGGTCTCATAACTGATCACCGAATTAGAACTACAAGCCTGCTTAGATAAACCCTGGGGAAGCCCTTCTTTCAACTCTTTCCTGTAATATTCAGCTGAAGACATTGCGAAATAATTGATTGCAGAAATGTATATAATAATTAGTTAAATATTTAAAACATGCTTCTAATTTACTTCCGATACGTTTAAATGAAACATATTTAATTTCAAAAAAGGAAAATAATACTTCATAATATGTATGTGTGTTGACTGCCCTACAAGCTGCAGCAAGCCTCTTCGGAGGCCACACGATCATCAGGGTACTCAGGGGATCGGGCTGGTAAACCATCAACTATCATTCTTGATCACGAGTGGTTGCCACTGACGATGATAATGACGATATTATTATTATTATAACTAGAGAATCCGTTCTTTTCTGCAGCATTCGTTATAAATAGGTCAGATATGCCTGTTGTAGTCATATTGTTTTACCTGCCCTTTTCAATGGTTTTATGAACATTTAATAAGAAGTGCGTTATGGTATGCTGCAGTTCGTACTCAGAATTCATCCATTCTGATGTCATCATACCGTATGCTTTGTAAAAATCTATCCATATATTCGCTTGTTTATCTTGCGGTTCCTGATGTAAAGCTTGGTGTTGTGTCGTAGAAGCTATGGTGTTTTTAATCGCAGTTCTTCTGTATTGAACGGTTGTCTTGTAAGCACATAGGTTAGTCGCGAAGGAGCAGTTTTTGTCAGGCAGAGAACTTTTTAAATATACATGGCCTTCACTCTTTCTAATGTAGCCGGGTTATCCTTCGATAGGTGTTCCCAGATAATGTCTAACGCGTATATCTGGATGGTGTCTGTTTGTACGTAGACTGTTTTTCTCTTAGCAGCATGTAAGACGTTATTAGGAACACTCTGCCATCTGTTGAGTATATTTGTAAACTAGGAAAGCTTAGAAAATCAAAGAGTAACTAGCAGATAATAGTATTCTTTAATCTGAGGAAGTATTTAAGCAAACATGGGCGCATGCAATGACATTACTAAGGATGAAAATCGCCTGTATCAGAACATTAATGAAAATATTAGTCGCTTAGAACCTGCTAACTACAAAATGTATTGCATATTAGGATAAGCCTTCACCTGCAATTATTGGAGTAATAATTTATGATTTGATGTTATGATTACTGAAAGTTGGCTGAACTTAGAGACCTATCAATGTCCGATGATTCACCGGCAGGTAATTGTAAAGAATAAAACGAAAAAAACGAAAATTAAGCAAATCGCTCCAGTAGAACGAAGAGACGGATTTGCCAAAAATGTTTTAGTAAACTCTTTAACATATAGATAATAATAATGTTATTGGTTATTTACGTCCCACTAACTACTTTTACGGTTTTCGGAAACGTTGGGGTGCCGGAATTTAGTCCCGCAAGAGTTCCTTTGCGTGGCAGTAAACCAACCAACAGGATGCTGACATATTTGAGCAACTTCAAATACTATCGAACTGAGCTAGGATCGAACCTGCCAAGTTGGGGTCAGAAGGCCAGCGCTTCAACCGTCTGAGCCACTAAGCCCGGATGTAGCAGAGTTATCCTCCGGAAATTAGCCTTCAAGATACAAGGAAATCGGACGGAAATTTATGAACCAAGGTATTATCATTCCGTCTTCAAAGGCTGTCTGACCAGGCGAGTTGGCCGTGCGGTTAGAGTCGCGTAGCTGTGAGCTTGCATCCGGGAGATAGTAGGTTCGAATCCCACTGTCGGCAGCCCTGAAGATGGTTTTCTGTTGTTTCCCATTTTCACACCAGTTAAATGATGGGGCTGTACCTTAATTAAGGCCACTGCCGCTTCCTTCCCATTCCTAGGCCTTCCCTACCCCATCGTCGCCATAACACGTATCTGCGTCGGTGCGACGTAAAGCAGAATAGCAGAGGCTGTCTGTAACTTAACTACGGGAGGGGAGCACCAAATAGATCATGAAATGTGGCAAAAATAGCATCAGGTTATACACAATGTTATCGAATGACGTGTCACCTTCGAAGTCGGGTCCACTACCCCATAGTGTTCAAGGAATGAGAGTACACCGAGCGAGTAAGCCGTGTGGTTAGGGTCGCGTAGATATGAGCTTGCATTCAGGAAATAGTGAGTAGATATAATGGAGAGTTCGGCGGCCGCCGCCGCCGCAGGGCTCCCAGGGGCCCGCTCCTCCACCGGCACCCGGGGGGGCCTTCCCAGGGGCCCCTTCCTCCGCCGCCACCCAAGGGGCCTTCCCAGGGGCCCGCTCCTCCACCCGAGGGAAATATGAATTGGTAAACAAAGCCACGTGCTTTTTGACAGCTGTCATCGACAACAACGCATCGCTAACCTCAGTGCTGCTATCTTGACGGGCCTAAGCCTCAGTGCTACCAACTAAACCTTACTAGCGTGAGATTTGAATGGGTGCTTTTTTGACAGCCACGTGCTTTTCGACAGCTATCATCGACAACAACGTATCGCTAACCTCAGTGCTGCTATCTTGACGGGCCTAAACCTCAGTGCTACCAACTAAACCTCACTAGTGCGAGATTTGAATAGGTAAACAATTCCACGTGCTTTTTTGACAGCAGTCATCCGCCATCTTGCATCGCTAACCTTAGCGCTGCCCTCTTTACGGCACTGATGGTAATTCCGTCAGCTGTCACCCACCATCTTGCATAGCAAACCTCAGTGCTGCACTCTTTAGGTACTTACCTTTGAAATGTGGTGGAGGGCAATTTGAAAAAATTCTGTTTGACAGCAGCCATATTTAATCAACAGAGCATCGTGCTGCCCTCTTTAGCTACATACCTTTGAAATGTGGTGGCGGATAATTTGAAAAATGTTTTTTGACAGCAGCCATCTTTAATCAACAGAGCATCGTGCTGCACTCTTTCGCTACTTACCTTTGAAATGTGGTGGCGGAAATTCCACGTGCTCTTGTTTGGAAACAAATCCACGTGCTTTTTGACAGCTGTCATCAGCCATCTTTAATAAAGAGAGCACCGTGCTGCACTCTTTAGCTACTTACCTTTGAAATGTGGTGGCGGTAAATTCCACGTGCTCTTGTTTGGAAACAAATCCACGTGCTTTTTTTGACAGCTGCCATCCGCCATCTTTAATCGACAGAACACCACGCTGCCCTCTTTAGCTACTTACCTTTGAGGCAGGCAATTTGAAAAATTCTATTTGACAAGCTGCCATCTTTAATCAACAGAGCACAGTGCTGCTATCTTTATCGTAGTAGTAGGTAATTTCTACGTAACAGCTGTCATCCGCCATCTTGCATCGCTAACCTTAGTGCTGCCCTATTTAGCTACTTACCTTTGAAATGTGGTGGGGGCAATTTGAAAAATTCCACGTGCTACTTTTTTGGAAACAAACCTACGTGCTTTTTTGACAGCTGTCATCCGCCATCTTTAATCAACAGAGCACCGTGCTGCTATCTTGCGGGCAATTCCGTCAGCTGTTATCCGCCATCTTGCATCGCTTACCTCAGTGCTGCTATCTTTACGGTACTAAACCTTATCTTGGTGGTGGTGGGAAATTTAAAATCTACATGCTTTTTTCACAGCTGTCATCCGCCATATTTAATCATGAGAGCACTGTGCTGCTATCTTGCGGGTAATTCCGTCCACTGTCATCCGCCATCTTTAATCGACAAATCATCTTGCTTCTATCTTTAGCTACATATATTTAACATGTGGTGGCGGATAATTTGAAAAAGCTTCCGTTGGCTATCATCCGCCATCTTTAATCAACAGAGCATCGTGCTGCTATCTTTAGCTACATATATTACTACTTAGAGCTTACTACACAAGTTAACGGCATCGATTCTAGTCTTGTTATGTTTCAATCTGATCTTCTTAGAACAAAGGTATCCCCTGACATGTTCTAAACACATGTTGTACAGTGTTCGTTTCTAGTCTTGATCACTTGTTTAGTGATCTGAACACATCAATCAATGTTCTAATCACATGTTGGAGTTAACAACATCGATCGATTCTAGTCACATGTTGTACCGTGTTCGGTTCTAGTTAATGTTCTCAACACATCAATCAATGTTCTAATCACATGTTGAAGTTAACAACATCGATTTTAGTCTTGTTATGTTTCTTTTGTAATCCGCAAGTCTAAACATGCACAATAATGTTATCGCTGCACACTCTTGCCTTCGCGATGCGTGTTCGATAAAGCTATGCCTTGACAGAGGAGGAGGTAGGGGAGGAGGTAGGGGAGGAGGAGGAGGAGGTGGTAGAGGAGGTAGCCATAACAGCCACCGCCATCTTGTGCAGTAACCTCTAAGTAGTAATTAGCGTCGGGAGGGGCGTCTTGTTGTATGGTCTCCTTCAAGATGGTAGATGAGAGGTTAGGTTCGCAAATGCATTAAAGTTGATGATAGCTAACGGAATTTCAAATTATCCGTCACCACAATTCAAAGGGATAGCAGCACGGTGCTCTGTTGATTAAAGATGGCATCTGGATAGAATTTCAAATTGACGCCACCACATGTTAAATGTATGTAGCTGAAGATAGCAGCACGATGCTCTGTTGATTAAAGATGGCGGATGATAGCTAACGGAAGATTTTTCAAATTATCCGCCACCATATGTTAAATGTTTGTAGCTAAAGATAGCAGCACGATGATTTGTTGATTAAAGTTGGCGGATGACAGTGGACGGAATTACCCGCAAGATAGCAGCACCGTGCTCTCATGATTAAAGATGGCAGATGACAGCTGTGAAAAAAGCATGTAGATTTTAAATTTCCCACCACCACCACGATAAGGTTTAGTACCGTAAAGATAGTAGCACTGAGGTAAGCGATGCAAGATGGCGGATGACAGCTGTCAAAAAAGCACGTAGGTTTGTTTCCAAACAAGAGCACGTGGAATTTTTCAAATTGCCCCCACCACATTTCAAAGGTAAGTAGCTAAAGAGGGCAGCACTAAGGTTAGCGATGCAAGATGGCGGGTGACAGCTGTTACGTAGAAATTACCTACTACTACGATAAAGATAGCAGCACTGTGCTCTGTTGATTAAAGATGGCAGCTTGTCAAATATAATTTTTCAAACTGCCTGCCTCAAAGGTAAGTAGCTAAAGAGGGCAGCATGTTGCTCTGTCGATTAAAGATGGCGGGTGACAGCTGTCAGAAAAGCACGTGGATCTGTTTCCAAACAAGAGCACGTGGAATTTATCTCCACCACATTTCAAAGGTAAGTAGCTAAAGAGTGCAACACGGTGCTCTCTTGATTAAAGATGGCTGATGACAGCTGTCAAAAAGCACGTGGATTTGTTTCCAAACAAGAGCACGTGGAATTTTCCGCCACCACATTCGAAAGGTAAGTAGCTAAATAGTGCAGCACGATGCTCTGTTGATTAAAGATGGCTGCTGTCAAATAGATTTTTTTCAAATTGCCCTCCACCACATTTCAAAGGTAAGTACCTAAAGAGTGCAGCACTGAGGTTTGCTATGCAAGATGGTGGATGGCAGCTGACGGAATTACCATCAGTGCCGTAAAGAGGGCAGCACTAATGTTAGCGATGCAAGAAGGCGGATGACTAGTGTCAAAAAAGCACGTGGATTTGTTTACCTATTCAAATCTCGCGCTAGTAAGGTTTAGTTGGTAGCACTGAGGTTTAGGCCCGTCAAGATAGCAGCACTGAGGTTAGCGATGCGTTGTTGTCGATGATAGCTCTCAAAAAGCACGTGGTTGTCAAAAAAGCACGTAGCTTTGTTTACTGATTCAAATCTCGCGCTAGTGGGGTTTAGTTGGCAGCACTGAGGTTTAGGCCCTTCAAGATAGCAGCAGTGAGGTTAGCGATGCGTTGTTGTCGATGACAGCTGTCATAAAGCACGTGGCTTTCTTTACCAATTCAAATTTCCCGCGGGTGGAGGAGCGGGCCCCTGGGAAGGCCCCTTGGGTGGCGGCGGAGGAAGGGGCCCCTGGGAAGGCCCCCCGGGTGGCGGTGGAGGAGCGGGCCCCTGGGAGCCCTGCGGCTGCGGCGGCCGCCGAACTCTCCATTATATCTACTATAGTGGGTTCGAACCCAACGTCGGCAGCCCTGAAGATAGTTTTCTGTGGTTTCCCCATTTCCATACCAGGTAAATGCTGGGTCTGTAACTTAATCAAGACCATGGCTGCAACCTACCCTTGCGTCACCAAACACTTTCGATGTGTTAGTGCGACTTCAAACCACTACGTCTTGTAATCGGCGACAGCAATGCACTCTACGGGAAAATGTTAAACATCGTCGATTGGTTAAGAAACGGGACTAGAAAGTGAGGGTTCCCTGGTTCAAACCCCACTACAGTCGTTTGTTTTAGGTTTGTGTAACGTCATATCATGTTGCCAACCTTGCGCTGTTTATTTCTACAAGCAATTGAAGCAAATAATCTCAAGCTAAAAAAACTGATCTTTTCTCTTTCTACAACAACTACATATTTACTTTGGAGAGGATAATGTGAAGATCCGTTCACCGATACCTTTTCTCTGTTCATAACCTAGATTCGCGGGGATGATGCATCCAAGTTGATGGAAAACTGGAATATCTTCAAGACTGTCCATAAAGTTTGTTTTCTAAAGCCTTAAGCAAAGTGAGGCGTGCATGCGAAAATGTGTCGTTCACCATGTGTCCAATTGGTGCCAAGTATTTTGAAGTTTTGCGTGTTTCTATGTTGCATACCATCCGGCAACATGTGTAAGAGATCGCAGTCAACATGCAGATTATCTTGTTTGTCACTAGGAAAATAGAATGGTAATATGTCACATATGCATGTACCTTTGTCATCAATAATGTCATTTAGAAATGATCGTTTGCATTTATCTGTAAGTCTCTCGCATTATGGATATCAGTATTCGGAAATTAATTTACAACATTACATATCTTTTGTTACAACATATATTTCCCCATTTCAAAATGCGTGCACAAAATGGTGTTACACAAAGTTTGGTTACTTAAGTCAAAAACGACTCTAGCGGATTTTGAACCCGAGATCCTTCATTTTCTAGTCCCAAGTCTTAAATACTCGACCTCTGTGAATGACGTTTTTCTTTGTGGTCACCGATTATATGATATAGCGGTACGTTTATTCCTTGTACCCTGTAAGGTAGTGGCCCCGCCTTCGAAGGTGACACGTCATTTTGTACCATTGATGCTAGCATTGTCACATTTCATGTTATCTATTTGGTGGCTTCTAATGTAAGTAATCACGTGCTTCAGCCACCGTCGATGTGTCAATGTCCTGAACATTTCCTTTACTGCAGCGTGTAAGGGTTAATATCACTTACTACTGTGATTGTTAAAGTACTATGGACTGCTAGATGATGTTTAACTAGGAGTTAATCTACCAGAAAGCACTCAAGAGAAAGGTCAAGTCGTTATATTTATACGTTGGTGAGTGGTTCTTTACGGTGAAGATGCAGAGGAGGAGCAACGAGCGGGAAACGAACACTGATTCAAGGAGTTAAGGGGGATTCCTAAAGGGCGCGGCACAGTGTAAATCATCCGATGGCCAAATCAGATGGAATCACTGGCAGCACGCACCGAGCCATAAATCGACCATGAAGTCACTTGGTCGTGCACGCTAACCGCCTGTGATGACAATGGTACGATATCTGCGCGATAAGGCGTCGCAAAGTGCAGCACACGAGGGCTAATTAGAGGAGAAATATCCAACTTTGCCACATTGCAGTCTGAAGTGTGTGCTGCTTGATCTTCCGATAACAGTCCTATGGTTAGCGTAACGAAAAATAAATGTTCTATATTCTGTTAATTATATTAGCTGCGATTTCTGCATCATGTACTTGTGATTTAGAATCCTTATGTCCATTTATATATTGACACGCTCTGTGTTAAGGTGACCTATGCAACTGAAATTATATAATCTACAATTACTTTGGATATCCAGGAATTTAAATACGATAGTGAAGATTAATCTGGACTTAGAATGGAAAACCCCACTACTGCCGTCTGGCGCCGGAATCAGGACCTCTGATTTTTGAACTGAGCAGTTTCCTATTCCAATGGATACAATAATAGGTTTGTTCGTTAATTCAGTATAATGAAGAGACCTCTGGTGAAATACATGTTTTAGAAGAAAGAGAGGGGTTTAATCCCCGTAGACAACATGAAAAAAAGAATGAATGAAATCAACAGAACTCTTACTTTATTCCGACCCTCTGGAGATCGTGGTGGTAAGTCCATAGGGACATAATATTAACACATACTCCACATTATTACAGATTTTGCACTAGAATATCTCCTGGTAATCACTGATTTTGGACCAGAAAAGAGTAAGACTCACTGGACTTATACTTGACTGCAACTTGTGTGGGAAGTCTCTTAAAAATCACACTCATGATGGTCAATGAAAGTCAATCACTCGCTCCGTCACTTAACACATAATATTTCGAGATTTGTCAGTTAAGATGTTTGTAGTAGGATATGGTGAATGAAGGAAGGAAGGAAGGAAGGAAGGAAGGAAGGAAGGAAGGAAGGAAGGAAGGAAGGAAGGTGATAGTTCATTCAACAGTTGCAGTTTACATGCCACGCAGGGACCATAGAGCAGTTGCAGCAGTTCATAGAAGTTGCAAGGAGCCATCTCATACAGCGATTTAGTTTTATGTGTGCATGTTGATATCGTAGCATCGGGCGCCGCCGTTTAAGCTTTTAATAGCTTGCCCTAGGGAGACGCGCAGCGCCCGGTTCGCTGTCAGGCGGATGAATTGCTAATAGCGGAGTGGGGAGTGTTCTGGGTTATTACTTACTAGCAGGTCATAAACATGCTCCTAAGAAAGGACTCGATCTATATTGTTGTTCCCATATCAAGTACATTCCTTTTATTTAAATCACATTACTTACCAGTCCAGAACTCAGTTCGCTAGTAAACCACCCCGGCCTTTCATGGGAGCAATTTTGAATTTATGATGATAGGTCTTACAAGATTTCCAAATATTCCACCTGATATATATATACGTAACTCAGAGCGGTGTTTATCCTAGGACCTTCTGGCTGCCTGTCTGTTAATTCATTTTCTCCCCACGCGTTATTTATACCCTTCCCGTGCTTTCACTAAAACAGATATACCGTCGCGGACATTTCTTTTGTAGATCTCTTTATGCTCAACAATTCTTCCACTCATACTTGGGGTCTATCGTAGACAATTTAGGCAGCATAAGCCACGAAAGCGCTTGGGGGGGCCATTTTCTGACTTCCTTTGTTAAAATCACCACTGCTCAACTCCCTTTCGTCAGAGATTTATGATTTGTGCGCCTAAACCTTCCTCCAAAACTGCTCTATTGCTCTATGCAACGGTAAAACAGCATCAATTACTCGCAAGAAACAACAGGCAGACACTTACCCGATCTTTATTTTATAATAGGTATTGATTTAGATCGAGTATGTCACCATTATTCATCTTAAAAATCTTGCTATTTTGACTAGGAAAGCCAGAAAGGTGTGTATACCTTGAATGTCGACAGCAATAGTTAACCAAGGCTGTATACATGTGTATAGTATGGTATGATGTGCTGGCTGGCCCGCAAGTGGTTAGGGCCGTACACAACTGTGAGCTTGCATTCGGGAGATAGTGGGTTTGAACGCCACTATCGGCATGGTTTTCCGTGGTTTTCAATTTTCACACCAGGTAAATTCTGAGGCTGTATATTAATTAAGGCTACTCATGGTAGGTGGAGCTTAGCGACTTCAGCTACGGCTTCTGATGAAGGTAGATGCGGCTTATAATTCCGACGAAAGAACTTGGCACTTTTGAACCAAATAAATAGCATCTCTGGGGTTCGGATTTTAAAAACTTGAAGTTCTGTGACTAATGATCAGACACATAAAACGTCAGCGTGTCATTAGCTGTAGAGAGCTCGCCTATTTATTTTCGTGCTTTTTTTTCGGACAAAGTAAAACATCATGACGGTTCTATTGACATCTATTCCATAGTCCTTCTTTGTCCTCAATGACCATCCCAATCACACTAAATCACGTTGGTATGGGACTGCCAAAATTGCATTTGTTCTGAGTCGCAACCTACGGTTAAACTAAACCCTAAGGAAGAAATACACAATGCATGAATGAAAGCATGCACGCATGCAGAAAGCCATCAATCGACGAACCGTACAAAATTTGAAAGCTTCAGGAGTGTATAGGAGAGCCTTACACTATGTATAACTTCTGTTCAGTACAGTATTTTGCTCTATAGTCGACCGTCTTATCTCCAAGAATTAACCTCATATTCATTTCTTCAGGAGAGATAATCATCTTTCTAAAATCCTGATAGAGAAATCGAAATAACATCGTTCCGAAAGAAGCTGTTAGTTTCATCCAGGCTACTACATACTTTATGGCATTTTTATGTGTCACTTCGAATTAAATTTTGATTTGAATTTTAGTTTTGACGGTATTTTATTGAAAATTATATCAACATGAACTGATGAATGAAATTAAATTAGTTCTAAGTGTTAGACCAGAAATACAGGTAGTAACTACTAGAACCAGGATTTGAACTCGAGCCAACCGGGCGGAAGTTATTCCTGCGGAGGCACTTCTCTTTGCATAACTAAAGTTAACTAATTTACAGTAATTTTGAGTAAAACTCTTTGATACTGTATATAAAGGATCAGAAAAAACGAAGTCATCTCTGTACAGGCTACAAAGGCCGTTGGAGGAGTGAAAGATAAAGGCTAAGACTGTCAGTAGCCTCGGCACATAGTGGGATTGTGTGGTTTGCCTTATACCCGGCAGCCTCTACAATCAGGAATTAACCTGGTACTCATTTTTGGCGTAGGCTTAGTGAACCTCAGGATCAAGTGCCTTTCCAGAAGTGGAAATCTCGTTTATACATTTTTAGACTTTCTGACGGGAAATCGAACTCACATTTCTACCACCTAAACCAAGCAAGCCTTTTACCGCCTCGCCTAGCCAGCTCCTACAAAAAGCAGAGTTTCTCCTCATCTTGGATAACAGTTGCTGAACAAGATTAGGAAAATGTTTTTAATTACTCCCCTTAGTGATCAGCAGTTTCTCCTAATCAGTTGCTGCAGTGCTCCAGAGGAACTTCGACTGATCAAAGGTAACGGTGCCATGAGCAGTGATCCCGCTGCACCTGCCTAGTGCCGCTAGATGGCAGAAGCGTCTTCGTTCCGTGGATTCAGTTTACAATGCCCTAGTATCAAGCGAGGGAGGGTTGAAAAGTCGCATCGCTCTTGCTTTGTTGTTAATTTTTAAAGCTGATGTAAGCGGGCAAGTCCCAACTGGTCCCATGTGGGCTGTTGCAAGCCTGCTGCTCTCTCTCGCGAATTATTTTATTACGAAGCGCACTTCCTTGACTTCCAAATGGCTCTGCTCTTCCGGACTACAAGAACATGTCTCAGAGCGGAACTGAAACCATAAAAGGACGACCAATTATACCTCCCGTGTTCTTGTCGCTGTAAAGCTAGGTCAAACCGAGAGATAATTATTATTTTAATTTTAAAACTGAGTCTGAAATGCAAAAAAGGAAATTTTACTCCCAACTGAGTACTGCTGCATTACGTAAATTTACTAATTCTTTCTGATTTTAATTCATTCTAATGCAAAATTTAGTGAGGACAAGTTTGAGGTTTATAAAATATCAATTTGTACAATCGTGTTTCATCTGTGGATCAGTCGCAGAATCTCGACATCCAGGTCCCGATATCGCGGGTTCAAACTCGGCAGAAGAAAAAAAAGTGAAGGACGGAAGAACGTCTATTCAGCACTCCATGTCGTACGTTGTTGGCATGTATAACATCTCTGGTGTGCGACAAAATTAATTTCTCCATCTCAGCCATTGATCGCCCATAAGAGATTCGTTTCTCTACCATCTGGTAGAGTACCGACGAAAAATCAAAACTGACACGAAGGCATCAAGAATGGCGTCAAATCAAACTGCCTACACATGACAATTGGGACATACGATTATTATTATTATTATTATTATTATTATTATTATTATTATTATTATTATTATTATTATTATTATTATTATTATTATTATTATTCACAGTCATAAAGCAAGCATACTCCATTATCATTTATTTATTTATTTATTTATTTATTTATTTATTTATTTATTTATTATTTATTTATTTATTTATTTATTTATTTATTTATTTATTTACTTGTACATACATACATACATACATACATACATACATACATACATACATAAACTACATGTACAAAGAAGGTAATGTACCATTCAGAATTCAGTCTACCAGACAATGAGAATGGATTAGTGCATTCGTTCTCCCTGTACTTCTCTTCCCGTTCATTAATCTAACCTCTTATATTTGCTTCATTAGAGTCCTCAACAGAGGCTCATGCATACAGTTTCTTGAAACACGTACGTTTCAGATTTAGCTTTCATCCCTTCATTATAAATATACTGTATTTTTCCACCGAACCAGCATTCATTCAGACTTCTTTCAAATCTATTATATCTTTGAATAAGTAATCGATGTATGCCTAATCTCACCTTCCTACTAAAAGGTGCCACTAAACAATTTATTTTCTTTGGTAATTCTTACTTTTTTTTTACAAGTGGCTTTACGGCGCACCGACACAGATTGGTCACATGGCGACGATGGGATAGGAAAGGCCTAGGAGTGGGAAGGAAGCGGTCGTGGCCTTAATTAAGGTACAGCCCCAGAATACTAAACCATGGAAAACTATCTTCAGGACTACCGGAAGTGGGGTTCGAACCCAATATCTCCCGAGTGCTAGCTCACAGCTCAGTGCCCCCAACCGCACGGCCAACTCGCTCGGTGGAAATATTAATATTATTATATTGTACAATGAAGTGCATGTGCTGTACAACTGTTGACTTAACTAGGATGCGAGTGCGTGATAAACTATACAGGAAGTCAGTGTCTACAATAAATTCTTGTTAAATTTTTGTGTTGGTTTGTAGGGTGATGTATGTAGATGAAGATCTGTATTAAAACGAACACGAACAGCCAAGCCTGAGCTAGGGGAATTAGAAGCGAACCTGGGGCCCTTTGAACCAAAGGATACTGCAATGACCAGTCAGCTAAGGATTCGGACAAAGTAGGCGCATGAGCGTTATCAGTGGAAGAAGATATGGTAAAGAAAGGACATTGAAAGAGAAATGCATATAACACAGGGATGCAATACAAGAAATAGCAGGGGTATCACTCAGAAGAGGAGCATGGTGATACGTCGGAGCAAACTGAAAAATAAAAGGAAAATAACATGAACCCGGAAATAAGACAAGCCAACTATTCTTTATACAAACAGAAAACACGAAATTTGGTGAATGGGAATCGATACCGAGGGGAATAATATACACGCATACATCATCATTATAGACCGCTATGCCTTTCAACGTTCGGTCTGCAAGCCTCTGTGAATTTACTCTACGCCGCCACAATCCTCTGTTTGTAACTAGTTCTGTGGCCTCGTTTAGTTTTATGTTTCCAAGGAGTCCCTCGCCTGTCATGTGGGAGTGGGACTCCGTTACTCCCATAGGTCCGAGGCTTGCTTAAAATGTTCTGAGCTCGGTAAATGCTGTGAAGCAGGATGCTACCCTACTTACACACAGTCCAAGTGAGGACCTCTCCTCCTAACGGGTTAGGGACCACTGGTGCATTGTATAGTCCTAGCCGCCTGAGCACAAGGTGGGCCATTATTCAGAATTTGTCCGAGACACCCACTCCCATTTCATAGCAACTGGTATCCCGGCTTTCAGGACCACTTGCTAGGCCACTTAGCCGTTACCCAAGGTTCACGCACTAGGACATGACTACAGTAACCCACACCATGAACCACGAGGAACAATATAACAGGGCAAAACAAAATTACTATATTATGAAGTTCATATGGAAATCATAAGCGGACTTTCGGAAATAAACAGGATAGTGACAGATAATCTCAGTATGGATCCTAATTATGGATTATTGTGAATGAGAATGAACTAAACGCCTCCGCAACTTCATCTCTTCATCAGAAAATCACATCTCTTGGAGATTTTAGCAGGCGATATACAGTTTCTATACTTGATTATGAAGGTTTTTTTTCTTTCTACTTGTTTAAATTTTGTACTAATACGTCGAAGGTTTTCGGCGACGGAGGGATAGGGAAAGTATTAAGATTTGAAAGTTTTATTATGACTTCTGGTTATGACACAGTAAAATTGGTTTAAATAGCTCCATATTCCATGATACAGTCACCATTGTTGTTTTAGACAATTTGTATTGTCCACTGATTTCTAATTTAGAGAGTATTAAATAATTTAATTAAAGGCATAATCAAAATACTTCAAATATTTAAAATTAATAAATAATAATAATAATAATAATAATAATAATAATAATAATAATCGTATGGCCTCAGCTACCGTGTGCAGACATTTCTATTTGACGCCATCTGGGTGTCTGCTCGTCAATTTCGACGTTCCGTTTTACCCTAGGACCACTAGATGGCAGGCAGAGTAAACCGGATCTCTCTTGGGCGTCTATGGCTGGTATCACCAGAGATTTTTTACATGCCGACGTCGTACGACATGGAGTGTCGAATGGACTTTTTTCCGCCCTTCAAAAATCCGACTACCTCTGCCGAGTTTGAACCCGCTATCTTGGGATCCGGAGGCTGACACTCTACCACGGATCCACAGAGGCAGCTTAAATTAATATTATACACTGTAAATGATAAGAGTACCGGTATATTACACAATGTATTCTTTTAGCTAATTCCTATTGCCCCCGTGCCCTAAAAATGAAACTAACAAATGTTACTAAATAAAGTTAATATAGAATACGTATTTAAACCCCTATTAAATAACACAAATAGTAGCCTACTGAAACTTGTTTTTATATTGTCGCGCAGTGCGTCACATCCGATAAAACTCTCTTGTACGGCAGGAAGTCGCCGGTGTATATTTTCAAAAATAAAACTAGCTCGGGGCCTTCTTGTTTGTTACTAATGATCTTGCAGACAGATAGAGAATAACCTAGATTTCGTTTTATTTTACTAGGGGCTTTACGTCGCACCGACACAGAGAGATTTTATGGCGACGATGAGATAGGAAAGGCCCAGGAGTTGGAAGGAAGCTGCCGTGGCCATAATTAAGGTACAGCCGCAGCATTTGCCTGGTGTGAAAATGGGAAACCACGGAAAACCATCTTCAGGGCTGCGGACAGTGCGATTCGAACCCACTACCTCCCGGATGCGAGCTCACAGCCGCGCGCCTCTACGCGCACGGCCAACTCGCCGGTAGATTTCGTTTCAAGACTGCATGGAGTTTGTTATGAACTTCGACCAATGAAAAGCCACTTGCCATCCCAGATACTGAGAAATGATTAGTGCTGTTGTATGTAGTTGAGGCACTCAGACCTACTATATTTCACAGAAAAAGCATTAGATAACCCAATTTTAAAGGAATTTTTAAATCCAACTTCAGCAACTGAAATATATTCTGTATGAGATAAACTTTGCATGGCTTAAGGATTTTCCGTCGGTCATTGTAGGCACACTTATGGATAACACGCCGTTTAAAATCGCAATCGGCTTACGACTTGGTTGCAAAATATGCCAGTCATATAAGTGCATATATGGAGCGGAAGTCGACGTTTGTGGCCACGGTGCTTTAAGTTGCCCTAAGAGTGCTGGTCCATTTTCAAAAACACTGTTCAACTACTGACACTATCAAAAGAGCTATTACATCTATGGATGTCCCTTCTGTCCTAGAACCGAGTGAAATCAGTCGCACAGACTGAAAACGCCCTGATGGTCTGACTTTAGTCCCATGGAACAAAGGCAGATCTCTCCTGTAGGATGCCACATGTGTCGATACTTTAGCACCGTCTCATTTGCCTCACACTTGCAAGGCTGCTGGTTCTGCTGTGGAATTGGACGTGGGCAATAAAAGGGAGAAATACAGAGCAGTAACGGACAACTATATCTTCATGGTATTCACAGCCGAAACGATGGGGTCGTGGTGTCAAAAGGCTAAAAGTCTGATTTCAGATATTGGCAAACAATTATCTGCAATCACTGGAGACTCTTCTTCAAAAGAATTCCTGAGGCAGCGGAAAGGAATTGCTATCCAGCGAGGAAATGCTGCCAGCGTTATGGGCACGCTTCCGGATAACGCTCCACTGGACGAAGTCATTTATCTTACACCTTAGACTTTAGAGCTGGAGCGAAGCATTAGAAAAATGATAGTTGAAGTATTATTTCGTAATTATAAAACTATATGTAATTAGTTTACTATAGTCAGAATTAAACGTAATGACAGAATTTTTAAGTTTTTAAAATAATTACCTAGATCATCATCATCATCATCATCTGTTTACCCTCTAGGTTCGGCTTTTCCCTCGGACTCAGCGAGGGATCCCACCTCTACCGCCTCAAGGGCAGTGTCCTAGAGCTTCAGACTCTTGGTCGGGGATACAGCTGGGGAGAATGACCAGTACCTCGCCCAGGCTGCCTCACCTGCTATGCTGAACAGGGGCCTTGTGGAGGGATGGGAAGATTGGAAGGGATAGGCAAGGAAGAGGGAAGGAAGCGGCCGTGGCCTTAAGTTAGGTACCATCCCGGCATGCGCCTGGAGGAGAAGTGGGAAACCACGGAAAACCACTTCCAGGATGGCTGAGGTGGGAATCGAACCCACCTCTACTCAGTTGACCTCCCGAGGCTGAGTGGACCCCGTTCCAGCCCTCGTACCACTTTTCAAATTTCGTGGCAGAGCCGGGAATCGAACCCGGACCTCCGGGGGGTGACAGCTAATCACACTAAACACTACACCACAGAGGCGGACAATTACCTAGATTATGAACAAAAATGTTACATTCTTCACATAGTATTTAAAAATATGTAATATTACTAACAAGTATGTAAAACTACGGTATTCAAATGAAACACAGCTATAACCATATAAGAACCACAACTGCTGACTTTTTTTTCATTTTCAGTTGTGTACAAGTAAAGGAATGGAATATGTAGTTATATACGAATCCGGGTTCTATCGATTACAACTGAGGAGCTATCTGACGGTGAGATAGCAGCTCCGGTCTAGAAAGCCAAGAAACGGTGTAGAGGATTCGTCGTGCTGACCACCAATACCTCGTGATCTGCAGGCCTTCGGGATGAGCAGCGGTCGCTTAGTAGGTCATGACCCTTCGGGGCTTTTGTGCTATGGGATTTTGATTTTGGTTCGGTTAATATTATGATCATAGTCATTGTTTTACGTGGAATATGTACAACAGAGAGAGAATGGTTGCCTAATAGTACTTCCTCTTAAAACAAAAATCAACACCACCACCACTGTTCCATACAGATGTGAAGTTTCGTTCTACAAAGTCGATATGCATTAGCAGGTATTCGAACCGGTGGGCGACTTGGCGAGAAACCATTGACTATGCCATTCTGACAATGTGGCACTCTTTTTCCCTTTATCAATGATTTTCTGATTTTTTTCTTCAAGAACACGGTAATTAAATTCCCAAATCATGGCCTATATTTTAAATGCATAGTGCAGTCGCTACTACTACAATACATTACAGGTCTGAACAACTACAATAAATACAAGGATGCGTTTGCGAGATGGTTTATTTCAACCCTAACGTCGGTAAACCTGAAGATGGTATACTGTAGATTCCCATTTTCTTATGAAGCAAGGTCACAGCCCCTACTTTCCTAATCCTTGCACGTTTCCTATCTTAAAGTCATATGTGATATTCTCACTTTAAAACAGCAAAAATTAAGAATGTCCGCCTCTGTGGTGTAGTGGTTAGTGTGATTAGCTGCCACCCCCAGAGGCCCGGGTTCGATTCCCGGCTCTACCAAGAAAATTTAAAAAGTGGTACGAGGGATGGAACGGGGTCCACTCAGCCTCGGGAGGTCAACTGAGTAGAGGTGGGTTCGATTCCAACCTCAGCCATCCTGGAAGTGGTTTTCTGTGGTTTCCCACTTCTCCTCCAGGCAAATGCCGGGGGTACCTAATTTAAGGCCACGGCCGCTTCCTTCCCTCTTCCTTGTCTATCCCTTCCAATCTTCCCATCCCCACGCAATGCCCTTGTTCAGCATAGCAGGTGAGGCCACCTGGGAGAGGTACTGGTCATTCTCCCCAGTTGTATCCCCCGACCCAGAGTCTGAAGCTTCAGGACACTGCCCTTGAGGCGGTAGAGGTGGGATCCCTCGCTGAATCCGAGGGAAAAACCAACTCTGGAGGGTAAGAAGATTAAGAAAGAAGAAAAATTAAGGATGATGACTAAAGTATTTTTAACGGTATATTTCATTATTACATTCCCATTGCCAGTTTACTCGCATTTTGCAAGACAGTATGGTAAACTCCTCCATGACTATAGTTTATAAATTTAGATTATGAGTCTTTCTTCTAGAAATAGCTTAAATTACAACAACACTGGTCTTACAGCAGCTACAGAGAATCGTTCATCGGTCCATAAGCTTGCGAGTCTAATCCTCTACACAGATTTATGGCGTCAAGGTTCTAATTGGAAACAAGAACACGGAGAACTTGTTCGGAATTTTGTGCCTATGTTGCATGACATTCGGTGACAAACTAACCAATACATAATGTCAAGTCACTCGCCTTGTACTGTGCTTATTTAAATGCCTCTTCGAGCTGCTACAACTCACGGATAATAATCACAGGATTTACAAGAAGCAGTGACATACTATTCTAATCCTTATTCGTTCAATGTTTTCCATATATCACAACAGAGAAAATGTAACGCATTAAGCAGCTGCTTAGGATGAAAATATATTTGTGAACAGGAAGACTTTGCTCCCAAGTCTGCTACAGTATTCGATGACTGGGCTAAACACACGCAGTTATTGGCCTCAGATTTGTTAGAGACATGACCATCGAGTGGCTTCTCGATTGTCGTCTATTTCGTTACGATAATGTGAATGATTCCCTTCGTTACAAGAGAAGCCCCACTTTAATTCATTACAGAAAAATCGTTGGGGCATAAAGCTATGTATCCTCGATACTTTTCTATGCAGAACACTCCTCTGAATAGGTGAAATGTCGTATGGCTTTTAGTGCCGGGATATCCCAGGACGGGTTCGGCTCGCCAGGTGCAGGTCTTTCTGTTTGACGCCTGTAGGCGACCTTCGTGTCGTGATGAGGATGAAATGATGATGAAGACAACACATACACCCAACCCCCGGGCCATTGGAATTAACCAATTAAGGTTAAAATCCCCGACCCGGCCGGGAATCGAACCCGGGACCCTCTGAACTGAAGGCCAGTACGCTGACCGTTCAGCCAACGAGTCGGACTCTGAATAGGTAAACAAGTCCTATAGGCACATTTAATGTCATATATCGCAGTTGTTAATGTCTTCTTGGAATTCAGTGTGGTATAAAGAAGTTTTCCCAAAGTGATTTGATCATATTTTTTCCGGTTACTGCGGAAGCTAAAGCCTGAAACATGTTTTCAGGGCACAGTGTCGAATGATACTATTGAAAATCATGAACATGATCATTGAACAAGGAGAACCAATTAACACCAATCCAAGAACCGGTAGTACACGAGATAGGTTTGGAATGTGTAAATACAGAGTGGTCGGAAACAATGCGAACCGTATATATGTGCGTTAGAGGAATGGTCACACTGATAAATGCTTTGAAATGTTGCCATTAAAGCAGCGACATACTATTCTAATCTTTATTTGTTCAATGTTTTCCATATATCACAACAGAGAAAAACGTAACGCATTAAGTAGCTGTCTCATACTTAGGGTGATAATATATTACACCTTATTCACCTTATTTCCTTGACACGGCATAAGCCCAAAAGCCTATACAGTATCATGTCTAAAATGCTTTGAAAAATTAATTAATTCGATATCTCACGCCGTTGTTATTGTATTAGCTTCTGCACTTAGCCAATCAGATAGCTTCGCAGGTGAATTCTGATGGCGATGTTGCTTAACCTGCACGTGACTTAGGACTGGCCTGAGAGCCATGCCGAGAAATCAGCACCAAACACAAACACACCGTGGGTTTCAGTCGGTGTCACTGTAGGGCCATCCTGTCAGCTCGGAGGTCCGTGTTTCAGTCACTCACCGGGCAAAGTTTATTTTTCGTCGACTGCTGCTCTCAAGCCAGTCAAGCCACGTTCAGATTTAATAACACGGCTTTACCAAGCCCATTTGAATTCGCCTGCGAAGCGATCTAATGGCTAAGTTCAACGGCTGATGAAATGACAACGGCTCGAGATATCGAATTATTTTTATTCAAATTATTTATCAGTACGACCACACCTCTAACGCTCAGATACCACGTTCACGTTGTTTTTGACCACCCTTTATATAGAGCCATAATGGCCTCATATTTTCTTCACTCATAGTTCTGCAGCTCCATGCAGGCCTCGGTTTCCCGCGAGATCTTCATCCACTTCTCAACTCTCAGCAACCGTCCACTTCCGCTCAAAAACTCTTTTCAATCTCTCAAATTCAGTCAATGTATCGACATTCATGACTTCGACAATATCCTCCACCAGTATCCCCCAGTTCTTAACATTCTCTTAAACTGAGTCTATCCAGCGAGGTTCAGGACTTCCGTAATATTCCCCACCAGTTTCCCCCCAGTTCTTAACATCCTCTTGAACTCAGTTTATCCGGTGAGTTTCAGGACTTCCACAATATTCTCCACCAGTTTCCCCCCCAGTTCTTAACATCCTCTTGAACTCAGTTTATCCGGCGAGGTTCAGGACTTCCACAATATCCTCCACCAGTATCTCCCAGTTCTTAACATCCTCTTGAACTCAATTTATCCGGCGAGGTTCGGAACTTCCACAATATTCTCCACCAGTTTCCCCCCCAGTTCTTAACATCCTCTTGAACTCAGTTTATCCGGCGATGTTCAGGACTTCCACAATATTCTCCACCGGTTTCCCCCTAGTTCTTAACATCCTCTTAAACTCAGTCCATCCGGCGAGGTTCAGGACTTCCACAATATCCTCCACCAGTATCCCCCAGTTCTTAACATCGGGCGAGGTTCAGGACTTCCACAATATTCTCCACCAGTTTCCCCCCATTTCTTCACTCAAGACTATTAACACCTTCTAAAACGTCGACAGTCCAGCGAGTTCCAAGGCTTTCACGTTATCCTTCACCATCATTCACCGCCCGTTCTTCACTCCAAGAATCTAAACGTCCTTTAGTCTAGCTCCATGGTTAAACGATTAGCATGTTGGGCTTAGATCTAAGGGAGCCCGGGTTCGATTCCCGGCCGGGTCGGGAATTTTAAACTTCATTCGTTAATTCCTCTGAGTCGGGGGCTGAGTGTTTGAACCGGCTTCAGCATTATAATTCATCGTAGGTAGGGCCCCATCATCACAAACGCGCAGGTCGCCCATAGGAAGTCACCTCCAAGATCTCTCCAGGCCTCTCTGGATGTCACATGCCATTTTTATAACATCCTGTGAAAGGATTTCAGTCCATGAAGATTCAAAATTTTATACATTAACTTCCACCGTTATCTACCAGTTTTTCACTCCGGGACTCGTTAACATAGTTTAAAACTCTGTCAGTCCATCGAAGTTCCGGTCTTCCACAAAATCCTCCATTATTTTCCACCCGTTTCTTGCTCCTGGATTCTTTAACATCCTCTGAAACGCAGTCAATCCATTGATGTTCAGGACTTCCATTTCATTCTCCACAATAACCACCATTTCTTCACTCCAGGACTCTCAACGTCTTTTAAAATTTAAACAGTTCATCGAGGTTCAATTTATCCATTAGTCCAGGATTCTTTAAATCTCCCTATATCGCAGTCAATCCACCAAGATTCAGTACTTTTACATGATCATCTTTTCTTCTTATCATGTGCTTATCTTTAATTCTCTATCCATTTTAGTCAATATTCATATTCCATGTGGCGTGTACAGTTCTGTGTGTTACACTATATTCTCCATTTTCCATTTTCTTTATTGAGCCATAGAGTTTTTTTAGTATCTACCTTTTAAATCTGCCGAGTCGTGACACACCTGATTGTGTCAACACCTAAGTCCCACTTCCATACTTAAAAACTAGTCTGATTAAGCTTTAATCTGATCATGGTTTCACGGTAAACTAGTTTTGAATTACAATATTTTACCGGTGCCACTTCCATTAGCTTTCTGAATTATCTCTTCTTTAAATCACTGGTTCGTTCACCTAAGAGTGTAGATAGATACAACTCTCTAAGCTTTCGGAACTGAAATTCATCACATTGATATGTAATATCTGTAAATGTTGGTTTTGTCCTTCTTAGTCAAATCATACTTTATTCTCTCTTCATTTACTTTCAGTTTCATTTTCAAAGGTGACTGATTCAATTCCATAAGCAATTACGTCATGTTATTCTTTCAGTAATATTAGTATCATCTACATCGGCTAGATTTACACCCACGGAATTGTTACGGGTTATATAGCTGTGAGCTTGTATCTAAGAGATGGCGAGTTCAAACTCTCACCAACAGCAGACCTGACTATGGCTTCCTATTTTCACACCAGACTAATACCTGGGCAGTACATTAAGTCCGCCATCACTTCCTTTCCAGTCCTCGCCGATGCTATTCCCAGCTCTGCTGAAAGCGGGACGTCAAAGAAGTACAAACAATTATATATACAAAATTAGTACTCATAAAAAAAACCACTGCGCTACAGCTCTAACGGCCTTGGCCTATAGAGCGACCGCTGCTCAGCCCGAAGACCTGCATATTGTGAGGTGACGCTTGGTCAGTGCGACGTATCTCGGCCGTTATACATGCCTTTCTTGACCGAGTCCGCTATCTCACAGTCAGATCGTTTTCACTCAGGCTGAGTGGAACTCGAACCAACCCTTGGATACAAGTAAAAATTCCTGACCTGGCCGGGTTTCGAACCCAGACCCGCCCGGTAAGAGGCAGGCCCGCTGCCCCTAGATGCGAGGTCGGCTTGTGCAGTCGTACAAGAAATTAAAATAGTATATTAGTGAATAAGGTTCAAATGGTGTTTTCACGAGTTTTTTTCACGGAGAACTAACGTTTTATAACATTCTTCTTTTAAATAATGATTTCTGCTTTTTTAGTCTCTGAAACCAATCAAGTTTAATTTAATTTTTGTAAATTTATAATACCAATCAATTTTATTTGGAAATTTAATTAGGCTCAGTTCCATTACGTTTAACTTTAAAAACGTCCAGTTATATAATAAAAGTTGAGATGTGTTTCGCTTTAAATCGGGATCGGAACTAGAATTTATTTCGGTAACTAACAGACTTTGATCTGCATTAGTTTTCACTCCAGTTTTGAAAATAATACTGGGGAAAGTAAAAACTATATTTCACGAAATAACTATATTCTTTCAAATGAAATCAAATCTAGTGTGTTTCATACTATTCGTAAAATGCTTAGACAAATTGCACCGAGTATGTAACCATACTGACTGAAACTAGTAGGTATTTTACTAAGTGGTTGTTACTGGGCAGATTTTAAACTGGAAAAAGTTCTGAACGCCAGAAGGGTTAGGTTTCCGTAAAATGACTGATTTAACATGTTTATAAGCTATGCATTTCTATCTACCCTTATTGTTAATGTCAACTACCCATCAAGGTCCCTTTTGTTATGTAGCACAATTTCTCATACTCGAATTTTTATTTAATTACTCTAGGCTCAGAGTTAGAGGATAGGATTACGGTACATTTGATATGCAAAACACGGTCTGTGAATGTACCTATGTTTCTATACTATTTGTTCGGATAAGAGTGGAAGAGTGATGTGGTGGATTTACGTACATTGCCCTTTTGATATATTCTCAGAGAAAGAAAAATTCTGAGTAAAATCACTGAATGTGTATTCTGAGTCAATTTAATTAGGATCAGTAACCCGTTTTACCAAGGAGAACTTCTTTGCAGATATTTGCTTCATTTAGAGTAAGTTCATACATTTCGTAATGAACCTCAGATTATCTGAACAACCGCTCATCATTGTTGCTTCTTTCGTAGACGGTGTTGCTCCTTTCGCTTTTTTGTCCATGCCCTTCCAGTTCTCAGCTTCGGCTTTGGTTGGAAACTGTGATGTTCTTGGAGTTTTTCTTAAGTGGATCACGCTCCTGCATATCGTCATATGAGATCCTAATCTCCCGCAGATCTTTCTGTGTCTCTCTGAACCATGCCCTCTTGGCCCTTTTCTCTTGGAAAAAAATGAAAATGAGGTTGGTTAACCGTGCTGATTTCATTCGGGCCATGTGTCCATAAAAAGTAATCCTCCTTTTCCGCATCACGTCGGTTATTTTCTCCACATGCGAGTACAACCCGTGGTTGTGCCGTCCCCTAAACCCGCCATTGTCTTTGACTGGACCCAAGATTTTACTCAAAATCTTTCTTTCCTTAGCCTCCAATTTCTCCATCATGCCTTTTTTGTTCATGGTGAGACATTCCGCTGCATATACAGCCTCTGGCCGGATGACAGTGCAATAGTGTTTGATTTTTGCATTCGGAGATATAGATCTTTTGTTATAGACATTTTTAGTCAGATGGTAAGCCATTTCAAATTTATTCATGCGTGATGCAAAGGCTTCTTTTTCGGACTTGTTAGGTTCTGTCCATTCACCAAGATACTTAAATCTTTTACAACCCGCTTGACTTTTCCCTGAGTCCCTTCTAGCTCACTTCGCCAGTTTGATGTTTGTCAGGAATTTTATTTTCTCAAAGAAGATCTTGAGGCCCGCCTTTGCAGCTTGTGTTTGAAGCTGGTTGATCTGCTTCGTGGCCACATCCAAGGAATCGGCGAAAACCGCAAGATCGTCTGCAAATGTCAGAAGTCAATTGAAAGTTTTTGTTCTTGTGGCATAGTCTGATTCCGCTTTCGACACCTTCATAACTCATTTGTCTGCGCCATTTACGGATCACTTTCTCAAGAATGCAGTTTAACAACAGAGGGGATAGACCATCTCCCTGCCTAACTCCTGTCCTTATTTCAAAGGCATCTGAAGTCCCTCCTCCGAACTTAACTTTTGAGATCGTGTTGGTGAGAGTCTGTTGGGTGATCGCTCTTGTTTTACCGTCCAAGCCAAAATCGTTTAAGATCTGAATTAAGATAGTTCTGTCAATTGAGTCATATGCCTTCTTAAAATCGATGACGTTATTACGAAAGGATTACTCCTTAGTTTAATATATGAAAGGACAGATTTCAGATTCATAATCTGCTCCACACATGACCGTCCTTTCCTAAAACCTCCTTGGCAATCACCCAGTTCTGAATATAGCTCTTCTGCCCTGATCTGGAGAGCTTTCGAGATAATTTTGTTGATTATGAGTAGGAGGGAGATTCCGCGATAGTTGTTAACATCCGACTTGTCGCCTTTCTTATGAAATGGGTGGATTAGGGCAGATGTCAAGTCACTTGGAAGTCTTTCGGTATTGCAGATTTCATGTATGATGTCCGTTAATTTCTCTACTGCATAGTCAATAGCAAACTTCCACAATTCAGCTATTATCAGATATTCATCCGGTGCTTTATTGTTCTTAAAGGATTGGATAATCTGTCTGATTTCCTCTTTCGTGGGTGGGGCTGAATCTGGGCGGACTTGAGTTTTATCTTCATATGTGAATCTAGATATTGGGAGACTTGCAGTTAAGAAGGGATTCGAAGTATTTTGCAAGGAGCCGGCAGTTTTCCTTGTCGCTGTGGGCTAGTTTTACATTGGTATCTCTGAACTGTAGTCTCGGTGGGTCGTATTTCCTTAAGTTTGTTTAATGTTTTATAAAAGTCGCGTGTATTGTGCTTCTTGAAATCCTGCTCAATTTGAGCCAGCTGGTGTTTATCAAAAGCACGTTTAACGCTGCGGATGGTTTTTGCTGCACACTTCCTCTCATTCAAGAAATTTGTCCAGTTGACTTGATTATTTAGCGAGTTCCATTTGTGCCAGGCGAACTGTCTTGGACTTATCGCTGCATAGCATTCGCTGTTCCATCAAGCATACTTCCTGGGCTTACTTAGCTGAACCCAGTTCTCTCTGCATCCACGGATTGTCGTTTCTGCGTGACCTCATGGTTAGATCCTAGTTTCTCTCTATCAAACCTTTCAATCTTTTGGCTCGAACTGACCTTGTGTTTCTTAGGAGCATTTTGATTTTTTATCTCTGATAGATAATGATCTGAGTCCAGTTTTACATTTCTTAGAACTTTCACATTCTGAATTTCTCTTTGAGCCTTCCGTGCGATCGCGACATGATTGATATGAAATCCACCAAAGTGGGGATTTGGAGATTTCCAAGTCTTCTGTTTCTTGGGCAGGTGTTTGAAAGCAGTAGACTTCATTACGATGTTAAATGCCTTTCAGAGCTCTATTAGCCTTTCTCCATTACGATTTGTTCTCTGGTGAGCAGGATAGTTTCCAACGATGTTCCGGAACTTTCCCTCTTTGCCTACCTGGGCAATGAAATCTCCAAGCAAGATGATGGTATGTTTGTCTGAAATCTTGGATAAAATATCCTCAAGTTCTTCCCAGAATCTATCAGTACCCTTCGGGTCTCTCTTGCTCGCTTGGTTGATCGGCGGATGAAAGTTCACAATAGTATACATTTTGTCTGTGCTTCGAAAGGACAGAGTTGAGATTCTGCTATTCACAGAGGTGAAATTTGTGATTGAGTCCGGAATCTTTTTGTTGACTACAAATCCTGTACCGAGGTGGGGGACAGTTTGTATGACACGTTTACCAGGTGTACACTTGAAGATCCTGTAATCTTCAGATTCAAAGGCCTGCTCATCTGTAAGTATCGTTTCCTGAATTGCTGCAATCCACATTTGCTGTTGAGATAGGATATTTGTGAGCTTTTTCAATTTTTCAACCTTCTGGAGAGAATTGGCGTTAAAGGTAGCAAAGAAATTCTTGGCTCTATGTCTGATATTTCGTGGAGCCTACAATATCTCCGAGCATGTCGGTGCAGGCTCCCCAGAATCCGAAGGCTCGCTAGCGTCGTACAAGACAACGGTGGAATCGTGACCACCTGGGGTAGTATCTTTAGCTGAAATTTCCTCCATACTTTTCACAGTTGACACGGAAGGAGCCTCCCCGAAGAGTGCTAAATAAGGCATTCGGGCGTTCCCTGGGCAACGGTGATACACCGGCTGATTCTTCCACGAAGGCGCTGCTACACAGCAACAAGCAGATGATAGCAAGTACTATGTCCACTAACAGTCCTTTTCAGGACCAACCAGAACACTTGTCGATCAGACTTGGTAACAATCTCCGCATTTGTCACTTAAATATCGAATCCATATCACCACCAAAGAGTCAGTATCTGTCTCGCCTTATGCTGGAGAACAACGTGGATTTGATAGCACTACAGAAAACACATACCAGTGACAGTGAAGATCTCTACAGAAGAGGAAAAATAGGTGGTTACAATCTTGCTGGAGCAATCAATGATGAACGTTATGGGATCGCAACTTACATCAGATCCCAGTTAACTGATTTTAAAGTTGTTTATGAAGACAACTCAACAGATATCTCTGTCCTGGCAGTGGAAATCTCAGGCATTACTGTTGTGAATATCTATAAACCACCAGCAGTCAGTTGGTCCAGCTGTTCATTAAAAGTTTTTGATCACCCTGTTTTGTACGTCGGATTTCAATAGTCATAGCCCAGCATGGGGATACGAATTTGAAGATGACAATGGGTCCAACCTAAATAACTGGATTGAAGCAAACTCCCTACAACTCGTCTACAATGCTAAACATCCTGGCACATTTCATTCTGGCAGGTGGCTAAAGGATTATTCTCCTGACCTGTGCATAGTGTCACAGTCAACTCCTGAGAATCATCACATGGTACAACGAAAGGTCATCAGTTCCTTTCCTCACAGTCAACACAGACCAGTTATTATTTACTATGGCACTGAGATCCCTCTTGTGTCTTCAGTACCACAACCTCGTTGGAATTTTCGACTAGCAAAGTGGGATAAATTTGCAGAAGGACTTGATAACACTGTACAGTGGATACGACCAGTTCCTGAAAATTACAATAGATTTGTCAACGCCATAAAAGCTAATGCTAGGAAGTTCATTCCCCGGGGATATCGCAAGACGTATATACCAGGATGGTCAGAAGAATGCAATCAGCTCTACACCGAATATCAGAACTCTCCTAATAAAACAACAGCTGATGAGTTGCTAAGGGCTCTAAATAAATCTAGGAGAGAGAAGTGGCACAGAACTACAGCAGAGATAGACTTCACACACTCTAGTCGTAAAGCCTGGAACCTCATAAGAAAACTTGGTAGTGACCCTACAATGAAACGCAGAAGTTTGCCAATGAACCCAAACACCATTGCCTCCAGACTGACACAAATCTCTAGAGCGAAGATGGACAAGGTACACGCAAGGAGTGTTAAGAAGCAATTAAGAACGAGAAGATCACAGTTGACATCCCATCCGGAGTATTCCTGTGACTTCAGTACTGAAGAAATGGACAAGGCTCTATCCAAGATAAAGATAAATAAAGCTGCTGGTCTGGATGAAATCTATCCGGAGTTTCTGAAGGCCATAGGCCCTGGAACAAAACAATGGCTAGTCAACTTCTTCAATGAAATTCTACGAACTGGTAAATTACCTAAGTTGTTAAAACAAGAGAAAGTAATTGCAGTCTTGAAACCAGGAAAGGAAGGAACTGATGCTTCACATTATCGACCAATTTCACTCCTTAGTGTAATCTACAAGATGCTTGAAATAATGATACTTAACCGTATCCAGGAAGCAATAGAAAGAGTCATCCCAGTTGAGCAAGGGGGTTTCAGAAAGAATCGTAGTTGTTGTGATCAGGTGTTAACACTGACAACAGAGATTGAAGCAGGATTCCAGAAAAGACTGAAGACTGCTGCAGCTTTTGTCGACCTTACATCAGCCTATGACACGGTCTGGAGAGAGGGACTGTTGCTCAAGTTTGTTCAGGTCATCCCTTGTCAGAAGCTAGCATGCTTACTAAACAACATGTTATCCAATCGTCGACTTGCTGTATTTCTGAATGGTGAAAGAAGCAGGAGGAGATCTCTAAATAATGGTTTACCCCAAGGGTCAGATTTTTCTCCCTTTCTATTCAATCTTTACATCCATGACCTGCCAAGAACAACTTCAAAGAAGATACAGTTTGCAGATGATCTAGCTTTAATTACTCAGAGTACGGATTTGGCACACTGTGAGGATGTACTTACAGAGGACCTAGCTACCATGTGCGACTATTTTCACAAATGGAGACTCCAACCAAATCCTAGTAAAACGGAAGTAACAGCATTCCACTTGCATAACATGGAAGCTAATCGGAAGCTACATGTGCTTTTTAACGGAACAGAAGTCTCCCACAACTTCTTCCCAAAATATCTGGGTGTCACACTGGATCGGTCCTTGTCGTTCAAACAGCATTGCTCGAATCTGTCAAAGAAGCTGAGTACAAGAGTAAATCTACTGCATAAACTAGCGGGCAGCAACTGGGGTGCAGATGCAAACACTCTTCGCACTGCTTCACTTTCTCTAGTATACTCGGCTGGTGAGTACTGCGCTCCTGTGTGGGAAAACAGCGTACATTCGAGCAAGATTGACGTACAGCTCAATGAAACCATGAGAGTTGTTACTGGTACAGTGAGGTCGGCTCCTACTCAGTGGGTGCCTGTTTTAGCAAACATTGCTCCTCCAGATCTGAGGAGAAAAGCAGAAAAAGTACAGTTGCTCAAGAAGACCTTTGCACACAGGAACTCACTTTTGTTCAATGCCTTACGAGATCCACCTGTGATGAGGTTAAAATCCAAGAATCCACTCTGGACTGATCTACACTCCTATGAAAAATTCAGTGTAACAGCAGAATGGAGACAGCGATGGGAACAATGTCCACCCACTAACGCCTTTCTGATTAAAGACCCAACGAAGAAAGTGCCAGGTTTCGATCTTCCTCGACATGAGTGGTCAAAACTCAACCGTTTCAGAACAGGTCACGGCAGGTGCCGATATATGATGAAAAAGTGGGGATATTGTGAAAGTGCTGCGTGTGAGTGTGGTGCTGAGAAGCAGACATTGCTTCATGTTGTTGAGAGCTGTCCACTGTCAGCATTTAAGGACGGTTTACGGACTCTGCATGAATTGACACCAAGTGCAGTGGACTGGTTGTCGAAGCTGGACATTCTAGTTTAATTAACTCTATATTTTAATGTGTATGTTAATTGTATATTTTTACAGATTATGCTTGTAAATGCCATGCGATAATAATAATAATAACAGTTGACAAATTGTAGACTGGGGTCGGTGATATTTCGCACTGACCAATGTACTACCAAGGTTGTGAGCCTTGGAGCCCCCAGCACTGTTCTGTTCACCGACCCAGTTTCCCGCTGATATTGGTTACCCAACCTTCCACTTGGTTGCTCGGCTTAAACAGGGGCACCCCTTGTACGTTACATGCTGGAGTTGGAGTGAATGAGGCTAGTTGTAATCTCCTGCTGAATTCAAAAGTTTATTGTTGCAGATGGTCGCAACGACGTATTTCACTCCCATTTTCCAGGGCCATAAAAACCCCTGCTAGGTTGACTCCTAGGACCCTATTGTTATTATTATTATTATTATTATTATTATTATTATTATTATTATTATTATTATTATTATTATTCGTTTAGCTTATGATGCGCTAGGCGGCTAGGGAAACAAATGTAAACAAACTTAAAATAAACATACGGATGTCCAGATCTCCAGACCGTGTCCTGTAATCTATGCTTCGTCTGCTGCATCATCAGAAATATGATCGACAGCACACGTAATATACGTCTTGTGTATAGCTGCCAAATTAAAATGGCAGTGGATAGGACACATGGCCGACAGGACCAAAGAATTTTCAGTGGAGACTATGGTAATGTTGGAAGATCCCAGAAGGGACGACTAGATGACATCAAGCCGGTAATTGGATCGCGTTAGTGCAAATGCCTCGAGACAAGAATGTTCGAAAATATAAGGAAGTGACCAACATTTAGCAGGGATTGGTTGAAAGCTGTATCATCGATACCCATACAGTAGCTGCGAAGAGCTCGCTGAGGGCAATCACAGACTAAGTGCATGCATAACTTACTGCTCTGGAGGTGGTTCCACATTCATAACCTGGTAAAGACAGCGTCTTTATTTGTAGAAAGAACAACCACATCTACTCAGGTAAGTTCTTATGTGTTCGAGATTATCCTCTGCTCTGTGTAGACGTAATCCAGTACATCTCTTATGCGGGATTGTTACAAGATGTTGATTACTTGAAGATGACATTTTGGATTCATACTTCAAAGCGTCTAATGTAGAATTCAAGGTTAATGTCAGAATTAGTAGTATTGTAACTCTCAGCTTACCACCGGTATGCTTCGCACATCTGTCGTTGCAATGCATTTAATGCTAAATCAGTATGTACTGGCAAACCGGGATTCTGATTTATCCTTTTCCACGTCTCTTAACAACTACAACTACTCAGACTCCTTGAACAAGTAGATGTAATATTACTAATCACTGACAATCATAAATTGTGTGCAGAACGATACTTTAAGTAATGATGTGCATAGCTTGACTTAAATGCGCATGAATCTTAAGGACGTACGCACTACTCAGCCGTGATTATGACCAACACTTACCAACAGTAATAGCTTCCCAGGTCGATTCTGCTAGAATATAGAAAATGTTATAAGGACCGCTGCTGCTCACGTCCGCTGGAATGACCTCTCAAGATTCAGCACATGTCTTCTGGTAGGTGTGAAGCGAGCAACACCACCACCAGTGATAAAATTCAAGTAAACTGAAAAGATCCCTTGGTGAAGAATTTCAAAGGAATATCCTTATTGCCGTCAAGGTTTGGTATCAGCAAGTAAATGCTTCTCTACGGGGTCAGGTATGAAGTGGGATGAAACTTCGTAGCAAGCTTTTACGACCCGATGTGCTCCCTGACATCCACCCCATCAGAGGAGTTATGAGATGAATTAATTAAAAAAAAATGCTTTACGTCGCACCGACACGGATAGGTTTTATGCCGAGGATGATATAGGAAAGGACAGCGAGTGAGAAGGAAGCGACCGTGGACTTGACAAAGGTACAGCTCCAGCATTTGCCTGGTGTGAAAAAGGGATAAAATGGAAAACCATCTTTAGTGCTGCCGAGAGTGGAGATGAAACCCTCTACCTCCCAAATGCAAGGTGATATCTATATGACCCAAACCACGCGGGCACTTGCTCCGTAATGAATGACGTGATGTATGATAGTACGGAGGGAGAGGGTGAAACTCGGTGCCGGCACATAGCCTACTCTTGTGGAATAGCACCAAGGGGTCTGCTCAAGGCGTAACGTCCCCATCTGACGGACGAATCACCATCAACAGCGCCATATGCCCTCATTCCATATGAACACTGAGGAGAAGTTTGGAAATGAATCTAGGGTTTTGGCAGATCAAGTGATGCTCTTGTTATTAATACAATTAATTAAGCTGATTAATTATCAGGTATGTTTCACACCACTGACTACGTCGTCAGTGTCTTAATGGTGTAAACGAGCAATTAAGTCGTGAGCACTAGGAACTCGTTGCTCTACAGTAACTCATATTTAATTGCCCATTTATAACATTATGTCACTGACGTCGTACACAAACTCTGAAAACATGTCTGAAAAGTGATTATCTTTATAATTTATCTCGCTGTCGACGAGAGAGCATTGGCCAGCTGATGATAAACCTATATTATTATTATGTCCGACTCGTTGGCTGAATGGTCAGCGTACTGGCCTTCGGTTCAGAGGGTCCCGGGTTCGATTCCCGGCCGGGTCGGGGATTTTAACCTTCATTGGTTAATTCCAATGGCCCGGGGGCTAGGTGTTTGTGCTGTCCCCAACATCCCTGCAACTCACACACCACACATAACACTATCCTCCACCACATTAACACGCAGTTACCTACACATGGCAGATGCCGCCCACCCTCATCGGAGGGTCAGCCTTACAAGGGCTGCGCTCGGCTAGAAATAGCCACACGAAATTATTATTATTATTATTATTATTATTATTATTATTATTATTATTATTATTATTATTATTATTATTATTATTATTTGTAGTTTTACATTGCACTAACACATCGGAGGATTTCGGTGACGGAAAGATGAGAAAGAGCTAGGATTGCGAAGGTAGCGGCCATAGCCTTAATTAAGGTACTGGTGTGAAAATTGGAAACCACGGAAATCCATTTTCAGGGCTGCCGACGGTAAGATTCAAAACCACCATCTCCCGAGTACAAGCTCCAACATTGCGTCAAGGACAACGCATTCAGTTATTATTATTATTATTATTATTATTATTATTATTATTATTATTATTATTATTATTATTATTATTTTAATAGTTCGGTTCCTTTTCTGAATGGTCAATGTAATGGACTTCAGTTGATCTGAATTCGATTCCCGACAGGGCTGACGACTTTAGCCATATCTTGTTCATTTCTCTGACTCGGGAACTGGGTGTTTGTTTTTGTATTAATACACATTGCACACTTTTTCATTTGAACACTACACACCACACTGCACGAATCCCTCGACATTGGGTTGGTGTAAGGAGGGATGTCTGGTCATAGAACCGGGCTGAAATCCACTTGTGGTGCCGATCCCAAATAACTGAAGTATTCGACTCCACCTCACAGTAACTCGGATTCGAACCTAGGTCGTCTGGTTGGAAAGTCGTATGAAAAGTCACTGAGTTAATCTCTGTCTTAAATGAAAAAGCTACTTTCTGTTGTCGACGGTAGCACTCAGTCCAATTTTGGGTTTTGGTAAACAATTTAAGACTGGATGTCATGCGAATATTCAGGTGAAAATTTCACCTCACAGTCACTGGAACTTGAACCTCGGTCATCTGGTTTGCATTGAGATCATACAGGTTATAATTATTTGAATTATTGTTATTAATAATTATTATTAATTATCGAAATGAAAATCCACAGCTTGTTTCCAGTCATTCGACAGGGTCAGAATTATTATTATATTATATTATATTATATTATATTATATTATATTATATTATATTATATTATATTATATTATATTACATTAATAATAATCTCCATATTCTTCATGGTATTTTCCCATTTTTGTTGGGGAATAGTACCTGTTGCAGTTTGGCGCAGTTGCTCGTCCCTATGTTGAGGGATGTATTTTATATTGCGTGATTCTATGGTGGTTGGTAGTGTGGTGTGGTGTATGTGGATGAAGGGAAGTGTATTAAGACGAACACAAGCACCCAGTCCCCGAGACAGACGAATTAAACATTAGTTAAAATCGTCGGGTCGGCCGGTAATCGAACTCAGGGCCTTCTGAACCGAAGGTCAGAACGCGACCTTTCAGACACAAAGACGGTGAATAATAATAATAATAATAATAATAATAATAATAATAATGTGGGGCGAGGTTAGGTCAGTGACTTAGTTGCTGACTTCCCATCCGAAAGGCTGAGGTTCGAATACCGATCGATCCTGGGTTGAGATTTTCATCTCAGATCCGACCAAGGTAAGGTCACACTTAAGATTTAATAACAAGAAATAGTTCCTGTTTCCTATCGTACTTTCAACTCGGTACTTTATGACTCTGGAAACTACAGAATAGTATGAAATTGAAAGTCAATTATATTATTGCTACATTAAAGAGAAAACTGTGACCCTGAGGGAAGCAAATGCGATTGTAGGGCGAACGGTAGTCTTCTTATGAGTTATCCTGGTTATTACTGTACCACAATTTTGTTTAAATATCAGCCATGTTGTTTAGCCTGCCTCAAATGCTGCTTGTATAATATGACAGTACAAGAAACATCCAGAAGATAACTATCCCATTTAGTTTAGTTTTTAGTGGTTATGCATAGTCTATTGTTCGTCACTCGCGCTGTTATATCGTTATATAAAACTCAGAGTTATACAAGCTAAATTGTCATTTGCTTGGAGACAGCTCTCGGAAGCCCATAAGCCATTACAGCTTCCCGCAGGTCTCCATCCCCGTTCGCTAAATCAACATTAATGCAATTCGCAGCCTGAATATCTTCTTTAATATTGGATATGGAGTCACCGTGGAAACATTACTATAATGTTTTCATTTCTTCTGAGCAGGGGTGACGGAAAATTAGCTCGACGGCACATTGAGCCGGGTAGATCGCTCTCTCTCTCTCTCTCTCTCTTAATGAAGGAATATCTCTATTCCCTTGTACAGAAGAAACCTTATTACAGCTTGTAGTATTTTTCATTCACTGGGCCACCAAAATTTGTTAAAGTAAAGGGGAATAGAATTTATGTAGTTAATATCAAGCCTCTGGAAGACTAAATTGATGTCAGTAGGTAAGAAATTCAGCAGAATTGAATGTCAGACAGGTCGATAATTTCAAATATTTAGGTTGTGTGTTCTCCCAGGATGGTAATATAGTAAGAGAGATTGAATCAAGGTGTAGTAAAGCTAATGCAGTGAGGTCGCAGTTGCGATCAGCAGTATTCTGAAGAAGGAAGTCAGCTCCCAGACGAAACTATCTTTACATCGGTCTGTTTTCAGACCAACTTTGCTTTACGGGAGCGAAAGCTGCGTGGACTCAGGATATCTTATTCATAAGTCAGAAGTAACAGACATGAAATTAGCAAGAATGATTGCCGGTACAAACAGGTGGGAACAATGGCAGGAGGGTACTCGGAATGAGGAGATAAAGGCTAATTTAGGAATGAACTCGATGGATGAAGTTGTACGCATAAACCGGCTTCGGTGGTGGGGTCATGTGAGGCGAATGGAGGAGGATAGGTTACCTAGGAGAATAATGGACTCTGCTATGGAGGGTAAGAGAAGTAGAGGGAGACCAAGACGACGATGGTTAGACTCGGTTTCTAACGATTAAGAGGTATAGAAGTAAATGAGGCCACAACACTTCTTTCAAATCGAGGATTGTGGTGACGTTTAGTAAATTCACAGAGGCTTGCAGACTGAACGCTGAAGGGCATAACAGTCTATAATGATAATGTATGTATGTATGTATGTATGTATGTATGTATGTATGTATGTATGTATGTAATATCAAGACAGCATTATATATACATCTCAAAGTGTTCGGAATATTGTGGGATAAGGCACATTGTATGGTTGGGCGTGTGTAGTCTTGTTGTAAGCGGTATAATAATAATTTCGTGTCGCTATTTCTAGCCGAGTGCAGCCCTTGTTAGGCAGACCCTCCGATGAGGGTGGGCGGCATCTGCCATGTGTAGGTAACTGCGTGTTATTGTGGTGGAGGATAGTGTTATGTGTGGTGTGTGAGTTGCAGGGATGTTGGGGACAGCACAAACACCCAGCCCCCGGGCCAATGGAATTAACCAATGAAGGTTAAAATCCCCGACCCGGCCGGGAATCGAACCCGGGACCCTCTGAACCGAAGGCCAGTACGCTGACCATTCAGCCAACGAGTCGAACGTTGTAAGCGGTAGAAAGCACGGTATACACACAAGTCAATTGCTTGGTTATAGAACATCAAACGTTCTTGTGTTGAACTAGAGGTGAACTATGTAATTTTAAGTGAAGATTGCTAGTAATGTGTATAGTGCACTGCGAGCTTCAACTAGTGCTTACGTTTTATGTGCAGTTAGTATTTCCCATTTCGACTGAGTCAAAATTGTGGCATTGATTCAGAGTGGACATACACGCATCGTAGTGGTTACCTCAAAATTCAATGTCAAAACGTGGAAAAGATACCGTGAGACCAATGATGTGACTGAAAGACCGAAGAAAGGTCGACCGAGACAACGCCACGTCAGAATCGGTGTATCCGCGTTACAACTGAGAGGAGACCATCTTCGATCACTCAACAATTACGAGATGACTTCTTGAGGGTAACCTGGATTCGTGTGTCTACAAAAAATGTACGCAATTGGCTGCATAGTGCCCATTATTATAAACATTCTTGGGTGGCGACAAATGAGAAATTCATTAAGATAAACAGAAATAAACATAAATGTTTAAACATTTATAAATATTTGAGTGTAATTTGATGGAATCTGATTATGTTATGTCAAGAATTAAACATGTCATTCTATTTTAATTTATTTATTAACTCATCATCATCATCATCATCATCATCATCATCATCATCATCCGTTTACCCTCCAGGTTCGGTTTTTCCCTCGGACTTAGCGAAGGATCCCACCTCTACCGCCTCAAGGGCAGTGTCCTGGAGCTTCAGACTCTTGGTCGGCGGATACAACTGGGGAGTATGACCAGTACCTCGCCCAGGCGGCCTCACCGGCTGTGCTGAACAGGGGCCTTGTGGAGGGATGGGAAGATCGGATGGGATAGACAAGCAAGAGGGAAGGAAGCGGCCGTGGCCTTAAGTTAGGTACCATCCCGGCATTTGCCTGGAGGAGAAGTGGGAAACCACGGAAAACCACTTCCAGTATGGCTGAGGTGGGAATCGAACCCACCTCTACTCAGTTGACCTCCCGAGGCTGAGTGGACCCCGTTCCAGCCCTCGTACCACTTTGCAAATTTCGTGGCAGAGCCGGGAATCGAACCCGGGCCTCCGGGGGTGACAGCTAATCACGCTAACCACTACACCACAGAGGCGGACTTATTTATTAACTTCTCAGGTATAATACTGTTACAATATGTTTTCTTTTTCAGGTAGTTTATATATTTTTTACTCAAAATTAGTTTTAGCAGACCGAAGAACATAACAGTTAAAAAGAAAACAAAAATTAACATGTTGATAAGTAAAGAAAGTCTTTCAAACAGAGAAGTAAGATGTATGGTTTGTTGGCTAATCGGGGTACATATAGAAATAATGGTCAGAGAGACAAACATGATGCAAATCATTGTTTATCTTGTGGATAAATAATGGAAGTGGCGCATCTATTGAGAGTATGTATGGGAACGGACTCGCTTAGAGTTGAATAACTTAGGGTAGTGAATATAAAAAAAAAAATAGGAAGAGAGAAAGAATTCTATACAATTGTTCAATGCTCTTTTAAAAGCCACGTTTAAACATATCATAATGGATTTCAGTCATTGATTTGAATGTTATGGTCAATTAACCACTCGAATTGAAACGCACTCTGCTTTAATTTGGTACCACTCATTTATTTAGGCCGCCCCGTGGTGTAGGGGTAGCGTGCCTGCCTCTCTCTCGGGGGCCCCGGGTTCGATTCTCGGCCAGGTCAGGGATTTTTCTTTCGACCTGAGGGCTGGTTCGAGGTCCACTCAGCCTACGTGATTAGAATTGAGGAGCTACCTGACGGTGAGATGGCGATCCCGGTCTCGAAAGCCCAGAATAACAGCCGAGAGTATGCGTCGTGCTGACCACACGGCCCCTCGTAATCTGAAGGCCTTCGGGCTGAGCAGCGATCGCTGGGCAGGCCAAAGCCCTTTCAAGGGCGTTAAGTGCCGTGGGGTTTGGGGGGGGGGGTCATTTATTTAGATTTATACAGTGTTTACAGTACACTATGTCTTTTAGTATGGGCTAGATCAAATTTGTTACTTTCATTGACCTGTCTCAGTCTCATCCCCTGTTTTGATGATATGAAAGTGACTGAGGTATTAGTGATGCTAACAATGCCTTTCCTTTTGCAGCCAGCCCCTGTTATGAATGGTGTGAAACTGTAATTCATAGGGTCGGTTTGTGCGTGCATTTCAGTGGGCTTGGGAAACTGATAGGTAATATCAGCTTCTGGGTCGGTGAGGAAAGTAACGGGAAACTACCTCACTCTTCATTTCACAAATATGCTTCTTCAGTGACGTCTAGGGCATCTATGACAGCTAATAGTGGAGCTATTGAGGATCCAATCAGCCTTCGGGCTGACTACGCAACGTACATACATACTTGAAATATACTGTTTTCAAACATACAGGTTGATTAGTGATCGTCTGGTTCTTTGGCTAAATGATCAGCGTTGTGGCCTTCGGTTCACAGGGTCGAGCGTTCGATTACCGGCCGGGACAGAAATTTTAAGAGCTCGTCTACTTAATTTCTCTGACTGTTTGTATTCGTCTTCTTACACATCTGTATTTACATGCAATACACAATACTACAATCCTCCCGCCCTCCGAAACACGCAATAGTGAATAAATCCTCCCACGAAGGGTTGACGTCAGGAAAGGCATCTGACCGTAAAACTGGGTGTAATCCACATGTACCGGGCGTATTGGGCGTGCGCGTAGAGGCGCGCGGCTGTGAGCTTACATCCGGTAGATAGTGGGTTCGAATCCCACTGTCGGCAGCCCTGAAGATAGTTTTCCGTGGTTTCCCATTTTCACACCAGGCAAATGCTGGGGCTGTACCTTAAGTAATGCCACGGCCGCTTCCTTCCAATTCCTAGCCTTTCCTATCCCATCGTCACCATAAGACCTACCTGTGTCGGTGCGACGTAAAGCCCCTAGCAAAAAAATATATATATCCACTCCAAGTTGTTTGGAAAAGTCCAGGAAGATTACTGACCAAATCTGTGAAATCAGGTAGGTTGAAGTAGGCAGGACTTGCTCCTGGAATGAGAACGAACACCCAGGAAAAGTTCGATGTGTAACCCAGAAAGAGAGGGGAGACGAGTTACTCTGTAATTGAGGTAGGAAGAAGAAGAGTACGTAAAAAAAATTGGAGGGTGCTGGAACTGTAGGAGTGGCAGCTCGAAAGTGGGAGGTAGAGTGGCCCAAGTCACATACCAAACAGTAGCACCAAGGAAGGAATCATGGATTGATTTAAACGGTTAAACATGAAAATTACCAGGAAAAATCTCACGGGAAGAAGTAAGATATTGTACAGCACTGCTGAAGCTTCGTATACGGAAAAGCAGTGCTTTAAGGGAGTGAGCTATCGATCTCACAGCGACAAGATAACGTTTATCCACCCTTACCAGGTGCTAGTCTCTCATCGGAGAGAATACATTGAAAGTGAATACATTTATTTCCACATTTATCAAAGACATAAGGCAATAACTGCAATAGATCACATCAATAAAGTGTGTGTACATTTATCGTATTCCTGTAGGTTGTAAGATTTGAAAGTAACCGGAAAGTTACACATGTGCGATAACAGTACAGATGTAGAGGTGATATGCATGGTAGAGCGAGGTCAGTCTGAACAGACGTTTATCAAAGAACGTCACTGTAGTGTAAGATTATTTGAGATAAATAGTTATGTTGAACTGAAAAAGATTTAAAACAGTACTCATTAACGTTCCTTTAAAGCATGTATTTTCTCGTAAGATTTTACTTGTGTTAAATTCTTATTTTACGAAACTTTTGAAATACTTTGCACTCATCTTTATACATATCCAATAATTTCCTTTCACCCGTGTACCGGTCATTGATTGCCAGGTGATGGTGAAGTTTTTACTCGGATGTCAAAAGAGCATTCCCTGAAATATTTTGTGTTATAGACTATTATGTTTACCGTACAGTTTGTTCCTGTCTCACGGCAATGTGCAGTTATTTAAGTACTCTATCTTTGCATAAAAATACTAGATGCGAAGCGAATTCAAAATCGACTGAATCAAGTGTTTGACAGGAAGAAAGACGACTCGTAGTGTCGGTTGGGTGTAGTCCGCTATCTGACACCTTCTTATGCGGCCACCGTCACTGTTAAGGGGCTTAGCTCCTTCCGTGCTGTATTACGACCTTAATACGATTACCTCCCTCCGAACGCACCATGCTGCATTCTTTTCTTTTACCTACTAGATGAGAGGATTTGGCGAGTAGTAGTATTTATAAAGAAAAGCAGAATATTCTTGAATTGATCAATAAACCAATCTCTTAATATTTTACTTTTTCCTGCACTGTAATAGCGTCTGTATTAATAAATAGTCAAGGTATTACATTTTAATTTAAAGATACAACTTGTGTATGTATGATAATGTCACATGCGTCGTAATGTTCTTTTAGTACATAGACGTAGCAAAATGTTATAATTGATAGTTCGAAGTCGAAGAATATTATGCCTTAGTGAAACTTTTAATTTCTATAAATATAAGTTAGCAAATGATTGAGTCATTTTAACACTTCTTCTTTATAAGATAGGGTTAAACTTTAACGTTATAGATCGAGTGATATCTGTCTGCATTGGGCGCAGGATTTAAATATCTAACGAATCCAGCTACTCAATCGATCAGTTTAGAATAAGAACTCTTTTCATCTTATCGAAAGAAGATAAACAAAAAGTTACTTCTGTATTCATTTTGGAAACTGTCATATCTTTGCAGCAGATGAACATGCTGAAAAGGAATCATTACGTGAAGTTAGTAATTTTCCCCCACGTAATGTTATCAAATATTGAGAAAAAATCATTCAAATGCGTTTTAATATATAGCAGATTAATTTAATAGTTACGAGAATTTTTTAAAAAATTTGCTTTACAGTACAACATATATTTGTTATTGCTTATATTATAAAAGCCTCTAAATAATTTCCGTCATATTAACAGCACATTTCCGTTGTTACCAGTACTTTTATGTAGATAGGTATATTTTCATAGCAGTAACCTGTTTACGAATAAAAATAATAATGATAATAATAATCTAAGCAGGCACAACACCCACCGCCTACAGTTCACAACCTCCGACGGGAAAACAGCACACAGTAACAAAGAAAATTGCCAGATTCTTGTGGATTACTTTGAATCCCTCTTCAAATGTGAAGCTCCAAATTCACATTCACATTTGAAGAAATTTCACAAATGCACCATGATTCATCCCTACTCACAAAAGAAGAAATCACATTGTTCATCCAGTCATTAAAGAATAATAAGACACCATGGAGGGACTGAATTGTAGCTGAACTGCAGAAGTACGCAGGTGACAAGGCGATAGATGAACTGACGGACATCATCCACGAGATTTGGAAAACAGAGAAACTTCCAAGAGACTGGAATTCTTGCCTGATTCACCTCGTTAATGAGAAAGGTGGCAAAGAGAAAAATATATAGCGGCATTTTCCTCCTCTTAAAACCCTCTAGTGCCCGGGATAGGTCTCCATAGGAATGAAGAATAGTTTCATTCAGAATTTTATTTATAATATTGTTGTTCTATAAAGATTATACGCATAATTGAAAACACGACTTTACGCCCCTTTCACAGCATGTTTCATATAGAGGGGAATCGGGTAATATGGAATAGTCGGGCAATAAGGAATACCACAATATCTTGCCTGTAAGGTACTGCTCTCAGGTGGAAACTCGTCCAATCACGGGAAATGTTCTCATGATGTTTTGTATTCAGTTTCGATATGCTCGTGAGTGAGGTTACTGCGTGGCGCAAGAATATTTGTTTTTCATATTTGAAAAGCTTTTGCAGGTAATTCTTTTAAAGCTTGTATTAATTATCAAAACTGAGTTTAGTCCTGAGAAATCCAATGTTACATATTGTACAAGAGTTGCCTATATTGCTACACCAGTGTAACTTCCTTGTTGTGCAAAGTTTACGGCATGACGAATCCTTTAATTCAAACATGGTGTGTCGGGATATATGGAATATTGTTTTAGTTTCAAAGTAAAATGACGTTTAAGATTAATTAAAATTAATTGCATTAATCCTGGTATATTATAACATTTAATTACCTATAGATCTCAGTTTCTGCATCTGTGACTTTTGTCACTGAATGGGCACGTTACTGTAAAAAGAAAACTCTGAATAATTAGTTATAGAGATTATCATTTAAATTAATTACCAATCTTATTCTTTCGGTTTTTTTTAAATTTCTGTACGTCCACCTGTAAGAACGTTCCTTAAATATAACTGAAAGAATTTATTGAAGTTGTATTTTAATTTACATATTATTTACCCTTCTATTCCATATTAGCCGACTATTCCGTATTACCCACCAAGCGCAACTTTTTGAAAGAAATAATTTTGACGTGAAGACATTAACAATTTACAATTTAAAAATATAGAGAATCTTGGATAATTATTTGAATTTTCAAACCATATTTATTTATATTTCATAACTGATTTCGGTAAGAAGTTATACTGCCAAAAGTAAATGGTATTCCATATTATACGATTCTCCTCTAATATATAACATGTAACAGATTAATGTGGATTGCTTTGAATCCCTCTTCATCTGTGAAGCTCCAAATTCCACATCCTGCCTGAATATTAATCAATCAATCAATCAATCAATCAATCAATCAATCAATCAATCAATCAATCAATCAATCAATCAATCAATCAATCAATCAATCAATCAATCAATCAATCAATCAATCAATCAATCAATACTGATCTGCATTTAGGGCAGTCGCCCAGGTGGCAGATTCCCTATCTGTTGTTTTCCTAGCCTTTTCCTAAATAATTTCAAAGAAATTGGAAATTTATTGAACGTCTCCCTTGGTAAGATATTCCAATCCCTAACCCCCCTTCCTATAAATTAATATTTGCCCCAGTTTGTTCCTCTTGAATTCCAACTTTATCTTCATATTGTGATCTTTCCTACTTTTATAAACGCCACTCAAACTTATTCGTCTACTAATGTCATTCCACGCCATCTCTCCGCTGACAGCTCGGAACATACCACTTAGTCGAGCAGCTCTTCTTCTTTCTCTCAATTCTTCCCAACCCAACCTTTGCAACATTTTTGTAACGCTACTCTTTTGTCGAATCACCCAGAAAAAATCGAGCTGCTTTTCTTTGGATTTTTTCCAGTTCTTGAATCAGGTAATCCTGGTGAGGGTCCCATACACTGGAACCATACTCTAGTTGGTGTCTTACCAGAGACTTATATGCCCTCTCCTTTACATCCTTACTAAAACCCCTAAACACCCTCATTACCATGTGCAGAGATCTGTACTCTTTATTTACAATCCCATTTATGTGATTACCCCAATGAAGTTCTTTCCTTATATTAACACCAAGATACTTATAATGATCCCCAAAAGGAACTTTCACCCTATCAACGCAGTAATTAAAACTGAGAGGACTTTTCCTATTTGTGAAACTCACAACCTGACTTTTAACCCCCGTTTATCAACATACCATTGCCTGCTGTCCATCTCACAACATTTTCGAGGTCACGTTGCAGTTGCTCACAATCTTGTAACCTATTTATCACTCTATAGAGAATAACATCATCCGCAAAAAGCCTTACCTCCGATTCCACTCCTTTGCTCATATCATTTATATATATAAGAAAACATAGAGGTCCGATAATACTGCCTTGAGGAATTCCCCTCTTAATTATTACAGGGTCAGATAAAGCTTCTGAGATCTATTTTCTAGAAATATAGCAACCCATTCAGTCACTCTTTTGTCTAGTCCAAACAAACCAAAATCAAATGCTTTAGACAGGTCGATCGCGATATTGGCGGGAAGTAGCTGGGGAGTTAGATCTCTCTCTTCTTTAGCATACCATTCCTCTGGTTCATACATTTTCTGATACTACTGGTACAACCAGAAGCAATGGTCTTTATGACTGCTGCAGAAATACTTTGCAATCTATAAAATAAAAGTTTTGTCTGTACATTTCTCAGAATTTTAAAAGAATTGTATTTCTGTATCGGTCGTGTCCACAGCAACAAGTAAATGCATTTTTTCATTTTTCGTAATTTCTGTCTGTCTGTCTGTCTGTCTGTCTGTCTGTCTGTCTGTCTGTCTGTCTGTCTGTCTGTCTGTATGTATGTATGTATGTATGTATGTATGTATGTATGTATGTATGTATGTACGCGCATCACGAGAAAACGGCAGAAGAGAATTTTATGAAAATCGGTATGTAAAGTTGGGGAATAAGTCGCTACAATCTAGGCTACAAATAATTTTATTCACGCTGACTGATAGGTAGTTTAGGGGAATATCTTAAATTTAATTTTCAAATATTTATGTTACTAGTGGTCCTATCGATAAATACTACACGACTAATGTAAAGTTAAATTTCCGATCATTTATGTCTTATACGTTTTTACCGTACCGGCTATAATAATAGAGATATTCATGAATTTGGATTGTTGTTGCTATAAGTCCATATCAGTTCCGAGTCATAAGAAAATGGGAAAACCGATTTTAGTGAAAATCGGTATGTAAAGTCGGCGAATAAGGAACTACAGTCTATGCTATAAATAATGTTATAAGATGCCCTAATGCCACAGAGTCGGGAGAAAACTGAGTGTGAAGGCCTACAATATAAAAAGCACAATAGATCAACAATAACATAAAATTGACCGTTGTTTGTTGTGATGTGCTTTGTGTCTTCTCGCTGCCAGTCATCTCCGATAGATGTGATTACTGCTGCATACCGAGTATAACAGCCTGCCTGAATATTGGCGGGAAGTAGCTGGGGAGTTAGATCTCTGTCTTCTTTAGCATGCCATTACTCTGGTTCATACATTTTCTCATACTACTGGTACATAACACACTGGTTCATCATAGCCTTCCAGCGATTCATTCCCACTCTGAGGCGCAGATTAGAATGAGCAGTGTGCACATTTAACGGAATAATGGCACGGGATTGCTCGCGGCTGTCTGCAGCCTGGTCATTCCAGCACTGGAACTTTGGACTGTTCGTTAAAAGTGAAAAAATGTGCGATTTTTTAATTTGAGGAGCATATTTACAAAATGTCCTTTCTCCAGCAGCTTCTGGTTTACAGAACGGAGAAAAAACGAATAGAAAATGTAATTTTGAGTTTGACTCTTTCAAACATTATTCTAGCTAATTGTTATACATTCCATAATTCTCCACAATCAAAGAATGCATTTAATACCATACCGTTAATTAGATATTAATACACATGTGTTGGAGAAGGGACATTTTGGAAATATAAAAAGGACAAGAGACGTTTTGGAAATACACTGACTGACAGAGCAAATGCAACACCAAGAAGGAGTGGTCAGAACTTTATGCCAATTGCAGGATAGACTGATGTCACTGAGGTATGCTCATGATGTGAAATGCGCCGCTGTGCTGCGCACGTAGCGAACGATAAATGGGACACGGCGTTGGCGAATGGCCCACTTCGTACCGTGATTTCTCAGCCGACAGTCATTGTAGAACGTGATATCGTGTGCCACAGGACACGTGTATAGCTAAGAATGCCAGGCCGCCGTCAACGGAGGCATTTCCAGCAGACAGACGACTTTACGAGGGGTATGGTGATCGGGCTGAGAAGGACAGGTTGGTCGCTTCGTCAAATCGCAGCCGATACCCATAGGGATGTGTCCACGGTGCAGCGCCTGTGGCGAAGATGGTTGGCGCAGGGACATGTGGCACGTGCGAGGGGTCCAGGCGCAGCCCGAGTGACGTCAGCACGCGAGGATCGGCGCATCCGCCGCCAAGCGGTGGCAGCCCCGCACGCCACGTCAACCGCCATTCTTCAGCATGTGCAAGACACCCTGGCTGTTCCAATATCGACCAGAACAATTTTCCGTCGATTGGTTGAAGGAGGCCTGCACTCCCGGCGTCCGCTCAGAAGACTACCATTGACTCCACAGCATAGACGTGCACGCCTGGCATGGTGCCGGGCTAGAGCGACTTGGATGAGGGAATGGCGGAACGTCGTGTTCTCCGATGAGTCACGCTTCTGTTCTGTCAGTGATAGTCACCGCAGACGAGTGTGGCGTCGGCGTGGAGAAAGGTCAAATCCGGCAGTAACTGTGGAGCGCCCTACCGCTAGACAACGCGGCATCATGGTTTGGGGCGCTATTGCGTATGATTCCACGTCACCTCTAGTGCGTATTCAAGACACGTTAAATGCCCAGCGCTACGTGCAGCATGTGCTGCGGCCGGTGGCACTCCCGTACCTTCAGGGGCTGCCCAATGCTCTGTTTCAGCAGGATAATGCCCGCCCACACACTGCTCGCATCTCCCAACAGGCTCTACGAGGTGTACAGATGCTTCCGTGGCCAGCGTACTCTCCGGATCTCTCACCAATCGAACACGTGTGGGATCTCATTGGACGCCGTTTGCAAACTCTGCCCCAGCCTCGTACGGACGACCAACTGTGGCAAATGGTTGACAGAGAATGGAGAACCATCCCTCAGGACACCATCCGCACTCTTATTGACTCTGTACCTCGACGTTTTTCTGCGTGCATCGCCGCTCGCGGTGGTCCTACATCCTACTGAGTCGATGCCGTGCGCATTGTGTAACCTGCATATCGGTTTGAAATAAACATCAATTATTCGTCCGTGCCGTCTCTGTTTTTTCCCCAACTTTCATCCCTTTCGAACCACTCCTTCTTGGTGTTGCATTTGCTCTGTCAGTCAGTGTACATTTGAACATCCTGCATAGATAACTCTTTACACTTCAAAACACTGCTGACATGCGTACACTTCGGCATCTGTGGTAGTCTCTTCTGAGCATAGAGTTTTCGTTTCTTAATATTTTTCCTCCACTCCTCCTCATTCCTAGTACGTTTTCTCCCTTTTCTCAAGGGAGCAGGAACTACTACACTGCTTTTCACACTATCTTCATTTTACTGTTTTTCTGCCATTATTTTTCGTGGAAACGAATGTAACAGTAAGCACCTGACAAAAAGTATGTCCAAACTTATTAAATATACCACAAATTATGAGTAAAAGCACAATAACTAGGAACAAAAAAAAAACCGCACACGAAGTACAAGGACTTGATTGTATTGTTACACCATAACCTGTAGTTCAATTGTTTTCCTAAATCTAATAGTCATGCAACAATGTTACCACTACACAATTATCACCATATTTGCAATGAAATTGCATAGAATGCTCGTTTTGCATTGCCTTTAAATCTAGTTGTGTTGGAGGATAAGAGACAGCTTTGAAACAATAATGGCAGTCCTTGTTATGCAGTATAGAGGAGAAGAGACATTTTGTAAACATAATTGTGATGCACTCCAGTCAGCCATATTGCTGTGGAGAAGAGACTCTTTGGAAACATAGCTCATATTTAACCGTGTTTTGTGCTTATAAAAAGGACATTCTGCCTAAAAAACTCATCACCATTCCACGGAGAAAGAGATAGACATTATCAATGTAGCCTACCCATAAGTCAATTTCCTCAAAATGTGGAGAAAGGACGTTTTGGAAATATGCTCCTCATTTGATCGAGTATTTTGTATGAAAACATTGATTTTAATCGCTACATTCCTACTGACATCATTGTGTTGACCTAAGTTGGGAAAAACCACAAATACAGTCTTTCTTAGAATTCCGTAGCGAAGTACGGGTACAACAGCTACAACTACCTATATGATTTTTTTTTGTAGGGAACATTTCAAAACAATACCTAACCTTGTTAAAGCACACATAGACACACCTTTCACAAAACACAAATGATATCAACTTCACACAAATTTTACATCTTGCAGGTGTTTCCTTCCACTGAGGCTCCCAAGTTGAGAGCCCCTGGGCCCCTTTTAGTCGTCTCTTATGTCAGGTAGGGGATACGGAGGTGTTATTCTATTGCTCTCACCCACGGGGGGTAAAGAAAGAGAGGGAGAAGAAGATTTTGAGGAAGATATTCGGTCCCATCAAGGACAAAGGTGAATATAGAAAACGGTACAACCACGAGCTCTATTTCCACCTGGGAAAGATAACGGACACGATGCGGAAGAAGAGGATTGATTTCTATCATCACGTGACAAAAATGAGGCCTGCAAGATCAACCAAGCGGAACTTCTCCTACTACCAAAAACTACCAGAAAGGAAATATCACTGAACTGCACACTTACCATAAAGGTGAGAGGGTAAGGTTTGATACAAGCGTTTCTTATAAGCTAAAGAAAAGTAAGGTTGTATTATTCCGATATTTCTTTTATTAAGAAATAAAGTATATAAGGCATTATCCTGTGCGAAGAACGGGCACTCAGCAAGTATACTATAATTCTCTTTTCGTCTGTAAAATTTAACTATTACCTATATTTCGCCTATACTTCGGATTTGACTAGCAGAATTTCAAAATAGGTTAAATTACATTTTTGACTATTTTTATCTTGTTCTGGTATCTCGCGGTATTCACAATCATAAAGAATGGGTACCGGACATGATTACAATCTCGTGGTATTGCTAAACATAAACATTCGAAACTTGGTGTAGTGGTTAGTGTGATTAGCTGCCACCCCCGGAGGCCCGGGTTCGATTCCAAGCTCTGCCACGAAATTTGAAAAGTGGTACGAAGGCTGGAACGGGGTCCACTCAGCCTTGGGAGGCGAACTGAGTAGAGGGGGTTTCGATTCCAACCTCAGCCATCCTCGAAGTGGATTTCCGTGGTTCCCACTTCTCCTCCAGGCAAATACCGGGGTGATACCTAACGTAAGGCCACAGCCATTTCCTTCCCTCTTCCTTGACTATTCCTTCCGATCTTCCCCCCCCCCCACAAGCATAGCAGGTGAAGCCACCTGGGCGAAGTACTGGTCCTCCTTCCCAGTTGTATCTCCCCGACCCAATGTCTCACGCTCCAGGACATTAACCTTGGGGCGGTAAAGTTGGGATCCCTCGCTGAGTCCGAGGGAAATTAAAAAAAAAGAAAAAAAATATGTAAGAATAACGTATAGGCTATAAATTGATTTATTAGCATTGCAGGAAGGAAGCACGTCTATTATAAAAGTTTCAATGCCACAGCCACTACCTTCGCAGTCCTACCACTTTCGCATCCCACTGTCATCGAAAACCTAGGGAGACGTTAAACAAGTAGCAAAAAATAAAATAAAAGTTCTCAAATCCCTTTGTCAATATTAGTTCCATCTAACAGAAGCCATCTCTGATCTTGATGTTCCATTTTTCATAATTATGACCTACGATAAAGGAGACATTTACGATTTTTTAAATAGTTGTTTGTTCTTTGCAATTGTTAGCTGTAAATGCGAGCTACTTTTTTAAATCACTTAGTTAATAAATGTTTGAAGTAATGTGAGGACTATATTGGACAAATCCCACTGATAGTAAGTAGAACAGCCGGGCTGAGTGGCTCAGGCGGTGGCCTTCTAACCGCCACTTGGCACGTTCATTCCTGCCTCACTCCGATGGTATTTAAAGCTGGTCAAATACGTCAGCCTCGTGTCGGTAGATTTACCGGCAAGTAAAAGAACTCCTGCGGGACTAAATTCCTGCACCTCGACGTCTCCGAAAACCGTAAAAGTAGTTAGTGGAACGTAAAGCAAATACACTGACTGACAGAGCAAATGCAACACCAAGAAGGAGTGGTCAGAACTTTATGACAATTGCAGGGTAGACTGACGTCACTGAGGTATGCTCATGATGTGAAATGCGCCGCTGTGCTGCGCACGTAGCGAACGATAAATGGGACACGGCGTTGGCGAATGGCCCACTTCGTACCGTGATTTCTCAGCCGACAGTCATTGTAGAACGTGTTGTCGTGTGCCACAGGACACGTGTATAGCTAAGAATGCCAGGCCGCCGTCAACGGAGGCATTTCCAGCAGACAGACGACTTTACGAGGGGTATGGTGATCGGGCTGAGAAGGGCAGGTTGGTCGCTTCGTCAAATCGCAGCCGATACCCATAGGGATGTGTTCACGGTGCAGCGCCTGTGGCGAAGATGGTTGGCGCAGGGACATGTGGCACGTGCGAGGGGTCCAGGCGCAGCCCGAGTGACGTCAGCACGCGAGGATCGGCGCATCCGCCGCCAAGCGGTGGCAGCCCCGCACGCCACGTCAACCGCCATTCTTCAGCATGTGCAAGACACCCTGGTTGTTCCAATATCGACCAGAACAATTTCCCGTCCATTGGTTGAAGGAGGCCTGCACTCCCGGCGTCCGCTCAGAAGACTACCATTGACTCCACAGCATAGACGTGCACGCCTGGCATGGTGCCGGGCTAGAGCGACTTGGATGAGGGAATGGCGGAACGTCGTGTTCTCCGATGAGTTACGCTTCTGTTCTGTCAGTGATAGTCACCGCAGACGAGTGTGGCGTCGGCGTGGAGAAAGGTCAAATCCGGCAGTAACTGTGGAGCGCCCTACCGCTAGACAACGCGGCATCATGGTTTGGGGCGCTATTGCGTATGATTCCACGTCACCTCTAGTGCGTATTCAAGGCACGTTAAATGCCCACCGCTACGTGCAGCATGTGCTGCGGCCGGTGGCACTCCCGTACCTTCAGGGGCTGCCCAATGCTCTGTTTCAGCAGGATAATGCCCGCCCACACACTGCTCGCATCTCCCAACAGGCTCTACGAGGTGTACAGATGCTTCCGTGGCCAGCGTACTCTCCGGATCTCTCACCAATCGAACACGTGTGGGATCTCATTGGACGCCGTTTGCAAACTCTGCCCCAGCCTCGTACGGACGACCAACTGCGGCAAATGGTTGACAGAGAATGGAGAACCATCCCTCAGGACACCATCCGCACTCTTATTGACTCTGTACCTTGACGTGTTTCTGCGTGCATCGCCGCTCGCGGTGGTCCTACATCCTACTGAGTCGATGCCGTGCGCATTGTGTAACCTGCATATCGGTTTGAAATAAACATCAATTATTCGTCCGTGCCGTCTCAGTTTTTTCCCCAACTTTCATCCCTTTCGAACCACTCCTTCTTGGTGTTGCATTTGCTCTGTCAGTCAGTGTATTATTATTATTATTATTATTAATGAGTAGAAGAATTGTGATGGTAAAGTAGGAAAGGATAGATCACTAGAGTCGAGGAGTGACAACGTTCGGACTTGTTCCTTCTCCACTTGCCTCGCCCCTTTACTAATTCTCCTCAATGATGTAGGATGAGAGGGATTAATATTAGTTCGCTCTGGTTGAGGAGCTGGTAAGTTACGCATTCCATGCGCTCACCGTTGTACATTTAACCATATTTCAACGTTATTCAGAAGCCCAGGACTGCTTCAGTATTTACGATTGGATTATTGACTTGGATAAATATACTGAAGTGGATTATTTTTTGAGGATCAGTGATAGACTTTTGGTCTCTGGATCGCAGGATCGTGGATTCAAACGTCGTGAAGGTATTCGGATTTTTGGAGGGCGGAAGAAAGGGCGGTGTATATCGCATCATATCGGCATGTAGTGTTGAAAATCACCGATGGCACATTTGGTGCCTGAAAAAACTGCCATATATTGCCCAAAAAAAGTTCCGGTCTTCTGCAGCCTAAATGATGTTCATACGATGATGGTGATTATTATTATTATTATTATTATTATTATTATTATTATTATTATTATTATTATTATTATTGTTACGGGGCTTACCCGTGGACCAGCAGAGGTGAAAGAAGGCGCCGGGATGAATGGGTCTAACTACAAAGTCAAAGTTAATTAAAAATTTTAGCAACGGTTATATTTTTCGAAAAATAACAAAACTTTAACAACTTTTCACTTAGTGAAATAACAGTGACATAGCAAATTAGAAACAAGATTTAGAAAGATCCAAGATTTCCGAACTTGAACATTCTTGGGCTACAAGCCCCTAGTTTTACAATATTTGAGTTCCCAGCTCGATTTTACAAAGAATATACATTTACCCAAAGGGCAGAAATCCCCTAGTACCTGGAGCACTTGCTCCCAAAATTGCAATATCAGGCCTCCCAGAGGCAATTTTACAACACTTGAAAAAGAGCTCACACGCTCTCAGTTCTTAAGCCTATTCCAGGCGACACAATATGAAAATCTAATAATCAACGAAATCTAATAACCAACGAAACAGGGGCTAATCCCAAACTACAGTTAAAGATACATACATACATTATCATTATAGATTGTTATGCCTTTCAGCTTTCAGTCTGCAAGCCTGTGAGAATTTACTAAACGTCGCCACAATCCTCGATTTGCAACTAGTGTTGTGGCCTCATATAGTTCTATACCTCTTATCTTTAAATCGTTAGAAACTGAGTCTAACCATCGTCGTCTTGGTCTCCCTCTACTTCTCTTACCCTCCATAACAGAGTCCATTATTCTTCTAGGTAACCTATCCTCCTCCATTCGCCTCACATGACCCCACCACCGAAGCCGGTTTATGCGTACAGCTTCATCCATCGAGTTCATTCCTAAATTAGCCTTTATCTTCTCATTCCGAGTTCCCTCCTGCCATTGTTCCCACCTGTTTGTACCGGCAATCATTCTTGCTACTTTCATGTCTGTTACTTCTAACTTATGAATAAGATATCCTGAGTCCACCCAGCTTTCGCTCCCGTAAAGCAAAGTTGGTCTGAAAACAGACCGATGTAAAGAAAGTTTCGTCTGAGAGCTGACTTCCTTCTTACAGAATACTGCTGATCGCAACTGCGAGCTCACTGCATTAGCTTTACTACACCTTGATTCAACCTCTCTTACTATATTACCATCCTGGGAAAACACACAACCTAAATACTTGAAATTATCGACCTGTTCTAGTTTTGTATCACCAATCTGACATTCAACTGTTGAATTTCTTACCTACTGACATCAATTTAGTCTTCGAGAGGCTAATTTTCATACCATACTCATTGCACTTATTTTCAAGTTCCAAGATGTTAGACTGCAGGCTTTCGGCACAGTCTGCCATTAAGACCAAGTCGTCAGCATAGGCCAAACTGCATACTACATTTCCACCTAACTGAATCCCTCCCTGCCATTTTATACCTTTCAGCATATGATCCATGTAAACTACAAACAGCAAAGGTGAAAGATTACAGCCTTGTCTAACTCCTGTAAGTACCCTGAACCAAGAACTCATTCTACCATCAATTCTCACTGAAGCCCAACTGTCAACATAAATGCCTTTTATTGATTTTAATAATCTACCTTTAATTCCATAGTCCCCCAGTATAGCAAACATCTTTTCCTTCGGTACCCTGTCATATGCTTTCTCTAGATCTACGAAACATAAACACAACTGCCTATTCCTCTCGTAGCATTTTTCAATTATCTTGCGCATACTGAAAATCTGATCCTGACAGCCTCTCTGTGGTCTGAAAGCACACTGGTTTTCATCCAACTTCCTCTCAACGACTGATTGCACCCTCCTTTCCAAGATGTCAGTGAATACTTTGGCTGGTATACTAATCAATGAGATACCTCGATAGTTATTGCAATCCTCCCTGTTCCCTTGCTTATAGATAGGTGCAATTACTGCTTTTGTCCAATCTGAAGGTACCTTACCAAAACTCCACGCTAATTTTACTACCCTATGATGCCATTTTATCCCTGCCTTCCCACTATACTTCACCATTTCAGGTCTAATTTCATCTATTCCTTCTGCTTTATGACAATGGAGTTTATTTACTATCCTTTCCAATTCCTCAAGCATAATTTCACCAACATCATTTTCCTCCTCCCCATGAGCTTGGCTGTTTGCAACACCACCATGATGATTACCTTTTACATTGAGAAGATGTTTAAAATATTCCCTCCACCTCTCCAGTCTCCAGTGATTCCCTGGGATCTATTATGAGTTCACCTAAATTACTCAAAACACTGTTCATTTCCTTTTTCCCTCCCTTCCTAAGATTCTTTATTACTGTCCAGAAAGGTTTCCTGCTGCTTGACCTAGCGTTTTCAGGTTATTACCAAAACCTTCCCATGACTTCTTTTTGGATTCAACAACTATTTGTTTCGCTCTGTTTCTTTCATCTACGTACCAATCCCTGTCTGCCTCGGCCCTTGTTTGGAGCCATTTCTGATAAGCCTTCTTTTTACGTTTACAAGCTGCTCTCACTTCATCATTCCACCAAGATGTTCGCCTTTTCCTATCTTTACACACAGTTCTTCCTAGGCATTCCTTTGCTGTTTCTACTACAGCATCCCTGTATGCCACCCATTTACTTTCTATATCCTGAACCTGCTTACTGTCTACTGTTCGAAACTTCTCAGTAATCATATCCATGTACTTCTGGCTAATTTCCCCGTCCTGGAGATTTTCTACCCTAATTCGTTTGCAGACAGATTTCACTTTCTCTATCCTAGGCCTAGAGATACTTAGTTCACTACAGATCAGATAGTGGTCTGTATAATCAAAAAATCCCCGAAAAACTCGTACATTTCTAAAAGATTTCCTGAATTCAAAGTCTGTTAAGATATAGTCTATTATGGATCTGGTACCACTAGCCTCCCATGTGTAGCGGTGAATAGCCTTATGCTTGAAGAATGTATTCGTAACAGCTAAACCCATACTAGCACAGAAATCGAGCAAACGCTTCCCATTCCCATTAGCTTCCATATCTTCCCCACATTTACCAATCACGCTTTCGTATCCTTCAGTTCTATTCCCAACTCTCGCATTGAAATCGCCCGTTAGCACTATTCTATCCTTGCTGTTCACCCTGACCACGATGTCTCTCAATGCTTCATAAAACTTGTCAACTTCATCCTCATCTGCACCCTCACATGGTGAATACACGGACACAATTCTTGTCCTAATTCCTCCCACTGACAAATCTACCCACATCATTCGCTCATTTACGTGCCTAACCGAAACTATGTTGCGTGCAATGGTATTCCTGATAAAGAGCCCTACCCCAGACTCTGCCCTTCCCTTTCTAACACCCGTCAAGTACACTTTATAATCTCCTATCTCTTCCTCCTTATCTCTCCTTACCCGAATATCACTTACTCCTAGCACATCCAGATGCATCCTCTTTGCTGACTCAGCCAGTTCTACCTTCTTTCTTCCATAAGCCCCATTAATATTGATAGCTCCCCATCGAATTCCATTTCGTTCGCCAAGCTGTTTCCAAGGAGTCCCTCGCCTGTCAAATGGGAGTGGGACTCCATTACTCCCATAGGTCCGAGGCTTGCTTAAAGTGTTTTGAGCTCGGTAAATTCATGAAGCAGGATGCTGCCCTACTTGCACATAGTCCAAGTGAGGATCTGTCCTCTAACGAGTTATGGACCACCGGTGAATTGTATAGTCCTAGCCGCCTGAGCACAAGGAGGGCCACGACTCAGAATATGTCCGAGACGCCCACTCCCATTCCATAGCAACTGGTATCCCGACTCTCAGGACCACTTACTAGGCCACTCAGCCGTTGTCCATGGTTCACGAACGAGGACGTGACTACAGTAACCCAGAGCCGACAGGAAATTTACATTTTAGAGAAGTTAGTAACATATTTAAGGTTTCGGACCTTTCCCTCAGGTTAAACTGCGGGGCAAAGAAATAAAGATGTTAACAGGCCATTACCTTACTGAAGAACTGCTGCCTGATGAAAGGCGCCTCCCGCCCCCTGCTTGACACACACAGTAAGTTAGACGATGATCATATGGCCAAGAGACGAGATAATCTGCAGTTTATAAACCCTCGGGGAAGGTTCGAGACCTTTCACGAATAAAACAGCCACACCCTCACAATTTTATTGGTGGATGATAAGTTTACACTCGATATCGAAGAAGAAATACGGGATTGGTTGAAAATAAATTACAGAAATTCTTGATTGGCTAAATTCAAAACTGGCGGAAAGAAAAGATAAATATTGCCAACCCAAAGATGAATGAAGAAAATTTAGTAAGAAAAAAACTTATGAATACAAAATTTCTTCAAAAAGGTTCTTTCACTTCGCACCAGGGTGCATGGTCATAGTTTTCTAGCAGTGACATCTATGAGAGAATGTCCCAACTTCTTGATGAATGGCAAACAAAAACGAGTTGAAATTCACACAGTACTGGAAACTTCACAATAACAAAATTTTAGTGGTGCCATCTTCAGAGAAAATTTATAAGTTGGTCTAGTTTCAAGTTCACTGTTTCTCCTGTAGAGGGGTTCTTTAAGGCGCAAGATTTAAATGTGCGGCGTAGATGTGTACCTCCCGGTACAATTATTATTATTATTATTATTATTATTATTATTATTATTATTATTATTATTATTATTATTATTATTATTATTATTATTATTATTATTATTATTATTATTGTAAACTAGTTTGTGTTTCTTGAAAGTATCCCAACATTGGAAACCTAACTTATACGTTTGAAATTGTCACATGCACTTCACAATATTAGTACCAGATGGGGGTATGCGTACATGAAATTCTGGAATAATAGAATAAAAGTAACATTTCAAATGGGCGTTCCATTCACAATCAATGTAGTCTCCCAGCTTGTCCACGGTTTGTTCCCATGGGAAAGACATAGAGTACTTTGGGTTTCATAAGATTCCTTAATGTGTGCTACATCACGCCGAACTGCGGTTACGACGTCTTGTATGTTGGCAAAGCTTCCCCCAAGCAATGGCTTCTTTACTTCAGAAACGACATCGAAATCACCCTGGCTAAGGTTGGGGAATAGAGTTACATCCATTAAACATCTCTGTTACCAATCGACTGTTACCAGTGCCCCATCTGGTGGCAACATTACGAAGTACATATCACACACTTCTGAACGTATTGTTTTCAACGTTGGTGCATTTTCGGGAGACTATTTAGTCCATGAATAAGTTACGAATCCGGTATAAGAATATTAGGAACTTCAATCAACAGCTGTCTTCCACTATAATTTTTCGTTTTCGTCTTGTCACTTTCATCTTATCGCGTCTGCATGCACTTGTTATGTACATTCATCAGAATAGTGAACTGAGACATCTTTATAGCTTCTTTGATCTATCTTCAATAACGCACTTGACCACAGAGCGCACAATCAAGAGGACGTAACTCTGTTATTCTAACGAAGCCGAAAGCCCGAAAATTGTAAATGAAAAAATTAAACAGCATGTTTCCGTGGTGAAATTTTTGTTCCCTGAGTTGGCTACAGCCAGGCCATGACATGCATTTTATTTGTTTTATATTTATTTACGTGTATTAGCATTACTTATTTAAGTAATCGCTAAATAGTCCAAATAAATACAGCTCAAGCACCAGATATTCACGGGTTAAATTCTGGAGCACTCATTATATTACTGCAGATAATAAATAGTTATCATGACTTATGAATCAACCTTAAGTCGTATACATAAAAGAGCTATTTGCTTTACGTTGCACCGACACAGATAAGTCTTATGGCGACGATGGGATAGGAAAGGCCTAGGAGTGGAAAGGAAACGGCCGTTGCCTTAATGAAGGTATAGCCCCAGCATTTGTATGGAGTGAAAATGGGAAACCACGGAAAACCATCTTCAGGGCTGCCTACAGTGGGATTCGAACCCACCATCTTCCGGATGCAAACTCACAGCTGCGCGGCCCTAACCGCACGGCCAACTCGCCCGATACATAAAATAAACGCAAATTATAACCCATTAAAGCTACAGTATCTTAATTTTATGATACATATTTCATTATAACACATCGGAAGTTACACAATAGTAGATAAACACGTACGCAGAGTAAAAATGCACTTTATGGCTGAAGAAAGCCTGGCGACAAGCAGCTGCCAATATCTATAAAATTAAAATAAGTATTTAATGCATTCGGCTATAAACATGGATTTGATAAATATCCCATATCATAATGCTTTTACGTACTAATGATGATGAGTGCAATTAAAATTCAGCGTTGAGTGCATTGCATGCGTAATGTAAAGTTAACGTAGTAATAAATATAACTTCGATAAAAATCCTGTAATTTTACCAACGAGGTCCTTGCATGCGTTTTGTAACCAGGGATCGTGTTTCATACGTTGTTGGTGTATTATGTAATGTTAAGCGACAAGGGGATATTAATGCAATAAAGAAGAAGTACGTACGGAATACAAGACCTGTGGTCCGTTCGGTTTTATCCTTACATCTCGAAAACCGGTCGGAGTTCTCGGTTCGTAACGAAGAATTACACACAGCAAAATCAGCAAAATCTAACAACGGGAACTAACGCATATAGCCCTAAAGTCTGCTTCGGTAGGAAATGGAGAGACCATGGTAGATGCGGAAATGAGAGACTCTCTTGTGTTCCATATTACTACCATACCATCATATTCGGAAAACATCCACAACGACAACTAACTGAAGGAAATCATGTAGGAAAGATATAATAATAATAATAATAATAATAATAATAATAATAATAATAATAATAATAATAGTAAAATGTCGAGCAAGTTGGCTGCGTGATAATGATTATTATTGGTTTAAGGAGAAATACTATTTGACAACCATTCTCCCTTAATACTAATCAGAGGAAAATAATAGAATATTCCAACTCTTCGCAGCATGGGTGTACAGGTAAAAGAGAGGAAAGGACCATGGAGGGCGGGATAATGAGATTCCTCGGGTCTGGCAAAATTAATATCATCTCCCTCTGTGGGTGGGGGCAGTAGAAAAATACCCACGGTATCCGCTACTTGTCGTAAGAGGCGACAAAAGGGGGCCCATGGACTCTGAATTTTGGAGCGTGGGTTGGCGTCCACAGGGCCCTCAGTTGAACTCTGGCATGGCTTCCACTTACTTGTGCCAGGCTCCTCATTTGGATCTAACTTATCCGACCTCCCTTGGTCAACTCTTGTTCTTTTACGACCGTGTTAGGTTTATTTAGTACGTGTAGAAGAGATGTTAAGTGCAGAACAAAAATGGCCAATTGGACACCAGTGGGATCCGAACCCACAACCTCCCGATTTCGCATCGGTTGCTCTACCAATTCAGCTATGGTGGCCTACGTCATCCTTGTTCTGTTGTACGTAACACGACCTAATAAGTTGAAAATCGGTTTCGATTACAATTCATTGACTTGGCCCACAACGGGCAACTTGAACGCACTCTACGGTGTGATGGCAGTAGTGCTTAGATCCTTTCCAATAGAACACGTTTCAAACTATGGATCACATAGTGTTCAAATGTCCTCTCTCAGCTTTCCAGAGTAATATGACAGACCTCCATCTCGTGACTGACGAAGGTACGCAGTAAATTCACCAACTTTATAATGTTGTAGTATTATATAGATTTTAGATCAACTCCATACAGAAATAATGACCTTGGTTTGCCGCGACTACTGCTGCTTAGTCATATGGATTGCAAATATAATATTAAATCGTGGTTAGCATGACGACATTGCGTTTTATAATCAGGTCTGTTGCCTCACATACCCTCTGTTGGTCCAACGAAACCGAGTGAATCTCGTCCCAACTCTCAGTCAAGGATTAAAATCCTTAGGCAAACAACGAATCGAATCTGAGGCTTTCGGATGAGAGGTAGACATGCTACTAATAGGCCCTATATCACAAGGCTGGTAGATTTAGCCAAATTATTGCATAGTTCAAAATACCATATTCGCTTTAATTAAAATACAATCTTTATACTAAATGAAGCATTAAATTTTTCTTAATCTGCTTACCTTCCAGGGTTGTCTTTTCCCTCGGACTCAGCGAGAGATCCCACCTCTACCGCCTCAAGGACAGTGTCTTGGAGCTTCAGACTCTGGGTCGGGGTGATACAACTGGGGAAGATGACCAGTACCTCGCCCAGGCGGCCTCACCTGCTATGCTGAACAGGGGCCTTGCGGGAGGATGGGAAGATTGGAAGGGATAGACAAGCAAGAGGGAAGGAAGCGGCCGTGGCTTTAAGTTAGGTACCATCCCGGCAGTTGACTGGAGGAGAAGTGAGAAACCACGGAAAACCACTTCCAGGATGGCTGAGAAGGGAATCGAACCCCCCTCTACTCAGTTGACCTCCCGAGGCTGAGTGGACCCCGTTCCAGCCCTCGTACCACTTTTCAAATTTCATGGTAGAGCCGGGAATTGAACCCAGGCCTCTGGGGGTGGCAGTTAATCATACTAACCACTACACCACAGAGGCGGACGAAGCATTAAATTCGTCTTGAAAACTATCAATCTTCGTTTGCTTTGATGAATGAGAACTTCGTTCCCTTAATTACCGATCCAATTTAACCATCCAGTTTGTTGAAGTCATGAAAGGATTGAAGAACATACCGTTGGAGGTACAGAGATTGAATCGCTATTTGTATGTTAGGCTGTGACGCAGCTTCGCGAACGATCGTTTAATCACTGCATACTCCAGTCCACAGTCTGTCCCTTTGACGGCTACCCTTATGAGCCCACTGCGCTCTTAGATTTAAATAAATAAAACAAACACACATTCCGGGTTAGCATTCATGCGAGCAGATGACAACACTAGCGCTACCCTCGCCTGCTTTCCCCCCAACTCCTAACCTCCTGATAAACGAAAACTTTTAATTAAAACAAACCCTGAAGATCAAAGACTTCTCTTGCGGGCTTGGGCCAAGTCGAGCGAAGAACAAGCGCCTCGCCTGTACATAGCCGCAACGGTACACTCACTAACTCTAAAACTTGTCGACTCGCGAATTAACTTACGTAAACACTTCTCGCCGCTTCTGTGGTGTAGTGGTTAGCGTGATTAGCTGCCACCCCCGGAGGTCCGGGTTCGATTCCCGGCTCTGCCACGAAATTTGAAAAGTGGTACGAGGGCTGGAACGGGGTCCACTCAGCCTCGGGAGGTCAACTGAGTAGAGGCGGGTTCGATTCCCACCTCAGCCATCCTCGAAGTGGTTTTCCGTGGTTTCCCACTTCACCTCCAGGCAAATGCCGGGATGGTACCTATCTTAAGGCCACGGCCGCTTCCTTCCCTCATCCTTGCCTATCCCTTTCAATCTTCCCATCCCCCTACTAGGCCCCTGTTCACTATAGCAGGTGAGGCCGCCTGGGCGAGGTACTGGTCATACTCCCCAGTTGTATCCCCCGACCAAGAGTCTGAAGCTCCAGGACACTGCCCTTGAGGCGGCAGAGGTGGGATCCCTCGCTCAGTCCGAGGGAAAAGCCGAACCTGGAGGGTAAACAGATGATGATGATGATGAAACACTTCTCATCGCACAGTAACAGTTTCGTATGAAGGGTTGTTAGACGTGTGTAGGGTACTTTGGATCGCGTGCTATATAACAAAACAAATACCGTACAACAAAACAACGACGATATCCATGCATCTTAACATCAATGAAAGCAGGAAGAGAAAGAATTTCGATCTCTTAAAAAATAAGCTGCTAAAGAGTGGTAGTTCTATGAGAGGTGGCAAAGTGAAATATTCTTTATTTACCGCAAAACTCATACTGCAGGGAGTGGAAGAGATCGTGATCTAGAATGACTTTATTTTAACTTTTAAGTGCATATGTCAATATAATTTACAGTCGTTCTAAACACATACTGTATCTTATAATAATAACATACATGCATACATACATTATAATTATAGACTGTTATACATTTCAGCGTTCAGTCTGCAAGCCTCTGTGAATTTACTAAACGCCGCCACAATCCTCGATTTACAACTAGTGTTGTGGCCTCATTTAGCTCTATGCCTCTTATCTTTAAATCGTTAGAAACTGAGTCTAACCATCGTCGCCTTGGTCTACCCCTACTTCTCTTACCCTCCATAGCAGAGTCCATTATTCTCCTCATTCTACCATCAACTCTCACCGAAGCCCAATTGTCAACATAAATGCCTTTGATTGATTTTAATAATCTAACTTTAATTCCATAGTCCCCCAGTATAGCGAACATTTTCCTCTCGGTACCCCGTCATATGCTTTCTCTAGATCTACGAAACATAAACACAACTGCCTATTCCTCTCGTAGCATTTTTCAGTTATCTGGCGCATACTGAAAATCTGATCCTGACAGCCTCTCTGTGGTCTGAAACCACACTGGTTTTCATCCAACTTCCTCTCAACGACTGATCGCACCCTCCTTTCCTAGATGCCAGTGATAATAATAATAATAATAATAATAATAATAATAATATACTTATGTTGTGTGTGAAGTTTTATATAATGATGCTGGATTTAGATAGTTAAACTAGTTAAACTAGTAGCCCCTGATCATAGAAAAATATGACTCTAAAACCCGTTGATTACATTTCGATGCTTGTAGATATTGATATCCTTCGGATTTTAGGTTTCGAAATAATCCCTGCAAATTACGGATGGAAACCATACAGCCTATTTGAAAACGTTGTCAGTCATTCTTTCCGATAACTCTTGCTGATGAAAATAGGTCGAACATTTTATTCAGGGTAACATCCTGTTCCTCTAAACCTGTTCCGTAAGCACTTTTGAACGTGTGTGTTGGATGATGGAGGGATTTTGTTAATAATAGCATCAAATCCATCATTAACAGTTTCAGCAAACTATACTACACGTTCATTCCCACGAAAAATATACGATATAGCCTTGGCTACAGTGCCAGAGAGAAGTTCAGCAGCTTTTCTTACGTTTTGTCGTTCACTACCAGTTACTAGCATATGTTGTTCGATTATTTTGTTAATGAATTTTAAGTCCTCAATTTTCTGGTACTCTGCTAATTCTACAAATATGTCTTTTGTAACAGATTTTCCAGATGCAGATTCTTGGTCTAACAGAAGGTTTATTATTAGCTTAAGGATGTGAGGAACGTCACAAAATGTCCAAATCACACGGCCATCAGTACATGGATATTTTTATAGAATACCGATGCCTAACTTTCGGTTGGAACCACCCCTATCATTCACAAAAGCCATTGGGCGAAATCCCGTTTCCTCAACAAGTTTTACCGTTTCATAAAATAAATCATTAGTGATGGTTTGGTCAAACTGATAGTAGACAGGCTGTTTCCATTTTATAGTCAGACTTCTTGTTATTATAACCTGCACATTTACATTGGACACACTAAATATAACTTTCATCTCGTTAAAGTTCATCACTACATATCCTTTAAAATTATAATTCATAATATTTGCTTGACCCTTTAGTAGGTTAAAACTGATATCTCAAAACCCAGGTGGATTTGAAAATTGTGACAACCGCCGTGTTATTGTTGTTTCACTAAGAAGGCGACATTTGAGTTTCCCTAACATACGACAAAGCTTTTCCGGAGGTACACCGAATTGTAACTGCTTTGGCTACATCTTCAGGGGACCAATTTGTACACTTTCCCTTTAGAAAATATTGTTTCTGACATTTAGAATAAAAACTCCTCAAAGTTTTTAAAAAAATTCCTCCAATTTCGTTATTTTGGTTTGGGACCTTTTAGATATTCAGTAATTTGTTTCTTTCTTTTAATTCTTCATTTTCGACTATCAAATCAGCTAATTCACACTTCAAGCACTAGATGTCTTTATTTTGGCGTAACTGTTCGTTAATTTGTCCTTCCTGAGAAAGGCCGTCAAGCTCATTTGTTTTCTCTACAGATTTTCTTATTAGCGATTCTAGAACTTTTTACAATCCCGCCTTTCGGCTCGTGTATTTATCTCTGAACTGTCTATTGATGCAGAAAACGTGGGAATGCTTTGGGAAGGAATTGTTCCTTTTTTCAACAAGCACTTAGGGGGCCTAATAGTTCATATTGCAAATCTCTTTCAAAATCGGAGGGCAGAAAATGTTCTGAGCATATACGTCCGATTTTAGAGTTAAATCATATTTTCTTTTACAAAAATGTAACCATTGTTTGTGCAGAGTTAGGTCATTTGGGAATCTATAAAAGGGCAACATACGATTCTTTGCGTTGTTGGAATGGTTTGTACAGCCTGAAACCGCACAGCACAGCATTTTATCAGCACAAACACGACATATACATTTGGAATTCACTTCACTCACGAACGATACCGTGCGCAAAAAATTCACGACTTTCAAAACATTCGCAAGCCTCGAAAGTAATTAAATAATTAAAGAAACAGTGTGCACACCGCAGACGAACAGCAATGCACCGAACTTCACTTCTTAGAATGAAAACGCCGACACCAACGAGTATATAGATTGATATTAACGCGCCAAACAATGCGTAGTGTAATGGGAGGGACGGTCCAGTGACGTCACGATCACGGCAGTCTATTGCGCATCCGTCTCGTGACACCTACCGTCTCTCTTCTGGCTACCGTGGTTGAACTTACTACTAGCTAAACACTACAAGTGATAATAAAGTAATGTTAAAACATAACTACTCAACAACTACAACAACAAAAGTACAAAAAGCAATTCTGTGGAAAAAGATAGTACAAGAAATACTACTAGTTTAACATTCTAAATCCAGCATCATAATTTCATACACAACTGAATTATTTCCAGTACTTAAGACTACGGCTTACAACAATATCGGGTGAACTTACTACTAGCTTAACATTACAAGGTATAATAAAGTAAGGTTAAAACGTACGAGGGAGAATCAAAAAGTAAGTTACACTACCAAGTTATGGCTATCTATGAAACCACCTACACATAGGCAACACGGCTATGACAACATAAAATGCAGGTTCACTTTTCTACATAGTCGCCAAGAGATTGTGAAAATTTATCCGAATGGTTAACCAACGTTTTGATTCCGGATTCATAGAAATCACCTCCAGCCACATATAACCAGCTGCTTTCACCCCCTTATGGTTTCAGAATCGTCATCCACCGAGATCCTTTTTATAGCTTACCGAGCACATGATAATGACATGGCGCTAAGTATGGACTGTATGGAGGAAATGCTGCAGCAGTTCTGACGTTTGGTAGGCCGTATGAGGTGTTGCGTTATCGTGCAACAAAATTACACCGGCACTCTTTCTGAAACGATGAGGAGGTGAAGGCAGGTGTCTCCAGGTGGTTACATAGCGCTGGTTGACCGCTCCGAGAAATGTTTACAGTCCCCTCTCGGGGACTATGTGTAAAAGTGAACTTACATTGTATGTTGCCATAGCCTTGTTCCCTATGTGAAGCTGGTTTCATAAATGGCCATAACTTGGAAGTGGAACTTACTTTTTTGATTCGCCCTCGTAATTACACAACAACAACAACAACAACAACAACAACAACAACAACAAGAACAACAACATCTACAACAACGAGAGTACAATAGCAATTCCTTGGAAGGAAAATATTATAAAAATAGGCCTACTACTAATTTAACATTCTAAATCCAGCATCATCATATACAAATTCATACACAACTTAAGTAATTCCAGTACTTAACACTACGGCTTACAGTACTATAGGTTGAGTTAACTAATAACTTAACATCACTTATGATATAGTAAAGCTAAAAACGTAATTAGCCAACAACAACAACAGCTACAACAACTAGAGTACAACAAGCAATTCCATGGAGAGAAAATATTACAAGAAGTACTAGTTTAATATTCTAAATCCAGCAGAAAATCACAAATTCAGTGTCCGTCGTTTACAAATGTTACTTTCCACTTCAAACTATCACTAATGATCTTCTTAAACGATTTTATACCGGCAGGGAATCTATCAAAGACTGCTGCAGGTCATTTCTTCCAATCCCTTATAGTCCTGTTTACGAAGGAAAACTTGCGCACATCAGTTTTCTGGTTTTAGGTCCTAATTTTATGCTTATGATCATTTCTCAATAAGTACGAGGGAGGTTCTAACCTATTGCTATTACTACTACAGGCAGCCCCTCCCGTGTAGCTCTTATAAAGACCACACAGGCGTGCTACTGGATTCAAGACTTTCCCAATTAATGGCATTTCTCCTATTCCCGTTTACGAAACACATCGCTCTTTGAACTTTTTCTAGGGAATTTATTAAACCCACCCTGTACGGATCCCAGCACGCAGACCTATATTCGAGAATCGACCTTACCAAACATTTAGAAGCTTTTCTTTGGCACCAGAATTAGCTTCCTTGAGATTCTACATAATAAAATGTAAAGATCTCCAGGATTTCTTAACTATATTTTCCACTTGTTCTGACCAGTTTAAGTCTTTTCTAGTAGTAACACCTAAGTACTTACAACTGTCAACTTCAGCAACACTTCCTTCCACCCCCAAGTTCGTAATCCCTCTTTCCTGTAATTTTTCTTGTACTGAAACACAATTTCTTACTTTTCCACTATGGATTTTCATTAGATTTTCACGCGCTCATTTTTCAATCGTATCTTAATCCTGCTGAAGAAATAGTTCGTCCTCCTCTGTCTTTCCGGTATATGACGCAATCATCAGCAAAGAGACGCACTAGCGATTTTATCGAATCTGACATGTAATTCATGAAAAGTATGAAAAGAATCGGCCCAATAACGCTACCCTTAGCTACACCAGACGTAACGTTTACTGGAGAAGATAGCGTTTCGCCCACGCGCACCTTCTGAGATCTTACATTGAGGAGTTCTCGTATCCATCTCACCACTCTGATGTCAATATCCGTACGCGCTAATTTGTTAACGAGGATGTCGTGTGGCACACGATCGAATGCCTTAGCAAAATAAATTACTACTGCATCATTCCTTGACCCATTATCGAGCTTATCCGGTATATCTTGACATACAGAACAGAGCTGGCTTTCGCAGGAGAAGCCTCCCCTAAAACCGTGCTGCCCCTTAAATATTATTCCGGAAGAGTCCCATTTTAACCTCAAATAATCTACTATTAATTACTCCATTTGTTTGCATACGATTGACGTCAAAATTACAGGTCTGTGGTTATTCAAGTCGCTCTTGTCACCCCCTTTTGTGAAAAGGAACTACAATGGTCGATTTCCAATCGTCTAGAGCCTTCTTATTAAGTACAGTAAGATTGCTTTTCCCCCGAGTTTAAGTGTCTCTCCAGAAACAGAATCTGGCCCACAAGATCTTTTTTTTTTTTTTTTTTTTAGTTTGGAATAACGTTTACGCAATAATGAAACTTTAATTTGGAAATCAATATTAGTTTTCGGAAAACAGTCCCTGAATAACTGGGCCGTCGGATTAAAAACCTTTCCGTAGTGTATATTTAATGCTTCCGCTTTACCTGGTTCGCCAGTAAATCGCCCCCTATATAAAGAGAAGGAATTGACTTGTTCTCTCCCTTCAATCTTCGTACATATTTTTAAAAAGGTTCCAGGAATTTTCGATTTTCATTTAGGATATTGTCCAGATTTTGCTCATCAGCCACGTTCTTTTCTGCTAGCAAATGCTTCACCAAACGTCTATACTCCGCTTTACACGCATCATTATTTTTTTTTTTTTTTTGAACGCTCTCCTAGTCTTACGTTTAAGCTTCCTAATGATCGCGGTGTAGTACGGTGGATCTGAATTTTTTCTAATTATCTGTTTAAGAACGAATTTATTCAGTCCCGTATTTGAAATGGTTTTGAAATTCTCCCAAATGTCGTCCAGCCCCTTGCTCTCCTTTAACCAATTAATATAGCACGGCCTCAAATAGCTTTGAAAACCTAAGGAGTCTCCCCTCACATAGCACCAAATAGACATAGAAATTACCACATGTCTTTTATTACAAGTTCCCCAAGAGAGATCGAGTACCACTGAACTGTGGTCACTACTCCCCTGAATTACGTCACAAGATGTCGTCCGGTCTGACTGGGAAAATATCTAAAAGTGCTCGTTTACGCGTATTCTTTGTAAAGACTTGGTAAAATCCATTATTCCACACTACAAGTTAACTGCTTCCTGCGATAGGTCCCCAGTAGATTAAGATCCCCTGCGATTATAGTTCATTTCCCGTAGCTCATATTAGCGCACGCCAATTCTGAAAGACGAGTGATCGTGTTGGCGGGCGATAAGCTCCAATAATGACTATATTTTGTTTATTGGGTGAATTATTTACCTCCAACCCAATTATATGGCAGTCATCCAGAACCCATTCTAAGGGGACCCGCAATGCCCTATCTCTGCAATGATAAATTATCAATGTTTGATGTACCTTTCCTCCAAGCTATATTAAATTTTTGTGTGTTTAAGATACGTATCTTGACTAACTACTAAAGCGTATATAATTAAAATTGTGCCTCAGATTTAATACATACAATTATTGTTAAAAGTGTCAAAAGTAATATACACTTTAAAGAATGTAATTTTCATTCAGGTGACTAGAAATTTGAAATTAAGCAATTAGAGAGCTTTGGTAAATGTATAACACTTCAATAAATAAGCTGTGAAAGTTTCAAGCTCCTACATGTAGTAAAAGCTGAGAAAAGGTATATTAAGTAATTAAAAAAGTAAACTTACGGAAAAACAGCCTCCAAAGTCAGAATGTCAAAATAAGCCCGCCTCATAACTTCGGTCATCCTCCTCCTCTTCAAACTGGTCTATAAAATTTCTCTTGACTGCACTATGTCATTTTCTGGCTTCCTTGGTTAAGTTCTGGAATTTCGGTCAGCATTTAGTAGTCTTTTTTGTCGCAGCAATTCGACACCAGACACCCAAAACCAACTTTTCCAAAACCTTACATCCTGTTACATTTCCTTCCTTGAACGTGCCACTGCATCAACTACTCCGAGGTTTAGGGTACAAATACCCAAAACACAGTCTTAGGAATCCTACTCCAGATTACATTGTTTACACTATCATTTGGATTTTCTGTCCGTCTGCGCAGATATTCCTTCAGCAGACCAGGGTATGCTACGTCCCTAAAAACAAGCTTTATTATTTCCATCATAGCAAGAGGTAGACCGTGTGTATGGTTACACTTTTTACCAGTAATCAAACCACCCACCCCATTACAGAAGTGCTACATTTGAAGTACACACACTGAAACCTTAGAGATAACTCCGTCGGCCGTGATGGCTACCAGCTACTACTTTTCATGCATGAGCTATTTTTAATATTAAAAGAAATACACTTGTCATACAAAAGTGTTTTATATATAATTTTAACGCAGAGATTCTAAAGTAGATTAAAAGTAAGAAAATTGATTTTGTGGCCCTAAATCTCCATTTCGGGTCCCCTTAACGTACTGCTTAGCTCTGACCTAACACAAATGAACATTTTTCTCCTTTCGACACTCTATCCCGTCTAAACGTTAGAAATTTTGAACTGAATATTTCCGAATTATATATATTATCCGACAAACCAACTTTTCGTTCCCACAATTATATAAGGGTCACTCGCATTCGAATTTTGTGATTTTATTACCAATACTTTCACTACCGAATAACCAGTAGATTACCGTACTCTAAAATTAATATGATATTCAGATAATTTTGGCATTAATGCTAACGTTAATAAACTGCTACCGTATCGAAATTAATTTTCAACCTCTTAGGTCGTGTTTCGTAGATATAGTACGTGTTGAAGACATGTTAAGTACAATATACAGTATTCGTTGCTACCGTATCCTTAGCGCCTCCAAACACTACATGTCTAGAACGAAGAACAGAAAGGACAAACGGTGCATTCCATAGATACCAAATGGAAGAAACAAACAGATCATCCATTCGGTTCAACAATCAAAATCTACAACAGTTGAGATATGTATGGTACCGAGCGTGTATTAAATTACGAGTACTCCGTTTGAAGTCGGTGCTTCCTTCAGGCAGTATATCAGACTTAATTACGTAAACAAGAAATGACACCATTCGTATAAATAGAAAATGCAATTCATTCTCTAAAATTTCCGCCTCTGTGGTGTAGTGGTTAGCGTGATTAGCTGCCACCCCCGGAGGCCCGGGTTCAATTCCCGGCTCTGCCACGAAATTTGCAAAGTGGTACGAGGGCTGGATCGGGGTCCACTCAGCCTCGGAAGGTCAACTGAGTAGAGATGGGTTCGATTTACTCCTCAGCCATCCTCGAAGTGGTTTTCCGTGATTTCCCACTTCTCCTCCAGGCAAATGCCGGAATGATACCTAATTTAAGGCCACGGCCGCTTCCTTTCTTCTGCCTTCTCTATCCTGCTCAAACTCCCCACTCCCCCACAAGGCCCCTGTTCAGCATAGTAGGTGAGGGCGCCTGGGACTGGCCCTCCTTCCCAGTTGTATTCCCAGACCCAAAGTCTCACACTCCAAGACACTGCCCTTGAGGTGGTAGAGGTGGGATCCCTCGCTGAGTCTGAGGGAAAAACCAACCCTGGAGAGTAAACGTATTATGAAGAAGAATTCTCTAAAATGCACGCTTTCAAACGATTTGGATAATATATCAAGTAATATACGTAGGCCTACTACATAATCATGGAACCAAGTCCGGATCCATGGCTAAATGGTTAGCGTGCTGGACTTTGGTCAGAAGGGTCCCGGGTTCGATTCCCGGCAGGGTAGGGAATTTTAACCATCATTGGTTAATTTCACTGGCACGGGGGCTGGGTGTTTGTGTTGTCTTCATCATCATTTCATCCTCATCACGACGCGCAGGTCGCTTACGAGCGTCAAATTAAAAGACCTGCACCTGGTGAGCCGAACATGTCCTCGGACACTCCCGGCACTAAAAGCCATACGCCATTTCATTTTTTTTTATCGAACCCAAAATTAGAAATAAATCTTCAGGTTTAGGAGAGTCTCCAGCAGAGCTAATGAAGGGGTGAATACCGTAAAAGTCCTTAGCAGGACGTAAAAGTAATAGCATTCTTTCTATTAGAGCTAAAGACCTGCAAATTTTCCCCAATACATACAGACGGCACAATAAAAAATACTTGAAACAATAGGCCGCGCCCTATACACTGAATATTTTCCGAAATATTAAAAACATTGAAATATACTAAAAAACAATTAAAAACATAAAATGGATTTCAAAAATAGAATGTCCACCAGTGTTGCTGCCTCAAAAGTCGCTAAATATATAGTAGAAGCAATCAATAAAAATATGGCAGGTTCATTCCTGGATTTAACAAACGCATTTGACTGAAAAGAATGAGTTCATTATTAAAGAAACTAAACGACATAGATGTGATATTTGAGTTGCAACAGAGAAGTGGTTCAGGCCTTACAGTACTTATCACATGAAACGGATTCTCATCTTCCTCCTTCTCACAAACAGGTTCTGATATACACCATGTCCTCTTCACTTTCCACTTTACGTGAGTGTACATAAAAGAAAGAGAATTACAAAGTGTGGCTGGTAGCTTCCTTATGATGAGAGAAATGTCTCCGTCAAGATCGATGCATTATATATTTCAGTTATTTAATTCTGGCTGGAAGACGACAGAGGGATGTTGTACCGACAAAGGAACTACAAATATATCTTTCTTGCCAATTAATTAAAACAGGCGAGCAGACGCTCACCGCAGAGCCTCGGGCATGCTGCGACTGCAAACCTTTACTTTACTTTACTTTACTTTACTTCCTTACGGAACTCTTGCTCTTTTATCTGCCTGCCACGTGTGACCAGAGACAAGGGCTCTGTCTTTGGAAGGAGGTTTACAGCTAGAATATTCTACAAACTTAGAGAAACATACATCAATGTGGGTTCTAACATAAAAGCACGTTGTGTCGGTCTTCTTGCTAAAATCTCAAAATGAGTCACGGTGTCTTCGGCGAACCAAGGACTAACTCAGATAAGCTAAAGAACATAGTTTTAGGAAAAAAAGATACGTAAAATTACGTTTTGATTATCGACGCTTTGTTTTCTTTAAATATTTATTGAAATGGACTGAATTTGGACTGATCTTCTTCAATTAAAAGTAACATTTCACAAAAATGAATATTTAGAAAATATCAGTTACGTACTTTCATTATTCACTCTAATACAATACTAGAAAGATAAAATCAGAGAGGAAATAAATAATGTGAAAGGCATGCAATATTACTCCCAACCACTTCATTTAGAGCAGATGAAGGTAGAAATTCCACGGCAATCTAATAAACAGTATTTGTTTTATTTTTCAGTCGTCGAATTCCCTTAAAATGTTTCCTAGAAGCATGATAGATAAACGATGTGCCAACTGCTCAATGTCTTTATTCCGTTTTATGTGTTTTATATATTGGGAGCTTACACCGCTCCCTTAATTTCTAAAACAAACGTCGTGGTGGTTTTAAGAGGAAGTACAACTGGGTAAGCGTTCTCTATTAACGCTAATCAGAGGGATAAACAGAAGGGATCCGACACCTCGAAAAATGAAGGCATCGGCCAAAGAAAGACAAGGGCCACGAAAGGCGTGGAAATGAATGACTCCCCAGGCCTCGAATGCTCTAATACCGCCGGGGTTGGAAAGGAACAGGAGTTGACCAAGGGAGGTCAGATAGGACAGATGAAAGATGATAGATGAAAGCTTCGAAGAAGTAAGTGGAAGCAATGCCAGGACTCAGCCAAGGGCTCCGTCGTCGCCAACCCACGCTCCCAAGTTAAGAACCCCTGGAGACCCCTTAAATTACCTCTTACGACAGGCAGGAGATTCCGTGGGTGTTATTCTACCGCCCTCACCCCCAGGGGTTGACCAATGGAGATAGGATAGGAAAGATAGAAGTGAGGAGCCTGGCACAATTAAGTGTAAGCACTGCCAAAATCAGCTGGGGCTCCGTGGTCGCAAACTCATGCTCTGCCCCTGGTGATTACCCATTTTAGTCGATTGTTACGGCAGATGTCCGCCTCTGTGGTGTAGTGATTAGTGTGATTAGCTGCCACCCCCGGAGGCCCGGGTTCGATTCCCAACTCTGCCACGAAATTTGAAAAGTGGTACGAGGGATGGAACGGGGTCCACTCAGCCTCGGGAGGTCAATTGAGTAGAGGTGGGTTCAATTCCCACCTCAGCCATCCGGGAAGTGGTTTTCCCTGGTTTCCCACTTTTTGGCCTTAAGGCCACGGCCGCTTCCTTTCCTCTTCCAATCTTCCCATCCCCACGCAAGGCCCCTGTTCAGCATAACAGGTAAGGCAGCCTGGGCGAGGTACTGGTCATCCTCCCCAGTTTCATCCTCCGACCCAGAGTCTGAAGCTCCAGGACACTGCCCTAGAGGCGGTAGAGGTGGGATCACTCTGAGTCCGAGGGAAAAACCGACCTTGGAGCGTAAACCGATAAAGGAGCAGAAGAAGAAGAAGTTACGGCAGACATGGGATATCGTGGATCTAGAAAAATGACACCCTATTATATAGGCTATCATTCTTTGAACGGGTTAACTTAATTGGGAATACGTCCATCGAATATGGTTATATAACTAAGTGTTTCATTGGAACTGGTTATTCATTGTTTCTCTTCCCCACATCCATGGCAATTTGTGACCACTAAAAGTTAATATAAGGAAGGATCTTCACATTAACGAGGTTGTGAATAAAAGTTGCAGAACTCTTCACAAAGTTATGAGGGTATTTAGGGAGCGAGCAAATGATTCTCTGGTAAGACAACAATTAGAGAGTGGCTCGAGTGCATTGGACTCTCGCCACGATTTCCTGATTCGAGAACTCGAAACGATTCAAAGAAAAGCAGTACGTTTTCTTCTGGGTGATATCAGACAAAATAGTACTGTTACGAAAATGTTGTAAACTTTTGGTTGAGAAGACTTGGGAGTAAGGAGATGAGCTGCTTAACTAAGTGGTATGTTACGAGCTGTCAATGGAGGGATCTCATGAAATGATACTAGATGACAAATACGCTTGAATGAACTTTATATAACGGAAAGATATGAAGGTAAAGTTGGAATTCAAGAGGGCAAATTGGGGAAAATATTTGTTTATGAGAAGGGGAATTAGGGATTGGAATAATTTACCAAGGGTTGTTTCGATACATTTCCAACATCAGCTGCAACACAGTAGCTTTGCAGAACCAAAAGGGAAATGCAGGCGAGAAGGGACTTTCGTCTTGTGAGCGTGGGCTGACGACCACAGGTCCCATAGCTGAGTATGGGATTGCATCCACTTACTTGTGTCAGGCTCCTCACCTTCATCTTTTCTATCCAACCTCCTCTTCTATTCCGACTCCTACGCTATTAGGTTTGCAAAGCCTAGAAATTCTTTCATTTTCATTTTCATGCCTTTCATGTCATCCTTCGCTTTCTTTTGCTGATACCTCCATTCTTCGAAGTATCGGACCTTCTCTATTTTCCTTTTGTTAATAGAGGATGTCTGTCCAGTTGTACCACCACTTTATCAACAATAACATTACACTGACTGATTATTTTCGTTAGATGAGGGGGTGCTGAGTCTCTTCTGTTGCCACTCGTCTCCGCTAGATCAGATTACTGCTGTAATTACAAAACTAACCCATTAATGACGGGTACATAACAGCTAGGGGCTGCCTGGCCGAGGCGATAAAGGCGTACTCGGTTCGCCCGGAAAGACGTGGGTTCGAATCCCCGTCAGGAAGTCGTAAAATTTAAGATAGGAGATTTCCTCTTCCGGAGGTGCACATGGCCCTGAGGTTCACTCAGCCTACACCAAAAAATGAGTACCAGGCTAATTCCTGGGGGCAAAGGCGGCCGGGCGTAGAGCTAACCACTCACCCCTATCAAGTGCCGAGGATACGGATAGTGGAAGCCCTTACCTTCCACCCCACCAAGGGCCTCCATGGCCTGTACGGAGATGGCTTTGCTTTGCTTTGTTTTGCTTTTTTACATAACAGCTAGTTAATAGTTAAATTAGAAACTGTCGGTATTTTATGTCTCCGAGCATTTTGTCGCTCGTATTTGTGGGTGTGGTGGAGTGCCCTAGTCAAGATGGTGGAGTGGATAAGCAAAATATTGGCTGGTCTCTGTATAACCTGAGCTAACAATCGCAGAGCTGGCCCCTAATTGTGTTCTAATAAGGCCAGCAAATAAGACGACTGTAACGTGTGCTCACCTGAAAGCAGCTTACTCAGCTTGAGCTCAGCTCAACTGAACTGAGCGGTGGCTAACCTAATCGTGCTGTTTGCCCAATGTCTGATTCCGGGTGGGTTGGCGCAGATTGCTGCTAACCCCTTCGGCAAGCCAATACAAACACAGGAAGAGGGGAAGGGAGAAGAAGACATACAAACAGAGGAAGAGTGAGGGAGAGGGATAGAGAGAAAGTGAAGGTATGTGCACGGAGAAGGAAGCAGAGAGTAAAAAAATTCATCTGCTATAACAAGTGTAAAGGCCACAGACCACTGCTAAGAGTAAATAGTCGACTAATGGCCAATTTAGACTTAACTCGTCCATGCTTCTCTCTTCCCACAGGCAAACAAGCAAGTCCCCGATTAATCATGGCTATCTGCTTACCGTGTGGATGTTTCTTTGCACTTCCTTCCTGTCTTCCATTCTTCACTCTTCCGTCAAATCATTTCTTATTTATTTCATTATCTTCCTCCCTATTGTCGGGCATATTTACTGTTCTAATTAAGGTTTTTAGTGTGAAATAAAAGTTACGAATGATATTCTCAAGTGAAGTTACAACATTGAGCGAAATTAGCAAGAACATATCGAAAGAAAAAATACAGAGAATGACTTATTCTGCATAGAAATCTTCACAAAGTGCGTGAAAGTGGTGGGACACTGTAAAATCCCAAATGGGCAACCATCCCTCACCGTATTATTCAGAGGAGAAAAAAGGAAGAGGTCCAATTTTTCCAAGAATGGAGGTATCGGCAGAGAAAGGAAAGGGCCACAAAAGGCTTGAAATTGAAAGTCTCCCTAGACCTCGCAAACCTAATAACGTCGGGGTTGAACACGAGCAAGAGTTGACAAAGTTAAGTATCCGACTGATCGAATGAGATCAAATGAACAGAACAGTATCAGATTCCTGACTGTTCACAGATTAATTAAATTTTAAAAACCCACAAAAGTAAATCTATCTCCATGCAGGCCACGCAGATCTTTGGAGGAGTGGAAGGTAAATGCACAAAGTGGGAAAGTGTGGTTAGCTCTATGCCTGGCCACCTACGTCCGTCATTTTTTGGTGTAAGCTGAGTGAACCCCAGGGCCATATGCCTCTCAAAAAATAGAAATCTCATTTCTAAAATGTGCCGACTTATTGACGGGGATTCTAACCCATGTCCTTCCAGGTGAACCGAATAACCATTTGCCGCCTTGCCCAGGCAGCCCCTAAACAAAACGGAAATAAAAAACAAGTACGTATATAGCAATTGCTGGCATTTGAAACTGGTAATGTATACGATTCACTACACTCAGGGCTAGTCAGTTACTAATTGCCATTTGTTACTAAACTTTAAAGCAGAGAGCGATTACAAGCACAGAAGCGTGTATGTAATGCCATTTTAAACATAGAAACCGTGAAGTAGTCAGTCGCTAAGTAGAGAAATTTGAGTAGTAAAGGAAGAAATCGACAAAGATAACTTACAAAATGGATGGCAAAATATGAATGCGGTTAGCAGTAGAAGTTTACATTTAACTTACTAATTTGAACTGACAGATTACTACCTATTTCCTATTAGTGCATTACAAACCCTCTTGTTATATGACCAGTAAAAGGAAGATACCGAAACTGCCTTTTGGAGTACAACAGTAACGTCTATAACGGCCCATGTGTGGACCACTTCTTGTTTCAAATGCCACGCATAAGATCTATAAAATAAGCTGAATCGTACTTGTAATTGCCAAACATTGCGCGAATATCAAGGAACTATTGAGGTCCAAATAACCTGTCGCGTAGAACGTTAAACAACGGACAACTCTAAGCAGGAGACAATATTGACGAAACAAATGCTCGAAAGAAAATTATTCTCTGAAACCAACAAGTCGTTACTAGAAACTCAACTATACCGACGTATTTCTGCTTAGTTTACTCACCTCAATTTATTTTCTGAATTGGTTAGCGGAAATGTTGCTACGAGTGGGTTCAAATTGAAAACTACTATTCTATCATTTTTTAATAATGGCAAAGTGACTTTAAAATGAGGATTTAATAAAGACTCTTTTCGTGTGACTATTATTAGTCTGGTGTAGCCCTTGTATAGCAGGTCCTCCGGCGATTGCGGGTGGCATCTGCCGTATACAGGGCACTGCGTGTAAATGTAGTGAAGGGAATGTTCCTTAAGGAAGGAATTATCCTTCCACATCATCAGTTTGGCTTCCTCCAGAGACAGACTAATTACCAGGTACTACGTATTGTGGAACATATTGCACGAGGTTTCAAGTTCAAGTATCACGCTATTGCAGCATTCTTAGATTTTTACGAAGGTATTTGATACGTTTTGGGATAAAGACCTTCTATACAAGTTATAAACTATTGGAATTCCATATTATATAGACAAAATCATCTATGGCTTCTTGAATCAGCGTACCTTTAGCGTACGCATCATATCCACGAATTCAACACCTTGGTCCATCAGAGACGGAGTTCCTCAAGGTTCTATTTTTGGTCCAAAACTTTTTAAAGTGTATACATCCGATATTGCATAACACCTCCATTCATGAACATTGCAATGTACACAGATACTACTGATGTTTTCGAATCATACCATGGATCTTAACTGCCACTCGCCCCACGCAGATACCCTGCAAAAAATATCATCTTGATTAGAGGACTGGAGAATTTCACTAAATGTACTGAAATGTAAAACCATGATATTTACTCTTCGACGTCCCCAACATCCAAACAAATCACACATCACACTGGACATTGTCTTCCACTACAATAACACGCAGTTTCCCATTTAGGTAGATACCACCCGCCCTCGTCGAAGGGTCTGCCTTACAAGGACTGCACCAGGCCAGCAATAGCCACACGAAATGATGATGATGATGATGATGATGATTATTATTATTATTATTATTATTATTATTATTATTATTATTATTATTATTATTATTATTATTATTATTATTATTATTATTATTATTGTACCGGTAGGTACACCTCTACGCCGCACATTCAAAATTAGCACCTAAAACAACTCCTCTCTTGGTGAAAGTGAAACTGAAACTACACCAACTTAGAAATTTTCAGAAGATGTCACCGTTAAAACATGATGTAATTTTGTTATAGTGAAGTTTCCTGAACTGACTGTATTTCTACTAGTTTTGTTTGCTATCCATCAAGAAGTTGGGACATTCTTCCACAGATGTCACTACTAAAAACTATGATCATGCACCCTGGTGTGAGGTAGAAGAACTTACAATTCAAAGAAGTTTTTTTTTTTTTTTTGTTACTGGTTTATGTTCATTTATTCTTCTTCGGTTTTGAGTGTAACTTTTAAACTGACCAGTAAACGTGAGAGGGTGTGGCTAGTTTAATATTGAATGATCTCGAACTTTCCCCGAGGGTTTATAAACTGCGAATTTTCTCGTTTCTGGGACAATTGATCGTCATCTTACTAAGTGTGTGTGTCAAAGCAGGAGGCGGGCGGCCTCTTTCATCAGGTAGCAGAACATCGACAAGGTAATGGCCACATAACATCTTTATTTCTTGATAGCCACGCAGTTTAACTTGAGGGAAATGTCTGAATCGTTAACTATGTAACCTAGTTTTCCTAAAAATGTAACTTTCCGCCGGCTAATGTAAAAACTTCAGAAAATCTTTAACTGGAACTTCGGAATAGAGAGTGATGTACCCTCTCGAGCTCCCCTTCGTATTGGTTTGAGGTGACTACGTTTTGTAACTGGTTTTCTTCCTTTCCGTAATGTTATAATCTATTCTTATACGAGTCATCTCCATAGTTTAGGAATAGCCCCTGTTTCATCGGCGTAGTGCCATTTAGGTTTTAAGTGTTCATATCTAGGAGTGCAAGTATTCGCCTCCATTCATTTTGTGTTCGGACCATTTATTTAGCCGTTATTCTTGTTCCATGAAGGCCCAGTAGGTTGGGTATTAAATACCCCTGTATAATCCAGAAATTGTAAGTTGATGTTGCCTTGAATAGGCTTGGAAAACTAAGAGCCTGTTAGTTGTTTTTCAAAGTAAGATTGCTGTATGCCTCTTGAAGGCTAGATGTTGTAATTTTAGGAGCATGTGCTCTTAAATTAGGGGACTTCTGCCCTTGTATAAATGTGTGCTCTTCTGTAAAATTGAGCTAGGAGCTCAAGAAAAGTAAAGCGAGGGCTTGAAGCCCATGATCTGTTAAAACCACTAATTTTGGATTTTCCCAATCTTGTTTAATGTTTGCTACTGGTACGTGTAAAAGTTGTTAAATTTTGTGTGCTGAAAATATAACCTTCAGTTTAAGTTTTAAATGCAATTCTTGACATTGTAGTTAGACCCATTCACCCCGGCACCTTCTTTCACCTCTGCGTTCCACAGATATCCCGGAACAATTATTATTATTATTATTATTATTATTATTATTATTATTATTATTATTATTATTATTATTATTATTATTATTATTATTATTATTATTATTATTATTATTATTATTATTATTATTATTATTATTATTATTATATAATTCGCTGGGGCCATCAAGGACCACGTTAAGTCTTGTTGCATTTGACACTGAACTTGGCCTTCTTTAGAGCCCATATTTCCCTCATTCTTTGTGAGTGGGCCTGCTTACGCTCCTCTGTTCAAGGGGCACGTGTCTTCTCTTCGGTTGCTCGTCTCGGTTTAGCCCGTTCGTCAATATTTTCTTGCGGAAGAGATCTCTGTTAAGGGCCTCTTCAGCTGAGATATGTAACATTTGCAGGTCTTCTTTGGTTTTTCGAAACCAGGGAATTGTGGTTTTGGGGTTTGAATCAAAAAAGTGAAAGATTTCTTTAGTTAACTTTCTTCCGTTCATTCTTTTCAGATGACCGTAAAATCGTGCCCGTCTTTTTCTGATTGTGTCGGTAATTTTCTCTATTTTGCTGTAGACTTCCTTGTTGGATCTCTTTTGATGTATTCCATGTCTGTATTTTGATCCCAACATTCCTCTCACAATTTTGCGTTCTCTTTTCTCCAGTTCTTCAAGGAGTCCTTTGTTGGAATTTAGAGACAGGGTTTCGGCTGCATATAGAACTACTGGTTTCAGAACTGTTTCATAGTGACGTATCTTGGCGTTTTGGGAAAGGCATTTTTTGTTGTAGATTGTGCGGGATGTTTGGTAGGCTATTTCCAGTTTGCGTACTCGCTCCTGAAGTGCTTCTTTGTCCAGTCCATTTTTCATGATGATCTCACCCAGGTATTTGAATTTGTCTACTCGGGTGATGTCCCCGTATTTTGTATGGAGTTTTGGTGGAGCCTCTTTGATGTTTGTAATTACTTCTGTTTTCTCAAACGATATCTGCAAACCAGTTTGTTCGGCAATTTCCTTTAAAATTTCATCTTGAGCTCTAGCGGTTTCTATGTCGTCTGAGAGAACAGCAATATCATCGACAAATGCTAAGCAGTCTGTTGCGATCCCCTTCGATTTGGTTCCTATTCTCAATGGACTGTAGTTGGTTTCCTGTAATCTCACCCGCCAGGTTCTGATGATCTTTTCAAGAACACAGTTGAAAGTATCGGGGATAGCCCATCACCTTGTCGGACTCCTGTTTTGATGTCAAAGGAATGCGAGAGACATCCGTGGAACTTCACCTTCGATTTTGTATCGGTCAGGGTGGCTCTAATTAATGCCAGCAGTTTCAAATCGACTCCAAATTCATTTAAGATGTTTAGCAGGACTTCCCGCTCAATGGAGTCGTACGCTTTCTTAAAGTCCACAAAGACAGACACATACTGCTTGGACCTTAGTGTACAATATCTGATGATCGTTTTGAGATTTTGGATCTGTTCAGCTGTTGAGCGACCTTTTCTGAACCCTCCTTGGTATTCACCTATTTGATGTTCGACTTGTGCTTCCAAACGCTCCAGGATGGCAAGTGATAGAATTTTGTAACTCACGGGTAGCAGAGATATTCCTCTGTAGTTGTTAATGTTCTTCATGCTTCCTTTTTTGTGTAATGGATGGATCAAAGCTATTTTCCAATTTTCGGGTAGGGTATCCTTGTTCCAAATTTCTTCTATTTGCTTTTGCAAGATATCAAGTTATTCCTCAGGGGCATATTTCCATAGTTCTGCTACTACTGAGTCTTCCCCCGGCGCTTTGTTATTTTTGAGAAGGGCAATGTGGCGCTTGATTTCATCTCTGTCGGGTGGTCTGGAATCTGGGTACCTGAGTAAGGGTTCCTTGGTCTCAATGGCGCTTTGCGGTTTAGAGCAATGAAGTAAATTCTTGAAGTAATCTGCCAGAATGCTGCAATTTTCTTCATTTGACGTCGCCAGTGTGCCGTCCTTTCGCTCAAAGCATAGAGATGGTGGTTTATAGCCAGTGAGTTTGCGTTTGAAGGCTCTGTAGTACTCTCTGCTTTCATTCTTCCTAAAGTTTTGTTCTATCTTTTCAATGAGAAATTTTTCGTATTTACGTTTCTCAGTTCTGAACACCCTAGCTGCTTGGGCACGTTGGGTTTTGTAGTTTTCCCAATCATTTTCTGATTTCGTAGAGTAGTACTTGCTCCTCGCATTGAGTCTTTCTTGGAGGACTGATTCGCAGGTACTATTCCACCAGGCATGCTTTCTGCTTCTCTTGATTTCTGCAACGTCTTTGGCGGCCTCAACAAGGAGACTTTTGGCGTTGTTAAATTCACAGTCATTTGGTCTAGCCTTCTCCTGGAACTCCTCGACCCTTTGCCGAAGTTTATCATTGTCGAAGCGGGTGATCTGTTTGGTTGTCTTCCTTGTGTTTGCAGGAATTAGTTTGAATTTGATAAGAGACATATAATGATCTGAGGCCACATTGATGCCTTTCTTTACCTTGACATTCATAATCTCAGGGCTGTTTCTCCTGGAGATTGCAACATGATCAATTTGGAACTCTCCGAGAGCTTGGACGGGAGAACGCCAAGTCATTTGCTTTCTGGGTAGATGGCGAAATTGGGTCGACATGACCTGCAAGTTGTGATTTTTGCAAATGGACACCAGTCTTTTGCCGTTGGGATTGGTTCTTTTGTGAGCAGGGTAATTTCCTATAACTTTCTTGTACTTCTGTTCACGACCTAGTTGGGCATTGAAGTCACCCAAAAGAAGCTTGACATGGTGTTTGGGGATTTTGTTTAATTTTTCATCCAGTAGGTCCCAGACATTATCAACTTCGTCTGGATCAGACTTGTTCTTATCGTTTGTAGGAGTATGTGCGTTAACTAGGGCGTAGGTTTTGTTCGCGCATTTAATTGTGAGTATAGACAAGCTGTCATTCACAGGTTCGAAATTTGCAACCGATTTAAGCTTGGTTTTAACAGCAAACGCGGTTTCAAGCATCACAGCTCCATTGAGGATTCCTCTTTGCGCTTTGGTCTTGAAAAATCGGTAGCCTTCGGATTCAAAAATCTCTTCATCTGGGTACCTTGTTTCCTGTAGAGCCATTATGGATATCTGATTTTCGTGAAGAGCTTTGGTGAGGGTTTTCAACTTGCCAGTTTGTGTAAGTGAATTAATGTTGAAAGTTGCTAGAAAGGTTTTAGATTTTGGCCTGAGTTTTTGACTCTTCGGGGTACACCGAGACGCTCCGACTCGTCTCTTGCATGATGTCGAGTCTCCCCCAGAATCCGAACGAGACTCGTGCGCCGTGGCGTTCACGACGAGGAATTTATCCGAAGATTTACCCCCTGGGGTATGTTTCTTGAAATGTTGTGCCATCATGCTTTTTGACTTGACTTTGCTGTGGACGGGTACCCATCCTTTTACAACTAGGGTTGTTAGCCCTAGAGGTTGCCTCAAGATGTTTTCTGGCTTCTGGTCATTTACCAATCTTCGCCATAACCCTGGCAAGGGACCAGTTTTTTTTGACGGTGGTATTTTATTTCCCTACTACTCTCTGACTCTGCTGGCGGCAGAGCCAGCGAGCTTCCCCAATTCCAATGGGACGCGCCCGATGGAGGTAACCGGTAAATCCCCACACGGGATTATTATTATTATTATTATTATTATTATTATTATTATTATTATTATTATTATTATTATTATTATTATTATTATTATTATTATTATAAAACTTTCTTCTCTCATGCACAGCGTTAAGTCGGCTGTCATGGAACGAAAACTTACCGCAATCTGTTGTATTCATTTCCTGTTTCTTTTACAATTTGTCTTACGTCGCACCGACACAGATAGGTCTTATGGCGACGATGGGATAGGAAAGCTCTAGGAGTGGGAAAGAAGCAGCCGTGGCGGATACAAGCTCACAGCTGCGCGCCCCTAACCGCACGGCCAACCCACCCGGTTTGTATTCATTTGGCTAAGATGTTAGCATTCCGGAACTACAAACGCCTGTAAGTTGCTAGAGGTTGCTGTAGGTCCTTTTGCTGTGGGTGCCCAGAGATGTCCAGATAGAAATCACCTACGCGCGCTAGTCTTGTTAACTACGTGCTTTCCTCGAAATGCCTTGCTACTTGAATTATGCATGGAAGCTGACAACTCTCCTTATTTTATGGTACTCTAAAAGGAGTAACTAAACACTAGTTTAACAGGAATTTCTTTCTTTTATAAGTATGATTGAAGGGCTATTATGTTTTTAGAGACATTATCTCTAATTCTTAATTAAAACACAGTTACCAAACTGGAACTCGTTATTACCTTTTTATAATTCTTACGTATCAGGTCATGTGAGAAACTAAATGAGCTAGTAATCTATGTCATACTATTAATGCCTATCTGCTTTCAGAGCTGTACAGGCTTCGGCACGTTAGTAGTGATGCAGTTATTTATTTAGCGGATGACAGATTTATTTTTTTATTTTTTATTCTTTTACAAGTTGCGAGACCAAGACGACGGTGGTTGAAATCAATTTCTAACGATTTAAAGATAAGATTCATAGAACCAAACGCGTCCACAGAACTAGTTACAAATAGAGGATAGTGGCGGCGAATAGTAAATTCGCAGAGGTTTGCAGACTGAACACTGAGAGGCATATCAGTCTATAATACGTCGCACAGCCACATGTAGGTCTTATGGCGACGATGCGATAGGAAATGACTAGGAGGGGAGTAGATATAGTGCACAGTTCGGCCGCCGCCTCCGCCTCCGACCCTCCGCAAAGGGCTCCACCGCCACCTCCTGGGGGGCCTCCACAGGGGCCTTTTCCACCGCCACCTCCGGGGGGGATCTCCCCAGGGGCCTCTTCCACCGCCACCTCCGGGGGCCCTCCTCATGGGCCTCTTCCTCCTCGCGCGGGAAATTTGAATTTTAGCGTGAGATTTGAATTTGTAAACAAAGCCACGTTCTTTTTTGACAGCTGTCATCGACAACAACGCATCGCTAATCCCACTGCTGCCATCTTGACGGGCCTAAACCTCATTGCTGCCACTTAACCTCACTACCGCGAGATTTGAATTGGTAAACAAAGCCACGTGCTTTTTTGACAGCCACGTGCTTTTTGACAGCTATCATCGACAACAACGCATCGCTAACCTCAGTGCTGCTATCTTTACGGTACTAAACCTTATCGTACTTTTTTGACAGCTGTCATCCGCCATCTTGCATCGCAAACCTCAGTGCTGCACTCTTTAGCTACTTACCTTTGAAATGTGGTGGTGGCAATTTCTACGTGCTCTTGTTTGGAAACAAACCCACGTGCTTTCTTTTACAGCAGCCATCTTTAATCAACAGAGCATCGTGTTGCCCTCTTTAGCTACTTACCCCTGAAATGTTGTGGCGGAAAATTTGAAAAATTCTATTTGACAAGCTGCCATCTTTAATCAACAGAGCACCGTGCTGCTATCTTTATCGTAGTAGTGGACAATTTCTACGTAACAGCTGGCATCCGCCATCTTGCATCGCTAACCTTAGTGCTGCGCTCTTTAGCTACTTACTTTTGAAATGTGGTGGCGGGCAATTTCTTCGTGACAGCTGTTATCCGCCATCTTGCATCGCGAACCTCAGTGCTGCACTCTTTAGCTACTTACCTTTGAAATGTGGTGGCAGACAATTTGAAAAATTCTATTTGACAAGCTGCCAACTTTAATCAACAGAGCATCGTGCTGCTACCTTTAGCTACATACCTTTGAAATGTGGTGACAGGCAATTCCACGTGACAGCTGTCATCCGCCATCTTGCATCGCTAACTTTAGTGCTGCCCTCTTTACGGCACTGCTGGTAATTTAAAAAATTCCGTCACCTGTCATCCTCCATCTTGCATCGCAAACCTCAGTGCTGCCCTCTTTACGGCACTACCTTTGAAATGTGGTGGCGGATAATTTGAAAAAATTTTGTTGACAGCAGCCATCTTTTTTCAACAGAGTACCGTGCTGCTATCTTTACGGCTACTACATCGCTAATTAGCACTTAGAGGCTACTACACAAGATGGCGGTGGCTGTTATAGCCTCCCCCTCTACCTTCTCTCTTGGGCGTCTATGGCTGAGTAGGGATTATATAGCTGGAATACTATGATGCATCAGTGTGTTACGTACCAGCAGTACGGTATCAGAAAATGTATGAACCAGAGAAATTACATGCTAAAAAAATAGTTGTCTAATTCCCCAGGTATTTCCTGCCAATATTCAGTCAGGCTGTTATACTCGGTATGCAGCAGTAATCCCATTTATCGGAGTTGAGCGGCAACATAAGAGAAAAAGAACATCGCAACAAACAATGGTCAATGTAATGTTATTGTTGATCAATGTTGTGTGCTTGCGATATTGTAGGCCTTCACATTTATTTTTCTTCTGATCTGACTCTGAAATACCACTCTTATAATAGTTGGTATAGTTAAAGTGAATAAAACATAAATGATCGGAAATTGTATTTTCTATAACCTTTGTTATGTAGTATATTTCGATAGGATCAGAAACATTGGTAGGCTATTTAAAAATTAAAATTTAGAAGCCTTCCCCTAAACTACAATTTCATCCAAGGTGAATAAAATTGTTCTTAACTTAGACTGTAGTTTCTTATTCCCCGACTGTATATACCGATCTTCATTAAATTCTCCATTTTCTTGTGACTTGGTGTTGATATGGACTTAGCAACAAAAATACAACTTCTTGAATATCTATGTTATCAAAGCCGGTACGGTAACAATGTATGTCATAAATGATCGGAAATTTAATTCTATATAACTTTAGTTATGTAGTATTTATCGATAGGACCACTGATAATATAAATATTTGAGAATTAAATTTTAAACCTTCCCCTAAACTACCATTTCACTCAGTGTGGGTAAAATAATTTATAGCCTAGATTGTAGTGGCTCATCCTCCGACTTCACATACCGATTTTCATTAAATTCCCTTCAGCCATTTTCTCGAGATGCGTGTACATACATACAGACAGACAGAAATTACGGAAAATAAAAAGTGCAGTTCTTTGTTACTACGGACATGACCGATCCAGAAATACCATTCTTTTCAAATTCTGAGCAATGTACAGACAAAAGTATTATTTTGTATATATATATATATATATATATATATATATATATATATATAGATAGATAGATAGATTTATGTAAATGTACAAACACACTCTTTTTGAAATTCGTCAGATCTAAATATAAACGGGAAATCGAGATAGCAACATCGCTGAATGCACTGCAGAAGTCTTCTATTACTTACACCCCCGAAAGCTCGGAAGGGACATTCAAAGATCATTTTAATCATAGTTTGCTGCGCTTCATCGCAGTCACTGTAGGGGGAGACCTCCATCCCGATATGTTTAGTGCGGCTCCACATCTACCCTGGAGAGTCCTGACAAGATTTAATATTCTCCAGTCTCGTCTGTGAAGGTAAAATGCATAAGGGTTTCTTAATGATCTGGAGAATTTGCTGTTACAATTGTTCCTTCCAGGCATTTGATATTTGACTATCCTGTGAATTGGCTACTGTGCTTCATGACATGGTAGTTGAGAAGATGTTAATCGTTTGGTTGAAACTGTTGAGATGTGTCAATAAACTGGTGGTTGGGGTTGTTCTATATCCTCCATCATATGTAGCAATGACTGAGATCTTTAGAGTGGTGACTTAAGATGGGAAACCAGTGAGTGTTAGTAGGATAGAAGATATCAGGTTTGTCCGTGTCATTCCTTAAAAAGTTACAATTGACCATGGAGGGAGCAAAATGAGTAATAGTTTCATTTTTGGTTTCCATCAACAATAGAAGGTTTAAGATGAAAGAACTGTTTTATTTTAATAACTTATGCGACACTTGAAATTACACATAATGAAATTCAAGAAGTCCACCTCTGTGGTGTAGTGGTTAGTGTGATTAGCTGCCACCCCGGGAGGCCCGGGTTCGATTCCCGGCTCTGCAACGAAATTTGAAAAGTGGTACGAGGGCTGGAACGGGGTCCACTCAGCCTCGGGAGGTCAGCTGAGTAGAGGTGGGTTCGATTCCCACCTCAACCATCCTGAAAGTGGTTTTCCGTGGTTTCCCACTTCTCCTCCAGGAAAATGCCGGGATGGTACCTAACTTAAGGCCACGGCCGCTTCCTTCCCTCTTCCTTGTCTATCCCTTCCAATCTTCCCATCCCCGTACAAGGCCCCTGTTCAACATAGGAGGTGAGGCCGCCTGGGCGAGGTACTGGTCATCCTCCCCAGTTGTATCCACCGACCCAGAGTCTGAAGCTCCAGGACACTGCCCTTGAGGCGGTAGAGGTGGGATCCCTCGCTGAGTCCGAGGGAAAAACCGACCCTGGAGGGTAATCAGATTAAGAAAGAAAGAAGAGAAATTCAAGACGCACAGGAGTAACATTTACTTCACAGGAATTATTTCGTTAACACAAACAAAGTTGCCCCTACGCTCAGTTGTCATAAACAGTGTACGGGTTTCAGGCAGATAATTTGTAGTAATTCAGTAATTTGTAGTAAGCTTAACAGCGAACCCGTGACGGTAACACACGACTCTCAATTGGTGAATTGGGAATAACGTGTTAATTTCAGTTTATAAGGAATATTAGAGGAGATCACTGTGTTAATACTCCTCATTCAAGTTACTTTTGAATTAAGCAATTAAGCAAACGTACTCCAGTGGCCAATTAAGTATAATGTGATTCTTGTTAGAAATGGGGACTTAAATTCAAATATCTGCTTAGACAACAGTGGTTGGATAATTTTATCAACAAAAAACAAAACTCTCCAAATTGTCGAGTTGTTTCTTAAACTATTATACGAGTATCTTCAGTGCAATAAACCCATGCGATGATAATGAATTGCTATCCAAAGATATACAAATTTGATATTATTATTGATGTATTTCACGTTCGTTGTGGTCAGATAGGATATAATACACACATTAACCTCTCCAATAAGTTAGTCACTAATTACCTTCTTATGGTTTGCCTAAACGACAGCTAACTATTGCCTGAGGCCGTCATCCATCACCGCGAAGAGAATAAACAACTATTCAAGTCGGTATGTGCAGCTCATTAGAGCTCGTTCGTGTGATACGCAACACATTACATACACGCTGTGCAACACCGCCAGATTAAATCAGGGATACACATTTTCAGCAGTGGTAGAAAATACAACGCGCAGCTTCTTTCTAGGAAGGGACTCATTATTAGTAAGAAATTTGGATACAGAGTCTGAGAAACTGATTCTCATTTCCAGATAATAGGGTTTTACATTATTTGACGTGAACAGTAAACCCATCTGTTTTCCCGTCCCTTAAACCATATTGTCCATCGTTATCATCTTCTAGCACACTGTTATATTAAGAAGCTCTTTGACGGTGATTTAGTGGCCCCGGTAAGAAAGTCAAGATTAATAGCCGAGAGGATTCCTCGTGCGACTACACGACACCTCATAATCTGCAGGCCTTCGGGTTGAGCAGCGGTTGCAGCGGGTTTCTTGAGCCACGGAGTTTTCAACAAGTACAGCGCAATGAGTTCCGAGTCACTCCAGACCTCTACATTTTTAAATATTCAGACAAAATTGGATTGAAATACAGTGTGAGATGAGGGCAAGATACTCCTGACACTATTTATTGGCTTCTATACATACCATGAATACTCGACATTCTTGAGAATTCTTAATCAGTAATTTTAGAATAACCAATCTTTGAGTATGAAATTTTCTACCAATATCTTTTGACCAGAATTACTAAAATTTTAGAATACGGTATACCGAGCAGGTGGCTGTGCGGTTTGGGTCACGAACTGTAGCTATCAGCTTGCAATCGGGAAACAATGGGTTCCGACCCCACTGTTGGCGGTCCTGAGGTGGTCTTCCCTGGTGCCCCCATTTTAAAATCAGGCTATACCTTAATTAAGGCTGCGGCCACTTCCTTCTCACTCCTACCCGTTTCCTATCCCGTAGTCACCATAAGAACTGTCTAGGTCGGTGTGACGTAGAAAAACTGTATATAGATGCATTTCGGTTAAAACTTCTAATCTTCGTATGTTTATTTTTGGCTTCCAAAAGTCATACTACATTTGAAAAATTTTGTTACCTAAAGGTAGACGGACTGATCCTTTAATCCATATTTTACCTGAGCATGAACATCCCCTATTCAAATTGTTGTTCAGACATGTCCATAGTACTTAAATATGTCTATATACCCTTTTACATGAAAGGCATGTTTGAAATGCATTTTGTTTGCGGAGAAATGTATACTAGTCTGAGTAACGAAGGTTTTTCTTAAGGTGATAAATATGCTCACATCAGACGCTTCTGACACCCAGTGCTCGAGCCAAATGAAATAACCAATGTACTTTAAATCCCCGACGTGGTTGGGAATAGAAGCCAAGATCCCTTGGACCAAAGACAAGCGCACCAGAGACAATCGGATATTAGGAGCCCCTTCGGCATGTAATAAATCTCTGACTGCATATTACAGACGTGGCCAAATTATTATAGTAAGACGTAGCCTACATTTCCCTCTTAGCATGGAGACGTGCAGGAACAAGTCTAACATAAGAACAAATGATTCTTGCAACAACATTAACGACCCTCCGCGAATTCTTCTGCGTATTTCCAATTCTGAATTAATTAGTGTCATTTCCGAGTTCATTTCTAAAAATTCTGGATTATGAACACTATATCGTCGCTCGACCGGTAAAAGGTTGTATTCCACAAAGCTCTTCCTATCAATTATTCTCCTTAAGACTGGCCACGCCTCCCAGCCACGTTTGGATATGTAGTCCATCAGAACAAATTTTGTTGTGTTCATTTTCCTATGCCCATGTGTAAAGGAAAATGAACCTTACAGTACCGTACTGTAGGAATGTACGTTTGCATTATGTATTTACGCACTCCTAGTGTACAATGCATGTAAGGTACATTTTCGTTTGATCATCGACATAGGAAAACGAACACAAAGGACATTGTTCTGATGGACTGCGTATCCATATGTGGCTGGGAGGCGTGACCAGTCTTAAGGAGAATAATGGATAGGAAGAGTATTGTGGGATACAACGTTTTACCGGTGAAGCGACGATATATATTAGATTTAAGACAATGAAATACGCGTTTCTACGCAAATAACATAGAAAATGTTTGGCGTGTTACATTTATGATTCATCATTAACGTTTTGTGTTAAGTTTCCTAAACTTTCTCAACGTCCACTAAACATAGCCATGGCCGGAATTCATCCTGTAGTGCCTGGGATACCGGGAACACCGGAACTGGTGAGGTGCAGCGCCTCTGGAGGAGCCTCTGGCGCTGGACTCGCTCGGAATGCTGACTTGAGGCTAGCCACTGTGTAAGGCATTTGTGTCATCCTCAGTTCCTGGTGTGGATGGACAAGAACTCAAAGATACATTTTTAAAGCTTTATTACTGTCATGGGATACACGGTAGTTTATACACTGAAGGATATGGTGAGAACTTACTTCTCACAACATACAAATGAAGTTGGTAACTGATTTTTATAGCGGGGTACTGTGCAACAGACACAATCGGATATTAGGAGTCCCTGACCGCATACTACAGCCGTGGCTAAATTATTATAGTAAGAGATAGCGTATATTTCCCTCTTTATACAAAATAACCAACCTTAAAACCTACTTGGTCTTGTTTTGTGGTAAAGTTGTCTCAAGGGATATTCTCGATTTCAATAAAAATAATTTTTATTCATATGGTAGCTATGGTGAGAAACATGGAGGAATTTGACTGCTCAGTTGTTTCCTGTGATCTACGTTCCTGTATATGTTCAGTTGTATATCATGTGAACGAGGGCGTTATTGTAGGAACAGTTTGGTGAATATGAATTTTATTCAATGACATTTTAGATGTATGGAAACAAATAATATGATTGATTATTGGACCTATGTGTTCTTTAAGATGGCATGCATTACTGATTCTCTTTATATATTTACTTCCTTTAAGGTCAGTTCTAAAGAAGTGAAACATTTTAAGGCTATGTGGGAGAAAAGTAGACATTTCGTCAAGAAAGGTAGGTACTACCATTGCGTTATTAGCAGACAATCGTTAGTCACAGCAAGAGATAGCGTCTAGATTGAAATTACAACTTCGGTCTACAAGTAGTATTAAAAATGCAAAGACATGGGGTAAAAATAATGGAAAACTATGGGGAAATAAGAAACTAAATCCAAGAAGGAAGCGAAAACAGATCAATATATCAGCAAATAAAATCTCAGAGCTGCTAGTTGTGAATTAGATACGAGCCTAGAAATATATGGGACGTTCGTATCTGCCAAAACTGTGAGACAAGAATGTTTTAATGCTAGAATAAAAGCAAGACGACTTCGTAGGAAAGCGATCACATCTGCAATGGCTGCAAAGAAGTTGCGATGAGACTAGGGTCTCCAGAATTTGTCATCTCATGACTGGAAAAGATTGGAAAACGGTGTACCATGGGCCCTGTGTGGACACTTAACTACAACTAATTCAAAAATTACCATTGAAACAACAAAAATATGACATCTTACCTTTAAAAATATAGAATAATGCATTTGCCACAAGATTTGTTTCTTTTCTGACTTCTTGAATTTGATTTTAGGTTACTTTAATGATGAATGTACATTCTCTGTTAAAGCAGAAACAAGTCAATATGTTAAAAGAAAAGATTTTCTGAAGCAGACAGAGAAACATCCAACTTCAGTGATGGTCCCCATGTGAGCACTAGTCGAAGAATAAAACTCACCAGGGGAGGGATTTGAATACAGACCTCCGAGCTGACAGGATCGCGCCATATCAAGTGCGCTACAGTGACATCGACTGAAATCAACGGTGTGTTTGTGTTTGATGCTGATTTCTCGGCATGATTATCAAGCCGTTCTTAAGTCACGTGCAGGTTTAACAACAGTGCCTCACAACGCCCATTTGAATTCGCGATCTGATTTGCTAAATTCAGCCGCTGATAAAGTGAAAACGGTGTCAGATATCGAATTCTTTCAAATTATTTATCAGCACGACCAATCCTCTAAGGTCATATATCCGGTTCACGTTCTTTCTGACCACCCTGTGTAAGTGTAAACGAATCATGTTTCGCTGCGAGAGAAATCACCAATGGGGCCAAACGACGGCATGGTTCATACGACCAGACTTACTCTCATACTTTAGTCCAAATGGTCTATGAAATTTGAGTGTCTTGCCTTTCGCCAACTCGTTTCTATCAAATAGATGAATAGCCAAGATCTTTGTAGAATACCGTACTTGGAATGTCAATGCTTTCATAACTTTTCTGTAATAGCGTTTGTTGATTTAGTAATAAACACTGTCCGGTTCCAAGGGTAAAAGGTTAGAGTGCTGTCCTTTGGTGGTCCAGAACGTTTCGGGTTCAGTTCCCTGCTGGGTCGGGGATTTTAATCTCCATTGATTAATTCCGATCGCTCGGGGTCTGGTTGTGTATGCCGTCTTCATCATTAGAATTCATCGTATATAGGGCCACATCGTCACAGACGCGCAGGTCGCCTGTAAGGCGTCAACTCGAAAGACCTACACCGGACCTCTTCGGAGGTCACACCCCATTATTTTTTTATGATAAACAATTAAAATATCTGTTTGGAACGGTTTGGATTAACTCCGAATTAAAAACAACAATGCGTTTCCTCACTTTTAAAGAATCTATGGATTTTGAAACTAAAGCTATTCATTATCATTTAGATTGTGTTGTTCAGACTATAAACAATCTATATTGTTTTCACAGCCCTGTCCTTTACTGTAATTCATTTCGGTTGTTTACTAAGTCGTACTCTCCTCATTACTAGGTGGTTCAATCAATGTGTAATATATTTATCATCTATGTGCACCTGTTAATCATTTCTTTCTTCCTTTTACTCACGCCTCTTTAACCTTCTTTGTATTATTTCCTTCTTCCCCACGTCACCTACAGTACCTTTCCGACATACTTTTCTTTTCATCTTCATTTCTATTCTATTCCTGTATCTTTCTTCCGTCGCATTTTGCACTAGATTTTATTTTCCCACCATATTCCTCCACCCCACCGTCTTTGGTCAGTCTGATGACCTCGTTGTCTATTCCACAACTCGTAGACGTCTTGCTCAGAAATAAGATGGGACATCACTCGCTACTTGGAATAAAATAACGAATAGTGAGTTCTCTAGTGACGAACGTGAATATCATGTGATCAATATACCAACGGCCAAGTGATAGGCAGATTTCAATTATTATTGTCAGAGCAGTCCTCTCCTGAGGACACGGAAATCGATCTTCGCGAAACTTAAATAATTCTTACAGTTTATTTCTTTGACATCGGAAAAACAAAAGATTATCATGCCTATCAGTTGACACATTGTTTATCATGTAGCCTTTCTCTTGTAAATTCCTTCCTTTTGCTACTAGAATCTTCTGTACCACGTAATCTTTAAGTGCACATTGTGTCTAATTCATAGATAGATCCATCTGACGAGTTTCAAATGCAGCTACTTTCACATATCTATATATATAAAACGCTAACGTGTATATCTCACAAAACTCAAGCTCTTAAACCAGAGGGAGTTAAAAGGTGCGGTTTGTACCAACATCTTCCAAATTAACTATTGCATTTCTTGAAAAGTCAACGAAATATATTTATCGTAAAATCCTATAATTAAGTGATCACTCTAATAATTGCAGGAGAAAGCTTACCCTAACCCGCAAAACATTGTTAAAAAAGTTCCCTTCCTGGCAAAAACTGCTCCTTCAAGACTCAGAAGACAACCGTTCTATACAGCAAAACTGCGATTAAAAATAGCATTGCCTTCTACGACACAATACCAAGTTTTATATCAAGAAATACGGGATAAAAAGGTGAAAGTTCTTCATTACTCTACAGATACGAAGAAAAAAAAATGCCTTTGCTGGCGGGACCTAGTATTTACAGTGCACTATGTCTTCTGGTATGGGCTAGAGCAATCTTGTTACTTTCATTGCTCTGTCTCAGCTTTATTCTTGGCTTTGACAAAATGAAAGTGACTGAGGTATGAGTGATGCTAGTAATGCCATTCCTTCTGCAGCCAGTCCCTGCTATGAATGGTGTGAAAATATTGCTCATAGGGTCGGTTGGTGCATGCATTTCAGTGGGCTTGGCAGACTGATATGTAATAGCAACTTCTGGCTCGGTGAGGAAAGCAACGGGAAACTACCTCACTCCTCATTTCCCTAGTATGCCTCTTCAATGTTGCCTAGGCCATCTATGACAGCTGATGGCGGAACTGTTGAGGATCCAACCAGCCTTTGGGCTGAGGACTGAACAACAACAACGAAGAAAAATTTTTACCAGACAGAGGGCATGATGACGTCAGAAGAATGAATTCTGGCTACCAACTGCGACATACCATAACGAGTTTCTTATTAAATGTTCACAAAACCACTGAAAAGAGCAGGTAAAACAATATGACTACGACAGGCATATCAAGACGAGTTGTCTGACCTATTTATGACGAATGCCGTGGAGCAGCGCGGGTCCACTGGTATAACTCATTATTGTTACCCCCAAGCCAATCTTTTGATCACAAGTATGTTTACCTCCCCTCTGAAACAATTTTGGAAGATTTATTTCAAACTGAATAACACATGGCAGCTTTCAATTCTGCAACTTCTGTCATATGAGATTTGTAGTGCACTGTTGGGAGAACGGTTGACAAAAGTTAACTGACTAATATTTGTAATAGTAAAATTACTTAGATAGTAATAAAATAGCTATCCTTACCGCAACAAAGAGTGAAATAATGCCTAAAATTAATATTACGAGGTCGAAGACTGTAATACGCAGATGTATTCTTTACGTCTGTTCGTGTGTGTAGAATAATGAAGAACTTGTGTCTTGAGTCTCGTGCTCCAATTCCATGATTGTAGACAATCATGACATCGTAGATGTGGGTGTGCTTGCAGAGTATGGGAAAAATATGGTACACATAGCGTGACTTCGCATGTTCAGTCGTTAAATAGGATCTTTCTGTGTTATTACTCTACTAAATCCACCAGCATTTCATACACTGCTGTTCACAATTATGCGAAACCATTAAGGTGATGCTGGTGGTAATTGTTTTAACAGGAAGTACCACTGGGCAACCATCCTCTAACACTAATTAGGGGGAAAAAGGGAAGAGGTCCGACACTTCGAAAAATGAAGGGATGGGCAAAAACAAGACAAGGACTGCGATAGGCGTGAAAATGAGAAACTACCTACGCCTCGGAAACCTCATACCGTCGGGGTCGGACAAGAACAAGAGTTGACCAAGGGAGGTCGGTTATGAAAGATGAAAGCGAGGAACCTGACTCAGCCAGGGGAACCGTGGTCACCAATCCACGCTCCTGGTCCCCCTTTTAGTCACATCTTACAACAGGCTGGGGATACCGTGGAAGTTATCTAGCGCCCCCATAGGAGAAAATCATGAAGATGATAATGTTTTAGGAGGAAGTACAACTAGTCAGCCATCCGTTTTTAATCCTAATGAGGAACTGAAAGGTAGAGGTCCAATCCATCGAAGGATGAAGCTATTGGCCAGAGAAAGGAAAACACCAAGAAGACGTGAATTTGAAAGACTCCATAGGTCGGATAGAAAATTTGAGGTCGAGGAGGGTTGCACACGTGGAAGCAATTCCATGGTATCGAACTCACGCTTCAAATCTGAGATCCCTGGGGTCCCTCTTTTAGTCGCTTCTTGCGATGGGATGAAGTGAGAATTGGAATTCTTTGGGAGTGCGACCCCGGCGAACGGACAGTTTGATGTACTGTGTAGAGATGAGAAGAATGCAAGAATGTGGAATGTGGCCTGCAAGCACGAACTTCCCCTTCTGCCCAGACAGATCGGTTCTTATCTGCTCCTATCTACTACACGATAACATTGACTCACACTTTGCAGTTTGCTGGATTACAACTGACAAGAGCGAAGAGCTGCCAGTAGAAGATAATATAAAGTCGCCTGGCTAGTAGCGTAGTTGTTATGGTAACCATTGCGTCACTGGTTCTGCTGGTGAAAACCCTTCCGCCCCGTGCCTAACCGGGCATGTGCATTCTTCTGATCTCCCAACAATACGCACGCTGATCTTGCCTCGTCATGCACGGAGCGTGACTCACTACTGCAGTCCCATCGCCTTTGTGATTGTTACCCGTTTAGTGCACTACCATCTCCTGCAGTGCCTATTTACTATGGGTGTGTTGCTTTCCAGGACACATGACCATTGTAGGACAGCATTGTCCAAATGTGAATAAAATAACAGTTACTATGACAAGTGAAAACCACATGAGCCCAAATGAATATTTTATGTTGGAAGTTGTGAACATACGTGCGAAAACGAAGCGTTCGGTAGTTGCTTGATAGGGATCAGTTAGATGAAGAGATCGATTGTTGGCTGTGTTCGATCGGAAGTAGAGCAGTCGCCGATGAGAGGTGATATTACACGACCAGAAATAAATATGCATTATTGTAGTCTAAAGCTAGTCATAACAACGTGTGTTCTTCCCTTACAGACATGGCAAGAGGTGAAGGTATCCATAGAATGTTGTCTTACGGCAGCCCGTGTTTTTTGGAAGACATTTTAATATCAGTATTGGTTAGGAAGCAACGGAGGAAACACGTATCCCAACTGTTAAACGGAACAGGCTTTTGAAGTACACGGTATGCATAGTAGATATTCAGAACGATATTGCTCGTCGAAATTCAGTGAGCTGTGAGCTTAGCATTCGGGTGGTGGTGATTTCGATTCCCAACGTAGGCAGCCCTAAATATGGTTTTCTATGTTTTTCCGTTTTCATACCAAGACAATGCTGGAGCCGTACCTTAATAAGGCCAGTCGTAGCCCTCTCGTATCCTTGGGTCGCCGAAAACCTTCGATTACCATTACCAAACGGAATTCCGTTATTGGGGCACAGTGTAATCGTATATTTAATCTGCTTATTACGGGTATAATCGTAAACCATATGGGTCACAATCACGTCGATGTTGACAATTAAGGCAGTTTAGTTTTTCGTGATCCTCAATGTATTGTCAGTGGATCTGGCAGTGTGTATTATTTCTAGTGTGTGGCTGTATCACCCTCATGAGAGGCCATTTTGTCAGTAACATTTTGAGACTTGTAGGACATCACTAGTTCATATTTTATCAGGACTATACCAGGCTATAGGTAACGGTGAGCACACTTGTGTTCGTATAAGATAACAGCTTTCGACTTCCGCAGTGTACCCTCCAGCGAGCAAAATTTCTCACCCATCGAAAATGTCTATGTCATCACAAATCGTCGGTAGAGGTTTGGCAGCTTATGTAAAGTACCTTAAGACAGGGAGAGGGGGGGGGGGGGGAGGATGTTGTATGGATGACTATTCCTTAGGAAAATTCAGAAACGTTATTTGATCCGATGCCTTGATGATAGCGGAAGAGTGTTTACCCTTTAATGCATTTATTCTAGACGTCTTATCATATGCCAGTGAAATAATTATGTTTAGAACAGATGAATAAACATATTGTGGACATGAAGTGATTACAATCAGTGGCATACAGTATTCGGAGATTTATTAACAGCATTCAAGCCTCAAATGACCCGTTTCATTAGATTTACTGACACTTACAAGAACCTCTTTTCAGGGAAAATTCTGGAACTCCGATGGCGTTTCACTAGACCGTTATTAATAGCAAGGATTTGATTAATTATTTATTTATTTATTTATTTATTTATTTATTTATTTATTTATTTATTGATAAATAGGGTTCCAGAGAGCAAGAACTCTATCGAGAGGAACTATAGGCCTACATAGATTATCACAACAATGGCGGATTAAGGTCTAAGGCCTAAAAGTGAAGGAGTAATTATAGCGGTTTCATACGCATTTCAGTTTTTATTTGGAAACGTACTTCGGGCTGATAACCCGGCCCTTTGTCCGATAAACAGTTATCTGCACCACTCTCATCCCCTTCCTTTCGTTTTGAATACTGGATGCTGAAATTCATGTCTTTAACAATGTGTTTCATATAGGGCTACGTACTTGGTATATTTCTCGTGCCATGAATAGCGTCCTGGAGAGAGAGACATTTCTACGTTAGTAACACGGCACTAGGTCGCTCGCGTGAGACACTTATCTGGCTGTTCCAGAGTGAATTGCTGCATGTGCTGGGTATAGATGAGGTCACAGTCTCTAGTAAGCCGGACATGACTTTACTGCGCAATCCCATTAACAGCATAGTGCCTTCCTTTCAATTATTCTCTCTGTAGTTGTAATATTTCAACTAGTTGGTCCCTGATTCGTTCATCTCATGCACGAGAAACCAGTGGTTCTGCTACACAGTTCTTTCGCTAGTAATTCTAGTCTTTGTAACTGTCCTCTACATGTAACCCACAGCCACATTATTTTAGATAAATAAAATGGTGGTGATTTTTTAACTCTCACAGTTGATATAGAAAGAAGCCGTACGTTTCTTGACAAAGGTTAGGAAGAGACCATTGAAGATATGAAATTGAAAAATACTCCTAAGACTCCGAACTTTATAACATAGGGTAGGAAGGAAACAGGAGATGGAAAAAGGGAGTTCGGATGAAAAGATGAAAGTGACGTACCTGGCACAAGTAAATGGGGGTCAATATCTCCCCTTGTGGGTAGGTGCTTAGAATACTTCCACGTATTGTCTGCCTGTGTAAGAGGTGGCTATAAGGGATATAATCTGGGAGGGTCTTAACTTAGGAAGGTGATATGATGACCTTGGGGCCCCTATCTGAATCTGCATTGCTTCCACTTACTTGTGCCAGCCTCCTCACTTTCATCTTGCATACCTAACATTCCTTATTCAACGTTTATTCTCTTCCAACTTTGACGGCATTAGGTACGCGACAACTAGGGGACTTTTAATTTTCACACCCTTCTTGGCCTTTCATTTCCCTTTTCCATTACCTTCATTCTTCAAAGGGTCGGACTTCTTCATATTTCTCTCATGATTAGATTTGACAGGGATGGTTGGCTAGTTGCACTTCCCATCTTATATTTCTTCTTTAATGGCCTTTTCCCAATTACTTGGGGTCAGCAAGGTTGTACATTAAATCTAGTTTTACGACTGGATGCCCTTCCTGACGCCAACCTTGTGTGGAGACGTGTACCGTATTCACTATAGCGCATTCCTATTATGTTCGGTAGTGCGATTTGTTGTAAGTAGGCCTTAATGAATATGTTCATTAAGACGAGCAAAAAACCCCAACCTCCAAGCTATAGGAATCTAGCTGTCGGGCCTACTTCCCCTTAGAGCAATCAATGCCGCCACCACCACAACAACAGTGCAATACTATACTCTGCGAGGGCCGTATGCTTCTGAAAACCGGCAAGAGATACCGTATCCTATAGATATAGGGTTCTCACGTTCAATAATAAACTATTACAATGAGAAAATAAGTGAGTTTGTTTAGGCTCATGTAGCCTATTCCATTAAAATAAATCTCCCTTTGGGTGGGGGCGATAGAATAACACGCACGATATCCCCTGCCTGTCGTAAGAGGCGACTAAGAGGGGCCTCAGGGGCTCTTAACTTGGGAGCGTGGGTTGGCAGGCACGGGACCCTTAGCTGAGTCCTGGAATTGCTTCCAATTACTTTTGCCAGACTCCTCACTTTCATCTATACTATCCGACCGCCATTGGCCAACTCTTGTCCTTTTCCGACAAGGACGGTGTTAGCTTATGAGGCTTGGGGATTATTTCATTTTCACGCCCTTCGTTACCCTTGTCTTTCTTTGACCGGTAGCTTCATTTTTCGAAGTGTCGGATCCTTTCCAGTTTTTTCCTCTGATTAGTGTTAAGTTAATAGAGGATGGTTGCCCAGTTGTACTTCATCTTTAAACAATAATCACCAAGACCACCACCACCATAAACATAATCACTCCAACGAACTTCTATCATTACGATAAATTTGCGTTCGTACATTTAAAATCAAACTCATATATTCTGAATTTCTTTTTTTATTTGCTTTCAGACGCACCAACACAGATATACCTTATGGCGACGATGGAATGAGAAAGGACGATGAGTGAGAATGAAGTGATTGTGGCATTAATGGCACAGCCCCAGCATTTGCCTGGTATCAAATTGGGAAATCACGGCAGACAATCTTCAGGGCTGCCGACAGTGGGGTTCGAACCCACTATCTCCCGAGTGCAAGTTGACAGTCGCGTGACCCAAACCGCGCAGCCAACCGTTCGGTTTCTGAAGTATTAGAAGATGGGTATGTAAACGGAATTATAGTAAAACGTCATAATGTATACTTTCTACCGTCCAAGTTGATTCAGTTCGTTAGAGCGCTAGTTAGTACACCCAAGGACCTTCAAGTCTCGATTCGCCCATCGGTCACTCTTGAAATTAGTTCCCGTGGTTTCTAGCACCATCTCCAACACGGTCGTTTACTTCAAAGTCGTCATTAGCATATATACAAAAGCACGGGAAATTTGACGTAAGTGAAACGTTGGCTATCAGACAAAGTTCACATACGCTATCAGTACACGAGCTGATTACTTTGATGTTACAAACCTGTATCGACGACAAGAACAGAAAACAGCTAAGAAATATTCAATGGCTACGGCTTAAGGGTAAATTTTCAAATACGTTCCTTAGTTTTAAAGCTGAATTAAGCCATCCTTTTCTAGAAGACTTCAAAAAAAGGTTACACTGTTTCTGATCGCTGGCTTGATTAGGTCCAGAAATGTACCTTTTATTGCTAGTTCTCTAATGTCACACTACCGCCTGTTGCCCTTTCTTGATGGATACAATCGTCTTGCATCTTTCTCTTAGCTCAGGCCATAGCAAAATGTAGTTTCAACTGAAGTATGAAACACACACTACGACTACTAAAATGTTTTCATTCCTCCCCTGAAGGGGGAGGCGGGCCTCAACGCCGTCTCTCAGGCCGGGAGATTTGTTACGGTGAAGGAGATGCTCGGAGAAGGTGTGAAGGTTGGCGGCCGTGGCCTAAACTAGGAACTGTCCCGGCATTACCTTAGTGCAGGAGAATGGAAAACCACGGCAAACCATTCTCAGAGAATGGAAAACCACGGCAAACCATTCTCAGGACAGCCGACGGCTAGGGCCAGCTGCGAGGTCCAGCCCTGTCCCGTCTCTCGAATGCAGAGGCGTAGAGCTTCGGTATAGCCGTGGCCACCCCTCCTCTGCGCGGTTGGTCGGTCAGAGTGCAGAGCTGTTGGACCAGAGATCAAGAGTGGCCGAGACCCACTCTGCATCTACCGACGATGAATCACACCCATGGCTGTAACAGTATGGAAGCTGCTGGTACTGGGTAATGGTAATGGCATTCGGGACACAAAGAGTGCGTCTTAGTGTTATGAAATGTTTTACTCATAGGGTCAGTTGTGCTGCAATGGACCTTTATGACCCAGGGAGGAAAACAGTAGTGAACTACCTAACTCCTCATCTCGCCTAGGGCGTCTCCTTTAAGCGCCGCCATCAGTTTTTGCGGATTCCCTATAGACGCATGACCACTGGTGGTGCTTTTTTTGAGGACTGATCAGTTGACCTCCGATTTTAGGCAAAATTATTTTGTTCCTAAAGATACAACTTAAAATGAAGTTGTATTTACACGTTTCATGTATTTATAAGGTTCGAAACGGTGGTCATGTGGTGCCTAAAATGCCTAAATTGACGATAGAACCTATATTCCTAAATTGATTAAAAAGGCCTTTAATTTATTCCGAGAAACTAAAATATTTATCGACTAGTTTTCATTATCTTGAAATATTTTTCAAACAAAATGTTAAAATCGGGAATTTATAAACCATACCCTCCGTAAGTCCTTTCCTTGAGAAGCTCCCGTGGTACACGTCCGTAGTCTGTGTCCCCGAAAGTGTCAGCTTCCAAGTCGTCTTTAATTAAAAGTTTACAGAAGTTTCCCCACTTCACATCGGATGGTAAAATGATATTGTAGCAAAGGTGAGAGATATTTGTTTTATATTTCCCCCTAAAGAGATATTATAAATTTAGCAAAATGAAAATGTTATCTAATTGATAAATCAAACCAAACCCTATGGTGCAACAGTCCCGAAGGCCTGCGGATTACGAGGTGTCATATGGTCAGCAAGATGAATCCTCTCAGCCGTTATTCTTGACTTTCTATACCGGGGCCGCTATCTCACCGTCAGATAGCTCCTCAATTGTAATAACGTAGGCTGAGTGGTAAAAATCCAGATCTGGCTGGGAATCGAACCCGTGGCTTCCGGGTAAGAGACAGGCACCTTACCCCTACACTGCGGGTGTGGTCTCTAATTTATAAATGCCTAATAAAATACGTGATGTTAAAGCTACCCAAAATGTATTTTTAGAATCTATTTTTTCACATTTAAGAGCTTATTTTGGGCACCTAAAATAGAAATGTTAGCACCAAAAAATTCGACGTATACTGATGACCTAACAGAGTGTCACACTGATCCAGACACTGTAACAATTTGGGTCTAAGATTATGACTGGAAATGTAACGGCCTTAACTCTAAATAAGGTAGAGTCTTGAAATTTGCCTGATGTGGAAATTGGAAAGTACAGAAAACCATCTTCTGAACTGCCGACAATGGGGTTCGAAAACACCATCTTCCGCCAGTGGGGAAAGCTTACGACTGGAATCTCATTGCCATCGACACGTCCACGCATTAATCTTCTACAGAAACTCTGAGCTGTTTTACCACGTTATTCCAGTCAAATTCCTGGGTAGACATGTTGTTTCAAATCTCGGGGCCACATTCCAAATTTTGGACCTGATAACTACAGTTACACAAAACAGAACAAACATGATAACAGCATATAATTATCAAACAAGTAGCAATTAGTGCAATCTGATGACTACTGAACCATGTCGTTCATGAGGAGAGAAATTGATATTTTACGCAGCAGTAGGATAGCGTCAGAGCATCGATGCCACAATTGGCGGGAAGGTGAGCTGAGTATATTGGGGTGTATGAAGCCTACAGCGACAAGGCGTAGCACAGGGAGTAAGCGAGAAAGCATAGCGGAGAAAGGATGGGGATACTTGGATTCTGTCTGGGGAATGCCATTTACCACCTTACTAAAAATTAAAGCGACAAGAATTAGTCTTGATATTTTTGGAAACCAGGCCGTATCCTGGAAGGATATTAGAGAAATTAAAACCACATTTATATTCCTCATAATTTACTGAATGACATGATGTGTCTTGAGATGCTAATAAGTCGTGTTTTTCGTAATACAGCATTCGCACGGAAACAGTGGGAACGAAGGTACTCACTTCACATTGATCTGAAGTTTGTATCTTGGTAAAGCTACGGGATTGGCGTCACCTACCGTTCCTTATAAATAGGGAGAGATATGGGAAGGGGCGCTCATTCCATTCTAACATTTTCTTCAGTGCGGTCGTGAGTGTGTCCGTCCGGCTGATGAAAGCGCCGAGAACTTACCATTGAACAAAGACTTCGTCATAGAAGCTGTATAAGCGAACTGTGCGCAATTTGAGATAGGAGTGTAGCTAGAACACGAACTAGAACATGAAGATGTACAGACTTCCAACTAAAATTTCGTGTCCGGTTGAGCACAGGGCATTAACCATGTACATTTCGGCTAGCGAGGCCATAACTTTTGCCTAAACATAAAGTCAGATTCATAACATGAGTTCGCGTGCGGTTGAGCTTTAAGAATTCAATAAATACATTTGGCTTGATACAACGCAAATTTACGCCCTAAAGTAAATAGCAGAGCAGGAGAATCCGAGGTGCATCGCAGACGACTGACTGGGTGCTTGATTGCAGTTAGTCCCGTGGAAACTACGACAAGAGCTGCCAATAGCACGAGACCTTCCTACATCCAACTTCAAGAAGACGACATCACGATGAACCATCCCAGGAGCTGAAACCAGGACTCTCAACCAAGGATGACGACAGCCTGATGATGGGCTAAATACAACTACGGAGTCTGCAATGGAGGGATCATGAGGTCGACAGTAATAAGCTGAACTGGGTTTTTTTTTGGCATGAGTTAGGGACAGCAATTTTCGCAGATAATATTTCTTCCAATTTAATTTAAATCATTATTTAAACCCTTTTGGCAATCAAACGTAATTATCAGGACTAATGCATGTGTAGCCTGTGTTTTAACTTTGTTTATTATGGGTAATGAGGGAGATAGCTCTAATTTAGGTTTGTTGTCATGTAAATATTTTATTTTATTCCTCTGTGCGTGATAACGTAACTAGTTGTAAAACCACGGTCTTTACACATAAGGATCTGCTGCCTTATAGTAAAAATGAAATGGCGTATGGCTTTTAGTGCCGGGAGTGTCCGATGGCAAGTTCGGCTCGCCAGGTGCAGATCTTTTGATTTGACTTCTGTAGGCGACCTGCGCGTTAAAGTCAGGATTTGCATGTTTATCTGCGTGCATGCATTTCACAGGAAGTGGCAGAGGAGCACATAACGTGAAACAAGGAAGTTTATCGAATTTGCAGGCGAGGCTTTCCCACAAATGTGCACTTGATTTGAACCAGGGACTCAGGGACAAAGATATATAATGGACGGATGATACTCCGTAAATTTTTATAGAGATGTGGTACAGGGAAGTTTCCTGTGGATGAAATTGACCTGATATGAAGTCAGGCACGTATGCCTTGATGTGAACAAGAATAGAATGATTTCCATGTGTATTATGAAGAGGTCCACAGAGCCTAGAAACTATGCCCGCTTTGAGTGCATCGGAATGTTAAAAGTCCCAGTACCCCGAAACAGTCGCCTGTTGTGTGTTAAGTCAGGTTGAGCTAGAAGGGTCTGCTGATGTTTATTTTTTTGTATGGCTGGAAGTGAGACGACCTTGCCTCCACCCCCTTGCCTTGAGTAGGTCATTGGCACAACACAAGCAGAGTAAAAGGGATGATTCCATCCCTTACGAAGGCTACAACGGGTGAAGTGTTTTTACTTACCTTGGCTTGTACTTGTTTTGAGATGCTACAGAGTTTGTTTGTCTTACTGTATTTTAATTTTTGTGTTGTTCTTGTTTGTTGAGTTGTCATGTGTTTTGTTAGATTGTGCAGTAGTAGAGGTTGCGGTTTCAAGTCCCATCGTTGTCTGTGATTCGGGATCACACTTAAATTCTGTGATTTTGGGGGCAACTAATGGTCCTGCAGTTATTTTTATGTTTATGTGTAATTATATCCCGTATGTGAGGGAATTGATGGTAGCTTTAATTTACAGAGCAGCGATGTATTTCTGTTCCTAACATCATAAGATAGAAAGGTTGTGTATAGGCGTTACGTAAATAACCTGTTCAAACTTATCGCAAAACCTAATACGCTAAAGCAAATGGAAATGCGGACTCCGTAAAGTTTATTATTTCGTTGCCACTTCATGGCCAAAGATTAATGTTTTAATTATGTAATGCAAATCTTTGTGTTATCTATGATTTCTTTTTTATATTATTTATTTTATTTATTTATTTATTTATTTATTTATTTATTTATTTATTTATTTATTTATTTATTTATTTATTTATTTATTTATTTATTTATGTTTTCATTCATTACATCTGTTTATTTAATCTCGTTCCTCATTCACTCACACAACGACGTTTCCTGTCCTGTTAGATCTTTAAGATCCTCTTAATTTTAATTAATTCTAACTACGAACCAGCCACGCGTTCTCCGAAGAACTAGCCAGTTGAAGAAAGAACAGGAACGATACGTAAGTTGCCCATCTCTGTGCTGCACCCGCTCACTTCCTGAGTCCCAGACTAGCATTAATCTCAGGGGTGATCAGTTCGAAAAAGATAAAAAATAAATTTAATAAAGAAAATCTAATTATATATCGGCGCATCAAATGAACGCAGGGAAGAACAGGGCATGCAAATTAAGGTAACGGGGGACGACTCATTCATGGATACAAATTTTTGACTCCACAATAGGACTGGGAAGTGACAACTTAAATTCCATGGGCATACTGGACTAACTACAATAAAAAGATATGGAAACTGTTTCCTACCGAAATTGCAATGAGGCGCAATTTATTCACTTATTTTGCAAACTACACATGATTACAATTTTTACATTGGGACACTTCCATCCTGAAAAATAAATGTCATACTACTTGGATTTACCTCACTACTCCAGTAGTGTAAAACATTTGGTGAATTCGCCCCAATTGGTTACTGGGGGTTTAATTCACATCCGTATGAGTGGACGTTTCATCGCTGGAGATCTTCTTTCGGGGACGAAGGCATGACAGTAACATTTTACTGTCATCTCCTCGTTCCGTTTGGACATGAGACACTTCCGGTATGTACATTCTGGTGAGCCGGACACCCACCGTGGAAATGTTATCGCCTCGAAAAAACGGGAATTTATAGTACGAACAAACTCTAGCCTATTATTCCCAGATTCACAAACACGCCAGGTATAGTTCATTAACTCAAAGCCTATTTCAACATTTACACTTGTCAATACGACAAGACGTACGGAAAGGTTCATTACTATGCTCTGACAATGAAGACATGTGCCGTCCGTGGGTTATCTTCGCATCTACCGCTAACAATCTCCCCCGTGAAAACCCAACATCTGGTTCTGAGCAGTTCGACACAGGACGACTGTCCCTATCATATCCTCCTATGATTATTAAATAATATAATTATCATTCTATATCTGATCATTATTATATTATTTGATTACCATCAATTAATTTATTATTATCATTAATTTCAATTATAATCCTATATTTGATTATTATCATTTGTCATCTGGGATGATTATATGCCAACCCTTGCCGACGTTTCAAACGAAGGGTCGTTCTTCCTCGTAATTTATCCGCACAATTTAATGATCAGCTTCCTAATAAAATATTATTATTATTATTATTATTATTATTATTATTATTATTGTTATTATTATTATTATTATTATTATTAGTGGAGAGTATCATTTTCGCATCACTTATTCAACATGTATTTAATATCTACATTGATCTCACCATAATTATTCTCAAAATGAATCGAATAAATCCTTCCTATTATTCCTCTTCACATTATTATTATTATTATTATTATTATTATTATTATTATTATTATTATTATTATTATTATTATTATTATTATAGTATCCTAATTTTACGTTTACACTACCGTTAGTGATGTTTATGGTTAAATGCATAAACCTTTACAATTTCAGTCTACTTTGGCACTAAGCAATTGATTTAAGACAAGATTCACTTGGAGTATGATTATTATTATTATTATTATTATTATTATTATTATTATTAAAAATGGAAAGATGATATTTTAATTTCCACTCTTTAAGAATTTAGTCACATATGTTAAATCCCGTTATGAACCACCAAGATCTGCTTTATGTCGGTCGGGACAACACGGTATTCGGGACCGTACCTTCAGTTTCGTACTGCCGTTAATTTATATGGGGACACACGTCCTCCCAAGACACATCTCACAACCTATGACACACCGCGGCTGGGCAAATACCTCCAATGCCGGCGATTGCTAAACTATTCCTTCCAATTTGAAGTCCATTTCCTTTTATTGGAACTCTTCAAACATTTAATTCGTAAATTAATCCTCGGTGCGTGGATTCTGCCACTAATAACACCGGAATATGCATTTTATATTATCTTAGGCCTTGAGATTCATCTATTTCATCATTACAAACAATACGGCGCAATTTATTTCACGCCGGATATTCGTCCCTCATGACTTCCAACTCTAAATATGGGCTCAAACCACTCTGGGCTTTTAACATATCGTGACCATTCTAATTCACGTGCCTCTATCGCTTTTAAACAAATTTTAATGTTTAAAATAAAGTCCAAACGTGAAATCAACAATTTACGTAAAATCAAACTGACTACGCGAATTAAAGTCTTTAACGCTACATGTCATCTCCACGTTGATTATTATTTGCACTGGCTAACTCACGAAGCACTGTCATTATTATTATTATTATTATTATTATTATTATTATTATTATTATTATTATACTTTAACTTGCAAACGCACAAAATATTATTATTATTATTAATTTACTTTCCTTTGCCAACTCACAAACATTATTATTTCTTTCTCGCAAACACACCGAGCATTATTATTATTATTATTATATAGAACTTACGAACGCCCAAAGCAGATTGAACATTATTATTATTATTATTATTATTATTATTATTATTATTATTATTATTATTATTTTAATGGCCTTCCGTACGCAACACAAATTTTACATACTCTGGCACTTTCGCAATCTGGCTGTCTGGTAGAAAATATTCCTAACTAAAATACAAATAATCACTGCAGTGATTGAAATCAAATAAATGGCTTAGCACAAAGAGTAATTTAACACTTGAAATGAACTTAAATCAAAGTATTACAAACAGCATGCATTAATTGAAAGAAATATATCCCATATTTACATTATATACAACAAACAAATACTCAAATTAATTAATCTAACCCATTATTACGTTAATATAAATTAGTTCGTCCGTCTAACAAAAAATAAAATCATGGACTCGGGAGGCGGACCATGTTAAGTAACCATAATTAATTTACACTGAACCCCGGTTAGTCGCGATAACATCCCCAAATATTAAAATTGTGTACTCATTCCTATGTAGAATTCCATTGTCTCGTAGTGGATGAGAGGCCTGCTGGCCCCATGGTAATTTACTCGTCCATCATATCGCACTTTATAAATTTAACACAATAAAACACTTCTGGGTGACTACCCATGATTAATACCTTCCTTACAGAATTTACATTAATTTATACCAAAAAAACATTTATAGGTGCCTCTAGATCCATTACATTTGCACAATTATTCTTCCTTTATCCCGAATCACACGTCGTGACATATTACGACGAAGTGTCGTTTCATTCGAACCGGCGCGTATCGCGTTCTTCAATCCGCACTTCCTGAAGTATACGATGCCGTCCTGCGATCGCCTCGCTCCTACAGTTCCCTGCTACAGTAATTGTTACACCGTCTATCATGAAATATTTATTTCAGGCTCTGAACACTGCCTTCAAAAAGTATTATCGGCGTTCCTGTCGATCCTTTAAATTCCAACACATGAAATGTTGAGAAATGTATTAATTTCACATACAGTGATACTGATAATTTACACTCGATATACTGAATAATTATCACTGTTCGTCTTCACCATCATGACTACTAACGTACTTTCACTCTAACGGAATCTATAATGAGTTTTCTGGTACCGAATTACAGAGTCACCGTGTCAGCGTAACAGATTATTTCAAACGACTGGTTGATGTGAAGCTCGACCGGTCACAACTGGTGACTGGTAACGACTGGGTGATGCGAGGTCCCACTACTGGTTATTTATGGACGATATGGTTTCCCGCCGAGGTCATCCACGGTCATCTCATGGGGAGGGGGGTTGGTTATCCTAAATCGGCTTATGCAGGTGGATTTGGATCTCTTGATTTATCCCACTTAATAAACTTGCGATACACATTCATGTGTCGTATTCTGAATTCATATCGTTCGGTGATCATGGAAATATCACTTAATTCCTGTCCTCCACCTTTCGCGCGCTAAATCGGCGTCCCTGATAGCGTGGGTCATTTCCAAGAATTCATTACTTTAATTTATTATAATTACTATTAATCAACATGGGAATGATATTACAAAAATCCCCTCTATTCAATTCTGTGGTTGGAATAATTTAATTATTGTTATCGGAGAAGCTAACTGGAGTTCACTCTGAGTTTCTCTTATGTTAGTTTATCTGCGGGCCTATGATAAATTTTTCCATTGGTCAACACCGCATCGGTTAGTTTAAAATTTCTTCCTTGCAACTTGACAACACAAAATGCCTCGAGGCGTGGGAAAATACTGGTACGTCGTATTCTCGGTATCAGTGAGACACCTGGCTCGCCCTTGTTCCGAAATACACACTCTTTCACTTCCTTGTATTCATTACTTCTGTTGTTGTGAGCTCTAGATTTAATCCTCTTAGCTTCTGACCAAGAAACATTCTCTCCATAATGACTAGCTTATCTGTGGCGACGGACTGTCGCGATATGTTGAAATCCTTCCGTCCACACAAAACTGACACTGTATTAAATTTAATATTCCTATATATTTGCATTCATCTTATAAAAATTAAATCATGAAAACTAGGGCCTATCTCATCCGGATACAGTACCCACTAGTATGACTTATTTTTCCACGTGTCTATCGGGTACACTACTCTCAGGACAAGAAATATATAGAAAAAATGGCGCAATTTTCCAAGCTTCTTGGACGTGATCTGAAAATCATTGGCACGCTACGTAGTATAACACTGATTCTACTTAATTGTGTAATACTCCTTCATTTCAATCTTCCTACAAGTCCTCCCTTGCACCCTTATTGAACATTAGTATTCTCCTGACCGCGAGAGGCTTAGGTTTCAAGGACCAGAAAGTATCAAACAATAATGTTATTGCTTTGACGTTCCACTAACTACTTTTACGATTTTCGAAGAAGCCGAAGTGCTGGAATTTTGTCTCACGAATGTTCTTTAACGTGCCAGTAAAACTACCGACACGAGGCTGACGTATCTGAGCACCTTGAAATACCACCGGACTGAGCCAGGATCGAACCTGCAAAGTTTGGCTGAGAAGACCAATGCTCTACCGTCCGAGCTACTCAGCCTGACCTAGAAATTATCTCATTATCTTGCCTTTCATGGCACTTCCCTTCCATTAACCGATACTCTCACTCATCCTCCTCCCCTACACCAATCTGAGTGCCGTCTTCGTTTAGTCATTGTCCTTCCGTTCACAAGAGTGTAAATTCGAGCCTAGCAGAGATCGGTGGCATTTGAGGGGCCCCTGGCTTTTGTCACGTAACTAACTTCTGCGGAACACAATTCAAAACTTCCAACATTCCAACAACCATGTGTTTTACAAAGTCTACACCAGCTGGATAGACGGTAAGAAATTACATTATTATTATTATTATTATTATTATTATTATTATTATTATTATTATTATTATTATTATTATTATTATTATTTACTTTTACAACTATCAATGTTGAGAGTTGGCGGAAAATCGATAATCCTTGGCTGTTAATACCATGTACCACCATCACCACCGCAACAGATAACCCAAGTGTTGAGCTAAATGTGGTTGGAAGTGTTGAGGACTGGTCATGGAAGATTCCATTCTTAGGCATGTGGGGAAAGTTTGTAGAGGAAAGGAAACTAGGGTAGAGTGTTTTCCAGGAATTAGGTTAAGACAGATGTTAAGGAAAGTGGAAGAGAAGGAGGAGAGAAAGGAGATGGTGGTAGTGTCTCACGTTGGTACCAACAACGTAAGGCAAGCTGATATAAGTATCAACGTAGGTGTGGATGTATGGGATATGGTAAATGCAGCACGGGTGAAGTTTAAGAAAGCGGAGATTGTTATCGGACGAAACTGTGTAGGAGGGATATTGACTGGAAAGTGATTGGGAATTTAAATGAGACTATGGAGTGGGTGTATGGGAAACAGCGAGTGAGATTTCTAGATCCAAACGGGTGGATAGGAGATAGGGATCTTCGCTCAGATGGCCTTCACTTAAATGGCAGTGGTACGTATAAGTTAGTAAATTTGTGTAAAAGGGTTATAGGGTGGTACATTCAGGGAAACGGGGTGGTCTAGGGAGCGCTGATAAGGGTACACGGATCTGGAAGTAAAGTAGGGATGACATAAAAATGCTAGTGTTGAACTGTAGAAGTATTGTAAAGACACGAATAGAATTAAGTAATTTAATAGATATATGCTTACCAAATATGGTAATAGGAGATCAATCATTACTGAGAAATGATTTAATGGATGCAGAAATTTTCTCATGGAACTGGAGTGATTATCATAGAGATAGGATCGGAATGGTAGGAGGGAGAATATTCATTCTTGTGAAAAAAATAATTTGTATGCTACGAAAAAGTTAAAGATGACAAACATAAAATTCTAGGCGTAAGGCTTATCTCTAAAGATAATAGGACATTTGATACTTTTGGAGTGTAAAGACCGGTAAAGCGTGGCGAAGTTGCTAATTCGGAACTATTTGATAACATAATCATCTATGTATGGAACGATATGGGAAGGAATGTTATTGTAGTGGGTGATTTCAATTCACCAAATGTCAATTACGAAGGCAATGCGAACGACGGGAAGCATGACCAAAAAATGGCAAATAAGTAAATCTGCGAAGGACAATTGAATCAGAAAGTGATGGAACCAACTAGAGGGAACACTATTTTGGACGTAGTGCTGGTAAAATCAGATGAAATCTGAAAAGAAACCGAAGTAATAGGTGGTATTAGAGATCACAAAGATGTTTCTGTCATAGACTTTTGGATGGGCTTAAAACAATTGTTGAGGAATGTGAAAACAGGTACGTATCTTTAAATGTAGTAAGGAATGGTGAATCCCACTATAGTATAGCAGAGAAGTAAAGAGACGAAGTAGGAGGTGCAGGATGGAAGTAAATAGAGTTAGAAATGGCTGTGGAAGTAAGGAGAAATTGATGAAACTTACTAGGAAATTGAAACTAGCAAAGAAGTCAGCTCGGGATAACATGATGGTAAGCATAAGTGACAGTCATACAAATATTAATTAAAAATGGAAGGGTATGTATAGATGCTGTAAGGCAGAAACAGGTTCCAAGAAGGACATTCCAGAAATTAAATTAATGAACAAGTGGAATGTGTATGCGAGGAACTTCAGGAAACAGGAGTATTCAGTCAGTAGCATGAAAAGATTTTTGGTTACAGAGATAATGTCTAGAGAGAGGAGGTGACTAATACTAACGAAGTATTGAAACTTACCTATGATAACAATGTTATTTACAATAAGACACAAAATCTGAAAACTAGGAAATCAGCTGCAATTGATGGGATTTCTGGAGATATACTAAAGACAATGGGTTGGAATATGCTGTAGTACCATATCTGAATTACTTATTTGACTATTGTTTGCATGAAGGAGCTATACCAAATGAATGGAGAGTTGTTATTAAACCCATAATTCTACGATGAAAAGTAATACCAGATATTTATTTCAGCTACAAGCAACATTTTTGAGAGTAGCCATGTTTTTATTTCAAGAGCCTCGCTCCCTCGTGGGCACGAACTCACCGTGCCAAGCGAGCCGCGAGATCGTGAAATGCCGGGATACTTCGGTTGACCTCGAGTATTGAATAATTTATCAATTTCGAAAAATCCTTCATAACGAGAGACTTTGGCGATATGGTAAATCCAGGAATAAAGAATCCAAATCATTAATGAACCTTACGTGAAGATAGAATCCCCAGGGTAAATATAAATGCAGTTAAGCCTGGAGGAATGTCGGTGTCCTTCTCGCGGATTTGCGACAAGTATCAAAGCCGTTTGCTGAAGAGAGTCCGCGAAACGACATGTCAGAAATAAATCCATTACGCTCGTTGAAAGTATGGGAAAAATATAAAATTAACACCATGATGAATTATAAGTCTGTCCGAATTTATGGAATAAATTTCAAGAAAATTGGTCCAGTGGATGTGGAATTAGCAGATTGCACCATAGAGCTTCATGGTGAGGATGGCGTCGTCTCAGTGGGTATATAAGAAATCCCCTCCACTTACATTTTTCATTTTATATGATGGTCTGGATGGTGAAACCCACGTCGCTCGTCTGCAAGAAAGTGCGGGATTTTGTTCTCAAAACCACTTGTTATATATTCGTGTCAATGTTTCAAGTAGAATATTAAATGAAAGGTGATAAGAAATTTTCCTGAGCTTCCGCCGATGAAAACTGTGAAGACTTAGATGTCTGTTTAAAATGCGCAGCTGAATTTCTCTCTGCATTACAATTGTGTGTGTTTGATATTGTCAAAAGAAGTCTGGAGGCTAGCCGGTGAGGTTAGATTTTTGTTATATATTTGAAACACCTGGTCAGCATTAGGTTGAGCGAAAGCGGGGTCCTGGGAAAACAGTGGCAGTCGCCATTTGAGAAGGACGCCCGTCGCATGTTAAAACGCGAAGAAAGTCTGTCATTTACGGTGTTAACCGATAACGTGTGTAAAATCTGTGTATTTTAAGTTAAATATATAAGAAGATGATGGCTAATGTAGCCATAAACGGCTAAGCACGAAGGCAGCTGGCTGAATGTGGCCGGAATCTCAAGGATGACTACTATTGCAGGTCTGTTTCTATATTTTGTACTAGCACTTACCCGCGGCTTCGCTCGCGTGGATTTCGTAAAATAATGAAAGTAATCTTTCCTCGGTACTGTACAAAGTCAGTATCTGAAAATCGCTAAAGTTTAAACATTCACAGAGAGTTTTATTTACCCCGGAAAAGCTCTGTAAACCACGTTTGTGTTATTGCCTTTTGGGGCTAAGATTACCATGCAACATAGAACTGTACATATGAGAGACAGTCCTCTCTCAAATCGAAAAAAAAGAAATGTTTTTAAAGTAGATTCCAAATATCTATCTTCACTTCGTAACATTTTCATTTTTGAGATAGGCTATAAGAATCCCTATAAAAAGAATTTAACCCCTTTATCAGTCCTTCCAATTTTCCGAAAACAAAAAGAAATACATGTTTCTTTACTTTTAAAGGAAATTCCAAATACTAATTTTCGCGTCTGTGACATCATCAGTTTGTGAGGTATAAGCATCCTCGTTAAAAATTGTTCACTTATTTCTTCATTTCTTCCCCCTCCCCGTTAAGTGCCTTTTCCGAAAACAAAAAGTACGTGTTCCTGTATTTTTAAAGGACTTTCCAAATACCAAGTTTCATGTCTGTAACTTGTTAAGTTCTTGACATATACTGTAGATATAGCGATACTCATTTTCAAAATTAGCCACTTCAATAATTGTCAACCCCTTAAGTGGATTTTTCGAAAAAAAAAGAAGTACGTGTTTCTTTATTTTCAAAGGAGATTCAAAATACAGTACCAAATTTCACGTCTGTTACATCTTCAGTTTTTGAGATATATCCTCATAAAATGAATTCAACTTCTTTGTCTCTTTTTTCCACCCCCTGTCCCTTTAAGTGGACTTTCCGGAAACAAAAATATGCTTCTTTTTTTAAAGGAGATTCAAAATACCAACTTTCACGTCTGTAAATCTTCATTTCTGAGATATAAGTATCCTTTTAAACAATTCAACTCCTTCTTTACTTATTTTCACCCCTCCCCAAGTCGATTTACCGAAAACAAATAATACGTGTTTTTTTAAGGAGATTCCAAATACCAAGTTTCACGCCTGTAACATCCTTATCTTTTAGAGATATAAGTATCCTCATAGAAATAACTCAACGATTATTTCGATTCTTTCCCCCCGTAAGTGGATTTCCGAAAACAAGAGAAGATGTGTTTCTTTATTTTTAAAGAAGATTCCAAATACCAATTTTCACGCCTGCAATATCTTTTTTAGGTATAAGTATCCTCACAAAAAGAATTGAACTTCTTTTGCAACCCCCCCCCCCCGCCCGTTAAGTTGATTTCCCCAAAATGCGTGTTTATTTTAAAGGCGATTCCAAACACCAATTTTCACGTCTGTAACCATCCGTTTTTGAGATATAAGTATCCACATAAAAAATAATTCAATTTTTCAATTCCTTTGCCCTCCTTCCTTACGTGAATTTTCCGAAAACCAAGAATACGTGTTTATTTATAAAGGAGCTTCTAAATACCAATTATCACGACTGTAACATCTTCAGCTTTCGAGATATGTGTCCTCATAAAAGGAATTCAATTCCTTTTCACCACCTCCTCCCAAGTTTATTTTCCCCCTAAAATACGCGTTTCTTTATTTTAAAGGAGATTCCAAATACCAGTTTTCACGTCTGCATTAACTTAAGTTTTCATAAGATATAAGTATCCTCAAACAAATAATTCAATAAATTTTTCAATTCTTTAACCCCCTTAATTGGGTTTTCCGAAATCAAAGGAATATGTGTTACTCTACTTCTAAAGGGGATACCAAACACCAATTTTCATATCTGCAACATCTATAGTTTTTGAAATATATGTAGACTCAGACAAATAATCTAACTAATTTTTCAATTATTTTCACCCCTGCCTAAGCGGATTTTCCGAAAACAAAAAATATGCATTTCCTTATGAGATTCTTATCACCAATTTTTACGTCTGTAACGTCTCCTGTTTTTGAGATATCAGTATCCTAATACAAAGAATTTAGTCCTTTCTACCCGCCCCTCCCCCATCCGCAAGTGTTTTCTTCCGAAAACAAAAATACGTGTTCCTTATTTTTAAAAGGGATTAAAAGTACCAATTTTAACTTCTGTAACATGTTAAGTTTTCGAGATATACTGTAGATATGCCCATTCTAAAAATTAACCCCTTTTTTACCTCTTAAGTGGATTTTCCGAAACAATTATCTATGTCTCTTTACTTTTACAGGAGATTCCAAGTACCAGTTTCCAAGTCTGTAACATATTAAGTGTCTGAGATACATTGTAGGCCTAAATATATATATTTTAAATTCCACCCCGTTTGTCACTCCCGTTCACCCCTATTCATTGGATTTTTCAAAAAGAAAGAAATACGTGCTTCTTTATTTTTAAAGGAGATTCCAATTACCAATTTTGATGTCTGTAATATCTTCAGTTTCGGAGATATAAGTATCCTCATAAAAGGTATTCAACCAATTTCCCCCTTTTTCACCCCCCTTAATGGGATTTTGCGAAAACAAAAAACACGTGTTTCCTTATTTTTAAAGGAAATTCCAAATACCAAGTTTTACGTCTGTAAACATTTAAGTTTTTGAGATTTAGATATCTTCATTTAAAATGTCACCCCTTTTTCACCCCCTTAGAAACAAAAGTACGTGTTTCTTTATTTGTAAAGCAGATTCCAAATACCAATATTCATGTCTGTAACATCATCAGTTTTTGAAATACGTCTCCCTATAAAAGGTGTTCAACCAATTTTCCCCCTTTTCACCCCCTCAATCGGATTTTCCGAAAACAAAAAATACGTATTTCTTTTTTCTTTAAAGGAGATTCCAAATACCAAATTTCATGTCTTTAAAACTGTTCAGTTTTCGAGATATAGATACACTCATTTTAAAAATTCACCCCCTTTTCGCTCCCTTAGCGAAAGTATATCCAAAAATCCTCCCTTAGCGAGAACCTACTTTGTAATATTGTCAAAATTTCATTATTTTATGTCCAGTAGTTTTGGCTCGGCAATGATGAATCAGTCAGTTAGTCAGTCAGTCAGGACAAGTTATTTTATATATATTTAGGTCAATGTTGTAGTTTAGAATTTGTTTGTCTCATTAAAATTTTCAGTGAGTGTGTCGAATTCATATTTAATAATGATCAGGCGAATGTGTTATATTGCGTTCATCTCTTTAGGGCAGTAATATTCACGTCGAGAAACTATAAAAATGCCAAGTTTACATAATGTGTTAACATTCTTTGAGATAGTGTTCAAACTGAGTTTAGAAAGGTGACAACGATAATATAGTCGTGGTGAATGCCTTAATTTCGAATATCGTATGAGTTCAGAAAATTTTTGTCGAAATAATAATAATAATAATAATAATAATAATAATAATAATAATAATAATAATAATAATAATAATAATAATAATAATAATAATTACAACAGGATAACAAATTTCTATGTTAAAAGTGTATTTAACAGATATGTTGAGTAAAACTTGCGTTCATCTCGAAATCCAGTGGAGTCTGATAAAGTTCTATTTATTCGTGGGAAGATAATTTTTGTGACACCGTGTATGTCGGTGATAAAGGAAATCACGGTGTGTTATTGCATTCTTGAGGTCCGAAAGTTGTACTAAAAATAACTGAATAGATCCTTATATATTTGTTCGTCACGGGAGTATTGAAGTTTGAAAAGTTTTGAAATAGGAAGTAATGGATTGTGCCGGAATGATATGTTGAGAGAGAATAGTTGTGTAGTTGTTGAAAGCATAGGAAGCCTGTATTGAATGAGTAATGCCGCGTGATGATAGGCGATGAAGATGAATTTTTGATACACGCTATATTTGTTGATGGCGAAGAATTTTTGAGACAGGCTGTACATTAAATGTGATATTTCTGAGGCAGACTGTAGTGAGATTCCTCTAACAATCCGAAACAGCTGACCGGGTGAAGGTTGGTTCGAAATAAGGGCTTTGTGACGCACATTGTGATTTCAAGTTAAGATCTCCCAGTGAAAAACAACTTCTGTAGAAGATTGTAGCTCTTGGCAGTTAAGTCCAAGTGACGATTTATGTTAAGTCAGCATAATGAATATTATAGTATGCGACCTCAAGGGTAGAAGAGAATTCTGAATACACCGTTGGTGTTATTTGACTGTTATAACAAATTTCCATTCAGTAAATTTCATAAATTACGAGACGATAATTTATCATTAAATTCGGAAACATTGTGGGATGAGATATTGGACATTATTAATGCGATAGTTTGGCTGTGTAGATTCACTGAATTTCGCTTCACTGGATAGTTTATGGATATGAATGTTTAGAATAGTGAGATGGTAGGCGATTTTTGGGCCTCACCCTAGAATTACAGTGTGGATTTTTGCGGTGGTGATGAATACTGTTTTGGCGATAGTCATGGAATGTTAGACGTGTGCTAAAATTCATTATTATTTTTCCAAACTTCATTGCGTATGTCGAGATCGTGTTTGAGTTGTGGATTGTTATCCACACGTTATTTATTTTCAATTTCACGTTTTATTAACAAGATAGGGACTTAGTTGCAATTCCCGACTTACGTTCATTCTGTGGAAAGTTTCATTGTGTGCTATAGTTCCGACAAGGTTTCCAGCTACATATCAAAGAATGTGTTTGAAGTTACGATTATCGCCTGACATTCTAGAGGATGCATAGACATCCCAGTTTCCGCTCGACGATAGATTTAGGACATCACATGTTATCATAGGAGTATACTGATGATAAGACGTCCCAGTTTACGCTCGACGATAGATTTAGGAAGGTGTGTGTGTACATAGATGTTAGTGTTAGGGTGTGTAGACATTATGTAGGCCCGACGATAGGTTTAGGGTGTCGTCTGTATATATTCAATTCTTAGGTTAGGTGTTTTTGCGAAGTGACTTGAACTTGCAGTAGTGTATGCAATGCGAAGAATGTTAGCAAAGTAATATGAGGCCATGTTTTGGCACAGCCTTTACCAGCTGGAAGGTGTTTACATAAGATTAATGAACCACTAGTGGCTTGAACGTGAGGGCTGTCCAATATTGGATATTGAGCTAGCGGTGATTGCTGTTTGCCATGCGCGTTTGAGTTCATTGAACTTTAGTATTTTAGTTACGGACAATTGTTTTGTCGTTCGGACGTCTGATTGCTTTGTTAGTGTGCGTTTTGACACTTGGCTTCTTTATGTGAGACTTGAGTTACGAATGCGGGTTCGATTCGTCAGCTGGGAATATATTTGATTTTCAATTTTTCGCTCTTTCATTTTTATAATAGTTGATTGTGGTCGATCAGAAACTTTGTAGTTAGTTTGTTGGGAGAAACAATAAGTAGATGGATCTGTAATGGTAGTCGGAGTTGTAAAGGAAAGAATTCCCTAGATTTTTTATTTAATTTTACCATGTGGACTTGTAATTTTATTAAGCTTAAGGTAACCGTTTATAATCTGAAAGTTGGTTTCATAAGAATATTTTTCAAGTGTTTTACCACTTTTTGTTTAAATTCAGTGTTTGACATTTCTTCTAAATGCACGATGAATAAGTGTTTCCTGCATTTCGCAGTTTTGTTCCTTCAGAACGACGTAACGTAAGATCCTCTCGGATGGAGTTGTTGTTGGATCCTTCTGAACAGCTGTTTGGGTGATGCACGTTTCAGCCTCGGGAGTATTCTGTAACTTAAGGGTGTCATGAGATGGCAATACATGGTAGAATTTTATTTTTAATTATGACTGCTGCTGTTAACTTGTAGTGAACACCATGCTTTCCAGTAGTATCTCGCAAACTATCCAAAGCAACTGATAGTCAATTTGGTTCGATTAAGGGCCCATTCGGCGGGTGTTCCCATATCCGACAGGGTATTTGACAGGTGGATAACCTTAATTAAAAGTAAATCTGGAATTCTACTTGTTGAAGGTCAGATTTTCCACGGATCGTGTGGATTAATTCTCAGTTATCGTTTGGATGCATTGTAATTCCAGAAATTTTTCTCTGGCTACATTCGCCTCTCGACTTATTTCGTTTCTCAATTTCCTGTATTGTTGTTGTCCTTCAGTCGCAGAGTTCTTAAACTTTCTTCTTGTGTCTATCTTCTCAATTACTTCATTAGTTATCCAGGCTTTCCTGTTCTGTGCTTTTGGCTTTCCCAGAACATCTGTTGCTGCTGTTATAACACTTCTCTTCCAAGCATTCCACTTTTTCTCCATACCTCCTAAGTCTAGTGCTGATATTTCTGCCAGAAGTGTATCTGTCTTCTTCTTAAAATCTATAAGAAGGTTTTGATCTCTGAGAGCTTCAGTATTCCATTTTTGATTGTTATTCTTTTTCAGTTTCTTCAGTTTTAGTTGACATTCGCTTAGAACCATGTTGGGGTCACTACCAATATCTGGGCCAGGGCAACTTCTACAGTCCTTCAGCTGTGTCTTAAATCGCTCCTTTACTAAAATCGATTCCCACCACCTATCATTGTCCAAGTATAACGTCTTCATGCATGTTGTTGAAATAATATATTTGCAACCACCAGTTGATTGTAAGCGCAGTATTCCAATAAACGGTTTCCTCGATCGTTCCGTGTGCCAAGCCCAAATTCGCCTACAACCATTCCATCTTTACCCTCTCCAATAACAGCATTCCAGTCTCTGAAGATTATCAGATTCTCTTCTTCTTTAACATCTTTGATTAATTCTGTGAAATCATCGTGCACTCATTCCACTTCTTCATCTTCGTTGGCAGTGGTTGGCATGTAGACTTGAATGATCACGGTGTTCCTTGGTTTAGTATCTAATTTCACTAAAATCAGTCTTCCACTCTGCTGAATGTATCCTTTAACTCGGTGACCTACTTCCTTCGTCAGCACCACTCAAACTCCTCCCTCTCCTGGTTCGTCCATAATGGTTCCCGTGTGGATTATTCTGTAATCTCCACCTCAAAAATCTGCATTATTAGGCCACCTCACATCTGCTATTCCTAACACATCTACATTCATCCTTCCAATCTCAAGCTTTAGGTTTTCCAACCTTCCACATTGTAGAAGTGATCGAGCGTCCCATGTTGAAATGCGTCTCCTACATTGAGCACTTGTACAAGGACACCCTATCCGGAGATCCGATTGCAGGGCTGATCCGGAAAAAATTACGAGTACAGGTTTCATGACATGAGCCGCTATTCCTTGGGATATCTAGAGGATCCTTAATGAAGAGGTTTCCCGTTACCTTCTGCATTTTATACTGTAGACGATTCCTTGTTCGTTCATCCGCCTCTAGGGGTGATTTCCCACCCCAAGGACAAGAAAGTGCCCTATACCTCCTCCACGCTTGAAAGAGGGAGACCACTTATACCGGTGGTCATTCGGTCGGACGTAGTTTAACATCTCATGATGTTGTAATATACTTTTCTCGTTACTGAAACTTATTACTAATTTAGCAGATTGAAAACTTATGAGTGTACGCTTAGTATCTGCCTGTGTGTACAGTAGCGTTGTCTTTCACATGAATTTAGATTGTGTTCGTTAATTTAACAAGTTGCTTTTACCATCATTAATTTCTTTTTACAAAATAAGGTTACCGTACTTTAGGTAACCCATATTATTATTATTATTATTATTATTATTATTATTATTATTATTATTATTATTATTATTATTATTATTATTATATTATTATTATTATTCGGGAGATAGTGGATTCTAACTCCACTGTCGACAGCTCTGAATATTGTTTGAAGTAGTTTTCAATTTTCACACCAGGCAAAGGCCACGGTCGCTTCTTTCCCATTCCTAGGCTTTCTTATCCCATCGTCGGTATAAGACCTGTGTCGTTGACGTACAACAAATTGTAAAAAGTATATTATTATTAATAACAATAATCATAATTGCGAATACGTCTCTTTAGAATCAGGCAAAGTCGTTAGAGTTGCTTGTTTGCCTCTCCTTGTGCCGATATTTACTGCTGTAGGCTTCTTTCCTCTCTTTGGTACAAGTCGTTTCGATTCCTTTCTGTCCAGTTGGTCATTTGTCATTTGTGAATTTTAAACCTAAATAGATTCCCGTTTTGGATGTCTGCTTGTGTGATTCCTGCCAATTTAATGTAATTTGTGTACTGTATTTCGTCGATCCATTTCCGTTTTGACTTTACCTCAGGTTTTACAAAATTCACTATTATTTTGTTTTGTGAATCTGTAAGGGTTCGTTCTTCTCATATGTCCCAAAAATGTTCGTCTGCGTTTTCTATTATCAATGTGAATGGCTGTACCGTTCGCCTGGTAGCTTAGGGCCAAGAATTTCCTTTCTGACGTCTGATTTCCTGTTGAAAGGCACTGTTTCCGATCCTTAGAGACATTCTAGTTCAATGTTATAGGTTCGTGTGCTTGGTGTAGATATTTTAAGTGAATCGGTATGGTATTTCCATTTCCTGGTGTCTAATTTCATTCGCTTTTGTTTCCCTCCCTTTTGCAGCATTTTTTCACCACAGTATTATTATTATTATTATTATTATTATTATTGAGGCCCTGTGGCTCAGGTGGAAGCGCGCCGGCCTCTCACCACTGGATTCCGTGGTTCAAACCCCGGTCACTCCATGTGAGATTATTTGGGCTGGACAAAGCGGAGACGGGACAGGTTTTTCTCCGGGTACTCCGGTTTTCCCTGTCATCATTTATTCCAGCAACACTCTCTAGTACCATTTCATCTGTTAGTCATTAATCATTGCCCTAGAGGTGTGCGACAGGCTACGGCAGCCTGCACAATTCCTATCCTCGCCACTAGATGGGGCTTCATTCATTCCATTCCTGACCCGGTCGAATGACTGAAGACAAGCTGTGGATTTCAATATTATTATTATTATTATTATTATTATTATTATTATTATTATTTAGACCTCCGTAGAGTAACGGTTAGCGTTGTTTGTTGCCGTCTTCGGGGTACCGGGTTGGCAGGAGGGATGGTATATGGTTAAAACGGTTCAAGCAGCTCACCTCCATTCCGGGCGTGTCTAAGAGAAGACAGACAGACAGACAGACAGACAGACAGACAGACAGACAGACAGACAGACAGACAGACAGACAAATAACCAATTGACACACACCTCAATTCGATTTACTCCATATAAATCGGTACTACACAAAATTCATGAAGCATATCGTGTTACAAGGGAACAGTGAGCGGTTTACTGTTAATATTGTACGAATGGAAAATCTTGTACAGAATTTCATAAGCTGACCAGTTAAAGCTGACCGTAATGGCGAAACCAATGATACAAACTATTGTAGTTTTAATAACCATGTTCACAGTTGACATTTCCATGTCACTCTCAAGGGTAGGCTTTGCATGTGGGCCGACAATGAACTGTACAGATGTTGCGGTCAGCCATGCACTCTGCGCGCCAGTGAGACAAACTTCTGTCATCGGTGAGGGCACGCACGCAAGCCTGCGGTGTCACGGCAGGTGGCCATCCTGTCAACAACTGCTGCCTTCTCGTGGTTTGTGCAAGCATTGTCAACACAATAGCAAATGGCTCATCCCTAATAATGCATGCGACTCACTGCTTGATAATATGAAAGAAACATAAACTTTCGGTCATCTAATTTTGGGGCTTCGAACATTTGTTTGACGTCGCACATGCGCTGCTACCAAACAAAAAGATATTGTAAAATAGGACAGTAGCAGGGCTTTATTTGAAACAAGAATTTCTTAGGGATATGTGAGAGGAAGACAAATAATAATAATAATAATAATAATAATAATAATAATAATAATAATAATAATAATAATAATAATAATAATAATAATATACAACGTTATTCAATTCATAATGTTTTTATGAATCGGAAACATTTATTTTGAAAAGAAAAGTAGACATCGAAACTTAAGAAAAGCGAATGCAAAATTATACGAGAAATTCTAGGTTCAAACCTTACACAAATTCACCAATCTGTCACCACTGATCTGTATTTAGGACAGTCGCCCAGGTGGCAGATTCCCTATCTGTTGTTTACCTAGCCTCTTCTTAAATAATTGCAAGGAATACGGAAATTTATGGAATATCTCCCTTGGTAAATTATTCCGATCCCTAACTCCTCTTCCTATAAACGAATATTTGCCCCAATTTGTCCTCTTGAATTCCAACTTTATCTTCATATTGTGATCTTTCCTACTTTGAAAAGCATCACTCAAACGTATTCGTCTACTGATGTCATTCCACGCCATCTCTCCATCGACAGCTCGGGCCGGGCTGAGTGGCTCAGACGGTTGAGGCGCTGGCCTTCTGACCCCAACTTGGCAGGTTCGATCCTGGCTCAGTCCGGTGGTATTTGAAGGTGCTCAAATACGTCAGCCTCGTGTCGGTAGATTTACTGGCACGTAAAAGATCTCCTGCGGGACTAAATTCCGGCACCTCGGCGTCTCCGAAAACCGTAAAAGAGTAGTTAGTGGGACGTAAAGCGAATAACATTATTATTATTTTTCGACAGCTCGGAACATATTACTTAGTTGAGCAGCTCGTGTCCGTATTTCCAAGTCTTCCCAATCCAAACTTTGCAACATTTTCGTAACGCTACATTTTCGTCAGAAATCACCCAGAACAAATCGAGCTGCTTTTCTTTTTATTTTTTTCCAGTTCTCGTATCAAGTAATCCTGGTGAGGGTCCCATACACTGGAACCATACTCTAGCTCGGGTCCTACCAAAGATTTATATGCCTTCTCCTTTACATCCTTACCACATTCCCTAAATACCCTCGTAATCATGTGCAGAGACGTATATGCACTCCCCTTTACATCCTTACTCCAACCCCTAAATACCCTCATAATCGTGTGCAGATCTGTACCATTTATTTACAATACTGTTTAGGTGATTACCCCAATGAAGATCATTCCTTATACTAACACCTAAGTACTTACAGTGATCCCCACAAACCAATACAGACCAAGAAACAACGGTAATCTTTTAACACACAGACATACTATTATTATTACAATTTGTTTTTCGTCGCACTGATACAGATAGGTCTTATGGCGACGATGGAATAGGAAGGCCTAGGAGTGGGAAGGAAGCAGCCATGGCCTTAATTAAGGTGTGAAATGGCAAACCACGGAATACCATCTTCAGAGCTGCCGACATTAGGGTTCGAACCCACTATCTCCCGAATGCAAACTCACAGCTGCGCGCCCCTAACCGCACGGCCAACTCGCCCGGTACATAGACATAAACAGTCATACTTGACAACGCAGATTTAAATTTTATGGACACAACAGAATGTACCCTGATAGACTCGCACCGAGCTCGATAGCTGCAGTCGCTTAAGTGCGGCCAGTATCCAGTATTCGGGAGATAGTAGGTTCGAACCCCACTGTCGGCAGCCCTGAAAATGGTTTTCCGTGGTTTCCCATTTTCACACCAGGCAACTGCTGGGGCTGTACCTTAATCAAGGCCAGGGCCGCTTCCTTCCCAATCCTAGCCCTTTCCTGTCCCATCGTCTTCGTAAGACCTATCTGTGTCGGTGCGACGTAAAACAACTAGCTAGATAAACAAACAGTGGTATTCTATGAAATAAGGTGTAAAACAAAAACATGTGATATGAAATGAATCGATGAAATAAGAAACAACGTCAAATTGGCAGGATTCACAACATAAGACATCCAAAAGAGGGAGATATTAAGATCTAAAATTCATAAATGGCAAGTTGACTAAGAGAGTAAATCAAAGAAAGTGATCGGAACAACTTGGATCAGTTTGGGTCACTTAGTTATGATCTTGCATTCGGGAGATGCCCGGCTCCCTGGCTAAATGGTTAGCGTGCTGGTTTTTGGTCACAGGGGTCCCGGGTTCGATTCCCGGCAGGGTCGGGAATTTTAACTATCATTGGTTAATTTCGCTGGCACGGGGTATGGTTGTATGTGTCGTCTTCAACATCATTTCATCCTCATCATGACGCGCAGGTCGCCAACGGGAGTCAAATCAAAAATACCTGCACCTGACGAGCCGAAGATGTCCTTGGACACTCCCGGCACTAAAAGCCATACGCCATTTCATTTCATTCGGAAGATAGTGGGCTCGAACCCCACTGTCGGTAGCCCTAAAGATCGTTTTCCGTGGTTTCACACTAGGAAAATGCTGGATATGTCCTTTAATGAAGCTAACGGTCGATTTCTTTTCTACTCCTTGCCCTTTCCTATTCCCACGTCGCCATCAAGCGTGTCCGTGCCTGTGCGACGTAAAACAAATAGCGTACTCTAGAGGAAAAAGAAAGCGCCTTAGTTCAAAGAGGGAAATGAAGCCCATATAAAATATATGGACACGCATAGGAAGGCAAAACGTGACTCTGAGTAGTTTGTGTAGCACTAAATGACTTTATTCGCAGATAATAATAATAATAATAATAATAATAATAATAATAATAATAATAATAATAATAATTGGGGGAAACTGCTGAGATTGATTTTGCCTAACGACTACCGGAGTTATCCCCCAAGGATAAGGATGCTTAATTAACATTCACATGAAGCCTACAACATAGACAGTTAATACATAGTTACTCTTCAAAGCAATAACTAACTAAACTAACCTGGAATCAAATGACCGATTTTACGATAATGAGGCCAACCCTCCATCTCTGATACAGCATGGCAGAAAGAATGAGTAGAAAGATGATCTAAAATTCACCAGTATCTGGCGATATTTCTTACAATAAACTGATTATTTACGTTTTTATCTTCGTTTTCTCACTCAGTTATTATATGTATAGGGGAATGGTACACATTTCTGAACTATGTATTTGTTCTTTCGATAGGGGGTTTTACGTCACACTAAATCTTTCAGGAAAGAGATCAGGCTGGAGAGGAATACGACAGTAGTCTTTATTGAAAACCTACAACCTGTTTTTCTAGTCTTTGATCGGGTCAGGGATGTGATGAATGAATCATATATAGGCTATTAATACGATGGGGTCGCCACTCCCAAAGTGATTTATTAATGACTGATAGGTGCAATGAAATGAGCATGGAGAGTGTTGCTGGAATGAAAGATGACAGGGAAAACCGGAGTACCCGGAGAAAAACCTGTCCCGCCTCCGCCTTGTCCAGCACAAATCTCACATGGAGTGACCGGGATTTGAACCACGGTATCAAGCGGTGAGAGGCCGACGCGCTGCCGTCTGAGCCACGGAGGCTCTTTAGTAGTCTTTATTAAGGTGTGAAAATAAGAAATCACGAAACATTAGGGTACTGACGGTGGGGATCGAACACACGATCTGTTGAAGTAAGTTCAAAGCTACACAGCCTGTATCACGCAACCAGCTCGCTAACTAAATCTTCGGAATCTATATATATATATAATAAGAGTTTTGTTTGTACATTGTACAGAATTGAAAAAGGATGGTATTTCTGTATCAGTCGTGCCCACAGTAACAAGGAAATGCATTTTTTTTTTAATTTTCCATAATGTCTGTCTGTCTGTCTGTCTGTCTGTCTGTCTGTCTGTCTGTCTGTCTGTCTGTCTGTCTGTCTGTCTGTCTGTCTGTCTGTCTGTCTGTCTGTCTGTCTGTAGGCCTATGTATACGCATCACGAGAAAACGGCTGAAGAGAATTTAATGAAAATCGGTATACAAAGTCGGGTAATAAGTCGCAAGTTTTCTAGGCTATAAATAATTGTATTCACGCTGACTGAAATAGTAGTTATGGGGAAGGCTTAAAATTTAATTCTCAAATATTTATGTTATTAATGGTCATATCTTGATGAAAATCGGTATATAAAGTCGGGAAATAAGTCGCTATAATCTAGGCCATAAATAATTTTACTCGCACTGAGTGAAATGGCAGTTTAGGGTAAGACCTAAAACTTAATTCTCAAATATTTCTTATTATTGGTCGAATCTTAACGAAAATCGGAAGGGGAAGTCGAGGAATAAGTCGCTTCAATCTAGGCCATAAATGATCTAAAAATCACAAGTATCTGGCGATATTTCTTACAAGGAACTGATTACTTACGTTTTTATCTTCGTTTTCTCACTCAGTTATTATATGTATAGGGGAATGGTAATTAAGGTACAGCCCCAGCATTTGCCTGGTGTGAAAATGGGAAACCACAGAAAACCATTTTCAGGGCTGCCGACAGTGGGAAAAGTGATTGTTCAGGGAAAGGCCTACAATGGAATACTCAAATATTTATGTTATTAGTGGTCCTATGTTAATGAAAATCGGTATGCAAAGTCAGGAAATAAGTCGCTATAATCTAGGACATAGATAATTTTATTCACGCTGAATGAAATGGTAGATTAGGGGTAGGACAAAAAATTTAATTCCCAAATTATTATGTTATTAGTGGTCGTATCGATAAATACTACATAACTTTACATAACGAAAGTGATGTAGATTATATTTCCAATCATTTATGTCTTATACATTGTTACCATATCGGCTATGATCAGAGATATTCATGAATTTGGAATTTTGTTACTAAGTCCTTAAAAGCGCCGTCACGAGAAAATGGGTAAACAGGATTTAATGATATATATATATATATTTTTTTTGCTATTAGCTTTACGTCGCACCGACACAGATATGTCTTATGGCTCGGTGAGGAAAGCAACGGGAAACTACCTCACTCCTCATTTCCCTAGTACGCCTCTTCAGGAAAGGGCTAGGACTGGGACGGACGCGGCCCTGGCCTTAATTAAGGTACAGGCCCAGCATGCCTGGTGTGAAAATGGGGAACCACGGAAAACCATTTTAGGGTTGCCGACAGTGGGGTACTTAATGAAAATCGGTATATAAAGTCAGATAATGAGGAACTACAATCTACGCTATAAATAATTGTATAAGACGCCCTAATGCCTTTGCTGGCAGGACATGGTGTTTACAGTGCACTATGTCTTCTGGTATAGGCTAGAGCAATTTTGTTACTTTCATTGATTTGTCTCAGTCTTATCCTTGGCTTTGACAATATGAAAGTGACTGAGGTATGAGTGATGCTAGTAATGCCATTCCTTGTGCAGCCAGTCCCTGCTATGAATGGTGTGAAAACGTTGCTCATAGGGTCGGTTGGTGCATGCATTTCAGTGGGCTTGGCAGACTGATATGTAATAGCAACTTCTGGCTCGGTGAGGAAAGCAACGGGAAACTACCTCACTCCTCATTTCCCTAGTACGCCTCTTCAGTGATGCCTAGGCCATCTATGACAGCTGATGGCGGAGCTGTTGAGGATCCAACCAGCCTTAGGGCTGAAGACTGAACATACATACGTACATACACAAGACGCCCTAATATCACAGTCGAAAGAAAACTAAATGTGAAGGCCTACAATATAGAAAGGTCATAAAATTGATCAACAATAACATTACACTGACCACTGTTTGTTGTGATGTGCTTTGTGTCTTCTGTTACCACTCACCTCCGATAGATAGTATTACTGCTGCGTACCGAGTATTTTTTTTTAAATTTTACCTTACGTTGCACCGACACAGATAGGTCTTATGGCGACGATGGCGATGGGATAGGAAAGGGCCATGATTGTGAAGGAAGCCTCCTTGGCCTTAATTAAGGTACAGCCCCAGCATTTTCCTGGTGTGAGAATGAGAATCCATGGAATAACTTCTTCAGGGCTACTGATAGTGGGGTTCGAATCCACTATCTCCCGGATGCATGCTCACAGCTGCGCGCCCCTAACCACACGGCCAACTCGCCTATTCGTACGAGTGTAACAGTCTGCCTAAATATTGTTGGGAAGTAGCTGGGGAGTTAGGTAACTTTCTTCTTTAGCATGCCATTCCCCTGTTTCATAAATTTTCCGATACTACCGGTACGTAACACACTGGTTCATCATAGCATTGGAGCTATTCAGTCCCTACTCTGAGGCACTGATTGGAATGAGAAGCGTGCATATTTAACGGAATAATGGCAGAGAAGTGTTCACGGCTGTCTGAGGCCTGGCCATTCCAGCTTGGAACTTTGGACTGTTTGATCGGCACCGTAGTCATGTTCGTTAAAAGTGAGAAAATGTGCAGTTTTTCATTTGATCGAGTATTTTATGTGATAACATTGCTTTTAATCGCTACATTCCTACCGACGTTTCTGTAATGACTTATGTTGACTTCAGTTGGAAAAACCCCAAGTCAGTATTTCTGAGAATCCCGTAGCGAAGCACGGGTACATCATCTAGTTATATAATGAATTTAAATATCCCCGTGGCTGTATCATACAACAACAACAACAACAACGACGACAACAACTTAGTAGTATATTCAGTCTATTGAGAACCTTGGCCTCCCACAATGATTGCTCCCCTACCGGATGGCCTGCATATACTGGAGCGTCAGGTGATAATCTTATTCGTTACGCGGTTTGGCTCACGTAGCAATGAGCTTGCGTTCACGAATAGAGGTTCGAGCCCCACCATCGGCAACAATGAAGGTTTTCCGTGGTTTCCCACTTTCACACTAAGCAAATTTTGGATCTGAACCTTAATATTAAGGTCACGGCCGCATTCATCACAGCCCTAGCCCTATCCTATCCCATCGACGCCAAAAGACGTTGCTGAATCAGTGCGACGTTAAAACACTTACAAAAAGTGATCAACGTGACGACTTCATCAACCATATTGCTTGACATTATCGACAATATCCATAGTCTCCTCTCTCAGATAGCGTTTCAAACGATCTTTCAAGGAACGACAGATCCAAGTTCTAGCCCGCAGTTTAGAAATAAAACCCTCGGATGGGGTTCGAACCTGGGACTTAAGGGGGAGAAATAGTTCGCCACACGAAATATTAGTAACCCATATACATATTGGTACTTTAATAGGCAACGTCAATCTTTTCAGTTTAATCACCAGATTCACAATCTTTTCTCAAATGGTATCAAAGAAGTTACCAAACTCCTCCTTTGGTGCATTAATACAATATATATATCCTCTTCCTAAAAGCGAATATTTGCTTAAATATGTCATATTAAATTCCAGCTTTATCTTCATATCATAATCCTTCTTATTTCTCCATTCAAGCCTATTCGCCTAATATTCTCATTCAATGTCATATCTCCGCGAACAGCTAGAAATATACCTTTTAGTTAAGCATAACACTACTATAGTGTCTCAAACAAGCTCAAGGGGAGGAGGACAATGTTGTTAGTGAAATTACACTTCATGAAGTGGAAAGGTTGTTAAATAAACTCCAATATCATAAAGCAGCAGATATAGATGAAATTAGACCTTAAAAGGTTAAATATATTGGGAAGGGAGGGATGAACTGACCTGTCTTGATAGATGAATAAGATTAGCATGGAATGTTAGTAATGCTCCTTCTGGTTGAACTATAAAGTGGTAACTGTGTTTATCTATAAGCAGGGGAAAGGAAGGGTTGCAACATTTATCGAGGTACTTCATTGATCAGTATACCAGGCAAAGTTTCACTGGGATTATGGAAGGGAGCGTGCGATCAGTGGTTGAGAGTAAGTTGGACGAAAACCGGAGTCGTTTCAGACCACAGAGGGACTGTCAGGATCATATCTTCAGTATGCGCCAGGTAAAGGAAAAATGCTACGAAGTGTATAGACAGTTGTGCTTATGTTTCATGGAACTCGAGAAGGCATATGATGGAGTACCGAGGGAATTGTGGGGGATTATGGGATTAAGGGTAGATCATTAAAAGCAATCGAATCGACAATTGAGCTGCAGAGAGAACTGATGGTAGAAGGAGTTCTTGGTTCAAAGTACGTATATAGGGGTCAGACAAGGCTGTAATAAGGTAGCAGGGAGGGCTTCAGTTAGTTGGAAACGTAGTGAGCAGTTTGATCTATACCGACGATATGGTATTAATGGCAGACTGTGCTGAAAGTCTTCAACTTATCCTGGATTTAAAGTACACCAAATGACAACAATCGCATACTGACTTGCAATCTCGCAATCGGTACGGCCTCTACATTTCGGGCATACCATATTATTTACTTACTCAGTTACTTCGCAATGTGAATGCGCATCGCTGTCACTCGGTTCCACTTCACCTCCAGGCTCGAATTCTACATCCTTTACATCCTTCACTATGTACACATCACCAGCACTTCACTTACTGCTGAAATTACCTACGAAACTCAAACCAATGGATACTGTTATACAAGACCCCCATAAACATCATAAACACCCGTCCCCATTCCAAACACTTACCCCCCTATCCCTCCAAGCTATACTCACCACCATCTCCCTATGAATCTCCTTCCATTTTTCTCACACATGCATTTTTAACCACACATAAGTACCTGTTCAATTCTCCTCCGTCTTCCCATTCTTTAACAATCCACCTTATAATACTCTGCTCGTCCCCTATTCCTAACATTTTCCGTTGTTTGGCACCGAATAGACTATTCTGATGTTATTTCTTCACAGTTACTTAATAAGTGAAAATCGTTGTTCTCTGCCCCATAAAGTATACATACCGACTTATCTCTGCCTGTCCGACTCGTTGGCTGAATGGCCAGCGTACTGGCCTTCGGTTCAGAGGGTCCAGGGTTCGATTCCCGGCCGAGTCGGGGATTTTAACCTTCATTGGTTAATTCCAATGGCTCGGGGGCTGGGTGTTTGTGATGTCCCCAACATACCTGCAACTCACACACCACACTTAACACTATCCTCCACCACAATAACACGCAGTTACCTACACATGGCAGATGCCGCCCACCCTCATCGGAGGGTCTGCCTTACAAGGGCTGCACTCGGCTAGAAATAGCCACACGAAATTATTATTATCTCTGCCTTTCAATATCCCTTATTTTTATGAAGTCCCATTATCCACCATATCAACCCTCTCCTGTTTAACCTCTCAACGTATCAAATGTTCATCCCCATTACTTCTTCTACTTGATTAAAAACACTAAGAGAACTTCTTACTCTACTTTCAGCTAATAATTTCTGCCTATACATATATTTAATCACCTTGACAGCACCTCCATCCGTCTAGCTTCTGTCTTCGTCCACACCTCTTCCCACATGTACCCCAAACCTATCATCTCCAAATATCCCTTAATGTTTTCTAGCCAGTCTCCCTTATACATACTCTTCCGTTGTTGTTCATACGCGGCTTGTAATACCCTCGCCCCTTCCTGTATTTTTAAATTCATCCAATATCTAACTATTCTTTTCATAAACTCGGATTCCAAACCCTCCCACACATTAATTCCGCCCCTGCATTAGCTGTGCACAGCAGCAGCCCCATCACTATCTTACCAAAATTACTAATAATTCGTCTTAATTCACCTCTTCTCTCATCCAACCCCCATACTTCCGCGCCATACAATACCCTACCGAAAATCACCGATTTTAACACTAACCTCAAGGTTTTATATATGCTACCCGGATATTTAGCAAGCAAGTTTTTGACTGAGGCTAGGACTGCCAAACCTCTGCTTTTCGCCCTACTAATCTGATCGTTGTAAGTTCCTTTACTGTTAAAATGACTCCTAAATATTCCAACTTCCTTACTTGTTCCAACCTTTCTCCCTGCAGGACCCATTTCTCGTCCTCCCCTCTTCCTTTGTTTACCTGGGCTACTAGCATTTTAGATTTATTCCCATTAATTCTCAAGTCCCATTCCTTAGCGAAAAGTGACACTGCATTTAAAGCTCTCTGCATCCCCCCTGAAGTTAGAGTCATCAATATGACATCATCAGCAAAAATCAATCCTGGTACCTCCAATCCATTAATTACCGGTACAGCCCAATTGCTATCACCATGCCCATCCAAGATATCGTTAATAAATAAAATAAACAATATTGGCGATGATTTGCACCCTTGCTTTAAACCCACCTTAGACTCTAAGGGTCTGCTCATCCTATCGTCTCCCAATTTTACACAAAACCTGACCACCCTATATATTCCCTCTACTGCCCTCATCATCTTTTCCGAAATCCCCTACCTACCCAATTTCTCCAATAGAGCTTCTCTATTCACCTTATTAAACGCTTTTTCAAAATCTATTGCTGCCACGTACACCTTACTTCTAGACAGGCTCCTATACTTCTTTAAAACTGTCTTTACTATCATTATATTATCCACTGTTCTTTTCTTTTTTCTAAATCCCCCTTGGTAATCTGTCAATATTTCATTTCTTTTGGCCCATTCACTTAACCTGTTCGCCAACACCCCCGTGTAAATTTTACTTAAGGAGTCTAACAGAGATATTCCTCTATAATTGTTCAAACTGTTCTTACTACCATTTCCTTTTTATATTGGACATACAATTCCTATTTCCCATTCCTTTGGGTACTTCTCCCTCTCATAGATCTTATTGAATAGTTTAACTATGCCCTCAATTATTGTCATATTTTTGCTAATTTCTTTCCAAAACTTGTTATTTATCCCATTACATCCCCCCGCCGACTTGTCCCTGATTCTTCTTATCACTCTCAAGGTTTCTTCCCTTGTAATTTTCTTGTCCAGTTCATAATTTGCCACTCTCCTATTCCTCAAAATTACTTCTTCCCCCGTCCCTTTCCACCGTTCTTCCCCCTTACCACCGAGTAATTCGCCAAAATACCTCACCCACTGAACTTCCTCAATGCTCATTCTCTCTATACTCCTTCCACCCTTAATTATTCTATTAATCCTTTCCCATACTTTTTCAATGCTGTTAATCTTACAATCTTTATTTATGGCTTCAGTTTGTTCCTCTAACCACGCCTTTTTTTTCATCACAATTTTTCTTTTTATACTCCTTCCTCAACTTACAGAAAACCTCCCTGTCTGCACTCCCACCTTTATTTCTATAATCTCCTAACGCACCCAGTACCCTCCTCCGCAATCCTTCACACTCACTATTAAACCATTCTTCACCCTCTTTCTTTTTCCTCCTTCTACATTCTACGGTACTATCATCTTTATTGGATCTAGCAGCAATTCGAAGGCTTTTTCAGTATTATTCTCCTCTAAGGCACCTTCCCAACCATATTTCGGAATTTGTAATTCCTCTTTTGCTACCCTATCCCAATACCGCCCCACTTTCTCTGACCATTGTTTATCCTTGTTTATCCTTCGTCTCAGCTTCCTTCATTTTATGCTTCTCTTTCCCCCTTTTCAACATAACCCACACTGGGAAATGGTGTGATTTAATCCAGTCTCCTACTTCCATCCTTACAATATCCTCCAACAGTCCTTCCGAGTTTAAAACCATATATATCACACTACCTCCCTTCTCGGTAACATAGGCCAATTTCCCTGTACTGTCACCCTCCATCCATTCATTCAGAATATACAAATTTCCCGCAGCGCACATCTCTGGGAGCTTCTCCCCATAACTGTTTATAATTTTATCCTCACTACTTCTACTTTTCAACACACACCTTCCATTCTCTCTACTATATACTGGGCTCTGTTCCCCTATTCTCGCGTTCCAATCTCCGAATAACAACATATCCTCTTCTCCTCAAAACGACTCTCTTATCATACTAATATCTACCAATAGATCTTCAAAGAGATACTTATTTGCATATGCTGAACTACTAGGATGGCAATGTACGAACGCTAGATTTATTTTCTTCACCCTTCCCTCTACCCCTCTCATATTCAGTCTCAACCATATGGTTTATTTCATATCTGTCTCTATATCCTCCACCAGTTCACTAATTTCTTCCCTAATTAGTACTGTCATCTCCCTGGTGCGGGTCCCTTAGTCCTCTCCTTTCTTCTATATTTATATTTAATCACAAACCGCTTCCATGAGATCTCCCTCCCTGTTTCCAGCCACGTCTCCAAGAGTGCCACAACATTGAAATTTTCTATTACTTCCCGAACTTTCTTATTTCCTAATTTGCTTATTAGTCCCTCAATATTCACACATCCTATTTTCTAATAAAGTTATAATTTTCCCTCCATCCCTCCCTCCCTTCTGAGTTTCCTCCTTTAATCTTACTCCTTGTAGTTCTCGCCCCCTCATCCCCTATCTCCATTCCTCCTTTTTTACCAACCTAGTCCGTTCCATGTCCTCCGTATCCTCCATCTTTACATACTTTACCCCAAAGGTCTTTTAAACTCCTACTTCTTCCTTTGCTCATAACTGTTTTACCTTCCTGTCTATCAGTCTTCTCATGTCCTTTCTTGCTCACTAAACCACTGCACTCTGCTCTCGCCATCTCTTGCTGCTCACCCTCACTCACCCCTTCACTGTTCTGATCTTCTGTATCCACACTGTACTGTCCATTCTCACCTGAGTTAATCTCCTCTCCTTCCTCGGCTCCACTCTTCGTTGTTACTTCTTTCTTCCTTCCATCTTGCCTTGTCATCACTCCTCCCTCGGAACTAACGCGTTCGTCCATCTTCTTCAGCTTCGCCACTGAGTGCTCCCTAACCCATCTTCCGTTTGTCAACACCAACCTCTGACCTCTTATTCGGGCCTTTAGTCCCTGATGTCTCGCTTTCCACAGGTGTCTGTTCAGAATCTTCATATTTTCACTTCCTTCCTTTACCATGTCTCTTTTCGCCCCTACTTTCTGGCACTGTAAATTGTTACTGTTTCTTATCCCAATGTCTGCCATTAAAGTTGAGAAAATTTTTACCCTAATTGGCCTCCGTCCTTTAGTTTTTTCCACTCTCTCCACATCGTCTATGTCCACTTCACTGAAGTTTATCTTCATCCTACCCCATATGACCTCTACCACCTTGGATATCAGATCAATCTTGCCTTCCCTCTCACCTTCTTCCACACCATATATAAATATGGCTTTCTTCATTCTCTCCTGCCTGTACCCCTCCGCTTCTCTCTTCTTCAGCATCACCTCCTCTTCCAGATGTTTCACTTTCTCTCTTAATAACTCTATTGCCTTCTCATTGTTTCCCACTCTCCTGTTCGATTCCTCAGTCTTCTTTTCTAGCCATTTCTTCATGTTCCCTATCTCCTTTCTCTGCTCCTCGATCACGTCCTTTATTTCCTGTACCTTATCTCATTGACACTTTTCCTGTATTCACTCACTACCAACTTAAGTGCTGCCAAGTCCTCCATGCTGAATTTTCCGCTGGTATTTGGGCCTGGGTTTAATTCCACCTCCACCCCCAATAACCAGCAGCATCGCTATCACTGTCACTACCAGCACCGCTTCACCCATTTTTACTCCTTCTTTTCTTAACACCCGTCCATTCTTGGTTTCCTTCCTCTGCTTCACCTGCCATTTCCCAATCGCGGCCCGGTACTGCTCAATACCGACCATGTTGACGGCACGCACTGCACCACGCGACTTCACTCCTCGGTTGCTCAAGCTAAGTCTGCAATATAATATCCTGAACTTGAAAATATGTACAATGTGTATGATATGAAAATTAGCCGTTCCAGGACAAAAGTGATGTCAGTAGGGGAAAAACTAACTGAATATCAGGTTGGGAATACAAAACAGGTAGATCATTTCCAGTATTTAGGATGGTAATATAGTAAGTGAGACTGAATGGAGTTGCAGCAAATATAATACAGTGAGCTCCCAGTTGCGATCATCAGTATTCTGTAAGAAAGAAGTCAGCTCCCTGACGAAACTAGCTTTACACCGGTCTGTTTTTAGACCAACTATACTGTACATGCGTGAAAGCTGGGCGGACTCAGGATACCTTATTCACAAGCTAGAAGTAACAGACATATAAGCAACGAGAATGATCGCTGCTGGTAGTGGTAGTGATGGTGTTTATTATTTTAAGATGAAGTACAACTAAGCAATCATCCTCTATATTATAACACTGATCAGAGAGAAAAATGGAAGGGATTCGACCCTTCGAAAAATGAAGGTATCGGCTAAAGAAATACAATGGCTACGAAAGGCATGAAAATTGAAGACTCCCTAGGCCACCATACGTAACACCGTCGGTGTTGGGAAAGAACAAGTGTTGATCAAGGGAGGTCGGATAGAGTAGATGAAAGTGAGAAGCCTGGAACAAGTGAAATCAATGTCAGGACTCAGCTAAGGGCCCCGTGATCGTCAACCCACGCTCCCAAGTTGAGAGCCAGTGGAGCTCGTTTCAATCGCCTCTTAAGACAGGCAGGGGTACAGTGGGTGTTATTCTACCGCTCCCACCCACAGGGGGATGTGATCGCTGGTACAAACAGGTGGGAGATGGCAGAAGGATATAAAGTCTAAGGAATGAACTCGATGGATGAAGCGGTACGCATAATCCGGCTTCGGTGGTGAGGCATGTAAGGCGAATGGAGGAGGAAAGGATACCCAGAGGATTAATGGATTTGGTCATGGAGGGTAAAGGAAGTAGAAGAAGATCAAGACATCGATGGTTAGACTCGGTTTCTAATTATTCTAGGATAAGATGTCTGGGCACGAACACAACCTGCTTGCGATTGCCTCCACGTTCCGTTAGATCAGTTACCTCCGGCTTATATAGCCCGGAATCTTATCCTAGACATGTTATTGTAACAAGGGAGAAAACTAGACGGAAGGACCCTAGCGTAACTATCCAAAGCCACGAGCACGCCAGTAATAGCTCGCCAAATAGAGCCTCAGTTTAATATTTACCATTATCAATGCGACACATAAAAGAATCGAAAGGTGACTCTAAAAACCTCGTATAATCCTGGCATTTACTTTGTCTCACTCATAAAGTTATGAACCTAGGCGTCCAAGAGAAGCCTAACTTGTTGGTCAAAACTAACCCAACTCACGGCGACTACAATTATTATTACTATTATTATCATTGTCATTATGTTTACTATCGTCCAAACTTCAGTATTATGGTTATTATTACTGGTATACAATATTTAAGGGTTCTTATTATTATTATTATTATTATTATTATTATTATTATTATTATTATTATTATTATTATTATTATGGGTCCCATTTAAATTCGTCTAACCTGCCATGATTTATCATTCCACCTTACAGTCACGTGGACTATCAACCTCTGTGATCTCTGGGGCCGTAGCACTTCAAATAAGTACGCATGCAGCCTATCCTTCTCGTACGTACTATAACGGGGTGCGATCCCTACACTCTCCTTAACTCAGTCTTACTAAAATAATCAGAAACAATGCTTCCCCAGAACCCAGAACTATGCCAAGAGGCATGCTGAGCTGGATCTTTCACTAGCTAATACAGTATGTCTACCTCTCTCCTGCACTCACCGAGCTCGATAGCTGCAGTAGCTTAAGTGCGGCCAGTATCCAGTATTCGGGAGATAGTAGGTTCGAACCCCACTGTCGGCAGCCCTGAAAATGGTTTTCCGTGGTTTCCCATTTTCACACCAGGCAAATGCTGGGGCTGTACCTTAATTAAGGCCACGGCCGCTTCCTTCCAACTCCTAGCCCTTCCCTGTCCCATCGTCGCCATAAGACCTATCTGTGTCGGTGCGACGTAAAGCAACTAGCAAAAAAAAAAAAAAAAAAAAAAAATCTCCTGCACTCCTCTCACGTAATAGCTTGTGATCACATCCAACACATGCCTAGCTGACTGACCTTTAGGCACCCGCTTTTTGTTTATCACCCATTCCTTTCTACACTGGAGGTTCTATAACATTTCTCCATTAATTTGCAAACAGTAATCAGATAATTAATTTATATGTGGTGTTATATTCCTACCTACTGATTTTAGTATATCCCCATAATCTTATTAATTCGACCTAATGTTCTAGCTTTGAACTTTATCTTTTTACAATAATAATATTTTTTAAATACTCTTATTATCACAGGTATATGCCAATAATTCACTAATATGAGTCATCTCGTTAACAAGCGAGTGGTCGCTATATGAGATTTTCTCTCACATTGTTTTTTATTGTGATATTACTTCACAGTGATGAAAGGGAGGTGACTGTTCCCTCTTCTAGCTGAGTTTATAACTGTCGTGAGTAGAGCGATGCATATTTGAAGGGTAAGAACCCCCTCCCCTAGTCAGAACAAAGGTTCCTATATATCCGTGCGCGCTGTGTGAGAGTTTCTCTCATCGCGCGACCAATGGCGTTGGTGTTATGTTGAAGTGGAGCGGAAAACTTACTCCTGTTGTACGCGTTAGTATTTGTATTATGAGCACTTCTTGTTTTTGAAAATGTTATTGTGTTCAGAAACCTTGCTTTTTACGTAAATGTTACTAGATATAATGCATGTGTGAGATTTTATTTTTTTACAACTCAAGTTATTTTTATGTACATTGCATATGTTATTTTAGGTAGCAATTTGTGTCTTTAATAAACAGCTAATCATTTCATATTTATGTCCGGCCCCATGGCTAAATGCTTAGCGTGCTGGCCTTTGGTCACAGGGGTCCCGGGTTCGATTCCCGTCAGGGTCGGGAATTTTAACCATAATTGGTTAATTTCACTAGCACGGGGCTGAGTGTATGTGTCGTCTTCATCATCATTTCATCCTCATCACAATGCGCAGGTCGCCTACGAGAGTAATATTAAAAACCTGCACCTGGCGAGCCGAACTTGCCCTCGGACACTCCCGGCACTAAAAGCCATACCCCATTTCATTTTCTTTATTTCATTTTTATCTACAATATATAAGGTAGAACTTGCGTTTGATTTCAGTGGTAAATTTCAGCCTTACGCCCCACAAAACTGTGAAAAATGTCACATTTATTTTAATGTGAGAGAAAGTCTCACGCTCGACCACTCGCGTTACATTTTGGCTAGCGACCACTCGCGGGTTAACCTGGACATTATCCTTAAATCCTACTATTTTATCATACTGCTAACTAACACTGGGGTGTATATGCATTTTCAGTCTAGGACGTAAGGATTTCACCTCATATACATACTCAAGACGTAGTGCTGTACCGGTGAAAGAATCAAGATCCACATAAGTTGAATTTTTTGCTATTTGTTTTATGTTGCGCCTACACAGATAGGTCTGCATACCTCCTGCACCCTGAGTTAACAAGAATTGTCATCATGAATTACTTTCTTCGTCTTCCACGAGGGCTCGAACCCACTATCTCCCGGATGAAAGCTCGCAGACTTTGGGCCTCTCTTTATTTTCACAGAAGATGAAGTGGATTGTGTTGATGAGACTGCTAGTTGTAGACATTGAAGTCTCGGTAGCTACGAAATCTCGACAATTCATATTTTACACCAGGAAACAAACGAAAGCAGATTTCCTTTATTTATATTACTGTTATGAAGTTGAGACAATGTATGCCCAATTACTGAACACGGACTTTAATGTATCCATTCTATGGGTGGAATTCTAAGCTTTGAAAGCAACCGACATGAATTTACTGGCATTACTTAGTTCAGTGTCACATTTTACTCATTTAGGTTGATGAGAATGAACTAAGCCATTTAAGGAGCATGCTTAACCGGAGCTTTCACTACGTAAGATTTCTACATTTCTCCTACACTTCTATTGGATAGCATCTTGTAATCACGCTTCCGGTGGATTTACGAGCTCATAGGTATCATCACTTTGAAATCCATTAAACTTCAAGCCATACGGTAGCCTAAACTTGAATTTAACTCTATATACCTCTTCTATAAATCTCCTGAAATCAATGGTCTATAAATAAATAAATAAATAAATAAATAAATAAATAAATAAATAAATAAATAAATAATAACAACAACAATAATAATAATAATAATAATAATAATAATAATAATAATAATAATAATAATAATAATAATAATAATAAGCAATACTTAGACGTTATTATACAGTAATAAAACCTGAAACGTTATATGCTTCAGAAACCTTAATCGTTGGTGGCGGGTCTCTAACCAAAGACATAGAGAAACAGGAAAGGAAAAAATCAGGGGGAAAAATTGGCCCTGTTTTTATAGAGGTAATGTGTATGTATGTTCGGTCCTCAGACCTAAGGCTGGTTGGATCCTCAGCAGCTCCACCATCAGCTGTCATAGATGGCCTTGGCATCACTGAAGAGGCGCACTAGGGGAATTAGGAGTGAGGTAGTTTCCCCACCGAGCCAGAAGAAGGAATATGGACGAAAAAATCATACCAGGAAATATATTGTGATTCTGAAAAATATCTCACACTTTTCGGAAAAGACGATTGAAATTTTATGGACACATGATCAGAATGAGCAGTAACAGACTAACTAAAAGACTTCTCTCAACCTGGCCCTTTCATCTAAAAGCAAGAACAGCTGGCTTCATGAAATGAAACATTTCTCCAGGAAATCAACATCTCGGAAGACATGTTCACGACAGATGTAAATTCAGAACCAAAATCGACAATCACCAGTTTGAAGACAAACCCAGAACCAGAGCCACTATTACTTGGACAGAAGAACGAAGGAAGAAGCTCAGCGAGAGGATGAAGAAATTCTTGGAGGAGAAGAAGAAGAAGGCGAACACATCAGTTAAGCTCGTTCAGTCGAGCTCTTAAGTAGGGCATAATAATAATAATAATAATAATAATAATAATAATAATAATAATAATAATAATAATTATAATATAATATAATATAATATAATATAATATAATATAATATAATATAATATAATATAATATAATATAATATAATATAATATAATATAATATAATATGACGCCTGCTAGGCTGTCTACACGTCAATTTCGACGTTCCGTTTTACTGTGCCTGACGGCAGAGAAATGATACCAGGTGTCAGAATGAACCGGACCTCTTTCGTGCGATCTATAGCTCAGTTTTAATACATTTTGTATGGTGAACAGGAAGTGTGTGAGCAGTGATCTTTTACATGCCCACATCATACGGCATGGGGTGTGCCGAATTATTTTTTCTGCCCTTCAAATATTTGACTACTTCTGCCGTGGTTGAACCCGCGGTCATGGGCTACTAAAAATGGTGGCATGCGTTGGCACTGTTATAATCTTGATCCACTCGCTATGTTTAATCTTTCCATACCGTTTTCGACAGCTTAGCGTAAGAAGTCTGGTACCGGTAATTTCGAGTGTCACGAACCTTTGCTGAGTGTCCTGTACAGTCACCCACTCGCATGACCAACTGCAATAAGTCCTGTTTTGACATTTCATGCACTTAACGCCCAAGGAGCAGGTGTTTTAAAGTGCTGTGGGACATATCCTGCTTGCCTTCCCACGATAATCTCGAGATCTGCCTTGTGTTGGACACTGATAAATCTTGTTTACCTTCAAGTCGCTTATGATCTCCATTGGAGTGTGACCTTCTAATTCGACGTACTTCGTAGGTTTGTTGTCTGCCGTCTCCTCGATTATGAAGTCGAGAGAATTCTTTAACAAATCACAATACAGTAGTTCACTGCATCCCGGTACTGGTATTGGTTGCCACTATTCACTGGTTCAGAAGTCAGGTAGTTCGACACTCGCCATCAGTACTCATTGAGACGATTGTACTTCACCTTTTCAACTACTGGAAAGGGGCATCGTTCTTATGTCCCCTCCAATATCGTGTCTGCATTCTATTTACCGTTCTCGCACTGACACTTCTTTCCCTCTCCCCATCCGTCATAACGACTGAGGCTTCCTTACATAAGCTGTTTGGTGTTTTAATAGGGGGAAAAGAAAATTAAGGTTGTTGCGTTTTAAGAGAATATTTCATCTGTAAATAAGAAAGGATTTAATTAAGAAATCAATGTTTAGGAAATGGGACCTTCATAATCGAGGAGGTAAAGGCGTGCTAAGTCACTTGGAAGGCCGTGGCTTCGATTCCTCAACAAAAAGTCGGAAAATTTAGAAATGAAACTTCCGCTTCTGGAGAGATAATATGCTGTAAGCCTATGGTCCCGAAGTTAAGAAATGAGTAACACTAATCAGAGGAACACCTCAAGATCTGACCGTTCGAAGAATTAGGGTATCAGTCAGTATTGCCAGATCTAAAAATAATGTTATAGAAGATAGGGCTCAAAAATGTCGGAAGATTTAGTCTAAATTTCAGAAGATGTTTTCAAATATGTAATTTTTTACAATTTTTCTGACAATTGTATGATCATACAATTAAGATTGGACGATAGAACTAAATAACTTTCAGTCATTCATCTGAGGATGATGATTATATTGTTGTTTACAAGGACCTAACATCTAGATAATCGTCCTATTCTTCTCTTTACCCTTGCTCACAAAGTTGTGGTTCCTCGTCAGATATACAAACACCGTACGAAATTCGAAATCCTAGCAGTATTCTACATGGTGACCCATACGGTTTTATTGACACCAAAATAAAGTATACAAGAAGTCTCAAGTCTACCGCGATCGTCCGACCTCATTAGTATGCTAAAAGACAATATCCCGCGGTAATTTCTCCCATACCTACGGATATGCTGTACACTACTGCTCACAACATTGTCCCTCGACTACACGTATTGTTGAGCATGTGTTATAAAGAACATCGTCTTTTCTAATCCTCGATGTTAAGTTAATGATTCATTGTGTACCATCTCTTGGTCATTTTGTGTACTTCATTTTGGTGTCAATAAAACTCCATTTCATGCCACTTATGTGTGTACATTATTACCTCTCTACCGTCAATATTCCGTGAAGTATTGCCTCTTCAGATGTTAACATTTGACTCACATTGTACTGTTCGATTGCCTCTAGGAATTACGTGGTAGATCATGAACTGATATCCAAGATCAGTCAGCTGCCATTTAAGAGTGCTTACATGGGAGAGACCCGTACCATAGGCATGGTAAAGGAGACATTCTCAAGGTAATACATCAGCATCACACCCCAAAATTCCCTTAGACTGGTAGCAATTGAAGGGAAGTTAAACAGATAATATTATATAGGTCTGCAGCCATGTAAAATATTGCTTCCCAGTAGCTTGTATCTGGAAAAACTTCGGAAGATATCCATCTAATGTCGTATATTCTGAAATTGTTTCAACATCGGAAGATATCCTGAAATTTTGGAAGATTTGGAAACACTGTTATAGGAACGAAGGGTCTGAAAGACATCCTAGACCTCGTAAACATAATACTGTCGAGATCGGAAGAGAACCAGAGTTCACTAAGAAAGGTCGAATAGGAAATAATATAGTAAGGAAGCAGTGGAAGCAATCCTAGGTGCTAAAGACTCCTTGGTTATCAACCCACACCCCCAGATGAGAGCCTCTGGGGATTACCTTTTAGTCGCATCTTATGACAGATAGGAAACACCGCGGATGAATTCTACCACTCCCACCTCCAAGGGGACAAGATACTGTAGCTTCCTCTGTGGATAAAAGGTAGAGTGGTTGAGTGTCGGCCTCTGAGTAGCAAAATCGCTGGATCAGACCTGGAAGCTTTAGTCGGATTTTAAGAGTCCATTCCATACGCCACGTTGTACGATGTTTGTAGGCATAATAAGATCTCTGGTGATAAAATCGGTCTTTACGTGCTAAATGTATTTATTAATGTTCAGCAGTAGGTTGCCAAGCCGAGTTTTGGTTTCTCTGTCATCCGGTAGAAGGGGCTGCCTGGCCGAGGCGGTAAAGGCGTGCTCGGTTCGCCCGGAAGGACGTGGTTTCGAATCCCCGTCAGGAAGACATAAAATTTAAGAAACGAGATTTCCGCTTCCGGAGGTGCATATGGCCCTAAGGTTCACTTAGCCTACACCAAAAAAGAGTACCAGGTTAATTCCTGGGGGCAAAGGCGGCCGGGCGTAGAGCTTAACCACTCTATCCCATCACGTGCTGCGGTTAACAATGGTGGTAGACTTTACCTTACACCCCTCCAAGGGCCTTCATGGCCTGTACGGAGGTGACTTTGTCTTTGTCATCCGGTAGAATCAAACGGAACGTCAAAATTGACAAGCAGGCAGTTAAGTAACATCAAATGAAAATACCTGCACATAACTATTCTTACAATTTTGCTTTACGGTGGACCGACATACATAATTCTTATGGCGATGATGGGACGTGGCCTTGATTGACGTACAGCCTCAGCATTTGCCTGGTGTGAAAATAGAAAACTACGGAAAATCATCTTTAGGATTGCCAACAGTGGGGTTCAAACCCACTATCTTCAGAATGCATGCTATCAGTTTCAAGACTCAAACTGCGCAGCAAACTTGCTCGGTACATTCGAAATTGTCAGGGTAGATATAAGCTTGTTTTACGTGGCAATAGATATCGTCACCATAATCACCAACTACCTTCTTTGTGGAAGGTGCAGAACTAATCTACACCCTAAGTTAAATGTTTCGAAGGTTAGAGATGGAAGTGTTATCTGAAATATACTCAGATAATGATATAACTAATGATTGAACGAAGGATGACACAATATAGAAAAGATCGAGTAGTAATAAAAGCAGTGAAGGATAAACTCGTATTGTCATGCTTATAGTCAAGACGTTGAACACCAGATTAGCTCTAACTTTATGAATGTGTCATGAAAGTTCCACATTTTTTACTGTTGTAGGCCTAGATACACTTCTGAACCGTACTGTTGTATGAAAAATATAATAAGTATGGAGGGTAGACAGATATAGCCTACATTCAATGTATAAACGCAAGTTGTGAGGATTGCTTTCCAGAATTACGTGATATTTGAACCTAACTGATTTGTTAGTCATGCGATTAACGACAGAACAATTTGTTTCAAATTTTCATATCCCCCCCCCCCTTCATTTTATTAATCGGAGCTTTTTGTCAGGATATCCCGTGGATTTTCTAAAAAGACTTTACGTTCTCAAAAGGGCTACTTTAACCTCTCTTAGACAATAGGTTTTCGAACAAAATATTCTTTCATTTATCCCTTAAAATTGTTGGAGGTAAATACAGACTTTTGACAAATTACCACTCTATGATCCCTTTCAGGTTTGGTGACTAAGGTACTCCTTAAAATTAGATGTCCAACTTGACTTGAGGATAATAATAATAATAATAATAATAATAATAATAATAATAATAATAATAATTTTTCATATGGAAAAGGCTAGTTCAGCCCTTGAAAGGTAGGCACTACGGCAAGGGTGGGCAACGTCTGCCATGTGTAGGAAACTGCGTGTTAATGTGGTGAAGGTTAACTCACGTATCCAATCGTCGAGCTGAGGGAATTAACCGTTCACAGTTAAAATCCAACAACCCGATTGGGAATCGAATCCGAGACTACGAGGCCCGATGCCCACGCCGCTGGCGAGACAGCCACTTGAGGGTTATTTCATTTAACCGATACGTACCTTGTCTCGAAGCGACGCAAGTGCACGTGTATATGGAGGACATGGCCCTGACCTGTGGGTTCCATAACTGACGACAACTGCCAGCCTCCGCTGGGAATGTCTTTATAAACATGCCAAGGATAAGGTCGGTACTAATATTGCTATCTACCATCATAAAGCATGATGACAACTCCTCCTCCGCCCTGTTTTACATTCGCCATCCTTCACATGTGCTCTATGTCACATCTCCCTCACCACTTGTGCTCTGAAATACGATACCTATCCGTCTGTTCTCAATTATGCTGCGCAGGTAAGAAAAAAATCTGACTTTTGAGAGTTATGGGATGACCATGAGTATATTTTACATTTGTTTCGCTACTGGTTTTGCAAACTGTTAAGGTTTTGGACAATGAAAATCCGGTAGAATTAATTTTACCTGTCTGGGATACAGATGTTAGCCTGAAATAGACTAATCCACTCTCCCAATCTCAAATGACCAAAGACAGTACTGATTCATTGTTCCTATCTGATAATACATCATATTATTTTTCAAAACATTAACACAAGTGAGAAGGTGTTTAAACGTTGGCCGTTTTGGTTCCAATCCTATAACTTACTCGATTGTATGATTTTGCCTCGTTTCCCCGCTTCGAACTCGGAAAACTGGTAGAGTAGTTACTTTCTCGAGGTAAAGACGCTTTCCTCCTACACATAAAAGAGATATAATAGACAGACAGATAGATAGATAGATAGATAGATAGATAGATAGATAGATAGATAGATAATACAGAAACTCCGATTGTCACACAAAATTGTCACTGGCCCGGGCTTCCTCATTCTTGTTAACGAATAACTGCTTTAAGACAAGTTCCTTGCAGCCACTTCTAATGTTCTTAGTAATAATCTAAGAACCGTGATATAATTTCTAAAAATTATTAAGTTTTTGGTGAATATACACATGTATATTCCGGCCCAGTCCGGTGGTATTTGAAAGGGTTCAAATAATCCAGTCTCGCATCGGCAGACTCACTGCCACGTAAAATAACTCTTAATGGTCAACATTTGTCATTTCATTATCCCCGAAAACCGTTAAAGTAGTGGTTATCCGGTTCGAATCCTGTTGATGGGAAGAATTTCACCATCAGAGTGTTGGCCTGTATTCAGTTCCAACTCTATCTGCAGTGCTCATATTCATTCGGGGAATATGGCGGTGTTGAGAGTGATTTGACCGTCGGATGGAACAGACCCCTTGGACTTACTCGACAAGAGTAGGCTATGTGACGACAGCGGGTTTCACGCTCTCCGTACCTCATTACCTTCATCATCATCATCATACTCATCATTATACTCTCACAACCAAACGCGTGGGTCGCCCATAGGTGTCAACAAGAAAGACCTGCAAGAGTTCTCGACGGAGGCCACACGACATCAATCAATCAATCGATCAATCAATCAATCAATCAATCAATCAATCAATCAATCAATCAATCAATCAATCAATCAATCAATCAATCAATCAATCAGTCAATCAATCAATCAATCAATCAATCAATCAATCAATCAAAACACCAGAATAGTTTTCTTTTTTGCTATTGGCTTTACGTTGCACCGACACACGGCGATGGGACAGGAAAGGGCTAGGACTGGGAAGGAAGCGGCCATGGCCATCGCACGTTGTGAGCTATGAATTTAAGAAGCTAGTTCATTTCTGGTGTGTGCTAGTGTCAGTTCGATGAGAGGTAAAGTTATAGACACTGCTGACTGACAAGCTATAACTCGAGAACTGTAATACAGACCTAGAACAATATAAGGGCTGGAGTTCTGAGACGAGGTACTCGGAGACCAAATGGCCATAGGCAATTAAATCAGTATAGAAGACAAAAATTAACGATATATGTATGTAATCCGCTTGGTACCTTGTCTGAATGGTCAGCCGTGTGATTTTCGGATCAGAGGACCCTAAGGTCGATTTCTGGATGGGCAGGTGATTTCAGCCACATCTGGTTCCAGATAGGGTTGGTATTAGGAAGACATCCGTCCGTAAAACTGAGATTAATCTACATCTAATAATAATAATAATAATAATAATAATAATAATAATAATAATAATAATAATAATAATAATAATAATAATAATGTTATTGGCTTCACGTCCTACAAACTACTTTAGCGATTTTCGGAGACGCCGAGATGGAGGAATTTACTCCCGGAGGAGTTCGTTCACGTTTTTATTTTCTAGTTGCTTTACGTCGCACCGACACAGATGGGTCTTATGGCGACGATAGGACAGGGAATGGCTAGGAGTGGGAAGGAAGCGGCCGTGGCCTTAATTAAGGTACAGCCTGGTGTGAAAATGGGAAACCACGGTAAAACCATCTTCAGGGCTGCCGACAGTGGGGTTCGAACCTACTGTCTCCCGAATACTGGATACTGGCCGCACTTAAGTGACTGCAGCTATCGAGCTCGGTATTCGTTCACGTGACAGTCGATCTACCGACACGAGGCTGACGTATATGAGCACCTTCAAATATCACCAGACCGAGCCAGGATCGAATCCACATCTAGTTTCAATCCAAAGTAATCCGGAAAACGGTCTGAAAGAAGAAGTATAATATCTCATCCAAGAGTGTCTAGCGCCAAATGCAAATGTACGTATTTTCCGTAATTTTTCTAGAGTGGAATTCAAACGGCATCTTACGTTTTATGCTGCTTGTGGTGGTGAAACAGTCTTGCATGGACCATCCAGGGATTCCGTGCTTTAAATGCTGACCTTTCTCCCACCATCGACGACATCCAGGGACGAAACCAATCATTTCCTCTAAAATCTATTTCAACAGGAATTGACCGTGCGTGCTGAAATACTATTTCTTTCATTGTGATCTTTGTATCAGTTCAAGTTGTTGTGGGTTTTGTTGTTAAGAAGGACTCTTAGTCATTTTGAGCCCCCAAATGATAGTGATGATAGTTCAGAGTCACGTGGCGTCATACACTGAGTCGAAGCCAGGTCTTAGAGGAATTGGGAGCAAAATGAATTAGAAAGCAAATCTGTGAGCAAAATGCAATTGTAGAATTTTCGTGGAAACATGTTTTCATGAACTGGGCGTCCTAAATGCCAACATATTCCTTGTTTTACTCCTAGTTTGTCTTCAATTGTTTCGTTTCGTTTACCAGAGATTTCACACAATACTGTGACTGACTAGGTAGTCGAGTATTAACTTGTTTTCTTGAAATACCATGCTTTCATATAAATCCACTGAGTATAGCCCAGACTATAAACCTATATATTCAATGTTCTGGGGTGTGCACTATCCTTAAACGCTATAATACAATACTGCACTATGTTATATTGTTTGGATCATCAGTCTGATACAGTGCTCCATTCTACCCTATTCCGCGGCAACCTTTTCGTTTCTACTGTACGTAACTACTGCATGCTACATTTACTCTATTCTGTTTGTCTTAGTTTACCCACAAGCGTTCTAATCCTGTACAGTTCTCTAATTATAGCTGAATAAATCCCAGGTGTTTTAAGATGTGTCCACCTTTTCTTTTGGTTAAATTTTCCCAAATCGTTTTTCTCTCGCCGATTCCATTCACTTTCCCTTCATTGTGATCCTATTCATGTACCTCACCTCCAGCATTCTTCTGTACCACCGCGTTTCTTTCTTTCTGCGTTGATTAACACTTATCGTTCATGTTTCGCTTCCATGCTCTCCCACACTCGTCACAAAATTCTTCAAAATCATGTTTCTTACATTCACATTTATACAGATCAGATGGGTAGGCTTTTCAGGCGTTTACTCTATTAACCAGCGTTTCGTCTTAGGTCTGACACTAGACTCATCAGAGTGGGATGTGTCAGGCCCTACCCACTGACGCTGGGGTGTATGCAGGTGAACTTATCAGAAGCCCATTATAAGAGGCACAGTCTGATAACTGCATACAGGAGATAAATCTCCACAATAGAATTATTGCCCGCCTAGCAATTCCGAATGGAACATTCTAAGTTCCCATGGAGGGAATTAGATATTTTTCACCAATAGAGCATGTCAAAAACAGTTAGTTATTTTATCAAGCTAGTCAAGTATTCATCCAGTTTTTAATTTCTAATCTAATATTTCCTGTATCACCTAATTTTATTTTGGATTTATTAATTTTCTTTATATGAAATATCCTTAAATCCCACATTTAGAAGAATCCAGTGAAAACGAAGGTTGATGAGCAACATAATACTGCAGTATATCTTTCAAATTTCAATGCTATTCAGAGCTAAGAAAGTTTACATACCCCTGATCTGGACCCTGTTATATTCTTTCATGCTTCAGAGAGAGTGTATTCTCTTGGAGTCGTGAGAGTATGTGATTACGTTGCTAACCAGCAGTCCACTACAGAGTGGCCGAGAGAAAACGGTGAGATTAGCAACGGCCATAAAAATATATTCATCTGTCAGAAGACAAATTAAGCCATGGTCTAACATTTCCTGGTGTCGTTAAGGAACAGACATATGGAACAAGCTCATATATTCAGAACTTGTTTCTTGGTTATTCGCTACCATTTTTTGTTCACTATAGTCTTAAAAAAAGCAGATATAGGTTAATTTGTCCTTCCAACAGTCTCACATCACATTCCTCTCGGGGAAGTAACGGTAGTCCAAATGTGATAGCTGTCCCCACGATAATTTATTTCCTGTTCTTTCCTCATATCATTTTGCAAGTTCCGGGACTCTTAGACGAGATCTAGTCACTGATGCCCTCTACTACCAAATGAAGCGAATACTTAACAAAATTCATCTCTCCGTAGAAGAAGAAGAGAAATTCGTCTATCTAGCAAGAAAATACATATTCTGAACATTAAATACCATTGTAAATGATTACAAGTAAAAACGGAGTATTCCCAAAAACGTGGGAAGTAAGGGCGTGGTTAAGAGGCCTACGCCCTAAAACTATATAAAACGTCTCTATGAACACACATCCTATGGTCGATAGTTAACGATTTATGTTATCGGCTGAAACGGGAGGACATTTCCTATTTATCATCTAATCATCAGATTTCTATTATGTCTGTTCTTCCTTCAGGGACAACAACACTGGAAAATACGCTGTTCAGTTGCTGAAAGACCGACTCCGTGGCTAAATGGTTGGTCCAAAGGGTCCTTGGTTCGATTCCCGGATGGATTTATTTTCCATCCACATTACTTTTAAAGAGAAATGTGATTTTAGAGTTAAGAAGATAATGATCACTTCCACAGTTGGTCCCTCTGAACACTCTTGTGTTTTGAACCTTCATTCGTGTTCATTGTACTATTATGCAATCTATAACTGAATATGTAATGTGTCCTGATCCCATGCATACTTGTGTACATCCTTATGTTGAACGAATCCATCGAAGATTTCTTGTGAGTTTTGTTCACTGCGATCAATTAGACGTTCCCCATTATCATTTCATATTTACTCTCCACCTGGTCCAGTTGTAGCAATATTTCGTTTTCTTTCTCTGCTACTGTTAAAATTCAGCTCCGTTTAATCGTGAATTACAGTAAAGTTTTACTCCATTATTTTCATCAATGTTTAAACCGTATCTTTTTAAAATAGTTACTTTTGCTCCTAAATAATCGTGTTTAATGCTCAGGCGTATCGCATTCGACTCATCACATTTTACTGGCTTTGATAACACTGTTGCATCAACTAGATCGTTTCATTGCCACTCGATGTATGTTTCAAGGTAATTACGCGGAAGTTTCTTTAATTGTTACTCTGCTCGTTGGTTTGGAGTCCGTACAGTAAATATGGATTGTCAGCTGTCTGCACTTGAAAGAAGACTTACTAGAATTATTTGTACTGTACGTTAACATTTCGAACTTTGCAGTGTTTGATTGTTAAAACTTGAGCATCATGGATGGAATATTTGTTAGTTGTGTGCATTGTTCAGAATTTTCTGTATTTTCATTAGTATATCGGGTGGGTCGAAAACGACCCGCTGGGCAGCTCCTCGACAACAATCATTCACGTATATTTTAGCTGAATGGTGATAATGCTCATATACAGATAAGCTTTAGATATATTTTTATTTTTTTACAAAGCAGAGTGAAACAGCTTGCGGTACAGACAATTTAAACGAGCTTGAAGTAGCTGATAACTTAAGACATCCCGAACTCTAAATTCGATATTACTGTATGATTGCCAGAAGATACAGATTCTTGTAATGAAAACTGTGCAGATCCCGCAGATTATATTGTGCCTATCTTCAAGTTAGCACTGTAGGTACCGGTAAAATATAACCTCATCTCGGATTATCGTCTCGAATTCAGCGGCCCTCGTGCTTCAGTGTCAGAATGTGGACAATCTAACAGCGATGACTTGGACATGGATTATAGCAATAAATAAGTAGAACATTGTTGGGAAATTACGTGATATGAAATGCCTTGCCACCTCTCCATATCTTCAGCCTGTAAACTAAAACATAAAGGGGTTAATTTTAAGATATTTTCATTAATGGTTTCCCATTTAATAATGAATTTTCTGCTTTGTCATTATGAATACTCCTCGATTTGTTCCAAATCTTTTTGCTACTCCACTATAAAAATGAATATGTACACCCTAATTTTCACTACCTTGTCCTTTCTTCTTCGTTTCTATTAGAATAATGATATCCTGACACAACTTTTCCAAATCCTTAATTACTTCATTATTTTTATGGCTTAAACATTGACCGGGCGAGTTGGCCGTGCGGTTAGGGGCGCGCGACTGTGAGCTTGCATCCGGGAGATAGTGGGTTCGAATCCTACTGTCGGCAGTTGAAGATGGTTTTCCGTGGTTTCCTATGTTCACACCAGGCAAATGCTGGGGATGTACCTTAATAAGGCCACGGCCGCTTCCTTCCAACTCCTAGGCCTTTCCTATCCCATCGTCGCCATAAGACCTATCTGTGTCGGTGCGATGTAAAGCCACCAGCTTAAACATTGAGCATTCCAGGTACCAATATGCATTGTCCTGTAAAGTAACTTCAGTCGCCTTGTATAAAATTGGCTTTAAATTACCAATTTGAATTATTATTATTATTATTATTATTATTATTATTATTATTATTATTATTATTATTATTATTATTATTATTATTATTATTATTATTATTATTATTATTTTATGAAGGGAAGAAGAAAAGGTATGCCATGTCATACGATGCCGGTATGTAACTTTCACAAGGCTATAATAAAAATAAATACGAAAATGGGTTTGCCCCAGAGGAGTGCGACAGGCTTCGGTAGCCGGCACAATTTCTATCACCGAGCTCGATAGCTGCAGTCGCTTAAGTGCGGCCAGTATCCAGTAATCGGGAGATAGTGGGTTCGAGCCCCACTGTCGGCAGCCCTGAAGATGGTTTTCCGTGGTTTCCCATTTTCACACCAGACAAATGCCGGGGCTGTACCTTAATTAAGGCCACGGCCGCTTCCTTTCACTTCCTAGGCCTTTCCTATCCCATCGTCGCCAAAGACCTATATGTGTCGGTGCGACGTAAAACAAATTGCAAAAAAAGAATTCCTATCCTCGCTGCTAGATGGGGGCTTCATTCATTCCATTTCTGACCCGGTCGAATGACTGGAAACAGACTGTGGATTTTCATTTACAAAAATGGGTACGTCTTAACAGATCAAAGAATTGCGAAGTTCTCGCACCCTGTTTTCTTTAGATAGTTGATGCATCAAATGCTAATAAACAATTCTGTACCCACAAGGTGCTAAAAAGAAAAAACCGTTGTAAACCGCGGCTTATCGTCAATTCTTTACGTTTGCATAATACAATATTGCAGACAGTTACACTGACATGGCAATGTGGCCACTATCTATTTACTTACTCTTACTTACTCGTTAGTTGGAAGCTCTGACTAAATCACCGGCGTATAAATTTGTATAAAGGCACTTAGTTTATTTTCTTTATATTCATTTATACTTTTCTCTGTACTTCAAGTCGACTTTGTTCTCCAATTCTTCCTCCTAACGCTTACGTCTTATTTTAATACGTTCCTAGTAATGAACGTCACCTATGTTCCTTCTAACTGCGTACCTATGATGGTGCTGTAGTTCGTGAGGCCTAGATATTCAGTCACTTCCTTTCCTCTCATCATTTGCTTCCGATACCCAGAATATGAGTGAGGAATCTATTTTGATCAGCCATGAAGCTGATGAGCTCAATGCCACTGGATAAGATGGCTGTGCGGTACGGGTTGTGTGGCTTGACGGTTACATCCAGGAGACGGTGGACTCGAGCTCTGGGCAACCTTGAAAAGTGTTTTCCGTAGTTTCTTATTTTCGTATCTAACAAATGCCAGGGATCTACGTCAAGCAACAGATTTCAGTACATCACAGTGAAGCTTGTGTAAGTTCTTTAAGGGAATCTATATACAGTAGACCTATATAAAATAACATCTTGTGACTGACTGACTGACTGACTGACTCCTCATCTCCGAGCCAAAACTAATGGACATACGGAAATGACATTTTGGGGCTACATTTACATTACGGTGTAGGTGAGGAAGGTTTTTTGGATATCACTTCGCTAAGGAAGTAAAAAGGGGACGAAATTTAAAATCAGTGTATCTATATCTCAAACATTGTCCGACTCGTTGGATGAATATTTAGCGTACTGGCCTTCGGTTCAGAGGGTCGTGGGTTCGATGCCCGGCCGGGTCGGGGATTTTAATCGCTTCTGATTAATTCTTCTGGCTCAGGGACTGGGTGTATGTGTCCGTCCTAACACTCTCCTCACCATATCCAGACAGCATACCGCACTACCAACCACCACAGAAACAGCAATAGTGATTACATCCAAAGGGTTGCGTCAGGAAGGGCACCTGGCCGTAAATCTGGGCCAAATCTACATGTGCGGCGCAGTTCGCACTCTCGACCCCACAGGTGTGGGGAAAAAAAAGCTTTAGCAAAAGAAGAAGAAGAAGAAGAAGAAGAAGAAGATCTATATCTCAAAAATTAATAGTTTAAAGATGTGAAATAGGTATTAGAGTTTTCCTTTAAAAATAAAGAAACGCGTTATTTTTTCGGAAAACCACTTAAGGGATAAAAATAATTGTAAAATTGGTAGTATCCTTTTAATGAGTATACTTATATCTCAAAAACTGAAGATGTTACGGACGTGAAAACTAGTAAATGAAATCTCCTCTAAAAACAAAGAAACACGCATTTTTTGTTTTCTGAAAATCCAATTAAGGGGTTGAAAAGAAGTGAAAAGGAGTTGAATTTTTAAATTTGAATTTTTTTAATGAGTATATTTCAAAACCATAACATGTTTCAGAAGTAAAAAAATTAGTATTTGAATCTTCTTTACAAATAAATAAACACGCATGTTTTTGTTGTCAAAAAAACCCGCTTAAGGGGAGGGTTGGAAAGAAGTGAAGAAGAAGTTGAATTCCTTCTATGAGGATACTTATATATTAAATACTGAAGATGTTAGAGATGTTAAAATTTGTTTCTGGAATCTCATTTAAAAATAAAGAAACGTGTATTTTTTTTTTGTATTCGGAAAATCCACTTCAAAAATCTACAGCCAGTTTTCCAGTCATTTGACCGGGTCAAGAATGGAATGGACGAAGGCCCCATCTTGCGGCGGGGTTAGGAATTGTGCCGGCTGCCGAGGCCTGTTGCACTCCTCTCGGGCAATGGTTAATGACTGACAGATGAAATGAAACGATATTGGAGAGTGTTGCTGAAATGAAAGATGACAGAGAAAACCGGAGTACCCGGAGAAAAACCTGTCCCGCCTCCGCTTTGTCCAGCACAAATCTCACATGAAGTGACCGGGATTTGAACCACGGAACCCAGCGGTGAGAGGCCGACGCGCTGCCGCCTGAGTCACGAAGGCTCTTCGGAATATCCACTTAAGCAGGTGAATAGAACTGAAAAAGCGGATGAATTTTTAAAATGATTTTATCTACAGTATATCTCAAAAACTTAACATGTTACAGATGTGAAAATTGGTATTTGGAATCTCCTTTAAACATAAACGAACATGTATTTTTTGTTTTCGCAAAAGCCACGGGGGTCAAAGGAAGTGAAACAATTGTTGAATTATTTTTTTTATGACGATACTTATATCTCAAAAGCTGAATATATTACAGACGTAGAAATTGCATTTTGGAATCTCCCTTAAAAATAAAGTAACACGTATTATTTATTTGGAAAATCCGCTTAGGTGAGAGTGTGGTGGGAAGTACAGATAAAGGGTTTGAATTCCTTTTTGGGCATACTTATATCTCAGAAACTGAAGATGTTACAGGCGTGGAAATAGGTATTTGGAATCTCCTTTGAAAATAAAGAAGCATGTATTATTTTTTTTTTTTTCGACTTGAGAGAGGACTGTTTATCACATGTATGTAGAGTTCTATGTCAGATGTTCCAGAGTTAGCTGTGCCAGTAGTCTGATCATCTTAGCCCCAAATGGCAATATCACAAACGTGGTTTTCAAAGAGGTTCTGAGGTAAAAAGAAAAAATTAGGTATTTAAACTTTAGGGATTTTCAGATAAAGTTGTAGTGCAGTACGGAGGAACGATTACTTTTATCAAATTACGAAATTCACGCGAGCGAACCCGCGGGCAACAGTTAGTCTTGCATATTATCACAATGTGTAATTTTCTATATTAATTGTGAATTGATATGCTGAGATGAAATTATATTCAGTCCCGAGTTAGAGGAATTAACTCTACACAGTTACATTTCTTGATCCAGCCGGGAATCAAACACGGGGCCGTCAAAACTGAAGTACAAAGTAAGACCGAAAGAACCATTAATCCGATGAAAAACTGAAAGCTGTTCTGAGACTACCGTATGCATGGAACAATGCTATTGACAGCATTATCATTCTAATTTACTCTAGTTTTATTTTGTTCCTGTCAACAGCCATTAATGGAACTTCCTCTTCAATTTTGTGCAAACAGCACATCAATAAAACGTCTGGTTAAAGGCAAAATGATGTGAGAACATTAATTCAGTAAAATCGGTTCTAGATGTAGCAAAGTTAACGCAGTATTCTGTCCGGTAGATGTGAGCACTCAGCCTATATCAGCATAGGCTGTTTTCAGACCACTCTTACTGTATGGGAGTGTAAGCTGGGTCGGACTCCGGATATGTTATTCATAGGTTGGGCATGACAGATATGAAAGTAGCGGGACTTATTTCTGGTACAAACAGGTGGGAACAATGACAAGTGGGCACTCTCAGCGGTGAGCTAAAGGATAAGTTAGAGTAATATGGTTTTTATTTACCTATTATTGCATATTTAACTTCGAATTTGTGCTTCAACATTAGCTGAACGTTCAATATTGCTGATGTGTATGAAGTTAGTCCCACAAAAACGGCTTCTATGAGTTGCTGAGGACTTCTATATTCACTTATAACGTCATCTGACTGAGAACATTGACAACACAAAGCTAGGCGCGCCGGAATGCTCAGGGCGCGTGCCAGCGATATGGCATGGACACGCGTATTATAGCCCCGGCCGGCATTGTCAGCATACTTTATGAAATCAAACATTACATTATTGTGGAATTGTTGGGGTGGGGGGATTCTGATGACGAGCTCGCAGTGCATTCCAGCTTTGTCCCCCACCTCCTGCGACCACCACAACTGGATGTGGACGATATGGAATTCGGGCAGAGTTCCAGCTACAGCCGCAAATAATGGAAACCGTTAATGGGACAAATGACAAAAGCTCTCCTCTAGTCAAACATATTTACATGACTGAAAATTAAATTCAACATATTGTAATAACAATCAGAAGTGTAGTGAAATATCATCTATTGCCACATTTACGTGATAGCGAATCAAAAACCAAACCATATACTGTATTCAAATAGATTGAGCGAATACTTATTTTGTCCGCCTCTATGGTGTAGTGGTTAGTGTGATTAGCTGCCACCCCGGAGGCCCGGATTCGATTCCCGGCACTGCCACGAAATTTGAAAAGTGGTACGAGGGTTGGAATTGGGTCCACTCAGCCTCGGGAGGTCAACTGAGTAGACATGGGTTCGATTCACACCTCAGCCATCCCGGAAGTGGTTTTCCGTGGTTTCCCACTTCTCCTCCAGGCAAATGCCGGGATGTACCTAACTTAATGCCACGGTCGCTTCCTTCCCTCTTCCTTGTCTATCCCTTCCAATCTTCCAATTCCTCTGCAAGGCCCCGGTTCAGCATAGTAGGTGAGGTCGCCAGGGCGATGTACTGGTCATCCTCCCCAGTTGTATCCCCCGACCCAGAGTCTGAAGCTCCAGGACACTGCCCTTGAGGCTGTAGAGGTGGGATACCTCGCTGAGTCCGAGGAAAAAACCAACCTGGAGGGTAAACAGATAAAGAAGAAGAAGAATATTTATTTTCATTTTTATAATCTGCTTCACGTCGCATCGACACAGATAGATCTTATGGGTGACGAAGGGATAGAAAAGGGTTAGGAGTGTTAAGGACGCGATCGTGGCCTCATAAGGTGCAGCTCTAGCATTTGCCTGGTATGAAAAGGGGAAAACACGGAAAGCCATCTTTAGGGTTGCCGACAGTGCGGTTTGAACCCATTATCTCCCGTATGTAAGCTGAGAGCTACGTGACACAAACCGCGTAACCACTAGCTGGGTGTAATAATAATAATAATAATAATAATAATAATAATAATAATAATAATAATAATAATAATAATAATACTTTTATGTAGGGTAATACAACAGATAAGAACATGCGCCGTAGTACAGAACATGCTTCTGTATGCTATATGAGTCACCCCAGTCGCAAGGGCAAAATACGCACATGGATGAAGGTAAGAGTAGAAGAATAAATAACAACAAGTACACTAACTGGTTATGTGACTTAATGTTTACAAACACTCACTGCGTGTCAGTGACGGTCACCCGTGTGCAGTGAGTAGGCCCGTGTGGTTATGTGAACGAATCGTATCCATCGAATTTCTTTATTATTTCTGTCTTAAATTGAAGATAATAATTGGTTTAGTGTAAATCAAGAGTCAAATTAGTGATGGATTAATAAATACCATTTTTTTAACAAGCGAATGGACCACTAAGGATCACGCTACAACTTCATTTCTTTCTCTTCATGCGGAGTTTTCTCTGTGTCCAATACTCCTTCATGCGTTCGCTGGTCTGCTTCCGTTGTTCATCTGTCCAGGCTCTTCCGGTCTTCCTAGTTCTTCCTGCGACTTGAACACCTTCCATATTCTTCAGTGTGTTCCTAAACGTATTCCTTTCTAACAGCTGGTCTTCCAAGATGCTTAACCTTTCAATATCCTGCTTCGTTTCCTTAGTCCATGCTGTAGTGGTCTTTTTTCTCCAGAAGTAATCAAATATCTGTTTGGTAAGTCTGTTTGCGTTCATTTTGTATAGATATCCAAGAAACGCCAGCCTCCTTTTCTTCATGGTCTCTGAGATTCTTTTCACCTTCTGGTAAACTTCTTTGTTACGCCGAAGTTTCCATCCGCTTTCAGTTTGGACAGCTCCCATAATTTTTCTGAGGATTCTTCTTTCCAGGACCTCTAGCTTCTCCAGCTTGTAATTCATGGATAGGCATTCACTGGCATACAGACATTCTGTTTGACCACGGTGTTGTAATATTTTAATTATTAAAACAGAAATATATATTATCTGCGCACATTTTAGCGATAGATTTACACCCTAGTGCTGAATCGGTCGACTTCGGTTATCTTCCAGATTCGTATTGGCAACCTTTGAAACACAAACTAAGAATCACTTATGATCGCTGTGCGACATCTGGCGTACACTTTACGAACTCGTACTGTTGTAGTTTACACAGCAAAGCCAAACTATAGAAACACGTTTCGCTTCGAGAAATGTTATATAGTATTATATATTGTGTGTGTGTGAGACACAGTTGTTGGCGTAAGATAATATAGGTTTAGAAAATTCATATCGATCGATCATATTATCGATTCAATTCAGATTTCATTTCCATTCAGTTGGTGAAATTACCGGAACTGGCAGTACTCCCTCCTTACTCCTAAACCCAGTACAAAAATCTATCACTAAAAAGTGCGCGTACAATACATATGTACATTGCCGTGTACATTAGGAGTACCCATTGGAATTTACTACGTCATTGCGTTTTAGTAAGTCTTTTTTGTGTGAAGTCTTTCCGCAATTGAAGTTCTTTGCTTTGCTTTATTATTATTTATTGAAGTATTCCTATCCTTCCCGATCTGTTGATTTTTGCCTATAATTCATTGATAGTTATTGGTCCAGGGGGACATGCTATTTTGGTGTAATACACTGACTGACAGAGCAAATGCAACACCAAGAAGGAGTGGTTCGAAAGGGATGAAAGTTGGGGAAAAAACAGAGACGGCCGTGACGAATAATTGATGTTTATTTCAAACCGATATGCAGGTTACACAATGCGCACGGCATCGACTCAGTAGGATGTAGGACCACCGCGAGCGGCGATGCACGCAGAAACACGTCGAGGTACAGAGTCAATAAGAGTGCGGATGGTGTCCTGAGGGATGGTTCTCCATTCTCTGTCAACCATTTGCCACAGTTGGTCGTCGGTACGAGGCTGGGGCAGAGTTTGCAAACGGCGTCCAATGAGATCCCACACGTGTTCGATTGGTGAGAGATCCGGAGAGTACGCTGGCCACGGAAGCATCTGTACACCTCGTACAGCCTGTTGGGAGATGCGAGCAGTGTGTGGGCGGGCATTATCCTGCTGAAACAGAGCATTGGGCAGCCCCTGAAGGTACGGGAGTGCCACCGGCCGCAGCACATGCTGCACGTAGCGGTGGGCATTTAACGTGCCTTGAATACGCACTAGAGGTGACGTGGAATCATACGCAATAGCGCCCCAAACCATGATGCCGCGTTGTCTAGCGGTAGGGCGCTCCACAGTTACTGCCGGATTTGACCTTTCTCCACGCCGACGCCACACTCGTCTGCGGTGACTATCACTGACAGAACAGAAGCGTGACTCATCGGAGATCACGACGTTCCGCCATTCCCTCATCCAAGTCGCTCTAGCCCGGCACCATGCCAGGCGTGCACGTCTATGCTGTGGAGTCAATGGTAGTCTTCTGAGCGGGCGCCGGGAGTGCAGGCCTCCTTCAACCAATCGACGGGAAATTGTTCTGGTCGATATTGGAACAGCCAGGGTGTCTTGCACATGCTGAAGAATGGCGGTTGACGTGGCGTGCGGGGCTCCCACCCCTTTGCGGCGGATGCGCCGATCATCGCGTGCTGACGTCACTCGGGCTGCGCCTGGACCCCTCGCACCCTCGCACGTGCCACATGTCCCTGCGCCAACCATCTTCTCCACAGGCGCTGCACCGTGGACACATCCCTATGGGTATCGGCTGCGATTTGACGAAGCGACCAACCTGCCCTTCTCAGCCCGATCACCATACCCCTCGTAAAGTCGTCTGTCTGCTGGAAATGCCTCAGTTGACGGCGGCCTGGCATTCTTAGCTATACACGTGTCCTGTGGCACACGACAATACGTTCTACAATGACTGTCGGCTGAGAAATCACGGTACGAAGTGGGCCATTCGCCAACGCCGTGTCCCATTTATCGTTCGCTACGTGCGCAGCACAGCGGCGCATTTCACATCATGAGCATACCTCAGTGACGTCAGTCTACCCTGCAATTGGCATAAAGTTCTGACCACTCCTTCTTGGTGTTGCATTTGCTCTGTCAGTCAGTGTACATGATTTAGTCTTAGGTCTTGCAGTTTTCGTAAAATACGCTCAATGTCGTTGCTAAAGGAGGTTATTATATCCTAGACACTTTTCGCCTCCGTTTTCCGGTTTGAACTGATGGACAAAGATATTGAGAATTCACAGACAACACTCCCATTCGTCGGTTCTAGCCTTGGACCTCAAGAAGGAAACAAAACACGGCACGATGAAGCCGAATGCCACAGAAGAGAGTCGTGCCTACGGCGAAATACTCACCGTAGGTACGTGTACGTATGTATATTTCTCTATTAATAATGGTATTTTATTAATTCACCGCTAATTTTACTGTTGATTTGTGTGAAAGCAAGTATTATCTTCCATTTAATTTTTTTTTTCGTACGGAAATCTGTTAGAAAATTTCTATTACAATTACTTTTATTTTACTAATATCAACTATTTACTAAACCACATTCATAATCATCCTGTAGTATAGACCATTAGTTGCTTAAATAATTTCTCAATACATGAATACGTGCCGAATGTTATCTAACAAACCACTCGTAACAGTAATTGGAGGAAAAAGGGGAGAATGAGGATGTACCATTAAATGATAGATGATGGTGATTTTTTAAAAAGTGGAAGTACAATGAGTTAAACATTCCCTCTTAACTTTAATCAGAAGGTGAATGAGGAAGAGGTCCAACACTTCGAAGAATGAAGGTACAGGAAAAGAAAGAAAATAGTGGCATTAAAATGAACGACTACCTCTCTCTCTCTCTCTCTCTCTCTCTCTCTCTCTCTCTTGCAAACCTAATCTCAAGAGAATAAGAACTGGATGCTAAAGATGAAAGTGAGAAGCCTGGCAAATGTAAGAGGAAAATGCCAGACACAGCTAGGATGCTTCTACCGACAGCCAGGTTTATACCATGAATATATTGTCCCCATCCTACAGGGGTGGACAAGACGGGTCATGAAAGAGAAGTCAAAAGACTTTCCATGGCTCGCAAAATGTATATTCGCGAGGTTGAGAAAGAATAATAGTCGACCAAAGAAAGCTTAGAACACTATTAATCGCAGTCATGCTATAATCGCCATACATGAGTTTTAGAACCCTAAATATACTTTATCTTCTCTCTTGGATGATTTCTTGTACATAAATATTTCGAACACATCATCATCATCATCATCATCATCATCATCATCACCACCATTGAACACCCCAATTTCAGTGTACATTTGTGAAATTCCATCTGTGGTTACATTAAGGCTATCACTCTAAGGGTAAGACCGTACTGGAAAGACAGAGACTTGATCCCTGCAATGACAGATATCACTGCGACCTCTACTTTCCATGTGGCTGCTGGTCGATAAACCAGCTGTGCAAATAAGTACTGGAAGAAGTTTCTCCATTAATAAATCTCCCAGTGATCGAGATTGTGATTTATAGCATTGAGATAAATATGATATGCCTCCAAAATACTTTAGGTTGTGTGCCCTTGTGTTTTCCCTCCGTGTGGTTTATTTGTTTTACACTGGTGTATAAATACCGATTTTATGAAATAAATGCTAATTTCTACGTATATGAAGAAAAATAATTGCTCTTAACTAAATTTTTCACTGTTGGACTTACTAGGCTTGACATTATACAAATGAGATGAATCTTCACCATGGCTGAAGTTTGACAGATCACCAGCCGTAGAGTATTTAGCTTTTAAACTCACATTCCAAATCAGCTTAAAAGCCAATCAAATCATTCATGACTTCACATTTGGATACAACAAGATTTGAATATATTGAGATATCTTTTCTCCCCATTAATGGTAGATGTTATTGTTTAGGTATAATAATATAATAAGAAGAGATAGAGGTCTGTTCCTTTTAAGAATGAAACTGTCTGCAAAAATAATCGGTTTGCGGTTTGTCTCATAGCATTTTTGGGATTTATATATAACAGGCAGTAGAAAAAGTCAAAGAGAAGATTTGTAAAGGTATCAAAGTCAAGGACAGGAAATAAAACTTTCAGATTTTTAGTGTAATTTATTATTTTACCTGAGTTTACAGTTGATCTTGAGATTGCTGAATCGAAAGAGTACAAAATTAAAATAAACTGTGAACCTACAAAAATAATAATTGAAGCAGAAAATGAAATCCGATGATTCCACAAATATCAGATTAGGAAATTAAATCTTCCGGCAAGAAGATGAATACTGTATTACTACTTAGGCAGTAAAACAACCAATAGTGGAATGAGTAAGGAGGACATTAAGTACATGTACAGCTTAAACAAGGAAGATCTGCCATATGTAAATTTGCTCACCTCAAACATGAGATGCGGATATTAGAAATATGGTTCTGAAGATATTCATGCGGAGCGGGTAGATCGGACCACAAATTAAAATATACTAAATATGTAAATTCGGTAAGAAGGAAAAAAAAATTGTCGAAAACTAAGCTAGGAGATAAGAATGGTAGGAGGAAGCAAAAAATTATTATAATAACAGATTCGTGTAGTTGAAGGATGCAGTAGTTGGCGCAGGATAGGGTGCACAAAGATTTGCGTCAAACGAGCCTATGGACTGAAAAGCCAAACAACAGCAATGACGACAACAGCTGTAAGAACAGCAATAACTAACATTTTGTGTTTTACTATTTCCCACTAATTTGCTGGAAAATAGCCTATTAAATAAAAGGATCTTAAACAGCGTAGAAGCAAAATTCACAGTGTAAATTTTACCTATTGACTGGACGCAGAATAGATCTTTTAAAATTGAATTTTAGGGATGGTCTGAGTAGTTGACAGTCTGATAATATAAAACAAGGCACACTCTTTATTTAATTCTGTTGTTTCTCTCTCACCTAGGCAGGAAAACCAGTATGAGAACAGCATGTTAATACTGATTATGATTGTACCTCTAAAGCTGAAAGCAGCGGCACATTTCCAATCACTGTGTGTTCCACTTCTGTCATGAGTAGTCGACCCGGCATATCTGAACTCTTGGCCAATTACTAATGTGTAGATGTAGTCTATTATTGCTTTTTTCATAATTAATAGAAAAAATAAAGCAACATGTTGATTTCGTGACCTGTGGCGGCCGCTACATGTACTCGTCGTGTGGGAACTCGGGCCCGTTTGCGTGCGGAGCAGGAGACGAGGTAGTGGGTGGGGGAAGGGGCACGACCATTAGCAAGTGTGTGTACGTGTGGACTAAGTGGGTAACAGAGCACTACAACATCGTAAGGTGACTTACCAGAAAGTTTTTTGACTCCATTTGTCCTATTGAAACTACTTTGCGAATATAACTAATTTAATTTGTTCAGAGGAGACTCGCCTAAATAAGGCAAAACTGGAAGTACGACGTACTGTATTTGGAGAATCAGTATCGAAATAATATTTGTACATCGGTACAACTGTTAATTATAGTATTTATTTAGTACCACAAAACAAAATTATAACCGGGCGAGTTAGCCATGCGGTTAGAGGCGCGCGGCTGTGAGCTTACATCCGGGAGATAGTGGGTTCGAATCTCACTATCAGCAGCCCTGAAGATGTTTATCCGTGGTTTCCCATTTTCACACCAGGCAAATGCTGGGGCTGTATCTTAATTAAGGCCACGGCCGCTTCCTTCCAACTCCTAGGCCTTTCCTATCCCATTGTCGGGGCGACGTAAAGCCAATAGCAAATAAATAAATAAATAAATAAATAAATAAATAAATAAATAAATAAATAAATAAATGAAATTATGTTTTACTTTTTCAATTAATTCACTTAATTGTCCTATTCCTTGGCTGAATGGTCTGCGTGCTGGCCTTCTGGTTAGAGGGATCCAACTTCGATTGTCGGACTGGCCGAAAATTTTAACTACGTATACTTTATTCCTTTGGCTCGGGGATTGGGTGTTTGTGGGCTTTTTAATACATTTTTGCTCATCTGCATATAACCCACAACATTACCAGCCACCGCAGAAACACGTAGTAGCGAATACATCCCTCTACACAGGGTTGGTATCAGGGAGAACATCCGTCCGTAAAACTGGCCCATATCTACATCAAGTGCTCACGCCATTAAATTGGGAAAATGCCACGTTAAAGAAGAATTATAAGAAGTAGAAGAAGAATTAAGTCACGTAATTATAATACGTACTTTGGCTAAATCCATAGCAGACAAAGTAATTCCGCAGTAGTTCATGAATTTCTTGCCTACTACTTGAATGTACAATCGAAATCGATTATAAGGGCTCCGAAGGGACCGCTAATTAACAGTTGTTATAGATGACAGTCGCACAAACCGGTTTTTATTTCTTTTGTTTCCTGTTCTTTTGTGCCAAAAATATCGTATCTGTAGATTGTAGGCTTCACACTTTCACGGTTAATTAATAGAATTAAGTTAAAACTTCAAACAAAGAAAGTAACTGGAGTAAATACTGTATTTGAGAAGTGGGACTGAGGGGAATTTCATTGGGTTTCGCTTGAAGAATAGGTCCACTGATCGGCAAATTATTTGTTTATGCTGCTTAAACCTTGTACGTAAAGATTCTTCAGTCTTTGTGCTCACAAAATCTGACCCGCTTAAGTTTAAAAAAATCTTCCAAAAGAGACTGTTTTATTTCTCGCTGTCCTTTCAAATTTTAAAAATCGTTCAGTGTAATACACCCCATTCCTTCGCTATGCTGACGTTTGTTTCCCCAGTTTCTAATCTCCATATTATGTGTGACTTTTCTTTTCCTTTCCTTTTGCCACATCAACAGACTGATTCGAAATCTACAATAATAAGCGTTACATTGTTGTAAGCAATCCCCAAGTGCGTAACAAACAAAACTCCACATTGGACGTTATAGCCGATACATTACTCCGAAAATGCCATAAGAATGCGTCATTATATACGATAAGCCGTAATAAGCGACGTCGTACTAACCTATTTTTAAATACAGTGTTTATATAGGATTTATACGGGACCGTTAGATTTCGTCGTTATATCCAGTATGTCGTTAAAAGCGATGTCGTACTAACCTATTTTTAAATACAGTGTTTATATAGGATTTATATGGGACCGTTAGATTTCGTCGTTATATCCAGTATGTCGTTAAAAGCGATGTCGTAATAACCTATTTTTAAACAGTGTTTATATAGGATTTATACGGGACCGTTAGATTTCGTCGTTATATCCAGTATGTCGTTAAAAGCGATGTCGTACTAACCGATTTTTAAATAGTGTTTATTTAGGATTTATACGGGACCGTTAGATTTCGTCGTTATATCCAGTATGTCGTTAAAAGCGATGTCGTACTAACCGATTTTTAAATACAGTGTTTATATAGGATTTATACGGGACCGTTGGATTTCGTCATCATATGAGGTATGTCGTTAAAAGCGATATCGTAATAAACTGTTTCGACTGTAGTAATAAATAAAGTAAAAGTATGTATGTATGTATGTATGTATGTATGTATGTTCAGTCCTCAGCCCGAAGGCTGGTTGGATCCTCAGCAGCTTCACAATTAGCTGTAACATATGGCCTAGGCATCACTGCAGAGGCGTATGAGGGAAATGCTAGGGGCTTTACATCGCACCGACACAGATAGGTCTTATGGCGACGATGGGATAGGAAAGGCCTAGGAGTTGGAAGTAAGCGGCCGTGGCCTTAATTAAGGTACAGCCCCAGCATTTGCCTGGTGTGAAAATGGGAAACCACGGAAAACCATCTTCAGGGCTGCCGATAGTGGGATTCGAACCTACTATCTCCCGGATGCAAGCTCACAGCCGCGCGCCTCTACGCGCACGGCCAACTCGCCCGGTGAGGGAAATGAGGAGTGCGGTAGTTTCGCGTTGCTTTCCTCACAGAGCCAGAAGTTGCTCTTGCATATCAATCCGCTAAGCCCACTGAAATGTATGCACCAACTGACCCTATGAGTAACACCATTCATAGCAGGAACTGGCTGCATAAAGGAACGGCATTACTAGCATCGCTCATACCTCAGTCACTTTCATACTGCCAAAGCCAAGGATAAGGCTGAGACAGATCAATGAAAGTAACAAAGTTGTTCTAACACATACTAGAAGACATAGTGCACTGTAAACACTAGGTCTCGCCAGCAAAGGCATAGAGTAGCAGCATACAGGATAAGTACTGTAGTTTCTGAAGAGATCCATTGCACAAATTACAACCTTTACCGTCAGAGTAAAAGATGTGTAGAAAACGTAAAAAGCCGTTCAGACCACGTTATGCTGGGGTAAAGCCTCAGTCAAGTTACACAAGGTGTTCTCAAACTTGTGGAAAATAATCGGGGTCGGTGCGGAGTGGAGGTGGATAGTACACCCCAAAACAACACAAAAGTCCCTGGCGAACTTATGTCTGGAGTCAGGGCATTGCAGTAGCCTACTTCGCCAGCGTGTGGAACAAGGTTGCATCGAATACGTCCAATGCCTGGACAGTTCGAACGCGTGGTGTCGTATTCAAGCGTGCATTCAGGCGCATGGTGGGCATTTGAGAACTTCATTGTTAGAATGAAGTATCCCTGCTGGTACACCAACATGGTGACAGCTACTCGACATGGAGTGTTCCAGGTAAGGCCATTGGTAATACTTCCCGTACAATCCACCATGGGACATATGCTCATGGGAAATTTCTGACCTGTTTACATACTGTATTTCAGTTACTGTGAAATTAGCCGTATTGCCGAGTAGCGCTGGCTTTGTTCTTCCCGACGACAACACTGTATGGGGGAATGTGTGTTTCTATGGTGGTTTGTAATGTAGTGTGTGTTGTCTGAATATGAAGAGGAGACCCCGAACCAGAAGAATTAATCAGACGAGATTAAAATCCCCGACCCGGCCGGGAATCGAATCCGGGACCCTCTGAACTGAAGACTTCAACGCTGATCATTCCAAGGAGTCGGACAGTACTTAAGCACAGTATTTCGATTAATTCATGAACTCAGTCACATAGATCATCAGTCACCTTGTAACTCCAGAATTAATAGTACATGTTATGTTGAAAGTTATTTGTTTTTATTATCGTTAGTATCTCCATTATTACAGGAAGTCATCTATCTATACTGTATACAGAATTAAGTTAGCCACCACTCTGTCATTATCTCTGTTTCTTTCTCTTCAGATGGAATGTTGAAACCTCTTCTCGACCACCACCACCACCACCACCACCAAAATCATTATCATCACTATCACCACATTAATTTGAAAGAGTGAGGCAATGAGGTTAACAGTCTATAACAAAAATCGTGTGGCTATTTCTAGCCGAGTGCAGCCCTTGTAAGGCAGACACTCCGATAAGGGTGGGCGGCATCTGCCATGTGTAGGTAACTGCGTGTTGTTGTGGTGGAGGATAGTGTTATGTGTGGTGTGTGAGATGCAGGTATGTTGGGGACAGCACAAACACCCAGCCCCGGGCCACTGGAATTAACCAATGAAGGTCAAAATCCTCGAGCCGGCCAGGAATCGAACCCGCGACCCTCTGAACCGAAGGCCAGGACGCTGACCATTCAGCCAACGAGTGGGACACAGTCTATAATGAAGATACAAGTATGTATAATACCACAGAAGTTATCAGAACTAATCCTTAAAACCTCTCCAATGATATCATTCCATAAGGATGTCACAGAGTGCGCTGGCAGTCTGAAATCGCACTTTTGTCAGAGGTCAGTTTTTTCGACGCTGCAATACAGAAACTGAAGGCCCGTCGACATTTTCGGCTCTTAATAGTCCTAGGGTCAAGGACACCAAGGATGAAGAAGCTTGTCATGGAAAGCTGATCTACACAGTACATTAAAATGCCGGTAAATCTAGTGAGTGACTGTGATGGAATTCGATACCGCGAACCTGCTGCATTTTGTATAGCCTGCCTGTTAATCTATGTTCTGACCCGTTAGTGCGCCTGGTTGTAATTATCTGGATCTGGGTTTAGTGCGTCGGTACTTGAAATAATTGTAATTGGTGTGAAAGGTATCGGTTCGGCTCTTTGGTTAGACGAGCAGCTTCAGGTTCAGAGGGACCTCAGTTCGATCCCCGGCCAGACCATGGAATTTTACCATGTCTGGTTAATTCCTCCAGTTCGAGGACTAGGTATTCATATTCGACTTCATATACATATTCATTTCAACACAACACAGCACACTATTGTACGAACCACCAGAGGAATATACCACCCGGCCTTGACCTGGGCTTAATGCACATATAGTGCCGACCCCAAGTAGTTGAGAAAAGGTCGGGAAGAAGAAAAGAGTGAAGTATTTTGAGGGGAAATCGGAATCAACTTACTGTTGCCACGGCCAGGAGTTTAACTTCATATATTCGAACAGGGTTGGTTTACCAATTGCTACTGTGGACTTCGAGCAGATGAATAAATCTCAGATAATCGGTCGAAATTTTCGTATACTAATCGTAAATCATTAAGAGCTCCTACATTATTTTTATGCTAATAGTTTTGATAAAATGAGGTTTTCTTAAATAACATGAAATAACATTCCACTATTAACAATATTTTAAAGCACCACAGGAAAGACAAAGTGCTCATTTTTATTTGAAGTTCCTATTGATGGTGATGATGATTGTCTATTCAATGGAATTAGCCTCGGGATCATCTACCCAAATCCTACTGTAAAATTTCTTGACAGTCATGTAAATATAGGTCTGTAGTATGTTACGCGGACTATACCCGCAAAAGCTCATACACTGTATTTCATGTTGTGGTCACTCTCTCCTTGTCTGGGATGTGAACTGGCGATACATGTGGACACTTCAAGTGTGAGGCGTGACCAGAATCCATAAACTACACACACTTACTATGGCTTTCCTTAGAGAAAATTAGTAAGTCCTCGCTGAACGCATGGGTCAGAAAACCCATATCATCTCAAGTTATATTACTGAACATATATCTATTCCAAGTTAGAAATATAAGGGGACATAGTAAAAATTCACATTTTTAACATTAAGGGAATTACGGTTCATCCTTGTTACATATTGAATTCGGGTACACTAGCCAAACTGGTATTCAGTTTATTGGAAGTAAATTACGAATTAATACAAGCATGCGAGCATTCATTGCCAGTGATTAAAGTAAAATCTTCCAGGTTGTACACTTCCATAGTTAAAAAATATTCTCTTTCAAGACTTTTCGTCTGCGAATGTGGTAGACGTATTCAGAGAGAGGTTGGCTTTGGCCTAAGTTTTCTGTATGTTTTACCGTAGCAACAATGCAAGAAGAAAGAACCATTTGAAGACAAGCTATAATACTATGATGAAACTGTTCAGAAAGGTAGAATAGGAATAAAACTTAACAAACACAATTATTGTCAGTTAAAATGAAACTACGATAACACACACATCATTTAGACTAGTGTGTATAGTAACGGAGACGAGGAAGGCAATGGAAACTGACGTTGATGGTGGTCATTTTCACCAAGATTATTATGTGAATTTAAAACTGTACCAAGTAAGCAATAATTAGTAATATATGACTGTTGTTCCATTATAATAAACGGAGATTTTAGGACAGTAATGTGGTAAGAGACGCATTCTAGAAGCTCTGAAGTTATGTCTTGTGGTTGTATCCATAGAGTTATATTCATAGCAGTGATCCCTAACTCCGTATCCGACTTGCAAATCATTTTTTGGTCAAAATTTTAATTCGTGGCTCTCTCAATTGTTCGCTTCACACTTTTCCAACAAATTTTCTTATAAAGATGTTACAAAAGGAATATTTATGTGTGTATGTGCATCACTTACTTACCTTTCTTCTTTTTATCTTATAATTGAACTGTTCTTATCGTATGTTGCATTTAGAACCTGATCACTACATTTTTCCAATCTGAATTTTTATGATCATCCTTCTCCACACCCGCAACACTGTTGCTTCTCACTTCTTTTCCCCCCATCCAAAACAGAGTATTAGTCCGTTTACTTTATTACCTTAAATGGTAGATACAATATTTTTAGTAAAATCTCTAAATTGTATGAGCAACTTAAAGTTGCTTTAAAAGTAAAATTTGCAGGTTCAGAAATTTTTCATATTTTTTGCGTATTGAGAATAAAGCATGTTTCTGTTCAACGATATATGGCAACCATACGTAGGTACAATCTGGACAATATTATTTCCAAATGCGTAATTTATTTTGATGTTTATGTACTTGCTGACTGGTAAATATCATTTAATTCTAAAAAATTGGTAACGCAAATTTACATATGACTTTAATAAACGTTGTGTATTTAGTTTAGCTCGGTTTAGCCCAGTGCCCTCTTATTTTATTCTGTACTTACGATGCAAAAACCAAATCACTTGTAAATCAAAAAACGAAGGCAACCAAGAGAATTCCATTGGATTTTGAACCTACAAAAAGAAGCACAAAATCATGCCTGGAAACGTACGAAATTAACCTGGAAAGTCCAAAACAGTCTCCATCAGCCTCTTTGATCCTTCTTCAACACTCTGGAAGTCCCTACATCCCACTGTTTTAGAACTTCAAAGAATATGAAACAAAGATTTTTTCCGGTAGGTCTTTCATACAGTCAAGTGTTCAGAAGTATCCAATGAATTGAACAATTTTGAAATGCAAAGGGAAAGTTAATTTTTTGAGCCAAGGTGAATAATATTAATTAATCATGAGTGACTTATTCCATCACGATTAACGTATGCAGGCTTGACGACTATGATGCATTCTTAAACATACGTGCCTATGTGGATCAGTGGTAGAGTGTTGGCCTCCGGATCCCAACAAAGCGGATTCAAACCCAGCAGAGATGGTCGGATTTTTGAAGGACGAAAAAAAGTCCATTCGACACTCCATGTCATTCGATATCGGCATGTTGACACTGCCCATGCTGGGAAGTATCTGTTCCCCAGCAATACATCACTCGCATAATCTCTCATTGAAATACAATACGATATAGTACGATTCTCGCTCCAAATTCCATACTTACGGAAGTGGCGTCGCTTCTCGCAATCTCTAGGCTACGCTTTTCATTCACAGGAGTCATGTTTGGTTTATGGGCAGTTACTCTTTCATAGAGCTCTACTAATCTTAACTTCTAGCACATAATAGCACAGCGTAACTCAAGCTAATTATTACTTAGAATTTTGATCGTTTTTTTTAAATATTTTAACAGCATTCGCCAAAACTCGACAGTTGCTGTCTTTAAACGCGACCAACGCGACGGTGACTTTGTTCTGATTGTACTTTCACGTTTCCACTTCACTATCGCATCAACAGCAGTGAGCTTGGACAACTTGAGAAGGGTTAACGAACCCCTGGCGGATTCGTTACTGATGTGGCAATGAATAACTAGTCCATTAGGTTCCTATTCCACCCGCTCTTCTTATCAATGAACAACACACGGTACTAACCGAGCTCGATAGCTGCAGTCGCTTAAGTGCGGCCAGTATCCAGTATTCGGGAGATAGTAGGTTCGAACCCCACTGTCGGCAGCCCTGAAAATGGTTTTCCGTGGTTTCCCATTTTCACACCAGGCTAATGCTGGGGCTGTACCTTAATTAAGGCCACGGCCGCTTCCTTCCCACTCCTAGGCCTTTCCTGTCCCATCGTCGCCATAAGACCTATCTGTGTCGGTGCGACGTAAAGCAAGTAGCAAAAACAAAAAACAAAAAACACACGGTACTCTACCTTCTATAATATCGGTAACTGTGGTTGTGGTGACATTTAGGCTTCCGTTTGTGATGACAGAGAACTGTCAGGTAGTGAATACAGCACTGTATAACAATTTCATTGATATTTCACAGGTAATTATCACATAACATGGAAAGTAGATGGATTGGTTCCTTCCAGAGCTTCCTGTTGTAAAATTTACGGAAACAACTGTTGCTTCTTGCTGATTCGGTTTGAGAAGCAAAACATCAGTGACATCAATGACGTCTTAGAGGAATACTGAAAAAACAATTGGATGTTTTTTGCTTCGATATGTTGTTTGATTGCCGGGCCTGCGGTCTAGCGGTTACGTGCCTGCCTCTTATCCGAAGGCTCCGGGCCGATTCCCGGCCAGGTCAGGGACTTTTCTTTTGAGCGCTGGTTCGATAACCGCGCATCCTATGTGAGAACAACTGGGGAGCTATCTGAACCGGGATCAAACCTGCCAATTTGAGTCACAGTGTCAGTGCTTCTACCGTCTGAGCTATTCAACCCGACCCGACCCGACTGAAGGTACTTAAATACACCAGCGTTGCGCCTGTAGATATACACTGGCCTGCAAACGAACTCCTATGAGACAAATTTTCTGGTTCTTTGCCATCTCTGAAAACCACTTAAGTAGTAGTTAATAGAATTTATAAAAATATATTGCCTGACAAAATGTTAGAGAAAGGTTTAACCACTTGAAAAACACATCAGTAATAGTTACTTTTAACCTTCCTTCTAAAAGTAATTGACATAGAAATGTCTAATTATAGTTAGTTATTTATGTACGAAAAGCAAAACTTAAACGGACGAATCCATTCTTCCCGGACAACGCGCAACCGAGTTCATAATAGAGAATTAGTCCGTTTAAGTTATTTCCTTAAACCTCTCTACATTTTATAAATAACTTAGAGTAGTTTAAAAAGTAAATGAATACTTCAGGATGATCCAATTTTTATCATACTTTTTTCCGTATAGGCTGGCCCCGTGGTGTAGGGGCACTGTGCCTGCCTCTTACCCGGAGGCACCGGGTTCGATTCCCGGCCAGGTCAGGGATTTTTACCTGGACCTGAGGGCTGGTTAGAGGTCTACTCAGCCTACGTGATTAGAATTGAGGAGCTAATTGATGGTGAGTTAGCGGCCCCGGTCTAGAAAGCCAAGAATAACGGCCGAGAGGATTCGTCGTGATGGCCACACGACACCTCGTAATCTGCAGGCCTTCGGGCTGAGCAGCGGTCGCTTGGTAACCCAAGACCCTTCAAGGGCTGTAGTGCCATGGGGTTTGGTTTTAGCGTGTAGAAAATAAAGCACGTTTCTAACCAACGTTATATGGCAACCAGTCTGTTTTGCGATTCACGGGTCTACAGTTAACGCAAATATGGAGTAACAAGTGTTAGATCTTCATTTTCAGGAAATAGTTTCAAATTTGCTAAGAACTGTCATTTTCGTTCCTCCTTGATGAAGTACGTTTTTCATGTTTGCAAACGATGTCTGTTAAATGTAATGAAACAATGTTCGTTTACATTTGTTTTTATATGATGACGTATTTTGCTTATTATGACGACTCTAGCGACCTATTGAAGAAACTCTTTTTACATATGAATTCAATTATTTTTTTAGGATGACAGATTTATTCTCATTTACAGTATGATTGTAGTAATTCGTATTAATATGGCTTCTGAAAATGGCAGAGACCAAATGAATAATCCGTCGAATGTCATAATATTATTTCTCCACTCCATGGTGCGTTGTGAGTTTATAATACATTACTTACGCTTGCTATTAATTATAATCATAGAACTGTCACGACTGTCATTTGCAATCTCCATATACGTACACGCACTAAGTGTCCTACTCACACACTCAGAAGTGCACTTTCTATTTTCTCGACATCAGACTCACTACAGTCACGGCAAATCAATTTGGAGAGAGCTAGCACACGACCTGTAGTCAGGTGTGATGAAACAGATTACCATCGTGAGGATGCGGAAGATGACTGACTGTGCTTGACCACTGTGATAGACTGATAGCGCTTACCCTGGTTGCTTATAATCACCGACATCATCTTCACTTCAACTTTTAATGTACGAGCAAAGCGTGATGAAACGTCACGGCACTCGGCAGATAAGAACGGTGGCATTCAGAGTTATTGTTACTCCATGTTATATAATTTATCTTATTGTTAGCAACGGCAAACTGGAGAAGTTTAACAAGTGACGAAACATTAGTGGAAATTGAAGTCGAATGATTAGGGTATGTTGTTTTATTTATTTATTTATTTATAAACAATAATCGTCCTGAACTGTAAACTGATTCATTTTAATTCTACCTTAATGACACTTGATAATTTTAAGAAGTAATCATCTTTTATATATTTCTTTCTCGCATCGTTTCGACCATCCATGAAGAAAGTGATGTCGACGCTTTTGGACTTCCGTCCGGGCCCAGCACAGTTTAATTCTACTTATATGTCATTCTGGGCGTGGTGTAGTTAGTGTTAAGGGATCTAGAAAAGTTATAGATCTTTCGACATTTCTCTAGGTATGTCTCTTCGGACCGATTTTCTTTTTATCTAGGTCCTTTCTTTCTGTTTAGTACATTTGGCCAAATGTGTTATTTGGGAAATTCTTTTATGGCTTTAGTATGTTAAAAAAATCCCATGGCGCAAAAGCTCCGAAGGACCATCACCTACCAAGCCACCGCTGTTCAGCCCGAAGGCCTGCAGATAACGAGGTGTCGTTTCGTCAGCACGACGAATCCTCTCGGCCGTTATTCTTGGCTTCGTAAACCGTGGCCGCCATTTCACCGTCAGATAGCTCCTTGTAATCACGTAGGCTGAGTGGACCTCGAACCAGCCCTCAGATTCAGGTAAAAATCTCTGACCTGGCCGGGGGTCAAACCTGAGGCCTCCGGTTAAGAGGCAGGCACGCTACCCCAACACTGCGGGGTCAGCGTTTAGTATGTTATTCTTAATTTAACACTTATTTATTTAATTTAGTCTTCTTGAAGGTAAGGCCCTAGCTGAACAGCAAGCTAATTATCAATCTTATTTCTAACACGTTTCAAGCCAGCCTGGTAGCCATGATCGTTAGAGTGTCAAGTCTATATCGTCTGGCACCGTGGTTAGCCGGTTCGAGTCCCGTTGTTCGAAAAAGTTTCACCATCAGAATTTTGGTCGCAGAGTAGCAGAGTTGGTGGTATACAATTTGTAATCACTAGATAGCGTACCAGAAGCCTGAAATCGATTTCAAAATTTTTCGCAGTGTTCAGTGTAGTGAGGGCATATGACACTGTTGATGGTGATTCGTTCGTCCGATGGAGACGTTAAGCCTTGAGCGGACCTCTTTGTACTATTCCATAGGAGTAGGCTTTGTGCCGGCAGCGGGTTTCGCCCTCTCCCTTTCTACTCTCATATATCACGTCTTTCATTTCATCTCATTAACTGGTCTGATGAGACTGACGTCAGGAAAGGCATCCGGTCATAAAAACTCGCTACGAATACTAAGGCACTTCATATCCGATCCTGTAGAGAAACGGGGGAAGTCTTGGATACATACAACACAGTAATCCCTCCGAGCAGTGTCCGGAGGACGGACTTATTGTTCACCCTGTACAGATATTTTAACGTTTTACTTAAAGATCCTTTTGTTGCTTACGTGAATTTACTTTTCATAAACCTAGAGGGTCGGAAGACTAATCGACAGAATCCTCTTTAGTTTCCACAGTGTTAGGAGGGATGAATATAATCTATCTATAAATTGTTTTAAGAATGTAATTACAATGTTCATATTCAGAATAATATTGGTGTTGTAGCTGTTTATTGCCTATCCTTAACAATTGTCCATTTTAACCTTGCAATTTCATGATATGCGAGTAGATTATGCTATATTACAATTCGATGTCTAAATACGTTTGCCTGATCGAAATCTGCTTACAATCAGATATCTTTTCCAAGAACATTCTTTCTCAGACATTGTTCATTACAGAGATCCATTCTCATTTCGGTACTAATTTACAAATCCATAATATCGGATGCGATCTCAATGGTATATCTGCTGAGTCAGTTTTCCTTTTTCAGCGATAACGAGTTCAGTCCTGGTTGCAGTCGATGGCATTTGAGAGTGTTCAAATGCGAAATTTCCGTGTCGCCTTTCGATGCGTTTAAGAATAACCATGGAATAAAATCCTGACTTCCCGACGTCTCCTAAAATGAATAGGCATTGAAAAAGCGTTAAACGAATAATATTAAACAATATATTCGAAATTCTTGAATTATTTTCTTGAACTATCTTTGAATCGATCTACTAACGAATCATAAATATCATTCAGCCAGCTTCAAAGAAAGAGACACGTACATAATTCAACTGTTTTAATATTAGAAAAGACACTTTTACAGATTGTAATCTTAAAGCGAAAAGAAGAAAAGGAGTTGCTAGTTCCACTCTTCATAAATTGTGTACTTCTATTGAATAAAGGCGTGTGTTTACCCTTCAAATCCCTATGGCTTTATAGCAATATACCTGTGATAATAATTCCGTGTAGCTATTTCTAGCCGGATGCAGCCCTTGTAAGGCAGACCCTCCGATGAGGGTGGGCGGCATCTGCCATGTGTAGGTAACTGCGTGTTATTGTGGTGGAGGATAATGTTATGTGTGGTGTGCGAGTTGCAGGATGTTGGGGACAGCACAAACACCCAGCCCCCTAGCCACTGGAATTAACCAATGAAGGTTAAAATCCCCGACCTGGCCGGGAATCGAACCCGGGACCCTCTGAACCGAAGTCTAGTACGCTGACCATTCAGCCAACGAGTCGCACCACACCTTTCACAATAGATACTCATTACATAAGAAATGGCATTCCTCAGTCACCATCATATTGTCAAAGCCAAGGATGAGACGGAGACAGGTCAATGAAAGTAAAAAAAAAAATTGTTATAGCCCATACCAGACGATATAGTGCACTGCAAACATTAGGCAGAGATAAACTATTGTAAGAAGAAAATGTCTTATACAACAGTATTTTTCCTACGATGAGTGATAACGATAACATTTATGACTTTTGATTTTTAGCAAACTTTCTGAAGTGCTGCCTCCTGTTTTAAAGTAGAATACTGAACAGACTGGAAGCTACAGACTACTATGTGTCATGAACGTCGGGCTAACGACGAACTCATCACACAGGAGAGCACATTATTGTTCATATCACTGAAGGCGTAGAAAATGTTTAGCTGCTAAAGAAAACTTAATTTACAGGAGAATGGCGGAAAGTTTACCCTTGGGTGGGACGAAGAATATCTACTCCTAAATAGCAGTATAATCTATAGGAGATAGGAGATACATTTCACAAAGTAATAATCGTCAGAGATCGCAAAGTGTTCAAAATTGAATTTAACTTGCACATGACCAGAGACTGGCGAACGATTCACTGTACTGATCACAATGTTCACTCCATCTGAATCACAATCAAACTCCTTTGGTGTGGCAAACAAAACTAGAATTACATGCGTAACCATTCCTGAAGAACGCGTATTGAAATCGCCATCCTATCCAAGCATGGGAAATGTTCCCTGTGAGCTTTTCTAGAATATTATATCGAAATACACCCATTGTTCACCAAACGCTAATTTTGTGAACATCTCGGAAGATGTATAGTGTTATAACTGTGACTTTCACCTTAACGCACCTCTCGCTCACGGAACAAATAAGCTCGCAAGTAATTCGAGAAAGCATTAAAATGCCCCAGGAATTTCTACTGCGTGTTCGAGATTGTTTAGAAATTCCATTTATGTCTGAGCATTAACTTGAGAAGACGCATTATTCACGCACGAGAAATCTCCAAAGAATGTTTCAGTAAGAGCATCGCATGTTTAGCATGCTAATGTGAGGGTTTTCTCTTCCTCTTCTCGATTCATCATCGACATGGGTATCACTCACCCGTTACACTACCAATTAACATTAACCGGCCAAGCAATTAACTAACTTAACTGCATTCTAATGAAAGTTTTGCAACAAATGTGGAGATAAATGAGCAGGGGTCGGAGGGGAGCTGTGACAGTAATACACATGGTTATTAAGGCGATACTACGTGGTACCGCCAAAGTAATTACCTTCTCGTCGCTGTCACGTACACACTACCCAATACATAATTCATCATCACGAATGTATCAGTCACGAGACAAGCTCTCTAGCCTCCTCATCTTCTAATCCACCACCTATCAACTGATGACAAACGTACTGCGGAAAGAAAATATTTCCCTGTGGAAATCTCAAAGTTATACTCTGTGAAATAAAAAATGTATAGGAACAAAAATCTATTACTGTATTTCCTTGAAGACGCTTCAGAGCCTTACCAATGGATAGCTAACTTAGCATTTCTACAAAGTTGTGAGCGTTAACATCGTCATTATTAGGGCTCGAATGCTTACGAAGCCATTTAGCTCCCCGCCTTTGTTCGCATGCCTAACTGGTTCTTCACGCAAATCTGGCGATTTTCATCTCAAATAAGTAGTTTATGTTTGTCTTATAACTGCATATTTCGATCTCATTTCAACGTTAGATCACATATCAACCATTTTTGGCAAATGCGTCATAGTTTAGCCGTATTTGAACCGTTTGGTGGCAGCTACATATATCTGTGCATTTGCGGTAGTAGGTAGGAAAGGAGAACACCCTCTGAATGAGTTGGTCACTTTCATATCTTTATTGCATAAAATACATCAATTTTTCTCATCTTTTTCTTATGGCTTTATTCTTATGTAGTCCTATCAGCCACCAAATTATCCCTCTCATTTCCCTTTGTTAACATTTCAGTCTTTATTGTTATTTTATAAAATTCTACAAGTGTTTTCTGTCCTTATTGTTTGTCTTTCACTCCCTGGGCTGCCTTCTTACACAATTCCATTAGTGAATTTGTTTCCCATTCCTATACCCTCTAGTAATTTATTCACCCCATACATCCAACAGACCTAATTTTGATGTTTTATTTGATGCTGGTATAATATCTTTGGATTTCACCCCCTACCCATGTTTTTAGCCTCAGCCAATATGTAACAATTCGTTTAACAATATCTGACCATATAGTAGATCCTTTCACCAACGGAACTTGAGTATTTCTATTCTCCTGGAAAGTGAGCATCTTCTTAGCTTCCGAGATTTTACAATGTGCCTCATATATAATCTATTCGTGAAAGCTAAAAACGAATATCCCAATGACATAAATCGAAGCAGTTCCTCATTGTGAGTGTCTATATTTATAAGTTGACAGATCCTTCGCATTGGTGGCATAGGCTATATTGATTTTTATTGTTTTTGAGCAGCAGCAGCAGCATCTCTAACACCAATTGAAAGACAAATTTTGAATCTACGAAGAATGAGGATTTCTGGCAAAGAAAACGAAAACGAGAATCTATGAAAGGAGGGACAGCAAAATACTTCCTAGTCCACCCACACTAATAATACTGCAGGCGTCGGAATAAATCATTTTCCAAGGGAGATATGGTAGAAGATATTAAAAAGTGGAACCTCACACACGGTAATGGAAGCAACACGAAGCTCATTTTTAATTCAATGGTCATCATCCACAACTTGTAGTAGGGAGGCCTTAGGAGCATATCACTTCACAGGATGAATATAGTTATAGAAGTCAAGCAACGAAAATGCGAACGATTCAAATACAGGAAAAACACCAGAAAATCAGCATTTGGTCTGCCAATGTGTGGCCCAGTAGCTGAGCACTTTACAATTAGGACCACTGCATCCTGTACAGTACTGGATAATAACAAGGAGTGAATACTCACTATTCAGAAAAACAGGTATGAAATGCTTTGTTTTACCCACAATAATTGGAATAATTAGTTAATTAGTTCTAAGGTGATTAGCGCAATAATGTTAAGAGCCCAAGGTCAAGAAGAATTCAATGAAACTTTGTCTTCATCTTGCAGAACTCTTGTGGAAGTAGAAAGCGTATTATTTCCCGATTATTATAAATACGTCGGTCAATAACGTCATGAAATACGTCATACTGCCAGGTGACAATATGACATTAAGAGGCCATCTGACAGGACAAAGTTCTCTTTGCAGGTCCGTCGTGATGTGCCATGGATTTTGTACTTATTTTTTTACAAGTTGCTTTACGTCTCACCGGCACAAATAGGTCGTATGGTGACGATGGGATAGGAAAGGGCTAGGAGTGGTAAGGAAGCGGTCTTGGCCCTAATTACGCTACAGGCCAAGCATTTGTGTGGTGTGAAAATAGGAAACCACGGAAATCCACCTTCAGGGCTACCGACAGTGGGGTTTGAACTCAATATCTCCCTAATGCAAGCTCACAGCTGCGCGCTTCTTCTTCTTCAACATCTTCTTCTTCTTAAAATGCATGTTCTTTCTAATCTTTATTACACTCCGTAAAGAAAGATCTACCACCGTACAGGATATTCTGAACTTTCGTGTCGTTTGCTTCATTCAAATACATGAATCGTACAAAGGTTCCAAGGACTTCAGTGGATATTCGACTCATAGGGCGTCGTCACCTGCTTCATTAACTTTTAAACCATATATAATGCATCCGTCAATAGAAAGAGTGAATCTCATTCTCGTAACTTTACAAATATGAGCTCGAGGTAGTGAATATGATTGTCTTACGTAGTCTGTGCCCGATTATTGTTCGAGACATTTGAGAGTTTATTGGGATAATTTGATCAAGGCGAACCTCTTATATTTGGGGTACATATTGTACTGAGTTCGGCTTGCGTGGATGTGTGGAATGTCGCATGAGGTACGAGATTACGGTTGAGATAGTTCGGATCTCAACGCCGGGCGCCCAGTACTGCTTCCTTGTTATCTCCAGTACTCGTTAGCACGCAACTTCTAGTGGATGTCCTTGGTTCCAAACTTCCAAGATGCAGTCTTACATTTCTTGGACAGATTATTTGTAGTTTATTTGCACTGGTGCTTAAAAGAAAGAACATGTTAACATCATCTGCTGGCTAACTCATTAAGGTAGTAAAACAATCTTATGTTAACCTACCACATGATATTTAACAAAGAAAAAAAAGAACATTAAAAACCAGGCGAGTTGGCCGTGCGGTTAGAGGTGCGCGGCTGTGAGCTTGCATCCGGGAGATAGTAGGTTCGAATCCCACACTCGGCAGCCTTAAAGATGGTTTTCCGTGGTTTCCCATTTTCCACATTTTCCAAATCCTAGGCCTTTCCTATCCCATCGTCGGCCATAAGACCTATCTGTGTCGGTAAGACGTAAAGCCACTAGCAAAAAAAAAAAAAACATTAAAGGCATTACAGAAAAGTTTTCAAAACTACGAAAAGGGGGAATACTAGTAATGGATGACAACATTACGATCACATTAAGTTACATCATCAAATTACAATTTTGCACAGCCCTGTATTTCACTGTCTGCGTGTATTCTTCATCATCATTTCATCCTCATCACGACGCCCAGGTCGCCTACTGGTGTCAAATCAAAAGACCTGCACCTGGCGAGCCGAAAATGCCTCGGACACTCCCGGAACTAAAAGCCATACGCCATTTTATTTTTAGCTAGATGTTTGGCATTTCGACATGTACAGTATTTTACTATTTGAACATATCGCGCGAAGAAGCATCATTGTTTTCTACATTTACTGAACATAATTACTGTTAGCAAACATTATTTTTTTTTCTATTTTTAAGTTTCTAGATACAACAAAAGACTCTCGATTTCCCACTAGACACTAAAAGCAAATTGGAGAACACCACAGTTAAATTTTTATTACTCTGTAGTAGAAAGTGATGTAAGTGTGAATTATGTTGTCAGAGAGTGCGTGTTACAGTTTGGTGGTACTTCTCCACCCTTCGGTTGTGGAATGAAATCGTGTAGATAGATTTATAGATAGACGACTAATTGTTGATTTATACTTAATTGTTGATATACTGAGTAATTGTGAACTATCTGTGATCAGGTTCGTAAGAATACGAATTAGTTTATTGCAGTTACTAACACGAGACCTCTTTAACACTTTCTATTACGGTTTCATTGCACATTTTAAAATAAGAAAAATGTAGTGCTTGCTGATTTTCGGTTAGCAAAATTTATAATTTGTAATGACCCGTAAATATTGCAACATAAAGCTGAAGGATCGTTAAGTAGGTGCTGTATTTGTTGTTCCCATAATTTAATAATAATAAGCAGAATGATCATATTAATAATAATAAAACCGAGCGAGATGGCTGCGTAGTTAGTGTCACACAGCTGTGAGCTTGCATTCTGAAGCCCACTCTCGGTAGCCCTGAAGATTTTTTTCCCGTGGTTTCCCATTTCTACACCAGGAAAATTCTGGGACTGTAAGGCCACGGCCGCTTCCTTTCCACTCCTAGCCCTTTCCTCTCTCATCGTCACCATACGACCTCTCTATGTCGGTGCGACGTAAAACAATTTGCAAAATAATAATAATAATAATAATAATACTTAGTTTTCATTATATACTTGAATTTGTTCAACGCTATTAATTAGTATAATATGCAAGTGGATCGTTGGCGAGGCGCGTCTCCAGACCGTTGATACGGGATAAGCCATGCATTACTATTTGCAATTCTTATCAGCAAGCGACACCTTACAAGGAATTTCTGTTGTCGATCTCTAGACAACGAGACATTTCTGCTGCAGCCTGCATGCAACAATACATCACAACTGCAGCACGAACAGTCTGAACAACTTTGTAGGACACAAGAGCAAGAAAAGTTACGGTGTATAGTCAGGATGACGCAACAGAAGACCAAGGTACACCGTATAATGAAATATTGAAAACGGATATAAACAAGGTCTAGAGAAACAGATTAGCGGGGTGCTGTACAATACCACTGTAGTTCGAACTTAGGATGACTAACCTGAAATATGCTTCTTATGAAGCAACGATTCTCTGAGTTCAAGAAACAACACATACAGTACATGACGGCTTTATCTTACAGTATGTTCGGGTCATTATATATTATGTCGTGGATTTGCTAACTCAAAATAAGCAACCACTACATTCTTCTTAAAATGCTTACAATGTTCAGCAATACTCAAAGTGTGCATAATTTTAATAATATTTAAGTGTGTTAAATTGAGATTACTGCAAAAATGTAAAATTCTGCTTTCAACCATATATTCCATTCTTCTCTCTGATACATCTTTCTCTTCCCTCCAGGAAATCCTTTTCAGGAGCATTTATATTTCTTCAAAGTACTTCTTACGCATATTCTTCAAATTATAATCGTTAAGCAAGCCCCCGACCTATGGAGGTAATGGAGACCCACTTTCCTTTGACAGATGAGGGACTACTTGGAACGACCTTGGTGAACGAAATGGAATTTCAAGGGAAGCTATCAGCATTAATGCGGCGTATGGAAGAAAAGAAGTAGGACTGGCTGAGTCGGCAAAGAGGATGCCCCTGGATGTGTTAGGAGTTAACGATATTCAGTAAGGGAAGATAACGAGGAAGAGATAGGGAAGTATCAAGAGTTGTTAATAGGTGTTTAAAAGAGAAGCGCAGAGTTTGGGGGAGGGCTCTTGATCAGGAATACAGTACTATTTGCAAGCAACATAGTTTTTGTTAGGCACGTAAATGAGCGAATGATATGGACAGATTTAGCAGTTGGATGAATTAGGACAAGAATTATATTAGTCCATTCACTATGTCAGCTTGCAGATAAAGTTGGCAAGTATTATAAAGCACTAACTGACATCGTAGTCAGGGTCAGTATCAATGATAGAATAGTACTAGCGAGCGATTTCAGTGCGAGAGTTGAATATACCGAAGAGGTGAAAGATATGAGAAGGTGGTGGGTAAATGTGGATAAGATATGGAAGCTAACAGGAATGACAAGCGTTTACTAGATATCTGTGCTAGTATGGGATTAACATTTACGAATACTTTCTTCTGGCATAAGGATATTCGTCGCTACACATGGAAGGGTAGGCACACCAGATCCATAATAGACTGTATCACAGGCGACTTTTAATACATGAAAATCTATTAGGAACGTAGGTCTATGAGTATAACGGGGATTTTCGATGATGCGTACCACTTTCTGATCTGTAGTGAGCTAAGTACCTCTTGGTCTAGGAGAGAGAAAGTAAAATCTGTCTCCATACGAACAAGGGTAAAAAAATCTCCAGGATGAGGAAATTAGACAGAAGTACAGGGATATGATTAGCGAAAGTTTCCAAACAATAGACATGAAGAAGGTTCAGGATATAGATACAGAATGGATGGCATGTAGGAATGCAGTGCCAGAAAGAAAGAGGGAATGCTTAGGAATAACCGTGTGTAAAGATAGGACAAAGCGAACACGATGAAGTGAGGGCAGATTGTAAACGTAAAAAGAAATAATGGCTCCAAACAAGGATTGATGCAGACAGAGAAATGTTCGTAGATTAAAGCAACAGAGCGAAACCAATAATTGTTGAATCCAAGAAGTCAAATGAAGATTTCGGTATTAACTTGGAACATCTAAGTCAAGCGGCAGGGAAAACTTTCTGGGCAGTATTAAAGAATCTTAGGAAGGGAGGGAAAAAGGGATGAATAGTGCTTTTAGGTAAATCAGGCAAACTCATAGTAGATTACAGGAAATCACTGGACAGGAGGAAGGAATATTTTGAAAATATTCTAAGTATGAAAGGAAATCTTTCTGTTGACGTCGCGAATAACCGAGCTCATGGGAAGGAGAACAATGTTAGTGAAATTAGGCTTGAGGAAATAGAAACATGGTCAATTAGCTCCATGGCCATAAAGCAGCGGGATTATATGTAATTAGACTTGAAATAATACCGTAGACTTTGCTCTTATGGGCTTAACTCTGGGGACCTGGCACAGTGGCTAATGGTGATACATTACCCTTATGGGACTAATTCCAGCTCAAGCCAAGAGTTAGATTCATGTATGCTTCAGCTAATTCTGTTACTGTAAGGACTCCAGTTCAATCTTCGACTGAAGTAGTGCAAATAAGGCTAAAGGACACGTATAGGCTGAAAGGCTAAAGTGGCTATAATGGGCTAAAGGACATATATAAGCTAAAGGGCGTATATGGTCTAAATGGGTAAATGGCACTAAAGGGCTATGATGAGTTAAAGAACTCATAAGGACTAAAGGGCTTATAGGCTGAAGGGCTAAAGGACTCATATGATTTAAAGGGATAACGGGCTCGAAGTCTTAAAGGAAATAATGGGTGAATGATTTAAAGGACTAAAAGAATAAAGTACTAAATGACTTATATCATCAAGAGGATTAAAGGAAAAGTATATTTCGAAAAGCGGAAGGGCTCATATGGCCTAAAGGGTAAAGATGTTTCATAGGCTAAAAGGCTAAAGCGCTCTAATGTACTAACGGGCTAAAGGCACTAAAGGGTGAAATGGCTTTAATGGGTTAAAATACTCAAGAGTTGATATGGGCAAAAGGGATCTAGTTGGTGAAGAGCTAAAGGTCTAAAGGCGTGTAAAGGCTAAAGGGCAGCGACAGGCCGAAGGCAAAAGGGTTAATATAAGTTAAATGCTGCGGGTTTAAAGATTTTTATAAGCCAACACGCTAACGCCTATATGTCTTTTGTGATCTAAAGGCTAAGGGACACGCGCAGGTCAACGGGCTAAAGGCCTCACATGGGATAAAGGGCTAATAGGGTAAAAGGTATTAAAGGCACTACTGGGATAAAGGGCTTATAAGGGCTAAAAGTCTCATAGATTAAAGCTCTAGTGTTCTCTAATAGCTGAAAAAATGGCGTATGGATTTTAGTGCCGGGAGTGTGCGAGGACAAGTTCGGCTCACCAGATGCAGGTCTTTTGATTTGACTCCCGTAAGCGACCTGCGCGTCGTGATGAGGATGAAATGATGATGAAGACGACATATATACCCAGCCCCATTGCCAGCGAAATTAACCAATGAAGGTTAAAATTCCCGATCCTGCCAGGAATCGAACCCGGGATCCCTGTGACCAAAGGCCAGCACGATAACAATTTATCCATGGACTCTAATAGCTACTGGGCACATGCAGGTTAGAGAGTACGTATAGGCTACAGGGCTAAACGGCACTTGAGGACACGGAGGCAAATAGCTTTTATGAGCTAATAGTTACACGGGTTTCGTCTCGCTAGATTACTAATACAGTTAGTATGCGGAGATCAGAATATGTAAAGAGTTGCTTACTTTGCAATGTCGTTGCAATACTCACTAATTAGCGCCAAAGTTAACAATCTGCTTACTACCGTCCAGCGAATCTAGAGGCGACAGCTGACGCACATAGTTCTACATACAGCAATCTCAAAGCAAGACATATTTTCAAGGCTATGATTTAAATCTCAGTTTCGAATATTAGAGTGACATTGAGATGCAATGATTTAGTCATTGTGAATAATATTTTAGTGCTGCCTAGGTGAGGTGGTAAAGACACGCTCGGTTCTCTCAGAAGGACGTGGGTTGAAGTCCCCGTCAGGAAGCCTGGTAGCGAAATTTGCTAGAGACTCTGAGGTCTTTATCTGTGAACTTGTGATCGACTGTAACCACTGTGTGTAGAATAGTAGATTGTGTAGAGCTCAAGTTCAAAGGTTCCATTTTTATTGTGCTCTGACTATTCTAGAAGAGTCAGGGTTCGGATTCTTAGTGGTGGTAGGGTTCGGCAAACACTTGAGCGGAAGAAGGGATGGAAAATATGTAAAAATAAAATAAAAAGTTAGTTCGGCTACCTGTGTGGTATGATCTTAGCGTGCAACAAAATATACCCTTGGTAAATACCCGTTGTTTAACACGAAGCAGTCAAGTAAAACTTTGCAATACGCGGCCCTAAAAAAAGATATTCATTTAGTTATGGTGATTTCGTTGAGTACCTCTATGTCTATGCATTCATGATATTCAATACGCAGTCCCGCCCTGCAAAAAATATCCATGGGTCCTACCAAATTTAGAGCAGCGCGTTTAACACTTCATCAACTTATTTAACAGAGGAGAGTCGGCACGACGTATCACATAATCTTGGAGTGACCTTCAAGTAATTACACACACGTACTCACACATTTCTACGCAAGTTGCTTCTTGTTAGTAGCTGATAGTCCTTAGTCTAGAAATGTATTACTTAAAATATATACAGTCTTCAATCTTGTAGCCCGTATGTAACATGACATCGAACATAAATAACACTCTAATTTAATACATTTCATGTTATATGAGTATGATTTACTTGCTGTACTTGTCTGGAAAAGTCTTCTCGAAGTCAATCGGTCTGAGATTACTAGTAATCTGGATGCGGTACTTTAACACATGTATGTCTGTCCTTATTTCTCATTATAGAGACTGGTAAGATTCATTTAACATTCATTCATTTAACATTCATTATAGGCCGCTAGTGCAGCTCGCCCCTCGGGGTGTATTGAGGGAAAAGTAGCTGCAGAACTGACGAGTCGAACATGTCTTAAGATACTTCAATTCGCCCGCGAAGCGATCTGATTGGCTAACTTCAGCCGCTGATAAAATTTGAGAGATATCACATTATTTTTATCACTATGACCTAACTCCTTACGCTCATATGCCCGGTTCACGTTCTTTCCGACCAACCTGTATTGTAACCGACAGGGCAATGAACCAAGGACTATTGATCAAGCGGACGCACGTTTCTTTGTATGGGAGAAAGTTCGCGGGAATTCAAAGCTTGGAACGCCAGGGGAGTGGCTAGAATGTATTTTTCCCCAAGCAGAGCTAGGGATTCCCTGGATGAAAATAAGGGAGAAGTTATACCCACCAAAAGTCGTTAGCATCATAATCTTGGAACCATTTTTAAAACAGCTTGGCCAACTTCGTTTTCTGCATTAAAGGAATTAACGATTTTAATAATACTGCACTGTACAACGATTCAAAAGAGCTGTCAGTGATTTGTAAATTTATTTAGAGTGTGTGACGTCCTTTATGGTGATAATCTTCTGTTAAAAGAAGAAGGAATATGTGATTACATAACAGTGAAAAGTTACAGAGGTATTGTATTAAATGACTTGTCGCCAACTTGACAGGGAAAATCCTGTTATTTGCTTTACGCCGCACCGACACAGACAGGTCTTATGGCGACGATGGAGCAGGAAAGGCCTAGGAATGGGAAGGAAGCGGCCGTGGCCTTAATTAAGGTACAGCCCCAGTATTTGTCTAGTGTGAAAATGGGAAACCACGGAAAACCATCTTCAGAGCTGCCGACAGTGGGATTCGAAACCACTATCTCCCGGATGCGAGCTCACAGCTGCGCGCCCCTAACCGCAAGGCTAACTCGCCCGGTGGGAGAATCCTGTGAGTGAGCTGAATATTGAAGACCGTTATTTATTCATTACAGGGTATTCTGCGATCAGATTTCGTCTAAGCGAGTCTTAACCATATTATAAGATCACTGGTCACATGATTATTGCACTATTGCACCTCAAATACACTGAGAATAGGGTGTATAGGAAATTTGAGAGGGTTAAGCGTCTCAGCTAATATAAAGTTTGGGAAGCGTCACTTCGGGGTAGCCCGTGTTTTTATCTCGTGAGGGACAGATGTGTGCCAATATCGGGCTAATGTCCACTTTGTGTGGGAACTTTTAATGCAGAGAATAGTCGAAACGACGAAACGCATTAATTCAAGTAATATATGAGTGGAACTAAGAAAGGGGACATAATTAAGTGCGCGTTGGAATTAGTCTGACAATTTTTGAACAATTAAGTTGAGCTCATAGAATTATTATTGTTACCGCCGTCGCCCGAGACAATGAAGGGAAATGGGTAATAGTATAAGCATCACTATAATGAGCAGTGATACAGGGGTTAATTCGGAGTCGTGTTACCAATAAGCTGTATGATACAATTAAAATTACCCTGTATTAATATATTTGATTCCGGGACATTGAATCAAAGATCGGGTCGATTAGTGCGCGGTGACACAGACGAACGGAACGGGTATTAACTGTGTGTGTGTGTCTGTGCCATAGATACTGAAGATTTCCATTGCCTAGGACTATGGCTTTTTGAAGTAGCTGTCGCAGCCAGCAGAATTTTCGATGTCAGATTGTGGGTGGACACATGTGAATTAATGAGAAATTAATTATGAATCACCTCTATGAAATGAGTGCGTTAGTATATGAAGCGAATTGATGGTAGAAAGTGATATTTAAAGGGACGAATTGGTCTTCACTTGACAGCGTAAAGTTATGTCCCATTTTCCACACCTACGGCCGAGAGGGTGAATGAACGGAGGCTTGTCTCTAAGATTGTGATTTGTGTATATTTTTTGTGTGTGATTGCGTCTCCACACCGTGAAATCGTGGTCCGCATTGTGACATGTAAAAGTTTCTAGTACTGTTCCTGTGTGGAGTGATAATTGATTCATTTCCTCAGCCGACTTAAATAAATGTCAGAAATCAATAACCCGATTCCTTTTTCTTAATTGCTTTCATGCATCTAAAATTTAATAGTAGGGAATTCAGGCCCTCTGCAAACGACGAAGATCCCTGATTTGGCTCTGGATGTGCAACTGGCAGACCCACAAATGTTGGGACTGGTGGTAGACGTTCATCTGTGTTGTGTAAATAATTTCTTTTCTCTTGAGTGTTTACGTGTTTATTGTATTGTGATCTCATTCAGATCGGCATTGGTGTCGACCAATGGTGCGACAGGTTCGTGTATATATGGGGGAGGGGTTCGATTTGTACCCAACGCATCCGAAATTTGTATTTGTTTATGTTATATTTCTTAAGGTTATTCCAATGGGAAATTTGCTAATGTTAGATTAGGCGTCACTCAGATTTGTCTATATTTGAGTACCATGGCTTTGTTTGCCCAGTAAAATTGGGATTAGCTTCAGTGGTTAATACTTAATATTCCACACACGTGAAGTCATCAAATAGATTCTTCTTGAATGGTTACACTCGGTCTTATTCCCAAAGCTTGAACAATGCACAACGTATCCAAAGTTTAATTTTATGAAATTCGATTAAGTATTCGCCTTGTATATTTGCGTCATTTTTCAACATCATCAGAAGTATAATAAACATCTTTTATTTTAAAATTTAAAATATTGTTTTCATTCGATTGTAGTTATGACACCCGTATTCTCCTACTCTTTATGCCGCTAAGTTATAAGAGTTTGTTGCCTATTTTATTTATACCCTATTAAGGACCCTGTAGATTTTTCGTTGGAGAGATTATAGGTAGGGGGCGAGTGCAGTATATACCTATACAAGAAAACATGAAGATCAAATAATACTGCCCTGTAGGACCACCTTCTTATTCATTACAGGATCAGATAGCATTTCACCAACTCTAATTCTCTGATTTCTATATTTCTACATATTTAATCAACCATTCAACGACTCTTTTGCCCTGTCCAATAACCTCATTTCCAATTATGTACCCCAACAAAAGCTTGGTATAGATCAATAGCTATACAGTCCATTTGGTCTCCTAAATCTGAAATATCTGCTATATCTTACTGGAATCCTGCAGTTGAGCCTCACTGGAATAACCTTTCGTAAACCCGAATCGCTTTCTATAAACCCAGTTAGTCTTTTTCGCAAACGTGTCTAATGTAATATGAACGAATGCTTTCACCGAGCTTACCAACAACACATTTCAAGCTGACTGGCCTGCAATTATCCGCTTTATGATTATAACCCTATTCCATGTACACCGGCGCTATCATTGTAACTTTCCATTAATTTTGTATCGTTCGTTCATCCAAACAGTAATCAAATAAGTATTTCAGACATGTCTCTATATTACAACCCATATTCTTTAATATATCTCCCGAAATCTTATACATCCCACGTGCTATTCTAGCTTTCAAATTTTGAAATTTTATCATAGGTAAATTTCAGTAATTCACCAGTATTATTCACCTCCTCTACCTGGACATCATCCTTATATCCAACTACCTTTGCATACTGCTGACTGAATACTTCTGCCTTCTGTAAGTCCTCACACACACACTCCCCTTACTTTTTAATGATCCCTGGAATGTCCTTTCTGGAATATTTTTCTTCCTAATAGTATATATGCATAACCGTCCGTTGCTTCCTAAACTTCATATGGATTCCAATGCTATCCTCAGCTAACATTTTTGCTAAATTCAATTTTCTTTTAACCCCTTCATCTCTCTTTACTCCTGCAAATATTCCTAACTCTATTTCTTTATAATATGCACCTCCTTCTTAAGCCCTTTTTCCCGTTTTATTATAATATGTCCTTGCCATTCTTTACAATTTTAAATGTACATTCCTGTTTTCACACTCTTTAGAAACTGATTTAAACCCAACCCATAGGCTTTTTATTTACCATTTTCCATTGATGTAGTTTTAAAAATTCTCGTACGTCTCCCGTATCAAACATGTAGTATTGCCTAATATTCCTACTTTTATGACATTTCTTTATATCAAATGTATATCTACGACAAAGACAGCTTCATGATCCCTTACACCATCTATCACTTCAGTTTTTCAATAGTCAGAATTTGGTATCATCACCACCAGGTGTAGTAAATTTCTTCCCTCTAGTTGTCTCTATCACTTTTTGATTCAGCTTCCCTTCCCATATTAACGTACTTAACATTTGTTGGTCAAGCTTTCTGTAGTTCACATTCCTTTGCTAGGTAACATTTGGTAAGTTCAAATCACCCGTTACAGCAACGTACCATTCTGTGTCGTTCCCTATATACCTTATCAAGTAATTCCGCATCAGTATCAGTGCCAGCCTTACCAGATCTGTACATTCCTAAAAACATCAAGCTGCCTATTATCTTTAGAGATAAGTCTTGCACCTGGAGTGCCATGTTTCTAATCCTTAACCTTTCCGTAGCTTACAAATATTTCTTTAACCAGCATGAATACTGCTCTTCATATCGTTCCTAACCTGTCTCGGTATCAAATATTCCAGGTCCGTGAGAAAAGGTCCGTACCTATAATATCCATCCTCAGCCATGGTTCAATTCCTATTACAATATCTGGTAAATATTGAACCCATGACAGGGTTCAATATATACCCACAGTATCCTGTAAGGAGGAAGTCAACTCCATTTTACGGGAATGAAAGCTAGATGGACTCATGATATTCTGTCATAAGTTTGAAGAAATATACATGAAAGTAATGAGAACGATCGCGAATACGCAAACTGGAAATAGCCTACAAAACATCCCGCACAATCTACAACAAAAATGCCTTTCCCAAAACACCAAGGTACATCACTATGAAACAGTTCTGAAGCCAGTAGTTCTATATGCAGCCGAAACCCTGTCTCTAAATGCCAACAAAGGACTCCTTGAAGAACTGGAGAAAAAAATGACGCAAAATTGTGAGGGGTATCTTGGGATCAAAGTACAGAAATGGAATCCATCAAAAGAGATCCAACGAGGAAGTCTACAGCAAAATAGAAAACATTACCGACACAATCAGAAAAGACGGGCACGATTTTACGGTCATCTGAAAAGAATGGATGGAAGAAAGTTAACTAAAGATATCTTTCACTTCATTGATTCAAATCCCAAAACCACAATTCCCTGGTTTAGAAATACCAAAGAAGATCTGCAAAGGCTACATATCTCAGCTGAAGACGCCCTTAACAGAGATCTCTTCTACAAGAAAATATTGACGAACGGGCTAAACCGAGACGAGCAACCGAAGAGAAGACACGGTGCCCCTTGGACAGAGGAGCGTAAGCAGGACCACTCACAAAGAATGAGGGAAATTTGGGCTCTAAAGAAGGCCAAGTTCAGTGTCAAATGCAATAAGACTTAACGTGGTCCTTGATGGCCCCAGCGAATTATATTATAATAATAATAATAATAATAATAATAATAATAATAATAATAATAATAATAATAATAATAATAATAATAATAATAATAATAATAATAATAATAACGTCCATGCGCTAATTAATCAAGCTAACAGGACGGACCTTCAAGGAACCGAAATCTTCTGGGAGGAGCTTGAAGATATTCTATCCAAGATTCCTAAAGAACACACAATCATCTTTCTCGGAGACTTCAATGCTCAGCTCGGAAAGGAAAAGAAGTTCAAGAGTATTGTTGAAGACTATCCGGTCCACAGGAGGACAAACTACAATGGATAAAGGCTTGTAGAGTTGTGCATGGCGTTCAACCTAGTTATGAAGTCAACTGCTTTCAAACGCCTTCCTTAGAAACAGAAAACTTGGACCATCCCCAAATTCCCATCTCGGCGAATTCCAAATTGACCAAGTTGCTATTTCTAGTAAATCTCAAAGAGAAATCTAGAATTCAAAAGACTTAAGAAGCGCAAAACTTGACTTTGATCACTATCTCTCAAAGATAAAAATGAAGCTTATTCCAAGATCCACCAAGAGATTTCAGGGAAGAAAGATCAACAGGTTTGGTGGGGAAAAACTAAGGTCTCAAAGAGAATTCAGTCAGAAACTTGAATCATGTGAGCCACAACATTGGGAATAACTCGAAGAAGCCATAGTTGAAACGGCAAAAGAAACCATCCCACTGAAAAAATCGAGGAAGCATCCTTGGTGGAGCAATGAATGCGAAGATCTCACAAACCAAAGGCGACTTGCCTGGCTGTGATGGAACAAAGGGAAGAACGAAGAAAACAGAGAGAGGTTCCTGATCACGACAAACCAAGCTGACAAAACCATGCTCAGGGTAAAACGAGCATTCCACAAAAATAATTTGGCACAGATAGACCAATATTTCAAAAAAGAACAACACTCGCGACTTCTACAAAACCTTCAAGCAAAATCTCAGTAAATACACACCACCTAGTTTTCACTTTAGGAATTCCGATGGGAAAGTTACTTACATTGACAAAGACAACTGTAGATCCTGGCGAAATACTTTGAGTCCCTCCTCAACTGTGGGATTTCGACATCAAAATTTTCTTTCCAAGAAATTATGCCCGTTAATCCAGACTCAAGTCCACCAACCAGAGAAGAAATTAGGCAGATCTTTCAATAACTTAGGAACAATAAAGGACCAAGTGAGGATTCAATAGTTGCCGAGCTTTGGAAATATGCAGATGATAAAGCAGTTGACAAGTTTACGGATATCACCCGGGGGAGTGGAAAACAGAGAAACTGCCAAGTGACAGGACCTCGGCTCTGATTCACCCCCTGCACAAGCAATGTGACAAAGCGGGCGTAAACAACTATCGTGGCATATCACTCCTCTCGTTACACGATTCAAACTAGAACTGAAGCATAACTAGATCAGCAACTGGGATAATACCAAGGCGGGTTTAGAAAAGGGTGATCTTGTGTTGAGCAAATCACGAATCTAAAATCAATTATATCGTACATGAAACTGAGAAGTAAGAAATTCGTAAGAAGGCTGACGACTCGCTGGATCGAAGTACCCTGATCCAGGTTCTAAAAGAATTGGGTTTAGATAATAAGACAAGAACAATAATTCAAAATACCCTGTTGGACATGACCTCCAAAGTGAAATTCAGGGGAGAGATTTCAGAGTCCTTCGTAATACGGACTGGGGTAGGGCAGGGAGATGAACTCTCACTTCCGCTATTCGACTGTGTTGACGAGAAAATCATTCGCGAGTGGCGTAAAGAAATGTGTAAGGAAGGTGTAGAGAATGGGGTCGGACTAGGTTGTAAGAACAAGGACCTGACAATTGACTGTTTAGCCTTCGCAGATAAGCTTGCAATCCTCTCTAATTCTCCTGACACGGCCATACAACAAATCAGTCAATTACAGAAGCAAGAAGCAAAGGCACGGATTCAGGTTTCGTTTGAGAAATCACAGTTCATAACGAATATCGAGTCAGCACTCACAGAACTTAAAAGTCAACGAAGGAAAAATAAAGAAGGCAGAGACATTCAAATACCTGGGTGAGTGGATAGAGCCCAGCATTCGTGAAAAGGAAGCTTTCGTGTCAAGGATCAACAAAATGGAAATGGCTTGCCATCTAACCAAAGACATCTACAATAAACGATCAGTGTCGTTCAAGGCCAAACTCAGGCACTACTGTATTGTTATTCGACCGAAGGCGCTATATGCATCAGAATGCCTTGCGATGAATAAGAAAGGCCTAGCAGAACAACAGGAAGTCAAAGATTTTAAAGAAGATCCTGAGCCCGGTCAAAGAACAAGGAGAGTACAGAAGCCGACACAATGAACTATATCTACACGTGGAGAAGGTAACGGACACCATATACAAAAGGAGAATCTCTTTCTATGGCCACTTGATACGGATGAGCTCCGGAAGATTATCCAAACGAATCTGTGCCTACTTTGCGGGAAAGAAAACCAAAGGGATCTGATTTATACAGGTGGAAAAAGACCTACAAGAATTGGGGATCTCACATACGGACATCTTGGAACGTGACTCTTTGAAGAAGAAACTTGGGAAGTGCAGAGTTTTCAGCCAAAACCCAAAATGAAAACCAGCAAGAAGTGGACCGAAGAACGGAGGGATGCTCACTGAAGAAGAATGCGGGAACACTGGGCAAATGTGAAGTATGGCAGGAGGAAGAAGTTGAAATAACGTGGTCCATAGAAGACCGAAACGAGAATAATAATAATAATAATGTTATTTTCTTTACGTCCCACTAACTACTGTTATGGTTTTCGGAGACGCTAAGGTGCCGGAATTTAGTCCCCCAGGAGCTCATTTACGTGCCAGTAAATCTACCGACACGAGGCTGACGTATTTGAGTACCTTCAAATACCACCGGACTGAGCCAGGATCATTTTTTATTATTTTTTCTGCTATTTGCTTTACGTCGCACCGACACAGATATGTCTTATGGCGACGATGGGATAGGAAAGGCCTAGGAATGGGAAGGAAGCGGCCGTGGCCTTAATTAAGGTACAGACCCGGCATTTGCCTGGTGTGAAAATGGGAAACCACGGAAAACCATCTTCAGGGCTGCCGACAGTGGGGCTCGAACCAACTATCTCCAGGTTACTGGATACTGGCCGCACTTAAGCGACTGCAGCTATCGAGCTCGGTGAGCCAGGATCGAACCTGCCAAGTTGGTGTCAGAAGGCCAGCGTCTCATCCGTCTGAGCCACTCATCCTGACAGGGTTAATTTCAAACAGAGGCTTGCTGAGGCGTTTTGTAAATTTACAGAGTGTTCAGACTAAACGCTGTAAATCATAGCAGTCTATAATAATGTTGTTTGTATACCTCATCTTGGCTTGTGTTTGTCTGTAAGTGTTGTGTAATTTATTATTGTTTTTTATTATTGCTACTGTTAATGTTTTACTGCGAACTTTCTTTCATATATCAGTGCTATCGATCGATGTGCTTTTTTAACGAATGTTGCCGAAACAGCGAATGTTTATTGTTTTATAAACAATTTCAATTTATTACAAACAGACCTTACGCGGGGATATGTGCATATTGCAGTACATTTGAATAATAATAATAATAATAATAATAATAATAATAATAATAATAATAATAATAATAATAATAATAATAATAATAATAATAATAATAATAATAATAATAATACTCGACAACGTCTCTTACACCAAATTTGCTGTATTTTTCTTTTCACTTCACTTTTCGATTTCTATTCCTTTCTTTTGCTTCCCGTTCATCATCTCGCGCATCTGATTCACGGATTATTATTTTCTCCTTATCGATTCCTTCTTTCAATCTCTCTCCTGCTTCTGGGCCGGTGAGTTATTTCATGTTGACTTTCATCTTTTCTTTAACACATTCGTATTCTTTTCAGCATATTTCCATAACTCTATGTCTTGATATTTGATAGTTGTGATCCATGGATCAATGGTAATGTCGAAGAGAACAGGTCATAATAATGTCGAATAATATTTTTGTGGGTTATAATTTCCTACACAGAAGATATAGCTAAACGTTGACTGCCGACGGATATTCATTAGTACATTTTTACAATTTTACCAGAACGGCAATGAATCTACGACAAGGCTTAGCAATGTCAATGTATGAATATATAAACTTACGCAGTATAAGTTACTACGCTTTGATCAACACATTGTTACTCCCACACTACCGTATTTTTGCTGGTATGTATCCTCTTCAATATTTCGTGAGTCTAAAACTCGAAAGTGGAGGTTAAAATATATTATTAACCGCCCTGTTCAAGGAATGGGATTTATTCCTTGACCTGTCGGATATTATTTTAAGAATGGAAGGAAGGGTGCTATATAGATGAAAAGGTACGTACAGTTAATTTCCCTTTGAAGTGTACCTAAAAACTAATTGTTCTACCGAGGGGAATGTAAAGACAAGAATTTACTACGATTTCTTATTGCGTCAGCTTAACAAATTTAAATTATATTCCATTTGCTTCTCATCTAGGCGAAAATTATCCTCCGGCTGTGAAGAAATTATTGCATGGCGACGCAAAATGAAACAGAAATAAATACATAAAGAGTAATATTTGTTTTTAACAAGTATACAACACCGTAAATAAAAAACGTTTCATGAAGAAAATTCAAAAACTACTATGTAAAACATCAACAAATTAATAAAAGATATTCACGTGGAAGTTGCTATTGTGGGTGTATACATTACTCACCACTGCAGCGGTGAACTTCGACGAAGAAGGAGGTTCCGAGAGAATGGCTTCTCTGTAAGAGTAGAAAAGAAAAATTGAGAAAAGAACCAATATATGGACTTACTGCAAGTATGACAAACAGCGCCAAAAATAGGCGTCAAAATTTATTCATACAGCTTATGCCAACTAAATACTGGACAGTATTGTCAATTATTACTGAATAAATTACATTCTACGAATTTTTCTAATGTCATGTACTTTGGAGAATGTTGAACTACTTTATATATGTTGCCCAATTTATATATCCCTATTTATTTCTAGCCGTGCGAGCTAAAGGAGCAGACGTAGAAATCAAATACAATAAATATGATTAAATACACCGAGAGATTATTTAGATATTTATCACGATATATAAACAGAAAGACAAAAAGTTACTGAAATGGTTAAGAATTGAATTCCAACTGTTTATATACCGATGTACAACTTTTACGGTATGACAGTTTGTTCTGCGGGAGGAAGCGAGTAAAATAAATAAGAAAAATACTTTACAATCAGAATTTGTACGTTAAGATTTTTACTAACATTTTAATCTCCATGCTTTACCAGTATATACTGGGTCGGTCCGTCCACTTTTACAAACACAGTATATACATACACACACACACATACATACATACATACATACATACATACATACATACATACATACATCATCCGGGAGATAGTAGGTTCGAATCCCACTATCGGCAGCCCTGAAAATGGTTTTCCGTGGTTTCCCATTTTCACACCAGGCAAATGCTGGGGCTGTACCTTAATTAAGGCCACGGCCGCTTCCTTCCAACTCCTAGGCCTTTCCTATCCCATCGTCGCCATAAGACCTATCTGTGTCGGTGCGACGTAAAGCCCCTAGCAAAAAAAAACATACATACATACATACATACATACATACATACATACATACATACATACATACATATAATTTTATTTCCTCGGGATAACAACCCTTGTAGATTCGACCACCAGAGTAAGGCATTCTTCTCTAGATGTTGCCAGTCTCCTCCAAATTCGTATTCCTAATTTCCGCAAATCCATTCATTCTACGCCATTTATCCATCCTAGTCTTGGAGGTGGTTATTGTTTTAAGAGGAAGTACAACCATCCTCTATTTAACACTCATCAGAGAGGAAATAATGGAAGGAGTCCGACATTTCGAAAAATGAGAAAGAGAAGAGCCACAATTGGGTCGGAAGAGAAAAGAAAAGAAGACGTTTTGACCAAGGGAGGTCGGATAACATAGATGATAGTGAGGGGCCTGGCATAAATAAGTGGAAGCAATGCCAGAATTCAGCTATGAGCCTCGTGGTCAACAACCCACACTACCAAGTTAAGAACCTTGGGCCCCTTTTAGTCGCCTCTTCTGGCAGGCAGGGCATACCGTCGATATTATTCTACTGCTCCCATCCCCAGGGTTTTTAGTCTTGGACGAACCACGGAGTGGCTGGCCTCTGGTTTTCAGCGGAGTAATTTCTTTAAGCACCTGGCTCAAGTAGCGGGAAGTAACTCATGTCATATATGACGAAAGAATGCCTGCCAAGTTGAAAGTATACAAGTGCCGGTATCCTTCTTTTCTTTGCTATTTGTTATACGTCGCACGGACATAGATAGGTCTTATGGCGACGATGGGATAGGTAAGGCCTAGGAATGCGAAGGAAGCGCTCGTGGCCTTATTTAAGGTACAACCCCAGCATTTTCCTGGTGTGAAAATGGGAAACCACGGAAAACCATCTTCAGGGCTGCCGACAGTGGTGTTCGAACCCGCTACCTCCCGGATGCAAGCTCACAGCTGCGCACCCCTAACCGCATGGCCAACTCGCCCGGTGTACCGGTCTACAAGACCATTATTAGGCCAGTCTTGATCTATGGCAGTGAGACCTGGACCATGACACAGAACCACATTCGAGCAATCCAGACGACCGAAATGAAGATGCTGAGGTGGATAAGTGGCTTTACGAGGAATCACAAAATAAACAATACATTATGCGAGAGGGAACCTTTGCATACGCGACATCGCCGATAAGCTACAACGAAATTGATTGCGATGGTTTCGGCATGTTCGAAGAAAACCCTCTGATGACATTGAACCTGAGCGCACCTGGGCGGAGAACCAAAGTCAGACCTAAAATGAGGTGGATGAATGTGGTTGCCTGGGACATGCGGCAATACAAACTCACCGCCAGGAAGAGAAACAGACTTACAGAGGATTATGGCAATTTGACATGTGTTTGGTTGTGACATTTTATCTTATGAACTTATAGGAAGACGATGTCCATTCATCCTCCGCCCATACCCTACTCATCGTAGTCCTCGAGCGTTGATGTACTTAACTATAGTTTTACTATGTTACTGAGCGTCTGACTCGGTGGTTTTCCTCATTTTTCAGCCATCGTTTTCAAAGACTATTCCATAAGTTTCACGTAACATTTTTCTCTCTCAAACATTCAGTCTATTTTCATTTCTTTTAGCCAGGAGAAATTTAAGCGATATTATGAATGTCACAGACCTTCATGCCCCTGCTGAGTATACACGCAAACCTTTGCACATTCCATTCCTCCTACATTTCCTCTACTTGACTCCCTCGGGGTTGCTGATTCCATACTTCCGTAGCACATTATTTACATGATGAATACTGTACATCTTTTGTCGTCTTTAATTTTTCCTTCATTCCTTGTAATTACCGTTGATGCTATCACTCCTTGATACTGCTACTAACATTGTACTCACAAGACTTAACCTGAGAGTGTACATCTGATCCATATTTGTTCTTTCTCCCGTGAAATTTCACTGGTATTCTTTTACTACATTTTCGGCAGAGGTTTTCAGTTTCCCTGCAATAACTTCTGCTGATATTTTAAAACAAATATTTATCAACGGTATAACTCTGTAAAATTGGTGCAAAGGTACGTTTATATATCTGTTCCTCTCCAACAGCATTTCTTCACTTCTTAATAGTCTTCCTAACAGTCTTTGCATATATTCTAGGTGTTACAGGCCTCCATACTTGAAGATGTATTAGAAAAGTTATCTTCACATAGTGTTCTGTGGTTGCTCATCTTACTTATAGCTTCTGCCACTTATTGTCCGATGAGTTCACTTCCCTCAGTGACCACCCCATATGGTTCTTCAACATCCGTCACAGTTAAATGATCTGGTTCCAACAGTACTGTATAGTACTCTGTCCACCTCTAGATGATCTTCCCCTGATCACTTATCTAGTTTCACATCTTGCATCTATACATATTTATTTTTTTTATCTCCATCCAATGTTTATTTCTTTTATGCATTTTAAAATTTTTCTGACTTCTTTTTCATCATAGCAGTCATCAAGTTCCTTCAGCCTTCAGTTTTCCTTTTCGCCATCTTTTCCGCAGAATTCTTTCCTTGTTATCCACCTTTCCTCTTTATAGTCTTGCCTGGTCGCTCTCGTCTCTGTCCGTAGCATTTTTTATTTCTTGATTTCGTGATTACATACATACATACATACATACATATATACATACATACATACATACATACATACATACATACATACATACATTCATACATACATACATACACACATACATACTGTGATCTTTTTCTGGGAGAAAATTGCCCAAACTCACATATAGGTGCTATTACAGCAACTTCCACATCTGTAAAATACCATCTTCGTCACTATCCACTCCTTTGTCTCGCAGAAGCCACCTTTTGCGAAGTTGTCCAAGGTATGGCCAGTCATTATCAGAATTTGTTTCATTTTGACTCCGTGAATCTTCGGTCTTGATTTTTTATCCTCTTCACCGCGTGTATTTTCGATGCTATTTTTTTACAGGATCACACGTAGATTTGACAGTTTCTACTTCTTCAGTATTCCTTATTTTGCTCATTGACATAAAGTAACTACTTACTTCACTCATTTTGAACAATGATTGCACTGATTTACTTGGGTAGATTTATTCAAAACTCACGTGAACACCTGAATGTTGTAGAGCGGATACACAACTGATAGTCTGACTATGGAAGCAATTAGTGGAGCCGATGATCTACATGTTAGGCCCTTTAAAAAACAAGCATCATCATCACCATCATCATCATCTTCATCAAAATAATCACCACTATCATCAGCATCGAAACAATTAGAAAGTTAAGACAACTTCCTCTTTCCGGAAACATATAAGCATGGTACCCACTTGCGAGAGTCAAAACTGAAAATTCAAGTCGTGGACACAGTACCATCTGCTGGAATATACAGTATATATATGGAAAATAATTATGTCGGCAGAACTGACCACAAGTATAAAAGTAGAAGGAATTTTAGCAGAAGCGACTGGGGTAAATTTTCATTCATTGGTAAGGGCGTGAAGGTGTGGAACAGTTTACCAGGGGTAGTGTTTGATCCTTTTCCAAAATCTGTACAGATATTCAAGAAGAGAATAAACAGCAACAGAGGAAATAAATGTTAGAGGGCATTCGACCAGTGCAGGTTATTGTAAATATTGTAAAAATTGTGTGTGAATAAATTAATTCCATCCCCTGGTCTATGGAGTTTGGACAGCCGAAGTAGAGGACTGCCTGTGTGGGTGAAGTACAATGGGGACTTCAAGGGCCCTGGGACCGCTACGGTAGCTGTGAAGGCCCTTCAGGAACTGTGAAAAGTGGTGGCAAAAGGGGCTCTGGTTAAGACGCAGCAGGTCGTCATGCTACTTAAGTTCCAAAATGGGTAAAAAATAAATAAATAAATAAATAAATAAATAAATAAATAAATAAATAAATAAATAAATAAATAAATAAATAAATAAATAAAAATAAATAAATGCAATGTAAATTTTAATCTTATACCACTTGTATAGTATTGTTTGAAGTAATTCCACATACTGTATATGAGTTGACTATGTTTGCAAGTACAGGAGATATTATAGGTAGAATTTTTGTAAACAATATGCATTTATTAAGGATGAGCTGTGTGTTTAATAGAAAACATTCTTAGCGTAAACTGTATAATATTGTATTCTAGGAAAATTTTCTTCTTCTCTTGTTAATTTAAAATTTAGTGCTTGACAATAATGTATTTTAGTGTACCATTTGCCACCGAGGTAGACACCTCATTTGAAAATAAAGATATTTTTATTTGATTTTAGTGAAATTCTCTGTCAATAAATCGCAGTTCATTTTTTAAAAACTTGGAGAAAAAGGTACCGGTACTGCGTACCATTTCGTACTGACAGAAAAATCACTACATACATACATACATACGTACGTACGTACGTACATACATACATTTATCATCGTAATATAGACCATTCGTTAAAATGGTCAATTTTTTCTGTATATACATTATCTTATTATTATTTTTCGAAAAATTTAGAGCCTTCATATGGGGGCACTACAATTTTTAAAAAAATGATTGTAATATATTTTAGAACATGTGAACTGTTGTAAGATCGCAATTAATTTTTAAAATGAGAGGTTTTTCATTCCGGAATGGAAATACGTGCATGAAACTGTTAAAAGGTTATCCGAATATTAATCGAAAGGGGAGTTCTGATTCTTCGAAGAACGATTGCGTCGATCGAATAAAGAGGAAATTCGTAAAAAGCGGGAAAGATGAAAACGTTTCCTGTCTCACAAAAGTAATACAGTTGTATTTGTAAGGCAACAAGAATTGTCACGAGGAGTCGTACAGGATAGATAGCGGGAAGAAGGGAAGCTAGCGTTGACACAATGTCAGACTAACCTGGAGCTTTTTTATTCACTATATACATACCTGTAAATATTATTCTGTATAAACTTTCTGTTGGAGAGGAACGTAACTCAGTAGTCAATCAGTTTAAAATAAACTGGACTTCGTAAATGTTTAATATGAAGCCCTTTACGTCATTATAAGTATAAAGGTGCTGAGTTTTCTACTTTGAAAGTATGAGCCGAAACGAGCTCTTATTAAACTTGAATAAATCCTAATTACTGATGAAGTCTTTTCATAAAGGTTACAATTAAGCCGTTAATTAGCCTACCCAGGTATCGTTTCAGCACGCAAACCTCTAACACGAAAGAAAGAACTTCAACACTCTTTGTATTGTCTCTTGATACCTCTCGACCAACTTTCTATAGACATTGTTCTCGCTAGTCATGCAAAAAAAAAAAAAAAAAAAAAAAAAAAAAAAAATCACTCGACAAGGGTGGATACAGAAGTCAAATTTCAAGGAACATCAATTAAGGTTCAGTGACGATCAGTGTCTACGGCTACTAAGGATTTTACTCATTTATTTCTTCACTCATTTCATAGAGTTATATTTATAGTGAAAGTTTTGAGAAGGAAGTTCATGAGCAGCAAGACATGGACATTTTCAACATACAGTAGGCATACTGTTTAAGTAAAACACTTCTTCCCGGCCTTTGCTCAGTTAACTGGGATAAGTAATGTAGTTCACGGTCGGGTGCTCTTCCCAATGCCAACCTATTTGAATGTACGTAAAACACTAATTGCTTGTAAAATGGTACCGGTAATCCCTTTAAATTTTAAACACACACTCTCAAACCTGTGACTCTACAGCCCATATGGACGTGGCCTACCACGACGACTGCTGCCCCCCCACTGACCTGGTCAACATTGAGTCATCCTAAGCCTGGGATTTCTTGACCTGGTACGCTAACTTTCGTATCTCACGTGGCTTATTAAACTCATTGCAGTCCTCAGTCCAGAATTAAAATCACTGAAGTGGCCAGAATTCGATCCCGGGACCGCGGTTAGGAGACAGACATACTACCTCTAGTCGTGAAAAATAATAAGGAAGCGAAACAACGTTCAACATAAATTGTTTAAAAGGATTATTTTAATATTTAAAAAAAATATTCGCTCCTGTTTAATATGGCATCAGCATAAAGACCTAACATGTTTATTATTTCGCTGTGTGAAATCAATAATCGAAACAAAAATCAATGTATGTTCTTTCCTTGATAGATAGCATCCTTGGTTTAGGGGTAAGTAAAGTAGCGCTGGTGATCCAAGCCCATGTCTGTCATTTGCCGATGGCTTGAAACGGCATTAGTGGCGAGTACAGCTCCAGGCAACAGAAAATTTAGAAGAGATATGAATCTAAAGTCCTGCTACAGTATAATTTTTCTGTATTTTACCACTACGTCACGTACGCTGCTGAGATATCGACAGCTCGCAGGAAGAAGATAGAAGTGCTAGTAAAGTGGGTCTACTGCCGAGTCCTGCGCGTATCATGGACGAAACAGTGAACCAACGCTTCAGTTCTTGAGGAGATCGTAGTCAAGGAGAGCCTCATGGAGAAGATCAGTCAATCATTCTTGAAATACTTTGGCCATATTTCAAAGAGGAACGGAGGTGTGGAGAACATGGCATAGAGACTTCTTGGCAAACATGGTGGTAGAAGGGAAGGTACCAAAAAGGAGTCCTCAGGGATGGATCCCTTTAAGATGGGTCATCGGATAAGGACGCTCTTGTTCTAAAGTCTTCATTCGAGGCTTCGGAACTGGCCGAAGATCGATCGGCATGACGAAAACTCTCCGGCTGCTAGTGACATGTCACCACGCCCTGTCAAGCGTGAGAAAAAGAAAGAGAGAGAGACCAATTTCTGTCAAGTGCTGGAATTATATTCGAAAAACAGGTAATGACGAATTCCTAACAAAAACTGGCCGCTTTTAGTTGCTAATACCATTTCGAATACTGATACTACAGCCATTTAGTTTATCAGATATACATCACACATGTTTACCAAGAAGTCTCTATCCCCTTTACATGAAACAAGTCTTTCTCGGTACTTATATCTTGATCCCTAAGAAGTGGCCTTAATCTAACCATTAATAGTGTAATTATAAGGTAAAATTTTCTTCATATTAGTAGCTAAGCATAAGTCACTAATAGCCAACGTATGACGCTAATGCAGAATGATTATTGTTATGATAATCAGCTATGTTGGGAACAACACAGAAAGAGGCGTGTAGCCTATATAGCTGGTGATCTCAAGTACCAAGGTGTTATTTTAAAGAATGATCATCATTGGGGTAATCTTATTAACGACGTTGTAAATCGAGGTTACAGGTCTCTTCACATGGTTATGAGGGTATTTATAGGTTGTAGTAATGATGTAAACGAAAGGGCGTATAGGTCTCCGGAAAGACCCCAGTTAGAGTATGGGTGTATGGGACCCCTTACCAGGACTACTGGTTGCGATAAATGAAAAAGATACAAAGGAAAGCAGCACGATTTATTCTGGGTAATTTCCCTACGAAAATATTGCAAACTTTGGACTGGGAAGATTTGGGAGTAAGGAGTCAAGCTGCTCCACTAAGATGTACACTGACTTAGCACATGTCAAGGGATAGACACCTAATAGCGTGTGGTTCCTCCTCCGGCCCGGCGAACTGCAGTGAGACCCCGTGGATGAGTCGACAAGTCCCTGGTAATCCTTTGGACGCAGCTGACGCCAAATCGTTTGCAGAGCGGCCGTCAATGCTGGTCTGTTCGTGGGTGCAGGATCCATGGCACGGAGCCTACGTTCCAGGACATCCCAGATATGCTCGATAGGGTTCATATCGGGGCTCCTGGGTGGCCATGGCAGTCGTTGGACCTCCGCTGCATGTTCCTGGAACCATTCCCGGGCGACGTGGGAGCGATGTGGCGGCGCGTTATCATCTTGAAACACCGCAAACCGTCTGGGCGCTGGAAGGCCAAAAATGGGTGGAGATGGTCTCCGAGCAGCTCGACATACCACGTACCATTCAAAGTCTCTTCCAGAACAACTACGGGGCCTATTCCATGCCAGGAAAATGCACCCCAGACCATAACAGAGACACCAGCGCCCTGGACCATACCTTAAAGGCAGGCGGGATCCATCGCTTCATGTGGTCTGCGCCATACACGGTGCCCCTCATCGGCATGGTGGAGTTGAAATCGTGATTCGTCCGACCATATCACGTTACGCCATTGTTCCAGTGTCCATCCCTGGTGACTGGCGACAAATGCGCGTCGTTGTGCCCGATGACGTTGGATTAACAGTGGCACCCGTGTGCGGCGCCGGCTCCCATACCCCATTGAACCCATGTTCCTACGGATTGCCCACTGGGAGACGTGTCTAGCACGGTCTGTGTTGAATTGAGCCGTGATTTATTGCACGGTTGCCCGTCTGTCACTATTGACAATCCGTCTCAGATGTCGCCGGTCACGGTCATCGAGGTTGGCTGGACGGCCGGTCGTTCGTTTGTTGTGAACGGTGACACCCGCATTCAACCATTCACGATATACCCTGGACACGGTTGATCGTGTGAAGCCGAATTCCCGCACCACTTCCAAAATCGCACTCCCCATCCGTCGGGCACCGACCACCATAACCTGTTCGAACGGTGTCAGCTCACGACGACGTTCCATGTTACACCTGTCACATGCACAGCCACTGCTCACAAGGTCTACTATACAACTGTCGCTGGCACAGGGGGCGTGTGGTGCGTAGACAACACACCTGCGCATCAGTGCTCCGCTATCCAATGACATTTGCTTAGTAAGTGTATATTCCGAGTTCTCAGTGGAGAGAGGGCGTGTAATGACATTAATAGACACACAATCCTGAGTGGAGCTTTTAAAGATAAAGATGGGATTCAGAGGAGAAAATATGCATTTGTAGGAAGAGAAATAAGGGTTAGGAATAATTTATAAAGGAATATTTTCCATAAATTACTAAGTTCTTTGAACAAATTTAAGGAAAGACTTGGTGAACAACTGATCGGGAATCTGAAAACTGGGCGACGGTCCAAATGGTAGATCAATGATGATTGTTTGATTGATTAATCAAGCAAGGAGAATATCTTAATTTGTTTCTTAAATGAAAGTGCAAGGGAGAGATTTTTAGTTTAGTTCCTGTATAATGAAGAATTATGCATTTTCTGTGTTCACGTTCATACGTTATAAGACATCTATCACTATAGGCCTAAGTTACGATTTTGCTGAAAGTGCTTTTACACAAATCTCTTTTACTGTCGACGTTTGAGTCTTCAAACTTAGTTGAAAAAATCAGTGAAAATCCGTTGGTAACATTTTCTTGGTGTTTTCTTATTGAAGGTGGTTTATTTGTATAAGATGGGATAAATATAACTTCCCTCATAAATCGTTCTGTGTTATCACACTTGTTCACCCATAAACATATAGCCTATACACGTTCTATTACTAGAACAATCGGGTATCCCTCGTGTTAGTAGTGAGAGTTGGGAACCATGCTGTTCGTGTTTCACTTATTTTTCGATGACGGATTGTCATCGTTTATTGCGTTGTATTTTATCTGTATTAACTCCTCACGTTTCTTTTAGTGAAACACAAATTAATAAAATATAAGCATGCTTTTGCACCACAACAACGAAATAAAAACACATGATTGTGGTAGCTGACTGTACAGAGAGTTTGTGGTGACCACCATCACGTCAAGCGAAGAAAAATGGGAAAGAAACAATTTAAAGAAACAGGTAATGTTATGGAATCACCACGAACTGTTGGAACGGAAGGAAATGCTCATCTTATGACTCAGAGTTGTGCCATTAATCCAAAGAGTTCCTAAAACTGTGCTATTATTCTACACAGAGCTGATCCCAACTTTGGAGAACAGTATGTACCGATTAAGCTTTATTTAAGTTGAATAATCCGACACAATTGTGTTTGCTATGCTACCGATAAACGAAGTTTTGGGGGATGGAATTCGGAGTGGAGATATCACAGGATCATTCCCTCTTGACGAAACCGTTACCAGCAACCGACATCTTGAGATGTTTACATCAGGTGATTATTCCAGAACTCGAAAATAACCCTTTAATCGATTTACTTTTGATACGGCAATAGCATGGAGCACAGGATGGGGGTAGGGGTGAGGAACGTCTTGAACCAGTAATTCTAGAAATATATTGATCATCGTAACCAACCAGATCATGCGACATCATAGCGAGTGTTATTTCACTTTGACGTTCTCCCACAGAAACCACAGGATATGTATCACTCCACCAGCTGATCTAAATGTATTTTGCGTATCCATATTGCACCCATAAGCGAATGTGCATAATTAATGCATAAATTAAATGTTCAAATTTTCGCATATGAGAATACAGGAGTAGGCTGGGAAAAGATTGCAGTCTAACAAAGCAAATGCCAGGCGCCGTTCAGACTGGAAAATAAATCCACAGAATACGCTTTAAGGCACGGACAGGAGGTAGCTAGCCTGAGTGGTACGTCCAATTAGGTTTTATGATGCCGACAGGAAGTGAAAACTTTCTATCCAGTTCCCACGTGAATTCGCACGATTGGAATGCACTTGACCCAGAAGAGTGAGTGAGACAGGAATAATACCCATCATCCCTTAGCAGAAAATGGAAGAGCCTAAACTACCAAGAGCGCGAACGTCTCAGCCAATCACAAAATTGCAAATTTTAATGGCTTGTCATGGCGGGAATCTACAGCTAGTATTTCGCGATTTGGTGACTGAAGTAGCTGTAAAATATCGTGTCCTGACTTCCAAGTAATATTTAAGGATTTATCAGTGCAAATGTGTAGTTAATCGGTGGCTAAATAAGAAATGTTCAACTTTACATGGAAGAGTGGAATCGCCCAGGAAGCGAACCGTCATGGCGGGAAGACGCCATGCTCTGACAGAAAATAGAGCCAGTGACGCGCGACGTCGTAGAAATTAACCTGTGATCGTTTATCATAACGCAATATAACACATAAGTCGGACCGAAATTAGGAAGGTTTTGAGCACATTTTCTAAAATTCTAACCTACTGACACATGATAAATCGGTCCCAAGTGCAGGATTATTACGCCACATCCCTTCCACAGGACTATTTTCGAAGTGGGGGAAGGACTGTTTACAAAAATGGAGACACCAGGGTGGTAATAATAATGGCGTGTGACCTCGAAGAGGCCGGGTGCAGGTCTTTCGAGTTGACACCGTATAGGTGACCTGCGCGTCTATGAGAATGGGGCCCTACCTGTGATGAATTCTAATGCTGAAGACGGCACACACACCCAGCCCCCGAGCCATTGGAAATAACCAATTAAGGTTAAAATCCCCGACCCGGCCGGGAATCGAACCCGGGACCCTTTGGACCAAACGCCAGCACGCGAACCATTTAGCCATGGAGCCGGACACCAGGGTGGTGAACCTCAGTCTCAATCGCAGTCTCAACCGCAGTCTTGTAGAAGATCAGTAGTCTCGTGGTAAACTTCAATCTCGTCGGAATTCTCAGTCTTGTGAGAATTCGCAGTCTTATTAGAATCTTCAGTGTCTTATACAGTAGTTGAAATCCGAGTGAGTAATGTATTTATTTGTGAGAACAATATCTTAGCAGAAATGAACACTTTGACAAACTTTTATTCAACTTTAGGTTATGCAGATATAATCAGGCAATTAAATTGACAAATGATAATGGTAGTTATATTCTCAACACTTGCCATGAATGAACTTAAGGTGCTAGGACCGAGGTGAACATTGAATCTCGTCGTAACACGTAGCTGCATCACATTTTTCCTATTTCACGTGTAGCTCGTATATTACGTGGAAAAGTCATATGTTGGAGAACGGTTATTATAAAATTCTCCACATCATTGGGAACATTACACGTAATTTTTCCACACTCCCATAGAACTATTATTGCAAGTGAGATATTTGGGAGCAGAATTAGTCCAGCCAGTTACAGGGAGAAAAGTTTGTTTTCATAATTGGAATACTGCCGCAGTTAGACCTTGAGTCCAGTGTCATGGTCAGAGAAGGTGAATAACCAATAATCCTTTACACAAACAATATGAGAGGGGAGAGAGAGGCGACAGCAGGCAGGTAGCGGAGTACAGACTTTCGACTTCACGTCAGGTGTTCAATGCAGTGTCATTGAATATTCTTCGCAGGAGTGTTAAAATGCGAGTGTTAATATAAATATGGACGTGTGCAACGATATTGTGAAAATGCATCAAGTTTGCGTGTGTGACCTCTTGGATAACATCAGCCTGAAGATGAAATACTAATTCAACATGACGGGGTCCGGAGGATGATCTGACCTGCCTCCAGCACAAATAAGGTAAATGAGCAAAATGTAATCTGTAAACAAGTAAGGCTATGAACGGTCGATGATCAAAAAAATGTAGTTTAGAATTGTAGATAGGACTGTAAATAATTCACGGATCGGATAGTAATTATAAAATTAAAATAATAATAATAATAATAATAATAATAATAATAATAATAATAATAATAATAATAATAATAAGTGTTAGCGTGTGTTATTTGCGCAGTTTTCTTTTAATGTAAGTCATTCTGACATGTGAGAATCCTATTTTACTAAGAAATTTACATACGGCGTAGTGCAGATTTTAGGGTGATGATAATAATAGTTGTGGTAATGAGCGGTATATTTTGCTGACACTTAGATTTCGTGGATGCTGCCATGTTTGTTTAAATGTTGATTTTTGCTATTAGCGCATTAGGTTTATTATTTCATGTTCTGTAATCATTATTCAGATGACCGTTTCCGGTAGCTCTCATAATTTGTATTTCGCGACGATGGTTGATAAGCGAAGATTTAATTTCTTTATGTAACGTGGTTACACAGTTCGATAGCCGTGTTTTTGAGTGGCAATCTCGTTATTTCAGTTATTTAATTAGTGACAGGAAGCCATCGATAAGTTAGCTCTGATATTTCATAAGATGTGAAACGGTGGATGATCAAAGTAACGAGCAAAGCAATAGTAAGATCCCTGATGTTCTGTGATGAGAAATGAAAAATGTGATATTTGGACCATGTCATTAATTAATAGTGTCGTAAATGGATGCGTGAAAGACACAGTTATTCGCCCGCCGGATACGAGCGAGGCCGTATTATGAGTTACTACGTCGAGAATATTGATGAATAAATAGAATTGAGAGATGAATAATTGAACTGAGAGTGTTAAATATATGACGACATTTGTTAGGGTTGTAGGCGGAAAGCCTGTAATGCTTCAAATAGTTTCCAGGGAAAATAAAGGCTCGGAAAATAAGCAACCGAGAGCCCGAGATAAGTTGTGTACAGAGCTTCTGATCAATGCGCGTTTTGATAGTCAAGTCTAATCATTGATGACATGTAATGCGAATAATTATTGTCCGTAAAGATTGAATAAGGTCATGTCCAGACATTTTAGTCTGAGGTTAGAAGATTGCCATCAAATTCACATAATTTTGCTACTTGGATCAGGGTAACATTTTATGCTTCTTCATTGCGCATATTTATTTTTTTAAATTTTATTTGGCAGTGATTTTTGGGATCTAGATTTTTATTATGATATCATTTCTTTGTATATATTTTGTCACCGTATTATTTAAAATCTGATACGTGAATTGTGTTTGATTTAATGTCTGTAAATAGAATAGAACAGGTGTAGTCAGATTATTTTAATTTCAGTATTTCTTAGGAGCAGTATTTCTCCATTGACATGTTCATTTATGTAAATAAAATTTCATGTGTTAGGGTAAGAGATCATCGATTAGTTCGTAGTCAAAAATATAGTAGTGGAATGCTCATATAAAAGGCAGTCAGTAACCACCAAGTCTTAAAAAAATCCACTACATTTCAGTTAGGAAAATGAAGCGATCTTTAATAAGCAATTGTATCACAAAGGCCGTAAATGAATGACGTAAATTAGATGGGATCTGCCTCCATCCAGAGTTGGTACCACAAAAATATGCGTGCACAATGAAAATGCAAACAGCGGCAAACTAGGTCAAATTAATGATGTAAAGGGATCGCTTTCATTTCAGATGTAAACCTGAGGCACTTGGCCTAATTTGAGTAATTTTAAGAGTCCAGGCTATCACAGCCAAGTAAATAAGGTTTAACAAATTAAATGAGTGGTGGTAGCACTCAGGTGTTCAGTTCAGTAAAAATTTCCTTGTTTTCAGCCACAAGCAGTTTAAACAGGTGGCAAAGTACAATGTTCATGGTTGTTTTCCTTTTCTCTCTTTTTGTCATTATTACACATGGTCAGTGTATTTTGTTATTATGTTAGAGTGGGGTGCTTCCCAAATGAATTTAAACCTGAGTTAAATATTTGACTGACACCTTAACGTCACTGTCAATTGGATGGATTAATAAATCAATTAATTAATTACTGAATTTTTTGTGAGATGACATTTTCAAGGTATTATAAATCATTCATTCAAATGAGACTGTATTTCTGCCCAGTGTTCAAATGTGGTCACGTCATCGTCATGGAGACAGTGGTTCGATGTGATTCAGAACACAAATTTAATCGACATTCAGTCGAGATTTTATTAAGGCAGATAATTAATTTATTGTAATGCAGATCTTTCAATTGTTTTAAATCTTAATTTCATTTCAAATCATTTTATTTTACACCAGTTTACTTTCATTTACATTTTGCATATTTTTGTTAAATAAACCATTTTATTTATTGAAATTTTAATTCAGTCTTTGGGTACCGTTATTTAATAGTTTAGTTTACCCCATCTTTCATTTCCTCACCCCCGATCGACGTGTGGCCCAGTAACCCGAGGGATCTACGGACGCACCACGCTTGAGGAAGAAGAGTCTACATGCGTCGGTGGGTATATTTTTTAAATGTCATTATTTTTCAGGAGCAGCCGGCGCACATACCAAGAATGAAGACCACCGCATTTGGGTGCCTTTCAAAGGGCACAATATAGATTATCAGTCATGTTCCAACATCTATAAATTGTTATCTAAGCAATATGGCTGTGTAAAAATTTGGGGAAAATTTGCAAGGAAATGAGCAATGTAAGGTTTCAAAGTTTGGGGGAAAATAGATTTTTATTTCACATTGTAGTTACATTAAGCCCCGATTATTTCAGCTTACATTCTTCTGAAAGTTTGTGCAGATTAGTAAGCACGTGATGATTGCAGAACGCTCAAATGCACTGTGAAGAAACCGATTGGTTATGATTTGTCTCGCAAGCTTTGCATACTACAGACAGCATCCGCACCAACCATTGGTATATGTGCTGACATGCTCTTTAGTTGGGTAAGGTGCCTTCTTCAGAGTGCGATTGTGGGAAAGACAGACAAGCCATCACATCCGTCACATCGTCCAAGAGTGCCCTGTGAGATTCTTTACTGAACTCCTTAACGCTTAAGCCTTACATACCTCACTTTTACCTTCTTCTACCGCTTTTCCCACACCTTGTGGGGTCGCGGGTGTGAACTGTGTCCAACATGTGGAGTTGGCCCTTTTCTACGGCCGGATGCCCTTCCTGACGCCAACCCTATGTGGAGGGATGTAATCACTATTGCGTGTTCCTGTGGTGGTTGGTGGTGTGGTGTGGTGTGTTGTGGTGTGTGAATATGAAGAGGAGAGTGTTGGGACAAAAAAAAAACCTCACGGAGCCTGGAGAATTAATCACACGCGATTAAAATCCCGGACCCGGCCGGGAATCGAACCCTGGAAGCTCTGAACTGAAGGCCTCAACGCTAACCATTCAGCCAAGGATTCGGACTTCTGTCTCACTTGTATGTTTATGATTATTTGCAATAGTGAGATGTATCATTCCTATATCTGTCACTACTCACATTTTCATAATTGTGATGTAGGCTACTATAAGCTAAATAAACACATAACTGCAGTTCAGTCCGCCTCTAGTGTAGTGGTTAGTGTGATTAACTGCCACCCCCAGAAGCCCGGGTTCGATTCCCCGCTCTACCACGAAATTTGAAAAGTGGTATGAGGGCTGGAATGGGGTTCACTCAGCCTCGGGAGGTCAACTGCGTAGAGGTGGGTTCGCTTCCCACCTCAGCCATCCTGGAAGTGGTTTTCCGTAGTTTCCCACTTCTTCTCCAGGCAAATGCCGACCACGGCCACTTCCTTCCCTCTTCCTTGTCTATCCCTTCCAATCTTCCCATCCCCCCCGCAAGGCTCCTGTTCAGCATAGCAGGTGAGGCAGCCTGGGCGAGGTACTGGTCATCCTCCCCAGTTGTATCACCGACCCATAGTCTGAAGCTCCAAGACAGTGCCCTTGAGGCGGTAGAGGTGGGATCCCTCACCGAGTCCAAGGGAAAAACCGACCCTGGAAAGTAAACAGGTTAAGAGAGAAGAACTGCAGTTCAGCAAATAATTGGCATTTTAACCTGGGTCCAAAAAGTAACATATTACACTTCTAGAAGCTTGCGGACACTAAAGAGCTAACTGTTTTTCATTTTCATGCCATAATAAAATGTAACTTGCACGATTTTGTGATGAATCTCATCCTTACATATAGTGAAATTGCGTAGTAATTTAGAAGCCATCACGTTCTGTGCTGCACAGTCAGAGTTAATAATAATCTGGGCTTTTCAGTAGGTCAACGTATTATAAAATTCCAAATCAATATGGAAGGCGATCACGTTAAACAAGAGTAAACTGCACTCGTTATACTGAAGTAACATACAAATATAAAGTTTACTGTTTAACAGAAATAATTTGAAATCATTCTGTTATTCTTCGTGGTTTTATCCACAATTCTTTTAGGTCGGCGCTTCAAATGAATTGGACTCAGCTTTCCTGCTGGATGCCTTCCTGATATCAACTCTGTGTGGAGGGATGCAATCACTATTGCGTGTTTCTGAGGTGGTTGGTAGCGTGATACTTTGTGTGTAGATGAAGAAGCGTATTAAGATGGTCTTCCAGTCCCCGACCTAGAGAATTTTTTTGCTATTTGCCTGGTGTGAAAATGGGAAACCATGGAAAACCATATTCAGGGCTGCCGGCAGTGGGGTTCGAACCCACTATATCCCAGATACAAGCTCACAGCTGCGCGCTCCTAACAGCACGGCCAACTCGCCCGGTCTCTAGAGCAATTAACCTTATGCGGGGATCAACCCTGCACACTCTGAACCGAATGCCACTCTCAGTCAAGGAACTGGACAAAACTTTGTTATTACTGTATTATTTGCTATTACTGTAGTCTTACCTGGCTCACTTTGAGTTTTTACCACCATGTGATTTATCAGGTGAAAATTTCAAATGGAATGAAATGAAGTGGCGTATGGCTTTTAGTGCTGGGAGGTGTCCGAGGATTTCGGCTCCCCAGGTGCATGGCCTTTGATTTGAGACCCGTAGGCGACCTGCGCGTTGTGATGAGGATGAAATCCACATACCCCCAGCCCCCGTGCCAGCTGAATTAAGCAATGGTGGTTAAAACTCCCGAACCTGCCGGGAATCGAACCTGGGACTCCTGTGAACAAAGGCCAGCACGCTGACTATTTAGCCATGAAGCCGGACATTCCAAATTGAGGTCGATCAGGAATCGAACCTCGGCGGTCTGGGTGGAAATTCAGCAGTAAATCTGCTACCCTATTCAGCACCCCCTCTACTACCACCACCACCACTTAATGAAAATCTAAAGTGAATGGTAAAAAGAATATGCGAGATAAAATAGAATGACGCAAACATGTTTGGCAGCTGAAGTCTCGAGGACATTTACGTATATAGAGGAAATTCACAACTATATTCCGATAAGATGGAAAGGAATTTCATGTTTTGATTGTCAGACAATCGTTTTCAGACCAAGGGAGAAGAATTATATATTATTTACAAACTTCCAATGTATGAAGCGAATGCACGCTGTAAACTCATGTCACGCTGAGAGCTCAAAGCGAGGACCTGGGAGCTGTCCAGTGGGGCACCCCCTCAGTAATTAGAGCACACGGACTGTAACCCCGATGACCCTGTAATTACCTGGGCCTTTGTCTTAAAGAGCGGGACGTGGAGTGAAGGCATAATGAAGAGCGGCAGGTGGGAGAGATCCCGTACACTCAGGGTACCTCGCTACTGGACCACCCTGCGAGTAACTTGCTTCCACATAGCCGTAGCAGATCGGTGACTTGTTGGCTTTTCACCAAATTATAGTCAATCCTTGTGAGGTTCTCAAACGCGGAGTGTTGTTGAGATCTTTTCGTTTAAAGTTTCATGCCATATAACATTACGGACTCACTTTATAATATTTTGATATAATAATTTATGGTATAATTAGCTTCACTAAATCGTGATGATTCATTTAAGGCCTATAAAGCGTATCATTAAAGATATAAGCAGAATGCTAAGGGTGTTTTTCTTCTGTTATTGTACCAAAGTATTTAAAATGTCCCCCTCTGTGGTGTAGTGGTTAGTGTGATTAGCTGCCACCCCCGGAGGTCCGGGTTCGATTCCCGGCTCTGCCACGAGATTTGAAAAGTAATACAAGGGCTGGAACGTGGTCCACTCAGCCTCGAGAGGTCAAATGAGTAGAGGTGGGTTCGATTCCCACCTCAGCCATCCTGGAAGTGGTTTCCCGTGGTTTCTCACTTCTCCTTCAGGCAAATGCCGGGATGGTACCTAACTTAGGGCCACGGCCGCTTCCTTGTCGCTTCCTTCTCTCTTCCTTGCCCATCCCTTCCAATCTTCCCATCCCCGACCAAGGCTCCTGTTCAGCATAGCAGATGAGGGTGCCTGGTCGAGGTACTGGTCATTCTTCCCAGTTGTATCCCCGACCCAATATCTCACGCTCCAGAACACTGCCCTTGTGGCAGTAGAGGTGGGATCCCTCGCTGAGTCCGAAGGGAAAAACGAACTCTGGAGGTAAGCCGATTAAGAAAGAAAGAAAGAAAGAAAGAAAGAAAGAAAGAAAGAAAGAAAGAAAGAAATTATTTACATTATTGGTGAAATCCTTCAGGCAATGGTGATGATTATTGTTTTAGATCGAATGCAACGAGATAATCAAATCGCTCTTTTTACAAATCAGAAGAGAAGAGATACGATTCTCGAAGAATGAAGGTACCAGCAATAGGATGGAATGGCCACGATGGGTGTGATAATGAAAGACTCCTAGAAAACGGAAGCCTAATATCATCTCGGTTAGAAGAGAACAAGAGTTGACCAAGAGAAGGCGGAAAGTAAAAATGAAATTGAGGAGTCTGACACAAGTGATTGTGTAATGCCATATTTACGGCAATCGTTCCAGCAAATTGTAATTCTCCATTTGCGTAATTTTCCTGTAAGTACTTCACAAAAAAGGTATAATTAGCATAACCTATTTGTCGTTTTACTAGACCATGAGGATCTTTAAAGGACGATCAGTGAAACCGGTATCTCTTTACAAGAATATCACGTCCACTGCTCTTAATAGCAATAATATATCTCTCGGATTGTTAAGAATAACCGTATATTTCTGGCAATATGAACAAACGCCTCATGGGGTCAACGCATTGTGGCGTTGTCTAATGCTGTGGCAAGCGGAGAACAGCAAGAGAACTGATCATCCTCATACACGTATACTTCGGCTCACTACAGCAATGCATATCGATGGTGTACAGACCAACTGGCGTAACCCCCGCGAATTTCCAAATTGAGGTTATGTGTGAATCAAGTAGTTAACACTGTAACGCGCATTCTGGTAAATTGGCATAACCCTCAACACCTCCCTTCAATGCAAAAAACGAAGAAAGTTGATGGCATAACCCCACACATGGCAAAGTCAGGCAAGCCATTTGGCGAAACCAACTAGTCGTAACCCACAGTTAACAGTAGGTTATACTAGTCAATTGGCGTAGGCCACTACACTAGCGACAGCTAAGTCTCTCAATCTCACAAGTCCGCGCAAGCCAGCTGGCGTAACACAGTGTCCGTCTTTGTTTTGATGAGTGTGTCTGATTTAGTTGTCACTAAAACTAACTACATACTTCAGTAATAGTATTCTTGCCACATGGTATACAAATATTTAATAATATACGATGCTAATTCAGTTTACTTGTAAATTTGAGCGTTATTTGTGTGAGGATAGTTTATTTAAATAAATCAGGATAAAAAATTGTGTTTTATAATAGTTTTCTTAATATTAATAATCATTCTTTCACTTAATAAACAATTTACCACTATTATTGTTATTTATTCCAATTTGTGTAACCCAAACTATACATTGTTTTAACCAATATTGAAATTGTATCAGTCACAGTGAAATGGTGTAAGCCTCTAATTTCATGTTACGAATTAATTTCAAAAGAAACTGTATGATCCCACGCCACATATTCCAGTACACTACACGCTTAGATACATTATAGAATTCAAATGAACAACAACAGTTAAGGAGGTGCAAACTATTTTTTCTCTCTCCTGAAAAAAAAAATGCTTTTTGTGGCTTACACCATTTGTCCTGTACACCATCAATATACTTCCAAGATTCACCACAATAATATAACGATGGCTTTCTTTAAAACCCTCGTAAGTCCGAATACTCTTCCTATCCATTATATTCCTTAAGACAGGTCACGCCTCCCAGTCTCATATTTATATGCAGTCTAAAAGAACAATTTTCGTTATGGTCATTTTCCTCTGTCAATTTGTAAAGGAAAATGAACTTTAAATACATTATACTGTAGGAGTGTGTAAATTTGCCATGCAATCAACATCCCTACATTACGGTACGGTAAGGTCCATTTTCCTTTATACTTTAGCAAAGGAAAATGAACACAGCGAAAATTATTCTGATGGACTGCATACAAATATATGACCGGGAGGCGTGACCAGTCTTAAGATATATAATGGGTAGGAAGAACATTTCGACATACGAGATTTTAAAAGAAAGCCATCGATAAGTTATTGCCGGTGTCAACACGACTAAGTATCTGGGAGTGATGATAGCATGACATTCCTTTATTTTTTTATATTATTTTTGGCCCGACCACTGTTTCAATGTGTCAAAAGATCGGTGTGAACAAATCTCACAATTTTATTCATGATTAATACTTACCAATTAAACACACACACTGCAGTTTATTTCTTCGTTTCCTCACATTTCATAAATAAGAAAATTATTCTGACTGGAATATCAGTTCGCTTTGCCAAAATATAATGCTCTGCTTTTGGTGGAGTTTAAAAAGGATCATTTCCAGTTGGTTCCAAATGGTCGTTTGTTCATGAGTTCTGTTGTGAACAACTAATTCGGGATTACGAAATTTTTAGGCGACGCTATAAAGCAGGATTATGCTCTAAAGTATTGGGCTACATAATTCAAGAGATCTATGTTCATTTTCTTTACAATTGGCATTACGTCGGACCGTCACAGATAGGTCTTATGGCGACGATGGGACAGGGAAGAGCTATTAGCGGGAAGGAAGCTGCCGTGGCCTTGACTAAGGTTCAGCCTCAACATTGGAAACTACGGAAAATCATCTTTAGGACTGTCGACAGTGGGGTTCGTACACATTATCTTCCGAATCCAAGCTGACCCATCCAAGAATATAATGGAATAAAATTACTACTTCATCTAGCATAAAATCAAAACTTTCCGCGGTCTGACGTTAGATTAGATACTTAGAGTCACCTCATTTGATATTCTTCGTCAGACACGCCTGTGGAGAGGTTTTCGCTTCCAGATCCGAGGACAGTATTACAAACTAATTCGGATACAGGATGACAAGAAAGGGGGGTGGGAAGAAATAGAAATGATTACCTTCAGTAATCATAATAATAAAAAAATAATAACAATTACTCTTGTTAGTTGTTTAGTCTAGTAAAAAATGCTAGTTAAAGGGAAGAATCTAAATGTCAATCTAATATTGGTCAAGAACAGCACTCTGTTACGAAGCATGCATTCAGGCACTCATTTCAGTGAATGACCGCCGCATTGTAAAATTTAATTAGAGAAGCACGTTATCGTGCGCCAATTACAGAGGACGAAGGAAGTTCGATGACTGGGAAGATACATTAATAAAATGCAAGTACTTTAGTTTACTAAAGCGTGTTAGTTATTATTCGAATTTCTACCTATTCATCTAAATTACAACCTAGCTACTGCAATATAGATACTACTCCTTTCAATAACCATTTTAATTATTATAGTTCACCTTAACTACGGAATAAATAAGTTAACCAACTGAGTAAGCCATTCTTTAAAAATAAACATTTATATTTCATCGCAGCAAGTACAAACTTGGATTCTGCTAACAGTGTTTTTTATCGAAGTGGTGTTAAATAATTTATTAGCTCATTGCTTCATACAGAAAATGATATTAAAGTCATGGAAACTATATTTATTTGAAAATAATTCGCGCTTGTATTTTGAGTCCTGCTATCAAACCCTAGTATATCATCTCTACAATCCTTTCCTAGATGATTCTTTTTTGAAATAAAGTCTTCTTCAAATAAATAAAAAGTGAGGCTAATGAACTACATACAGCTAATTTTATATAGAAAATATAATAAATCACTCTTCAACTTATAAGATAATGTTGACTGCACTTCAGGTGAGCCATGATACAGTATGAGATTCTATCGGATAGTATCATCATTTATATTACTTAGAGCTTCGTAAAGATATGAATGATTCATTGAAAGGGAAACCATTTCGTCTCACTGCGCAAATTTCTGCAACACCCGCATAGGCCCTACTTGTACATATACATATAAAATGAACTAGTTACATTATCTTTACAAGTAGTAACCACACTGGACTGAGCATTTATTTTAACGGTATATCAAGGGTCAAGCTCCTCGTGGCGGTGGTGAGGTGATTATTGTTTAATGCGGAAGGGCAACTGGGTAGCTTACTACAGTATGCTGGTTATTATTCGAGTTTCTACCCATTTGTCTGGTTACAACCTAGCTACTCTACTACAGACTACTACTTGCAATAATCATTTTAATTATTATACTTCACCTTAACTACAGAATAAATCAAATTAACCGACAAAGTAGGACATAGTAAAATATAATTAGAGAAACACGTTATAAATAATAATAATAATAATAATAATAATAATAATAATAATAATAATAATAATAATAATAATAATAATAATCCCCGAAGGGTATGAGAATGAAAGAAATCTGGGTCTCGCAAAATTAGTACCGTATAGGTCAGAATAAACAAATAGTTGATTTAGGGAGGCGACATAGCCAAGATGAAAGTGAGGAGCCTATCGCAATTAAGTGGAAAACGATATTAGACTCAGATAAATGACTCGTGATCGACAGTGAGCGGTAAATTTCGCTCTCGGTTACTAACTCTCTTTCACTAAGAATCAATGGTCGGAAAACTTGAGTATCAGTCGAAACCGAGTCAGTACAAGATGGTGCAGTCCCTCCCAGTGGTAGTACCTTAGTATCTCACGTGTGCAGTTGGCTGAGTTCGGCCTGGTGTTATCGTGCAATGGTACGACATCTGTTTGCCACGACTTTTTCAGGAATTGATCTTCCCTCTAGGTACTGTTCAATGTACTAGCAGCCAGTCATCTAAAATCACATTCTGGGAAATTATGGCGATATGCTGTGGGGAGAAATGGTGACATGCTTGCTCTTATTGGGCAGAAACGAAGCTAGGAACAATAAAATATGATAGGTCTTGTTGGCTTAATTATTGCACTGCCTATGTAAATAAAATGAGATATATATACTTTTTCAATCTAGAGATATGTTAATATTATCTGTGATAAATATGATTGCATTTACAATGCACATTTAAAAATAAAATTGTGTATTTTAATTTCATTTAATTACTTCCCAATGTATGGGTTCTCATTACGGCAAACCATATCATACAAACATATCTTAATTAACTACATGATTAAAGTAACAGATTATTTAGAATATTACACAAAATGTGCATCAAAGAAAAATCATATTACAGTGTGTATTTGGAACCTCCTTACACAGAAGTTTTCGTGCCGGTATAGACTGTAATATATATGAAAAGACTAGAACATTGATACAAGCCTGTAGTAGTTCAAATTTAGGCTAATATGAAAACTAATAGAATTACATAATAATAATAATAATAATAATAATAATAATAATAATAATAATAATGACATACCTGCCGGTAAATCTACGGACACGATGCTGGCATATTTGATCACCTTGAAGTATCCCTAGACAGAGGTCGCAAACTGAAGAGTGACAGCTGAATAAAACTAATGTGTTAATCACACACTCCCTATAATTCGTAGATCATAATATTGAAAGGCGACGCAATTTGAGATGTCAGGAATTAATTTACAGGTAAAATAAAATATAGAATAATAATGGCGGAAAAGAAGAAGACAGTCACAAAATAGAAAGTACCGGTACTTGTAGATTATCGCATTTCGCTGTTTCCATGTAGAAAATACAGTATGCACAGAAAACTAACTAACTAATCCTGTGCAGTACTAGTGGCCAGACTTGATTTACTACGTCAGAAAATATATCTACTGTATAATTTAGCTATCCATTGCTTGAAATTTGAGTTAAAAGTCTGAAGTTAGTTTTTATTACCTCAGCAAATATAAGGAACATTTATTTTATTGCATTATTTGTTCAAGTAAGTTTCCTTACAATTTCTTTTTCCTAAATATTCACATAAGTGAATATATAAATTTTTAGTCATTGAATTCAATTATGTTACTGTTTTAAACGTTGCTTCAGAAGTTACAAAATTCCACTAAAGCCGCTTCTGAGTGGTTTCTTCGTTACGTGGCAATATCCTCCTGTCGAAGTGATCTACTTTATTTTGTACTGGAGTGGTCTCGAGTAATATATGTGTTCCAGTCAACTTCATTACCATCCTTCCACAACCAGAGCAAAAACATGAACAATGTAAGTCAAAACATTGCATTCAGTGGTACATATTTGTATCTCCTGTGAGAACATCGGAAGCATGCGATCAGTGCTCATGAACTTAAGAACGCTGAGATAGCCCGTCAATAGTCGGCTTAGCTCCATAAAGCCGGAATATTTAGCATGAGACTAAAAACACGTCATGAATGATGTAATAATTTACTGCGACAGGATATCACAATAAGTGAGAATATGTTGAAACAGAAGATGGTTTCAGTCTCGTTTCCTGATTTAAAATGCTACATCAGACTGAAATGATTACAATTCTCAAAATGAAAAGTGTAGTTTCAGAACCGAGCGAGTTGGCCGTGCCGTTGAGATCGCGCAGCTGTGATCTTGCATTCGGGAGATAGTGGGTTCTAACACCACTGTCGGCAGCCCTGAAGATCGTTTTCCGTGGTTTCGGATTTTCACACCAGGCAAATTCTGGGGCTGTACCTTAATTAAGGCCACGGCCACTTCCCACTCCTAGCCCTTTCCTCTCTCATCGTCGTCATTGAGACCCATATGTGTCGGTGCGAATCTCGACCGCCATAGGTTTGAGACGCTCCCCATAGGCCTTTTGAGATTCGGCACGGGAGATTAATGAATTTTTGGAGTTTTGAAAAGATCATCTATCATCTCGAATAATTTCGATAATTTTGAAGCAACAATTTTCTTTCACTGTATACTTGTTGGACTCAGTTAGGCAAATCAAACGACAGGTTGCTACGTTGTAGTCCAGAGCTACACTAATTGTTAGTCACGCTGCATGGCGATTTTAGCACTTCAAGATGGCAAGTGACATCATAACGAGGAACTTTCACGTAACTGGGTACATAGGCCCTATTTCTTTACAATGAGATATCGAGGACTGTCGTCCCACGTATTGTATAGACACTATTTTGATTTTAAGATGTTCATGATTTTGTAAAGATCACCGACACAAGCACGGTTTTGAAACTGTAGACATATTCTAAGCTAAAAGTTGACAAATCTTCATGAAAATAGTACATTTGAAATAAAAATGCTCCTTTCCTCTGAAGTGCTGTAGCTAATTCCTACCGTGTCTATCACCTTCAAAGTATTCTAAACTCTTGACTTCCTTATCAGCTGTAGGTGTCCAGGACACACGCACGAGTCCCACTGGCATCTCATGCTACTGATACGATCATATTGTCATCCGGGAGAACCACATGTTAGTTGCGTTGCCATGTGCTTTGTTATCATAATGATCATCAACATCAACAGCAAAAGAACTGCCGGGGCAGCAGTTTCCTTGATAGCTCGTAGATTTCAGACAACTAACTAACCTGCATAAGTTTTAAGTCATTTGGAGTCAATACAACACATTTTAATTTTGCCTAAATTTGCCTGTGTTGGAGAAATGCCTATTTCGATGTTATATGCCTATTTTCTGCCTATTTCATTTTTTGGGCTTCTTCTCACATTTTAGCAAATGCAACATCATAAAATAAATGAAAAGAAAAGGCAAATAAATAAAAATAAATTATTGAGCACCAGGTTCAAGATCATTCTCCTTTGTGGTGGAATGGTTTAGAATAAACTGCAAGATAGCTTAATATTATTATTTCAGCACCACAGCAACAAGACAATTACGTGGACAACGCACTCTAGCGGTTTTTCAAGTTAACCAGCAGCAGAACGTATGAAAAAACATTGCCGAGAAAACAACAAGCAAACAGTAAAACGTTGTTAGTATGTTCTGCGAAAGAAGAGTTCACCATGCCAAAATCAAGGGCAGCAAACCTACAGCAGTGGATTAACAACGACCTTAAAAAGAATGTAACTGTTCTTTTCTCCCAAGTGTGCTGCAGACAAGTAAGTTGTGACTTTTGTGTTGTTATGTTTACAAGGCTATTAATACGAACCGTATACAATTTTGAATCAAGACTAGTTGTGCGGTGGGGTATACTGTAAAAGTAGCATTTTCGTATTCTATGAATTGCAAATCTCATATTATTACACTTTTTTTTTGTTTAGATTAAATGTGGAAATAAAGCCATAATGACAAATATAAACAAACCTATCCAAGAGCCAAATATCTACTTCAGAAGTGATGCAGCAGTTCCATTCTCAGGCACCTGTTTCTCAGAAGCAATTTCATGAAAATCTTAGCAGAGCTTTAATACACGCAAATATATCATCGTGGAAGCTGTGTAGTACGTCCTTTCAAGGATTTTTATTAAAAAATACACACATAGGCAAATTCCTGACCAGTCCACTGTGAGGAAGAGTTATGTGGATTCTATTTATGATGAAGTAAGTAGTATTTATTTATTATTATATTAGATAAGGAGTTAAATTAGGTTCATTTATTCAAATAATATTCCGCCGGAGAGGGGCCGCTAAAGTGAACAATTACCGCATTTGGATATCAGCAGACAGATAGGAAAAATTTTAAAATGTCACACTAGTGGAGGAAGAAGGTCCAAAACTCCCTCCGTGAAAAACATGATTTCAAAAGTATTTGTGAAGGTACCTTCAAGAGTTTCTGCATTCAAAGAGGCTCATCTTACACTGGCTGTGTCTCTTCAACCTGTTGTGACATGTTGGGACACATGGCTAGGTGCAGCTCTCTATTATGCGCAAAACATTAAATGCATTTAAAGAAGTTTTTCTTAACGTCAAGAGGCAAACATCCATTTTAGACGGATCTTGTGCTGCCTAAATGTGGCAATACTACTAGTTGAATATAACAACATGAATTAGACCTAAAACAATTTACTTTTTCCCTCTTCCATGTAGGTTGTGGACACTTTCGACGCTGATGTTACGGCATGTACTACTGATGCAAAAGCTTCCTTGGAAGATTCCAAGATGACAGCGAAACTTGTCCTTATAAGGGCACATTTTGAAATGATCTCCCAGACCTTAACGAAATTGGAGGAAAGAGCCATTCCTCTTATTATTGCTGCAGGATTGATGGAGATGATGAACACAGGGGATTAAGGAGAGATCTGCAGCCTTACGGGAGGCATTGCAGAGTTAATTTGAAAAAAAGAAAATGTTATGGAGAGGAAGTCAGACAGGGAGAAGAAGCATGAAGTTGAGAAACTTCTCTCAAGCAATTCTGGTGCTGCACTACATTGAAGTCTATCGACAGTAGAGATGGTATCATAGAAATACTGCGCCCTCACAACTTATGAATTTACTTACAACATACATCCACTCACGCTGAAAAATTTACAGAAGTACATTTTCATTCATTGTAACATAAGTGCAAGAGACTTAGGACAGAAAATATGATTTGTCACAAAAAATAACTTTTTTCATTCTTGTGTAGAAAACATAGTATTTTTCTCAAATTAGGTATCGCTGATGATTTTTCTTTTTTAAAATTTGATTTAAGTCCCTGAGACACAGATAGGGCTTATGGCGACCATGGGGTAGGAAATGCCTAGAAGTGGGAAGGAAGCGGCCGTGGTCATAATTAGGGTACAGACCCAGCATTTGCGCGGTGTGAAAATGGGAAACCACTGAAAAACATCTTCAGGGCTTTCGACTGTGGGGTTCAAATCATGTTGAGTTATCCTGGGTCTACTGGACAACGCGATTCCGCTGGTATGATGCCGGGTATGACGTGTTCGGATTTTGTTCCCGCGGTTGTCAAAATGGAATATTTGACTCTGTTTGGTTAGTCGTAGGCGCGAGGCGGCTGTTACGTACACCATTGCTAACTTACGTATTTACACTTTAAATCGATTTGCCACGCGTGGAACGACCACACTGCTGTGGTGATGTTCGTGACATCACTTTTCTCTCGCTATTTGCAGAATCGGGTTCTGCAATTATCCATTTTTCTTTCGTTGCCAATTGTCAATATTCGTTTTGTACTTTTATGCCTAAAAATCTTCAGCCTGATCATCATACTGCAACTAATCTCAGTTTGTCCAGTGTTGTACGGGAGTGGCACCCAATTTGCAGAAAATACAGCAAATAATCCCATTGCATCCGACATAACAAAATGTATCCTTGGACATAACACGATTTTCTCCGGTTGCTTCGATTGGACAACTACAAGAGATGATACGCTACGAAAAGTAGGTAATATTTCTCTATTACGAAAATAAATAAAATCTATCATTCCTTTTTGACAATTTATCACTGTGTGTAGACGATATTTCTCCACCATGAAAAGTAGATAATCTATCACCCTTTGTAGATGACATTTTTCCATCACGAAAAATATGACTTCGCTTGGTTGAGCAGAGTGCAGACCCCTACTCCTCGATTGCTCGATTTGGAGCAATAGCGCTGTCTCTCACTTACCCCACGCCTGTCTCGCTCGCTCCCCCTGTCCCCCTCTTCCTCACTTCCTCCGTAGCACTCCAAATCCGAGCTGAGTTGAGCCGAGTTGAGCCGAGCTTAGCCGAGTAGCCCAGAGACGAAGCGTTGGTCCGAGCCGAGCCGAGAGGGACCGATGCACTGCGCACAGCAACTCTGCTCCACTGTTTCCACGCGTGAGATTTTGGGCGTTTGAGAGACCCTGCTCTACATCCTTAGCATATAATGCTGCTCTGCTAAGAGAAGTAGATAATTTATCACTGTCTGAAGAAAACATTTCTCTGCTAGTATGCTTGGTCGATTTCAGTACCTACAACCACCATTCTGAGTATGGTTACTTCACCGAGTTATTCCACACTTACTTTCGGCAAATGTCGGAATGGCACTTAATACCTTTCCCGCCGGGCTGAGTAGCTCATGCAGTAGAGCACTGGCCTTCTGAGCTTAAGTTGGCAAGTTGGATCGTTGCTCAGTCCGGAGGTATTTGAAGGTGCTGAAATACGTCAGCCTTGTGTTGGTAGATTCTCGGCATGTTTAAGACCTCTTGCGGGATAAAATTGCGAAAGCTCGGCATCTCTAAAAACGGTAAAAGCAGTCTGTGGGATGAAAATCCAGTGACATTATTATCAATAAATTTCCATTTACACGTTGCACTAATGACACGTACACATCAATAGAATTTTTTTTACGAAAACATGAATGATGATATTTCATGTTAGTAATTATTGTTTAACAGAAAGTGAATATACAAGGAGATAACCTCTCTTAATGCAAATCATCAGATAAAATCCAAAAGAAGATGGCAAGAGAACAACTGTTAAAGAAGGGAGGTCGGATAGGACAGACTGAAAGTGAGGAGATTGGCAATAGTAGATAAAAGCAATGGTGGACTCCGAGCCCCGTAGTCGCCACCCGTCGCTACCAAGACGATATACCCCAGGTGTCACACATTTAGTGTCCTCTTTCGGGCTGAGCAACTCGGATGGGAGAGCGCTGGCCTTCTGAGCCCATCTTTGCGGGTTCGATTCTGGCTCAGTCCGGTGGCATTTGAAAGTACTAATATACATCAGCCTCGTGTCGGTAGATTTACTGGCACGTTAAAGAACTCCTGCGGGACAAAATTCCAGCCCTAGACCTTTCCGAAAACTGCAACGTAAAATCAATAACATAATTTAGTGTCCTTTCGCGAAAGAGAGAGGGCAATGCGAACTTTTTATATCCCTACTTTCAAACGGCCCATGCAAGTGACACAGCAAGCTGGGAAGTCACTGAATAAGTTTTGGAAATGGGGGAGGGATTTACACTATCATGAAACTTGCCCGGAATATTTTCAGAAAAGATGGTCCCTAGCCGTCAAGATTACAGTTATTATGACTGAACATTTTCAAGAATTCGTTAGTAATAATTAACCGATTCTTGCCCTTTTTATCTGATAGCCCGGTACAATTCGAGGGGTCGGAATTCTTCCGTGTTTGTCACGAGGCTATTGACCAAATGTCCGTTTCCCTTACTATGAATTATATGTCCGGATCAAGATCTCATCACTCCGTTGGGTGTTTTACGTTCCTTCATACCTCACGTGAACCGCGAAACTTCATACCGAATGTTCAACTTTCTAGCATCTCGAAGCTCATTTCAACAAGCAACCAGCTTCCCGGAATCAGATAAGACGATTCCAAATCGAGAAGAACTTTTTCGATAAGAGAAAGGATTTCAAGATCATGACCTCGAAATGATCAGAATTCTTTCCAAGTTTCCAGATTTGCTCGTAGCCCGCCACGAAGTTCGTTGGCAGGCAGGTGCCTGCAAGACTGTGCGCCCCGCCCCATCCAGATGGAGATCTGCAACGGGCGCAGGTGAAACCACGAGAGTCCCGGGAGCCAGCATGAACTTACAGAATCATTATTATTATTATTATTATTATTATTATTATTATTATTATTATTATTATTATTCAGAAATTCAACAGAATTGAATGTCAGATCGGTCGATAATTTCAAGTATTTAGGTTGTGTGTTCTCCCAGGATGGTAATATAGTAAGTGAGATTGAATGAAGGTGTCGTAAAGCTAATGCAGTGAGCTCGCAGCTGCGATCAACAGTATTTTGTAAGAAGGAAGTGAGCTCCCAGACGAAACTATCTTTACATCGGTCTGTTTTCAGACCAACTTTGCTTTACGGGAGCGAAAGCTGGGTGGACTCAGGATACCTTATTCATAAGTTAGAAGTAACAGACATGAAAGTAGCAAGAATGATTGCTGGGACAAACCGGTGGGAACAATGGCAGGAGGGTACTCGGAATGAGGAGATACAGGCTAATTTAGGAATGAACTTGATAGATGAAGCTGTACGCATAAACCGGCTTCGGTGGTGGGGTCATGTGAGGTGAATGGAGGAGGATAGGTTACCTAGGAGAATAATGGACTCTGCTATGGAGGGTAAAAGAAGTAGAGGTAGACCAAGACGACGATGGTTAGACTCGGTTTCAACGATTTAAAGATAAGAGGTATAGAACTAAATGAGGCCACAACAATAGTTGCAAATCGAGGATTGTGGCGACGTTTAGTAAAGTCACAGAGGCTTGCAGACTGAACGCTGAAAGGCATAACAGTCTATAATGATAATGTATGTATTATTATTAATAATAATAATATAATGTTTTGTTACCATCGGTCAGGATATCTCAGTGTACTGTAGTTAAGCACTTATCACAGTGGACTTATCACACTCTTACTTGGTGTCTGAAGTGATAAGTCCTATATTAGTATTGAAATAATTAATACTCTTACCAGGTACAATTCTTTTAATAAGTTGTATTGCACAACGAGTTTCAGTGCTTATACTCTATCGCTGGGTGGTGAAATGGTGACATTCAATAGTTGCTCTATTTAACACACAATTGTTTTCAAAGCATTATTTCGTTGAATAGTAGGGGCTATATGTATTATGAATTTATTGCATGTATGTTGGGTCAATTATGGTGTATATTGTCTCAAAAATACACACTGGCTGCTAAAACTTAATGAAAATGAAAACCTACAACCTGTTTTCCAGTCATTGACCAGGTCAGGGATGAAATGAATGAAGCAGATATAGGCTAGTAGTACGATGGGGTCGCCACTCCCAAAGTGATTTATTAATGACTGATAGATGCTATGAAATGAGAATGGAGAGTGTTGCTGGAATGAAAGATGACAGGGAAAACCGGAGTATCCGGAGAAAAACCTGTCCCGCCTCCGCTTTGTCCAGCACAAATCTCACATGGAGTGACCGGGATTTGAACCACGGTATCCAGTGGTGAGAGGCCGACGCGCTGCCGTCTGAGCCACGGAGGCTTCCGCTAAAACTTAATATTGTTTCTAAATATTTATTTTCAATTTTATCTTTGAGGATATTTTGAGGATCTATTAATGAACGTCTATAAATTTCTAGGGTTTGTAAAATGTTCCGTTTTACCCCTTTCGGATGTGTGTGTGTAAAACGGTGGGGTAATTTTATATATTTGACACTTTGTAGATGTGATAAAACTGATGATTTCTGATGTTTATATAGCCGAAGTCCCGCCAGGTGTTCTTGAAATCTGATGTCAAATCCTCTTCCAGTTTTTCAAAGTACATATACCAGTTTGTTTAAATTTATCTTGTATATTGACTGATCGTCGTAGAATCTGACCCAGGTTGTTTATGGTTGAGGAAATGATGAAGATATTTTGCTTCTTGAGGGCTCTGGCTATACTGTATGATGCTTTACGAATTATTGCTGACGATGGCCAACTTATCGAAGAGGTCAACGCAAGTTTTAACGCGGCCTAGAGCAAGAAGTCTAGCGAATTATGACGGTGTCATCTGCGAATGCAGGATTATGTTCCATTTTAAACCGAAGATCTACTTCCGTCCTGTTGCATTCATAGAGAAATAGCAAGTAGTGTTGGCTACTGAATGTATGATTCGAAGCAGTGTATCGATTCATTCAAGTGTCCGAGTGAATCGATTCACAGGAACGGCGAGCTCACGGCACATGATTCAGCTTACTCCCAGCGGACAGTGCTGAGTGGCGCACTCACTGGACGTTGACGGGGAGCCGAGCTTCCGCTGCAGCGAGACGTGAATCAGTGAATCATGGCACATCGAAAGAATCGTGAACGAGCGCGGCTCAGTGAGACACATGATACACACGGCTCCTTATCGGCTCACTGGACACGCGGAGAGCCGAGCTTCCGCTGCAGCGAGACATACAGTAAGCCATGGCACATCGAAAGAATCGTGAACGAGCGCGGCTCAGTGAGACACAAGATACACACGGCTCCTTATCGGCTCACTGCAGCGAGACATACAGTGAGCCATGCTACACTGAAAGAATCGTATGCTATAATGGACTCTCGAGCTCAGCTCATTTGAAAATAATACCCATTTGCATTCACAGTCCTCTTCTTACAGGGAGATTTAAATAATAGATGGATTTATTTGCAGTGTTAAAAAGGTAGTCACAACATAATTCTGAAGTAGCTAGTAAGTAGGTAGGCTATTAGGTTATACTATTTATTAGTTTAGTGAATCTTAGTATTATAACTTAGTTGACATTTGACAATTAAACTCGACTCTAGCCTGCCCTATGACTATGAGTCATGCTCATGACCATTCAAAAGTACCTGTTTTATATTGGGAAGAACGGCTCAGTATTCTCTCAGTTCATATGTCACATCGTTGCACAAGACTTCAATCATATGTGGACAGACGCAATAACAGTATGTTGAATCAGAAAACCAGCGGGCTACTGTACATCTCGGGTAGGCTATACAAAATATGACTATTTAAAAAAAATCCTCAGCTGATAGAAAAATACTTTTAAAAAAAAATGACTGAGCGAGTTGTCGTGCGGTTAATATCGTGTGGCTATGCGCTTGCATTCGGGGGATGGTGGGTTCGAATCCCACCGTCGGCAGCCGTTAAGATGGTTTTTCCGCAGTTTCCCCATTTTCTCACCAGGAAATGCTGGGACTGTACCTTAATTCAGGTCATGGCTGCTACCTTCCTAATCCTAACCTTTCCCACCCTGCGTCACCGGAAACCTTCGATGTATTAGAGTAACTAGCAGTTTTTCTAAGAAAGGAGTTCATAGTATCAAGACCAGATGGCAGCTGCGAGCACTGAATGCTGTTGCTGCTGTCTTACCAGCACATACTACACAGATGCAGTAGGAGCGGTGACCAATGAGCCGTGAATCGGATCACTGTATCGATTCAGTAACGTGAACGGAATCAAATGAATCGATTCAGTAAAATGAATCGAATGTCCCATCACTAATAGCAAGTAGTATGTCTCTTCCAAGAATAGATATATCGCCTAAAGAAAAATGCATACCAGATTCTTAGATCCTTCGACATTATAGCCACGGTGGTGTATTACTTTGTGAAGGAATAAGTGACTTATAGTTGGCATCATATGTCCCACCACCAATAATAAAAAGTACTTTTTCGTTTCGATACCTTCTTAACAGTCTTTGTGTACATATCTGAGCACATATCCTTCCAGAACCCATTACTGGGAATTTATCGGAGGCAAGACCGAAAAGTAACTCAGGACGCATTAAAATAGCACGTAGTTACTCTAAATCGTAGCCAATGACCAAACTTACCCCCAACAAACGTTCTTGTTACAAATTGCATGTACTTTTGTTGATGAATATAATAGTTAATTATTGGAAACATTATAGTGATATTAGAAAGAAAGACTACCAACCGGTAGAAATGGTTGTATGAGATAAGAAGTATACTGATTCACAAATATAATTCTAGAAAAATAATCTTAATTATTGTTGCAAAACAGAGAGTTTCATCTTCGAAGACGTCATTCCCTTGCTGTTGGTTATATTACTATTGTATTTAAGAATTAAGAAAAGGATTTCGATGCGAAAATAAACTCCTAGGTTTTGACAACTTGTTATTGTGTCTTTGCAGCAGTCTTATCATATCGTAATAATAGCCACCAGGAATGCATCACGCATTCGTGAAATACCACGCAGCCAGTCAGATTGTTGAGACCCAATTGCATCAGCTTGGACTCGAAGCCACGTTCCACTGTACGTCCCTGAGGCATGCATTAGACAAGGAGAGGGAGTGGCGAACTATCAAAGGCCGGCTGTGGGAGAAACAATACCGCCCTAATTTATGCTATCGACAACTGTAAACAGTATTCGTTGGAATGTGGCACACAATAAATCAACAATTGATGATTTAATGTTGATAGGGTTAACAATGGCATAGGAACAAGAGTAGGAAAAGACCTATAATATTTGTTCTTGAATATTTCATTGCATCGGTGACTTAAATGAAGAAGTGTGACTGAGGGTGTAGAACCGAAGCGTTTGAAATTCGTACTTACTAGACTTGCTAATCTTGTTCGAATCATATCAAAATACTTTAATTTTAGTGAAAATTAAATTTGCTATCTTCATTTAAGGATAATTACATCACATACTCAAAGAAACCATTATTTACAAAATCCAGGATTTTATGTACTGATTACAAATGCAAATTTAACCTCTTAGTTCAGTAAAATAAACATTGTATTGTTAATCTGGGTACGGTACTGATATACAGTAGTTTTAAGTCTGCCTTTAGGGCAATATGGCGGAAATATGAACTTCTCGACCACCAGTAATTATCTGACTGTTCTGTGCTACTGTATACTGCATGCATAGCAAGTTGTGTGTCTGTTAGAGAATATTTCCCTCAGGATAGAACTCTCGTACTACTCCACTGAAAACTGCCATTACTACTTCACGATAATTACTTTGGTAAGAATTCGTGCATGTTACGTTAATAATTATTATTTTGATGAATAATAATAATAATAATAATAATTCTGATACGGGAAACACAGAATATCAAACATTACTCACTGATGATCGCCAACCTTCTATGAGTAGACGGCACCAGAATGGAAAGGAGAAGAGTAAGAATAAGATGAAGTTGGATGAAAACCAGTGTGGTTTCAGATGACAGAGGGGCTGTCAGGATCGGATTTGTAGTACGTGCCAGGTAATTGAAAAATACGATGACAGCAACAGACAGTTATGTTTAGCCCTATGTTTCGTAGATCTAGAGAAGGCATATGACAGAGTACCGAAGGATCCATTGTATATTATTAAAACAATCAAAGGCATTTATGTTGACAATTGGGCTGCAGTGAGAATTGATGATACAATGAGGTCTCGGTTGAAGGTACTTACAGGGCAAGGCTGTAATATTTCACCGTAATTGTTCATACTTTACAGTACATGGATCATCTACTGAAAGCTATAAAGTGGCAGAGCGGGAATCAGTTAGGTGGAAATTAGTAAGCAGTTTGGCCTATCCCGACGACTTGGTCTTATTGGAAGACTGTGCTGGAAGCCTGCAATCTAGTATCATGAAACTTGAAAATCGGTGAAATGAGTATGGTACGAAAATTAGCCTTTCCAGTACTAGGTTACAGTATATCAGTAGGGAAGACACTTAAGAGAACTGAGTGTCAAATTGGGAATCTTTGCGGGAGTGAAAGTTGTGTGGTTTCACGATATCGATGTCATACTCATAAGTTAGAAGTGACACACATGAAAGTGGTAGGGGTGACCAATACGACGACATTTACACTCGGCTTCTAAGGATTTAAAGATTAAAGATTACAAGAATGTGGAGGCGTAAAGTAAATTCACAGAGACTGGGAGACTGAACGCTAACAGTCCATAATGAAGATGTATGTATGTATGTATGTATGTATGTATGTATGTATGTATGTATGTATGTATGTATGTATGTATGTATGTATGTATGTATGTATGTATGTATGTATGTATGTATGTATGTATGTATGTATGTACCGTATGTATGTATGGATGTATGTATGTACCGTATGTATGTATGTATGTATGTATGTATGTATGTATGTATGTATGTATGTATGTATGTATGTATGTATGTATGTATGTAAATGCCTTTAAATATAATAGGAACGTACCCATTATGAAGTGACTGTTGACATGCTCATAAAAGAATATTAGATTAAAATAATATAATATTACTGTTGTATTAAAATAATGTCACATTTTAATCAAGAATAAGTTTTTCTGAATATATATAAGGTTTCCAGAACAATATGAATAAGAATCTATACGTGTAATCCAGATAATCATTTAAAGTTATGTACAGTCCATCAAAATGAGTTCATTAAAACATGATGATTGGGCGGTAAAGAGCTTTGACCAGTCACCGTGTAAGCGACTTTCTTATAGGTACTCAATATCTTATACTAGGCAGTTTTGCACAGAAAATAAACTTAATATTTTACAAACATGCTGCTATTTACATATAATTATTATTATTTATTTATTTACTTACTTAATTACTTAATTACTAATTGCTTGCTTACTTAGTTTCCTGTGCTCCCATTTTCATTTTCTTATCCAGATTTCTGTTTTCAACATAACTTGAAAATATACGTGAGATACAACATTCTTCTAGTCATAAGGTTCTAGAATGTAAGTATAACTGAACTGATAATTTGAAGTTACTTAAAAAATTTGAGAGATATTCAGTTAGTTGTCAGTTAAAATTTAAGACAAAGAAAACCATTTCTGGAGTAAAATTCCAATCCATCTTCAGTCTGTTGAACATTTAAAAATTTTTTTATGGAAATATTAAATAGATCATAATCCATTCATACTATCTAGATGGCGGAAGCAAGCAATACTTCTTATGCCGTATAATTTTACACGATAAAAACGCAGAGTGATTTTGTAATATCTTTATAACAAGAATTGAAAATTCCCCGTAATTACAGCTATGAAGGATTTATGGGCTCTAAATCGTCGTATTGATATATTAATGATCGATAGTGCGATGAATGGGTGGATTCCCTGAAAATAATGGTCACGACTTTGTGGTCTGTTATCAGCAATGCTCCAGGCGAGCATTCCAACATTGCTGTTCTCGTTACTGAACACAGGATGAGTACCTATGATAGAAGGCGAGAGAGCGTTTACCTGTCCCCGTGTCGAGTACAGATGGACGGCGTGTTGCGCTCATTACAAACGCCATAAAGTGCTGTTGTAGCTAAGTCTGGGTACAATCACTTCAGAGTAACGTAGAGAACTGGTAAAGGATGTATCTGTAAGAGTAAAATTTAATTCTGTTTTATTCGATAAGAATCTAGCGAGTATGGTGTTCAAGGATACTGAAGTAAATAACAATCTCGTGATCTCGTGTGACTGTTTACTGTTTACACTTTCTACGTCGTGGTAAAGAATTATTGCATTCTTTTCAAGAAACAATTACCCTCCAAATGATATTTTACTCCGAGCTCGGCGATGGTAAGCGTGAAAATGTAAACTCTACTGAAAGAGTAAACGTGGGAATGGCCTCTAAGGATTTTTGATAGACCGGAGGTGTTGAGATAAAAAACTTTACAGAAAGAGTAAAGTGAGAATGACGTCTAAGGTGTTTTGAAGTACCGGGTTGTTGAGATAACAAACTTATAATCAATAAAGAAATTATAGTGGGGAAGTTACGCTAAGGAACTACACACCATACAGTACCTGATCGAGTTGCTTATGGCTACAGACGACATCTTTTCAAAATAATGAGCAAGGAAAGGCTCAACATCACCAGAAATAAAGACAAGAATATATACAGAGGGGCCCAAAAATGTACACAAATTTTCATAGTGCTCATGCTAGGTTTTAAAATTCGAAAAATAGTATTACAGTCGTTACGCCATCATGTGACCGTCCCGAGAATCAAACAAAATGGTACAGGAACACCAAATATAGAACGTGCAACGAAAATGACGGCACGAGTTTAGGACAGAGCGACCAACACACATTGGCGATAAGTTTAAAATCGGTGGCACCATGTGTGATGTACCCAAGGAACGATCTGGGAGATCCCGCTCAGCAACAAGTACTGTGTTCTCCAATCTGATGTTAAAAACAATGTACACGCTCATCGCAGTCCAATGAGCTCATCAATCAATCAATCAATCAATCAATCAATCAATCAATCAATCAATCAATAATGTTGCTTGTTGTTTAAAGGGGCCTAACAGCTAGGTCATCGGCCCATATCAATGAATGAATGAATGAATGAATGAATCAATCAATCAATCAATCAATCAATCAATCAATCATAAATAAATAAATAAATAAATAAATAAATAAATCCATTAATCAAAAAATGATTCATCACTTATCTGCACTTAGGGCTATCATCCAGGTGGCAGATCCTTATAACAAGAATGGCTTGGAACTATATTATTCGACGAATAAGCTTGAGTGGAGTTTTCAAAAGTAGGAAAGATCATAATCAATATAAATAAAATAAGAGTTTTGTCTGTGCATTGCTCAGAATTTTAAAAGGATGGTAATTCTTTATCAGTCGTGTCCACAGTTACAAGGAAATGCACTTATAATTTTCCGTAATTTCTGTCTGTCTGTCTGTATGTATGTATGTATGTATGACCGGGCGAGTTGGCCGTGCGCGTAGAGGCGCGCGGCTGTGAGCTTGCATCCGGGAGATAGTAGGTTCAAATCCCACTATCGGCAGCCCTGAGAATGTTTTTCCGTGGTTTCCCATTTTCACACCAGGCAAATGCTGGGGCTGTGCCTTAATTAAGGTCACGGCCGCTTCCTTCCAACTCCTAGGCCTTTCCTATCCCATGGTCGCCATAAGACCTATCTGTGTCGGCGCGACGTAAAGCCCCTAGCATGTATGTATGTATGTATGTATGTACACGCATCACGAAGAAACAGCTGAAGAGAATTTAATGAAAATCGGTATGCATGGTCGGAGTATAAATCGCTACAGTCTAGGGCCCAGGGATGGCGAACCTATGCCATGTGACACGCAATCACGATTTCGGTGGCACACCACATGCACATATTAACGTGTTTATATACGTTTTATGCTATTGACTATACATATCTCGTGCATCTATAGTCATAGTGTTTCAGGTTTAAGAAATAAATACCGAAAATCTAAGTTCTAGTTCCGTTTGGAAGTGCATTAAGGCAACATTGAAACACTGATAGGCCTGGAAGTCAAGTGAGATAAATGTGAGATGCGGCCGGCGAGCCATTCATTCACCCACATCAGTCATTTAGTGAAGTTTGGCTTGTGTGTGGTTGTCGGCAGCGCGGAAGATTTCTTACTGTGTAAATGTTTATTGTTTTGAAATGTTTAAGGCTAATAGTTGTCAAGAGATTACCCCAATTTCGAGATATGGAGAAATTATCGCACTTTATTTCAAAACCTCGTATTGCAAAAATTAATTATATTACGGTCCTTTTTTTTTGGTGGTTGGATATTGACAGTTCAGAAATGGTGTTGACTGAATTTCAAGAAAGCACTACATGGATGAACAAATTCGTACAACCTGGTGAAGCATTTTTTTTTAATTGAGTGTGCTGTTTATGATGAATAATCTCTCCAGAAGCCGGAGAACTTAATAGGTACTTAACCAGTGGAACAGCCTCCCACAAAAGTTTTAGACCATCAAGAAACTTGCTACAGCGCTGTTTATCCATACGCCTGCGAGCAACTATTTTCTGCAATGAACGTTGTGAAGTCAACAGTTGGAAACCGTCTTGGTTCAGACCTAAGTGCCTCTTGTGTGTTATTGAAGACAAGAAGTTATGAACCTAACATAAATGACATGGCCACTAAGATTCAGCAACAAGTTTCACAATAAATTTGAGAACGTGATTTTACTTAAAGTCCTTTAGCAATATTAGTATTTTTTATTTCCATATTTAATAATACTTAATCACGAAGTATGTTACAATGGATGATTATTATATTCTTTAACAAATAATGTTAAGTATTCTTAGAACATACTTGTTTAAAAATGTATTTTTGCGGTATTGGAAAAATGCAACCACGGAACATGCAATCAAATGTATTATTTTACAATACATTGCACCCTTAAGGCGGGCAGCAAAAGGGTACAATATATGTAATAACATATTATGAAACATAATTCGGAATTGGGATGGAAGGTGCGGGGGGGGGGGGAGGGGTGTACCCAGGTGGCACAGTAGACAGTTGAGAATAATAAACCAGACTTAAAATGGTACACTAGTTGGAAAAGGTTCGCCATCCCTGCTCTAGGCTATAAATAATTTTGTTCACGCTGAGTGAAATGGTAGTTTGGGGAAGACCTAAAATGTAATTCTCAGATATTTATGTTATTAGTGGTCGTATCTTACTGAAAATCGGTATGCAAAGTCGGAAAATAAGTTGCTATAATCTAGACTATAAATACTTGTATTCATGCTGAGTAAAATGGTAGTTTAGGGGAAGGCCTAAAATTTAATTCTCAAATATATATGTTATTAGTAGGCATATCTTAACGAAAATCGGTAGGCGAAGTCGGGGTATAAGTCGCTATAATCTAGGCGATACATAGTTGTATTCACGATGAGAAAAATGGTAGTTTAGGGGAAGGTCTAAAATGTAATTCTCTAATATTCATGTTGTTAGTGGTCCTATCTTAATACAAATCGGAATTCAAAGTCGAGGGAGAAATCGTTATAATTTAGGGCATAAATAATTTTATTCAAGCTGAGATAAATGGTAGTTTAGGGGAAGGTCTAAATTTTAATTCTCAAATATTTATGTTATTAGTGGTCGTATTTATTTATTTACTTATTTATTTATTTACTTATTTATTTATTTATTTATTTATTTATTTATTTATTTATTTATTTATTTATTTATTTATTTATTTATTTATTTATTTATTTATTTATGCCGATTGTCAGTGGCGAGGTTAGGGCTCGAGGCCCTCTATTCCACTTAACCACATACTAATCAAAATCTTAAATAAAATACAGAGATATTTAAAACAGTTGAAACTCCAAAAAATATAAACTTGATAATAAATTTAAATACATTACTAAGTTAGTACTAAAAATAATGAATATTAAAAACTCTTCATAATGACTAATCCTCAGGCGCTCACACATTCATACTTCAACCATTCAGCCAGCTGTCCTCAGCAGGTAGTCTCGGCAGGTGACCTTAAATCTTTGTAAAGAGTTGGTTTCTCTGACCTTAGCTGGCAGGGAATTCCATGATCTGGCGCAGGTCACTACAAACGATCTATTAATTTTATTTGAGCGGTGCACTGGAATAGAAAGAGAGGATCTGAAACGTGTATTCATGTTGTGAAATGATGATAAAAAGGTGAGTTTAGAAGAAATATACAGTGGCTGACTTTCAGCTAGTACTCTAAACACCATCGCTAAAATGTATAGGTGCCGACGTTTATCAGGCTTCAGCCATGAAAGAGCCTTATAGTATGGGGTGATATGAAAATCGTACCCGATATTGTAAATAAATCGCAGGCAGGAATTCAGTGTTCGTTTAAGTTTAAGTGTTTCTTCTCTCGTCATATGAACTAGAACAACGCCACAATAATCAAGAATTAGTTTGGCCTTAAGCTCAAATGGAAATACATCCCTTTGCCTTTTAACAGGGTGAAGCGCTCCAAAAAATGTTTTACATATTTTTTCGTGTAATCAGAACAATCAAGTGTTTCATTCATAATTACACACAGATTTTTAACTGTTTTACTGTAGGAAATAATGTTACCATTCAGTAGGAAAGGCCCGGACTGCAACATTGTTTGAGCAGTTCAGTAATTTTCGTGATCCAATTATGATTGCCTGAGATTTTGTGGAATTTAGTATATGAGAATTTCGTTGTGCATATATACTGAGTCGTCGGAGGTCATTGTTAAAATCTTGTATTGTTTCATCTAAGTCTGAAGTCTTGCAGGTTTCCCATTTTCACACTAGGCAAATGCTGGGGCTGTACCTTAACTAACTTTCAATCGTCATACACGTAAAGGTATGAATTGGAGCTTTATTCTTTGTTGTCGCAGTTGATTGCCTCAGTCTGGTTTAATGTTCTGTTAGGTCATTCCCTCCTTAATTATTTCCATATGGCCCTCTGATATATTATTTTGAAGCTTGTACAATATAATTTGACAAAATATATGCTATTATAAAAGGCGAGGAACTTCAGAAAATTTGGAACCTTTGTAATCGTTAGACCGAGCGAATCCGGGGCGGGCAGCTTATAATAATAATAATAATAATAATAATAATAATAATAATAATAATAATAATAATAATAATAATAATAATAATTTAACAAATGCTTATTTGTGAATGACAAAATGATGCTCGACAAAACAAATCCGTTGCTTACGTCAAACAAATACTATCCTTATAGCACACCAAATTTCAACAATTTAATGCAAAATCCTGTTTTTAGGCTGGTTTCACTGATCGTAACCTTGGTAGACTTCAAACTGCCGATAGCTAACGTATCTAAGCGCCATGGTCGTTCCTGCTTATTCACAAGAACGTTGATAAATCCTAGTTTCAGATCACATTATTATTTATTCGGAGTTTCAGGGGAGAACATGCGCTTAAGAAATCACTTTAATGGGGCCACTTTTTACCACTGCGAAAGAGCCACTTATCCATGATTAAGACGATAGAAGTATCACTAAAGAGGGTTAACTAATCTCACTCTGTATGCACAATAATCCACCTGTACTGTATTCCGTTCACCGTCTTTGCACCGATTGAAAAGTTGAGGAACATAACTTCCTTCTTGGGTTCATTGTACTGAGAATCCACGAACAATAACTGTTCTCAAAAGGGATACATTTTGTAAGACTATATGAACTTTCTATCACAACCGTGCCCCATTACATTACTCTCTGCGCGTTGCCCAGGGGGCGCGTCCCTCGCGTTGAGGACCTCTGCTCTAGAATTCCCGCCACGTTCTCCTGACTTAATTCCTCTCGACTTCTACTTGTGGAGAACTTTGAAAAATATAATGTACCAGAGAAAACAAGCTGCACTGTCTGTACTACGGGAAGAAATAGAGATGAACCATTGATAGCAATCTTTGCGAGCACTTAGCCACCGTTTTTCGTGCAGTGGTTTGCCGAACTCAGAAATGTGTGGATGCGAATAATGTACCCTGTGAACACCTAAAGAGATAGCAATAGTCAATTGTAGATAAATCTAGCAACACAGATTTCATGCCAATATGGTACCGAGCGACTTGGCCGTGCTGTTAGGGTCACGTAGCTGTGAGCTTGCATTCGGGACATGGTGGGATCAAATCCCGCCGTCGGCAGTCCTGAAGATGTTCTTTCCACGGTTTCCAATTTTCACACCGGACAAATGCTCGGGCTGTACATTAAAATGGTCACGGCCACTACCTTTATGGGACCGCTTTTTTACCTCCGTGAATCGACCACTTATCCACGATTATGATGATAGAAGAATCACTAATGCACAATAATTCACCTGTACTGAATTCTGTTCACCGTCTTTACATTTCGATGTGTTAGTGCGACGTTAAAACAATTGCAAAAGGGAAAGTAAATATGATTTGTTCATTTTTAACAATGAAGTGTGTATATATTTTTGGATCCCTCTGTATATCATAATTTTTTTTTGCTATTGGCTTTTACGTCGCACCGACACAGATAGGTCTTATGGCGACGATGGGACAGGAAAGGGCTAGGAGTGGGAAGGAAGCGGCCGTGGCCTTAATTAAGGTATAGCCCCAGCATTTGTCTGGTGTGAAAATGGGAAACCACGGAAAACCATCTTCAGGACTGCCGACAGTGGGGTTCGAACCTACTATCTCCCGAATACTGGATACCAGCTGCCCTTAAGCGACTGCAGCTATCAAGCTCGGTGTATATCATACTGAAATATTAGGAAGGAAATTTAAAAAAACGTAAACCTACCCAAAATCAAATAATGGAAACCATAAAGTGCAAATTATTATTATTATTACTATTTGATTTACGTCAAACGAACACAGATAGATCTTATGGCGAGGATGGAATAGGGAAGGCCTAGGAGTGGGGAGGGATTGGCCGTGGCCTTAATGAAGGTACAGCCCTAGCATTTGCCTGGTGTGAAAATGGGAACCCACGGAAAACTATCTTCAGGGCTGCCGACAATGGGATTCGAACCCACTATCTCCCGGATGCAAGCTCACGGCTGCGCGCTCCTAACCGCACGGCCAACTCGCCCGGTTTGTATGTTTTTACCGTACTGGCTATGTTAACAGAGATATTCGCGAAATTCGATTTTTGCTGCTAAGTCCATATGAACGCCGATCCACGAGAAAGCAGGTGAACAGAATTCAGTGAAAATCGGTGTATGAAATCTGGGAATAAGGTACTACAGTCTACAGTAGGCTATAAATAATTTTATTCATGATGGTTGAAATGGTAGTTTAGGGGAAGGCGCCTAAAATGTAATTTTTAAATATTTACATCATTGGTCCTATCGAAAAGTACTACTCGTATATAACAAATAGAGAATACAATTTCCGATCATTTATGTCATGCAGTTTTACCGTACCGACGATAACAGAATTGATGAATTTATACTTTTGTTGCTTAGTCGTCATCAACGCAGAGCATTGCTAACATGGAAATGTTATTTAATCGTGTTAGCCGGCTATGGTTTTTGTCTTGATTGTCTTAAGGTGTAAAACCGCGTGGTCTTCGGTCCAAATCGACAAGGAAGATTGTCAAGATAACTATAAAAATTGAGAATAACCGTAAAGGAACGATAGCTTAAAGAAAGAGACAAGAGGAAGCCATGAAAGAAGGAAGGAAGGACTCCCTTTACATTAGATACCAGTACCCTAATATCATAGAGTCGGAAGAAAAGTGAATGTGAATTACATTGACCATTGTTATGTGATTTGTCTCTTCTGCTGCCACTCATCTCCGACAGACAAGATAACTGCTGTGTCCCGAGTAAAACAACATGTCTGAATATTGCCGGAAAGTAGCTGGGGAGTTAGAGAACTTTGCGTATACTATATCAGGGCCTCTCAGTGTGCATGCACCGGTGCATTGAGCTGTACACGGTGCCAGAGACGACTTCCGTTAGTTGACCAGAGTGCAGACCCCCAGTCCTCGATTTGGAGCAATAGCGCTGTCTCTCTCTTTCCCCACGCCTGTCTCGCTAGCTCCGCCTGTCTCCCTCTTTCTCACTTGCTCCGTAGCGCTCCAAATCCGAGCCGAGTTGAGCCGAGCTTAGCCGAGTAGCCCAGAGACGAAGCGTTGGTCCGAGCCTAGCCGAGTGGGACCGATGCACTGTGCACAGGAACTCTACGCCTCAGTTTGCACGTGTGAGATTTTGAGCGTTTGAGACGTCCTGTACTATATGAATGTCCCATCAACGACGAATATAATAGGCATGTTGATTGTTTCAGTATTCGCCTTTCGCATCTCGATATGTCTCTGGGCAGGTTCAATTACTTTGCAATAAATATGCATAAGGCAAACCAAAGACTCTAAGACGGTTAAGAACTAGAGGAGTCTTCCAATTACCATCCGCTTCCTATTCGTACGGACTTGATACTGTGTGTCTCATTTTATTGAACTGTAACGTACCAACATTGTCGTCAACGTTATTTATTCAACCTCCAGCGACTTATATAAATTTGCATGTCTCACAGATAATGTATTCCAGATCTGTCGACAACACTACAGAGTTCCATGTTCGCTACAATTTTCGTGTAATGCTGACTACAAAAGCAAGCAAACAAGCAAGTAAGCTGTGTTATTATTCAATTTAAATGTTTCTATAACCATGCCAGTGCATGTACTTTGCTGGTATAGACAGCCAATCCATTTTGAGGGCAACGATTGCATGTCTGAACTATTGGCATATGTTAAGCATTTACAGGGACGGAGTCGGATACATATTAACATAGAACTCTTAGGTGATTATTTGTATAACCTTTATCAGTCCTGGGAATTATTACACTTCTAAATATATATCGTATATGGCTACGTCTATTAAAACGCTAATGATTAGGGCCCGGATTTTTAGGTTTTAACCTATTTTTTCCTCGCTATTTAATTCACAAATTTCGATACATTTGTTCGTTTCACACTTCCTGGAGCAGAATATGTGAATTTCATTGCACCTAAAAAAAACTAAATGAGGGGTTGACAGCTAAAATAACCCAAATAGTTGTTTTACCTTCTTCAAATAAAGAATGTAATTTTCCCTGCGTTGTTAAATTATTTCCACCGCAATTACAAGCAGTAGGACGGAGATACACGTATACAGTTGTTCAAAGAGAAACTACCAACACCTCTTCCACCTGAGCCGATACTTACCCGCTGGGAAACTTGGCTGTCTGCTGCTATTTACTATGCTGAGCACCTAGAGGGAATTAAAAATGTCGTCAATGACTTGGATGAAACAGAAGCTTCCTGGATCACAAAGGCCAAGAAATCGCTCGAGTGCCCGACCCTCCTCGCTTCCCTAGCATATATTAAGACACATTTTTGTTTTATACCAGAAGCTACTCTGCAGTTGGAAGGTGCAACTTTGCCACTCAAAGATTCCCTGGATATCATTGGCAATGTTTCCAGAAAAGAAATACCTGGGCCATTGGGAGTGGCATTTTCTTCGAAGCTGCAGAAGATTCTTCAACGCAATCCTGGTTTTGAAGATATGAAAGTCATCAATTCAGTTTTACAGTATTCGGGAAAATTACCCCTACAACCTAATGCATTAGCATCTATGTAGTACGCTCCAATGACGTAATGTTCTGTTGAAAGAACTTTTACGTCATATACGAATGTGTTACGTGACAACAGGAAATCATTTATGCCCGACAATTTGTGCATGTACGTTGTTATTTACTGCAATGCCAAAAAATAACTTACAAAGGAAACAGTGCAGTGTATTTTCTGTGTATTTTTATGAATATGACAATGTAAACTTTTGTTAAATAAGTACATAAATAAATTTTACAGAACTACGAAAACCAAAAATTATTGCTGCCTGGAGGCAAAACCTGAAATAACCTATTTTTAGAATACAAAAATCCTAAAGTGAAGGTTCATGCCACCTAAAAATACGGGTCCTAGTAATTATATTTTATATGTACATTGGTGGTCATGATCTAAGATTTCAAGGATCAGTGATATGATTTTACCATTATATACTCCCAATATCTACCACGCAAATAAACGATATTATTATTGTTTGAGAGTACCTTAAACCACGTCTGTACACGAGCTTCCTTGGCATAACTAAGAAATCCAAAGCGAGATCACTGTACCGATTTTTTTACTTAAATTTTCCTAATACAGCTCCGATTCATTGAAGATGCCATACAACAAAATGTTACATTCTTTGAAGTACTCGTTACAATTTCGTACACATAAACTTTTATGTAGCATTATAGTACACAACGGTAGCCACTTTTAGCTGTCGTCCTCCGAGACCTGGACTCTATTCCCAGCACTGTCAGAAATTTAAGATTGGCAAGCGGGTTGGCATGTGGTTAGAAAAGTACAGACAGCTCGCCTCCATTGGGGTGTGCCAAACAACAGCAGGAACACCTCGGGACAAGGATACAGATTTACCTTTTTTTAAACGCTATGGTTGTAATATGATTATTATCAACAATTTTTTGAAAGAAAATTTTATATTCTTATGGACATCATATTCCAAATGTCACAAATCCAGTAATTTCCTAACATCAAACTCAATTAAAAATCAATTTTGATACATGTATTAACTGTCACAAAGTTGTTTACTTACTGTAGTGATTTCTCGGTTGTGACGCAAGGTTAGTTCAATTTACCAACGGAAGCCTCTCCTACTGCTACGCTATGTTCCACTCACTAACATTCATTATTACACTGGAGACTAATCTAATCAACATGTCTTACATATGTATCAGTTTTCTGAAGAAACTATACGAGAATGTGAGTTATGAACACACAAATTAATATGCCGCTAAACAAGTACACTATTTGCCAAAATATAATTGGGTACCCATTTCGGTAGGCAATTTGGTACTTAATTTCGGTGATGTGGTAGATAATATCATATCTATAAAGCAAGGAGAAACGATCGAGGTAATTCGTCTCGTTGGCCACGCGTCACCTCCTAATTTGCAGGCCTGAGGGCCTAGGGCCATCAGGGCTATAGCACCGTATTTCCTTCTTTAAAGACTGTGACTCGTGCGACCTTCATGTGTCTTCGTGAACAATAATGTTGGATTTTTTCAGTTCCATTTGATAATATTGTTTCATATTTATAGATTTTCAACTTGAACTCTTTCCTCGAGACTAATGCCAGATATTTCATTATGAAGGAGTATTAATATTGTAAACACCAGCTTTGTGACTCAGAAAGGGGAAAAAAAGTGATGCTCGAACTTTAATAAGAACGAGATTTTCAGTGCCAAAGGAGGGGAAGGTGATTTTTTTTAACATTATTTGGCCATAAAAGGTGGTTGGATCTACTGAAATGTTTTTACAAATGCCACTATAATATCGCACTCGGATCAACTGGAAGGATGTGGGCTCTATTCTCCGCCAGGAAGCCAAAAAATTAGAAACAATATTTCCACTTCCGGAGAGGCACACAACTCTGAGGTTCACTCAGGCTTGTCAAAAATGAGTACCAGGTTAATTCCTGGTGACAAAGGTAGCTACGCACATTCCATCTCACCGAGAAGCCATTACCTTTGTGACGAATCCACTCGGCCCACAGATGTGTGACAAAATTGTAACGTGGCTGGTCACCTTAATGTTAATATAAATAAGTAATATATCATTGTTTCTCCATAAATAATATCCTATGGGCGCCAGCCTTCAAGCTTATGGCTTGAAAACGATAGTTAATAATAATAATAATAATAATAATAATAATAATAATAATAATAATAATAATAATAATAATAATAGTAATAACACGTAATGAGACTCTAAAAACTCCCACTAACCATTAAGTAAACTAAGTTGGAATTTAAGGATCATTAATAATAATTTAAGAAGATACAAATTAAGACAGCTATTTATTAGGATGAAAACCGTGACGTAACGGCGTATTAACGAAATCTGAACTTACGGAAATTAAAAAAAAATTGAATGAAATTAACTCTAAGAAAATGAACTGTTGCGCGAAGACTTGCAGTAATTTATGCCATTAGCTCACCATTTGTAGACTCTGTTATGTAGAAGCTGATGATTGATGGATCTCCCGTACAGGATTCCAGTTCTACTTCTGCTTTGTGCGTAGTACACTAGCTGTACTATGACTTTCCTGCCTTTAACACTTCCTACTGTACTCCTTACATAAAGTCATAATGAGTCCTAATTTTAAAAGCAAAACCACCATGGGTTATGTTCATGGAGAGAATACACTTGTATTCTTCCGTATTACGGAACAGTAGCGTAACTAGATTCATAACAAAAGCTCTCCTGCCCTATACTAGTCAAAACCGGTCTCCCGTTGACTTTACCTCTCGTCATTGAGAGAACAAGCCCCAATGAGAGTAATTTTTGAGTAGTATACTACTCAGATGCGAAGTGAACTAAGTTAAAATCTTCTCCGATGTGCAGACGTAGAATCGTCGTAAGAGTGTCTTCCAAGAGTACGAGTACGAGTGTGAATGCTTGAATACCCTCCCTCTCCAGCTCTTGTCGAGTATATAGGCTCCACAATCTCCCTCCATCAACTATATCACATGGTCCAGTAATATTTGAGGTCTCATCCCTTCTCCTGTGTATTGCTGTGAATCCATCATCTTGCTTCATTACGTCCGTTCACATAGGCTGAACTTTCCCGCGTAAATAAAGCGTCAGGTAGCGAACTTCGAAAAGTAGGCGTTCATAAGGTTTCAACTGTCTCCTCAGAGTGTGAAAGGGGTACTGTCTCTCGTAAGTTGGATGACGTACATTTCCTGGTAATGTGCTGAAATTAGCCTGCTGACTCTGGTCACCTCACTACGGCTATTGGAAAATTTACTGCAAGCTATTAATACGAATGATGTTGAAATACTTTACACAATAAGTTATTCGTTCAGAATATGTTATAGCCGCGATAAAAAGAAATGAAATGATGATGTGAAATGGATGATTAAACCCCTATATATATATTAATTTAAAATGACCAAGCAGTGATTAAATATATACATCTTACCAATTAATTATACAGTCCAATAATGCAGTGATGTCCCAAACATCACACCTTCCTCTTATACAAGGGACTTCATGACCTACCCATAGATGACTTTCTGAATACTGGGATCGTACTAGCTATATCGAAGTTAAAATTTCATCACTGATCCGTATTGAACTAATAATTACAATGCTAAAAAGATAAAGATGTTCCACCTATTCAATACAATAATATTGTTGCACAAATTAATGTAGCAACATGTTTAATATGTTATGGGACCACTTTCGACATACGTCCATGTCATCATCAGCCGATACAAAAATGGCAAGAAGTCAACACAATTGTAACACTTATGACACTTTTCTTGATGAATTAAAAATAGAAGTCCATGTAGCACTTTTTAATGATAATTTCTTGTAGATATCCTAGGGTCTTGGGCACTCTTGCTGTAGATCGCAAGGTTAAAAAATGATGCAGTATAATTCACAATTGTTGTTATTCAAGGAATAAAATTTGTTGCTAGGTAAAAAATGATATGATTTTGTTTTAGTACTTCAAAAGGTGGATAGTGATATATACAAAACTCTTAGAATATGAGACTATTAGTACTGATATGGATTTTATGAGATTTAAGGAAAATTAAATTAAAAATAAGAAATATAAAAGTGAAAATGGTAAGGTAAGTAGTATTATGAGGCTCACTTTATTTAGCCTTGTCATGAAGTACAAGAGGAAGTAAGAACTGAAAGTTGAACATAGGTAGGGAATAGGAGGGGGTAAGGGAGTAACAATAGAAACATGGATGTGACTTTTAACTCCAAATCTATAAACAGAACTAATATATTTTCAAAATCTGGCATATACCGTTTTAAATGCAACACCTGTGATTCTTCTTACATTGGACAAACTGGACGCAGCTTCAAAATTAGATATTCAGAACATGTTAACGCGATAAAATACAATAAATTCTCAGCAATTGGGCAACACATGCAAGACGTAAAACATCATTTCACTACATTAGACCAAGACATTGAAATTATCAGTACCCTAAATAAAGGCCCTCTTCTTGATATCACTGAAAACTGTTTAATACACCTTGATCAATATTTTAATCCTAACCAAAACCTTAACGATTTGTCTGAAAAACCGAACATTCTTTTTGACTTCCTTATCTTAGTTTCCAAAAGCCTGAAGTTGACAAGTAGGCGTTCAATCTTCCATGTAATACACAACACCTTCTCGCGCTACTTGCCCTCACCACAACACCCCCCTGACCCACCATAAAGATGTTTCTTAGCGACTGGAAAGTACTAAATTCCCGATGTTACACATATGTAACACGGGGCACTAGAGGCCTAGCCTGAGAGACAGCATTATCCCGTCTATGAATCCCACTAATGTTAATAATGTTATTTTGTTTCTACATCCCACTAACTAATTTTCCGTTTTTTGGAGTTGCCGAGGTGGCAGAATTTAGTCCCGCAGCAGTTCTCTCATGTGCCATTGAATCTACCGATACGAGGCTGAGGTATTTGAACACCTTCAGATTCCATCGGACTGAGTCAGGATCGAATCTACCAAGTTGGCGTCAGAAGGCCAGCGCCTCAATCGTCTGAACCACTCTGTCCGGCAGGAATCCCTCCATACCCTGTCCGAGTACGGAATGAAAACTTTAACCCATCCGCCAGTGGGCGGCACCGAACAGAGTAGGCCTCGACTTAACATCGGCTAGTTTCACTATACTTGCAGCTCTACACTCGGGAGACAGAGGGGCTGTCCTGAGAATAGTTTTCCGCGGTTTTTCGAATCACCTGTACAACGGCGAATGCCGAGGCAGTTACTATTTTAGGCCACGGCCGCAAGCACTTAACCCTCTCCGCAAATCATCACACGATACAAATCTCCTTGGCTGAGAGACGGCGTTATCTTCTAAGGCAGACGTCATGGAAATGTTACCATATGAACAACAGCAATGAAATACATACCGGTACATAAATAAATCATCTCCTAGGAATTATCAAACATTGTGATACAAATAGAGTTGAATAGGGTAATATGAAAATTACGTACATCCTCAAATGTGTTATTTTAAAGTTTTTCTAGCAACGCTATGCTTTTCCGGCCTTCATATTTATCATACTTGTTGGAATGACATAAGGAACAACGGCGCTGCAGATTAATTTTTTTAATGTAAATCAATATTTTATTACATATTAAACATTTTGTGTGTTATTTTCTTGAAGTATATAATACTCTTCATCCCAAGAAGGTTTGAAACTTGTTGGTGTCGATGGCCTACGCTGTGCTGAACTCTTTTCCATAGTAAATGCAACATTTACTGACTAGGCTTGAACGCGTCGTGTCGTGTGAGGATAAAGGCGGGAACACACTACTGTCACCTCACGTGAGTTCACGCGAATCGTGTCACAATCTAACCTATCCAAAAAGATTTGCTATACCATGGAGTCTCCGAGCTTCAGTGCGTACTACGTTATGTTCCCCTACTGGCTCGCTAAGCTGCTCTCGTTCCTCAAGAGCGGGGAGCAAACTGGCTCCGAAGGCATTTCACTCTCGTTTGACGATGCCTGTTCTAAGGGACCCGCCATATTCTGCCCGGGTATGAAATAAAAACTCTAACACCTCCCTCCTCCCCCCCCCCCCCCACACACACACTCGTACGGGGAGTAACAACGGAGATATTCGCTATTATTACAGTTTTTACAAACATTGAAATATCTTCAGCAATATTACTTCTATCTAAAATGTGTAGACAACAATATTATAGCAAATCACTTTTTAGTCGTTTATATCTGATACACTTTTATCAATCGACCTGTAATAATGGAGGTATTCTGAATGTAGATGTGTATTGCCAAGTCAATCAATGGCGAGCATCACCGACAAGGAGATATTGTTCAGCCGTCATAATAACGACGGGGTGAAAGTACATCATGGGGATCACTGTAAGTAGGCCTACTATATCTAGGTGAAGCAAAGATCTTGACTGGAGTAATCACATAAAGGGAATTGTAAATAAAGGTTACAGAACTCTTCATACGATTATGAGGGTATTTAAGGGTTGTAGTAAGTATGCAAAGGAAAGTCTCCGTGGCTCAAGTGGCAGCACGCCCGTCTCACACCGCTGGGTCCCATGGTTCAAATCCCAGTCACTCCATGCGAAATCTGCGCTGGACAAAGCGGAGGCCGGACAGGTTTTTCTCCGGGTACTCCGGTTTTTCCTGTCGTCCTTCATTCCAGAAACACTTCCAGTATCACTTCATTTCATCAGTCAGGCATTAATCATTTTCCCAGAGGAGTGTGACAAGCTTCGGCAGCCGGAACAATTCCTATCCTATTCACCGTTACCACAGCCCGACAATGGAAACTCTTACCAGTGGACGCCAGAAGCATGTCCAGCAGCTCAGCTTTTAAACATACCTGTGTCGAAATACTAGGTAAACACGCATGAATCATCAAGTTTTGACCTGAAAACAACTCCTCCTACTGCTTTTTTCATCATTATTTCCCTCTTCCTTTCAAATATCTTCTTCTCCTTCTTACGAATACTTTATTTTGTATCTCAGTTGAAGGCAATATCTCGGTATATTGTTAAAATGTATATTTTTTTCTACAAATCCTTCTCTTCACCTCTCAATTGAAGGCGATATCTCGGTATATTGTAGAAAGATAATATTCTAAACTGTATCTTAAGTAGTAGTTATAGTACTCATTATGTATATATCTTTAATGTAGGCCTACTCTACGTACGATGTGTATTATATAGATGATATGACTTGTTTTTTACGTGTGATTACTTTTATTAATAGACTATGCTGCTATTATTGTTAATATTGTTTTCTTATTACTGTTGTCAGTAGTTATAATTAACAGTGTCCTAGGTTAAGGCTGGTTACGTGTAAGAAAGGGAGTACATCCATAACTTGTCGGGCTGAGTGGCTCAGACGGTTAGGGCGCTGGCCTTCTAACCCCAACTTGGCAGGTTCGATCCTGGCTCAGTCCGGTGGTATTTGAAGGTGCTCAAATACGACAGCCCCGTGTCGGTAGATTTACTGGCACGTAAAAGAACTCCTGTGGGACTAAATTCCGGCACCTCGGCGTCTCCGAAGACCGTAAAAGTAGTTAGTGGGACGTAAAGCAAATAGCATTATTATTATTATTACATCCATAACTTTACCAGAATAAATAAAACTTGTATTATTATTATTATTATTATTATTATTATTATTATTATTATTATTATTATTATTATTATTTTGATTCGTTGTGCCCAGCTGTGGAGCGCGTTTGAACTTATTTTGCACAATGTTTCTTCTTCTTTTCTTCCCAATATCTCTTCATTTTTTCACTGTGTTCCTTTCTGCGTGTTTCTGTCCAGCCTGTATTTTTTCTTATTATTATTATTATTATTATTATTATTATTATTATTATTATTATTATTATTATTACCTTGGCCGCTATATGGGGGCTTCATTCAATCCATTCCAGGCCCGGTCGGATGGCTGGAAACAGGCTGTAGATTTTCAGTAAGGATGTGAAGGAGAGGGCATATAATATGTTCTTAGTAAGACCCGAATTACAGTATAGTTTCAGTGTATTGGACCCTCACCAAGATCACTTGATTCGAGAACTGGGAAAGCATAAAAGCAGCAAGATTTATTGGGGGTGATTTCCGACAAACGAATAGTGGAGTGGAATAATTTACACGGGGAGATGTTTGATAAGTTCCCCACTTCTGTGAAATCATCTAAGAAGAGACTAGATAAACGACTAATAGATAATCTACCATTTGGACGACAGCCCTAAATGTACGTCAATGGTGACTGATCGAATTAGTCAGTAATGGTTGTGGTTGTTGTGATTCATTTCTATAAGCCAAGAACTACGTGGTCATTATCTCTTATTGATCAGGAAGATAATGAAATAGAGTATCGTGATGACAAGAAAAATATGAAGGAACGACCACTCGAGAAATGAGAGAAATCATAAAACAGAGTATGGTTCCTGTGTATGGGACCCTCACAAGGACTACTTGGTACGAGAACTGGAAAAGATCCAAAGGAAAGCAGCACATTTGTTCTTGGTGATTTCTGACAAGGGAGCAGTGTTACGAAAATGTAGCAAACTTTGAGCTGGGAAGACATGGGAGTAAGGAGACGAGCTGCTCGACTAAATGGTATGTTCCGAACTGCCAGTGGAGAGATGGCGTGGAATGACATTAGTAGACGAATAAGCTTCAGCGGAGCTTCCAAACATAGGGAAGATCATAATATCAAGGTAAAGTTGGAATTCAAGAGGATGAGTTTTGGCAAATATAGGACGAAGAGTAAAGGATTGGAATAATTTATCAAGGGAATTTTCCAAGTTCTCTGAAAACGGTCAAGAAAAACTAGACAAACAATTAATACGGAATCTGCCATCTTGGCGACAATTCTATATTCAGATCATTGATTGATTGATTGATTGATTGATTGATTGATTGCTTTAATATCACTGGGCTGGGAGAAGAAATCCGACACAAATAAGAATTAATTTCGTGTGGCTATTTCTAGCCGAGTGCAGCCCTTGTAAGGCAGACCCTCCGATGAGGGTGGGCGGCATCTGCCATGTGTAGGTAACTGCTTGTTATTGTGGTGGAGGATGTGTGGTGTGTGAGTTGCAGGAATGTTGGGGACAGCACAAACACCCAGCCCCCGGGCCAATTAACCAATGAAGGTTAAAATCCCCGACCCGGCCGGGAATCGAACCCGGGACCCTCTGAACCGAAGGCCAGTACACTGACCATTCAGCCAACGAGTCGGACAATGTGACACTTATTGACTGTAATGTTTCACCATGGCTGACTTGACGCGTCGCTCTAGCTAGCTAGGAGTGCAACGAAGATCTATTAAAATAGTTGGCCATGATTTCACTAATGGCTAAGGAATGTTTTGCTTCGTCTATTATTTCTCGTCTCCGCTGGATGGCTCTACTGCCGCAATTATACAGAAACGACCTCGTCAACGACGGATCCGACAGCTAGTTGACTCATAAATCCTCTCCTGGTTGAGCTGTTGCGGCTGACTGCAAACCACATCATGCAGTCCTTTATAAATGCCCATTCCGAATACTACTCAAAAGCTTCCTCCAATCAACTGGTTAAAAAAAAAAAAAAAAAAAAAAAGGCATATGGATTTTAGTGCCGGCCCCTTGTGACCACAGGCCAGCACGCTAACCATTCAGCCATGGAGTCGGACAATCAACTGGTGACTGAGCACAAATGACTTCTCAGTAGAAATTTAATATGTTGACGTATTTCTTTGTCTCTTAAAACAAAAGTATGCTCCTTACTACTGTTGCCAGATTGAGGGAAATTTCCCACGGAAGAGAGACTAAATTTTCACATTAAGAAACAAAAATCCGGTCGGTTTGCCTTTATGTTTATCTGTTCTTATTTCCTGGTCTAAGTACAATCTATGTCTTAGAAATCATGATATTTTGTGGGTCGAATGTGTAATAAAACAACTAGAGCGCTGTCACTTGAAATGAACGTGGTTGTGGAATTGTGGGGGAAAAAAAGAGAAAATTTTCAAGAATATCTGAGAAACGTGAGAATTTTAATATTGCCGTGCCCTGCTTACACCGTTCCTTTAAACGTTTGGACAAATGAACCGTGCTCTTAAAATGAGAGAGATACTTGTGTTTCGGATATTATATCATAGTATATTTTGATGCACACTATTTTTGCTCAAACTCTGAAACTATCCGCAACATTGTGATGAGTCGCTCAACAATGGGTTGTAATGAACAAAACCAAACCCCATGGCCTACCAAGCGAACGCTGCTCAGCCAGAAAACCTGCAGATGATGAGGTGCCGTATTTTTTTTTTTTTGCTAGTTGCTTTACGTCGCACCGACACAGATAGGTCTTATGGCGACGATGGGATAGGAAAGGGCTAGGAATGGGAAGGAAACGGCCATGGCCTTAATTAAGGTACAGTCCCAGCATTTGCCTGGTGTGAAAATGGGAAACCACGGAAAACCATTTTCAGGGCTGCCGACAGTGGGGTTCGAACCTACTCTCCCGAATACTGGATACTGGTCGCACTTAAGCGACTGCAGCTATCGAGCTGAGGTGCCGTCTGGTCAGCACGACGAATCCTCTCTTGGTTTTCTGGGCAGGAATAGGTGTTATAACTAAACATTTAAGAATGCATCTGCATTGCTTTTCAATACTAGTTTTAATTAATTTTCAAGAAGTACGTTTAATACCACAATGAATGCTACATATGAACGATAATTATTATCTTTTATAATTATTCAATAATTATGAACATAATTATTTGGTACTTCATATTTTAATAATGCAATCCGCTGGACATTTTCGGTATTAATATCGCCGCGACTGCTCTTGTGCTCTGGCTCGTCAGTAATTTGTAGTGCACGTTGCGGGAGTGCAAATATTAAGGGTGAAGTTGTGATTATTATTATTATTATTATTATTATTATTATTATTATTATTATTATTATTATTATTATTATTATTATTATTATTATTATTATTATGTATCAGTTAATCACCCCACTAGAAAATAAAAAGAAATCGGGGTGAATTATCGGCGGAGGAAGTGAGAGAACAACTGGCAAATTAGATATGTTTTAGTAATCACAGATACTGTCTAGTTTTCTGCTGTCCTTCGAATCGCTCCTTCTCTTCTTTAAAACGTTATAGCCATATGAAGCTTAGTCTGCCAGCTATAATTTCAAGATCCTTTGAACAAATTTGGTTGGGTTTTGGTATCTTCGAAAAAAAAAAAAAGCAAAAAAAAAAATTGTTTAACACGACACATGATCTCTTGCTGAGCTGAAAATACCGAAAGGTTTGACTGAGTATTTTTCTCAAACGTTTGAGAAACCCTGCTCTATGCAGATGCTTTTCTTTGCTCCTCTTTTAGCCGGGCGAGTTGGCCGTGCGGTTAGGGGCGCGGAGCTGTGAGCTCGCATCCGGGAGATAGTGGGTTCGAACCCCACTGTCGGCAGCCCTGAAGATAGTTTTCCGTGGTTTCCCATTTTCACACCAGGTAAATGTTGGGGCTGTACCTTAATTAAGGCCACGGCCGCTTCCTTCCCATTCCAAGGCCTTTGCGTCCCATCGTCGCCATAAGGCCTACCTGTGTCGGTGCGACGTAAATCAAACGGCAACAACAACAAAAGCTCCTCTTTTTTACCTGGCCAGAATTCTTCACTTGACTAAGTTTGATGTCAACAAACAAAGTTCCACAATGCTTTTAATACAAAGTGGTTTATTAAATTGGTGAGATAGCTAAGGGTATACAAATGACATAATTTGGGGGAACATTCCTTGTAAATTACGTACAACCGTTATCTCAGAGAGGAGCCTGATCTTCCATAATACGTTATGCCTGAGTGAAGCATAATTCCAATTGCCAATTAAGTTAATAAATCTATAACAACATAAAATGAACTAACTTGTTTTACTCTAAACATACCAGCAAATTAAGCAGAAGCAGTTCATGGACCATTTACGTGATGACTCTTCATTATGATACGACAGCTGTTCTACCGCATTCCTATTTGGTAACGAGACTCTTCGGAGACATGAAGATAAAGTAGTTAGTGCCCAGCGGTAGAATTCTTAGAGGACTCCGGAGATGGACTTCGAGCGATTATTGTGCGACATAATCGTTGTGCCTGCGAGAAACTAATCTTGAGTAAAGGTGGTGGTGGTGGTTATTGTTTTAAGAGGAAGTACAGCTGGGCAGCCATCGTCTATTAATATTCAGAGGAAAAAATGGAAGGGATCGAGCACTTCGAAAAATTAAGGTCTTGACCAAAGAAAGACAAGGGCCATCAAGGGCGTGAAAATGAAAGGTTCCCTAGGCCTCCATACGTAACACCGCCGGGTTCGGAAAATAACAAGAGTTAACCAAGGGAGGTCGGATAGGATAGATGAAAGTGAGGAGCCTGACACAAGTAACTGGGAGGAATGCCATGACTCAGCTAAGGGCCCCGTGGTCGCCAACCCTCGCTCCCTAGTTGAGAGTCCCTGCGGGCATTTAAGTAGCTTGTTACGACAAGCAGGGAATACCGTGATGTTATTCTACCGTTCGTACCCACAGGGGAAATCTTGAGTAAACACTATCAAGCAAGAAGCGAACCATCCCCCTACTGACCTCTGAAATAAACAGACAGATAAGCAGGTAAGATAGATGTATTATGTTTCCAATTACAGATGATTCATTAAAAAAGTTATATACAAACAATACCCCTGCTTTTGGCTTGTTTTACACCGCCCTTCATCGTGCATTATAAGAAACGGGGTCGAATCCCTGTATGGTAGGCTGACATTCAAGAATGCTTAAATACGGGAGACTCGTGTTAGGGCAGTTGCTGGCACGTTAAAAGGCACCTTGCCATCCCGGGAGGGGGCGCTAGGCTCGACTCCCCGTCCTGTATAGTCATACTTTAAAAGTTATCTTTATTATTATTATTCCGAGCAATTGAGCGTGCGGTTAGCGTCACCCAGCTGTGAACATGCATTCGGGAGATAGTGGGTACGAACCCCACTGTAGGCACCCCTGAAGATGGTTTTTCCGTGCTTTCCCATTTTCACACCAGGCAAATGCTGGGGCTGTACCTTAGTTAAGGCCACGGCCACTTCCCACTCCTTGACCCTTCCTATCCCACCGTCGCCCTAAGACCTATCTGTGTCGGTGCGACGTAAAGTAAATTGTATAAAATGTTATATACTTTGTATATAACATCTTATTTGGACTCGAATTAAAATTCACTCCCAAACCCTAGAAAACATTTTTGGAAAAACTGAGAACGTGTTACGGCGACTAAACGACGGGACGATGATGTCAAGAACAACTTAATGTAGGTTACAATTTACTTTATTTGTTTTTAAAAAAATGTCTCCTTTCCTAAACTGACGATCAATAAAGTTATAGTACCGGTAGTTGTAATTTAATAATGGTATTTGCTTTACGTCCAACTAACTACTTTTACTGTTTCTTGGAAATGCCGAGGTGCTGAAATTTAATCCCGCAGGAGTTCTTTTACGTGCCAGTAAATCTACCGACACGAGGCTGACGTATTTGAGCACCTTCAAATACCACCGGACTAAGCCAGGATCGAACCTGCCAAGTTGGGGTCAGAAGGCCAGCGCCTCAACCGTCTGAGCCACTCATACCGGCCCCGGTAGTTGTGCACACAGTTCTACGAATGTACAGAATTTAAGGGAAAAAAAGTTCATTATGTCATTCCTGACATTCTCAGGTTTGCCCTGAAGTAGGGTAGGCCTATCTTTCAACACGATATGCTACTATTCGAAAGTTGTATTTCGATCCCTCTTAGGGCTGTTTCTGTTTTTGCGCAATATTTCATTAATCCTGTATAATTAAATTACTAATTAACAACTATATTCATGAATATATCGACTCCTCAGAGTTGGAGTTGCATTTCCTGCTCGTCATCCTTAGCTAACACGAAACTCAGAGGTGTCTGGTGTACAGTACACCTGGTGTGGTATTACAGTCAGAAGTAACACTTTGTTCTCGTGCTACTGAAGAGCTCACAAATATTTGCGAGGCCAGCTCATAAACAGAGCTCTTGTTGGCGGGGCGGTACTGGACTGGCCGGGTCACGGGACTCCAGTGAGGGACGGAGGCAAAACGTGCAACTTCCAGATTGGTTCCGCATGAGCTGAGTCAAGCCGCTAGCTTGCACAACCCCGGGGCAGCTGAGGTGTCACCCAGGAATGTGGACTCAGCCTCGACTGGACTGTCTACCTGCCAAGAATTACACCGCCACGGCTTTACAAAGAAACATAACCATCGAACACATAATCGACTACTCCAACAGCTCCACCCATTGGAACTACACCACCAGAAAGGCTAGTAAAGTTATGATAATTTGTTCAGACGATATTCAGTTAAATTTGCTTTCAGAATTATGTTTACTGTTACATTGCTTCCTCGTCCTTGTATTCTGTGTTGAGCGTCCTAAATTATTAAACACCAGTTAGATGATCGCGAGTTCGATAAGCGGAGCATGTTACTTATGGCCTGTAGTCGTAGCATTGTCGCAGAAACTGTGGAAACATTGAAAATCATCCATTATCATTATGGAAATCGTCATACTTTGAGAACACTGCGACTTCAATGGAATAGTTGGTAATTCGTTAGTCGGTGTCCTCCTGTTCTCAAGATTTGAGGGTGTTTAAATATGACTATTCAAAGACGCTGGCTTCCGGCACATGAGAGAACTCCTGTGGAATAACATTCCAACACCCTGGCGTCTTTAATTTATTGACGCTGTCGACTTCGAGAACATTGCATATACCCTTGACTGAATGATCAGCGAACTAGCGTTCGGTCGTGGCTGGGCCTGAGATTTCAACTGCGAATGGTTAACTCGCCTGGCCTCGTCTTAATAGGCCTATACCACAATACTAACCAACATTGAAACACGCAATAGTGAAAATGTCTCTCCCTGTTGGATTGGTGCCAGGAAGGGCATCCGGTCGTAAAACTGAGCCAAATTTACCCCCCCCCCCATAAATCGGGAAGACAAAGAAGACGAATGTATATATCCCTTTAATGGGATGTTCGTGCCACGGTTTCTTTTCAGTGTGAAGAAAAACAGAGATATTCAGCCAAGCAATGGTTTCTTAAACGGGGCTGCTCCTATTGCAACATAACCTAAATCATTAAGCCATGACTCCTGGCCTTGTTCAGCTGGTTAAGCTGGTGAAGAGATAAGCGATGTCTACGATTCTGAATGAGAAAACAATAATCAATCCTAAACGCTACGAGAGGATCTCAATAAATCATTTAGTTTTTGCCACTTCAAACAGAAGTTATTCTGACACACACTAGACCTATATTTCGTTTATGCCAAAGCACAGTGCGCCAAATAACGTCCATAAAAAATATGAAGGTAGTACGAAAGTAACAACAGATACTAGAGAATGAAAGACAATGATCTATAAAATACTTTTCAATCTACTTCTGAAGGGCATTCCCTTGCAGGTTGGACGAACAGCTGGAAGTACAGCACATACATCAACAGCAGTCTTTTGGTAAATTCGCTGCTGATTTACGGAATAATTAATGCTTATTTAACTTGCCTTCGTCTATTATCGGTACTAAAGGACGCCAGAACATTTCCTTGGTAAGGAATTGATTGAATTATATGTCATTGTGGTAGAATTCGATCCCATACCCTTGATCACAGAAGGCAGGCAGCTAACCGAGCTACTCTGTGAGCACTATCGAATCATTTAGAGAACATGGACATGTTTTTTTTTACCAGCTTAAGTGTGTCATTGTGCTGTATTCAAACGTAGAAGTGGGATAGGTAACCCCGTATCATTTCTTTTTACCTGAGTTTTTGAAGTATTATGTTTTAGTGCATTCAATAACAAATAAGGATGTCTTAAATTCGATGTATTAATCAAGGCATGTGATTAATTTAACTTCGTACTATTATACAATGAGACATTTTGCTATGAATAATGCCTCTGAGCTCTGTGTGTGAGACAGTACCATAGCAATTTCGGAAATTTGATAACAAAATCATTGAAGAGAAAGAGATCAACGTCTGTAGCAAGTAGAGAATTTGTTGTATTTGTTGTTCTTATTAAAGCTACGGACAACCTTGTGCTCTTAGTGTGAAGTCTTAATGTACTCTTTTTTTTTTTTTTTTTTTTTTTTTTTTTGCTAGGGGCTTTACGTCGCACTGACACAGATAGGTCTTATGGCGACGATAATGTACTCTACAGAGAGGAATAATTCAAGTTCCTTTCCTTCAGTAAGGCATGTAGCTTTTATTCGTCTCTTTCCTTATAATGTTACGGGAGCTGATTAATCAAGTTATCTTGAAAACAAAATCACCTTGACCACATATGCTGAATTATGATTTCTATACTAAAGCAAGTGTGAAAATTGCAGTTGTTCTGAGGAGAGAGGGATATACACATGGAACGATATATACTGTTCGAAATAAACGTTTTCCCCACAACGGAAGGGTGAAATCGTTCATCAGGGGCTTACAATTGTTGCATGATAAATACGGAACTCCAGCGCACTCTAGCATTGCTCCCACTTAATTACGCCATGTTGTTATCATTCGTCTACTTGGTACATATGATGTACTTCTCCCGTTCATCTAGGGTTCTTTTTAATAAGATCATTCTTGCCAGTAGAGGGGTAATATTATCTGTAATTTGTCATTTGAATAATGAGCGATTCGATTGAATATAACCTATTCAAAATTTGGCCTTTGACTGGAGATTTAAATGCTAATTTCATAAAATTGAAAATTATCGCCCAATTTACGTGTTATTCGCGGCAAATAAAGTTTTAGAATAAATATGACCGTATTTACGGACATTTAAGAAGCAGTATACATGTAAATCAGCAAGGTTTCTTGCCTGGCAAATCAATTGTAACCAACTTACTCAATTTTCCACAGGACGTTTTTAACATCCTTCACAATCAGCGAACTGTTGATGTAATTTACCCTTACTTCTCAAAAGCATTTTATAAAATCCACCACGATATATCTTATTAAGAAATATTTGAAAATTCGGACTCACATCTCCAATGCTGAGAATAATTGCATCGTACCTCAATGATAGAAGGAAAAATGTGTCATATCATAACTGTACGTCGGACATATACTCAATGCATTAGGATTTCCTTAGGTTTCTAACCTTGGCCTTTTCTTGTCAGTAATACATATCAATGACTTACCTTCTAGAGTTACATATTCCAATTATCTTCTGTATGCAGATGTTATTAAAATATACAAAGAGGTTAACTGTATAAACGAGATGGAACTTCTCTAATATGGCATAGACATCTTATACAACTGGAGTAAAGAAAATTGTCTTGATCTTAATGTGAAACTATCAATGAAGGTTACAATAAATTTGGTTTCTTAATAAGAAGCGCGAGAGAATTTATTAATATGACAGGATACTATATAATACACTTGTAAGATCAAGAATTGAATATACCTCAATAATATAGCCATCCAATTATACCTCATACCAGAATCACATTGAGGGAGTTCAGAAACGTTTGCTACGTTATGTATATTACAAACGATATCAGAGATATGTCCCCAGAATCACCACCCATTATATTGAAGTTCTGAATGAGTTTAACTACACGTCATTACTGAACAGACGAGAGATGACTGAGCAAATATTTCTATATAAAGTTGTGAATAATTCAATAGACAGCCCCTGTTTTCTTCAACAAATGGCCTTCAATGCCTGAAAAGGAAATTTAAGATCCAAGCAACTTTTTACAATCCCAATTTATAAAACAGTATTTTTCAGACATTCGCCGCTAGTTAGGATATATGCGTAACGTACATTCATTTGTACCTTTGAAAACGATATCAGATTACTAAAGCAAGTTTACTCTGAAACTATTCGCTATATATTAAACAGACAGACTTTCAAGGAATGTCAATTTATTGTTTGTGATTTGTTTGTTTGCTTTCCAACTAGTTACTAAGCTAGTTAGTTTCTTTGTGTACCGAGCTCGATAGCTGCAGTCGCTTAAGTGCGGCCAGTATCCAGTATTCGGGAGATAGTAGGTTCGAACCCCACTGTCGGCAGCCCTGAAGATGGTTCTCCGTGGTTTCCCATTTTCACACCAGGCAAATGCCGGGGATGTACCATAATTAAAGCCACGGCCGCTTCCTTCCAACTCCTAGCCCTTTCCTGTCCCATCGTCGCCATAAGACCTATCCGTGTCGGTGCGACGCAAAGTAGCTTGCAAAAAAAAAAGTTTCTTTGTGAAAATAGTTTATACTATTATCTACTGAATATTTTAAAACACGTTTTTCATAACTTTCTACGTTTTTATTTTGTTGCCATATATTATTTTAATTTTCGTGGAATGCTTGTATATTGAATCGTGTTTGAGCCACGTATAGTTTTAATCGCTTCTGATTAATTCTTCTGGCTCGGTGACTGGGTGTTTGTGTCCGTCCCAACACTATCCTCTTCATATTCACACAACACACTACACTACCAACCACCACAGAAATACGCAATAGTGATTACATCCCTCCATACAGGGTTGGAGTCAGGAAGGGCATCCGGCCGTAAAACAGGGCCAAATCCCCGTACGTGTGACGCAGTTCGCACCCGCGACCCCACAAGTGTGGGAAAAGCGGCAGGAAAAGAAGAAGAGACTTGCTAATATCAGGTTCGTTATTTAACTGCATATTGGACACGGATCAATAGATTCTCTACGTGAGAAGAGTAAGTTGATATGAGTTTTAACTTCTGCCACCGGTATCCCGGATAGAAGGGTAACTACCGTTTCCTCCTTTCCTTCTTCTTCCGCTTTTCTCACACCTTATTGGGGTCGAGGGTGCGAACTGAGTGACACATGTGCATTTAACTCTATTTTCCGGCCGGATGCCCTTACTGACGCTACCCTATGTGGAAGGATGTATCCTCAATTGTTGCGTGGTTAGCAGTGTAATGTGTTCTGTGGTAGCCATCTGTTTGTGAGGGACTTAATGTACATGAAGTACATCGTACCTAGCATTCGTTGATCGGCCAGTAAAATAGTTGTTAAGACGACATCCCTTTTGATCAGTGTTGAAATATCCAAGCTTGGTTCGGTCGATTGGCATTTAAAAGTGTTTGAAATGACGAATCCATGTGAATAGATATTTTCAAGGAATATTTCCGCAACTGCAGTTTCTCTTAAGACTGGTATTACATGGAAGTTATAGTTATTGTTATAGTTATCATTATCGACATTTTCTTCCGGTCATTATTATAAGAGCGAAACATATCCAGTTAAATATTTGTCTAATTTTCGGGGGCATGTTAAACGAGGGACATAGTCTCTAGCTTCTCATAAGCCAACCATGTTTCAAATGGTCATGTGGAAATTTTGGAAATGAAAAGTCAACTCGCTGGGTTTTTTATTCCATGCCAAACTGGAGATCACGTAAGTCATTAGTCATGTGAAACTACAGTACAAGCGTGCTCGCTTCTCTACTGTTCACTGATGTTCGTCAATAGGTTGGTTGCTATTTCAGGAAAGACAGTTACTTCATGGCCTCTCTTACCCCCTCTCCTTGATCGGGACGTCCATATTCGTTTTGGTCTGATTGGCATTGACAGTGTAAGGTATATATTTCAGATATATACAGCCATCTTAAGTATATGACATTTTCATACTTTATTCTTAGTTTCTTTGGTGCCGAGGTATTTGTCAATGGTGTCACCCATTGTCGAAAAACTCTGGTGGTTTCTATTGTTATCCAATCACTCCAGTCTTCTACATGCTAGTCACATGTTAATATCGGCCTCCGCTATTTAGATAATTATCTCTAAGTTCGCGACAGTCGGCTTCGCTTTATGACAAGTTACTTTGTCAGCAGGGTCCCTATGTCCTGTGCAATGGAATCAAGTTGAACTGCATTCCTTGACCAGTCGTTGGAGACTAGTTAGTGAGCGACATCCCATTGGACTTTAATCGGGAAAGAAATGCTCAAGGATAGCAGTGAGGAATGCTTGTCCTCCAGGAAGTGATAAAACTAATCAGAAAATAAGTTTCCTTATTTCATTTTCTGAAACACAGGTTTACAATTTGTATACTCGCAGTCAAGTAACGCAATATTACCCCAACCTCAGTGATAATAGGCTACAAGGATGAAGCCTTCATTCTTCGAAGTGTCGAACATCTTCATTTTCCCTCTGATTTGTGTTAAGAAAGGATGGTTGCCTAGTCATACTTCCTCGTAAAACGATATCCACCACAACAACGACACAGGAAACATGGCCTGAAAATGTATTAAGATTAAAGAGCTGCAATAAGAATGCTCACTGTGTCACTACTGTCTGAATTACAAGTAACTTCCCTCCTAAACTCACATCCTACAGCGCAGGCCCTGAAATGGTCGGCTGTAGGAAACAACAAATCGTTACATTCAAACACTGGAAGAGAAGCACACTACTGCTCTGTTTCTGGATACCAACCTCGTCGTCCTGTCCATCCTACAGGCCAAAGCAGAATACTGGGGACAGGTGTTTCAATATCCCAGATACAACATCTGGATGCAAGAAAAGTCTCTGATGTCATCAGAAATAAGAAGCCTCTTCTTTAGTACCTGTATTTTATGTTTATGATATTAAGAATAAAGAATAAAAAAATAAACGTTAGGATGTGACATAAGTAATTCCATTTAAACCTCCTATAGACTACTAACAAATCATTTGTTCTGCCTATAGTATACATCACGTTGACTGAAATCGTTACTTTTTCAATAGTCGCATTCAGGATCATCACAGCTCATTTTGACGAACACACACCACTTCAGCTAAGGGGCCAATAAATGTAATTTCTACCAATCCTGAAACGCCTGAAAAGTGCAATCAACATTACCAGCACTGCATGAATAACTACGAAAAGTAGAAAGCAATTCAGGAACACTCTGTATATCCTAAATACTTGGAATGGTCCAACTATTTCGATTTTGAGTATCTTCATTCTCTTAGGTTTGTTCCCAAACAATATACTATATTCTAAAAAAAATACCAACCGGTAAGAGGAGACTTCTCCTAAAATTATTCCTAAACATGTCATTAGTTTAAGATTTTCATAACTGTCACTGAAAATGTTTTTGAGTTTACAGACCTTTAGACTAAGGCATATGAAATACACATTTGAAAAGTAAACCTTCCCATAATTAGCCTCACCTTATAACCAGTGCAAAATGCCATAATGGGAAAATTAAGTTCCTAAGTATTGGCAATAACTGGTTGCTTTAATAAACATTACTAAGTGAACACCAAGTGAAATAGTTGTCACAAATTTCACTGTTTAAAATAATAGAGTAGTATCTACTTAACATTCTTGTCTATCAATTGTTTCAAAATTTTCTATCCTGTTATGCACCAATCCGTTAGTCGTATTGGTAGTTTTATATTGTTAACTAGTATTGAATGTCATGATTTATGTTGGACAAGTTACAACATTTGTAGAGGCTTGAACCCAAGTCTACGCCCTTGAATATTAGTACGGTAAGCTTTACGTGGAAAATTAAAAAAAGTATTTAAGTGATACTAAGTGATATTGGTAGTTTCAACAGTAATAACGATTGCAATAAAATATGGAACTGATATGTACAATTCTTGATTTTATTAGCATTTTCCCAGTTACATGGGGTCGGCAGTTTTACAGTCGTATGCCTTTCCTGAAGTCAACCGTATGTGGAAGGAAGTATTATTCAATTGCACGTTTATGTGGCGGTTTGTGGTGTATTTTGTCGTAGGTAAATTAAGATGTCTACTAAAACGAACAAAAACACTGCGGTAATTAACTAGACAAAGTTAAAATCCCCGACCCGACCGGGTATCGAAGCTCGAGTCTCCTGAACCGAAGGCCTCTGCGCTGACCATTCAGCCAAGGTGTCGCACGAGTTGTTTTAACCTGAATAATTTGAATAATTTAATAGCTATGGTAAAAACAATATCGGAATATAACTTTGTGTGAGAAAACCATATTGATATGGTACCCTCATGAAGAAACTTTCTAATCTCTAGGTGGTGGAACATATGAGATCATGTATAGAGGCCTTACAGACCTACTTTTGCTCCGACCAGCTGACCTGTCGAGAATGCTGGAATAATCACTCAATTAAGGCGGCAGATAGCTGAGCATGCCGCTGACCCCGAAACAGGCCGCATCATTCGCCGAGGTTGACAACACGCACGACTTTGACCGCCCACACTTGGTAGGGGCCGCAGAAAGACACTGACTGTCTGAAGAGAGATACATCTCATCTTTGTCTACAACGGCAGAGGTTTAATCATACAGTTTAGCCCCATCATTATATTTAATGTATTTTCTGATAGTCAAGCAGGAACCCGTATAACTTGAAATCTTAAGCAATAAACAGGAATTTTAAGATAGCATGGAAAGAACTACTAAATTCGTTCAGATAACTTTTTGAATAGAGAGGGATTACAATGCATGTCGTTATATGTTATTACTGTTATTGTAGCGATTTTATTTTTCTCGCCATTCCCACCCCAGTTTATCGCATCAGAGTTCGATGTAGTATATAAGGTATATAATTAGGGTTTATTTCCATAGAGCTCATAATGTTTCGGTGAAAATCCCAACTTGTTTCGGTCGAAATTTCACTTTGGGCAATCAAGTTGAAAGATCAGAAGCTAAGCGACTGAAACCCCACATGAAGGGAAAATAAACCGTGACTTTAGGAGATTTCCCCTTGAATATTTTAATTACGTCTTGAATGTTGCAGGTGACATTCACAGATATTACAAGTATTTTTCCTAGTCTGAGAAGTATACGGTAATATTTGGGATTGTTAGTATTGCCGATTTTGTTAAGGGTCAGATAACTCCACTTATGTGCGTCCGGGATTATTTTTGAATGACACAAATTATTTTATTCCATTGAAGACGCTCTTTAAATCACTTGGGGTCATATGAGAGAAGAATAATTGCTTTTCTTTGTATTTCTCTTTTGGAGATATTCTGTCGATAACCGTCTCTTTGGACTGTTCGTCCATCTGAGAATTTCGTGAAGTCATTTCACTGCAGTTGTCACTATTTGCCTTGTTTCTGCTTAATCATTTCACCAAGGTATTTCAAAATGCAAGTGTTCAAAATGTGATAAGAGTAGCATAGTTTAGCTTTTCTAATTAACTGTGTTGTATTGTTTCGGACATTTTTGCACTATTCAAAATTGTCTGATGTAGAATATTGCACGCAATGACTATAGACTGCATGTATGATTTTCATTTGATCGCGTATTTCTTGGGAAAATATTGGGTTTGCCGGTAGCTTTACCCTGGCAATACACAATGGTGTATATCTGCTGTATCGTGCTCAATTGCACATATTATGATTTCAACCGGTATATGCCACGGTACCTCAAATATGTTACAGTATGCACTGTAGTGACTATCGCTAAACTCCGATCACGTAAGACATTTGTCCGATAGGCGATATTTCTCATGTCAGTAAGTTTAACATCACTTTCAAGGTCAGTTTAAGTACATTGGCTCCTACGTCGTGGAGAATGGAGGATTGGGCTTAGAAATCAGTCTGGATGGAGACATTGGAAAGTGATGACAGGTGTGTTAAGTGACCGGCGGATTGGAAAAAAAACGAAGGGAACGATATTCAAATCGATAGTGAGGCCAGCCATGATAGATATAGTGAAGACAGTCCACAAGAGAAACCTAAATTTGGTGGATGTTGTGGTGGATGATGAGAAAGACACGCATGGACAGGATAGGAACTGAGAAGATGGGAGAGATGTGTGGTGTTGCGGATATATCAAGGAAGAATTGTATGGTTTGGACACATTATGAAAAGAGAGGAGGACTATGTGGGAAAGAGGATAAGCAGCCTACTGTTAGTGGGAAGGCGAACAGGGAGCCCGAAGAAGAGATGGAAACATTGTGTGATAGAGGACATGGGGAAGGAAGGACTGCACTGGACAGGAAGTCCGGATCCATGGCTTAATGGTTAGCGTGCTGGCCTTTGGTCACAGGGGTCCCGGGTTCGATTTCCGGCAGGGTCGGGAATTTTAACCATCATTGGTTAATTCCGCTGGCACGGGGGCTGGGTGTATGTGTCGTCTTCATCATTATTTCATCCTCATCACGACGCTCAGGTTGCCTACGGGCGTCAAATCAAAAGACCTGCATCTGGCGAGCCGAACTTGTCCCGGCACTAAAAGCCATACGCCATTTCATTCCATTACTGGACAGGAAGAAATGCAAGAGGAAAACTAAGGACAGTGATCCCGTAATTGAGAATATGATAGAGCTGAGAAGAAAATAGAAGAAGCAGAAGAAGAAGAGTGTACAGTACCAAATATCAAGGAGTCAAGAAAGTAAACGTAAACATTTCTCCGTTAAAACTGCATTATAAAAGTAGTGCAAAATATAAATTCCGTTCATTTATATTTGATGAATTATAGCTGTTATGTCATTTTAGTTCTCTACATATCAGTTCAATCTAAAAAGTTGCATACATGAATTATATACAAAATAAAATTCGTAATACTTTACAGTATATTTGACACTTTTACGAGCTGTACAGTTATACTGGAGATATTGTCGAGTTTAGATTTGCCGGGCTGAGTAGCTCAGATGGTAGAGCGCTAGCCTTCGGAGCTCAAGTTGGAGATTTCGACCCAACTCAGTCCGGTCATAGCCGAAGGTGCTCAAATGCGTCAGCCTCGTGTCGGTAGATTTATTGACGCGTAAAAGAACTCCTGCGGGACAACATTCTGGCACCTCGGCGTCTCCGAAAGCCTTAAAAGTAGTTAGTGGAGCATAAAACCAATAACTATTACTAAGTTTAGATATTTGTTACTAAGTCTATCAAAGGAGAGCATCGTTGATGCCATCATCTTGACGAACTAAGTGGCGATGGTAGAAGTCGTTGTTATTATGCTCATTAGCCCCTCTTGATCAGGAAGACAATGCATATGACTATCGAAATGAGAAAAATAAACTTGAGGGAATGATCACTCGAAGAATGTTTGAAAAAAAGGAATCAAAAATGTCGGTCGAGGGGGAGGAATATCCAAAATATCACCGAGGCGGAGTAAAACAAAATGTTCAATCAATCAATCAATCAATCAATCAATCAATCAATCAATCAATCAATCAATCAATCAATTAATCAATCAATCAATCAATCAATCAATCAATCAATCAATCAATCAATCAATCAATCAATCAATCAATCAATCAATCAATCAATCAATCAATCAATCAATCGATACTGATCTGCATTTAGGGCAGTCGCCCAAGTGGCAGATTCCCCATCTGTTGTTTTCCTAGCCTTTTCCTAAATGATTTCAAAGAATTTGGAAATTTATTGAACATCCTTGGTAAGTTATTCCAATCCTTAACTCCCCTTCCTATAAATGAATATTTACCCCAGTTTGTCCTCTTGAATTCCAACTGTATCTTCATATTGTGATCTTTCCTACTTTTATAAACGCCACTAAAACTTATTCGCCTACTAATGTCATTCCACGCCATCCCTCCGCTGACAGCTCGGAACATACCACTAGTCGAGCAGCTCGTCTTCTTTCTCTCAGTTCTTCCCAGCCCAAACTTTGCAACATTTTTTTTAACGCTACTCCTTTGTCGGAAATCACCCAGAACAAATTGAGCTGCTTTTCTATGTTACCTACAATGTCCAAAGATACTAAAACTTATTAACAACCAAAACGTTCTCGCTGACTATTGTTGTTGGTTAAGGTGTGTTTTGTCTCTTTTGGTTCCCTTCATCTAGTTGGCATTAACACTTGAAATGTACAAGAACTAACCCATCAACAACGAATAAACATAAGATAATTCACCATAAATCACTGACAGCGCTATCAGCAATAAGCAAGTTATTAGTTCTATGTGCTAGTTTATTTATTCCTTTCAACATACAGTACATTAAGAAATATCTTTTAAATCTACAACGAAACCTGCCAGTTAGATACTGTTAAAGGCATGACACTTAAAAACTAGTAAATGGGTTTATTAATTCTACCTATTTGCCTGGAATGCCTCGCTGAATAATGGACACATTTTTGTGAATTTTAATCGCACAACTAACCCGATTCGAACCCGAGGCACCCACCGTTGAAGGAAACTGGTTCGCAAACTCGTTTCCGAGCCATCAATTATTCATCAGCAGAGTACCGCAAGCATGTGTCTCTGGAGTGTGGTGGAGATTACAAAATATGGCCACTGTGTATATCTTATTCAAGAGAGCAACATGAATAACTGAACAACTCTTTAATTGAGATAGCAAAGCGTACAAATGCGTGGCTTAGTTTTTATGTAGAATATTATTGAAGAACTGCCAATCACGACAAGATCGCTCGCTTTCTTCATCATTCTCCATGTCACGCCTGTTTTTCTCTCTCAACCATTCACTCTCTCGTTGTAAAGAGCCAACAGGTGGGAACTATAGTAATATATGCAAAAGATTCCACTGAATAATTATGGAATACATGTTACTGAAATTAGTAAAGATTATTAATTTAGGAAAGGAATTCGACCCAAATAGAATATAAATAGGGCACGAATCTTCCGTTAATAACCGTGTGATAAAGTGATGATAATAACATTGTGATTACTAAATAACTTGATCGTGACCTGGTAACAGAAAAGAATTTCGGAGGATCTTCTCCTCTTCATGATTTAATGCGCAACTACGAGAAGCATATGTTATTGCTTATAAATCTGCAGTGTAGTTGAAGGTAAATATATACAGTACCGGTCAAATGTTTAGGACCACATAAAGAAATCACGAAATGTCATCTAGAACCTAAAATTGTGCCACTAGACCTCTGTAATTTTCTTTCTGATATCTCACATCTAATAGGATATACGTCGCCTGATTTCATTTAGTTCAAGTACTGTAGAATTAATGCATTTTTAACTCTTGGAAGGTCACAACATAAAATCAAAAATTTTGGTAATGTAATGTACTGAATACTCTAATTGGTTGCAAGTATCACCAACAAGATTTTTCTGTAGACTTAGGAATAGATGGGGGCCATTTTTGTATAAATATAAAAATTCCGAAAATATGCGGCACCGGTTTATTTTCGTGTTTTATTTTTTTGAACCAGGGCCAAAATTGTTGAGTTTTCTTTGCCTTTTTCATGTATGGCCCAAGGTCTCAGTGTGAGCTATCGGCGTTAAACTTATCTGCCCTGATAGTTTCATTTGCACTCTGTGGATGGCATCCAAGAATACGTTTCTGATGTCGATAGTTCACACTGAGACCTATGACAAGAACAAGGAAAAATTGACTATTTTAGCACTGGTTTGAAAAAAGCTAAACCCACAAAAATGGGTGCCACATTTTTTCGGAATTTTCATATTTATACTAAAATGACCCCTAACTATTGCTAAGTCTCTACAAGAATCTTGGTTGTGATACTTGAAACCAGTTAGAGGATACACTACATAATATTTCCAAAAATGTAGACTTTCTGATGTGACCTTATAACATTTAAAATTGTATAACTTATACAATACTTGGCGTTAATCACTGAAATCAGGCGATGTATATTATATTAGATGCAGGAGCTCAGGAAAAAAATACAGAGGTCTAGTAGCAAAAATTGTAGGTTCTTGATGGAACTTCATGATTTTTCAATGTGGTCCTAAACTTTTGACCGGTACTGTATATATCCCCAGCCAATATTAACCATGCTCCATAGCTTAGAAGATTCATATTGAATCCATTGTGAGTTAAAGGAATTACCACATAATTAGAAAATTCCAAAGATCTAAAGCAGGGCCTCTCAAACGCCCAAAATCTCACGCGTGCAGAGCGAGGCGCAAGAGCTCCGTGCACTGTGCATCGGTGTTGCTCGGCAAGACTCGGATCAACGCTTCGTCTCTGGGCTACTCGGCTAAGCTCGGCTCTACTCGGCTATACTCGGCTAAACTCAGCCCGGATTTGGAGCGCTACGGCGCAAGTGGGGCAGGGGGAGACAGGCGGAGCGAACGAGACAGGCGCGAGGAAAGAGAGAGTAAGCCCTATTGCTCCAAATCGAGGAGTGGGGGGGTCTGCACTCTGGTCAACCAAGCGAAGTCGTCTTTTGCACCGTGCACAGTGCATGCACCACGCGCATGCACCCTGAGAGGCCCTGATCTAAAGTGTAACTTAGGGTGAAAGTTATGTATAGATTGACAAATTGACAGATCTTACTACCATCAATTATTTCTTGAATTTTCTAATAGATACCCTAGGCACATTGCAATCTATACTGATGGATCAACTTGTGAGGAAAGAAATGGTTAGAGGATGATATATCCTGAACATATAATTCTATAATTCTATACCCCAGGCTATTCTACACATTTTGAAGACCGGCACCTGCAATAAATCCTTCGTGATTTTTTCTGATAAGTGCATTAAACGCTATAGAGAGTGCATCATCGAAACATATTCTTGTACAAGAAATACCACTTTTGTTTAACAAAATCATTAAAGAAGCCAATCAAGCCAGGTCGGTAGATGCGGAGAGGGTCTCGGCCCGTAAGTGGCCACGGCTGGTCCGTCGTTCAAAAGCTCTGCACTCTGACCGGCCAACCGAGCAGAGGAGGGGTGGCCACGGCTCTACCGTGTCTCTACGCCTCTGCATTCGCGAGACAGGACAGGGCTGGACCTCACGGCCTGCTCCAACCGTCGGCTGTCCTGAGAAAGGTTTCCTGTGGTTTTCCATTCTCCTGCACTAAGGCGAATGCTGGGGCAGCTCCTAGTATAGGCTACGGCCGCCAACACCCTTACCTTCTCCGAGCATCTCCTTCACCGAAACAAATCTCCAGGCCTGAGAGACGGCATCACCATCTAAGAGGCCCGCCTCCCCCTTCAGGGGAGGAATGAAAACATTTTAGTATTAGTAGTAGAAAAGCCATCCTTGTGTGGATACCCTCACAAAGGTAAGGAATCTGCTGATCAGGCAGCAAAAGAAGCTACGTACCTCCCGTTAAGCGATCTAACAATAGCTAAAACCCCCACAACCACACTGACATTATTACCTTTATAAAAACGAAATTATACCAAAATCAATCAATCAATCAATCAATCAATCAATCAATCAATCAATCAATCAATCAATCAATCAATCAATCAATCAATCAATCAATCAATCAATCAATCAATCAATCAATCAATCAATCAATACTGATCTGCATTTAGAGCAGTCGCCCAGGTGATGTTTTCCTAGCCTTTTCTTAAATGATTTCAAAGAAATTGGAAATTTATTGAAAATCTCCCAGTGTAAGTTATTCCAATCCCACTCCAATCCACTCCCCTTTCTATAAACGAATATTTGCCCCAATTTTTCTTCGTAAATTCCAACTTTATCTTCATATTATCATCTTTCCTACTACTCAAACCTATTCGTCTACTAATGTTATTCCACGCCATCTCTCCACTGACAGCTCGGAACATACCGCTTAGTCGAGCAGCTCGTCTCCTTTTTCCTAAGTCTTCCCAACCCAAACATTGCAACATTTTTGAAACACTACTCTTTTGTCGTAAGTCACCAAGAAAAAAACGAGCTGCTTTTCTTTGGGTTTTTCCACTTATTGAATGAAATAATTATGATGAGGGTCCCATACACTGGACCATACTCTAGCTGGTGTCTTACCACAGACTTATATGCCCTCTCCTTTACATCCTTACTACAACCCTCAAAATGCCCTCATAACCATGTGCAATGTTCTGTACCCTTTATTTACAATATCATTTATGTGATTATCCCAATGGATATCTTTCTTTATACGAACACCTAGTTACTTACAACGATTCGCAAAAGGAAATTTCATCTCATCAAAGCAGTAATTAAAAATGAAAGGACTTCTCCTACTGTATTTGTGAAACAACCTGACTTTAACCCCGTTTATCATCATACCATTCTCCGCCAACGTGGGTAAATGGTTAGCGTGCTGGCCTTTGGTCACAGGGAACCCGGGTTGGATTCCCTGCAGGTTCGGAAATTTTAACCATATTGGTTAATTACTCTATCACGGAGACTGGGTGTATGTGTCTTCTTCATCATCATCATTTCATCCTTACAACAACGTGCAGGTCGCCTACAGGAGTCAAATCAAACACCTGCACCTGGCGAGCCGAAGTCCTGGAGCACCTCCCGGCACTAAAAGCCATACGCTATTTCATCAAACCACTGTCCTCACAACATTATCGAGGTCATGTTGTAGTTTCTCACAATGTTGTAATTTATTTATTACTCTGTACAGAATAACATCATCTGCAAAGAGCCTTATCGCTGATTCCACTTCTTTACACATGTTATTTATATATATATAAGAAAATATAAAGGTCCAATAACATTGTCTTGAGGAATTTCCCTCTTAATTATTACAGTGTCATACAAAGCTTAGCTTAGCTTACTCCAATTCTCAGAGTTCTACTTTCTACAAATGTAGCCACCCATTCAGTCACCCTTTTGTCTAGTCCAATTGCACTCATTTTTGCCCATGAGCCACCCTATCAAATGCCTTAGATAGGTCAATTGCGATACAGTCTATTTGATCTCCTGAAGTAAAGATATCTGCTGTACCTTGCTGGAATCCTACAAGTTGAGCATCAGTGGAATAACCTTTCCTTAAGCCAAACTGCCTTCTATAGAACCAGTTATTAATTTTGCACACTTGTCAAGTATAACCAGAAAGAATGCTTTCCCAAAGCTTACATGCAATGCATGTGAAACTGACTGGCCTGTAATTTTCAGCTTTATGTCTATCACCCTTTCCTTTATACACAGAGGCTACTATACCAACTCCCGATTCATCTGGTATAGCTCGTTCATGCAAAAAATAATCAAATCAGTACTTCAGATATAGTACTATAACCCAACCCATTGAATTTAGCATATCCCCAGAAACCTTACCAATTCTAGCTGCTTTTCTAGTTTTCAACGTGTTTTGTACGTAAATCACTCACTTGATTTAATAACAACATTTATTACACTTATGACACTTATATAACACATTATAAATACGTAATACTGGGTATTGATGGGCAGATGCCCTCGATAATAGTTAATCACATGTTCCTGCCTCCTTTCGCACGAGGCACCCAAGCATAACAGTCTCTCATCCCCATCCATCCACACCACTTCCGGCTGGGTGCTGAAGGGTGCTGCTATCTGTCCTAGGAAGTGATAGCGAGCAACTAGGTGGTCTAGCCATACATAGGCCGGAACACAAACGTTTGTATCTTATTGTAAATGTCGTTGCTGTCATAGGTAAATACATTTTTAGTATTAATCACCTCCTTTATCTGGACATTATACTTGTAAACAACAATCTTTACATACTGCTGACTGAATACTTCTTCCTTTTGATAATCCTCACATTGAGGAAAGCAACGGGAAACTACCTCACTCCTCATTTGCCTAGTATGCCTCTTCAGTGACGCCTAGGCTGTCTATGATAGCCTTTGGTGGAGCTGTGGAGGATCTGACCAGCCTTTGGGCTGAATGCCCAACACAACATACAATCCTCGCATACACACTCCCCTTGTTCATTCACGATTCCTGGAATGTCCTCCTTGGAATCCTGGAATGTCTTTCTTGGAACCTGTTTCTGCCGTAAAGTACCTGTACATACCCTTCCAATTTTTAACTAAAATGTGTATGACTGCCAATCATACTTGCCATCATAACATCCTTAATTGATTTCTTTTCTAGATTCAATTTCCTAGTAAGTTCCTTCAATTTCTCCTTATTTCCACAGCTATTTCGAACTCAATTTCTTTCCAACCTGCACCTCCTTCTTAGTCTCTTTATGTCTAACATAATGGGTATTTACCATTCCCTACCAACTTTAAAGGTACAAACATGTTTTCTCATTCCTCCACAATTGCTTTAAAACCATCCCAGAGTCTGTTTACGTTTTTATTTACCGTTTTCCATCGATCAAAGGTCCGATTAAAACTCCCTCATAACTGTTTTAAGAGCCGTATGGTACTGCCTAATAATCCTACTTTTAAAAACTTCTTTTCTATCACATTTATTTTTAACTAAGACAAAAACAGCTACGCAATCACTGATACCATCTATTACTTCGGTTTCTCTATAGAACTCATGTGGTTTTACCAGCACCATGTCCAGAACATTCTTCCCTTTAGTTGGTTCCATCATTTTCTGGATCATCTGTTCTTCCCATATTAAATTATTTGCCATTTGTTGGTCATGCTTCCTGTTGTTTGCATTACCTACCCAATTGACACTTGGTAAATTGAGATCTCCCACTACATTAACATTTCTTTCCATGTCGTTTCGCACATAGCTGATTATCTTACCAAATAATTCTGAATCAGCGTCAGCGCTACCCTTTCCCGGTCTGTACGCTCCAAAGACATCAAGTTGCCTGTTATATTTAGAGATGAGCCTTACACCTACTTTTTCATGTTCTTCATCTTTAACTTTTTGGTAGCTTACAAATTCTTCTTTCATCAGAATGAATACTCCCCCTCCTACCACTCCTCTCCTATCTCTACGATTCACTCTCCAGTTCCGTGACAAAAAATTCTGCATTCATTATATCATTTCTCAGATATGATTCAACTCCTATTGCAATATCCGGTACGTATATATCTATTAAAATATTCCTTTCTTTACAGTACTTCTATAGTTCAACACTAACATATTTGTCATTCCTACTTGACTTCCTGATTCCTGTACCCTTATCACCGCTTCCTAGACCACCCCGTTTCCCTCAATGTACGTCGCTATAACCCTTCTAAGCAAATTTCCTAACTTATACACACCACTGTGGTTTAAGTGTAGGCCATCTGAGCGCAGATCCCTTCTCCTACCCACCAATTAGGATCTAGAAATCTCTCTCCCACTTTCCCACACACCCACTCATTTAAATCTCCAATCACCTTCCAGTCAGTATCCTTCCTACACAGTATTCCTCTGATAACAATCTCCGGTTCCTTAAACTCCACCGTGCTGTATTTACCAGATCCCACTCATCCCCAACTATGTTAATACTTATGCCTACTTACCTAACGTTGTTGGTACCAACGTGAAAAACTACCACCTTCTCCTTTCCCTCCTCCTTGTCTTCTACTTTCCTGAACATCTGCCTTAACCTAGTTCCTGTATAACACTCTACCCTGGTTTCCTTTCCTCTACACGCTTTTCCTATATGTCTAACAATGGAATCCTTCATGACCAGAGCCTCATCCCTACCCACCTCATTTGATCCCCTCCCCTCCCGGTCAGTTTTTTCTTTTCTAACGGCTGCAGATGCTACTTCCTCCTCCCTTTTCTCCTTCCAATGACCCTGTTCCGCCTGTATTTTCCTGTCCTCTGATCTACATTTCCCTTTCCTACCTTTTCCTTTCCACATATTTCCACACTTCTCAGCATCAGTTCCCTGTTCCTCATCTTCCCTCTGTTGTTCTACTTGCAATGACTCGTACCCATTTTCTCACAGACACCTGTCCTGAGTTCTGATCCTGAATAGAGCCATCAGCCTGCAATATCCTTCCCCTTAAAAATTAGACCACCTATCTTCTACATTTCCTCCCTTTCCATCCCATACCTCTTTTACATCTACTGTATCCTGTATATTGTTCAAGAGAGGCCTACCTTCCTTCCTGTCTTCTGAGTGAATCTTAGTTATCTCCCTTAAACTCTCCAACTCCTCCCTCATACTCCTTAATGCCTGGCCACTCCCAAAGTTTCTACACTTGCACTCCTTAGCCATTCTTTACGGAATAATGGAAAAAAAAGGAAAAAAATTAACGTATTATGTCCAAAAAAAGTGAAAGGCAAGGAATATTGTCTATGATAGTGCACAGAGATCGTATGGAAATAAGGTAATTAATACACTAAACTACAATACACTACAATACTACTTAGTCGTACTATGTTTTTATCCTACAACACTCTAACAGGATGAAAACTGCCGTTAATTACTGAATACCGAAAGGAATACACACGAATTAGAGAGTTCTAAACTACACAATTCTAAACCAACAGTTGAAGGTAGACTAGCTTCAAACTTCAGTCAACTCCATAAAATAAGAGCGGAATCTACAGTGTAACATTATCTTCACAAACTTCACATGCACGATCATGTCCTAATATCTATATACACTGACTGACAGAGCAAATGCAACACCAAGAAGGAGTGGTCAGAACTTTATGCCAATTGCAGGGTAGACTGACGTCACTGAGGTATGCTCATGATGTGAAATGCGCCGCTGTGCTGCGCACGTAGCCAACGATAAATGGGACACGGCGTTGGCGAATGGCCCACTTCGTACCGTGATTTCTCAGCCGACAGTCATTGTAGAACGTGTTGTCGTGTGCCACAGGACACGTGTATAGCTAAGAATGCCAGGCCGCCGTCAACGGAGGTATTTCCAGCAGACAGACGACTTTACGAGGGGTATGGTGATCGGGCTGAGAAGGGCAGGTTGGTCGCTTCGTCAAATCGCAGCCGATACCCATAGGGATGCGTCCACGGTGCAGCGCCTGTGGCGAAGATGGTTGGCGCAGGGACATGTGGCACGTGCGACGGGTCCAGGCGCAGCCCGAGTGACGTCAGCACGCGAGGATCGGCCCATCCGCCGCCAAGCGGTGGGAGCCCCGCACGCCACGTCAACCGCCATTCTTCAGCATGTGCAAGACACCCTGGCTGTTCCAATATCGACCAGAACAATTTCCCGTCCATTGGTTGAAGGAGGCCTGCACTCCCGGCGTCCGCTCAGAAGACTACCATTGAATCCACAGCATACACGTGCACGCCTGGCATGGTGCCGGGCTAGAGCGACTTGGATGAGGGAATGGCGGAACGTCGTGTTCTCCGATGAGTCACACTTCTGTTCTGTCAGTGATAGTCACCGCAGACGAGTGTGGCGTCGGCGTGGAGAAAGGTCAAATCCGGCAGTAACTGTGGAGCGTCCTACCGCTAGACAACGCGGCATCATGGTTTGGGGCGCTATTGCGTATGATTCCATATCACTTCTAGTGCGTATTCAAGGCACGATAAATGCCCACCGCTACGTGCAGCATGTGCTGCGGCCGGTGGCACTCCCGTACCTTCAGGGGCTGCCCAATGCTCTGTTTCAGCAGGATAATGCCCGCCCACACACTGCTCGCATCTCCCAACAGGCTCTACGAGGTGTACAGATGCTTCCGTGGCCAGCGTACTCTCCGGATCTCTCACCAATCGAACACGTGTGGGATCTCATTGGACGCCGTTTGCAAACTCTGCCCCAGCCTCGTACGGACGACCAACTGTGGCAAATGGTTGACAGAGAATGGAGAACCATCCCTCAGGACACCATCCGCACTCTTATTGACTCTGTACCTCGACGTGTTTCTGCGTGCATCGCCGCTCGCGGTGGTCCTACATCCTACTGAGTCGATGCCGTGCACATTGTGTAACCTGGATATCGGTTTGAAATAAACATCAGTTTTCGTCCGTGCCGTCTCTGTTCTTTCCCCAACTTTCATCCCTTTCGAACCACTCCTTCTTGGTGTTGCATTTGCTCTGTCAGTCAGTGTATATAAAATAACTTGTCCTGACTGACTGACTGACTCTCTGACTGATTCATCATCGCCGAGCCAAAACTACTGGTCATAAAGAAATGAAACTTTGGGGATACATTTACATTAAGACGTAGGTGCTCGCTAAGAGAGGATTTTTGGATATTCGGTCGCTAAGGGGGTGAAAAAGGGGGGGGTGAAATTGTAAAATGAGTGTATCTATATCTCAAAACTTTAAAAGTTTACAGATGTAAAAATTGGCATTTAGAATCTTCCTTAAAAATAAGGAAACACGTATTTTTTTGTTTTCGGAAAATCCCAATAGGAGGGGTGAAAATGGGTGAAAAAGTGGTTGAATGCCTTTAATCAGGATACCGGTACGTATATCTCAGAAACTGAAGATATTACAGACCTGAAAATTGGTACTTTTGATCTCTCTTAAAAATAAAGAAAAACGTATTTTTTTGTTTTTGAAGAATCCAATTAATGGGAGGGAAAAAAGGGGGGTGAATTTTTAAAATGAGTGCATCTATATCTCAAAACTTTTAAAGTTTACAGATATAAAAATTGGTATTTAGAATCTTCATTAATAATAAAAAATCGCGTATTTTTTTGTTTTCGGAAAATCCCAATAGGAGGGGTGAAAAGGGGTGAAAAATGGGTTGAATGCCTTTAATGAGGATACTTATATCTCAGAAACTGAATATATTACAGACGTGAATTTTAGTGTTTGGGATCTCCTTCAAAAATAAGGAAACACGTATTTTTTTGTTTTTGGAAAATCCAATTAATGGGGGGGGGTGGAAAGGGGGTGAATTTTTAAAATGAGTGTATCTATATCTCAAAACTTTTAAAGTTTATAGGTGTAAAATATGGTATTTAGAATCTCCTTTAAAAATAAAGAAACACGTCTTTTTTATTTTCGGAAAATCCCGATAGGAAGGGTGGAAAAGGGTGAAAAAAGGGTTGTATGCCTTTAATGAGGCACCTTATATTTCAGAACCTGAAGATATTTCAGACCTGAAAATTGGTATTGGGGATCCACTTTAAAAATAAGGAAACACGTATTTTTTCGTTTTTGGAAAATCCAAATAATGGGGGGGGGGGGTGAAAAGTGGGCTGAATTTTTAAAATGAGTGTGTCTATATCTTAAAACTTAAAAAGTTTACTGATGTAAAAATTAGTATTTAGAATCTGCTTTAAAAAGAAAGGAACAGTTATTTTTTTTGTTTTCGGAAAATCCCAATAGGAGGGGTGAAACAGGAGTTGAATGCCTTTAATGAGGATACTTAAATCTCAGAAACTGAATATATTACAGACCTGAAAATTGTATTTGGGATCTCCTTTCAAAATAAACAAACATTTGTTTTGCTTTTGGAAAATCCAATTAATGGGGGATGACAAGTGGGGGGGTTAATTTTTATACAGTATATCTCAAAAACTTAACATGTTACAGAAGTGAAAAATGGTATTTTTATCTCTGTTAAAAATAAAGAAACGTGTATTTTTAGTTTTCGGAAATACCACTTGGGTGTAGAGGGGTGGGGAGTAAAAGAGACTGAAAATGGTGTTGAATTATTTTAATTAGGCTACTGTTATCTCAAAAATGTTGTTACAGACGTGAAATTTGATATTTGGAATCTGCTTTAAAAGTAAAGAAACACCTATTGTCGGAAAATCAATTGATGCGGGGGGGGGGGGGTGAAAGAATTTAAAATTAATTGACTTAATTGCATGAGAATACTTACATCTAATAAAAACTAAAGTTGTTAGGGCCTACAGACGTGAAAATTGGTATTTGGTTCTCCTTTAAAAACAAAGAAAAACCCATTTAGGGGGGGAATCATCTTGGGGGGCGGGAGTGAAAAGGAATTGAATTCCTTTCATGAGGACACATAAATCAAAAACTGAAGAAGTTAGAGTCGTGATAATAGGTATTTAGACGATCCTTTTCTATTAAAGAAACAAATGTTTTTTGCCGAAAAATTCGCTTGGGGGGGGGGAGGAGTGTGAAAGTGAAAAAAGTGAATTATTTTTATCTCCAAACTAAAGGTAATAGACGTGAACATTGGTGTTTGGAATCTCCTTTAAAAATAAAGAAACATGCCATCTTTTAGTTTTTTGGGGGGGGGGGGGGTGTAAATAAACTTAACGGCGGTGGGGTGTAAACTGAGGTGAGACCAATTGATTTTACTGTTCATAATGTATTTATAAGGAGCCTCCGTTGCTCAGGCGGCATCGCGCTGGCCTCTCACAGCTGGGTTCCGTGGTTGAAATCCTGGTCTCTACATGTGACATTCGTGCTGGACAAAACGGAGGCAGGGCAGGTTTTTCCTGTCACCATTCATTCCAGCAACACTGTCCAATATCATTTCATTTCATTTGTCATTCATTAATCATTGCCACAGAGGAGTGCGACAGGTTTCGGCAGCCGGCACAATTCCTGTTGTCGCCGCTAGAGGGGGGCTTTATTCATTCCATTCCTGACCCTGTGGAATGACTGGAAACAGGCTGTAGATTTTCGATGTACTTATTCTGATCATAAACCGATCATTTTTAATCTTTTCTGGGTTCGTTTTCAAGAGCCATCTTTTCCTTCGGAGAACGTTCTTAGATTACAGTACATTCTCCTGGCATATAAATAAAAATTTTAACACATTTGAAATAAACGATAGGAATGCGATTGACCGTCCTATTGTTCACCTCTATAATAAGGTCAATAATGCACGGAAGTATGTCATTCGTATCGCCAGAAATCCCGCACACTTGCCTACGCGCGACAATGGTGCTGGTCACATTCTCAACAATGACAATGGCAGCACATGTAATTTACCGCCAAGTAGCGGTCTTGCATCTTGCTGTGGGGTTCAGAACATAATAATAATAATAATAATAATAATAATAATAATAATAATAATAATAATAATAATAATAATAATAATAATAATAATGTTCTGGACCGTCGTCAAATGTGCGGACCGCGCTGGAAACGGGTCCTGGACGGGTAATGACTAAGAATGCAGTCCGACCGCGGGTTCAGTACCGCCAAGGCACCCAAGACGACACCACGCCGGATCTCCTGAAGGATTTGATATATATAAAAAATGCTTATAGGAAAAGATGGGAAACATTTAGGGACCCAACTGGCCGGGTGGAATACCTGGACCTAGCCCGGGAAGTACGAAATCGATTGCTGGAAAGAAAGATTGAATGATGGGAGGAAACTTGCCGTAATCTATTAGAAAACGAGTCAGATCGCGAATTTTGGCGGATTCCCTCAGGGAACGAGTCAGATCGCGAATTTCAGCGGATTATATATAAAACAATAAGCATTCAATTATAAATTTCAGTATAATACCGTAGCGAAGCACGGGTATCTTGCTAGTCTAGAATATAATATCGGTTACTCCAAGATAAGTCACAGCTACCTCCTTGAGAAGAAACAGCCTCCCATCTGCACAATAATATTAAGAATATTAAGGAGGCCCTGTCATCTCCTTCACTGTCCAATCAGATAATTATGTTTTTAAATACAGTGTTCTGTATTAATAATGTAACTGTTCAATTTAAAATACCGAAATCTTTTATATTCCTCTTATTCCTCACTTTCTACTGCCATGATTGGTACAGTAGTTTGAAGTAAAATGTAGAATTAGAAGTCACAATAAGACCTTAGGTTTAAAGTGACTACAAACTAAATACAAACATATAAAAAGTAAAGATACAGTACCTTTCCTGTCTAATGTTTAAGATAGTTTAGAGGTGGAAGTTGAGGATGAATGACCTTCGAGACATTTTTTCACGTCCAGGATGTGATTGCTTCCCTTCCAATATTCGATCTTGGGCGTTCCTAGTTACTTCTTGCAAAACTATACTGATATTGCTAGATATGTTTCTGTTTGTTATTGCAAGTAGATGAGTAGAAGAACTCGAGCAGTGTTAACATACATGTACAATTTTTCTTACAGAATGGCGTGTACACCACGATGTGGAAATGAATTTGGTACATCCATTGGCAAATCGTCGTTGCCGGGACAAAACCTCCTATGTGAAATAGTTTAGCTTAGAACTTTGGCAGGTAAGGCTTTGTCATCTAAGGTGCAATATTGTGTAACAGTTGTCAAGGCATTCTCGCTCTTCATAATGTATGTGCTGCGGGTCAGTATATCACCAAAAATATTAATACATAGGAGGTTTCGTCCCGGCAACGACGAAATACTCCGGCCCCGACACATGCTGGTGACTACCGATCCACTAACATAGTTTCGACAGTAGCTAAAGGACTAGAGTACATTGTTTACAGTCAAATTAAAATTTATGTGAGTGAAAACGTACTCGACATCAACTGCAAGCAGGTTTCCGTAGCAATCACAATATTACCTTACATAAAGTGAAATAAGACAAGCGATGGACGAAAGATAAACAACATTAACGTTCGGTCCTCTTCGACTTCAGCAAGGCATCCGATTCTCTAGACTACGATTTGTTACTGTCAAAAACTTACTAATCAGATTTTCGTAATATCACCCTGAACTGGATGGGCTCCTACTTTACAGGGTCGGCAGCAATGTGTTACCAACAAAGGTGGTCAAAGGAGTTCCTCAAGATTCTACACTTGCAGCCATTATAATCGAAAAAATATATTCGTATTTTTCTAAACATAATAATCTGAACATTTGTGTTTTATCGATGGCCTAGAATGAAAACCTCGTATCTCACAATGTTCTACCTAACCATTATTTCCCTTAAGACTGGTTACGCCTCCCAGCCACTCATGAATATGCAGTCCATCAGAACAATGTTCGTTGTGTTCTTTATTCCTCTGCCACCCTGTGAAGGAAAAGGAACCTTACCGTACCGCACTATAGTAAAGTATGTCTGCGTGACTTATTTACTAACTCCTAGAGTATAATTTGTATAAGGTTCATTCTACTTTACGCACCAGCATAGGAAAATAATCCCAACGAACATTGTTCTGATGGACTGCATATCCAAATGTGGCTGGGAGGCGTGACCATTCTTAAGGGAAATAATGGATAGGAAGAACTATTTGAGATACGAGGTATTCAATCTAGGCCATCGTTATATTATGATTAGGAAAATTCTGGTACCAGGTAATCTGCTCGTTAAATACACTGTAAACTTAACACGGAATCGATGCTCAATTAGAAAACAATCCTTCACATTCGTTACTTGAACTAGTGACCGAAATTAAGGCGTTTATGAGTAACTTGGACATAGTCATTAATCTTTTCGTCTATAAATATAATTACCGGACGAGTTGGCCGTGCGGTAATGGGCGCGCAGCTATGAGCTTGCATCCGGGAGATAGTGGGTTCGAACCCCACTATCAGCAGCCCTGAAGATGGTATTCCGTGGTTTCCCATTTTCACGCTAGGTAAATGCTGGGGCTGTATCTAAGCTAAGGCCACCGTCGCTTCCTTCTCATTCCTAGGCCATTCCTATCCCGTCGTCGCCATAAGACCTATCTGTGTCCGGGCGACGTAAAACAAATTTTAAAAAAATATATAATTTCCTGGTTAAGGAGCAATGAACTATATTGCGCGTAGGATAGAACGTGATGGCCTCTGGAAGCATCATTAATGGGCGTTCCTAATCAACCACGTTTTAGAATCATTTAATTTAGGAGCCACTCAACGTTTAGGCGTTCTCCAATGGAGAGCTTATCATCTTACCTTTCACGACCTGCAACAAACACGAAATTGTAAGAATATAAATAAGTAAATAATAAATATTGTTATAAAGTAATGCTGAAAGGTCAACCGAGTCCGTGGCACGTTGTATTCCGTTTGTGATCTCGTTTCGCTCAGGTGCACTCTCCACTACCCACCTTTCGCTGCCTGACAAGTGTGTGTCCGCCTTTCTTCTCAGTTCGTGAGTTTGGTGAGAGATCGTATACGCAGACATCTGAAATGGTATATACAGCATAAAGAATTATGGTAGTGTATCTGAGACTTCCGGATACTGCTACTTATAGCAACGGCGGAAAGTAAGGGAGGCTAGGATTCCCAATAACCACTATGAAATATTTTTCCTTAAAATCAGTACAGATTTTGGGAACAGGCAAGAGCTCCTTTAATATCACAAATCATTTTATTTGAAAATACCTCAGTATGATTTTACCATGACGTAGCAGACGTGGAGAAGAATCTCGTCAGGAGTTGGGACCGAGACCATGACGGATTATCGCATTACACTAGGCCCTATACTTTAACTTAGGAAATGAAAATACTATTACGTTAATAACATACAAAACCGTTCGTGATTTTGACTGGTCCAGCAGTCATTACACACGATAGACAAAATTCTTCGACCACTCAGATGCTTCAGGAGTAACACAGACTAAGTCTTGCCGGTCACCTCCGTAATATCTGATAGGACATCCAAAGACGATATGGTGAATAGTCTGTGTATTGTTTCCACAGTCATAGGAAAATGACTGTTTCCAACCCAACAGAACTTCCGAAGCAGCACAGCGTCCATGGTTCGTTACTACTTCATTTAGGCTGGCCCATAATGGGCGGGGCAGATCATATCCTGGAGGTGTAGATTTTTGTCGTCTGACATGATGCCATTGTAGAGGTGCCTTTATTCCCATTTTTACTCCAGGTTAAATGGTGGTGGTGGTGGTGGCGATTTTTATTTTAAGAGGAAGTACAACTAGGTAATCATCCTCACTGAACAAATTAAGTGGAAAAAATTAAAAATAAAACAAAAATATTTATTCAACGAAGAAATTTCGAAATGTAGTACAAAATAAAACAAAAAAAATTATTGAATTTAGCCGAAAAATCACTAACGAATCAAAAGGTAACGTGAGTTCCCTGAGAAACAGAACACCTGCAATTAACATACGGTACACTTGATTAATCCACTGTAGCACTAAAGCGGATGACGAGATCAGCTGTAATATGCGTTCGAGTGTTCCCTTGCAGGCCAAGGCTCCGTCTTAGGCCAGAGAGATCGGAGCACTCTGTGAGGATGTGAGCCACGGTAAAGTCGGCACCACAAGAACACACTGGCGGGCCTTCCCTCTTTCGTAGATAAGAGTGCGTAGAACGTCCGTGACCTGTCCTCAGAATACACAATACTAAGGCCACTCTCCGTAAAAGCCGGAAAGAGGAATACCACACGGTGGTTGTCTTCCTTTCTTATTTTTTATTTTAAAATGCTATTTGATCTGGGCGTCGACCTATGAAGATCGTTTGCCCCTACTTGCACCATAAGTGAGGAACCTGCGAGAAATTATGTAAATGGCGGAAGTGTAAAGTGTTGAATGTGAGTAAAGGAACGTTAAGGAAGACACAAACACCCAGTCCCTCCAGCCAGGGATATTAATCATTTACAATAAAAAATCCCGACCCGGCCAGGAATCGAACCCGGAGCCGCCGGGTGGCAGGCGGACGCGTTGCCCCCTATACCACGTGGCCTGCGGTTGTCTAAATTGTTCTCAGCTTCTTAGGAGTTCGGATAGCTAGCCACTCCGATTTCCAGGACGCCAAGATGGTTCGACGTATCTGAGAACAAATATCTTTACCAAATACCTTCATAGTTCTTGGAGGTAAAAGTACCGTTTCCTTTTCAGCTTCATCCGCAACATCATTTCCCGCAATCCCAACGTGGCTTAGAAGCCACGTGAAAGTGATTCTGGTGCCAGCATCACTTAACCTGGCTAGAAGGTCATGAATATGCTGCACCAGTGGGTCTTGCGAGGTACAGGTTTCAATAGATTGCAGAGAACTTAACGAGTCGGCAAACATAAGATGAGTTCTTTCGTCACTCAGTGCAAACTGCAGTAAGATGGTGTAAAGCTCCGCAATATACACGCTATATACACTAGGAAGCGAGATCATCTTGCTCATATCATCCGTGACGAAAGAGCAACCAACATTTTCTCCGATTTCAGAACCATCCGTGAAGATATGTCTCGTGGTCGGATACTGGTGAACGAAGTCCTGGAAATACCTCCAATAAACGGAGAAATCCCCGTTCACCTTAAGTCCACGTATAGGTCTAGACGTATACACGGTCGCGGAACTAACCGCGGAGGTACCTCCCTAAAAGTCTGTCCAAGACAACCACAGATATCTATATTTAATTCACTACACAGGCTATTAATTCGAAACCCGACCGGCCGTGTGGCATTCGGCCGGTCTTGGCACCTCTGGTGGTATTGCGTACTAACGATGCATTGATAGTTTGGATGTAGAGGCATTTCACGCATTTTGGCAGCGTGCGTGAGGAGTAACTGCTGCCTCCTTATTCGTAAAGATGGACTCCCACTTCAGTGAGTAGGCTGGGAATGGGGCTAGTACGGAATGCTCCCGTCCCGTTGCCAGCCGAAGTCCAGTATGATGAACACTGTCTAAAAGGCTCAGTGTAGATTTTGATGCTGAGCCATAAACCGCACTACCATAGTCCATACGGGAGAGGACCATTGCCATGTAGAAACGTAGCAGCACCGCACGCTCAGCCCCTCACGTAGTACCCATCAGAAACTTAAGTATGTTAAGTCTCTTCATGCAGGCAACCTTCAACTGCCGGATGTGTGTCTTCCGCGTTAGCCTCTTATAAAAATGGAGACCCAGGAATCCGCAGTTGTCTACCACTGGTAAGACACTGTTTTGCAATCGGAGCTCTGGTTCAGGACGCACGAGCCGATGTCGGCAGAAGTGTACAACTGAGGTTTCCGCCACTGAAAATCGAAAATCACGTTGCAGTTCCCATCTGTCGACTCGATAAATAGCTTGCTGCAGCTGTCCCTCAGCAAACGCCACCCTTCCGGAGCTGTAATGTAGTGCTAAATCGTCTACATACAACGATGGAACGACTACTGCAGACCCAGCAGCGGCAACTATGACGCTGATGGCGATTGCGAACAGCGTGACACTGAGTACAGATCCCTGTGGTACTCCATTTTCTTGAACGCAGCAAATTTCTCTGAAATCCCCACTGGTGTAGTGTGAAGAGAATCTCGCATCGCCAGGTAGCATCGTACGATTTCTCCAGATCAAAAACACGGCGACTAGGTGTTCCTTCCGGAGAAAGGCCTCCTGAATTGCGCTCTCCAGCCTGACCAGATGATCGGTGGCAGATCTATTGGAGCGTAAACCACAAAGGTAGTTATACAAGAGGCCTTCCTCTTCCATGGGTCACACAAGACGCCAGTTGACCATCCTTTCAAATACCCTAAAGAGGCCATTTGTAAGGCACGTTGGCCTATAACTATCCACGAGTTTTGGATCTTTACGTGGCTTGGGTATTGGTATCTCAATTCCCTCACGCCATTGAGATGGAAACAATCACTCCATATTTTGTTGAATAGGTGAGAATATCCTTGTGACAGCAGTCACTCAAATACTTAAACTTTGTCTTTGTCCGGTCCAGGAGCCGTATCTCTGCATAGCGCTAGTGCACTCCGTAACTTCCACTCCATGGAAGGCACGTTATAGATATGCGAAGCAAGGGAGGGGAAAGAGAGATGGTATGCCTCTGCTTCCCGCTTAATTGGTAGAAATGCAGAGTCGTATCTCCAGAGCTGGACGTATCTGCGAAATGTGACGCGATGTGGTACGCAGAGACGAAGGAATCGTAATTATATCTCCATTAATGGAGATTCCGGGGACTGAGATCAAGTTCTGTATTTGGTTCACACTTGTGATGACGGAGTATGTGCCGTAATGGAAGACACATACTTTTCCCACGTAGCTTTCTTACTTTCTCGGATCAGAAAACGGGACTTCGCGCGCAGACGCTTAAATGTAATATGACTGGCCATCGTAAGATTCCGACGATGATGCTTAAAAGCCCGTCGGCGATCACGATTGGCTGCTGCAATTTCGTAGGTCCACCATAGGACCTGTTTCCTGAGAGGAATACCGGACGAGGGAGGAATTGTTTCCTCAGTAGCAGCCAGAGTTCCAGTAGTAATGGAAGAAACGTGGTCGTTAGCAACTCTAGCATATCTTCGGCCATCACTGCGCGTTTGGAAAATTCTGGCCAATTTTCCCGACGAAGTAACCAGCGCTTGGGTCACTATCACAGAGGTCATCGAGTACTTGGCACCGTAGCAGGGGAAAAATCGCACGGCTGCACAAAGTGACATCCAGCTGTGAGAATGTGCCATGTGCGCAGCTTAAATATGTCGGTTCCCCCGTCTTTACCACGCAAAGATCGAACTGGTTGATCAATTACTCGATTATCCTCACACTAACACAGGGAAACGGAGAACCCCAGAGTGTGTCACGGGCGTTTACGTCTCCCAGCATGAGGAAAGGAGGAGGTAACTGAGCGTTCAAATATTGTAGTGCACGCATTTCAATATCGAGTCCGGTGGAATGTACACGTTGCACACCTTTGTCATTACTGGCAAGGGAGCGCGACTGCAACTGCATCTAGCTGAGTACGGAGCGGTACTTCGTCGCTGAAGATGTCAGACCGGACTAGGGTACAAACGCCCCCAGTCGCAGCACCATCTACAGCTACTCTGTCTTTAGAATAAAGACGATATCCTCTCACAGTCGTGCCGTGTCCAGGTCTGAAACGAGATTCCTGTAGACAGACTATGGTGGCCGCAGAGACGGATATCAATTTACGTAACTAAGCTAGGCGACAGTGATAACTATTTCAGTACCACTGCAATAGTGCCATTGTGTGGATAGGTAGCGCAACGAAATTAGGGCAATTGTTTGCCCTTATTTCCAGTTACTAACATCCATTTTTCGCCGTCCTGGTCGGTGTTGGTGTTATCACCATCTGCGTTAATTAGTGTATCAATCTCCATTGTCTCCTAGGAAGAGGGAGACACTGCGACTGAACACTCCGCAGACGGTGATCTCATTGATCGGAAACGGTTGACCTTCTTCCTGGGAGAACTAGGTTCCCCAGAATGTGAACGAGCAAGGGGACGACTAGACCCCTCACTCTTGTCCATCGTTTTCGAAATTTCTGGAGGAGCCCTAGCAGATGCTTTGCCAGGATTTTTCGTGGGTGAGGTGATCCCCGATTGAGTTCTAGACGGCTGTTTCTCCGACTTCTTAGGGGAGCCCTGGGACTCCTTTGTTTTCTGGGCTTTGGTAGGAAGGCTGGGAATCTTTCCAGCCCTATTAGTGCAAGTCTTTATCCCCACCCTGTCGGAGGAGGACTTCCAGGCCGAACGTTCCTGAGAAGGGCGCTTCCCAGCCAACGTCGGCAATAACGTACTTGGTATCCCAGACTTCTTGGGATCTCCAGTTTCGGTGGCTGATGCTGATTGTTGATGGCTACTACGACTTTTCAACGCTTGTGATGTATTGCTAACTGGTACAAAACTCTGTAGGGAGATACGTACTTGACTCACCTTTTCTGCAAAGGAGATGGAGGACTCCAGAGTAGCCATGGATTTGAATTTTCTCCGAGCATCTGGATAAGAAAATTTATCTAGAGTTTTGATCTCCTGGATCTTCTTCTCCTGTATAAATGTGGGACACTCCTTGGAGATAGGAGCATCCACACCTGTGCAGTTGACACACACATATGATGGTGTGCAATCGACAGCGGCATGCTCGCATTTCCCAAACATCTTCTGGTGGTCGAGCTTTGACATCGCAATGAGGTGTGGTCAAACGTTTGGCAGTTATAGCACCTCATTGGTGCTGGAATGTACGGAAGAACAGTCAGACGATACATTGCAATCGTTATCATTTCGGATAGGGATTGGACGTCAAATGTCAAGATGAAAGCGCCCGTATCGAGCAGCTTATCACCGACATGCCTCTTGAACCGCTTCTCGTCAGTTACGCAGAGCTAGGAATCTGATCATTGTATCACCGGAAGCCTTAACCAAATCTCTGTGGAAAATAACTCCTTTGCAGGAGTTCAGTGAGTAGTGCTTCTCGATGTAAACTTCAACCTTCCCGAAAGTTTCGGCTTTAAGTAGCCGTCTTGACTGGTTAGCCGCCGATGTCTTTATAAGGACGCATCCATCACGGAGCTTTCGCGTCTCATTGACTTCACCACCAGCAATGTCTTCAACTGAGTTACTGGTAAAGGATGGGCATTCTTATAAAAAGCTCTTTCTGTGGATGCTGGAAACAACCAGGAATCGATGCAGACGCTCGCCATATACATAGTCAACTGGTGTTGGAATATTCCGCTTTCTTTTCCGACGCTTTAATGACGCTGTTTTTGAAGGATGTCACCCTTATTTAATATTAAAGTATAAGAAGAAGGAGTTTCCGTTTTCGGTCCCACGATTACCCGGGATAAGAAGTTCGACCTTTGGCAGAGCCCTGACGTACCAAAGGCAAGGCTATATATTCCAGAGGGTGCCCTGTATCTAGAAGGGGTCGCTAAGAACTACTCTCCCAGTAGCCACTTATCACCACGGCACGATCCGAAACTTGTGATTGGAAGAGGGTTAAACCTCCATAGAACTTTATGACCCGAGGCAGAAAGGATGCGAGAATAGAAGGGTAGAAAGAGAAATGACGAATAAAGAGTAGAGACACCTTTTAGGCAATTTGGGGGACACCTTGTTAGCCTTGGCCTACACCGAGGCCAATCCAGCATGGGTAACCCTGAGCTGGCCAGCCCTCGGAATCAACAAGCACACAAGCCCCCACACCGATGCCAAGGTCTTGGTGCCCCTAGAGGTGGTTCAGGTTAAAGACTTTCGCTGACTAAATAAATTATACAGATAGTCTATCAAGAGGTTTCCTTGAAGTTGATCGAAGATTTAAGAGTTCCTGGTCTGAAATAGCAGCATAAAATGGTAACTGAGGACTGGACAATTTATTTCTGTACTCTCGAACTAGAACATTTTGCATTCTGAGATGTCGAGGAGCGATACCATTTAGCCAGTAGACTAGAGTGTAGACGGACTGTCGAATGACGGGATGTCATACTTGACCTACTGGTAAACACAGCACAAAGACAGATGATAGAATAACATAAGAAAATCACTGCACTACTCTCACTCAGTTTTTCATCGGTTATATTCAACTGTCTAATGCCGTGGCGAAATTTAAATTTGATCTAGCCAGTCTATGCTTGCTTCGAAAGACAGATCTCCCAAGCTTTGGCGATTATTCCTTGTACCGAAAGGCAAATCCCTTGGCTATCGGCTTGCACGAACCACTCATGCATTGTAGTGCCCAACCGATTATTTTTCGCTAGTTTCATCACTTAGGAGTTTTCCGTCGATACTTTGCGTTTTCGAAACATGGCTTTCAATTTTGTCCGCATCACTCCAGATTTCGTTGGCTGTCGTTCTATCGACATCATAAACTGGTGCGATACTTGTAGCATTTTTCACCTTTCCTTAGATGATTAATATTTTTCATTTACTCAATACTCAATACTATCGTTTCACGTTTCTCAGCCATTTTAGATGCTGAAATCAAACTTGGGAGAGTGGAAAAATAATAACATTTAAGCGGCAATTTGATGTAAAAACAGAGGTATTACTACGGACAGACCACGTTGGTCGTAATCACCCCCCCCCCCACTTTAGGTGGGGGCGGTAGAATAACACAAACGACATATCCTGCCTGTCGTAAGAGGCGACTAAAACCCAACATCTCTTAACTTGGGAGCGTGGGTAGGCCACCACGGGGTGCTTAGCGGAGTCCTGGCATAGCTTCCACTTACTTGTGCAAGGCTCCTCATTTTCGTCTATTCTATCCGACCCCGACGTTATTAGGTTTCCTAGTGCTAGGGAGTCTTTCATTTCCCGCCCTTCGTGGCCCTTGTCCTTTTTTGACCGATACCTTCATTTTTCGAAGTATCGGATCCGTTCCATTTTTTCTCTCTGACTAGTGTTATGTAGAAGATGCTTGCCTAGTTGTACTTCCTCTTAAAACAGTAATCACCACCACCACCACCTGGTCGTAAACAATGAATGAGGTCCGAGTCTCCATTGGATTGACGACGTTTTAACAACGTGACGATAGGGAAGAGGGTGACGAAAACCAAGGTGCTACTGTAATTTGTTTCCAAAATAGCAAATGTACTGTATATATTAGCGAGGCAGCCGAATTCGATTGTAAGAGGTTGGCGTAGCAGAATAACAGTTGGCGCTGCAATGTCAGTGAGGTATGATACGGAGCAACAGACGTCAGCTACGCAAGTTCCACCCTGCTTACCATTACAACAATTATTCGACTAATAAACGGTGGTTGTGGTTATTTTTTTAAAAGGAAAAGTATAACAAGTTAACCACCTCCCATTTTAACTAATAACCAATAAGGAAATTCATTAGAGCACGTTGTTGTTGTTGTTGTTGTGTTTGTTGATTGGGTCATCAGTCCACAGAATTGTTTGATGCAGTTGCCCAAGCCACCCTATCCTGTGATAAGCTTTCAATGTCTATGTCACTACGACATTCTACATCTACTATAATCTGTTTGTCATATTCATACCTTGGTCTACCCTTGTCGTTTTTACCACCTACACTTCCCTCAAAAATCAACTGAACAAGTCCTGGGCGTCTTAGGAGGTGTTCTATCGTTCTCTCTCTTCTTCTGCTCTAATTTCGCCAAATTGCTGTTCTATCATCAATTCGATTCAGCATCTCGTCATTCGTGGTTCGATCTACCCATCTCACCTTCAGGATTCTTCTGTAACACCACATTTCCTTAGACGGTTCAGGCGCTGGCCTTCTGACCCCTACTTGGCAGATTCGATCCTGGTTCAGTCCGGTGGTATTTGAAGGTGCTCAAATACGTCAGCCTCGTGTCGGTAGATTTACTGTCACAAAAGTATTCCTGCGGGACTAAATTCTGGCACCCAGGCGTCTCCGAAAACCGTAAAAGTAGTCAGTGGGACGTAAAGCCAATATTATTATGTAACACCACATTTCAAAAGCTTCTATTCTCTTTCCTTCTGAGCTAGTTATCGTCCATGTTTCAATTCCATACAGTCCCACGCTCCAGACGAAAGTCCTCAGAAACAACTTTCTAATTCATACATCAATGTTCGATGCTAACACATGTCTTAATTAAGAAAAGCCTTCCTTGCTTGTGCCAGTCTGCATTGTATGCCTCCTTACTTCTGACACCATTAGTTATGCTACTACCCAAGCAACAATATTCATCTACTTCCAAATTATGCCAGTTATCCTAATTATCCCCTCATTATCTCCTTTAAGACTTCATTTCCTAATCTAATGGTTCCTTCATCACCTGACTTGATTCCACTACACTCCATTACTTTTGTTTTGGATTCATTTATTTTCCTCTCGTACACTTCCTTCAAAACTGTGCCCATACCATTCAGCAATTTCTGCAGGCTCAGATGAAAGAACAATATCATCGATAAATCTCAAAAGTTTTGATTTCCTCTCCTTGGATTGTGATTCCTTTTCGAAATTCTCCTTCGATTTCCATTATCGCCAGTTTTATATAAACATTGAAAAAGGAGAGGGGAAAAACAGCATCCTTGCCTGACTCCTTTCTGGATTGCTGCTTCTTTATCATAACCGTCGATTCTTATCACTGCAGACTGATTTTTGTACAGATTGCAGATAATTCTTCCTTCTCGGTATCTGATCTCGAGCACGTAAGTGATAGAAGTGATTGAAGGAAGTCAGTTTAGAATAATCTGCTTTTTGCTAGTTGGTTTACTTCCCACCGACACAGAAAAGTCTTATAGCGACGATGGGAGAGGAAAGGCCTGGGAATGGTAAGGAAGCGGCCGTGGCCTTAATTAAGGTACAGCCCCAGCATTTGCCTGGTGTGAAAATGGGAAACCACGGAAAACCACCTTCAGGGCTGCCGATAGTGGGGTTCGAATCCACTATCTCCCGGATGCAAGCTTACAGCCGCGAGCCTCTAACTGCACTTCCAACTCGCCCGGTAGTTTAGAATAATAATAATAATCATATTCTCTGCCATGAACATGTGAAAATTACTAGTATTAATAATTTTAGTTGTATTTCAACTGTTCAAAAAATTTATAAGAAGTGTTGTGCTTTTCAGTCAATCTTTCATCGTGTCTTGGAAGTAGGGAAAGAGGGAACAGGACGGGACCTTGTAGCAGAAAGGAGTGTGTATTTACTTGTGTGTATAGTGTTGCTGTCATCAGAAAACTGCCAAATTTTGATGAGCAGGTCAAGTTTGCTCAGCGCTTATGATTTCAATTAGCTTGCAGCTGTTCCTTGGCGTGCAGTGGCTCACTGTTGTGGTTTTATGTTCTGTCATATAAGAAATTTTAACAGTTTTAAGATAATATGAAATATATTAGAAATATATTATATTTTTCATAAGGCATTTATTTTTCTGATCATGGAGGTGATTCCAGAAATAAGGAACGAATCAACGTTGTTTGTGCATGTTACACATGGGGCGACACAACGATTCCCCCTTTTTCGCCAAAAAATGGAAAAATGTTCTTCTGCAGAAGTAAGTGACGATGCTGAGAGCAATTTTTGTGACCATTTGTTTTCTGCATCTACAGAAAGGAGGGTTATGTGTGCAGAAGGTGAGGAAGCCTCCTCTTGCCACCTTAACTTGTAATTCAATTATTATTTGTGTTAAGTACCTCTAGAAACCAACATGTAAAAGGGAATCAGAGGAGATCGAAGAAAATAAATGTTATTTCTCCAAGTTGATGAAGTGAAAGACAACGAAAGTGATCGTCGTCGTGGCAGAACTGTTATCCCGAATGAATCGCCATACATAGCCTAAAGGACTTGATACCTCAAACAGAAAAGCGTGCAGTTCCTTGCGAATGGAAACTGGACGTCGAGCATAGCAGGAGGAAAATTTAGAAAACAAGCCCATTCCTTCAGAAAATGACCAAAGTTATTTCCATAGAAGAAAGTGATGATGCTGAGTATATTTTATGTGACCGTTTATTTTCTGAATTTGCAGAAAAGTGAGAGGGCGACATTTTTGTACTTAAAATGTTCAATTTGAACATTTGATTTTAATGTACTTTTATAGATAAATATTGACAGCACTTGTAGAATATTATCTTATGGGCATATTATCAATATGGGTAATGTTCTAAAGTAACCTACCTCTATCTTAACGTTTGCATCTTGTTCACAATCCCCTATATGTTTTATTTATTTTTTGGTTACCTTCCGGTAATATTAATTACCTAATTTCTCTCCAGGCACAAAAAGCAAGGTACAGATAGCCTTGTTACGGACACACCATCCGCCACTACCTCATAGGTGGGAGAAATAATATTACGTATACAAGCACTATCATTATTTTGTATTGAGAATTACTTACGATAATGGTGATTTCGATTATTATTCCTTATTAACACTAATAAGAAGAGAAAATAAAGAAGAGTGCAGTTCCTTGGCTGTTTGATCAACGTAGAGTCCTTCGATTCAGAGAGCCTCGGCCTCATTTCCTGTAGGGACTGTTGTACTTTGGGGTATTAAACCAAGTAATTCAAGTTCTCATTTTTCCGATATAGACTGAGGAAAACTTTGTATTCTTATATAGTTAAATTCATTGATTAAGTATGCAAATTTATGGTCCTTTAATGGTCATATACTGGAGCGCTTATTCCAAGTGAAATCAAATCAAGACGTAGCAAAGCTAATGCAGTGAACTCAGAGCTGCAAACAACGGTATTCTACAAGAAAGCAGTGAGCTCTCATAAGAAACAAAGTTTACATCGATCTGTTTTCAAACCCATTTTGATGTACGGGAGTGACATCTGTGTGACTAAGGATGGATACATACATACATACATACATACATACATACATACTGTATATACATAAGTTGGAAGTAAAATACTGGCTATAAATTACGCGTGTCTGTATGGTGAAGTATTCGCACACGGGAGAGTGTGTTTGAACGCAGCCATGGCTTACTCTGCTGATTTACTTCATCTTTCTCACAAAGTATTACTCTTGTTAAACGTTAGTAGGGAGTTAAGTCAAAGGTATAGTATTTGAAGGTAAGGTAAGGGTTATTCAGCCCGAAGGCAGGTCCGAACCTCCGCAGAGGTGTTCCTGAGCCGGAGTTTACGTGCGGTACAGTGGCCAGTTCCTCTCCGCTCCTCCATTCCCTTACCCCCGCCAACAGCGCGTGGCAACCCATCCAACTCCTGACCACACCCAATGTTGCTTAACTTCGGAGATCTCACGGGATCCGGTGTTTCAACACGGCTACGGCCGTTGGCTAGTATTTTAAACAATCTACTAATTATACGATTCAATCATTTACTGTATATTAATTTGCCCCATACTACAGAAAGTTGAAAATGACGAGTACCCCCTTACTCCCAGCTCATTTTACCATATTGGCTGTTCTATAATGAAGTTTTGTAGTGCAGCAAACATTTTTTTACTTCATACAAAACCAAATCCCATGGCGCAATAACCTCGAAGGGTCATGCCCTATCAAGCGACCACTGCTCAGCCCGAAGGCCTACAGATTACGAGGTATTGTGTGATCAGCACGACGAATCTTCTCGGCCGTTAATCTCGGTTTTCTAGATCGACTTTTACTTCATACAACTGTGGATAAATTTGGATTTATTCTGTTTTTACTTGTGGTTAGTGTGAAAATGGGGAAACAACAGAAAACCACCTTAAGTGCTGACGGTGGTGGGATTTGAACCCATCATTTCCCGAATGCAGACTCATAACTTTGAGAACTGAACTGCGCACCCAGCTCGCTCGATGGTACAATAAAACATGATACTTAAGAACTAGAGCCATTTTAACAGTGGTACTGGTCATGTGTTAACTCGTAGAACTCGTAGAAATGGAATGCAATATTAGAATTCAACTTCTTATTCGTTTGAAACAAGTGTTCTGTTAAGTGTCGACAGAATGTTGACATTTCATAAACGTAGATGCAGTGCCTACTTCTTGTTTTCTGGGAGATTCACGGGATTATCAACCCTTGAAGACATTGATCTGTGTAGAAAGGGGAAGAGTTCTGATCGGTGAAAATTTGAAAGATTCATCTAAACAAAGGAAAGGCAAGGCTTCAACTGACCTGTTCCTCGACCATATCCTCGATAACCCGTGTCCGAGATTTCCATTTTGTCGATAATAAAATATTTTCTGAACGTGTAGGTCGTATTCCTGGTGTTTCTGAAGATTCTTACTTTCCACTCAATATGTTCGGCCTCCGATATCTGCGAAAATCTATAGTGGCCTCACACGTTACCTGTTATTTACACTTGAAGCATAATATCAGTGGGAAGGACGATCTATGTTGACCCTGTACTGGCCTTTACAGACTATGGAGACAGTGGATATTTGAAAATGTTGACTGTAATTTGGTTGACTCTTGGGAGATTCAAAATACACTGTAACATGGATTACAAACTAGAAATGTACCTATTAAGTGGTCTCGTCTGTTAGTCCGATTTAGTCTCCGAAATGAATGGCTCGAAATTATTGCAGCCGAACACTTTAGTAAGTCTCGGCTCAAGATATGTTTAAAGCTGGGCTGAGTGGTTCGGACGGTAGAGTGCCAGCCTTCTGAGCCCAACTTGGCAGGTTCGATCCCAGCTCAGGCCGGTGGTATTTGAAGATGCTCAAATACGTCAGCCTCGTATCGCTAGATTGACTGGCTAGTTAAGAACTCCTGCGGTACAAAGTTCGGGCACCTCAGCGTATCCACAAACGGTAAAAGTAGTTAGTGGGACGTAGAACCAATATTATTATTGATATGTGTAAATTCACAGAATATGTTTTAGATACACGTATTTCTAATATTATACGGTTCTGTGCAACCATTGGTACCACATACTACCGGTAGATCTGACATTGCTTACCGGTGGTCAGCAAAACCTCTTGCTACTACAGGAGCCCATACAACGAGTCACATTCAGTCGGCGAAGTCTTTGAAATGGAATGGAGACGGGGCAGCTTATCAGAAGGAACTAGAATACGCGAAGTAAACTCTCTACTTTTAAGATAAGTGGGCAGCAAATGAGATGAAGAATAAGAAAGACGTCATGACGTCATGGCAATTACTGTTAACAGAATAAAAAGAAACTGATGGTATAAATGCTGTGCCATATAAGAGAGGTCGTTGCCCAGCTTAACAGTGTTTAATTGAAATTTCCAAATGCAGGGCTATATATTTTACATTTACAATGAAGACTTTCGATCTCAGTAAGAGGTCGTCCGGCTCCATGGCTAAATGGTTAGCGTGCTGGCCTATGGTCACAGGGGTCCCGGGTTCGATTCCTGGCAGGGTCGGGAATTTTAACCTTAATTGGTTAATTTCGCTGGCACGGGGGCTGGGTGTATGTATGTGTCGTCTTCATCATCATTTCATCCTCATCACGACGCGCGGGTCACCTACGGGTGTCAAATCAAAAGACCTGCATCTGGCGAACATGTCCTCGGACACTCCCGGCACTAAAAGCCATACGCCATTTCATTCCATGATTCCTATTTCCCTCATTATTCGAGCGATCGTTACTTCGCGTTTTTCCTCTCATTTCGATAGTCTTATCAATCAATCAATCACTACTGATCTGCATTTAGGGCAGTCGCGCAGGTGGCAGATTCCCTATCTGTTGTTTTCCTAGCCTTTTCTTAAATGATCGCAAAGAAATTGGAAAATTATTGAACATTTCCCTTGGTAAGTTATTCCAATCCCTAACTTCCCTTCCTATAAACGAATATTTGCCCCAATTTGTCCTCTTGAATTCCAACTTTATCTTCATATTGTGATCTTTCCTACTTTTAAAGACACCACTCAAACTTATTCGTATACTGATGTCCTCCCACGCCACCTCTCTACTGACAGCTCGGAACATACCACTTAATCGAGCAGCTCGTCTCCTTTCTCCCAAGTCTTCCCAGCCCAAACTTTGCAACATTTTTGTAACGCTACTCTTTTGTCGGAAATCACCTAGAACAAATCGAGCTGCTTTTTTTTTTGGATTTTTTCCAGTTCTTGAATCAAGTAATCCTGGTGAGGGTCCCATACACTGGAACCATACTCTAGTTGGGGTCTTACCAGAGACTTATATGCCCTCTCCTTTACATTCTTACTACAACCTCCAAATACCCTCATAACCATGTGCAGAGATCTGTGTCCTTTATTTACAATCATATTTATGTGATTACCCCAATGAAGGTCTTTTCTTATATTAACACCTAGGTACTTACAATGACCCCCAAAAGGAACTTCTTCAATATCTTCAATATCTTACTGATCGACAACGGATAATGGCCACACCATTCATCAGATTATAAAATGTTATCAGATTAACCACCACCATGGTTATTATGACGTTAGGAGTGCTCGCCGTTGATGGACTTGATCAAAAAATCGCGATATCTCCATTATAAATGATAAAAATACTTCAAATATACCTGAAAAATCGATTTAAGCTATCAATTGTTTGTTGATACAGTTTAGAGCTAGAACTAATTTTCCAGAGATATTTGGAAATATGTGAAAATGTAAAAATCGCGAATATCACCGTAAGAGGTAGGCAACACAACCTTTTTTTTAATGTATAGTTTTTCTACATAGCTAATAATAACGGAGAATTCCGACATTTACTGTTTTGGTCCCCTTAACATTGCTACGGCACTGCATACTAATCAAATAATCCTAGCCTAGTACACTCAGCGGATAACTTAAATACTGAGGTTCAAGAATTTCTGTCTATGCCTTTTCCCGTGATATCAGGGAAAAAAATCCAGGCAAGCAGACAGAGAGAGCCAATATTGAAATTAACTTATTTTCGGCTAATGAATGCCTAATTCGAGATAAACACAAAGTTTGAGGCAAAAAATGAGAAGTATGCAGACATGCCAAAAATTATGGGGTAGGGTCTAGTGTCGTGTTCGTCTTCCTCTAGCTCGGCCAAGTGCTTTAACTCGTCGTTGCGTCGATTCCACAAGCGGAAGAAACACGTATGGAGAGAATATGATCCATCCCGTTTGGATAGGTAACCACAGCTTCCTTCTATTTGTAGGTGCAGGATCTTGGGTGAGAATAGAACTCACCACCACGTTCCGTAAATGCTCGACAAAGTTCGTATCAGGTGAACGAGGTGGCTACAGTAGTCGTTTAACCTCTCCAGAACGCTCCTTGAACCAGTTCTGGACAACTTGGGTCCGGAGGCACGGTGCATTTTCCTGCTGCAATATCTTATCACTGTAGGGGTATGTGAAGTACATGAAGATCTCCAAGTGGCCACCAAGCAGTTCAACGTAGCGATCACTGGTTAACGAACTGTTCAGGTGAATCAGTGGATTCATCCCATACCACGTGAACACATTCCACACCATTATGGAGCTACCACAAGCCTGTATCGTGACTTGTTGACACCTGGGGTCCATGGCTTTAAGAGACCTGTGCCATATCCGAACTCAAAACAACTGGAACAGTGACTCATCGGACCAACAACATATAGCCCGTCCTCCAGGGTCCAATTAGCTAAATCACGCGCCCACGTGAGGCACTGTGCCCGGTGTCGTGGTATTACCAAGGACACTCTGCTAGGTCTACGTCTTCTGATCCCACATCCCACTGACGTTTAAAGAATTCTGCAGAGACCTGCTGGGTTAGCATCTAATACCTCCTGCATTGAATGTGTATGTGATTTGAGCTAGTGTGGCATGTCTATTACCACGGCCAATTCTACCCAGTCGACGATAATCGCGATAATTTAGCATCCGTGATCGGCCACTGTGGTTTTCACTGTGAGTGGTAATGCCTTCTATGAGAAATTCCCGATATACACATAACACCGTCGATCGAGGAATGTCCGCACCAATACGACAATGGAATGTTCCACCTACCTGGCCCCATTATCATGTCCTGTTCGAGGGACGATAATTTACGTCACCTTGCTACGACCGGCACGGACGGTGTTTGCATTCATTCTCGAGATGTCACATCACACCTGATTCACGTCGGAGCACTTCCAAGCCGTCACGGCACGGTGGCACCACCGATTCCTTTAAATACTGCTATCCCATGATTTTTGGCATGCCGGTATATTATAGTTCACATAAAAAATGGATATGCTACGCATCGATCAGGTCGATGACATGCACAGGTTTGCAATCTCTGATAAACAGTTTAAATTTTAAAAGTGAATGCAATTTTCCGTAGTATGGATGGCTTCAGAAAGTTCTTCACTGCAGGAGACAATGTTTTCACAGCATGCTCCCACAGACTCTTACCAGATCAGATATGATTCCTACTAGGAAGAGTAAGTCTCACCTTCAACTCTCTGTCAATAAATCAAGCCAACGTATCCTATTTGAAGACACATTGCTATCACCGTTCACCTGCGTAGGACGAACCTCAAGTGAGATGTCGCACCATCTGGCTCAAGTAACTTACAGGTCGTAGCCAAGCTGTCTGCACATGCTGGCAACACATGAATGAGTTTTGATGACGATGATGCTTGTTGTTTAAAGGGGGCTAACATCGAGGTCATCGGCCCCTGAATGACTTTTATTCATGGAGTGCATTTAGGCTCTTAATCGCAGATAAGGACAGACCAAGGAATTATATTCTCTACTCGGTACTGATAAATCCAGGTCAGATAGCTGCTGAATTATTCCAGAATCATTTAAGTTCATTTCACCTCCGTGCCACTACACCCTTAATGGGCCTTGGCCTACCAAGCGACCGCTGCTCAGTCCGAAGGCCTAGAAATTACGAGGTGACGCATGGTCAGTACGACGAATTTCTCGACCGTTATTCTTGGCTTACTAGACCGGTGTCGCCATCTCACCGTCAGATAGCTCCTTCATTTTAATCACGTAGGCTGAATGAACCTCGAACCAGCCCTCAGATCCAAGTAAAAATCACGGAGCCATCGGGCGTGAGGCAGGCACGCTTCCACTAGACCGCGGAGCCGCCATTTCAGCCCACATTAATCATCATTATTATTATTATTATTATTATTATTATTATTATTATTATTATTATTATTATTATTATTATTATTATTATTTCTTTCTTTCTTAATCTGTTTATCGTCCAGGGTTGGCTTTTCCTTCGGTCTTAGCGAGGGATCCCACCTCTACTGCCTCAAGGGCAGTGTCCTGGAGCTTCAGACATCGGGTCGGGGATACAACTGGGGAGAATGACCAGTACCTCGCCCAGGCGGCCTCACCTGCTATACTGAACAGGAGCCTTGATGAGGGATGGGAAGATTGGAAGGGATAGACAAGGAAGAGGGAAGGAAGCGGCCGTGGCCTTAAGTTAGGTACCATCCCGGCATTCGCCTGGAGGAGAAGTGAGAAACCACGGAAAACCACTTCCAGGATGACTGAGGTGGGAATCGAACCCACCTCTACTCAGTTGACCTCCCGAGGCTGAGTGGACCCCGTTCCAGCCCTCGTACCACATTTCAAATTTCGTGGCAGAGCCGGGAATCGAACCCGGGCCTCCGGGGGTGGCAGCTAATCACACTAACCACTACACCACAGAGGCGGACATTATTATTATTATTATTATTATTATTATTATTATTATTATTATTATTATTATTATTATTATTATTATTATTATTATTCGTTTTGGCCTACTAGGGACCACGCGGTTGGTCTTAAATCTGACAAGGAGAGGCAATGGCGCATGGGTGACCGATTTGATCCATCTTTGGTACCCGTGTAGGGCGTGACCAGGAGTATAACACGTGCAAGTAGTAAGGCGCAATTCTCAGCCGTTTCCGAGAAATTAATTAATGAAAAATTCCAGTGCACTTCTGTGCAAGCTATGTTTGCGAAGAATACAACTAGCTCGTGTCGCAGCGGCAAGAGCTCCGCTTATAAACGCAGGGTCGCTGGATCGAATCCAGTCGGTGGACGACTTTTTTCAAATATTTCACATCTCTCACAAATTAAGGTGTCTTCAGTAATGATCATTTTCGAATCAATTCCAATAAATATTTTTTTTTAGCGGGAAAGAGGTTCTGAAAAAATCGTACAAAAATGCGGCATTTATCACTTGCGCAAGATACCGCAATAATTATTGTTTCCCCTGCTTCTATGACCAATATCATCCTAGTTCACCGGACGAGTTGGTCGTGCGGTTAGGTGCACGCGGCTATGAGCTTGCATCCGGGAGATAGTGGGTTCGAATCCCACTGTCGGCAGCCCTGAAGATGGTTTTCCGAGGTTTCCCATTTTCACACCAGGCTGTATCTTAATTAAGGGCACGGCCGCTTCCTTCCAACTCCTAAGCCTTTCCTATCCCATCGTCGCCATAAGACCTATCTGTGTCGGTGCGACGTAAAGCCACCAGCAAAAAAGAAAAAAAAACCAGCATCCTAGTTCTTGCAGGCACTCGTCGCGGGAACAATACGATTGTGAATATAAACTAGGATAGAATAAGTTGTACAAAATACTGGAGATAAAAACTTGTGTTATCGTTTGTTATTTTCATTATTTTTCTACATGATGCCCTACCTGTCGCCAAACACAGTTGATGAGCTAATGAAGACGAAATGAATGGCGGTGAATGAAAGTGGGTAAATAATAATAATAATAATAATAATAATAATAATAATAATAATAATAATAATAATAATAATAATAATAATAATCGTATGGCCTCAGCTACCGTGTGCAGATATTTCAATTTGACGCCATCTGGCTGTCTGCTCGTCAATTTCGACGTTCCGTTTGACTCTAGGCCCACTAGATGGCAGACCGTGTAAACCGAAACTCTCTTGGGCGTCTATGGCTGAGATATAATTAATTTTGTCGGGTAAACACCAAATGTGTCACCAGAGGTCTTTTACATGCCGACATCGTACGACATGGAGTGTCGAATGGACTTTTTTCCGCCCTTCAAAAATCCGACTACCTCTGCCGGGTTTGAACCCGCTATCATGGGATCCAGAGGCCGGCACTCTACCACTGATCCACAGAGGCAGCTTGAAAGTGGGTAAGGATGTGAGACAAATCGGCTTGTGGATAGGATCTTTCCCGTCATTTGCCTGGAAGTGACTATGGGAAACCACAGAACCTACCACCTCCCGAACGCGGACCTTGGCTCAATATCCGTAGCACGTTAACACGCGTGGCTGCTCCTCTCTGTATTATTATTATTATTATTATTATTATTATTATTATTATTATTATTATTATTATTATTATTATTATATGCTATATTTAAAGTTCATCATCATCATCATCATCTGTTTACCCTCCAGGGTAGGCTTTTCCCTCGGACACAGCGAGGGATCCCACCTCTACCACCTCAAGGGCAGTGTCCTGGAGCTTCAGACTCTGGGACGGGGGATACAACTGGGGAGAATGACCAGTACCTCGCCCACGCGACCTCACCTCCTATGCTGAACAGGGGCCTTGTGGAGAGATGGGAAGATTGGAAGGGATAGGCAAGGAAGAGGGAAGGAAGCGGCCGTGGCCTTATGTTAGGTACCATCCCGGCATTAGCCCGGAGGAGAAGTGGGAAACCACGGAAAACCACTTCCAGGATGGCTGAGGAGGGAATCGAACCCACCTCTACTCAGTTGACCTCCCGAGGCTGAGTGGACCCCGTTCCAGCCCTCATACCACTTTTTAAATTTCGTGGCAGAGCCGGGAATCGAACCCGGGCCTCCGGGGGTGGCAGATAATCACGCTAACCACTACACCATAGAGGCGGACTATATTTAAAGTTACTCATCATATCCAATGTATACCGACGTATACCATTCTCACAGTACTTGCCCTCTGCTGTACATAAGTGAAGTCTTATTTTCTATGACGTTACATCGCTCATTTTTTCAGCGATACTGGTACTTGCCACGAACATCGCATTTTCACCATTCTTGTCGCAATTTCTCTTCATTCTCTACAGAATTTTAGCCGTGTTCCTGTTACATTATATATCCTGTGATTGTGTCCGCTGGTTTCCTGCTGTATTATCCACTTAAGTTCCATGCCTTAAGAACGGCTTCAGTATCGAAGAGAGATGAATGCCATATGTATGAAACTAATATTATATATTTATATATATACCGGGGACAGAATAAGCAGTTTCAGTGAATGTGTGGCTTGAAACTTCACTCGACAAGATTATATACGCCTAATTACGATCCACCCATTTAAATATCTTCTTCTTCTTTATCTGTTTACTCTCCACGGTCGGTTTTTCCCTCGAACTCAGCGAGGGATCCCACCTCTACCGCCTCAAGGACAGTGTCCTGGAGCTTCAGACTCTGGGTCGGGGATACAACTGGGGAGGATGACCAGTACCTCGCCCAGGCGGCCTCACCTGCTATGCTGAACAGGGGCCTTGCGGGGGATGGGGAGATTGGAAGGGATGGACGTGGAAGAGGGAAGGAAGCGGCCGTGGCCTTAAGTTAGGTACCATCCCGGCATTTGCCTGGAGGAGAAGTGGGAAACCACGGAAAACCACTTCGAGGATGGCTGAGGTGGGAATCGTACCTACCTCTACTCAGTTGACATCCCGATGCTGAGTGGACCGCATTCCAACCCTCGTACCACTTTTCAAATTTCGTGGTAGAGCGGGGAATCGAACCCAGGCCTCCGGGGGTGGAAGCTAATCACACTAACCACTACACCACAGAGGCGGACTCCATTTAAATATACCGTAGTAAAACCTTGGATTGTGAGCAACGTAATGTGCTTTTTGCAAGATGAGCAAATTTCTTGAATGCCCTCTAACTCGATAAACCGGCAATGTTTTGCACTGAACTGTCTGCTGAGCATTACTGTGCCTCGCTCATATAGTCAAGATCCACACGAGCATAGGCCTATACGTACTCTACTGTATACTGTACTACAGGTGATTTCCAACATGCAGTTCATTATTCGTACATAAACGCGCCCACGTATCGCTCTATCCGCATGCGCTGGTTTGGTGTAGGTTATGGAATTGATTCGTAAACGGGCTGTGTTGGAATGTTTCCTTGCATTGTTTTTTAAACTGTCATCAGGAATGCCTTCTTCCTCTATGGAACTCGAACAACATAGTAAATGCATGAAATAGCGCATTTATTAGTTACCTTAATAATTTTCTTTTTACTAAAATTTGCAAAATCCCTTTCATCTTCAATGGATGAAGGTTATACAAAGTCACTGTCACTTCCCTATAACGTTGTCTCAATAACCTAACTTGTCTAATGAAACGCATAGCCAGTGCAAGACCAACCTGATGGCGTGTTTCGATATGTAATAAAATGGCCATGCGTTGCGAAGGTATTGGTTCTTGATTACATTATGTTTGATTTATATTGCGCGTGGATCCAAGCAGAAGAGATCATCTTGTAGCTTGAATTCTCGATTTCACTATCTGTTGGTTATTTTGTATATGTTCCCTGCAAACAGGGAACATACCTCCTGCACTTAAAAGAAAAAAGGTTATCGCCATATTGAAACCAGGCAAACCAAATGACTTACCTCAAAGCTTGTAGACCTATTGGACTACTCAGCATAGCTACTGGAAACAGGATAAGCTCCATGATTATTGAATCAGTACCTATGGAACAAGCTGGATTTCGATCAGATCGCAGTTGTGTCGATCAAATACTGTCACTGACCACCCACATTGAAGCCGGATTCCAGAAAAGACTTAAGACATCAGTTGCATTCATTGACCTGACATCTGCTTACGACACTGTCGGGAGGCATGGAATGATCTATAAACTCCTACGCATAATACATTGTAGAAGAATAGCCAGACATGTAACTATCATGTTAACGAATGGGAGATTCCAAGAAATTTCGGGAAACACCATCAGTAATAAGAAGAAACTTGACAATGGGATGCCACAAGGCTCTGTCTTGGCCCCATTTCTTTTCAGCCTCTGTATCTCTGACATGCCTGCAACCATTTCAAGAAAGTTTGGTTATGCAGATGACTGGGCAATTGCTATTCAGGACAAACAGATCTAAAATACAGAACATACCATAACATACCATAACTACTGATTTATGCGTTCTTGAAGAATACTTCCGAAAATGGAGGCTGAAGCCAAATCCAAACAAAGCTATAGTGACATGTTTCCACTTATACAATAAGCTAGCTAATCTTGAACTAGAAGTATGCCTGGGTAAAAATCGCTTGACCCACACCTATGAATCAAACTATCTGAGGATCACATTAGATGGAACCCTCTCTTTCAAGAAACACCTGAAGAAAACGACTGAAAAACTGAAGTCTAGAAACGACATACTTCAGAAACGGTGTGGCACTACATGGGGTTCGTCAGCCGACACTTTACGCACCACCGCCCTCAGTTTGGTCTATTCAACAGGTGAGTACTGTTCTACAGTGTGGTTCAATAGCAGTTATACCAAACTTGTCGATGCCCATTTGAATCAGGCAATGTGAATTGTATCTGGCACAGTAAAATCGAAACCTACATTCTGGTTACCAGCACTGAGTTACATTCCACCAGCGGAACTCAAACGCAAAGACGCCTTACTCCGAGAGTATAGGAAGATAAATGCAAACGACCAGCTACTAATACACCAGGACATCATTGCTGCTGAAGCCAGACGTTTACGTTCGCGGAGCCCCTCCATCCGGACAGCGAGACGCCTTGTGAACAATCATTTCAACCTCTTGCAAACCTGGAAGGAAGAATTGGTAAAAAACATTCCATGTCAGCTGCAAGAGATCACAAACACCACAACACCACCAAGTGGCCTCGCCGGCCGACATTTTGATAGTGAAAACGTTTTTCGACCAACGCGAGTCGGACCGGCTAACCACGGTGTCAGACGCCTTAACGATCATGGCCACCTGGCGGGCTATGGTAAAGACTGAAATATGTACACTCGATGTGCAATAAAATTAAGTGTATTCATTTACATAAGTTATGTTTATGTTCTTGTATTCATTTTTGTAGGAAGGAGGTCCATAGATTTTTACTAACATTTCAAAGAGTTTCGTTACACAACCACTGGTCTAGACCTTATTCGTCTGCCGGCTTTGATATCCTGTCAGTCTTTTCTTCCACTTCCTCTTCTGGGTTTTGTTCCACTTTGAACCCCTGATAGCTTTCGACGAACCTATTGAACGAATCCCTTTCACTGCTGTTATTTTCTAGGATGCTTATCTGACTTAGATTATATTCACACTCTTTAAACTATCTCCACTTTTTCGGATTTGGTCTCGTGAAATTTCAGATATTACTATTTTGTTCATCAGTCATAGGGAAGATGTGCCCGTAGAACAACAGTATTTTCTTTGTAAAAGATATTATTATTGGTTTATGTTGATAATATTTATTTCCAGTGGTTTAACGCCGCACTAATATATCGAAGATTTTCGGCGACGTAAGGATGGGGAAGGGCTAGGGCTAGGAAGGTAGCGGCCATGGCCTTAATTAGAGTACAGCTCCACCATTTGCCCTGTTTGAAAATAGGAAACCGCGGAAAACCACCTTCAGGGCTGTCAACGGTGGGATTCGGGGATTCGGTGGTGGTGGTGGTGATAATTGTTTTAAGAGGAAGTACAACTAGGCAAACATCCTTTATATAACACTAATTAGAGAGAAAAATGGAAGGGGTCCGACACTTCGAAAAATGAAGGTATCGGCCAAAGGAAGACAAGGGCCACTAAGGGCTTAAAAATGAAAGACTCCCTAGGCCTCCATACGTAGTACCGTCGGGGTCTGAAAAGAACAAGAGTTGACCAAGGGCGGTCGGATAGGATAGATGAAAGTGAGGAGCCTGGCACAAGTAAGTGGAAGCAATGCCAGGACTCAGCTGAGGGCATTGTGGTTGCCAACGTTTCACAGTTCAGAGCCCTTGGGGCCCCGTTAGTCGCCTCTTAAGACAGGCAGGGGATACCGTGGGTGTTATTCTACCGCCCCCACCCCACCATCTCCAGAATTCAAGCTCACAGCTACGCGACCCTAACCGCACGATCAGCTCGCTCGGTATTATTATTATTATTATTATTATTATTATTAATATTATTATTATTATTATTATTATTATTATTATTATTATTATTATTATTATTATTATTATATATGAGAAGAATAAGATGAAACTCGTCCGTTCCTGTCGAGGTGTTGGTGTGTCAGGTTGTCCTCCTTGCCGTACGCCCAGGCGCGTCGGCTAGTTTTAGCATGCTTAGCCTCCAGCAATAATTACAAGCTATTCATACGGACCGCTGTCTCCTGCCCACAGTATATACTTTAGCCGGTGGCATTCTCCTCGCTTCGCTTCGATATCAGATCTGGGTCAGCACGACCGCTCGCAGACCGTGTGAACCGAGAGAAAGTGAAGTGACAAAGTGGACCCTGGAGATGCTGAGCTTGGCCTACAACCTGTAATTAGCCTACTACTCATAAACAGCAGGATTTCGTGACTTCTTTATGGGAATGCAACAGTACTTCTTGTTAAATCGTCGTCACAGCCTAAATTATTTGGAGTACGGCTTAACGCTATCTACGAAACAAACACGGAAGAGGTCGCTGTCCGTTGACTGTCACAAGACGTCCATTCGAACAATGACTGTGCAGAACTCCGCGCGACATTTTACATCTCTCGCAAAATTCATTTGAAAATAAAGTAGTCTATCTAGGTTTCGTTAAACGGGGTCTGAAAGACGTCCCACAGTAGCTTCCCGTCTGACAGGCCGTAGTTCAACTGGAGCTGATTCCATTTGTCCTCGGGTAACAGAACTGAGGTGATGATTGAAGAAATGAGCGCTAACTACTAAACAGACGATCGCCGCTTCATTCCAAATCCAATTTTCTTTTTTCTTCTCCTTCCACCACTTTTCTCACACCCTGGTGGGGTGGCGCGGTGAGAACTGTGTCATGTATGTTGAGCCGATTTTAGGACTGATACCCATGTAGACGAATGTGTTCACCAGTGGCAGCTCGTGACAAAATTTTTAGGGCGTTCACAATAACATTTTTGTTCATGTCTCAAATCAGCAAAAAAGTAACATAGGTTCATAAATCACTTCACTAAAAGTTCCTTGTACGGTTCCTTTTTACAAATATATGGTAGGATCCATGTAACCAAGGATAAATTTTATACTAGACTAATCTGTTAGTGTAGAACGAAAGTAAAATTCATAATAACTTTATTACACTGCGAATATTGAAGGATGCGAGCACTATCCTTGGTTTCTAAATAGCACAAAGTTCACCTGGGTTTTAGTGTAGAACAAAACCAAACCCCATGGCCTACCAAGTGACCGCTGGTCAGCCCGGTGGTCTGCAGATTAGGAGGTGTCGTGTGGTCAGCACGACGAATCCTCTCGGCCGTTATTCTTGGCTTTCTACACCGAGGCCACCATCTCACCATCAGATAGCTCCTGAACTGTAATCACGTAGGCTGAGTGGACCCCGAACCAGCCCTCAAATCCAGGTAAAAATCCCTGACCTGGCCGGGAATCGAACCTGGGGCATCCGGGTAAGAGGCAGACGCGCTACTCCTTCGCCGAGGCCGGCTATGTTAGTGTAGAACAGAAGTAAAATTCATAATAACTTTATTGCACTGCGAACATTGAAGGATGCGAGCACTATTCTTGGTTTTTAAATAGCACGAAGTTCACCTGGGTATGACGAGAAGCACAGAAATAATGTGTACTGCATTTACCGGTCGATTTATTTTAAATAATTGTTTCAGAATTGACCCCAATAGACTCCACATTATCTCGATTAATCAGGGTTCTACTGTATCACAAGTTAATTATTCTCGTCTTGGACATTATAGACAACACTAGCATAGGAAATTCAATACTCGCGTTTTTGTGTGCATGAGAATTTTCATGTTTATTTATTTTTGCACTCAAATGAACAAGGGCTGTGCACCCAGCTGAATTCCATAAACTTCTTCTTTGTTGAACAATAAAGAGGGCAAACATAAAAAGCGCATTACCGGGCGAGTTGGCCGTGCGTGTAAGGCGCGCGGCTGTGAGCTTGCATCCGGGAGATAGTAGGTTCGAATCCCACTATCGGCAGCCCTGAAAATGGTTTTCCGTGGTTTCCCATTTTCACACCAGGCAAATGCTGGGGCTGTACCATAATTAAGGCCACGGCAGCTTCCTTCCAACTCCTAGGCCTTTCCTATCCCATCGTCGCCATAAGACCTATCTGTGTCGGTGCGACGTAAAGCCCATAGCAAAAAAAAAGCGCATTCCTAGATCTACATCCACAGAGCCACTTGCGTGTTTCGTACACTTCTCCCTTAAACTTACGCCTGTACTCGCGTTTGTCATTTCTTTGTAACTTTTTCAATAATCAAATCTGGTCTGTCCATTCCAAGCCTTTTAATTTCTAACTTATCCTGATAGTTTAATATTTCGCTGGTTAAAATTATCTGAACTGAATTCATTTCCTCTTATAGACAAAGAATACGATGGTTACAAACCACACAAACAGAGAAGCAAAACACAACACAACACTGAAATAAATTTCACTTCAAAAGATTTTCCAGTCACAAAGTAAAGCAAACTTCTTCCCGTGATTACGAACACCTGTTCACAACGAGCTAGAAAATGCCTGTTCAGCATTATTAGCGAAATCTAATGTAATGTAATGCAATGCAGTGGTAGCTCCTGGTAGGCTGTGGCTAACCATAATAGGGGAGGTGGCGGACCCTTGTGGTCAACTGTAATACTGCCACTGGTTTGAGGGTGGCTCTAGACGGCAAGGCACGTACCCTACCGTGCTCCTCGCTAATGGGAACATCAGTGCATAAACCATGACGTCATCTGCTTTGCGCATGCGCATATTCTTCAGCACAATAGCGCATTATCCAGTGTGCTCGCTACACTGTCAGTCAAAACGAACAACTTACTGTCGGTGTAACGGAGCTTCGATATAAGTCGAATGCTTTCGATCGATTGTCGAAATTGGGTCGAAAGAAAGGAAAAGTTTTAAATTATCCATGAATGCGTAAAGATGTATTAAAACAGGGTGTTCACGTGCTCATGTGCTCCTGAGAGCCCACCGCCACTGGTGTTCACTGTTGCATGTTTCTGTGGTGGCTGTTATTGTAGCGTGTTGTGTGTTTATGAAGAGGTACAGTATATAGGCTATATTCAAACACAGTCCTCGAGTCGGAGGAATGAATCAGATGGGGCTAGGATCGTAGCCCAAGACCCTCTAAAGGAACCGGCCTTTCACAATCCAATCTGCCAGTTAATTACAAAATACACTTGGATACAGATATATTAACACATGTTATGATGACTGCTATGGAAAACGGCAAAACAACAGATTATCAAGCCCTCTAAACAGTTTAACAGGAGAGACGGAATGCAGAAATTGTTCGGCTCCTTGGCCGAATGTTCAAAATTCTGCTGTTCAGTTCAGAGAGTCCGGGTTCGTTTTTGCGCAGGGCCGGGATTTTAACTACGTACTGGCTTGGGGACAGGTTGTCTATATGTGTTTTATTACACATCTTCATATACACACAGCAAATAACACTGAAAACCACCAGAGAAGAGATGCAATAGTGAATCAACCCCTCCACATAGGGTCGGCGTCAGGAAGGGTGTCGAGCCGTAAAACTGGGTCAAATCCACATCCATTGGGAACAGTTCATGAAGAAGAAGAAGAAATACATAATTTTCCAATTAATTTCTTGGGTTTCTTATTTTGAACTTACGAAAGACATATCTTAAGAAACGAAATAGAAATTTGCGCATCATAGCGTGATATATGAGCCTCCGTGGCTCAGACGGCAGCGCGTCGGCCGCTCACCACTGGATGCCGTTGTTCAAATCCCGGTCACTCCATGTGTGTTTTTTCTCCGGGTACTCCGGTTTTCCTTGTCATCTTTCATTCCAACAACACTTCCACTTCTCATTTCATAGCATCTATCAGTCATTAATAAATCACTCTGTGAGTGGCAAACCCATCGTACTAATAACCTATATATGATTCATTCATTCCCTCCCTGACCCGGTCAATGACTGGAAAACAGGTTGTAGTTTTTCATTTCAGTGTAATACATGTTTCCTGGTCAAATACTGTTGTTACTTCAAATCAAAGGCTCCTTACAGAGGCAGGGGATATCGTTAATGTATTCTACTCCGCCCTCAAACGGCTGTACCTTAACTGAGGCCACGATTACTTCCTTCGGCCTTATGATCGATCACCATGTAAGACTGACGGTAAACTGGGGAGAAGAAGTTGAATTGATAGCGGAATTCGATCTTGTCTAGATCTCGTGCTCAAATATGTTCAGGAGGAGCAGGATTCTCGAAAGTCAAGAAACGCTAATATCTGTTCGGCTATTAACTACAATGCTGAGTACCAAATTGTAATTGGTAAGGAATAGCTCTTAAGTATTTGAATCAACCTGGTAGTTATTAGCGGTTATTCCGTTCCGTATCCAATCGTGAATACGGTACATATCAATGAGATCGTGTCTATCTTCAAGACAGTAAATGAAACAAAACTATTTCAAAAAATAAAGTTTTACAGCGACCCAACAGTTTCATAGAATCTGTCTCAGTAGAAATTCACTACAACTAATGACGGACTCATTTTGAGGAATTGCTTGTATTTCATGTCGACGATTTACATCTTCTTAGCCATTACTTTTATTACAGAGTTCAACAAGAAGCATTCTTTCTTTGTGAAGTTCTGTGTAAGAAAAATTCTAATATTACATGTTTTAGAAACATATCCTCTGTCACTTTTCTTTCAGAAACATAATACTTAATATTATCTCTGTCATGCTCTAACGCCGTTCAGATATATTCTAAGATGTAAATAATAACATAAATAAAATAACTTATAAATAAATAAGTAGGTTGAAAGAGGCAACCATGAACCATGGGCAATGATTGAGTGTTACAGTGATTTTCACATTGAAGAGAGCAGTAACTACGGAATAAATACGACTGAGAATCTTGGACTACTATATCAGCTATACGTGGGTACTAATTCACCAAAGGTCTCTCAATCGCGAAGGTTAAAAAGAATGTGCTTCTCGCCATTTGCGACCTACAAGACAAATTTATATTCGATGGGGAAAAAAGTAGCTTGGACACAGTTAGCAAAAAAAAAAAAAAAAATGGCTCGTATATTGTAAGAATTATTAATGTTCCTCTTAGAGTAAGAGGATAAATAAAAAATCATCGTTGTTGAAAGTGGTGCATTTTGACCACTTTAAGAGTCAAGTTTACTAAGATAAGCTCCGACAGCGTATGGTCCGTGTTTTAAGTGATGGACAGTATTAGGAATTATTTCTAGGTATGGTTATTTTGGGCTATTTAACGCTAATTTGTAAAACCGTTTGGGAATATGTTACGTTTAAGTCTATATCAATTACAGGTCCAAATAACAGGTGTTGTTAGTTATTCTATAAACTGGGTTATGCTATCAAACTAAAAACATGCCTATAAAATTACCAGCATCGTTTGTCTTTTCACATTTACATGATGTTCAATGTAAGCTGTACGTTCATGTTCAAATGTTTACTGTATATCAGATTAATCTACGAACGACCTATGATCGCGATAAACGCTGAATATGCACTAATTATGTTACATAAATCAACTCTAATTTCTGTAGTCAAGAAAAGAGAAAATATTTATCAAGTTACACAAAAAGTTACACAAAAATGAAATTCATGTACAGAGAAAACTACCTAAGTAATCTTGCTGAAATTGTTATTCACAAGATTGTAGTATTTCCAAAATTCTTAAATATGTTTAGTATCTGAAATACACACATATATATCTATGAAAGAAAAGGTGGACAAATGTTCACGTACACGAAGTGTCTGAATGCCAGAGATTTTTCTGATTTTGAAATATTTCGTCATTAGATATGAAATTTCTATATGTCTTTTAAAGATCACATACAATATAGGATATACATAAAATTAATAAAATGCATTTGATAAATGAACCATGAAACAAGTTTCTTTCAAAATACTGAGAAGATATTCAATGCTCAGTGCATGTTAGTTCCAGTCCCAATCAATATAGTGTGTAAGACATGGCTGCATATATTGCAGACCTATTTAACATAATCTCCCCTGCGAACCATGTGACCTTGCCGCGGTGGGGAGGCATGCGCGTCTCAATGAAGCAGATAGCCGAGCCGCAGGTGCAGCCATATCGGATGGGTGTCTGTTGAGAGACCAGACTAACGAATGATTCATCGAAAGGTGAGTAGCAGCCTTTCGGAAGTTGCAAGGGCGGCAGTCTAGATGATCGACTGATATGGCCTTGTAATAATACTCAACATGGCTTAGCTGTGTTGATACTGCTACACGGCTGAAAGCAACGGGGAACTACAGCAGTAAAATAGTCCCCCATTCGGATCCCCGGGTAGAGACTACACGAGAGGGGGCGATCATCAGGAAGATGGACACTGACATTCTGAGAGTCGGAGCGTGGATTGTTAGAAGTTTGAAGCGCAGTGGTAGGTTACATCAAATGGAAACGGAGATGGATAGACTAAAGTTAAATGTAGTTGGTATAAGTGAAGTACGTTGGCAGGAACAGGATTTTTGGTCAGGCGACTACAGAATTATCAACACAAAATCAAACGGGAAATGCAGTTGTTTTAATAATAAAATAGGGCAGCGGGTAAGCTACTACGACCAGCATAGTGAAAGAAGTATTGAACCCTTGAACTTAGAATTATGGGTTCAGTATAATCGTCCAGGTAGACTCCAAACCAATGCCCACCACAATAGTGCAGATCTGTATGGCTACTAGTTCAGTGTACGATGAGGAAATCGAAAGAATATATGAAGAGGTAGAAGTTGAATACAATATGTAAAAGGTGACGAGAATCTAATTGCGATGGGAGACTGGAATGCAGTGGTAGGCGAAGGAAGATAAGGCAGTACAATATGAGAATTAGGACTGGGACAAAGGAACGAAAGAGGAAGTCGGCTGGTTGAATTCTGTACTGATCATAATTTAGTCCTTGCAAATACTTGGTTCAAACGACGGCTGTATACGTCGACGAGACATGGCGGCTTCATTATGATTAGGCAGAGATTCAGAAACCAGGCGTTGGATTGCAAAACTTTCCCAGGAGCATACGTGGACTCTGATCACAACTTTTTGGTAATGAAATGCCATCTGAAGTTGAAGAAATTGAAGAAAGGAAGGAATGCAAGGAGATGGGATTTAGACAAGTTGAAAGAAAATCATGTGAGGGATTATTTCATGGAACATCTTGCACAAGGACTAAATGGAAAGGAATAGGGCAGCGGGTAAGCTACTACGACCAGCATAGTGAAAGAAGTATTGAACCCTTGAACTTAGAATTATGGGTTCAGTATAATCGTCCAGATAGACTCCGAACCAATGCCCACCACAATAGTGCAGATCTGTATGGCTACTAGTTCAGTGTACGATGAGGAAATCGAAAGAATATATGAAGAGGTAGAAGTTGAATACAATATGTAAAAGGTGACGAGAATCTAATTGCGATGGAAGACTGGAATGCAGTGGTAGGCCAAGGAAGATAAGGCAGTACAATATGAGAATTAGGACTGGGACAAAGGAACGAAAGAGGAAGTCGGCTGGTTGAATTCTGTACTGATCATAATTTAGTCCTTGCAAATACTTGGTTCAAACGACGGCTGTATACGTCGACGAGACATGGCGACTTCATTATGATTAGGCAGAGATTCAGAAACCAGGTGTTGGATTGCAAAACTTTCCCAGGAGCATACGTGGACTCTGATCACAACTTTTTGGTAATGAAATGCCATCTGAAGTTGAAGAAATTGAAGAAAGGAAGGAATGCAAGGAGATGGGATTTAGACAAGTTGAAAGAAAATCATGTGAGGGATTATTTCATGGAACATCTTGCACAAGGACTAAATGGAAAGGCTGAAGGAAACACAAAGAGGAAGTGTGGACGGTCATAAAATATAAAAGTCAATAGGGCTGCTGAAGAAATGTTAAGCAGGAAGAAAAGATCAACTAAGAATCAGTGGATAACCGAGGAGATAATAGACCTGATTGATGAAAGCCGGAAATACAAGAATTCCAGAAATGAAGGCAGAAAGGAATGCAGGCGATTAAAGAATGAAGTGGACAGAAAGTGAAAGACAGCTAAAGAAGAATGGCTGAAGGAGAAATGCAAGGATGTTGAAGGTTGTATGGTCCTAGGAAAGGTAGATGCTGCATACAGGAAAACCACGGAAAATTTTGGAGAAAGGAAATCCTGGTGTATGAATATTAAGAGCTCAGATAGAAAGCCACTTCTAGGGAAAGAAGACAAAGCACAAAGGTGGGAGGAACGTGTACAACAGTTGTATCAAGATAAAGACGAAGATGATTTGGTTCTGGAACAAGAAGAGGCTGTTGACGCTGGTGAAATGGGAGACCCAATTTTGAGATTAGAGATTGACAGAGCTGTGAGAGACCTAAATAGGAAAAAGGCACCTGGAATTGATGACATTCCCTCAGAATTATTGACGGCCTTAGGAGAAACAAGCATGGCAAGGTTATTCCATCTAGTATGTAAGATGTATGAGACAGGAGAAGTGCCATGCGATTTTCGGCAGAATGTTCTTATACCTATTCCCAAGAAAGCCGGTGCTGACAGGTGTAAAAACTACCGCACCATTAGTTTAGTATCTCATGCCCGCAAAATTTTAGCACGTATTATTTACATGGTTTATGGTGTGGGTTACTGTAGTTACGTCCTAGTTTGTGAACCATGGGCAACGGCTGAGTGGCCAAGTAAGAGGTCCTGAGAGTCGGAATACCAGTTGTTGTGGAATGGGAGTAGGCATCTCGAACATATTCTGAATCATGGCCTTCGTTGTGCTCAGGCCGCTAACACGTTAGAGGAGAGATCCTCACATGGACTGTGTGTAAGTAGGGTAGCATTCTACTTCATGAATTTACCGAGTTCAGAACATTTAAAGCAAGCCCCGGACCTGTGGGAGTAACGGAGTCACACTCCCATTTGACAGGCGAGGGACCCCTTGGAAACAACTTGGAGAATTAAATCGAATTCGATGGGCAGCTATCAATATTAAGGGGCTTATGAAAGAAAAAAATAAAGGAAGAAAGACAGAAAGAAAGAAATAAAATAGAACCTGCTGAGTCAGCAAAGAGGATGCATTAGTGTGCTAGGAGTAAGTGATATTCGTGTAAGGGGAGATAACGAGGAAGAGATAGGAGATTATAAAGTGTAATTAAAGGTGTTAACAAGGAAAGGGCTGAATCTGTGGTAGGGCTGTTCATCAGGAATACCATTGCACGCAATATAGTTTCTGTTGGGTACCTAAACGAACGAATGATGTGGGTAGATTCGGCACCTGAAGGAATTAGGACGGGAATTGTCTCAGTGTATTCACCATGTGAAGCTGCAGATGAGGATGAAATTGACAAGTTTTATGAAGCATTGTGTGACATCGTAGTCAGGGTCAACAGCAAGGATAGGATGGTGCTAATGGGTGAATTCAATGCGAGAGTTGGAAATAGAACACAAGGACGCGAAAGGGTGATTGGTAAATATGGGGAAGGTATGGAAGCTAATGGGAATGGGAAGCGTTTGCTGGACGTCTTTGCTAGTGTGGGTTTTGCAGTTACGAATACATTCTTCAAGCATAAGGCTACTCACCGCTACACATGGGAGGCCAGGGGTACTTGATACATAAGAGAATATATCTTAACCGACTTCGAATTCAGGTAGTCTGTTAGGAATATATGAGTTTTCCGGGGACTTTTCGATGACACAGACCACATTCTGATCTGTAGTGAACTAGGTATCTCTAGGCCTAGGACAGAGAAAGTGAAACCTGTCTGCAAACGAATAAGGGTAGAAAATCTCCAGGACGAGGAAATTAGAGATAAGTACATGGATATGATTAGTGAGAAGTTTCGAACAGTAGACAGTAAGCAGGTTCAGGATATAGAAATACAATGGGTGGCATACAGGGATGCTGTAGTAGAAACAGCAAGGGAATGCCTAAGAACAACTGTGTGTAAGGATGGGTAAAAGAGAAAATCTTGGTGGAATGATGAAGTGAGAGCAGCTTGTAAACGTAAAAAGAAGGCTTATCAGAAATGGCTCCAAACAAGGGCTCATGCAGACAGGGAACTGAACGTAGATGAAATAAACAAAGCGAAACAAATAGTTGTTGAATCCAAAAAGAAGTCGTGGGAAGATTTTGGTAATAACTTGGAAAGGCTAGGTCAAACAGCAGGGAAACCATTTTGGACAGTAATAAAGAATCGTAGGAAGGGAGGGAAAAAGGAAATTAACAGGGTTTTGGATAATTCAGGGGAACTCTAATAGATCCCAGGGAATCAATAGAGAGGTGGAGAGAATATTTTGAACATTTTCTCAGCGTAAAAGGATATCTTCCTGGTGGTGTTGCAAACAACCAAGCTCATGAGGAGGAGGAAATGATGTTGGTGAAATTACGCTTGAGAAAGTGGAAAGGTGGTAAATAAACTCCATTGTCATAAAGCAGCAGGAATAGATTAAATTAGACCTGCAATGGTGAAGTATAGTGGGAAGGCAGGGATGAAATGGCTTCATTGAGTAGTAAGATAAGCATGGTGTGTTAGTAAGGTACCTTCAGATTGGACAAAAGCAGTAATTGCACCTATCTATAAGCAAGGGAACAGCAAGGATTGCAACAAATATCGAGGTATCTCATTGATTAGTATACCAGGCAAAGTACTTACTGGCATCTTGGAAAGGAGGGTGCGGTCAGTGGTTGAGAATATGTTGGATGAAACCAATGCGGTTTCAGACCACAGAGGGGCTATCAGGATCAGATTTTCAGTATGCGCCAGGTAATTGAAAAATGCTACGAGAGGAATAGACAGCTGTGTTTATGTTTCCTAGATCTGCATATGGTCCGCCTTTGTGGTGTAGTGGTTAGTGTGATTAGCTGGCATCCCCGGAGGCACGGGTTCGATTCCCGGCTCAGCCACGAAATTCGAAAAGTGGCACGAGGGCTTGAACGGGGTCCACTCAGCCTCGGGAGGTCAACTGAGTAGAGGTGGGTTCGATTCCCACCTCAGCCATCCTGGAAGTGGTTTTCCGTGGTTTCCCACTACTCCTCCAATCAAATGCCGGAATGGTACCTAACTTAAGGCCACGGCCTCTTCCTTCCCTCTTCTTTATCTATCCCTTCCAATCTTCCCATCCCCCCTTCCGCAAGGCCCCTGTTCAGCATAGAAAGTGAGGCCGCCTGGGCGAGGTACTGGTCATTGTCCCCAGTTGTATCCCCCGACCCAAAGTCTGAAGCTTCAGGACACTGCTCTTGAGGCAGTAGAGGTGGGCCCAGTGAAAAACCAACCCTGGAGGGTAAACAGATTAAGAAGCAGAAGAAGAAGAAGAAGAAAATCTGCATATGACAATGTACCGAGGGAAAAGATGTTCGCCATACTCAGGGACTATGGAATTAAAGATAGATTGTTAAAACCAATCAAAGGCATTTATGTTGGCAATTGGACTTCAGTGAGAATTGATAGTAGAATGAGTTCTTGGTTCAGGGTACTTACAGGGGTTAGACAAGGCTGTTATCTTTCACCTTTGCTGTTCGTATTTTACATGGATCATTTGCTGAAAGTTATAAAGTGGCCGGGAGGGATTCAGTTAGGTGGAAATGTAGTAAGCTGTCTAGTCTATGCTGACGACTTGGTCTTAATCACAGATTGTGCCGAATGCTGCAGTCTAATATCTTGAAACTTGAAAATAGATGCAATGAGTACGGTATGAAAATTAGCCTTTGGAAGACCAAATTGATGTCAGTAGGTAAGAAATTCAACAGTATTGAATGTCAGATTGGTGATACAAAGCTGAAACAGGTAGATAATTTCAAGTATTTAGGTTGTGTGTTCTCCCAGAATGGTAATATAGTAAGTGAGATTGAATCAAAATGCAGTAAAGCTAATACAGTGAGCTCGCAGTATCGATCAACATTCTTCTGTAAGAATGAAGTCAGCTCCCCGACGAAACTACCTTTCGTTCTGTTTTCAGACCAACTTTGCTTTACGGGAGCGAAAGCTGGGTGGATTCAGGATATATTATTCATAAGTTAGAAGTAACAGACATGAAAGTAGCGAGAATGATTGCTGGTGCAAACAGGTGGGAACAATGGCAGGAGGATACTCGGAATGAGGCGATAAGCCTAAGGAATGAACTCGATGGATGAAGCTGTACGCATAAACCGGCTTCGGAGTGGTGTCATTTGAGGCGAATGGAGGAGGATAGGGGACCTAGGAGAACAATGGACTCTGTTATAGAGGGTAAGAGATATACAGGAAGACCAAGACGACGATGGTTAAACTCAGTTTCTAATGATTTAACGATAAGAGGTATAGAACTAAATGAGGCCACAGCACCAGTTGCAAACGGAGGATTGTAGCGACGTTTAGTAAATTCACAGAGGCTTGCAGACTGAACACTCAAACCATAACGGTCTATAATGATAATGTGTGTATGCATGTTATTTACAGAAGAATGGAAAGACAAGTTGAAGCTGAGTTGGGAGAAGATCAATTTTGCTTCAGAAGAAATGTAGGAACACGTGAAGCAATCCTGACTTTACGTCTGATCTTAGAGGATCGAATCAAGAAGGACAAGCCCACGTACATGGCATTCGTAGATCTAAAAAGGACATTCGATAATGTTGATTACCAAGCTATTTAAGATTCTGAAGGTGATTGGGATCAGATACTGAGAACGAAGGATTATCTACAATCTGTATAAAAATCAGTCTGCAGTGATACGAATCAAGGGCTTTGAAAAAGAAGCAGCAATCCATAAAGGAGTGAGGCGAGGCTGCAGCTTGTCCCCCCTACTTTTCAATGTTTACATAGAACAGGCAGTAAAGGAAATCAAAGAGGAATTTGGAAACGGAATCACAATCCAAGGAGAGGAAATCAAAACTTTCAGATTTGCCGATGATATTGTTATTTTATTTGAGACTGCAGAAGATCTCGAGAAGCTGCTGAATGGTATGGACGAAGTCTTGGGTAAGGAGTACAAAACGAAAATAAATAAGTCCAAACAAAAGTAATGGAGTGCAGTCGAACGAAGGAAGGTGATAGGAAATTAAGTCTTAAAGGAAGTACAGTAGATGAATATTGTTACTTGGATAGTAAAATAACTAACGATGGCAGAAGTAAGGAGGACATAAAATGCAGATTAGCACAAGCAAGGGAGAGCTTTCTTAAGGAAAGAAATTTGCTCACTTCAAACACTGATATAGGAATTAGAAAGATATTTTTGAAGACTTTCGTGTGGAGCGTGGCATTGTATGGAAGTGAAACATGGACGTTAACTAGCTCAGAAAGAAAGATAATAGAAGCTTTTGAAATGTGGTGTTATAGAAGAATGCTGAAGGTGAGATGGATAGATCGAATCATGAATGCAGGGATGATGAATCGAATTGGTGAGAGGAGATCGGTTTGGCTAAATTTGACGAGAAGAAGAGATAGAATGATAGGACACATCGTAAGACACACATGACTTATTCAGTTGGTTTTTGAGGGAAGTGTAGGTGGTAAGAACAGTAGGGGTAGACCAAGGTATGAGTATGACAAGCCGATTAGAGCAGATGTAGGATGCAATATTTACGTAGAAATGAAAAGGTTAGCACAGGCTAGGGTGGCATGGAGAACTGCATCAAAGCAGTATATGGACTGATGACTCAAACAACAACAACATTTAACATAAAACATAATGTATGCTATTTTTCATTCCTGAATTGTGTTACTGCATATGTGCAAGCTGTAACAACTAGGACGTCACAAACCAAACGAGGTCATCCAGGAATTATGTTCCATAAAAATGGTTCCATTTCTTTTACAACCTATCTAGTTGAGCTCCTTCTGTTATAAGATGGGAGATAACATAACCATAAGAACTGAATCAAGCTAGAACCGTTCCACTACTTTACAGTTTCATTCTGCTACAAGATATATTTTTGAACAGAATCAGAAATCCCACCAAGAAGGATCCATGTTTAGTGGTAAGACTGGTACATAGGCTATAAGAGAAGTAGGACGTTCCAGTGTTACAACCAACCCATTTAGATATTACCAGAAAGAGAAATACTTCGCTGTAAGCCGCCCATGCGTAATTGGTGGTTAGCAACGATATAATTGTACAATATATTGTTAATAATTCTTTATGATAATTTGTTCACTGTTTCAAGTAACAATATTACTTTCTTTTAACTTAAATTGAATATTCTATCTGGGTATAGATGTTAACATTCTCAAACGGGGGAAATTGTTGAAACTCGGTCCGTTATATACTACCCTTCTTATATTAAGCATCTAACCATGAATGAACATTTCAATGAATTCCGTTTATTTATTTAGATGTCCTAAATATTTATCTCGGCTAAATTCCTGTATAAGAATCCGAATAAATTACTCAATATAGTCACCATCAGTACTGTCTCAAACCATGGATCTCAGCTCAGAAAAAGTTCCCAGTTTAGCACTCTGCGTAGTAGTTAAAATTAACTAGTAAATCAAGTCAAATGAAACAATGTCTCCTGTAATTTATTCTGGCGATAAATTATGAACTTCCGAAGTATTTTTTAGGAATATTTGCTCTCAATCTTTCCCAAGTGCATGTACGAGTGATAAGAAAGAACGTACTGTGTAAGTCGGAAAAGCATGTTATTCCGCTTACTCCGATTCCGTTTCTACAACCTTGCAACCCTCTTCATATTTTTCCTTCTCTCTGAATTATTGGTTATCATCACTGAGTCAGTGGCTGCGCGGTTTGGATCACGCAGCTGTCAGCTTGCATTCGGGAGATAGCTGTTGCAGACCCCACTATCGATAGCCTTGAAAATGGTTTTCAGTGGTTTTCTATTTTCACATCAGGCAAATGCTGGGGCTGTACCTTAATTAGAGCTATGACCGCTTTCTTCCCACTTCTCCCATCGTCGCCATAAGCCCTATCTGTATCTCTACGTAAACCAAATTGTAACAAGAAAAATTTAATTCCTTTACAATCAAAGCAAAGCCACCTCCGTACAGGCCATGAAGGCCCCTGGAGGAATGAAAGGTAAAGGCTTCCACCATTGTTAACCTCGGCTCGTGATGGGGTAGAGTGGTTAGCTCTACGCCAGGACGCCTTTGCTCATTTTTGGTGTAGGCTGAGTGGACCTCTGGACCATATGCACCTCCGGAAGTCGAAATCTCGTTTCTTAAATTTTACGACTTCCTGGCGGGGATTCGAACCCACGTCCTTGCGGGCGGACCACGCACGCCTTTACCGCCTCGGCCAGGCAGCCCCTACCTTTATAATCATAATTTGCAATTATCTATTCCCAGTAAATAATTTGTCCTGAAGTCACTACGATTTCATCTAACGTAATATTTTCTTAAGTTAAAGCCCTAACAATTTCGTGGACAATTACGAATGCAGGAGACTTGGTCTGAATTGCATTGTAATCCATCGCTGGAATACTAGTTTCTCTTTCATGTACCGTACCGCATTTTTTTTCTCCAGGAAAATGCCCACGTGACGTCTCTTCCTTCACTTTCAAGTACACAACAACTCAGTACACATGCAAAAAAATCAAAACTCACAGCAAAGAATTACCCGTATACTGAGTACAGTACAAGGATAAATTTCCAAGTCTAAATATATCCGATCGTTTCATACTACTTTCTAAAATTTGCACGCATCTCGCCCACATCCGGTAGCATGTTACTGAGCATAATTCCCTGTTCTTAATGTATCAATGTTGAAATTCACAGGCATAGTAAGACATCAGACCTGATGAACGTAGGTAGCACAACTCTTAAGAAGAAAGTCACATCCTCGTCACAGACTTTCTGTCTGTTGGTCAGTCTGTCTTGACGAACACATCCTTGATAAACGTTTTTTTTTACTCATGAGTACTTTATGAGAGCAGAATGAGTCGTTACTTAATTTTTGGGTGTGATAAAGCACGTTATTCCACTTGTTTGAAGGAGAAGAATAACAACTCTCATCCTTAGACAGACAACGAGCCAGCTGATGTTAATCAACGACGGCCGAATTGTACACTCTCTTTTCCTCTTCGTCCAGTTCCGTAGACTTGTTTTTTCTGCAATTGGCTTTACGTCGCACCGACACGGATATGTCTTATCGCGACGATGGGACAGGAAAGGGCTAGGACTGGGAATGAAGCGGCCTGGCCTTAATTAAGGTACAGCCGCAGCATTTACCTGGTGTGAAAATGGGAAACCACGGAAAACCATCTTCAGGGCTGCCGACAGTGGGGTTCGAACCAACTATCTCCCGAATACTGGATACTGGCCGCACTTAAGCGACTGCAGCTATCGAGCTCGGTGTTCCGTAGACCGGTCGACGTGATATTCGAATCTGATTGTTGGGTCAGTAATGAATGCAGATCGTCAACGTCTTTGTATGCAACAATAACTATACGCTGTGTATGTCCTTCATGAGACAGACCATCGACTTCCTCATGAACGGCACAGCCGACAACCTAAGCTCTGCCGCAATCAGTGAATGGATTCGGTGATCTCTGCTGTTCCGCACTTTCGTCGTATGAGCCATATCTCGACAAGTGATTCAGAGGTATAACATACGAAATGACTTCGTGGAAATAGCATGACAGAATTCAAAACATTGAGAGCATTTCTCAAATAAAATAAGAGTAGCGTATAATAATAAATACAATATATTCAAAACATAGAAAGTAGTACAGCTAGTAATTTTCGGTGCTTTTTTTGAAGCAAAATAAGACCAATAATCAAGAGTGTCATCAATGTCAACTTGATGATCAAATCTAGACTTTCAAGACAGGCATATCCGAGATATTTGCTACTTACTTCAAAAGTATATAGGCCTACACAGAAAATTACATTCTATTTATCTTTTACCGAGCAAGTGGCCGCGTGGTTTGGGTCACTCAGCTGTCAGCTTGCATTCGGGAGAGAGTGGTAACCGTGAAGATTGTTTCCCGTGGTTTCGCATTTTCACACCAGGCAGGCTGTACCTTAATTAAGTCACGGTCGGTTCCTTCCAATTTCTAACTCTTTCCTATCCCATTATCGCCATAAAATAGGCCTATATCTGTATTCGTGCGACGTAAATCAAAGTGTAAAAGATAAAAAAAAATATGTATAATAATACTAGTAATAATGTCCGACTCGTTGGCTGAACGGTCAGCGTACTGGCCTTCGGTTCAGAGGGTCCCGGGTTCGATTCCCGGTCGGGTCGGGGATTTTAACCTTAATTGGTTAATTCCAATGGCACGGGGGCTGGGTCTATGTGTTGTCTTCATCATCATTTCATCCTCATCATGACGCGCAGGTCGCCTACAGGAGTCAAATAGAAATACCTGCACCTGGCGAGCCGAACCCGTTCTGGGATATCCCGGCACTAAAAGCCATACGACATTTCATTACCTCATTTATATATATATATATATATATATATATTGCTAGGGGCTTTACGTCGCACCGACGCAGATAGGTCTTATGGCGACGATGGGATAGGAAAGGCCGAGGAGTTGGAAGGAAGCGGCCGTGGCCTTAATTTAGGTACAGCCCCAGCATTTGCCTGGTGTGAAAATGGGAAACCACGGAAAACCATCTTCAGGGCTGCCGATAGTGGGATTCGAACCTACTATCTCCCGGATGCAAGCTCACAGCCGCGCGCCTCTACGCGCACGGCCAACTCGCCCGGTACCTCAATTATAAATCTCCAAATTATGATTATTAAAAAATAATATTTTGATATATTTTATAACTCCTAGAAGTTTGAGTACTGAACTTTGTCACATCCAGTACGTTTTCGTGAGGTATTCAGTTTTGTGACTTGCTTGCCTCTGTGATAAGTCTTCCCCAGTTAGCTCGGTCCTGAGCAGTGTGTATCGCCTCTTCATAGCTTGGCATTCCGGCTTTCTCAGGGAATGTCTTCACGAAAGTCTTTCTCGGTCTCTCGGTCTTTCTCGGGGCGGGGGAGGGATTGACTGGTATTTTTCCTTCAATCACTTTAGTCATTAAAACGTCATAACGAAGTCCATTGCGTAATCACATTAGCCGCCGCTTCAGGTTGCCGGTCATTTCGGTGCAATACGAATAATTTTGCCGCACCTAAATATTTTATGTCAAATACGCACGCAAGTGTACAGGAAGAGGCACCGAAAAGATACCGCTCCTTTAGCCGGTGCCACCACGCAGGTGGAATGGGGAACTGCTTACAATTGCTTCCCTCTGTGGGTGGAGGTGGTAGAATGACACCTACGGTATCTGTCGTAAGAGGCAGCTAAAACGAGCCCTACGAGTTCTTAACTTGGGAGCATAGGTTGGCGTACATGTACCCCTTAGCTGAGTCCTAGCAATGCTTCTAATTACTTGTGCCAGGTTCCTCACTTTCATCTGTCCTATTCGACCTCCGTTGGTCGATCTTTGCTCTTTTACCGACCCCGATGGTATCAGAGCATACGAATAATAATAATAATAATAATGAATATTGAATTTTCACGACCGCATTGTAATCGAAACAGACTTTCAACGTATTAGGTCGTGTTACGTACATGTAGTACGTGTTGAAGAGATGTTAGGTACAGAACAAAAATGGCCAGCCGGACACCAGTGGGATCCGAAATCGGGAGGTTGTGGGTTCGGATCCCACTGGTGTCCGGCTGGCCATTTTTGTTCTGTACCTAAAGTCTGTTTCGAATAATAATAATAATAATAATAATAATAATAATAGTAATAATAATAATAATAATAATAACAGCATTCGGGAGATAATGGCTTCGAGCCCCACTGTCGGCAGCTCTAAAGATGGTTTTCGGTGCATTCTAATTTTCACACCTGGCAAATGTACCTTAATTAAGGCCACGGCGGCTTCCTTCCCACTCCTAGGCCTTTCCTATCCCATCGTCGCCTTAAGACCTATCTGTGTCGGTGCGACGTAAAACAAATTGCGAAACAAAAGTAATCAAAATATTACTGTTGTTACGTCATACTAACTACTTTTTGACAGTTTTTGGAGACGCCGAGGTGCCAGAATTTTGCACCTCAGGAATTCTTTGACGTGCCAGTAAATGTACCGACCAGAGGCTGGCGTATTTGAACACGTTCAAATACCACCGGACTATGTAAGGATCGAACCTACCAAGTTGGGGTCAGAGGGTCAGCGCCTCAACCGTCTGAGCCACTCAGCTCGTCTAGAGTATTCGAGGCCAAGGGATCTTTCATTTTCATGCCTTTCGTGGCCTTTGTCTTTCTTTGTCCGATACCTTCATTTTTTGAAGTGTCGGGCCCCCTCCATTTTTTAACCTCTGATTCGTGTTGACTGTTGACCAGTTGCACTTCCTCTTAAAACAATAATCACCACCATCATCGCTTGCTGTTTTCCCGAGTGGTGGGGGTAGAGTGCGCGGTCAGGCAGCGCTGCGAGCAGAGTTAGCGGTAAATGTGGGGAATGAATGTTAAGTTTTCGCGTGGGGGTCCTTGTCAGTCAATCAGTCACTAGTGATCTGCATTTAGGGCAGTCGCGCAGGTGGCAAATTCCCTATCTGTTGTTTTCTTAGCCTTATCTTTAATGATTGCGAAGTAATTGGAAATTTATTGGATATCTCCCTTGACAAGTTATTCCAATCCCTAAATCCCCTTCCTATAGACGAATATTTGCCCCAATTTTTCCTCTTGAATTCCAACTTTATCGTCATATTGTGATCTTTCCTACTTTTAAAGACACAACCCAAACGTAATCGTTTATTAATGTCATTTCCACGCCATCTCCCCACTGACAGTTCGGAACATACCACTTGGTCGAGCAGCTCGCCTCCTTTCTCCCAAGTCTTCTCAGCCCAAACTTTGCAAAATTTTTGCAACGCTACTCTTTTGTAGGAGAGCTCCCAGAACAAATCAAGCTGCTCTTTTTTTTCTTTTTTTTTGTTTTTGTTTTGTTTTTTCAGTTCTTGAATAAAGTAATCTTGTTGAGGGTCCCATACACTGGAAGCATAATCTAGGTGGGGTTTTACCAGAGACTTATACGCTCTCTCCTATACATCCTTTACCTTACCGTCATAGCCTTGTGCAGAGATCTGTACCCTTTATTTACAATCCCATTTATGTGATTAAACCAACGAAAATTTTTCCTTATATTAACACCTAGGTACTTACAATGATCCGAAAAATTAACTTTCACCCCATCAACGCAGTAATTAGAACTGAGAGGACTTCTCGTACTTGAGAAACTGACAGCCTGATCTTTAACCACGATTATCATCATTCCATTGCCTGCTGTCCATCTCGCAACACTATCGAGGCCATTTTGCGGTTGCCTACAATCTTGTAACTTATTTATTACTCTATACAGAATAACATCATCCGCAGAAAGCTTTATCTCTGATTCCACTTCTTTGCTCATATCATTTATACGATAACATGAAGGCCCAATAATAATGCCTTAGGACTTCTCGTATTAATTATTACAGGGTCAGAAAATTGCTCCGCTTGCTCTTACTCTGAGATCTATTTTCTAGAAATAAAGCCACCATTCAGTCACTCTTTTGTCTAGTCCAACTGCACTCATTTTTGCCAGTAGTCTCCCATGATCTACCCTATCAGATGCCTTAGTTAGGTCAATCGTGATACAGTCCATTTGACCTCCTGAATCTAATATATCTGCTATAACTTGCTGGAATCCTACAAGCTGATCTTCAGTGGAATAACCTTTCCTTAACCCGATCTGTATTCTATCGAACCAGTTATTAATTTCGCAAACATGTCTAATATAATCAGAAAGAATGCTTTCCCAAAGCTTACATGCAATGCATATCAAACTGACTGACCTGTAATTTTCAGCTTTATGTCTATCACCCTTCCCTTTATACACAGATACTACCAAAGCAACTCCCCATTCATTTTGTATAGCTCCTTCATGCAAACAATAATAAAATAAATAAGTACTTCAGATATGGTACTATATCCCAACCCATTGTAATATATCCCCAGAAATGTTATCATAGGTAAATTTTAATACTTCTTTGGTATTAGTCAACTCCTTGATCTGGACATTATCCTTGTAACGAACAATCTTTACATACTGCTGACTGAATACTTCTGCCTTTTGAAGATCCTCGCGTACACATTCCCCTTGTTCATTAATGATTCCTGGAATATCCTTCTTTGAACCTGTTTCTGCCTTAAAGTACCCATACATACACTTCCATTTTTTCACTAAAATTTGTATGACTGCCAATTATGCTTGCCATCATACCATCCTTAGCTGATTTATTTGTTAAATTCAATATTACCGGGCGAGTTGGCCGTGCGCGTAGAGGCGCGCGGCTGTGAGCTTGCATCCGGGAGATAGTAGGTTCGAATCCCACTATCGGCAGCCCAGAAAATGGTTTTCCGTGGTTTCCCATTTTCAACCAGGCAAATGCTGGGGCTGTACCTTAATTAAGGCCACGGCCGCTTCCTTCCAACTCCTAAGCCTTTCCTATCCCATCGTCGCCATAAGACCTATCTGTGTCGGTGCGACGTAAAGCCCCTAGCAAAAAAAATAATAATTCAATATCCTAGTTTCTTGAGTTTCTCCTATCATTCACAGCCATTTCTAGCCCTATTTCTTTCCAACCCGCACCTACTTCCTAGTCTCTTTAATTCTCAGTTATAATATAGTGGGTCTTTACTATTCCTTACCGGCTTTAAAGGTACAAACCAATTTACAAATTTATCAACAATTGCTTTAAACCCATCCCAGAGTCTGTGTATATTCTTACCGTTTTCCGCCGATCACAGTTACGTTTTAAAATCTCCCTCATGCCTCTTTTTATCAGCCATGTGGTACTGCCGCATAGTACAACTTTTAACACATTCCTTTCCATCACATTTATTTTTAACAAGACAAAAACAGCTTCTGTTCCTCTATAGAGCTCATCTCATTTAACAGCACCACGTCCAGGATATTCTTCCCTCTAGTTGGTTCCATTACTTTCTGGATCAGCTGCCCTTCTCAGATTAACTTATTTGCCATTTGTTGGTCCTATCTCCTGTCGTTCGCATTACCTTCCCCATTGACATTTGGTAAACTGAGATCACCCGCTGCAATCACGTTCCTTTCCATATCGTTTCCCACATGGCTGATTATCTTATCAGATAGTTCCGTATCAGGGTCAGCGCTTCCCTTTCCCGGTCTGTACACTCCAAAGACATCAAGAAGCCTATTATCTTTAGAGATGAGCCTTACACCTAGAATTTCGTGTTTGTCATCTTTAACTGTTTCGTAGCTTACAAATTCTTCTTCCACCAGAATAAATACTCCCCCTCATACCATTCGTATCCTATCTCTACGATACACATTCCTATTCCATGAGAAAATTTCTGCATCCATTATATCATTTCTCAGCCATAATTCTACTTAGATTACAATATCTGGCAAGTATGAAAATGAAAACCTACAACCTGTTTTCTAGTCATTGACTGGGTCAGGGATGGAATGAATGAAGCAGATATAGGCTATTAGTACGACGGGGTCGCCACTCCAAAAGTGATTTTATTAATGACTGATAGATACTATGAAATGAGAATGGAGAGTGTTGCTGGAATGAAAGATGACAGGGAAAACCGGAGTACCCGGAGAAAAACCTGTCCCGCCTCCCCATTGTCCAGCACAAATCTCACATGGAGTGACCGGGATTTGAACCACGGTATCCAGTGGTGGGAGGCCGACGCGCTGACGTCTGAGCCACGGAGGCTACCCCTGGTAAGTATATATCTATTAAATTACTTAATTATATTCCTTTATTCACAATACTTCTACAGTTCAATGCTTGCCTTTTTATGCCATCCCTAATTGACCTCCAGATCCCTGTTCCGTTATCACCGCTCCCTAGAGCATCCCATTTCCCTGAATGTACCTCCCCACAACTCTTCTAAACAAATTTCCTAAATTATACGCCATCTGAGCTCTGATACCTATATCCTACCCACCCATTGGGATCTAGAAATTTCAGTCCCAGTTTCCCCCGTACCTCCTCCATAGTCTCATTTAAATCCCCAATCATCTTCCAGTCAGTATCTCTTCTACAAGTATTCCACTGATAACAATCTTCGCTTCCTTAAACGATACGTTGTTTTAGAACGTATATCACAGCGAAAATTGCAGAATGCGGTTTATAAAATTCATCATCCAGTTTGCAGCGGAATATTTCAGCCGCTTTGGTAGTCTTCACATAACTATTTCTAGGAGGAAAGATTTCGTGTCAGTGTAATTTGAGAAGAAGTAATCTACAAACCTCACGCATTCAGTTAGTTTAGATGTATCGGAAATGAGTTCCAAGTTCCACGAAGTTATTAGATTTTTCTTCGGGAGGCTATTTTAGCCAACGTCCGAATTTCTCTTTTATTATTTTGAAATATTTCGTTACCGGCCAGTTTAGACAAAGATTAGGAAATTTCCAGCGTCAAGATGATTTTCTTTCATTTAGCGTCCAGGTTTCTGTAAAGTACAACGCAACAGACCAAACACATGCCTTCATAACAATATGTTATGATCCGAGCGTCCCAAACAAGGTAGTTAAGGTTAGTTGGCCTAGATGTCGATGCCCCTTCATATATTTGCATTAAACTGTAGAAGATTCGAGGATCATACGAAATATTCCCCCCTATTATAATAATAATAATAATAATTTCGTGTGGCTATTTCTAGCCGAGTGCAGCCCTTGTACGGCAGACCCTCCGATGAGGGTGGGCGGCATCTGCCATTTGTAGGTAACTGCGTGTTATTGTGGTGGAGGATAGTGTTATGTGTGGTGTGTGAGTTGCAGGGATGTTGGGGACAGCACAAACACCCAGCCCACGGGCCATTGGAATTAACCAATTAAGGTTAAAATCCCCTATCCTGCCGGGAATCGAACCCGGGACCCTCTGAACCGAAGGCTGACAATTCAGCCAACGAGTCGGACATACTCCGCCCTAACAACTAAACACTTAAACACGATACTCAGACACACTGCCAGCAACCGAACCATTAAAAGCAAGTCGAACCGATACTGAAGTTGTTTCTTTTTTCAACAATTTGTTTTACGTCGCACCGACACAGATAGGTCTTACGGCTACGACGGGATAGGAAAGGCCTGGGAGTTGAAAAGAAGCGGTCATGGCATTAATTAAGGTACAGTCCTGGCATTTGTATGGTGTAAAAATGGGAAACCACGGAAAACCATCTTCAGGGTTGCCGACAGTGGGGTTCGAACCCACTCTCTCCCGGATGCAAGCTCACAGCTTTGCGCCCCTAACCGCACGGCCAACTCGTCGGTTGATACTGATGTAAGAGCGCATCTCCTTACCTTGTTCTTCACCTGTTTGCATTGATATTACCATTTGATCCACTGTATTATTGAAGTGAAAGCAGCTTGTCGAGGACAGCATTAATGTTTATTTCACTAATGCAGTTGCTGTAATAACGCATTCCACTATTATTGGAACCAGCCACCTCACAATCTACTGTCTTCAGCAGCAGCAATAATTCGTGCTCCATCCATCATCGCATTTCATCACTCACTGAAAACCACGACTTCATGCTATGGAAGCATTTATACAACAGTGATAAGAGGAATCTGAGTGCATCTCACTGCAGTTAAAAGTACTTGGATCGTCGCCATAAAACCTATCTGTGTCCGTGCGATGTAAAGCAAAAAAAAATAAAATTAACATATGCCGGGCAGGTTCGATACTGGCTCAGTCCGTTGGTATTTGAAGGTGCTCAATTACGTCAGCCTCATGTTGGTAGACTTATTGGCATGTAAAAGAACTCCTGCGGAATTAAATTACGTCACCTCGGCCTCTCCAAAAACCGTGAAAATAGTTAGTGGGACGTAAAGCGAATAACATTATTATTATTATTATTATTATTATTATTATTATTATTATTATTATTAGATTTATCATAATTAATTGTTTTATCCTAGTAGTTTAATGTCATACTAACACATCGAAAGTTTTCGGTGATAAAGGACGGGAAAAGGCTAGGAATGGGAAGGTAGCCACCGTGGCCTTAATTAAGGTACATATCCTGCGTAGCCTGGTGTGAAAATAGGAAACCGCGGAAAACCATATTCATGATTCTCGACGGTGGGATTCGAATCCATTATGACTTACATGAACAAGGCAAAGGATACGTTGTTGAAAACGATTTAAATAAAAGTGAATAACTGCATGGTTTATCTGTTCGCCTATCTACCAATAATGTAGAGATACAATTTATGAAGCGTAATAGTTGTCTTATGTTTCCAAGGAGAGAGTTAGATTCACAGTCAACTCACAGTGTCTTGAAAGGTGGTCATATCCCAAATCATTAAGATGTAAAAGTCGGATTTTACTATCGTATTGCATATAAAAACTTGAGGAACACTTATAACAGGATGTAACCAATCTTTGGATTGATAAGACCCTATCATGCCCCTCCTCCCACGACACTCACACACAGAGAGAGAGAAAGAGAGAGAGAGAGAGAGAGAGAGAGAGAGAAGAGAGATCTTCCGGAAGTTCAGTGAACTACTTAAATAAGGCTTGTAGATTTCCATTAAGGATGGTCATTGATATTTTGTGGGAGAATAAAATAACTGTTTCGATCTTCCTATAAACACCCAGTCCATTCAGAGATTTAGAAATAATATTGACCCTAAAACCTACCCAAATACAGGAAGATTATAAATATGATATTTGGTTGAAATATATCCAGTAGTTTTTCAGACATAAGGAGTCAGACAAACAAACATACAAGCAGACACCAAAGCTGAATAGTATGTAGATGGTTATCAGTACTCCTGAAACGGGTGACTATAAGGAAACTTTGCCAAAATAATCAATATACACGGTTGTTACAGTTTTATTTATATATTTTTTAAATATGTTTGGCATCATGAAGGACGAAGGCCGGTCTATTTTGCCATCTGGTAGGATTAAATGGTTGTCAAAACTGACACCTAGGCGGCCTAAATGGTGTGAATTTGAAATATCTGTACACGGTAGATGAGGCCATGCGATTAGTGTCATTATGATATGTATTATGGAATGAAATGGTACAGTGTAAAAAGTGAAATAATAATTACATCATATTCGTACAGAATCCATAATTATACCCTGCTAAAAATTGCAACTACAAGATGGAGTGAAACCATATTTTTTATTGCAAGCTCATCTCGCGTTCTGTGGCATGACAACTCACAGCGGAGAGCGACCCACCAATTCAAACGAGGACGGAACATTTCGGAAGACCTCGAGTAATTACAGTAATAATGCCATTCTGGATAATAACCCTCCTTGCGATTTCGGCACTGTCATTAACAAAGAAAAATTCAGAATTTTGGGAAATATCTGATTAAGCTAAAGTCCACAAGGTTGAAATGTGATTAATTAGGCTCGGAGAGAAGTTGACATCTATGTTGGCCGAGAGGGAAACACGTGTCAAGGACATACAGTAAAAATACGCGGGAATCCTCCTGCACGAAATTAATTAATTAGGCCCGTTAAAGAAACAGGAAAAATCAACAAAAAACTCCATCATGACTGGAAAAATAGGGCGAATCTCTGGAGTGAGTCTCGAATAAATCGATCCAGGGGTCGTCAATTGGAATGATTGCACCACAGTAGATAACGCCGAGTATAGCGTCCATAGAAAATGCATAAATACTCCCTCCTCAACCAGGAGCGTCAGTTGTTATTCTATGTTCCGAGAAGGTGAACCTACGTCAGGCAACATTATGAGGAAGACTTAAAGTGGGCTAAATAGACTTGTACAAATCTCTAAAGCCAGTTGGCTTGAGGGATGAATATTTTACCAAGTGACAAATAGTGAAAGAAGACAAAATTAGCTATCGAAACATTTTAGTTACGACATCTATCAGAGTCGGAGAGGAAAATCATAAGTTGAATAATTGTAGGATTCATGAACTTCTGCGTAGGGAGACAGCAGTTTCATAGATAGCTCTTGTGAATTATTGCGGACGATTTTATTTTTTGGTAATCGATAAGGGAGAACTGTTGTGGGTTCGCCGAGATAAGCTTGTGTCTCGCGGTCAATCACACCTATGGAACATCTGGAGAGGAAGGGGTTGGAGATTTTCACAAACTGCGTCAGTCGATTTCTCTATATGAAGCAGGGCGGGTTAACTGTTTTCATGTGGATAGAATAAAATTTATTATTTAAGTGTCTTGCCTCAAGAAGATTGCAGAATCTGTGTATTTATAAGATAATAATTTAAGCAAAGAACGTGTCCTGCAATTATGAAGGGCTAAATTGGAGGTGGCTGGCACAAGATGAAGTCGAGATAATGCCACGCCAAATGACTAAAGTACAGGTCTGTCTAATGTAAATATTATGTTTTGTAGTTGGAGATGTTAATGATTGTTCCTTTAGATTAATTAATAAATCATAACACCGCGTTGTATATGTGGCGTGTGTAATCAAGTATTTTGTGATGATGAGGAACTGTCTTGTCGTTATTTCATTGTAGATGCTAATTGTCTGTTGTTTATGTCAGCATGCGAGACATTAAAATGTGTTTACATTTCTATAAAAAAAAATTAAAAGTGAAGTTAAATATTGCAATGAAAATTAATTAAAAAATGTTCGCGTCGGTAAAAGTTACAATAATGATAACGATAAAATAACCGTTATGAGTGCGTTAAAGTCAAATAACGATGTATCCAAAAATAAATATTAATACTAAAAATAATAATATTCACGTCAGGATAAAATTTGAGATGATGAATTATGTGTTCAGCAGTAATGTCAAGCGAGATTTGCGGTTTATATCGAAATCCAGTGAGTTATGATAAAGTTGTCATTTTTGGGAAACTTGTAAGCTTGTATTTTATGAGTGATATAGAATATGCAGGATGCTGAGGATAAGAGGCCCTGTATTTCGACGGAGAGGAATTTTTGTGGTATGGTGTGTAGGTTGAGATGTAATATTTCTGAGACAGGCTGTATAAGAGGAACTAAGTCCTGTAGCAACACAGAACGATTGATGAATATTAAGGTTGCCAAATCCAATGAGCGCGTTGTAACGCCTGTTTTAAGTACACGTTGATGTTCTCTCATAATTACTATTTTATATAAGACCGTAGGTAAAGGCAGTTAAGTTTAAGTGACGGTTCTATTTGATACCAGCGAATTGCATTTTCTGATAGCCGAACTCACGAACAATATACATTCTGACACACGTTCAAGATATTACTTGATTATTGTAAATTGAATTCTATTCTGTATCCTTGCGAAACGAAACTATCGTTGACTAAAAACATTGCGGGTGTGAAAAATGAATTTTATTAGACTGAGAGTTTAGCTTATATAGATCGATGGGAAGTTACTTCACTGGACAGTTCACGACGATACACGTTTGGAATGTTGATATGGTAAGTCAGTTGGAGCCTCACACTCGAGGTTCACCGTGAATATCGTGATGGTAGTGATTATTGTTTTCAGTGATACGTAATATTAAATGAGATTTGAGTTTTTTTATTTACCAAACTTCACTGCATGTTTTGAGATTGTATTGAGGAATATATTAAACTATTGGGATATGTCGTTTAGTTTCGATTTCACGCTTTTTGTAGGAAATGGACACAGTAATATTTCCATGCTCGAGTTTTTCTTTTGGTAGTGAATTTCACTTCATGTGTTAGAGTTTCAACGAGGATCAGATTTAAATATCCGGACATTGTATTAAAGTTTCGATTTCCCCCGGCAGTATGAATGATGTATAGGTACCATAACGTTGGCTCAACGATAGATTTAGGATGCTGCGTGTATTATATAACTTAAGGATGAGTACACACAGTAACACTGACTCAACGATAGGATTAGGGCGTCGTCTGTACATAGTCAAGTCATAGGTTATTCAATTTTGCGAATCTACTTGACCGATGTTAGTGTTTGCAGTAGTGGATACGAATGTGAAAGATATTAGCAGGTACTATTCAGGCCATGCTTCGGCATAATTCTTACTAGAGAGAAGGTGCTCCCATAATAGCGTTGCATCAGCAGTGGCATGAATGTAAGGGTTGTCCCACGTGAAAACCGGGCTAATGGAGACTGATCCTTACTGCTTAGCCGCGTATGTTCAAGTTCGATGAACTTTCGTTTTCTATTTGTTTGTCTTTACTTTAAGATTTATTGTTCGGGTGCCCGATATATTATCATAATGCCGTCTGTTGACACAGTTAATTTCTGTAGGATTTTCACTACGAATGGGGTTTCGATTCGTCAGCTGTCAATGTATTTTGTTTTCACATTTCTGTTATTCACATCATGTGAGACGTTGATCTACCGATGACTTCTAGTTTTGTTTAACGGGACAAGTGTAGGTAGACATATTTTTAATGGTAGTCGTAGTTATAGTACATTCGAAAGATTTCGTTTCATTTGTGTTATATTTTGGACTTGTATTTTAACAAACTTACCGACGTAATTGTTTTATAACTTGAAAGTTGGTTTAGTAAGAACCTTTTCAAGTGATTTATCACTTTTCTTTAACTTCAGTGTTTGGCATTTCTTCTAAATGCATAATGAATTAATGTTTTCCTGCATTTTGCAGTTTTGTTCCTTAAGAACGACGTAACGTAAAATATCATCGGATCAAGTGTTGTTGGTTCCTTCTGAACATCTGTTTGGGGTGATGCATGTTTCAGCACCGGGATTCCTCTGTAACGTAAGGGAACCAGGTAGTGTGGAATGACCGAAAATATTTTTTTAGGTTTAAAAAATTCTCCATTCTTTCCCGATTACACGACTATATAACACACAAGTATAGAAAACATATTTGAGGTCTTTATTGATAATTGAATGTAACCAAGCATACGTCAATTACATGAAACGACACGCTCTCTTCTTGTATTCCGGCAATATTTCTTGTTCTCCTTCGTGTAACTGAAAGCGGGAATGTTTGTTATCTTGGGAGATTCTTCTGTTTGTCGCGTTGGCTAGCCTGTGTACGCATTTACGATTTTCATTTGTTTCCCGCCCCTCAGTGTGCTTTGTTTATAGTGAAGCTGTCGACGATTAGGCAGTAGGTTGCGAAGGTTGAAGAGGGACATGAAGGGACAGAAGCTTACTGATGGTAAGGCATTAGGAGGTCCTGGCCGACTGACAGACTGTGAAATAGACTTACTGCAGACTTACTTTGTTTTAGCAATAAGAAGAAACACCAACAACTTGAAGGCCATGCGTGAGGCTGTATGGGCGTCATTTCTACATAAGTGCTCCACTGACGAAAACGCCACAACATGCTCTCTGTCCAAAAGGTACAGACACGTGGTGTAAATACCAGCGATCCCAAATTACTGGGGGACCGTACAGCCATAAACACTCTCTCCCCTATGAAGTAACGGTAGTCATGAAACCTACTTACAGGGACCTGAGCAAACCTGAACTCAAGAAATGCTTGCACGGAAAGACTCAATACCCCAACGAAAGTCTCAATAACTGCATCTGGGAGAGAGTTCCAAAATCTCTTTTTGTGGGTCAGCAGGTACTGAATATCGGAGTAAAGGATGCTGTAATTACTTTCAATGACGGAGCTTTGGCTAGGACACTGGTGTTACGGGAAATGGGTTTCAATCCGGGAAGAAACTGCCAGCCGAGTCTTCAGCGCATTGACAAGGAGAGCATATTATTTGCCAATAAATCAGCTGAAGTAGGAACAAAAGAAGCGAGGACCAAACGAAGACAATAAAAATGTGGAGAATAAGTGGAGGATGACGAATATGGCCCTGGAAAGTTTTAAAGTGCTACGTAAACATTTATGAATTTTGACTGAATCTTTGACCTTAATTTTCTCAAGATTTAAAATTTTTGACATTTTGGACCTTTTTCTCAGGAGCCACATCCCTGATCGAATTGAAATTTTCTGAAGGTATAGATGCTTACAAACCAAAAGCTGCAAAGCAAAATGAAAGTAATCGAAAAAATAAACAAATAAAATAAAAAGAGCTCAAATAAAGGTTAAAAGTTATTGATAAAATCACAAATTCATAAAATCGAAACTAAATGCCTGAAAACAATAACTTTGCTTTACAAGCTGTATCAATAACATTAGATTAAGAAGTATAGATTTCACCCAATTATCTATTTTAACACCAGAGAAAAAGGTACCAAAATATAAGTACTCTTCTAAAATTTTCAGAATGTTCAAATGTTCATTTTTTTTCAAATATGATTTCAATTTCTATAATACTCTATCCAAACACTGCCATAGATGTTGTTGATAACTTGTAAAAATCTCAAGTGTCTAGTTGTCATGGTTATCTAATAACAAACTTTTTATTAAAAAGTTGCATTGTTGACTAATCTACACTACCCGGTTCCCTTACGGGTGTCACGAGATGACAAATACATGGTGGAATTTTATTTTTGATTGTGACAATTTCTGTTAACTTGTAATGAACACCATGCTGTCTAGTAATATTTTACAACCTATCCAAAGCGACTGATAGTCGATTTGCAGTCGCTTTGGTTCGATTAAGAACCCATTCGACGGATGTTCCAATATTCGATAGGATAGAAGACTGGTGGATAACCTTAATTAAATGTAAATCTGGAATTCTACTTGTTGAAGGTCAGATTTTCAGGTTTTATTCTCGTTTTCTGGGTTTTGCTGTCCACGGATTTTACACTACATTTTCATTCTTGAAAATACAATAATAAATAATTTTAGTAAACCTTATCACTCACGTTATACATTGTCACTGCGTTAAAATATGTTATGAAAATTTTAAGTGAATTTCTTTCTAATCTAATAAATGAATGACCGTGATTTGGAATAAATATTTTAGTAAGCACATTTTTGCTCCTCATTTGCAGCAGGTTTTTTTTTTTGCCAGTTGCTTTACGTCGCGCCGACACAGATAGGTCTTATGGCGACGATGGGACAGGGAAGGGCTGGGAGTGGGAAGGAAGCGGCCATGGCCTTAATTAAGGTACAGCCCCAGCATTTGCCTGATGTGAAAATGGGAAACCATGGAAAACCACTTTCAGGGCTGCCGACAGTGGGGTTCGAACCTACTATCTCCCGAATACTGGATACTGGCCGCACTTAAGCGACTGCAGCTATCGAGCTTGGTTTTGCAGTAGTTATGCTCTCCTCTGAACCCCACAGTTTGGTCGGTGAAGTGACAGAAAAAACTCGCAACGACCCCAAGATCCAAGAGTACGGTATTGCTTTACCGATGCAGCCGAGGCAGACGACCAACGATGGAATGGTAAGTTCAAGGGTTCAATACATTTAGTGAAGGGCATTCGATATGTCAGGAATGAAAGCGCCTCTAACAGTTCAAGAGCAGTCGGTTCACTTTTTTAGTACTGAATATTACTAATGAACTTCTTAAAGACAAATACTTCAGTTATTCTTGTCATGTTTAAGGTACTGGGAATGTATTTGACTCGTAATTGATTCTAAATGCGTTTCACAATCCTGCTAATCATATGTTCAATAAATTACACATTTACTCCTACAATTTTCTATGATAATTTAATTATATTTTAAGCGCAGGATTAAACAAGCAGTGATTAAGCGATGAAGTAGTTTCATCTCAAACTGCACCTATTTATTGATCACGACGTATCTTATCTAACAATCAATCTATTTAACACTCTCAAGATGGCCATAAATTTATTTCAGAAACAGTTGAAGTCTCTCCAAGGTTCTCCAAGAAATATTGTGTTGAACTAAAACTGTTTTTCAGGTACTTCGTACCTTCAAGCATGCCTTTCATATAACGTAATGCCCATTAAAGAATTAAAGAATTAATTTATGACTTTATCCCACGGGAGACTGTAGTTAGGTTATAATTACTATTCGAGAGGTAGATTATCAAGTGCTATATCAAACAGATATTTATCGGAACTTTATCAGTTTGGATCGCGGTGTTAAGAACGTAAACATAACAAACCATTAGTACATATCCTCACTAACATAAATCTGGTAAATATGTCATACAAGGCTAGCTAGTACGATTATAGGTTTACAGGTGTGATTTACTTCTCAGTAATCCGTTATTTATCCCTATTTTTAACGAAGAAAGCATAGTAATAAAACTTATTTAATGATTCATATTTCCTATTTCTCAGAAATTGAATGTGTTCAAACTTGTAAAAACAGCAAATAATGGTTCGGCCCCTTGGCTGAATAGTCAGCATAAAGGTTTTCGGTTCAGAAAGCCCCGTGTTCGATTTCCGGTTGTGTCGGGGATTTCAGTCCCAAAACGCTAATTCCCTTGGCTCGGGTACTGGGTTTCTGTGCTGTCCCTAACATTGCTCATGCACCACACACAACAGTATTCTCGTCCACAACAACACTCAGTTCTCCATACACGGCAGATGCCACCCACCCTCGACCAAGGATCTACCTTACAAAGCTACAGTACAACAGGCTGGCAACAACCAAAATAGACTTTTTAAAGGATGATATACACTGACTGACAGAGCAAATGCAACACCAAGAAGGAGTGGTCAGAACTTTATGCCAATTGCAGGGTAGACTGACGTCACTGAGGTATGCTCATGATGTGAAATGCGCCGCTGTGCTGCGCACGTAGCGAACGATAAATGGGACACGGCGTTGGCGAATGGCCCACTTCGTACCGTGATTTCTCAGCCGACAGTCATTGTAGAACGTGTTGTCGTGTGCCACAGGACACGTGTACAGCTAAGAATGCCAGGCCGCCGTCAACGGAGGCATTTCCAGCAGACAGACGACTTTACGAGGGGTATAGTGATCGGGCTGAAAAGGGCAGGTTGGTCACTTCGTCAAATCGCAGCCGATACCCATAGGGATGTGTCCACGGTGCAGCGCCTGTGGCGAAGATGGTTGGCGCAGGGACATGTGGCACGTGCGAGGGGTCCAGGCGCAGCCCGAGTGACGTCAGCACGCGAGGATCGGCGCATCCGCCGCCAAGCGGTGGCAGCCCCGCACGCCACGTCAACCGCCATTCTTCAGCATGTGCAAGACACCCTGGCTGTTCCAATATCGACCAGAACAATTTCCCGTCGATTGGTTGAAGGAGGCCTGCACTCCCGGCGTCCGCTCAGAAGACTACCATTGACTCCACAGCATAGACGTGCACGCCTGGCATGGTGCCGGGCTAGAGCGACTTGGATGAGGGAATGGCGGAACATCGTGTTCTCCGATGAGTCACGCTTCTGTTCTGTCAGTGATAGTCACCGCAGACGAATGTGGCGTCGGCGTGGAGAAAGGTCAAATCCGGCAGTAAGTGTGGAGCGCCCTACCGCTAGACAACGCGGCATCATGGTTTGGGGCGCTATTGCGTATGATTCCACGTCACCTCTAGTGCGTATTCAAGGCACGTTAAATGCCCACCGCTACGTGCAGCATGTGCTGCGGCCGGTGGCACTCCCGTACCTTCAGGGGCTGCCCAATGCTCTGTTTCAGTAGGATAATGCCCGCCCACACACTGCTTGCATCTCCCAACAGGCTCTACGAGGTGTACAGATGCTTCCGTGGCCAGCGTACTCTCCGGATCTCTCACCAATCGAACACGTGTGAGATCTCATTGGACGCCGTTTGCAAACTCTGCCCCAGCCTCGTACGGACGACCAACTGTGGCAAATGGTTGACAGAGAATGGAGAACCATCCCTCAGGACACCATCCGCACTCTTATTGACTCTGTACCTCGACGTGTTTCTGCGTGCATCGCCGCTCGCGGTGGTCCTACATCCTACTGAGTCGATGCCGTGCGCATTGTGTAACCTGCATATCGATTTGAAATAAACATCAATTATTCGTCCGTGCCGTCTCTGTTTTTTCCCCAACTTTCATCCCTTTCGAACCACTCCTTCTTGGTGTTGCATTTGCTCTGTCAGTCAGTGTATGTGCTGTTCTTCCAGTCTGAATTCATTACGTAAAGCCCATGATTCCTTATGCACTTGAGAAGCCACGGTAATCGCTAACCGTAAGCGTCTTTCATCAGAGAGAGAGCGGTAAAACTGTTATTCGAGCAGCCTGAATTTCTAACCCTCTGAAGGACAAACATCATACATTGCTAGACAAATACCCGAATTGTCCACCGTATGTCTGTTCCCCTAGTAGGGGAAAGTTTATTTGCGGGTTGCCAGGCTTCAAACCAACGTTCTGACGATGGGGGAAGTTAACTTAAATTTGGGTCCAATGTACTAACATAATTATATTTAACCTCATATTAAAATGTATGTAGTAATACCAGAAATAGACATTAAAAATAATAAGAAGAATGCACTCGCCGAATGCATAGAACAGTTTGCTTTGATGTGACGAAATGCTGGAAGACACTTTCCTGTGAGGAGTGTCTTTAGCAGAATGATGTCCACTCATCTGCTCTGATGTAAATCGTTCGGCAGGAAAATGTTTTAAATCTAGCCCATTAATATTCACAAACACCACAGACACTATGGTTTTTGTTTACACCCGATTCTGTAGTTTAGTAACAGTGTTATTAATGACACTAAGCCCCTTTCACATTCTGTGGAAGACACTGATATTTGCTTGCATTCTTTGCATCAATTCCTTTAATATTTCATTAATAAATTAGCTTCTTTCCACTTCCTTGAATTGGCGAAATTCTTACAAAGTTTTCACAACAATAAATGTGTCCGTGTTTGAAGGGAGTAATTTAAAGTGTTGCGGGAGCAATAATACTAATTCATTTTTTCATGTGGCTACCACCTTTTGTTTAAAACTTTACGGTCTTTAAAAAATGAACTAGCACTTGAAAAACTTGCGGTCATATTTCTGTTAATCTTCGAAAAATCTGTTGCTGAAAATGTGTGGAACGATTTTGTAGCCATGCTTGAATGTTTGGAGATGGGGTGACTTTTGAATGTTTTTGTAGTTGAAAATCCACTAGGACGGGTTGAAGTCACATGATATTTTTGTCTTACATTGCAGTCAATACATGAATGCAAAGTTTTATTTCTGAAGATGAAGTTGTAGCGTCAGAGTTTCTACACTAGAGATACAGAGAAAATGATTATATTGTTTCCAGAACATCCGTGAGGAGAACCAGTTCGAGAATGAAATACCATTTTGTCTTGCTCTACTAAGTGACGGCAATGAATGAACGTTTCCTCGATTTGTAAATTACTGAAAGGTTAACAGTAACTTGACATCACAGCTGTCACGGTAGTGCATGACGATCACACACAACGAATGTCAAGTATCCTCCCTACGTTCAAGTCCCAATGTCATAGCCTTTTCAGTGAATTCACGTTGATTATTTGGGCTTGCAAAAAAATGCGCAAACAACGCGTCCGAAAAAGACTTGAAATGAAGCAGTACATGCATGTTATCTGTTACTCAAGAACTGCAAGTTCCAGTTTATGATTAAAACAGTTTATAACGACAATACTAGGATTATATTTATCATCAATATACTTATAATTTAACTGCACCTTTTAAATTCCTCGTAAATGTTCAGCTTGGATAAAATCTCTTCAGAAATACCTTTACTTTTAAAACTGTCAGTAGTGGCTTCCCTTGTTAATTAATTTAACTACTATATCATAAAAATTGATGCACGGTTAACCATTGTAGACGAAACGAACATAGACAGTTAAGCATCATTTATTTGCTAGATTGCCGCTGGTGTTTTCGTGAACAAAAATTCTGAAAACACGACGAGAATCAATTATGTACTTTGATAAGAGAGACGACAAATGTTTACTAATGAAATGTACGGTATTTGCACAAGTGTCCTATGAATGAAGCAATCTAGTCCATTCAATGCTTGCAGTTAACATACATTTCTGAAAAGCAAGAAAGGCTCGTTTTCTTTACATGTGAGGTACGCTGTTCTGAAAACACGCGCGGACACTTGTAATCTATGTACATAGCGTATCGAAGATTAAGTGCGACGTCTTCACGAGTTACCGTCGACCGCCGCACAGATGGCACTGCCATCCACAGTGATGTCTGAGCGAGAGGATAACAGAGGCATTATCGGGACTACTACTTCAAAATCTACTAAGAAACTCAACCATGCAACTTACGTTTGAAAATGATTTCATCTGCTGGAACAAAATTACACTGACAGTAGTTTTAGGAGTGGTCTCTCTGTTCTGCTGGTACTCACCTCCGCTTGATGAAAATAATGCTAAAATTCAACATTCTTCAGAACACAAATAGCATTCACAGTTAGTTACGTCATCCAAACCTTAAGTTTAGTTATTTGGAATTCACTTTACATGTTGCAAATTTCCTGTTGCTGAAGATGCAGCCTTTGGCTCGAAGGAAAGATTGTGGTCGTTGTAGTGACAATTGTCGTGATATGACGCAATTGCAAATAACAGTGCACGTATGGCCAACGAAATCTCAGTACTGTATAATATGCATGGCATTACGCACGATATAGTGGGTGGTGTAATTTTTGCATCACTCCGCAAGCTGCCATATTCTCTTGAACAAAATTACTCAAGAGGTATCAAGATAAAAATCTCTGATAAATACATTTCAAATGATACGTTAATGCTTTTTTTTTCCAATCGTATTCAAAATCAATTGACTCCGCTGTGTTTCATGTCGTTAGACAACAAGCCTTTGCCTATACACTTGAAATTTGTTTATGGTAACCCTATTTTCTTATCGTTATTATAGCTGACAGGCTCTGCTGAAGTTCAAGCGGTTTGACAACAGGCCTTCGCCAATGGTTCCCTGATGCAAATCTCAGTGAATCCAGTGAAATCTGACCCGGACTAAACGGAGGCGTAACAGAGTAATTTCACAACTTCCAGCTTCCAGTCAATTCAGTTCTAGTCTTACCTTCTTTCTTTCTTTCTTTCTTTCTTTCTTTCTTTCTTTCTTTCTTCCTTCTTATAAGTCTCTTTGACAGTTTCTTGGGGTCGACATTTGGCGTGGATTTTGCCCAGTTTTACGACTGGATGCTCTTTCTCACGCCAACATCACTATCATGTGGTTCTTTGGTGGTTGATATTGTGGTGAGTTATATGTATCAGGTGCATGCTGGTTTTTGTGGTAAACTTATTTATCGAATGATGAAAGGAGGAATTTCAGCTATTTGCAAATTATGTACAAAAATACACACACACTCAAGTTCATAAAAGTATTCACAATACTATGTCCAGATGGTTAATCCACTCAATGGGTTCTTGTGTTCGGTTGTGGAGATCTTTCACTGAGCCTCTAAACGCTCTGAGGGGACTTTAGGGCACTATATGATCCATGATTTGCTGTTCTTCACCGCAGTCACAATGAGGAAAGGACTTCTATCCCCACTCGTTCAGTACTGCTCCGAATCTTCCCTGGCCAGTCCTTATCCTATTCAGCACACACCACTGTCGTCGAAGTGAATGAAAGCTGCTCCCAAGGAGTTTTAGTTAAGTAATGATGTGTCAGGGAGTTTTGGCTCTGCCACTGATTGTTTCATGCATCTAGTATTTTGAAGTGATTGCCTTGCAGATTGATTGCTGTTAGCCACGGTGGTTGTCTGGACTTTAATCGCTGGGGTAATAATAATGGACAATCTGAATGTATTGGTAACAGTGGGTTGTTTTCAATTTTCTTCCATGTGTTCAGCAATGACTGTGATCTTCGTAGGGGGTGGTGGTGGAATGTTACTTAGAACCGATAGCCACTGCGTGTTAATAGATCGAATACATCCGGCCATGAAGCGCATTGCTTGATTGAGCTGCGTGTCAATTATTTTAGTGTGAGCACTGTTTAACCAGGTAGAACAGCAGTATTCTGCAGCTGAGTACGAAAGAGCTAGAGCTGTGGATCTAAGTACTGATGCATTGGCACCCCAGGTGGTCCCTGTTAACTTCTGTAATATGTTGTTCCGGGTATTAATAATAGCTGCTACATTCTTGAGATACATTTTGTATGTCAGTGATACGTCCAATGTCACCCCTAGGTATTTAGGGTTACTGCAGTATTGGAGAATCTCATTTCTGAAACTGACAGTAGGATTGTAATTTGCATGTTTGTTCCGCATATGGAAAGTTGACACAACAGTCTTTTGAGGGTTCGGTCGAAGAGAATTATGTTCAAAGTACCGGTATTCACCCAATATCTTAAGATCTGATGTTAATGTTGCTTCAGCTTCGGGGAAGCATTGATCCTGGGCTATCAAGGCAATACCATCAGCGTAAATAAATTTCTTGGACTTGGTATTTGGAAGATCGTATGTTTACAAATTATAAAGGAGTGGAGCCAGCACAGATCCCTGTGGGAGCCCATCATTTATTTTGTGCACCCGACTTGTGGAGTTTTCTGAAAACGCCTGGAAATACCTATTGCTCGGCATATTGCCTATTAGAGTGGTTAGTTTTCGACAAGGGATGACACTAATGAATTTGAACAGCAGTTTGTCATGCCGAACGATATCATCGGCAGCAGTTAGATCTAAGGAGACACCCATGCTTATCAACTTCTTCTCAAAGCCATTTTCAATATGAGTTGCACTGCTAGCACCTGTTCCTCACATCGACTTCCTGGTCTAAATCCAGCTTGTTGTATGGGGACAACCTTGTTGATGGCTGAGGAGATTCTATTGCGAATCAGCCTCTCTAGCAGCTTGAATGTGACACTAAGGAGTGCAATGGGGCCGTAGTTTTCAAATTTTAAATGGTCTTTATTTGGCTTTAGTATAGCAATGATCTTGGTTTTCTTGACTAGTGGAGGCAGATAACCTGTTTCTAAAATGTTGGAAAAGAAGGTGTTCAACCGTCTGACAGTAGCTGGACCACAGTGTAACAGAAATTCGGGGTAAATGCCAACAAGACCTGCTGCCTTTCCAGGTTTCATGCACTTCATAGCTTTCATAGTCTCTTCTAGTTGAAATGCGACAGAGAACTCAGATGATTGTGCAGCAGACATTTTCCTTTTATTCAATTGATGTCTGACTTCTCTTATGATATGTTTTTTCCTTTCTTGACTTGGAGGTAGTGATCATGTGTTTGGCCATATCATCTAAGTTTATGTTAGATTTTTGCCTGATGTTTTTTTTTTTTTTTTTTGCTGTATTCAGTTTCCAGATTAAGGGCCAAGCCTTTATGCTGGAGTGATTGTGGTCCTAGGATTCTACTGTTTCTTGCCATTTATTTCGTCTGTTTTCATTTAGTGATTGTAGAGGGACAGAGACAGTTGCAGGATCACCATTGTTTTCATATTCCTTGAGAAGCTTTTCGCTGTCTTCATTCCATCCAGGGATGTACTCTTTGCGGTAACCTTTTGGTATGCATCGTTTTGCTGCACCTTTTAGTATACCAATATATATGCTGTAGTTGTTGCAGGTGGGTTTTACCCATCTTATATTGGAGTCAGTCTGCTTTGAAAATTATGTCTAATTTGCTTTGTTGAAGTTCCATCGTGGTCTCAGGTAGGAGAGAATAAGGGGTATGAAGAGAACTGTCAGGAGAATTACAGGCCGGTGCTGGCTGTGAGGGAACCTGGCTAGTACTGTGAGATGTACGTCTTTGGGAACGTTTGGAGACTGCGTAATGAAGCACAGGTCAGGTGTATAGCCATGATTCCATCGTGCAGAGTTAAACGTTACCTTATCTTTAGCATCATAAACGAGTTTGAGGTTTTCTGTATCCATCCAGTCAACAAGTTTTTGTCCATTTTCATCACACTCCTGATATCCCCAAAGAGTATGATGGCTATTGAAGTCTACAGCGATGACGCTTGGATGTTGTAGTAAGGATAGGGGTTTGTGGTAAAGATATTGACCATCGGCTTCTACATACTTCGCCCTTCTTTCAGGTAAGTTATGAATACCAAGTCAGAAAAACTGTTTGTCTTTTGCGGCAAACCATTCGTCGAGCCATTTTCCAATTTCCTCAAAATTGCTGAAGTGCTGCTTTGCAAGCGCGTGCGCCATTGATCCGAACAGGCGATAGTGAGATGGCGCCAGGGCGAGGAAAGTACGGCGGAGTGCGGAAGAATGTCCCGTCCAAGTGATTTCAAGGTGTCTTTCCCTGGTTTTGTTGTGTGAGACGGCGCATTGTCGTGTGACGAAATCACTTTGTCATGACTTCTGGCCCATTCCGGTCATTTTTCGATCAATGCGTGATTTAAATTAATCGTTGGCGATAGCGTTGTGCAACGGCTTCACCGGGCTTCAAGAGTGCATAATACACAATACCGCTCTGGTCCCACCAGACACAAAGCATAACTATGATAATGATGGCGGAAGTAAGGAGGACATAAAATGTGGAGTAACACAAACAAGGAAGGCCTTTCTTAGGAAAAGAAATTTGCTCATTTTGAACACTGACATAGGAAGTAGAAAGAAGTTTTGGAAAACTTTCATCTGGGACGTGGCAATGTATGGAAGTGAAACATGACCGTTAACTAAATCAGAAAGAAAGAAAATAGAAGCCTTTAAAATTTGGTGTTACAGAATAATACCGAGGTTAAGAAGGGTAGATCGAATCATGAATGAAGAGATGCTGAATCGAATTGGTGAGAAGAGAACTATTTGACTAAATTTGACGAGAAGAAGAGAAAGAATGATAGGACGCATCTTAAGATACACATAACGTTTTCAATTAATTTTTGATAGAAGTGTAGGCGGTGTAAATGGCAGGGGTAAACCAAGATATGAATATGACAAACAGATAAGGATAGCTGTAGGATGTAGTAGATCTAGGCGATTTGGCCTTGGTGATGAAGGACCGGCTTTGCCAGGTGACAGCCACGATTTTCTCCGTTTCGGGTTTTCAAAATTAATACATTTTTTGTCACACGCCACAATTCAGTACAGAAATGATTTTCTTTCGTGGCGTTGAAGCAGCATTTCACAAGTGACTATGCGATTTTCCATTTGCCGTTCATTCAAATCGTGTGGGGACCCATTTCATCGAGTTTACTGATCTTCCCTCTTGCTCGTAATCTTCTGCTGATTGCTTCTTGTGACACATTTAATGCTTGTGCCAATTGCTGTTGAGTTTGAGTTGTGTCATCTTCCAGTCGTTCACACTAAAATCACCACGTTTTAACAGTCGAAACTATGTCTCATATGTTCTAATCGGTTGAGCGAGTTTACCATATGTTTCTACCAACAGACGATGACCTTTCACAGCCTTTTCTTTTCATTAAATAAGAAAAGCAATGCGTTCCACAAATGTTGTTTTCAGACACAAACGTCGACTTGATCACTAGACGATACAACACAAACGCTAGTATTTGGCAGACACAACTTGTGTATGTTGGTAGGTTAATTTCAGACGAAAGTGCGTACTCGTATGTGTCAAATTCATACGCTGCGTACTGTTCGCTAGCGCCATCTCTCAGTGAAACCGTAAAAGACGTATGCATACACCTGGTAGATAAAGAGAAGTATATTAAGACGAAAAAAATAGTCCCCAAGCCAGAGGAATAAACCAAAGGCAATCGAAATCCTCCGTTTTGCCGGCTCTACGAACCGAAGGCTTCATCAGCCGGCGCGTTCTTATACTTTGGCTGCTGAGGCTTCATCAACCAACTTGCACTAAATAAGATGTAACGTAGTTCAGATGCTTTACTTATAACGTATAGTGTGGAAGAACCAAGAGAGAGAGGTTAAAATGTGTTTCAGGGGTGGATAAAGACCAGCACATGCGTGGATTGTTATATTCCAAAAATAATTTATTTTGGAGTTCGTATTCTGCAAGAAACTTTGTAAATTCCTGTAATAGGACCATGTGAACTGCTAGAAATTTTTACTTCCTGACCTTAACGGGGTAATGTGAACTCGTAGAACTATTTCACAATTACTAACATGTAATCGCTGAGAAATACTGCAATACAATATGAACTTGTATCACCGAGGTCGATAGCTGCAGTCGCTTAAGTGCGGCCAGTATCCAGTAATCGGGAGATAGCGGGTTCGATCCCCACTGTCGGCAGTCCTGAAGATGGTTTTCCGTGGTTTCCCATTTTCACACCAGGCAAATGCCGGGGCTGTACCTTAATTAAGGCCACGGCCGCTTCCTTCTACTTCCTAGGCCTTTCCTATCCCATCGTCGCCATAAGACATACCTGTGTCCGTGCGACGTAAATCAAATAGCAAAAAAAAAAAAAAAAAAAAAAAAAAAAAAAAAAAAAAAAAAACTTGTATCAGTATTTACTAGCACAATTTTTTTCCGGATTAGAACTTTACCACCCTTGGGATAATAGCATGTGCGAATTAACTAATGTTTAATACCAACAAAACAATCTATGGAAACATGATTAATCATCAGTATAAATAACGCAATTGAAATTCGAAGATTAATTTAAAAAATTCACATATGAAAATAAATATGAGAAACCTTTCCAAATCCCTTTTTATCACGTCATATTTCTTTTCTCAGATGAGACGATTGTGAAGGAGGGTCAATCTGAGGTGGTGGTGGTGGTGATTATTGCCTTAAGAAGAAGTATAATTAGGCAACCATTCTCTATTAACACTAATCAGAGGGAAAAAACTGAAGGGGTTCAACACTTCAAAAAATAGTTTCAGCCAAGGAAAGACAAGGCCCAAGAAGGACGTGAAAATGAAAGGTTCCCTAGGCTTCGAATGTTCTAACATCATCGGGGTCGGAAAAGAGCAAGAGTTGACCAAAGGAGGTAGGATAGGGTAGATGAAAGTGAGGAGCCTAGCACAAGTAAGTGGAAGCAATGCAAGGATTCTGCTAAGGGCCCGGTTGTCACAAACTCACGCTTCCAAGTGAAGAACACATGAGGCCCCATTAATCGCCTCTTTCAACAGGCAGGGGATACCATGGGTGTTATTCTACCACCCCCAACCAAAGAGGGAAGAGCAGAAGAGTTTTCACTAAGAGAAAGCTTACCATTGAGGTTAGATACAGCTGGCCCCACATGGACTGAAACAGAACAATTCCTAGTGCCTTGAAAATTGACTTTCATTTCGTCTGCCACTTCACACGTTTTTAAACAATTTAACACGAAATCTAGGCATTTAAACAGAGAGAAAGAGCACTGTACAACTAGTAACAATATGGCAGAAATTCGAAACAATTGATGTTTACGAACACACCCAGGAGAACAAAAGTCAAGGAATACACATTCAAAATAGAAGGCTGCCAACTGGTGAAATCCACCTTTCCTTTCACAACATATTACGTTCCTATTGAAATTCAGGGGCTTTGAAGTGTCAAATGAAGTTTGACAGATGTGAATGGATGGCCAGACAATGTTACCTAGCAACCGTGCAGGCTGTGACTTACGCCTGATGGCCGTCTAAAATTATCAGCCCAGCCGTTGATGGATGACCATGACCGAGAAACATATTTATGATCATTTGATTTTCTTTCGCACCGACACAGGTAGGTTTATGACGACAATGGGATAGGAAAGGGCTAGGAGTGTGAAGGAAGCGACCATGCCCTTGATTAAGATATAGCCCGATCACTTTCCTAGTGTGAATATGGGAATCCAACGAAGACCGTCTTCAGGGCTGCCGACAGCGGAGTTCCAACCCACTATCTCCCGAATGCAAGCTAACAGCTAACCGAACAGCCACCTGATCGGTAAAGTTCAGAGAAAAAATTAAGACCAAAAATGTGATTTTTAAATCCAAAATCCTTAGGGGAATAAGTTTGAATAGAATTTTTAATTATAAAGTTGAAATTCAACAGGACAAATTGGGGAAGAGGAAGGGGAATTAGGGATTATAATAATATACCAATTCATGTAAAAAATGACTAGGTGTCCGGCTCCATGGTTAAATGGTCAGCGTGCTGGCCTTTGGTCACAGGAGATCCCGGGTTCCATTCCCGGCAAGGTCGGGAATTTTAACCATCATTGGTTAATTTTCCTCACACGGGGGCTGGGTATATGTGTTGTCTTCATCATCATTTCATCGTCATCACGACGCGCAGGTAGGCTACGGGTGTCAAATATAAAGACCTGCACCTGGCGAGCCGAACCCGTCCTGGGATATCCCAGCACTAAAAGCCATACAACATTTCATTTTCAATGACTAGGTAAACAGCTGATAGGAAATCTGTCACCTGGGAGATAGCCCTAAATGCGGATCAGTTGTGATTAATTGATTGATTGATTGATTGATTGATTGATTGACTGATTGATTGATTGATTGATTGATTGATTGATTGATTGATTGATTGATTGATTGATTGATTGATTGATTGATTGATTGATTGATTGAATCCTTGTGCATTGACACTTCGTTTCCTTGACGACAATAATAATAATAATAATAATAATAATAATAATAATAATAATAATAATAATAATAATAATAATAATAGTAATAATAGTAATAATAATAATAATAATAGTAATTTATGGCTTCAGCTACCGGGTGCAGATATATGATATTAAGCTATTGAAGGATGCCGATGTTCCATTTTACTCTATATGATGGTAGAGAGGTTGGAATTCTATTGGGCGAACTATTACAGAGTAAATTATGTCTACAGAGATATTTTGTATGGTGATATCGTACGGCCGGCATATATCGCCAAATGGATATTTTTTTTTAAAAAAGAATTCGACTACATTTTTAATGTCCAAGCCTGAAGCCTGAGGAAGTGACAAATGTTCATATTACTGAATATAAAGTACCTATCTTGAACATTGTGGACAGCTATATTCTTTCAAATCACAATAACTCTTTCCTGGATCCATAAACCACTTCAAGCAAACGAGAAGGTTTTCTTAGACTTGCATTTCCGGCAATCAGCTCCTGCAAAAGTGATTCATGATAACATAAAAATACCCATTGTTAATGACCTCAAATATGGTACAAACTCCATTATGTAGCTAACATGTTGGGTATTATATTCAAGAAGCGTTCCTTAATGCAGAGTACCATTACGTGTGAGTAGACAATTACATTCAAAATATTCCCATTTTTAGCTCACTGCTGTGAAACGTTATAAATATGTTCTGTCAGTTCATTAAAGCTCAATTTATTCTTGGAGACGTATAACAGATGAGACGTACAGTCACCAGCAGAAAATTTATTCCTCTAACATACGGCACATTCTCCGGAAGTGGCAGGTATATGAGTGGAATCGAGGCAATATGCGCTTACATTCACATTTTCTTTAAAATGTTGTTCTAGACTGGTGCGGGATTTATACTCGTTTTCCCTACTTTTAATCCGATTTCTGAAAGAGTTTGAAGGATATATGTGTTATACTCTTTGAAATCAGAAACGTGGTATTAAATTAGCTATTGGATTGGGTAGATACAAACAGATTATACCAAAATTTCAACACAATACTGAGCGTGAACCGAAATAGAAACCTAAAGTTGCTGAAGACGACCATTCGAAAGTGGTTTAAAGCGCTCCAGCGAAGTAATTAATTCACCATTATAAGACATTGGTTAAGTCTGTATAACTCCTTGTAATTTTTATCATTAGGTAATGAAGGAAACAGACCTATTATTGCAATAAGGTTATGTCAGACCGTTCACATTTAAATTACACCATGGAATTTGTACGAAGAATGACGCATGGAATTTAGGACAGCCATCAAGAAGGTAAAAGAATACGGCCTAGAAAATTTCAATTCTTATTATTATTATTATTTTGCCGGGCTGAGTGGCTCAGACGGTGAGGCGCTGGATTTCTGACCCCAACTTGGCAGTTTCGATCCTGGCCCAGTCCGGTGGTATTTGAAGGTGCTCAAATACGTCAGTCTCGCGTCGGTAGAATTTCTGGCAAAAGAACTCCTGCGGGACTAAATTCCAGAACCTCGGCGTCTCCATAAACCGTAAAAGTAGTTAGTGGGGCGTAAATTCAATATTATTATTATTATTATTATTATTATTATTATCATTATTATTATTAAGCTAATATCGTGGATCAAAGAGGTGTAAGAAGCGGCTGGGGTGAATGGGTGGACAAAGAATTAACTAGAGCAGAAACTAAACAAATTTTGAAATTATATTTCTTTCCTTTATTTTTAATTTAAAATTGATAAATAGAAAATCTGAAAGAACAATAACAATTCGAGCTCGTCCGCTCCAACAACAATGACTTAAAAGTCCATAAAATCAGGTACAAAACATGAGAGAATTACAAATGCTTATTTACACAGAAAAGAGCTGAATTGCTCTTGGCAGGTATCAAATTTACAAGAGCACTATTCGCTCCTATCCTCCACACAACAGGGAGTCTGCGCTCCAACTATATCGTCGTCCAGACTCTCACAGGCATCAATTTCTAACTGCGCACTTCCAACCTATCGGTTGCTCTAAATGAAGGAATTTACACAAGGTAGCCTCGGGGTGGGTTTGTCTATTGCTCAACAGGTTTTAATTTTCTGTCCCTCAAGGGGACTTCACACCAGACTCATTTCTACACATCACAAATAATTTAAAACTTACAGGGACAAGAGAGCCCATACTAAATAGCCTTAATGTAAAAAGAAAAGGTTGGTTGTAATCGGCGATAACCAAAATACAAAGGAGGAGAAACACTTGCACTTCTTCTAGAAAAACTTAAAACCCTAAGTGGGCTTATAGCCCAATGATATAGAGGCTAAGCCTATTTTACAACGGGGTTTGTTCCCTTACATTACATATTTCCCAGCAGGGAATAGAACAGAGTCCTCAGACTGGTCGAAAATTCTGATTTAGAAATATACATGAAATAAAAGAGGTTGGAACATTCCCCTCAAGCTATCTGTAGGAGCTGTCACATGCTTATAAAAATTCTGCTACTACCTTGCTTTCTGGGCCTTCCGAATGCCGCCCGCGGCCCACGCCTCCGTTAGAACACGCAGCACTCAATAAACTGGAGCAAGAAGAAAAGAAAACGGCCCTAAAGCACCCAACTTTTAGAGTATTTTTGAGGTGAAGATTCCAGAACTCTTTACTGATAGGCTAAATTCTTGTACACACCCCTGATTTTAATTGGCTAGAGAAAATATTTACAAAATTCCGATAGGTTGATTGATATCGGAGAAGGAACTAGCGGAAGTGTTGATAACTTTGATACATGAACAAAACAATCTCTAAAAACTAAGGTTAGCCAGTGGTAAAAATCAATTTTACCTTAATAATTATCGTTGATCCCGCCAGAGGGGGCACTCAGACCAATGGTAGAGACATCTAACAGTTGAAAACCACACTATCTTGTTCTACATCAGTTCACGTGGAGTACCTATATGGCCTTATAGAAGGCGCGCAGTTTAACTGTCCGGAAAAGGTGTACTCCCGGTAAAATTATTATGATTGTTATTATTATTATTATTATTATTATTATTATTATTATTATTATTATTATTATTATTATTATTATTATTACCATGTTTAGTGGACCGAAGAGAATAAGAAGCGTGTGGAGTGAATGGCTGGACGAAGGATAAATCAGAGTTTAACATTACTAACAAAATCTGTAAAAAATATCTTTCTTTCTTTCTTTCTTTCCTTGTTTAAGATATTTCAAGCATTAACAGAATAATAAGGAACGCTTTACCAAAAGGGCTATAATAATGGCGTATGGCCTCCGGAGAGACCTGGTGCGGTCTTTTTCTCGTAGACGGCCTATTAGTCGACCTGCATGTCTGTGAAGATGAGGGCCCTACCTAGGATGATTTCTAATGCTGAAAACGCCACACACACCCAGCCCCCGAGCCAATGGAATTAACCAATTAAGGTTAAAATCCCTGACCCGGCCGGGAATCGAACCTGGGAGCCTCTGGACCAAAGGCCAGCACGCTAACCATTCAGCCATGGGGCCGGACGCCAAAAGGGCTGAGGAGCTCGAAACGTTGCAACCAGGGAGCTCGTAAGCTCAGAAAACTTTACAGTAGAGTAGCTCGTAAGCTCAGAAAGTTTTACAAAAGGGGAGCTAATAAGCTCAGAAAGTTTTACAATATCGGACCAATTTTAGGAGAGTATCACTCCCATTTTTAATGAAAGATTTAAAGATTTCTCACCCTTACGACTTATAAATTCTACACTTTGAGTAAATAGGCCAGCCTGAACAAATCAGGAAGAAAAAGCCGTAGCTTCTAGTACACGTTACATCGGATGGGTCTCGAACCCTGGAGTTCAGTTTACATTTACTATATACACGCCCTTTTGTGCCAGGAGATTACATTCATTTTAAATAACTAGCATTTAAAGTACACGCAGTTTAAGTAACTTAATACCTTAAAACCTATGGGGAGCAACACTTGCAAAAGAAAGATCCATAAGTAAACAGGGGCAGCAGGCCCACAATACACGGCCAAGAAATGATAGAAGAGAAAAGAGAATGGTTACACTCGAAAGGCCGAGAACAAAATGAGACTGGAGGCTGCAGCACCAAGCACTCCAATGTTTAAGTCCTACCATTTATACCTAATTGGACATAAGGCCCGATGACATAGAGGCTAAGCCATGCTACAAGGTGACAAAATTTACAAACATTTAAAGGCTGAAAAGAGAAAAGTAAATTTAGAAGTTTTGAGAAACGTTTTCATCCAAAGTGAAATTAGAAGAAAGGAACGATGGTAAACACGCATGCGCCCTTACATTTTAACAAATTCCCAATAGGGAATAAGTATTAAAGCCCAAAGGCTGGCTAGAGAAACATAGTTTAATTTAAGTTTTTGAAAATAGAAAACCCTACATTAAAATTTAAGAGAGCCGAATGACGTAGCAGTTGCATGCTAAAGGGGAACGCGGGGAGTATCCCTATCTTCACACGCAGAGAGTTTACATATTTAAAATTCTACCATAACTTGTTAAAGCCGCCTTCACGTGCTGGACTGCCAGTCCTCCGCCCCCAGCATCTCCTCCTAGGAGATCTCTCCTTCACGTAGCACACTCAATAATCCACAGCCGCAAGACCTTATTTTCTTAATTCACTCCTTTGGCAGAGAGTTCCAAAATAAATTACATAACAGGAATTTTGATAGATGGATAGGATTTTGATATCACTTGATATCATTGTGGGATCAATTAAATCACAGGGATGAAATCTACGAAATGATTAATAAACTATTGAAAGCAAATTAGGTTCCAACATCAAAACACGAACCTTCTCGATGGTAGTTGGTGTTTCTGAACACTATCTAGCGCTAGAAAATTGATACTAGGGACATCTGGTCGAAAAAGGTAAAACTTCTGCAATATGATAATTCAGTCAGTAGAGCATAGATAACATCTCAGTAGAATATCGGCGGCAGGTTTAAACAGACGTGGAGTCTTAACTTGTGGCTCTATTATTATTATTATTATTATTATTATTATTATTATTATTATTATTATTATTATTATTATTATTATTATTATTATTATTATTATTATTTAGAATTCAAGTATCAGATATATGATGGTTAGAGCATCCTCTGACATTATGGAATTCTATCGTATCCCGGCCCACAAGTGGCCACGGCTGGTCAGTGGTTCGACAGCTCTGCACTCCGACCGGCTAACCGAGCAGGGAGGGGTGGCCACGGCTCTACCATGACTCTACGCCTCTGTATTCAGGAGAGGGAGAGGGACTGCAGGTCCCCACTCTCGGCTGTCCTGAGAATGTTTTACACAGTTTTCCATTCCATTGTCATCAGTAGTTATTATTAACAGTGTTCTAGGTTAAGACTGGTTAAATGTAAGTAAGGGAGTACATCCCTAACTTTGCCACAATAAATTATTACTATGATTATTATTATTATTATTATTACTATTATTATTATTGTACTCTAAGGCGAATGCCGGAACAATCAATCAATCAATCAATACTGATCTGCATTTAGGGCAGTCGCCCAGGTGGCAGATTCCCTTTCCTAGTATAGGGCTCGGCCGCCAACCGTCTCACCTTTTCCGCACATCTCCTCCGATATACAGCAAATCTCCTGGTCTGAGAGACGGCGTCACGCAAACAACCCTCGTTGTTCAAGGATTGCCCTTACGCTTTATTAATTATAATAACAAAAGTCGGGATTATAGGAAAATGTGTGTGTGACAATGGTAAGGATGACTTTCACAATGTCAGTTATTTTTAATGAAAACCTCCTCTGCTGGAATCCCCTTAGGAACATTAAGTCATAAAATAATCCTACATTTTTACATGTAAGGGGGTATCCTATATTTAAACTCACAGGTTCTTAGGACTTCTGGTTTTTGAGAACATTTTGTTCGTTATTTCAACTTCCACTCCCCATTCCACTCCCACTACGGAATTCCTCATTCTGTCAATAATATCGAAGTATGAACACTTTATGGTAATGGAAAGGTCCTCTCTTGCAAACTTCATATTTTTCGTACCCTGTGGAATATTTTGGTCATCTACTACCTCAGAACCCTTGCGACTTTGGGACATTAATAAATGTAGACTACAACAGTTTATGGTAAGAATTGAAAAGTTAGTTGTCTTGATGCGCCAAGGTTAGAGATTGATTCAGTCTGAAACACTTTCTAGATTTTTAGTTATCTTTTCCAGGACAGAGGATAAAGATAACAATGATAATAATAGTATTTGATTTACGTCCCACTAACTACTTTTTTGGTTTTTGGAGACGCAGAGAGGATAAAGGAACAGGCTATTATTATTATTATTACTATTATTATTATTATTATTATTATTATTATTATTATTATTATTATTATTATTATTATTATTATTATTATTATTATTATTATTATTATCGAAAATCAGCATACTGCATCCTCAGAAATTTAACATTCAATCACATAGATGACAAGATAGAAGGAAAAGGTGAAAATGAGTGGAAATTATCCTGGATGGTGAAACTCCAACAGTAATTCGACGTTCACGGTACGGCAACCCTTGTTCGGAAAACGCAAAATAGGAAAGATTACTCCATGGTGGACACTAACCTTCTGTGAGGACACGGCACCAGAAGGAGGAAAAAATTAATGAATATTTGTACCATCATGAACATCATCACTTATTAAAAAGCACTTCGATCAGTGGTCGAAATCGAAGTGTTGGTCAGAGAAGCGAGAAAGCTACTTAACATAAACAGCAGGTCAATTGATTCCAGATGTAAACAGCAGCTTTACTTGCCAGGTATTTCATAGCAGCTGCTGAATATTCAGATTATAAATTCATTTATGTTATAATGAATTACGGTTGATAGCTGAGAAGTCATACCAAGGTTTTTATTGGAAGCTGTTGGGATGGCCATTTTCTCTATAAAGAGGGTATCTGATTTAAAATTACTCAGTTAGAATTTCTGCGTCGGCTCTTTGAGTACTTATAGTCACTTTAATGCGTACATGGCGCAGTATTAAAAAACGGCACTGTAGTAGTTTATAGTCTGACTGTACTTTGCTATGTAGAACTCGCGTGCCGATGGCAGCCTATACTACTCACTACTCCCGCCATGTTAAGTGCATAGCAAACCCAGCACCTGTAGTCGTAACTGAATTTTTTTTTTTCATTAGGCATTGTCACGTTACCTTAATGCACCTTTTCTCAATGTATCTTTATCTCTAATTTCTTATTAACATGTGGTTCTACGGGAGATTGTGGGTAGAGGGACCTATTCAAGTTTTAGAAGCCTGTAATTGGCAAGGAACACATTTGTAAGATAACGGTTGTAATATTATATGAGCTGACATGAAACTCCCAGTGGGATAGTCCCAACCAAAATCTGCTAAGATTAGAAAGCTGTTTTCTTGTGTCAAAATAATTACCGTGACCTTACGTGACGTAAGAATTCCTCTTTGTGATCTTCGTGAAGTTTTTAAAAACCATGAAATTGGATACATTAAATAATTTTCAGTTGTTTCAGTTATTTCCATTCCATAGGCTTATAGGAGGGAGAGATTAATATTTCCTCTCGCTCTTGAAAAGTGAATAATTGATGTTGTTAGTTATCAATAATGTTATTGGCTTTACGCCCCACTAACTACTTTAACGGTTTCGGAGACGCCGAGATGCCGGAATTTTGTCCGACAGGAGTTCTTTTAGGTGCCAATAAATCTACCGACACGAGGTTGATGTATTTGAGCACCTGCCAAGTTGACGTCAGAAGGCCACTGCCTCAACCGTCTGAGCCACTCAGCCCGACGATATCGTTAGTGAAAGTGTGGAAGACACAATGCAAGTTTGATCAGGCACAAATATACATTCGGCGTCACTCTTTAATTTTGAGACATAATAACCAGAGTATCTTCTTTTTTTCTTCCTTTGACGATATGAACTCGTGTACCGTTCATTGAACACCTCTTAACTTATTTAGTGTTCTCCCGTACCATTTGATTCACGAATACCTCTAATGTTGAGGACGGTCGCTCCGCTCTTCATTTTCTAAGATCGTTCGATCCACTGAGCATTCACTGCTCACTTCCTCACTTGCTGGACAGACATAACTTTCTTCCCCATATACAGACACTCTCCTCTTATGAATGTTGATAGTTTCGATATTTTTCCGAAGAAGACAGATCATGTATGGGACCTCCTCACGTAGCCACGCGATCGGTAACTTCAACTGTTGTTGACCGAAGGTTATGTTTCATTGACTTGTGCTCCTTGGTGCGATCTGTCGTAATGACTACAAACTATCGGATATAAATAATTTGGTACTAGCTCCGTTCGTTTATTTTGCCGGGCTAAGTTGATCAGACGGTAGAGTGACGGCTTTCTGAGAAACCGACTCGAAAACTAGAAAAGCGGCTGGAATTGGAAAGATTTCTGGGGATATAGCACCATATCTGAATTACTTATTTGATTATTGTTTGCATGAAGGAGCTATACCAAATGAATGGAGAGTTGCTATAGTATCCCCTGTGTAGAAAGGAAGGGGTGATAGACATAAAGCTGAAAATTACAGGTCAGTCAGTTTGACATGCGTTGCATGTAAGCTTTAGGAAAGCATTCTTTCTGATTATATTATACATGTTTGCGAAATTAATAACTGGTTTGATAGAAGGCAGGTCGGTTTTAGGAAAGGTTATTCCACTGAAGCTCAACTTGTAGGATTCCAGCAAGATATAGCAAATATCCTGGATTCAGGTGGTCAAATGGATAGTACCGCGATTGACCTGTCTAAGGCATTTGATACGGTGGATCACGGGAGACTACTGGCAAAATGAGTACAATTGGACTAGACAAAAGAGTGACTGAATGGGTTGGAATATTTCTAGAAAATACATCTCAGAGAATTAGAGTAGGCGAAGCTTTATCTGACCCTGTAATATTTAAGAGGAGAATTCCTCAAAGCAGTATTATTGGACCTTTATGTTTTTTATATAAATGATATGAGCAATGAAGTGGAATCAGATGTAAGGATTTTTGCGGATGATGTTATTCTGTACAGAGTAATAAATAAGTTACAAGATTGCGAGCAACTGCAAAATGACCTCGATAATATTTTGAGATGGACAGCAATAGTATGACGATAAGCGGGGTTAAAAGTCAGGTTGTGAGTTTCACAAATAGGAAAAGTCCTCTCAGTTTTAATTACTGCGTTGATGGAGTGAAAGTTCCTTTTAGGGATCATTGTAAGTATCTACAGTAGGTGTTAATACAAGAAAAGATCTGCATTGGGGTAATCACATAAATGGGATTGTAAATAAAGGGTACAGATCTCTGCACGTGGTTGTGAGTGTCTTTAGGGGTTGTGGTAAGGATGTAAAGGAGAGGGCATATACGTCTCTGGTAAGACCCCAACTAGAATATGGTTCCAGTGTATGGGACCTTCACCGAGATTACTTGATTCAAGAACTGGAAAAAATCGAAGAAAATAGCAGCTCGATTTTTTCTGGATGATTTCCGACAAAAGAGTAGCGTTACAAGAATGTTGCAAAGTTTGCGCTGGGAAGACTTGGGAGAAAGAAGACGAGCTGCTCGACTAAGTGGTATGTTCCGAGCTGTCAGCGGAGAGATGGCGTGGAATTACATTAGTAGACGAATAAGTTTGACTGGTGTCTTTAAAAGTAGGAAAGATGAAAATATGAAGAGATAAAGTTGGAATTCATGTGGTCAAATTGGGGCAAATATTCATTTATAGGAAGGAGAGTTAGGGATTGGATTAACTTACCAAGGGATGTGTTCAATAAATTTCCAATTTCTTTGAAATCACTTAAGAAAAGGCTAGGAAAATAACAGATAGGGAATCTGCCACCTGGGCGACTACCCTAAATGCGGATCAGTATTGATTGATTGACTGAGTTGGTGACAAGAGAATAATAAGGCGAAATTCGACTGAAAAATAGGGATAACTGATTAGATCATTCTTGAACTATCCATGATTTGCTCACTTTGATTCTATGGAGAGAGTGTGATATAAAATCTGTAACAGGAAGCATGCCAGACATGAATGTGACAAACAGATTTTAATAAATGTAGACTACAACTTAAAACGTTAGTTGTCTTGATGCATCGAGTTTACAGATCGATTCAAGACTAAAAAGCGACTGGCAGTAAGCTATGAGCCACAATAAGAGAAAGAAAGGGAGCCACTCAGCGCCGAAGCCCTGCCTCAGTAAAGTACATTTTAATCAGACAATGATTCAGTTAATCCAGATTCGATCCCGGCTGAGATCGGCTGCATTTAAAGTTGTTTGAATTGAAACGGAATAAAATTTCGATACACTGGCTTCTGTTGAAATCTGTAGCGTTTAAAAAGGCATTAAACCGAGCGAGTTGTTACACGGTTTGGGTCACTTAGCTGACAACTTGCATTCGGGAGACAGTGGGTTTGAACCACACTGTCAGGAGCGCTGAAGGTGGTTTTCAGCGATTTTCCATTTTCACACCAGGAAAATGATGGGGCTGTATCTTAATTTAAGCCACAGTTGTATCTTTCTAAGTCCTAGTGTTTTCATCCCCCATCCTCGCCATAATCTTTTTCTTTTCACAATAAGATCAGACGTAAATTGATTTCCTCATCTATAAGAAGACGATCGGTGGGCAATTAAGTATCTAGTCATATATGCTTCAGTGAGACTTGGAAGAAATGCGTTGAGTGTTTCGAGAATTACCTTAAGTTGAATATTGGATATTTTGACCAAATAAGTGCATCTGATGTTAACTACCGGAAACATGACTCCTTAAATCGAGAACTAAACTCTGTATTATTTAATATGATTTATTAATGGTTATTAAAACTAGCACTATGAATCTTACAATATGAAATTCTTGAATGTGAATCATTCAGACTACTGGGCTTCAACTTCAAAACTTTAAATAATTAAATAACGTACTACATACGTATCATTTTGTCAATTCTGACATGTATTCATCGTATGGCAAAGAATTTGGTCCAAAATAATCTTCATTTATGTCATTCGTACTTTTCTCAAGAATATACATTTTTAACATAGCAAGCACTATGTAACATCATTGTTGTGGTTGTGGTGATTATTGCTTAAAGAGGAAGTACAACTAGGCTAACTATTCTCTATTAACACTACCGGGAGTGTTGGTCGTGCGGTTAGGGGCGCGCAGCTGTGAGCTTGCATTTGGGAGATAGTGAGTTTGAACCCCACTGTCGGTAACCCTGAATATGGGTTTCTGTGGTTTCCCATTTTCACACCAGGCCAATGCTGGGGCTGTACCTTAATTGAGACCGCGGCCTCTTCCTTCCCATTCCTAGGCCTTTCCTAACACATCGTCGCCCTAAGACCCATCTCTGTCGGTGCGACATTAAGCCAATAGTAGGAGAAAGACAAAAGAATGTTAACAATAATCAGAGAGAAAAAAATGAAGGGGTTCCATACCTCGAAAAATGAAGGTACCAACAACAGAAAGACAAGAACCACGAAGGGAGTGAAAATGAAAGATTTCCTAGGCCTCATAACCTAATACCGTCGGGGTCGGATAAGAACAAGAGTTGTCCAAGAGAGGTCACATAGAATAGAGGAAAGTTAGGAGCCTGGCACAAGTGAACGCAAGCAATGCCAGAACACGAATAAGGGCCCTGTGGTCACCAACCCACGCGCCTAAGTTGAGATCCCCTGCCCTCTTTTAGCCGTCACCACTTACGACAGGCAGGGGTTACCGTGGGTGTTCTTCTACCGCTCCTGCCCACAGGGGGGGAGATCATTTTTGTCTTTGGGTATCATTTCTAAATTGCTCATTCTAAAAAGTAGGAAAATACTATTGGTTTTATCAAACTTACTTCTTGTAACCAAGGCACTGATATTTTTTAAATTTATATATTTCATATATTGGGGGTGGAGGGGGGGTTGGTGCGTGACTAGTTCACTGGCTTAGCTTCTGGCTTCCCACCCGAAAGGCTGAGGTTCATATGCTGGTCGAGCCTGGCTTGGGATTTTCATTAAAAATTACACGTGGCGTCAGGAAGTGCATCCGGCCTTAAACCCCCGATCAAAACCAAAATGAGCCTGGGTGACTGGGATAAGCTGTAGAAAGTTACATATTTAAAATATATTTGTGTGTTTTGAATGTATATTAAATATGATGTTCCGGAAGTCATCACTAATTTATTAAGTCCTATCCAAACTGATCTAGAAACAAAAAATTAAACATTTCATTACCAAAAAGCTCCAAAATCAGAGTTCTGGACATGGAAGCAATGCTTTTGGAAATTCATTGTCATTTTCTTGAAAGACAAGAATTGGAAAGAGCACTTGTTATCCAAGGACAGAGAAATATTTTTATAACCCAGCGTAATTATAGAATACTAGCATGTACCCGTGGCTTTGCCCGCGTTTATTAATTCAGCTGTTTTGTATAATAAAAATATTTGTTTCTTATAGAGCTTCCGCTTGAACTATATTGGTGTCCTTCCAAATGGAGCTGAGATATATAGTGCGTTTGCCTTTCCAACTCTTGAACAAATCACGTACAGTTGAAAGTGGGAGAAGCAGCCTATTCCAAGATGGAGTCCTACAACTTTAAGAGATTGTTCTTGTGCCTTGATGTTCATAGCGAAACTGAAACAAACCGGGAACTGCAGACATCTAAACTTAAACTGTGTATCCGAAGAAATTATTCGAATCCGACGAATGAATATTACTTCGTTCACGGCATGGCCAATAATGAGAATGGCTTCAATAGTATTAGTCATCAGTTTCAGAGTCGTGTTCGTTGCAGATGGCAGGGTTCTTATTCTTATGAAGGATAATCGGTGCCACAATCGTCCGCTCTAAGATGTTCGAGGATACTCCAGGTGCCTTCAAGTCTTTCAAAAACTCTGCCGTGTAGTCGATAGACTTGTAACTTTGTAGAACATCGGGTAATTCTTGTAAAAGTTGCTTGTTGATGACGTTGACAGCTTCACTTCTTGGAGCAAGAATTGCTCTTTGACATAGCCATGCGTTATTGATGAAATGCTGTGGCCACGAATGTTAAAAATTTCAGATCTGTGCGTGTTTATTATAATCTAATCTTCTTTACTGTAGCCTATGTTTTTTCTAAATGAAATAATAACACAGGAGATTGAATTAGTTGAAAGAAAACATGATAATCGGATAATTCATGTGAGTATTGCTTATTGATGACCTTGACAGCTTCATGTCTTGATGCAAGAATTGCTCTTCGACACAGCCATGCGTCTTAGGTGAAAACCTGTGCCAACCTATGACATGCATTTCAGATCTTTGTTTGCCGTAGATTTGGCTGGGCATCACACACATGCACACAGACAGACAGCATAAAAGACCAAAAACGGCTTCCTACGCCATGGACGTAAAATGGCTCTCTACCTACCTTATGTACGACGCCTATGCATATAATCTTGGTGACAGCACGTTGGATTGTCATATCCCAATGCACGTTTTCCGATGGTTTTACGTTCATAACTCACCAACAAAAGCGAAAATGAAAAATCCGGCTTCGAGATGCATTCGGACCCCCTTCCATCTACTTTTGTTCAAAATTTCAGATCTCTGCGTGCTGTATATTTTGCTGGGCATCGCGCACAGACAGACAAACACTTCCTTTTATTATTATAGATTCAAGCATAACAAGATCGTATGTATGTGGTGTACAAAAAGCTATTGAATGTATCATGAGAGAAATTAACTGATATCTTTTTATGCAACTAGGAAGTATATTGATTTAAAAAATAATAACATCAGAGGCAAATTACCGAAGTCAGTTCAACTAGAGTAGCATTACGTCAGTGCTCCATGGATCGTTAGGACGGACGGTAAAGTTTCAGAAAGATAGAGCGAGCCCATTGGGCAAGATCTCTTTACCGCCGCTGCTAAGTGGGTGACAATTCGTTTCACTCGACAAGTACGAGTTTTTTAGTTTGCTGTCATTTCCTCGCGTCAGCAGGACAAAGCACCTGCCTTGTCACCTCTATTCTCACAGACTGTTTTTACTTAGTATATAGTTTGGTCAAATTGGATATATGATGTTGCAAGAGCTTAATCTCCTTTAAAGCTGAAGGCCAGTAGAGATACTTTTTAAAATAATTCGTGGTCATTTCCAAATGAGATAAAAAGTCACTTACTTTCTTGTCTAGTGATGGAGGACCTCATTAATCATGTTTTAATTGAGTTGACTGACTCATCATTTTATTCATTCATACCTCTATCATATTCATCATAGCTCTCAAGATAGCTTAAATCAGTTCACAGCTAGGAGACATAAATCCAAAAATTAAAGGTTCGTAATCAAATAAATTATGCTAACTATAGAAATAATTATTTGTAATTAAAGCACGTCATACATTGTGAGAAGTGTCAACATTACCATGAGATGAAAGGTGGAATATCGATTCACGTTTAAATAATATAAGCTGTATTGGTCGAAGTCTAATTTATACTGAAGAAAAGACTATTGTGCACCAGCAGTCAGAAACTCCACTGTCATGCAAGGATCTTACATCTCTTCGCATGGATCGTTCTATTATGCACCTCAGAACCCGTATAGCAAGTAAAAGTGATTTCAAACACCTGGAGACTTATGAAATGTGATATTTCCGCAAAATGCTTGAAATTACAGGAAAATATAAACTGACAACTGCAAGTTTTGCATGGAGCTGAGCAAAAGGGATCTCTGCTGAATATGCAAACAGCATCTTTTCTGGAGGGTTTACACTTTACTCCATTCTTCCTTAACGACGACATTCGCAGAAGGTTATATTGCTTTAAAAGGCCTCCGCAAAGATCTACTGCAGGAATTCATCAACAAAACAGACTTTTGAAGACAATGGATCGGAAAGAAATGTAGCAATGAAGAGAGCGGCCATCAGTCGAATGGCTTGGAAACATTTTGTCCTTAGACTGAATGCTTACTTATGATGAAATAATTTATTCAAATGCCTGAAGCCAATGCGGAACAGTCCCGTTTCAATATTCGTAAATGTCATCTACTTTGGCTGAGATCTCGGAAACAAAAGGCCAACGACCAACCGTTGGTACCACTAAGGTCAGCCACCAAGTTTAAGTGAATGCCAATTAATGTGAAGTAGCATACAATTCTCAGGAATCAAGATATCTTAACTAAGCTCATACGTTCACATTTTCTCCATTATTCCTCACGGGGCTTTATCAGTTTCAAAATATGTTCATTTTGCTCTTTAGATTCATCTGAAATATCCACTTTTTCTCTCCTCTCCTTGTCAGTTATCACGCCAAAGTTCTCAGGATTTTAGGTATATGAATTTCATTGAAAAGCTGTATACTCTAGTCAGAAGAAGAAGAAGAGTAGACGTGTCATATGAAAACAACACTGCTCTATAGTTGATATGACATTCGTTGCTTGAGTTGCAGTATTTCCTTTCCTAACCAATGAATAAAGAAAGAATCAAGCGATTCTGACCTCAAATCTCCAATTTAATTGGGTCATTGACTTAAATATTGCAGAATTGTTTTAATGTACCTACTTACCAGAATGACTCAAACTGGTGATAATTAATTAAAAATGATAGATTAAAACCATGGTCAGATAATGACCATTAAGAAATACTATGTATAATTTCAAAAATTAATAAAACATTTATTCTCTAGAATAAAAACGTCCTCTTTTGTGAACAGTGAAGAAATTGCCAGTTTTTGCGTTACTTTTGGAAATATTGCGTTTTTAGAAAGATATGGAAAAAAATAAAGCTTTTAACAACCAGTATCATCATACAAAATCAAGTTTTCATACCCTAAAAATTGCCTATTAATAATGAATATACGGACAGCATTTCTAGAAAATTCCTTGAATAGTTGCAGAGATACCTAATGTTTCTGTAACTTCTTAAACTCTATGCTTAACAGGTTTCGGGCGTTATGTTCTAAGTTAATATTACTGAAGACAATGTAAACTGAAGCACGTATACATATTCCATTCATGATGTTAAGTAATATTCTATAGATTTTCGACGACATTCACTCTTTGGTGGGGGCCAGGCTGAATTGCTGAGGAGGTAAAGCATTAATCGCATACATAGCATTCATATCTTCGACTCCAACGTCATGCTTATCACCCAGTCTCAACAGGGACACGTTATTCTAAATAGGGGAGACCGGACTTCAAAAAATTCGTGTGCAAGTTGTAAAGGCCGCCTCTGTGGTGTAGTGGTTAGTATGATTAGCTGCCACCCCCGGAGGCCCAGGTTCGATTCCCGGCTCTGCCACGAAATTTGAAAAGTTTTACGAGGGCTGGGATGGGGTCCACTCAGCCTCGGAAGGTCAACGAAGTAGAGGTGGGTTCGATTCCCACCCCAGCCATCCTGGAAGTGGTTTTCCGCGGTTTCCCACTTCTTCTCCAGGCAAATACCGGGATGGTACCTAACTTAAGGCTAGGGCCGCTTCCTTCCCTCTTCCTTGTCTATCCCTTCTAATCTTCCCATCCCCCCGCAGAGCCCCTGTTCAGCATAGCAGGTGAGGTCGCCTGGGCGAGGTACTGGTCATCCTCCCCAGTTTTATCCCCAGACCCAGAGTCTGAAGCTCCAGGACATTGCCCTTGAGGCGGTAGAGGTGGGATCCCTCGCTGAGTCCGAGGGAAAATCCGACCCTGGAGGGTAAACAGATAAAGTGGAAGAAGAAGAAGAAGAAGTTGTAAAGGATATCAAAAATGTTAACGTTGAGGAATTTATTCGAGCCCAGTTGGTGAGTTCGATACCGGCTCCATTCGGTGTATTTGAAGGTTCCCAAATCCTGGTACACAAAAGAACTCCTGTCTGAGAATGTTCCGGGACATCTGAGTTTCCCGGAATCCGTAAACAGAAAGTAGTTAGTGGGACGTAAAACTAATAACATTATTATTCACACTCTGGTCAGATAATGACCATTAAGAAATACTATTCCCTATAAGAAGCTCATGCAAAATTAAGAAAAGTTTAATCAGTTTTGAAAATCACAAAGTCAATTTCTATCTTGTCTGAAGATGGATCCTAAGTTTAAATAAACTTGCTTTGTTACGACAACATTTCTCGGCTAAAGCAAGTACACATCTTCGACACCTAGGTCCTTGAGCAGCAGCATAGAATGACAGACTGGAATTCGGTTGATTGCTGAACGCTCGTCTAACTGTTCGCCTCTCCTTTATATGGTCGAAGAGATCTCGTGTCGAGATAGCAAGCACTTGGAGGCCATTGGCCAACACCATGTGCAGAGCAAAATTGACAGTGTACTCTCTCCATACCATCCCTGGAGAATGAACGCGCAGTTTCGCATACGACACAGCTTATAACTAGAAAAGAAAAAATAGGCAATTTTCACCTCTTTCCGGCCGAAAAAGTTAAAATTTTGACTTCGGTTAGGTTGGAAGTTTTTTGTCGGAAACCTTTCCTGACAATACAATTCCATTCTGCAGCCACTGGTTTCAAAAATGTGCTGTTGCATTGCGTTCTGAGATTTTCTAAGCATCTGAAGTCGACTGTAACACCTATCAAGAATGGAGGGGGTGGTGGTGATTATTGTTTTAAGAGGAAGTACAACTAGGCAACCATCCTCTATATAACACTAATCAGAGAGAAAAATGGAAGGATTCCGACACATCGACAACTGAAGGTATCGGCCAAAGGAAGACAAGGGCCACGAAGGGCATGAAAATGAAAGACTCCCTAGGCCTCCATACGTAATACCGTCGGGGTCGGAAAAGAACAAGAGTTGACCAAGGGAGGTCGGATAGGATAGATGAAAGTGAGGAGCCTGGTACAAGTAAGTGGAAGCAATGCCAGGACTCAGCTAAGGGCCCCGTGGTTGCCAACCCACGCTCTAAAGTTCAGAGCCCCTTGGGCCCCTTTTAGTTGCCTCTTACGACAGGCAAGGTATATCGTAGGTGTTATTCTATCAAGAATGGATTGGCTACTGCTTGTCGCACGATTGGACGAGCCTTCCATCTGATTGTCCGCTTGCCTCAACCGACTGAGCCACTCAGCCTGGCACCTGTTAAAAGAATTAACTCAATATTATGCTTTTATTCCCATAAGACCCTTTTTTTTGGGTTCCTTTCACTCTCTTATGTCACGTTCCATTAAGGTACCTACTATCCTCCAACTTATAAGTCATGTGACGAAACTCCAACTTTTCATTATGAACGAGGCAAATAACACGCCAATAGAAAACATCTAGAAGTATTTTGATAAATAAGGAATACAGGTTTGTGTGCGTAACTAGAGGACAAGAAGAATTCGGAAGTGCAAGTGCGTAAATACTAGGGTTGATTCAGAAGTCATGGCAACTACATATTTTTCTTCATTCTAAAGAGCTTCGGCACAGGAAATGTAATATGTACACTTGAAAATGTACAACAATGACTCCTTAAAGGTGATATAACATGGGGTAGGGATGCAGGAACCTCCGGTAAGGTAAGAGGACGAACATAACACCTTAAATTTATTGTTTTATTTACAATCTCATTCAACCCGTATAAAATCATTTGTACGTATTGTAGCCTACAAGCTGTTTAACATCCTTCAAAGAAATCTCTTAGGTTGTCTGTGATTCGTTTCGATCGTTGTGGAAAACGGAAAATATCATCTGCTACACGAGATTAGTCAATGTGCACTACCTCACGTCGAAATGCTCATACGATGTCTTGTTTGTTGGCAAAGCGTTTCTCACTCGATGGCTACTTCAGTGTGGGAATAAGATCGAAATCACACGGGCTGAGATGTACAAACGCCGCCAGATTTTGATTACTTCTATTATACACCGCAGTCATCAGGCAACTGACATAGGGAGCGTGATCACCGTCAGAACTTATTTACTTTTATCTTATTTAGATTGATGCTTTCACAACCATTATCGTCTTTGATTAACCTGATTACCTTGTTGACTATTTTGTAACACACAGACGTATTGACCAAGAAACATTTTAAAATAGCCTATATAAAAAATATAATTACTGGATTAAAGCCACTTATTTATTAAGATCCTATATTTTAATACAATGAGCCACGAAAACCTACGTTCATTAAGAAACACCGTACTTTGAATTAAGATGGCGTTGTCACTTGCCATTCGGAAGGCTAGAGCTAGGAAAGCATAGCAAACAAATTGTATGATAGCATTTTCTCATATGGTTTATTTTCTCAAGGTTTGGTGGCGGTGATTGTCGTTTTACAAGGAAGTACTTTACGTAGTTTAGTGTAGGCTTTGGTTGTATTTAATCACGAATTGTGTGTAATCGCGTCCAACCCTGATCAATTCAATTAATAATAATTCAAACCGTCATCCTTACAGAAATCTTCTTCATGGAGAGACGTATTTTCATGCTCTGTTATGAAAAATTATGAAGCAAATAATGCCGAATAATAATAATAATAATAATAATAATAATAATAATAATAATAATAATAATAATAATAATAATAATAATAATAATAATAACAACTTGCTGTGATTTAATAATCTCATGCCATATCGCTAAACTAAAGTAACTTACGCCAATATTGAAGATATGTTGGATTTAATTGAATGTTCGTGCATGTTGAGATTAGACACGGTTTTTGTGTCGACCACGAGGCTTAGGTCAACGCAATATTCTTTCCCTTTTCTAGGAAAGCATGGCAAATAAATTGTATGATAGCATTTTCTCGTATGGTTGATTTTCTCAAGTTTTGGTGTGTTTCTTTTTTTGTTTATTTGTTTGTTTAAAATGCTATTTGTTCGGGGCGCCGATCCATGTGGATCTTTTGCCCCTACTGGCACCATATTATATGAACCTGCGTGTAATTGGAATGGTGGTAGTGTGGAATGTTGTGTGTGACGAAAGGAAGATTAAGAACGTCACAAACACCCAGTCCCCAGGCCAGGAATATTAATCATTACAATTACAAACCCCTGTCCAGACCGGGAATCGAACCCGGGGCCGTCGGGTGAGAGGCGGACGCGTTTTCTCCTATACCACGGGGACGGACAATTTTGACGACAGTGATTATCGTTTTACAGGGAAGTACAAATAGGCAATTATCCTCTATTAACACCAATCAGAGGGAAAATTGGAAGAGGTCCAATACTTAGAATAAAGAATGTATCGGCAAAAGAAATGAACGATGAACATGAAAATGAAAGACTCCCTAGGCCTCAGAAACCTAATGCCTACGGGGTTGGGAAAGAACATGAGTTGACCAAGGAAGTTCGGATAGGAAAGATGAGAGTGACGAGCCTAACACAAGTAGAAACAACTTCAACCCACGTTCGTAAGTTCAGAGCTCTTTGTCCCCCTTTCAGTCACACCTTACGACAAGCAGGGGATACCGAAGATGTATTGTACACCCCCCCACCCACAAGGGAAGCACAGTGAGCCATCGGCTGATGAACGAGAGTATCACTTAGAATAGAATGGTTAAGTATTTTGAAGTTCAAACCGTCATCCTTACAGAAATCTTCTTCATGGACAGATGTATTTTCATGCTCTGCTATGAACAATTATGAAGCAAATAATGACGAATAATATGCCGCTAATATATCGCTTCTGTAGCAAAACAGATAATAATAATAATAATAATAATAATAATAATAATAATAATAATAATAATAATAATAATAATAATAATAATAGTTAGTCCGCCTCTGTGGTGTAGTGGTTAGCGTGATTAGCTGCCACCCCCGGAGGCCCGGGTTCGATTCCCGGCTCTGCCACGAAATTTGAAAAGTGGTACGAGGGCTGGAAGGGGGTCCACTCAGCCTCGGGAGGTCAACTGAGTAGAGGTGGGTTCGATTCCCACCTCACCCATCCTGGAAGTGGTTTTCCGTGGTTTCCCACTTCTCCTCCAGGCGAATGCCGGGATGGTACCTAACTTAAGGCCACGGCCGCTTCCTTCCCTCTTCCTTGCCTATCCCTTCCAATCTTCCCATCCCTCCACAAGGCCCCTGTTCAGCATAGCAGGTGAGGCCGCCTGGACGAGGTACTGGTCATACTCCCCAGTTGTATTCCCCGACCAAGAGTCTGAAGCTCCAGGACACTGCCCTTGAGGCGGTAGAGGTGGGATCCCTCGCTAAGTCCGAGGGAAAAACAGAACCTGGAGGGTAAACAGATGATGATGATGATGATGATGATGATGATGATGATGATAATAGTTTTCTATGGGATAAGCTGCCATGTAAAGAGTTTCGGGGTTGATTCCAAGTCAGGTTGAGTATTTTAACCTGCGAGTGCAGTCTTCGTCATTAGAATTTATGATAGGTAGGGTCCCATCCTCACAGATGTGCAGGTCTCCTATAAGGTGTCAACTCCTAAAACCTTCACCAGGCCTCCCCAGTGGCCAAACGCCTCCAGCATCAAGCATCGTGCACAGGCAATATGATTTGATGCCCACGTGTCAATGTGGACGAACCTCATGCCAGAGAAACGGATCTCTGCAAGGCTATTACGGCTGAGTTTTAATTTATGTTGTGGGATAAACACCAAATAGTCACCAGGGATATTTTACATGGCAATATCATACGACATTGAGCGCCGAATGAACCATTCTCCGTCCTTCAAAAAACTGACTACCTCTGCTAGCTTTGAACCCGCGATCTTGGATTGAGAGACTGACGCTCTTTCACTGAGCCACAGAAGGGGCTATCTTAGAATATTTGTTTACATTTAGTAAACGCTTGATACTGTGCAGGAGAAATGAGATAAATCTCAAACCTTTTCTACTTCATAACAATCTCCGTACAGCCTGTGGAAGTAACCTCGCCGCTAAGTGCGGAAGAATGGTTATTTCTATTTCGGCTCCCTTTGACCTTACGAATTGATCCGATGATCATTTCTGGTGGAGGCTGAGTAAAACCCAGGCCCATTTTCCTCAACCAAATGGAAGTCGGATTTCAAACTGTCTCCACTTCCTGACAGAGAATCGAACCCACTTCCAGAAGGGTCCTCTACAGACAGTTTGATTTTCATATGATCAGCAAGCGTCAACGATAAGAACTCAATTTTTTATTGAGCTCAATAGTTGCAGTCGTTTTAAGTGCGGCCATAATCCAGTATTCAGGAGATAGTGGGTTCGAACTCCGCTGTCGGCAGCCCTGAAGATGGTTTTCCGTGTTTTCCCATTTTAGCAACAGGCAAATACTGGGTCAAGGCCGCTCCTTTCCTACTCCTAGCCTTTTCGTTTACCATCGTCTCCATAAGATCTACTTCTGTCGGTGCGACGTAAAGCAACTTAAAAAAATTAAATGAATTTTATTAGTACTTCGTAGAAAATAAATGATAACAAGTGATATGAACATAAAGTTATAAAACATAGAATTGTATTCGAAGAGTCTGTTTACACACCATGGATTCAATCCCTTCGCTGTGAAGTTAATTAGGTAATCGAAAACAAAGAAGCATTTTATTGAATGTCGAGAGAGTTGGTAAAATCTCTTCCGTTGATAATTTCAAAGGTCTAGGGTATGAACTTGTCTGAAATAGCCTTGTATGAAGGAATTGTCTTCTTCTTATTCTTCTATATTTCACGGATTAGACGGCTTTCCTTGCCGACTTCGCAGTTCACTTCATATTCAGTCCCTGCCTTTTGGGTTACAACCTCTTCCCATATTCTTTCCCCTGCCTTTTGGGTTACAACCTCATTCGGGAGTCGTTTTCAATCTATTCTTTCCAAGTAGCTTGTTGCATTCAGAGCACATAATATATTTTGAAATCTTCTTTATATCTTCATTGTGTAGTCTAGTGAAATCTTCAAATCTGAATAAAAAATTCAATTCAATTGCCTGTAATTTGGATTTATCTTCGAGAAATGAAATTCAATTTCTTGAATTATGCAGTAAAGTGGGTCATTGTGTTATAGAATTTTAGTGAAGTAAATTTTCTAGTTTCTTTCTTCAGAACACGATAAGTAATTCTGCAGATATATTGAAATTGATGTAACTTCTTTGAATAAAGTATACAGAAATTATTCAGATATCCCTGTTTCATTAATTCTTTGATTTAGCCACTTGCTTGATCATCAACGCTGTATACTTGGATGTTCGATCGTTGGAGTTACAGTAACGTATGAACAGCACTTTAGATTCTTTCCTCTCTTCCAATTGCAGCATCAGGCAGGTTTCAATTGACCCAAACAGACTATGGACTCAGTATCAGAATGCAATGAGACTCGCCGTAGTTGTACTTCACTTGGTCTTCCCTTGTATTTTGTTTTCATTTTTCAATTTTATATAATGGCATCGGCCTGTCTAACTGAGGTGGTACGACGTGCTTAGGTTACTCGAAAGGACGCGGGTTTGATTCCCCATGTGGAAGTCAAAATATTTAGAACCGAGATTTCAACTTTTTTTTCTTGCTAGTGGCTTTACGTCGCACCGACACAGATAGGTCTTATGGCGGCGATGTTTTCCACTTCTGGATAGATAGACAGATAGATAACATGGTCCTGAGGTTCCCTCAGTTCAAACAAGAAATGAGTCCCTGGTTAATTCTCGGCGGACGAGAAATGACAGATAATCAGCTAACCACTCTATCTCACCTAGTGCCGTGGTAACGACGTGTACAAACGTTTACCTTTTCCACTCCTCCAGGTGTCATCGTATCCGGTATGGATATGACTTCGTTTATCTCTAATGAATAACCCCATGTATTGTTGAGTGTGGAAACTATCTGATAATCTATGTTACTGTAGTCGTATAGGATGCTATGAGTTCGTACGAACGATGAGGAAACAAGGAAGTAAAAATGCTTTAAATTTTACGTGAACGGCAATCTTGTAGTTACCATATAATCAATAACTATCAATACCTCAAAGACGTGGCATTCTTAGTTAAGAATTCCGTATACATTGCCGTATTTGAACAACGGTCACTTTAGTGATAAGTCAGTGACAACTTCCCTGAGCTATTGTTTCCGTACACAAATTTGACACGTTTAGCGCCTGTGTTTGAAGCTTAGATTTCTTAATACAACTTCCAAGTCCTATCATGGAGCATAACGCAACTCACCCGGGAAACCAAGACATTGAGAAGCCAGGAAATGAATCCGCAAGGTCCATGGGCTATTACTGGAAAAGTGTTACTGAAGACCTGCTCATAGAACACCCAATTACTCCGTATCACATGCTCATTTCTCTTGCAGAACACAGGAATATGTTCCCTTCACTAACGAATTTCCTCCTCCTCAGTACCTTACTGACCTAGAGCGCTCCTCACAGCGTTGCATGTAAACTAGTTCCACAAGCCTACCAAATACGGACAGCAACCAGGTTTCGAACTCATCACAATAAAAAGAACCAACATCCTGATAGCAATTTGTTTAAGTTCACTACAAGGCCATACATAGCCTGTGATCAAGAAACAATTCCTACCACAATACCTGTTACATATGAATTTTAAATATCAGATATTACAAACAAAGAACCAATAGCTTGAATTAGACAACGACCTTCGGGAAGAAGATAATTGCTAAGGTAGTTATAGGTAAGTTATGTGTGAATAAACACTTTTTCACACCTTTCGTTTTTTACATATGTGGTGGTCACTATAAATTCACTAATATTGATCGAATGTCCATGTTATACAGTCATGTCCTAGGTGGTGGTGCTGGTTACCATTTCATTCTTGATATAAAATACCGAGTGAGTTAGCATCGCGGTTCGGGTCGCATAGCTGTGAGCTTGCATTCAGGAGGCGGTGGGTTTGCATCTCACTATTGGTAGTGCTGAATATGGTTTTCCGCGGTTGCACAGTTTTACACCAGATAAATGCTGGGGCTGTACCGTGATTAAGGCTATGGCCACTATTTCTAAACTTGCGCCACCGACGTTAACCCACTAGCAAGTAAGAATATTCATAAAGTGATCGAACATAATAAAGTTAACCCCTGCGGGTGGGGGACACAGACGAAGAATACACCTACGGTATCCCCTGCCTGTCGTAAGGGGCGACTAAAAGGGGTTACGAAGGGTTAATAATAATTTCGTGTGGCTATTTCTAGCCGAGTGCAGCCCTTGTAAGGCAGACCCTCCGATGAGGGTGGGCGGCATCTGCCATGTGTAGGTAACTGCGTGTTATTGTGGTGGAGGATAGTGTTATGTGTGGTGTGTGAGTTGCAGGGATGTTGGGGACAGCACAAACATCCAGCCCCCGGGCCATTGGAATTAACCAATGGATGTTAAAATCCCCGACCCGGCCGGGAATCGAACCTGGGACCCTCTGAACCGAAGGCCAGTACGCTGACCGTTCAGCCAACGAGTCGGGCTACGAAGGGATGATAGAATTAGAACCATGAAACTACTTGTGATTAGTACCAGCACACGGGGAAAGCCATGGGTCGCCTTTACTTGCGAGTAGTACCACTATGTTATGGACACAATAGGTTTGTGATTAATAGCAGCAGAGAGTGGTTCACTGTGGGTTTTCAGTGCCTGTGATTTGCACCACCATATACGGAACATCATGGGCTTACGTTGCCTGTGATATGTACTATTAAGTGAGAAACGGCACGGGTCTGGGCGTTGCCTGTGTTTAGTACCACTATATGAGCGACGCCTTTGATCTGTGTAGCCTATTATTAGTACTCACTATGTGAGTAACACAACGGGATAGCACGAATCGCTGTGATTAGTACACGTATGTGAGGTGCACCATGGGGTTGCCTTGCCTACGAGTGGCGCCGTAATGTGAGAAACATCATAGGTCTGCGTTACCTGTACGACGTACAATACTTGTGAGTAGTACCTACCATAGTGTTTGGAACACCGTGAGTGAACACTACATTTGATTAGTACCGCAACTTGAGAAATACCATGGTTCTACTTTGCTAGCGATAAGTGCCATGATGAGGGACCGATGACCTGGATATTGAACCCTTTTAGACAACAAGCATCATCGATCCAGGATTGTGCTTTGGAAGCAGTCCCTTGGTCAGTCATATAGTTTCATTTTCATCCATTCATTCTTCATCATCACGTTTTGAATTCTGGTCAGTGGATGAATTTTGTACTTCTAATTTGTCATTGCATTTCGTCTCATTTCGTACCATTACGGGCAGATGACTTAGATGTTAGGCCCCTTTAAACAACAAGCATAATAATAATAATCATCATCATCATCATCATAAAATTTCCAATATCACCGACTCAGCTGTTGGTATTCTTACTTTACCATCGCCGCCAGCGTATACATTACGCCATTCAAGAAGTCTGAATTTTTCTGACAATCGCAACATTACGCTTTTGAAATTATGATCAAATTATAGGCCTATGAAACAATGTATAGATTTTTATCTGAATCTGAGGGCTGGTTCGAGGTCCACTCAGCCTGCATGATAGCAAATTTTTTAATTTCGTGTGGCTATTTCTAGCCGAGTGCAGCCCTTGTAAAGCAGAGAGGAGATTGAGGGTATGATGCATCACATGAAGGTTTTATTAAATTTAATAACGCTTTAGATTAGGCAAGTTGATGCTATAATTCTCAGTAGAAAACACCGTTTCAGTACATTCTGCAGTATGTTCTCTAGACTGCACTGAAGACAAATAATCCGGTGACACTTCAGCACATTATTACAGCCGATTATTTCTTCACTCGAGGTTGCACTTTACTTCGTTAATGATTTTAGATATATTAAAGGACATTTGTTCGAGCAGCTGATGATTATAATCAATGGTTTATGGTTTTAATGTGTGGGCAATTACCTTTCACCTGTAGTTTATAGGCGGCTCACAGTGTCAATAAATTTTAAACTGTCAGGTGTAGAGTGCAGCGAGCGTTGCGAAGTACACTGGTCATTTATTACATTAAATATGACGGGCCAAGATATAGTTCTCTCGTTTCGCTGAAAGAAGTGTTAATGTTCATTAAATACACCACATTTAAATTCGTAAGACTCGATTATGACAGGTGTAAAGAAATGTTGAAAATGAACAGCAAATTAATCTCAACTTAGAAGATGGAAGCAAGTACTATACAACAAAAAATTGGAAATTATATATGTGGTATATGTCTGGGATAGCGTTCCTGCTTCTTACCCGGAAGCACCGAGTTTGATTCCCGGCCAGGTCAGGGATTTTTATCTGAATCTGAGGGCTGGTTCGAGGTCCACTCAGCCTGCGTGATTGCATTTTTAAAAATTTCGTGTGGCTATTTCTATCCGAGTGCAGCCCTGGTAAAGCAGACCCTCCGATGAGGGTGGGCGGCATCTGCCATGTATAGGTACCTGCGTGCTAATGTCATGGAGGATAGTGTAATGTGTGGTGTGTGAGTTGCAGGGATGTTGGGGACAGCATAAAAACCCATCTCCCGGGCCACTGGAATTAACCAATAAAGGTTAAAATCCCCGACCGGGCAGGGAATCGAACCCGGGACCCTCCGAACCGAAGGCCACTGCGCTGACCATTCAGCCAAGGAGTCGGACCTGATTGCAGTTGAGGAGATTTATGATGGTGAGATAGCGGCTCCGGTATAGAAATCCAAAAATGAAGGACGAGAGGATTCATCGTACCGACCACACGACACCTCTTTATCTGTAGACCGTAGGGCTGAGCAGCGGTCGCTTAGTAGGCCAAGGCTCTTCCAGGCTGTTGTGCCATGGGATTTGGTTTGGTCTAGATTTGTGTCAGTTGAAATGAAATGGCGTATGGCTTTTAGTGCCGGGAGATCCCAGAACGGGTTCAGCTCGCCAGGTGCAGGTCTTCGGATTTGACTCCCGCAAGCGACCTGCGCGTCGTGATGAGGATGAAATGATGATGATGAAGACAACACATACACCCTGTCAATGATGGTTAATATTCCCGACCCTGCCGGGAATCGAACCCGGGAACCCTGTGACCAAAGGCCAGCACGCTAACCATTTAGCCATGGAGCCGGACTTTGTGTCCGTTTTGCAGTGCTTTGTGAACTTATATTATGTTAGTTGTATTATAGGCATATTATTAATTATATCTCTCAAGATTATCCACAAAAGTGAATTTTGTTATCAATTTTTCTCTTAGTACGTTTGTTCAGTGCATTCAAGGTTCGGAATATATCGACAAGAGAAGCAATTTCATTGCACCAACAAACATCACTATGAAAGCTTAAATATTAACTTTTTTCTGACAAAAATAATAAGTAAACTTGTTCTTTAACTCTTTGCTTTGCCGCGTGACATCCACCTCATTAAACAGTGTATTAAGAAACCATTGCCGAACATACGTAGGCAAGTCAGTAGTATCTGCAATTTTGCTCTAATTGTCTTTAGGTTGGCTCTATGGCGTGGTGTGCTCACCAACCGCTAGATGGCACCGTTGTCTACGTATGTGATAGGTCAGTACAGCTTGCACTGTTGCGACGTAAAGATGGCCGCGCCACTCTATGTTTCTTTTATGCAACTAACCATTGCTACCACGCTAGGAAGGACATGTGGCCGTAAAACAGTGCCAAGTCTGCATGTGCGACACAGATCGCACCCGTGAACCCAGCAGAGTGTGGGATAAACGGCAGGAGAAGAATAACTATTTCTGTCACTTGATGCATTACTTCTGTAAACTCAGGAGCAGGCGACTTTGAAAAAGTGCTTTTCTGTGGGGAAAACTACGTCTAATATTATTTAAGACTTCTTTTAGTTTGCTAAGGCTAAAAATCCTTCTACTGAACCAGACACAGAGAGCACACCACCTGTGCAAGTTCGCTAATAAGATTTCCCCGATATCAAAATAACCATTTATTAATTCAAAGGAATATTATCCCTTTGTTGTTTAGGGAAACTCTTAGTAAAATAAACACTGTTCGATGAAGCTCTCATCATGAATTAATCTGACAAACGCTATCACCTGTGCTTTAAATGTGATGTCCGTTCGCTCGTCCAGCTGTATAGAAAAATATTCTACTTGAAGTGCTTCTAAAATATCTTCCAAAATATTATGAATGCACCAACTAGTAGTATTGTTGTAAGGGGAGCATTCATTACTTATTATTAGACCTGGGACTTTAAGGCAAATGCCTATTTCATTCCTTACGAAATAACATTTTTTTTAATATGTCGACGTTTCATGATAAATCCCGTACATTAATAGAGTTTTATAGTGCCCTAAAATGCCTATTTGGGCCTTTGGAGCCTATTTTATGTTAGTGCCTAAAATGACTATTTTCTACATTTAAAATAAAACTCGACTTCTGTAATTTTTACAATCACACAATGGACATCCCTGGAACAAGCAGAACATTTCACAAAAATGTGCTCTTGCTAGACAACTGTCACCAAAGGAATGTTGAGTAAAGGGTGGAGGTGCAGGATTAGCTCAGAGGAACAACGAGCAGGAAAGGACGTACTGTTAGGGTCCTGAGAAACCTGGTGCTACATATACGTCTTGAAAATTCTAGCATTCCAGTTAAGGAATATAGCAATTACAGAGAAAAGTGCATAGTGTATTTTTGGTTAAAGTAATATGTATGACTGAACCAAAACAATTATAGAGCATTCTGCACGTCTGACGCACAGAACATGGTAGTACTGACTCGTTTTGAGGTTGTCATTTTGATATCAGGCAGAATAACTCTGCATACGCTAGCCAAGTTTACAAAATAGTGAGCGTGACAACCGGTAAACCGACTAACTCAGGAAAAAGTAAATAGAGCAAGTGGAAAGATATGTAAAGAAAGAGATTTAAGTATTAAATAAAATGGAATGTATGTTGACAGGGGAATCATACATTCCCTTCACATCCACAAAACAGTAAGAGGAATTAACTATGCATATATACAAAACGGGGTTAGTAAATCCGTATGATATGCTAGATGGGTATCCGTGCTCAAGCTCATTACCTAGGAGTTATTCCAAAAAAAAATTGTTAGTGTAGCCTACATCTGCGAAATACTCACACGTCATTAGGTATATTATTATATGGTAATAATTCACCATTTCTTATTCTGACATGCAAGACCAGTGATCTTATTTCCGTCTTCTCATAGCACTAGAAAAGTATAAATTTTAACACAACTTCGAGATTCCCGAGGCTTTTCAGAACATATTCAATGCGATATTTTATATTTCTACTGCGTCTGTAATAAAAGCTGCTGTTAAAATTGAGTTAAGGAAACTGAAAGTGTATTATTTAATATAATTTAATAATAATAACAATAATAATAATAATAATAATACTCGTGTGGGGATTTACCGGTTACCTCCATCGGGCGCGTCCCATTAGAATTGGGGAAGCTCGCTGGCTCTGCCGCCAGCACAGTCAGAGGGTAGTAGGGAAATAAAATACCACCGTGAAAAAAAACTGGTCCCTTGCCAGGGTTACGGCGAAGACTGGTAAATGACCAGAAGCCAGAAAACATCTTGAGGCAACCTCTAGGACTAACAACCCTAGTTGTAAAAGGATGGGTACCCGTCCAAAGCAAAGTCAAGTCAAAAAGCATGATGGCACAACATTTCAAGAAACATACCCCAGGGGGTAAATCTTCGGATAAATCCCTCGTCGTGAATGCCACGGCGCACGAGTCTCATTCGGATTCTGGGGGAGACTCGACATCATGCAAGAGACGAGTCGGAGCGTCTCGGTGTACCCCGAAGAGTCAAAAACTCAGGCCAAAATCTAAAACCTTTCTAGCAACTTTCAACATAAATTCACTTACACAAACTGGCAAGCTGAAAACCCTCACCAAAGCTCTTCACGAAAATCAGATATCCATAATGGCCCTACAGGAAACAAGGTACTCAGATGAAGAGATTTTTGAATCCGAAGGCTACCGATTTTTCAAGAGCAAAGCGCAAAGAGGAATCCTCAATGGAGCTGTGATGCTTGGAACCGCGTTTGCTGTTAGAACCAAGATCCTTAAATCAGTTGCAAATTTCGAACCTGTGAATGACACATTATCTATACTCACAATTAAATGCGCGAACAAAACCTACGCCCTAGTTAACGCACATGCTCCTACAAACGATAAGAACAAGTCTGATCCAGACGAAGTTGATAATTTCTGGGACCTACTGGATGAAAAATTAAACAAAATCCCCAAACACCATGTCAAGCTTCTTTTGGGTGACTTCAATGCCCAACTAGGTCGTGAACAGAAGTACAAGAAAGTTATAGGAAATTACCCTGCTCACAAAAGAACCAATCCCAACGGCAAAAGACTGGTGTCCATTTGCGAAAATCACAACCTGCAGGTCATGTCGACCCACTTTCGCCATCTACCCAGAAAGCAAATGACTTGGCGTTCTCCCGTCCAAGCTCTCGGAGAGTTCCAAATTGATCATGTTGCAATCTCCAGGAGAAACAGCCCTGAGATTATGAATGCCAAGGTAAAGAAAGGCATCAATGTGGCTTCAGATAATTATATGTCTCTTATCAAATTCAAACCAATTCCCGCAAACACAAGGAAGACAACCAAACAGATCACACGCTTCGACAATGATAAACTTCGGCAAAGGGTCGAGGAGTTCCAGGAGAAGGCTAGACCAAATGACTGTGACTTTAACAACGCCGAAAGTCTCCTTGTTGAGGCCGCCAAACACGTTGCAGAAATCAAGAGAAGCAAAAAGCATGCCTGGTGGAATGGTACCTGCGAATCAGTCCTCCAAGAAAGACTCAATGCGTGGAAACAGTACTACTCTACGAAATCAGAAAATGATTGGGAAACCTACAAAACCCAACGTGCCCAAGCAGCTAGGGTGTTCAGAACTGAGAAACGTAAATACGAAAACTCTCTCATTGAAAAGATAGAACAAAACTTTAGGAAGAATGAAAGCAGAGAGTACTACAGAGCCTTCAAACGCAAACTCACTGGCTATAAACCACCATCTCTATGCTTTGAGCGAAAGGACGGCACACTGGCGACGTCAAATGAAGAAAATTGCAGCATTCTGGCAGATTACTTCAAGAATTTACTTAATTGCTCTAAACCGCAAAGCGCCATTGAGACCAAGGAACCCTTACTCAGGTACCCAGATTCCAGACCACCCGACATAGATGAAATCAAGCGCCACATTGCCCGTCTCAAAAATAACAAAGCGCCGGGGGAAGACTCAATAGTAGCAGAACTATGGAAATATGCCCCAGAGGAATCACTTGATATCTTGCAAAAGCAAATAGAAGAAATTTGGAACAAGGAGACCCTACCCGAAGATTAGAAAATAGCTTTGATCCATCCATTACACAAAAAAGGCAGCATGAAGAACATCAACAACTACAGAGGAATATCTTTGCTACCCGTGACTTACAAAATTCTATCACTTGCCATCCTGGAGCGTTTGAAAGCACAAGTCGAACATCAAATAGGTGAATACCAAGGAGGGTTCAGAAAAGGTCGCTCAACAGCTGAACAGATCCAAAATCTCAAAACGATCATCCGATATTGTACATTAAGGTCCAAGCAGTATGTCTCTGTCTTTGTGGACTTTAAGAAAGCGTACGACTCCATTGACCGGGAAGTCCTGCTAAACATCTTAAATGAATTTGGAGTTGATTTGAAACTGCTGGCATTAATTAGAGCCACCCTGACCGATACAAAATCCAAGGTGAAGTTCCACGGATGTCTCTCGCATTCCTTTGACATCAAAACAGGAGTCCGACAAGGTGATGGGCTATCCACGATACCCTTCAACTGTGTTCCTCGAAAGATCATCAGAACCTGGCGGGTGAGATTACAGGAAACCAACTACAGTCCATTGAGAATAGGAACCAAATCCAAGGGGATCGCAACAGACTGCTTAGCATTTGCCGATGATATTGCTGTTCTCTCAAACGACATAGAAACCGCTAGAGCTGAAGTTGAAATTTTAAAGGAAATTGCCGAACAAACTGGGTTGCAGATATCGTTTGAGAAAACAGAAGTAATGACTAACATCAAAGAGGCTCCACCCAAACTCCATACGAAATACGGGGACATCACCCGAGTAGACAAATTCAAATGCCTGGGTGAGATCATCATGAAAACTGGACTGGACAAAGAAGCACTTCAGGAGCGAGTACCCAAACTGGAAATAGCCTACCAAACATCCCGCACAATCTACAACAAAAAATGCCTTTCCCAAAACACCAAGATACGTCACTATGAAACAGTTCTGAAGCCAGTAGTTCTATATGCAGCCGAAACCCTGTCTCTAAATGCCAACAAAGGACTCCTTGAAGAACTGGAGAAAAGAGAACGCAAAATTGTGAGAGGAATCTTTGGATCAAAGTACAGAAATCGAATCCATCAAAAGAGATCCAACTAGGAAGTCTACAGCAAAATAGAACAAATTACCGACACAATCAGAAAAAGACGGGCACGATTTTACGGTCATGTGAAAAGAATGGACGGAAGAAAGTTAATTAATGAAATCTTTCACTTTTTTGATTCAAACCCCAAAACCACAATTCCCTGGTTTAGAAATACCAAAGAAGACCTGCAAATGCTACATATCTCAGCTGAAGACGCCCTTAACAGAGATCTCTTCCGCAAGAAAATATTGACGAACGGGCTAAACCGAGACGAGCAACCGAAGAGAAGACACGGTGCCCCTTGGACAGAGGAGCGTAAGCAGGCCCACTCACAAAGAATGAGGGAAATTTGGGCTCTAAAGAAGGCCAAGTTCAGTGTCAAATGCAACAAGACTTAACGTGGTCCTTGATGGCCTCAGCGAATTATATATATATATATATATATATAATAATAATAATAATAATAAATGTGACATATTATAATGAAATAACACACAATAATTCTTACTATTGCTTTTAAGCACGTTAATTAACACGAGGGGTCTCTGTGAGTTGCGGACCCACTGGTCAGAGCCAGAGTGCCTATTACTAAATTACCACTGTTTTTACAGAATAAACATTTTACTTTCATATAAATATTGATCAAAATTTCGTTAACTTGTTCGGCAACGTCCTTCAATTATTTGCAAATATTGACTTTTTGATAACTTTCTGTACATAGAGCGTGATCACTGATCACGAATGTCCAAGTTTGTACCCAGAGAGACAGTCTGAAAGAGTTTTTTTCTTGAGTAAACAATGTATCTGATGACAGGAGAGTAATATACACATTTGATAAAAAATAGTTTTGAAAACTTAAGTCAGTCAGTCAGGTCGATTTCCTTCATTTTTTAAACTGAAAGGTATTCATGCACAAATTTGTCATCCGGTACTATAAATCACTTCCGCCTTCCTCAAATTATTTGATTTTTTCAATTTTTTGTCACTTTGAAGCAATCATATCTTTGGTGCTAATTTTCTAATTGAGGTACGAAGTTTGTTTTGGCCTAAGAACACTCAGTGGATCAATATCTTTCATTTCAGCTCTTAACTATTCAAATTGGTTGATTCTGAGGAAAGTTATGAGTGCACATTCAATTTGACGCCTCATTTCTTCAAAACAAATTCTCATTGAAGCAATCATATCTTTCGTTCTAATTGAGGTACGCAGTTCGTTTTGGTCTAAAAACACTCAGTGGATCAAGCGCTTTCTCTTGAGGTAATAAGTACTTCAATTGGTAGATCTTGAGAAAAGTTATGAGTACATTTGTCTACATGACGAATATCTTTGAAGGACTATTTAACAGTTCGGCGCTTAGTGTTGTTCCAAGGAACGTTTAATTCAATTTCTTTGTGTGATGTATTTTCAAGTGTTTTGTTGACATAATGTTACATTCTATTACCACAGCAGATCATGTGCTTTATTTCATCAACTCGAAACTTTGCAAATACATCCGTGAGGATAGTAACGAACAACACCATACTTCGTACAATGCGGGCGCAGCCAGCGGGAAACTGCTAGTACTCATTTGAAAAAAAATCATTATCGAATCGTCTGAGTACAACGAAGGCTGCCACACAATATCGTCATAGGCTGACATGTGTCGTGTTTGCGTTTAATGCTGATTGCTTGTGGGATGTGCCACTAGAGGGTGTACACGTCCCTTCCTTTCAGATGCGAAACAACGAAGTAGCAGCAGTGAGGAGCAGTGTGAAGAGTGTGAGCCTCAGCCTGCCCCAGTGGCAAATTGGACATGATTTTGACCATCTGGACGAATTTGAAGGAGGTGGCTTTGTCGGACTAAGAGACTTAAACAGCACTGGTACATGTAAGTTAGGAAACTTGTTTAGAAGGGCTATAAGCAGGTACATTCAGGGAAACGGGGTGGCCTAGGGAGCGGTGTTAAGCAAACAGGGAACTGGAAACCAAGTAGGGATGACATAAAAATGTTAGTGCTCAACTGTAGAAGCATTGTAAACAAAGGAATCGAATTAAGTAAAATAATAGATATATACTTACCAGATATTATAATAGGAGTTGAATCATGGCTGAGAAATGATATAATGGATGCAGAAATATTCTCACGGAACTGCAGTGTGTATCGTCGAGATAGGATAGGAATGGTAGGAGGGGGAGTATTCATTCTGATGAAAGAAGAATTTTTAAACTACGATAAAGTTAAGGATGAAAAACATGAAATTCTGGGTGTAAGGCTCATCTCTAAAGATAATAGGCAACTTGGTGTCTTTGGTGTGTACAGACGGGAAAGGGTAGCGCTGACGCTGATTCAGAATTATTTCATAAGATAATCAGCTATGTTGGAAATGATGTGGAAAGGAATGCGATAGTAGCAGGTGATCTCAATTTACCAAATGTCAATTGGGAAGGTAATGCGAACGACAGTAAGCATGAAAAACAAATGGCAAATAAGTTAATATGGGAAGGGCAGCTGATACAGAAAGTGATGGAACCAACTAGAGGGAAGATATTTTGGATGTGGTGCTGACAAAACCAGATGAGCTCTATAAAGAAACCGAAGTAATAGATGGTATTAGTGATCACGAAGCTGTTTCTGTCGTAGATAAAAATAAATGTGAAAGAAAGGAAGGTATTAAAATTAGGACTATTAGGCAGTACCATACGGCTGATAAAACAGGCATAAGGGAGTTTTTGAAAGTAACTATGATCGCTGGCAAATGGTAAATAAATGGTAAACCGACGCTGGGATGGGTTTAAAGCAATTATCGAGGAATGTAAAAATAAGTTTGTACCTTTAAAGGTGGTAAGGAATGGTAAAGATCCACTATATTATAACAGAGGAGTAAAGAGACTAAGAAGGAGGTGCAGGCTGGAAAAAAATAGAGTTAGAAATGGTTATGGAAGTAAGGAAAATTTGGAGGAACTTACTGGGAAATTGAATCTAGCGAAAGAAGTCAGCTAAGGATAACATGATGGCAAGCATAATTGGTGGTCATACAAATTTTAGTGAAAAATGGAAGAGTATATATATGTACTTTAAGGCAGAAACAGGTTCAAAGAAGGACATTAAAGGAATCATTAATGAATAAGGGGAGTGTGTATGCGAGGATCTTCAAAAGGCAGAAGTATTCAGTCAGCAGTATGTAAAGAGGGTTGGTTACATGGATAATGCCCAGATAAGGGAGGTGAGTAATATTAAATTAGTATTAAAATTTACCTATGATAACAATGACATTTACAGTAAGATACAAAAGTTGAAAACTAGTAAAGCAGCTGGAATTGGTAAGATTTCTGGAGATATACCAAAGGCAATGGATTGGGATATAGTACCATATCTGAAACACTTATTTAATTATTGTTTGGTTGAAGGAGCTATACCAAATGAATGGAGAGTTGCTATAGTAGCCCCTGTGTATAAAGGAAAAGGTGATAGACATAAAGCTGAAAATTACAGACCAGTCAGTTTGACATGCATTGCATGTAAGCTTTGGGAAAGCATTCTTTCTGATTATATTTGACATGTTTGCGAAATTATTAACTGGTTTGACAGAAGGCAGTTTGGGTTTAGGAAAGGTTATTCCACTGAAGCCCAGCTTGTAGGATTTCAGCAAGATATAGCAGATATCCTGGATTCGGGAGGCCAAATGGCCTGCATTGCGATTGACCTATCTAAGGCATTTGATAGGGTAGATTATGGAAGAGTACTGGCAAAAATGAGTGCTATTGGACTAGAAAAAAGAGTGACTTGAATGGGTGGCTATATTTCTAGAAAATAGAACTCGGAGAATTAGAGTAGGCGAAGCTTTATCTGTCCCTGTAATAATTAAGAGGGGAATTCCTCAAGGCAATATTATTGAACCTTTATGTTTTCTTACATATATAGAGATAAGGCAGTTTGCAGATGATGTTCTTCCGTACAGAGTAATAAATAAGTTACAAGATTGTGAGCGGCTGCAGGGTTACCTCGATAGTGTTGTGAGATGGACGGTGGGCAATGGTATGATGATAAACGGAGTTAAAAGTCAGGTTGTGAGTTACACAAATAGGAAGAGTCCTCTCAGTTTTAATTACTGCGTTGATGGGGTGAGAGTTCCTTTTGGGGATCATTGTAAGTACCTAGTTGTTAATATAAGAAAAGACCTTCATTGGCGTAATCACATAAATATGATTGTTAGTAAAGTTATGAGGGTATTTAGGGGTTGTAGGAAGGATATAAAGGAGAGGGCGTATAAGTCTCTGGTAAGACCCCAACTAGAGTATGGTTCCAGGTTTCCTCACCAGGATTACTTGATTCAAGAAGTGGAAAAAATCCAAAAAAAAGCAGCTCGATTTGTTCTGGGCGATTTACGACAAAAGAGTAGCGTTACAAAAATATTGCAAAGTTTGGGCTAGGAAGACTTGGGAGAAAGGAGACGAAGAGCTCGATTAAGTGGTATGTTCCGACCTGGCAGTGGAGAGATGGCGTGGGAGGTGATCAGTAGACGAATTTTGAGTGGTGTCTTTAAATGTAGGAAAGATCACAATATGAAGATAAAGTTGGAATTCAAGAGGACAAATTGGGGCAAATGTTCGTTTATAGGAAGGGGAGTTATGGATTGGAATAACTTACCAAGGGAGATGTTCAATAATTTTCCAACTTCTTTGCGATCATTTAAGGAAAGGCTAGGAAAACAACAGATAGGGAATCTGCCACCTGGGCGACTGCCCTAAATGCAGATCAGTAGTGTTTGATTGATTGATTGATTGATTGATTGATTCATTGATTGATTGATTGATTGATTGATTGATTGATTGATTGATTGATTGATTGATTGATTGATTTGATTGATTCTTTATCGACCCATTTCTCACCTCTTAAACCGTCCAGAATACACCGTGCGCCGGTATTGGACTGGGAAGGTAATACACACACGTGTCGAGAAAGCTCGGGTTTTCTTCGGCGGACCACCAGCAAGGAGAATCGTTCTATCGTGCGGCAACCTGTAAACTATCCATAGGCGTCACTTGGCACCATCCAGAGACATGTCACGGCAGCTGGGGATACGCCTGTGTTCGCCAGTACCATGTCCAGGCAGCTACCAGGGCAGGGTCTGTTGTCGCGGATTTCCCTACGACGTCTATCATTACGACCTGAACATCGCCGAGTACTTATGAACTTCTTCGATTTTTTTCTAGTTGCTTTACGTCGCACCGACACAGATAGGTCTTATTGCGACGATAGGACAGGAAGGGGTTAGGAGTGGGAAGGAAGCGGCCGTGGCCTTAATTAAGGTACAGCTCCAGCATTTGCCTGGTGTGAAAATGGGAAACCACGGAAAACCATCTTCAGGGCTGCCGACCAGTGGGCTTCGAACCCACTATCTCCCGAATACTGGACACAGGCCGCACTTAAGCGACTGCAGCTATGGAGCTCGGTGAACTTATTCCAGGACCGGGCAGCATGACAGCTTGAGGATTGGCGATAAGTGGTTTTCTGTGATGTGTCACGGTTCTGTCTGGATACAGATGGCCACCGAATCCGAGTCTGAAAACGTCCTGACCAGCAGAGTAATGAGTGACACACCGCCCCTATGAGATGAGTCATCGCGAGGGGTGCCATTTCCTACGGTTCCAACTCCCCATTGGTGCTAATCGAAAGAGCCCTGACGGTGCAGCTACACGTTCAGGAAATTCTGATACTGTGAGTGCTTCTCTTTCTGGTGCAGCTCGACAACCCCATTATCCAGCAAGATAATGCCCGTCTTCACACAGCACGGTTATCTCTCGCCTGCCTTCGTGATGTCAGCATGCTTCCTTGGCCAGCAAGATCGCAGATCTTCCACTCATTAGAACGTTTGGGACCAGATTGGACGGCGACTTCGGCCGGCGACCTTTCCGGCAGATCTAGAGGGTCAATTGCACCAACTGTGAGTGGATCTTACTCAGGAGAACATACGACGTTTATGTACCTCAACGTATGACCGTATCGGTGCCTGTCTCCGTACTAGGGGTAGTCTAATACCATACTAATTGCATCTTGCAAGTGATTGTTACCCTGCAACAAATGCTTGATGTGATTCGATATTTTGACATTTTCTTTTTATTACCGTCTCATGTGTATATACCCACTTATGTACCCCAGTCATGGACATGGTGTGCGATGTTCTTTTAAAATGAGTGTACACTGAATGTCCGGCTCCGTGGCTAAATGGTTAGTGTGCTGGCCTTTGGTCACAGGGGTCCTGGGTTCGATTCCCGGCAGGGTCGGGAATTTTAACCATCATTGGTTAATTTCCCTGGCACGGAGGCTGGGTGTATGTGTTGCCTTCATCGTCATTTAGTCCTCATCACGACGCGCAGGTCGCCTTCGGGAGTTAAATCAAAAAAGACCTGCACCTGGCGAGCCGAACCCGTCCTGAGATCTCCCGGCACTAAAAAGCCATACGCCATTTCATTACACTGAATTAGGTTGGAAAATAGCCTATGTTAATCGGATGTAACATGGGGTAACTAATCATTAACTGTCCGTTGAGTAAGGAGAGTAATTTCCTGGTTTACGATGCACCAGTAAAGAACGAGTAATATTCAGTCTAAGATGTAATGTATAAAGTATGAATCATTTTCGGATCTGTCATGTGCTGGTAAATAAGACAGTTGAGAAGACATAGTTTTCGGTCTGATTTTGTCAGATGCTTGCTAAATGATGCTGTTTAGTCGGTTAACGCATTAAAGGATCGTTGGTCGAGTGTCCTTGGCGTGAAATAATACAAGCTGGCAGGAGGTACTAAAAGGGAATTAAACCCATATTAATTAAGGTACTGTAAAATAAAAATCATCCTTTACACAATACTAAAGGCCATGCAATACAGGTGAAGAACATAGACTTGTTTAGTCAACCAAGATAACATATCCATGTGAAGGGCAAATTGGGGCTGATAAACTCGTTACCCTTCCTCTTAATACAGATCAAAATCTTGTTCCTGATGCTTTTCTGAATCAATTAACATTCTTGTGAATGCCACTTCTTAATCCGTCTCTCCGCTCATTCAGCTGTACTCATCTACTACAGCCTTGGACTCCAAATTTATATTCATAAACCCTCGTTACTGCTATGTTGAATAACGCAAGAAATTACTTACTCTAACTGTGAAGTTTGTAAATTGAAGCAACGAGGTTTCATTACGTCGATAACGTACAATTATATATGCTGATATGCACTTTCCTATGCATTGCACGTTCATAAACAAGTTATGCCTGAAGCAGATTGCGAACACTCCGTCACATTCATGGCAAGGAAAAAACAATTATAATATGTAAAAAAAAAAAGAAGCTGGACCGACTACACGGTACGTCGAGATATAATCTTGATTGAGAAATAAAACAAATGACCTAGGAACAGTATGTTGCAAGGGTCTTCACTCCTCCCCGCACTCTTTATGAATTATTAGTTAATGATGCGGGAGACCCAGATTCCCCCGAGATCTGGTCCATATCGTGACGGAGTGGGCGCGGGTTGTAGTGCTTACGTTTAGGTGGAGTGCAGAATAGTCTAAGCAGGGCTTCCTCAGTGAACAGAGGTCAGTCTGAGAGGTTAACTTTCACTTCCTCGGGGCGCACGCCATCTTCTCCTCCTTTTCCTTCTTTAATCCTCATCTCTGGCGTGCCCCACAACATGCATGTCTCTTTGACACTCAACAGAAATGGACGCGCTCGTTCTGTAACCAGTACACTACAGAAGAAAATCATGGCCATATTTTCTTCTAATTGTTGAGTGATGATAATAATAATTTCAATGTTCCATTCGAGTTGTATCGCTCTACCTGCAGTTACAGTAATGAACAAAAATCGAATTACTATTAATATGTATTTTAAAATTCAAATCCTATCATCATCTAGGTATTCTGCCTTATGGCAGGTCTTGTCATGGGATGAACCTCTTCCACTGTTGCCCGCCTTGCGCCAATTTTTTTATGTCCCTATATTTTTTTCCTTGGACATTGTCCAACATTTGATACTTTTTCCTTCCTCGTTTGCCTTTCATCATTCCTTCTATTCCTTCTTTCAGTAAACAGTCCCTCCTCAAACAACGTCCGATTCAGTTCATTTTTCTCCTTCTAATGATTTGCAACATACTTCGTTCTTCTCCAGCTCTTCGTAATACCTCCTCATTCCTTACCCGGTCTTCCCATTTCACTCGTTCTATTCTCCTCCATACCCACATCTCTAGTGCCTCCAATCTACTCTCATCTTCCTTTCTCAATGTCCAAGTCTCTGCACTATACAGCGCTATGCTCCTTAGCAAATATTTTCCTCAGATCATTGTTTAGTGGTTCACAAAGTCATTTTGATTTTTTCTTAAAACCTTCTGTTGCTGTGGCAATTCTTTTCTTAATTTCTGTCGTGCAATACATATTTAAATCCTAAAGATAGTATTAAAATTATGCCTATATTGTTACGCATATGCAATTTGTAATTTTTTTGTAAATGCTATTGCTTTACGTCGCACCGACGATGGCGACGATGGGATAGGAAAGGGCTAAGACTGGAAAGAAAGCGGCCGTGGCCTTAATTAAGGTACAGCCCCCAGCATTTGCCTGGTGTGAAAATGGGAAACCACGGAAAACCATTTTCAGGGCTGCAGACACTATCCCCCGGATGCAAGCTCACAGCCGCGTTCCCCTAACCGTACGGCCAACTCGCCCGTTTGGTTTTTTTTTTTTATGATGATATGGGCTTTGTTGCCTAATATTTCTTGACTGTCAAATTTTGAGGTCATATTTTTTGGGACGTGTTCTGTGAGATGTTGTCACAGGGACAGACGATCGATTTTCTCACTAACGGATAAAGTAAACGATCCACTCATTAGGACTGCATGCCTTGGTGGTTCAATTTATTTATCGCATTGGACAAATCATGCATGGCAAATGTGAATCACAAACAGTTAGGTACCGACAGGAAACTTCGTAAATTATTTGCATTTTAAGCTCTGTTTAAACTCTGCAGAGGCTCTAAAGTTACCTTGGTAGACAAAATAAATGTCCAGGAACTAGTGGCAGAAGGGGATATTATTTTAACTGGAGAATATTCTTGTGATAGGAGAAGGAGATATATTTAAACCGGGGAATATTCTTGTGAACTAGCAGACCTCACCACACGAACTGACTTTCTTCATATGATAAAGATTCGAACGCTTATATTGAGCCATCACCTAGAAATTATATGCACTATTTCCTGTCCTTAATTCCGACTAACTCAGGGAATAGGTAGAATATAAAATAGCAAAAATTTAAAACGGATTTCAACAATGATATATAGTTTATTATTCGCTTATTACTTATTACTGAGTTGTAGAAGATGAAGGTCAACTTTGGTAAACTTCTTAATGAAATAATTTAAAAGTTATTAAAGGTATTCAAAAGTCTACTCAGCATTTCAGCCAAAGTAACCATACACTTCAGCAATACTAGGAAGCTTTAAAGAAAGGTATTTTGATGTTCTCGTTATATTTATATTATCGGCGTTCGTTAATCGTTTATGACCACCATATCATCGTTGAAGAACAAAACCTCGTATCTCACACTAGCTCTTCCTATCCATTACTTTTCTTAACACTGGTAACGCCTCCCAACCACATACGGATATTCAGTCCATCAGAACAATGTTCGTCGTGTTCATTTTCCTATGCATGTGTGTAAAGGAAATTGAACCTTACCGCACCGCACTGTAGGAATTTATGTTTATGTGACGTATTTACTGTATTTAAGGTTCTGACATACGAGGTATTGTTTCTTCACTGACGATATGCGTTCCCTTACATCCTATACACAGGCTCGTCAAGAATTTCTCATTTCCCCGAAGGAGAAGTGGACCATATACAAAAAATGTCATACGTAATTCTATCCTCCGTATTCCAAATGCAATGAATGAAACCACGCAGTTAATTTCAACAGTTCTTCTATTGAGGAAACGTGTTTTCAGGTGACGTCGTGTATGCTACAAACTCGTGCAACAAAACTCCATGTGCCCTTGTTAGTTTCAAGGAAATTCTCATATTTCGGGAGCACTTATTCAGTACTTATTCATGTAATTTAAGTATAGGTACATAACAGCTGAACATTTCAGAGTCATGCGGAACATGTCAGGAGATGCAGTAAAGGTGCGAGTATTCATTTATTATCACTTCACACAATGCAGGGAATGTAGGAAACCAAATTTAAACCATTAAACAAGCGTGAAAATGATTGGAAAACGCGAAAATCGAACCCGGGGCTTGTGAATCAGATATAAGGAACTGAAGGGGGAAATGAAGCTCACCCTGGAGATGCTCTGAAGGAGAGTTATGACTATATATTTTGATTGTTACTTTTGTTACTTTTTTCCTTCGAAAAAACTGGGGTTATTTTATTTACTTGGTTTCAGCACATCTGAAACGAATAATTGCAATACGCAGTTAGCTTCATATACATCAAAATAATTGTAATGTTGTTTATGCATGGAATACAGTTGGAATATTATATTAATTTACCTTGAAATGTTAATGAGTTGTGAATTACAAACTAGCTTGCGAATGCCAACAAAATGCTGTTATGATGTTAAAGTTCTCCATTTCAGTGATACAGCTTTTTCCATATTGTTGAATTCGGCTTAGTGTAACGATAGAAGTAATGAATTGAAGCTTTCCTACATTTTGTGAAATGCTAATAAATGAATACTCTCACCTTTACTGAACATTGTAACAAACAAACAGATTTGCTGCCGTACTATTGACGAACACAATCAGAAAATACTGAATTTCATGCATTGTACTTGAAAGAACACAGTGGGTAAATCTGGGGCAGTAGATCTGGTGATATCGAAATGTCACGGTGTCATTATGATGACTAGGTTCATTGACTCGACCATTTTAGACAGCTTAATTGAAGTTATGAGGTTGAGAGAACACGTTTAAACCATTAAACAAGCGTTAAAACGATTGGAAAACGCGAAAATCGAACCTAGGGCTTCTGAATGAGATATAAAAACTGAAAGGGAAAATGGAGCTCACCCTGGAATTTCACCACTGAAGAAAAGAACCAATATTGTTTATAATGCAGCCCCTTGATTTCTTCCATATGCATCGGAATTAGAAAGCCAAATTTATATTAGGAAAGATGAGAAAGTATTCATATGTATTAGAAAGGCAAACAAGCATTGCAAGCATCCTTTCGAAGGAAAATGAGATCATGAGGAAGTAAATTAAAAAGCATTAAATGTTGTGCCTATCCTCGTTGTAACCAAAGACTGTACTCAACTTCATAATTGGTGCTTTTGTACTAGTGTACTTGAAATGTGTCTGATTATTTGTGCTTTTGTAATATTTATTGTAAACTGAGGTCTCCGGTTGGGAAAAAACGGGAGGGGATCTAACACAGGACAGTCCCTGTTAGCGACGATATTCATTATGGAACACTCAAACGCTAATACTATAATAGATGCACTAATACTTTCTTATAATGCCTGTGACTTTATTTAAAATAAACCAGACCCCATTGCCCTGCTGCTCTGAAGGGTCCTTGGCCTAGCAAGCGATCTCTGCTCAGCCCGAAGGACTGCAGATTAAGAGGTAACGCGTGGTCAGTGTGACGAATCCTTTCATTCGTTATTCTTGGTTTTATGGATCGGATATAAAACAAAAGCATGACAAAATAAAGATTACAGAACTTTCTAAACATTTCAATTTGGGGTCGTGAAGTCTGTGAAATATTCGTCACCGGTATTATGATCATCCAAATATCAATCCTGGTTAAAGTTACGTTTTTTTAAAATTTAGATTTATATAGATCTAGTATAATTATACCGTGGGCTATGTACAGGAACTACTGCTTATAATGTCACCGTCACTGAATTCATATACTGAGATACAGTTGCTTGGCTGCTGGCAGATGCCAGAGTTCAAATTGCTGTTACGGATAAAGTAAACATTATATCATTCGATACCTTTAGAGGCTTTATTAGAAATTTACAATGGTCTGTTTACAAACGACACATTTGCTAAAACACTTCACTTGCCAGCTGTAACCTCCTCCATGCATATTATCCTCTCCCACGCATAGTTAGTATGTCAGTAAAACATGTCATATTTTCCTTTGAAGTGGAGAGGGAAAGAATAGAGCAATACCGGGGCTCAGAATTTTGGAGCCTGTAATTCCGGCGAAGTTAACAACCATTTTGGTCATTTTTTTCAGCTTCGGATATGCACTGTTACCACATCGTATTCCCGAGCATCCTTTAATCTCATCTTCCATCATATCCATAGTTGTCCACTAGTCAGTCTATCTCTCTGTTGGTTAAGTCATCAACTTGGAATTTTATGCGGTGGTCGAAACATGCCATTGTGCGTTATGGGCAAACTGCAAATCTTCAAGCCAGTGCTAAAATGATATGCTAAGTATGGACAGAACAACGATGGAGTCGGTTTTTTCTCCTCTACTGACCCGCTGCGTAGCGTAGTGTTCACGTCTAAACTCAAGATTTTGGAATCGAATCCCGACGTAGTCTGTTGGTAGTTAAGAATACTTACATGCGCGAGCCTTTTGTTGGTAGATTTTCTACCACGCTAATATATCCTCTTCAAGGATACAATTTCTACACTCCGGCGTTTCTTAAAATGAATGGTAATTGAAGTGACGTTAAATACTCTGTTATTTCCTTAGTTCAAAGGTTTCTTATCTGGTACATAAGAATAATTACATTCATAAATAAATTAATTTTCTAGCTAATTCATACTTACACATAGCTTAACAACTGAATATTTTATAAATTGCTGTTGAACTTTCGTTAGGATACTTTCGTAATTCTGTACGTGCTGATATGCACAGACATCTGGATGCCTCTAGTGAGGTAGATGAAGCTTCCTCAAGGACTGTTTCTGATTATGATGATGATGATGATTATTATTATTATTATTATTATTATTATTATTATTATTATTATTATTATTATTATTATTATTATTATTATTACTCCAGCTAATCATGGTATTTTACTCAAAAAACGAGGATGGTGAATTTCACCCGGCTGTGACTGTGCTCAACTACTGCAAACTATGGATAACATAATGTTCGAGTGTCCTCTCTGAGCGTTCCAGAATATGACAGACTTCCACCACGAGACTAACAAATCCCTTTAGTGAATTAACCAATTGAATCAGGTGCTATAATTTTATTGTAAACGTGAGATCTGTGGCTTTATGTGTATGTAACTAACGTTGCAATTTCACGTACATCAATTCTACCTTACAATGTCAAATAAATAAATAAATAAATAAATAAATAAATAAATAAATAAATAAATAAATAAAAATAAGGGAAGAAGAAGAAGCAACAGAGAGAGAGAGAGATTTTAGAAAGAAAGAGTTAAAAATGGAAGGATTCCAAGGTCGGGAGGGAAAGAAAACAGGCTCAAAATGGTCCGAGGTAGTGGTGGTGGTGGTGGTGGTGATTATTGCTTTAAGAGGAAGTACAACTAGGCAACCGTCCTCTATATAACACTAATCAGAGAAAAAATATGGAAGGGATTCGACACTTTGAAAAATGAAGATATCTGCCATAGGAAGCTCAAAACGGAGCTCGGTGGTCGACGTTTCCAGACCGATGAGGAGGTGAAGGCCGCTGTCTCCTAGTGGTTGCAGAACGCTGGAGGAAATTTCTATGCATCCAGCCTCGACAACTTAGTTGTGCGTTCGCAGAAATGTTTGGAGTCTCTTGGAAACTATGTGGAAACGTAAAGTTACACTGTATGTCTTTATAGTTGTGTTACTATTGTATAGGTGGTGTAATAAATGGCCATAACTGGGAAGTGCAACTTATTTTCTGATCTGCCCTCGTATATACGATAAAAATTCTAGTTATGCCATACTGTATAATTTTGCGTAACAGAACCTCTGTTATGGGTGTTTTCCTTGTTATTCTTAATGTTATTTCACTGAGGTGTTGTTCGATACCCGCTGATGACGTTACTATGTGCATTCCTTTTCATAACTAAATTGATTTGAAACTCGGTGGAAAAGTGATCAGTCTTAATGTACTGACCTAGCATTGTTCTTGAATATAGTCAGAAAGATGCCGCATGGACCTGGAGAGTTGCTGAATATGAGCAGGTGCTAAGAGTGACTTATTCAAGAAGAATTTCCATGGAATATTGTTCTTATTAAGTTTAGAATATGCCTTTGCTGGAATGATCTAGAGTTTACAGTGCACTATGAGGTCTGGTATAGGCTAAAGCAATTTTGTTACTTTCATAGATCTGCCTCTGTCTCATTCCTGGCTTTGAGAATATGAAAGTGACTGAGGTATGAGTGATGCTAGTAATGCCATGCCTTATGCAGCCGCTCCCTGCTATGAATGGTGTGAAAATGTTGCTCATAGGGTCGGTTGGTGCATGCATTTCAGTGGGCTAAGCAGACTGATATATTACATATTATGTAATAGCAACTCTGGCTCGGTGAGCAAAGCAACGGGAAACTACCTTCTCCTCACTTCCCTAGTACGCCTCTTCTGTGATGCCTAGGCCATCTATGGCAGCTGATGGTAGAGCTGCTGAGGATCCAACCAGCCTCAGGGCTGAGGACTGAACAAACAACAAGATTAGAATCTCCGTGGGTTACGCTTGCGAGAGATGCCTGCATTTAACTAATTTTAGCTTTCAAGAAAGTAACGTTTACCGAGATTTATTTACTTACAATAAGAAACAAAGCGAAGACATGGAATGGTGGGAAACAGGCTTTGACATTTTGATGCCTGACGTCATGAGATAATAAAAGTGATTTAATGGCTATAATAAATCATGTATGATCTCAAGGGTGAAGGAAGTAGTTGCAAGTAGGTGACCATTGCTATTTACTATGGCTCTCCATTACTTCACTCATCTCTTGCTAGTCACTGATCTACTTTCACAATAAAAGTGAAGCAAACTGTATGTTACTGTTGATATAATAATCATCACATAAGGCACTCAGTTTTACTGCAATCCGAACCACAGCGACGTTGCTTCTCATTTCAAAAATCCCATACGCGTTGGCCAATATTAGAACCGCGGACGCCTTAGTGAGAAGGTAGTGACTCGGTTATCACGCACCGTCTTCTCTCTCAATAAGAATAGAGAATATGGTATTAAAGATCAACGATTGTGTTGATTGTTCTGGTCGAGGGAAAAGCTACAAGCTCTTTTGAGGTTCTCCGCCATCAGCCAAACATTCAGTAGCTTTTTCCCTAGCGACAATGGGTTAGGAAAGGGATAGGGGTGAGAAAGAAGCTACTGTGGCCATAAATAAAATACAGCCCCACCATTTGATTGATATAAAAATGGAAAAACAGGGAAAACCATATTTATGGCTGTCGACAGTGAGGTTTGAATCCGCTATCTCACGTATGCAATAGCTACATGGCCCTAACTACGCGGCTAACTCGCTCGGTACTGTATTATTTCTAAGCTCGTGGAGTTTTTGATAGTTCTAGTTCAAATATTATGTGTATTCTGTTGTGACAAATAGTACATTCAATGTATTATTATTATTGGGGTATTTTAATTATGGTTCGCGGATTAACCAGTTATTCCGCAGTACTCTTTTTCACTTAAATGTTCTTAATATGGCAATACGGCTAGACTGCAAAGAACGCAGTGATTTAACAGTGACTAAGAGGACCAGTATTGCTCTTATAAATTTTTTTCTTCCAAGCTAGTGGCGTGACAAAGGTCTGTTATAAAATGTGGCAATCAAAATAGCCTTTCAGCGATGGGGAAGTAGTTACGGCAACAATGACCAGTACCGCCGAATCTCTGTTCGATGGTCAGAAAGATAAATCTTCACTTATGAAATGAAATGAAATGAAATGTCGCATGGCTTTTAGTGCCCGGATATCCCAGGACGGGTTTGGCTCGCCAGGTGCAGGTCTTTCTATTTAACTCCAGTCACTTTCATTTTGTCAAAGCCAAGGATAGAGTTGAGACAGATCAATGAAAGTAACAAGATTGCTCTAGCCCATACCAGAAGACATAGTGCACTGTAAACACTACATCTCGCCAGCAAAGGCATGAAGTTTGATTATGCCATGAAAATATATATACAGTTTTTATAGTTATAACCAGTAATGAGAAATTATATCACATAGTCTTCTACTCATTATCAGTTTTACAAATCTGTCAAATGTATTAAATGCTGACCATGGTGACGTAATTCTAAATGCACATTATATTAGACTGGAAGGAAAACTCGGTAGATTCTACTGTTCTCTGGATGAGATCAAGGAATTTCTGAAATATTATGGGCAATGTTATTAGGCAATCGATGAGACATTATGGCTACTAGATTTATCTTGGCAGATGTCACTCAAAATATAATGAAGTAAATCCCGAATTAAAAGAGAAAAATTATAATATTTCAGGCCATAGTAAATGCTTTTAAAAAGTAAACAATAGCTACAGATTGCTTATTTAAACAAGAATTCCCTTTTCCACTTTCGAAAAATATGAAATCCACAGTGGAAATTTTAAACTTCAATAGCAAAAAATGTTATTTTAGATCTTTATTCAGCATCTTGAAAACTGTGGAGGAGTAGAAATTGGATGGTCCGGCCGCCACCGCCATCGCATGAGATGTTCTGGCTAGGAGTAAATACTGAACCTCACATGACGTCTCTTGGGGGGTAATTTCAGATGAGGTGGCTGGCTACGTGTGCAGGCTTAGCCTCACAGGCTTGAATTCGACTCCAGGATTAACCTCACAGGGGCGCCAACCATACAGACACAAGTTCAATACCCAACAGACTCGAAGTTCGACACCCGGGCTAACCTTACTGGCTGGGATTCGACTCCAGGCTTAACCTAATCACTATACTAGGCAAGATGGCTGCTATACATTATTCGTATGCGCTTAACTCTAGAGAACTACCTCAGACACTCACAACTCGTAACTTAGGACCTATTAGTTTTATCGGTATCAAAGGCTACTAGGAAGGATGGCTGCTATACTCTATTCTTATGAGCCTCACTCTAAAGAAATACCTCAGCTCTCACAGCTTATAACTTAGGCCCTATTAGATTTTTAGCCCAACTTTCGGGACCTGGCACAAAGGCTACTGGGCAAGATGGCTACTCCACTCCAATTTAACACGAACAGTGGCAGAACGATCCATCAAAAGGAATCTAGTACGAGGAAGACCTATAAGTACCTTCCACGAACAAATTCAAAATGAAATCCAGCTACAGATTTATATATCCTTGAAGAAAGACTCAAATACCATAAAAATCTGGAGATATTTTATGGCAACAAATTAGTCTCAGAACTGCAAACCAATGATGATGATGCTGATGATGATGTTGATGATATTCATCATCTCATATAATGACCATTTCATACGCCTTCAATTCCTGCAGCATTTGCTGTATAGCAATACTAACACTTACTAGTACCACTACAACAAAAGAACACCCCGAACACGTATCTTCATGCGTAGACGAAAGGGGTAACGAACGGAGTGACATTTCCGTCCTATTTATATGTCTTAAAAACAATCAACAAAAGACTCAATCTCACTAGGTGAGTCAGCTGTTGAAATACGACTGGATCCTCAGGCCAAACTGGAGCGGAAATCTACCAATAGGACATAAAATTTCGCTCATTAATGAGTGCCATCTACCTGTTCGCTTGTCGAAGATCGAATATTTCTTCAGTTGTATCATGCTGTATCCAATAGCCATTGGACATTATTCATGACGATAGAAAAAGGTGGGCGGTATCGTTAGCAGAGCTAAAACAAGACAAAACAAGCAGGAGATCAACAAATCTCGGCACTGCAGGTAATTATTAGTCGTATATTGGCGGCTGGCCGGACAGTGCATGGCCAACTGTAGGCCACCTCGCTAGCATTCTCACACCTACATTCCAGTACCTTTCACGCCCGACCCTGCCTGACCAGATGACATAACATTCCATTCGTCCAAGCAGGCGTGGGTACATGAACAAGAAGTGCGAATGTCCTAGAGCAGAGAAACTGTGTCCATCCACTAACAAGAGACTACACTCTTTCAAATATAGGTACAGCACCGTTAAGATAATATCTCCGAGCGATTTCGCCCTGCTGCTCCACTCTTTGAGGATACTCATACCATGAAGAAAATGAAAATAGAATTACTTTCTTTTGCTTGATATTGGCCACTTGGTACTACATAACTGATAAGTTGAGCAGTCAAATGACTGCGTGGTTATCAGAGCCGAAACAAGAGCTTCTCGGGCTCTCGGCAGGAGAGCAATGTGAGGACTACTACTACTAATAATAATAATAGTACTAATAATAATAATAAATAATAAATAATTTCATTTGGCTGCTACTAGCCTGGTATAGAGAACTCGTAAGGCAGAACCTCCAACGATGGGTTGTATAATAGAGAATGAGCGTTGGGGACCCAGTAGAGTGGCCAATTCACACCATTCCTCATCTAGTCTGGGTGTTTAATTCACTATGTTTGACCCACTTAAAGCAGTAATATTCTTCTTCTTTCTCACCTCCTCTAGTCAAAAGCACATGAACTATCCACGCAAGAGGTGACCATGTCCAACGCTTCTTAACTTCATGGATATCAACGGTTTTACATGTTTTAACATGGCCAAATATAGACTACATTAGATCATCAAATTTTCTTGGAGTGATCTTGGAGGAAAACGAGTGCCGTGAAGATTGGAGTGTCACCGTTAGGTTCTCCAGTTTGACAGTTATACTCCTGACTTCTCCAGTGAAAATGAAAAAATGAAAACCTACAACCTGTTTTCCAGTCAGGGATATAATGAATGAATCAGATATAGGCTATTAGTACGATGGGGTCGCCACTCCCAAAGTGATTTATTAATGACTGATAGATGATATGAAATTGAAATGGAGAGTGTTTCTGGAATGAAAGATGACAGGGAAAACCGGAGGACCCGGAGAAAAACCTGTCCCGCCTCCGCTTTGTCCAGCACAAATTTCACATGGAGTGACCGAGATTTGAACCACGGTATCCAGAGGTGAGAGGCCGGCGCGCTGCCGTCTGAGCCACGGAGGCTCTCCAGTGAAAATGAATTTCATATAAAATAATAAAAACTCGAATCCAAAAAGTACAAGGGATAAGAGTTTAGCCAAACATCCTGGTCTCAGTTATGACCTTATCAGATAAAAGGGATTGCAGATAGTGACGAGCAAAGTACAGCTTCCGACATGTAGTCATTGCTAATAGATAATACTGCTGCTAATTAAGTGCCATATTTGCACTCTCCGGCTTCTGTTCAGCTCAATTTAGTAATTCGCTATGGTTTTTGTTTTATGACACTAGTACACATAAAGCAGAACGACTAGACGTCTTTAGCAATAAAATAACGTATAAAAAACTGTAAAGTCTTTGACACTTGGGTTGCAGAGATTATTCACAAGCCTCATTTATTGAGTATTGAATATTGTCGGTAAGTACTTGTCTCCAGATGACGGACATGCGTAACAGTTTTAAGAGACATGTTCGAATATTGTCGGAGGATTGTTCTTTTAATCATTGGTGTTATGGTTCAAATGTATGATTTCTTAAAATTAAGCTTTCTGTTCAGGTTCACCCATTTTCAGATTCATAGCCTGTTCTTTCTTTCTTTTTTTTTCTTTTTTTTTGGTATTTGCTTTACGCCACATCGACACAGATAGGTTTTATTGCGACAATGGGATAGGAAAGGCCTAGGAAGTGGAAGGAAGCGGCCGTTGCCTTAATTAAGATACAGCCCCAGCATTTGCCTGGTGTGAAAATGGGAAACCACGGAAAACCATCTTCAGGGCTGCCGACAGTGGGGCTCGAACCCACTATCTCCCGATTACTGGATACTGGGCGCACCTAAGCGACTGCAGCTATCGAGCTCGGTAATAGCCTGTTCAATGGTGTATGCAACCTTACCTTCTAAGAGATCTGCAGAAATGTGTTCAAAACTATAATTCTCCCCATGCATAGCGGTTCGGGTGGAAGTATCGAAACAAAACTACCTCTAACTACACTTTATGTTCCCAGACAAAACAATTTTATTCTATTCCATTTGGTGTCAGGGAATAAATACATAATAATAATAATAATAATAATAATAATAATAATAATAATAAGTACAAAGTACAGTATTACGTGAACTTGTTGGCCCAAACATCATTAATAGGTAAATCATAATCAAACTTAACTCACAACGAAATGCATTCACTTGTGCGAAGCAACGGCGCTAATTTATATTTTAAAGACAAATGAACGGAATTTTTGTATTTGTGTACTTTCTTCACTGTAAGTTGAACAACGACATTAAAGATATAATAAAATCGAGCTTCTAGGAAAGAGAACGACTGGGGAAGAAAACGGACTCGCTGTGCCGGAGGCTTGGTCGCAAGATTCATGGCAGAGAATAAGTCTTTCTGACAGAACTGAAGTAGACCAAATTAGAATGTAACAACGATTCTTGTCCACAATGCAACACCAAAATTCTTAGCGGCAGGTTGTTAAATACTGTCAAACTCGGGTGCCCGACGTGCCTAGTCCACTCGGGCCTGGTTATCCTGCACGAGCTGCTGATGGTCATAGATAGTCCACGAAAAGTTCCCAGCGACTGTTCCATCATCTATAGCCGATTCCCAGTCCACAGGCTTCACAGGCGCGGCGGAATTGCTGGGTGTATGTCCTCCTGCGCGAACGCCCGTTATTCCTTGTGTTGCTGGTATTCTCTGGCACGATCCAATGCTGGCTTCTTGCACTTACTCGATTTCTCATATTTCCTTCTAACCCCCTGAGTGTTTGTACAGTAGCTTCTGATCCATTTCGACCGATGATATTTACAAGGTTTTCTAATTTATCACAACATGCGACATTTCAACTGACATGGTCATGAATTTATGGTGAGCAATGGTTGTTTGTACGATATAATTCTACGTGACAAATTTCACAATACCACCCACAACACTCTAGCGCCACGGAATTGCGAGCGATACTCATTTTACAGCGTCGCGATAATCTCGATTCCCACACAAAATGCGGACGGCCCTACCTCTTGCCACGCCATCAGTGGTTATTGAAACTAATTTCAAAGAATTTTTCATCCTTTAACTTTCTAACTGTACATTAATAATTTGTTATGTATGGTTGCAAAAGTATAAAGCTGAACTTGCTATGCAATCACGTGTGACGCTGGAAATTCTGCGCGGAGCACCGTACACGAACGAAACGAAAGACGTTTTCTAAGTCAAAGGTATTCTAGAGTTGCATAAGATCCTTCTCTTAAACGTGCACATTTGTGGACTCCCTAGTATGCAGACTATGTAAGGCAAGAAGGCTATGCAATCGTACATTCAAGAAATTGAACATCATAGACCCTGTGGCTCGTCACAATGTCCAGGTATTTACAACTTCCCCAGCACCGTTTATCTTGAATGTCTAATTACTGCAGTTTATTTTCAATATTCTTACTTCATTTTAGGTGTTTTAGCGTAATGAATTTAATTGCAGAAGCAGTTCTAACACTATCAACTCAGGTGCCACGAACAACAGGCAGGAGCAGTTTCAAGAGCATCAACTCAGATGTCACGAACAACAGGCAGAAACAGTTTCAAGACCATCAACTCAGATGTCACGAACAGACAGAAACAGCTTCAAGATCATGAACTCAGATGTCACGAATCACAAACACCAGCTTCATTTCTCAGGCGTTGGCAGCTTTCACGGAACTATGATATAGGCAAACTTTTTTTTATTCCACAACCCTTTATAGTAGCCAAACAACATTTCTCTTCACTTCACTACGTACGAGACAGCTCATGAGCTCAAGAAACATTCGAGAGTGGCTCCGCGCATCGGGCTTTGACTCCCTTCCTTTCAGCTCATTTACGCTCTGCTGCTGTCGTGGACGGCTTTCTGGAATGGCCACGAGGTTCTCTATGCTTCCGTTGCCATTTTCGAAACTTCGAACGTATTTGTTATCCATTTTGCGGCTTATCTTGAGTTTTTAACCATTCTTTCGCCAACTCGGACCTGGTTGTTACAGTTCCCGAATCCAGTATTCCACAATTTTGATTTGAGTTTTAATCGATGCGGCTCATCCATTCGAGCTCTCTTGACACAAAGAACAACGTCCTAGCGTAACGAGAACCGAAGCTGTTCGAAATTACCGCGCGCGGTGCACGACCATTTTGACATGATTAATGATCGCACGCTATCCAGGCCAGGTAACGTCACAGGAGAGTAGGAGTGGTCCAAAATGAAATAGCATGCCCTGACAAAGGACTGGTGGGCGCAATGCATGCTTGATGTGAATAGCGGTGGAGTTATTGACATGTGAAGTCATTCTTGAAATCATTCTCCAGGGACCACCGGGAGAGACCTATTCTCTATGAAGGAAGAAAGCCGGTAACACAAACGGGACTCCCTGGGTCCAAATCCCATGAGGTTCCCATTTATTGATAATACAGTCTCGAGAGGAGGCATTTGTACAGGGATTTTCATAGCCATTACTGATAGCTCCTAAATATAATATAAGATACAGTATTTCCTATGGTAACAAAGTTATGATTAAAAATAGGGAAAATATGCTCCATACTGTCAGCAGTGAATTTTCACTTCTGTTGTATAGTAGCTTACTTGAAATATTCTTACACATACGAGATCTTCTTCCAAATTTGTACCTATAAAATTAATATTTTTTCCTTTACATTCATTTTTAGATAAGGAATAAGGCTGATAGCCAAGGCGTTAAAGGCGTGTTGGTTACGCTAACTCTTTGACCATGAGTAGCGGTATGGAGGTAAACAGGTACAGCTTTTCGAAGTTTTTTTTTAATTATTTAAATGCAACTGCCATGAAAAGGAGTATCTTAATTAAATTAAGATTACTTCCTTCAGTTAGTCTGTGTCGTGATTTTGAAATTTTGATACATATGTATACATCTGACACACTGACAAGACGTCAAGAGAATAGCATTGCTCTGGACGGATGCTTGCCTGCAGTATTTGAACCTAACATCACCACTCACTCCTACGTAGTTTGATATTTTCTTGGGCGTTATGTGAAATCCGGTCTAGGAAGCCAAGAATAACGGCCGAGAGGATTCATCGTGTTGACCACATGACATCTCATTATCTGCATGCTTTCGGGCTGAGCAGTGGTCGCTTGGTAGGCCATGGCCCTTCGGGGCTGTTCCGCCATGGAGGGTTATGTGAAATTCACTCCTCGTGACTTCTTTGGGAAATACGGTGGAATCTGTTCCAGTACATACATACTTTCTTTGGTATATTTCACATCATTTCAGCTAAGTGGCTGGTAGGTACTATGAAATAATTTTGTACCGTATCATTCCTATAATTCTGTCAGTGGGTACCTTCTTCATTGTTCTCCAACCAGCTCGAAGTACTATCCTATTAACATAGACATAATATCATTATATTGAACCCTTGAACTTACCATTCCATCGTTGGTCGGCCACAGCTGCTACAGTAGAACAATATAGAACTCTTAAATCATGGGTCGTTGCGGGAATAAAATCGGTCACGATCTTAACCAAACGATGGGGTTCAGCAGAGAGCCTAACTACTTGAAATGAGGAGCAAATATGTGCTTACTAACTTTTATTAAAATCGAAATGACACGACAACATTATTATTTAAATATAAATCCTTAAAAAAAATTATAAGTCATTTATTATTGAATGTTTCAAACGCAGTCACATTGCATAGCGTTGATTTATTTCTCACAATATCGAAGAGTTGCTTCGGAGAAATTAATACATTAGTGGACAGCGAAACTGAAAAACTGAAAAAGGAATGACCTGAAAACCGGGCACCTATTACTCCAAACGAGAACTGAGAATTAATCCACACGATCCGTGGAAAATCTGACTTTCAACAAGTAGAACGCCTGATTTCCTCTCAATTAAGGTTATCCACCAGTCGAATACCCTTTACGGATACGGAACACCCGCCGAATGGACCCTTAATCGAACCAAATTGACTATCAGTTGCTTTGGATAGGTTGCGAAATATTATGGGAAAGCATGGTGTTCACTACGAGTTAACAGCATCATTCACAATTCAAATAAAATTCCACCATATATTTGTCATTCATGACACCCTTAAGTGATAAGGTAATCCCGATGCTAAATGTGCATCACCCAAACAGCTGTTCGGAAGGAACCAACAACAACATGATCCGCGAGGATCTTACGTTACGTCGTTCTGAAGAAACAAAACTGCGAAATGCAGGAAACACTTATTCATCACGCATTTAGAAGAAATGCCAAACACTGAAGTTAATTAAAAAGTGGTAAATCACTTGAAAAGTATTATTATTGAACCGATTTTCAGGTTAGAAATGGTTATGTTACGCTTAATAAAATTACCAGTCCACATTGAAAAATACTACAACTTTAAGGAATTCTTTCCTTTGAAAAACAATGACTACCATTACAGATCCATCTACTTATTGTTTGTCCCAACACACTACCTATAAAGTGATCACTTAATCGAATTCAACTACGTATAAAATGAAAGTACGACAAAGATTGAAAATAAAATAATATTACTGGCTGACGAATCGAAACCGCATTCGCAGCTCAAGTCTCACACTAATACATTGAGTGTCAATATGCACACCATCAAAACGAAACGGACGTCAGAACGACAAAACAATTAAGTCCGTAAAATAAAATAACATATCGAAGTCATTCAAACTCAACACGCACGGAGAATTACAGTAAAATATTTAATCTCCATCAGATCGATATCCAATATTTGGGCAACCCTCATTCGCTGATAGCGGCCCCGTTATCTTAGGGAACACCTTCCAGCTGTTGGAGCTACGCACTAGTTGGCCTCATTATTATCGATCTAACCCTCTTCATATTTCACATTTTACTGTAGGTGCTACCTTCGTCCAGGTCACTTCGCAAAAACAAAAGAAACATCTAATCTGAGACTTGAGTATGTACAGCTGACATCCCAGACCTATCGTCGGGCTCACTTAAAATCTGTACATCCTAACACTAATCTCTATGTACACGATACCTTCCAAATTCTATCGTCGGGCGTGAACTAGGACGTCTCATCATCAATAACTCCAAGGATAACATGTGACGTCCTAAATCTATGGTCGGGCATAAGAATGGGTCGTAATACGCATCCCCTAGTATATCAGGCGAACTATCAATTTCAAACAAACTCTGACATTTCAATGGTAAACCTGGTCAGACTAATAACACACAACGGAATGCAGTGAGTCTCCATCTCGTTAGAATACGTGAACTCGAAAAATAAATATACGTGACGAACAATTCTCCAACTCAAACACAATCTCAGCCTGTGCAAAGAAGTTTTTAGGGAAGAAATATAATAGTTCCCAACACACGTCTACCATTTAGTGGATGTATTCAAAATAATAATCATCACTACCACATTAGAAACTCTCAAATCGCCTACCGTCAATTCCAAATATTTATATCAATGACATATTCAGTGAAACGAAATTCAATACAACACCAACCATGTATTCTAAATGCTCTTTTATCCTTGAGGTCACATCATCTTAATATTCATACGGGCTTTACGTAACTAGTCACCTGACTTTTACTACCAAGATTTTTAACCCTTACTAGAGTCGTTTTCACTTGGGATCTTACTAGAAATCTACGGTGCCTCACACAGTAGTCGTCTCAAATTTCGGATTGGCAGCGGAAAACACTACAGCCTGTCACAATACAGCCTAACTCACAACTCATTCTTCTCGCCTTATCCCAGCGGTATCACTTAAAATCCAGGCTCCCTTTCACCTTCAGTATTCCTATCCCTCTCATCTCCACATATATAAATTCTTCGCTCTCAATCCATTTTTCTTATATTTCCAAGACCCTTTTCATATTTCAATCCTCTTGTGAAAACAACAACCATTATAAAATACACCTCTCTACTTTACTGTTACTACTACTTTCGGACCTCGAGAGTACAAGAACACACCGCGATTCTCCGTATCATCGATATACACGATGTCACAAAATTTTACTTCCCATGAATAAATATAACTCTATCGAATTTCACTGGAATTATCTAAATGCCTGCGATCCTTGTAAAACATACTGGTTAAATGTACTTTTAACATAGGAAAATTTTATCCCGCGGTAGACATTATTATTATTATTATTATTATTATTATTATTATCGACAAACATTTCTGAATTCAACTTATATTTGAAATTAAGACATTCGCCACGACTATTTTACCATTATAGCTTTCCTCATTTTCCTCACTTTGGACAATATCTCATAGAACATTAACACCAGATTTAAACGTCGCATTTTACAGTTTCTTGACGTGAAATTTACAAACTAAAATTTTCACACGCTGACCAAAATTATAACACTTTTCGCCTGATAATTACAAATATCAACCCGACAATCATCTTGAAAAATTTGTGGGGACAAACAATAAAATCTAACTACAACATATTACAAATATAGACAGACCTGCAAATGGCGTCATCCCCAGTATTCTGGCTACATTGTCGCCAGATGACCTCGTGCCTTTAGCCGTACATTGGTACAAATAACATCATCTTCTCCAACATATCAATCTTACAAACACTGCCTTCTCACACGATATTAAATTACAACACGAATCACGCACTTTCCTCGTTATAATTTGTACCACAAACCTCCCTCGTTCTGCAGTCAACTGCGACTGTCTGCCTTCTTCCCAGAGTTGTCTCTCTGTCACTCCAACCTAACAGGTGTTCAACAGATAACGAAATCAGAACTACTCTGACAAGCTTCCCAACTCTCTTACCACTTTCAAACGCACATGAGGTGATACAATAAAATCTGCTGTGTACTTTAACAGACGCCTATACTTTCACAGTTTGTCGGCAAAAGTTCAGAAATTTTCTGTCACCTTCCCTTTTTAACCGAATATGTGGACCTCAGCCACGAACATGTACTAAGTAATTCATAGATCAATCTCGTACAATTTTCTGCTGACGACGGGCGTAAGCTCCCGCTGCTTCAAAAACCAGATCGACACTGAAAAATATGCAGTGGGGGTTCCTTTTATAGTCTTATGAGGGACGCTACACACACTACTAAGCTTGATTGCGTAATCTGCTAATTTCGCGTCCAATAGGCCAATTTTCATGAGACTTGCTCCAGAATTCCGGACAGACTTGTGATTATTATAGATGTTAATCTCATAATTTTACCACACTAGCAACAGGTGAAATAAATTATTTCTGCTCGGGCGTTTCGCGGGTTTTCTTAATCCATTGACCTTGGCACGTGGAGCTAGTCCTCGGATCTGACGCTGACTTGTACTTAGGCTTAACTGCATTTATGTTTTACCCTGGGGGTTCTGTCTTCACGTAGGGTTTAAGAATAATTTAGATTATTTATTTCTTTATTTACTGTATTGCCAAAATCTCTCGTCACACAGAATTCCGTGAATTTGAAGAATTATCGGGCACTCGAAGTCCGCCGAGGTGTCACGGTATTTCACGAGCTTGCCGCGGGTGAGATCTTTCCCACGCGACATCGAGGCTCTAGGAGCGCAACATGGCTGCCCTCAAAAATAAAAGTAGCTTGTTGATTTGAAATAAATATTGAGAAAAATAAAAAAATAAAACATATTTTTCTCATCGTAGAATTATGGGATCAGTATGATATAATTATTTTCTAATTCGAATGGTCTAGATCACTTAAACCTTTAGAAAATATATCTACACTAAGGACACCGATACAAGGAGTGTGTAAAAATATTACCCTCAGGTAATGGTCCACTTACCAAGTCACATAAATAAATAAATAAATAAATAAATAAATAAATAAATAAATAAATAAATAAATAAATAAATAAATAAATAAATAAATAAGCCTTGATACCAGCAGGCACATTTCATTGACCCTTTCTTTTCTTCGTATTTTACCACTTCTTTATGATATGGATAAAATGTAATATTTAGTTCTAGAAGACTTCAGAATATTGCTAAGACACAGTATCAATAAGCAATGAGAGTCATAATCCATCCACAAATTTCTCTACTTCTCGTATCTAAAATTCTGAACTTCTCATTTAACACAATACCGTTAGATAATTTTCAGAAAAATGAAGAAAATTTCGCTGAACCTCTGTCAATGTAAAACTTGATAATAACCACGACATTTAAGAACACAAGTCTAGACAGTTAGGTAATTGCATCGATCAACTGAAAATAAAGTAACAGTTCGAAGTAATTCTCTATTCATTCCATTAACTTTAAGCAGCCCCATTACTACAGTACATCATTTCATTGTCACGGCAATAAAGTAATGAATGGAGTAGCGTGATAGGCCAACTAGTAATCTGATTTCCAGATCCCGTTACTCTTTTTGCCTTATTGCTATGCTTGTTACACTTCCTTCTGTAGTGACACCGAATGTCAAGGACACAATAATTGCAATTGAACCATCATATCGACCGTAACAGTAGGAAATTATATTTAGAAGGTATTTCCGCAGCAATGAATTTGATGTGGTTGGAGAAACAAAATCACATGATTGTAAATTGAAACCACTAATATATTTCACATTTTATACTCATCAATTACTTCATGTAATAAGTGTGTTCTCTAATATCGAATTCATAACTGTTTAGTATATTACCGTAGTGTTGTCGTTTGCTAACGATTGTGTTGTATACCCAGCGTAGATAATACTACGACGTTAAATACCTTCTTTTTCTAATGAACTAGAATGAAACCAATTATCAGTGCCTATTTGATCAGAAACATTAATGCAACATCAAATAAAGAAGAACATTAATCATGCATTAATGGGTAGCAGTAAGTCTCACGGTTTAGTCACTGTCCTGGGGCTGTTTCATGATGGTGTTGTCATCGGTGTCTGTGTCATCAGCCAAGTTGATGACAAAGTATTCAAGGATTTCTTCCGCAATACCGTGTAGCTTCCACACGTTAGCTCCCTCTGCACTGACAACGCGTTGAATACACGATTTTGAGCGGTCGCTCTTCCTTAATGATGAAACTAACATTACAGTATTACTAGTCCCATGGTCCCTTAGCCTGGCTCTGTGGTGTTTAAAGAGCAATGATACGGAGGTAATATTAATATACGCTTCGATTCCGTTGCGGCCTTGTCAACACGGACTCGTTACAAGCATCACGAATGTGATGTAGTATTAGCGCCAGTAATTCAACTTTAATGCATTGCAGGTCATAGGAAATGCCTTTCGTGTCTAGCCATTTCATTATATTACCCTTTCTCGAAGACTTGTTCGGAATTCTGTCGCCATTAACATAGTGAGCATTTCGATATGTTACTGACTGGCATTTACAACACACTTCAGACAGAAAATGTCTGTATAAACGTTGTGATGGGTGCAAACTGAACATTCTAATTACATGATAGGGTTAAGGAACACTGGGCAATTGCAAATATATATAAAATACGACATAAACACAAAAGTTATACTAAATACTTGGTTCCAAAGTTTCCGTTACTGACTGACATAAATGTCAACTCTGTTCGCGTCAACATGTTTCTTTGCATATTTCTCTGGAAGTTTATTTCGAATACTGTTTTCCAAAATATTGTTTGGAGAGGAAGGTTTAAGATGCTCCTTCATGAAAATAACATAGCCTATCTTAAACTCAATTTATAAGGATATTATAGGTAAAAATGTGGTGTGTGATCGACTGACCTCGTTATGTGACTGACTGACATCCCTGAAATTATACATTTCATTCTGAGTTAGTTTACTAATTTTAATACTGCGTTCACATTATTTTACTTTCATATAATTTTACAGGCATCGCTTTATTGCAAAAACCGTAATCAAAACACTGTCAATCATACAAATGTATATTTGTCATGTACCGTATAATCTGACATGAGAGCAAATGACTTCTTCCGAACTTCGTTGTTACCCTCTCTTCTAAGCAACTGACTGGACTGCGAGGAAGTGTGGATAGCATAGCGCGCGCAATGTCAGTCAGTCACGGTACTCTAACGGGTAACTGATTCACTGTAGCAGAAAATATTCCGATATGATTTTATTGATGTCGTTGAGGTCAAGGTAGCATCCCGAAGGACATTTTATTCCATCGATTATTGTGCAGTGCAGACGAATTTTCATATGTTTTCCGTGACTGGCTGACTGACTGACTGACTGACTGACTGACCACAATCTGCCCTAAACAAATAAAGTGCCCTTTCAAACTACTAGGAGAATTAGTAAAATTATACTTTATAACAATAGACACACAGAAAAGTTCAAATTTTGACATATAAAAAGGTGAGCTTGGAAAAAGCAAAAATAACTGTATTTCTCAGTATGCTCAATGTGACAAGATTTGAAGTAAGATATGGGCTATTGAAAACGTTTTACCTCCCGACGAGGTTATGAGAAACAGTGATAGTGTTGAATGTGATGCTGGGAGCATCAAACATACCCAGTCCCCGGCGGGAAATCGAACCCCGGGCCCTCTTAGTTGAAACTGACTACGCTGACCATTTAGCCAAGTAACCAGATAACACTGTTATGTAGCCGGGGAAGAATGTCAACAAACCATTTCTCGAATACGTTTCCATCCATTTCCTCGTGATAATCGTGGTAGTCTTAGACCCGAACAATAACAACCACTTTCCACTAAATCATTTTCATTTCCTATGTGGAGAATAATAAGGTGTTTACTCTTGCTGGAGTGAGATTTCAACCCACTCGATAACCCCCTAAGAAATCCCTCTTTGCTAGATTTTATAATTTCACCTTTCCGAATGTTCGTAATAGTACGTAATAGTACCCACGTTTCATCAAGGAAATAAGCAGATATACCTTCTTCACGAAATTTCTTAATCTGACGTAAATACTTTCTTCTCAACATCACTATTTCATCTTCAGTAAGTGCCTAATGACGTTTTTGAGACATATCTGAAGTTTATAGTTCTTAAAAATCTGTGGAGAGTTGCACAAGAAAATGTAGGTAATATTTTATTCAGAGTTGGTATTTCTTTGAATCTTTTAAAAACAAATTTACGGTTAACATATTTTGTAAAGTTGTCGTATTTTTGTTGTATTTTTTCCTTAGCTTTTCCGCTTTACGTGTTTACACAATAGCAACCAGTTTCCTATCAACCTTATGTTCTTTCCTATAACGGCAAATGCTCGCCTTAGAAATACATGTTACATCGGCCACTTACTTCATCCAGAGTACTTCCAGGACTTTCTTTCACGAAATTTAGAAAACACATTTAACACATAGTCTATGTCTTCTCGCCACTTGTTAGTTGATTTCCTTGTTTATGTTTTATCACAGACTGGTTTGGTTCACACATAGTTTAAATTACGGCACTTTCTCGCAGACGTCTACTGTACGGACGTTTGCACTTATAACAGGCTAAACAGTGTAAATGATAAACTTTTGTATTATTTTTATTCGCAGTAAACTTAGAACAAACAAACAAGCAAACTGGACACATGTGCATTGGATCAGCAGTCACTGAGCTACTGAGCTCAAGGAATAATATTAGCGAAACGGATCGTGTTTTCCTGCAAATTTTCCGTCAAGTGACTTGCCTCCCTGTGTCTGGAGATGTCGTAACATTTTGTATGTATATGTGGGTAAAACAAGGAATAACCCAATGGTATTGCTAAAATAATAATAATCGTATCGACTCGGCTACAGTGTGCAGATAATTCGATTTGACGCCATCTGGCTGTTCCGTTTTACTCTAGGACCACTAGATGGCAGATCGAGTAAACCGAAACTCCCTTGGGCATCTATGACTGAAATTTAGTTAATTTTGTCGGGTAAACACCAAATGTGTCACCAGAGATCTTTAACATGCTAACATCGTACGACATGGAGTGTCGAATGGACTTCTTCCCGCCCTTCAAAAATCCGACTAACTTCGCCGGGTTTGAACCCACTATCTCGGGATGCGGAGGCCGACACTCTACCACTGATCCACAGAGGCAGCTATGGTATTGCTAATAACGAGCAAACCGAGCTCCATAGCCGCATTCGCTTAAGTGCGGCCAGTATTCAGTAATCAGGAGATAGTGGATTCGAGCCCCACTGTCGGCAGCCCTGAAAATGGTTTTCCGTGGTTTCCCATTTCCACACCAGACATATGCCGGGACTGTACCGTAATTAAGGCCACGGCCGCTTCCTTCCAATTCCTAGGCCTTTCCTATCCCATCGTCGCCGTAAGACATATCTGTGTCGGTGCGACGTAAAGCAAATAGCAAAATAGCAAAAATAACGAGCAAGAGATCATATGTTACGTTTGTTACTTTTCTTATAAAGTATCTAAATTGAGCAGTGTTAACTAGGAAGAGCATTTGGAGATATGAACTTTTGCCCGAACAGCGACGATTTTATAGGACATTTTAGAGCATGTAACAGCTTCTTGTTTATTTCATAAACTGGGCTATACCTGGAGTTTGCAATTGTTCATGGGGATACCAGATTTATGAATTTTATGTTGAGATGACGTTATTGGTGGTTGTGGATTAATATTGAATTGCATATTTAGCTTCTTTTACTATAAGAATGTCTTACTTTATTCTGCACTTTATTTGTTTCTGGAAAGGGAGTTGGGACATTTTTATTTATGTAATGTTTTTTGTGAAAAATCCCGCTATACACAACTTTTCTTGTTATAGGGAGTCAGCTGATGCACTTACTGTGTCTTTGACCATGAATAAAACCATATAACGTAAAGAAAATGAGCGGGAAATGAAATACCTACTTTAATGTCATTACACAAATGAATAACTTCTTCTTAATCTGCTTACCCTCCAGGTTTGGCTTTTCTCTCGGACTCAGCAAGGGATCCCACCTCTACCGCCTCAAGGGCAGTGTCCTGGAGCTTCAGACTCTGGGTCGGCGGATGAGCAGTATCTCGCCCAGGCAGCCTCACCTGCTATGCTGAACAGGGGCCTTGCGGGAGGATGGGAAGACTGGAAGGGATAGACAAGGAAGAGGGAAGGAAGCGGCCGTAGCCTTAAGTTAGGTACCATCCCGGCATTTGCCTGGAGGAGAAGTGGGAAAACACGGAAAACCACTTCCAGGATGGCTGAGGTGGGAATCAAACCCACCTCTACTCAGTTGACCTCCCGAGGCTGAGTGGACCCCGTTCCAATCCTCGTACCACTTTTCAAATTTCGTTGCAAAGCTGGGAATCGAACCCGGGCCTCCTGGGGTGGCAGCTAATCACACTAACCACTACACCACAGAGGCGGACATGAATAACTTACTACGTTAATTACGTAAATCATCATCATCTCTTTCTTTGTAATACTGTATTCTTCCCATCGACGTTTCAAAATAAAACAAAACCGTTATTGAGATTTATCGGTGCTTTATCTCATTCCAAGACCAGTTTATATTCCTGGTGCGATAGTGTCCAAGTTTATATAATAGAACAGGCGTTAAAGGTAATAAGAAAGGAATTTGGAAATGGAATCACAATGTAAGGAGAAGAAATCAAAATCCTGAGATCTGCCGATAATATTGTTATTTTATCTGAGGCTGCAGAAGATCTGGGGAAATTGCTGAATAGTATGGGCATAGTCTTAGGGAGGGGACGCAAGATGAAAATAAGTAAGTCCAAAACGAAAGTAATGGAGTGTAATTGAACACGAAATTAGACACAATTCGAATAAGTATATTAATGGACTTCAGAACATTGACCAAGTGGGGCCCAAATTTAAATATATATAATTCTTATAATTCTTACTAAGATTTATCGGTACTTTATCTCATTCTAAGTACCATCACCTTATATTCCTGCTACGATAGTTATTAACTTAGAAGTAAAGATATTCTCTATCGTAAAATATCAGATAAAGTCATCCTAATGGGACACAAAATATTTAGTATTGTATCGTAATCTGTTTACCCTCCAGGGTTGGTTTTCCCTTGGACTCAGCGAGGGATCCCACCTCTACCGCCTCAAGGGCAGTGTCCTGGAGCTTCAGACTCTGGGTAGTGGGATACAACTGGGGAGGATGACCAGTACCTCGCCCAGGCGGCCTCACCTGCTATGCTGAACAGGGGACTTGAGGGGGATGGGAAGATTGGAAGGGATAGACAAGGAAGGGGGGAGGAAGCAGCCGTGGCCTTAAGTTAGGTACCATCCCGACATTTGCTTGGAGGAGAAGTGGGAAACCACGGAAAACCACTTCCAGGATGGCTGAGTTGGGAATCGAACCCACCTCTACTCAGTTGACCTCCCGAGGCTGAGTGGACCCCGTTCCAGCCCTCGTACCACTTTACAAATTTCATGGCAGAGCCGGGAATCGAACTCCGACCTCCGGGGGTGGAAGCTAATCACACCAAACACTACACCACAGAAGCGGACACAAAATATTTAAGAGTCAAATTGAAATCAATTATTGTAATTTTATCATTTTAAATATTTTGCCTATATTACTAAAGTCTATGCGTTGGTTTTAGCACATGATTTTAGTTATTTAAATAACAACGATAAAGGTGTAAATTGATAAATATGTGTATTGCAAAGTCCTTCATCGCGAAGTTTGTATAATATGAATTCATCTTAAATTTAAAGAGCAAGACATTAGACAAAATGCAAATACTGTAAGTATATTGATGGACTTCAGAATACTGACTACATGATCAAATTGTAGGATTTTTGTAGCCAACTGATTAGTGTATAAGCCTAACATATATTATATACTTAACACGATTCATTCAGTACATTCTACTGCTTCAAGTATGTTCTAATGCAGGTAACATGAAATCCGAAATAGAACTTACACTACACATACCGGAAGTTTCTTCGCAAGTTCCGTCAAACGGATATTGTAGAATTTTCCTCAACAATGTCCCAGATTTCTGCATAGCCAATACAGAATTATATAATTCACAGGTGAGTGTGCTATTTTGTATCACTGTGGTATTTTATACAGTTACATTTTAGCAGTAGAGTAAATAGGCATGTTGAAGGATATAAAATCGCTTATAGACCACAATTGGTCTTATTTTAACTATAACATTAAAAAAATTATTTTAATAATATGTGTTGTGAATAATAATACACCAAGTAATTTAAAGGTTTCCAATTTACAGTAGAAACTTATAATTTTACGAACGTCAAGTTCGTTAACGGATAATCATCAAAAATTATTCAGTGTTACCCAATATGTGCCATGCTATGTGTAATAAATTTGATGAGGGGTTTAAAAATATATGAGTTGAGGAAGGTTCGATATGAAACGTGTATGTAGAAAACGGCCACCATCGATCAAGATGAGAGTCAGGAATTTGAGAATTGTGCAATTTATTTCGAGGCAGGTGGTGGTGATTATTATTTTACGAGGAAGTACAACTAAGCAGTTATCCTCTATTAACACTAATCAGAGAGAAAAAGTGGAATGGGTCCGACACTTCAAAAAATTTTATCGGCCTAAGAAAGAAAAGGGCCACGAAGGGTGTGAAAATGAAAGACTCCCTGGGCCTCCATACGCAATAACGTCGGGATGGGAAAGAACAAGAGTAGACGAAAGTGAGGGTCCTGGCACAAGTAAGTGAAAGCAATGCAAGGATTCAGCTAAGGGCCCCGTTGTCGCCAAACCACACTCCCAAGTTAAGAGCCCCTAGGGCCCATTTTAGTCGCCTTTTACGACAGACAGGGGATTCCGTGGGTGTTATTCTAACGCCCCCACCCTGAATTATTTCGAGACAGTGACTGGAATTCATCACTAGCTAGGCGCCTAACACTAGAAGACCTCGCAGGGAAGTCATGCAAACTGGATGATCTCATGGGAGTGGAAATCAGGCTAGAATCAAGCCGAGAGCTGAGAATGCTATTGACCCGCAAGTTCTTCAGCAGCGGCCAGCAGCAATTGATAGCGTGTTGCGAAAGCGATGAGCTATGCCGATGCAAATCCAATTGCAGGCAAGCTAATCATGTCTGTGTGGAAGTGGGTTGCGGTAATGACAGTAGTTACAGCACTTTCGGGGACGTGACGAATCTTACCAACACACTCACCGTTAGTTGGCGGTCACATGTCAACAGGACACCTGTAATTCTGGTTCCATATATTCCATTTCTACCTCCCGTTACTTCTGGGGACTTTTAATTGACACACCTGACAAAGAACTCACTTAATGAGCCCATATTGGCACTTCTTATGCCTGAAATCGTTTGCAAATTTTTCTCCCACTGTCGGTAGCCCTGAAGATTGTTTCCGTGGTTTCCCATTTTCACACTAGGCAATTTACCCCTTTCTCAACCTTGCGTCACCGAAAACCTTCAGTGTACTAGTGCGATGTTAAATCATATATCCATACCCTAATTCCTCTTCCTATAGGCCTACACAAATTTTGGCCCATATTCGTCCTCATGAATTCCAACTTTAACTTAATATTGTGATTGTTACTACTTTTAAACACTCCACTCAAGCTTATCTACTAATTTAATTCCTTGTCATCTCTCCATTGACACCTCGGAATATACCGCTTACTCGAGCAGCTCGTCTCCTTACTCCCAAGCCTTCCTAGCTCAAAGTTTACAACATTTTCGTAACACTACTCTTTTGTCGGAAATTTCACATAACAAACAAACCATCGAGTAATCCTGGCAAGAGTCCCATACATTTGAACAATACTCTAATTGGGGTTTTATCAGTGACTTCAACGCCCTCTCCTTTACATCCGTACTACAACTCCTAAATATCCTCATAACCATGTGAAAAGATATAACCATTTATTATGCGGATGATCATTGTAAGTAAAATCATTTCACAATATTAACAAAGGAAAAAAAAGCAGAAATGACACTTCGATGGAGAGGATTTCAGTTAAATGCAGCGAATGACTACGAAAGGCGGGTTCTCTAAGACTTGTAAAAGCTAATAACGAAAATGTCAAGAGAAAAGCTTGAGTTGACCGAGGAAAATCTGGCAGGAATGATGGCAGAAGTACCAGACACAAGAAAATGAAAGTGTTATCAGACTCATTAAGGGGTCCCACTATTTCCAAAGATGTCCTAGGAAAGACATGAGCTGCCAGTAATTATGGTTTAAACACACTACTCTAGATCTATCACGAGTTTTATTTGACGTTCACATCACTTGCGTGTTTCTTCCCGTTACTGAACATAAGAATGTTTTCTCCTGTTCAGCGTGTCCAACCCACCAAAATATATCCACACAAACGCTCACCTCGTGATTCAGAGATTTTACAAAATAATTTAACAAGTTATAATTATATAATTTAAATAATTTGAGAAAATAATCGTTTTCCACTGGAAGAGAGAGATATTCAAATGTACTGTTCCAGTTCCTTCTTCAGTTTGAATCGTGTCGTTGTTGCATGTACAGTATGTAAAGGTTGCCTACGTGTTGAATACCTTAATTTTTTTCATCATATTGACTCAATATGAAGTTATCAGTCTCTTCAGGCATATAAAATCGACTAATTTGGAACTATTCCCTAGATCTATTCGTACAATATAGAACGAAATAGTGGTTCAGCAGACCGTGGAAGCTTCAAATCTAAGATACTGCACATCAACATTTAAATTCGAATAGTAACTACTAGCTAAAATCGTTTCACAATATTAACAAAGGATAAGTAGCTCAAGAGGTCAGCTAACAAGGAATTTGTTTTTCCTTAATATCAAAGATAAACTGAAAAGTTGATTACGAACACATTATAATATTTTAACACAGTTTATATCAGGACAGGAAAAATTTAAGTCATATTTTGAGAGATTTATAGTCAATATCCAAAAGCACTACACTTGCACCTGTGAAACGCCACAAACGTGTTTAACATCTTTTATTTGTCTGTACCATTTTTTGAAAGAGATACGAATTAGTATGTCACTTAGATACGGTATAATGTGTTAGTTCAATTTATCCAACGCTCCTAAATATGCTATTCGCAAAGAGATTATTTGGTGTCAGGCGATGGATTAAAATGTTGTCACATTTAGCGTACTAAATCTAATACATTACAATGGTTTCCTCTACCCTAACTGCCTGTACACTACTCCTCCCCTTGCCACGCGCAAGCGCGGCGTCCCGCACGACCACCTTATGATTAGCCGACCGTCAGGCCAGTTTTAAGTTTTAATAGGAATTGTCATGTATTTATTTAGTTTCATTAAGTTACCTATAGCCCTAGTATACGCTTTGTAAAATGCGATTTCTAATTGGATAGTTAATAATAATAATAATAATAATAATAATAATAATAATAATAATAATAATAATCTCTGTCTGGTTAGCTTACGTGGGGTTTTGGCTCTGAATTGAGTAGGGGCTAAATGTAACCCTGCATAAGGCACTGGGGTGAGGGACCTCAACCCCGACACGGCGCGCCCCAATGGCTGATAGGAGAAGTTCCTGTAGATATGCAGGACAGGCGTGAATAAGGCATTGCCAAATAAGCACCTGCGGATCAACTGAGGTCAAGAGAAAAACGGTCAACGGTCTCAACGGTGGAAGAAGAATCTCATTTCTCAACAGCTGAGAGGGCGGAAGAACCTAGTGGAGTCAAACACGAAAAACAATCATTTCAGATTAAGAATCTGATCTTATTTTGGAATGTTATTCCTACCCTCGAAACATACAATTTCAATTGCAGAATGGAAAAGCCGCTGAAAGAAAGCACTACCCCATGTGGCAGCAAGGAAGAGAAATCCACCATTGCGTTATTCAGTGCATCGGGACCTAGGGTTCTGGGGAGTCCCAACCTCTGCAATAAGGATGAGTCGGAGCATCCTTGGAATCCGTCCAGACTTAAGTTAAGTTTTAACAGAAGTTTTTTGCAGGCACTTTGAATGTAAATTCTTTGTTGAAGGTTGGAAAACAGAAGGAATTAGAACTACTTCTAGATAGAAACGAAATTCAAATCTTAGCAGTACAAAAGACGAGATTTTTGGATGAGAATGTGACAGAAACAAAAGATTATCGAATCTTTAAAGGTAAACCTGCGATTAAAATTATGAAAGGAATGCCACTCTTGGGAACAGCCTTTTATGTCCATAAAATATTATTACACAATGTAACTGAATACAAATTCCGCTCAGAACGGGTATCTTTTAACAATGAACTGCAAACAATATATACTTTTATTAACTGTCATGCACCAATAAATGAAGAAAACAAAAAGAACCCAAATAGAGGAATTCTGGACACTCCTGGATGATGAATTATCTAAAATTCCAAAATCAAATGTGGTTATATCACTTGGCGATATCAATGCCCAAGTAGGAAGAGAGAGAATTTATAATCCAATAGTGGGAGAATATGCCGCACACCAAAGAACAAACATCAATGGAATGAGATTAATTACCATCTGCAAACATTTTCAGCTGAAGTTAATGTCAACTTTCTTCAAGAAATTGCCCAGGAAAACTAAAACATGGATTTCTCCAAATCCAATACTGGGTGAATTTCAACTGGATCATGTAGCTGTATCCATAAGAAACATGAAAGAAATTATGAATGTCAAGGTAGTAAGAAGCAGAGAATTTCACTCCGATCACTACTTGTCTAAAATCAAACTAAAATTCTTACCCAACAGAAATCACAGAATGGAAAGAGTAAACAAATATAACACAAACGGACTTCAAATTACACAAGATACATTGGAAACATTTCAGGAAGAAATAAAAGTATCTCATCATGGGAAGTGGCAAGATTTATGTAAAGAAATAACCAATGCAGCCCAGAAAATATTTGGGCTAGTCAAACCTAAAAAGAAACCTTGGTGGAATCAAATATGTGAAGAGAGAAAATGGAAAAAGTTTAAATCCTCTGGAAAGACTGAGCACTATGATCAATTCAAACAGCAAAGGAAAGACACTGCTAGAATAATAAGGGGAGTTAAAATAACTTTCGAAAAATCCCAACTTATTGACCTGCAAGACAGTTTTGTTAAAAATAACTCTCGAAACTTCTACCAGACTTTTAAGAGTCAGTTAAAGGGGTATCAAGCACCTAGCTTATGCTTCAAAGATGAAAATGGTAGACTTGGCCTAAGCAATGCTGAGAACTGTGAAACACTTGCGAAGCACTTTGATCAACTTTCAAACTGCCCTGAAACCGACCGTAAGTTGTAAGTCTCTCAAACAACTGAAAATCTGGAAGATATACCATCCAATGCTGAAGAAATTAAAGAATTAACAGTCTGAAAAATAATAAAGCTAGTTGAGAAGACTCTATAACAGCTGAACTTTTGAATTGGTTTCAGTCAAAAACCATTGAAGAGCTGCAGTTAATCTTTGAAGATATTTGGAGAATAGAGAGGATTCCAGAAGAATTGAAAGTGGCTCTAATACACCCATTGCACAAGAAAGGGAACAAACAAAAGGTTGATAACTACAGAGGCATCTCTTCTACACAATTGCATACAAGGTATTCTCAAAAATATTGCTTTATAGTGTAGAAACATCACTTGACAAGCAACTGGGTGAGTATCAAGCTGGATTTCGAAAAGGTAGATCTTGTTCAGAACAAATATTTAACTTAAAATCCGTAATTCGCCATAGGATATTGAATTCAAAAGGCATTGTTGTGACTTTTGTAGATTTTTAAAAGGCCTTTGACTCGGTTGATAGAGACACCATAGATGAAACTTCGTGAATTTGCAGTGAAAACTAAATTGGCAAACTTAATACGTGAAACCCTTACTGACACAATTTCAAACGTGAAATTTATGGGTGAGATATCCAAACCTATTAAGATAAATACAGGGGTACGGCAAGGTGACATCTGTAACCCCTTCTGTTCAACTGTGTACTAGAGAAAATTGTAAGAATTTGGAACGTAAAGCTTAAAGAGCATAACATTTTGCCGGTAACTTTGGGGAGAAAAAACAAAGACATTGAAATAAATTGCCTAGAATTTGCAAACGATTTCGCCATATTGTCAGAAAACCTAATAAGTGCAACAACACAAATCAATCTCTTGGAAGAAATAGCCAACAAGACAGGTTTGAGAATCTCCGTAGGAAAAGCAAAATTTATTACAAACATCAAGAATGCTCCAAAACTTTTGGCAACAGATATTGGTCCAGTGGAAAGAGTAACGAAATTCAAATATTTGGAAGAAATAATTCAAGAAAATGGTTTAGACAAATCTGCGGTAGAAGAAAGGGTACACAAGATGGAAAGAGCATATGGTATCACAAATAATTTTTATAACAAAAAGTGTCTATCTAAAAATCTTAAAATAAGGCACTACACCACAGTGGTGAAACCGGAATGCTTATATGCAAGTGAATGGCTGGTACTAAACTATAGATTAGATACATTTGAGGTACTAGAAAGGAGAATCATGAGAAAAATCTTAGGCCCTGTGAAAACAAAAACAGTATGGAAATTAAGATCTAATGATGAAATATACAGGAACATAGAAAGCATAACAGAAACCATAAGAAAAAGGAGATTGCAATTTTTCGGACATATTTACAGAATTGATGATTCCATATTAACAAAAAGGATTTCCAAGTACCTTTGGGACAAAAAACAACAACTAGCTAGATTCAAGAAGTAAGGAAAGATTTAGAAAGAAATAATGTAAGAGAAGAAGAAACTATGGGCAGAGAAATTTTTAGAAAGAGGGTAGTAAGTATGGAAGTATTCCAAGGAAGATTGAACAAGAAGCCTGGTGCGAAGTGGTCTGAGGACAGAAGGAAACAGCATAGTGAAAGGATAAAAGAATATTGGAAAGAGCGGAAGAGAAAACAACACAGTATGAAGAACTGAATTGAAATTGGCACGTGGTCCTTAGCAGGCCTCAGCGGAAAGAAGAAGAAGAAGAAGAAGAAAATAATAACAATAATAATATTAATAATAATACTAATAATATCCTTTCTGCACCTTCTGCTTCGACACTTATTTTCAAATCATGATATCAGGGTCCAAATATTGTCTCCTGATTCTCTTATCTCAAAGAACGACTTAACTGGCCTCTTTGTTAACTTACAGCATTCCCCTTTATGAACTCATCGAAGCCTGTTCATACAGAGAATACATTCCTTTTCTTCTTCTGTTCCTGTTATCCCCACCCTGGTGGACGTGTATGTGAACTGTGTCGCACATATGGACTTGGCCCTGTTCTACAGCCGGATGCCCTATGTAGAGGAATGTCGAGTGTTTATGTAATGGCTGGTAGTGTGATGTGTCGTGTGTGTATGAAGAGCTGCATGTTGAGACAAATAAGAACACCCAGTCCCTGAGCCAGAGGAATAATCAGACGTGGCTACAAACACATAGTCGGCAGGGAATATAACTCAGCACCCCTAGAACTGAAGACAGTGACGCATACCATTCAGCCAAGGAAACGTACAACAGTGAACATTCCTTCTCTCTTTAAAAGAAATACCAGGCTACCATTTTTCCCACCTGTTTATACCAAACAATCACTCTCCCTACTTTTATGTTTGATTATTTTCACCTTGTACATCATGTAACCAGTATCTACCCACCTTTCCCCTTCATAAAGTCAGCCTAAAAATTATCTATGTGAAAATACCGTGTGAGAACTAACCTCTGTCTTGAATACCGTTAATTACAAGTTTGAACTCACTTTCTTGTCAATTTTGCTCGTTATTCTACGACTCCTTGTTCTACTGCTTGATTGAAGACGATGCCCACCTATTTTAATTTGGTATTCCCCGCCTGTAATTCGTTCTTCTTACGTGTTTTCTGAACCGATACCACTTCAGTCAAGAAAAATATTGATCCTGATATCATATTCACTGCATTTCTCGTTCATTTCCAAGACTGTTATATCCAGCATTATAACCAGGTGTTGGTACAAACTTATGTACCACAGTTGATTTCATACAGTACCTTCATGTTAATAATAATATAGTATAAAGCAAGGTCTCAAATACCACGCAGCAGACTTCGTTATTTAGGTGTTCTGCTTAACACTTTCGGTATAACAATTTTCATTTAGCCATCACAGTGATAAACTAAACTCTGTTAGTTAATTTAGTCTGTGGGCACAAAGATCTTTACACGCCATCAATTACGACAGAATTACCGACATGTCGTCTGGCCTTCTAAAATACAGTTGTCATCTTGACCAAGGTTAACCTACAGTGTTGGGATTTTAGCTAGCTCATATCCAATAAAAGAATCAGCAACTGATATATCTATGGTGTGAATAATTCACGTGACATTTTACAACCTTGTACGGTTCTTTAACTACTTCGGTCTAAGGACTCATTCTGCCATCGCCTGGATAATGAATGTTAAAATAATTGCCTTGTTAGCCTATTCAGCGAAACCTAGACCATCTATGACAACTGATGGTTGAGCTAAGTACTCAACCTACAAACTGTCGATAATACCCTAGTGTTTCTCAGTCTTTTTGCCGGAAGCACAATCTCTCTTGCTCCAATTATTTAAAGTACCACCATCACATGAATTTTAACGATAATAAGGAAAACTATTTTTTTAAATACTGAATCGTATTCTGAAAAGTAATACATCCTTTGTTAATGGCTAGGTAAAAATTTAGTAGTTATTTACATCAATTACAACTATAATTACAATGAGATGATTGAGCATCATTACTGGTGGCAGCAGTATAAATGCTCTACGGAGATTGAGACAGAGAGCAAAGGAATAAAAGTTATAGTTTGTTCACCTTACAAAATAGATGGCAGACTTATGATGAAATTCCCAATATATATTAGAGGCCATTCAACAGTTATTTTTCTAAAATGAACTCTCCCTAGCATTACTTTCTCCATATTTTATTCATATTTCAAAATTTTACCTAAGCACCTAGTTGCGTTCCATCGAACGGCTCCTCATGAACCACCGGTGGTACGTAAACCACTGGTTGATAACCACAACTCTAAACCTTGGAGAGAACCAACATATCTTAGCCCGACTCTGAACGCTGTCAACTGGATTTAGTGGTAATTCTAGAACCGCCACATCTTCATATCATTTGCTTTATATAAAATATTTTCTTTTGCTAATTTATCGGCCGAAATTTACAAAATATTTGGGAAACTATGTGTTCCAAGCATATCATCTCTCACTTACTTGGCTGATCATGAAAAGATCTTTGTTATCTGAAATCACACCAGTTTCCATCCCTTCTATCCTCCACCAATGATATCACCTTATTCTATTGATAATAGAGATCAGGACACTGTCTTCAACTTACCCCAGTTATTTCCAATATCACCGGAACCAATTTCTCTCATCTGAAGATTTTTTGCAAGCTACTTTACGTCACGCCGACACAGATAGGTCTTATGGCGACGATGGGATAGGAAAGGTCTAGGAGTGGGAAAGAAGCGTCAGTGGCCTTAATTAAGGTACATCCCCAGCATTTGCCTGGTGTGAAAATGGGAAACCACGGAAAACCATCTTCAGGGCTGCCGATAGTGGGGTTCGAACCTACCATCTCCCGAGTACTGGATACTGGTCGCACTTCAGCGACTGCAGCTAGCGAGCTCGGTCATCTGAGTTTTAGCAGGAGTGTAAGGCCGGATACCGTTCTTATCGCCTCTTGTCCTTTCAGAGGAATAATAATAATAATAATAATAATAATAATAATAATAATAATAATAATAATAATAATAATACCGAGCTCGATAGCTGCAGTCGCTTAAGTGCGGCCAGTATCCAGTATTCGGGAGATAGTAGGTTCGAACCCCACTGTCGGCAGCCCTGAAAATGGTTTTCCGTGGTTTCCCATTTTCACACCAGGCAAATGCGAGGGCTGTACCTTAATTAAGGCCACGGCCGCTTCCTTCCCACCCCAAGCCCTTCCTTGTCCCATCGTCGCCATAAGACCTATCTGTGTCGGTGCGACGTAAAGCAACTAGCAAATAATAATAATAATAATAATAATAATAATAATAATAATAATAATAATAATAATAATGGTTTTTCATGCGACAAACTACTTCTTCACATTTCGGAGACGCCAAGGTGGTGGAAGATTGCTCCGCAGGCGTTCTTTAACGTGCCAGTAAATCTACCGACACGAGGCTGACGTATTTGAGCACCTTCAAATACCACCAGACTGAACTGAAATCGAACCCGCCAACTAGAGCTCAGAAGGCTGGCACTCTACCACCTGAGCTACTGAGCCCGGTTCAGGGGAGAATTCAAACCTGAGATCCAGTGGAATTCGAACCCCGACAGCCCGTGTGGTAAAATGTTGTAGAAACATCGCCCCGACTCTTGAAAGAATGAAAATATCGGGCTACTACTAAAATGTTTTCATTCATCCCCTGAAGAGTGGGAGGCGGGCCTCTTAGACGGTGACGCCATCCCTCAGGCCGGGAGATTTGTTACGGTGAAGGAAATGCTCGGAGAAGGTGAGTGGGTTGGCAGCCGTGGCCTATACTAGGAACTGTCCCGGCATTCGCCTTAGTGCAGGAGAATGGACAACCACGGAAAACTATTCTCAGGACAGACGACGGTTGGGGCTAGCCGTGAGGTTCTGCCCTGCTCCGTTTTCCGCATGCAGAGGCGTAGAGCCACGGTAGAGCCGTGGCCACCCCTCCTCTGCTTGGTTGGCCGGTCAGAGTGCAGAGCTGTTGGACCACGGACCAGCCGTGATCACATATGGGCCGAGACCCACTCTGCATCTACCGACCCAAATATCGGGTTATGAAAGTAAATGTCCTCCCAAATCCAATGCCAACGGTGTACGAGAGCTAACAGGGATCATTAAAGGAAGGTGGTCATCCAAAGCAATTAAACTGATGTGTTTTTAAAGAATAATAAATAAACATAGGCCATATGGTGACAGCTTTGTCGTTTGTTAATCTCAAGGTGGAGACAGTTGATTAGAAGAGAATACCAGCCGGAAGATTTTCACCAAAATGATTGAATGAACAATTGTCTTTAATACGTACCCCTTTAACGTAGATATCAGTCAGTTACTTTCGTGGAGGCACTTTGGGAAAAACTCACGTCTACTTCTTGCAGCCAGGCCGTGTTTCAAATTATTCGATCGAGAATCTTAGTTTGATTGCCGGCAGAACTTGTGAGAGAGGAGTCTGCGCTGCACTGAGAGTCATTCCCCCGAGTCTTAGAGATAGCATCTCATTCATTATCGGGTGCACAGGATTTATTGTCCCTACAGTGTGCGCGATATATCTCGGTGTGTCATTCTGGTGTAGGCCACCCTGGGAGCGGTCCCGCAGAACTTCCACTTACCTTGTATAATTTATATTAGAAAGTCGATCAAGGTAGGAAGAGATGCACACTCGTTAAAATTATTCTGTATGTTCCTTATTTGGACATATGTCAATCATGACGAAGAACGTTACTTAGTTAAATACTACAGTACGCTTAACCTTTCCTTAAGCCAATTCTTCCTAGCGGTACATATGTGAGGAATGGATCTTCCGACAACGATATGGTTCTCTATTAACCCGTCAGAGCTACTATTGATAGCAGAAGTTTTCTCTCGTGAGGTGATTGTTTATATTCGTAGCGTTATTCCGTTATGTGGAAAAAATCCTTACTTATAGATATTTAGGTAATCAGTAACATATCACCCGATAATATCGGTGAGTTTTTGAATCGCTGCATTTTTCAATTCTACGTCGGAAGAAATCTACTGTTTTTGAGTTAAAGACGTCATCAAGGAAAGCTTCACCTTAAACGATATATTTTATAGTCATGTGGTGTGGACTGCGACACAGTAACGGGTACATCATCTGGAGAGTATGAAGTTATCGGACAAGTTAAGTGTGTACGCTGGAGGGTAGGTGTCTGCTCAATAGAACTGAACCCATTGGTATGGCTTCTTACATTCAGAGTTTGTAAATAGATAATAAGTGCACAGATCTAAGAGCTGCATATGACGTTACAACATAGCCGTTGGGGTTGCCTAGTCGTAATTCCCCTCGAAAAAATAATCACATTCCAGGCGGGTTGGGGCGCGCAGCTGTGAGCTTGCATACGGGAGATGCTGGGTTCGAGCCCCACTGTCGGAAGCCCTGAAGATGGTTTTCCGTGGTTTCCCATTTTCACACCAGGCACATACTGGGGCTGTACCTTAATTAAGGGTACGGCCGAATCCTTCCCACTCCTAGGCCTTTCCTATCCCATCGTCGCCATAAGATCTACCTGTGTCGGTGCGACGTAAAGCAAGTTGTAAACAAAACAAAAAACAGTAATCACCACCAATACGTAACCAAATAATCACCCTGCGTGGTAGCGGGTTGAAACGCCGAGAATTCTCTAGGAAGATGCTAAGCTCTTTTATATACTAACTAGCTGATGTGTCTGTGTTTCGCTATGGAATTCTGCATTGTATACAGAATTCTAGGTTAGCACGTGTACACGTTGTGAGCAAGATTGTATTACATTGCATAGCTCTTAACATTACCCTAGAAACGCGTCGGGGAAGTCACCAAACGTCTTTTCTCATATGAAGACTGGGTTGGGGAATTTTCATTGTCGGTAGGCCCGCTTGCCTACCATAAGTTACAGTCAGGTTGGGGAGTTTTCATTATATTAGCAGACACTCACTTATTACATCCTGCCTTATTACATTCACAGAAAGACTGTCTTAGTAGTTTTCACAACTAAAATGAACATAAGTCATTACAATGACGTCAGTAGGAATGGCGTGATTAAAAGCAATGCTTTCACATGAAATACCTGATCAAATGAAAATCCACACACGTTCTCACCATCAACGAACAGTACAACGCTGCCGATCTAACAATCCAAAGTTCCAGAGCTGGAGTGACCAAGCCGCAGACAGCCGTGATCCATGAGAAGGGGGGCGGGGGGAGGTATCGAATAGTGCAGAGTCATAGGGCAAAAACTGTGCCCCTTTGTTAATCATTTTCCTAGGAGTACCCAATGAGTTGGAAAATCTCAATTCACTACACTGGCGGCGGAAATATCTATCTGACTTGGAGGCAAATTCTTCCTCCAAGCCAGAGGAGAAACCCCCTCTAAACTGCTAATTTGGAATAAACGGACTGTAAAATTTAATAAAAGTTAAGAAGAAGAAGAAGAAGAAGCTTTTATTAAGAAATAGCTCTTTTCAGGGTTTAATTTTGAGTTATTTAGTGAATTGTGGTGCTATAATTTGGAATAGGCCTAAATTGGTATTGAAGACCAGGTCATACTACTACTACTACTACTAAGTGAGCCTCTGCCTTAAATGTGCACAGTGTTCATTCAAAACAGTGCGTCAGAGTAGGGATCGAATATCTGGGATACTATGATGAACCAGTGTGGTACGTACCAGCAGTATCAGGAAATGTATGAACCAGGGGAAAGAAATGCTAAAGAAGAAAGTTTTCTTATTCCCCAGCTATTTCCCGCCAATATTTAGTCCGGCTGTTATACTCGATACGCAGCTGTAATCCCATCTATTGGAGTTGAGTGGCAGCATAAGAGACAATGAACATAACAACAAATAGTGGTCAACGTGATGTTATTATTGATCAATGATATGCGCTTTCGATATAGTAGTACCACTCTCATCATAATCGGTACGGTAAAGCTGAATAAAACATAAATGATCGGAAATTGTATTCTCTCTAAATTTTGTTATGTAGTAGCCTACTCTTCTACAGGACCAATAATATAGGTATTTAAAAATTACATTATAGGTGCCTTCCCCTAAACTATAATTTCATCCAGGGTGAATGAAATTGTTTTTAGCTTAGATTGTAGTTTCTTATTCCACAACTCGATATACCGATTTTCATTAAATCCTGGAAATCCATTTTCTCGTGGCTCGGCGTTGATATGGACTTTTAAAAAATTATAAATTCATGAATATCTGTGTTATCATAGCCGGTAGGGTAATAATGTATAAGACATAAATTATCGGAAATGTAATTCTGTATAACTTCAGTTATGTAGTATTTATAAGGACGACTAATAATATAAATGTATGAGAATTAAATTTCAGGCCTTCCCCTAAACTACCATTTCACTCAGCGTGAATACAATGATTTATAGCCTTAATTGTAGGGGCTCATCCCCCGACTTTACATATCGGTTTTCATTAAATTCTCTTCCGCCGTTTTCTCCTGATGCTTGTGCAGACAGACAGACAGACAGACAGATAGACAGACAGACATTACGGAAAATGAAAAGTATATTTCTTTGTTACTGCGGACATGACCGATACAGAAATACCATTATTTTCAAATTCTGAGCAATGTACAGACAAAACTCTTATTTTATTTATATAGATATGAGTGACTTAGGTAACGTGTGACCAAAAATCCATATTTTCTCATAATGACCGCTCATCAATAGGGAACTGATTAAACTAAATTAAATTAAACAGAAATAGAATCAGTTTGTAGAAGTATTAGAACAATAAATGCAATCTTGGAAACGATGTTAATTCGTAAGAAGAACGTGAGTTCAGAGACGAAAGGTATTCTAATCCCTTCATCTCGACTCAGCTGTACGAAAATAAAATCTTAGTAGATTATGCATACACTGGAGATAGGAGACATGGAAGTAGCTCAAATGATTGCTGCTACTTTCGGGTACTTTAAAACGATGTCAGTTGTTCTGAGATGAAGGGACACAGATCCATCTCTAAGGTCTCGATTTCGACAGATTACATAGCCCTTGTTGTTGCCTTATAGTTGCCAAGGAAACATCATATTATGCTTTCATCAGCATCTCTAATAGATATAGATAGGGTACTGTATGCCTGTTCTTCATCTCACCCCTTCTTTATAGTAAGCTGCTTTACCCGTAACCGCCAGTTGAAACAATGGCAACGGTGATTTTCTGCGATTGGTTAAAAGCAGATATCCTGAAACTCTCTTGTGTCAAAATTCGAAATGTCATTCTTGTTTGTCTTAAATGTACTGTTTTACTTATGGCGGACAAGACGATTTCTAAAGGATTGCTACAAATCTATTAACAAATCCTCACATGTCATTTTCACTTGTGATACATCAACGTTGAGCTATATTATTTTTTATTGTTGTGCAGCAAAAAATGTAGAATATTTTGACATGAATGACAGCTTATTGACGTGAAATATATTTTAAGTCGAAAGTTAGCCACAGGATTTTTACCTGTGCTTTTTCAAACCGGTTCACTTGGCGTCATAACATGTATCTCATCAGTCCATCTGATCGCGCGTGCTTCCGAGCTCATCATGTGACTAACATATAATTACAGGTATTTTGTCATTCGGGAGGGCTTGCTGCTGGTTCTACAACAGTATTACTCATAATGGTTCGGCGTAATAGATTATGTCTTTCACCAGCATTAGTCTTTTACTGTCAACCACATAACATTTCCGAGTATTTTCATGATGGCTATCTATACTATGGAAGCCACTGACGCAAGAGAAGGGGTGAAGTAGCCACGTAACGTGGCAGCAAAAGATCTTAGAGGTCGACGCTAATTAGAAACTAATATTTTGAGGCCCCATGAAGAAAAACGTAACGTACTCCCCTGATAATTTTTGAATATTTCATTATAGACACTTCTTCTTTTTCTACCGCTTTTCCCCACATCTGTGGGGTCGTGGGTGTGAACTGTGTCGCATATGTGGATTTGGCTCTGTTTTACGGCCGGATGCCCTTCCTGACCTCAACCCTATATAGAGGGATGTAATCACTATTGCGTGTTTCTATGATGGTTGTTAGTGTAGTGTGTTGTCTGAATATGAAGAGGAAAGTGTTGGAACAAACACAAACGCCCAGTCTCCGGGCCAGAAGAATGAATCAGAGCCGATTATAATTCACGACCCGGCCGGGAATCGAACCAGGGACCCTCTGAACCGAAGGCCTCAGTGCTGACCATTCAGCCAATGAGTCAGACATTTCATTATAGACACTCAGCTAAATAAATTACCATAACAAAATATGCTTCCGTTATTTCTATTTGCACCTTACCGGTCTCACATTCTCTTGTAATATTATCTGCGACTATTTATCAACATTTGAATCTGGTCGAGTTTTATGACCTTGCTGATGAAAACTATTGCACGTTTCTGTGGTTATTAGTAGTGAAGAGAGTTGCGTGTGAACGAAAAGATGTGCATTAATACAAACAGGAACGCTCAGAGCCCGAACCAGGAGAATGAACCAGACGTGGCTAAAATCCACGACCCGCATGGAAATCGAACCTGGGACCCTTTGGAATGAAGGCATCAACACTAGCCATACAACACTAGAGCTGGTCATTATTATTATTATTATTATTATTATTATTATTATTATTATTATTATTATTATTTTACCCATTTGTCTCTCGTTCAGTGTCTAATATTCCTGGCCATATGTCTGAATGCTTTCCATCACAATACGCATCACCGCACCGCTTTCTTTGTTCGTCTGAATATGAGCCGACTCCAAAACATCCCATTCAAAGATCTAATTATCCTTTGAGATATATCCACATCACATTGGCCATTCTTGTAAATTAGTGAACCCAAATACCCAAATACTTGAACACATTCACATTTCGTACCCGGCCGAACTCAAATTCAAATCTTCACCTTGTTTACTTCCAAAATCTATATTGACTGTCAATCCCCAGTGATTATATGCATCCACTAACTTTCTCATTTGATACATAGCATCATCCGTATCCAGAGCCAGAATTAATTGATCGTCAGCAAACAGTAATGAATGTATGCGTTGATGCTGTAGTAGCACACCCAAAATTCTGCACTGCCTTCTCCAATAGCCAAGAACAACTTCTAAATACAACATACACGCAATTGATGACATAGATCACCTTTGCCTTAATACCTTACTTGTTTCAAGAATCTCTGATATCTTGTTACCAACCTTCACAGCTAGTACGCTACATTCTTTTCACCAACTCTATTGTTGCACCATCCACATCAGCATTTTCTAATGCCTTCCTTGGCACAAAATCATAAGCCTTTTCTATATCAAAAACCACAAAATGAAGACCTTAAATGTGAGATCTTTTCTGACACATCAGAATAGAGGGACTACCTTCACTGCAGCTGACAGGTCCCTCTTGCCATTTGAGTTCCTTCTTTTAGTCTCGTTCCAAATTACGAATCTCTCCGGCAACGGAGATCCTACCGATAGGTACGCTACTGCCGCGTCGGGATAGACTGGTGGATTTTTGAAACACACAAGCCTAACCACCGTGTCAAGGCAAAGCCTACTAGATACTAGAAGGCCTGGACAGAAAGCCAATTTCTTGCAATAAAAGCGGGGTGATAGTTTATCTCTTTTCCACCGCTAGGTTCGCGTTTATGTTCTGTTGTTTGACGCGAATTCTATGATTACGTGTGTTACTGCAACATATTTTATGTGAAGAAATAACATATTAAACTTCATTTTAAAAGGTAAGGCCTTATCTAACATGAAATATGAAGAGTTTTGTCGTTTTTTGATTTATTTGCTCTCACGATTTGCAATATATTGATGGTTGCTGAGATGCATTTAACATTTGTTTAGTTATGTGCTTCCAAATTACCGTCAAGGTGGTAGTGGTGATTATTGTTTTAAGAGGAAGTACAACTAGGCAACCATCCTCTATATAACACTAATCAGAGAGAAAAACAGGAAGGGTCCTGACACTTCAAAAAATGAAAGTATCGGCCAAAGGAAGGCAAGGGCCACGAAGGGTCGGAAAAGAACTAGAGTTGACCAAGGAAGGTCGGAGAGGATAGATGAAAGGGAGAAGCCTGGCACAAGTAAGTGGAATAAATGCCAGGACTCAGCTACGGGCCCCGTGGTCGCCAAACCACGCTCCAAAGTTCAGAGCCCCTGGGACCAATTACCGTCAAGCTTCTCTTTCCATTCTGTAGGTTAAGATGGTTTATTGTTGCGTGCCTAACTGCATATCTGACACAGCGAAGAAATATACATAAATATACATTTTAATCTTTTTTCCTAAAGATCTGAGTTTACGGAACAAATGGAGGCTTGCTACTTCTCGACAGGGCAGCAGAAAAGGATCTCTTTGAGCTCCTAATGATAACTCCAGAATATGTAGCTTGCACTTTGTCGAATCAGATTACAGTGTAAGTATTGTGAGGGGAATTCTGCTTCCCGACAACGTACCGACGCAAATTCGTCTTCTTCTTAAAATGTATTAATATCTACAACGCGGGCGTTAGGATTTCTCGGAAAATGTAACCTTGTCCGAAAGCTGAAATTCCTTACCGCTGCAAAGTTTAAAGAGACGTTTCAGTGCCGCGACTGTGATCAAGCACACATTATATACGTTATACTTTTTTCAGGTCTGTTCTTGATAATAACGCAAAGCAAGTGACTAATGACTGTATTAATTAAACAAGTTCAAGAACAAGCCTCTGAGCAGAAAAGTGTTGAAATTATAGAAATAGGGAAATATCGGGTGAGTACTTCTATTTAGGCCTATTTCCGTGTTCTTTATTCTTGTGTAAGTAACAAGTGCAGAATGATAGAAATGTATGAAGTGTAGTGTGTTCTGAGTTGTTTTATATATTTATATCTGATTCACACCGGGCATAATGATAATAAAAATACATTGTTTCGCGTTATTGTATAGGGCCTATATATATAAGGATATAAGGATATAGACAGAACATGAGAACAACAGAACATAAACGCGAT